>NC_138090.1:12205000-17005000 GCF_964212035.1 Myotis nattereri
TGAAACTCATCCTGGCAGGCAGACCCCAGAAATTCCGCGAGTGTCTGCATCGCCCAGGGATGGACGTTTCATCAGACGAACGATCCCCCGGGGACTTCAGACGTCTCCGTTTGCGATCTGTCGATTCACAACTTGGAAAAGACGGGGAGAAACCTGAAAGCTGAGAACCTCTATCTGAGAAGAGATAAAAGTTCAAAGTGATCCCAGGGGAAGAGATTTAATTTTACAGTCAGCCAGAGAACGTAAGAGAAAAGGAAAAGAGCTAAAACACCCTCACCAAGCACACCCGCGCCTGATGTGCTTGCACCGGACGTGCGCAGGCTCGCCTTCGTGTATCTGGGCCCGGCCCAGGTGCAGCCAGAGAGCCTGCGGAAGGCATGCTCCCAGGGAGCTCCAGGCGCCTGCAGTGTCTAAGGCTGAACCTTAGAAGCTGGGCTCTGAGAGCAATTAGAATGTAAATTTCACTCCTCACTGCACCCAAATAAAATATTTATCGACAAAGAAAAGAGAGCCCTGGCCAGTTTTGCACAGGGGTTAGACTGTCTGCCTGCGGACCAAAGGGTCACAGGTTCGATTCCCAGTCAAGGACACGTACCTGGGTTACAGGTTCAATGCCTGGGCCCGATCAGGGTGCGTGCGGGAGGCAACCAATGGATGTGTCTCTCTCACATCGATGTTTCTCATCCTCTCTCTCTCTTGTTCTCTCCCCCTCCCTCCCTCTCTTCCACTCTCTCTAAAAAGCAATCGGAAAAATATTGTTGGATGAGGATTAACAAAAAAAGAAGAAAGAAAAATAGGAAGGAAGGGAAGGAGGGAGGGAGGGAGGGAGGAAGAGAGAGCACGAACAGCTTGCAATGGAGAATTCTGCTTCATGGAGTCACACCTTGCAGAAGAGTCAGGCCACTTCAGAGGCCACCGTTCCCCTGACACCAAAGGAAGAAAGCCGCGGAGAGCGAGCACTGTTAGCAACAGAGCACCAGCTCTGCGCCAGGCCCTGTCTGCACCGGCTATCCATTGCTAATAACAAATTACCCAGCATTCAGCAGCTTCATCACATTTCTTTTTCCCAGTCTCTGAAGGTCAGCAAACCAGGTGTGACTTTGCCGGGGGCCTCTGGCTCAGGGTCTCCCACCAGCTGCAACTGAGGTTGTCTGCAGAGTCTGCAGTCACGGCGAGGCTCCCCAGGGGAAAGGTCTGGTTCCAAGTTCACTACCATGGCTGCTGGCAGGCCTCCAGCGCTTGCCGGCTGCCTGCTGGAGACTCGGGTTTCTTCCCACATGGGCCTCTTCATGGGGCAGCTCATAACCGGGCAGCTGGCTCCCCTCAGACACAGCGCGTGAGAGCATAAGAGGGTGCCTGAGACAGAAGCCACTGTCCTTTGGTAACCTAATGTTGGAAGGGACATCCCAACACCTTTGCCATATCATTTTCACCAGAAGCAAAGCACCACGTCTGGCCCATGTTGCAAGAAGAAGGGATCACACAAGGGCACAGACAGCAGAAGGTGGGGGTTTAAAGGGCCCTGGCAGAGGCTGCCAGCCACATCGGGCCAGGGTTCCTGCATCTGTTCATCGAAAACAAAACGCCGTGGAAATAGTCTTTTCCTAACTGTGCAGGCGTTTAGCTGAAGCCATGGATATCTGAGTAAACTGAAGACAACCCGAAGCTCTGGGGAAGGTCTAAGATTCCAGGTGAAGGGCTCACACACTTCCTGCAACGTCCCACACTGGGAAGACCAAAGCTAGAGAGAAGATTTCCTTACCCTCTCTTCCTTCGAAGTATATTCCTCACCTGGGAGGAAATCGGTATTTTAAGTATATTTTTATTGATTTCAGAGAGGAAGGAGAGAGAGAGAGATAGAAACATCAATGATGAGAGAGAATCATTGATTGGTTGCACATCCCCTACTGGGGATTGAGCCCGCAACCCAGGCAAGTGCCCTTGACCGGAATGGAACCCTGGGCCCTTCAGTCCGCAGGCCGGTGCTCTAATCACTGAGCCAAACCAGTTAGGGCGAAATCGGTATTTTAAATATATACATTTTATTGATTTGTTACAGAGAGGAAGGGAGAGGGATAGTTAGAAACATCGATGAGAGAGAAACATCCATCAGCTGCCTCCTGCACACTCCCTACTGGGGATGTGCCCGCAACCATGCCCTTGACCGGAATCAAACCTGGGACCATTCAGTCCGCAGGCCAACGCTCTATCCTCTGAGCCAAACCAGTTAGGGTGAAATCTGTATTTTAAATGGCAAATTAATGTCTGGTATGGCACAATAGCTTTCCACAGGCTTGTTTTGTCTTGTTTTGAGATATTTTGCCTGGAATACTAATACAGTAAACATTTTAAAGCACAGCTTCTCTAATTCAAGCAGCAGGTAGGTGGGTGGGATGGAATGGAGATGGGACAGGTCTCTATCCTCTCAACATCCCTCACTCACTCTTGGAGGCCTGAGTCTCCAAGAAGTTGGTTTGAAAGCATGAGTATACTAGAAA
The DNA here is from genome assembly GCF_964212035.1 of Myotis nattereri. Classification (NCBI taxonomy): domain Eukaryota; kingdom Metazoa; phylum Chordata; class Mammalia; order Chiroptera; family Vespertilionidae; genus Myotis; species Myotis nattereri. The sequence goes on from NC_138090.1 coordinate 12,207,499, forward strand.
CAACAGCAAAATCTACAAGTGTAGAGGTTTAGAGTCAGAAAACCGTCATGTACCAGCTGAGAAGTGTTAAGCAAATAATTTCTCCAATCTCAGACTCCCTTTCCTCTATGAAATGGTGGGATAATGCTAATTCCTGCTCCACAAGTGGGAATAGAAATTCCAGAGAGAGCCGTGGGTATATACTAGTTAATGCTAAGTGACAAATGCTATTTTATATTTTTAGACTAAAAAATTATAAGTACCAAGGTATTATTAGACTAGTTTTCTAAAAAGAGGGGGAAAAGCAATTGCCTCAGGCACCAGGCAACATTGATGCTGTGGAACACAAAAGTCATGAAGAGAACATTAAATCCTAAACATAAAGAAGTGGAATATTTGCTTTCTAGGCATGACTCAAGTAAAAAAAAAAAATCTGAATAGCCATATATCTATTAGAGAAGGTGAATTTATAATTCAATATCAAATTTTAATATCAAACTCTAGGCCCAGATTGTTTTCCTGGTGGGTTTTCTCAGACATTTAAGGAAGATAGAGTACCAATCCTAAACAAATCTTTCAAAAAACTGGAGGAAGGGAACATAATCCAGCCTGGTCATACAGGGTTAACATAAACCTGATGTTAAAACCAGCTAAGAACATCACAGGGCACTGCAGGCCAATATACCTCATGAACGTCCATCATCCAAGAACAGTCCTCATGAATAATCCTTACACAATAATAGCAAATCAAATCTAAAAACACGTTGCAAAATACTGTACAACATGACCAAGTGGGATTTGTCACAGGAATGCAAGGTTGGTTAACATTCAAATATGAATAATATTTGTCACCTCATTAGAATAAGGGGGTGGGGAGACTATGATAATCTCAACAGGTGCTGAAAAGGTGTTCGACAATTCATTATTTAAAGGAAAAAGAAAAACTCCCACAAACCAAGAATAGGGGAAACCTCCTTAAACCTAATAAATATTATCTCTGAGAAGGTTATGACTAACATTAAATCTAATGCTTTTTCACTTAGATCGGGAAAAAGGCTGGGATGTCCACTCTCACCACTTCTAACTAGAGGCTCTAGTCAGTGTAATAAGGAAAGTAATGAAAGCCATACAGAATGGGCTTAAAGAAGTAAAACTGAGTTTATTTGCAGGCAGAAGTAGACATAGATTTTCTTGGGCAGAAATGAGAAAGCATTAATCATATGGGAAAATTTGATTCATGAGACTTTATCAAAATTTGTAAAAAAAATTATGAAAAGACATCATTAAGAAAAAGATTAAACCAGGCACAGGCTGGGCAAAAATGTTCAGAAAATATGTATCTGACAATCCTTTAGATCCATAGTATGTAAAGAATTCCCCAAACCTCAATCTCAAAGAGACAACCCAATTTTTAAAATGAGTAAAAAAACAAACAAACAGGCAGTTCAAAAAAGAATACATGTGAATCGCCAGTATGGGCATGGAAAACGGGCTCCACAGAATTGGTCGTCCGGTAAATGCAAATTAAAACAAAAATGAAATAAAATTACATACACATGTCATGGCTGACATTTAGAGGACTGACCACACCAAGTCCTGGTAAAGGTGTGGAGCAACGGGATCTCTTATTCATACGCGACTATCTGGAGTGCAAAGTGGTACCACTGCTCTGGGTATCTGTTTGGCAGTTTCCCATAAAGTTTAGCACTCACCTACCCTATGACCCAGTAATTCCGCTTCTATGTATTCTCTGAGAGAAATGAAAACAGGTGCACATTGAGACCTGTACGAGAATATCCATATCAGCTGTATTCATGATAACCCAAAACTAGAAATGGCCAGAATGCCCTGGCTGGTATGACTCCGTTGGTTGGAGCATCATCTGGTTCATGAAAAGGTGGCAGGTTTGATTCCAATCAGGGTGCATGTGAGAGACAGCTGATGGATGTTCCTCTCTCACATCGATGTTTCTCTCTCTTTCTCTCCCCCCCCTTCCTCTCTCTAAAAATCAATTTCAAAAATATTTTTAAAAAGTATTTTTGAAATTGATTTAATACCTTATTGATGAATATTTTTAGAAAGAAATTACCAGAATGTCCTTCATCAAGTGAATGATAAACAATCAAAAAGTGAATGATAAACAATTAAATTATAGTCATACCACAAAATGTTACTCAGCAAGAACGAGGAATGAATTACTGAAATACACAACACCACCAATGAGCCTCAAAGATAATATGCTGAAAAGAAAAACAGATACAAAAGAATACATCCTGCACAATTCCTTTTACATGGAGTTCTTGAACAGGCCAAATTAATCTCCGATGAAAGGAATCAGATCAGTGTTTTCCTGAGGGCCTGAGGGTGGAACAGACCAGAAGGAGCAGGAGGAATGTTTGTGGAGATGGAAATGTTCTGTATCTCAACGGTGTGGGTTACATGACCATACACATTCGCAAAAACTCATTACACTGTACTCTTAAGGTTTGTGCACTTCACTGTATATTAATTGTATGTCAATTACAAATAAGAAGCTAACACTTTTTTAAAGGAGGAGAAGAAATGGGGAAAAGGCATGTGTAAGAGCCTGAGAAATACCAGGGCATAGTTACGCGGTGACTAATAACAGGTGGGCATCAATGAAAGGCACTAAATCAAGGTGAAATAAAATGTGGTTTTTGCTAATGATTTATTTGTCAGTGTTATCTATGATTGCTTTAAGTCATTCCCCCTCCTTCCCTTTCTTAGGCATGCTTACTTTGGAGAAATATACTAATTTTATAGTAAGTTTACAACACTGTTCTTAAGTATGTACAATTTCTTGGTCAAACCATAAATCCATCGTCTGTCTTGACCTACCAAGTAGGCACAGTTACCTACCTGCGGCCCAGGTAGCAAGGATAGATAGGCAAACACCTAAATGTGTAGCTGGCAGATGTAATACGAAACAAGAAACATAACGACAGCGTATACCATTCTCTGGCTCACCCTGAGCCCTCACGTTCTTTATCTCAACAAGTTGGGCCTTTCTCTCAACTCCGTATGCTTCAGAGTCTAGTTTTCCTGAAACCATTTTCAGATGCTTTAAATATATGCAATGAACCAAGAGGTAATTAAGAAACTTCCATCAACTTACTTGGTGGATGGCAAATTTCAGCTAACTGTAGAAGATACATTCCAAAAATAAATAACCCAAATGTGAGTTTGATTGTAGGGAGCAAACCATTTTCCTCAGTGGTGAGAGTGGTGGCCTCATCCTTCCCCTAAACCCCTTCCCTGGGTCTGGAAAGGATCAAAGCAGGATAGCAAAAAGAGTGTTCGCAAGGGAGCTCAAGCCAGAGATGGAGCAAACTCCGAGAAACTTACCATGGAGAGGCCTCTGTTCACAGGGAGAGATGCTGACCGGCCCCCATGATGCTCTGTTAGCGGGATCTGAATTTCCCCCTTCACTGTCCTCTTACTCAGAGTGAAGCCCATTGATTGGATGTTGTTGGTGATTAGACGTGGTTGTGTCCTGGAGTAACAAGTGGGAGCATTAAAGAGCTAAAGGGGAGAATGAAGGGTCATAACAGCCCAGGTTTTCTCAAAGCATCTACAAGAGGCTGGTCCCTTCAAACACCCACAACTGTTGGGGAGCTGAGGCAAGTTAAACAGAGTGGATGAGTCCCACCTGGACCCTTCCCACCGCCATCTGGCTGAAGAGGGTAGACCCCTCAGCACCCAAAGTGTGGCCATGAGCTTGTTAGAAATACCAAATCTCGGGCCCACCTCAGACCTACTGAATCAGTCTGCATTTCTACAAAATCCCTGTGTGATTCACAGGCACACTGAAATTTGAGAAATACCAGAGTTCGCTTGTTTTTATTTAACAAACACATGTGTAATGTTTATGATATGCCAATCACTGTTCCACATGGTTTACAAATATTAACAGATTTAACCTTCATACACCTTTGTCATCTCCATTTCAATGAAGAGGAATATGGAGCACAGAGAAGGTAAGTGGCTTGCCCAACGTCACACAGGACTTAAAGCCTAGAAGCCCAGGTCCAGTCTCCATGCTCTGAGCCACTTCATTATGTGACTGAAATGAGAAATATGGGATTTTTTTACATTTTTCTGGGACCAATGTCTGGATAGTTAAAGCTACTATGATTTAATAATAGACTTTAACACACCAGTTTTTCCATCCTAAAGGGTACAAGATTAGAGTATGTTCATTTTAGATGCTCTCCCCAAAAGAAGCTAAACATATTTCTCCTATCTATATATATAAAAGGCTAATATGCTAAGTGTCCGTCCAACTGGTCACTATGATGCACACTGACCACCAGGGGGCGGACGCTCAACGCAGGAACTGCCATGACACACACTGGCCATTTACAGAGAAAGAGCACCACGGACCTAGCACCGACAAAGCAACTCTCGGCTTCCCCCAAGTGGGACATGGGCCCCGCCACCACCCCAGAGCGACAGCCCACCAAATCGCAGCCAACACTGGTGAGACCCCATGGCGAAAAATGCCGCCCACAGCCCAGCCCAGAAATGGACGCTGTGGGTGCCAGGTAATGACATCACATAGCAACACCCGGCTTCTCTCCCTAGCGACTAGCCTCCTTGGAGTTTCTTCAGCCCAGGAATATGACTTGCTTTATAGCCAGGTGCAAACATTTCACACTTTAACCAAATGTCTGTGATGCATTTTCCCGTGCCTCATCTCATTTGATCCTCACAGAACTCCTGGAGTAGATAGATAGGTGACTCGATGGAATGCTATTTTCTTTTCATTAGCCAGAAAATGGAGATTTAGAAAGCTTAGAAACTTGATCCGACTGAAAATAAGAAATGGTGGACCTTGAACATGTCTTCAGGTTTTCTCACTGTGCAGAATACAGTCAAACATTGCTGCAGTTAAATATTTTACCCTTTGGTCGCCCTGAGTGATCTGCAATAATAATTTGCTTTGTGTTGATATTTACTGCTGTGTTGTTGACAATTACCTGAAAGAGAAGCTGGGGTGCTTCATTAGGCTGGAAGAAGTTTAACTACATCAGAAAGCATGTCTAATTAAGCAAGTTTATTGTACATATATAAAAGGCTAAGTTGACTCACGCATGCATGATACATATAAAGCTCTCGCTGTCACCAATCACACGTGTGTGTTTCCATCTGTCATTGTCGATGGTGAATTTGGTTGACACTTCTATTATAGAGAAAGGGTGAAAAGCGATATTAAAATATTTCTTTTAATTAGTTTCCTTTCAATGTACATGAACCCACAGATTGGGCCACGAGTACTCTATAACATGGCACTGCTTGCCTAATTTTCCCATTGGGGGTTAGAGAACTTGGACACACTCAGTTGGGCTTACTATTCTTAGATATCCTTCTGTACAAACCTAGAGGAATTCCTTCAACTAATAGTAATGACAGGAAGTGACTGAATCTACAATATGGAAAGCATTAAAATAGTTCACTGGATGACTTATGTAAACAAATATGCACCAAACAAACTACAACTAATAGCCAGCATCACTATTGTATGTTTCTGGCATTAAGTCAATCCTTCCCCCGCAGAAGGATTATGTAGCTTAGAGAAATGATGCTGAGACAGTATCAAGATGGTCCCTGTCTCACAGGCGTGCAGAAGAGACCAATCACTTCTTGCAAGCAGTTCTATCTGTTAATCTCAATAAAGGAATTATTTAAACTTTTTGGTGTGGGATCTGCAAAATGCACACAGTGTCTTCCTGGATTGAGTTTTCTGTCTGCAAGCATCTGCAGTGGTGGATCTTCGGTGCAAGGCTACCCTGACTTTTAGCTCCATGAACACAACTCTCAGGATAAAAAACTTTCCCTGGTTACGTGGGAAACCTATTCATGCTGGCCCTCTTCCTGTATGAAATGCCCCCTGGGTGTTGCTGCTATTCACATTTCATGGCCCCTTATGTTTAGACAAAAGGCTCAGATAGTATATTTGATTGACTAGATTATTCCCTAGAGAACAGGCCTGTTTGTTTTTTGTTTTGGGTCTATCATTGACATGCAATAGCCTATTGGTTTCAGGTACATCATAGTGACTCAATATTTATATTCTGTATACACTACAAAATGAAAATGACCCCCCCCCCAAGTTTAGTGACTATCTGTCACCATACAAAGTTATTACAATATTATTGACTGTATTCCCTATGCTGTTCATCCCCATGACTTATTTATTTTACAGCTGGAAGTCTGTACCCCTTAATCTCCGGCACCTCTTTCACCTACCTCTCCAAACCCTCCCCTCCCTGGTGACCACCAGTTTGCTTCCTATATTTATGAGTTTGTTTTTGTTCTATTTGTTTGTTCACTTGTTTTGCTTATTAGATTCCACATGCAAGTCAAATCATATGCTATTTGTCTTTCTCTGACTTATTTCACTTAGCACAATACCTTCTAGGTCAAGGGCGGGCAACCTTTTTGTGAGTGCATGCCAAAACCAGCAAAATCTCTGACTCAAAATTCTTCTGCGTGCCAACCCTAATTTTTTGAGAACATGTTACGCCTGCTTGATATCTCTTAAGGTGTACGTATATGAAGAACCTTGAAGAAATAATAAAATTCATTCGAGCGACAAAAACACAGTATATGATGAAAAATACATTTACTTTTTAATGTATACATGTACACTGATAGTCTGACAGAAAACTTTAAGACTCCGTTTGATATTATCAGTGGGACTTTTGCTGCTGCATCACTGATGACAGATTTTACATCAGGTTTATATTTCGTGACCTTCAGAGATATGCACGAGCTACTACTTTCATCCGTCAGGCTACTCCTATTACGAGACTTAACAAAATTCATCACTGAGAACAAAGATTCACAATTGTAAATGGAAGATTATAAGAGAGGGTTTCACGTGCCAGCAAAAGTTACTGGCGTGTCATGTTTGGCACGCGTGCCAGGGGTTGCCCACCCCTGTTCTAGGTCCATCTACATTGTCCCAATGGCAAGAGTTCACCCTTTTATATGGCTGAGTGATATCCCCTTGTGTATCTACACACCACAACTTCTTTATCCATTTACCTATTGATGGACACCTAGGTTGCTTTCCTATCTTGGCTATTGTAAATAACGCTGCAGTATTTGTTCTGGGTGAAGCCTGAACTTTGAATTTCTGGAACCACCACAACCACTGTAAGGTTTAAATGGGATACGACATGTGAGACCTGAGACACGGTGATTGGCACAGCTATTTGCTTGGTAAATGCCACCCATGCCCTCCTAGTTTTTGCTGAGACAGAGGGGATGCCTCGAATATGGTTCCACTTCTGGGGCAGCAGGGTCGGCACAGCTCATCGGAGTGACTCATTAGAGGAGAGAAGGATAGCGCGGGGAGGAGCAGCCAGCCTCTGGCAGGGGACCGAGACACAGAGGATTTTGTTTTAATGCAGGGCAAGAGGTCAGGAGTGCAAAGGAAGAAAAAGTCCGATTTAGCAAAATCTGATCACCTGGCAGTTTTTTAAAAGGGCTACTGCCAGCAATTGTGCTGCTGCGTTTTATTAAGAAAAATTGGGGGGTAGAGGAAGTGAGCAATAGGCTTTATTTAGCTTATTGTCTATATTTAAATCGAAAGGTCAAGGCTGAAGTTGGGAGGCAAGAAAGAGGAGCGAATGGAACTTAGGGAACCTTTTGGGAGGGAGCAGACGAACCACGCTCTGCTCAAGTCTTAGCCAGCATCCTGTCCCCCCTACACATGTCTTTTCTCTTTGTCATTTGGAACTTGGACTTTAATATGTATATTTAATAAAATGTACATGTAATATGTAATAAAAGAATGATGACTCATATGGCAAAGATTTTTCATATGACAACGCTTTTGCATTTCTATCAAAAGTGTATGTGGAACCTCAAGAACAAAATAAACTGATGAACAAAACAGATCCAGAGACATAGAAGCATGGAGCAGACTGACAAATTTCAGAGGGAAGTTGGGGTTGGGGGGGTGGGGGGCGGAGAGTAACCAGGGAACGTTATGCATCTATACATAGCCCATGAACACAAACTGATAGTCTGGTGAAGGCCAGGGAGGGGAGGGTCTGAGGTGGAAGGGGTCAATGGGGTTAAAAAACAAAACCAAGGGGACATCGGTGACACTTTCAACAGTAGAGATAAATTTTAAAAAATTGTTTAATAGAAATGTATCTGTTCATTTACAATTAATCTTCTCAAGTCCCGTTTCTATAAGCCTTTTCAGGAATGCCTTTTATAAGTAAAAATAAGGTTTTGCCATCAAACTGACGGCACTAAAGGCTTTTTCTTCTTCACACTTGAAGTTGAAATAGAAGTGTACCTCGGTCCCTTCACCAACGACAAAGCCCATTGCTGGGACAGAGGCGTGGTTTCCTGTCGGCCCGAGAGCCACATTTAGATTAGTCACAGCAACGAAGGAGATGACAGCGATGCACATAGTCACCCAGAATTGCATATGACTAACCCACAACGAGCAACTTCATCACTTGAAGTACTTTCAGCAATAGACACCATCAGGGAGCTACTCATTCATTTGCTCAACATATATTTATTGAGCACCTACTACGTACCAATCCCGGTGCCAATACTCAGATTCCACAAGTGATGCGCTGAAGCTCAAAAACCAGTCTAAGAGGAGTCAACCACGAGGCTGGGATTTGATGTGAGATTTGACGCCAAATAACATTCAGAGATGACAAGGTTCCCACCCAGAGCTGGGAATGGAAAGATGTGCTCTCCATGGTTGGCAGCTCTTGCTTGTGTCTGGTGCTCCCTTCCTCTGCACCCACCACAGCCAGATTCCTCTGTCTTACTCCTCACTGCACTTCAGGCTAGTAAACCCCCAGCTTCTAGAGGCCTTTCCTGACCCCACAGGAGCTGCCTCGCCATTGGCGGACCTCTGGCAGCTGTGCCTGCCTCTGTCACGGCGAATTGCACTGCATGATAGTTATTTACTTTCATGCCTTCTCCATAAGAACATGAAATCCTCAAAGAGAGAGGTTACTCCTGATTCATAGTCATAGGACCTGGCATAATGCCTGATGAAGAGCAGGGATAGAAGGAAAGGAGGAAGGGAAAAAGGAAGGGGGGGCGTGAAGGAGGAAGGAAGGAAGGAAGGAAGGAAGGAAGGGAGGGAGGGAGGGAGGGAGGAAGGAAGGAAGGAAGGAAGGAAGGAAGGAAGGAAGGAAAGAGGGAGGGAGGGAAGGAGAGGGAGGGAGGGAGGGAATTCAGTGTAGTCTTTTTAAAAAATATATTTGTTTATTGATTTCAGAGAGGAAGGGAGAGGGAGACAGAAATATAAACATCAGTGATGAGAGCGAATCATTTATTGGCTGTCTCCTGCACACCCCCCAATGGAGATCAAGCCTGCAACCCAGGCATGTGCCTGGACCAGGAATCAAACCATGACCTCCTGGTTGGTAGGTCAATGGTCAACCACTGAGCCACCCCGGCCAGGCATTCAGTTCAAACTTTTCAAAAGAGGTGAGAAATGAAACTGGATATGAGACTGGAATCAACGTAGGAGGGACTGAGAAATCAGTCCAAGGACAAGCACAGCGAGAGGCATGCAGGGTTGCGTGGAGAGTCCATCAGAGCTGCCCCTGGCCTGGAGGGAAGGGTTCAGGCTGAGCAGAGGAATTAAGACTACAAGGTCTGAGGCTGTCTTGCAGGACTGACAAACACTGAGCCATGGGATGGGTGTCAACTGAGCACCTCCTGTGAGCCAGGTATTCTACTCGGCAGAGCGAATAAGACCAGCACAGGCCCTGCTGACACAGAGCTCACAGTCCCACCGACTAAACCTGTTCTGAGAGACAAAAAGAAATCAATTAAGGTCCTCACCCAGGGAGTGATGCAATTTAAGTGGAATCTGAGGGACATTTATCTTGTTCAAAGTGAAGGATGATCTGGAATGAGAAAGAGAGGGGGGAAGAAGGGAGGGAGAGAGAGAAAAGAAAGAAAATGGTGAGAAGCTATAAATTAGACTCTTAACTCTGTGATGGCACAGTCGTATTCTGTATAGCTCAGTGCTGTGTCTGTCTGGTTCATCAGTGTATCCCCAGCACCAGAACAGTGCCTGGTAAGACAGGTGCTCAAGAACATGATGGAGGGGATGGGATGGGATGGGATGGGATGGAATGGAGTGGAATGGATTGGAGTGGGGTGGAATGGAGTATGTGGAATGGAGTGGGGTAGAATGGAATGGAGTAGTTGAAATGGAATAGAGTGGGGTGGAATGGAATGGAGTGGGTGGAATGGAGTAGGTGGAATGGAATGGAGTGGAGTGAGATGGAATGGAATGGAGTAGGTAGAATGGAATGGAGTGGAGATGGAATGGAATGGAGTAGGATGGGATGGAATGGGGTGGGATGGAATGGAGTGGGGTGGGATGGAATGGAGTAGGATGGGATGGAATGGAGTGGGGTAGAATGAAGTAGGTGGAATGGAATAAAGTGGGGTGGAATGGAGTAGGTGAAATAGAATGGAGTGGAGTGAGATGGAATGGAATGGAGTGGAGATGGAATGGAATGGAGTGGGATAAAATGGAGTAGGTGGAATGGAATGGAGTAGGATGGGATGGAATGGGGTGGGTGGAATGGAATGGGGTGGGGTGTAATGGAATGGGATGGAGTGGGATGGAATGGAGTAGTATGGGATGGGATGGAAATGGGTGGGGTGGGGTGGGGTGGGATGGAATGGAGTGGGATGGAATGGAGTGGGGTGAAATAAATTGAAGTGAACCAAGGAAGGCAGTAGAGGGGCCCTGAGCTGAGTGTCATGGCCCCTGGTGTCCAGGCCTTCCTGGCTCAGCCAGTGATCAGACAAGTGATCAAGGACTTTGAGTCGCTCCCCTGATCTTTGTTTCCTCACCTGTTGAAATGGGGGGTTTTGATTTGTACGCTAGTTTTCCATAGAATTTGAAGAGTTGATGTGGTCAAATTAAAGGCGCCATGGTCAGCTCATTTGGGACAATGCTGGGTTAAATCAACATAAACAGGTGCCTAGACCATGGGATATCAGAGCCTTGAACTTACCTGTATAAATTGAAAACTCCAAGAGGAAGGTAACATACACTGTAGTTCCCAAACCCACGTACCTGCAGAACCCCAACCCCTATTTTTATTATCTTATAGACCATTAATCCAGCTCTAATGGCCCATGGGGTCATCCAAGTTCACCAAGGCAAGGTGGCCATGTGCATCCGGGACTGGCGAAACAACCAGGTTAGCGGGTGCAGGGTGTGGGCAGAAGGAGAGGAGGCCGTTGTTTGGGAGATGGGAGGAGGGGTGGCGGGGAGATGTGCGGGTCCAGGGAAGAAGTATGCGGCTGCTATGCAAGCTGAGACCCTGACTCTCGCTCAAGGAAAGCCGGCCATCCTCTGTGGGAGGCATTGGTATTCTGGCGTGGTTTTTCATTTCCCGTCCCCGGGATTAGGTGTATCAAGGAGGAATCCTTTGGCCGCCTCCTCTCAATATATCCCGGCGCTTTGATTTTGTTACCAATTTCCCTACATTGTGTGCTTTCTTTGAGAATCATAACCGTGTGAATATTTGACAATTGAATGGTACAAACATCTTGAAACATGCCGCTTTCCCCAGAGCCGCATTTCATACTCTAATCCGGGGTGATCTCGGTTGCCAGAAACACTCAGGCCGCTAATGGATTTGGAGGCGAGATGTTGGTAATGAGATTTTTCAAATGCGAATTGTCTTGCTTTCGGAGGCAGGGTGAAATCCAACAAAATATTACCTTAGACATGCAGGTGTGGGAAGTCCGGCTGACTGAACAAATGCCGGCTGCGTGCTTCACACGGGCCTTTTCTGTTTCAAACGAAAACCAGAGGAGGCTCGGCCTTCTCGTTTCTGGGGGGAATGGGTTCTTGAGCTGCCAAGTTGAATAATTCTGTGTTTCAGAGTCACACTTAACCTCTTCACATCCACAGACCTGAGGGTTGATTTATTTCATTCACTCAACAAATACTTATTGAGAGCCTATTATGTGCCGGGCACTGTTTTGTGCGCTGAGTGGGACAGCATTAAGCGATATTTTAAAAGGTTTTTGTTGTCAGAAGGCCTACAACCTGGTGAGACACACACACACACACACACACACACACACACACACAATAAACAAGTAAACACAAACATTTAAATGTCTGATGGAGAAAAATAAAGGGAAGGGTTAGGTCCTCTTTTAGGGGGGTGTCAGGGAGGACCCCTCCAAGGTGACTTGTGAGCAGAGACCCTGGAGAGAAGCAGGAACTGGAGGCGAGTGGCTGCCACAGGCGGCAGAACTCTTAGTGACAAAGCTGGCCTTTGAGTCCAGCTGGACTGGGAATCGAACTGTGACCTCCTGGTTCATAGGTCAACACGCAACCACTGAGCCACCCGGCCGGGCTGCTTTATTTGTTTTTTTTCTAATGATTTTTTTCTAACCATCTCTAGGTGGGTTTTCCAAAGGTGCAGGGAGACAGTTAAGGGCCCTGAGCCTGATCTCACCTGGCTCGATCCCCTCCCTCAGGAGAGGAGCTCATGGTTCTGAGCACTTTGAAATCGTAAAAGTGCCTTGGCCTCCCCTATGCCCCTGAGCCGTCTGAGAGATGAGCATGAGAATCCTCCACTCCAGCTCCTCCAGCTTCCCGCAGCCCCCACCACATCCTCCACAGCAAAACATTGTCCATCATTTCTGACACATTTCCTGCTCAGACAGGAAAGCTGAAGGAACTTCATACTGGGCATGCATGGCATTCGGGATACTTTGCCCAGCCCCCAAACCTGGGAGTTTAGAGGCCCCATCAAAACTCACTGCACCATTCAGAGAGCGCAATCTCCTTGCAATTACATCACAATCTCTTTTAAAGGAGCCAGAGGAATAGAAGCCAGAAGGAGGCCACTTTCTGATGAGGCCATTTGAGAAATGATGGCTGTTGCTCCAGAAATACCTCTCCACCCTGCTGTCATGCTGCCGGGCTCGCCCGGGGTTCTCTGAAGCAACGGATGCAGAGAGCAGCGAGAAGAGGCTCTCTACCCAACCAGTGTGGCTCAGTGGTTGAGCATCAACCTATGAACCAGGAGGTCACGGTTCAATTCCCCATCAGGGCACATGCCCGGGTTGTGGGCTCCATCCCCAGTGGTGGGGCAGGGGGGGTGGGGGGGGGCGTGGACAGGAGGCAGCCGATCAATGATTCCCTCTCATCATTGATGTTTCTCTCTCTCTCTCTCTCCCTCTCCCTTCCTCTCTCTGAAAGCGATAAAAATGTATTTAAAAGAAGAAGAGGCTCTCCTTTCAACAGAAAGGCAACCTGGCCGAGGGATCCTCTCATTCTCGTTTCCTTGAGACCGCGCCTTTCGTCAAGGCCAGTGGCAAGTCTGAAGGAACAGGATGGCCCCTATTGAAGGGCCACCTCTGAAACATGCTGGGTGTTCGTGGGGCAGGTGCCTCTTGGAAAGAAGTTGTAAACTCAATGAGAGGGAGGGAGGGAGCGAGGGAGGGAGGGAGGGAGCACAGTGATTTGCATCTGGGTGGACTGGGTGGGGGACATGCTGGAGCCCACGAAAGGGGAGGTCTGGATGGGCGGGGCTGGGTGCAGCTGACACTGGTGCCACCCCAGAGTGCCTCGGCCACCGCAGGGGTCATTTCCCAGCATTCCTACACACCCGGCATCTTCCCAAGTCTCTCCCGAGGGCTTTCCTCGGCTGCAGGTGCATGTCTGCCCGTGAAAAAGTAAGCCCACGCGCAGGGCAGTTCCTGCCTCAAACAAGACCCGCCACCAGGGGCAGGAGGTGGTGGGCAAATGCCTCAGCTTCCTTGCTCCTCGGGGGGACAACCCAAGGGGGTCCTGCATGCTCTCCACAGGCCCCGGCAAGAATGGACCCGGGTGCCCCCAGCAGTAAGTCACTCCTTGACGCCCCACTTATTAGCTTTGCTGTCTTCCTTGCATCCCTTCTCGCTCCATCATGGTGCTTCGTGGGATCACATCCTAAATAAACCTCCAAATGCAATCACATGTTGAGGTGCTGGGAGTTAGGCCTTCAACACATGCATGTGGGTGACAGGGGACCAAGCGATGCCCCACTACAAGCTGAACAAAAAAGACTGTGGCTCCACCATTGGCCGGGCTCCTGGATGGGGCAGCTCGGGGTTAGAGAGCAAAGCCACGAAGCATAAGGAGGCCTGAAATGGGCCTGTCCGACGGAAATGGGGAGGGGAAGCGGGGGAGGGCGTGACGTCTCAGCCACAGCAACTGTTTGACCCACCAGTGCGTCTGGCCCTATTTCCATGGAAATAAGCTCATTACGGTTAAATGCTTTCCCAGCTCCTGGCTGATTCATGAAGTGCTTTCGAATGTTGATAATCACACTCCATGAATCACTGACAAACACGAGAGCCAGCTACCTGGCACCTGTGACTGCGCCTCCCTGCGGCACGCTTCCGCCCGATCCGAGGTGTCCCCCCGCAGGAACAAGGTGTGCAGACTAGACAGTCCGCGTCCATGTGACAGTCTCCCGCGTCAGTCACGCCACGCTGGCCGTTTCGTCAGGCGTGGACTCTGCCCCAACCGTTTAATGATCGTGAATGAGTTAATTCTGAAAGATCACTTTGACACCCTCACCCCGGAAGTGACCAGCCCTCAGATCCCACGTCAGTGTTTCCGGGGAAGGAAAACGATGTGGCCAGGTGTCCTGGGGTGAAGGAGAGTCGGCTTCGGCCCAGGCGATGAACATGACCCCGCCATGACCTCCAGGCAGAGAGAATGTGGATCTCTCCGGCAGACTGGGGGCTTCAAAGAAAACGGAAACCAGCCCGGCCAGTGTGGCTCAGTGGGTGAGCATCCACCTATGAACCTGGAGGCCAGGGTTCACCCGATTCCTGGTGAGGGCACATGCCCGGGTTGCAGGCTCGATCCCCAGTGTGGGGCGAGCAGGAGGCAGCCGATCCATGATTCTCTCTCATCGTTGGTGTTCCTATCTCTCTCCTTCTCCCTTCCTCTCTGAAAACAATAAAAATATGCATTTTTTTAAAAAGCCTTCACCAGCCGAAACCGGTTTGGCTCAGTGGATAGAGCGTTGGCCTGCGGACTGAAGGGTCCCAGGTTCAGTTCCGGTCAAGGGCATGTACCTGGGTTGCGGGCATATCCCCAGTGGGGGATGTGCAGGAGGCAGCTGATCGATGTTTCTCTCTCATTGATGTTTCTAACTCTCTGTCTCTCTCCCTTCCTCTCTGTAAAAAATCAATAAAATATATTTTTAAAAAATAATAAATAAAATAAAATAAGTTAAAAAAAATAAAAAAACCTTCACCAAACCTGAAGGAAAGCTCTCTTCCGGATGCTGTAACAGAGCTGAGCCATGTCTGGTAGTCCCCAACTGTGTCCTGGAGTCCAGACCCGGGGTCCGTGATGGGCACGATCAGGTATGGCTCTCTGCTCACACGGCCGCCTTTACAAGGTTTACTTCTGCGTGGCTGTGCTGTGCTAGGACCTCTGCAGGCCATTTAAAATCAAACAGTGCTGTAGCTGAAAGGACCCTTCCTCGTCATTGGACGTGGAACTCCTAAGGCTCAGAGACGGAAAGTACTCAACCCATGATCGCACAGCAGACAGCAGGAGAACCGGGACAGACACCGAAGCCCTCTAATGCCCGCTGGAGTGTGTTTGTCCGCACTGAGCTACCCACCCACGTTTCCAAGCCGAAGACTCTAACTCTGAGGAAGGAAGCCCCTGGCCACCTACCTGGCGGTATGTAGACCAGAAGAAACCAGGTAGGCCAGGCAGAAGCAGAGTTTCGGGGGCTCTGGTTTGCCTTGAAGCGCCATATATTTAACATAGAAGTTGTCTTGGAGGTCATCTCGTTCGTGCCCGATTTTAACTTGGCCAAACTAGAGTTCAGAAGGTCACCCCGGGGGTGAGCTGGAGGAGTCAGGGCTGAACCTCTAGCCCCATTCCTCGCCTTAGGCCATTCACTACCACATCCTGGCAACTTGATCATCAGCTAACGATGTAAGAGCCTCATGGGCCATTGCGACCAAATGCCCATTTTCCAGGTGAGGAGACAGACTGAAAGGACCAGGTGAATGTCAGAGTAGAGCCCAGGTCTAGGTCTCTTTTCCCCACCCCTACCCCCCGCTTCCTGTGCCCTTCTTTTCCTCGCTCCCCTTTTCATAGGATCTGCTCCAGAGGAAACAGGTCCCCCCAGGACTTGAGCCTCCTGGGAATGGACTTTCCACAAGGGGTCTCCTGAGTCTGCCCCCTAGTGGCAGAGATTGAGCAGGACCGCCCACTCTGAGGGGAGGGGCGGATGGATGGTGCCAGGAGGCACCGCCAGCACCTCCCTGGCTGCCTCTCCCCTCTGGGCAGCCCCTCCGCTGTGGCCTCAGAGGACCTGCCTGCAGCGGAGGGCTGGACCCACTCCCCATGCCGCAGTGCCCAGTGTCTCCCTTCCACCGTCATCCTCTCCTCCCACTCCCTGGGACCAGCAGCCACTCTCCCCTCGCGTTCTCCGTCTTCCTTTCCCTGTAACATATCAAGCATCTCTTCTTTGTTATCTCAAAGCAGCTCCAACTGAGCCCCGACTGACCTCGCCCATCTCCTAGCAGCCTGCGCCTTCCCGGCGGCTCCCGAGCTCCCGCGTGGCCGAAGCCACAACACGCGCATTCTGCACGCACCGCCTCCTCGTCAACCGCGCCCTTATCTCAGTCTGGCCTCCAGCTTCACCTTCGTCATTCAACACCCTGCTTTGAAAACAGCCCCCCGCGTCACCATGATATCCAGGCTGCATGTTCGGCCACTGTCTCTTTAGACCAGGCCTGCGTCTGACTAAATCGGGCGGTGCGTGCACTGCCCACACCGCGCGGCCTGCTCTGTGCGCGCGGGATGCAAAGTGTCTCATCCGTGATCCGCTTGGTGGGCAGGGGGCCCGCAACTCCTCTGCGAAACATGAGGCTGAGAGGCCTCGCCGCACCTCCTCACGGGAAGGCAGCTCCGCTCCGAGGAGCCTCCGACGCTCATTTCCTGAAACTCTTTGGAGTCCAGGGAACCTCGGTTCTAATGCAACACCCCCACCTCCATCCCCCCCCCAACCTCCCCCCCCCCCCTGCCCCGTCCCCCGCAAAGCGAAATTTAAGTTTTCTTTGAACGCACTGTAAGGTGACCACTTGTGTTCAGCAAGATAAAAGAGGTCATTTCAACAAATAGTCGCTGTAAACCTACTATGTTCCAGCTGTGAAAGGGGGCCACAGAAGGTCCTCATGGGCTCACATCTGGCTGTGCCAGGAGGGGGGGCGGCGCTTGGAGAGAGACTAAAAAATTAACTGTTTACCATTTGAGTGGTAAGTGCAATATTCGAGTATGTGAAAGGTACTCAGCTAAGTGATACCTGAGCTCTGTTTTTTGTTTAAAAAAAAAAAAAGGCATTTTGTTTTTAATTAAAAAAATATTCTACAAACCCGATGCTAGTAAAGTCACGGTCAAATCGGCACAATGTTCTAAGAGAACAAAATGAAAAGTGCCTCAAGAATCAGAACAGTGAGCATAACATCCTCTCCTCCCCTGATAATCACCAACCCAGGAAATTATCCTAAGTTACGAGGCAACAGGAACAACAATGCCTGCCCGTGTTCACTGTGTCATTTCCTAGTAGAATTGGTCCAGGTAACTGAGATACATCAACCCAAGAATACGATACGTAGTGAGTTCAAGTAATTATGGAGACTAGGAATTTGAACTCTATTTGGGAATCTAATTTCAAGTAAAAGAAAGTCACACAGTGTTAGTGCAATAACTACATCTGATCTCTGCTTTCAAAGTCCTCGCCTCCTAGAGGGTTATGCTTTGGACATCAATAGTCTGCCCAACCCGTGTGGCTCCGTGGCTGAGCATCGACCTAAGAACCAGGAGGTCACAGTTGGATTCCCAGTCAGGGCACATGCCTGGGTTGCAGGATCCCCAGCAGGGGGCGTGCAAGAGGCAGCCAGTCAATGATTCTCTCTAATCATTGCTGTTTCTATCCCTCTCTCCCTCTCCCTTCCTCTGAAATCAATTTTTTAAAAATAAACTTTACATCTTCTCTCTGCTCAAAAATACATAGGTTTTACTCTGGAACTGCTTTCACCCTCTGCTTTGCAATATGCAAATCAGCCAAGTTGGGTAATTGGACAAAGCTGGTGGGAACAAATTAATAAACTTTGATAACATTACACAAAGTAATTGTTCAATTATTTCAAGCAGTTCAGTTCGGAAAGCACACGGGGTGGGAAGGGGGTTCTTCAGAAATTACCTTTGCTTATTAATCATCTTATCTAGAAGAAGCCAAATGAGAAGGAAGGCTTGTGGGGGTGTTTGGTTTTCATTCTGATTAACTGCACTTCATCTGAACATTTTTAAACTGTGCTTTGGTCTTCCTCCTATGGATGTGGACTGCGCTCCGTTATCAGGATTTTAATTAACACCAGGTAGCGAAGGGGAAGCTGGGTGACACGCTATTACTTCTGTTGGATTTAAAGTCAACACCGGGGACTCTTCTTCGAGGCACTGTTGAAATTGTCTTATCGCGCGCATTCCAAGGATGGCTGCTTCATGTAAATGTCATCCCTTCTGTCCAAAATGTTACAACACTCGCCAGCACAACAGAACGACTGTCTTGTTCTAAGAGACACGAGGGAGCTGGCAAGCTTGTGATCAAAGGCACGATTCACACATCAAAGTCATGCCTCTTCTGTGAAAGTCAGGAATCAAGACTGGGTGTAGGAATCGAGACTTCAGCTTCAGTGCTAGTTTAGCCTCTTACGCTGGGAAGTGCCTGGATTTCCAGCACTCGGTCCATCTGCCCAGACCCAGTGACTGATGGCTGTCAGTGTGAATGTTTTCTCATCATCTGTGTGACCATTTTGGTGGAGTTACACCTGACCCAAAAATTGGGGTTTAACATTCAATGCATAAGGAAAAAAAAATCTATTAAAATTGTCCCAGGAGAATCCCTTAAATTATCCATAAACTGCAGTTGCCTCATTTGGTGCATACATCCCTGCTCAGTAAAAGGTGTTGCTATGCATAATGGATTCGGTGATGGGCAGGAGATAATAAAGACAATGGGAGCACAATCAGGAGCTCACCTATGAGGCTCACAGGTGCCAAGACCATGGAGACTAGCGCCATCTCCGCCTCTCGCTCATGCCTGGAAATGGTAGGGATGATCTCCGCATAACTGCCTCTCTCGCCCTCCACCCTCCCTCACCCCCTCCCCCCCACACACACACCCATTGGATCTGCACCCGTTAACCGAGCGTAAGATGCGGCTTCACTGTATAGTGTTGTCTGGCCTCTGTCCCCAAAAGGGAAACGCTGAAGGTTCTGTCTGGTCTGACTCAGGGGGTTGCGCCAGTCCCCAAAGGGGAAGAGATAGGAAGTTAACATGATACCGAAGCTGTGCACTATGTTACTTAGAAGTATAGCGATCACGAACGCACTGTTTGGTTAATCCGACACATGGCACTTCACAGTTTGGGTTGTCTTTCTCAGCGAGTCCTTTGGCAAGCTTTACAAAATCCTGGCTCCTCTTGTGTAATAGATGCCTCGATCTGGGAGCCCCGAGTGACAGCTGCATCTTGGATTCCAGCAGGACAGACCCAGCAAGCAGCTGCCCACCACAGGCCCTGCAGCATTGCCCTACGCACTGGAGCCCATGGGGAACTACAGCCGAGGGTGTTATTACCAGAGAAGTCTGGTTGGGGAGCGCAGTCCAGCCTGGGCTGCCCTGTGAGTAGGAACCAAGCTGGGGACAGGGCCCGGTTGCTGCGGGTGCTGACACTCTGTAACACCAGTGGGCACAGATGCTCCTCTTAAGGCTGCTCCCGACATCCCATTAACCCACTTGGAGAGCCTCAAGGAGGCCGGGACAGGTGTTAAATTGCCTTTCGCCACCCCACAGGTGTGCGAGATGTGCTGCAAAAGCACATGTCACATCGCTGGGAGCAGGAGGCTCTGCTGGGGATTTCCTCTGAGCACGGAGATCTGGGAACGATATCACTTTGCCTTAGAAATGACCTGGATCAGGGACCTGGCTTCCGAAGCATGACAGGATGATAAAAATATTCTCTGACAGCCTATCCGCGTGCGGTGGGAGGCACTGCGGTGAGCCCGGGAGCTAGAAGAAGGAATGTCATCCATTCTCTTCTCCAACAGCCACCAATCACACACAGTCACATGCCCAGGCCGGCGAGGGGGCTGTGGGAACATCAGGACGCACTAATGATTATGAAAAGAATCTGGAATAAGTCACACCTACCCTCCAGCCTTTGAGGCCTAGGTGAAGAGAAAGGACATGTGAGCATGAAAAAGGAAAGTCCACAGCCACCCAATTATTTCCCACAAACCTGCACCGGGTGTCTGTCATGGAGCCCACCCTGTGCCCCACTGGAGAATTAGAATGAGTCCGACAGGGTGACGCCTGCAGGGAGCCGCAGCCCAACAGAGGAGCTGGGCAGTTAAAGAGCGTGATGCACGTGACAGGGCGTGTAGAGGTGCACCGAGAGCCTGGGCGAGCGCTAAGTGAGCTGCCATTTATGCCTCGGCGAGTCCTAGAAACCCCGAGTTCTGCCTTGTTGCATAAGCAGGACGCAGCCAGGGAGGCGATGTGAGGAAGGGCACTCCGGGCGCAGGGAACAGCGTGAGCAATGGCAGGGCGGCTAGACAACCCAGGAGTGCCATGGGGGGAAAGCTGGGACGGTGGGCTAGTACGGGTCAGGAAGGGCTGTGCCTAGGTTTAGAACTTGAACTTTGTCTACGCAGTACTATGCAGCTACAAGAAAGCTGCATAGTCTCTTACCTTATGGGACAGCATGGATGGGCCTGGAAAACATTATGCTAAGTGAAATATTATGCCAAACTGAGAAAGACAGGTATCACAGGATCTCACTTATTTGTGGAATCTAAGGAACAAAATGAATTGACCAACAAAATAAGACCCGAAGCACAGAGGCATGGAACAGACTGACATACCTCGATGTGGGGTTGGGGGGACGAGAAGAGATAAACCAAAGAACATATGCATAGCCCATGGATATGGGCAATAGGGTAGTGAAGATCTCGGCAGCGGAGGGGGGGAGGTAGGGTGGGGGGAGTAGTAGGGTGTAGGAGGAGGGGAAAATGGGAGATATCTGTAATACTATCAACAATAAAAAAATACATTTTTTAAAAAAGAACATGAACTTTGGGAGAGGAGAAATGGGGAGATGAGAGGTCAGCCCTGGCATCAGTGTGCGGTGTGAGCGTGATGGCGTGAGGCAGGAAGGCTCACGTAGCCACCGGAGCAGGCAGGGCAAAGCCTGGATGAGGGCAGGGCAGGTGGGGAAGAACAGCTCAGGGCAGCTCCCCAGCAGCTGCAGCGGAAGGATTCTCCGTCCGAGTCCCTGGTGGAAGCTGATTCCCTACAGACACCTCTCAGCACCTGTCCCTGGAACCACCAGGAAAGTGGGAAAGCCTTCCCCTGCCTCCCACGAAACTCTCTGACTCCTCTCCTCCCAGACTCACACACCAAAGACCAGCGACCCTTAACCACGCATCTGATTGTCCCGTTTGCTTTTCCAACAACGTTCCTCCTTGACGGGCCTGCCATCTTCTTAAGAGAATCAGCCCACCTTTTCCTTCAAATCGTAATAAAATTACAAGTACACAGAAGACATGGCTTCTCAACGGGACATTCATTTCTTGATGTCGAGAAACAAACAAGGCGGGTTTCTGTTCACCCCACGGCTGGGGAGCAAAGCTTGCGGGTCGCGATAAACAAGGGGGTGGAGCACATCTGGGTCCTTCCTGGGGGCCCGGGGCGTAGGAGCAGTGTTCCGTATCATCCATCTTCAACCCAACAGCACAGGTTACTGGAAGTAGTTTCTTTCTTGTTACCTCATCTGATGACCGTTGTCACTCATCACAGAAAGTGAAATGTCACTTGCGAGGCTCCCCCGTGTCTCCCTCCATTAACCAGACAGGCAAAGAATGTGCCTCGTCCTCTTCCTAAAGATTCTTGCTTTGGGTCCCCCCAGAAGCAGATCCTGCGGCAAAGTCTCAAGTTCAACAGGTGCCATTGAGATATCAGGCCATGAAGGTGGGAATGGAGGTCTAGAGCAGGTGAGTGGCCCACAGAGCTCTTACCCAATAGGATGGTTAGTAGCCACGTTTTTTACAGAAAACAACTTTATTGTATGGGATACTATGAAATATATGTTTTTCTGAGTTGGTTACACCCACAGGGGGATTCTTTCTGTTACACACATACACACACACACACACGGAATCACAGGTGAAACAGAAATAAATGGTCTCTATAACCTAAAGTAATGATAAATGTCACAGTATTATGCACGTCGTTGTCCATGAACCTGAAGCAGAGGGGAGACTATTTGCTGCTCCAGTTCTTGACAAAGTCTAGTCTTCCCGGGACGGCTCAGGATCCATGCAGGAGTCAACTCTACCATCTACCTGGCTCCTCACAGCCTCCCCCACCAGTCAGTGCCCCCCTACCATGTCCTGGGGGCGTCAGGTTTTTTGGTGCTCAGCCCTCACCATAACCTGGGAAAGAAGTGAATACCATTTGCATTTTATAAGCTTTGACCCATCAGCTAGTGGTGGAGCTCAGATCTGAGCCCAGACCTGTGCTAGTCCGGAGTCTGCCCTTGCCAATACATATTCCTTATTCAGAAGGGATTCTTCTACCGTTAGTACTGCTGCTTTCTTCATTCATTCATTCCTCAGTCCAGGATTACTTATTGGGCATCTTCTCTGGGCAGGTCTCTAACAGGCACTTCCTTTATGGAGGTCAGCAGTAGGGAAATCATTTATAAACTGTAAAACTCCCAGGGCTCCTATGGACCAGAAATGAACTTGGGTCCAGGTGGTCATTGAGCATTAAAGTAGACATCACGCAGGGCTGCCATTACTGTCCATGTGTCTGTCTTTCACACTTTGAGCGACAGTCAAACCACAGTACTTAAAATCTGGGCAATACTGGTGTGGATCAACCTCCATATTTGACAGATAAGGAAACTTCGGGGCACCGAGGAGATGTGACTGGCCTGTGGCCTCCCAGTGAGTCAATGACAGAGTGAGAGGAGACGGGTCTGGGAACACACAATGCAGGGCTCTCTCTGAAACCACGGGCTGGGCCACCTTGGTGGCTCTCGACAGCGACCTCCTCAGACATGTGGCTCTTATGCGTCCCTCAGACCCGCCTCCCCCCTCTCTGTCTGACCCACAGGCGTCCTCTCTTCTGCAGGCCTCTCAGGCGGCCCCTGCCCAGCCTGTCCCTTGATCTGGCTCATGAGTAGGTCGCATCCTGTTCAGTGATGACCAAGGTGACAATGACTGCCCATCGTGCCCACACGGGGCCCAGACCCTCCGAGCAGCCGGGCCAACAATCTCGCTTTGGGGAGCAAGGGAGTCCCAGATCTGTGTGACTGATGGAGGGCAATGCATCCGCAAGAAGCCACGCGGGAGACATGTCATTTTCCAGGGCTTGGCTGTGACAACTATGGAATATACACTTGGGCCGTTTGAACAAAAACAGGCTGTGATAGGCAGGCCCCCCTGCTCCCCGCAATGAGAGGTCACCCGAGCTCAGCAGAGGTTCTCATAGAAAAGCAACAAACCTTCAACACCCAGTGGTGGAGCGGGGAGCTAACGGGCAAGGACGGGCAGGTTTTTTTTTTAATTTTTGCAATTTAAATGCTATGCACCAATTACAGCTTTTGCCTTTGACAGTAAGCAGGGGGCCAGAGCTTTGAGGAGTTCTGGGTTTATTTCACCCCGGCTTGTTGCCCTGGGGGGTGTAGGAGCTGGGGTGACTCTCGACAGTAGGGCAGTACTGGGTGGTGACAGGAGGACCCAGCATCAAGGATTCAACCTCAGTGTGTTCATTCAACGCTGGTCTTCTTGGGGGAAAGAAAAGACTGGGGCCGGGCTCTGTCGGCAGGACGAGGAATTTGAACGTCCCCCTGTACGCAAAGGCGGGGATGACTGTTTCACTAAGGGAATGCCATGAGCAAACTGGTATTTTAGAGAGATTTGGATGTGGAGTGTGATGGGGGCAGCATAGCCTAATGGTCATCTGACTGGCTTCTGCTCCTCGTATCAGCGCCATGTCTCTGGGCAAGATACTTAACCTCTCTAAACCTTTGTTTCTCATAAATAAGATGAGCAGATCAATACCATATACGTATTTCAGTGGCTTGAACAATCTTTTTAAAGGCCTGTCACATATACAAATCGGTCTTCAATAAATGGTCCCTATAGTTTTCTGTGTTTTCTTCCTGTCATAAATGTACAGTCAGAAATTGGAGTAGCAACTGAGCCTGTGTTACCCACACTTCTGAGAGCCACTCTGCTCCCTACAGCTCTGCCCTTTTTGTCCTTCCAACTGTACCTCTCTAGCCATAGTGATTGGTCCAGGACTTGGACCTGTGGCTCAAGTCTGATCAATCAGAGTTTTTTCCCCAGAGAAGGTGAACTGATGCTGGAGAGAAGATCCCCTTTCCCTCTTTTTTTTTTTTAAATATATATATATATGTTTTTATTTATTTTTTTTAGAGAGAGAGAGGAAGGGAGAGGGAGTGGGAGATAGAAACATCCATGGGAATCAACATTGGATCGGCTGCCTCCTGCACACCCCCTACTGAGGATTGAGCCCACAACCTAGGCAACCAGGAATTGAACCAGTGACCTCCTGCTGCATGATGGGTCGATGCTCAATCACTGAGCCACACCGGCTGGGCCCCTTCCCTCTTACTGGTGAAGTTTTGAGATGTGAGTCTGGAAGCTGCAGATGAGGAAATTTATGAGGAGAGAATAAGGCTGAAGGCAGAGAAGAGATATAGAGGGACAGTCTTTGTGGCATCTGAAGACCTATTTCCTGTTCCTGGGCTCCGTGAGCTTGCCCTGGCTTATTGTAGCCTGCTTTCTCACCTTGCACTTTAATTCCATGAGCTGCCCCTACAGCCTTCCAATAAATTCTATTTTTTCCTTAAGCCAAGTTTGGCGTCTATGATTTGTGACCAAGGCTTCTGACTGAAGCCTACCATTGGCTGATCTCAGCTTCAGCACATCCCATTAGAGCTCTGTAATTACCTGTATTTCCCCAACCCACTTCCAACAAAGATACTATTTCTTTACAATTTGAGGTATATTAATCTCTAAAGACTAGAACATATAAAAATAAAATCACGTTTCATTGTACACTTAGTGAACCAACCTTATTAAACACTAAAATAACATAAAATTAGCTGTCCCGGGACATCCAGAATCCCTTGCCAGAACCTCCACCCTCCTAGTTGATCAGCCCACGTGAGTGCGATAAATCTCCAAAGGTTGATAAACATAGAATATTTTTCACTTACATTTATCGTCCATTCTAAAATTGATGTCTCCCACTGGACGTTTCATCACAGACTGCTTTGTTAAGCATATTCCCTGTTCAGAGGAGAACATCACAAATTGGTTCCCCGATAGAATGAGGGAGGGGATGAAGCACAAATTCAACGGCAAGCATTTGGACTTCTCTCCCTTCGCCTTGGTGGTTTGGACACCTCATTCCCCAAAGTGGGAGATAAGGTCTTTCAGACAGAAAACCAATTGGGTTGCTGGAATCCAATCAACGACCCTGTGCCAGAGCAAAGGGCCGGTCCAAAGGGGCTCAGCATCCATGGCTCAGCACCTCCCAGCCGCCACCGCCCACCCAGGTCAGATTCAAGGAGACTGGCTCTTTGTTCCCGATGAGCGCGAGGCTGACGGGTGAAGAAGTTTCACTGGGGCAGAGGAAATGAAATTGAATCCGAGTTGGAGACGATTTGTCTTCCCTGTGCCCTGCCGTGGTCTCAAGTGATAGCCTGAGTGGCAATGCTCAGACTCGCATCTGTGAGTCAATTACCGGCTACCTGCGTTTCAAATCCGTCCTGATGTGTTAGGTTTAAAACGGTTCAAACATATCGAACAGAGAGGAAAAAGGAGAGGGAACCAAGCCCCTTTAGGGATTTTTGTCTGAATCTACAAAAAGACTGGATTGAAACCTGCGGAGTATTTATAAAGAAGCTGTAAAATCGGTTCTTCATTTGAAAGGGATTGGAAAAGAGGCCCAGAAAGTGAGGCGGGGAGAGCGCGAGCCGCAGCACAGAGAAGAAAGAGGAGCGGGGAGAGACCATTCTGGCATGTTGGCTAAAATGAGCTTCTCCGACAATTGGGAGGAAGTTAACCGTTGCCATTAACTAGTGTCCTGGGCAGGAGACTTGGGTAAGAGCCCCTTCTCCACCTGCCGCTAGTTCTAGAAAACTGCCCTTCCACTCCGTGCGCCCTCGGTTTCCTTAACTGTAAAATGGAAATACGCCCCACAGGCGGGGTTTTGTGAGGATGCAAATGCTAAAGTAGATGTGAAAGTTCTTCATAAGCTGCGGAGAGCCACACAGATGCTACTCACACTTGTGACTGGCTTAATTCAAGCTGCAGTGTATACCACATATGGAATGGAAATTCTGACAAAGAGCCTGGGGCAAAATTCAGATGAGAACAGCCAAGACTGGGAAAGATAAGGTCCAGCTGGAAAAAATAAAAAAAGCAATTTTTGTTAGAGAGGCATATGTAAGGCAGTTAATTCTGTGCCAACTTCTAAGGCCCACAGGTCCAGGAGCTTGCAATTGCTGAATAAGGCCAAGTGGCTAATATCAACTGATCACCTAGGAGTGATTTCTCCATTTTAAAGTGAGTTCTAATTATGCTGGGAGATCTTAGTGACTAGAGGCCATTTGAGTTATCCAGATTCTAGCCATGCCCAATGGTTTGTGTTCTTCAGCCTCTTGTGCATATCTTAACTATGGCACTGCCTCCTAGTGGCATGTTCCTGAATTGCAGGTATAATGTCAATCAGAACCAAGGGTGCTTCTTAATCTTGGCGGAGCATTGCAGATGCCTGAAGCCCACCTCCACAGATTGTGATTTAATTGGCCTTGCTGCACCCGGAGCACTGAGATATTTAAAAGCTCCCTTAGGTCAGTGGTTCTCAACCTGTGGGTCACGACCCCTTTGGCGGTCGAACGACCCTTTCACAGGGGTCGCCTAAGACCATCCTGCATATCAGATATTTACATGGCGATTCATAACAGTAGCAACATTACAGTTATGAAGTAGCAACGAAAATAATGTTATGGTTGGGTCACAACATGAGGAACTGTATTTAAAGGGCCAGAAGGTTGAGAACTACTGCCTTAGATGTTTTTACTATACAGCCAAGAACCATGACCCTAGAAGACAGCAAACGTCTTCTATGCAGGGCTAGAGGGTAAACTTTTTTAGGCTTTCTGGGACATATAGTCTCTGTCACAATTACTCAATTCTGCCCTTGTGGTGTGAATACCACAGACAATATATAAACTAATGGGCATGGTTGCGTTCCAATAAACTTTCCTCACAAAAATAAGCAGCAGGCCACAGCTGGCTGACCCCTACTCTAGAAATTCATATATGCTACTATATATATATTATTGATTTCAGAGAGAAAGGGAGAGGAAGAGGTAGAAACATCAATGATGAGAGAGAATCATTGATAGGCTGCCTCCTTGCACGCCCCCTACTGGGGATCAAGCATGTGCCCTGACCGGGAATCGAACCATGACTTCCTGGGTCATAGGTCGACACAACCACTGAGCCACACTGGCCGGCTGGGCTAGAAATTCTTAAAGTGAGGTCTGAAGACCAGCAGTACAGGCAGTACCTGGACACTTGTTAGAAAGGCAGGACCTCGAGTCTCAACAAGATCCTCAGGTATTTATGGACGTTCAAGTGCGCCCAGAGGGTACACTTTGTGCATCCAGCGGCACCGCAGCACCGAAGTGGAGAGTTCCCATCACTGTCAGCATCTCGGGGGGACTGTCACCTCTATCAACCTGGCTGTCTCCCGGCTGCCACATCCCCGTCGCGTCTTCTCCTCGGTGACTCAGACAATCCGAGCAGCTGTCTATGTTTGATTACAGTGTTTCCAAAGGGTCAACGGAGCCACACGCGCAGTTTTTATTTTTCATAATAATGTAGGGAGAGCACGTGGCGGTGGAGCCGTATCGGGTGATAGGGCCCTGCTCTCAGGAACTGTCTATATATATCAGCATGTCAAATGTCATATAGTTCTCCAAACACCCCCTGCTCCTCCAGGACTTTGCTTGCCAGGAAAGTCTTGGGGTCACCTTGCCACCAGGCAAATTTATCCAAACTTAAAAAAAATAAAAACTGACGTGAGACCTTTGACCCCCACTCCCATCCAGATTGAATCATCCCTCCCTGCCAGCCCCAGGCCCTGTGCATACCTTTGCTCTTACCCTTAGCACATTTATGGTAATAATGGGCTTATACCAGTCTGTCTCCCCCGTGGACACTGAGCCCCTTGCAGCCAGGTTCACGTCTCACTCCTTCGAGATCCACATGCCCAGCAGCGGGCTTTGCTATGATGAATGCTCACTAAATTGCCACTGGTCTTAATTTAATTGACCTAAAAGGGAGCTAACATTTCTTTTGTAACTGGCATGCTCACCTGCTCACCATGGAACCCTTTTAATGATGAATACTTAATAACAGCTCACACAAAAAAATGTTGCTCTCCAGATGAAACTTTGAAAAACGCTGTCTCATAAGACAACCCCACCGGCCCAGATCAGACCCAAGCTTCTTACAGGCCCTAGAATTTGGATTCTGGCTCTGGCCCTTGCCCAGCAAGGAGGAGGGGGTAGGAGAGGGGCTGACGGGGCGAATTTGGTTCCTATCAACCCAAGTCATCTTTCCTGAAAAGTGGCTTCAGGATGCTCTCAGGGACACCGTAGAAATCCCACCCAACAGAGGGGGAAACGGGCTTTCTGAGTTAGGGATTGGCCGCCAACACAGCGCCATAGCCATAGCCAGGGCCAGAATCCAGGTCCCCCAGCGTTGGTCCACCTCGAGAGCAAGGCAGACTCCTTTACAAAGAGTTTATCAGGAGGTTGGCATCTGTGACAGGTCCCCCTGCCCACCTGGCACACCTGGAACTGGGTGGGAGGGGAGAGAGAGGGCACCAGCTTGTCTCCTCGGGAGACTCTCACATCTAGACCCAGAACCCGGGTGGTCAGCATGAAGCTGTCCTTCCAACCCAGGCTGGAGTCCAGCGTTCTGCTGGGTCACAGCCCGTCCAAAACGCTCCTCTGCCTCCTCCCTCCATCTGTCTGGAGCCGGGATTCTGACAAGGCTTCCACTTCAGAGTCATTTGGACGAGCACCCCAGCCTGGGTAGAGTCTTGGCAGCAAATGGGGCACCAGGGCCCATACTCCTGACTCCGTGCCCAGCTGTCTCTTGGCCATTGCTCTGGACAGCCCCGCCTTCCCATGTGCCAATACCCATTGGACGGTCCAGATTTGTGCGGGCGAGCGCACACACACACACACACACACACGAACACGCGGGTGCCTTTCTGTGTGTGCTGCAAAGGACAGTCCCAGCTTGTGACTCTGTCACATCCTGTCATGAAACTGCTAAAGGGCAAGTGAGGAAGGAGCCAGCCAGTGCCTATGGCACCACCGGCCCTGGGTTTGGCCGAAAATGAGGAACCCACGCTGACCCATGCAGGGCCCCCTCTCCTCTCTGGGCTCAACTGCCATGTCTCTAAAGGAGCACCGACCTGCCCTGGCAGGTGTATCTCAGTGGTCAGAGATGAAACCTGAAGTGCACAGACGCGACTTGGGAGGTGATCCCAGGAAATATCAGTAGGAAAGTGGGAAGTGACACGGAAAGGGACCGCGGTGATAAAGGGTGAGCTGTTAAGCCAGCTACCCCGTGCAGACTGGATCGATCCAGTGGAGAATCTCAGTGGGAGGTGAGCAAACCTCCCTCAGCTACATAATCCCAACGGAAGGACGAGGGAGCTTCAGGGTTTAAATTAGATGGAACCACATGAAATCGCCACTATTAAACCACTTTTGACCTACAAAAATGGCAATTTCATGTGGTCCAACATCATATTAATGCCAAGAGCTGTTGGTGGAGGACTGCTGGGTTGGGGAAAGGAGACACACATGACATTCCCACACTACCCTAAAACAACACAGCACCATTCCAAAGTCCTGGGGGAAATACCCCTTGGGTATAGAGATGTGGATGCCAGCTGGTGAGGGAAAGCACTCAACAGTCATGGGGGCTCTGCCGGGGGCCCTGACCGCACCGGGCTGCACTGACCAGGGCACGTGGGACCCCAGCAGGACTCACACCCGGGCTCCCTGTCTCTGTAGCTCATATATAACCCTCACGCTGCCTTCACTCCATTTCTTTTTTGAAAATATATTTGTATTGATTTCAGAGAGGAAGGGAGAGAGAGAGAGAGATAGGAACATCAATGATGAGAGAGAATCATTGATCGGCTGCCTCCTGCACACCCCACACTGGGGATCAAGCCTGCAACTAGGGCATGTGCCCTGACCCGAATCAAACTGTGACCTCCTAGTTCATAGGTTGCCATTCAACCTGAGCCACGCCGGCCAGGTTCCACTCGATTTCTAAGGTTCAATCATTTCCTTGGATTACATAGTCCTACGCTTCTAAGATTCTGTTAGTCTTCAACTCCAAAGTCTACAACTCAGAGGTGAAAAGTCCTAAACAGCAGGGCAAGCCACGCCAATTAGCCGAGGGGAGATATTCATTTGTGGGTTTCACAGACACTTGTCAGGTCTACACAATATTCCAGATTCGGACTGGGCCCAAAGGCTACCCCGCGAGGAACGCCGCCCTGAGATGGATGAGTGCCTGTCTACACAGTGGACTGGGATGAGGGCAGTGCCAGGGCTGGTGCTGGTGCCCTGAGGAGGCCACGTGGACTTGGGAGGAAGGACGCCAGAGATGCCCTGGGTGAGCGGGCACAGCCTGAGCCAGAGACGGAGCAAAGCCAGGCGAGTGGCTGCACACCTCACCCCAAGAAGCCATTCCCGGGGTACGGCCAGTGCACTTGCTGGCAGGTGATTTACAGAGCTGCTCGAGACCCCCATTCTTCCAACGTTGTCCATGAACTTGTGTTTCCAACTTTTAGGCATGAGTTACGACATACCACCCTGAAAATTCAATTACCTCAGCAAGACGTTTGGCATCAATCAAAGATATTTACAGCGTGCAGGGGTGTTGGAGAGCGTGCACAGAGAGGAAGCGACTGGCCCAAGGTAACCCTGCGGACGAGAGCGGCGGCTGAGAAAGATTAGGAACCTGTAGCTCTTGCCCATATCTGCGTGTGCTGGGAAACAGAAGGGCTGCCTCTTCCACAGATATCCTCCATCTCTCCCATCAGGACAGAGAAAAGCAGAGGAGGCAAGCAGAGTCCCTGGCACACACTCTGAGTCCCCAACAAGGCCTCGACGGCGGACCAGTCACATGCAGATCGCTGTGGCCACTGAGAATGAAATGAGGTCATGTCTGAAGGCATCCGTCAGTAAACGGTACATGGTCCTGCAAAAGCAGGGGATTGTTCGTCATCCTTATTCTTCATGATGATGGGTTATGATTGTTTATTCTGCCTGGAATGATAGCTAATGTTTCCTGTGTTTTTTTTAAACATATTTTTGTTGAAGTTATAAAGTGTAATTTAAAAACCCAAACACCACCGAGAGTATAAAACAGTGGTTCTCAACCTTCCTAATGCCGCGAACCTTTAATACAG
Source organism: Myotis nattereri (assembly GCF_964212035.1). Classification (NCBI taxonomy): domain Eukaryota; kingdom Metazoa; phylum Chordata; class Mammalia; order Chiroptera; family Vespertilionidae; genus Myotis; species Myotis nattereri. The sequence continues at coordinate 12,239,184 of NC_138090.1, forward strand.
TCCCTCATGTTGTGGTGACCCCCCAACCATAAAATTATTCTCGTTGCTACTTTATAACTGTAATTTTGCTACTGTGATGAATCGTAATGTAAATATCTGATATGCAGGATGTATTTTCATTGTTACAAATTGAACATAATTAAAGCATACTGATTAATCACAAAAACAATATGTAATTATATATGTGTTTTCCAATGGTCTTAGGCGACCCCTGTGAAAGGGCGTTCGACCCCCAAAGGGGTCGAGACCCACAGGTTGAGAACCGCTGGTATAAAAGACGTCTCCTCCAAGCAACCTGTTAATATGTTTCCTATAGTCCCTTCCAGAAAAATGTTTTTATTGCTCTGTACCTTGCTGGTTTGGTTTTGTTAGTTTTTTTATGTAACAGTACACCTTGAGCAGGGTTCCACAGCAGTACATACAGATTTAACTCATTCTTTTTCTAAGGAAGAAAGAGTGTTCCATTAATAAGTTAAACCAGATATTATTTAACCAGACCCCTGTGGGTGGTCCTTGGTGGTCTTGTGGAGGACTTTCCCCAGCACAACAGAGCTGCAGGCAAGGCAGGAGACACACTGAGTGTACGTCTTGGACCTGAAACTGCAGGGTCAGATGCGGCTCAACTGCTGCCCAGAGAGGTCCCGCTGACAACCCACACACCTGCCCTCCCATTAGCTGTGCGGAGCGCCCCTTCTCCCAGCTCTAGTCCCGCACAGAAAAGAGAGACCTTTCTCACATCGGCCAATCTGAGCAGTGAATAGTGGGGTCTGGTTACTATTTTAATTTGCTTCTCTCTTATTATGACCAACGGTAAATGTCTTTTTACACACCGATTGACAATGTCTTAAGCAGCATTGGTGTTTTTTTAGAAGGTGTGTGTGTGTTTGTGTGAGAAAGACTGAGAGAGGGCGAGAGAAATTCCCTTAACTGCTTGTTTATATAGCCCTTGTCCATTTTTTAAAGCTTTTTTTGTTTTTCATTTCACTTTGTATAACCTTAAAATCAATTCAGAAAAGCAGCCTTGGGTGAAACAGGACAAGCTTTTTTTCTCTTTCCTGATTTATTGTTCATTTTATTTCTTTACCGTGTTTTGGGCCATGTTGTTGTTTTTTTAAAAAAGAAATGCACAAAATAACCTTCTAACTGAGCCTTCCATTTCCACTCTCGCCACAACTGTGATCTTTCTAAACTGAAGCCAGGTCCTGTGGCTTCCTCGCTTCCGGCCTCCTGGTGTTTCCATCATTCTTAGAATACGCGTCACAGTTCAGTGAGGACCTGGGGGGCCCTTCCCGGCCTAGAAGCTGCCTGTTTCTCCAGACTCATCCTTTCCCCTCCTCCCGCCAGCCCCACCTGAGCTCTCGCCCATCTGTTCTTCAGACCTCGCTTTCTCTCCCTCTGGACTGTCCTTCCCTCTGCCTCCAGCTAGCTAACCGAGGAAGGCGCCCCCATCCTTCAGGTCACAGCTTAAATGTCACCTCTTTGGAGAGGCTTCTTCGACCCCTGCTCCCCGCTGCCTCGGCTCCTGTCCGTCTCTCTGGCTGCACTCCTCACGGTGCACAGGCATTTGTTTGCTTATTTCCCTCTGTTCTCCCCTCCGGCATATAAGCCCCAGGAGGGCAGGGCCTGCCTGCCTGTTCACCACTGCAGCCCCAGCGCCGTGACCCATGCCTGAAACACTGTGCCTCCTCCCCGGTTATCTATTTCATGCACGCGTCAGTGTCCACTCAGATCCCTCCCTCCCTCCCTCTACGGTTGATCGTGTTCCTAGGTGGCTTGGAACGATCCTTCTCTCTGGCTTCATTTTCGGGTTTAAAGTCATTGATTAAGATGGGTGTTTACGGAGCACCCTCTCTGTTCTGGGCACTGTTCACAGGCGCAGGGGTGACTGTGGGGAACAAGACAGGCAGGACAGCTCTCCTCGCAGAGCTTGAACCCCCATATGGGGGTGGACGACGGGCCTCCACGAAATTAATGATTTTAGAGGGTGGCAAGAGCTGTGGAAAAAAGAAAACAGGAAATGCCCTGGACGGGGAGCTCAGTTGGTTAGAGCATCGTCCCGATAGACCAAGGTTGCAGGTTGATTCCCTGTCAGGGCACATACAAGAAAGAATGAATGAATGCATGAATAACAAATCAATGTTCTTCTCTCTCTCTCTTTCTCTCTCCCTTCCTATCTCTCTAAAAGGAAGGAAGGAAGGAAGGAAGGAAGGAAGGAAGGAAGGAAGGAAGGAAGGGAGGAAGGAAGGAAGGAAGGAAGGAAGGAAGGAAGATGTAAAAGAGGAAGGGGGAGGGGAAAGGAGAGGAGGAGGGGGAGGGGGAAGGAGAATGTCCCTCTGAGGAGGGGACAGCTGAGCGAATGAGGAGGAGGAGAAGAGCTGTCGGTAGGTGGTAGGTCGGTATGTCGGTCAAAGAGGCAAGCAGGGGGCCAACAGGGCAGGCTCTGAACAGGAAGAAGCCTGGAGCACAGAGAGGGGATCAGGGCATCCTGGGGCCTGGAAGGTGGGGCATCACTTCACAGAGAGGAGCAGGGCCACTCCCGCAAGGCTTCCCAGGCACCACGTGGGGGCGCCCTTCTCACTGCAATGGGCGCCAAACCTGGAAGTGGCCCCATCCTAGTTCAGGGTTTAAAAGGTGACCCTCTGATCTACCTAGAAGTTATTTGAGGGAGGGAGGGAGGGAGGGAGGGAGGGAGGGAAGGAAGGAAGGAAGGAAGGAAGGAAGGAAGGAAGGAAGGAAGGAAGGAAGGAAGGAAAGAAGGAAGAAAGGAAGAAAGGAAGAAAGGAAGAAAGGAAGAAAGGAAGAAAGGAAGAAAGGAAGAAAGAGAGAGGAACCTAGCTTTATAATTTGTTCTTTAAATTTAAATGGCTGGTCAGTTGTCCCATTTAGTAAATAATTTATCCTTCCCTCCCCAAGATTTAATTTCAAGTGCTTCTTTTAACGTTTACTAAAATTCCCTTGGGGGTTTGGTGTATTTGGGGGGCTCCATTCTGAAGCCAAACATTTTGATTACTGTAGCTTCATGACACCTTTTAAGATCGGCTCGAAGATCACTCTCTTTTTATTCCTATTCTGTCCCATTTTTGCATATTTACTTTTTCCCGGGTGACTTTCAGGCCCTTTTGCCAAATGTGGAGAGTGAAATCCTTAGTGTTTTAATTAAGATGCATTAGGCTTATAGATTTATTAATAGATTATATAGAGATTACAGAGAAGTTACCTCTCAACGATATTGTGATCTTCTACTCATAAATATGCCTGTACCTACTGGTTCCCGTAGTGTTTTCGGATTTTTATGCACCAATTTAACAGCTATGGATTTATTAAAATAATGTATCTAACTTGCTTGCAAAGAGCTCATTATAGAAACTTGGAAAACAGAGGCATAAAATATAAAAGAAAATGCAGGAGCAAATAAAAATCCCACATAATTGCATCACACCAGAGGCCCATTGTCAGCAGGCTCCTGTGTGGGCGGAGCACACGCAGGCACGCGTGCGGGGCATGGCCGTACGCTTGTTGAGTTTCCCATGAAACTTCACCTTTGATCCTGTCTTAGTAGACATCCTTTAAAGCGCAACTATAATGGTCGCCCAACATCACATCACACAGCTAGACTGTAATTTATTCAACTGCACTGCAATTGCTAAACATTTCGGGGGTTTGGGGGAGTGTTTTGGCCTTCACAGCAGTGCTGCAGTGAACACACGGACAGGTGTTAGTTCTCCTGGTTGTGACTGACAGCTCCTTTGACCTGACCCCTGAGTTCACATCCCTTGCTGGCTTTCCCCTGCTGTGCATAGTGCAGATTGTGACCCTTTGTCTGCCACAGGGCTGCTAAGTTTATTTTGTTGTTGGCCTTTTTACTGTATTGACTAGAATGGACAGGGGAGAGTGGAATTTTTAGTATTGGGGGGATTTGGTAAAAAAAAAAAATGGGGGTCTAACTTGGTATTCCTTCCAAATGGCCAACTTTCACAATAAATATGCCCCTTATTGTTTTCACGTGGAGGCCGTTTTAATCTATCCCCAGTCTACTTTACATACAGGGTGGGGCAAAGGTGCATTCTTGCATTATGACCAAGTACTGTATTGTTTTCCATACAAACAACTGTAAACCTCCTTTTGCCCCACCTGGTATCGCTGTGCTATCCCGTTCATCCGTGGGTTGACTCTTAAACTATATGAATTCCTAGTTTAATGCATTTCAATGTCCTGAAGGGAAAGAGCTCCTTGGGGTTCCTTCTTTTTCAAAAGGTTGTAATTCTGAATCCGAATAGAAAGAAGCCTCAACTGAGCGGCGAGAAGACCATGCATGCTGGCTGGTGTGTGTGTGTGTGTGTGTGTGAACTGACTCCGCGCTGAGTGCACCACCTGTGCTGAAAGGGAAGCTCCGGGAAGGTCTGCGCCCTGACTGCCTGCTTCTCTGAAACAAAGGAGCTCGTTGAAAACTACAATTCCCCAAATGCACTGCTCCGGGCGCTGACCCCTCCCCCGCCCCTTACGTTGTGCTGGGAGGACACACTTGCCAAGAGAGCCAGTCCCTCTGCAGGCCCCAGACAGTGCCCAGTGGACATGCTGGGATTATGGTTGAGAGAGGGGAGTGCGCATTCCCGAACAGAACCACTGTCTGGGGAAATGGACGTCCAGCCTCAGGTTAGATGAGACCCTGGCCCTGCCTCAAGCAACCCACAGAGAGGGGGAGACCCCAGACCTACCTTCCTTCCTTCCTTGAGCTGATCAATGCACTCAGATTAGAAAAGGGGGGCAGACTTGGGCCTCCGACAGTGGTCTCCACGGTGCCCGAGGTGGGAACTGCCCCGACGGCTGCCAGGCTTGTTTCTGGGGGTGGGTCCTGTTCTGTTCTGCTCACGCAGTTACTTCAAATGCGTTTCTCAAGGACCTTTGAGGATCCCTGAGCAAGAACTGCTTGCAAGATGCCACTTGGGATTACAAGTGGACAATTCCTTGTTTTAATAAATAAATGTAGTAAATATAAAATACTGATCTTTCCACATGGAGCTTATTAAGAAGTAGCCACAGTTTTCTCTGTATGTGCTGGCAAGAGCTCCTACTTGGTCTTGGGAGGCCATGGAAGGGAAGAAAAAAAGAATGGTGGTTTCTGGGGAGCTTGGGAGAGATTTTTTTAAAAAACAAACAAACATATTTGTATTGATTTCAAAAAGGAAGGGAGAGGGAGAGAGAGGTAGAAACATCAATGATGAGAGAGAATCATTGATCAGCTGCCTCCTGCACGCCCCACACTGGGGATCGAGTCCGCAACCCAGTCATACGCCCTGACTGGGAATCCAACTGTGACCTCCTGGTTCATAGGTTGACGCTCAACCACGGAGCCACGCTGGCTGGGTGGGAGAGAGATTCTTCAACCTGTGATCTCAAATGTACCTGGCTCCCGGAGGCCTTCCTTTGGCTGCCACCGGCTCTGCTGAGAGTAAGAGGCTTGTAGCTTTATTCCCATTTGCCCTGCTCCCTGGGAGCCTCCCTCCCTCCCCTGGGGACCTTCCATGGGTGTGGGAGGCTATTCAGGGCTATTCTGGGTCCTCCGGCCATAGCCACATCACAGTCGGGCGGACTCCCTCCTGCCCCCAAGATTTCCATCCCCTCGTCATCCAATCAAACGCTAACCTAGCTATTTCTGTCAGGGATTTTGCAGATGTAACTAGAACCTCATTGAAGGTCATGTGACCTCAAAAAACAGAGGTCACCCAGGTGGGCCTGGCCTGAGCGCTGAGCATTTAAGGCAGAGTTCGCTCTGGCTGAGGACGAGAGGAAGTCAGCGGGATTGGAGGCACAGGGAGCATTTGATGTGCTTTGGGGTTTGAGGTGGAGGTGCCACGCGAGTAGGAACGCCGACAGCCCTACATTGCCCAGAGAGGCCCCAGGTGAAGGCCAGCAAGGAAACTGGACCCCCGTTTGTCGCCCCCCAGAGAGCTGAATTCTGCCAAGGCCCTGGATGCCCTTGGAAGGCCCTCACCCTGCTATCAGCCTTGTGGGACCCAGAGCAGAGAACCAGCCACAGCCGCCCAACTCTGACTTACAGAGCCACGAGCCAATCCATGGGTGTCTTCCATCAAGCCGCGAGGCAGCCAAAGCAAACCAACGCACCTCCCGCCCCAGCCCTCACAGCAGGGCAGCGGGAGCAGAGCCTCACTCTGTCCGATCCTCAGATCCTCAACCACCAAGTGAGCCCCACGTGGTTCATGACAGGAGAACCCCCGGCTCCCCGCCTGATCTGAGGGGCAAGGGAGAGATCTGCCCGTATCATCACCCGGAACCAGGGACAGCAGTGAAGCAAGAGGGACCGTGAACTCATCAAGAGGACGCCAGGGCAGCACCAAAGCCCCACTTTGACTTGGGCAGGCATCTGGGGAGGAAGAGGCCACAGAGGCTGCGACCTGCACCCAAAGCCGTCTACCTCTGTGCCTTCAAAGGGGAGACTCACCTACGCCCTTGCCAGTGAAGAAAAGGGAGCGGGCGGGGGGGGGGGGGGGGGGATGCAGCTGGGCAGCCACAGAGAGGAAGGGAGGGACCAGGGAGCGGGGACCAGGGGCACCGGACCCACTGCCAGAATTTAAAACGTTTCCCCCACCGCCAGCCCGACAGCGCCAGCACCCCACACCTCACAGTGGAGATTTAAACATGTTCAGGATCTCCAAGCCCCACGTCAGCCCTTGTAAGAGCTCATCTTCTTTCCCTGCAATGGGCTTTCATCAAGTGCTTCCGCAGCGGGGAAATATTTGAGTTCATGGGCCCTCGATGCGCCTGGGGAAGCGGCCGAGCGGCTGGGCCTCCTGTTGGCCACGCTCTGTCCGACTCTTCCCCGCCGCTCCCCTCCCACCACAGGGTCTGCGAATGCCTGGCGAACTTGGTCCCCAATGAAAGGGAGACGAGCGGGAATGGGACGGTGGCCATGACACATCACAGCCCCATTGTAACAGGGTCTTCCCAACGACGGTGGCAGGCAAGCGCCCTCCCTCCGACAGCATCAGCCTTCTCCAATCTCCCTCCCCAAAATATTCCAGAAAGTGCTAAGGGTGCACCGGACACTGGCTGGGCTCCTGCCGGACAAGAAGGCCCAGCACAGGGGCCTTGTTTCTGAACCCCGACAAGGACCCGAGGTCCGACGAGATAACCAGTGCTCGAAAGCCAATCGTCATCACTGCCATTTACTGAGCACTCAGTGTGTGCTCAATGCTACGTGTTTACACACGCAAACTCGCTGACACCTCACAACGGTCCTTCGATAGCAACGCTACGAGCCCTCCCACTTTACAGACGATGAAACTGCGCACAGGAAAGCGGAAGGAATTCACCCCAAGGAGATGAATTCTTGCTCATGTTGTAATTTGACTGTGAACTGGGGACCACACAGAGATTCCAGATGGGGTGTTGTTTTCCACTCTTGTGGTGCAGTTAGGAGAGACCCTAACCACATATCCCCACGGTTAAGGGGCCAGCAGGGGTCAAACATACACCGTGTCTTCGGTCAGGTGGCCCGGAAGCAGACCTTGGGAGGGGAATTTGTGTGCAAGAGGTTTATTAGGGAAGAAGGAAGAGAAACAGGTGAGTGAGAGGAGGAGGAGGAACAGAGAAATGGAAGCCAAGCAAAGGTGTGACTTCAGGCGAGGTCCCAGCCTGACCCTCAGGGAGACTGTGGAACATACATCACACCTGAGTCTGTCCTGCTTCCAGCAGGCAGCTGGCCTTTCGTAGCCAGCACTGCCTGCCCATTGGCTACCGTCATCCCAGGAGGCGGTGGGATTTCCAGGCTCCATAAGGGAAGGCCTCCTGGGGGAGTCACAGGTACAAGAGTCAGAGACGGAGTATATATTGCTGGGTAATGTGTTTGCAGAATCCCTAAGAGGGATCTGGGGGGATCAGGCAGAAGCCCGACAGTTCCTGCCACAGTCTGATTGAATCCTGCTGCCTCTAGCTAGCTGTGTTGCCTCGGGCGAGTTGCTTAACCTTTCTGATCCTCAGAATCTGCATCTGTGAAATAGGAATAAAGTTTCCTATTCCCACCCTAGCCGGAGTCCGCCTGGGACGGTTCCGCAGGCTGCTGTGCAGTCAGCCCCTCCACGGGCTCCCGCCTTCCTGCCCGGACAGTAGACCCTGCCCACCACTGCACAGAAACGGACCCCAAGGCTCAGCATCCCTGCCTGGCCGCTGGAGGCCGAAGCCCTGTTGCAATAAAACATTCTTGTGGTTTGCGGGTGGGATTGTTTTTTCCGTCTCAGATATTCCAGGAGAAAGCTTCATGTGTCACATTTTCCTGGAATGTCGCATCTAGATGAGCTATGTGGATGTCAATGGTCCAGCAGCCTTAACACACACACAGAAACACATACACACACACACACACACACACACGTACAAATTACAGTTTTGTGAACAAAATACTCAGCCACATTTGACCCTTGGCGTGCTTGACGACCACTCCCTTTGTAAGAGATTTCTTCCCTCTGGTTATTATTTAAAAAAAAAAAAATCCATTATTTGTTTTAGCTCAGTTCCCTGAAAGTATGGAGGAGCCACAGAACCGAGGAGGGGGCTGGGGGTAGGAAACTGGGCAAAAACCCTGGGGTAGGTGGAGGGACCCCTTCTCCCCATGGATTAAAGTATCCGGTTGGATAAAAACGAGGAGGCAGAGTTTAGAGCAGCCGTGGGCAAACTACGGCCCGCAGGCCGGATCCGGCCCATTTGAAATGAACTAAAAACAAAAAGACCATACCCTTTTATGTAATGATGTTTACTTTGAATTTATATTAGTTCACACAAACACTCCATCCATGCTTTTGTTCCGGCCCTCCGGTCCAGTTTAAGAACCCATTGTGGCCCTCGAGTCAAAAAGTTTGCCCACCCCTGGTTTAGAGGCAGCCTGGCTCAGGCCCAGCCAGGCCGAGTGGCGATGGCCAAGCCTGGACCACTGGCATGTGCTCTGACGCCCTAAGGAGCAAAGCAGAGCTCCCAGGACGGACTGGCCCTGGGCGGTGGGCAGGAGGGGCGGGCTGCAGTCAGGCCTTGTCCAGCCCCGTCCATGTCCCTGAGGCAGCATCTACCCCATCACTCCTCAGGCATCGATTACAACTACACACAGTTCTGCACAGATTTCTTTTTTTGTTGTTGTTTTTAATCCTCACCCAAGGATATTTTTTCCATTTCTTTTCAGAGAGAGTGTAAGGGAAGGAGGGAGAGAAAGAGAGAGAGAGAAACATCCATGTGAGAGAGACACATTGATTGATCTGTTGCTTCCTGCATGAGCCCTGACCAGAGCCAGGGTTCAAACCTGCAACCAAGGTATATGCCCTTGACCAGGAATCGAACCTGCGACCCTTTGGTGTGAGGGCCAATGCCCCAACCACTGAACCACACCAGCCAGGGCTGCACAGGTTTCTTCAGAACGTTAGGGCACTGTCATCCCTGGAGATGGTCTTAATGCCCCCAAGAGGTAGGCAGGGCCACTTTCCCACTCCTGTTTGGTCTCATAGCAGATGTCCACGTTCAGAAATGCTAGCTCTGCATAATCCATTCTTCCGGACTGGCACTCAAGTCTCAATAGGCTTCATTGACTTGTCTAAGGTCACAAAATACCTCTTAATTATGGGTTTCTAACTCTGAATGCTCCCTTTTGATCCGTTTCAGAACACTTTGGGAAAGACTCACATAAGACTCCCAGGCCACCAAAACCCCCTCGTTGGAAACCCCGGGCACATGTATTCTGCAGAAGAGCAGAGCTCGTGTGTGTTCCCTTTCTTCCCACTAATTTCCGTGCTCACTTACTGACTTCCTCCTGTACGCAGACTCCCCTTTCCTCGGCTTTTAATAAACTCAGGCCTTGGTGCTTACATTTTGTTGTTGCTGTTAATCCTCACCTGAGGATATTTTTCCCATTGATTTTTTTTTTTTTTTGAGAGAGAGAGAGAGAATGGAAGGAGAGGAGGGGGAGAGAGAGGGAGAGAAACATCGATGTGAAAGACACACATCAACTGGTTGCCTCCCGCACCCACCCCAACCAGACCCGGGGATCGAGCCTGCAACCGAGGTACATGCCCTTGACCGGAATGGAACCTAGGACCCTTCCGTCTGAGGGCCGTCGCTCTAACCAGGGAACAAAACCGGCTAGGGCGGCGCTTACATTTTGAACAAGCTTTAACTGCTCTGCTCAGACACCCATTCTCCTTCCCCATTCATGTCCCTTCTGTGTACGCGTCACCCTTCTGCAGATGGCCGGCGCGTGTCCCTGATGGCACCGTGGGGAGGAGGGGAAAGAAAATGCCATTGTCTTCTGCACATACAAGAATGTACAATATGAGAAGCTTTTGCTTTTGGAAGGGCTAGCCGATAGCATGAGTCAGCTACGCTAGGCAGACCGATGCGTTCGACTGAACATGCAACGTCTTTGGTTGCCCATGCCAGGACCTGGTGCTGGTGTGGACGGGTTGGCCAGAAGCATCATCTTCTGCACCCAGTGGGAGTAAGAGGACAAGAGCACAGGCACAGGGCCCTGGGGAAGGCTGCTGAGCTGTGCACCAGCCAGGCAGACAGGGGAAAAACCTACCCGACGAAGGCAGTGCTCAGGTGTGCAGCTCAAAGCTGGCGGAAACCCTGGCACTTTATCAGGCAAACATCTTCCTCCTCAGCCATCCCTAGATAACAAGCTGGCAGGCTGCTGGGGTCAGGGGCGAATCAGCCAGAAAACTGAGCAGAGAGGACAGAAGCAGGAGACTGAGAGTTGGGGGACAGGGAGGGGAGTGGGAGGCGGGATACAGAAGAACCAGATCAGGAAAGAGCCCTTCCCACAACCAACGGGTGCAGCGTGCCTTTGTCAACTGAAGAAGCCACCCAGACGTATGGTCAGGAAGGGCACAGGAGGCGGCTCAGTGACACGAGTCCAGGGAGCAGGAATTTCTCATACTTGAGTCCCCGATCCCCTCCCTTACTGTCCATGAGACCCTGGCTGAGCTCCAGCTACTTCACCTGCCCCCCCGCCACCAGGGTTTCTGTGGGTATCGCGGGTTCACATAGGAAAGCACCTATCATGTGTCCTAGACATAGTAGGCATCCTTGGTCCTCACCACAACCCTGCATGGCGGAGTGGCTGGTGGGGAACCTGACCTGGCTAAGGCAGAGCACACATTCCCTCCACTCTGCCATCAGCTGCTGAAATGTTTTAGAGCAGCAAGCCCTCCTGTCAAATTAAATACAACATGGAGCCCCAACATGTGAGTGGAGAATCCAGGGTGCTACACGCTCAGTTTAGAAACCGTGAATTTAGATTCAACACCCACAAATCAATTAACATGCTTTACACCACATTAACAAACTGAAGGATAAAAATCATATGATCATTTCAATAGATGCAGAGGCAGCAGCTGGCAAAATCCAACATCCATTTGTGATAAAAACTCTCAACCAAGTAGGTATAGAGGGAACATACTTCAACATAATAAAGGCCATATATGACAACCCCACAGCTAACTTCATAGCCAGGAACAAGACAAGAACCACAAATTTAGGATATAACTTTTCACAAAGCAATGGGATGGATCAAAAATGTCACAATGGCTTAAACTTACATCTGTGCAATTACTATTCAGACACAACTGTGCCAGGTGGGTGATGCTATCGAGTCCATCTTACAGACGGTAAAACTGAGGCTCAAAGAAGCTAATGGGCTTGTCTAGGAACACCCATATGATGGGGGACAGAGCTGGGATTCAACCTCCAACGCCCACACTGTGAATTCATTGTTCTCTCTGAGGGCAAAATTCCTTATTAGCCCTTCCTAGTCTCCTGAAGAGGAAATGGGGCCGAGATGACAGAGAGTGGCTCATTTTCTCAGCTCCCCCAACCCTTTACCTCCAACTGACACCGCCACCCGGGTTCCTTCAGCAGCAGAGACTGGAGTTAACAGGCAGACGGGCGGGCACACTGTTCGACAGACTGTCCTTAAAGGCCCTCAGCCGTGACCCAGGGAAAGCAGGCAGGCTAGTCCCCTGGGGCCTTGCCTGGTTCATCACCAGCTCTCTGGGCACCCATCCCTTGTCCCTCCGTGAAGGGCAGAGCCAAGGTGGAGAGGAATGTTCTCACCAGACCATGCAACACAGTCAGCTGTTCCCACGCTGCGGCGGCTTAGAGAAACATCTCCCCAACCTGGTCTGCATCAGAAACACGTCTTTCCAAATCCAGGGTTTGGCTCAGAACCCAGGAATCCTGGGAAATGAGTGGGATCCAGTTCTCAGTGGTTCACGCAATAGCGGATACTGGGAAGAGGCAGACTCATTCACACTCATTTACGGAGATCCACAGTGTAGTGTGTGCCATGCCCTGTGCTAGGTTCTGGGGGTGCAGAAATAAAAAGATGCCTCGCCCTGAGGACATTAGGATCCAGTGAATCTTTAGAGACCATCTAGTCCCACCTCCCCATTTAAGAGATGAGAAGACTGCGACCCAGACATGAGGAATTGACCTAAGAAGCTCATTTGACTCAAACCAATAGGGTCCTTCCCTGAGACTTTCCAAGTTGGCGCCAGAGAAAATGGGTGTGTCCTTGGGGGTTTCAGCAAGGGCTAGGGTGGGAGTGAAGCCACAGAGATGCCTACTGCCAAATGCAAGGAGGCATCCCTCTCAGCATCTTTCCAGACAAGTGTTATTTGTGGGGTGAGGGAAGGGACACAGGAGTGAAGAGAGATGTATGGAGAGAAACTCTCTCTTCAAATCTGTGGCTACTTCGGTGCTTTCCAATAAGTCCCCTCTCACACTTAAATCAGATAACGATGGGTTTCTGTCATTTGCCACCAGGGAGTTCCAACTAATTATGAGAACTTGCTGTGCCCGTCTCTCCCACTTCTGCCTCTGCTTTGTGACTCAACTGTTCTGTCCCACACTTCTGGTCACTGACACTAGCTCTCTCCCACGCTGTGTCCCCTCCTCAAGGACCCACCTCCACCAGGATCCTCAGAGCTGCTGGGTGAAGCGTGGTTCCCAGCCCCTACCATCAAGGAGCTTGATGACCCACGGTGATTTGAGCTGGGAAGACAGAATACAGAAACGTGTGTGAGCCTCAGCTAAGGAGGAGTGTGGACTGTGCTGGAATGGTGGGATAAGCCAAACATTGTCTGAGCAGAGGGATGGTGTCGTTCCTTCTGAGTCGTCCAGGAAAGCGATAGGAAGGATGAAGAGGCAAAAGGCATGAGAGCCAGGAGACAAGACTCTATGGTTCCTGCCGTCATGACCAGGAAACTGAAGGACTGGTCAGGGCCCTGTGCTTGTCCTCCAGGGCCCACATTCTATCAAATCGTCACCTCTTCTCTGGCCTGCCTAGATCCCCAGACTGCCTGTGGCTCTCTTGTGACCTCCCTGCCTAAGCTAAAGGTTCTACCAGGAGGCCCACTGCCCCAGCCTCATCTCCAGACCTGGTCTTGCTACCAAGCCCCGGTGCACAACTCCTGAGTCCAACTTCTCCATGTTAGGGTTGGAAGAAAAGGAGAGGACGTGAGAGGTTTCCTGCTGTCAGGGCCTGGCCTCTTCCTCATGACCAGCCCGAGACAAGACCAGATGAAGATGGGAGGTCTGTGATGGCAGCCAGGGGGTACCGTGGGGGAGGCAGCCTCTATGATCAAACAGATAATGTTGGAGGCATCAGGGTTTGGGCAAACTATTTGCCAAGGTGTTCCTTTTTTGGCAGAAGCTCCGTGCCTCAGTCTGCAAGAAGCTGGGGAGGAGCATCTGCCAACTCATCTCTCCTTAAAGGGAGAATTCCTCCTCACACAGGCACATGTGACCAGCCGTGGGCTGGAGGACCAGCCAGATGTTATCAGAGGCAGGACATAGCTTCGAGTCCAGGAGGAGTGTAGTGTTTCCACTCACACATCACATTATTTTCTCTGCGCATTCCTGGAAAGTTTGAGGGCATAAACTTTCCATCTTATCATTCCTGGTGATGTTTCCATTGAAGCAACAGTGAGTGAGGGTGGGTGTCAGGAGCCCCAGGGGTGAGTAGAAGAAATGGATCAGGCTGTCTCCAGGCAAAGAAGAGGGAGAGAAGGAAAGACTCAAGATAAGATGGGATGGGATGGGATGGGATGGGATGGGATGGGATGAACAAGGAAAGGAAGAGAAAAGGAAACAGGATTTGCTACTGCGGTAGGGTTTGCAAAGCTAGCTCCAGGAGGTGGTGCTTATGAGTGTGGGCTCTGGAGACTCATCACCAGGGTACAAATCCCAGGTGTGCCCTTTACATACTGTGTAACCATGTGTGAGTTACTCAGCCTCTCTGAACTTAGCTGATCAGCAAAAGAACTCTTACTTCCCGGGACTGTAGGCACTGAATGAGATGGCATGCACGTGACCCCTAGCACAGCATCCGGCTCACGGCATAGACTCCATGCAACATGGACATGATTAGCACTCTACCAGGAACTTCTGTGAAATCTGGTTACACGGAGAACAGGTAGACCACGGAGCCTGTGTCCTGGCCTCTCTCATGATCTCAACGGATCTCTTTTGAATACCTAAGTCACAGGTAGACCGCTCAACCTTGACCTATGAAATCAAGAGCTCTGTTGTGGTAGAAATGCCCAGCATCTACTTTTCACCTTCCATTGTGAAAGTAATAAATAACTAGAATGGTCCTTAAGGAGAGGCACATGTCTAGGTCGGCTAACTGACACCTCTGAGAAGCAGTGCTCATGAGATCTGGCTTTTATTATTGGACGGGTCTCTGCCTATGGAATATGTCATTGAAATGAAGGTTCTGCTGCTTTAAAAAGCACACCAAACAGTTTGCAAACCACGATCCAGGACAACAGCACCTTAGCTGTAGGTTTGTACCATTCATTCATTCATTCATTCATTCATTCATTCATTTATAGAGAGAGTAGAAGGGAGGGGGAGAGACAAGAGAGAGAGAAACATATTCGAGAGAGACACATCAATTGGTTGCCTCCTGCACACACCCTGACCAGGGCCCAGGATTGGGTCTACAACCAAAGTATGTACCCTTGACCGGAATCGAACCTGGGGCCCTTCAGTCCTCAGGCCAATGCTCTATCCACTGAGCCAAACCGGCTAGGGCAGGCTTGTGCCTTTTAGATGCACTAGATGTCACTTCTGCCAGAGAAACCATTACCTCTTCGAGAAGTCTGGGTACTCCAGCTCATTGAGACTGGACACGGGAAGTTACAGCTAAAAAATGCCGGTCCCACTTTGGAACCATGCTGGCAATACACACTGAGAGTAAGGTGCAATTCTTCTGTTTTAAGAGATGCTCCTTGCCCACGGATGAGCCACTGCTTTCAATTTTACCAAATTGAGTTCATGGAGAGATGAGGCATCGTTTCACGGGCTGTAACCTTTGAAAATGCATTTAGAAGGAAGGGAGCAAGGTTTTCAGATGTGAATAGCCAGGGACTGATCGAGTGGTAGGAAAAGTGACCCTGCAGGAGGGTCACCCAGAGAGGGGGCTCGCACAAGTCAGCCGTTGGACTCTGCCAGGTAAGAGGCAGGAGTCGCCCTCTGCCCTCCTCCACTCCGGCCTGGGCACTCCTGAGCCTGGAGAGGAGAAGGTGGCAGCCAGGGAGGGAGAGAGGGGCAGGAGAGGCTGGTTTGTAAGAAGAAATCTTCAGTAAGAAAATGGAAGCATCCACCTGGGGCCCGTGCTTGCGGTCCAGCCCCAGGGCCGTGTTTTAGCATCAGGATGCACTGAGTGTAACATCTAAGAGTGTTTGCTAAGCAGAGCAGAAAAGTCCACTCACACTAGAGGGCAGCGACCCACTCGGGGTCCAAGGGGCACCACCTTCTAGGCATGTGCTTTCCTTGAAAATATTTTTAGTAGGAATCCTGAGAAGGTACATCCTTTTAACTACTTAATTGATGTGTACGTTTTTAAAGAACTTTTTAAAAATATATATTTTTATTGATACCAGAGAGTAAGGGAGAGGGGGAGAGGGAGAGAAACATCAATGATGAGGGACAATCATTGACTGGCTGCCTCCTGCACGCCTCTACTGGGGATTGAGCCCACAACCCGGGTATGTGCCCTGACCAGGAATCGAACTGTGACCTCCTGATTCATAGGTCAATGCTCAACCACTGAGTTACACTGGCCGGGCTAAAGAAATTTTTTTAAAACTTCAAAACCTTAGCATTATTTTCCTTCAATTGTTTGTATCAGGATTTATTTATTTATTCATTCATTCATCCATTCAGTTTATTTATTTACTAGATACCCGGTGCATGAAATTTGTGCACGGGGGGGGGGGTGCCCTCAGCCCAGCTTGCATCCACTCCAATCTGGGACCCCTCAAGGGATGTCCGACTGCAGGTTTAGGCCTGATCCCAGGGCAGTTGGATAACCCTCTCACAATCCGAGACCGCTGGCTCCTAACTGTTCACCTGCCTGCCTGCCTGATTGCCCCTAACTGCCCCCTCTGCCAGCCTGACCACCCGTAACCGCCTCTGCCTGCCAGCCTGGTCACCCCCAACTGCCTCCACCTTATTGGTCTGGTTGCCCCCAACTGCCCCCCAACACACACACACACCAGCCTGGTCACTCCCAAATGCCCCCTCTGCCGGCCTGGTCACCCCACGCAGCCTGCTGTTCAGTCGTTTGGTCATCCCTCACTAACCCCCTGCTGGCCTTTTCACCTAATGCAGCCTGCTGTTTGGTCATTACTGTTACTATGACAGCACCCTGGACAATTTGCATTTTCTTCTATTATTAGTATAGATTTTTGGTAACATAATAAAAGGAAAAACTTGCCAACATTTTTTTTTAATTTCTTGGAAGGATACAGGGTCATTCACAGAATCAAGGGCAAAATCAAGAACATACCATGCCTTGGGAAGGACGGGAACCAGGTGGTTCCTGGAAAGGCTGGGAGGCCAACTGCTGGCTTACATTTCTAGGACACGTATGGGAGATGGAGGTGGCTTCACTCCCCTCCCCCTCCCCCAACTTTGGGCAGAGTGATTGACAGTTCCTTGCAACCATAGCAAAGGAAGCGGAGGTAATTCAATTTCTCCAACGGGGAAAATTACACTAATGTTTTGACAGTTTATCATTTATGTGTCTTTTCCATGTAAGAAAAGTATTCAAACATAGCTTTTAGTTTCCCAAACCGCAGGAAAAGTTGGGCATCCTATTGAAATAACTCACGGAGGAAGGGGGTGGGGGAGAAGGTTGTTTGTTTTTTTTTTTAATCTCATTCCATCTTTAATACATACTCTGGATTAGATGCTGATTAATTTGGCACCAAGGTCTGCTGCTAATCAGCTGCATGTCAGCAACCGGTTCTGGAGACATTTAAATGATAAAGCATGACAGGATTAACTGCACTTTTGCAAATTACCTCTTTGTAAAATATAAGCAAACCCGATGTGCACACAGGGGCGGACGTGCGTGCAGGGAGGGGAGAGATGACGACGGGAGTTTTCTTCTACCAAAGCCCACACTTCCGACCATTTGGGAGCCTCACGGTTCATATTCTTTCCCATGTGTTCAGGGAAAGAAGTGTTGTGTTGGCAGGTGATGACAGAAACTTGACAGGTGAGTAAAAGCTATTTCTGCCCTGGGCACTATATGAATGTGCCAGTATATCTAAATTTTTAAAAAAGCTTCTCTCACCCTGCCTTAAAAAAAAACACAGTCGTCGCAGTATGGTTCAAACTTTATTTTCTTTAAAGCCAGTTGGTTTACTGAACAAGTATCTAAATTTGGGAATCCATGGGCACTGTAGGTAGAGTAGTGCGTGGATTTTTCATTTTTTAAGTCTTGGTTAGAAATATGAGCTTAGCCTGGCCGGCATGGCTCAATGTTTGAGCGTCGACCTATGAACCAGAAGGTCACGGTTCGATTCCTGGTCAGGGCACAAGCCCAGGTTTCGGGCACAATCACCAGTGTAGAGCATGCAGGAGGCAGGCCATCTATGATTCTCTCTCATCATTGATGTTTCTACCTCTCTCTCCCTCTCCCTTCCTCTCTGAAATCAATAAAAATATCTTTTTTTTTAATGACTGTGAGCTTAGTCACCAGGCCAGGGGGGTTCTCAGCCCTAGCTACACATCAGAATCACCCAAGCAGATTTAAAATATACTGATATCCAACACCACCCAGGCAATTAAATTGGAATCTCTGGGCATGTGGCATGGTTCATGTAAATCAACCAAACCCTGGATCTCAGGCACCAGCTGTCTGATAGGAATGGGCACCACCTTCCCCATCCATGTCATGGGAGAAGCAATATACCAATCTGGTAGGGCTGTTGCAAAGACTCAACAAGTTGCTCCTGTAAAATGCTCATTAGCACGTGCTGGCTCCTCATAAGACCACGTGGGTGGTGAGCGCTGACACTGGACCATGGGCAACAGCCTGGCACCATCGCACAGGTGGGCCGCTCTCTCACGCTTGGTGGGGTAAACCAGAAGCCCAGGCCTGAGCCCCAGTGTCCTCGGCTGTTAACATGAGATAATAACAGTATCTACCGCAGAAAGTCCTTTTGAAGATTCAATGATGCAAGTTACGTAAAGCTTAGCACACCAATCCATGTTAACTCTCATTCTTGTAAAAAGTAATACGCAACCTAGAACTATCCTGTGAAATAAAAACCTCTCTCTACCATAGTAGAGATGACTGGTTACCTGACTGCCCAAAGGTCACCGACTAGTAAGCAGAATACCTTTCCTCCAAAGTCCACCTTTCCCTCTCTCCATCAACCGCACTGCTACGACGGTTTGGTTGATTCCTCAGTGACGGCCGAAGCCCTAAGCCTGGAGACCTTCACAAATGGGCTCCATCCAGCCTTTTTCAATCATTTCTCCACTTATATCCACCGTTCCTCAAACGTGCTCTGTGCATTCTCTTCTCTGAGCCTCCAGTCACACCTGTGCGTGTGCCCAAATCCTTCCCCTCTTCCAGGGCCTGGTCCACAGGCCTGCCCCCACCATCTGCCAACAGAACTGCTGCCCCCTGCTGCCCACCCTCCTCCCGCCCCCACCTCCCCAGCACTTTGCCAGTTACCTCCCTCCTTCGATGGTATCACATCTTGCCAGACCAGACCGGACTCTCGGGCATTGGGCTTTATCGTACCAGGATCTGTGCTGGCCGCTGCCTTCTAACACCTCCCATTTTTTACATTGGGGCTGGCGGGAGACACATTGGTCAGAATCGACCCATTTGACTCATATGAACCATGGTAGACACACTCATCATTATTAATTTCGTGCGGTCTGTCTGGGAAACGCTTGCACGCTGTCCACAGTGAATTCTGCCAGTCAGTCCTGGTGGAAGCCCAGGGTGGGAGTGGGTGTGGTTGGCAGCATATGTCCTCCAGTGGAGGGTCAGTGTTTCTGCATTTTACGAACTCCGACTGTATGTTTATGCATAAAGAAGGGGAAGAATTCAAAATTAAGCTGTGCATTTGAAGGAGTTGTGTTAACGCCTTTAAATGAGAAACAAATCCAGGGTGGTGGAGAGGGACCTGGAGGGGGGCGGGCAGAGCCCTGGGCTGTGGTCCCACCTCAGCCACCACCTGGGTGTGACCTTAGTGGTGTGAATTCCTCTTTCAGGACCTCTATTTTCTCAAAGGCCAAGTGAGGAAGTGGGACAAGCACATGACGTCCGTTCCAGGTCCAGCATTCATTCCAAGAAGCACTGAACGCCAACCCAGTGGAATGTACAGGCTCCGGTGTTTGTTCTTGGGGACCACCAGGGAGTGAGTAAGCGTTGAGGGTTCTTGCCCTTAGAATGACCTCCGTCGCCGACCAGCGAGCGGCCTGAACCTGATGGGCCGATTCCCTACATCCTCTGGATTCTAACCCATCTTTCCAATAAGAGGAACACTGCCCCTGGGGACCTGGGCTTGGGGATAATAAGTCCAGTTCTGTTTGTTTTGCAGAAATACATCTAAGCCTTAACCATCTTCTAACTCCCAGGATGATGACTAAATCTTGGCTCTTGGAGACCAGCCCATCCGACTGCCCTGTTTTATGGATGGGGAGCATGCGGCTGTGGGAGGGGCAGTGACTGAACCAAGGCCACGGGGTAGGTAGAGCTGGGCAGGCTCCTGTTCTCCTGGTTCAGGCACTCGCTGCACTCACTGTGCTGTGGGGTTCATTGTAGGCGTGGGCTGGGGCTGTGGGGATCCTGAGCCTCCTGGAAAGAGGGGGCTGGATGCACAGAGCCATGGGAACCCCTCATCTATCTCTCCTGGGGTCCAGCAGGTCAGAGCTCAAAGGGCATTGGAGAATGTTCAGTCCTGTGTCCCCCACCCTGCGGGTAGCAGGCAATGAACCAGGGATAAGAAACTCCTCGCCCCCAATGTCAAGGTACTTTGAGTTGGGGCTTTGAGGAGGTCATAGGGTTAGACAAGGTCATGAACGTGGGGCTATGGAGAAGGAATCGGCGCCCTTATGAGAAGAGGAGGAGATGGGGTCTTATTCTGCTCCCCACCATACAAGGGACAAGAAGACAGCTACCGGCAAACCGAGAAAGCGGCCTCATCGCATATTGGATCTGCTGGGACTTATGTGACCCAGACAGGCAGCTGGACCCTGAGCAGCGTATCTCTCTGTCCCCGCCCCCTTTCCAAAGGGTCAGGAAATTCTCGAGTCTTACGGGGTGGGTGCACCCTGAGAAGCCTGGGGCCACTCCACGCAGCTGCCACGGCGCCGGAATGCTCATCATCAGGAGGGCTTGAAAGATTTCCTGTTTTTAAAAAGCTGGAATCAGAAAGTGCTGTCATTTTCTTTAAATACATTCTTTTGAATAAAACATCCATTCTTGAAGCCAGCAGCAAGCTTGGGAACATGTTCAAGATGACATGATTGATAACAAGGAGGCTTTTTCAAGATGCTTCTAATTTCATCTTCCTGGTGAAAGAATGCGAACTCTCCAACATGATGTATGGCCTAATAAGGTGCGCTTGAACCGGAGTTATTTATTTATGCTTCCATCATTGACAGATGAATATTAACCACTGAGAAAATAGTAAAGCCAATTAGTGAATGCCAGGTAATGTCCACATGAGAATGTGAGCACACAAACACAAGTTACCCCTCAGCCAAAGGACAGAGCCTCAGAAAGGTCCGGCCTTCTCTGGGAAGCTGTGGCCAGGCCAGGGCGTGGTGGCTCCTCTCCCTCCAAGTGCCCTTGGGTTGCCCTTAAGGAAGTCTAATCTGGGAGCTGGTTCTGGGAGGCCCAAGGGAGGGTCGCCCTGGCTGGTTGAATTCCCTCCATGCGGGACCTACAGGAAAAGTGCATTTCTGCTGGTCCTGCTACTCAGCCATCCGACCTCCAGCACTGAGGGCAAATGAGACAGAAGAGGGGGGACATGGAGCTCCAAAGATGGGCTCTTCTCTCCTGTGCCTCTAGGAGGGAGTCTGCTATCAGGGACTAAGGGCACCAGTCCTCACCTCCTCCCAGTCTTACATACTCTTCATGCTAATGTTGCTCCCAGGACCTGTATATGCAACAAATATTTATTAAGCACCTACTATATGCCAGGCACCAGAAACACAAAACAGACACAGTCCCTGCTCTCGTATGGCTCAGGTCAAAAGGCGATAAGGCAGGACCCCTCTGGAGACGCCGGAGTGAACTCATGCACTGGGACAATACAGGTCCCCGCTCAAGTCCGCCTCCTCCTGAAGCTGAGAAAGGGAGGTGGAGGGGCTGGTGGCAGCTTCCAAAATTAACAAGAGGTTAATATACCCAACACATGCAACAAAGGTTGGGTTATGCTTCCAGCGACGAAGCGAAAATAGCCTCAGCTTTCCCGTGGAGGCTGTGCCTCATTCTTGTCCTCAGCACCCTGGGCACCAATCTGTCATCTTGCATTCTGTAGCACATTGTTAATTTTTAATAATCCTCTGACAACCGCTTGCACCACATTAACGTCGCTATCCTTCTACCCTTGGTATCTATCCTTCCAGAATCGAGGGCACAGACTTTCCATGTATCCCTGATGCACAAGTACAAAGTTTGCAAACTCACGGCTGCGTGACCAAATTGATGGGCCTGTCGGGATCCCCACCTAATGAATGGCAAGGGGTCCGAGCACTCCGTTTCAGCCCAAAGAACCTCTAGTGACGTTTAATGCAAACATTGTTCTTCATTCCTCAGCTGGATCTTCGTCGGGAAGGGTTTCACCATCATGTGGTTTGGACAAACCCACAGGATTATATTAAAACCATCAACTATGTGGAAGTACACAGGATGGCAGGCACAGGAGATAAGTTGGGGACCCAGAAAAGTTGTTATCATGCTCCAAACTTTGTGTCACAATGTCTGACGGCAACTCCTAATGTTAACGATCAGACGCTTTGGGCATCTTTACTTCTTGTCGGGAAAATACGTTGTCTCCTGTCATGTCGGATAGTCTTATATCAAAGACAACAACAATAGATAATTTTATGTGTTTCTGGACTTGTTTTTATTTTATTATTTTTTATTGATTTTAAGAGAGAGACAGAGGGAGAGAGAGAAACGTCGATTTGTTGTGCCACTTATTTACGCATTCATTGGTTGATTCTTGTATGTTCCTGGCCGGGATCGAACCCTCAATCTTGGCGTACCAGGACAACACGCTAACCAACTGAGCTCCCCATCATTTTAGTACAACAGGACTTCTAATTCAAATTAATACACTTGTTCAAAATGTCATTTTTGACCACTACAGCAGAGGAGCAAGTGAAGAACATTCCATGATACATGCAGCCTGCCTTGCCTTTTATTTTATTTTTTGCCAGTAAGACTGAAAGAGAAAAAAAGAGTAGATATTCATCATTATAAGTCACCTCCTGTAGTCTGACGAATTCTCCCTTTCATCACTGCAATTTGGCGATCAGCTCCGTAAACGTGTGATTATCTGTTGGTGGGAAATGGGGCTTTTATATTTGACATGGAATTTGCAAAGAAATATATCAGCCCTCCACCCAAGCTTTTGGCACTGTATGGGTCTTCCAGGTTTAAATTTTGTTTTGTTTTGGGGGGTTTTTTTGTTTGTTTGATTGATTTCAGAAAGAGGAAGGGAGAGGGAGAGAGGCATAGAAACATCAATGATGAGAGAGAATCATTGATCGGCTACCTCCTGCATGCCCCACACTTGGGATTGAGCCCACAATCCGGGCATGTGCCCTGACCAGGAATCAAACCATCACCTCCTGGTTCACAGGTAGGTGCTCAACCACTGACCCACACTGGCCAGGCCGCATTTAAGTTTTGATGGTGTACCAGGACCGAAGAAATGGGGCAAAGGTGAAATAAGTCAGACAGAAAAAGACAAATACTCTATGGTCTCACTTATATGTGGAATCTAAAGACTTCAAACTCATAGAAACAGAGCCGGGAATGGGGGTGGCCAGGGGCAATGGGAGATGTTGGTCAAAGGGTACAGAGTTTCAGTTATAAGATGAGTAAGTCCTAGGGACCTAATGTACAGCAGGATGACTATCGTTAACAACATTGTGTTATATACTTGAGAGGAGCTAAGAGACTACATCTCACATGTTCTCATCACAGAGACAGAAATGGTAATTACGTAGGTGATGGAGATGTTAACCTTAATATGATAATCATTTTGTAACATATACGTGTATCAATCATCACATTGTACACCTTGAATTTACACCACATTATGTCAATTACCTCTCCATGCAGCTGTGCAAAAAATATTTTTTTAAAAAGAAAGAAATTATATAGAGACTAGAGGCTCAGTACACGAATTCATGCACAGTTGGGGTCCAGCCAGCTACCCTGATCAGGGTGATAGGGCCGGGCGTGGGGGGGGTAGGGGGGGGTGGGGGGAACACGGGAGGTTGGCCGGCCAGCCCCGAACCCGATTGGGGGGGGGGGCGGCAATTAGGGCAGGGCCAGCCAGGGGGAGGGGCCGCAGGCGGTTGGCTGGCTGGCCCCGCCCCCTGGTCAAACTCCTGGTCGAACTCCCAGTCAAGAAGACAATTTGCATATTAGCCTTTTATTATATAGGATGAGTGCCAGGTAGACAAGGCTAAGTGAAGCTATGTGGGTATGACGTACGTAAGCACTGGAATTGGGGGAATTTCTACTCCTATTTCTGCCACTTATCGGTTGTATAACATGTGGCAAGTCACTTAATATCTTTCTGTGCTTCCAATTCCTCATTTGTAAAACCAGGATAATAATAATACCGCCTTCATTGGATTGTGGAAGCAAATGACTAAAACCCTTCGCTCACAGGCCTAGATCAGGGTAAGTACCCGGTGTTAGCTGTTAACGCTTTACTGCCCAGGAATCCTTTTTCCTGGCTCTTAATCTCTCTCTGGCATCTTCTCCTTCAGCTGTTCCAACATAAAAGCTGTCAAATTTCACACACTTGTTGGGTCAAAATCAACATGCATTGTTAATTTTCCTAATGATTGCAAATGGCCCTTCAAAAATACTAGTATACTTTACATTCAGCAGGCGCACGGCGCTGACAAGCAAAACCAATAAGTAATTTCGAAGGCTCTGAGAAACCAAGTGTGAGGAAGCGTTCGACGTGTATTTATTTTCAATGAAAGAAAATGCAATTACTTTGATAGCTATGGTATTTCTGCATAAACAGAATTCAACTCACTCCGCTTCCAAAAAGGAGCAAGAAAAATGGGGTGACGATGCCAATGCCCCCCACCTCTCTCCCTTCGCTCCTTTGCCTTACCCTCGCCTGTATTTCCTGGAAAAACAGAAGCTGTCAATCAAGCTCCTTCATTGTTTCTTCCCACAGACCAGTCATTCTATCTGCGTTTGGCCCTCCCTCCAATCTGTCTGCCTTCATATCTTCACACGTCCAGTCCTCCCTCCCTGGACCAGCACCCATCCCACCTCCCCCAGTGCCCTCACACCCCTGAGCTTTCCCATCACTACAAAGCACACTCCTGAGTCAGCCATCTCACTAGGAGAGCACTGTCTTGACCCCAAGCTCCCACCTTCTTCACCAGGAGACACCCTCACTCTAGCACTTTGGCGCCCACAACTCCACTAACCTGCCCCTCTGAAGTCCCCAGGGAACTCCTCCTCTGCTCGGATGTGAAAGTTGGAGGCCCTGGGTTCAGCCCTCAGGCCTGCCAGCAGCCAGCCGTCCACAGCCCCCTGCCTACCTTCAGCGTTTAGCACAGGTGAGCATGCAACCCAGGAGCTTCAGCTACAGGCACCGACCCCTCTGCCTGGGGACTTGTTCTGGTCACAGGTGGGTACTCAGCTCACAGGGCAGACTCGACCTGCCGGGAGCTAGTATCTCCCGGAACCAGCTCTCGCACCACGGCTGGCAGGATTTAGTAGGTAAATGCCCCAGCGCCCTTGCCCTTTGCTGGGGGTAACCAGAGGCATGGTCTATAGTATCTGTCAGAGTTCCCAGGCTGGGCTGAGCCCCACTGCGATTATTTCATGCTCCTTGGTCAGGGGTTGCTATGGATTGGATTGTGCCCCT
Source organism: Myotis nattereri (assembly GCF_964212035.1). NCBI lineage: Eukaryota > Metazoa > Chordata > Mammalia > Chiroptera > Vespertilionidae > Myotis > Myotis nattereri. The sequence continues at coordinate 12,264,644 of NC_138090.1, forward strand.
GCCCCCAAATTCATATATTGAAGCCCTAACCCCAATGTAATACTATTTGGAGATGGGGTCTTTGGGAGGTAATTAGTTTAGATGAGGTCTTGAGGGTGGGACCTCATAATGGGATTATGCCCGAATAAAAAGGTATCAGAGAGCTTGCATTCTCTCTCTCTCTCTCTCTCTCTCTCTCTCTCTCTCTCTCTCTCTCTCTCCTCCCCCCCCCCGACCCCTCCCTCCCACAGATAATAGACAAAAATGCAATTCTGCAGCATCCCTGACAGCACTGGGTTTTTTGCTCTTTTAGATTTTTCCCATCTTTTGGGGGGGGTGGGCGGGGGACATTTCATTTTTGTGGATTTTTTTGGTTTTGTTGTTGTTTTTTTATCCTCACCCTCGGATATTTTTTCCCATTTTCAGACACAGTGGAAGGAAGCGAGGAAGCGGGGAGAAAGAGAGAGAAACATCACCATAAGAGAGACACATCGATTGGTTGCCTCTTCACACGCCCCAACCTGGGCCAGGGATCGAACTTGCGACCGAGGTACATGCCCTTGACTGGGACTCAAACCCGTGGCCCTCTGATTCGCAGGCCGACACTCTAACCACGGAGCCAAACCGACCAGGGCTCCCTAATGGGAAGGTGTTCTTTAACACCAAGCTCAGTCTTTTCGTGCTGGGAAGCAGGCAGTGGTGACGTTTTGGAGTGGGGTGGCAGGTCCCAAGCAGGGTTAGAGGGGGACAGCCTTTGGGCACTAAGCCAGGGTCTCCCTTTCCTTCTCTGCAGAACTGAACTCTCAGCAGAAAGAGCGTCTGCTGACCTTGAGAATTCCCTCCAGTTCTCTTCGCTTTCCCACTAGCGGGCACATCGCTGCTCATCAAGATAAAAGGCCTCCATCCCCCTGGCGATGAGGAAGAGCAACTGGAAGGAGAGTCAGGTGCAGGCGGAGGAAGAGCTGGAGCCCCTGACCTATGGCTTCCATCGCCTGATGCCTGTGAAACCCAAAGCCCACATTTTCTGCTCAGTGCCTGCCATCAGATCCTCCGCAGACTCACTCCTGGAAAGCGCCTCTCTCCGCCTGAGCTGTCTACTTTGGGACATAAAATACAGGTGCGTTTAGATAAAAAGGAATGGCTGGCTACAGAGAAAGAGCACTGGATGCGGACTCAGACTGACCCGGGGGCGGAGCTTGCATCTGTCCTGGACCCTCTCAGAACCTCAGTCTCTTCCTCTGACACATGGAACTGCTCTCTCCAGCTCAGAGGCTCATTGTGAGAATGAAATGAAGAGTGGAGGGGTGGGCCCCACACAACAGCCGGCACCCACTCCAGGTAGCTGGTGAGGGGAGAGGATGTGGATTCTGGAGACAGACGGGCCTGGCGTGTCAGCATTTTGAAAAACCCTAACTTAACTCTGGTGCCGTGTCACATATAGAAATTTTTTGATATTTGCAACCATAGTAAAACAAAGACTTATACTTTTGATGTTTATTTTATATATTTAAATGCCATTTAACAAAGAAAAATCGACCAAAAAAATGAGTTCGCGTGTCATAGGTTCGCCATCACTGGGCCTGGGACTGGTTGACTCCCTCCTGCTGGCTCTGAGCTGTGTGCCTCCAGGCCATTTACTTCATCACCCTGGGCGGCAATCTCCATCTTTCTGGTTATTGTCTGGGGCCAGCCAAGTAGCCTCCAGGCCTCAATGATCTCTTCTGTAAAATGGGGTGACGCTGTCTTGCAGGGTTTCGGGGAGACCCAGCCTCACACTGAGTACTATGAGAAGCCCTCACACTACACAAACGCAATCTATTATTCAAGATATCTTTTCTATATTTTGGCCGAGGAAGGAAGGATCTGTGAAACGTAGGAAACGCTATTCCCTGCTGTGTCCAAGCCCAGACTACCTACACGTGCAAGTGTCGTCACGCCCGCTACCTGAACACACACCTGTTGATCTCCTGCCATGTGCCAGGTGCTGCGCCAACCTCTGGGCATGCAGACATGAATGCACGGCCCCGATACTGAGAGTCCCATGCCCCGGACCACACGCAGAAGCTGCTGGGTTATGCCAATAAGCAAGTCAGCCGGAGGACAGAGCCACACGCCTCGGGAGCACAGACAGGGTGGCTCATTTCAGGAAAGCCTGAGCTCATAACCAATAAGCTGGAAGCCAGCGTTCTTGGCAGAAGAAACAGCAGATGCCAAACAGCCATGATTTGGGCCCCCCAAAAGCAGACCATGAGATTAGAACTTGGTTGTGTGTATGTGGCGAGGGGGGGTGGGGCAGGGAATGATCCCAGGAAGCTGGTGAGGGAGTGGGAAGTAAGACATGTCTACGTCAGCTCCAGCTGTGTGTGGACAACAGAAAGTGACTTCTCAGAGTCTGGAGGCTAGAAATCCAAGATCAGGTGGCTGCGCAGTCGGGTCCCGGTGAGAACCCCATTTCTCTGTAGGTACTCACAGGGCAGAGAGGACCCAGCCTCTCAGGGCTCTTCTAAAGGCATGGACCCCATCACTGAGGCTCCACCTCTGACTCCCTAACTCCCGAAGGCCGGCCTCCTGCTCCCATCACTTTGGCAGGTGGGGCTTCAACGTCTGAACGTGGAGGCAGGAAAGCATTTCGCCCACAGCAACAGGGAAGAGAGGGAAGCAATGACTGCATGAAGGCGGAGGTTGCTGTGGAGACACCAGGACACAAGCCCCGGGACCCTCTGAGAGACAGCAGAGCTCACCTCAGCACTGCCCGGGGGAGGCCCTGGCAAGCTGGACGGTCAGCCTCCAACCCCTGCTCCTCGCTGCTTGCCCAGGCTCCCGCGGCCTTCCCCTCCCCACCCCGCGGCCATGGCTCTCCTCCTGGGCAGGCAGGCCCTGCATCCTCCCAAGACCAGAGCAAGTCCCTGGGGAAGAGACTCCCAGGGTCTTGAGGTCTGAAGCACCGGACACGGGGAATGGTTCAGAAAGGAGGCAGGTGCCTTGGGGGAGATGGAAGGAATAGGCTGTGACCACGTGCAAACATGCAGCGCAGGGAGTGGTCCGTCCAGACCCCAGGGTGGAAGCAATGGGGGGGGGGAGGACAAAGCACGGGGGAGGTGGCAGGAGACTCTGTAGGACACATTCCCGAGTTTGGAATCTATCCCGGAAGGAACTGGGAGCCGTGGGAGAGTTTCGAGGGAGCGAGCGTGGCCTGGGTAGATCTGTGATGTGCACAGGCCACTCTGCCTGCATCTGGAGAATAGACTGCAGCCAGGAAGACTGGGGCAGAGAGGAGAATTAGGAGGAGAGAGGGGAGTGTGGGGAGATGGAAGCCAGAGCAGATGAACACGTTCCAACACTAGCCGCCCTCCAAACCTGACTGAAGGCCTCTCTGGGCCCCGCCTCCCTTCTTGGTTTCCAGGCTCCCAACATCGCCTGACCGTTCTCCTGGCCGGAGCCCACCTCAGCAGCCCGGGGCTGACCCCGGATCCAGCCCTCTTATGATGCCATTCTTGCAGCTGGGGGCCTGCCTCAGTTTCCCTGCCCAGACTCCAGTTCCTGAGTGGTTTAAGAGCCCTTCACAGACCCCCAACCTCACCCCTGGTCTGGTTCTTACTTCTTACAAGGTGCAGACAGGTGAGGTGAGCTGCTCAGATGGCCACAGGTATGCCTAAGGTGCTAGCTCAGCAGAGGAACCTCCACCACCCAAGCCTGCAATGCGGTAGGTGAGCCCCCACTCCTGTGAATGCGTCAAGGCAAAGAGTTCTTGCAAAGCACAGAGCGTGTGCTTTTTATTTAGTCAGCAGAGTAAGAGGCTGTGTCCCTCCCAGGTGCCAGGAGCTATGCTACCTGGGCAAGCCAGGCCTCCAGCGTCCGTCCCTTTCACATGAAGTCACAGAGCATCCCGTGTGGACGGCTGGAGTTGGGGGGCAAGGGCTGGCCTGGGAGTGGCACTGACCCAACCAAAGATCTAGGACCAGCACCAGCTGGGAGCCCTCCTCCTGAACTCTTCCTGCCCCTCCTTCCTGCCCCTGACCTTGACTGTCAGGTCAGGGACCCCTGCACCTCGCCTTGTCCTCTCCCTGCTGCTCCTTGCAGGGGCAGGAGGTCCCACCTTCTCCACGTGGCCGCAGAACCCCTCTCTGGGCTCCGGGAAGCCGCCTGTCATGCCATTCCTCTCTTACCATAAAAGTCCTGCCTTTCTTTTTATCCTTTAATAGGGTTACCGCGGTATTGGGGGAGGCAGATTCGAGCCCGGGGCTACAGCTGCCCTTCATTTAAAACCGCCGGACTCCCACGAGGCTGGAGACAAGTCTGGAGCCTCTCTTTTATGGTCTTTGTTAGATCCACATCCAGAGTTATTTTCGCCAACAGATTGTATCAGCCTGCAGCCCGTTTGCCTCCAGAAACTGACCTTCTTGCTTAGAAAGCAAAACTACCCGCACTGCACACCCCGATTCCTGCTCCTCCGGGCTCTGGGAAGCCGCCCCAGTGACAAAGGAAAGGCCGGCTCCGAAAGCCTGGGCGCTCTCTCCTCCCCGGGAAGCGTCAGGGTGCCTCCGCCGCGCCCCAACCCTGCATCGGCCACGCTCCCCATTCTCAAGCGGGCACAGAGTTTCCAGCGTTTGTCTTTCCCACTAAACACATACAGAGGGAAGTTTATTGCTGTTTTTAATTACACTGGTCATTGGACAAGGAGCATCTGGACAAAGGCGATGCACGCTTAAAGGGGGAGTTCTCGTTTCCAACAAAATAAAGAGACAGCGCCTCCGGCTCAGCAGCGCTCTGAGGGCTCCGTGCCTCCCCTCTCCTAGCTTCCTGAGCCCTGACAGTCTTCTGTTGTTATTAATCTCCCAGGCTGGGCCCAGACCCCAAGGCCAGGCCGCCGGCTGGAGAGACAGAGGTAAAAACAGCGCCAGCCTCCAAGAGGGGCCGTGGATCCCTCGGCTTTCCCACTGCCCGCCTCAGACTGCACTCTGGAGGCAGGCTGCAGGGACAGCCATGGCCCCTTGCATTTGGGGAGGAGGGGAAGCGAAGGCTGTTTGCAGGTGTGGAGACACATCCGCTGGGCGACAGAGGGGTAAACGCTTCTCGTCCATCGTCAGCCACTGGTGTGCCGAGATTGGAGGAGGAGTGTGTGGGCGCAAGGAGGGGTGCCGCTTGGAGTGGGTGTTATGAATCCATCCCCGTGCCCCAATCACAGAGGAGCCCTGGCTCTGGCTGTGAGGTTTCTTGTTAGGGAGGAAAGTTAGCAGCGGCTAATGGGTTTCCTTAGACCTTTTGTATATTTTATCTGGGCGAGGATGGGGCGGGAATAAGCATTAATTATGCACATCTGGCTGAAAGTCTCCCAGACATTCATTCATCTATGCATTCGCTCAGCCTCCATATATTATTAAGAACAGCCACCCTTTCGTGGGCTCCCATTGCGGACCGGGTGCTGCCCTAAGCGCTTTAGAGACGGTATCTGATTCCGGCCTCGCAGCTTGCCCAGGCGACAGCCATTACTGTCCCCATTTTACTGACAAAGAAACAGGCTCAGGACAGGACAGTGCCTTGCCCCCAAGCCGGTAAGATTCAAAGCCGGACCTGCCCACCTCCCAAGTCTGAGCTCTTCATCGCAAGGGTTTCCTGCCTCCCTGTGTGGGTCCCAAGGCCTGGCCTTGGGCTGCATGCAGAAATACAGGTATGATGAGTGAAATGGTTGGTTCTGGAATGACCTATGACAGGTCCGTTCTGGATGTATAGGGTCCTAAAAGCTGGGTTCTGCCCTTGCCCCTCACTGTGCAATGCCTCCTGGGCACAGAGGATGGCAAAGGCAGCCGAGAAATGGGCTGGGGGGAATCTTCTTCACCCAGACCAAAAAGAGGGCTGGGTTGGGTAGCAAAAGGGACCCTCTCCCATGACCAGGACCTCTGCAATGCGACTTTGTGGGTCCTTGCATCCTGAGACAGTGTCTATGTCCCCATCCTTTGAATCTGGGCTGGTCCACAGAATTGCTTTGGTCAAGAGAACACAGTGGGAGTGACATGCTGGGCCTGGGCCTCAGGAGGCTCCAGACTTCTGCTCGCTCTCTCTCTCTCTCTCTCTCTCTCTCTCTCTCTCTCTCTCTCTCATGGAGCCTTGCATAGTCATGTGACAGCCCCACCGGCCTGCTGCTGGATCAGAGGCACAGATCCCAGGCAACCCCGTGACCCTGCGCACAGCCAGCCAACCACCACAATGGAGGCCACTGTGGACCCGCTGGCCTCCAGCCATCCTGGCACCTGCCCACGGACACGTGAGTGAACCTGCCAGGTGGGCCCCAAAGTGCTGACCTGCAGAATCACGAGCTAAATCAATGCTGCTTTTTTAAGGCTCAGGGCTCGGGGCTGGGTTGTTCCTCAGGGAGAGCTAACTGACCACGTGGCTCAGTTGTTCCCGTGAGCCAAGACAGAAGATCATCAGAGTCCAGGCTCCTTCACCAAGGATGTTCCTGGACCCTGGGTCTTGCCAATAGCCTTGTGCTGGTTGCTTTGCCACCTCTCCCCCGATGGTGCGTACAAGTGCACATGTGCATCGCGTGCCGTGGTGGTTGGCAGGGAGTGGGTCCTTTAGGTCACATGTTTGGACATTCCCCACTGCGTGTCCCTGCATCCCAGGGATCTGCCTTCACAATTCCTGGAGCCAGCCCTGGCTTGGGAAGGATGGGGAGGGTCCCCTGTCCACTGTCCCTGAAGGCCTGTAAATGTTGCTTTTTTTTTTTTTTCTTTCAAGAAAAGCAATTTTAAGTATAATAATGTTACGTGCAATAAACACCCATATTTCAGGAGATGGTTGCTTTTCTAAGGCTCCAGGTTTGGGCTGGCTTGTTCCACCGTGAGAGCTAACTGATCACATGGCTCATCTGTTCCCTTGAGCCGAGAAGCCACAAGACAGGTGGGCAGAGTCCAGGCTCCTGCACCAAGGATGTCCCTGGACCACAGGAGGACAAGGGTCATCTAGAGAAGCGGGGAGAGAGCCACCAAGCTTCAGTGGGAGGAAGACCTTCTGGCAACACGAGCTTTGTTTGCAGAAATAAGTCAGACTCATACTCAGCTCCTGGCCCAGTCAGAGGCAGTGACAGGGCTCGGGGCATGTTGCTGACAGCCATTGGTGAAATCTGCAGCCGTGCCTTTAAGGCGACCCACTTCTTCATGGGGGTCAGCCTCTCCAGGTCAGGCTCCCACAGACAAAAGAGCACAGGCCAGACTCCCCCAAGAGACAGAAGAGGAATTGAAGAAAGGGGCTCCCCACAATGGGATGAAAAAACAAAAGTCGGGTAAAAAAGAATTATGCTTTGGTTTTGTTAGATGGAAGGACCTGGCATAGCTCGAGGCTGTCGGGAAGGAGAGAGTGAGGTAAGAAGAGACAAGGGTCTAGAAGGAATCGGAAATGGACGAAACAGAAGCTTCAAGGGGTCGGGCAATCTGCCCGCACTCCCAGAGCCGGGATTCAAACCCAGGCCCCCGTGTCCCCGGAATCTGCGCTATGAATCCCACAGGCTCCGTAAGAAGGATCAAAGTCGCTTCATCTCCCCTCTGGATACCTTTCTTCCGAGTTTCCTTTTAAAAGTCAGCTCTTGTTTGTGGGGCAAAAGGAAGGAAGAAAAGCCAGGCCAGCTCTGCCACCCGGCTCCGGCTCCGGCTCCGGTTCTGGCGAGGAGGGTGCAAGCCCGAGGAATGAGTGCAGCTTCTAGGATTTCCTCTCAACAGGCCGGGCGTCCGCGGGGCCTTCGCCTTCCAATCATAAAGCAATTCACAAACACAGGACCTGCAGGGGAGGGCAATGAATCTCGGGGACCCTGCTAATTAAAAAGCCTGTATTACATTTCTTCCTCAAGGACCCGTCTTCTAATTTTTAGGATTATGGTACATTGATTAATTTATACAAGTTTGTAATCCCTTTGTGCTTAATGAAGTCCAGGAACATGGGAACAGGAGCATAATTGAGCTTCGTATTATTTTATTAGGGAGAATTATGGCCCCGCGTGGGGTGGAAGAGGTTGTGAGAGTGGGGATGCGGCCTTCGTGCTATTAACCCACTGATTCCCACGTGCCAGCAGGGACCACCCCCTGGGAACAGCCTAGAGGGAGGTAATATTGCTAAGCCACGCAGTTCTGTGGCTCCTGGGGGCCTATAGGGAAAAGCACCTCATCTTTCCCCCCACCTACCACCCCTTCTACCACCTACATGCACCAAATAGCCCTTGTGTCTGCCCCTGCTGTTCCCTCTGCCCCCAGTGCCCTTCCCAGGGGCTTCTTTTTTATTTTTTTTAATATATTTTTATTGATTTCCGAGAGAGGAAGGAAGAGGGAGGGGGAGAGAGAGAAAGGTCAATGATGAGAGAGAATCATTGATCAGCTGTCTCCTCACACCCCTTACTGGGGATTGAGCCTGAAACCCAGGCACGTGCCCTGACCGGGAATGGGCCGACGTCCAACCACTGAGCCACCCGGCCAGGCACGCAGGCTCCTCTTTGGATTCAGGCTCAAGTGCCATCTCCTCGGGGAGCCTTCCCGGAACCAATCCCCTGACCTGCAAAATGTGTCTGTAGCACAAGGCCTTACACCCCCCCAGCTCCCAGAATTTTCCAAATCAAGAGAGACTGAGCGAAAAGATTGTCTTACGTTTCCTGCAGGGCTAAGAGCCCTGGTCTCCTCCTCAGGCGCCTCCACCCCAAAGGAATTTACTTAGTTACTCAGGATGACTCAAAGGCAAACGCACTTCATGATAAGCAAGGTGACTGAGGAAGAGGGTGGACAGGGGAAGCAGACCTCCTTGCCAGTGTCCTCATCTCCTGGTCTCCCCGGGTTTGCAAGAGGCCTGGACAGGGAGGCGGCCAGCTGACTGGGGCGGAAGCTTCCTGGCTGAATTCTAAGTCTCTCTGTGACACTGAGAGAGTTCCCTGCTCCAGGCCTTGAGTTCCCCAGCTGTACACTCAGGTTCCTGGGGCCCCTCTGCCGCAGGAACATTCAAGAATTCCTGAACGCCCCACAAATCCGCAGGATTCTGGGCCAGAGCCCTGGAGTTTGGGTCCCATGCCCTCTAGAGGCCAGAACTTGGAGTTGCAGTTGTGAAATCAAGAGAGAAGGTTTCAGGATCAAATCCTTCACCCCAGAGGCCCGACCCAGCTCTGGTTCCTAAGGAAGTAAAGCCCAGAATTCCAGTTGCATTTCCATTCTTGCTTCCTCCATCAGTTGGCCCCTGCAAAGCGCGCGCGCTCTCTCTCTCTCTCTCTCTCTCTCTCTCTCTCTCTCTTTCTCTGTCTGGGTCTCTTTCCTCTCCATGGGGAAAAAAAAAAAAAGGAAGGTCCATAAATGACAGCTTCAAACCAGCAAGAAGGTAAAGGAAACTTTCTGGAGTGCTCGGTGCCCCGAAAATCACAACCCCGAAGTAGTTCACTGTCCATTCGTCAGGGAGGCTGAGGGTGGAGATGGTGGCGAGCATCTCCCTCAACCCTTCTCCAAGCTGCTCGCACGGAAGTGTCTCCAGGGCACCGTTTTCCAGGGAACGGATCGCTGCCAGCAATTCTTCTTCCATGGAGAGGCAGGAAAGGGATTTTGTGCTCAAGAAAGGATCCAAATCCTGGACCGTGAGTCAAGGCCAAATAATTCTCTGCCTTTGTTTGGCAGATGAGGAAACTGAGGCAGAGAGAGAGAGAGAAAGAAGGAGAGAGAGAGAGAGAGAGAGAGAGAGAGAGAGAGAGAGAGAGAGAGAGAGAGAGAGAAGAGAGAGAGAAACTGCACTGAAACAGCTCTAGGTTCTTGACCCAGGTCCCATGCTAAAACCCCAAATCCCTGCAACTCCCACTTCAGACAAGTTTCTGAATGGGGACCTAGAAACAAATCAGACCCCCATCCACGGTGTCCTGTGTCCAAAGGGAAGCTGGAGGGAGCATTTGTCCAAATGACCATCTTTGAATCTGGGATTCAATACCCTCCCCCACGGATTCACAAAGGCATCCCAGGGTTTTCTGCCATCACAGGGATAAAACTGCCTGTTTCTGTGTTTGTTTGTTTTTAAAAATAAACAAAATTATTTATGAAATTGGTATTTTTTCCCCTTTAAAGCAGAATAGTTCAAGAGCCTTCCAGGGCTGGACAAGAGTCAGCAGAGGTCAGCTGGGCGTGGGGCTCAAGGCTCAACCCTCAGGCCTGTCACCAAGGGATGTGCAAATACAGGAGGAGCAGAGTGATAACGATGCTGAGAATTCACCTCCAGACCATTGTAACCAGATCTAGGAACTGCACACATCTGAACAACATTTTTAGGATGTCTCCACAGCCCGGCCAGTGTGGCTCAGTGATTGAGTTTCCACCTATGAACCAGGAGGTCACGGTTTAATTCCCAGTCAGGGCACATGCCCAGGTTGCAAGCTCGATTCCCAGAGAGGGGCATGCAGGAGACAGCCGGTCAATGATTCTCTCTCATCATTGATGTTTCTCTCTCTCTTTCTCTCCCCCTGCCTCTGAAACCAATAAAAATATATATTTTTTAGAAAAGATGTCTCCACAACTTCCAAACTCATTTTCTAAAGAGAATAACTGGCCAACTGTTCTGACTTTTTGTATTTATTAGAAAGAAAGACCATCTGCAGCCCGTGGGGGTGTTGCTAGTGGAGACCAGCTTGCAGATAGGGGCCTGAGAAATCTTCTCTCGTGTCATTTGCAAACAAAACACTAAGCTTACTTTTTAAAAATAACAGTTCTACTTGTAAAAGAAATTTCAAACATGCCAAATATCAGACCATGAAACCAACGTATGTCTGTTTCTTATGCTGTAATATATAGTCCAATCTGCGGTCCTATTAAATATACATTGGGCCCCAAACCCAAACACGATGTCGAATGTCCATTTTTAATCTAGTTGCCAACAAATGATGCTTGTTCATACTTCATGAAGCATCATTTATCACTCATAATTTGGAGCATGGTCAAAATTTTGCCTGTTTTAATACTATTTACAATTTTATTTTAAGTGGCTTTAACATCCAATTTTAATAATATATTGGTTTAATATCATTTCTGACTGAAAAATCATGCTTTTAGCTTTGAAAATATTGCTTTAAAATGTAATTGAATCATTCAAAGGGGTTTTTCAAGATTATTTCTTACTGTGAAGAAAATTTCTAGCCAACAGAGATTGGGAAGTGCAGGTCTAGTAGACTCACTCCCAACCATCTCTTAGAGCAGGGGTGGGGGACGTCAGGCCCGCAGACTGTACAAAGCCCACAAAATCGCTTGGTCTGGCCCTACCAAGGCATTAGGGTGAATTAATTAAATGTTTGGTCAAATACAGCGGGCTAATTTTTAAGTTGATATTTTGTAGGGCCTGAGAATGATGTTATAAATACCCAAATGGCCCTTGGCAGAATAAAAGGTTCCTTAGTGAAACCACAAGGCCGGATGCTCTAAGCTGCCTTGAGGGTCCCCAAGGCCTGGGACGCAGATGGTAGATGGCGAAGTCACCTGTTGTCCAGTGTGTGGGGCCTGCCCAGAAAGCCCAGAGGATCTGGAGGAGGGGAAAGGGCCCTTCCCACAGAACTAAAGGCAACACCCAGAGGGTCTGGGCCCAGCCTGGCTAGAGACTTCAACTTTGGGAACCTTCATTGGCAACCTCATTAAGTCTCCAGACACTCGCCTGCCTGGTTGGTAGGAGCTCAACTTGGAAGAGCCTTAAGAGCACTGAGAGCTCGGGCTCTCTCCTTGGAAACAATCAAGACTCGGACAAAGCTTTCAGCATGAAGATATTCAGTGCAGTTTTGGTTTTTAATAACAAAATTCAAAAACAACCTAAAGATCCAAGACCAGGGGATCATCAAGCACATCACTGGCACACGCCTTCCCTGGAACGTGGCAGAGCTCCCGGAGTGTGCCAGCCATGTGCACACCCACCCACGCTGCCCATTACACAACCCAAGAGCCTGCTAGCCCCTGACTCCCCAGCGCTTGCATCACAAGGTTCAATGAGGAGGGCATGATGGTTTCGAAGGACGGGTTCAAAAGTCCATAGTACATTGGGCGTGTGATTAAGAGTATACATTCTACCATTTCCTGTGTGACCTTGAGCAAGTCACTTAACTTTCCACTTCTCAAGTCCCCTCGTCTATAAAGTGGAGATCGTGTATGAGGGGTTGTTGTGAGAATTAAATAAGATAAAAACATGTAAAATGACTAAGAAAAGGCTTGGTTTTCTGCTGCTCCAAGTGCTTCCTTGTGGCTTTACTAGTGATATTACCATCCTGCCTTGATCACTTTTATAAAGATAACTACATCTTCTATCGCTTAGACTGTGAACAGGAGTTACCTCCGGTGGGTGACGCTCAGCACAATTTTCCGTCTCTGCCTCAGGCTTATAGGTAATTTCCTAATTTTTATTTATTTATTTTTTACAATGAACACATTTACTTACTTCTCTAAACAGGAAAAAAAAAATTTTAAAATAAAAGGAAAAAGCAAGTTCTTCCCCCACTGGAAGCTTCCAGCCCTACCTGGTCTCTGAGGGGGGGCCAGTGCTCAGTTTGTGATTCAGACACTTTGCTATCTCAATCAGAATGATCCCACTTTGCAGATGAAAAAACTGAGGCAGAAAAGGGACAATTTTTGCCCGACGTGGCTCAGCCAAGGCGCTAGAACCCCAGCCTCCTGACTCCCCAGCTCTGTGGCAATGGATTCAAAGTCCTGCTTCCTCTGTAGGCAGTGAGCTCCCCATTTCCAGAAGCAATCAGAGAACAGTGCTCACTTCTCAGAACAACTAGGTACAGGACAGAGTCCTTCAGTGTGAGTCAAGCGGCCTCTAACACTGTGATTTTATAATGTCATTCCAGAAATGCAGACTTGAAAAAGCCAATCACAGAGACAGCGCCTTCCAACTAAGCGTAAGAGTTCAAAAGAGAAGGAAAAGACCTCATTTACACTGAAGAAAAAAAGAGAAAGAACTGTAATGGTGGCAGCGGAAAAACAAAGCTTCTCAATGCCGGCGGCTCTGAAAGAAACAGGATTAAATGTTGTGCTTCCAGCCCCGCCCCTTTCCTTCGATGACGGTGTGTGTCACTGACTGTGTGAGGTCTGCCCTCTTCACGAAGTTTTAAGTGGACAGTACGTTATTTTTGACTAAAGGTACAATGTTGAACGGCAGATCCCTAGAGCTTTTTCATCTTGCTTGACTGAAATAGCTCTATTCATAACAGCCAAGACGTGGAAACAACCTAACTGTCCAATCGACAGATGAATGGCTAAAGAAAATGGGGCTTATACATCAAGGGGAAGTTCTTCGGCCTGAAAAAAATAAAAAAGGAGGAAATTCTGCGATATGAGACAACATGGGTGAACCCTTCTGACATTATGCTAAGTGGATATTACACCTTCTTAACACCTTCTTAATTGCTTAAACAAATCTTGGCGCCTGACAGTGTATCCCCACCTTATTCTTCCCAAAAGTACCATGGCTATTCTCAACTTTTGTTATTCTATATCCAAATCAGAATAAGCCTCTGAAGTTCCATAAATACCTTGTGAGGACTTTTACAGGAACCGTATCGAATTTATAAACTAATTTGGGAAGAACCAACATCTTTTCAATATAGAGGCTCCATATCCTTGAACATGGTATACCTCTCTGTTTATTTGGGTTTTCTTTGGGTGTTATAATTTCCTTTCAGAGAAGTCATATGCAGCTTTCATTATATTTACTCCTAAGCACGTTGCTTTTGTGCTGCTATTGCAAATAGTACTTTAATGGCTTGTTGCTGATGGTCAGAATACAATTGGTTTTTGTATATTGATCTCATATCCAATAAACTTAATGAACTCTCATTAATTCTAATTATGATCTTTTGAGTCTCTGAGGTTTTCTCTGTAGATGATCCCAATTGTCCCTGAAGAATGGCGGGTTTCAATCTTCTTTCCAATCTGTGTAACTCCTGTCTTACTGACTTCTCTCACTATGCTAAGACTGCCATATTGGGGGGGGGGGGGGGGAGGGAGGAGGGGGCGAAGAGTAAAAATAGATATCCGTGTCTTCTTAATTTTAAGATAAATGCATATTTTCCCACTAAACATGAGGGTTTTTTAAGATGGATTTTTGACACGTACACTTTGTCAGTTTAAAGAAGTCCCCCATCACAAGGGCTGCCCAAGCATGGAAGGGACACATCCGTACATACCAGTCCGCCAAATTTACACCTGTCATCGCAGGGTCGTTATTAATAGCGACCTCTTCATCCTCCCTGTACCCCTAAAAAGGGTTATAGTTTGAACAATAAATGATATGGCCCCTCTAATAGGAGGGCGATGATATATGGTGATGCTAGAGAGGCAAGGTGATCTATGATTATGAGATGAATAAGAGGACTTTAGAGGTTTTGGGCAGCCTAGAGGTTCCAGAATGTTCTCTGCCCACCTGGGAAACTGCCCAGCTCAAGTTACAAAGCCACAGCTACCTGCTCCTTCCCTCTGCAAATGCATGAGGAGAAATGCTCAGAGACAGCCCAACATTGGCCAATTTGCCATGAGAAATGAGAAACACACACGAAATGGAGTAATTATCTTATCAAAAAACCGGGGCGATCGGCGATCGGAGAATGAAGCTGACAACAACCTGGCCTGTCACATGCTCTATTTTGTCACTTACATCCCCAATATAAATGCAAAAATGTGAAAGCGCGGGGCGAGATTGAACCGCAGTGGATCCATTCTGACGCTGGGCATGAGCCGGTTACCGAAGACATAAATTATAGTGCTGTCACCATCGCCCTTCCTATTTGCAAATTAATGTTGTCATCTAATTGTACAGGACCTGCAGATTGTTTAACAAATTTCCCCGAGGAAAGGCTCGGCGGTGGCTTGGATTCCCTGGACACCCAGATTCTCGCTCTCCCCTGCATGTAGCTTTGTGTTCTGCATGATGGGCACTGCTCTCCCATCCTCTCCGCCTTTCTTGGAGATAAAGCTACAAATATCTGATGTGTTTCTTGACTGATTCCATTAAAGAACCATTAAGGATGAGAAATGGAGAGAGGCAGGCTCTGCAGAAATGTAGTGAAGGCAAGGTCGTGGTGCAAGAGGAGTGGCCAAGCAGAATGGCCCAGGACGGGGGACTCGACAGCTGAAATTCTCCTCTCCCTCTAGTCATGCCAGGAAAAGAAGAAGCAACCCAGACAAAGGGCAACGACTGGGGGCCACGTCTGGAGTTTCTGGGACACTTGGGAGAAGGGGGTGTTTCTGAGTCCAGGGACACCTGTGCACAGGGAACATGAGGAATGCCATATCAAGTGGTGCTGGCTGGGTCCAGCTCATGCATTTACTCATTATCTAACAACCAGCTAGAGATCACTGGCTCAGGGTGGATTCTCCCAGAAGCAGACCCTCAGGTAAGAATTCAAGCCCGGCCAGTGTTGCCCAGTAGTTGAGCATCAACTTATGAACCAGGAAGTCACGGTTCAATTCCCTGGGCAGACCACATGCCCAGGTTGTGGTTCAATCCCCAGTAGGGGGTGTGCAGGAGACAGCCCATCAATGATTTTCATCACTGATGTTTCTATCTCTCTCTCTCTCCCTCTCCTTCCTCTCTGAAATCAATTTAAAAAAATCTTTAATATAAAAAGACGTAAGTGCTAGCAGTCTGTTTGGGAGGTGAAGAAAATACCTAGAGAGGCATTTTCTCTCTTTCATTTTTGCATGTGTGAAAGATGCATTAGCATGTTCCCCCTATGGTGACCGCTGAGATTCCGTGCAGAGCCTGTGTCCCACACGGATCCCTCTGGAGAGGGGAGGGAGCTGGGGCATTGACGTGCCCTCATGGGTTGACTGGCCGATGCTTTTCCAGCATAATTAATTCCCCCACTTCTGGTCTTCCATTCAGTGACCAGGCTTTGGCAACAAAAGAAGTCCTCAGGCAAAGAAATGTAAACATGGCAGTTAGAAATCAGGCCAAGCGGCCTTAAAATAGTAAGGCTTAGGAGATGTGGGCAGGGCATCCATGTTTGCTGCAAGCTCCTACTGTGTGCCAAGAGCTGTGCTGCATGCCCTGGCTACTTCCACAAACAAGCAACTATGTGGAGCTTGTCAGAGGCAAAGAGAGGCCACCTGTCCCCACACCTCTTCCCTCCCCTCCCCAGGACAGCCTGTGCCGTGGAGTTCATCCAGGAGTCACCTCTACTCTCTCTCAGTCCTTGACCTCTGCCCTGACCTGTTATCTCCATCCCTCCCTCGCTCAGTCCCTCTCACTCAGGCTCTGAGACGTGTCCTTTCCTCTCATTCACATCATCTGATCATAATAACAGTCAGTAATGAATGATACGATTTATAACGTGCACACACTGTATGCTAGCCACAGGGTTAAGTGACTTATGGTTATTACCTCGTTTAAATCTTCAAAACAACAGGGCCTTCTTCTCATGCTCCCAAGCCTGCTCCTGCCTTATTGCACTTGCCAGAGGGACCTCCCTGGAAAGCAGCATGACCTAAATCAACCCACATGGCCAAGCAACTGGTCACTCCTCCCCCTAGGTGAGCCCTGCGGTGTTTACCCAGGCCTCAGGCCAGCCCACACTGCCTCGCTGAAGGTCCCTTCTGCTCCATTCCAGTGACTACCCGCCTCCAAGGCTAAGCCACGCTCAGCATCTTCCCACGTTAGCATCCCAGAGGCAGGAGATGGACAACAAGGCTTCTACCATTGTTCTTAGCTGCTTCTGACCAATGTCCATTGTTACCTCCCTTTCCTTATCTTTCTACCTTTGCAGCTTGAAAACAGGGAAGAAAACTGGACCCGTAGTTCTCAAACTCTGCACCATGATTCTGCTTCTTGTGGATTCATACATTAGGCTGTCTCTGAAGCCATATTTTCATGGCTTTCTAGACTCAGCTCCCTGAGGATAAAGGAGTGGTTTTCATGGTGGGGACTGGAGACCGAGGGGGGCCCTACATTTGCCTGCACCCATATTTGTTGATGCATCAAAGGAGTGCAGATTCAGAGCCTGGGAAATTCAGTCCAAGAAGGTCAATGACAACAAAAAAGAAGACCATGGCTCTTGTTTGGGGGAAAAGACAGCCGCAAAGGAGGGCCGTCCGGCTTATCTTGCATTCTGGCACAACCGCAGACCACCAACTCAGACACTTCAAAAGCCCCTGGCTCAGCTCCCCAGCCCTCCTCCAGGTTCCTGCCGAGAGAACATCATAATACATCTCCTCATTTTCTCCTGCACTTTTGAAGTCAAAGTGTGGTCTGGTTAATTAGATGTTAGTGGGGGCCCAGGGGCGCTGGAATCCAAACTCAATAAATTTCATTTCTGAAAGACAAAGAGGTCAAGTGCATATTAAACTGGAGTGTTCGCAGAGCTCTGCTGGGGCAGTTATTCAGCCGGGCTCCGTACAGTTTAGGCGGAGAGCGCGCCAGGCGGCTTGGGGAGGCTGGCTGGGTGCGGAGGCGGGCCTGGAAGTGTGCCCGTCTTCCATTGTGGAAGAAGGTGGGGGGTTGGGGGCGGAAAGTCATTCAAATGTTTTCAACATAAATAGCTCGGTCCCGCAGTCAGAATTTGAGATTTCTGCCAATACCCCCGACTCCTTGGATGAGACCAGCCCAGTGAACAGCCTGGGCCTCCCCTTCGCCTTCTGCTGAAATCAAACCCACCAGCTGGGGCGTCCCTCCAGGGGGCAGGCAGCTCTGGGAAGAGTCCGCCCCAAGCCTCTCTGAGCCCAGTGGACTCTCCCCGTGCCTCTCCCCAGGCTCTGCTGTCTCTACAGTTCTCTCGGAGCCACCGCCACAGGATTATTCTTCATCTGCCCATTTCCTTGACCTGAGCAACAAGGAAACATGCACGGTGCACCGGCTACCCTCCAGCTCAGTGGCTGCTATGGGAAAACCAATACTCACCAAACGCCTGTGTGGCCAGAGACCTTGCGACTACCGGCAGTCAAGCCTCCGATAGGGCAGGCCCAGGAGCCACAGCCCAAGGCCAACCTTCGCCCCTCCCCTTCTGAACTGGGACATCCCCCCCCCCAGGCCTGTATCTAGGACTCCCCGCCTCGCGTCATGAGGGACCACCACCTGCTGCCTCTGCCAGGATTCTGACCCTGTAAAACGCAATGGGTGACTTTCTCAGCCTAATCGCTCCCCTCGCTGCAAGATCCTAGTAGAACATGCAGAGTGCAAGGCCAAACTCTTAGAGGGGCATTTAAAACTATCCCTGTTGCTCTGGTTTGTCTGTTGTCTTCTTTCTTGTCATGTGTGTCTTTCTATCACGGGAAATGACATACTTATTCATCCCCTCCAGGTTTGCCTCTTTCTTTTCGTGCATTTGGGTTGGAGAGCGGAGGTGCTGGTCACGCCTGAGGTGTCGCATTTAGAACATCACTGACCCCGCAGTTTCATTACATCCGGAGGCCAGTGACCATCCCCGGATGGAGGCAGCCTCAGGCTTCTGAGTCATGATTTGGGGATGTGATCATCCAAGTGTTGCTTCGCCTTGAAAACCTACCAAACCACCACCGCAGCGTCTCCCAGCAAACAAAATGTCCTGTGAGACTGGAGCTTGGATGCCCCTAAAAGCCCCAATTTAACGTCTTCTCTGGCCAATGCCCCCAGAGCCTGCTGCAGTGCCGGGTGGGCGGGGACAGCCGCTAACTGGTTCTCCAGCTCTATTTCTGCAGCCTCAGTCCCTCCGCTGCTTTGTCCCTCATCTCTGCACCGCCCCCCACTCCACCTTTCCCATAGAGCAGCGGTTCTCAACCTGTGGGTCGCGACCCCTTTGGCGGTCGAATGACCCTTTCACAGGGGTCGCCTAAGATATCAGATATTTACATTACAATTCATAGCAGTAGCAACATTACAGTTATGAAGTAGCAACGGAAATAATTTTATGGTTGGGGGTCACAGCATGAGGAACTGTATTTAAAGGGCCAGAAGGTTGAGAACCACTGCCCTAGTGCCACTGTTTTGCAAGAGCCTGCCCCCGCCCTTTTTTTTTTTTTTTTTTTTACTTTATCAGGAGACAGTCCATTGTGATGGCAAGAGTTCTGCGTGACCTAGCGACCTAAATTCAAGGCCTGCATTTGCCACCACCTTTGAAAGCGAGAGCCCCGGGATCGTCCATCTCTGAGAGCTATTTCTACCTTAGCCGCCCAAGCGTCTTAATTAAGAAATCTGAAGAAACCATTCCCAGTGATCAACAAGGTAGACTCCATCTGCCTGCTTTTCGCTCCCTAAAAATAACTTCCCGGGAGCTTCAGAGGAGCCGGGAACCAGAAACTTAGGGGGCAGGAGAGAGTGTCCAGCTCACAGGGCCCCCTTCCCAGTGCAACCCCAAGATCCCACTGACAGCCGGAGGGATGGACTCAGAACCCAGGGGAAGGCTCTGCCACGGGAAAGGCCCTCCCCCGGCCACTCATGAAGACAGAGCCCTCTCTCGGGGTGAGCTGGGCTCTCAGCAGGGCCCCACCCAGAAGAGAAGCCTCTGGTATTTCCAAGTCTCATCCCAGGAAGATCCGTCCCAAGTTTGATTTTCTAGACTAGAGTTGGGGAAGTTCAATGTCACTGTGTATGTCATCCGGTCCCCACGCAGAATTCCAAGCACAGAGTGTGCTGCCGGGGCCTTTCTGGGACGGTGTCCCCTGCAGTGTTAACCGCCAGGAATAAATGTCAGCGTTCCAGCCCATTCTCAGCAGCAACCAGAGCCCCCCCTTCGGCTCCCATCTGTGCCCCTTACCTCTCCTGGTTCCTCATCGACCAGGCCCTGACCTTGTAGATTTGGGGGCCATGTCTGTGGGTCAGAGGAGATTGTGTGTGGTGGCTAGGGTCCGGGAACCTGACCTCTAATCCTCTGTATCCCGCCACCATCCACCTGAGCAGGGTCTCCCAATGGAGATGTGGGCTCAGTGGGCAAAGGTAACAAAGATGTACATGTTAGCCTGGCCAGTGTGGCTCAGTGGTTGAGCATCGGCCTATGGACCTGGGGGTCACAGTTCGATTCCCAGTTGGGGTGGCACATGCCCAAGTTGCAGGCTTGATCTCCGGTGTGGAGTGTGCGGGAGGCAGCCGATCGGTGATTCTCAACATTGATGTTTCTATCTCTCTCTCCCTCTCTAAAATCAATAAAAATATATTTTTAATAAATTTTTAAAATAATATGTACACTTTAGTTGAAATATGGTACACATTTCCTGCAGGCCCCTGATGAAACCAAGAAACTCATTGCAAACGGTATCTAATAAAGGACTGGTATCCAAAATATACAAAGAATTCTTAAAACTCTTCTTAAATAAGACAACGCACCACCCAATTTAAAAGTGAGTAGGCAAAGATCTGAAAAGAGAGTTCACCCAAGAAGAAATGCAAATGGAAAATAAACATACGAAAAGATGCTTAGCAGCATACGTCACCTGGCAACTGCAAGTTAAAAAGGCCATGCACTACCACCTTATGCTATCAGAATGTCAAAATCCAAACACCGACAACACCAAAGGCTGACGAGGTTCTGGAGCAACAGTACCTCTCGTTCATTGCTGGTGGGGAATCAAAATGATACGGCTACTTTGGAAGACAGGTTGGCAGTATCTAACTAAACTAAGCATATTTTAATCCGACGATCCGCCAGTCAAGCGTGCTGGTCTTTTCCCAAATAAGTTGAAAACTTAAGTTCACACAAAAGCCTGTCCTTGAATGTTTTAGAGAAACTTTACCCATAATTGCCCTAACTTGGAAGCAACAAAGATGTCCTTCAATCGGTGAGTAGATAATGGATAAACAAATCATGGTGTAGCCACACAATGGAGTATGATGAGCGCTAGAATAAATGAGCTATCGAGCCGCAAAAAGACCTGGAGGAGCTTAAAGGCATATTACTAAACGAAAAAAGGCAATCTGAGAGGCTATGTACTGTGCGATTCTGACTGCAAGACTTTCTGAAAAAGGAAAAACAGTAAAAAGATCAGTGTTTGCCAGGGATTTGGGGGAGAGAGGGATGAGAGGGATGGATGAACAGGTGGAGTACAACAAATTGGAGGGGGGTGGTGAAACTGCCCTGTATGGTACTATAATGGCGGAGATAGATAAATAGAGGGTAAATATAGATAATACATTAGAAATGTGCAATACAAAGAGTGAAACCTAATGTAAGCTATATTCTTTGGGCGTTATAAACACATCTGTGTAGGTTCACCAATGGTCACCATGTCCCATGTTGATGCAAGATGTTAAAAATAGCAGAAGCTGCCCTGACCGGTTTGGCTCAGTGGATGGAGCGTCAGTTAGATGTTTCTAACTCTCTATCCCTCTCCCTTCTTCTCTGTGGAAAATCAATAAAATATAGTTTAAAAAAACAACTTTAAAAAAAAATAGCAGAAGCTGGCAGGTGTGGGTAAAGGGGACTAGAATTCTGTACTCTCCACTCGATTTTTCTTTAAATCTAAAGCTGCCCAAAAAAAAATAAAGTCTATTAATTTTTTTAATTTTTTCAGAGAGAGAGAGACATCGGTTTGTTGTTCCGCGTATTTATGCATTCACTGGTTGATTCTTGTATCAAATCTACAACCCTGGCATATCGGGACGATGCTCTAACTAACTGAGCGACCTGGCCAGGGCCTCTGTTAATTATTTTTTTAATGAAGAAAGCCTCAGTGACCTCTGGGGTAAATAATCAGAGGGCCGAAAGAAGAGAGAAGAGAGAGATTGGGTCCCAGAAAAAGCATACCTAAAAACACCGCCATGCCAAAGAATTCCAAATTAATGAAAAATACCAGTCCACAGATGGAAATGCTTAAAAAAAAAAAAAATTTAAAATAAACGTAATGAAAACCATACCTAAACACATCACAATCAAACAGCTAAAAAGCAAAGATAAAGAGAAAAATCTTTAACAGAGCAAGGGGGTGGCGGGGACACATTACAAAGAAGGAAAGATATGACTGATCGTTGACTCCTCAGCAGCAGCAGTGCAAACCTGGGAACATGGAACATCGTGAAAGTGAGGGGGACGCAAATCGGTCCACGGAGTTCCACATCCAGGGAGCATCGTTTTCAAAGGGAAAGTGAGTTAAACATTTTTAAATAAACAAAATTAAGAAAACTTGCCACCAATAGACATGAACTCCGAATTTTTTTTTTTTCTTCAGGAAGCTAGTCAAGCTGAAGAAAATGGTACCAAATGAAAACGCAGGCCTACAAGAAGGAATTCTGATCACAGAAACAGTAACTGTGTCGCTAAATATAAAATACTTTTTTCTCATTTCTTAGTTTATCTAAAAGTTGATCGACGGTTTTAAAAAACCAACAACAAGGGCCCTAACCGGTTTGGCTCAGTGGATAGAGCGTCGGCCTGCGGACTGAAAGGTCCTGGGTTCGATTCTGGTCAAGGGCATGTACCTTGGTTGCGGGCACATCCCCAGTGGGAGGTGTGTAGGAGGCAGCTGATCGGTGTTTCTCTCTCATCGATGTTTCTAACTCTCTATCCCTCTCCCTTCCTCTCTGTAAAAAATCAGTAAAATATATTTTTTTAAAAACACAACAACAACAATGTATTTCAGGGGCTAAAACATATGTAAAAGTAAGTGTATGAAAACAATAGTATAGAATAGGAGGAACATGTAGATATGTATAAACTACTAGAAGGTTCTTTTTAAAAATACATATATTTTTATTGATTTCAGAGAAGGAAGGGAGAGGGAGATAGGAACATCAATAATGACAGAGAACCATTGATCAGCTGCCTCCCGCATGCCCACCCCACCCCCACGCTGGGGACCCGTGCCCACAACCTGGTTATGTGCTCTGACCAGGAACTGAACTGTGACCTCCTGGTTCATAGGCTGATGTTCAACCACTGAGCCACACCAGCCAGGCACTACTGCAAGGTTCTTAATCAGTAAGTGATTGTTCCGTCAGTGATATAATTATTAGCAAATATGTGTAGGTAAAAATCCAATCCAAAAGATTAAATGTAATATCAAAAAACACCTATTTAATCCAAAAGGGGGCAGGAAAGGAAGAAAAAGAACAAAGGCGGTAAATAGAAAATGATGGAAAGATGGTAAGTTTAAACACAACCATACAATTAATGACGCTAAATGCAAAAGCAGAGATTTTCAGATTCGATTTTTTTAGGCAAAATCCAGTTATATATGGTTTCAAAGAGATTCACTTTCAATATAAAGAAAAAAGACAAATGACAAATTTTAAAAATGGGGGAAAATGCCATGCAACAACACAAATTTATCAATATCAGAAATGAAATAGAGGACATTGCTAACTACATTACAACAGTAAAAGGATAATAAGGGAACATTCTAAACAATTTATGCCACCAAATTTGATAATTTAATAAAACTGACAAATTGCTTGAAAATACCAACTATCAAAACTGACACAAGAAACAGAAAATATAAACAGCCTTAATCCCATTTTAATAACTGAATTTGTTATTGAAAACCTTCCCACAAAGAAAACTCCAGACCCATGCTTCACCGCTGAATTACATAAAATCATGTAAGAAAAAAAATGCCAATTCTACATCAACTCTTCAAAAAAAAACAGAGAAAAAATTCATTTTACAGGACCAACATGACTGTGATGCTAAAACCATACCAAAGGGGGATTACAAGGGGAAAAATACAACAAAAACAGAGCAACGCCCATGAACATAGATACTAAAGTCCTTGATAAAATGTTAGCAAATTGAATATATATATAATGACACATATTTATCTCTCTACATAAACAATAAGTAGGATTCATTGCGGGATTCCAAGATTGGTATAACATTCAAACATCAATCAACGTAATTCAGTATAATAATAGATTAAGGAGAAATAGCATTATGAGCATCTCAATAGATGAGGAAAAAGTGTTTGACAAAATCCAACACTTATTCATGATAAAAATGCTTATTAGCAAACTGAAATGAGCCTTCCTCAATCTGATACAGGGTATCAAGAGTAAACTTCCAGCTACTGCCATCCTTACTGGTAAAGGACTGAAGACTCTCTCCCCATGATGGAGGAGAGGGCTAAGATAACTACTCCCACCACGGCAACCTTTTGTTGGCTGTCCTAACCAGGGCATCAAAGCACGGACAAGACTAAAGGAGTATACGGATTGGAAAAGAAGGAGTAAAGCTCTTTATTGGCAGGTAATGTGATCATACATACAGAAAATCCTAAGGAAGCTACCAACATAATAATAACAACAATAATAGAACTGAAAAGTGAGCTCAGCAAAGCTGCAAGATACAGGCTCAACATAGAATAATTGATTATATTTCCATTCTCTAGCAACAAGCAATTGGAAATTGTAATGTTAAAAGTTCTGTTTATAATAGCATCAAAAAACGTAGAATACTTAGGGACAAATTTAACAAAATATATGCAAGAACTATAACCAAAACATCCATGACAGCCAGAATAAAACAATTTTGAAAAGAAAAAATTGCAGGACTTAAAGTGCCCGATTTCAAAACTTACTATAAAGCTACAGAAATCAAGAAAGTATGGTTTTGATGTCAGGTTACACATAGCTGGA
This sequence comes from Myotis nattereri, assembly GCF_964212035.1. NCBI lineage: Eukaryota > Metazoa > Chordata > Mammalia > Chiroptera > Vespertilionidae > Myotis > Myotis nattereri. Next base: position 12,289,133 of record NC_138090.1, read on the forward strand.
ACATGCATTCCTGCATTTCAAAAGGGCCATGGAAAAGTGCAGAACATGATGAGTCGTTAGGAAAATGAATTAAAACTATAAGCAATCTGAACCCTCACACATTGCTGGAGGGAATGCAAAATGTGTGGAAAACGCTATCAGTTTCTTATAAAGTTAAGCATATGCCTACCCTTTGACCTAGCAATTCTACTTTCAGGTATTTATCCAAGATAAGCAAAAATTTATATCCACAAAAAAAAAGACTTGTAAAAGGATGCCCATGGAGCTTATTCATAAGAGCCAACACAAATGTCAATCAACAGGAGAATGGGTAAACAAATCGTGCTATATTCATACAACGGAATACTACACAGCAATAAAAAAGGAACAGCCCTGACTGGTTAGGCTCAGTGGATAGAGCGTCGGCCTGTGGACTGTAGGGTCCCAGGTTTGACTCCGGTCAAGGGCATGTACCTTGGCTACGGGCACTTCCGCAGTAGAGGGTGTGCAGGAGGCAGCTGATCGATGTTTCTCTCTCATTGATGTTTCTAACTCTCTATCCCTCTCCTTTCCTCTCTGTAAAAATCAATAAAATATATTTTTTTTAAGAAAGGAACAAATTACTGACAGCAAAGTAAATTAATCTCAAAGCCACTGTGTTGAGGAAAAGAAGCCACACACAAAAGAGTAACCCCACACAATTCATTTACATAAAGTTCCAGAACAGGGAACGCTAACCTGTGGTGAGAGAAGTGAGGATGGTGGTTGCTTTTAGTAGAGGGGGTGACAGGGAATGATTAGAGGGACTCCAAGCAGACTTCTGGGGTGATGGAAGGTTCTGTATCTTGAGCGGGGTGTGGGTTACATGGACGTAAGCATTTGCCAAAACTGATCAGACTGTACAGCTATTGCTGTGCACACCCATACTGAACTGAGCAATCACTATATAAATTATTCCTCCATTATTAAACCTTTAAACCTTTTTAAAAGGATCGTATGTTCACCATGTCCTGTGCAACAACACAGAGAGGGCTCCCCAACTTCATTCTTCTCCTTGCGTACCCTCACCTCCCATGGACCCCTTGTTTAGTTTTTGGGTTTTTTTTATGAGCGTTTCACCCACTCGCTTCTGTCACCTAACTATATCCCAGGTCACAGCTGCACAACCTTCCACCGTATGGACAAAGCACAATTTTATCCACGTCTCTCCAGCCCAGTGAGAGGCGGCCAGGCTCACGCCAGTGTCTGTCGTTATAAACAATGCTGCAAAAACTCCCTCAGTCATATATCTCATCTCCCGGGTGCTTTTGTTTCTACAGGAGAATTTCCCAAAGTGGGGCTGGTGCATAAAAAAGACAAGTGTGTTATTTGTTTTAATAGATGTTGCAGATTACATTCCACAAAAAGGTTGTAGAAATCTCATTTAGTGTTCGGCCTGATATATTTAAAGTTTCTGCAGACTGCCTTCAGACATGGAAATAAATTATGAACATAGCATAATAATCATTTTAGGCAATTCATCTGTGCTTCGAAGGGGGAAAATTCAGCCACATAGCTAAGCCCGCAAATAACCAAGTTATTCTGTCTAAATACATCCAGGGAGGCAGGATAGCAGAACGGTTAAAAGGACGTCATTCCTGGCTACAGGACTGCCCAAGCCTGCTGTACTTCTTCTCCATAACCTTGAAGGAGCTACTTGAGCCCGGCCGGTGTGGTTCAGTGGTGGAGCCTCGACCCATGAACCAGAAGGTCACGATTCCATTCCGGTCAGGGCACATGCCCAGGTTGCAGGCTGGGGCATGTAAGAGGCAGCTGATAGATGATGTTTCTCTCTCATCATTAATGTTTCTATCCCTCTCCCCTTCTCCCTTCTTTCTGAAATCAATTTTTAAAACAACTTTTTTTTAATAGATAAAAGAAGCTAGTTGACCTGTGAACCCGAGTTTCCTCATAAGCAAAAATGTCCATAACAACAGCACCTGCATCACGGAAAAGAAAGGTGATGTGAAGAAGAACCTGGTACCGGGCTGGTTGCAGGGTCTGTCACATGCAAAGAGCTCTGGGAGTTCGTTGTTATTGGCCAAGCGGCTTCTTTCTCTGGGCCCCCGTTTCCTTGTGTAGAGAATGCGCACAGTAGCACCATCTGTCTCATGGGTCACGGGAGGCGATTAGAACAATGACTGTCTCCTATCAGGCTCCCAGCAGAAGTCGCTGACACCGTGGTTGAAACGCACCGCTCACCTGCAGGAACTGAGTCCTTGCAACTGCCCGTGCGGACGGCCCGCCCCCTCGGCACTGGGGAGAAAGCCACGTTCCTCCCAGGCCTGCTGAGGACACGGAATTCTTGGAAGGCCACGCAACCTTCCAGGATGCAGAAAGGAGCCGATAAGCACCCTCGGGAGGTTGGTTTGCCTCCGCGGCCAGTGGTGCACATTATCTGCCTGCAGCTGAGGGGTTCTGAGCAGTGGGAGCGGCGCCCCCAGCAGTGGACTCTCCCCGCAGGCTGCACATGGACTCGGAACAAAGGAGGGTGGCTGCTCCCGGAAGATACTGGATCCAGCTGCGGATGCGCCTCGCCAAGGCTCCCAGGTCCACGCTTCTAGTACAAACACCCAGGGAGCAGACCACCCACTGGTGGAAAATGGCTGCCACACCCTGAGAGGGGATTTCTGCCTCCCCCCCCCCCCCCCCGCCCCCAGCACTGGGCCAATCCCCTCACTTACAGCAGCCCCTCCTTTCCATCTAATGGGAGGTGGGGTAAGACAGGCAGCCTTCACCTACCCACTGGCCACAAGGAAGAGTTAGAATTTGACTGCAGGGCTCAAATAGAACCCCGTGTGATCTTGTGTGGCTTGATCACGTAAAATCAAGCCACATTTTAAAGGCCCGCCTCTGTGACACGTGCTTCAAGTGTTTGACTGTGAGCAGGGGGTCGGGAGGGGGGTGAGGGGAGAGCCCGAGGGAAATATCAACAGCCCAGGTCCCTGATTGGACTGGGAAGAAAAGATGACAAGATAGAGTCCACCATGCAGCATAATCCAGTAACTGAAATAAAATAAAACACAGGTGCACCCCCTTGTGTCTCATCTGACGTCGAACCTGGATCATGGCCCAGATCACCTGCAAGGGCTCATGAAACAGAAGTGAATTGCTCATCGCTAAGAGGCTGAATGATTAAAAGAGGCTTTTAACCGCTATCCCAGGCTCCTCCTTCCACCACCATCACGGAAAGCCTCAGCCTAGCTACCTCTCACCCCATCCCCCTGAAAGGAACCTGCACAGAGTAAGTGTTGGCAAACATGGATGGGTGAGTGGGTGAGGTAGATAATTGGATGAATGACTAGCAAACAGAAAAGGCCTAGATAATTAGGAGAAATGATGAAGATAGATAGATGATTGATAGATAGATAGATAGATAGATAGATAGATAGATAGATAGATAGAAAAGGAAGAATGAAAGAAAGAAGGGATGAAAGGAAGGGAAGAAAGGAAGGGAAGAAAGGAAGGGAGGGAGGGAGGGAGGGAGGGAGGGAGGGAGGAAGGAAGGAAGGAAGGAAGGAAGGAAGGAAGGAAGGAAGGAAGAAGAAAGGAAGGAAGGAAGGAAGGAAGGAAGGAAGGAAGGAAGGAAGGAAGGAAGGGAGAAAGAAAGAAAGAGAGAGAAAGAAAGAAAGAAAGAAAGAAAGAAAGAAAGAAAGAAAGAAAGAAAGAAAGAAAGAAAGAAAGACAAAGATTTCTTAGGGCTTTGCTACTTTCCCTCAGACCTCCAAAGATTTCATCTATTCTACATTCTAGAAAGGGGAGAGAAAAAATGTTATTTTTGTCTCAGGTAAAAATTGGTAGAATTTTTTTTGGCAAAAGCAATGGGGCACAGCCAGTTGACCCAATTTCTTTTCTCTGCGTAAAACCTGCTTTGGCGAATTCAGTTTGCCGTGCGGCTCCTGAGGACAGAAGACCCAGAAGCAGCCAGGCTGGGCCTCGGGACACACAGGGAGGTTTCACCACTGTAGCCAGCACTTCCCCAGAAAAGTCCCCCACACCCCCGCATGCTGAGCATCAGGGGCAAACCACTCAGGAATCTTCAAATATTGACTGAGGTTCCGGTCAAGCCACGCTCGCTGGCCACCAGCTCCGGCCGGCTCTGTGCTGAAGTCGGGGCTGCTGCCTGAACTCGGCTCAGACAGTCATGTACCATTTCCTGCCGGCTGCTCTCGCGCATGGGCATTCACGGGCAGGCCCCGACCACCTGTAATTCTCTCCTCACGAGACTTAGGAGCTTCCAATTCTAACAACATCCCTCGGCAGGCCCCACAAAGGCCCCGGACAGGAGTGCTAACAGCTAACACCAAGGAGAGAAAGGGATTCCCATTCTACCCTCACCCACCCCTCCTTCAGCCCAGTCCCAGGCCCTCGGGCACAGATAACTGGGAAGAGATGGATGCCGGGGGATAAATGTCACTGGTCCCATTAATCCGCCAGGTCCCTCTGCATAGCCCTCTGTTCTGAGATGGATGATTGGTGCTGTGTTCATAATAATGACCATCAAACCTTAGCATTTGTTTAACATTTTACCATTTACGGGAGCTTGTGTGACCCGCACAGCTCCCTGAAGTCAGTGCGATGGTGTAATTGTCATAGTTGTAGAGATAAGATAACCCCGGGAGGTGAGGTGATGGGCTGCCAAAGGTTGCCACGTGTGTAAGTATTTTTATGTCTAATAAGTTATCGCAGTCTCTCGAAGGTGAATAAAAAAAATCCCAGGTTTGGGGAGTCAGACTGATCTAGCCAGCGGTTTACTTTTGGTGCCTTTTATACACGGAGGGGGGAGTTGCCTCCAAATACATCCTTGGGGAAAAGACCACCCCCTTCGCCCTTCCAACAAAGGCAGACGTATGTTCTGTATAGAATGGAACTTCAGGGCCATTTGCATGAAAGGAGTCCCTTCCCCAGAACCTCCCAGGTGTCTACAGGGAGAGACAGGGCTATGAGTATCCAAGGTGACGAGCACCTCAGAGGGAACCAGCAGGGAAGGCGGCAGAGAGGACGGTACAGGCGAGCAGGCTCCCCTACAGATCAGGAGGACTTGACCAGGAGGTCAAAGTAATCGAAGACATTCCAGGTGGAGGGGACGGCAGTGGACAAGACAGAGACTCGGAACCTCAGAGCCAAGCCCAGAGCTCGCCTCCGGAGGAATTCTCCTTCATGGCTGGTTTGGGACATAACTGAAACGGTCCCCCGCATTTTTCGGTCACGGGTCCCTTTTGGGGTTGGCCCAGTTGACAACGGTAACACTGGGAGAAAGAAAAGGCCTGGGGAACGGTGCCACGGCGCCAGGAAGGAGTCGGTCCGGTTCTGGGAACAGTGAGGAAGCCAGCCAAGTCGCGTTGGGTAATTCAAGCCACCTTTTTACCCTATAAAGACGGAGAACTAAGCCAAGCCAGTGGCGTGGCCCGGGAGAGACCGTGGTGGCAGCCTTTCAAAAATGAAGTGTAGCTTTGCTGACACGTTATCTTTTTGCTTCTGGGGTTCGGTTAGTAGGAAAGGATGCTGCCTGGGGCCCTTTGGGCTGCAATCACAACACCACAGGCTGGGTGTCCTATGAACAACAGAAATCTATTTCTCACGGTTCTGACGGCCAGACGGCCAAGATCAAGGCGCCGGCCGATTCGGTGTCTGGTGAGAGCTACCTTCTTGGTTCATAGCGTCCTCACGTGGCAGAAGGGGTAAGGAAGCTTTGAGGGGCCTCTTTTTTTTCTTTAACGTATTTTTATTGATTTCAGAGAGGAAGGGAAAGAGAGGGAGAGGGGGAGAGAGAGAGGAAGGGAGAAATATCAATGATGAGAATCATTGTTCAGCTGCCTCCTGCACGCCCCCTGCTGGGGATCGAGCCCACAACCCGGGCATGTGCCCTGACCAGAAACTGAACCATGTTCACAGGTCAACACTCAACCACTGAGCCACACCAGCCAGGCTTATTGCTCTTATTGGAGAGCTTTGAGAGGCCACCTGAGCCTCATTGTAAGCACCTTGTATTTGTTTCCTGAGGCTGCTCTACAAAGTACCAGAAACTGGGTGGCTTTCAACAACAGAAGTTCATTATCTCCCAGTTCTGGAGGCTAGAAACCCAAAACCAGGGTGCGGTGAGGAGCCATGCTCGCTCTGATGATGTGACGGGAGGGTCCCTCTCGCCTCTTCCAGCCTCCGATGTTTGCCAGTCACATGGCTGTCTTCTCCCTGTGTGACTTCATCCCGTCCTCCCTCTGTGCATGTCTGACTCCGGGTCCAAACTTCCCCTTTGTACAGGGACACCAGTCATACTGGATGAGGGCCCACCCTCAGGACCTTATTTTAACTTATGATTTCTGCAAAGATGCTATTTCCAAAGAAGGTCACATTCTGAAGCACTGAGAGTTAGGATAGCAACATACATTGGGGGGGCGGGGCGTAATTTAACCCTCACGTACCTCAATTCTCAAAGTTCAATTGATTCACTGGCTCCCACCTATCCCCAGATCTGAAAATAATTACATCCTCACATCCCTACGGTGCTGGAGATGGGCGGGACCCATGGTTGACGCACCCCTGCCCCCAGCCCTGCCCCCAGCCCTGACCCTCTCCCCATCCAAGCTCCAGGGCTACGGTGCTGCCCACCGAATCTCTGTGAGATGCGAAGAGGCTTCTTCCTGGCCACTCGCCAACTTCCCTCATTCCCGCTTGTTTCCGGCGTCTGGCTCAGCATTAAGCCCCGTGCCGCTGTCACAATCAGCTCTTTGTCCGCCGCTTCCGGTGGGGTGCGCACCTGCAGCTGGGGACGTGCTATTGTGTGCTTGCGAAGAAAATCGTACGTCTCCTTAATTAACCGCTACCCTCCCACATGGAAGCCAAGGCGCATCCACTTTACCTCCCTTCACCCCCACAGATGTGTCTGAGGTAAGGGGGTGGGGGCTTCAGAACAAAACAGTAGAGTTTGTACTACTCCTCCAAGCACTTTCCTAGCCACAGGGTCTTGGAGATAAGCAGGAGGGCGGGAGTCCCCACTGGGCAGACAGGAAACCTGGGGTCAACCTCTGTGGTAAAAGAACTGGTAAGTGTCCTCTCAGGCCAAGCCTCGTTCTGTTTTGTCACAGCTCTCCTGTCCACCAGGCTGAGAGAAAAGTCATTATTTAAACAGACACGGGGCAAAGATGGCATCTCACTTCGGAGATGGCCCACAGTCCTCCAGCCACACTGAGCTTTCAGTGGAAGGCATGCACGGGGTTCCACTGTGCCCCTGGGCCTTTGCACTTGCTATTCCTGCTACCTGGAATGCTCCTCCAGCCAGTGTGCTTCCTTCAAGTGTCAGCTCGTGAATCATAGCCTCAGAGAAGTAGTTCTCCTTTTTCAACTTTACTGAGGCATAATGGATGAAAATATATGTATCATTGTATATATTTAATGTGTATAATGTTATAATTTGATATACAAATACATGTAGAATGATTACCAAGACCAAGTTTATTAATACATCCATCATCTCACATCCTTCAGTCACAAAGCATATCAGCATATTAAACCCAGAACTCACACCATACGTAGAAATAGGTACCCACTCACTGTACCTGGCCAAAATTGCTTATGACATTTAGGAATAAACCCAGCAGCCCAAAGTGGAGGCAACATGGGGTCTTGGAAAGAAGAGAAATTTGACCTGGCTCTTCAGGGACCAATGCTTCTCATATTTTATTCAGCATGGACTCACCTGAGCAGGGAGGAGGGCATATCCTATAATATGTAGGCTGATTCTCTAGTTCTAAGGTGGGGCCTGGGGTCCTGCATTTACACGCACCACCCTTTAAGTAGCAAGAACCTAGAGTCTGTTGCTTAGCTGTCCTAAACCTCAGTGTCCTCGTCGATCAGATGGTATTGGTAACCCATCTACTTTGAGAGGCTGTTGTGAAGTTGAACTGTGATCAATGTGAACACCACTCTGGTTCCCTCTTCCTCCACTTTCCATAAATTTTGGGAAGTAACCTTGGGGACTTCCCTCCCCTCTTTATCACAGTGGTGAATGCAATGGAAAGAGACTCCGGTGCAGGCAACTGGTCTACCTCCTGGGAGCATACACTCTCTGAAGGCAAGAAGGAGTCTCCTTTGGGCAAATGGCATATTTCCACTCAGGGTCTCTCTTGACCATTTTATGCTCAATAGTAGATGATGCCTACACTAAAATATGACCAAAAAGTGAACAGATAAGTAAGCCGAGAAACGCATGAACAGGCAATCATATTCAACTCAGAGCTTATTACTTCATGTGCACACATTCTCAAGCCTGAGACTCTACACGGCGTTTGACAGCAGGTAAACAATCGGGGCTGACATTTCCAAAGGGAGCAAGCTGAGGAAGAGCGAATCTGGGACATGCCTGTGAGTGAGGTTTGAGGAAAACATTGGGCTCCTTGGCTGAGTATTGCAGACCACCCAGGATGCGACGTCCACCTGATTCTCTGGCCTCCTCTCTCACCAAAGCCCCGTCCCCACCATGCTATACTACTTCAGTCCATGCTGTGCTACTTCCTGGTCCTAAACAACCTGTTCTCTCCCCATCCCCCACCCAAACAAAGGCCTTTGCATATGCCATTCCCACCACTAAATGTTCTTCCCCGCCTGCCCAGGATATAAACACTCGCCCACCTTTCAAAACTTAGCTTAAGCACCACTTCCTCACTGAAGCCCCCCCCACCTACACATGCCCACAGCTTGTATTATTTATAATCTGTGTATATGTCTGTTTCCTGCTCCCAGACTGAGCTCCCTGAAGCATTGTGTCCTATGTCTGCTGAGGCCATACCTCTGTCTTAGAAGGTCTTTTTCTTTTAATATATATTGTTTATTGATTTCAGAGAGTAAGGGAGAGGGAGAGATAGAAATAAGCATCGATGATGAGAGAGAATCATCAATCCATCTGCTGCCTCCTGCACGCCCCCTACTGGGGATCAAGCCAGCAACCCAGGCATGTGCCCTGACCAGGAATCAAACCATGACCTACCTCCTGGTTCATAGGTCGACACACAAACACTGAGCCACACTAGCCACGCTGTCTCAGAAGGTCTTAGTCCTTGTTGAATAAATGAATGAATAAACGAATCTAGTGGCAGCACTACATCAATGCCTAACTCTATCACTGCCCAGATCACAGTAAAATGTACATTTTTGGCTTATATGTCTATTTCCCCATGAGCCTGTAAGCTCCTTGAACATGGGTCCTGCGCCCTACATCTTTAGCACCTGCCCATGCTCAATAAATACTTGTTTAATGAATAGGAGTTGCTTTGGATTGAAGTCAGATGAGGCGCCTTTGGAAGACAAAGGATACATGCACGATGATAAAGATTTTAAAGGGCTGTCAAGTTCATGTGTTGATTTATGGAGCAAATTAATACGACAGCATCAACCCTTCCAGCCCGCCCCAATCGGTCTCAGCAATTATGTGTACCCAGGGCCGGGCGCAGCTGTTTGTGAGACGCGACAGGAGCGAGGTCTCCCTTGGTTTGCTCAAAGGTCTTCAAGATATTTTTAGCTGACAAACAACCATGTGTCACTCATCAGACATCCCATTAAAGCAAATTGTACAACTTGTTAGGCAGTTTCCCATATTAATTGTGAAGTCTGTGTGTGACTTCAGTTCCGCTGGTGAGGAGCCTACCTCACAGCGAGGGAGGCACGTACACACGCTTGAAAAAGACTGACCCTGTGGCTTCCCTTGCCACCGATGGTCTTGTCCAACCCATGTCAGTGCAATGTTGCACCAATTTCCACAGGGAATCAGCAGCACGGGGTATAACCAGCTGGAAAATTCTCTGCCCCAGAACTCCTGGGAAAGGAGATGTGGCATTTTGGTACTAATCTCACAGGTGCCTGGGGATTCTAGAAGGTCACTGAGCAAGCTGACGTGCTGACTTCGCACTACCCCAGGCTCAAGCAAAGTGAAAATCCATCCTGGAAGGAGGCTCACTTTTTCATGGAGCCAGCCATTAATGTGGGAGGAGGGCAGAAGTCACTGCCCCGGCCGGGTGGCTCAGCTGGCTGGGCATCATCCCGTGCACCGAAAGGTGGCCGGTTCGATTCCCAGTCAAGGCACCTCTTATTTATAATAAGCTGACTTTCTGTATGTTTAAATAAATGCTAAGTTTTCTAGTAAAAGAAAAGAATGAAAGAGAAAGAGAGAGAGTGGGAAAGAGAGAGAGAAAGAGAGAGAGAGAGAGAGAGAGAGAGAGAGAGAGAGAGAGAGAAAGGAAGGAAGGACGGAAGGAAGAAAGAAAGAAAGAAAGAAAGAAAGAAAGAAAGAAAGAAAGAAAGAAAGAAAGAGAAAGAAAGAAAGAAAGAAAGAAAGAAAGAAAGAAAGAAAGAAAGAAAGAAAGAAAGAGAAAGATAGATCACTGTGGCTCTCCCAGCACAGCTGCTGTCCCATCCCCTGCTCTCCCATCCTCACTGACTCCACAAGAATGGACTCTCCCTCCTGCATTCTGGGTGTAAATATTTTTAAATGTGATAGCTTAACTATATATAGCAGCAGTCAGTTGTAAAATATAGTAAAAAAAAAAAAACATAGTGGGAAGCAGAACCAGACTCAAAATATCCACAGCCATTATAACTCATCTAAAAATACATTTAACGAGAAAAATGCAAGCACTTTCTATGAAAATATACTAAAAGGCATTTCAAAAGACCTAGAGTGATGTTCTTGGATGTGAAGACACACACTATATATTTCCTTACTCTTCCTCAAACTAATTCATTAATATAATGCTATTCCAATCAGAATTCTAGTTGATAATTAAGTCACTTGGAAAACAAATATGCAAGAATAGTGAAAACATATGTAAAGGATAGTAAAGGGAACCTGAGAATGAGTTCTGAATGTTGACATTTATGTTAATCCAAAATAATTCAAAGAACATAGTCCAGATGTGGTCAGAGGACCGCGAAACCCGAAATGTCCCCCAGAGCAGCAATTAAGACCCAGGGACCCCGGAAACCAAGGAGGAGACCCGAGAAGGCAGAGGAATGAGCCGAAATGGGAGCCCAGGATTTACTGAGCAGATGGCTGGTACCACAAGGTCTGTTTGTGCGTGTTAGCGTATGCCTTTCAGCCATTTACATATGTGAGTGGGGGGAAAATATCCACAAACTCCCCTTGTCCTTCATCTTTAAGAGGGAGAGAGGGAGAGGGAGAGGGAGAGAGAGAGAGAGAGAGAGAGAGAGAGAGAGAGAGAGAGAGAGAGCAGCAAAGAAGATCAGTGTAACCAAATGGAGTATAAAGAACGCCTATTACATATGATAATTCAGTGAGTGGAAAGTAGCTTTTTAAATCAATGGGGGAATAGACTATTTAATAAACCGCGTTGGAAAAATTGACTGTCTGTTGGAAAGACTGATGATAGAGAGATGATAGATGGTTCATAGATAGGATGCTTACATACACAGATTCCTACTTCACACATAAAAAAAATTTCAGTGGGTTAAAAATTTTAATGTAAAATAAAAAAATATAAAACTACTAGAAGGAAATGTAAGAGAATTATTATGACTTAGCGGTAAAGACCTTTTTTTAAAATGTTACAAAACCTCAGGAGCCATTGAAAAGGGGGTGGGCATTGACCATTCTGACTCCATACAAATTTAAAGCTTCTCCATGTTTAAAACAAGTGTCAGATTAAGGGAAAATATTTACAAAATATACATCTGAAAAAGGACCAAACGCCCATAATATGTTGAAAGCGCCTATAAATAAACAATGAAAATATAAGCATTCAACTGAAGATGAGTCCAATTGTAAGTAGGCAATTCACAAAAGAAGAAGCAGAAATGGCCGATACATTTATATAAAAGATTCTCTCTTTTGGTCAAGTCTCCTTATGATAGAAATAAATCAAAGCAGTATACTTCCTATTTGGGCTGAAAATAGGTTGGTGAGGGAGAAAATAGTCCCCTCCTTCATTCAGGATAGAAATCTGGGCCCCATCCTAGTAGAAAGTGATACATTATTGGAAGGCATTATCTATTACCTATGGACGAGCCCAGGCCCTGGCCCTACATTTTATTTCTGGAAATTTCCCATTCAAAAATATCTCCTCATATGCTCAGAAATACATTTATATACAGGGTGTCTCAAAAATATGTATGTACACTTTGAATAATTATTAATTCTAATGGGTTAAACCTGAAAAGAAAGAAACATCAACTGAGGCAGGCTGGTGTGGCTCAGTGGTTGAGCGCTGACCCTTGCACCAAGAGGCCTCCAGTTCCATTTCTGGTCAGGGCACATGCCTGGGTTGCAGACTCAGTCCCCAGTGAGGGGCGTGCAGGAGGCAGGCAATCGATGTTTCTCTCTCTCAATTCCTCTCCCTTCCTTTCTTTATAAAATATCAATAAAAAAAATTTTTTTAAAAAGCAATATCAATTGAACTATCAACTGTTAAGTGTGTATACATTTTTGGGACACCCTATATTTGTATATAATACACATATACACATTTACTTGAATAAGCTGTGATAAAACTATATAATGGAATAATCTTTAGCCCGCAGAAAGGATGAGTTAGATCTAAATAAAAATGATATAAAGAGATGTCCATAACATGACTATATACTGACTGACACTTCCGATTTCAACTCAAGACTGTGGGGTTTACACATAACCACTTGTATATTACATCTGTGTCTTCTTTCTTCCACACAAAGAATAATAATCTCAAGATACAGGAGATAATAACATTTCAATGTGTTGGGTTTTATTCGCCCTTCTTTCACTGCATCCTCTATGAAAATGGTCCCTGATATTGTTCTCAGTCCCCAGATCTGCCTGGCAACATAGGGAAAGGTCAGGGAAAGGCTCTGAAGACAGTGAGGCTCCTCACTGGCCAGGGAAAACCTCGGAACTGCCCAGGCTCTTGTCCACGCCGTGGCCCACTCCTTACAGGTTCCCTTGCTAAGGTGAGGTTGGTTGACAGAACTTGGCTTGCACACTCTAGCGACAGCTGCATTTGAGCAGAAGACACCTTACCTTCAACCAAACAAGTGGCTGCCTAATGGTGAGGCCCTAAGCACATGGCAGGCAGAAGAAGAGATGGTGCACAGGAGCCCAGGCTGGAGACATGGGGGACTGTGGTGTGATCTGGGAAGTAGCCTCAGCAGAGAGAGTGGGGGGTACATGCTGGAAGCAGTGAGGATGGGTAACCCGGGTAGGAGTGAATAGTTACAGGACCCTCAAGTGCCAAGACAAGCAGACATCACTGATCAATCCTGAACGAGACAAAGGTGCTTTAAGAAGGAAAAATTGTAAAAGAGGCATATGGAATACTTTCAACAATAAAGAATTTTTTTAAAAGATGAAAAATGTTTTAAAATGTCACAAAGAAAAACTAGAATCCAGTGCAGGGAGCTACTGTGCACCCTTCTGTCATTGCAAATGCCGAAGGGGCAGGAGACGGGCCCGCAGAGGGAAGGCCATGGTCTTGCTCCCAGGTGTGGATGAGCCACAGGCAGAGACCAGGCAGCCAGAACCACCTAAGTGGGGGGCACAGAGGAGCGAGAAGGCTGAGAGCAGAGAGGTTCGGGGAGGAGGGGGCTCGGAAGGCAGCATATTCACAGTGATACACGGAGCACTTTCCACGCGCCTAAAACTGTGCTCACAGCTAGGCACCGCAGACGTCGTCGATGGTGCTACCCCAACTTCTGAGATGAAGACATTGAGACTCCAAGAAGGCAAGTGCCCCGCTGAGGATGACACGATGATAAATCGGTTGGTGAAAGATTCAAATCCACGTTGTCCTCCTGCTCCAAAGCCTTCGCTCCTCATGACTGAGCTCCACTCGCACTTCCGCCACCAGCTGGCTGTGTGACCTGGTTCTGACTGCTTAGCCTCTCTGAACCTGAATGTCTTCATCCCAGAAATGGAGGCAACTCTCAGAATTATCACAGAAATAGCATGGCTCATTCAAATCATGTGTGTTTCATGTCTGGTGAGTAGGCACCCTTAGCATATAGGTAACAACTTCCCATCCCTCATCAGCTGCCATCTGTGCCTAATCTATTAAGCCACCATTCATCTGCAGCCATCTTCCATCGTACCTGCTCCATCCCCTTCACCAAGTCTATAGAAACTGTCTCGTAGAAAGAGTTATATGACATTCATGGGAAAGGCATGGGAAAGATTACCGTTTCATCAATGAATTCCAATGACTTCCCTCCATGACATTTCAGGGCTGGCAAGAAATTGGCTTTTCCTAGCGAATCAAATGACATTTGGAGAATTATATTATCTGTCTTATCATGGGGAGATAATCCGTCTAGCCCTTAACTACCTGACAGTCAATAAATTCCAGGAAGAGACCCATGGAGAGGTAAACGCTCCACAACGGCCTCTGAGACCCTGTCTGGAAGGAGTCACACTGGAGCCCTGGGTGGGCTGTGGGAGACACTGAGCAGGATGGGGCCCAGGAGCACTATCCCCGATGGATTCTCATCCTTGGGGGGCTTTCAGAGACGTCCTGACCCTCTCCTTAATTGCACAGAGGGAAGCTGGGGCCCCCAAAGGGGAAGTGATGTATCCAGGTAACCGCCGTACCTGGAACCCAGGGCTCCTGACTCCTAGTCTGAAGCTTGTCCCAACATGTGCCGCCACCTGTCGGTTAGGAACTGGGATCGCCCCATCGTCAAAAATAAATCCTGGCTCCACCACGTAAGGGTGGGCGCTGGGCCCTCAGCAGGTTGTTTAGGCTCAGGTTCCTCATCGGTAACATTGAAATGATAAAGTCAGCCTCCCCGCATTTCAAAAGATGAGGATGTGAACAGCCTGGCACAATTCCTAGCCCTCCGTGGGCACTCATATGGGGTTCCCATTTCCTTGCTGTCTTCACTTAGGTTCCCACCAGAAGCAGATCTTGGCATAAGTATTTAAATGCAAGTAGTGAAGGCCTGAAGTGGGGGACGGGGGGGGGGGGGCTGGGAGAGGTCAATGGGGGGAAAAGAGGGCATATGTAATACTTTCAACAATAAAGATTTTAAATCTGACAAAAAGTTCATAAAAAATAATAATAGTAAATAAATAAATATAAGTAGTTTATTGGGACATGATCCCAAGAAGCACTCTCTGGTGATCAGTGTACATCGTAGCAACCAGTTGTTCGAGTGTTCCGCTGTTCAGTCTATTTGCATATTAGGGTTTTATATAGATAGATAAATAAACACACAACAGAAGGATTAGTGGAATAGGCTACAGCTCCTGCTGGGCCAATTGGTCCTGAGGTTATAATTAATAGGCATCATGAATCTTCTTGTTATGGGCTAAGTTGTGTTCCCAAATAATGCATGTGTTTGAAGCCTTAACCCCCAGAACCTCACAATATGGCTGTTTTGTGAGGTTCTTTAAAGAGGTAATTAGAGTAAAATTGGGTCACTAGGGTGGGCCCTAATCCAATATGACTGGTGCCTTTGTAAGAAGAGGAATTCAGGCAGACAGATAGATACAGAGGAAAGACCACAAAGAGAAGATGGCCATCTATAAGCCCTTAGAAGAAACCTACCCTACCAGCACTTTGACCTTGGACGTCTAGCCTCCAGAACTCTGAGACCATCATTTTCTATTGCGTAAGCCACCCAGTCTGTGGCCATTTGTTACAGCAGCCCCCGAAACTAATACATTCCTCTAGCACCCTTTCTAGAGCGCGATGGGCCAGCTCTTGCACTGGTCTAGGATCTCGCCACTCCTTCTTTCCTAAGGGTCTGAGTCCCAGGTACCTGCCCTGGGACTATGCCTATTATTGTTTGTTCCTGGTTATCTCCAGGTCTGCAAGCACCAAGAGGGACCCCAGTAGGTCCCCTGAATTCTAGACACACTCTTCCCTGCCTCCATTATGTAGCAACTACCCTCCCTCCCTGTGGTAACCAGTCAGAACACTGCCAGTACTACAACCCCTCTCTCTGGCTGCTGGTATGCCACTGGCAGGAGGAGCCCAACATGGCCAGGCAGAGCTACAACGTTCGTGGAGCTTTAACTGAGCCATGCAGTTCGGTTCTTTGTACAAAGGAAGGGGAGGCACCCAGGTGACAGCAATGACCACGGCCTCCCACCCGTCCCCCATGCCAAGGTCCCCGTCCCCTTTCACTGCACCCACGGATGTCCTCCTTGGTATTTCCACCAAAATATGTGCTCAGTTTGTCAGAACAATGAAATCAACTCCAAGACGCCCTCCGCTCTGCCCAAGGGACCCCAGCCTGAGGAACCAGCTCTGAGAAATCTGGTGCTGGAGCTGGGCTGGGCGGGGCGGCTGGACCCCCCACCCCAGAAATGCTCTGCCTTTAAGCATGTGAAGTTTAAAGGAGCTTTTGGGAAATGGCTGGGTTTACTCGGAACCAGAAACGAAACATTTGTTCCCTTTCTCTGTATCTTGGAGGCAGTCACAGCTGTGAAGGCGACGGGGGCGACATTTATAATCATAAGCAGGGCGGTGAGGTTTCATCTGCCAAGGCGTCTCGTCAGGGGACGGAAAAGAGCTGTCTCGGGGGTGACGGGATGTCACGCGGCCCCGCGCCGTCCCCCAGCCGCTGGGAGGCAGGGCTGCGGGAGCTCTTTGAAAACACAAACATGCTGCTGGCACGCGGCCTGACCTGTGCCCTGTCTCCACGTGGGCAAAGGGACAGAAGGGCTTTCGACTGATTCTGACATTCTGCCTTATTTAACGGCCTCCACGGGACCCACTGCTTAACTCTCTTTTGGCCAAAATAAAAGAGAAATAGGCCCCGAGATGAGCTCGGCGGCAGTGTCAGGCGGAGGCCGGGAATCCTGGGGCTGGAGCCGCAATGAGATCTTTGTGCCCAAACAAGGTTCCGGGTCCAACAGCTCTGATTGAGGAGGAGTAGCCGGGCTGGTCTGTAACTGAACCCAAGTGCTTTCCAAAGTGAAGGCTGGGAAGGAGCGTGGAGGACACTCCCAAAGCCTGAGAACTGGGAAGGAAACTCTTATTCTGACACAAGACGGGATCATCCAAGGTAAAGAGAGAGCGCACAGAGGGGAACCAGGCCTGGCCCCACCATGCCAGCCTCAGGGACTCTCTTCAGGTTAGGGGACCCTCCCTCACAAATGCTCCATGAGGGGGGCCGCCTCGCCTTGCAGATGTTGGCACGGAGGCTCCGAGGCGTGAGCTCACCAGGTGTCCGGTGCACTGGGGCAGCTATCACGGAACAGTATAGACCGGGTGGCTTGTAACAAGAGAATTGTGCTTCTCACAGTTCCGGGGGCTGGGAAGGCCAAGATCAAGGCAGACTCGGGGTCTGGTGAAGCCCCCGTCCTGGTTCACAGGTGGCTGGCTGTCTGCTCAGGTGGTGGGAGGGGTAAGGGAGCTCTTTGGGGTCCTTTTATTTTTTTTTATAAATAAGGGCACCAATCCCATTTACAAGAGTTCCACTTTCATGGCCAAATCACCTCCCAAAGGCCCCACCTCCGGATACCATGGCATTGGGGTTAGGATTTCAACCTATGACTTTGGGAGGGGACACAAGCATTCATAGCGACACCCAGCCACTGCCAGAGTCACAATGCAAGTCAGGGATGGGGAATGGGGCGGGGAGGGGGGGTGCGGGGGAGGAGAGAAAGTCTTCAATGTTCACTAGGAATGTCGAGCTCAGGTGCCCAGGGAGCCAAAGGGACTAGCAAGTTGGAAGAGTGGCCGACGCAGAGCCCCGGTAGGAAGGACTGCCTGGGACATCACCCGTCACCGCTGCCCCCTCAGCTAGGGGCTTCTGCACCCCAGATGCTTTAAGCTTAAATGAGAAAGGCGCATCTCACAGGCAGCATCTCAGCTCTCTAAGCTCACACCACCTCCGGGCTCCGGGGAAGCGGGACACGCTTCTTGCTAATCACGGCTCTGTCAGCTGTGCTGGAGGTCACAGCTGTCCGACCCATAGCCGGGAGCCAATTGCATTCGGTAGAAAATGGCCAAACCGGGTCGTTGGGTGCAAAGAATGAATGTCCTCAGCTGTGGACCCGTGTTTGTTCCCGAGCTACAGTGGGCGAGACGAGATTTCTCAGCGGCCACAGCGGGGAGGGGCGGTGCGTTCGTTTCCCGTGACTCCGGGCAGCGTGTCAAGCCCTTTGGAAGAGGCTTCTCAGACACTACAGCTCTCTGTAGACCAGCGAGGGGGCAGAGGGCAGGAGCATGCAGCACAACCAATTTGCAGGACGGAGTGCTTCTGCCAGCCCACGCAGCTCCCAAGCCCCTTGCACACGGTCCCATTGGTGCAACGATGTTCCTCTTTCCCCGAGCTCCTGTGGCGAGCAGCACGCCTGGGACGGCCGCGCCTGGCCAGTGCTCCACCAGGCAGTGCTCCTCAATCCCACAGCTGCTGGGAGCCTGTTCACACCGCAGAGGCGGGCCCCGCCAAGACCCTCCGACTTGCCGCTTGGTTCACAAGCATCCAGGTGGCTCTGGTGACGCTGATGAGAAAACAGCTCTTTCTTTTTAGATTTTTTTATTGAGTTTTAGAGAGAGAGGAAGGGAGAGGAGAGAGAGAGCAAAACATCAACGTAGGAGCGAAATACTGAACAGCAGCCTCCCGCATGCCCCCTAATGGAGATTGAGCCCATAATTTGAGCATGAGCCCTGACAGGCAATTGAATCGGTAACCTTTTGGTGCACAGGGCAATGTTCTACCAACTGAGCCACACTGGCCAGGGCGAGAAAACAGCTCTTTATCTCTTTTTTTTAAAAAATATATTTTATTGATTTTTTACAGAGAGGAAGGAAGAGAGATAGAGAGTTAGAAACACTGATGAAAGAAATATCAATCAGCTGTCTCCTGCACACCCCGTACTGGGGATGTGCCCGCAACCAAGGTACATGCCCTTGACTGGAATCGAACCTGGGACACTTTAGTCCACAGGCCGACACTCTATCCACTGAGCCAAACCAGTCAGGGCAGCTCTTTATCTCTTACTAGAGGCCCGGTGCACGGATTCGTGCACATTGAAAGGAAATTAATTAGAAGGTGGCCAGCGGGTGGGGCTGGCGAGATGAGCTGGACACGCCCTGGCACCAACCTCCCGCAGTCCCTCCCCAGCAGGCCGCACCTGGGGCAATGCTGCAGCTCAAAGGGTGTCTGTGGAGTGAATGGAGTCCCTCCAGCAGGGGGGTCCCTCTATCTGGCCTGCAGGGATCAGGCCGAAACCGGCAGTCTGACATCCCCTGAGGGGTCCTGGAGTACAAGAGGGCACTCTGCAAAGTTGCTGTCACTCAGCAGCTCCTGCATTGAGCATCTGCCCCCTGGTGGTCAGTGCACATCATACCTACTGGCCAGTCACGATAGATAGATAGATAGATAGATAGATAGATAGATAGATAGATATGCTCGGCTCAGGCTCTAGGACCCCACACCCCAACCAAATTCCTTCTATTCTCCTTGAGCAAGAAACGCATCTGCAATGCCTTTGAAAAGCAGCTTTCACTCCTGACTTTTAAGACGACAGCAAAAAGAGTCAGTGAGCATGAGGGAGGCCACATTCTACAAGGTGAAGACTTTGCTCTACTTATTCTCCAGGACTTACAGGCAATTACTTATTGAATGAGTGCTATAGGGCCTCAGTGGTTTCCAAGCAGCAGCTCTTCCCCTCTGAGAATTGGTCATGACCATGACCGTAGCCAGGACAGCAGAGGGGACACCTCCAAGATGACCTGCTCTGCACATTTCTGCATGAGCCACACCGTCTATGCTGGGATGTCTGCCCTGCATCCTGTGTGCTTGCACATCTGTCACGTGGGGCAGACTCCAGGGACCTCGTAGCCACTGCCAGGTGCTTTGGGGCAGCCCACATTTCTCTGCACCTGGACCTGCGTTTTCTCAGGACAATCACCAGCCTCCTAGGTACTGTAGCCCAGGGCTCTGCCACCTTAACCCTGGAGCCCAAACTGAAACACACAGAGGCAAGTACCCCCTGTGTGATATGATTAAGCACACCCACAAGCAATCACTCCAGGCTAATGCTGAGGTAGTGAGTTCCCTGTCACTGGAGGTATCCAAGCAGAAGTTGACCTACGTATATCAGGATAAACTAAAGCGCCGGCCCTCTTGGCCACAGAGGTCCTTCCAGCTCCAGGTGTGTTTGATTCTATGCATTTCACTTCCACTCCCACCCCTGCATCGTTCAAACATCCCACCTCTGCCCACCCGGCTCTCTGATACACAGGCTGACTTTGCATAAAGTGGTGAAATACAGTTTGAGTATCTCCTTACATGTCAGAACCAAGAGAAAGAAAAACAAATTAATCAACAAAGAACTCCTTTTCTGTGATTTTCAAGCCACCTTGTGTCTGAAACCAAACCACGCGTGAAAAGCTAATAAAAGCTTGCAGCAATGGCATAAACTTTTTTTTTATAAGGAAAGCATTAGAATATAGCAAAGGTCTCCCGAAGACCCAGAGGTCCCTGCTGAATGGCAGAGGGATGACCCTAGCGCCCTGGGGGTAACCTCGCAGGAGGGGTCCTGAGAGAAGTGGCAACCCGCAAAACAACAGTAATGAAGTCATTTCGCCCTTTAGCCTAATTTGAAGAGACGAGGCTGTGGGACCTCGCTCCAGCTTCACATACTGAGGGCGAATTGCAGCAGAAGAACCAATATGGTGGCTGCTCCCGTCACAGCCAGAGCAAATGGAGCACAGAAGCGTAGAAGCTGGCCCACCCAATGCCCCTCGGCCGCCCCTCGGCCACCCCTCGGCCTCACGCTGCCCTGCCCCCAGGACTCGCCTCTCTCAAACATGCAGTGTCTTTCTGTGCGTCCATGCTTTCGCACATGTTCTCTCAGCTCCTTCTCTCCTCATCCACCTCAATCTTGCTCTAAACCCAGATTCCAAAATCACCTCCTCCAGGCTGTCTTCCCTGACTTGCTGTGTCATGTTGGATACACCCTGCTGTGGACCTAGCAGCCTCCAAACCACTGCGCATCCCGCACTCTGCAGCCTAGATGGCCTCTCCTGCTAGTCCGGAAGCTCTGTGAGGGCGGGGACCACATCACAGGCACCCAGTATCCCTAGTGTGCAGCAGGCCAATCAACGCTAAAGATGGAAGGGAGGGCAAAGGTGGAGTTATCACCCTACGAAGCCACGAAGCCAAATGTTTAGACACAGGGTCTCCTTGGAAGGGATGCAGATATAAAAAGATGTGCTCTAACAATCTGCGATTTTCTGGAACTTCCGGAGATTTAGGTACCGTGCTTGTGGCCTGACAGGCATAGCCACCTCCGCGTACACTTGGGAGTCAGGCAGGATAAAAATCACAGCCCGGCTGGCCACCTTGCTGTGCGGTCTTGGGCAAGTTACACAACCTCTCTGAGTCTCCGTGCCCTCAACCAAGACACAGAGATAACCATAACTCCTCCCGAGGGATGCTGAAATGTAATGAAATAAAGTATGGGAGGGAAAGCACCTGGCAGCACGGATCTCCATCCATGCCAGCCTCCACCTCCCCTTGCAGGAGATGTTAGAGCACACGCGCCTCGATCTTTCCGTCTGTAGAATAGGCAGGCACGGTCTCCGCCTCTCATTTCCCCGCTCGAGGAACAAGCTTATGCAAAAAAAATTAACATTTATAATGGGCTTCCTTTATTCCAAGTGTCATGTCAGTGTGGAATAGCCATCCATCCTTCCTAAGCAATGCCGGAATGACCATCTGTCAGCTCTAAGAGGATTAAGAGATTGTCATGGGCGTGCGATTAGCAGGGAAAACCATGGCCTGTGTTTGAGGCCCATCTCCCCGGGGAGGGAGGAGGAGGCTGTCCTCTGCTCCCGGCTGCTCAGTGCCTCCCCCCCACCCCCCCACCCCCGCCCCCAGCATGTGTGTGAGAGGGTCTCATGTAAGGCCTACCACAGCTTTTGCGGCTGGTCGTCTACACTCCACGTTTTACTCATGAGGACACTGAGGCTGGGACCGGCTGGCTGGGTCCCGACCCGGAACCCTCCGCCCGCCTTGCCCACGCTGCTGCAGGGGGACAGCTGGGTCGCAGGGAAGGTGTGAGATGCGCCATGCTACAGAGGAGCCGCAAAGGGTGGGCATGCCCGGAGCATGCGTGCCCTGCGCTTCTCAGAAGGGGAAGGGGAGCAGGAAGGGACCAGATTCATGCCACCCTCCTACAGCCCTCCTCCGTGCTGTGAAGGTGCCCGTCTGCAGCCACATAGAAAATGAAAACAAAAACCAACTATGACCATGTTCTCTTAGAAGACAATTCTCAAGGGTGTCTCAAGGTCAAAGCAAGGTGATCGTGCATCCCAGACGGCCTAGGCCAGTCCCAGTTTATGCCAAGTAACGGTTACTAGTGGCCCCAGGTGCTTGCAAAACCACCCCCAGGTACAAAGTCATGCCAGGCCTGTGGTTCTTCACCACGGCCACACCTGAATCACCTGGGGAGCTCTGTAAGCATTGCGATGAATCAAAGTTCGTGGAGGTGGGATCCAGGCGCTGGTCACTGATTTTAAGCTTTCCCCCAGGGTTCTGATGTGCAGCCAAGGCTGAAAGCCACTGGCCCGGGTGGAAGACGCAACCTTCCCTGGTTGAACCAGGTCCACGGACAACAATGGACAAGGGGACCCCAACTGCCCTGCCCCCGGAGGAGTTGGGGCAGTAGAGGAGTGAGCAGGAGGCGGCCCCACAGACCACATGCACGGACTGCTATGCGGCTATCTGCTCGCCTGTTTGCACTTACCTTCGTGTGGAGGCACTGGAGGCTCCGTGGGGGTTCCCGTAGGGGTTCCTGTGGGGTGCCTGCCCAGCAGGAGCGATCCTGAGCACTCACCTGGCTCCCAGAGAGGCCACGGAGGAGTCACACGCTTCACCTTGAAGTGAAGGAGGCGCGAGTGGAGAGAGAAATTCTTCCACACATTTTGGAGAGGTTCTGCCCAAGAATCCCATCGAGGAGTGTGGAGTCTGGCACAGAGCAGGTCCATGGTGCCGACAGATTCTCTCCTCAGATCTGACTTCATGCAGGAACGTAGGTCTTGGGCTTCTCACCGCAAACCAGGGAGGGCCCTGGGGCGAGAGGGTCTGCCATGCCCTGTCCCAGCCACAGAAGGCCGTGTCCCCAGGCAGCGAGCCCGGGTTTGGAGTCACGTTTGAAGCTCTGGCGTTGATGCTCTCGAGGGAGACGCATTTCTGAGAGTAGAAAATGAAGGGGGAGGTTTGAGAGAGAGGCGTCTTCCTACAGAGGCCGGCAAACATTGCGTCAGCCACACCTGGGCAGTGTCAGGAGCGCTGATGTGTTCTAACTGCATGATACATCACACCTGCCAGTGTCTTCCAGCCTGCCCCCCCCCCCCGACCCCTCAATGATAAATGAGGAGAACCTGTTTCATGAAATACTATCTGGGAAAATTCAGTCTCCATGGGAAACCTGTCATTTGTGGACGGAACATTCACAGTTTTGACTCATGTTACCAAATATGTTGCTTCCCCATAAAACCTATGACACCTTACTCTACCGCCTGCAACATCACACACACACACACACACACACACACACACACACACACATCCCTCGCTCTCTTTCATTAATATCTTCTTGTGTGGCTTCTGCGTTTGGTATCACACTTCAGAAAGCCTTTTCACTGTGCCTTCAGTATGAGATCTTGAAAATATTTGATGGAAATGTATTCAAAGAAAATCATAAGCTAACGTTGCTCTTTCTGCTGGGAATGATCGTGTGACCATGAGAACGAGTCGACAAAACGCATCACCCGCTTTCAAAGGACTGTCCACCATCGAGCTTCCCATCGAAGAAACGGTTTCCTGTGAGATGTTACGTAACAGAATCCCCAGCTCGGTGTAATTAAAGTCCTCTGCATAATGCATCACACCTGTTGAGCATCGACCTCTGAACCAGGAGGTCACGGTTTGATTCCCAGTCAGGGCACATGCCCGGGTTGCAGGCTTGATCCCCAGTGGGGGGCGTGCAGGGGGCAGCCGATCAATGATTCTCTCTCATCATTGATGCTTCTCTCTCTCTCTCCCTCTCCCTTCCTCTTTCTGAAATCAATTTATAAAAGAAAGAAAGGAAGATGGTACGGCTCCCACGTCCGAGTACGCCTAGCCAGAGTGATGCTTTATTGGGGCAGGAGGAAGTCACAGCACAAAGAGGGGGTGGGTGTTGCCCAAGGTCAACAGCTAGTTGGTTTCCAAGCCAAAACCCAAGCCCACGCTTGCTGACCCCCAGCCCAGCGCCTCCCCCCGCCCCCCCCAACACACACACACACACACACACACACACACACACACACACACCAACCCACTATGGCTTCCAGACCAGCCCACTTCCCTGGGGAAGTCTCCTGCTGAGAACTCGGCTTTTCGATTCTATCTGGGATGAGAAGAGAACAGGGTGACTTTGTAATGTCATCAAATATTAAGCTTGACTTTCCCAACTCCTGACATCCAAATCGCTAGCGAGCTTGGAGGCCCCAGGGGAGCCTGCTGGCTGTGCTCATAGAATGGGGGCATCCAGCTAGAAAGGAGGGGCAGCCCCTCTCACATTCGGGAGGAGATGAGCAGGGAGGGGGAGCCTGCAGAGCCGGTGACCAGGGGCAGGAAGCCAGGAACAGGGCAACAGACAGATGGGGTAGGTCCTCCATTACAATGTTAACCCACGGGCATCCTACGACCACACGTACGTCAAGCGCCATCCCTGGAAGGTGGAGGCCATGAGGCTGTTCAGGTTATGGTGTGACGCTGCCAAAAACTGAAGACACCGTGCATCCCTCGTCCTTTGGGAATATTTTGAAAGGGAAGTTCTCCGTGACGTGGAACACATTGTTGGAGGCAGGAAAATACACTTTTCTGAGAAGAACACCAAAGTGTGATCATGATGTGAGAGGTTAGAGTTAGAAAAATCTCTAGGGTTAAAAAAAAAGGGGGGGGGGGGCTCTAGGATTAGACAAAACCTAGACTTGGTCTCTGGCTTTGTAAATGCCTGCACTGAGCCTCTCAGAACTGGTTGCCCGTTTGTAAAAGGAGGCCGGTGTGCCTTCCTCCAAGGAGGAAGTGGAGTGTGTTAGAAAGCACCTAGGTCTAGTCAGTTTGGCTCAGTGGATAGAGCATCAGCCTGCGGACAGAAGGGTCACGGGTTTGATTCTGGTCGAGGAAACGTACCTTGGTTGCAGGCTCAATCCCCGGCCCTGGCATGAGGGAGGCAACCAAGAGCTGTGTCTCTCTCACCTACCCATGCACCTCCACGCCCCTGTGTACCTCCCCTGTGCACGGGGGAGTGGAGGTGCATGGGTGGGTAGAGGTGCACAGGGGAGTGGAGGTGCACGATGTTTCTCTCTCTCTCTCTCTCTCTCTCTCCCCTCCTCCCTTCCAGTCTCTCTAAAAATCAATGAAGTGAGTGTCCTCAGGTGAGGATTAACCAAGAAACAAAAGAAGGAACCTGGAATACAGCCTGGCCCCTGGTGGGGCCTCATGAGCTGGACACGCCTCCTCGCCTTTCGGAGCTTGAAATGGACCTGATGGCTTATTTATCGCAATGCCTTGCTGTTTCATATGGGGAAACTGAGTCCACATGGTGAAGAGTCTACCCAGGGCCCTCAGCGCGCTAGAGACAGAACCAAATTCAAGCCTGTGATTCTCTGGCAATGACCTTGCCCCACCTCCTCTGAGGTCACGGTTCGATTCCCGGTCAGGGCACATGCCCGGGTTGCGTGCTTGATCCCCAGTCTGGATGTTTCTATCTCTCTCTCTCCCTTCCTCTCTGAAATCAATAAAAAAAAAAATTTAAATGTTTTTAAATAAAAAAGAAACACCTCTGGAACATCGCCTCCCTTCTTTTCCGCACAAGCTCAACATCCCTGAAATATTTGGCAGGAGGGCCAGGCTGACAAGGGGCTGTGCGTCGCTGCTGGTGAGGCCCCGGCATCCTGGCTTTCAAAGGCCAGGCTGTACCCAACCCTGTAAAGTGAGGTGATCCCCCTGTGACCTCCCCAAGAAGTCTGGGTCTGGTGAGCGTGAGCCCAGAGGGAAAGAGAAAGCAGGGCAGAGAGAGAGAGAGGCTCTCAGGACCATGGGAGTCCCCTCCCCCCCGAGGGATCACAGGGAGATGGAGGAGATTTGCCAGGACACTGTTTTCAAACACGCGTGAGAGAGAAGCCGCAGACACGCTGCCTGGATGCTGGAACCAGGGAGGGAGGGCGAGAGTGCTGTGAACCAGGAGACGCACAGCGAGAGAGGAGTCTGTGTGGACAGACACCGCGAATTTGCAAAAGGGAGCGGAGCCCCAGCCAGGCCACGGACAATGCGATGGTGGGCGTCATCTCGCCCAGAGTAATGGCAAAGCGCTCCTGCTGTCCTTTCTTTCCATCCTCTACCTGCATGGAGATTTTCTGATCTTTGCTTTGCCAAATACAAGTAGAATTTAAATATCTATTTTCGCGCCCTTTTGTGTAGATCTAGTGTTTCTAATAATTAAAATATTTCCCCTCTAGAAGCGGCGGGATGGGGTGGAACCAGGTGCTGCCCCCCATCCCACACTCAGCCCCAAGGGTGACCCTGAGTCTATGGCTCTGCAACCTGAGAAACTGGCTCCTCGGTGACTCTCACACTCCGGTCACACTACGGTACTTCTGACACCAGATGTGTGGGTTTCCACACATCGAGCAATTCTGCAACACCAGCTGGGTGTCCTACCGTGCAGGTCCGCGCTGACACTGTCTACCTGGAAACACCATCAGATGCCGCAGCTTAGGGGCTCAGTCCCTCAAAACTGCTCCCACTTCAGACGCCAACTGCAAGTCCAGGTTGTCAACTGCACTTCGGGCCAGCTGGCTACAAACCGAGGTTCCTGACCCCCTCTCCTGCGGTTCGATAATTTATGAGAATGGCTCACAGGACTCAGGGAGACAGACATATGTTTACCAGTTTATTGTGAAGGATATAATAAAGGATGCAGAGGAACAGCCCGATCAAGAGAAAGGGGCAATGCACGGGCGAGTGGAGGTGCACCAGCAAGTGGAGGTACACGGGGGAGTGGAGGTGCACGGGGGAGTAGAGGTGCATGGGTGGGTGGAGGTGCACAGGGGAGTAGAGGTGCACAGGTGGGTGGAGGTGCATGGAGGGTGGAGGTGTAAAGGTGGGTGGAGGTGCATGGGGAGTGGAGGGGCACGGGGGAGTGGAGGTGCATGGGTGGGTGGAGGTGCACGGGGGAGTGGAGGTGCACGGGGGAGTGGAGGGGCACGGGGGAGTGGAGGTGCATGGGTGGGTGGAGGTGCACAGGGGAGTGGAGGTGCATGGGTGGGTGGAGGTGCACGGGGGAGTGGAGGTGCATGGGTGGGTGGAGGTGCACGGGGGAGCAGAGGTGCATGGGTGGGTGGAGGTGCACAGGGGAGTGGAGGTGCATGGGTGGGTGGAGGTGCACAGGGGAGTGGAGGTGCATGGGTGGGTGGAGGTGCACAGGGGAGTGGAGGTGCATGGGTGGGTGGAGGTGCACAGGGGAGTGGAGGTGCATGGGTGGGTGGAGGTGCACAGGGGAGTGGAGGTGCATGGGTGGGTGGAGGTGCACGGGGGAGTGGAGGTGCATGGGTGGGTGGAGGTGCACGGGGGAGTGGAGGTGCATGGGTGGGTGGAGGAACACGGGGGAGTGGAGGTGCATGGGTGGGTGGAGGAACACGGGAGAATGGAGGTGCATGGGTGGGTGGAGGTGCAAAGGTGGGTGGAGGTGCACGGGGGAGTGGAGGTGCATGGGTGGGTGGAGGTGCATGGGTGGGTAGAGGTGCAAAGGTGGGTGGAGGTGCACGGGGAGTGGAGGTACAAGGGGAGTGGAGGTGCAGTAGAGGGGCATGGATGGGTAGAGATGCATGTGTGTGTGGCGGTGCATGGGAGGGTAGAGGTGCCAGGGTGGGTAGAGACGCATGGGCAGGTGGAGGTGAGTGTAGGATCTGAGGACATGAGCTGGCAGAAGAAAGAAGGACTTGGAGACTGGCTCTCCACTTTCTGGTGTTTGTGGCAGGCATGGTATTAAGAAACGGAAGTCTCGCTGGCACACATGACAGGCTGACAAAGCGCCGGTGATGCTCACTACGTGATTACTGCCGTGTCCCAGCAGCACGGAACCCGGTCTCACTCCACCCATTACAGCATGGCATGGAGGACACAGCCCGCCCGGTTCTGGGCTTCCCCTGTAAGGCCGTTCGGAGGAGGGCTCTCCAATGTGCTGTAAACATATGTGTTCTTGTGACCTGGCATCATGGCTCACCTTTCACCCTCAACCAACGGAGTCCACCCCAGCCCCATAGCTGGCCTGCTGGCCATGGGCCAGGAGGATGTCTCTTGGCAGTTGCAACACAAAATAAACTGTGCACATTGATCAAAATGTCCTGGCATGCTAGAGCCAGGGACCCACCGAGACTGCCCCCCACCCACAGGTCCACGAGGCGGCGTGTTTTCCACAGCTGGCATTAGCAAATGGGGGCCTTCCGCAGCGGCCGCTGGGCTCCCCCAAAGGACCCAGAAATGGCCGTGGCAGGCCGACATCCTCCAGAAAAGGCTGTCCTCCGGGGACTCTGGTGATTTGTCATCAAACTGTGTTTCATAAAAGAGAAAGTCTCCAGAGGTTTCCTGTTGGCTGCGCTCTTGCAAATTAAAGGTAATGGAGTTAACAGGTAACAACCGTAAGTCAGACGCCAGGAGGTGAGATGAGCCCAAGGTAACGCCACCTCTTCGGATGCTCGTGTGTGGAATGCGGGTGCTGCTCACGCAGCAGCCAGGCTGGAGGCTGCCTTTGCCCCAAGCCACGGGTTTACATTAAAACCATCTCCGCTGCCCCCTCGCCATGTGCTGGGAGCCAGACCGTCTCTGGCCCTGCTCCTCATCTTTAAAGGAAGGTGTACAGGGTAACCAGCCATCCCTGCCGGCCTAGGACTGGGGGTCCTAGGGGAGACGGGGAGGGAATAATCCCAGGGCACAGGACTTCAGTGCTAAAATCAGGAAAGCTTGGCACAAATCAGGACAAGGCGGTCCCCTATGGGCCTCCCCAAGGCTCCTGCGGCTCCAAGGTTCTGCCATGTTCTGACGAACTCTAACACCTTGGCAATTACTAAACTTCAAGAACCCTTGAGCCTGCGACAAATGTGTGACGAGCCCAGGAGAGTTTCCAGCACACAGTAGGGACTCTGCAAGTGCCGCCCCTTTCTGGGTTCCTGGCCCAGCACTGTCACCTCTGACCTCCGAGTCCTGTGCTGGAGAAGCCTCCAGAATGTTACAACCCACAGTCCTCACTGCAAACCCAGGGCTGGCAAATTTCTGTTTTCCGAGTGGAAAAAAAAATTGATGCCCAAAGCAGTTATGAGCTTTGCTTGAAGCCACAAAGATGTTAAATAAGGAGCTAGGAATCCACCCGACGTCCTCTGTTCCAAGCTCAGTGGCTCCTTGGCCAGACCAGGCTGCTGTGTGCCTCACATGCACACACCCAGGTGTGGGCCCCGGTGGCTGCAGACCCGTGAGCTCAGACCTCTCATGCATTTGGGTCCCCCATACCCAGAAGCACCTGCCGTCTGCCTGATCCTTTTCTCCGGAGCTCCCCAGACCTCCGTGCCCACTCACAGCTACATGGGCATCTCACTGCCCAACGGAGGAGGCATGGTCAGCTTCCCTGCAACCTCATGTCCAGGTGATGGCCTTGCCCCACAGCATGTGTCACCCGGGACTCAGTTCTCAGTCCCCCTCCTCACTCCCAACAACTGCCCAGGAGGAAGAGGAAGGATCTAGGAGGGTTGACAGGGAGAGAGAAGGGCAGTCTGCCCCGCCCTGCCATAGTCAGGGGCTCCGGGAGCAGAAACCCCTGCAGCGAGGCATCCTCCGAGGCCCTAATTGGGCTAGAGAACCCTGAGACTCCAGGCGGGGGAGGGGGAGACCCAGGAGGCACCGAGCCAGGAGGAGGTGGCAGTGTGTGGTTTTTAATTTACTTTTTCTTGCCCTGAGACAAAAATTAATTTGAGTTGGGGAAAAAAAAAAAGAGTCACTTTTCACTTGACTTTTGAAAGTAAAATTTCTGCAACTCTTTTTCCACTTAACAGAACATTTCCTCAATTTCTAAGGCATAATGTTAATATGCACTGAAGATGGGGAATTCCCTGGGCTCAGCTCACATATCACTGAACTGATTTTTTTTTTTCTTTTCTTAATTTTCTAGTCATACTGGCTGGGTTATGCTAACTGGAGAGTTAACAGCTAATTTTGCTACAGGGAAGATAATAACAGGAAATGATCTTTAATAATGAATTAAACAGACTCCTTGGATCCTGATTCCTTTTATTAGATAAGGTCAACGGCATCTTAAATGAGCAAATCTATCCTAGGCCGGCAACGAGATCAGAGAGAAGTGTCAGGCTGACTTACAGGATCCAGCGTGAACTGCTCGACCAGATGGTAGAGCGTCTGACACAGCGGTAAGATCAGGAACTTCAGGTGCAAAACCGGACACTAACCCACACCAGTGTGTGACCTTGACCATGTCCCGCCTCTGGGACATTCTCTCTAGAGCAGTCCATGGGGATTATAATCCCCCACCCCCACCCCGGCAGCTGTGTGATCATCCTGGGGAAATCTCCAAGCCCGGCACCGCGCTTGGCTCACAGGGGGTGCCGCCCGTGGATGGCACCATTGTCCCTGGCCCATAGATTAGACAGAGGATAAAGCAGTTTCATGTGCACAAGGTATGTTAGCCCGAGACTCACCTCCCTTAACACAGACCCTCCAGACCAGATTAGCCTCATTTCAGGACAAGGACGGTCAAATATCACCCAGTGCGATGCTGTGAGCCAGAGGGAGGACCGTGATCCTGAGGCAGGTCTTTGGACTGCAACCTATTTCCTCTGCCTGGTCTTCATTCTTCAAACTGGTTGCCTCCACTTCAGACCACACAAGTATTCTAGCAAAAAGCTTTTTCAGGACACATCACCAATCTGTGCATCATTGGTTATTTATGAGGCATATACGCGTTCTACTCGACTAATAGCCACACACACACACACACAGAGTCAAACATAGAGAAACAGAAGAAACATACAAACTAAAAGTAGATGGAAGTTCTAATGTTTTCTGGCAGGAAGAGGATGATGTAGATAAACTGGAGGAAAGGGGAAAGCCAGGCAGAAAACCAGCATTGCCCTGGGGCTGGGAGCAGCTAGTCCTGCCTCCTGGTTTCATCAGGGCGGCAGCAGAGGGTGTGCTCAGGCCATGCACAAGTCACCGCTCCAGGCTTCCTGCCTGGTTCCCTTTCTGCCACTATACAGAGGAGGGCTGGTGCTGATGCCAGCTGGCCCTGGGGAGCCACTGAGGGTGTTAGAGTGAGGGCAGCGCAGCACACAGCCTACTTCTGAATGCTTCCCCAGAAACTTCCTCAGGCGGTGGTTTCGTCCCAGCCAAAGCGCTGGCTCGGGTCCTCTTAGCCAACGCCCACGTGTGGAGGTTCTGGCTCCCAGAAGTTTCCAAAGCAGGGGATGTAATTATGATGTTTTAAAGCAAACAAACACTCACCCGGGTGGGAGGAGTGCATATTTATTTGACTAATTAGAGGGAAATTCTCTGAGAGGATGCACAATAACATCGGCCTCTTTTTCTTTTTTTTCAGTAATGCTAATTGACATTTTCCTTTGACATTTTATTAGTAGCCCATCTTTATTTTTATCGCGCTCTCAACAAGGTACCAAGCAACGCGTCACCCTCACCGGCAATGAGCGCGTGTGTGACTCACGCATCACGGAAATAGCAGCGGCTGGAGGCCGCGCGGCGCAGCGCCAGTTATCAGCCGGATGCAGGCGGGAGGGCAGCAGTTTATCGCGCACTGTGTCTGCCAATTTGCTGCCTGGCTACCGAGAGCTCTGGTTCTGCTTGACCCGGCTCCCAGAGAGGCCACCGTCAGCCCTCCCGGGGCCCAGAGCGGCTATCGCACCCCAGTGACCGAGAAGGACACACGAGTCAGCAGGCATCCAGCCCCTCCTGCTACTCCCACATGCCTGCTGTTCATCCCGGGAAAGAGCCGGGAAACTGTGGTCTCAATTCACGCAGTTAGCACAGGTTTCTGAGAAGCCAGGATGCGTCCAGCTAAGATGCCAGGCACAGTGCAGCCGAAAGAGCAACTTGGAATCCAACAGCTCTGGGTTCGGGGTAGTCCGAGCCCCGCTTCTCCATCCATAACATGGAGATTAAATACCTAGACCTCATGGTGGTTCTGAGAATTGTCGGGAAATTACATGAAGCACTTAACACACGGCTGATGCATTCACACCTCCCGGGAAGAATTACTGACAGCCGGTGGAAAACACAATTTACATAGCTCAGGGAACTTCACAGCAGGACACAGTGGGTACATAATAAGTGTCCTGTTGGATCCCATCAAAGCTCTGAGTGTTGGACAGAGAGGCAGAGACACAAATCATTATCATATGCAGCTGGCTCCGAAAGGTTGGGCAGTAGGGAGCCACGGAAGGTCGTTGAGCACAGGAGTGTTGTAAGAGCTGTACTAGGCAGAGAACCAATACGGCCTGTGGCTAGGCCACATGTATAAAATATACACTGGATTTCCGTGACTTCATACCAAAAAAAAAAAAAGAATATAAAACTCATCAATAGTTTTTATATATCGATTACACGATAGTATTTTGAACATATCAGGTTACATAACATTAAAATAGTTTACCGATTTCCTTTGTGGCTACTAGAAAATTTTAAATTGCATGTGGCTCATGTTATGTCTCGACTGCAATGCATTGCCCAGGAAGTGTTTGCCGGACAGATCAGAGCAGAGAGCAGCTGGACACACAACATCTGGGCCATTTCATTCCAGCCAAGCTGTGCTACCCTCTCGGCCCAGCCCGCCTCCCCCCACCCCAACCCCCCCTTCCCCCACCCCCCCCCACTGCTGGTTCAGAGTAACTGCAAAGAGCCCAGCCCCTGGGTGTGCTCAGAGTTTTACAGAGAACGCTCCGTGTTATCCAGCGCAGAGATGGGCGCCTCTGTGCCTGGCTGTTGGCCTGTGACCTGGTGGCCGTAGCTCACGTGAGCAGCAGCCATGTCACAGGTAAATGACACAGCAGCCAGCCTTTTCCTCTCCGACGGGCACCAAATGATGTGTTTCCCTGTGAGCATTTTCCTTGTGGAAAGCTCTCCAAAGCCCGCAAGACTGGTCCCAACAGATCCCGTGCGTGGTGCTCCCAGGGATGGAGAACGGGCCAAGCACACACTGTTCCCCTGCACTTGGCTTTGGTCCGCACGCCTCAGGCTCAGATTCGAAATTAAACTAATAATGCCGCTGTCCTCCTGAACCTAAGCCTCCCCCTTTCTCCCTCAGCAAAATGTGCAAGCTGGATCGCAGGGTCTGGACCGTTCTGGGGAAGGCCTGTTACCAGATTGGTGAAGTGCCTGTGCTTTGCAGTCAGGGGACCTCCTTGCAAGCCCCAGCTCTGCCACCTGCTGGGCACACTACCTGGGCAAATTACTTAGCCTGACTGAGCCACCCTGGGGGATTTTTGTAAAATGGGGGTGCACAGAGAGGCCATCTTATGGGTTGTTGGGAGGGTTAAAGCAGATAAAGCAGTGGTTCTCAACCTTCTGGCCCTTTAAATACAGTTCCTCATGTTGTGACCCAACCATAACATTATTTCGTTGCTACTTCATCACTGTCATGTGGCTACTGTTATGAATCATCATGTGAATATCTGATATGCAGGATGGTCTTAGGTGACCCCTGTGAAAGGGTCATTCGACCGCCAAAGGGGTCACGACCCACAGGTTGAGAACCACTGAGATAAAGGGAGAAAGAAGCAAAGTCAATCGTTGGCACCTCGTAAGCACCAAATAAAGTCATCTTACCTAATAATAGACAAACATGTAAATTAGCTGTCCCTCTGCTATGCTCACCAGCCAATCAGGAGAGTATGCAAATTAACCCAACAAAGATGGCGGTTAATTTGCACACATAGGGCGAAGTGGCGGAGTGAAGACTGAAGGCTCCCCGTGAAGACTGAAGGCTCCGGCCGGAGCGAAGGCCTGGGTCCCGGGTGCCAGAGGAAAACCGGTGCCGGCAGCCAGGGGGAGGGAAGGCCTATTGCGTGAATCTCTTTGTGCAACGGGCCTCTAGACCAGGGGTGGGCAAACTTTTTGACTCGAGGGCCACAATGGGTTCTTAAACTGGACCGGAGGGCCGGAACAAAAGCATGGATGGAGTGTTTGTGTGAACTAATATAAATTCAAAGTAAACATCATTACATAAAAGGGTATTGTCTTTTTTTTTTTTTTTAGTTTTATTCATTTCAAACGGGCCGGATCTGGCCCGCGGGCCATAGTTTGCCCACGGCTGCTCTAGTCAATAAATAAAGACCCCACAGTGTGTTTTGGAAACGTTGGTCCAGGCCTCAGAAGGCATTGGCCAGCACTGGGTTTGATATCTCTTCCAGCTGCTAACTCGCCCGGAGGGGTTCCTGCACTTCTTCCAGACCAGAGGGTCTGTACCCAGAAGAGGCAGGGGCAGAGGGTGAAGGTGTCTTTGGAGACAGCCAGCCCCGTGGGCACAGCTGGGACTGGGGGGGGGGGGGGAGGGTGGAGGAAGAAATCTGGACAGGATCTGAAGTAGGATCCGGGATGTTGGGGACGGAGCACTGACACTCACCCATTGTTAGGCAAGAGCTAAGGTGGCTAATGATCCGCACCCCCAATGCACACACCCAATTAATTCCCCCTCCTAGGTGTGGGCAGAACCTGGGACTATGGCGGTACCCACTCCCCCGACTAGGTTACGTTACAGGGCATATGCTGACTTTTAGTTCATCAGCACAAGGAACATGACCTGGGTGGGCCTGACCTAATCAGGTGAGCTGTGAGAAGAGGGTTTAGAGGTCAGAGAGGGAGGAAGTCAGGGAGAGGTGTCCTGCTGCCCTGAGGAAGCACACAGCTGAGCTGCGAGGAGGGGCCAGGGGGCAAGGACCTGCAGGCAGGCCCCAAGAGCTGAGAGCGGTCTCCTGCACCCCCAAGGTAACAGGGACCTCAGTCCTATGCACAAGGAAATAAATTCTGCCAACCACCGGTGCACTTGGAAAAGGTCCCAAGGCTCGGATGAGGACAGAGCCTCAGCTGACCCAGAGGTCTCATCCTGAGATAATAAATGTGTGTTGTTTTAAGCCGTGTGTTTGGTGATTTGTACTGAAGAAATAAAACACTAATACACCCCATTCTGGACTCCATTTCACCCCTCCCTCTCCCATCAGAGAGCACATTCGGTCAACCCTATTTGCCTAAACCAGTGGTCGGCAAACTGCGGCTCCCGAGCCACATGCGGCTCTTTGGCCCCTTGAGTGTGGCTCTTCCTAAGCCTTAGGAGTACCCTAATTAAGTTAATAACAATGTACCTACC
This sequence comes from Myotis nattereri, assembly GCF_964212035.1. Lineage (NCBI taxonomy): Eukaryota > Metazoa > Chordata > Mammalia > Chiroptera > Vespertilionidae > Myotis > Myotis nattereri. The sequence goes on from NC_138090.1 coordinate 12,324,516, forward strand.
TATATAGTTTAAGTTTAAAAAATTTGGCTCTCAAAAGAAATGTCAATCATCGTACTGTTGCTATTTGGCTCTGTTGACTAATGAGTTTGCCGACCACTGGCCTAAACCAATCAGCTGAATCCCACCCTCTCTCACGGCAGTGGGTGGTCCACCACCGTGGCCATATAACCCAACTGGCCCAATCAGAGTGCAGCCCAGGACATCAGCCTGGTGGTTGGGGGAAGAGAAGTGCTCTCGTCCCTCTGGGGGTGTAGGGTTGGAGGGACTGAACAGCTGCTGTCCCACAGGAAGCCACAGGCAAGGAGGGCAGCCCCACAACCTCCTGGACGTGGGAGGCACACAGCACCTGAGGACCCCCACCCTTGCACTCGCCAGAGTTCTTTTAATCTCCTGTTAATCTTCTTTTAATCTTCCTGCTGAAGCCACTTTGGTTGACTTTTCTATCTTTGACACTAAAGGCATCCTGACTGGCACATGGGGTGTGTGAGCATCCCAGGTGCAGGCCCTGCTGTCCCACCAGCTGCCTTGCCCAACAGCAATAGCAATAATGCCTCGTGCTGTCCTTTGTCCACTCGACAAGGACTGGTTGAGGACCTATGACGTGCCAGTAACCGCATGGCTGGGATGGAGCAGGGGAGGGCACCCCAGCCCCTGCCTTGCAACGTCACAGCCAGTGGGACGGCTGGCATGCAGACCCCCAGTTACAAACTGAACCCCTTGCCTTGGCCAAACGGCCGAGCGTCGAAATCCGCATTCAGTCCCGACTGACACCAGGTGACACGGTCCCGGAGTGTACTTCTGGGGTGAAAGGGCAGTTCTGGCATCTTGCTGTAAAATGTCGTTATTGCTACAATTTCATCGTTTACGCTTTAGCAGTTTGAACATTCTTCGGGTAGGGACAATAATTCCTCCGGACGGTCCAAAGTGAGGTGGCTCCAGGGCCTCTCGGCTCGAATTTGTGATACCAAAGAAATGCTCCCTCTCAACAGAGGACAGGAGAGAAGCAAGGTATTTGGGGTTGCCTCATCTTTCCCCAACACTTTCTCTTTTCTTTCTATGCTATGTTCTTTAGTACTTCTGGAACAGATTAATCAGGGACACTGCGCATAATTTCAGAATTTCTTTTCTCCCTATTTTGAGATAGCAAAAGTGACACATTCCACTTCCAATTCATCCTCCCAGGAGATGAAAAAATTCCCAAATATTTTCTTGAATTCCTCATGACCTAAATAGAATCCTGGGTAGGATTAAGTAACTAAAAATTAAATGCCATTATAAAAGTTTAATTTGTTATGAATATATAAAGTTTTATGTAATGAATTCAGGTACAATAGCAATTCTAGAAATATTATAATTGTGATATAATCTAATTTCTATTATCCTGCTCTGCATTATTATTTAAATTTTATAAACGGTTGGCTCAGAAAGGAAATAATATTATTCCTAAAGTTATCTCATTAATACTCTCAATATTTGCATTAATTGTTTCGCTATCTCCCTATTTATTTGTCAATTGAAAGTGTGTTAAGGTGATTTAGCAAATAAAATTAACTTTCATAGTCAAAATTAATTATTGCAGTACTTTTCTCCTGCAATAATTTACACTTTAATTTATAAAATTTCAAAATATAAACAAAAATAAGCGACCCTCTGATACCTCAAGAATGCTTACCTATATCTGAAAGTGAATGTTTAGATATTAATAATAAATACAAAAGCGATATACTCTCACATTATTACTTAATTTTATGTAAATTAGATATGATGATAGCCTGCACTGATGACTCACAATTTCACAGATTCCAGAAATGACACTGAACTAAGCATTTGCCTGTTCAGCCACCCGAAGCTGAAGATCAAAGCCAAACCATCTTTCATCCCTGCATCAGTGCAGGTCCAACCAGGGAAATGGAAATCCCTTGAACAGAATTAATACAGAGAACTGGTTACACAAGCGTGATGGTTAATTGTATGTGTCAGCTTGACTGAGCTACAGGGTGTCCAGATATTTCACTTAACAGAAACTGGTGTGTCTGTGAGGGTGTTTCCAGATACGATTAACATGTGAATCAGTAGACTGAGCCCTCCCCAGTGTGGGTGGGCCTGTCCAATCCATTGAAGACGGGAAAAGAACAAAAAGGTGGAAGAAGGGGGAATTCTTTCTCTCTGCCTGTGTTCCCACTGGGTCATGGGTCTCTGGACTCAGACTGGGGCTGTAACATACCATCAGCTCTCTGGGTCCCCAGCTGGCCAGCTGCTGATATTGGGTTTCTCAGCCCCCAAATTCCTGGGAGCCAATTCCTATGACATACTAGAGGCCCGGTGCATGAAATTTGTGCACTGGGGGAGTGTGGGATGTCCCTCAGCCCAGCCTACAACTTCTCCAATCTGGGATCCCTCTCACAATCAGGGACGGCTGGCTCCCAACCACCCCCCTGCCAGCCTGATCGACACCTAACTGCTCCCCTGCCAGCCCAATCACCCCCAACTGCCCTCCCCTGCTGGCCTGATCACCCACAACTGCCCTCCCCTGCCGGCCATCTTGTGACCACTTGGGGATGGCCATCTTGTATGATGGTGTGATGGTCAATTTGCATATTACCTCTTTATTATATAGGATATTTTATATATAATAGTATAATTAAACCGGGACCAGTGGCATTCGGAGGCCACAGGGTGTGTTTCACCCAGGGGAGGGACAGACATCACCGGGAGCCCTGCAGAGCCAAGGGCTCGGAGGCCCCAGGAGAGCAGGAATCAGGGTGTGACACCCAGTGGAGAGGGAGGGTTTCACAAACCCAGCCTTGGCTGCTGGGATCCTTGAGGTCACTCCAGTGGATACCCAGGCATTTTACCCAAATGCCAATGAGAAAACGACCTTTGCAAAGCTGTGGCTACAATTAGAGCCTGTTCAGATGGCGCTGAGGAAACACCCTGAGGCATGTCCCAGGCGCACGGGGACTCTCAGCAAATGTTTACAGAATAAATAAATCAACAGAGTGGGGGAAATCGGTTTGGGATTTGTCAAAAGTTCTGATTGAACTGAACTCTCTTGTCAAGACTTAAGAGATCATTAACGGATGGAAAAATCAATATGTTTTAACTGGCTGTTATGTGCAAGGTACTCTGTTAGACACATGGAGACAACAGAGCAAAGAATGAAGGGGCCCTCCCTTCCCTCCATCTGCTCCCAGGGTAGGGTTGTAGAGCCCTTGGGTTTGAGTCTTGGCTCCCCAGTTCAATAGCTGGGTGCATATAGGCAACTGTCATCGTTTAGAGTCTTTAAGCCTCAATTTTCTCATCTGTGAAATGGGGGCAGCAACAATAACCACCCAGCAGAGCTGTGTGAGACTAAACGCGCTGATGCTCGAAACACGTCTGGCAGTGTATGGATGAGAAAGGCAGCTGCTGCTGTCTAGTGTATGTGTCGCCACCTCACCGGCCCCCGTGAGCCACTCTGTAGTCCTCAGGAAGACCAACTCCAGGCTTCATGACGGTTGGATGTAGGGCCTTCCTGTCATCTTAATTACATCTGCAAAGACCCTATGTCCAGTGAGGTCACACACACGCATCCCAGGGGTTAGAACAGCCGTGGGCAAACTACGGCCCGCAGGCCGGATCCGGCCCGTTTGAAATGCATAAAACTAAAAAAAAAAAAAAAAAAAAGACCGTACCCTTTTATGTAATGATGTTTACTTTGAATTTATATGAGTTCACACAAACACTCCATCCATGCTTTTGTTCCGGCCCTCCGGTCCAGTTTAAGAACCCATTGTGGCCCTCGAGTCAAAAAGTTTGCCCACACCTGGGCTAGAACCTGGACATGTCTTTTTCGGAGACACCATTTAACCCGCAACAACCAGGAGCACCCTTGCCTCCGACGTCCACGTGGTTCACTCCTTTAGCTTCATTTCCAACTCTGTTCCAACGTCACCTTCCCCAGAAAGGTTTCTGGACCCACCTCAGCTGTGGCGGCCCTCCCACTCCAGGCCCTCGGCCTGCGTCACTGTTCTTTATGGAACTTGCCACTCCCTGCTATGCTACATGTATTCATGTTTGTCATCGATCTCCCCCGCTAGAACATAAACTTCCCAGGGGCGAGGGTTAGCCTGGTATATAGTTGGCACTCAATAAATGTTTGTGGAACGGCTGAGTCCATGAGTGATGGTAGTCTAGTGACTCCACCGGGCCTGGTGTGTTTTCTACAAGAATCTGAAAGGAACTGAAAGCCCGCCTCATACACCCACCATTTCTCTGACACACACAAACATACTTACCTGCACACAAACACACACATACACCCCCTAACACATACGTATTCACACGTACACAATATGCTCACACACGTACTCGAGATACACGTATGCACACAAAACTGAAAAACACATGCACACACGCTCACCCATGCTCACCTGCATTAACAGACATTCTCACCCTCACAGACTCACACACATGCACACTCACACATGCGCGCGCACATTCCCCGACATGAACTCGCACGCACACGCTCACAGCTGGGCCGTGGCCCTGTTCCTGCACCTCACCTGCTTGTCTGTTCAGGAGGATGAAATAACCGCTGGCGGAAAGACAGACCGTAAAATCCTCAGTCTAACCCGGGCTCCCCGCCCACCGATTCCCTTCTGATGCTGCCGTCAAGCGCCTCTGTCTCTGCGACGTGCATCTGATCTCGGAGAAACTGCAGGATTAGTCACCCGGCCTCACACGCGCCCTGCTCGCCCAGATGGGGCTCCCTGGGACTGATGCCATCTCGCTGGCGTGGCCGATTCATCCTCCCGCACAGGACACGGCGTGGAAGGGCTGGAGCACCAAGGCCAGGAACCGCTCCACGCTCCCCAGCGGCCACCACGGGCGCGGGCACCAGCATCCTGGGTCTCCCGGCTGTGACATGGGGATAAACATCCCTGCACCTCGGGGCGGAGTGGAGAGAGGAAGCCGAGATCTCCTGGAGTCCAGAGAGCAAGACAGAAGGAGCCAAAAAGCACGTGGAGACTGGCCGGCGTGGCTCAGTGGTTGAGTGTCAGAACCAGGAGGTCACGGCTTGATTCCCGGTCAGGGCACATGCCCAGGTTATGGGCTCGAACTCCAGTAGGGGGCATGCAGGAGGCAGCCGATCAATGATTCTCTCTCATCATTGATGTTTCTACCTCTTTCTCTCTCTCCCTTCCTCTCTGAAATCAAAAAATATATATATATTTTAAAAAAGCAAGTGGAGGCGATTGCAGGAAAGGTGTGGGAGCGGGGCAGGCAGAGGGGAAAACAGGCGGCTGCATCTAATTTTGCGTCTGCTCGGCTTCTCGAGGTCTGAACATTTGCCAGGCGGTTCTGAACCCCGGCTTTTTAAAGATCCCTGCCGCACCCCACTCTCAGCTACTCTATGCTTGACTGTCACCTCTTAGGGACCCACCAATGTGAATTCTGCATGTACATAGAGACTAACGTGTCTAAGTTAAACCACACAAGACCTGTCTGCCAAATGGGTGGAATTTTGAGGCCGTGCGATCTCATGAGATGCAGTCACATGACGAAGATTAAAATAAATGTTCGGCGACCAACCTCTGGCACAGCAGGGACACAGCCCTGACTTCCGGAAGGGCCTGGGGGTGAAAGCTGATGGACCTGAGCCCGGATCCCAGCTCTGCCACCCACCAACCAGTTGAGTGGCCTTGAACAAGTTTCTCAAGTTCTCGGAACCTCGGTTTTCTCATCTGTTAAATGGGAACAATACCAATTCTGTATCCCAGGGTCTTGAGAGAACCTAGTGACTTGCCATCTGCAAAGTGCCAAGCACAGGGCCTGGCACACAGTAGGCCTCACTCATGTGAGACCTGCCCCTCTCCTCCACGCACTTAGCAGAAGCGAAGGGCATCTAAATCAGACTCCCTCTGGCTGCCAGCCTGGCTCTGTGACCTCGGGCAAGTCCCTTTGCCGTGTATGCCTGGGTTCCCTCCTCCCTAATGTGGAGGTAACAGAAGTACCCACACAAGTACCTCCAGGAAACTGCCACACAAGCCTCAGAAATGCCCCACACGGGGGAACTCCCCCACCGACTAAGGGTTGGCCGCTCCTGGGACAGCGGCTCTCAGGACCTGCCCCCTGCACGCGCTGAGCACCAGCAATGGCCGAGGACACCTCAGGCACAGACGCCCGGCGCTCCAGGTGGGAAGTCACGGCTGTGTCAGGGAGCTGTCCACCAGGTGGCATCAGGTGGGCTGAGGACATACGTGCAACCTGGGCCGGGTTCAGGACCCTCCCTGGGGCCTGGGGCCTGGGGGCGGGCACTCCGCAGGCCTTCAGACGGTTTCTGAATGATGCTCCTCCCCATCAGCCAGGTCTGGCACCTGCACCAGGTGATTCAGGAGCCTTTAGTGAAGGGACTTGTATGTATTTGTTTCCTAAGGGTGCTGCTCAAACAACAGAAATGTATTCTCTCTCGGTTCCAGAGGCCGGAAGTCTGAGGTCCAGGTGTGAGGTGGGACCATGACCCCCCGGAGCCCAGGGGAGGGTCCTTCCTTGCCTCTCCCAGCGTCTGGGGTTCCCACGCCCCTTGTCTGTAGTGGCATTGTTCCCATCGCTGTCTCCCCTTCATATGGCCTCTCCCTGCGTCTCGGTGTCTCCCCTCCTGTTCTTACAAGGACTCTTGCCATTGGATTTGGGGCCCACCCCGATAATCCGGATGATCTCATCCTGAGACCTTTAACTTAATCACATCTGCAAAGCCCCTTTTTCTCAATAAGGTCGCCGATTCTGGCTTCAGACAGGGACATCTCTTTGGAGGCCACTATTGGATCCACTACAGGACAATTTACAGGCTTTAGGCCGGTCAACAAGGGAGGGGCCAGCAACTAGCACCCCTAGGCCTCATGGGCTGATGGAGGGAGGGGGGTGGACCATGGAGAGAGCGATAAGCACAGTTACCCCTCAGCTCAGCAGTGGGGAGCAGGGACGAAACCCCCAGTTCTCTCCCTTCTGTCCCTGGTCCCCTGCTGCTGCCTCCACTGGCCAAACTGAACCCCAAGCCAAAGGGGGCAGGGAACCCAAGTGATCTGGCCATGGCGGGCAGCACCCTGGCACACGGGAGCCTGGAGAATTATCTGGAAGGGCGGCCGTGAATATCCTACACACCTCGTTTCTTGCTCTGACGCCCTCTGGTGCAAGCAGTTTCCCCGTGAATGAGCATCGCATCCTAGGAGAGGTACACAGACTGGGTATCTGTGGAGTTTGCATCTCTTTCAAGTTGCTCCAGACTTGAACCTCTTGTGCTCACTCTTGAACCTTTTCCCATCCCTGTCCCAAGTCATAATGGCACCTCGTGCGTGGGATCTGGCCAGACCCCCACCCCAGCCACACCAGAGAAGAAGAGGCCAAAGGAGTGACACCGAGGGGCAGGACAGGAGAGTCCCTGGTCCTGGGACTGAACTGGGCTGGAGCCAGCTGCCTGGTCCCCTTTATGGACCAATCAAGGAGCCGGGAGCCAGAACTCAGCCTGGCCGAAGCTCACGGCCAATGCCAGGCGCCCCGCCCAGCACGCTGCCCAGCATCTAGAGCCAGGACATCAAGGAGCTGCTAACACTGAACTCGATGGCCTGGGACCCACCTGGCAAAGGGGCCCTGCCCCCACCAACCCTCCAGGATTCCACCCAGAAGTGTCACCTTCTCCCCCAAGGCCCAGGCGCAGAAGCCCCGCCCCCTGCACATCATCACATCAGCTGCCGGTTCATCAAATGCCCAGGAACAAAATGCACCACCGACATCACTCACTGCTCAGCCCAGGGGCCAGGTGGCCCTCCAACGACTCTCACAAAACCTTCTCCTATTTGACCTGCCTTATCTCATCTATAATAGATAAATGCCCAGCCGCAGGGAAGGGAAATGTTTTCACTAACCGAGTATAATAAACCAGAAAAGAGCCAGCTGTCAGGGTCAGGAAGCAGTGCCCAGGAGGGGGCCCCCTGTCCAGGGAAGAATGTTCTGGAAGTGCCCTGCTCACTCGGTGAGCACATTTAAGAAGGCCCGCCCTGTGCCAGGTGGGAGGAGGCAATGCCTGCCATCCTCCCGCAGCTCCCAGCGTGCGGGAAACCATCCGAGCTGCAAGCAGCCAGCCCAGAGAGATGTCCTTGTCGCCCGGCATGTCGTGGGCACAGGTCCTGGGCTCTCTCCCCTCCTGTCAGCCTCTTGGAAGGGCCTGGGCAGGCCGGCCAGCGGGAAGCGTGGTTACATCCGCCCTCTCCGCGGGGGCTGCACATTCTCATTTTGCCTTGGCAGAGACGTGAGCGCCGACGCGCCAGCCGTCGTGGGGGACCGAAGCACAGAGCCAGGGGCCGAGGGCGGAACACGGGAAGAGGCCGCTGGCTCCTGGGACAGCCATCTCCCCTGCAGGTGAGCGCTCAGAGTTAACTCCTAAGGCCCAGGACCAGGGCCCTGCTCTGGGGGCCCAGGACGCCAGGGGAGAAGGGAACCCTGAAGAAGGCACCGAACGTGAGGGGCCTCTGTCCTGAGTCCGCTCTGGCTCCCACCACCACCAGGGCGCTGCTGCCCTAATGGTGATCACAGGCCCGTTCACATCATCCCATCCAGTCCCTGTGAACCTTCACCTCTGGCTTGGGGTCAAAGGGCATAGCTGCCAGCGAGAGGGTAGCCCCCCGGCTTGCCTGAACCCAATTCCCAATTCCGCCTCTTGGACAAGTCGCTGAACCTGCCTGAGCCTCAGTTTCCTCATCTGCAGGGTGGAGCTAGTAACAGGACCGACCTGAGAGGGCTGTGGGGTCCAATGGGCTGAAACGCGGAAGGCGCACATAGTAGGTGCTCATTAAAAGACAGATGTTAGTATCGTTACCACTATTATTGTGATTTTTCAAATGAGGAGCTGGGGGTCCACGAGTGACACCCAACAACGCACAGGGAGCTGGGAGACCCCCGACCCAGGGTGCAGAGCAGGCCCCCCTGGGTGCCTCCCATGAGAAAGCCTCCACGTTCGGGTAGACAGGGCTCCGTCACAGACAACACGGACTTCCAGTCGCCCCAGGAGGCTGTCAAACTCCGTCCTGGACGCGGATGAACACACAGCCCTCCCTCCCTCTCTGTGTCCTTCTGGGGCGAATCCTGGCTGTGTGGCTTGAGGGAGGTGACTGTGCGTCTCTGGGCTGGTTTTCCACCTATGAGAGGGTAGAACTCGATGGTTCCGCCACACTGTGGAACCAGAGACTAATTCATTTCAACCCCACACCCCCGCGGCCCCTCCCGCCCCGCATCTCCCAGCCCCCGGCGAATCCGACACCCAGCACTGTTTAACGAGGCCTGTTGCTGCTTGAGGTCAAAGCCAGGGATGTCAACTTGGTGGAAATTTTTAAGTCATGGAAACAAAACTTTCAGGGCTGAGGGTGGAACACGAGCCGTTTCGACATGTATTTTTAGGACCCTGTACAGGCCCGAAATGCCTTTGGTTCGCGTAGAAACAAAACCATATGTGCGCCTCAGGTTTGCCTGATTGGGGCGTGGGCGTGCCTGGAGTCAGAGTGGCTTCCCCCAGCGGCTTTTCTGATTTGTGGGGAAAAGCCAAAAGGTTCTTCAGAACAAAGAGAAGGTCCTCGCCTCCCCCCTGCCCGTATTCTGTTCTTTCCTTTCTCCTTGGCCTCCAGGCCCTGCTCTGAGGGGGTGTCTGAGGGGCCCTGGAAGGTCTCCAAAGCCGGGGCAGGCAGCCCTGACCGCAGCCTGAGCCCCGCCCTGCAGCTGGAGACAATGGCTTCCAGATGTGCACAGGCCCGGAACTGCCCCAGCAGCCAGGCTGGGGGGCCCGGCGGGAAGGGCCCAGCCCAGGGGCAGGAGGCTCCCAGGACCCACCCGTCCACCTCCCTGACACAGACATTCCTCTCGACCATGTCAGGGAGCACTCCTGAGATGGGGTGTCGTCCCAGCCTCTGCTCTCACACCCCCTCACCCCTCTGCCACAGCCCACTGGCTGACTCTGATCCCCCAGGAAGGTTCGGGCCCCAGGACTGCTTTCGTGTCTATAGAAAAGGTTGTGGGGCCCTGGCTGGTTTTGCTCAGTGGATAGCGCATCGGCCTGCGGAATGAAGGGTCCCAGGTTCAATTCTGGTCAAGGGCACATGCCCAGTTGCAGGCTTGATCCTCATTAGGGAACGTGCAGGAAGCAATCAATGACTCATCATTGATGCTTCTCTCTCTCCTTCTCCTTTCCTCTCTAAAATTAATAAAAATATATATATATTTTTTTTAAAAAAAAAAGGGTGTGAGGCCACGGGGTGTGCATGTCCATGTCATGGCGCAGCGATGCCTGTGGGTCTGCCCAGACAGAGGCCCCGGAGGCCTCCTGATCGCCACAAGGCGGCCAAGCACAGAGCCGCTGACAGCGCGCACACCTTCTCTCCTTGGCACCCCGCAAGCACCCCACTCAGTAGATGTTCGCTGCCCACTTCCAAAGAAGCCCATGAGCTCAAATCATTAAAAGACCGGGAAGCCACAGAGCCCGAGGGGGGAGCCTAGCCTGTGGGACTCCGCAGCCTGAGCCCTGAGACTCTGGCCCGGCCTCCTCGGGCTCCAGGGCACACGTCGGGCGGGCGGGCGGGCAGGCGAGCGGCAGCTGCTCGGGTGGGCAGGGCACTGCCCCTCGGCCGTGCCTGGACGGGCACAGCGGGAGCCTGGTTTGCTGAAGGTCCCCATGTGAGCACAGGCAGGGCCCTGGCTGAGGAACATCAGCACTTGAGGACCCAGCACCCACATGCACACACAGGACCACACACATGCACACAGGAACCTCCGCCCCTCCCGCTTCCTGTCCTTTAAAGCCTCCCGGGAAGGTTCCGGAACTTCCTGTCTCTGCCTCTTGGCTGTGCAGGACCCTGGCCTTCCTGAAAGTGGACAGCCTGGAAGTGATGGCGACTACAGCGCATTCACAGCCCCAGGCGGCGCACAGACGGAGGCGCACAGGCTGGAAGCGCACGATCGCAGGGACGCAGCTCTCGCACAGGCTGCCCGCCCCTGCAGGCGACTCAGACAGGCACACTCCCGGCCGCCTGGCCTCCTGCAGGCCCTGGGCCAGGTCAGCCCTGCTCACCACAAGCCCAGAGCCTGAGCAAAGGGAGGAGGACAGAGGGAAAGAGAGTCAGAAGAGAACAAAGGGGAGGAGAAGAAGAGAGAGGAAGGAGGGAGGGGAGGGGGGAGAGGGCTGCGGCAGGCCCCCATCTCCACCCCAGTGAGTGCACAGGGGCAGCCCATTAACCTCCAGACCTACAATAAGTCAGATTCTTATTAGCTGTGTGGCCTTGGGCACATTAATATCTCGGAGCCTCAGTTTCTTTTTCTGTAAAATGGGGATAATAGAGCAGCGTGTCAGGGAGAAGCACAGAACAGAGAGAACAGTGTGAGGCACGCAGAAGCTGCGTGATGAGTTGGAGCAGTGGTTCTCAGCCTTCTGGCCCTTTAAATACAGTTCCTCATGTTGTGACCCAACCATAACATTATTTTCGTGGCTACTTCATAACTGTCATGTTGCTACTGTTATGAATCATCATGTAAATATCTGATATGCAAGATGGTCTTAGGCGACCCCTGTGAAAGGGTCGTTCGACCGCCAAAGGGGTCGCGACCCACAGGTTGAGAACCGCTGAGTTGGAGGCGAGACCAAACAGGACTCCTGCAGGCCCCGGTGAGGCCATACGGGTGCCGTGCCCGGGAACCTGGTAAGGGCTCAGGACGTGAACCGCCATTGTTTCTGGTACTGCGGTCATCTTTATCGTACGCCGGGCACCCTTCATCTTTGCAGCCATTGTCTCATCGGACCCTCCCACAACCTTGAAAGGCCTTATATCTTTATCCCTATTTTGCAGATGGGCTAGGCAGAGGCCAGAGGGGTGGAAATCACATCCCAGGGCCCACAGCTGGCCAGTGGCGAAGCCAGGATGGAAGAGGTCCCTGGGGACTGCATCTTTTCCGCTGCATCACTACCGGGTGGGGCATTCCAAGTGTAAGATGTGATTTGTAAATATTAAGCGAAGGGATGGTTCTAATAGCTCACATTCATTGAGCATCTGCTGTATGCCAGGACCTGTGCGCAATGTGTTTGTCCACGAAGTCTCACCATGACCTCGTGAAGCATTCGTATTAGTATTATTATTATCCTTATTTTTTCAACGAGGACACCGGAGCACAGGATGGTTGAGTAGTTTGCCCCGGGTCACCAGCCGGTAAGGGAAGGACCCCCACTCAAGTGCAGGCCGTGTCCCCAGGCATATGTGCTCTCAGCCCCTCAGCTGGAGACAGAGCAGCCTCCCACATATGGTGATATGGAAATCCCGAAGACATGTTTAAAAATACATCGCTGAATCAAAAGCAAGGTGCAGGACAGCCTGTCTAACTGCTGCGCTGTTGAAAGGGGGCATAGAGACATGGCGCTTTCATCCGCACAGAGGACCTGGAGGCTGCGCAGGAAGCTGGGTAATTGCCGTCTCGGGAAGAGCCACCGAGAGTCTGGGTTTAGGGACGGGGCGTGGAGAAGGGTGCGGGGAGTGGGGGTGGGGGTGGGGGGAAGAGATTCACATTTCTGTACCCTTTACAATTTTTTGAGATGCCTTTGAAAGTATGAATTTGTTAGCCCCTCTTCAGGAAGAATTTATTTTCATTACGTTGTCAGCTTAACGGAAAGGGAGGCCTGGGCAGGTCGGTGGCTGCCCCTGATCGGAGGCCCCTCCCCACCCCCTCCTCCCCAAAGCTGAGCAGTACAGGGTGGCTGGCCATGGCACCAGGGCCTTCCCCGGTTACCTCTCTCCAGGCCAGGACTCAGGTTACACAGAGAGGCCTGCCCGTGTGCCCTGCAGCGCTCTAATTGGAGAAATGACCTTCGCATCCTGGAGAGCACTCTAGAACTTTCTATAGCTCACTCTTGCCTCTCCTCGGCAGGCGGACAGTGGAAGGCCTCTGACCTGCAGGACTGGGCCCCTGGTCCAGGCTGCCTGCCCCCGCTGCCGGTTGCCCTCGGCAGGACCCGCTTCTCCAACAAGGCAGCGATCACAGCCTGGGAGGGACACCCCAGCTCCAAAATAGTGAAGACCCGGGGACTGCGTGCCCCTTGCCAGCCTCAGGCCCCACAAGCTGCCACAGCTCCAGGCCACACAGCCTTCCTCCTCAGGACTCCCTCCCCCCGAGCTTCCCCCGAGGCCCTGAGCCCCCGTGGCACCTCCCTCCACCTGCTGCATTTAGGTCCAGTCGCGAACTCCGGACAGTTTCACACCACTTCAGAGGCGCGCGCTCTTGGAGGGGCCACAGCTCGCAAAGGTCTGCATCTCCAGCAGCGGGTCAAAGTGCACATCGGAGGCCCGCCTTGGAGTGGAGCCTGAGCGTGCACACTGAACTCCCCCCGGCTCTGATCCGGCCGGTAAGTGGCTCGGGGACAGCCCTATCTGGTTGGTACTCAGAAGCCCCAGGGTGCCTGCGGGGGTGTCCAGGGAGAGGGTCTGGGGCAGCACAGACAGACAGTCCAAGGCGTAGGAGAGCGGCTCCTCCGAGAGAAAGGAACAGAACCAAACCCAGAGTCCGCTGCTGAACCTCGGCCAGAGAGAAGGAGAGGGGAGGGAGGGAGGGAGGGAGGGAGGGAGGGAGGGAGGGAGGGAGGTCAGCTAGCTCTGACCGGGCAAATAGAGGAACCTGAATATGCTGCCCACGAGTTCCAGGACTCGAAACCAGAGGTTTGGGGCAAAGGAACGGCAGATATGCAAACTGAAGGGCAATAAATCTCAGCCAGGCCCCCCCTTGGGCAGGTGGGACAGCTAACTCCCCAGGGTGAGGGCCTGGTGGCCCGGGGCTGGGGTGCTGGCTCCTGCAGAGCCCAGGCTGCACTGGGTTGGGTTGTGGCGGCAGCACTGCGGGCAGGCAGACAGGCAGCCGGCCGCGTGGCCACAGCGCCCCCTGGCGGCCCTCGGGGTCCCAGCGCCCAGCCGCAGCGTCGCGACCTCCCAGAATGGCACACTGAGTGAAGGTCACCGCCAGTGCTGGCCAGGGCTTCCCAGGCGCCCCGCCCCGCCCCGCCGCGCCCCACCCCACCTGACGGGCAGTGAAATGCTGTCATCTGGTGTCAGGCCCCCGGCAAACAAAGCCCCCTTTTCTATACGTTTTAGGGGGGACAGAGGGTGCCCGCTCCTATCACCACCCCCACCAAAGTGAACGGATGTTTCTCCTCGTGCCATTTTATTTCTTCTCCAAAACAGTGGCACCTAAATGTGGAATCTCAAATCCCCCTGTCCTCAGAGGACCCTGCTTTCATCCCAGGCAGTAGAGGGCACGTCTAAAAACTCCCCTTTTCTGTGCTGTGTTTAGGCTCCTAAAAGGACACAGCCACCTCCTGCCGGGCATTTTAATAGCCGCTAACACCCCGCACCTCTTCAGTGCGCGGAGCTACTGTAAACAATTTCCAGGTATGATTTCTCGCATCAGCCTATTATTATCCACATACGAATGAGGTTGCTGAGGCACAGAGCGGTGGAGGAAGTGGCGGACAGTCACACAGTTAGAGGGGAAGATAGGGTTTTAACTCGGGCCGTCTCGATTCCAGGAGAGAAAGGGGGATACAAGGCAGGGAGGGTGGTAAAGGAAGAGAAAACTCCCGTGTAAGGCGGGGCCGTGCTGCAGTGCCCAGTGCCTCCTGTCCCTGGGCGGGTCCCGAACGCCTTGTTCAAAGTCTCTGACTCCTTCACAGAGCCTGGCCTCAGGGGTCAGACTAGGGAGCTGGGAGTCCCGGAGTGGGCTCACCCACCAGGAACTGCCCAGGCCAAGGTCCGGGCAGCGGAAGGAGAGAGGGGGAGGAGGGGAGTTCTGCCCCACCCCCACCCGCTCACCCAGGCCTCCCTGTCCATCCTGGCTGGCTGGGGAGGGGTCCACCATGATGGAGAAAGGAGGGGGCTTTGGAGAAGAATGGAACATGGAGCTTTTGCCCGTCGAAACGATTTCTCCAACCTCCCTCTGATGCCTGTGGCACGGGGGCTCGCTGTGGCTGCACATTCAGCAGGGTCCTCCCTGCCCCTGCCCCCAGCCCCTACCCGAGATGCAAGGACAGAATCCTCAACGCCGTCTGGTCATTTCTTTGCCTGACTTTGAGCACTTAGAGGTCCAGGTCCGTACCTTCCTCCTCCTGGCTGAGATCTGAAATCTGCACGTCCTCCCCTTGCGGCCTGTCGTCAGCGGGCGGGTACAGCGCTGAGCCCCGTGCAAAGGACGGGTCAGCAGGGGAGGAGGGGGAACGAGACCAAGACGGGGCCACTGCAAGGCTGGGCTCCTCGGTGAAACTGCAGCCATCTTTGAGGTGAAGAGCTAACGTGAGATCCAGCTTCCTGTCTGTGGATGGGAGGTGTAAGAGGCCAGGTGAGGCCTCCACTGTGCCAAGTGTGGGGTGAGTCTTGGGGAAGTCTTCAGAGGGAGGGGGCAAATCCAGGAGAGTGTACCATCTGCACACATCCCAGCAGTCTGACTGCTCCCTGCTGTTACCGCCAACGCTATTGCTTATTAAAACAAATTACCGAGTTTCTCTGCCCTTCTCCCTTATGGTGGCTCACCCACTAATTTCCCCAGAATACCCCAGAAATGAAATAGGAATGTGTTGTCGCTCCGATATATTCCCCCCTTGGTTATAAATGGCTGGGCCGTGGTGCAAGGCATGCTGGCATCTTGGTTCTGTGGATCTGTGGGAACAAGAAGAGTGGGTCCAGCAGGAATAGGGGGCTGGGGGGACCCTTTTGGTATTTTCCAAAAGTAGCCTGGTTCCTCCTCTTGCCAGCCTCAGGGCCTTTGCACATGCTGCTCCCGCTGTCTAGCACTGAGCTCTGCTCACCCCATCCCTTTCCATCAAATGATGAGTCTTCCTTCAGCTGCAGGGGAAAAGTCACTTTTTCAAGGAAGCTTTCCTGACACTGGTCTCCCCTGAGTCTATGACGACGCTTCAAAGCAGTAGGGTTCAGGTGGGTTCTGTGGGATCCCCAGGAGGCACAGCCTGTGGCCAGGACTGGAGTGCAGGTCGTTTACTTGGGAGAGATTCCCAGGGAGCATGCGTGAGGGAGTGGGGAGGGTGACATGAGGAAGAAGAAATGAGTCATTACAGGATGTGTGTGGGCACCGGGGGCTCTGCTCGGACCCCCTGAGGAGCAGAGAGAAGGCCCCAGAATTAGTTCCCTAAAGCAGCGGTCGCCAACCGGGGGTCCGCGGGCCATTGGTGGTCCGTGAGGTCCGAAAGGTTGGCGACCACTGCCCTCAAGGACAGGGGCATCTACGCCCCAGCTCCTGGCCCCACTGGTTGAGAGTTGCCTAGGAGGGGTGGAGGGGGGGGTTAAGGTCCTGCATCAACCATATTTCTTCTTTTCTGTTTACTTGATGCTCTGGCATGTGGGGCCTTGATCTTGGAGAGACTTCCCCTCCCAGAGCCAGGGAATTCCTAGAGAGAGCAGATGCCTCCCCTGAGAGCCTGCCTCTGCTGACCAGACCAGCACAGAGCAGACCCCCAGCCGTCTCCTCTAGCGAATTCTCACACACCAGCCAGGACCAGGTGCCAGACAACTATGGACCACCCCGTGGCCCAGAGCCCAAAGCCGCCGACATTATTCAAATGGTCCCACCCTAAACTTACCCGGCCTGCCCCCTGCCTCGCCCTTCCTTCCCGTGACAGTCATCGCGGCGTCCACCTGATTAAAGCACATCGCGTCCACTCTCACCCCTGCCCCACTGCCGGGTGCGCGGGCTCAGGGCCCCGCCACATCGAGAAGGTCCGGAGGCAGGAGACAAGCAGGCGCCCGGTGCACAGGTGAAGAGGGAGGTGGCCCTGAGATGTCCCAGAAGTGGTCACCGGCCACCACCGCTGGGGCGGAAGTCAGAGCTGGCCAAGGACCGTGAGGAGCAGGCCCAGAGGGGACACCATAAAGCTGACCCTGGGGGAGAGCGACGGACAGTCCCATAAAACGCATTCAAAGGGCCCCGGTCACTTCGGTCCAGCAGCCAAGTCCGTCCCCAGTGGGAATCCAGCCAGTAGCTGAGGGCCACCTACACAGTCCAGTCACCCAGGCGCCGGGACTGGCAAGAGCTGGGTCAGGTGGCAGAGCTGTCAGCCCGGGAGGGAAACTGAGGCACAGACTAAAGGGGCTCATGAGATGCTAGGTGTTCCCCCCAATGCCTTGCCTTCAAACAGGATTCCTCCCCAGACCCAGGGCAGAGTCAGGTACGGGTGGCGTGGTGAGCACGGAGACCCAGGGATCACACCGGGCCGGACCAGGGTGAGACATCCAAACAGAAATTTAAAAAATAAACCCATAATTCTCCTCCCCTAGTCTTCAGAATGTTCCAGGAAAGTCTTTCCTAGAATCAGATTCATCTTTTTGAATGGCCACCAGGGGCAGGGGGTACCAGGGTGCCACGCCTCGGGGACATCCTATACCTGCTAAACACCATACATGTGTAGGTCCCCATACATTTCCAGCAGATGGCAGTAAAGACGCTCGTGCTAAAAAATCCCCATTACAACATTCTCTTGAGGAGGGGCCGTTCCCGCCTAAGGTGTGCAAGTGTGCGACTACCTCAACGGCGGGATGGGGCAGAGGGGACGCTGTGTGCCTTCCAAGGGTGACTCCTTAAAGGTCACCAGCTTTCCCCGTGTTCTCTGAAACGCCCCCACGTGGAGTTCGGAGCGGCCATGGGAGGAGCTCCGCTGCCCTGAGGCTGCTTGGCTGGGAGGAAGCGGAGCTAAGCCGAGAGGCTGCATGTGGGCAGTCTTCCCGTCATCCCAGCCCAGACAGCAGACATGAATGAATGAATGAATGAATGAATGAATGAATGAATGAATGGGAGAGCCTCCAGGTAATTCTAGGCCCCATCATCAAGTCACCCCCCAGTTTGGAGTCTTCCCAGCCGACAGGCAGCCCCCACTGTATACCTGAACTCTGACCCACAGAACCTGTGAGCGCGGTTCACGTATTGTTGTTGGCTGCTGCGTGTTCCATGGCAGTGCTGACCGGAGCAGGCAGAGTCCAGGGACGTGCTACATAAATCAAGAGGTGGGAAAACCCTTGCTATTCGTACAGACCTGAGCTCAGAGGTAAGTTCATTATTGCCAGTTGCTTCCCCTCCCTGAGCCTCGGTTTCCTCATCTGTAAAGTGGGGACAATACCTCCCTGGTTGTGCAGATTTAAGCAGCTGCTAAAATTATCCCCCATGAACTCTGAGGGGGATGGGCCGGTGCAGATGTGAGGGCTGGTGTTTTGTTTAATGTGTTTTTGTGCATTTTAGAGAGAGAGGAAAGGAGAAGGAGAGAGAGATAGAAACATCATCGATGAGAGGGAAATATCATTTGGGTGCATCCTGCACACACCCTGTGGGGGATCGAGCCCACAACCCGGGCATGTGCCCTGACCGGGAACCGAACTAGTGACATTGGTGCATGGGTCTATGCTCACCCACTGAGCCACACCAGCCGGGCTGTGAGGACTGTTTTGATTACAACACTCAGCATCAACTTGTGGGTGACAACACCAGTTCTGACACTAATGAAGATTCCATGTCCTTGCAGATTACATGAAGAATCTGGGGGGTGGCCTCAATGGCAGAAATCAGTGACATTTCATTTATCTCCCATATGTTTTGGCTTTAATTGGTGATTTTTAATGCATGGAGACATTCACTGTCAAAATACAGAAACGGTGCACACAGATACGCTGAAGAGGCAAACCCGGATAGACTCTCTAATGCGACTTTTCCGAAACGGTGACTGAGCTTGTGTTGCAGTTCAGCAAACGGGGCTGCTGCTACGGGGGTCCGGAAACTTGGAAAACAGCATTATAAGCTTTTCTAACTGGGGAGGAGGGGTGAAGGTCCCAGCCCTGGACAGTGCCAGGCACACGCGCGGAGCTTGCCTTAGTCTGTCACGTGGCACTCCAAGCACGGGGAGCACAAATGAGCCTGCACGGGACTCCCAGGTGGCAAATTCTGACACCAGGAGAGAAGCCTTCTGCCCATTTCCACACGTTACCCGCACAGCCTGGGCGTGCGCAGGCCTCAGGGGACTGGGGTCCCTGAGGCTGGGTGGCCGGGTGAGCATCAGGAGAGAGCTCTGAGCAGGGACACTCCTGGGTGACCCCCAAAGACGTCAAACACCCCTGGATACCAACAGGTGGATGAGAGCAGGAAGAATATGAAGGCAGCCACGAGAGGGCAGAGGGGGGCTCAGGTGAGGTAGTGGAGGGTTCTCAGAATCTCTGAGCACATGCGTGGCCCCTGTGGGATGAAACGATCTCTTCACCAGGAGGTTAATGGGGGCCTGGTGTCCCCCCTCCCCTCCCTCCGAGACCACATTCTCATCTCCTGGGACTCGGTCATCCTTAGGGGTGTCTGCTCCTGAAGCCAAAAAACAGCTCGAGCCCGGCCGGCGTGGCTCAGTGCTTGAGCGTCAGCCTATGAACCAGGAGGTCACGGTTCGATTCCCAGTCAGGGCACATGCCAAGTTGCGGGCTCCGTCCCCAGGAGGGGACATGCAGGAGGCAGCCGATCAATGATTCTCTCTCATGGTTGATGTTTCTCTCTCTTTCTCCCTCTCCCTTCCTCTCTGAAATCAATAAAAATATATTTTTTTAAAAAAGAAAAAGGTAGAAAACATGTTTCCTCTAATAAGTAAAATCTCCTTGCCTCATCCTTGCCTCCAAGAGGATTCTGGTAGCACAAAGCCAGGCGGGTTTTGTTGTGTCTGTGTCTGTTTGCATAAACAAGCGCCATTTCCCCAGCCTCGTGTTAAACAGAAATCCATTCTTCAGGACAACTCTTGTTGTGCTTTGAAAACAAAAACCTGCCGATTGTAAGGGCCTCTGCCATCACCCAGAGGATGGGGACAGCTGCTCTCAACGCAGAGCCTGCAGGACGGGGGGTGGCCGGCCCGCCCCACGCCACCTCCCTGCGGACCGCTGGTGCCCACGTGGCTTCCCCACAGCCCTGTCAGTGTCCCATTCAAAGCCGGCCACCGCGGTCCCTCTCTCCCCTGCGTCCTCGGCATTCCAGGGCCCCCCGCGCTCAGCCGGGCCCCTGACACCTGCAAGCGACGGAGCCAGGGCTGTGCCGGGCGCGTGCCGCGGCTCTTTTCTGACGAGGTAGCTACTATCGCAGAGGCAGACATCCAGAAAATGAGCTGTTCCGCCCCAGCGAGGCTCGTCGCAAACAGGGGGGCTTCTGCTTTTCAAAATTCCCCAACATCCCCTGGGTCTGAACATAATAATCCTCTCTCGGCTGAGGGACTGAGTCAGAGCGGTCTCTGAGCAGGAGCCGCAGCAGGGAGTAGCAGAGCACTCCGCACACGCACGGTCCTGCACCGTTTCTCAGCGGCCCCACGCGCTCCTGCCCGCCCAGGGTCAGTGTCCATGTTCATCCCACAAGGAGGCGCTCCGTCAGGCCAGTACCCAGCGCCTCGCGGCCCCAGACGGGAGCAGGTTGGTTAGAGGGCGTGAGCCTGACCTGCAGCGAGGAAGCTGGGGACCAAGCTCGGTCGCTGGGTGAGGATACTTGTGGGCCGGGGGACGGTGATGGAGTGGCCTCTCATGGTCCCACAAGAGCCATCAGGCTCAGGGATGCAGTCGCCATGGAAATCAGTAGGTGCTCAGTCCACAGCAGGGGCTGAGAGGTGTGCCCCAGCACGCCCTCCGCTGGGGGCAGGAAGCCCATGGCTGAGGACCTGCTGTGTCCCAGGCACGAGGCTAGAATCTAATCCTCCCTGAGACCCTGTTTTACATCAGCTTCATAGCAACTTCTGGGCCAAGAGAGGACTAGCCCCCTGTTTACTGGATGACGACTCTAAGGCCCAGAACGACGGAGTGATCCACCCAAAGTCACCCAGCGTGCAAGTGGCGGAGCAGGGCTGGACCAGGGGCCCCTGACCCGGGGGCTGTCCCCTTCCCACTCTGCCCACCTGGGAGCAGCCTGCCATCTGTTAACCCCCAGGTCAGACATGCCATGCAGCTCTGAGTCTCGGAAAGAACCGCCACAGAGCGGCTCTGCAGAGAAACGCGGACGGGCGGTGCTGGGGAGCCCCCTCGGAGGACACCTCACAGGGCAACAGGCAAGGACGGGGCCCAGCCGGGAGTCCCCAGTGGCCAGCTCCAGAAGTGAACCCACACAGACACTGATGGCTCTCAGTCCTCCTCCCCCCGGGGAAAGGGTAGGACACAACGCTGACCAGGAGCTGATCGTATCAAAATGCTGATCAATAACTGATGAATCGCCCTATGCAGACAGTGCCAATACTGTCTCCCTGGACATCAAAGGGTTTTGGGTGAGAGGTGGTCTCCCCACTCATATCCCTGCCCGCGCGCCCCCCCATACACACACGCACCCCAAGCCCTGACTGTCACCCCGAGGAAGGGGGCATGGTCATCTGAGTGCTCAGACCTGAGCCATCATGGGTGAGGGGTCACCACCGTGTGTTACAGTCTGTGCCCCCTACGTCCGAGAGTGTGTCCGTTTGGGCATATTAACAAAAATGCCATAGAAACCACGGACACTTACTTCTCACTTCTGGAGGCTGGAAGTCCAAGGCAAAGGCATCGACAGGTTCGGGTCCGGTGAGGACTCCCTCCCGGGTCAGCGATGCCGTCCACTCCTGTGCCCTCCCAGGTGGACGGGCCGAGGGAGCTCGGGGTCTCAGAGGCCCTGCTCCCAGCCATGAGGTCTCACCTTCATGGCCCAACCACCTCCCAAAGGCCTCACCTCCAAATATCACAGTATGGGGGTTCGGTTTCAACCTGTGCTTTTTTGGGGGGATACAAACATTCAGTCCATGGCAGTAGTGAACGGGCAGCGGCAGATGGGCCAGTCTTATTCACGTGGCCTTGGGCCTGTTTTGCAGATGTGGGCATCTGGATTCCTTTAAGACAGTGGTTCTCAACCATCTGACCCTTTAAATACAGTTCCTCATGTTGTGACCCAACCATAAAATTATTTTCGTTGCTACTTCATCACTGTAATGT
This sequence comes from Myotis nattereri, assembly GCF_964212035.1. Taxonomy (NCBI): domain Eukaryota; kingdom Metazoa; phylum Chordata; class Mammalia; order Chiroptera; family Vespertilionidae; genus Myotis; species Myotis nattereri. The sequence continues at coordinate 12,346,523 of NC_138090.1, forward strand.
TGCTACTGTTACGAATCGTCATATAAATATCTGATATGCAGGGCGGTCTTGGGCGACCCCTATGAAAGGGTCGTTCGACAGCCAAAGGGATTGCGACCCACAGGTTGAGAACCGCTGCTGTAAGGGACGCAGACTTCCCTTAGGCCTGATGGCCACGCGGAGCTCCCCAGCCCCGTCTTTACCAGAGGCCATCGTGCACTTGCCCGGCTTCTAACAAGCCTGGGTGGTGACCAAATCCCAGGGCAGAGACCAGGGGGACCCCACACCCGGCGAGGTGGTGTGCGCCCAGGCTGCGGTGAGGACCCGCCTGGGCCTGCAGGCTCCACGCCACAGATGCTCTTTCTGGGCCGGTCGCCACCCACCTGACGGCTCCCCATGAGCTGGTGGCCAGGACGTCCCTGTCACCTAGCAGATGAGTGATGAGAGCGGGTCCCCTGGGTGGAGAGCCTCATGGTGACGGGCACGTACTGCTGAGTGGTCCCAGGAGGTCCCCGGGAACTGTCCTAAATTGAGGCTGTGGGGACCAGGCTTCATACCCACCCCTCCTCCACCAGGCAGTCCTTCGCTCTGAGGACTGTGGGCGAGGTGGTTCCGCAGGGTCAAGGGCAACTTCCAGAGAAGGAAGGAGCTGCAAGATGCTCCCAGCGTCTGGGGAATGGGTGCGAAGGCCCTGAAGGTGCCCGGGCGCCCACTGCAGAGAACTCGCCGGCCCAGGCAGGCGGGGGCCTGGAGGGAGGCGGCGTCTCCTCTCGCTTCCAGTCTTGGCAGACCCGCCACACACACACACACACACACACACACACACACACACACACACGCCCTCCCAGGGGCCCCAGGGGCCTCCTTCAGCCGCTGTCTCCCCCACAGAGCTGCTAACAGACACATCAAAGCCGCAGCACGTCCCTTCCCAGAAGCTTTGAAACCCGCTTCTGAAATGGCCGTGCCCAGGCAGATTAAAAGTCTGCCGACTGAAGCATCAGAAGGCCGCGGGCATCGGGACCGAGTGGGTGGGCTCGCCACTACAGAGCCGTGGAGAGCTTTTGTGCGCCAGGCAGTGGAACAGAAAAGCCGGGATGAAAATGCGTGGGGAATCCAAGCAGCCAAGGCTCAGCTCTCAAACCTCTGAAGCCGTGGCGGACATGTCAGGGCCCAGCTGGCGTCGGGAAAATGAGCAGATTGCCAGGAAGAAGCCAATGAAACTCATTCATTCATGCAATCGTGAATTCATGTGGGAATAATTAATGTGTGCCTACTAAGTACCAGGCACTGTGCAGAGGGAATAGGACAGACCTGCCCTTACCTCCACGTTGTGGACGGAGCCAGACAGACAGTCAAGTGTGAAATGTGCTGAGATCCCAAAGCACAGGGGCCATGGGACTCAGAGAAAGTCAGGGAGGGCTTCCTGGAGGAGGCAAAGCCTGAGCTGAGCCCCCAAAGATGTGCAGGAGTGAATCTGGTGACGGGGAGTGGGGAAAAGAGAATATGAGTGAGGTGAGAGGGAAGAGAGGTTTGACAGAGTGGTGGAGAGGAGTGAGGCTGGGGGGACACGGGTGATCACCAATGCCAGGAAAACACGGTGGACTTCATGGGGAGGGCAGTGAGGAGCCATGGAAGGGTCAGGAGCTGGGGCATCTGTGGATCAGGGTACTGAGCCACCCTGCCAGCCACCGAAGACCCACTCTGGGTTCAGAATTCTGACCCAAGACTGGAGAGGGCCGGTGGCCCTGGCCCTGCATGGTTTTGTTCTTTTGCACAAATCCGGCCCCCGTGGGAAATAGAGCTCTTCCCAGACGGAGGCCCTGCAGGAGCGGGGTGATCCAGGCCACTGGGCCGGTGCGGCCGGGACTGCGCGTCCTGCGGGATCTCGGAGCCGGGAAGGGTCGGAGAGCCTCAGAGGCCTCCACAGAGAGGCAGAAGCCTGGGGAGGAACGCCAGCGCTTCCAAAAAGGGCGACTGTACGCTCAGGGCGACTGGCAGAGGAGGATGGTGGACGCGGAGGATGGGAGGGAGCCAGTTGGGGTCAAGGACGGGCTGGCGGCTGCCCGCAGGGAGCGGGCGGGGGGGAGCGGGCTCTCCTGCCAGGACATTGCAAACTAAGCAGACAGACCAACGAGAGGAATTCACCCAGGAAGACGACTCCAAGCCGCCTGTGTGTCCCGAATGCTGTGTGAGCACTGGAAGCAGGTGAGCAGGAGAGAACTCTGTGATCGATCCAGCTGGCGCGGGTCCTGAGTTCTGCCTTGTGCTTGTGTAAAGGATGGGAATCGGGGCTCTGCCAGAGAAGGAGGTGCTCCGGGTTTGGGCAAAGATTAAATCTTAGCACCCAGCACCCTCCGTAAGTACCTGGGGAGGAACGAAGAAGGGAGAGAAGGGGGGAGGGGAGGAGGGAGGGAGAGGTTGGAGAGCTCTTTGCTGTCGTTCAGGCGCACCCCTCTTGGAGAGTGACCGACCGGCTCCCCGAGGAGACCCACTGCTCTCACCGGGGTGTTCACATTGAACTTCAGCAGAAGACGGGGCCGTCCATGCTAGGAGGCTCCAAGGTTAGCATAGCCAGGACCTGACTGTGAACACCTGTCATTGAGAATTAACTCCTGCAAGAAGGGAAAATGGGGGGACAGGGCAGGGGCGGAAGGAGAAACGCAGCCCAGAACCCTGGCCTCCGGCTCGGGGCCTGGTGTCTGACGGCGTTCTCAGTTCGGTGCCAGAGGAATAGTGGCGGTGCACCCCAGACAGCCCTACCTGGGCCGGGGGAGGTTTGGGAGGGCAGACCAGGAATCACTGTTTAACCTGCGGTGGGGCGCAGGGATCTGGGGAGGTTTATAAGGGGGTGATGATGGCTTAGCCGATAAGAAAACCTCTCCCATGGTTACATGGGATTCTCAAAATAGGGCTGCGGGTGCCTTAGGGATGCCTGGTCGCCCATTTTACAGATGAGGAAATAGAGACCCAGCAGGTTTAAGAAACACAACTCGGTCATTAAACCTGTTCTCTACCCCACTGTCAACCAGGCACTCAGAAGACACTCAATGCCTTGAATCAAAGTGCTACATCTCTCAACGGAGTGGGAAGTCCTCGGCTGCGGGAGTCATTCCTTTTACTTCCACGTCTCTCTCCCCAGGGCCCTCCAGCTCCCACAGCACCCGGCACCGTCCCCTGCAGACCAGAGGCGCTCAGCCAAGTGGGGGCGGGGGCTCAGTGAGGGCAGGAAGAGGCCGACGAGGAGAAGAGAGCAACAGGACCCTGTCCTTGGCTTCCTTCCTGCGGGGTGACAAGGCCCAGGGGCCTGAAGCAGTCACAAGGCAGGTGCTTCTGGAAGGCAGCCCCCCAAGAGGTCATTTTGAGGTTGGCATGCGCCGCCCAAAATGAAACTGCGCTTCTTGTATTTACTAAGAGGGAGGCCGGGGGGTGAGGAGGGACACAGGCACAGCTCAGAGCCTGGGGCCCCTTCAAAGACTGTCCCCCTCCGCCAGGCAGTCGGGCCCCACTCTGTCCCCATCCCAGCCCTGCTTTGGGATCACACATAGAAAAGCCACGGGTGCGGGATCTTGGCCGAGAACCTGGGCTCCCCCTAGTGGCCCTCCGGGGTATCGGCGCCCAGCAGGGCAGTGTCTCCAGGAACCCAGGCCTCTGGGAAGGTCGAGTCCAGCGAGGCAGTTGAGGAGCTAAAATCCCAAAGGCAGTTGCTCCCCTGGGAACCCCGGCGGAGGGCGATGCTTATTTAACTGAGGCAGCGACAGGAAGGCGTGAATAACCGACCGGGGCCTCCTGGGCCTGGCTGCAGCTGGGGACCGATGAGCAGGGTTCAGCCCATGGGTGATGGCTGTGCCTTAACCAGCGGGGCCCTCGACAGCCCAGCCGGCAGCTCCGTGAAGCTGTAGTGCAGCGGTTCTCAACCTGTGGGTCGCGATCCCTTGGGGGTCGAACGACCCTTTCACAGGGGTCGCCTAAGACCATGGGAAAACACATATATAATTACATATTGTTTTTGTGATTAATCACGATGCTTTAATGATGTTCAATTTGTCACAATGAAAATACATCCTGCATATCAGATATTTGCATGACGATTCATCACAGTAGCAACATTACAGTTACGAAGTAGCAACGAAAATAATGTTATGGTTGGGGGTCACCACAACATGAGGAGCTGTATGAAAGGGTCGCGGCGTCAGGAAGGTTGAGAACCGCTGCTGTAGTGGGACCTGGGTGGACCTCTGGGAATCCAGCCCCAGGGAGTGTAACTGCCGCCAGTTGGCCTGTAACCCCACACAGCTCCTCGCGGGAGGCTGTCACGATCCCCAGGGCAGACCGAGGAGGCCAAGGCTCGGGGAGACTAAGGGCTGTACTCCAACGAGCCGAGTCCTGGAGGCGGAAGCAAACCTTGTCTGTCCAGAGCCCAACGGCCCGTCCACTCCTCCCTCCCCTCCAGGCTCTCCCGCCTCCCCCGTCTCATGCCTCTGCACCCACACTCGCCACTGGCTGGTCCCCAAGCCGCCTCTGGGGCCAACACACGGCCACTTCTGTTCCCAACCGGACGCCTGGGTCCCACGTGTCGCACCCACAGCGCGTGATGCTTCTCTCCATGGCACTCGCCCTCTGTCCTTTTCAGCGGCGACTGGATTGTGTTGTTTTGGCCATAACTGTGTTCTACTACATCATGGCCAGTGACCCCTCTGCGGCCTCCTCGATAAGGGATGAGATGCTCCCTCCCCCGCCCCCCTCCCTCCTGTGCCCTCTGCCCTGCATCACCTTCCCTCTCCGCGATGCCCTTCCTTTCCACACGGCTGTCTACCTGGCAAAGGCTCTTCAGCTTGCAAACCCTGCCGCAGTTCTTGCTCCTCTGAGATGGCCCTGAGGTCCCCGCCCCCACTCCTCCCCCACCCCCACCCCCAGCAGGGAAAACAGTGCTCTCTCCAGGGCCCCCACAGTGCCTAGCGGGCCCCCGCCCCCCCAGACCTCTCACCACTTCCCATTCTAACAACTGGAGTGTATGTGTGGGCCCCGGGCTGTGCGCCTGGGGGGCGGGGCAATGCTTGGTTACTGAGCATTCTGGGAGCCTAATGCCGGCCCCACAAGTGGTGGCACTAAAAGAATCTTGTTGAGTGAGCGAGTAGGGAGATGACACTGCAGGTTTCAAAGCAAGATGTGGCAGGGCTGGGATGAAGTCAGTGGTGATGCAGGTACGACTGAGAGCTGCCCGTGGATTTTTTTTTAATATGTCGCACCCATAGGGCGTGATGACAAGTCCCCACTGGCTTGGGGACAAGCCAGTGGTGAGTGTGGGTGCAGAGGCATGAGACAGGGGAGGCAGGAGAACCTGGAGGGGAGGGAGGAGTGGACAGGCCGTTGGCCTCTGGGAGTTCTGTGTGGTCAGACAGACATGGGCTTGGGAGACGGACAGAGAGATAGAAAAAACGATGAGAGAGAAACATCATCCATTGGCTGCCTCCTGCACGCCCCCCGACTGAGGATCGAGCCTGCAACCCGGCCTGTGCCCTGACCGGGAATCGAACTAGTGACCTCCTGGTTCCTGGGCCTATGCTCAGCCACTGAGCCACACCGGCCGGGCTGCCCATGAATTTGATGACTCCGTGTCTGTCCTGGCTGTGTCAGAAATTCTGGATGAGACATCTGACCTTTCTCTAACCCTTGGTTTCTTCACCAACAACATGGACTTAATAGCAACACATTGCCGCCCTCTAGCCTCCTCCGAGAAGCCAATGACACAGCACAAGGCCCTTTACGAGAGGCTCAGCTCTCTGATCCAGCTTCTGGGTGGCTCCCGGGGGTTGGGGCATTTTAAGGCACTTGGTGCCAGAGGCCCATATTAAACTGAGCCTCCAAGAATGAGCGAAACACAGGCGGACGGATGGAGAGGGCAGGAAACCTGTCCCAGTTGGAGAAAATGATCTGGGGAGGCCTTGGCGGGAGGGAGAAGGGCAAAGAAATAGCGCCCTCTGCCCACCTGCTGTGTGCACAACGCGTTCCGTTCTCTCGCTTCACACGCCCAGGATCACCAATAATCAAAGTGAGGGGCGGCAGCCAATGTCTGCTCACCACTGACACCTTTAGGAACATAAAGAAACTAGCTACGGGCTGGGGGGAAATATTCAGACCCACAATACATAAAACATTCCTCCTACGCATCAACAGCTAAAGGACAACCAGCCCAATTTTTTAAGTGTCAAAAGCCTGGACTAGGCATCACAAAAGAAAATAGAGGAAGAGCCAGTATGCACATGGAAAGGAATCTCTGGATCATTAGTCATCACAGAAAAGCAAATTAAAGCCACAAGGAGATACCACAACCCGTCCGCTAGAGAGGCAAGATGCTGGCAAGAACACAGAACAACGGGAACTCCCTTAGACGGCGAGCAAGTGTGGAGGGCACGGCCGCGTTAGAAAATGTCTGGAGGTTATAAAGTTAAACACACACCTGCCTGTAGCCCAGCAATTCCACCCCAAGTATCTACCCAAGACGAAGGAAGATACAGGTCCACATCAAGCTTGGTACATGAACATTCACAGCAGCTTTATTCAAAACTAGAGGCCCGGTGCACAAAAATTTGTGCACTCGGGGGGGAGGGAGGGTCTCTCAGCCCGGCCTGTGCCCTCTCACAGTCTGGGACCCCTCGGGAGATAATGCCCTGCTGGCTTAGGCCTGCTCCCGGTGGCAGAGGGCAGGCCCAATCCCTAGGTGCAGCCCCTGGTTGGGCTCAGAGCAGGGCCGATTGGGGAGTTGGGGCACCTTACCCTGTCACACACAGAGCAGGCAGATTGGGAGGTTGCGATGCCACCCTCAGTCACGCTCAGGGTAGGGCCGATTGGGGGGTTGGGGCACCGCCCCCTGTCACACTCAAGGCAGGGTCGATGGGGAGGTTGCAGCGCCACCCCCTGTCACGCACAGAGCAGGGCCCATCAGGGGGTTGGGGTGCTGCCCCCTGTCACGCACAGAGCAGGGCCCATCAGGGGGGTTGGGGCTCCATACCCTGTCACACATAGAGCAGGGTCAATCAGGGGGTTGAGGAGCTCCCCCCTGTCATGCACAGAGCAGGGCCGATCAGGGGGTTGAGGAGCTCCCCCCTGTCACTCACAGAGTAGGGCCGATCAGGGGGTTGGGGCACTGCCACTCTCACACTCAGGGCAGGGCCGATGGGGAGGTTATGGCTCTACCCTGTCACACACAGAGCAGGGCCGATCAGGGGGTTGAGGCGCCGCACCCTGTCACACACAGAGTTGCAGGGCGATCAGGGGGTTGGGGCGCCTTCCCCTGTCACGAACAGAGCAGGGCAGATAGGGAAGTTGTGGCCCCGCCCCCTGTCACACACAGAGCCGCAGGGCGATCAGGGGGTTTGGGCGCTGCCCCCTGTCATGCTGATCCCGGTGCCGGGAGGCCTCTCGGCTCCGCTGATCCCGGTGGTGGGAGGCCTTGCGGCTCCGCTGATCCCGGTGCTGGGAGGCATATTACCCTTTTACTATATAGGATAGAGGCCTGGTGCATGGGTGGGGCTGGCTGGTTTGCCCTGAACGGTGTCCTGGATCAGGGTGGGGGTCCCCACTGGAGTGCCTGGCCAGCCTGGGTGAGGGGATGATGGCTGTTTGCAGCTGGTCACACACCCTTCAGGGAGGGGGTCCCCACTGGAGTGCCTGGCCAGTCTGGGTGAGGGGCTGAGGGCTGTTTTCAGGCCGACTGAAGCTCCCAACTGCTCCTTTTTTTCTTTTTTTTATTCTGGGCCAGCTTTAGCCTGGCTCCAGCTCTGAGGCCTCTGCTGCTGAAAGAAGGTATCTGGTTTGTTTCGGTTCTATAATTGAAACAATGTATAACTCCAGCTCTGAGATCCCAGGCTTGCTGAAAGCAGGTTTCTGGGGTTTTGTTTAGCTTCTATATTTGTTACAATGTTTCTTAAACTGCAAGCTCAGAGACCGGCAAGGCAGGCAGGGAACGTTGGAGTCCTCCTTCACTGAAGCAAGCAAGCCTCATGTTAGTTTCAAGCTGCCTGGCTGCCGGCCGCCATCTTGGCTGGCAGTTAATTTGCATATCTCGCTGATTAGCCAATGGGGATGGTAGCGGTCGTACGCTAATTACCATGTTTCTCTTTTATTAGATAGGATAGCCCTAACTGGTTTGGCTCAGTGGATAGAGCATCGGTCTGCGGACTCAAGGGTCCCAGGTTCGATTCCGGTCAAGGGCATGTACCTTGGTTGCGGGTACATACATACCCAGTAGGGAGTGTGCAGGAGGCAGCTGATCGATGTTTCTCTCTCATCGATGTTTCTAACTCTCTATTCCTCTCCCTTCCTCTCTATAAAAGATCAATAAAATTTTTAAAAATAACAAAAAAAAATAGTGCAAAACTGGAAAGACCCCCAACGTCCACCAGTAAGTGAAGGGGTACACACACCATGGTGTCTCTATACACCCGAATACTATCAGCAATACAAGTAACGCACTGTCCCTATGGGCAACCATATGGATAAACCCCAGAAACACTGAGCTGAGTGAAAGAAACAGTCCAGACAAGCATCTACAATATTCACAAAGGACTATAGACTGTACAATTCCAGTTGACGAAACCCAAGGACAGAGCGCGCCTATGCCGACACCAACCGGGAACAGTGGGCGCCTCCCGCCGGGGGTAGGGACTGACGGAGAAGAGGCATGAAGAAGGATGGAAGGGCCCTGTCCCTTGCTCTGAGTCTAGTTTCACAGGAGAATGCATTTGTCAGCACTCATTGAGCTGAGCACGAAGATCTACGCATTTGGATTGTATTTGAATGATCCCTCGATTAAAATAAAAGGGCATAGTCAGACCATCGAGGTTCCGACCCTCGCTCCGATCCTTACCAGCTGTGCGCCCCAGCTTAATCTCCGAGACGCCACTTCCTTGTCTACAGTGTAAGGTGGGTGGGTCACGGCTACTCAGAGAGATGACTGCGCGGGAAAGAGCTGCCTGGGCACCCTGAGCCTTGGCAGAGCATGAACCAGGAACGGCAGCTCGCCCAAGGCCCCTCGGTGAGGCACGTGGAGTGCGGTACAGGCCACCAGGACCCAAGGGCCTGGTCCAGACAGACGCAGGGAGAAGGACCAGGAATGAACCAGGCACGTGAGCCGCCAGCCCACCCACTGCCCCCGGAGGAGGCAGAGAGGCCAGAAACGTAGGGAAAAACCAGCGCCGGGAGCCCTGTGTGCACCGCAGCCCAAGCCATAAATCGAGGCTGACACTGGCATCATGACTGAGTCGTGTTTCTGGGCTGCTGGAGGCCGCTAGCAGAGGACAGACGGTGCTGCCAATATTTGTGGTGGGAGTCAGTTCCCAGCACGGGGAGCAGGGGACAGAGACTCGAATAGTGGATGGAGCGCTGTGGAGCCATGGAGGGCCGTGTGGGGAAACTGAGGCACGTGCACAGGCCGCACATCAGGGTGAGGGTGGGCGGCTTTCTCTCCCTGGCTTCCCTGAGCCCACGGGTGGGATGGAGCCTGGGCCCACCTGCCAAACAGGCAGGGCCCCTCCCTGGCTCTGGGTCCCTTGCAGACCCTCAGCGCCCACCTCCCCCTGATGTTCCCGGGGCGCCCCCCTCTGCAGAGCCCTGAGGTCAGAGGCCACGGGCCTGGCTCGTCCCATGGAGCCCGTGGAAGGGCCCTGTCTCCACAAAGGACACTGATTCATGTGTGATCCCAGCAGGGGGTCCGCTGCATCCTGCACCTGCCACCCTGATTCGACAACAGCCGTGGGCAAACTACGGCCCGCGGGCCGGATCCGGCCGTTTGAAATGAATAAAACTAAAAAAAAAAAAAAAAAAAGACCGTACCCTTTCATGTAATGATGTTTACTTTGAATTTATATGAGTTCACACAAACACTCCATCCATGCTTTTGTTCTGGCCCTCCGGTCCCGTTTAAGAACCCATTGTGGCCCTCGAGTCAAAAAGTTTGCCCACCCCTGTCTACAACCTGTTTCGGGCCAGTTCACAGCGCTGGGCGACCCCAGCACGGACACCCACAGCCCCACAGCGGCAGGAAGGACAGTGACCACGAAAAAAGAACTAAAAAGCAAGGCTGCTAATGATGACAATGATGTCATACGAGCCATTAGTTATCAAGCTCCTGCGAGGGGCCCCAAAAGGTACTTCACAGACGTCGCCAATATTCCCAATGACCCCAACGGTTTCGTTGGCGCTGTGTCCACACCAGGAAGCTGAGGTTCAGAGAGGGTAAGGAATCAGCCTGAGCCACACAGCGGGTTAGCAGCGGACCTGAGATGTGAACGCAAGGCCTGCTCCAAAGCCCACGTCCTCACAGGGCCATGGACCTCCTGGGGGTCCCTCGCCCGGTGGGAATGTGACTCCGGCCCGCACAGTAGCTGGTGTTGTCTCTGGTTCGTCAGCCCAGGTTGCGGGAACACGGCTGCTTTATCATCCGCATCAGTGGCTGGCTGGGCCCGGGGGGGACTCAGTGAGAGCCCACGTAACCAGGGGCAGAGGCGCGGGGCCGTCACCACCCAGACGAGAAGCCACACTCACTCTGTATTAGCGGAAGCCAGGAGGCCTCTGTCCCGTAGGCAAATGCCGGGCTCCCCTGAAGGTCTCAGACGCCCTGTGCTCCCCACCACGGCCTCTGCAGCTGAGAATAGCTGAGCACCTACTTCGTGCCATCACATACTAGATGCCAGGCACCGTGCGAGACACATGGAGGTGGATAATAAGGGGGGAGACAGATGTGGAAATGGGCAAAGCTAAAGGGGGACAGGCTAAGGGCTCAGGATTCAAGACACATGGAGCCTCAACCTCCCCGTGGCACTGACTGGAAACCCACCCCCACGCACACAAGGACCACAGTGGGTCCTCTTCCCCCACGGCCAGCAGCAGGTCACAGCTGGCTGGGTGGGGCTGGCCAGGCCGAGGTGGGGGTAAGAACAAATCTCAGAAAGGACTGAATTTTGCAATTTAAACATAATTAGAGAGAGGGCAGAGGGGGGAAAAGGGGGGAGACAGACAGACAGAGCCGTGAATCAAACAGCATGTGGGGCAGGGGAGGCGGGTGATAATTCTCCTGGCCCTGAATCATGCTGCTCCTGCTCCCACACCGGCAGCGGGTGACAGCAGGGACATGTAATTAGCGGCTGTTACTGCGTTAGCGTGTGGGATCCGTGCTGATACGTTCCGGTCTGTGAGAAAGGCTTGGGCAGGAAGGCAGTGGGAAGATGGCGGGGGCAGGGGTCTCCTGGCTAATCCTCGGGCCTTGCAGAGTGGCCAGAGCACCCCCAGGGCCCCCCGCCCACCACCTCCCACCAGCCTCCCCAGGGTCGGACTCGTGCACCCTGCTGTCTCCTCCCGGCAGACCTCACCTCCCTGCCCCCGCCCCAGCCTCATCCCAGGGCGGTCTGGATACGCACTGCTCCCCACCAGCTCTCGGAAGACATCGGGCGTGTTAATAAATTCAGGACACTTAGGGATTCTGAGCAGCTGCTTATTTCAAAGCAACATTTCCACACGGTCCAGCGGGCAAACGTTTCCCGGACCTGGGACCAGCGGGCCCCGGCTTTCAGAGCAGCTTTTCTGGGTCTCCCAGGGCTGGGGCGAGGTGTCCCCCAAAGCTGCCACCCACCCATGCACAGGGTAGAGATCTGCAGGTGGGGGGAGGGATGCTGGGTCTCCCTGGGGGTATCTAAAGCATCAATCTCAGAGCGCCTCCCGTGAGCCACCGTGTCACCGCCTGTAAGAATGCAGATTCCGGGGTGCAGTCCTGCTGCATCGTGGGGTGGAGGGGGGGTGGCGGGGTGGGGGGGAGGCCTGAGAATCTGTGTATTAGCCTGAATAGGCTTCCCTGATGATCTGATTCACGCACACGTTTGGGAAGCCCTAATCTGAGGGCATGGCTAGAGGGCACGCAGTCACAGTGACAAGAGCCAGATGTTAAGATGACACTTGTGCAAAGGCCCTGGGGCCAAGCTCCTGCAAGATGCCAGACCCCGTACATGCACAATCCGTGTATGCGTTACCAGCATGGAGCAGGGTGGGGGCGGCCCTCCATGTCCATTTTGCAGATTAGGAAACTGAGGGTCACAAAGGTTCAGGTCTCAGCTCAATGGCATCACCTCCTCCCAGAGGCTGTGACCGCTGGGTTACCTGAGCCCAGTCGCTCCCTGTCGCAAGCACTTAAAACTGTTTGAAGTTACTTTGTGTCGTAGTGTGTGTGTGCTGACAGTGACCTTGACAATCCTGTCCTGACGACCCCGGCACCCAGCACCGAGTCTGGCACCCAATCACTGTGCCCTGAAGGACAGAGGCGATGAGGTCAGGGTTCACAGCTAGGTTTGGTGACACCAGAGCTGTCCTGAGATGGTGGCCCCGGGCAAGGCCATGGGCAGGGCGGGCACAAGTCAGAGCATCACCTCCAGGTGCTGCCAGTCAAGGAAGCAGGAAGCAAGCAGGGTCCACTTCCTCTCATGCTGCCGGGGAGGTGATGGCAGGCCAAGTGAGGGACAGGCCCCCCAACAATGAAGACCAGGCATGTCCCCACACCCTCTCTTTTCCCCTCCTCTTCCCAGGGGTGGAATTCTTCCCGCAGGCGTTCCGGGGGCTGCATCTGGCCTGGGACCAAGGTCAGCCAACACCCAGCCTTCCAGGGTTCAGGAAGGGTCTGCTGAGCTGGGTGGGGCGGGGGAGGAATGTGGGCAAACAGCCCGGTCACGGCCATCGGCCAAAGACAATTACAGCGGAGCCTCCTTCTCGGAGAGACGAATATTGATGCTGCATGTTGAGCAGCTGCGGCAGCTGGTCGACAGCGAGGCTGCAGAAAATGGACAGTTAGCAGGCAGCAAATGAGCGCGTCCAGCTCATCACTCCACTCCCGAGACCCGGCCTGTTGCGGGGGAAACAGTCGAGGGGCAGTGGCCTCAGGGCACAGCTGCCCCCATAATGCAGCTCCTCCCTGTGCATGGTACTCTGCTTGGCCCCCGACACTTCAGTCCAACCCCATGCACCTGGGGCCTGGGCCGAGGCCACGGCAGAGCCGAGTGGGCAGCTGTCAGGGAGAACGTCAGGGCGACACCACAGGACAAGGGGGCACGGCTGGTGCAGGGGACAAGGGGACTGCTCTGGGGAGGGGGTGGCACAAGGCCTGACCAAGCTCCCATAGGGAGGGTGGTGCCCCTCTCCTCTCCTGGACTCCAGGTCAGTAGGAGCCTCGGTTCTCCACTCCTGTCAGAACGGCTCTGAGGGAAAAGTCCCCGTTTCTGGGAAACTATCAGAGGTCTTAATGCCGGTTGATTAACCCAAACCCCCCTGAGAGGCTCCCGCTGCAGGCTCAGCACCAGGCACAGGGATGTCAGGACCCACCCGCCCCACCCCGTCCCTGCCCTAAGGACCCTGAGTCCCCATAGACTCGCCCAGCCCCAGGCCACGCTCTCCCCAGCCCTGACCTCAGTGGCCTCCGCACGGAGCTCTCTCTATTTAGACCGGAGCTTCCGGAAGGCGGGAGGCAGGAAGGAGTGTTTCCTGCATCCCTGCCCACGCCCAGCCCAGGCTCTGCTGGTGCAGGCAGACGGGCTGGCATCAGGCTGGGTGCTTTACCAACGAGGCAGCATCACCACCGTATCAGGAAAAGGGAGGTCAGTTAGGCTGGGGGACGCGCGAAGTCACACAGCACACACGGCGTCTTGGGCCGTGCACCCAAAGAGGCGTACAAATACTTACAAACACGTGTGCACACTCCTGTACTCAGTCCCCCGTCTGCATACACACATAGATCCGTACACAGGTACACACACACCTTCCATAGACGCAACCCACCACCACAATGGCAGCTATGGGCTTGAATTCACACACAAACACACACACACACACACACACACACACACGAGGAGTGCTGTCCCTCACAATGCCCAACTTCGCAATTGCGCCCACCGCTTATGTTTAAAGCATTTCTCTGGCTCCTCAGTGGAAAGTAAATTTCTTTTCACACTTTCCAGATGTGTTACCCTTAACCTGGTGCCAACTTCCACCTAACAAATGGCACCCAAGAAAGACCAAGAAGTAGAAAGGGAAGTGTCCACCCGGCAGATGGGGGCACCGAGCTCCCCAGTGGGGTGACATAGCCTGGCCCCCTGGCTTGCCAAGACGCATATCTGTGTCCAAATTTCCCTTTTCATGGGGACACCGGGCATATTGGTGGGGACCCATCTTAATGAATGCACTTTAATTTGATGGCCTCTGTAAAAACTCAGTAAGGTCCCATTCGACCAGCCGGCATGGCTCCATGGTTGAGCGTCAGTCCATGAACCCGAAGGTTCGATTCCTGGTCGGGGCACATGCCCGGCTTGTAGGCTGGATCCCCAGCAGGCGGTGTGTGCAGCCGACCAATGATTCTCTCTCATCACTGAGTTTCTATCTCTCTCTCCCTCTCCCTTCCTCTCTGAAATCAATTAAGAACTATTTTCTAAAAAATTAAGGTCCCATTTTCTGGTCCTGAGGGTTAAGACACCAACATCTCTCTTTGGTGGGGGGTGGGGGAGGCACAATTCAACCCACATGACCCCAAGCCCAAACCACCCGAGAAACAAGCGACAGGCTGGGCTTCGGCCTCGCCCCCGGTTCCCAGCGGAGCAGGCGGCCAGTCAGCAAGATGGCCCCAATTACAGAGGCCCTAACAGGTTTCCCAGAAAACCAAGGCTCTCGCTGTCCACCCACGTATTTATTATCCTTGCAGAACAGCCTTCCTGGAAGGTGATTGGCTTTATTGGTGTTCCCAGCGAGAGCGGGCCCAGCCTTTTATGTGGAGCGGGCTTGTTAGCGCTACATCCGTGAGGTCCGCGTGGGCTCATTTCGGAGTCTGCGAATAAAGGCCACCTTTTATAAAAACCGTAGGTTACAGCTTTCAGCGAACAAACCACTTTCCACAAACACTCTAACAAATGTAGTTTCCCATAACAAACACCCATCGTCTCCCATGCGAAAGTCTGCAATCCTTGGAACTATTAAGCTAACCCTTTCAATATTTCGGGAACGCGCCTGGCCCCCCATGGGAAGTACGCTTGGACAGAAAATCAACTTTATGATGACAAGAGACAGGATAAACACGGGTTTCGCTGGACTGACACGGTAATGGGCATGTAAATATTTGCAGCAACTGCTCTCGTCTGTCTAAACGAAGGCTGGTGGCTAATCCAGGGTTTTGCATCCTCCAAAGTGCCCGTGCCCTCTCAAGGCACCTGCTGCTGAGGCTGACAGCCCGGGCCTCGACTTAATTCTAATCCAGTCTGATTCCAGAGTTTATCATTTCTAATTCGACACAGCCACTAGGGAACTCTCCCGGGGCCCCTTTCAGAACTCACGACCTTGAGGAGGTCTGGGGGCACCTTCAGGAAGACAGAACGTGCTGTGGTGTGCATGGGCAAAGGCTCGGGGGCTGGGCTGCCTGGGCCGGAGTTCCACCTCTGCCCAGCACCAGCCACATGGCCTTCAGCAAAGTATGCTCCTGTGTTTGCGCCTCAGTTTCCCCATCTGTAAAGTGAGGACAATAGTAACATCCAGTTCACTAGATTGTTGTGAGAATTAAAGGCGGTAATACTAGTATATGGGTTCTGGATACTATGGTGGGGGTGCCCCCCACTTGGAAGAGGAAAGTCTCACTCCCCCAGCTGCTGGGCCTGCTGCCAGAAGGCGGCCTTCACCTTAGGCTGTCCACTCTCTTTGGGGAATTGTCTCAGCTGCAGACGTCTGCCCAGGCCAAGGTTCCACGTCCACCCAAGGCAGCCTGTGTGAATGACGGATCAGTGACGTTGCCTTGTCCCCACTCAGGACACTCTGGAGGACCGTCCAGCTGCAGAGCTTTCTATGGGCTGGCTGACCTCCTCCCAGCCCTGCCCCCTGCCCTCCGGAGCCTGGAATGCTTGAGAACAGGCTTGAGAGGAAACCGAGGAGTCACACAAGAACCCGACCATGGCTGGTCCAGAATCTGCGAGCAAAGAGCTCGCATCTCATTCTGAAGACGATGGGGCACCCACAGGAGCTC
Organism: Myotis nattereri; assembly: GCF_964212035.1. Taxonomy (NCBI): domain Eukaryota; kingdom Metazoa; phylum Chordata; class Mammalia; order Chiroptera; family Vespertilionidae; genus Myotis; species Myotis nattereri. The sequence continues at coordinate 12,362,535 of NC_138090.1, forward strand.
CTGAGCAGGGCACTGGCCAGGCCAGACATGGCGTTTGGAAATATAACCCGGGTGGCTGGCCTGGGGGAGGAGATGAAGGGGTCCCCCGGCCACCAGGCACATCTCTCCAGTCTGGGCTGGCCATCTAGGGGGCAGCCACCTGGGTATTGCACATCTAAGTGAAAGTCAGGCCCGGCCAGCTGGCGTGGCTAAGAGGTTGAGGGTCAACCTATGAACCAGGAGGTCATGGTTTGATTCCTGGTCAGGGCACATGCCCGGGTTGTGGGCTCGATCCCCAGTGTGGGGCATGCGGGAGGCAGCCGATCAATGAGTCGCTCTCATCATTGATGTTTCTATCTCTCTCTCCCTCTCCCTTCCTCTTTGAAATCAATAAAAATATATTTTTCTCAAACGTCAGAAGACAAGCATGGGTTTGCAAAAGACGGAAGGGCCACAGTTGTTGAAAACTGGGGAGCTGGAGCAGTTTCCTTCTACACAGCTGTGGCTACAGGCGTTTGGATTTGAATCTTTCATGGAATGTGCTTCCCCCTGCTTCTCCGTGTGTTATATCAACATATGAGGCGGCCGCAACAGCATCGAATGATCCCGGGACTTGCTCAGCAAGCGGCAGCCGGCAGCCACGAGCCAGAGCTGGACAGCCCCTGTCTCGATGGAATTTTCAGCCATAAAAAGGCCCAGCTGTTGTTGGTGGTGCTGAAAAGATGCCAGGGCTTAGCAAGGGACTATCGAGAAGGCGGTGTCTTAGAGCGGGCTCCCTGCAAACAAACGCTGGGGTGGGTATGTGCTCACAGGAGGTTTATATCAGGGTGGGCTCCTGGGAGACACACCGGAAGGAAGAGAGGAAGGCAAGGCTGGGCTGGGCAGAGGGAGAGGCTGACCTGCAAATGCAGAATCAACGGAGGCTTCAGCCAACCTTACCAGAGGTTTGGAGCTGGGAAGGCCTCCCGTGGAGGTGAGCAGGCAGGCCCTGATGTCTCGTGCACCAGCCACTCATTGCCACGGACTTTCATCTGGGAGGCGCTTCGCACTGCACAGGGGAGTTCCCACCAGCCCCGGCCGGCAACACACAGAGGAGGGAACTGTTTGCCCAATTCAATCCCCAAACTGGGCTTCTGCCGTCGTCGGGGTCAGCAAAGTGATGTCCACGCCCAGGCCTGCCTTGCTGGACATGAGGCCAGGAGCCGGGGAGCAGCCACAAGGCCCAGCGGGAGGCCCAAGGTAACCCCAGAGAGCCAGCGCCGGCTGTGGACCAGCTATGTGGGTGGTCCATCCAGACACCGGTCATCAAATTGTTTAAGTTGATTACATGTACATGCAGGTGCCACCAGGCTCAAGAGGGAAACTTTTCCAAAAGGCACATGCCCCCCCAGTTCCTGCTTCAGAAAGCCTGGGGTGGGCCTAGGAAGCCCTAGACATCAGATTCTCCTGCCCAGGCCTTTGTGAGGCCTTCCCCTTAGACCAGCCGGAACTGACCGGTGCACAGACTCAACCCCGCCTACAGGGCTCGCGGCCATCCCTACTAAGTGTCATGAGTTGAGCAGGAACATCGTGCGCACTAAATGGGGAGAGCGCACGCCCTCCCCTAGGGGGCGCTCAGGACGCAGTTCCATCAGATCGTTGTGGAAAGGGAATGCGGTCTCAGCGAGACCAGAGCTTTCCGGATAAGTTAGAAATCCAGGATTGTGTGTGACATTTCCTGATGTTAACCATGTTATAGCCCCCGAAACCCAACCCGCACGTCTGGTTCTGTTCTAGGGACACCAGCTCATGACTTCCGGTGTAGATCGCCCCAGATGGAGCAGGGAGAGGAACCCTAGATTGACCTGCTAGAAGGCCCTGCGCGAGTGGCTCGGTTGGTTAGAACGCGGTCCCGATACACCAACGTTGTGGGTTCGATCCCCGGTAAGGGCACATACAAGAATCGCCCAATTGCTTCTGCACCACTCTCTCTCTCTCCTCCTTCCTCTCAGTAAAAACAAGCCACCATACATACGTTTAGCGGCTGAAACAACACAAGTGTGTTACTGTAGAGTTCTGGAGGTCGGAAGGCCAGAGTGGGTCTGGCTAGCTGGGCTAACATCAAGGTTTCCGCGGGTCGGCCATCTCTTTCTGGAGGCTCCAGGGGAGAACCTGAGTTCCTGCCTCTTCCCGCCCAAATCCCTTGCGTGTGGTCCCTTTACTGCATCTTCAAAGCCAGCAATGGCCAGGCTGGTCCTCCTCATATTGCCTCTCTCTGACACCCACTCATTCTCTCTCCCTCTTCCACGTCTAAGGACCCTTGTCCTCACACGGGGCCCATGGGGAGAGCCCAGGACAATGTCTCTATTGTAAGTTCAGCTGATTTGCAACCCTGACTCTTCAGCAGCCTTAGTTCCCCTTTGCCATGTGGTACAACGGACTCCCCGTCTCCAGGGATTCAGATGTGGACACATTGGGGAGGCATTAATTCTGCCTACGAGGCCCCTACACTAGTATTGTGGGCCTGCTGTACCTAATGGACCAGTCAGCCCAGGACAGTAGAGTTCCCACTTTACAGCTGAGGCTCAGAGAGTGCAAGCAATTCCCTGGAGGTCACACAGCACGGAGCTGAGACGACAGCTCAGTCTTAAGTGCCTCTGCAGTCGGGGACGGGGTGGGCGGCTGTGGTCAGGGTCCTGGGGAAAGTCACGCCGGCGCAGCAGAGCCACCGGCACCGACAGAGAGGGCTCTGGGAAGGGCCTGGGTTTGGTGGGGAGGGCGGGTGGCTAGATGGCAGGAGCTTGGCCAGCCCTTCAAAGCTGCCGGTACTCAAGCAGGAAGGCAATGCTGGCAGGCACTGACAGTGAATGGGGGGGAAGGGAGTGGAGCGGGTGGAGAGGACTCCATGATTGACAGCTCAGCAGACACCTTCCTGCACGGGTGTGCCGATTCTTAATAAAACAGAGTCATTTGCCTCTGACGTCTGTGACCGGAGACAGAAACCATGTTGGGGGAAATGCATTACTTTTAAAACACCCATTTGTTTCCTCCTCATCACCTACCAGTAAGCAGATGCAGGTAGGAGTTATTTATTTGAGGTCCCTATTAACTGGCAATTACGTCGCTAACACACTATGAAGAACGCAATGAGGTGGTGAGAGCAGCCTTCTCGGGCTGTGCGAGCAGGGCAGCGGAAGTGGCCAGAGACCCCGCCACACCCTGTGACAGGGAGTGTGACCCAGCGAGCCCAGAGAGGCCGATAGTTGGCGGCGAAAGTCAAGGACCCTGAGCTCTGAGACTGGGAACTTGGGGGTTCAAGAGGCACCAGGGAAGGTGATGGTGGATCGTCCTTCGGCTGCAATGGAGCTGGCAGCAGGACCCAAGCATGGCGAGGAAGGGGACGGCTCCAGGACTTGAGGGTGGGAGCCCCAAAGCTTAACGTTCACCCCCAGAATCGTAACACCTGCCATTCCCACAGCACCTACTGTGTGCTGGGCACTTGGCGGGCAGCTCACCGTGGGAGAGCCATCGCTGACATGTATCGGCACACAGACTGTGGGTAGTAGTGTCCTTACGTCTCACAAAATCCTGCCAGAAGTTTCCCCAGTTTTCCAGGTGAGAAGCCCAAGGCACAGAGAGGTCAATTCACCTGCCCCTGATCACACAGCTCAAGGGCTGAGACTCATACTTAGGTGGATGGGCACCAAGGGGAGGAGGGACAGACCTCCCCTTGCTCTGCCAGGCTGGGCTGGGCAACCAAGAGTCCCAGGGGGTGCCCAGCCACTCCCCCACTTCCCCAAATCTACCACCCACTGCAGGCAACCCTGCCTGGGTCTCTGTTGCTGCTGCCCACCCTGCCATTGACAAGGGTCTGGGTCTGGGAGCCGAAGGGAGGCGGGTGAGGGAGGCAGGGTCACCCCCTCGCTAGCTGCCTGCTCTGACCCCTGATGCCGATTGCCTTTCCGCTTGTTTATTAGCCAGCCTGTCTCAAAATGTGTACCAAAGCCGTGTCATAGCAACCGCTCCGCTGGGAAGATTGATTTCTTCCATTTAAGGTGAAACTGGTTCAGTCCGGAGGCCCCAAGCAAAACCCTCCCATCTGCTGAGAAGACCCCGCTTGACAAAGGCAGAATCCAGAGAGCCGGAGCCCTCTGGGGAGCTGCGGGCCTTCACGGCTCCTGGGTCCCAAGGCGGCGCCCTCCATGGCGAGGACAAAAGCATGGAAAGACGTATCACAGAGGACAGGCACTGCCATCACACCCACCCACTGGCGAGGGCATGTCTCCTCCCCTCCGATACCTAAATGCGGAAACTGAGGCACCACAACGTTGAGAAACTCATCCACGCGACATAGCGAACTAGGTCTGTCCACCCCTAAGTCTACGGGGCGCTCCCCGGAACCTACTAACAGGAGGAGTTTGTCTCCCAAAGTCAATTCCCTGAGATTCTGAAACCACGTCCTGAAATGAACTGCCATAAAGCAGGCCGCGCTCTCCCTCAGGAACCATGTCAGCGGGTTGGTGTGGGCTCCTGATCAATGGCTGGGCATCCAGTGCTTCATAACAATGACTAACCCTGTGTCACAAATATAAATGTGCAGTCACTATAAACGTCTTAATAATCAGCCCAAACATAAACTGTAAAAGTCATGTAAAATCTGTCACAAGTCCTAGCACTTGGGAATAAATACAATGCGCACATTTGTCACAGAGAAACCCCGAAGTATTATAAATAATGCATACATTCAGCGCATAAAAAATAGAGTTCTTCTGTATCATAAACTTAGCTTTAAAGTAATAAGTTGCTATAGCAGAATTATAGAACTGCAGGGGATGGAGGGACCTTCAATATTACATATCCTAGTCCCCATCTGATGCTGGCATCCTCACCACAACAGCGCTGCCAGGATCTCCCAGCCTCCACTTGTACACTCCCAGGGATGGGGAGCTCACTACCTCCATGGCCTCCTAGTCTACTTTAAATTAGACCTCCCTGTAGCTGCTCCCCATGCATCCTGTGGTTGCTTGAAAGGAATAAACACAGCAATGCAATCAGGGTCTGGCCAAGGCAGAGCCAGCAGGCCTTGAAGGGGGTACTGCCCTTGGTTAATGCTCTGTCACCTACTAGTTATATGACGAGGCAAGTCATTCCATCCCTAAAAGCCTCCATTGTCCCATCTGTTGCCTGGGCATTGGTAACAGTACCTACCTATAAAAGTGCACTGTTCCCAGGACCAAATAAGGTGCCCCATGTTCACAAGCATTATCTTCATTAACATTATTATCCCAGCCACTGACCAAGTGTCCGCAGTTTCTCCCATACGTGGCTCCCCTGTCTTTGGGCAGTTGCTCCTGATTTTCATTTTAAAGCTCAAGTGCAAGGCCTTCAACTAATCCTTGTAATGCTGCATAGTGTTATTTTAAATCAGTGGGTGGAAAATTGCTAGGAGGAAACATCAGGGATATGAGGGGATTCTGGCTAAACCAACCTAACAGGATTCTTTTTTCTTTCATATATATATATATATATATATATATATATATATATATATATATAGATTTATTTCAAAGAGAGGAAGGGAGGGAGAGAGAGAGAACCATTGATTGGCTGCCTCTTGCACACCCCCTTCTAGGGATCGAGCCTGAAACCTGGGCATATGCCCTCACCAGGAATCAAACTGTGACCTCCTGGTTTATAGGTTGATGCTCAACCCCTGAGTCACACCGGCCGGGCCTAACAGGATTCTTGCTGATCAGACCTCACCTGGGGGTTGGTGCAGGATGTCGGACCTGATCAGACTCAAGGATGAGCAGATATCGAGGGTGGAAGGTTCTGGTTAACCTAACTTGGCAGGGTTCTTACTAAAACTGGATTTTACAAGGAAGTGCACAGATGGGCCAAAGAGAAGGTTCCGGAGCCTGACTAAAGCTTACACTAAGACCCACCACCACTCCACTCTACTTTTCTCAAAGGACACCTTTTGGCAAAATGGACCCAAGTTTCCCCAAAACGTCTGTCTGAGCAACTGTAAATGGTTCCTGAGAACAGTCACAGGTGGTTCTGAAAATGCCCGTCAGTTCTCCTCAACGGCCACTAGGTGGCAACATTGTGCACCATTTGCTTTCCAAAGAAAGCAGCTTGGGGAACCAACACCCGGTTTCTAAATGAATCAAAAAGTAATGCAATGGAGGAAGGAGGGAAGGGGAAGGCAAGGACTTTGAATTCCAGCTCCCCCGCCTTCTCCGCAGCTAGGCAACCTTGCACACGCCCTTTAATCCCCAAGAGCGTCTGCACCTATAAGCCCTAGAGGCGGGACCTGTCCTAAGGCGGTGATTAAATCCCTGGGTGCATATCATGCTCTCCTGGGGAGCTTGAAAAGACAGTTGCCCTCCCAGACCAATGAGATCAGAAACTCTAGGCTGCCTTCCCCCAATCTGGTATTCAGAAGAAGAAGAAAAAACTACCCAGAGACCGGCAGAGTGCAGCCTGGGGTGGGAAGGGGGGGGTGGGGGGCACTGCTCTAAGGTGTAGTTCTCAAGCTGGAGCAGCATCAGAACCCCTTGAAGCTCTGAAATACACAGATCCCTGGGCACCATCCCCAGAGTTTCCGACGTAGCTGGTCTGGGTTGGGGCCCAAGAACTGGTAGATGATGCGGGTCAGGGCCATGGGGAGAGAGGAGTGAGCTAACACATACAAAGCCCTGAGCCCCACGTCTGGCGCCAAGAAAACCCTCCGTCGATGTCAGCTACTCCTTTCCTTAACCCACTGCTGTGTTTCCGGACCACATGGGGGTCACTCTGGCACCCACCTGGGTCCAGCTCTGAAGCTAGACACCCCGCCATCTACCAGCTGTATGCCTGGGAATGAATCTCTGAGCCTCGATTTCACATCTGTAAAATGGGAGTAAAACCCTCTACCTTGCTAGGACATGATGAGAGAAGATGACATATGTGAAGTACCTGGCACAGGGTAAATCACAAGAATTGGTAGCTAATCTTCCTGCCCTTGGATTCGAAAATGATGTCTTAGGTGTGATACCGAAAGCACAACAGACAAAAGAAAAACTATATATAAATTGGGCTAAATTCCACTTCATTCTATTTCAAAGGACAGACACCATCAAGAAGTGATGACAACCCAGGAAAACGAGAGAAACCATATATCTCAGTGGTTCTCAACCTTGGCTGCACATTAGAATCACAGAATTTCCGGAGGATGGGGCCCAGAAATCAGGATTTTAAAAAGATTCCCAGGTGATTCTAATGTGCAGCCAAGGTTGAGAACCACTGATATATCTGATAAGGGGCTTATATCCAGAACATATAAAAGCTCTTACAACAAAAATAAATACATAGCTCAATTAAAAACAGGCAAATAATTTGAAAAGACATTTTCCCGAAGAAGATACACAAATAGCCAATAAGCATGCAGAGATTCTCCACAGCATTAGTCACATGGGAATGCCAATCAAAATCTCAGTGAGATGCCACTTCAGATCCACTAGGATGGTTAGAATGAAAAGCAAACAAACAGATACTAACAAGTGCCCGTGAGAACGTACAGGAAATGGAGTGCTCACATACAATGGGGCAGCCGCTCTGGAGAATTGTTTGGCAACTCCTCAAAGATGAAATTTAAAGTTACCATATGGCCCAGCAGTTCCACTCCTAGATCCGTACCTCAAGAAAATTAAAACGAGGCTCCCATAAAAACTTGTACACGAGTATTCATAGCGTACACGAGTCTTCTTTACAGTGGCCCAAACGGAAGCCCAGAGGCCCACCAACTGATGAATGGATAAGGAAATGTGGTCCATCACACACCTGAATGGTACTGAGCCATAAAAAGGAATGAGCTTCTGCCACATGCTACCATCAGGATGAACCCTGAAAACCTGTCACAAAGACCACGGATTGTATGACTCCATTTGTATGAAATGTCCAGAATAGGCAAATCCATAGAGGCAGGAAATGGATGCGTTGTTGCCAGGGACTGGGAGGAAGGGAAGGGAAATGACGGCATCGGTTTCTTCTGGGGCTGATGCAAATGTCCTGGGATCAGTTAGCGGTGACTGATGTACAACTCCGTGAATATATTTTTAAAAACAATGACCAGTATGCTTTAAAGGGTGAGCTTTATGATATGTGAAATATACCTCAATACAGCTGTAATTTTTAAAAGGAGAATATCTACCCTAGCCGGTTTTGTTCAGTGGATAGAGCACTGGCCTGTGGACTGAAGGGTCCTGGGTTCGATTCTGGTCAAGGGCACATGTACCTCGGTTGCAGGCTCCTCCCTGGCCCAGGCCCTGGTCAGGGCACGTGCTGGAGACAACCGATCAATGTTTTTCTCTCACATCAATATTTCTCTCTGTCTTTCCCTGTCTCTTCCACTCTCTCTGAAAATCAATGAAAAAACTATCCTTGGGGGAAGATTTAAAGAAATAAAAATAAATAAACAAAAGGAAAATATCTATATTCTTTATTGTTGTTTGTCATGGAGAAGATGATATTTGGATTGAATTTCAGGGAGTGGGCAGGGCCAGAGCTTCTTGGGGAGGTGGAACTCCAGGCAGTGGAGGTGGCACGTGCAAAGGCCCTGTGGCCCAACAGAGCACTGTGCTTGCAGGGAACTCCATCCCCCAGCACACTGGATGCGGGGTTCCAGGAGGCAGCAGGGCCTTGAATGCCAGGCTAAGGAACTTGTGCCTTGTCCCAAGGAGTGAAAGATAGTGGCTGTCACATCAGAATTGGCACCAAACAGCAGACGGGTGAGAACCGAGGTAGGATGGGGTGAGGCTATGCATGACCCCCCCGGGGTGAGGGAGGACCAGAGTGGAGATTCCAGAGCAGAAGGCCTGTCAGGGGGACTTCACACGCCCCCACCCCACCAAACTTCACCACCCGAACCCCAGTCCTCCTCCACTCCAGTCACGGCCCACCATGTGTTCCTGTGCGTGGCCCCAGCCGGGACTCAGAATAGGAAGGAAACTTTTCCAGAAATACAAACAGACCGGGGAAGCTGTTCTCAGAGTCGGTCCCTGAGCCCAAGGCAAGGCAACCTGAGGTGGCAGCCAGATCCTCGGCACAAGGGAGGGTGGAAACAGCCCCCACAAAAGATCCCCGCTTCCTCCTCTCGGCTGGTCCCCCACCCCCACCCCCCCTGGTTCCCACAGGAGAGCCCAGCACGGCCTGCCCTTTCCTGCCACCAGACTCGTTAGCACCGTGTGTAGACTGAGCATGACCAGGCTCAGAAACAGCCTGTGAGGATGAGCTCTGGCACAGGGGCTGGGTGAGTCTCTCCTTTCCCTCGTGGTTCTCGGTGGCATGGCAGGTGGGTACGGCTGGGGGACTCCCCAAGCCCTCCCCCAGCCTGAGTGATCAGCTCCATCCAACCTGCTACACTCCCTCTCTCTCCCCTGGCTGGACTGTGGCCAGGAACCTGCCTCAGGCTACAGGGGTGAGGGCGGTGGAGGTGGCCTGGAGAAGGGACGGACTGGGCAGGCAGGAGGCAGAGGGCCAGGCTTGCCACGTGCTGGCCCTGCCGCCACCCTGCCATGCCGCGGGCCGGGGCCAGGCCGCGTCTGCATGCCCCATTAAGAGGCAGCACTGACCGGCCCTGCGCCCCCTTCCTGCCCGCAGACGGGGAAGCCTCCGACCCATTGTTCTCCAGGAGGACACAAGGAATGTGGGGCCCGGAGACAGGAAGGCCTGGCTTCCGTGGGGGGAGGTCTCTCGGCCAAGCTCCGGCCTGTCCATGCCCAGACAGAGAGGCCTTGGCCCCTTCGTGCCCCTCCCAGCTCGCTGAGCCACGCTGCTGCCCGGCCCCGACCTTCCTGTGCCTCTGCGGGAGACCAGGGTGCAGAAGGCTTGCTTAATGGAGGAACAGGGCAGATGATTCCAGATGGTGGAGGGGGAAGGCTCCCCAAAGCCTGGCCGTCCCTTGCCTCGGCTGCACCCCTCAGCCCCAGTCATGCAACCTAAACACATACCTGGTTACAGCCATGTGGGTGCCTTACAAATCCCATGCGTGCTCTTGCATGTACGCATGTAGCCACACGGCTGCTAAACGAATGCGCATGTGGTGCCTGTGCCCGCCCCCTCGCCTGTGTACACGTGTGGCCATGATGTGGCATCACTGTCATGACTCATGTTTGCTGAGCACCGACTGCATGCCAGAGACTGCTCTGTGCACTTCACCTGAATCATCTCAACTCCTCCTCCCAGCTGCCCCATGAGAAAGACACCCAACCACTCCCATTTCACAGCAGGGGAAACTAAGGCACAAAGGCGACGGGGGTTGTCCAGGGTCAGCAGAGCTGTGAGTGGCGAAGGCGGATGTGCCCAGGACCTGGCGTGGGACACCCCCTGAGCCCTCACGTCCCTGGGCTCCTTGCTTCTCCCCTCCACCCAGCTCCCCTCAAGCTTGGTTTCCTAGCAGCCTCCCCTGGCTGCTGTGAGAGGAAAGTGAGAAACATCTGGGAAAGTGCTCAGTGGGGGTGGCATTGTTCTCACGTCCGGACTCCAATCCCTGGTCAGCCAGTCCTTTCCTGGTCAAGGAGAGTCCTCCCGCCCACCCAGCTCCAGACCTCACGCTCAAGGCCCTGACTTGGGGTTCCAGCCTGTAACCTCTCCCTGGCCTGACCACAGGCCACCAGCCTGGATGGGGCGATTCTCCTAAAATCCAGGGCTCCTCAGGCCCCTGCTTGGGGCGAGGCACCCAGGTGTGTGCCCCCCGCTGCCTGAGCTCTCAGTGTGGCACGGGTTGCCTTCCACTACCCGCTTCCTCCCAGCCACTCCCTCCCCAAACCTCTAAGCTTCCCGGTGGAATGCCTTCTCCTTCCCAAACTGGCACCTGTGCCTCTGGCTTTGCTGTTCCCTCGGCCCAGCCGCCCTGCTGTGCTTGGGGAGCTCCTGTCCGTCCTCTCCAAACAGCCAGGGGACTCCACTGTCCAGCAGCCACTCAGGCAACTCCCTGTGTGCACCCCCGGCTGGGGGCACACACCTCAGCCACCAACCTGGCCCCGCCCGACACAGCACACACTGGGCATCTGACTCTCCCATCAAAGCGGGGACACAGCCAGGACCAGCCCGAGTCACCTCTGTGTCCTCTATGCCCAGCTCAGAGCTACGCAAAACTTGGGCATCAACATGAGGGCATCATTAAATTAATTTTAAATACGAACTGCGCAGGAAACATTGTTAAACAATGGCAGGTTGTCAGGAGTAGGGTGCTATAGAGGGAGCACTAAACTAGGAACCGAATGATGAAGGTTGGAATCCTGGCTCTGCTACCTGGGAGCTGTGTGACCTCGGGTAAGTTACACAGCCTCTCTGAGCCTCGGCTCCCTTCTCAGGGATCACGAATAGTATTTCCAGTGCCCAGGCTGTTGTGGGGAGTCGTCACATACATGAGAAAAGAGGGGTGGAGCCTAATAGGCTTTGGGACTGAAGAAGTTGGGGGCAGGGTGGGATAGAGCCTCCCCAGGGGGCAAAATGTTTTCCAGGATGAGGCGCTAGGAAGGCTGGGTGGAAGGGTGAGCTGAGCACTGGACCAGGAGGGTGTGGGCTGGCAGAGGTAGAAAGAAAAGGGCATCCAGGTGGCAAGGACAGCACAGGCACAGGCCTGGAGGCCAGGGCAGCTCAGCCTAAGAGTGGATCGAGGGGGTTCCGCAAGGCTCAGCACACTCATTTGAGCCCTGGTTCACTTCCCGGGGTCTCCACCCTCAGCCTGGCACAGAGCTGGGTACCATGCCGGGCTAAGAGATTGGTTGGCTGATTGCAAGTAATTGATTGGTTGAGTGAGTGAGTGCCTCCTTGAAGCCTTTGAGAAAAGGACCCACTGTGCACTGCAATATGCCACGCCTTGTGTCTACTCAGCATGCCAGTGGCCCATCCACCCATTCATTCACTCATTCATGCCTTCATTCATTCAATGGCCCCTGCTCTGTGCCCACCCTAAGCTCAGCTCTGGGCACCCAAAAGTGAGCTCTCCCCATCCCTGCTCTGAGGAACTCTCCCTGTTCCTGTGAAACCACAGCTGCTCCTTTTTGCTGCTCTGCCTCCCTCCCAAGTCCCCATAGCCCACTCCACACTGACTCCCATTCTTTTCCCCTAAAGGTTGCAGCCACCCCATCCCCGCCCCCGCTCCCACCCCCCACAGCAAAGCCTAGGAGCTTCCCCAAGTCCCACTGGGCATTAAAGCAGCAGTCTAGCCTCCAAGCCCTGCACTCTCACAGCTCACAGGCCACACTGCCCTTTCCTCCTCAAACTAGTACAAAACATTCCAGAGGAAGGAAGGCTTCCAAGCTCTTTATATGAGGCCTGCATTGTCCTACTTCCAAAACCAGATAAAGACACTACAAAGAAAGGAGCTACAGGCCAATATTCCTGGTGAACATAGGTACGAAAACACTCAACAAAATATTAGCAAATCGGATCCAGCAATACATTCAAAGATCATGCACCATGACCAAGTGGGATTTATTCTGGGGATGCAAGGCTGGTACAATATTTGCAAATCAGTAACTATGATACATCAGATGAACAAAATGAAGGATAAAAATCACATGATCATATCAGGAGATGCAGAAAAAGCCTTCGACAAAATCCAGTACCCATTTATGATAAAAACTTTCAGCACAGTGGGAACAGAGGGAGCATATCTCAACATGATAAATGCCATATATGACAAACCCAGAGCCAACATCCTACTACATGGGCAAAAACTAAAAGCATTTCCCTTAGGATCAGGAACAAGGCAGGGATGTCCGCTTTCACCACTCTTATTCAGCATAGCACTGGAAGTCCTAGCCACAGCAATCAGACAGGAGGAAGAAATAAAAGCCATCCAAATTGGAAAGGAGGAAGTGAAGCTGTCATTATCTACAGATGAGATGATACTGAACATGGAAAACCGTAAAGACTCCACCAAAAAAACGTACTAGATTTAATCATAGAATTTGGCAACATAGCAGGATACAAAATTAACATCAAGAAATCAATGGCATTTTTATACACCAATAATAAACGCTCAGAAAGAGAGACCAAAAAAAAACAATCCCATTGACTTTTGCAACAACAACGAAAGGATACCTAGGAATAAACTTAACCAAGGAGGTAAAAGACCTGTACTCAGAAAGCGATAGGACATTGAAAAAAGAGAGAAAGATACAAACAAATGGAAGCATATACTATATTCATAGAGAGAAAGAATTAACATCATTAAAATGTCCATACTACCCAAAGCAATCTGTAGACTCAATACAATTCCTATTAAAATATCAACATCGTATTTCACAGATCTACTATAGAACAAATATTCCAAAAATGTATATGGAACCAGAAAAGACCCCAAATAGCCTCAGCAATCTTGAGAAAGAAGAACAAAGTTGGAGGGATCACAATACTGGATATCAAACTATAGTACGAGCCCATTGTGATCAAAACAGCACAAGAACAGGCACATAGATCAATGGAACAGAGACCGCAGAAATTGACCCACCCCATTATAATCAATTAATATTTGACAATGGAAGCAAAAGCATACAATGAAATAAAGACAGTCTCTTCCATAAATGGTGTTGGGAAAATTGGACAATGCAAAAAAAATGAAACTAGACCACCAACTTACACCATACACAAGAATAAACTCAAAATGGATAAAAGAGTTAAATGTAAGTCACGAAACCATAAAAATCCTAGAAGGAAACATAAATAGTAAAATCCCAGATATCTCACATAGCAATATTTTTGACAATACATCTCCTAGTGCAAGAGAAATGAAAGGGAAAATAAACAAATGGGACTTCATCAAACTAAAAAGCTTTGGCACAGCACAAGAAACCATCAACAAAATGACAAGGGAACCCCATTGTATGGGAGAACATATTTGCTAATGATACATCTGACAAGGGGCTAATTCCCAAAATATATGAAGAACTTACACAACTTTAACACCAGGAAAACAAACAATCCAATTAAAAAATGAATAGACACTTCTCCAAAGAGGACATACAGATGGCCAATAGGCATATTTAAAAAAATGCTCAAAGTCACTGATCATCAGAGAGATACAAATTAAAACTACAATGAGGTATCACCTCACACCTGCCAGAATGGCTACCACCAATAAGTCAATAAACAACAAGTGCTGGTGAGGATGTGGCGAAAAGGGAACCCTCATGCACTGCTGGTGGGAATGCAGACTGGTGCAGCCACTGTGGAAAACAGTATTGAGTTTCTTCAAACAATTTAAAATGGGATTGGCAGCTGACCCAGCGATCCCTACCTGAGAATCCCAAAACACTAATCAGAATGAATATATGCACCCTTCTATTCATAGCAGTGCTGTTTACAATAGCTAATGTCTGGAAGCAGCCCAAGTGCCCATCAGCAGGTGAGTGGATAAAGAAGCTATGGTATATTTACCCCATAGAATACATGCAGCTGTAAGAAAAGAAGGATCTCTTACCCTTTTCGACAGCATGGATGGACCTGGAGATTAAATGTCAAGTGAAATAAGCCAGTCAGAGAAAGACAAGTATCACATGATCTCACCTACATGAGGAATCGAATGAACAACATAAACTGACGATCAAAATAGGTCTGGAGACACAGAAGCATGGAACAGACTGTCAGATCTCAAAGGGAAGGGGATGTAAGTGTAAGGAGGGGACAGGAAGAGATCAACCAAAGAACATATATGCGTATTAGTATATGCATAGCCCAAAGACACAGACAACAGTGTGATGAAGGCCTGGGGAGGCACAGGGGTGGGTGGAGGAAGAAAAAGTGGGGGTGGGAAGGTAAGGAATAGGGGATATCAGTAATGCTGTCAACAATAAAAAAAATTTTTAAAGCCACCTTTTTAAAAAAAAAAAAAAATCTTTACATGCAGGCTAGCCCATTCCAGTAAGGATCTTGAAACCGGTCAAGTGACGGTCTGGCTCTACGTCATCCTGGTTTTACATCTGAAGGTCAGATCTCCCAGACCTGGGATGACTGAAGGTCAGGGACTGCACCTTCTGAAGGTAGTTGCTAGGACTCTTATGCAAGCACGCGGTTTATCGACAAGCCACATCCTAGTCAGGGTCCGCATGTACAGAAACCATGTCAAAAGGATGGCGGGGACCCGGGGGGGAGCAGGGGGTGCCATTCCCCACTGTATAGACACAGAGGACAGGAGAGCTGGGGGCGTGGGGGGGGGGGGGCGGGGAGACGGCCCCTGGATGAGAAGCCTGGTTCAGAATTTCTTTATTATTATTATTTTTTTAATCCTCACCCGAGGATATTTTTCCATTGCTTTTAGAGAGAGTGAAAGAGAGAGAGAAAGACAAAGAGAAACATCTAAGTGAGAGAAACACATTGATTGGTTGCCTCCTGCATGAACCCTGACCAGGGCCCGGGCTGGGGAGGAGCCTGCAAATAAGGTACCTGCCCTGGACCAGAATCGAACCTGAGAACCTTTGGTCCTCAGGCCGACACTCTATCCACTGAGCCAAACGGGCTAGAGTCTGGTTCAGAATTTTTGTTGCACCAGCACAGGCTCCGGCCGAGGCAAGCACTGAATTCCCAGGCTCTGCTTCCTCATCTGTACAATGGGAATCATAATAGTCTGTCCCCCAGGGTTTGTGGGAGCCTAGAGAAGTCCCAGGAGAGAGCTCAGTGCACTGCCAGCACACACAGGCCGCAGTCCTCAACCAGGAGTGTGCAGACACTGCCTGGGAGGTCCCCAGGTCAGGTCTCGGGGGTCCATGGTCAGCCACCCTGACTCCACTGGGCTGAGGAGGGGCCAGGAATCTGCATTTCAACACATACTCCCCAAGTGATTCTGAGGCAGGCGGAGAAACAGCTGCTCAATAAATGCTTCTGGTGGCCCTGCCCGAGTGGTTCAGTTGGTTAGAGGGCCGTCCCGATACGCCAAGGTTGTGAGTTCGATCTCCAGGCAGGGCACAAACAAGAAGCAGCCAATGAATGCATGGATAAGGGGAACAACAAATTGATATCCTCTCTCTCTCTCTCTCCCACCCTCACGCCATCTAAAATCAATAAATAAAAATTAAAATAAATTAAATAAAGAAATGCTCGTCGTTACCATTATTTATTTTCATTGTCTCACTTGATGCTCAGGACAGTTCTGCAAAGTCTGACCGGGTAACCCACTTCATAGGTGCAAAAGAGGCTCAGAGAGGCAAGCCAGCGGCCCTGGGTCACACAGCCAGCCATGGGCCAGGGGAGGATGGAACTGGGTCTGCCAAGCCCCAAAGCCAGGCCTCTCCAAGCAGGACATGCCAGGGCCCCCTCCCAGGGCAGCTTTTGTCCTGCAGAGGCTGGGTGGCTGTCCCCAGGCCCCCCCACCACCCCATTGTTGCTTCCTCCTCTGGCTGCTAATCAGGGCTCGCACGCCATCCCGTTTCCTGCCGGCCTACCGGCTGCCTCATTTGCTCCCGATGGCACTTCCTGGCCTTGTGCCATCCTTTTACCTCCTTTGCCTCCAGAAGGGTTAGATGGGGCAGAAATCGGGCCTGCTGGGGCCTGAACCACCTGGGCATGGCGAGCCTGCCCCCACCCCAGGGCACAGGCCTGGATGGCCATCTCTGGTTTACAACAGGGTTTCAGGGCAGAGTCAACTTCCCAGAGACTGGGAACACAAAGGGAATTGGCAGGCGGTGCCAGGACAGGCCCATCACGGTCTGCCACCAGCACCGGGTCTGAGACGCAGCAGGAAGTGAGGCCCGCCCTCTCTGTGGGCACGTACAGCACCGAGGCAGGCGGCTGGCCCGGGCAGGGGTGAGGGTCTGGAGCGCCAGGGACAGCGCTGGCCGGCTCCTCTGCGCTCACCCCCGCCCCCCCTCCCACCCCCCCACCCCCCTTCGGCAGGAGAAGGTAGAGTTAATCCTGTCGGAGAACGAAACACTAGGCTTTGTTTGTTCGTTCCACAAGCAGTGATCCAACGTGCTGATCCCACTCAGAGGCCGCCTCCTCCCCAGCAGGTCGCCCTTCTCCCTCCAGCATCGCCTGGCTTCCCTGACCCTGGGCAACCCCTCGACACATAAACATCGCTTCACACACACACACACACACACACACACACACACACACACCAGCCCTAACCGGTTTGACTGAGTGGATAGAGCGTCAGCCTGCGGACTACAAGGTCCTGGGTTTGACTCCGGTCAAGGGCATGTACCTCGGTTGCAGGCTCCATCCCCGGCCCTGGTTGGGGCGCGTGAGGGAGGTAACCAATCGCTGTGTCTCTCTCACATGGATGTTTCTCTCTGTGTGTCTGTCCCCCTCCCTTCCACTCTCTCTAAAAATCAATGGGAAAATATCCTCAGGTGAGGAGTAACAACAAACGAACAACAGAGCCTCCCACCTCTCTGCCCCCATTCACTGCAAGTCTTGGGCAGGCGCGGTGACCACATCTACCTCCACTTACTTCCTCACCGCCCCCCGCCCCCCCGCACTTGACTAGCCCCCTCCGTCTTGTCCACTCCTTTCCATTAACCTCCTCTGCCACCGTCACTGATGCCCTCCATTTTCCAGGTCCACGCTCGCTTTCCCAAGGCTGACCCAGCTGACGCCCCCGCTCTCACGTGGTGTCCCCGGCTTCCCTCCTTCTTCCCTGGGCACTCGTCACTAGAGCTACAAACCTCAGAGCCCCAAGCCTCCCTCCCCGTAAGCACATCCACGTCACAGCTTCAGGTACCGCCAGAAAGGCGCTCCCAGCTTCCAAACCCCATCTCCAGGCCGCCTGTACCCACCCATCTCCAACTGCCAACTTGGCATCGCCACCTGGGTGTCCAAGGGCCATCTCACACTCAACATGCCCCAAACAGAGAAATCTTTACCTCCCCCTCCCCAAAAAATACCCCCCCACGCCATACCCCATCTCCAAACTAGTGTCCACTGGCTTACTGAGTGCCCCTGGGCAAGGCCCGCCCGCTCCCTCTCAGGTCTCTGCCCAGCTGGGTCATGGAACCAGTTCGGGGACTTCCCAACCCTTCATTCATCCATGGAAAAACAGGGGCTGCTGTTGAAAGGACAGGCTCCCACTGTGCGCGCGCCCGGGGAGATTCCAGTTGGCCTGGGGTGGGGCCCCGATGTCTGTAGTTTATAAAAGCTCCTCGTAGGACTCCCATAGGAATCTGAGACACCCACCCTCACCCCCTGCCCAGTTCCTTGGCCCCCATGAGCTCTGGTCCTGCCTCAGCTTCCCTATCTTCCCATCTGCAATTTGAATCTTATTTATCTCAACAGCCCTGTGGGGTTAAAGGCTCTGATTATACCCATTTTACAGGTGAGGAAACTGAGGCTCAGGAGGACACGACGGGCCCACAGTCACATCAGAAGCAGAACCAGGACACTTGACTCCATCCGATATTCCTAAACCCACACGAGGCCAGGCTGGCACTCTGAGTGGGAACCCATGGCCACCCCACAGGGGAGAAGCCGACGGGCCCTCCAGGGCCAGGAGCTGCTGTCTGTTTCCCTTCTGCCGCCCACCACACCCCCAAGGCCCCTGAAGCCTCCCCAGATCCTGCGAAGTCTGCCCTTCCCCCCATGGGACAGGAGGTCACCCGGGAAAACCGGCTCTGGGACCCAGGCTGACCCCAGGGCCCTGAGCTATAAAATGACACCGGCTCTTGAGGGTCACAAGGAGGATGACGAGCTTATGGCCCCAGATCTGAGGCCTGGGGTTGGGCTGTGAACTGAGTGTCCCAGGCAGGCCCAGGGCTCAGCCTCCGTGGGGCTGGCCACGGCCGGGCTGGGCCAAGGTGGCCGCCCACTGCAGGGCCTGCCTATCTGCAGCCAGTGCGGCCTCACAAAGAAACAATAACAGGAAACCAGCCCCGGGGGGAAGTGGACCAGGGCCAGCTGGAAAACCTGAAGGGCGGCAGCCTCACTCGCCGCCCCTCCATCAGCGGAGCTCCGCGGGGCTGCACAGCGCGCAGCCAGACAGACGGGCAGATTGGCGGACTGACGGAGCACAGACACCTCTCCGCCTGCAGCTCGGTGAGTGAGCGCTCCCAGCCCCGATCCAGCCCAGACCCATCGCCACGTGCCCAAGGCAGGAAGGGGTGCCTTTTGCCCTCACGCAGGATGGCTGCTGTTGGGGTCCCAGGGACGGGCCAGGCCCAGGGAAGGCGGACGGTCTCCCCCTGGCACAGAGCAGGGCTGGGAAGTACACCAACGGGCGTGCTCAGGGCTGAGGGAGGGGGAGGACTACACTCTCCCCACGTAGACTCTCCCACTCGTGACTCCCCTCGGGACCGGGCGCTGAGAGGGCAGGATGCTCAGCACGCCATGGCCTGACTGGCACCCAGGCCTAGGCTCCCCCGAATGCCCCTTCCCCAGGGGAGAGGGTTACCTGGGGCGTGTCATCGTGCCCGTCCCGCAAGGCTGTGCTGGGAGAGGGGCCCTGGAACGGGAGCTCTGAGCCTCAGCCCTGCTGCGCCCCCATTTTCAGAATGGACAAGCTGAGGCCCTGCCTTAGAAGCTGTGGGGCCCACTTTCTCCCCTGACACCCAGATTCCCATGGCCCTCCTATATTAGGGAGGCCCCTCAAAGGGCTTGGACGCAGTGGCCTAGGGTGGGAGCCCGCCCCGGGGACTGCGGTCCTGGGTGCCGGACCCCGCTCTCCCACTCACTCCCCGTGTGACTTTGGGAAAAGACCTCGTGTTGTCAAACCTGTTTGCTGTCTGAACAAGGAGGACAGGGCCTTTCTACGTTCACTGTGGGCCCTGGAGGCGATGCGCATTATTGTCCTACCACCCACCACGCAGGGAGTCAGAGATAGCCCTTCCCGTTCCTCAGCGCGGGAAACTGAGATTTGAAGACGTTAAGTAAGAGCTGGGGTGGGGGTTCGGACCAGGGTCTTGTACCCCGAAGCCCAGGGTCTTTCTTCTCCGTGTCTCAACTTTCTCCGCCGCGAAACGAAGCACACGGTCTCTCCGTGAGCCGATGTCCGAGGCAAAGTGCACACCTGGCCCCAGGAGGTGCCGCAGTGGGGCATCTTCGAGAAATCGCAGCTGGATGTGCCTGCCACCCCCCAGCTGACTGTGGCTGTGGCTGTCATTACGGTTTTGGCCCCCGAGACCAGTGGTCCCCAGCAGGAGAGAGGGAGGAGGTGAAGGCAAGAGGATCTGAGCTCAGCCCTAGAGGGCAGCAGGTGACCTCCAGGAATATGGGGTCAGACACCCCTGCCCCCTGTGGTGAGGGGCCAGGGGAGCCACCCACTGGCCTTGAAGGGGTTAACCTGCCCGCCCTGGAGTCGGACCTGAGCGATTGTGCCCCTGAACAAGGGCCGGACATGGGGCAGGAAGCTGGAGGGGCTGTGCTTATTTTCTCCCAAAGCTGGATGACTCACAGCTCTGCCGCTGCCTCGGGGATGCAAGGTGGACACAGTGGCCACCAGCTCGGGGGACAGCTTGGGCCCTTTCCCGTGCGGACCATGCCTGCTCCATCCGTCACTTTTCTGCAACCCCTCGGCGGCCCTGGAGCTACTAAAAGCATGCCCATTGCACAGATGGGACCGCAGAGGCTGAGAGAGGCTGAGTGGTCAGTCCAAGGTTAC
Source organism: Myotis nattereri (assembly GCF_964212035.1). Lineage (NCBI taxonomy): Eukaryota > Metazoa > Chordata > Mammalia > Chiroptera > Vespertilionidae > Myotis > Myotis nattereri. The sequence continues at coordinate 12,383,071 of NC_138090.1, forward strand.
GGTATGAGGTGGAAGCAGGAGACGAGTGAGGCCAGCTCCTTCTCACCTCACAGCCCCTACCACACTCCAGAGTCGAGCCTGGAGAGGGGGAGAAGTCGGGGAGGGTTGTACCCTGCAGTTCAAGCCATAGAAGCAGGGACCAGGATGAGCCAGGAGCCTTATGAAAGGAATGTTCTAGGAGACAAATCCGGACCTGAGGAGCTTGGCTTCGGGCTGGATACTGAAAAGCCCACCTAACCAGGTCCAACATGATGTTGGGTGGAGAAATCACAGCAGGCTTCCTGGAGGAAGAGCAGGAGCCCTGTAGGATCCTGGCTCCACAATCGGATCCTCGGTCTTCTCTCTCTGGGACAGAGAATGAACCCAAACACCCCTAAACTCACTCAGGGACCTCCAGGTTGCCCATGAGGGGCCACAGTATCACAGTCAGATCCTGGCAGGTGTAGATATGAGGAGGAGGAGGAGGAGGAGGAGGAGGAGGAGGAGGAGGAGGAGGAGGAGGAGGAGGAGGAGGAGGAGGAGGAGGAGGAAGGGCTCAGGGGACCAGACCAGGCAGGGCAGAGGATGAATGAGATTTCCTTCTGGAGAAGAACAGAGGGGCGTAGGAATGGACTCGGGGCAAAACCAGGAAATGAGATCAGGTGTGAGTTGGCCAGTCGAGTCCATAACCTCTAGGCTGGAGGGAGTGAGTAGATGAGGGTCGAGACATGTACTGAGCACCTACTGCATACAAGGCTCCTAACCCACGACTTCGCTGAATGCTCCTGATGAGGGAGGCAGCTATTATTGATGAAGCAGCCGGAGCTCAGACAGGGGAAGGGATGGGCCTCAGGCCACCCAGCTCAGGAGCCCCTGGGCAGGTTCAAACAAGCCGCGGTGGTGGCACTCATTCTGCTGCCCCCACGATGGCCTCAAGGTCCCAAAGTCAGGAAGCTCGGAGGAGGGTGGCACAGGCTCTAGGATGGGTGTTCCCTCCTTGAAGCTTGGAGATGCCCCATTAGGAGACACGGGCACAGGCCGGACGATCCTGGAGCCCAGAGACCTGGGCACAAATGTGTTTCAAACCACAGGCGAGTTCTGGTGAATTGATAGAATCTACTTCAAAGATTATATTGAGCCCTGGCCAGTTTTCTCAATGTTTAGAGCGTCAACCCACAGACCCCAGGATCTCGGGTTCCATTCCCAGTAAAGGGCACGTGCCTCAGTTGCAGGTTTGATCCCGCGCCCAGTCAGGGCATGAGGGGGAAGCAATCAGTCTATGCTCCTCTCTCTCTCTCTCTCTCTCTCTCTCTCTCTAGCTCTCTCTTCCCCCCCCCCCTTCCCCTTCCCTTCCACACTCTAAAAATCAATGGGAAAAATATCCTCATTCCTTGGGTGAGGATTAGAGAGAAAAGATTGCATTGAGGACTCAGGGGCCAAGTTCAAGGTCAGTGGTTGATTAGCGATTTCTACCAAGGAGCGGATGAGTGGCAGCCCATGAGCTCCGTTTCGCTGGCCCTACTGTGGCAGGTGTGTGTTCATCGGGGACCCATCAAAACGATACTCTTAATGTCCTCAAAGGCTCAAATCTTAAAGGTGGTGAGTCTCACAACATCACGGCCACCAAATGGCTATTTGAGGACAGGGAGGAGCTTCTTTGAGCTACACCAACTACTGTGCGGCTCTGCCCACCCGAGGTATTGTCTGCAAATATGCAGCTTCGTTCTGAAACCTGAGAGCGAGGAAGGACGCAGGGACAAGAACAGAACTGGCGCCTGAGGCAGGAAGGCAGGCAGCAGCGGGGACACTGGCACGTCAAGGTCCAGAGCCTTGACGTTAGAGGGACGTTAGAGGGACATTAGATGGATGTCAGATGAAGAGGAGACAGACCCGGACCTGCCTGGTCTGAGACAATGGCTGTGCTTGGGGCAGACGTCAATCAGAAGGCCTCCCGGAGGAAGCGGCCTGGGGCTTGAACAGAGGTACAGCATTCACGCAGGGGACACAGCAAGGAAGGGCATTCGGGCGAGGGAACAGCCTCTGCAAAAAGCCTGCTGGAGAGAGGAAGGGCCCTGCGCATTCCAGAACCGCCTCGTTCCCCTCGTAGAGGGAGGGGCAGGGAGGTGGGGAAGAGGAGGGCTGGAGGGGAGGACAGGGGACACGCCGCCCTGCTGGGTTCTGGCCCCTGGCTCGGGAGTTAGATTCATCCTGCGGGGGTCGGGGAGCCAGGGAGAGGGGTCAGCAGGGGAGAAGTGCGGTCCGTGGCGTCAGCTCTAAGCAGAATCCTGAGGGGAGGGGAGCAGGTCTGGGACCCACACCAGCAGGTTCCTGGGCTCAACTGAGCCACAAACCAGGAGAAGCACTGAGAGCAGCTCACAGCTTCCCAGTCCCGCCCCGACACACCCCATCCCCGAGGCCTCCAGGGCCCACCCTTCGTCCTCCCGGGTCTGCGGCTGCCGATGCCCAGCTGTAAATTTCGGGGCTTGAGCAGACAACTTGGGAGTCCCTGAAGGAGTTTGGGGTCCCCTGGCTCCAACCTCTGCCCTGGACTGTGGTGGGTGGGAGAGTGGTGGGAAGAGCTGCCAGGGCCACACGGGGAGCAGGGGGGGCAGGGGCGGCGGGAGGGGGGAGCGCCCAGCAAGTCCCCCTCCCAAAGACACACCTCCTGCATGCTCGGGCCCAGCCCCTCAGCCCTGACCCCGGGCCCTCGGGCTAGAGTCCAGAGTCTGCAGGAGGCTGTCCTGGGACTAAGTGTCCAGTCCCTCCCCCGCCTGGGGCTGGGCCTGGGGCTGGGCCTGGGGCTGGGCCTGGGGCTGGGCTCGGAGGCCAGGCCTTGTCCCAGCGGACTCTGGGTGTGCTGGGTGGGAGCACAGGGGCCAGACCAGACAGCAGCGATCTCAGGAGCTGGTGTGGGCTGATCCCTGGGGACAGGGATGTGTACTTGTGTAGCCACATTTGAGGGTGAGTGTATCCCCGACCTAAAGGCTTCCTCCACCCTACCCCCAAGGGCCCTCAGCTACTCAACAGCTACCCAGAGCCTAAACTTAGTCCCTAAAACCTCAGGCTTGAGCAGGGCCCTGGTCAGGTCAAGGAGCAGGGTCCGCCCGATGTGAGGGGCAGACCAATCCAGGGCACCTGCCAGGCTGCCCGCGGAGTGGCTCCCAGCTGGGCCCAGGCTTCCTCGGGTGGATTTAGCTACACACAGAGCAGTTCCCGTCCCTCCCTCTGTGCCCTGTGACCCCCTAGTCCCTCCTTTTCAAGAGCACAGAGCCAAGCAGATCTCGCAGCCCCTCCAAAGCCTAACCCCAGCCGCACGTGGGAGCCACGAAGAGAAAGGGAGCAGGGGGAGTTTGCCTGATGTCCCACTGCAGCACAGAGACAGGCAGGACTCTCCCTGGACTGAGCAGCCCTCAGACCCCTCCAAGCGACCCCCTCCCTCTGCCCACTCACAACGTCCTGCACCCTCCATCAAAGCACATACAATTTTTTTAATCCTCACCCGGGAATATTTCTCCATTGATTTTTAGAGAGAGTAGAAGAGAGAGGGAAAGACAGAGAGAAATATCGATGTGAGAGAAATACATCGACTGGTTGCCTCCTGCATGTGTCCCAACCAGGACCCCAGCCAGGGAGGAGCCTGCTACCAAGGTACGTGCCCTTGACTGGAATCGAACCCAGGACCCTTTAGTCTGCAGGGCGATGCTCTATCCACTGAGCCAAACTGGCTAGGGCCATCTCAATTTGAAACTATGTTTTTTATCAAATGGAGCATCCATCTGCCCCACTGGGATGCGTTTGCTCCCCGTGTGGGTGTAGTCAGCGCCTGCCACAGTTGGTGCTCAATAAGTATTCACAGACTGACCGAGGGCACAGAAGGCCCACCCTCACCCAGGAGTCCATTTGGAGCTGCCCCCAAAAGTCTCTCACAGGGGGGTCCAGGGATGGGCATCATCCCAGATCCTGGTGACAGGGACCGGGACACACACCTGGCCGCTGCGTGCCCAGCACCCACATCTGAGCTGCAGCGCACATCCTCTCTCCCCTCAAGGCAGTCATGACGTAAGTCCCCAAGCTGCTCGCTAGGAATTTCTGAGCATGAAAATCACTTCCAGTATCTACAACCCTCTGCGTGTCTATCACAACCAAACCCACCCCGCAGCGCCTGGTCTCTCTGGAAACGGCGAGAGCAACCAAGAGACATGCCTGCCGTGTGTGGCAGAGGACAGGGCTGAAATAAGTCCGACCCCAGCTGTGGTCCTGCCGGCACCTGCAGGGGTGCAGCCCTGGAAAATGCTGCTTCCAGCGGTGGGTACAGTCACTCCTGCCACCTGACTTCTTCTCCCGCAGCAGGAGGGAGAGGAGCAGGCGTTGGTAAAATCCTGCCCCTGGGCACCATGTTGATGGCCAAATTTCTAACACAAAAGGCAAAAGACACACATACACATGGCTTTTCACATGGAAAAGTCCCTTTAGAAAAAGATCTAGCCCTAGTCAGTTTGGCTCAGTGGATAGAGCATTGGCCTGCGGCCTGAAGGGTCCCAGGTTGGATTCCAGCCAAGGGCACATGCCTGGGTTGCGGGCTCGATCCCCAGTGGGGGGGCGAGCAAGAGGCAGCCGATCAATGATTCTCTTCATCACTGATGTTTCTATCTCTCTCTCCCTCTTCCTTCCTCTCTCAAATCAATAAAGAAATATATTTTAAAAAAGAAAAAAGAAAGAAAGAAAAAGATCTAGGTGAGGGTCTCAGATCTACCGCTTCCGAGTTGTTTGTCTTGGGCCTCAGTTTGTTCCTCTGTGAAATGGGTCTGAGAATTCCTACTCCCTGGGGATAGTGTGAAATCTGAACGAGATGGTACCTTTGAAAGCCCAGCAAGGAGAACAGTTTTTTATTATTACTACGGGGAGGAGGGGGAGAGAGACGAAGGGGAGCAGTGATGGGCAAAGCACTCTGTGGGGCGAAAGGCAGCCTGAACTCAAACCCTGGCTCCGCCCCCTGCTGCTGTGTGGCTCAGAAGGACTCACTCCACCTCTCTGAGCCTCGCCTTCAAAATGGGATTCCTGAGGACTGCATCACGGTTTGACCCTGTCCACTGAGGAGGTGCTCAAGGAGGGTCAGCCCCCCTCCACCGCCCAGGCAAGGAAGGGCTGCCCCCCCCCCCCCGGGATGTTCCCCGAGGGTCCAGCATGGGGGATGGAGACAGGGTTTTAAAAGCCCCACCTCCAAGGCCCTGCCTCCTCACTAACTGCTCGCTGACAAGGGAGCTGAGCACATAGACCTCCCCTGGCACCCTTGCAGGTGACACACGTGATGCGGGCTGACCTGCAAGGTCAGTGCCAGCCCCGTGTGTCCAGGGACTTCTCTCCGGGCTCATATTGGGGCCTTCACTGGACACGGGTGGATCGTTCGAAGGGAGTTTCCTGCCCTCAGAGAACGCTTCGTACGTGGAGCCAGCCAGAGCCCCCTGAGGGGTCGGCGTCCCCTGGGAGCCATGTGGCCGTGGCTGGTGACGGTGGCCTCTGCTTTGTCCAAGTCCAGTGTGGGTGTTTGTTGGTTGGTTGGTTTGGCTCCTGGCTGCTATCAGCCCTGGGAGCAGGAGCCCATCCACGCAGGCCCAGCGAAAAGAAAGCTGTGCTCCTCGCCACCGCGTGAGACAGGGTCCTGGCAGAAAGTGCTGCCCCCAGGGTTTCAAATGAAGAGACCTTGCTGCCCTAGCCTGTTTTTCTCAGTGTTTAGAGCATCAGCCCTCGGCCTGAAGGGTCGATTCCAGTCAAGTGGGTTCGATTCCAGTCAAGGGCATGTACCTCGGTTACAGGCTCAATCCCCAGCCCTGGTTGGCGCGCCTACGGGAGGTAACCAATTGATGTGTCTCTCTCACATCGATGTTTCTCTGTCTCTATCCGTCCCTTCTACTCTCTCTTTAAAAAAAAAAAAAAATTAAGAGACGTTGAAGAGATGATACTTAGAGAGCTGGGCAGTTGGCTAAGGGAACAAGGGGGATACTGAGGCACATGGAGACCAGCAACAGCGAGAGCCATTCCGGCCGGGGACCAAGGACACAGAGCGGGGAAGGTTGTCTCCAGAACTCAGTGAGGGACTGAGCCGTGGAGGGACTGCCTGACAGGGGCCGTCACCATGGAGACAGGCAGCCGCAGAAAAGAATCAACCGCATAGAGAGCCGCGGGAAGAAGTACCTCGCTTCTCTCCTTCCATCCTAGCACCCGTGCTGGAGCCCCTACAGCCGAAAACCAAAAGCCAGGGCAGGAGGCCAGGGGCCAGCCCCTCCCTGCCGCCCCCCCACATACACACACAGAGCAGAGGTCAGGGGAGGTACAGGGCGAGTGGATCTGGCAGGTGGGGGCCTGCAAATCCCCCAGCCAGGTGACTGCATGGGAGGGGAGTGCTGGGTGGGCAGCACCGGAAGGTCCGTGAGGATTCACACGTGCACGTTTCATCGTCAGCTACTGCTTACTGGCCACCTTGCCCATATTTTCTAATTCATCCTGGAAACAACCCCGAGAGGTAGATGCGGGTGTTCCCGCCGTTCAGACGATGGAATGGAGGCTCAGAGAGGCGGAGAGTCCTGCGTGCAGTCCCGCGGTGACAAAGCGGGGGGGGGGGGGGGGGGCGCCAAGGTTCCGTGGACCACAGAGCCTGTGGTCACGGCGTCACCCTGCTCTGGGGGAGCCCAGAGAGGCAAGACCCGGGAGTGGCGTGTGGCTGGGCTGTGAGGCAAGGACCAAGGACAGTCCCTAGAGGCGGATATTTGGACTCAACCCTGAAGGGCAAGTTCACCAAAGAGGGAACTCGGCGGGGAGGGGGCACCTGTCCTGGGCCGCTCCCCTCTCTAGCTACCTGCTCTCCTTCCTGTGCCAGGCGCGCAGGTTAAGCGCCCTCCACACACTGCGACCCTCCGCCAGCTGCTCGGGGCGTGCTTCCTCCCCCAGAATCCCAGGCCGGTCTCCAGAAGCTGCTGGCCATGGCCACACAGGCGTTCCGGAGGCACCTCCAACCTGACACAGGGCACGCAGGCAATTTCGGTTTCCTCCCCTCCAAACATGCAGCCCCCCCACCCCAGTCTCCCAAATCTCAGGCCCTGCTGCTCCCCAACTGTTGAGGCCAGAGACTGGGAGTTTCCTGGACCCTACCCATTCCTCACCCCCACAGGCCCTTTTTGGGTTTTTTTTAATCCTCGCCTAAGGATATTTTTTCATTAATTTTTTTAGAGAGAATGGAAGAGAGAGGGGAAGACATAGAGAAATATCAGTGTGAGAGAAACATATCGATTGATTGCCTCTTGCACGTGCCCCAATCAGGGCCCGGCCAGGGAGGAGCCTGCAACCCAGGTACGTGCCGCAGACCGACATTCTGTCCACTGAGCCTGACCGGCTAGGGCCCAGGGGCCTTCTTTTGGTTCTTCAAACACATGATCTGCTTTTCTACCCCAGGGCCTTTGTGCCTGCTGGTCCTTCTGCCTGGGATTTCCTTCCGTCCCCTCAGTTCCTGGGGCTGACACTCAGGTGTTGTCGTAAGTGTCATCTCTCTGAGTCCTTCCCTGGCCCCTCGGGCTCAGCCGCTGTCCCCTCTGCTGCAGCCTCCATTGTGGCCCCCCGGGCGCCTCTCATCACTAGCTGAGCTTTTCCTCATTCACTTATTTCCCAGGTGCTCCCGCTATAGGGTGTGCTTCCAGGGTGGCTCCTGTCTGTCTCTCTCACTGCAGCGCCCCAGGGGGCTCAACACCCAGCAAGGCTTGCACCCTGTCCTCCTCAGTGGCCTGAAATCACTCCCTCTTTCCCAGTTTCAATTCTGTTTCTCTGACTTTTTCTCTTTTGAGTCACTTCTCACTTGAGGGAGGAAGAAAGAACCAAGACTTGTGGTGCCTTTCCTTTCCAGGCAAAGAAGGAAATGACCCACCGGGCCTGTGTCCAGGGGAGAGGGCGGGACAGGGGTCATGCCCGCGACCTCCCCTGAGTCAGGACCAGCTTCCTGGCCGGGACTCCCCACCTCCCCGCGTCCCTGCTCACTGCCTGCCTCTTGCCTGGAATGGCTGCCCTTTCCAGATCCTACATCAAAGGGCACCGGGTCTCTTCCACGTCACCTGCCTCGTTTGTGGCTAAGAAACGTGAGCCGTGAGACGTGGCACGCGCAGGCAGGCGGGCCTCCCCCTGGGCACATGGCACTGCATTCTGGGGCTTGCTCTGCCCCACCCCGACCCCAGCAGGCCACTTCCTCATAGGCCAGGCATGGGCGTCGGGTGGGGGCTTTGGATGCTAAGGTCAGCAGTCCCGGAGGCTACTCGGGCCCAGAGCAGACACCCTCAGCCCTCTCAGAGGCCGGCCTGGCGCCAGTGTCTCAGGGGAAATGTCATTAGAGTTTGGACATCTCCTGGGGTGTGCGGAGTCCAGCCTCTCCCCTAGACCGCTGCAGGGGACATCCCTGGAGGAGGCCTCCTGCCCAGCACCCCACAAGCCCGCGTCTCTCTGGGCAGGAGCCCTGGTCCCACGACTACCCACCCGCCTTCTTGCCCTGAACCATCCCTGGGGCTGCAGGTCAGTGACAAGGGGACCCAGCAGGGAGGACCGATGGGGTCAGTGACGGCCAAGGTCAGAGCCTCCATCCACCGTGGGACGGTGGGGAAGCCTCTTTTCCTGGACTTCTGGATGGAGTCAGGCCCCCACTGATGGGTGACCCCAGATCCCAGTGCAGGCTGATCCGAGGGCTGCCTTCAAGGGCATGCAATCCGGGCAGTGGCGGGGGCCCTGCACTTGAAAGGCCCCTATGCTTGATTTCCTGTTCTCCCATCTTCGTCTTGAAATTCTTAATAACTTTGAACCCCACATTGAAATTTTGCACTGGACCCTGAAAATAATGAAGCCAATCTTGCGAGCCCAGACCGTCAGCCCCCACCTCAGCTCACCCTCCCCCTTTTTTCACTCATCCCTCAAACCCCCTTCATCTGTCAACTGTCAAAATACTCTATCTGTGAGTCTGCTTCTGTTCTGCTTGTTTATTTTGTCTTTTAGATTCCACATAGAAGTGGAATCATATAGCATTTGTCTTTCCCTGTCTGACGCACTTCACTCTGATAAATACCCTGTAGTTCCATCCACGTTGCTGCAGATGGCGAGATTTCGTTCTTTTTTTATGGCTGAGTCATACTCAATTTCTATATGCGCCACATCTTCTTTATCTAATCATCTGCTGGGCACTTCAGCTGCTTCCATATCTTGGCTATTGCAAATAATGCTGCAATGAACACATGTCTTTTCGATTTTGTGTTCTGGGTCTCTTCAAATCCCCACACGTGGAATTGCTGGGTCTCTCTTTGCCTCTCGGTATAAATTGGTAGTTACAGAATAGTCACAGCGATGTAGAGTATAGCACAGGGAACCTAGCTGATAATATTATAATTACTACGTACGGTGTCCGACGGGTAGTAGTTTTATCGGGGTGATCGCTTCATCAGTTAGATAGACATCTAACCACGGGGTTGGACATCTGAAACTAACATAACATGGTACGTCCACTGTTAACCTGAAACCAATATAACATTGTAGGTCCACTGTTAATTGGAAAATAAATAAATAAACGAAAGAGAGAGCAGTAGGAAAAAGCATGAACCTTTGGGTCTGACAGACTTGGCTCACATCCTGACTCTGCTGCTTACCATCTGAGTGACCTCAGAAATGTTGCTAAACCCCCCTGTTTCTCAGCTCATCTCTAACATGAGGGTGATAACTATACCTTCCTCGAGGGCTCCTGGGAGGATTAAAGGAGATGATACAAAGTGCTTGGGACTGTGTTCCACTGTCTGCCCCACCACTTGCTCCAACGTGAACGTCACTTCTTTGTAGGTTGATTTTCCGGGTGTAAAAGGAGGGTAACTGGGTGCCCACTGCATAGGGCTTAGGGAGCAACCATCAGCATCCGCGTCAGCATCACCCCCTCCTCCAGGAGACCTTCCCGACAGCCCTCCTCTGGGGCTGCCTGTTGCCTGCGCTTGCTGCCACACCAGCACATGTGACATTTAATAGGAATTATTTCTGTGTCTATCTTCCCCTCCCAGACTTGGAGCTCTTTGGGGGCAGGAATAGAGCCTGGTGCTGCTGGCATCAGCAGAGGGTGAAGGATGAAGGAGTGAACAGATCAGGGGAGTTCAGTTATCCCTGGGAGCTGCTCATTCACTGGAGTAGTAATCCATATGCCCTGATGGAGTCTCCTCTCTTTCCCCAGATCTGTGCCTCCTGGGAAGATGCATTTGCCCCTGATACTGCTGGCCACAGTGGGCACCTGTCTAGGCCTGCTGATGGCAGCTGCCACAGGCACTCACCCTGCCCAACTGGACACTCCCAGCAGGCTACCCACCCACCAGCGCCAGAAGAGACACTGGATTTGGAACCAGATGCACATTGAGGAAGAGAAAAACACCTCGCTGCCCCATCACGTGGGCAAGGTAAGGCTCAGGCCCAGAGCCGCAAGTGGCCCACGGTGAGGGTGGTGGTGGTTGTAGGGTTGGGGGTGTCAGTTGTGAGGGTAATGGTTCTGGTGGTAGAGATGGTAGGGGTGGTAGAAGTATTGGTGTTGGCAGTTGAGATAATGAAGGGAAAGATGATGTGGTGATAATGGTGGTGATGATAGTGGTAATGATGATAATGGTGGTGACGATGTTGGTGGTAGTAGTGGTGATGGTAATGGCAGTAAGGATAGGGATGGGGAAGAGGAAGGTGGTGGTGGAGGTGATGATAATGGTGATAATGGTGATGATGAAGGGGAAGTTGGTGGTGGTGATGGTGATCATGGAGGTGATGGTGGCAGTGATGTGGTGATGGTTGGGGTAGTAATGATGGTGATGGTAAAGAGGAAGGTCATGGTGTTGGTGATGGTGGTGGTGATGGTGGTGACAGTACAGAGGAAGGTCATGGTGGTGGTGGGGTGGGGAAGAGGAAGTTGTTGATGATGGTGGTAGTAATAGTGGCCAGGAGAGTGATGGTGGTAGTGGTGATGTGTTGTTAGTGATGTGGCTGTGGTGGAAATGATGGTGAACGCTATGGTCTATTTTCTCCCAGACCTTAGTCTATGGACCAAATATCCCTGGTAGAAGTGCCACCCCAGGCACAGGCAGAGATGACCAGTTCAGGGCTTAGGGCAGAAGCAGCCAAGCCTGCCATTAAATGTTCCCATCTGAGAGGTTGGAAAACCTGAACAGCCTTCTACAAAACTGTGCTGGTGACCGAGTTAGTCATCCAGGCCATAGTTGGCCAACCCTGGCCTAGGCCTTTGCACTTTCTCCAAAAAATCTTTCTCTCAGACTATCCCTCCCTAGTTTTCTGTCACCCTACACCACTCCCCAGATTCTAGCACACCCACAACAAGGTCCCTGACTGACACACACCTGCCCTCCAGGGCTCCAACCCCCACTTCCTTCCTCTTTAAAACATGCTCATCCCCAGTCACCTTCCTAGAACTCAGACTGACAGTGAACGGCCTTCCTGTGTCACATTGTTCCTGATGTCAGAACTACTCTAATTCAGACGAATAGCCCTAGCAGTGGATTCCACACACGATGACAGGTAGATGAACTAGGCCTTTTGAGAGCGTTCAGTGAGGAAAGCATTTCTTTCAAGTGCATAAAACCTCACCATGTCAGTTTCTTGGAATCTAAACATGGCTGTCTACAGAAGTATCAGATCAATGCTCTGACGAGAGAAAGTAGGTTGCCAAGCACGGGCGAGGCTCTGGGGAGACCACGGTGGGCGAAGATAGCATGGCCCCCATCCTTCTGCAGCTTGTGGTCTAAAATAGGGGCTGGCAGAACCAGCCCACCACATGGCTTTATATATACAGATTTATGGGGACAGTCACATGATTTACACATCGCCGTGGCTGCTTTCACGCTACGATGGCATATTTGAGTTGTTGTGATGAAGACCCTATGACCTACGAAGCTGGAAATATTTACTGTCTGGCCTTTTACAGAAACAGTTTCCCTAGTCTAGAGGAATAGCAGACAGTAGGCAGAGAGCTCCGCAAACAGCACTGATGGAGGAGCCCCGTGGTTATAGGGAGGACCCTGGATGGAGGAGGGCGCAGTCCGGCCGCCCATCAGAAACGCCACAGCAGCTGGGGGAACCCATCCACAGCCCCGCCAACAGCCAGCCAACTGTGCCCAGGGTCTAGTCTGGCTCCCAAAAGGGACTGGGACGTTTAAATCGCTCGGTGCGGCCACTCAAGGGGAAAAGACGCTTGCCCAGGACACAGCCCTAGGAGAACGCACGAAAGCATCAGGCTCCTGGCTCCTGACGTGAATCCTGTGTCAGAGAGGGAAATATCACCAACCCACCCACGTCCTCTGTAATGAGATAATTGTGCCATGAGTCAGCCGCCGAAGAGAGTGGCCGGCTCCAAGGAGATCTGCAGGATGAGTCAGAGAGAATCAGCAGAGAGCAGGCGGCACCTGTGTCGCACACAGCCCGACACGCAGCCTCTGCGGGCTCCCCCAAGGGCCCTCGGCAGCAGGAAGAGCATCAGGCCTGCTGTCATCTGCCATCAGCGCTCACTTGGCACCTGGAACTGGGCTGGGGGACAGAGCAGCCGAATGCAGTCCCTACCCCGGATAGAAGCGAGGGTACATGGGAGGGACAAGGACAGGGCCCCAAGGATCACCTCCTGACTCCCAAAGATGTCATCCGAGGGAAGGAAGTCCCTGTTTACCAAGGCCAGAGCGCAGCGCCTTTGTTTAGAGAGCTGGTTGGACAATGGGCGTGAGGCCTGGGCAGACTTCTGAATCCTCAGACATGGGTCAGCGCGGCTTTGGGCATTAATACCTTATGTCCAAATATACTGATCATTTTTTAAAAATATATTTTAAGTAAACAACCTCTTTTTTATATGTTTTTATCGATTTTTCAGAGAGAGAGAAAGGGAGAAAGGGAGAGGGAGAGAGTGAGAAACATGGACTGGCTGCCTCTTGCACGCCCCCCTAACTGGGGATTGAGCCTGGAACCTAGGCAAGTGCCCTGGTGGGAATTGAACCTGTGATCCCTCGATGCTCAGCCAACTGAGCCACACTGGCCAGGGCTACAGTGATAACGTTTAAAGAGGAGGGCTCTCCACAAACTATACCCTCAGCCTAATTATGGGGGAAAACGTCAGATAAATTCCAACAGAAGGACATCCTACACCCAGGCATCTCTAAACGGGCAGGGTCATCATCAGAAACACTGAAAGTCTGAGAAACTGTCACAGCCCAGAGGAGCGGACAGACACCTGATGACTGGATGCCATGTGGTGCCCTGGATGGGATCCGAGAACGAAAAAGGGGCATCCAGTAAAAACTTTAAAAATCTGCATAAACTGCGTACTTGGGTCAATGATAATGTAACAGTTTCGGTCCATTAATTATAACGAAGGTACCAGACTAGTGTGAGATGTCACTAATAAAGGAAGTTGGGAGCAGGAAGTAGGAGCACCCTCTGTCGGAGGAAGGGTACATTCCAATGAACGCTTACGCAGAATTCTAACAGAACAGATCAAAGCTGACTCACTCCCCCTCACTACCCTAACCACGTGGATCCCAGCACACCGATCGGAACCAGGTTTGGAACTACCCTTGTATCCTAACCCTGAGCAACCCACACAGGGCCCCCGACTGCCCCTTCAGGCCACCAGTGAGAGCCTCACTGATCATCAGTGAGCAGCCCACGTATCCATCGCAAGATGAACGGATAAAGAAGATGTGGTCCATATATACAATGGAATGTTAGTCAGCAATAACAAAGAACAAAATCTTGCCATTTGCAACAACATGCAAGGACTTTGAGGCTAGTATGCTCAGTGAAATAAGTCAGAGAAAGACTTACATGTGAAATCTAAAAAAGCCAGACTAACCAAACCCGAAGAAAAACTCCTAGATACAGAGAACAAACTGATGGCTGCCAAAGGGGAGGGCGGTGGAGGAATGAATGGAAAGGGTGAAGGGGACTAAGAGGTACAAACTTCCAGTTACCTATGTATATAAAAAGCCAGCAACCGGAACACCATAAAGACCAGAACCACCAGTCGCTGTGACGCCCACTGTGGCCAGCAAACTGGCCTTATCAGAGGGCGGGGCGGTGGCCAACCTTCCAAAAGCGGCCCCTCCCCCCAACCAGCCCCACCCCAGATCGGCCCCCCCACCCCATCAGGGGCAGGGCCGGCCAGCCAACCACCTGTGGCCCCTCCCCCCAGCCAGCTCCACCCCCGATTGGCCCCCTTACTCAGATCAGGGGCAGGGCTGGTCGGCCAACCACTCATGGCCCTTCCCCCAGGCTGCCGGCCCAGCCCCCCCATCGACCACCCCCTGGGGGGAGGGGCTGCGGGCCAATGGGGATGGTGGATGATTGGGGGTGGGGCTGGGCCCACCTCCAATCAGCCCCCACCACTCCCAGACAGCTCTGTCCCGGATCAGCCCCCCCCACGCACACCAATCAGGGTTGGGGCTGGCCAGTCAACCTCCCCCGCTCCTCCTCCCAACAGGCCCTGATCTGCCCGGATTGGGGTCAGGCCGGCTGGACCCCACCTGTGCACAAACTCGTTCACTGGGCCTCTAGTAAATAAATAATGAAGTACGTATGAGGATGTACTGTACAGCACAAGGAAAATAGCCAATATTGTCATCATAACTTTGCACGGTGACAGATGGTTACCAGCCTTATCATGGTGGTCACATTATAAGGAATACAAATGTCCAATCACTGTGTTGTACACCTGAAACTAACATAATACAGTATGTCAACCATACTTTAATTTTTTTAAATTGCAGTGTCCCAATTTGGATCCCCGGCCAGCACCACACATACACACATGTGCACACACATGCATGTGTGTACATACACACACATACATGCACACAGGAACTTGCATACTCACATGTGCACGCGCACATGCGCACACAGCCACCGCGGCCCAGTCCCAGCTCAGAGCACCTCTTCTTTCCTAGATCATATCGAGTGAGAACCGCAAGAACACCAAGTACGTGCTGAGAGGAGAGGCGGCTGACAAGATCTTCCGGGTCAATGAGGTCACGGGGGACGTGTTTGCCTTTGAGAGGCTGGACAGGGAGAAGACCTCCCAGTACCACCTCACTGCCCTCATAGTGGACAAGAACACCAACAAGGAGCTGGAGCCTCCTTCCAACTTCCTCATCAAAGTTTACGACGTGAACGACAACTGGCCTGTGTTCACTCACCAGTTTTTCAACGCATCTGTGTCCGAGATGTCAGCTGCGGGTATGTGCTCAGTCTGTCCCTCTCTCCTCTTCCTCCCCGATCCCCAGCCGGAAGGCACCGCTCCATCCACAACTTCAATGCCTGAGGCTAGGATTCAGGGAGTTTAGGGCAGTGATTGTAATGACTCCAGCCATAGACTGAGCCCTGATCCTGATCATGGCCTGAGGCCTGATCCTGATCACAGACTGAATCCTGACCCTAGACATAGACTGAGCCCTGATCCTGATCATGGACTGAACCCTGACCCTAGCCATAGACTGAGCCCTGATCCTGATCATAGACTGAGCCCTGATCCTGATCATGGACTGATCCCTGATCCTGATCATAGACTGAACCCTGACCCTAGCCATAGACTGAGCCCTAATCCTGCTCATAGACTGAGCCCTGATCCTGATCATGGACTGAACCCTGACCCTAGCCATATACTGAGCCCTGATCCTGATCATGGACTGAGCCCTGATCCTGATCACAGACTGAACCCTGACCCTAGCCATAGACTGAGCCCTAATCCTGCTCATAGAATGAACCCTGACCCTAGACATAGACTGAGCCCTGATCCTGATCATGGACTGAGCCTTCACCATCAGAGGCACACATGTCTGATTACTTTTCAGAGCAAACCCCACCCACTCTCTGACTCTCAGGACTGACACAAGAGCATAGCTTTTGCACATGAATAATGCCAGCTGTGCCACCAAGGCCAGACGAGTCCTCTCTGGGATCCATGCAGGAGGAGAGGGGCAAGGACTGGGGCCCTCACCTCAAGGTGTGTCACCAGCCTGGACCGCAGGTCTCCAGAGGTTACTATTCATTCAGTTCCACCCCAAGCTTCCAGGAGGTGCCTGAAAAGGGTTCCCTTCCCGCTCTTAGTCCAGGGGCCCCGGCCAAGGCCTTGGGACCAGACCTTCCTATTAAGCAGGGGGTCCTGGTATTCAAGGGGAAAGAGCTGTAACCCCCACCCCTGTGGGGGCCTCTTCCCATGCACTTGTTTCACCTTCCAGGGCAGGAAAGAAGCACCCCTCACTCTCCTAGGTTCCTCCTCATGACCCAACCATGCACCCCTTCCTCCCTCCTCCATAAATGGAAGCCACCTGCTCTCTCTGCCCCCTTCAAGGCCGATCAGGCTGGGCCTCCCCTGCTGCCAGCACTTTGCCCCCATGCAGGCTCCTCAGGAAATAAAGCAGCCTTTCTCCCTGGGGCCCTGGGGGAGGTGGGTTCAGGGGACACCCATCTGGGAATGGGGTGGGGCTGGCAGTCACAAGGCTGCAACCCCTGGACTCTCTCTCCACAGGAACCTCCGTCTTCCAACTGACAGCAGTGGATGCAGATGACCCCACCGTGGCAGAGCACACCACTGTCATGTACCACATCGTGAAAGGAGACGAATATTTTGGCATTTCTAACTCTGGTCTGTGTAACTAACCCTCCTGTGGCTCGGGGGGTGGGCGGGGGCGGGGGGGGGGGCCCGGATATTCCAGGTGTGGGTGCTGAGGGAAGCCCAGTCTGACAGGGGTCTCTGACCACTGGGCAACACTGTGCTAAGGAGGTGGCTGGTATCCCATGGTAAGACAAGGTGGCTGGTGAGGGCAGAAGGAAGCAGACAGATGCCCAAGACATGGACTCCAGTCCAGGGAACAAAATCAGGACCCACGCGTGGACACAGGAGGCAGGAGTGGAAGCTGGTTACAGCTCTGGGTGCAGGTTCAGACAGACCTGGCTGCCAGGCCCAGCTCTCCCATTCGCCTTCTCTAAAGACCTCAGGCAAGTCCACTAACCTCTGCGAGCCCTAGCTCCCACACCCCAGAATGGGATGCTTCTATTCGTCCTGTGAAGTTTGAGTTTGATATGATGTATAGAGAGCGCATGGCCCATTGTAATTATACACTCAGTGTGGCTTTAAGAACTGTAAGGACTGCCCTGGCCAGCTGCTCAGTGGTTAGAACATCAGCTCTCGGACCGAGGGGTTATAGGTTTGATTTCTGGTCAAGGGCACGTACCTTGGTTGCAGGTTTGTTACAGGTTCCCCAGCCCCAGCAGGGGCGCATGCGGGAGGCAGCCAATCGATGTGTCGCTCTACTGTTGATGTTTCTCTCTCTACCCCCACCTCCCTCCCTTCTACTCTCTCTGGAAATCAATGTAAAATATACCCTCAGGTGAGGATTAAAAAAAAAAAAAAAACTGTAAGGACTGAGTCTTCGGAGCAAGATAGGCCTGAAGGGATGGCAAATACACAGCAGACACACCCTCCCTGTGGGGCGCCGCGGTGGGCACACTGACCGGCACAGCCCTCCTCTACGCTGAGCCGAGAGGGGGCCTCAGGCTCTTTCTCGGCGCAGTGCTCCCGGCAGCTCAGGCTAATATTGGACCAAACTGTTTGGGCAGCTCTGGCCTCGAAGTGCAGGGGTGGCTGCAGGGGGTGGTTGGCCAGTGTCCCCCAGCCCTGGCTGCACACTAGAATGCCCTGGGCGCTTGACAGTCAGGGGCCCTCTGGAGAAGGCCTGGGCACCAGCATTTTCTCCGAGCTCCCCAGGTAACATGGCTCCTGCTGGGACCCTTTCTGCAGGACTCGTCTTCACCAAAGTCAACAACCTGGACCGAGAAACGCAGGCCAAGTACGAGATCGTGGTGGAGGCCCAAGATGCCCAGGGCCTCCGCGGGGACTCCGGCACAACCACCGTGCTGATCACTCTGGAGGACATCAACGACAACTTCCCCATCTTCACCCAGAGTGAGCCCCTCCCCTGGGACCCTGGGCAGGGCAGCGGGCGGAATGCTCCAGACGCGGTGACCGGGGGCTCGACCCCTCACCCCGCGCCAGGGTGGGCCTCGGGCTCAGGGAAGTCACTCTGGCGAAGGAGGGGCCCTGCTCCCCATCCCTGCGCACATTCCCAAGGCTGTCCTGCTGCCCCTGACTCAGAACCCTGAGCCCAGCCACAGACTGATTCTCCCCAAAAATGTCTGACAAGAGCTTCTCACATGCCCTGGGTGGGGTTGAGGAGGAAGGCGATGGCTCTTCACATGAACCCTCTAATACTGAGGCAAAGCCAGAGGCTCGGCCTCCCCAAGGACAGGCCAGTTTTCCTGAAGTGGCCTCGCTGTGCATGGCTTAAGCTCCCGGAAGGCGGGACTTGACTCCTTGTCCCTCTTGTCAATGCATAACTCCCCTAGCAAAGTGCCTGGCATATAGTAGGTGCTTAATAACTAGTTGGATAGATGGCTGGCTGGATGGATGGATGGATGGATGGACAGATAGAGGAGAACTATTTTGCCTTGACACTGAAAATTCCAGTGGCATTATTATTATTAACTAGAGGCCCAGTGCAAGGATTCGTGCACCAGTGGGGTCCCTTGGCCTGGCCTGTGGGGATCGAGCCAAAACTGGCTCTCTGACATCCCCTGAGGGGTCCCGGATTGCGAGAGGGTGCAGGCCAGGCCAAGGGACCCCACTGGTACACCATTGGGGCCAGGGAGGGACCGCAGGAGGGCTCCAGGGCATGTCTCACTTATCTCACCCAGTCCCAATCTGCCAGACCCCAGCAGCAAGCTAACCTATTGGTTGGAGCACCTGCCCCCTGATGGTCAGTACCCATCATAGCGACTGGTCAAACAGTCAAATGAATGGTCAGACACTTAACATATTAGGCTTTTATTATATAGGATTATTATTATCTTCCCATGCCCATTTCCCATATCAGAATATATTAGGGGATTAGGAGGGACAATTGCCTTGTGGATCTCATTAACCCAATGCCCTCCGGGGCACCCTATTTGCATCAGCCAACTACGTCTTCACGGTGCCTGAAGACATCCGTGTGGGCAGCCCCCTGGGCTCTCTGTTTGTTGAGGACCCAGACGAACCCCAGCACCGGATGACCAAGTACAGCATCGTGCAGGGAGAGTTCAGGGACACCTTCACCATCCAGACGGACCCCGCCCACAACGAGGGCATCATCAAGCCCACAAAGGTTTGCAGGCCGGGGGCGATGGGGACACATGTGGGGCTGGGGGCTCCCAGCATCTCCAGAACTCGCCCAGGGCGTCTACCAGGTCAGAGGCCATCAGAGATGCACTCTGGGCAGCCTGGAGCTAGCCATGTGCTCACGGCCACTGGGACGGCGTAGCGAGGAGAGAAGGATCGGTGCCTTAGGCTGGGTCATGCCTGAAGCAGACCGTGAGGCAAGGATTTGGTGTAAACAGTTTACGTGGGAGGGGATCCCAGGATGCCCCAGCAGCAGTGACAGGAGAAAAGGAGGAAGATGAATCGGCTTCTGGAGGGGTGAGTAGGAGAGGACTAAGCAGGCAAGGGCAGGAGAAGGTTCTTGAGTAAAAACATAAGAAAAGACTCATCCTTGAGGAGCTGTGGCTAGAACCACTAGTCTTTGATCCCCTCGAGAGCAGGACTGGGGCTGGTCCCTGTGTGTCCCCAGGATTTGGAACAGGGCCAGGCATAGAGCCAGACTTGAGGGTGGAGCAAGGCAAGCAGCTGAGTGGAAGCCAGGCCCAGTCACTCCCTTGATGGCCTGGGAAATATCATTTCTCCAGGCCTCTAGCACCTCATCTGTAAAATGGGTATCATCCCGGAACTACCTCGCAGGACTGCTGGCAAGATCACACCCCACATGCGGGGCTCTGAACAGGGGCTCACCATCCTCTTCCCTCCACAGCCCCTGGACTACGAACGCATCCAGCAATACAGCTTCACCATCGAGGCCACGGACCCGACCATCAACCTCCGCTACTCAAGCAGCGTCTCCGCCAAAAACAAGGCCCGCGTCACCATCCATGTCACCGACGTGGACGAGCCTCCCGTCTTCCAGAAGCCCTTCTACCACTTCCAGCTGCAGGAGAACCTGAAGAAACCTCTCATCGGTTCGGTGCTGGCCGTGGACCCCGACGCCGCGCGGAGGAGCATTGGGTGAGGAGGGGGTGAGGAAGGGGTGGTCATGACAGTCCTGGCCTGAGGTCCTTCTGGCTGCTGGACTGGGCCCAGGCCCAAAGGGAAACCTCCCGGCGCGTACGTGGGAAACGCAGAGTCAGGACTAGCCGCCAAGCTCTCCCTTAATCTGTAGATTCAGGCCTTTCTTCAGATCAGGAAAGTTTCCTTTCATTATATCTTTTGTTATTTCTTCTGTTCCATTTGCTCTGGAACTTTCTTCAGTAGAGGCAAATAATTATTATAATTATAGTTTTCCTTTCTCTTTTCACCTGTTCATACCTTTGTTTACGATTTCTGGAAGAACTGTTCACAGTTTTACTTCACAAATTTAATTTTCTTTCACTCACTTATCTCTTACAGCTTTTTTTTTTTTTTTAATTTCTTCCTGGCTTTTGCCCAACTATCTTTTCATTCATCACAAGCACAATCCCAGCTATAGGGTGGGTGATGAAAGTGCACCTGTCTCAGCTCTGAGAGCACCGTTGATGGAGTCTCAGGCACCACCCTCACATCAGAGCTGACAACAGCGCTAAGATCAAAGGGATCGTCACCTCGCTTCTCTGCACCCCTCTGGGTGGTGGGGGGCAATGGGCAGTGAGAAGGGGACGGAGGAGGATGCAAGGGACAGATCCTAAAGGGCCTTGTCTGTCATACTAGGGAAGTGAACTCAGCAAAGAGCAATAGAAAGCCACGATTCTCTCTCCCCCCGGCAGATACTTCATCCGCAGGACCAGCGACAAGGGCCAGTTCTTCCAAATAAGCAAGCAGGGGAATATTTACAACGAGAAAGAAGTAGACAGAGAAGTCACTCCCTGGTATAACCTGACTGTGGAGGCCAAGGAGCTGGATTCTAGAGGTGCGTGACCCCCTCTGCCAGGCCACCGGGGCTTTTCTCCTTTCCTTCCTTCATTCGCAGTTGCATCATCTGTCACGGTGGGTCTCTGGAGGTATGCTGAGCTCCCACTGAAGCACCACTTGGCTGGGATGTCAGACAGCCTTCATCCCCGAGTGCGGACGGACCAGCAAGCATCCATATCCCCTGAGACCTTGTTATCAGGGCCAAGTGCCCCAACCCCAGACGGAATCACAATCTCATGCGCAGTTCGGTTTATGAAGCACTGTC
This sequence comes from Myotis nattereri, assembly GCF_964212035.1. Classification (NCBI taxonomy): domain Eukaryota; kingdom Metazoa; phylum Chordata; class Mammalia; order Chiroptera; family Vespertilionidae; genus Myotis; species Myotis nattereri. The sequence continues at coordinate 12,404,373 of NC_138090.1, forward strand.
CCCGTGACAAGAATCACCTGGGGCACCTGTTAACATAGAGCTTTTCAGACCCCTCCCTGGAGGTTCAGGTCCAGTGAGGCAGAAACGGGGCCAAGAAACATGCATTGGACAAGCGCCACATGATTCTTATGATCGTGGATTTGGGAAAAGGCTGTCTAGGGGCTCTTTATGTCCCAGTTAGGGGGTTGAATTCAAAATCTGCAGCAGGTTCTAACTCCAAGATGGTTAGGTTCTCCAGAAACTGGTGTAACGTGCGCCAAAGGGAAAGGCAAGAGTTGGAGTTTTGCACCCTTGGCCTCTATGAGAAAATCACCACTGCCCTGCAGAGAAAGATTAACATTCCCTCCTCACCCAGGAGACCACCCCCCACCCCCCCGGAGAGGGGGCGAAAGCGGGACTTAGCCAAGGCCCCCCAGTGCTACTCACACCCCCAATATGACAGCCAGGCCAACTGCGATGGACTCCTGTGTTTTCAGATCCATCTTTAGCCCTTTCTTCCCCATCTAATTACAGTCATACACTTTTTAAAATTTTGAAAGTAATTTAAATTTTAAAAGTTATTTGTTGTTTCTTTTAAAATATGGAAAATACAACCTAGGAGAAGAAAATGATCCCCCATAATCCTACCATACAGAGACCACTACTGTTAGCACTTTAGTGCACCTTCTGTGGTCCCTTTTCCTATACATATTTTTACAGAAGTAAGTTTATAATATTTGTATCAACTCTTATCCTGCATTTTTACTTAACCTTCTTTCAGAACCATTTTCTCATGGTTCTAACCCATCGTTTTTTAAATTACATTTTGAAAATATAATTTACATGGGCATTATAAATGGCCACATATTTCATTCCTGTAAAGTGGTATAATTTATTGACCCAATCTCCCTTACATTGTTTACCTTTTAAATCATTTTCTAATTAAGTAATTTAACTTAATAAATTATACTTGTTCAAATTAATTTAATTACTTAATTAAATCCTTAGATTAGTTTGGTGATGACTTAACTCAATTTTATGAAAACCTTTTTAAATTCCCTGAGATTACCTTTTCATTCTTACAAGTAATTCTTTAGGAAGCATCCTTGTGCATGAAGCTTGCCCCGCCCCCACCCACCTCTTCCACTCATTTCATCCAGAATAGAATACCCTCCCTGGCCTCTCTCTTCCATGGCCCCCTCTTCCTGTGAGAAGGGCCCCCCTCCGGGAGCCCCCATCCACACATCAGCGGAGCCCGTTGCAGTGACAAGTCCTTTCCCCCTGCAGGGAACCCCACGGGCAAAGAATCCATCGTCCAGGTCCACATTGAAGTTCTGGATGTGAATGACAATCCCCCAAAGTTTGCCAAGCCCTACGAGCCCACAGTGTGCGAGAATGCTGAGCAGGGCACGGTGAGTCTGGCTCGGGTGGGAGGACAGGGCAGTGCCCACCTGGGACAGGCTTCAGAGCAGCACCTCCCACCCACAGTCAGTCACTTAATGTGACCTGCACCGCAGCCTTGAGGAAAGGTGACATTATCCCTACTGTATTAGGTGGAGAAACTGAGGCTCAGAGAAAATACACAGAGAACAGATTGGCGGGGAGAGGGCTGGTACAAAGAGTATCTTTGCGGAGGTCATTTAAGTCAGTGTTGCAGGTGGGAGGCAGCCAGGGTCAGGTCTAAGCCCAAAGTCTCCATCACTGAACTCCAGACAAGCCCAACACCATCACTGACCACCCCCATCTTCCACACTCCAGCTGGTGGTGCAAATCTTGGCAACAGACGCGGACATAACGCCAAAAAATGTGAAGTTCAAATTCTCCCTGAACACCCAGGACAGCAACTTCACCCTCACGGATAATCACGGTAAGTCCACATGGAAGTACCTGGCTCTTAGGAGGGTCAGGAGGGAGGTTATCTGAGTCTTGAAGCGCCAGGGTCAAGGCTCAAGCCAACAAACTGGGGGCAAGGCCTCACTGGGGTTTTCATTTCATGGCACACTTTGTACAACTTCTGCCGAATCCTTATTGGCCTATACAATGGTCAGAGGTGCCCTGGCCAAACTGTCAAGTCCACACAGCCTGCCATTTCCCATAAGAGAAGAGGCGTACAGAATAGATATGGGTGCCGACAGTCAGTTCAGTTCCCAAACTAGCCAAGGGATTCCTTCTCAGGAATTACTTAGCAGTCTCTGAATTACTCAGCATAATTACAAATCACTCTATGACATGGAACTTCGAGGTCACTTCCAAAAAGTCAAAACTGGACATGTGAAATTCGAAATGCCAAGGAATCAGAAAACTTGGTCTTAATTCAATGACAATAACTGCTTACCGCCAGGGGCCTGGGACAGGATCTGGTCCGCCAATCACAGCCAGGCGAGTCCTATGATGTCAGTCGTAGCCAATCAGAGCTTCCAATGAGTAAGCCTCAGGAGTGGGATCACGCTGAGTTGATTGCACTCCGGTCACTGGTAGACAGGTTTCCGTAGCTTCAGCAGCTTCCTCAGAAAAATAAAAATAAAAATAAAAATCCCCCTTAAATCTCACTAGAGCAATCCATCACCCAGCATGGGGTGGAGTTCCTGCCCGTCCCTGATTGGCAAAACTGTGGTTGGTGAGGATCCCTGTATAGACACAGCCACTGCAAGGTCAGGATGAGGAAGGTTGGGAGAAGGGGTCCCTGAGAGTGGGGGCAGACCCAGAGGATCGGCCGCCGCCTCCTGGGGGGCAGGGATGGTGGCCATGACCTGTTGACAGTCAATGACAGGCCACTCAGCATTCAGCTGTCTTTAGTAGTAACTAACGTGGCCAAAATACCCATCACCCCATCCCAAGGTCCACCTCAATCCCACCTCAGAGAGGTCTGCAAGGGGTGGAAAGCTTAAGTGCTACCCCAAGGAGCCCCCACGTGCGGCCAGGAGGCAAGCTTGTTGGTCTTGGATTCACTGAGCGTGAGTGTCCTGCTATAGCATTAAATGGGAATAGTGAGAAAGCGCTCATTTCTCCCATGGTGCCAATGGCCATATTGTTTACCCTCAAGTATAACAGACAAGGCTACTTAATCATGAAATGAACTGGCTTTCCTTTGAAATCTAAAATATGGCCTCCTTTGCTCTCGGCTGGCTTGCTGCATGGACCAACCCTACACAGCGACCAAATATCCCCTCCAAATCCTGTGCCCTCCCCCGACCATCAGTATCATGACCTCCCAGGAAGCCTACAAAGGGAGGATTATCTGACCTCTGCCCAAAGCCACGGAGTCAGCAATGGAAGGGGGATAGGGGCGCAAGGAAAGGAGGTGGCTGGGAAGGGGTGAGGTCTGAACGCCTGCAGGTTTAAAACGCTCCCTGGGGAGTTCTGCACAGGACACCATTGATTGGAGCTGGGAGGGAAAGTCAAATTCGGGCCAAAGCCCAGTCCCAGGCCCAGCCTGCCCCAGATATTCTCAAGTCCATATGTAATCATTCCCTCAGCATGCCCAGGCAGAAACATAAGCACTGTTTTTACTTTCTAGCCAATTTGCAGCGATAACAGAAAGAGTCTCAGAAGTTAGCCCGATCTAAAAGACTATTGAAAACTTTATTTCCCCGATTATTATTTGTCAGAGCTTAAAACAACACATTCATTAACTGAGCTGAAAGAGAGTCGCCTATCATTAGAGTGGAGTTAGGGAGGAAGGGATCAGGCATATCAGATGCCCACAGAAAGAGAAAACAGGGATTTTACATTCTGGCCAAGCCAGTCTTAGAAGATACATCAAAGGAGCTGCCCAAAATATCCCCCCTCTGGAAGAACAAAAGGCTGAAACATAAGGCAGGGGATGCAAAAAACACAGAAGTGCCCCAGGTAATACATGGGCGGGCCCAATCCAGGAGGACTCCCAGGAGGAGACAAACTACGCTGTCAGGGCGGACAAGGGGACAGGCACTCCCGGCAGCACAGCCTGACTCTGAGGCCCTGTTATGCTTCCAGATAACACGGCCAACATCACCGTCAAGTACGGGCAGTTTGACCGGGAGCATACCAAGGTCCACCACCTGCCTGTGCTCATCTCGGACAACGGGAGGCCGAGCCTCACAGGCACCAGCACGCTGACTGTGACGGTGTGCAAGTGCAACGAGCATGGCGAGGCCACCTTCTGCAACGGGAAACTCTACCAGGGGTACAACATCATCCCTGTGCTGGTAGCCATCTTCCTCTGCATCCTCACTATCACAGGTCAGTGCCCGGAGGGCGGGAGGGGACAGGGAGGGGGCTGCTCCAAGGGAGGGAGAGGCCAGGGATCCAGGTCAGTCCTGCCTCCAGCCCACAGGATAGCCCGGAGCCAGTCCCCACCCTGAGCCCCAATGAGATAGGACTGCCAACTTCACCTCCCTGGGTGCCTAAGGATGGGGGCGGGGCGGGGGGGGAGGGAAACAGGGCTCAAGGACCCTCCCCCACTTTAAAATTCTTTCTATACGATATCCAACTTCCTGTGTGCCAGGCACCATTCTTGGCACTTATCTACATGAAAACTGTTTTGGAAACAAAGGATCCAGTTCACCCTTTGGAAAGAAATGCAAAGTTTAAAAACGTCTCGTTTTGGTGATCTGCAGGAGCTTTCTTCCCTTTTAGAGGGTTCCTCCTGCCGGGATATCACTTTTTTTCTGGTTAGGAGCATTTCAGGCCTTGCCCTAGTTTGGGTTTCCCTGGAAGCAGAACCTGGGATTGGGGTGCACGTGGTTTGTTTGGGGGGTGCTTCCAGGAAGCCCCGAAGGAAGAGGGGATGCAAATGGGAGACAACCAACAGATCGACGTTGCGCTTTCACAATGATATTTCTCTCGGTCTCTCTCCCTCTCCTCTCTCTCTTAAATCGATTTTTATTTTATTTTTAAATATATTCTATTGATCTTTTACAGAGAGGAAGGGAGAGGGATAGAGAGTTAGAAATATGGATGAGAGAGAAACATCGATCAGCTGCCTCCTGCACACTCCCTACTGGGGATGTGCCCGCAACCCAGGTACATGGCCTTGACCAGAATCGAACCTGGGACCCTTCAGTCCGCAGGCCGACGCTCTATCCACTGAGCAAACTGGTTAGGGCTCTTAAATCAATTTTTTAAAAAAAGAAAGAAAGAAAAAGAATCTGTAAAAGAAAGGAAGGAAGGAAGGAGGGAGGGAGGGAGGGAAAGAAGGAGGGAAAGAGGGAGGAAAGGAGGGAGGGAGGGAGGGAGGGAGGAAGAGAAGGTGACAGGGTTTGCCACAGTGGTGTGAGAAGGGAGGAAACGAGGATGCTGGCAGATGAGGCTGACACTGGAGGAGAGAATGAACTTGAGGGAAGCCCAATGGGTACCTCTCCCTTCCCACCCCTGCACCAGTGGCGCTGACGACCAGTCAGGACCACATGGGGGCAGGGTGCGGCCGAGACCCACCAGGTGTCTGGACCCACGCACACCTGTGTGGGGCCAGGGTATCCCTGTAAACTACAGGAATTCCCAGGGAAGAGATGGGGGCGCAGGTGAGGGCCGGGCCAGCCCGCTAACCCATGGCTCTCTCGCGGGCAGTGATCATGGTGCTCCTCTTCCTGCGGCGGCGGCTCCGGAAGCAGGACCGTGCCCACGGCAAGAGCGTCCCCGAGATCCACGAGCAGCTGGTCTCCTACGACGAGGAGGGCGGCGGCGAGATGGACACCACCAGCTACGACGTGTCGGTGCTCAACTCGGTGCGCCACGGCGGGACCAAGCCTCCGCGCGCCACGCGGGACGTGCGGCCATCCGTGTACGCCAAGGTGCAGAAGCCGCCGCGGCACCTGCCGCCCCCCAAGCCCGGCGAGCTCGGGGACATGGCCGCTGTGATCGAGGAGAAGAAGGACGAGGCGGACCAGGACAGCAGCGGCCTGCCCTACGACACGCTGCACCTGTTCGACTACGAGGGCTCCGAGTCCATCGCCGAGTCCCTCAGCTCCCTGGGCACCGGCTCGTCCGACTCCGACATCGACTACGACTTCCTCAACGACTGGGGGCCCAGGTTCAAGATGCTGGCCGAGCTGTACAGCACGGACTCCCCGGAGGAGCTGCTGTATTAGGGGCGGGTGCCCTGGGCCTGGGGACCCAAACCATTGCGGCCGCAGCCAGCTGGACACCAGGCCTGACCTGGAATGACAGCACGGACCCCCCGGCCCAGCAGCCCTTCCTTGTGGGTCCCAGAGACCTCTACCCTGGGTAGCAAACTCCAGGTCCCTGAAATGTCCAGGACCCTGTTTCCGCGGTGGCTACCCCCGAAATGCTGGAAAATCCAAGCTAGCGGTGCCTGGGCGCGGACAGCCACATAACCCTGTCACCAGGACCACACCTCCAGTGCAGAGACATTTTCTCTAGCTCCTCAAAGAGCTGATGTCCAACTACCAGAGACAGGTGTTCCCCAAAGGTCCCTAAACGCCCCAGCGAGGCTGGAGAGGCCCTCGCGCCTGTCTCCCTGGAGGCAAAGGGCAGGACAGAATGGCCTGTGGGTGACCCTGCCCGCAGCCCAGTCCCAAGGGAGCCCAGGGCCAGCCATGCCGCCTGCCCTGCTTCAACTTCCGCACACCCTCCCCCGCCCCCTCCCACTCCAAGGCCCCTGAAGAGGGAGGAAGGTGCCGTGGCAGCTATCCACTGGGTCCTCAGGGGCCCTCATCCGCCTGCCACACCAGTTACTGTCCTGCACTGAGCGCTGAGCCGCAGCCTGCGTCGGGGAAGTGGCTTGCTGAACTGTGAAGCAACTGTGAATGCATCCCGGAGGGACACGGACGATCACGTGTGACAGACCAGGGGGTGAGGGCCACCCTCCAGAGAGGGCCTGGAGGGGCGTGACCCCAACTGGAGACTCACTGACATGCCTCTAGTTTTGCCTGGGAAGTGGGGACAAATGTGCCCAGAGCAGAACACGTCTTCCCATCTCTGCCTCGCCTGGTCCTTCATTCCTGCTGCCCCTTTTCTCTCTCTCTCTCTCTCTCTCTCTCTCTCTCTCTCTCTCTCTCTCTCTCTCTCTCCCCTCCTTATCTCTGGACTCAGAGGCACTCAAGATATGATCCACAGCCATTGGCAACTCTGGCCAATGTCCAAACCCAACTCTGACTGCACAACGGAGCCAAGCCATTTGCCTTCACACCTCGTTGTTGCCGCACCTCAGGGAACCCCAGCAGGGCCCTGTCCTCCAGGCACACCCTGCGGAAGGCAAGGCCCCCGCCCCACCCAAGCCCCTTAGTCCTCTGTACATCTCCCCCTTTCAGCCACACGTGGAACGTTCCAGCACAAACACACCTGGGAGAAGAGGAGTCCTCAAAGGGAGGGGCAGGGATGGAGGCAAACCCTCCAACTCACCCTTGGCCATGACTCAAGTCCCCACTCTGAAGGCCCCTTACACATCAGGGGATTGTAGATAACACTGACTTTATTTTTAACCAAATAACTACCTTTTTGTATAACTACTTAATTTTTTTACTAAAAACACTTATATATGTCTAGGTCTCACAAACATATAAGATTTTTTGCATAACAAGGTTGCTATTTAGATTAACAATTTTAATCCAGGTGTTTTAGTTGAATAAACAAATTCCTGTAACCTTCTATTTCCTATCATTGTCATAACTGCTCTAGGGATATTGACTATATATTGACCACACTGGTGCATGAAATGTACTGTATTTTTTTTTATATACCTGAATAAAGATCTTGAAATTCTTCCATTTCTAGAGCTGAAAGAGTGAGCTTATTTAATGTATTTTTATTAATTTCAGAGAGGAAGACAGAAGGAGAAAGAAATAGAAACATCAATGACAAGAGAGAAACATTGATGGGCTCCCTCCTGCACACCCCCCATTGGGGATTGAACCCTCAACCTGGGCATGTGCCCTGAATGGGAATCAAACCGTGACCTGCCAGTTCATTGGTCAATGCTCAACCACTGAGCCACACCAGTTTGGCAACAATTATCCTTGAATTGTCTATTTTCCCTTCAATTCTATCCATTTTTGCTTTGAATATTTTTGGTGTCTGTTGTTAGGGGAATATAAGTTTAAATGATTTTATCTTCTTGACAGATTGGCCCTTTTAGCATTATAAAATGTACCTCTTACATCTAGGTAGGAACAATTTTTATTTTAAAATCTATTTTGTCTGGCAATCACTCCAGCTCTCTTTTGATTACTGTTTATATGGTACTAGTGACCCAGTGCACGAAATTCATGCACATTAAAAGGGAATTAATTAGAGGACATATTTTAATATTGCTATTTGCCCTTTCTCTATAATAGAAGTGTCAGAAAGAAAATTAGTAAAATGTGTATGAAAATCTTCCTCCTGTCAGAGTCTGGGGCATGCCACGGGAACCAGAGTCAATTCCCTGCCATCCACATGCACCTTGAAATCCCACAAGACCCAGACCTGGCCAGCCCCACCCCCATTGGGCTACATCCAGACCTGGCCAGCCCCACCCCCGTCAAGCCCCGCGGGCGGGGGGCACGGCCTCAGGTCACCTGGCCCAGTGCCGGGCAGGGGGCGCAACCTGAGGTTCCCCCATCAAGCCCCGCTCTGTGGGGAGGCATGTCCTGAGGTCCCATCAAGCCCCACCAGGTGGGGGGGCGGGGGGGTGCAGCCTTGGGTCTTTTGCCCCGGCCCAGTACCACACAGCTTCAGGACGCTGCTGATTGCTCATTAAGACTCATTACAGCCCTAACCAGTTTGGCTCAGTGGCTAGAGCGTCGGCCTGCGGACTGAAGAGTCCCAGGTTCAATTCCGGTCAAGGGCATGTACCTTGGTTGCAGGCACATCCTCATTGGGGAGTGTGCAGGAGGCAGCCTTCAATGTTTCTCTCTCATCGATGTTTCTAACTCTCTATCCCTCTCCCTTCCTCCCTGTAGAAAAACAATAAAATATATATATTTTAAAAAGACTCATTACAGGAACATGGCCTCCACTGTGGGCACAACCATCTTGTGTTACGGAATCCCTGCTTCCGCTATGGGCGTAGCCATCTTGGCCGTTATGGCATGACAGTCAATTTGCGTATTTTCTCTTTATTGCATAAGATACCTTCTACTATCTTTTACTTTCAATCTACTTGTGTCTTTTAATATAGAGCGTGTCTTCTGTGGACAAAATATAGTTGGATCATGGCAGTTTACCCCTTGTGCCAATCTGTTTTTTTATTAGCATGTTTAATCCTTGTCTGTTTAACATAATTACCAATAAGATAGGATTTCTGTCTGCCGTTTTGTATTTGTTTTCTGTGTCTTACGCTTTTTGTCGCTCTATTACCCCAATATTGCCTTCTTCTATGTTAAATAGATATCGCCTAGGGTAGCATTTTCATTATCTTGTCAAATCTTTTATTCTAGCTTTTGAGTTATTTTTTTAGGGTTCCCTTGAAGAGCATATTTAAAATCTCAACTGATAGTAATAGAGTTAGAATTTGTACCAGCCTAATACAAAATTCGGCTCCTATATAGCTCCACTACCACCCTCTCCTTTGTACTACCATTGTCATACATATTACTTTTTATACATTGTATGCCCATCAACATAGATTTACAATGATTGCCTTATGCAGTTGTCTTTTAAACCATACAGGAGGGAAGAGTTACAAACAAGAAAATGTCTATTTGAACTGTCTTTTATCTCTACCTGTACAATTACTTTTACTGCTGATCTTTATTGTGGATTCAAGCTATTGTCTAGTGTCTTTTCATTTCAGCCTGAAGGACTCACTTTCATATTTTTGTAGGAATATCTGCTAGTGAGAAATTCTTACCATTTTGCTTATCTGCAAATGTCTGTGTTTCTCCTTTATTTTTGAAAGATAGTTTTTCCAGATATAAACTTCTTGGTTTATAGGCTTTTTCTTCCAGCACTTAAAGGTCAGCCCACTGTCTTCTGAGGATAAATGGCTGTTAATCTTATTGAGGAAACGTTGTGTCTGATAAATGGTTTATCACTTGCTCTTTCCAATATTCCCCGTCTTTGATTTTCAATAGTTTCAATATGATGTGTCTAGGATAAGTTCTTATTTTACTTAGAGTTCATTGAACTTCTTGGATGTGGAGATTAATATTTTTATCAAACTTGGGACGTTTGGGGGCATTATTTCTTCAAAGTCTTCCTGCCTCTCTCTCTCTCTTCAGTGGGACTCAAATTATACTTATATTAGAATGCTTGCTGATGTCCAACAGGTATCTAAGGAACTGTATTTTCTTCATTTTTTTTCTTTCTATTCCACAGACTAGATCATCTCAATTGACCTACCCTTAAGTTTGCTGATCCTTTTTTGAGCCAACTCACATCTGCTCTTAAGCTCTTCTAGTGAATTTTTTATTTCACTTATTTTACTTTCAATTCCAGAATTCCTATTTGAATCTTTTAATTTTTTAAAAAAAATTTTTAATCCTCACCCAATGACGTTTTTCCATTGATTTTTAGAGAGAGTGGAAGAGAGAGAGAGAATGACAAATATCGATTGGTTGCCGCCTGCATGAGCCCTGACCAGGGCCCGCGCCGGGAAGGAGCCTGCAACCGTGGTACATGCCCTCTACCAGAATCGAACGCAGGACCCTTCGGTCTGCAGGCGGACACTCTAGCCACTGAGCCAAACCGATTAAGGCTGTTTCTTTTTAAATAATTTCTACCTCTTTGTTGATATTCTCTATCAACAAAGATGGTGAGACATCAGGGTCATACTTTTCTTTAGTTCTTTAGACATGGTTTTCTTTAGTTCTTTAAGCATATATTAAATAACTAGTTTAAAGTCTTTGTCTACTAAGTCCAACATCTGGGTTTCTTTAGGGATAGTTCCTACTAATTGCTTTTTCTTTTCCTGTAAATGGACCATACTTTCTTGTTTCTTTGCATGTTTCCTAGTTTTTATAGCTACCTGCATATCTATAATAATAAAAGCATAATATGCTAATTAGACCAGACAACCTTCTGGACGAAGCCAGAGCTGTGAGGGAAGCCCAGGTCCCACGTGTCTGCCGGTGGCCAGAGGGAAGCCCAGGTTCCGGGTGCCAGAGGGAAGCCGGTGCCGGCAGGCAGCCAGGGGAAGGAAGGCCTACTCTTGCATTGGGCCTCTAGTTTTAAATAATGTGACAACTGTGAAACCAGATCCTTGTGCCCTAGGGGTTATTGTTGTTACTGGGTTTTGTTCCTGCTGCACTTTGTTTAGTGGCCGTCCTAAACTAATACTATAAAGTTTGTACTTTTTGTTGTGTGTGGCCACTGAAGTCTCTGCTTGGTAGTGGTCAGCTAATAATTGGCAGAGGTTCCCTTAGATGCCTGGAGCCAGTAAATCTCTCAGTGTTTGCTGAGGGCTTGTGTGTGCATGTTGGGGAAGTCCTTCAATGCGCAGGCAGGCAGGCAGTTTACAACTCTGCCCTAGCCTTCACTTTCTGATTGCACAGAGCCTCAAGGTCAGCCAGGACTGAAAACCTGGAGCTTTTCCAGGTCTCTCCTGGGCATGTGCACAGCTTTATACATGTGAGTGGCCTTTTAGCTTCCCAGGAATAGGCCAAAGTTTTTCAAAGCCCACTGTGGACAGCTCCTTCTCCAGCTATTCCTTTCAAGATTTTTCCTCCGTGTCTTATTTGCCCCAGATGTTATCCCTGCCTTAAGCAACTTCCATGTTATACAATTACCATTGATTTTTTTTTCCAACAAATATTCTCCCAACAAAAGGCTATTCCCATTATGCAAGCTTCCAGTCAGGTTAAATAAACACAACCTTTAAAATGAGGTCTTCTCGCACTGGCTAGTTTGACTCAGTGGATAGAGTGTCGGCCTGTGGACTGAAGGGTCCCGGGTTCGATTCCAGACAAGGGTACGCACCTCGGTTGCAGGCTCGATCTGGGCCTGTGAGGGAGGCAGGCAGTTGATGTGTCACTCTCACATCAATGTTTCTCTCTCTCTGTCTCTCCCTCTCCCTTCCACTATGATCAGAGACAAATTTGTTACGAAATTGAGTGCAATTTCCTTTTCTAACAACACTGTCCGCAGAAGAATAGATGACATGTCTGCTAATATTCTTGATCAGGTAATCCAGGAAATTAAATCTGCTCCACTTCCAATAGTTAGTATCCAGCTTGATGAATCTACAGGTGTTGCAAACTGTTCACAGTTACTGGTTTACGTGAGGTATATTAATGATGGCGACTTTAAAGATGAGTTTCTTTTTTGCAAACCTCTTGAAACGACAACTACGTGATGTATTTGACACAGTTGGTTCATTTCTGAAAGAGCATAAGATCTCTTGGGAAAAGGTTTGTGGTGTTTGCACAGATGGTGCTCCAGCTATGCTAGGATGTCGATCTGGATTTCAACGTTTGGTACTGAGTGAGTCACCAAAAGTCATCAGAACTCACTGTATGATTCATTGGCAAATATTAGCAACGAAGACACTGCGACAAGAGTTACAAGAAGTAATGAAAAGTGTCATAAGTTGTGTCAATCTTGTAAAGACGAGCACTTTAAATAGTCAACTGTTTTCGCAACTGTGCAACAAGTTGGATGCACTGAACAATGCTCTGCTATTTCACACTGAAGTGAGATGGTTGTCAAGAGGAAAAATTTTAAAACGTGTTTTTGAGCTTCGTGATGAACTCAAAACATTTTTTAATCAGAAAATAAGACCGCAGTTCGAAGCACTTTTCGGCAATAAAAGTGAACTGCAGAAAATAGCTTACTTGGTTAACATCTTTGCCATCTTGAATGAGTTAAATTTATCGCTGCAAGGACTAAATGCAACATGCCTCGATTTGTCTGAAAAGATCCGATCATTCCAAATGAAACTTCAGCTTTGGCAAAAGAAAAATTGGATGAAAATAAAATTTACATGTTGCCTACCTTATCTGCTTTCTTTGAGGAACATGACATTGAACCAGACTAAAGGATTACGATGATCATTTCTGTGAAAGAACACTTGCACAAGCTTGCAGACGAAATTTCATCGTACTTTCCAAATCTACCTGACACCCCATTTGCACTTGCCAGAAGCCCATTCACAGTCAAAGTTGAAGATGTTCCTGAGACAGCACAAGAGTTCATTGAACTTATTAACAACGATGCAGCGAGAACTGATTTCCCTACAATGCCAGTTACAAAATTCTGGATCAAGTGTTTGCAGTCATATCCTGTTCTGTCTGAGACTGTGTTGCGCCATCTTCTTCCATGTCCAACAACATATCTTTGTGAAACAGGGTCTTCCAGCTTGTTGGTTATCAAGTCTAAATACAGAAGTAGACTTGTTGTGGAAGATGATCTTCGTTGTGCTCTTGCAAAGACTGCCCCGAGAATTTCTGATCTGGTGAGAAAGAAGCAATCTCAACCTTCGCACTGACGTTGGCTTTTTACACATACTGTCGCAAAATGTAGCAATGTGGTTTCCTGTTGTTATATTAAGACTGTTACCCATGCTACACCATGCTTCAAGACAAAATTTCTTTTATTTGTAATTAGAAATAAATATTTCACAATATATAATTACATACTGTTCTTGAGATTAATCACTATGCTTTAATTATGTTCAATTTGTAACAATGAAAATACATCCTGCATAGCAGATATCTACATTACGATACATAACAGTAGCAAAATTACAGTTATGAAGTAGCAACGAAAACAATTTTATGGTTGGGGGTCACCACAACATGAGGAACTGTATTAAAGGGTCGTGGCATTAGGAAGGTTGAGAACCATTGGTCTAGGGCCTCAGTGGGTGAGGACACTTCCAAGCCTCCTTTGGTAACTGTTCATTCTGGACTCTGGCTCCTGCCCTGCTTCCGCCATCCCTCCCGGACTGTGGGAGGGGGTGAGTCTCAGGCTGGGGAACTCCAGCTCCATCTGGGGCTCTCAGGGGGGAAGGGGGCTAGGGATGGGGCCAGAATAAAGGGAAACATCTCTCAGAGTCTTAAATAAGGAAACCTGAGAGGCCCTTTGTCCAACCCTATGCATTTATTTTATGAATGAACAAATAAAGGACTAGAGGGGTGGGGGGCGTGGTATGGGCCAGGGCCAGAGAGCTAGGATTGAGGTTCTAGGACCCCCAGCCAGGGCTGTGCCCATTGCCCAATCCCACTAAAGGTGATTTGACGTCCCTGTGCAGACACCTGTTGATCTGTGGTTGTTGAGTGGTTTTACCTGTAAGCTGTCCCCTTTGGCAACTGTTCGTACACGCAGAACCACGGAGGAGCCCCAAGACAGAAAATCTACCTCTGTAAGCGGAGTCTTGGAAGAGAGAGATCAAAGAAAGAAGAAGGCCACTCCAATCTGGGATCTAAGAGTTGAATAAGGGAAACTTACATCCGAGGTGTGTTGGGGATTGCAAGACCAAATGATGTGCCAGCCCCTTCACAGGTGGCAAAGAATTATAGGGCAGTGGTCGGCAAACTCATTAGTCAACAGAGCCAAATATCAACAGTACAACAATTGAAATTTCTTTTGAGAGCCAAATTTCTTAAACTTAAACTATATAGGTAGGTACATTGTTATTAACTTAATTAGGGTACTCCTAAGGCAGTGATGGCGAACCTTTTGAGCTCGGCGTGTCAGCATTTTGAAAAACCCTAACTTAACTCTGGTGCCGTGTCACATATAGAAATGTTTTGATCTTTGCAACCATAGTAAAACAAAGATTTATATTTTTGATATTTGTTTTATATATTTAAATGCCATTTAACAAAGAAAAATCAACCAAAACAATGAGTTCGTGTGTCACCACTGACATGCGTGTCCCAGGTTCGCCATCACTGTCCTAAGGCTTAGGAAGAGCCACACTCAAGGAGCCAAAGAGCCGCATGTGGCTCGCAAGCCACAGTTTGCCGACCACGGGTATAGGGTAACGGGGGTACTAGCACCTAAATGCCAGCAGGTACAGGAAATTACTCTCCATGCTTGATCAGATCAGGACACTGACCTGTTTCAGGAACCAGCGCATTGCAGGAAGCAAGGGAGGGGGTGCTGCTTTATGTCAAAATGAAGATCAATTACAGTCAGCCAATCTCTAAGGGAGATCTGCAGAATGCAACCTAAATTCTGGCCCAGTGCAGCTTGTCCCCACCTCACTCTGCCCTGGCCCCACCCTACAATTATAAATTGTACCTCATCTGTTCATTTCCCATGCCTGGAGAAGCTCATGTCAACTCATCATGTGATACTCAATTTGTACAATAAATTATGAACTAAAGAAAAAAAAAAGAATATAATAGCGAGAGGTAACCTTCTTGAAAGGTCTGATGATGGATGTTTTAAATAGATATCCCACCCACAGGCCAGGTCATCCTGATGCCCTCCTCCTTCCCTCCTCCACCCTTTAGTATCATTTGTCTACCTTTCTCTGCACAGATCTGTATGTTTGCCCTCTGCTCCCTGCAGTCTGTATGTCATTCTCTACACACGTCTGTCTGTCCACACACGTCTGTCTGGCTCACTAGCCTCCCGCATCTCTTGGCCTCCCCAAAACGCCCTGTGGGTGGGTGAGGCTGGCGAGGCGCATAGCCACTTGGGGAGCTTGGCCGGGGGGTGGGGGGGTGGGGGGGGGTGAGGGGGGGGCGGCCTGCGGGCGAGATTGCGGCAAGACTGGGCCAAACAGGGAAGCCCACGCGGCCTCCAGTGGGGAACACCACCAGCAACTGGTCCACTGTCTGGCCCCGCCTCTCTCCCGCCTGTCCCGCCCCTGCACGCCGAGCTGGCCTTAGGAGCCCTGAGCCCAGCGACGCCACAGCGCAGCAGCCTCTGCGCGGGAACCAGAGCAGGAAGGAGCCAGAGCGGGAATCCGAGCTGAAGCCCGCGCGCACACGGAGCCAAGGAAGCAGCCGAGCGAGTAAGGAGCCTGGGGCGGCGCTGCGCAGAGGGGTCCCGGTCCCTTCCTCCCTCCCCCGTGTTCTGCGTGTTCTGCCGCAGCCCCGCGCCCCTACAAACACCTGGGGTAGTTCAGCGCTAGGAGGGCGGGCACGAGGTCTAAGCGGAGCCCAAGCGCGCCCCGAACGCGATCCCCGAGGATCCCAGACTCCTGGCCGGTGCCCCCGTGCACCCGGACCCGCGCGAGTCCACGCCGATCCTGAGCACGCCATCGGGCCGCGGGAAAGGGGTCTGCCAGGTTCTTGCCTGAGTCCCAGACGGGCATCCACCCCGCGTTCGTAACATAATAGTCTCCCTGGCCCCTTGCCGTTGGTTTGGAGGATCCGTTAACATCCTACCAAGAAGGGGGAACTAGGGTGCACTTGGGGTCGGGCTAGAAGAGAAAAGGGGGTCTGGGCTTTGTGTGGAGTTGGAAGCTAGAACCCACTCCCCACCCTCGAGCCAGGAAGTTTAACCCTCCGACGACGTGCGGGTCACCCAGGCCATGCCCCCGCCTCTGTGCCTGCCGCCTCCGCTGGTGTATCTCGGTACGAAGGGTAGGAGAGGGGGCGTCCGCGAGGCACCTTCTCCCGCTCTGGCTGCGCAAAGCCAAACCACGGAGCTGCTCCCCGGCCACCCTCAGGAGCTGAGTAATGCCCACCCCTCCCCCAAGAAGGGGGGACTAGGGTGCACTTGGGGTCGGGCTGGAAGAGAAACGGGGGTCTGGGCTTTGTGTGGAATTGGAAGCTAGAACCCACTCCCCACCCTTGAGCCAGGAAGTTTAACCCTCCGACGACGTGCGGGTCACTCCCCACCCTTGGGTAAGGGGCAAAGAGGTAACGCTCTGCTCTCGGCCTCGGGAAGGGAGACACACCTGGAGAGCTTCTGGAACTGGACTACATCATGTGATTCTGGGCAGGAGATGTATTTACCTCTCGTGCCTGAGTTGCCTCTGGAAAATGGGAACAATGTTACCACCTCCCAGTAAAGTTATGAGAACTAAAGGAATATGTAGATTTCCCAGCAACCTGATGACAGCCCTCTGATTTAGGTAGTATAACTGTCCCCATTTTATAGATACGGATACTGAGCTTAGAAAGGTTAAGGGCTATCTGACTTTGCGGCTATATTTAAAACAGCCCTGGCTGGTTTGGCTCAGTGGATGGAACATTGGCCGGCGGACTGAAGGGTCCCGGGGTTCGATTCCAGTCAAGGGCGCATGCCTGGGTTTGGGGCTCATCCCCAGTAAGGGGCGTGCTGGAGGCAGCCGATCAAGGGTTCTCTCTCATCATTGATGTTTCTATCTCTCCCCTCTCCCTTCCTCTCTGAAATCAATAAAAAATATATATATACTTTAAAAAAAGAGCTGATTTAAAAATATATATTTAAAACCACTTTGACTCATAATTGAAGAGTTTGTACATATCTTAGATGATATGTAGTTAATTACATGACTGCAGTTGAGTGGGCATCATTGACGAGGCGTCTTCCACAGCTCTCGCCTTGCAGTGAGCTCCCCGCCCCCCCAATACAAAACCCAGGCTGTCGCTGCCCCACATGCACACGCCGCGCGGGCGGGGTCGGCGGGCGTGGGCGGTCTGCCCGGGCTTGCGCGCGCGCCAGCAGGCGGGCACGCACCGGGCTTGCGCACCGCCGGGATCGGCGGGCGGGGTCAGCGGGCGCGGACAGTCCGCCCAGGCTTGCGCACCGCCGGGATCAGCGGGCACGGGCGGGTGCGCACCGGTGGCACCGGGATCGGCGGGTTGGGTCGGCGGGCGCGGGCAGTGCGCCCAGGCTTGCGCACCGCCGGGATCAGCGGGCACGGGCGGGTGCGCACCGGTGGCACCGGGATCGGCGGGTTGGGTCGGCGGGCGGGCGCGGGCAGTCCGCCCAGGCTTGCGCACCGCCGGGATCGGCGGGCGGGGTCAGCGGGCACGGGCGGTTGCGCACCGGGCTTGCGCACCGGGATCGGTGGGTGGGGTCGGCAGGCGCGGGTGGGGTCAGCGAGTACGGGCGGAGTCGGCGGACTCTGGTGAGTCTGCCCAGGCTTGGTGGGTCCGCGGGGCTTGGCGGCGCGGGCGAAGGCGAAAGCGAAGGCGGCCTCAGCGCCCTGCGCCATCAATCACTCATACTGACCACAGGAAACCATACATACACGGGTTCTCGGTGCCGCCTGTCCCGGAAGCCCCTTCCCCCTCTTTCCCACACCCCACAGTCTGGGCCTTCATCTCAGAATCAGAGGACGCTGTGGGAAGAAAGAGGGGGCCTCTAGGTACACACGTATTTTGGAAAGCATAGATCCCAGACCCTTAGAGAGTCCAAGTGCATTTCTGGCTTGAAATCACACTTCCCCAAGCAGTCTACACACCAAGTTTCCCTACCAGGCCTGGGAGATCATATCTCCCTTGGATTCCCCCTGCCAAAAAGCCGTGGCTGAAAGGTCCGGCGCCCTCTTAAAGGGCCGACGCACATTCCCTGTGGAGCTAGCCAGCTTGGGCTCCAGCAGAGAGAGGGTGAAATGGACTGGATCTGTGAGAGCAGAATCCAGGACAGGGGGTTCTGGGGTTAGAGCTCAGAAGGCAGACACCCCAAGTTTCCTGGGCTGAGTCATTTGCTCACAGCCGAAGACATCTTACACACACAAACACACACACACACACACACACACACATTTGCCATGCCTGGGGGCAGACAGTGTACCCACCCTGTTGGAAACACCTTGCCCTGAGGCCCCTTGAGAGATTAAAAGTAACAATTAGCCTGCAGGCAGAAGCTACCACCCTACACTGTTGAAAAAAACCTTGGGACACCAGAGGATGATTGCCTGGGGGGGGGGGGGGGCAGGGGGGATTCAAGTCAGAATCCTATCAGTATGTAAGCAGAAGCCATCTCTGGAGGCTTAAAGGTTTTGCCTGATCTAATTAGTCAGAAACAGCATTTAACATTGTCCTGCACTGGAGATTGAGAGGCATAGAAGATCTAATACACAGTCACAAACCAGAGAGCCAAAATGAGGAGAAAACAAATACCCAAATGAAAGAATGAGAGAATTCTCCAGATGAAGAGATAAATGAAGCAGAGATAAGAAATGTATTTGAAATGGAATTCAGTGTAATGATGATAAAGATGCCCAAGAGCATGAAAAGGGATATAGTAACTATGAAAAACGGAACAATCTGAATTAAAGAATGCCACAACACAAATAAAGAACACATTGGAAGGAATACACAGCAAATTAGGGGAAGTTGAGGGCCAAATCAGTGAATTAGAAGACAGAGTTAAAAATATCACTCAATCAGAGAACCAGCTGGGGGGGGGGGGGACCTCACCCCACCCCATGTCCTTACCCCCCGCCACTGTCCTCATCCATAGGTGTAAGATTTTTTTCCAATCTCTTCCCGCACCCCCTTCCTCTGAAAATTGTCAGTCCACTCCCTTTCTATGCCCCTGATTCTATTATATTCACCAGTTTATTCTGTTCATCAGATTTTTTTATTCACTTGATTTTTAGATTCACTTGTTGATAGATATGTATTTGTTGTTCATAATTTGTATCTTTACCTTTTTTCTTCTTCTTCCTCTTCTTAAAGAATACCCTTCAGCATTTCATATAATCCTGGTTTGGTGGTGATGAACTCCTGTAGCTTTTTTCTTGTCTGTGAAGCTCTTTATCTGACCTTCAATTCTGAATGATAGCTTTGCTGGGTAGACTAATCTTGGTTGTAGGTTCTTGTTATTCACCACTTTGTATATTTCTTGCCACTCCCTTCTGGCCTGCATGGTTTTTTTTGAGAAATAAGCTGAGTTGTATGGGTACTCCTTTGTAGGTAACTAACTGTTTTTCTCTTACTTCTTTTAAGATTCTCTCTTTGTCTTTTGCCCTTGGCATTTTAATTATGATGTGTCTTGGTGTGGTCCTCTTTGGATTCCTCTTGTTTGGGGTTCTCTGCGCTTCCTGGACTTGTAGGTCTATTTCTTTCACCAGGTAGGGGAAGTTTTCTGTCATTATTTCTTCAAATAGGTTTTTAATATCTTGCTCTCTCTCTTCTTCTGGCACCCCCATAATTCGGATGTTGGTACGCTTGAAGTTGTCCCAGAGGTTCCTTACACTATCTTCATACTTTTGGATACTTTTTTCTTTTTGCTTTTCTGGTTGGGTGTTTTTTGCTTCTTTGTATTTCAAATCTTTGACTTGATTCTTGCGATCCTCTAGTCTGCTACTGGATCTCTGCATATTATTCTTTATTTCAGTCAGTGTATGCTTAATTTCTGATTGGTCCTTTTTCATATCCTTGAGGGTCTTACTAAATTTCTCGGAGGTTTCTAGAAGATTCTTGAGTAACCTTATAATCATGGTTTTGAACTCTATATCCAGTATTTTTCTTTCCTCCGTTTCGTTCATTTATGACTTGTTTCTTTGTCTCCACATTTTGGCTGCTTCCCTGTGTTTGTTTCTATGTACCGGGTAGCTGCTAAGTCTCCTTGAGTTGATAGAGTTGCCTTGTGTGGTTGGTGTCCTATAGGGCCCAGTGGCTCAGCCTCCCTAGTCACCTGAGGTGGATGCTCTTGGTGCACCCCTTGGTGGGCTGTGTGCACAGTCTTGTTGTATTTAACTCTTTTTTTTTTTTAAATATATTTTATTGATTTTTTACAGAGAGGAAGGGAGAGAGATAGAGAGTTAGAAACATCGATGAGAGAGAAACATCGATCAGCTGCCTCCTGCACACCCCGTACTGGGGATGTGCCCGCAACCCAGGTACATGCCCTTGACCGGAATCGAACCCGGGACCCCTCAGTCCGCAGGCCGACGCTCTATCCACTGAGCCAAACCGGTTTCGGCTGTATTTAACTCTTGATTGCTGTTGGTATCACTGGGAGGAATTGACCTCCAGGCCAATTGGCTGTGATGACCAGCTGTGTCTATACTGGAAGATCTGTTGCGCAGGAGACACCCTTATGGGGCAGGACTTGCTTCAGTGGGGCTTTGGTGCTCACTGAGTCTGCCCCTTGAGTGTGTCTCTTATGGATGTGAAGGGTTGTAATCTGGTATGGTCTCACTCTGACCACTGGGTACACTGGCTCTTGGATCTCCAGATAGGTGCACGATCAGCCACTGTCTAGGGCCGTCCAGCAGGAGCTACAGAGACATCTGCAGATCTTCCTCTTTGTTTGGGGTTTGGAAGTGCCCAGATGAGGCCCAGCTGTGAAGCAAGGCCACTGCTGCTGCCAGGCAGTGGGCCTTCTTTTTGAATCTCTGGGACTCCCTATGAGAGTGCACTGACCTCCAGAGGGTAGCTCCTGCATTGAGCATCTGCTTCCTGGTGGTCAGTGCGCATCATAGCAACCAGTCATTCCAGGTCGTTCTGCCGTTAGGGTCAATTTACATATTGCCCTTTTATTATATAGGACTAGAGGCCCGGTGCATGAAATTCAGGCACAGGGTGAGGGGTGTCCCTTTCCAATCTGGGACCCCTCTCACAATCCAGGACTGCTTGCTCCCAACCGTTCGCCTGCCTGCCTGCCTGATTGCCCCTAACCGCTTCTGCCTGCCAGCCTGATCACCCCCAACCACTCCGCTGCCTGCCTGATTGACGCCTAACTGCTCCCCTGCCAGCCCAATTGCCCCTAACTACCCTCCCCTGCCGGCCTGGTCACCCCTAACTGCCCTCCCCTGCTGGCCCAATTGCTCCCAACTGCCCTCCACTGCCAGCCCAGTCGCCCTCAACTGCCCTCCCCTGCCAGCTTGGTCCCCCCCAACTGCCCTCCCCTGCCAGCTTGGTTGCCCCCAATTGCCGTCCCCTGCTGGCCTGGTCGCCCCTAACTACCCTCCCTTGCCAGCCTAGTCCCCCCCAACTGCCCTCCCCTGCCAGCCCGATTGCCCCTAACTGCCCTCCCCTGCCAGCCCAGTTGCCCTCAACTGCCCTCCCCTGCCAGCTTGGTCCCCCCCAACTGCCCTCCCCTGCCAGCTTGGTTGCCCCAATTGCCATCCCCTGCTGGCCTGGTTGCCCCTAACTACCCTCCCTTGCCAGCCTGGTCCCCCCCAACTGCCCTCCCCTGCCGGCCCAATTGCCCCTAACTGCCCTCCCCTGCCAGCCTGTGCCCCCAACTGCCCTCCCCTGCAGGCCTGGTTCCCCCCTGACTGCCCTCCCCTGCAGGCCTGGTCCCCCCCCGCCCCCCGCCCCAAGCTGCCCTCCCCTGCTGACCACCTTGTGGCACCATCTTTTTTTTTTTTTAGAGAATACTTTATTAGTTTCTGTAATTAAACCCATGTAGATTAAGACCTTACATATTTAATAGAGTGCGTTACCCCTGTACAAATGGAAAAAAATTATGTTGAACGTTTCTAGACCAATATGGCTGCTAATTTCTGTACAGTGCTAACCCAACACAGTACAACTGGGATAGTTTTCCCAAAGTTGACAGCACAGCTAAAGTTTCCAAAAATTCAAATTATATATATGTATATATATTTATTTATTTATATAAAAAGACCAATAGCAGTATGTTATGCATCAATAGCAGCAACAGCTTTACAGGTTCTACAGTCATCTGAACAAAATTATAGACATCCAGCACACTCTAAAAAAAAAAAAAAAAAAAAAAAAAAGGAAAAAACAAATCTCCAGAAATCAGCAAAATCCTGTCACTGTTGTGTTACCTGGCACAATTTTTTTTTTTAAGCTTCTCCATCATCATCTGGAAAGAAAACATTCTAGGATAACATCATTAAAAACAGCTCTGATAAAGCACGGTCATTACTATGTATCATAAAGCAGGTACGAGGTATTTTACATTCACAGAGGTATGATACAGTACTGCCCTACGTCTATAATACTAGAGATACAATTAAAAAGGCATTGTTTGAGACTTGATTCTGTTTTCCCAGCAGAGGCCCCAAGGGTGGGACGGCAGCTGTGGGAAGACGCACCTTCTCGGACAGGTTTTCCTCTCATTAGTGGCACAGTTCTAGATATGGACTGCTCTTCATGAATATCACCTAAAAACCGTTTCAGAAAGACCAAAACGAACAAACAAAAACAATAATCCCCCTCCACACACCTCGTTGGATTCATATAAAGATGACCAAGTGGAGGCAGGCAAGACTCGCCCCAACCAATATTCACCAAACCCGCTGTGTGAGTATCAGCGCTCCACAGGAGAGAAGCCCAGCAACACTTCACAGCTTGGGCCACACCAAAGCACGGCATCAATTCAAAAAGCAGTAGCCGGGCACTGCCCACCGGGCATGTTCAGGGTGCTGACACCACTATTTCACCACTATTGCGCGCTCATCCAGGAAGAAGGGAGATCAGTTACTATACTTTGTGTTCAACTCGATTACCATGTTATAAAAGCAGCATGCTGCCCAAGGCAGACGCAGGCTCCTCTGTGCAGCCCTAGTTCTTCAGCTCCTCACTTGTGGCACCATCTTGTGTCCACATGGGGGCGGCCATCTGTGTGTTGAAGGGATGGTCAATTTGCATATTACCTCTTTATTAGATAGGAGGACAGTACTGGAAATCCTAGCCACGGCACTCACACAAGAAGAAATAAAAGGCATTCAAACTGGAAAGGAGCAAGTAAAATTCTCATTATTTGCAAATGACAAGATATTGTACATAGAAAATCCTAAAGACTCCACCAAAAAGCTACTGGATATAATAAATGAATTTGGCAATGTAGCAAAATCAACACCCAGAAATTGGTGGCTCTTTTATACACCAATAAAGAATTCTTGAAAGCGCCCGCCTCCGGGCCCGCGCCGGTGTCTAAAGTGAGCAAGGAAAAGGCTTTGTAGGCGTTGCCTTCTGGTCCGCAGCACCAGACCCTTCCCAGCCCCTGCAGTGCTGAGGCCACTGCAAGGGGCAAGGAGTTGTAGGGGTTGAGCCCTCCCGGAGCCGAGGGCTCGCGCTCTTCCGATCGCCCAGGCCCGCCCCACTTGAAGAAATGAGTGGTGGATTGGCGCCAAGTAAAAGTACAGTGTATGTTATCCAACTTGCCCTTTTCCCTGACCAACAATGACTTATACCAGATATTTTCCAAGTATGGCAAGGTTGTAAAGGTTACTATAATTAAAGATACCAGGAAGAGTAAAGGTGTTGCATTTATTTTTAAAAAAATATATTTTATTGATTTTTTTACAGAGAGGAAGGGAGAGGGATAGTGAGAAACAATGATGACAGAGAAACATCGATCAGCTGCCTCCTGCACACCCCCTACTGGGGATGTGCCCGCAACCAAGGTACATGCCCTTGACCGGAATCGAACCCGGGACCCTTCAGTCCGCAGGCCGACGCTGTATCCACTGAGCCAAACCGGTTAGGGCTATTTTATTTTTGGATAAAGAATCTGCACAAAACTGTACCAGGACAATAAACAACAAACAGTTATTTGGTAGAGTGATAAAAGCAAGCATTGCTATTGACAATGGAAGAGCAGCTGAGTTCATCCGAAGACGAAACTACTTTGATAAATCTAAGTGTTGGGAATGTGGGGAAAGTGGACACTTAAGTTATGCCTGTCCTAAAAATATGCTTGGAGAGCGTGAACCTCCAAAGAAGAAAGAGAAAAAGAAAATTCCTGAACCAGAAGAAGAAACTGAAGACGTAGAAGAAAGTGAAGATGAAGGAGGAGATCCTGCTCTTGGCAGCCTCAGTCAGGCCATAGCTTTCCAGCAAGCCAAAACTGAAGAACAAAAAAAGTGGAAACCCAGCTCAGGGGGTCCTCAACTTCTGATGATTCAAGACACCCAAGGATAAAGAAAAGCACATTATTTCAGTGATGAGGGAGAACTTAGAGATTAAAATTATATTATGTAAATTTTTTTTTAATTTTTTAATCTTAGAGTACCAAGTTCAGTTGGGACTAAAGATTGTTTTTAGAATTTGATCATAAAAATACTTAATGCCATGCTCGCTTCGGTAGCACATATACTAAAACTGGAACGATACAGAGAAGATTAGCATGGCCCCGGCGCAAGGATGGCACGCAAATTCGTGAAGCGTTCCATTTAAAGAAAAAGAAAAAAGAAAAAAAAAATACTTAATGCCAAGTAATTTTTTACTATAAAATAGTTCACCCTCACCAGATAGTTGAGTTGGTTGCAGTGGTCGGCAAACTGCGGCTCGTGAGCCACATGCGGCTCTTTGGCCCCTTGAGTGTGGCTCTTCCACAAAATACCGACTTCTGCGCATGGGCCACGAAGTTTCAATCGCACTGTACGTGCGCGCCCGCACGTGGTATTTTGTGGAAGAGCCACACTCAAGGGGCCAAAGAGCCGCATGTGGCTCGCGAGCCGCAGTTTGCTGACCACTGGGTTAGAGGGTCATCCCAATACACCAAAGCTGCGGGTTCAGTCCCCAATCAGGGCACATATAAGAGTCAATCGATATATGCATAAAAAAGTGGAACAACAGCCCGGCCGGCGTGGCTCAGTGGTTGAGCATCGACCTAGGAACCAAGGAGGTCACGGCATGATTCCAGGTCAGGACACATGCCCAGGATACAGGCTCAGTCCCCAGGGTGAGGCTTGCAAGAGGCGGCCCATCAATGATTCTCTCTCATCATTGATATTTATTTCTCTCTTCCTTTCTCTCTAAAATCAATAAATATTTTTAAAATTACTATAGAAGTTATTGAAAAGAAATTTTAAAGAATCATGCTTCTATCCTGCCTTAGCCGAGTATTAATAATAAAGATTTGTTAATAACCATTAACCTTGAAAACAGTGTATTTGAATAAAAAAGAAAACAATATATAATAATGCTATTGTCATCCCAAGAAATAAGGTATATATTAAAAAGATTTGTTTGAGGGTTCATTAAAAAAATTTGTTAGCCTTGATTAGTTTACATGAGGACTTTTAAAATAAATTTCACCAGCAAAAAATAAAAACTTCATAAAGACTGTGGAAAAAGTTGAATGATTTATTGTTATTAAACATTTTAAAATTTTTCAAGACAAAAAAAAAGAATTCTCAGAAAGAGAAACTAAGCAAACAATCCCATTTACCATTACAACAAAAAAATTAAGATACTGGTGGCGGCCCTGCCTGCAGACTGAAGGGTCCCAGGTTCGGTTCCGGCCAAGGGCAGGTACTTGGTTGCGGGCACATCCCCGGGGGGGGGGGGGGGGTGCAGGAGGCAGCTGATCGATGTTTCTCTCTCATCCATGTTTCTAACTCTATCCTTCTCCCTTCCTCTCTCTAAAAAATCAATAAAATATATTTTTTTAAAAAGATACTGGTAACGGCATGGACACAGCCTGAGGGAGCCGCCGCGGGGTCCAAGCCCTGAGCGGACACGTCCGGCTGGTGCGGACCCCGAGCCCTGCCTGCTGCGGGCCGAGGCCGGCGGGGCCGGAGCGCAGGGCGGGCGGCAGCGCGGACATCCATGCGGGGCAAGTCAAGATCCCGCTGCCGGACGAGAGCGGCAAGTCCACCTTCCTCAAGCAGATGCGCACCATCCACGGCCACGAGTTCGACCAGAAGGGCTGCTCCAGTTCCGCGACACCATCTCCGACAACATCTTCAAGGTCCTCGTTGACGCGCGGGGTCAAGCTGGGCGTCCTGCGGCAGCACTCGGAGAACAAGAAGCATGGCATGTTCCTCATGCCTTCGAGAACAAGGCCACCTTCCGGCGGTACATGCGGCCCTGCGCGCCCTCTGGGGGCACTCGGGCATCCGGGGGGCCGTCAGCCGCAGGAGCGCGTTCCAGCTGGGTGCGTCGGGGAAGTACTTCCCGGACAACTCTTCCCCCACTTCACCACCGCCCATCTACACGGAGAAACCCGCTCCGTGTTGCACGCCGTCAGGGACACGAATATCAGGGACACGAATATCAGGTGGCGGTGAGGGCGCGCCTGGCCCCGCCCACCGGCCCCGCCCTCCTGGGGAGGAGGCGCCAGAAGCTCGCGTGCGCGTGCGTGTGCGTGCGCGGGCGCGCGCTTGTACATGCCTGCAGCGAGCTGCAGAATCCTGGGAGGGTGGGTATACTACTGAGACTCCGGCGCAGCGGCGGCGGCAGCTGGTGTGACTCCGACAGTTTTCCACAGAAACGCCATTGCCTTCCGACAGCGTCACCTAGCGGTGTGTGCGCCTGCGTGTCCAGGTGTGTGAACGTGTGCATGTGCGCGCAGGTGCGAGCGCGTTCTCTAACGCCCTGCCCGGCTCTCCCTCCAGTGGTTCTCAACCTTCTGACCCTTTAAATACAGCTCCTCATGTTGTGACCCAACCATAAAATTATTTTCGTTGCCACTTCATAACTGTCATGTTGCTACTGTTATGAAACGTCATGTAAATATCTGATTTGCAGGATGGTCTTAGGCGACCCCTGTGAAAGGGTCGTTCGACCGCCAAAGGGGTTGCGACCCACAGGTTGAGAACCGCTGCGACCTGCAGGTCTTCCCTGCCACGAACCCAGAGCCGGGAGTGTGTAGGCGGCCCAGTGCGCAGACGCAGGCCAGTGCCGCCCAGGGTCGCATGGACAGGGCATATCCCTTCGGTGGCTGGTGCTCATACCCTGCCCTGCCCTGCCATTCCCTCCCCCTCCCCTCTTCCCCTCCCTCCCCGAAAAGACACACCCGCCGCCTTGCAGGTGACTGTTTGGCGCCCGGGCTTCCCGTGGGCGGGCTTCTGGGAGCTGCCGGGTTAGCACAGCCCGTGTCGGTGTCCAGCACGGCGGCCTGTGCGCCGCAGACACTGACCTTCAGTAAGCCCCAACCCCGCACCCACCTGGGTCCTGCAGGCTGCCGCCACCCCAGTGCCGCTTACAGCCACTGCCCCTCCTCAGGCCGCCCTCCGTCCGGGTCCTACCCAGGTCTCTGCCTCTGCAGTTCCACCCAACACTACTCCCAGCTCGGGGTGCGGGCGCTGCGGGAGGGACAGGTGCTCGCGGGCCCAGTGGAGGCCCGCCCCGCCGGGGCCACCCTGCCCCGCGCACTGCATTCCACGGCCCGGCCGCTGCGGGTCACTCCGCGGCGATTCCCGGAGGGTAGGGCTCGCGTGGCACTTGAGAGAAGGAAGACGAGCTTCCCGGTCGGTAGCTGGCACGGGAATGCACTGGCCCCGTCACGTCCCGGGCCCTGGTCCTCAGGCCGCCCTGGGCCCCTCCTGAGTCCCTTGGCGCCTCCCTGGGCTCCAGGTCAGCAGGCCCGGCCCCGAGGGCAGGGAGGACGCCTGCTCCCGAGTCACCTCCGTGCAGGTCCTCCGTGTGTGCTGAGGTCGGACTCTGGTCGGAAAGCAGCTGCTGTGCGGGTGCTGACCCCTGCGGCTCTCCCGAGCTGAGGACCACAAACAGTGTGGCCCAGAGGGGAGGAGCGCAGCGCAGCTCAGGCAGGCGGTTCTGAGGTCAGGGTCGCCTTTTGGGGGGGGGGGGGGCGCCCGGTCTCAGGGGTGTGAGGAGCGGGCTGGTCCTCCCCGAAGGGGAAACGGGGCTCAGGAGAGGCAGCTGGGTCCCGGCAGGCCCGCAGGGGGGCCCTGAGCGCGGATGGCTGGAGGCCAGGACCCCGACCAGCTGTTGGGGGGGGGGGCCTCACCCCTGTGGGCTTCTCGCTGAGCCCCGCGTCCCTGGCCGGTGGAGGAGGGCGTCCAAGGCGCTGCTCTACGTCCCGGGAGGCGCCCTAACCGGAGAAGTTACTATTTGTGAGGCTGAACTAAACATTTACAACTTTCTACACGTAGACTAGTCCTTGTCTCTAAAGCCTCGGCTTTTGTAATTTTTTGTCTTAATGTCACCCTGGATTATTGTCTTTTGTATTGAGATGTTGGAGGAGCAGTAGATAGTGGTGTCTCATCTAGTAAAATGTAACAATAGACTTTCTCAAATGAGGGGGAAAAATTAAGATACCTAGGAATAAACTTAACCAAGGAGACAAAAGACCTGTACTTAGAAAACTACAGGACATTAAAAAAAGAGATAGAAGAAGATATAAACAAGTGGAAGAATAAATATACCGTGTTCATGCACTGGTAAAAGCCAACATCATTAAAATGTCCATACTACCCAAGGCAATCTATAGATTCAATACAATCCCTATTAAAATACCAATGGCATATTTCACAGATCTAGAACAAAGACTCCAAAAAAACCCTGAATAGCTGCAACAATTTTGAGAAAGAAAAACAAAGTTGGAGGAATTATAATACCAAATTTCAAGTTATATTAGAAAGCCACCATAATCAAAACAGGCTGGTACTGGCACAAGAATAGGCATATAGATCAATGGAACAGAACAGAGACCCCAGAAATCCACCCAAGCCATTATGCTCAATTAATATTTGACAAAGGAGGCAAGAGCATACAATGGAGCAGGGGTCCTCAAACTACGGCCCGCGGGCCACATGCGGCCCGCCGGGTGTTTTTGCCTCCGCTGCCTATCCTGCTTAGCAGCCGACTAGCCCCGGGCCCGCAGTGCGCATGTGTGGAATGTCTGAGGGACAGTGAACTGGCCCCCTGTTTAAAAAGTTTGAGGACCTCTGCAATGGAGTCAAGAGAGTCTCTTCAATAAATGGTGTTGGGAAAATTGGACAGATACATGCAAAAGAAAATGAAACTAGGCCACCAACTTATACCACATACAAGAATAAACTCAAAATGAATAAAAGATTTAAATGTAAGTCATGAAACCATAAAAATCCTAGAAGAAACCATAGGCAGCAAAATCTCAGACACCTCTATATATGTATCTGCAATATGTTTACAGATACATCTCCTACAGAAAGGAAACTAAGGAGAAAATAAACAAATGGCACTACATCAAAATACAAGGCTTCTGCACAGCAAAAGAAACCATCAACAAAAGGAAAAGAGAGCCCACTGTATCAGAGAACGTATTTGGCAATGATACATCTGATAAAGGGTAAATATCCAAAATATACAAGGAACTCATACAACTTAACAAAAGACAAAGAATCCAATATAAAAATGGGCAAAGGACCTTAACAGATGTTCTCCAAAGAGAACATACAGATGGCCAAGAGACATATGAAAAAATGCTCAAAGTCATGAATCATCTGAGAGATAAAAATCAAAATTACAGTGAGGTACCATCTCACACCTGTCAGAATGGCTACCATCAACAAATCAAATGATAAGTGCTGGCGAGAATGTAGAGAAAAGGGAACCCTAGTACACTACTGATGGGAATGCAGACTGGTGCAACCATTATGGAAAACAGTATGGCGTTTCCTCAAAAAATTAAATATGGATCTGCCATTTGACCCACTGATCCCACTTCTAGGAATATATCCTAAGAAACCCGAAGCACCAATCAGAAAGAATGTATGCACCCCTATCCTATGTTCATAGCAGCACAATTTACAATAGCTAAGATCTGGAAACAGCCCAGGTGCCCATCAGCAGAGGAGTGGATAAAAAAAGCTGTGGTAGCCCTAACTGGTTTGGCTCAGTGGATAAAGCGTCGGCCTGCAGACTGAAAGGTCCCAGGTTCGATTTCGGTCAAGGGCATGTACCTTGGTTGCAGGCACATCCCCAGTAGGGGCTGTGCAGGAGGCAGCTGATCGATGTTTCTCTCTCATCAATGTTTCTAACTCTCTATCCCTCTCCCTTCCTCTCTGTAAAAAATCAATAAAATATATTTTTTTTTAAAAAAGCTGTGGTACATTTATACCATGGAATACAATGCAGCAGTAAAAAAGAAGAATCTATTACCCTTTGCTGAGACAGCATGTAGGGACCTGGAGAGTATCATGCTAATTTAAATAAGTCAGTCAGAGAAAGACAAGCATCACATGGTTGCACTCATATGTGGAATCTAAGTAACAAAATAAACAGATGAACGGAGTGGATCCAGAGGCATGGAAGCATGGAACAGAGTGAGGAATCTCAGAGGGAAGGTGGGGGAGGGTGGGTGGGAGGTAATCAACCAATGATCTTGAATGCATAACCCATGGACACAGACAACAGGGTGCTGAAGGCCTGGGGCAGGGGGCGTGGATTGGGTCTGGCTGGGGGGAGTCAATGGGGAGGTAAAGGGGACATATGTAATACTTTCAACAATAAAGAATTATTAAAAACTAATATTAAAAAATGTTTTAAATTTTTAAAAACAAGGACATTGGGCCGGTCTTTAAGGGTCCTTCTAGTCCCAACAGCTATAAGATGCCCAGGACGCCATGGCCTGTTGCAGTTGACTGAGGCCCTGGGATCTCGCAGGTTCATGAGTCAGGAGAACTCCATGACATCTATTCCCAATCAAGGATCCACCCAGGAGAGATATCCGCCCACCATGGAGACCCCAGCACAAATTTGCCCTATCCCTGCTCTAGCACCCCATACTCTGCAGCGCAGAGCTCCCCAGCCCCCAGGCAGAATGGGCACTTGCTCTCAAAGTCACCATCCTCTCCCCTGAGGCTGACAGCCAGGGAACATGAGCACACAGCCTGTAAGGTCGGTGGGTGCTGTGCGGGCACCTCGTCATCTCTCTGTTTCTGTCTCTGCAGGTGAAGTCAGAGCTGTGTGGGCGGATTCTTTCACCCTTCTGCTCCAAGATGGCTTTCAGAGAATTCTGCCCCAGTAAGTTTCCTTCTGCATCCTTCTGTGGCTCATGGACAGGCGAGGGCAGACCTCGGAGTCAGGGTTACAGAGAACAGCGCTAGAATGTTTGGGGTGGATGTGGTATGATGGGAGCAGGGAGGGCAACACATAAGACCCCTGATGTCTGCAAGAGACATCTCATTTTTGTCAATTTGTCTGTATCATTACTTCCCAAAGTGTGGATCGGGGCTCTTCTGAGAAATATTAATGAGGTTACTTTAAAAAATTTTCCATGGCTGTCTGGCCAATGTTGCTCAGTGGTTGAGCATCAACCTATGAACCAGAAGGTCACAGTTTGATTCCCAGTTGGGGCACATGCCCAGGTTATATGCTCAATCGCCAGTGTAGGGCGTGCAGGAGGCCGCCGATCAGTGGTTCTCTCTCATCATTGATGTTTCTATCTCTCCCTCCCTCTTCCTTCTCCAAAATCAATAAAAATCTATATATAGATAAAAGCTTAAGCGACAGGCTAACCATTCAACCGTTCGACCAATAGCTATGACATGCACTGACCACCAGGAGGCAGATGCTCAATTCACAGGCATGGAAACATGGAACAGACTGATGAATCTCAGAGGGAAGGAGGGAAGGAGGGAAGGCAAGAAGAGATTAACAAAAGATCTTATATGCATACTAGAGGCTCGGTGCACTGATTCATGCGGGGATCAGGCAGAAACCAGCAGTCTGACATCCCCTGAGGGGTCCTGGATTGCGAGAGGGTGCAGGCCAGGCCAAGGGACCCCACGGGTGCACGAATCCATGCATCGGGCCCCTAGTAAATATATATAAAAATTTCCATAACCAAGTGAGTATGGGAAATGCTGGGTGGCACAAGAAGGTTTTGCTATTGTAGGACTTTTCAGAGCCTTTAAGTCAGCGGTTCTCAACCTGTGGGTTGTGACCCCTTTGGCGGTCAAACGACCCTTTCACAGGGGTCGCCTAAGACCATCCTGCATATCAGATATTTACATTACGATTCATAACAGTAGCAACATTACAGTTATGAAGTAGCAACGAAAATAATTTTATGGTTGGGTCACAACATGAGGAACTGTATTTAAAGGGCCAGAGGGTTGAGAACCACTGCTTTAAGTGGTGATGTGTGTTGTAAGGCTTCCATAGGAATGAGAAAGCCCAGTGGTCTTCCCAAATTTAATTGACCTCAAGGAACATCTTACGGGACTGGGGCTGCATAGAACACCCTCCTTGGCGTTCACTATCCTAAGGAAACCCTCCCTGGTGCATCCCCACTGGGAGGCCTCATCTCCTAATTATTTCATCTAATGAAGCACGCCCTCCCGCCCCTTCTCCTGGACGAGTTGGGACTGGGAGTCTGTGTGGAATCAGGGACCCTACCTTAGCCCCATTTATCTACTTGCCATTGTTCCTCTCCCAGGTTCATCCCCACTCACCACTGTCTGTTCAAATGTCTACCATTCCTTACATGTCACGCTTCTTGGGGTTGCGGTCTTTCTTCCAAATGGTTGAAACCCTAATTATTAAATCTTTGAACATCAAGGGGCTGTAGCAGGAGGGGGCAGGGAAAGCTGGCATAGCCTGTCTGGGTGGGATCACCAGGCATGCCCCAGGGGGATAAGGTGGCAGTGGGGTCACTGCAAAGAGTGGTGCTTGGGGAGGTAGGGGTGCCCAGTCTGGCTGCTGGCCACCAGGGGCACCCAAGGAGGGCTCAGGTCAAGAGCAAAGATCATTGCTAATACACAGTACAGACTCAACACATTATTGTTTCTGTTGTCACGGCGGCTGTGGTACATTATCAGGAAATCAAAGTCCAAGCCCCATGCCAGGTGTAAAGGCTGCCATTCAGGGGCACGGCTTGAGGGGGTCATGTCCTCGCCCCTATGAGCCACTGGGAGTGGAGATGGGCAGAGTGTGGAGGGCTTTCCAGAACCTTCTGGGGTCAAGCCAGGCCCTTGAGAGCCCTGCCCGTCTACACTAGTAGGGGCCTCGACAGCCCTCTGCGTGCCCGCTTCTGGAGGACTCCAAGGCTGTGGTGACACTCCTTGGAGGTGAGGGTGAGCTCAGGTGGGCAGAGCCCTGGGCCCTGCACCCCCCATTGCTTCAGCCAGAGCATTTCTGCTCCCATCTGCCTGCAGGTGGGGGTCCACTCAGATTTCATCTGCAGCAGGTCCCAGGCCAGCACCTGGGGGGCTTTGGGACCATCCCTTCCTCCGTCATCTCTCTCCGTTTCTGCCCAACTCTTCCACATGGTCTAATCCAACTCCTTCCCTTTTCTCCGAACGTGTATACGAAGTGCTCACGGTGCACCCTTTCGGCTCCCCCACCCAGCACCTCACTGATTTCTGTGTCACCCAGTTCCTCCCAGCATGTCCAGTTCTCAGCTACCTGTGACCCTGCTGTCACTTCAACTCTGTCGATGACCCTGAGCCCCCAGGGTTCTCCTCTGGCCGTCTGGGCTCGGACCATCCACTCATGGTCTCCTTGATGGGGGCGGGTGGATCTTCCTGCACCTGCCCCCAGGGCTCCAACCTGGCCCTTAGCCTTCTCACTCACTCCAGACCTCCTCATCCTCACTACTGTAAGCGGCAGCTTCCACCACCCTCTCCCACCCCAGCTTCTGCCTGAGCTTCTGGTTCCTTCCTTGGCCTGTCTCCCCTGGGAAGCCCCCACCCCCACACCTCAAGTTCAGCCTGCCCCAAACGGAAGTCTTTGTCTTCCCCTCCAAGCCACTGTTGCTTGATTTTGCTGTCCTGGTTTAGGACACCAGACATTTCAGTCTCTCGGCCAGAAATCTGGGGGTGACCCTCAATTCTCCCCCAACACACCCAGCTCTGCCAACTGCCAAGGAAATCCTGGGGTTTCCAAATTGGATCTACAGGTTGGCATTTCTGACTTCGCCCCAATCCGGGCCCTCTCTTCAGACCCAACTTGGAAATCACTGCTTCAATAAGTGCTTATTGAACAACCAACAAGTGAATGAATCAAGACGCAGCCGACGCCCTCGCACATTTCTGGAATGGATGCAGAGCATCCTGGCTGATGCGGGCTCTTTAACGCCTCCCTCCCAGACCTAGACCTGCTCTGGGAATTTAGACACCGAACGGGGAATTGCTTTAACTTTCTTAGCTCACAAATGATCTTGCTCGGTACATGTCAAGATACCAGGATTTCCCATTTAAACCTGGAAGACAGGGTAGGGCTCTTCGAGTGTCCACAGCCCTACCCCCTGCCCATTGGGAGAGGCAACAGGAAAAGTCCCTAGAAGGAAAAACAAGCACCAAAGATTAGGGTCAGAGCTCAGGAAGTCGGGGGTAAGAGAGGGGAAGCACCCGGGCTGCCCACAGGCTGGCAGCAGTCACAGCCTGGCAGAGCATGTGGGTGGGCTTGGGTCTCCCTCAGAGTCCATGTGATGAGGGAGACAGATCTTGGGTTCAAGTACAACCTGGCACTGACACCGGCTGTGTAATCTGAAGCAAGCTACCTAACATCCAGAAACCTCAATGTGCTCATCTGTGCAGTGGAAACAGTCATGCCAGCCTTTTCGTTTGATGCCAAGGTTTGACCTACCACAGAGACTGGAGCTTGCTGCCAGGCACTGCGAGGCAGCATTTGACAGGTTCTCAGCAGTGCCAGCCTTCTGCCAGACCTCACCACGGGCACAGGATGGGATAACTTCATAAAACAGGTTCTCCCTGCCTTGTAGATTAGATATGAGGTCACCCGCTGGCCCTGCAGGATTTGCCCTGGGACTCTACCCCAGCATCACAGATGCAGAAACTCAGATGCAGAAAGGGACTGACCAGGTCACACAACACGTTGTGGCCAACGCTCTGAAGCGCCAGCCTGATGCCACATAAAGTGCTCTTTCCACACGGAGCCACAGTTCTCGGGGAAGATGCAGAGAAGGAGCAGCCCTCCTTTGAAACGAAAACTGTTAACCCGAGAAGAAAGGTTGTCATAACCGGCCCCCCTCAGCCTCCCCTGGAGGCAGTGGACAGTCAGACCGGCAAACCTTTCCCCTCCTGCCTGCTACACTCTTACCCCCGCCGGGTCCCAAGACACCGGGACACTCTGAACATCTGCAGTGAGAACCGAGTTCCTTTTCTGGGGATTCTCTAGAGTTGTTTTGTTTGTTTGTTTGTTTGTTTGTTTGTTTGTTTGTTTGTTTAGTAGAAATACCAGCTCACAAGAGTCAATAGTTAAATATTCAGGAGTTTCCTGAGCTGCTGTTAAGCCATTGGTAGCATGAAATCCACCATGACGGGAGTATTTACACCATGGGTATTGACAAACACTACAAATCAGGGATTTCTCTTCCTTCTTTTCTGAAAGGTGCACAAGTCATCGGTGTACTGAACAAACTAAACTCACAGCTTCCTTGCTCAACATCACATTATGAGATTCACCCATACCACTGAGCATAACTGTGGACCATTTATTCTCATCGCCATATAGTATTCCATTGTGTGAGTATACCACAAATCACGTATCCATTCTACTTTAATGGGCATTTGAATAGTCTTCGGTTTGGGGCTGTGAATGGGTAGTGCTGCTGTAAATGTTCTAGTACAGTGCTGTCCAATAGAACTTTCTAGGATGATGAAAATGTTCTACGTCTTCACTGTCCAATATGATAGCCCCCAGCCAGCATGTGTGGCTACTGCGCACTTGATATGTGGCTAGTGCAACTGAATTTTAAATTTTATTTTATTTTAATTAATGTTACTAGCTACATGTGGCTAGCGGCCACCATACTGAATGGCACAGTTTTAGGACACGGCTTTTGGTGAATATATGGATGCATTTCTGTTGGAGAATGCATTCCATCACATACAATTTCTGGGTTAGAAGATATATATAGCTTTAATAGCTGGAGCTAAACAGTTTTCCAGAGTAACTGTACCAATTCATATCCCCACCAGCCAGGTCTGAGAGTTCTAGTTGCTCTACAATCTGCCAACATTTGGTATTGTCTGGATTTTTTTCATTTTAGCCATTCTGGTGGGGAGTAGAGATATCACTTTGTGGCTTTCCTTTGAATTCCCCTGGTGATTAAATATAGTTTAGCACCCTGGATATCCTCTTTTGTGAAGCAGTTGTTTGACTCTTTTGCCCATTTTTCTTTTTTAAATATATTTTATTGATTTTTTACAGAGAGTAAGGGAAAGGGATAGAGAGTTAGAGACATCGATGAGAGAGAATCATTGATCAGCTGCCTCCTGCACACCCCCCACTGGGGATGTGCCCGCAACCAAGGCACATGCCCTTGACCAGAATCGAACCCGGGACCGTTCAGTCGCAGGCCGACGCTCTATCCACTGAGCCAAACCAGTCAGGGCTCTTTTGCCCATTTTTCTATTAGATCTTATTATTACTGATTTATAGTAATTCTTTCTATATTCTGAATGCAAGTCCTCTGTTGGATACATTTCTGTGGAAATTTTCTCCCTCTTTTTGGATTGCCTTTTCACTCTCATAATGGTATCTTTGGGTTAACAGATGTCCTTAACTTTTTAGATATAACATTTATTAAATGTTATGTATAATTATTTACTTTATTCATGTTTAACCTTAAACTTTACAGGCAATAATACAGAAGATAAGATTATGGAACACTCCCTTGGAGTTCCTAAGAAGGAGGGCTTTACTACTTCACCTCCAAGATTAAAATTTTATAACCATGAAAGCCAAGGTGGGCACCTTTCCAGTGGAATGGCAGCCTTGTTAAAGAGTTTTTGTCTGTTATTGAAATTTCAGGCTTTAGGTTAAATGAAATTGAAAGGATTGCTCATAAAATAAACATTTTCCAAAATCTCATATTTTTTTCAAGTTAGAAAGCTACCTCCAATGCTTTAAAATATCAACAATGATATCCGTAGCTTAAGGACTCTTATAGTACATGTGACTGTATGCGCACAGTATGTCACCAACCCTCTCTAAGCAATGAAAATAGCTCTGTGGCACTGCTCCCTTCTTATCCTTACGCAGGAGTAGAATGATCAGTTACACCTGCTTGATACCAGCACACTGGCATTCATACCAAGCGTAAAACCCAATTATGTAAAACAGCACAACTATCGCATTCCCAGACAGTATGCGGTGTAGAACAGAATTTGTAGATTCAGAAACCTGTGGCATGTTCTTGGAATGCTTTAAATTATAAATTACATTGAGCATTAAATAAAAAACACTGCACTAAGTTCTAAAACCACAAGAGTGGCTGAACTTCAGTAGCTGATTTAACTATATCAGTTTCTGCTCAATCTCAGCACATTCTCTCGCAGTAGGATATTTTTAAGTGTGCATGAATGAAAGGCCCAGCTCTGCCCCTGCCTTGTCACAAGAGCGCTGGGGATGGCAAGCTGGTGAAATATGCCGGAAGAGAAAGGGGTGCGCAATTATTTTCCCTTTGTCTAACATTGGCTTTGATTTAGAGTAGAATGCAAAAACCTGATTTAAAAAATAAAAAAAGAAACTGAATGAGGGTCTGTTTCTAAGTTTAATTCAGTAGCCAAGCTATACTTCAACTGCAAAAGTCTTGGCAGGATGGAAAGTACTAAAGCAACACTCACACTGAAAGACAGGTAATCAGAGGTACCAGGGCACGGGGAATGTGAGCCATCGTGAGAAGACAGCCTGGGTAAATACCGCACATTTCCTGTCAGCTGCTGGTAAGACTTGATGTTTTTTTCAAACTGAAAAGGAATCCTGCAGGGCATTCTCCTTATCACTTATTTGAAGAAAGGCTGTTCTAGGCCCCCTCATTGAACATGAGGGCTAGGTTTCAAAATTCATTTCCTGTATCATCCCAAGGCACATGCTACTCTGTTAACACTGTGTGACATTGGACGGCTGTAATGGATGGTGCAGCTGCTCTCTGGGGTATTCCCCGGAGAGCAAACCGATTAGCGTGAAAGGCTAATGGAGAGAAATGGATGATTGCGTAGAGAAGTGCAGAAGGACCCTTTTGCGTCTTGGGATCCCTTAACCAGTTGCAGACGCCTGTGCAAACAGATACCTCCCTGGTAAGCATCCTCCAGTGATCTGGGGCAGGTGGTAGCTGGTGAATATATTTAGAAAGACTTCTTTCAAAACCTTCCATTGTTCACAGTTAGTACCTTTGCATCCTGTTTAAGAAATCCGAGGTCATGAAGATGTTCTCCAGTGTTTTCCTCTTAAAGCTTTACTGTTCTGCCTTTCACATTGAAGTCTACTTTTATAATTTTCAGGTTTGACCGTTATTTATTGAGCACCTACTGTGTATAGACAGCCTGCTGGCCAGTGTGCTTTCATGCACTCATAGCAGAGATCACTGCTCCCATTTTAGAAATGAAGCGATAGAGGTTCTGAAATGTGAATTACTCAGAGGGCACCACCTGCTGGAGGGAGGGCTAGGGTTTGAACCCAGGACCACCTGTGTCTTACTTCGCCAGAGCCTAAGGTGCAGGTCAGCGCTGATGGGGGAGCTCTGGGATTTCCCCCAAGGAAGGTGGCCAAGGAGGGGCCCTTCTCCCCAGAGGACCCGAGGGCCATTCACCTTCTCAGGATACTGATGGCGAATAAAAGACCTGGGACTGAGGCTGGTTTGGGTCCCAAGACAACTCATGACTTCTAAGTAATCTTGGATGTTGAGGAGATAAAGAGCTCGTCCCCAAATACCCCGTAATGTTTTTAGGAATCCACAGTCCATGAATTATATGCTGAGAAACTGTTCCATGCTCCCACCACTCCACACCCCTTCCTAGGAGTTCCTCCCCACCTCTGGGCCTTTGTCCCAATCTTCCCCTGCCCAGAATGCTTCCTGGCTTCACCTCCTCCGAGAAGCCTTCCCTGATCCAACCCAACCCAGCACCGCATGTCTGGGTCAGTTGATGCCCACAGCCAAGTCCTGTCTGACTGCCCCGGAGTCCCCTGGGTAGGTTTCGCCCCTGAGGCAGAAGGCCATGGCTGGAGGCCAGCAAAGTTAGTCCTCATTCTCCATCATCCTGTGCATCCCCCAGCCCTTCCCAAGACCTTGGTAAAGACCTGCTGACCCTTTAACCTTGTGTCTCGGGGAAAGAGAGTCCTTGTCTAGCACTGAGTCTTGGGCTCACTTATTCACTGTGTGCCCCTGGGCAAGGCCATTGCCCTCTCTGAGCTTCCCTTTTCCTATCCATGAGTTAGTTGAGCTGCGAGGCCAGAGACATCAGAGGAGCGGAGGGGAGGTCAGATCCAGCTACCAAAGGCTCCTTCAGGACTCTGCTCCCCTCCTCCCTGGAAGGAGCAGCCAGGAGAGAGCCTCTGGTCCTGACCTGAGTCTTCTCCACTGAGCCAGGGATGCATAACTCCCAGGGCAGCTGGGCTGGAGGAGGAAGGCGTGTGGCCAGGTCTGTGCCCCAGCTCAGCATCCTCTCTCTTTGCTCCCAATAGGCTGGCACGGCAACCATACCCACCATTTCTACGCTGAACTAGAGAACTTCGGGAAGGGAAATGTGTATTCGTCTTCTGTAATGTTGGTATGTGTAGTCTTAGGCCTGGTCATCACCATCTCCGGCGTCACCATCATCCTGGCCAAGAAGGCCTGGCGGCTCCAGCCCCGCCAGCCCCGCCATCGCTACTGCCGCCGCCGCTACTACCGCGGAGACGCCGAGGCTGACCAAGGTGAGCTGTTGCCCTTCTCAGGGCCTGGCCCTCCCATCCAATTGTAACTGCAACCCAGGACACATCAAAGAGGCGGCTGCTCTGTCCTGAGAGGGGGAGGGTGGGCAGGGAAGGCATCCTGAGGTCTTGGGGATCGGGAAGAGCTCACAGATGCTCACCATGATGTCCTCAATGGCGTGGGGAGCCTAGTTGTCTTCCCAGGTGGGGCTGCCGGTCAGAGGGAAGACAGCTGGTTATTCCCCAGCCCTGCCCACTGTTTGTCCAGCTGTACTGACAGCTGGTCCAGATGGTGCCAGGATGCTGGGTTGGATGGAGAAAGGCATAGGTGAGTGGGGTGGGAGGGTAATCTGATAGGGGGATGAAGAGGTGAATAGGTGCGGGGAGGTGTGGGGTGAGTGGGTGGATCAATGGATTGTTGGAAAAAGGGATGAGGGCTGGGATGAGGGATGGATAGCCAAATGGGAGGATGGAAAAATGGATGAATGGAGAGGTAGATGGATAGCGGGATGGAGGGCAGATGTGTGGGTTGGGTGGGATGTGTGAGTGGATGGGTAGGTGGGTGGGTGGGTGGATGGATGGAAAGATGGAGGTTAGGGGAATGGATAGGTGCGGTATCGGATGGGATAAGTGGGTAAATGAGTAAGTGGATGGATAAATGCATGGGCTGAATGACGAGTGAATGAATGACAAGCCTGCAAAGTGCAAGTAGAACTGACTTGAGACCCTCCCCGTCACAGGGTCACCCTCTCAACAGAGCTGGTGGTGAATTCTTGGGCTGCCCAGCCCCGAAGTGCCCACCTGCCTAGTGTGCTCTCTCTTTCTCGGAAGGGGCCAGGGATTTAAAAGCGGAGGAAGGAACCCCACGGTATTTAATTCTCAGACGATCTTCAAGGGCAGGAAAAAGCCTGCCCTGCGGCCTGCC
Organism: Myotis nattereri; assembly: GCF_964212035.1. Lineage (NCBI taxonomy): Eukaryota > Metazoa > Chordata > Mammalia > Chiroptera > Vespertilionidae > Myotis > Myotis nattereri. Next base: position 12,445,287 of record NC_138090.1, read on the forward strand.
CGGCTTCTCCTGAGACAGGGAAAAAGCAGGCCTGTGGAGTGGTCTGACCCCAGGGGCGCCGTGCACACAGCAGATTAAGTGCTTGGAGGCTCCAGAGCCAGGCAGGGCCAGAGGCTCTTTCCTCCTACGGACAGAAAAAGCACCGCCTTCATGCTCCTGCCACCTCTGCACCTTTGCAAATGCCCTTCCCTATGTCCAGGATGCCATTTCCCATACTTCCCCAACCGACAAAAGCTTACTTGTCCTTCCAGACCTGGCTCAAATGCTCTCTCCTTTGGGGAGATTCTCTGGCCCCTCCTCATCCCTGTACTATCTTGGCACTGTCCCTCCTCCTCCACCAGTGGCCCTGCCACAGGATGGCTGTGTGGCACCAGGGACAGCAGGGCCTGCACAAAGCTCTCCTCCACGTGGGCCCACAGACCAGCCAGGACCTGGCCCAGAAAAAGTGCTCTGGGGGCAAGGAAAGGAACCACCTGGTTTCATCCGCGCAGCAAAACTGTGTCCGCCCGTTTAAAGGCCGGAAAACTGGAGCAACTTGTTGAATGGCCTAGAGGTCCCCCAGCCTGAGCCTGGTACTCAGAACATGGGCGAAGGGTCCACAGTAGTTCCCAAGCTGAAGTCTGAGAGGTCAACCGTGGCCTTGAGGAGAGATGGACCGGGGGGCAGACCAGTCCCTCCTACTCTTGGTTGGGGCCCCAGAGCCATTGCCACATGAGTGACACCTAGCCTGACCTCCAGAGCAGGGAGAGTGGCAGGAGGCCACAGCCCGGCCTTCGCTACCCCACGCCGACTGTCAGCACCCTGCAGCCTTGTTGCTGTGGGAACCCTCTGTGGGGCTCCCACCTCCCTAGCCATTTCTGGTCTCAGCTGAGGCTTTGGCACCTCCCTGATGCCCCCCACACCTTCCTCCAGCCTCCTGGGGGTGCATGGGGATGGGGATGGCACTGCCAGGAGCCTTAGAAAGATGCCAGGGAAGAGAGGAAAAACACACTGGGCGCAGCTGTGGGCAGAGCACCAAGCTTTGACCTATTGGCACTGGGGATCCTTCTGTCCTCAAACACCCCTTCCCTGGCCCCAGGGACAGACTCCCGTCTCTCTCCTTCCACGCCCAGGCCTTTGGGTGGGTTCCTATTGCCTGAGGAGGAAAGCATCAAGGTCCTCAGAGCCGGAGCCAGGGCCCTGGGTCCTCTCTCTAGACCCACGGCAGCCTCAGGACCACCCCCATCCTCACTCCAGACCGTGCACCCAGGCATCCCCAAGACGCCTTCCCCTGGGGCCCCACACCCAGGGCGTCCAAAATGGCCCTCATCTTCCGTTCTTGCTGTACAACCTCAGGGAAGTTGCTTGACCTCTGTGTACCTACGTGAGTCATCTGTGAAATGGGTACACAGGACCCACCCCCAAGAGTTATTGCAAGGACTAAACTAGACAGCACCTGGCTAGCGAGTAAGTGCTCAGTAAGCGTTAACTGTTTTCATTATCTTTCCCCTAGAACACCTGCTCCCAGGCCATGTAGGCTGGCGCCCCCACCTGCCAGCCGCCAGCCTGGCAGCTCCGAGGCATTCTCCACAGGCATCCAACCTGACTGAACTGTGACTAAGTGACAGAGCCAAGGGAGCACCACAGAGCAGCCTCAGTTTCCCTGGGAGACCCAAGAAAAGCAGTTCAAGGAGAGAGGTGGACAGCCGTGTGGGCGGTCCTGCCCACCAGGGCCCCCCACTCAGGCCGGCGGAACAGCCTTAGCTTTCCCGAGGTTAGGACAGCAGGTGGGATCCTTTCCTGACGACGCTGGCAGGGACGGGACCCTGCACCAGAGCCCAGCGGCCCTGGTTGCCATCACCCTGTTGTTTCCTGCTTATCTCTTTCCTGAGCTCCTTCCCCAAGTTCTTCCAAAAACCCATTCTTCAGCGGAAGCCCTGAAGAGAAACAGATCTCATCTCCGCTCCCTTCCACAGCGCGTCACTGGGCTCCTTTATCCTCGTATAGAAGTACCGTGTGTTCGTGGTAGAAAACCTTTAAAACACAGGCAGTCTAAAGCAGAAGATAAGGGTCGTGGTCCTGTCATCCAGACAGAGCCACTGTTGACTCCTGTGGAACATTTCCTCGCGGGAGCCTTCTCGCTGCCCTGAGTTTACACCTCCCCACGTGGTATAAATGCAGAGAGAGTTTTGTACCCAGATTCTTCCACTCACCATTGTACCTAGAGTGGGGGAAAGAGCTTAGGGGAGTGGAAAGGGCAGCCTTTAGACTGCAGTGGTTCTCAACCTTGGCTGCACATTAGAATCATCCGCATCCTCGAGGATGAGGCCCAGAAATCAGGATTTTAAAAAGATTTTTAGGTGATTCTAATGTGCAGCCAAGGTTGAGAACCACTGGTCTACAGAGTGAGGTCAGGGTGCTGCTGGGCTCAGAGAAAGGTCATAAGCACAACCCCAGACAAGCCCCCCCCCCCCCCGATGCTGAGCCCTGCCCTCGTGAGGGGAGGAGCCACCTGGGAGGCCATTGGTGTTGGGGAGACCTCAAGTCTCAGCCATTTTTGCAGCTCCCACTTGCCCCTAGCCACCTTGAGTCTTGTCAGAAACAGGGAGGTGGAGCGCTGCCCTGGCCCTATCAGTAACTTGCTGTGTGGCCTCGGGCAAGTCCCTGGGCCTCTCTGAGCCTCAGCTGTAGAATGGGAAGACTGTGCTCCATCAGCCTTTCCCACGCAGTGTTATTAGGTAGAAGGAAATAAGAGCCTGTGGTCCAGTGCTGGAGAAGCACAACTGAATGTGTTCCTCAGCTGCAGGACTTTTCGGAGCCTTTGATGTGCTAATATGTAGTCAAAACCCCAGAAGAAATACTTTCAACAATAAAGAATTATTTAAAAAACTAGAGGCCCGGTGCACAAAAATTTGTGCACTGGCCGGGGGTGGTGTCCCTCAGCCCAACCTGTGCCCTCTCACAGTCTGGGACCCCTCGGGAGATAACCACCTGCTGGCTTAGGCCCGCTCCGGGGTGGCAGATGGCAGGCCCTGATGGCGGCAGGGCGGGTGGCGGATCGCGCTGTCCCGCCCCGCCTGCAGTATGCAAATTTAGCAGCCATCTTTGTTGGGTTAATTTGCATACTCTTCTGATTGGCTGATGGGCATAGCGAAGGTATAGTCAATTAGCATCTTTGTCTTTTATTAGTGTAGATAATAATACATAATACATAAACAAATACCCAGAAGAGAATGCGGTATACTGAGTCGCCAGGATTCATCACAGAAGACTCTTTCTCCCTGGGATCTTAAGGGAATAGTGGGTGGTTGGGGGCAGGGAGTAGGGTGGCCTGCCCCAGAGACCTCTGTAGCCCTTGTTCCCTGACAGCCTCTTGCCCCCTTTCATGCCCCAGACCTTCTCCACAGCTCAAAGCTTCCTGCTCACACCACACTCTTCTTATTCTTTCCCTCCTTGGCTCAAGCTGTTCTGTTCCCTCTGCCCAGCCTGCCCCACTTCCCCTGGCTAAATCCTAGACAAGACTCAGCTCTGGGAGCCCCTCCGCCAGGAAGCCCTCCCTGACCCCAGGCTGGGTCCGGCCTGCTCTGTTCCCACAGCCTCAGTACTACGTCTACCAAAGCTCATCACACACTGCTCAGTAGAGGGCTGTCACATTCTGGGGTGCCACTGGGGGGACTCTCCCTGACGCCAGCCTGAGACCCAGGCCAAATGTCTGTTCCCTGCAGACTCCCAGGAGCACTCCTTCTGCCGCCGTGGGATACACTGCGCCTGCAGCCTCAGGGGCTACCGGTTCAGCTCTCTGCACCGGCTGCACATAGACGCTCCACCAAGGTAGGCGGCCTCCTGGGGAGAGGGTGTGAGAGGGTGGGGCTCTGGGCACAATGCCCCCTCATGGGAAACAGCAACACCTCCCTAAGGGGTAGAAACGCAGAAAACATCTGCTCAGAGCGTGTGACCATCTCTCACCCTCCTGACCAAGCAGGTCCCAGGGGGGCAGGGTCTGACTCAGAGCTGCCACCAGGAGACACTCAAGAAGGAGGAGAAAGCACAGCCCCTTCAGGCCAGGCCCCAGCTCCTTCGTTTGCGCCCCCAAAGCCCAAATCACACCCACTGGGATGGGGTCGGTGCATCCAAACTGCACTCGGCCCTCGGGCAGCCCTGTCCCATTGGCAAGTTCTCCTCTGGGCCTTCAGGTCCACTCTCAGGCAGGTCACCCCCAGCTAGTACTTGCAAAGAGAAGAGGTCTGGGGCCTCCATCACTTTCCTACCAGGGGACCCTCGGCTCTCCCTCTTCCCTTCTCCCTCTGCTCTGGGTGCGGGGAGGGCAGTGCACTTGCCCTCTCCCAGGCTGGAGGACACTTTTCAGCCCTGCACCTCTGGCTCAGGGGCCCCAGGGCTGGAAGGGCCACTTTGGAGTGACTTCAGATCAAGGGTGCCTGCAGCTGCTCCAGGCAGCTCTGCCCACACTCGGGGGCCAGCCTGGGAGACGTTTGGTCCACAGCATCCTGCTGCTCTGAGCCACCTGTGGCCCGGCGCTCAGAGACCTGCTCACTGAGTTCACACAGAACACGTGGCTGGGTCAGGACCAGAATCTAGGTCTCGTGGTTCCGTGGGGCAGAGAGGTTTCACTGGAGCCGCCATGACAAAGGCCTGGCTGGTCCACGCCAGGCAGCTTGTCACTGAGCACAGGCTCTCAGCTCTTGGGGAAAGGCCCACACCCGCCCGAAGGCCAGGCCCCACAGGCCCTGACGGAGTCCCTTCTCTTGTAGCTACGAAGAGTGCATGGGGCCAGGGGCCACCCAGCTGTACCCTCCCACGGAGGCGCCACCACCCTACTCGCTGATAGACACCGACAGCGGCCACAGCTCCGGCGGACCCCAGCAGGCACACAGTGACCTCTTCACCGTCTCCACGGATGCCCTGCCCCCTTACGAGGCTGTGTGTGGGCCCTGTCCTCCACCGAGCCTGCTGCCACTGCCAGGCTCAGAACCAGAGCCAAGCAGCCCCCAGGGCCCACCGAGCCCAAAAGGAAGCCTGGCTTCCAGCCCAGAGATGATTGTGTGAATGCCAGCAGGCCACGTCCTGCCGGTCCCTAGGGGCTGAGAAAGACCTTTCGGGAACACAGGGAGCGCGTGCACGCACACATACACACACACAGACACAAACTCATGCACACACAGACACACACACACACATACACACATGCAAACTAATGCACACAGACACATATGCACACAAACTCACGCGCACACACACATGCACGCAACACAAACAGCACTCCTTCATGCACACATATAATACAACTTACACACACACAGACATATACACAGTGACATGCCCATGTGTACATACACATCCAAACATGCCCCACATGTGTGAAGACACATACACAGACGCCCCCCTCACATGCACCATGCAAACTCATCTGTGAAGGTTGCATTCAAAAGGAAGCTCTCCCTACCTCCCATCCCTCCCCAGCCTGCCGGTGATGACTTAGAGACAGCACTGGGCAGAGAGGTGCAGAGGGGACTAAGGCTTGCTCTCGCCTCTCCCGGGCCTGTTTGCCCCTGCCCTCACCTGGCAGGCGGTGCCAAACTGTGATTCTGTCTCGAGAAACAGCCTGACCATTGCAGGTCAGCTGTCTACCCCCACCCCCTCCAAGGGTAGCCTGTCTCCTGGTTGGTGGGTCAGGTCTCAGTGGGACTCAGCTACACACTGAACCTCCCTGCCAAGTCCAGGGCAACAAAACCATATCACCACCCTGCCGCTTACGGGGTGTGGACACGGGCCTGAGGGGCTGGGGCACAACCTGGAGGCCCTTACAGCCCTCTCTGCCCTCACCCTTCCCAGAGTGCCCTCAGCCTGGCGCTGCCAGCCGAGTTATCTCCGAAGCCCCACCCTGAACCACAGGGATGAACAGGGCTCCTGGTGGGTGTGCCATGGTGGGGAGGGTCACAGCTGTGCCCCTATCAGTCCAGCCACTTCCCAGGACTGAGCATCTTCAGAACATAAGGGCTCTGAGCCGCAGGAGCGGCCCCTCACTTAAGTATGGGCCCAAGCCAGGCCCCAGGAGCCGACACTGTCCTCTGGCGGCTGCCCCTTTGGGAATTGAGCTGCCATGCTCTGGCCTCGCCCTCTGGGGAGTTTGCAGAGACAATGTAAGGCAATGTGAGCCCCATCGTGCCGCTGCTAGGACCAGCGGTTGCCTCTCAGCCTTGATGCCGGGCGCCACGGAAGGGCGTGCGTGGGTTGCCTGGTGGTAGAGAGGCCCCAATCTTGGCCCGTGAAACCCAGCAGTTTCCAACAGAGGCCATGCAGGTCACACAGCTGACTCCTGAACGCCCTGCCTGCCAGAGGGGGCCCCTGGGAATCCCCGAGGAGGGACCCACCAGCATCACCAGTGGCAGGGAGCAGAGACCTCAAGTCCACTCTGCCTCCCTCGCCCGTCCTTAAACACCCTCTTTCCTCTCCCCCCCCCCTCCCCACAAAGGGCTAAAACAACTCACCCCTTTCTTAAGAAGGGGGTAGCAAGAACGGCAATTGTGAATTTTATTTTGTATAGAACTAGTATTTTTGTCGGTGCAGGACTGAAAGGAATCCGGTCAAAGGTTCGGCAGCACCTGGAGCTTCTGGCTCCACGTGGAGTAGGGACCTTGTTTACAAGCAGTTCTGTCACCTTGTGGTTTACTTGTACTGTTTTTCAAGCAAAAAATATTTGTCTGTTGTACTGTATTGCTTTAAATGCACTCCAGGGGTGAAACCCATCCTGCTTCTGCAACCCTTAAGACTGCTGTAAGGGGGCCGGGGCACCCCTATGTACTCATCAGTGTGGGAAAGTGAACAGCTTTTCTTGCTCCTGGATTAAGCGCTATTTAAGCAACTGTGGATGTTTTCTGTGTTCAAAATAAATACATCATATCCATAAAAAGTGTCGCAAGAAGTATCATTGGGGCGGGGCGGGCTAGAAGAGGTCAATGCAGGGAAAGGGGGGCATATGTAATACTTTCAACAATGAAGATTTATTTTAAAATTTCAAAATAAAAAATAAAAAGAAGTAACACTGTATCAAAGGGGGGCTGGTACCACCTGAAATCTCTAAGGGAAGGAAACAACACCAAACTGAAAATATATTACTCCTCTCAGAATTAGCAGCCATTGAAGCCTTGTCATTTTCCTGTTGAACCAAATACTGAGTATGTGGGGAGTCAGTGACTTTAGAGTCCTGCTTCCATCAGCCCCGCCCAAGCCCACACTGCCACCTGCTGGCCACCTGCTGCCACTGTTCAAAAGCAAATGAATCTACACCCGAAGAACCTGCAAATTCCCTAGTCCAGTGGTTGGCAAACTGCGGCTGGCGAGCCACATGCGGCTCTTTGGCCCCTTGAGTGTGGCACATGGGCCACTGAGTTTCAGTCGCACTGTACATGCGTGCCAGCACGTGGCGTTTTGTGGAAGAGCCACACTCAAGGGGCCAAAGAGCCGCATGTGGCTCGCCAGCCGCAGTTTGCCAACCACTTCCTAGTCCAGGGGTGGGCAAACTTTTTGACTCGAGGGCCACAATGGGTTCTTAAACTGGACCGGAGGGCCGGAACAAAAGCATGGATGGAGTGTTTGTGTGAACTGATATAAACTCAAAGTAAACATCATTACATAAAAGGGTACGGTCTTTTTTTTTTTTTAGTTTTATTGATCCGGCCCGCGGGCCGTAGTTTGCCCACGGCTGGCCTAGTCCCACGTTCAAACCCACTGCGCATGGTCACTCAGAGTTGTAGACGAAACTTGTCTTCTACCCTTGGGATGTGCCATGAGGTTAACCCCGTCATGAATTCCACTTTCAGGAATAGCCCTGCCCCTCCCGGCATCTGTCTCTGGGCACAGCCTGATACCTAAGCCCCATCTCTGTATGCGATACAATCACTCCTCTGTCCTCAACACGAGTGTGCATGGCTCAGGGGCCACCTCCGTGTTCTGGGGCCCCTCCTCCTGGGAACAAGCGCAGCAGCCTTTGTGGTAGTGGCATCCCCACCCTACACTGACACCCCGTCCCAACAACACACACGCTCAGGGTGCCACTGGCACCGGGAACTGTTGGGCTCGGCTCTTCCTGCCTCCTCTATCCACGACGCGCCCTGTGGCCACCGTAGGGCACCACATTCAAGGTCCTTCTGCAAACAAGGCTGACCTCTCTCGGCCAGGGGCCTGAGGGGTGAGGGCTGAGGAGGGGCCCTTGTGCAGGCTGGGTGGCCTCCTCTTGCCGGAGTCTTAACCCTTTGCGCTCCAATTTTATTTTTAGAATTCAAACAGTCTGGCCCGAATTGGAAGTCCTTCCTCTCTTGGTTGCAGTAGTTCCCTGGCGAAAATTGCCAGTTAGCTCATTCACCAACTCGACGTTGGACCTGCTACTAGCGCCTGGTCTGTCGAGTCAGCCTCGACGTTGGGGCGCAAAAGGTTAAGAAAGGGGAGCTGCAACTGATGGCAGATGAGGCCACCACAATGGGCCGGCGTGTGTGGACACGTGTTCCAAGGTCTTTGGACAGGGCACCAGTAGCACCCCACACGAGAGCGCAAATCACCCGAGAAAGAGGAAGGAGGGTCGGTACAGAGTATGGCCGCCCACGGCGTGCACTGGCCAAGCCCCCTGCACAACCACACGTGGGGGTCCCACCCCCTGCCCCTGGAGACACCCTGACACACACTGAACGCAGCATGGCCCGGCTCACAGCACCTGAGGTTTTGTGAGCGTCTGCTTAGACGGCTTTGGTGCGCGCGCACACACACACACACACACACACAAGCGCCCCTTACACACTCAGAGGCCCACACACACACTCCAAGGCCATCCACTCTCCTATCAGGGGACTGACCTGATGACTGACCAGGTTCTGGCTGTGAGCAATGGAAGGACCGGCAGCGTCCTTGTGGGAGAGTGAATCTTCCTTCCTGGGCTCTGCTTGGCTTGACCCCGACGCCTGACCTCACGCTTGACCTCCGACACTTGACCTCACGGCTTGACCTCACGTGGCACCTCCCCAAGCCCACGTGAACTCTATCAGGACCAATTGCCGGGCTGGAGGCGGGGCATGCCTTTGCCCACCGGGCGGCCGCCCGGCTGTGCCTGCTCAGCAGCTCTCCAAGGCAGCGGTTCTCAACCTTGGCTGCGCATTAGAATCACTTGGGAATCTTTTTAAAATCCTGATTTCTGGCCCTAAGCGGTTTAGCTCAGTGGATAGTGGCGAACCTATGACACGCGTGTCAGAGGTGACACGCGAACTCATTTTTTTGGTCGATTTTTCTTTGTTATATGGCACGTAAATATATAAAATAAATATCAGAAATATAAGTCTTTGTTTTACTATGGTTGCCAATATCAAAATTTTTCTATATGTGACACGGCACCAGAGTTAAGTTAGGGTTTTTCAAAATGCTGGCACGCCGAGCTCAAAAGGTTCGCCATCCCTGGGATAGAGTGTCGGCCTGCGGACTCAAGGGTCCCAGGTTCGATTCCGGTCAAGGGCATGTACCTTGGTTGCAGGCACATCCCCAGTGGGGGGTGTGCAGGAGGCAGCTGATCGATGTTGCTAACTCTCTATCCCTCTCCCTTCCTCTCTGTAAAAAAATTAATAAAATATATTTTTTTTAAAAAAAAATCCTGATTTCTGGGCCTCACCCTCCGGAAATTCTGTTTCTTTGTTACTAATGTCGTGGCCCCACCCCATAACAAAGAAACAGAATTTCCGGAGGGTGGGGCCCAGAAATCAGGATTTTAAAAAGATTCCCAGGTGATTCTAACGTGCAGCCAAGGTTGAGAACCACTGCTCCAAGGCATCCCAGGTCTGCCCTACCTTCTGCCCTACGGCTTCTGGCTGCCTGGTCCGTGACCTGCCACAACGCTGGCACCTGAACTACAGGTGGAGGGGTTGTGGACAGCCGGGAAATGGGGAGCCCTCCACTCGCTGACAGGCTCTGAGCCTGTTAGTCAATTTCGAGAGGCAGAAACCCATCTGAAACAAGAAAGGGTATTTAGCGGCTCATTCAGTGATGGCGAACCTATAACACGCGTGTCAGAGGTGACACGCGAACTCATTTTTTGGGTTGATTTTTCTTTGTTAAATGGCATTTAAATATATAAAATAAATATCAAAAATATACATCTTTGTTTTACTATGGTTGCAAATATCAAAACATTTCTATATGTGACAGGACACCAGAGTTAAGTTAGGGTTTTTCAAAATGCTGACGCGCCGAGCTCAAAGGCTCGCCATCACTGGCCGACGCGGCGAGCTCAAAGGCTCGCCATCACTGTGATGACACGCCGAGCTCAAAAGGTTCGCCATCACTGGCTGACGCGCCGAGCTCAAAAGGTTCGCCATCACTGTGATGGCGAACCTTTTGAGCTCGGCGTGTCAGCATTTTGAAAAAACCCTAACTTAACTCTGGTGCTGTGTCACATATAGAAATTTTTTGATATTTGCAACCGTAGTAAAACAAACTTATATTTTTGATATTTATTTTATATATTTAAATGCCATTTAACAAAGAAAAATCAACCCAAAAAATGAGTTCGCGTGTCACCTCTGACACACGTGTCATAGGTGCGCCATCACTGTAGATGACACGCCGAGCTCAAAAGGTTCGCCATCACTGCTCCCATTTTACAGATGAAGCGATAGAGGTTCCGAAATGTGAATTACTCAGAGGGCACCACCTGATGGGGGAAGGGCTAGGGTTTGAACACAGGACCACCAGTGTCTTACTTCGCCAGAGCCTAAGGCAGTGATGGTGAACCTTTTGAGCTCGGCGCGTCAGCATTTTGAAAAACCCTAACTTAACTCTGGTGCCGTGTCACATATAGAAATTTTTTGATATTTGAAACCATAGTAAAACAAAGATTTATACTTTTTATATTTCTTTTATATATTTAAATGCCATTTAACAAAGAAAAATCAACCAAAAAAATGGGTTCATGTGTCACCTCTGACACGCGTGTCACCTCTGACACGTGTGTCATAGGTTTACCATCACTGGCTATAGCCTCATATGCCGCTATGGCGCAAGCCACGCCCACAAGCCAATCAGGAGTGAGTATGCAAATTAACCCAAATAAGATGGCGGCGGCCACCGAGCTGTAACAAACAGAAGGCTGGGTTTTGGGGGGATTTTTTTTGTTTTATTGCTTAAGGTATTACAGAGTATTACATATGTCTCCTTTTTCCCCCCCCTTGACATTCCCCTGGCCTCCCTTACCCCCTCCCCCCGTGTCTTATGTCCACTGGTTATGCTTATATGCATGCATACAAGTCCTTCGATTGATCTCTTACCCCCCCTCCCGCACCCCAACCCTCCCCAGCCTTCCCGCTGTAGTTTGACAGCCTGTCTGATGCTGCTCTATTTTTGTATCTATTTTTGTATCTATTTTTGTTCATCAGTTTATAATGGTCTTTATTATCCATAAATGAGTGAGATCATGTGATATTTTTCCTTCATTGACTGGCTTATTTCGCTTAGCATAATGCTCTCCAGTTCCATCCATGCTGTTGCAAATGGCAAGGGTTCCTTCCTTTTTAGAGCAGCATAGTATTCCATCGTGTAGATGTACCACAGTTTTCTAATCCATTCATCTACTGATGGGCACTTAGGCTGTTTCCAGATCTTCGCTATGGTGAATTGTGCTGCTATGAACATATATCCTTTCTGATTGGTGTTTCTGGTTTCTTGGGATATATTCCTAGAAGTGGGATCACAGGGTCAAATGGGAGTTCCATTTTTAACTTTTTGAGGAAACTCCATACTGTCTTCCATAGTGGCTGCACCAGTCTGCATTCCCACCAGCAGTGAAGGAGGGTTCCTTTTTCTCCGCATCCTCTCCAGCACTTGTCGTTTGTGGATTTGTTGATGATAGCCATTCTGACAGGTGTGAGATGGTACCTCACTGTTTTTTTGATTTGCATCTCTCAGATGATTAGTGACTTTGAGCATGTTTTCATATGTCTCTTGGCTTTCTGAATGTCCTCTTTGGAAAAGTGTCTATTTAGGTCCTTTGCCCATTTTTTGATTGGATTGTTTATCTTCCTTTTGTTAAGTTGTATGAGTTCCCTATAAATGTTGGAGATTAAACCCTTGCTGGTGGTAACATTGGCAAATATGTTCTCCCATGCAGTGGGCTTTCTTGTTGTTTTGTTGATGGTTTCTTTTGCTGTGCAGAAGCTTTTATTTTGATGTAGTCCCACTTTTTTATTTTCTCTTTAGTTTCCAATGCTCAAGGAGCTGTATCAGTGAAGAAATTGCTTCAGCATATGTCTGAAATTTTGTTGCCTTTGGATTCCTCTAGTATTTTTATGGTTTCCCATCTTACATTTAGGTCCTTCATCCATTTTGAGTTTATTTTTGTGTATGGTGTAAGTTAGTGGTCTGGTTTCATCTTTTTGCATGTATCTGTCCAATTTTCCCGGCACCATTTATTGAAGAGACTGTCTTGACCCCATTGTATGTTCTTGCCTCCTTTGTCAAATATTAATTGAGCATATTGATTCGGGTCGATTTCTGGGTTCTCTATTCTATTCCATTGATCTATATGTCTGTTTGTGCTGCTCGTCGGACAGGTGCAGACTGCGTGTGGCTGCTGCTCCTCAGATGTGGTCGGTCTATCTGTTTGTGTGGCTGCTACTCCTCGGACAGGGACGAGCTGCTGGGGCAGCTGCTGCTCCTCGGACGGGGGATGGGCTGCTGCGTGGCTGCTTCTCTTTGGGTGGCAGCGAGCTGCACATGTGTCTGCTGCTCCTCGGATGGGGGCAGGCCGCTCACCCAGCGGCTGCTCATCAGACAGGTGCAGGCTGCGTGTGTCTGCTGCTCCTCAGACCAGTGTGGAATGCGCAGGGCTGCCGCTCCTCAGACGTGGGTGGTCTGCTCGTGTGGCTGCTGCTCCTCGGACTGGGGGAAGCTGCTTGGATGGCTGCTGCTCCTTGAGTGGGAGCGGGTTGCTTGCGGGGATGCTGTTCCTCATATGGGTATGGGCTGCTCACACCACTGCTGCTCCTCGTATGGGGCAGGCTGCTCGTGCAGCTGCTGCTCCTTAGATGGGGGCAGGTTTCCCACACACCTACTGCTCCTCAGACAGGAGGAGGGTGTGGGCTGCGCAGCTGCTTCTCCTCGGATGAAGGCAGGCTGCGTGGGGCTGCCGCTCCTCAATCGTGGGCAGGCTGCTCACGTGGTTGCTGCTCCTCGGACGAGGGAGCAGGGTGCTCACACAGCTGACAGCTGCTGCTCCTTGGAGAGGGGCAGGCCACGTGAGGTTTCTGCTCTTAGGCCTGGAGCAGGCTGCTCGTGGGGCTGCTGCTCCTTGGACAGGATTGGGCTGCTCACGTGTCTGATGCTTGCGTGGTTGCAGTGCCCCGGGCTAAGGCGTTAGGCCGGTCAGAGGGGAGCACACTTCAGAACTCACAGGAGCCTGTGCCCAGGGTGGCTGGAGACTCGTTGACCATGGACCACAGCCGAAGTAGCAGGTCCCTGGCAGGGGTGTCTGTCGAGTCCCAGGTGTTATCTGAGGGCACCCTGTTTGGGGGTAAGGCCTGACTCCCATTTACAGCAGCTCTCCCCTTAAAAACACTAGGCTTCTGGGGACGAGTCAGCCTCCTGGAACTGCTTACATGGTAGCAGAGGCTGCCTGGTTAGGCGAGCCCATTTAGCCTGACCCTGAAGGTCCTGCAGGATCTATCTATGCCTCACTCACTCTCACACACACACACACACACACACACACACACACACATCCCACATGACCACACACTCCTCTTGGCCCCTCACTGACTCACGCTCTCTCCCTCACTGCCATCTTCTTCCTGCCTCTGTAGTTGGGTCTGGGGTGTTACTGACCCGTTTGTGGATGGAGTTTCCTCTCCAGGTGTCTGGTTATGAGGCTCACTCTCTAGCACCTGGCCAGACAGGATAAAAGTCACCTCAACAAGACACAACACAAAGGGACCAAAGCACGAATGTACTCACGACAACAACAGCCCTACTATAAGTGACCACCTGAGAAAAGAGAATTAGGGGCGAGAAAAGAGAGCATAAATGATATCAAAGAGAGCAAAAAAGATAAGAGAGAAAAGAAGAAGAAAAGGAGATTATATAGAAAACACACAGAACCATTAACAACAAACAAAGCCAACAAATAAAATAATAATAATAAAATTAAAGAAAAAGGAAAAATTAAAAAAATACAAACACCAAACCCCCAGCAAAAAGGGTGGGGGCAAGATCTGTAGATGCTGAGATTATATATAGAAGATAAGGTTAAGAGTTGGATGAATATGGGGAGGATCTCAGTTCAGTATAGACGAAGTAGAAAGGGGATGGGTGGATAAGAAGAAAGAGAACAAGAAAAAAATAATAAATTTACAAAAAAATTGATTTCAAAAATGGTATAAAAATAGCAAATAAAAATAAAATAAAATAGAGTGATGGAAAAATAATGTGAAAAGAAATAGAAAATAAAGCAACAAACAAAAACAAGAAAACAAAGAAAAAAAGAGATAACAAAGTAATAAAAAAGAAATAAAAATGAAAATGAAAAAGTGAAGTGTTCCTTTGGCTGGCTTAAGATCCCAGTCTTGCCCTGACCTGTTTGGCTCAGTGGGTAGAGCATTGGCCAGTGGACTGAAGGGTCCCGGGTTCGATTCCGGTCAAGGGCATGTACCTTGGTTGTGGGCACATCCCCAGTGGGGAGTGTGCAGGAGGCAGCTGATCAATGATTCTCTCTCGTCGATGTTTCTAGCTCTCTATCCCTCTCCCTTCCTCTCTGTAAAAAATCAATAAAATATATTTTAAAAAAAAATCCCAGACTTCTGTACTGTAGTGTTTCTCAGGATCCAATTGCTGAAACTGAAAGTCTATAGTCCCAGAAGGCTTGTTTTTTATCTCTCAATTTATTTATGTGATGTATCACGTTTATTGATTTGCGGATATTGTACCATCCTTGCATCCCTGGGATAAATCCTACTTGGTCATGGTGTATGATCTTTCTGATGTACTGTTGGATCCGATTTGCTAAGATTTTGTTGAGGATTTTGGCATCTATGTTCACGAGGGATACTGGCCTGTAATTCTCTTTCATTGTGTTGTCTTTTATCTGTTTTTGGTATTAGGTGATGCTGGCTTCATAGAATGAGCTTGGAAGTGTTCCTTCCTCTTGAATTTTTTGGAATAGTCTGAGGAGGATAAGTTTTAGTTCTTCCTTGAATGTTTGATATAACTCCGCTGTGAAGCTGTCTGGCCCCAGCCTTTTGTTTGTTGGAAGCTTTTTGATGACTGCTTCAATTTCTTCCATAGTTATTGGCCTATTGAGATTTTTAGATTCTTCCTGATTAAGTTTTGGAAGGTTGTATTTTTCTAGGAAAATGGCCTCCACGGCTTTGCTGGCACATACGCACTCTTTTGTTGAAATTTTCCATGACCGAAATGCAGCTGCTGAGACAATAACAGTTAATGGTGCTCACTATCGCGACATGATAATCCAGTTTTTTGTGCTGTGGAGGCCATTTACCCAATATGCTACTCCATATATAACCCTATACTGTATACTTTATGAATCAATAAAAAATTTACAATTTTTAATCATAAACCTGTTTTTTCTATCAAAATTCTTGTGTGAATTTTGGGAAACCCTTAGAAGATAAATAAATACCAGGAAAAAAAAGGAAAGAAAAAAAGGAGAGGCTGGAACTTGGGTCACTGGGGGTGTGTGGCCAGCCTGAAAACGGCCCTCAGCCCCTCACCCAGGTTGGCCACAACTCCATGCGATGAGGGTTCCCACTGGGGGGCTTGGCCAGCCTGCAAACAGCCATCAGCCCCTCACCCAGCCTGGCCAGGCACCCCAGCAGGATCCCTACCCTGATCCAGGACACCCTTCAGGGCAAACCAGCCAGCCCACACCCATGCACCAGGCCTCTATCCTATATAATAAAAGGGTAATATGCACATTGACCCTAACAACAGAACAACTGGGAATGACTGGTCACTATGACACACACTGACCACCAGGGGGCAGATGCTCAATGCAGGAACTGCCCCCTGGTGGTCAGTGCGCTCCCACAGGGAGAACTCTGCTCAGCCACAAGCCAGGCTGACAGCTGCCAGCACAGCCGTGGTGGTGGGAGCCTCTCCCACCCCCTCAGCAGCGCTAAGGCCTGCTCCCCACTGGCAAGTGGATATCCCCTGGGGGCTCCCGGGCTGCCAGAGGGATGTCTGACTGCCAGCTTAGGTCCGATCCCCCAGGGAGTGGGCCTTAGCAGCAGGTGGACATCCCCCAAGGGGTCCCAGATTGCAAGAGGGCACAGGCCGGGCTGAGGGACCCCCCCGCCCCCACCCGAGTGCACAAATTTTTGTGCACCAAGCCTCTTGTGTATGTATGTGTGTATATATATATATATATTAGATCCTAGAAAAGGGATTGCTGGGTCACAATACAAGTACCTATGCCATTTGTTAGATGTTATCCAATTTCTCTCCAGATGGGTTGTACAAATTTGCACACACACACACACACACACCAGTTTATGAGCGTGCTTGTTTTCCCATGGCCTCTCACCAACAGAATGTGGGTTTTGGTCATTGGGCTTTTGGGGTGGATTTGTTGCTGATGTTTTTGCCAGCTGGTAGGTGAGAAATGGAATCTGTTTAATTTGTCTGTCCAGCTGCTATAACAAAATACCACACACTGGGTAGCTTATCAACAACAGAAATTTATTTCCCCCAGTCCTACAGGCTGGCACTCCGAGGTCGTGGTGCCAGCACAGCAGGTTCTGGTGAAGACCCTCTTCCGGGCTGCAGGCTGCCGACTTCTCACGGTGTCCCCATGTGGTGGACGGGGCACTCGGGTTTCTTACAAGAGCACTACTCCCACTCATGAGGGCTCCACCCGCATGCTCTACTCACCTCCCAAAGGTCCACCTCCCAATGTCATCACCGTGTGCATTAGGATTTCAACTGTGAACTTGGGGAGGGGGGACACAGATACTCAGACCACAGTATTTGCATTCCTCTAAGTGAGTCAATCTGAGTATTTTTCATGCCTAAGGGCCATTTTTGTAAATTGTTCACGTCTTGTACTCATTTTTCTATTGGGTTTTTGATCCTCTGTCCTTCATGTTTTAAATAATCTTCATGGATAGTTAGGGATATTAGCCCTTTGTCACGTGTGTTGTGATTATGCTTCAAGTTTGTTGATTGCCTTTTGTCTTTGTTTATGGTGTGTGTGCTTTTGTCACATGAATTTTTTAATTTTAATTTACTCAAATGTATTCATCTTTTATTGCCCCTGGATTTTGACTCTCAGGTGGACAGCTTTCCCTACACCAAGGTTTTAAAAAAGAATTCATCCGCATTTCCTGCTAGTGCTTGTATGGTTTTAATGTTTACACTCAGATCCCTCACCAGGGGTTCTTAGGAATAGTGTGAGGTACGGATCTATTTCTGACTTTTTCCAAATGGTTACCAGTCATCTCAGCTATTTATTAAAAAGTTCATCTCCAACCCAGTGATCTGAGATGGCACCTTCATCGGATGCTGTTTCCACGTGTACTTGGGTCCATCTCGGGCTCCCTACTCTATTCCTGGTCTGTTTGTCTCTTCCTGCACCAGGACCACATGGCTGTAATTGCAGAGGTTTTACAGTGTTTGAATGTGTGATAAGGCTGGTCCATCATCGTCTTTCTTTCTCAGTGGTTTCCTGGTCATTTCTACAGGTTTGTGGGGTTTTTTTTACATGAACTTTGGTCAAATGTGACTAACTTCATAAAACAGCCTATGAGGTTTCTAGTGGGATTGCACTGAATGTGTAAATTGACTTAGGGAAACTGGCATCTTTATCATGCGGAGTCCTGCCCTCCCAGAATGGACTGTGCAAGTCCTACCCGGTGCCTTTAACATTGCTCTTGTATAGTTTTGCACATTTCTTGCTAAATTTATTCCAAAGTATTCAATCTTCTTGTTAACATTGTGCATGGGATTTTCACTACCCTCCTAACTTTTGTGGACTGTATGTATGCTAATTTTGTGCCTTGCTCCTTCACTGAAATCCTATTGTTTGTGCTGGTTTTGTCATTCATCCTTTGGGACAGATCACTGTGTTGGAGTGAGGCTGCTAGTACCCTCCTGCCGCCCTGTGGGTTTTCTGGAGGGTATTTCAGGGTGAGAGCAGCTATGATGAGCTAATGTTTCAGGAGTGGATGGCCCGTGTCTGTCCTGTTCACCAGTGTGGGCCTGGCACCCAGCACAGAGCCTGGCACCGGGCCGATGCCCGGGAAGGGCTGTCAGAAGGCAGGGAGAGACCAGAGGCCTGCTTACAGATCGCCTGGGGACTCTGGGGTGGGCAACTGGCTGGCAAGGACACTGAGATAATACTTCCCTCATAGCCCTGATGGAGAAGCAAGTTTTAAAAACGAAAACGCAGGATCTCCCCCGCCCTGACTTGGAGCAGCCCAACAGCTTCCCCCTCCAGTAACTTTGCCAGTGAACGTACAAGAAAGTCCAGCCACGTGGAGAGAGGTGGGCGGGCTGGGGAGGAGCGGGAAGTACCCGCTATGTTCATCCCCCAGTAGCCCATCCCTTCCTATCTGTGCAGCCCCTCCCTGTGAGGGAAACACAGGACCGCAGCGGGGGTGACCTGCCCAAGGCCCTGCAGTCAGTAACTACGGAAACTGGGGTCCTAGCCCATGTTCTGAACCCAAATCCCAAGCCCCACCCACAGAGCTAAGTGGATCCCAAAGGGTAAGATTCATTTAAAATTTAGCAACTGGTCACTTCTTGCTTTTCTGGGCACTTCCAGAGATGAGCCTGGAGAGGACACAATCCCCCCATCCCCGGCTATGACAAATCTAGGCTGTGCCTGAGGGGACAGGGGGGGTGGGAGGCCAGCTGGGCCCAGGGAGAAGGTCTGCCCAGACCGAGACAACAGACTGGAAAACCATCAGCTTGGGGTGTGAGGAGCCCCACAGCTGTGCCGCTGGCATAGGAAGCGCTCCAGAACAAACATCAGCTTTTAGGTGCAGGATTTATTGGCTGCTGCAAAGCGAGATTTTTTTAAAAAAAAAAATCACATTTCCCCCAGAACAGATGCTCAGACTGAGTCGTGGGAAAAACAGTGGCCCGATCACATACGAATTCTCAGAGATGGCCCCGCAGGTGAAGGGTGCTGGCAGCAGGGGCTCCGCCTCCTCCAGGTTCCCAGTCAATCATTCGGGTTGCTGCCCCTCCTCCCGCCCACACAGCCCAAGAAGCAGTCCAGACAGGAAGGGCTGAAGCCAGCGTGCTTGCCCCTTCGCCTCCCTCTGGGACTGGGAGCACCTGCCACCTATTTGGTGCTGGGTGCCACACCCACAGAGGCTGGAACAAGGCCTCCCAACCTTCATTTCCACCAACCGCTTCTCAGGGAGAGAGGGGTCCAGGCCTGCCTCCCCAGAGTTCACAACGGCCCCTCCCTGTGTTTGCAACCACTGCTCTTGAGGCGCGAAGCTAAGATCTTTTCTGAACCAATAAAGATGGTTCATGCTTTATGGTTGAAGGTGTCCCCTTGGATCGGAAGACTTAAGGCCCCTTGCATGTCTCCCCACCACGACCCCCTCTCCCGGGAACAAACTCTCAGTCGCATACAAGGCCACTACGGGGTAAGGGAGCTCGGAAGCCAGGGCTGGAGGCCCCTTGCCTGCTCGCCGCTGGGCAGACCAGCCAGGGGCCACAGGCCACTTCCCTGAGAGGGAAGGGCAGCAAGACCTTCATCAGCAGGAGACCAGCCACCATTCAGAGCCAACGAAGATCCTCCCCCGGATGGAAGCCCAGGTGCCCAGGTGCCCAGGTGCCCAGGTGTAAATGCCACAGTGGCCCGTGCTGAGAAACCAATGAGCCTGGCCTTGGGCCAAACACGGCAAGATTCTGTGAACGTCTAGAAATGCTGATTGTCCTGAGAGCTGCTAAAATCATAAACAAACATGACCTTTGCCCCAGGCACTGGCCTGGGGCAGGGGAACATTTTTGGAATTGCCAGAAGGCTGGATGATGCCGACTCCCTGGCTGTGTGACCTTGGGGAGTCCCTTAGCCTCTCTGAGCTTCAACTTCTGGGATGTAAGCCCACTCTCACCCTCCTGTGTGGCCTGAGGGGTGAGACCAGGAGCCCAGCATGATGTCAGCCAGCCCTTCCTCAGGGCTTCATTAGAGGGGCCCAGCAAGGCTGCGCACACTGAAGGGCGTGACAAACCCAGTGGCCCCATTCACACTTACCCCCTAGGGCCAGAAACCAGGATAAAGACACCAGCAAAGGAGAAAGACCATTAGAAAACAAATCTGGCCAGATTCAAAGCCTCCCAAGAGGAGGTTTTCCACAACGCTCCCAAGGGCTCACTTGGCAGCCGCGGGCACTTTTCTGGCACGATCTTTCCTGTCCTATGGACCATGTGTCCGATTCCCTGGAGTCAATATCCGGTCCCGGTTTTGTTCAAAGAGTTCTAACATTTTCGGCATGTCGTGGTCAGCCTCAATCACCTGGAAATTAAACACACAGTCACAGCCTGCACTCGGCTTCAGCACCCTCCTCCCTTCAAAGATGAAGAGAGAGAGCTGGAGGCAGGAGGAGGCAGCAAGAGGCAGGTTAAAGCCAAACCTCGCCCGTTCTAGGTCCATCTAAATTCTCGGCTCTATTTTCACTGAAGAATCCGCTGCAGTTGTCCCTGCAGCGAGCTCATAAATGAGGTTCTCATCATTTTATACCGTCTAATTTTCTACAATGAGGGGAAAATTGTACTGTATTTTTAAAACCCACTATAGTAATGTCTCACTTCCCAGCAACCTCACTGCCTGGAAGAGCGATGAGTGGAAGTGTCTGAGCAGCCCAAACAGATGTCCCCAAGGCCAGGCGCAACGTCTGTGCACGGCCCTCCCGCGGGTCCACGCTGCACACGCATTCCTAGCAGTCTTAGGTGGCCAGGGCTGCCTGCAGAGATGCAGCAGCAGCAAATCACAAACAAGGGGACGGAGAAGCAAGGAATCACGGATGGGGCAGACATAGCAAGAGTTAGAAACGGCGAGAGTCAGCAGGAGAAAGAGGGGTTGCCGTAAAAAGCAAGCACAGGAGCTCCGAGACATTAGTAACCTGGGGCCAACAGCGCTGCAGCTCAGCACCTGCTACAGGCATCACTGTGCGCCCGCCCAGAACAGCACACCACGGGCCCTCGGACGCCCCGAGTCACCGAGGGAAGGTGCAGCGAGGCTCCGAGCCCGCCATCCACTGGAGAAGGGGCTGTTGCATCGGGAAGACCACCATCCCAATGGCTAAGGCCAAAACCCGGGGCTAGAGGCTTTAGCCACCTAGAACATTCCTTCGCTGGTGATGCTGGGTAAGTGAGATGCTGCCATGGCCACGGTGTAATGACACTGAGTCAAATCACCTTCTCTTGGGTCTGTCCAAGTCACTGAGACTCGTCCAGAACAGGGACTGGGAGAGGGAAAGCCACCCTCCCACCCTCCCTGCTTCCTTCCTCCACATTCCCGAGCGCTGCAGGACTCGGCCCCTCCCCAGACTGCAGAGCGGCCGACATTCCCGGGCCACTCTTCCTTCTAGAAAAGTCTCCTGCCCTATCAGGAGGACTTACCAGAACAGGGGCCACTATAGGGAAAAGGCCCCCTTTGGTGAGCCATTCCTCGTAGAGGTGGTGAATAGCATCCAGGTATTCCTGCGGGAAACACACACACAGGCCGCTGAGGCACGAGGGGGCGGGCACGCCTCTCCCACCCAGGGTCTCGGGCAGGTAGGGTGGACGTCACTGACCATGGGCAGTGGCTTGGACAGAGAAGCCCACGAAAACCAACCTGGCTCAGGCGGAGAGTGAAAGTGCAGCTGCTCACTCCCACGGCCAGCCCAGCCCAGGCCTCCGGTGCACTCCGCTGGGCTTTCCACACACCCTCCCAGCGGGATTCTCTCATTACTGCCTTTTTTTTTTTAACAGCGGAGCCACCAGTTCCTTTGGGGGAGGGGGTCCATGGCCCAGCATCCTAGCCCTGGGCAGCCTGAACCTTTCCCTCCCACCAGAGGAGTGTGACCCTCACTGGTCTAGGAGCCCCACTCCCACAGCCCAAACCTACGGAGATTCTAGACGAGGGGTGGGGAACCTTTTTTCTGCCAATAACATCATTCGTGGGCCATACATAATTATAACTTAAAAATCAGCCTGCTCTATTTGGTCAAACATTTAATTAACTCACCCCTCATGCCTTGGCAGGGCCAGACCAAATGGTTTCTCGGGCCTTATCCTGGGCCAGACGTTCCCCGCCCCGGGCCTAAACCGTGATGAGCACTGAAGGGTTTGGGCTGGGACTGCACCCGTGGTGTCCTGCACTGCAAACACCACCCGGGCAGCAGGGTGGAGGCTGGATTTCAGAGGCAGATGAGGGGAGAGGGGGGCCAGGGCAAGGAGAGCAGTTAACCAATCCCAACCAGGGTCAATGTGGCCTTGAGCCGGACCCGGAGGCTGAAGCAGTTAAGCCGCCACCAGTGGGTGTCGCCTCCGAGCCGGCACAGCACTACGCACTGGGGATGCAGCAGTGAGCGAGAGGGCAAGTTCTAGAACGGATCCAGAGGGCACAGAGGCGAGCTGCCTTCAGGAGGCGGCCAGCCAAGCCCTGGTGATGCCTGGGCAGGGATGGGGGAGGGTGCCCACTGCTGAGTCTGGGACACAGGAAGTGAAGCAGATGTGGACGCGGGGTCTCCAACCACAGAGGAAGTCAGAGCTCCCCCTCAGAGACGCTCGGTTCCTGTTTCCCTCTCTATGACAGCAGCCCAGGATCTCCCAGAGGGTGGGGCCAGGCTGGGGTGCTGGTGGCTCCCAGGTCATCTCTAACCAGGTGCAAGGGCTCTTACCAGTGGGATGACCTTCTCCTCGTCCCTGCATCTCATCTTTAACCTCTGATAGCAGGTCTCGGGAGTGGTCCGGAGATACACTGAGATTTAAAAAACACATGTGGCTCTAACGACTGTTCACGGCTTGGAAGTGAAAGCCAAGAAGGGGAAGAAGGCACTGGAGAGAAACACCTGCCGGCATCTCGGAGCAGGAGACACGGCCAAGGTCGGCTCACAGCTCCACCACTGACCAGCTGTGTGACCTGACAGGCACCCTGACCACATCCCTACTTTCATCCCCTTTCAATGTCACGAGCCCCATTGGGTCACTGTGAGGCTCAATAAGGCTCCAGACATAGAGCTTAGCACAGGGCCCAGCCCCGGGTGGGTCTCGGTTAATGTCTAGGTTTTCATCTCCTCCCTCCCTTACAAACTAAAAAACTCCAAATCACAGTGGACCCACCAAGTCACAGGGAGAACAGCCTGAGGAACAAAGGCAGGTGCTTCTCCAGGAGGGACCAGGAGCCGCCCCCCTCCTTCCATCTGCCCTTGGGCACAAGGCTGAATTATTGTGGCAGAAGCAGCACCACAGTAAGGGCCCCGCAGCCGCCCCGCAGGCTGGTTGGAAACCTGGACAAGCTCATCCTCACGGGGCCCAGGGGAGGGAGGCCCAGGAGGGAAGTCAGGACGGGCCTGGGCCGTCTCACCTATCAAATCCACGGACACATCGATGTTCCTCACGATCCAGTCATACCATTCCGACAAAACCACGTAGTCCACTTCGGGCATCTTCCCGCTGCAATGAGGCGTGAGGGCTCTGCTTACCCACAGGGGAGCTTCTAGGAGGTGCCATTCCCCCAAAGTAACTGCAATGGCCTTGGTTGAAGGGCACTGCCAAGGGCACCCCAGTGTGACCCACACGGCAGTGGGCGCGTGGTGATGACAAGGACCTTCACACCTCAGCCTCTGCCGTCCGGCGACGGGCTATGGGGTAAGGCAGCACGAGTCGTGGCACTGCCCAATGAAAACCCATTTCGAGTTCGAACTCCGAGCGGAGAAAGGGGCTCTGAAGCCTGTCCCCCGAGAACAGGGACAGTGCTCGGATTAGGAGGTGGCACGACAAACCGACTTCACCTCTAAAAACTCATTCTGTGGGACTAATCACCGATGTCCGCGTAGCACTGTTTAAAATAATGAAAAATGCCAAAACCGGTTTGGCTCGGTGGATAGAGCGTCGGCCTGCGGACTGAGGGGTCCCGGGTTCAATTCCGGTCAAGGGCATGTACCTGGGTTGCGGGCACATCCCCAGTAGGAGATGTGCAGGAGGCAGCTGGTCGATGTTTCTCTCTCATCGATGTTTCTAACTCTCTATCTCTCTCCCTTCCTCTCTGTAAAAAATCAATAAAATATATTTAAAAAATAATAAAATAAAATAATGAAAAACTAAACCTTGGGCGTGGTGGGCATGGCCCAGTGGTTGAGCACTGACCTATGAACCAGGAGGTCACAGTTCAGTTCCCTGTCAGGGCACATGCCCGGGGTGCAGGCTTGATCTCCAGGGTGGAGGCGTACGGGAGGCAGCCGATCAATGATTCTCTCTCATCGTGGATGTTTCTATCTCTACCTCTCCCTTCCTCTCACTGAAATTAATAAAAACGTATTTTTTTTAAAAAAAAACTAAACCTTGATACATCTATAGAAGAGAAAACCATGCAGTAACTGAAAGGTGA
Organism: Myotis nattereri; assembly: GCF_964212035.1. Classification (NCBI taxonomy): domain Eukaryota; kingdom Metazoa; phylum Chordata; class Mammalia; order Chiroptera; family Vespertilionidae; genus Myotis; species Myotis nattereri. Next base: position 12,469,876 of record NC_138090.1, read on the forward strand.
TGCTGTAAAATAATGTTCAATGGCGTTCAGATGCTCCTAATTCCATGAAAACAGCAGGATACGAAACTCTGCATGATTTGAATAAAGTCTGTCATAGAAGCAAAACAACAAAAGCTGTGCAGGACCCAACCAAATGTTTTAAAGTATTTGTCCACACAGTTTGAAAAAAGACTGAAAAGAGAAACACCAAAATGTTCAAAGTGCTTTCTCTGACCTGGGGGACTCTGTGAGACTTTACTTTTTTCTTTATACTTTGCTGTATTTCCCAAAATTTAACAACAGATTCATTCTCAAATCAACAGTGGGGGTCAGGGAGACTGCACGTACTTAAAGTGTAAACTGGAAAAGAAAGGAAGGAAGGGAAGAGGGGAAGGAAGAGGAGCCGAGGTGCGGAGAGAGACCTGGCGGCCGCCCGGCTCCTGCGGATTTCCTCGCCCGGAGGACACAAACAGGAAAGGAGAACGGCTGCAGCTGGAGAAACAGACCTGACAGCTGGTGACCCTCCAGGGCCCCGGGGAGGAATTCCCCCTTTTAACATCCATCTCCGACCCACTCAGAATGGGCTTGGTGAGAGCAACCCCAAGGAGAGTGGAGGGCCCGAGCGGCATGCAGGGGGCCCCCAAAGGGATGTCAGCCAGTGGGTGCTGTTTTGTGGTTTTCTTCCTGGGAACTCTGCCTGCTCTGCCCCTTCACCCCCACCTCCCCCCCACCCCCTCCCCATCTGCCTGGAAAATGGCGTGCCCAGCGCCCCACACAGGCCACTGCTTTGCTCTCCATGGAACACAGATGGCAGAGCCTCCACAGAAAATCCAAAGGCCCAACTCACCAACGGTTGGCTGAGGGCTTTCATGAACCCTCCCGAGAGCAAGTGGCACAATCGCGGCCTAGGGTCCCCGTAACCCTGCTGACTGTAACTGTCCGGCACAGCTCGTTGCCACCTTCGCCCTGAGGCCCAGAGAGCCCCCAGTTTACCCAGCACGAGCCGGGACAGAAACCTCACCCCCAATGCCAGCCGCCTCGCATACGTATTCTCTTCTGTTTTCATACGACCATGTGAGGCCATTCGTAGGTGAGGAAACCTGAGGCTCAGGGAAGCTCAACTCGGGGCAGGGATCCAAGCCCGACTCTCTGTGGCCCCCAAACCCAGTGGCTCTTCGTTGTCTCACTCGCCCTCCCTGGTCTGTCCACCGAGGGGCTGGTCTGGGTCACGTCCTGGGCTCGAGAGAAGCCAGCGCTCCGGACCCAGGGCACGAGTCCCCACTGGGACTACAGCGGGGAGGCAGGAGGACCTGCCTGTTCCAAACTCAGGGTCATTTTGGTTGTTAATCCTCACCCGAGGGTATTTTTTCCCACTGATTTTTTTTCCCAGGGGAGAGTGCGAACGCAGTCCCCATACCACAAATCACACTTGGGGAAGTCGCAGGGGTCAGCACATCTGGGTGCCATGGGGAAGCCTCGCCCTGGGAAGTCACCCCTGACCATGGCACCTCCAGGTAAGTACTCATTGATGTTTTAAAGAGCGGAAGGCTGGGGGGAGGAGAGAAAGAGAGAAACATCGATGTGTGAGAGACCCACACATCTTCCTCTTCAGGATAGCGCACAGCCCCGGGGCCTAACTGCACTGACATTCTGCCCACCCCTGCCTGGCTGGGGCGGGGAGAGGGGTGGGAGGGGAAGGGCTGGAAGAGGCGGCCTCTCCCTAGGCCAGTGATGGCGAACCTTTTGAGCTCGGCGTGTCAGCATTTTGAAAAACCCTAGCTTAACTCTGGTGCCGTGTCACATATAGAAATTTTTTGATATTTGCAACCATAGTAAAACAAAGACTTATATTTTTGATATTTATTGTATATATTTAAATGCCATTTAACAAAGAAAAATCAACAAAATGAGTTCATGTGTCACCTCTGACACGCGTGTCATAGGTTCGCCATCACTGCCCTAGGAGAACTGCTCACTTGTTTGAGACCCAAAAGGCAAGACCACCCTTCAAGAACTTCTGCTTTGGTGGAGGCAGAATGCCAATCTGTGGGCTTTTCTGGGCACCTGAGCCTGCAACCAATGCCAACTGTAAGGCCTGGCTCCCCCGACCCAGCACTGTGGGGGCTCCAATAGGCCCAATGCTTCTGGCCTTATTAACAAGAGGAGTCTAGATACCCCCCCACACACACACTTCCTCATGGCTGCTGCCTCTCACAGCAGGTCCATGACAGCTCCCCCAGCCAATCAGGAAGGAGCACTGCTCTCCAATCCCATCTCAACTCCTGATCTGCCAAACAGGGCGGTCCGGAGGGTGCCCAGGGGAAGGGCAGGTGAAGACGATAATGCAGCTCCTGCCCAGGGTCCCTGCTCTGCCCCTGGCCACTGGGAAGACAGATAAGCTGGCCCAGTTCCCAAGTGAGTCCCGGCACTGGGAACGTGCTTCTCAGGGCTGCGCCCTCATCCTCTGCCTCCCGGACTTGGGGACTCTGGAGTGTGAGGCTAAAGGTGGGGGAACTCCAAGCCGCATGCTAAGCAGGATGTTTGTCACAGATACACACCGAAGAGCATGTTATGGGCTAGAAGGCAAAATCCAATGACTTTCTAACGTAAAGAGGAAATGTCACAGAAATGTCCGGTTTGTTAGCAGCCTGCTTGGGGCCGCAGGGGCTGGGAGGACAAGTGGGGAGCTGGCGGCCTGCGTGGTCTTTCCTCTGCCCTCTGGGGACTCAGGGGAAGGGCTTGAGGAGCACAACCTTCTCACACCTCCCTGGAACCAGTGGTGGGTGGCCTGGCCCGCCACAGTGCATGGTGCTCCCAGCAGCCCCTGGAGCACCTGAGCCCACACCCCAACCCACAGCCTCTGGCTTCATCAAGTGAGACCAGAACTGGTCTTGATTGAGGTTCCAACAAGGTCTGCAGGGGAATCCATGCCCTCTGGGGGCCGTATGAGCTTGAAAGCAGAAGATTCCAAGAACAGAAATAGGACACTGTACATTTCTCCCATGGTTCTTTGTCCCCGGGAAATCCTAATCACAGATGCCAGGCTTCCTGGGAGGGGCAGCGGGGAATAAATGCGTATAAAATTACCAGGGCAGGAAAGCAGCCCAAAAAGATGAAACACTACAGCCTTTCCCTACCTTCCCCACAAATATCATGCACACTGTGCTGGACTGACTGTTCTGGGCGCTCCAAATCTTCACCTCCCTATATCCTCTCACTCGGCCACATAACCCCCAAAGGCCCCCACCTCTCCGACTGGGTCAGCTGTGCGACCAGCTCTGACCAATGGGATGTTAGCAAATGTGAAGCTGAGGCCTGGAAAAGCAATCATGCATCTCAGCTGGCGCTGCTGCCTTCTGCCATCACATGAGGAGTGAGTGCCCAGGCTAGCCTGCTGGTCCCAGAAGGAGGACGAGGGGCAAGAGAAAGAGAGATGAGTCACCTCCTCACCCTTGCCAGGGCTATCCTCGACCAGCCATTCCCCAGACATATCAGGGAGTCCGGTCAAGGTCAGCAGAGCCGCCTGGCCGACCACCCTACATGACTGAGCAGTCAGTGTAGACAGCTGCCTGCCACTGAGGTTTTGAGGTTGTTTGTTACACAGCATTACTATGGCAATAGATAGCTGGTAGGTACTCAACATCTGTCATTTGGGTAAACAAGTTCCAATTTCATTTTGAACAAATTAATACAATATCAACAGTGCAAACTATGATACCTTCTATACAGGTTTTCTACAAAAATGTATCTTGCGCTGTGAATCGACCGCTCCATTAACCGTACAGGTGACGTCTACAATGAAACAAAAGAGTGATTCACTAAGGCAGGCAAAGAGGAGGAGGTCAGGAAGGCTTGAAGCATGCCTGTGCTCCCCGACTGTGCTCTATGCTGAATACAAGAATCGAGAAGCTCACACAGGCCCAGCTGTGTTCCTCCCTCAGCCTGCACCCTCCCCAGACCCGGAAGCTCGGTGGCCAGAGCAGCAGTGCTGGGGCCAGGGCTCGTCAGCAGCAGCCTCCTGCACAGGAGTGGAGAGCCTCGCGGGAGGGTGGGTTTAGGGAAGTGCTGTTCAGCAAAGCGGTGTCAAGTGCAAAGTGTGGTGATTACCATGGACCTAAACAGGGTGCCTTTGCTTACGCAGAGGCATCTGACTGCCTGAGGCAGGGCCCAGAGAGGGGCCCAGGTGACATTGGGGTACTCTGCCATCACTGCTTCAGGGTCTGGCTTTCTGGAGCCACCCAGGCTGCGAGCCCTGCCAACTGCTCCCCTTTTCTCTCAGGCTACGTGGAGGCCACTGCAGCCTTTGGACACAGGGAAGGACTGTGCCCAGCAGGAAGGAGGGCACACTGACCCCGCCCATCTGTGCAGGTTGTTCACACTGTCCACAGATGACCCTTCCCTTTGTCCACAGTGCCCCACAGGGAAGCAGGAAGGGCACTTACCCTGGATGCCAAGTGGGCAAACACTGCTGTCACTCAGCATGGTACGCATGCACCCACAGCACCCATGGGACCTGAGCCAGCAGATCTGGGTGAGATTCAAAACCATGATCCAGGAATTTCCTAACCCTCTCTCCCTGTGCATCTACCTGTCCATCGTCTTCCCTTCTATTTTCCCATTCTCTCCTTCCTCATCACTCTCCACTACCCATCTTCTGCTAGCTCCCCACACATCCATCTCTCTTTCTGTTCATCTTATGGGTCTCCTCCATGGGATGTCCCGTTATACACAGGTATGATAGATACTTTTCAGGTTTGCAAGTGACTACCCGCTCAGGAAAAGTAGGGTGAGCACAGAGCAAAGTGCCAACCTCAGATCCTCTAACCACATCATTTAGACAGACATTTGGGGGGATAGAACTTCAAATCGCTCTGCTCATTATCTACACGGATTTGTAGATTGACAGCTATGGTTGCAAGTGCCCAACCCTTGATCAAACCACCCAAGTGGCTGCATCAGTGTAGCTGGCTGTGGGGATCACTTTTTTTTTTTTAGGGTAGGGGCGGGCGATGGGGGAGGGGGTAAGGGGGTAAGGGGGTGCCGGAGACGGGCGGGAGCTAGTAGGGTCGGGATAGGAGAAAACCTGGTGTAGTGGTCACTTCTTGGAGAGCCCCCACGGCCGGCCTTTTAGGTTGCACTTGCAGTTCTGAACCACAGGTGCCAATCGGGATCTCCCCAGCCAGCCTTTCTCCTAAGAGACTCTGCCCTATTCACATTCCCGCTGATGGAAGAGGCCCAAGGAGCGGTTTGGGCTCCATGACTTTCCCAACACCTGATTGGCCCGGGGCTGGACCCCTGACCCTGCTGAGCCAATCAGATTTTTTTCTCTCAAGAATTGTGAAGTTTAGAGAGAGGTTCTCAAACATGCAAACAAACAAAGCGTGCATTAAAATCACCCGGGGAGCTTGATAAAACACAGATTGCTGTGCATTAAAATCACCCGGGGAGCTTGATAAAACACAGAATGCTGGGCCTCATCTCCAGAATTTCTCATTTAACAGGTCCAGGATGGGGCCAGAAAATGTGCCTTTCTAACAAGTCCTGGTCCAGGGCCACACTTTGAGAGGAACTGAGTTAAACGGTGGTGAGCCCAGTCATGGTTGGGTCATGAAGACTCAGGCTCACAGTGGTGTCATAGCAACTTCTTGACCAGCTGAGGCTGCTGGGGCAGGGGGCGGGGGGGCGGGGGTGCAGGGCCTCAGAGAGCTGCAGAACAGAGACCTCAGCCCAAGACAGAAGGCTGAGCAGCACTGAAGGCCCAGGAGTGAGGCCTCCTTGCAGGGGCCCCCTTCCTGGCAGTCACAGAGCCCTCATCGGAAGACAATGTTACGAAGGCTGAACCAAGCGTCTGCAGGTACCTGCGGACAAGTGCGCTGGTCCAGCATGGTGAGCTGCACGTATGTCTGCAGCGTGAGGCCCCATCGACAGGCATCACGGTACATCAGACCCTGCAGAAGGGAGAACACAGCAACTTACCTCAACGTGCTCTATCTATGGGACTGTGGTCATTCTGGTCACCGACAGCCCTCTCGTAATACCTACGTGGGCTGAAGTGGGGCCAGACATAAACCCAGAGTGGACAGAGACAGACACTGGAGTACTCATAAGACAGCCCAGCAACAGCAGTAACGGGAGCCTATAGAAAGTCCCCAGGGAACATCCATTCAGTCACTCAACAATGTTCATTGAGCTCCTGGAGTCTGTTCTCCATCCAGCAGCCACCGTGAGCTTCTTAAACCTAAACCAGGTCTCGTCATCCCCTGCTCAGAACCTTCCAGGGGCTTCCCACTGAATTATGAATGGAACCCGAAGCCCTGACCAAGGCCCACAGAGCCCCCGACAACCACTTCCTCTTCTCGCGTCTCCTACCATTCTTCCTCTGGCTCAGGAACTTCCGAGCACACGGGCCTCCCTACTGTCACCGGATACCGAGCACATTCCCACCTCGGGGCCTCCGCACCTGCCATGCCCTGTCTGAAGGCACTTCCTCCAGGCATGTGCACTGCTCACTCCCCCACTCTGTTTAGGTCTCTGCTCAAATGTCACCTAAGCAGAGACGCCGTCCCCAGCTCTCCCGTGTGAAACGGAAGCCCCACCCCATCACACTCTTCTGCCTGTAGATGCAAAACACTTCATGCTGCATATGCCACTTACTAATAGTCTTACTCTTCCACGTTTTTTATTTTCTTCCTTGGCGTTAACTAATAAAACTCCATCTCTGTATTCAGAACTGCAGGCTTCTATGAACCAGATCACCCTTTGGTTCCGGTCAGGACACATGGCTAGGCTGCAAGCTTGATCCCCAGTAGGGGGCATGCAGGAGGCGGCCAATCAATCATTCTCTCTCATCACTGATCTCTCGATCTCTCTCTCCCTCTCTTCCTCTCTCAAATCAATAAAAATCTATTTTTAAATAAAAAAGAAAGAACACTACAGGCTCCTAACTTCGGGTAAAAGAAAATCTCAGAGAGGTTGGGAGAAGCAGTCCCTCTACCTTCTACATTAGAAAGCCAACTCAGATAGTGATGGACTGAGGCTTTTCACTAAACTACCAATCTTGGCCCGCCCCCCGGAGTGGAAACTTATGCAAAAATATCTAATTCTGTTATATTTGTTATTACAAAACTGTCATTTGAAATGCTCTTTGAACCAAGGATGCTCCGAGCTCTGAGCCTGGGACTGTGCCCTAGGAAATATCACCATAATCCCTCAAGCCTGCAACTCTAGCTGTCTCAGTAACCCAGCCCTGGACCCTCCCGGTTTCCTAGAGAATGAGAATGTCTTTGAGGCTTTTCTGTGAGGCCCAGAGAGAAAGACTGGCATGCTGTCTCCTCCCACATGCACAGAGGTGAAAAGTCCGTTCATGTCTCTGGGATTCTTTATTCAAAGGCTCTGAGAGTTTCTGCCTTATTTCAATAATATCCTTTTACCTGCTTTAGACTTCTTCACAGCTCCAATCACTACCTGCCATATCATGCATGTAACTGTCTTCCGCCTCCCAGACCAGAATATTAGGGCCAGGAGAGCAGGCGCTGGCAACAACTAGTGGTTGAATGAATAACAGAACAAGCACCTACTAAGTGCTCAGCAGTGTGCTATGTTCTAGCAAACAGGGAGCCAAATTAGACACAGTCCCTGCCCCAGTGGAACTCGAGTCTAAGAACCACACCAGGCGAGCCCACTGTGTTGCTGGAAATGAGGGGACCCTAGAGGCTCCCTCTAGTCCCAGGTTCACACCTAGGTCTATCATTTACCAGTGTGACACCTTGGCAACGCATTTCAGTTAGTTTCCTTGCCTGAAGCTGGTCATCCCTACATCAGGCGGCAGGCTCCCAGACCTCTTACAGGACAAGACTCCAGCCTTCATGTGCACGCAGCCAGAGCAGAGCCTTCAGAAGGCGGAAGGAGAACCAGGGGCACAAATACACTAGAGCCCCTGCTTGCTAGGTCCACCCTTGGGAAAGCAGACAGGAAGCCGCAGGGTGAGCCTGAGGCAGCCCCTGGACATTGCCAAGCGCCACTCCAAATCAGAGGTTTACCAAGGAAACTGGTTACTTAGAGAGGATGGGTCCTGGGGAGGCCAGGCCTGAGGAGACCTGGTTTCTAATGGGTTTCTTCCAGGAGAGGGTGAGAGGAGAAGGAGCAGCAGGAGGCAGACACCCCAGTAACCAAGGCTGACACCTGAGATCGTCTGGGATCACTGACAGGAGGTCGCTGGGCTCTGCACCTGCCCAGCCCAGTCTCCAAGATCCCTGACCTCAGAACACCTACATGTGGCCACGGCCACTTTCCATTTGTCTCATCCTTCTCCGCCCCCAGCCCAGCTAAGAGCGTGGTGAATGCCTGGGCGGGGGGCGGGCTCAGGCACCACCAGTCACTCAAGAGGAAGCTGGTGGTTCACGCGGAAACAACACACTCACCAGAGGATTATGGCCACGGACATTTCTCCACTTGTGCACAGGCTCCGGAATCACCTGCAGGGAAAGGAAACATCAAAGGGCTGCCGCTCCTCTGAGCTGAGCTCTATGAAATGAAAGCGGGTAAGTGTTGGGGAAGGGAGGGGGGGAGAGAAAATGAAGATTTGGGCATCCAGGTTAAGCTAAAATAGTTGAGCAACCCTCTGTGCGAGGCCATAACTCCATCTAAACATGGCTTCCTCACGTGACTTCCAGAAATGGCTCGAGACAACACTATCCATCCCTGCACACCAGGGCAGGCACATGGCACCTCTGGCTGCCTTGGAGCTCCCGAAGGGCCAGGGAGGTTTTCTCAATCCCTCCTCTGTGTGCTCCATCCCAGCCCTCACTGCCGGTGTGTCCGGCTGGCAGAGGCGAGAGAAGCCCAGAGAGAAGCTACTTCAGGCGCTCTGGCTGCAAATCCAAGCCCAGCTTCCAGCTTGGGAACTCCCCCGGGACCTGGGCCACTTGCTCTGCCTCCATTTCCTCCCTCTGATCTCTGCACTGAGCACACTGACAGCTAAGAACCTTGTTTCTTCATAGGTCAACGCCCAATCACTGAGCCACACAGGCTGGGCAAACCCTGTTTTAATAGAAGTAAAAACAGAAAAGGGAAGAAGGAAAGCAAATGACCCTAAAGTTTAAAAATTATAGGGTCTGCGGAAAAAAAAAAAAAAAAAAAAGCCATACACAGAAGATCACACCACTAAAATCTACAAGGAAAAAGGGTCGTGTCAGGTCAGGGTCTTGGTGTAGAGATTCTTCTCAGTGACTGGGCTGTAAATAAACTAGAAATTGTGTTAGCTGGCTATGCATGGTGGTGCCCCTGCATGCTCAGGCGTACACTGTAACATCCCAGCCACGCTCAATAGTCTGCCTTCTTTCACATGTAAGCTCTTCCTAACCAGACTGTGAGGCGCTCTGCCCCTGCACTGTCCAACACCGTGGCCATGAGCCAATGCAGCTATTAAAAAGTTGGAATGGGTCCAGCCGGTGTGGCTCAGCAGTTGAGCATCAACCCAGGAACCAAGAGGTCACTGGTTCGATTCCTGGTCAGAGCACACGCCCAGGTTGAGGCTCAGTCCCCAGTAGGGGGCGTGCAGGAGGCAGCCAATCGATGATGCTCCTCTATTGATGTTTCTAGCCCTCTATCCCTCTCCCTTCCTCTCCCTAAAAATCAATAAAAACACATTTAAAAAAGAAAAAGTTGGAATGGGACTAGTTCAAATTGAGATATGCTGGAAATATAAAGTACATTCCAGACTTCAAAGACTTAGTATGAAAGACAGAATGCAAAATAGCTCATTGATGATTTTTATACTGATTACCTGTTGGAGTGATAACATCTGGAATACATAATGTTAAATAAAATATTCCTTTTGGGTTTTTTTTTTTAGCAAGGCTATTAGGAAGTTTACATTCTACATGTGGCTTGCGTTTGTGGCTCGCATTGTATTTCTACTGGGCCGGGCTGGTCCACACCCCCTGTGAATTACTCCGTCAAGCTCAGGAACCTGCTGGGGAGGCCGTACCTCGATGTCTGTCGTGTTGGCGAAGAACTCCAGGCATGTCGTCTTCCCGCTGGCTATATTGCCCTCAACACAGATCTGGCAAAAGACAAATGCATGTTAGAACCTGAAATCAAGCCCCTGGGGGAATATTGGGAAGAATTTCTACAGAGGGGCTCAGGTAAACAGCCTAATTGGTTTAGCACAAGACTTCAATGTGTACACAAAACTCCCTCCACAGAAAACCCCCGAGGCCCCGCTGTTAGTAATAAACAAACTGAGCCTCCCCTTCTGGGGCAGGCTCCGGGCCCACCGCTGGGGGCCACCACATCACTGCCCTCCAGGACAGACCCGCCCTTATGTCAACCCCTAGACCATACACAACTTGCCCCCTGCTACCCTAGCTCACCCCTTCCCTAGCTCAACCCCTCAGACTATTAGATTTTAGGCCTAAATGTGCTGCCTTCTTAACCTCTGATGGCTTTGGGATTAGAAAGTATGTGTGTGTTCTCTAGAGCCTAACTGGCTGCTTCGTGCAGGAACATGTGCTCAGTCAGGGACTGGCAGGCAGGCGCCGCTGGGGACTCTGGTTCCCGCAGGTCACAAGAGGAAACGGGAAGTCCCGCCTACGAAAGAAGACACACTGGCCCTTGAGAACATCCTGGGGGCACAGCCAGTGAAGGACCCATCCTGCTGCACAATGACCTTTACACTCGGCTGGAGGCACCCAGAGAAATGTGGACCATGTCAGTGACTTGCACAGGGTCCCAGGCCGTGCAGGGGAAAGAGCTGGAACTCACACCCAGGCCTGGCGGACCCCTTCTCATGACCCCCGTGGAGTCTCAGTCACACCCGACATAAAACGTGGGGCATCACTTGCCCCACCTCCTGTAAACACTGTCAGTCAGCAAAGGTTTCCCCCTGCCGTGACCCTAAAAAGTACCCAAGAGAGCTGGGTAAGCACACTTCCCTCGGATGCCAGGCCACCCTCCAATCCCAGCTCCCTGCCAGCTCCCTCCTTTGGAACAGGAAACCATAAAATGAACCCAAAGGAGTGCGCAAAAGAGCGATTCCATTAGGGGACTAGTGGACTTGATTTTTCATTGTGCTTTTTCTTTTGTTTGTTAATCGAGGATATCTTTTCCATGGATTTTTAGAGAGAGTGGAAGGGAGAGAAAAACATCAATGTGAGAGAAACACATCATTTGGCTGCCTCCTGCATGCACCCCCAACCGGGGCCAGGAATTGAACCTGCAACCCAGGGATGTGCCATTGACTGGGAATCCAATCCACAGCCCTTTGCTGCACAGGCTGACGCTCTAACCACTGAGCACACCAGCCAGAGCCTGTTGTTCTTTATTAATTTTTTTTAAAATATATTTTATTGATTTTTTTTTTTTACAGAGAGGAAGGGAGAGGGGTAGAGAGTTAGAAACATCGATGAGAGAGAAACATCGATCAGCTGCCTCCTGCACACTCCCTACTGGGTATGTGCCCGCAACCAAGGTACATGCCCTTGGCCGGAATCGAACCTGCGACCCTTGAGTCCACAGACCGAGGCTCTATCCACTGAGCCAAACCGGTTAGGGTACTTGTTGTTCTTTAAAGGAAACTTTTCTTCTTCCTAAATATTTAAAAAGAGCTCAACTAAACATCACTCTATACAGACATTGTTTCTTTCTACAAAGAACATGTTCAGATGAAACCTTCTTCTAAAAATACTTGTTCTAACTCCCACCATGAAATCCTCAAAGTTGGTAAATCTAAGGCCTTCGATTAATGACAGAGCAAGCAAGGCATGAGGAATCCCACAAAGTTCCCCTGTCAGAAAGAAAGAGGAACCAAGCAAAGGAAGTCTTTCATTTTTCTTAAAAGTAGTATCTAAAAGTACTACAGGAGGAGAGCATGCCCACTGAAGAAAATAGAAAAACTTCATAAAGGAGAAAATACCGTCTCCACTCCACTGAGAGATGAGCACCACAGCATTTCAGCATGCTTCAGACCTGGATTATTTTCTACACACTTCTCATCTTTGAGTCAACTGCTCACTGAAGGCCTCGTATGTGCCAAGCACTGTGGACTCAGGAGCCAGTCCCAGCACCCACACGGCGCACAGTGAGTGTGAAGATGGAAGTAACAGGAGATTAAAAGAGATTACAAGAAAAGACGTTCGCCATGCTGGGGGAGGATGTGGCCAGCCTGGTCCACCTCTCTGTCATGTGCCAAAGTTTACATGTTCCTTGTCAAAGTTCAACTTCCTGTGGTTACAATTAACACTGCGATGCACCACCTAGCCTAATTTTTCAATAACAACATTTAATCTTTCCTGAATAGAAGCTAAGCATTTCTGCAGTATGAAATACTGAGACCCAAAAGGAGAAAATAAAAAATCACTCGTGATTCCAGAGATAACGGCCATTCTGATGTTTTATCAGAACCAAACAGGCTCAGGCTACGGCTTCGAAACCCCCGCCGGAACCAAAAGACCCTGAGAAATAGGCAGTAAAAAGGAAACTTGCCCAAATGTCCAACAACTGGGTAGGTGAAGTGTGGTACATCCACACAATCGAATACTATTTGGCAATAAAAAGGAATGAAGTACTGATACATGCTACAACGTGGATGTGCCTCACAACAAGCTAAGTGAAAGGAGCTGGACACAAAAGACTGAATGCTGTATGATTCCCTTTTATCAGAAACTAGTGAACCGGTGCACGGATTCATGCACACTGAAAGGAAATTAATTTGAAGGTGTCCAGTAGGGCGGGACTGGGCAAGACAGGCCGGACACACCCTGGAGCCAACCTCTCAGTCCCTCCCCAGCGTCTGTGGAGTGAGCAGGGTCTCTCTGGCAGCAGGTGGGGTCCCTCGGCGTGGCCCGCAGGGATCGGGCCCAAAACTGGCTTTCCGACATTGTCCACCCCTCCCCGAGGGGTCCCCAAGTGCGAGAGGGCACTCTGCAAAGTTACTATCATACAGGGTGTGGAATGCAAACAGGGTGTGCAGTAAACCAGATTCGGGCCCACAGTGCCCCAGCAACAACATAACCCACGGCCAAAGGTGGAATCACAGGGACCCACAAGGAATCAGGCTCCCTCCTCTCTGGTTTCAGGGTGCATCGCCCGAGAAATGCCACTGCCAAGGCACTGCAGCTCAGCAGCTCCTGCATTGAGCGTCTGCCCCCTGGTGGTCAGTGCGCATCATAGCGACCAGTCGGATGGTCGGACACTCAGCATATTGGCCTTTTATATAGAGAGATGTTCAGAAAAGCAAATCCACAGAGAGGAAATAGATTAGTGGTGGCCTGAGGCTGGGGAAGTGACTACAAATGGGCAGGAGGTTTCTTTTCCTAGGGATAGAAATATTCTAAAATTGGACTGTGGTAATGTTGCACAACTCTGTAAACCTACTAAAATTCACTGAATTGTACACTTAAAATGGGTGAATTTGGGGGTATGTAAATTAAACTCACTAAAGCTGTGTTGCTGTGGGGTTTTGTGTGTGTGTGTGTTTTTTTAAGGAACCCTGTTTAATTTAACAGTCAAATAACTCTGGGAAGACTCCTTACCCCGCAAATTCTCTCTCCCTCTCATTCAAACTCACTGTTAACACTCCCCAATTTTCCCTTAACCAGACTGACACTTTCTGCAACAGTTTGCAATACTTCTTTCTGGGTGTTTTTCCGATGGAAAGTGTATATGTTATTTCATTTGATTCCTACTTCATAGATTTTTATCCCTGGTGCTTTTCTTTTCACCTCTTACATAATGAGTGCCTTTCCAGGTCATTAAATATTTTTCAAAAACACGATTCTGAATGGGTGACTAATATTCATCGTGTAAGCTGGGGCGGGAGTCTGCGGCCCAGGGAGGGAGACAGGCCTCCCTCCTATCCCTGGAGATCCTCTGGTATTCCTGTTTTTATACTATCCCTTCCTTCCCCTCCTCAAAATGAATTATGTACACGGAGAGTGCGCACAAAAGAGGGACTTACCACGGTCTTTTTCTCTTTCTCATTTTCTTTATCTACAAAAGAAAGGAAATCTGTATTGAAGCGCAGTTTTCAACGATTCTCTTCTTCATCGTAACTAGCTAAACCACCACAAGAACAGAGCTGTTTACTTTGCAGAGTGCCCTCTCGCACTTGGGGGCCCCTCGGGGAGGGGTGGGCAATGTCGGAAAGCCAGTTTTGGGCCCGATCCCTGCAGGCCACGCCGAGGGACCCCACCTGCTGCCAGAGAGACCCTGCTCACTCCGCAGATGCTGGGGAGGGACTGAGAGAGGTTGGCTCCAGGGCGTATCCGGCCTGTCTTGCCCAGTCCCGCCCTACTGGCCACCTTCAAATTAATTTCCTTGCTCCCTGACCTAAAAATGGTTTCCAGCGACACCCGGGGCCTCCGTGGCGGCACAGAGGCAGACCCACTGCACCTGCCCACCTGTGTGCCACTGCCACCGGGGCCTGTTGGCACGCCCGGGCCCCACCGAGCCGGCTTTTTCACTTGGTTATATCTGACTTTCCATTTTGCACACATTTCATCTCTGATCACAAGCTGGTGCCCAGTAAGTGAGAACGCATAGCGGGCCCCACTCGCACGCACAGGTAAGAGTTGGCCGTGGGAGACGGGGTAATGTGGGGACAAGGACACATATGTAATAACTTAATAAAAAAATTTTAAAAAAATAAAGTGCCGAAGACAGCTTAAAAAAAACAAAAAGAGTTGGCCGTGGCCATAGGATTCCTGCCCGGGACTCGGGTTTCTCTTCTAGGCCCAGGGCTGGCCTCGCCGCCCACCCACCCCCTCACAGGTGGTTCTGCGGTGCCACCCAACGGCCCGAGCCCAGGGACGAGGGACCGGCTGCTAGCAGCGCCCCCTGCTTTCGAAGGGGCGGGTCTCCACGAGTGGGGGGCTGTCTGTCTGTCTGTCCGCAGCTCCCAGCCTCCGCCTCCCCCGCGGCCAGAGGAACCGGCCCAGGAGGTGGACTGGGGCCAGGAGCAGCCTCCGCCATGGGGAGTGGGGTTCCTCCTGCCCTTTAGGGGGCTCCCCAACTCCGAACAAGAGAAAGCCCCGAGCCCCCCCCCCCCCCCCCCCCCGGTCGCATCGCATCCGCTCGCAGCCGGTTGGCGTCTGGGGTGCGTGCCAGGGGCTGCCCCGCCCCTTCCCGCAGCCGCCGGGAGTGAACCCCCGCGCCTCCAACTGGGGGTTTGGGGTTCAGGTAGGTCCCGCGAGCCGAGGGAGGGGAGTGGGGCGGACACCGCTGAACGCGAAGGCGTGGCACCCAGAGACGCGTTACCCCGAGGCCAGGCCCGGCGCTGCGCCCCCCGCAGCCCCGGACTCCAGGCGGGGCTCCCGGGCCCCTCCCGGCGCAGCGCCCGGGAGGCCCAGCTGCGCAGCGGCCGCAGGAGCATGGCCGGCCGGCCGGGCGGACGGATCCGGAGACCGCGCTTCCTTCCGGTGCGGAGTCAGCTGCTGCGCGCAGCCCCACCCGCGCCGGCTCGGCCCTTAAAGGGACCCCGTCCCATTTCCCCCCACCTCCGACGGCGACGATCATTCCAGGCGAGGAGTTCGCCGTCTGCAGACAGAAAGCCTTCCCGCTAAGTGGGCGCTGGCAGAGGAGCCCAGGGCTTGGCAAGCCTGGAGGATGGGTGGCCAATAACACCAGCGACTGAGTGGTTAACAGTTATCGGCGATGACTTCACCCAGCGCCTGTTCCAGCTGGGCACGTGGCACACACGCACCGCGTCGGTTATTCTTGCCAAGAATCCGGCAGATGGATGTGGTCACTCCCATTTTCCCAGCTGAGCTGATCCTCAGAAACTTAGGCAACTTGTTTACATGATCAGAAGCATTCATCATGGAGCGGAGGTGGAATGCAAGCCCATCTGTGCTGCTTCACAGCCTGCACTCTCTCCTCTGAACTCTGACATAGCCAGTCTGGATTGTAAATGCACTAAATCCCTCAGGAAGGTGTTTTAAAAAAAAAAAACACACACACAAAAACACAAGACAACAACAAAGAGTCCTAAAATTTGTATGGAACTGCAAAAAACTCTGACTAGCCAAAGCAATCTAGAGAGAGAACAAAACTCCCTGATTTCAAACTATACTACAAAGCTATGGTAATCAAAACAGTATGGTGCTGGCATGAAAACAGACACATAGATCAACGGAATAGAATAGAGAGCCCAGAAATAAACCCACGCATATGTGGTCAATTAATCTATGACAAAGAAGGCAAGAATATAAAATGGGGAAAGACAGTCTCTTCAATACTAGGGAAATGCACATCAAAACCACAATGAGATACCATCTCACACCTGTCAGAATGGACTAGTATCAAAAACACAACAAATAACAAGTGTTGGTGAGGATGTAGAGAAAAAGAAACCCTTGTACATTACTGGTGGGGATGTAATACGATGCAGCCATTATGGAAAACAGCAAGGAGTTTCCTCAAAAAAATTAAAATAGAACTCTATCATCCAGCAATCCACTTCTGGATATTTACATGAAGAAAACAAAAACACTAATTCAAGAAGGTATATGACCCCTATGTTCATTGCAGCATTATTTACAATAGCCAAGATATGGATGTAACCTAAGTGTCTATCGATAAATGAATGGATAAAGATTTCATACACACACATACACACAACTGAATATTACTCAGCCATAAAATGAGAATCAAATCTTGCCATTTGTATGAACATAGATGAACCTAGAGGTTATTATGCTAAGTCAAGTAAGTTGGACACAGAAAGACAAATATATGAGTTCACTTATAGGTGGAATATAAAATAAATGAACAAACAGAACAGAAACCAACTGGTGGTTATCAGAGCAGGAAGGAGTTGAAGGGCAGATGAAATAGGTAAAGGGGATTAAGAGGTACAAACTTCATATTATAACATAAACAAGTCATGGGTATGTAATGTACAGCATTGGGAATGCAGTCAATAATATGGTAATGCCATCAATAATATGCAACCAGAATTACCATGGGGATCATTTCATAATATATTTAAATATCCAGTCACTATTATGTACACCTGAAATGAATAAGATATTATCCCATATAATAAAAGGCTAATATTCAAGTTGTCCCCTGGACCTGGAATTCGACCAGGGGGCAGAGCTGGCCACCAACTGCCAGCAGCCCCTCTCCCCGGCCAACCCAATCCGCAGATCGAGGTGGGCTGGCCAGACCCCACCTGTGCACAGATTCGTGCACCAGGCCTCTAGTATGTCAATAAAACAAGAGCAAGACAACAGGCCCCAAATGGAGTCTCTTATGCTAAGCCCACATCTCCAAACCAAGACCTAGCTTAATTATAGTTCCAGCTCTCCTGGAAATGGCATCTGCCAGGTAAGACCCCTGCTATCCCCTAAAAGAAAGTAGCCTACAATAACCAGCCACCTTTTTTGCCTGGTATAACGTCCTTGTTCCTGCTCCCTTCTGCCTATAAAAGTCTTCCATTTTGAACAGCTTTCCAGAGCTCCTATCTGCTACACTGGATGCTGCCTGACTCAAATCGATTTTTGCTCAAATAAACTTTTTAATATGCCTCAGTTTATCTTTTAACAAAGGCACAAGCAACGTTGGACAGACAACGTTGGGGTGGGGAGGAAGCCTGTAAAACCCATCCATAGTCAGGTAGCAAAAAATCAGCCCAGGTGTGAGGTAGACGAGGCCCAGGCCCTGCAGCCCAGGCTGTTTTGGTAAGGAGCAGTGCCTGTGTGTGCCCGCTCCAGTGCGTGGGTGGAGGGGTTTCCCACCTCTCCCAGGAGTGCAAGGTGCTGGAAGTCACCCGGTGGACAGAGAAAAGGAAGTCATTTGTGAGAGGGCTCACTCAGCCTCGACATCTGTTTCCAGCCAGCCGCAAGCCCACCCGGTGCTTCCTGTAATATCTGCCACAGACCTGGCACATACACAGACTTCAAGGCAAAGTTCAAAACTGTTGTGATTTGACATGAGGCTGTTGTAATTACAGGCTGATCAGATTTGACTGGACGAGATGGACTAAAGCTGAGATGGGCAGGACCCAAAGAGGTCTGAATGGATGGGGGTGACGGCCAAGTTATCCAGGACAGAACTTAAATCACATCAAAGGAGCCACACATACTTCACATCCCTAAAAAGAAAGGCTCGGTGATGGTGGAGCGATGGCTTCCTAGGAGCACTAGTGGAAAACACACATTGAACTGAGTGTCTGAAGGGCGACAGGCGGTTCTATGGAAGAACAAGCACCAGTGTGTGCGCGGCCAAAATAAAAACATACAGAGCAAACAAGCTCACAAACCAGACAGTGATGCCCTGGGGGCGAGGACAGGGTAGGGGGCCCAGGCCAGGCCTTCAGGCAACACAAATTCTGTATCTACCATATGCCAGACCCTGGGGATCCTGCAGGGAGAGAAGCAGACTGGCAGGTCCCTGCTTTGGTGCAATTTATATTATTAAGCCCAGAACCTAACCAGGGCCTCCCGGTTCATAGGTCTATATGCTCAACCACTGAGCCACACCAGCCAGGGTGGATCCCATGTAGTGCAGGCAGCAGGCAGCTGATTAATGATTCCCTCTCATCACTGATGTTTGTCTCCCTCCCTTCCTCTCTGAAATCAATCAAAATATATTTTAAAAAAAATATCTACAATATCAGCTAATGATAAATGCTATGAGGAGAGGGTGATGGTGGCTACTCCAGACGATGGCATTTGAGATGTCCAGAGTATGGGGTGGCAGGACAAACATTCCTGGACCCTCCCCTCCCTCCCCTCCCCACCATTCCCTTAGGCAGCACTTTCTGACAGGGCAATTACTGGGGAGAGCTGGAAAGCAGTTGCCACTGGTACCTGGCAGGGCGGGGCGGTGCTCGCGTGCTCATAGGGGACTGGCACTTTGCAAGAAGGCAGCTTGCCAGGGAGAACAGGCCAGGGCGCATGCGCACTAGTGCGGGCCGTGCAGACACGTGCACGCACGTGAGAGCGGGAAGGGGACCCCTAGCCTGGAGGGGCGGGGGGCGGGGGGGGTGCGAGGCGGCTGCTGCCGTTGCGGCCCCGCAGGAGGCCGGTGGAGGGGGGCTGAAGGGCCAGGGCTGCTGCTGGGCGCCATGGAGCATCGCCCTTTCTGCTGTAGCGTGAAAGGCTTTGTGAAGAAGCTGCGGCTGGTGAGCGCCGGCTGCCTGCGGGGTGGCGGGCGGCCTGCAAGGTGCTCAGGGGCAGTGATGGGTGTCGCGTAGGAAGTAGAATGCCCCGTCTTCTCTTTCAAGGCCGCCCTAGGGGCGAGGCATCCCGGCGGGAAGGAGAGCGATAAGGCGCTGTCTTTGCGCACTCATAAAGCACAGGCAGCTTACTTCCCTGGATGGCCTGCGCTCGGACCCCAAGCCAGGTCCCCAGGCTACCAGGGGAGGCAGCTGCACTTGTACCACTCAGAAGCCAGCAAGGGGCCGAAACCGGTTTGGCTCAGTGGATAGAGCGTCGGCCTGCGGACTGAAAGGTCCCAGGTTCGATTCCGGTCAAGGGCATGTACCTGGGTTGCGGGCACATCCCCAGTAGGAGGTGTGCAGAAAGCAGCTGATCGGTGTTTCTCTTTCATTGATGTTTCTAATTCTCTATTCCTCTCCCTTTCTCTCTGTAAAAAATCAATAAAAATATATCTTAAAAAAAATAAAGCCAGCAAGGTAATGGGGGAAGGTAATGGGGGATGGTGTGCTTCTTTCCTGTCGGTCAGAAGTTTGATGTGACCGAGCTCAGGCCACCCTCCGGGAGCACAGCGGTCAGTTCTGAACAGACACTCGGAGAGAATGAATCCTCAGGGGGAGGAAGGTGACCTAGCCAGTGAGAGAAGTGGAAACTGCCATAGGAGACTGTGCTGAAGGAGTTCAAGAAAAAGGGGGAAGGGGAAAAAAATTAATTTTAAAGCAGTGACCTGATAGGTGATGGGGTGGAAATAGTTCAAAGTGACTACAGGGAAGCAGTTCTGCTTACGATGAGGAAGAATTTTATGTTGGGGAAGTTCCCAAAATTACATGGCCACTTGGGAAGGTAGTACATTCCCAGAAAGCAAAGGTAACAGGCACAGATGAGCACTTGGTGAGTCGCTATCGTGAATGTTGTGAATAGCTAGATAAATGGTTTCTGCCGTATGCACACATCCTTGCGTTTCAGTCATGCCTTTTAGATGTGTGTATGGCAGAAACTGGTTTATTTTGGGTATTTTAGAAATGATCATTTTTAACAGCTTACGCCTGTGTTCAATAATCACTGACAAATCCTATCTGTGTGTTTTTTCCTTGCAGGCGCTAACTGCGGCATCTATGACCCTTTTCATCCTCACACAGGCCCCTGAACCATACATTGTTATCACTGGATTTGAAGTCACCATCACTTTGTTTTTCATAATTTTATATATGCTCAGACTTGATCGAATCATTACCTTTCTATTTTGGCCTTTGCTTGTAAGTGTTCAGTTTCATCGTTAAAATTAACTACTTTTTCCTGCCCTCGTGAGACATTTTAATAAGCTCTCTTCTTTCGTTTTCTTAAGCCTGTAAGGAATCTCTGAGACACGTAGGAAGGAGAAACATTACCCGGTGCTGAGATGCCCTGTATTGTCCCTGGGGGAGAATCTCAGGGAGTCAGGGTAGTCACAGCACATAAATTCCCCTCTGAACTCTGTCCAAAGGAGATGTGGCTGACCCTTCTGTCAGGAGAATTCACCTAAGTGTAAATCTTTTCAAAACATTTAAATTAAAGGTCATGGTTAAGTCTGAGAACATTCTTAATCTTTATCGTCCTTTTAAATGCATGCTGCATTTAAAATGGGGGGCAGGGTAGAGATGGAGGCAAATACACAGTATCTATATCTTACACATCCCTGGTCACTAAATGGAAAATCAAAATAATTTGGGAGGCTCAATAAAGCACAAAATTATCTTATATTAAAAGTCTGCAGTCATTAACGCATCTTGTAGAGCCTTATTTAGCAGCATATGGATTTCATCTGCCACATTTGTAACATTACGAATAACTGCCCGGTGGAGTGCCCACATAGTTCTATACACTGTCAAAATAGGCGTGTTGAAGGTATTAGTTAAGGTGTGTCTGGTCCTGCAGTCTGCACTCTAAGCTGGTTCAAGGACAGTGGTTCTCAACCTTCCTAATGCCGCGACCCTTTAATACAGTTCCTCATGTTGCAGTGATCCCCAACCATAAAATTATTTCCGTTCCTACTTCATCACTGTAATTTTGCTACTGTGATGAATCGTCATGTAAATATCTGATATGCAGGATGTATTTTCATTGTTACAAATTGAACAGAATTAAAGCATAGTGATTCATCACAAAAACAATATGTAATTATGTATGTGTTTTCCGATTGTCTCGGAAAGGGTCGTTCGACCCCCAAAGGGTCGCGACCCACAGGTTGAGAACCGCTGTTCTAGGAGAAAATGAATTACTTCAATTCTGTCTCCTCTCTCAAGTCTTCTCCCCAGCATCCTGTCTGCAGAGGTCTCCCTCCTAAGACCCTCTGCTGCACCTGTCTCCTCCTGAAGTGATCTCCAGGCTGATAACCCCTGTTTAAAAAAGAGGATGTGAGAGCTATTCTCAAACCAGAAGCATGCCTTCAAGTGGTACCTTCTGAAACCACCTTCTAAGGCCAATTATGATCATTTCAGGCTAATTACAAGCTGAGAAATCCCAAAAGGGTGAAGCTTGGAATTAGCTAGGACCTTCCCAGCATCCCTCCAAACTCCTCCTGCATCCACACTGTAGAGCTGGACCTATCTCAAGGGAGGTCTAGGCAGGAGAAGAGATGAAAAGCCTTCATCAGTTGGTCCTCAGGGTACATACCATCATCTAGTGGCAGAAAGGCCTAAGCTAACTGATCCCAAGGATTTCCTCAAGGAGATGATGAACTTGATCCACATCCTTTTAATCTTGTGCTCAAAAAGCTGGACTAGTTGCTCTTCATACTCTGCTTTTCCAGGGTTATTAAAACTTAACACATTTTAGCATTTTTCTCCAAACTAATAATTCTCTGGAGCTTCTTACAGGTAACAGACTTGGAGCCCTACATTTAACAGAATGCACTGAGGGGGAGAGTGGACTATGGGTAGCTTACTGAAAGTGGTCTCTAAATCTCTGAGGATCACACTTTGCTGATACTGTAATCTTTTCAAAATGGTGCTGTATGGTCAACTGAGTTATTACTCCATTATGTTACCCAGATTCCTCTCTGCTCTTGATCTAACGAATTCATTTAGTCACCAAATGTTCAGTATCTGCTCATCCCAGGTTCTGCGATGGGTTCTTTAATAAGACAAAACACAAATCTTGTACCTGAGAAACTTTCAGTGTTGCCAGGAAGAAAGGTGGATGAGCAATTCAGTGTGACAGGTGCTGTGACAGATGTGCACCCAGGAGGGTGTAGAGGCACCCAGCCAGGGAAGGGGACCAATCATAACAGGCCTGAGCTGAGGGCTGAAGGATGAAAAGTCGTTAGCAGACTGATATGGGGATGGAGGGGCTTTCCCCGTAGAGGGACCCATGTATGTCAGGAGGGGGGAGGGGGAGGAGAGAAAGAGCATGGCCCTCAAAGACCTGCAGGTAGCTCTGAATGGCTGGAGTATGGAGTTGGAAAGAAGAGGGGGGCAAGAGTAGAGGCTTGGGAGGCAGTAGGAGGTCAGAGCACACAAGGTTTTGTATGCCCTGGGTTTTAACCCAAAGGCCGGAGGAAGCTTTTGAAAGATTAGGTATCAGCCCGGCCGGTTTTGCTCAGCGGTTGATCATTGACCTATGAACCAGGAGGTCACAGTTCAAGTCCCAGTCAGGGCACATGTCCAGGTTGCAGGCTCCATCCCTCGTAGGGCGTGTGCAGGAGGCAGCTAATCAGTGATTCTCTCTCATCATTGGCGTTTCTAACTCTCTCTCCCTCTTCCTTCCTCTCTGAAATCAATTTTAAAAAAAAAAAAAGTTTAAAGAAAGATCAGGTAGCAGAGTGACATGATCAGCTTACATTTGAGGAGATGGCACTGGCGACAGGATCCATAATGGCTTGAAATGGAACAAAACTAGAGGCAGGCCTGAGAGATAACCAAGAGTAACGAAGGAGAATCAAGGATGCCTGCCCTTTGAATAACTATCTTAAGAGGAAAATGAGATAGGCAGTCTAGGAGGAAGATTAGCTTTGAGGAAGGATCAAGGAGAGTGGTGGGTGGTGAGTTCAGTTGGAGAAATACTAGGTTTTCCTTGCGTGTGGGATATTCGGATGGAAATGTTTAGGACAGATCTGAAGCTTAGGAGAGAGGCGTTAGAGCTGGGGCTTTGAGAGTCATCCACATTCCCTTGGGATGGAGATAAGCTCGGGGACTGGCCTAAATGGCTCTGAGAGTGTAGAGGAAGCTGAAGGTAAAACTGGGAAATACCAACCTATGGGGTGAGAAAAAGGAGTGGCCAGAGAGAGACCAGAGAGGACCCAAGGGAGACCCATGTTCCCGGGCAGGTGCACCCTTCTTTTTCCTGTGGTTCTCTGCAGAATCTAGAACATGAACGCCTTTTCATCCAAAGCCTTTCCTACACACATACCCAAGTCACTCCAGGAAGCAGGGCTGCCTGGTCAGTTGCCTTGAAGCAGAGCAAGGTGTCCGGCACCGAGGGGCGCTGACCTGGGGCACTGACCTGGGGCAGGTAGTCTTAGTATCCCCTGCAAATGAGAGGTGTTTTCTTCCTAAGTACATCTCATCTTGACCTGTCCCCACTGACCCTCTTTCTCTCCTGTTTTCTTTGGAATCACTACTTTTTTGAGCTACCAGGGTTTTGAAGTTTGATATTTCTGTGTTAATTCCTTCCTGTCTCTAGTTACCTGTAAGCATACATAAGTGATTCCAGAATAGAGATGACTTACCTTTCCCACACTATCCTCCATTCCAAATGTAAGCTGCAACCCCATAAAGCCACAGTTCAGAAGGGGAATGCTTCCTTTCAAGAAATCATGAATGAGCTACCTCATCAGAAATGAGAGCATAATTGGCCAACCATCGCGTACAGATGTGTGGGAGTTTCTTCCTGAAAATTACCACTTTCTCCTAAGTACGCACTTCTTTTAGTTTTATGAACTGCATTTCAGTAACATTACCAAGTGGTTTGGTTTACAGTGTCGACCACTTCACACTTCTCACTTTGTTACAACTGAGCATCCTGACTTCCCAATGCACCTTTCTCCCTTAAACCTCCCACCTGTTAGGTCGTCTACTCCTAACCAGAGGAGTTTCCCTCCAACTACGTTTAAGTAAAAAATAAATAAGCCTGTTAAGTAAACCAATGATTGGTGTATTCTAGGTTAAGCGGACGACTAGACGTCCTTGTAGACCAAACACAATATAGGTGTCATTTTACTGTAGCATTTTGATTTTCTAAAAAGATAAACACTAAATAAATTTGTTTAATAAAATGGAACTATGTCTATCTTTGGGGAGCTCATTCTTCTTTTTTCCTACTGTGTGTGTGTGTGTGTGTGTGTGTGTGTGTGTGTGCGCATGCGCACAATCTTCATGCAAAGCTGACCTTTCTATTCTGCGTTTTCAGGATATTCTCAACTCACTGGTAGCAGCAATATTCATGGTAATCATATCTGTGTTGGCACTGATACCAGAAACCACGAAATATACGGTCCTTGGAGGGGTAAGTGGAGGCCTTTCTGGTTTCTTCCTTTAGGTTTGATCAGAATTCAATTTATTTAAAAAACAGATACAGGAACAGAACGCTATACTGTATTCATCCTTGGTCCTCCCAGGCCTTACAGCACCCAGTGGCTTAATATTTTTTTGTATGAACATATGCCCTGAAGGAATATGGTGTCACAATAAAAATGAAGTTAACTAAATAACGAGGCTTCTACATATTTCTCATAGATATGTAGGGCTAGACTAGGCTGAGAAAAGCTACAAGAATCAGTTATAATACTTAGCTTTGAGAAGCTTGATGTCAAGTAAAAACACCATGAATAACTTTCATAGTTCTCCCTTTAAAAATAAAAATAATAGAAATACATACTGCCCAGCCAGTGTGGCTCGGTGGTTGAGCATTGACCTATGAACCAGAAGGTCACAGTTCGATTCCCAGTCAGGGCACATGCCAGGTTGCGGCTCGATCCCCAGTGTGGGGCGTGCAGGAGGCAGCCAATCAATGATTCTCTCTCATCATTGATGTTTCTCTCTCTCTCTCCCTCTTCCTTCCTCTCCGAAGTCAATGAAAATATATTTATTTAAAAAAATAAAACGTTTTTAAAAAATCGTACCACTTGTTAAGGTGAGACAGACTATTCTGAGCTCAGTTATTTCTTGTCGAGATCCTTCCTCAGAGGGAATATAATAGATGTCTCGTGATAGGGAATTGTGGTAGGAAGCCTATTAACTAAAGAATGATTTTGAACTCTGATGAGACACAAATCAGTGTAATCAGACTTTATCCTGGAAAGCAAGCGAAAATAAAATTTAAAAAAATGTCAAAACAGTCCCATCTGATACTCTTCTGAGATTTCTTATAGGAGGTTCAAAATCATTTGGCTTTTCTAGGTTCTGATCTAGAGAAGTGAATTAGAAAGTTATTGCCGAACCGGTTTGGCTCACTGGATAGAGCATCAGCCTGCGGACTCAGGGGTCCCAGGTTCGATTCCGGTCAGGGGCATGTACCTTGGTTGCAGGCACATCCCCACTGGGGGGCGTGCAGGAGGCAGCTGATCTATCTCTCTCATCGATGTTTCTGGCTCTCTATCCCTCTCCCTTCTTCTCTGTGAAAAAATAAAAATATATTTTTTTAAAAAAAAAAGAAAGTTATTAAATAAATCTCCCTCCTACTTCCTTGTCTTTTGATAGTATGGACCGCTTAGAACTGATTGCTCTCAGATAGCCATGTATGTCAGAATCCATGGCTTTTCCTCTCCCTTATTAGGCCCTAAGCAACTTCGTGAGGGATGGGAATTACTCTAGGAATGAAACAGTGCTGGAACAGCTATGTCCCCAGTGGTCTTTAAAGATAATCTTACCCTCTACTATGGAGAAAGAGGGGCCACCCAGGCAAAGGATTTACTTTCACTCACTTATTTACTCATTCATTCATTCACTCATTTTTTTTATGTTTTTTTAAAAATATATTTTATTGATTTTTCAGAGAGGAAGGGAGAGAGATAGAGTTAGAAACATCGATGAGAGAGAAACATTGATCAGCTGCCTCTTGCACATCCCCCACTGGGGATGTGCCCGCAACCCAAGTACATGCCCTTGACCGGAATCGAACCCGGGACCTCTCAGTCTGCAGGCTGACGCTCTATCCACTGAGCCAAACCGGTTTCGGCCACTCATTTTTTTTTTAAATTGATTCCAGAGAGAAAGGGAGAGGGAGATAGAAACATCAATGATGAAAGAGAATCACTGATTGTCTGCCTCCTGCATGCCCTCTACTGAGGATCAAGCCCACAACCTGGGCATGTGCCCTGACCAGGAATCGAACCGTGACCTCCTGGTTCATAGGCTGGTGCTCAACCCCCGAGCCATGCTGGCCGGGCTTGGTGACACATTTTATGTCTTTGGGACGGCACTGGGCTAGAACATGAGCCCTTTCCTCAAGTTACTTAGAGCCTAATGCAGGAGACAGAAGTGTGAACAGCTGTATGTGAGCTGGTGACGGAGTGTTTGGGGCGCAGAAAAGAGGAAGCTACAACTTTCTGGCCGTGAAATCCAAGTTTGCCAGGAATCAAGGGAGAAAGTGGGGGGAGCGGGGGGGATTTCCCAGGGGGAGGAACCAGAAATGTGTGGAGAGTACCAGAGTCATGAAAGCATAGGTAGAAGGTACTTCAGGTGGTCAGAACCTAGGAAGCCACGCTCGAGATTCAGGGTGGAAATGGAGCAGTGTCTGGAGCCAGAAAGCCAGACTTCCAGGCCTTTAGAAGGAGCTGAGCAAATAGCACGCAGGGGTGCACCCTCTCCAGCCCAGGCACCAGCTCTCGAATAGCGGTCCGCGTGCTTGAAGACCACGCTCTAGTTCATTCTCTTGACCTCAATTTTATTTTCCCACGGCCTAGAGTCCCGCCCCTTAGGTGAACACGGCCAAGCCTTTGAGGTAATCTCATCACTCCAATTCTCCAAAGCTTTCATCACAGCTACTAGCCCCACCCTTTCATCTTGGAGATGGTGTGAACTTTGACACCTTCTCCAGTAGCGTTTGCAGCAGGAAAGGCAAAGAGTGGACCATTGGAGATGGAGGTGATGTCTGACGATCAGCAATAGGTCTTGAAGCAGTACATTCCTGGAGCAAGCCAAGCGATCCAGCCCAGTCTTTATTTCAGAGCCCACACCACTTGAATAGCACTTCTGCTCACTTACATGGTATCTTCCCTTTCTTCCCTTTCTCCCGGGAGGCACTGGGAAAACTAGGGAGAATAAAATAGCCTTGCCCCTAACCGGTTTGGCTCAGTGCATAGAGCGTCGGCCTGCGGACTGAAGGGTCCCAGGTTCGATTCCGGTCAAGGGCATGTACCTTGGTCGCTGGCACATACCCAGTGGGGGGTATGCAGGAGGCAGCTGATCGATGTTTCTCTCTCATGGATGTTTCTAACTCTGTCCCTCTCCTTTCCTCTCTGTAAAAAAAAACAACAACAAAACAATAAAATATATTAAAATGGTCTCTGAGCCGAAACCGGTTTGGCTCAGTGGATAGAGCGTCGGCCTGCGGACTGAAAGGTCCCAGGTTCGATTCCGGTCAAGGGCATGTACCTGGTCGCGGGCATATCCCCAGTAGGGAGATGTGCAGGAGGCAGCTGATCAATGTTTCTCTCTCATCGATGTTTCTGACTCTCTATCTCTCTCC
Organism: Myotis nattereri; assembly: GCF_964212035.1. NCBI lineage: Eukaryota > Metazoa > Chordata > Mammalia > Chiroptera > Vespertilionidae > Myotis > Myotis nattereri. Next base: position 12,497,679 of record NC_138090.1, read on the forward strand.
CTTCCTCTCTGTAAAAAATCAATAAAAAAAAATATATATAAAATGGTCTCTGAGTTCTCTTCCCGTCATAGTATCAGCAATGCCCGGGCCCTAGCAGGAGGGGAGGCCCGGTGGGCAGACCCCTTGGGGACAGAGTCCGGGCGGCGGCAGTGACCAGTGACGCTGTGTCTCGTCCCCAGGTGTTCGGCCTCCTGGCGGTGGTGTGCTGCATCGCGGACGCGGCTCTCATCTACCGGAAGCTTCTCTTTAACCCAAGCGGTCCCTATCAGAAAAAAGCGATTCACGACGAAATATAAACTGTGTCACTGTATAGACCTTCCCATTATTAAACGCATCTATTTTCTCCACGTGGTTCCTGCAGTGGCTTTCCCCTTCGTCTCCATATGGGAGCCGGAGGAAGAGATGTGCGGCCTCCGCGCCCAGCGCATACCCGGGACTGCGCCCTCCAAGCGCTGCGGGTGCCTGGATGCCATCCGCCTGGCTGTCCGCCCCTGGGCGGGTAGGGGTGGGGGGCAGAGAGGAAGCCCCAGGGGCCGCCTGGCTGGCTGGCAGCACGGAGGTGGGGGGGAGGGTTGCGACCCTGAGGTCCCACGCCAGGCAAGGGCGCAACCCGGGTGCCCAGGAGGTGGCTGGAGAGTCTGGTTCGCCCTCGGCAGGGAGAGCTGGGTGCGCGCGAGGGGTGGGCAGCCGGCAGCCGTTGGGGCGCGACGCCGGGGGCCCAGGGGAGAGCCGGCGGCCGCAGAGCAGGGTCAGAGGCGCAGGGCCAACCTAACAGAGCCAGGCCCGGGGCCCACCATGTATACTTCTGAAGCGATGGGACCTGAAGAGAGCGCCTCGGGGCGCCCCGGGCGCAGCGCACCCGCAAAGAATCAACCCAAACGCTCAACGCCGTCCGTACGCTCGGTGCACCCAGGACCCAAAGGGAAACCCGCGGTCCCCAAGAAGGCCCCAGACCAGAAGCCAAGCGAACAGGCGGCCCCCAGCGAGTGGGAGAAGGCGGCGATCCAAAAGGCCCCCAGCGAGTGGGAGAAGGCGGCGATCCAAAAGCGCGCGGAGGGCCGGACCAAGGTCCCACCCAGGTTCAGGGACAGCATCAAGCGTTTTTTCTTCTCACCCACGGGAGCGCTGAAGATCGTGCGGCTGGTGAGTAGAGACAGCGGGTGACTCGGCTGGGCAGAGGCTGGGCACAGGCAGGGCAGACGCAGGCCTCGGCCTTAGGAAACCTCCCCTAGTTCCCTCTGCCAGTCACCCTTGGCTTTGCTGTTGTTTATTGTTGAAAGTATTACAGATGTCCCCTTTCTTCACACACACACACACACACACACACACCCGCCCCAGGTTGCCTCACCCTTCCTCCTCCTCCCCTCCTGTTCCTTACACACACTCGAACCTTACCACCAAAGCTGGCTTCTTTTTCCCAGCCCTACTTTTCTATTTCCCGGGTTTCCCCTCACAAAGGGAATTAGGGAAGCAATGAAGATGAGAGCAGAAGTGTGTAAATTAGCAAACACAAATAATAGAACTGACCAATAAAGTTGATAAACCTCTGGCCAATATAACGGGCTCAGGGGGAGGAGAGGGCCTATATTCAAACTTAGAAGCTAGAAAGGGAAAATAGTCTCAAACCCCGATAAAACGGAAAAGGTCCAAATCCGTTTGAATAATTGGACGAAATAGTTGATTTTTCTAGGAAAATGCAAATCACCAAAAGTGATCCCAGAGAAGAGAAAAACCTAAGCAGCCCAACATGAGCACAGAACAAAATGCGAACGTATCAAATGAGTATCTTTCAAAAATACAGCCGGCCGGATTTCTGCACAGGTTAACTCTTTCAAGCCGCCAGGGGATGTCATGCTGATACTATTCACAGCTTTTCAAAGAACAGAGAAAAAACACCTCTGAACTATTTTTACAAAGTCAATAGAGGAGTGATAATCAAAACCTGACAAAGTTCAGAAAAAGAAATCAAAGTGGAAATCTCACTTGTACCAAAGCCATAAGTATTCATATATTAGCAGAGAATATTCATCAGAACTTTTGAAAATTACACCACGAAGAAACATAAGATGATTCAATATTAAAATCATATTAAACTAATTCACCATATTATCATACGTACAAAGAGAAAAAAATAGCACTAGTAGCATCCAAAACACATTTGACAAGATTCAACATTCATCTCTGATTGCATGAGAGAGAGAGAGAAGAGACCAGTAGAATAGAAATACATAGGTATTTCACTGACATTGTAAAAACAAACCCAAAAGTCAGCATCATATAAATTAAACATCAGAAGTATTCCCATTAAAATGAGGAACAAAGAGGGTGCCCACTATCAATGCTGTTACTTAATATTTTTTCTGGAACCACTAGTCATCACAATTAGGAAAAAGAAATAAGAACATTTTGAAAAGAGAGACAAAATATATCATTTCTTCCAGCTGATATCTAAAAAACTCAAAGCCAACTGGGAAACAGTAGTAGAAATGAGCAAACAAGCACTTCAAATAAAAGAAAATAGTTTTGTTTACAACAGTAGTCAAAATAAGAATCTAAGATTAAATGAAATAAATTTGAAAGACCTATATGAAGAAAACTTTAAAATTCTATTGAGAGATATTTAAAAGCCACTAAAATAACAAAAAAGACACACTTTGTTCTTGAATAGCAAGACCAAATTTTGCAATAACTTTTCCAGATTCTAAATTAAATGAAACCCCAATAAAAATACTACCAAAAGGCTTAATTGGGGAACTTGTCCAAGACAAGCATGGGAGGCATAAAACAACCTGAGAATGAGTAGGGAAAGGTCAGATAATACGATATAAAACAAATTTCCTGTCATTTCAAAAGTACTAGAAAAGAAATCATCTAATCAATGGAGGAGAACAGTCTCAAAAAAGACCCAATTCACCTGAGAATTTAGTGTATAATAAAACCTGACTATTAAGTCAGTGGGGGAAATAATGGTGTTTCCCAATAAATGATGTTGGGATCATCCGCAGCTATTTGGAGAGAAAGCAAGCTAGACTTCTCCCTTACTCTATCAGAATCAATATCTACTTTCTCTATCTGTATATACATACTTCTTTCTGGTAAAAAAAATATATATATATATATACACTGTTAACAGTGGCTACTTTTAAGGAGACAGACTAGGGTTGGGTTAAGGGAGGTGAAAGGAACTGACATTTTTTTTACCCTCCTCTACTGTGTGCAATTTCATTATTTGTGTGTATTATTTCATTTCTTACAAGTACAAACATTTTTAAAAAATAAAGTGTATGTTCAAGACAATACAGGCAATTTCAATATAATCAGATTTCCATTTGACAATTTATGACGTGTGTGTGTTTTTTCATGGTCCATGTGCATTAAAACAAAACCTGTTTCTTTTACTGCAGGGTCTTCTCATAGCAGCATTAACTTGTTTCATCATCTCTGAAGCCCAAGAGTCATTCATAGCAATCACAGTTCTGGAACTCTTCATCGTTGTTTTATTTATTCTAATATATATGCTAACCCTTCACCACTTGCTGACTTATATACACTGGCCCTTACTTGTAAGTGTTGCTTTTCATAATTCAAATATAAGCTTTGCCCTCAGCCCTAGAGTAGAGGCCCTCTTTACGTGGAAACACCCAGAGCTATCTCTCTGGACAAGGACATAGCTGAGCTCTGCCAGGGAGGGCGCTACCTATCCCCGGGGAGAAACTAGCCTCGGGCCCCTCTGTCTACAGGGCAACCAGCACACACACCTGCTTCCGCCTCATGATGGTTCTGAACCTGTGGCGCTTCGCAGCTTATCCTAAAGAAATTTTTAATTCATATAGTCAGTCGGCTCACATTTCTTACCTATTGCTTGTAAAACAGACATGCTTCCTTCCACTTTTCAAACAGCACCCTCTCTAACAGATTATAAACACGCCCGTAAAAGCAGGAGCGGACACGGCAGAGGTATAGAAAATGGTCACGCGTGCCCTGAAAGGTTGCAGGAGTCAACCTTTCCATGTGTGTTAAGGGTCCGTACCCCCCCAAAGGGTGCCGGATGGTAGAGCATTCGGGAAAGGACATTGCACGTTCTAGCTGCTTCGGCATCCCAGAGTCTTTAGCAACTGAAAGTTCCTGAAGCTAATCCCTCCGGTCTCAGATCAACGCTATTTATTGTGGAGCCTGCGTCTGCAACCTCAGACTAGAGAGGGAATTCAGTTTTGTTTGGGTATAGACACGGGCCTAGTTCCTGGCTCTGTGAACGTCAGCCTCAGTTTCCCCATCAGGGAAGGAAAAGCGTGATCATCATCACTGCCTCACAGGCTCCTGTGGCACTTAAATGTGTTTAAAGCAACTAGCACAACGCCTGGCACACAGTAAAGATTCATTACGAAGTGTCCAGCAGACCCTAGAAGGTTCTTTTCCCTCAAAGGGTGGCTTTTACCAGTTGAATTTGCACTGCGGACAGTCCTCACTCTGAGCTCAGACCTCGTCCACACCCCGCTCCCTAGCAGTACCATTCTCTCGCCTTAAGGTAGGATTGGTTGCTGTGGAGCTAAAACGCAAATGTTTTCTTCAAGTGTCTGAGGGATTCTCTGAAAAGGCTGCTGAGCTCTCTGTCCCCCCCAGTGCTGAGCAACAGGAAGCAGACAAAGCAAGCTCTGAGCAGCTCCCATTGGACGCGTGAAGACCCTGTTAGTGGTGGAGAGTTCTAACCAGGGAGAGGTTTCCCGGGGGAAACGGAAATCTCTGTCCACGGAAATGTCCGAGAAGGAAAGGTAACTTTCTGAGCACGTGCCATGCGCCAGATACGCTTTCATGGGCGTCACCTTGTTTAATCCTCACAACAGCCCGATGAGGTTGTAGTCGCCCCCCAGGCCCCGTTTGACAGGGGAGAACGTTGGACTGAAGGGTTGAGTTGCCCATGGTCATGTGTAGGCATGGAAACCCAGATTTGAACCCAGGTCTGGCAGACTCCGAAGCTCAGATTCTTCGGGGCTTTTTGCCCTGTTGCCTGTGATGGTTTCTCTGTTCCCACCCTCCCCACATCTTTGTTCTTCCCAGAGTCTCAGAATTGTATGTTCTCTGTATCTTGTCCTGTTTCCTCTTGGTTTCCTTCAGATTTGGAGCCAAGGATGGACTGATTGTCCTAGGGATGTGGTGGGGACAGGCCCTTGGGGGAGTGGTGACTGAGGGCCCCACAGCACCAAGGTCAGAGCCGTGGGCAGGAGGATCCGGTCAACTGCCATGAAGCTGGAGAGAGCCTCAAGGCCCCATGCCTGGCTGCGAGGCCCAGGGCGGGAGTCCAGGGGGTGTCTTAGGCAGAGGCCAGAGGTGGGTCTCCTAAGCATGAACCACGAAGGTCCTGGGAGAGGAGCTGTTCTCGCAGTGGTCACGGGCAGCTCAGACCAGCTCTGTACCTTTGCAGGCCTTGGTGAACTCTGATCAAGCCAGGCCCCTTTTTGCTACCTCTGCCTGGGTGAGAGCATTCTCTTTTCTGTGAATGGCTCCGGGACCCCGAGGGCAACTCCGAGTCCCTGCTTTTCCCTTGCTCTTGTCCTCCAGGGTGCAGGCCAGGGCCTGGACCAGCACGTGGATATGCCTGGTGAACTCCCAGAAGCTTCATAGTTGGGAAACTTGGTCTTACCACAACGTTTGCCCAGTTATTCCGATGCTCAGCTAACTAGCAGCCCACATACTAAGCAGCCACATACTAACCAACATAGTTGATCAGGTGGTGAGTGATCTAATTGACTTGGAAAGTTTCTCAAAACATCCATCAGAACAAGATCCCAAACTATTCTCTTCTCCTATCCATTCCTTTCCTTCCTAATCGGCCCTTTCAGATCCCATTAGATGAAGGACATGAATATAGGCGATTGCTCAGAGGGTAAATAGCTCCCATAGGGAGGCCTTGGCCTGATTTAAAATATGCGGGCTTAGGGACAGTACGTACTGGTATCAGCCCAGGAGGTGACTAAGTGAAACTTCAGAGAGCAGGCGGACGTGGAGACAGGTTGGCATCAAGCTGCAGGAGTCACCTGGGACCTTTACGAAGGGTCAGTGCAGCAAGCCAGAGAACACGTGGCCGGTTCACACTGTCACTGCTTGAAGCCCCGCCCACACACTACAGGGGTCCACCCACTTTCCACCCTTCCCTCTGGGCAAGATGGTTTAGTGCCCAGGGGGCAAAGGACTAGGGTACAGAGTGCTGACTTTAAATATGTTTTTATTGATTTTTAGAGGGAGAGGAAGGGAGGATAGAGAGATAGAAACATCATCAATCAGCTGCCTCCTGCCAATCTCCTCCTGGGGATCAAGCCCGCAACCGGGGCATGTGCCCTGACCAGGAATCGAACCGGTGACCTCTTGGTTCATGGTTCGACTCTCATACTGAGCCACACCGGCCGGGCAGGAGTACTGATTTTAAGCGTCCGTTTCCTTACAGGCTCACGGGAAGAGAAAGTTCCTGATTCCCTTATTCCCACCCTTGTTCAGTAAAGGGCTAAGGATGAGAGTCCCCAGCAGGGAGGTAGAAAGTCTGAGGAATGAAGCCTTAGCCCCTCAGCAGGACAGCACCGCAGAGCGCTGGCCTCACCTAGATGACCTACTGAGGTCTGTAGACTCTGGGGCCCGATTTGGGCAGGGGCTCCTTCTCTGGAGATAGGATGGAGCCTGGGCTTGGGGACCCACACCCCAGTCTCAAGTGCAGCTTCTCGCTTGGGTGAAGGCTGTGCCAGGGACCCTGACACCCATGGGGAGGGTGCCGATCCAACTCTCAGCTAGCCCCTGACTCGTCCGCGCAGCTCTGAATCAGAGCGAGTTAGAATACAGCTTCCCTCCTACCGCCCCGCCCCCCAATGTGGAGTCACGCTCTTCATTTCTCAACTTCATTACCAATTTTAGCCACCATCGTCTAGTATCACCTGTCAATATACCCAAGAAATGTGTGAACTATAATCCCTGTCTTCTGAACAGCCTCTATTTGTAACACTTCTACATTGTAAAAAATATTAGCCAGTATAGTCAGAGAAACGGAGTCCTGGTCAAGCAGATGTTTTTGCCAGTAGAAAGCAATTTTTTTTTTAAAGAACATAATAAATATATTTCCAAATAAAGCTCTATAGAAGTGATGATTCCTAAACCACCAGCAATGTCTTTACATTTAAAAGTGAGAGGCATCCGCTTTAGAATGTCCCCTTCAAGTAAGAGTCATGAAAAACACCGGTTCTGGCGATTTCTGATCAGACGCTGCCGCCTGTTTGGAGAACTCCAGACACAAGTGGAACCAAGGGAAGTTGCAGCTAGTTGACCACCACCTAACGTTGACTGTGCATAAAATGCTTGTTACAAATTCCACATTTTGTAAAACAGATGCAAACGTTCGATGTTCTTTCCGATAGCGATATTTAAAAATAAGCATTCGACAGTAGAGCGCCTTTTTCTTTCCCAGTTACAGTTTGACACCATTTTGTTTCTCTCAGAGAACAGCCTGAGGGCTTTAAGGAAAATAACTGGCAAGTAGCAAACCCGCCTCTCCTTTGGCTCAGCAGAGGCTACTTGCATCCATAGGGTATTTAGCCACGGCGGGCGGCGGGCGGGGGAGAGGGAGAGAACCGATGGTGGATTAGGATGGCATTTACAGGGAAGCCAGCCAGAAGCCCTCCTGCATGTTGCAAGGCTCAGCTGCAATGTTACCCGATCAAGGAGAACATATCTTTGCCAAGTACGAGGCAGGCCAATAAGAGGGTGTATGTCTCAGGCAAAAAAGGAAGTGGGGTTAGTCAGGAGAAGGCCCTGGGCAATCAAGTCGGACGGCTGAGGGTCAGAGCCACTCACTGGCTGAACAACCCCCCCCCCCAAGTTGCTTCCCCACGTGTACATTGGGGATAAGGGAAGTTTGTTGTGAGAATCAAATGAGATCATGTATTAACACCTTGGCACCGTATGGGACACATAGTAAGTGCTCAAGAAATGTGAGCTACAGTAGAAATGCTGGGTACAAGGCAGAGATGAGCTCCAAGGGACAGGGGAGGAGAGTGCTTCCTTTTGAGGAAGGATCACAGTAAACCCTAACACCCAGCCGTCCAATGAGGGGAGTGGGATCATGATGGGGAATCCGCGGTTGGCTGGGTAGGGCCAGTCTGCATTCGGTTTATTACCATTATCATTATGAATATACTTCCATCCAAATTCACAATGGCCTATGGCCACGGCTAGTTAATTTTTATCTTAAAAAGTCTACACTCTGCTTCTTAGTTATGAGAGTCCTTGTTCACATCTTCGAATACCTTAGTTTGCACAGTCCTCAGGTACAACGCTGCACACCGCCGACCTGTCCCACCGTAGCCAGACCGATCAGCCAGCCTATAGAACGCACTGGAACTCACTTCCAACCCCCGTTACAGTGTTACCCACCAGGTGCCCAAATAATAGACATGAGTGCCCTTCTGAGAAGCAGGTTCACATTTGACCCAAAGGCTTCTTGCTTGCCAATCTCAGCAGGAAGAACACCTGGCATTTGCTGAAATTTTACTCTCTATGCACATTTTGAGGACAGATATCACGAATCTAGGTGTTGATGCACTCCCACTACCCACTAGATGCCAGGCACTTGCCTGCTGCTTTCAGATTCCTTATGCCATGTAATCCTCAGATCAACCCCACGAATCCCAATCATCAGCTTCATCTTAAACATCAGCATGCAGGCATAGGAGGGGTGAAAGAGCATGCCCCAGGTCACACATCTGGGAACTGGCAGGCCAAAAATGAGCTCAACAAATGACGTCCGCAAAAAGCACTCTCACCGTTTCTGTCCCATCCATGTTGACCCTCAGTGACCCTTTCCACAGAAAATGACAAAGACGGAGGCTGCACTTCCTTCCTATGGGGGAGTCCCTGACTCCACCCCTTGGCAGATACTCAATCTTCGGCAATTTAATAAACCCTCTGAGCCTCTGTGACAGCCTCACAATGATACTCGCTGTGCAGGGTGCTTATGAGGGTTAAATGAGATAATGACTGGGAAGAGCTTGGCACCTTGAAGAGCCACTGTGATTCCATACACTGGATGGCAGGCTCCTTGCTCTACCCGGGCAAGTACACCAGATGGGTTGATACTATTAAGTCAGGGCACTTTAAGACTAAACATGTTCAAATTAGCTATCTGGGCCATATCATGATTCCATCGCCCTGGGCTGTTGAATCCCTCCCCACAAACCGGTGCCACGGACACATGGAGCATCTTCTATTATTGCTCCACCACCAAAGCCCAGCCTCTCCTTATACTCCGGGATGTGCCCCCACCCATTCATCCTCACCCTTTATTTAGCAGTTAAAGAACCCAGTCCTGAAATCCAGAAGGAAGGATGTTGGCACAGATGTCAGGGCAGGCTCAACTGTGGCCATGTCTTAGGGAAGCGCAAAAGTCAACAACAGCACAGGCATTCACTCCAGAATATCAGGCCTGCTCCCCAGAAGGATTCCTGCCTTCTTAGGGCGTGTGAACCTACAGACTAAATATGACCCAACTTCTAAAGGATCGGTTCTACCTAAAGATTTGGGAATGGAATTAAATCAGTAAAGTCCTAATCCAAAATTTTAATTTTTGAAACATTTTTATTTATTTCATAGAGGAAGGGAGAGGGAGAGGGAGAGATAGAAACATCAATGATGAAAGAGAATCACTGATCCGCTGCCTCCTGTGCACCGCCCCACCTCCACTGGGGATCAAGCCTGGAACCCGGGCATGTGTCCTGACCCGGAATCGGATGGTGGTTTCATAGGTCAATACTCAACCAGTGAGCCACATCCGCCAGGCCTAAAATTTTATTTTTATATTAAAACAAATGTATTGTGGAATAGAATTCAGAATTAATTTAAAATATAAGGCTTCAGAAATCATATTTTTGGAAGACCCATTTGAGCTAGGTCCCCAAGCCTCTAGGTGTTTTCATGCTCACTTTCTGTGGCCTTTAAGAAAATTCTGATGGAAAAGTTGTCAGCTTTTATTTTTTTTAAGCGTGTCCTTTAATGAAATTAAACCCATTTCTGCTGACAAAGTCCTATCCAGGACCTTAAAATCACATAAACTCGTGTCTCTGGAAGATGTAAGAATTATGCTGCTGGGGGTTCCTTTTAATATTAATCAGAGGGAACGTTTGCACCAGACATCCATCCCTAGATAGGTAACTGACCAATTTAAATATTGTATGAAATTGCATTTTCATGTCAAGGTGATCATTTTCAATTCTGTATTACAGGATCTTATCAACAGTTTCATTACAACTGTGTTCCTTTTAGTAGTTGCCATCTTGACAATGCGAGAAAAGGAAAGGAGGCATTTATTCTATATCGGAGGGGTAAGTAGAGGCCTCTGCGACTCCGTCGTAGTTGAGGATTTCGCGACTCTTGAAAAAGGAGAACTAGCACAGCTTCATTATTTCGATTACAGGACACCCTCACCACCACCCCTTCTCTCTCCCGCACCAAGAGCTTCAGAAGATGTGAAGTTACACAAACTCTCAGCTCCTGAAAACCTTCATTCTAATACCCATTCTCCAAATAGGGATAAAAGCAAGTTGTTGAACCTCTTTTGAGAATCGTATACACCAGGGATGGCGAACCTTGTGAGCTCGGCATGTCAGCATTTTGAAAAACCCTCACTTAACTCTGGTGCCGTGTCACATATAGACATTTTTTGATATCTGCAACCATAGTAAAACAAAGACTTATATTTTTGATATTTATTTTATATATTTACATGCCATTTAACAAAGGAAAATCAACCAAAAAAAATGAGTCCGCGTGTCACCTCTGACACGCGTGTCATAGGTTCGCCATCACTGGTCTACACTATTTTTTAAACCATGGCAACAAGATATTCTTGCCTATAAATAGGACTTTGACTTTTCTGGCTGGACGGGAGAATATTTTAAAAGCACATGAAAAGAATGATTGTAGGGTGAGGGAGGAGGGAGTGCATTGTCAAAAGTGAGTGACCCAGCCTATTCAGGAAGGAAGGAAGGAAGGAAGGAAGGAAGGAAGGAAGGAAGGAAGGAAGGAAGGAAGGAAGGAAGTTAGTTTAAGGGAGGAAATTACTTCCCAGCATCCAGCAAGTGCCCCACACAAAGCGAGGCTTGTTTGTCTGTTTTGTTAATCCTCACCTGAGGATATTTTTTCCATTGCTTTTCAGAGAGAATGGAAGGGAGGGAGGGAGAAGGAGAGAGACACAGAGACACATCCATCAGTTGCCTCCCTCATGTGCCCCGACCCGACCCAGGGCCAGGGATTGAACCTGCAATCCAGATACATGCCCTTGACCAGGAATCGAACCCGAGACCCTTCAGTGGGTGGACTGGCGCTCTAACCATTGAGAAACACAGGCCAGGCCAAGGCTCAGCATGTTTGAACTCAGTCTTTACAACTCTCATTTGTACAGATATGGCACAGGCTGCGATAAACTGAGACTTGGGTCCTCATATGAAGGGCACTCAATATGGCAGAGTAATTGCTTGGAAGATGGTGGGGGTGTGGGGAGGTGAGACTTTGGTTTAAGAGATTAAACCATGGGAAGAGAAATTAATCCCCCCAAAAAAGGTGGAAGTTCTTTGAATTCATTCCATAATCAGTAAACATTAGCCAATCCCATTGGATTGTGCCAGGCCTGAACTCTGTGTTGGGGATAGAATCCTTTCCCCGCAGGGGGACTCCCAGATTAGATGGGGCAGGAGCCACCTGGGAAAAGTTCATTTCTGCAGCCAGGGATGACGTGGCCAGAAAGAGAAACATCCAAGGCAGACAGGGGCTGGTCCTCATTTGCTAACTCAGCCACCAGGTCTCCTGCCACCTGCCAGCGGCTCCTAGCGCCTGGTCTCCATAAATTCTTACCTGGGTGGCAGGAGACCCCACCACCTCCCACTGGTCCCCCTGCCCCCAGCCTGGGTCACTGGCCAGTCACCCCTCCATTCAGCAAGAGGGCTTTCTGAGTCCGACCCCGCCTCTCCTCCCTCCACCTCTCTAGAGGTCTCAGCCACACCAGGTTCCCCCGAGACCTCAGCCCAGTACCTGGAGTTCTCCTCCCAGCTGGTCCCCTTGGGAACCCTTTCCTGCCCTTTCAAACTTAAACCACGAGTCCTGTCCACGATGGGCCATCTCAGGACTCCAGCCCCACCGGGGCCTCCTAAATCCAGTGTCCTTCTCTGGTCCTTTCCTAGTGCCTTGTCAATCGGATGAGGTCGTTAGTGTCAGCAAAACCCACCATTTCCAAAATTCCTTTCTCTGGGAATGACAGAAAGGGTCGAAGCCGGTGGTGGAGGGTCAGAGAGAGGACAAGCGGCCACCCGCATCCCGGGATGGGGAAATGGAAGGCAGGTGGCTCCTGAGCTGCAAACCGACCCCACCTTTCCTCCCCGCATATGGTCTTGTCTCCGACAGTCCCTGTGTCTCTCGGCGGCAATCGTGTGTCTCGTGGATGCGTCCCTGGTCACCAAGATGGTGAGGCAGGCCATGAAAAAAGCCCTGGGCCTGGAAGGCGAAACCACACCCTCTCCCGCGGAGCCGGCGGCGGAGGCCGGGAAAGAACCAACCCAGCAACCCATCCCCCAACGGGACAAGATGCTCAGCCCTGCAGCCTCGGAGCGCTCCACCGTGGGACCCTCGCTGGCCAAAGAGGCTGCCGCCACCCCCTGAGCACGCGCGCTGTCACCCATCTCGGCCCACGTGGGGTCATAAAGTCAGGGCCGCTCGGTCGCGAACACTTCTGCGTCCCCGTGTTGCCTTGTGTGAAAGTCCAGTTGCACTTCCCTGCCCAGGGCACCGCGAACTGGGGGGGGCGGGAGGGCACCCGAGGCCCTTGACCCTGCCCTGCCCCCAGCCAACCCAAGTGGTGGGCGTGGCGGGGGCGTGGCGTGGCGTGGCGGGGGCGGGGTCTCCTGGGTGGGGGCAGCTGGGCGGGGCGGGCCCTGTGGGGGGAGGGCAGGTGGGGGGGCGGGGGTGACCTTCCCACGGTGAGACGGGGCGCGTGCACAGGGCACCACGCGTTGGCTCCGCTCGCCTTCGGCCGTTGGCTGAGCGTGGCCTCTGAGCAAGTCGGTTGGCGCCCGACTTGGCTCAAGGTCAGGCCTGTCCGGGAACAGCAAGAAGAAGCTGGGCGGGCCCGTGAGAAGCCCGAAGGGTCCCCGCCACGATGGCAGATAAAGGCAAAAAGGGGGACAAGCCGGGGGCACCTCCTCCGGGCGGCAAGAAGGAGGGAGAGCAACCACCGGGGGAGGGCAAGAAGGGGAAGGACGAGGGGAAGGGGAAGGACGAAGGGAAGGGGAAGGACGAGGGGAAGGGGAAGGAGGAGGAGAAGAAGGACGAACCTCCGCCCAAGCCCAAATCCGTGCAGCCCAAGGACAATGTGGGCACGCGGAAGGGGTGCCGCCGCTACAGGTGGGAGCTGAAGGACAGCAACAAGGAGTTCTGGGTGATGGGGCACGCCGAGGTCAAGCTCCTGAGCTTGGTGAGTCCTCGCCCGCCCGCCCGCCCGGACAGAGGGGGGAGCGCGGGAGGGAGTCGCTGAGAGCCCGCCCTCGGCCGTGTCTCCCCCGACAGAGCTGCCTGATCGCTGCGCTCGTCATGTTCACCGGCACCGTGGTGCACCCGCTCCTCTCGCTCATGATCACCATGGAAATGTCCATCTTCCTCTTCTTCATCATCGTCTACACCTTCGCCATCAACAGATACATGCCCTTCATCCTGTGGCCCATCACCGTAAGTGCGGGAGCCCGAGCCCCGGGCCAGGTGCTCAGAGACCGGCCTCCCGCCCCCCACAGGCAGCGGTGCCCGGCATGGACCCAGCGCCTCTGGCCGGGGCTGGGGTAGAGGCGCTGCGTGTAGGTGGAAAAGGCTCTGAAAAAGCCCAGCTTGGGGAAAGGAGGCTCTTACCCACCTGCTGGTCAAACCCCGGGGTCTGTGCTCCTGGCCGGGTTTGCTCTCCTTGGGAGGAGGGGAGGTGCAGCCACGACCTGTTCTTCCCAACCCCTGTACCAGTTCACATCCGACTGGGGCGGGCACCCAGAAGATACCCCGTCCCCGGAATTCAAAGGGGGAAAAAAAGCTTCCCATAAGTTGGTCAAATAAAATGAGAATTTTTTTTTTTTAAATTTACTTCTAAAACAGCCTCAGATCGCCCAGTGACTATCCCTGTGTAAAGGGTGTTCCACCCAGAGCGAGGTTCAGGTCAAAGCAGTCGTCTGTTGGACTAGGACTGGGCAAGTTTACCCAACCGCTTCTAGGCTCTGCACCTTCGCCTGTCATGTGAGGTCAGGGATGCTCACTGCTGCGATCGTCCCTGAGGAGTCGCTGCAAAGAGCTTGGCGGTGTGCCCCGGGGATGGTGGGCCTGAATGCCTGGCCCCTGGCCTGTGTAACCACAGAGCACAGACCTCACCCCACCATACCCACGGCCCTCGCTCACTGCCCATCCACAGCGTGCCTCCAGAGTCCTGGGCTCACCGCTTCTCTCACTTTGCACACGAAATGGGCTCAGAATGGCCAAGCAACTTGCCTCCCGGTACCTCAGCCAGTAAGTGGCACCAAAAGAAAAGATTCAACCCAAGCTTTGTCAGTCAAATCTGAGTCCTTAACGGCACTCGGTCCTGCCAACTTGTTAAAAGTTATGAGGGTCCAGGGACCCACGGGTCTCAGGGAGGTGAATATGGGGATTCTCAGTATAGGGAGGGAGGGGAGAGGGAAACGCAAGGCTCTTGGGATAAGCAGAGGACAAAGTAAAGGGACAGGCAGAGGACAAGTTCCCAGCCAAGGAGCTTGAGAGAAGACACTTTTATTTCAGCTCCAGCAAGAGGAAAAATCAGTGAACCCTGAAAATCCTCCTGCTGCACTCACCTAAAAATTAGAGGGGATGTAAGCACTATTGCTTTAACTGAATGGCTGAGCTGGTGAAAGGAAGGAAGGAAGGAGGGAGGGAGGCAGGGAGGGAGGGAGGCAGGGAGGGAGGGAGGGAGGGGAAGGAAGAGGAAGGAAAAGGAAAGGAAAAGACACAGGTGCCAGAAATGGAAAACAGGAGCAGTGATCGAATAAGCCACTGAAGTGTGGGTGGGAATGGCTCACGAGGTGTTACCCTCGGACAGTGATGGCGAACCTATGACACACATGTCAGAGGTGACACGCGAACTCATTTTGTTGGTTGATTTTTCTTTGTTAAATGGCATTTAACTATATAAAATAAATATCAAAAATATAAATCTTTGTTTTACTATGGTTGCAAATATTAAAAAATTTCTATATGTGACACGGCACCAGAGTTAAGTTAGGGTTTTTCAAAATGCTGACACGCCGAGCTCAAAAGGTTCGCCATCACTGCCCTAGGAGTATGGGTTTTCATCCATTCTTAAGTTAGGTGATGAGGCGCTGGTCCCAAGCAAAGTGGGGATTTAGAACTGCGAGCCCTGCCTGAAGACAGCACCCTGTAAAGACTACAGTACACTCTTAGAGGAAAGACAGAGAAGATACTTTTTCCCACACAGAGAAACAAGAAAGCATGCTTGCCCAGCCAGCAGAGCTCAGTGATTGAACATCAATCCATGAACCAGGAGGTCAAAGTTCCATTCCTGGTCAGGGCACATCCCCGGTTATATATCTCTCTCCCTCTCCCTTCCTCTCTGAAATCAATAAAAATATATTAAAAAACAAAAAACAAACAAACAAAAAAAACAAGCAAGAGAGAAACCAAGATGGCAGCCTAGGTAAAGACCTGAAATTGCTGCTTCGCACAACCACTTCAAAAATACAACTAAAAGACAAAATGGACATCATCCAGAACTACAGGAAGGCTGGCTGAGTGGAAATTCTACAACTAGAAGGAAAGAGAAAAGTACACTGAGACTCAGAGGAGGTGCAGAAGTAAAGTGCAGAGGTACGGAGGTGCACACGCAGAAAGGACTGGCTACTGAGGACGCTGTTGTCTTTTTCAGTCGGGAGGGAGTCTCAAGCTCCCAATGGCCCTGACTCCAATTCCGGGTGAGTCTCTGGGGACTCAGACTCATACGGGAGAAACTGGACTGTCTGGCAGCGGGCAGAACTCGAGGGCGGCTTTCTCTCAGAGGTGCTTGCAGCGATTACCGGGACACTGAGACCCAGGACCTCTTAGGGCAGGGCTGAGGATCAGCCATAGCTGTTTGCTCCTCCCTGTTGATTCCCTGAGACCCCGCCCCACCCAAGCTGTGCACAGAGGCTTTTGCATATGAATGGTCTGGCCCTTTGCAATCAAAAATTACCTAACAAACTGCAGCTGGGTCAGAGAGACCCAGAACACCCAAAAGAAGGCCCAAGGCCCCAAAGCAGCTTGCATTACTTCACAGCTGGGCCTCATCTGAGCACCTCCAAATCCCAAACAAAGAAGAGGAATCTGCAGATCTTTCCGTAGCTCCTGCTGGGTAGCCTCAGGCAGAGGCTAAATTGGCACCTCCTTAGAGATCCAAGTGCCAGTGTACCCAGTGGTCAGAGTAGGACCATCCAATTACAACTCCTCAGATCTATAAGGGACACACTCAGGGGGCAGACTCAGTGAGCACCAAAGCCCCACTGAAGCAAGTCTTGCCCCATAAGGGTGTCTTCAGCACAGAAGTTCTCCCACCATAGACACAGCTGATTCTCACAGCCAATTGGCCTGGAGGTCAAATCCTCCCAGTGTTACCTACAACAATCAAGGCTTAACTACAACAAGACTGTGCACAAAGCCCACAAGGGGGTGTACCAAGAGTGTCTACCTCAGGTAATTGGGGAGGCTGAGCCACTGGGCCCTATAGGACACTTAGCACAGAAAGCCACTCTATCAACGCAGGGAGCATAAAAAATGCCGAGACAAAGAAATAGGACACAAATGACAGAAATGGAGGAAACCAAACTACTGGATATAGAGTTCAAAACCATACTTTTAAGGTTTTTCAAGAATTTTCTAGAAACCGCTGATAAACTTAATGAGACCCTCGAGAAATCTAATGAGACCCTCGATGTTGTGATAAAGGACCAACTAGAAATTAAGCATACACTGGCTGAAATAAAGAATATTATACAGACTCCCAACAGCAGACCAGAGGAGCGCAAGAATCAAGTCAAAGATTTGAAATACAAAGAAGCAAAAAATACCCAACCGGAAAAGCAAAATGAAAAAAGAATCCAAAAATACGAAGATAATGTAAGGAGCCTCTGGGACAGCTTCAAGTGTACCAACATCCGAATTATAGGGGTGCCAGAAGACAAGAGAGAGCAAGATATTGAAAACCTATTTGAAGAAATAATGACAGAAAACTTCCCCTACTTGGTGAAAGAAATAGACTTACAAGTCCAGGAAGCGCAGAGAACCCCAAACAAAAGGAATCCAAAGAGGACCCCACCAAGACACATCATAATTAAAATGCCAAGAGCAAAAGACAAAGAGAGAATCCTAAAAGCAGCAAGAGAAAGAAAGTCAGTTACCTATAAGGGAGTACCCATATGACTGTCAGCTGATTTCTCAACAGAAACTTTGCAGGCCAGAAGGGAGTGGCAAGAAATATTCAAAGTGATGAATGCCAAGAACCTACAACCAAGATTACTTTATCCAGCAAAGCTATCATTCAGAATCGAAGGTCAGATAAAGAGCTTCACAGATAAGGAAAAGCTAAAGGAGTTCATCACCACCAAACCAGTATTATATGAAATGCTAAAAGGTATCCTTTAAGAAGAGGAAGAAGAAGAAAAAGGTAAAGATTCAAATTATGAACAACAAATACGCATCTATCAACAAGCGAATCTAAGAATCAAGTGAATAAATAATGTGATGAACAGAATGAACTGGTGATTATAATAGAATCAGGGACATAGAAAGGGAATGGACTGACTATTCTTGGGGGGGAAGGGGTGTGGGGGATGCGGGAAGAGACTGGACAAAAATCGTGCACCTATGGATGAGGACAGCGGGTGGGGAGTGAGGGCGGAGGGTGGGGTGGGAACTGGGAGGAGAGGAGTTATGGGGGGCGGGAAAGAGGAACAAATGTAATAATCTGAACAATAATGATTTAATTTTTAAAAAAATAAAAAATTAATGTAGATAAAATATTTGCATAATCTTTAATTAGGCAGAAGTTTGAAACTCATTCCTCCCCGGAAGCTCTGCCAGGCGGGCTGCCAGTGGGGCCTCGGCCGGGTCCCAGGCTGACCGACACTCCTCTCTCCCGTGCTCTCAGGACCTTCTCAACGACCTGTTCGCCACCGCTTTCCTGGCAGGCGCTGTGGGCTTTGCCGTGCAATCTCGCCAAACCATGCCAGTGAACTACTTTGTTGCTGTGGTGAGTCTCCCTTGTGGGGCTGGTTCATCTGCTTAGAAATCACCTCTTTTTGGAGAACGGGTGTTTTCCCCCCTTCGAAGGCCACAGAATGGCTTTTCACCGAATTGTGCCATCCAAGCCAAGTTTGAAAGTAAAGCTGATCAATGTTCACAGTCGAGAAGCCGTTGAAATAAATTTGATGTGTAGGGAGCCAGCCAAGCTGCTGGCTTCCTCCTTTTGCTGCTGACCCAGAGGCCAAAGCTCCCACCCGACCCCCAGGCCGGGTTTAAAGAAGGAAGTGGTGGGTAACAGGGCACTGGGGGGGGGGACTCCGTCTCTGGGGTCTGGCCATTTAAGGGGACAAGGGGGTGTCTTTTACAGCCCCTGCTTACTATCGGAAACCAGGAAGGAGCCCAGCGCTGTGCTTCGGTGGTTGAGCGCTGATCTATGAACCAGAAGGTTCAACTCCTGGTCAGGGCACGCGCCCAGGTTTTGGGCTTGATCCCCAGTAGGGAGCCTGCAGGAAGCAGCCAATCATTGATTCTCTCTCCTCATTGATGTTTCTTTCTCTCTTTCTTTCTCTCTCTCTCTCTCTCTCTCTCTCTCTCTCTCTCTCTCTCTGTCTCTCTCTCTCTCTCCCTTCCTCTCTCTGAAATCAATAAAAATATATTTTTTACAAAAAAAGAAAAGAAACCAGGAAGGAAATAGGCCAACTTCGGGACGAAAAGCCAAAGTCACGAGGCCCCTCTTGTTTTCCAGATCCTTATCGGTTTGGCTGCATTTTTCCCTTTAATCGATATATGCCTTCAAAGAAAACACTTCAGAGGCAAGAAAGTCAGAAAGAATGTGCTGGTTCCTCCTCAAAAAATGGCAGATGCTTCAAAGGAAGAGCCAAAAGCGGAGGCGGCAAAGCCAAAGGACGACAAAAAGGGAAAGCCGGCGCCAGCAGCAGCAGCAGCGGGAGGAGCAGCACCAGCAGAAGCAGCAGCAAAGCCAGGCAAGAAATGACACCAAGGAGAAGCCGGTGGTCGGACGTGGCCGTGTATTTTACAACGAAGCAGAGTCCCACTGTCTTCCTTGTCTTCTTTCTCAATGATTTTCTTGTCCACTTAAATAACCACCTCTGCTCGGAAAAGAAATTCTCTTCAAACGGATTTTTTGTTCCTGCAAACAACGTTTACCGAAAGTTTTGGTGCCGTGAGGGGCTTGGGGGACCAGCATGTGGGTGACGCTGGCTGTCAACGCTGACCAGCCAAAGGGGCCAGAGGAAAAGGAGAGAACGGAAAACAAAAGGATGCCTTTTTTTTTCACGTTATTTTTTATTTTTATTTATTTTAGAGAGGAAGAGAGAGACTCTAGGTCGGGGCACAAGGGCACATGGTTCACAGGTTGACGCTCAACCATTGAGCCAAGCTGGCCAGGCTCACGTTAATATTTTTATTTTTTATATATTTTTTTTATTAATTTCGGAGAGGAAGGAAGAGGGAGAGAGAGAGAGAAGCATCAATGATGAGAGAGAATCATTGACTGGCTGCCTCTTGCACACTCCCCACTGGGGATCGAGCCCCCAACCTGGGCATGTGCCCCTGACCGGAATCGAACCTGGGACCCTTTACTCCGCAGATCAACGCCCTATCCACTGAGCCAAACCGGCTAGGACTGATATTTTTTAAAAGCATCCAGGTGGTTGCTAGGAGAGAAATAAGATTGCTGGCCTTCCTGATTCCTCGAAGTTTGGTATTGGTCCTCATTTGAAGATCCCTCGGGAGGAGGGCAACAGGGGTGGTGGCACCTCCTCAGGGCTCAGGGCCTCTGCGAGCCGGAGTCAGGCTGGAGTGGGCCAAGCAGGATGGGCCCAGAAGGGACTGGGGGGCTGGTTGCTGGGGAGATGGCCAGCGGTCCCTGGGACCTGCAGCATCTCTGTCCAGTAAAGACCTGAGCATAAGCCCTGAGCATCCGCCGGGCTCCAGAGCCACAACTCCCACATGCACGCGCCCCCCAACCCCTGCACCAGGGTCAGGGTCTCATTCTCACCAGACAGTCCAGCCACTTGGCAACTTGGCAGGAGAAGAGCCATCCTCGTGAAAGAGAAGTGAGGTCCCAAACTGATGCCTGAGGAGCTGGGAGGGGCGGGGGTGGAGGGCGCATGAGCTCAGCCAGGAACCACATGAGAGAGAGGCGGGGAGGGTCAGCTGGGCCTGGGCTGCCGGGGGAGGGTAAAGACTTTGGCCTCTGTCCTAAGGGCCATGGGGACCCCTGAAGACTCAGGGTGCGCGTCCCAGTGGGAGGAGATGACACAGTCGGCTGCTGCGGAAGAGGAGGAGGCTGCCTGTCAGGCAGGTGGGAAAGATGGGCGGCCTGGAGCAGGTCCCTGGGGAAGCAGGAAGAGCTGGTGTCTACCCTTCAAGGGCACCTCTGTAGCCCTCACACCACCCCCTGCTGGCCAGGTAAGGTAAGGCAACCCTACTAAAAGGAGGAAACCCTACAGGGATTCACATTCTAGAGAAAAACTAAAACATGGACACCATCCTGCCGAATGATCCAGAATTACATCCCCCCAGATATTTAGCCAAGAGGACTGATAAACTAGAATGTTGTAAGAGCCAAAAAGCTAAAAAAAAAAAAAAGCCCAAATGTTTCAAAGGAGGTATACTGTGCTACGTTCACACAATATAATACTGCTCAGCAACAGAAAACCAGCTACTGGTACATGACAGAGAATGGCGATAAAAGTAAAAGATCATGATGAGTCTCACTGAGTACTGAGTGGAAGAAACCGGACCCAAAAGGAAGACACACAGCCAGTGTGGCTCAGTGGTTGAGCATCAACCCATGAATCAAGAGGTCACTAGTTTTGATTCCTGGCCAGGGCACAGGCCCAGATTGCAGGTTTGATCCCCAGCAGTAGGGTGCAGGAGGCAGCCCATCCACACTTCTCATCATTGATGTTTCCCTCCCTCCTCCTCCCTTCCTCTCTGAAATCAACATTTTTTTTAAATAAAAAGAACGTACCATATTCTATTTTGAAGTTCAAGAACAGGGGAAAATACAGTGAAAGAAATGGAAACAGTGGTTACCTCAGGAGGTGGAGAACGGGGATTGATTACAGAGCATGAGGGGGTTGGGGGGCATGAGACAGTTCTATGTCTTTATTTGGGGAACTGGTTACACAGGTGAATACATCTGCCAAACCTTTGACTGCATGCTTAAGATCTGTGCATTTCATTATATGCAAATTTTACCTAAAAGTGTAAGGTAACTATGACTGTGCTCAGAATCCAGCAGAAAAGGGTGGAGCTTGCTAAACTCCTCTGTGTGGCCATTCCTCTCACCCTGGGAGGCAGGTATCTGAAACAGTGTTTTTCCACACCCCAACTTTACACATTGAGGAACTAGAAAAAAAAGCAAACTAAACCCAAAGCTAGGAAAAAAAGAGGAAACAATAGACCAGAGATAAGTAAAAGAGAGAATAAGGGGGGGAAATAAAATCAACAAAACCAAAGATTAGGTCTTTGAAAATATCAACAAAATTAACAACCTTTAGGTAATGACAAAGAAAAAAGAGAACACAAATAACTAAAATCAGAAATGAAAGCAATGGTTACTACTGACCATACAGAGAAAGGATGCTAAGGTAATTCTATGAATGAATATATGCCAACAAGTTGATGAAATGGAAAAATTCCTAGTAATACACAATTACCTAAACTCACAGAAGAAAAAATAGAAAATCTCAATACACAACAAGTGAAGAGATTAAATTAGTAGCCAAAAACATTTCCCAACAAATAAAAGTCCAAGACCAGATGACTACACTGGTGAATTCCACCAAACATTTCAAGAATTAGTAATTCTCCTCAAACTCTCCCAAAAACTAGAAGGGAATACTTTTTTTTTTTTTTTCTTGAGGGAGGGAGAGGGATAGAGAGAAACATCAATCAGCTGCCTTCTGCACACTCCCTACTGGGGATGTGCCTGCAACCAAGGTACATGCCCTTGACGGGAATCAAACCTGGGACCCTTGAGTCTGCAGGCCGACGCTCTATCCACTGAGCCAAACCGGTCAGGGCAAAGGGAATACTTCTTAACTCATGCTATATGCCAGCATCACCCTGATACCAAAACTAGATAAAGATATCACACAAAAACTAAACACCAGTATCTGTTATGACTTTAGATCCAAAAAATTCCCAACAAAATACTAGCAAACCCAATCTAATAGCATATTAAAAGGAATCTACGCCATGATGAAGTGGGATTTATTCCAGAATAACATCGCAAAGCTTTTAAAAACTGACCGGACATTGGAACCACAGGCCAATGGTGGGTAGGCCTGAATCTAACCAGATTGACTGTCTGCTTTAACAACAAATCTCTATAAAAGTTAAGCAAACCCAGAATTCAAAACATAATGTTCAATATTTGCCAATGTTATTTACGATAAGGGCTTAATCTCCAACATTTACAGGAAAACTCATACAACTTAACAAAAAGAAGATAAACAATCCAATCAAAAAATGGGCAATGGACCTAAATAGACCCTTTCGAAAGAGGACATACAGAAGGCCAAGAGACATGTGAAACATGCTCAAGGTCACCAATCATCTGAGAGATGCAAATCAAAACAACAATGAGGTACCATCTCACACCTGTCAGAATGGCAATCATCAACAAATCAACAAACAACAAGTGCTGGTGGGGATGCAGAGAAAAAGGAACCCTCCTTCACTACTGGTGGGAATGCAGACTGGTGCAGCCACTGTGGAGAACAGTATGGAGTTTCCTCAAAAAACTAAAAATGGAACTCCCATTTGACCCTGTGATCCCACTTCTAGGAATATATCCCAAGAAGCCAGAAACACCAATCAGAAAGGATATATGCACCCATATGCTCATAGCAGCACAATTCACCATAGCTAAGATTTGGAAACAGCCTAAATGCCCATCAGCAGATGAGTGGATTAGAAAACTGTGGTACAGCTACACAATGGAATACTATGCTGCTGTAAAAAGGAAGGAACTCTTGCCTTTTGCAACAGCATGGATAGAACTGGAGAGCATTATGCTAAGTGAAATAAGCCAGTCAGAGAAAGATAAATACCCCATGATTTCACTCATTTGTGGAATATAGAGAACAACATAGACTGATGAACAGGGACAGATCCAAAGACAGAGAAACAGCAATCAGACTATTAATCCCCAGAGGGAAAGTAAGGGAGGGAGGGGGCAAGGGGAAGAGATTAACCAAAGGACTTGTATGCATGCATATAAGCTAAACCAATGGACACAGACAACAGGGGGAGGAGAGCATGAGTGGGGGAGGGATGGGGGTTTAATGGTGGGGAGATGAGGATACATTTGTAATACCTTAACTAATAAAGAATTAAAAAAAAAAAAACGACAAGTGCTGGTGAGGATGCAGAGAAAAAGGAACCCTCCTTCACTGCTGGTGGGAATGCAGACTGGTGCAGCCACTGTGGAGAACAGTATGGAGTTTCCTCAAAAAACTGAAAATGGAACTCCCATTTGACCCAGTGATCCCACTTCTAGGAATATATACCAAGAAACTGGAAAACCAACCAGAAAAGATATATGCACCCATATGTTCATAGCAGCACAATTCACCATAGCTAAGAGCTGGAAACAGCCTAAATGCCCATCAGTAGATGAATGGATTAGAAAACTGTGGTACATCTACACAATGGAATACGACGCTGTGGTAAAAAAAAAAAAAAAGAAGGAATTCTTACCATTTGCAACGGCATGGATAGAACTGGAGAGCATTATGCTAAGCGAAATTAGCCAGTCAGAGAAAGATAAGTATCACATGACCTCACTCATTTGTGGAATATAATGAACAACATAAACTGATGAACAAAAACAGATCCAGAGACAGAGAAGCATCGATCAGACCATCAAACCTCAGAGGGAAGGCAGGGGAGGGGAAGGCCGAGGGGGAGAGATCAACCAAAGGACTTGTATGCGTGCATATAAGCCTAACCAATGGACACAGACTCTAGGGGGGTGAGGGCACGAGCTCGGGGGAGGGGCAGTGGGCGGATAAGGACACATATGTAATACTGTAATCAATCAATAAAAAAGCATAATGTTCAAAATGTCCGTTATACAATCGATAATTATTTGACATATGAAGGACTAGAAAAAATCTCAACATCTTATGAGGGAGAAGACAATGAACAATCTCAAGAATGGCACAAATGAAGAAAGAAAAAAAGACAAGAATTCCACAAATGTTAGGAGGATCAGAGCAGGACTTTAAAGAAAATATTAGAAGCATGCTCTAAGAATAAATTTTAAAGAATAAATAGAACACATGGAAGGATAGAATGTCTTAGTGGAGAAAAAGAAGATATAAAAAATAAATGGAAATTTTAGAAATGAATATAATAACCACATTTTTAAAACTGGATGGGCTTAGGAGCAGAATGGAGATGACAGAGGAAAGAGTGAACTTGATGATAAATCAGTAGAAATGATCTGATCTCAACAAAAGAGAATAAAAAGATGGAAAGAAATGAACAGAGCCTCAAGGACTTTAGAGATAGTAGCAAAAGGTCTAATTACCTGGAATTCCTGTAGGAGAGAAGATAGACTGTAGATTAAAGAGGAAATTAAAATGGAAACCATGCCCACCGGGAGTGGCTCAGTGGTTGAGCACTGAGCTATGAACCAGGAGGTCATGGTTCGATTCCTGGCCTGGGGTTGTGGGATGGATCCCCAATGTGGGGCGTGCGGTGGGCAGCCAATCAATGATTCTCTCTCATCAATGATGTTTCTATCTCTCTCTGAAGAAATAAAAGTTCTCTCTGAAAGAAATAAAAGTATATTTTAAAAAATAAAACTAAAACTACAAGCTATTCAGAAATGGGTAAAAACTAGGGCAATATTTTTGGCATGTGTCTGAAGTGGTCCTCAGAGGAAAAAATGTATAACTTTAAGTGTCTTCATTAGGAAACAAGACTTACATAAAGGATAACACAAATAGTAAAATTAAACAAAAACAACAAAAAACCTGCAAGTCCATTCTATTTGTGCCGGAAGCCGGTCCATCCTTGCTGCTTGACACAGTCGCTGCAGGAAAGAAACATCTGCACAGCATATGTTTCAAGGGACCTGGCGTATATAGCATACTGTTCTTAATATGTTTGCTCCCCTTAGCGCTGTGTGCTTTAACCAAGGTCACCTCTCCGAGAAAGGTTGTTTCCCCAGGTAGGAATTTTTCCCTGAAGTCAGGGAGGGGATGCCTCTCCTAGAAAGGTTGTTTCCCCAGGTAGGAATTTTTCCCTGAAGTCAGGGAGGGGATGAAACTCCTTAACTAAGTGCTAGGCGGGTAGTTAATCACTTTAACTACAAACAATCATGCTTAAGCTACATAATCTTTACTCCCTGGAATGGAGATAAGAAATGCCCTAACCTTTGTAATAGAAATTGACAGGATTAAAATCAACTGGTATAAATATGGATGTAACAAAACAATAAACAGCAGAACCTCTCTGGAGATCGAGACCAGAACTTGGCTGGAGATCCTGGCTAGGCTGCTGATCAACTGAACACTGTCTCCGTGTCCTTCCTTCTTCGCCGACTCCGTCTACGCCTTTGGGAACCCCTGGACCTGCTGGGGTTGGACCCCGGCATATTTGTGAAAACAAAGGCAAAAATCCCAAATAAAAATATTACCTAAATGAACCCAGAGATTTAGCAAAAGAGCAAACACCCTGACCAAGAAAGGCACATCCCACAAACGTAAGGATGGCGAGCATTAGGAAAACGGCTACTGTCGTTCACGACATGCATAGATTAAAGGAGAAAACAGCTCGTTCTAAAAGAAAGAAATCTGTATGGCAAAAACGCAAGGTGAAAGGTAAGTGACAACTCAGGAAAAAATATTCATAACTCACATGTCAGAAGAAGGCCTAATTTCCTGGCAAGTGTGTTCTTATGCGTGTGAAAAGTCAATTCTCAGAAAAGGAAATGCAAATGGCGCTCACACATGTAAAAAAAATAAAGAAGTGTTTGTGCCACTCATAACTAGAGAAATGCAAATGAAAACTGCGCAGAGGGACCTTGGTTTCTAAATTCCACCCTCCGATAAAGAGCACCAGGGCTTCCTGGAGAATTGGCGATTCCAGGCCTAAGATGGGGAGAACACAAAATGAGCCTGAAGCATCTCACAGAGGCAGAGAATAAGGAAATGAAAAAAAAGAGGGGGAGGGGAGCCCGCCTACGGGCCAAAGATGGAACAACAACCAATAAAATGAAGTCTGATAGTAGTTCATTATAACTCAAAAAACTAAATAAGTAAACTAGTGGAGAAGAACGGAGAATATTCCTTCCACAAGGAACGTGAAAGGAATAGAGCCACCCTCCTCCATTCCATAGCAGGTATTTCATGCTGCCACCCTCTGTGACAGGCTCTGGGCTGGGGCTGGTCCCCAGGGAGCTCACAGCCTGGGGTGGGATGGACAGGGGCCCGGGGTCTCCAGCCACCTCAAGCAGGGGCACCCACCAGGCTCTCCGTGCCCCCTCCTGGGCCCGCTCAGTCATTCTGGGCTGCCACCCTATTTTGTTTTTGGTGCCCTTTCAGTTCATGGAGATGTAAAATAAAACACACCCATGTTAAAAGTACTGTTTGATGTGTTTTGAGAAATGTATGTCCCCGAGTAACCACCACTCCTGTCAAAATAAAGCGCATTTCCAGCACCCAGTTTCCTCGAGCCCCGACCCTGGGTACAGACTGGTTTCTGTCACCACAGCGTAGTCTCACGTATTCTAGGATTTCATAAAGGTGGGATCATACAGCATGTACTGTTTTCAGTGTGGCTCCTTTCATTCAACATCATGTCTGCAAAATGCAGCCATATTGTTGCACGCACCAACGATTTATTCCTTTTTATTGCTGAGGTGCTTTCCCTGGAAGGGATGTCCCTCAGTTAGCTTATTCCTTCCCCTGCTGATTAACCAATGGGTGGTTTCTACGTTAAGCTTTTAAAAATAGAGCTGCGGACGGACATTCGTGTACAAGCCTCTGTAGAGACCCGTGCTTTCATCTCTCTTGGGTAAATACCTACAAGAAAAATAGCTGGGTCCCATGATAGACCTCTGTTTAACTTTTTTTAAAAAAAAAAAAATCCTGCCCTAACTGGTTTGGCTCAGTGGATAGAGCGTCGGCCTGCGGACTCAAGGGTCCCAGGTTCGATTCCGGTCGAGGGCATGTACCTTGGTTGCTTTCACATCCTCAGTGGAGGGTGTGCAGGAGGCAGCTGATTGATGTTTCTCTCTCATCGATGTTTCTAACTCTCTATCTCTCTCCCTTTCTCTCTGTAAAAAAAAAAAAAAAAAAAATCAATAAAATATATTTAAAAAAAAAAAAAAAAAATCCTCACCTGAGAATATGTTTATTGATTTCAGAGAGAGGGGAAGGGAGAGTGGGAGGGGGAGAGAGAGAGAGAGAAACATTGGTTGTTTGGCCCCAACCAGGGATCAAACTCAAAACCTCTGCCGAAACCGGTTTGGCTCAGTGGATAGAGCGTCGGCCTGCGGACTGAAAGGTCCCAGGTTCGATTCTGGTCAAGGGCATGTACCTGGGTAGCGGGCACATCCCCAGTGGGAGATGTGCAGGAGGCAGCTGATCGATGTTTCTAACTCTCTATCTCTCTCCCTTCCTCTCTGTAAAAAAATCAATAAAATATATTTAAAAAAAAAAAACAAAAAAAAACCTAGGCATATGCCCTGACTGGGAATCGAACCCACAACCTTATGTACGGGACTACGCCCAACCAACTGAGCCACACCGGGCAGGGCTGTTTAACTTTTTTTGTTGTTGTTTTAATATAATGTTGTTGTTTGATTGGCTGCCTCCTGCACGCCCCCTCCTGGGGATCAAGCCCACAACCCAAGCACATGCCCTGACTGGGAATCGAACCCTGACCTCCTGATTCTTAGGTCGACCCTCAACCACTGAGCCACGCCAGCTGGGCCTGTTTAACCTTTATATCAGCAGTGAATGAAAGGTCCATCTGCTATACATCCTCACCAGCACTTAAATAGTAGCATCCCTTTCTATGAAGCCATTTTGATAGGTGTAGAGCAGTGTCTCATTGTGCCTTTAATTTGCATTTCTAGATGTCATGGTGTTGAGCATCTTTTCACCCATGTGTTTATTAGATGTCCGTACACCTTTGTTGAATTGTCTGTCTGAATCTTTGGCCCCTTTTAAAATCCAGGTTGTTTTCTTATATTGAGTTGCAATTTTGAGCCACGTTTTAATTAACAGAGATGAGAACCAGGTGGTCCTCAGGTCTAACCCCTCCCCTCCCTGGCCTGCTCCCAGGGAATGTGGGTAAATCCCAAACTCCAGGGCCGGGGCCTGCACAACCTGCCTCCTCCCGCTGGTCCCTAGCTCAGTCCTTCCTGCCTGGCCGCCCGCTGAACCTGCCGACATCTATTACCAGCGACCACCTAACTCAGGATTCTCCGGGCACAGTTAGTGTTTACCCACACCCCCAAAACCCACAGCCAGCGGGGCTTCCCCTCAGGTCGGGCTCCCAGTTCTGCGGCGGAATGAATCCATAGGTAAATGAACGCCTCTTACCTAGCTGGAGAGGTCGGCCAAGTCTCCTCTGAGGACGCATTGCTGCTTTTTGGTCGCAGCAGACTAAAGGACTGCTCGGATAACGCGGCGGGGAAAGCACTCCGCGCAGAGCGGGTAGCGCGTGCAAAGGCCCGGCTGCAGGAGGGAGAGCCTGGTTTGTGTGAGAAACCGCGAGGAAGCAGGTGGGTGGAAGAGAAGGGCGGAGAGGGCAGCGAGGGGTGATGTTTTGCCCTGTACCGAGGCCCTGAGCGAGATGGGGAGCTCCCACGGCTCCCATCTGCCTCCTCGGAACAGCGCAGGAGGAGACAGGAGCGGCCTGCGGTCTGGCGGAGGCCTTGGTGGCGGTGAGAAGGGCGCGGGGACGGGCGTGTAGGAGGTGAACGTGTGTGGCCGTCGTGGTGAGACAGAGGCTGGGCGAGCACCAGGCCACCCCCGGGGACTCTGGCTCTTGGGTGGAAGGACGGCGGGCAGCACCCCTCGCAGAGGCCCGCGCAGCCAGCATGTCCCGGGCTGGTTTTGGCGACACTGAACAGGCGCCCCAGAAGGAGCGTGCGCGCGCGCGCGTGTGCCGTGCACGGGGCTTGCATCTTCGCCTCCCGCCCCCGGAATACAAGGGTGCGGCGGGGTGGGGGGTGGGGGTGGGGTGGGCCAAATGGCCGAGAGAGAAACAGCGGGAGTGGGTGGGAGGCCGACAGCGCGATCGAAGCCGCGGGAGGACCGGGCAGAGTTTTGCTGTTTGGGCGCCTAGGGTCCTGGGTGCCGGACCTGTGCCCGGCTTGAAGCTCGACGGGAGGCAGCGAGCGGAGGCCACCCTTCTGGGTTGTGGGGAGGACAGCCGGTGGGAGCTCCGACAGGGCACCCGAGGGTGGCAAACAAGTTCTGCAGCCTCCGGGGCAGGGGTGAGAGGAGAATGGGAGGCGTCTCAGGGGGCCCCAGGCCGGCACCGCGGCGGGTCCCGGGTCCGAGGGCAGGAAGGGAGGAGAAGGAACGAGGGCGGAAGAGGGGAAGGGAGGTCGGAGTCGAGGAGGGGGCAGGGGAGAGGCGGGGCCGGGGGCGGGGCGCGGCGGGGGATGCGCCCCTGCGCCGAGCTCGCCCGGCCCCTCTCTCCTTCCGCACAGCCGGGGTTTCCGCTTCCCTCCCGGGCGCAGGGGGTGAGGGAGCCAGACCGAGCCGCGTCCGTGCAGCCGCCACCGCCATGTGGCCCCCAGACCCGGACCCCGAGCCGGACCCCGAGCCCGCCCGCCGCTCCGCTCCCGGCGCGGGTGTCCCGGGGCTGCGCGCCCTCCTGCCCGCGCGCGCCTTCCTCTGCTCGCTCAAAGGCCGCCTCCTGCTGGCCGAGTCGGTGAGTGAGGCGCGGCCCCCTGGGGGCGGGGGCCCCTGTCCGGCGCGCCCCGCTGGTCCCGCTCGGAACCCGGTCCAGTTGGGCACACTTGCCCGCGTTCAGGACGGACTCGCTGAAGCTCAGCGCGCGGGGCAGAGGCGAGGCGGGGCCCGAACCCGCGCTCTCCCGGGCGTTCCACGCGCGCGTGCCAAGCTGGGGGTGGCAGAGGTCTCCAGCCTCCAGGCCTGGGTGAGAGGAGAATGCGAGGGGCCCGGGGAGCCTGGCGAGAGGCCCCGCGCGCGGCGCTGTGTGACCTCGGGCGCTTCCGCCCTCTCTGGGCCCCGGGAGGGTTCAGCGCGCTCGGCCCTTCTCGCGCCCGGGGGCCCTCGCCCTCGTTCCGGGGCGCAGGGAGGGCCAGCCGGGCCTCGGGCGGCGGGGCGGAGGCTGCGGTGGAGCCCAGCCAGCTGGGATGGGGACAGCACCGGGTGGGAAGGGGACCCCTGGGAATGGGTGAGGCCCCGGCAGCACTCTGGGGGGCGCGCAGGCGCCGGGGCGGGGGCCGGAGCCCAGCGGGGTGACTTCATCCCCCGCCTCCCCTTCCTCGTCGGGATCCAGCCGCCCCGCCCCCGCCGAGCTGCTTCTTCCTTCCCGCTCCCCCCGCCCGGGCCGGCCCGGCCTTTGTCCTCGGGACCCGGCGAAAAGCCCCGCACTGGCCGCGGGTGGGCTGGGGGCTGGCCCTGGACCCCCGTGGAGGGAAGGGGAGGGAGAGACCAGGCGGAGGGGACGCGGGATGAGGGAGGGGCACTGATTACTTAGATCCCGGCCTCTGTCTTTATTCCCACTTTGATGACAAGATCGCTGAGGCCGGAGCTTAAGGGGTTTGACCCGTGAGGGCGGGAGCTGCAAGGACCGCGGGGGATGGGGTCAGAAGGAGGGGGATCCTGCCGCCGCTTCAGAAGGCGGTCTGTGGTCCTGTCACCTCTGCTGGGCCTGGGGTCAGCCCGGAGGTCAGCCCAGGACCTGCCCAACTCCCAAGTGAGGCCGCAGGACCCCCAGCCCTCACTTCAAGGGGTTGCCTCCTGGTTGGCCACTCCAGCCCCACCCGAGAGATCGATGGGAGCTACTTTCGGGGAGAAGCCTGAGTCCACCATCCACCGAGGGGACCCCAAACCCACCCCACTCAGGCCCCCCAAATAAGTCAAGGGGTAGCAGGCTGGAGCTTAGAGGAGGCCCGGGGCAGAGCTGGGAGTCAGGAATCTGTCTGGGAGTGTCAGGCGTGGGGAGGAGTGAGGGTGGGCACTGAAGTCGCAAAGGGAGCTGCTCCCCGGCACTCGTGACTCCTGTAGTCACCTCCTGTCTGCCCCAGGCCCACGCAAGTGGGGAGGCTGGCAGGGGCAGGAAGGGGTGAAGTGGCAACTAGGAATCAGAGAATGAGGAAACAGGAATCTAGAGAGGGATGTCCACAGTCAGGCTTGGGGGGGTATGGGCGGGGCAGGAAGGAGAGGGACTCAAGAACAGCCCAGCCGAGTGAGTACAGCAGGAGCTGTGGACAGGCCGAGTCCGGGTCCCACACCTTGTCTTCCGGCTGCCTCTGTGCCCTGCTTAACCATCTGTTCAAGTTGGACTCAGCTATCCCCAGGGCCATGTTCAGTACAGATGCGGGTGCCCTGGGGACCTCCTGGGATTTCTGTAGCTCATTTGTCTGAAGCAGCCTCAGTGCTTCCTGTGAGGCCTCTGGGTATCCCTTGCAAGGCCCCCTGGGCCCCACTCAGAGCTACTCAGCCATAGACATGTTCAGACCCAGACACCGTGACAGAAACCAGATAAAAGCCAACACCCACAGGGCAGGGTTGCTTAAGAAAGTCACTGCCGGTCAAGCCAGCCCTGGGTTCAAAATCCTGGTATCCTCTTATTCGCTGCATGACACTGAGCAATCACTTCACCTCTCAGAACCTCAGTCTTCCCGTCTGTAAAGTGGGCTGTAAGCAGCACCTGGCACATGGGTGGTTGCGAGGATCCCAGGAGATCCCACAAGCCTCAGCGGGCACCGCCCCAGCACCTTGGTCTGCTCTGCAGCACACACAGTCTGCAGAACTATTGGGGGGCTCAGCGTCCGGCAGCATCAGTTCCCACACACAGTGCATGGACAGGGCTGCAGAGAACATTTTCACTCTAGTTCCTCAGCGCTCCTCGCCCAGAGACCAGCGGGACCGGGGACATCAGTGTCAACACTCTTCTCCTGGGTGTTTATTTCTTATTAGTCGTAAAATTTGCAAATATATTAAAAAGTCAAAAGAGTTATACTCTTAATACTAATATACCCACCACCTACATTGTACAGTTGTTAACACATTGGTATATTTACTTTATCACATATCTCTCCATCTATCTAGCAATCCATTTAAAATATATATATTTTTTATTGATTTCAGAGAGGAAGAGAGATAGAGATAGCAACATCAATGAAGAGAGAATCATTAATCAGCCGTTTCTTGCACACCCCACACTGGATCAAGCCCCGCAACCTGGGCATGTGCCCTGATCAAGAATTGAACCATAGCCGAAACCGGTTTGGCTCAGTGGATAGAGCGTCAGCCTGCGGACTGAGAGGTCCCGGGTTCGATTCCGGTCAAAGGCATGTACCTGGGTTGCGGGCACATCCCCAGTGGGGGATGAGCAAGAGGCAGCTGATCAATGTTTCTCTCTCATTGATGTTTCTAACTCTATCTCTCTCCCTTCCTCTCTGTGAAAAATCAATAAAATATATTTAAAAAAAAAAAAAGAATTGAACCGTGACCTCCTAGTTCATAGGTCGACGCTCAACCACTGAGCCACACCAGCCAGGCTCCATTTTGTTTTTCAATGAATTTAAACTGCAGACATCAGTACATTTCAACTCTAAACACTTCAGCCCCCATATCTTTACTAAGTTTAAGATTTTACTGTTTTTCAGGTAGATTGCATTCAGTGAAAAGTGCCGATCTTGTGTGTTGGGAGTGAATTTTTGAAATTGGTTCCTGCTTAGTGGGCTGCCTTTGAGGCTGCTTAGGTCTGCCTAGCCCGTTGGACATCATCTGGGTCGGGTGAACTCTGCCATAGAGCCTGCTGGGGTGGGGGCAGAGTGAGCAGCCCCAGAGGGTGGCCTCCTGCGGCTGGACACACATAGGAGGCTGGCACTTCCTGATTGGGTCCTGGCAAGGAGCTGGCACGGGGTCAGGACTAAGGGCGATGCCCAGAAACACTGGGGGCAACACAGGTGTGAGCCTGGGCCGCATGGCCAGGTCCTAAGCCTGGCAGCTGCAGAACTGAGGGCAGATCACCTTCCATTCCTGAGCCTCCTCTACTCCTGACTGGCGGGGGCTCAAAGGGGCCCTGGGTGAGGGGCTGTGCCAAGGCTCTGACTTCTCCCTCCCCACCCACCCAGGGCCTCTCCTTCATCATCTTTGTCTGCTACGTGGCGTCCACAGCGTCCGCCTTCCTCACCGCGCCCCTCCTGGAGTTCCTGCTGGCCCTCTTCTTCCTCTTTGCTGATGCCATGCAGTTGAACGACAAGTGGCAGGGCTTGTGCTGGCCCATGATGGTGAGGGCTGGGGCCCCAAGAGGAAGCGGCTGGCTGCCCTTTCTTCGATGCACTGGGACAGCTGTTTGCCGTTGGTTGGAGCCAGGCGGGTAGACCTGGCTTCAGGTGATCTGGGCCCCTCCACTCAGCAGCCATATAACCCCGGTCAGGGCCTCCAGGTCTCTCTGTAAGGCAAGCATGTCAAACTCAAAGGCTAACACGGGCCAAATAAACAAGGTTTAAGTTTATGTGGGCCGCAAAATAACAAAAGCTTCAATTTTCATAGAAATGTAGGTTTATTTCGATAGAGACATGCTGGATACAAAGGGCTGAAATAAATGAGTAATCATTAAAATAAAATAGGACATTTTAATAAAAATTAATAATTTTTCTTGAACATTAACTTACCAGACACTGAATAACTGCACAAATTAATAAGCGTAACGTGAATAAACCTATTTTTTCATGTTCTCCGAAAGCGAAATATTTCCTGTTGCGCACAGCAAACAAGTCAGTACAAGACTAATGACGTGGCAATCAGCTGCTAAAATATTCGCTGCTAGTATTAGTGGAGAGAAATGGTGCGCTGGCACGTAAGGGAAATGAATGCAAGCACGATTATAGTAAACGCTGTAGTTCGTTATTAATGATTATGTATAACAGGATATTGTAAAAATTAAGTTACGAAATTTTAATTAAAACATTTCTGGGCCACAAAAATATTCCTTGTGTGCAGGGAGTTTGACATGCTTGCTGTAAGGGAATCCCAGACTGCATCCTTGCTGCTGGCCACGAGGTGGCGCTGGTGCCCTAGTCTCAGCTACAGGAATTCAAGCCATTTCGACCAGGGCCGGGCACCCTCACTCAGCCCTCTGGCAATTCGGCTTATCTCCCCGGCGCCCAGAGCCCTGCCTCAGACTTCGCTGTGTGCAGTGGGTCAGTGGGTCAGAGAGAAGGGACAGCAAGCCTGCACTTGAACCCTGGCCTCTCTTTTTTTGTTTAATAAAGTGAATTTTTTTAAAAAAATTATTGATTTGAGAGAGAGGAAGGGAGAGAGAAACATTGATGGGCTGCCCTCTCGCACGTGCCCTAACTGGGGATCGAACCCACACATTTTGGAATATTTTTTTTTATTTTTATTGTTGAGAGTATTACATATGTCCCCTTCCTCCTCCCCCCACCGCTGTTGTCCCCTCCCAGCCTGCCCCTGCCCCCAACCCCAGCCTGCACCTCCCCCGCCCCCACCCCCAAGCCTGGTCTTTTCTTGACTTCATCCCCAGCATTCTTCTGGATGGGCTGCACCCTGTGTCCCCATTTTAGGGACAAGTAAACAGAAACCATAATTCATAAATGGACCTGCAACAAGTATGTGGCAAAGTGAGGCCCAGGGGCAGGGCAGCCTCAGCTGCTGGCAGCCTGCAAGCGGCACCGGAGCAGGGGGAGGAGTGGCGGTGGGAGGACAGGGTGGGAGCCCCACAGATGCTGGACTCGGGAGCCAGGCATGTGTTCAGGCTGCCAGGCCCACCCTCCTCTGGGAACAGTGGGCTTCCAGCCCTGTTTGTGCTGCCTGGTGTCTTCTGAACCCCTCGCCCCTGCCTAAGCTCCCAGCTGGCCCCTCCCCTGCTGTGCCCCACTCCGTGGAGCTCAGGGCGGTGTGACCATGTCCCTCTCTCCCCAGGACTTCCTACGCTGTGTCACAGCCGCCCTCATCTACTTTGCCATCTCCATCACAGCTGTCGCCAAATACTCCGATGGGGCTGCCAAAGCAGCCGGGGTGAGTAGCTGCCCTACCCGAGAGGGGGTGGCCAGTGACGCCCCCCTCAAGTTCACCCTAGCCCTCCTAAAGTCCCAGATGCTTCTTAGGACACCTGCTTAGCATGGTGCCTGCTTAGGCCCCCAAAGGCCTCTTATTGGAGATCCACTCTGCCCCAGCTTTGAAAGGGTGTTTGCCAGCCAAATTAACAGCTCCTTTTCCCATTTGTCATTAATGGGAGGGGCCTGTGCCTGCCAGTCTGAGCTGCTTATTCAATCAGATAAATAGGTGGTGAGGCTGGGGCAGGTACCTCCCAGTCTCCTGGACCAGGGACTCCCGTCCCCGCGCACCCTGTCCTCTGTATCCACAGGTGTTTGGCTTCTTTGCCACCATCGTATTTGCCATTGACTTCTACCTGATCTTCAATGACGTGGCCAAATTCCTCAAACAAGAGGGCTCTGCAGACGAGACCACAGCCAACAAGGAGGAAGGTGGGTGGCCACCCCGCGGGCTGGGGCCCTGCTCTCCCCTGGGGACACTTGACACTTGGCTGGTTTGAGGCTGGAGTAGCAGCATGCCCCCTCTCCCCATGGGCAGGAAGTGTTTTCACAGCCTGGTTCTCGCATCCCTTCATGCAGCCCTGATCATAAAGCCGGTCCCCTCGGACGAGCACATGGCTCCCCAGAGCCTGAGCCTTTCCAGGAAGGGCAAGCGGAGGGCATGCCTGGCACCTCCATCTACCTTCAGTGGTCCCTGAGGAGCCCCCGGGGCAGCCAGTCAGTGGCTCCCACTCCTGGGCACCGTGCCCTGGGCTGCAAAGTGGCCGGCGCCCCTGCAGTCTGGCCTGCCCCACGGCTTCAGGGTCAGGGAACCAAGCTGGCTCTCGGCCTTACCCGCAGCGCCCAGGCAAGTTCCAGCTTGTTCTGCTTTTTATCCAAGGAGAGTGCAACGGGCCTTCTGGCCCCTCCAGCCAACCTTCAGCTCAGAATGGTTGTGCCATTACCTAATTTAAAAATAAACGGGTTGGGGGGGCTTGCAGATTGGGTGGCTGGTTTTCCACCTGTGACCACACAGCCATGCCCTGTTTCTGATCACAATGGCCAAAAAGAGGTTTCCTGATTTTCTAGTATATTTGAGTTTCTTAGATAAGAAAATGGTTTTCCCCACATTGTCCTGCTAAACTGTGGGGTAGGGTTGGGGTACAGATGTCCTGTCCTGACACCCCAGGTGAGAACAGCTCAGGGAGACTAAGGGCGCATGGAGCCCCAGAGGAAAGGGCAGTGGGGCTCCCGCCTGCATTTGGCTGCACCGTGGAGGTGACAGCGGCTGCCCTCAGGCCAAGCAGACCCCACCAGTGGCACCGGCAGCTGCAGGAGGGGCCCAACTGTGCCTCTCCAGAGACGGCTCCCGGCACCACCAGCCAGGAGGCTCCTGCCAAGCCTCCTCTGCTTTCTTTTCAGAAGAGGATTCCGACTCTGACTCCGACTAAAGGGCCGCCCCGCCCTGGCAGCCCCGGCCACGCGGGCCTTCCCTCCTGCACTTCTCACCGGCTGGCTGGCCGGCCGGAGCAAGGCCTGGGGACCGGGAGTGTTGGAGGAAGGCTGTCACTTCTCCAGGGGAGCAGGCCTCCTCGCAGCCCCAAGGTGACGTTTCTGAGCCTGTCTAACCGCTCTGCACAGGAGGGCATCGTGAATATCCCGCCACTCCTCGTTTCTGTCCCACAGACCTTAAGCCCTTTGACCTCTCTGCCGAAAATAAGCACAAAGGGACAAAGCAAATAGAGCCATTTGACCCCTGTCACAGGGATATGCATGCCAAGATGGGGTGGCTAGAGGTAACGGGTAAGGCAGAAACCACCAGGGGCCAACCGCCAGCCCCCCAGCCCCAGAGACCTTCGTCTGCATTTGGTGCCCCTGCCCATGCCAGGCACTTTGTTGAGAACGATCCTTCCAAGGTTCTTTGGTTCAAGGAGCACCACTTCCTTCATTCTGTAAGCAGGGAGGAAGCTGGCCTTTGCCATGCCTTTAACTGCCTCCTCACACCCCTGGAAACCGTGACTCCTTCAGGGGACAGGACTATTGTGGGTCTAAGACCATTTCAAAGAAAAGCTCGTAAAGCAGCTTACCGGGTCCAAAAGATCAGGGCCCACAGGAAGGGACAGCGTCCTGGGTCGCTGGGCAGGCCCAGCTGGAGCCGCTCTGCCCCGGGGGTCCGCCAGCAGCCACAGGCTCTTGGACGCTCGGGACCATGTGCTTCTAGACACCAGAGCAGGTCTCCCGACCACTCACAAGAGGTGAGACGTGCCTTCTGTGTTCTCCTGTGCTGTGTATATATCTTCAATGGATTTTGTAACTTTATATAATTTTTTTATACAAAAGCAGCTTCTTAAATAGCATTTCCTGTGACCAAGAGGCCTTACGAAATGAGCCAGAGTTCTGGACCCATTTGGGAACATTTGTAACTTTTGTTCTTCTCTTGCATGTGAATCTCCTCCCCTGAAAAAAAGCCATAATGAATTAAACCAGACTGACTACCTGCATGGACTGTGTTTGAAGACCTTCCACCCCCCAGAGCGATGCCATCCAGTATCAGCGTCGGTGCACGCGCGCACGCACACGCACACGCACGCGTGCGCACACACGCTCCATGCCAGGCACCCACTACGCTCTCTGGCCTGTGCTCTTACTTACTCCTCACACAATCCTGTTTGTAGGCCAGGAAACTGACAGAAGGTTCGATGACTTGCCCAGGTCACCCAGCCCCTTTGAGGAGGCCCAGGGCCTCAGTATTAGGGCACGTCCCACCACACCCCTCAGGCAGCCAGACCTCGGAGTCCCCGTGGTTGGGAACTGGTTGCACCAGGGACCTCAGAATCGGAGCCTGGGGGCAGCCTGGCCAGCACTTTGGCCTAGGCCTATGGGAAGGAGCAAGCTTTCTGCCCCGGGTTACACACACACACACACACACACACACACACACACACACATTCTGAGAATGTGTGTGAAAGATGAACGTGCGGAGGCCAAGGGGGGGAGGGGGGAACAATTCTGCTCGGCCTCACCAGCCCCAGCCCAGCTACCTGTCAACACCTGTCCCACGGGGGCCTCGTCCGGTGGATGCTGGTTGTGTTCAACCTCCACCTAACAGGCCCGTTGCAGGAAGTGGGTCCCCAGCCTTTGAAGGGGAGGGAGGTAAGTCAGAGCAGGGAAAGAGCCCAGACCATTTTTACATGTCCATTTATTAAACAAGAACTCCTTCATGACAATTTAATACAATATTAGCGGTTAGTGTTGAGAAAATTATTTCCCTCTACATACAAAAATACAGATTTGAACACTATGAAAACAATCAGGACAAGTACCATGAAAAATTGGTCCTTCAAAAGAAAAAGGGGGGACTGAGGGCAATGTGAGGCTTTGTCTGCTGTTGGGACAAACCAACAGGAGCCGAGGCTTTGGGGCCCGAAACCACTCCAAGTGGGCAGAGTCCAGCCCCAGAGCCGGTCAGAGCGGGGGTGCCCACCCCAGGGCACCGTGGGCACCCGTGTCCGTTTGAGAAGCCGGGGTGGGAGCTCTGACCAGCCAACAGCATAAACCAAAGTTTACCACACGGGATCACCTCAGAACACCCCCCAGCTGTGTCTAAACGGTTAAAGGAAATAGGCGTTTACGAAGGAAAGTGTAATGGTTATTAAATTAACCTGACTCCCCCAAAGTACCCCTGGGCCAAGTACCAATGAGTGATCACCTAGAGTTACTAGCCATCTGACTTGACTTCCTTTGTTAGAAAAAAATTACATATTCTGGCCCTTCAGAAAGGACAAAAAAGCTACAGTTTTGTTTCAGTAAATCCATTCCTTCATGTTGCAACGGC
This sequence comes from Myotis nattereri, assembly GCF_964212035.1. NCBI lineage: Eukaryota > Metazoa > Chordata > Mammalia > Chiroptera > Vespertilionidae > Myotis > Myotis nattereri. Next base: position 12,537,095 of record NC_138090.1, read on the forward strand.
TCAGCTGGTTTCCTCAAGATTTTTCATGTCCTGCGGGGGTGGGGCAGCAAGAGGGGGCATCTAGAGCGTGATCCTGTAGTGATGTCATCAAGCTCCTCAGAGCAGGGAATCTGTTTTGTTCAGGCCCCAAACCCCACAGGGCCTCGAGCCTACCCAGGTCCACCAACCAATCAGATCCAGTGGAAGGTGAGCCCGGGACCATTGGGGGGGGCGGGGGGGAGGGCGGGTCCCGCAGATGCAAGCAGCAAAGCCAGGCCGGCAAACACCCTCTGGTTCACTAGCCCCGGACAACGGGCCTTTTCACGGGCTTAGCCCAGAGAAGGGAAGTCAGAGCACCAAGGACGCTGTTCTGTTCTTTTCCAGTGGAACCCGTTCCTCTCACCGGGGTGAGCAGTGGCTCCCTCGACTGAACAAGGGGTTTAAAAAATGCCCAATGCAGATATACTGATTAAGAATTATTTCACAGAAATATACTCTTACTCTCAGACTGTTTAAATAAGCGGAAACAAGACGTGGGGGACGGAGCAGCAGAGGGGAGCTAGGAACAACCAGGGGTGGTTTTTGTCTTTTTCTTTTTAAAAACATAGGAAGTTTACGGGGAAAATGGCCAACCGCAAAACCAGCACTGCTGAAAGCAACATTAAAAGGACACAATCTAAAATCATGCTACAAAAATAGTGTTATCTGGTTTAACTAAATGTACATCTTTCTTTCAATTCCATGATTAACAAGTGTTTACGTGACCGACACACGGAAGGCACCAAGGTGAAGTGATTATTATTTGTCTTAAAATATACAAAGACAGAATTGCCTGCCTGGGGGAGGGCGGGGTGGGGACAGTCATACCTGTAATAAATTAGTTAAGTGTTTTTGCCATGGGTTCCTGAACCCCTACAAATTGCAACATATACAAATAGTTTCGATCCCTAGCGTTCTCTTAGAGGAAACCGCATCAAAAATCAGGTTATGAAAAGCACTGGCTTTATCTGCACACGCCATTTCATTCTGAGACAGGATCTGAAGACTCATTTTTAAGTGGGTTTATGGGGTGAGAGTTGGAAGCAGGTGGCCCCTCTGAGGGGCTGGGCCAGCTTGGGGGGCCTTCCAGGCATCCTGTCCTCAGAGTCAGCCTTCCCCAGCCCGTGGGCCAGCCAGTTCTCCCTTCAAACCCCGAATATTCGCCTGCCTCACTTCTGCAGAGATGGGAACAGAATCTTGAAACTCGCAAATCGATTCTGGAAAAGGCAGGGAAGCAAAATGGCCCACAGAGGGAGGCAGCCCCAGCGAGACCTGGCCCTGCCTGGCATGGGCACCAGGTCCCCACACAGGCCTTACCGCCTGGCCTTCCCTTCAGTGGCTTTTCTAATAAAAGGAGGTGCTTCCTACTGGGTTTCAGATTATTATGGAATCAACTATGTCACACCTTCTCTCCTCCGAGGCACACGTAGGAAAAGAAGCTTTGGGCCTCACACTAATCCCACCAGCAAAGGTCATCTGAGACAATTTCCTCCGCTAGCTGAGAACCATACAAGTGCTGATAGCTCACTAGAGCCCAGGCTATTAACCCTTAATGAAGGCCCCCAGCCTGTGAGTGTAATGCAGCCCAAACCACTCCAGGGTGTCTGAACTAAACTCTTGGCATCAAAAATGTAGACAATTTGGCTCAGTGGATAGAGCATCGGCCCGCAGACTGAAGGGTCTCGGGTTTGATTCCTGTCAAGGGCACATACCTCAGTTGCAGGCTCAATCCCTGGCCCTGGTCAGGCACGTGCAGGGGGCAACCAATCGATGTGTCTCTCTTACATCGATGTTTCTCTCTGTGTGTCTCTCCCCTTACCTCCCACTCTCTCTAAAAATCAATGGGGGGAAAAATATCCTCAACTGAGGATTAATAACAACAAAAAGTAGACAACAAACTAACCCTATGAAAAAGACAGACTAATCAAGGATCCATAATATAAACTTTATTCTAGGCAAACTGCCATTGATTCATTCAAACTTAGTGGGCTTGTGGGTAACTTTTCTTTACTCTTATGCCTATGGAATAAGATAAACTAGAAAAAAAAATCACCCAAATTGAGAAATTATATCTAAATGGAGTAAGAATATAGACTAGACCAAAAACGGGAAAATCTACCGGGCCCACTGCTCTGTTCCAGGCCAGGGGGGGATAAGTGCCATTCACTGGTGTGAGAACAAGTCAAACAGAACATTTGCTTTCAGAATACAGTTCTAGATCTAACAGAATGTGAGGGTATTTTCTTTCAGAGACAGTTTCAAAATTAAAGGAATGTAAAGGTCCAAATATTTCAGATTACCTTCTCAACCAGACCGTCCTTATGATTTCAGCACTGTCTGATAAGAGAAGAAACACGCGGTTTTGTAAAGAGCTGGGAAGCTTACAAGGCAGTGTTCGGTCTGAGTCCGCTCTAAGGTGGCACCGAAACCAGAATCCAAGTCACCCTGCCAGACCTGCGAGTTCCCAAACACCACCCAGAGCCCCTCCGGGCGCCAAGGCACATGGGCCCTACGTCCAGCTCTGGCTCTCAAGCTGATTCCAGAGCACAAGGCCTCACTTTCCCAAAGACAAGGGGAGAGGAAGGTAGCTAAGCAAGTCCATCTTTTCAAGACTTCTTGGGTCGGTCACCAGTCTAGTGTTATCAACAGCCCCACAGCAGACAGAGCCTGGCCCAAGGGGCCCCCTCCCCTCACCTCTCAGACCTGCCCCAGCTCCCACCTCACCACCCTCTCACCCTTCTGGTCCTAAAAGTGGGTGCTGATAAAACAAGCAAGACGTGGGGAAGAGAGAGCCCTGGGTTCTGCAAACTTCGCTGAAAAATAAAAAAGTGGCTGGAGACCTCATTTGCTCGCGAGAATCAATCGGCGGCAGCCCTCACCCTAGAGAGTGTCTGCCTTTTACTACCTGTTCAATGCCGTCATTTTCCTATAAATGAGATACGGAGAAAATGAGAACCAGGCCATCGCACAGCGACTTCCTGCTGCTTTGTTGTGAAGAGGGATGGCCCCCGTGGAACCACATAAGCTGCCACTGTCTCCCAGAGTCACTGTTAGCCACGTGTGTCTCCACACCCTACTCACTCGTTAGGACGGATTCTAAGAACCACCCACAGAAAATCTCGCTCAGCCGGACGTTAGACCCCGGCCCGCCCCTTAAACACACGGAGAGGGTCCTTCCCAATCGGCGCAGGTGTCTGTAAGGAAGGATGAGGCTGGGCCACACACAGGACACGACAAGTGGGGGTGAGGGTGGGGGGGGGACACTCAAGGCGCACTCATTGCAGGCAAGAATTCACAGACATATGCAGACAGAAGACTGCTTCCTCTCCTCCGAGACCAGCTATGGCTTAACCCCAAGTCTGAATTAAAGAAACCTTCAAGAAGGTAGATGAAGCTGCCTGCTTTAAAAAGGCAGGAATGCCCTGGCTGGTGTGGCTCAATTGGTTGGAGTGATGTGCCATACACCGAAGGTTGGCGGGTTCAATTCCCGGTCAGGGCACACACCAGGTTGCGGGTTCTATCCCCGGTTGGGGTGTGTATGGATGTTTCACTGGCATCGATGTTTCTCTCTCACCTCCCCCTCTCTAAAATCAATGGAAAACATATCCTCAGGTAAGAAATGAAACAAGAAAAGAGTAGGAATGTTTCAACTGAGTCACAAAGCTCTCATCAGAAGCCTTCCAGCACAGAGTGGAGGTCAGATACACTCCATAGCCACCCAGGGGCTTAAGCGTTCCTACCAGGGGACAGTAATGGTACCCAAAGGGCCATGAGTGTTGTCCACCTCCCCAAGCCAAGCCCTCAGAGCCACGCCGGGCCCTCACTGGCTTCCCTGTGGCCAGGCTGGGCTCTGCTGATGCCGGCCCTTCAGTTCAGGTTGCCAAGGAAGACATGGATAAATATTGGGACTGGGCAGGCTACTACATTCTTGCCTTTCTCTAGGCAGAGGTAATCTCTCAAATATATTTTTATTGATTTCAGAGAGAAAGGGAGAGGGAGAGAGAGATAGAAACATCAACGATGAGAGAGAATCATTGACTGGCTGCCTTCTGCACAGCCCCCACACTGGGGACTGAGCCCGAAACCCAGGCACGTACCCTGACCGGGAATCGAACTCAAGGCCTCCTAGTTCATAGGCTGATGCTCAACCACTGAGCCATGCATGCCGGGTTCTTATGAGATTTTAACCTATAAATGCCTTGGTCCTTCCCCAGCTTTATATGGGGCCAAGTGCCTTTGCGCTTTCATGATTGCAATCTCTCTGTATGAAAGGGAGAAGGTATTTCCTTTCAGGCCTTCATTCAGTATAAAGGGAAGATAAAGGAGAATCAGAGAGAAAAAATACCACATCCACCAAATCCGAGCCAAGATAAACTTTCTCTGAAGACGTCAGTGTTTGCATCCATCTAAAACCACCAAATGCTTGAGGGTTTCAACCATACAGTTGCTAGGCACAAATTCAAATGCACAAAGCAACTGTAGCTCTCTTCAGGTTTGGCACAGACCATGAAAGCCATTATCATCCCACCAGAAAATTGAGAAACACTAAGATTGCCTCAGTCTGAAAATTCCCCAAAACAAACTGACAGTGACCCACATTGGAACTATTAAATGCAAAAACACGCTTCCTTTAATTTGCCAAAAAAAGAAGTGCCACAGGCCCCCCGAAATCTAGATGGTCTTGTTTGGACAGAGGCAACATAAGAAGAACGCGGGTGTCTTTACATTCACCTGGACAAGCACATGCCCTTCACACCTTCTCACCACCACACTGCCACAGGTGACGAGATGGATGGCGGTGCATCACACCAGCTAGAGAGCTCATTAAATAGAAAGAAATATATTTACAAACTCCATGGGAGAGCCTCATGGCACAAAGGATATTAAATAGTTACAGGGACATAAATTATTCCAAAGATTCTAACACTAAGATGCACATTAACTCCTAAGTCGCTCGGGGGTGCTCGGTGTCATCACTCTTCCTCATCGTCAGCCGTCACAGTGTCCGTGGCTGCAGATCGGTTTCTTGCAGCCGACAGCACAGCCCCAGGAGGCCAGGAGGCTCCTTTCCCCGGACGGTAAACTGGTCCCATGCAAGTGACTTGGGAAAACTTGGGCAGCAATCCTGCCTGAATGGTATTCTTTTCTTCAATCTCACTTCAAAGGCGGCTTTTTATTGAGGCCAAGTAACATGATTCCCAGCAGGAGATTTCTGATAAAGTACAGGGTGGTCCTTCCAAGTGGGCCCCATTTAATGCCAGGCCGAGTCTTTGTGACCCCCTTTTTAAATGGAACTCGCAGAGTGAGATAAGCCCAATTTTGATTAGGCATACACACTCAAAAATGCAAAATAAATACATAAAATGAACAGATAAAATCCAGATGTTAGAATCTCCTCAAAAAATCACTATATAGAATAGGTTCAAAGTTTGTGAAGCATGACCTGTACTGCCCCAGGACAGACACGGAGAGAGGGCTCCATCAGACCCTCTGGGCAGCACACCCCGCTGTGACCAGGCCTGGCTGCCCTCTGGGGGAGCAGAGGGAGGTGAGTTACCCCCAGACCAGCTGGGTCTGCACCCGCAGCCATGGCCCCTGAAGCAGACAAGGGGCTTGCACATGTGACCTGGGCCGGTGCCCATGGCAGGAACTGCAGTAGAACTCAGATTGTACCGAGTGTTCAGTTCAGGGAGCTAACCCCTAACCCCGCCCCCTCAGAGACAGCATAGTACCATTTCCTAGGCATCCCCAGCCACCTGATCAATCCCCCAACGCTGCTCTTTATGAAGAATGCAATGCCACACACGCACAGACGCTTTCCCACGCACGCTCTCCTCCTGCCACCCCCAAAGACATATCCCTGTTCTCTCTCTCTTCACACAGAACGCTGCCAAGGCTGGGATCGCTCGCTAGCAGAAGCTCCTGGGGGTTCTCCGAGTTACTGCGAGATCTTCCCACTTTCCCACCAGTAACTGTTTTTTCCTTGGTGAGAGCTAATCACAAAACATTAGAGCTAGAGTGAGGTTTGTAAACATTAAAAACAGCTCAGAGTGAAAACCTGACAAAACAATTTTCCCATAAAAGATACAATTAATCTCCAACAGGAAGAAAAAGACAACAACACTACAGCATCATAGGGGCTCATTTAACTCCTTCACCACAATAATCTTCACTTTATCAAGAATCAGTTCAAAAATCTGACAGACCTAGGTTTCTTCCCAACAACCTCCAAGATGGATGTTCATAGTTAGGACCCTGAAAAGCTTCAATTCGTTCATGCTTCTCAAATATCAATGGAAGGATGTCATGGTGCAAATTCAAGTATTTTCGAATCCTAGACAAGTCTACACAGAATCACTGTAGAACTCTTCTCAGGTCATTGAAGTGAGCACGTATCTAAAACAGAGGGGTGTCTCCACCTGCGGTCCAAACGGGCAAGTGTCTGGCTGGCGGGATGGACTGCGTTTCTTTCCTGAATTTTACCTGCGGAGGTAAAATGATAGGAAATCTGCAACGCAGCCTCAAAGCATTAAGGGTAGGCAGGAGAGCGAAAAACAAGATGGTCTCCATATTCCTGGAGGAGAATCTGGGTTCAGGGAGGTGATTCATTTGAGCAGGAATTGAGTGTTTTCTCAGCAGGTGGGAAGTGCATGTCAACAGTCCTGTGAGCTGTCCCAAGGGGACACCAGCTTTGCCCATCCCCAGAAAGTCCAGCCCCAGCCCAGAGCTCCACCAGCACACCCATCACTGCAACCCTCAGTGCCACGCGTGGCTGCCGGGCCTTGCTGGCTGTCTCAACGCCCGGGGCATGGAAGACAGGCAGTAGGGGGGATCCTGGCAGCAAGACTAACGCTGATGGAGCGCACTATGGGGGCTGCCCAGGAATCACTGCTGACGGACTGTTCCAACCTTGTACCTTCCTGCCTTGACTTCCCCCCTCGTGGCGGCCCCCATTTAATCCAAAGTCTTGACTTGTCACAAATGCATATGACAGGGTGGCTCAGTCAGATGGGAGGAAGCCTGTGCTCAGGGCCGGTGAAGACCTAAAGTGGACATGGCAGCCAGGGAGGCCGGCTGCTCCCACGGCCACCAAACGCTGGAGAACCCGTAGGTCTCTCCCACCCACTTCTGTCTACACACAGGGTGCAGGGGTTCTCGGCCTCACATACCTGCTAACAGGGCCACTCTGGGGGGGCGGGGGACCTTTCCCAAAATGAACTTTACCAAAGAGGACAAAATTCAGCTTAAACACATGAGAATCTGTCGTGACGAGGGAAAGAAAACTTGATTGAAAGGACGGGCACGAGGATGAGGGAGGACCCTGCTGGGCCCTCATGTGTCCAGGCGCTGGATCTCCGGGCGCCCATCCACGTCCCGGGACTCGGTGCGGGCTCGGATGTAGTCATTGGCGCTCTGCTGGTGGATGCTGACTCTCCATTTCTGCACGGCCAGGAATGTGTTCACCGCATACACCGCTGTTGCCAAGAAGCCAAATATCTACGAGAAACAGGCATGGATAGTCCTCAGACACATCAGCAGTCTACGAGGTGTCTGGGCAGGACCCCGAGCGGCTTACAGCTATGCCCCCAACACCTGGCCCGGCTGAATGTTTAGCTGTCAGACCGTGGCCAAATCTATAGTTATGTGACCCACAGAAGTCCTCCCTGACCTGAAGACAGCCTAAGGTTTCACACAAAGTATTTTGGATCTTTTTTATTACAAAAATGCCTTTTGCCCAGCCAGTGTGGCTCAGTGGTTGAGCATCAACCTATGAACCAGGAGGTCATGGTTCGATTCCCAGTTAGGGTACATGCCTGGGTTGCAGGCTCGATCCCCCAGTAGAGGGTATGTAGGAGGCAGCTGACCGGATGATTCTCTCTCATCATTAATGTTTCTATCTTTCCCTCTCCCTTCCTCTCTCTGAAACCAATAAAAACATATTTAAAATCAATTAAAAAAATTTTAATGACTCTTTTACAGCACCTTCATGGTCACTGGTCCCAGATGAGAAAATACATGTAGACAAAATCCCATGCACACAAAAAATCAGGGGCTCAAGTATAATAACAACTCAAGCCATAAGGCCTGACATTCCAAAGCACAGCCCTCGAACCCCCACCTGCTCTCCAGCTGCCTGTCACCTGGGCAGCTCCAGGAGGAGAAGCAGCAGGTTTGGCTTAGTTAATAACAACTGATGAATCTACTGAGTGACACCTGGGAGAGCAGCGCGCTTAATATTTTTCAGGAACCTTTTAATCCCCCCCATTACAAAAAACGCTACATATTCTCTGTAAATACAGAACAATACAGAAATGCAGAGCACAGAGACAGTTTGGTTCCCACCCCACCCCCCAGGGCACTCTACCCTGAAGAGCAAAAATGTCATCTGACTACTAAGACTGCCACAACGGCCAGTAAGGCTTGATAAAGCAACACCACTAACAGACAGACATCCAGGGTCCCGGTGGAAAGACTAGAGCAGTGGTTCTCAAACCTGAGTGTGCCCCTGAATCAGCTGGAGGCAGGTTAAAACACATTTCTGATTCAGCAGCTCTGGGGGAGCCTGAGAATGGCATTTCTAACAAGTTTCTGGGTGATGCTGAGGCTGCTGTTCCGGGAACCACACTTTGAGAACCATAGCACTGAAGGGACTGGGACCTCCATTGGCCCAATAACAATTTCATTAGCAAAGAAAAAGCTAAAGGACAATGAGTAGGACACATATTAGGGGACAGAGGAGAGCAAGTCACAAGTACACAAATCAGCCCGTGTTTTAACCACCTGGGTTCACCTACCACGGCAGCAATTTCTGCTCCGGCTTTGTGGTTTAAAGCAGCCAGTACAATGGAAGCAATAAAGAAAAAGAAAGTGCTGAGTCCAGTGTTGACCAAATCCTAAAGAAAAAGATAAATAAAATCACTTGAAAAGAAGCATCTCATGCGTTGCCCTGAAAGCCATTGAAGAACTTTCAAAACAAGCACAACACCCAGCCTCTGTGCTGGCTCCATAGCTTCGCCTCAATGGCCCGGGGGTGTTGGCTGTACAAAGGAAGGCAAACACCGTAACAGTGTCTGATGCTACTGGATAAGCCACACAGCAAAACCCACGCCACCATTTCTCAATGACTTATTACAGAAACCCAACCTGCGAACCTATCGAGGACATGCACACTAATGACCACTTAGAGTTCTATTGTTGTCTTTTAAAAACTCATTCAAATCATCCTGGCATGTGGAAGCTTTTCTGAAGACATGTTTTCATTTCTCTTGCGTGATCACATGGTTTTATTTATTCTATTTTAATATGTGTATCGTCCAGTTTTTCTATAACAACCACTTATCACTTGCACAGTTTAAAAAGCTTAAAACCGGAGTACTGCTGCTTGAGCTCCTTGGCCACGAAATAAAACCAAGGCTCTTACTGTGTTGTTCCACTTATGCCAGGGGCACATCCAGGCATGCCCTCAGATGTGGATTAGGGGGTGGGGAGGGGGGATATTAGTAAACATTGGTACTAAATTTTTAAAAAATGCTTTTAATGGGCCCTGGCTGGTTTGGCTTAGTGGATAGAGCATTCGCCTGAGGACTGAAGGGTCCCAGGTTCGATTCCGGTCAAGGGCACATGCCCAAGTTGCAGGCTTGATCCCTAGTAGGGGCCGTGCAGGAGGCAGCCAGTCAATGATTCACTCTCATCACTGATGTTTCTAGCTCTCTCTCTTTCTCCCTTCCTCTCTGAAATGAATAAATATATATATATTAAATAATAACAATAATAAAATAAAATACTTTCAATGGGCTGTGTACTCTATAAGATGCATGTTTTCCAGTTTGCCACAGCTATCCCCACTCCCTGCAGTCTCATAACCAGCCACTCCATGTTTCCTGTTTGGCCCCTGAAACACCACGGCTGCAGCCCTCCTATGCTAACAGAAGCAAAGGAAGGTCACCCTCACATACACATGTTTTCGAGTCCCTCCTCCAGTAACACACTAGTAAGTATAGGTGTGAGCCCAAGTAACTCCAATAACAGATCAAGGGGATCTGGTCTAGAGGGTGCTAACTCCAGGCCTATTGGCCATATCTGGCCCACAAATAGGTTTGATTTGTACAGTGTTCAAAACAAATTTGAACAAGCTAATATTTATAACATCAGAGGCCTACACATAAAAACTAACATCTAAAACAAAACAACAACTATAAAACCCACAGAGCTTGCCTTTTTGCGGGAAGGTTTACGAGGTTCTCTCTGCTATCTGTTTACTACGCTATCAATTTAGATCACAACTCTGTAAGCATTTTCCTGTGGATAACACAAACTTTATCTTAAAAATAGTTGAGACATTAAAACCTGTCATAAAAACTCAGACAAAATGCCTCCACTATCTTGAGGTTTTAGAGTTTAAATTTAAATCACATTTTTTTCAGTGTCCAATGCTGAGACAAAACCGAGTCTTCAACTGACATCAACTTTCCTGATTCAGCTCTGCTCTTATTTTTCCTCCTAAAAGAGTCTGAACAACACAGAGAGCCTCCTGTGGGAAGACCCTCTCCTCTGGGCACCCCACAGGATCACCTGGGAGTGGCCCTGCGAGGCAAGGTGACCAGCTCCGGCCTCCTCCCCAGCTCCCTCACAGGGGCCACACTTCCATGGTGCTGCACCAGCCAAGAGAGAGGCGCTCTCCTGAGGCAGCTGGTCCCAGCGCCCTCCCCTCCTCTGCTGCCCTCTTAGAAGCTGTGGGCCCACGGGGTCCTCCTCCCACAGGCCCAGAGGCTGAGGCAGCTGACTGCTTTCCTGTGTTTCCCTGAACGATTCCCTCTGAGCTCCTGCACATGCTCACTTGCAGAGAAATACCAAGAAAACCAAGTGCTATTAACTTTCCCCTCGTTTAGCACAGTAAAGACAAGTAGCACACGTCCAGGAAAAGGGGCCTGGGAGTGACCAGCCAGGAGCTTCCCATGCTGATTGGAGGGCAAGGCTGTCAAACAGGGTTAGGAACCCAAACCACAGGGAGAAGAGGACACATTTCCAGTCAAGACTGATCAAACACTAACCCTTCCTTCCATCCTCCCAGTTGCTTTGAATTTGATAATATCCTTAGGCTTTGCAAGTTATTGCCATTTCATTCATAGTTTCAATTCTTCCCGAATCAATTCTTTTATAAATGGCTTTTGGGTCCGGTATAAAATATATGCAAAAATGCATTAATTCCATTTTCTCTTTCCCATATTCTGTACACATATCAACATCACTAATCTCAGAAGATCATGAAATTGAAATGATATCTTCAAAGAAGTCAAAACAATTATTATGATGTTTCTGCCATTAGTGAAGATTCCATTTAAGTTGTAATTTTATTCAACTCAGGAAAGAAATGTAACATTTCACAGCTGAATGACAGTGGAGTATTTCAGTACCGCAATGAACTGGAACCAAACACGACATGGAGCGGTTCCCACTCTTCCTGGAGCCAAGCAGCAGCCGATCCTTTCACAGTCGGAGGGCGGTGACTGTACTCACCGTCAGGTTCCAGTTGATCTGGGGGATCCTCATGTGAAGGTTGAGACTGAACAGAATCAGCAAGACTCCGGTCACCACAAACGCACTGCAGCTCACAAACTCAAAAAAGTAGAGGCCTTCACACGGGGAGCATTCCATGATGGTCTCTATGCAGATGAACGCAATCAGGGCCAAGATCTAGGAAGAAGATTGGAAACATATCATGTGTCTGTAGGTTTAGTACACATCCGGGGACACAGGTGCCTGCCACATTTAAATAAAACCCACCACCACCACCATATGCAGCCACAGAGGTTCCCTCTGGGGACGGCAGTTATCACTGTCAGGAGTACGACCTGGTTCAATTCTTACATGAGGATGTAAAGGTATAGAGCCGTTATCAAATTCCTCGTGTGAATCCAGTCTGTTACGGTGTAGCCCTTGCGAAGAAGCAGAAAGGAATGTCTCTGTGATTTTTTTTTTTACTAGTAGTTCTATCTCTGCCATGAGTAAGTGGACACTGTCTACACACGTTTCTAATTTATAGTCTCTATTCTAAAAAGGAGGCCCATTTAGTTAATTCATGAGCTATGGTTTATCATTGGACTGGATCACAAAAAGATAGACTAGCAGTTGATAAAAATCATTGTTAAATATACCAATAATAGAATCAATTTCTTTCTGAAGGATCAAAGTTACATTTTAACAATATGTCCCAAGAGATTGGAGACCATCATGAAGTCAAATAGCTATCATTGGAAATTACCAGTGAACTTTGAAAGGAAGAATTCAGGAAAAGGAGGAAGCCCACACAAAGGCTGAGTTAATGGCCCTGTGATCAAAGAAAGGCATGGAGTTCTCACACCTAAAACCACATCGGAATGAGCTCCTGGCCTCTACTTCACCTCTTTAACCAAGCACTTCACAACCTACCTTATGTCAAGCCTACACCAGTTTCCAGTCTAGACCTCACCTCAAAGGTCAAGGATGTACAGGGAGGCAGCTCGGTGGTTCCAGATCTGTCCTTCAAGCCAGACATCAGCCTCACCAGGGAGCTTGTTAGAAATGCAAAATCTCTACTTCCCCCTTCCTTGACCAAAAGAGTCAAAATCTGCATTTTCTACAAGATCCTCAGATGATTCAAGCATGGGAAGCACATGCTGCTCTGGGGCCCTTCTCCACCTACTGTAGATCCACTCGTGCCTTTCAATGCTCTACTCAATGCCACCTCCTCCCTGTGTCTTCCCTGACTGTGTCTCTCATTGCCAGACAATATCTGATTCCACCCTCTCTCAGGAAAGCTTGCTCCTCTGTGATTGAATTCTACCTTTCTTATGCTTACTACTAGAGGCCCGGTGCACGAAATTCGTGCACATGGGGGGGGGGTCGTCTCTCTCAGCACAGCCTGCGCCCTCTTGCAGTCCGGGAGCCCTTGGGGGATGTCTGGCTGACAGCTTAGGGAGAAGGCCTAAGCCGGCAGTTGGATATCCTTAGCACTGCCACAGAGGCAGGAGAGGTTCCCGCCACTGCCACTGCACTCACCAGCCGTGAGCCTGGCTTCTGGCTGAGAGGAGCTCCCCTTGTGGGAGTGCACTGACCACCCGGGGACAGCTCCTGTGTTGAGCATCTGCCCTCTAGTGGTCAGTGTGCGTCATAGCGACCGGTCATTTTGCCGTTTAGTCGATTTGCATATTAGCCTTTTATTATATAGGATTATGCCTCCTGAGCTTCTTAAGGATACAGCCCATCGATCTCTCTCTACTCCTAAGATACTAAGCAAAATAGTTTGCACACAGCCAACAAATGGGGGCTCATGGAGCCACTAAAAACCCATAAAACAATTCCTGGAGTACTTGCTAGCATCCCTACAGAAAAGGAAGGGTAGCTCTGCTTTTTCCACTGCCAATACTTTCACAGAAAAAGACACCTTTTTCTAACAATATGTGGTATTTTCACATTTCTATTATAATCAGCACATTAAAGATATGGGTGTTTAAGCACACACTTCGTGCTTTTCCTAATGGTTTCTTATATTCTCCAGAACCATAGACTTTAATTCTCCACCTGAATTATATGCCTGACTTGCAGGCAATTCACAAAGAAATAGTTCATATAAGGAAAACTCCTAAACTTTTTTTTACCCCTGTAATTGGATCTAGCAATCTTGGGCAAGAAATAACACACTATACTGATGAGTTACAAATGTTTCTGGTATGCTAACTTCAACCATATTTGTGTGGGAAGGTAACACCTACATTCTTAAATATTAAAATAAAAATGGTTTCAAGAATATGCAAATCTAACAGTCCATTCAATATAGCAGTGAACAAAAGATAAAATTCCCTGCTCCTTAGCTCATATTCTAAAGGAGAGGTTTTTAAAAAGTAAGCCCTGGCTCAGTTGGCTGAGCATCATCCCATGCACCAGGAGGTTGCTGGTTTGATTCTGGTCAGGGCACATGCCCGGATTGCGGACTAACACCCCAGTAGGGGGCTGCAGGAGGCAGCCAATCAATGTTTCTCTCTCATCAATGTTTCTCTCTCTCTCTCTCTCTCTCTCTCTCTCTCTCTCTCTCTCTCTCAAAAAAAAATCAATTAAAAAGCATATAAAAAATAGCTGACAAATAAATTGATATTAAAAAGCTGTCAGATTTCCACAATTGCAGCTAAGTATGATTGGCAGCATCAAAAAGTAGGAAGGGTGGGGTGGGGGTTGGCTGATGAAGTTACTATAAAACATTTAAAAATTTTCTAATACATAGTGGCAGGCACACAGTGGGGTTGGAGATTTGAGCTATGAGATTTTCCCCAAGGCAGATTTATCCGCGAGATGATGAATGAAGCTGCAGAACTTCTGAACTCAGCACTCACCACTCAACTTCTTGACTATCTCCACTCCTTTTGCCAGGTGGTGATGGAACAGAATAAGCATTTTGGGGATTCAGCAAATTAAAAGTTGAGTGAGGGGTATGTTAAATTGGGGTTTCGCTCTCACTTTCATGCATATGGTTACTACAGCTTTCCCACTGTCAGAATGGCTTCCAGAGATGCTTTGATCTGACATCATAATGAAGAAACAGGCCCTAAAATTCACAGGATAAGTGGGTCCTACCATGCCACAGAAGTATGTCGGTGGTGAAGGAGAAACAGGGTTTGAAACATATGGAGCCAGAAGCTAATCTGTGGAGAATTCTTCAGATCATCAAATGCGAGATACTATAAGTGGACAATTGTGGTTTCATCGGTATCTAAATGGAAGTTGTGTCCTATCAGGAATATATTCAATAATGCAGTAATACAGTTATAAACACACTCAACATTGTCTCCCTTTTTGTTGGGAATCACATAAAATAAAGTTTATTAGAATTCCAGGGTCTGTAGGGCAGAAACCTGTGGCAATACTACAAAGAGCAAGTACATATGTGTAGGAGATTACAGTTCATGCCTCCCAGTGTATCAGTTCACATCCTGACATACCTGACAAATCTTGAACTGACAAGGTCCGACAATCCCAAAGCAAATGGCGTTAAAATTCTCCAACGCATTGAAACAGCCTGAAGAAACGAATGTTCCAGTGACGACTTCCTACACATATTCATCAGAACGCCGATGTACGTAGTATAAGAGCATATTGATCATAAAATGATGATGCGTGATACAATGCAGTGGCAATCTAAAATCTGAATTGTTCAGACATACATCTACTAGTACATTTCAGATTAACTTTGTATACTTTTCAGAATTAAGTGACCATACTAAAGTTCAAAAATGATCCATCTTAGTGGAGGCAAAAACAGAAGGGAACACTTTTTAAATTTGTAATTTAATGTGTTTCTCATTCTAAATATGCACTATTGTACCTAGCTTTATATCTTTAATTTTGTATCTTCATCCTTAAAGTGGGCCTCCAAATCATCTGTGTCTCAAGCCCCTCTAAACCTAATCTACTTCCGAGTTTAGGCAACGAAAGGTGAGTGGATGAGACATCTGTTACTTCTGGCAGCAGCCTTTAGGAACCATGATCAGTTTCACCACACACACACACACACACACACACACACACACACACACACACACCCGCCCCAGCAGCCAGCAATGTTCCAGGTGGGGGTGGGTGGCTCTGTGTGAGGCTGATGGGCAGCCTGCTTACCACAACCTGGGAGACTGTGTAACATGAGTAAAAGGAAACGTCCCTTGTGTTCAACCTTGAGATTTCAAGTTTGTTACTAAGCATAATCCAGTTCATGTGACTAGAAAGGCATAATGTTAATCTGCACATGCCCTGGTATCTAATACAAAACTACAAATTTACAGGATGAATATGTTACCATCCCCCTCACTCTTAAAGACACCGGATTGAAATGGTTTTACAGACAAACTCTTACCAGATTGTCAGGGTAAAGACATCGACTATGTTACTTAAACTCTTTTAAAACAAACAAACAAAACAATTGGAATTTCAATATACATCTATGTGGTTAGGATTGTAAATAGACTTTTTAAAAATACAGGCCTCGCCCTAACCGGTTTGGCTCAGTGGGTAGAGCGTCGGCCTGGGGACTAAAGGGTCCCAGGTTCGATTCCGGTCATGGGCATGTGCCTTGGTTGTGGGCACATCCCCAGGAGGGGGTGTGCAGGAGGCAGCTGATCAATGTTTCTCTCTCATCGATGTTTCTAACTCTCTATCCCTCTCCCTTCCTCTCTGTAAAAAAAAAAAAAATCAATAAAATATATTTTTTAAAAAATACATGCCTCTTTAATTTTTCAAAATTTCTACAATAAATGGTATTTTTATTTTAAAAGTTAAATATCACATGTATAAACACTTTTGAAACATCCAGGTTTATTATGAATTAAATGTTAGTGCACTCTAAGAATCAATTCTTACTTGCTTTGAAACCATTCAAGAATATTTTTAAATGACAAAAACTTTAATGGAAAATGAAAGTCACCCTGCAAGTCCATGTTGGACCCTTTATCAGAAGAATTCATCATCCTTAAAGCCTCCCTGATAGCACACAATCCTATTTCCTGGCCGCCACGACACTGGAAGGGCAGGAAGTGGGCATAGAACAGCCTCAAGGCGGGCACATGATAAAAAGCCATGCTTACTCTCACTAATGTAATGGGAAGGACCATAGCCCATGTCCCTAATACCCATGAAGACCTCTTCGAAGGTAAGACAAAATCCTAACTATATCCCTGGCCTTGGGGCACATCAGCAAGTGAACAGTTCGAAAAGGCCTCACAGTACATAACCTGTTTGCCTTTATTGGATGTGTAGATTATGTTACTGAACATAGAAATTTTTCTTTTCCCTCAGCACACCTGTTAACACCACAACACGGTGTTGGGGGGGAAAAACAGTTTGGGAAACAAAAAAAGCCATGTGCCGGTCAGTACTGTCAGGACTCAGGTCATGCACAATTAAATGCACAGAGTGAAAAACAGAAGCTCATTTACCCAGCAGGGTAGCAACTATGAGGACCCTGAGGACCTTGTTAATTAAGTGATGAACACACACACACACACACACACACACACACACACACACACACAGCAGGATCCAAAGTACCTTCAGTATCAAATCAAGTCCTAATCAACTCTAGCATATTCAAAATTCTCTCTTCCCAACTACACTGGAAAAAAAAATATTTGAAAGATGAGACGTGGCTTCTATTGAGCCACAAAGACCCAACAGGCAAGTTGTTAAGTTGCTGCTTTTGCTGAAAGACCTCATGATGTGCAGAACAGAGAACCCAGAGAGGGCAGTGGAGGGGCGAGGAAGTGACTGCACTTCAGAAACCAGCTCCACTCTCAACGCACAGCTGATGCTAAGACAGGATCCTGGAGTTAGAACCACAGAAGAGGCACACGGCCTTCCCCACCGTCTCTCTGAGTCCTGAAGCCAGGGGTTTAAGCTGCTCTCATATGGACATGTCTGTTAACTGACAGATCACTTAAAACATAAGCTCGCAGGCCATGTTGCATGGTCTGCTGAAGGGGCTCAAGAAGCTAGCCGTGCACTGCAAGGCACCGCAGAGTTACAATGCCATGCATTTAGAGGAGCATCAATAAGGTGAGGATGCTCTCGGGCTCTGTACTGGGCACAGTCCACTCTTTATCTCTGATGTTCACATCTCCATCGTGTGGCCCAGAAGGTTCGGCCCAGGGCCCAAAGCTAGTTCCTCCCACACCTCGTTCTCGTACACCAGAGGACTAACATGTAACTGACCCAGGGTCTGCTCCTTCCCCACATGCTTGCCTAAAGGAAAAAGCATCACTACATGACTTCTCTCAAGGAACACAAGCTAGGACTCAGGGAGCCGTGCCACGAGGGCCCCTGACAAAGCACACAATGTGATTACCCACTCAAAGGGTCTAACTGCTACTGCATTGTTCTAAGAAAAACAATCCGAGAGCTGCTCCCCGCAAGGGAGGCCATCCCATGAGGAAGGTCGATTTAAAATATTACCCTCCTCTCCCCGAGACAATAAACAATAAGCAAATATTATTTGGTTCCGAATCGAAAGCGCTAAATGCAGGTATAAATTATTTAACCTGCGATCAATGTCTCTGCATTTGCTCTTTGGTTCCATTGTTTTTCTGCAGCTAAACAAACAGTGTCCAAGCTATGGATGTGCGAGATGCAGAGAAAGAAAAGAAAACCACCTGCTCAGGAAGGGCAGGGATGCCCTGGGTGCCAGGGCCGCCCGCGCTGGCTGGGAGCACTCACTGGGCAGCAGGATTCGTTAGGCAAAGGAGCTGGGGGCACCGGCAAGTAGGTTCCTTGTTGAGAAGAAAGGGAGGCATGAGGACAAAAGGGGGAGGCTGCCAAGGGCTCAGGGGGGTCAGAGGAAAAGAGGTGGCTGAGAGGACGGGGCAGTGGCAGGTCTGTCACCAGTCCAACCAGCCACACCCCAAGCTGTGCTTCCTTCAAACCCTGAGGCTTTGTTTCATTTGAGGGCCGAGGGCGAGGACTCTTGCTGGCGGCTCCAGGAAGCTGTGGGCTTGGTTCGGTCTGAGTTTGGCTCACGCCACAAGACCTACTCAACTAGTACTCCTGACACATTTTTCAGGCTGGGTTCTGCTGTGTAAATAATTTTGCTGGTTTGGAATCCTACAGCCATACATAAGTTAAGAGCTGAACTTAGGAGACTGTATTTCAATTTCATTTTTGGCAAGACTCTCACCTTTAACATAAATTATTACACGTACAGAGCAGCGAGCACGAGTGCACACAGATTAAACCCAGGGATAACTCGTCAACAATGGCTCACCAGAGCAGATCGGTCTCGGACAAATTAAAATAGGCTTGGACAGCCAACTACCCAGAGCACACAGACAGCGTGACCCAGTGAAGTGCAAAATATTTTCTTGTTTTTAAAATAAAGTCCAGAAAATCTTATATGTGGTTTGATGATATAATTGCACATGATTTCAGAAAACCACAGGACGGTCAGCATCTTTCTTGCCAAAAGAATACCCACAAGATTTTACTGCAAATGCCACCCTGCCCAAGAAGCTACATTTCAGACCGTTCACATTACTAATGAAGCACATGAGGAGGACACAGGACACAAGCTGCTTCAAACCATACACATCTGAAGATGTTTAACTGCTGCTGGCACTCGCGTTTTCTGTCCCCCGTCCTGGCTTCATGCATAAAGCAGAAATCCCAGAGAGCAGCATCACATCCCCGCATGATCCAAAAGCAAACCCTTCCCCCTTCCCTTCCTCTCTGCTTTAATTCTTGGGCACTTCCCCACCCTAACATCTCTGACAACCACCTTAACAGGATGGGAAAGAGCACCGCTTTTCTCATTGAGTGAGAAACAAGACCAAGAGTAGCTTTGTTCTAAAGATTAATTTAGGCTAAAATAACGAACCATAAATTCTAAGAGGCCAGGAGGAGACCCACTTGGAAAAACCAGCTCAGCCATGAGACCTGTGAACCCTAACAGCCCCTAGCACCTCCACATCATCCAACTGAGGGGGGGCCAGGAGAAGAGCCTCCTTAAGTGGCCAAACCTGGGACCCCCAGAGCCTTGCCACAGAGTCAAAGACTTGCGGATTCAGGTACCTTCCTACACAAATTCAGCATAGTCCTTGTAAATGGTGTCCCCAGCTCTAGAGACAGTAAAAACTGTGGCCCCTACAATGTGACCCTCTGGTCCTCCTAAGAAATTCAACATCTGCCAAGTCCTACTGTGGGTCAAATGCTGTGCTAGGCACTGCTACAGCCATTAAACTGCCATTCCATCCTGTGAGAAACATAGTTGGTTTGCTTGTTTTTAATTGAGATATAATTCACACACCGTAAAATTCACCCACTTAAAGTGTATAATTCAGTAGTTTTTAGTATATTCAAAGTTATGCAGCCATCACCATTATGAACATTTTTATCACCCCAAGAAGCACATGGTTTTTAATCACCATCCTATTGACGACAAAAATGAGGGAAAGAAGTTAAGTAACCAATCCAAGATTACAAAGTCTCATTAGTAGCAGAGTTGGGGTTCAAACCCAGTCCCTGAACCCTTTACAACACTGGGCACTGCTGATCAGCCCTTCACCCACCCTTGACCTCCATTGCTCCCTTCCTACCCTGCCTCTCCTCACTGGTCCCCAGGGCTTTGTCATGCTGCTTTCTTAGCACACACACAGATTCCTCTGATCCAGACTCCCATCTCTAGTGCCCAGGCTGAGATTTCTAAATATTATTTCCCACTCAAAGAACAAGAACTTCTAGGAGAAATGACAGATTCCAGGTCTGGGACAGGACATTCTGATAAGCATATCAGAAGGCAAGGGCGTTAGCAAGGACTACTGAGGGTGAGTCAGGACTATAACTGATTTACATAGTTGTTTTTTTTAAATATATTTTATTGATTTTTACAGAGAGGAAGGGAGAGGGATAGAGAGTTAGAAACACAGATCAGCTGCTTCCTGCACAATCCCCACCAGGAATGTGCCCGCAACCAAGGTACATGCCCTTGACCGGAATCGAACCTGGGACCCTTGAGTCTGCAGGCTGATGCTCTATCCGCTGAGCCAACCCGGGTAGGGCTGATTTACATGGTTTATAAGTATCTCCCAGAAAGGGCTCATCCTATGATGTTCAGCAGCATCCCTGGCCTCTACCCACTAAGTACCAGTACTTGACTCAGCTCCTGTGATAGCAACCAAAAATGTCTCGGCTTTCCCCTGCAGGGGGGGCGGAAGGAGGGGGTAGCTGCGGGGGCAAAATCTCCTCCCACCTCCAATGAGAACCACTGATCTAAGCCATGATCACCAATGGCTGTTAAGCTACTGATGCAGGTGTTCCAGGGGGACACACAGCAACATGGAAGAATATCTCAAATGCATCATGCTAAGTGGGAAAAAAAAAGCCAGACTTAAAAGACTACATACTTTGTGATTCTATTTATGTGACATTCTGGAAAAGGCAAAATGATAGAGATGGAAACAAAATTACTAATTGCCAGGGTTTGAGTAGCAGTAGAGAGAGGGGTTGGCAAAAAAGGGTAGAATGAGACATTTTGAGGGTTGGTGGAACTATCTGACTGTGGTGGTAGACACATGACTCTACATATTTGTCAAAACTCACAGAAATGTACACTATAAAAAGTAAAATTCACTCTATGTAAATTTAAAATAAAAAATAGAAAAAGAAAAAAGAAAATGCTGTAAAGTCAATTGATAAAGGCATACATAAAATAGTTGCTATACAACTATTCATTTGTATCGTGTGTATGTATACACACCCATATGTACACATGTTAATAAACACACACACAAACAAAAGTGTTATGCACACTGTGAACAAACGATACTCACGTCTGATTAATAAGATTCCAGGAAATTTGTTTTCTTCTTTTAACTTACCAGTCTTTTCTAATTTTTCCTCAAAAATAAAGTAGTATTACTTGTGTGATTTCTTTTAAAAGTAATTTTAAAACAAGCAGATGAAAAGATTAAAGCAACCTCTTCTGGGAAGCCTCCACCATTAGCCTTTCTCCCTCTAGGCTTCACCCCCATTTCTCCCACGCACTTCACACAAGCTGCCCGTAGTCTCCTTCTCTCTGTGGCTTTAGCCTCTCCTGCAAGCTGAGCTGCGTGAGGAAGTGCCCCCACACACGCCATGTTCCCAGGTGTACTGCCACGTGGCACCTGTCTCAGGAATCACGTTTATCTGGTTCCCTGCTCCATCCCCTCCCCCAACAATAGGCACTGGGTAAAAGAGCTGGTCAGTGACTGACCAACCAATGGGGAAGGAACAGGCATCTAATAAATGACCATTAAACCATACCCATAGGTAACTGAACACTACCCAAAGGGTGATCATTAATGTTTCATGTCAGCCTAGGACACGGGTTCAGGTGAAGGACCTTTGGGATGGCCCCTGCCCACATAAGTTTCTAGCAATTATTTGGGCTGGCTTATCATTTGCCATATTTGTGGATAAGAGACTTGGAATTGTTACTATGTAAGAGAAGCTTCAAAATTATCCCAACAGTATACAAAGCCAGGCTGATGCCAAGAATTGATTCAAACTGGCAAACATTTAAGGTACAAAGATTCAGCAACAGAAATACAGAATAGAGGAGGGCAGTCAACAGGTTTTAGGTGACATCAGTCATGCTGAACCTAAAGGTTTGTCAGTAAAGACTGGGGTAAAAGACTTAAATTTTGGTGGTCGGGGTTGAACTGAGTGGTCACAAACCTTTCCTTATGTAGGACACTCCACTTTCACATATGTAGGCAGAAGTCTGTTCATTAAGTTATTAAATCCAAACCTTGTTAAAATAAATATTTTTATGATTCCCTGCACATGCCAGCAATATCCAGAATAATATTTTAAATATTCCCTTACTTTCAAAACAAAAACTCAGCCTAAGCAGACCAGGGCCCCAGCAGCCTGCAAGCTAACAGCTTATTTGCTGCAGACAATAAAAACAAATTAGAAAGCTTCCAAATATCACAATTTTGTAATCCCAGTTAAGTACATCCCACCCAGTCCATCCCACTAAATGCTGCTATAAATTTGGAAACAATGTGTGAAGCAACTATTACATGACTCTGAGAAATAAACAGCAGACAGATAATAAGCAGCAGACAGATCAGGGAAATCAGAATTCACAGTACCACTGAACCAGCAGTCAGTTCCCTTTTTTTTTCTCTCCAAAATTCCCCAGCTTAGACTCAGGCACAAAAAGGTCTATTGTTTGTGATTGGAATCCCAAAAGTAGAGGGAAAAGAGCATGCAACATAAAAAAAAAGTATTTGAAAAAATAATAATTTCCCATATTTGGCAAAAGACATAAATTTAAGATTCAAGATCAGCAAACCCCAAACAGAAAAAACTCAAAGAAATCTATGTCCAGATGCATCATAATCAAACCATGGAAAGTAACAAAGAAAAAGTCCTAAAAGCAAACATAAAAGTTATGCATTATACATAACAATGATTTGAATGATGCTGATTTAATATCAGAAACCATGGAGGCCAGAAAGTGAAATAACATTTTTAAAGTGCTGAGAAACAAACTGTCAACCCAGAACTCTATATCTAGCAAAACTAACCTTCAGTGACAAATGTGAAATAAAGACATTTCTCGATAAAAGGATATTAGGAGAATTCACAGTCAGTAGACCTGCTCTAAATGAAATGCTAAAATTTCAGAATTCACCAAAGGTAAAAAGGCAAATTAATGGAGAAAGGGTAGTCTTTTCAACAAATAGCGTTGGGACAACTACACATCAATAGGCAAATATATGAAACTCAACCTAAAGTTTTCACCTTGTATAAAGATTAACTCAAAGGGGTCATAGATCCAAAAATAAAACACAGAACTATAATTCTTAAAAGAAATCATGAGAGGGCACAGTGCAGTAACTCATCAGGGATAAAAAGGAGAACGGACTTCCTGTTCTTTGTTCTTGCCTGCCTTGTTGCTGGTGCATTGCACCCTCCTGCAGAAGTAAAGATATTTGCCTAGCAAAAGAGGGGGAGGAGGGGGAGGAGGGGGAGGAGGGAAAATCATGAGGAAAAAAACCTTCATGACCAGAGATTAGTTCTTCGCTATGACACCAAAAGCATAATCCAGGAGGAAAAACTTGATAAATTGAATTTAATTAAAACTAAAAACTTGTTATGAAAAGACATTGTTAAGAAACTGAAAAAACAAGACAAATACTGAGCTTAAATATTTGCAAGTCATGTATTTGACAAAGTTCTTATGTCCAAACCACATACAGAATTCTCAAAATTTAACAGTAAGAAAACAAACTGTCCAATTTTTTTTTTAATGGGCAAAATACAAAAAGATTCTTCACCAAAAAGACTATATAGATGGCAAATAAGCACAAGATGCTTAGTATCATTAGCTATTTAGAGAAATGCAAATTAAAACCACTATGAAAAGCATTACATCGCGGGGAGGGAGAGAGACAATAATACCAAATGCCTGCCAGGATGCAGAGCAAATAGGACTCTAATATATTGCTGGTGAGAATGAAAATTAGTACAGCCACCCTGGAAACTATTTAGCAGTTCCTTATATAGTTAAACATACATTTAACCACATGACCCAACAATTACACTTCTAGGTATTAACTCCAGTGAAAAAAAACTTAAGTTTACACAAAAGCTGTACATGAACATTTATAGCAGTTCCATTCATAATCACTAAAAATTATAAACAACCCAAATGTCCTTCAACAGGTAAATGAATAAAGAAACTGTGGTACATACCCACAATGAAAAACTAGTCAGCAATGAAAAGGAACGAACTATTGATAAAAACTACATGAATGGATCTCAAATGCATGACACTGAGTGAAAGACAGTCTCATACACTTACATACTCTAGGATTCCATTCATACAACATTCTGGAAAAGACAAAGCTATCGTGATGGGGAACAGATGAGTAGTGGTCAAGGGTTGGGTGTGACCACAAAGGAGGAGAATGAGGAAGTTTTGTGGGCTGAGACTGTTCAGTATCCTAACTGTTGTGGCTACATGAATGTATGTATGTGTTAAAACTCACAGAACTGTATACCCCAAAGTAAATTTTACTGTATTTTAATTTTAAAAATAGCACATGTGGAGACCACCAACATCCTTGGCACAGGCCCAAATTTCTATAGCTCAAACTTCTGGCAGTTTTCTTATGCGCTCAGAAAGAAAATGCACTCCATTAACAGATTTTTTTTTCTTTATTGGTTTAATTCAAAACCATGATATGACAAATTCCAAGTTAGCTTTTAAATGCTATTTTCCCAGATGCAAAATATAGAATAAAAGCCTTCAATTTTGTCACTCAGTCATGAAACAAAACAAAAATATTCTAAAGAAAGAAACAGATCAAATTCCAAAATGGCAACCAAAACAGAAACAAGACAGAGTGGGCTACTGGACAGGGCCAACCAGAGAGCATCCCCACCGGCCAGCGTAGCTCAGTAGCCGAACACTGACCTATGAACCAGGAGGTCCCGGCTCAATTCCCAGTCAGGGCACATACCCAGGTTTCGGGCTCAATCCCCAGTAGGGGGCGTACAGGAGGCAGCCAATCAATGATTATCTCTCATCACTGGTGCCTCTGCCTCTCTCTCTCTCTCTCTCTCTCTCTCTCTCTCCCTCCCTCCCTCCCTCCCCCCCTCTCCTTTCCTCTCTGAAATCAATAAAAATATCTTTTAAAAATAAATATTAAAAAATTAAGCAGGGGTGGGAAACCTTTTCCTACCAAGGGCCATTTGGATATTTTAACATCATTCTTGGGCCATACAAAATTATCAACTTAAAAATTAGCTTGCTATATTTGGTTAAGCATTTAATTAACTCACCCCAAATGCCTTGGCAGGGCCAAACCAAATGCTTTCACAGCCCTTGGGCCGGACGTTCCCCACCCCTGATCTAAAACATGAGGCATAATGTTGAGACGTTACTAGTAGCTGTATACTTAAGGTTTGTGCACTTTTCTGTATGTATATTGTACTTCCATGAAAAGTTCTTAAAAGCAATAATGTAAATCTATAACTAAATTTTAAAAAACCGTGTGTGCCATACCCAATGTATAATATCCCATTTTTACAAGTATGAACACACAGGAACAAAGTCTAAAACAACACATACCTATTAATGGAAGTTCTCTCCAGCTAATGAGAATAGTGATGATTTTTAATTTTTTCATTATTTTCCTATAGTAGTCTGATTTTTTTAAAAATATATTTTATTGATTTTTTACAGAGAGGAAGGGAGAGGGATAGAGAGTTAGAAACATCGATGAGAGAGAAACATCGATCAGCTGCCTCCTGCACACCTCCTACTGGGAATGTGCCTGCAACCAAGGTACATGCCCTTGACCAGAATCGAACCTGGGACCCTTCAGTCCACAGGCTGACGCTCTATTCACTGAGCCAAACCGGCTAGGGCTGATTTTTTTTTTTTAAACAACAGACACAATACTTTTATAAATCAGAAAGTAATTTTCTTCCATTTTGGAAAATAGCATTCAAATTAAAAATATGATATTTATATTACGGATCAATTTATATATGACTCAGACTGTGCTCCCTGACATAAAGGAGCTTTGTAAGCCTCATGCAGTACCAGATTTCCAAAAGACACTTTACCAGATGTGAGGCTGGAACATGACAAATAGAAATATGGGAAGCTTCTCTGGTGTTTCTGAATAAAGGGGGGAGGGAGTCAGGTAAGTGGTAAAGGTGTTCATATGGAAGGAGGTCTGTGAGTGATGGTGATGAGGCAGAATGGATCCTGGCAGGGGAGTGGACCTAGTCCTAGGAGGAGACCGGGAAATTTGAAAGGGGCTGACCCAAAGGCTATGATGGAGAGAGTTAAGAGCCATGTCACAGGAAAAGACCAGTATGCTCACTGATGCCAAGAGCTATTCCATCCCTCCTCCTCCCCTGTCTTCCTCACCCCTAAGAGAAGTGACCCCAAGCTGTTCCTTGCAAAGAGGTGTCACACTCAGGACCCTAAGTACATGGGGGGAGGGGGCGGGATCTGACTCAAGGGCAGCCCTACCCAGAGGCTGGCCAAGCATCTCTCACTTGGCCTGGCTGGGAAAGCCCCACCCAAATAGAGGCAGTGGCAATCAGGCCCATCAGACGTGCTCTCTGGAATTCAACCACAGTCAGCAAGTTAGCGTCAGAGCCGTCAGACCTGGAATGACTTTAAACAGATCATCTATCAGAATATATTTGCAATATGTACAAATACATCTCTATCAGAAAATGCAATGCTTACAACTTTGCCTAAGCATTCTTTTATGATTCCTCCCACCTTTAGGAGTTGCTTTTTGGGGCTGCTCCATCCTTTACTGAAAATACCTCAGGGCATACACTTCTGAGTCTGAATGCTGTCCTCCACTTTTGTGCAGCTACTTAACAGTGAAATGTGGTTTGTTCCGCAGGGCCTCTTAATACGACATTCCTACAGCAAGAGATTGTGTTTCCCACTGCAAACAAGTCAGGCAGCGATGCTTTCCACACAGCCCTCACAGCCTACATACTTTAAAACAGCATTTTCCTCAGCCAGTTTTTTCTTCTTGGAAGCAACCAAGCAGAAGGTTCACATTTTATTAAGAAAACTACCTTCTTTGGCCAGGTTTTCAACTTCCACTCAGGTCCCTGACCAGACCTACTCCTGGGATTCTTTCAGGTCGACAGCAGCCAGTCCTTGGCTATCTGAGACATACACGGTGCCATGTGCTGGCCTTCATGGCCCCTGGGCCCAACCAGGGATAGAGCATGCAACCAAAGTACGTGCCCTTGACCTTCAGTCTGCAGGCTGAGGCTCTATCCACTGAGCAACCCAGCCAGGGCAAGTCCAGTCCTCTTTTGGGTCACAGTCCAGCCTGTGAGGGGAGGATATAGGCCCTTTGTGACCCAAGAGCCAGGGGCTGCCTTCTGACTGGGAAGCTTGGAAGAAAAATGAGTCCTCTTGAGCGAATAACTGATTCAAATAAAACCCCCAAGATTCATGAGGCCTGGCTGCTGGGCTCTCCCTGGGTTCCCTCCAAAACCTGGTTTACCTGGTTCTGAGTGAACCCAAAAGGAACCCCTGTGTCTGTTCCTGGCAACTCAGAGCTGCCCAACACTGAAGAGATGGCTGGGCCTTGGGAGCAGCCCACCCAGTGAGTCACAAAGGCCCTCAGTGCACACGCCCAGCCAGGACCTCCTGGGTGGAAGTGGTATCGGGTTTTCTGCACCAACCTCAACTACCCATCGCACATCATCAACTGTTTGGCAGATGTTCTAATGATAATTTAGGTTCTGAGCAGGACTCCAAGTTTCTCACTTCCACAACATGGGAGCTTTTGTTGAAATGAGGCAGCAAGTAACCTTTTTATCTCTATTCATTCAGTCAGTCATGCACTACGGAATACATCATCGACATGCCTCACAGAGGACCACACAGCATGCTGGAAGGCCCTGCACACGCTTACTAGTTCAAAATAAATCTGTGTAAAATATTATATCTGGAAAATTAAAGTTTACATTTTTGTTTTATTTGGTCTTAGTTAAAAATACACTCTCCCATCTAGCTTAATATGCCAGTTAAGCCACGTCTCTAGAATAAGTTTCCCACTTAAATAAATAAGATACAAGCTGCTCCATATAGCACCTCTGTGCTAGTTAGAAACAGATCCCAGTCTGGGTGGAAGCTTGGCTTGGCAAGAGGATAGCAAACTGAAAAGGGCACCCCTCTGGGCTAACGAACTGGGCATAGGCAGCCCCTCCTCCGGTGCCAGGGCCTATGCCTTTGCAAGGAGAGCATGCAGCTGGTTCTCAGCCTCCCTCGCCCTCTCAGCTAGACCCACTGTGCGTGCACAACCGGCGACTGTATAAAGCAGCCTTGGACAACAGGATGCCGGGGACGCTCTGTTCCCCTATGACAATAATATTGCTGAACGGATCCTGTATTCAGCAGGTCTTAATGCTCTGTGTGTTAAGTATTAAGAAGTTTTGCCCTGAACGGTTTGGCTCAGTGGATAGAGCGTTGGCCTGTGGACTCAAGGGTCCCAGGTTCGATTCTGGTCACAGGCACCAAAATTAATAAACAAAAAGAAGGTTACTGTTGGCCCTGACCGGTTTGGCTCAGTGGATAAGCGTCAGCCTGTGGACTGAAGGGTCCCGGGTTCGATTCTGGTCGGGGGCATGTGCCTGGGTTGCGGGCACATCCCCAGTGGGAAGTGTGCAAGAGGCAGCTGACAGATGTTTCTCTCTCATTGATGTTTCCAACTCTCTATCCCTCTCCCTCTCTGTAAAAAATCAATAAAATATATTTTTTATTTTTTATTTTTTTTTAAATATATATTTTATTGATTTTTTACAGAGAGGAAGGGAGAGAGACAGAGAGCCAGAAACATCGATGAAAGAGAATCATCGATCAGCTGCCTCCCGCACATCTCCCACTGGGGATATGCCCGCAACCCAGGCACATGCCCCCGACCAGAATCGAACCTGGGACCTCTCAGTCCGCAGGCCGACGCTCTATCCACTGAGCCAAACCGGTTTCGGCAAAATATATTTTTTTAAAAAAAGAAGTTTACTGTTGTAAACAGGTACAATTAAAAAAAAATTTTTTAACTTTGCTTTCATTTATATTAATCTGGTCTGAGACACAATGGCTGATTCTATAGTCCATTAAGAGAGAGAGAGAGAGAGAGAGAGAGAGAGAGAGAGAGAGAGAGAAGCAGATATCCTACAGAACTCTGTAGAGCTAGACACATAGGAGAGGCTCCACAAACTACTGGCCCTGCTGAGCTCCCCAGATTTCCTTCTCCCTACAATTTGTCATTCTTTATTGAGCACCACACCAGCAACATCCTCATTACCACCTCCACCACCATCACACATTTCGGGACCAGGCAGAGCGCCATGTGGATATACTCACCTGTCACAAGTGGGGGTCTGTTTCCCAGTTTCACCTACAAAACCATGCCCTAAAAGAATATAAACCAATTAGAGGCCTGGTGCACAGATTCGTGCACCGGTGGGGTCCCTCGGCCTAGCCTGCGCCCTCTTGCAATCTGGGACCCCTTGGGGGATGTCAGACTGCCAGTTTCGGCCCACTCCCCATAGGCCAGACTGAAGGACCCCACCAGTACACGAATCCATGCACCAGGCCTCTAGTATGAATATAAGATCTTTGGTTAATGTCTTCTTACTCTCCTCTTCCCCCCTTCCCTCTGAGATTCATCAGTCTGTTCCATGTTTCCATGCCTGTGCATTGAGCGTCTGCCCCCTGGTGGTCAGTGCACATCATAGCTACAGGTCGAACAGTCGTTTAAGCTTTTATATATATATACAAGTGCTGGGCCCTAACTGGTTTGGCTCAGTGGATAGAGGGTCGGCCTGCGGACTGAAGGGTCCCAGGTTCGATTCTGGTCAAGGGCATGTACCTTGGCTGCAAGCACATCCCCAATAGGGGGTGTGCAGGAGGCAGCTGATCAATGTTTCTCGCTCATTGATGTTTGTAACTATCACTCTCCCTTCTTCTCTGTAAAAAATCAATAGAATACATTAAAAAAATAAAATTAATAAAATAAAATAAAGAAGTGCTGGCAAATTATCCTGACATCAATTTATTATTAGAGAAATTAAGGAACTAAAAAGCAGTTTACACTTACAAACATCAGGGTTTCATTACAATCCAAACATTGGGACTCCCCAGTCAGCTGCCTGCCCCAGTACATTCACTTGGGCAATCTGCCTGGGCTGGTTAAACACCTGCAATTTAAACAGAGCATCACAAGCAGACTTGATTCGTCATCTCTAGTCTTTCCTAAAACACACCTGAGGGAATTTACCACCTATCCTCTCTTCCCAAAAGCATATAAAAGATAAGAAAGATTATCAGAATCCACAGAGCTGTCGCACATCTGGCTTCACAGAAAGGAATCAAACTATCACCCCTCCAGCAGCAGTTGTCACAGGAGAAAGAACACCAGCCAGAGACTGAAGTTCCAAGGCCACCAACAAACTGGGTTGCCATAGGTAAGTCACAACTTCTCTAGGGGCCAGATTCCTCACCCGTAAAACAAAGGAGGGCACACAACTCCTTCTGTCTAAAAGCTTGAGTTTCAAGATCTTTGGAGCCTCCCTGAACCTCCATCACTGATTTATACCCTGCTCTCACCTTGCTATGCACTGAATTACATCTCCCTCACCCAAATGCATATGTTTCAGCCCTGACTTTCCAATGTGCTATTTGGAGGTGGGAGCCTTTGGGAAGTAATTAGGGTTGGATGTTGTCATGAGATGGGGCCCTGATGATGACATCAGTGTCCTCATAAAAAAAGAAATATTTCCCCCTCTCCACAGGCACGCACAAAGAAAAGGTCATGTGAGCACATGGCAAGATGGCAGTCACCGAGAAACCAAGAGGAGAGGCCTCAGAATGAAACCTACCCTACAGGTATCTTGATCATGGGCCAGTCTCCAGAAGTGTGAGAAATGTGAGAAATAAATTTCTGTTGTTTACTAATTTTTAGAGAGAAGAAAGGGAGAAGGAGAAAAGAAAAAAAGCATCAATGTAAGAAACATTGATCGGCTGTGCCCCCTACTGGGGATTAAATCAGCAACCTAGGTATGTGCCTTGACCGGAAATTGAACTAGTGACCTTTTGGTGCACTAAACAACGCCCAACCAACTGAGCCACACCAGCCAGGGCAAATTTCTATTGTTTAATCCACCCAACCTATGGTATTTTTATAACAGACTAAGACACACCTTCAACATGAATTACTTGTTTTTACTTTTTCCCCGTATTTGGAACTTGTTCCAAATTTACTAACCCATCAAACTGAACTTGGATGAGTTGGGATGTGATTACCAAGCAGCCAAGTGTTCACTACCATGTACACTCAACAGGATCTGGGTCTTGGACTTGTTTATAAACTTATTACAAAAGACTTGTAAGTATATCCAAATCTGTTCAGAAAGCCAGAGAGTCCAGAGAGTAAGGGACATATGTAATGTAAAGTAGGCTACAATGAGCTGGAGTGACATCACAGGACAGAGGACAACAATCAGAACAAAGAAAACCCTATGAAGATGGACATGGCAGGGCCAGCAGAAAGAGAGTAGGAGAAGGCGATCTATAGGTCCTGCCTTACCCCAGCCCACTCACTCCTGGGCAGAGGGCTGGAGTGGCCTCACAGTAGCAACATGTTACTTTGGGGAACAAGGAGCTTCCAACCAGGTTGAGGTGACAGATTTATGGGGAGAGACTGAGTGGGAGAATGACTGAACCAGAACATGGCATTAAGAATAACAGCTAGTATTCACCAAGCACTTCTCTCAGCCACTTTCCATTCAACCTCCCCTCCCCACCCACCCCATGACAGCAGGTAATCCTCTTACCTGTTCTCCTTGCCACTCTAGCCTGACTCAGGCTCCTAAAGGACATGGTCCTAAGTATAGATGATCAAGATCTGTTTTTTGTGAAAAACAATGCCAAGGAAATCTAGAGTGGGGTACAAGAAGCCATAAAGGATCCTCCTCCAACAACCCAACAAGACAGGGGTCACCCGTCAGGCTGGAGGAATAGAGGAAACAGAGAAAAGGGGATGAATGAAACTGTGAAGTTCTAACATGCACAGGTTAGATATTCCTCATATATTCCCCATCTCAGGATAAATTGTGGAAGATTTCAAAATGGACTAAAGAGATTATTGAGTATCTTCAATGGAAAAATAGGCCTTGATAGAGCATAACTTTCCAAATTATCTGATGCTATGGATTTGCACCTTTGTCTTTGAGCCATTTTGCAACTCTATCAAGTAGTACCTAACTACAGCAATGCAAGTGATTCCAGCCTGCACATAGGCAAATGAACTATCTCTGGGAGAACTAGCTGATACCCTCAAGCCAGAGTTGCATCTATTTCAACGGGTGTGTGTGTGTGTGTGTGTGTGTGTGTGTGTGTGCACGCTCTTTGAATTTCCCTTTGAACAAGTTGTTACAACTTACTGGTTCCCTGGTTAATAAAGTCTTTTATATTTGTACGAAAGTTATGATTTTACCACTTCAAACTTATCCTTTAGCCCTAGCCGGTTTGGCTCAGTGGATAGAGTGTCAGCCTGCGAACTGAAGGGTCCTGGGTTCGATTCTGGTCAAGGGCACATGCCCAGGTTGTGGGCTCAATCCCCAGAGGGAGACTTGCAGGAGGCAGCCAATCCATGATTCTCTCTCATCCTGGATGTTTCTATCTTTCTCTCCCTCTTCCTTTCTCTCTGAAATCAATAAAAATACATTTTTTTAAAGAAACAACATAAATGTATAAAAAAACAAACAAACTTATCCTTTAATACCCACAAGCAAAAGTTAAAAAAAGGTGCCAATATTCTGTATTAGCTGCTCTAAGGGGAAAAAGGTTCCAGAGGTCAATAATTCTTCCAACTCCAATTACGTTGAAGTCTACTGGCTTGAGCATACAAGAGGATATAAACAAGTCTCAATTTTCACCTTCCTACCCCTCCTCCACCAGCAAACATTGTCTCCAGCTTCTTCATGACTTTCCTTGGCTCTGATCTCAGCAACTGTTAAATTTCATTGATAATCCAAGGAACTGGAAGAGAAGGGCTGAGGGACCTCCCTTTAAGTAAAACCATCACCTCTCCTCTGACTCTAGCACAGGGGTGGGCAACCTTTTTTCTGTCAAGGGCCATTTGGATATTTTTAACATCATTCTCAGGTTATACAAAATTATCAACTTAAAAATTAGCCTGCTGTATTTGGTCAAACATTTAATTAACTCACCCCTAATGCCTTAACAGGGCCAAGCCAAATGATTTCTCGGGGCTTACACGTTCTCCACCCCTGCTCTAACAGGTGCAACCCATGTATTGTGCCAGAACTGGGACACAGGAGAGCTGTCAAAGCTGTAAGACCCACCAGGAGCGGGGCCAGCAGGAGAGAGGAAACAGAAATGGGCTAAGTCCCTGTGGAATAGGAAAGACAAGTGATGCTGAAACAATGTTCATAACCTGCCTCACGGTTGTAGAAACAGACACACACGAGGGTTCCAAGAGTGGTCTCTGAAGGTAGGCTGCATAGCTCCCCATTTGCTAGCTGTGGGGACCTTGAGGGAGTTATTGATCTCAATACAGCCTCTGTTTCCTCAACTGACAAGTATCTGCCTCATAGGATTGCTGTGAGCATTAAATGAGGTAACACCTGTAAAACATTTAACAATCTTACACAGTACATGCACAATAAGTATTGGCTTCGATATTTTTCATTGAGAAATAAATTTAGTGTAATGTCAAATAAAAACCAGGAATATAACAAAATTTGATTGGCACCTGTTAAGTCCCATTTGTCATGTCCTTTCCACCTGCATTGCCAAAAGACCAGTTGGCCTTTGTTTCTCGCCTGAATTACTAAGTCTCTTACCAGGCTTTGCTGCTATCATCTCATCCTTCTCAAAGCCATTCCTCACACCCTCTAACTCAGTGATATCCAATAGAAATATGTCAGCCACATATGTAATTTTAAATTGCTAAATTTAGCCCAGCCGGCATGGCTCAGAGGTTGAGCATCAACCTATGAATCAGGAAGTCACAGTTCAATTCCCAGTCATGGCATATGCCTGGGTTTCGAGCTCAATCCCCAGTGTGGGGTGTGCAGGAGGCAGCCGATTAATGATTCTCTCTCATCATTGATGTTGCTCTCCCTCTCCCTTCCTCTCCAAAATCAATAAAAATATATTAAAAGTAAATTGCTAAATGTAATTTTTCTAATAACCATATTTTTAAAGTAGAAACAGGTAGAATTATTTTAATAGTATATTTCACTTATCCCAATGTCAAAATATTATCATTTCAACATGTAATCAATATAAAAAATTAAGTTATTTTACATTTTTTTTCTATTCCATCTTCAAACTCTAGCTTGTATTTTATACTTACGAGCACCGCAGTCGTACTAGCCACATCTCCAGTGCTCAGCAACCACAGCTCTAACTTTTCCCCATCTCTTTCAGAAAATCCAAATTCATTAACCTAACAAATCTGGTTCCCCCTCAGCCCTCCAGCTCTTCTCCTTCCATACCTTCACCTGGGGAACCATACCTGGCTCACCTCCTTACCACCCCTTTCCGAGGCTTGCCCTTGACTCCCAGAACCTGATACATTCCTTCTCCACAGGACACACCACACATTCCGCCAGGCACTGACATCAACACTCAAAATGTGGATGCACCATTTCCCATAGGCCACCAGGGCTTCCCTGGCACGCCTGCTGTCCCTGCCTCTACTAAAGCCCTTGGTGTGTGTGCTTTCTAACCCCCAAGTAGACGGGGTGCGCCTTGGAGGCAGGGTTTTTGTCCTATTTATTGTCTGTCTATCAATGACCACCCCCACCTACACATTCAAATATATACAGAATGTAGTTTTTTTTTTTAAGGGGGAAGAATCTGTCAGAATTTTTGCCACCATCCAGCTAGTGATCTTGATCTACCTCTAAAGTTATTTAGCCAACTTTCAATCTCCAATTAGACACACGTATATAGGGTTTGAACCAAAAATGGTTGAAAATAGACAAGTTAAAGAAGCAACTGCCGCTGGAGGAACCATTGTTCCTGGGGTGTGTGTTTTTTTCCATTGGCACAAAAATCTTTTAGCCTTAAACTGTTTTTCATAGCTGTGCTGGAATAAACGAGAAACCACAAAAATGAAGGCTTCCACTACGCCAGTCATCAAATCACAGTGGCAAAGAAATAAACCATCCAAAACTATCCACTTCTGGTTAAGCTCTGATAATTTTAAGTGCTTGTTAACCCATTTAATTCCCAAACCTAACTAATCATTTGAAATGTTCAGAGACAA
Source organism: Myotis nattereri (assembly GCF_964212035.1). Classification (NCBI taxonomy): domain Eukaryota; kingdom Metazoa; phylum Chordata; class Mammalia; order Chiroptera; family Vespertilionidae; genus Myotis; species Myotis nattereri. Next base: position 12,572,473 of record NC_138090.1, read on the forward strand.
AATTTTGGATTGCAGTATTTCTTATGGTCCTCTCCAGCCTCCAAAGGACAGAGGCATCACTTCGCCGGCCCCATGAACTGCTGTTCTTTTCTTTTAATCAGAGACTTTTATAAAAATAACAAGTAGAACCCTCCACTTCAATCCCACTTGCAACTCTTTCTTTACACATGTTAACTGTCTGCTCACTCTAAGGGTTCTCAAAATGTTAGCTTGTCAGACCCTGAGCAACCCTCTCTCCCAACACATTAAGCAAAAAGCAGACAACTTCAATAATAATTACAGAATCCCTGGTTTTCATTTTACACTTCCCTAAGCAAAAGGCTTAGCCAAGCCTCTTATGGTCCCGTTCCCCCGCCCCCCCCACAACCCTCGCACCCCCGCCTTTTACAAAAATCTGTCTCTTAAGCAAAAGCTTCTGTTTCCTAGTAGCTAGCAAGGAATACACTTTTAAAACTTACAGTTAAAAAAATAAAATAATAATTACAATGGCATTTTATTCCCATATTTCCTCCCCAATATTTTCCACTTACAACAGAAGTTTATTTAATCATAAATATATAAATATGTTATTTTCCCTTTACGGATCACATGTTTTCAAATCAGTTAATCTTACAAACTACATTAAGTAATATTCCATTTTTTCTTTCTTTTCTTAACCAGAAATATGTCTATTCGTCTATTCAACTGTTTACCCCTGCCTTACTATGTGACAGGCACTGTTTCAGACACTGGATAAAGCAGGGAAACTTACAACACCTCTGCTCTCATGGAGTTGAACTGGTCAGGTGGTAAATACAGCCAGGAGAGGGGGCTGGACAGTGCCCTACTTTAGTTCGGTGGTCGGAGAAGGTCTCTTCTGAGCAGAAGAAAGGAACAGCAATTCTGAAGAACAGAGCCAAGTGGGCATTTTTGGGGAAGGGCTGGGGGGCAAGGGATAAAAGAATAAACCTCAAATGCAAAGACTGTGAGGCAGGAGTTAAGTTAACCAAATGTTAATCAAAGCTTCTGATAAACATGAAATAATCAGTACCATAAAATTCCAGTCTAAAAAGGCCTGTTGAATGCAGGTTATAGTAGACTTTTTTTTTTTTAAATATATTTTATTGATTTTTTACAGAGAGGAAGGGAGAGGGATAGAGAGTTAGAAACATCAATGAGAGAGAAACATCGACCAGCTGCGTCCTGCACACCTCCTACTGGGGATGTGCCCACAACCAAGGTACATGCCCTTGACCGGAATCGAACCTGGGACCCTTCAGTCCGCAGGCCGATGCTCTATCCACTGAGCCAAACCGGTTTGGCAATATAGTAGACTTTTTAAAAAATATATTTTATTGATATTTTACAGAGAGGAAGGGAAAGGGATAAAGAATTAGAAACATTGATCGGCTGCCTCCTGCACACTCCCCACTGGGAATGTGCCCAAAACCCAGGTACATGCCCTTGACCGGAATCGAACCTGGGACCTTTCAGTCCGCAGGCCGACGCTCTATCCACTGAGCCAAACCGGTTAGGGCATATTAGACTTTTTGAAATATAATTAGTACCCAGCCGCTCAGCCTGACTCAATCCTCCATTTCTATAGAAATAAACTCCGGGGCTCCCTGGGGACTCCCCTCTGAAAATCAGTGACTGACTCCGCCGTTTTATGTGAGGAGACAGGCCACACACGAGGGGCACTGCGATGAGGGCTGGGCTGCCCTTGAAGTGAGAATTTTTCACACAAAAATTCTCCCCATCAAGAAATTAACTGCTTAAAAATATTTAGTTTCGCCGAAACCGGTTTGGCTCAGTGGATAGAGCGTCGGCCTGCGGACTGAGGGGTCCCAGGTTCGATTCCGGTCAAGGGCATGTACCTGGGTTATGGGCACAGCCCCAGTGGGAGACGTGCAGGAGGCAGCTGATCGATGTTTCTCTCCCATCGATGTTTCTAACTCTCTATCTCTCTCCCTTCCTCTCTGTAAAAAATCAACAAAATATTTAAAAAAAAATATTTAGTTTCCAATACTAAAAAAGCAAGATCTTGTCCCGAAGGAAGCGTCACTTTCTCAATTCTATACCCTTCCTCTCATCCGGCCCCTCTTCAGCTAGCTCTGGGCCAGCTCCCAGCCCTGGATCACTTTGAACTGAGCCTTTAGAAGTTTAAATTGGCTCTTCGCTATCTCAGGAGGTGCTGAGGCCATCCCCTTGGCCGGGGTACCTTGCTCTCATATTCTCGGCCTCTCCCAGTCTATCCTTCCCCCTTCTGGGCCCTCTGATCCCACCTTGCTAAGGATTCCAAGCCCCAGCACATCTCACCCTGCTTTTTTACTTCCCCTGCATACACAGCCTGTCCCCCAGGAATAATCTTATTTTCCAAACAGAAATCTCAGGGCACAATATCAGTACATGAGTACTTGCTATAAGAATTACTCTAGCCCGCACTGGTTTGGCTCAGTGGATAGAGCGTTGGCCTGCGGATGCAAGGGTCCCAGGTTCGATTCCGGTCAAGGGCATGTACAACTGATCAATGACTCTCTCTCATTGGTGTTTCTAATTCTCTATCCCTCTCCCTTCCTCCCTGTAAAAAAAAATCAATAAATTATATTTTTTTTTAAAAAAGAATTACTCTACAGTGCTTGGAATATTTCATAATTTAAAGCAAATGATTTCTACAAAACTTAGGATGTACTTAAACATGGTCTAATGAGACAGCACAGGAAATTGGGACTGTCTGGGAAAATTGAGACTCTGTGATCACAGTCACAGGTCTTTGACTACTGCTCTATTCTCTCACAAACAACTTTACTTTCCAAAGAAATCTGACCTCATCCTACAAAAGGATCTGGAGCTACTTCCAGGAATAAGAATAAAGAGGCAGTGATAGTGGCTATGAGTTGAAGGCCAGGAGGCTGGTATTTCCAGGTTATTTCAACAGCTAACAGGACCATCCTGGAAAATAATCAGCCTCGGCTGCCATACAGACCTCGAGCCCTTAATGGGATGGATCATGTATGCGCTGCAGCCCAGGTAAATCCAGATCTAACTCTCGACTGGAAACGCCTCTCTCCAGGACCCAGGTAGACATCCGTTCCACCAGAAGGAAGAAGCATCGTGGACTCAGCAGGGCACATACCCTCGGTCCTTGCCTCCTCCACTAAGCATCCTCTGAAGTGCCATGACCTGAGAAAGGCTCTTACCACTTTCTGATTAACCATGATCCTCCAGGGCTGTTAACAGAGAAATAATTTGGCCCTCTGACTCAGGAGGAGCCAGAAGGTCTTACTGGTCAGGCTCACCATTTCCCACTGGTACGTACTTGTGGGTAAGCCAGACCTCCAGGTATGTTATAGGGAAAATGCTGACCAAGTCCATAATTTTTTTTTAGTGTTCAGAAATGATATTGCCCTCTGATGTAATAAAAGCACTTCTTGAAATGTAACAAAAATTAATGACAGTGCAAAAGAAGAATGCAGCCCATTTAATGAAGCATTCTTCCTAACAGGAAAAAATTGGAAACCATCATCAGATCTTATGCAGCTTTTGAAAGAAAACACTGCCAAAGCTCTTTCCGTTTGAATCCATCTGACTACATTTTTTTCCTAATTTCCTTCACTGTTCCAATATTTTTAATTGAGATATAATTCACATGTAAATTAGTTTCAGGGTGTATACCAATGATTCAGCATTTGTACATATTTCGAAATGATCACCACAATAAGTCTAGTTAACATCCATCACCATAGTTACAAAATTTTTTTCTTGTGATGAGAACTTTTAAGATCTACTCTCTTAGCCAACTCTTAAGTATGCAATATAGTATCATTAACTATAGTCACCATGTAATATAGTACATTCCATCCTCATACAATGTTTTAACTAATAATAAATGAGGGTACATTCCTTTCAAATAGAAGAAATTTTGCCATTAGCTTCAATAAATATATTAAGCACTCCTGTTGTGCAGAATGCTTGCTTTATAGGAAAACGTATTGAAAAATTAAGCTTCAAGTTCCTTCAAGTTCTAAATCATCCTCAAGGGCCTCCAAATTATAAAGTAAGAACAGTAATAAAAGCTTAATTAAAGTTTTTGCTCAGTATATTAGCTTTAAGGCTAATTTATACTAAGGTAGAACTAATAACAGCTAACATTTTAGCAATTTTTGAATAGAAGGTATTTGCATGTGGTATACAATTCAAAAAGTATGAAAAGCCATACGGTGAAAAATAAATCTCCCTTCCACCCTGGCCCACAGCCACCCAGTTTCTCAACTTGTGTCATTCCAGAGATATTTTATAGTGCAACAGGGTTAAATGACTTGGTATGTGAGAGTTGCTAAGGACTTTGAATGGACGGCTCATTGGTACTAACATCAGCCCCTATTTTCAACTGAGGAAACCTGTTTGAGGCCTGAAGTAAACAAGCCACTGGCCAAGTCTCATGGAGATAAGAGACAAAGTTCATATTCTTGGAATCCATCCACCTCCCATCCCCACCCCCAACACACACATATACACACAGAGCTCTGAACAAAGGTGACTTCAGCTCATGTTGTTCCCTCTGCCCTGAACACTTTTCCACCAACCTTCGCCATCCCTTTGCCTAGCTAATCTGACTATCCATATACATTTTATAATCAGTTTGTTTCTAAAAACATCTTGCTGGAATTGTGGGATTGCATTAAACCTACAGATCAATTTGTGGAGAACTGGTATTTTAACAATACTGAGTCTTCCAATCCATGAACACAGTATGTCTGTCCACTTATTTTAGATCGTCTTGGATTTCTTTCTTCAGTGTTTTGCAGTTTTCAGTGTGCCGATCCTATACATGTTTTGTTAGATTTACACCTAACCTAAGTATTTCATTCTTTTCAGATCAACTGCAACTGATACGTGTTTTTGTTGTGTTTTGTTTTGTTTTTTTATAATTTTAGTTTCCAACGATTTGTTGCTAGGACATAGAAATACAATTGACTTTTGTGTGGACCTTGTATCCTGCAACCTTGCTAACTGTCTTCTTATTCCCAGCTTTTGTATAGATTCCCATAGGGTTGTCTATATAGACAATCATGCCATCTGCAAATGAGGACAGTTGTTCTTCCTTTCCAATCTGTATGCCTTCTATTTACTTTTCTTGCACTGGTTAGCACTTCCAGTTGGATGGTGAGTATCCGTGGTGAGAGCAGATGTCATGACTTTGTTCCGCATCTTGGGGAAAAGCATTCACTCTTTCACCACTGTGTTAGCTGCATCTATCTATGTATGTTAACTGTAGATTTTTCGGTAGAAGCTCCTTTTCAAGTTGAGAAAATTCCCTTCTCTTACCGGTTTGCTGGCAGCATTTATCATGAATGAATGTTGAATTTTGTCAAATGTTTTTTCTGCATCCACTGACATAATCATGTGGTTTTTGTTAAGCCATTCGTATGGTGGAATAAATCTATTGATTTTGGAAAAGTGGAACAGCCTTTTGTTCCTGGGATAAATCACAATTGGTTGTGGTGTACTATTCTTTTTACATTTAATGTTGCTGGATTTGATTTCCTAGTTTTTTGTTGAGGATTTCTGGGTCTGTGTTCATGAGGACCATTGGTTTGTAGTGTTCTTTCCTTGAACTGTCTTCATCTGGTTCTATAAACAGATGTGTACTACACACTTTTCTGAGGTCTTGGATGATAATTTTACTATTTTTAATGATCATGAAAACTGAAGAGTAGTTTTTTGTCTTTGCTTTTCTGCTAGACTTTGGTTGTAAGTCCTTGACTGGGAAGACAACTTCCAAAGATAACAATCTTCCTAAAGTAAAATGAGACTGTTTTACAAGGAGCCACAGTGGCTCTGAGCATGCAATGCAGTGAAACCCATTACTTTACCACCATCACCTGCAAACCCTTCCCCTACCCCAGCACATTGCCCAGAGAGTAGAATCCATGAGGAACTGTGCTGATTGGCTTTGGATAAAAACAGGCCATGGTTTCTATCAAATAAAAGATATATTATTACCCCACCCTGAATGCAAATACTCATATTTGTCTCTGAGTTACCCAGGAAAGCACCTATCAAATATTAACCCCTTAATTCCTACAATTCCTAAAATGCTCAATCAGTCATTACCACCCACATACTTACTGAGGAAGCCAAGACACAACAAGGTTAAAAGATTTCAAAATCGGCAGAGCTAAAATTTGAATTTAAACATCTCCTATTACCCAATTTGTTAGAAAAAGTCCTACAAAAATGCAATGCAATGTCAGGTCGATCAGGCATGGGAGGGGCTCAAGAAAGGGATCTGAAGCAAAAGAGTTCCCTGAGGGGTCCTTTCAGAACTAAAATGCTGATTCTGCTTTTGGCACTTTTTGTTTATTTATTTTGTTAATCCTCACCCAAGGATATTTTTCCCATTGATTTTCAGAGAGAGTAGAAGGAAGGGAGGGGGTAAAATTATGATTCAGAAAACCTGGGGGAGGCCTCTGATTCTGGATTTCTAACAAGCTCTCTGATGCTGGAGATGCTGCTGACCACTAGGAGTAGCAAGGATCTACACTACAGGCTGCAATGGACCACAGACCACAAGAAATGTCTTTAAAAACAGAAATGAAAAAAAGGCAAACTTTTCTCAAAAACCAGAATGAGGACTTATCCATATTTCTTGATGGAATTCTGAGCCGTGTAACACCTTAGAAATACCTTCAGCCTATTTTCCAGTTTAAATTTAGATTTCAATTTCTTGGAGGGTTGTTCCCTAAAAATCCTGATTTTTTTATCAAGGCTAAGAAGCCAAGTACATGGAAAACTGTGTTGTTTTTTTTATTTTGGTATATATAATTTGATCTCAGAGAGGAAGGGAGGAGAGAGAAATAGAAACATCAATGATTTGATGGCTGCCTCCTGCACGCCCCCTACTGGGGATCGAGCTCGCAACCCTGATCGTGTGCCCTGGTGGAGATTGAACCCTGACCTCTACTCAACCACTGAGCAAAACCGGCGGGGCAGAAGACTGTTTCAAGTTGCCATACCTTCCAAGCAGGTCCCCATCCTTCACATAACCTCTCACTGTTTAAACTCTAGAGATGAGACAAATGGCCGAGCTAGGTGAGATTTTAGGGGCTGGGCCCCAAAGTTCTTCCAGATGCAAAGGAAAGCTCTACACCAAGCATGTCAAACCCGTGGCCTTCAGGCCGCATGCCTCGTTTATTTAGCCCATGTTAGCCTTTGAGTTTGACCTGCTTGCACACCAAAATAACACCTTAAGGTACCACTGGCTCCCATGTCTGGCCTTAGCTGACTAAGTTCCAGCACTGAGGTGATCACTGCTGGGTAACATTTTATACAAACTACTGGGTTTCAATTTCTTCACCAGATCTTTTGAGTGGCAAGCTCTACCTACTTTCGTAAGTCCACAGAGGAAACAAAGCAAGTTGCTTAACAAGGCCCTGTATTCTACCTGGACCCGAGTTCCTGCCCTGCTCTCTTGTATTCATTCCTGGTTATCTGTGCTGTGCTCAGACATTGGCTAGCTGCCTCTTTTAAAAGGCAGTCGCACACCTCCCCCCACCTCCTCCATTCTCTTTGCTCACAGCAATGCCTAACTACCAACTAACATACCTCAGAGCACAGAGCCCTGCAGCTGACCGGATAAGGTCAGTTTAAAATTCTGGGAAGGCATAACTTGCTCCTTTTGTCTTTCCTTAGGGCCCTTCAGAAATACCCTCCGGCAACCAGCAGAATAAGCCTTTCACCCCGGAGACATAAAACAGTCTGCATCCTGCAGTCTACAAACAGTGGGGCCTTTATTTAAAAGGTGTCCGCATATTATATTAGTCCCAAGGAACGCGTGTCTATGCACTCAAGTCAGAAAAAGAAGCCCGATGCCTGGGAGAAACAAAACGTACATAACATGACAGCTCTCTGAGGAGTCTATACAGTTACGCTGCCCGGCCTCCGAGGGAGGCCTACCTGTGACAGGGAACATGGGGCCGGGTTTCCTGAGCGGGACATGGCCTGTCCACAACAGAGCCAAGGAACTGCCCGGAGACGCCTGTTACAAAACCGCAAAAAGAGGGGCAGAGCTGACAGGCCCCTGCCTCGAACGCCCTGGAAGCTAAACATAAGGATTCTGCGAAATGAGCTCGGCCATAGACAAGTCCAACAGAAAGTTCTCTGTTTCGGTTCCCTCCCGAACTGGCTGCCCTCCCGGAGTGATTTGACTCTGGGTACCAATTGGGCAAAGCCCGCCGCGGTGCTGGGGCGGCGGACTCAGGGATGCCGGTCCTGTCTTCTAGGATAATCAAGCAATCGGACCGCTACTGTACAAACTGGGGACTTTTGTGGGCAGATCTCGGCTCCCCCACTGCACCGAGGCTCCATGGCTCCATTCAACGAGCATGTATTGAGCGTCTATCGTGTATGCCCGGCGCTCCTTGGGCGCCGGGGAGGAAACCCAGCCACGGCCCCCAGTGGTGGAAGCAGACAGAGAAGGACCATCGGCAGCGGCGGATGTTGTGCGAAAACCTGTCACAAGTTGCTATGATCAGTCGTATCCAGGGGCAACAGGACCCCCAGGCGGGCTCCGCAGACCCCCAAGCCAGAGCATCAGACAGGCTCCCGCCAGCGCAGGGGGAGCAGCAGGTAGGCCCGGGGGCAGGTGTGCAGGTAGGAGGCGCACACCTGAGGCGGCCGCGCAGAACCCCCCCGGGAGTGGAGAGGGCGGCCCTGGGACCCCGGGCGGGAGAGCGGGTGCGCAGAGCGGGGGGTCTGGCCCCGCAAAGAGGACGCGCGGCCGAGGCCAGCCGGGCCTGCGCCCCGGGAGGGAGCAGGGGGAGAAGGCGCGCGGCTAGGCCGCCCGCCCGCACCTGGGGCCCCGCCCGGCACCTACCACTTGGGCGACCTTGAGGCAGCCGAACGCGCCGCGCAGGTAGTCGGGGTCGCAGCGCAGGCCGGCCAGCCCGCGGCGCTGGCTCACCGGCTCGGTGGTGGGCTGGTACGGGCTGCTGGCGCCCGAGATCATGGAGGTGCTCGAGGCCTCGCCCTCGAAGCCGTCCAGCTCCTCGCCGCTCCGCATGCTGCCGGCGGCCCGGGCCACCTCGCACGGCCGGCCCCCGGCGCCCGGAGCTGGGGGGCTCAGCGGGGCCGCCGCATCGCCGCCGCCGCCTGACTGCCCGCCCGCGGCCCGCCCCGCCGCCGCCGCCTCCTTCTCTGCGCCCGCCGCCGGCTGCGGCCACGGCTCGGTCCGCTCGGCTCGGCTCCCGCCGCCTCAGCAGCGGAAAGGAAAGGAGGCGGGAGCGAGCGGAGAGGGAAGGAGGCGGGAGCCGGCGCGGCGGCCGGGAGGGGGCGGAGCGAGTGCCCGCCCGCCGGCCGCTCGGCGGCGCTCCGAGGCCCCGGGGAGGCGGAGGCGGCGGCCGGCCCGCGGGCTCTCGGGGGGCGGGGCGGGGCGGGGCGTCCTTAGGCCCCGCCCTCACCTGCCTGCGCGCGGGGCGGGGGCCGCGGGGCGGTGCCTGGCGATGCTGAGGGCCAGGACCAGGGTCCAGGAAGGCGGGGTGCGTGGACCGGGAAGAACCCGAGCTGAGGGAGAGGGTCGAGGACCCAGGGGCACGGAGGCGCTGTCCCAGGAGCAGCTCCGTGTTCCTTGGAGGAAGCGGGGTCCTCTGCAGGCGGCGGGAGGACTGACTGCCCGGTGAGCACGGAGGTGCGCGGGCCGGTGCTGGGAACGGCGTGGCCCAGGGTTGGCCTGACGCAGACTGTTTAGCTGACAGGAGAGGGGCTAAGCGCCTGGGCTCCTACCCTGGGCGTAGCCACAACCAGCTCTGAGGCCAGAGGCAGAGCGGGCAGGGGTGTGGAGCAGGGGTGAGTGGGGGTCTGCAGGACAGATACACGGTAAATGTGTGTGGAAAACCACAATGTAAGTCCTGGTCCACCGGCAGACAGTGGAGCACCCTCGGTGACCCTGTCTTAGTTGAAAAGGTTTTGCGAACTCTGGCTAACCAAGTCAGGTTAAACACAGACTTTTGCGCTGAAGGGCATTAATCAGGGACCAATTTACAATTCAAATGTGAAGCTTAAGTAAAACACCGACTTTCTAAGAATTGTCGCTTTGGTATCCCGACTCTTACGCGCCACAATGTGATGGGAGCCTCCCGTCCTGTAGGCCCTGAGCAGGGCACTCCACGGAGGTATTGTTCCCATTTTACAGAAGAGAGGACTGAGACTTCAGAGCTGCAGCAGCTTGTCCCAGGACACACAGTTAATGGGTGGGTAGAGTCCAGGTTCCAACTCTCTTCCCTACACAATGTTGCCTAATATACAACTCGGATGGGCTTGTGAATTCCAAGCTAAGCAGTAAGTACCAAAAGGGCTCTCACCTTTTGGTTACCAAACATGAAACTCAGTGCCTCCAATTAATACTCTATTCAATTGGCAAATATTGGGAACTTAGTAAGTGCTAAGCAATATGCTAGTGACTGGAGACAGACGGATAGTCAAAGATGATAAGCTGAATCGTTGGATGTAGGCTCTGGCCTCTGCTCTCTCCCAAAATCTCAGTGAAATGACAATTACAGGGATTTATTGTTTAAAGGGCATAAAACTATTAGGACAAAGAATGGGAAAGGAGACAAAGGCAACAAAACGTTGGAAGCAGAAAAGCAAATGGGCAGGTGGTAACTGACTTAGCAGATCCAAGAAAGCTAAACCGTCAGCTGGCACAGGCAAAGGCTGAAATGCAACCTAGGTTCTACCACAGAACAAAAGGCTTTGGAATGGGCAGCACCAGCACATCTAGAAATGGCGGTGAAGGCGGGAATAAAAAATTGTTTAAAAAGGTCAATTAAGTCTTTTTACGAAGCAATTGGATCCCTGGATCCCCTCTCATGCTCATCCCCCAAAACTGTAGTTCTAGTCTCTGGAGAAGGTAAAAGAGAGGGTCTCAGCTGGGAATCACTAGGCACAGTTGAGGACAGGGGTACCATACTGAAAACTGTGTGTGTGTGTGTGTGTGTGTGTGTGTGTGTATCCCTGGATACTAAGTAATTAGATGCCTGGTTCACAAAATCAGTGCACTGGAGGGGAAGCCCCTCAGCCCGGCCTGTGCCCTCTCACAGTCCAGGACCCCTCACTCCTTACCGCCTGCCTACTCGCTGCTCCCTAGCACTGCCACGGAGGTGGGAGAGGCTCACGCCACCACCGCTGCACTTGCCAGCCGTGAGCCCGGCTTCAAGCTGAGGAATGCTCCCCCTGTGGGAGCGCACTGGCCACCAGGGGCAGCTCCTGTCTTGAGCGTCTGCCCCCTGGTGGTCAGTGTGCTTCATAACAATTGGTCATTCTGCTGTTCTGTCGATTTGCATATTAGGCTTTTATTATATAGGATATGAAAGCCAAAAAAAAAAAAAAAAAAAGGGGGGAGTTAAAGAAAAGAAAATCTCACAGGAAATAGAGTCAAAAAACAGACATAGAAAATGAGAAAATAAATTAGAGCTATAGTCCAAGAGAATAATAGAATAAGACTTCCATAAAGTTAAAGAGAGTGAATGGAAGGAAAAAAAAAAACCATAAAATAATAATTCAATAACATTTTTCAGAACCAAAGGACATGAGTTTTGGACTTAAAGGACCCACCAGTGCCCAGCATAGTGAGTGGCGCATCAGAACAATGGAGCAAAGAGAAGAGCCTTGAGGTTCCAGGAGGAACATAGCAGGTTTCTTTATAAAGAATCAGGAATCAGAAAGGCATCACAAGGGAGCTACAAGGGAATAGAGCAAACCCTTCCACATCCTGAGGAAAAGTGATCCCACCTAAGAAGTCTGGCTACAGCTGGAGTATGAGTAAGGTGTGAGGGTTGATGGAAGACTCTTTCAGACATGCAGACTCTCTCTGTCTCTTTCTCAGGAGGCGGCTAGAGGAGGATACCATCAGAACAAAGATTTAAACCAAGGAAGCAGCCCTGGCTGGTGTGGCTCAGTGGATAGAGTGTTGGCCTGTGCACTGAAGGATCTCGGGATTAATTCCTGGCCAAGGGCACATACCTGGGTTGCAAGTTCAATCCGTGGCTTTGGTCATGGTGCCAGTGGGAGGCAACCAATTGATGTGTCTCTCTCACATCAAAGTTTCTCTCCCTCCCTCTCTCCCTCCCTCCCTCCCTCTCTCGCTAAATATCAATAGAAAGATATCCTCAGGTGAGGATTAATAAACCAAGGAAGCAGAGACCAGAGGATCCAAGAGAGGGTCGATGCAGCCTACAGAGAGGTGAAGGGGGCAGAGGCCCCAGTGCAGCAGGGCTGGGCGTCAACCAGCCCAGATTGGAGCAGCCAGAGACTTCAAGAGACTTCTTCAAGGTGAAATTAAGAAAATACTTGATGTACAGCAAAGAAAGATACATAGTTTGGGGAAAGTTTTGAAATAAACTAGTGATAAATGCCTAGGAAACTAAGCAAATATTCATAGATATTAATTGCAGGAAAATTAAAATGATGTATAGAAAAGGATAAGTATGGTAAAGCACAAGGCTCAACTGTGAATAATATTTGCATAATTATAATAATGTAAACAATGAATACTGACCAATCCAAAAGTATGTGACCATATTAGGAGAGTATGGGGTCCAGATGTATGCACGTGTGATAGGGAAAAGGGGAGGGTGTGCAAAAGACTGAAATACTCATCGTTCATCAGGGGAGATCAGTAGATGCTTAAAACTGAAAAACCAGGAGGTAGCAGTATATGCGTGTTCATTACGAATATAAAGGTAAGGGGTGGGGCGGGCTAGAAGGGGTCATTGGGAGAAAAAAAAGGACATATGTAGTACTTTTCAATAAGAAAAAAATATATAAAGGTAAAAACAAAACTAACGAGTTAAAAGTGACAAAGTGTTGCCTCTGGAGGCAGGAAATGTAGTGGGGGTTTGAGTCCTTGTGGAACTATTTGATTCTCTCAACCATGTGCACTTAGAACTTCAATAAAAATAAAATCTAAATTAAAAACATTTTTACAAAAAGGAACATGAGAGTCGGTGGTTAACAAGGCAGATAAAGCTCCTGCCAGCAGAGCCGTGGAGAACAAGTACTGAATCCAGTAAATACAACAGCGTGTGTGCTGAGTGTTGTTCATGGTGGTATGGGGATTTCCAGCAAAGATTTAATTGAGTCTGTGGCTCAGAATTTCAGCTGATATTCGAAATATGAACAGCAATTAGCTAGGCAAAGAGATGGTAAGGGTGGGTGGAAGCGTGTTCTGGGCAGAGGGAACATGTGCAAAGGCTCAGACACAAGCAAAAGCAAAGCACAGTGAAGAGCTCGAGCCCAGCATTCAAGGGGAGGAGGACTGGCAGACAAGACCTAAGCTGAACGGTAGCCATGGGCCAGTCTCTGCAGGGCTTCACGGGCCCCCTGAGAGGGTGGACTCTGATGAAGTGTTAAGCAGGAGAGTGAGGCCTATTATTTATTTATTTTTTAATATATTTTTATTGATTTCAGAGAGGAAGGAAAAGATAGAAACATCAATGAGGAGGGAGAATCATGGATGGCTGCTTCCTACACACCCCCCACTGGGGATTGAGCCCGCAACCAGGGCATGTGCCCTTGACCGGAATTGAACCCAGGACCCTTCAGTCTATAGGCCGACACTCTATCCACTGAGCCAAACGAGCTAGGGCCTGGTGAGGCCTTTTAGAATGCTCTCTCTGGCCACAAGAGGGAGATGGGTTGAGCGTAGCAAGATTGGAGGTTCTCCTCCAGTACTTATTGTTTCCTGTCCCTGGACACTAGCCTAAGTTTATTTTTAGTTCCAAGGACAGACTCAAATTTTTTACTTTTGCTTTTTAACAGAAGTTCACAGACTTCCAAAAGGCGTTGTTGGGAATCCCACATAGTAACAGTAGATAAAAAATGGTATTTTGGTGCCTTCCTCGGTGTTAAATTGCAATATATCATGAGTCGGTGGCTATAGCTGTGCCTCTAGGGTGTTTACAAAAGCTGAAGTCAAAATGAGGATAAATAAAGGATAGAGAAGCTAAATTAGTGATAAATGCGTAGGAAACCAAGGCAGCCTTTGGACAGGTCTCTGGGTTTCAGGGTCTGAGCCACATATCAAGGGCTGACTCAAGGCAACCGGACTCAGAAGAGACTGATTAATAAACCAGATGCTACTTTATTAGTTGCTGCCAGTGGAAAGAGTCTACCAGCAGCTGTAATGCTGATTCTTATCTCAGTTCCTGAACTCATCCTGAGAGTATATTGGCTACTCCCCAGGATACTCTTCTTTCCTTGGATCCAGCCTGGCCTCTTCCCAAGTCCCTCAGCTACTCTGTTAGCCCTGGGCTGGTCTCCCTCCAAGGACAACCACCTCCAAGCCGGGGGACTCCTCACTCTCGCCCCTCTCTGCAAGCACACTGATTCCATGGACTCATGGAGGGTTCTTAACGTCAAAAGCATTGATCCTACAAGGGCTTTAGATTCTAAATTCCATGAAGGGCTGGGAGCAAAACACCCTCCCAAACTGTGGCCCTGCAGGTTCTGCCCCTGGGGGCAGCGCCTGATAATGGTGAGGTGAGAGGGGGGGTTCCCATTTCACTTCATTTCTTACTGAGGTCTCTCCCAGTGCATCTCTGTGAGTGTTGGGATGGGGGTAGCTTTTCCTGTAACTCCAATTCAACAATAGCTCGAATCTACTACTTTTAATAAGCTCAGTAATTAGCAGGAGCCCTAGCCCATTGAAATAACTAAAAATATAAAAAAATTTTTAAAAATATATATATATATTTAAAAAGAACCCTCCCCCCCAAAATAAACAGTGGTGGTGAAATTGAACATTTCAAGTATTAAGTATATAGTAGGAAGACCAATTAAGTTTATCAGAAATAATTATCAATATTAAGCATGAACCAAACACCCACGAAAGTCTCATGTTTAATGTCACATGACTTAAAACTTGTTTTGAAATGATTCTATTCTTACAAGGCCTTTTAAAGAAAAGTGCCCATATAAATCCCTTACGTCTGAGGGATTCGACTCAAAGATGTAAAAATAAACAATCCATTGCGGTGTTTGAAAGCAGCAGATGCCCCTGTCTTCTGTGGGGGGACTGACGGGGCTCCTCCCATAGTGTTCCCACGTGTCTGGAGGGAGGGGCCGGGACCTGGGCAAATTGCAGGCGGAGCGGTTCAGGGGTTAGAGTCAACTGCTGCTTCTGAAAAACTTGTCTCTTCAGCCGGAAAAATGTTCTCCGTTTCTTCTCTAAAAATAGTGCTCGCTGGGATTTTCCAGTTTGACATTCCTTTGGTTCCTATGACCAAGGACAACCCGAGCCAATCCATCTGCGTCCCTCCCCGGAGCCTCCAGTGGAATCCCAGCCTTTGTGGGACCCGTTCCTACTGTGGCCTCCAGACCTTGCTGGCACTTGACAACTCAGGGAAGATTCGTCTGCTCAGCAGTTGCTGGCTTCTCCCCGGCTGCCTGCTGCCTTCCCTTCCCATGGCAGAGGAAGAATGGCCTTCCGGGAAGAAGGCGCCAAGGGTGGCTCCAAGGAAATGTGAGCACTGTCTTCACTTACTCCCAGTTCCCATGGTCATGCCAGGCTGGGCGCTGGCTAAACTGGCCTGTGAACCTCAGGGAGCAGCTGCGGTAGCCAGGAGGCAACTTACATAAACCAAACATTTGCTGGTGGCCCACCCCCGTCTGCCAGGCCCTGGGCTGCATGCTGGGACCCCAAGGCTCTCTCAAAAGAACTGTGCGGGTAGTAATTGTGGAACCAGGACAGACATGTTTGCTTCTGTCTGCCAAGCATCTATCCCCTGCTTTTCTTTTCTTTTTTAATAAGTTTTTACTGATTTCAGAGAGAGAAAGGGAGAAGGGGAGAGAGAGAAATATCAGTGAAGCTTCCTACACAACCCCTACTGGGGATCTAGCCCGCCACCTAGACATGTGCCGTGACCAGGAATCGAACTGTGACCTCCTGGTTCGTGGGTCGAAGCTCAACCACTGAGCAACACCAGCCGGGCCCCCTGCTTCTAATGACAGCACCACCACCTTGTCCTGGGCCTACTCCTCTTCTACTTCCACCTCCCAAGAAGAGTGAGCACCTGACCCGAGAATGAGCAGGCATGGTTCCCTGCCCTCCTAGACCATAGCTCAGGGTGGGCATGGGACCTGAGCTGAGCCAGAGATTCCCACCTGGGGATTTTCTCTAGAACGCAGGGGTTCGTGAACTTCCATGCGCAGAGGAATCACTCGAGATGTAGATTCTCAGCAGCTCCTCTAAGAGTCTGCTTAGGCCTGTGGTGGGGGCAGGATTGTGCTGCTGCAAGTACCTGCAGGATATAATAAGGTCAATACAATTACCTGGGCCAGGAGGGCAGGGAAGGCTCGAAGGAGTTAAGCTGGGTCTTGAAGGCTAAGAAGGAGTTTACTCAGCAGCATGTGATCCTGCCAAATATGTCTGCCTTCTTGCTTGGCCTGTGTGGCCCAGGCTCGCCTGACCATCCTCTCTCTCTGCTTGCTCTTTTCAGTCATAGTCATAGGACTGGCCCCTAGAGTTCAACGTTTCTCAGGCCACAGCCATCCTGTTAACCCGCATGGGATACATTCCGAGATCTCCAGTGGGTGCCTGAAACTGCGGACAGCACCGAACCGTATACATCCGTAGATACGTGTTTTTCCTATACATACTTACATATGATAAAGCTTAATTTATAAATTACGCATAGTAAGTGGTTAACAGTAAAAATAGAACAATTATAATAAAACACTGTAATAAGTTATGTGAATGTGGTCTCTCTCACAACACCTTCTTGTAACCGTGTCTTACTTGCCGTAAATGGTTTGGTGTCACTCCTTTCAGAGGATCCCTTGCTGACGTCTTCCTACAGGCTCAGTGCTTTCTGGCGCAACACATTTTCTGTTCGTGTTTTTCACCCATAAAATTTAATGCCTTTCCATCGTGTGTGTGTGTGTGTGTGTGTGTGTGTGTACATGTATTAAAGCTGGGGACAGTGAAACAAGGCAGGGCTTAGGAGAGAAGCAACAGGAGAGAGCCTAGGCGGGGCTGCTTTGGCTCACTGGAAAGTCAGAGAAAAGGAGGCCTTGGAGACGGGTTCAGGAGTTTCGCCCAGGACGAGCTGCCACTACCCATTGCTCCCCTGGTTGCAAGTCTTGTGGAGACCCTTAGAGTTTAAGAGGTGCGCGCCTGTGGGGGAAGAGGAAGGAGAAGGGCAAGGTGACAGCATGCTCCCGGCAGGGAGAGCACACTTTCCATGTTAACTGAGCACTTATCCATGCACTGTGGCCATAACTTTTGCATTTTGAGGTATGACCGCAACACAAGCAAGAATTTCTTTTCCCCTCTTCACAATTCCACAGACACTCATTCTTATTATAGATCTTAGCAACCTCAGCATATTATATTTTTCCTCTTCTTTTTTTTTTTAATATATTTTATTGATTTTTTACAGAGAGGAAGGGAGAGGGATAGAGAGTTAGAAACATCGATGAGAGAGAAACATCGATCAGCTGCCTCCTGCACATCTCCCACTGGGGACGTGCCCGCAACCCAGGTACATGCCCTTGACCGGAATCGAACCTGGGACCCTTCAGTCCGCAAGCCGACGCTCTATCCACTGAGCCAAACCGGTTTTGGCATATTTTTCCTCTTCTTATCAAGAATATTCACCTTTACATTTAAAGGGAGCATTTATTTATTTTTTTTAATATATTTTATTGATTTTTTACAGAGAGGAAGGGAGAGAGACAGAGTCAGAAACATCGATGAGAGAGAAACATCGATCAGCCGCCTCCCGCACATCCCCCACCGGGGACATGCCCGCAACCCAGGCACATGCCCCTGACCGGAATCGAACCCGGGACCCTTCAGTCCGTAGGCCGACGCTCTATCCACTGAGCCAAACTGGTCTCGGCTAAAGGGAGCACTTTAGCCCTAGTCTTTGTGGCTCAGTTGGTTGAGTGTCGTCCCATGCACCAAAAGGTTGCCAGTTTGATTCCAGGTAGGAGGCAGCTGATCAATGAATTACCTTCACATTGATGTTTCTCTCTTCTCCCTCTCCCCTTCCCTCTCTAAAAATCAGTAAAAAAAAAAAAAAAAAAAAAAAAAAAAAGTTTGTTTTTTTTTAAAAAGGGGGGGAGGGAGCACTTTATTGCTTCTCTTTGGCATATCTGAACTGCCAGCATCACCACTCTTGCACTTGGCGCCATTACTAAATAAAATTAGAGTTACTTAAACACAAGCACTGTGGCAATCCTACTAAGTAACTACCGGGTAGGAAGCATTTACAGTATGTAGTCACTGGACAACGGGACAATTCGCCTTCTGAGAAGGAGGGTATGGGAGCATGAGATTTCATTACACTATTCAGAACAATGAACAATTTAAAACTTCTGAATTATTTCTGAAATTTTTCACTTAATATTTTTGGACTGAGGTTGACCCAGAGTAACTGACACTTTGGTAAACTGAAACTGCTAACGGACACGTACTTAAGAGGGGACAGCTGTACTCGCTCCATCTCCTTTCCTATGACTCCAGACCTTTCTCCTGAGCTCCAGCCACTTAGAACCAACTGCCCACAGATACTACCTTTGTCATGGAATTGTGTGCCCTGAATTCCATGAGGCCAAAGCATAATTCATAACTTCACCTGATGCCCCCCGCCAGTAAGCACACCCATTCCTTTATGAGGCTAGGAGGGAGAGGCGGCGGAGGAGGTACAGCTATTGTACACCCCATGTGCCACACACTGTTCTACTTGGCTTTCACATATTAACCCATTGAATGCTCAAAACAGCCACTAAGGTAGGCTAACTCCTGGCATCCTGTAGGGCTCAGCTAGACGTCAACTCTTCCAGCTAGATATCAAAACAATATCAATATTTTGCAGAATGTCCCTCAATTCCTGAGTCCCCAGGCAGGGTCAGGTACTCCAGCCCTGGCCTTCTTAGTTCCTTATATCGAAGTATTTATCACAGGAGTTATGACTCACTGTTTACTCATCCATCTGCAGCCCTTCCAGCCATAAGCTCTGAAAGGGCAAAGGCCTCTTTTATCTCCGTGTGTCTCAGGGCCAGATGTGGGGTAGACATGCAATAAACCATTCATGGGACACAGGATTATATTCACTAGTTGCATATTCTCGGACAAGATATTAACCTCTGTGGGCCTCTTTCCTCATCTGTAAAGAGTTTAGAATTGTGCTTGAGACAAAGTAGATACTCAGCAAATGTTTACGCATTGCTGTAAACACTTTGTAACCAGCTTTGAAAGCATAATAATTCTGAACGAGCAAGGCAGGGCAAGGCATTCTGGGAAGAATAGTTATCCTAAGCAAAGGCCCTATCAGAAAGGCCGGAGAGGTTCAGAAAGAGGTGAGCAGTCTGGATTCCTGTCCAGATAGGGAGAGGTTAGAAGTTATTTGAAGGCAGGGGCTAGGACAGGTAGGTTGCCAGCTGGGAACAGATTCCCAAAGCCCCAGCAGTCAGGGGAGCCATCAGAGCTGCATTTTGCTCTTTAAGCAAGCACTGACATGATCAGATTTGGGTAAAAACAAAAAGTACAGATGAATAATTCAAAATCTTATCTCCTCTGTATCAAATGGGGAGTAGAGATTCTGTTACCCTGAATAATGTACAGAGCCCTTAAAAAAAAATATGGTCTTCCCCTAACTGGTTTGGCTCAATGGATAGAGCATCGGCTTGCGGACTGAAGGGTCCCAGGTTCGATTCCGATCAAGGGCACATGCCTGGGTTTCGGGCTTGATCCCCAGTAGGGGGCATGCAGGAGGCAGCCAATCAATGATCTCTGTCATCATTGATGTTTCTATCTCTCTCTCCCTCCCCCTTCCTCTCTGAAATCAATAAAAATATATTTTAAAAAAATGGTGGACCTTGAAAAATAAAAAGGTCTCAGAGTCCCCAAGAGTGTATCTATGGATACCACCTAGGGGTCCCTAGACTCATTTGGGAAGCCTGGGGCAGCCAGAAATGCCCTCAAGGTGGTTCAGGGAGCCTGGTTCTTGGAGAGGAAGTGGGCTGAAGCCCTCCAGATCTGTGGGGGCGTGAGCTAAGCCTGAGGACAGACAGGCCTTAGGTAAGTGATCAGAGTGGACAGGAAAACATCATGCTGGGACACGCGAAGGGCAGAGTCTGGGAGACCAAGACATTGGGGGAGGGGGAATGAAATAGTGGCTGAGGAACACACTTAAAGAAGTCATGCGGGTGAAGGTTCTAGGAGCTATTGCCAAAGGCCTGAATGTCTCACCACTTGCACTTTTTAGCCTGTATACATGGGCAGACCTAAGGATTGTTTTAATTAAATTTATTTGGAAACAATATCAAAATTTTTTTTAAACATTTAAAAGGCTGTATCGTACAAAAAACTCCCCCCACTTCCCTATTTGAAAGTGAGTTGACAATTTAATACCCCATCATCCCCAAATACTTTAGTAGTGGCTGTCCTGCAAACAGGGGCATTCTTCTTTACCAGAATACAATCAGGAAATCATTACTGACACATCACTACCACTAGCCCTCGGATCCCATTCAAGTTTTGCCAAATGTCCGTCTTCGTAGCAAAATGACCCCATTCAGAATCATGCATTCCATTGGTTGTCATGTCTCTTTAGTCTCCTTCAGACTGAAACAGGTCCTCAGACTGGTCTTGGCTTTTATGACCTTCACACTTTTGAAGATTACAGCCAATTGTTTTGCAGAATGCCCCTCAATTTGGGTTGGTCTGATGTTTCCTCAGGGTTACACTTTGGGCAGAAACACCCTAGAAGTGATGCGTTCTTAGCACAGCCTGTCAGGAGGCCTGTGATTGCTCCTTGTCCTAATGATGCTCCCTTTGCTCAGCTGATTAGGCTTGTATCTACTAGGCTTCTCCGCTGCAAGTCATTCTTTTTCCTGCCTTGTAATAAAGAAAAAAAACCTGGGACAATTTGAGCGTCCAAATATTAATTGTAATGTCTGATAACCCACGGAATAAGTTATATAAATTTAAATTTTGTTGAGGAATGCTATTTCTCATGAAACTTCCAATCAGTTTATTAATTTATATCAATATAGATGCATGACTTCCTATTTTATTCAATGGGTATATATATACTCCATTACAATCTTTTCTTTTTTTGATGCTCAAATTGCCATTGATTTGTCCAGTGAGCTCTTGTTTTTGTGTTTTGAGCCCTTTTTACTTTCTGGCATAGATGTTCCAAGCTCACACTTTGCTTACCCCAGCCCTGGAATCAGCCATTTCCACCTGATTTATTTTATTGGAAATGGTACTTAGAAATGAAGATCTAGGCACAAGGTGTGCCCATTGCTATTAGGCTGTGTCAGCTCCCAGGACCTCTTAGTGTGCGAACAGCTAGGAAATACACACACACACACACACACACACACTTACATATATATTTTTATATGTGTGTATTGAAAACCCTAAGTTCATACTGATAGTTCATATACCATTCCAACATTCTAGTTTTCTCTTTCCATTATTTTTTTTTAAATATATTTTTTATTGATTTTTTACAGAGAGGAAGGGAGAGAGATAGAGAGTTAGAAACATCGATGAGAGAGAAACACCGATCAGCTGCCTCCTGCACATCTCCTACTTGGGATATGCCCGCAACCCAGGTACATGCCCTTGACCGAATCGAACCTGGGACCTTTCAGTCCACAGGCCGACGCTCTATCCACTGAGCCAAACCAGTTTTGGCTCTTTCCATTATTTTTAATGCCTTTCTCTGTCAGTGAGAAATCTGGCTATTTTCTTTCATACATTAACTTACTTTATCAACGTTCCTGTAACCATCCTCCCATCCCCATCGCCACCCCGATCCCTGAACAAATGCCTTCCTGGCATATGACCCCACACTGAACCATCCCTCTCATTCACCCCACTCAGGTTCTGACAGCCCATGTGGGTGCCCTTCACCCCACGGGCTTACACGGAGTCGGGTCAGCCTCACTGGGTTCTGACACCCTTTGCCCTCCCCCCACCCCGCCCCCCACCACGTTCTCACTCAGGAAGATGCCCTTTTCACCCTATTGGGCTACCTCTCCATGCCACGCCACCTTCCCATCCGGTCCCCCGACACCCCAGAGACATTCTCTTTAATCTGCTCAGGTTTCAGACTGGCTCTGGGTCTTCACAGCTCCCACCCATCTACCATGCTCTGTCCACCTAAAGACTTTTAAGGCCAAATCAGTGAGATAGAGGGTTTTTATTTTGAGCAGAGAAGCTGATTGTGTGGTAGACATCAGTTGACTTGTCTGTTGCCCCGTAGGAGCAGGGTCCACCTAGTTCTCTTCCTTATCACTGACATCTTGAGTGTCACCCACTTAAGCCCACTGTTCCTCAGAAGATAGCAGTAGTTGCTGAGGAGCAGCAGGGAGGAGGCCCCAGGAGGCCACATACTTCAACCACTTATGCGGAAACCCACGCATGCAGATGGCAGAGAACTGCTTTGCCTAAGAAATCAGGCAGTTGCCCAGGTGATGGAATTTATGGTGTGCTGAAAGCTTGTCTGCCCTAAAATAGCTCTCCTGCTCAGTCTAAACTAGCAGTTCATGTCTTCGGATTTAAAACCTGGTGTTAGGCACTGCCCAGGGTGGGGAAAGTATGCAGATGGGGTAGAGGGAAGCAGCAACGACTCCTGGATTCTCAGTCACGACTCTGCTCCCTTCCGTGTGACCTTGACAATTTTCCCCTCTCGTCTCTTTCCCCATCATTTTGTTTAATATATTTTTTATTGATTTCAGAGAGGGAGAGGGAGAAGCATCAGTGATGAGAGAGAACCATTGATCGGCTGCCTCCTGCATCCCTCTACTGGGAATCGAGCCACAACCCAGGCATGTGCCCTGACATAGGTCAATGCTCAACCACCGGGCCATCAGTCTGGCTCTTTCCCCATCTTTAAAGTGATGCTTTTCTCAGGCCTTTTCAAGAACTAAAATCTTTCTCTCTCATACCATTAGCTCAGGGCTGGTTCAGTTTCAGGATTATCTGCATGCTGGGCACTGCTTGAAGCAGGCATCTCAAGGCAGCCAGCTTGCCTATGAGATAAGTGAGATTTTCCAGAAGAGGAGCTAAGATTCAGAGAGGTTAAGTGACTTGCTGTCTGCTCGCCTCCTGTGGGCCTGCCATAGAGAGAACATATCCTCTCAGATGGGTTTTCAGGGAGCAAAACCACCAAAGAGTAATTGGAATTGCTGACATACCTTCTCAACATGAACATATTATCTGTACGCAAAGTTTAAACAAGTACAGTGTTTAGTGTCCTATACACTCCGAAGTTTAATTCCAGGCTAACATTTGTTAGATGATTCTGAGTAGGTCAGAAATGGATTCCCAGCAAAATGGTGCCAAATATTTTAAATATCAAGGACAGATGTAACATGCCACAGGCTGCTGACAGATGTACCCAAGCAACCCCATTCTCTAAATAAATTACTGCCTTAAAAAGGACATATTTTAAATTGTTGAATTTTTCTAACAAAAATTAAGATGCTTATAATATGAAATTCAGATCTTATTTGCCTTTTCTAGAACTTGAAATAGAAGTTCTTTAAAGGAACTGATTCAGTGAGGAACTGAGATTTGCTGGGAGGCAGGGTGGGGAAGATGGAGAAGCCTGATGACCATTTAGGAATGTTAACTACATTCCAGTAAATGTTCTAGAGAAACATCATATATGAAAATACCTTGACATTCTTGTGACTTACCTTGAGTTGTTTGATGAAAACAATCATAATAGAACACAGTTCAGCCCTGCCCAGTGTGGCTCAGTGGACAGAATATTGGCCCGTGCAGTGAAGGGTCTTGGACTTGATTCCCAGTCAAGGGCATGTACCTGGGTTGCCTGTTCGACCTCTGGCCCCAGTTGGGGCACTTGCTGGAGGTAATCCAATGTCTCTTTCTCATATCAATGTTTCCTTCTCCCACCCCACCCCCCCACCCCCGCTTCTAAAATCAACGGAAAAAAATATCCTCAGGTGAGGATTAACAGAACAAAATAGAATACAATTCAATGTTAACAGTACTGGAAAAAATGTTAACTTTATTCACATAGGAATTTATTAACAAGATTAGAAGCACTTGAAAGGTTAGGCTCCTCCTCTGTGAAATGCTGCCCAAGGTCTCAACCCTCCCCAAAAGAACCCTGGTTCCCACTGATCTGGTACCCCCAAAGCCCCATTCCTGGCCTCTCAATCCCCTGCTATCTCAGCATCTCCTCCTCCTTCAAGCTGTAAGATTCCCTCAGAATCAAAGCCCAGGAAGAGACTTTGGGCTATGTCTCAAGTGTGGCCTGGCCCATTGCACCAGCAGGGTACACTGTCCATGCGCAGTGGTTTTGGCTCCTTCCTGCCTCCTGCTCCCAACACTGCTACAGGCCTGTCACCTCAGTCTCCTCCTAATCAGAACACACTATCTGTGCCTCATCAAGCAAGTCAAGTCAGAGCAGGCATCAAGATAGCACTTTGCATCCTTGCGGCTATCTGCAGGCCTTGCAGGGTAAGGAATACAGCACTAAAGAGCAAGCACTGTCCTTGCCTCCAGATCGAGGGCTCAGCTGTGTATGGCATCCCATGGGAACTACACCAGGAGAATGGTTACAGGATATCCATCCCTCCAACCTGTTTTCTTTAGAGATGATATTTAAACGACAAAATGTAAAATGCCACAAATGGAAATGGTAGATTCTACAAAGGGGGCGTTGCTGGAACAATGTTTATTAGGGAGTTTCCTGGAGGTGTTTTCAGGGTCAACAATCACACTGAAAACCTACCCTACACCAGGCACATGTGTACCTCCTCCAATGTTCACAATGAATGGAAAGACATTTTATCCCAACGTTACAAAGACAGGCCTAAGAAGGGTGAAGTTCCCCAATTTTGGTTTTTTTCTTGTTCTGCTTTTTGATCAATTGCTCATCTGTCTAAACTAAATTTGCCCGATTCCACAGTAAGACTTCTACAAGGTCAGAGGAAGTACCAGGATTGGAACCCACCGGAGCCTAATCCTTCTCTTCCCAACAGTTCGGCTGCCTCCCTCCACGCACTGCTCCCAATACAGAGGTGGCAGGAGAAAAAACCCGGATGTAGACCTGGTGAAAGTCAACATCTCAGGGCCTGCCAAAAGCCCTTACCACAGGTGACCCCCTAAGCTCTTCATGCCTTGAGAGGCAGCTATCCTTCCAAGATAGGAGAGTGGCAGGCACAACCCTGCCTTTCTCAGCAAAGTAACTGACTGTGGACCCTTCCCCTTTTTTACCGGTGTACTGTATTCTTTCTCTTTGGGTACATTCTCTGCCATATTTCCCCACCTAACAAGAATGACTCCTCCATCTGTGAAAGAAAGGGAAAAAGGTTAAACAGAAGCACACATGTGCTTAGGACAGCCGTGGGCAAACTACGGCCCACGGGCCGGATCCGGCCCATTTGAAATGAAAAAAACTAAAAAAAAAAAAAAAAAGACCGTACCCTTTTATGTAATGATGTTTACTTTGAATTTATATTAGTTCACACAAACACTCCATCCATGCTTTTGTTCCGGCCCTCCGGTCCAGTTTAAGAACCCATTGTGGCCCTCAAGTCAAAAAGTTTGCCCACCCCTGGCTTAGGACCACATATGAAAACACTTTCAATGGGCCTATTTCCCCATCTGTTTTAAATGAGTATAATAAACACCTGCACAGCACCACGATTAGCTGAAACTCAGAAGCTAAACCTCTTGGATTCAAATTCTGGCTCTGACCTTGGTAGCTGTTTAGTCTATCCATGCCTCAGTTTCCTCATCTGGAAACTAAGATGGAGATGACAGAGGCACTTGTCTCTCAGGGTTGTTGTGAAAATTAAATCACTCTATATGAAACATCTAGAGTCACTGGAATACAGCAATCTCTAAAAATAAGCATTTGCTTTACAATGCTACTGTTAGTATCATCAAATAATCCCCCAAATAAGTGTTTATTCACCAAACTTCCTAGTTTCTACAACTGCTGGTAGGTGTACAGGATGATGTAACCTTTATGGAAAGGACTATGATCATCTCAAAACAAAAACTACAGAAGTACCTTTATTTACCTTTTGACTAGGACAGGGTGGGGAACCTTTTTCTGCCAAGAACCATTTGTAAATTTATAACATCATTCGAGGGCCATACAGAATTTAATATCAACTTAAAAATTAGTTTGCTGCCCTTGCTGGTTTGGCTCAGTGGATAGAGCGTCAGTCTGTGGACTGAAGGTAGCTGGGTTAGATTCCGGTCAAGGGCACATGCCCGGGGTGCAGGCTCAATCCCCAGTAGGGAGTGTGGAGGCAGCCCATCAACGATTCTCTCATCATTGATGTTTCCATCTCTTCCTCTCCCTTCCCCTCCCCTCTGAAATAAATAGAAATATATTTTAAAAAATCAGCCTGCTATATTTGGTCAAACATTTAATTAACTCACCCCTAATACCTTGGCAGGGCCAGACCAAACGTTCCCCACCCTTGGACTGGGTAGAATCACTGCTAGGAAATTACCCTGAAGATACATCTCCACAAGTAAAAACAACGTATGCACAAGGCTACTTATTGTGGCATTATGTAAAAACATGACTGGAAATGTCTTAAAAGTCCAGGTATGGGAGATTTGTTGAATCAACTATGGAACATCCACATAATTGAGTACTATGAAGCCATAAGAAAGAATAAAGACAACTATAAATCAAGTTTCAAGCAATGTTAAATATTTTAAAATTACATATTGTATGCCCACTGAAAGGGCCTAGCACCCACTAACGTTGAGCATGCCTACAATCCAGACCAGCGGTCGCCAACCTTTCGGACCTCGCAGACCACCAGTGGCCCACGGACCATCGGTTGGCAACCGCTGGTCCAGATCTTAGTTTCTCATTTCCAATCCCCACTAAAGGGAACCAGGACTCCTTGGGAAAATGGCTGATTCCAGGCGAAAGGTAGGGAAATGTAAGATTAGCATGGAACATCTTTTTGTGACAGAGAGGAAATGTTCAAAGACCAGTTGGGGGGGGAGGGGTGTCCATAGGACACAGCTAAGAGTCTAGTATCTAGAATATAAAAAGAACTCTTACAACTCAATGATAAAATGACAATTTTCAAGTGAGCAAAAGGTATGAATAGACAATTCTAAGATATACAAATGGCCAATAAGCATATGAAAAAAATGCTCACCATCACTAGTCATTGAGACACCACTTCACATCTACTAGGATGACTATAATTAAAACAAACAAACAGAAAACAAGTGTTGACTAAGATGCGGAGAAATCAGAACCCTTACACAGTCCTAGCTGGTTTTACTCAGTGGATAGAGCATCAGCCTGCAGACTAAAGGGTCCCAGGTTCGATTCCAGCCAAGGGCACATGCCCGGGTTGCGGGCTCGATCCCCCCCCCCCCCGCCCCCAGTAGGGGACGTGCAGGAGGGAGCCAATCAATGATTCTCTCCCATCATTGATGTTTCTCTATCTCCCTTCCTCTCTGAAATCAATTAAAAAAAAAAAAAAGAACCCTTATACATTACTGTTGGGAATGTAAAGTGGTTTAGCTGCTATGGAATAGTTTAGTGGTTCTTCAGGCAACATAGAATTACCATATGACACTGCAATTCCACTCCTAGATATATTCCCAAAAGAACACGTTTATATAAAAACTTATATATGAATGTTCATAGAAGCATTATTCATAATCAATAACTGGAAACCCAAATGTGCATTAACAGATAAAATAGGGGTTTATCCATGCAATGGGACATTATTCAGCCATAAAAAAGAGTAAATTACTGATACATGCGACAAGATGGATAAACCTGGAAAACATTATCCTCCTATATAATAAAAGGCTAATATGCAAAATTGTCCCCTTGGGAGTTCAACCATGAGTTAGATCGCTCACTATGATGTGCACTGACCACCAGGGGCCAGCGCGGAATATGGTGGGTGAGCAGCGGCAGCAAGCGGGTGGGGGAGTGGGGAGGGGGGTGGGGAGGGATGACGATGACGCTGAGGGAGTGAGGGAAGGAGGTGGTGGGGAGGGAGGTGGAGAAGTGGATCGGGCATGATTACTGGCCAGGCCTAGGGACCCTACCCATGCACGAATTTCGTGCACCAGGCCTCTAGTGCTAAAATAAAAGAAGCCAGACACAAAAAGGCTACATACTGTATCATTCCATTTATGTAAAATATCCAGAGTAGGCAAAGCCATAGAGAGATTTGTGATGGCCAGGGAATGGGGGGATGGGAGAATTAGGACTATTAGGTATAGGGTTTCTTTTGAGGGTGATGGAAATGTTCTGGAATCTGATAGTGGTAATGGGTACACAACATAGTGAATATACTAAAAAATCCCTGAAATCAACATTTTAAAGTGGATTTGAAGTTGTGAGTTAAATCTCAATTAAAAAAAAAAAAGACACAGCTAGTTGGAGGAGATCACCCCTCTTCAAATCTGGGGCAAGCTAAGCATAAAAAATACTGAGTTATTAGATTATAACACTTTGAATTTAAAAAATAAAACCAAATTCATAGTAAAAATTACAACCCAAAAGGACAGAGGGAAGAAAACTCTTCTTTACAGATGAATGCCAGCTAATAAATGTAGAAGGCATGATGAAATAAGAAAATTACCATTTAAGAATTCCTAATGTAATAATTAACTAACTGGTGAATTTATATAAAAGAACATTAGAGTTCAGTATACTTCTCTTTCAACTTTTCTGGAGGTTTACAATTTTTCAAAATAAAATGTTGGGGAGAAAGTCTGTACACTAAATCAACTTTAAAGAACAAACCCAACATGCTTAAACTATATCAGAAATGCAATAATGTCTAATACAAAGAATCTAATTTTCTTGAACATATTTTACTATTCCCATTATGATATAGTTGCTCTTCAAGTCCTCTATGAATCCTCAAGGCTTCTAAATTAGTTAAATGAAAATCACCTAGCCCAATTCAGACAATCAAAAATTTATTCAAGAGGAAAGAAAGAAAATAGGTTGGACAACTCACAAACCTCACTGTGCTTTACCCACTACGTGGAACTCCACATACCTCAAAATAATGGCTTTCAAATGTTTTTTCTTTACAAAATTTCTGAGAATTTCGAGAGGTATTCATTTTTAGCTACAGGGCAGACACTCCACATGTTGAGCAGACAATTCAATGTATCTCCAATAGGAAGATTTGTCATAAAGAAAGTCACCAAAAATTGTAAGCAGTCTGGATTCATGTTTATTGAAGCCAGTAATTAGAGACATCTTCTTTCCCAGCACTAGAAAGCAAGGTTCCACATGACTGCATACTGCATCTGGATAGAGCCACCCCCCTGGACCAAGGCTGCTCGGGGAATAATCTGCAGTCCTAATTTTAAGTGAAAAACACCAATAAACTTAGTATAGAGACAACAGTGAACTTTCACTTACAGTATCAACATTGTTAAGGTCATGATGTACAGAGCAGTCACTTTCAACTTTGTTAAAACTAATGAAACGCGAAGTCTTCAATTTAAATACTGATTTTAAAATGCCAATCGAAAAAAAAAAAAGTGCAAACAAAATTAAATAATTCTAGCAGCATACCCGTTGCATTTTTAGGAAAGAATAACTCATGGCCTCGATAAGGCCACATCTTCAAAACTGGGCTTATTTCTTTGATTTTTCCATTTTATAGACAAACAGCAGATGTAACCACTATAATGTATATAAATAGTCATAAAATTCTATTTAACAGTCTACCATACAAGTGTATTCTGCAAATAACATGAATTTTACTTTAAAAAGTAAAGGCTGTTTATTGTTTGGCCTTTGGTTCCAATGCTTGAAAGCCCCAAAATAACAAAAAGACCCTCCCATCCCCCCACCTCCCCAAAAGAACCCTGCAGCTCCCCAAAGTTGGTAGACTTTGGCAACCACTAAGCACATGACACTATGCAACAGTTTCTTCTGATACTAGGAGCATCCATTTGTCATGAGAAATTAAAAGTGGTCTTCAAGAAACCCTCCTTCACAGAACACAGGTGCCTTAGCATTTCATCGGTTTTAGTACATTTTACAGTGACACAAAAGTGCTTATCAGTTTAAATCATAAAAAAATAAAATAAACGAAAAGTAAAATGATGCTTTAAAATTTAAAATCACTCCATATCCCTCTTAGGCATGTGCCTTCCCAGGAATCCTTTCTTGTTCCTGAGGTCACTCCTTTTGTGCCCCACTCCCAGCCACTACAGAGGAATTAAGTGACCCCACCACTAGTGTGGTCACAGCTGTTGGGCATCTAGTGGTCACTACCCCACAACTATCACTCCACAGTCAGTTTACTGTCATTACCTGGACAATTTGGTAATTGGAAACCACAATACATTAAAAAAAAAACCCTGAATTTAAAAAGGGTGAAAAAGTATATTTTCAACAATAAAACTGGCACAAGAAACATGTTTTATGTTTGTCAGAAAGGCAAGTAAATACTCAGCTTTCTCCTTAACAGTGTTCAGACCTTTACAAAAAAGCAATTCAAGACAGTTTGAGAGTCTTGTTCTATAACATAGGATATTAAGTTATGCCCAGTACTATGTTAGTGGTCAGTCAAATCTTGTACGTAAAAGTAATAACATTAGGGAAGTTATGCTCAGACACAATACAATAAACATTCATATAAAAAAAGTAAACTCCACATATATGAACTGTGGTTTTTCCCTTGGTTTGACAACAAATGTTTTAGACATTAAATTAATGGTAGTGTTTGCATTTAAAAGCTCTGTATCATGTATAAAATTAAAAGTGCCATTTCAAATCCACAGAAGTCATTTCCAGAATGGTGTTGTGACATGATAATGTGCATGAATTTGCCCTAAATGGAGACACCTGAAACTCTTATTTCCATAAGAAGAAAAAAAAAAAGAAAAGCTTCATTTTATGAAAAACACAAAACAAGAAGTATATCATTTTCATTTTCAATATAAAACATTCATTTGTTTGTCCATCTCATAGCACTGATCCGACCAGGGAGCTAGGACAAAACCCTTTTGCACATGATGGCTTCCACAGACAGTAAGGCAGGGATTGGTGCAAGCCAATTAATCAGTGTGCAATTACATTAAAAACCTCCCTCAAACTTTCTGTAGTACTTTGCATTATAGTAAAATGAGAGGCTGGTCACCCATTCTCTACTTGTAGGCCAGCCTGTGGTAGTAAAAAAAAAGAAAAGGTTTTTGAAATTTAAAAAACAGAGCAGGAGTTATTAAAAAAACACTATTTAAAGTAAACTAATTTTGTAACTGCCGACTTTAAACACATCCCAGTGACTGTCTGCCCCACAGTGCACATGCATGGAGCCCAGCACCTCCCATGAGAACATGGCCTCGGCCAAGCACGTGAGTCCCGGGAGGCTGCCATCTTCCCCATCCCTGTGTCAGCTCCACCTGACTCAGGCACACCCACACTTAACACATCTTTCATAAATTAAAGATGCATTCAGAACAAGTCTAATTCCCATTTTGCTTAGTGTTTAGTTTGGAAATGCTTCTGATATTAAGTCTTA
This sequence comes from Myotis nattereri, assembly GCF_964212035.1. Taxonomy (NCBI): domain Eukaryota; kingdom Metazoa; phylum Chordata; class Mammalia; order Chiroptera; family Vespertilionidae; genus Myotis; species Myotis nattereri. The sequence goes on from NC_138090.1 coordinate 12,604,006, forward strand.
AAAATGATTATTCAACTTCTACCGAACACACAGTATTTACTAACACTGCTCATCTCCTCCTTCCTTCACCTCCTTCAACGTTCAGCTCCCCCACCATCACTTCTCTCATTCCTCCTTTAAGCCATTTTTGTTTCCTGGACTTTCTGCTACTTAATCTGCTTCCCAAGAACAAGTGAATTTGCTAGCACGCACCTGGTCAGACTAACCATCTGATCAATGATTTCCCGGTCTCATTTGCTCCGCCCTGAAAGAAAGAGGGCTCTCTCTCTTTTCATCTACCTTCCCCTCCACATGAAGCCCCAGCTGCACTTGCTTCCCACAAGAGAGCAACATGCCTGCGAGTCCAAGGTTATCCTTAACAAAGGGATCTGACACATAACCTTCCTAAATGTGCAATTCACACTCGGACAAGCCAATGAAGTTTTTTTTTTTAAGTTCATCTCCCCTGCCCCCAAAAACTGATAGCATGTGCCGTATCAGAAAAATCCTGGTCTTAGCAGATCAATATATATAGTTATTTGGTCATTTTACATATGCACTTTTAAGGAGGATCAGGCTTCATTTTCTGTTGAAGAGTTTGTTACCATGGAGTCTGGTTTTCGAGTCATCCTATCCAGTTCTTCCTGAACATTTGTCAACACAGTCTTTTGTCCTTTAAAAAAAAAAAAAAAAAAAAAGCAATGATGGGTTATTGAAAAAAGCCTTTTTCATCACAATGATTATGAGGCAGACCTAAATTCAGTCCTTCTTTATTCGAAATGTCACAGGTCTGTGTTCCCCCAACCAAATAATTCCTATTTCCTATGAGGGGATACCTGCTCATAGCCTGGGCCACCAGACCAGATTCTGAGTCCATAAGAAGTCAGGAGCCCCTGAAGGCCCAGGCTGACCTGAGGATGGAGTGATTCCCTGATGGCATCCTTTGATACGAAAACACCCATTAGGGAAAACACTGTATTAACATATCTTACAGCCAATGGAAAATTAAGAGCCAAGAACTTTTAAAATGGCCTCAAGCTTCCAGGGAAAATGTGTAATTCCCAAGGAACTTGGTTATTTGTTTCAGAGACTTCTAAGATATAGACTTGCTCTAAAGACATAAAGGACAGATGGAAGGGGGTGAGGTTCCTAAGCAGGAAAAAATTACAACCCTCCAGTGAGACAGTGTGTTCACAGCTCCAGCACATGGTAAGACTGGGGGGCAGTAAACAAAAATCCGTGTAAAGCATCACAAGAAATTAAATAAATAAAATGCCAATGGTACACTCTAGACCAGTGGTTCTCAACCTTCTGGCCCTTTAAATACAGTTCCTCATGTTGTGACCCAACCATAAAATTATTTTCGTTGCTACTTCATAACTGTAATGTTTCTACTGTTATGAATCGTAATGTAAATATCTGATATGCAGGATGATCTTAGGCGACCCCTGTGAAAGGGTCGTTCGATTGCCAAAGGGGTCGCGACCCACAGGTTGAGAACCGCTGCTCTAGACCATGACTCCAATGGACAGAGCTTCTACACCAGGGGACATGTATAGGTTAGGACCTACCTCAACTCACCCAACAGTCAGTTCCTGAGAACCTAAATGTACACTAATCCCACCATAAATGTGCCCAGGAAACCTGCTCAGTAATAAGGTAATCCTACTGTAAGTATAGTCAGTATAAAGCAGAGAAGTGCTTCCTTTGCTTGGCTGTTTGCAGGTCAGGTTGATTCGGTCTGCAGGTCAGGTGAAATCACTCTCCTGTCCAGCTCCCACCTCCAACACCCCTCAACCAGAAGGCTCGTAAGTCTCCAAGGGTCCTTCAGTACCTGACTTCTTGGCTGTGCTCTGCACCCCACCAGCACCAGGACTTCCAGGAGAGCCTGTTTTTTTACTCAACAGACTGTTGAAGAAGCTAGCCAACACCCCTTCACTTGCTGCATTATCTAAGGAAACATTAAGAAAAAAAAGCATCACACAAACTGGACAACTCAATTAAACAAATACAACCTAGTTTTCAGCTTGGAATGATCCAGTAGTGGCTACTGTCTTCCTAGGATTCTGAGCAATCATACAAGTCAGCATGATTAATAAGTGGAATCCTGTTTAGATTTCCCACCAGTTTGGAGGCACAATAGATAACCTGTGCTTTACATCATCTCCCTGTCCACAAGTCCACAAGACAGTGTTTTTCAAAGTTTTATAATCCCGTAACAGTCCAAAGCTGCTGTGAAAAGCTCTTATCCAGAATAGAAGTCAGCCATCAAATATGCAATAATAAAATTTTGTTTTGAGGTCTTATTGCACCCAACATCTTTGGGTATTAATTACTAAGTCAGTGGGAAAAGAACTATTTCAACTAATAAGTAATAGAGTTTCACAGGAGAAGTGAAGGGGGAAAAGTCCCACAATTCATAAATGGTAATCAAATAAACATAATAAGAAACAAAACTAAGGACTTAAAAGACACATTTTAATGTGACTTCTTATACTGTATACCTCTCCAAAGGAATCTGCACTGCCTAACCGAGATCTTACACAAAGTCAGGTGCAAGGGCCACCGATCCCAACAAAAACACAGGCCTTGGCCGCTGCCAACCACAAGCCCCTCCCCTTGAGAGAGGGGAGGTGGAAAGCAGCCCTTCTTGGGGAAGAAAACAGCCCATGAGTCTCTACCTTCCAAACCCAGCCACGCAGTCCCCACAGAGCTGAGGCGTAGGACTAAGCCTCTCTCCAGACACAGGATACATACTTTTGATGTTTGGATCCGGCTTCTTTACTGACGTGCCTGGGGAGGCACTAGGCACGCTGGCTGGCCCTCCCCGGCCCTGAGTTCTTGGAGAGCCAGAGGGTCCTCGTGCAGGGGATTCCTAAGTCCAAAACCAACCCAAGTCACACATAGGCATAAAAATAACAGAAAATACATACTCCAAAAATGAAACCATCAGTCTACAGGGTATTTCCAGTCTAGGGAGAAGGATGATAGGACAGGGCGTTTGCTCCCAGCTCAGTCCCTTTCTAGACCTGTTTCTCCTGAGAGAAGAGGTATCAAGATAACAAAGCCTGTTCACTCAAATCCCAGAAGAGTATTCCTTCTTCAGATATTTTCTGAGTTCCTACTATGTTCCTGGCCCTAGGCCTTCGGGGGACCAAATTCCCTTTGAAAATACAAAAGCCCACACACGCTCTTACAAATAATGGTGTAAGACTTGAAGACACCCAAGACACTGGGCCTTGACCCTCTGTTTAAGGTACTCACGGAAGCTCTCGTGGGCGTGGCTGGCTGCTTGGCAAGGAGTGACTGCAAAGAGAGGGACATACTGGCCATTAACCAAGGCCTGCCAAGTGCACTGAAGGTCTGGAGAAACACTTCCAAGTATTCCACTAGAGGGCGCCATTAACAACAACCAAGTCATGGGTTTAACACTAAATGCAAAAAATTTCAATTGAGTAGTTTGGTATTTGGTGAAAAAATATATTCCAAGTAACCAGTTTTAAAGCTAAGGAAGCAAGGAGAGCACAGAAGGGAGGAACAGTTGGCAAAAGAACTGTTAACACCCCCTGCTGACCTGCCTGCTCCACCAGACATGTCATGTCTAACAGCAGACTGGTGGCATGTCTAACAGCCCAAGTGAAACAGGTGAGACTGAGTTTGCATCCTGAAGGCCTCTGCTCTGGCCTCACTGGTCAGCTTGGGGAAGTTACTTTTCTCACCTACAAAATGGGTGTATCAGCTCACCTGCCTTTATTCCCAAGGATGTAGAGGGCTATGTGAAATAATGAAAGTGAGTTCAGGGCACTTGCCCAACATGGGAAGTATTATGCTAGAAAACCTACATTTCCAGTCAAAAAAAGTACTTAAAAAGATAACTGCCCTAGCCGGTTTGGCTCGGTGGATAGAGTGTTGGCTTGCGGACTGAGGGGTACCAGGTTCGATTCCGGTCAAGGGCATGTACCTTAGTTGCAGGCACATCCCCAGGAGGGGGTGTGCAGGAGGCAGCTGATCGATGTTTCTAACTCTCTATCCCTCTCCCTTCCTCTCTGTGAAAAATCAATAAAATATATTTAAAAAAAAAAAAGATAACTAAGCCCATCACTGTAGAATCTGCAAGGCAGGCAGGGATTCCCTGAGGCAGGTGGTCTAACCCCTACTCTGCACCAATTCTAGAAATGGAAGGAAACAGGCCTGCTCGCAACTCCTTTTGAAGCTCTCTGATGACGGTGACCTTGCCCAGGGGAACTGGCATTTCACTCATGAGAAGGCCTCTGCTCTGGCCTCACTGGTCTTACCTGCTGCTTCATTAGGAACACCTGCTCATCCTCTGCTGCCAACTCTTTGTCATGGACCAGCTGTGAAGGGACGAGACACACTCATTTGTGGTCAGAGGTAAAGAACATCTGAACTATCAAAATTCATGCTGAAAGGAGAATCTTGGGCTAGGGTCTCCACATGGGTATGGGCAGTATCACTGCTGAGACTTTCTGAGACCAGCCGTGGCATGTGGCCAAGTGACTCTGTAAAAGTCTGGTAGGTTCTAACACCTCCTAGGAGCAAGGGATCAACTAAGTAGTTCAGAAGTGGTGGAGGTACTGTCAGGACCTAAGGGGAAACGTCAACCCCACTGCATCACTCATGCCCCACCCGAATCCACCTGCGTAATACCACACTTCATCTAAAGATTTTTTCTTCTAAAGCCCTTGGATTACTACCCCCTGGATCGGTTAATGTGTAAAACCTGATTCTTTATAGGTTTCTTTTCCTATTAAAAAAATACCTGTAACCCTTAGTGATTGATATGGGTACCTTTCTCACAGGAGGTTTCATGATAAAGTCTTCATATGCATCTTCTGGCTTCACAGTTGTGAAATTTTCATGTAAAATGGCTATTTTCTTTTCATTGTCCCAACCAGCAGGTCTAAAGGCAAAAAAAAGGGATTGACTTGTTTTTCCTAGGACTGCCCTATAGTGTACAGAGCACACTCTGGGTTAGACAGGACTCCTGGATGAGCTCCTTTCCCACAAAATCTCGTCTCCAGTTGCTGGGTTGGCTTGCAACTTTCAGTAGACAAGCCAAAATTTACTGCAGGTATAACTCATCAGATCAACACTGTAGGCCCTGCTGGGATCTTACTGATTACACATGCTGACCCACAGCAAGTGTTCAGAGCCTTCCCACACCTCCATCCAGAAGAGCAAGGACACAATGGAGCCCTGTTCTAAGAGGAGAGAATGCTGAGACCAGCAGAGAGGCCACAGCTCAGGATGGGACTGTTTCTCTTTGCCATGCAGGCACCTCTCCTGTGAGCTGTTTCTCTGAGAACTCTTCTTTCTGACAAGTTTCTTATGGATTGGTTCATACATTTTACTAGTTTGGGAAAATCTACCATGGAGCCAAGAGGAGAACCACGACCTGCACTATCCTGGGCTCAAACCAAAGGGACACAAAGAGTCTTACATGGATGCTGCCCAGCTTGACACCACAGGGCAAGATGGTACCCAGGATCCATTAGGTTAAGCCATAGCCAACAGACTTTCCTAAAGGAGCAAGTTTAAAATGTCCTACATTTGAACCTTAGAAGTTCTAAAAGATGGTGACTGATTGGTCTCACAGGCCTCTCATTCTCCATTCAATTCCTGCTCCACAGCTCTAAAACCAAGAAAGTGCTTAGGCAGGGGTCTGCCCCCAAATCGCTCTGCTGACATCATCAGCTCCCCAAAAGGCAACTACCTAGAGGACCCAAAGTGCAAAGGGGCAAGGCGTGATCAAGATACCGCCATGACCCATGCAGCCTTCAGAAGCTACAAGATACTTCTCCACTCCAAACCAGCCCCAAACCCAGCCAGTCTCCCTGCTCCTCCTGCTCCCTGGGGTCACATGTGGTCTGGGCACTGGCTGACTCCAAATACATACTGCCCTGCACTTGTGCCACTGGCTGCTTTAGACAACTCTCTAATATCAGTCCAAGCCTCTAGGTTTGCTGTCTACAAACAGCCCAAGTGAGGTTCTCCCTGAATGTTTAGGAGGCAATCCATTCAGTCCCGAGCTCTTGGCTTTCACACCTTCAGTCTTCTCATAGACTGTCCCTCCTGCTCCTCCATTCTTTCTGGCCTGCCTGGCCCACACCACTCATCCTTCTAGCATCACTCTCTCTGCCTTCCCTGCTGCACTGTCTCCACTATCCCGCTACTCCCCTACCTCTCCTTGGCTGTGTGTGTGTGTCTTTATAGTGCCATGTGCAGGGACCACCTCTCATTCATTTCTGTGTACTCAGCATAGATCCCAGGTACCTACAAAGTGCTCAGTATTTGCTGAATATCCTGTAATTCTTTTTTAAGTCAAGAGAATATCTAAGACTAAAAACATCGATCTATGGCGTAAGTCCTCTCAGAGACCACAGCTTCAACATTTATTTATGCATCCACAGCATTATCATTCTCCAGTGAGTGAAAGACACCAACTCGAGCAAACAGGTACCCAAACCCCTGCCCAGGGGCTCCCAAAATGTGAAATGCTGGAAACACACTAAGCAGGCAGTACAGCCGAAGCCCGTGCTGACAGGGATGCCTGCTGATGACCAGAGAGAAACCAGATGCTTCGACAGAGAACATTCAGGATCCCCAAAGCGCCAATTCCCTCTACTTCAACTCCCTCCCTCGGCTAGTATTTTACCAGAGTAGACAATAAGTGGCAAAAATGGCTGGATTCAGTTTTGGCAACTTGCTCTCAAGGACGGAAGGCAGCACCCGTGACCTCATGCTACCCACTTCTCTCAGACTGGAGGCAGAACGGCAAGTAATCTGGGAAGGAGCGGAGAGGGAAATGTGGGTGTACCTATCACCTGTGAGGTCCAGCCCAAGCACCTTGCCCCAAGGCCGCAAAAAGCTGGCTGTGTAAGACAGAAGGCACCTTACTTGGAAAGATAAAAAGTAAAGAGCAAATGTACAGTGAAGAATTTGAAAGCATCACCTACAAAGAACTCACATAAAAACTGCATCCTTTTCCACAACTAAGGCAGGCGTGGTAAAGTGGAAACCATACGTTTTATGAACGATGTACTTATACAACAAGTCAAGGTTTTTTTCTTCCTTCACTGATGTGTAAATCAAGGCAGCTCCATCTAAGCAATCTGCTTAAGGAAAATCAATTTACTACAGGAAACAGAAGCAAACACACACAAGCACAATCCTCACAATACTACCCATAGGTTGACCAGTTTTTGATTAATATATAATCAATAGAAAAGCGTTGAAATTTTAAAAAACTGAAAGGATAATAACAGCAGACAAACCAGGTCAAAAGTAAAGAGTATGTTGCTAGTGGGCCATGCAGTTCCTTTTTTAACATGTAAACTTGTTTTCTGACCCATTAAGATTGCTTCTTAGCAGTCGAGTTAATAGCTCTGAAACTAGCCCAGGAAAACACCCTCAGGATATCCAAGGTACAGATTCTTTCCCACGCAGATGCTCACATGTGATTAAGTTTATCATTAAGCACATTTATGAGATGGGTACCTACATGTACTGATAACCACTACTGAGCTGGACAAGCTAAAGGGTCCAAAGGAAGTGATAGGAACGTATCCCTCACTCCCACCCTAGGGAGTAGATCTATGGCACCAACTGCTATTGGATAGATACTGGACTCAAGGAACTACTGACACAGCATCTTTCTCATGGACAGCACAAAACACTTGTAGCATCTAAAACAATAGTGTTGGGTAATTAAACCTTTCTGCAAAAGAAGCAAAGTTTAAAAAGCTTTCCAAGATATGATAAAAGTATCTTGGTAATAAAATCAAACATCAGCTTCCTTCTTAAATATAAAAGCCTATCAAATATACAGCATTAAAAATAAAAGTGATCAAATATAGGCAAAAATTCTTAAATCTCAAATTCTAACATAGTAATATACAAAACTAGTAAAAAGATGTATACATTATCTCCCTGGCAGGATCTTTCTGGATTCAGGAAGTACTTATCTCCTTGAAGATGCCCCCGGGCCCCAAAGCAGCACCCCAAGGATACACTGGAGGCAGAACCTCCGTAGATGTGACTGGATAAAGTCGAAGTGCTCGTCCCTGTAATCATGCTCCTTCTCCAGGACACTCACGGCATCGCACTGCAGGGAAGACAGAAAGAAAAATGAGTGTCTTCTTCAAGAGTAAAGTATCACAGCTCCAAAGAAAGCCACAGGCAAAAGTCCAAGCATTAATTAGACAGACAAGAGTGAAAGGCAATTGGACAGCCCAGCCGGTGTGGTTCAGGAGTTGAGCATTGATCCATGCATCAAGAGGTCACCAGTTCGATCTCCAGAAGGGCGTGTGCAGGAGGCAGCCAATCGATGTTTCTATCTCTCCCTCTTCCTCCCCCCCTCTCTAAAATCAATAAAAACATATATAAAAATTCTTTAAAGAAAAAAAGCAACTGAATATTTTTTCTCTTATCCTGGACCTCAGTTTCCATATCTGTAAAGTGGGAATATAAGAACCCTGATCACCTCACTAAGGTTCCAAGAATCAAACAAGGTCACATCAAGAAACAGGCCTACTGGGCATGGTTGGGCACTGCACATTCCACAGGGCTCCGTTCTCGCAGAACCCGACGCAAAAGGTACTCCCTATAGTTGGGCAACACAGTGGCTCTGACTGGGAATGAAGTACTTTTGAAACTCAAAATGTTTTAAAGCCATTCCTTTTTATTTTGTAAGAGACACAACTTTGTTACTCTATAACTGAACTTAATTTCTATTCCCACTTCATCATTCTGCAGGATAAAAGAAACTGAAATTTCAAGTTCCCTTCCTTCTTTTCATAGGCTTATGTTCCTTTCTGAAAATCATATCAAGTCCAACAGACTTTACAGACCAAAGCCCAAAAGAATTCTGCTCTTCCATATATATTTTTCAACATTAGTTTGGGCTAGATGAACTGGTTTACACAGCCTTATGAAAACTGTTTTTAGTTCTAAGTTTGAATCACTCAATAAATTGACAGTGCTTCATGGAGAGATCAACCCAGACTATGAGCAAACTGAGTTATGTCATGTTTCCAGCAACAATGTTTAAATGACATTTTCTATGCTGGCATATTCAATGTACCTTAATGAATCCTGAATTAGCCCAACTCTCCCTTGGGAAGACACCTAATTAAAGCTTCCCAGTTTCTTTCAGATGGTGACTGTTCACTGGCCAAATTGAGTCAAGTTTGCAGCTCCCTGGCACACACCTTTGTGCACACCACCAACACTGGGATCCCCAGATTATGAGTCAGCACATTGTCACCAAGAGGCAGGGCAACATTTTCTTCATCAGGACCCGAGGTCAGAGGCCCTCTTCTCTGTGGGGAACCTTGACAACCTTCTTCTGGTTCAATATAGTCTTGAAAATCTTTCACAACTATAGGTGAAAAAGGAAAAGAAAATTACACACACAGAGATACATGCCAGCTTTAGAACACTGAAAAAAGGTAGGAACAAGCACAAAACAAAGAGAATTGTGACAAATTTCCTAATTGCACCCTACTGCAATATTAGGGATTTGGGGATGATGATACAAAATGCCAATTCAGTTTGAGCATTATAACTTCAGAACAGCAAAAACATTCCCCTGGCCTGGCCGGTGAAGCTCAGCAGTTGAGCATCGACCCATGAACCAAGAGGCCACCAGTTCAATTCCGCATCAGGGCACATGCCCAGGTTGCGGGCTCAATCCCCTGTGCATGTGTGCAGGAGGCAGCCGATCAATGATTCTCTCTCATCATTGATGTTTCTCTCTCCCCTTCTCCCTTGCTCTCTGAAATCAATAAAAAATATATTTAAGAAAAAAAATCCAAATAGCCCTTGGCAGAAAGTTCCCCACCTCTGCTCTACTTGATAAGCAAGGGAACCCCCAGGCATAAAGCAGGAAAGACTAATCTACACACAAGCACAATCTTCTGGCGGCTCTGTCCCCTCGCTCAGGTGGGTCCTGCAGCCAAACTGCGGCCACAGATTCAGGACCAATGGAGAACCTAATTCTGCAAGACAGTGGCTGGCCATGGAACAGCTTTCCAAACTCAGCAGGCAGAAGACTGGTGCTGGATTGGAAACTAGGTTGGGTAGCAACCCTTCGCTCATTCAATTATAACACCTAAAGTCCCATTAATCTGGAAAGCGTTGAGTCCTCTGAGCAAAAGGATAGACAACTGCTTTATTAAAATGTAACCCAAAACCAGCAGTAACAAAGATACTCCTTCACCATGCAGAGGAGGGGTGGTGAATACAAGAGAGGTCCTCAGAAGATTGACCAGAGTCATGAGGCAGGGACTGGTTCCAGCAATTACTTGTTGCCTTCCAGTGTCCTCTCTCTTCTTCTTCCTTATAAATGAATCAAACCCTGATACTTAGATCACATGGCCACATAGACTACAGGCACGAGTCCTTCAGCCCTTCTTTCCTCTTCCTCCATCCTGCTGTCTGGAACAGGGACGTGAGGGTTAGAGCTCTAGCTGTCAAGAGGAAGAGAACCACACCCTCGAGACGACAAAGCAAAAAGCCAAAAGGAACCAGGGTCCTTGACCTGTCTTCTTAGAGCTGCTTTCCAGGCTTGACCTGCCTACCTCTGGATTTCATTTACATGAGAGAGAAATAAACCTCAGTCTTGTTTAAGCCACTGTTACTCTGGTTTTGTGTCACATGCAGCTGAATCCTAAGTGACAGACATCATCGACTAAGAACACAAAATGTAGTGTGTCACTGTCATGGGAACACAAGCTCCTAAGGAACAGGCATCTAGTCTGCTGTATGCACCCCCAACACCTAGACCAGACCTGACACAAGAAGGACACTTTCCCTGTCTGGAAGGAACAATATCCTTGGCTCGATCTCTATTTTTTTTTTTTTCTGTTTTAACAAATCTACAAAGTTACATATAACTCTAAGAAAACAGGTTCGGAAACTGAATTCGTTAGTGCATTAACCCACTCATCTAGGCACAATGCTAAACATGCAGTGAAAGAAAAACTGCTTTTCAGCCTCAGAATTATTCTGAGAAGTTAAGTTGTCTTTAGGATCTCTATTTCAGGGGGAAAAGAGGCTTTATCTAGAAAGGTCAGTGGCTGGAGACAGATGAGCTGAGCTGCATACCAATCACTGCAGCACACAAAAACACAGCAAACCAAAGATTAGATGCAAAACTCCTTATTTAAGCTAATGTGGGACAGGAGCAAGTTGGGAAGTTATCATAGGAAGACACATAGCCAGAAATACCATTTGAAAAGCACACCAACATTCTGAACCCTTCTGCCAGGAAGTGTGAAGATCCCGTGTGCCATGCCCCAGAAGCCCTCATTAATTCACTAAAGGGAATGATGTCATCCTGTGGAAATAAGCCAAGCTGAGCCAAGCCTGCCTTGGCCAAGACTGCTGCTGCCGCCGCAGCCACCACAGCTCCAGTCCTTGCCCCTGCCCCTCCCATTTTCCTGGCAAGTGGACAGAAGCTGATGTAACTGCACAGAAGCAAGGGAAAAGAAAAACAAGCTTCTGAACCACATTAAAGAGAGAAAAAAAAAACTTCCTTTAATTTGAAAGTTCTTTGTTCTCAAAAGGACTGGGATATCCTTAGTTTTAAAATAGCCTTTCGTTTTAATGACAAAAAACATCCTTCCTATTTATATGAACTAAAATCATATTTGCTGGATCCCAAAATGAACTAAGGTAGGAGTGAAAGATGTGTCTTGTGGGCTTCCTTTGAGCCTGCCAATAAGAGGGTCCATCGGGCCTCAATGGAATCCCAGGCAAAGGACTCAAGCTGCAGGGATCACAGTAAGTCCCCATACCACTGACGCAGGCAGAGAGTAATAGAAATATAAAAAGATGCACAAAACTGATCACATTTTGGGGGGTGGGGGTGGGGGAGGGAAAGCCTTATTTTACAAGAAAACCAATGAAGATAATACAAAATATTGGTTCATTAATATTCTTCAACTGTGACACTTGATATAAAAACTGCTTTAAATACTTTTTTTAAACCTCAACTGAGGATATTTTTTCCACTAATTTTTAGAGAGTGGAAGGGGGGGAAGAGGGGAGAGAGACAAATATTGATGTGAGAGAGACACATCAGTTGGTTGCCTCCCGCACACACCCAACTGGGAGCGGGGAATGAACCCACAAGCCAGGTACAGGCCCTTGTCTGGAATCGAACCTGTGACCCTCTGGTGCATGGGCCGACGCTCTAACCACTGAACCGTGCCGGCCAGGGCTGCTTTGACTACTTTTTGACTGATTTTACAGGAGCGACTGTAGTGGTGCAAACAAAACACAAACACTCTGCAAGGGAAGCTTTGCAGCCTCTCGACATTGTCAAAAGAAAGGTGGTTGGAACCACCCAAAGAGACTACTGAATTTTCCCATTAAGAAAACCTTATTTTACTTACACTTCCGTTCCAGCTCCCTCATTTCTTCTGGTGGAATTTTCATTTTATCTATGTGCTCACGTAAAACACTAGCCCATTTCTGCAGAGATTCCATCACAGCCCAAGGCCTAGACATGTCTGCAACAAAAATGACCAGGGTCTCCGGCAAGGATTCAGCAGAAACTGCAAACTTCAGCAGGCCTTTGTGGTATAGGTCTCCATCCAGAATCCACACGTTACAGCGTGTGTGATCTAAGAAAGGAAGTGAAGCTAAGTTACTACCTGATAATGACCACCAGCACAGCCGAAAGAAGAGCCACACCAGAAAACAACTGGAAGGTGACAGTCACAAAATTCCACACAGAACACAAAGAGATGCTTAACCAGAAAAGGCCCAAGTGCTCAGTGGACAGCAACTCTTGGTCAAGATGCCTAGGGACCTGTCTAAACTTTAAACTTTTTAAACTACTCTAACTTACTGTGTCCACGTTATAAAAAGATTCCACACCTTAGCTTTCAATAAGAATTAAAAGATACTAATAAATAAAGGCTACTGGTCAATTGTTCCATAGTCTAAATAACCTATTCTCCTTAAAACATCAGCAATCTGTGAGGGAGCAAGCTAAGCTGCTGAGCCTGTGGTTAAACACACTTTTTTGTGTGTCAGTCACACTAAGCAGTAGGTTCACATATTACAAAGGGTGCCAAAGAGACAGGACACCTTTGTATTTAAATGCTAAGATAAAATCATTACTTATATATTTTGAGATGTGAATCACTGGATACCTGATGATTTAAAGAATTACAATTATTTTTGATACAACAATATGGTCATTTTTAAAAATCCTTTTTTTTTTTTTTTACATTTTTAATCCTCATCCGAGGATATTTTTCCATTGATTCTTAGAGAGAGTAGAAGAGAGAGGGAAAGAAAGAGAAAAATATCGATGTGAGAGAAATACATCGATTAGTTGCCTCCTGCATGTGCCCTGACCAGGGCTTGGGCCAGGGAGGAGCCTGTAACCACAGTATGTACCATGAATGAAATCGAACCTGGGACCCTTTGGTCCGCAGGCCAACGCTTTATCCACTGAGCCAAACCAGCTAGGGCTAAAATCCTTATCTTTTAGACATACATATGGAAGTATTTGCAGATGTAATGACACGCCTGAAATTTGGTTCATAATAATCCAATTTGAAGTGAAGAAAGAAAAGGGTGAGAATAATCTATATATACTAGAGGCCCAATGCATGAAATTCATGCAAGGGGCTTGACCCTCGCAGCCACAGCTTCGTCTGGAAGGTTGTTCAACTGTCTGGTCTAATTAGCATTTTATGCTTTTATTATTCAAGGTAGAAACCTAAGCGACCATCTGGCCGGTAGCTATGACGCACAATGACCACCAGGGGGCAGACACTTAACGCAGGGGCTGCTGAGGTGCAGTGACTTGGCAGCTGTTGTCCTCGGGCGACACATGTGGAACCAGAGAAGAGGGAGCTTGATTCCGGGGGGTGTCACCTGAGAACCGCCCCATGCAACCTGGGACCCCTCGGGGGATGTCAGAGAGAGGGTTTCAGCCTGATCCCTGCAGGTTAGGCCGAGGGAACCCACCACTGCACAATCTGTGCCCCAGGCCTCTAGTAGTTAAAATAAAATTCATCAAGAACTGGTAACTATTGAAGACAAATGATAAGTAAACTGGGGTCCATACTAGTCTCTCTCTATATTTTATACTAGAGGTCCAGTGCACAAAATTCTTGCAGGGTTAGGGTGCCTAGGCCTGGCCAGCAATCAGGGCCAATCAGGTTCCCCGCCTCCCCCTTCCTTCACCACCCACGTGCTACCACCATGTGGTTCCCTGCCTCCTCCTTCCCTCGCTCCCTCAGAACCCTGCCATGTACCATGCCACTCCGGTCAGCGCATGTCATAATGAGCAATCAAACTCCAGGTCTCCTGGTCGAACTCCTGAGGGGACACTTCATATATTAGCCATATATATATATATATATATATATATATATATATACACACACACACACACACACACACACACACACACACACACACATATATATGATTATATATAGATAGATAATTTTTGTTTTCCATTAATAAAAAGTTAAAAACATTCACACAATGTGCATGTGCTGACATTTAATGAAACATATTTCCAAAATCACAACTGGATGACCAAATTATAAAGATAATCCTCCAAATTGATAATATATCTTAAAAAAAGTTTAGTCATCGTGTTTAAGGAAAAAAAAAATTTTCAAAAGCGCGAGGGAAAAAAAAATGCATCGAGGAAGAACTCCTACAATCAAAATACAATGTCATTAAACGTTATTTCCCAATAAATTCCAACATACATCTTAAAAATGTGTCTGCTGTTAACTACCTTTTTTTTGCATAATCAACATACTGTAAAAAATACTTATTATCCTGACTTTATTTCAACAGTATAATAAGGTATCTACATCTAGCTAAACTTCCAAAACTCTAATACATTTTATTTTTCAATTATGGTTTACATTCAATATTATTTTGTATTTCTTTCAGGTGTATCAAAACTCTAATACATTTTAGGTAGCAGTTTTGGACTGGGTTATGTGAATTCCTTCAAAAATATTGCTTTGTATATAAAGGCTACAGATTTTAAAGCCTGCCCCTTACCAGGCACAGTTCCTTTTTTCAGTCTCTCTTCCCACTGCCCACTACACGTAACTCACCCAATATGCATGCAGATCATACACATCCCATGTGCAGTTAAACAAATGCCCCCAACCCTGAAGGCAGTAGTCCTTTGACATGTCATGTCCTACCACAAACCAGGAACAAACTATATTTATAACCTAGTCTCATCACATAATAGTAATAAAAAGCCTACAGCTGAAAGATATATAGCTAACCACAGATTCAAAGAGGAACCTGCAAATAGGTGGCCTAGAAAAAATCCCATAAATGCCAAGACCAAAAAGTTTTTAAGGAATCTGAAATAAAGTTAACATGTACTTCAACTCAAAGGCAAATGAATATGGTTAATATGGCCGAAACCGGTTTGGCTTAGTGGATAGAGCGTCGGCCTGCGGACTGAAAGGTCCCAGGTTCGATTCCGGTCAAGGGCATGTACCTGGGTTGTGGGCACATCCCCAGTAGGAGATGTGCAGGAGGCAGCTGATCGATGTTTCTCTCTCATCGATGTTCTAACTATCTCTCTCCCTTCCTCTCTGTAAAAAATCAATAAAATATATTTAAAAAAAAAAAAAAAGAATATGGTTAATATGATGTGTTGGCATGAAATATGCTTGTGCCATCTTGAAACAGGACGCCTTAGAGTCACCGACTATCTACACCATGTTTTTCAAAAGGCACTATAGATACCACTGTGTCTTAAGCTCTGAGCTACACGTGATACATACCACCTCTCATCCTGTCAACCTACAAAACATGTATTACCCAATTCTAAAAATGAGGAAACAGGTGCAGAGTGGTTCAGTCAGTCACAACTAGTGGCTATATGGGTTTCTGAACCGGTTCTGTGTGGCTCCAATGCCCAATTTCTTTTCACAATAACCATGCTACCCAACAAAGACAGGAAGCAAAAGACTCAGACACATGAGACCCTCTAGGCCTGGCTCAGTTGCTCTACTCACGCCGATTCCATTTGGCCTAAATGCCACCTGAATGTCTCTGTCCTTTTTACACAAGAAGAATCCTCAGCACCAGGTCTACCTTCTACCTTCTTTCACATCCTTCAGGGAATTTTCAGCATGGCAAAGGAAACCGGGGAGGAGGAGGAGGAATAAAGTCCCTGGAGTTCTAAGATTACCAGTAAGTTACATTAATACAGCGCAGTTCTCCAAGCTTTATCAAGCAATCCTTACCCGAGGCCTCTTATTAATAATGACTCTTGGAGATCAAAGAATTATCATACTGGAAAGGACCTGAGTCCAGTTTCTTCATTTTAGCAATAAGGAAATAGAGGGCCAGAGGTGGTGAGATCTGCCCTCTTAAATATAATCGCCCTTATATCATGATCCTTACTGTTTAAATGAGAAAAGGAAAACATAAAGAAAGTAATTTAGCACAGCTGGTGTGGTTCAGTGGTTGAGCATCGACCTATGAACCTGGAGGTCACAGTTTGATTCTTGGTCAGAGTACATGGCCAGGCTACAGGCTCAATCCCCAGTAGGGGGCGTACAGGAGGCAGCCGATCAACGATTCTCTCTCATCAATGATGTTTCTATCTCTCTCTTCCTCTCCCTTCCTCTCTGAAATCAATAAAAATATATGTATAAAAAAAGTAATTTAATGACTATATTTCATCCTTAACTACATAACTTTCCTATAAATAAAAAGACCTAGACACCAATAATTATTTATTTTAGAGCCATTAAAATAAGTAACAGTACAGGAGTGACTCCTATACCATCTCCCCGTGGCCCCAACCCTAAAGCCTAAGTTTATAAAGGAGGCAACTGAGTAATGGTAACCAAAAACCATTACTCCAATCCAGCTCATAATTATACTTACAAGAAAGAATTATGAGTCCTAGCTGGTTTGGCTCAGTGGATAGAGTGTTGGCCTGCAGACTGAAAGGTCCCAGGTTCGATTCCAGCCAAGGGTACATGCCCACATTTCGGGTTTGATCCCCAAAAGGACACATGCAGGAGGCAGCCGATCATTGTTTCTCTCTCTCTCTTCCTCTCCCTTCCTCACTGAAATCAATATAAATATATACTTTTTCAAATGGTAAAATGATACCTAATCCTTATAAGAGTGCTTACCATGCATTATTAATCAACCCAACTACTCTGTAGGTAGAAACTATTACTATCCACATTCTCAAATGAAGACTTAAAAGAGAATATTATCACATACGAGCTCCTATTCCTTCCACTGAAAGAAACACAGGAAATTAGCATCTTTACACCTTCACAAAGAGACTCAGAAGAGTCTCCTGTGAATATTTGTTGAACTATTACATTCTGAACCACACCCATTTCAGATCCTCCACTAGAACCAGGCAGAGTAACAATGGATCAGTCTGCCATACATTTCTCTCATAGAAAAGTCCAGAGCTTTTAAAAACATCTTATTACCTTTATGTACATCTGGAACTACCTTCAGTGTCTCCTTGTAAGTGAGGGTTACCCAGAGCAGCAGCTGACAGCCCTATTCCCCATTTTCAATAACATACTCTAAAAAGAAAAGTGAGTCAAGTCCTATAAAGACATACACTTCATCGATTCCCTGTGAATTATTCTCCAAGAAAGAATATACCTACTAAGAAGGGTTCCTAGTGGCTACTGGGCTCAAATTAAAAAAACACACACAAAAAAAAACAGGGCCTAGCAGCCATTTCTAAACCGGGGCCTCTCATGCAAACCATGCTTCAGGGAGAAGCCTGCACCAAGCTGCCTGCCTCCTACACTGACTGCCTTTCTGCACTGTTTCTGCCATCTGAGCCAGCCCTTACAGAGGAGTCCCTGGAACCCTGGAACAGCCAACAGGGCTGAAACTTCCCCAGTTCAGTAGGAGCTACACAACTAAATCCCCATCAGCATCTTCACTGACCAATCAGGGTCTAGGGACAGGGACTTCTGTCTATAAGTCAGCTTCCCTCTACCTTGGGAAGTGCACTTCCCTTTTTACTGAAGACAGAAGACTGTGTTTCCCACTGAAGATGTTTCACTGGAGCAGAGCCAAGCTGCCTAGACAAAGAGAGGCCTTGCCCCAAGGGGGCTTCCTCAAAGCTAGGCGCTGCTCCCTCACTGAGATGTTCACACTATTAAGCTGTTCTGTAGCTGTGCTGTTTTCACAATTGAGCTTTTTGCACTAAAGTTTCCTTCTTCACCACACCACAAATTGGGGATTCCTGTTGGCGTTGACCACTGGTTGACAGAACTAAACAGAAAATCGAGAATGCCTAGCCATGTTGCAGGAGCTGCAACCAAGGTGTCAGAGCCCTGCATGCAACCCTCACCACGGACCAACGCTTCACTCACCATCGCGGTCCTCGTCATGGACGCTGAGGTAGAGATACTCTAGGCCTCTTCCTTTTTTGCCATGCTCAGCTCCTTGTAGTTTAGTCATGAGGGTTGTTTTCCCAGAACCATCTTCACCTATAAATAATGGGTATAAGACAAAGTGTACTGTTTACTGTAGGCAGGGATGAGGAGTCTTGACATTCACATGAAGAACTATGAATTTCCTGCAAAGCCTGCTATTGAGGTCTCTCACCTGCATTCATAAACAAAGCAGGCTTTGCTTTAAGAGTGGTTGGTGTGGGGAGGGGTGATAAAGGCGGCACATCCCAACATCTAAAATGAAATTCTATTGCAGTTGTCCTTATTTACAAGGGAAGGGCTAGAGCAGGTCCAGGCCCTATCTACAATTTATAAGACATGCATTTGGAAAACGGAAAGTAAAAGGTGGAGCTAGTTGCTCACAAAATAAACTTTTACCATAAGAAAAGCAAGAAATCTTCCAAATATAATTAACAACACAGGAACTCTGAACTAAAAAAAAAGTCTGATCCTGTGTCACAATGATGAAGAACGGAAGCTATTCTTCACTTTTCATTTTAGTATATCTCTTTCATAAGCATCCTGATGGCTAGGAAACTAATGAAAATAATTACAGACCTACGCAAAACTCTTAAGCACAATCTCAGTAATTATCAAGCACTTCCTCATCCCCCTCCAGCCAACTAACCACCACTCCCCTCCAAAAAACAAACCTTAAACATCAAGAACCACCACCACCAAGGAATATCACTAGGCACCCCTGGGATTTAATAATATGAACCTACAGGAGAACTGAAAGGCATTCCACAGATCAAAGGTCTCCTTCCCCATCCCCAACGCCACTACCTCACTCAGGCCCTCCATCAGGACCGCGTGGTACCCAGCAGGTACTGTCAGCCTGACTCGAGTACCTGCTCACGGTGAGACACCTGCTACTCGGCTGCCAGAATTCCCTTTCTACAGCCCAGATCTAGGGCCCTGATACCCTACTTCTTAAAGATCTCTAAGGGTCCTCTCTCATCCAGTGCAATGGTCCTCACCTACAGAAGACCATCTGCTCCCTTCCTTGAAGGGATTGCCACCAGGATTAAGGGAGGGAAGGAGGTGAAATAAAAGGTCCTTGACAATCAGAGGCCTCCAGGAGAAAAGCATCAGCTCCTCAGCCTTCCACAATCTACCCCCAATACACCACGGCAGTCATCTCACACAAACAACTTCCGAAAGCTCCCAAACCCCCACACTTTTTTTAAAAATACATTTTTAATGATTTCAGAGAGGAAGGGAGAGGGAGAGAGAGATAGAAACACCAACGATGAGAGAGAACCATTGATCGGCTGCCTCCTGCAAGCCCCCCACTGGGGACCGAGCCCACAACCCCCGGCACGTGCCCCTGACAAGGAATCGAACCTGGACCTTTCAGTTCCCAGGCCGACGCTCCATCCACTGAGCCAAACCAGCCAGGGGCCCCCACACCTTCTGGTCACCTCTGCGCCCCTGCATGGTGACACTTATCCTTCAAAACACCTGACCCCCCAAAATCACAAATCACCCTCTTTCAAAACAGCACCAAGCAGTGTGATGCTCCCACAAGAATCTGCCGAGGCCTCGCTGGTAGAGGGCACTCAATCACCAACACATCTGTGTCTCCCCCACAGAGACCCTGTCCTGTCTGACAGCTCTCTGTGCTGCCCGGTGCCGGCCCACAGCTCCCACTCAGCAAGTGGGTTTTTGCCCTATGAGCGAACCCTGTCCAACTCCCCCACTTGCAGGATGAGACGGAAACCAGAGACGTTCAGGGCCCTGACCCCGGTAACCCAGCAGCGAGGGCTGGAATAAGGCAGCGAAGTCTCCGAGGCCAGCTGTTCCGTGCAGAGTCCCTTCAACTAACTTCGCATGGAAATCGGGGGGCGACTCCTGTACCATCTGCCCGACCCGTCACCTTGTTCCCCGCCTGCTCCCCCTGACTTCCTCGCGTACTCCCTCACTCCCCGCTCACGTCTGGTGAACCCGGAGGTGAGGTTGCGAGCGCGGGAGTCGGGAACATCTGGAGGAACCCGTTGATGCTGCGGCCAAGAGACTAAGGAATACACCGGGCCTCCCCATGCCAGCCATGCCAGCATCACCGGGCTCTGCAAAGGCGGCAACCCCCAGCCGCGGGCGGGGGGCCGGGCCACGCCCCGGCTGTCCAGCCTGGGGCTCCAGGACCCCGGGCGAGGCAGGCTGCGGGCAGGCGGCAGGAGAGGCCAGCGGGGACCCGTGGGAGGGGCGCCCGCCTCCCCACCCCGGCTCCCCGGGCAACGCCCCGCCGCCGGCGCTCACCGAACACCAGGATGTTCTTGCCAGACGGCAGCTTGGACCTGGCGCGGGTGGACACCTCGCTCAGGATCGAGGACCTGCGGGGACAACGGCAAAGCGGTCAGTCCCGGCTCCCGCCTGGACCTCCCCGGCGCCGGAGGGCCCGTCCGTCGGTCCGACGGTCCGGCCCAGCCCGGTCGGCTCCCCGCCAGGCCGCGCCCTCCCCGGCCCGGCAGACCCAGCCCGGACGTCTCGCGGACTCACCAGAGGCTCTGGCCCTCCTCTTCCTCGCTGGTCAGGTCGCCGGCGGCCGCCACCGCGGGCCCGTTGGGGCCCAGCAGCACCTTCTTCTCCACCCCCACCGGCGCCATCTTGCCAACTGCAGCCACAAAGAGGGCCCTCCCCCGGGCCCGCCGAGGACCCGCGAGGACCCTGGCCGGGGCGCCTGCCGCCCGCCGGCTCCTTCGCCGCGCCTCGCGTCGCCTGCCCTGCAGGTCCGCGTCGCCGGTCGGGCGCCGCCTGGAACGCGATGCCCACAGGCTCCCACGGGTCGTGAGGCCGCTTCGCTGGCGGGAGGCGGGCGGCGGTCAGGCGGCAGCCGGGGCAGCCCTGCGCAGGGAGGCGGCGGCGGGAGCGAGAGCCGCGGGGACCGGGCGCGCTGGCGGCCTCTGCCGGCCGAGCGGTGCAACAGCACCCTCCCCGGGTCCTCGCGCTGGCGGCTCCCCGCGCCGTCGGAGGCCGAGGCAGCCCGATGGACAGACGCGAGAGGCCCAGGTTTTGGAATGAGACGAATCCCTACATTGCACCGTTTATCTAGCTCTTACTTGTGTGCCAGAGTCACATTTTCTCCCTGAATCGAATCTAACCCGTTTACAGACGAGGAACCTGAAGTTCACAAAGCTTAAGAAACCCACCGAAGAACTCCACGCTAGAAGATAGCGTCCAGGTCCTTGCCATCTTATTCACAGATACTGACCGGTTGGTTAATCAGGACTTTGCCTAATCCTAATCAAGCCCCGCATGGAAAGATGAGCCTTAAACCAGACCTCCAAATTATCATCAATACATAAATATCCCTTCTTTCGCCCCCTCCTTCACTGACCCTATTAAGATTGTGTAGTCTTCACCGCAGTTGACAATACACTTGAGTTTACTTTATAAACAAGTTAAAAAATATTATCAGGAAGCCAGCATTTGGCGGCTTTCATTGCCTTTCTTGGGGGTGGGGAGGTGGGTAGAAAAAGGAAGAGATGTGAAAGGGGAAGGGATAGGGAAGAGAAAGGGGAACGAAGAGGATAATGGAAGAAAAGGAGAGAAAAAAAAAACATTTTACCTATCAAACTTAAATTTAGGTGTGGCCACCACCTGAGGACTCCTGCTATGTGCTCTGTGGAAACAGGCTCACTTTACAAGGTGTTTCTAAATATCACAAGGAAGTGGGATATAGCAGAAAAGCAGCCACCTACCTGGGTTTCAGATGGGTAGGATTCTGGTCCTGGCTCTGCGAAATGGATTGGAGCAGTGGTTCTCAACCTTCTTAATGCTGCGACCCTTTAATACAGTTCCTCATGTTGTGGCGACCCCCAATTTCATTGTTACAAATTGAACATAATTAAAGCATAGTGATTAATCACAAAAACAATATGTAATTATATATGTGTTTTCCGATGGTCTTAGGCGACCCCTGTGAAAGGGTCGTTCGACCCCCCCAAAGGGGTCGCGACCCACAGGTTGAGAACCGCTGGCATAGACGAAGCAACAGGAGATCCTTAGCTCTCTGGGAAGTCAGAGAAAAGGGACACTGGGGAACAGGTTAAGGGGTTAGCCTGGGATGAGCTGCTGTTGCACAATGCTCCTCTGGTTGCAAGTCTCATGCGGTCCCTTAGAATTTAGGAGAGACGTGCCTGGTGCCTGTGGGGAATGAAGAGAGGGAAGGGAAACGGAATGGTGGGGGCTGCTCCCCAGAGAGCAAGCAAGCACTGGGTCCTTTATCTTGAGGGTTTCATCTCTTTCTTGCAGGCGGGAATATTAGGGGAGGTCTCAGGGGTGTGTTTCAGCAGAACATTCATCAGTTTTCTAGGCATGCTCCTTCAGGGTCGTGGTCTCCACTGATTGGTCAGTGTCAGGGCAAGGGGTCATTAGTCATTGCAGCTGGTCCTGGTGTCACCCACCTGGTTTTGCTGCTCTTCTGAGCCTGCAGCTGAAATACAACTGAGGCCTAGATATTATCTCTAGGGAGGTCTCTGCTGTAAATTGTCCTGCCAGTTTGTTCAACTACCTTGTTCAGTTTCCACATTCCACTTGTCCTGGCTTACTGGCCTGTCTCAGACCTATATGCCAACCTGGATGTAAGGTTCAAAAGGGATAATGGGAGTGAAAACCCATTAAGAATTATCCCTCGGGAAATCTGGGAAGAGTAGGCAGTGTTGTAAAGCCATAAAAGGTTAAGCAGGGTCTGAATTCTCACAGGACAGAAGATGAAGTTGAAAACTACAGGCCAGTGAACTTCATCAGCCCTAGGTAAAATTCTATAATATGACCAGTTGGAAAAGATGGCACCACATTTACAGTTTCTTTTTTGCAGGAATACCAGATAGGAGGTTACTGCAGACATAGCAAATGTAGATTTCAACAGGGCATTTGAAAATTCACATTATAGATAAGAAAGTGAAATGTAGGTGGGATTGAGGCTTGTGAAAGACCAGGCCCAAGGGGGCTGATGAGCAGGGACCCCAGAAGAGGCTGATAGGGGCTTGCTTCAACCCCCAAATCTAGCCCAGCAAATTCAGGGTGCCTGTGTGACTTGGATAAGCATGCAGCAGAACACTCATAGAAGTTGTGGATGACCTGAATGAGGAAGGGATGCCTAATGTAATGGATGACAAACTGAGTATAGACTAAACCCAACAGGATGGAATTTAAAGTTCTGTTGTAGGGTTAAAAATAAATGCGTAAGCCCTAGCTGGTTTGGCTGAGTGGATAGAGCATCAGCCTGTGGACTGGAGGGTCCCTGGTTCGATTCCATCAAGGGCACATGCCCAGGTTGCGGGCTCGATCTCCAGTAGGGGGCGTGCAGGAGACAACTGATCAATAATTCTCTCTCATCATTGATGTTTCTTTCTCTCTCTCTCCCTACCTCTCTGAAATCAGTAAAAATATATTAAAAAATAAAATGCATAATATAGAAATTAATAAGTTATAATCTATAAATCATAACTATATTAACTATAACCTGAGGGTTGGTCATATAGAATGCCAAGAAGCATTTTAGGTGAGGTCCATGAAACCTCATTGGGCAGCCGAAACCAGTTTGGCTCAGTGGATAGAGCGTCAGCCTGCGGACTGAGAGGTCCCGGGTTCGATTCCGGTCAAGGGCATGTACCTGGGTTGCTGGCACATCCCCGGTGGGGGATGTGCAGGAGGCAGCTGATCGATGCTTCTCTCTCATCGATGTTTCTAACTCTATCTCTCTCTTCCTCTCTGTGAAAAATCAATAAAATATATTTAAAAAAAAAACAAAAACAAAAACAAAAAACCTCATTGGGCCTAGCAAAGCTGACGCCCTACTCTGTGAGCCAGGCCACATTCTTTCTGGACAGTGTATAAACAGAGGTGTCCAGTGGTCAGTGATTAAGCTCAGAAAGGGACATGACACTGTTCTAATGAAGCATGAAGTAGCTGGGACTCATCAGCACACAGGATAAGATGTAGAGAGAGCCCTAACCGGTTTGGCTCAGTGGATAGAGCGTCAGCCTGAGGACTGAAGTGTCCCAGGTTCGATTCTGGTCAAGGGCATGTACCTTAGTTGCGGGCACATCCCCAGTAGGGGGTGTGCAGGAGGCAGCTAATCCATGTTTCTCTCTCATCGATGTTTCTAACTCTCTATCCCTCTCCCCTCCTCTCTGTAAAAGATCAAAATATATTTTTTTAAAAAGATGTAGAGAGAAAACAGGGGAAAGTGATAAACACTTATCTGTAACTGTCCCAAGGACTGGCATGTGGGAAAGGAATTTAACTTTTGTGTTTCTTCAGAAGATGCTGCAGGGGTGGCAGTAACCACCAGTTACTATCCTGTGAAGTAGTACATCACAGGTTTCTGAGGATATTTACAAATTAAAGAGAGCCACCAATGTCCAGATTGTTATAGAGCAATTCATGCTTCTGGCTGGGAACTATAAGGGCAGTTCCAACTCCAAAGGTCTGTCACTATATACATACATATATATATATATATATATATATATATATATATATACACACACACACATATATAAAATTTTTAAGGGTCTGTCATTATTAAAATCCCTAATATGTCATCATTTTTTGGTTTTCCTTTTATTAATTTATTAAGAAACTAGAGGCCTGGTGCACAAAATTCATGCAAGAGTAGGCCTTCCTTCCCCCAGCTGCCAGTACCAGCTTCCCTCCAGCACCTGGGACCCAGGCTACCCTCTGGCCGTTGGCAGGCCCCCGGGACCTGGGCTTCCTTCTGGCCACCAGCCAACACCTAGGACCTGGGCAGCCCCAGCTTCCTCTGGAAGGTCATCTGGAAGGACGTCTGATCTAATTAGCATATTACAATTTTATTATTATAGATATCTCCATTTTAGAGGAGGAAAGCAGCTTATGCTAACCAAAGATTAGCCAAGGGTTAGGGTAAAATAAGGTTTCAGAAGGCAGGTTATTTTGAATATAGTGTCAGTGACAAACACAAGTGTCTACAGTATGTCATACTCTTGGGGATGCTTCTGTAAGCACTGTTTGATGATTGTGTTACATAATTTCCATAGAACTGTTATGAAAGACCCACCTAATGTGGAAAAATATGTTTAAATCTTATCTGAACAATGGTAAGAGACAATTATCTAAGCCAATGAGGCTGAGGCAACAGCCAGAATGTTTACCCCTTTGACCTAAAACAACTTTCACAAATTTTGAGAAGTACAAATCAAAATAACTCAGCAAGACTATTTAATCCCCAAAGTGCTTAGGAAACAGACAGATATTGGACTAGATTCATTTACACTTTAAATACTGCAAGGGATTTTACTAATTGCCAATTATTCTTTTGGCCCTAGAGGAAATTTTGGATTTAAATAGAAAATTGTATTGACCCTCTGGAATTTTCAATGTGTCAGAAAATAAGAAATTTAATAAAAATTTGTTTCATCTAAGTAGAAATAGTCATAATCTGAAAAGGTCAAAGAACTCATGCTTACACGGAAATGCCCTTTGGGGCTGAAGAACCTACTACAATGACATGGAGCAGTGCTCCAAAGGGTGCAGAAGCACAGCGGAGTTTTCAGGCCCTTATACTTGATCCCTTTGCCACAGCAACATTTTAAGTATAACGGAGTCTGCAACATCTTTGGGGATCATGATGGAATACAAAAAAGAGTGAGAAAATTGAGATGTAACTATAAAAAGCTCTTCTGAATTTTTAAAACGCAAAAGTAAATATACCTACATCAAAAAGTAGTGAACCTGACCATAGAATTTTAAAGTATTCAAAGGAACTTCACAATTAGCCTTTAGAAAACTTAAAATTTTTAATTGATTTGAGAGAGGGGGGAGGGAGAGAGACACACACACACATAGATGTTACTTTTTGTTGCTCCACTTCTTTATGCTTTCAGTGTTGACCCCTGTACATGTCCTGATCTGGGAACGAACCCACAGCCTTGACCTATGCCATAGGGATGACACTCTAACCAACTGAGCTACCCAGCAAGGGCAAGGAAACATTTCAATTAACAAAATGTCAAACATTGATTTAGTGTGTGGGAACCTCATCTGAGCAGCTTGGGAAATTATTCCCTTTCTGGAGAGGAATTGTCACTGGGTAAGAATAGTAAAATCCAAATGTTCACAGTGTTCATTACAATATAATGTCAAAGTGTAAAGGCTGCTTTTTTCTCTGACCTATGTTCTTTGAGCTTAAGGAAAAATAAAAGCATATTCTTAAACAAATGTTTGACCTAATGAAGGAATTTTGTCTTACTAATCCATACCTTGAAAATGTATTTATTTTATAAACAATTTTTAAAAAATGTTTTTATTGGCTTAGAGAGGGATAGAGAGATAGAACATTGATCAGCTGCCTCCTGCATGCCGCCTACTGGGAATTGAGTCCACAATCGGAGCCTGCGACCCAACCAGGAATCGAACAGGGGACCTCTTGGTTCATGGGTTGACACTCAACCACTGAGCCACACCAGCCAGGCTAAACTATTTTAATATTTTGCTGTAGCATCACATCACAAAAAGAATTTAATGTAAATAGTATTCCTGTTACATTTCTTGTCTCATGAGAGTTTAGAAGAATATTTTAAATTTTGTATCTTCAAGGCTACTGTATTTTAAGAGTTCACAATAGGAAAATAAAATGAGTTTATTAACAATAAAAGAGTTCACAATAGAAACTGACAAGTTTTCTTCCAATTAAGGAGCCACAAACTTGGGGCGTTTGGTCAGCTTGTGGTATTTCTGAGCAAGGTCAACAGACTTCCGTCCTTGTTGAAAGGGGAAAGACCACAAAATTGCATTCCAGTGATTTCCCATTCTCTTAACTCCACTGAAAATGTAATTCACTTCTTCTTCAGTAAAGTTTTTACGAATTTTTCTTTCTTCTGCAATGAGAATTGGAGTACATATTAGTACCTGCTGGAAAAATAAAAATCTTCTTGAGACCCAAATAAGTACGTAACTTATTCTAAAGATAAGAACTATATAGTGAGAAAACTTCATGCCTGGCCTACTTATCAAATAAAAATCCATTTCAATTTTTAGAAGCTGAGTGCCTTCTATTAAGCTAGATGTTATCACTGTGACTTCTTCAATAATTTTATCCTATTGTAATAATACTTGCAACATTTTTCAATAAAGAAACACAAAAGTTTACAAACATTTGACTGTTAATTCTCTTGATATTCCTGTGAGGACAGTTAATAAGCAGCTTACCTATCTTATAGATACAGTCTTCCCAAAGGGCATCATAACTTCATAAAATAAAAAAGAATATCAACACTTGTTATTTTAATTCAGTCTTAATATTTTTTAAAAATAAAGGTCTTGAAATTTGCTTTAAAAATTCACTACTTATATGGATGCTCAGCTTGTTAAAACTTTTTTAAAAATGACTGCAAAAGGGGGAAGGAAAATTTTAACTGATTTTTAAAAATACTTTCTACAACAGAAAGAATGCACAGTTGGTATCTGTAAACACAAATATCTTCTGGTGATGATTATTAGGAAACAGTTCTTTTTAGCTTTTTCATTCATTGCTAATTCATGTTATCACTGTAGGTAGATGCTAATGAGGAGGGGTTTTTTTGGTATATTCACTTAAGGCTGCTATTTACTTTAGTAGGACCTGGAAAACTCTTAGAAAATCTTGTCCTTGCATGTCAAGACTAAGCTATTTGTCCACCTCTCCTAGGACAGGAGCCACAGTTCAGATCTTTTAAAAGAGAAGAGAAAGTCTTACCAGCAGAAGGCTGATAAATAAATGAAAATAACATCTGAGTATAACTTAATGATCTTACTTAGAATGCAAGCTCCATGAAGACAGAATTTTTGTCTGTTTTGCTCACCATTGCATCCCCAGGGCCTAAAATAGTGTCTGACACATAAGAGGTGATCAATAAATATTTGTTGAAAGAAAGAAGTTATTGGTAAAAACTGTTTTGTTTTGTTTTTAATTTTTAAAAAATATATTTTATTGATTTTTTACAGAGAGGAAGGGAGAGGGATAGAGAGTCAGAAACATCAATGAGAGAGAAACATCGATCAGCTGCCTTCTGCACACTCCCCACTGGGGATGTGCCTGCAACCAAGGTACATGCCCTTGACCAGAATCGAACCTGGGACCCTTCAGTCCGCAGGCTGATGCTCCATCCACTGAGCTGTCTAATTAGCAGTAGGAAAGAACAGGAAAACAGGCCAGAAGGCCCAGTTTTAGACTTATTGTTCAAGTCCCTTTAAGATACCAATCCATCTCAAAAAAGAGCCTTGTCCCTGAGGCTCTTTAAATTTTTTAAAAATTGATTTTAAAGAAGAGAGATAGATCAATTTATTGTTTGACTTATTTATGCATTCATTGGCTGCATCTTATATGCACCCTGACTAGAGATCAAACCCACACCTTGGTGTGTTGGGATAATGCTTTAACCAATAGTGAAATCAGCCAGGGGACTGAGGCTCTTTAAATGCTTAGGTGCTGCAATGGTCCCTTCTCAGAAGAATCATCTCAAATTTAAGTGTAACCTATAACCAACTGATCTTACACGGTTTCCCTCCAGCCTCAGCTTCCTCAGGAAAGACATCCCGTCTAATTAGCATATTACCCTTTTATTTATTTTATTTTATTTTTTTTATATATTTTATTGATTTTTTACAGAGAGGAAGGGAGAGAGATAGAGAGCTAGAAACATCGATGAGAGAGAAACATCGATCAGCTGCCTCCTGCACATCTCCCACTGGGGATATGCCTGCAACCCAGGCACATGCCCTTGACCGGAATCGAACCCGGGACCTTTCAGTCCGCAGGCCAACGCTCTATCCACTGAGCCAAACCGGTTTTGGCGCATATTACCCTTTTAGTACTATATATTTGTTTTTAGCTAAAGCAATTCTAACCCACAAAAAAGATGTATGTATGTATGAACTGAATGTCACAAAACAGTATTTAGGATCCCTCTGTATGGTGATGACTGAGTGGTGATGACTGTTTCTAACACAAAAGAGAAATTTATCAAGTAGGAATGACAATATATCACATTTTCCTGGCCTGCTTGTGAAAGAGATATGAGACCAATCTAATCACTACCTCCTCAAGATGCCTTTCTACATTCTAAAAAAGCAGGCCCAATTATTAACTACTAGAGGCCCAATGCACGAAAATTTGTGCAAGAGTAGGCCTTCCTTCCCCCCAGCTGCCAGCACCAGCTTCCCTCTGGCACCCGGGACCCAGGCTTCCCTCCAGCTGCCAGCAGGCACCCAGGACCTGGGCTTTACTCCAGCTGCCAGCAGGCACCTGGGACCGGGCGGCTTTATCCGGAATGACTTCTGGTCTAATTAGCATATTACCCTTTTATTATTATAGAAGATGTTTTTAGCTAAAGCAATTCTAACCCACAAAAAAGATGTATGTATGTATGAACTGAATGTCACAAAACAGAATTTAGGATCCCTCTGTATAATCAATGTATAGCCATAATTATGTACATTTCATGAGGCTCTGCAAATGATTTTACTTTGTAAAATAAGTGGGACAGTAAGTTGATGTTTCTCTTTTTCTTCCCTCCCTTCCCCTCTCTCCAATCAATCAATAAGAATGTTTTAAATTAAATATATTCACTCGTTCCTCCGGGGGTAGTGCGTTCATTACTCAGGAGTTGTCTTTTACGTGGGGTCAGCAGAATTTCTGAAAAATACGGAAAACATTTAGCATACTTAGTATATCAATTTGAGTAACAGCACATCAATTCCATTAGTATGATATTTCCCTTATTTTCCCTTTCTAATAGGAATCCTTAGGTGGATTAGGAAAAATTTTTAAACCACCAAAAACTACGTATGCTTACTGGATACATCATAAATCACTGGTTGCTCAGAGACAGATTTTCTTTTCAACATTATTTTACCCTCTAGCTTTAATATATGTTCTAGGTCATAGTTCAGAAGGTATAGTCATAATTATAGTTTTAAAGCTACTGAATTAATTACTTTTGTTATAGATAAGTGATTTCCTTAGTTCACTTTTATATCTGTCTTCAGCTTCCACAATGACTTTGTGACGATCACATTGGTATGGACAAGAGTGCAAGAGCTTGCTAAAATTTCGGCTATTCAGGGATTTTCCTACTGCTATGCAACCTAAAAGAAAACAAATTAAAGTGATGTATAAATGTTATAAAATGTCTAATAACAAATCTATGAAAGCAAATATCTTTATGATAGTAACTGAAGTCAAATCAGGAATTTAATTATAAATATGTCAAAAAGTTCAAAGTCTTGCTAGAGATGGAAACATAATGAACACAATATAGTGAAGTAAGTGTACGATAGAAGTGTGAACAGCTATGGTGATTGGCCTGGTTCTAAGCAGGAGTCACTGTTAGGAAAGATATGTAAAAGAAATAACTCATGTCCAGTCGTATTTTTTAAATGTCTCATTATAGAAAATTTCAAACACACAACAGGAAAGGAAAAAGCATAATGAACCTTTATGTATCCATCATCCAGCTTCAATAATTATTAACTAATGGTCAATCATATTTTATCTACACTCCATGTATTCTGTCTGCCTGCCCCCAGTGTACACACTAGGTCAGCAGTCGCCAATCTTTTGGACCTCACAGACTACGAGAGGTCCACAGACCACCGATTGGCGATTGCTGCACTAGATCATGAAGCCTGGAATTTGCATTAAAGAATTATTTCATCTAAAAATACTTTGTATACATCCCTAACAGATAAGGACTTAAAAAAAACCCATTATCACACCTAAGAAAAGTATGCT
Source organism: Myotis nattereri (assembly GCF_964212035.1). Classification (NCBI taxonomy): domain Eukaryota; kingdom Metazoa; phylum Chordata; class Mammalia; order Chiroptera; family Vespertilionidae; genus Myotis; species Myotis nattereri. Next base: position 12,635,230 of record NC_138090.1, read on the forward strand.
TAATATAATTAAATACCTAATGTTTAAATTTCTCCATTATTTCAAAACTTCCTTTTTACAGTTGGTTTCTTTGAATCATGATCCAAACAAAGTCTACCATTACATTCAGTTTATTTTAATCTATCAAGTCTCCTCTCTTCTTCCTTATCATTTACTTGTTGTAGATACTGGATCATTTGAACTACGGAGTTTCCCAAAACCTGGGTTTTGCTGATTTTATCCTAGTTGCAGCCTTTAAAATGTTCCTGTGTACCCAACAAATTAGTAATTAGATCTAAAGGATTGATCAGATTCAGATTCAATTGATTTTAGAATTCCTCACAGGTAGTATTGTATACTTCTTACTGCATCATATTAAGAGGCATAAAGTTTATCTGTTTTTAGTGTTAAGGTTGATCAGTAGGTTCAGGTAAGGTTAGCCACATCTATTTATTATAAAGTTCTCCATCTGCCTGTCACTTAATGGTATTAGTGGCCCATTTGGAAGGGACAAGGAGAAATTATCCAGGCAGAAAAGCTGGCTGGGATGAGGACATTTCTAGCACAATGAACATGTGCGAAAGCACAGAAGAATGAAAAAGCATAGTATGTTCAGAAAATCAGAGGTACTTTGGTGTGGCTATAGTATAAAGTATGAGAGAAGTGTGGGAGAAAAGTTGAGGTTGGTGAAGGTTGAAAGGGTAAAGCGAAGAAGTGTCTTAAAAGCCATGCTGAGGATTTTTAAATATCTTAGTCAGTGGGGAGGCACTAAAGGATATTTATTAAGCAGGGAAATGATATGATTTCATTTGTCTTATAGAAATCCCAGTTGAAGGTAAGAGGATCGTTGCGGGGTTACTTCATCATTGCAGAAAATAAATGAGGGGACTCTGAAACAGAGCATTTGCAATAAGAATGTAGAAATTTCTGAGGTAAAATTGGTGACTAATGAGCTGTTGGGGTTAATGAGAAGTTTAGGATACCTCAAATAATTTGGTGGTTGATTGACTGACAAAGTTTGGCCTAGCATGACACATTTCTGGCAGACTTCAAGAGAATAAATGTGCAATAAAATTTAAGAAGTGGAAACAGGACAAAATTTCACAAAATTTTGAAAGCCAAGCAGAGAATTTGATTCAGTGAGTTACAGAGAAGCACTGAGGGTTCTTTAGCATGGTGACATGACAAAAAGCACATATTAGGAAGAGAAGTTAACAGCAGTGTGTACATTATAGTTGGGGGTTGGTGAGACTTGCAAATGAAGACTCCTAGAAAGTTGTGGGAGTGATTTAGGCATGAAGCAAAAAGAGCCTATGTGGGAAAGAAAAACAGAACCAAATCTGAACAACTAGAAATAAGGGATGCAAGGAGAAAACATATTTATAGACGATTTAAAGTTTGACATCTGGGAGGCCAGAAGAACAGCAGCAATAGAAATGGAGTGGATGAACAAAGGGCAACTTAAGAGGAAGAAAGATGCTGTGATTTTAATATATTAAGCTTGAAATAAAAGCAAGATATTGACATGAGACTATCCTGGGTACAGCTGGAAATGGAAGAATGAGGTTATAACCCAAGGAAGAAGCCAAGTGCAGAGATACAGATTTGAAAATCATCAGTAAAGTGATGGTTGATGCCACAAAAGTAAATGTTGCAACAGAGTGAGTAAGTGCTATAAACTATGTCTTAGGGCAGTGATGGCGAACCTTTTGAGCTCGGCGTGTCAGCATTTTGAAAAACCCTAACTTAACTCTGGTGCCGTGTCACATATAGAAATTTTTTGATATTTGCAACCATAGTAAAACAAAGACTTATATTTTTGATATTTATTTTATATATTTAAATGCCATTTAACAAAGAAAAATCAACCAAAAAAATGAGTTCACATGTGACCTCTGACACGCGTGTCATAGGTTTGCCATCACTGTCTTAGGGGGAATACTTGTAGAAATTTGGCAGAAAGATAACGATAAAGCACTAAAGGTGATTAAATGGAATTGTTTTAGACTATAAACTTCCTGAGGTGAGGAATGAGTTCTATGCATCTTGATTCCGCCTGCCATAGAATATGCACTCCCCACGTGTCTGTGAAATCAATGAATGAATCATCACTGAGAGAAGAAAGGAACTAGGAAAGAACCATCACAAACAAACTAAGAGATGAAAGGAAGTTAACAGTTACGGAGTGTCCACTCTGTCAACTGGAATACTTTTGACCAGAGGTCCCAAACTTTCTTGCTTCATGGCACCCTTAAGGTCTTGGTGATTTTTTTACGGCACCCCTAGGCCAAAAGAAACGCTAACCATCCTGTTAGGTCCAAAACAACTTAATAAGTACTTACGTTCTAACAATTTAGTAGCTACTTGAAAAAACAAGACACCTAAATTGAAAAAAATATATTTGTATTTCATTCTTATTAATTAGAATTACTTCCTAATGAGATGTGTGTACCTTTTGGGTATAGAATAACTTCTCAAACCCTGGAATCAGACTAGACACTGCCAAATTTATTTCCTGTTCCACATTGATTTTCATGGGGGTTTGATTTTTATCACAACTATCACTGAAAGCTTAGCTCCACAAAAACATGGATCATCAAAAGGAATGTAGTGTAATGTAATGTTGAAAATCTGAACTACTTTGAGCTAGTAGTTCATGTAGTATCCAAAAAATATTGACTATTTTGTGCTCCACTTATAAAATTTAAAATATTGTGTAGTGCCCTTGGGAGTTCACTGCAGAGCCCTAGGAAGCCTGGGTGAATAGTTAGGGAACTGTGGCATTAAATTATTGACAGAAGAGTATTTCAAGGAATGGTTATCAACGGTGTAGAGATACTAGGAATTTTTTGTAAAAGTCATTGGATTGGGAATGAGGGGGATGTGGCTTCAGGTACCCTTTAACATTAATGTTTAGTAGAAAGGCAATTTTAAAAAGCCAGATTGCAGGGAGTTAAAACGGGAATGAATATACTGAGAGAGAAGGGAGCAAGAGATGAATCTGGTAATAAATGGTGGCAGAAGAGTAGATGAATATTTGAAGCAACAGCAAATCACACTACTGGATTTTTAAGATGAGGAGAAAGTAATATAGTTTAAGGTGGGACAAAAGGAGTTAATGGATAGAAAGGAAATAAAGAGAAAGAATTCACAAATATTAAAATGGGAAGAAAAAAAGAGATGGGATTCAAATTATAGCTAGCAATCAGTTTTAGAGTAATAAAATTAAACTCTCACCCAAGACCGAAGAATAGTAATATTTTGAGCCTAATGTGCAATAGCCTCAATTTCTCCATAGAGTGCACGGTGCCAGAATAAGAGTAAAGAGATGGGGTGTGAAAGAGAAGGACAAGGGATGGAATAAGCTCTATGGAACATTTACAAGTGCCCTGCAGAAATAATTATGTATGGTGCCAGATGGGTATTTGAAATATCAGGGGAATTAATTTGTAAAGTAAATGATTATGTAACCACTAGATTTTACACCTGAAACTAATACAACATAATATTAAATATAAACTAATTGAAAAAATTTTTAAATAGCCCTACAGAAAAAAATGATGAGGCATGGAACACTAGAAACACTTAAATATTTATTATAAGCATATATAAAACATGTTTAACTTATTCAGTAGAAAGTTAAACTTATAGTTGAACTTAAAGTTTACTTTGTCACAGGTAAACTTATAGAAGTATTACTTCTGACAAAAAGAGAATAATAAAGTAATAAAAAATAGCTACATTGATTCATATAAACAAGTACTGGGAGCACAGGATGATACAGATAGAAGGCGATATTTTGAATGTTTAATGATACTACAAATGGTTATTTTTCCAAAGGAAATTAAATCACGCAGGCAGAACCTATTACAAATTCTACTTATTATCAGATAAAACTTTAATTATGAAATAACTAATTAAAAAGTATTTACCTGAGCATCTATACTTGAATATTTTGGGACAATTGTCAGCTGATAGGAAATTGATGACTTCTTTATTTATTATATCTGAACATAATGTAAATGGATCTAAAAAAAATTGCAAAATGCAAGATTTTTTTGAATACTAAAAAGAACCTGACATTTTTATAAGATTTATTAATTATCAAGAGATTTTCACAAACATTAGCCCAGTTTGTGGACTAATTGGAAACATCCAGTCATCCAATGAATAAACAAAAAAAGTTCTGGATGTCAATAAAAGGTGACTGAGCATTTATACCAGAAAGAGAGTCAGAGGTGTTACGTTAGAGGGCAGATATACTGATGTACATTTTTGGCTACATTAGTCACCTAAATATATGTTTTCTTGAAAAATCAAAGAAGAAAAATTTTTAATCATACCTGTTACTGGTAACTGCTGCTGTCTATTTTTGACAATGGGATTTGGGTATTTAAAAACACAGTCGCTGAAAGAAAATAGATACCAGATTACTAAAAGTAAACATACTGTTTGGGGTGTGTACAAATGTTTCTGTAAGCATTCTGAGTGTTTGGCAGGTAGAAGGAGCTGGAGATGGGATCAACCAAAATCTACCAAATTCTGCCCAAGTAAGGTCTGAGACGGCTGTAGCCTTGTTTCTAAGAGTAGAGCTGAAACAAGACTGCAGAGGGCAATACCACTGATGCCAACAGAAATATGGGACAAAAAGTTGTAAAAGAGGAATACAGGAAGAAATGAGGACCAAAAAAAACAGAAAGAATGGAGAGGGCCAAAGTGCAAAGGCTGGCCCACGAATGCATTTCACAGCTTCCCAATTCCACATCCCTGAGAAATCAATCAAAATTACCATTAAGAATGGTTTTGAGAAAAATAAAAGGGATGATAATTATACAGTCCATCTTTCTAATACTTAGTTTACTCTGCAACCTTCTCTAAACATAGGAGCATCGTCTTAAGTTTTCCTTCTAGCACAGTAACCATCAGAAGAGCAGAACACAAGAAAGGGTTTAAGAAGAAAGCTACAGCCGAAGCCGGTTTGGCTCAGTAGATAGAGCGTAGGCCTGCAGACTGGAGGGTCCCGGGTTCAACTCCTGTAGGGGGCGTGTGCCTTGGTTGCGGGCACATCCCCAGTGGGAGATGTGCAGGAAGCAGCTGGTTGATGTTTCTCTCTCTTCGATGTTTCTAGCTCTCTATCTCTCTCCCTTCCTCTCTGTGAAAAATCAATGGAATATTAAAAAAAAAAAAGAAGAAGAAGAAAGCTACAATCTCAGGTCCAGCCCTACAGGATACCTGTGAGGGAGAAAGGACATGTAGCAGAAGTGAGGTGTAGGGAACAAACGAAAAGGCAAGCCTAATGCAGATTTTCATCACACCCTATTCCCTTTATCAAACTAAACTTACAAACTGGGTTTTGCTACATTGCTGATGGATTACCAGTGCATGCATTGTTACTGCAGGGTTTCACTTTCAGTTTTTTGAGTATCCTTTCTAAAATTCAAATCTCATCATGCCATGTAATTTAAAATTGTCAATGGCTCCCTACACCCTGAGTTAAAACCGAAAATCCTGAGTGTACCATGCAAGGCCCTAGATGAGCTGGCCCATACTTCCTCGTCCAAAACTGCTTTCCCAACATTTCCTACTTTAGGCAGCTCCCCAGACATTCTTTTATCATTTCTATATCCCAGTGCTTATACAGTGAGGCACATGGTACTGAACAAAAAATATTTGCTGAATTTTCTAAAAGTTAGAAACAATTATTAGACGTACCTTGACTGAGAAACAGAATCTTTTTTTTCAAAAGTTCCTTCCTGTAAGTTTTGATTGCAGCTTGGGTTGGCTTTATATAAAGTCTTACTTTGCCCACTCTCCCTGTAACAAGCATTAACTGGATTTGCACTCTTTAACAGGGTCTTCATTTGGTCATCTTTTGTACATGCTTTAGACATAAATCCATGAGATTTGTAACTTTGAAGCTTTCTAGACTGGCTTGTATCCTTATCTTCTGCTTTGGGACCTCCACCAATACTATTTGTATGGAGGTGTTTCAATGTATTTTGAATATTTATGTTCATAGATGAAACATTATCTTTTTCTCTTTGTGTTTTTTCCTATAATGTAAAAATGACAAGAAAATAATTTCAAAGTAACCCATTTGCTTTATAATCCAATTTGTACCCTTTTAATAATGCAGGAAAAATTTATACATTATAAATATACATGATAAAAGACTAGAATATACATGATAAAAGGAGTTTATATTAGAAATAAAAGGAAGTTTATTCAATAAATTATTTAGAAACAACTGGGTAGCCATCTGAGGAAAAATAAATTGGGTCCATTTCTCACAATTTACACAAAAAAATGAACTAAATATTGATGTATAAAAATGAAATGATGTACATTCTAAAAGAAAACATGACATTTTAATGTTCTCAAGGGGAGTAAGACCTTTCCAACTATTACACAAAATCAATAAATCATAAAAGATAAAAACTAATATAGTTTACCACATAAATTTTTTTTAAAGTTCTGCTAGAGCAGTGGTTCTCAACCTTGGCTGCACATTAGAATCACCTGAGAATCTTTTTAAAATCCTGATTTCCGGGCCTCATCCTCCAGAAATTCTGTTTCTTTGTTACTAATGTTGTGGCCTCACCCCATAACAAAGAAACAGAATTTCTGGAGGATGAGGCCCACAAATCAGGATTTTAAAAAGATTCCCAGGTGATTCTAATGTGCAGCCAAGGTTGAGAACCACTGTGCTAGAGAATAATAATAATATAAGGGATGGAGGTTAGGAGGAACTCAGAGGAAAAAAGGGCCAGAAGCAAAACCCAATGATAATCAAAACACCTAGAAAAGAATATGTATATCATATTTTAAACTACAGTATAGTTTTTCTACTGTTTACAAAAAGCTACTACAGTGAAATATGAAAAAGATCAACAATAGTGTAGAAAAATAGGCAAAAAAATGAACATTTCACAAGAAAGAAAATATAAATTGCTCTTAAATATATGAAAAAGTGCTCCCACTTAGAATAAGATAAACATGAAAGCTACACTGAGATATCCTTCTTCATCTATGACATTGGCAGAGATCAAAAGGGTATAGAGAAACACTCCTACATTACAGGTAGGAGTATAAGTTGGTACAACCTCTATGGAGAAACAGTTTGACAGAATCTTTCATAATAAAAATTATGCATAGTTATAAACACTTTTACATGTACAAAATGTCGATGTTATTAACTGCAGGATTGTTTGTAATAGCTAAAAGTTGAAGTTAGCATATTCCTCAATGGAATGCTCTGAAACTGTAAAAAAAAAAAAAAAAAGAATAAAGAGGCCTTCCAGGAAAAGATGATGAAGTTAACACCCATATGTATTTTTGGTCCTTCCATTTTTTTTTAAGATATATTTTTATTGCCCTAGCCATTTTGTCTCAGTGGATAGAGCGTCGGCAGACCAAAGGGTCCCAGGGTTTGATTCCAGAGATTGTCAACCTCGGTTGCAGGCTCCTCCCTGGCCCAAGCCCTGATTAGGGCTCCTGTAAGAGGCAACCTATCAATGTGTTTCTCTCACATCGATATCTCTCTCTGTCTTTCCTTCTCTCTACCGCTCTCTAAAAATCAATGGAAAAATATCCTCAGGTGAGGATTTAAAATACATACATACATACATACATGCATACATTTTTATTGATTTCAGAGAGGAAGGGAGAGGGAGAGATAGAAACATCAATGATGAGAGAGAATCATTGATTCGCTGCCTCCTGCACACCCCCTACTGGGGACTGAGCCCACAACCTGGGCACATCGAACCCGGGACTCTTCAGTCCACAGGCCAACACTCTATCCACTGAACCAAACCAGCTAGGGTTATTTTTGGTCCAATTAGAATAGCAGTTTTTTTAAAAAAGGCAAAACCCCACAAGGACAGGAGAAATGAAAGAAGAAATAAAAGCAACAACATTTTGGAAACTGAATAGCAAATAGGTGAATGATAACCTATTTAGCAGACTTGATAAACCTGAATGCAAAGCTTATAATGGGAAAAGTCAAGAAACTACCTAACATATGCTACCAAGCTCTCAACATACACTTAGCAGGTAGTTGATTAACACCAGAAGGTCCTCTCCCTTCCCACGGCTGGAAATATAATCACTGGAGGAGACAAAACAGTCTCCACACTGGAAGACTCCAAGCAAAGCTGAAGGCAGAATACTATTCAAGAAACAGAATAAGCAACTATTTACGTACTGAATTCTAAGACCCAAGCTGTCATCCCCGATTTTGATTCCAGAGCACTGGTTGGTTGACAATCTCTAGGCAGATTAGACATTGGAGTTTCTCCAAATGACCCACTTAATCCTATGAGAATCCACAGTCAACAAATTTTCCAAGGAGATTTTTAGCATATGACTCTTAAACATGAGTAGCAACTAGCCCTGGCCAGTGTGGCTCAGTTGGGTGGGCGACATCCTGTGCACCAGGACTTTTTTAAAGAATAGCTTGGCAAGAAAAATCTTTTATTTTCTAACCTATATTGTTCAAAAATACTTTTAAAAAGTTCTATACTCTTTGAAACAAAGAAGCCAACCTCATTTTCTTCTCTTTCAAGCTGTTCTATTCTGTGAAGAATGTCCTTTGCTTTCTTCCAGTATTCTCCAATATTCTTCTCTTTCATATTTATGTCTTCTAATTGTTCTGCTTCATTTTCATCAAAAGGACATTCTCTTAGGCTTAGAGATAATTTCTCAGCTTTGCAACATGGGGGAAAAACAGTGAGTTTATCCATTACCAGAAATGTTATTTTAACACTTTAAATACGGACAACTTCATACCCCACACCTCCCCTAAATTCTGCCCTTCTAAACTATCTCAATTGAAAATAAGTGGAAAGCAAGTAGTTGGCAGAGGTCCAGGACACTAAGAGTCATAAAACAGACTTTATTCTTCAGAGCTATAGGAAAGAGAATAGCATGAAAATATGTTATCCCAGGCACATAAACACCCTCAGGTATGGATACCGGTTTTAAAATAGTTTTTTATAAAAATAGTTTTCATAAAGTAGTTCCTCCCTATAATCCTTTCTCTTTACATATGATGCAACAACAATTTTTCTTACACAAAGACAAAAATCGTTTTCATGGCCATGGCCCTGGCTATCAATTCCTTCAATGCACCAGGCTCCTTCCTCTCACAAGGTCTTATGCTTCACTGTTGCTAAGCCCTGAGATCCTCCCCCATAGAAAATTCCCTTCTTTTCATCTAATGAACTCTATACATTCAGATCTCAGTTCAAGAATCATTTCCTCCTGAAGCCTTTTCTACCTTACTGTCTAGGTCTTAGTCCTTTGTTACAGACTCTAAAATCTGTGCTCTATCCATTCTAAACTCTTAGGTTAATTTATATAATACATTCACTTTTGAGACTATTCAATTATTATCTATTTCTCTAATTAAACTAAGTTCTGTGAGTGCACAGACTGTTTCTTATCACTATATTCCTAATGCCTAGCACAGTGCCTGGCTAATAATGGGCACTCAAACATTTTTCAAATAAATAAGTAAATATACTTTGTATTATGATTTAATCATGTTACCTATAGCCCTCAAACTATATTTGTCCACACTACATAAAATATGTGAATTATCTGTATTGTTGCTCTCTTCCATATAGGTTTTTTGTATGCTGAAACACTCCAGGTGTCATGTCCAAATTAAATATTCTGCTCTTCAGATGTAAGAAGAGCCTGGGAGCTAAAGGGGCTTGGCTCATCAAAGCAGATATAAATTTCGCTTTATAAACTTTGTTTTTTTGTGTGTGTGTTTTTTTAAGTAATGATAAACTTACTAATTTTTTTGCAGTTGCAAAGCACAAAAGTGGCAGCTTTGTTTAGTTCCTCATTATGAGATTCAGCTAAGGCTTGTATCATGAGTGGAAGCCCATTGTTTTTAAAAAGGTCATACTGATTTTCCTCTGGAAAAGATAATAAAAAAGTAAAGTAGAAGAAGTTATTTTACCATAAACTATCTACATGAGATCATAATTCTTCCTGTGGTAATTATAAACATAGTCCAAATTAGTGAAAAACCAAGTTTCAAAAGTGTATTCAATTTAGGAAATAACTGACTCACATAAAATCATGTGAGTATCATAAGTGATGATCTCTGAAATACTGCCACAGAGTAGCATCATATCTCATGAGTGTAAACAAATGCCTTCACTTGGTTCTTAAAAAGGTATAGTTCCCAACCGCCTGGTGTGTCTCAGTGGTTGAGCGTTTACCCAAGAACCAAGAGATCGTGGTTCCATTACCAGTCAGGGCACATGCCTGAGTTGTGGGCTCAATTCCCAGAAGGGGATGTGCAGGAGGCAGCCAATTAATAATGTTTCTCTCTCATCAATGTTTCTCTCTCTCTCCTTTCCTCTCTTTCTAAAAATCAATAAAAACATTTTTTAAAAGTATAGTTCTCAACTAAACCTCAATTAAAAAAAATAAAAATTTAAAAAGTATACTAAATCCTAAATTATATAGAAGAAAAAGAATAGAGCCCTAGCTGGTTTTGCTCAGTGGATAGAGCGTTGGCCTGAGAACTGAAAGGTCCCAGGTTCAATTCCAGTCAAGGGCACATGCCTGGGTTGCAGGCTCTATCCCTAGTAGCGAACGTGCAGGAGGCAGCCAGATGTTTCTATCTCTTTCTCCCTCTCCCTTCCTCTCTAAAATCAATAAAAATTTATTTTAAAAAAAGAAAGTAAAAGAATAGAATGAACTGAAAATGAGGAAAGGAAGAGAGCAAACAAGAGCGGAAAAGTGGAAGGGGAAAGAGCAGAAATTGGAAGAGAGAGGGAAAGAGGAAAGTGAAGAGAATTGGAAAGGAGAATGGAACAGGGAGAATGGCAGGAGAGTGAAGAGAAGGAGGAAAATGGAAGCAAGGAGAAAAAAGAGAGGTGAGAATGACAGGTAGAGAAAGAAATGATAGAACTTTTGAAGGTTTTCAGCAAAGAAGAATACGATTAGATCTGTGCAGCAGTGCGAAGCGGTACTGAAAAATGGAGATGGAAGGGTAAACAGGGAACAGTCTATTGCAACAACATTGGTGAAAGATGTGAAGGGGCTGGGGGTCTTGGGAGAGTAGCACCGGAACTGGGCAGCAAGGGATATACAGAAGGGTCAACAGACGCAGAACCACAGGTCTTAGGGGCCAACTCAATACAATGGATTAAAAAGGATGAAGAGCAAAATGACTGGTTTGGGACCTGAATGAATGGGAGAAAGGCACTACTTTTAAGCCTTTCATATGACTAGGAGGAAAAAAACCCCAAAAGTGTATTTCCACCCCCTGTTTTAATAAGCACACTAAGTAAATCCAGTATTACCGCAAGTCTCTGTGCAATGACCAAGAGTAAGAATGATGCTAAATTTTTCTGCTGAATCCAGACTGTCATGAAGCAGTAATGCCAGAAGTTTTGAAACAATGTGGTACTTGGATAATACTTCACCAAAAGTAGCTATTAGTATAAAATAGAAAAGAAAAAGAGTAAATACAAACTTATAACTATATATATACTATTTCTCATACATACTGTTTTTCAGATCTTATCCTAGGAGAATGATCTTATATATCTATATAACATCTAACATATATGTGTGCATATATATGTAAATATAAATAAATGAGTAATAAGAGAGTGGCTTATATAGCCTTCATTAATCCCTCTTCTCATATTAAAGATATTTTACTAAATCAAGTTTTTTAAAGAATAGTTTCTTCTTATTTACCCTGCATAATGTTGGTAATATGCAGCATTCCTAAAAGTTGAATATGCTTATTCTCATCTTACACACCTCTTATTATCTAGATTGGACAGTAAAGACCTTCCTATGTAACTAATTCCTGCTTGTCAATGAAATCCACTAACTGGCCATGATTCTATTGATGTTGATGATGCAGTGAAGCTACCTGAAGCTGAGATGTGACAGAATTCAAGAAGTCTGCCATTTTAAACTATACTTCTGCTCATAAGGTTGTGAATTTCTTGAGGGACTATATCTTCATCATTTTTGCATCTCTAGAGCTCACATAGAGCCCTATGCATAGCAGGCCCTCAATAACTGATTTTTAAAAAATCTACTTACTTCACAGTTATTTGTGAATGTCAAGAGTTGCTTATTACAAATTTATAGATTATCATTCCTCAGTGTTTATGAGAAGCAGGCATGGGTTCAACTCTGGTTCTGTCACTCACTAGAAATGGCTGGGTAAGTCAGACCTCACATTTACCAGAAAGAGGCATACTCTAATTCTTTATAAAATTTTTAAAAAATCTATAGATAAGGGTTTTTCCATTCTTTATGTCTCCAAATGTCCCTTGATTTCTCATCTAATCTTTTTAATTTAATGCCACTTTAAGTGAAACAAGGCTTAGAAATGGTAGAATCTATTATTAGACTTGAAGTCAGAAGATTTGAACCTTCTGGTGGTGGGAGGTTATAACCTCCATGAGAAAACAGATAATCCATATTCAAGCTACCATTTCAACCCTCATGTGTTGAACTCAAGCAAAATGCAATTGTAGAAAAATGACTAAGCATTTTTACTCACTATTATCAGCAATACATGCATCCACTGTCTTTGTCACCACCACTGCAAGCTTAGCACTTGAAAGAGTCTTATGTGAATCAGATTCCAGTTGCACAAGAACTTGACACAATACATCCAGTCCACCCACAGATATAAAGTATTTCTGAACACGTGCTTAAGGAATAAAGTAGAATGATTAACACCCAAAACAAAACAATTGTATGGTTTCATTCATAATCTGCACTAAATGTAACATTGACTTGACTTTTTCAAATAGAGCAGCGGTTCTCAACCTGTGGGTCGCAACGACCTTTGGCGGTCGAATGACCCTTTCACAGGGGTCACCTCAGACCATCCTGCATATCAGATATTTACATGACGATTCATAACAGTAGCAACATGACAGTTATGAAGTAGCAACGAAAATAATTTTATGGTTGGGTCACAACATGAGGAACTGTATTTAAAGGGCCAGAAGGCTGAGAACCACTGAAATAGAGTCACATCCCTCAGTATCCTTAGGGGATTGGTTCCAGGACCACCCCCCGCCCTTCCACCCTACCCTCAGATACCAAAATCCTAGAATGCTGAAGTCTCTTATTTAAAATGTATTTGCATATAACCCACACATCTTCCCGTATAGATTACTTATGATGTCTAACACAATGTAGATGCTATGTAAATAGTTTTTATACTCTATTGATTGGAGAATAATGACAAGGAAAGTCTGTACATATTCAGTACAGACATAACCATCATATGCCTAACTACATATCAGCAACAATAGAACTTTATTTTTTGAACTAGAGGCCCAGTGCATGGATTTGTGCACTGGTGGAGGGCATGGCCTGCGGGGATTGGCCCACAGTGGGAGCTCTGTTCATCCCAGTCAGCTGAGTGGCTCTCCCACTGTGGGAGCGCACTGACCACCAGGGGGCAGCTCTTGCATTGAGCATCTGCCCCCTGGTGGTCAGTGCGCTTCAGAGTGACTGGTCGAAAGTCATTCTGGTTGTTCCACCATTCGGGACTTGAAGTCCCTGGGCTTTTATATAGATACTAGAGGTCTGGTGCACGGATTCATGCACCAATAGGGTCCCTTGGCCTGGCCTGTGCCCTTTTGCAATTCAGGACCCCACTGGTGCACAATCAGGGCCGGGGAGGGACCAGGGGAGGGCTCCAGGGCATGTCCGGCCTGGTCTCGCCCAGTCCTGATCTGCCAGACCCCAGCAGCAAACTAACCTACTGGTCGGAGCATCTGCCCCTGGTGGTCAGTGCGCATCATAGCTACCAGTTGAATGGTCAAATGGTCGGACAGTCGCTGAGGCTTTTATATATATACTAGAGGCCTGGTGCACAAAAATTTGTGCACTCGGGGGAAAGGGGGGGTCCCTAAGCCCGGCCTGTGCCCTCTCACAGTCTGGGACCCCTCGGGAGATAACGACCTGCTGGCTTAGGCCTGCTCCGGGGTGGCAGAGGGTAGGCCCAATCCCTAGGAGCAGCCCCTGCTCGGGCTCAGAGCAGGGCCAATTGGGTAGTTGGGGCGCTGCCCCCTGTCATGCACAGAGCAGGGCGGATCAGGAGGTTGTGATGCCACCCTCAGTCACACTCAGGGTAGGGCCGATTGGGGGGTTGGGGCACCGCCCCGTCACACTCAAGGCAGGGTCGATGGGGAGGTTGCGGCGCCACCCCGTCACGCACAGAGCAGGGCCAACCTGGGGGGTTGGGGCTCTGTACCCTGTCACGCACAGAGCAGGGTTGATCAGGGGGTTGGGGAGCTCCCCCCTGTCATGCACAGAGCAGGGCCGATCAGGGGGTTGGGGAGCTCCCCCCGTCACTCACAGAGTAGGGCCGATAGGGGAGTTGGGGCACCGCCCCGTCACACACAGAGCAGGCGGATCAGGGGGTTGGGGTGCTGCACCCTGTCACACTCAGGGCAGGGCCGATGGGGAGGTTATGGCTCTACCCCGTCACACACAGAGCAGGGCCGATCAGGGGGTTGGGGCACCGCACCCTGTCACACACAGAGCCGCAGGGCGATCATGGGGTTGGGGAGCTCCCCCTATCAGGCACAGAGCAGGGCTGATCAGGGGGTTGGGGCGCCTTCCCCTGTCACAAACAGAGCAGGGTGGAAAGGGAGGTTGTGGCCCCGCCCCGTCACACACAGAGCCGCAGGGCGATCAGGGGGTTTGGGCGCTGCCCCCTGTCACACTGATCCCGGTGCTGGGAGGCCTCTCGGCTCCTCTGATCCCGGTGCTGGGAGGCATATTACCCTTTTACTATATAGGATAGAGGCCTAGTGCACGGGTGGGGGCCGGCTGGTTTGCCCTGAAGGGTGTCCTGGATCAGGGTGGGGGTCCCCAATGGGGTGCCTGGCCAGCCTGGGGGAGGGGATGATGGCTGTTTGCAGCTGGTCACACACCCTTCAGGGTGGGGGTCCCCACTGGGGTGCCTGGCCAGTCTGGGTGAGGGGCTGAGTGCTGTTTTCAGGCTGGCGGGTGACGAAGCTCCCAACCGCTTTTTTTCTTTTTTTTTTTATTCTGGGCCAGCTTTAGCTTTGAGGCTTGGCTCCAGCTCTTAGGCCTCTGCTGCTGAAAGCAGGTTTCTGGCTTTTGTTTACCTTCTGTATTTGAAACAATGATGCGATCCTGCTGGCTGAAGTCCGACGGACTAAAGCAGGTTTCTGGGGTTTTGTTTAGCTTCTATATTTGTAACATAGTTGCTTAGAGTTGCAGCTCAGAGGCCTGCAGTGGCAGGCGGGGAACGTTGGGAGTCCTCCGTCACTGAAGCAAGCCTCATGTTTGCTTTAAGCTGCCTGGCTGCTGGCCGCCATCTTGGCTGGCAGTTAATTTGCATATTG
Organism: Myotis nattereri; assembly: GCF_964212035.1. Lineage (NCBI taxonomy): Eukaryota > Metazoa > Chordata > Mammalia > Chiroptera > Vespertilionidae > Myotis > Myotis nattereri. Next base: position 12,650,601 of record NC_138090.1, read on the forward strand.
AGGGTAGCGGTCGTATGCTAATTACCATGTTTCTCTTTTATTAGATAGGATAGACTAAAGGCCCAGTGCATGAATTCATGCACAGGTGGGGTCCAGCTGTCATGGCCCCAAATGGGGCAGATAGGGGCCAGGTCTATTGGGAGGAGGAGATGGCAGGAGGTTAGCCAGCCGGCCCACCCCATCGGGGCCTGGTCAGGGCTGGGATGGCTAGGGAGAGGGGCCGTGAGCTGATCAGGGTGGTGGGGGCTGATCGGGTGTGGGTCCAGCTGTGGGGAGGGGCTATGGGTGGTGGGCTGGCCAGCCCTGCCTCTGATCAGAGTGGGGGGGGCTGATCTGGGGCAGAGCTGACTGGGGCTGTGGGCCAATCAGAGTAGTGGGGGCCCTTTGGGGGTGGAGCTGGCAGCGGGGAGAGGCTGCAGGAGGTTGGCGGGGTATGGGGGAGCGATCAAGGGTGGGGCTGGCCAGGGGGAGGGGGCTGCAGGAGGTTGGCCAGCCAGCCCCACCCCCTGATCAGGGCCAGTTCACTGGCCGCAGTGGGCATCATAGCGACCGGTCATTCCGGTTGTTTTTTTGTTTTGTTTTGTTTTGTTTTTAAGTATATTTTATTGATTTTTTTACAGAGAGGAAGGGAGAGAGATAGAGAGTTAGAAATATCGATGAGAGAGAAACATCGATCAGCTGCCTCCTGCACATCTCCTACTGGGGATGTGCCCACAACCCAGGTACATGCCCTTGACCGGAATCCAACCCGGGACCTTTCAGTCCGCAAGCTGACGCTCTATCCACTGAGCCAAACCGGAATTCCGGTTGTTATGGCATTCAGGTCGCTGGCTTTTTATATATATATAGATTTTCTATTGGCAGTTGCTTAAATTTGTAGATGCAAAACCCACACATACAGGGCCAAGTGTACTTACTAAAAATTCAAAATTAAAGAATGAAAAGTCCAATCTTTACCTGCACATATACATAGTCATAACATAAATTACTTCCTTATGTAAGAAACTCACTTTGACATAGTACAGGTGTATGTACAGTATAGTTTTTTTGCTTGTGTTAGATATCTCTTTTGCTTCTTTTAGTGAGAACTGGTATACTTTGCAAAAATGACATTAAACTAAAACTCTGCAAAAGAGCTATAAATAATAGATTCATTGATCTAGCTTGGTACTCCAATTAGCAAACTGCTTATTTTCTGAATTCCAACATAATTCATTCCTCAGATTGCTTTAATCTACAAACAGCAAAGTAATTTACCTGTTCCAAAAGAACACGTTTCATCCATCTTACTTAAGCCTAATTCTTTTATTTCTTGGAGCATAAAATTATAACATGTTGAGTCATGACAACTGTTCTAAGAAAAGAATCAGTGACAGCTATCATTTTTAAGAGTCTGAATTCTTTTGTTCCCTTGTGAAAATGATTCTGATAAAAATGTATCCATGAGTCTGTGCATTCAATAGTCTCTGAAACCCCTATTCCAGCAACAAGCTTACATAAATGAATATATGGGCTAGTTATTACAATTCTGTCATAAACCTTCTTCCCAGCCTACCCTAGTATCACAAATTGAGCCAAGATGTTTTAAACAAAAAAATTACTTTTGATATTGTTCCATAAAAAACAAAGATCTTAATCTAAAAATATCGTGTTGCCCTTGGAGGTGTGGCTTAGTGATTAGGGCATCAACACAAGCACTGAAGGGTCAAGGGTTTGATTCCCAGTCAAGGGCGTGTACCTGGGTTGCAGGTTCCATCCCTGGCCCAGTAGGGACACATCTGAGAGGCAACCAATTGATGCGTCTCTCTTACATCAATGTTTCTCTTTCTTTCTCTCTCACTCTCTCCCCCATCCCTCCTTCCCTCCCTCCCTCCCCTCCACTCTCTCTAAATATCAATGGAGAAAATATCCTGGAGTGAGGATTAACAAAAAAAAATAAAATACAATAAGTACACACACACACACACACACACACACACACACACACACACACGCAAGGTCTTTGGTTGATCACTTCCCACCCACACACCCTCCCTCATCTTCCTCCTGAAGTTCTACAGTCTGTGCTATGCTTCTATGTCTCTAGATCTATTTTGTTCATTAGTTTATTTTGTTCATTAGAGTCCACATATGAGTGAGATCATGTGATACTTCCCAATATCTTCCTAACAGATCCACTTTTAAGATTTTCCTATCTGTGATAGTCTAAGTCAGCGGTTCTCAACCTGTGGGTCGCGACCCCTTTGGCGGTCAAACGACCCTTTCACAGGGGTCGCCTAAGACCATCCTGCATATCAGATATTTAAATTACGATTCATAACAGTAGCAACATTACAGTTATGAAGTAGCAACGAAAATAATTTTCTTAATGCATTTTATTGATTTTTTTACAGAGAGAAAGGGGGGACAGAGAGTTAGAATCATCGATGAGAGAAACATCGATCAGCTGCCTCCAGCACACTCCCCACTGGGGATGTGCCCGCAACCAAGGTACATGCCCTTGACCAGAATCGAACCTGGGACCCTTGAGTCCGCAGGCCGACGCTCTATCCACTGAGCCAAACCGGTTAGGGCAATAATTTTATGGTTGGGTACAACATGAAGAACTGTATTTAAAGGGCCAGAAGGTTGAGAACCACTGGTAAGTGCATCCAAAATGACCCAATTTACTGGAATAAAATTAATCCATTAATTCAATTAATACAATAACTAATTCAATAGTTTTTTATTATACTTTGAAATAGCTTCTTCAAATATAACTTATAGAATAATGTATACTTACTGTTATTTGCAAGAGTGAGTCCAATAAATGAACAAAGAGGGCGAATTATCTCAGGCATCATACAATTTTTTAGCCAGTCATTAGCATGTGGAAAAAGTGAACAGCAAAGCCTTTGATTTTCATCTGAAAGAAGACAAAGTTAATCATATTTTAATATATTTGGAAAATATAAATTTTCATTTGTTCTTATCTTTATTTTTATATTCATATATTTGAGATAAATACCATTTTGAGGATTGTTGACACAGACACACAGAGTACCACACACTGACGACCACAACTGATAATTCTGGAAAACATTTTTATCTGACAAATTCAATTCGTATTTTGAAAGGGCTGCCCTATTAGATTAAAAAGAAAAGGAAGTAAATTAATAAAAATGTGTTAAGGTCTTAAGTAATAACTAATTAGTAAAAAGAAATTTATATTTGCTTACCTGAACAACTCTGACAGAATTTTAAAACAACCTGTTTCTCTCACAAGCGTTTGTCCAGTCCCTTAAAGGAATAGCCACATATTACAGGAATATGACTTTGTTTAGAAGTAACTTGGCAGAAACGGAAAACATTTAAGTAATATTTTGATAAATAACTTTTAATTACTTTAATAACTTTTAATTACGGTAGATAAAACCTAATCAAGATTATGGGAAATATATTACTTATGCTTATAGCAGTGGTTCCCAACCATTTTTTGGCCATGCCCCACCTAAGCATCTCTAAAATCCTGATGCCCCCCGCCCCCCCCCCCATAACATATAATTCTTATTATTCAAAAAGTGAACTTTGCACGTGGAGGAAGCCTAAAAGGCCATTAACTTAGTCTAAACAAGCTTCCAAAGAACATGGCATCCATGAAAGAGAAAAATAAAAGAATGAAAGGACAATTGAAGTACTGAGGAAGAAATCACTAAGAAATAATAATATGAAGTGATATGAAAAAATAGCAAACAAAGTTTCAAAACATATAGCAGAGACCTGAAATGCATAAATATGTCACAATATATGTTTATATACTGTATATGAGGCCCCTAGAACCATAAGAAATGCAAAAAATTCACTGTTAATAACTAATTCTTGAATAGCCCCCCTTAAAAATCAAATTAGCCCCCTGTGCAGCATGTGCCCCATGTTGGGAACCACTGCTTAGAGAATAACAGCACTCAAATTTCTTCTAAAAATTACAAAACATGTATTTTGCATGGTTATGTGCTACACAATAAGGTGCTCCAAAATATTAAAAAATTCAAAGTACAAAAAATAAAATCTAGAAGCATTTTAAATGATTATAAAATTTCTAACAATTTGAAGATGTAAATAAAGCAATGTTAAAAAATAACCTTGGCCTGAGCAGTAGGTATACAGGATCATGCTATACTATCTTTGCAACTTTTCTGCAAATCTAAAATTATTCCAAAATAAAAACTGAAAAACAAAACAAAAACTTTAGCCAAGAGCTACATGAAATTTAAGGTCATTGCTGACTGAAAGCAAACACTAACTAAATGGCCACTTTAGTGATATACCAACCAAACTAATTCATTAAATGCCTCTCTTTTGCTTTCAAAGCTGTTTTTTTTATGCTAATTAAATATACAAATCACTTTACTCTTTGTTAAAATTAATAAATATTGAACAATTAAATGCATGCTATTAATTCTCTTTTCTTAAAGCTAGTAGTTCTCATAAGTTACTAAGAACAAAAGAAATTGATGTAAGGACTAGAATAAAAGGATTAATAATAATTATCCCAACTTATTGTTTTTAAAAACTTTTTCTACAACACAAAAGAATGTACTTACTATTATTTGAAACTAGAACCAAAATAACATAGACAGACATTCTTTTCAAATTTGTGTTTGAATCATTATTAGATAAGAACCAAATTAAGTCTTCAAACAATTCTGAAGTGCACAAAGTCTGCTGACAATAAACTGAAATATAAAAATACAATTTTAATTTCTCTGCATAGTACAAATCAAATATCATTTCATTGACATTTATTGATCATATAACAAAATCTCTGACAAACTGATATATGCTTATTAAATTAGAAGACCAAAGAAGCAGTATCTTAATCAAAAGTACTTAATCTAGGCTCTAAAAAATGTGCCACAACCCCCTAGAATTTCCAATAAAAACCTAACTGAATAAAAACTTAAAATATGACACACACAGCCCCATACAGTTTGGCTCAGTGGATAGAGCCTGCAGACTGAAGGGTCCCGTGTTCGGTTCTAGTCAAGAGCACATACCTTGATTGCAGGCTTGATCCCTAGTAGGCAACCAATTGATGTGTCTCTCTCACATCGATGTTTCTCTCTCTATCTCTCTCCCTCTCATCCAACTCTCTCTAAAAATCAATGGGAAAAATATCCTTGGGTGAGAATTAACAACAAAAAATATGACACACACAAAATTTAAGAGGATGAGTAAGTAACAAAAACATAGCAAGGGAAAAATTTAAGAAAATTCAGAAACCTGCTTTAGAAAGCAGAGGAAGAAACGATACTTGTGCTATTTTTTAAGATGTTTTTAGAAATAAAAATATCTTTCCAAAAAATGATACCTACATGACAGTAGGAATTTTGTGAAAATCATATAATAAACAGATTAAAAAAATAATTTTAATACATGGATGGATATATAATCAATATTTTATCCAGTGTCTAAAACCAGCTATTAGACTCTTTCTAAAGGCAAGGACAATGTCTTATCTATCCCCAATGCCTAGCACACAGCTTAATTCTTAGCAAGTAATGAATATTTAATGGATAAAAGTATCTATATATATAAAAGGCTAATATGCAAAGTGTCCTCTAGAGAGTTTGACTGGGAGGCCAGTAGTTCAATCGCTTGCTATGATGTGCGCTGACCACCAGGGGGTGGCGCGGAACAAAACAAGGCCCCAGCTGGCAGCCGGGAAAGGAAGGCCCCATCTGGCAGTCAGAAGGCCCTGATTGGCCCTGATCCTGGACAGGCCTAGGGACCTACTCATGCACAAATTTCATGCACTGGGCCTTCAGTACAAATATAGAGTTGTTTAACAAATCAGTGGTTTATATTCAAACTCGTTTCAGAAAAATTGTATGAATTTGTATACCTAGAGCATATTTATCCATATACAAGGTGGTTGTAGGTTATTTTCATCTTTTGATTCAATGAACAAAATAAAAAAATCAGTTATAGACCCACTGCATATAAAAATTCATTAAGTGATTGATGATGGTACTATCTCAAATCAATATGAAAAAAATCTACTTTTTAATAAGAAGTATTAGGATAGCTGGGTTGCCATTTAAAAAAAAGGTAAAACTGGAGCTATTCATCACACCATAACTCAGAAAGTATTTAAAAGAATAAAAAATGTAAAAGTGAAATAACCATACAAGTACCAACAGAAAATGTGGGTAGATTCCCTATAAGCTGGGACTATGGAAAACTTTTCTATGGCTCAAAATGCAAAATAAAATGGGAAAGAAGGATGAATTTTATTTTCATAAAAATAAATAAATAAATAAATAAATAAATAAAATTTATACATGGTAGTAAAAAATAAAGTGAAAATAAATGTTTCCAACTAATGCCAAGGAGAACTCTGAAAGATTTTGAATGGACAAAATGATTACTGAATGTCCTATCTAGTGCACCCTTCTATATTATCTGTGTCTTTCACTGTCTTTCAGCTATTTCCCAATTCTGTAAATTATTTTTTTTAAATCTGATAGTAATGCAAATTACTCTTGTCAACAGAAATGCAAAACATTTGGACATTAGAATGCAATTAATTATTGCCCTGCAGATATTGACCAATTAAGTACCTATTTATAAGTCTATTTCAGCATTCTTAAATGCCTATATTGGTTTTTGCCATTGCCTTTAACACACTTGTGACATTTTACTGATTCCTTCATTAGTTAATAAGTTAAATATAATCTTTGGCATACATTAATTAATTAATATTTTAAAATATATTTTTATTGATTTCAGAGAGGAAGGGAGAGGGAGAGAGAGAAAGAAACATCAATGATGAAAGAGAAACATTGGCTGCCTCCTGCACGCCCCCCACTGGGGATCAAGCCTGCAACCCAGGTATGTGCCCTTGACCAGAATCAAACCCAGGACCCTTGAGTTCACAGGCCAACCACTGAGGCTCTATCCACTGAGCCAAACTGGCTAGGGCTGGCATACATTAATTTAAATAAATAAATAAAACACCTGGATAAAACTATCCAGACACATACAAAGGACATTTAATTCTATAGTTATTTTTAGTAGTTTATTAACGTATAACACAATGCTAGAAGGATAATGAAAAAAAGTTCTTATATTTTACCATTTTTTTCTGCAACAGTTCCTAATGTATACAAGGCTGCTTCTTTTACCATGCTATGTTCACTTGACTTTGCAAGATTTTTTACAAACATCAAACCACCAATTTCCCGAAAATATACACCTGCATCACCTGTAGGATGTGCAGACAAAACAAAATAGAAATCTTATTTATTATGATTATTCTTTTAAGAATAAAATAAATCATATGAACATCGTAACAAAACATGTAGAGCAACTGAGCGGAAGAAAAAGAGCTATGCATATTTCATATGTCACAATACTAAAGAACTAGAATCATAGATAAAATTCACTATCATGTCTTACTGTTTTGTTGACAGATTGAATGAATAGTGACCAAAGCTTCCTTTTGTGATAAAGGGTTGTCCATTTGATACTTCAGACACTCCAATAATAAGTTCAGGTCAGTCTTCATTTCTAAAAAACAAAAATTTCATTATTTTAAACCAAATCTTTCTTTTTAAAAAGTAACCATTTAAATTTCACTTTCTAAATATATATCATTATGTTTGCTTTTTAAAAATAAGTATGTGTTACTTTTATAGTCTACCAAATAATAAAGACATATAAAACAATTCTGTTCCTTAAATAAAAGTACTTAAAATTATTTGCTCTTCCCCTTTCATGAAATATAGGAATAGAAAATCCAAATATTATTCTCTTTAAAGCTACACTGGTTTAAATATCTGCCATTTAGACATAAACTAAATAAAAATGAAAATATGACATTAGAATTTGTGGGATGCTACTAAAGCCTGTCTTACAGAAAAAGGTCTCAAAGTAATGATCTTGCTTCTACCTTAAGAAACTAGAAGAGTAAATTAAACCCTAAGCAAATAGAAGGAAAGAAATTATAAAGATTAAAGCTGAAATTAATGAGATAGAAAAGAGAAAAACAATAGAGCTGATTCTTTGATTAGTTTAATAAAACTGAAAAACTTCTACACAAACTGATCAGGAATGAAGGAGAAAAGACACAAATTACCAATATCAGAATGGGAGAGATGGCATCACCATGGATTCTACAGATAATAATGGTTATGTACAACTTCATACCTATATGACTTAGGTGAAATGGACAAATTGCTTGAAAAACACAAATTACTAAAACTCACCCAAGAAGAAACAGATAACCTAAATAATCATATCTCTGAAGGAAATTAAAACCAATTTTAAAAACCTTTCTGTAAAAAAAAAACAACCACCACCCTCCAGCCCTAGCAGGTTTGGTTCAGTGGATACAGCATCAGCCTGTTGACTGTAGGGTTCCAGGTTCGATTCTGGTCAAGGGCACATGCCCAGGTTGCAAGCTTGATCACCAGTGTTGGGTATTCAGGAGGCAGCCGATCAATGATTCTCTCTCATCATTGATGTTTCTATCTTTCTCTCCCTCTCCCATTCTCTCTGAGATCAATAAAAAAAAATATTTAAAAAAAAACAAAAACACCCTCCAGGTTCAATTCAGATGACTTCATTTGTAAATTCTTCCAAATATTTAAGGAAGAAATAATATTGATTCTACACAAACTATGGACATTTGACACTGGTGCTTTCAAACAATCTTTCTCACAAAGCATTCTTCCACTGTCATCTGGTTATCATCTAAAAGACCTAACATTTCTCAATACCTAAACTATATCAAAGCTATGCTAGCTTATAGGAACTAAAGAGGATTCCTGCCGAGGCCGGTTTGGCTCAGTGGATGGAGCGTCGGCCTGCGGACTGAGAGGTCCCGGGTTCGATTCCGGTCAGGGGCATGTGCCTGGGTTGCGGGCGCATCCCCGGTGGGGGATGTGCAGGAGGCAGCTGGTCGATGTTTCTCTCTCATCGATGTTTCTGACTCTCTGTCTCTCTCCCTTCCTCCCTGTAGAGAATCAATAGAATATGTTTTAAAAAAAAAAAAAAAAAAAGAGGATTCCTGACCGCAAAATGAAGAGGGCTGAGTGCAAAGACCAAACTGGTATGGGGCGTCATGTGTAAAAAACAGGCCATGCATAAAAGGGCCAAGTACAATAGAAGAATAACTATCCATGCCTAAATAAGAATTTAATCACTCCATGCCACAGCCTATAAATACAGAAGGCTCCTTCCCAGTTGGAGGGAAAGTGCCATTAGAGCATGAGCTCACCCTTTCCATTCCCTGATCAAAGAATAAAGTTTCTCCTCTGCTTTACCAAACTAGATCTTGCTCTATTGGTGCAAAGAGCACTGCGCAGGACTCTGATTTGGGTCCCAGGACCTGAAGGGTTGATAACACTAAGGCTGATTTCCAAAATACCACATTACATTCCTGACTCTCCACCTTTCTGAAATGTTTTTCTCAGTCTTCGGCTAAATCCTTATGTGATGGTGTGCATTAAGAGGAACACTATTCCCCATTCTTTTCTCTTTTAATATTTTCTCTCTGGTAATTTCCTCCATGCCCATGGATTTAATTTTTATTATACTGAGGATCAGTCTGAAATCTTCCAGGCATACTTTGATGCTAGTTCTCTGAGGTTCCCAATTCCTCTTGTATTTACCTCCATTAAATCAACTTTCATAATTAAAAGTGTTCTAATTATCAGTGTATCTTTTCCTATTAGAATGTCGGTTTCCTAAGTAAGTGTGACAGGCACAGAGTAGCTGCTTGATAAATATTTATGTAAATTGCTGAATTATTCTTTCATTTTCTGGATCCTATCAGATAATCTGCAGTATTACCCACAAATATATAAAACTAGTTCCAGACATATGACCCATGAATTTCTCACCTTGTGTTTTCTTTGTGTCCTCACTTTCCATGCTTGTCTGTTTTTTTTCCCTCCTTATATTTCACCTATAAGATAAAGGTATTTTTCTCCATTTAAATCAATGTTTAAAATATACAGATTAGCCCTAACCGGTTTGGCTCAGTGGATAGAGCATCGGCCTGCAGACTCAAGGGTCCCAGGTTCGATTCTGGTCAAGGGCATGTACCTTGGTTGCGGGCACATCCCCAGTAGGGAGTGTACAGGAGGCAGCTGATCGATGTTTCTCTCTCATCTATGTTTCTAACTCTCTATCCCTCTCCCTTCCTCTCTGTAAAAAATCAATAAAATATATTTAAAAAAAAAATATATATATATATATATATACAGATTAGCCCTGAGGCTCAGCTGTTTGAGCATCATGCCCTGCACAGAGAGGTTGCAGGCTTGATCCTGGTCAGGGCACATGCCCAGGTTGCAGGCTTGATCTCCGGTTGGGGTCATGCAGGAGGCAGCCGATTGATGTTTCTCTCTCTCCCCCTCTCTTCCTTCCTGTTACTAAAATCAATAAAAACATATTTAAAAAAAAGAACTATACAGCCCTAGCTGGCTTGGCTCAGTGGATAGAGAGTTGGCCTGTGGACTGAAGGGTCATGGGTTTGATTCTGGTCAAGAGTATATGCCTGGTATGCAGGCTCAATCCCCAGTCGGGGGGGGGGGGTGGGGGGTGGGGAGGGCGGTGTAGGAGGCAGCCGAACAATGATTCTCTCTCATCATTGATGTTTCTCTCTCTCCCTCTCTATCCCTCTCTGAAATCAATAAAAATATATTTAAAAAAGAAATATACAGATGATGTATTATAGAATTGTACACTTGAAACCAATATAATTTTATTAACCAATATCACCCCAATACGTTTAATTAAAAATTCTTTTTAAAAAATACAACAAAAATATTTCCTTCACATAAAGAAATAAATGGCCGAAACCGGTCTGGCTCAGTGGATGGGGCGTCGGCCTGCGGACCGAAGGGTCCCAGGTTCGATTCCGGTCAAGGGCATGTACCTGGGTTGCAGGCACATCCACAGTGGTAGATGTGCGGGAGGCAGCTGATCGATGTTTCTCTCTCATCGATGTTTCTAACTCTCTATCCCTCTCCCTTCCTCTCTGTAAAAAATCAATAAGCGGGAAGCAGCTGATCGATGTTTCTCTCTCATCGATGTTTCTCTCTCATCGATGTTTCTAACTCTCTATCCCTCTCCCTTCCTCTCTGTAAAAAATCAATAAAATATATTTTAAAAAAGAAAGAAAGAAAGAAAGAAATGGATGGATGAACATTTGAGAATTCCAGGATTATAAATGCAAAGGGACAATGAAGGAATAGTTTTCCTGAAGCCAGAAGAGCAGAGATTGGGTCTACAAATTATTAGATGTGTGATACAAAGTGTGCTTTAGTTCTCTGAGGCTCAGTTCCCTCTTCTGTAAAATGGGAAATTCCTACTTCATAGAGTTGTTACAAGAATTATATGTGAAAATATTAAAAAATGCAGCTGGCATTCTTAAGTACCACAGGCATTCAACACATTCTATTAAACAAACACATAAGCCCTAGCCAGTTTGGCTCGGTGGATAGAGCATTGACCTGCAGACTGAAGGGTCCCGGGTTCAATTCCCGTCAAGGGCAAATGCCCAGGTTGCTGGCTCAGGGGCATACATGGCACTTGGTCCCCAGGAGAGGGTGTGCAGCAGGCAGCCAATGATACACTATCGTTGATGTTTCTTCCTCTCTGAATCAATAAAAATATATTTAATAAATAAACACAAACAGCTGGTTAACTAAACCTAACTAGTCCTCTTCTAGTCCTTCTTATTGTCTTTCCTATAAACTTTCATCCCATCCTTTCAGACTGGGCATCCCTTCATGAATCAGAAGTTTAACACATACACACAGTCATTAGCATTGCATTTCTCTTCATAAGCTAAGCTTAATAGTAAATTTTTTTCTAACAACCCATGGTTTGTTCAAGATAGTACTCCACTATTAACTTAAATCTTTGTTTATATGTTATTTGTTAGAATAATTTTTAAAATAACCAGCAGCCCTGATATCACTGACCTCTTATATGCTTCATTTTTAAATGCTAAGCTAATTTTTTAGAAAAAATATATCAGTCCAATTTACTTCTTAGACCAATAAATCAGAACTCACCGAGCTCTAAAATCCTTATGTACTTCATCGTACGTGGTTCACGGGAGATACCGAATTATTTTCTATTTTTCATTCTCACTCTCAAAATGAAAATAAAATTCCCAAAACAATTTTAAATAAATGTGAGAATCTTTTACAAAGTAATATACAAACGTATACTAGTTTTGCCATTTTTTTTTACCTAAATATTCCATTTAAATGTTCCATTTAGGCACATTACAGTACATCCACAGGATACTGTTTACTCAAGATGTTTAAAAGTAAGGAAAAATACTTCTGTTACAAAACAGCAACATAATAACACTGGTCTCTAGCTGGTGGTTCTGTGGCGTTTATTCCAGTTTTCTATTTTTCACAATTTTTATAATACAAGTTTCTAACGTCCCGTAAGTCCTAGTGGAGGCCCAGCACTGTTCCAGAAACCTTGTAACTATTTTCAGTCAGCGGATTGAGCAGCCTTCGCCTAAGGCTCCGCATCTCTCCCGTTTGCACAAGGGACGCGACCTTCCCGGGGAGGGAAGGCTAAGCCCACCGTTGCCTGAATTTCTGCTCAGGAACAAGTCCGGCTCCGCGCCGAGCTGGCAGAACGCCTTTCGCCTTTCGAATGGGCCCAACCGATGGACACAGACATCAGGGGGGGGAGTGGGGGGATAAAGACACATAGGTAATACCTTAATCAACATAGAAAAGAAAAAAAAGAGCACAGGCGGCGCCTCAGGCTCTCCAACTCCTGCGAGGGGCCAGGCAGGCGCTGGTTCAAGGCCCCACGACCAGCGATTCCCCAGCCGCGGGTGGGCCCGGTTCCGGTGCAGGGGCAGCAGGTGCGCCGAGCGCAGGGTCCGCCCACTGCCCGGAACGACCTCCCCATGGTTCCCACCCTCCCCACATCAGAACCACCTGAGGAGGCGCCGTGGCTTCTGAAGGACACTGCCAAGCTCTAGGCACCTGACTAAATGGTGGGAGCCAGTGCTTTGTCCCACCAGCTGCTGTGGGGGCTGCAGCCTCCTCGGAAGGGTCCTTTCGCACACGCACAACCCGTGCCCTCACGCTCAGGCCATCCCCTTCGAGGGCCGGTTAGGAAGGGCACAGCGGGGCCTTCTATATCCTGGCACTGTGAGGACCACCTGGGCCCGGGCCGCAGCCCGTCTTCCACAGGAGGCCACGGACCGGCCCCCGGGGCAGGGCTGAGGGGGGACCCGAACACGAACACGCAGAGCCACGGTCTTTACCCTCAAGTCGCCGGGCTTTGGGCTTCCACTCTTTATCCCTTGCTGCCTGCTACCACGACGGCAGCCGGCAGCCCGTTTCCCACCAACAGGACAAGAATCACTTCCGTGGGGCGGGACTTCCGGCAGCCTCACCCCCAGGAGGAATCGCTCCCCAAAGGCAGGTGTTAGCGGGCTGTGGATTGACGTCTTTAAGTGGTGGAGAAGTCACAACTTGACGGGTAAGTCCTCCAGTCTCCCGGCCAGGAAATGCTTCCTTTGCTCAGAGGGGCGTTCACCCCAGAGTTAGCTGTAAAGACTCCCTGATGGAAGAGGCCGTCACCCATCGCGGAGTATGGCCGGGAGGGGCCACGGGCGCCGGCACGTGGGGCGCCGGCACGTGGGGCGCCGGCACGTGGGGCGCCGGCACGTGGGGCGCCGGCACGTGGGGCGCCGGCACGTGGGGCGCCGGCACGTGGGGCGCCGGCACGTGGGGCGCCGGCACGTGGGGCGCCGGCACGTGGGGCGCCGGCACGTGGGGCGCCGGCACGTGGGGCGCCGGCACGTGGGGCGCCGGCACGTGGGGCGCCGGCACGTGGGGCGCCGGCACGTGGGGCGCCGGCACGTGGGGCGCCGGCACGTGGGGCGCCGGCACGTGGGGCGCCGGCACGTGGGGCGCCGGCACGTGGGGCGCCGGCAGGGTGTAGGAAGTCGGGCCCTAATTCCTCCCAACCTTCCCTCCGAGGTGCATTCTGTCCTTGTTTTCTGATAAAACTAATACGTCTGAAATATTTGCTTTTATATTAATTTTAATAGGGATGGTCCTAAGATGTCCAGAGCTAAAATCTGCACATGTATTAAATTCATTATTTAAGACTGTAAGAAAAGAAGTACTTAAAGCTATTTCTAATGAAACACGACTTCTGTAAGTAACTTTGAAACAGCAAGCTGAAAATCACGAATCAATTATAAATGGGTAACTCTTATTCTCTGGGAAACATGACTGCTTCCTTCACACAGTATCCCCGCCCCCCACAACCCCCCAAACATGACCACATTATTACAAATGAGAAAATGTTTATTAAGCAAACAATTTAAGTTTTCCCTTAGCAGAATTTTACAGATTAGAGCACAACCCAAAGGCAATTATAGTCTCAATTATTAACACACTACATAGGATACTTATTCTACAACTGAAAAGTTGCTGAAGTTTGTGACATGCCACTATAAATGTAAGTATTATTAAAAATTACAAATTGTTTGGTGATTATTTTTATAACTTCTTGAGCAGCAGCTCCTGCAAGGAAAAAGGAAAACAAATCTTTGAAAAAGGTAAGTTTCAAGAATTACATAAAAATATCAATTCTGTAAAGAAAACCTTTCCTTCTTCCAAAAGCAAAGGTGTTTAAAAGTAATCCAAAACAGACATAATTTACTGTGTCATATCAAAATAAAGGACCATAATTTTTAATAACTATGTTAAAAAGTTTTGTTTTATACATTCATACCTTGGGATATTATGCCACAGTTTTAAAGAATGAAGTATTTTTAATTATGGTGGTTTAGAAACATTAGCAAGATATATTAAGTAAAAAAAATCAAAATAGTAGTATAGTTGATTGCATTTTAAAGGATACATATAGGCACAAAAGATTCTCTAAGGACTCCCTTCTGCTTTACTTTTACAATAAAAAGGGAATAAAGGTGTATTTGTTCTAAATACATTTGTCATCTGGAAAGAATCTCTATTAAATACTGCTGTAACTACTCATGCAGTTACATGACAACAGAAGAACAAAACAAAACACAACAAAACAACAGAAGAGCCGAAACCAGTTTTGCTCAGTGGATAGAGCATCAGCCTGCGGACTGAAAGGTCCCGGGTTCGATTCCGGTCAAGGGCATGTACCTGGGTTGCGGGCACATCCCCAGTAGGAGATGTGCAGGAGGCAGCTGATCGATGTTTCTATCTCTCTCCCTTCCTCTGTAAAAAATCAATAAAATATTAAAAACAAACAAAAAAAACAGAAGAACAAACAAAAAAATTACTAAGAAAGAAATTCTTCATCTTTTATAACCTGAAGCTTGATCTTTCACAAACACTCGTTAATTCAGTGCAATGTGAGACTCGACTCTGTACCAGACGCTGTTCTGGGCACCAGGAATATGGTAGGAACTGAAGACAAAATCAGTGCCCGCGGCCCTTCCCTTCCAGCAGTGAGGGAGAGACCATTTGCAAATGAGTGAAGCAGCCTCTCAGATGGCCTTAGTGCGAAGGAGAAACAGCAGGAAGCAGGTGTGAGCGCAAGAGGAGGGCCTCACAGGGAAGAAACTGAAAACAGAGACCTGGACAAAGTGAAGGAATATAAAAGCGTTGTGCCAGCTAATATTCAACATCCTGCTTCCCTGACCTCCCTCGGTAAAACAGTTAAGAAAACGAAACTGTCCGGGCCAGTGTTGCTCAGTGGATAGAGCTTTGGCCTGTGGACTGAAAAGTCCCAGGTTTGATTCTAGTCAAGGGCATGTGCCCAGGTTGCGGGCTCCATCCCCAGTGTGTGTGTGTGGGGGGGAGTATGGGGGTTTGGAGGCAGCCAATCAATGATTCTCTTTCATCATTGATGTTTCTAGCTCTCCCTCTCTGAAATCAATAAAAACATTAAAAAAAAACACAACTTCATAACTGTACTATATAACAACAGATGCCTGTCTTCTCATCTTTGGAACTCACCCCCTAAGAACGCAGCAATGGTGTGTGGCTCAGCAGCTCCATATCGGCAACTATAGGGAAGAAAGGAGACATGAACTTCGACTAGCTTAGGACAGGCACAAGTATTATTTCTTAACACATTGTATGCGGGAAACATGTTTACACGTTTTACGTATTTATACGTTCTACCAGTGTAGTACAGCGCGGGACACGTATTAATACGTTTTTTATAGACTAGCGGTAGAATGCAGGTAACGTATAAATACGTAAACTAAAGTTATCGTAATTTTACTGAATGTTGCCATTTGCGCAAAAAATTAGCAAAAATGGCCCGATAAAAACTACCCGCAAACAATGTGTTAATATGGTCTAAGAAATACTCACAATTCGTGGACATAATCATCTTTCACCATTACAGATAGTCCATATTCCTGAAGGAAGCCTGTGAGACAAGACTTCAACTTTCCTATATCTTCTTCAACTTGATAGTTAGATACCCCTAAAAATAGACACACAAATTAATTTTCATTGAAATAAATATGTGATTCAAAATGAATGGCTACCTCTTTTATTTACTCCAGTTTCTAGTCAAAAAAGTAAGGTGTGAAAATGAAGAACAAAAATAACAATGTATGAGACCAATATTTGCAAATATCACAAACCTGTAATAATCAAAGAAACCATCAAAAACTATTAAAATTTGAGTTTGATAAGCCTGCTTTGTTCACTGCTCCATATCCAGTACCTGGAAGAGTGTCTGGCACACAGTTGGTGCTCAATACTTTGATAGAAGAATTGAATGAATGAGAAAGTGATGTCCTATTTATACCCTTTATAAAAATTATGGTGTTTATTATTCATTTCCAAGAGATTAAATGACACAGAGGACATAAAACTATAACAACAGGTAACACTGAGCATTAACAAATGCTGGTTACTGCTATAAGTACCATATGTATACTGTTTAATCCTCACAATCACCTTATTGAGTAGGTATTATTATTCCCATTTTATAGATGAAAAAACTGAGACACATTAAGTTATCTGCCTGAGTTACTTAGCTCATAAATAGCAAAACGGATACAAGCCCAGACAGTTGTTAATAATTAAACTATAATATCTCCAAAGGTAAGCTACTAATTGTTATTACTGCTGGAAGTTAAAATATAATTGCCATAACCTCCACGTATTAAAAAAAAAAATCAGTATTTTTTAACTACTATGGTTTAAAAATGATCACCACTACTCTTCCTCATAATAGCAATACCTACCCTTTATTGAGTACTTACAAGGTGCGAGGCAGTGTGTAAAGTGATTTCATACATCATATATTTAACCCTATCAGTCTAATAGAGTGGATACTGTTATTGCCATTTCATAAATATGAGACCTGAGACGTAGAGGGAAATAGTGACTCATCCAAGGTCAAGAGAGAGTGACAGAGCTTGGATCTGAGCCTAGGTTCAAAGCCTATGCTCTATGTGGTTGCTACTCTCCCAAGGTGGCTCCCCAATGTACACCCCCCTTTGTGCCCTCATGTAGCCCCCTTCTACTCAATCTAAGCTGGCCCTGGGAAGCAAATAGAACACAACATAAGCGATGCTGTGATTTCTAAGACTAAGTCATAAAAAGCCTTGTGCCTTCCATCTGGGTCTTTTGGAATGTTAATTCTGGGAAAGCCAGACACTATGTAAGAAGTCTGCCCTAGAACTGCCGTGCTAAAAGAAAACCCTCGCTAGCTCTGTGGTGACAGATGCCTGACAAGCCCCAGCAGTTCCAGTGATCCCGACTAACGTGCCAACATCTGAGCAAAAATGACTTCTCGGATGTCCAATTCAGTCAACCCTTCGGAATGACTCCAGTTCCAGGCATCATGCAAGATCCTTGCTCCTCACCGAGATATGCCTAACTGAGCCCAGCCAATTCACAAAGTCGTCATATAATAATTTATTGTTTTAAACTACTAAGTTTTGAGATAGTTTGTTATTCAATAGATAATAAAAATATTCTAATCAAATAATACAAATAAAGCAATACATATAGTGTTTATTCTTTTCTTCTGATAAGCTAGCTCATTACTACTATAACTCAGTAGACATATGACATCAATTGAGGCAACAGGTTTTATGATATACCTAGAATGCACTGCTATGCAATAATCCTGCATAATTAAACTTACCTTAATGAAAATTTTCTGGGCAACTGAAAATCTTTGAAATTATGCCAATTCCCTAATCATTATATTTACAGATAACAAAAATTAGATATTAAGCAAAGAAATCTCTACATCTTCAGAGCTCTGAGTTCAGGAGTCACTGGCATACTTCTTGTGACTTTCCATTTCCACTAAATTAAACTCAGTGTGACTCTTAGAGGTAAACTGTGAAAAATGACAGAAAAATGTTTTCTTCTATATGTATTCAACCAACATTCCCTTGTAATGGTTTAGAATCAAACACTATTTGCAAATAGTTACACTTACAAAACAAATGGTAGTTCCTCATTAAGATGTGATGTAAACTGTTTGCAATGTAAAAATCAAGGACCAATTGTAAACACCCAAGAACACTTTAAGATTTAAGTCAAGTGTCTACTTAAGATTTTATTATATTTGATAATTCGATTGCTATTCTTACCTGGGTATCTACCATGTTGTTTATGAAATCTATCCACAGCCCGTAACATTAAGTATAATACTATTTCATTATCTGGACTGTCCATGCTGGAAACTGAAAGGGAAAGAATTCAATATAATTTGAGTAATTCATGACATAAAAACAATGAAGGATGGACCTTACTATATACTCAGATTTTAGGTCTCAAGGCAATTTTACCACAAAATTTTAATATTTTGTGACAATAAAATAGAAAGTGATAAATAATAGTAAAATAAAGGGAGATACATTAATAAAACCCAGGTGTCTATTAACCAGTCACCATAATCTCTACTAAAGTAGTAACATGCTGACTTTAGCTCTATTTATCACACAACTTAGTAACCTACCTAAATACAATTTATTTATGTATTAAGTTTTACATTGTGAAATTATGACTACTTGGATAGGTTGATAGAATTAAATTTAGAGTATAAATATTTCCATTATTTATATTATCACCATATACTCAATATTATTATACATAAAATATTAATCTCTTTAAAGTTAAAATTAAAGCTGTGGTACATTTATACAATGGAATACTACTCAGCTGTAAAAAAAGAAGGAAACTTTACTCTTTGCGACAGCATGGATGGACCTGAAGAGCATTATACTAAGTGAAATAAGCCAGTGAGAGAAAGACAAGTACCGTATGATTTCACGATAGGTGGAATCTAATGAACTAACAAGCAAAATAGAGACAGACTCATAGAGAGCAGGCTGACAGCTGTGTGTGTATGTGTGTGTGTGTGTGGGGGGCGGGTGAGGGAATTGAGCAAAAAAGAAAAGAAGAAAAAAAAGAGAAAGAACTCATGAACACAGACAACAATGTGGTGATTGCCAGGGAGAGGGAGAGCGAGGGGAGGTGAATGAGGATATAGGGGTGATAAATGGGGAGGGACAGAGACTTGACTTGGGGTGAAGACACAAATGATGTACGGTAGAACTGTGTAACTGAAACCTGTAAATTTTGTTAACCAGTGTCACTCCCATAAATTCAATTTTTAAAGGAAGGATGGAAAAAAATAAAATAACCTAGCAGCAAAAGATTATTATACTTACTAATTTCATCCCTATTAACTGTATCCAAGCCATATTCTTCAGCTAAGGATCGACATCTTACCACTCGAAGAAATGCAGAATTGCTACCTGAACACAGGAAAGACATTATAAAGGTAACTAACTGAGACACGTGAATATTCCAAATCACAGATCTCTTTAAGAACAGGAAATTGTGTGTATACCCTTCACAGACATGGTAACGTGAAGAAATGTCTCCTGTTCGACTCTAATGGTTAGCAGGGAAGGCACTAGAACATGAGTCATCCTAAATTCATGTCCTTGGGACTACAACCAGTTCAGCACTGAGTAAGTACATGATGGCACCGCTCTGAGCCTCACAAAGGGGATAATAATATTTACCTTTGAAAGTTGTGGATTAAAAGTACCTAGCACAATGCCTGACAGGGCTCAATGAACAGTAGTTATCATTATTATAGATAAGTAGTCCGAAAGGAAAGTGTTATATATATATATTGTGCTTTTGGTACATGTAAGGTTTTAACAAAACAAAAAAATTATATTATGGAAATTTTCAAACATATCCCAAAACAGAGGGAACAGAATAAACCCTCAAATATGCAACATCCAGCTTTTAATTTGGTATCATATGATTTAGTAGAACAAACACTATATGCCAAAACAAGGTGCAAGATTAATAATGGAACAAAACATTAAAACTAACCCTAAACAAACACTGTGAAAGAGTGATGAAATGGAGAAGTTTGATAAATGTATTTTAGGATTGAGGAGCATGCAAAATGTAGACTTTATCTTCAGAAAGCATGTAAACAAGATTGGATTATTCTTAAACTAGGTCTTAAATTAAAAAGAAATGCTTCAGAGAACAGTGGCATGAGATGGCTAGGCAAGCAGGCAGAGGCCAGATCATGCAAGGCCTTGTAGGCTGAAGGAAGGTGATCCGCTTTCATTGTAGGTCTGGCAGAAAATGGTATGGTCTAATTGCCTATTTAAGAGATCTTTCTGACTGCTCGTTGGAAGATGGGTTGGATAGAGGCAAGAGTGGAAGGGGTATCATTTCAAACTGCACTGGAAAAGGCAAAATGGTGTAGAGACAATAAAAATATTAGTGGCTTCCATGGGTTAGGGGGAAAGGAAGCAATGAATAGGCTGAGAACAGGAAATTTTAGGATGGTGAAACTATTCTATATGACACTATAATGGTGGGTGCATGTCATTACACGTTTGTCAAAACCCACAGAAGGTACAACACCTGTTTGTGAGCCCTAATGTAAAGTGTGGACTTTGGTGATGATGTGTCCATGTCAGTTCATTGACTGTAACCAATGTGCCACGCTGGGGGGAGGTGTTCATAATGGGGAATGGTGTGAATGTGTTGGGTCTGGGGGTACACAGGATATCTCTGTACTTAGCACTCAACATTGCTATGACCTTAAAATTGCTCTTAAAAATAAAGTTCAGCCCTAGCCAGTATGGCCCAGTGGATAGATCATTGGCCTGCGGCCTGAAGGGTCCCGGGTTCGATTCCAGTCAAGGGCACATGCTTGGGTTGTGGACTCAATCCCCAGTGGGGGGCATGCAGGAGGCAGCCAATCAGTGATTCTCTCTCATAGTTGATGTTTCTCTCTCTCTCTCTCTCTCTCTCTCTCTCTCTCTCTTTCTTTCTCCCTTCCTCTCTGAAACCAATAAAAAAATATATTTTTTTAAAAAGTAGGTTTACAGTTATTCATATGGAAAATAATACAATAATAAGTAATAATACAAGAATAAACTGTTTCTCGTACTCACAACTGTAAACCTACTTTAAAAAAATAAAGTTCATTAATTTAACATTAAAAAAAAAGAAATGCTTCAGGTCTACTGAGGAGTTATCAAAAACACCTGGAGCCTAACCATCTGAAACTAGATGGTAAAATTCTTAATTCTATTACAGTCACTAAACACAGACCAAACTGAGTAGTTAAACCAGTACTCTCCATGTACATATGACTCGACTTCATACTTAAAGCCTTCAGATAAAACTTTCCCAAATTACTTAAAATCAATAAGCTGAAAATAATTCGGTATTAATGACAATTTCAAATAACTGACCTTCATGTCTTTTTCGCATTACCATAGATAGATATGTTCTAGCTCTGATCCAGTCTTAAAATAACCTCCACTTATTATTACATTATAACAATAAAAAACCTTACCCAATAATATTTAGGAGATTATGAGAAATTTTTAATTTCAACTATTTCAAATTCCTGGGAACACTCTTTATGGCACATTTTTATGAAACAAAATAAGGAAATTAATTCAAGGGGACTTACAGAATAATTTTAATTCTTTCTCTGAAATGGACTCTGGTGCCTGTAAAGAGACAATGCAGATTTTGCTCCAGAATAAAAGAGAAGGTTAGCAGAGGGTACAGCACAAAGATGGTCACTGTGGGATGGGAAGGTTTCTCCAAATGCTGGGAGAGCACTGGAAAAACACATTTTTTCCTTAAAAGTCTTTCTCACGAGGCAGGCAAGTGAGAGATCCCTCCTAAGAAGCACAGGGCCAGTGCCATGCCCTCCATCTCTAAACCTTTTCTGGCTGAAGTTATGGGATCAGGTTTACATGGGGCTGTGCTGTCCATCAAAGGCAGTGTGCCCAGCAGCTTACCCGGCCTACAGACTGCAGCAATTTGGCAACATGATTACCCACAGCGGCAGCATCTTTCTTTGCTTTTTCACGGTAACTGGGAAAAAGAAAAAAAAGCTATTATTAACAAATTTTAAAATCAGCAAATTGTAGCCGAAACCGGTTTGGCTCAGTGGATAGAGCATTGGCCTGCGGACTGAAGGGTCCCAGGTTCGATTCCGGTCAAGGGCATGTACCTGGGTTGCAGGCATATCCCCGGTGGGAGATGTGCAGGAGGCTGCTGATCGATGTTTCTCTCTCATCGATGTTTCTAACTCTCTATCTCTCTCCCTTCCTCTCTGTAAAAAATCAATAAAATATATTTTTTAAAAAAAAAATCAGCAAATTGTAAATATCACCAGGAAGCAAACAAAACATTGTTTTCCTTTTCATGAAAAAAGAGTGGTCTGGTCGAAACCGGTTTGGCTCAATGGATAGAGCATCGGACTGCGGACTGAAAGGTCCCAGGTTCGATTCTGGTCAAGGGCATGTACCTGGGTTGCGGGCACATCCCCAGTAGGAGATGTGCAGGAGGCAGCTGATCGATGTTTCTCTCTCATCGATGTTTCTAACTATCTCTCTCCCTTTCTCTCTGTAAAAAATCAATAAAATATATTAAAAAAAAAAAAAAGACTGGTCTGGGACATATGAAATGTGAAAATGCTGCCAGCAGCACCTGTTAGTGGTTGGGGATCTTCCCAGGGTTGGTGACGGACACTTGGAATCCAATAATCCCAGGTTCTCTCTGTAACTAACAGCACCCAACTTAAAAACTGCCCTCCATAATCCATGATCCATGCTTCTCTGACAAAATCTGCAACACATGTTACTAAAGAACATGATTTTTCTCCTTGAAGTCAAGTCCAAGGAAAGTTAAATACTTCAAAACTGTCCACCTGCAATGTAAAATTTTAAAGTCTATTTACATTTTCACCCTCTGAAGATAAGTGTTAAACTAACTCCCTCCAATGTGAAGTCATACTTCTTTCTATCCTCAACTGACTTTTTCCAAGTTTTAAGTAGTTGAACTTTTAGGCTAAGACAACAAAGATTTGTAAACAACGACTGAGATGAAGAGTGCAATCTGTTAAGGAACAGAGATCTTTTCTGTGTGACATTATTTGGCCCTTGAGGAAACCAAGCCAGTGGCCCGGGCTTCATCTGCACCAAGTCCAAACTACATAAGGGTAATATCCATTGAGAACTATCCTTTTGTCAGTCTACCTGGGTTCAGGCTAGTGATACCTGGATAGCAGTTGTCTATCTATAGACACGAACTCTTTAAATTATGAAACATTACTAATAAAAAATTCATCCAAACTCAAGACTTCCAGGTTTTAAGTTACAAATAAAAAATAGTATAGGGCCCTAGTTAAAAGTATGGAGATGGATTTCATGGGTTCAAATCCTAGTTCTGCTGTTTACCAGCTGTCTGACCCTGAATTACCTTTTCTAGGCCCCAGTTTCCTCATCTATAAAACTGGGACAAAACGGTATCTCTCTCTAATGTTGTGAATATTAAATTAGTTAATACAAATTAGTTAATACATAGGACAGCTCATAGCACAGAATTAAGTGCTCAAATGTTACATTTTATTATGAAATACATAAGAAAAATATTTGTCTCGGGGGGGGGGGGGGTATGAGAACTCTGCACTTTCTACTCAATTTTTTTTAAAAAATCTGCCCTCTAAGTTCTTCAGCTTATTTTTAAAGCAATTAGATTATAACAGCTTTCCATTTTATTTCTGATAGGCTAGTAAAATATTCTCATCTCTAATATAAACAAACAAATTTTTCTGTTACATAGTTTGAAAACAGTGACTTACACATTTTGCAATTTTATATATTTGCCCGAATCTGCAATCATGTCAGGAATTGTGCCTCGGACAGGTAAATTTCCTTGACCCTCTTTAGCCACAAATTCCTTTAAGGCGCGAGCTAAAATCCAAAATGATGGAGTCTAAAAAAGTAAAATAAAAAATTATTATGTGGCATTTGAATCTGACCCAATGCTTAAGGTGGCACTATTTTTACTTTTTGTTGTTGTTACCTGTTTGGTGATATTTATGCAGCGATCATCATTAAATATATCTTCAATGCTGCTTGGGATCTACCAAAGAAACATGAAACATTTACTTATACTAAGAATCTGCCCACCTTTATTTTCACTGAATAAGTTCTTTGAATTCTTAAACTGTAATCAAATACATACTTCTGATTTTCTTACACTTTTATTTAGAATGAGTACCAGATGGAGGTTTGATGGCGAAAAAGAGAATGGAAGAAAGTCACATCCTGCCCATTGTTGCTAGCATTGGAGACTGGCCTGTTCTTTTCCATCATAAATGGAATAAAGAAGGAGCCAAGTAAATCTTTTAATATATTTACATTTTAAAATATAACAAAGATTATAGACATTAATGTCAAGCTGGAGTTGTAGTCCCTCATGTTTTCTTCTTGTCAAAAATTTGCAGCCCGCTGAAACCGGTTTGGCTCAGTGGATAGAGCGTCGGCCTGCGGACTGAGAGGTCCCGGGTTCGAGTCCGGTCAAGGGCATGTACCTGGGTTGCGGGCATATCCCCAGTGGGAGATGTGCGGGAGGCAGCTGATCGATGATTCTCTCTCATCGATGTTTCTGGCTCTCTATCTCTCTCCCTTCCTCTCTGTAAAAAATCAATAAAAAAGAAAAAAAAAAAGAAAAAAAAATACTTCAAAAAAAAAAAAATTTGCAGCCCATTTCACTCTAGCAACTATTGAAAGAGACAACCCTCCAACCAAAACTAGAAAAAGGACTTTTAACGCTAGCAAGAGCATCATACATTAATAAAGACTTTAGAAATTATAGGCTTTGATTCTACTGCGGAAAAAAATGTCTTACTGGTAACCTCTGGCTGGTTTCTCTGCTTTCACTCCCAGTCCTCTACAATCTCTTCTCACAAGAGCCAGATAATTTTTTAGATATGAATCTGATCACTCCACTCCCTGCTCAAAACACTTCAATGGCCTGCAAGGATATTATGATCTGGCCCTTTCTGCCTTTCCAAACTCAAACCCCTCTCACTACTCCCCCCTTGTTCACTTCACTCCAGTCATCCTGGCAGTCCAACTGCTTGAACAAATGCTGAGCTTCGTCCCACTTCCGGGCCTTGGTTTGCACATGTGGTTCCGCAGCCTAAAAGCTCTTCTGCCAGATCTCCCCATGTCACTTCACGCAGGCTCTGCTTAAACACATCTCTGAGTCTCCTTGGCCCCCTCTGGACCCAGACCTCTGTCCTCCCCGTCATGCTCTAGCTCTGTTCTGCTCTAATTTTGTTCATAGTACCTGGTGCATTTAGCTCTTTGCTTAGTTCATAATCCCCCAGTCATGAGAACCTTGGTGTGTTTTTAAATTGGTGTAAATTTTACATTAAGTGAAATGAACAACTCTTTAATGTACAATCCAATGCATTTTGATAACTATACATATATTTTTAACCATCACCCCAATTAAGACACAGAACATTTTTATCATCCCCAAAAACTGATTCACAAAGCACACACTTTTACTCACTCAGAAACACTACTTCTTTGTCTCAAAAAATTTTATGACAGCTTAAGTGCTTTTCTAACTTAAAAGGCAGCATTTGTTGCTGTTTTAAATTATAAGAAAATTCCAACTTAAACTCCCAGTTGTGTTACTCCAAAGTTCCCTCAAAACCTCACTTGCCAGGCTTCAACAACAAAAGGGCACCTAAAATGAGTTATCCTCCAAGTAATTTTTAAGATGTCAATGTCATTTAAAAACATCTCCTTTATATCCTAAAAATTACTGTCAAAAGCAAATGCAGCTCTAGCCAGTTTGGCTCAGTGGATAGAGTGTCAGCCTGCAGACCAAATGGTCCCAGGTTCAATTCCTGTCTAGGGCATGTAATTAGACTGCAGGTTCCTCCCCAGCTCTGGCCCTGGTCAGGGCATATGCAGGAGGCAACCAATCGATGTGTTTCTCTCCCATCAATGTTTCTCTCTGTCTTTCCCTCTCTCTTCCACTCTCCCTAAAAATCAATAGAAAAATATTCTCGGGTGAGGATTAACAAAAACAAAACAAAAATTCTGTCTTTCCCTCTCTCTTCCACTTTCTCGAAATATCAATGGAAAAATATCCTCGGGTAAGGATTAAAATATAATAAAATAAAATAATAAAATAAAAGTGAAAAAAATCTCAACGTAAAAAAAAAAAATCTAATGCAGCGTAAAATTTAACTTTTCAGGCAACACTGTTTTGGACCAGCAAAGTATCACCTTCAGTATATAATTCCTACACCCAAACGATTACTATTCACAAATCATGTACTTCAAATAATTGATTTATATAAATCATATCACTATTATATACTGAAGCACTCATGTCCATTTAACTAGGACAATATAGAATATTATTAAAACAAGAGTCAATCTGTATTATAGATACTAATTTCTAACCAACTATATACAATTTAGGAAATATTAGCTTAAATCTAAAATCAACTATTTTATCATAAGGACTTCAGAAAACACCTTTCTAAATGAATCCCTCAGCAACTCTTTTAATACCTGAGTTGTATTTAGTGCTGTGTTCACATTTTTAATAGCTTCCTCAAAATTCTCTTCATCTTCCGGAGCCCCATTTTCATTCTTTAAAATTCCTATTAAAATAGAATTTGGTTAACAAACAAGCTTTTTCTTCTTTCTCTTTCTCTCTCCCCAACATTATGGAAATAACTTTGTCAGGTTCTGAAGGGAGGATCAGATATTTTGAAACTTAAGAATAAATATGGCCAAAACCGGTTTGGCTCGGTGGATACAGCGTCGGCCTGCGGACTGAAGGGTCCCAGGTTCGATTCCGGTCGAGGGCATGTACCTGGGTTGCGGGTACATCCCCAGTGGGGAGTGTGCAGGAGGCAGCTGATCGATGTTTCTCTCTCATCGATGTTTCTAACTCTCTATCTCTCTCCCTTCCTCTCTGTAAAAAATCAATAAAATATATATTAGAAAAAAAAAGAATAAATATGGTTTATCACCAGTCATTCCTAAAACTGTACAAGGCATGGCTCCCTAATCTCCCCCGAAGCAAAATAAAATATGAACTAATGATGGCATCATTTGACAAAGGTGTTGACAGAAATCCAATAAACATTAGCTTCAAGCAATTTGCTTTTCAAACCTTATGTAACATTTAGTCACATTCCATATTACCTTGTCTAATCAAATCTCTGAACTCTTCTTTTTCTTTATACGTTTTAGGTATTCGTCCATTTGTCTAAATCAGTTAAAAAAATTAAAAACTTTAGTTATAAAAACTCAAAATATAGAAATTGAGAGTCCAGTTTCCCTATTCTCCCATCCACATGAGATTTCATCAGTAAATACACACCCCAGTGAAATCAGAGGCTAACCTGATAGAAACAGAAACTGTGGGTCATTTCTCTACATTCATTCCCCACTGCCAGTTTCAGAATGACATTCATTCAAATTTCATTTAGTAAGTAAAAATATCAGTATTAAAACAGGAACTGCTAGATCTAAACTGAAAAGCACCCACCTACCCTAAGCCAAGCAAGGAAAGAAAATTAATCTCCCACCCGCTCTAATGAAATTCTTTATAATAAATTGAAAATACAGTCACATAAGGAATTTCTTTTTTTAAAAAAGGACATACTTCACTATACCACTGTGCTAAATATTTAGCTATGATCACAATCCATGGAGTGTGGCTATGGTCCTAAAATTGAGAGAGAAAAAATATCAGTTAACATTAATAAGTTAATATTTATTCCTCACTATCATTTTCAATAAACTCAACAATATTTATGATCATTCCCCAGTATACATGAAATAATGAATGAAAGAAAATGAACTGGGTTAATAAAAATTGCTTCACAAAACTTTTTTAGAAGCAGTGACCAATTTCATCCTAATATGGCAGGTATGTACTATGATTGTCTTCATTTCACCATCAAAAGACAGTTTCAGCCAAAACCGGTTTGGCTCAGTGGATAGAGCGTCGGCCTGCGGACTGAAAGGTCCCAGGTTCGATTCCGGTCAAGGGCATGTACCTGGGTTGCGGGCACATCCCCAGTAGGGGATGTGCAGGAGGCAGCTGATCGATGTTTCTCTCTCATCGATGTTTCTAACTCTCTATCTCTCTCCCTTCCTCTCTGTAAAAAATCAATAAAATATGTTAAAAAAAAAAAAAAAAAAAAAAAAGACAGTTTCAGAGACTGCCACCCAAAAATAAAGCTTAAATATCTTCATTTCAGATACCAATCCTAGACTACAGGAAGATTGTCTCTGGGTTTTCTGATGAACCCAACACCTGCATTTTAATTAATAAGTAGGTAGAAAAAAATACATATACTCCTTAAGTTATATGGTGTGTTATAAATATTATTATTTTCATACCAAAATATGCAGCTGCCTTGGTAATTCGCAAACACTAAAAATAAGCTTCAGGTGGAGCCAATTTCAACACCCACCCACCCCAAATTCAAACTATTTTAAAAAGCGCATCTATTTGTTTAGGAAAGGGCTATGAAGAGGAATATATTAATGTCCAATTTCTTGATCTAGGTGTTAATTACATAGATATGTTCAGTTAATGTACTTTTCTTCAATAAAAAGTTTTTTAAATTTTGGAGAAAAAAGATTTATTTAAAACAAATTAAGTACAATGTTGTTACTATGTAATCTGGATGACAGGACCATGGAGGTTTATAGTATTTTCTCACATTGGTGTATTCAAAAATGTATTCAAAAATGTTTTAAGCCTATCTATAAATGGAAGGTCAGCCCGGTCGGTGTAGCTCAGTAGTTAAGCGCAGACATATGAACCGGGTGGTCACGGTTTAATTCCCAGTCAGGGCACATGCCCAGGTTGTGGGCTCAGTCCCTAATAGGGATCGTGTAGGAGGCAGCCGATCTGTGATTCTATCTCTCTCACCCTCTCCCTTGCTCTCTCTGAAATCAATGTTTACTGTTTTTTTTTTTCCAGAGGAAGGAAGAGGGAGAGAGAGATAGAAACATCAGTGATGAGAGAGAATCGCTGATTGGCTGCCTCCTGCATGCCCCACACTGGGGATCAAGCCCGCAACCCAGGCAAATGTCCTGACCAGGAATCAAACCGTGACCTCCTAGATCAGTGATGGCGAACCTATGACACGTGTGTCAGAGGTGACACGCGAACTCATCTTTTTGGTTGATTTTTCTTTGTTAAATGGCATTTAAATATATAAAATAAATATCAAAAATATAAATCTTTGCTTTACTATCGTTGCAAATATCAAAACATTTCTATATGTGACATGGCACCAGAGTTAAGTTAGGGTTTTTCAAAATGCGGACACGCCAAGCTCAAAAGGTTCGCCATCACTGTCCTAGATCATAGGTCAATGCTCAGCCACTGAGCCACGCCAGCCAGGCGAAACATACTTTTAATTAATAAATAAATAAATAAATGGTCATACCAACCCTTTTGTCCATATGATGCAAATCATAAGACTGAAAATGTTCTCTCAGTTCAGGAAAGGGTTTATCCAGTCGTAGATCCTCTAATGCATTATCTGGATGAGATTCTATCACTGTGAAATAAATAATACCAAAAGATAAACTTACTTCTTTAGTAATACTGCTAGCAATACCTTACATTACAAGAATTTGGGAAATCTATTTTTAAATGGGCATAGGGTCTATAGTTTTAAAACGTTTTTTTGTTCATTATTCAGGTAAATTGACATTGACATATACATTTTACTAAAAGCACAAATCGTAAGTGACTACAGTTGTAATGAAAGTAAAAACCAAGATTCTCTTTAAACAGAACAAAATGTTATTACAACTGAAAAAGATCAAAACTGGTAAAATTGTGTTCAGATATTACCTAACAACCTAACCTTACTCCTCCTGTCGTCTTCAACAAACATCATCACCATCTACCTGAACCTCTTCCCTAGAAACCTGATGGTCATCCCTGACCTTCTTGCTTCCTTGGCCCAACATCAGTCACTCCTCACATCCTGATGTCACTCTGTACACAGCTCTCCACATAGGGGAGTTCAGAAAAGCGTGTCATCCCAGTGAGTCTTTAAAGCTAGGCTCAGTTCTGTTACTTGCTAGCTGTGTGACCTTAGACAAGCAACTTATCTCTCTGTGCCTCAGCATCCTCATCTGTAAAAAGCAGATAAAATAGTATCTATCTTATAAGATATTAGAAAGATTAAATGAAATAATTCATATAAAGACAGGCACAAAGCTAGCAATGTTAACCTTCATTATCATCTATTCCCACTTCTCTATCCTTATAACATCTGCTCTTAGTGGCTCTCTCTCCCTCTCTCTCATATAAACCACTGGAAATCTCCTAACAGCAACTCTTGCCTCCAATCTTTGCCTCTTCAAATCCATTCATTCTCTACTCAGCTTCAGTGACCCACTTGAAGTTGTTACTGTCACTCTCCCACTTACAACTCTTAAATGGCCCAACATCAGCTGCCAAAAGCTTATCCTCTCAAGTCACTCTCTCACTGTTAAGCAGATACTAACTACTACTCCGTGCTGATACCAATGCCAATGGCTCAGAGCAATGTGTAAATACTGAATAAAAATGTTACCGTCATTTAAGATTAAAATTGTGTATGTAAAGGACTAACATCAGTCTTGAGCTGGTGCAAGCCTGCATATGAATGACTTTGGTTTCTTTTTTTTTTTTTTTTTAATATATTTTATTGATTTTTTACAGAGAGAAAGGGAGAGAGATAGAGAGTTAGAAACATCGATGAGAGAGAAACATCGATCAGCTGCCTCCTGCACATCTCCCACTGGGGATGTGCCCGCAACCCAGGCACATGCCCTTGACCGGAATCGAACCTGGGACCTTTCAGTCCGCAGGCCGACGCTCTATCCACTGAGCCAAATCGGTTTCGGCAACTTTGGTTTCTGATAACACTTTTTCTTTGGAACAGTAGTTAGGTAAATGCCTTGTTTTGTGGAATTGTACCTGAACTGGATGAGTACAAGGCCTGTATGAGAATGGAATAAAAGATTGGTGGGAAAAGGTGGTGTGACTTCTAGGTGTCAGTGTCACCTTGGCTCTCGCCTGTAAGTAGCCATACATGCATGCCCTATGAATGTTAAGAGGCAAAAAAAAGGCTAGATACTTGCACAGCAACTAGGCCTCCTAATAAGATGAAGAAGTTGTACCTACTTATCTCTTGTTTTCTATCTTCCTATAATGTAAGTAAAGGAAATAGGAGATTAAAGCCTACATCAGTCACTGATTGACACTTTGAACCTATAAACTGGTTGTGCTGCTACAAATTTACTTTGTAATTTAAAGTTGACAAGTTCTAAAATCATAGCTAAAGCAATGACAAGCAAGCCCCATACATGCAACAACTTTACCTGGATGTTCTTTTATAATGATCCTCATATAACCAACTAGTCCATATGTCCTACAGATCAAAAGAGGGATTTGGGAATTCCAGAGGACATCTGCTAAACGTAGTAATGTACTGTAAAGGAAGGCACAATAAGTAAGAATATAAGCAAATGGATATATAACAAAACACCTTAAAACAAAGTACTTTTGTTACTAAGTTATAAATGCAAAAATATACCTATTGCATTATCAGCAGGTCAAGAATATACTGAAAAACAAGCATTTCTACAAGGTTGCAGTTTCAAAGAAAGCATATCTTTTGGACTAGAGCAGCGGTTCTCAACCTGTGGGTCGCGACCCCTTTGGCGGTCAAACGACCCTCTCACAGGGGTCGCCTAAGACCATCCTGCATATCAGATATTTACATTACGATTCATAACAGTAGCAACATTACAGTTATGAAGTAGCAACGAAAATAATTTTATGGTTGGGTCACAACATGAGGAACTGTATTTAAAGGGCCAGAAGGTTGAGAACCACTGGACTAGAGGGCTATGAAAGACTCAACTTTTGTGTTAGGGAAAATGTTACTAAAAGACAATTCCTAAATATTTCCATAAAAAAAGAGGAAAACATTTGTAAAATGTATGATCCCTGCATATACCTCAAAGTACTCCCTATAATTACTTCTAACTAGTTCTTTTTCCCACTTAAAATAACCAATGTTCAATTTAACTGCTCTAAATATATATCCTTTGAAGTTTCACATCCAGTATCTTTCTTTCCTATCTTTTTGATGCTAGAGATTCGTAAGTGCTTCCAATTAAAGGTTTCCATAGAGTTTAGGGATTTTTAAAAACCATACTCTACAAAAAAAACAAAACTACGCAAATCTAATTAAGACATTCAATTAAAAATAAATTAACATAAAAATTTACCTTTCAGGAAGTTGAGTTGCAACCACAATGGTAAACCTACAGAAAAATGAAGGATCATTGTCTAGAAGGTTTTCTGGACTCTAAATAGGACAAGGGGGAAAAAATCCAACAAGTTCACAAGCATATTAAACATGGCAGAAACAGTTAAGCTATTTAAAATAAATAAGGCAACATGCTAGACTCCAATGTTAACTTCAACTCTCAACTAAATAGCATACAAAAATTCAAATTTCTAAATTCCTAGTGTTTTGAATTATTAAAAAATAAAATTTCTGCACAGAAATAATAATGTATATACATATATACCTCTTCCACAAAACTCCCAGAGACATCATTATTTAATTCTTGTAAGAATTCCATGGTAGCTTGAGCTCGGTTCTTTTTGAAAAGAAAGCATTTGACTTGAATTAGAAAAAATTTGGTTAAAATGTAACCCTTCAATTAACAGATAAAGCAAACAAAATATAAAATTACACCAAATTTCATGCACAGATGACAACTCTGCTTTTCATAGTGTTTAAACTGAGACTCAACCACAATATTCCTTAGAAAGAACTCATTATTCAGAGTTCTTAAGTGAATATTTGCATCCTAGTTTTCTGATTATGCAAATGACCAGAAAACCCTGAGCACCAGGCAGGAATATTCTAGATCAATTTACAATACTGTACAAGAGTTCAATCATTAAAAAAAGTCATTTCCACTTAGAATATTGTACTAAGTTGATTAATATGGCTTTGTAAGATTTTTAATATGAAATACAAAAAGAAAAGATATTCTGGCTCTTAGTTAAAAATACTCTTTCCTCTGGACATTAACATCAATCAAGATTTAGCATTAATACAGGATACAGTATAAAAAAGATATACTACTTCTACATTCTTAAACTACAAAGCTTATAAAATTTACAAGATCAAAAAATGAGCTAATTTAACTTCTTTCTCAGAGAAATATAAGCTCTTTTAAAGTCAAAAACTTGTTCAAGAAACCAAAATACAGTAGTATTATTAAATGCTTAAACTCAACTATATTCTGTAACAAATTAATTGTTTACCTTGCCAATACTGCTTCTTTGAAGGAAAAAACTGAAAAAGACCCAAAAAAATAAAATTAAGGGCTTCTTTGATTATATAAAGGGAAGGTTATTTTAATACCAGGTACATTTCATTCATATTGTAAAACAAACTATATTTTGATTATAGTTTGTAACAGCCTTCCTGGAGGAAGAAAACTGGATGAAACTTGTAATCAAAGACAAGCTAATAAATCAATGTTCCCCAAAGTGTGCAGCACAAAATAAGAATTTCATGAGATGCTCTGAGAGAAAAGAGAGTTCTCTGGCTTTAAAAAGTTTAGGAATCACCATAGGTTATATTTCCCTCTTGGAAATTCATAACATACACAACACACATGATATTGAAGTCTTATATTAAAGAAATGTTTAATTTCATTTGCCCATGGAATCCCTTTGCCCATTTAGCAGTTATTAACATTCCCCAGAGCCATGCTCCACAGGCCACACGTGGGAAATGCTGTATTCAACTGTTTGCTTTTGCAGGAAACTATTACAGATCTATTCAGGCTTCTTCCCCCACATACCCTTGTCATATCCCAGGGCCCAGATCTGAGGCTTCTAACCAGTCAGTCAGGGTGCTATGTTATAGCACAAGCTCAGTGGCTCCGTAAGAAAAAGAAGCCTTAGCCCTAACCGGTTTGGCTCAGTGGATAGAACATCGGCCTGCGGACTGAAGTATCCCAGGTTTGATTCCGGTCAAGGGTATGTACCTCGGTTGCGGGCACATCCCCAGTGGGGGGTGTACAGGAAGCAGCTAATCCATGTTTCTCTCTCATCGATGTTTCTAACTCTCTATCCCTCTCCCTTCCTCTCTGTTAAAAAATCAATAAAATATATTTTTAAAAAAGAAAAGAAAGAAAAAGAAGCCTTATTCTTATTATATCCTGCTCTAAGCAACCAAGTAAACAAAGGTAATAGGACCTTTTCTTTACAGACACCAATAAAAGGGTTGTGTTTGTATCAAAGTTCAATATGAGCCAAATTCTGATTTTCCTTGTATTTATTCTTGCTGCTGTATACTGACAAATATGAAAGATCCCAGACTCCAATTCCCTGAAAAGGCGAGTCTGAAATGCTCTGAACATCTAAATATGATTAGCTTTGAAGAATGACATAAAGGCCATCTTTACAACAGCATTTTTATCGAGACAGTGTAGTGGAGAGAGATATATACCTGGACTAAGCTTAGAAGACACCGCAAGTAAAAGGTAGATTTTATTATTCTTATAATTCAAATATACAATTATTGTTAATTATATACTAACATCCAGGAATCCATGCAAGGACTTAGGAAATGTCCAGACTCCACAATTAAAAAAATAATGACTACTCCTTTGCATTAATAACAGCAATGAAGATAGTAATGATGGATATATTTTATTAAAGGCCTATTGGCCACACACTGTGCTTGCATTTGAGCTATATTAATTCCCTTCATCCTCGCCATAATCCAAAACAGGGATTATTGTCCACTGAGTCAAGTCACCCTGATTGAGGTGAAGCTGGGACTTAGGCCTCACTCTCCTGTGACAATACACTGCCTTCCCTAACATGCAAATATTTGAAAAGAATAAAGCATACTTATTTCCAGCATCTTCTCCGCTGACCTGATTTCCATCAATAATTGTAAATGAACCAATACCTGGGAGACAAAGAGAATCAGTCAAGAATATATATTTCTAGTTAAAACCTTAAAGAAGTAAATTTACAACCACAAAACTACATTACCTGGAAGTATCAAGTTTTTAAGAATTTCAGTTCCTGTGGCTGTTGCATTTATTAGGCAAACATGAGCAGATTCTAAAGCCTCTTGCCCATGATCACCCCACAACCTACAAAACAAGATACAAATTCAACATTTAAAAGCATTTCATAAAAATACAACTTTCTTACCCTAGCTGGTTTGACTTAAAGGAGTCCCAGGTTCGATTCCAGTCAAGGGCACATGCCCTGGTTGCAGGCTCAATCCCCAGTGGGGGGGGTGGGGGGGGGGATGCAGGAGGCAGCAGATCAATGATTCTCATCACTGATATTTCTCTCTCTTCCTCTCTGAAATTAGTAAAAATACCTTTTTAAAAAAATACAACTTTCTTATTTGAATGATCTTTAAAGTGTTCCTGCATAGAATAACGGATGTGATAACCATGGCAAATATGTAAAACAGGAACAGCAGGAGGTGTTATGGGGATTATATAGCTGTGTAACATAAGACTAAGATTGATGCCGTGCATGGTTAGATGGGAGGGGAGGGGGTCAAATCAAAACTAGACACTTGGGCCCTAACCGGCTTGGCTCAGTGGATAGAGCATCGGCCTGTGGACTGAAAGGTCCCAGGTTCGATTCCAACTAAGGGCATGTACGTTGGGAGCACATCCCCAGTAGGGGGTGTGCAGGAGGCAGCTGATCAATGTTTCTCTCTCATCAATGTTTCCAACTCTCTATCCCTCTCCCTTCCTCTCTGTGAAAAATCAATAAAATATATTTTTAAAAACCCCAAAAAACTAGACACTTGGTCTTTCAGCTTCCTGTCCATTACTCACTTCAAGCCAGATAATTTACAGAACGCAAAGTCTTTAAAAATACTCATTAACATTAAAGAAGTGCCTTAGGCCCTAACTGGTTTGGCTCAGTGGATAGTGCGTCGGCCTGCAGACTGAAGGGTCCCAGGTTCGATTCTAGTCAAGGCATGTACCTTGCTTTCGGGCACATCCCCAATGGGAGGCAGCTGATCGATGTTTCTCTCTCAACGATGTTTCTAACTCTCTATCCCTCTCACTTCCCCTCTGTAAAAAATAAATAAAAATATATTTAAAAAAAAAAAAAGAAGTGCCTTAGACTTAAAATTGATTCTGTTCTCTATTTCATTTCTCCTTAAGTTACATGGTTCCAGTATAATTGAGATCTTGACACTTGATATAAGACTTGTGACATCTGTAAGAGTGAGAAAAGCTTTATCAAGAAAACTGAATTATTATCATCTGAAAAGCCTCACACTGACTTCTATAGGAGTACTTTAAAATATAGTACCCAATGAACATTCTAATAGCATCATTAATAAATTAACAAATTAAGCATTAACAAAGATGTACTAAAGATTAGAAATATATGTTAAAATATGATTCACACAGGCATATCCTTAAGAGGACAAGGTACATGATCACACATGTATCATGGCATCTGAGCCAACCTGATTTTCACCCAGAAAACTCACTAGTTTATCTTGTCACTCTAAGAAGTATAAGGAGAGCCCAAACCATTAGAAAAATTCCATAGCCTGGAGGACGGATAGACTTTAATGTGCCTTCTTTGTCATTTGATCTAAAGCAGATTATCTTATCCTGTAGCCAGTATGTCCTGCAGCATGTGTCACAACTACAACTGCATTATTTGGTTTTTTATTTGCTGACTATCCATCGTTCCATTCCACTCTAAGCTCCATAAGGGCCCAGATCACTCCCTGTATCTATCACTGTAGTCCCAATGCCTGGCACAATGTCCTGTCCAGGGTTAGTGATCACTGGACAGTTATCAAGTGAATAGAGGAAAAACCTGGGAGAACCAGAAGGACTGGAAACATCAGGTTTTCCTATGAAAGTAGGGCACACAGAAGACACCTGACATACTTGGTTGATGGATGCTTGGGTAGTTGGAGAGTGAGCCTAAGCGATCACTGGTGCATCTCTAGATAACATGTTTCAAGAAAGGGCCCAAACAAGAAATCAATCCTCTCTACTCTGGTTGGCCTAAGAAAAGCAGGGCCTTGTTGAGTGCTGGCTGGCTGTACATCTTTGTTCTAACTGCTCCCCTCCGACATTTCAACGTAATAACTAGTTCTTATTATGAAAGGTAAAGTTTGATCCTTCCATGGACTGAACTCAGCAAAAACTCTTCTGTTCCAGTTACTTAGTAACCAAAAATATCATCTCAGCTCTGTCAGGGATGGCTATACCTGCATTCAAAACACAAGCAACTCCAAGAATTTGCAAGAGAACATGAGCTGGTTACAAGGGCTCTGCCACCTTGCTTCTTTCCCCAGAGTGATGTGACTGAGTACCAGCTTTGAAAAGGTGAGAAGGGCCTGAGTTTACACCCTGGCTCAAACACAGAGCTAGTCATCTAACTTCTCCAAGACTCAGTTTCCCCATCAATAAAGCAGAGAGTTGTCTGCCGTCAAGGCTGCTCTCAAAATTAACTGAGTGCCTAAAGCCCCGAAGACAGCATCAGTTGTAGGTGCAAATGACCTTAGGGACCTCCTGTAACTTCTGGCTTGCAGGCTCCAGAAAGAAGGGGAGCCAAGCGTTTGGTCCTTTCATTGCCTTAACACACCGAAGATGCTCAATAAATAAGGAAGGGGGAGGGTAAAGAGAAAAAGCAAAGGAGAGGAAATAACCAAGGGCCTGCCTGATGGCCCAGACCTGCAGTGTCCATGAAGGTGGCCATTCGCCACATGTGGCTACTGAGCACTAGGCATGAGGCCTGTCAGAATGGAGATGTGCTATGTAGTGTAAGACGCCGGATTTCGAGGTCAATATATAAGAAAATGTAAATACTGGTTACCTATTGAAATGATAATATTTTGAATATATTGGGTTAAACTGTATTATTAAAGTTGACTTTACCCGTTTCTTTTTCACGTGGCTACCAGAAAATGCATACTGACACACCCGGCTCACAGGAGACTAGCCTTGTATTTCTACTGGACAGCGCTGGCTTAGAACAATACCTAACCCTCCGGACCGCGTCGGCGCGGGGATGGGGAGTCGCGATCCCCCCCATTCTGCAAAACTCGGAGCCTGAGCGCAACGAGGCGGGGCCGACGGCCGCCCCGGTGACAAAGGCTGCGCCGTGGGGACCGCGCACCTCCAACAACACACTGCTCGGAGGGCGGGCGCGCCCCGCGGGCAGGAGGTCGGCCCTGCAGGAGCACCCCCGGCCCCAGGCTGGAGGCCCGAGCGCCGGCTCCCGAGCCCTGCAGGGGCGGGCCCGGCGGGAGGCCTGAGAGGCCCGGCCGCGCCGCTCGCTCGCTCGCTTAGGCCCGGCACGGACGCAGAGGGTTCACTGGCCCGCCCGCCCGACGCGGTGAGCCCCGGCTAACCTCAGCTGCCGGTCATACTTCTGCTCCTTGAGCAGCTTCCCCGGATGCGCCATGGCCGCGGCGGCGCGCGAAGAGCCGGTGCCCTGCAGAGTACCGCCACCTCCGCCGCCAGCACGCAGGCGCACTAAGGGCCCGCCGCCGCCGCCTGCGCGCCGCCCGCAGGGGGCGCCGCCACTGCACTGCGCACGCGTCGCGGGTTTGCTGGAGCAAATGCCACCGCAGCCGGGACCTGGACCGGGACTGGTTGGTCAAGTCTTCCCTCCCTGCACCAGCCCCGCTCTCCGCCATTCGGTGATTTTCTACGTGCGGCGATTGGCGGGGACTCGGGCTTTGGACTCAGGCCGGTTTGGATTTTAACCACTTAACTAGTTGTGAGACCCGCTTTTTACTTCGCAAGTCCTCCGCGTATTCATCTGTGCAATGGGGATAAATGGGTCTCCGTCAAAGGATTCTATTAGAATTAAATGAGATTTTGAATATACAGAACCACACTCACAAAAAATCCTGTCTGAATAATACCTTTCGTTATGATGATGATGATGATGATGATGATGATTTACCCATTTCACCCATCATCTCATGCAACACTTTGAGGACCTGTTTCCAACCACAAAGCTAGCTAGCTGCTCCCGGCTGCAGGTACAAAGACCAAAGATGAATAAGACCAGGGCCCTGTTCTTGGGGAGGTCACAGCCCAAGAGGGGAGAGGAACAGTAGACAAGTACTTACTAGACAATATGGCCATCCTATAGATAGAGGAGATGGGGGAGCTGAGAGGGGCACAGAGGCACACCACTCACCCACCCCCCAGGAATGTTTGGTGTGGTGTGGGCAAGGAAGAACGTTTTAAGCAGAACAGCGGGTGTCATCTGGGGAGGCAGAGAAGGCATGGCAGGCTGGAGGCACTAAAGGAGTTTGATGGGGTGGGGAGTTAGGTGAAGGGTAGGGAGTGGTCAGAGGAGGTTTGAGGGACAGCAGGGGCCAAGTTGTGAGGACCATGAACAAACAAGCAAGGAGGAATTTAAAGCCCTTTGCTTTCTGAAAAGAATCACTTTCAGGAAGAGGACGGCTGCCCTGTGGGGATGGGTGGCAGCCTCCATAAGGAAGAGGGAAGGAGAGGACCCTGGAAACCAGGAGACCAGCAGGCAGTGCCTTCAGGATTCCTTTCTCACTAAGTCCCTACAGCCACTTCAGGTTAATAATTGCCTGAAATAAGGTGGAAATGAGCACAAATCCCCAAGCCCAACCTACCCTGGGATGTAGACAGGGGTGGAATCACAATTTGACAGTAATCCTGTAGTAACGATCCATGCAATTCCCCCGGGTGCTGTCTCTGGGGTCAAGGTTGAGGCACACCCTCTCATGATTTCCCTGGCCCCTACCCAGCACCCATGGAACAACTGATGGGAAACAAAGGCATGAGGCTCTCCCAGCACATTACGTGCTTATGCTATCATTTCCTTCTCCAGTCGGACAGATGAAATATAAGGGATAATAAAATATGCCCAGGGAATGTAGGAAGGTCAAAAGGAGATGGGTGAGAGTTCACTGCTTAGCTTCTCATGCTCAGTGCAGTCCTATGCACTGCGTGAAAGAAAACATCCCTAAATTTGGGGGGTCAGGGGAGTCATACTGACTATGAAAAAAAAATGTAGCCCAGCCAGCATGGCTCAGTGTCAACCTATGAACCAGAAGATCACAGTTCGATTCCCGGTCAGGGCATATGCCTGGGTTGCGGGCTTGATTCCCAGTGTGGGTTGTGCAGGAGGCAGCTGATCGGTGATTCTCTTTCATCATTGATGTCTCTATCTCTCTCCCCCTCTCCCTTCCTCTCTGAAATCAATAAAAATATATTTTTTAAAATGTATGATTTTGAAAAGATCTGTATTGGTGGTATCTGTAAAATATAAAAATAAATCCCTCAGCCGAAACCGGTTTGGCTCAGTGGATAGAGCGTCGGCCTGCGGACTGAAAGGTCCCAGGTTCGATTCCGGTCAAGGGCATGTACCTGGGTTGCAGGCATATCCCCAGTAGGAGATGTGCAGGAGGCAACTGATCGATGTTTCTCTCTCATCAATGTTTCTAACTCTCTATCTCTCTCCCTTCTCTCTGTAAAAAATCAATAAAATATATTTTTAAAAATAAATAAATAAATAAATAAATCCCTCAATGTATTAGTCTCCTAGGACTGCTGTAACAAACTGGCTGGCTGAAAAATACAGAAATTTATTGTCTCAAAGTTCTGAAAGCTAGAAGCCTGAAACCAAGGTATAGGCAGTATGCTCCCACTGAAGCCTGAAGGAAAGAGTCCTTCCTTGCCTCCCAGCTTCTGGTGGTTTGCTGGTAATCCCTGGCTTACAGCTGCAGCACTGCAATCGCTGCCTCCATTGTCACATGGCATTCTCCCCTCATGTTTCTATCTGTCCTTCTTTTCTTATAAGGACACCAATCGCATTGGATCAGGGCTCATCCTAATGACCTCATCTTAACTTGAATACATCTCCAAAAACCCTGTTTCTAAATAAGATCACATTCCCAAGTACTGGGGGTTAGGACTTCAACAGCTTTTGAAGGATACAATTCAACCCATAATAGCAAAGCACCTGTGCTGGAGCTGTGGGGATTGAACCGATACAAACTCTGCCATCTGGGAACTCAAGGCCCATGAATGAGTCTTTGTTACTGTGGAGGACGAAGAATCAGGTATCAGAACAGGAAACCATGGCTGCATTCATTTAAGCTGGTTTTCAAAGTGTGGTCCAGGACCAGCAGCAGCAACATCACCCGGGACCTTGTTAGAAATGCAAATCCTCAAGCCCCATCCCAGACCTGCTGAATCAGAAACTCTGGGATGAGGTCAGGAAATTGTTTGAACAAGCCCTCCAGGTGATGCTGATGCACTCTCAAGGTTGAGAACCTCTGATCTAGGCCAATCTCCCACTGAACAGATGGGAAAACTGAGCCCCTACCCACATTACTGAGCACTTAGATGCCGGGCAGGCCCTTGATGTGCATCACCTCATTTTGTGCCCATTTGTGCTGATCCAATGAACAGACACTATTGCTCATCCCAGTTCACAGACAAGAGAACAGAAGCTTGGAGGGTGAGTAACATTCCAAAGTCTCACAGCTATTAAGAGGTGGTGTAGAGATTAGAAATAATCACCCCAACTGATCTGGCCAGACCCAGCTCAGGTCTATTTTGTTACCCATCATTATTGGTCCCAGCTGGTGGAGACTGGATTAGTGAGCTCCCAGGAAGTTTGGGGCTAGCTCTGCCCTAGAAGAGTTTATAATCTATGGGAAAACAGCCAGGAAGAATCAGTCACAACCCAGGACACTCTCCCAGGCCTCGGCCACTAACCTTCTCTGCCTGCCCTTTGCCCATCCTAGCCCTTCTCACCCTGGTTTTTATTGACCAATAATTTACCTCTCTTTCCCACCCCTCCCAAAACAGCTGTGGGTCTGTCATGCTCACAGTTGTATCACCCATGCCTGGCCCAGTACTTGGCATCTAATAAATCTTCAACAGATGCTTGTTGAATGAAAGAATGCATTTCTGAAACTACTTTACATTTTTAAATGCCTTACTGGTAATGTATATGTCATCATATATGGTAACCCCACTTCTAGCAGTTTATCCCAAGAAAGCATCAGACACACACAAAGATGTATAAATATGAATGTTCCCTGCAGTGCTATTTATAATAATGAAAACTGGAAATAACTCATATACTAAACCCGTGGTCGGCAAACTGCAGCTGGAGAGCCACATGCGGCTCTTTGGCCCCTTGAGTGTGGCTCTTCCTAAGCCTTAGGAGTACCCTAATTAAGTTAATAACAATGTACCTACCTATATAGTTTAAGTTTAAAAAATTTGGCTCTCAAAAGAAATTTCAATCGTTGTGCTATTGATATTTGGCTCTGTTGACTAATGAGTTTGCCGACCACTGACCTAGACCATTGTGCAGTTGTTAAGTGTCAAGTTCTCCAAGGCTGACCAAACAGGAAAATGCTAACCATAGGGCATTGGGTGTGTGAGAGGGGGGTAGGGAGGGGAACTGATCACAAAGCTATACATGTGAATACATGTGATTCTGATTGTTTTTTAAGTATGACTAATATGTATCAAAAAAAGCCAGGCAGGATGGTCACTAGAATGTTAACAGTGCTGATTCTTGAGTCACATGATCAGTTGTTTAAATTTTCTTCTATATGCTTTTCTGATTCTTCCAAATGTTCTGCAGTGAATAGTTGCCACTACGATAATTGGCAAAGGAATGTTTGGGGTTTTAAATGGGCCCAACAAGGTAAGGAAAGGGGAAAGAACAGAGTTCCTAGGGTCTCAGGGGTGCATCCTTGGTGCCAGGAATCACCTTACCTGACTGTACTATTAGCCTTCTAGACTCTCTAGTCCCATCTTACAGATGAGAAAACAGACTCAGAGAGGTGAAGCAACTTGCCCCAGGTCACACAGCCAGTGATGCTGGAAGCCAAGCCCAGATCTGTCTTGAGTCCACAGCCTAGGATCATTATATCCCACTGCTTGCTGCACACATCCCCACACATGCTTGGAGTGGAAATGTTTTTAAAACACACACACACACACACACACACACACACACAAGACATGATAATTCTGATCTTAGAATCTCTAGGCCATAGGGCTTCTAGCCTGCCTGTTGGTCCTGTGCATAATATACTATGAAGAGCAGGCATGATTCTGCTTGTTGGTGCAGCGTTGGACACCTGTTTTTTCAACCAATGCTCACAGGAATGCCCTTGAGGTGGACAAGGTAGGGATGAGCCTCTTATCAGCTATAGAGCAAAAACACTGTACCTTCAAGAAGGAAAGTGAAATCAGGTCAAAGTTGCTTGATGAATGAGGTGTGGCTATGCAAGCTGCTCCTGCTCTCCTCCCCAGCCCTTCAGCACAGCCCTCACATCCCCATGCTCTCCTTCCTCTAGAAACAGCAAAATCCAGGAGCCACTGACACCAATGAGACCAAAGAGTAAACTCCAGAGCAGTGAAATCAACTCAGCTTTAATGACAGCACGTAATTGAGACAGGAGGCGCCTGAATGAGGGCGCGGGCTTTACCAAGTTGACCTGAATGGCTGCCGGGACAACTGGGGCTGCATCTGAGACAGGCAGGCTCCATCGGCGCCTCTCATCTTCCTGAGTTCCCAGCACTCCAGCACTGGGAGGAAATTTTTGATAGTCAAGCTGCAGGAAGGAAAGAATTGGATCAACTTTTATTTGGTTGTTAAAGAGGTAATCCAGTTGACTCTTGG
Source organism: Myotis nattereri (assembly GCF_964212035.1). NCBI lineage: Eukaryota > Metazoa > Chordata > Mammalia > Chiroptera > Vespertilionidae > Myotis > Myotis nattereri. The sequence goes on from NC_138090.1 coordinate 12,694,745, forward strand.
ACAATGCGTGGGTTAGTGACACCAATCCACACCCATGCAGTCGAAATTCCACATATCACTTTTGACTCCCCTAAAACTTAACTAGTCATAGCCTACTGTTGACCGGAAGCTTTACTGATAACACAGTCTATTCACACATATTTTGTATGTTATATGTGTCATATGCTGTATTCTTACAGTCAACTAAGCCAGAAAAAAGAAAATGCTACTAAGAAAATCATAAGAAAGAGAAAATACATTTATAGTACTGAATGTATTTATTGGGAAAAAAATCCATGTATAAGTGGAGCTGTGCGGTTCAAACCCATGCTGTTCAAGAGTCAACTGTACACATTTTCGTTCTTTTGAAAGGAGGAGGCAGTACAGTGTGTCCCTCCCACCCCTATTCCTCCTCCTCCCCCGCCCTTCTGGTCTCCCTCTCTCCTCCTTGGAGGCAAATATCCTCCCTAGTTTCTCTTAACTCCTTCCAGAGTCATGCATATATATATGCAAAGCATATATACACAAATGACAACCAAATTGAAAATCCACTTCTCCCCCCTCCCTGTGATTTTAGACATACTGAATAAGGGACTCAGCAGCCTTGGGTTTTCATCCTTGCTTTGTCACTCACTATGCACCATAATTAAACTTCCCTGAGCCTTGCTTTCCTCATCTGTAAAATGGGGTGAAATCCCCCCAGGAGTGCTGTGCAGATGACACTGGATGCAAAACTATACAAATAATTCCAATTTATTTTTAATGCTATAAGTAAATTTTTTTTAAATATATTTTATTGATTTTTTACAGAGAGGAAGGGAGAGAGATAGAGAGTCAGAAACATCGATGAGAGAGAAACATCGATCAGCCGCCTCCTGCACATCCCCCACCGGGGATGTGCCCGCAACCCAGGTACATGCCCTTGACCGGAATCGAACCTGGGATCCTTCAGTCCGCAGGTTGACGCTCTATCCACTGAGCCAAACCGGTTTCAGCACTATAAGTAAATTTGGAGAAGGCCTGGGTCACTGTGAGAGGGAAGTGGGTCAATGAAGTAGACACAGGTCCTGAGGGTGTGACAACTCCCCCAGGAGAAGGCAGGCTCCTCTGTGAGCTGAACAGAGGCTGCAGGTCACGTGGAAGCAGGCGTTCACCTTCTTGGTCTGAAGATGACATTTCTGGCTTGGAGACCTGGGGCCTTGGCAACGTTGCCTTCTCTCTCATTTGCTGGTCTTGGGGCCACTCTTGCATCTCTATCATGAGTCCCCCGTCCACACCTGAGGGTCAAATTTATATTAAGAGCCCCTTCCTGCTCCTGGGTCAGAGAAGGGTATCTAGGCAGGGCTGAGAAATCACTGACTTACCTTGAAAGTTGTCAATTCATCTCCACAAGTCTTCCTGGGGAACTGGGGTTCAGGGCCGAGGAGAGGGGAACTGATTAAGACAGCCATGGAGATGCAGGGGAGTCAGACAGACAGAATGGCAGAATCCTTCACAAGGACAGCCAAGAGCAGGGCCTGAAAAAGTCTCCTCTGGTCAAGGTCAGACCAGCAGACATTCTACAAATGGCCCTTTAACTCCTGTTGGGTACAGGCACCGTGGTGGGATCATTTCCTGTCCTTCCACCCACCCATCTGTTTGTCGTAGCCAGACACTGGCCCTAGTCGTGGCACAAGGCACATCCTAAGATGTATTAGGTTGGGCCAGGTTGGAACGAGCAGGTGGAAGACAAAGGATGTACCAGGTGGAGGACACAGCAAGGCCCCGACCTAGAGGGTGGGAAAACGTTGGGCCAAGCTCCGCAGGCAATGAGGTTGACTGCGTTTGAGGGGCCTGAGCTCCCTGCATGTGTGCCGAAAGTCATGGGAGGCAAGAAAAGGAGGGACAAACAGTGGGCTGCACAGGGACAGGCAGAGAGTCCGGACAGAATGAAGAAGCCATGGAGAGAATGAGAGGGTGGGAGGCAAGGTCTGCAACTTGGATCCAAGGGTGAGCCAGCTGGTGTGTATGGACCTGTCTGTCTTCATGCTGCTCGTTAGTAACAAAAAGCCCCACTTGCCTTGAAGGCTCTGGCTTTCCCTGGGCTAGGGGTTTGGACAGCCCTTGCCCTCCCCCAAGGCTCCCTAGACCCCTGCACCCACAGGACCCACTGGCCCCCATCCCCAGGGGAGTGGTAAAGAGCGCAGTACCTGGAGTGACACAAACTGGGAGTGAATCACTCACTAGCTGGCTAGTGACACGGGGCAAGTCACTGCACCCCTCAGGCCTCATCCCCTAAGGAGGCCTAATGGCAGTACCACCCAATGTCCTAGGGAAGCTGAGAGGTTCAGAGAACAGGATAGACCCAAAGCTTGGCCCAGAACCTGCCACAGTGCCTGGCAAACGGGGAAGCTCCAGTTCTGGACACGATGGTCAGTGCAATTCGCAATTTAAAGGGGACTCTCCAAACCCAGAGGACGCAGGGCCCAGGGCGCAGGTCCTCGGGGGTGGGATTTACTGCTGGGGACAAGCCTGGAGAGGGGAGGGAATGTCCCGGGCGCCCCTCCGCGCGAGCGGTTTCTCCTCCCAGAGCCTGTACACGTGCTGGAAGGGAGGAGGGAGAGTCGCCAGGCCAGGACTGGAGAGGTTTACGTCCCCCTAGCCCCGCATCTCCACTGGGGGCTCAACTAGCTTGCGGACCGGGCGGTGCAGGGCCGGCCTCTCTCGCCCTGAGTGGGGGGGCGGGGGGGGCGGGGGGGGAGGGCGGGTCTCCCGGGAACTGCTCCGCCTGCCATCGCTTTAAGAGGCTGCTCCGCAGCAGCGAGCGGGGCGGGAGCCGCAGCTGAGCCAGCGGAACTGAGTCCAGCCGGCAGGTGCACGACTGCGGGACGGCGGCGGCATGACCGGCCACCACGGCTGGGGCTACGGCCAGAAGGACGGTAGGCGCAGACCCTGGCTGGCCCGGATCCGCGGCGACTCGCCCCCTGACCCTCGCGCCCGGCCGGGCTTCCCGGACCCGCAAATCCCGCACCCTTCAGGCCAGACCGGGACCCCCATCCCATCCAGCCCCCCCAGAACCCGGCCCACCTGCCCAGCCCGAGCCCTGGCTCCCCTGCGCCTGGCGCAAAGTCCGCGCTGCGCCCCAGCGCACGGCCGCCAGCTGCACTGTGCCGCCTCCTCCGCGCAGCCCCCGACCGCCGCACGCACTCGGACCCGGGCCGGCCGCGATACACACTCACTCTCCCCTCGCGGGCACTGGGGATGGAGGTGACCCAGCGCAGCGGGGAGAGGGAGGTCGATCGGGGGCGGAGCGCGGTACGTGGGTGCGGGATGCGGGATGCGGAGTGCGCAGGAATCTCCTGAGTCCGGCTCCGCCAGGGCAAGGGCGAAGCGTCCCCGGGAGAGTTTCCCTGAGGGATGTTCGGCGCTTACCTGTTGGCAGGTACAGGAGGGAATGGATCATTTGGGTGCCCACGTATGTGTCTGGGTATCTCCATGGAGCAGGGTGTCTGAACACGTCCCGGCGTGAGGCGTGGCCCACACCATCCTCCTGGTGTGACCTGGAAAATAGCTCCTCATTCTGCCTCAGTTTCCGTAGGATGCAGAGGAAGGGAGCAGAGGCAGGCTGCTTGAGTGTGGGTCTGCGGCAGGTCAGTTCCTTTTTGGGCCTTTTCCTACCATGCTGAGATGGAGTGGGGGGGGGGCGGGTAAGGGTTTCCCCCCTTTCCCTGGGGTGAACAATAAGGACCCAAGATCCAGGCTGCCGGTAGACCCAGGCAGGGCAGGTGCGGGTGGGAGAAGGGCAAATGCAAGGGGAGGAACACTCCTCAACCCCCACCCCACCCCCCTTCTCTGGGGAGAGGCAGTCACTGGGGGTTGAGGACTACAGTCTGGGGTCAGGAGGTTGCCATGGGCCAGAGGGAGTTAGAGAGATGCTGTGGTATATCTGGCCCCCTCTGGGACCCCAAGGACACCGGAGCATCTTTTGGAGGGGAGAACTCCAGATCTGGGCATGCAGAAGCTAGAAAGAGGCAACAGAGACCAGCAGAGATGGAGAGAGAGGCAGAAAAGGGGCGCTTGACAACCCATACGAGACCATCTTCCCCCCAGCACCTGCTCCAAGCCAGCTTCCGTGCGCTCCCCCAGAGTCAGAATCCCCTAACTCCAGCCTTCTTTCTAGTCCTGCCCACGCGCTCTGAGCATCCAATATCCCATAGGCCTGCCCCATGGCCAGCCACCCTCAGACTGCTTGCTGCCCCTCACCCACCCAGACCTGGGTGGTCCAGTTTAAGGGCACGGAGGGAGAAAAGGACAATGGATAGAGGTGCCAGCAGGCGGCATACTCACGAGACTTCAAAAAATAACCCAGTGAGTCTGGACCTCGATCTGAGTCATCCACTGGGGACACAGCTCTGTTGGCACCTGCTGCTATTTTCTCAGGAAAACTTAAGAAGCCAAAAGACAGGGAGAAGCACCAGCCGGCAATAGCTCTAAAAATAGGCTGCATCTCAGGATGTTCCCCAGGGAGAAGCCTCTCGGCTACAGATGGAGCCTCTGGGAGGCAGGGGGTGGGTGCCTGTGGGTGTGCATGCAGGTGTGTGGGTGTGCACGCAGGTGTGTGTGTGTGTGTGTGTGTGTGTGTGTACCAGCATGTGTTTTGCTGTAGTCCCTTAGTGCAGGTCTGGGTTTGCAACAGGCAGTCTCTGGATAAGGGTGCATATGTGTGTGTCAGGTATAGTCAGCAGGGTATGTGTGTGTTTGTACACATGTGTGTTGCTGGGCCTCGCTGCTCAGGGCCCAGTGAGCTCCGGTCACTATGCACATGGGTGCATATGTGAGAATCTCTGGATCGGTAGGCACACGCCTGCGGAGGACAGCTGGGGGCAGTTCATGCATGTGCTGTGTTTATACCAGTGCCCAAGTGCATGTGTGCACATACCTGAGTGGCCTTCAGTCCTCTCCTCTGTGAAATGAGGACCACCTTGGTTTCTGCTTCACAACGTGGCTGTAAGGAACAAATGCATGTCACACAGCCAAAGCCAGGAGGATGGGAGCATTTATTATCATTATCACAAACAGCAACCCGAACATACCCAAGGTGCAGGAAAAGGCCAGATTCCTGGTAGGGTCAGGTCAGGAGCTTCAGATGCCTGGGGAGGGAGGGGCCCCTCTGACCATGGACTGGATGTTGGGAGGACCCACTGCCCAGAACCACCCCTCAGCCGATGGCTGTATTGTGCTCTCTTCCACGCATCACCTCTCTGGGCCTCCTATCAGCTCTGGGTGGTGAGTTTTCATGAGGTCCTTTCGAAGACAAGGAAATGAAGGGTAAGTGGCAGAGCTGGGATTGGAGCTCCGGGCCACACAGCTCTGAAGCAGCGGCCAAGGTCTGAAAGGACACCCGGGAGACACCTGGGCTGGCCTGAGTCCTTACCCTCTCCCCACCTGCAGGCCCCTCACAGTGGTACAAGCTGTATCCCATTGCCCAGGGAGACCGCCAATCACCAATCAATATCATATCCAGACAGGCTGTGTATTCGCCCAGCCTGAAGCCACTGCAGCTTTCCTATGAGGCCTGCACATCCCTCAGCCTTGCCAACAATGGCCACTCTGTCCAGGTGGACTTCAACGACAGCGACGATCGATCTGGTAAGCGGCCCCTCACAGACTCTGGCACCGCTCCACCTGGGGAACGAACCCTGTTTGGGGCAGGCACAGGAGGGGCAGCATGCGGTGTGGGGGGAAAGGCTCCACCTCTCGCCAGCTGTGAAGCCGCGGCCTGAGCCTCGGCCTCCTTAGGCATAAAATGAGAGTAATAAGACCTTATTTTGCTCCCTAGGGTCATAGAGAGGAAAAATGAAAAACTGAAGCGATGTTTGTAGTGCTGGCACACAGCAGATGCTCAGAAGCTCAAGAAATGCTACTTCCCTTCCTTCTCTTCTATTTAGTGCTTTAGGTCAGGTTTGTTTTCACTTCTCTCCCTGCCCCATCACTGTAGGGCTGTGTGGCCTAAGGCTAAACCCTCCTCTGTGTGTGCTCTGGCCAAGCCCAGCAGAGAGAAAGGAACGAAAATGTTCTGTGCCAGGCCCCTTGCTAAGGTCACAGGCAGCTTTTATTCCTCTCAAGAATCTACCTCTAAGATGGGCAAGTAGGTGCCCTGGCCTGGTGGCTCGGTTGGAGCATCGTCCTGTACACCAAAGGCTGTGGGCTTGATTCCCAGTCAGAGCACATACCTAGGTTGTGGCTTTGATCCCCAGTGGAGACAGGCAGGTACAACAGACAGCTGATCAATGTTTCTCTCTCACATCATCTCACTCTCTCCCCTCCCTCCTTCCTTCTTCTCTTTCTCTAAAAATCAATAAAAATATGTAAATATATCTTTGAATGAGGATTAAAAAAAAAAAAAAGATAGGCAAGTAGAGACTCAGTGAGCTGGGGAGGGCACAAACCAGACAGTCCAACTCCAAAGGTCTTCTTTCCAGCCCACATTCAACCTCAAGATCTTGGGCCAGAGTGAGGCCAGCAGGAATTCATGGCACTCTTTCCAAGGTCTCTTTGCCCTGGGATTAAAGTCCAGGCTCTTTTATGATAAATTCCTAGGCAGAGGGCCTCAGAAGTGCTCCTCCGTGAAGGAATTGTGTCCTTATGATCAGACTTATGAGGGGTGGAGTGGGGCAAGGAGGAAACTTGCTGGAGTTTCTTGTGTAAGAAAGCGACAGGAACTCTGCCTACCCCGCCTGCTCTCCTCCATGCACATAATAAAAGTTCCTCAAGGGAACTTAAGTTTCAAATAAAAAAATCAAAGGGCAGCCCAACCGGCATGGCTCAGTGGTTGAGCATTGACCTATGAGTCAGGAGGTCATATTTGATTCCCAGTCAGGGTACCTGCCCCGGTTGCTGGCTTGATCCCCCGTGGGGAGCATGCAGGAGGCAGCCAATCAATCATTCTCTGTCCTTATTGATGTTTCTATTTCTCTCTCCCTCTCCCTTCCTCTCTGAAGTTTAAAAAAAAAAAAATTTGAAGAGGAGGGAAGTCAGATGGGACTGATTTTAGTTGCTTAGCTCTGAGTTCCCTGCTAGGCTAGGAAAAAAGGGAAAGAGGATCAGTTATAGTTCTTGCTGCAGAAGGGAGCAAATCCAGCAGATCCTCAGAAGAGAAACAGCATTTCCTGGTACTAAATTGTAGGAAAAGCCTCTCACCCAGAGCTTTGGAGAGGGACATGGGGCTCTTGATAACCAACCTTAGGTTAAGTTTATGAAGGAGCAGTTTTCATATGGCTGTACCTTCTAAACGGAGGCCACTGAGGGTTCAATTCAGACAGCAGTAGCTCAATGAAGGCCACTGTATGGGGTGGGGGTAGAAAGCCCAAGGGACAGGCCCCTGAACCACTGACACAGGGGCTCACTGTTAAGTCCGCTGGGGTTCCCTCCCCTACCAGAACACCCAGGCCTGAGAGGGCAGGGAGCCAGTGGGAAGAAGGTAGGTTTGGGGGAGAGATGATTGGAGCTGTGCCACTCAATAGCTGTGTGGCCCTGGACAGAACACCTACTTTTCTGAGCCTTAGTCTCACGTTTGTCCAATAGGGATAACCTGTGTCCCCCTCAAGGTCTCTGTGGGGGCTGACACCGATGGAGTTCAGAATACAGTAAGTGCACAGTGAATGGCAGTGTGTTTTATGGTCAGCAAGAGGCCAAGGGAGCCAAGTTCAAGGGGTTAGGGAAAGAGTTCGTTCTCTGAGAGACCACACTTGGGTCCCAGGTAGAGCATGCTCAGAGGGGGAGGGGAGGTCCCCACAGGCCGTGTCAGGGAGCTCAGCCTGAAGGCCCTGCTTCTCAGATAAGGCAGGACAGATAGCAAGGATTGTCCTCTCTCCTCCTCTTCTTCCCCCTCCTGCTCTTCCTCCTCCTCCTCCTCCTTCTCCTCCTCCTCCTCCTCCTCCTCCTCCTCCTCCTCCTCCTCCTCCTCCTCCAGGGGCCCACAGGGGGCAAGGCCCTGGCCTGGTCACCATCCTGAAGAGGTCTAATGGAACTCTGAGCCCAGGGCAGTCACCTGATCCAGGGGCTCACATTCAGGCCTGGCAGGAGCTCCCTCCACTGCCAGATCCCTTTCAGCTAGAAATTCAATAAGTCTCAGGAGGCCTTAGGCGTGGCCCCAGCTCACCAGATATCAGGGTGGGAAAGTCATAAAACCAGCACAAATGGGGCCCACCATTGGAGGTATCTGGGTCCAGCCACCAGAGTGGGGACCCTCAGGAGCTGGCCTCTGGACACTAGGTCCTGAGGAGGCAGCATGGCCTGGTGATTAGGGGCTTGGGCTCTGGACTTACAAAGGATATGCAGGCTTATCTCCTAGCTCAGTGCCTTGCTGTGTGACCCTGGGCAAATGCCTTGCCCTCTCTGTGCCTTGGCCTCTTCCTTTACAAAATAGAGATAATAGGTTCTAGCCCTCATGAGCTACTATGAGAACTAAACAAAATAATCCTTCTGACTCAATCCTCGGTCAGCGCTCCAGACATGGGGGACATATTGTTAGTGATAATTGGGGGGTGGGGGGGTGGGGTGGGGTTAGAGGCAAGGTTCCAGCTTCCATGCAAAATTGGTCAGGAGTGGGGAGAATGGAGAGATGTATTCTGTCAGTGCCACACTCTCTGCCACCTGCAGGCTGCCAGGACTTCTGCCCTGGCCCAGCTAAGGGACCAGGGAACAGAGTGGAGACTGACCCAAGACCAGTTAGCCCAACCAATTTTCCAAATGAGAAATGTACCTCCCTCTTGGGTCCTGCCCTGATCCTGGCACCAGCACCTGCCGGTTGTTGTGGACTCTCTCACATGGATTGCTACACGCCCCACTTCTACCCGCAGTGGTGACTGGGGGCCCCCTGGATGGGCCCTACCGGCTCAAGCAGTTCCATTTCCACTGGGGCCAGATGCACAATGTGGGCTCAGAGCACATGGTGGACGGCAAGTCATTCCCCTGCGAGGTAAGGGCCCTCCTCAGTGGGAACCCCTTTGGGGAAGGAGTGGGGGACTGGATAGTCAGGGGTTTAGCAGGTGCCTGGTATGGAGTTCTGGAGAGACTGAGGACAAGCACCCAGTGTCTGGGAGAAACGTCCTCCACCCACCCCCAGCCCAGGATCTTCTACCTGAACTCTGCCCACTGCTGCCCGGGTCTGTGTGTGCAGAAGGAATTTTCTGCAGGACAAATCCAGTCCCGCCACACCCTTGCTAATAAGCCTTCGAGGACTGTGTTTAGCATTCAAGGCCTTGCTGAGCCTCCTCCTCCCCTACACGTCCCCACGCTGCACTGCAGGTGATGAAGCCGCAGCCCACACCTGGCTCTTTCACACCCATACCTCCAGGTAGTCTTCCTGGAATACCTTTCCCCCAAGGTCCCGCCTGATTACCCCCTAATTATTCTTTGGACTCAGTGCAAGTGCCTCTTCCTCAGGGCGTGTCCCTGGACGGTCATTATCTATTTTATAGTTAGTTCATGGAGGGCAGGGCCTGAGCCGGATTCCTCTTTGGTTCCCTGGGGCTCAGGAAAGGGTTGGGCCCAGAGCAGGGCGGATGCTTCTGTGCCCTTTGGGGGCTCCCCAGGGCCACATAGGATGCTAGCTAGGCCCCGGGAGGTTGGTTGGGCAGCCTGTCCTTCCTTCAGAGGAGCCAGGAGTCTGATGGGAGTGAGAGAAGCCTTGCTCTGAGCTCCTGTGGCCCAGGGAGTGCTGAGCACTGGTCTGGCCTGTTGTTAACCCTATAGCTGCACCTGGTCCATTGGAACGCCAAGAAGTACAGCACCTTTGGGGAGGCGGCCTCAGCACCCGACGGACTGGCTGTGGTCGGTGTCTTCTTGGAGGTGAGGGCGGGGTTTACCCAGGGCCAGGGTGGGGGGAGGGCATGAAAGGCCTGGAACTGCCCCTATTTTCAGAATCCAGTGGTGCCGGGCTCACACTACCCTCTCCCTGACAGATCGGGGCTGAACACCCCTACATGAACCGTCTGACAGACGCACTCTACATGGTTCGGTTTAAGGTGAGACCAGGGGTCCATGCCTCTGACCCAGAGCAGCCTAGTGGGGGGAAGGGAAGAGGCTACATCATGGAGCGGACCACTCTTCCACTCTGGTAGTAAACCCTCGGTGAGATGAAGCGGGCAGGTGAGCGCCTGCAGCATCCTGCACCTGACTCCTCTTCACCAGGGTCAGGGGTCCCATGGAGTGCCCAGCGTGCCATCTCGGTGGGTATAGGATTGATAAGATACTTGTCACATTCATTAACGGTTGTCCCGCGGGCAGTGCCACTAAGGGCCGCTGAAGGCAAGGGACAAGACATGTGGCCAAAGAGCTCCTGCAGCTTTTACATACGAGCAAATGGGTGGACAGGGCCTGGTCCTGGCTGGGAGATGGCATCGGGGATCACAGGCATTTGCCCACTATTTGCATCCATGAGCCAAGGAGAAGCCTAGATCCCCCTGACAGGAACAGGGAGGGGGGCTGCAGGTCTGGTCCTGGTGGGAGGTCTATGCTGATTTCTGGGCTCCCTTCCCTATGCAGGGCACCACGGCCCAGTTCAGCTGCTTCCAGCCCAACTGCCTCCTGCCTGCCAGCCGGCACTACTGGACCTACCCCGGCTCCTTGACCACGCCCCCTCTGAGTGAGAGCGTCACCTGGATTGTGCTCCGAGAGCCCATCAGCATCTCTGAAAGGCAGGTCAGTCCTCCAGGTGGAGGGATGTGGCCTTCGGGGTCCACCCCAGCAGTGGGACTCTCCCAACCAGCAACCCACAGCCTGTGGGCCCACCATGGAGACTCCCATCTTTTGCTAATAAACGTTTAGATTCTTAGGTGGGAGTTAGCTTGATGGATGGTCATTAGGACGTAGACACAGGCTGGGAGGGGAGATCCCTGGGTCCTGAGATCTCGCCAACTGTGTTCGAATCTTAAATGTTACTTTTGCTGACAAGTGTTCACTAGATGGGATCGGAACTGGAAGTAGGTGAAGCAGGGTCAGTGGCTCTTGAGTGAATAAATAAATGAGACGGGGGTCCCAGAGAGAGAAGGAGTGGGGAGAATTGGGGACACACCCTAAGGGGAAGAGGAGGGAGGAGAGGCAGAGCTGGCTGGGCCAGGTATGCCAGAGGATGTGTCTGGGATCAGAGGGTATCACAGCATCCCCCATTCTGCCCTGAGTTTCTCTTTTGCCTCCTCAAGATGGAGAAGTTTCGGGGCCTGCATTTCACCTCAGTGGACGACGAGAGGATCCACATGGTGAACAACTTCCGGCCACCACAGCCACTGATGGGCCGTCTGGTCAAGGCCTCCTTCCGGGCCTGAGCTGCCCGGCTGCCCGGCTGGCCACTAGGACACCATCTTCCCAAGGGCTTCCATGTCAGCAGACACCAAACCATCTAAGGCTCCCTGCCTGGGGGTGCTGTGGACCCCCCTCTTCAGCTGGCTTGCTCCTTGGCCACCCTCTAGGCTTCTTGATGGGATCCCCAAGTCAGGAGACACTCTTCAGCTGCCCCGGGGGACAGGAAGGACAAGAGCTGAGCATGTTCCAAGCCTAGAGCTGCCTCTGTTCTCCAAGATCCAAAGGTCCCTGGGAACCTCCTCTGGTCTTCTTCCCACTGCCAGTGGCGGCAGCCCCACCCTGAGCTCACACTGTGATGGACGTGACCCAGCTCTCTGGGGCGGGCAGCTGACATTGCCAGAATGACTCAAGCAATAATTAGAGATGGGCATACCCTCTCGGCATTACCTCTTCTGCAGGCCTCCGCCATGCACGCACCTCACTGCCAGGCCATTAAAATAAAAAAAATGCACCCAGCCTGCTGGAGGTGACGTGGCCTTCTCCCTCCAGCCACCTGCTGCCAGGGGCAGGCACTGGCTACAGCTTATGTAGTATCTCCCCTCGTCCCCCCACCCCCAGCCACCAAAGCCACCTACATGACAATCCATCCATGCAATGATTAATAAATTCATTCATCCATGCAGCAAATACCCCTTGAGTGCCTGTGCTATGTCAAGTTCTGTTCTAGGCACTGGGGAGGCGACAGTGGTGAGGGAAGCACAGTATGTTGGGAGGGACATGGGTACTTAGCAAGTAAGGGTTATACGGAGGGCAGGCAGGGGCTATGGGAGGCAGAGAAAAGGAGGAGCCTACCTCATCTGGTGAAAAAAACAAATGCCAAGGCAGAGAGAAGGGAATGAAATGTTTGAAGCTGAGGGAAGAGCTGGTGTGCAAGCTCAGAGGTGAGAGAGCGCAGAGTGTTTGTGGGGCTGAAAGGACCTGTGGGGCTGGAGCCTGGGATTCTCCCAGGGCTACTGGGGAGGCATAAAGGGTCTGGGGTAGAGGAGGGTCAGAGCTAGATGTGAAAGGGGAAAAATCCCTGTGGAGTGTGGGTGGGTTCGCAGGAATGGCATTAGGGAGGAGAGGTGGCCAGTGGCCAGAAAAGAGGGGACAGGGTGATGGAGGTGGGGAGCAGGGGAGATGGATGAGAGAGATTTAGAAGGTGGAGCTCATAAGACAGCATTTAGCTATCCGTGAGGGGGAGGGGAGTCTGGGGTGTGTCCCTGGATGGAGAGTGAGGCCTCCACATGGACCGAGAACCCTGGGGAGGAGCTGACCAGGGTGGACACACAGCATTTGCAGGCCCCTGGAGGGGAGAACGAAGAAGCCGTGGATGTTGAGGTCTGAGCTGAGGAGGGAGGTGGGGGCTAGGGGGCTGCTTTAGAGCATCTTAATTCAAGGTGGGTAAGAGAGGGCACTGGGTCCAAGGGAGGAAGGGAGGGATGGGCATGGTGGTGGCCACATGGAGAGAGGTGGTATAACAGGCCTGATGCTGCCGGTCCTGCCAGGAACTTCAGCCAGCCCCTCCCTGGGATGGCGGCACCACAGTCCTGACGCCACAGTAAGCTATTAGCAGCTAAGCTTTGGGGGAGTCAGAGTTATACATAGATTTTTGACTGCACAAGGGGCCAGCACCCCAATCCCGCATTGTTCAAGGGTCAGCGGTAGCTCCCATCCCAACCCGAGGCCATGGGAGCCACTGGAAGTACAGAGCAGGGACCGAGGGCCTCCTGGGTTGGAAGCAGACGACTCTCTCTCTGAGGCTCAGAAAGCGCTAGGCATCACTTGGCCCAAATCCACCTTCTAACACAGGCAAATTCTGGCAGGTGCCGGCTGCCCCTCCTTGGCCCTGCGGTACGGACACATGCCTGGGCCCTGGCAGTTCCTGGCTTGGCAGCCTGTGAGTCTCATCTAAATCCCTCCAACTGCAACCCAAATGGTTTGGTCTTCAGGGGCATGGGAGGGTGAGCAGGAGGCTCTTTATCCCCACTGAGCTACTCTCTTGGGGCAGGAATTGTGGGAAAGGCATGGGGACACAGGAGCCCAGGGTCAGCTGGGCTCCCCGAGGTCCCTCTGGTTTTCAGGAAGGGGCTCTTTCTCGCCCTCCGCCGGCTCTGAGTGGCAAGCCCTTGGTTGCTCTGGGCACTGCCCTGTCTCTCCAGTTCCCCAGGCCTCCTGAGTGTTCAGGAGTATGGTTAGTGCTCTTCACTCGTCAGGAGAGCTTTAGGTATCAAAACACAGCCCTGGCCGGTGTTTCTCAGTGATTAGAGCATCGGCCACACACCGAGGGTTCCTGGGTTCAATTCTGGGTCAAGGGCACATACCTGGGGTTCGGGTTCATTTCCCGTCCCCTGGTGGTGTAGGTGAGGGAGGCAGCCAGTTGATGGGTCTCTCTCACATCAATGTTTCTCTCTCTCTCCCTCCGTCCCTCTCTCCCTTCCACTCTCTCTGAAAAGTAATGCAAAATAACAACCTTGGGTGCGGACTAACAAAACAAAAAGACCCCTATGCCTAATAACACCCTGTCACAGAGCCTGAAATCCTGTCATTTGAGCTTCGGTGCTCAATTACGACAAGATTCCCTGATGAAATGCAAGTGCCCCCGGGAGGGCACACACCTCATGGCAGAACGATTCTATCACCTCCTCTTCAGCCAGCTATATGCCCTCTTCTCTTGGCCTCCGTTTCTCTATAAAACGGGTCTGTGGGAGTCCCGAGGGGCCGAAGGTCGGACTTGAAGTGGGAGAGAAAGCAGATTTCCCGGGAGCAGAGTCAGGTATGGCCGAGCTGGGGGCAGACAGCTCTGGATCTCAGGATGTGGGTCACCTCAGATGTCTCCTAAAGCGAAAGGGGCCACGGTGCTGGACCCAAACTGACAGGGACAGATGTCTGGCAGAGCCTCCTGACCCCCAGACCTTTGCCCATTGATGTGATAGGAGAATAACTGGGCTGATTTCCTACCAGCCCAATGTAACGGGGGCTCGGAGCTAGATTTCACGGATTTACAGAAAATAAAGACCTTCCATGTGTTTCACGGAACCAAGTCGGTGGACTATGACCTACACACAGCAACGACATCTATGCTTTGGGAGAAGCCAGTGCTTTCTTTCCTAGGAGAGCGGGGCTCTGATGGTATCATTTCCGGCAGATGCAGGTAACTGAAAGTTTGGGGACAGCCAAACCTTTGAAGCCGTGGCCCCAGCGCTAAACCCAGAAGCCTGTGGTTTCTGGGCCAGTAGAGGGACCCGGAGGAGAGCTCCCCCCCTGTGTGGGTTGCTAGGCACAAAGCTGCTCACAGAGGTCCTGTGACCCTGGGTTGGGCGGAGGGCTGAGCACCAACCAGGCCGCTTTAACTGGGCCAGCGGTGGCTCCAGAAACTTCTGGGGGCTAAGGTCAGGGCAGCAGCAACCAGCTCTCCAGTCCTTGGGGCGCCTGCCTCCATCCAGCATCCCTTGTAGTCAGAGGTCATGCTGAGGAAAGAAACTCAGGTGTCTGCCAGCAGGCAAGAGCTGACCAACCTGGGCCAATTCGCTGAGCCCTTGCTGTAAGCTAAGACCCCTGCCGATGGGCCCTCGGCACCTCTGGCACACAAGACCTGTCCATGTCAGGAAACGCCAGGCTCCGGCTCCTTCTGTTTCTGCCCCTCTTCACACTGACACCCGGAAGAACTGAGGTTGCCAATGGCCACGGGAACAGAGAAAGGAACCGCCAACGTTTAGGGTTCCACTATCAGACCCAGAGCCCCTCACCCCGAAACCTTCCTACTTTAGCATAATTTCAGACATATGGAAAAACAGAAAAATAGCACAGTGAATACCCTCAGACCGTTCACCCAGACTCCCTGTTTGATCACATTTGCTCTCTCTCTCTCCACCCCCTCTTTCTCTTTTCACATATATACATTTTATGAACTTTGACAAAAAGTTTCAGCCGTGATACCTTTTGTTGTTGTTGCTAATCCTTGCCTGAGGATATTCTTCCATTAATTTTTAGAGAGAGTGGAAGGGAGGGGGAGAAACAGAGAGACAAAAACATCAATGTGAGAGAGACCCATCGATTGGTTGCCTCCTGCACGCGGCCCAACCAGGGCCAGGGATTGAGCCTACAACCAAGGTACATGCCCTTGACCAGAATCGACCCCGAGACCCTTCAGTCCACCGGCCAAAGCTCTACCCACTGAACCAAACCGGCTAAGGGGGTCCATGATACCTTTTTACCCCTAAATATTTCAGTGGTTTTTCCTAAAAACAAAAATATTCTCTTACATAAACAGTACAAGAATCAAAATCAGGAGATTAACATTGTTTCATTACTGTTATCTAATCAACATCCCTTATTAAGATTTTGCCAATTACCCCCATACTGCCTTTTGTGACCCAAATAAATCGCAAGATCAGGTATTGCATTCAGTTGTCCAGTCCCTTTAGTCTGCTTTTCTCTGACCGGCCCTCGGTCTATCTTTGTCTTTCAGGACATGGACACGGTGGGAGAGTACAGGCTGGTCAGGTAGTAGAATGGCCCTCAGCTGGGTTTGCCAGGTGTTTCCTCATGAAGAGGCTCAGGTTATTAACTTGTTGCAGGAATATCACAACAATGGCACGATGTTGATTTGTTTCATTACTGGTGATGTTAGCTTAGCTTTTTGGTTGCGGGTTTTGTTTTTTTTTAATTAAACCATAACATATACACGAAAAAGTACAGGCACTCGGTGAACTTTCACAATCTGAACTTTCACACCTGTGCAACAGCACCCAGATCAGCAAAAGTACACCCTCAACCCTGCCACATCCTCAGACGTTCCTGCCTCCCCAAAGTAGCCACCTTCCTGACTTCTAATAGTGTTAGTTACATTCATCTGGTTTTGAACTTCAGCTAAATGAAGTCATTCATTTCAGAAACCTCCTTAGTGTCTGGCTTTTTTGCTCATATTCTGTTCGTGAGATTCTCAGAGCTGACTTTTTATAATAAATGCAATACCTCTCATTACAAACCTTCAATGAAAATTAAAGAAAATATAATTAATCTATACACATAATTTCAAAAAATGAATGTAATGTCTTAGTTGTAACATAAAGAACAGTCATTTATAATATACTAGAAGCCCAATGCACAAAATTCGTGCAAGGGACTCAGCCCCTGCCACCGCGGTGGCTGCCTCTGCCTCAGCCCTTGCAGCCCCAGCTTCGTCCAGAAGGTCATCCGGAAGGACATCTGGTCTAATTAGCATATTATGCTTTTATTATATAGGATAATAAAATAGCCTTATGTATACAAATAGGTAATTTTAAATTATTTTTAAAACATGTTTTTATTGATTTTAGAGATAGGAAGGGATAGAGAGAGAGGGAAACATCGATTGGCTGCCTCCTACACACCCCCTACCTGGGATCAAGCAGGCAACCTGGGCATGAGCCCTGACCAGGAATCAAACCTGTGACTTCTTTGTTCATGGGTCAATGCTCAACCACTGAGCAACACTGGCTGGGCCAAATAAAGTAATACATATGTCAGTATGTAAATGCTTGGGCACAAGGACACTAAAGATGTGAGGAGGTCTTCTGATGTCTGTGCCCATGCACAGAAGCCCTATAACATGACAATTACAAACACATTCAGGCAGAGGAACATGAGTATTGGCTCTGAGGTAGGGCAGTCCTGGCCCAGCACTCCTGCTGTGACCTGGAGCAAGCGTTTTCATCCGTCTGATCCTCCATATCTCATCTGCAAAATAAGGATTAGAATGGTACCCACCTCTAAAGGTTATTCAGTCCATGGACTGTGTTCACTGGTGGGTCACCCCATAGGCACATAGAGAGCATGTTCTCGGGCGCACCAAAGGAAGGTGCTTTCAAGTAATTTGTTATTTAATATTTCATTAAAATAAAAGCATAATGAGAGAAATCAGGGCTGCATTTACCTTCTTTATAGTTACCTGTCCGTTTATTTTTTAAAATATATTTTTATTAATTTCAGAGAGGAAGGGAGAGGAAGAGAGAGATAGAAATATCAATGAGAGAGAATCATTGATCGGCCGCCCCCCACACGTCCCCTGCTGGGGATCGAGTCCACAACCCGGGCACGTGCCCCTGACCGGAATCGAACCCGGGACCCTTCAATCCGCAGGCTGAACCTCTATCCACTGAGCCAAACCAGCTAGGGCTACCTGTCAGTTTAATATAATTTTGTATTATTTTTATATTTACTTACATATGTGAGGGCCCCCTCCCTTTCTTCCACTCTCTCTTAAAAAAAAAAAAAATCAATGGGAAAATATCCTCAGATGAGGATTAACAAAAAAAATGAATGTTTTTTTAAATTTTAAAAAGTATTAGTCCATCTATTGCCCTCCCACTCGCCCCCACTGACAGTGTCAGTTCCTAGGGTTAAGCACTGTGGAGGGACACACACACACACACACACACACACACACACACACACTCCCTCCACCAGCTCTGGGAAGTGAGATGTTCAGGTGCTTCCTGAAGTGTGTTTACGCCCCCTCGTGGCCATCTGTGAGGCTGTAGTTTGATCTCTGGTCCATCTTAGCCAGTGATCCACCAGCAGCAGGGACCCAGCCTAGCTGTGCCGGAAAAAAACTTTGCCCAGCAGGTTATTTTTTTGAATATTTCTGCTATTGTTTGTGCTCCTGCTTTGCTGGCACAGGAAACTCTTGCTTCCTCTGCTGACCAGGGTTCCAGCACTGGGCAGAGCAGGCAGCTGGTCAGTGCACTGAGCACCCCTGGGCTACTTGGGAAAGCCCATTCATGGAGGGCCGAGACAGTGGCCCCACTATTCCCCACAGGGATGGGGGACAGAGGAGGGCGTTCCAGTCAGGGGCAAAGGCTGGCAGGTAGTTACATGGAACTGAAGGTTAGTGTGAAAAACACTGAATTACATTTGACCCAGTCTCCAGCAGAGCTTGGGGGTGGGGGTGCCCTGATTACAGTGACGGGTCCCAGTTCTTCAGACAGAAATAGCTCCAGAGCCAAGAAAAGGAGGACAGCTCTGTCTCAACACTCCCACGTACTTCCCCTCCCATCCCCCCCACCCCCGCCCCCCATTATGTGGCCATTGCTCAGCTGGGGGGAAGGGTCTGCCTCCACAACACGTGGGAATGGCTGCCCCCATTCAGCAGATGGAGAAACAGAGGCTCTCAGTTCCGCTGAGGTCCCTCGCCCAAATCCAGTGCTGGGGTTCTCCTGTCTCACTCAAGACCCAGCCTCTGAAACCCCCACCTTACAAGGGTGCCCTGTGCCAGAAGAGGTGGTTGTCTTGAAAACACAGGTGTAAAAAAATGCTCAGGGGCTTGGCACTTTGTAAAGTGAGCCCAAAGCCACAGTGCCACCCTGGTGGTCCTCAGCAAGGAAGAAAAAGCACCCAGTCCATGGATTCTCAGTATTGTGTTCAGGTGGAGGCTGGCTGATTAAAATATATTTGGTTTTCCATGGGTGTAATTTGAAATGCACTAGCCCTGCATTGCCCACTGGGAGACCAGGCCCAGAAAAGATGCATACATTGTTACACCCATGGAGATGAAGGCCCTATTTAAATTATAGTCTTTACTTAAAGATGGCTAAACAAAAACATAGGAGGTGAGAGAGTACCCGTCTTCCTTCCCTGGAGGAGTGTACAGGAGCTCTCTCTCTCTCTGGATTTGGAGAAGCCCAAACTGACCTCTCAGGCTATTAGAGGTGGATAAGAAGCTTCTAGTGCAGCGGTTCTCAACCTGTGGGTCGCGACCCCTTTGGCGGTCGAACGACCCTTTCACAGGAGTTGCCTAAGACCATCCTGTATATCAGATATTTACAATACGATTCATAACAGTAGCAACATTACAGTTGTTAACGTAAAAAAAAAACACATTGAAACCTGTAAAGAATTTTTGTGAGTTTATTTGAGCCAAAGTGTCGACATATGCCGGGAAGCAGAACCTCAATGAATTGAGATAATGCTCCGGAGAATGGCAGGGTTACATTCGTATTAATACATTGCAATCAAAGGAGTAACATAGGTGGGTTACATGAAATTCATTGGTGACAGATCTAAGGAGGTGGGATTAAGGGAAGGGGGGTGGGGTGGGTGGGACCTCTAGGATAGGTTAAAAAGTAAAATGATAGACGCATACTTAGGTGGGTGCAGGAACAATTAACATGATAAATGAAAGCATCTGCGGCATCTGTCCTGGCTGTGCCCCAGGGGCTCCAGATACAGGGAAGTCACAAGTTACCCAGACATCCCAAGGACATGTTATTTTAGATGCAAAAAGACAGGTTGACCTTATCAGTGAAGATATCGGCTTAGGGCATAACTGCCCACATAACTGCTTTTAGTGAAAGTTTAATTTCAGACTTTGTGGTTATTTCAGGTCTCTGAGTCTGCTAGGCTGCCATGCAGGCCTTCCCTGAGCTTGTCAGGTCAGCGTGTGGCACCTTTCGTCCACACAGTTATGAAGTAACAATGAAAATAATTTTTTTAAATTTTTGCTTAAAGTATTACAAAGAGTATTACATATGTCTCCTTTTCGAAAATAATGTTATGATTGGGTCACAACATGAGGGACAGTATTTAAAGGGCCAGACGGTTGAGAACCACTGCTCTAGTGTTAGGGGCAGAAATAGAATTTTGGATACCAGCTATAGTTAGAAGAAATATTAATCATGCTCTGTTAACCGGGATTGTTTTGTTCTGAGTAAAGAAAGCACATTCTGACCTGGCAGGGAGTTGTACACCCCAGGACCTGGGAGTTGGCTTTGGAATGCAGCCCATTCCCATCCTATTTATCATGGAAAGATCAGCAACCTTGATGCCCAGACAATGGAGTCCTGCCTGCATTGCCTGTAACCTGGGTCATTGTACTCTCTCTTATTCCTTTTGCCGACTTCCCCATGTAATCTTTGCCCTACCCAATGTAAGCAGCTGGCTTATGGGTGGGGAGGCAGAGCAGGTTTTCGTAGATGGTCTGCTGCTCTCCCATACTGCGGGCATCATTGGAATAAATGTTCACATATGATTCAGCCCTGTCTGCTTAAATGGCTCAAAGAGTGACAGGCAGCCCAGACCCATTGGTTGTCCAATTTCTCTAGGACAGTGGCTTGGCTATGAGTCCAGCCCTCTCAGCCACAAGCTTAAAGTGGGCTCATGGGGAGCCTGAGGGAGTCAGTTTCGATCTACTAGACTTTATTTTGCTCTTCAAAGGCTTCTCACAAAGTGCATAGGCTCTGCCAGATGTGATTAGATTTTGTAGCAAAAAGGAGGTTCGTGGTGAGATGTTTGGCATTGCTGCAATAAAGATGGATGAATTCCTGTGTTAATGTAAAAAGCACTGAAACCTGTAAAGAATTTTTGTGAGTTTATTTGAGCCACACTGTCAACATATGCCAGGAAGCAGAACCTCAATGAACTGAGATAATGCTCCGGAGAATGGCGGGTTACATCTGTATTTATACATTGCAAGCAGAGGGGACATAGGTGGGTTACATGAAATCCATTGGTGATAGATTAGAGAGGCAGGAGAAAGCAAAGCGGGGAAACTCCTGGGATTGGATAAAAAGTAAAATGATGGACACATACTTAGGTGGATGCAGGAACAATTAACATGATAATGAAGGAATTTGTGGTATCTGTCCTGGCACCCAGCACATTTGGTTGTGCCCCAGGGGCTCCAGAAAAAGGGAAGTTACAAGTTACCCAGACATTTCAAGGGTATGTTATCATAGATGCAAAAAGACAGATAGGCTCAGTTAAGGTAAATGTTGTCAGTGAAGATACCGGCCTAGGAGGTGACTACCCACCGTAACTGCTTTTAGTTAAAATTTAATTTCAGACCATCCTTTGTGGTTACTTTAGGTCTCTGAGTCTGCAAGACTGCTATGCAGGCCTTCCCTGAGTCTGTCAGGTTAACATATGGCCCATTTCGTCCACACCTTTTTTTTTTTTTTTTTAAATATATTTTATTGATTTTTTACAGAGAGGAAGGGAGAGAGATAGAGAGTTAGAAACATTGATGAGAAAGGAACATTGATCAGCTGCCTCCTGCACACCTCCTACTGGGGATGTGCCTGCAACCAAGGTACATGCCCTTGGCCAGAATCGAACCTGGGACCTTTCAGTCCGCAGGCTGAAGCTCTATCCACTGAGCCAAACTGGTTAGGGCTCATCCACACGTTTTACTGCATGATTTTTCGCTGCCTTGACTAAGCCATTGTTCAGTGTGAACCTCTTCCAGTGGTGGGTAGTGGGAACGTGCCCTTTTCTCTCAGAACATTTTCTGGAATTGTGTTCCACGGAAAGCATGGGTGAGATGCTCTCTCATGTCTTTCCAGCCTTGGCCCAAGGGTTTAAGATGGAACAGGCAGCCCTGGTCATAAAATCCAAGCCCTTTGATAGATCCTCCCTTCTCCCAACTAGTGGGCGGAGTATGACGTAACCTGCAACCCAGAAATACCTGAGTGACTAACCATGTACCTTATATGGACTATACATTGGACCACCAATCCACACCTGCCAAATACCCTAAGGCTTAGGCCATCGTCCTGTATGGACAATACAGTAAGCCACCAATCAGTGTGCGCCGAGTACACTAAGCCCCTACCCCTTCCCATTCCGCCCCTCACCAGGTTTCGGCACCAAAAATGAAAGATCAGACAGGCCAAAAACCAGGACTACAGGCTTTATTAGAGGAGAAGGACCTGCCGGGCCGTCTTGCAAGGGGAGGACAGCAGCACGTGCAGGGGTGGGCACGCCTTTTGAGGGTCGGAATGGGAAGGGGTGGGGGGCTTAGTGTACTCGGTGCACACTGATTGGTAGCTTACTGTATGGTCCATATAGGAACAAGGGCTTAGGGTATTTGGCAGGTGTGGATTGGTGGTCCAATGTATAGTCCATATAAGGTACAAGGTTAGACATTCAGGTATTTCCAGGCTGCAGGTTACATCATACTCTGCCCACCAGTTGGGGGAAGGGAGGATCTATCACCCTTCCCTTGGTCCACAAGGCCAGGACCTTTGTCCTTGCTGTTTTTTGTGGGGGGTTTTTTTGTGTGTGTGTGTGCACATGCTCTCTCCCAGATACTACCAGTGTCACGCTCTAACTTCCTTCAGATCTCTCCCAAAGATAAGCCTATCTGATCAGGGGGGCCTTCCCTGATCTCCCCTATGGCCCTAGCCAGTTTGGCTCAGGGTATAGAGAGTCAGTCAGAGGGTCCTGGGTTTGATTGTGGTCAAGACCACGTGTCTTGGTTGCAGGCTCTGTCCCCAGCCCTGCGGGAGGCAACCAAAAGAGGGTGTGTCTCTCTCACATCCATGTTTCTCTCTGTCTCTCCCCCTCCCTTTCACTCTCTCTAAAAATGGAAAAAATATCCTCGGTGAGGAAAAATAAAATAATAAAATAAAATAGCATTCTGGAGGCCCTGCCCTCTTCGCAGCTGCCTCCCCTGCCCCAGGACAGTCCACAGTCCGCTGTGCTGTGCCTTCTTCCTTCTCACTTCTATGTGTGGTGTGTAGCACAGACATTATTAGAGGTTTTCCTGATTGTTAAAACATGCTGCGTGTTAAATTTTTTTAAAATAAAATGGAAATGTAAAGAATGTGAAAGTTCCTACGGAGTTTCACGACCCAGGGAGAAGCATTGTCAACTGCTGGCACGAGTCCTACTAAACTTTGCCTGCAATCATGCTACACTGCTCATCAAGAGGCAAGCACAAAGAGAAAGAAGGAGGAGGAGAAATGCACAGATAAATAATTGTCGTTAGTATCAAAGGGCCCTCTCTTCTTTGTTGCAATCTGGTTTTTCCATCTGATGTTCTACCCTGGCCAGGCCTCTCCTTCTAGGCCTTTTCAATCCCCCCCCCCCAGGGCATCCTGTTGGCGCTGGGGGCCGCTGCTCAGGCCAAGGCTCTGGCACTCCACGCCCCAACCCCTGCAGGGTGGTAGACACCCCAGGGTGTCTGCAGGCCCCTCTTGGAGTTGCACCTGGACCTGAAAGGGGCATCCCACCCACTTGGAGTGGGGCCTCTCCAGGGGTGGCTCGGAGAAGCCACTGGGCACTCAGAAGTCCACAGGGCAGCATAGGCCATGCCGTGATAGCCTCCGCTTGCTATCAAGCCTACTATGTGCCCACACTTCTGGGGGCTCCCGGGCTGTCTCCCAAGTTCCTCCTCCCTCCTCTTCCCTACACCAGACCTCTAGAACTGTTCTACTCCTCTCCAAACTTACTTTCAAGATGGAATATGAGTCACTGGCAACCTGGAGTACAAATGACAACTACAAGGCCCACACAACTGCCCTTTCCAAGTGGCTCTAATTATATAAGATATGCCAGATGGAGCAATGTATATGTATGTTGATGGTAGAACATTTTCAATGCTTACCTTTGACTCTTTGTTTAGGATAAATTAAAAGAAGTAGAATTAGTGAATCAAAGATCTGTCCATTGGGTAGCCCCTATTCACTCTCCCACCTGCCAAGATGACAATGCCCACTCGCCAACATTAAGCATTAATCAGGTCTTGGTTGATTGACAAAAATCAGCATCTCATTTTAATTCACATTTGTTTGGTTTTGAGTAAGGCTGCCCATTTAAAAATTTTTCTCAGAAAAAATGGCATCTGATCTGCTGCTTTCCCTTTCTCAAGGGAGAAATAATTTCCTTTCCTTAATTTTGTTTTTCTTATAAGAGCTTGACTCAAAGAAGCGTTGGGAGACAAAATGGGGTTCTTGAGTTGGCCAACATATACCGGGTGATTGATCTGGTTATAGCCTTTAAACAAAAGTTCCAGTACACACAAAATCCCCAAGGGTGCATTTTTACTTTGGAAATGGCATGTGTGTGGTAACTTAGAAAAACTCTGTGGTTTCAGATTTAGTGGAGTGAGGTAATTTTTCTCAGGAAAGTGTGGGAGGGGCAGCCATCTGTGTGTCTCTTGTAGTTGGCCCAGAGCCTGACACATTGTAGGTACCCATAAATGCCCACAGATTGAGTAATTAAACTGTGCTGCCTCAGTCCTGAGAGACAACCCTCTGTAACCCCAAATGAACTTTCTATACAAAAAAACATTTTGCACCTGTGGATGAAAAGGGGGGGTGCTGTAATAAATCATAAATTCCTAATTGGGAAGTCACTGAAAGGCATAACCACTCTAAAGAAAGCACATAATCATCTAATCCTTGCTCTCTCCCACCCTCATGGAATCTTCCTTATGTTCCCTCATTAATTTCAAATGCATAAAAGAAGTTGCAAAACCATTATTCTCTGGAGCATTTCAGATTTTGTTCCCTGGCATATGTCGTCAGTTTTGCGTCAAATAAACTCATAAAAATTCTCTACAGATTTGTACATTTTCATGTTGATACACCCACTTATTTATAATCCCTTACAGTTATTTTAAATTTGTTCTTATTGATTTCAGAGAGGAAGGGAGAGGGAGAGAGAGATAGAAACATCAGTGATGAGAGAGAATCATTGATTGGCAGCCTCCTGCACACCCCCACACTGGGGATCCAGCTCACAACCCGGGCATATGCCCTGACCGATAATTGAACCATGACCTCCTGGTTCATAGGTTGATGCTCAACCATTGAGCTATGCCAGCCGGGCTCTTACAGTTATTTTTACTTTGAGTCTGAAACAGCCCTCTCTTGAGATCTAGGAAGATGTTGGAAATTCTGACTTACTGGTAGTACTTCCAGAAAGGGCTAAGGGTGAGTGGCGGTATAGATATCATACGAGGGGCAAGTCTGATGGCAGGCACATCCTTGGGTCTGGGTCTGGGTGGGCCAGCATGTCTTCCTTATGGAAGACTGAATTTTCAAGCTTCTCAGTGGA
Source organism: Myotis nattereri (assembly GCF_964212035.1). Lineage (NCBI taxonomy): Eukaryota > Metazoa > Chordata > Mammalia > Chiroptera > Vespertilionidae > Myotis > Myotis nattereri. The sequence goes on from NC_138090.1 coordinate 12,719,867, forward strand.
CTTTTCTGGTTTCAGGGAGGGTTGCATCTGACTTACCAGTTAGTAGAAGAGTTTTCTTTCTTTCTTTCTTTCTTTCTTTCTTTCTTTCTTTCTTTCTTTCTTTCTTTCTTCCTTCCTTCCTTCCTTCCTTCCTTCCTTCCTTCCTTCCTTTCTTTCTTTCTTTCTTTCTTTCTTTCTTTCTTTCTTTCTTTCTTTCTTTCTTTCTTTCTTGTTGTTGTTTTGTTAATTCTCACCTGAGGATATTTTCCCATTAAGTTTTAGAGAAAGTGGAAGGGAGGGGAGAAACACACAGAGAAAAACATCGATGTGAGAGAGACACATCCATCGATTGGTTGCCTTCCACAGGGGCCCCCCACCAGGGATGGGGATTGAGCCTGCAACCACCGAGGTATGTCCCCATGACCAGAATCGAACCCGGGCCCCTTTAGTCAGAGGGCCAACGTTCAATCCACTGAGCCAAACCAGCTAGGGCATGTAGAGGCGTTCTATTAAAGTTTATAAGGAAGAAGGTGAAACCTGCAACCACACAATGGAAAGGACTGAAAGAATGACTATCTGATGTCCTGGTTCTCAGCTTTTCTCAACCTAGCAACCACCAACCATTTGTGGGAACTGTAGGTGGTCAGGCCAATGTAATTGTCAGTTCAAGGCCCAGGGGTCCATGGGGAGTCAATGAAGACTTGGGGACAATAATCTGAGTTCTAGCCCTGGCCGGCTTGGCTCAGTGGATAGAGCATCAGCCTGCGGACTGAAGGGTCCCAGGTTTGATTCCGGCCGAGGGCACATGCCTGGGTTGCGGGCTCATTCCCCAGTAGGGGGTATGCAGGAGGCAGCCAGTCAGTGGTTCTCTCTCATCATTGATGTTTCTATCTCTCTCTCCTTCCCCCTTCCTCTCTGAAATCAATAAAGAAATATATTTAAAAAAACAAACAAACAAAAAATCTGAGTTCTAGAGGGAGGATGGCTAAAGCCAAGTTAAAATTGGAATTGCGGAGACCAGATGAGGCTTGGAATAGGGTGGTAGAGGAGCTGGAGGCAAATGTTTGGATTGGAGAAATAAATATGTAGGAAATAAAATTAACCGTATTAGGATAACTGAGAGGGGCAGGGGTGGAGGGAGGAGTGGAGATGACTCCCAGGCTTCTGGCTTGGGTCTTTGGGCAGATGATGGGGCCATTTCTGGGCTAGGGGAGGAGGGAAAGAGCTGGTTTGGCAGGAAGGTGAGTTTGGGGTTGTGTGTGAGGCACAAAGGGGCCTCCCGCGGGGGGGGGGGGGGGGGGGGGCGGTGTCCAGGTGGGCGAGGAGTCTGGACTGGCCCGCACAGAAATGGAGAGGAAGCCGTAGGGTATCCCTAACAACAGTAAGGAATCGGACACGTTCCGGGTTTGGGGTGTGCATAGTCGGGGAGGTCACGTATTGGGGCGCTCAGCCAAACGACTGAATGGACCCAATGAGCTGCTCTCAACCCACTTTGGGTCCGAGCCGGGATGGGCGGGTGGAAAGGAACCGGATCCTCTAGGCCCGCCCCTCTGCCCGCCCCCCTCGCCCTCCTCAGCCATTGGGCAATTCCACTGTCCGTTAAGGGTCCGCCTCCTCAGGTGAACCAATAAGGGCAGGCGAGAGGAAGCTTCCTTCTGGAGTCGCTCCAGCGGCGCTCAGAAGAAGCCGGGGCGGCGGCGGGCGCGGCGCGGTGCGCACGGGCGGCCCGGGCGGGACGGATCCCGCGGCGGAGGCTCCAGCCGGTGAGAGCAGCGCGAAGGTCCGCGGTTGGGAAGGGGACGTGCGCGGGGTCTGGACGCTTCTCACCCCACCGGGCCTCGCGGGCGGCCGTCTGGGCCTCCCAAGCTCGCGGCGTCGTCTCGGGTGATGGGGTGAGAGCGGAGGTGAAGGGAGGCGAGGTCAGACGAGGTGAGGTGAGGGGGCGGGCCGCCGCCTCGGTCATCCCACTCGCGCCACGCGCCACGTGGGCTCGCGCCTAGCCTAGGACCCTTGCTGCGCGCCAGGACACTCTGCTAGCTACTTTTTTTTTTTTCTTTCTTCTTTCCCTACTTACCTACTTTTAACCCCAGAGCTGGGCGTCTCGACTCAATCTTATTTTACCTGGGAAGCAGGGGCTCGGCGATGGGGCCGCGCCCGGTTTTGAGGGAGATCTGGACTGGGGCAGGAGGCTGCGCTCTTATCTATGAAACCGTGGGTCAGAGACTTGAACTTGGGACCCGTTGGCTTCTTTGAGGGATCGGGGCTGCGGCAGACAGCCTTGCGTGGGGCCTCGCTGCCTGGCTTCTCCGGGGGGGACGGGGCAGGCGCCCTCTGTTCACCCGGACCCTCCGCTCCTGCCCCGAGGTCAGCCAGGTGGGCCGGGGGGGAGGAGGACGATCCGCCGTTCTGCGAGCTCTTCGGATACCCCAACAGAGGAACGTGTGGGGGGCGGGGAGGAGGGCAGGATTCATAAGCGGAATCTGAAAACACGTGGGAAACGCGCTTTCTCCTGGGTCACCCGAGGAAAGAGAAAATAGAGCAGCTTTTGTTGTTGCTGCCCAAGAGAAAAATACCACCAAAGGCTGTTGAAGGTGCTAGGAAACTGTTTTCCTTCGTGCCTTCGCAGAGGCGGATGCGAACCTTTTGGGAATTAGTTGGGCAATATGCATCTGCAGCCTTTGACCTACTAATTCCTCCTCGCCTGAGAAGTAAGTAGGATGAAACCTAAGTGGGTTGATGCATAGGGCAGGACAGTGTGGTGTTTTATAACTAGCAGTGGAAATGACCTTCGTATCTCCAACAATAGGCGATAGTTAAGTAAATTGTGATTGCTTATGGCAAAAAAGTAATATTAGGCATCCATGAAACGTAATGTGGACAAAATGTTCTTCACAGGAAAACTGGGATTGAAAGTTGTGGTTGCAACTGTATAAAAATGTGTGCAGAATGACTGGAGAATAATACACCTAATGATAAAAGTAATAACTCCTTTTTTTGGAGCAGGAGGATCTATTTCATATGTCCTCACAAAACCTTCAGAGACTAGTATTCCCATCCCACCAATGGGCCACCGGAGCTCAGGCAGTGTGTCTGATGCTAGACAGCAAGTGTGATGCCCAGAGTGCAATGGGACCTTTTAAAAATCCGCATGTAACCACAGCCGGTTTGGCTCAGTGGATAGAGTGTAGGCCTGTGGACTGAAGGGTCCTGAGTTTGATTCTGGTCAGGGGCATGTGCCTCGGTTGCAGGTTCCACAGCCCCAGTCAGCGCACATGGGGGAGGCAACCAATCGATGTGTCTCTCTCACATCAATGTTTCTCTCTTTTTCTCTGCCCCTTTTCCCTCCCTTCCACTGTCTCTAAAAATCAATGGAGCCCTAGCCCAGTGGTTGACAAACTGCAGCTCGCGAGCCACATGCGGCTCTTTGGCCCCTTGAGTGTGGCTCTTTCACAAAATACCACATGCGGGCGCGCACGAACAGTGCGATTGAAATTTCATGGCCCATGTGCAGAAGTCGGTATTTTGTGGAAGAGCCACACTCAAGGGGCCAAAGAGCCGCAGGTGGCTCGCGAGCCGCAGTTTGCCGACCACTGCCCTAGCCGATTTGGCTCAGTGGATGGAGCGTTGACCTGTGGACTGAAGGATCCATGGTTCAATTCCAGTCAAGGGCACATGCCTGGGTTGTGGACTCGATCCCCAGTAGGGGGCGTGCAGGAGGCAGCTGATCAATGATTCTCTCTCATCATTGATGTTTCTATCTCTTCCTCTCCCTTCCTCTCTGAAATCAATAAAAATATATATTTTTAAAAATCAATGGAAAAATATCCTCGGGTGAGGATTAACCCTCCCAAAAATCCACATTTAGCCAATATTTAAAGGCTTGTTATATTGCCAGGTACAGGGCTGGGCCCTAGAGAGCCACTGGTAAGGCAGCCATAGTTCCTGAATTCATGGAGCTTACAGACTAGTGAGAAAGCAGATATTTAAATAAATGTGTAGTCTGCTGGGAAGAGTGAACATGGGAGCTAGGCATTGGGCTCTAGCAAGGGGAAGGATTTGGGAAGGAGAGGAAATGGGGATCCCTGGGTCAGCTGTGAGGAATGAGTGAGCTCTGTGGGGAAGCCCATGGTGGCTCTGTAGGAGTGGAGAGTGTATACAAACCCTGTTTTTCACATTTTTCTGGCATGTGTTTATGTCTTATAATGGGAGGTAGAGAGACCTGCTTAGGTATTTTGAGTTTAGTGAACTCTTTTAAATAGTTTATCTTAAATCACTTTTGCTCAGGATAGTAGCAAATTAAGTGTTTTCAGAAGTCATTATTGAGAAATTAAATTTGAAACTTTAAAACTCTTTAATTTTCAGGTTTAAAAAAATACACCCTTTTGCTGAAGGAACACATTTGCTGGTATAGTTTCAGAATGTCAAGTCCTGTGTCCTACTGGATCTTAAATTCTGCAAGGAACAGCATTGCCACATTACAAGGGGGCAGGCATTTATATTCAAGGTGTGTCTCAAGTAGGAATAAATCAAAAAGGACGCTCTTTTCCTGGGCATCAAACACCCTAAGGAACAATGCCCCGTGCGGCGACTTTGCTCTGCCGAAAGCCTACAGACACACATGGACAGAGGAAGACGATCTCCACCTGCAGCTCAGCCCTGAGCAAGTAAATGAAGTGTTGCGAGCTGGTGAGTCGGCCCACAAGATTCTTGACCCCGTCAGCGGAGCCCCAAGTTCAGTGTTGCGGTTTGAGAGCAACCAGCTGGCTGCCAATTCCCCAGTGGAGGACCGGCGAGGTGTGGCCTCCTGCCTGCAGACCAATGGGCTGATGTTTGGTGTCTTTGATGGACATGGTGGCCATGCATGTGCTCAAGCAGTTAGTGAGAGGCTCTTCTACTACGTGGCAGTGTCACTGATGTCTCAGCAGACCTTGGAGCAGATGGAGGAAGCGATGGAAAGCATGAAGCCCATGCTGCCCATCCTGCAGTGGCTCAAGCACCCAGGGGACAGTATCTACAAGGATGTCACATCAGTGCACCTTGATCACCTCCGGGTCTACTGGCAGGAGCTGCTTGACCTGCACATGGAAATGGGACTGAACATTAAGGAAGCATTAATGTACTCCTTCCAGAGACTCGATTCTGACATCTCGCTGGAAATCCAGGCCCCTTTGGAAGACGAGATGACAAGGAACCTTTCCCTCCAGGTTGCTTTCTCTGGGGCAACAGCTTGCATGGCCCATGTTGATGGGGTTCACTTGCATGTGGCAAATGCTGGTGACTGCCGGGCCATCCTTGGTGTCCAGGAGGACAATGGCATGTGGTCTTGTCTGCCCCTTACCTGCGACCACAATGCCTGGAACCAGGCTGAGCTGTCACGGCTGAAGAGGGAGCATCCTGAGTCAGAAGACAGGACAATCATCATGGACGACAGGCTGCTGGGCATCCTCATGCCCTGCAGGGCATTCGGAGATGTTCAGCTGAAGTGGAGTAAAGAGCTGCAGCGCAGTGTCCTGGAGAGAGGCTTTGACACCGAGGCTCTCAACATTTACCAGTTCACCCCCCAACACTACTACACTCCACCCTACCTGACTGCTGAGCCTGAGATCACATACCACAGGCTGAGGCCCCAGGATAAGTTCCTTGTGCTGGCGTCAGACGGCCTATGGGACGTACTGGACAATGAGGATGTGGTGAGGCTGGTGGTGGAGCACCTAAGTGAAGCAGGTCGGCACAAGCCAGACCTGGCCCAGAGACCAGCCAACCTGGGACTCATGCAAAGCCTGCTGCTGCAGAGGAAAGCCCAGGGGCTTCATGTTGCCGACCAAAATGCAGCCACCCGTCTGATCAGACATGCCATAGGGAGCAATGAGTATGGGGAGATGGATCCAGAACGGCTGACCGCAATGCTGACATTGCCAGAGGACTTGGCGAGAATGTACAGGGATGATATCACCGTCACTGTGGTGTATTTTAACTCAGACTCAATTGATGCATATGATAAGAGAGGTTAAGAATTTCTCATCCTATTGCCAAGGTTCATTTAAATGTCCTAAGATATTTTCACTTATTCTTAAACTGGCCATTCAAACCTGTTAAAAGGGTAGTCAGGTGTAGCTTGCTTAATAATAGACTAATGTGAAAAGAAAAGAAAAGAAAACAAGCAGCCCAAGTTTAAAAACAATAGCGGTGATTTCATGCCCCTGGGTGTTTTGGTCACCTCTTCTAAGCAAAGAGGGCAGAGCATAGAGACAAATTTGCTTGGGCTCATGTAGCCCAGGTCCTTTTATAAAGAAACTTGTTAAACTGTGTCAGCTTGACCCTCCAAATGGTAAATATTTTTTTAAATATGTTTATTTATTTTAGAGAGAGGGAAAGGGAGAAAGATAGAAACATTGAATGAGAAAGAAACATCAGTTGGCTGCCTCCAGCACACCCCAAGCCTGCAACCCAGGCATGTGCCCTGACCAGCAATCAAACCCAGGACCTCTTGGTTCATGGGTCAATGCTCAACCATTGAACCACCCTGGCTGGGCTCCAAGTGGTAAATTTAATCACAATTCTAAACATGAAGAACTTCAGGATCTTCTGAGGTTTTGCTGCAAAACTGCAAACTTGATCATTTTCCTCAATTCATAATCGTGAACTTCTAGACTATGAAGGGAGGTTTAGTTTGTTTGATTGTTTTAATTACTAAGACCTAGGTTTACAAAGGATATTACAGAACACTTTTCTATGCAATATTCTAACCTTTCTCATGATTATACTTGTGAAAACACTTTGCAGTGCTGCATTCTAGTCCTATTTTAGCTTATTTTAAAACTGAGTCCTCAAACTTACAAACAGGCCTGCTGTCAGCATGCTTGGAATGACCTGTGTTGGTTTCCAGCTGAGGGTGAGAGGGGCTAGGCCTCTGGACCAGCGGAATTTACCTGTATGGCTTTGGTCCCTTCCACTGGGTCCTATCCCCTGAACTTTTGAGCCATACTAGGAGGTAACTTCTGTCTAAGCCTTAACTCCTGGCTTCCCGCATTAATATTGTCTCCAGGGTTTAAGCTTCTGGGGGTTTAGTCATAGCAGTTAGCCATTCTGGTTATACCTCTCAAACATTCTTCTGTTAATTCCTGTCTTTTCTATGCTAAGCTCCCTCATCTTGCTGCTTCTAATTGCAAAGAATGCTTCCATTTCACATGGTTGCAGGGAAGGAGAAAATGTGCTCTCCTTGTGTCAGCAGATTAGGCAGGACTTGTTTATTGCAGTGGATTATAGACTTAAGATTTAGCCTGAATCTGGAGAGGTGAAACAGGAAGGACCTGAGAGTAGTCACTAACCACCGCTCCCCATGTGCATCCTGAGGCAGTGGAGAGGCGGGCAGAGGGAGATTTGTCAGATGGGACACTTGCCCCTAGAATGTGGGATAAATCACGTTGCTTCTCCTCAGCAACTGGACCATATATAGAATAGGAGAGGGGGCAAAAATAAATGTAACCTGTAATGGCTTCTGTGGGCTGCACAGACTTGTGTCAGTTGGAAAATGAAACCATTTGGATCCTTTTTTGGGAGATGAGTTTCATGTGATGAATTATGGTGGCATTTAAAAAACAGGAAATGTGTCCCTAAATGGAAACACAAATAAAATCCCACAAAACTGACATTTTTATCTTCCTGTACTATATTAGTTGATCCCTCTCCTCATCTCACCCCCTCGTGCCATGCACTGAAAGAAAAGCAAATAACTAGGATTGACTTCCTCATGTTTGTCCATGTCCCAGAGACATTCATTCCAGTGTTGGTATACTTCTAGCTTGGGATGTTTCCCTGTAGGTTTTCAGTGCAACTGGTTAGCAATAGGACTTAATTTTAAGAAGTTCTCTTTTAGTGCTTAAGCCTTGGTTCTTTTATTCTGAAGCCATTAGTATTCCTTCTAATCTAGATCTTAACTCAGAAGTAAAACGTGAATCACTGCTATTCTGCTCACCTGAAGGTTTGTTGCTAGAGCCGAAGACTGCTTGTCTGACAACCTTTGCTCTTCACGCCCACTAAACCCCACCCTTGGAGCATTTACTTGGATTACAGAGCATGAATCCTGTTTTGGAGCCAGCATGGTCATAAATGTATCCGATTCCGTAACTTGTGGGGCAGCCAAGAGAATACAGACATCCCAGCTGTTTCTACAAGCATATGTTTTTTCTCTGCCTAATAGATTTCCTGCTTTCTAATTCGTATATTGAGAGAAGAAAGGCCAGTGTATTGTCTGCCTTTTCCACTGTGAACTCTTATTAGCTCTTTTTTTTTTAAGGTAAAGATTGACTTTTTAATATATTTTTATTGATTTTAGAGAGGAAGGGAGAGGGAGAGAGGAAACATCAATGATGAGATAGAATCATTAATTGGCAGCCTTCTGCACTCCCCACACTGGGAATCGAACCAGCAACCTGGGCCAGGGCCCTGACCAGGAATCGACCCATGACCTCCTGGTTCATAGGTCGACACTCAACCACTGTACCATGCCGGCTGGGCTCTTGTCACCCCTTTCCCTGAATGCTCCAAGGGGTGCCTCCTGGTTTAACCCCAGGGTGTGTCTCCCTGCCCACAGTTCTGCTGTCATTGACCTTCCTGAAGCACATGGGCTACTGCTTGACATGGGGGTTGAGAAGGGGTTGGTGGTACTTGTCAGGTCTTCCAAAGTATTTATCATTCCTTTTATAAAGATTTCAATTTTGAGACTTCTAAAATGAATTAAAAAGTAAGATTGAACATTTAGTATTTTGGTTGTGACTTTGGAATAAAGTATGCTTTGGTGCTTTAAATTATATACTCATTAATTTTTTAGGTAAGAAACTGGTAATAAGTGGCCTAATTAGATATTTTACACGTAGATAAAATATGTCTCTACTGATTCTGGGGATTGGTCAAAATGGATAGGGAAGATGGTATTAGTTCAAATTAGTATGCTAGGTCAAGATACCTAGATTCAGTTTTCTAAGCTGTTAATTGTAACATTAAAGCTAATTTATTATAATGAAAATGTAAACTTTGAGGTATGTTAACATATAGACTTTTCACCCAGAAGTATGATCGGGCTAAAAGATCCCTAATATTGGGCACACTGGGTCAAGTTTGAGTTAGACACAATTGATTTGGCTGGCACCTTTTACACATAGGTGAAATATAAACAGTTCACACGAGTTAAAGAAGAGAATAAGGTATGGGACAAGAAAATGTGTCCTGCATGAATCTGGCTGACTTGACTCTTACCCATAAGCCCTTGATGACAATTTGGGGGAGCCTTAACTTCCCAGGTTACAACAGAATGCCCTGGAACTGAGCCATTCTAGTTTCATCTTTAAAGTGGTTTATTTGTCCCGGAATGTGACTCTTTCCCATGACAGAAGAAGCCTCAGTGCAGCTTTGGAGCTGGGGTATAAAGGCTGGTGGCACTGCTTGTCCTGCTGCCGTGCGCATCACTGAGTGGAAAGCACGTTTGGACTGTGGGACCATCTGAACAAGCTGAGGCTCTGTTCCTTGCGCCTCGAGCACTGAACGTTTAACCTGCCTCCTGGGAAATATTTCTTAAGCATTTGGAAAAATTATTAACCAAGTTCTTTAATATCTAGTGACACTTGTATTTAAGCCATATACCAATGTTTGTATTTTCTAACCATTCGAGATATTTCAACTTGTAAATAAAAAAGGCAAAATGAAATTCCGTTTCCTTTGGTTTGAATATTAATTTTTTTTAGGTCCTGATGGCATTAGATGAGGCCAGCCTTTGTTTCTGGCCATGGGAGATTTTAGTCTGTTCAAGAATCCACTAGGGGGTGGGGAGGAGGAATCTATCCAAAAGAGAAGTGTTCTCTGCAAACTTGTTGGCTGCTGACCACACAGGAAGTCCTCATTTAGTATTAACCATGTAGGGACTTGAAAAGAAGGAAAAGTGAAGGCTTTTGTTGTGAGCGTCTCCATACACTCAGTGCCAAGGCCTGTCTGCTGGCATTTCATATTATTTAACTCAGCTTGTTAAATCTTAAATGTATGTTTATCTCAAATGCAGAGCCAGCTTTGGGGGAAAGTCTAGGCACGTACCTAGATAGAGTTAAGCACCCACTCCATCTCACCCTCACTAACAGCTATATTTCATTGCCTCTATAGGGATACAGCTCATCAGGACAGCTCCAATGGGTACTTCTTAAATTGCAAATACATTATTATTAGTTATCAATGGTATGAACATTAGTCATTAATACTTAACAGTAGGGCGCATTTGAGGAAAGTCTACAGCGCATGCACTCCTCCCAATACTGGGCTCTCAGAAAGGGATAGTAATTCACGAAACATTGCCCAGTCTTGGCCCAGGGTGGTTGGGGATGGGCAGAAAAGCACTGCGAAGAAGCTAGATATACTTTACATACATGTTTCAATATCCCATCATTTTGAAACATGATAAAAATAGAAGGAAAACAAATTTAAAAAATTAAGGTCTTTGAGCTTTCTGACTGGAGGGTGAGGGGGCTTATACTGTTCCTTAAAATCTCTAGAGTTTTTGGGTTCATTTTACTTGATGCTACTAAATAGCCCTTAAGTAGTTCCCAGGCTGGTGATCCTCTGAATCGTGAGTGGCTGGCGCTCCAAGCAGCTACCTCTGGGGTGGGTAAGCCTTTCCTGGACTTCTGCGGGTCAGTGTGTTTGCCCCTTTGGCCCCTGACCTGATTGCTCCACATGGGAAATCGCCTGTCTGGGAGGAGCATGAGGGGAGCAAGGGGCCGGAGTTCCAGCGCTGACCTTCGCTGGCAAGGAATAAGTTGGCTGAACTTGTTATTTACCCTCACCCCCTGGAAAAGCAGTCTGTGGAGGGACTTTCCAAAGATGGCTCTATCTCAGACCTTAACTCTCCCTGCCTTTCCGGGATTCTGGAAAGACCTCACTGGCCCAACCCCATCCCCCCTGCAGCAGATGAACAGAAGAAATGTGTGCCATGAGCTGCTGCTCTGTCCACCTCGCACAAACCTTCGGGCACCAGAGCCAGGCATGCGGAGCTGGCCAGGGATGGCCCCATCCAGCTGGGGCCGAGAGGACCGTGTTACTGGGCACAATGGGAATGCAGGGGGGCAGCCCAGGGAAAGGAGCACAGGGTGAGTCCGGTCCAGCAGGTCTGGGGACAGGCTCTGAGGGCACTGAGTTGGCGTGAAGGCCGAGGGAGAGCTAGCCTGATGTGTCTGGTGGGCAAGAAGGAGCCCCTCAGGTGGTCTCCAGGAATGAAGACGTGAGCAAGGCCATGCGGCGACCTCCGCTAGGATCATGGACATGTCTTGCTCTTCATCAGCAGGGGTGGGGGCAGTACAGGAAGTCCTACCTCAGCCCCCCCAACTTTTCTTGCAGTGTGATGACCAGGTGCTGTCGACATGTGTCCTGTTTTTCTCCTCCCCACCCTCATTCCTGCAACATCAGGCTCAGCACCCTGCCCAACTGGCTGTAGAATGAATGAGGAAGGATGGGGGGACAGAAGGATGGATGGATGGATGGATGGATGGATGGGTGGATGGATGATTGAGAGGAACAGATGAAAAGGAACCAGCAAAAGAGAGAGAGGTCAGAGAGGCAGGAGAGGAAGTAAATGGTGGCATGGAAGTGAGGAGGGAGGTGAGGAGTGTCTAGTACGAGAAAAGACCATGGGTATGGACAGATGGAAATGAACAATTAGCTAAAAAAGGATTGCTAAAAAAAGGTGAGGGCCATTGCATATTCTCACCTGGGACCCAGGACCCAGGGCGGGCCGGATGGTGAGATGGAGGTGAGGAGTTGGCTCTGTGAGGAGTTGACTGAGTGGCTGGGATGACCCTTCCTCTGAAACAAAGCAGTGCAGTGGGTTGGGGACCGGGAATGTCATCAAGACAACATGCTCCTTGGCTTATGGGAGGAGAGAGTATCCATGGGTTCACTTGGGGTCCCAGGAGCTTTGCTGAGCCCACACAGGGATTTGGCATTAAGGGATGGAGGGGCTGGGCCTCTTCCGAACTCTGTCCGGTGGCTTGGTCACTCCCTCCTGAGAACACTGGTGGGGAACCCTGGGCTGGCACAGGCCCTTTTCGGGGAATCTGTGGTAAAGCAACGAGAAGCAGGTGGCTGCCTCTAGATGTCGCCAACTGGCCGTGTTGATGTCAGCTGCAGCTGGAGCCGAGGAAAGTTCCTGAGAAGCTGAGGCCCCAAGGCTGAGCCCTAGGTGGAGCAGGGTCTCCCCAGAACTGCAGCCAGAACACTCTCAGGAAGCCTCACCAGACCCTGGACATCCTTGGGGTGTGGTGTGGGGGGCAGAATCCTGTCCTGTGATCACTCAGGTCTGTCTTGTGGGGAAGGAGCTGCTGGGGTCCCAGGTGGGCTGCGAGTGGTGGGGAAGTGGCTTCCACCTTTTCCACTCTCCCCCAATGTGGGTGTCCCCCTCAGTGGACTGCGCCACAACTCTAAACCCTTCCAATCCCTACCCCCCTCCACTCCCTGCAGTCAATCCCCGCAGCCACCCTCCCAGCAGGTCTAGGCTCTATCCCCTCCTGCCACCCCCTGTCCCAGCCCCAAGAATGGTCCAAACCACCTTGCTCCTTCCTCACCCAAAACAACACCTGCCCCCTCCAGTCAATTCCACCCGGTACATAGCAGTCAGAGTGATCTTGGTCAGACTCAGATCTGACCATGTCACTCTTCTGCTCCAAATCCTTCCACGGCGCCCCATCGCCCTGGGGAGGAAGCTCAGAATCCTCCTCCCCAGGCTGTGGGTACGTCAGTAATATGGGGATGAAGGAGAAAGAGAAAGCGGTCTTGTCTTCCCCCACAAACTGGAGCCACCTCTTTCAAGAGTTGGGCTGGCCCCCTGGTCACTGGGGATGGAGCCTGGAATCCTCCACCTTTTTATCTTTTTTGTGGTTTCGGGGATGATCACAAATGCTCCTCCCATCTAGCCGTGGGGTTTAATTCCACTTTTCTTGAATATGGGGAGGGGGTGGTTAGAACTTGTTTTGTAACCAATAGAATACAATAACCAAGTGACAGTGACCCTGGAGATTGGCAAAGCTAATGGACAGCGGTCTTGATCATTGGTGAATCTGATTGAGGGTTGTGGTGGTTAGTTTTATGTGTTAATTTAACCGGGCTGAAAAATGCCTAGAGCAGAGATGGCGAACCTATGACACGCGTGTCAGAGGTGACCCGCAAACTCATTTTTTTTGGTTGATTTTTCTTTGTTAAATGGCATTTAAATATATAAAATAAATATCAAAAATATAAGTCTTTGTTTTACTATGGTTGCAAATATAAAAAAATGTCTATATGTGACACGGCACCAGAGTTAAGTTAGGGTTTTTCAAAATGTTGACACGCCGAGCTCAAAAGGTTCGCCATCACTGGCCTAGAGGGCTGGTAAAACATTATTTCTGTGTGTGGCTCTGAGGGTGTTTCTGGAAAATATTAGCATTTGAATCAATAGACTGAGTAAAGAAGTGGGTGGGTATTATCCAACCCATTGAGGGCTAGAAGAGAATGAAAAGGCAGAAGGAAGGGAAAATTTGCTGCTTGTTGAGCTGGACACCCCTCTTCTACCCTTGGACATCTGGTGCTTCTCAGGCCTTTGGACCCATACTGGGGCTTACTTCATTGGCTCCTCTGGTTTGTTCTTAGGCCTTTGTGTTTGGAATAGAATCACATCACTGGCTCTCCTGGGCCTCCAGCTTACATGAGTCAATTCCTTACAATAAATCTCACAATCGTATGAGGCAAGGATTATGAACCTATTTTACAGATGGTGAAACTGAGTTTGGAAAGGTAAAGTGTGCTCAATGTCCCAAAACTAATAAATACAGAGCTACGTTTTGAACCCTGGTGTCTGACTCCAAAGCTTTTTCTTCGATTTCATGCGATTGCTAAGTGATCATTCAATTCCGTTGAATCCTATCTATTCATTTTATAAAAAAAAAAAAAAAAAAACACACATGCCCTGCCCAGCTGGCATGGCTCAGTGGATTGGCTCAGAGCATTGTCCCATGCACCAAGAGGTCACTGATTCGATTCCCGGTAAGGGCACATGTCTGGGTTGTGGGCTCAATTCCCAATAGGAGGCATGCAGAAGGCAGCCAATCAATTTGAAGTCTCTCATCGATGTTTCTCTCTCACCCTTCCCCTTCCCCTCTCTCTAAAAATTCATAAAAACAAACAAACATTAAAACAAACAACATGCCCTATTAGCTCTCCAAAAGCCTGGCAGGAAGGAGTAAGCTGTTGGTCCATAGGAACATTCTAGTAGAAGCTGGAGAAGCACTAGGCAAGATGTGAATTGGATGGACTCGCAGAGGGCCGGGGGGGGGGTGGGGGTTCACCTTGAGGCTGGGCCCTCTGATTGTGCCTGGGATGGCCTTTCTCTGTGTCCCCACTCAACATGGCCTGTAGGGTTTTGAGGGCAAGGTGGAAGCTAGGGGGTGAGGGAGTGCTGACCTAAAGCAGGCAGGAGGGACCAGCAGACCACAGCTGGCCTGCTCACCTGACCTTGTGGCCCTGGACTGGTCTCTGATGCCCCTCCCTGCCCTGGGCCTGCACCTCTGGCCTAGGGGAGGGCCCAGAATGCATCGATCACACAATGAATCCTGCTTTCCTGCCCAGCACCTGTCAGAATTTCTTTCTTTTTTAAACATATTTTTATTGATTTTAGAGAAGGGAGAGGGAGAGAGAGACAGAAACATCAATGATAGAATCATTGATCGGCTGCCTCCTGCACATCCCCTACTGGGGATCAAGCCTGCAACCCAGGCATGTGCCCTTGATTGGAATTGAACCTGGGACCCTTCAGTCCGCAGGCTGACGCTCTATCCACTGAGCAAAACCATCTAGGGCTTTCTTTTCTTTTTTAAATCACCAATTGCCTTTTTTTTTTTTTTTAATCCTCACCCAAGGGTATGTTTTTATTAATTTTAGAGAGAGTGGAAGGGAGAGAGAGAGAGAGAGAGAAACATTGATGTGAGAGAAACATCGACCAGTTGCCTCCCGTAAGCACCCTGGCTGGGGATTGAACCTGCAACCTGGGTATGTGCCCTGACCGGGAAACAAACCCACAACCTTTTTGTGTGCAGGACAACGCTCCAACCAACTGGGCCACAACAGCCAGGGCCCTGTCAGGGAGAGGGAGAGAGAGAGTGAGAGAGAGAGAGAGAGGGGGAGAGGGAGAGAGAGAGAGAGAGAGAGAACTGCACAACGGGATTTGGACAAAAATGGTCATAGCACTTGTGTTTGTAAGAAAGAGAAACTGGACACCACTGACATGTTTTTCCTCCACACACTGAACAGAGAGGTCTGGAGCGTCCATCCTGCTGGACTTTACAAGTGATAGTGGAAAAAAAGTGATGGCGGAAGAACTTTATTATTTGCCAGGAACCTCCTAAACATAAATACTGTAAGTGAGGCTGAGGCGGTGGGGTGGGAAATAGATTACAAAACAGAATGTATGGTGTGACCCCAAGTTAAAACCCCTCCCCCAGCCCTCACAGGCACCCCCCTCCCAGCTCCCTCGTGACTTACCCCATTGGCCTGGAGCCAGCCTGTGGGGGAGGGGACCACGACTATATTGGGAAGGGGATGAGATCACCAAAGGCTGGCAGATTTAGAACTGGGTAACTTTTTCCAGCCGTGAGGCTCTCAGGGGTTTCTGCGCTAGCTCAGAGACCTTGGAGGCGAGCCCTGTACCTCCTTCCTTCCCAGGGTTGGAGGTGGTGGCCGACGCTGGAGAAGGTGCAGGTGCTGAGCTGAAGTTGAGATAAAATGACAGAGTGGGTCTGGGATGCCCAGCTGGGACCCTACAAGAACTTTGCTCCCAGCAGATCTGAGTGCCCTATTACTCCCCAGGGAGTTCTGTGGGCAGAGAGTGCATTTTGTGGGTGCAGGAATATCCCCAAGGGTGGCTACCTTGTGGTGAGCTGAACTGAGTCCCCTGAGCCCAGCCCTAACACCCAGTTCTGTCTGAAGTTCCTATTTGCCAGCCTAGCCTCCCTGAAGAAGACTCCCCCATCCCCCACCCCGATTTCTTTAAAAAACAAACAAAAAGTATCTATATCTATAAAAACCAAGCGACCAGAACAGTGGAACGACCAGAACAACCAGAACTATAATGCGTACTGCAGCAGCCAACTGGCCCAATGTGGGTCCCGATCAGCAACCCCTACTGTCAGCGGCCCTTCCCCCTGGCTGGCCCTACCCCCAACCGCCCCCCCACCCCGATTGGGGGTGGTGCCAGCAGCCAACCTCCTGCACCCCTCCCCACTGCAGGCCCAGCCCCAGTTGGCCCCCATTGGGGCAGGCCAGACCCCACCCATGCACGAATTCATGCACTGGGCCTCTGGTGTGTGTGTGTGTGTGTGTGTGTGTGTGTGTGTGTGTGTGTGTATATATTTGATTTCAGAGAGGGAGGAGAGATAGAAACATCAATTATGACAGAGCATGATTGATTGTCTGCCTCCTGCATGCGCCACACTGGGGATCGAGCCACAACCCAGCATGTGCCCTGACCAGGAATCAAACCTGGTTCATGGTTCGACACTCAACCACTGAGCAACACCAGCCGAGCTCCCCCCAGTATTTTGCCAAACCCAGGGAAAACTGATGGGGTAGCTGCGGAGGGTAGAGGACTGGGCTGGAAGGAAACTGGGGTCCAATTCCAGATCAGCAAATAACTGAGTTCAGGTCAATTCCCACCCTTGACCTCAGTACCCATCAGAAACCCTCAAACCTGTGTTCCAGCCTCTCAGAAACGTTACAGTGTGTCCCAGTCCTGGCTACCCTCCCCTACCCCCGTCCCCGAGCTGGGTCAGGTGCCATCTCTCCCCAAGTCGGTGTCCATCATGTTGCTGTCCATGTTCACCTGGAGTGACCCTGAGGACAAGGGCTGGCTCCAGGGAAAATGCTAGGACACATTGGATGAAGGAAAGAGATTGTCCCTGGAAGGAAGGGGGGCGGGGTGAGGAGGGGACCAATGGTGTGCCCAGCACTGTTCTGTGCCAGGGCCTCTAGGGGGACCTCAGGCTCCTCACACTCCACAGCAAACAGCAAGAGAATACGGTGTGGGCACCCCCGCCCTGGACTTTGCAGGCAAGAAGCAGGAGCTGGGCAGAACCGGAATGAACCGGAACATCCCCTCCTTAGCCTGACCCTGAGCAGCAGGGCAGGGAGTGGAATTCTCCAGCTGGATGGAGTTGTTCCTGGAAAATCCCCACAAGCCCTTCCAGAAACGTGCTTTTGTGCCCGACTCTGGCTCCTTCCCATTGGAAGGGAGGGGGCCTATTGGCAGCTGGGCTACGCAGGCAAGGCCCTTGCCTTCTCCGGACCCCTGGACCTGCTCTCTGGGACAGCTGACGTGGAGGTTCACACGTCTATTGAGCACCATCTGTCAGCTGCACAGAGTTCTCTTAGCCACCCTGAGAGGCAGGGATCAAGGTCCTCATCATTTGAGAAGGAAGGTGATGCTCAAGGTCACTTAGCTGAGTCAGGATCCCAGGTCCACCGAGCGTCGGCCTGCATAGGGCTCCAGTGCCCCCACTCCATTCAGGGTTCTCGAAAGGGCAGGGTGAGCCTGCAGGCTGAGCATGCCACTTCCAGCTCAGTCCCACTTGACTGAGAGCCTGCCCTGGCCCCATGCCGGCCACTCTCAGAATAACCCTGGTGGCTCTCGGCACAGATCACTGACCATCACCTGGAACCTATTTTTGCTCTTCGCGTAACAAGGAAGTCTCACCTTGTGCAGTAACCACTCGGGGTAAAGGTGGAACATGTGACCGCCCCCCGCAACCCCAGCTGATCTTGCTGCCCTATTGGGAAATGACCCCAGCAGGGAAGGGAGAGGCCTGGCTCAGCCACTCTGCCTGCCTTGCCACTTCCCAGAATCTGGCTTTCTACCCCGTCCCCAATTCTTGGCAGTCCATACCCTTCCCCCTTCCCCAATACGCTGACCAGAAAGCCAAGAGCATCTTTATTTGCCCTCGTGATCCATTGCTAAATCTTACGCATCTGAACAGTCATCTAGCTGTGGAAACAAGCCTATTTCCTTAGGTTCCAGCTAGAGGGTTCTGGAATCCAGGGGAGAGTCCACCTGGGAATCCAGCATCTAGAACATGACTTTCAGAATCTGGGGCCCTGGAATCCTATGGGACGGTGGTTGATGGCATTTGAAGAAATGACAGAGCTGTGGGAATACCCAGACACTCTGAAAGATCAAGTATAACCTCAGGGGTCATGGACCCCAAAGACCATTTACAGAGGGGTAATCTCAAGGGGTGAGCCCCAGATGTGCATAGAGGAGCATCCAGCCATCTTGAAGGGACTCCTTTCTGCTGAAACCTGGTTTGGGGGAAGGGAGGGGTATTGTGATCTGAACTTAGCAACGTAAGATAAATGCATAGAAAAAAAGACTGGGAGGAAACCTGATAAGAATGTTACTGTAACAACAAAAACAAGAATAGCTGTAGCTGTAATGACAATAATAATAGCAGCTATTCCCATTTTTTTCAAGGGCCAGTTATGTGCCAGCCCCTATGCTAACTAAGAGCTTTGCTTGTATTATCTCCGTTAATGCTCACAGTGTGTTCTCTCTCTCTCTCTCTCTCTCTCTCTCTCTCTCTCTCTCTCTCAGTGCTGGTGAACAATGACCTGTGGGGTGAGCTCTGTAAATGAGAGTCCTTTTGCCAGGTCTGCAGATTCTCTGGAGGTGGACAGATGAGCTCTCAGGCCCAATAAACAGGGGATGCGTGCTCTCCCTGCCGGCAGCACTGGGCGTGAGAGCGCATGGCTGCCCCGCTCGGGGATGCCTTTGGGGAGCCAGCCAGGCCCACTGAGCTGACCCAGGCCCCCACTTGGCCCTACTTCTCCAGGCGTTGGGGCTCGAAATAGCCGCCGTTTGAGAGCTGACAATCAAAGGGCA
Organism: Myotis nattereri; assembly: GCF_964212035.1. Taxonomy (NCBI): domain Eukaryota; kingdom Metazoa; phylum Chordata; class Mammalia; order Chiroptera; family Vespertilionidae; genus Myotis; species Myotis nattereri. Next base: position 12,738,783 of record NC_138090.1, read on the forward strand.
GCTAAAAAAAGTTCCCCCAGTCTGGGCTCTGTCGGACACGGCTCATAGGGCCTATTTTGGGGGAGAGGGTGCCGACGTGCCAATGGAAAATCCATGGGGCGGGAGTCTCCAAGGTGGAGGACCCATGTGCCTCCCTCTCCCCATTCTGGCCCCCCACCCCTGAGCGCATGCATGGGTGTGTGCACACACACACTTGCAGCCTATAGCACCCCTTTCCTGACTGCTGGACTTTGTCACCCCTACAACAGCCCAAGAAAGGGGTGAGGAAACTGAAGCTCAGAGAGGAGAAGCGACTTGCCCAGGGTCACATGGCCTGGAAGTGGGCATGACAGTGGTCAACCTGAGCTTCTGTGGCTCACAGTACTGTGTTCTCCCCACAGCGGCAGCCCCTGTCTGCGGCCTTCTGGGGCATCAGAAGCTCAGAGGTGGTGCATTCTGGGTAGGAAGCTAAGGATGACTTGAGTCTTGATGGCAAGAAATCCTACTGGCAACCGCCAGGCCAGTTCTAATGGGACCTTGCCTGGCTGTAGGAGAAGCAGCAGTACCAGGCCTTGTCCTGGGTGAGCCCATCCCCCACCCTGTCCCTGTGACCCCCTTCCCTTCCCCCTACCTAGGCCCCCAGAGCCTGGCAGCCCCTGCCAAGTTTCCAGGGAATGTGTTGGATAAGGGGCTGGTACTCATGACTCCCTCCCACCAGCCACTATCTCTGACCCTGCTGCCACCACCAAGTAGGTAAGAATAGCAACTGCCCCGGAGAGTGAGCATGTATACAGGCACAACATAGCAACGTATTCAGGCAGCCAGCACCAGCCCTCAGATTGAGGTCAAGTCGCCAGGTCCCCCTCCCCATCGGTTCCAGCCGCATCGGGCTCCCCCACTGTCCTGGGCCTGGAGCCCCACGACACTATGATAAAGCACCAAGCTCATCTTCTGCCCCTGCTGCCTCAGCAGATGGGATCTGGAGGGAGCACACCAGCTTGTTGATCTGGCCGGGGGCCTGAGCCCTGCCTCCACTGAGCAGCTGTGTGACCTCCAGCTGGACACTGTCCCTCTCTAGGCTCCCTAAAGCATGGGTAATTGTCAGCAAGGCCTCGCCTGGGGCTAGGGCCCCTCGTTGTCCTGGCAACCACACCCTGACATGGCTACTGAATGGCCCTGTAAACCCTGGCCCTCTGGCTTTCCGGTCAGTGGGGATATGGATGGGGTAAGGGTGTGGAAATCTCTGGGATATGATCGCAGCGTGGGGGGCATGTTGTGGCTGAGACCCCTCTAAGCCTTCCGGTGACACTGCTGTGGGTGTGTTCTATTGCGTCGCAGAAGTGTGGGAGGGTGGCTGCATCCCTCTGGGGAAGAAGCTGTTGTCATGGAACCCAGAGTGAGCGACACTGTGACAGGAAGTGAGGAGACCTAAGGAGCCTTTTGTTCAAATTCCTGAGTCACTGTGACAAGTCCCCCAGGCCCCACATCAGTGGTACCTGCAGCTCTTACAGCCTGACTCACTCACTGCGTGGGTCAGACCGGGACCCAGGCCCCTCCCCCAGCCTCCTCACCCTCCGCTCCCAGCCCCCTTGCCCTCCTCATCTTCCCCCTGTTCTCTTCCCCTTGACCCTCAAGCCTACCTCCTGTCTCCCCCATGTGCCCCACTGACCCAAGGAGTCCCCGGGGCAGGAGGCCAAGGACGCTAGGGAAAGGGTGGACGGGAGGGGCTGAGGTGAGCTCCTGGCATGCTTACACATTGTAACACCAGGCAGACCAGACTTTAACATGCACTACACACCCACAGACACACATGCGTGCACAAGCGCACACGTGCACACACACACACACACACATACACTTCTGATGAAGTGACAGGCCCGCCAAGGGGTCTCCCAGCTCAGTCTGTCAACACTAGCCCTGCCAGGTAGACCCCCACCCCCTGCCATCAGGCCCCCACCCCCTGCCATCATCTATTTGGGTGCTCCCTCATCTGTGAGGCCCTCTCATTAGAAACATGCTATCCCGCAGCAGCAGGACGGCCAGAGCTGAGACTGGAGGGAAACTTCCACCCTGAGGCCCCAGCTAGGGTCCTGGGGTGGGAGAGGTGGGTGTGGGTGGGGTGGGGCTCTCTGAGATCCCAAGACTGTTGCTTTCTTTGTGAGGGCTGGACTGACCTCTGGGCCTCTTGCTTCAAGAGCCCTAATCGCTAGGGCTGGAAAAAGTTTAAAAATATCCTCTTGTTTACATTCTTTCCAAGCCTGCCTCTGATCCTCAGTGCTGGGTCCCTTTGATCTGGCCCCGTGCCTCTGGAAGGGGCCTGGGAGAGGGGGAGCATGAGCTCCCCACTGGGGCAGACCCCGCTTCTGGCTCCAGACCAGTCTGAGTCCTGCAAGACCCCTCAACATCAACCAGAGAGAGCCTTGGAGATGGCAAGGAGCCAAGGCAGAAGGGGGGGGGGTGTCTTGCCCAGGGCCCACCCAGCAGGGCCACGTGGGTGTTGGCGTTGGGCGCCTCTCTACACCCTTTTCAAAAGCCTGGCCTCATGTTCTCTTCCTGCTGTACGCCCGGCACTGTGCTAAATGCGTTTGATGGGGGTTATCTCACGGAGTCCTCCCAACAACTCCATTTTATCAACAAGTAAACCCAAGCTCAGAAAGGTGAAGTGACTCACCTGGGAACACACGGCGAGGATGAGGCAGAGCATGAATCATAAGTTCTTCTGCCCACACTGAGCCACCAATTATCGCCCACCGTGCCCTGGCAGGGTCTGGGCCCTGGCTGCTTGCAGAGGGAGGCCCACTTCATTAGCGTGACCTTCACAAGCACTTGCTGACCCACCACCAAGCCCACAAGCCAGTGCCAGCGTCGTGTTTCCCTCCCTCTGTGACTCAGAAGAAACCATGCCCCTCTCCGTTCCTTACTTTCCTCTAGAGATGGACTGAGGATCGCGAGGGAGGCTTATGAGATGCTCCGGGGAACTGAGCCTGGGTCCCTGGGTATTGTGGACCTTGTGGTCAGCCCCAGCATGGACACAAACAGACAGCGGCCTGGAGCCTGGAGACCCAAGAAAGAAGCCCTCAATGGAGAGTATTATGCTGAGCGAAATAAGCCAGTCAGAGAAAGACAAGTATCACATCACCTCCCTCATAGGTGGACTCTAATGCACAAAATAAACTGATAAACAAAACAGATCCAGAGACATAGAAGCAGGGAACAGACTGAATCTCAGAAGGAAGGCAGGGATCGGGGTGGGGGTAGGGGGTGGGGAGAGATCAACCAAAGAACTTGTATGCATATATGCATAACCCCATGGACACTGACAATAGGGTGGTGATGGCCTGGGGTGGGGAGGCTAGAAGGGGATCAATAGGGGAAAAGGGGAGACATATTTAATACTTCCAATAATAAAGATTTTTTTTAAAAAAAAGAAGAAGAAAGAAGGCCTCAAGATGGGGCAGATGCCTTAATTAGCCCTTGTTTCCTGTCATCCACTCTTTTCTTTGTTGGTGCCCCACCCACCTGCTCACTAACCCAGACATCCACCCAGGTATCCACCCACCCACCCACCTCCCTATCTCTCCATCCAGAACAAGGACACAGAAAGCAGGCGATTGCAGGGTTCCAGCTCAGGTGCTGCATCCCACTGGCTGAATGGACTTGGAAAGATCCCTCCCCGTCTTTGTGATTCACGCCCCTAACTTTACAAGAAAGAGTTGGCCTGGGTGATGGCTAAGGTCCCTTCTGAGGGATCTCCTGGGAGCAGAGACCTTCTGAAGGCTCTGGACCCTTCTGGAGAAGTGACACGACAAATCTCAGCCAGACAGTCCCCGCTTGTGGCCTGCTCCCAAGACTTCCAGTTGCGGCCGTGAACTTCAAGATCTTCCACTGGAAAGTGGGGCAAATAATCCCGCCCTCCCAGGTTGGTGGGTAGGTTAGATGAGGTGCTGCCTTCGAAGGGCTTTGTCCCTTGAAGATATCTGCACGCATGCAGGCCAAGAAGAGGATCCTGGGAGAGGGGGAGGGGAGGAAGCTGGGCTTGGACCACAGTAGTCTGCAGAGCCTCCATTTGGCTGGGATCAGGCTCAGAGTCCATCCCTGGACTGGGGATCCTGGCTGAGTCTCCCAGGCTCCCCCAGGCCAGCCAAAATGCCTGCCCCATCTCTCTTGGCCCCCATCCTACAGAATCTGCCAGGAGTAGAGATTATCTCCTAAAAATAGGGCCTGGGCCCCACTGAGGTTGTTTTTCTCTCTTCCCCGTGATTTACCATCATCGGCTCAGGGTGCCTAGGACAACAAGTCCTACTCTGGCTCCCCAGAGACCATTGGGATGGAGGGGTGGGGAAGCAGCATGTATCTGGGGTCAGTCAAGGGTCAGGGATTAGAGGTCAGCCTGGAGGTGTGTCAGGGCTCATCAGGGCACCAGGGCCATGGCTTAATTTGGACCCGGGGATAGGGTTCACCCAGGGCAGAGCTGATGTAAGGGTTTCTATCCCACCCCCGTTGTCCATCTGAGGGGTTCCCCTTCTCTGACTTTCTGCAGAATCCCTGTGCCCTGACCAGCCTGTGTGTGATGCACAAAGGTTCCCCGGGGTCAATGCTTGGGCAGAGGAACCCATCCCGACCCTCACCTGTCCTGTTCTAGCCCCATGGGGCCTTCACGATTCCTACCCAGACCTCTCCTGAGGCTGAGAGACCTCTACCCACCGCTGTGTGCAGGTGACACATGCACAGGGACACGAGTGCGCTCGCACATGAGCACAAGACATGGACTTGCACGGTGCCCCCTCGTAGCAAAGATGGTATCCAGGAAGACCCAGAAATGGTACTCACAAGGACTCCCTTCCCAACCATCACTAGGATGGAGTTGATCCATCCAGGGTCTGCAGCCAGTGGTCTCCAAATGCCCGTGAAAATGATCCACCTTTTCAAGATCTCACCACTGCGACTTTCCCAAGAGGGAGCCCCCAGACCCTTTCTGAACAGCAGGATATGGGGCAGGTGGACACAGGTGACACACACACACGGACACCTGGACTCATGTGTCCCCTAGGGCCCATGCCCAGTTCCTGAGGCTTTATTATTGGACAAACATGCCGCCATTCGGAGCGCTCCCACGGGCAGCCCACAAAGTCAGTGTACAGACACGTCTGGCCATGTTGCCTCCACCCCAGGGCAGGTGAAGGGCTCCTGCTCTGACCTGGCCCCGTGGAGCTGCGGCGCTGGGCCCTCTCCCAGTGGATCCAGATGGAGTCAGAGGCCAACCTCCCAGCTGGGACTGCCTGGACCATTCAGACCGCCGCCTTCAGGGGCACACTGTCCGCTGGCTGATCCAGGTCCTTCTTCCTCGCCAGGGTCAAGTGGGTGAAGATGAGGACGAGGAAGATGCCTGAGGGGCCCAAGCGGGATGGGTCAGCCTTCAGGAGGGGCCATGGGACTTGTCCATCACTAGGGACTCCCTGCTATTAGTACTGGTTTAATGAGGACCAGCATTTCCCAGCCAGCATCCCTGCGGCTGGGCTGGCATGACCCTGTGGTCCTGGTGCCTGAGGAAGCCTCACTTGCTCAGCCTGCTCAGCTCTCACCAGGCCATCCCCCAGAGGCCACCCAGAACCCCCCAGCCTCCAAGGTCCCTTTCTCTTCGGAACAGTTTGGGTGGGAGTCATCTGAAAGCCAATGAGTTGTTCCCATGAACCTCTGAGAGAAAAGCACATTGTAGCCCTGGCTGGTTTGGCTCAGTGGATAGGGTGTCAGCCTGCGGACTGAAGGGTCCCGGGTTCAATTCTGGTCAAGGGCACATGCCCGGGTTGGGGGCTTGATCCCCAGTAGGGGGTGTGCAGAGGCAGCTGATCAATGATTCTCTTTCATTATTAATGTTATTATCTCTCTCTCGCTCCCTCTTCCTTCCTCTCTGAAATCAATAATAAAAAAAAATTTTTTTTTAAATAAAGACACATTGTAGTATAGCATTGTGCTACCAGCCTGGAAAAAATTTAGGGGGCTAAAGAAAAAAAAAAAAAAAAAAAAGAGGATGGAGAGAGAGGCTTGGACTGAAGGGATTAAGCTAGAAAGACCCGGGCTCTGCCACACCCTGGCTGTGTAACCTTGGACAAGCTACTGAACCTCTCTGAGCATCAGGGACTTTATCTGGAAAATGGGGAGATGCCAGGATCTACTCACAGGGTCGTGGGAATGATTCAATGTGACAATGCTATGCTTGGCAAAGGGCCCGACACACAGTCACTGTGTAATAGTGTAGCAGTAAATGCTGTTCTCCATGATGACAGTGGTGAGGTGATAACAGGAGGCAAAAGCATAATGACTAGGAGAGTTGGGGGGATTTCTCCAGCACGCAGAGCACCAGGAGGACACGGACACTGTTTATCCGGAGGCGGTGGCTCCCACCATCCATCACCCTCCTCCCTGCAGGAGTCCAGCCCCCCCATTACCTATTGCTAACAGGGTGCCCCCGAGGATGCCCACTGCCGACAGCTTCGTGGGCATGCCCTTCATGCGGCCCACCTTGCGCATGCACTGCCCCTCCACATTGCATCGGCACACGATCACTGCGGGGAGGCAGGGAGGAGGGTTAAAAGTGCTGGTAGTAGGGTCTCCCCGGCTGTTTGGAGCTCCCAGCCTGGCCCAGCTGGCTGGTATGTGTGTTTTTGTGGACATGTATGTATTCGTGTGTGGGGAGCATGCATGCTCCTCTGTGCGTGTGCCTGCATGCAGGAGTCTGTATGCCCAGCCACAGATGTGCAGGTGTGCCCAGGTATATGCTGCCCGGGTGAGCCTGCAAACATGTGTACCCAGCCTCTCCCCCTGCATCCAGGAGTTCCCTCCGGAATTGCAGGCTTCACCAGAGCCCTGGCCTCACCTCGGACCAGGAGCTGCCACATCCGGTTATTGTGGCTGACAACTACAGGGACAGAGTATTCACGTGGCTCCACCCAGTGCAGGGCCAAGGTGAGGTAGGCATGGGAACCTGTTGGAACCATAAACAGTGATCAGAATCACTAGCTTGCCCAGACCCTCTGGAGGCTGCTCCCCCTAAGCCCCGCCCCAGCCCCACAGTGGAAGGGCATCTCACTTCAAGGGCCACCCCCTCCCTGCCTGGGCCACAGCGTCCCCCCCTCCCCCACCACACACCATTGAGAGCCTGGATGCGCCAGTCCCGCTGCACCGTGGGGTTGGGACCAAGGGCAAAATTGTAGGGACCGTGCCCATCAGCCAGGTCAGTGTCCTCACTGGCTCCGCTGACAACCACACCATGGTTCTTGCGGGGGGTGCAGAGGTGTCGGGTGGGCACAAGGGGCAGAGTTGGGGCTGAGGCAGAAGCGGCCTTCAGGAAGTGGATCACGAGGGTCACAGCGGTCCTCAGTGTGGGCTCACCTGCGGAGGAGGCAGTGCTGAGCTGGCCCGGGGCCTTGTGGCGGTGGGGTTGAGTCCGGAGCCCCCATCAGACTCACCCTGCTGATTCCCCTGCCACAGTCCCTCCCCCCATCCCACCCGCTCCTCTCCATCCCCATCATCATCCCGCACCGGTCTCTTCCTCACAATGTACTGCACTCGAGTCACTATCCAAACAGCGGCCACGCCTTTCTTTTTGTGCTTTTCTGGAAGCCAAGCTTGTCCTCACTCCCCACTAACCACCAGTCCCACTGCTGGTGCAGGGCGCAGCAACGTGGAGATGCCCCGGCTGGAGAGGATCTACCCCTGCTGGTTCTGTGCTGCACCACAGGGCAGCCCAGCACAGAGCTAACGCCGGCCTCCCTGACTTACCTGCCCCCGGACCAGCTCTTCGTCCTGCCACAGCGTCACTCAGAGTCCTCCTCACCTGGCCTCAGTGCCCCATTCAGGCTTATCTCTTGGCACGCCTGCCCCAGGAGATCCCCCGTCCTCCTTCCATCTGCCCAGCCCCTCACCCTCTGCTCCCAGCCTGCGTCTGAAGCCAATATGCCTGAGAAGCCCTCAGGGGATAAGGGACAGGGTTAGGGGGATAGCAAAAGGGTGGTATGAGTGGGAGGCGGAGGCCAAGCGTTCTCAGAGAGGGACACTGGACCCAGCCCCTCACCCCGTCCTCCTGCGTGGGGCAGAGTATATGCCAGCAAGGGCCCCAGGGAGGCAGTTCTGTCCTGCCTATCTGTCTGTCTGTCTGAGGCTTGTATCCCTCCCAGAGGCCCCACCACTGCCTGTCCATACCTGCATCCTGGGCCTCCACGAGCACTGTGTACATGTCCCCGGGCCGGGCACCCTGCAAGGGCCGGGCCGTGTGCACCTCCCCGGAGACCTCCTTGATGCAGAGCCAGCCCTCTGAGTCATTGACCAGGGAGAACCTGAGGCCCAGAGAAGATGGGGGTGGGGAGGCACTGGGATCATATATGGGGTCTTGCTCAGAGACCTCCAGGACCGTGTGACCTGTTCAAGTTCCATACCCTCTCTGTGACTTGGGGGTGGCAGCAGTTCCCTGGGGTACCTAGTCTCTCTCTCCAGCTTCAGGGACTTATTGGGGGGCAGGGCTTGAACCACAGATATTGTTGGTAGGAGAGGGACTCTCAGAGCCTGGGGGTGCTTAACTCAACTCCACTAGTCCCAGGTTACCCCACGAAGGGACCAGGGTTGGGCAGCAGACTGGACGAGGATGATGGAGAAGGCCCAGTCCAACAGCATGAGGAGGCACCGTCTGAGCTCTCATGGGGTCCAAATACCCCTCTTCGTGTCCTGTCCAGCTCATGCAGCCCTGATCCTCCCCAAGGAGTCACAACCTTGGCATTAGCCAGGTCTGAGGAATTTTGCATAGGTAATGTGAGTTGCCTCTGAGGCCCTGGGGAGCGTGGGTGGGGGGGTGGGGGGGGGGCTGCGCTTCTGACTCACCTGAGGGGACTGCTCATGGGGTCTGAGGGCTGGATGGTCAGCAGGAGGGAGCCAGCCGGGGTGCTGACTGGGACGCTGGCCTCATAGCTCTCCTGGCCCAACTTGGGGGGTGGCACCACCTTCTCCACCAGCACTGTCACTGTGGCTGTGGCTCCAGGGCCCGGGCCTGGCCCCACCAGCTCTGCCTCGCTCCGCACCACCACCACCAGCTGGTAACTTGGAACTGCCTCATAGCTGAGGTTCTGGAACCAGTGGGGCCTGGGTCACTGTGTGGGCTGGGGTGTGGCTCACTTATGCATGCATTTGTGTATGTGTGTGCCCTTTCCCGACCCCAAGCCCTTTACCTTGAGAAGGAGTAGCTGGACATGACCAGAATCGGGCTCCCATTTCAGGCCGAAGGCCCTGTCCACATCCCCTGCCTCAATGGCAAAGTCCATGCGGCGGAAGGCGGGCTCAAGGTCGCCATCAGTAGCCAGGAGTGTGGCCACCAGAGTCCCAGGCTCTGTGTCCTCAGGGAGGCTGATGGGCTCAATCTGGAGACATTTAGGATGAGCCGTGAGTCCCCCCCATCAGCGCCTCCCCGAGGTCTCCTCCCCTGCTCCTGCTTACCTGGGAAGTGGTGAACTCTGGAGCATGGTCATTGATGTCCGTGATGGTGACAGTGACCTCACACGTGCTGCTGAGACCTGAGGCAGGGGAGGGCATGTTGGGGAGGCCGGGATAGGAACAAAGTGGGCAGGAGCCTGGGTCATCATCAGGGTCACTACCTGAGCACTTACCTCCCTCTGCTCCTCCTAGGTCAACCGCTAGTACCTGAAGAGGGATGTCCTGGCCGGCATGGAGGGGGCGAGCCCCCAGTGTCACACTGCCTGAGGCAGAGTCTAGCTCGAAGGCTCTCCCCTCTGTTCCCTCCTCAGGCTCAGGGCTCAGCAGCCGATACACAACATGGGAATTGGGGGAACCGGGGGCATCCATGTCCTCTGCCAGCAGCCTAGTCACCTCAGTGCCTGCAAAGACAGCACCCACATGGGTGGGACCAGGGCCCAGCCTGGAGGCCTTCCTTCACCCATTCCTCTTTTGTGCTGGACCGAACCTGAGCTCATGTGTGTGTGTGTGTGTGTGTGTGTGTGTGTGTGTGTGTGTGTGTGTTGTGGAGGTCATTAAGGCTGGCCCCATCCCAAAGAAGAGCATGATGGGATGGTTCATAGAGACTTCACCCCTCCTCCAGCCCCTGACAAGGCCTATATCCCACCTGCGGGACTGAGCTCAGGGATGCGGATTGGGGGGCCACGTGGGGGGCAAGCAGGCGCGTTGTCATTCTCATCCATCACCACCACCAGCAGCTTCAGAGGTTCTGTGTAGTCCTCTCCATGGGTGTTCTGAGCCCGCACCTGGAGCAGGTACTGCAGTGGGCAGTGGGGGGCTTCAGTGGAAAGCCAAGGGCAGCTCCAGCCTGGCCTGGGTCTGCGTTCCCTTCTGATGGCCAGCTCCAGCTCTCCGGGGTGCTCTGTCACTGCCTCAGTGCCTGTGGGGGATGTGACACCCCCAGAAGCCAACCAGACCATGACCAAGCACCCCTTAGCCTGCCCTCCTGGCTTCCCCCTCGCCTCACCTCACCTCAGCCTGGGATTCTCGGTCCAGCTCCATGGTCACGTAGAGTTTCCCTTTTGTATCCACATCAAAGGGTCCAGGGGGCTGGCTCTCCAGGTGATAATGCACATCCTCACCACTCCAGTGTACCTGGGAGGGGGACACAGAATGAGGACCCCCCCAGGATGGGAGGCAGGAACAGCCTGGGTCAGCCCTTCTTTTCCAACTATTCCTGTGTGACCCAATTACTGTGTGATCCCAGGCAAGTGGCTGTCACTCCTGAATCCAGGTAGGGTGCTTCTGCTTGGGGCACTTGTGGTTGTGGCTGTCCCATGGTGGCTTTGCACTGGGCCAAGCCTGGACCCTGCCCAAAGTGCCTGAGCGACCAGGTTGTTTGATTCTCTTCCCTCAGGCCGTGCCTGACCCAAGGGCATTCCTCGAGGAGGCCTGAGACATTCCTGGCCTGAGTGACAATCCCCAGGGCAGTAGGGCACAGCAGGGGGGTGGCAGCTGTTCTCCCTGAGGAAGCCTGAGGCAAGCTCAGGACATCACAGCACAGAGCCACACCTGCCAGAGGATAGCAGATGAAGGGCTGTGGGTCTGGTCCCCAGGGCCTCGAATGAGAACTGATGGGGATAGTGGAGGGAAGAGCACAGGTAGGAGGGGATGTGGGGTCAAGCTGGGCCCCCGACCCACCCCCAAAACCTCCATGAGACTCAGGTCCAGCTGCACCATCCATGGGCCTACTTCCGCCACTGATGACCTTTTGCTCACCTGGGAAATATGACGTGGGTATGGAACTTTGAGATTTTCTGCCAGGTGGATAGGCTCTAGGGGCATCCAGGTGCTCTCTACTATGGAGATATTTACAGTAGCTGTGGCCTGGTGACCTGAGGCCTGGTCACCCATATCCTTCACCTGTACCAACAGCTGGTAGGGTCCCTCTAGAGCCTGGTCTAGACTGGTGCTCCCTAGAAGAGAAAGGGTGGTCCGCTGAGCAGGGGGCTAGGGAGCAGGGCTTCAGGGCACCTTCTCAGCAAGGTACCAAACACAAAGCCAAACATATGGCACATGTTCAGGATACTCTCTTGGCCAAGGGATGAGAAGGGCTTTTAGCACTATTGTGAGCATCCAACCAGGACCTGAAGTTTGCAAAGTCACTTCCATATCTATCCACACAATGAAAGACTGATGGCCTGGATGGGTGGATCACCAGGACAGGCGTGGGAAGAGTACACGGGTGAATGAGGAGATGAGTAGATGACCAGTTGGATGAATGGATGGTTGACTAGGTGGGTGAATGGATTGGAGTTTGGGGAGCAGTAAGATGGATGGGGGTTTGGGTGTGTGGATGAGTTTGTTTGGATGGATGTTTGGATGAATGGACTGCATATGTGGTTAAGTGATAGATGAGTGAATGGATGGCCGGGTGGGTGGGCATATGACTGGATTTTCTTCCTATCCCCCGCCCATGCCTTTGGTCTGAACTCCAAGGTGTAGGTCTCTCTTGCTGTCATTCTGAGCAATGTCCTAGGCTACAACCCCTCAGGTCTCTCTTATCTTTGTCCCTCAGGCCCTGGTCTCCAGAGCGTAAGGCTGAGGCACTCAATCCATACCATTTCTTAACTCTCCATGCCTGATCCTGCCCCCATACATGGTTCAAGCATGGCCTTTTGCCTTGAAACTCTCTATCTGAATGTTCTTTCCTCCTCCTTTATTTCTCAAGCTCCAACCCGTCCTTCCCCAGCTGTCCCCAAATCTCCCTCCCCATCACACCCAGCTGAGGCTCACCCTTAGGGCTGAGGGCCAGAGCCCCCAGCTGAGGCTCCAGCTGGAACATGTCTGGGAAAGGCTGAGCTGGGGCCTGGTTCAGGATATGGAATCGGAGATCTGAGTTGGCTGTTCCTGGCTCATCCTCATCCGAAGCCTCAAGGAAGAGGAAGGGAATGCCTGGTATGTATGGACAGGGCAAACCATAAGGGATATGGAGGATGGGAGAGTCTCCCACGCCTCCCTATCTCTTCCTGGTCCTTCCTTCTTTATCCATCATTACATCAGGACTTAAGGTAAGCCACAGCTTTTTACCCCACTTCACAGATGAACAAACTGAGGCCAATGTGGATGGGACTCACCTGAGGACCCTCAGTGGGACAGAGGAGTGCAGGATGGGACAGAAATGGGAGCAGTCAGCTTGGACCATAGCTGCCCTGTTCGTATGCTGCCTCTGGCCATCTCTTTACGCTCTGCTCTCCCATCAGTGCTCACCTGACCTTGCTGTGAGCTGGCTTCCCTGACCACTCACCAGGCCTGGTGCCCTGGCTCAGCCGAACGTTGTAGATGGCCTGGGAGAAATGGGGCACCTGATCGTTTTCATCCTTCACATGCACAAGCACAGGCTGTGGGCCCCACAAGACACGTCCATCGTCAGTCTCCAGGACGACCTGCAGGGGAGGGTAGTTAGTGCCCCGCCCTGCTTTCGCTGCTCCCCCCTACACCTGACCCAGCCCTACCTGTAGCTGGTACTCTGGCTGTTCCTCTCGGTCCAGGGCTCTGGTCACCTTCAGGAAGCCGGACTCGGGATCCACAGCGAAGAGTCTCTCAGCTGCCATGCTTGAGTTTCCTAACAGCACAATCTTGCCCCCAGGCTCCCCACGGGGTAGTGGCAGCTGGTGGGGGAGAACAGAGGTGAAAGGGTGGAGGCCAGGCCTGGGGGATGGCCCCATTTTATAGGTGGGGAAACTGAGGCTTGGAGAGGTCACACAGCCAGTAACAGGACTGAGATTCAGTCCTGTACCTGATACTCCCTAATACTCCCTGCCCTTCTCTCTAAAGCCTGAAACTCTTCTTCCAATACTTCATTCTTTAACTTAAAGATCTACTTTCTTCTGGAATTAAAATCTTACTAGTCATACACGCTCTATTGCATATTCTCCAGAGAGCAGGGTTTAAAAGTAAGCCAGAGCAAGAAGGGAAAGGAGTGCTGGAGGTCAGGGAAGCAGGCAGGATTTGGGGAGGGCAGCCCACCTTGGTCAGGTACACCTTGATCAAGCTCACCTTGGTCAGGTACAAAGGGAAATTTCCACCATAGTTTTCTGGGACTTCCACATGCAGCTCTGCAGGCTGGGCCTCGGGGAGAGCCTGTGGGAGGATTCTCACCTTGCCACCAGGCTCTATCTTCCTGCCCTGGCACTGGGGACCTCACAGGGAGGGGAATTTCTGCCTCTTCCCTGGACCTGGCCATACCTGAGCGCATCCACCCTCACGATCCCGATAGCCAGCTCTGATCCCCTGCCCCCAACTACTACCATCTATGGTAAGTGTAACGGGTCCAGGTGGAGTGGGGAGCAAGGGTGCCTATCCCAAAGCCAGGATCTGAAGGAGGGGAGCAGGGCTCAGCTCACCTGGGGGATGGACAGGCAAAGCAGCCACAGCCAGGCAGGGACCATGGTCAGGACGGGCCTGAGGGACAGGGCAGTGAGGATCCAGCCCAGATTGGTGGGCAGGAGGCTCTTCCCACCCCTTTCCCCCTAGAAAGTACTCCTCTCCTCATCCCCACTCGCTCTAGGCCTTGGCTTTTCCAAGCGCCGTGGGTTGGAACCATCCCCCCTTCAGGTGAACCTTTTCCTGCCGGATCACTATGGGGCAGGCGGCCAGGCCTCCTCCTGTCCCCTGTCTTTCAATGCTGTACCAGCAACTCTCAACGCTGCCCTCCCCAGCCCACCCACGTGGACACTGCCACCACCCTTGTCCCCTGCCTCAGCTTATTCCAAATACACAGACAGAGGGACCTCGCGACAGACTGGCCTCCTCTTCCTCCCCTTAGAAGGGCCGGTGGCTCCCCATTGCTGGCAGGGTAGTGTCCAGCCGCTCAGCCAGGCACACCAAGGCCCCCAGGCCCAGCCACCCTGCTGCTTGTTGGCTCTTGCCCCACAAGGATCTCCGTGGGACTTCCATCTCCAGACCTCTGTCTCCTTCCCACCTTAGCCTCCCCATAGCAGCCCTGAAAAATCACACAAGTTTGGAAAGACCCTGATGACAGCAGTTGCCTCATGTTGCAGGCAAGGCCTGAAGGACAGGGCCTGACCAAGGTCACAGAGGATTAATGAACCACAAGAAGAATTCCTCCTGGAACAGAGGACTCTTGGTTCAGGGTCTCCAGGCCTGCTCTTCCTTCCACTGCCATCCTTCACACTCGGAGCCCCCTCAGGGGAGGAACCCTGCCCTCATCTTGGCATTTTCCAGCACTCAGCACGGAGCTGGGCGCACGGAGCATGGACAGCCACTCCGATCTTCCCTGGATGGCGGAGGGACAAGGCAGTGTTCCTCCTTCCCCCACCGCCAACCCCACCTCAGCCCTGCCCACCCTCCACCCGTAACGCCCAGGCCTTCACCTGCTGGTGCCTAAAGCTGGCTCCCTTGGTCCAGCTGCCAGGTGAGCAGGTTTTTCTCCAAGGAGTGCAGGCTGGACCTGGCTGGGTGGAGTAGGGCAGGGCAGACACTTGAGCAGGCAGGGCGTACACTTGAGCAGGTAGGCGGTCCCGCCACGCTTGCTCAGGAATGGAAAACACCACTGGGCCCACAGCAGCAGGCCTGGCCTTGCCCAGCCCCCCAGGTTATTCATTGACTTTGGAAAGCTGGGGGCTGCTCAGCATCCACCACTGCCAGCCCCAGGAGGTGGGGAGCTCTACAGCCTGGCACTCCTCCCACCCCTACACAGCCCAGTGGGCACTTCTCAGCCCTCTGGGCCTGGACAGTACCGTCTGTGGGTTTCCCATCCGCAGATTCCACAAACCGTAGGTCAAAAATATTCAAAAAAGAAATTATGTTGTTGATGTGTAGTTAGGCCTACGATGGTTACATCTTACTAAACAGGTACAGACTTTTTTCCTTCTCATTATTCCCTAAACAATACAGCATAACAACTATTTACATAGCACTTACATTGTGTTAGGTTTTGTAAGATGATTTAAGTATTAGGTATTATAAGTGTAGGTATTACCAGATGATTATAAAATATACTGGAGATGATAGAGATGATTTAAAGTATACGGGAGGATGTGCATAGGTTATATGCGAATACTGCAGCATTTATATAAAGGATTTGAGCATCCCTGGGTTTGGGTATCCTGGGGCGTCCTGGAACCAATCTCCCATGGAAACAGAGAGACAACTACTTTTTCTATGGCTTCAGATTCGATCCCACTTCTCCCTCATGCACCTCCTGCAGCCCCACCTTAGCCCACTCTGTTCCTTTTGTTTGGATGGCCTTCCCACCACTTCATTTGCCTGGTGAGCACCTGCTCAGGCGTCGGTACTCAGCTCATCTTCCCTTCTCCGGGAAACCTTCCCCGCGCTCCCAGGTTTGTCCAGGCTTCTCCTCTGAGAATACCCCCACCCCGAGCCGTGTGCTATCTCTACCAATGCAGAGAGGACACCAGATTTGCACTGTCTGTCTCTCCCAGCATGCAGGGACCCAGCAGTGACCGTCCTTGCCCAGCCTCAGCAGCTCCCCGCTGTCTTGTGGAACTAAGCCCAGGAGCTGAGGCTGCACGCGAAGGAGAGATGAGCAGGGCACCACCTGAACTGGGCATTCAGGGCTCCAGACCACCCACCAGTGGGGCAATAGGTGAGGGGACAATGGCCTGTGAGATCCCCTGATGCTCCCTAAGTGCTCACACTAGTCCCTGGACACTGAAAGGGCTGAGACAACAGACTGTCGCGTGCCTCTGAGGCGGAAAGAGAAGATCAAGCCAGCTCAGGTGACCTTGAGAGAATTGCAGGGCTGTCCAGGGGCCCTTCCCCCAGGGAGGCAGCCAAGCAGAGCCAAGAGAAGCTTCTGCGGCCTGGGAGTCCAGAACAAGGGGGGGAGGGTGGGAAAGGTCATAAGGTCTCTAATCTCTCTTGTCCTCAGAGCTTCCCATGGTCTCCCCCGAGTCCTTCCCACTGTATATCTGGTTAATTTCTCTCAGGCTGGAGGCTGGGCCAGGACCCCTCAACTGCACCCAATCTTGCCTGTCACAAGCTGTGTGCCTGCCTCAGGGTCCCCCAGGCACCCCAGCCTGGAGCAGTGCAGTGTGGGGATGTTGAGGGGGTCTTGCGTGTGTTAAGCTCAGCCGTAGGCAAACTACGGCCCGCGGGCCTGATCCGGCCCGTTTGAAATGAATAAAACTAAAAACAAAAAAAAAGACCGTACCCTTTTATGTCATGATGTTTACTTTGAATTTATATTAGTTCACACAAACACTCCATCCATGCTTTTGTTCCGGCCCTCCGGTCCAATTTAAGAACCCATTGTGGCCCTCAAGTCAAAAAGTTTTCCCACCCCTGGTTAAGCTCCTACAATGTGCCTGCTCTAAGCACATGACTTCATTATTCCACTCACTGTATTCTGAAGAGGACGTCATCCCCATGTCACACACTGGGGCACAGAGGGGTTGAGTGGCTTGCCGAGGGTCACACAGCCAGTAAGTGGCAGAAGCAGGAAGTTCTGGATTCTTCTTCAGGCTTCAAGACCTTTACCTGCCTGAGAAACCCATACCTTCCACATGCCTCGAAGTATGTTGGGGGAGGGGAGAGCAGCAGAAACTTTGAACTGGTTCACATTGCCCTGGGGGGGCATGTGGGTTAGTCACAGAGGTCCCATGCATGGAGGAGCAGCCTTCAGACCTCCTCCTGCCGTTGAACAACTGCGATCAGGGCTCTAACCAGGCTGCGAGGGCTCCCAGTGGAATGAACAAGCTGAACTAATGAAGGAATGTATGGACTCTGGCCTGGAACCTTCTCAGAAACTCCCAGCCTTGCCCCAAGCTGCCTCCAAGCTCTGGAAACCAGCACACCCCATTCCAGATGCCAGTCCCCATTCAGCCACTTCTACCTGTGTGACCTCGGGCAAGCACTTCAGTGCCCAATCTGCCATTGCTGAATGGGGACACTTGTTCCTGAAACGACCTACATAACTGCAGGCACCTGTGCCCATAAGGGCTCTCCTTTCCGGGTGTGAGGGGGGTCGGGGAGCGGGGACAGGCACACTTCTCTCAGTGATCATGCACACATTCCCACACAGATGCAAGGCCTCTCATTCCAGGCTGGGAGGGCTCCAGGGACCTGTTCCTGCCAATACCATAAGCATGGGACGTTCTGGCCAGGCCACTCACAGTGGAGGGAACAGTGAGGGCCCTCAGGCACCCAGCCTCAGCAAGGAGGTGGGGAGCTATTCAGAGTCAAGCCCATAGATGTGCCTTCCTCACCTCACCCTTAACAAGCCAGGGAGTCATAAAGTCTCCCACAGCCACACATCCCTCCCCCTCCCGCGCTCCCATGCATTTCCAGCCCCTGTGGAGGGAGCAGGGTAGAGACACCAGCTGGAGGGCCAAACCCAGGGTTCTTGTTCGGCCATGAGACTTAGGGCAGGGTGAGGTCCCTCGGGCAGCCTCGGTTTCCCTTACACACAGTGGAGTGATTGAACCCTCAACCAACTGGGCAATGCCAGGCCCCAGCGGTTAGTGAAGAATCTGGATAACACCTGGGAGGAATTCATGTCTCCTCCTGCTGCTGGGACCCCAAAGCAGGCCCCAATCACACCTGCCCCCTCTGACGCAGCCGGCTACATCAGGATAGTCAAGGCCACACACTTTGGGAAGCCCGCCTGTTCCTGCAGCCCCTCCCCTCCCAGGAGGAAACACAGAGTCCACAGCCTCCAACTATCAGGAAATAATCTTTATTACAAAAATCTGCCTGTAAACAAATAGCCACCGCACTGAACAGCCACCCTCCAGGGCATGCACACCAGGTGGAGAGAGAGGCAGCGTCCTCTCCCCACACACAGAGCTGTCCCAGGAGCTGGGCTTGGGCTGCCGCTTGGGACACACATGGGGCTGCCCCAGCGCCTCTTTGGGCCCAGCCCTCGACGGCCAGTGGAAGCCACCTCCCTGGGCAGCCCTGTCTGTCCATGACCATGATGAGGGGGGGATACCGGAGTCTGGGCCAGCCCACCAATCTGTCCAATGATCTGCACAACGCAGGGCGTGCCCTTGAGGCCTAGAGCACCGAGAGGTCGTGGCAAGACTTGGACTTGGCACGGAAGGCCATCTTGCGGCTGTTGCGTGCTACGATGCGGCCCAGGAAGCGCTTCGCCTTCTTGCCAAGGCTCTCTCGCCGCCTGGTACCCGCTTGCCGACGTGCATTGGCCTCTTTGCTGTCCCTGCGCAGGCGTATCTGGCGCACGACGCCCTCGAACAGCGCCTGGACGTTGTGGTGCAGTGCAGCTGAGGTCTCAATAAACTTGCAGTCAAAGACCACCGCACAGGCCCGGCCCTCTGGTGGAGGTGGGGACAGGCACAAACCAGTCAACAAAGGGGGGGGCGGCGTGAGGAGCCCCTCAAACCCTGGCCACCCCATGGCAGCTACCACTCAGGAACCTACGGGTAAGCGACAGTGGAGCCCTGGGTCCTCAGAAACCGAGACCCCAGCCCTGTATGGAGGGTCTCAGGTATTGCTGGTCAGCCAACTGGTGTATGAGTTTAAGGAGCTCAGAAAGGCCCACAAAAGGAGACACATCTATTGAAATAATCTGAAGTCTGATACGTAAATGGAAGTGCTGCAGTCGTCAACACAGGAGAATGAGAACTTTGTTGGATGGCTGAGTGTTTTATATCGTGATGAATGACCAGTGGAATGGTGGGTATGTAACCAAGTCACTGCGAGGTTCCTCTAAGGGGCTCAGTTCTGGGGGCCGCAAAGGAGGATGCTCAGCCCAAGAGGGCAGGGTCCTCCCCAGGGGCAAGCCTACTTCAAGACTGGCCCAGGCCTGGGTCCAGGCTCTGACCTCCTGGCCTGGTTCCAGGCACTCTCCTCACTCCTCGTCTGTCAGGCCAGGGCCACAGACGACAGGAGAGGAGGGCCCTGAGGTGACCCTGCAGCCGCCACCTCTCCTGGTGCATTTGGTCCTTTCCCCAGCACTCTCAGGTTTGGGAGAGTCCTGTGGGAGGACAGCAGCTCTCTCCTTCTCCCCCCGCCCCCCAAGTTTTCTTCCTGAACATTTTTAGCCACTGACGATCCTCCGGGGACTCAAGCTGAGTCAAGCCTGAGTGGACCGCAGCCCAGCCAGGATCTCCCTCCCTTTCTGACCCCCACCCCGCTCACCATCCAAGGAGACCTCCCGGGAGCGCACCAGGTCGCTCTTGTTGCCCACGAGGATGATGGGCACGTCGTCTGTCTGCCGCGCCCGCCGCAACTGGACCCGCAGCTCTGAGGCCTTCTCGAAGCTGCCCTTGTCCGTCACTGAATAGACGATGACGTATGCATCCCCCATGGCCATGCAGTGGCCAGGTAGCCAGTGGCCCCCATCCTGAAGAAGATACACACACACACACGTCTACCCAACAGTCCTCATGCCCCAGCTACAAACTGTTGCTCCCAGCAGGCCCCTACCCCCAGCTCACCCCTCCCACCCCGCCCCCGGTCTCAGCCTGCATCCTACCTGCTCCCAAATGTCATAGACCATGAGCGATGCCTCTTCTCCATCCACCATGATGGAGCGATCATACGTGTGCCCTAGACAGGAAACCAGTAAGTAGTCAGGTTATTTGCTGGCTGCCAAAAGCCTCCCCCAACCGCCAGGTGCCAGGTTTCCTATTCTGGCCACACACCGCAACTCTCCCCAGTGCCCCCCTCCCAACCTTCGTGTCCACTGATGGCTGTTATGTGGCAGCAGAAGTGGGGGGTGGGGGGTGGGGGGCGTGGAGAGGGAAGGCATGCTGTGCCTGACCCCCACCTAGAAACCCCTTCCCCAAGCTAGCAATTCCTCTGCTCCCTGCCCACCCATTGCCTGGGTGGTTCTGACCACGGTGGCCTGAGTTAGAATAATGCTAGTCACATCCTCTGGAGGCCTCGGTCACCTAAGGCGCCTCTCCTAGAAACTCCCCCTGGCTGTGTTCCTGTCCATCTGGCAGGAAGGGCTGTCCTGCCCCATCCTAGAGTAGACATATGTGTGCCCCGGGCCTTCCACTCAGCATTTCTTCTTCTACCAAGGGTCCCTTCTCCCTTAATTTCCCCAACTGTGAAATGGGTAGGTAGAAGCATGATTCTGAAAGGATCTTCAAATCCCTTGGTATTTGCCATTTCATTCTAGGTCCCCAGCCCCGTAGCCCCGAGTCCTAACCCTGGGATCTCCCCTCCTTTGAACAGTCCCAGCCCCTCACCTGCGGCCTCTGCTTCAGGCCCATCCTCTAAGCCACCGAAGATCCGCGCCAGAGCGCTCTTGCCCACGCCGGGCGCCCCCAGCAGCAGCACCTTGTAAACACTCTCATCCGAGTCACTTCCCCCTGAGCTGAGCGAGTCCGAGGAGCTCTCAGGCCAGTCCAGCCTCCGGCCCTGGGTCCGGGGGCCCGCCCCGGCCGTGGCCAGCGCACTGGGAGCCAGCGCCGCCTGCAGGTCGCGCTCGTCCACGGGCATGCTTCGGCGGTGCAGCGGCGGCGCGGGGCCCCAGGGCGTGCTGCCCCGACGGCGCTCGCGCTCCCGGCACCCGCCGCGGCTCCCACCCGCTGCGCTGCCGCCGCCATTCAGAGTCATCACGTCGGACTCCGTCTGGGGAAGAATCGGGACGGCCTCGTCAGCCACGGTGGCGATGGAGAGGGAGGCTGGACCCCGGCGCGCCTGCCCGACCCGGGGTCCGGCAAGATGCTCGCAAGCGACGTCCCGCCGAGTCCCATCCCGGGCGCGGAGGTCCCTGCGCCCTGACTGGTGACCCATCCTCCTGACTTGCCCATCAGCAGCCCTGACGCTGCGACCACCCCCACCGCGTTCCGCCAGGACACTCACCCCCTCGCTCGCGCACAGACACGGTCAGGACAAGGTCCCGCGCTCGGATCGCAGACCCCGGCTCGCGCACTCAATGTTGTCACAGCCGGTGCTTCTCGGTCCGCACTGGGTCCGCGCTCGGGAGCAGCCTATTTAAGCCTCTGCCCGCCCCCGCGCTCGCCCCCGTCCACGCTGAGGCCGGGGCTGACGTGTCTGTCCCCCTCTCCCCAGGAGGGATCCCACACCCTCCTCCCGGGACCTCACACCCACCGAGACCCCGCCCCACCCGCCAGGGCGGAGCAGGGCAGACTGGCAGACAAAGCCCGGGTCTGAGTGTGTGTGTGTGTGTGTGTGTGTGAGAGAGAGAGAGAGAGAGAGAGAGAGAGAGAGAGAGAGAGAGAGAGAGAGAGAGAGAGAGAAGAGATGTGGGAGGCAAGGAAGGGGGAAGAAGTAGGGAGGGGATGTGAATGGTGCTGAGGAGGTGTAGTGGGGAGGGTGCCGTGATGGCTGGGGGCAAGGACCAACCAAAGTGTGCCAACCCCTTTCTGGGGAAGAATTAGGTCTGGCCCTTTAAAAGTAAATTCACCACCACCACCCCTCTCCACCCCCCTCTTGCCCTGCCCTGGCCTGTCGCCCAAGCAAGCAGAACATTTACAGACTGGACAGACTTCACCCTTCTCTGCCCATTGACATCCACTCCCCACTGTCCCGTATCTGAGCTGGAATTTAGGGGTCCTCAATCCGACTTCTAGCCTCAACACCAAGTTCTTCCCGCTCCTCCCTGCCATGGGAAGTTGAAGTCTCTGCCTGATGAGCTTGCCCTTCAGGGTGAGGGTGAGTGTCACCTCATAAACCCCTGGGGGCCTCTGCGAGCTACTTGGGGGAGGGGATAGGGAAGGGAGGCCCTCTGGCAGTGTCGGCAGCTAGAGGTTTCAGCTTGAATCCTGGGGAGGGAACACGCCCAGAGCAGAGAAAGGATGAACTCAGTACCACCTCAACCCCCAGCACCCTCCAGACAGCTGCCAGCAACTCTGCTAAAAATACCTGGCCCTGGCCCCAGCCCTGGTCATTCTGTTTCTGGGCTGGAAGTTACCCAAAGTTGGGGAAATCCTGGCAGGCAGGTGTCAGATGCCAGCAGGAGCAGAAAGTGGTGGAACTGGACCAGGAACTGGATCAGGGCTGCATCCAGCCACTTTAAGAGCCTCCAATGTCTCCCTCCTTCGCCCTGTTCCTAGTCTGGACCTGCTTGTTCAGGACACAAGCAAGACCTGGAGGTTCAGACACCCATCCAGGAGGAGCGCCGATGCAGGGAGAAGTGGGGGGAGCTCTTAGCACCACTTGGTGCCACCACTGCCCAGAGCTCATCCCTTCTTCAGACCTAGGGTGGCCGCCGGGACACAGAAGGGAGATGTAATGAGGAGGGTTGGTTTCTAGTCCTGGCTCTCCCTCCGGGTTCCTGGGTCTTGCCTCCATCCCAGGCTCTGGGTACCCAGCTATAAATTGGACATGAGCTAGTTCTCCTTACTCATATATCTGGGGTATGTGAGGGTTGGGGGCAGGCAGGCTGTGAGGTGCTTCGTGACAGGGCCCTACTATAAGACTCTGACGTTTGGTTGTAACAAGTGTGGCAGGAGTGGAAACACCCATTCAGGGCTCAGGTGACATCACAGATGATGGATCCTGGTGTGCTGTTGTAGGTTGTCATGGAGACCCGGTAGGACTCTCTAGCTGCTGCGTCAGTTTCCTTGGCAACATCAGAAAGGGCCCTGGAGTGAGAGGGCCTGGCTAAGTGTTAGGGGGTTCATGCAGTCCTCTCTCGTTCTTGAAGTCCCCAAAATAAGCCAGGGCTGGACTATAGGGTGGCGCATCCAATTGTGTTCTTCACAGGGCCTGACGGGTCTTGGAGGCCTGGACAAGCCTATGCTGGCTCTAACTTCCTGGGCCAGGTCTAATGGGAAGAGGGGGTTGTGGGTCAAGGCTCATGTCAGCAGACACAAGTCTCAAGGGCCAGCAAACCACTTCCCATCAGGATCCTGGCTGGGCTGCTTATGGCCCCTCCTACCCCACCGCTCACATGACTATGTCACTGAAAAGAGCTTCTGCATGTCCAGCAGAGGGTGGGCAAGAGGGGGGGTGGTATCTGTGGCCCTTCCCAGCAGGGAGCCATGCAAGGAATTAGGGCTGGGTTTCCCCTCTGGTAATCTGAGCTCTTGACCTCAGCAGTGTTTCTTCATTGCCAAGGGAACTGCATCCACATTGGGCCACTCAGGCCCCAGGCATTCCCCAACAGGCCAGACACACTCACTTCAAGCTTAGGTATGGCCAGGAGCCCCAGGAACCAAGACCAGGACATGACCTTCAGACACTTCCACTCTCACCTCCCGATCCTCCCAGCTTTCTCAACAACCCGACCTTTAAATCCCAGCTCTGTCCCTCACTAGTTGTTTCACCTCTGCCCATTTATCTTGGCTGAGACTGCTTCCTCCTGTGTAGAATAGGGATATTGTCTTGGAGGGGGTTGTTATATCAATAAAGTAGTTGGCACGTGTCTGGCATATAGTAGTGTCTCAATAGGAACACTTTCTTTTTCATGCTTGGTTGGGCAGGGCAGGTTGAGTGAATCCGTGGGCCCTGTCCTGTTTCTTCTTTCCTGCTTCTGCTCTGTTCTCTCCAGAACAGTCATCTTCTCTAGATAGGGGCAGATCCCTCTCCTCTCCCCCTCAATACCCACCTTTTCTCTGTGGGACCCTCACATCCTTCTCCCTCCCTTCTGTAGCAAAA
Source organism: Myotis nattereri (assembly GCF_964212035.1). Lineage (NCBI taxonomy): Eukaryota > Metazoa > Chordata > Mammalia > Chiroptera > Vespertilionidae > Myotis > Myotis nattereri. The sequence continues at coordinate 12,762,801 of NC_138090.1, forward strand.
TACTGCAAGGGGGACTTGGCTAGGCTTCAGTGTCTTTAGCTCTCCTCACACAACAGCCCCCACACCTCAGTTCCTCTGTTCTTGTCTAAAGTCCAATTCATTCATTCATTCATTCATTCATTCATTCATTCCACTGACTTCTACTAAGTACCTACTGTGTGCCCTCAGACCCTTGTGCTGTGGGCATGATGATAAGCAAAAGTCCACATAGCTGGGCACGTTCTACATGTCATCTAGTCCTGGGTCAATCTCATTTCGCTATGATTTGTCATTTCCATTTTGCAGACATGGTAACCGAGGCCTGAGAAGTCATAGGCCAGAAACAGAAGAGCCAGACACACCCGGTAGAAGGCTTTAGAGACCTAAAACCTCAAACACCCCCCACCCCCCCAACCCGGTACCCATGTCCTCAGACAGCACCTGGGTTCCAGAAAGTTCCCTGGGCACTAGCCCAGGATTCACAGATGGTGTCCATGCAGGCAGCCAGGGGCCAGACACATGAGTCAAGACTGACAAGGGGACTGTCTGATGTTGACTGCTGTGACATGATCAGCTTAATATCCCTTGCCCACCACGGCCTGGCTGCCAGGAGGGCCAGCGGAATGACTCAGTGACACCTGCCTTCCCGATGACTTTCCACACCCGGCTGAACAGACACCACAGACACCTTTGAGAGATCAGGGCTGTCAGTGTGTATACGGGTGGTGAAGCTTACAGCCAGGTACTGGTGGTTGGGAAGGCTCCCTGGGGCCTGAGGGACCCTGGCTGGTCACCCTCCCTCTCTGGAGCACTGAGCTTCTCCGTCTGTGTAAGTGTGTGTGTGTGGGGGGGGGGGGCGTGCGGGGGGGGGGGGGGGGGACAATGCCTGGAAGATCACCTGACATGGGCCCAGATCCATTTTAAATCTCCACAGACCAGTCCCAAGTGATTGTCATGACCATCCCCACATGACATGTGAAGACACTGAGGCTTCACCTCTCTGAGCTTGGGCAGCCAGATCTTGTGTCTCTAGAGGAGGAAGCCACGCCCTCCTGGAATTGGGGTGGGGTGGGCACAGGCCCTTCCATTCAGGCAACAGCGCCCCCTGCCGGCTGAGCTGTCACTGCTACACTGCTTAGGTTCCTCCTTACTCCCTAGAGGTCTTGGGGAGTAAATTACTTATTCTAGCAGCTCATCTCACCTGCAAAATAGGGATAATAGAGAGTAGTAACTGCTACAGAAACTTGGATTAAGAATTGCCCGACTAGGTAGTATATGTATAGTTGCCACCAGGATAGGCTGTGTTGTCAGCCGGTCCTGGAGAACAGATTTGCCAAATGCTCAGACGCCCTGCTGAGGTCTCTGGAGGTCTCTGCCCACAGTCACTTCTGAGTCTCAGCCAGGCACACCTAACTCAAACCTGAACTCACTCAACTTCTGGTTTACAGGAAACACAGCCGACAAAGGAACAAATCAAACTGTGGTACTTCTCCAGGACAACTCACCTGGACTTTTCAAAAAAGTCAGTGGGTGTTGGGAAGAAGAGAGATAACAACCAAATGCAAATACGTGAAACTCGACTGGAGCCTGATTTAAAAAACAACTATGAATGATGAGAAATTCACATATGACAGGATATTAAATGGTGTTAGGGAATTGTTCATTTTTTGCCAGATAATACTTTTTTTATTGACTTCAGAGAGGAAGGGAGAGGGATAGAAACATGGATGAGAACCATTGATCTGCTGCCTCCTGCAAACCCCCTACTAGGGACTGAGCCCGCAACCCGGGCATGTGCAGCCGACCGGAATTAAACCCAGGACCCTCCAGTCTGCAGGCCAACGTTCTATCCACTGAGCCAAACTGGCCAGGGCACAATTTTTTTTTAATATCTTTTTATTGATTTGAGAGAGGGAGAGGGAGAGGGGGAGATCAAAACATCAATGATGAGCGAGAATCATTGATTGGCTGCCTCCTGCATGCCCCCTACTGGGGATCAATCCCAAAACCCAGGCATGTGCCCTTAATCAGAATCGAACCTGGGACCCTTCAGCCAGCAGGCCAACGCTCTATCCACTGAGCCAAACCGGCTAGGGCTCTTTCCAATTTTTTTTATATATTTGCAACTATTCCTAATCAAACCATCGAGAGAAATTATTTAAATAAGCTCAATCTCATTGACCTGCCCTGTTATAGGCACTCACTATGACCACCCTCCCACAACCTCAAGTAACCCAACCAAGATGAAAGACGCGAAAGCAGACAGGAAAATGAATATAAATTAAGGGTTTATTACAAAATGCAAAGTGTGAGTTTCTTATTGTCAGTGATTCAAGAAGACAAGGTCATGAGCCCTGGGTGAGGCTGGAGGCAAAAAGCCAGGCTCAGGAGCGGGCCGACAGGCACTGGTTCACAACCTCCAGCAGGTGGGTGTTCTCCAGGGCAGCTGCCACCCGCTCCTTATCTGCAAGTTGCTTATTCACTGGATGGGAAGGAGGGAGTGGTAATATGTGTATATACCCCCACCAACAAAGCCCCCCACCCCTTATCTCCTTCCCAGGACCCCATGCCTCAATAAGGCTACCGCAACCACCGGAGCCCACATCTAGAACCCCTCCCACCTCGCTGCTCAAGTCTGCCTCCCATAAAGCCTGACACCCCCTGGTCCCGGTCAGTTAGGAGAGGGAGAGGACAGGAAGGAGGGTGGGGGGGACACAGTAAGCAAAGGAGACTCCAGTCAGTCCAGCTTCAGTCTAGGCTGCCACCTCCACTGAGGAGTCACCCACCCAGCACCCCCCTGGCCCCACAAACCACCAGGGCAAGGGGGAAGCTTCGGGGCCAATGCCTCAACACCCCACACTTACCTGCATGCTCTGAGGCATGGGTCCCTGGCGTAATGTGCACGTCCATCTGGGAGGGAGACAGGTAGAGCCTGAGCCCTCAACCACCTGTCTACCCCTTCTTTCCTCTCCCCCGATTCACCACCTCCTAATCATGCCTCTGAATTCTGGCCCTTCCAGTATACCCCAAATCCACCGGAGCCACTCCCCTTCTCCCCAAAGGGCCGGCCAACTGCTGTTGACTCAAAAGCATTCTACCTGTGCCCTGTCCCTGCTCCAAACCTATCTTTAGCTCCCTACTGCCCTTCCCGACCCCACTCCTCACTACCCTTTTGCACTTTCCAGCTCGGGCCTTTATTCTTGTTGTCCCTCGCAGTTTCGTCCCTTGCTAGCTGGGATCCTTCCAGGTCCGTGTTTCTGCTCTGCGTGTTCTCAGTAGCAGATAATTACACTTGCACCCCATCCCCAGCACGCAGTGCCAACTTACTTTGAAACGCTGGGGGAGAGATCGCAGGAGCTTGACTTTGATGGACAGGCCAATGAGGGTAGCCATGCTGCAGTGAGGAATGGTGGGGGTGAAGGCCACTGCCACTGTGCTCTCGGGGTCGCTCACCTGGGTGGGGGTGGGCTGTCAGAAGTCTTGGCGCTTTCAGCCCAGCGTTCCTCTTCTTACTTTGTGGCTTGGGGGCAAGTCGCCTGACTTCTATGGGCCTCGGTGTCCTCACCCATAAAATAGGCACAACAACTCCCGCCTCTCCACCCCCCACCCCCCAAGATGCCCTGAGGAGTCCCTGAGCTGAGAGAATGGCGGCCGCTTAGTGAACGGGTGAACCTTTCTGACTCCTGAACCAGTCGCTCCCCTCGGACGCTCGCTGGGCTGACTCACCTGAACCCGCACTTGCTCCACTACGTTCAGTTCCTCTAGTGTCAGCGGATGCTCCGGGTCATTGATGGAGCGAATCAGATGTGGCCAGTGAAGGAAAGGGGCCTCTGCGCCTTTGCCCGCTCTGCACGCCCTCCGCCGGGAATGCCTGCGCCTGGCACAGCTCCACCGACCCCGGGACGTCACTTCGTCCCCCTCCCCGGCCCCCGCGAACCCGCCCGCGCCCGGCAGCGGCGGATATCGAAGATCTCGCGCGCGTCGATGCTGTCCGGGACCTGCTCGTCCTCCTCGCCCGCGGTCACCGGCCGCTCCCCGGAGCGCTCGTAGATAAGGGGGTTCGCGTTCTCCAAGAGGCCGCCCCCCGCGCCGCCGCCGCCGCCGCCCACCATCGCTGAGCCGCCGGGGGCCGCCGTCGGCGCGCACTTCCGCTTCTAACGGCGCACTTCCGGGAAGGGGCGGGGCGGAGCGACGGCGTCGCCCGAGGGACACGCAGCCTAGCCTGTCCTCGGCCGCGGCCTCCGCGCTCTCTGCACGTGGACCCGGTAAGGCGCGACGGTTCCAGCAAAGGCACCGAGAAGGCGACGCCGGGCGGTGCCAGCCGTAGCGTGTTGGACCGAGGCCGGTTCTCGGGGACACCGAAGACCGGCCTGAAGCCGCCTGGCGTAGCTCAGGCATCACTTCCTCTGGGAAGGCCGCTCCTTTGGCTCGGCGGGCGCTCGCGTGCCCAGAGTTGCCTGTACCGCTGGCACCGTTCTCTGCGTTCGGAGCCTCCAAGGGACGCGCCTGCATCCCCCGCTACACCCGGGGCCCGGGAGTGCCCTGCCGGGTGCCCCTAGCGCGGGCGAGAAGGCGTTCTTTAAATGTTTGTTAAATGAATAAATGACTGTGAACTGGATCTTGGCGGGAGGTGGAGGAAGGGAGAGCCAGGGGGTGAGGGTGGGATGTTAAGTGCCAGGTCTCCTGTGCATTTCAAAAGGCTGACATGGCTGAGTAGAGAGGGGGCCACGCCAGGACAGACAAATAAGGGGTTGAAGAACCTTGAAGGCTGACCCAAGAGACATCCTTGAAAGCAAGGAGGAATTTTAGGATGAAGGGCGGTCACACTTCCCTGCCTTTCCTCTTACGTCAAGCATGTCAAACTCAAAGGCTAACACGGGCCAAATAAACAAGGTTTAAGTTTATGTGGGCCGCAAAACAACAAAAGCTTCAGTTTTCATAGAAACATCGGTTTATGATAGAGACATGCTGAATACAAAGGGCTGAAATAAATGAGTAATCGTTAACATAATAAAACATTTTAATAAAATTTAATATTTTTTCTTGAACATTAACTTACCAGACACTGAATAACTGCACAAATTAATATGCATAATGCAAATAAACCTGTTTTTCTTGTTCTCCGAAAGCGAAATATTTCCTGTTGTGCACACCAAACAAATCAGTACAAGACTAATGACGTGGCAATCGGCTGCTAAAATATTCGCTGCTAGTATTAGTGGACAGAAATGGTGGGCCTGCGCATAAAGCGTGTAAGGGAAATGAATGCAACGCAATTCTAGTAATCAGTCATTAGCGAACGTTGTAGTTTGTTATTAATTATTATGTATGACAGTCTATTGTAAAAGTTAAGTTAGGAAATTTTTGTTAAAACGTTTCTTAAATACCGTTATATTGCCTGGGCAGCAAAAATATTTGTTGGTGTTTGACATGCTTGTCTTATGTCTCCCTTCACCCTGAACAAAGGTCGTTCTCATTTCTCGGAAATGTTGACCATGCACCTCCTCAAGGAAGCTCTCCTGGGTTCCTGGCTCATTCCCTTCCCTTCTGGCTTGTTGCAGCCGCTCTCGTCCCCGGAGCACCCTTGTCAGGCCTGTGATTATAAGAACAGGGAACTCAGGTTTGAGGAGAGGGTTGGTCCCTGGTATTGGGGAGGGGCTGCAGAAACCTCGCGGCCCCTTCCGAGGTGGTTCATAGGCCCATGCTCCCCCACTGAGCCACAGTTTCTTAGGTTTTGCTTTGTTTTGTTGGGACGCAAGACTACTTCGTATGTGGTGTGGTGGACTTCCAGTAGAAAGCATACAGCGTTGGATTGTTTTGCTTTTTTTGTGTGACAAAATAAGTTGCTGACCTCACAGATGTCCATGTGCATTTCTCTTAGCGCCAGCGAGGTGAACTTCCCTTCATTTGTGTAAGAGCCTTTGTGTGTGTTCCTTATTGTCTGAACCATTTCAAATTCTTTCGCCACGTATACACAGCTGGCATGTTTATTTATGTGTAGAAATTGTTTTATCTACTAAGAATATCAGCTCTTGCCCTAGCTGGTTTGGCTCAGCGGATAGAGCGTCGGCCTGCAAACTGAAGGGCCCCAGGTTCAATTCAGGTCAAGGGCACAAGCCCAGGTTGCAGGCTCAATCCCCAGTAAGGGGCGTGCAGGAGGCAGCTGATCAGTGGTTCGCTCTCATCATTGATGTTTTTATCTCTCTCTCCCTCTCCCTTCCTCTCTGAAATCAATTAAAAAATATTTAAAATATATATATCAGCTCTTTCTCTGTTAGGTGACTTTCAATCACTCCTTCCCTCCCTGATCGCCACAGCAGGAAGGCTGCACTCTAGACACAGCTATACTTCTCTTTTATAGTTCTCATAATATTGGTCCTCGTTTGGGGGATGCTTTCTTTATGTCATTTGTTGCCACCTAGAGCATGAGGTCCCTAGGATAGCAACCTTGTATGTCCAATTCCCACAGTTCTGCTCCTCACATGACCTGGCACAGTCAGTGGAAAGGACACTCTCACCCCATCAAGTTCATGTGACCATTTGCTTTTAACTCCTGGGACTAAACCACAGTGCCAAGCCCCACGGAGCTGAGTGTGGTGGAAAAGGCTGGCGCTGGACCCAGTGAAAGCAGTAGGAGGTGGAAGTAGGGGCAGGGCTATAGGCCAGAAGTTTATAAATCAAGTGTTTATAGATCAGGATCCTTGAGCTGAGCTGAGAATGGGAAGGAGGCAACAACATCAATAATCTGCAAGGGCCCTGGCCGCTTAGCTCAGTTGGTGATAGTGTCATCCTTATACACCAAGGTTGCAGGTTCAGTCCCTGGTCAGGGCACATACAAGCAGCAACCAATGACCGCATGATTAAGTGGGACAACAAATTGATCTCTCTTTCTCTCCCAAATCAATAAATTTAAAAAAAAAATTTAATCTGTAAGGGCAACTTATTGGGTAAACCCAATCCTTATGCCCATGCCTCTGCCCACAGGCTAGCACTCTGCCAGCCCCGCCTGGACTGCTCACACAGTGCAGGTGCAGGGGAGCCTCATCCATGTGCAGGGCACTAACATGGGGGTCCACATCTTTCTGGAAATTCTCTTTGCCAAGCCGCCTCTAGGGGCCCAGTGATTTGCACCCCTTGAGCCTCCTGAATCTTGGAGGGGTCCTGGGCACTCCAGGCCCTGGGGTAGGGGGTACTCTGAGCTCTGGGCTGGGCTACATTTATCATTTATTTCATCTAAACCCCCCCAGCCAGTTTTCCCTCTGAGTGTGGTGGATTCCCCCATGTATGTATTTTTCTGGTGAGCCCACTGAGATTTGAAAGGGAGAGGTAACTTTCCCAGACTCAGGACTTGGCACTCAAAGGGCATTAGTTCCTGCTGCAAAGCTGTGGAAGGGCAGACGCCAACACCCCACTGGGCTTAGGCCCCATCCTCCCTTCCTCACATCCACCCCAACCCACTCTCCTGTCCCTAGGAAGGGAGCCCTTTGGGGAATGTCCTGCATGTTCTCATATCTGTAAGTGGCCAATAGAAAACCTAGATACCAGGAGTCTGGGAGTTCTGAGATCTCAGCCACAGAGTCTACCAACTACTGAGAATGTGTCTGTCCCCACCCAGTGTCCCCCTAGATTAAGTATCATGTATCATTGAATTTAACCACCCCCCCCCCCGAACACACATACACACACACTCACTTATCTGTGTCCCACAGAGGTGACCAACTCCATTTTTTTGTAAGAAGCAGGAATGGGCTTGTCATGGGCCCTGGGAGCCTAAGCCCGCTGTGCGGTGGCCAGGATAACCAGATGGGTTCCTCTGTCTCCTGCCTTCTGAATTTTGCCTTTATTCTTACTGGTTCTGCAGACACAATTGGGCCAAAACTTATATGATCATAGCACGTCCAAGATGTTTATCTGTGGGATGTTTCCTGGAAGTAAAGGGTTGAAGACCCAGAAGGTCCAGGCATGTCTAGAACACTCTGGTCCCCCGGCTCCCAAGTGCCCCTCCATCCAGGGAGGTCTCCTCTTGCCTTTTGGAATTCTCCTAGTCAACTACCCCCACCCACCCCATCGCGCCCCTCTGCTGAGCATTCCCCAGCTCACTGTGGGCATCTACATGATTAGTCTTCCTACTTATTGTTTTCCCTAAACTCCCCCCCCCCCCAAAAAAAAAATACACCCTCTCTCATGGTTTGTTCCAGTGTGCAAATTGTGTTCATTTGGCCTCTCTGTTCCACCAAAGCACTTTCTCTGTCACTAAGAGGCGATATCTCTCTTCTCTTAGACCCAGGACTCCCACCATGCTCCTACTTCTGACCAACTTGCCCTCTCCATGCACTAGATTTCCCAGGAGGAAAGCCTTCTTTCCCTTCACTGCATTTAAGCCCCAACCATAGAGCTGCTTGAAATTGGGCTTAAAGAATGGAAATTCCTGCACTACCCAGTCTGGCCACCTGATGGCAGACAAGGATAACTTTAAGCCTAGGCTAGGCTAACTTGAACTTGGCAAAGAGCTTTCCTTATCAGTGAACACTCACTGATGCATAAGGCTTCCCCTGCACCTGAAAGCATATATTGAGCACCTGTGGCATGCATGTATTGGTACATTTTTCAGTCTTGCAGATGCATAATATACTTTTCAAAACCTGTCTGGCATGGCTCAGTGGTTGAGTGTAAACCTGTGAACCAGGAGGTCACAGTTCCGCCTCCCCCAGGCCCCCATCAGGGCACATGCCTGGGTTGCAGGCTCGATCCCCAGTGTAGGGCCATGCAATCAATGATTCTCTCGTCATTAATGTTTCTATCTCTCTCTCCCTCTCCCTTCTTCTCTGAAATAAAAAAAAAAAATAGTGGGTTCCCAGGACTAGTTTTTAGGACTCGTCTCAGTAATCTTTTTAAAACAGCTTTATTGTAGAATAAATTACATACAATTAAATTCACCCATTTTAGGTGTACAATTTGATGAAGTTGGGTAAGTGTATAAGACACACAAACACCATCACATCAAGTTTTAAAATGCTTTTATTGCTCCAAAAAGTTGTTTCATGTCTCTTTGCAGTCATTCACTGTCCTGACCCTGATCCCACCGAATTGCTTTCTGTTATTATAGTTTGCCTTTCCTAGGATGTCATAGAAATGGAATCATTTTTTACTGACTTCTGTCACTTAGTATAATGTTTTTGAGATTCAACCAACCAGTCTTCTTTACTGAGTAGTATTCCATATACAATATGCCATATTTTATCCACTCAAAGTAGCTGTGAACATTTTCAGATGAGTCTTTGTATGAAAGTATGCTTTCATTTATTTGGAGTAAATAGCTAAGAGTGGAATTGCTGGGTCATATGGTGAGTATATGTTTAACTTTTAAATAAAAATGCCACACTGTTGCCTTAGCTGATTTGGCTCAGTGGATAGAGCTTCGGCCTGCAGACTGAAGGGTCCCAGGTTCGATTCTGGTCAAGGACACATGCCCAGATTGAGGGCTCCATCCCCAGTAGGGGGGTGTGCAGGAGGCAGCTGGTCAATGCTTCTCTCTCATCATTGATGTTTCTGTCTCTCCCTTCCTCTCTGAAATCAATAAAAACATATTTTTTAAAAAAAGAAAGCTTACACGTTTTTTAAACAAATGCCCAAAATGACTGCCATTTTTGCATCCCTACCAGCCACAGATGAGGGTTCTAAATGCTCTATACCCTTGCCAACACTTGGTCTTATGTCTTCTACATTTGATTAATTTTTATGGGTGTAGTGGTATCTTATTGTGATTGGTTCCCTGTTGCTCTCTCCACACCCCCACCTCCACCCCAAGGATCAAGGTTAAAGGAGCAGATTCAGAAAGCTGCCTAGTTATTCTTGGCAGGAGAGAAGTTTGATCTGAAAGCGCTCCAGCTCCAGATGCCAGGAGAGGACCTGGCATGTTGTTTAGGCATGACCTTTGCCCTGTCCTTCAGCTAGTACCTGCAACTGTTTGAATTAGCAAATGTTTACTAGTGTCTCACACTCTCCACCCATCCTCCCACCCCCTGCTCCCAGCCAGCTCTGTTCCCGACACTGAGGCTCAGAAACTAGTCCTGCCCTTCCTTGGAGTGAGCAATCTCCCAAGCCAACAGGGAGACAGATGCCCTGACAGACGCTGGCCCTAAGAACAGACTTTCCTTGGCTTTGGTTCCATGCCTCATGTTTTCACACATATGCCTTTTCTTCCACACAGTGAGGTGGTTCCAGTTATCATCACTGTTTTATGGATGAAAACTAGGCCCGAAGTTGTGACGTAACTTGTACAAGGTCACACAGCCAGAACTTGGCAGAGCCAGGATTTGAACACAGGAAGTCTGGCTCTTAAGTCACATCTTCCCCATAGAGGGGATTTGCGTTGTTAATAGCAATCTGCCTGCAGGGCAGCGCCCTGCTTCCCCCTGCCACTTGAGAATCCTCCAAGAGAGAGGGCCTCCAGGAGAAACTCACCCCCAACATATACCCTGGACAGACTGATGGCCCTGCCTTGAGAACCCAGCAGCCATGCAGAACTAAGGGGAGCAAGCCAAGGGGAATCCACAAACTCAGGGGGGTCAGGGCCTGTAGGGCAGAGATTGGTGAACCTTGGGTAGCCTCTCTGGTGCTATCACAGGTAGGGCCCTGTGAGCAGTGTGAGTATGTGACCACCAGGGGGTACTGCAGGATCAGACGTGCACACCTGGCCCCAGCCAGTGAGACAAGGTACTGGCAGCTTCTCCCAGTAGACACAGACAAGTGTCCATACCCAGGCCAAACTTAGTTTTACACACACACACACAAATAGGGTTCCATCAAGTTCCACAATGTACTGGATGTATCTTTGAACAAGTCATTTAGCTTCTTTGTTCCTTAGTTTTTCCATCTGTTAAGTGGGAACAATGATCGTGTTCCTCTTCACAGATCTGCTGTGAGCATTGAATGATTGTGAGCTGTAAGGTGCCTAGAACAGTGTCTTACACACAGAAAATGCTCAAAAAATGCTTCTTGGTATAGGTATGGACATAAACTTCAACCACACTGTCTGAAAAAATCAGATGGTTCCCTGACTACGACTTAAAGATGGACAAATTAGGGATTTTAGGGGGTGTCATCGTAACTTTGGCATGGGTCTCTTCCACTTTAACACTTGGGCCTGTGCCTGCCCAGAAATGGTAGCAGATGGAGCCCCATGGTGCTTTGAATGACAGGCTGAGTGCCCTCTCAGCAAAGTGGCCCTCTTAGGTTCTCAGGGAAGCCATCATCCAAGCCCCCCTCCCACTCTGCCTGCAGCCCCTCCTCCTGGATTTTAGACCCACCTCCTCTTAAACCTCCCCAGTTCCCTGTCCATCTTGTCCAGGCCCTGAAAGACTACTCCAAGAATAGAAAGAAACTTGGCAGGGGACACCAACTCTTTTACTTGGGAATAGTGGTCCCCACACACCCCTCTTCCTTCTCCCTGTCCATCAGCCCCAGACCCCTCATGCCTCAAGGACATCATTACCCACTGATGCACAGTTGCCCCTCCCTACTACTGTCCCTGAGCGAGCCTCTTCTGATTCCAGGGGCCTTGACATCCATCCTCTCCCTCAGGTCTCTGCACAGTCCTCCGGGGTCCTGAATAGATCCCCACTTTACAGATGAGAAAACTGAGAATCGGAGAGAAGCACCTTGCTGAGGCCACAGAGAGACTGAGGACAGAGCCAGGACTCATTCCCAAGTCTATTGGCCTCCAGATGGCTTGTCCTTCACCCTCCAGAATATGCTCTTGTATCGAGACAGTTTTTTCCAGCTGCTGGAGTGGAGGTCTAGGGGCTGACGTAGGGGAGGAACTGGGATTCTAATAGGTAGCAAGGCTGGCAAGGGGAGGCTTAGAGTGTGGGGCTTTGCACAGCACAGCCCACAGAGAGATGACAGGGGTCACTGCTGTTCACTCAGATGCTGGCACGAGCCCCCTCTGTGCTTCAGGCCTGGATATTGAAATGATCAGTGTGCACAATGCTGCCCCAACCAGACTGAGGGTCTCACCCCCACTGATTGGGTCTGCTGGTGAGGGGGACATACAGGGTTGAGTCTTCCTAGCCATGGAGGTCAGTATCCGGGCCATCCTTCTCCCCAGTCTCTAGGCCCATTACACCCCACACTATCTGAGTCCCCAAGGAAGTGAAGACTGAATTTGGTCTGCCCGGCCAGTGTGGCTCAGTGGTTGAGTGTCGACCTATGAACCAGGAGGTCACGGTTTGATTCCTGGTCAGGGCACATGCCCGGGTTGCAGGCTCCATCCTCAGTAGGGGGCGTGCAGGAGGTAGCAATCAGTGATTCTCTCACATCATTGATGTTTCTATCTCTCCCACCTCCCACCTTTCTTCTCTGCAATCAATAAAAATATTTTTTTAAAAAAGGACTAAGCCCAGTCTTAACTCCCCTTGGATGAGGTGAGCAGTGGTGGGAGCCCTGGGCCCCTCGGGCCTCCTAGGAGACCAAGCCATCCTCAGAGCAGATGCAGAATCACCACAGGGGCCTCAGAGCCGCTTGACAGGTGGGTGGTCCCATGCCCTCTGCCTGGCCCATCTCCTGAGGGGACCTCTGTGTGGCAGACAAAGGATGAGGCAGAGCCAGGGCAAGCGCCTGGGAGCTGGCGTCCAGCCTCTGTCACGACCATCCCCTGGGATGGGAGCTGCCTAAAGTCACCACCTGAGAGCCAGGAGGAATCTGACTCCCAGTGTGACTGACTCTGGGGCCCTCACACCAAAACCTGAGTGAGGCTCCTGGCCCTTCCAAGCCTCCCAGCGCCTCACCTGTGCCTCGGTCCCCGGGACCTTCATTCCTGCAGGGCAGTGCCCTGACCTCCATGTGGCCAGCTGGAGCGCACCTGGTCTCAGCCTGGGTCTGGGGAGCAGATGGGCGGAGAGAAGACTAGAAATGACAGACCAGAGTTCTAAGAAAGAGACAGCATTGGCTGCAGCAGCAAGAGAGCCTAATGACACCTGTGAACTCTGAAGCCCGTGTTAGGGCCACCAGAAAAATACAGGTGGGCAGTGGGGATTCCTCAATCATCTCCTCTCTGGACCAGATGTTCAGTGAGGGCAGGCTCAGGTCTGAGCTTCTTACTCTACACCCCAAACCCAGGCCATGGGGTAAGCCCACCTGTGGGCAGCCAAGACAGTCCTTGGGAGCCAGTCTCCAGGTTGTGTCTCTCCATGAGCTCAGGCAGGTCCTTGCCTCTCAGAGCGGGCTCCAGTTCCCTGTCTGCATTAAGGCTGGGTGCGTTGGTCTCTTGCAAGAGGCTGCAGGAGTCTGGCTCTCTAGGAGTTTGACACATCCAAAAAGGCATAATAGAGGGGATGAGCTGAATTTTGGAGGATAACTAGGGAGTTCGCCTGATTGACAATGCAAGGAAGGGCATTATACACAGAGGAGACGGCATGAGCATAGGCCCCAATCCTCTGTTCCCCCACTCATTTCCTTCAAGTAATAGGCCACTGTCCATCGGTGGCAGTGTCCTGCGGGGCCTTGGCCAAGTCATTTCTCCATTCTGGGTCTCAGTTTCCTTATCTATACAACAGGAATAATGATAATGATGATGACAATGGCAACAAGAAGGATGTTTGGAAAGAGTCTTGGCTGGGCCAGATGTGAGATTCTGATACACAGCACCAGGTGACCCCTCCCCTGAATCACCGGGCATCCTGCTTTTGGAGGGAGACCTCATCTGGTCCACTATAGACATGTCTGACAAGTGGGGTGGGGTGTCCTTAGAGGCCAGATTGTAGGGTGAGGCCAAGGACCTGGAGAGAGAAGAAGCCTGTGCTCCAAGCCAGCTCAGCATCTGGGCCTGGGATGAAGGCAGCGAGCATGGCTCTGAGCCCACCAGGACTCTGACCTGACCTCGTACCCACAGGGGGCAGATAGGAACACCCCAGGGGCTTGATTCACCCCAGTGTCTGCCGGGAACATCCTCACCTGGTGGGTCCAGGGGTCTGACTCCAAGCTTGTCCAAGCCTGCTTCTGAGCGTCCCTCAGTTCTCCCCTCCGGGCTTTCCACGTGTCTGGAGAAGGAACCCTTCCATCCAGCCACCTGCCTAAAGGCTATCCTTCCCCAAATCAGAGGGAGTGCCGCTGAGCAGGAGCCCAGGAGCCAGGCCTCACTCAGGACCCAACCAGGCTGCAGCAGATGCCAGGATCAGAAAGACTCTCGGGGAACCCTAGGACGTCCTCTAGACATTCCAACTCAAGGAGGGGGGTGCAGACTGGATGGTGGGCTGGCGCCGCCTCCCACAGCCCCGGTTCCTACCCTCTCCTTCCCGCTAGGGAAGGTTCCCGCCTTCCAGTCTCCACCCTATGTTTCTGTCAGTCCTGGGGTCCCCCAACGGCCACCCCAATCCTAAAGCCCCAGCCACCACCCCCAGAACTGGCTGGACTTGGTGCCCCGCCCACAACACACACACCTTTGTCGCCTTTCCCCTTTTGTGCCCGGCTCCCAGGGCCTCCACGTGGACGAAGCCCCGCCCCCCGCCCCCCCGGCCCCCCCCCCCCCGTGCCAAGCTGGCGAAGGAACTGCGCGCAAACTCGTCTCCTGGGGGCCTCTGCGGCTCAGCTCCTGCTGAGCTGACTCCCCGCTCCGGAAGCAGCGCCCCTTCCTCTCCTCCAACACCCGCCAGCCCCCGGCCCCCCTCCAGCAGCAATTACCGGCCGAGGCGGCTGGGGAAGGGCCAATTAGTGCGGGAGACGCGGCCCCTGCGCGGTACCCCCTCCGACCGCAGCCCCCGAAGCGCCGCGGCCGCCTCCCGCCCCCCGGCTCCTGCCGCAGCCTCGCCCGCCGCCCTCCCTGCCTGGCCGCCAGCGCCGCCGCCTGGGAGCCCCGGGGGACGCGCCGGCCGGCCTCCAGCCAACTGCAGTGATGGATCCGGCTGCCTGGCGCGCGGCCAGAGCCCTGGCTGGACGCGGGGCGCCGGGAGCTGCAACGCCGACGCTGGGTAGTGGGGGCAGGCGGGATGGGGCCGCCCTCCCTGTGAGGGCTCCTGCGCCCTCCACCGCCTGCGCCCTGGGAGCGAGGGAGCGGGGCAGCCCCAATCTCAGGCAGGCGACTGCGGCGCTCAGGACCCTGTCCAAGCGCTCTTATGGCCTCACGGTCCTCCTGACTTCAGGACCTCCAAGGCTAGACTTGAGCTGGCCACGCCCAGAGCAGTGCCTTCCTGGAGGCCATGGCAGGGCCTGGCCTTAGGAACCCTCGGCTGGGAGGTGGGCAGCAGGGTGGATGGGCAGAGTAGGGCCACAGGTGCTCATCACTGATCAGAGAATGCATGGACTCCTTCCCCGGGTCCATGCCCTGCACAGCCTCACTCGCTCACTGTGGGTTCTGGGAGACCCAGAGGGGTCAGTCCTGCCCTCCAAGAGCCCACAGACTACTGGGCAGAGGCTCCAGGGGCTTGGCTGGGACCTTAAGCTAAGAGAAGGAATGAGCTTCAAGGAGGCATTAGGTAAAGGAAAGAGGGGCTACAAGAGGGAGGGGGTGTGTGTGTGTGCAGCTACCACCACTTCAAGGCTTCCCCTTCCCCACTGGCCTCTCTCCCGCCCAGGCTGGACTCAATGGGACCTTGTAGTGGGGGACAGGTGGGCCTATACCCAGGACACACTCTGAGTGAGGCTGAAGTTTCTAGGAAGGAAGAAGCTGTCAGAGAAGACCCAGTTAAGAAGGTCCACAGGTGAGGTTGACCAAAGAACTCTGCTGTAAAATGTTTGTTTCCCCCAGCAGTGCCACAAGGGGCTGGGTTTGAGGTCCTGGATGCAGTGGCATGGGGCTGGGGGTGGCCTTTTTTTTTTTTTCGGTACCACCCCCTCTGCCCCCACCTCTTTCAGGTCTGGCTTTAGTAGGGAAGGGCTGGGGGCTTGCGGTGTGCTGTAGAACTTTCCTCAGGCCCTGCTGGGTCAGACTTTCTGTGCGGAAGAGGGAATCTCTTCTCTAAAGGAGTGAGAACTCCCCTTTCAATGTACCAATGCCATTAACTGTGTGGAGACAGAGAGTTCCTGCAAGAAATTGGGCTGTGGCCCTGGCCGACTGGCTCAGTGGATAGAGCGTCAGCCTGCGGACACAACCAAATGCCCCGGGTGCCAGGACAGATACCACATATTCCTTCCTTGTTATTGTTATCATGTTAATTGTTGACTGTAAACTATGCTGTACCCACCTAAGTAAAAGAAGTGTGACTATCATTTTACTCTTTATCCAATCCCATAGGTTCCCCCCGTTTGCTTTCTCCCACCTCTCTAACCTATCACCGATGAATTTCATGTAACCCACCTATGTCTCCTACTTTGATTTTAATGTGTGAAAATAGGTGAAGCCCTAGCCAGTTTGGCTCAGTGTATAGGACATCAGCCTACGAACTGAAGGATCCCAGGTTTGATTCCAGTCAAGGGCACGTGCCTGGATTTCGGGCTCAATCCCTAGTATGGGGCATGCATTAGGCAGCCAATCAATGATTTTTCTCATCATTGATGTTCCTATCTCTCTCTTCCTCTCCCTTCTCTGAAATCAGTAAAAATATATTAATAAATTAATTAACGAATTAATTAATTTTAAAAATAGGTGAAAAACTGCTGTTCTCTGGAGCATTATCCCAATCGGTTGAGATTCTGCTTCCCGGCAATTGTTGAGAGTTTGGCTCAAATAAACTCATAAAAATTCTTGACAGGTTTGAATGTTTTTACAGTTAACAAAGGGAACAGAGGGAGATGAAAGAGACAGTGGACTGATCTGCTAAGATAGGAAGGAGGCGAGGGAGGAGGTGAACACAGGGCCAGACAGGCACATGAACAGATGGCCAAGACGGTGCTGGGGGGTGTTCAGGCTGGATGAGGGCAGTACCTGGGCACTCAGAAGGTGGCGGTGGGAGCACAGAGGAGATGCTCTAACTTGGGTTGGGGCGGGGAGACAGGGAAGGCTTCCCGGAGAAGTGTCTGAAAGGACCAGTGGGAAAGCGTGGAGGGAATAGAAAGGAAGCCATGTCTGCCAGAGGGTACAGCAGGAGCAAAGGCCTAGAGCAGTGGTTCTCAACCTTGGCTGCACATTAGAATCACCTGGGAATCTTTTTAAAATCCTGATTTCTGGGCCTCATCCTCTGGAAATTCTGTTTCTTTGTTATGGGGTGAGGCCACAACATTAGTAACAAAGAAACAGAATTTCCTGAGAATGAGGCCCAGAAATCAGGATTTTAAAAAAGATTCCCAGGTGATTCTAATGTGCAGCCAAGGTTGAGAACCACTGGCCTAGAGGCAGGAATTAGCCTGTTCCATCCCAGCAGCTCTGTGTCAGTATGGCCCGCACAGGAAGTCTAAAGAGAGGAAACAGTCTGGGAGGGATCATGGACTCTACCGTGAGGCATTGAAGAGCCATGGGAGGGACATGTCCTGGTCAGACTTATCTTCCAGAAGGCTCTTTGAGGTTACAGAGTAACTGGTGGGGGCGGGGCGGGGGGGCGGGGGGGCGGGGGGGGCGGGCGCGGGGAGACCAGGGGCGGATGGTGCAGAGCAAGTAAGTTCATAAAATCCAGGCTATGTGTAAAGGCAGGTTAGGTGTTGGCTGGGGATGCCCCTCCACTCCCCCTTCGCCCCCAGAGAAAGCCAATCAAGACAGCACTCTAGCCTCCCACCATTGACCCTCTGTAATCACAATGATAGCTCCATGGCCACAAGGAATTGGGTTTGTGCCTATTTGTCTGTGAGCAAATCAGAAGGGGAGGAAGGCATGTTTGAGCCCTGAAAGAACCCAGAGGCTGAGGTCAGATGACCTCATGAAGCAGACTTCAGCAGGCCTCTTTTAGGCAGAATTTGGGAGCTGTGTGTTCTTGTCTGGGCCTGTCCTCTGAGTGTGTTCCTGTCTGGGCCTGTCTCTCCTGGCCCTTTGCCTCTCTGGGCCTGGTTCTCCTCAGCTGTGTGCTGGGAACAATGCCTGTGGTGGGACACTACTCCAACCCAGTCTCCTCCATCTGTGGTCCAGGACTCCTATTCACTCCCGTCCAGCCACAGGCGTTGTGGGAGAGCATGCCTGTGACCTCACCAAGGAGCCCCTGGGTGATCATTATGGATTTCCTGCAGTGGAGGACAAGAACCCTCTTAATGGGGAGCCTGAAGGTGGAAGAAAAGCCTTTCAGGAAATTAGCACCAGTGGCAGGAATATTCATCAAAAACTGGCCTCTAGAGGTGCCTCTGGATGATTCATGTCTCTTTCCTAAGGAGCAGCTCTTCTAGCCTCAGGGGAGGACTGGTAGATTCCAAGGCTGTTCCAGAGACACCCCCCTCCCCCCCCCCGGCCCCCAGACCCACAGCTCCCAAACTCTGGCCCTGTTGCTGGGCCTTTCAGCACCTGCCAGAGGTGCCACCATTGATTTGTTGCTCTAGAATCATGGGATTCTGCATTGCTAGTAAAGACTGCTGTTGGGCAGGGGTCATGGGTTCAAATACAATTGTTCACACTGCTGTGTGATCTCAGACATTCACTTGGCCTCTCTGATCCTCTCTGGCAGGAGAACTCATGACCTTGCCTGGTTTCTAGGTAACTAATATATCTACAAAACCCAGCAGATCTGGGAAAAGAATAATTTTCCCGAGCATGAGGATACAACCATACCCAAACAAGCTTTGGTAGTGGAGTCTAATGGAAAAAGCAGGAAAACTGCCTGGATGAGGGACCCATTATCCTGGGTGGCACAGGCTTCCCTCTCATAGCGCCTGGGTACGGCAGAAGAATATTGCAGCGCACACCTCCAGGGAGCACCACTTACCAGGTTTACAATGTGAATGAGCTCCTGGATATAAGGTGAACTCCATGCCTGCCTCCTCTGGGCTTGCCACCTACACACACTGATACCACACGTGCCTCAGAAAAGGCTGTGATTGGGTGATTGTTCCATCACCACCTAACTCAAAACATCCACGTGGGGCAGTCTTTGCAGTCCAATGTATTCCCTATAGCCTATCCATGGCATCTTGGTGTCCATCTCAATCTCCAGTACTACTTAAGTTGTAAGGCATGCTGGGAGCTCGCCTTGGGCAGGGGGGAGCAAGATGACCTTAGCATAAGGTGAGGATAGGGAAGCTATCAAGACTATGGTGTGTCTTTGAGGAGTTTGGGTTCAGTTTCTAGAGCAGGCATTGGTGAGGGGATTCTGTGGGCCAATCGGTCTGCCCAGTGAAGTGGAAAAAGGCTTCTCAGAGGCTCCTGGACCCACACTTAATGAAAGAGTATGAATTTGCCGGCTGAGAAAGAGGAAAAAAGCAAGCTAGATAGAGGAAGTCAGCGAGGCCTGAAACTGAACTCCTTGCCCATTCACTCAGAAGTATCCTCTAGAGCAGGGATGGGGAACATCGGGCCTGTGGGCTGTATAAGGCCCAAGAAATCATTTGGTCTGGCCCTGCCAAGGCATTAGGGGTGAGTTGATTAAATGTTTGACCAAATAGAGCAGGTTAATTTTTAAGTTGATAATTTTGTATGACCCGAGAATGATGCTATAAACATCCAAATGGCCCTTGGCAGAAAAAAAGGTTCCCCACCCCTGATCTAGAGAAAGGAAATTATTGTTGCTTTATTGTTTTAAAAACTTGTTATGAGAGTTTATTTGAGACAAACTGATAACATTGCTGGAAAGCAAGATCTCAAGTGCTTATTGTTTGCTTTATTAATTTTTCTTGTGTACCTAGAGGGAAAGCAGGCTGGTGAGGTGGCCATGGCTAGTAATTCTGATGGCCTATTTACAAGCCAATATTACAGCCTGATGGGAAGCCTGGCTTGCCAGGATGGTTTAGGGCTTAGGAAATTTGGGAACGAATCCAAGAACAGGGCAGGGTGTCAAGGTATCATCAAGAAGGAGACAAAAGGAGTTAAGGTGAAAAAGAATGCATTTAGATTCAAGAGTTGATAATGAGCTAGAAGTGAATGTTGAATTATTCAACCTCCTTTATTGATCTATTGATCTCTATCTGCAGGTCTTGGTTTATTCTTGGTTGGCATTTCCTGAGTCTGAGATGCTGAGAAGAGAAATGTAGGGAGGAGGGAACTGATTTTTAAGACTCAAGAAGAGACAAATTTGTTCCCAAGTATCAGGAACCTCAAAATGTCGCCGAAACCGGTTTGGCTCAGTGGATAGAGCGTCGGCCTGCGGACTGAAAGGTCCCGGGTTCGATTCCGGTCAAGGGCATGTACCTGGGTTGCGGGCATATCCCCAGTAGGAGATGTTCAGGAGGCAGCTGATTGATGTTTCTCTCTCATCGATGTTTCTAACTCTCTATCTCTCTCCCTTCCTCTCTGTAAAAAATCAATAAAATATATTATAAATAAATAAATAAAATAAAATGCCCATACCTTTTGACATGGTGGTTCTACTTCTGGAACCACTATCCAAAACTTTTAAGAAAAAGCTTTAAGCATCATGATGTTCACAGAAGCCTATTTTATAGCAATGAATAATAGGAAGCAACAAAAATAAATGCTTAACAATAGGCGATTGGCCAAGATGCCATTAGGAGTTTTATATAATTATATGGGAAAATATTTATGCCATAGGGTTAGGATAATGGAGCATTCAAAACTGTATCTACACTATGTCATAACTATGTGAGGAAATGGGAATGGAAGGAGGCCAAAGAAAATATACTGAAATGTTAGCAATGATTGTTTGGAGGTGGTAGGACTCTCTTCTTTTCCTATATTTCCTAAATGTCCTACCAAAAAACACCACAAGTTTTAAATAATTAAAACAACTTAAGAAACACTATGAAGGCTGCACAGTTTCTAAAATATACATTTTCATTGATTTCAGAGAGGAAGGGAGAGAGAAAGATAGAAACATCCATGATGAGAGAGAATCATTGATCGGCTGCCTCCTGCATGCCCCATACTGGGGATAGAGCCCACAACCTGGGCATGTGCCCTGATTGGGAATCAAACTGCGACCTTCTGATTCATAGATCACAGATTAGTGGGGAGCCAAATCCACCCAGAACCCAGGGTGTTGCAGTGACCTAGGTCTGTTGCCCCTCTCCCTGGTACATTGTATGGACCCACATGCTAGAATGAGGGATGCTGTGGGGCAGCACTCTGTGGATGACAATCGAAAGCCCCTGAACTCATACTTAAAGAAAAAGTATGAGTTTTCCCAGCTGAGAAACAGGAAAAAGTCATGCTAGGCAGAGAGCAGTAAAAGCAAAGGCCCTGAAGCATGTGGGAAATGCAAGCAGGCGAGTATGACTGGATTGTAGGGTGCCATGGGGAGAAATGATGGGAGATGGGGTTAGAAAGGAAAGTAATGACTGTCAGGGGGTCATGAATGCTAAGCTGTGCCTTTCTGCCACAGACAAATCAGAGGCTTGGGGGAGGGGACTTAGGCAGGAGGGCAGTGTGGTTAGAGCTCACCACTGTCATTCTCTAGCCCCCTAGTCTGGTCTGTTTCTCATCACCCACCAGAAACTTAAGGGAAAGGGGAGCAAGTCTAAAGTAGCCCTCAAAGATGGTCAGCCAGGCTTCCTGACCCAGCCTGGCCTTCGTCCCACCACACCAGGCTCAGTCCCCATCCCCAGGCACCCAGACAAACCTCTTGCCTCCCATGACAAAGAGGCTCGTTTGGAGCCTGGGCAAGATTTGCAAACGTCAAACTTGTAATTACAAGGATGAAATCATCTGGTTCCTTTTAAGCAAACGGGTTTATTGATCCCAACACTGAAGAAATGCTATTCTGGGGAAACTTGCTCCTTTCTGCTTTCCTCTCCCTCTGGAATGGCTGAGTTTGTGGGGGAGGGTAGCAGGGGAACTAGGTGGGGTGGGGCTGGGTGGATAACCTCTTGGGAGGGAAAATTCTTAAGGGTGAATTTTATGGTATGTAAATTATATCTCAGAAAAGAATTCTTTAGGGCTCAGAAAACTGCCTTATTCAGACAGATGATACCCTCATCCTGGACTTAGGCCCATCTCCATCCAGAAACTAGAAGCTGGGTAGAGCTAGGGCTTTAGGCACTGTGCCAGCCACTAATTTCCCTCCTCTCCCACCCCCTTCAGGTCTCACTTGTGGCTTCAGATCCTATTTCAACTTCAAGATGGTACAATATTTTCTCAGTAACTGAAGGAAAAGGGTTTCCTTAGAAAAAATGCACCAGTGTCTCAGGGACCTAGGAGAACCTCACTCCCTCTTCAAGGAGAGGAACATGTAGGTAGCTGCTGACACCAGATCTGGATAAAGCCAATCTTTCTACTGGACTTGGGGAGGCAGGATGTCTAGGCCTTGACCTTCCAAGTCAAAGAGGAACAAACAATTCGACTGGGAGACAGGAATGCACCACCATCAAGGGCAAGAGCCACATCCTGCCACAAAGCCCACAATAGGACCCCTTCATTCAACCTACTGGGGACCCTTTGGGAGCATGTTTTGGGTGCTCCCAGAGAAATGACCCCAGCCACAGCTCTCCATGAGTTCACAGTTCCTTTAGGGAGAAAAGCAAGACCTTTGGCATCTCCACCAGCAGAGGCCTTTGAGTGGAATGGTTAAGAGCATGACCCTGGGAGCCTCCATTTCCTCATCTGTAGAATAGGGTGAATAATAATAATACCAAACTTCCAGTGTTATGGGGAGGAGTGAACAAAGATGATATAGTCCAATGCTAAGCCATTTTGTTATCGCTAATGAGACAGCATCTTGTCACAGTCCTATGGTCATTTATTTACCTTTTCAGAGTCTCTATTTCCTCATTTGTCAAATGGGGACAAGAAGACCTGTCTTAGAAGGTGATTGCTTGAATGAACTGAGATAAGGGACATGTAAGGACCCAGCTCAGATCTTCACAGTTGGACCAGACAATTGAGGGTTCCCATCCCCTGGTCAGTGCATTCCCGCCCACCCACTCAAGATCAGGAACAGCTGCCCACCCAAGAAGGTGAGGAAGAGGAGGCCCTGGGCTGGCTGAATCCTAGGAAAGGAAGGCTCCAAGCAGTGGCGCTTCAGAGATTTCAGCCAGATTTGGGAATGAGGCGGGTGTTTCTAGGTATAGATACCCTCAGGCTTCCATCTGGTGGCCCAACCAGAGCTGATGGATTGCAGGGTGCCATGGAGGGGTTTACTAATCCAAACCCAGATGGTCAGAAGCACAGAGCTAAATATAGCTGATCTGAGTGAAACTTCCCTTTATTAATTTCCTTTAAATCAGTTTTAAAAATAAGTGAAAGAAAGTTTAATAATAATAATTTTAAAAAAAGGTATATAGAGGTCAGCTGAGGAGATGACTTCCTTCAGCCTGTGGCTAGTTTCCCGGTCATCCTGGCTGGTTGGACGCCAGACAATGCTGAGTGTGGGTTACCCTGTGGCTTGGAGTTGCCAAAGGCTGTCTGTGGTGTTGCTGTTCTGGGTTGGCCTGGCAGGCTTTTTCATCCCTTTCCCTCAGGACATCGTTTCCCACCCCCATGAGGCTGACGGAGTACTCTGCCCTGCTCTGCACTCCCACGGTTCCTCTCCAGCTCCCTTGAACATAAAAAATAATTTGCCTTGACCTAGACCTTTTCCTTGTCAAAGCTCATGGTGTCTGTCTGGGCATCTTAGCCACTCTAGGGTTATTTCACCTTTTATTTATTCCACATTTCCCATGGCAGAAACAATTATTACTAGAGTTCGAAGACCAGGATCAGCTGCAGGTCTGGGAGCCCCACCTGGACCCATTGTGGATTAAGAGGTCTGCTTTCTGGATCAAGTTTAGAGACAGAAATGGAAAGTGTTATACAGCTGTCCACCTAAACAGAATATGGTGGTGCTGAGTGGTATCACATGGGATATTTTCCTTTTTCCTACAATAGAAGTCAACAGCAGAAACTGTTTCCCCGACCACTGGCCTCAGACAGGCTTTGTTGACTGGGAGCAAAGCCATCGTCTGCCTCCCATTTAGACAATGGCTGTGTTGCCCTCCTGTCCAAAGGTCTTAGCCGAAATGGGAAGACTTGGGGTAGAGGCAGCAGATGAATGAAAGCTGCTATTACTGTGAGTGACTTAGTTCTGCCTTGGTGCCTTGGGACCCAGGCTGCCTCACTCACCTCCCAAAATAAGTTGCAGATGTTTTAAGGCTGGTTTTGTCTGCACTTTGCCTGTGCTGATGTGGAGTTTCCCCCTCGTTTCATCAGAGCCTTTAGGCAGCAAAATAAAAAGGACATCCTTTGCCAGAGGCAGCTGATACAAACTCCTCAGTGGACCCACAGGCACTCCCACTCCTTCCTTTGGGTAAAACTGCTCTTTCCCTCTTTCAACCATCAGGTTCTCTCTGAGGATGTCAAACCCAGACTCCCAAGCCTAGATGGGAGCGCATATGACATAAACTGGTCGGCGTCATCACATCAGCCTGGACACAGTGATTTGGTAGAGGGGAAGAGTATGTGACCTAGACTGGACCAATCAAAGTCCTTCCCAGGAATTTTATGACTTGGCGATGGAAAAATGGCTGTTCCCATCCTTTGCCAGGAAATTAACGCCATCAAGAGAGCTTGAGAGAATTAAGGAGTGAGAAGAAATGGAGGAATAAAAAAGAGACTCTCTCTGTGATTTACTTAAAATAAAACCCCTTTTTAGCTCTATTTGCTTGAATTGGGTTTCTGTCACTTGCAATTGAAAAAGACCTGAGAGGAAGATTCTGAGAAAGAGGGAGGCCTAACAATAGTGGTTGTTGACATCCATACCTATACCCGTTCTATTTGTATACAAACGTACATTCATTCGTACAGGCTTGGTGTGGACAGAGGAGCATGCCCTTGGAAGGAATTGATTCTATATTTGCTATTCAGAAAGAGTGTGTTTGTTAAAACCATCAGCCTACACGTTTGACTTTGCTGAAAATTCCCTCCCTGACCTTGGGTGATGGATCACTTTCTGGATCTCTGTTAGGGTTACCAACCATCCCATGTTGCCAGGGAGTGGGTGGTTTCCTGGGACATGGGAGTTTCATTGCTAAAATAGGACAGTCTCGGGAAAACCAGGACAGTTGGTCACCCTAGCTCAGTACTTTATCTGTAAAAATGAGATAGGAATAGACAGGGAGGGGAAATTCAGCCAAACTCTGCATTCCCAGACATTGCCAATTGCTCTGGGCACTAATTCCCATGAGTTTAGGTGTATCTTCACAATCCTTTGCAATATGGCAAACTACTGTCAATCAGAGTTGGCACCACTTGCCATCCTTGGACTGAGTTTTGTGTGTTTTTTTAAATTTATTTTTATTGATTTTTCAGAGAGGAAGAGAGAGAAACATCAATGATGAGAGAGAATCATTGGCTGCCTCCTGCACGCCCCATCATGGGGACTGAGCCCGCAACCCCGGCAGGGGCCCTTGACTGGAATCAATCCAGGACCCTTCAGTCCGCAGGCCCACGCTCTGTCCACTGAACCAAACCGGCCAGGGCAAAGATCAGAATTTATTGAGGACCAACTTGGAGTCAGGGTCTGTCATAAATCCCATGTCGGACTCTCTACAGCTTGGGCGACGTGACTCCTAGAAGTTGTCAATCTTTTGGGACTTGTTTGCACATTTGGGCAAAGATATGGACTGGCATTGGGATATATTTATAAATCCAGCTTGTTACTCTTTGGAAACGTAAATTAATTGAGTGCTCATTATGTGTTAGACCTACATCAAGGCTCTCACGCTAACACTGTGAACTTGTGAAAGTCTGAATTTTGGAAACAAGCAAGCCGAGGCTTAGCGGTCCAGTCCTGTCTAAGGCTCCCGTCAAGGGCGTCCAGTAAGGTCTCACCTAGGACCGTCTGACACTCACGGCTCCGACCTTTTCCATTAGACCCGGGTTCAGTGGGATGCTCCGCTCTGATTCCACCTTTAGTCTTTGAAGTGCACGTTTTCCACCCATCCCCTTCGGTTTGGAGGCGCCAAGTCCTCAAGGACTTAAATTTCCTTGCCTTTAGGTCACAATTTTGGTTTACTCCGTACGTCTGGGAAGTCCAAAAGTTCCAGACAATCGAAGGAAAGGAGCCGCGCGGGCCGCTCCCTCTCCATGGACCGGGCAGACCCCCACAGGGCGGTCCCACGGGGAGTGGCCCGCGGGTCGGCCGGGGGGAAGAGGGCCGCGCGGCGGGAGGAGCCAGGTTCCCTGCAGCCCGGCGGCCCGCAAGCGGGGGCGGCGCATGCGCGGCGCGGCCCGCGGAGTTGTGAATGGTACGTTTTGTTTGCTGGAGTTTGGGGCGGGCGAGCGGGCGCGCGAGGGGAGGGGTGGGACCGGCGGGGGCGGGGCCGACGGGCCAGCGAGGTGGGCGGTGAGAGGAAGTGGCGGCGGCGGCCGGGGGCGGCGGGTGCTGGGTCCGCGCGGGCGGCAGGCAACGGCTGAGGCGGCGGCGGCGTGGGCTGGGCTCGAGCGCGCGGCGGCACCCAGACTCCGGGAGCGGGAGCCCACGCGCGCGGGCGCCTGAAACAAAGGGCTCCGCGGGTTAGCGGTCAGTCGGTCAACGCGGAGCCGGCCAGCGGGTGCCCGCGCGAGCCCGGAGCCCGACCGGCCGGCGCGGTCTCAGGGCGGGAAGATGCCGCGCGTCGTGCCCGACCAGAGGAGCAAGTTCGAGAACGAGGAGTTCTTCAGGAAGCTGAGCCGCGAATGCGAGGTGAGGCGGGCGGACGGCGCGGAGGCCGCGCGGCGCGCCCCGAGTGGGCCCGGGCGGAGAAAAGTTTGGGCGGCGCGGCCCCCGAGAGCCCCGCGCCGGCGCCCGCGGAGGGGGCAATCTCGCCCGGGCCGCCGTCTGCCCGCAGGCTCTGCTTGTCCTTATCGGCGCCGCGCGGGGCGGGAGGGCGCGCGGGCGGCGCCGCGGATTTGGCTTCTGATTTCGGGCTGTCTCTGCCTCGCAGATTAAGTACACGGGCTTCAGGGACCGGCCCCACGAGGAGCGCCAGGCGCGCTTCCAGAACGCCTGCCGCGACGGCCGCTCGGAAATCGTAAGTCGGCGGGCCGGGGGGCGGGGGTTCCGGGGGCGCCGGGCCCCGAGGCGCGCGCGGGTCACTTGTTGCGCGGGGGCTGCGGCGGCCCAGGTCGGTTCCGGACGCCGCGGCGGGTCCCGGAACTGAGCGGGCGCCGTCTCACTTCCTACTCGGGATTCAAAATGCGAAAGCAGCTGCCGGCGGGCCGCGCGTCCTCGCGCGGAGACGCTGCCCCGGGACCCTCGGCCGCGGGTCTGTCTCCCAGACGCGGCTCGGCAGTTGGCGGTCGGCGCACGGAAACCCGAGGCGGACCGAACAGGGCCAGGTTAGGTGTAGGCTGTGATCCGAGAAAGGGGGTCGGTGTTTCTAAGGCAGGAAACACGCATTCGGATAAAGAACTGGGCTTCATTCAAGGACCTGGCTCCTGCAAGATAGTGTGTTGGTAAGTCTATACGTGAAGCTCTCTCCTTCCCAGCATAGCTCAAAATAATAAATCTTTACGCCAGTTATCTATTGTCCTTATAGAGAAAACAAAAAAATGCCCTAAAGAACGTGCCGCGATCTTTTCTTAGAATGTTAAACCCTAGGAGAATCAGAGAGAAACCATTATCGTCTTTTTTTTTTTTTTCCCCCCCCCCGAAGCTAAAAAGCATACCCCGTTTGTGCTGCATGGATTTTCAAAAACCACAGTTGATCTTGAGGCCGTGTTATGGGTGGTAGATTTGGTGCTTTGCCTCCACCAAACCTGATGTGTTAAAAGAAAAAAAAGTGTCCCAGTTTCCCTTATCTCCTTTTGATTTGTCCTGTGGAAGTGCTAATGACGGGGGAATGAGGAAGCCAAAGAGTGGGTGGGAAGAAAGGAAAGGTTGATTATTTAAAAAAAAAAAAAAAAAAAAGTTGAAATACTATGTGATGGAATCCAAAAATTATCTACTCCCGGGATTGGGCCCATTGCATTTGAAGAGACTTGAAGCTACTGTGCAGTTTGAGTTTGGGTTAACAATGGGAGGACATATTGGTACATTTACTTCTCCCACCTCCTTTATAGAGCATCTACTTATTTTTGATACATAATTCGCATACCATTAAATTTTCTCCAACAAAACCAAGTTTATTTTTAAAGGTTACTTCCATATTTAAAATGAAGGTTTTTTAGAATCATATTACAGAAAATGCGAAGATACTAGCTAAATTTCCCAGGAGGTGTAGAATAGTTGGTGATTATTGCATGTTATGAAAGAAAAGCTCCTGCTTTTAGCGCACTGCCAAATTTTCTTGAGTAGTTGTAATCATATGACTAATGTGTAAGACAAATATTTTTTGGTTTTGTTATTGAGTGGTAAAAGAATCACTTATTACTCGGTCCAGTAATTGTATCATCCTTTGCATGTGTTTCCTTTTGCAAAAGGTGATGGTATACCTAACCAGTGGATTTCCTGGAGGTAATTGATATAAAAGATGAGATACAGACTATTGTCAGGACTATTGTAAAGCGGGGGGGTTTTTGGAAACCAAATGAAGAATAGCTATTAACAGTTTTTCTGTCATATCAGAACTTTACTGCATGTAATTATGAACTGGGAATGTAATTTAACCCGCAGTGTATCTGAATTACTGTACTATAATGTTGCTGTAATATTTTATAGGTGGCTTGTAGTTGTCATAGACTTTCTAGGCATAAGTCAGACAGATGTTCTAGTTCTTCCTCTCTTCCAAATATTTCATCCTACAAATTTTAATAAGTTCTTAATATCTGACAAGTATTAAAAGTTGAAGGTACATTGAAAGATTTGCTCTTAAAATGGCATATGTGTCTTAATTTGTTGAATAATGTAACTGTTTATATTTGGTAAGGAATTTCACATTACCCCCTCTAGTTTCCCCCCTTTAATTCAATGCTCTCCACATGTAAATTACAGTATGGTATTCTTATCTCCTAGACTAGAGGGTGGAGACCACATTAATTCTGTGGTATATTCATTAATATACTCCCCTCTATGCAGTTACTTTGCACAATGCCTTTTGCATCATAGGTACTTGATTAATTCAGTTTAGAGGTTACTTAATGTAATGCCTAAAATTTGTCTTTTGACTTTTGAACAGGCAGTAGCTTTAACCTATTTGGTTATGGAAAATAGATATGGAAAAGGCATTCTTTGGCCTCTATTTTGACAGCAGTTATATACTGTAACAAATATTTCCCACAATTATTCCCAACCTAAGCTCTATGATGCTCATCTCTTCTTAACTATAAAACTTACCCAGATTTTATGGTAGCATGAATAAAAGTGATCATGGGTGAGGGATAGAATCTATTCTATTCTATTTGGTAAACTGATTTATTCCCCCGGTAAGTTCTTACTGGAGATGTCTTCAACACTACTGATTAATAAAAGGAAAAAATACTTATGATAGGTATGGTGTCTCTACTGGGAGAACAGTAAAAATCATGTGTATATTTTTAAAATTTTATTTTATTGATTCGAGAGAGAAAGAGAGGGGGTGGGGAGAAATTGATTTGTTGTTCCACTTATTTATGCGTTCATTGGGTATATGCCCTTACTGGAGATTGAACTGACAATCTTGGAGTGTCAGAACAATGCTCTAACTAACTGAGCTACCTGGCCAGGACAAAACCATATATTTTTAATCCTGAAAATGGAAGGATAAAACCTATGTTGGATTGGCACAATGTGTGCTGTTTTATAATTTATGAAACCATAAAATGTAGTCGGGGCAATCTGGAAATCTTACATATAGATAGGGATGCCGGTATAGCATTTTTATGTTTTCAAAGATAATTTTCTGAGCTAATGTATGTATAGGTATTCATTAAAGAGTTCTGTGGTCAAATAAATTTGGGAAATGTTATTCTAGAATGATCTGGTTTTTTTTTTTTATCACTTCTATCTCAGAGAGGGATCTTGATGAGATAATGGGCATGAAGTGAGGAAGCAGGAAATCTCTTCTGAGGTTGGTGTTCAGACAGGAGGTGAGGTAATAAGATCTGTAGACTGTTTTTACTGAGCATAGAGCTGATTTGGGGTACAGTGGGTGGAAGGATTTGTTACTAGGTGAATACTGAAGAAACTTGCCTGGGAGATTTTGATACAAGGCTTCATTTCATGGGCTGAATCTCTTATTTGCTACCACTGTGCTCTGAGAATTTCATTATCTGAGGGTGGAAAAAGTTAGCTCAAAATTATTTCTTTTATTTAGCAGGTACTTATATATCATTTACTTGATCTGTTCTAAGCACTTTACAAATACTAATTTGTGAGGAAACTGAGGTAGAGTTAAGTAACTTGCCTAAGGACATAGCTAGCAGTCTACTTTTAATTTAAACTATTTAATTTCACTTGATTGTTTTTTAAACTTAGCTAATAGTGGGATAAGATTTTTTTAAGTTAATATTGTAATGATGTTTGTTTAGTGTCTGTTCATAAGAAAGGGTATCCCAGTTGGTTAGGGAAATGCTATCAAAACTGTAGAAATTTAGCAGTTAGGTTGACAATTGTACCTAACGGTACCAGTAATAAAAATAGGAAGTATAGCTCTGAATCATCAGGAGAACTAGAGGATAGTTGAATCAGCCAAAGGCTTTGAACAAATCGCCAAAATGTGACCCCCTTTCAGATGAAGACTCTGCTTGAAAGCTTTATGCTTTACAACTTTAATTGGTAAAATAAAACAAAAACATTCTATTTTAATTAATAAAAAAATTCCAACAAAGAAAAATTTATATTTAGATGATAAAAAATGTGTTGTTTTTTCAAAATGCTTTTTACTTCTTAATTTCCCTTGGGGAAAAGGGACAGTGTTCCATTTTTTTTTTTTACTTGGGGGGAAAATATAGTTAAATTGCTCAGGGACTACACAGACTGACACTTCATTGAAATGGATTTAGATTGTTCTGTCTGTTGAGCTATCCTAATCTTTTATAAATATTAGATGAATACTCTTTTGTAATAGTCAGATCCAGTTATCCTGAAGTCAGATTTTAGAAAATGCTGTGTGTGTGTGTTTTTTTTTAATCACCCAAGGTTTTAGAGAGAATGGGAAGTGCTGTCAGGGCACATGCTAATGTATGGTTTATCAGAAGTGGACAGTCGTGTGCATTTTTAACATGGGCTTTAGAGCAAGGGCTATCAAGAAAAATTAAAATGTCCCATTTATACAACTTTAAATTGTATGTTTTAGAATTCAACATGTTTAGATCTTCAGTGATTTTCACACTTTAAAAATAAAAGTTTTTAAATTCAGGGATGGTGGCTTCTGGTTAGACATTAGCAATGCACAATCCTAACGTCAGCAAGAACTGACCTGAAAGAAAGTATTGATTTCCATGGCTTGATTTTATATTTAAGCGGCCAATGGCAAATGTCCTCAAAATGGAATCAGATGTTTGTAACTTAATACTTAAGAAAAATGATGAGTGCATGTTTTTTACTTTTAAGTATTCTTAGTGCTGCCTGGCTTAAGACAGAAACTGATGTAAAAATAAATGACTGCCTGCATAATTTATGTAATGTCCTGCTCCTGATCCTGTTTGTATTGATTTTTCTAAAAGGCTTTTGTGGCCACAGGAACCAATCTGTCTCTCCAGTTTTTTCCGGCCAGCTGGCAGGGAGAACAGCGACAAACACCTAGCCGGGAATATGTCGACTTAGAAAGAGAAGCAGGCAAGGTAGGAAACATTTCTTTGTAATTTGAAATACTATGGATTGTTTTATTAGAAATTATCTGATGATTTACATTAATAAAGAGATCATAGTTCTGATTATAAAGGGATATGTTTTCATATTATAAGGATGTATAATTTTAAAAAATCACTCAAACTTTTATATCATTCCATTGCTGATTTCATGTGTATTAACATTCACCTTAGAAAGTTCTAGCTAGCCTTTAGTGTACTTTCTTACACAGAGCATTAAAAACTTAATTTCTTTAAATGTTTGGCAGGAAATACTCTTTTTCTAAAATATTTGTGACTACAGTGCTGTAAAAAAGAAATTAAGAGAAAAATGAGAAAAGGCTTTGTAGGCTAGGCTTTAAATTTAATAATATTTAGAAATAGCTCCTGGGTAGTTTCTGGTTCTGTTAATAATTTAATTTTGAAGAAACAGCATGAAAATTTTAACTTGGAAATAATTTCTTTGTTTTGAGAAAAAGCTTCTGAGAAAACAAATAGATGCCATAAAATTTTTATGTTGGAAGTTTATGTTGAAGATGAAAAATATAAGTGGAAATATTTAAGCTGAGAGCTCTGTTAAAAACTAAGTTAATGTATATTATGATTTTGGTGAAATTTTAATGAATATTGTGGATTGGTTCATCTTTTTATGTAGGAGTTGACTTCAATATAATATTTAAAGAAAGAAAATTTTAACCTTATTTTATACTTAACTTTTCTCCTGTTTCCTTTGCAGTGTTTCCATACCTGTTTTTATCAACTTGCTAAATTACTTTTCTGTCATGAGTAGCATAACCTATCACTTTATTGTAAAACATAAGAAATATCTTCAATATTCCTTTGAGGAACTTAAAAAAATTTTGTATTGGAATGTATTAGGTAGGAAAAGGATTTCTTACCTTCTATATATACAATGAAGACTTCTTTGTTTTCTTTAATTTTATGAAATAAGGATTGATCTTTTGTCAGTGATAAACTAATCTTTGGGAAGGGAGAGGGGAAAATAGGTACAGAATGTAAAAAATTAGTAATAAGTAATTTGCTTTCCTATCTGTTAGCTTTTATGTTTGAAAGATTAAATGAAAATGTTCCAGATCTACTATTTGCTCCTTTTTTTAAAAATCCTCACCCTAAGATAGTTTTTCCATTAATTTTTAGAGAGAGTGGAAGGGAGTGGGGGCCGGGGGGGACAGAGAGAGAGAAAAAAATATTGATGTGAGAGAGACACGTCAATTGGTTTGGGGGCTGAGGATTGAGCTTGCAACCAAGCTACATGGTCATGACCAGAATCAAACTGGGACCTTTTAGTCCGAAGGCCGAAGCTCTATCCACTGAGCAAAACCGGCTAGGGCCAAGGGCAGAAGTTTTGAAGCCATTATATGATTTTTGCTTTTTTGGGGGTGGGGGGGGGTTCTATTTGGTACATGTATGTATGACTAAATTGAAGATATTATTGTTTTCCTTGTTCAAAACGCTTCCTTAAAGTGTGTTGAACGTGGTAGCTCAGATACGGCAGACATAGACCAGAAATAAATCCTTTCCTTTCAACTTTTAACGCTAAACTATTTTGACTTCAAAATTGATATCTCACTTGGCTGGTGTTGCTCAGTGGTTGAGCATAGACCTAGGAACCAGGAGGTCACAATTTGATTCCCAGTCAGGGCACGTGCTGGGTTGCAAGCTCAGTCCCCAGTAGGGGGCGTGTAGGAGGCAGCCAATCAATGATTCTCTTTCATCATTGATGTTTCTATTTCTATCTCCCTCTCCCTTCCTCTCTGAAATCAATAAAAATACATTTTTAAAAATTGACATCCCAATGTTACTGAAGTCTTCCAGTGTTTAATAACTATTAAATGGTGTTAACTCTACTAGGAAGTATATTTGCTTGAATTAATTTAATGACATATGTTTACTAGATTGAAGACCATATTATTTTTGGACTTAAGCCATTGAGATGTTTTAGTTCTATGACCAACAGTACCAAAAATGTTTTAATGGCGTATTCTAGTATTTAGAGGATATGTTTTCAAATATATCAGGAAAAGTGATAAAAACAATGTAAGATATCAGGAAACTTGCATTTCATTAATGTTTGTTTTAGAAGTTTTTTTCTGTAAAGGGCCAGGTACAAAATACTGTCATTGTGCGCTCTGTTGCAACTACTTATTTCTGCTGTTAGAGTGTGAAAGAGGCCATAGACATGTGTAAACAGATGAGCGTGGCTGTGTTCCAGGAATGGTAACACTGGCAAAAAAGTTTCTTTAGATTTAAATCTGTAGATGTTTATGTGTAGGTCATATATTCCTCAAATATAATTTTGCCAACACCTGTACTACATTAGTGGGATCTACAGGAAAAAAAGCATTTTAAAGCAAACAAGAAAACAACTGCTCATATTACACCATACTACTGGGATAAAGTATGCCAGAGAATTTGGAAAAAAAGTACTGACCAATGTTTTTTCATCTGTGGAGTTCATGGGTCTTTTTCTCTTCCTCCTTTTTTTAAATTTTTTATTAAATATATTTTTTATTGATTTCAGACAGGGAGATAGAAAAATCAATGATGAGAGGGAATCATCGACCGCCTGCCTCCTGCACGCCCCCCACTGGGGACCGAGCCCACAGCCTGGGCATGTGCCCCGACCAGAACCAAACCTGGGACCCCTCAGTCCGCACGCCGATGCTCTGTTCACTGTGCCAAACCAGCTAGGGCTCTTCCTCTTTTTTTATGCTCTCTTTCTGGTAACTATTAGCTTCTATTTCTATCTCAACAGGGCTAGGACTAGAAGCAAGGAAAAACTGAAGGAAACTTCCCCAAATGTTAATTATTTACCTCTGCTCCTTATATTGGATCACAAATCAGTGTCTTCCACATACTCTCAACCAGGTTACTTCCTGAAGCAGCTTAGTTTTCTTCCCATTCATACCCAGCTTTGAGAAAACTAGTGGTTAATAAGGCTTTAGAATTAGGCAGAATTAAGTCCTGGTTTCATTTGCTAGTATGTAACTTTGGGCAAATTATTTAATCTATGGTTTTCATTGTAAAATGAGGTTAATGCATACTTTCTAGGATTGCCCTAGTGATTGAAATAGTGAATATAAAGTGCTTAGCCCAATACCTGACACAGTTACAAAAAGTTCATTCAGAAAGTATTTGTTGCCGAAACCGGTTTGGCTCAGTGGATAGAGCGTCGGCCTGCGGACTGAAGGGTCCCGGGTTCGATTCCGGTCAGGGGCATGTACCTGGGTTGTGGGCATATCCCCAGTAGGAGATGTGCAGGAGGCGGCTGGTCAATGTTTCTCTCTCATCGATGTTTCTAACTCTCTATCTCTCTCCCTTCCTCTCTGTAAAAAATCAATAAAATATATTAAAAAAAAAAAAGAAAGTATTTGTTGAACACCTATTATATGTACTGAGCACTGTCCTAGGTACTTGTGATACATCAGTAAACAACAACAACAAAAAGATTCTACCCTGGAGGTTGTTTTATGGCAGGAGTGGAGGAATAGACAATATACATAATAAATTATATATTATGTTGCAAAGTGGTAAGTGCTCTGGGAAAAAAAGAAAAAGTAGAGTAAAATAAGGATGAGCAGGTGTGTTTGCAGTTAATCAATAAGATGGTCTGGGTAAAGAAGATCATACTTGAGCAGAGATCTGAAGGTAGTTAGAAGATGATGAGCCATTTGGTTATGGGGAAAGGTGTTCTAGACAGAGAAGACCTCCATTGTAAGGCTCTAGCGTGGAACCATGCACTGTGTGTTGGATAGACAGCAAGCAGGCCCAGTAACTGGAGTAAACTGAGCAAGGAGACTAGTAGGAGATAAGATCTGGGAGATAAGAAGCCAGTTTGTGTAACCACTGTGGCCATTGTAATGAGGTGGACTTTGAGTGAAATGGAAGGATGGTTCAGGTTTTTGAGCAGGTGAAATATGATCTGCCATAGATTTTGAAAGGATCACTCTAGCTGCTGGGTTAACAATAGGCTACAGGGGACAAGAGTGAAGTAGGGAGACCAGTTTGACTATTATGGTGGTAGCAGTGGAGGTGGTGACAAGTTGTCATAGTATACATGTACTATGAGATAGAGCCAACAGTGTTTGTTTCTGGGTTGAATGTGGAGTGTGAGAGTCAAGAAAGGCTCTAACATTTTTGGCTAGAGCAACTGGGAGTATGGGATTGCTGTCATTTGAGATGGGAAAGGCTGTGGGTGGAACAATTTTGAGGAGCAGTTTAGGACGTGAGTTTGTGGTGGTAGATTGTTATTGCAACTTATCTTTTCTCACCAATTACCCTTAAGTCATGGCACTGCTTTTTAGTAAGTAACCCTTTGTCTGCTTAGCTGAAGAATTCAGTGACCTTTTAAAAAGAATCAACTCTACTGAAGTATAGTTTACATACAATAAAATGCACCCATTTTAAGTGTATACTTTGTTTTAACAAATGTACACACCCATGTGAAAACCACCCACAATCAAGATAATGTTTCAGTCATTCCCAAAAGTTTCCCCATGCCCTTTTACAGGAATCTAGGAGTGGCTTGGCTGGATGGCTCTGGCTCAGGGCTGGGGCTCTGCAGTCTCTGAAAACTTGACTAGAGCTGAAGCAGCCACTTCCAAGCTCAACTCGTGACTTTTAGTAGGTGGCTTCAGTTTGTAGTCACGTGTTCTGCTCTGTACAGAGGGAAGAAAATGAAGTCACTCTGCTTTTTATGACCTGTTCCATCATTTATGCCTTACTCTGTTCATTAGAAGCGAGTCACTAAGTGTAGCCCACACACTCTAGCTCACATTCAGCAGCAAGGCAGGAGATTTATTCACATACTTGGGCGTGAATACCAGGAGGCTGGGATCATTGGGGCCATCTTGAAGACTGGCTACTACAGTATTCACTTAGGTATGGTGAATTCCGAAAAAATTTGAATGCTAATAGGAAACAGAAGCTTCACGTTCTCTCTCATTCGAAATATGGCTTCATGGTCTAAGAAAATAGGTTCAGCAAAATCACTTCTTTTATTTATTGAATATTTTCAAAGCAAGGGTCTTTAATAAGGAAGGTTTGTTAATGGATAATTGACTATAAATAGGTACTTTGTGTTCAATCAAGTCAGATCACAATTTTATAATGTTTATCAAATATAGTTGGAACTTTTGTACCCTGGTGTCTAGTGAGCTGTCTACATTGACTCTTAATAAGGGTCTTTTTCAGAAGTTTTAAAATAATACAGTGCAGTGGAAAGAGCTCTGGATTTGAGTCAAATGACAATCATAACCATTTTCCTTATTTGTAAACTAGAGGCCTGATGCATGAAATTCGTGCAAGGGGCTCGGACCTGGCAGCTGCAGCGGCTTGCCTCGGCCCTCGCAGCCCCAGCTTCATCCAGAATGTCATCCGGCTATCTGGTCTAATTAGCATATTACACTTTTATTATTTTGGATGGGAATCAGAATGTCTGCCTTATTCATGTATCACATGTATGTGAGGATTAAATGAGATGCCAGAATATGTGAAAATGCTTTTTAAATTGTGATGCTCTATCCAAAGTTGGGCTATTTGATGGAGTTTTGGTGGTGTAGCATGCCTTAGGTCAAGCTTCACTTCACGTAGCTGTGCAGTGTTGTAATACCACATCTTTCCCAAGTGGTCCATTTTGGTGCCTTAATAAAACCCTAAAGCAAAAATGTTTTTAATTCTTCCTAAATCTAAACTGCTTTCCTCTAATTTAGCTGTCATAGGACAAGGAAAGCAACTGATCAGAATTTAAATCATTCTTACATTAAATTTTTATAGAACAGACAACTCCAGTTCCTTTGATCTTTCCTCTTAGGACCCATTTCTAATTACTTTTTATTTCAAACAAATCAAATTATTATGGTTGACCAAAACTTGTTAGTCTTTAGTGGTAAGATTAATGGTTTTTGCATGCATTCTGTGTTTTATAAAGTCTCATTTGGGATTTTGAATTAATGATTGTATGTTCTTACTACATAATTTAGTTTTTGAGTATAAAAATAAAGGGTATGCCCTAACCGGTTTGGCTCAGTGGATAGAGCGTCGGCCTACGGACTCAAGGGTCCCAGGTTCGATTCCGGCCAAGGGTATGTACCTTGGTTGCAGGCACATACCCAGTAGGGAGTGTGCAGGAGGCAGCTGATCGATGCTTCTCTCTCATCGATGTTTCTAACTCACTATCCCTCTCCCTTCCTCTCTTTAAAAATTCAATAAAATATATTAAAAAATAAAGGGTATGAAAAATATAAACTGAAAAAAATGAACTTTACACTGTTTACTATTTTTTCTATGGAAATTGAATATACTATCTAGTGTTACTACAATGGCAACAGTTGTTTCATTCCTGTTTATAACTTATTATTTTAATTGATAGTCAAACATGTACCAGACACAGAAATAGTTATAAGTATATGTGATTAGAGTACCTACTCTAGCCCTAGCTGTTTGGTTCAGTGGATATATTAGAATAGGTACTTTTTATTTATTTATTTAAAAAATATTTTTATTGATTTCAGATAGGAAAGGAGAGACAGAAAGAGAGAAACATCATGATGAGAGAGAATCATTGATCGGCTGCCTCCTGCACACACCCCACCACAGATCGAGCCCGCAAGCCTGGGTATGCGCCCTTGACCAGAATCGAACCCAGGACCCTTCAGTCCACAGGCCAATGCTATATCCACTGAGCCAAACCAGCTAGGGCTAGAGTAGGTACTTTTTAAATAAATGTTTTTGGTAAGCTATGTTTTTCCTTTCTGAACTTTTATACTTAAATCTTTGTCATTCTTTTGCATTAGCATCAAATAGCAAAGCAAAATTTAACAGCATTTGATTTAAGGAATGAGGAGAGACTCTTGTTTTAAATGGTTCTCAGAGGCCTGTGACTGCTTCTTCTGGAGCATTTTGCTTACTTGCCTGCAGGATCTTTGTCCCAAAATAAATATTGTGTCTGTTTATATACCATCCACAATTTGGCAGGGCTTAGAGGACTCCTTGATGTTAGCTTTGAGAAATCCTATTCAAGCTCAACAAGTTCCTTCTCCTTCGGCAGCCCAGTCACTCCAAATAAAAGATATCTGTGGTAAAGCTTTGGAATGTGATTTTCCCCTAGAGAAACTGAAGCAACTTTACAATTAGCTTGTCAGATCTAGATTTTGTTTCAATTCAGCTAAAATATGAAGTATATTTTCCAGCACTTAGTTATCAACAGTTTAGTGCATTAAAATAAGTAATCTGGCTTTTAAAAATGTTTTAAGTATACTATAATAACTGAATTAGAATTATAAAATTTAGCACTGGAAGTCATATGTTTATATTTTTTAAAGAAAAGCTTTTATTTCAATAATTTTTAAATCTAAGAGGCAGAGTTGGCTGGTTTCCTGAACAAATAAGAATGTTTAAAAATTAAGATGTCAGCCGTAGCCAGTTTGGCTCAGTGGGTAGAGCATTGGCCTGTGGACTGAAGGGTCTCAGGTTTGATTCTGGTCAAGGGCACATGCCTGGGTTGCGGGCTCCATCCTCAGTAGGGGGCGTTCAGGAGGCAACTGACCATTGATTCTCAACATTGATGTTTCTATCTCTCCCTTCCTCTCTGAAATCAGTAAAAATATATTTTTAAAAATCTTTTGAAATTTTTTTTAAAGCCTCACCCAAAGATGTATACATATTTTTTAATTTATTTTATTGATTTTTACAGAAAGTAAGGGAGAGGGACAGAGAGTTAGGAACATTGATGAGAGAGAAACATCAATCAGCTGCCTCCTGTACAGCCCCTACTGGGCATGTGCCCGGAACCAAGTACATGCCCTTGACCAGAATCGAACCTGGGACCCTTCAGTCTGCAGGCTGACACTCTATCCACTGAGCCAAACCAGTTAGGGCCCAAAGATATTTTTTCCATTGATTTCTGGAGAGATTAGAACAGAGTGTGGGGGCGGGGGGGAGAAACATCGATGTGAGAGAGACACATTGGTTGCTTCCTGCATGGCCCCTACTGGGGATAGAGCCTGCAACCCAGGCATGTGCCCTTTACTGGAATCGAACCCAGGACCCTTCAGTCCAAAAGCCAACGCTCTATCCACTGAGCAAACCGGTTAGGGCTACTATAATATTTTTTTAAAATTCTTACAGAGATGACAGGAATGGATTGCAAAAAATAACATCTGCCTCTTTTATTACTAGTGTCTCGGTGCACGAAATTCGTACACATTAAAAGGGGATTAATTAGAGGAAATATTTTAATATTGCTATTTGCCCTTTCTCTATAATAGAAGTGTCAGAGATGAAAGAAAACTGATAAAATGTATCAGAGTCTGGGACGCACCGTGGGACCCAGAGTCAAGTCCCTGCCCATTCATGTGCACCTCAAAATTGTGTGAGACCCAAACCTGGCCGCCGCCCCACCCACCCACCCCCTTTTGGCTAGATCCAGACTCGTCTGGTCCCACCCTTGTCAAACCCCGCCAGGCCGGGAGTGCAGCCTCAGGTCCCCTGGCCCATTGCTGGAGCGGAGGGCTTGGCCTGAGGTCCCCCGTAAAGCCCCACGGGTGGGGGACGCAGCCTGAGATCCCCTTTCAAGCCCCACCGGGTGGAGGGCGCAGCCTCAGGTCCCCTGGCCTGGCACCAGGATGAGGGGCGTGGCTTGAGGTCACCTGTCAGGCCCCATTGGGGTTGGGGCACAGCCTCAGGTCCCTGCTGATTGCTTGTTATGGGAACTTGGCCTCCACTGTGGGTGTAGCCATCTTGTGTTACAGAAACCCCACCTCCACTGTGGGTGTCGCCATCTTTGTGGTGGAGTGATGGTCAATTTGCATATTCCCGCTTTATTATATAGGATATTTTATCTTAATTAAGAAAAATTTATTTTTAAATTTAATTTTTGTATGCTATTTTGACTTGAAATTATACCTCCTGGTCCAGAACATTTCATGACTTTTTTTTTTTTAAATCCTCACCAGAGGATATGTTCTTACTGATTTTAGAGAAAGAGAGAAACAGCGATTGGTTGCCTCCCACACGTGCCCAAACGGGATCGAACCTGCAACCTTTTTGGTGTGCTCGACTATGCTCCATCCGGCTGGGGTCATTTCAGGACTCTTAAATATTCATTGTTTACTTTGAATTATAGAATAAAGGTGGCAGAACTAGTAAGTTGTCTGTTTTTTAGGGAGGGGATAATATTCTTTTTTTTTTTCTAAAGGAAATCTTTTTATTTACTTCTAGAATAGCTTTACAGGCCATACTTAGAGAATTTCAACTAAGAAGAATCTTTGTCTTTATTTTTACACCAAGCAACCTACACAACAGGCATGGTTGCTTTTTCGATAATATCCTTTTTAAAAATAAATGTATTTTTATTGATTTCAGAGAGGAACGGAGAGGGAGAGGGAGAGAGAGAAACATCAATGAGGAGAATCATTGATTAGTTCCTCCTGCATGCCCAACACTGGGGATGGAGCCTGCAACCTGAGTATGTGCCCTGACTGGGAATCGAACCATGATCTCCTGGTTCATACATAGGTTGACACTCAACCACTGGGCCAACCAGGCAGTACAATATATTCTAAAGTCATGCAAAGTGTTCACAATATCTATTGTTCTAGATTCTATGGCTATAACCATAATCTCTGTTGTTTAGGAAAATCGTCTATTTTTATATACCCAGAAATATTAGTAATGCAGTTCATCAGTGGAACTGTGGTTTAGGTGAGTGTATAGAGTCAGGAGGTCTTGATGCTAGCTTTTATCACTTACTAGTGTGTGACCTTCTGTAAGTGAATTATTTAATCTCGGTTTTAATTTCTTTGTTTTAAAATGTTCTTACTGGATGGCTATAAAGTTCTAATAATTGGGAAAGTTTTGAAAGCTATTAAAATTTGAATATAGCTGAAACCGGTTTGGCTCAGTGGATAGAGCGTCGGCCTGCGGACTGAAAGGTCCCAGGTTCGATTCCAGTCAAGGGCATGTACCTGGGTTGCGGGCATATCCCCAGTGGGAGATGTGCAGGAGGCAGCTGATCGATGTTTCTCTCTCATCGATGTTTGTAACTCTCTATCTCTCTCCCTTCCTCTCTGTAAAAAATCAATAAAATATATTTAAAAAAAAAATTTTGAATATAAACTTAAGTGGTAGTGCTAGTTAAACCTGAGTGAAAAAGTATTAGGAAGAGAGAGTTAGGAAATGAAAGGAGCTGTATGGAGCTGTTTTTGGGTGGGGTAGGGACTTTAAGCAAAGTGAGTTCAAAGTGGAATCTTGGAGTTGCAGAAAGTCCAGAAATAGAATGTGAGGTCTCAGTAGTGTTCAAGTTAATGGTGGTTTGTGATGCATAGGCTAGTGTAACATTGCTTTTTTATACAGTGAGAAAGCCAGCAGGTATTTTAAATATATTTACATGAAGAAAAATTCTATGTTTGGCTCAGTGGATAGAGCATTGGCCTGGGGACTGAATGGTCCTGGGTTTGATTCCTGTCAAGATCGTGTACCTTAGGTTGCAGGCTCAATCCCAGGACCCGTGCAGGAGGCAACCAGTCGATGTGTCTTTCTCACCTTGATGTTTCTCTCTCTCTCTGTCTCTCCTACTTCCCTTCCACTCTCCCTAAAAGTTCATGGAAAAATATCCTCTGGTGAGAATTAGCAACAACAAAAGAATATAAATCACATTACATATTACAGTATTTTAGATTAGACTAAAAATGTTTCCTACTTAAAGCCATGTATATCTCAGTATGATCAGATGGCTCACAGAAGGAATGTCTTTTCTAGACAATGGGTCATTAGAGTTTCTATGTGTAGTAGTCTTTTGAAAAATGATGTTTAGTGAAAATGATTTAATTTACAACACATGACATTAACTTTGTGTGGGACTGTACAATAAAACCAGTACGATATTTCAGCATTTTTGTTTGTTTGTTAATCCTCACCCCAGGATATTTTTTCCATTGACTTTTTTTTTTTTGAGAGAGAGAGTGGAAGGGAGGGAAGAGGGGGAGAAGAGAAACATCGATGTGAGAGAGACACATCAGTTGGTTACACATGCCCTGACTGGGGCAAGGAATCAAACCTGCAACCCAGGTATGTGCCCTTGACCAGAAATTGAACCGGAGACCCTTCGGTACACAGGTTGATGCTCTAACCACTGAGAAACACCATCCAGAGCTTTTATATTTTTCAATCCTGACCCACGGATATGTTTTTATTGATTTTTAGAGAGAGAAGAAGGGGGAGAGAGAGAAACATCTATATGAGAGAAACATTGGTCGCCACTCATGCATACCCTGACCAGGGATCAAACCTGCAAACTCGGTATTTACCCTGACTGGGAATCAAACCCACAACCTTTAGGTGCAAGGGACAATGCTCCAACCAACTGAGCTACCTAGTCAGGGCTTAGCATACTTTTTGTGTTCAAATCTTACTACAATGTGATTTTTGTTAAGTCATTTACAATACCCTGTAAGATGTCCCAAATTAAGTGGACTGGATGGCTATAAAGTTCTAATAATGGGGAAAGTTTTGAAAGCTACATATTTTACTTTTTTAGTATGTTCATTATTTAATTCATTTCCCCCATAAATGCTAGCCATCTTTTCTCTTGTTAAATATATCTTACAAATAAAGAGTAGATAAAAACGTAAGTATAGTTTTATGAATAGTAATAAAAGGAATATTCATGTACCTGCTGCTTAAGATATAACATTTCTACTATATTAGAACTGTGATTCTAGAATGGTAGCCACTAGACCAGTGGTTCTCAACTTTCCTAATGCTGCGACCCTTTCATACAGTCCCTCATGTTGTGGTGACCCCCAATTTCATTGTTACAAATTGAACATAATTAAAGCATAGTGATTAATCACAAAAACAATATGTAATTATATATGTGTTTTCCGATGGTCTTAGGCGACCCCTGTGACAGGGTCGTTCGACCCCCTGTGAAAGGGTTGGTCGACCCCCAAAGGGGTCGCGACCCACAGGTTGAGAACCGCTGCAATAGACACTTGTGCCAGTAGTCTGAATTGATGTGATGTATGTAAAAAAGTACATACAAGATTTTGAAAACAAGGTACAAAAAATATGTACACTATTTCAATAATATTTATATTGATTATATATTGAAATAATATTTTAAATATAATTGAAATTAAATAATTTCACCTGTTTTATTTTAATTTTTTAATTATGGCTGTTAGATTTACATGTTACATATGTGACTGCATTTGTGGTTCACATATTTCTACTAGTGGCCCTGTGCACGAATTCTCATACACATTGAAAGGAAAGTAATTAGAAGAAATATTTTAATATCGCTATTCGCTCTTTCTCTATAATGGAAGTGTCAACCAAATTCTTGATTGATGATGACAGATGGAAACACACGCGTGTGATTGGCACCAGTGAGAGCTTTATATATATAGATAAGCTTAATTAGGCCTGCTTTCTGATTTAGCTAAACTTTTTTTCAGCCCAATAAAGCACCCCAACTTCCCTTTCAGGTAATTGTCAGCAACACAGCAGTAAATATCAACATGAAGCAGATTATTGTAGATCATGCAGGGAGAACAATGGGTAAAATATTAAACGGCAGCAGTATATGACTATATTCTGTGCAGTGAGAAAACCTGAAGTCATTTTCAAGGCCCACCATTTCTTCTTTTCA
Organism: Myotis nattereri; assembly: GCF_964212035.1. NCBI lineage: Eukaryota > Metazoa > Chordata > Mammalia > Chiroptera > Vespertilionidae > Myotis > Myotis nattereri. Next base: position 12,807,071 of record NC_138090.1, read on the forward strand.
GTCAGGTCAAGTTTCTAAGCTTTCTAAATCTCCGTTTTCTGGCTACTGAAAAGAAAATAGGATTCTATCGAGTCTCCTGTCTACCTACTCCAGGAGTTCTGTGAGGAGCAAATGAGATGAGGCACAGGAAAATGCTTCATAGACATTTGGTTAAAGTGTAAAATGTTTGCACCTGGCTATAAAGCAAGTCGTGTTCTTGGGCTGAAGAAACTCCAAGAATGCTAGACACTAGAGAGAGGAAGCTGGGCGTTGCTACACCATGTCATTACCCGACACCCACAGTGACCATTGCTGTGCTGGCCTGGGCTGTGGACTGCATTTTGTGCTATGGGGTCTTTGCAGTGTTGGCTGCCATTTGATGGGCTGTTGCTCCTGGATAGTGGTGGGGCCTGTGTCCCATGTGGGGGAAGCCAAGTGTTGCTTTTTGGGTACCAGGCCTGTGGTACCATTTCTTTGTAAATGGCCAGTGCTTGTCATGGCAGCTCCTGCGTTGAGCACCTGCCCCCTGGTGGTCAGTGCACGTCATAGTGACCGGTTGGACACTTAGCATGTTAACCTTTTTTATATATAGACTAGAGGCCCGGTGCACAAAAATTTGTGCACTGGCGGGGGGTGTGTGTGTGTCTCTCAGCCCCACTTGTGCCCTCTCACAGTCTGGGACCCCTCGGGAGATAACGACCTGCTGGCTTAGGCCTGCTCCCAGGTGGCAGAGGGCAGGCCCAATCCCTAGGTTGATCCCCTGGTCGGGCTCAAGCAGGGCCAATTGGGGAGTTGGGGCGCCACCCCTTGTCATACACAGAGCAGGGCAGATTGGGAGGTTGCGATGCCACCCCCAGTCACACTCAGGGTAGGGCCGATTGGGGGGTTGGGGCGCCACCCCCCGTCACACTGAAGGCAGGGTCGATGGGGAGGTTGCGGCACCACCCCCGTCACACACAGAGCAGGGCCGATCAGGGGGTTGGGGCACTGCCCCCTGTCACGCACAGAGCAGGGCCCATCGGGGATTGGGGAGCTCCCCCCGTCACACACAGAGCAGGGCGGATCAGGGGGTTGGGGTGCCGCCCCCTATCACCCACAGAGCAGGGCCAATCGGGTTTGGGGCACACCCCCATGTCACACTCAGGGCAGGGCCAATGGGGAGGTTGCGGCTCTACTGCGTCACACACAGAGCAGGGCCCATGGGGGGCTTGGGCGCCGCACCCTGTCACAGAGCAGGGCCGATCAGGGGGTTGGGGCGCCTTCCCCTGTCATGAACAGAGCAGGGCGGATAGGGAGGTTGTGGCCCTGCCCCCTGTCACACACAGAGCCGCAGGGCGATCAGGGGGTTTGGGCGCTGCCCCATCACGCTGCTCCAGGGGCCAGGAGGCCTCGCGGCTCCGCTTGACACCAGGGCAGTGAGGCCTCGCTGCTCAGCTGATCCCCGTGCTAGGAGGCCTCGTGGCTCCGCTGATCCCGGGTTCGGGAGGCCTCGCGGCTCTGCTGATCCCGGTGCTAGGAGGAATATTATCCTTTTACTATATAGGATGGAGGCCTGGTGCACGGGTGGGCCCGACTGGTTTGCCCTGAAGGGTGTCCCGGATCAGGGTGGGGGTCCCGCTTGGGTGCGTGGCCAGCCTGGATGAGGGGATGATGGCTGTTTGCAGCTGGTCACACCCCCTTCAGGGTGGGGGTCCCCACTGGGGTGCCTAGCCAGTCTGGGTGAGGGGCTGAGGGCCATTTTCAGGCTGGCGGGTGACTGAAGCTCCCAACCTCTCCTTTTTTTCTTTTTTTTTTTTATTCTGGGATTTATTTACCTTCTATGGCTGTCACTGGAGCTGAGAGCCGGCTTTAGCTCTGAGGCTCGGCTCCAGCTCTGAGACCTCGGCTGCTAATCTGGGTTTGTTTGGGTTCTATAATTGAAACACTGTTTCAGCTCCAGCTCCGAGGCTGGCTGGCTAAAAGCAGGTTTCAGGGGATGGTTTAGCTTCTATATTTGCAACATTGTTTCTTAGATTGCAGCTCAGAGACCGGCAGCGGCAGGCAGGGAATGTTGGCTTCCTCCATCACTGGAGAAAGCAAGCCTCCTGTTCGCTTCAGCTGCCTGGCTGCCGGCCGCCATCTTGGTTAGCAGTTAATTTACATATCTCCCTGATTAGCCCAATGGGAAGGGTAGCGAAGTTACGGTTAATTACCATGTTTCTCTTTTATTATATAGGATTGGACAGTGATACTTCAGAAAACTCCACAGTTCTATTTCCCACTCCACCAAAAAAACCCCCACCACAAACCACTATAATGACTGATATATTTATTATTTATTTCTTTGCTTGTCTTTAACATTTTATTTTCTATGCATGTATTTTTTTATATATATGTTGATAAGTTTATTCAGAAAATACATATTTTTTATTAAATCTTTATTGTTCAGATTATTACATTTGTTCCTCTTTTTTCCCCCCCATAACTCCCCTCTTCCAGATCCTACCCCACCCTCCGCCCTCACTCCCCACCCACTGTCCTCATCCATAGGTGCACGATTTTTGTCCAGTCTCTTCCCGCATCCCCCACACCCCTTTCCCCCCAAGAATAGTCAGTCCATTCCCTTTCTATAATCACCAGTTCATTCTGTTCATCGGATGATTTATTCACTTGATTCTTAGATTCACTTGTTGATAGATGCATATTTGTTGTTCATAATTTGTATCTTTACCTTTTTCTTCTTCTTCCTCTTCTTAAAGGATACCTTTCAGCATTTCATATAGTACTGGTTTGGTGGTGATGAACTCCTTTAGCTTTTCCTTATCTGTGAAGCTCTTTATCTGACCTTCAATTCTGAATGATAGCTTTGCTGGATAAAGTAATCTTGGTTGTAGGTTCTTGGCATTCATCACTTTGAATATTTCTTGCCATTCCCTTCTGGCCTGCAAAGTTTCTGTTGAGAAATCAGCTGACAGTCGTATGGGTACTCCCTTGTAGGTAACTGATTTTCTTTCTCTTGTTGCTTTTAAGATTCTCTCTTTGTCTTTTGCTCTTGGCATTTTAATTATGATGTGTCTTGGTGTGGTCCTCTTTGGATTCCTTTTTTTTGGGGTTCTCTGCACTTCCTGGAGTTGTAAGTCTATTTCTTTCACCAGGTAGGGGAAGTTTTCTGTCATTATTTCTTCAAATAGGTTTTCAATATCTTGGTCTCTCTCTTCTTCTGGCACCGCTATAACTCTGATGTTGGTACACTTGAAGCTGTCCCAGAGGCTCCTTACACTATCTTCGTATTTTCGGATTCTTTTTTCATTTTGGTTTTCTGGTTGGGTGTTTTTTGCTTCTTCGCATTTCAAATCTTGGACTTGATTCTTGTGCTCCTCTGGTCTGCTTTTGGGAGTCTGTATAATATTCTTTATTTCAGTTTGTGTATGCTGAATTTCTAGTTGGTTCTTTATCATAACATCGAGGGTCTCATTAGATTTCTTGTAAATGTCAACTTTATTGGCGGCTTCTAGACAGTTCTTGAGAGATCTTAAAAGGGTGGTTCTGAACTCAATATCCTCCCTTGATAGTTTTGTCCTGTTTCTTTGTCTCCGCATTTTTTTGCTTTCTTGGTGCACCCCCTAGAGGTCTTTGTGTGCAGTCTTGTTGTAGTTAAGCCTTGATTGTTGTAGTTGATACTGGGGTGATTTGACCTCCAGGCCTACTGGCTGTGAGAGTCAGCTGTGTCTGCAGTGGAAAAACTTCTGTCCTCTGGGGAGGTGCTAATCTAGCCTTTGCCTGAGGCTATCCGGCAAATGGCTCTGCGCAGGGCTTGGGCGGGGCGGGTCGAATGGGATCAAACAGGGCGGGCGGAGGGAGCAGTTATGGCTGCTCTCAGTCCCGTTCCCAGAGGCTCTGCTTCTCAGAGTCCCAGCAACCGCTGCAGACCTCGGAGAGAAAGCTGCCCTCGCGTTCCGACCGATGCCAGACAGTCCCGCTTCTCCCGTTTGAGTCTGGGTTCCTAGAGACTCGCCCGGATCTGGAGCTCAGAGCCTGGGACTCCCTCCCAATTGAAAACGACAACCGCGCCCTCAGCCACCAGCCCGCTCCGCGCGCACCTCGGTACCTTTGTATTTTCCACACTGCGCCTCCTCTGAGCCTCGGTATGCTGTTCTCTTTCCTTCTAGTTGAAGAATCTCTCCTCAGCCAGCCTTCCTGTGGTTCTGGGTGATGTCCGTTCCGTCTTTCAGTTGTATTTTTGAAGTTGTTGTTCAGGGCAGCAAACTCCGGTGTTTACCTATGCCGCCATCTTGGTTTTTCCTATGCATGTATTTCTAACCAATGGATTGTTCCATTGAAAAAACAATACAGCAAGCACAACCTTCATGACAATGTAAATAAAGGATTGCAGTATCATCCTAACATGAAAGCTCCTAGAAGATAAGCTGAACAGAATCTGAGTCAAGTCTGGATTCAGCTTCCCTGCGAATTTTTTAAAAAATATGTTTTTATTGATTTTAGAGAGTATGAAAGGGAAAGGGGGAGAGGGAGAGAAACATTGATTGGCTGCCTTCTGCAAGCCCCCCACTGGGGATCGAGCCAGCTACTCAGGCATGTACCCTAACCTGGAGTCGAACCAGTTACCTCTTGGTGCCTGGGACAAAGCTTAGCCATTTGAGCCTCAGCAGCCAGAACCCTGAGAATTTTTACAAGCCATTCTCAGCAAGTTTGTGAGCAGAGTCGTGAATGGGTTGTGAAAAAACTAGGGCTCACTCTAGAGCAGGGGTTCTCAACCTGTGGGTCGCGACCCCTCTGGGGGTCGAATGACCCTTTCACAGGGGTCGCCTAAGACCATTTGAAAACACATATATAATTACATATTGTTTTTGTGATTAATCACTATGCTTTAATTATTTTCAATTTGTAACAGTGAAAAGACATCCTGCATATCAGATATTTACATTACGATTCATAACAGTAGCAACATTACAGATATGAAGTAGCAACGAAAATGATTTTATGGTTGGGGCTCACCACAACATGAGGAACTGTATTAAAGGGTTGGGGCATTAGGAAGGTTGAGAACCACTGCTCTAGAGTTAGGGCATGGGGCAAAGTGTGAGCCAGTGTTCACAGTATGCTAAAGATCTGGAAGAGAAAATGATCAGAGGGAGTGGGTTGCTCTGTATTATCTGATTCTAGGCTTACCATGACCGCCTTCCTTTTCACAGGAGTTTCTCCGTAAGTCTTTTCATCTTATGAAACCGAAACTCTATCCCCCACTAAACAATAACTCCCCATTATCCTCCTTCCCCTATCCTGGCAACCACCGTTCTACTTTCTGTCCATAATTTTGACATACAAGTAGAATCATATAGTATTTGTTTTTTATGCCTGGCTTATTTCATTTAGCATAATGTCCTCAAGAGTCATTCACGTAGTAGCATATTGCAGAATTTACTTCCTTAAAAGGCAGAATAATAATTCATTGTATGTGTGTGCCACATTTTGCTTGTCTAGTCACCTATTGATGGAGATGGGTTATTTGTATGTTTTAGCTGTTGGGAATAGTGCTGCTATCAACAGGGGCGTACAAATATGTCATTGAGACCCTGCCTTCATTTCTTTAGGGCATATGCTGAGAAGTTGGATTACTGGATCATATAGTAATTATTTTTAAATTTTTTTTTAGTTACTGCCGTACTGTTTTTCACAATGGCTGTATTCTTTTACATTCCCACCATAAGGGTTTTAATTTCTCCTGCTAACACTTGCTGTTTTTTGGTAGTAGCCATCCTGATGGGTATGAAGTGGTATCCCATTGTCGTTTTGGTTTTCATTTCCCTCATGATTAGTGATAAGCATCTTTTCTTAATGCTTTTTGGCCATTTATTAGTATGTATCTTTGGAAAAATGTCTATTCAAGTCCTTTGCCCATTTTGGATGTTAATCCCTCTATGGGTGTATATGATTTGCAAATATTTTCTCTCTCTCTCTCTCTCTCTCTCTCTCTCTCTTTTTATAGAGAGGAAGAGAGAGGGATAGAGAGTTAGAAACATCGATGAGAGAGAAACATCCATCAGCTGCTTCCTGCACACCTCCTACTGGGTAGGAGGTACATGCCCTCGACTGGCATCCAACCTGAGACCTTTCAGTCCGCAGGCCAACGCTCTATCACTGAGCCAAACCAGTTAGGGCTTCTCCCACTCTTTGGGTTACCTTTTTACTCTGTTGATAGTGTCTTGATACATACACATTTTTTAAATTTCATAAAGTCCAATTTATTTATTTTTTTAAAATAAAGTTTTACTTGTGTCTTTGTTATCATTTCCAAGAAACCATTGTCAAATCCAATATCATGAAATTTTTATCCAATGTTTGCTACTAAAAGTTTTATAGTTTTTGGTCTTTGATTCATTTTGAGTTTATTTTTTAATATCGTTTTAGATAGGGTTGTTACTCTACATGTGCATATTCCTACTACCAATTGTTGAAAAGACCATTCTTTTCCCCATTGAATGGTCTTGGCACCATTGGCAAAAGTTATTTGACTATGTGAATATTTCTGGATTTTCTATGCTATTCCATGGGTTCTATATTTTTGTTTTTATGCTAATACTATGCTGTTTTGATTTTTGTAGCTTTGTAGTTTTTTTAGCATAAATTTTCCCGTAAGGCGAATTTTATTAATAACACTAGTTTATTTCCCTCTCCACAAGACCAAATGCAACTATCTGAAGTGAACATATCAAGATTTTATTGTTACATAATAAAACAAAACGTGAAGCTTAGAATTGGATCACTTGGTCCTTTGTTTTATCTCCTCCTAGTTTAAAATGCTTGCATCTTATAATAGCCACCCTTCTCTTAGATGTGCAGATGGGCCTAACACATTCAAGCCTCAGCACAATCTTTGTAGTTTTACCCTTTTTGCAGAAAATCAGCTTAGTCTGCCCACCATAACCACTCTGTTTCCTGTCATAATGCCACTTTCCCTGCACATACAGAGAATCCTTGTCATTGTACTGTGTTATTTTGTGGAGTTGATGCTTGCCACACTTCTTACAGAAAGTCTGGCAGGTTTTAGAAACATTCAACCATGTTTGCTAGAGCGCTATCAGCATTGAAAGCATAGTAAGTTTTGAAGTCAGGAAGTGTGAGTCCTCAAGTTTTGTTCTTTTTAAAAATTGTTTAACTATTCAAGGTCCCTTGAGATTCCATATGAAATTTAGGATGGATTTTTCTGTTTGGTTAACACATTTTATTGAGTAGGTGTGTATATGTAGTTACACACACACAAGTTCATGATATTTGAACTGTAGGAAGTAGATTGGTCAGTTACATTAAATCACTGTGGAAGAAGCTTTTTTTTTACACTTACATGCAACTCAGTTATGATTCAGGCAAACAAGATTGAATGACTGACCCTAGTGATTATCCAACAGGCGAGCAGATGACTGTGCATTTATGAACCGGTGGGGCATGTGGCTAAAGGAGGATGAGTCAGAAGCAAGTATCTTCTAAAGGAATCTGTTAGAATAGACTACAGAAATGATTATAACTAAAAGGCAGGAAAAACTCTTCCTTAATGGAATATCTTATTTTCCTGGGTGCCCATGGCCATCCAGTGTCACTGCTTGTCTGCTGGTTAATTGGTGGTAACAACTATTTATTGTCTTGAAAACTTGGTTTCTTTCCCTTGAAAAGAAGTTACTATGTAAAACATGGGTGGAAATGTGTATGTAAGGAATCAGTGTTTCTGTAGTACTCTATATGTTTCATAAATTTTATGTGCATTGAGTTAATTTTTATTACCTATGAAAGGCATTATTTAGGGGTTTTATATGTGAGGAATCTGAGGCTTATGAGCAAACTTAAATAATTTATATCAGACACACTGTTAGAGCTACAATTTAAACCCAGGTTTTATCTGATTCCAACGTATATTTTGTCATGCACTACATATGTAATTTTACACAGAATTTCAGTAGGTTTCTGGTCTTTTTTAAACTTATCCATAAACTCAAACTTCCGTAGGTTCTTTGAACTCTAGACTAAGAACTACTGCCTTAAATAAAAGCATGGCTAAAAATTACGAGTGCCCTTAGATATCTAAAGGCATCCAACAAAGGGGAAATTTTTATTTGGAGACCTATAACTTAACCTTTAGCCCCTAGGCTCCTTGCATGTTTCTCTCTTTTTCTCACTGGCTATTTATAGCATGCTTGCTGGGTTCTTTTCTGCTACCCAGCATCTAAAAGTTGGATTTCTTCCGAGTTCTTCCTGGGCCCTCCCCCTTTTCTCCTACTTACTTTGGGAATCTCACCCTTTCTTCTAGAGCAGCGGTTCTCAACCTGTGGGGAACGACCTTTTCACAGGGTTCGCCTAAGACCATCGGAAAACACATATATAATTACATACTGTTTTTGTGATTAATCACTATGCTTTAATTATGTTCAATTTGTAACAATGAAATAGGGGGTCACCACAACATGAGGAACTGTATTAAAGGGTCGTGGAATTAGGAAGGTTGAGAACCATTGTTCTAGAGTTAAATGGCACTGTATTGTTGATGGTTGCCAGACTTAACATCATCAGCCCGTATCTTTTCTCAGAGTGCTAGAATCCCATTTGCAACTGCCTACTCAAAAATCTTCATTTACATATCTCATAAGTGTTACTTATGTAACAGATAAAAACTATTGCAAAATTTATAATAATAGTTTTATTGAGATAAAATTTACATACACAAAATTTACCCCTTTAGAGTCTACAGTTCCGGGGGTTTTAGTATATTCAGAGTTGTGTGACCATCACCAGTCTAATTTCAAAACATTTTCAGCTCTGACCGGTTTGGCTCAGCGGATAGAGCGTCGGCCTGCAGACTCAAGGGTCCCAGGTTCGATTGCGGTCAAGGGCGTGTACCTTGGTTGCGGGCATATTCCCAGTGGGGGGTGTGCAGGAGGCGGCTGATCAATGTTTCTCTCTCATCGATGTTTCTAACTCTCTATCCCTCTCCCTTCCTCTCTGTAAAAAATCAATAAAATATATTTAAAAAAACAAAAAACAAAAAACATTTTCATCACCCCAAAAGAAATCCAGTAGCTGCTAGCAGTCACTCATTTTTCCTGCTCCTGAGCCCCTAGCAACCACTAATCTCCTTTCTCTCTCTATTTGCCTGTTCTGGACATTTTATATAAATGGAATCATAAAACATATGGCCTTTTTCTGGTTTCTTAGCATTATGTTTTCAAGATTCATCCATGTTGTAGCATGTATGAATACTTCATTTCTTTTTATTGCCAAATATTTCATTATATGTCTAATGCCACAGTTGATGGTGCATACATGTTTTTCTGAAGCTCTACTGCTACAGTGATATGGAATTTAAAGCTACATATTTTGAATATTAAGTGATATCATGTGTGATTTAGATTTGACTATAACATCACAAATACTGATATTTAGAGCTTGGGTTTATTAAAAATTGTTTATACTAACTTTTACCTTATTTCTGAAAGAATACAAATGTGAGGCTATAGTCACTTCTAACTTTCTGTGAAGTCTCAAACATCCTCTGATATTTTACTTTTGGAAAGATAAGCAGGCCTTTTTGTTGTTTTTGTGTATACTTAGTTTAATCTGTTTACCCATTTTAAAGGCTTTAGAATCTTTTTTTTTTTCCAATCCTCACCCGAGGATATTTTATCATTGATTTTTTTTTTTAGAGAAAGTGGAAGAGAGAGTGAAAGACAGAAATATCGATGTGAAAGAAACACATTGATTAGTTGCCTCTTACACAAGCCTCAACCAGGGTTCGGGCCGGAGAGGAGCCTGCAACCCAAGTATGTGCCCTTGACTGGAATCATACCAGGGCCTCTTCAGTTTGCAGGTCAGCGCTCTATCTACTGAGCCAAACTGGCTAGGGCTATAGAATGCATTTTGTATAAAATACTTAATTGTTCTTAGAACAATGGGTTTAATCCCTAAGTCATATTTTAATAAATTTTCTTTTCACAGTTTGAAATAGGGCATCATTATTTTCAGTGAAAAATGTCTTAGTGTTTAAATGGCATTATTGAATTATATTACAAAATGCCAAACTGGTAAGAGACAAAATTTTATTTTCTTTGTACTTTGAGGTTTGGTATTCATGAATGTATGAAAGTGGCAAACATTTACTTTGAAGATCTACACATAAAACTATTTATTTGAATGTGAACATTAAATAAATCACCAGAATCATCTAAATATCATTTAAAATTATAATTTCAATCATTGCATTAGCCTTGATGAAGAACTATAGCCATTTTCTGAACCCATTTAAGAATTTCCCAAAACACGCCAGTGGTTTTCTTTGTCATGAGAGAATTTTTATAAAAAAGTAACAGCCTTCAGCTTTTGGCTTGGAGGAGGCTTAGGTGCAACTTTTTCTTCGGTTGTCCCAAATCCTGATTCATCCAACACCAGCTGAAGTTTGACCCCAAGGACACTAAAGTTGTGTATCTGAGGTGCAACTATGGGGAAGTCAGTGCCACATCTGCCCTGGCCCCCTGGGTCTGTCTCCAAAAAAGGTTGTTGATGAAATTGCCAAAGCAACTGGTGATTGGAAGGGTCTGAGGATTACAGTGAAACTGATCGGAACAGAAAGGCCCAGATGGAGGTAGTATGCCAAGAGACAGAGAAAAGCAAAAAACCTAAGCACAGTGGAAATACCACTCTTGCTGAGATTTGCCACCATTGCCCGACAGATGCAACACCAATATTTGGCTAGAGAGCTCTGGAACCATTAATGCGATCCTGGGGATTACCCAGACTGTGGGCTACATTGTTGAGACTGCCACCCTTATGACATCATAGATGACATCAACAGTGGTGCAGTGAAATGCCTAGCTAGTTAAGAACTACAAAAGAAAATATTTCAATTAAAGATAATTTCACAACCCTCCCCCCCCCAAAAAAAGAGTAATAAATGGCCTTTAAAAATTTTTACTATTTTCTTTTAAGGAAAATATTTTGGCTGTGGAAGTTAATATGAATAAGCTACATTTATGGAATCTTTGATTCTAAAAGATATAAACTCATTGGTGAATGTAGAATCTGATTATGAAGTTGACCTTTCTCTGCCATTAGAAGAATTCTCTTTATAATTAATATAAGAAGTTAAAATATTGAGGCACATTGAGAGGTGAAATGTTATACTCCTCCCTGGTGTGGCACTCCCTTCAACCTCCATTAGAAAGAGTAGGTGGAAATCTTGATTAGAAGAAATAGTAAGTCAAGTTGTATTAATAGGCAGTATAGAAGGGTATTGTTTTTTAGGTTTTGTGAGGTGTCAAATATGAGGTCAGAGTCACTTGTTAGACTTAGGTATATATATCTGTGTAGTTTTGAATTTACAATGTGGAAGGGAATGAGCACTTATCAGAACAGAAGGAAATGTGTGGTTAAACGGTTTTAGCTATAACTGTAGACTATTTCCCTTGGTCCAAATGGGAGGAGAAATGGAACTTTATGTTTTTAGCTTTTTCCAATATAAGTAGAAATTGGTTCAGCCGGGTTGATTGGAGTCCTTAACAAGAAAAATGGTTGTGTTTAGTAGTGGAGGCGAATGACATGAATATGTATTAAAAAGGTATAAACCTGTGGATAGAGCGTTGGCCTGCGGATTGAAGGGTCCCAGGTTCGATTCTGGTCAATGGCACATGCCCAGGTTTTGGGCTTGGTCCTCAGTAGGGGGCATGCAGAAGGTAGCCGGTCAGTGATTCTCTCTCATCATTGATGTTTCTATCCCTCTCTCCCTTTCCCTTCCTTTTGGAAATCAATAAAAATGTATTTAAAAAAATAAGATTCAAAAACCAAGGCAAAGTACTTGATTGTCCTAGCTACAGCTGGAGGAGCTATGATGTTTACTTCAAATACCATCTTACTATAGTTTTTACAAAATCTGAAAAACTTTCTTTTAAAAATAATCTGGAAGAATTGTAACTAGAAATAAAATTCTGGTAAACCAGATTAATTTAATGTATAGAATACAGTCAAAGGCTGTAGTTTATATACTAGTACTTATAATTCTTGATTTTATGATTGTATTTATTTTTTTATTTCCTAAGAAAACCACAGTTTTCATAAGTAACTTTGATCTTTGTTTTTCATGTGTCTGATTGGTTTTCACCCTTCTTTTCTGTGTCTTAGGTCTATTTGAAGGCTCCAATGATTCTGAATGGAGTCTGTGTTATCTGGAAAGGCTGGATTGATCTCCAGAGACTGGATGGTATGGGCTGCCTGGAATTTGATGAGGAGCGAGCCCAGGTAGGAGGACTTCAGTCTTTACTGAGTGTGGTCCCTTTATAGATCCCTAATCTTGCCTGTGTCTGGGGATCTATTTTACCCCATCTTTAAGAGTAAGTATAGCCCTAGTCGGTTTGGCTCAGAGGATAGAGCATCGGCTTGCGGACTGAAGGGCTCCAGGTTCGATTCCGGTCAAGGGCACATGCCTGGGTTGCGGGCACATCCCCAGTGGGGGCTGTGCAGGAGGCAGCTGATCGATGTTTCTCTCTCATTGATGTTTCTAAACTCTATCCCTCTCCCTTCCTCTCTGTAAAAAAAACCAATAAGATATATTTTAAAAATAAATAAATAAAAAGAGTAAGTATAAAAAGTCTCAGGTTCAAATAATATTGAAGAATCCTAAAGATGTTGAGACACAAATTCTGGTCCTGGTTTTAGGTAAGTTTTTCCTTCAGTGGTTCTAAAATTTCATTTGATTACCCTAATCTGCTCAGTGGGCTACTTCAGAGTCCAGTAAATGGTTCTCTTTAATATTTGTTCTTGATCTTTAGCACATTATGAGGAAGAAAAAAAGAGTTCATAATAAAATGTAGCAGCAACATTGAGGAGCTTGGCAAATCCTCTCCCCAAACACTGGACAAAATTGTTTAAAAAAACAAACAAAACCATTTAATGTCTCGACATTAACCAAAGGGCATAAATTGAGAGGCATTTATTTAAACAAAGCTACTTGAATTTCAGTAACAACAGTAATAGCCTGGCAATTTAGTCAGGAGCTGCTCCCATCTTTTTCTTCAGCTCTGTGGTCCTTCAAGTTCTACCTTTGGCAGGCAGGGCAAGGCATGAGGGCTGGCAGCCCTTATTCTGCTATCAGAGGGAGCTGACTTTGTTTAGAGCAGCTTGGAGGGATGTTCTCAATAATAATAGAGGTCTCTGGCAAACAATCCAGGAAAGCTAATATTATAGGAAGCAATAAAATGGCAGACTAGCCAGGTATTTATTAGGGTTATCTAGGAAAGAGATAGCCCTTATGGTCCTGAAGGCTGTGTGCATATATAAAGCCACACCTGTTCAGGAAAAAACTAAGAGGACCTTTGGAGGAAGCTAATTCTTGCTGAACACAGGTTAGACTGATAAGCTCCCTGCACTTTTACAAGATTCCCCCAAAACACACATCCTATGACAAAGGATGGAAGCCTACTGAGTTCCAGGTATTTAGGCAAAACTTCTCACCAGTCATTGGCTGACCACTAATTTATTATTTCTAGGTGGCAACCCCTAGAAAGCATGGCTTAAAAACAATATGTAGTGACATCAGAGGCTGCACACTGCTGAGGAAGCAGATTCTACAGAATTGGTCCAGGCAAGTCACTAAACAGACAAACACAAAACAGTGTTATAACCAATTTAGTTTATACAAGGGAAAATTTTAGATTGAGTTGACTTTTAAAACTGAAATGTTTTATTGGAATGATATGTAAAAAATTTAGTTTAACCCACAGCATTTCTCATACTTAGAATTTTCCAAGCTTTGTTGCCCCAGTCCACAAATTGAGCTTTATCACTACAAAGTAAGTGCCATCTGTTGTGATAATTAATATAATAGGTTTTACATAATGTAGAAATTTCAAAGCAGGGGATTCCAACCATCCAATCAATAGTCAGCACTTATCTGTAGCTTTTTCCATCCCAAAATCATCTATAAAGAGACAGGTAAGTGTAGAAATTAAGAGTAGAAGCTTCATAGTCATAATTGTGAATCCTGGCCCCACCACTTACAGCTGTTATGGACTGAATGTTGTGTTCCCCCAAAATTCATACATTGAAGCCCTAACCCCCTAGGGCTTCTATAGGGAAATTAAGGTTTAACCCTATATAATAAAGGGCTAATATGCAAATTGTCCCCTCGACCGTGAATTCCGCGGCCCCTCCCCCCAGAAGTTCATGCACTGGGCCTCTAGCCCTATCTAATAAAGGGGTAGTATGCAGGTTAACTGTCACTCCATCACCAAGATGGCAGCGCCCGTAGCCACAAGATGGTGGCGCCCAGTCCCTTCAGCCCCGCTGCTGGAGTGTCTGGTCCTGTCAGCCCCGCTGAGGGGAGCGGTGGCTGAGAGGCACCGCTGGATCTGCCCTCAGGCGACGAGCCCAGTGTCCCGCGCACCCCGGTCCGCAGAGGGTGGGTGGGCGGGCCTCTGGCCAGAGGCCAGTTGGAGCATGGGATGCTGGCGTTGGTGCAGACTGGGCTGAGGGGAGTCCCCCATGCACGAATTTCATGCCCCAGGCCTCTAGTTAAGCCGTGAGAGTGGGACCCCGGTGTGATAGGATGAGTGTCCTGATAAGAGATCTTACTAATTCTCTGCCATGTGAACACCAGATACTCTAACAGACACTGAGATACCAAGTAACCTAAGAGATAAACTGAAGATAGTCACAATTCCATTTCAAAAAATCAAATTGTAAAAATTTCAGCTGAAACATTTTCATAGGTATTTTTGCCTTTGTTCAGAGTACCTTTGACAAACGTTAACAAGGATGTGGAATACAGTTGATGTGTTGGCTATTTGGAAAACTAGCACTTCTATTCTCTGGTATGCAATGGGAATGATTATGTATATTCATCACAAGCTATGTACTAGGATATTTGTATAGTGGCATTATTAGTAATAGCCAGAAACTGTAAACTGCCCAAATGCCCATTAACAGAATGTTTAAACTATATGTTCACACAAAGAAATACAATGAGGATGAAAAATTCCAACTAGCATACCACTATGGATGAATTTTTTTTTTAATTTTTTTATTGATTTTTTACAGAGAGGAAGGGAGAGAGAGTTAGAAACATCGATGAGAGAGAAACATCGATCAGCTGCCTCCTGCACATCTCCTACTGGGGATGTGCCCGCAACCCAGGTACATGCCCTAAACCGGAATCGAACCTGGGACCCTTCAGTCCGCAGGCCGACGCTCTATCCACTGAGCCAAACCGGTTTCGGCCACTATGGATGAATTTTACAAATATATTGAGTGTACCCAAAAAAGCACTTGCTGTGTGAACCCATTTATATGAATTTATACAAATGGGCAAAACTAACAATAGAAGTAAAGATAGTGGTTCATCCTTGGGAGAGGGGGCTAGTTACTGGAATGGAGCAGAAGGAGTCTTTTGAGATGCTGGTACTGTTCTGTTTTTTCACATGAAATCTGGTTACATGGAACATTTAGTTTGGGAAAATTCATCAAGCTATATTTTAGGACAGTGCTGTCCAGTATAATTCAGATGTAAGCCACATAATATAATTTAAAATTTTGTAGAAGCTACATTTAAAAAGGTAAAAAGAAACAATTATAATTAACTTTATATTATATTTTACTTAACTTTAATATATCTAAAATATGAATTTACAGTCAGCATAAAAAGTTAGGTATATTTTATATTAGTAATAAGTATTTACAATCCACTTACAGATTTAGACTAGCCACATTTCAAGTATACAGTAATCATATGTAACTAGCGGTTACCATATTGGACAACATAGCCTTAAGCTATGTGTATTTTTTGTATGGACATTAGGTTAATGATGGACTGAATCACTACAGTGGTCCCAAAAGATTTTAATGGAGTTGAAAAATTCCTATCATCTGATGATGTTCCTATCATCATTGTAATACTCTTTTCTATTTTTATTTTTTTTAATTCTCACCCAAGGATATGTTTATTGATTTTGAGAGAGAGAGAGAGAAATAGATCGATCGGTTGCCTCCTATACAGAGATCGAACCTTTTTGGTGTATGGGATGACACTCCAACCAACCGAACCGCCGCCTGGGGCTTCATCATTATACTCTTAATTTACTTTGGCAGTCACAGAAAGATGTTTTTACTTTTAACGTAATGACTTTTCAAAAGTTTTACAGGCATACCTTGGCAATATTTTGGGTTTGGTTCTAGACCACTGCAATAAAGCAACTATTGGAATAAAGCAAGTCACACCAATTTTTGGATTCCCTATGTACATAAAAATTATGTTTATACTGTAGTCTAGTAAGTGTACAATAACATTATGTCTAAAGAAGAATGTATGTACTAGTACATACCCTAATTTTAATATTTATGGGGTTTTGTTGTTTACTGATTTCAGAGTGTAAGGGAGAGAGAGAGAGAGAGAGAGAGAGAGAGAGAGAGAGAGAGAGAGATTGGAACATCAATGATGAGAGAATCATTGATCGGCTGCCTTCTACACACACAACGCCCACCACCAGGAACCAAGCCTATAACCTAGGCATATGTCCCGACCGGTAATCGAACCATGACCTCCTGGTTCCTAGGTTGACACTCAACCACTGAACCACACCAGCCGGGCCCTATTTTTAAAATACTTAGTTGTTTTAAAAAATGCTAACCATTATCTGAGCCTTTAGCAAGTTGTAATTATTTGCCACAAACCTTCAATTAGTAAAAAGTGCAGTAAAATGAAACAAAATTAATGGGGTGTGCCTGTATTTTGATTCTACGATCAGGTTAGAAAAATTGAACCATTGTTGAAATTTGCAGATTTTGTATTTGAGGTATTTGATGACATTGGTGTAAAACTCGTGTCCTTTAGCTTTTTCCAAGTTTTTCTGTTAATGAAGCCAACATATAAACAGTTTTGCTTTTTGTATGTGCTTGGGAATGTGAATGAAATTAACTTAGATTTCTATGTTTTATTTGTATTTTTTAAAATATATCTTTATTGATTTCAGAGAGGAAGGAAGAGGGAGAGAAAGATAGAAACATCAATGATGAGAGAGAATCATTGATCCGGCACACCCCACAATGGGGATCGAGCCTGCAGCCCAGGCATGTGCCCTGACTGGGAATCGAACCATGACTTCCTGGTTCATAGGTCGACTCTCAGTCACTGAGCCACACTGGCTGGGGCGGGTCATTTCTTTTGTTTGTTTGTTTTTTGTTGTTGTTTTTTTTTTAAAATATATTTTATTGATTTTTTACAGAGAGGAAGGGAGAGGGATAGAGAGTTAGAAACATCGATGAGAGAGAAACATCGATCAGCTGCCTCCTGTACATCTCCCACTGGGGATGTGCCCGCAACCCAGGTACATGCCCTTGACCGGAATCGAGCCTGGGACCTCTCGGTCCACAGACCAACGCTCTATCCACTGAGCCAAACCGGTTTCGGCGGTCATTTGTTTTAATTGAAAAGTTATGTTCTACAGAATGATGTTAAATGCACCATGTGCAAGTGCATTTGTTAAATTGTAGTCTTTGAAGTGCATGATGAGGCTTCTTCAGCAGATTTATCTTTTGGTTTTCATGTGATCAGTGATAATTCTGATCCACACAGAATATTAAATGTCATTATTTTATGCAAATTTTACATTTATCATCGACATTCTTGTAAATGAATTTGATTCTTAATTTTTCATTAAACATGCACTTGCATTTTAAAATTCATTGCTGCAGAAAGGTAAGTATTACCAAACTGTAAGATAAATGTAATTATAGACTTAGGCAATATAATATAGACAAACTCACTGCAGCAAGAATGGTCAGAGTATTCTGTATATTCTCTATGAAAGCACTGCTGGATCTTTATTTCCCACATGGATTTCACGTATACCCAACCACCTTTTATGATGACCCTAACTGACTACTTTGTGCGGATTGTAGTATAGACCATGGAGTAAAGATTAGTAGAACATGTTGCTGGCAAGCAGCGGGATGTTGAAAACCTTTCCGGCTACCACTTGAGATTGGTAGTTAGTTGTCCAAGGCCATTTGAGCATACTTTACTGGATGAGCGTGTAGTTTTATCAGCGAGTGCCCTTTATGCTGACCTTGAAAGGGATGTATTCAGGTTGCAACAGGAAAGCATTAGGTTAACATTGGTAATTGCTCATTGTCTTTCAGATTTAACCATTTATTAAAGTGCACACTTTTTACTGCACATATATTTCTTTCTTTCTTTTTTTGAATTTTTGTGAGTTTATTTGAGCCAAATGCACATATATTTCATTTCTCACTAGGAGAGACCAAGACACAGCTGGAATTATAAATTAATTTCCTACATCTGTTAAAAATAATACTTGTTTTTTCTTTTAATGAAATAAAAATCTCTGACTGCCCTGGCCAGGTGACTCAGTTGATTGAAGCATTGTCCCGTACACCAAAAGGTTATAGGTTCAATTCCCAGTCAGGGAGTGTATGGGAGGCAACCAAACAATGTTTCTCTCGCATGTCAATAATTTTTCTCTCTTAGCCTTTCTCTCTCTCTAAAAAATCATTTTTTAAAAATCTTCATGTTAGATTTTAAAAAAATCTCTGACCTTTGCTAGAATACATATTAGAGGCTAATAATTTCCTTAGGGAATTAGATCACATCTCATGCTTCATGCTCTCATTTCATCGTGTTAATTTTCCTGTACTGGACAAAATCACAGTTGATAATTACATATTGATTTTTGTAATTATTTGTTCATTGTCCACCTGCCTCACTAGACCAGAAATTGTTAGGAAAAGCACCATTGGTTCCCTCACATTATATCCATGACACCTAGCACAGTGATTTGGACATAATAAAGACGCACTAAATATTTCTGGAAATATGGGAAAGTGAATGAGTGAATGCACAGGACAGAAGGGGTATACTGTTATCAGCAGGTGTGTACTAGTTGACATCTAGCTAAGTAATAGAAATCCCCTGGGAGTTGAGAACAGTGTTTCTTTGCAGGTGCTTCTGGCTTATATAGTACATTCTGAGAATACAGCAGGTATGTGTAATTATGTTTGGACAGATGTGTAAATTTTACATATTTATAAATGCAAAATAATAGCTAAGACTTAATTCAGTGTGTACTTAAGCACTTTTAAAATATGTTGTCTCATTTAATTTTTGCAACAGTCTTGTGAAGTAAATATTACTATGCCCAGTTTACTGAGGCTTGGAGAAATGAAATATATTGCCCTGGGACAAAGTATTAACTCTGCTCAGTGACAAAGGATTTATCACATGGAACAAGATCTCCAGCAGCACATGGTCCAGGCCTGGTATAGCACTTAATTATGCTATCAGGGGCTCCAGGTCTTTTCATCTTCCTGCTGTACTATGCTCATTGTGTGACTATGTCCTTATTATATTTGCAAGCTGGCTGCTCTATTTCTGGGCATTGCATCAGTTTTCTAGAAGGAGGAAGGATGAAATGTCTCCCTTCACCCCCCCCCCCCCATCACCGTTTATCCACCCTACACCCTCCTCTAACTCTACCCCTCCCATTCCCCAGGTGAAATGTCTTTTTTTTCCCATTAAAAAAAAAAAATCTTTATTGTTGAGATTATTACAGATGTCCCTCTTTTTTCCCCCCATGCCTCCCTCCACCTGGTTCCCGCCTTGTCCCAGGCCTTCACCACCCTATTGTCTGTGTCCATAGGTAATGCATATCCTATATAATAAAAGGCTAATATGCAAATTGTCCCCTCAACTGGGAGCTCAACCAGGAGTTCAGCTAGGGTGTGGGGCCGGCCAGCTAACTGCCCACGGTCCCTCCCCGCGGCCAGCACCACCCCCAATCGACCCATCCCTGATTGGTCCCCCCATCCTCAGTCGCGCCCACCCCCGCATCAGAGGCAGGGCCAGCCGGACCCCACCCATGCACAAATTCATGCACTGGGCCTCTAGTATGCATATAAGATCTTTGTTTAATCTCTTCCCGCCCCCCCCACCCGCCCCCTTCTGAGAATCAACAGTCTGTTCCATTTTCATGCCGCTGATTCTATTTTATTCACCAGTTTATTCTGTTCATTACATTTCTTATTTTTTTATTTTGATTTTTAGATTCAGTTGTTGATAGGTATGTATTTGGTGTCATTTTGTTCATATATATATTTTTTTAATATATTTTATTGAGTTTTTACAGAGAGGAAGGGAGAGAGATAGAGAGTTAGAAACATCAATGAGAGAGAAACATCGACCAGCTGCCTCCTGCACACTCCCCACCGGGGATGCGCCCGCAACCAAGGTACATGCCCTTGACCGGAATCGAACCTGGGACCTTTCAGTCCGCAGGCCGACGCTCTATCCACTGAGCCAAACCGGTTTCGGCTTGTTCATATTTTTTTATCTTTTTCTTTTTATTCTTCCTTTTCTTAAAGAATACCCTTCAACATTTCATATAATACTGGTTTGGTGGTGATGAACTCCTTTAGCTTTTTCTTGTCTGTGAAGCACTTTATCTGACCTTCAATTCTCAATGATAGCTTTGCTGGGCAGAGTAATCTTGGTTTTAGGTCCTTCCTATTCATCACTTTGAATATTTCTTGCCACTCCCTTCTGGCCTGCATAGTTTCTGTTGAGAAATCAGCTGACAGTCTTATAGGCATTCCCTTATAGGTAACTAAGTGCTTTTCGCTTGCTGCTTTTAAGATTCTCTCTTTGTCTTTAGCCCTTGGCATTTTAATTATGATGTGTCTTGGTGTAGTCCTCTTTGGGATTCTCTTGTTTGAGAATCTCTGTGCTACCTGGACTATTTCTTTCACCAGGTAGAGGATGTTTTCTGTCATTACTTCTTCAAATAGGTTTTCAATATCTTGTTCTCTTTTTTTCTTCTGGCATACCCATAATTCTGATGTTAGTACGCTTGAACTTGTTCCAGAGGCTCCTTACACTATCTTCATATTTTTGGGTTTTTCTTTTTGCTCTTCTGGTTGGGTGTTTTTTGCTTTCTCAGATTTCAAATCATTGATTTGATTCTCAGAATTCTCTATTCTACTATTGAATCCTGTATGTTACTCTTTATTCCAGTCAGTGTATGCTTAATTTCTGGCTGGTCCTTTTCCATGTGTTTGGCATTCTCGCTAAGATCCCTGGAGGTTTCTAGAAGATTCTTAAGTAACCTTATAACTGTGGTTTTGAACTCTATGCCCAGTAGTTTGCTTTCTTCCATTTCTTTCATTTGTGACATGTTTCTATGTCTCTTCATTTTGGTTGCTCCCCTGTGTTTGTTTCTATGTATTGGGTAGAGCAGCTATGGCTCCTTGAGTTGGTAGAGTGGCCTTGTATAGTAGGTCTCCTCTAGGACCCAGTGACTCAGCCTCCCCAGTCACCTGAGCTGGGAACTCTAGGTGCACCCCTTTGTTGGCTTAGCACAGTTTTTTTTTTAATTTAAAATACATATTTTATTGATTTTTTTTACACAGAGGAAGGGAGAGGGATAGAGAGTTAGAAACATCGATGAGAGAGAAACATCAATCAGCCGCCTCCTGCACACCCCCCACCGGGGATGTGCCCGCAACCAAGGTACATGCCCTTGACCGGAATCAAACCTGGGACCCTTCAGTCTGCAGGCTGACGCTCTATCCACTGAGCCAAACTGGCTATAGTGGCTTAGCACAGTCTTGTTGTAGTTGAGACTTGATAGCTTTTGGTGTCACTGGGAGGAATTGACCTTCAGGCCAATTTGCTCTGAGGACTAGCTGTGACTAACAGTGGGAGAGCTGCTATGCAGGAGACACCCCTATGGAGCAGGACTTGCTTCAGGGGGGCTTTGGTGCTCACTGAGTCTGCCCCTTGAGTGTGTCGCTTATGGATGTGTAGAGTTGTAATCTGGTATGGCCTGATACTGACCACTGGTAGGTACACTGGCTCTTGGGTCTCCAGGGAGATGCAAAGTCATCCACTGCTTAGGGCCACCCAGCAGGAGCTACGAGAGATCTACAGATTCCTCCTCTTTGTACTGGGTTTGAAGTACCCAGATAAGCCCCAGTATGAAGCAAGGCAGGCTGGTGCTGGTGCCAGGTCTTGGGCCTTTTATTGATGTTTTGGGGGCTCCCTGACCCAACTGCAGCTTATTTGAGATTTTCAAGGACAGGCCATTCAAATATAAAAGCCGCTGCAAGCAGCTTGAGTGGAGTTGTAAATTGGATGAAGTGGGGTTGTAGGGAATCACCAGGGTGGAGCAAACAGAAATGGCTGCCAGTCAGCCCTGCAACTGGGGAGATCCCAGCACAGGAACAATGATCCCTGTGAGTACCTCCTTCTGGGAGAAAGCCACCCCCAAGTTCCTGTCCGGATGCCAGACAAATGTGTCCCCCAGAGCCTCGCCCTGGTGTTGGAGCTCAGATGAAGCAGGACCTTGCAAGTTCAGTTCATGGTGCTGGCATTTTAAGAAGAACAGCTGGTTTTTACAGCTTGTAGTTATGGGGACTTCTTTTCCCAGCTCTGGGACCCTGGGCTTGGGGGTCTGAGACCCCTTGCTCCTTTGGGCGACCTCCCGCAGAAAAGATCTCCCTCCCAATTAAAAATGTGGCACACATGGGTGCCAGCCCAGCCCATTCTGTGCCTCCTACCAGTCTCAGTGTGCTTTCTTCTTTACGTCTCTAGTTGTAGGACTTCCATTTAGCCAGCTCTCCAGCAGTTGTGGGGGGCAGCGAGTACAGGCGTTTTTACCTATGGCCATCTTGGTTCCCTCTCCAGATGAAATGTCTCTTAAATGACTTTTTAGAAGCCCCATTGGGTTGACTTATGTTTCTTTCTCATTGGTTAAGAACTAAGTTACCTGGCCACCCTTGTTGCAGTGAATCTAGGAAGGTGAATATTGATTACTTTTTTTGTATTGTTTTTGATCTTTTAGTTTCTTCAATTGTACTATTGGAAATCCTATTATTGAGGAGTGTGTAGCTGCAAAGGTTGAGCATCCTGTGCTGTAGACAGTACAGGAAAATTACACGATGAAATGAAGCACAACTTGTGATCTAATTCCCTAAAGAAATTATTAGCCTCTAATGTGTATTCTAGCAATGGTCAGAGATTTTTTAAGTTGGAGGGTATTGTAGTCAGATTGTGCTGTAGAATATGGCTTTGTGGTGGGTTAGGGAGTGACAGATTAGAAGCAGGAAGAGAGCCCTAACCGGTTTGGCTCAGTGGATAGAGCTTCAGCCTGCAGACTGAAGGGTCCCAGGTTCGATTCCGGCCAGGGGCATGTACCTTGGTTGCGGGCACATCCCCAGTGGGAGATGTGCAGGAGGCAGCTGATCGATGTTTCTCTCTCATCGATGTTCCTAACTCTCTATCTCCCTCCCTTCCTCTCTATAAAAAAATCAATAAAATATATATTGAAAAAAAGAAGAAGAAGCAGGAAGAGACTGTTTAGGAGACCTTTGCAATAATTTAGGTAAGAGATCTTAGGATTCTGAACTAGGAAAATGTAGGAATAAAAAAGAGACTAAAGATTCCAAAAATATTTAGGAGGTCGAATGGATAGGACTTGGTTGTTGATTGGCTCTGTGGAGACAGGGGAGAATGAAGAGTCAAAGGTGGCTCCGGTTTCTGACAGAAATTAATAAGTGGTGCCACTAACTTAGACTAAGGAAGGGTAAAGGAGGAAAGTTAAATTGGTTACCTTTTTAGACATGGTGAGTTTGAGGTATGTGGAGTTCCTTCATGTGCAAATCTTTATCCATTAGTTGAGAAAGGATTAGGATAGATTTGTCCTATGTTACAAACATTTTTTTTAATAATAGCCCATGGAATTTTATTTACTTTTTTTGTTTAGAAATTTCTAATATTTGTATCACCCTGTTAATATTCTCTTTTATATTTCTGGCTTTAGTGTTATAATTGGAGGGCGTGGCCTGTCTTATCCCAATTATAGATGTATATACCCAACTTTTTTCTTTTACATCTATGGTTTAAATATTGACTTGATCGTGATTTTATTTTGATGAATAGGATGAGGTAGGGAAAGAAAAGGGAAGAGCATTTTTAGTTATTTCCAAAGTGTGCTATAAAACATGAAAATACTGAGTTTTCTTTTTAAAGTAGCTTTTACATTAATTTTTTATGGTTTTGATGTTTTAAGGAATATTCTACTGTTTTTTCCTTCCCCAAGTAAAGCACCCTCCAGTTTTGAGTTTTTATTATAAATTAAAATATCTATTTCTTGTATTCTTCTGATAGCAGGAGGATGCGTTAGCACGACACGCCTCTGAAGAGGCTCGGAGAAGGACACGTGAATTTGAAGATAGAGACAGGTCTCATCGGGAGGAAATGGAGGTGAGAGTTTCACAGCTGCTGGCAGTATCTGGTTAGTACTTCCCCCCAAACTCTGAGGCTCTATTTGTGACGTTTGTGCATAATGTTTTAAAATAGTTTAAATTTAATTTTGGCTTTCATTTTCAATAGTTATACTCCATGATTTTGTCCTTATTAAATGTACTTGGTATAAAGAAACTTTGCCTTAATTTTAAGGTTGTACATGAATTCTTCACTTAGTGGTTTTTATAAAAAGCATTTACCATATGTGTATTTTCTCTTAATTCATCAATCCAAATATTTTACCTGTTTTTTCTTTTTTTATATATATTTTATTGATATTTTACAGAGACGAAGGGAGAGGAATAGAGAGTTAGAAACATCAATGAGAGAGAAACATCGATCAGCTGCCTCCTGCACGCCCCCTACTGGGGATGTGCCCGCAACCAAGGTACATGCCCTTGATGGGAATTGAACCTGGAACCCTTCAGTCCACAGGCCGATGCTCTATCCACTGAGTCAAACCGGTCAGGGCTACCTATTTTTTCTTAATTATTTTTCAGATTCTTTGTTTTAAAATACCTTTTATCATAGAAAACATATTTTTAGAACATTGTTAAAACTCTTTGCAATATTATATTTAATTTGTCTGTGAATATTTGTGTTGATTTTGTAGCAGTATAATTTTTGGTCATTTTTTTTGTATTCTCTTTATAGAGAAAAATTTAATATTTCAAAGTACCCTTTTTCTAGAGAGGGGTAGGGGAAGAGAAAAAGAGCGAGAAACATCCATGTGAGAGAGAGACATTGCCCTGACCAGGGCTGGGGATTGAACAGGGGATTGAACCCTCGACCCTTTGGTCTTTGAGGCAACACTCTAGCCACTGAGAAACCGAGCTAGGATTAGTTTGATTATTCTTATAAACAATTTTACTTGAAGAAAAACATTTTGATGTGTTAGTTTATATGTGTGTGTTTATATTTGTTTAAATAAAAATATAGTTTGTTGATGGGAGTACCAAATAATTTATTGTGCGGATAGTTTCCAGTTGGTTTTTTGTCAGTGATTTGAAAGCATGGGCTTCACAGTCAGACCTACTTGAGACTCCTGCTCCATCATTTGCCAATCTCTCTTAAGAGATTTCTCATAGAAATTATTGTGAGAATTAAATAGGAAAATGTTTGTAAAGCACTTAGTATGGTGCTTGGTATGTGTATGCCTATAATAAATAATAGATCTAAAGTACTTTCACACTAAAAGCTCTACCCAGTGATGGTTCCAGTTAATTGAATTATATGACTAATAAGAACATCCTTTTAGTTCTCTAAAGTGTATCAGGCACTTTCCTTGCATTATGACGTAGAGCACAGAAAAAAATTATTATATTTTCATCAATGATTTAAGATCTTGTAGGTCTTTATGGCAATAATTTAAAACATCAGTTCTTGTAGAGAATTCTCATCGAGAAAATTGGGCAGGAATCAGACTCCTGAGCTTGCACTACCAGTTACTTAAGGGAGTTTGGGGTATGTATGTCTTTTGGCACTCTGCATATGTATATTTTGCTTCCCTTTTTATTATTTACTTATATATATTTTTTAGAATTACAGTTTACCTTCAATATTACTCTGTATTAGTTTCAGGTGTACAGCACAGTGGTTAAGCAATCATATATTGTACAAAGTGATCCCCCAATATTTCAAAAACCCAACTTGCCCCATACATAATCCTATATAATGAAAGTCTAATATGCAAATTGACTGAAAGCAGAACTACCGGTCTCTATGACACGCACTGACAACCAGGGAGCAGATGCTCAACGCAGGAGCTGCCCCCTGGTGGTCAGTACACTCCCACAGGGGGAGCGCTGCTCAGCCAGAAGCTGGGCTCACAGCTGGTGAGCGCAGCTGCCGTGGCAAGAGGGATGGCTGACTGCCGGCTTAGGCCCCATCCCCTTGACAGGCAGACATCCCCTGAGGGGTCCTGGATTGCGAGAAGGCACAGGCCGGGCTGAGGGGTGCCCTCCCCGCCGCCCCTCACCCCTACCCCCCAGTGCACAAATCTCCTGTACTGGGCCTCTAGTTATAATATTACTGACTATACTAGTATATTCTCTATGTTGTTATTTATATCTCTGTGATTATTCTGTAACTATTTGTAACTACCAGTTTGTGCTTTTACTTCCCTTAAAAAAAAAAATCCATAACAAATTCCTTATGTCAGCTTGTTTTCTTGCAGTTTACCTCCTTTTTCCTAAAAGGAGAACATTAAAAATGTTTTCTTCCCATAATTAAAGTACTGTAAGAGGCCTTAATATCATATAATGCAGGGGTCCTCAAACTATGGCCCGTGGGCCACATGTAAATACAAATATTGTATTTGTTCCCGTTTTGTTTTTTTACTTCAAAATAAGATATGTGCAGTGTGCATAGGAATTTGTTCATAGATTTTTTTTAAACTATAGTCTGGCCCCTCCAACGGTCTGAGGGACAGTGAACTGGCCCCTGTTTAAAAAGTTTGAGGACCCCTGATATAATGGAACAAAGTTTCTTTTCTGTTGTTTGTTTGTTTCAGTTTTGATATTTTTTATCACAATTTTATTTTAAAACAATTTGTTTTCTTACATTCAGCTTAACATTCTTATTACAGTTGAAGAAACTGAGAAAAATTAATTGACTTTCTTTTAAATAGTTGGTTAATAGAAGGAAGAAAGAAGGCTTAAATCAGTTTCCTAACCAAAAGGTCTCCACAAGTACAGGCTAGCACTGGGAAATGAATTTCCACATCACCCATAAAGATGATTAAGTTAAAAAATAAAATCTGCCAGGAGAGTTTAGAAATCATTTTACCTGGAAAAGAAAAGGCTGAGACAGAAGAGAATAATAATGGTTCCAGTGGGTGGTCCTGATGCCTGGTGAGATGGGGTCCAAGGAGCAATGGTAATTCGTGGGTGGTAGTAACCCAGTAGTAGATAGTCCTTGGAAGCATGAGATCCTGGCAGCACAGAGGCTTAGGGATGTCCCACCCCTGCTTGGATAACTCTGTGACCTCTGGCCCTGGTATGCTAAACTTGTAATTGTGGTGCTCATGAGCATTTAATATATGTGTAAGGTTGAGGTCTCTAACAGCAGGAAGCAAAACCCCACGTGGTTAATAGCTCAATGGGTTTGATTTTTGCCAGTCTTTTTTGTTTTTGTTTTTTTAATATGTTTTATTGATTTTTTACAGAGAGGAAGGGAGAGAGATAGAGAGAAACATCGATGAGAGAGAAACATCGGTCAGCCGCCTCCTGCGCATCCCCCACTGGGGATGTGCCCGCAACCCAGGTACATGCCCCTGACCGGAATCGAACTTGGGACCTTTCAGTCCGCAGGCTGACGCTCTATCCACTGAGCCAAACCGGTTTCGGTTGATTTTCGCCAATCTTTTAACCTGAAATCAGTTTAAAAAATTCATTGGACATGTTTCTATTTTACCATTTGTAAAATTTAGAAAGTTTTAATGCATCATCCATGGTAGGATTTAGCATTTTCTTTTTCTAATTTTTTGTAAAAGGGTATTTTAGTAGTATGATATTTTCTTATTTTTTAGAGGTAATGACAAATTATCATTAATTTGGCAATTAAAAAACCATAGTGAAATGAATAAACACTATTTAGTAACCGTGTCCAAGTACTGTTAAATCTTTGGTATATAGTAAAATGATATGCAAAAAGAACAGAACACTGTGTATAATAATATCTTATTACCCTGTGGGTATTTTTAAAAGGAATACATACACATATTTGTTTGAATGTCCATAGCCTCTCTAATAAGGATACAGTAAGAAACTGGAAATTACAGAGGGAATCAGGTATCTAGGGGCCACACAGGAGGATGATTACTTTTCACTACTTATTTTTTGTACCTTTTGAATTTTATATCATGTGTATATTACCTATTTAGAAAAGAAATAAAATTTGTTTTTAATGTTAATACAGAATGGTGAAAATTGAAGACTTTATAACTTGCTGTCTATAGTCTCTGGCATATAGGTTGCTTTAAAAAATGTGAAATCCTTTCTCCAGTTGAAATTTTATACAGAATGCCAATAGATAAAATAGATACAGGAACACTGTTCAGTGAGTCAGGGGTAGAGATTATCCTGGTCTCCCTCTAGAGTCGGTGGGGTATTTTCAGGGAACCTAATAGTTGGCAGCATGTAACTTGAGAGTCTTTGATATCGAAGAATGAACAAGATGTTTTTAATAGATTTCCCTGGTTTTAAATCCTAACCTCATTACTGGTTACCATATGACATTGGGAAAGCTGCCTATTTTCTTGAGCCTCATCTGTAAAACAGGGCTAACGCCTTTCCTCCTGGGTTGCTCAGTATCTAACACTTATATTGGGGCTCAGTGCAAGCTAGTTTCTTCACCTCATTCTGTGCACCTTGATTCACACCGTACCTGGACTCTCAATAAAGGCAGGCATAGCCTCACTTCAGATACTATTTTGCCAAGCTACTTTAGATTCTGGTTTTGTTTGTTTTTTGATTTGTGTATTTTTTAAAATTAATATTTAGAGAGAGAGAGGGAGAGGGAATGAAACATCAATGTGAGAGTGAAACATGGATCAGCCATCTCCTGTACACTCCCCACTGGGGATTGAGCCTGCAACCTGGGCATGGGCCCCAACCTCAAATTGAACCAGTAACCTTCTGATCCATGGGATAACGCCCAACCAACTGAGACACACTGGCCAGGGTTGTTTGTGTATTTTTAAATATTTTTTTGTTTTATTCTTGATTTTTAGAGAGGAAAGGAGAGAGAGAGAAAGGTAGAAACATCAATGAGAAAGAGATCAGCTGCCTCCTGCACGCCCCTTACAGGGGATTGCGCCTGCAATCCTGGCATGTGCCCTGACTGGGAATCAAACAAGTGACCTCCTGGTGCATGAGACTATGCTCAATCCATTGAGCCACATTGGCTGGGCTGTTTGTATATTTCTCTAACAATAAAAGATTTTGCACTTTTCTTGATTCTTTGGAGATAAAGATAGCAGTTACTTTTGGGGAGAAGGTATAAGGGGAACTTCCCAAGTTTTGGTAATGTTTTATTTCTTGATGCTGGTTACATGGGTGTGTTCACTTAGTGAAAACTCACCAAGGTACATATTTATGATTTGTGCACTGTTCTGTAGACTTTAAAAAATGTAGACTTTTAAAAAGAAAAAATAGCTCTGCATCGTTTGGTTCAGTGAATAGAGCAGCCGTGGGCAAACTACGGCCCACGGGCCGGATCCGGCCCGTTTGAAATGAATAAAAGTAAAAAAAAAAAAAAAAAAAAAAAAAAAAAAAAAAAAGACCGTACCCTTTTATGTAATGATGTTTACTTTGAATTTATATTAGTTCACACAAACACTCCATCCATGCTTTTGTTCCGGCCCTCCGGTCCAGTTTAAGAACCCATTGTGGCCCTCAAGTCAAAAAGTTTGCCCACCCCTGGAATAGAGCATCTGAAGGGTCCCAGGTTCGATTCCAGTCAAGGGCACATGCCTGGGTTTTGAGCTTGATCCCCAGTAGGGGGTGTGCAGGAGGCAGCCAATCAATATTTCTGTCTCATCATTGATGTTTCTATCTTTCTCTCCCTCTCCCTTACTCTCTGAAATCAGTACAAAAATATACATATATATGTTTTTAAAATAAATAATTAAAATAATCACAGACATTTATTCTATGAAATGCGCCTGCCCATTTCTTGCTGGTTCCAGTGGGTGGTCCTGATGCCTGGTGAGACGGGGCAATTCATGGGTGGAACCATTATTATTTGCCTGTTGCCACGTAGAACTAGCCCAGTGCCTTTTCTCCAATGATTTGAAAATGTTGACATGCTACCTATGACAGTTCTCTTCAGGTTACATATCTCTGTAACTATAATTTAAATACCTTACTTTTGGCTTTTGTTGAGGGATATTGAGGTTAATAAGGGACAGGCTACATGCTCTGGTCATAGGTAAATGAAAAATAGACCTCTGTCATCAGTTCGATAGCAGCTTGTACACACTCTGTAACTAGCAACAGCTTTCACTTGATTGGTCTCTTAACCTAAAACTTAATATGGCACTGTTTGTTCTTAATTCAGCTGCAAAGTGATAGTGCTGAATGAGATTTTCTCTAGTATCTAGAAACTGGTATCATTGGTTAAGTTATAAAGCATTAGCAAATAAGTTGTTATCTTTAATGTCAGAATGGGTAAATAATATTGCTTATCCAGCTTTTGGCAGTTTTAATGCAATTCAGCAAATCATAGAAGAATTTTATGTGGAAACTATTTGGAAGTAAAAACAGTCAAAAGTCTTTATGTGGTTTTTTTGTATTTGTGTTTTGTATGTTTTTGGAACCTTCTATTCTGTGTGGTCCAAGAAAAAGAAAAACTCCCAACCTTATTCATTTTAAATTCCCACAGACTTCAGTTTTCAAATCACTTAACTCTACCAACACTCATATTTGGGTAAGGAAGGACCAATTAACATAAGAATCTGTCTATACTGGGCCTTCCTGAAGTGTGTGTTGGCTAAAGGCATTAGATGAGAGTAAACTGGGAATATGAACTATGAACTGGGACTAAGAATGAGAATCAGAAAAGGATTAATGAGGAAGAGGATACTAAATCTGTCTTCTCCCACACTGAGAGAGTGACTCAGTTTGCTGTCTGATGTAGGAAATGTAGACTTTTTTAAAATTTATTTTGTTTTAATCTTGTTTTAGTTTGTAAAATTACCCTTAACCACAGGATTCAGATATTTTTTTAACTTTTGAGAAGTTCATATAGATAAATTAAGAAGTGATGAGCAGCTTTGTTCTAATAACAGCAGCATGAGTGCTAAGTATGTGCCACACATGAGAAATGATGACACAGCTGGATACACTACAATATTTGCTTTACCCTTGATTCTTACATGCTCTTATAAAGTAGGTCTCCATTTTGAAGAACTGAGGCTGAGAGAGGATGAGAAGCTTGTCTAAGATCACATAGCTAAGGTGGTAGAGCCATCCCTATCCAAGCCCAGAAATGTGGATTCTTTTCACTATCTTATTTTGAAATATCACTTTATAGTTCAAATATTTATACATTTTTATTGATTTCAGAGAGGAAGGAAGAGGGGGAGAGAGACAGACAGACATCAGTGATGAGAATCATTAATCGGCTGCTCCTATACTGCACACCCCCAACAATGTTTAACTTTTTAAATTTTTTTAATACCAAAGGTGGAAATTTATTGAGAAACAAGCACAGAGTCCCATGTGGAGAGGGGGAAGACTCCCCTGTTTAGCTATTTTTAACTATTAGGGCATTTTCTCATGAAGAGTGTTCACTAATTTGTTGACCTTAATAATAAAAGAATGAAAATTGCCCTAACCCAGCGGTTCTCAACCTGTGGGTCACTAACCTGTGGGTTGCGACCCCTTTGGGGGTCGAACGACCCTTTCACAGGGGTCGCCTAAGACCATCAGAAATTATATATAAAAAAATTTCTTTTCCTATATATAAATACATATTGTTTTTGTGATTAATCACTATGCTTTAATTATGTTCAATTTGTAACAATGAAAATACATCCTGCATATCAGATATTTACATTATGATTCATAACAGTAGCAAAATTACAGTTACGAAGTAGCAACGAAAATAATTTTATGGTTGGGGGTCACCACTGTATTAAAGGGTCGGGGCATTAGGAAGGTTGAGAACCACTGCCCTAACCGGTTTGGCTCAGTGGATAGAGTGTCAGCCTGTGGACTGAAGGGTCCCAGGTTCAATTCTGGTCAAGGACATGTACCTTGGTTGCGGGCACATCCCCAGTGGGGGGGTGTGCAGGAGGCAGCTGATCGATGTTTCTCATGATGTTTCTCTCTCTCTCCCTTCCTCTCTGTAAAAAATCAATAAAAAAATATTTTTAAAAAAACTCTATTCTGGTAAACTTAATGAAAAATTAGAATCAAGAGTCCCTATATATTGACTAAGGAGAAAAAACTAGAAATTATAAACTTTATTATGCTTTTAAAATAATCCAGTTTAGAGAGTTTCTTTGCCATCATCTAGTCAGGCTTATTAACCACAAAAAAATTCCTTCTAAAGCATTCAGCCTCCATTAGAAAACTGCCATAGTAGAAAGCATTGCTTCTTAAGACAGCTCAGACATTTGTTGAATTTGTCCTGTGGAAGTTATTTCACTGAACCTTAATCTGTTTTTGTATTTGTCTCCTTCTGTGGCAGCCCATACATCTTCTTTTCTAGCATTGAATTTCCTCCCAGTCTTGCAGCTCTCATTCTTCCCTCTTCTGCTCTCATTCAGACTTTATCAGACTTCTCTTTTAATTTTCCTATTGACCCTCCTTCATATGACTTATATCTATCTCATTCCTTCTTAACAATGTAAATACAAACTAAAAACACAAATAAATAGAAAAATATAAACAAAACTATGGTAACCTCTGCATAGCCATGACCAGGGAAGAACTCCAGCTGCTGCTGCTGCTGATTCTTTGTACTCCTTTGAAGTCATCCCTTTATTATTTTTTTAAATAATTCTTTTTTAAAAAATATATTTGTTGATTTTAGAGAGAAAGGGAGAGGGAGGGATAGAGAAACACCAATGATGAGAGAGAATTATTGATTGGCTGCCTCCTGCATGCTCGAGCCTGCAACCTGGGCATGTTTTCTTGACCAGAGTCGAATCTGGGACCCTTCAGTCCACAGGCTGATGCTCTATCCACTGAGCCAAACCAACTAGGGCTCATCCCTTTATTATTAAAATAATTTGAAAATTACTCTTATCTCAAGACAAAAGCTGAAATGGGCTTTTCACAAAGTATTGGTAGGTTTGTAGTGGTTTCTAAATATATAATTAGGATTGACCTTTCTCTGTGTTTCTTCATTGCTCGGCCTCTTTCTACCCTTCATTGACTGAAACCAGATACTCATATCATCATCTCTGATTTTGCAGAATTGATCTGTCCTTATACTACTACATTTAGCATTGATTCTATATGGAACATAAATTGTTTTTCCTGACCATATATATTCCATAGCTGTATTAGTTTATAATCATGCAGCATAACTTTAACCTGATTAGTTCATTGAAAGGAATGCCCTAAAATTTAGAGTGCAATCTGCTAATAAAAACAATAAAGTCTGCCCTGGCCGGTGTGGCTCAGTTGGTTGAGCGTTGTCCCATGCACCAAAAGGTTGCTGGTCCTATTCTGGTCAGGGCACATACCCAGGTTGCAGGGTTTGATTCCAGGTCTAGGGCATGTTTGGGAGACAACCTAGCGATGTTTCTCTCCCTCCCTTCTCCCTCCCTCTCTCCTCTCTTCCTCCCTCAAATCAGTAAACATATTCTCAGGTGAAGATAAAAATAAAGTCTGCTAGAGAAATATAAAAATTTATAGGAAAGACAATAAAAGTTAGTGTTGGATTTTATTTGATTTTTTAAAAGTGAATAAGGCAGTATTGTGTCTGTCTAAATAACAACTCTCTTGAGAAATGACTTAGCTGGAACTTCTGACTAAACTTGATCTTACAGTACAAGTGTGACTTGTTGAGATGATTCTTTGAATGTCAAGAATGCTGTAATCACTGTTTTTTATATTAAGAATTGAAATATTTTGACTTTTGGTTAAATTTGTTTCTAAAAACTGACAGATAGTGGAGATTCAGTTGAGATATTGATACATGATTCCGTTTAGCTAAAGATTTCATTGATAATTGCAGTTAATCCCAGTTGTTGTTATGTAACATAGGGGGGTTAAAAACAAGATCCAGATTGAAAAAGATGGGCCGCTTGGACTAGAGTAAGAATGGTAAAGATAGTCAGAAAGATTCGTGCAAGAATAGACCTTCCTGCCCTAACCGGTTTGGCTCAGTGGATGGAGCATCGCCCTACGGACTGAAAGGTCCCAGGTTCAATTCCGGTCAAGGGCATGTACCTTGGTTACGGGCACATCCCCAGTAGGAGGTGTGCAGGAGGCAGCTGATCGATGTTTCTCTCTCATTGATGTTTCTAACTCTATATCACTCTCCCTTCCTCTCTAAAAAATTAATAAAATATATTTTAAAAAAGAAAAAAAAAAGAATAGATCCTTCCCCTGACTGCCAGCACCACCTTCGCTCTGGCCGGAGCACAGGCTTTTCCGCACCACACCTAGCTGCCTGCCAGCTTTGTCGGGTTGATTTGCATACTCACTCCTGATTGGCTGGTGGACATAGCCAAGGAACGGTCAACTTATATATTTCTCTTTTATTGGTGTAGATTTTGTTTAAGTATATACTTAAAGGTAGAGCTGTCATAATTTGCTGTTGGGTGTCAGAGAGAGAGAGATTATGGGTGACCTCGAGGTTTTTTGCTTAAACAATTGGTAAAGTGAGTTGCCCTTATCTAACATAGGAAAACTGTTGTTGAAGGCGCCAAGTTCTGTATACCAACTGATGTTTATGTTTGACTGACATTAGTAGTCACTAAAGAAAGCTTATGAGGAAGCGTGCAGTGGAATTCCTGAAATAGACTGAAATATTGCTTGTGGACCAAAGGGGCGCTAGGTTATATTATCAGAATGTCATACACAGTATGTTAGTTGTTAGATGTTCTCTATAACTTGCCATAAATAGTTTAACTAGGAAATCTTTATTATAAAGTAAAACTTAAAATCCTCAGTGTTTATAATTGTCAAGCATCTTAGTTGTTAAATGTTGTTGTAAAGATACTTCTGGGTATACAAGTGCACCAAGAACTCTAATTTTACATTTCTATTTTTGCTTTTGAAAGACAATATTTTATCCATAGTAATTCTGGATTTTATTTTATTTTATTTTATTTTATTTTATTTTTTTAAACCAAGAGCTCGTTCTTTTTTTTTTTTTTCTTTTATATATATATTTTATTGATTTTTTCACAGAGAGGAAGGGAGAGAGATAGAGAGTTAGAAACATCGATGAGAGAGAAACATCGATCAGCTGCCTCCTGCACATCTCCCACTGGGGATGTGCCCGCAACCCAGGTACATGCCCTTGACCGGAATCGAACCTGGGACCCTTCAGTCCGCAGGCCAACGCTCTATCCACTGAGCCAAACCGGTTTTGGCTGGATTTTATTTCTTGAGGTGGAGATTTTTAGTTCAAGTTCAGGTGGTAGAGAAGAAATTCAATAAGAGATTAAATTTATTACATTTTCAACCATTTTTCTTTATCTGTAAAATGGGTAAATAATAGCAACTATGTTATAAGTTAAACCCTTTGGTCCCAAAACAGTAAATGTAGATTTGTTGTTTTTTTATGCATGGTACATCTATATATATAAAAGGCTAATATGCAAAGTGTCCCCTTGGGAGTTCGACCAGGAGACCAGGAGTTCGATTGCTCGCTATGATGTGTGCTGACCATCACGGGGCGGTGTGGAAAAGAGGAAGGCCTCAGCCTGCAGCCAGGGAAGGAGTGCCCCAGCTGGCAGCCGGAAGGCCCCAATTGGCCCTGATCGCAGGCCAGGCCTAGGGACCCTACCCATGCACGAATTTCGTGCACCAGGCCTCTAGTATTTCAATAATGTTCTTTTAAATATAACGAGATTTTTATTCTTGGTTTTTAAGGAAACTTTAGCCAAATATTTCATACATAATTTAAATTGTCTTTTTCCTCTTAGATGTGGAGAGGTATTGGCTGAAAACATTTTAGTTGCAAACTTTTCTTATGTGCTACTGTCTTATTTATCTAGCACTTGGATTTTCAAACATATTTTGACCCCAAACTATGATTTTTGTCATTGCAGGCAAGAAGACAACAAGACCCTAGTCCTGGTTCCACTTTAGGTGGTGATGACTTCAAACTTCGTTAATTAGTAGCACAGCAGATGTGCTCCCCAAATCTTTCCACGTACATTGTTTCTAGTCAACAAAAATAATTGATTAAAAGACCAGAAACTGTGATAACTGGAGGTACTACATACAGCCTATCTCTCAACCTTAGGCAGTAACAAGACATCACAAACTGCCATGGTTTTGCACTATGATTATAATACCTGCATTTCTAATTTTGTATGCATGTAGCCAGTAATGAATTTACATTTTTTCTATGCAAACTTACCTTGTTGGCATTATTTTAGTGAGTTGAAACTATCTACTTGTAAAGCTCTTATTTGTCCTCCATTTTAATTTAAGAGTTCATGTCATTTAAAAACAAGTCAATAAATTTAAATTTTTATCAGAGGGTTTTATCCCTAATCAGTTACTCTAATTTTTTTTCCCCTTTTTTGTGTGATTTTAGATATGTTGGTTATACAGCTGCATTTTAGCTAGGCATTCTTGTTTTTTTGTTTTGTTTCCCCCATTTTCTTTTGTGTTTTTATTGTCTATGGCATTTTAAAACTGCTGATGTGTTTGCATTATTTACAAGCTAAAACCCTAGTAGCATAGAGCTGTCTGCCACAGCCTTCTAACAAAGTTTACAGTTAAAGTTGCAGTATCCTTTTAAATGTTGATAATCAGCTCCTTTTCTTTCCTTCTTAAATATAAAAATTTTTAATTGGCATTGACTCTAATCTTCCCCAGATCTATTTTAGATTCTGTTCTATAATCATGAGTTTGTGTGGAGATATTCTCCTTAATGATAATATTCTACTGAAATGCCTAAAGAAGTCGCAGGCTGGCTTCTGTTTTATTCAGGGATTTTCTTTTTTTTAAGTCAATCAGAAAAGGGATACTGGAGCTTCTTCATGTATGTAACAGCATATTAAACTGGAGACAGTGATGAATCAGCTACAAAGGTAATATTGTATTAAAATCATGTTTAAGATAGCTGCTTTTATGTGTATTTTATAATGCATGCTTTTGTAAAAACAATGCTGGGTGATAAAAGATTAGTGTTAGAGAGAAAATGTTCATCTGTGCAAAGGATACATTTTCTTCCATTAATTATTATGGGGGAAAAATTCACAGGTTATATATATATGGTATTTTCCAAAAGGACTATTAATAGAACCTTTTGAGATGAATTAGTATGGGAATATTTCTTAAATAGGCTCACTGTCAAATTGAATGCAACTTGTTTTTGTTTTTTTGTTTTGTTTTTAATACAAGACTGGAAAAAAGTGCTAAGTCATTTGGCACCTCCTTACAAATATTTTTCATGGTTACATTCATTAAATGTTACTACATTTCTGAGTTTTTTTGCAAAAATGTATTTTATCATGATAGAATGGCATTATTTTAAAGAATTTGAAAAACTGACATGGTCAGTTCAGAAAATGAACTGAATTCTGAATAAGGTCATTGCATTTAAAACACATATATACTTGATTGATGAGGGAGGTATGACTTTCATTGTACATAGGTCTTATAATTCATAAACATATCCAGTATCTCAGCATAAAAATGTTTGTTATATGTTTGAAGTCATGCATGGTAAGGAGTGTGTTTAAATTGTTATAAACAATAATACATCATAAAAGACCATGCTGATCTTGTGTAACTAAGTACTATGAGTGAATTTGGTTGTTATTTGGTGTTCTACAGCTCACATGTTTACACACTCAGTGCCCTAATTTCCCCTGAGGGAATCGCCTTTTAAGTGGTCCTTACAGTGGTGTTTTAAGGTTACTTTATCACAGAGCTCCTTGGTTTTTTACTTCTGCACTTAAATTTTTTTTTAGTAACCATGATGATGATGGTACATTTTTCTCTATTGCTTTTAGTCCACCAGTAACTATGATCAAATCTATTAAGTGTTCATGTTGCCATTGTTCTGTAAATACTGAATTTTTCCTGTCATTTAGCATTGTGCTGCTTTCGTCTGTCTTAATGCTGGCATTAAGATCATGAGCCCCTTTTCTCCAATAGTGCAAGCTTTGAAAACTACTTTTATTAAGTTATTGATGCAATCTGATATTTTTTCAAAACCTATATTTAAACAAAGTTACACCATTGCATCATCTTTTTTAAATTCATCTCCATTAAAACTTGCCTTAACCTACCAGATTGCTTTTGCCACTATTAGCCATACTGTGTGTTTGTATGTTTAATTTACTTTCACAATAAAGTTCTGTGTAGTGAAAACAAGGTCTTGGGTCTTTATTGGACATAATCTAACAGTTTCTCTTCTAGTGTTCATTATGACACAAAAATTGATTTTGTTACTCTGAACTGTTCTTTCATCCTGTTTTATAACCTTAAAAAAATGACAACAGTGGCATCTAGTGGTATTTCTCCAACCTAATTTCAAAGAAAACATTTAATGTAAATATCACAAAGAATACTAATTTCCTAATGTATATTGTGGTTTTCAAAAGTCTGGCTTAATTTACCCATCCAATGAGATATGACTATAAAGTAGTGATGTCATTTTGGAGGGGAGGAAGAATATTAAAAATTACATATCCAAATTAGTACAATCTTTCAAGCTAGTCCCTGAAAATTAAGCCTTTCATTTTAGAAGCAATCCTTAAGCTTGGTCCATATGAAAATATTTACTTATTCACCACCAGACTTAACTGTAAATGACAGATACTTTTAAATGCTGAATTGGAACCATTAAGCAACATTTCAAAGAATAAGATCCATACTCTGAGGGTTAATTTCAAAAGTTGTTATATCAGGTATTCAAGATATGCTCATTTGGGGCCGCTTGGGAAGAGAACTATCTTAACATGATTATGCTTCATTTGTCAATGAGCTTTTTCAAACCATAAGCCATTGTATGAATTTTCCATTTCTGCATAACACATTGCCCCAAAACTTAGTATAAAACAAGAAACATCGTTTTACAGATTCTGTGGGTCAGAAATTGAAGAAGCTTAAGT
Organism: Myotis nattereri; assembly: GCF_964212035.1. Lineage (NCBI taxonomy): Eukaryota > Metazoa > Chordata > Mammalia > Chiroptera > Vespertilionidae > Myotis > Myotis nattereri. The sequence goes on from NC_138090.1 coordinate 12,846,157, forward strand.
TGAGTGGTCTGGTCAGAGGTCTCTCTTGAGGTTAGAGTCAAATTGTCAGTCTGTACTTAGTCATCTTAAAACTTGGCTATGACTAAAGAATTCCCTTCCAAGCCCACTCATGTGGTCATTGACTGGCCTCAGCTTCTCACAGACCATTGGATGAAAAAGCCCTTGATTCCTAGCTAGGTGTTGGGATGGAGACCTCCTCCACAGGGGTGTCTCCATAGGGCAGCTCACAGCTTAGCAGCTGGCTTCTCCAGAGCTAGTGACCCAAGAAAAAGTGCATGCCCGTGATGAAAGCCAGTCTTTTTAATAACCTATTCTTTGTGTTGCCATAGTCTGTATGTTAGAAGTGAGTCACTGGGTCAGGCCCACACTCAATGGGAGGAATAGTAAGCTTCATCTCAGAAGAAAGGCATGTCAAAGAGTTTGTGGATGCATTTTTAAAACCACCACAGCCATATTGCCACATCTATGTGTATATGCAAGACAACATTGATGGTTTGATCTCCCAAACATCTTTAGAGATAAGATTTCATTCTTTTGCAGGCAAATTTCAAGGCATGATTCCCCCTAGATCGCATCAATTTCCTTTCTTGCCCCACATCTTTCAAAAATGTTTCAAGGCTAGAAAATTACAGTTGTAGGATGGCATCATGAGTGGAAGTTGGCAGTTTGGTTTAAATATAGGATACTCAGATAACTAAGTCACTATATTAGTCAGCTGGCAACTTTTGGTTAGAATAACTTCAGCAACTTGAGAGTTAAGGGGTTTATTGGCCTTATTCAGGTTTCAGAAACATTGGGAAATATGAGTAGATAAAATGGAGGGAAAATTTTTTTTAATATGTTTTTATTGATTTGGAAGAGTGAGGGAGATAGAAAACATGGATGAGAGAAAAATACATCCATTGGCTGTCTCCTTGCATGCTTCCTGCTGGGGATGGAGCGTGAAACCTGGGCATGTGCTGTGACTGGTAATCCAACCAGTGACCTGGTGCATGAGTTGACACTCAACTGCTGAGCCATATCAACCAGGCAGAAGTTTTTATTAGAGAAGATAATCTGAATCTATGATGTCCAATTTGGTAGGTACTAGCCACATGTGGCTATTGAGCATTTGAAATATGGCTAGTTGAGTTTTTTATATTTAAATTTTAAAACTCAAGTAGTGGTAAATGTTTTTCTGTTAAACAAAACTATTTTAGGAGGATTACATTTCACTTTAGTCTTTGAAAATTTAGTGTCCGAGTTGAGATGCACTGCTAGTGTAAAATATCAAATAGCAAAGATCTATTACCCCCAAAGAGGAATATAGGAAATTTCACTATTTTTTATTTATTTATTTATTTATTTTGTTAATCCTCACCTAAGGATATTTTCCCATTGATTTTTAGAGAGAATGGAAGAGAGAAGGAGAGACGGAGAGAAACATCGATGTGAGAGAAACACATCAATTGGTTGCCTCCTGCAGGAGCCCTGACCAGGGCCCCGGGCCAGGGAGGAGCCTGCAACCAAGGTACATGCCTTGACTGGAATCGAATCCGGGACCGTTTGGTCCACAGACTGATCCTCTATCCACTGAGCCAAACCAGCTAGGGCTCTATTTTTTTATTTTGATTACATATAAATATTTTTGTATACTGAGTTATATTGATATTTGATGTATTGAGTTAAATAAAATATTTAAATTTTATCTTTAATAAGACTACTAGAAAATTTTTAATTACATATATTGGCTCACATCAATATTAAGATTTTTAAGTGGGCAAAGTATATAGATCATACAATCAAAAGGGAAAATACGTTTTAAAGACTGAGGCTTACTATTACTGGGTTTTTTTTTGTTAATCCTCACCCAAGGATATTTTTCCCATTGATTTTTTTAGGGAGGGGGAGGAGGAGGAGGAGAGAAAGAGAGAAACATCAATTAGTTGCCTCCTGCATACATCTCTACGAGGCCCTAGGAATCAAACCTGCAACCCAGGTATGTGCCTTTGATCAGGAATGGAACCTACAACCCTTAGTGCACCAGCCTATGTTCTAACCACTGAACACACCAGTCAGGGTTATTACTGGTTTGTTTTTTAAGATTAAAACAAGCCCTAGCCGCTTTGGCTCAATGGATAGATTAGAGAGTCAACCTGCAGACTAAAGGGTCCTGGGTTCAATTCCGGTCAGGGCACATGCCGGGATTTCGGGCTTGAGCCCCAGTAAGGGATGTGCAGGAGGCAGCCAATCAACGATTCCCTCTCATCATTGATGTTTCTATCTATCCCTCTCCCTTCCTCTCTGAAATTAATAAAATATATGTATATATAAAATTATTCTCATTGATGTTTATCTATCTTCCTCTTTGAAATCAATAAAAATATTAAAACAAAATATTATTTTACCCCCTAGGATCATTTGGAGGCGTATATATTCATTACCCAAAATAGATTGGTCTCTGCCCTCAGGGTACATCTAACCTGGTCTGGGTGGTCAAAAAAGGCTTTCTTGAGACATTTAAGTTGAAATCTGAAGGATGGTAGATACTATGCCAGCAAAGATAAGCTGACAAAAGTATTACAGGAAGCCAGGCCAAAAGCATGGCAAATTTGAGAAACTAAGCAGTTGAGTATGACTAGAACATGGAATGGAGGGGCTGTAGCGGCCAGCGTGAGAGTCCTATGCAGTCCTGGGTGGACTTTCCCAGCCATGTTAAACTGGACTTTCCAAGGGCAAACTCAAAGCCATTGATGGGTTGAGTTTGAGGGAATGAGTACTTGATATAAAGCTGGTGGTGGTGTTTGATTGCAAAGAAAAAACTAGCAGAAAGTCCCATGGATCATATGGTCACCCAGTAGATTAAGGGTAGCTTAGTGAGCGTTGGAAACATTTCAGACCTGAGAAGCAAGTACAGGAGGCGTAATGGACAATTTTCCCAGTTTTTACCATGATAAACGGCTGTATTGCCTTAACACTCCTAAATTTTTACTGGCTTAAAGACTTAACTCTTACTTGCTAAATACCCATCAGTGGTTGACCTAAGCCAGGGATCGGCAAACTTTTTGACTGGAGGGCTACAATGGGTTCTTAAACTGGACCGGAGGGCGCGAACAAAAGCATGGATGGAGTGTTTGTGTGAACTAATATAAATTCAAAGTAAACATCATTACATAAAAGGGTACGGTCTTTTTTTTCAATGTTTCTCATCAATGTTTCTATCCCTCTCCCTTCGTCTCTGTAAAAAATCAATAATATATATATATATATTAATATATTTTATTGATTTTTTACAGAGAGGAAGGGAGAAAGATAGTTAGAAACATCGATGAGAGAGAAACATCGATCAGCCGCCTCCCGCACATCTACTGGGGATATGCCCGCAACCCAGGTACATGCCCTTGACCGGAATCGAACCTGGGACCTTTCAGTCTGCAGGCCGACGCTCTATCCACTGAGCCAAACCGGTTTCGGCAATAAAATATATTTTTTAAAAAAACCTGAAATTGACACACATGACTTCTGTTTACATTCTATTGGACTAGAAAGTTACAGGGCTAACTTCACCTGGACAGGGAACTGCAATCCTACCTTTTGCCCAAAAAAGTCAAAATATTTGTGAATAGCTGTAATGATTATCATAGGCCACTTTTTTTTTTTTTTTTTTTTTTTTTACCCTTAGACTGTCTGGGGTGGGATCAACTACTATGTTGTGTTTTGTTTGTTGTTTTTGTTTTGTTTTTTTAAATTTTAAGACTTTTAATATGCACACCACAGGCCACCCTTTCAATTATTAAATAAGTTTTCCTCAAGAAAATACATTTACCTTGGGAGACAACCTCAAAGTCCCAGCTAGTCAGGCATTGAGCTAAAATTCTAAAATATTGGTTATCTGCCCTCTATACAGCCAGTACACAGTGGTGAAATAGAGACAGGAAAACTGCAGGAAACACTTTCATTCAAAAAGGGAAGGATAAAGTCACTGGTCAAACAAATATGCAATGTCATTGGAGCAACTGTCTGCGGGCCCTCTGCCCTAAGAGAGGGAAGTTTTTTTTGAAAGGCCTATAGGGAGGGGCTATCCAATCCATTGTTTTTCATGACCCTTCTCCCCATCTCTGATTTGCTGATGCAGTTACCTTTTATTTCTGCTTTCAAACTGGCTTTTTTTTTTTTTTTAACCTTGACAAATGCAACCAATAGTAACCGTGGTACTAAGATTCTATTTTCGCCGAAACCAGTTTGGATCAGTGGATAGAGTGTTGGCCTGCGGACTGAGGGGTCCCAGGTTCAATTCTGGTCAAGGGCATGTACCTTGGTTGCAGGCACATCCCCGGTGGGGGATGTGCAGGGGGCAGCTGATGGATGTTTCTGGCTCTCTGTCTCTCTCCCATCCTCTCTGTAAAAAATCAATAAAACATTTTTAAAAAATACTTTAAAAAAAGATTCTATTTTCTAAGCTTTTCACTGAGGGCTTCAAACTTAGTACATTTCCTGCCTTCTAAGTTATCACAAGGGACAGTTTTAACAGAAGTATTCTAATCCTCCCAGACTGCAACATCAGTTCCCCCAGGCTCTTTCCTGTCTGAGTAACAACTTGTGTTTTGATTCTTGACTCCCTTTTTCCCTCAATTCCTATATATCCAATCTGTAGATCCTGCCAATGAATTCCATCAATTCTGTCACTATTAGATTTTTAAAAATTTTGTTACACACAAAGCATTTTGCCTGTAAATGCAGTCCTCCTAACACATCTTTGAGATATTTCACAGGTAAAGAAACAAAGGCATAGAGAAGTGAAACAACTTGCTCAAGGCACAAAACTATTAAATGGCAGAACCGGGATTCAAATTCCTAGTTCATATATTTAAACCAACTATACTCTGACCTGAACCAGTCCTGGATTTTTTTTTGGTGGGGGAGGGGGGGGGGGCGTGCGGGCTTGGACTGCCATGATGAATACCTGTACTTCCTGAATACACTCTTATCAGTGCACCAGCAGGCAGTTCAATATCTGTTTTGTTAAATATATATTTTTAATTGATTTCAGAAAGGAAGAGAAAGGGAGGGAAAGAGAGAAACATCAATGATGAGACAGAATTATCAGATCAGCTGCCTTCTGCATGCCCCCTACTGGGACTGAGCCTGCAAACCAGGCATATGCCCTGACCCCTGACCAGGAATTAAACCATGACCCCTGGTTCATAGGTCTATGCTCAACCATTGAACCACACCAGCCAGGCAAGCTTAGAAGTTTTTTTTTTTCAGGTCTTAGCATGCCATCTAGGCCAACTGCCCAACTACAGTGGGGCCTTGACTTACGAGTGTCCCGACTAACGAGTTTTTTGAGATAGGAGCCAACAGCCAATTTTTTGCTTTGAGTTGCGAGCTAAAATTCGGGTTACGAGCCAGCTTCAGATACCCCACCGCTAGTTGGCGCAGTGAACGTCACAGTGAACGCCACAACATCAGCCCAGCATCACGTGTCTCACTCGTTCACTTTTTGATTTGACATACCGAGTAATTTGAGTTACGAGCTCCGTCACGGAACGAATTAAACTCATAAGTCAAGGCCCCACTGTATTTCTAAACACATCTTGAATGCTTGTCATGCATAGTAAAAGGTAATGTGCCCCTAATCCCTGACCCTGTCATACTCCCAATATTACCGGAAAGGGGACCTGGCACTGAACGGGTCTGCCTAGGGTCAGCTGGTAGTGTGTGGGTTCTTGACTTTGTACAGGAAAAATTTCACAACGTGAGTCCAGGTGAATTTTAGAGGACGTTTATTAAAGCTGGGGACAGTGAAACAAGAAAGGGCTGGGGAAATGAGCCTAGGCTAGTCTGCTTTGGCTCACTAAGAAGTCAGAGGAAAGGGGGCCTTGGGGACGGGTTAGGGGGCGTTTCTGGGATGAACTGCTACTGTTCATTATTGTCCTGGTTACAAGCCTCCTGGGCTCCCTTAGAGTTTAGGAGATGCCTGCCTGTGGGGGAAGAAAGGGAGGGGAGGTGTAGGCGTGCTCCTGGGAAGGAGAGCACACTAGACCAGTGATGGCCAACCTTTTGAGCTCGGCGTGTCAAAATTTTGAAAAACGCCAAAACCGGTTTGGCTCAGTGGATAGAGCGTCGGTCTGTGGACGGAAAGGTCCCAGGTTCGATTCCGGTCAAGGGCATGTACCTGGGTTGCGGGCACATCCCCAGTAGGAGATGTGCAGGAGGCAGCTGATCGATGTTTCTCTTTCATTGATGTTTCTAACTCTCTCCCTTCCTCTCTGTAAAAAATCAATAAAATATATTTAAAAAAAAAATTTTTTTTGAAAAACCCTAACAACTCTGATACCATGTCACATATAGAAATATTCATAATTTTTTTTTATATTTACAACCATAGTAAAAAAAGATTTATATTTTTGATATTTATTTTATATATTTAAATGCCATTTAACAAAGAAAAATCAACCAAAAAATATGTATAAAATGAACAAAAACAGAAAAACAATGTACATTTAGGAAAAAATAATAATAAAAACAATCAAATGGTACGAAAACTAGAAATTAGTGACTTTTTTGACTTTGCTGAAGTTTGCTAATTCTTCGATTGCAGGTTCATACTTGCACTTCAAGGCCAAGCAAGCGCCACTAACTTCATCTGTTAGCCGGTTTCTTTTGTTCGTTTTAATATTATTTAATGCTGAGAACAAAGTCTCACAAAAATATGTTGATGAAAAAATTGTTAGCAAAGCCATCGCTAGATTTTTTATGTTGCTAGAAGTGTCAGGTACTCTGTTCCAAGCACTCAAAATTTCTTGTTCGTAGTTGCACTCTTCTTCATTATTCAAACAATTTCGTTCCAGATTTTCAAGTTTCGACCTTAAGTCGACAAACACATGAGTCCAAATGCTACCTTGAAAATCTGCAAGTTGCATCTCTAAATCGTCAATTTGCATCCATTGGAAATCCTTTAATTCCAAAGGACTGTAAACAACTACATCCGGATACTTAATTATTTTAATGCTCTGTTCTAGGCTTCTAAATTGGTTGAATCTTTCGCTGAACTGTTCAAATAACGAGTTTACTATATTCTGGTACATAAGTATGGACTCCATTACACTCGTTGTAGTGGCCTTCTCGAAACACTTTTTTATCCAAGGAAAATACTTATAAGTTTTAGTTTCAATATCTCGCTTGAAAATTTTAAGTTTACTTTCAAAAGATTTGATGTATCCAAACATAACGTCAATACTTTTGCCAAAACTTTGTAATTTTAAGTTCAGTTCATTCATATGAACAGAGAGATCTGTAAAAAACATCAAATTGTTGACCCACTTCTGATCATTAATCTGAGGATGTCTAATAGCTTCCATAAACAATTTCAGGAATCCCACATTTTTTCCCCACCATATTTGGTGCCCCATCTGTCGTGACTGACACAATTTTAGAGATATCAATGTTTAGGTCACTGAATGTTTTTATAACAGCCTTACATATTTTGTTTCCTGATGTACTTATTGGCACTGATTCTAACTTTTTCAACTCTTCTCTCATTGTGAGACCATCAGAATATCTAGCAATAATGGCCAACTGAGCATTTGATGTGACATCAGTAGTTTTATCAAGAGAAATTGAAAAATATTTACAACTATTTAAGTCTTTTTTTAATTGATGTACGTTTTTGTTAAGATCTATTATTCTGTCTTTGATAGTATTTCTACTGAGTGGTAACTCAGAAATTCTTTTAATAATATCATCTTTATTTTTCATATCGTGAAATAGTGCTGGTGCACATCTTAGAAATGTTTCCTTAATAAATTCTCCGTCACTGAGGGCTTTTCCATGCTGAGCTATGGAATGAGCAATACAGTAATTTGCTGATGTTAAATTTGTAGAGCATCTTACAAATTTAATGATGGAATTTGATTGACTTTTATAGAGGTGTAGCTGCCTAGAAATGTATTCCTTCCTTTCATCAATAGTTTTTTTCAAGAGCTGACAATGATTAGTTTCAAAATGTCTCTTTACATTCCACGTTCTGTTTACTACCGTTTCATTACACAGTATGCAAGATGATCTGTTGTTTCTGTCAACAATCCCGTACATCTCGGTCCATATGTCTTTTTTTTTTTTAATATATTTTATTGATTTTTTACAGAGAGGAAGGGAGAGAGATAGAGAGTTAGAAACATCGATGAGAGAGAAACACCGATCAGCTGCCTCCTGCACATCTCCCACTGGGGATACGCCCGCAACCCAGGCACATGCCCTCGACCGGAATCGAACCCAGGACCCTTCAGTCCGCAGGCCGACGCTCTATCCACTGAGCCAAACCGGTTTCGGCTATAGTGCAATTCTTAAGCTTTTTATATTAATGTCAATATTGGAATAATGTATCTTGGATGTTTTCACTATGTATCTTTGCTACGCAACACTGATGTACATGTTTACATCCAGTTTTAGAACTGCATTATTGATCATGAGTAACGTGATTAATATTACTTGAGTGATGCCCAACTCTGGCCGTTGCAAGAGACAAATATTTGAATTATGCAATTTTTTGTCTGTCAATGCGTGTCACCCAAAATGAGTTCGTGTTTCACCTCTGACACGCGTGTCATAGGTTCGCCATCACTGTGCTAAGGCCACTCAACAGATCGATCACTATGGCATGCACTGACCACCAGAGGGCAGACGCTCTGACTGGTGGGTTAGCTTGCTGCTGGGGTCAGGCCGATCCAGACTGAGCCAGACAGGCCAGGTGGGCCAGACACACCCTGGAGCCCTCCCAGAGTCCCTCCCCAGCTGGCCAACCTCCCTTGTCCCTCCCTGGCACCAATTGTGTACCACTGGGGTCCCTCGTCCTGGCCTGTGCCCTCTTGCAATCCGGGACCCCTTGGGGGATGTTGGAGAGCCAGTTTTGGCCCGATCCCGCAGACCAGGCCCAGGGACCCCACTGGTGCATGAATTTGTGCAGCAGGCCTCTAGTTTAGTATAAAAAACAATGCAAAAGAAAGAGCTTGGGTTCTGCCACCTAGAACCACAAGATCTCTTTAACTTTTCTGGGCCTTCTTTTTTCACCTCTAAAGTGAGGTACTGTATAAGCTTTCCGCTCAGATTGGTCCGTGAGAGTTGCTTCCATAAAGGCCTGCCTCCAGAAGAGACCTGATTGCCGTTTAGTTTTAGAGTGCCTCTGGGCACGGGCCAATAGCTCAGGATGAACAGGTTTGAGAAGCCTCTCACTCGACTTGTAGATGGAGAAACTGAGGCACAAAGAGCACCAGAGGTTTGGTCTAGACCACACAGTGTTGGCAGCAAAGCTAGCTCTAGCTCAAGTCTGAGCTGCAGCCTGCGACCTCCCGGTGGGGTCTGGGACTGGGGTGGAGGCGGGAGTGGGGCTGTTGGGAGATGAACTGCTCACCTCTGGATGTGGTCAGCCCGAAGGCCGGACTAGCTACACACACACACACACACACACACACACACACACAGGCCGGACTAGCTACACACACACACACACACACACACGCCGGACTAGCTACATACACACACACACACACACAGGCCGGACTAGCTACACACACACACACACACACACACGCACACACACAGGCCGGACTAGCTACATACACACACACAGGCCGGACTAGCTACACACACACACACACACACACACACACACACACACACACACACACACCCCTCCACTGGAACTTGAGTACATTCCTCACTTGCTTTGAGTTCCACCTCAGCCCCTGAGCAGCTGGGTGGGGAAGGAGTCATTCCTGGAAACTAGAGGCAGCTGCACCCGGCGTCAGTCTCGGCCCCAACCGGAGGTGGGAGGGTGCTCGAGGGCCCCAGGGCCCCGCGACTCCGCATCCTCCCTCCCTGCTGGGCCGCAGACTGTGCACCCTCGGAACTCGCTTTTTGCTTTCATTGAATGGGAGTCCGACGCGCGTGTAGATAGCAGATGGGGATTGTATAACCATGTCACATGTATGTGTTGCGTGGCGTACACATCCTTGTGTAGACGTGTGAAACGTGTGAGGCGCGGTGCGCAGATGTGCGGGTTCACGGAATATGGGGCTCCTCATCCCAGCTCTTCCAGATGGTACTGCCAGGCCTCCAGCCCGTCCCAGGCGCTAATCCCGAATTTGCGCGTGCGCGACTCCGCCTTAGGCCCCTCCCCTACGATGGAACCCCGCCCTCGCCACACTTTACGGCCCCGCACGCCACTTTTACTGCAGACGCTGCCGCTGTTGCCGCTGCCCCTACTACCGCGGCTGCTGCTGGTGAGGTGAGGTGAGGTACGGTGTTGGGCCGGTGTCGCCGGTGACCGGGGAGGAGTTGGGGAGCAGGGCCGCCGAGGGACGGCAGGGACGACGGGTCAGCTGCTGCTTTGTCCTCAGCTCCGGTCCCGTCTGCGCTGCCGCAGGGAGGCCGCCCCGGCCCGGCGAGCCGAACCAATGCTGGACCTGGAGGTGGTGCCTGAGCGCTCTCTGGGGAACGAGCAATGGGAATTCACGCTGGGTAAGTGTGGGGTCCTCCCTCAGAACCCTGTTCTCTGGTTCTTACTTCCCTCCGGGCCCTTCCCGCCTCAGGCCTCTGCCCCTGACTCCCCAGTGCCCGCGGCTTGTCGCCTCTTCCGTCCTATTGGCTTTGGGGCTCCAGGCACTAGATACCCGCTCCAACCGGCCCGACCCGCCCGTCTTTGGCTCGGCTGGGCCCAGACGCCCTCGCCTCAGGCCTTCACCGGCCCCCTCCCGGGACTGGTACGGTAGTAATAATAATAACAATGACGAACACGCCCCAAACACTTGAGGACTAGCCCTGCTTTGTGGTGCGTAATTATCTCTAGTCGGTCTTCTTGGGGTCGTAGGGTCGATACTGTTGTTATTCCTAGTCGCTATTTACTGATGAAATAGTTGAGGAGTGACTGACACTCTGAAACGCCACAACAAGGGAGTCTCCCTTTGCTTTTCGGGGCTAATAGTTGCCTCTTCGGAAGGAGAAACCTAGCGCCCCCGTACCCCACCCCCCGCCCCATCCCTTACTCTGGTGTTGGGGATCTGGTCAAAGGAGCTGGTTGAGGAGAGTCTGTGCGTTAAAGGAACTTTCTGACTTGTTTCCTTCTCGTTTTTAATTGTGGTCGATGTGGCGAGGTAATCCTAAACCCAGACCTTAGCTGAGAATGAAATAGGAGTTCAGGAAAAGTAACATTTAGTTTGAAGAACGTTCAATTAGGTCGTTTTGGTTTTTTGGGTGGTTTTTTTTGGTGGTTTTTTTTTTTGGTTTTTTTTTTGGTCCCGTTTTCCTCATCCCCACTACCTTTATGTGTACAAATATTTGCATTCAGTAACGCCAGTGTGTGTTTACTTTGATGTTCCAGCACTAGGAAAAGGGGGCGGGGAGCAGGTGCTGGTGCTGTTTGTTTGTGCTTGGGCCTGAACTTTTGTCACACTAATTTGAGCGACTGGACTGAGTCAGCTGCTCTGTTGGGCTATAACTTATCCTGGAATCTGGAAGACTCACGTCTATGGAGACAGACAGGGCACAGGAGAAACTGGTAGGGCCCTGCTGGTGCCCAGTTGAACGACAAACCTCCTCTGGATTGTGGGAGCCAGTTTTAGTGAGAGGCCCTCCTCAACTTCTCATAACTAACGCCGCTCCCACAGAGTTCTGCCCAGAATTTTCGCTGGTATGGAACAGCCCAGCCTCTTGTGAAGCAACCAGAGCTTGATTTGGGGAGGCTAATGATATCTTTGCCTCCAGACACATTCATCATGCTGGTGCAGTTTGGCTTCTAGTTAGGGAATGAACCTCTCCACCCACAGCTTCTGCTCACACCAGGATTTAACAGGACGGAGCGAGAACCACAACCATGGTTCAGATTGTGCTTGATGCTACGGCTAAGTTGTGGATCTCTGTGGTACAGGGTCTTCTTGGCCAAAAGTAATGATTAGGATGTTAGTTGAGAGCAAGGTTTTGAAAAAACTAGGTGGGAGAATAAGACTTCTTTTGTCAACTGTTTTTTTAAAATATATTTTTATTGATTTTTTTATAGAGAGGAAGGGAGAGGGATAGAGAGTTAGAAACATTGATCAGCTGCCTCCTGCACACGCACCCCCCACCCCCCCACTAGGGATGTGCCCACAACCAAGGTACATGCTCTTGACCAGAATCAAACCTGGGACCCTTCAGCCCTCAGGCCTATGCTCCATCCACTGAGCCAAACTGGTTAGGGCTGTCAACTGTTGTTTTGATACTGGAACTCCCACTTTTTTTTTAATATATATATTTTTACTGCTTTCAGAGAGGAAGGGAGAGGGAGAAAAAGATAGAAACATCAATGATGAGACAGAATTGATCGGCTGCCTCTTGCAGGCCCCCTACTGGGGATCAAGCCTGCAACCCCAGCTTGTGTCCTTGACCAGAATCGAACCCGGGACCTTTAAGTCTGCAGGCTGACGCTCATCCACTGAGCCAATCCAGCTAGGGCCCACTTCCAACTTCCAGTTTTCAGGAGTCAAGGGTTTGGGCTGTTCTTTCAAACTGTCTAGCAACCAGAAACAGTGAAAAGAGCATTTCTGTACATAGGTCTAGAATTGCTCTTTGGGGAAAAGTTCATAAAGGGGGCCTGAGTCTTGATGTTTTCTTTGTGGGTCTTAAAAGTCACTTTAAAATCCTGTCTGCCTTAGAGATGGTGGTCATTTAACTTCTCCAGACTAAAATAAAAGTTAGTCCTCTCCCCAGCCCTCACACGTCAAAACTGCAATTGGGGCTGAATTACATTCCTAAGCTAGAGAACCAGGCAGTGCTTAATTCACATCACCACAGCCTTGAAAGGTAATCTCCATTTGACAGCTGAGGCTCAGAAAGGTAACAGATGATAAAAAGTAGGGGACGGATATTTTGCTCCCCCTGCTCTACCCTTCTGAGGATAGGCTCAGTTTTGTTTCTAGGTTTCTTTTTGGAATCTGTGCTAATGCAAATGTATCTAGACCTTGCCATTATCTGCCTGGCATCATCATGGGGAGCTGCATCCAACTTCCTGGCTGCTTTCCTGGCCTTTATTTGATGTTGGGAGATTAGAGAAATGCCAACAACACAGGGACAGGAAAACCTGGGCCAAGAGGAATCTCTGAGAATGCCACTGATGGCTTGATCAGTGGTGGACTAAAGGCAGTGCAAATTTGAGGTGTTTTTCAATGACATTCGCAGAATGCATTGGTATGGAGGCATGTCTGAATTTATTTATTTATTTATTTAAAATATATTTTATTGATTTTTTACAGAGAAGAAGGGAGAGGGATAGAGAGCCAGAAACATTGATGAGAGAGATCGATCAGCTGCCTCCTGCACGCCCCCCAGTGGGGATGTGCCCGCAACCAAGGTACATGCCCTTGACCTGAACTGAACCTGGGACCCCTGAGTCCGCAGGCCGACGCTCTATCCACTGAGCCAAACCGGTTCAGCCTGAATTTATTTTTTAAATTTGTGTTGCAGCCCTGGCCGAGTAGCTCAGTTGGTTAGAGTGTCGTCCCCATAAGACAAAATTGCTGGCTGGGTCTCTGGTTAGGGCATATAAATAAGTGGAACAACAAATCAGTGTCATTCTCTCTCTTTCTCTCTCTCTCTCTCTCTCTCTCTCTCTCTCTCTCTCTCTCTCTCTCTTCTCCTTCCTTTCTCTCAAATCAGTAATTTAAATTTTTTAAAATAAATAAGTGTTGAAAATGCCCAAAGAGGGTAGGTTTAAGGGTCACTAGAGAATAGCCTTCTCTGAGATTATCTTGTTCCAGAGGGACTGAACGCTCACTTTGTTGAAGGTACCATGTACCTCTGGACTCCGCTTACAAACATTGAAAATTGAATAAGCTTAGTCTAGTGCAGTGGTTCTCAACCTGTGGGTCGCGACCTTTCACCGGGGTCGCCTAAGACCATCGGAAAACATATATAATTACATGTTTTTGTGATTAATCACTATGCTTTAATTATGTTCAATTTGTAACAATGAAATTGGGGGCCACCACAACATGAGGAACTGTATTAAAGGGTCGCGGCATTAGGAAGGTTGAGAACCACTGGTCTAGTGGGAAGGAACTTTACAGAAGTAGTGTGTTTTATTGTAATGGGGTAGAAGTTGTGTAGGGTGCTATGGAAGGAGAAAAGAAACTTGATCTGTGGAGTTCGGGGGGGCGGGGGGTGGAGTGGCGGGGAGGCTTCCTGTCAAAAACCTACAGGAGCCTGGCAGGCATGGCTCAGTGGTTGAGCATTGACCTAGGAACCAGGAGATCACAGTTGGATTCCCGATCAGGGTACATGCCCGGGTTGCGGGCTCGATCCCCAGTGTTGGGCATGCAGGAGACAGCTGATCAATGATTCTCTCTTATCATTGACTAGAGGCCTAGTGCACGAAATTCGTGCACTTGGGGGCGGGGGTCCCTCAGCCTGACCTGCGCCCTCCCGCAGTCCTAGAGCCCTCTGGGGATGTCCCACTGCCAGCTTAGGCCTGCTCCCCATGGAGGCAGGAGAGGCTCCCAGCACTGACCACCAGGGGCAGCTCCTACGTTCAGCATCTGCCCTCTGGTGGTCAGTGTATATCATGGCGACTGGTTGTTTTGACATTTGGTTGATTTGCATATTAGCCTTTTATTATATAGGATGTTTCTATCTCTTTCTCTCTCCCTTCCTCTCTGAAATCAATAAAAATGTATTTTAAAAAAACACTACAGGAGCCATATTCCTGGAGCAGCTAACATCAGGAGGACTCTATTAGAAGGCTACTGCCAGATTTCTTATCCAAACTGTCCATACATATAAATCTTCCAACCAAGTTAAAACAAAACATTGGGCCCGACTGGTGTGTCTCGGTGGTTGAGCATCAACCTATGAACCAGGAGGTCATACATTTCGATTCTGGTCAGGGCACATGCCAGGACTGTGGGCTCTATCCCCAGTAGGGGGTGTACAGGAGGCACCGATTGATTCTCTATTATCATTGATATTTCTACCTCTCTCTACCTTCCTCTCTAAAGTCAATAACAATATGTTAAAAAAAGGGGGGGGGGATAAATGGTATGTAAGGAACTATAAGCAATTGGATATTATAATTAGAGCATGATGTACTGCTGGAAGAAGAAATAGGTTCCCTAGATTCCCAATTCTCTTTGGTAGTAGCTGCCTGGAACACTATCAAGGAGTCTCTGGGTTCACTGGAAAAGAGGATACCTGGAATAAAGTGTGTTATGGGATGGGTTTAGGAAGAAAGTTTAGAGACTAGATTTTGAAAGATGGGGAAGGATGAGGCATCTAGAGATTCTGGTTTGAATGACTGGGTAGATGTAGAGGTCAGAATACAGAAAAGAAGCCAGATTTCAGAGAGTTGAATAAAACACATACTGTCCTTGTGCTTATAAAGCTATGTCTTTGTTTTTGGATTGTCTGGACTTTGTTTTAAATTGCCTCTCTGTATGTGTCTTGTTTGAAATATAATGTGTCTTTTTGTTTGAAAACATACTTTTTGGTGTTCCCTGTGAGTCCCTGAACTTTTGAGAGGCCATTGGGATTGGGATTTTTTAAACAGGAGCATATATAAGTATTTATAATGGACCATCAGTTCACAAATCAAGTGTTAAGATTTAGAAGATATTTGTGATTAGATAAATAAGGATAAAAATCCTTAGTAAAATAACTTGATTCTGGTAGGTGTGTGAGGAAGGAACTTTCCTAGGGTATACATAGTCCATGGCACAGTGAGAAACAGGCCTCATTCTCCAGAGTCACACAGTCGGTGCTTTCTCACTCTTTTGGTTCATGCTGACTTTGCCTTCTCAAAGCTCTTTGCTTGGGATCAACACAAAAGTTCCCATTTGTATATTAACTCCCTTCCCTTATACAATTCAACTGTTCCCTTAGTGCAGTGGTCAACAAACTGCGGCCCCTTGAGTGTGGCTCTTCCACAAAATACCATGTGTGGGCACACACGTACAGTGCGATTGAAACTTTGTAGCCACACTCAAGGGGCCAAAGAGCGGCATGTGGCTCTCGAGCTGCAGTTTGCCGACCACTGCCTTAGTGCTTGCTGCTAACTTTATTCTAGCTCTTACTGCTTATTGAACTTTGAACTTGGTCTTGTTTCTGTAAACCTTAGTGACACCCACCCCAAACTTGACTGCAGACACCAATACCTAGCACAGTGGTAGAAGTTCGTAAATGGACAACCCACGTAACCCACACAGGTGTCCTTGCTTTATTTCAGGAATGCCTCTGGCTCAGGCAGTAGCCATTCTTCAGAAGCACTGTCGCATCATCAAAAATGTCCAGGTTCTTTACAGTGAACAGGTGAGCTGATTTGTTTGCTGAAATAGCATCCCTAATCAGTGAGTCATCCCCAGAGGTTGGTGATTTGGGGGAGGGGCTGACTGGCAGGGATTGTTGGGTCAGTGTATTTGAATAGGAGACTCTTCAGCACTAGTCAGTTATCAAGCATTTTTTTTTTTTAATTCTAAAACTTTTGGTCTTGATAACCTGTTGCTGCCAGGTTTTGAGGATCTGTAATAACTGAACGTGTGTGTGTGTGTGTGTGTGTGTGTGTCCCTGACACAGGGACTTTTCAGTGGGAGATCACCTCTCGGACTATCTGGTCTTCGAGAGTACTTGCTTTCCATTTATTATTTCTTGTCCAATTTATGGTAGTCTCTATTAAATGTTGGTCAATTGTGCCAGGAATTAACCCCTATAGTACAATGTTGCGTGTACCTACAAAGACCTTTTTAGTCCAGCTGGCATGGCTCAGTGGTTGAGCCTTGTCGTATGAACCAGGAGGTCACAGTTGCATTCCTGGTCAGGGCACATGCGTGGGTTGTGGGCTTGATCCCCAGTGTGGTATGTGCAAGAAGCAGCCGATCACTGATTTTTTCTTATCATTGACTAGAGGCCCAGTTCACAAAAATTGTTGCAGGGCGGGGGTTGTCCCAGAAGCCTGCTGTGTTTGACATCCTTAGTGCTGCTGTTGAGGCAGGAGAGGCTCCTCCCACCTCCACTGTGCTCACCAGCCGTGAGCCTGGCTTCTGGCTGAGCGGTGCTCCTCCATGGGGGCACACTGACCTCCAGGGGCAGCTCCTGCATTGAGCGTCTGCCCGCTGGTGGTCGGTGCGCATCATAGCGACTGGTTGTTCTGCCACTCGGTCGATTTGCGTATTACCCTTTTATTGTATAGGATAGGAAGTTTTTATTTCTCTCCCTTACTTCCTCTCTGAAATCAATAAAAATATTTTTTTAAAAAACAAATATATTTTATTGATTTTTTACAGAGAGGAAGGGAGAGAGATAGAGAGTTAGAAACATCGATGAGAGAAACATCCATCAGCCGCCTCCTGCACATCTCCTACTGGGAATGTGCCCGCAACCAAGGTACATGCCCTTGACCGGAATCGAACCTGGGACCTTTCAGTCTGCAGGCTGACGCTCTATCCACTGAGCCAAACCGGTTTCGGCTGAAAACAAACACTTTTTTAGTTTCCAGTAAGAGTATACTTTAGGTTAGCACCAGAGAAGAACTTTCTGAACATCAGAATTTTTTAAATAATATTTGATTTTTTAAGTATGTAAAGTTAGAAGCTATTTTTCATAGTCCTTTAAAAATAGGGTTTTTCCATCTCTCTAAAGATGCAATTTCCCTTCCACTGACTTTTTAAACATATATATATATATATATATATATATATATATATATATATATTTCTTTATTGATTTCAGAGAGGAAGGGAAAGGGAGAGAGAAATAGAAACGTCAATGATGAGAGAGAATCAATAATTGGCTGCCTCCTGCACGCCCCACACTGGGGATTGAGCCCACAATCTGGGCATGTGCCCTTGACCGGAATCGAACCTGGTACCTTTCAGTTCACAGGTCAGCGCTCTATCCACTGAGCCAAACCAGCCAGGGCTCCACTGACTTCTTTGAAATCTGTGATTCTTCTATGACAGACCATGTGCTGTATGTGTCACAAACCTAGGGGAATAGTTTTGCTCCTATACAGACTGCAGGCTATCCTCAAGTGGCTTTTCTGAGGCCGTTTAAATACCAATTTGGTGATTTTAGTTGCATTTTTTTTCAATTAGTTTCAGATCCTAAAACAACTGACAGATTATTTTTGGCATGAAGGATTAGAAGTGGGTTATAAAGTGAAGAATAGTAGCTTTTCCTCTTTGTTACAGGTCATTCATAACCTAGTCTGACTTTCAGTGTTAGACCCAGAGGGAATTGTAAGTAGCAGGCATCAAAATGGGAAGCAGCTTAAGAAAATTGGCTTGCCCTAGCTGGTTTGACTCAGTGGATACAGTGTCAGCCTGGAGACTGACGGGTCCCGGGTTCGATTCCGGTCAAGGGCACAGGCCTGGGTTGCGAGCTCCATCCCCAGTGAGGGTTGTGCAGGAGGCAGCCAATCAATGAATGATTCTCTCTCATCATTGATGTTTCTCTCTCTCTCTCTCTCTCTCTCTCTCTCTCTCTCTTCCTTCCCCCTTCCTTTCTGAAATCAATAAAAATATATTTAGAAAAAAATAAAATTGGCTTGCTTCTTGAACTTATAAGTAATTTCCAGATTTAGTTTAATCAGATTTGGGCACCCCAAGATTAGATGCATTTGAAAATAGGCTTTCTTTTTATTCAAATATTTTTTTTTATTTCAGAGAGGAAGGTTAGAAAAACATCAATGATGAGAGAGAATCATCGATTGGCTGCATCCTGCATGCCTCCCACTGGGGATCAAGCCCGCAACCTGGGCATATGCCCTGACTGGGAATCAAACCATGACCCCCTGGTTCATATGTTGAGGCTCAACCACTGAGCCACAACAGCAGGGCATGTTTTATTTCTTATATCACTGACTTTGTTGTTAGTCGTCCAGTTTTGGAGTACAAATAGTTTTAGCATTAATCTAATTTTCCCCAATATTGTCTAACCAACTAGAATCAGTTAGAAAACATGGGTTTAATAATTAGTCTGGTTCTCCTGTGAAGTGGATATAGTTTCCTTATAGAATAGACTTTTGATGTGGATCAAGAGGAGATGGTCTCTCAGAGCTCTGATACAGTGCTTCTTACATGTGGTCCTTTCCTCTTCTGCCCTCCTTCCATTCCTTTCCCATTTGTGTCCTTGTTTCCCATTAAGTGCAGAGAATAGTTTGACCTGTTAAACCTTTCAGAACTATCTTGTTGTCTCCAGCAAATCACACCTTGGAAATTTAATGCGCATATCAAGTAGCCCCATTTTTCTTAGAGGGAGAGGATGTTAAAGACTTGCAACAGACAGCTTTACTGAGCTGTTTCATATGGAGGACTGCATAATGCCTAAGAACCACATAGTATGTGTGTATTTTTGTTCTGGAGATAAAAAGTACTAATAAAACATTGTGAAGATTATTTATTTGCTTCCTTTTAAAAATTGCTCAGTTGCACAAAAAATTCTTTTTTAATTTTTATTTATTTTGCTTAGTTATATCCTGCATTGTAATAATGCCAGGAAGAAAATGATCAGTTCTTGGGAGAGTGTAAGAAAATCCAGATCCTCCCAGCGTTCTTTCTCTAATCATGGATCTTGAAAGATGCTAAAATGTTGTTTCATCCTGCTTTCCCCTATGGGCTGACCCTCTCAGAAATGAAACTGTGTGTTCTGGGTTCAGAATAAGGTCAGGGTTCATAGTCCATTATCTTGTCTTGCTTGAGACCTAATGGTTTAGGCATTCATACAGCATTCTTCTAATGTTTGTCAGGCATGATGGTGCCACCATGGCCTCTACCTTGTAAAGATCAATGGGGTTTAAGGGAGCAGTCTGTGCTAATCACAGAAGGCTCTTTGGAGAGAATTTTTCTACTGAGACCTACACCAGTAGTGAGTGGCACAGTCTTTCTCTCTCTGACAGCCACTCTTGTTTTTTTGTTTGTTCTTTTTAATATATTTTCTTGATTTTTTTATAGAGAGGAAGGGAGAGGGATAGAGAGTTAGAAACATCGATGAAAGAGAAACATCGATCAGCTGCCTCCTACACACCTCCTACTGGGGATGTGCCCACACCCAAGGTACATGCCCTTGACTGGAATCGAACCTGGAACCTTTCAGTCCGAAGGCTGATACTCTATCCACTGAGCCAAACCAGTTAGAGCTGACAGCCACTCTTCTGTCATTCCCTGCCTGCTTTGAGATGCTTTATAAAGAAACTTGTCTAAATCCTTTTGAGAACTGTGTGCCAGTTTTAAGAAAGGGCAGAGTTTTGGATGGTCCTGTTTTCTTCTGGGCAACCTGGTTAGGGCTATGGTGAGTCTTCACGTGTTGAGTCCTTGAATTGATTGCATTGGACTAGAAGCAGGCAGGTGGGGCGTACATGAGGAAAGAGTGCAGTGTGCTGTGCTTGGTGCTTTCTGACCCAATGCCTATGAAACTAGAGCTCAGAGAAGTTCTGAGAGTCACGTAAGGTCACCAGCTCACCTGGACTCAAGGCCAGCTTTGTCCAGTATTCTGTGCTGCTACTCCCCTCCCCCCAGGACTCAGAAGGGGCAAATGTAGAAATATGACTCCTTAGATCTTAGACTTGGGCCTTTCAGAAAGAAGCACATGTGATATGAGATGGTGGGGGGAGGGGAGGAAAGAGGAAGAGTGTCATCTCATACATAATCAGATCACAGAAGTACTTATTTGTCCTGGAATATGGCCTAAAACAGTCAAAAATAAAAAGTGTTCCCTATGGATGGTACAGCCTGGGAGTGAATGGATATAGGTTCAGCCAAAATGCATTGGGCATTACCTGTTGAATTTGGATCCTCATGAGGCTTTTTCACGTGGTCTGCATTCCTCATCAACTGTTCTGTCTGTTTGACAGCAGTAAACCCATGCTACAGATTTGTACCCGGGACCCTCAAAAGAAAGTGGCCTCTATACTCACATAATTTTAGCCCTTTTCCCCAAGTATTATTACTCCAAACCTATAATAATACAGGCTTTGGAAAAGAGACGCTCTTTTCAGCCGATATTATAAAGTAGCAGCTGTAGGCTGGAAATAGAGCACACTGCATTCATGCAATAGCTTGTTTCTGGCTTCTAAACCTTGTTAGTTGGGGGAGGGAGTCTGCACTTAGATATTCCCTGTGTATTGCATATATATTGTAATGCTTTCAGTAGGTGCTGGTAAGTAAATTAATTGTTTGGAGTGTGTGTTTTTATTTTGTAGTCTCCTCTAAGCCATGACCTCATCCTTAACCTGACTCAGGACGGGATCAAACTACTGTTTGATGCTTTCAATCAGAGACTTAAGGTAACTAAAGTTTCACGTCAGGCTGATTAATATGTGCTGTTATGAGATGTTTCTTAACTCCTAAGTGGGAGTGAACTTCCTTGGTTCAGAGACCGCCAGGAGGTAGGATACTGAAGCCTTGCCTGTTTCCCTAAAAAAGAGAAACTGGGTCTGGTAGTGGAAATATTCTGGGAAGGACTCTAGTCCTAGTCTCTGGAGGTGAAAGGGAAAGAGTATTGAGGATTTAGGGAATGTGGTATGGGGAGGGGGCTTTTATATTAAATAGGAAAATGAGAGGAGCTAAGTATATGGCATAGATTCTCCTGAGTCTTTAAAAAGGTACTAAAACTCAGCAATTCCAATCCTAGGTGTCTATTCAAGAAATTAAAACATCCACAAAATAGAAAAAACAAACAAAACTTGTACACAAATATTCTTAGCATAAGCAGAAATGATTCTAGCAGGTTTATGCATAATAGACACAAGATGAAAAACAACCCAATGTTCGTTAGTGGGTGAGTGGATGAGCAAAGTGAACTATGTTCATGCAGTGAAGTGTAATATGACAAAAAAATGGACAATTTACTCCTGCCTCAACATAGATGGATCTCAAAAACATTATGCAAAAGAATTAAGTGAAATAAAAACAGTCACAAAGGACCGCCTTAAAAAAAGGGGGGGGGGTACTAACAATGAGGCTTAATGGCAGAATAGGACCACAAGATTTTAGTCACGTTTATATATCTTATTTTACTTTATTCTTCGGTCAAGTAACATGACTTAGAAGATGAAAATTAGAGTAGTTTTTCCTAAAATGCTGAGATTGTGGCTCAAAAAGTTTGAGGAAATGTAAACAAACAGCTTGCTGGTGTGCAGGGTTGTCTTAATTAGTGCTCAAGTGCAATTTACTAACACCTGCTTCAGTCCAGGATGTTTTTAATACACTATTTACAAATGCCTGGGCTTTACAGGTTAGTCATGTGACATCAGACTCAAGCCCCAGAGTCACAAGGTTGAATGCGGCTCTGGGCAGTGACATGCCAAAGCCATCATCCTGGTTAGGATATGGGGTTGTCTTTCCAAAAGACTTAGATACTTCCTAGTTCTCGACATACTGTCACAGGTGAGCTGCTGAGGAGATAAGATAGAATATGGAAAAAGAATCTTTACATGAAATGAGAATTCCTCAATGATTTTTCAAAAGCAGGGTTTGATGTCACCATTGTTAGCCCCACATCTCCCTCGCCTCTCCTTGTAAACTTAGTTGTCCTGTCCTCACTGACCCAAAGTTTTACACTGGGAAAAGGGATAGGGATGGCCTTCAGTGTGGCTTCATCGCAAATTGGGGAAAATTAATCTGGAAACACCTTTACAAAGAGTCATTTGCCTTTAACTTGGTAAATCCACTTTAGGAAACATAACTTAAAAAGGTTATGGGGAGGGTAATGTTGCCAGATATTTATAGCAGGGCTTTTCATAGTAATGAAAAGCTGGAAGTAACCTAAGTGGACAACAAAAGGGGGTGGCTAGACGGCCCATCACAGAATCACAGCGTGGTGAGGACAAAATCATGTATAGGGTGTTTATTAAAATACATTTCATTTTCAGCTGTTAAAAGTGAGCACTTAGTACATATAAGGTCAGGGCTGAGTGCTTCCCATGCATTTCCTAATTTAATCCTAATAAGCCTGTGAGGTACAGTTTACCAGTCAGACAGCTGAGAAGAGGATAGTGGTTTGCCTGAACAAGTTTCTAACCCTGTATTACCAGTGGCTTAAGCTCTGTTGTTGGGTATGGGAAATAAAAGTGATAAAAGCTGAAGAAAATAGTGTGAGTACATTATGCAGAATGTGAGGAATGGCAAGTACATTAGATGGGTAAGGAGGTAAAGTCTTCTGCCTCTGTGTGGTCATTATGAAGAAGGAGGGGCTAGGGACCTGTCTGAGCCGCTGGAAACTGAGGAACAATCAGTCAGGTGCCCTTGCTTGGCATCAGGTCTGCTCTGACCCATGTGCCTGCCCTTCCATCCGAGGGCTTTAGAATCCACCTCTCCCTTATGTTGTCTCCTGCAGTTTCCCTGTCCCCTCACTTGCGGCCTATGAATGAACTCTGTGGAATGAAGCTTCAAGTCACAGCCTTTACAGCCACCTGTCTTTTCCTTTCCTGTTTTGGCTGCTGCCATGTCTCCTTTTCTCTCTGGTGAAATCAAGGACTTTTCCAGCCCAGAAGCTAGAAAATCATGAACTTTAGACTTCCTCAGCTGCTTGTTCCTATGGCTCAGCAAACATCATAGACTAAAATCTGCTGGTAGAGTCTCCTGGTGACATGAAGGACTCCCAGATGGTTAGCACTCTGGGTTCCTTGCCACAAGTGCCCCCTTTCATTAACTCTGGTTCACTGGGCAGACAGGGTTGAACCACCTCCAAGTGTTGGTCTGAGTGCAGCAGGTGGGTGACAGTGACATAGGAGGAACATTCTGGAGGCTTACCCCCATGGTGAGTGATGGGAAGCCCTTGAGGTGCCATTGCCAGCTATTGTAATCAGAGGCAGAGTGCTTGCCTCTACTATATAAGCAGGGCTCTACTATATAACATGGGGCTCTGGCCTCAGTCAAAAGGCATACCAATTTGGCAAGATAGACTGCCATGCCCAGGCTTCTGAAGGGGACACTTCCTGAAGGTGTCTTATGAATCATAGCTATTTCCCTTCCCTTCCTTGCATGACCTTTCTTGGCATCACTTTTCATGCTTTCGAGCTACATGTTGCCCTTAGCTAGCTTCATAGCAGGCCCACTCACCTGACATGTTGAGTACTTCTCCTTTGCAAACTAATAAGCCAGACCTTAGGGGCCTTAACTTACTGGGACCAGTGGACAGCATACACAAGTAGTGTAGAAAAGGGTTGATTGAAGTGCTGTGATGGCCAGCAGAGGAAGTGATCCTTAGAAGCAGTTAGGATCAAAATAGCCACATTATAGTTAAGAGATGTCTAAGTTGTAAATTCTGTGTTACCATCTCTGAAGTTATAGACAAGGTCTGGCCAAGAGTGAATGCCTATTATGTCTCAGTTTCTGTAACAAAGCCAGATGCTCCTATACCTAATGCCCCTTCCAGAGTCAAACCCAGGTTGTCAGGGCAAAAAGACATTGAACCAGCTCTGTTTGGGCCTCTAAAATGAGGCCCAATGTTCGGCTGGCTGGCTCAGTGGCTGAGCGTCAACCTATGAACCAGGAGGTCACAGTTCGATTCCCGGTCAGGGCATATGTCCAAGTTGCTGGCTCAGTCCCCATTGTGGGGCGTGTAGGAGGCAGCCAGTCAATGATTCTCTCATCATTGATGTTTCTATCTCTCTCTCTTCCTCTCCCTTCCTCTCTGAAATCAATAAAAATATATTTTAAAAAATAAAACGAGGCCCAAGACCTCCCAGCTGCAGAATGGTAGATGGTTCTGCAGGTCCCAGCCAGCTATCTGCTGGCTGCCAAGCCCTAGACATTATTGTCATAGAGGACTTCATAGTGCTTATTACTTGGTACCAATAGTGGCTGTGTGTTCAGTAACTTTTCCTTTGTCTCTGCCCTGAATTCTGGACATTTCCTTTGAGGCCAAGCTTACTGAAGATTCACCAGGGTTCTGAGGTCCTCCAGGTTTAGCCAGATGCCCTTCATTAAGGATATATCTGAGTATTGTCACAGTTGTCCTAAATCCGTGGTCAGCAAACTGCGACTCGCAAGCCACATGCCGCTCTTTGGTCCCTTGAGTGTGGCTCTTCCTAAGCCTTAGGAGTACCCTAATTAAGTTAATAACAATGTACCTACCTATATAATTTAAGTTTAAAAATTTGGCTCTCAAAAGAAATTTCAGAGTGGCGGCGGCGGCTGGGGGCGGGGGGTGCTGGGTCCGCGCGGGCGGCAGGCAATGGCTGAGGCGGCAGCAGCGCGGCGGCACCCAGACTCAAAAGAAATTTCAGTCGTTGTACTGTTGTACTGTTGTACTGTTGATATTTGGCTCTGTTGACTAATGAGTTTGCCGACCACTGTGACCTAAGCTAATGTACTATGACTTATTTTTTAGCAGGATAGACCTCCCCCTCCATCTTTTTGTTCTGTAAACACAGTATTGTGAAGCTATTTTTGAAATTGATTTGGGTTTTTATATGCAGCAAAGTATGGAATGGAAGGAAGGAGGCTCCATATCCAAGGTTCCAACCTTTTTAAATAAAAATATGTTTTTATTAATTTTTTTAGAGAGAGGAAGGGAGGTTATGTGCCCTGACTGGGAAATGAATCAGCAACCTTTCAGTGCATGGATGACACTCAACCAACTAACCTACACTGGCCAGGGCTCTGAGGTTACAACCTTAACAAACACATGTATTTGTTTCTGTGGAGCGTTTCACTGTCCTATAGGGATGGTATGTGCAGTCTTCTCTATGATACAACAGTAGATTAGGTACAGGAACCTTGACCCAGAGCATCCACAAACATCTGTTCAACAATCCGCTGAAAGAGGGGGAAGGAGAGGTTAATGCTGTGTGTGGTATGGGTTTTTCCTCCAGATTTAACAATGAGAACTAAAGACAATGTGCTGTGCTTCCAGGGAATTTCAGCTAGTGATAGATTATTTTTTCTTTGCTATTCTGTAAATGTCTTCTTAATCTTCTTCAACTACAGAGCATTAACAACTCTTAAAATTTTTTTTTTTTTTAGGTGATTGAAGTATATGACTTGACCAAAGTAAAGTTAAAATATTGGTGAGTTTTCTCCCTTGCTGGTATATGTCACAGGCTTGGTACAAGTGGGCTTTATGTACTACACTCATTACATTAGTAAAGGAATGCCATCCACAGCAGTTCCGGGATTAGAGCCTGGTGCCATGATTTCCTCAGACAGCTCTCAAGCCTACTTAGTTTCCAGGAGAAAAGGAAACCTTACTAAGAACATGCTGTGAATATATGTCGAATTATTTACTTCTCTTGACAAAGCAGGACCTCAGCTCAGATGTGATTATAACTTTCTTGGGTCAGAGCTGTCCTCTGCACGTTGTCTTTTTGGCACCTCTTTATGCTTTCATGAGCAATAGAATTGGGACAGTACAGATAGGTCTGACTCCAAAACCTATGCTAAAGAAAATGCCCAAAGGGCCACTGTTTAGGGACCAAAATCTGCTTTTTAGGATGATAATCTGTATGGTGCACAAATATTTGGCCCCCGTTATGGCAAGGCATTATTCTAGCATCCAGAGTGCTCTGTTCAGTAAGCTTCCAAGGTCTGGCTGTCCTGGGCTTGAGTAATGGCTTCATAATTTTATTAATCTCTGTGACCTTGGGCAAGTCACTTGACCTCTTTGAGCTTGTTTCCTCATCAGAGAAATGAAACCAATAATGTGGCTGCTGGATTAGGAAGATTGCATAAGATAATACTGGAAAATAAAGCACATAGCACAGTGCCTGGTTAACAAAGGTGTTCTATAAATGCTACTAATCTTCCAAAAAATTTTCTTAACCTTTAAACATTCTCCTGAAAGTCATAAATGCCTTATCTTCATGCTCATCATCTGAAATCCTAAGCCCCCTTATACTCCCAAGCCCACCTCCCATGTGGGATCCATCCCTCCCCTACCCATCTGCCCAATCACCCAATTAACCTGCCTTTTAAGAAAATTAGCTGCCTTGCTTGGCTACATCCTTTTAAGATGTTCAACCCTTTTTAAGAAAGTTTTCAAGCCAACTACTAGTAGGCACCCTGGAAAAACACATTAACACTGTTTATTCCTGAGGCCACTCTTTAAGTTTGGATACCTGGAGCTGAGACTGGATTTATTTCCTTCTGAATAGATGCCTTGGGAGGCCCTAGAGGACCAGTTCTGTATATAAGCCTCTGGACTTGTCCTGACCTCTTTAATTGTCTCTTATTTTAAAGTTCTTTAATTAAACTTTTGTTTTGATATAATTATAGACTCACCCGCCTATGTTTTAAGAATAACTCTTCTAGCCACCATCTCCAGTGATCTGTGAGCCCATCCTGGGAAGTCTGGTATTAAAAAATATCTTTGTTTTTCAGTGGAGTACATTTTAACTCTCAGGCCATAGCTCCCACCATTGAGCAGATTGACCAGTCTTTCGGTGCAACCCATCCTGGAGGTAAGCCAAGTCCATTTGATTCCTCTGGTTCTCTGGCAGCCCATCGTGATAAATCTGGCAAGTGGTACCATTCCCACCACAACCTCCTGAAGCCCAGTTCCTATAGTACGTGGGGGTTGGTACTTGAGTGTAAAGCAAAGTTCCTCCCCCTTGTTTTCAGCCTAGTAGGTCAGTTCAGAAATGAGATACAAGGAAGTGTTGTCAGTCATTACTCCCTGCCAGGCTGGTTTGTGTTTGCAACTTCAGCCATGCCATTTCCTTCTCATTCCTACAGTGTACAACTCTGCTGAGCAGCTCTTCCACCTCAACTTCAGAGGACTGTCTTTCTCTTTTCAGTTAGACTCGTGGACAGAGGCTCCCAAGTACGAGGTTAGCCTTCCTTTCCCCGAGTATTTGTTGCCCAGTCCCCAGGTGACCTAGGTCAGCAGACAGTGCTTTTCAGGCAGACTAGATAGGTATCCTCTAGTTATCTATTGCTTTTAGCAAAATGTTTCATTCATCCTTAGGGTTATGAAATGATAGCTTTTTCTGGGGCTTACATTTTATTAAAGGGGGCATTCCTGCATTTCCTCACTGATGAAAGAAAGAGAAGAAAAACAAAGTAAAATTAAAGATGAACTTGCATGGTTGGGGTGAGTTCATTGACCGAGAGCCAGATTTTAACTAGTATGTGCTATGATCTGGCCAGTTCATGAAGACCAGGAGTGCTGGGGAAATGCTAGAGTCTGAGTCACGTGGCCTGCAGTGTGCCCTTAGTAAAACGTTTGTTCTGTGTTTGCAGCCCAATTTTGCCCATGGTCTGGCTTCTCTCCAGATACCCCACGGAGCAACTGTGAAACGAATGTACATCTACAGTGGAAACAGCCTTCAGGACACCAAGTATGTGTCAGAGAGCACAAGCTTCCTGCTAAGGCCTGGTAGGTAAGGCAAAGCCTGTGCTTATTCTGTGCCTGCCCCCAGGGCTCCCGTGATGCCCCTGAGCTGTTTCCTGGGCAATGTGTATGCTGAGAGTGTGGACGTTCTTCGAGATGGAACTGGACCCTCAGGTTTACGACTTCGCTTACTTGCTGCAGGTCAGTTACTGGCTTTGGGGTGGTGGATTCCCTCTTGTGTCCATGTTGTATGTTGTGAGCTCCAGTGTTGTCTGTTCTCCACCCTTTAAGCCCAGTTCTTAGAGAAGGCTGGCAGGAGGGACTTGTTGAATTGTGGTTTGGCCACACCCTGCTGAGATTTTGCTGGCTTTGAACAACAACAAAAAGAGTTGCTGCCTTTAGTAGTTGGTCGCTCTAGGATCCACGCCTCATTTTGTGGTTTCTTAATGCCAGGCCAATCTCAGGCACATTGGACCCTGGATGGGGCTTAGTAGGACAGGGATCTCTACTGTGGAGCTTGCCTCCATCAAGACATCCTGGAAGCCAACAGAGAGATTATACCTTCACAGAACTCGGGGTCTAGCTAGTATTTGTTCATAAATTGGGATCTTGCATCAGTCTCTGGGCATTGGTTCTTAACTGTTAAGAATCTTGTATGTAGGGGTATGAGGGTGGGCTAGAAGGGGTCAAGGGGGGACGGGGACATATATAATACTTTCAACAATAGAGATTAAACAAAATAATCTGGTACGTAAACTGAACTACTGCCCTGAACAAATTAGACATTCACAGCCTCCAGGTTAGAAATTTCTTAAAATGTGATTTTCTAGCCAAGGCAGAATAACAGCTACTTAAAGGAATGTTGCACCTGAGCTATAGCTTTTGAGAGAGTTGAAAGAACTGTGATGCGGCAGCATAGTTGAATGATTTGGGGTCTGTCTTCTCCAGAGGATTGCTGCTTAAAACAGCAGGTAGTCAAGGGTGGCTCAGTTATCCCAGGTGACAGTGGGAGGAGCCTGTTGGGAATTTGGGGTGGCTCAGTTAATTCTGACTGCCACCCTGTACAGCACACCCCTAGCAGTCACATCTCAGGGCTTCACTGAGTTACTCTCCAATCCAGTACTCGGTGAAAGTTTTATCTGGCAAGCGGAAGGGTAGCTTGTCTCAACTGACCTATTTCTCCCATCTGTTTCCTTATGGCTACAGTGATGCTTTTTTTGTTGTTGCCTGTTTGTTTGTTTTAGAGAGGAGAGAGAAACATCAATTTTTGTTTCACTTATTCATGCATTCACTGGTTGAACTTGGCATATGGGAACAACACTAACCAAGTGAGCTATCCGCCAGGGCCTACAGTGATACTTTTAACAGGGAAAATCAGTTCACCTGTTTTGGTCCCCTCAATAATTTATAGAAAGACTTACTTCGGAATCAGAAACTAAAAAGCTCCTAATTACCTTTAGTAATTTCACCTGGGTAGGCTTCAGGCAGAAAAAGAAAGCTTACCTGTCAAGGGTGCCTTCCCTATAGCCCCATCTGGGAATCACAAGAATCTGGTACCTGGAGACTTTGGGCAGACAGTCCAGCTTGACAGCATTTTTGGTGGGTTCCAGATTTCCTAAACAAAGTTTTATTTTGCCGTTTAGTGTGTATGTGCTGTGAATAAAGACTCAGGTTAATTGGAGAACTCATCACCTAGTATTTCATATTTTGGATCCCTGAAGTCTGTATGTAACAGATGGATTGTTATCCATGAAAACAGTTTTCTCACCCTGAAGCCCCGTGCAGAGTAAGATGGTGTTGGTGATGATTATGGTACCAGGAATTGCAGTCCTCCTCAGACTTGTGGCTCCCTCCCCCCCCCCCCCAAAAAAAAAAATACTTTGTCTTCCCATCCACAAAATGGGGGAAATGTTACTAATGGTGTATCTATTGCTATTCCCCAACTATGTGTGTGTTTAATTGGAGCCATTTCTGAAATGTATTAGACAAAGTTAAGAGTTAAATATTCTTCCCAAAGAAGAAACTTTTGATAAATCAAGATTTTTTTCCATTGTCCCACTTTCTTGGTTTTCTCTTGAAGTACTAGTGTGTCAGGTGTTTGTGGAGTTGGGGAGGGAGTTAATGTGTGCTTCGCTCTTGGATTTCATAGAGTGATCGTTAGGCCCTGTCTCTTGTTGAGTGTTACCACTGAGAAGTACCTCCTAGCATTGAGTACCCTTTATCTTGTCAGGGCCTGCAAAGTGGCAAGAAATAATAGTACTTTATTATATACTTCATAGCACCTATGCAGCTATTTATTGTCCCTCGGTTGTGTGCTGACCTGATTGGGATCTTTATCATGCCATAAACTCTTACGTGGGCACCTGTTTTGCTCACCATTGTTTCCTCAATATCTAGCAAAGTATCCCCTAGCCTTTAATGGTCAATAGTAAATACTTGGTGAGTGAGTGAGTGGTGTTTCCAGAGCTCCCTGTCATTTTTGTGGAATTGAATGAGTCTCTGGCATTATTTAGATAAGGTAGTGATCTCTGGTAGTATCTCAAGCCCTGGTAACCTGCTTGCGTGCAGTCTTGCCTCCCAGCCAGACCTGATAGTGCAGTGTGCAATCAGAGGCCTCTCTGGAGCCCCCAGGACCCTGGACTGCAGGGTCTCAGGCCCTACCCTGGAACTGACTATACCTCTCCCTTGTTCTCTGCAGGTTGTGGACCTGGCCTGTTAGCAGATTCCAAGATGCGGGTATTTGAACGTTCAGTGTATTTTGGTGATTCTTGCCAAGACGTTCTTAGCATGCTTGGTTCTCCACACAAAGTCTTCTATAAATCAGAAGATAAGGTGAGGGAAATGTGTTTATAAAGTGAATAGTGGGATAGTGGTCTCTTAATGTTTTAAAATCATTAACTTAATATTGAGTAAATATAAACTTTTTACTATTTTCTCATAGAACCTATTCTGTTCAAGCAGATGGAGAAGTAAATTGAAAGCTCTTTTCTGACACTTGTTGGTCAGATTGTCCTGCCTTTCCTTGGAGACCAGGGCCCAGTTTATAGTCAACCACAGCTGGCTGGGTTGGTTGGCACCAGCAGCTGGGACTCCTAGACTCTTGCCTACCCAACAGCTTAATGTCAGAGAAAAAATACACAATTTACAGAATCATTTAATCCAAGAACTGTATTAAGGGGGTGGATTTTAATTCATTATTTTTTCCCCAACAGATGAAAATTCATTCTCCTTCCCCCCATAAACAAGTTCCATCCAAGTGCAATGACTACTTTTTTAACTACTTCACTCTCGGAGTGGTAAGTTATGATTCCTTAGAGAAGTGTTTAATTTCTGGGGGCATGGGCAGTGTACCTTGGCACACCTGTGTATACATATATAGCTGAAACTGTGCCTAGCAGGCGGGAAGCTAGCCCCAGCTGGCTTTGCCCGCTATTGTTGTATATGTCAGACTTTCCTGCCACCACGATTGCTGAGACACTGAGTTCCCTGCTATGTCTTCTCTGACAGAAGCATGCTCCACAGGTGGAGCCTGGGAATCATTCAGGTTAAGATGTTTTGGGAACTCCCCTCTTGTAGAGCATAGGAACCTCTTCTGGAGTCACAAAACTGGGAGATTAAAAAGTCTCAAAAACAGTGGGAGTGTGTTTATGTATTTAAGGGATCATCCCAGAGGCATTGTAGCCCTATGATCTGGACCTCGGGTGCTGATTGGAGCTGGGGGTCACCATCAGTGCTGACAGTCTAGCTGGTAGATGGATTTTGTGTGTAAGCAGTGATTGTGTAGCCCTAACCGGTTTGGCTCAGTGGATAGAGTGTCAGCCTGCAGACTGAAAGGTCCCAGGTTTGATCCAGTCAAGGGCATGTACCTTGGTTTCGGGCACATCTCCAGCAGGAGGCAGCTGATCGATGTTTCTCTCTCATCGATGTTTCTGACTCTATCCCTCTCCCTTCCTTTCTGTAAAAAATCAATAAAATATATTTAAAAAAGAAAATAAATGATTGTGTGAACACTGCACCAGCAGGATACATCTACGAGGGCAGGGCTAACCTGGACCTTGGGTCTTCTAACCTCTGAGCTCTCAAGGACCTGCGGTCCTGGGGCAGCAAAGAAAGGGTAGATTCCAGAGAAGGAGAAAAAAGAGATTGGGTTTGCCTATGTGGGAAAGACCAAACAGGAGCCAAGATTCGTGGAAGAGCAGTGAGATCATAAACTGTTGGGGCTAGGATGGTGCCAGGAGGGCATGACACTGTTCTGAGCTTTTTGAGTTCTAGAGCCAGTGATGACAGGTGGCAGGGAAGATGGAGAGAATGTATTGTCCCTGATAGGACTTGGTGTGGCTATTGATGGGGAGGGGTGGAGATAGGGGTAATCTTGGGGTTACAGGCCTGAGCAGCTGGCAGGGTGTGAAGCTGGGAAAGATGTGATGGATAGTAGGAAGTGCTCAATGGGTAGCATCAAATCTAGGTCTGAATCCTGGCAAGAGGCTGAAACTTCAGTTTCAGGGTTGCTGACACCCATAGAGAGGGCCTACTGGAAACCAGAGAGTCTCTGGCCGGTCATGACATTTCAGAATAACCAGGTGGCTCAATTAATTTTTTATCCCAATGCTTGACAGGAAAGATCTGATGTATTTGAGTTCCCAAGCAGTGGGAGCTGTAGCCACCTGTGCTGGCCAGGACTGCTGGCACAAGATTTGGAATGGGGGGGCCTATGGACGGTTGGGTGCCTCCCTCCCTGAAAATGTCCAGTTAAGGCTGCTTGGCCTCAGCTGTCCCCAGTATTTTTGCTTGGGAGA
Source organism: Myotis nattereri (assembly GCF_964212035.1). Taxonomy (NCBI): domain Eukaryota; kingdom Metazoa; phylum Chordata; class Mammalia; order Chiroptera; family Vespertilionidae; genus Myotis; species Myotis nattereri. The sequence continues at coordinate 12,879,222 of NC_138090.1, forward strand.
AAGCTCTTGCCTGCAGGCATCCCCATGGTGGAATAGGTGTCTCTGAGTTGGACATGCCCTGGGAAAGGCTGCTGCCCTGCCTCGGTAACTCTCCTGACTTAGGCATCTTGTTTTCTATCCCAGGACATCCTCTTTGATGCGAACACTCACAAAGTGAAGAAGTTTGTCCTTCACACCAATTACCCTGGGCATTATAATTTCAATATGTAAGTATACCTGTACCTGCCCCTCGGAGCAGTGGGCTTTGGACTAAAAATCCCCAAGAAAGAGAGCTTATGGCTTCAGAGTTCACTAATTTATCTACACCTAAATTCTTGCTGGTTAATGGGACATGAACATTTTCTGAGTGTTTATTCTGTTCCTGGTATAGTGTCCAATAACTTACATCTCTCCATCTGTACCCAGTTTACAAACAGGGAAATAAATTCAGAAAGCTTGGTGTCTCATCCAAGGTGGTAGTCTTCAGACCCCAGAGCTATATCTTTTCTGTTGAACTCTAATTCCCTAAGCTGCCCCCCCCCCCCCCCCCCCCCCGTGAATTCTGAGTCAGGCCCAGTACCGGGCTTAGGATAGTTGTGCTTAATTCTGTTTTTCCTGGAGTGCAAAGTTAAGATGTGGGGGTGGTTAGGCCTCTCAGGGGGCCTGGCCTTTACACATCTTCCTTTTCTCTCTTAGTTATCACCGTTGTGAGTTCAAGATCCCAATAGCCATAAAGAAAGGTGAGTAGTGAGTGTCCTTGGGATAACAAAAGGCTTTTGTGGTCAGTCACTCATGATGAGAAGGGACAAGTGATCCAAGTAGAGAGGATGGTAGCAGGTGGATTTATGTAGTCTTGGCCCACCTGATCCTGCCCATAGCCTCGACTCCTCTGGGTTAAGCTCTCTGTTTGTGGGGGAGCGCTAGGGGAGGCTACGGTGGTTGGTCTGTAGTCTCATGGAGGCCTTCCAGGTCTTTTCCTGTAACTGGAGTGCTGGTCTCTAGAAGGGAGAGTTTTCTCATACAAGTGGTGAGGAGGACCTGAGACCGGGGAAGCCAGAATTAGAGGGGCAGGATGATCTCATACAGATGATCATACAAGTGGTCCCAGCCCAGCCTTGTGATTGTTGTCCACTTCTGGTTGGTGTAGCTCACACCTGACTGACCTCCCTTCAACCCTCCATTTTCTTCCATTCAGGAATAAAACAGTCTGTGTCTCCTCCCTTCATACTCCAGCCCCAGTGCAAAGGGTGGCCAGATCTGGATTCTGCCTAGGGCTGGGGTCACAGGTGGGCTGGGCCAGCTGCCAACCACTCTGTATTCTCTTTTCAGAAAATGCAGATGGTCAGACAGAAACATGCACAACCTATAGCAAGGTGAGCTCCTATTTTCCCGCCTGATGCAGCCTGAAAATGAGGTGGTCATGAACGTGCTAGCAGTCGGGGGCCCATGTTATCTGAGCCTGCCGTTGGTCACAGGTGTGGTCAGGCCCTTCTAACCCCCTGCCGCCTCCATCCCTCTTGCAGTGGGACAACATCCAGGAGCTCCTGGGTCACCCTGTGGAGAAGCCTGTTGTCCTTCACAGGTGAGTGTGGGAGGTTATCATCTCTGGCCACCCTGTCAGAAGGCCTAAGGAAGCCTAGCAGTGGATATTGCTTAGAAATAAATGATAAACATGTGCATACTTCCTTCCCCAGCTCTGTACATTAATACTAGGCCTACTATTGCGTGTTTGTACCAGAGAGGTTGCCTAATGGGAATAGCTTCTCCCCTCCTCCACCTACCTCCAGATAGGAGAGCCTTTTCACCCCTAGTTATTCAGAAAGGGAGGCAAATATGACCAACTGCCCTAGGATCTTATCATTTCCATCAAAGCTGCTACTAGCCATAGTCCAACCCAGTACCTGGTTTTCATGCTGCCTGAGGCTCTCTGCCTCCTGACTTCTCACAACCCCAGTTCACTTCCATAGTAACTTTTTGTGCCATGTTAGGCTGATTGAGGCCAATTGCTACCTCCAAGACCTCAAGGGCCTGTGTGGGACTTACAGACCACTTGCTAATAGCCCCCATCCCAAAAGGGACTGCTGGCCTGGCCTTGGTCTGCCCTTCTAATTCTGGCTTCCCCGGCCTCAGGTCCTCCTCCCCAAACAACACCAACCCATTTGGCTCCACATTCTGCTTTGGTCTTCAGCGGATGATCTTTGAGGTAAGCCCTGGGGACTGAGGGGCTGGTGTTCTGGCAGGGAGAGGCAAGTCATTGAGAGAGATCAGGGAGGACCTAAAGGCTCTGCTGGGCAGATTAATCCTTCCCCTACCACTCTGCTGAGAACTTGGCCTCTCCAATTTAACAGTGAGGGTTCAGAAATTATGTTAGAGAAATTCAGGGTCAGGTAAGCTAAAGCAGTGCTCTGGATCCAATAAGATGAGAGATAACGGGAATCCCAATACCTAAAACCAGCACATCAGGGAAAGGAACCACAGGGCAAGTGGGACTCAAATGGCTATAGAGGGAGACCCACTGGCTTGGGAGAAGAATGGGCTGCCCTGTTTTCTCTTCTGGGTGTCATAACCTTCAGCAGGCCCCTGAAGAGTTCCAGAAGAACTGGACAAATAGGTGTGGTGGAGTATATGTATCCCATGAGGCTCAGGCAGACGCTAGGGCAGAAATGATGCCTAACATGAGATAAGGGATGTTGAGGGATTGGCCCAGTCCTGTGCAGTTGTGTTGTACACACAACCTCCACGCCCATTTACAGGGCCTTCTTTGGGTCCTTTCTCTGCCATCTGAGCCCCAGTGCTAATCCCACTGGTGGTTTTTGTGGGTCTGATTGCTTGCTCTGCTCCGTCCCTTTGACTTGCTGTCCTCTTCTCACATCAGGTTATGCAGAATAACCACATTGCCTCGGTGACCCTGTATGGCCCCCCCAGGCCTGGTGCCCATCTGAAAACAGCAGAGCTCCCCTAGGGACATCACCACCTGTGCCCCTCTCCCCCGTGGAACTGTGCGTCACATCCTCCTCAGCGGGTCTTCATGTGCCACCTGTGGGTTTTCTTGGACACCTTGCCAGTGTTGAAGGGCTGTTGTGATGTTCTGAGATGAGGCTCAGGCTGGGTGCTCTGCCATGAGATGAGAGACCCAGGTATTAGTCTGTCCGTCCTCAGCCTGCTGGTGCCAACAGGGGACACAGACTGCAAAGAGAAGCACAAACTCTGAGCCTTGATACCTGAACCCAGGAGCTTTTGGCTAACACTTAAGGAGGCAGGGTTCTGTCTCCTCTATCCCACACACATCGGAAAACTTGGGACCCTATGGCTGAGAACGCAGGCACCCAGGACGAGGACATGGTCCTGCATTTGGCCCAGCATTGCCACACGACCCTTAAGGCAAGCAGGTAGCACATCCTTAGGACTTGGTTGCAACTTTTGCACTACATCCACTTTAGTTACTTGATGAGCTGGCTGTTGCCAAGGTGGCCCACCTGCCCTTCCTTGTTCCTTTCTTGCACGCGATCCCTGCCAGGCCCAGTAGGCACACCCAACTGGTTGAAACAGCTTTCTTCCATCCAGGTACGTGCCCAGGCCTGGTTCCCACCCTTCTTAGAGCCAGCCTTCAACGTTGCCTCTGCCCCGCTATGCCCCAACCTGGCTGGCAGGGCTGCATGTTTCCATCCTTTTTGCCTCTTTTATTTAATGCCAAAGTTTTAGCCAAAGACATCTTCCTCCTTTGTTGTGTTTCAGCATTCTGTTCTGCACTGTGGGCTGGCTCCCCTGCCCCAATCCTGGGCAGTGTCCCCTGGCTGGGCCCATTCATGGCTCAGGCTTTGGGGACTCAAGGAGGGCTGAGCTGTTCAGCCTCTTCATGGGTCTTGCTAAGGAAAGTAGCATATGTGCTTTAAAAATATTAACCTTTTGAAAAGAATTGAGAAGAGAAATGTATAATTTTATCCCATTTTTAATATTTTGGTCTAGCAACTTGTGATACATAGATGACAATTTTGTGAGTTTTTCAAATGTGTGTACAGATTTTTGTAAATATGACTTTTGTAATTAACTCATGTACAGCCTCATCCTGTATAGTTTAACGATGAATGTGCAGGGGACCTGCCCCAGGTTCCTATATGATTCCTGGGCCTACATCCAGGCTTGTGTGGCGCTCTTGTGACTTTGTGACTGACTGGTGTCTTCCCATTTGGACTGTGGCCTGGCCAGAGACACCACCCAACCCCCACTCCACACATCCCCACTGTTGGGTCAGCCAGGACTGATCTCATCCTCCTGGAATGGGGGAACCTTCCTCATGTCCTGCCCACACCTCTCCAATAAAGACCTATGCCCTCAGCAATGGCTCACCACGTGCTGTTGCTGGGATGTTTGTACTAAAATAAGTGCGGGGTCATTGACGTCTTTTTTTAGAATGTGGGAAATGTATAGTGGAGTCATCTTAGAAGAGGTTCCTTGGCTCCTCTGAAGGGGCAGTACAGCCTTCAAAAAGAAAAATACAGCCTCCATGAGATTGCCCTAGTTGTGTGGGTATGGGTTAGTTGGAGGTGGGGAAAGACCTAGTTGCCCTGTGTGTCTCGGTCCCTGCTGTTGCAACCAAACCAGGGCCCAGAAAGGGGGTGTCTCCTCAAAAGGAGATCTAGAGGCTTCGACAAGGCTGAAAATACAATTTGGAGGGACAGATGGGAAACAAAATGCCTACTTTCGGATTGAGTTTTAATGGAATGTCTGCCAGTTCCATGAAGGCTGAAGCCAGATCTCCACACCTCCTTGTGGGATGTAGCTGTGAGAAAGGCCTGTATGTGTGCATCCTCGGGGTTTCAAACCAAGTTGTGTGGTCAGAGTCCATGAGTCCCTACCACTTCTCCCGACACACACCCACACTCCCACACACCCCATCCCCCCTACCCCTCAAAGGTTTGTCATTAGATGGTTCCAGATCAGCTCCCAAGTAGGGGGACAGGAACCAAGCACAATCTTCATTCCCTGGAACCCTGAGGAAGCAGACATCTGACACCAGCTGGTTCCTTAACTCTTATGCCCCTTTTTGGGGAAGAACCACATACCCTGCAATAATCCACCTGGGAAACTCGTCCATTCTACATCCTGGATCTGAATGAGGGGAGCTTTGGGCTGTGACATGTTACTACGGCCCCCACTGGAAGGGGCCAGCAGCTACAGGCCGTGGATGTGCACAGGCTGGCCCGGGCGAACCATGCAGTAGGTGCCACATTAGCCAGATGTCAGCGGCTGATAGTCCATGCACTACAACTAGCTCACGGTAAAAGCAGGGGTCAAAGGTGCGCAGGTGCGGCGCAGCTGAAGGTTGGGGTATGCCAAAGGTGCGGAAAGCAGGATGAGGCTCAGGTGTGAGCCGAAGGCGCTGCAGACACATCCCCAGAAAGACATCGTCTATAGGGAAGAGCTCAACCTGGGCGCAGGCACCGGCCAGGCGGCGGAGCGTGGCCCCCGAAAGCACGAAGCCGCCTCCGCCAGCGTAGGCCGGGTAGGCCGGCAGGCCATACACAGCCTCGGGAATGTAGTACTTGCTGGCTCGCGCCCGGATTGGCCGTGCCTGCACGATCACGTCACCCACAAGCAGGTCCTGCGCCGGGTCCCGCGCTGCCAGGAACTCCAGCAGGTTTCCCACGTGCATGAACACGTCCGCGTCGCCCTTAAAAACGAAGCGTACGTTGGGGCAGTAGGCTGAGGCCCAGGCCAGAAAGTGGATCTCCTTGAGCGTTAGGTTGAAGAAGGTGTCGTCGAAGGCCCAAAGCAGGATGTCTGTGTAGGTGCGGCTCTCAGCACGCAGTAGGGCGCGCCAGCGCGCTTGCGAGCCTGTCCCCTCCGCCTCCGTTGGGTCTGAGCCTGCGCCCTTGGGCACGCCCAACAAGAACACGCGGCGCACGAGCGCCCCTTGCACGCGACCCTCAGCCCCCCACGTCTGGCGCACAGCTTGGCGCCGCTCAAAGTCGGCCGCCACTGATTTGACCGCGATGAGTAGGTCGGGCCCTGCGCCGGGTGCGCCATCGCCTCGGCACTTGTGCGGCTGGTTAATGAGCAGGGGGAAGCGTCGCTGGTCCTTGGCACGCAGGTATCCGCGAAAGTCAAAGGGTCCCGTGGGCGTGGGCGGCTCCGGCGTATCCTCTTCATAGACCTGCAGGGCTGCGCCCGCGTCCGGCGCCTGGAATACACGGAGCCGGGGGGTGGGCCCCCGCGCTGCCCTCCCTTGCGCTCGCGGCGCTCTAGTGGTGGGAGCTCTGCCATCGCGCTGCGCATAGAGCAGGAGGCTGAGGGCGGCGCCCAGGATCAGCGTGAGCAACGCGTCCCCACGTAGGCGCAGCCTCCACCTCATGTCCGCGTGGCCGGCGCCCGCGCCCCCTGCGGAGAAACTCTGTCAGGGTTCCCGGCCCCGCCCTCCCCGAGGGGAGGCGGCTGGAGGCCACCCGCCGGGGTTCCCCAAGTACCGGCGGTTCATCCCCCTCCTCTGGGCTCCGTTACTCCCCTCATCCCCCCACCTCGATCCGGATGGCACCCTGAAAGGGCAAGGAGTCTTCCAAGCAGCCAACTCCCACCCCTCAACTTCAGCCCTGGACGGGGCTCCAAGGCCGGGCAGGGAGAAACGGAGCCTCAGCCCCACCCCCACCCGCCTTCCCTGCCTTGCGGCCGAATCCCTTCTACTCTCTACTCACCACGTCGGTCCTTGTGATGTGGACACTCACACGCTTGGCCCTTGGGAGAGGCAGGGCCCCGGCCGCCGAGGCCTCCGGGGCTCAGCGCAGGGCCCCAAGGGCGGCCATGGACCCGCCTGGGCCAGATGCAGCGTTGGCAGGAAGGGGGGCTGGGGCTGCTACCACGTGACCCTCCAGCTGTGCGCGCGGACAGCTGGAGTTCAGCTCCACCCAGGCGACTCCGGGAGTGCTGTCTCCGAGTGGGGACTAATCTCAGAGAGGGATCCTAACAGGCAGCTCTTTCTGAGAATTCCCGGAGAGGTGGGTTCTGGTCTGGATACAGGCTCAAGCTCCCCAATTCTGCTCTTCGGGGGGCGGGGGCAGGAAAAAGCAGCCTCAGGTCTTTGGGAATTCGGTCCAGGACCCTTTCCTCTGTCCTCCCTTGCCTCTCTCGCATCCATCCACTGGAACACATTGCCTCTGAAGAGACAGACTTAAGTGCTCACCTGTGAAATTAATTTATTAAAAACACAGGCCAACCCTGTGTGTGTGTGTGTGTGTGTGTGTGTGTGTGTGTGTGTGTTTTCACCAATTAATTTCACAGGTAAGCACTTAAGTCTGTCTCTTCAGAGGCAATTCTGAGTCCCCTGCTCCCTAATGCCCAGGCCAGCATAGCCTCCAGGTAGAAATAACCAATCCTGGGCCACTGCAGGCCAGATTAGGGAACTCCGGAAGTAGGCCAGTGAGCAAAGGGTTTAATCTGGGGCCCAGGTGGGCAGAGGGGTACTGTGGAGACTGAGGGCCCAGTCCTTGCCTAGCTCTGCTGCCAGCTCCCTCTTCCTGGAACTCAGTCTGAGAGGAGCCTGGAGTAGACAGTCCTCCCCACCCCACCCCAGAGTTTGAGGACAGGCTATGGAAACCAGCACCGCTACCCAGTGCCATCCTCCTTCCAGTGGCTATGCCTGCTCCTGACAACTCACTACAATGTTCTCCCTTCAAAAGCAAGCCCTGCCTCCCGAGCCTCACTTTCCTGTTCACAGACCTCTCAGGTGCCTGCTATTGCTTCTTCCACCACCTCACCTCCCAGCCCCCTGTGGCCTGGCTTCAGGCTGAACCCGCCATGTCCTAGAAATACCTCCCACCCAGGAGCCTTTTCCTTGACTGAACTGCAGCCTCCCCACAGCAGGTGGGTATTCCCCTGGCTTCCAACTCTACTTTTTCTTTGCTCTTTGGGGGGGCTCCTTTTCTGGTCAGCGTCCTTCAGGACCTCCCCCTGGGCCACCCCACCCACTCTGCTCTGTCCATTGGTGTATCTTTAGCCTTGACCCTCTACTGAACTCAAAACTAAAGATCCAGCTGTCCTTACACTCTCCCTGAATGTTCTACAGGGAACATCATGCCCAACTTGTTCCAAACAGAGCAAGCACCTCACCTCCTCCAGGCTCGCCTGTAACTCAGCAGAAGCCTCACCTTTAATCCAACTTCAAAGACAGAAACTCTGGGGTCCTCTCTCACCTCACTCCTTATCCAGTGTCACCAGGCCTGTTATCCTTCGCCTAAAACAACTCTCAGTGTTCATCCCTTCCCTCCATCTCTGCTACCACTGTCCCAGCCTGGGCTTCTCGTCTCTCTCCATCCTCACCAGCCACCCAGCCTCCATCCCTGAAACCCTTGCTTCTCACTGACCTCGGGATAAAACCAAACTCTGTAAAATATGGCTTCCCAGACCCCCTACTATCTACCTCTCCCACTCACCAGCCCGTCTTTACAAATCCAGCCACCCCTAGGTCCAGACACTCAAACTTCCTGTTCTTGGAACATCTTTCCCTCTTTCCTCCCTCAAGACCTCACCTGAGGCTGGCTATGCCCAGGACATTGCCATTCTCTAAACCCCCCGACTCCCATACACCCTCCCTTATTCACACTCATATCGCTCCCAGGAAGCCTAAGCCCTAATCTGGGTTAGGCCCCTGCTTAGTGCTCCCACAATTCCTTGTATTTTTTCACATCAAGAACCAGGTACCATGCCCTGGCTGGGTAGCTCAAATGAGTGTCATCCCGATAAGCCAATGTTGCAGGCTCCATCCTTAGGGCACATACAAGAAGCAACCAATGAATGCATAAATGGGTGGACCAACAAACTGATGTTTCTCTCTTCCTTCCTCTCTTTCCCTCAAATCAAAAAATTAAATATTAAAAAAGAGAAACAGGTAACATTTTATTACTGTTGCTTAATACTTGGAGTCCCATATTGAGTGTGAACTGGGAGCTGTCTTGTTCACCAAAGTATTTGTAGCACCCAGGATGATGCCTAAAACAACAGCAGGTGCCTAATGAGTGATTGTGCAATGAGAGAAGAGGTAAGGGCTGGCCAAAAGCCCCCCTTCTGGGATAGGTGAGGTGAGGCCGACCTCTGCAGCAGATCACCCCCACACACTGATATCATAGTATCTGGGGCGGAATCCCCATTGGCACCCCAGCAGGCATGGTGGGTGCCGGTCTGACTCCTGGAGAAGGCAGTCAGTTCTGCCCAGCAGCGCCACTAAGTAGGGTGGTAAGTCCTGTGAATGGACAGGGCAGCCGTAGCAGCAAGAAGGGACCCCAGAGTCATCCAGGTGCTCCAAACCCTGGCTGGGCAACTGGCTGACCGTCCCTGTGTCTGGTACCCAGCCTAGGCCAGGGCGCTATCGGGATGCGCCAAGCCCAGCAAGTCCTCTGCCAAGCTGGTGAGCTCATTCTCCTCGAGCGCCTCCACCAGGCGCTGCAGCGTGGCGCGGCGGCCCTCGGCCTGCACGAAGCGCCTCAGTAGCTGGAAGGCTTGCTCGTACAACCCCTCGCGCTCGTACTCATAGGCCAGGGAGTCCAGCACTGGGTCCCGCAGTGCGCGACAGCCACGCTGCAGGGAGCGTCCAACCTTGCGCCATTTGAGGCCCACTGAGCGCGCAAACGTCTGCTGGTCCTGCAGGCTTATTGGCCGGTTCACTGCAAGGGGGGGCGGGAGGGAGAAGCGGAGTGAGCTGGGGGCGGGGGCACACCGATACCCTTCCATTCCCGCCCTGCCATTTCCAGGTGACCCTGTCTCTGCCTCTCCAAGGGCGCCTCACCTATGGGCTGGCCCTGGAACATAAAAGTCTGGCCAGATGGTGGCGGTGGCGGTGGCTTCTCCGACGAAGATGGGGCCAGGGACTGCATGGGGGCTGGAGCTACCTCTACGTTGCCACCCTGGCCCCCTGAGCCAAAAGTCAGATTCCGGAGCGCATCCTCCAACTCCGTGAGTTCCTCGTCCCGGAGCCGGTCAGGCTAGGGAGAGGAATGCTGCGTCGGTGGGGGTCTTAGCCACGAATCCCTGCCCCACCTCTGGGCCCAGTCCCGCCGCACCTTCTGGGCAAAGATGCAACTCAAACAACGCTCCTCATCTGCCAGCAAGGCGTCCAGCCGCTCCGCGCCGGCGCGCAGCTCCAGTTGCAACGGCACCGAGTACAGGGTGAGCAATGCGGCCAAGCGGCCCTCCAGCGCGGCGCGCAGCGCCCCCTCGCGGTAGGCGCGGAGGAAGCGGCCGCAGGGCTGGCGTCCGCAGAAACGCAGCTGCACAATCAGCTGCGGATCGCTGCGGTGGATCTTGAGCATCTGCAACTCGTCAGGGCTCCCGCTCTCTGCGGAGGCGGGCAGTCAGGCGCCAGACGGTCCGCCAGCGGACCGTTCTCCAAGCAGTCGGAGGAGGGGTGAAGCCCGTGGTCAGAGCCCCTCCCTAGCCCCCAGACCTAGGAGCGCGGGTTTACCCCAGAGCTCCCAGCCAGAAAACAAAATTGGGATGCCAGAATGAAGGTCGGGACCTATCCCAGGGAGTGGGTACCATCCTAGCCCCATCTCTGGAGCCCCAAATTAAGGTGTGCAGAGGGGACGTGCGGAGAGATTTTGCAGCACAGAGGGGGGCGAATGCCCTGGGCAGTCAAGCCATCTGGGTAGGAGGCCAGCGGGGCAGGGAAGGGGTGGGAGGTCTCGGATTTTAGGCCTCCACCAAGTATGGCTCCTGCTGCCCCAGAGTGGGATCCCCCAACCAGGCTCAGTCTCCTGTGGCCTCTGCCCTGATATGGGAAGGGGTTTGGGGCAAGGAGTGCTGCAGTGAGAGAGGAAAAGAGGAGAGAGATGTGCGCGATTAGTAGAAAGCAGTGATCCGACTGGTTTGGGGGGTGCAGGACGTTAGTGCACACATAGGTAGACCATACATAGACACGTAGATTAGATATCTACACCCAAGGGCGCATATGGGTAACAAAGAAGACAGCCTAAGCAACCAGTCCAATCCTTGCCATCAAATCTTTTCCCTACTGGTGGTTAGGCACATGCCCACAGAGTTGAACAGATTAGGGGGGGGGGCGTTTCTCAGCCCCTGGCCCCGCCCACCAAGAGCCTCCCCTTTTACACGTATGACTCAATCACGCACCTGCCAATGCAGCCCGAAGAGCCCTGTACACCGCCACCTTCTGCTGGGGATGAGCGTAAGCGTCTGACAGGGCCACCTTGTCCAGCGAGGACTCCACAAACAGGTATGCGCTGCCCACCCACTCCTCCAGCCCATTTGGCCCAGCTGCCATCTCGCCTCCTGGAGATGCAGATAGGCATCCAGATCACCCCAAACCCAGCCCTGGGGACAACCCATCCAGTCCCACCTGGCCCAGTTGTCCCCACCCAGTTGGCATACTTGTTCATCATCTCACAGGCAGCCCCCTTGTGTGTCTGGCTCTACAGAGTCCAGCCCAGCTCAGCCCAAACTTGCAGTGAGGACTGTCCCTCCCTCCACTGCCTTCTCAGAAGAAGAGCCTGTCGTCACAGTAGCGCGAGGGGAAAGGTGCTATCCTGCAGTGGAGGCAGAGAAGCTATGCCTTTTCCTCAGACCAATTGTCTCTCTTACTGAAGCTGACCGGAGACATCATCCTGGAGGTGCCCATGCCACACAGCCAACGGGACCCCGGTCCTGGTATGCCCTCAGCTTAGACCTGAGCTCCCAGGATCCCTTAGGACACCGCCCCCCTCTCCCACCAAAGCAGTGTTCTCACCTGCATTCCTAACTACACATTCTGACTTCACTTCAAAGGACACCTATAGTTTGTGCCTGCCCAGATTCCCTTCCCCAATCCTGATGGACTTTGGGGGCCTTCTCTCCTCTCTTTAATCCATGTGCCTGTTGGGAGGGCTAACCCTCCCTAGCTCCAGGTGTGGGCATGTGAAACAGGCCTGGCCAACCTGCATATTCCATTCACCTTTCTAAAATGATTAGTTCAGAGTCGGGCAGGTTCAAGACAGACCAAGCAACCTGCAACTTTGGCCGGACCAATAGGAAAGAGGCACTAGTTTCTCTTCCCTTGGGGCTGAGCTGAAGGAAGGGGAGGTCTCCCTCCTTTGTCACTGCTTGGGAAGAGCCTGAATGAAAATGAAACTGACACAAAGGAAAGAGCCCAGAGAGGAGGAGGTGAGGAGGAGGTGCACTCCCAACCACATACTATGCCCCTGGCTCCAGCTGCACCCTGGACTTCCCAGTTATGTGAGCGAAATCATTCCTTGTTGGACCAAAGTACTTGGAGCTGGGCTCTTGTCTTATGCAGCTGAAATTGTTCTATTACAGATTCCTTCCCTGTTCAGAGAGAGCCAGGGCCCCGTGGTTCTGGTATATCCTCCATCTACCGACAAAATCCTAGCCCTAGACCAGGGGCAAAATTCCCAACCAGGGAGCCACACTGCACTGACCTTCAGTTCAGTGGCCTCCTAGTCACAGTGCCAAGAGGCCTGCTCCTTCCTCCTCACCTCACCTGAGGCAACATCCCACCCTTATCTATCCTATAAACATGGGCTCAAGACCCCACCTCCTGCCCCATCAGCCTTCTTTACTCTCTGATCTTTGGCATTTACATATGGTGGGTAGGAGCATGCTGAGCCCCAGTGTGAGCACCCTGGACTGATCCATTGCTCTGGGCAGTAGAGATGGGGTGGTCTCAGCTGGCATCTATTTACATGAGGGACAGGGAACCTCGGAGGAGGGATGCCAGAAGGAGCCAGGACCATAGACTTGGATAGTGTTGGGGCAGCTGTTTCAGATCTGCCCCAGACCTGAACCTGAGAGCCAAAGCCTGGACAGTAACGGGGCAGGGGCCATGCAGCGTCGCCCAGACCTGGCAAGAAAAATACCTGGTGATGGTCCTATCCTGAGTCTGAGCCCAGGGATATGGCTTTTGAGCTCCCCACCCCCATACCAATAACCTTTTGGTAGAAAACATAATAATACTTGTGTGTTTACCCAAAACAATGCTCTATGGGAATGGGGGAGATGGGGGGGGGGGTGTTCAATTATCATTGTATTTAGCAATATTCTATTTTATGTAAAATACATGTTCTTTGTATTAAAAAAGCAAAATTAATTTGTTTTCCTTAAAAAGCAAAAAAATAAAAACAAAAACAAAACGGGGTGAATCTCTGTAGGTGCAAATGAGGCCAAGTAGGGAGACAAGGGGGGAGCCCTGGGGAAGAGCCGCAGGGGGGTAGAAGAGTGAAAACCTACCCTGGAAACGTCTGCTCTTTCATGTTTTCTTAGTCCCCTGACTTGAAGGTGCAGACCCCACGGATGGATGTGGTCCCGCCCCAAGGGGTGGAGGGAGGTGGTAGGACGAGCCAGAGTCTGCCCAGCAGGCGTTTCGGGGAGGGGGGGCACTGACACCTGGAGGAGTGGGGACGCTCCATCACACCCACTAGGGCTGGACAAATGGGGGAAGTCCAACGGGTCTGCCGGGCCCTAGGCTCCTAGTCCCCTTGGGAACCCCTCCTACGCCTCCTTCCACAGAAGCCCCTCCTCGGGAAGCCCCAAGCCTCACCCTCCCGGAGTCTGCCTCTCTGGGCCCGGCCAGGATGCGTCCCGGAAACGCTTGGCCGGGCTGAGACTGAGTGACACGTGGGTACCGACTCAAGAAAATACACCTCTACAGCCAGGGGCCATCGCCCCATTAACACACCCTCACAGTGGGGGAGGGGGGAACAGCCCCACCTCTGGCCCGGTGAGCGGCAACAGCCTGCGGGCGTGGGCCCTAGAGGACGAAGCCTGCGACTCCTAGCATCCCGGCGGGCGCGTCCCCTACTCAGCTGCACCCCTTCCGAGCCCTGCAGGGGAGCTCCCAAGCCTCCCACTTGCCCACCCTCACGCTGGGATTTCTCACGCACGACTGGTTGGGACGGGGCAAGAGGTCTTTGCTCACAGATTCATTCAAAACCAGCTCCGCCTTCTCACCTGCGGCCTCTCGAAAGCCCCTAGCTGGGACAGGGAACCCGGGGGGCCAAGGTCGGTACCCCTTTTCCTGCCTCCCACGTAAACAGCCCAATAGGCCACCGCTACCCCCTGGCCGGGCAGCCGCGGATGACAACCTCCCCGCTTCCAGGATCCTGAGCCAGGATCCACCTCTGCTCCCGCCAGCACCGCGAAGCCCACCCACCCTCTGCACTAACCTGGCCCCCAGGCCCGGCCTGGCTTCCCACGCCAGCTCCACTGGGTTCGCGCGGCTTCCGGGTGTGCGCCAAGCGCAGGGGCGGCGCCCCAGCTCGAGCCGCCTCGTCCGCCCCGGCGTCCCGCCCCCCCGGGCTCCCCGCGGCTCCTTCTCGCCCATTGCTCTCCACCGCGAGTCCCCAGCCTTTCCACTGAGCAGGTAAGACCCTGGCGTCCGAGGTTAGACGGCAGGAAACACTGCCCGCGGCCAGGGACCTCGGGGACTTGTGGCTCTAACGAGACCACAGGGCTCCAGGACGAAAGAGCTGCCCCGCTTCCTCGGGCGGGAAACAGACGGGTCAACAAAGGGACGTCCCCTGGGGACCAGAATTTTCGGGTGCTTTCTGGGGGATCGAGCTCGATGATCTCTGATCTCCGATCTCTGCTGCTCCCGGCCACTCAAGGCGGGGTGCCGGTGGGTCCCAGGTGGAAGCCTGATCGAGGGTGTCTGAACTTCCAGGACACACGCGCAAATTCCAGCAGGAAGCGTTAGTCTGGAAAATACGGGAAATCGAAAACTGGCAAGTGGTGTGGAACGTTGTGTATGAAAACCTTCAAGCACCTTAAAATAACATTGGCAACTTTTCCAACAACGCCCGCCGGGGAAGGTCCGCGCTCGCTCGGGGGGTGGACCTGCGGAATCCCAGCTGAGTCTGGGAGCCTGGACTGCCCTGGGGTTAAGATCGGGACTTGAACTCAGAGCCCCAAGCTTTCCTCCCACTAGTTTCTCATTGGAAGTACCCGGGACGTCTTCCCGGCGAGGGGAGGATGGGAAAGGGCATTCCCCTCTCTAGGCGGATTCAGTGGTGCCCCACCGCTCCTCCGCTTCCTGATTGGCTCTGGTCCCTGTCAATTAAAAGCCTTCTCTAATGCTCCCGCCCTATTAACCCTACTGTCGCTCTCTAGGGACCGGCGAGGCTAGTAGTGGGGTTAATCGCCTTGGGACCTGTGGAGTCCACCGGCGCTTGTTGAAATTCAGATTCCTGGACCCTTCTCTTTCCAGAGAGTCTGATTTAGTAGATGGGCCCGCGGATTCTGTATTGGGAACAAATGTCGGAGTGGTTCCGGGCCCCTCGCAGTCTGAGAAGCCCTCATTTCAACGGCCCTCCAGGTAGGGCTGGGACCCAGTCCTTCCCTAGTACTGAGGGTCCAAGCTGGGAAGGAAGCAGTTCAGTGACCCCTGAAGACTGGCCTGGGCAGCTCTGAGTGTTATGTAAAGGGAGGCAGGGGGAGGTGAGGTGGGCTCTCTGAGCTGGATGGGGAGGACCAGGTTGTTCAGAGTCAGGGCCTCTCTGCAGTCGCCTTCCAACCTCTCTAGGAAAGACTTTAGTTACTGGGAGGAAGATCAGAGAGCATTGTCTAAATTTTAGACTCTAAAACCTGGGCACTTGGACTTTATCAACTCGGCGCATAGATCGTGCTTGCTTTCCTTTTAATACTGTATAAAATGGGGATTTTTTCCCCCCAACAAGTGATAACGTAGTTTAAAGGAGAATCAGATGTTCTCTCTTTCCCTTCTAAACGAGAAAATAAACAAATAAATGAGCAAATAAACCAGAAATCCTTCAGCATCCAGGGCCGACTTCATGAGTCTGAGACTTGTGCAGTAGCACAGGGCCCCATGCTTGGTTTGATGACTTGGTTAAATGCTCTGCTTGTCACTGGCTTCAAGTTCTTAAACATGTTTTGAACGAGTACTGCATTTTCATTTTGCACTGGGCTCCACAAATTGTGTATTAGCTCCTGGGCCACAGGTATTTCCATACATGGGCTCTGGTGTTCTCCTCCATACTCTGGCTTTCCGGGGCCCAGGGACACCTTTCTCTCTCCAAGCCAGAGCTGCTGGGGGCCTCACAGCCCCCACCCCACACCAGCAATGGCTGAGCCTGGAGAGCAGCTGCCCCAGGAGGTGCTGGCGCTCATCTTCTGCCACCTGCCCCTGTGGGACCGCGCTGCCGCCGCCAGGGTCTGCAGAGCCTGGGCCGCTGCTGCCATCTGCAGCACTGTGTGGCACGACACGACCATCAGGTGAGCCCATTCCTCCGCTCCTTCCTCCTGCCACCTTCCAGTCTTCTCCCTCTCTCCATGGAGTCTGGGGGTTGGGGAGATTCAGTGACTCCCTGTATTAAAAAGAATAATAATTACTAACGTTTATTGACTGCCTACTGTGTACCATTGTTATAAGTGCCTTACATATATTAATTAATAGATAGCATTATCTCCATTGCATAGATGGAAAATTGAGGCAGAAAGAGTTAAACACTTCCTGCAAGTCACTCAGCTAGAATGTAGCTGAAGCGAGTGTGAACTTGGCTATGCATGTCTCCTTAGAGACCACTGAGAAATCCCAGTTCCTAAAACCCTGGCTCTCCATGCCAGGGTTTCAACTTGCATCAGATGCATCTGAAGTCTTCTAAAGGGATAGGGTGGGCGTCCCCTCCCAGCATTAGCGGCTAGTTTGGGGTAACCAGGCATGGTCGGGTCAGGGGTCAGGGAGGTGTATGGGTAGGGAGCAGAAGGGTATGGTAGTTGGAATCCAGGCCGAGGGATGGGTAGAGGTTTCTTTTCTGCTCTCGGGGACACAGCCTATGCTTTTTCTCCACCGCGCTAACCCCAAGTTGCTACTGTGAGCGAGAAGGCATGCTACCACCATATCTGTCAGCCTGCCTGGACCACATTCGCAATCTGCGTTTGGAATTTGAGCCATCGAAGGAGCCGAGCCGCCGGATGGCCACGGAGCTGCTGACCGCCCTGGCAGGCCGTACCCCAGGACTTCGAGGCCTGCGCCTGGAGTGTCGCGGAGAGAAGCCGCTCTTCGACGCGGGCCGCGACGTCCTGGACGCCGTGTCCGCCATCTGCCGGGCCGCTCGCGAATTGCGTCACCTCGACCTGCGGCGCTTGCCCTTCACTCTGGACGACGCGCTGGTGCTGCGGGCGGCACGCGGCTGCCCCGAGCTCCGCAGCCTTTTCCTGAACAACGGTACGCTGGTGGGCAGCGTGGGGCCGGGCTCCGTGCTCGAGCTGCTAGAGGCCTGCCCGCGCCTGTGCACCCTCGGCCTGCACCTGGCCAGCCTGTCACACGCCGCCCTCGAGGTGCTGGCGGCGCCGGACCGCGCGCCTTTCGCTTTCCTGGCCCTGCGGTGCGCCTGCCCTGAGGACACACGGGCCCCCCCTCTGCCCAACGAAGCCTGGGCCGTGCTGCGCCGCCGCCACCCTGGACTGGCCGTGGAGGTGGAACTGGAGCCGGCGATGCCTGCTGAGAGCGTGACGCGCGCTCTGCAGCCCGCGGTGCCAGTGGCGGCGCTGCGCCTCTGCCTCTCTGGTGACAGCACCGGCCCCGTGCGCTTCGCCGCGCTGCACTACGCCGCAACCCTGCGCGTGCTCGAGGTGCGCGCCGCCGCCTCTGCCGAGCTGGACTCCGCACTGGAGCTGCTGGCGGAGCGCTGCCCGGGCCTGCGCGAGGTGCACTGCTTCTGCGTGGTGCGACCCTCCGTCCTGCACGCCTTCCTCGCGCACTGCCCGCGCCTGCGCAGCTACACGCTCAAACTAACGCGGGAGCGCCATCCCTGGCGGCCCACGCGTGTGGAGTGATGGGGCAAGCCCTCTCCCGCCCCTGCCCCCAGCAGGCGTGCGGCCCCTCAGATGCCGGGTGGATGTGCCCAAGAGAGCGCCAACTGCTAACCTGCTCCGTCAGGACTCTGTTGCCACTTGTGCCTCTCGAGGATTTGGGGGGAGGGGTGCCCTCCGTCCACTCAATGCTCTCGACATCTGCAGGCGGCCCCGATGTGCCCGGGTACTGGGATCACCCTCCTCCAACCTCCCACCTCTGCGCCAGCTCCGCAACCCCCTCCGCCCGGGTGGGGTGTGGCAGGGGAGGGCAGAAGCGCAGGCCGAGCCTTGGGGGTAAGTGTGGAATAAACAAATCCTGCAGCACTTCTGTGTCTGGTGACAGACCTGGTCGGCTCTGAAGGGGGCGGGCAGGGATCCTGCAGAGGTCGGAGGAGTGGGCGAGATTGAAACCGCAAGGTCCGCTGTACCGAAACAGCTGCGGGAGGCAGGGGTGCGGCGAAGCCCAGGATTCCGGAGGGGGGTGTCGGCTTCTCCTCCTCCCTCCCTACTCCGCTCCTCTCTGACCGCTCGGAGGCTTCACTGTGCCCATGGCCTTCGCCTTCCAGGACTTTACCAGCGCACACCAGGCTGCGCACAGGCTATTTCTTAAGAAGAAAAATGGAAGACATAGCGGTTCTGAGAAGGGTGGAACTCGAACCCAGGCCACCTCTCCGCCGCACCCCTGCACGCACATCCGATCCCAGACTGCCCTTTCTGTCTGCTGGTGGGGTGGCCCAGGCTGAGCCCCGCCCCGTGGGGGCACGTGGCCCCCACCTGACCCGGCGCGGGGAGGCGGAGTAGGGCAGGGCGGGCGGCAAACACAGCACTTTCCGTGGCTTTGGCCAGACCGCGGCGGACTGGCCGAGCGCTGAGCTGGACCGAGACTTCACCATGCAGGAGGCACCAGCCGCGCTGCCCACGGAGCCGGGCCCCAGCCCCGTGCCCGCCTTCCTCGGCAAGCTGTGGGCGCTGGTGGGCGACCCGAGCACAGACCACCTGATTCGCTGGAGCCCGGTGAGGGCTGGGGCCCCTGCACTCCGCCCCGGGCACTCGGGATCTCTCCCGGTCAGTGAGCATCCTCTCCCGCCCCACCCCCGCCGGGCCGGCTGTGGGCTCCTCGCTTCAGCGGTCCAGGATGGTTTATCTTGGAGGGGGTGTGCGAGATGGAGGTGAGGTGACCTGTGGGCGAGGAAAGAGAAAGAGCCTTCTGGAAACTTAAAGGTTCTTGATGGTCATTTAGTTCCCACACCAACCCATCAGACAGATCGGGAAACAGAGGCCAGAAGAGAAGGGCTGGGTCCGATTCTAGTTCAGAGTCGCATCACGGGTCTGGCACGCCCCCCCCCCCGCCCCCCTCCCCGCCCTGTGGGGCTGAAACCCAGGTCTGGCCTTTGCAGCTCCTTTCTGAGAACCTGGTACGGAGTCGGGGCCCAGCTGGGCTCGGGATTCATTGTGATCACTCCGGGCTAGGCCTCGGAACGGGTTCTAGCCTGGCCTCATCCCTGGTTCCTGAGGGATAGGGTCCCGGAGCGTGTGTGTGTGTGTGTGTGTGTGTGTGTGTGTGTGTGTACGCGCGCGCGCGCGCGGCTGGCCCTGGACCGGCACCACTCACGTCGTCCTCCGGTCTCGGCGGGAGGGCGGCGTTCTCCGCAGAGCGGGACCAGTTTCCTCGTAAACGACCAGAGCCGCTTCGCCAAGGAAGTGCTGCCCCAGTACTTCAAGCACAGCAACATGGCGAGCTTTGTTCGGCAACTCAATATGTGTGAGTCCCGAGGTCCTGGCCGGAACTGGCGGTGGGTGACTGGGTGCGAGGGGATGGGGCCATTGACGGCTCCACGCCGCCCCCCGCAGATGGTTTTCGGAAGGTGGTGAGCATGGAGCAGGGAGGCCTGCTCCGGCCCGAGCGCGACCACGTGGAGTTCCAGCACCCGAGCTTCGTGCGCGGCCGGGAGCAACTACTGGACCGCGTGCGGCGCAAGGTGGGGCAGCCTGCAGGGACCAGCGAACCCGGGTGGAGGCGCTGGGACGGCTGGCCCCGTTTCCTGTGACTCCGGCCCCACCGTGCCTCCCACCTGCAGGCGCC
Organism: Myotis nattereri; assembly: GCF_964212035.1. Classification (NCBI taxonomy): domain Eukaryota; kingdom Metazoa; phylum Chordata; class Mammalia; order Chiroptera; family Vespertilionidae; genus Myotis; species Myotis nattereri. The sequence goes on from NC_138090.1 coordinate 12,899,086, forward strand.
TGCGCTGCGCAGTGACGATGGCCGCTGGCGCCCCGAGGACCTGGGCCGGCTGCTGGGCGAGGTGCAAGCTTTTCGGGGAGCGCAAGAGAGCACCGAGGCGCGGCTGCGGGAGCTCAGGCAGTACGGGGTGGGGTGGAGCGGGTGGAGGGGAGCTGGGGGAGAGGCAGGTCCGTGGCGCGCAGGTCCGTGGCGCAGAGGAGGGCGGGAAAGGGGTAGGGGAGCGGGGAGTCTGGGTGAGAAGATACTGAAGTTCTGGGGTCTTGGCGCCTTCATCCAGACAAAATGGGCCGGGCTGTGGAACTCTGTCCTCTGCGGATGATGATCATCCAGGGGGTTGTGAGCTGGGACTGGCCAGTCTGCGGGGAGTGGTGACTGGGACAACTCTCATGCCGCAGCCCCTTCCCACCCCCTCTCCCAGGCAAAACACGATCTTGTGGAGGGAGGTGGTGACACTGCGGCAGAGCCAGGGCCAGCAGCACCGGGTCGTTGGCAAGGTATCCCTCTCCCCGGCCGACTGACTTCCTCTCCCACTCCTGAATACGCCCTCTGCCAGTCCTCTACCCCACCTGAGATTGTCGTTAGACTGGGGGCAAGGTCCAAAGGGTGAATGAACCCTTTGTTCCTCTTTAGCTGATCCAGTGTCTCTTTGGGCCACTTCAGGCTGGGTCCAGCAGCACAGGAGCTAAGAGAAAGCTGTGAGTGAGAAAGCTAGGGACACCCACCTGCCGCCCACCCCCCATCCACACCTTCCCTGCCTCCTCCTCCAGAAACCCCTTCCTCCGGAATCCTCATCCCTCTCCCTCTATCCCAGTCTTCCTCCCCCCAAGGCCATCTCCCCAAGACCCCCCTTGTAGGACTTTCCCCCTCGCCCCCCAACTTCACCACCAAAACCCAACTCTCAGATCCCTCAGTTCTAGGACCTTATCCCTAACTTTCCATCCCAGCAGCCCCTTCTCCTTTCCCTGAAAGCATCCCAACATCAGAGGGTCTGGGGTTCTACCCCCAAAGGGCCCCCATCTCTGGGGGGGGGAGCCCCTTCTGCCTTCAGCATGTGACTGATGCCCTGGCAACAGGCCTCAGCTCTGCTGACTTGGCTGCTGGGGCCTGTGGGAGGGAGGTGGTGCAGACTGTGGGGCATGAGCTGAAATCTGTATCCTGCAACCTGCACAGGTCCCTGATGCTGGATGAGGGGAGCTCATGCCCAACATCGGCCAAATTCAGTGCCTGCCCCCTACCTGGTGCCCTCCTGCAGGACCCCTACTTTATCCAGTCGGTAGGTTTTGCTTCTCCTTCCCTCCCTAGGGCAGAGCTGGGCTTATGGAGAACCTATTCCTCTTCCCTCTGCCTCTCCCCCCAAAACAGAGAAGATGGAGGTCAGCCTCACCCCCACCCCCAGACCAGACTCCCCAGCATGGGCTGCAAATCTACCCCCTTAGACCTGGTCCATGTGGGTACTAATTGGGTCTGGATTACCCCGTGGCTTGAGGTGAAGGGTTAGGCCTAATCTACTTACAGCCCCTCCCAGAGACCACCTTGGGCCTCAGCATTCCTCACAGGGCCAGGGGACCCACCATCTCTGACATCCCGGAAGATTCTCCAGCCCCTGAAGGGACCAGGCTTCTTCCCTCCAGTGGTGGCAGGAGGTAGGAGAAACAGACAGGGGCTGTCCTCTGGGCAGCCTGTGGGGGGGAGCCTGGCAGTCCAGATGGCTGTGGGGTAGGGGAGAGGTCAGTGCCAGGTCTGGTTGAAGCTTTTCTCTGGCACAGGGAGAACAGCCAGGCATTGCTCAAAGAAGAGCCAGCCAGCCCAGGAGTGGACGGCCTGGCTGGGCAGGCTCTGGCCCCAAACGAGTGTGGATTCTGTGTGACAGTCCCACCACCACTGCCTGTGGCTGTGGTGCAGGCCATCCTGGAAGGAAAAGGGAGCTTCCGCCCTGAGGGGCCCAGGAGTGCCCAACAGCCTGAACCAAGAGGGCCCAGGGAGGTACCTGACAGGTGAGCAGAGAACCTATTCTTGACTGTGAGCCCCGTGGGCCACTTTGGCAGGTAGACCAGCACCAACTAGACCCCTGTGACTTCCCAGCCTTGTCTGCCCCCTGGTGGCTGAGGAGGATGTTGGGTACTGTGCGATGACCTGATTTCTCAAAGCTGCTCTAAAGAGCACCAGCATCAGGCCCTAGCGGGTTTGGCTCAGCGGGTGGAACCGGCTGTGGACTGAAAGGTCCGGGGATTTGATTCCCGTCAAAGGCATGTACCTCGGTTGCAGGCTCCTCCCGGGCCCAGGCCCTGATCAGGGCGATATTTCTCTCTATCTTTCCCTTTCTCTTCCACTGTCTCTAAAAATCAATGGAAAAATATCTTTGGGTGAGGATTAAAATAATAATGATAAGAGTACCAGCATCGGAGGTCCTTGAAAGTGGAAACATCTCTGTGGTAGGGCTCGGGAATCTGCATTTTAACCGAGTCCATTGAGTGGTTGTAAAGATTGTAAAACACACAACAGTTTAAAACCACTGGCATTGGCCATTGCATAGGGAGGGGACACGTCCCAAGACCCCAGCTCTACAACCCAGTCCTCAGGCCAAAGGTAGGAGGCAGAGACATCTTATGTGCCCCTCTGTGAGGGGTCCTCTCCTACCACTTTCTAGATATTGTCAGATTTAGACCCCAATGTGTCCAGGTTCCTTTGGAGCCTAACTGGAGGGGGAGTGGTACTGCAGGCCAACAGCAGTTCTCTGTGAACAGGGGGCCTCTGGGCCTGGAAAGCGGGGGCCAGAGCCCAGAGAGTCTGCTGCCTTCAGTGCTACTTCGGGCCCTCCCTGAAAGTGTGGAGCCTGCAGGGCCCCTGGATGTGAGTACGCCTTCAGCAGGATATGGGGCTGTGCAACCTGGGAGGGGCACCATTGACCCAGAGCTCCCCCAGGTGCTGGGCCCCAGCCTCCAAGGGCGGGAATGGACCCTGATGGACTTGGACATGGAGCTGTCCCTGGTAAGATGGGGCAGAGGGCAGGGGTTTGGGAGTTGCTGGGCTAAGCCCTTCAGTCCATGGCTGTTCTCTCAGCCAGAGCCCTAGCTCCTTTCCTCAGCTGCTTCTGTGGGGTTCTCCCATGCAGATGCAGCCCCTGGTTCCAGAGAAGGGTGAGGCTGAACTGGCCGTCAGGGGGTTAAATTCTCCAGGCCCAGGTAATGGTCGTGGTGATCCAGGACCCGGGGGAGGCCCTGGTTGACCAGCACTACCATGATTGGGTGGGCTGGGCAGTTTGTGTTTGGGGGACACCCCTTGAGAGTTTAGGCTGCCTCCTAGAGAACTGCTTATGTCACCCATCCCCTTACCACTGGGTGAGAGTGGGGAGGTTGAGCATGGAAGTTTCATCCTAGGGGACTAGAGGGCAAGATGGGTGAGGCTCCCCTTCCCTGCTGAGCACTGTTCCCCTCCTCCTAGGGATGGACTGCACTCTTGGGACACCACTCCTGCTGGACGTCCCCGCGGCTGTGGGAGGCCCAGCGCTCAGCCTGCCTGGAGCTGTAACCATTCAGAGCCGCCCCCCTGCGAGCCGGGCCTCCTACCTGGGTCCCGGGGCTGATCCCTCCCCCTGAGACTCTCTAGTCGGAAGCCAGCCTGGCTGAGGGCTGCAGCCTCACGCCTTTCTCGCCTTCCTGTCCCCCTGGCGGAGGCTGAGCGAAGACCCTGCTGCTCGGAGGCCCCCTTCCACTACAGTTCCAAGTTGTGCACATAAACCCCATTGCTTTCTGTGTTTCTGGTCTCTTTTCTCTACCGACCAGGGAGCATAGAGGCTTTGGGGAGGAGGGGCGATTTTGCGTTCGTAGCAGCGTCCAGGTCCCAGAGCTTTAATGGAGAAACTCACTCCTGGAGAGGGGAATGCTCGGGCATCCTGCTCCTAGCTCCCCTGCTTGGGGCTGGATCCTCGGGCCCAGACCCACTGCAACCTCCGGAAGTGGGGGCTTTGGGGCCACCACACCCAGCTCCGCAACGAATCCGCTCTGGGGTCCTGGGCCAGCGGGTCCCCTTCTCTGAGCCTCCTCTGTGGTAGGTAGAGAGGGTCCACGAGAAGATGGGGGCGAAGCGCCTGGGAATCGCCAGGCCCACAGTGGGCGCCGGTACGTGGGGCCGCGGACCACACTGCAGCCTCGCTGACGCCCTGCGCGCCCGGAGGAGCGGGAGGGAAGGCGGACTACGCACAGGAACCCGAGCAAAGCGCTGCCCTGTGCGCCCTGTGCCCGCTCTCCCCTACCCCTCCCGGTTCCCGGCAGCCCTGCCGCCCCGCCCCCGCCCCCGCGGCAGCTGCTGCTCCCACCCCCGCCCCGCCCAGCCCTTTCTGCCTTGTCATCTACCCCGCCAAGGCTCCACCCGTGAGTGGGGCCGCACGCAGCCCCTGGACGGGGGAGGGAGAAAAACTGAGATCGCGTAGAATCCGAGCCCCCACGGGCAGAGCTCCCAGGTCTGAGCCCCGCCCCTCGGCGAGACCCTAACCCTGGGACCCGGTGGAGGGGAGATAAGGCGAGTCTGTGGTCGCATCTGCCAAAGGCTCCCGCAGTTTCCCACAACTCCCGCTCCGAGCAAAAGAGCCCGCGGAGCCAGGTGGGGCGGGGGGCCGAGACCCCCCTCCCGCCCCCTCCAGGCCTGGAATTGGAGCCGCCTGGTGCCCGGGAAGGATCTGGCCCGTGACCCTTGAAGGACTGGCCGCACATAACTTAGGTACAGTATTTACTTCTGAGCTTTGAGTCTCAGAGGGAGGGCCTACAAGGACAGGACTTGGCAATGGGAGGAGGAGGCTAACATAAAAATAACTTGGTTAGGAGCGAGGGAGAATGAGGGGCTAGTCCGATCTGCCTCCTCCCTCTGCGCCTGTACAAGCGTAGGTTCCGTCCGTCCCCTCTCCCTTCTTGCACCTGGAGGACAGTCTTTGGAAACCTCAGCTAAAGAGGGTAGGGGTCCGTGTGCAGGGAGCTAGCGGCGTGCTGAGGGCATACACCGTTCACTGGGGTACACAGCAGAAGAGATGAAACCAGTCCGTCTATAACACACTCAGGCATTGGTGTGGACGAGGTGACATTTATTTGAGACTTGGAGGATGGGTCCACAGCTTGGAGGGAGGGGAAGGGTATTTCAGGCTTAAGGAATAGCATCTACTAAGGTTCAGAGATGTCAGGGGCTTAATTCTCCTAGCACTGAGGGTTGGGGAAAGTGGGGGGGAAGCCTCGCTGTCCAGGAGGTGGGAGAGTGGCCAGGCCAGATAGTCTGAATTCTCTCTGATGGGCAGTGGGCAGCAGGGGCCAGGTAGTTAGGGCTGACATTCTGCTGGGCAGGAGGCCTCACTGTAATTCAGGTTGGAGCAAGTCAGATGGCAGTTCTGTCCCTTGGTCTCTCTGATCCTGTCTTGTCCTCTGTAAAATGGGGACAATAAATCCTGCCCCAGAGAGCTGTTGTCCATCTCTGTGCTGTGGGGGTGATGAGATGGGAGTGAGAGGCACTCAGAAAGACTGTCAGAGGAGATGAGGTGAGGATGGTGGGGTTGAGGGGGGTGCTGATAGAGACTCGCGGAGAGGTGGGATAGCAGCATTTGTCACAGGTGGGGCATGAATGGAGAAGGAGGGGTAAAGGGTAGGGGTCCTAGTCTCTGATCAGTTACCTGGGGGGAAGGTTGACGCTTCAATATGACCAGGAAGGCATAGCATGACACCAGGTGGTCATGAGAGAGAGACCTGGGAGGCCGGAGGGGGCTGGGGCCAAATCTGCTCTCCCAGACCTAGGACCTGGTAAGGAGGTAGAGGAGGGGACCCAAAGGGAGGATGAGACCAGGAGGGTGCTGTGTGGACAAAACTAAGGCTGGAGGAAATGGGCTGAGGGAGTGGTCCAGGGCCTGACCTCTGTGCCTCTTAAGGCCAGGGGCCTGGCTGCTGGGTCAGGCCATCCAAGAGGGATGGGCCATTGTCCTCAGATGTCAATAAGTAGACACAGCAGAGTAATTTCTGCCTGACACCTGCTGTTTGGTAGAGACAATCTCTCATGTGATGCATGGAGGAAAACAGTAAAAGTTCGGCAAGCATTTAAAAATAAATGGTTGGTAGCTTTTCTGAGTTTGGCCCTGGGTACTTCAAGATGAAGCAAGAGATGGCTGTGAGTCATTCCCAGCGCAGCAGGGAGACAGCTGGGTCGCAGTTGATGCTGGGAGATCTTGGTCAGAGCTAGGATTGAAAAGAATTCAGGTATCTCTGCTCAGGGATTAGGGAACCAGGAAGGGCCATGAGACAACATTGGGGTTGCAACATGGTAGTGGCCTTGGTGAGGGGTTCAGGGGCAGGCCCTGCCCTGAAAGATGGATCTCGGGGTCAGGAAAAGGGGTGTAGTCATTCTCCAGTGGGTGAGAGGAGCAGGGGAGGATCTCAGCACTGTGCTCTAGGTGAGGAGGGGAGTCAGGGCTCTGAGGGTCTAGGCTGGAGGTGAAACCAGTGGTTCTCAACCTTCCTAATGCCACGACCCTTTACTACAGTTCCTCATGTTGTGGTGACCCCCAACCATAAAATTACTTTCGTTGCTACTTCATAACTGTCATTTTACTACTGTTATGAATCATAATGTAAATATCTGATATGCAGGATGTATTTTCATTGTTACAAATTGAACATAATTACAGCACAGTGATTAATCACAAAAACAATATGTAATTATATATGTGTTTTCCGACGGTCTTAGGCGACCCCTGTGAAAGGGTCGTTTCACCCCCAAAGGTGTCGCGACCCACAGGTTGAGAACCGCTGGCTATGGGCGTAGCAGATTGACTGGAAAGGACTTGCAAGCTGGGTGTGGGATCTTTGCCTGTTAAGGCGCGGAAGCGGGTTTGTGAAAGAGAAGTTCGTTTGGATAAACTGGGTCTGAACAAACGGCAGTATCTGCAGGCAGCTGGGGCTCAGGAGGGAGGTCCTGGTTGGGGAGAGCGGTCAGAAAGTCAAGGTCCTGGGAGAGTTGAGGAGGGGAGGGCCACACCTGATGTTGAGGGACCCAAGGAGAAGCCGGAGGAGGAGACAGGACTGAACCGGCCCGAGAGGCTGGAGTACAGAGTCGGTGCTGCGGCCTGTCCTGCCGCCGGGGTTAAGGTGAACTTCGACCCCAGGCACCGGTGTTCACTGGAGCCCTGGGAGAGAGGTCAAGGGCGGGGAAGCCCTGGCCCCCAGTCCCTCTCTACCCCTCTCCAGGGACCGCCCAGAATGGGCAACTCGCAGGAGAGACCGTCAGAGACGATCGACCGCGAACGGAAACGCCTGGTAGAGACGCTGCAGGCGGACTCGGGGCTGCTGCTGGATGCGCTGCTGGCGCGGGGCGTGCTCACCGGGCCCGAGTACGAGGCGCTGGACGCGCTGCCTGATGCCGAACGCCGGGTGCGCCGCCTGCTGCTGACGGTGCAGAGCAAGGGCGAGGCCGCCTGCCAGGAGCTGCTGCGCTGCGCCCAGCGCACCGTGCGCGCGCCGGACCCCGCCTGGGACTGGCAGCACGTGGGCCCCGGTGAGCGCGCGCGGGGCGGAGCCTGAGGCAGAGCCGGGGCGTGCCGAGGGCGGAGTCCTAGTCTCCCCCAGAGGTGGGCGTGTGCGGAGGAAACCGCGGAGCGGTAAGCTGAGCCCGAGACTCTCCCACCTCCACCCCAGGCTACCGGGATCGCAGCTACGACCCTCCTTGCCCAGGCCACTGGACACCGGAGGCAGCCGGCTCAGGGACCTCATGCCCTGGTCTGCCCAGACCTTCACACAGTGAGGAGGCCGGGGGTTCTGAGAGCTCCGAGGCAGTGCAATCCGGAACCATCGAGGGGCCCCAGACAGAGTTAGAAGCTGAGGTCTCTGAAGGGGCTGAACCCGAGTTGGAATCGCAAACGGATCCGGAGCCAGAGGCAGAACCAGAACCTGAACTGGAACCAGAACCCGAGCCGGTGCCGGAGCCGGAGCCGGACCAGGAGCCAGAGCCAGAGCCGGTCCAGGAGCCAGAGCCCGACCCAGAGCCTGAGCCGGAGCCGGAGCCAGACTACGAGGCAGAGGATGCGTCTGAAGGTGTTGGGCTGCCCAAACCCGGTTTCAGGTTTGCGGGAGGTTGTGGCCCCGGGGGCAGTGGGCGGGCCCCACCTGACCAACCACTTTGCCCCTTCATTTCTAGATTCCTGAGGGCCGGCGCCCTGACTGGCCACTCCCCATCCAAGCCCAGTGGAACCTGGGATCCCGGCCTGACTGGGTTGGATTACCACCCAGGCTCCACCTGGCCCAGGACTCGCTGGAGTGAATAAACTGTGGAGGGTGGGTCTGGGCTCTCGGTGATTCCGGCCCTTTGCCCAGGAATAAAGGTATGGACCTGTGCTCTGAGTCAGTGACCTGAGTAGCCCTGTGCCCCACCACCCAGTCCTCAGCCTCATTTCATCAATGGCTCGGGCTGCACCCTAGAGATCCCAAATCCAGGGATCCAGTGACACAAGGGCCAGACTTGGGCCCTTTTATCTTCCTGAACCAGTTGGGCAGGTGTTGTCACCAGCCCTATTCCATGGAAGCCCCTGGGCCTGGGATGGAAAGCCAGGGAAGGGGAACTTCTCTGCACATAGGGAGGGCGAGAGCTGAGGGCCCTGGGATTAAGAGGAAGAGGAAGGGATCTTGGGTAGACAAAGACCACACAGCTTCTTGTCATTGTTGGTTTAATTGTCTGGCTCCTCTCAGGACGGGGAGCTCAGTGGGGGCTTGACCAGTGACTGGCACACAGACGGCGTTCAGTACGTTTCACTGACTGAATGAATAAGGGCTTTCCAGCTGCATTTCCAAACTAAGGCCAAGGGTGGGAGTGGGCCTGGGGCAACCTCAGACAGCGAGTCTGCGGTGAAACTGGAAGCAACAACCATCTCCGCACCCCTCCTGGTCCAGGGGGGGCTCAGGATTTGGGACAGGTAGGTGTCTGCCCCTCAGGTTTGATTATGGCTGCTGCCAGGCTATGCCAACCTCTGTCAGAGACCAGCTGTGAGGGTGTGGACAAAGACGAGGACAACAGAGGCCTGAGGAGGGGGTGGGGGTAGGAGCAGGGCCTGGTGAACTGTCGGGCTCAGCTCACAAGGCCTGAAGGACTGTGTGTGTGTGTGTGTGTGTGTGTGTGCGCGCGCGTGCGCACGCGCGTGTGCTGAGAAGGGGGCTAGGAACAGTGGGTGCCTTCCAGAGGAGCCTGTCCCTGAACCTTCAGAAGCTGCTGCCTCCAGCCCCAGGAAGGAGAGCACATAAATAGGGAATAAATACATGCAGTGGGAGAGGCAAAATGCTGGAAAGCACATCCCAGCCCAGCTGGGTCTCTACCTACTAGGACCCTTGTCCCTTGAGTCTGTGTGAAAGCCAGGACCCCAGGCTCAGGTAATCACCCCAGAAGAAGGGAGACCCCCACCAGGGCCCAGTGAGAGGTAGACAGCATGAAAGCTGAAGGAGCACCAAGGGGCCGGGTGGGGGAAGGGAGACTGGAGTACGCAGATACCCAAAGTCATCTCATGCAAGAACAAGTTTCTACTCCCCAACCATCCCCCATCCCCATCCATGCTCAGCTTCCCTGCTGCCCCCAGGCTTCCCCTCTGCTCAACAGACAGGCGGGAGGGCACACTGTTTGCTCAACATGCTGCTGCTGGCCACCAGGTCCAGGGAGGCTAGCAGGGAACACACTCCTCCCTCCTGAGATGCTCCTGTCCCCTCAGCTTCCCCAAGAAACACCCAGGCTGTGGAAGCACAGCCCTCTTCCTGTTCAGGGGGATGGTCTAGAGCCCTCAGCCAGTATCAGTTAGGCAGCAGGCGGCCCAACTCTGCTTCGTCCAGCCGGTTGGTGGCCATGATGTGCTCCAGCTGCTGCCGGTAGCGCTCCAGGTCCTGCATGAAGTGGGGCACCCGAGCATTGTTCAGCACCCCATAGGGCCGCAGGTAATCTACATCCTCATAGGACACCTGCAGGGAGGAAGCTGGGCTGAGGGGTAGGCAGAGGCCCTGGCTTTCAGGTGGCTGGTCCCAGCTCTCTATCAATGGTTTATTGTCCCGTGCTCCTGGAACTCCTCCCTGCCTCCTCCTGACCCATTCCCAATGTGATGTATCCCCAGGCACAGTCCTGGGTGTTTGCTCTTTCTCTTAACACCTTCTTTTATCATCTATGCCCTACAACCCCACTCCTGTCTCTAGCCTAGCTCCCCCAATTGCCTTTGAACACTTTCTCCTAGACAGCCCACAGGTACCTCAGACTCCCCATGGCCAACACGGAATTCTTAGGTGTCAGATTATGCCAGGCACTCTCCTGACAGCCCTCTAGGTCAGATTCCAGGGAGGGGGCTGGGACCTGTCACCCTCCCACTCAGGGTGGCCACTGAGCTCAAGGGACCCCACTCTCTGAAGAGCTCCCAAGCCTGCCCCTCCCTCTCCAACTGCATGGCCACTGCTGGGTTAGGCCAGACACCATCAGTTCTGCAGGAGTGATTAGAAAGGCCTCCCGCCCCCCATTCCCTTTCCTAGGTCTCTCTCTCAATCCACCTCCCATCTGACATCCAGCCACAACTTGCTTAAAGCTCCTCTGAGTCCCTATTGCTTCAGATGCAGTTTACCTTTCTCAGCTTGGCACAGATACCCAGTGCGAGGGACTTGGTCCCTGGCCATTTTTCCGGCCTCCATCTCCAGCCTTCCTGACTGCTCCTTTGGTCTGGAGTGAAGCAGTATCTCCACACACACACACCTGCAGGCTGGGTCAAGCACCTGCCAGGCTGTCATTTCACCTCCACCTACCAGAGAGGCCTGGCACCAGTCTTCAGTCAAGCACCCATCAGAGGCTCAGGGAATACTGCGATGAGGAGAGCTGGCTGGAACCTCTGAAGGCCTGTGGCCACTCACCTTGCCCAGCGAGGCCAGCAGCGGGAAATCGATGGTCTGGCGGTGTCGCAGAATGCGCACGATGCCATCCAGGTACACCTGGTCTTTGCTGAAGCATCCTGTGGGCATGGGAGGGCCATGAGCCTCTACACCTGAAGCCACCGCCGCCCCTGCCCCAGCTCAGGGTACTCCTCAAATGGGCACCTACCTGGCAGCGAGGTGTCGGTCTGGCCGCGTTTGGCGCGCACGCAGTACTCCCAGCGCACGTCTGTGTCCTGCACGTAGCGCGCCAGGTCCTGGAAGAGCTGGCGGAAAGACAAGTGCGCCGCTCGGTAGATGGTGTAGTAGAGCAGCGCCGCCCGCCACAGGAAGGGCTGCTTGCGGAACAGCACGCTGTGCAGGCTGGCCAGGCCCTCCTCCGTGGGGTTCGCTGGCCGCAACCTGTACTGCAGCCGGCCCTCCGCGCTGTGCCAGGGCTGCCGGGCATTGTTCACGCCTCGCAGGTAGTGGGTGCCTGGGGGAGGGCGAGGGAGGCGGTGCTGGGCAGGTCATCCCGGAACCCTCCTGCCAGGCCTCTAACTTGTACTCATGCGGGTATCCTCATGCTCCTAAACTCAGGCTCTCCCATAGCCTCTCCCTGCCACCCCTGTCCCAACTTACAGACTCATCCAACCTCGGGGGCACCTGCACCTAAGGACCCATAGAGTCTCACATGCAAGAGTCCTCCTCCACCCATCCAGGACTACACACACACACACACACACACACACCGCTCCCAAACTCACACTGCTTCCCAGCCCCCTGGAGAGGACAGGAACTCACACACCACCCCAGCCCCACATCTTGCATGCCCTATTGTTTGAACAGTCCCGCTGGTGTCCCTAGCAAAAACCAACGTTTATCCAGGGCAACAGAATTCTGGATGAGGAGGGACAGGCAGAAAAGAATAGCAGTTTGTGTCCCCCGCTTTCCTTCCAGCCTGGCCTACCCACTCCTATACCTGGCTCTGTGTGTCCTCAGCCAATTCCATTCCCACCCTGGAGGGCCTGCATGTTGGCTGGGCTAGCGAGACCCTCAGTGTTTTTTTTCCCTCTGGCCTGTCCAGGCCCCAACAGCCTGTCCCCACTGCCCAGGGAAACCACAGAGGAAGTGGAGGGAGGAAAAGATACCCAAGAGGAGTGAGAGATGAGGGTGAGCCCAGAGAGGGGCAGGCATGTTCGGGCCTACCTCCCTGAGCCAGAGGGAGGAGGTGACTACTCATGAAAGGAAAGGGCGCTAGCCTCAAAGGTAAGTGGGAGAAAGAGAGGGGTGGGGTTTCTGGGGCCCCTCATTGTCCCCCCACATCCCAGCCCCCTCTCATCCCTACCTGCCCACCCACCTACCCACACCCTGACCTATCTCGTGCCGCAGCATGCCTTCCAGCCAATACTGGCGGGCTCCGGTCAGGTTGATGGCCAGTGTTGGTCTGCTGTTCTCCACCATCATCACTGCCTGGGACAGCAGGTCTTCACTCAGCTGCACCACGACCTGCAGGCAGCAGCAGTGCTCAGAGCCATGGCCACCAGCCCTGGGGCCGGTGTGCAGGTGGTCCCACTAATAACGCCACAGGGCATCCAGGCTGGACACTTGGCCAGGACACCCACCCTTCGCCATCTCTGCTCAGAGCCAGTTCCCACCTTACTAGGGCAGGGACAGGGGCTTGCCAGGGGTCTGTAGCTGGCCAGGTGTGGAGCTGGGCCTGGCACCACCCACCGGTCAGGCCAGTTTGGGTCAGGTAGAAGAGGGTGCTCGAAGGCAGAGCAAGCTCACCTCCCCGACACAGCCCTCCTTCTGCATGTATTTGCGCACAATAGACCAGATCTGGCACTTGGTCAGCAGCTGGCCCCCAGTCGCAGCCTCAAAGTGTTCGTAGGTGCCAAACTTCTCCAGGACAGCCTCAATGATGCCAACTGCCTGCACACAGGATCCAAGTGGGTGGTCAGGCCAGGCCTCTGGGGTGGTCAGGGCCAGGGTGAGGTGGGCAGGCTGGACTGACCTGATGGATGAACTGTCCAGAGGCCTCACAGTACTTCTCCAGCACAGCCGTAGGCATGGGCTCCTGGTACTCGAACTGTGGGTTGTAGGTGTAACGGGACTGGAAGAACTTGTCCCGCTCACTGTCCATGTTGGTTGGCCGCAGGGCCATCAATAGGCAGGGGCTCCTGCTGGCACCACGGCCTCCGGACTTTTGAGTCTTAGCAATGTGAGGCAGGGAGGAAGCAGACCGCAGGGTGCCCCTGCCTAGATCCCGTCTGCGTCCAGGTGGGGCCTGACTCTGGGTGCCACCCCTGAGTCGGCCAGTATTATTTATGGTGCAGGTGCTCTCACTGCGGCGCATGTGGCCACAGTGGCCCAAGCGCAGCTCTGAGAGGGACTGCAGCTCAGGCCGGGGCCGCAGGGCTGAGGAGACCGACAGAGCCAGGGGCAAGGCCAGGGACCGAGGCCAGGGGTACAGCGGTGTTCCATCTCGGTCTGAGGGCTTCGGCCTACGGCCCAAGGTTGCGCGCCTGGCTGGTGGGCTGGGGGGTGGCTGCCCATACACCTGAGCCCCTGAGTCCAGCACCATTCTGTTCTGGGGGTCACATCCAGCTGGGTCACTCCAACGCCCCACACTGTTGACTTCTGGGGACACAGAAGGGCGTGTGGAGGCCAGCGTGAGTGGATGTGGCCTGAGGACCAGCAAGCCCTGTACTCTACACTGCCCTTGCTGGGTTCCCAGGGGTCTGGGTAGCTGCCCCCTCGCCCCACCTACCCCAGTGTCCATTCCCTCCAGCAGGCTCACCAAAGCAAGCTGGCCTGGGAGAAATCCGGGGGAAGAGTCTATGGATGGTCCCTGGAACACCTTCAGCCTGTGAGCTCCTGCAAGCAGGCCTGAACCCCTCCTCGTGATTCTAATCCCTGTGCTCAGCACCCACCTAGGCTGCAAGCTGGTAGAATGTAGCCTCAGCGGCCAGGCTGATGGGTGAGGGGGCTTCACTACCTTCTACCTGCCTCCTATCTGTAGCATTTCTCAGTTCTCCCTCCCCTCCCAACCTCCCCCATCCCCTCCAGCCCATTAGGCCTCGGTTTGATTGCCTGCATGCCCCTTGCTTATGCTAGTCCCTCTACCTGGAATGCTCTCTCTCCACTGGACCATCTGTTCAAATCCAATTTAGAATCAGCTCTTAGGGGTCAAAGAGAAATTTTAGTAAATCCAAGCCAATCCCTGGTCTGTCCCCTATCAGAGGCATCTTCCTAGTTGTCATCCAAGGCCAGTGCTGGGGGCACTCAGCCCTGACTCTGTACCAGGGCTCAATCCAATGCTGTTTTTCTCCAGCCTCTGAACTCCCGTGCCTGCCTGCCTGCTCAGGGACACATTGCCAGCCTTTCTCCTCTCTTCTACATCTCCTGCATCACCAATATCTTCTTCTCTGCTGGATTCTTTACATCAGCATAAATACATGTGTTATTTATCCATCTTAAAAGAACAAAACAAAGCCCTAGCCAGTTTGGCTCAGTTGTTAGAGCGTTGGCCCACTCAGACTGAAGGGTCCTGGGTTCAATTCCCGTCAGGGGCACATACCTTGGTTGCAGGCTGGATCCCCAGCCCCGGTCAGGTCGTGTGCAGGAGGTAACCAATTGATGTGTCTCTCTCACATCGATGTTTCTCTCTTTCTGTCTCTCCCCCTCCCTTCCTCTTTCTCTAAAAATCAATGGAAAAAATATCCTTGGGTGAGGATTCACAAAACAAAACAAAAAACCCACATACTCCCTCCAGCTGTTCCTCACTGCAGCACATTTCTTTCTTTCCTGTTCTCTCTCTCTAAAATATGTTTTTGTTGATTTTAGAGAGAGGAAGGAAGAGGGAGAGAGAAATATGGTTGAGAGAGAAACATCGATCAGCTGCCTCTTGCCTGCCCCCCACTGGTGATCTGGACCGAAACCAGGGCATGTGCCCTTACCTGCCAGGAATCTAACCTTTTGGAGCATAGGATGACAGTCAGCCACTGAGCCACACCAGCCAGGGCTCCTGTTCTCTCTTAAATTTCACTCCAATTAGGCTTTCCCCCCAATCTCTATTGAAACTGATCTGACCAAGGTCATCAATAATCTTCATATTGATCAGCAGCACTTGACACAGTTAATCACTTCATTCTGGACACATGTTCTCCACTTGGCTCCCCAAATCTCCTACCTCACTGGCTGTTTGTTCTTTATTTTATTTATTTATTTATTTATTTATTTATTTATTTATTTATTTATTTTCTGGCTGTTTGTTCTTGATCTTCCTTCCTTGCTATCTTCCTGACCTCTTAACACAGTAGTTCACTTGGAAACTTATATGGAAACTTCTCTCCTCCATTTGTGCTCACTCCCTAGGGAATCTCATCCACTCTCATAATTTTAGGATCATCAGCCCAGACTTCTCCCATAAACCTCAGACCAGTGTTGCCAGTTCTCAACTCCACATGTTTTTCCTGGAATGTATAGTAGGCATCTCAAACTGAACATGTCCCCTGCCAGGAATGTCTTTCCCCCATATAACTGCAGTGGTCACTCTCTCCCTTACCTCATATTTTGGCACACATATGTTATTAGAAAAGCCTCCCTAAAGCACACTCTATAAAACAGTAAATCTCCTCTCCCTACTCCACCACAGTTCCCCACCCCCTTCCTTCCGGTCATTGTTCTCTGTAGCAGGTGCCTCCACATGAAGTACAGCGTATTTAATTGTTAGTTATCTGTTTTTTCCTTTTGAGTGTTCACAGTGTGTCCCCAGAGCCCAGAGCAGCTGTTCAATAAATGACTGCACCCAAGAGCCCCTTTCCTTCTCAGAACTGGAATCATTCCTTCCTTGCACTTTGTTTTCCCATCCGGATCTGACCCCTGCTTCCCCCCTAAAACCCCCCCTCCCCCCCGGCCCTCCACACACACACATTCCTTCCACCCCGCCCAGAGACCAGCTGCTTAAAAAGATTTCTGGCCTCAGGCTTCACTCCCCTCAACTAACTGTGCACTTTTCTGGACTTCTCAGTGGTCTCCGAGCCTCTACCTGGACCAGTCCCCCTTCATCTTTCTTTCCACCCACTTCTTTGCAATGGCCAGAATACGCCTGTGTCTTTTATGTCTCAGGCCCCTCTGCCAAGAATGCTTTCCCAATGTCTCCCTGGAGCAAACTCTATCCATTTTTTCAGGGCTTGGTTTAGGCCTCACCTCCTCCGGGAAGTCTTCCAGGCGTCTTAGAGGCTCCCAGGGCGCCTAGGCGGCCTCTTTACCGCCCTAGGTTGTCACTGTCGTAGCCTAGGTCCGTGTCCCCTCACCATGTCCTGAACTCCCTGAGGGCAGGGACGGGTCTGATTCACTCCCATGTCTCAAGCATCCAGCACGAGATGCAGAATGAATGAAGGATGGCCAGGGGAGGAACCCAGACTGAAGGTGGAGTCTGGTGACAAATGAGAGGGTGTGGCCTGCGCCAATGGGGAAACTCCCGGAGAGGATAACGTGGAAGAGGAGCCAATGGGGACGGAGATATCTAGGAGGGGCGTGACCTGTAGCCAATAAACGGCGGGGGATGAGGCAAAGGGCGTGCCCAATGGAGGGCGGGGCCAAGAGACAATAGAAGGGGGATTTCTTGGTAGGTGAGGCGGGGGGTCCCGTCGCGCGCCTTCTCAGCCTCTCCGGGTAAAAGGGTTCCATCCTTGGGTCGTACCCCCACCTGTTCGCTGCTCTTCTCTCCCTCACCGTTCCCGCTCCGAGACATCGGTCGCCGGCAGCCCAGCCCTCCGGAGTTGACGCCCGGGACGCACGCACTCGGGTGCGCGCACGCGCACGCGCGCGGGCTCGCGTCCATCTCCGCGGCCGGCTCCAGGGAACACAGCTGCGGGGGCGGGCCGGGCAGGGCCGGGGGGCGGTGTCAGCCCTCAAGTCACGTCCCTAGGCGGGGCGTTGTCCTGAGCCCGCCCGCTCCCCGCAGGCCAGGCGGGTTTCAAGGCTTCCGGTGGTACCCGAGTCAGGGCTGGGGAGACTCGAAATCACTGCTTCGGCGCGGAGACGTGGGGGTGCAGTCCGCTCACGGAAGCCGGGTACTTGGGAACTGATTCCGGGACAGAGGGGGGCAGCCGGAATATCTGGACTGGAGCCAGGATACCGTAGGCGTGTCCCTGTCCTGGACCCCTTAACGTTCGCGGACACTTTTATTTCATCCCCCCCGCCCTTCCCAACACACACAATTCAGGCGTACGGGGGTGGGGGGAGCGGGCACACAGCTTTATTCTGCGAGCAGTTGAGAGTCAGGCACAGGACCCCGAGAAGAGGCAGGAGGCTGGAGAAGGTGTAGGTGCTGGCACAAGGCTGAAGAGTGCGCGGCGACCCGCGCGGGGCGAGGGCTGCGAGCCGTCCTGCAGGGAGCTGAGTGCGGCTTGGCGCTGCTCTCGGGACACGTCCCCGCGCAGGTCCAAGAGGGCAGAGACATGTTCCTCGCTAAGGGGGGACCACAGCGGTGCATCAGCCCCCCACCCCCACCCCTCCCAGGTTCCTTCCCCCTTTCCGCCCCCATCCACGTACCTTACGTCGGGAAATTGTTGCCGAAGGCTTGCCACCTCGAGGCCAAGCATCGTGGGGTCGTGGAGGTTCAGCAGCTTCCGCAGGGTGAGCAGCACCGGGGCGCAATGAGCGCTCTCTTCCAGGCCCTGACCACGTTGGGCTAGGTCTTGAGCCCGCCCTCGGCTCCCACTCAACCACGGAGACTCACACCCACCTGCTCGCCCAACAAGCTCTTACCAAATCGAGGAAAAGATCCCGAAGCTGGGTGGCATCCTGTTGCATGCGCTCGGCTGCCTGGTTCCGCTCGTCCGCACCGCGGCACGCTAGGCGGCCTTGCATCAGCGCACATAGGTACTGCAGCACCACCGCACGCTCCGTCTCGGCCAGGAGCACCTGCGGGGAGGGCTATCACGTGGGCCCAGGACACCTTTTCCATCGGCGTTCCACCCTCGCCAGCCTTTCCCCAACACACCTGGAATGCGGGGTTCCGAACACGCCAGAAGTTCCGGCAGAAGCGCGCTGTCCGCTCGCACACATTGTTCAGCAGCTCCGGGCTCGACAGCCAACGGCGCGAGGGCAGAGTCGCGAACAGGGGCTGGAAGGACGATCCAGACCCGGAATTTCCCCGCAGAGACTCCCAAACATACGCCTTATCTCCTCCTACTCTTATCCCCACCTGAAGTCTCACCTGGAGCTCCAGCAACAGCGCCTCCAACACCAGCCGGCAGATCCTCCTCTGCAACTCGTCCAGCGCTGCCTCCACCGGAGCCAAGGCCCCTGAGACCACCCCTTCGGGCTGCAAGACGGACACGGAGGAGCTGGACCAACCAAAAGTAGGGCTTCAGGACCAAGGCCAAGGCCCTCACAGCCCTCGATGGTCTGGCCGCTTGGGCGCCACCTAGTGGCGGAAGTGTGTGTGGCCGGACGGGGCAAGAAGGGCCCTCGCCTTCTGAAGGTCTAGGGCAGTGGTTCTCAACCTTCCTAATGCCGCGACCCTTTAATACAGTTCCTCATGTTATGGTGACCCCCAACCATAAAATTATTTTCGTTGCTACTTCATCACTGTAATTTTGCTACTGTTATGAATCGTAAAATATCTGATATGCAGGATGTATTTTCATTGTTACAAATTGAACATAATTAAAGCATAGTGATTAGTCACAAAAACAATATGTAATTATATATGTGTTTTCCGATGGTCTTAGGTGACCTCTGTGAAAGGGTCGTTCGACCCCCAAAGGGGTCGCGACCCACAGTTTGGTAACTGCTGGTCTAGGGTGTGCACGGGTGGGCTCAGCAAGCTAGAAAAGACACAACCCAGTCAGACCTGTTTCTAATTCCCAGTGAGACCTTGAGCAAGCCATGTCTTCCTGTTTCTGTTTCCTCATCGGTAAGGGGAGAGAGTTCATCACAGTCAAGAGGGAGTAACTTGTTTGTCTGACCTCTCTGTCCCCATCCTATGTAATAAAAGCCTAATATGCAAATTATCCCCTCAGGTGGTCATTCAACCCATTCAACCAGGAGACCGGGAGTTTGACCACTTGCTATGATGTGCGCTGACCACGAGGGGGTGGCACGGAACATGGTGGGCATTGGCAAGGGCAGCAGTGGAGGTGCTGCCAGCCCCAATCAGCCCCGACAAGAGCGGGACCGCAGCGGGATGGTGGAGCAGGTGAGTGGATGGCACTAGGCCAAAGCAGATGCAAGTGAGGCCTGATTGCTCCACCGATCACCCTGCAGATGGAGACCAGTGGCAGCGGTGGAGTGCGAGGCTGCTGCCCAGCTCCCAGGTGCAGAAGGAGCGGGGGGGTGGGGGTGGGGGGGTGCTGCAGCCCTGATTGATTGCCCCGCAGGCAGGATGGCAGAGCAGGCAGCACCAGGCCAAGCAGGGTGCCAGATGGGGCTGTGAGGCTGGGGGTGTGAACTGGGGCCCAATCTCCACAGGCCACCCTGAAGGACCCCACCTGTGCATGAATTCATGCACTGGCCCTCTAATCCCAAATAATATAAGACCCAAGGGGAAGGAAATACTTTTCTGTTTTGATCACAGCTGTAACCCCAGACACAGAGTAGGCCTTGGTGAGTATACTATGTTGTAGTATGTTGAATTAATGAATACATGAGACTATGTGCTAGGCACTGTGGTAGGTACTTTACATCAAATGTGATCCTCAGAACATCTCATCTATCTATATAAAAGCCTAAGTGACCATCAGAACTGAACAGATGACCAAACAGGCTGTGTGGGGTGACCCGGCCGGCAGGGGGGGCAGTTGGGAGCAACAAGGCTGGCGGGGGGGGGGGCAGTTGGGGGCGATCAGGCTGGCAGGCAGAAGCAGTTAGGGGTGATCAGGCCAGCAGGGGGGCAGTTAGGGGCGACCAGGCCGGTGGGGGGGGGGGTAGTGAGGGGCAATCAGGCCGGCAGGCAGAGGCGGTTAGGAGCCAGTAGTCCAGAATTGTGAGAGGGATGTTCGACTGCGGGTTTAGGACCGATCCCCAGGAGTACCTCGGCAGTTGGACATCCCCCAAGGGGTCCTGGATTGGAGAGGGTGCAGGCTGGGCTAAGGGGACCCTCCCCGCTGTGCATGAATTTCGTGCACCGGGCCTCTAGTTTAGTTATATATAAAAGCCTAAGCAACCTTTATGACTGGAGGACCTGCTGGTAGCTATGACGTTCACTGACCACCAGGGGGTAGATGCTCAACATAGGAGCTTCCCCTAGTGGTCAGTGCACTCCCACAGCCAACCTCCCGCTGCTAGCCAACTTCCCGAAGTCCCTCCCTCGCGGCTGGCCCTGATCGGCCCCCATTAGGGTGGCCGGCCAACCTCCCATGATCCTTCCCCCCTGGCCAGCTGACCCCAAACAGCCCCGATCACCAGCCAGGCCGAGGGACCCCACCTGTGCACAAATTCATGCACCGGGCCTCTAGTTACTCATATAATACTAATAAGAGAGATTAAGTAACTAGCCCAAGGTCACCCAGCTAGTAATTAGTAGTCTTAGGATTGGAACCACGGGGCTATATGACTCCAAAGTTCCTAATAGACTAGTGAAGGCTGGGTCCATACTTAGCAGGTACTAAGCAGTCAGTGGAGGTGGGGTTCTGTGGGGGCCTTGTGGTACCTGAGTGCCGATTGGTGGTTGAGGGCAGCCAGTAGATAGGACACGTAATGAGGGACCACTGCTTCCCCTCTGAGGTGGTCTCGGGAGAATCGAATCAGAGCATCATTAAAGCTGCAAAGGACAGAGGTGGCGCCTGTCCCTGCTGTCACTGGTACCCCAACAATTTCTGTCCCAGGTACTCTGGCCCCCACCTCCAAGATACCCAAGGCACTGTTGCAGGGAGCCTTTCCCACTGCTGTGCCTTATTCACTCAGGGCCCCCCTGGGCTGCCCCAGGAGCAGGGCCGGGGGTGGGGGTGGGCCGGTGCCTTGGCAGACCTCCTCAGGAACACTCCCAGTTCTGACAGTGCCATGCCGTGCACCCGCCGCTGCAGTGACTCACTGACCAGGCTGGTCACTCGAATGTTTTCTTCCAGGATCTACAGGCATGGATGGGCAGCCATTAGCAGCGTCCTAGTTCTGCCCCCCCACTCCCCCGCTTTCTGTATGAGGGCTGTCCACCTGGCTGCCACTTCCCACCCACCTGCAGCACGATGGCTGGCATTGGTGAGTGGTAGAAGCCGGATGGATCTGTGTCAGGCTCCCGCTCCCGGCCCCATTCAGCCACTTCCCCTTCCAGTGCCTTCTGCAGCCACTGCACCACACTTGCCTGGCGGAAGGGACAAGGGGCGGCAGAATGTAGCAGGGCACTGACCCTGCTAGAGACAGGTAGCCACGTGACTCTACAGATACAGTCCCACAGCTGGTGGCAGAGCTGCTCTGGACCTGGGCCCCACTACTCACCCGGACTTTGGATACAAATGTTGTCTCTAGCTGCTCGATATTCTCCAGGGTCAGGAGAGGTTCCAGCTGAGACACATCAGCCTCCGGCCCCAATTCCAGGCTCCCCATCATTTCTGGCCTGGTGATGAGTGGCCTAGCGTCACTCTGAGCCCCCAGCTTCTGATCCACCCACTTCCCATTGCCCCAGGGGCACTGACCCCAGGTACACATGCAGCACCCAGTGCAGCAAGGTGAAGGCGTCGGAGGCTCCCAGCTCTGGCCCTTCCAGGAACTGCTGCAGGCAGCGCCGCAGGCCGCCGTGCAGGGTGTGGGCCCACAGCCGGACCACCTTGTAGTGTGGTGGGCAGCAGGGTGCGATCAGTGCCTCCGCTGTGGCCAATTCGGCTGGTAGAGCCACGCGCAGAGCCTCCAGCCACCCTGCTAGGGCCCCTGGTCCAGGCAGCAGGGGTGTCCCAAAGTGGACCCGCTCTAGGCCCTCCTCTAGCGCCCGCAGACAGCGCTGCCGCCAGTCCCGGGGGCCCTGCTCCAGGGGGGTTGTTCTGCCAGCCTCCACCTCGGCCACGCGCACAGCAGCCACCAACAGGGCTGGGTCCTCCCGGGCCAGCTGCCCTGCAGCCCCTACAGCTGCCTCCACAGCCTGGCCCAGTGCCTCAGCCAGAGGGCCCAGCCCCTCAAAGACTGGCAACTCCAGACTCCCCAGAGAGGTCCATGTCTCCTCTTGCAGCTGCTCCAGCTCCCTAAGGCTCACATATGCCTCCAAGAGCCGATGGGCATCAATCAGGGTCTGTGCGTGGACCACTGCAGCCGGCACTGAGGAGGGAGCAGAGGAGACAGCCCTGGGCCTCAGCCTCCCCACCTGTGCAATGGGTACAGGATCAGATGCTGAGGCCCTGCGGCTGGGGTGATGTATAAAGTATTAAATAACCAGTAGAGTAGACTTTTACTGAATGAATTTAATCTTATTAGAGAATGAAATATAACCAGGATAGTAGAGCATTGGCCAATCTGAAAGGACCAGGGCAGGGCGGAGGCCTGTTGGGCCAGGTGTAAACCCTTGAGCTGATGGAACAGAAGGAAGTCAGGGGTCCTGGAGGGAAGGCAGGGAGGAACGGGAGGACATGCTAGTGGCTATTCACCCACGCTGTTAGGGAATATTTCAATGTAACAACCAGGGCGGCCAGAGCCACTTGACTCGGTATCAGTGCTGACGCAGACATCCCCTGCTCGGAAACCTGAGTGAGCTAATTTGCACCCTGCTTTCTGTGCCACCTGAAGCCTGAGTTACTCTCTGGGAGGCCCTTGGGGTGTCCCTCCATGCAACCTCCCACTGGTACCCCAGCCCCTTGATGAGTGTGTTGACTGACTGTTGGGGGCTGGAGCCCAGGGCCCTTGCACACTCACCTGCTCGCAGCCGGGGCAGCAGCTGAGACAGGGCCTGCAGTTGCTTGTGTTGGACAACCTGCTCCCGCAAGGGCTCTAGGGTCTGTACAGCCTTGGCCATGCCCCGGAGCAACCCACGGGCCTGGCCCAGGGCCTCACGGGCTCCTTGCACGGCCTCGAGGGCCTGTGCCAGTTGCCACACACCAGTCTTCACACCCTCCAGGTATGACTGCACCACTGACTGAGGAAGGGAGGGAGACGGTGAGTCCTGGCCAGCTGGCCACCCACCCCCAGCTCTCCTGCCCCTTGCCTGATGCCCACCTTAATGCGTGCTTCCAGGGAGCGGGTGCGCTGTACCTCACGGCTGCGGTACTGGCCCAGCCTGGCCAGCTGCTCTGGCCGGTAGAAGATGCCTGAGGCCCACTTGAGTGCTGCACCCCGGGCCAGCTGCTCCGCCCTCTCCTGCTCCGGCCACTCTGGCCCTGGGCAGGAAGAGCCTGGGTAGCCATGTCAGTTGGGCAGGGCCTGAAGGAAGCAGCTGCCGGACCCTGCTCCCCTTCCTGCTCCTCAGCCTGAAACCCCAGGGCAGTCTGCTCCTCTCACTGACCAACAGAACTCCAGCCAGACCTGGCAGGGAGGGCCCAAGCCCACCACTCCCATCTTTCTTGCCACATCCCTCCCCCAACCCACCCAGAAGGGCTCATACCGGGAGGAAGTGAAGGTTGCATTTCGTCCTTGGCTGTGGGGTCCATTTTAGGCCCTGGAGGAGCCAGAGCGGAGGTAGGAGTCCGGGCAAGGGTCTGGGCCAGAGCAGGCAGAGCGGAGGAGCTTTGAGCTGCAGGCTCTGTCTAGGCCTCTCAGAAGGAGGAGGGAGGTTCCTGCCCAGGCTCCTCAGCAAATGGGAGGGAGGCAGGGTGAGATGGGGAGGCACCTGGGAAGCCTCCTTTGCTGGGTTTCTCAGCGTTGCCCCTTCAGATGCCAAGTGAGGCAGGGTGGGCACAGGCCTCCACGGACCCTGCTCCTGTTCTGCGTGGCAGAGGGCAGTTTGGTATGGAACTCACCAGGCTTGACCAGGCGGCCAGTTCTCCCTCCTCCGCAAACAGCGCTGGCCTTGAGGATGGCCCTCTCCCCCAGCCCTCACAGCAGCGCTGGGCACTCCCTCCACTGGCTCCCAGGGCCTAGGTGGCTCTGGGTCACACCTCCGCATGCGGGAGAATTCCCCTTTCCAAGGAAGCCTCAGTCCCACCCCCCTGTCCAGAAGCCTGCCTCCTCTCGCCCCAAGACCACATGCAGAAAGGAAGGAAGCTGAGTCTCTGGCGTTTTATTCCCAACAGGAAAGAGCATCTGCGCTGTGGGGTGGGGTGGGGAGGGCTGGGCCCACTTCCTTGGGGGGAGGGGGCGGTACTCCCTGTGATTATTAAGTCTTGACCAGTCCACCCAGGACCTCTTAGTGCTCAGAACAGACATGAACTGGATGGCCCCAGTTTGGGGTGGAGAGTGAGGTGTGCAAACATGGATGCAGACAACATCACAGTATGTAAACTATGCTGACAGGCCCTTCAGAGGAGGGTGTGTAACCTCTGCAGAGAAGTGAGAGAGCACAGGCTGTTGTGAAGAATGTGAGCCCTAACCGGTTTGGCTCCGTGGATAGCGTGTCGGCTGCGGAATGAAGGGTTCCAGATTTGATTCTGGTCAAGGGCATGTACCTTGGTTGTGGACACATCCCCAGTTGGGGGTGTGCAGGAGGCAGCTGATCAATGTTTCTCTCTTGTCGATGTTTCTAACTCTCTATCCCTCTCCCTTCCTCTCTGTAAAAAAAAAAATCAATAAAAATAAATATATATAAAAGAATGTGTATGGTAGGCTCTGAGAACTGTTTATCTTGAGAGTTAAGGGGCCACAGAAGGGACTATAAGGTAGTAAAAATGTAGCGGGCACTAGGGAATCACCCAAACCCACCCTGAGGACAAAGGCACTTGTTCCCCTCGCTGCTTGCAGTGTATGCTGCTGAGGTCTCACAGCTGAGTCTCCAGGCCAGTGTTGGGCTACAAAGGCCCAGAACCCGTACCCCTGTCTGGATATGGAACGTCTTGGAAGGGCCACCCCAGTTTCAGAGCTCCTAGTAGGATGGGCTGGGGTCTTTATTATAACTGCATTGCAGTTTAATTCCTTCTCTGTCCATTTCTGCTTATCTTACAAGCGTGGATAAACTTCCTGCAGGCAGATCCCTGGGTCAAAGTCTGCTTCCTGGAGAATCTGACTGGGTAGAAATAATAACAAAAACGCTAAAAAAAACAAAAAAAAACAAAATGATACCAGCAAACACAAAATCCTCCCTACATGCTGGGAACTGCTCTAAGTGCTTTACATATATTGACTCATTGGTATACGTGTTTGCATTGGCTGAAAAGTGGCTATAATTCTGTGGCCTCTGAGCACTGCAGGGTGGAGACAAGAGGCAGATGAGGCTGGGACCAGGGAAGGGGAGTGAGGCTGGAGACAAGAGGACAAGCTAGATGTAGTTGGTGCTTATTGTTTGGCAGGAAGTGAGATACGATAATAGGATGGGTGACCCCAAGACAGAGGGGCAGCTTATAGGAGCAGGAATTGGGGACACACATTGGGTTCATCTGGCAGCGCGGTCTCCTCTCCGGAGACGGGTTGGCCACCCGGAAGGTTTTGGTGGCTCCCCCTTCTCTACTGCCTGGGCTGCCACCGACTTCCTCCACCTGGGCTGATTTCGTCCTTTTCGGCGGTTGAAAATTTGCAGACGGCCCCAAAGTTTTGCGGCCGTGCCCGCGGAGAGGAATTGCCCCACGTTCCCTAGGAGAGAGCGGAACGGAAGCGGAAGCTGCGACGCTGGCGCCGGCGGCTGGGCGGTGAGGAACGGAAGCGGAAGTGGCGGCGGCGCCGGCCTGGCCTGGCCTGGCTGAGGGGAGGCGGCGGGCGGGCGCGATGGCGGAGGCCGGGCCACAGGCGCCGCCGCCCCCGGGCACCCCGAGCCGGCACGAGAAGAGCTTGGGGCTTCTCACTACCAAGTTCGTGTCGCTTCTGCAGGAGGCCAAGGACGGCGTGCTTGACCTCAAGCTGGTGCGGTCCGGCCTGCGGGGCGGCAGAGGGGATGTTGGAATAGGCCTGGGCAGGTAGCGGGAACTCCTGGGGCGACCCAGCGGAGCCCTCGGAGAGCAAGCCGCCATCCGGGTGCTTTCTCCCAAGTGGGAGGTCGGGAGCTGTGTAGTTCGTTCGGCCGAGGCCACTGGGTGTCAGCCCTGTGCCAGGCTCAGGGTTGCAGGTGCTGGTCCTCGTGGCCCTCCCTGCCCGGGGAAAAGAGCATCGGAACGTCCGTGTAGTTTGTGCCGGGCCTCTTTCCACCCTGCGGTCCTGAGCTGCTGTGATGCCTGGGAGGAGGGCTGGGCCTGTCCACCCCCTTTCCAGCCCCCTCCGGGCCAAGTCTCCAGGTAGCTGAGGGTACACCTGAGAGTGGGGCTGAGCATCCTCCTCTCTGTTCTCTCTGCCAGGCAGCTGACACCCTAGCTGTGCGCCAGAAGCGGCGGATCTACGACATTACCAACGTGCTGGAAGGTATTGGGCTGATCGAGAAAAAATCCAAGAATAGCATCCAGTGGAAGTGAGTAGAGGCACCTGGGAGGGCAGTGGGATCTCCCATCCGGAAGTGTTGGGTGGGCGGTGGAGGGTGCAGGAGAGAGCAGGGTCCAGGGGACCCAGAGCTCCTGGCCGGCCTCCTCAGCCCCCCTCCCTGGGCTCAGGGGCGTGGGGCCTGGCTGTAACACCCGGGAGATTGCGGACAAGCTGATTGAGCTTAAGGCAGAGATCGAAGAGCTGCAGCAGCGAGAGCAAGAGCTGGATCAGCACAAGGTGTGGGTGCAGCAGAGCATCCGGAACGTCACAGAGGACGTGCAGAACAGCTGATATCCTCCTGGCAGCCCCTGCTCCTGGGGTGTGGGCGAGGGGCCCTCTAGTCCAGCTGGGTTTGCATTGTGGTGTCCTGGCTCTGTCCCTCTGGGGAGGATGGTCCTGCAGCTCCTGGCCGGGTCCCAGCCTCCTGCTTCCCTCTCAGAGCCCCTCTCCCACCAATCTTGGTCTGTGATCCTTCCCTTCTAGACCCCAGACCCCAGGACTTTCTCCGAGGGCTTGTATGTTAGACCTCTGCTGAAGAGCTGGGTCTTCTGTGTGGTCTGCCATCTGTCACCATAGGCAGGGCATCAGTCGTTCTCCTTAACCCCCACACCTTGGCCTACGTGACTCATGAGGACATCTGCAGATGCTTTGCTGGTGAGCAGAGCCTGAGTGGGGGGAGATGGGGTTGGGACTGGGCTGAGCCACAGCCCTGAGCAGTGGGTTCAGTATCTAAAGAGAGTTCTGTCTCTTAAGAGAGTTGCTGGGGCCTTCCCAAAGAGCAGTCAGGCAGGGTGAGTCCTGGCTGAGAGGATCACTGGGGCTCTATGGAGGCCAACCATACTGAGGGGATACAGGAATTCTGGGCTGGGTCTCTAGGTCAGTCCCCATCTGCATGGTGCCTTGGGTTTGGCTTCTCAGGTGTGAAGAGCAAACATAAGGGAAAGTGTGTGTGCGTGTGTGTGCGTGTACCTGTACGTGTACGTGCGCTCATGCATGCATGCTTGTATGCAGGGGGCCATGATGCCCGCTTCCAACCTGCAGTTCGTTCAGTTGCATTGTGGATACAGGAGCTGTTCCTCCTCTGTCTTTGATCCCCCAGACCCGTCCTGGGGAAGGGATGTTGGCCTTGGCCAGAACACCTATACCTAGGGAGCAGCCCTCAGTTGGGGAATGGGATACTCCTGGCCAGCAATGTTTTGTTCCACATGTTTAAATTCAGATTTTCTGGTTATTCACCCCTGGGGTCTTAGAAGGAGAAAAGCTTTAGTTTTCTGTCCCAGCCACTATGGGGATTGGGTGTCTAGCCCCTCAGAGACCGTGGTCTTCCTGCTCCAAGGAACAGGAACCCCCATTCCCAGCTCAGATTGAACCCCTGGGCCCTGACCCATCCCCCTTGTTATTCTAGGAGACACTCTTCTAGCCATCCGGGCTCCTTCTGGCACCAGCTTGGAGGTGCCCATCCCAGAGGTGGGTGCTCAGCTCAGGCAGGCGGGGTTGGCTGAGGGCGGGGGCTGGCTGTGGAGCCCGATAAGTCTCGGGTGGGGTGGGTAGGGGAGGCCTGAGGTTTCGGGTTATCTAGGAGAATGGGCAGCCTGGGGTGAGAGAGGGCACTGTGGCTCAGGGTCAGGCAGGAGCCAAGCCTGCTTCCAATTCCACCTGCCCCACACCTGCAGGGCCTCAATGGGCAGAAGAAGTACCAGATTCATTTGAAGAGTGTGAGTGGTCCCATCGAGGTGCTGCTGGTGAACAAGGAGGCATGGAGCTCACCGCCTGTGGCAGTGCCTGTGCCTCCACCTGAAGATCTGCTCCAGAGCCCATCTGCTCTCTCTACTCCTCCACCTCTACCCAAACCTGCTGTGGCCCTGCCCCAGGATGCCTCACACCCAAGCAGTCCCCAGGTCACCAGCACCACCACCATCTGTGCCCCTGCTAGCGTCGAAGCCCAAGGGATGGCCATTCCAGCAGCTGAGATCATAGGTGAGGCATGATGAGCATCTGGTGATGGGGTGATCTCGGGGGCCCAAGAGGCAATACATCTGTGTTGTGGGATGCTGTACTCAGAGCTGGAAGAGACCTTGTGGAGGTTGTCCTTTTCCTGACCCTCAGCTGGCCTCCCCTTGCTGTGACAAGGGAGCCTTTTTTCTTTTTAAAAAAAATATGTTTTTATTGATTTCAGAGAGAGGAAGGGAGAGGGAGAGAGAGGTAGAAACAAAGATGATGAGAATCACCGATCGGCTGCCTCCTGCATGCCCCCTACTGGGGATTGAGCCCACAACTCAGGCATGTGCCCTGACTGAGAATCGAACTGTGACCTCCTGGTTCATTGGTTGATGCTCAACCACTGAGCCACACTGGCGGGACAAGGAGAGCCTTTTTTAACAGGGAATCTCTGACTGTGTGAAGGGACATTAGTGGTGGCAGTTTCCCCACAGACCCACCTGTCTGACTTGCCTTGGCAGCCTCTGTGTTAGAGGCCTCATGCCCCTGTCTCCTGCAGTACCTCATTTCCAGATGACCTCTTCGGGGGTGACTGGCAGTGCCTGACTCTCCTTGGGCCTGGGAACCAGGGCTGTAGTCATCCTGGCTGTGGGTTCTAGCACAGCCATTTTCAATATTCCATTTCCTGCCCCAAGTGATGGGTTTGGGCCATGTGGTTGCAGTGAGTGGCGGCCCTGGATCTGATAGCAAGGACAGTGGTGAGCTCAGCTCACTCCCGCTGGGCCCGGCAGCACTGGACACCCGGCCACTGCAGTCATCTGCCCTGCTGGACAGCAGCAGTAGCAGTAGCAGCAGCAGCAGCAGCAGCAGCAGCAGCAGTTCATCTGGACCCAACCCTTCTACCTCCTTTGAGCCCATCAAAGTGGACCCCACAGGTGGTGAGTACTTGTCCCATCAGGAGCAAGGAGAATCCAGCCTGAGCCAGTTTTGGGTCAGAAACAGAATTTGGGCTAGAAACCCAGCTCTCCTATCTCCTCAGCCAGAGCTGGCCAGCATGAGGGCCAGCCCTTGCTGTCAACCCTGCCTAGACCAGAGCTCTGCCAACGAGAGTGCGGAGCTTGGCCTCCTTCTGGTGCGGTGCCCCTCTGTCCCCCTTATTGGTCTGACCCAGAACTCCCCGGCCCTCTCTCAAGCCCGGCCTGCCACCCTGGACTTAGGTCTCAAGAAGGCAGAGCACTCTCTTGGGGACGGGGCTGTGGTATGACCCTCAGGCTCCAAAGGTCGGCAGCCCCTTCCCTGGAGAGGCGATGTTATCTGCCTGGATTCCATCTCCATCCTGTGCCTGAGTGTTTGCTTTTTCCAGGACTCGTTCTCCTCAGCCCATAAACACCGCTCCCACTAAATGAGCATCCCTCTGAGTATCCCCCTCTCACCTTCCCTGTCTTCTCTCTGTCAGGACTCTGAAAAAGCCATCTCCACTCCACTTCATATGTTGGTCTCCCAGTCACCCTTCAGTTGCAGCAGTTAGGACCCCTGTACCCACCCCACACCCCATGCTCTTGATACCCACCCCCGACTGCCAGCTCCAGCGCATTTTGAGGCTCATGTGCCCTGCTGCTCTTTTGCTTCGTATTGATGCTTTTTTTCTCCTTTGGCTTTAATGATACCAGCTCTTGGCTCCTCTTACCGGCTTCCCTTCTGGCCTCTCCCTGGCGCTTCTTTAACCATTGACACTCCCGGGCCTCTATCCCATTCCACACCTGCAGAGGGCTAGGTGAGCCCCAGCCTCCGTCTTGCCTAGATCTTTTGCCTGAACTCCATGCTTGTGTCCACGTGCCTTCCTCTGCACATCCAATGGGCACTTCATTCCCATGTGTTCTCAACTAAAACTTGCTTTTCCAGTTCCAGCTCCTTCGACTCCTCACCTCGCATCACCTAAGTGAGTTCAATTCCAGATATCTCTTATATCCCCAACACTCAGGATCACTGCCAGCCACCTTTCTCGTAAATTCTTCAGCATCCTCCTCTTTACCTCAACCGACAAGGGTCTGTCTGAAACACAACCTGACTGGCATTCCTCTGTTTACAAAAGTACCTTTAATGGCTTCCTAAGGCCTGCTGGGTAAAACCAGAGCTCCTACACCTCGCCTATGACATCCCTGGTGATCAGCCAGCCGCGGCTCCTCCCAGCTTCATTTTCCTCTGCTTTGCATGTGCATCCTCCCGATGAGACTTTTGTAGCAGGGTTGTCACCCTGTAGCACCAGCCCCTGTTGAAGTGTCTGCCTCCTCTGCCAGGTAACCCTGCTCGGGTGTGCTGTCTGAGCCTGGCACCAAGGAAGTGCTCAGTAAGGGCAAGGATGGATAGGGCATTCTTCAGGCAGGATATCCTGCATCAGACAGGGTATCCTCCATCAGACAGGGTATCCTGCATCAGACAGGGTATCCTCCATCAGACAGGGTATCCTGCATCAGACAGCATATGCATGCTGGACCCAGAAAGGGAGTGGTGTGCTTGCCCTTCTGCAGCACTTCTGAGTTACAAGGGCGTACCAGTCACCTCCAGTGAGCCTTAGGTATCCTGGACTCCACACTGAAGAATTTGTCAGCAAGGGAGACCAACAGATAATGCCAGCCTGGCTTAGGGCAGGGCCTTCCTCTCTTCAGCTATGTGGAACCCCAGGGTGGGTGGTATAGGATCTGAGAAAGTTGGGGGCTAGAGTGGGACCTCTGTGCCCTTGAGCATGGCTTTCTTATCTTTCAGTTCTGGAACTCCCCAAAGAGCTGTCAGAAATTTTTGATCCCACACCAGGTAGGGCTGTGTTCCTCCTTGGGGCTGGGAACGGGGCACAGCTTATTGGGTCTTGCAGCTTCTGAGGAAGCTTGGGGACGGGGTTATGATTGGTACCTGGACATAGTGTAAAAGTTCCTGATGGGAGCAGACGGAGGTCCTCTTCATGGGCTTGGTGGGTGGAGAGGCAGGAGCCAGAATGTGAGTGAGGTCTCCCTCCTTCCCCAGAGTGCATGAGCTCGGAGCTACTGGAGGAGCTGATGTCCTCAGAAGGTGGGTGGCCCAGGAAGGTGGGCGGTGGGTGTGGGCAAGGGGTTGGGCGGCTGTTGTGGGGGGCCTTGGCCTTGACCTCAGGCCTCAGTCTGGTGCTCTCTGCAGTGTTTGCCCCCCTTCTCCGCCTTTCTCCGCCCCCCGGAGACCACGATTACATCTACAACCTGGATGAGAGTGAAGGCGTCTGTGACCTCTTTGATGTGCCTGTTCTCAACCTCTGACGGGGACATGCCCTATGTGGCTGGGACACAGACTGTCTAACCTGAGGGCTGCTTGGGGACCTCCTACATCTCAGCCGTACACACAGCTTGAGAGCACAGACTCCGGCTTCCCCAGCTTCCCCTCATGGCACAGTTCTGGCCACAGCTCCCACTCCTGCACTGACACCTGCATTGTGCTGGGAGAGCAGAAGGGGCTCAGCTCCCTCCATGGTGGAGCCAAAATATTTGCTTCTCCTTTTCTGGAGCCTTCCCCCACCTGTGTCCTCCCTGTGCCCCGCCCTGAGCCCAGGCTCTGCTGCCACCCAGTGTCACAGAGTGAGGAAACACATTCACTCCATAGGGCAGCTTGTCTAACCTCCCCCTTGCCCTGTTCCTGTCAGCTCTCCCCCTCCCAGGAGGGAAGCTGGGGTGGGGCTGGGCACTTGCCAGCACCACTCCTTGCCTCCTTCTCTTCTCTCCACCCCTTTACCCTAGAGCTCCTCCTGGACCTGTCCTGCCTCCCTTCTGCCTGGCCCTTAGCCCTGACCACCTGTAGGTGATGTTGGGGGAAGGGGGAGGGTGCTGACAGGAACAGAGGTCTCTAGCTAGGAATCTGGGCAGGTGAGTCCCTGAGGATTGACCCAGCCTCTCTACTCCCAATAGCCCCTCGTTTATTCATTTACCCTCATTTAGAGCCATTTGCAGAGATTTAGAAAGATTTGCAGTAACGAATGGATTCCTATATAAAGATTATTTTTATACTTTTTTTCAACAAAAGGAAAATGTAATATTTGTACAGTGTCCAAGTGAATAAAGATCGTGCCTAAGGCTATCTCTGGTCTGGTTTTTTTGGCCCTCTCCCTGGGACCGCTGGATGGGTGGTGGGACTGGGTGGGTCACCTTGCTGGGAAGGAGGTGTGGCGGAGCCAGCTGCCCGCCCTCCCTACTCCACCTGCCGCACCTTGGGGCGGGGCGGGGCCGCCTCTTCAGGGCGGGGCAGTCCCGGCGCCGGCCTCCCACCCTCGGACTCCAACCCGGAACTAGCCTCGGCTCCCTCGGGAAAGCCGGCGCCGGGCCTGGAGTGGGCGCCTGGGCAGTGAGTGCGGGCCACGGGCTTCAGGCCTTAGACAGGGGCGCCCTCATTGTCCCCAGGGGCCCAGACCCAGTGCGCCCTTGGCAGGAGGCGGCAAGGTGGAAGGTACAGGTGTCCCGCCCCGGCTGGACCATGGCGCCCCCTCGGGACGTGGTGAAGATCGCCGTTCAGAAGCGTGACGCCATCCCGCAGCTCATCCAGCTGGACCAGGTCACCCGGCCGGGCCGGCCAACATCACCCCACTGCCCACCTCTGGGTCGCCCCCTTCCCCCCGAAACAGCCCACCCTCCCCCGTCCCCAGGTTCTTCCCCACTCCTGGCCCCGTGAGTGACGCCTTCACTTGCAGGCAAAGCCCCTGGCCGCTGTGCTGAAGGAGGTGTGCGACGCGTGAGTGCGGGCCTGGCCGGCCAGCGGGTGGGGAAGGGCTGCGGGAGGGCCGCCGCTTTCCCGCCTCACTAAGCCTCCTCGCCCGCAGGTGGAGTCTGGCTCACTCTGAACGCTATGCCCTGCAGTTTGCTGATGGACACAGGAGATACATCACCGAGAATGTGAGCCCCTTCTCCCCTTTAGCCCCTTCTAACTCCTGATTCCTGACCTGATTCCTCACCCCTCATCCTCAGGGATCTCTCACTGAGTTCCAAATCCTCCCTCACTGACAACCCCAATTAACCCATCCTGAGAGCCCTTCTTGACTTCTCTCTCTTCTTTGTCTTCTCCAGAACCGCTCAGAGATCAAGAATGGCAGCATCCTGTGCCTCAGCACCGCCCCAGTAATGCCCCTCCTGGCCCCGCCCGCATTCCCTGCCCGGCTGGCTGCTGTGCCTCCTTCTGTTCCCCTGTGCCTCTCCCTGCCCCAGGTCCCGGGGCCCCAGTCACATCCCTGCAGTGCTCCACCTAGTGGACACCCCGGTCTCCACACCTCCAGTTCCCACTTCTTACCTCCACCCAGCCTCCTCACCTGAGCTTCTGCTTCTACCCCTGCCAGGACCTTGAGGCTGAGCAGCTGTTAGGTGTGCTGCAGAGCGGGAGTCGTGAAGGACGCCGGGAAGCCCTGCAGCACCTCGTCCTGCTGGCTCCAGACATGACCTTTGCCCAGGAGGTCATCAGCCGTGAAGGGCTTCAGAAGCTAGGCACCATCATTGAGGACGGGGATGAGTGAGCGTCGGGCTGTGGTGGGTGGTGGACATGGGGGGCTGGGGGTCCTGACTGGCCCTGCTCAGCCCCAGATATGCCCCCAGCCTAGGAGAGGAGCTGGCCCTCGCACTGCAGGCCTTCTTGGAGCTCATGGAGCACGGCGTGGTGTCCTGGGAGACGCTCAGTATCCCCTTTGTTAAGAAGGTGGGTGGGCTTTTCTAGGGACAGTGGGGTGGGGTTAGGATCTGGCCATGCATGCTGACAACCTCTACCCCTCTTACAGGTGATACGCTATGTGAACATGAACCTGATGGACGCATCTGTGCAGCCCCTGGCCCTCAGGCTGCTGGAGAGTGTGACCTTGAGCAGCCCTACTCTGGGCCAGGTGGTCAAGAGTGAGGTGCCACTGGACAGGCTGCTGGTACACCTACAGGTGTAAGTGTCTGGGGGTGGGGCACAGATGAAGGGAGTGGCGCCAGATGCTGGATGGCCGATTGAGTCCTCTTTTTGTCCCAGGATGAATCAGCAGCTGCAAACCAAGGCCATGGCACTGCTGACAGCCTTGCTGCAGGGGGCCAGCCCTGTGGACCGTCAGGTGGGTGTCCATCTGGTGGATGGATGAGGGGCAGGAGCTGGTGAGCACTGAGCTCTACTGCGGGCCTAGGGTGGGTGCTCGTGCTGAGGCTGCATCATCTAAGCCCCCTTCCCGCCCACTCGCAGCACATGCTTGACTACCTGTGGCAGAGAAACCTTCGCCAGTTCATCTATAAGGTAGGAAGCCCTGGCCAGGCAGGCCCACCCACTCCTCCTCCCCCAGTGAGCCCACGCTTACTCCCCTGGACTCGCTGTCCTCCAGAGCATCATCCATAGCGCAGCACCACTGGGCGACGAGATGGCTCACCACTTGTACGTGCTGCAGTCCCTTACACTGGGGTTGCTGGAGCAGCGCATGCGGACACCACTGGACCCCTACAGCCAGGTGGGTGCCTTTGGGATACAGAGGCTGGGGGCAGCCGGAGCTTGGCCTTGAATCTGTGATCGTGACCACCCCCAAATAATGACCCTCAGGAGCAGCGGGAGCAGCTGCAGGCCCTGCGCCAGGCTGCCTTTGAGCTGGAAGGGGAGTCTCCCAGTGCCGGGCTGAGTGCCGACCGGCGCCGTTCCCTCTGTGCCCGGGAGTTCCGCAAACTGGGCTTCACCGTGAGTGACCCCTGCCTCAACCCCGGGCTGCCGTTGTTCCAGAGGACGGGGGCCCTTCCTCAGCTGCCTGTCCTCGTCCCCCAGAACAGCAACCCCGCTCAGGACCTGGAGCGTGTGCCCCCCGGCCTGCTGGCCCTGGACAACATGCTCTACTTCTCCAAACACGCACCCAGTGCCTACAGCCGGGTCAGTGTTGGGGTGTGGGCAGAGCGGGATGCCTGCCTGTGATGGGTCCCCAGGGACTTAGCTGTGACTCTCTGCTCCTTTCTCTGCTCCCACCACCCCAGTTTGTGTTGGAGAACAGTAGTCGTGAGGACAAGCATGAGTGCCCCTTTGCCCGGAGCAGCATCCAGCTGACGGTGCTGCTGTGTGAGCTGCTCCGTGTCGGGGAGCCCTGTGAGTGGGATTGGGCAGTGTGTCCGGGAACGGGGGACGGAAGGGCAGAGAGGGCCAGGGGCTTCACATACTTCCTCCCTGAGCCCCTCCTGCCCCCCTGCTCCAGGCTCCGAAACGGCCCAGGACTTTTCACCCATGTTCTTCAGCCAAGACCAGAGCTTCCATGAGCTCTTCTGTGTGAGCATTCAGCTTCTGAATAAGACCTGGAAGGAGATGCGGGCCACACAGGAGGACTTTGACAAGGTGGGTGGGTGGGAGCTGGAGGCCTGGGCCAGGGCAGGGGGCTATGCAGGGTCGGGGTCCAGAGCTCAGACCCTGAACTGAGCCTGGGGTGGCCCCAGGTCATGCAAGTGGTCCGGGAGCAGCTGGCCCGTACGCTGGCCCTAAAGCCCAGCTCCCTGGAGCTCTTCCGAACCAAGGTGAACGCACTCACTTACGCGGAGGTGCTGCGACTGCGCCAGACGGAGCGGCTGCATCAGGAGGTCACGCTCGCCCCTCCCATACTGTGAGTGGGTGGGGATGGGTCCCAGTCCTAGCCCCCCTTTCCCTGGTACCCCATGGGCCTGTCCCAGGTCAGTTTCGGTCAGCAACCCCCCCCACCCCCCCCCAGGGAGCTTCGGGAGAAGCTGAAGCCAGAGCTCATGAGCCTGATCCGCCAGCAGCGTCTGCTCCGCCTCTGCGAGGGCACACTCTTCCGCAAGATCAGCAGCCGGAGACGCCAGGGTTGTTGAGGGGGCAGCGGGCAGAGAGGGTTTGGCCTGGGTCAGGGCCCCTCTGCTCACTCCTTCCCTCTTCCCCTTGCTGCCCATAGACAAGCTGTGGTTCTGCTGCCTGTCCCCCAACCACAAAGTGCTGCAGTATGGGGACGTGGAGGACGGTGCCAGTCCACCTGCCCCCGAGAGCCTCCCAGAACAGCGTAAGGAGGGCAGGGACAGGGACAGGACACCTGCTCTCCCAGACCTCCCCATGCCCCGGGACGCCTGGGGCCCCGGTGGTCAACCCAGTCTTCTTCCCGCAGTCCCAGTGGCTGACCTCAGGGCACTGCTGACCGGCAAGGACTGCCCCCACGTCCGGGAGAAAGGCTCACTGAAGCAGAACAAGGTGAGGGCAGGGGCCTGGGCTCCTTCCCACTTGCCCTGCCCTGCCCCCTGCTCAGTGCTCATGGCTCCCTTCCTCCCAGGACCTCTGTGAGTTGGCTTTCTCAGTCAGCTATGACCACGGGGAGGAGGAGGCGTACCTCAACTTCATCGCCCCCTCCAAACAGGAGGTGAGTGTCGGGCAGGCTGAGCTGAATTGGGCAGATGGGCCAGGGAAGAGGCTGGCAGGTCCTCATGGAGCCGTCCCCGCCCCCAGTTCCACCTGTGGACAGATGGGCTGAGCACCCTGCTGGGCAGTCCCATGGGCAGTGAGCAGACACGGCTGGACTTGGAGCAGCTGCTGACCATGGAGACCAAGCTGCGCTTGTTGGAGCTGGAGAACGTGCCCATCCCTGAGCAGCCACCTCCCATCCCCCCGCCCCCCACCAATTTCAACTTCTGCTATGACTGCAGTGTCACTGAACCTTGACAGGTTGGCCGAGGGCCACAGCTGCTGCCACTGTGGTGGCCGTGAAGGGTGGAGTGTGCAGCAGTGCAGACACCCTGGCCAGCAGAGGCTGCAGCAGGAATAAAGTCTGCTTGGCTCCTGGGTATGTGTCGAGCCAGCTGTGAACTCTGTGGGCCAAGCCTGCCTTCAAACTCGGTTGGTGCAGGAGATGTGGGCATGAGGCCAGGGCCACAGCTTGGGGCCACAAACCTGGGCAGCTACAGTTGAGGGGCTTGTCCTTCCTCAGGATGAGTCCTCAGCCTCCCTCAGTGCTGGGCCTGCAGACAGGGATGGCCTGTGTTTGGGAGGCACCAACCAAGAGAGTGCGGGTGCTACCAGCCAGGTGAGGGAGGAGGCACGGCCCCAAGTGGAGGCCTTCCTGGGCAGCATTCACAGGGGCCTAATGTGGGAGCCACGTTTCCAGAGGCCTCTGAGAGTCTGAGCTCAGTCCTCAACCTTGCTTGGCTGCCCCGTGTCCTTTGTGGGACTTGGAGAACCTCTGGTGGGAGCAGGACAGGAGAGATGTGAAGCTGGGCCTGCCTTGTGTTGAAGGGCAGATGTAAGATTCCAAAAGACATCCCCCAGTGGTGGGAGGATATTCTGACAAGAAGGAGTTCAGTGCAGGAAGCCTGCATTCTGATTAAAACCCACTGCAGGAGGGTGGGATGGGCACAGGAAGGCCAGAGCTCCTGGGATCAGAGGTGGCTGGGGGATTGGGCCCAGCTGGAGGTCACGCCAGGAGGCTCTGGTCATGGACCTCCAGCCTCTGAGGCCAAGAGGAGCAGCCCTGCCCACAGGACAGACTGAAAGCGTCACCATCCACTGACCTCCTCTTCCACTCTTCTTGCTACCTCTTCCCCGGCAACTCCTCAAATGTCTTTTTAAACAATGTTAACCGTCAACATGTTGCCTTGAAAAGTGATGAAATGACATCTCCTTTGGAGAATGTACTGAGCTTCCCCTCCCCCAGCTATGCTTCTGACTCAGGCACCCGGAGACTTCCCACCACAGTTGGAATAACTGCTGTTTAGTTCAAG
The DNA here is from genome assembly GCF_964212035.1 of Myotis nattereri. Lineage (NCBI taxonomy): Eukaryota > Metazoa > Chordata > Mammalia > Chiroptera > Vespertilionidae > Myotis > Myotis nattereri. Next base: position 12,937,082 of record NC_138090.1, read on the forward strand.
GTGGAAGTAGGGGTGGGGATCCCAGATGCTGTTAAGTCTCCCAGTACTCCTTGTCTGGTGGTCCTTTGTGCAGGCCACCATCATCTTGACAAGAACCTCCTGGTTTCCTGTCTCCAGTCTTCTCAATACCAGCTACCCGAGCTGTTCTAGCAAACATGAAGCTGATCTGATCACACACACTACCCCATCCTGTATTCGTCAGTGTCTCCCTATTGTCCAGGGGGTAATGGTCATGGTACCATGATGGGCAGAGTAGAGATGGGTTGCAGACATGTATGTGGTTTAGGCCCTGTGCAGGGTTCTCAGTGCTTGGCCCCTGCTGGCACCCTCCCTGCACCCTGTTGGGGCCTAGACACCCCCCACTCCAGTGTCAGCTCTGGCCTGCCATGTGCACCCCCCAGTCCCTTCTGCCTGATTGCCCCTTCTCTCGCTTCTCATTTTTTCTGCCTTGAGTCCTTCCTTGACCTCCCAGGCTAAGCTCGTGACTCCGCTGGGTCCCCAGTCCCAGGTGCTGTTGCGGTTTGTGCACATGGCTGTCCCCGCCTGTTGGCTGATTTGCTTCTCCAACTGCCCTGGCGGCTGGGAGAGCTTCACCACCTCTGAATCCCCACAAAAAGCAGGCACTCAGGCAGCCCAGTTGGCTGCTCCTAGAACTGATGGACAGATGGACAAAATGGAGGTGGACGTAAGGAGGGCCCGACAGACTTTCTAAGAGCTGCTGTTGAGAATTCCCTGGCAGTTTAAGAGGTTGGACTAGATGACCTCTAAGGACCCTTCCTACCCAGCGAGGCTGTTCGCTATCGTCTTTCTTGCCTCCCTGCCCGCCGCCCCCCGCCCCACCCCCCAAAGACTACCTCATGGACTCTGGCATCGTTGATCAGTATGTTCCTGGGGTCTGGCTGGGCCCAGTGCACACAGATGTGCCTTTGCTACAGGACCTGCCTGGGAGCTCATGCTGGGAGAGGCCTCCAGACTTTTGGAACCTCCCATCATACGGGGAAGCTGGGACCTGCTAGGGGCTCCTAGGGGGCTTTGGGCCACACCCGAGGAAGTTGTCTGGTGTTTCCTCCCTTGTCCCTGGACAGGGCAGGGCTGCTTCAACTGAGGTGGGGAGGGGAGAGAACTTAAAATAAAGAGGTAGAATCTGGAATTTTTAATCTTGTTTGGGTTTACAACAAAGATAAGGCTTGGGTGCTAAAGTTCAGCGCTGGTAGGGGACTGGGACTACTAGAATAGGGAACAAGGTAGGGCATAGGCCTTGGATGGAAGTAGGCAGAGCAAGAGGGGGGTCTGCTCCTCTCCAGCATCCAACCCAGCCACCTATGGGCCTGGGGCTTCCAGACCCAGGCCTGGCCAGGAGATCAGGAGCTGGCATTTCCAGGGGCCTCATGTAGCTGGCAAGCCCCCTGCCAGGCTGGGGTAGGAAGCACCCCAGGCTGCCCTGGATTAGCCCCACCTCCAGTCCTTGCAAAGGTGTTTATAGCTTAGGGAAGGAGCCCTGGGTCTGTAGCAGAGGGAAACAGGAGGCACTGAGTCAGACTCCAGGTGAAGAAGCCAGGGCTAGGGGCATGAGGCTGAGCCACAGGGCCGCGTACTGACCTGGCCTCAGAGTGTTAGGGTCAGGTCAGCCCCTCCCACGAAGCGGGACTGGATGCAGATCACCTGGGGCAGTTGGGCTTGGAATCGCCTGACAGCAGCTATGCTAATACCAGGGCACATGGCGACATCTAACATCTGGATCTGCTTGCACGCCTGCCCAATGGTATCCAGCGTTCTGCAGGAAGGCCCCGGTGTGAGTGCCTGACCCGAGGCTGGTCCCAGCCCAGCCCAGCCCCTGCACTGGCATTGTTGGACACTCACTGCTCTGTGAGCCGACTGCAGCTGGACAGGTTGAGGTGCTGCAGCCTCGGCCAGGAGCTGGCTGCCTGGGCCCAGCCCTCGTCACTGAGGAGGCTGCAGTGACTCAGCGCCAGGCGCTCCAGGCTAGGGCAGCCCCTGGCCACAGCCACCAAGCCGTTATCTGTGAGTGCTGGCAACAGGCTCAGTGACAACTGCCTCAGCTGGGGGAACTGGAGCACCTGCAAGGATGGAGGATGTGGGGCTGGGGTGTAGTATGGCACTGGAGCCAAGGGCCAGGGGCTCTTCTAGGTTCCCCACCCCCAGCAAAAGGAGAGGCCATACACAGCAGAAGCCAACAAGAAAGGAACTTTTTCTAAGCAAAAAGGGGGGGGGGGGCGGTCAGGCCCCTGGCTCCAGCCCCGGATCCTCAGCCTATCCACACCCCCAGTCCCACACCTGTGCCAAACTGGCATCAGTCAGCTTGCTGCAGGCTGTGAGGTCCAACTCCTGCAGGGCCTGCAGCATGAGCAGGGAGGGGCCCTGTGGCTGGGGAGAAGGGTCCATGGGGCCTGAGGCCTGATGCTCCAGCTCTTGGTGTGGCTGTGGGAAGAGACCCCTGCTTCTCAGTTCCTCCTGAGTTTGGCCCTCAAATGCTCCTAGAGAGAGACTCAGGAGGGCAGGTGAGCCCAGGGACCACCCACCCTTCATGACCTTGAGGGTCCCACACCTGGGCTTTCTGTGCTGGCTCCTCACTGGGTTCCCCCAGCCCCAGAAGCCCCCAGTCATGAAGCTCCTTGCACCAGGCCAGGCGCAGGACTGAGAGGGGAGTGAGGTAGGTGCAGATGGCCTGCAGGGTCCGGTTGGTGAGGGCCACACAAGAGGATAAGTCTAGCACTCTGAGACTCGGTCCCAGCGCTGGGATCAGGGAGAGCACTGAGGTGTCCTAGGAGGAAAGTGGAGAAGGGAGAGAGTAATGGAAAGATGGCAAGGGTCACTTAGAAGGTTCTGGCCCGACAGGCAATAAGGAGCTAGCAGAGGGCCCACGGAGGGAGGCGATGATGTCCCTGTGCTGGTAAAGGTTGGAGTGGACATGGGGAGCCATGGGGCTAGGACACCAGGAGTTTGCTGGAGGATAGCGCTTGGCTGGGGCAGGAAAGATGCTGGTAGAAATGTCTCAGGTATCTGCCCTGACTGTGCTCCCAGTCCCTGCTGAAGGGGTGGGCTGAGGCTGCCCTCTGACCACAGCTTATTGGACTAGTGGTGGACATCTGACCCAATCAGATATGCTCCCTCTAGATTGTGAAGCAGAACTGTGAGGTCACAGTGGGCACAGGGCTGCTACCTGGCAGAAGCAGTCATGGTGGGGGGAGTGGGAGCTAAGGGCGGAGGAGAATAAACTGGTGTGTAGAGAGATACAGAGACACAAGAATGTGAGGCTCCAGTGTCCAGCTAAGAGACAACAGTGGTAAAAGGAAGATGGAGGCGGGCAGGGGAAGAGAGGTGCTGTGGGGAAAAGGTTAAGAGGCGGTTTTCAGGTTGGGAATCCCCTGGTCACATGGATAGATTGAAGGAATAGCCCACCAAACAAGACTGCCATTGCCGAGACAGGGACGCCACCCAGAGGGACAGGGCGGAGCCCTAATGAAGAGACCGGCTTCAGAGAGAAAGTGACTCTGCTGCCCCCACATCACATTACCCCCCTCAGGCCCTGCCTGAGAAGCCTCTTCTGTGTAACCTCGGTGCCCCTCCCCCCAGGGCTCAGTTCCGTCACCTCCTCCTCCAGCCTTCCTAGCCCCTGGAACACCTGCTTTTAGTGCCTCCAACTGCAGTGGTCACTGAGCACTTGGCACGCCCAGTGGGTGCCACCTCCTGGGCTGGGCCTCCCTTTCCCTGAGCCCACAGTGGGAGCTGCCAGGAGGGTGCTGGGGGCCGCACAGCCACACTGTCTTGTCTAGGCCCCTTTCCCCTTCCAGAATGTGTTCCAAGTTCAGTTCTAACTACTTGGGCACAAACACCGGGCAGCTCTCCCTCGTGCCACACCTCCACTTTTCCCAGCCCTGCCCTGGGGAGGGGGGAGGGGAGGTGGCTCACCTTGAGTGAGGAGCAGTAGGCCAGGCTGAGAGAGGCCAGTGGGGGTGGAGCTCTGCGCGCTGAGCCCAGAGCCTGGGCCAATACCCGCCCGCTCACTAGGCAGCACTCAGCCATGTCCAGGCGCTGCAGCTTCCGCAGGCCCCCAAGGGCTGTGCACCCCGCATCCGTCAGCCGCTGCAGCTTCCTTAGGCTCAGGCGCCGCAGGTGCCGCAGGCCCCGGCTCACGGCCAGCAGCGCCCCGTCAGCCAATTCTGAGCAGCCGCTGAGGTCCAGGGAGGTAAGGCCTGGCTGCTGGCGGCAAAGGGCAGCCACAGCCTCTGTGGAGAGGTCCCGGCAGCCGTGCAGGCTCAGCTCCTGCAGCTGTAGCCCAGCCACCTGGCCCAGGGCCTGCAGGGCCTCGGGTGGCAAGCCAGTGCCACTCAGGTCCAGGGCGCGCAGCCTAGCAGCCCGCTCCTTCACGAACTGCAGCAGGTTGTGGAAGGAAAGTTGGGACGGGGAGGAGTCCTGGGGGTTGATGGAGCCCCAGGCTGGGCCTAGCTCAAAGGTGAGGTGACAGTAGGCCAAGGAGAGGCGCTCTAGGCTGGGGGCGCAGCCGCTTAGCCTGTTGAAGCTGAGGTCTGCCAGGTCTCGCAGGCCAGCCAGGTTGAGCTCGCGGAGGCCGCTCAGTGCCTGCCGGACCTGCTGTGCTGTTTCGGGTTGAGCGAGCAGTGTGCCCGATACAAAGAGGCTGTTGCAGCCACTGAGGTCAAGGCTACGCAGGGCCGGACAGCCCAGGATCAGGGTCACAAAGGAGGCCTCTGTGGGGCTGCCCCCACCGAGGCACAAGCTCTGCAGGTGGGGGCCCAGGTGGTAGGCAATAGACTGCAGCACCTGGTGTGAAGCTGGTGAGCCATCCAGGTTGGTCAGGCCGATGCAGGAGACGCCCCGGAGGCCCAGGCTCTTGATGGTTGGGAGAGAGGCCGAGGACACAGGGATATTGTACCGCACATTTATCTAAAGGGCAGCAGCAGACTTGGGTTAGCCCTCTCACCTCAGAGGATGCTGGGCATCAGATCTGGTTAGAGGTTCAGGTCAGGGAAGGACCCTTCTACACAGGGGGCCCACTAGGGTATGAAATGTCATGTGTGGTTGAGGGGTGCTGGTGGGAAGTGAGAGCTGGAGGACAAGTCACACTGGGGCCCAAGGGGATTGATGACTAAGGGGAGGACAGGAGATTAGTGATGGATGGGTCTAGATGCCTATGGAGTCCTGTGAGGAGTGGGGAGTTGGCATGCAGGGTACAGGAGGAGTAGGGGATGGCCTGGAGGAGGTCCAGGGAGCAGGAGGACCCCAACCTTTGGGACTTGCAGACGGTGGCCCTGAGACCCATTAACTAGAAAGCAACCAGCCTTCGCTACTTTCTTAAGAGCATATAAATAGCCCTCAGATCAGCTGAAGGCGGGAAGAAGCGAGGCAGGTGTCACTCACCACAACCCGCTGTGGCCCAGATGCCAGAGATCTGGGGCAGGCAGTGAGGCTGAGGCCTCCCGGTGGCTTCAGTGTCTCAGCCACATGTTTGCAAAAATGGGTTTTGTGTGTAAGTGAAAATGTGCGCATGCATGCATGTGTGTACGTGCACACACTAACTCGTGTGAGCTCCACAGGCTCCAGAGTTTGAGAGTGCTTGTGATTCCCGAGAATCTTCTCTGGAGGGTCCGTCTTATCCAGGTAAGGAAGGAGAGCCTCCATTTCTGGGGGCAGGAACCAAGAGAATGAATCTTCGCCCAGCCGGTGTGGCTCAGTGGTTGAGCATCAACATATGAATTCCCGGTCAGGGCACATGCTCTGGTTGCCGGCTTGGACCCCAGTGTAGGGCGGGCAGGAGGCAGCCAATCAATGAGTCTTTCTCATCATTGATGTTTCTACCTCCCTCTCCCTCTCCCTTCCTCTCTGAAATGAATGAATGAATCCCAGGGGCGCCGAGGCAGTTGAGCTGGCCCTGCCTTGGAGGAACAGGTGAGCGAGAGTGGGGAGCAGACAGCTGAAGCGGGGGAGGCAGGAGGCCAGCTCAGGGCTAAGTCATTGTGGGAATAAGCTGGCTTGTGCAGGAGCTTGGGGAGGCCCCAGCTAACGAGGTGTTTCACAAAACCTTCCCTGACCTTGTGCCAGAGGGAGCTAAAGTGCAGTGGGTACAGGTCTTTGTGGAACAGGTCTGTGGCAGAGGGAGAAGAAGGTTTGGCTTCTAAAATCCTAGCCCTGTTCCTCTACCTGAGGAGGCCCAGGTTGCAGGCAAGTGGTACTCAGAGAGGCTCTTGTCTTAATGTATCAACACGATCCTGATGCAGGAAAGCAAGCTCCCTGGAAAACTGCCCTGTCAGCAACTGTAGAACCCACATTCCCTGCGGTGCCCCACAGAACAGCAAAGAGGAGAAAGGTAGACATGGCATGTAACGTGCACTCCTGTAAGATATCCGTCCACAGGTTCCTCCCAGGAAGACACATGGAACTCAGCCCCAGGTGCGGAGAAACCAGCCTGACTTCTGCCAGAGAGAAGCAGTCATCTATGGCTACCGTGGTGTCGTCATGGGGAGGCGTGGGTGGTAAGTGATGGGGACCAGCTCCTGGCTGCTTCCACAGGGATTGGGGGGTCAAACCAGGTTTCCTTTCCACACCTCCTCCCCTGAGCGAGGTACAGCAGGCCTCCCGCCATTTCCACGCCCTGCGTGCCAGATGAGCCAGTCTGATGATGCATGGAGTGAACTGTGGCTGGGGGAGTGCAGAGCCTGCTGGTTACCCAGGCAGCACCCGCCCCCTCGGCCACCCCCGCAGGCCCCAGCTCCTTCTGCCTTCAGTCTTCCTTCTTTACCTTCCTTCCTGAGCCCGGGGCTGTGGGGGGGTGGTGTATGGGGGGGTGTGGTGGGGGTGGGGAAAGGTGGGGGGAAGGTGTGGAATGTTCTCCTCTCTCCCACTGCCTCCCTATAAACAAGGTAGACAAACAGTGAAGGAAGGCACTGGCAGTCAGCCCGGGGTCCAAGTTCAAGGCTGGTAACAGTGAAAGCCACTGGATAAAGGGGCAGGGCCTGGCCTAAAGGACTTCCAGCTCAACTGCCTCCCTGCTTTCCACCATTTTTCTTGGTGGGGAGGGGGCAGCCTCTAAGTCATCACCTGGTGGTGTAGCCTGGATTCCAAGTGCAGGAGCCCAGGAGCAGCCTTTTAGGGACATGTATCACCTGTGGGGGGCAGAGCAGCAGGCTCCAAGGTCCCTGAGTTTGGTCCTGGTATAGCAAAGCCCCCTCCCCAGGCCCTAGAGGAAGATGCTTCTAGAGCAGTGGTTCTCAACCTTCCTAATGCCGTGACCCTTTAATACAGTTCCTCATGTTGTGGTGACCCCCAATTTCATTGTTACAAATTGAACATAATTAAAGCATAGTGATTAATCACAAAACAATATGTAATTATATATGTGTTTTTCCGATGGTCTTAGGAGACCCCTGTGAAAGGGTCATTCGACCCCCAAAGGGGTCGCGACCCACAGGTTGAGAACCGCTGTTCTAGAGGCTCAAGGGAGGACTATAAGGGCACCTACTCCAGATTTAGCCGCCCTATCCACAGAGGGGCCAGCTAGCCCTTGGTCTCCTCCTTTCCCGATGCTGGCGTCTTCAGAGTAAACGCAGAGCCCTTTGGGAAATGCCCTAACCTGCTAAAAGTGACACATGTCCTTTGACTGTGAGGCCAGGATTTCGTTGGACCTACCGAAGCCCGCGCTGAGGCTCCAGGCCTCTGTGTGCAGACTTGGAGGCCACCTGATGGAGGAACGGCCCTCTCTCTGCTGGTACAGAAGCCCAAAACGAACTCACCTGTTCTCTAGGAGGCCTGGGGAGACAGGCCCTGGAACTCAGGGGCTTTGGTGTTTAGAGAGGAGTTAGATCTCCAGGTGAAGGCAGAAGTGAAGGCAGGGGAGGGCAGAAGCTGAAATGTCCTAAGTTCTTCACAGTGACCAACCCAGCAGCAGGCAACTAGCCTCCAGCCCCTACCCCTGGGAACAGGCAGAGCCTGGGTGTATGTCGGGGGGCTGCTTTGTCTACTTTCTTATTTGAGAAAAATTGGGAGTAAATGGGGCAGGTCAGGGAAAATAAGAAGCCACTGAGTCCAGCATCCTAGCCTGGCCTGGTGAGCCGGAACCTTCCATAGCATCTACTAGCTGGGCACTACCTCCTTATCATCCTGCCCGGAAATCCAACTACCAACTAGATTTTACCATCCAGATGTCTCATACTTCAAGTTTTAAACAGGTCCAAGTCAAATTCCTTCAGACAGTAAGCTCAATGACACTGGATAGGTAACTCGGCAACAGGCCCTCCACATTTAATATGTGACAAATGCGGATTCCAATCCAGCAGGGAAGGGGAAGGGAGGATTATACATAAATGGTATTTGGGCTAATTGAAAACTAATCAGTTTAGCTTCTATCTCATAGCATAAATCAAAATAATTTCACTGATAGAAACAACATAAAGATTCACTGTAAAACAGAAGAAGCAATTTTGCTGTGAGCAAAAAGAAAGTCTAATAAAAAAAACAAGAAAACACGAGTGTATATTTACCAAATCTCTGAAGAGGCAAGGGACCCTAAGTTTAAAAAGCAATGGAAGAGCCACCAGTGTGGCTCAGTTGGTTGAGCATCGTTCCATGCACCAAAAGGTTGCCAGTTCTAATCCCAGTCAGGGCACATACCCTGGTTACGGGTTTAACAGGAGGCAACAGATCAATGTTTCTCTCTCTCTCTTTTCCTCCCCTCCCTCCCCCTCTCTCTATAAAAATCACTAAAAACATGTTAAAATAAAAAGCAATGGAAGAAATAAAAAAAGGATGTTCAAAATCAACAACATATTAGTTTAATCTCTGTATCTCATAAATATACACATATCTACAAATAAAATTAAAAGGCAAACATACTAGGAATATATTTCAATAAATATGTAAAAGATTAAGCTCTTTAATATATAAAAATTGTATACAAATAGATAAGAATACCGAGACCCCAATAGTTAAATGGATAAAGAACATGAATAAACAAAAGAGGGAAATATAAATGGTCAACTAATGAGAAAACTATTCAACCTCAGTAATATGTAAAAATTAAAACAAGGAGTTACCATTGCTTGCCTTTCAAACTCGGACCGATGTCTGCATTCACCTCCAAGCTGGGCTGTCTCCCTATTCTCTGCCTCCCCCTCTCCAGCCCACTCTGCACTGCAGAATTCTAAGAAACAAATCACCCTGTGTCACTCCCCAGCCTTAACATTCCTTTAAAGGCTCCAGGATGGTAACCAGGAGAAAACCCCAGCAATGCCACCTGGCACATCTACCAGCTTGTAGCCTGACCCCTTTCTAACCTTATCGCTTACCACTTGTCCTACACACAGCTACGCTCGTTACTGGGAACTTGTGCGGTTGTTTCCAGAACTATTTCACACCTTGGTGCCTTCACCTGTGTTGCTACCAGTCCTTGAAGGCCAACCTTCATCCTCACCCTATTCCTTCAGGAAGCCCTCCCCCCCCCCGAAGCTGCTGGTCTCCTTTGGATGTCCTTCCTCATGTTTCCGGTGCACCCTTCATTCCAATGTCACAGCACTGAGCACAGGATGTTATGATCACTTGTCTTTCTCCTCCACTGGACTATGGGCTCCTCGGGGGAGGGGCTATGCCTTATTCATCTGTAGAGTCCCAGAGCCAAGTAGGTACGCACATAATGTATGTATGAATATGTAGGATGAATACATGGATGGACGATGTATGAGCAGGGCCATGAGCAAGCTGACGTGAGAGACAACTGAGAAAGGGCCAGGTGAGGGTGGGCACCTTACCTCCCGAAGGGCATTCTGGGCTGCGTAGTACCAAGCCCGACTCACGAGGGAGGCCTCTTTCTGATCTGACAGAGGCAGGAAGCTCAGAACATATGTGAGCATCTGAAGGGAAAAGAGAGGGCATTGGGGCTGTTAGAGCTGGGGGCCTGGGGAACTTTCTCTGGCTGGTAGCACAGCAGGGCCGAGGGGACGAGATCACTGGCTTCTACTTTATCTTGAATCCTAAGCTTCACAGAGTCCTCATGTCCCATCTCTGCCTCCCAAGTATCTTTGCTGTGAATGAACCTTTACTTTGTCTGGATACAGGATTGTACAGACTGATAAAAATCAAACTTCCTGCTCAGTTCTGTCATAAGAGCCTGGGCATTGGAACCAGATCAACCTAATTCAAATCCTTACTCTATCAGCTGACCTCTCTGAGCCTTGTTGTTCTTATCTGCAAAATGGCAGTGGTATGAGGTCTAATATATATTGTGAGAATTAAATAACATATCTTGCATAGGATCTACAACACAGCAAGTCAGGTGCTGCTCTGATTTCCAGGAAGGTATACGCCTTCTTCCTGCCCTTGTAGATCAGGCTCTGGGAACCCACTCTTTCCCCGTCTTCTCCACTGCCAACTTGCCTTCTCAGCTGCTAAGAAATGATCCCAGCAAGACCCAGCTGAGGAGGCTCAGGCCCTCGCTACACTTATGCTCTATGAGGCTGGTGGGAGGGGTGGGGGAGGCTGGAAGCCCTATTATAGGGAACTGTAAAGGGAGTCGGCTGTGAGGCCAGGAATGATCTGATGTTAACTCTTCTTGTCTTCTGGAATCTTCCTTCCTTGACTCCTATGACACTCTGTTTTCTAGGGCTCCACTCTCCACTCCAATTGCCCTGTCTCTGGATCTTCAGTGGTTCCCAGGGCTCAGACCTGGTCTTTCCATCTGTTTACTTTCTAGTAAACACTTGTATGGCTTCGACAGTTACCTCTATAGGAATAACCCACAACTCAATATCCTCATGTTACCTTATTCATGTCCAGTGTTGCCAACTGTCCACAGAAGCCTTCACCCAAATATTTTTACTATCACCTTCATCTCAACCAGAATTCATATTCTGCCCTCAGTCCAAAGCAGTCCCATCTCCCAAATTTCCAGCACCTGAGCTGGAAATGCCAACCATGCAACTCCTCTGAAGATCTTGATAATACTTTGTACTTGTCCTGCTCTTCTATCCCTTGCTCTCAGACACAGGTGTCAAGCATAGCTTTTAGGCCAGGCTAACTTAGACTCATTTAAACCCCAATTCCACTACTTCCTAGAATGGGGATATTAGAAAACATGTCATAGTCTGCCCTAGCCAGTTTGGCTCAGTGGAAGAGCATCGGCCTGCAGACTGAGGGGTCCCAGATTCGATTCCGGTCAAGGGCACAAAACCAAGTTGTGGGCTTGATCCCCAGTAGGGGGGGTGCAGGAGGCAGCCAATCAGTGATTCTCTCTCATCATTGATGTTTCTCTCTTTCTCCCTTCCTCTCTGAAATCAATTAAAAAAATATATATATATATAACATATGTCATAGTCTCACGGGGATTAAGATATAGTTATATTGGCTATGATGTGCTTGACACCTAGTAGGTATTCCATAAATGGTTGCTGGATTGCTGTTACTAATATTTTTACCTTTGAAACTTTACTTAGTAGCCTAGACTTTCATCATTCTAAACCTGGATTCCTTTTACAATCTTCCAACTGACTCTCCTGCCTCCAGGCTCATTCTTGCTAATCATTCTGCACACTACAGCAAGGTTAATTTCCCAAAAAATAGCTTTCGGTCTCAGCACACCCCTGATGAAAACTTCTAGGGTATCCCAGGACCCTCACAACACAATCTCCACTCCTGGGTCAGCACCGCCAGGCCTCCATGCCCAACTAGACCCCTGATCCCAGAGCTTCCCCAACCCAGTCTCCCCACCGTCCTGCAAACACAGCTCGTCTATTTCCTTTGTCCAGGTGAGCCTCTTTCCCAGAAATGCCCTTCCTTGAGCTTGACCTCATCAGCCCATTCTGATCTCCTCTCATTCCTAGCATACAGAAGGTGCTCAGCCAACACTCACTGGATTGAATTAAGGATGGATAGTCCTCTACCTCTATTTTCACCAAATGTCTGTTCAATTATTGAGAGAATGACTGGGGAGGAGGGTAGATGCGGGAAAGAAAACACTGATGGGACTGGGAATGACCAAGCCTCCAACCCTCAGGGAAGGCAGATACCTTATCTCCGAGCTGAGATAAGATAGTGGCCATTCCACCTTCTGGGGCTCAGCAGCCAACCCAAGGGTCGATGAATAGTAGAGGGCAAAACCCCTGTCCTCACGGAGGGGATGCTTTGAGCTGGGAAGGGGAGTGGCTTTCCTAGAGACCAGAGCAGGCAGTGATAAGCGTGGATGGCCATCCCAGGAACCCCATCCCAGGAGGCATGACTGGTCATTCCTGGGACCTATGTGGGTGAAATGGATTACCTCTGGGGCCAAGGGGAGACAAGAAGCCAGGCAGGGGGCTCAGTGGGGTGGGAGCAGTTCTATTTTTGCTAAGGGGAAGGAGAGCCATTCCAGGGCTGATGGGGAAAAGGTGTCTAGTCTCCCGGAGGCATTGAAAGGGCGGCCAACTCTCAGGGCAAAAAGGATGGAGGAGTCATCCCAGAGTCTCCTGGGGACAAAACCTGTGACCTGCTCTCGATAATGGCGGCAGAGGGGTCTTGCTTCAGGCAAAGGAGGACGGGCAAACATTCCTTGGGGCCCAGGAGGTAGGGGCGGCGGCCATCGCTGGAGGCGGAGGGAAGGGGGAGCAGGCCGGTCTTCGGGGACAGAACTCGGCGACCCTGCCCGGAGTTGATGGGGAAGGCAGTCTCCCGCCGCCAGGGGCAGGGGACAGCCATCTCTCGGGGTGGAGGGAATGAGCCGATCATCCCAAGGGACCAATGGAATGAGATCGGTTACCCTTCGGGGACGATGGGATGGAGCAGATACCTTCCAGAACTGAGGGGGAGGGGCGGCCATCTCAAGAGAAGGTGGGCAGGCAGGGGCCCGTTCTCTCTGAGGTGACAGAACAGCCATCTCCGGGGGCCGATGGGGAAGAAGAGGATGTCCCCCAACTAAGGGGACGGAGTAGCCTAACGGTGGGGCCGTTACCCATCGCTTGCAAGTCCTCTCAGCTACCGGACGGGTCATTTCCGCCCGGCCAGCGGGACCCGGCGAGCGGTCTGACAGCCCCTCCCCACAGCCCGGGACCCTGAGGGCGGGGCCTGGTCCGATCTGGACCTGAGGGCGGCCTCCTCTCACCTCCAGGGGCAGCGACTCCGCCATCGCATCCCCGCCGCCTCCGCCCCCGCGCAAGGCATCTGGGAAGTGTAGTCTCACGGGCCCCGGGGGGCGGGGCTAGGAAAGGAAGTGCTCCACTCACTTCCGTCCCAGTTGTGACGATTTGGGTCTGCACCGGAAGTGCCTGTGCTGCCGATGTGGGACTTGGTGATTGCGGTTTCATTCTCTATTCCTTGTTCCCCCGGCTGGGTATTTGCGTCGCACCATGGCGGTAAGGAGAGCGGGTAGGGCGGGGTCCGCATCGGCAAAGCACTCCCAGGGCCTGGGAGACTGAAAACAGGAGGGACATCAAGAGAAGCGGGTCGGCCAGAGGGGGCGCCATTCGGTGCCCGGGCCGTACTAGATGCACGGGGGTGGAAGGGAGCGGCGCTGGACCGTACCAGAACGGGTGCCGGAGTGGGGGTGGGCGTCAGTATCACATAGTAACCGGAATTGGCTAAAGATCTGAGGGGCCAGAAGGGTGTGGGCGTCAGCCGAGATCTTGCCCACTCCAGCGGAGGCCGGGGAGGGGCGCTATTCAACGCCACTCAGAATTCCCCGTGGCGGGGTCATCAGCCCAAAGACGTAGCTTACCAGGGAAGACAGGCGGTGCCAGCCCAGTGGTGTATTGTCCGAGGGTGTGCAGGAGGCGAGCATTGCTGAGGTTGTTGGAAGGATGGTTTCTGCCTTAAGCAGGATTGCCTGGAGGAGGGGTAGGCATCCCGAGGATTGTGCCAGGTTGGAGCACCAACGGGAACTGGCTGAGGTGCAGCTGGGACTCGGTAGCTAACGAGACTGGTGGGGAGGGGGAAGAGGACCCTGCTGAGGAGGGCTCTGACAGGCCTCTCACCGTTCTTCTGCAGCCCAAGGGCAAAGTGGGGACAAGAGGGAAGAAGCAGATATTCGAAGAGAACAGAGAGACCCTCAAGTTCTACCTGCGGATCATACTGGGGGCCAATGTGAGTGCCTGGCTCTTATTTCTGTGCCCGCCCAAGGTCCCAGAGCCCTCAGTTCTGGGTGGTGGGGGCTGCGGCAGTGGAGTGGTGGTGGTATGTGAGTCAAGGCTTTAGAAGAAAATTCCAGAAACCAATCAATCAATCGGTCCTGTACAAAGGAAATGTTGAGTAATCAAAACAAAACAACAAAATGAGGTGGACTCGAGAGCCTTGACCACTCCAAATACAGAGGCTTCTTTCCTAGGCTGATGTGGCCGAGGGTAGTCTGGGTACTCAGACCTCTGTTTCCCCCATCCCTTAAGAAACAACCTGTCTTCTTCCACAGCCTGGCCAAACTCTTGGTCAGAGTCAAGGGAGGTCCATGGTTTAGGGGTAGCTTTGATCCCAGCCTGATCCTGTGTCTGCTTGCAGGCCATTTACTGTCTTGTGAACTTGGTCTTCTTCTACTCATCTGCCTCATTTTGGGCCTGGGTAAGTGTTCCCCATCCTGGGAAGTGGGTACACACACAGGGTTAGTGGCTGGCCTTTGATACTCCCACTCTTGTTCTGCAGATGGCCCTGGGCTTTAGTCTGGCTGTATATGGGGCCAGCTACCACTCAATGAGCTCAATGGCACGGGCGGCCTTCTCTGAGGATGGGGCCCTGATGGATGGTGGAATGGACCTCAACATGGAGCAGGGCATGGCAGAGTGAGTGTCCCCCGCCGCCAGCTCAGGTGAGCGGCCCCAGGGCTGTGGTGCTGGGGCCCAGATAGCCCAAGACCCACAGCTGCCTGCAACTTGAAGGGGTGGGAGGTGAATTGGGGCCCATCTACTATTTTTGGCCCCTGCAGTCTCCCTTCCATCCACAGGCACCTGAAGGATGTGATCTTACTGACAGCCATTGTGCAGGTGCTCAGCTGCTTTTCCCTCTACATCTGGTCCTTCTGGCTCCTGGTGCGTGGGTTGTTGGACTCCCAAGAAGGGGCTGGGGCATCTAACCATTCTCTTCTTTCATTTCCTGAACCTGGCTTCAAGTTACCTTTTCTCTCCTAGGCTCCAGGACGGGCCCTTTACCTCCTGTGGGTGAATGTGCTGGGCCCCTGGTTCACGGCGGACAGTGGTGCCCCAGCGCCGGAGCACAATGAGAAAAGGCAGCGCCGGCAGGAACGGCGGCAGATGAAACGATTATAGCCACTAACGTTGTGACCACTGGTTGCTGGGCCTTAGGTGGCTCTATCAGGCTGTATGGCCCCATGCTAGGAGTAACGAGGGCCTAGTCCAGGGGCCAAAAGCAGTCTAAGGCATAGGATTGTTGAATAAATGGCTTAGAATGTGGCTAATGGCTGTGTGATGATGAGGCGTGAGGCAGGAAGAACCAATTCTTTGGTATTTCCCTACTGCTATAGACCTTGAAAGCAGGGGTCTATACCTTGAAAGAAAAAGCTCTTGAATTGGCTAAGAAAACTTTATTATGCTCCACGTGTTCAGGGAGCTCATGCATACACACATACACACACGCGCACACACACAAAACACACAAACACAGATAATACTGCTCGAGGCACTGGCCACTGGGTACAGAGTGACCCCAGGGTTGAGAAGATGCCCAGAATTCTGCTCTGGCCCCTCCTCACTCTATATAGTCCTTTGCATGCAGGCTGTGGCCCAGGTAGACATTCTGGAGGCAGCGGCTTCACACCTCCAGGCCGGGTCCCTTGCTCAGTCCCAGTGCCTGCACCAGGTCTTCTCCAAGTCCGCTCTTCAGTGTCCGTCTCACTGCAGGGACAGAGCAGGGTTGGAGGGGATTGATTGCTGGGGATAAAGCGGGCAGCGGGTATGTGGGGAATACTCACAAGATTTGCGGTTGCCACGGGAACGCTTGCGTTCCCGAGCAGCTAAGGCACGAGGACTGCTCTTGGTCACTGACTGCACCAGCAGGTCCATGATCTCATCTGAAGTGTCACTGGGTGAACTGGAGCCTGGGGATTCTTCTGGGGGTGCATTGGAGGCCCCCACTGCTGTGGGCATTGGGGAGCTGCTCTGGACCAGGCCTGAGAGAGACCAGATAGGGAGGTCAGGCCAAGGTGGCCCCAAAGCAAAATCCGTTCCCCTGGCGGCCACAGGTCCCACCTCTGCTGCGGCGGCTGTGTGTGGCCTCTTCAGGCTTACTGGTCAGCAGGCTCTTCATGCTGGCGTGACTGTCTGCATCACCCTGGCCTGGCCCACTACCCACAGCCACTGGGACAGATGGGTGGCTGGGGGCTTCCCCAGCCACTCCCGAGAACTTCTCTGTCTGGAGAGGGGAGAACGATGAGCTGGGAGCCGGGGAAGGAAACCAGGGGAACGGCAGTCAAAACCTGGAAGGGGCACGCACCTCGGTGATCATGCGTCCCCGGGTCTTGTTGCGCTCACGGTACGTGGCCCGCTTCTGCTGCTGCTGGAGCACCCGATCTCGGCAAGTCCGGTACTCCAGCGAAAACTCCCGCAACGTGTGGCAGAACTGCATGATGCGCACTTCACGGGCTGCCTGTGCGGTGTAGCCCAGGTACAGCAGGAAGGCGTGGAACCTGGGCAGGTCAGGATAGGAAGGGATGGTGAGTCCTGCTTGGGGGTGAGGGACAGTGGTGGCGGTCCTGCCTCTCGGGCCCACAATCCCACCTGTTGCAGACACGGCGGTGCACGACTCGCAGCATGGTAACGCGCCGGGAACAGTGGGCCAGGAACTGGGTGAGGCGGGTACGCAGGGCCGGGGCCAGCTCATGCTTGGCCAAGCTCCGCAGACTCTCCTCAGCTGCACGGCTCCGATGCTCCAGCTGCCCCAGGTTCTCAGCCAGCTGTTCAAAGTCCACCTGGAAAAGCAGGGGGGTACACAGGCTGTCCCCCCACAAGAAGGTACTGCCTGAGGCTGCCTCTGTGCCAGGCTGGTGAGCCAGGCCAGAGGAATACAGAGGAGATGCAACCATTGCCCTCCAGAAGTTCACGGTTTACCACAGGAAACAGACAAGTCCATTTGGTCCAATGGGGAACAGAGAAGGTTTCCTGGGGAAGCGGCAGCTAAACTGAGACCCCAAGACTGAGTAGGGATAGCCGGGCCAATAGAGGGAAGCATTTCTGGCACAAACATCTGTAGCCGAGCCAGCCTGGCACAGCTGTTGAAATAGGAGGGGAGAAGCCAGCCCCAGGAAGCAGCACTCCCTCATGCCCTGGCCAGTTTTATTCAAGCCCCTGGCTGGCGCTAACCTTGGCACAGCGGGTCAGGGCGGGGATTTCTGAGTAGAGGTCGGAGGAATCGGGCCGCATCTGGAGCACCAAGGAGCAGAGATGGTGCAGCAGCGACTGCCTGCGCACGGTGTCCTTCACCTCTGACACTTTCTCCAGGTAGCTCAGCTCAAAGCCACTGCTCTGAAAGGACTTTGTCTGAGCCTGGGCCGGGCTGGCTCCGGAGCCTGGCTCCCAGCCCTCATGCGCTGTCGCTCACCTGGGAGCCATTGAGGAAGTTGCCCACAGCCAGAAGGGTGGCCAGAATGCAGCGGAAGGTGGCATTATGCACCAGCTGTTCCATGCCCACTTTCAGGTCAAACAGTGGCTCTGCGATTTCCTGGTGTGGGAGGCCAGGGACTCAGACTACATGGTCATCATACTCATCTGCCCCCACTGCCTGTCCCACCCATGACCCAGGTACCCGTTCCATGCTGTCATAGTCCAGCTTGAAGGCCCAGAGTTGTAGGCGGGCAGCCAGGCCCCCGATGGAGGCAAGAGTCATCAGGAAAGTCTCAGCTGGGGCCAAAGGTATGTCAGGGTTGGCCAGTTGGGCCTCCTCGATCTTCTGCCGCTCCTCTTCCGTGGGCATCATGGTCAGTAGTTTCTGAGGACACAACCACCACCCCATACAGGCCAGTAAGTGCTGGCCTGAGGCCTCAGGTGTTGGTCTTGACTCCCCCTAGGCCAGTGGTTCTCAACCTTCTGGCCCTTTAAATACAGTTCCTCATGTTGTGACCCAACCATAAAATTATTTTCGTTGCTACTTCATAACTGTAATGTTGCTACTGATATGAATCATAATGTAAATATCTGATATGCAGGATGGTCTGAGGTGACCCCTATGAAAGGGTCGTTCAACCGCCAAAGGGGTCTCGACCCACAGGTTGAGAACCGCCGCCCTAGGCTATCTGGGGGAGCCCCAGGGTCTGGGGACTGCTATGCCAAGCCCCTGCCCACTACTAGAGGGTCAGGAAATGCCCACTGACCAAAGGAGAGGGCTGGACCTCCCACTCCCTTCCACACCCCCAGCTGGCTATCCCTACCTCAATGCCGTCCTTGCTGACAGCAAACTCATCGAAGTTGACCAGGGCAGCCTTAATGACATG
The DNA here is from genome assembly GCF_964212035.1 of Myotis nattereri. Taxonomy (NCBI): domain Eukaryota; kingdom Metazoa; phylum Chordata; class Mammalia; order Chiroptera; family Vespertilionidae; genus Myotis; species Myotis nattereri. The sequence continues at coordinate 12,955,500 of NC_138090.1, forward strand.
CACCGGTGGCAGTGTGGTTAGACCAATGTTGATAGCGTTGCTGCGCTTGGGGTCCAGCACTGTGGTCATTGTCCGGCGGCCCTCACCAGCTTTCTTTGAGGTTGAGGGAAGGAGAGTGTAAGTTTGGGAAAGGGACTAGCTGGGGCAACAACCTAAGAGGACACTTCAAGGGCCCCCTCCAAATACTGTGGTCACCCTACAACTGGGGATGGACCTGGGATGTTTAAAGCCTTGAGATGAGCTTAGATACTAGTTAGGGCTCTGCTGATCCCTGTTGAGACCTCAGACAAGTCCCCGCTCCTCTCTTTGCCTCACTTTCCCTACGAGGGAAATGAGCAGCAGCCCCAATAGTTAGGACCCTTGAGCTCTGATTCCCTCCCCTCGCCACTGGGGTTACCTTGCAGATGAGGGTGCGTTTACCTTGGAAGGTAATACGTCCTTGGCACGGGACTCAAACAGGTGTTCCAGCCGGGCTGTGTCCACGGAGACAGGCTCCAGGGAGGCCCACAGGGTGGAGCCGGGCCCAAAGCGGCTCCCAGAGCTTCCATGGCCCCCAGCCAGCTTTAGCTCCCGCCAGAAGAGTTTGACTGTCTTCCTCTTGGTGGGGAGGGCTAGGCCGTCAGGCGCTGATGGGGGAAGAGGGGCAGCTGGCAGTGGTGGAGGTGGTGGGAAGGGGCCTTTGATGGGTGGGGGAGGTGGGGGTGGAGGAGGTGGGGGGCCTTCGGAGAGCAAGGGCAGTGGGGGTGGTGGGGGCGGAACCCCTTTCCCAGCCTCTACAGTCTCTATGTTCAGTATGTCCTGGTCTTCGTCCTCCCTCAGATCTGAGAAGTCCAGGTCCCCAATGCAGAGCTTGGGTACATGGGTAGAGAACTTCTGGGTGGGCTCAGCCTTGGGGCTTGGTGGAGCCAGTGGCTCCTTGGGCTCTGGCTCAAGGCTCCTCTGGGACCTGAGCAGGACTCGGGGGGCAGGGCTCTGGGGTGTTTTGGGTACAGAAACTGGGACCGGTTCAGGGGAACTCCACAGTTCCCGGGCATCTAAAAAAAGAGAAGCAGCTGTCAGTATCATGCCCTCTGTGGGGCAACAAGGAGACATGGATAGATTCTGCCCACCCACCCGCTCACCTGGGTGTCCATCAGCCTCATCGGGCACTGCCCCAGCCAAGGCCTCTGCCCGGCCCTGGGCCAGCGCAGCCTGCTTCTCTGTTTCTGCTGCCGCCACATTCTCCAGGAACCGGGCTCTGGGGGGAGGCACTTGTCAGTGAGGGTGCCTGACACACCCCAGCCCAGGGTGGTGCTCATGCTGGTCCCCTGGGCACTGCCCCTAATTGCAGGCACACACAGACACACAGGAACAGACCATGCGCCAAGCAGACCCAGGACCCAACCCCCCAAGTCCAGCCCCTGTTCAATCCTCCACATCTGGGGAGGGTCACTTCCAACCCAGCATTCCAGGTCAATGTACAGAGAGTTCTACTTAATGTCTAACTTGCAACCTTGCTATTCATGTTAATTGTCCTGATTCTAGACAAGGACCCTTAGAGCAGGGGAAGGGGACAGCTGTGCTAATGGGCACATCCCTCCCTTGGCATGTCTGCAGCTTCTGAGAACTATGACCTATGCCCAGAAAGGGGCCTGGTAGAGACAGGCACTCAGTTTATGTTGAAATAATGAGTGATCCAATGTCTCTTTCTGGGCCCCTCTAGCCTCCAATGGCTCTCAGTCCCGGCCCTTATCTTAGCCCTAGGTTGTTCCTCTACCTCCACACTGCACAGCACCCTAATTCCCCTCCCTGCCCTATTCCTGGGAGAATGGGCTCCAGGTTGGGAGTCCATGTCCTCATCTCTGGTCAAAGCTATCAAGGTATCACTATTGAAGCACAGGATCCACTATGACCTCAGGGAACTAATCCCAATGCTTAGTCCTTAGGTAACCGAGGAGGCAGAAGTCTGGGGGAAAAGGGGCCCGAGATCCCCGAGCTCTGGCTGCATCAGGCGAGTGGGACCCCGCTGGGAGAAGCAATGCTGAAGCCCTGAGCACATGGCAGGCCTGGCGAGCTGGCCTCTACTTACTCCAGCCTGGCCTGCCCAGTAGGGGGCTGGGGGACAGGTGGGCTCTCAGGGGCCCTGGGTGGGGTGGGGGGCGGGGGAGATGAGAGAAGAAATAGTAACTGTGGTGTCTGTTCCACCTGGAAGCCCAGTTGCTCACACCTACTCAGACCTGGGCAGTGCTATCAGGGATTCCTTCCCAGCCACAGTGGGAAGAGGAGGGGGTTGGGGAAGACATGACGAGAGGAAACTGTAAGTGGAGGGGAGAGACTGACATGAAGCCAGACAGGGTGCAGTAAGAGACAGAGCAGAACAAGAGTCAGAGACAGTGCCAGAGAAACAAAGACAGTAGGGGGCAGGGAGACAGATAACATTGGCCAAGACCAGACGTAATGCCAGAAGGAGATGAAGAGAAGCCCCAGGGGGAGGCGGTCCGGTCAGAGCCGAACCCCACCCCCCAGCAGTCACTTACCAAATAGGAGCAGTTTGGTGAAGTCTGGAAAGAAAGAGAGAGAAAGCACGCGTTTGGGCAGAGGAGGCCGAGGGTCCATGGAGGGGAGCAGAGCAGGAGGGACAGGTGGGAAGAGGATTCCGGGGGGGCGGGGGGTTAGCCTCTATCTCCCTACTTACTTGTAGATGCTCCTCTCACAGGAGCTGTCAGCTGAGGACGCCACGGAGAGGGCAGGAAAGAGGTTCGCAGAGGTACAGAGGCCAGAGGCAGGGCCCATGGGGCTGGGCACTGGGCTTGTGAGTGGGTCAGGGCTGGAGGAGGAGGAGGAGGGCCCTGTGGGGCTGGAGGCGGGTCTGTCAGGAGACAGGTTACTCCTGGTGCAGCCATCCCTCCTCCCCAAGTGCTGAGGCATGTTCTTACCCAGGCTCCGAGGTGCGCACATGGCAGCCCCCGCCTTCTAGAGATCGGCGGCCCCTCTTGCCTTCCTCTGAAGAGGGCTTTCTACGCTCCCGCCGCCCACCTGCGGCGGCTTCCTCAATGTCTCCATCCTCCATCCGCAGGGCACTCTAGCAGACATAGGTCCAGATGTGAGCAACTGAGGTAGGGTGGGTGCTGGGAAACTGTGCCTCCTCCCTCCCCTCTTCTGACTCCCTGTTGGGCCCTGGCGGCCCAGCCCAGAGCCCACCTCATAGAGCACAAGCTGTGCACGTAAGTCGATGTCAGTGCCCGCAGCGCCCAAGTGCCGCTGGACCAGTGCCTCCATGCCCTGCTGCTCCAGTGCGTCCGTCACGTCATAGAAGGAGTCCTGATCTGGGAGCGCTGCCAGCGTCTGGAGGTTGGGATAGGAGGGTAAGGCTCATGGGAGCCTGAAGGCAGGAGCCTGAGGGGCTCATACCTGACCTTTGGTTCCCCCTCCACACACACCTTGTTGATGAGGGTGACTGTGTACACCAGCAGCTCAGGGTCTGCACCATTCTTCTCCTCTAGGATGCACACCAGGTTGGCCCATGGCAGAGCACCTGCCACACAGAATGGGGAGCAGTCATGAGGAGGAAGGTAGGAGAAGGCTCTGAGTGGTGGGGAGGGAGGGACAGTCTCTGACCGGTGGTGCTGGCCACAGAGTTGACTGCGTAGATGAACAGCGGTGCATTGCTCTCAGAGTATTCCACAAACACCAGCAGCAGCTTCAGAGCTGTCTTCACCACCAAGCGGGACTAGGGGAGGGATAACCACATATGAGTGGGGCTTGGGCCAGAGCTGGGCCAGCTCCTGGTGCAGTGGGGAAGGGCTCCCGGGGCTGGACCCAGACAGGAGAGTCTCAACAAAAGGACTCTGGCTGTAGACCCAGGCATTGAAGTGCTTTTAGGCTTAGAGGGGCCACAGACTCACTCCATTCTTGCCCATTTTACAGGAGAGAAAATTGAGGCCCAGAGAGAGGCAGTGGGAAGGGGTGCATGGCTGGGGGAGGGCCATTTACCAGGCTGGCACACAACATGTACAGCCACTGCACGGTCTCAGTGTGGGCCACCACTCCCAGCATCCCATCCACAAAAAGCATCACCTGGCCCAGTGCTGAGGACACAGAAACAAGAGATCAGTAAGGGGTCATTGAAAGCAAGGGTCCTGGGGGAGGAGTGGGGCTGACCTCGGAGGATGTAGCTCTGGTAGTTGTGGTCAGCAGCAGCACCCACACGGATCAGGCAACTCAGCCCCTCTGAGTGCACAAATTCAGGCACCAGGTCCTTGTCCTCCTGGGGGCACCATGGGGGAGTTTAAGGGGGCTGAGGCTAGGATGCCCACCCCCAGCCCACCTCAGGGCCTCACCTGGAAGATCTGCTTTAGTGAGAAGAGAGAGCGGCGGAGCTCAGGGCCACTGGAGCCATACAATTTTTCTGCAAGGGGTGGATGGACATAGTAACCTCAAGGGGACATAGGCAACCTCAGAGAATATTCTAGTATTCTTGAACCCCCCAACTCCTCCTCTACTTACTCCCTGGCTCTGGGCAGCCCCCACTACAGTCTAGCTGCAACATTAGCCTTGGCCCTAGAAGGAAAGGTCAGGATAGGAATGGGGGGGGGGGGCACCTATTCTCTCTCTGATCTGTCCTGTCCACTGTCCAGTACATGCCTGAAAGAAACTGAGCCAGCTGGGCTGGACATTGATGCCCTCACACACTCACCTAAGATGGCATTGACTCTCACGGAGAGCTGGGTCCGCAGGATCAATGTAGGCTTCCGCCCTTTGCTGGAATCAAGCAGCACAGTCAGCACCTCCCAGCTCATTCTGCGGGGTCCCTTCCCCCACACCAAGGCAGCCAAAGACCTCCCCACATGCCAACTGAGGCCCAGCTCCTTCCTCCCCAACTGCTCCTCTAAGTCCAAGGGTTGGCTAGACAGAAGAATTTATGCAAATACGGGTATCTCAGATATGTGGGAGAGCCCCTGCTCCATCCTGGGTAGCAGGTAACACTGGCCAGGCCTTGGGATTCCCCTGGCACAGTTCCCTGGGGCAGCAGGAGGTGACCTGCATGTGTCCTTGGCTAGAGATCAGGTGTCTTGGCTGCTGACACCTGAGCCAGCCTCTGGTGGGGGCAAGGTTGTGGCCAGCCTTATGTTCCTGGTCTCACCAGCTCTGACCTGATCTCTTCATAGAAGCCCTCCAGCATTTCCCGCTGCTCTTCCAGGGACAGCTCAGGGTCCAGGTAGTATCCAGAGGGAGACACTTGCAGGGCACAGTCCTCTAGCTGGGGGCAAAGAGAACAGCTGTCAGGGATGGGGGAGAGGTGGCAGGGGTAGGTACGGAGACCTCATGACCTCCTACCTCCTACTCAGGGTGCTGGCAGAGAGGCACACCACAAGGGCAGCACCATAGCCAAGCATTCCTTTAGCAATCCTTCATGTGCCTACTATGTGCAAAGCCTTTGTATGTACTATGTCTTCTCCTGGCTAGCACTTACCGGTTCTTTAGGTTTCAGATTACATAAGGCTTTTTTTTTATATATATATTTTATTGATTTTTACAGAGAGGAAGGGAGAGAGATAGAGAGTTAGAAACATCGATGAGAGAGAAACATCGATCAGCTGCCTCCTGCACATCTCCTACTGGGGATGTGCCCGCAACCCAGGTACATGCCCTTGACCGGAATCGAACCTGGGACCTTTCAGTCCGCAAGCCGACGCTCTATCCACTGAGCCAAACCGGTTTTGGCTCATAGGCTTTTTTGAAAAGACTTCCTGGACTCTTCTGCTGTGCAATGCTATGCAACCCACTCCATTCCATGTGTGTACCCTACTCTGAGGCCTTCCCCAGGGCAGTATAATATCCTAGACACTAGTCTTCTTCCCCTTTAACCGTGTGTTCTCTGGGTTCGGGCACCATGTCAGTCTTGCTGCATGCTATATCCTCAGAGCCTAGCCTAGCATTTGGCACATTGTAAGTTCTCACTAAACATGTATCGAGTTAATGAACATAAATGAGGAACGAGAATGGAGAGAGATGGAAGGAAGTTCCTGCCTTCGAGGAAGTTCACAGCTCCGTGGGGTGATAAGCTGTAGCCACAAGCATTCAAGCCCTGGGAGGAAGTGTTAAGGGAAAAAGAAAAAAGAAAAGAAAAAAGAAAAGAATGCTGGTGTTATTGGTGGAAGTGGGGTATCCACTGGTGAAAGTGGGGGATCCCTTTACCCAATGGGTGTTGGGGATCGGGTTCTTACGATATCTTGAGAAAAAGAATTTTCTAAGATTTGCATGGGAGAATGAGTGATTTTTACTTGCGTGGAATATATCCCTGGGTTTCAAAAGTCCCATAGCCCTTAAACCAGTCCAGGAAAAGGTGCAGCCGGGGATTCAGCAGAGCCAAAAGCAAAGCCAGTGTCCTCAGCTTCCGTTCCACGGTGGAGTTAAGTCCGGCACAGCATCAGGCTAGTCACAGTCCGTCAGTCCATTGTGTGGGGTCCACAAGGCTGTGGGCCATGTGGACGAATATAGAGGAGTGTGCCCCTGCAACAACTGGGCCAGGAGCCCAGCACGCAAGAGAGGGAACCTGCTTGTTTAGGAGCTTATGTATCTCAGATTTTGCGCCCTTGCAGTGGCCACGCCTATTCTGGCCAATGACCTGGCTCCTGGGTGTGACTGACAGATAATTACCTCTCCTATGTCACCCAGACTTCACTGGGCATGCCTAAATACTCCATCTTCCCTTTGTTCCTTTCCAGTTAATTAATAATTGGGTTAAATACAGCGATATCACTGGGAGGTGCAAACCCAGCTGGGAGGTGTATGTGTGTCCCTGAATTAAGACAGTGAGTAGCAGGCGCTAATACACAGGCTCCCAGTCCCTCCAGGCCTGAGGGTCTTTGCCATGTTCTCACGTGGGCTACAGTGACCTTGGTCCTACCTGGACCTCAGAGGCCTCCAAGGGGCCTATTGAAAACCAGATTTTAGGGTCTGACTCAGTCAGACTATAGTGGGTCCCTGAAACCTGCATCGTAACAAGAAGGCACATGCTTCCCACGTCTCTCTCCCACTGAGCCTGGCTCCCCTCCACTACTGGGCAGGACACTTGGCTCCTTGAGAAGTACTTGTAGAAGGGCCTAGTAAGGTGATTGTGGAGAGTCTGATGGCAGCACTGTGCCTCTCCTGGACACCTCCCCCATAGCAAAGTCCCCTTGACTTGAGTGGCTCTCCTCCTTGAGGTGCTATGACCCAGAGAGAGCCCCCTCTGCAGAGTCAGGGTGCCTGAGGTCTCCACCTTACTGGGAATAAAAGTCCTGTTGTTCTGTCAGTCCTGCCTTGCTCTGGACCTAGCCCAGGGGCTTCCAGCTGCCCTTGGTCCCTTGAGGGGAAAGGGAGTCCAGCTCCTGCCCCCACCTCTGCCTCTGCGTAGCATCCCTGCTGTGCCTGAGAGCCTGACCCAGCTCCTTCCTGGCAGTTCAGGCCCTTCCTGTGAGGCCCTTGGGTGACCACCTCCCCCCACTGACTGGGGCATGGGACATAGAACAAATCCTGCAGCCTGTTCTGTCCCACTTCCTGCCTGGCTGCCTGCCCTTCCCTGGGCGCCTTGGGCGGGCCTGGCCTCTCTCTCCTCCGTAGGAGCAGAGTCATCTTCTCCAGGGCCGACTGGGAATAGGCCTGAGCTGGGAGGGGTAAGGCCCCTGGGCTGGGGTACCTTGTCCAGGGCCAGCTCAGCTGAGGGCAGCCCCACATTCCTCCTGATCTCTCTTCCCACAGATGACTCAGCAGCCTACCCTCCCTTCCCCCATCCAGGCACAGCTGCATCTCCTTCTGGGACCCTAGAGAAACATATCTCCCCCAGAGCTGCAACCCCCCTCAGGGATCCCCCAAATCACACACATAGAGAACAGCTCATCCAAACATTCATGAACTGGGCTGGTTTTAGGTTCTGAGGACAGACAGAGAACAAGACACTGCCTCTGCCTTCCCTGCTTTCCAGCTAGTCCTGGAGGCAGGCAGGCTTGACTCAGAGAAAGGCCACAAATAAATGTAGAGGCACAATGGCCAAGGGTGCCAAGCAAGGGGAGAGGAGGAGTTATATAAAGATAAACACTGGAGGGGTGATCGATTATATGCAGTAACTGCTTATAAACCCAGGTATATATGGTCAGGTATATACAAGGTGTCCCCCAAAAATGTATACACACTTGGTATAATTATAAAGCCAGTGTTTATTAAAATACATTTCATTTTCAAAATGTAATAGAAATTAGCTGTTAAAGCGTGTATACATTTTTTGGGGACACCTGTATATACATGCTCGCTGGCCGGGCACAGGCCCAAGCACACCCACGGAAAGCTCGGGCCCAGCACGCTTTCTTCCTCTCCTGCACGCATACTTGCACGCTCTAGTCCCAAGTGTGCAGGGCGCCTGGGATGCCTGTATCCCTGTCGGGGACGGGGTCCTCAAGACTAAGGGCTTACCACCCCAGCCTCCTCAGATGAGCAGGTTTAAACCCTGGTGGTCAGTGGCTTTCCTAACCATGTCACCTGTCTAATTCTGCCAGTGCCCCATTTATGGAGAGGAGACTCATGGGTAATTGGCAACCCAAAGCCTATAGGACAATGCCCCCCTCCTCCAGCTGTTTGTCTTGGATGGAGATGGGGAAGGGGGTTCAGGTCAGGCAAGCAGCAAAGAGCAGAGACTTCCACCAGCTGAGTGGTGCTTGTCCCTCACACCCCTGGCCCCTTCCTGGGGTCACCCTTCTGAGAGCCAAACCTCTGGGCCTTGTTTCTCACACCCTGGGGCTGGGCCAGGCCTGAGTAAGCCCAAACTCTGGCCCCTGCTGACAGTGCTTAGGGTCAGCACATGATCAGCGTAGGTCTACGTCCGTGACTCCCTCCTGGCTCTTGTCTTCAACACTTCTCTGCTGTCTTCTTGGGGTGGTGTCCCTCCTCCATTCTTCCCAGGCTCAGCCCCTCCCTTCAACCTCCAGACTACGTTCCTTTGGATTCTCTGGGCTCAGGTTTTGCTGGCAGCCCTAACTAACTTATTACATATGATTTTATATGCAGGGCCAAGCTTAGGGGACCCTGGTGTCTACTCCCCAGTATTTTTCATAGCATTGTAATCAGGTGAGAATGAATATGCCAGTGGCAGGGTACAAAGAAGACAGAAAAGAGGACAGAATTATATGCTGGAGGACTCTTGTTTTAGGAAATAATTTAACTGCCCTTTTCTTCCCTTTTCCTATACACACAAGACCCTGTGAACTATGAACCTCTTTTCCTGTTATCTCAGATCTCCAAGGAGACCATGACTTCCTGCTTGAGATGACATGGATGGGCTTTGAGGAGGGACACCCACTTGTTTTGCCTCCTCTGTGTAATACACTGGGCTGCCTAGTTTGATTCTGATAATCCTTTGACAGGTGAGGAGACCAAGAAATTCAGTGGAGTTGCACCTGCTGCACAACCAGGAACGGGCCTAGGGCTAACTGACCTAGATCTTAATTACCCAGAAGTTCACTGGAAGTGCGCCAGGGAACCCTGAGGGTAGGTGGAATGAGGGTTGGGGCCTATAGGGTTGCCAAGTGCTGAAGGCAGCCTCTCAGCTGTCTGGACTCTACAAATACCCCAAACTGGTCCTCCCAGTTCCAGCGAGGGAATGCTAATGAACACACACACACCATACATGTTGGGGTAATAGTGCCTACTTCTGCCAGGATCTAGGTCTGAGTCCTTCACGAGGTTACTTAGCCCAGAATGATCAGTGACATGCCAGCCACAGGGAAAGTGGGGAGGCCATGACTCATGCCCACATCCCAATCTTCTACAATCTCCCAAAGAAACCTCCCTATCAGGGGGCTAAAGGACTCAGTTCATCATCAGAGCATCCCTTCTTACCCTTAAGAATCCTCTGGGACCCCTCCAATCGGTCTCTGTTCCAGTATGTCAGTTTAACACTTAGCCTCCTAGCCTATCCTGCTTCTGAAGGGTAGACTGAGGCTGGAGCAAGGAGGGGGCAAGGTCAGGACACATTCTAGGACAGTGCCACCCCTGTCCTACTCTAATCTTTAGCCACAGCTGGGGAAACAAAGTTGCTGGTAATGGACAGAGTTCTAGGGCCATCTCTGCTGCTAGGAGTAGGGGGTTCCTCTAGCCTTTGCATCAGGGTCAGAGCAGCACCCAGGTCCCTCTGCTCAGAGCCCAGGGAGAAGTCAGTGCTATCCCAGATGTGGCAGGGCCTTTGGGTGTAAGGGAGAGGCTCCTGAGGCACCACCCCAAGAGCAAAGGTAGTAGGGAGGGTAAGGAGGTGAGCGGCAGGGCCAGAGGGCCTGGTTGCCCCTGGTGCAGGGGCAGGTTCCTGGACTGGGAGTAGGTTCTGGCAATAGAGGGAAGATAGATATTCCTGAGTTTCCCCGGAGACATCAGGCATGGCCGAAGGCACTGCCAGGACCCTGCCTCACCCGCCTCTTAGGGCCAGGAGATGAGTCAGAGGCTGTGGCCAGGAGCTTCCTCCTAGACTGAAAGGAAATGAGCAAGGCCCTCTGTGGTGTGAAAGCTCCAAGTCTTTTAAAAAGGAAGAAGCCCTAGGGGAACTCAATAGGGTGTGTGGTGTGGAGCCCCAGAGGGAAAGTGGGCTGGGTCTCTGCCCCCCATCCCAGGGAGCGGGCAGGGTCATAGGGATGATGGGGGTCAGTGCCCAGACTGGGAGGGCAGACTTGGCTATGTCCTGTTCCTTTGGTGGACAACTGTACAGAGGATGAAGCAGGGAGTACAAAACCCCTCCCTCATTTCTGCTGTACAGCCCTGCACAGGGACGCCTGGATTTCTGGGTCACCTCTCCCCTCTAGAGACTATGAAGGCAGGCCTGAGTCATGTCTGTGCCCCTGGGGCACCCACTTATAGGACTAGGGGAGGAACCAGTTGTTGACATTTCTTGCAAAAAAGGGCCCTGCTCCCCCTCTCGCAGATCTCTGATGTCCCTGACCCTACCCTATTCTGAGCCCTTCTTCCTCCGGCCTTCTATTCTGGGGCTGTGGTCACAGTTTATATTTGGGATGAGCACATCACAGTGCATCTGACCATTGCTGGCAGAGCTGTCAGCCCCAGGGAGTCCTGCTCTAGGCACTGTGGTAACCCCATGTGTCCACCCCCATATCCTGCCTGTGAGGGATATGACAGTCCCTCAAGTATACCAGGTGGGAGATCCTGAAAGTGGGGAAGCGAGGAAGGACTGAGTTGGCAGAGATGACACATTCTCTGAGTTCAGTAGTGTCCTCAGCTAGGGAGCAGAGAACAGAGGGCAGAGCCTCTTTCCTGTAGCTGTCCTCCCAAATCTGCCCCTACTTGGAAAGTCCTGTCCTAGAGTAGGGGTGGTGGTGGGTGGAATACTGTGTTCTCGGTAGAGCTCCAGGCGTTTCAGGAACCTGGCCTCAGTTCAGCACCCCTCTCTCCCTAGCGCCCAAGCTGCATAGGAGGTGGCCTCCCGCTGGTGGACACGCACTTCTTCCAGGCCCACCTGTTTGCCCCTTTCAACAGAGCAGGCCGAGGGTGGAGAGGTGGGTAGATGTTGCATCAAAACTCTGGAATGGGCAGCATGCTGACACTTTCAAGTCATGGCCTTGAATACCGGGCTTTTTCAGGGACACGTGCCATTCCCCAGGCCAATAGTCCCACCACCTCTCCCGCCCATTCTCGGAGGCGGGGCTGGCCCGCAGCGCGAGGAATGCAGGCCGGGGAGCCTGGCGCCCCGGGCACATTCCAAGGGAGACCCCGAGCCCGGGGGGCAAGTTTGCGCAACTCGGCGACCCAGCCAGGAGCAGGGGATTGCACCACCACCAACTCTCTCTCCTCGTCCGCACCACTCACTGTGGACTGGCTGGCGGGGCGGCCAGGTCGGTGGTAGTGGCCTCCCAAAGTCCTGGCCCGGAAACCCCGCGCGCCGGAAAGGGCTGCCTGCGGGGGGCTGAGCTCGGCGAGCGGGAGGAGAGGTAGGGCCCGCCATCTGGAAAAGGGCCTTCCCCGGTATTGTGCGCGAGTCGGTTCCGGGGCGCAGGCAAACTAGAGCAGGCCGGCGGTTTAAAATTAGCCCGGCCCGCCGCCTCCCTTCCAGCTGCTGGCCCGCGGCGGCGCGAGTACGGGTGGTGGGGGCGGTGACTCAAAGGGCTTTTCCACCAGCGGAGCCTCCCGCGCTCGGCTAGTCCCGGGCTGGGCTGCTTCTGGAGGACTCCCCGCACCCGGTTAAGTCTCTCCTCCTCCCAAGCCACCTCCCCACCCCCACCTGCAGGGGCAACACTCTACACAGCAGAACCCAATCCAACCTCCAGCAACCGCTCGAAGCCTCTGCCACCTATAGCGGCCCGCCCCGCCTCGTAGTTCCGCCCCCGCTTCAGGTGAGATGAAGGCTGGTCCACACCTCCCCAGCTCCGCCTCCTGGGTCCGCTACCACTCAAACATCTACCGCCACCCAATCCACAGCAGTTACCCAGGAAGACGGGCAGCTAGGAGCACCCCTTTCCCCTCGACCACCTCCCCAGGGGGGCCTCACTTTAAGGGGCAGCCTGGGTGGTGCAAACCACAAGCTCCCTTCTCCCTGCTTCAGTTTCCCCTCAGTCTGAGAGGCGTTCCCGCAAGCAGGGCTGCGCGGACCTTGGTCCTCAGCCCCAAAGTATCCCGGAGGAGCGTACCCACTCCAGCCTCTCCCCGAGGGGCACCTCCCGAAGACTTTCATGGCACCAACCCTGAACCCTCGATCGCCCCCATACTTTCTCCGGCGCCCCTCACCTTGAGCGGCGCCCCCAGCAAGCGGTGCAGCGCGGGTATCTGTGCGCCCAGGGGCAGCGCCCCGTCCAGGCTGCAGGTGGGGGCCCGGCGCGGCTCCGGGAAGTTGGCACATGCAAAGGGATCGGTGTCCTCCAGGTACTGCACCCGCACGGTCACCACTGAGACCGGCTCCCCGTCCCCGCGGTCTTCCCCGCCAGCCATGGCTCTGCCACTGGCTCGCACCGCGCGTCTCGGACCAGGTCCTCGTCCCGCCGCGACAACTAAACTAGATTTGGGAGGGGCAGGACCGGACGCTGCAGAAGAGGGGCGGAGCCACTAGGGGGCGGGGCCGAGGAAGGAGGTGGAGCCAAGATTAGTCCCGGAAAGCGCGGGGGCGGGGGGGCGGGCAACCACTGCCGGAGGCGGGGCTTGCGGCGAGCCACTCAGAGGGCGCGATCTTAATCCCGTTAGTTCTCTGGCGAGGCGGGCGGGAAAGCCCGAGCTCGCGCCCCGCCCTCGAGAGCGCGCCGGGGGCCGGAAGGCTTGTTGGGGCGCGGAGCAGTGAGGCTGCGTTCCTTGGAGGGATTGCGAGGGCCGGTGGGGCGGAAATTTCCTCAGATAGTGGCTCGCCTGGTCTCCCTCGGTTTAGGGATGAGGTGGTCCTGACTCTTTCCGTTTGGAGCAAGAAGAGAAAATAAATTCCACTCATTTTGAAGGAAGCGGTGGTATCATTTTCCTTTAGTTGCGGGGAGAAGAGGGAGCGGTGCTCCTCAGTTGTGGGGAAAGGGTGGGATGACACAGTTTGAGGAGGAAGGTAGAACATGTTTCCCTCAGTTTTGGAGAAGAAGGGGGATGGGTGCCCCTCAGCTTGAATGAGAAGTGGAGACGGCCCTCCTCAGTTTGGGACGAGATAAGCCCAATGCCCTTCAGATTTGGGGGGGAAAGTTGGGTGGAGCCCTCTTAGTTTGCGGGGAATTGGTAGTCTGTGTTTTCCATAGTTTCGGGGAAGAAGATGTGTCCTCTTGTTTTATGGAAAAGGTGAGAAGGGTTCCCTATAGTTCGAAGGAAATGACGAGGAATGGTGGCCTCGGTTTGGGAGGTGAGGGGACTGGCCTCCTCCTCAGCCTGGAAGGAGCCTGGGGTTTTCTGGGGACGTTGGGGACAGCGCTGTCCATCACGGCTTCCTGGGAGCGCCCAGTGCGCGTGCGCAGCTCTGGTCGGGGCTGGGGACCGAGGGGGGTCCCAGGCGGCGCGGAGGGCGGCGGCTCGCTGCCCCCGGCGGTTCGCACGCGGCTACGCGGGGGCCGCGGCCTCGGTACCAGGGGGCCAGCTGCTCGCCGCTGGGTGGCACTCGCCTTGGAGACGCGCCCCTTTTGTCTGGTTCTCGCCCCCTGGCAGACCCCCGGCCCTCCCGCGGCGGGCTGCCACCCCCCGTGGGCGGGACGCGCAGGTGACTCGGAGCGCTGTGGTCGCTCACAGCGCGAATCCGAGCCGGGAAGGTGTCGGGTAGGCGGATTGCGGGACCCGGGGGAGGGCTGCACTGGAGCCTTTCCAGAGCTGAGGCTGGTTTAGACGGCAGGAGCCGGGGAGCCTGAGTACGGAAGGGACGCCCGGGACAGGAACTCAGAGTGCAGACCCGGCTTGGGGGTATCGGACCCGGGATTGGGGGGAGCGCGTCCCACGTGCCTGTGACGCGGGGGCGGCCGGTAGGCGGCGGCGGCGGCGCGGGGCCGGGAGGGCGACTAGGCAGGCGGCAGGATGCTGCGCGCCGCGCTGCCGCTGCTCGGGCTGCCCCTGGCGGGGGCGGCCGCGACTGAAGAACCCACCCAGGAGCCAGGGTCTCCGGGCGAGCCTCTCCCAGGGCTGGTGCTCTTCCGCTGGCAGTGGCACGAAGTGGAGGCCCCCTACCTGGTCGCCCTGTGGATCCTGGTGGCCAGCCTGGCCAAAATCGGTGAGTGCGTAGGTCCGGGTGCTGGCCGGCAGCGGACCCGCCCCCGGCCCCTAGTTCGCAAATCCGGGCCGGCTTCTTGCACGGGGCTGGGGCTGGGGTCGCGATTCCACGATCCGGGCTCTCACGGAGTTCCTGCGTTGCCTCTGGAGGATTTCCCTCCTCGCGTGGGAGCTCTGAGGATTTGCCTTTTCCCGGGGTTGCCCTAGCTCTCTACGTCTCCATCCCTGGACTCCTTTGCCCTCTCTGCGCCCCTCTTTCCCTTGCAGTAAGCCCTCAGGTCTCCCTTCTCCACCAGTCCCCAGCCACCCAGAAACCGCTGGCAGTGGTGAGGACGTGAGGGGACGTTGGGGGGGATGGTGTTCTTGGGGGAAACCCAGGCATCCTGGTCCCTGGAGACCAGGTCCAAGTGTCCCACTCTATTGGGACTCTAAACTGTCACTTTCCCTCTAGTCCCGGAAAGATGTCTCCTTGTGCCTAGCTGTGGGACCCCTCCCCAGACCCTCCAGGTCTGGAGTCTCTTCCCACTTCAGGGCATAAGGAACTTCCATTTATTGGGGCCTGACTGTGTGCTGCCAGCACTAGATGCTTCCCTACACCCGACCTCCTTCAGTCTACACAACATTGAAGGTTACGCTTTGGAATCCTTTCCTTGAATAGTGCAGCTTTTCCTAGCCCCTGTCCCCTCCTCCCGGCTTCGGAGCAGCCAGTGGTCCCTCCTCCCACCAGAGACCCTCCTCCCTTTCCCTGTTGTTCAGACTGTGCTGTGGGGGTGACTAATTATAGCTGTGTTGCTACTCGCTCCCCATCTATGCTGGCACAGTCTGTACTCCAATCTCACCAGTACATGTAGGAATCACATAGACTAGAATTTGCCCCCTCCTCCCCCAGGGACATTGCGGAGAGGAGGGAGGCTGAGCGGGAACTGAAGAACTCTCCACTCTGCTGCGGCAGCCCATTGATAATGGAAAATGGGGCCTTAAATGCCGTCCGAGAACAGGCTTTGGTGATAGGTATTGACTTGCTGGGGTTGATGCATGCTCTGGAAATGAGAATGGAATGGGGTTCCTAGAGGAGAAGAGAGGGGGGAACCAAAGGTAGTCTGTGGGAGATCTATGACAGAACTTAGCTTAGGGCCTGGCAGCAAGGTGAGAAGAGCCTCAGATTTGGGAGCCAAGAATGGGGTTTGCTGAGAAGTTTGTGAGCTGTAGGAGAGTTCCAGTCTTACTTAGGCTTATGGCAATGACTGTAGTTTCCCCCATAAATCATAGTGCTTTTCCTAGATTGGATGACACCTCCTCTGGAGGTAGGAGAAGAGAGCCTCCATTGCATCAGTGAAAAAAAAAAAAAAAAAAAAAAAGCAAGGAGGAGAAAGATAGGCAGAATGTTCTGGGATACCCCCCTCCAGCTTCATTGCTAGGAGATCCCCTCTGCCCCTTTTATTCAACAAATCTTTTTTAAAAATATGCTTTATTGTTGTTGTTTTTTTGTAAAGAGAGGAAGAGAGAGGGATAGAGAGATAGAAACATCAATGAGAGAGGAACATCATCCATCAGCTGCCTCCTGCACGCCCCCTACTGGGGGTTGAGCTTGCATGTGCCCTGACCAGAATTGAACCAGTGACCTCTTGGTTCCTGGGTTGAAGTTCAACAGCTGAGCCACACCGGCCAGGCTCAACAGTCTTTATGTAGATCCCACTATGTGCCAGATAGTGCCCTAGGTCCTTTGGGGGAGGGGCTCCCAAAGGGCACTGTTTTGGCATTGAATCTCACACAGGCTAACATGAAGGCCTACCCCACTACCCACCACACCAAGGGATTGCATGGGGAGAGGTGTTCACTCATGGCCTCAGGGACCAACAG
Source organism: Myotis nattereri (assembly GCF_964212035.1). Classification (NCBI taxonomy): domain Eukaryota; kingdom Metazoa; phylum Chordata; class Mammalia; order Chiroptera; family Vespertilionidae; genus Myotis; species Myotis nattereri. Next base: position 12,972,024 of record NC_138090.1, read on the forward strand.
AAAGCCGAGAGAACTTATTTTAGAGGCAAAGGTAGAAGTGGAACTTCTCAGCAAACCCCATTCTTGACTCCTATTTCATACCACCTTCTCTTTTCCTAGAGACAGATCTGTTATTATTTTGCCCCAGAGTCATGTTTATTTTCTATTTTTTTAATATATTTTTATTGATTTCAGAGAGGAAGGGAGAGGGAGAGAGAGATAGAAACATCAATGATGAGAGAGAATCATTGATTGGCTGCCTCCTGCACGCCCCCCACTGGGGATCGTGCCCGAAACCTGGGCATATGCCCTGACTGGGAATCGAACCCATGACCTCTTGGTTCCTGGGGCGATGCTCAACTGCTGAGCTACACCTGGCTGGGCCAGAGTCATATTTAATTAACATTTGAGAACCAGCTGTTTATCCAACATCCTACTAGGCACATTCCCACTATATCATTTTATCCTCCCCCTGTGTAATGGGTATTTCCCCCATATTATAGGAGAAGAAATTGAAGTTCAGATAAATTAAATAATATGCTTGAGATCACACAATTAGGAAGTGATAGAGACAGAAGAATTGGAGATCTTCTGATTGTTAAACCCAATACTTTTTAAACTGCTGAGTCCTTGGTGAGCCTTTTAATGAAAAGCACATTGGACTAGCATAGTACTCCTAGGAGGTATAATATTCATTATGGTCTAGTTAGGGAGACAGGACACAGTAATGTAATAATAGGTAACATTTATTGAGTGCTTACTATAATGAATATAGTAGATTGTCATATTTAAAACTCACAACAGTTCTATGAGATCATTACTGTTTTTATTCCCATTTTATTCTTGAGGAAACTGAAAGTCATAGAAGTGAAGTTATTTGCTCCACCAAAGTCACAGACCTAGTAAATACAGGAGCCAGGCTTTGGACCCAAGCAGCCTGGCTCCAGAGGCCCTGATTTTTAAAAAAACAAAACATTTTATTGATTTTTTACAGAAAGGAAGGGAGAGGGATAGAGAGTTGGAAACATCCATGAGAGAGAAACATCGATCAGCTGCCTCCTGCACACCCAATACTGGGGATGTGCCCGCAACCAAGGTACATGCCCTTGGCCGGAATCAAACCTGGGACTCTTCAGTCCACAGGCCGACGCCCTAGCCACTGAGCCAAACTGGTCAGGGCGAGGCCCTGATTTTTACACCTATGTTATACATAAAAGTATACTGAGTAGCATTTGCTGAGGTTCAAATAATGATGATGAATAAGGGAAATCAGAGAAAGGTGAGGTCCCCTGAAAATGAAGTGGCAAGGAGGGGGAATTCTGGAAATGGAAAAATCAAGCAATGGTCTAGGTCAGTGGTCGGCAAACTCATTAGTCAACAGAGCCAAATATCAATAGTACAACGATTGAAATTTCTTTTGAGAGCCAAATTTTTAAACTTAAACTATATAGGTAGGTACATTGTTATTAACTTAATTAGGGTACTCCTAAGGATTAGGAAGAGCCACACTCAAGGGGCCAAAGAGCCGCATGTGGCTCGTGAGCCGCAGTTTGCTGACCATGGGTCTAGGTTACCATGGTAGGAGCACCAAGAAATAGACAACTTTGTAGCCTGGAAGGTTGGAGATCTAACCTGCATTTTTCTCCTTCCTTGGTCCCAGAGTCAGGGGTCCTGACCTTGGATAACCTTCTAAGACTAGGAGGTTATAGGCCAGTGTGTGTGTGTGTGTGTGTGTGTGTGTGTGTGTGTGTGTGTGTGTCTGTCCCGTGAGCTGAAACTTCTGGCCCTCTTCTTGCATTGCAGTGTTTCACTTGTCTCGGAAGGTGACGTCCGTGGTCCCTGAGAGCTGCCTGCTGATTTTACTGGGACTGGTGCTTGGAGGCATTGTCTTGGCTGTGGCCAAGAAAGCTGAGTACCAGCTGGAGCCAGGCACCTTCTTCCTTTTCCTTCTGCCTCCTATCGTGCTAGACTCAGGCTATTTCATGCCTAGCCGGCTGCTCTTTGACAACTTAGGTGCCATCCTCACCTATGCCGTGGTGGGCACACTCTGGAATGCCTTCACAACAGGTGCTGCCCTCTGGGGCCTGCAGCAGGCTGGACTTGTGGGTGAGTGACTCTTAAGACCTGAGCTGGCAGAGGGAGGCTTTGCCAGACTCATCACCCAGCTCTTTTCTCCTCCAGCTTTGGAGATCCCATGTTGGCAGGAGCCGTACTGGAGAGCTCCATGTTGGGTCCCTCCCACCTGGAGTGTAAGGCATTGCTCCAGATGGGCCCTCAAGCCTTCATTTAGGTCTTTGCCAGTTGAATCTGGGCTCCTACAACATGACAGATAATCAGGGACCTGACTCCCAGCTGTGTGTGGGCTGCCGTGGATAGGAAGCCTGTGTCACCACTCTGCTGCCTCCTACCCTGTTACCATTCTGCCACTTGCCAGCCCTGTTCCCTGGAGGCACAGTTCACCATTCCTCTGAGGGCTTACCATCCTGACTCACGTTATTATTTTTAATAAATACATAGTATACATTCACAAAATGCAAGATACTACACTGGGTGTTCTCTTTACTTATCCCATGGACTCATTATAGCAGCCCTGTTGAGGTATAATTTATCCCATTTAGTGGATGAAGAAATGGAGGCCCTTAAACTTATTTGATATCAGGTCTAAGATTAGCAGGAGAGGTCCATTTTAATGAGGCTCTTTGCATTCAGGCTACTGTGACCTGCTCCCTTCTTCCTCTCCCTTCTTCCTCATTTCCTGCAGTCCCTGCCCCTCCACCCCCACCCCAATTCATTCAACTCTGAATGTTGGTAATTCAGCCTTCTTCCAAGGTGCAAGGAAAAGTTTGCAATTTTCACTTGAGGACTCCAACCTGGTTTTCCTAATGGGTCAGTGAACTCCCTGAGCTGTAAGAAAGGGAGGACATGAGACCGTGATATTAATAATAATCTTAATAATAGGGTACTTTTAATGCATTAGGCACTGGCTAAATGAACTTTGTGGGGAAAATACTGTTATTATTCCCAATAGATACATGAGGAAACAGGCTCACAGAGACTTGACATGTTCAAGTCTCACCTGTGGTGCCTTTCATACTATATTCAGCCCTCATAGATGGATAGCCTCTCTCCCTCCTGCTGAGAATTGGGAGGGTCACATCTCTTCGTCTGAGAACCACAGGTGTGGGAGAAAACACGCTCTTTTGTTCTCCCTAATAAAGCCAGTCAGCAGCCAGTTTCCACCTGCTGGTGGTTATGATTACTGCTGCTGCAGTGTTTATTGTCAGTGCCACTTCAGCTTTTCAGGTTACATAGAGCTTTCTTAGCCGTCTCTTAGGTTGATTTTTGCAGCAGTCTTGTGAGGTAGGCACAGGAGGAGGCATGACTAAGAGGTCATGTGACCATGACAGTGCCAACATCACAGAGCTGGTGAGTGGCAAAACCAGGCCTTAGGCTTAAGTCTCTTGATTAGCAGGCTGATGCTCTCTATCATCCGAGGTCCTCTCTGGGTGTCCTTGTTTGAACACTGGGGTGGAGTTTGGGCTTGTCACAGGGAATACAGTAGGAGACTCAGTACATCACCAATTACTGTCCCTCATCTGTCCCTTGAAAGCCCCTAGAGTGCAGGCAGGCTTGCTGGACTTCCTGCTGTTCGGGAGCCTCATCTCAGCAGTGGACCCCGTGGCTGTGCTGGCTGTCTTTGAGGAGGTGCATGTCAACGAGACTCTCTTTATCATCGTCTTTGGCGAGTCCCTGCTCAATGATGCAGTCACCGTGGTGAGAGTGCTCAGCTGGCTGCCATTCCTGATCCCAGGGCCTCCGGCTCTGACTAGTTGGGTGTATGAGCAGGCTCAGACCCTCCCCCCACCACAGGTCCCCTGGGGAAGACATACAGTCTTAGCACTCACCTCCTCCCAGCAGTCCCAGTTGCTGCCTTCCCCTCATTCCTGATTCTCCTTTTCTCATTCAGGTGCTGTACAAGGTCTGCAACTCCTTTGTGGAGATGGGGTCTGCCAATGTGCAGGCCACTGACTACTTGAAGGGAGTCGGTCAGTATCTCCCCACTTTCAGCTAGCACTGCAGGTCTGCCTCCCCTGGGTTGCTGCATTCCTGTCCCCACTGCATCAGGCAGAGGAGGTTTTTCAGGCCACCTCATTCCCTTCCCTCCTTTAAGGAGAAATGGGCCCTGAGAACCTAAGAAGGAGGGTCTTTCTTGGGATCCTGCTCCCCAGGGAGTGCAGTGGGCATCCTCCTCCACTCCCTGCCAGGCAGAAGTCTTGTCAGCCCAGGTTTGGTCCAGGGGTCATGCTGACAACCCACTCCTCCCCCAGCCTCCCTGTTTGTGGTCAGTCTGGGCGGGGCAGCCGTGGGCTTAGTCTTTGCCTTCCTCCTGGCCCTGACCACACGCTTCACCAAGCGGGTCCGCATCATCGAGCCACTGCTGGTCTTCCTCCTCGCCTATGCAGCCTACCTCACTGCTGAAATGGCCTCCCTCTCCGCCATTCTTGCGTGAGTCCTGGGGAACTTGCAGGCAGGCAGGTGGGAGGGGGCACTGGAGATGGTTGGCCCATATATGGACAGATGCAGGTCCATCGGTTCCTCTCAGCCCTTGTGGTAGTGGGAGCCTCAAACTCCCCTTGGGAGACAATAAACTTCAGGTAATGTTCCAGGATCTGCCTCCAGAACTTCCCTGGGGACCCCAGAACCCAATCTTCCTCGCCTGAAGTGTTCTTTGGGGTGTGGCCTAAGGTGGAATTGGTTTCAAGGCCTGGTGCCACTGGCTGGGGTGGCCACAGCAGTCCCAAAGGTGCCTCAGAAAGTGTGCTATTCAGAGCATGTTTCTCCTACCTATCCCTTCAAGAGGCACTGAGCTGGAAGCCTGGAGATATGAATCCTTATCCTAGGACCACCTCTAGCTATTTTTGGACGGTCTCCATGCCTCCTGGCCGGGAGAGTGTGACATCCTGTGATGGGCCACACCCTCTCCTGTAGCATGTTCAGACCCCAGAACTGTGCCTCCTGCGACCCCTTCTCACTTGCCTTGTCTCTCCATTCTTCTCCCAGGGTGACTATGTGTGGCCTGGGCTGTAAGAAGTATGTGGAGGCCAACATCTCCCATAAGTCACGCACAACTGTCAAATACACAATGAAGACTCTAGCCAGCTGCGCTGAGACGGTCATCTTCATGCTGCTTGGCATCTCAGCTGTGGACTCTTCTAAGTGGGCCTGGGACTCCGGGCTGGTGCTGGGCACTCTCTTCTTCATCCTGTTCTTCCGAGCCCTCGGTATTGCTTTCCCACTCTCCTTCCTGCCCCTGCCCCAGCTCATCTCCCAACCTGAGTCCACGTCCTTGTCAATTCCTAAGCCTTCCCTTGTTGCTATCCCCTCCCAGCCCCTGTCAGACCTTAGCCCAGATACTTGGTGCCATCCACTGCCAGTGCGCTCCACTCCCAATCCCCTGCTCCTACTGGCCTCCCTCCTGCTGTAGGTGTAGTCCTGCAGACGTGGGTGCTGAATCAGTTCCGACTAGTCCCTCTGGACAAGATTGACCAGGTGGTGATGTCCTATGGGGGCCTGCGGGGGGCTGTGGCCTTCGCTCTCGTCATCCTACTGGACAAGACCAAGGTCCCTGCCAAGGACTACTTTGTGGCCACTACTATTGTGGTGGTCTTCTTCACAGTCATCGTGCAGGTGGGAGAGTCCACAAGATTGGTTGGGAGAGGGCGTGGCAGGAGGCTTGGAGCCTTTGGGATAGGGGCTCTTCTTCCTGTTGGGGGTGGGGTACAAGGGCCTTCCTTCCCAGACCTTGAATGCATTGAGGTCAGGATACAGAAGCTGAAGCCTACTTATGGGGAGGGAAACACATCAGGGAACTAGGTAGGGCAGGGCTCACCTGCTGCCTGTCTGTAGGGCCTGACCATCAAGCCACTGGTCAAGTGGCTGAAAGTGAAGAGGAGTGAGCATCACAAACCTACCCTGAACCAGGAGCTGCATGAACACGTGGGTACCAGAACCCCATCCCTCCACCTGTCCCTCTCTCCCTTTTCCTATTTTGGGCAGAGTCCTGATCCAGTCCCCCTACCCACCCCCCTTCTAGACTTTTGACCACATTCTGGCTGCAGTGGAGGACGTTGTGGGGCACCATGGCTATCACTACTGGAGGGACAGGTGAGGGAGCTGCCCCGAGGCTCCTTCAGCAGCAGCCCCACCAGCCAGGGCAGCACGGGGGATGTGCCACACCCCTGAGAAGGGACACAGCGGGCTCAGGCTGCGTGACCTCTGCCTGAACCCCTTCAGTGGCATCCCAGTACTCTCAGGATAAGACAAGGCTCCCCAGTGAGGCCTGCCTGGCTCTGCATGGTCTGGCACCTGCTGGACTTCACCTCATTGTGCTCTGTTCTGTCTTTGACCATCTGCCTGTTAATTACATGGATCCTGGTTCAGAACCTCAGGACCCACCATGCTTCTCCCACCCTGGCCACTGGGACATTTACACATGCAGTTCTCTCTGCTAGAACATTTCCTCGCCTCCCTTTCACCTGCTTAATCTCTGCTCATCCTTCAGATCTCACCACAGCCATCAAGTCCTTGGGGAGGCTGTCCCTGGCCTCCCTGCTAGGACAAATCCCTATCACTCTCAGTAATTATTCTTTGTAGTTCTTGTCACGGTTGCAGTTTCACAGTTATTTGTACTAACTTCAGTTAGTGGCAGGCTTTCCCATAGCACAGTAACTTCCATAAGAGCAATGACTAGCTTCAAGATTTTTCCTGACTGAGGCCCATACGAAGAGAGCCAGGCCAGCACTGGTAGTGCCCCTGCCCCATTTGAGGAAGGGCCAGCTGGCCGGGCCATGGGAATGGCACTCAGGGCCGGGCCTGGCATCCTCTGTAGGTGGGAGCAGTTTGACAAGAAGTACCTGAGTCAGCTGCTGATGCGGCGGTCAGCCTACCGCATCCGGGACCAGATCTGGGATGTATACTACAGACTCAACATCCGGGATGCCATCAGCTTCGTGGACCAGGTGGGTCTGCAACCTGTGGTGGGTGAGCAGGTGGCCAGGAGGGCAAGGCGGGAAGGGGTGACTGACAGCAGACAGGCCCTGAGCAGGAAGTCAGGCAGGCACTCCTAGCAGACTCAATGGTCTTGTGGAGTGGCCGCTGCAGGAACCAGCCTGGCCTGATGCTGACATTCCGAGTCTGGCCGACAGCAGAGAAAGGTGGGAATCAGCTAAACTCTGGTTGACAGTTCAACCCTATCTCATCTCCAATGTGGTTCAGTGCTTATCACTAGGCTTGGGACCTTGGGTAAGTCACTTACACTCTCTGAGCCTCAGCTTCCTCAACTGTACGGAAGTGGAACTAAGAGTGCCCGTGCCACAGAGTTTTGAGGATTCATTAGGTAAAGTTGAACCTTGAGCATCAAAAGGACGGAATGTGTTAATTATTGCTATTTTTGTTGTTGCCCTCTGACACCTTCAATCTGATTGCCATCTGACCTTTCTCTTGGTCCCTCCAGGGAGGCCACGTCTTATCCTCCACCGGGCTCACGCTGCCCGCTATGCCCAGCCGAAATTCTGTGGCAGAGACCTCTGTCACCAACCTGCTGTAAGTCCTGGAGCCTGTTTCCCCTTCCTCAAGCTCCTCTCCATTGGGCGCTCTCTCTGAACCACCTCTGGGAAAGTCTGTGAGCACCTCGGCTTCTGCCCTTCCCCTGGTCTGTGCCTCCGGGCCCTTCCCCAGCCTGTGCGTGCCCTGCCTCTTGCAGGAGGGAGAGTGGCAGTGGAGCGTGTCTGGATCTGCAGGTGATTGACACAGTACGTAGTGGCCGGGACCGTGAGGATGCTGTGATGCACCATCTGCTCTGTGGAGGCCTCTACAAGCCGCGCCGAAGGGTGAGAGCAGCCAGGGAGTAAGAGTTCTGAGGGGGTGAGGGTGATCTGAGGAGGCCATGATTGCAGGCTCAAGAGATGGTTGGCACCAGCTGTGGGGAGTTATAGATGCCCAATTGAGGAGTGGGGGCTTCATCTTGTCAGTAATAACTTTCAGCTTTTCTTTTTTGCGTAAGGGTTGGTCTGATACAAGCACTGCTTAAAGATGTCTTCTCTGGTAGCAGAATGCAGATCACATAGGAGGGGGTGAGTTGAAAGGCTGTGCGAGCCAGTTGAGAGGCTGAGTGAGTTAGTCAGGAGGCTGGAGTGCAACAGAGCTGGGTGGTGGGAGGGAGAGGAGCATAGGACTGGGTGATTGGCCCTGGAGGGGAGAAAAGGAGATCGAGAACAGAGGGCTTGATGGGGTCAGGCACAGACAGAAGCAGGAGTGCTGAAAAAGCCTGCAGGACCAGCTTAGCACGGGGAAGGCAGACATACATTTTAGGTAATGTGAGTTAGTCCGGTGCAGGTTGTGAAGTTTGGGGGCTAGAAAGGCCCATCCTCATCCTGGAGGGAACCTGTCACAGCCCCAGAAGGGGGCAGCAAGCCATTACCTTGAACTTTCCTGAAATGGGAAGCCAGCTGTTACCATTTCTGGCAGTTTTAACAGTCAAGGCTGTTTCTACCATTGAGACAGAATTGGCCTCCTTTTAACTTGCTCCCACTGGTCCTGATTTAACTCCCCGCAGCGCTGCAGAATGTGTTTTCAAAGGTTTCAAGGCAGTTCCCTTCCACAGGCCTTCTGCCCTGAGGCCAGCATTTCTTCTTCCTGCTGTGTCTTCTCTGGTCATAGAAACAGGCCCACAATGGAAGGTGCAATTCTAGCTGCCATTAGCTGTGGCAGGGCATGGAGCCTGTCTTACCTTTCTAGTTCTAGAACTTGCCATTCTTTTCTTGTAGCCCATAATCCCTCCAGCTTTGGCTCACCACCCTGCAGCCCCATATTGTCCTTACAATCAGACAAACCCCAGTGTCTTCTTCAGTGGGTGTTTAACCCTATCTCATCTAACTTATTTTGTTTACTTAAAAAAAAAATATATATGTGTGTATATATTGACTTTAGAAAGGAAGGGAGAGGGAGAGACATGGAAACATCAATAATGAGAGAGAATCATTGATTGGCTGCCTCTTGCATACCCCTATCTACTGGGGATCAAGCCTTGACCCGGAATCTCACCATGACCTCCGGGTTCATAGGCCAATGCTCAACCACTGAGACATGCCTGCTGGTCTTGTTTACTTTTTTCTAATGGAAAATTTCATTCATCCACAAAACTAGAGAGAATAAAATCACTCATTTATCTATCACCCAGCTCCAGTAATTATCAATGCATTATTTAATCTTATATTCTGGACCCCCACACCCCATCCACACTTTGTCGCAAAGCAAATTCCATAATATCATATCATATAACATATCATATCATATCATATCATATCATATATTATCTCTAAATATTTCAGTATGTATCTAGGTGCAAGAACTCTTAAAAAACACACAACATACTACCATTATCACTTATAATAGTTAACAATAATTCCTTCTCACATCAAATATCCAGTGTTCCTAAATATCTTTTTCCAGATGGTTTGTTTAAATCAGGATCCAAATAAAGTCCACACATTACATTTGGTAAATTTGTCTCTTTATTTAAAAAAAGTCTATAATATTTCCTTCTTCCTCCTTTTATCCCCTTGTTATTTATTGATTGAAGAAACTAGATACTTTGTCTCAGAGAATTTTCCATTTTACAGATTTTGCTGATTATATTTCCGGGGTGGTTTTTAATTTGTTTCTCCCTCCTCTATGCTTCCTGGTAGTTAAGTCTAGAGGCGTGGTCATATTCCAGGAACATTCAATAAGTATGCTGTGTGTTTCTTACCTATCACATCAGGATGTACATAATGATTGGTTGTCTATGGATGTGTGTGTGTGTAAGATTGGTCAGTGGGTTCTGTCCAACCTGTTCTTGCGTAATTTAAAAAAAGAAACTGGAGTAAGATTGTGCTTATCCCTGTTAAATGTCATCTTATTTGATTTAGCCCATCATTCCATCGTTTGGATCCCATGTCTGCCACCAAATATCCGCTCAGATTCACATCTTATGAAAATTTGCTAAGCCTGTTAACTCTGTATTCATCCAAGTCAACATAAAAATGTTGAACAGGATAGAGCTGAGGACAGAGCCCTGTGGCATCCTACTAAAGACTTTCCTCCAAACTGACATGGATCAAGCATTTTTGGGGTATGGTTACTCAACCAGTTCTGAATCCGCTTAGTTATACCATAACATAATACATAATTCCTCATGTTCTCCACAGAAATATCATCAAGGAGAGACAGGAGTGTCTAGTATGCAGTTAAAAATGTAAGATTATAGTTTAAGAGAGAGATAAGGGCTGCAGATAGATTTGGAAGCAGTCTTTATCACAGGTTTCCTCACCTGGCTACATCAGAATTCCCTGGGGAGCTTGCTGGAATACACATTCCTGACTTCACCTCCTGCAGATTCTGATTCTGTAGTATGAAATGCAATGAAGAAGATGTGTGTTTAAATTTAAAAAAAAATATATATATATATATATAATTGATTTTAGAGAGGAAGAGAGAGAGAAATAGAAACATCAGTGATGAAAATCATTGATTGGCTGCCTCTTGCATACCCCTACTGGGGATTGAGCTCACAACCTGGGTATGTGCCCTGACCAGGAATCGAACCATGACCTCCTGGTTCATAGGTCGAACCTTAATCACTGAGCCATACTGGCCAGGCAAGAATCTCTGTGTTTAATACCTCCCCCTGGTGATTCAAACGCAGCTAGTCTGATGGCTGGTGTTAACCACAGATCTCTTTCCCTGGGCTAACTGAAGCTGAAAGAATGGATACGTTTGCTGGGGAGAGTATTTAGAAGGGACAGAGGAAGGCCAAGGACAACACTGTTAGGAATGCACATGGAGGAAGAGAAGCGGGGGGCAGCAAAGGAGGAGAGAGAAGTTAATAGCAGCTGGTGTCCTGGACGCCTTGGAGTAGCAGCTGGTGTCCTGGACGCCTTGGAGCAGCAGCTGGTGTCCTGGACGCCTGGGGCAGAAGTGGGACTGGATGCTGCACAGAGGTCAGGCCAGCGCTTAACTAGGGGCCATGGCACTAGTGACCAGGTAGAAGGTAGCACTGGGGAGTTGCAGACCCTGAAGTTGTATTTCTGGTATTTAAGGGAATAATGGGTATGAGGGAAAGTGTCAATCAAAGTATAAAAGTCTGGCAGCAAGTGGGAGGCAGTGGAGTCAATGGAAAGGTTTTTTTCGAGGAGGTAAGGGGGCAGTGGTGAGGGAGGGATTGAAGAAGCAGGAGAGGGAGAAACAGGAGCAGGGAACTGATGGAGGCAGCAAGGAGTGAGCTGAGCAAAGCGGAGGCTGGGTTGGAGAGCAAGGACCCCTCCCTTTACCTCCCGAGAGAGGGGCACCTCTGGGTGAGTATGTAGAGGAGGGCAGATGGGAGACTTGCAGGGAGCTCTTAGAATTGGTTCAGGGAAGCAGGAAATGTGAGGTATAGGAAAGGGGACAGACTGGGAGGCAAAGCAAGATGATCTGGAACATGGTGGAAGTACTTGGGAGATTACCACTAGAGAATGAACAGACTGCCAGAGCCAAGGGCAGAGGTGGGGGCAGCCTGAGGCGAGTGTGTAGTGGGTTTTTATGAGAAGGAGTTGGAGGGAGCAGTTGATGGGATTAGTCCTGAGCTGGGCACAGGTGGTTGTTGGACTGAGAGGGGTCGGGGTGTCAGGAGAGAGAGATATGGGAGTTCAAAGTGCTGCCTGAGGTATCATGGAGGTGGTTGTAGGAATGGCCAGCTGGGGAGTTCCACCTGGAGAGAGAATCCTGTGTAGCCAGAAGGGGGCGTGTGAGCCAGGCAAGTGGACAGGTTCATAACTGGAGGTGCAAAGCAAGAAGTGTCCCCCCATGGTCTCATGGGAACCCCCTGCTTCTGGTCACTTTAAATCAGAGAGAATTGGGGAAGGGCAGTAATGGAGAGGGGAAACCAGATTTGGGGGAATAGGTTCTGGGGTAAAGGAGAGTTTTCCCCCAGTGAACTGAAGATACAGACTGGCTGGATTCCTATTATATTTTTTTGTTTTGTTCTTGAAAAACTGGGCTGGCAGGGCCTCTGGTGCCCATGGGGCTGTGGCCTGGGATTCCTGTGGGCGGCCAAGGCCCAGCCTCATGGCAGGGGGGGCTGTCATTGCCAGTACAAAGCCAGCTGCAGCCGCCACTTCATCCTGGACGACGCGCAGGAGCGGCAGGACAAGGAGGTCTTCCAGCAGAACATGAAGCGGCGGCTGGAGTCCTTCAAGTCCACCAAGCACAACATCTGCTTCGCCAAGAGCAAGCCACGACCCCGCAAGGCTGGCTGCAAGAAGGCACGTGATTCTTTGGGACCTCTGTTTGGGGCTGGAGACTCACGGCATGCAGTTTTGAGCCCCCCAAGTGTTGGGAGTCCAGCCCAGGGAGACCTTTAGTTGGATAATACTCAGGGACTTAGTGACAGCAGCAGTCTGGGTTCCCTTTTGCATCTTCCTGGAGCCCCCAAAGGGCAGGGTGAGGCCTTCAGAGGGAGATCAACCTCTTGGCCATGCAGTCACCTGCTGGGAGGCAGCAGGACTTCCTACCAGAAATGAAATGAGCAGGAGAAAGGCAGATTCCTTGGAGGGGGCAACTCCATAAGCCCCTAATTCAGCCCAGACTGGAGTATGGGTTACTCAGACTCCAGATGTGCCTGGGGGGCCCAGGGATGGTGGAACCACTGGGATTGACACAGATTCTATCCCCTGCTATGTCAGGAAGACAACAGGGTTGGGGTTGGAGCCAGGACCAGAGGCTTAGGGTTTTTTTTCTTGCTTCTTAGAAGAATGGTGTGGCTAACACTGCAGCTACAAATGGGAAATCTGGAGACCTGGGCTTTCGGGACACAGGCAAGCAGGGAGTGGGGGGAGAGGGAGGCGGAGGATGGGAGGGGTAGGGAAAGGGCAGGGACCCAACAGCCAGAATCCCAGAGGATCTACTCTGTGCTGTATTCAGTGCCAGAGCTGGGGTGCTTCCCTTCAGGCACGAGATGGGCACACTTGATTTTAAAGCTGGATGTGTTCAAAGCAGTTATTAGACTACTAGAAGCCTGGTGCACGGGATTCGTGCACTGGTGGGGTCCCTCGGCCTGGCCTGCGGGGATCAGGCTGAAACCGGCTCTGACATTCCCCGAGGGGTCCCAGATTCCAAGAGGGTGCAGGCCAGGCCAAGGGACCCCACTGGTGCATGATCAGGGCCAGGGAAGGACTGTGGGAGGGCTCCAAGGCATGTCCAGCCCCGGCTTGCCCAGTCCCCGATCGGGGTGATTGGGGCAAACAGGGCAGTCTCGCCCAGTCCTGATCAGGCCAATCTCGGCCAGCAGGCTGGGGAGCGACTGCGGGAGGTTGGTCCGCCAGGAAGGGACCTTGGGAGGGCTCCAGAGCATGTCTGGCCTGTCTCGCCCAGTCCTGATCGGCCAGACCCCAGCAGCAAGCTAACCTACCAGTCGGAGCATCTGCCCCCCTGGTGGTCAGTGCGCATCATAGTGACTGGTTGAATGGCTGAATGAACGGTCGGACACTTAGCATATTAGGCTTTCATTACATAGGACTCATGACAGGGGGTATCTGTAGCTAACCACGATTACAGGCCCTGAGGACTTGGAAAAGGTGTCATGGAGAAGGGGAGAGCTTGGTCTGAGCCTTGAAGGATGGGGGACCCTGGGGCCCAGTGTCCCATCTGCAAAACCAGGATGAGCTGAACAATGATGGGCCTTCCAGCTCTCCAAATGCTCATGTTTTTTTCTTTTAATGTTTTTATTGATTTTTAGATAGAGAAGAAGGGAGAGGGAGAGAAAGATAGGAATCGAACCTGGAACCTCTTGGTACATGGGATGATGCTCAACCCACTAAGTCATACCAGCTGGGCCAAATGCTCATGTTTTCAATTGATGGGATCTGGGGCCGAGAAGAGAAGATGGGAAAGCTAGAAAGTGTGACTTCCCTGACGGCTTCCTCTGAGGACTCTGCTTGCCCAGTTTGCCTCCTTGGGATCTGTAGCTCCACTTCCCTTCCTTGCAAGCACCCACCCCTAGACCAGTGCTGAAGCAGCCCGAGGAGAAGCAGGTGCCTCTGCCAGCTGTGGGCTCTGCTTGGGTGGAGAAGGAACTGGCTTGTGCAGTACCAAGAGGCAGGTGCTGGGCTGGCCATCCCGACTCAGCTCTTATCCCTCTCCAGCTGCTGTGATCTTAACCGTGGAGTCTGAGGAGGAGGAGGAGGAGAGCGACAGTTCTGAGACGGAGAAGGACGACGAGGGGATCATCTTTGTGGCTCGGGCCACCAGTGAGGTTCTGCAAGAGGGCAAGGTCTCAGGTAAGGGCTTCCCCCCTGCTTCTCTCTCCTCTGGAGCAAGCTGAGCTGTGCAGTTGGCCTCTCCCTTTTCACTCACGGTCTCTACCCCAGACAACTCCCTTTCCCCATTCACTCATTCATTCACCAACCAGCATTTACTGAGCATCGCCTTTATATCAGACGCCTGACGGACATGATTTGCTTCAACCCTCACAACGACCAAGATGGGGAAACAGCTCAGAGAACTAGAACTTGGGACTTGTCCAGTATCCCACAGTAGGTCCAGAATTTGACTCCAAAGCCCACAGCCTTTTCACTGCCAGGCTGCCTCCCTTTATAGTCTGGGGAGGAACATGAGGTGACAAGCTAATACCTGGCTCTGTTGTGACCCATGCTCAGCACACCTGCCCTCAGGTAGAGCCCCTGTTGAGGGTGGCAGCCTTTCTGGAGGTAGGAGCCTGAATTCATAGAAATGGGATTATTGTGGCTAAAAACCACTATTTTCTTGTTTCCGTATGTGGAGAACTAACCCACTCATAAATATCACTGCCAGTTGGCTCAAGCACCCTCAAGTGTCTTTAAAAAAATTTTTATTATAGAAAATTTCAAAATACACATTAGATAAAATGGTAAAATGAACTCCCATTGATCTGTTACCCAGCTTTAAGAATTACCTACTTCTAACCAATCTTATTTCATCTATATCATCATTATTCACTGGATTCTTTTAAAAAATATATATGTATTTTTAATTGATTTCATAGAGAAGAAGGGAGAGGGGGAGAGAGATAGAAACATCAATGGTGAGAGAGAATCATTGATCGGCTGTCTCCTGCATGCCCCACACTGGGGATCAAGCCTGCAACCCGGGCATGTGCCCTGACCAGGAATCGAACTATGACCTCCTGGTTCATGGGTTGACGTTCAACCATTGAGCCATACTGGATGGGCTCAATGGGTTCTTTTGAAGCAAATCTCCAATATCATATCACTTCGTTAATAAACACTCCAGCATATATCTCTAAAAGATGAGGATTCTTCTTTAAAGATACAACCATAATACAATGATCAAATTTTAAATCGTGGTTATCAAATATCCAGTCAATGTTCAAAATTCCCTGATTGTCTTAATATTTGTTTTTTACAGATTTCTTCAAATAAAAATCCAGACAAGGCCCACATACTGCATTTAGTCGAAAAACCTTTTTTAACGTTTAGCAATGGTTCTCAAGGGGGGTGGTGGTGGAGGGATTTTTGCCTTTAGAAGACATTTGGTAATGTCTGGAGAGATTTTGGGTTGTGATGACTGGCGGGGTGTACTTGCATTGAGTGGGCAGAGGCCAGGGGTGGTGCTAAACATCCAACAATGCACAGGCCAGCCCCCACAACAGAGAAGGATCTGGGCCAACATGTCAGGGTGTCAAGTTTTTATAGGTTCCCCCAAACTCTGCCACCTATCTTTTCCCCCCTTGCAAAGTATTTATTGAAATAATCTGGTTATTTTGTTCCATAGTCTTTCCTTGTCGGGATTTTGCTAATTGCATCCCAAAAGTGTCATTTAGTATCTTTCACTGTCCCTTATATTTCCTTTACTTATTTTTATTGGTAAAAATCTTTAAAAACAAAAGGAATTATTTCATTCAATGAGTGGTTCCTGGCCACCCTTTGACCCCTTCTTCCTATATGTTCTCCCGCAACTTCTCTAACTTTGTGTATCTAGAGTCTAGACTCTGTCTCATTTTCTCAGCTATCTTATATTTCCTCTAAACTGGTAATTACATCTAGATCAGATTTCAGTTTTAAATTTTTGGTAAAAATATTTTATAGGTGGTATTGGTGTACTTCCTATTGCAACACATCAGGAGCATACCATCCAGTCGTCTTTTTGTAATTTTTTAAAAATATATTTTATTGATTTTTTACAGAGAGGAAGGGAGAGAGATAGAGAGTTAGAAACATCGATGAGAGAGAATCGTCGATCAGCTGCCTCCTGCACATCTCCTACTGGGGATATGCCCGCAACCCAGGTACATGCCCTTGACCGAAATCGAACCTGGGACCTCTCAGTCCGCAGGCCAACGCTCTATCCACTGAGCCAAACCGGTTTCGGCCAGTCGTCTTTTTGTGAAGTGAACATTGACCACTGGGTTCAGATGCTGTTACCCTGAACCCTCCATTATCAAGTTCCCCGTCAGCTTTTCATTGACTGGTCTTAGCAGCCACTGATGATCACGACCAGATCCAACATTTCACTGGGGGTTGCACAATGGTGATATGCTACATTTATTTTTTGGGGGGGTCTGTATTATTAAGCAACTTCCTCTCATCAATTACTTAGTTACTTTGCGATATAGTTCATACAGGAAAGGATGGATAAATGCTTGATTTGTTCCCTTTTGTTTATCAGTTTTCAGACCATGAGTTAGTTCCCTAGTGTCCAAAGGTGAACACTGCGTTTTTGTTGTTTTAATTTCGCTATGGTTGTTAAAGTTTACTATTTCAGGTCTCTCCAGGGAGGCAGTTTTAATTTCAATCACAGCATCAGTACATTTTGTAATATACTCAATCTAGTCTAGTTTATTGGGCTGCTCAGGACTTTATCAATGAGCAGACACATATTGATCTGCAAGGCATTGTACTTGACATTGGCCAGAGAGCTTCTCTTTCCCAGGTTTCCTCTTTCAGAACCTCAGACTTCCTGTCCTACAGGGGCTGAGCCTTCTATCCTGGCTGCCAGCATTCTGGGATTTTCAGCTCATGTCCTCCGTGCTCTGGCACGGCTTTAGTCTGCTATTAGGTTTGTATGAGCTCACACTCCTGGGCTCTGTCCCACCAGAGGGCTGTGGTGGGTGCTCAGACAGGGCTCCCAGCAGCAAAGCCTTTGGCTGGAGCCCTGAGATCTTCCTCACCCTCACTGCCATCTCACCTTGGGATGGGGCTTGGCAGGAGACTGCTAGTCGGGTGAGAGCTGATTACCGATGGGGCTTTTTTCCTGCCTGGCTCATGCTTGCTCTTGCTTTAGTTACTTTCATTTTTCAAAGGGTATTTGTTGAGCAACTACTATGTGCTCAGCCCTGTGCTAGGTGCTGGGGATACAGTGAAGAGTAAAAACCAGCTGTGGAGCTTCCCTTCAGCAAGGCATTCATCAAATGATCACACAAGTGGATGTAATATGGCAACCGTGGAATGAATTTATTGATGAAAATGTAGAGTTGAGAATTCCATTGTGTTGGTACTGAGTGTGTGTGTATTCTCTGTTCCCAGGGAGCCTTGAGGTGTGTCCGAGTCCACGTATCATCCCCCCGTCTCCAACCTGTGCAGAGAAGGAGCTACCCTGGAAGAGTGGGCAGGGGGACCTGGTGGTCTACGTATCCTCGGAAACCACCAAGATTGTGCCCGTGGACATGCAGAAGGGCTGGAACCAGAGCATCTCATCATTGGAGAGCCTGGCATCCCCGTCCTGCACCCAGGCCCCAACTGTGACGCGTCTGCCTCCCTGCCCGCTGGCTGCTGAAGAGCCCCAGGCCCCTCTTGACCCGCGCCCTAGCTTCGCCTTTACCCCGAGCCTGGCCAAGGCTGGCCGCTCTCGCAGTGAGAGCAGCGCTGACATCCCCCGGCAACAGGAGCTGCAGCCCCTCATGCAACATGAGGACCAATCCCATCTTAGCCCAGGCACTGCCAGCTCTCACTGGTGCATCCAGTTCAACAGAGGAGGCCGGCTGTAGCCCAGGGACTCGGGGAGCAGGAGACTGGAGTCCCTGTGGGAAGTCTCTGCACAAAGGGCAGAGGAGCCCACTCAGCCTGACATTTAGAGGGGCCTGGACTGAAGTAGCAACTGGGCTCCTTAAGGGCAGGTCAGAAGGGTCTCCTGGGCTGGTCCTTAAAGGGGCCCTTTTCACCACCACTGCTGCTTCTAACGCCTGCCACCTCCCCTTTTGGTGAGACCCTAACCCTGGCTCAAGACCAAGTCCAGAGCTAGGGACCGGGCCCAGAGTCTTGGATTGCTGATGTCCCTTCCCGGGAGGGTCTTCCTGGGGGCACTTTAGGCAGTTTCCTGCCCCCAGTGCAAGGGCATCATTCCTCAGTGGACACTGGCCATTCCTGCCCTCCATCCCCTCCTTAGCACCAGCTCAAGGACAGTGGCAATGAGGTTCCTCAAGGGGCTGGTCCTCAGAGGGCTTGGGTTGGAGGTGGAGCAGGTCTCAACCTCGGGCTTTGCTGCCCTGTTACATCAGCTACCTATAACCAATTTTTTTTAGGGCATTGGGAATCTGTCTTCACTTCTTGCTTTATCTCCTAACGTTTGCTGCCAGTTATTGGGGTGATAGCTCCTCCTTTTCCAGGACTAAGGCCACAGAGCTGGGCCAGGCTTCAGGTCAGGGCTGCTGTTTAGCCAGGGTCACTCTGAGGCTCTGCTGCTCTGTGTCCAACTCTGGACCTTACAGGTCCTTGGATCTGGTTTTCTAAGGAAGGGAGACACTGACTACTTTGACATTTCCCAAACAGGAATGGAGCCAGGGCCACTGCTCCACTGCTCTGGGGGCTGACAGGGTGGCAGGTGACTTTCCTGGGGTTAGCACCTGCCCTGTGTTTTATACCTTGAACCGAAGCTACATTAAACGTCCCTCAGATGGATGAGTGTCCCGTGTCTATGTGTCTGGGGATCTAGGGGCATGGGGTGACAACAAGGACATTTAGTGAGGGAAATGGCAACTTCCAGCTGCCTGCCCCAGGGCTTCTGGGCTAGAGATTGGAGGGGGATCCTGGGAAGGACTGTTAGGCTTTCTGGCCCTCCCTCCCTCCTCTCCTGTACCTTCCTAGTATTGTCCCCTTTCAGGGGCCTGCAGCGGCAGTCCAAGATCACTATGGGCACAGGGTCACAGAACTGGGAGTCCACAAAATGGTGAAGGCCAGCAGGAGAAGAGGCCCCAGAGGTCAGGTGCCATGGTGTCCAAGGATGCAGCCTCCACACGACCAATGAGCCTTCCTTGAAAACGTGAAGGCAGGTGCAGGACAAATGAACAGTAGTGCTCTGCACATGGTGGGTGGGAGGGCAATCTCAAGGGAGCTGGCTACTGTGAGTGTTTTTGATGCAAATCGGGTAGTGTGGGCTCCAGAAACATCTAGGGAGAGACATTCCTGGTAACAGCAGTTCCAGATTCAACTTCCTTAAAGGGGAATTGTGTCTGAAGGACTTTTAAAAATTACATCTATCTTGCTCTGGTCAGTGTGGCTCAGTTGGTTCAGTGTTGTTCTGTGCACCAAAAGGTCCGGTTTGATTCTGGGTCACATACCCAGGTTGCAGGTTCCATTCCCGGTTGGGATGCATGCAGGAGGCAACTGAGTGATGTTTCTCACATTGGTGTCTCTCTCTCCTTCTCCTTTCCCCTCTCTCTAAAATTAATAAAGAACATTAAACAATACATCTATCTTTACTAAGATATAACATGCATACCTTAAAATTCACCCATTCAGAGGTTTTTAATATATCGAGTTGTGCAACACCACATTCTAAGTTTAGAACATTTTCATCATTCCCAAAAGTTACTCCTTATCCCTGGCTCAGCCCTAGGTAATCACTAACCCACTTTCTGTCTCTAAAGATCTGAAGGACTTGACACACTGCCAAGGTTACAAATAGAGTCACTTTTTCTGTTAGGCATGGGGAAAGTGGGAAGAAAAGAGTGATGCAAGCTTTGCACTCAAGTTGTTTACAGATGGCAGTGATAAGGCCTAGCAGTTAACAGTCCCAGCTGTCATCTTTTTTTTTTAAAATATATTTTATTGATTTTTTTACAGAGAGGAAGGGAGAGGGATAGAGAGTTAGAAACATCGATGAGAGAGAAACATCGATCAGTTGCCTCCTGCACACCCAATACTGGGGATGTGCCCGCAACCAAGGTACATGCCCTTGACCGGAATCGAACCTGGGACCTTTCAGTCCGCAGGCCGACGCTCTATCCACTAAGCCAAACTGGTTAGGGCCCAGCTGTCCTCTTAAACATGTTACATACTCTCTCTGAGCCTCAGTGTCTTCATCTTTAAAATGGGATAACAATGATATTTATTTCTAAGGTTGCTATCAGGATTCAATGGTAAAATGAGAAGAATCTAGTACAGAACCTGGCCCACGGGGATCACAAATGTTGGTCATTATTGGTCTTATACTATAAGGCAAAGAGCCCTGACGGGGAGATCTGAGCAGGCTTTGGGAGTGTGTGTGTGTGTGTGTGTGTGTGTGTGTGTGTGTGTGTAGAGGCTCAGATAATAAAGGCAAAGTTGGGTGGGTGCATTCTAGGTAGAAAGAGCAGCATAAACAAAGGATGCCTAGAGCACACCCAGCAAAAATCAAGAAGTAGCGGGTGATGTGATTGGGAGAAACCAGCCAGGGACCCACGGCTTGGGTAGGCAGACTCCGCTGATGTGTTTGTGGGGTGTTTTTGTTTTTTTTTTGGCAGATGGCTACCTGCTGAGTTTTGGGGGTCTTCCAGAGAGAGCTGGCCTGAGAGAATTTGGATCTGGGAGTGGTGTGGGCACTGATGTGCTTTAGGAAGCACAAATGTAGCTGAGCCAGATAGAAGATATGTGAAATCCCAGGATGGGTTGGTAGGGGAAAGGCTAGAGGAGACCTGTTGGGAGGCAACTCCAGCAGTCCAGGGATGTGCAGGGGCTGGTCCTGGAGAGGAGGCAGCCATTCTCAGACTTTAGTGTCAGCATCCTTGAGGAGCTTATCAAACATGCAGAGTCCCGGGCTGACCAGAAAGGTTCTATGGCGTAGGGGAGAGGGTACAAGGGGGTCCTGGACCTGGTGCTGGGTAACGAAGAACGGGGACTGCAGGCGGATAGGGTTGGTCAGAGGCAAGGGAGCTGGGGGAAGAAAGCGGGTGAGCACAGGCGGGGGAGACAGGCATCTGGATTCCAGGAGAGTGAGCAAGTCAAGAGCTCATCTATGGGTTACCACCTGACTGGGCAGAACGGCAGAAATGGCCTTCAGTGCCACCTGAGCTGCATCCGGGCCTTGAAAGAGGAAGGATTTTGACCTGGGGAGATGGGTGTGAGCATTCCAGGTAGAGAAGATGTAACTAAGACTTGTAATTAGATCAGTTTTGCAGGCCAGTATAGGACCTGGACAAGGAAGGCTCGGATGATGGCTCTGGATGGCCTTGAATGCCACACTAAGGAGATTGGAGTTTATTTAGGTGAAAGGTGAGAGAGGTCTATAAGGTTAGGGGTGTATGTCACCCTCGCTATCTGGGGCAGTATTGAAGAGAGTATGGAAATTTGGGATGGAGTAAGGGTAATGAGTACAGGTCTCTTATCACTAGGTCCACTGAGGCACAGAGCATTTTATTTTTGATTTATTTATATTGGCAAGGAATGGGAGGCTGAGGGAAGGCTGGGAAAAGGGCAGGGGAGGGAAGCCCATTCCCATTTTATGATCTCAGTGGAAAAGGCTGCTGTGAGTATATGCTGCTGCCAGGAGAGCCACAGAGATGGGCCCCATGAGTCACTGCTCAGTCCTGCAATCTCAGCCCACAGAGCCTGCTGTGGTCAGCAGCCCAGGCTGGCTCCGGGCCCAGACCCCAGTATTCCTCACGAGGCCTCAGGCTGTCCCCATTTCTATCTGTATCGTCGCCATCCTGGGGCCGCGCATCCTGTAG
Source organism: Myotis nattereri (assembly GCF_964212035.1). Taxonomy (NCBI): domain Eukaryota; kingdom Metazoa; phylum Chordata; class Mammalia; order Chiroptera; family Vespertilionidae; genus Myotis; species Myotis nattereri. Next base: position 12,993,997 of record NC_138090.1, read on the forward strand.
CTCTCTGCCTCTTTTATGCCCCTTTCAGATGAAGCCTCTGAATCGCTCTCCATGTGTGAGCCTGGCTTACATCTGGCTCCTGGATGGAGAGCCGCGGGAGGGCCGGGGCAGTGTGACCAGCCTCAGGCACCCCTTAAGCATTCATTATTGCTGGAAGTACAGAGTGGACAGCACATAGTCTGTTTTCATGAAGCTTACAAGGCACATTCTATGTGGGGCGAATAAACCAAGCCCTGGCCCTGGCCCGAATCTGTTTGCCTGTGTTCAGTGGTGCTGGGTTTAGCTATGGCCTGTGGCTTGGGGCCTCTTATTTACCTCTGGCATTAAAGGGGTATGTGCGCCTGCCAGCAGGTTCCCCCCTCAGCTCTTAGGGCTCCTAGGGGGCCTGGCTAGTGGGTGGGGATGGGTAGACAGTGGGCAGCAGAAGGGGTGGGAGGGAGCAGGAGGCAGTGACTCAGTGGGGCGGCCCTGGGACAGCTGGGGCGGGAGCCAAGGTTGGACCTGATGCTCACTGAAGCTAGAGGAGGGTGGGACGAGAGGACCCGCTTTGGGTTGGGGATGGAGCAGGACAACTCCAAGGCTCCTCTCTTGCAGCCAGATCAGCTCATGAAGGAGGCTCCTTGGTAGCTGAGAGTCTGGGCTCTGGGCGCTGATGGGACAGCTGGGAGGAGGGGGGATTGCTGTTCCCACTATGCCTGCTTCTGATGCTTGGCTTCCCCACCTCTGGCCGCCTCCTGAAGCTCACGAGGGCGGGGTCCCTGCCTTAGAGTCAGGGAAGCCATTGCACCCAGGAACCAAGGGCCTGAGCATGTTGTGGGGCATAGTGCCTTCTTTCGGCCACAATCTTCCCACAAATTTTGGGGAGTGTTAGGCTAGGCCCACTTGTCTCAAAGGGACCTCATACTTCAGAACGGGGAGGGATCTCACAGGCCAACTGTCCAAGTGACTTTCACCAGTTGAGGATCCATGATTGAGGGTGAAGTGAGGGGCAGGGCACCAACAGAGGCCAAGTGCTGGCAGCAAGTGGACGTTCGACATACGGGGTCTTCCCTAGTCCTCATGGCAATCCCAAGAGAAAGAAATGACTTTTTTTTTTTTTAACAGGTGAGTAAGGTGAGGCTCAAAGAGCACTGAGTTGCTGGAGTTCACCCAGCAGGTAAGTGGAGGAGCAGGCCTGCGGTACTCTCTCTCCGCTCTAGGACCAGGCCTCATTCCTAGCCTCCCTGACTGGACTTTGTGGGGAAGGGGTGTTGGCTGAGGAAGGAGTGTATGGAAGTGCCAGGAATGTCAGGGAGTGGAGGGGCTGGGCCTGGGTCAGCTCCCACCCCAGAGACCTCCCTGCCCCTTTCCTCTTCCCATCATGGGACCATACAACTTGTCTCTTGGGGCCTGGTCCTGGGGCCGGGAGGGAACATGGGGGTTGCAGTGGCGGGGACCCTCCCTCCCACCCTCCATGAAGATACCCTGACTGGCTCCTAGCAGCCCAAGCAGCTCATCTGGGCTTAGGGAGTCTGTCTTTCTAGGGGCCGCCTGACGAGACCCACACTTTTCTCCTGGCTGAAATTAGCGCTCCTTGTTTTGCTTAGGGAGCCTGGGGCAGGACTCCCCCCACATTTCGTGCATTCGGGAGCAGAAGCCCCCCCCCATTCCAAGCCCTTCCCCTTCCATCCCAAGCCCCCCACTTCCATCCCAAGCCCTTCCCCCCACCCCCAGGAGGATCCATATGGTCCCTTGCTTGCAAACTACACCCCCTTCCCTAGCGAACCCGCTTTTCACTTTTCGGCGAGTGGGCACAGTGGAAGGGCCGTTGGTCTCTGTCCTCAACCCGACTGAGAAGCTGCGTCCAAGTCACTGCGGCCTGGAGGTGCGGGCGGAATCCAGCCGCCTGGGCCGCGGGGAAGGCGGGGTCAGCGGGCAGCAGGCGCTGCCAGGGCCCGCGCCTCCGCGCCGTCAGGGCGTCCGGGCGTCTGCCGCGGGGTCGGCGCGGTGGGCTGTGGCTCCGTCCTCCGGCCCCCAGGGGGCGGCGCGGCGCCGCGGCCTCGGACGCCCAGCGGTCCCTCCCCGCGCGGCCAGGAGGCGGCGCCCGCGGACGCCGGCTGCACGCTGTTCCGGCCGCCGTCGAGGCTCTGCTGCCGACGTCGGGGCTCCGGTGGCGTGGGCTCCCCGGCTTCTTCGCTGGTCCCCGTAGCGTGTTCCGGGGGTGTGAGTGGTGGGACCGGGGAGGGGGGAGGCGCACGCGGTCCCGGGGCGAGGCTTGGTTCCCGTTGGGCCCACGAGGCGAGCACGAGGCAGCGCCGCCAGCACAGGCCTGCGGAGCCGCGAGAGTGCGCTTGGGAGGGCGGAGCCCACGCGAGCGGAAGGGAGACCCCTGCCTTTCCCCCCTCCTCAGGCTGAACCGCGGCCACGTCTGCGCCCCCTGTGCCCGGGCACCCACACCGGCACCTCCTCTCGCCTGGTGCCTTCCGCCTGCACTGCCACCGCGTGCTACCCTGCCGACCGCTTGGAACCCTTTTCCTGGATGAGCTGAGGCCTCCGTTCACACCGAGGCCCCAGCCCCTCTCCCGCTCGCCATGAGCAGGCCCAGCCTTCAGGAGTGGGTGATGGAGGGGTCCCCGGAGGATGGGGATGAGTCTCCGGACTCCCGGGGCCAAGCCACCGACTGGAGGTTTGCTGTGTGCCGTTTCAGGGATGCCTGGGATGAGGAGGAGCCCGCTCCCCAGGTGCAGGTTAAGGACCCCAGTCCTCCGAGACCCCCCGCAGGGGCAGCTCAGGGTGACGGGCTGCAGGGCGGCCCCCTGTGTGGGGAGCTGCCACCAACCCCAGGACAGATGGCTGTGGATGGGTCAGGGGATGGCCAGAGGGTCGCATTAGGAGGTTCCTCAGGCAAGTCAGAGGAACCAGTCCCCTCTGAAGTGAAGAGCCTCCTGTGCCTAATGTCCTCCCACCTCAGCCTGGCACAGGGCAGTAGTGCCAGCCAAGCAGGAGACTTGGCAGGAGACCCAGATTCAGGCAGGGTAATGACCACTGACTTGGACCCTGGGGAGTTGGGCAGCGTTTCTGTGAACCTGGGAGGCCCGTTATCTGAGACATCATCAGAGCTGCTGGAGGCAGGTAAGGGCTGGGCAGAGATGCCTGGGAAGGGAGTGGGAGGACCCTACTCAGGCCGAAGCCCCAGGTCAGAGGAGGGGATCTTTGGATAGATGGGCCAATGCAGACCCAAGCCATTTCTGTTTCTAAGACCCTAGTGGATCCAGCCTCCCTAAGCCCGCTGACTACCTTCTGGCCCAAGACCTCGCCTGGGAGCTGCTGGCCAGTGGCATGGCTGCTCTGCCAGGTAGCAGGAGGGACTAGAGGTGGTGGAGGTAGGGTGACTTGATTGGGACGATGTTCACTGCCCTCTCCCCACAGGGACTCGGGATGCAGAAGGCCGGGCAGTGCTGCTTCTGTGTGCTCATAGCCACACCTGGCTTCATCCCTCGTGCCGCAGCCAGGAACTCATCCGCCTCCTGCTCTACCTGCGAAGCATCCCCAGGTTGGGGGGAGGAGCAGGTTGGGGGTAGAGCCTGAGCCCAGAGATGGTAGGGCCTGGGAATTAGGTCCTGAATGAAATCTGTTCCTTTAGGCTCGAAGTACAGGCCCTGGGACTGACTGTGCTAGTGGATGCCCGAATTTGTCCCCCGAGCTCTTCCCTCTTCTGGGGGCTCAGCCAACTGCAAGTGAGTACTGGACTGTGGCTCCCCACCCCTAACCATTCCATTTGTATAAGGTTGGGGCAGGGATGAGCTCAGATTTCTTTCAGGAGGCAGTCCCAGGGTCGGTGCACCAGGTGCTGCTGGTGGGAAAAATGCCCAAGGAGGTGCCTTCAGGGCTGCAGGTACTGAGCCATGTTGGCCAGGGGTGGAGGTGGGATGCTTCCCCCCAGGCCTGGGTCACAGCACCATTTTTGCCTGCAGGTAGAGCAGTTGTCCTCTCTTCAGAGCTTGCTGACCCACATCTCCACTTCATGGTTACCCGCTTCACTGGGAGGAGGCCTGCCTTACTGCCATCAGGCCTGGCTGCACTTCCGGATGGTCAGTGCACTGGGTGGGGCATCGAGCGGGTATGCAGGCAACCTGGCCAGCAGAGGGGGAGACTTGGCAGGGGATCCAGATCCAGGCAGGGCAGTGACAACTGACTTGAACCCTGGGGAGTTGGACAGCGATTCTGGGTTGGGTGGAACATCCCAGAGCTGGCTGCAGCATCCTGGAACCCAGATGGGACCAGCACTGTGCACCCCTCTGTCATGCCTGCCCCTACTCACAGCGCCTAGAAGCCCTACTGCAGAGCTGCCAAGTGGTTTGTACCCTGCTCCAGGGGGCCATTGAGACTGTGAAGGCTATGCCCCAGCCCATGGAGACGGGGGTGAGTGTCTCCTCCTGACTCCTCCCCAGTGCTTCCTGTCTCCCTCTTTTTCTCCCATGCTCACTTCTACTACCTGTTGCCTTTAATCACAGGAAGTTGATCAGTTGCTACAGCAGGCACAGGTCCTGATGCAGCACGTGCTAGACTCACCACAGCTAGCATGGCTACAATGCCAGGGGAGCTTGGAGCTGGCCTGGCTGAAGCAGGAGGTCCCAGAGGTGACCCAGAGCCCAGACTACAGGTAGGTACAAGCCCAGCTCTCAGATCTTGCACCAGCACACCATATCCCAGCCGTGGGCAAACTACGGCCCGCGGGCCGGATCCGGCCCATTTGAAATGAATAAAACTAAAAAAAAAAAGACTGTACCCTTTTATGTAATGATGTTTACTTGAATTTATATTAGTTCACACAAACACTCCATCCATACTTTTGTTCCGGCCCTCCGGTCCAGTTTAAGAACCCATTGTGGCCCTCGAGTCAAAAAGTTTGCCCACCCCTGCCATATCCCATGCCAATGCCTCAGCTGGCTCAGAACCAGCCAGGATTGTGGTCTCAGGACAGGGTGGAATGGACAAGGCAACTGGCAGGGGCCCTAAGATGGTGTACCTTGCACTAGGCCAGCGGTGGACAAGGTTGATGAGCTTTATGGCTGCGTGGATGGGCTGCTGCACCAACTGACCCTGCATAGTAACCGTCGAATACAGGCACTGGAGTTGATCCAGACATTGAAGGCCCAGGAGGGCGGGCTGCACCAGGTGGGAACTATCCGCCCAGATGGGCCCACCCCTGATCTCAAGCATGACCTCCCAGCCCATAACAGGTGTCCTTGCCCTGTTTGTGTCCCTCCAGATTGAAGTGTGGCTACAGCAGGTGGGCTGGCCAGCACTGGAGGAGCCAGCGGAGCCCTCAATGGACACCCTGCTCCAGGCCCAAGGCCCTTTTCGGGAGCTGGACCGGGTTGCCCAGGTGAGTTTGGCCATTTATTTATTCTGTAGGTCCTGGGGCATTTTGCCAGGGATTGGTAATGCAGGGTCGGTGAAAGCAAATCTATACTCTCTTAGGATTTTGTAGTACAGCAGAGAAGTTGTATTAAAGGTTCAAAGTCATAAATGTGTGTTTGCAAACTGAAGCAAAACGCTCTGGAGAGAAGCAATGCAGGTGGTTTTACCTCAGTGTATAAGAAGGACATGACCATCTCTCTCCCAATTTTTTGTGGGGGAGGTAACCAAAATTTTTGGTGGCCTTGTTTTAACAAGGCAAGAGAGAGAGAGAGAGAGAGAGAGAGAGAGAGGGAGGGAGGGAGGGAGGGAGGGAGGGAGGGAGGGGAGGGGAGGGGAGGGGAGGGGAGGGGAGGGGGGAGGGGGGAGGGGAGGGGGGGAGGGGGGGAGGGGGGGAGGGGAGGGGAGGGGAGGGGAGGGGAGAAGGAAAGAAGGGAAGGAGGGAAGGAGGGAAGGAAGGAAGGAGGAATTCCAGGCTGAGGGAACAAACAGCATGTGCAAAGGTCCTGTGGCGGAGGGAACATGACTTGCCTGAGGAACTGTAAGGACAGGTTGAATTGCAGAGCAGAAGAGGAAGGGAGAGGTGGGTGGGATGAGGTAAAACAAGGCTGGAAAAGTGCTCAGTGGCCAGATCACTGGGCCCTGTAAAGGTGCACAATTTAGGCAGGAAAGTCACATATTCAGATCGTGTTCTAGAAAGATTACCCTAGTTTCTGAGTAGACAACGATTTGGAGATTTGGAGGATGGATGTGGAGAGTCCATTGAAGAGGCAGTTGCAGTGATTCAGGTGGGAGATGGTTACTCTGGCCAGGATGATAGCGGAGAGCATGGATTAAATGGGATTTGATGGTGGACACATATGAGAGGGTAAGGGAGAGGAAGATGATAAGAATGAATGGGTTCTGTTTCCTGAGAGAGATCCCAGGAGACAAGGACTTTTTGGGGGAGGGGCATTTGTGAATCCAGTCTTGGGTGTGCTTTGGAGATGGCCATGGGGGAATGAGAGGAAGACCCATAGGATTGGGTCTTCTTAGAGATCTGGCTGCAGAGGGTCACTTGGTGGATATGGGTGACATCTGAAGTGTGTTTACACAAGATTGCCTGGGGAGAGACAGTGGACTGTCTTCAGGAGCCTCACTGTTCAATGGCCCAGGTAAGGGTCTGGGAGCAGGAGGAGGAACCACCAGAGACAGATGAGGAAAATCAGGAGAGTGAGGAGGGGTCAGGAGCCAGGAGAGAGGGTTGAATGTTGCTGAGCTGCGGAGTCGGACGAGTCCTGAGATACGCTGGGAGTGGGATTGCAGGGGGCTGATGAGGTGAAGACACGGTGATTGTGAGGATAGGTTTGGCTGCAGGGCTAAGAGGAAAAAGGAAATGTTTGGGGAATGGAGAGAGGGTCTTTGACAGGTGAGACTTGATGATGATGTGTAATGTCAGTGGAGGAGACCTGGGCTTGGGGGCTAGACCACCAGACCTCGGCCGCTGAGTCCAGTCTGTCTCCAGGAGCAGGTCAGGCAAGGGGAGAAGTTTCTGCAGCCGCTGACTGGCTGGGAAGCAGCTGAACTGGGTCCCGTTGGGGCCCGCTTTCTGGCCCTGCAAGCCCAGCTGACTGAATTCTCTAGAGCTTTGGCCCAGCGGCGGCAGTGGCTGGCAGATGCTGAGAGGCTGTCGTGCTTCTTCAAGCAGGTGTGTGAGGGTTCTGCCCCTGGCTCCGGGTGGTCAGTAGGGCCCAAGGGGTGGCTGCCCAGCTCCTCCACAGCCTGAGCTCTTCCTGGTCTTCAGTCTGACCCCTAAATCCAACCACTGGGATGTGGCCTAGGGCCAGCACCCTGTGGGGATGGGGAACAGGGAGAAGGCTCAGCAGTCTTGGTGCGTTCCTCCCTCAGTGCCTGTGTCGCCTTGGTGTTGCAGGCCTCGACATGGGCTGAGGAGGGGCAGCGGGTGTTGGCAGAGTTGGAGCAGGAGCGCCCAGGGGTTGTGCTGCAACGGCTGCAGCTGCACTGGACTAAACACCCTGAATTGCCTCCTGCCCACTTCCGAAAGATGTGGGCTCTGGCCACAGGCCTGGGCTCTGAAGGCATCCGCCAGCAGTGCCGCTGGGCCTGGGCACAGTGCCAGGACACCTGGCTGGCCCTGGACCAGAAGCTAGAGGCTGCACTGAAGCCACTACCAACGGGCAGCACAGCTAGCCCGTGTGGCAGCCAGGTCCCAGTTGTGCCTGCCACCCCTCCGCTGAGGAAGGCATACAGCCTTGATCGGAATCTGGGGCAGAGTCTCAGAGAGTCTGTCTACCACTGCCACCAAGCGGCCAGTGTGGCTGCCTGTCACAGACCAGAGGCTGGTGCCCAGCCTGGGTTATCCCCCACCACGCTTCTGCCAGGCAGCTCTGATCCCAGGAGTCCCAGCAGGTACAGGCATTGGGCAGGGCAGGGAGGGCAGTGGCAGGGCAGATGGCAGGGTCTTGACTTCTCCTACCTGGTAGACTCCAGTTGGTGTTGGCAGAGATGGTGGCTACGGAGCGGGAGTATGTCCGTGCCCTTGACTATACCATAGAGAACTACTTCCCTGAGCTGGATCGCCCCGATGTGCCCCAGGGCCTCCGTGGCCAGCGTGCCCACCTCTTCGGCAATCTGGAAAAGCTGCGTGACTTCCACTGCCACTTCTTCCTGCGTGAGCTGGAGGCGTGCACGCAGCACCCACCCCGGGTGGCCTATGCCTTCCTGCGCCACGTAAGCCCCCTAAGTCACACTGCCCGCTACTTACCCTGCCACACTCAGTAAAAGCTGTTGGGCACCTGCTTGGTGCCAGGCCTTGTGCTGGCTGTATCTGTGAACGAGACTAATAGGGCGCTGCCCCTCAGGGTGCTCAGTTAGGTAGAGGAGACATAAAAGTGAAAAAGGTAATTCCAGGTGATAGTTGGGGCTTGGAGGAAAGTAATTAGGGAGAAGATTGAGTTACCAGTGGGGCAGGGTTTGGAGCAGTGAGGCCTGTGCGGAGCTGATGTTTGAGCTCAGGCCAGAGGGCGGGGCTGGAGTCATGGTGTCCCATCGGAGGAAAGAGCAAGGGCAAAGCCTGTGGCAGGAAAGAGGCCCAGTGGTCCAGGAAGAGACGGGTCAAGGTGGCTGAGTGTAGTGAGCAGAGGAGTAGTCCAAGGTGAGGTAAGACCAGAGTGTTCTCAGAGCTGTGGGAGGAGCCGAGCTGGGTACAGGACTCCTTCGCTGTGGGCAGTCCCCCTCTGCATAGGGCCTGCTCTTGCCAGATCACCCCTTGTTCAAAGCAAGGGCAGCTTTTGGGAGCTGGCCCCCTTGCACCTGGGGCTGAATTACGTGTCCTCACAGAGGGTGCAGTTTGGGATGTATGCGCTGTACAGCAAAAATAAACCTCGCTCCGATGCCCTGATGGCTAGCTATGGCCACTCCTTCTTCAAGGTAGGCGAGCCTGAGTGAGGGGGCGGGGGATGGCGGGAGTACCCTGAGGCTGCCTGATGCTCTCTGCCCACCTGGCAGGACAAGCAGCAAGCCCTGGGGGACCACCTGGACTTGGCCTCCTACCTGCTGAAGCCCATCCAGCGCATGAGCAAGTACGCACTGCTGCTCCAGGAGCTGGCGCGGGCCTGCGGGGGGCCCAGGCAGGAGCTGAGTGCTCTGCAGGCTGCCCAGAGCCTGGTGCGCTTCCAGCTGCGACATGGCAACGACCTGCTTGCCATGGACGCCATCCAGGGCTGTGACGTGAGTCATGCCAGGCCGTGGTGGGCAGGTGCAGTGGGTGTCAAGGGAGGGGGCCAAAGAAGCTGGGCACTCACTGGGCCCCAACTTGGCAGGTCAACCTCAAGGAACAGGGGCAGCTGGTGCGACAAGATGAGTTCACCGTGCGTGCTGGGCGCCACAAGTCCCTGCGCCGAGTTTTCCTCTTTGAGGAGCTGCTGCTCTTCAGCAAGCCGCGCCGAGGACCCACAGGCATCGACATGTTTGCCTACAAGCGCTCCTTTAAGGTAGGCCCACCGCCCCACCCTGGGCCCCTGCTTCCCCATGCCTCACCACATCCCTCTCCGCCACACAGATGGCAGACCTTGGTCTCACCGAGTGCTGTGGGGATAGCAACCTGCGCTTCGAGATCTGGTTCCGCCGTCGCAAGGCCAGGGACACTTTTGTGCTGCAAGCTGCCAGCTTGGCCACCAAGCAGGCTTGGACGGCTGACATCTCCCGCCTGCTCTGGAAGCAGGCCGTCCACAACAAGGGTAGGTCCCTGCCCCTACTTCACCCCCCGCCCTCGCCCCCCAAGCTTCTGTTGTCCCACAGGGGCCAGAGAGGGCCTAGGGACCTGGAAGTGCTTGGGAAGGGGGGAGGAGGCCCAGCAGCAGCCAGCGTAGGGGAAAGAACCCCAAAGTCAGCAGTCCTGCTGTCACTGTCTCAGACTGTGGGCACAAGTTTTTTGTTGTTGTTTTTTAATATTTTTAAACTGATTTCAGAGAGGATGGGAGAAGGAGAGAGAGAGAGAAACATCAATGATGAGAATCATTGATCAGCTGCCTCATGCATGCCCCACACTGGGGATCGAGCCCACAATCTGGGCATGTGCCCTGACTGGGAATTGAACCATGACCTCCTGGTTCATAGATCAACACTCAACCACTGAGCCATGCTGGCCAGGCCATGGGCACAGTCTTAATCTCTCTGAGTATCAGAGGCTTCGCCTCTAAAAGGGGAATTATACCTGCCCACAGGATTGTTGGGAGGAGCGAGTCTGGCACCTCCAAGGCTCAGTGCATGGGATGGTTTATTTGCTGGGAATGGGTGTCAAGGAAACACCTATTTAAGGGGGACGAATAGTAGAGGCCGAGGGGCAGGCTAATGTCACAAAGGGCTCCAGCTATGCCCTCTCTCCACCTAGAGATGCGCATGGCTGAGATGGTGTCCATGGGTGTGGGGAACAAAGCCTTCCGGGACATCGCCCCCAACGAGGAAGCTATCAGCGACCGCACCATCAACTACGTTTTAAAGTGCCGAGGTAGCCTTGTGGGTGGGGTAAGGAAAGCTGCGCGGAAGGCAGCGGGGACCTCTGTCAGCCCCAGTCTTCGCTCCCCTCAGGACCTTGGTCCAGGTGGGCTCTCACCTGTCCTAACCTGGCCCTCTCTGTTATGCAGAAGTTCGTTCTCGGGCCTCCATTGCTGTGGCCCCGCTTGACTGTGAGCGCCCCTACCTGGGGGTCTCGAGCTCCCTTCCTGCAGACCCTGCCTCTGGCTCAGTACTAGGGTCCCTCAACCTGCACCTGTACAGAGACCCGACTCCTCAGGGCCTCTGCTGGCCCCTGTATTCCACCAGCTTCCCAGAGGAAACAGCGCTGGAGGCTGGAGAGGAGCTGGGCAGCCAGCCATCCTTGAGTAGGTCTGGGCTTAGCCAGAGGCAGGAGGGCATGACTTCGGCTCTGGGCCACCCCTGCTGACAGCTCACCCACTCTCCTGCCCTAGCTCCTGAGGACTCAGAGGTCTCATCCCAGTGCCCATCAGCTAGTGGCTCCAGTGGCTCTGACAGCAGCTGTGTGTCAGGGCAGGCTCTGGGCAGGGGCCTCGAGGACTTGTCCTATGTGAGTATCATTTTGCCTCATACGCACCAGCCCCTCCCCAACCCAGTCTGGGCCTATGGCTGCCTTTCCTTTAGGTGGGAGTGGGGGTGAGTGGACCCTGAACTGGGGAAATAGGCACTCATGCCTAGGTTGGCACCACAGGTCTGAGCCCAGGCTCGAATGTGAGCAGTGGATCCAGCAGCCCATAACTCCAAACAACATCACCTCTGTCTGAATCTCCTGTGACCAGGGCATAGCTGGCACCTGGGCCACTTCCAGCACACATGCACTGCCCTGTTGACTACCCTTTTTGACATCTGTACCCACTGGACTCCAGGGGACTCTGCTGCAGAGCCTGATGAGCACCCTGATCCTGGGCTCCTGGCTCCATGTCCCCTTCTGTCTCTCCAGTTCCCACCCAGTTGTGGGTTAGGATTAGGCTAGAGCAGAGGGTGGGTGTTTCCATGCTCTAGGCTGGTGGGCACCAAGTAGCCACAGCAGCTGTGTGTCAGGGCAGGCTGTGGGCAGGGGCCTCGAGGACTTGTCCTATGTGAGTGCCATTTTGCCTCATACGCACCAGCCCTCGGGAAGAGCATGGGCAAGTCCCAGCAGCTGCTTCCCAATCTTGGTCTCAAAGCCAAGCTCCTCAAACTAAGGGACAATCCTGTTGGGCCCTTACTGTTGCCTGCCCTGGCTCCCCAGGCCCAGCCCCTTCTTACCTGGGTCAGTTTGGTTCTATTGACTCAGTGCCTTTTGAATAGCTTTCAATTAGATTTGTTGTCTAAACTTATTTTACTGGTTTTTAGGTTTTTGGCATCTCAGAGAGAGATCCTAGGACTTTGACTTGTTATTTACTCTTTTATTTGTTTATAATAAAAAACAGACTGATACATGAATTCTGGGACATCCTTGGTTCAAATGAGTCTTGGAAGCCTGGGACGTGGGGGTAGTGTCTCTGGGTACCCTAGCCCTCTTGTAAGTACTTGCCCAAGATAGAGTAAGAGACAGACCTAGACAGGCCCCTCTGGACGAGCAGGTTCACGCAGCAGCCATATTTCCTGGCGAAAGGCAGTGTGAGCTGGAAAGAAAGGTCATTCTTATCCCTGATTTCCTGTCCAGTTGCCTGCTCTAGCTCTGTGTGGGCAGGTCTTCCTGGCTGGGCAGGGGCAGGAGCAGGGACAGGGTAAGGCCAGTAGTTGGGAAACTTTAATGCTCTTGGGCTCAGTTCTGCCTAAGGACATCTTACAGGGCTGTGGCTAAGAGGCTACCAGGGAACTGGCTAGAGGGTCAAAAAATGCCGCTATTGTCCCACTTTCTAGCTGTAGATGCTGATTTCACCTTTCTAATGACACCAGAGGCCTAATGATTTGGCACGAGTGTGTTTGTGGTAAAGGTGTTAGAATAATGTACTTGATTACAGAAGTACCAGATTAAAGGTAAATCTTTTTCACCTACAATGTTAAATATAAATATAGCCTAAAATCATTTTAAGGAAGAAAAAAAAAACAAAAACCCTGGGTCATTTCTTTGCCCTTACTGAACATTTTCTTTTTCCATATAAAAATGCTTTAAAGCTGCTTAGCTATAAAAGGAATGTACAAAAGTGGTAACATTATGGTTAAGTAGGTGAAGTTGGTATCACATGTTGAAAAGGTCTCACTCCCAATAGTTCCTCTGATTTCAGTATCCCAAAATCTTGGGCTTGTATGATGGGCTTTCCTGAGAGTGGCCATTGTTAGTGATGAAGGGAAAATTAGTATCATAGGAGGAAAACTACAAAACCAAGTAGCCTGAATACTGCTTTTTGACCGCTCTGGACTGGTTAATTTCAGCTCTCCCTCCTCCCCACCCCCGACTGGACCCAGGGATCTGAGGTCTAGCTGTCCAGCTTGCCTTCTGGGAAGCAAGACACAGTGCCCATCTGAGGCATCCTGCATCCTAGTGGGGTGCAGGTGGCTCTCACCTCCACCCAGCTGTGCAGGCGTTCCTGGGTATGCCGGTCATTCTTGAAGCCAGCGATGGCCAGCAAATCCACCACAAACTGCTTGGGGCTGATGTGCAAGGTCTGCCAGGAGAGCCCACAGTCAGGCCGGGCCGGGGTAGCTGTCTGACATATTTGCTCTCAGCCCCTCAGAGTGGGATGTACAGCAGGGACTCCCTTGGGCCTGCAGTAGCTGCAGGGACCAGGGGGCACTGTCACCCCACACTGCCTTGGCCAAGGCTTGGTCCAAATGACGTTGCCCTGTCTTCCTGTCCCCGTTTCTCTTGCCACCCTTCTGTCCCTGACCTACTCCCCACTTATTGTGGGGTAAGAGGACAGGAGGAGAAGGAACCTGTCGTGTACATACCCACAGTCGGTTGGCCAGGGAGACCACCTTGGCTGTGATGGCTTTGGGGTCCTTTTGTCTGATGGAATCCAGGATGATGTCAGTCAGGAAACGGTGACATTTCTGTGCATAAAACATCTCTTCCCAGGACAGAGAGAAACTCAGGAAGGTCACCTCTATAGAGGAGAGAGTGGATGTGGCCACTTCTGCTCACATCTAGGGCCTTAGAGGCAGCCTGTGGTAAGGGCTGCTGAGGGATACTCCCCCTGGAGGACCCTCGGCAGGGCTCAGCCTCAGGTATCCTCACCTCGGTGCAGGGTGCTGGCTGAGGGCAGTGTGTGCCTCAGGATGTCCATCTGTGTGGTGTAGACGATGCTGTCCTCAAAGAACATGCAGGAGCCATCATTGCCCACCACAGGGGGGTGGCTCACCTTGAGGATGACCCCTGCGCTGTCTAGGTCACTGGCCTCAGGCAGAGGCTGCTCAGGGTCAGGGCTTTCTGTAAAAATGTGGGGGAAGGGTTCTTAAGCCACCTTAGAGCTCAAGCAGGGAGGGACCTCTGGAGCACAGTCAGTCACCCAGCTTCTTGGAAGGGGCACCTGGGATGGCAAGGGGCTGTCCCGGCTCTCCTCTCTCCATTGCCCTGGAATCATGCAAGCCAGATCCTAAATGGCAGGACTCTAAGGAACTCGCCAAATTTCACTGCTGAACTAAGACTGGTATCAGATAAGGCCGATAATAACCCAGCTGGGGACTGGGAACCTTGGTAAAGTTGTAAAACGAGAGGAGCTTTTGGGGCGAGTCTTTGATGTCTGTCCACTCTGAAAAGTGTGCTTGACAGAGCAGAGGAAGCTGTCCATCATGGCCATTCTTGGCACATGTGCTCTGCACCTCCCCCCAGACACAGCACACCTCCCTCTCCAGCTCGTTGCCCTGTCCTCCCACCTCAGTAACCATCTACTTCCTTGCAGTCACCCAAACCGGAAACCTGACCCCTCTGACCCAATCCTTACCCCTTCTGCCCCCGTCCTGTCTAGCCTGTTTCATCTAGAAAGACCTCCCCACTCTAACACTTCCCTTCCTGCTGCTGCCTTTCCTCTGCCTCTGGAGCCAGCTTTCTGAATGTACACCTGACTGCTCCCCTGTTTGTTTGTTTTTAAATATATTTTTATTGATTTTAGAGGAAAGGGCGAGAGAGATAAAAACATTAATGATGAGAGAATCATTGATCGGCTACCTCCTGCTCTCTCCCTACTGGGGATTGAGCCTGCAACCCAAGCATGTGCCCTGAGCAGGAATCGAACCATGACCTCCTGGTTCATAGGTTGACACTCAACCACTGAGCCACACTTGCCGGCTATTTTTAATTTATTTTACTCCCTTGTTTAAAATGCTGCAATGGCTGCCCACTCCCCTTAGACTCAGAGCAGAGTGCCAGGTCCTGATTACTTTGCCTTCAGTCTTATCTCCCGCTAGGTGACGCCTGGCCTCCTAGACTGATGACCTGCTTCCACAAGCACCAAGGCTTCTCTTCCTTCCTCTGTGACTCTCCAGCCCCCAGCCTCCTCTGTGCTCCCTTACTTCGTAGGCGCCCCCTTTCCATACGCTTTATGTGGTTTCTCAGCCCCTCAAGCCATGCCATTGTGTTGGTCACATATCTGTATCCGCTGCTTGGCACAGAGTGGACTCACCTCTCTCCTTTGACTTCGGCTTGCCCCAGTCCTTCAGGGTGACAGCTCTTTTTGTGGGGAAGTATGGTTTAAACGTTGGCTCTGGCCCTTTGTCTTTGGCTCCAGCTCCAGCCCCTGCCTGCAGACCTGGGTCCTTCTCTGGGGCTGTGGCATGACCTTTCCAGGAAGCTGAGGTACTGGGCTGGGAAGCAGCCTCACTCCCCGAGGGGAGCTGCAGGGTGGCCTCCTCCAAGGCGCTGCTCCGAGGAGCCGGCAGAGGCTGGAATTCCCATTGTTTGCAATTGACCATGTCCCATTCCCTCACCAAGGAGATGAGTTTTTGCATGGGTGTGACAGGAGGGTCTTTGGTTTCACATTTCTGTGTGAGGTTGACTGTGGTGGACTTCTTTTTGGGGGGACTTTCAGGGCAGGCCCCCCAGTGTCTGGGGTTGGCACATAGGCTGGAACAGTGGGAGTATGTGCTGGGATTGCCTGCCCGCTTGGCACCTCGGCACAAGGACATCTGGATGGTGCGGGAGTACTGCTCAGTCTCCTCCATTTGGCTGGCCCTGGCGAGGGTCCCCTTGACCTTGTTCCAGGGAGTCCTGTCATTGCAGTCCTGGAAGTCCCCAGGCATGCAGGCTATGGTCTGGGGAGGGAGCATAACAGCTCTGGGCATGTTATGCTTCTACATTGGAGCCTCCCTAGGTCTAATAAGCTGGGCCTCCGAGACTTTACTTGCTCAACCAGAATAATCCCATTCCCGCCCCCCCCCCCTCATCCCCCCCTCCCACCGTGGTCAACCAAGGAGCTTTGCTTAGTCTGAGTGGGGTGGTGTCAGCCCAGGGGCCTCTCAACTCCAAAGGGACATATCAGCATCCCAGGCCACAGCAGCCAAGGTGCCCTGTGCCTCCATCCAGGTCATAGTTACTGTGCTAGCTGCACCCTCTGCTCTACCCCCGTAGCAACGCCGGCCCTGAGCTTTGTGGGCGTGTCCTTCGAGGACACCACTAAACAAAGAGGGCTGGACCTTACTTCTTTGGCATCTCTACCAAACTCCACCAGTGACTCGGGCCCTTCCGTCACCACATGCAACCTCCTGATGGGAAAAGCTTCTTCATTTTCAGATTCCTTCTCCTGGGTCCATGACCTGCAGACTCCAAGGAGGATTGGTTAGTGAGCAGAAGCTTCTAGCCCATTGCCCTCTTGGGCAGGCTGGCTGAGAGTGAACTCTGGACAGTAGGGGAGAAGGGACGTCTAAAGGGTTTTGGCATAGGTCAATGCCCAATCCTGGCCTGCCCCACCCCCTTAACCCCAAGGAGAACAGGCCTTACTGGGAGGTGGGACTTAAAACAGGATTCCCATGAGGAATATAAAGGAACAAACTCCAGAACGTGGGGCCTGGAGCAAAGTCCCTTACTTGTACGCCTCACACTGGGCAAGGGCTTCTGAGAGGGATGGGATGTGGTATTCCTCCACCTCCTGGCAGAAGAGGGGCCACTCCCTGTGGGCGATAAGGAGATGTCGGACTGGGCAGCTGGGTGGGAGTGTGGGTGGGGCACAGGCCTGCAGAGCTGCTGCCCCCACAGCAGTTCACATGTTGGAACTACTAGACCCTCCTCCCTGAAGGCTGCAGGCCTGTGCCCTTTGATACAGAGGAATGGGGTTTCAGCATGCAATGCCCTTCCCCGCGCTTACTTAAATTCAGATGGTAAGAACAGTTTTCCAAGTCTCAGGAAGTTGAGAACGTGTCGAAACATTTGGCCATCTCCGTGGATCAGCAGGGTCTGCCCATACGTGATCCAGTACGCTCTCTGAGGGTTGGACAGCAGTTCTGGATACTGCAAGGGATTGGACACCAGATTGTTAATCTGCTAGTCAAAGGGCTAGGTCTTTAGTAAAGCAGATCAGCCTTCTCTCGCTTCATTTTCCCGACCATTCTAGAGCAGAGGCTTTGGGATCTGTTGGCCACAGAGAGCCATACTGGGGAGCAGAGCATCTGGGGAAGAAGCACATGGTCTCTGCTTCAAGTTTTGCTGGTCCCTAGACCACCCTCTTGAGGCATTTGGAACCCCACCCTCCCTCTTTCCTGGCCTCCTCCCTACCCACACTCCTGAGGGCCTTCCCGGCTGTTCCTATGGAAAGAGCAGGCAGAGGTCCTTGCTCTAAGCAGGTGCTAAAGGCTATGTAAGGGTCAGGTGACTGGTTCCAGAGCTGCTCAGCTACAGAAGCCTGGGGCAGCAGTACCTTCAGCAGGGTCTGCAGGGTGGTTGCATACCAGTGGCTTCCAACATAAACCTTGATGATCTGTTGGGGGGAGTACACAGTAATCTCTGCCATCCACTCCTCATCTAAGGAAACCAACGAGAGGGGACACATCACTTGGGCCAGAAGGTAAATTTTGGTCAACAGTGTATTGCATGTTAAGACTCAATACCTTCACCTGCCATACTGTGTTGCATCCTCTGAGAAGCAGCTGGAATCCCTGACACCAACCTTCTCGGCTACTCAGGGCTTCCTGCGGCTCACCCTTTGGTTTCCTGGTTTCCAAGCCAGGGACTTGGGATGGGACAGGTAAGCCCTTTGGAATCCCAACCCCAAGGGCATCGCTCCTCCTCCCCTGACCCACCTGTCTCAAGAAAGCTGAACTGAGGTTCATGTCTACTCACATGCTACCTGCCTCTGGTTTCTGGTTGGGGTGTCCTGGGTAGGAAACTTTTCATGTGGTTACTTTGACTGGAGCTAGGAGTCCCTGGTTATGTTTGCGCTTATGGTTTGGTGAATGTCATAGAGCCAGCTCTCATCAGTTCACTGTCACTTCTTTAGAGAACAGGCCTCTAGACATGTCTGAGAATGGGGCTTTCTTCTGGGGATGACTGGATATTTGGGAACCAGTTTCTAGTGAGCTTTGTAATGAGTGACAGGTATATAACTAGATTATAATTAGATAAGGGGTAAGAGATACATAATTAGATTGTGAGCTCTATGAAGATAAGGCCTGCATTTGTTTTGGTCACGTTTGCACACCCAGTGTCTACTTTTGTCCTGGTATATGGTAGGTGCTCAACAAATGTTGTTTGCTGCAGAATGTCAGTAATACAGACTAAACTTGACCAGAAAAACTAAACTTTTGTTGATAGGAGGTTATAGGCAGATGGTGAAAACAACTGTCTTTGGACTCAGACTTCAACTCCAGCTCAGTCATGATCTGACTCTATACAGTGGGGCCTTGACTTACAAGTTTAATTTGTTCCGAGATTGAGCTCGTTAAGGAGCTTGTTAACTCAAATTACTCTATCAACTCAATGCAAAAAATCAGCTGGTATCTCAAAAAACTCGTTAGGCGGGACACTCCTAAGTCAAGGCCCCACTGTAATTTGAGCAAGTTACTCCCCTGAGCCTCTGCCTCATTGGTTAAATAGACTCAGGGACTGTTTCTCCCTGGATGGCAGTGAGGATGGATGAGCACAGAATGTCAGCACCCAGCACTGGAGCAGGCATGCCTTGGGGACCGTGTAGCCCCACAAGGGTCAGTCTCTACTTCCCAGTCTGTACTGCCTGAGGCTACTTAATGGGCTTGGGGTAAGGAGGGGTCACTTCACATGAAAGTTTCCCTTTAGGCAAACCCCACAAATGTGGGTCTGTCTGGCTTTCCTTTCTCTTTCCATGTAGTTTCCATGAGGCCCTGGCCAGCCTCATCTTTCCCCTCTGATCCTCCAGACCCTCCCCTGATGCTAAATTCAAAACAAGCTTCTTCATTTACTGAGCACATCCATGGGTGCCAGAGTCCTCGGCTCCAGATGAGTCTTCAGAGCCACTTTCATTGGCTCATAGGTGATGTCCCTCTTGTCCAGGAAGGCACAGAGCTCATACACTTCAGAAATGGTTTCCGTCAGGGGCAGCCGGCAAGTCCCCAGCCAGTTCCTGCCCAGGGGAAAGGCCTGTCACAGAGAGCCCCAGTACCGCACCACTACTAACATCATTTCCTTGATTTAACTGGGAATCTGGTGTTACCCGCAGGACAGTAAGCTTGGACACACACTCACCCTTTTGGAGCTGAGCTTGACCTATTTCAGCAGAGCCCTCTAAATCGACTAATTGCAAGCCTCCAGGCCTTAACTCAAGTTGAAAAGCCAGGCCAGGACCCAGCCACATCTTTCCTGTCCTCATAATTATCTGCCCAAGACATCCAGTCATGTGGTAACCTGCCACGGACTTGGTAGTTGACTAGTACCCTGTGTGCCCAGGAAAGTCTGAACATCAACCCCCTGCATCCAAAGGCGCTTGTCTTTGTCTTCTGTGACATTAGGGGTGGGCCACAAAGGCCCCAAACAACGATATTGGGATAGGACAGCATTGAGGCTTGGCTGATCTTATCTCCAGCACTCAGAAAAACCTAGTTCTATCTTTAGTTTTGGTACCAATGTATTTTGTGAACCTAAAAGAATTGTTCACCTTGACCAGGTGGCTCTGTTGGTTGGAGCGTTGCCCCTTACACCAAATGGCTATGGTTCGATCCCTGTCAGGGCACATACTTAGGTTGCAGGTTCAATCCCCAGTCAGGGCACATACAAAAAGGCAACTGATTGATGTTTCTCTCTTACCTCTCTCTTTCTCTCTTTGTCTCTCTAAAAATCAATAAAAACATATCCTTGGGTAAAGGTTAAAGAAAAAAAGTGTCCCGCTCCGAATCTCAGCTCTCCTTCTATAAAGCAGGATTGGAATCCATGCCCCTGCACTAATGGAGACATTCTGAGCTCATCCCTCAAGGCAAAGGCCAGGTATCACCTCCTCTGTGAAGCCTGCCTTGCCTTCCTTCGGGGAGACTCATCCCTCGCTCTGGCCTCTGTGTGTGTCCAGTGAACCTCTGAAGGGTTGGAGGGGAGGACCTTCGTAGGAGGATCTGCATGGGGGGTCGGTAACACTTAGCATCCTGAGGGTTGTGACTGTGGCTTGGTCACCTCAGACCTAGCTTAGGGCTAGAACCAGAGCAATGGTTTGCAGAGAACAAAGATATGGGCCAGTTTGGGGAACCTCTGCACCTTGACACCAGCCCTCCCCTCTGAGGCTGGGGTTCAGTGATGGTGGTGGGAGTGGCTAAGATGATGGGTTTGCCCCTCAGGACACTACCTCCCTCTGGCTGGGGGGCCCAGGTGGTTCCTAGGGAAAGGCAAAGCCCACCCTGCGTGGGCCGAGCTGTGCTGAGGAGGCCTTACCTGACGTGCTGGAAGAGAACCCCATTCCCCGTGATGTACAGTCTACTTCCGTCCAGCGTGCTCTCAATGCGGAGCTGTCCCAGTGCGGAGTCTGGGTATTTGACCAGCACACCCAGGGCCATCATGTACAGCGGCTTCACAGCCTCCAGGCCGGCTGCGCGGCCCCCCTTCCCCGGGCTTGGGGGAGGACAGGAGGTCCGGGAACAGCCACCTGTGCAGGGAGAAAGGGTGACTCCTAGACCCCCTCACAGTCATACCTGTATTGGGACCTTTGGGTCTCCTTCCTGCTGCTTTGAATTAGTACTGAAGAGGCTTAGAGACAGCTTACTTCCTTGCACAGCCCAGGTCTGGATCTTCTCAAAATGAGTACTATTTTTCACTTCTGAGTCAGGTTTAGAGGTCAGAGCTATTAGCTGGGAGAAGGGAAAAATCTGTTGCATCACTAACATTTGGAGTTCAGAATTTTCGGCGCAGCAGCCACCTGGCCCTGCCTCTGCAGGAACCTCTAAGTTTCAGGCCCTGCTGTAACCAGCCATGGGCAAGTTCAGCAGCCATCGCACAGAACCCAAGGTGTGCCACAGTTTCCCGGATTCAGTGCCTCCCTCCTGGGCAGAATTTCCCCCAAAGACACAGTAGGTGGTGTTACTAGCAGGTGGGCATTTGGGTTGCTGGCTCACAGGCAGGGCCTTGTGCTCCTGCTGTGGGCACAATGCACAGCCTGCAGTGGCCACACTGGGCTGCTGGGCAAGCTGCTGGGTGATTTTCATGCATCATCTCCAATCCCAACAGCAGCCCCACAAGACAGGTAGTGCCAGCCTCACATCACAGCCGAGGGTACTAATTAAGTCCCACTGTGCTGAGAGACTAGTTCAGCACCTTGTCCGAACCTGCAAAGCAAGACGGGAGCAGAGCCTGTCTCCGGGGCTACTGGAGCCGTTTCCCTTAGGTGTGGTGCTTTATAAAAGGCAAAGCCCGCACTGTGTTGGGGGACTGCCCGCGGCCTACAGAGCCTACCTTCACATAGCTCTTGTGGATGAGGCACCTCTCCACCCATCTCTCAGGAACAGAAGCCCTTGGGGGAGGGGTTTGAAGTCACACCCCGTTCAGTGGATTGTTAGAGCCTGGGCCAGGCCCCCTGAGACCTGCTGCAGGATGCAATGGCCCCCAAATAGGATAGGACTTCATCTGCCAGGAGGGAGGCTGGGAGAGCTGGCCCTGCAGACAGGGAAAGGCCCATTCCCATGGGATGAATGGTGGTGTGCAGGCCTCGCTTCACACGTGCTCTACATGCTCGGTTCCATACATTCTCAGAAGGCCTGCTGAGGCCACATTGAAGCAGCTAGTTCCTGAAACATGCACAGAAGCTCCCGTGGATGTGCAGGAATTGCAGAATGGGAGGAAAAGCAAGTAAAAACTGAGGGATGGAGCAAGCTGGAATGAGGGAGCACAGAAAGCATGAAGGCCTGGACTGGGTCAGGGTCAGGGTCAGGAAGTGTCAGGTCAGGGCAGAAACAGACACAGCAGCCAGGGGTTTCGAAATAGGGGACAAGGGAATTTGGAGGTGGGTGGGAACACTGAAGCACTAGTGAGGAATTTGCTCAAGCATTTCCCACCCCCCACCGTGCCTGGAAAACAAAATTCCGGGAGTGGCAGGTGGGTGCTCTAAGTTTCCAGTGTCTCCCCACTTCCACAAGCAGAGCAGACCTGCCTGGCCTCTGGGAAGTCTGGCATCAGGCCCAGCCTCCCTTCCTAGCACATTCTGGCTTGGTTTCCCCATGTAGGCAGAGCTGGGCTACCTCCAGCCCCTGCTGGCTGTAAGCCATCCACCCTCAGTGGGCAGGCCGAACAGAGACCACACGGGGCTTCAGATTGACATTTCTCCTCTTGATTCTAAGCCCAAATGCCTGCTTCTTGCACAACCAGCCAAAGCCCAAAGTAGTTGTGGGAGGGGAGATGTTTGTTCTTGGCTTTTCCAGCTCAAGCCTGACCACCCCGAAGGTGAAGGGGAGGGCACGTTTCCCGGGTGACATACCCATGTTCATCCGGTACAACCTCACAGCTTCAGTGAGTGCAGGGATTTCTAGAATTTCCACTTCTGCTTCTAACACATCGATATTGGAGAAATTATCTGGTAGTAAAATCTTCTGTGAGCGAAGAAAATTCACTTGAAAAGCAAAGGAAAACCAAATGAGTTAATGAAGCAATTTCTAATGTCACTGAAGGTCCAGGTTTTGACAGGTGTTTGGTGCTGCAACTTATCCTAGGTTCTCCTTGTTCTGAAATGTTTTTTGAACATACCTGGTTAGATTAGCTTTAATTCTGTGGTTTTCAAGGTGAAAGACCACAAATTACTTTGTCTTCCCGTATTTGAGGCCATGGGTGTGGTCTCCCATGGCCTGGCCTGGGGCTCCCACGCCAGGACCTCCTGGTGAGCACAATGGCACTGAGACTTACCCTGTGAGTCTTGACCCAAGAGCAGGTCATTCCAAAAGAGGGAGTTGTCTTGCTGCTTAGAGAGGAAGGGCCCAGCTGAGCCTGGACTGGCAGGTGCACTTGCAGTCTGTCCCTGCCTGGACTGCAGTGTAGGAGGCAGAGATGCAGCCCACGCTAATGCCCTGTGTGAATCAACTTGGAGACTCAGAAGCACATCACAACTTTCCAGGTGACTATGAATATGAATGGCTGGGGTTCCAGGCATTTGGGCCCCTAGATCAACTTGGGTGTTTCCTGCCCTCTTCATCTAGGCGGCAGCAGCATCTTAGAATCAAAGGGGTCATTCAGTTCACACCCCCACCAGAGCTTGTCCTGGGGCAGTGGGGGGAGGGAGGCTCTCTTCTGTCCAGGGCTGAAGATCTCACCCCTCCTTGGGTCACTGATTCAGGTGGATAATTCCACAAGGACTGGGGAAACTCTCACCATCCACCTTCCTTCCCTTTTATTCTGATTTAATGGAAGTGAGAGCAGGTAGGGACCATCCTTTGAAATACCCCTATTTTCTCATTTGATGAACCTAGGGTTCCTTGGTGAGGGGAACCAAGGCCTAGAGCCCACTTGGATACGTAAGGACAGAACAAGATGAGTAGCTGACCTTGGAGTCCAGCTCAGGGCCTTGCCCTTCACACCAACTCCTGTGGCCCTGACACTGCAGGTAGTTTCCAGTGCCCCCTTACACCCAGGCCACTCCCAAATGAACAAGGAACAAAATAGCCCTGAGGAAAATAGAAGTCTAAAGCTGGGCTTCTGCTTGCCTCCCCACAGACTTTGTCATGCCCCCTCCACCTCTGCCCAGGGAAGCCCCTGAGGTCCTAAGCACCAAGCTGGGCCTCTCCGTGGGGAGGAGTGGATGCTCTCAGTCCACCCCCTCCTCCCACCCCTACCCCCAATGTTGCCCTCTTCCCGCCACAGAGCAATCACCAATGAACCGGAACTCGCTGCACTCGCACTCGATCAGGGCCACAGTCTCAGCCAGCCACAGCAGGTTGTCCTCCGTCACCAGGCTTGGATATTTGGCCACTAGGTCTAAGGGCAGGAAGCAGTACTGCACTTCCTCTTCCGTGTCTAGCAGTGGTGTGTCCATGAGCCCCAAAGGTGCCTTATCATGTAGGCCTGGAGGAGAATGGGCAAAGGGTGTCACCGCCTCCAAGAGGCCAAGGCTCTTAGAGGCCACCAGGACTCACTGATCCAGGAGTCCCAGAGGAAGCTAAAAAGATTCACCCAGGAGATGGTCCCTGCCTGGTGCCTCTTTCCTCTGTATTTAGATGTAACCCTAAGGTTTGGCAGGAGTGTGGTGGGGAGCAGGGCATGGACATCTAGTTTTTCTCTAGTGAAGGGCAGTGGGATATGTTATAAAATTTTAGCTTATGTATTCAAAGTTATTAAATTCACATTGGTTATCTATTTGGTTCATTCTAATTGATCAAACCAACCATTGTGACCTACAGGTAAAAATAGATCCTTTTGACTCTCCTGGAAGCCCCAAACCCATCCATAATCATGAATGGTTGTTTGGTGTCTCAGATTGGCTAATCCATACTGCAAGGCACACAACAGACAGTGACCATTTGGGGACATTGCTTGTGTGGTGGTGAGAGTGACTTGAAAGGATGCCGGAGTTCCCAGGCGACTAGGAAGCGTGGAATTCAGCCCAGCTCTGCCCAATATGCAGAGGAATGAATGTGGAGGAGGATGTTTGCTGCCTGTGGGTGAGCAGCCATGGAGAGGGCATGTGACAGGGTACAAGATCAAAGGAGATGACAGTGAGATAGAGCAGTCATTCAGAACTAGTTCAGAAATCAGGGTACTCTCTGGATGGAAGCCACTCCTGTTAGGATGAGAAGTAAAGTGGGGGCTTCGGGAGGGTCAGCCTGTGCTTATACCTGTGAAGGCTGGGCTTTTTATAGGAAATTCCGAGGGTTTGCTGATACACTTCCATGTTCGCCAGTAGTTGAGAGATGCTCTCTCGGCAACAGGTATGTCTGCAGGCCGCACGCGGAGATGGTGTTTTCCTTCCTTCAGATTATCTAGAGTCTTGGATAAAGAAGATGGCTGCGTTGAAAATTCTAAACCAAATAACTATCTACCAGCTCTAGGGTAAAATACCAGAAAAAATAATAGATGACTTTCTTTGATAAATGTTTCGGAATAGAGTCAATCACACAAATATGTAAAAATTTAGGTCTGTAAGATGACACGCTGATATTAAAAATCTCAATGATGATTTCTCTCCTGACTTTTGAAATACTTTTTGGATTATAATTTACATGGATTAATAGACATTTATTTTACACAATCTTTAGGGTAATTTCTACTTAACTATCAAAAACTCGTGATTTTCTGTTATCATTTCCCCTCAAGAGTTCAAAAACCCCTTTGACCTGTTATAATTGTTTTCTGCTTGTTTGTGCTCCTCCTAACCATGGAACCTGGTCTAACTAGGGAAATGGAGGTGGCACGGGGTACGTTTTTCCAAGTGCTCGCACTCATTCGCTCATTTATCCCAACACAGCTCTGGCAGGCAGATGTGGTGTTTGCATTCCGGTTTTGCTGATGTGTCAGTTGTGGTCAAAGGATTTGTGACTTGCCCAAGCAGTCTTCCAAGTCCAGAGCCTCTCCGCTTCAAGGAGCAGGTGACCAGGGGTGGGCTGAGGCGGGAGTGGAGCACCCCAGCTAGGCAGAGCTGAAGCCCAGGCAGGTGGGCTGGGTGTCTTCATGCCGCCTGAATTCAGGAACCCATTCTCCCTCAGAAGTCCTGCTTAGGGGGCAGGTTATCATAACATCAAGCCCATTTTTTTTCTGTCCCCAGCTTAGAAGAAAAATTTCTTAAGGCATTTTTGGATATAGCTGGAAAAGTCATCCTGTAAAGGCATCACATGGCCAGTTTTTTCTCTAAGGGCTTCATAATGGATAGAAAACCTCAGATTCAGTATGAAACTAATAAAAGAACCTGCTTTTAATTCCTATCTACCCAGGTGAGGCTTGTGAAATGATTCATGGAAATCCTGAGATTTGAGAAGAGCCCTCTGGTGGCTATGGCTATAAACTGCACCCACATAACTAAAGATCTGCAAAAGGTGGGGACCAGAGTGAGGCTTCCCCATTTAGAGTGGCTGGTGGAGTTGTGGAAGGACTGGGGTTTGAGTCTTGACTCTGTCCCTTAAAAGCTAACATTTATTGTCCAGGCACTTTTAAACTAAATCCTCCTAATGTACCCCCGACCCACAAAGTAGGCTCTAGCACTATCAGTCCCATTTAGCAAATGGGAAACAAGGCCCAGGAAAGGAAGAGTATTTAGGGCTCCAAGTAAGTGGAGATGCTGGGAATGGAACCCAAGATTCTACCCATGTTCTTAACTACTGCTCTTAACTAGCTGCCTCCCACTTGTCACTTAACCTTTCTGAGCCTCAGGCTCCTCACATGCAAACTAGAAATAGTAAAATCTGGGAGGTAGTGTTAAAGGATATGATGTTAAATTTAATTTCATTTCTCTTAGTGGTCAGAATCCAAGCTACCTTTCCACCTTCATCTTCCACCATTATTTCATCCCCACCCCATCATCAGTGACATAAATGCCACAAAACTCTAAATGGAGGAAGGAGGTAGGGAGGTAGGGAGGTAGGGAGGTAGGGAGGTAGGGAGGTAGGGAGGTAGGGAGGTAGGGAGGGAAGGAAGGAAGGAAGGAAGGAAGGAAGGAAGGGAAGGAGAGAGGGAGTGAGGGAGGGGGGAGGAAAGAAAGAAAGAAGGAAGGGAGGGAGGGTACTTCAGAGAGCTAGACTCCCAGCTGTCCTTTGCCTTTGCTAACTAAAGTTGCCATAGTGTGTGTGGCTGGTCTTCTATGGACTTCAATTCCACTTCTATCTGCCTGAATATTACTTCTAGAATTTTTATTCTTTATATGATCCAGAAAGTTATTAGAAGGAAGATTTCTTTAAGGAAAATACAGATTTGAATTCAGATGGATAATTGCTAGCACAAGGATAATTAGTGTTGTTTTTGGCTTAGATAGTAATGAAAAACAAGTCAATCAGAAGCAGCATAAGACTGATGGCACAGGAGCAGTGTGTATGTGTGTGGGGCGGATTGCTAAAAGATGGCTGACAAATGCACTGCTGGCAGAGCTTTGGGACTTAATGGAGGTTTTCCAAAGGAGCAACAGTGCTCAGAGATGCCCGATGCTCTGATGTGGGCTGTTGCTCTACTTTTTTTTTTTTAAATATATTTTTATTGATTTCAGAGAGGAAGGGAGAGGGAAAGAGGGAAACATCAATGAAGAGAATCTTTGGTCACCTGCCTCTTGTACGCCCCACACTGGGGATTGAGCCTGCAACCCGGGCATGTGCCCTGACCAGGAATTGAACTATGACCTCCTGGTTCACGGTCGACACTTGACCATTGAGCCATGCCGGCCGGGTGCACTGCTCTATTCTTCATGGCATTTACTTCTGCCATTGTATCACTATATGATTCATTCTTATATCTCTAGTGCTTGATCTGTGATTGCTGCTCAATTCACAATAAATGTTACATTTAGAGTCAAGGCAATAATAGGTATCAAGTGTGCCCTTCGGAGGCCAAAGCTACAGACTGGGGGGGAGATGGGATAGGCAGGTGAGTGGGGATTGGTAGAGAGATAAGGGTTGCAGATATGCAGGGGTGAGGAGGAGTGGAGAGCAGAGCAATGTAAACCCAGGTGCCTGTCTTCTAGAAGCTTCTCATCTCATTCTGTTTGTTGGCTCCTTCTCATGGCTTCCCAACAAAGCCTACCATGCTACAGATAATCCCGAGTTGGATACTCCACCTGTTGAGTGCGTGGGAACTTCAGTTAGTGGGAGGCAAGGTCCCATTTTTATTGGTAGGGGCTAAATCTGAAGGACTTTACAGTGAAGAGCACTAACTGTTTAGGACAGTTTAGTTATGTGCTGTCCAGTGTGGTAGCCATTAGCCACATGAGGCTAATGTGACCGTCTGAGATATGTCATAAGCATAAAACACATCAGATTTTAAAGACTTAGTACAAAAACAGAATGTAAAATATATCAATTTTAATATTTTGATTACATGTTGATATGATAGTATCTATATATATAAAAGCCTAAGTGACCAAATGACCGAACGACTGAACGACCGGTCGCTATGACATGCACTGACCACTAGGGGGCAGGTGCTCAATGCAGGACCTGGTGGTCAGTGTGCTCCCACAGCCAACCTCCCATGGTCCCTCCCACTGGCTGGCCGGCCCAGATTGGCCTTGATCGGGACTGGGCGAGATGGCCCCGACTGGCCCTATTTGCTGGCTAGGCCGAGGGACCCCACCCATGCACAAATTCCTGCACCAGGCCTCTAGTTTTAAATATATTGGGTTAAATTTAAAAAATTGTTAAAATTAATGTCACCTGCTTTTTTATTTTTTTAAATGTAGCTACTAGAAAATTTAAAATTACATGTGTAGCTCACATTATATATATAATATAAATATATATATAATTTTTTTAAAAAATATATTTTATTGATTTTTTACAGAGGAAGGGAGAGGGGATAGAGAGTTAGAAACATCGATGAGAGAGAAACATTGATCAGCTGCCTCCTGCACATCTCCTACTGGGGATGTGCCCGCAACCAAGGTACATGCCCTTGGCCGGAATTGAACCTGTGACCCTTCAGTCCGCAGGCCAACGCTCTATCCACTGAGCCAAACCGGTTAGGGCTCACATTATATTTTTATTGTATCCTCTCCTTTTATCCTTAAAGCTCATAGGAATAATCAGCTGCCTCCCACTTGTCACGTAACCTCTCAAAGCCTCAGGCTCCTCACATGCAAAGTGGAGACAGTAAAATCTGGGAGGTAGTGTGGTAGAATGCTTTCAGTAAATGCTGGCTGAATGCATTAAGTTGTGCTGCCTGAAAAGAGTCTTTAGACTAAGAATTGGCAAGCTCCATTTTCTCCAAGCAATTGTTTGTACATTTAGGCAAGAATCTGAGTCTCTGAACAGGCCTTAGTGAGGAAAGTGATGGAAATGTGTGAGGCTGTTGATTTGCTTGATGGCTGTTCATTCTCCAGCTGTATTTACACTCAGCTCCAGTGAATAAATACAGCTTCAGTTGTGCCAACCTAAATGTTTATTATTTTTGAAAACACCATTTCCAAAACATAAGCACTTGTTTTACGGTCTGTTTTAGAAAGGCCAATCCACATGATTCTTCGAATACTCTACCACACACAATTTGGAATTTTGGAATTGGACCAAACTCATTGGCCTCTGAATGGTTATCTCCCATTTAGAAGTTGTTTTCAGTTATATTTTGTCTCAATTTGGGAAGTGAAGACAGCAAAGGAGTTAGTTTGATAAATGTTTGTATTACAGGCTTATGTAATTTAGAAATGGTTCTTCAAAAAAATTGCCTTTGTCTCTTTGGTTTTCTGTAATGAACAAGTGGCTCCTTCCTTTTCCCACAAAACGGTGCTTGTTAGAGTCATCAGCAATCTTGACATGCCGGCCATTTACGTGGTTTTGAAGCCACTTGTAAGCAATTCTAGTAGTCCATTCTCGGGGTAGTTGAAAATTTTTAAAATGCAGGTGGGTAGCTTGAAAAGGATACCACAACCACTTGCACTGGAGTATGGTAAGCATTTTGATTTCTAAATATATAATAACTTTTAAAAGAAAACATTTAATTATTTAGTAAGGAGTTTCTATAAAAACATACATTATAAATGTTCTCATTCCTACATGACCCAGACATGCATGGTCTACCTCAATTTTCTTCTAAGAGGTGTTGGGGAGGCACAGTTGGTAGTGCACTGAGCTGCAGTGTGGCTTGTTGGGTCAGTGAATGTGGAGATAAAATGAGTCACACCTTGTCCAGACGGTGGGATTAATCTGAAGACTAGCTAAGGGTCCTTCCCAGTCATCTTCCAGGATAAAAAAAAAAAAGTGATTGCAGCCTAGCCGGTGTGGCTCAGTGGTTGAGTGTCAACCCATGAAACAAGAGGTCACTGGTTTGATTCACAGTCAAGACACATGCCTAGGTTTCAGGCTTGATCGCCAGTAGGGGGTGTGCAAGCGGCAGCCGATCAATGTTTCTCTCTCATTGATGTTTCTATCTCTCTATCCCTCTCCCTTCCTCTTGCTCTAAGAATCAATAAAAACATATTTTTTTCAAAAATGTCATTGTTCAATAATTAAAAATATACTAAAGATAAACCACAGAAATGATTTCTATAATTTGGAGAAAATTTAAGAAAAAAGGCAGTGGTCTTTGGTGCTACTTTAATGGTTATAAGTAAAGGCATTTAAAGCTGTTACTTACAATGAGAAAACAAGGAGTCTTGGAAAACAGAGAAGTGAAGGCAAAGGAAAGATTATGCAGTTTGGAGGACTTTTTGCTTTGCTGTAAATGTTGTGGACTTAACAGGCAAAATGAGAAGTAATACTCTTGATCAATCTTTTTATTTTAAATCTCAGACACAGTGCATATAACAAACCCTATAATTTATAAAGTTTTCACCTTTTAAAATTCAACAACAAAAACAGTATAAGCTTAAAATAGGATTTTCAAGAGTCAAGAACATACTCTCAGGAGATGGTAAGTCTCATTCTGGGTCTATGTTGGCTGTTAGTATAGATTAGGCAGAATCAGGATGAAATCCTTTATTCAGAACATGCATTCTCAGTATATTCTTACTTTAACTTACTCATCACACTTTTCCATTAAGAGGGTCATCTTAGCAACCAAAATACAAAACAATGTTTAGTGATGTAAGGCCTATGTTTACTGATCACCACTCCTAGAAGATAAGAGTATCTTACCTGTAGCAAAGGCATCAGCTGCAAACCCAGTGCTTGCTCATAGAGCAAGTTCAGTTCTGCACAACTGGAGAAGGAGAGTTTGGAGGTGTAGAGGTAATAGTGCACGTGCCTAAATGTGGAACCATCTCTGTCAATAAACAGCCTCTGGTTTTCCAAAGAAGTCAAAGCTGAAGCCTCTTTCCACAATAGGGAGTCTGGGAATTGAGCGAGTTTGCTTCTGGGAACTGAGAAATGCCAGCCCCCAACGTTGAAATGAAACAAATCCTCTGCTGACTCGTGAGGCATGCCAGGCTCCTCCTAAAGGGGAATGAAAAGAGAGCTATGCAGGAAAAGAAAGAAAAAGCATCCATATTGGAAAGGGGAAAGTAAAACTACCTCAATTTATAGATGACATGTTTTTTTCATATAGAAAAGCCTAAAAAATTCACTAAGAAATGGTTAGAATGGGTTCAACAGGTTAATCAACATAAAAAGAAATCAACTGTATACTAGCAATGAACAATCCAAAAATGAAATTAAGAAAACAATTCTATTCACAATAGTATTAAAAGGTGTTACTTACTTTATCTCCACAATCACTGACCCAACAAGTCACACTACAGGTCAGTGCACATCCAACTGTACCTACCCAACACCTCTTAGAAGTACAAAATATTTAGGAATACGTTTAACAAAAGAAGTATAATACTTACACTCTGAAAACTTTAAAACATTGTTAAAAGAAATTTTAAAAGACCCAAATAAATGTAAAAAAAAATAATCCCATGTTTATGGATTGGATGACTTAATATTGTTAAGATGGTAATATTCCCCAAATTGATCTACAGATTGAATACAATCCCTATGAAAATTCCAGCTGTCTTTATTTTGGTAAAAATTGACAAGCTGATGTTAAAATTCATATGGAAATACAAAGGGCCCAGAGTAGTCAAAACAATCCTGAAAAAGGAGAACAAAATTTGAGGATTCATACTTTCCACTTTCAAAACTTACTACAAATTTACAATAATCAAGATGGTGTGCTGCTGGTATAAGGATAGACATATGAAAAAGTGGAATAGAATTAAGAGTCCAGAAATAAACTCACGTTTAAGGTTAATTGAATTTTGAAAAGGGAGCCAAGACAATTCAATTCAAAGAATAGCCTTTTCAAAAAATGGTACTGTGCCCTAGCTGGTTTGGTTCAGTGGATAGAGTGTTGGCCTGTGGACTGAAGCAGCGGTTGCCAACCAGTAGTCCGCAAACCACTGGTGGTCCGTGACATCCTAAAGGTTGGCAACCGCTGGACTGAAGGGTCCTGGGTTTGATTCTGGTCAAGGGCACTTGCCCAGGTTGTGGGCTCGATCCCCAGTGTGGGATCGAGCAGCCGATCAATGATTCTCTCTCATCACTGATGTTTCTATCTCTCCCTCTCCCTTCCTCTCTGAAATCAATAAAAATATATTTAAAAAGAACTCTTACAACTGAATAATAAATAGATGAATAACTAAATTTAAAAGTTGGTAAAGAATCTAAATAGATATTTTTCCAAAGATACATAAATGGCCAATATCATGTGTAAAGTACTTAACAGTAGCCTTCAGGAAAATGTACAAAATTCACGATGAGATAGCACCTCACACTCACTAGGATGGCCTGAATCAAAACAATAGATGATAACAAGTGTTAATAAAGATTGCAGAAATTGAAACTCTCATATACTAGTGGGAGTATAAAATGGTGCAGCTGGCTCTGGAAAAGTTTGCTGGTTCCTCAAAATGTTAAACATGGAGTTACTATATGACCCAACAATTCCACTTCTAAGTATAAACTCAAGAGAAATGAAAACCTATGTATGTCCACACAAAAACTCGCAGACAAATGTTCATAGAAGTGGTAAATAGTGTATAAAATTTCACCTAAGAAAGAACCATAAAACAATATTAAATTCTAGGTAAAAAATTATGCATGCTGAAGTGATTGGGATACAATGTACTGATATTACAACTTATTTTGAAATGCATAAAAAATAAAATGGATTAATGGAGGAATAGATAGATGAACATGGACTAAAACAAATACAGCAAAATGTTCATTGTAGAATCCAGATGGTGGGTGTAAAACGTTCACTGTACAATTCATTCAACCTTTCTGAATGTTTCAAAATTTGCATTAAAATGTTGGTGGGAATAAAGAGTGTTAAAGTAAGAGGTGCTTGCCTAAGAGAGGAAAAGTCCATTTCTCCAACAAAACCCTGAATCTCCAATTTTGACAACTGATGAAGGAAAAGAAATGCTTGCAGCAAAGAAGGGTGTGGGGTTCTTTCCTCTCATAAGCAGACTGGTCTCAATATTCAGATATAAAGAAGAGCAATTCTGGATGTCACATTTGAGGCTGGAAGAGTTAAAGGGGA
The DNA here is from genome assembly GCF_964212035.1 of Myotis nattereri. Classification (NCBI taxonomy): domain Eukaryota; kingdom Metazoa; phylum Chordata; class Mammalia; order Chiroptera; family Vespertilionidae; genus Myotis; species Myotis nattereri. The sequence goes on from NC_138090.1 coordinate 13,026,869, forward strand.
CTTAAAGGGAATTACAAATTGTAAAATGGTGTCATGACTCAGCAGCAGAGCTGGAAAAACCAAGCTAATGAGTTAATCTAGGCTTTTGAGTCCTGACCCTTCTAAATACGAGTAATGTGATCAGCTGAGAGTAACTAAGGGCCTCGCCTAGACCAGAAATCATAAATATGCAAGGACTCTTGACTTTGCTTTCTGTTCTCCTTAAAGGTGATTGGATAGTTGAGAGCTCGGTGAACAGTGCTGTGAGCGTGCAAATTTTAGATGCTAAAGAAAACCTGCTCCTGAAGGTGAGCCACAGTTCTGGTCTCCCTTCCTCTTTTCTTACTAAGGACAGAGTTTGACAAGAGGGTCTCGGCTTAAGCGTTTGCCTCCTTCTTATATATGCATGCCCCATTCGAGGCTGGGGTCTCAGAGGTGCCTGCTGTAGTGAGGGTGGGGTTAAGGATGTGGTTGTTCTTTCCAGTTTTCTTCCCCAAGACTGCTCAGGGGCTGGTTAGTGGTGAGCCATCCCAGCTTGGGGAGAGCCCTTAATCACTGGCAAACTTTGGGGCCTGTAGTCCTTAAAGGGCAAAAGGCCTCTTGCCAGACGGACTTCAGGAAATGGACTAGCTCTAGTAGAGCCATCTCCACCCCCTCCCAAAGAGCATCTTTCTTTTCCACACTGATCCCTCTCCCCCCAAAAAATTTCTAGAGCTAGAACCACCTCATGCTCTGACTTCTCAGAGCCAAGTTCCCCAACGTTTCCCATTATGACTCTGAGGGCTGCTTCCCCATTCTTCAGATCTGGATCCCCTCCTCTCCCCCCACCCCCCTTTACAGTCTATCCTAGCAGCACAGTCAACATCCACAAGCGCTGAAATGTAAAGACCTTCCCCGTCAAGGAGCACACCCCCACTCATCAGACCTGGAGTCCCCCAAATCCTCAAAGCTAGAACACTTGAGCATCCTTCCAATGTTCCAGACCCAGCACCCAGAGCCTTCAAAGCTGGGGCCATATCCCCCCAGCATATCCCAGAGCCAGTAACCAACCCTATCCTCCACCACACCGCCCCCAAATTCGCTGTTTCAATGGGTTTGGTGCCCCAAAAGAGTGGGCTCCATACCATGGTTCGGACTCCTGCAGCAGGCGGGTGGGCGGGCGCGTGACCCTGGCAATAACGGCCCCCTGACGAGCCGGGAGGGGCAGACCAGGGGCGGGGCCTGGCGGCGAGGGCGGGGCCTGGCAGCCAGGGGCGGGGCCTGGCGGCCAGGGGCGGGGCCTGGCGCGCGCCGGGCAAGCGCGCGGGCGTCGACAGGTGAGCGGAGAGGACCGGAACGGCCTGGCGGGCGGGCGGGGATGGCGGAGCAGTGGGATCTGGACGAGGAGGGCATCTGCCGCCTGGGGGCGCTGAACCTGGAGCACCCGGGTAGGGCCAGGCCGGGAGCCTGGGGTCTGAGTCTGAGGGGAGAAAACAGGCGGAGGCAGGGAACCTGAGGTAGACTCGGGGGTGGGGGGTGGGGGTGGGGGCGGTGGAGGCGAGGGCCCAGAGGCGGAGGAGGGGGTTATTGGAGGAACTGAAGTAACCAGGGAGTCCGGGCCGCAGGGCGAGGAATTGAGAGAGGGGAGCAGAGACACGGGATGAACTCGACATGGCGGCCGGAACGCAGAACTGGACTGTGTCTGGTCTAGTGGAAGGAAACGGAGTCTCAAGAAGGGTGTTGGCGGGAAAAGGAAGGTGCTGAGAAGGGCGTTTGAGGTCGGGGTGCTATGGAGGAGGCACGAAGGGCGGGCCGGTTGGGGTGAAATGCTCGTCGTCCACTCTCTGCCTTAAGAACTAGGCCATTTCTCGGACCCACCTGGATGCGTAGCTTCCTTTTAAGAGAGACTCGGAAAGGGACCGGAAGCGAAAGGAATAGCGTTGGGTTTCTCAGCACCTGGGTCAAGGCCCCAGCCCTGACTTGGTCCAGGAGGTAACGCTGGCTGAGCGACTCCGGACCCAGCCTTTGCCCTGGGGGCTGACCCACACAGGTTGCTTTCTGAGTGTCTAAGGGATGGAAATGTTGGGAAAGTTATCAGCATTTCTAATTCAACTTTTACCCTTTCTAAATATATGGTTAGTGCCAAGCCCTGTGTTAGTACCTTCCTTGCATTATTCAATCCCCCAAAGAGCTTCTGAAGCGGACGCTGGCGTTGTTCCCATTTTACAGAATTAGGTTTAGACCCTGGGCGCATACTCCAGAGTCGCAGAGCCCCAAGGGATGCAGCCAGGGTTTATTAACCCGGGACTCTGATCCCAGAGCCTGGGCTCTAATCGGAACACAAAGTTGCCCTTTTTGCTTCTAGTACTTTTTATTTGTGGGATATGAAATAACTCGGTTTTATTTTATTTAAAAGTTACTATTTTAAAAAATTGATATCAGAGAGGAAGGGAGAGAGAGAGAGAGAGAGAAACATCAATGATGAGAGAGAACCTGGGCATGTGCCCTGACTGGGAATCTAACCGTGACCTCCTGGTTCATAGATCAATGCGCAACCACTGAGCCACGCCCATCAGGATAAAAATTACTATTTAAAATTTATCAAAATTAGCCCATGTTAGTAACAGTCAAACATTACACGAGTGAATAAAGAGGATATTGCCCCGGTTTGGCTCAGTGGATAGAGCTTCAGCCTGGGGACTGAAGGGTCCCAGGTTCGATTCCGGCCAAGGGCAACTGCCTGACTCCATCCCCAGTAGGGGGCGTGCAGGAGGCAGCCAATCAATGATTCTCTCTCATCATTGATGTTTCTATCTGCCTCTCTCCTCCCTTCCTCTCTGAAATCAATAAAGAAATATATTTAAAAAAAATAAAGAGGATATTAATTTTTCCTTCCTCTTGAAATCTTCCTCCCACCCCCACCCAAAGATAATGGTTTGTTGTGTGGAAAAATAGATGCAGCTATTTCAGATTTTTTTCTTTTCGATACTACTTTGAACTTTCTTATTTTACAAGTTAGCTGAGAAAAGCTTGGCTTACACAGTTTTACACCTTTCTTGCCTTTAAAAAATAATACTCAATTTGATTGGGGCGGGGGCGCGCATACCCCTTCTATACTCCAGCTAGAGCAATATATGGCAGATTTTTTTTGTTTGCTTGCTTGTTTTTATAACAGACATTTGAATAACAAAATTGTACTCATTCTAACAATTCAAACAATACAAAAGTGTTTAAAACAAAAGAATGTTCTAAACATAAAATTTAGTGTTGGGCAAAAGCAGCTAACTAGTCAAATACCTGAACATACTCTCCCTCCTTCCATACTGTTCCAGTTGCTTATAGAAACATATACACATAGGTATCCTTTTTTTTAAAAAAGGAATGAGAATGTAAATATTATTTGGCAATTCACTTTTTTATTTACCAGTAAAACACGGATGTTTTTCAGTTAAATGAATGTGCTGTTATATGCATCATACAATTCTTCTGTAAAAAAAATCACAGAGGTTATCTTTGGGGAGAAAGATTTTCACTTTTATTCTGTACTTTACTGTTGAAATTTTCTGGGTGCATAGTAAGTGTTACTTTATTTTTATTTTTATTTTTTTTTTCTGTTCATCAGATTATTTATTCACTTGATTCTTAGATTCACTTGTTGATAGATGCATATTTGTTGTTCATTACTTTATTTTTAATGTCCAAAGAGATAATCTTGATAGTGAAATTACAGGCCTTTTTGTTGGCTTGTTTTCTTTGTTATATTTCTCTGTACTAAAAAATTCCAGTAAACATTTACATTAATCTTTGTCATGCAGAAAATTTTCATTTTAAGATAGTCAAGTTTATTTTTCTTTTCTTTTTTTTAATATATATTTTATTGATTTTTTACAGAGAGGAAGTGAGAGAGATAGAGAGTTAGAAACATCGATGAGAGAGAATCATCGATCAGCTGCCTCCTGCACATCCCCCACTGGGGATATGTCCGCAACCCAGGCACATGCCCTTGACCGGAATCGAACCCGGGACCTCTCAGTCCGCAGGCCGACGCTCTATCCACTGAGCCAAACCGGTCTCGGCAAGTTTATTTTTCTTTATGACTTTTGCTTTTTGGGTCTTATTTATGAAGTTTTTCCCTATACTGGTGTAATAGGCTCCTGTATTTTTTATAAAAATTATGCAGCTTTGTTTTTTCACATTAAGCCTAATCTATATAGTTTGTTTTTATATGTGATGTATGATATATGATATAATTATATATTTTTATGCTGATAGCCAGTTGCCACCCTATTGTCTGTGTCCATGGGTTATACATATGTACATATAAATTCTTTGGTTGATCTCTTCCCACCCACCCAGCTCTGCCTTCCCTCTGAGATTCGACAGTCTGTTCCATGCTTCTATGTCTCTGGATCTATTTTGTTCATCAGTTTATTTTGTTCATTAGATTCCACATAGAAGTGAGATCATGTGATATGATCTGATGGCTTATTTCGCTTAGCATAATACTCTCCAGGTCACTCCATGCTGTCTCAAAGGGTAAGAGATCCTTTTTTACAGCTGCATAGTATTCCACTGTGTAAATGTACCACATCTTTTTTACCCACTCATCTACTGATGGGCACTTGGGCTATTTCCAGATCTTAGCTATTGTAAACAGCACTGCTATGAAAATAGGGATGCATATATTCTTTCTGATTGGTAGTTCAGGTTTCTTAGGATATATTCCTACATGTAGGATCACTGGGTCAAATGGCAGTTCCATTTTTAATTTTTTTTTCTTATTTTCCATTTTTAATTTTTTGAGGAAACTCCATACTGGTTTCCATAATGACTGCACCAGTCTGCATTCTCACCAGCAGTGTACTAGGGTTCCCTTTTCTCCACATCCTCACCAGCACTTGTCATTTGTTGATTTGTTGATGGGTAGCCATTCTGACAGGTGTGAGGTGATACCTCATTGTCATCTTAATTTGCATATTTCTGCATTTTTGAGCATTTTTCTATATGCATTTAAGCAGATCTTTGACCCAGGCATGATTCTCTAACATCATGCATTGGTCATTTGAAAAATATTAACTGGCTGAGATACAGTATCTTCCAAATATTGATAAATTTCATTATATAACATTAAAATCATGTTAATATAATCCCCAATCTCATTTTAAAAGTCTTTAAGTGTTGGGAAACTGTTAAGTTCATGGTGGCAAATACAAGTTTTCCAAAATTCTAATTTTTGCTTGGAAGCTCAAATGTTATAATTAACAATAATTACTATTGGTTGTTTTACTGAAGTGACAGGCTCACTCACTTTGTTTATTTCCAAGAAAATTTCTGTCAGATATTAGGTCTGAATAACCATAAATTATCAGGTTTTGTTTTTTTAAGTGAAAATGGTGCTCCATAAAAAAAGTGACTGGTTCAACTGGCATCTCAAAATTCACACAAGTGTTTTTCCTCAAGGTATCCACCATATATTATTATGAGGCAGAAGTACTTCATGCATACTTCCCATTTAGTCATACAATACAAAAAAGACATGTACTCAGGATTCAAGATATAATAAAACTAACCATTTTTACTGCTTTTTCAAGGGCATTCTTTAAAAAATATATATATATATATATATATATATATATATATATATATATATTATTGATTTCAGAGAGGAAGGGAGAGGGAGAGAGAGAGGGCATTGTTAAGTGTATAACTGGCTTCTTAAAAAAACTGCAAACATATGATAGTGAAGAATACAGTGACTCACCTTGTCATGGTATACTCTAAGAATATTTCAGTTCTTTTTAATCTATTTATAATATTAATAGGTCAAATGAGAAAAATCAGAATCATCTTAATAGACGCTAACAAGACATTTGATAAAATTTAAAATTTACTCCAGATTTAAAAATTAAGCAACAATAGAAACACTTAGCAAAATACGTACATATGTTCACATATAAATATATGTTGTATATATTAACTATCATGGTTCTAGAAACAAAGCATTTATGACTAAAAAAGAGAATACAAAGACTATGAATGACGTTTGATGCTACTGCTTTGATATAAGGCCCCCAAAGTTTTTTAAAAATATATGTTTTTATTGATTTCAGGGAGGGAGAGAGAAATATAAACATCAATGGTGAGAAGGAACCACACTTCGAGAACGCCTATATTTTGTCACAATATCTTTTAGCTTGTTTTGAAATATTAACTTACAGTTTTCATTTGTTTTGTGGGTGTTACTTTCTGCAGTGCTTTCATTCTTTAGGGATGTTATTATGTTCTTTTTTTTCTTTTAATAACCTCATATAAAACTTGACGTCATTCTTTTCTGTGGCTCTTTGTTTAAGTGCAGTAAGTTTTCCTATACATTTGGATGAGAATAGCTTTTCTAGTTTCAAGGTTTTGGAGATAACTTCTGCTGTGTTCACAAAGTACTAAAAAAAAGCGCTTTATGCTTCCTGAGATCTTCCATCTTTGCTTCCTTTCCACACTTGTATCTAGTCTTTCTCTTTCCTTTGAACTTGTTTCTCTGTCCCATTCAATGTGAATTCTACTCCCATTAATTTCTCCCTGGTATAGGTATTGTCTTGAAAGGGAGCTTCAGTTTATTACTTTCTAGAATTTATAGGTCCCAGCCTGCTCCAGCACCTTTAGACCTTTAAAATGCAGTTACACACACACGTACACACACAAACACACACAAACACACTTTTCCTTCACTTAATGTCTTGGAGATATTTCCATATGAGCATCTATAAATACACCTCATTCTTTTTAACAACTGCATAACAATAATGAACACACATATGTATTCACCATGTGTCTGGTACTGTTCTAATCCTACAACACCTTATGAACAAGTACTGTTAGTATTTTATTTTACAGATGTGTGAACTAATGCACAGAGAAGTTAAATGACTTGCACAAGGTCACAGATCCAGTCCATTGTCCATTGTATCAATGTACTGTTCTTTAGGACATCTAGTTCTACTCTTCTGCTGTTAGACCCTTTGACAATTTTCATTTTCTTTTGTGTTCCAATTACCCTAATCTTTCTGCAGTTGACATCCTTGTGGTATATATTATATGCTTTGAAAAATGTTGTGAGTAGTATCTACAGGGCTGAATCCTAGCAATGGGATTTCTGAATTTCTTTTAAATTGTGTTTTCAGAACTTTTAGAGACTTTTATTATATCCTTCAGGGTGATTAGAAAAAAAACAAGGGTTTTGTAAAAACAAGTTTTATAATGACTGTATTATACTGCATTGCTGCTTTTAAAAGAAAGATCTAATCTTCTTATGAGCCTTGGATGTAGGGCCTTTCACAGATGGGATATGGGAAGAAGGAAGTCCTATTTTCACTTACTCTACTATTGATGCAAGCAGAGAGCATAATATATCTACTGATGATCTCTTTTCAGAATTGGTGGAGTCTCTTTCATTGCAGGGATCTTATGCTGGAAAAATCCACTCCATTGGTGATGCCTTCAGAAATTTTAAAAACCTCCGATCCTTAGATTTATCAAGAAATTTGATCACTAGCTTGAAGGTAAGTTCTGTATTCTCTGCTCAGCCAGTTCAGCCCAATATATTAATTTTTTATGGGAAGAATAGATCGATAATGTCAGCTAGAAAAATATTTGATCTTCCTTTTAAATGTTTCCAAACTAAATTTTATTATTCACTGTAACATTCTTTCAACTTTGTTCTATGTTTGAAAAATTCTTTATTATAAAATAGGGGAAATTTTTCTTCTATACTCAGGGAAAACCATATTAAATTATTATATTCTAGAGCAATAGTACACATTTTAAAGTGTATACAAAATTTATGAGGAGCTCTTATAAAATTACAGATTCTTTTTTTAAACAGCTGCCTCCTGCACGCCCCCTGCTGGGGATGTGCCCGCAGCCAAGGTACATGCCCTTGACCGGAATTGAACCTGGGACCCTTGAGTCCGTAGCTCTATCCACTGAGCAAATCGGTCAGGGCAAAATTACAGATTCTTAATCCCTCCTTCAAGAGAGATTCTGAGTTAGTAGGTCTGGCCTGGGCTCAGGACATACCTCAGGGGTTTCTGATGATGTTGTACATGGAACACACATGTGAGTTTCTCTAAGGAGGAAGAGGAAATGGTGGTCTTGGAAACAAAAATTTCCAGGTCAGGGAATGGTGGAGCAGAGGGCAGTGCAGGGAAGTGCGTGTGTAGGGGAGGCGTGTGAAGGTTAGTAAACACCCAAAAAGAGTTCTACGGACATAAGCATGCACACACAGAGATGGAAGTTTTGTTTCCTTTGAGACAGACCTCCAAGTGGTGTTTCTTCCACATGTTCCCATTTTGCCCAGCTGTGTACCTGTCTTGATAAAGCCCTTCTCTGCAAGACTAAAGAAGATGAAAGGCTCTCAGATGCTAGATAGGACTAGTTCACAATCTCCTGGATTATTCTGTCAGTTTGTCACTTCGTAGGGGATATTTGTTTAATAACAGAAGCCAGACCCAATGTCAAGGTCTACAAATAAGGGCCCTAAAAAGAGAAAGTCCAAGGAAGATCAGATTTCCAGCTAGGACTGTAAAAGCAGAAACTCCAAGTTGACCTGGGGCTTTAGACTATTTGGTAGCAGCCATTTATATTTGGCCCATCAGATTCAGAAAGTTTTAGTACAGAGTTACTTAGGTCTTCACTTTTCACATGTATTTTTTTTTTCTTTTTTAGGCTAAAAAAATGAGTGAACATTGCCGTAATTTGTTTTTATAATCCCTTTTTCACTTCTATAAATGGACATAAAACTATTTTGAAGATTGATTAAATTAGCTTATGTAATTATATATAGCATATATAAGACTGTTGGTACAGCGCTTCAAATGGAAGCACTTAGTAAATGTTAGTTTTCTATATTCTTTTGTATCTGATTTATTTTAATATATTAATTTCTATTAACTATGAATCATTTTACTTAGTTTTCCCAGGGAGATACGTTTTGTGATTATTTCTATCGTAACTTTGGAGAATATATGAATACATGCCAACTAGTAAAAGTGAGAGGTGGTTAGAAGTAATTTCCTTGACTTTTATGCTGAGAGACATTAAAAGATTACTTGAGCTAGGGCATTAGACACACTTAAAGACAGTCCTAATGGTGTATTCCCTCAGTGTGGGGCCAAAGGCATCAGTAACTATTCTAACCACTGACCCTTTCACAGTATAAAAGTTAATGGAATTGAAAAAGCCAGAAAAAATGCTTCAAAGTGTAAACAGGCTTCTGTTTGGAAATGTTTTACACATATCTTTGAGTTTTCTGTATTTCCTGCAATGAGAAAAAGGTAATTTTAAAGTGAGAGAAGAACAAAAACATTATTTTATAAATACATAATAGAAAATAATTTTACCTTTTTGAAATAACTCTCAATGACAGACTTTCTTTTATGGTAAGCATTTTTATTACTAAGAGTATGTGATTATGCATATATGCACATGTTTTGAAGTATTATCCTGAAATTTAGTGTTGGGAAAAAGCTAACTAGTCAAATACCTGAACATTAAACAGATATTTTCAGTAATAGGTTTCAGCAAAGGAGGAAGATTGTGGCTTTTCCTCTAAGTTTCCCATCCGGATTCTGTTGTTGCCAGATAAATGGAAAGGTGGGGTTGTTAATTCCATGGGAAGAGAACGGAAGAAGGAAGAATTTGCTTGTGTGGGGCAGTAATTCTGAAAGGGGAAACAAGGACAAGAGGGGCTCCAGACTAGTCTAGAGCTGTAGATAGCATTGTTTTCTTTACCAGCTGACCTTCTCTTCTAGAACCATCTCTTTTGCCTACTTCCCTTCCTCTTGTAAATTGAGGTGTTTCTGGGGTCAGGAGTGTGGTTGTGGCAAGGGTGAGAGAAGTACGAAGGTCACTTGGCCTGTCTGCCACTGGGAAGGATTGGATTGGGAGAGTGATCAGGGAGCAACAGGAGTAGAGAATTGATTGCAACTATTTAAATGTCAGATTTTGTAAAGGAGATGTATGAGATCTGTGAATTACTTAATGTATAGAACATCCATTGCCCATGGGCTGCAGTAGTCTTTTGTAAAAAAATATGTCTTTATTAATTTTAGAGAGAGCAAGGGAGAGGTGTAGAGAGATAGAAACATCTATGAGAAAGAAACATTGATCAGCTGCCTCCTACCGGGGATCGAACCCACAACCTGGGCATGTGCCCTGACTGAGAATCAAACCTGTGACCTCTTGGTACATGGGTGGACGCTCAACCACTGAACTACATCAGCCGGGTACAGTATTCTTATCCTCAGGTAACTAACTGGGAGTTTTTCTCATTGGTGATTCAGGTTACATGTTTAAGGATGGAAAGTAATAGATATATTTCCACCTTTACTTGTGAGATTCCTAGTCCTTACCAATGTGCAGTTTCATAATGTGACCTTTTCCTTGCAGGGCATCCAGTATTTATGTTCACTCCAAGACCTGAATTTATATTATAACAACGTTCCTTCATTAGTGGAGGTGTCCCGCCTACAGCCTTTACCCTTCCTGAAAGAACTAGATTTGAGACTCAATCCTGTTGTCAGGAAAGATACCGATTATAGGCTCTTTGCTGTGTATACGCTACAAACTCTGGAGAAATTGGGTGAGACCCTCCTCCCCTGTTCTTTGCCCCAGAATCTTATTTAAACCAGCTGCCTCTTAACTTTCTGCATGTTAGCCCAGAGTGTGCACTGGAAGGATATATTTGTTTATTAGTCAATATTTATGCAACTCTTTTGTTGGCAGGATGTATAACAAGTCCTTTTATTGTTTATTGAATGACAATCTATGATTTTATCAGTTACTTCCACCTTTAGTTTTCTTCAGTTGATGGTTTCACCACTACTTCCTCCCCAACAAAAAGTTTCCAGATTGAGATTTATTTTTCCAGGTTCTCCAAGTTTACAACTGTATTAGCAATAGAAAATGAATATAACTCTTTGGGGCTTAGATGGCAAGGAATAATAAATATTCCTTTCAAATGAGCTAGTCTGTATTTCTTTATAATGTTACTGCTGAGTATATGTTTATTGATATAAAATTTGATTCCACATGTTCCTGGGAAAGTTATTATAGGGAAACTAAGTGCAGTCTTTCATAAATGGTGTAACTTTCAGCTTCAAGATTGGGCCATTTGGGCTGTTTGTGTCCCAAGCTCTACTTTCCTGCAGGGCTAGTTACACCTATGTGGCAGTTGTTGCTATGGTATCCATGCAGTCTCCCTGAGTTACTACTTGCCCCAGTGACAACATAATACCATTATTTTGTGACCTGTCTCTAACAAAAGAAGACTGGTCTTTAGTTTTTACTTTTTGAATAGGATTTTCTGACTCATTACTATATATTACAAAAAAAGAAACATGCTTAGATCACGGTTTTTGCCTCTAGATGACCGAGTCGTACGAGAAAGTGAGAGAAAAGCTGCCAAGCTACATTTTAGTCAGCTGGGCAACAGTGAAAACTTTCTTTTAGAGGTGGAAAAAAGGTAAGAAGAATCTTTAAAAAAAATTTTTTTAGCTTAGTTCTGGACATAGGGAATAGTGAATTCCTGTTTAACTTTCATTTTCTAGCAGAAATCTTCTTACGTTGTAAGAATCCTCAGATCAAGAATAAAAGTATCTATTAACATAATGAGATTTATCTGAAATGAGAATCTGACCCTCAGTGGGAACATTTCTGCTTTCTTAAACTATTGGGTCTGCTTTGAATATAATTGTAAATTCTCTGAAGTTGTTTTCAAAGCTTATAGATAGAGATACTATGAGATAACTTACCATCCCCACAAATGCTTGCAAACCCTTTCTTGGTAGAGTAATGATCATTACATGGTATTTTTCTATTGAATTAGGAGCATTACATTACCATGGGCAGGGTTGTTAGAGATAAATTTGTTAAAGGATAATAAGGGAAGCATTTCTCATCAAAACCAAAAGGAAAAGAGACTTTGAAGCTCTAAAGTAGCTGAATGGTTGAATTTCTACTCTTTGTTACTAAAAGCCAATCAAAATAAAGTACCATATCTTCTGCCCCAAAGCCCATGCTTTTTTATAAAGTGGCTTGTCAATTATTTTTATTTTTTTGTAAGTAGTCATCTGAGGATATTCCTCCCCCCCCCCCCTAACCCCCATTGAATTTTAGGGAGAGACAGAGAGAAAAAAAATATTGATGTGAGAGAGACAAATCAATTGGTTGCCTCCCACATGTGCCCTGGCCGGGGCTGGGAATTGAGCCTGCAACCAAGGTATGATGTACTTGCCCTTGACTGGAATTGAACCCTCAACCCCTCAGTCCGTGGGCCAACGCTGTAACCTCTGAGCCAAACAGGGTAGGGCAGGCTTTACAATTTTTGAGAAATAGAAGTTAATTACAAACAATTTAAATAATACAGAAAAGTACAATAAGAAAGGTCAAAATCACCCCATGTTCTGCTACCAAGAGTTAACTACTAGCATTGTTTGATATATATCCTTCTAGACATCTGTGTGTCTATAAATAACGTGTAGAACATGTAGATGTATCTATTAGTATTTTTTTGAAGATAAAAGTAATGCATGCATATTATTGAAAATTTGGAAAGTACACAAAAAACACAAAGAATAAAATGGTAACTCATAATCCCACTACTCAGAAATAAACACTAATTATATTATGATAAATATCCTTTTAGTTTTAGGTGTATGTATGTGTGTGTGTTTTTATAAAATAATAATATATAATAGTATATGTTACATAATAATAAAATTAATAAGATATATATAATTTATAGTATTTCCCTTTTAAAAAAATTTCCTATTTTTATTTTAATCCTCACTGAGGATATGTTCTTATTGATTTTGAGAGAGAGAGAAACATCAATATGGGTTGCCTCCCATACATTCCCCAATCCAGAATTGAACCTGCCACCAAGGTATGTGCCCTGACCAGAAATAAAACCTGTGACCCTTTTGTGTATAGGATGACCCTCCAACCAACTGAGCCACACTGGCCAGGGCTAGTTCCTTATTTTTAAAATCAGGTTCATTGAGGTTAATTTATATCAAGTAAAATTTACCCTCTAGTAGAAAGCAATGGAATGTTTCTTTTAAAATTATTTGTACACTAGAGGCCCGGTGCACAAAATTCACGCACGGTTAGGGTCCCTAGGTCTGGCTGGCGATCAAGGCCAATTGGGGCCTTCTGGCTGCTTGCTGGGGCCTCCCTTCCCCGGCTGCCAGCCTTCCTTCATTCTGTGCCGCCCCCTGGTGGTCAGCACACATCATAGCAAGCAATCCGTCTCCTAGTTGAACTCCCGAGGGAACACTCTGCGTATTAGCCTTTTATATATATACTAGAAGCCCGGTGCACAAGAATTTGTGCACTTGGGGCGGCGGGGGGGGGGGGGTGTCCCTCAGCCCGGCCTGTGCTCTCTCACAGTCTGGGACCCCTCGGGGGATGACCATCTGCTGGCTGAGGCCTGCTCCCCAGGGGATTGGGCCTAAGCTGGCAATCAGACATTCCTCTGGCAGCCGGCAGCCCTCGGGGATGTCCACTTGCCAGTGGGGAGCAGACCTAAGCTGCAGTCGGACATTCTTACCACTGCTGAGGAGGCAGGAGAGGCTCTCACCACCACTGCTGTACTGGCAGCCATCAGCCTGGCTTGTGGCTGAGCAGAGCTCCTCCATGTGGGAGCTCACTGACCACCAGAGGGCAGCTCCTGCATTGAGCGTCTGCCCCCTGGTGGTCAGTGTGTGTCATAGTGACCAGTCATTCCCAGTCTTTCTGCTGTTAGGGTCAGTTTGCATATTACTCTTTTACTATATAGGATAGAGGCCTGGTACACGGGTGGGGGCTGGCCTGTTTGCCCTGAAGGGTGTCCCGGATCAGGGTGGGGATCCCGCTTGGGTGCCTGGCCAGCCTGGATGAGGGGCTGAGAGCTATTTTCAGACTGCCCACACCCCCTTCAGGGTAGGTGTCCCCACTGGGGTGCCTGGCCAGCCTGGATGAGGGGCTGAGGGCTGTTTTCAGGCTGCCTGCACCCCCTTCAGGGTGGGGGTCCCCACTGGGGTGCCTGGCCAGTCTGGATGAGGGGCTGAGGGCTGTTTTCAGGCTGCCTGCACCCGCTTCAGGGTGGGTATTCCCAATGGGGTGCCTGGCCAGCCTGGATGAGGGGCTGAGGGCTGTTTTCAGGCGGGCCAAGCCTACAACTGAAGCTCTCAGTCTCTCCTTTTTTTTTTTATTCTGGGATTTATTTACTTTCTATAACTGAAACTTTGTTGCGGCTCCAGCTCCGAGGCTGGCTGGCTGAAAGCAGGTTTCTGGGGTTTGTTTAGCTTCTATAATTGAAACATAGTTGCATTTCGGAGGTGTTGCTTTCAGGCTCAGAGCCGGGCTGTGGCATGGGGGGAACCTAGGCTTCCTCCATCGCCGGGGCAACCAAGCCTCATGTTCGCTTCAGCTACGTGGCTGCTGGCCGCCATCTTGGTTGGCAGTTAATTTACATATCACCCTGATTAGCCAATGGGAAGTGTAGCGAAGGTATGGTTAATTATCATGTTTGTCTATTATTAGATAGGATAGACTAGAGGCCCGGTGCATGAATTCATGAACCAGTGGGGCCTGGCCTCCAGGACTGGGCCGAAACTGGCTCTCTGACATCCCCCGAGGGGTCCCGGATTGCGAGAGGGTGCAGGCCAGGCCGAGGGACCCCACTGGTGCACGATCGGGGCTGGAGAAGGACGCAGGAGGTTGGCCAGCTGGGGAGGGACCGCAGGAGGGCTCCAGGGCATATCCAGCCTGTCTCGCTCAGTCCTGGTTGGCCAGACCCCAGCATCAAGCTAACCTGCCGGTTGGAGCTCTGCCCCCTAGTGGTCAGTGCACATGATAGACAGCGGTTGAGCAGCCTTAGCATATCATTAGCATATTATGCTTTGATTGGTTGAACGGATGACCAGACAACTGGACACTTAGCATATTAGGCTTTTATTATATAGGATATGTATTTTATAAAGTAATTCCTATTTTAAAGGCCTTGGGGTACCCTGCTTCCTATAGAAATACAGAGATGAATTAATGTATAACTGAATAAACTTTCTAGTAAGGCAAATAATTAGTGCCATCATATTTCTGTTTAGTTACCATATAATGATTGCAAAACCAGGGGTAAAATATTACTAAGTATTATCTTACAAGCTTTCCAACCTTGGGTGAAAAAAAAATTTTTTTTAAGCTTTTCTTAGTCCCAGTTCCCTGAACCCATAATGGGGATAGCATATCATAGGAGAGCTTTTATGATTAAATGAAATGTTGGGTATAAAGTGCCCGGCTCATAGTCTAGGTCAGTGGTCGGCAAACTGCGGCTCGTGAGCCAGATGCGGCTCTTTGGCCCCTTGAGTGTGGCTCTTCCACAAAATACCGGCTTTTCCACAAAATACCAACTTCTGCGCATGGGCCACAAAGTTTCAACCACACTGTACATGCACGCCCACACATGGTATTTTGTGGAAGAGCCACACTCAAGGGGCCAAAGAGCTGCATGTGGCTCATGAGCCGCAGTTTGCCAACCACGGGTTCTAGGTTGTTTGCTTACTGTACTTCACAATTTAATTTAGTACATCAGTAAAGTGCTAATACTTACTTGCCTTTCATGTCTGTTTTTCTAATTAATGGCTGTTTGTCTCTATTATAATTCTTGGCAGCAAAACCTTCCTTTCTGTGTTTTGAGTTTTTAATTCCAAAGAAAATATCTTATTTCCTCAAAATCATTCAGACCTAAGTCTGTATCAAGAAGACAGAATGCCTAAGTTCTGAATTTTCTGGCTTTAATACTTTAAAGGCTCAGCTATAAGTGCCCTTCTCTATCATGTTCCCAGTAAAAATATGACTTTTAAAAAATGGCTTTGCCGAAACCGGTTTGGCTCAGTGGATAGAGCGTCGGCCTGCGGACCGAAAGGTCCCGGGTTCGATTCCGGTCAAGGGCATGTACCTGGGTTGCGGGCACATCCCCAGTGGGGGGTGTGCAGGAGGCAGCTGATCGATGTTTCTCTCCCATCGATGTTTCTAACTATCTATCTGTATCCCTTCCTCTCTGTAAAAAATCAATAAAATATATTTTTTTAAAAAATATAAATAAATAAATAAAAAATAAATAAAATAAATAAAAAATGGCTTTAACTGAAATTTTGTGAAATTAATATGTTCTACAGCATTTAAAAATGAGATCACATCGATTCTCGGCCTTGTGGCTAAGATCAAGTGTAGTATCTGTTCTTATCAGTTTAAAAATGAGATCACTGGCTCAGTGGATAGTGTGTTGGCCCACAGACTGAAGGGTCCCAGGTTCAATTCTGGTCAAGGGCACATGCCTGCGGCTCAATCCCTCGCCCTGGTCAGGGCGCATATGGGAGGCGGCTAATTGATGTTTCTCTCTGTCTCTCCCCCTCCCTTCCACTCTCTCTAAAAATTAATAGAAAAACATCCTCGGGTGAGGATTAACAACAACAAAATTTTTTTTTAAATTAGCTCACCATGAATTAGTATTTTCTAAATAGCATTTATTGGTGATCTCAGAAACCTTTTGAGTTTTAAATAAATTATTCTACACGGCAGCTCTAGGGAGAAGACCATGAAAAACTGTGTGACAGATGAGAGCTCTGCATCAAAAGTCAGTGCTGATGTTGATAACAGGATTGAAACTGGTAAGCTTTCTCTCTCTCTCATCACAAATGATTAAAACATTAGTTGTTTCGGCATTTGTGGCCAATCTTGGGTAGAATGAAGACAAAACAGTTGAGAAATAACATAGATTTGAAGCAAACACAAGATTTACTGGCTGTTTTTCCTTCTTCCTCTCCCTGCCAAAAGGACCCTATTTATTGAACAGGCCTAACCTGGAAGCCATCAAAGCACAAGCTGCACTCAGAGTTCAATTTCATTTATATCACTTTACATAATTAGTACATCCTAAAAATTGCATTGCCAGACCCCATGGGCCCTTGGCATTGCCAAGGTGATTGATTCATTAGCCAGAGACTTGTGACTTATCTGCATCAATGCAGCTCACACTCTGGGCCTTCTGGGCTTTTCCACCTTGAACCTTTGCAGCTGCAGAATCTCCTGTGTTTTGTGCTGGGAGTGTTCCCTGTAAGCACTGTTGGTAATCTAATATGACTAAAGTCGTTATTCCACATTAATGATAGTGCCACAGGATAGGAGAAAGCTTTCCACTGGAGAAATTGCATGCAATGGATCCTTGTGGATTAACCTGGCACTTATCAGATGACCTTTTACTTGAGAAAGCTTTCTTCTGTGTTGAGGCCTCTCTCCCTCTGAAGGATCTATTGAATTATATACAAACTCTAAAAATCAATCCTAAAGTTCCAGCAATAACTTTAGTAGATTGACTGTGTAGTTTAGGTATTAAGGGTTTATAATATATAGTCTTTTGTTTTCCTGACTTATCTATTCATGTGGACATTTACTAATGAGTCATTTTTATAGTATTTAATGGTAAAATAAGTCATAGGTATGATTTTTATTTTCCTTTCTTGGAAGTCTCAATGCATGTAGCTCATGGACCATGCATTTCTTTATTTCATTTTAAATAGCATTTTAAATATTTCAGAATTGATTATATTGTAATAATTTTGAAAAATATTGAAAAGCATGAAGTATCTACACTAATAAAAGAGAAACATGGTAATTGGCGTACAACCGCTACCCTTCCCATTGGCTAATCCCCCTGTCACTCACAGAGTAGGGCCGAGATATGCAAATTAACTGGCAGCCAAGATGGCCGCCGGCAGCCAGGCAGCTTATGCGAACAGGGAGGCTTGCTTGCTTTAGTGACGGAGAACTCCAACGTTCCCCGCCTGACTTTCCGGCCTCTCAGCTGCAACTCTAAGCAACTATGTTGCGAATAAAGAAGCTAAAAAAAACCCAGAAACCTGCTTTACTCAGCGGAGCTTCAGCCAGCCGGACCGCAACATTGTATCAAATACAGACGGTAAACAAAGGCCAGAAACCTGTTTTCAGCAGCCGAGGCCTCAGAGCTAAAGCTGGCCCAGAATAAAAAGGGAAAAAAGGAGCGGTTGGGAGCTTCAGTCCCAGCCTGAAAACAGCCCTCAGCCCCTCACCCAGACTGGCCAGGCACCCCAGTGGGGACCCCCACCCTGAAGGGTGTGTGACGAGCTGCAAACAGCCATCATCGACCCTCACCCAGGCTGGCCAGGCACCCCAGTGGGGACCCCCACCCTGATCCAGGACACCCTTCAGGGCAAACCAGCCAGCCCCACCCATGCACCAGGCCTCTATTCTATATAGTAAAAGGATAATATGCTTCCCAGCACCTGGATCAGCGGAGCTGAGAGGCCTCCCGGCACCAGGATCAACGTGACAGGGGGCAGCGCCCAAACCTCCTGATCGCCCTGCAGCTATGTGTGTGACAGGGTGCGGCGCCCCAACCGCCCCGCCCCCCACGGGCCCTGCTCTGTGTGTGACTGGGTAGAGCCATAACCTCCCCATTGGCCCTGCCCTGAGTATGAGAGTGGCGGCACCCCAACCACCTGATGGGCCCTGCTCTGTGGGTGTTAGAGGGTGGCGCCCCAACCCCACCCCCCCCCACGGGCCCTGCTCTGTGTGTGATGGGGTAGAGCCATAACCTCCCCATTGGCCCTGCCCTGAGTGTGACAGTGGCGGCGCCCCAACCACCTGATCGGCCCTGCTCTGTGGGTGATAGAGGGCGGCACCCCAATCCCCTGATCCGCCCTGCCCTGAGTGTGACAGGGGGCGGTGCCCCAACACCCCTATCGGCCCTACTCTGTGAGTGACAGGGGGGAGCTCCTCAAACCCCTATCGGCCCTGCTCTGTGCATGACGGGGGGGGGGAGCTCCCCAACCCCCTGATTGACCCTGCTCTGTGCATGACAGGGTATGGAGCCCCAACCCCCCTGATGGGCCCTGCTCTGTGCGTGACAGGGGGTGGCGCCACAACCTCCCCATTGACCCTGCCTTGAGTGTGACAGGGGGCGGTGCCCCAACCCCCCAATCGGCCCTACCCTGAGCATGACTGAGGGTGGCATCGCAACCTCCCAGTCTGCCCTGCTCTGTGCATGACAGGGGAAGGCGCCCCACCTCCCCAATTGGCCCTGCTCTGAGCCCGACCAGGGGCTGCACCTAGGGATTGGGCCTGCCCTCTGCCACCCAGGAGCAGGCCTAAGCCAGCAGGTCGTTATCTCCCGAGGGGTCCCAGACTGCAAGAGGGCACAGGCTGGTCTGAGGGACCCCCCCTTCCCCCGAGTGCACAAATTTTTGTGCACCGGGCCTCTAGTAATATTATAATCACTTATAAACTTTTTCCCTAAAGAGAATCCCAGTTAATTTGGTATACTACCTTCCTGTCATTTTTTTAGGTGAAAGTGTTTATATATCCATTTCCAGAAAGACAAAGATACATTGAAGCATAATTGGTCTTTTCATATGAGCTGAATTAAATTTCACCTATGTCATATTACATCATTAGCACACACAAAGATTCACTCCCTGAATTAAAATGTTTTATAGTGTACAATCTCTGCTGAGAACAAACTGCTTTACTAGACACAGGGCCCATTTCTAAAGGTTCTTAGAAACTCCAGCTGTTGCCTGGATTTAAAAAAAAAATAAAATTTATTTTGTTATTTTGAAGCATTAGGAGCTTTGCTTCCACTGAAAATTATGTTTGTACTAGATCCCTGGAGAGTTTTGCCTGTAAGCACTGTTGGTAATTCAATATGACTAATGTGGTTATGCCATGTTAATGGTCCTGCCACAGGCTAGGAGAAAACTTTTTGAAGAATAGCTCTCACTAGCTCAGTTGTTCAAAACAGTCCTTTCCCATCAACCATTTAGACAAGGGAGGGAAACTCCACTATCTTGGATCCTCATCTGACTCTTCTAACCACATAACCTTTGTCTCTTTCGAAGGTTCCTCTCCCTTTCCCCATACTTCTAAAATAAGCATATCTAGACTGCCTTTAAACTCTCTTCTTTCTCTATTTTTTGCCCTTATAGATCTGATCTATTCCCACAGTTTGCTTTATTTCCTCCCTGTAGATGACTCTTAAATATATTGGTCTAATTTTGACAAACTGTATCAGTCTCTCTCTGCACCAGTCCCCCATTTCTGTTGACCAAATAGTAATATATACTTAGAATCACCATTGGATAACTTTCCAGTCCCTCAATTTAAACATGTTAAAAACAAACCCACACAAATGAACCCCTTTCCTCCAACTGTTACCACCACTTTCCCATTACTCGGGCTCAGCACCTTAGCAGTTGATGTTGCTTTCTTCCCTAAAGCCCAGCTGAATGTCCATACTCATGATCCACCATTGACAATCCTTCCTTTCCTTTTTTAATAGTTTCTTAGCAAGTAAGCTTAGTAGCTATCATTTACTGAGTGCAAATGCTGGGCCAGGCCCTGTGCATTATCTCATTTAATCCTCACAATAGCCTTGAAGATGGTTATAATTATCCTTGTTTTACGGATGAGGAAACTGAGAACCAAAGAGGTGCAATAACTTGCTCTAGTTTTACAGTAAGTGGCAGAGCTGAGATGCAAACTCTGGTTGATCTGTCATCAAAGTCCTCTTAACCATTACACCGTGCTGCCTCCCAGTCTCTTCTTCCTTCAGTGTATTTTGTACAATCCTATCAGATTAATTCTCTTAAAACTCAGCTGTGATACTCATACTTCCTGCTCAAAAACTTCCATGGCTCCCACTCACCTACTAAATTAAGACTCATTAGTCTGACATACAAGCCTTCCCCTAAACTCTGGCTGCAGTTTGTCTCTTTGGCCTAACCTGTAAACTTATCTATTTCTCAATTGCAATGTCCAATCCTTCAATCAAACCAAACCACTCCCTCTTCCTCAAATAGTTCTTCCTTTCTCCCTCCTCTGCCCCTGAACTAATGCTGTCCCTTCTGCTTGGAATGTTTTAATCAAAATCCTACCCTTTCACCCAGCTGGCGTGGCTTGGTGGTTGAGCGTCACAGTTTGATTCCTCCCCAGTGTGGGACATGCAGGAGGCAGCCAATCAATGGTCTCTCTCATCATTGATGTTTCTATCTCTTTCTCCCTTTCCCTTCCTCTCTGAAATCAATAAAAAATATTTTTTAAAAAATCCTACTCTTTCTTTATGA
Source organism: Myotis nattereri (assembly GCF_964212035.1). Classification (NCBI taxonomy): domain Eukaryota; kingdom Metazoa; phylum Chordata; class Mammalia; order Chiroptera; family Vespertilionidae; genus Myotis; species Myotis nattereri. Next base: position 13,048,018 of record NC_138090.1, read on the forward strand.
CCCAACTCAAAGTCCATCCCTTGAGTGAAACTTTTAAAATTGCTCAACCAAAAAAAAAATTTTTTTTCCTTTTTTCATAAATCCACATAACTTATCTTCTGGAAATAGAAAATAACTTTTTACTCTGTGGATATTGTTTTTAGATGTGTAACTTTTTTAAAAATATATTTTATTGATTTTTTACAGAAAGGAAGGGAGAGAGATAGAGAGTTAGAAACATCGATGGGAGAGAAACATCGATCAGCTGCCTCCTGCACATCTCCTACTGGGGATGTGCCCACAACCCAGGTACATGCCCTTGACCGGAATCGAACTTGGGACCTTTCAGTCCGCAGGCCGACGCTCTATCCACTGAGCCAAACCGGTTTCGGCTAGATGTGTAACATTTTTAATGAAGTCCAATTTGTTTATTTATTCACTAGGAAATGTGTATAACATTTGCCTTCTTAATTTCTATTGAGCCTTTCATAATTTATGAAGCTATTTCATACCCATTATCTTGTTTTAGCTTAACCTCACCCTAAGACAGAGGTTCTCACCTTCTGGCCCTTTAAATACAGTTCCTCATGTTGTGACCCAACCATAAAATTATTTTCATTGCTACTTCATAACTGTAATGTTGCTACTGTTATGAATCGTAATGTAAATATCTGATATGCAGGATGGTCTTAGGCGACCCCTGTGAAAGGGCTGTTCGACCGCCAAAGGGGTCGAGACCCACAGGTTGAGAACTGCTGCTCTAAGAGATAGGCAGGTTAGGTTTTTATCATAATGTTTTATAAGTGAGGTGACAGATTCAGAGAGGTTAAGCAATTTGCCCATTTACACATGGTTTCCAAGTAGTGTCACCAGAACTAGCTCTCAATCTTGTGACTTCCCTCCTAGTATCTTTCCACAGATATGTTGCCTTTGACATCTGGTCAGTGCTCCATTGTATGCCTTTTCTTTTAACACAGACTCAAACAAAGGACTGTTTATTCCCTTCCCCAACCGGGAAATAAAGGATTCCCTCACAAGCACTTCTGCAACCCAAAGCAACAGTATCCCAGATCAGAAATCAGACACTTTCCCACTGGGGACACAGGTAACGTATTCACTTTCCTGCTGATGCATTGACTAGTCAATGATAAGTACTAGTAATTCAGTGGACTCTCAATTATTTCTGAAGATCTAATAAGACTTGTTTGATCAGGGCATTTTAGACCCTTAAACAGGAAAAGCCAGGACAGGATACAGAGGACCTTCTGCATTAATTTTAATTTCCCCTTTCCCACTCCCCACTAGCCTGTTATCAGATGTGGTATATTTATGCATATAACTTTAGCACATTTCATGCCAGGTATTTTGGTCCTCACACAGGGATGCAGCTGTTATAATTTTTGGCTGGTTTTTCAATGTCTTCTCTCTACCCAGTGTCTCTATCTCCTATTACCTTGTTCTTAAATTTTCTACCTCTGCCTTTTAATTACTGAATCTTACATCTCAAAGCTGGCTTTCCCAACGCTGCTTCTTCATTGGAACAAACCAAACCAAACCAAAACCAAGCAAAACAGAAAACAGGTAAAGATGGCATAGAAGTCCTAGCCGGTTTGGCTCAGTGGATAGAGCGTCAGCCTGCAGACTGAAGGGTCCCAGGTTCGATTCTGGTCAAGAGCATATGCCTGGGTTGTGGGCTCAGCCCCCAGTGGGGGGCTTGCAGGCCAATCAGCGATTCTCTCTCATCATTGATGTTTCTATCTCTCTCTCCTTCTCCCTTCCTTTCTGAAATCAATAAAAAAAAATATTAAAAAAAATATGGCATAGAAGTTGTGGGCAACGGAAAGGTAGAGATCATACAAGATGGGGGAAATTTTTAAAATAAGTTTTTAGTGAAAAACATTGGTGGGAGAGAGAATACAACCATTATGTAAGGCTTATTTATAAGAGTGAATATAATGCAGAATTGACTTCCTTACATTCAACTTCTCCTTTTGTCTATATTTTTAAAATATATTATGAGCAATGAAATTGCTGGAAGTAGCCAGAAGGAGGGGGAAAAAGAAGCAAAGGCTCTGATTAATCCACAATTTGGGTAATCAGTACTGAACTAGTAAAAAGTTAGTAATATTTTTTTAGTTTGAGTATAGAACTTCATCTTTTATTATAAAAAGACAGATTAGCATTTAGTTGGTTTCTTTGTTTTGGGGAATTCTACTTGGGTGACTTAGGAACTATCTCAGTTACCATTTTTAGTATCTTAGTATTGATTTAAAGGAAATGGAAACAATAGATACTCCAATCTACAGTTGAAGTTAAATAGCTCTTTTTAGGTTAACATACCCAATTTTAAAAAAATTACTTCTTGAAGTGAAAGAAAAAAGGAAATTGAATAGCTTGCTGTGTATCCTTTTTCATTTAAGAAATAGGAAGTGGGATTTCTTTCTTTGCATAACAACCAAATATATACTAAATACTTTAAGATGAGTTTTGAAAAAGCAAACCCCAGATGGCTTCCTATTTTGTATCATCCTTGCTTAATTATGCTTCAGTTTAATGTTCAGCCTATTAAAACTCCCAGTAGCTCCTGTGGCCAATACTCAGCTTTACCAGAAGGTAAAAATAAGTGTGGGAGTTCCTCAAAAAGAAAAAAATAAAGGTGGAAAGGGTGGCACCATCTAACTTCTACGCTGTGTTATCTAAGAAGGAAAATAAATAGTATTTCACGGGTATGGCTTTTACTATATAAAGATATTTTGTATTTTCAAGGAGTCTCCTTACCTACTCCAAAGCAACTCTGGAACATCTTTGTATTGTGGCATTTTTATTTATTTTTTAAAATATATATTTGTATTGATTTCAGAGAGGAAGGGAGAGGGGGAGAGAGGTAGAAACATCCATGATGAGAGAGAATCATGGACTGGCTGCCTCCTGCATGCCCCCCACTGGGGATCCAGCCCACAACCTGGGCCTGCGCCCTGACCAGGAATCGAACTGTGATCTCTTGGTTCATAGGTCAACACTCAACCCCTGAGCCACACCAGCAGGGCATTGTGGCAGTTTTAAAATAGGCTTAAACCTGGACCTTTGCTTGAAGGCCTCTTTCCCTAGTGTGCGAGGATGGTCTTGATCACTAATAGAAAAATATTCTGAATGCCTGGTGTAGTAAACTCACCTTCTCTTAAACTTTCAAACTTCTTTTTAGATGCAAGAAGTGGGAAGAAGGGAGATGCCAACTGATAATCATCAGGAAGATGGTAAATATTTTGCTCACTGAGTATTTTTCGCCATACTAATCAGAGAGATCTAGATGTGATGGGATTTGGGAGAAGGAGATATCTCAGCCCTGGGGCCCTTTGTGGTCAACAGCCTGTTTTCTGCTTTTGTGAGGGGCTGCCTTGTAAAGCATTTCTGGTTGAAAAATGGGTATTTTGACTTCCTTTGTTCTTGACTTTTTGTATTAGTTGACTATTTCTTGTTTCTTTTTCTTACCTTTCTTGCCATCTTTTGGATTTATTATGTTTTTATTCATCTATTTTACCCCTCTACTAGTTTGTAAGTTATACACTGTTTCTATACTTATAGTATTATTTCCAAAACTACAATATGTGTTCTTAACTTACACAATTTTAAAATGAATCAATACTTAATTTTTCTCTTGGATAATTTGAATACCTTAAAGTACTTTACTCCTTTTAATCCCTCCTGATTTATATATACTATTATAGATTTTAATTCTATTTTTTAAAACCCACAAGATATTTTTTATACAATGTTCATTTAAATTTATCCACTTTATTTGCCATTCATTTCTCTTTTTATCTCAGATTTCTCTTCCCCAAGGCCATTTTCTTCTAGCTTATAGTACATCTTTTAGAATTTCCTTTGGGTCTACTAATGATGAACTCTTTCAGTTTTTGTCTGAAATTGCCTCTATTTCATCATCATTATTTTTAAAAATAAGTTTTTATTTATTTTTTAGAGAGAGAAGAAGGGAGAGAGAGAAACATTGATATGATAAACATTAATTGGCCTCCTCCTACACGCACCCCAACTGAGGATCAAACCCACAACTTGGAATCAAACCAGTGCATGGGATGATGCTCAACCAACTGAGCCACACTGGTTAGGGCTTCATCATCAGTATTATCTTTTAAATATTTTTTTTTTTATTTCAGAGAGAGGAAGGGAGAAGGAGAAAGGGAGAAAAACATTAATGATGAGAAAGAATCATTGATCAGCTGCCTTCTGCATGCCCCATACTAGGGATCAAGCCTGCAGCCCAGGCATGTGCCCTGACCAGGAATCAAATCGTGACCTCCTGGTTCATAGGATTTCTCTCAACCACTGAGCCACGTAAGCCAGGCTCATCATCATCATCATCATTATTAAAGAGTATTTTTGCGGGGTATAAATTTCTAGGTTGGCAGAATATGGATGGTTCGACTATATTCCATCTTTTGTGGTTGCTTTTGAGGAGTCAGCTGGAAGTCTGTGACTCCTGCAAAGATAATCTCTTTTGTTTTCTTTCGCTGCTTTTAAGATTTTCTGTTTGTCTTTGGTTTTCTGTAGTTTTACTATGTCATGTGGATTTCTTATTATCCTGTTCTATATTTATTACACTTGAATCAGTGAATTGTGTCTTATTAGTTCTGGAAATTGTTTCAAATATTCTGTGTCCAATATTTTCTAATCTTTCTGGGACTCTTGATTAAATAAATATATGTCAGAAATTATTGACTTTGTCTTCTTTGTTTCTTACTCTTTCATCATTTTTTGTCTGGTTTCTTAATTCTGGATAACTCCTGAGCTATCTTTAAGTTCACTAACATTCTCTTCATCTATGTCTAATCTGCTGTTTGATACATTCTTAATTTCAGTTGTTTTAGTTTTCAGTTCTATAAATTTGATTTGGTTCTTTTTCAAATCGGCTGGGTCACAGATTGCGAGAGGGTGCAGGCCAGGCCAAGGGACCCCACTGGTACATGATCAGGTCCGGGGAAGAATGCGGGAGGTTGGCCAGCTGGGGAGGGACTGCGGGAGGGCCCCAAGGCGTGTCCAGCCTGTCTTGCTCAGTCCCGATCAGCATCTGCCCCCTGATGATCAGTGCATGTCATAGCAAGTGATTGAGTGGCCTTAGCATATCATTAGCATATTACGCTTTGATTGGTTGAATGGCTGACCAGTTGACTGGACACTTAGCATATTAGGCTTTTATAGGATAGTGTCTAGAAAATTGACACTACAGTTTCAGGAGGAAATTCCTAGGCGATTAAGTTGACATGAAATTTCTCTTCCTGAGAAATTTTTCTGGTAGAGAGAGATATGTCCAGTGTAGTGAGGTATCCTAACTGGGCCAAAAAGAGTTCTCATTGTATTTTGTTCCTTTTATTTTCCTTGGTGGTGGTTAGAATTCAGACACTACTCACCTCGCCAGTCCACAGTCCGATCCCCAGAGAAGATGGCTAAAGAAGGGTATCGAATATCTTTTGTGGACAATAAATCTTCAGGTTCTTCTCCAGAAAAGGACATGCTACCAAAACCTGATGCTTATCAGCTTACCCATGATGCCTTATTGGGTAAACGCTTGGATGTCGGTGATTCTAGCCAGATCCATCCCTATCAGTTACCTTCAGATATTGGTCTAGACAATTATGATAGTCATTATTCTCACACTCTATCCCTGCATGGAAGTCTTGGTAAAAGGCCTCAGAGAAGCAAGAACTACCGTGAATATAACATAAAGCCTTCAAATGACATGAAAGCTACCACATCCCATTCCTGTGGAGACTTACTGACTCCTCTGTCAAACCCTGACTCCAGCACTGGAAGGCTTTTGAAGCTTAGTTCAGGTAATAGCTTCCTGTCAGTTTTTAGGCCTTTTCATGGGCATGAAAATGAAGGGTTTAACTGGAAATTTTGGAATTCACATTTCTTAAATTGCATTAGCATTACTTAAATTGTGTTTGGAGTTGCCAGTGGTCCATGGAACCTCCAGAAATCTGTAGAGTATGAGTTTAATGTGGTAGATATATTAGAGAAATGTGAGATATATTATAGAAATATATGTAGACATATGAGTTTTATATATATTATTTTAGTTAAATAGCAACCCAAGACATATTTCTAGTAGTATCTAGTCTTCTCTGGCCACAAATCACTTCTATTCTGGTAACTTTTTCAGAAAAATCTAGTTTCTGGTAAGTGACAGAGGTAACCTCTTTAGTTATTTATTAAGTATACAAAAATTATTAAATACCTACTATATGCCAGATAATGTTATAGCTCTGCAGATAAAGTAGCAAATAAAAATAAAGTTCTATGTATATTTTACCATAATAAAAAAAAGGTCTCTACTTTCATGGACCTTCTATTCTAAAGAGGGTAAGACAGATGATAAACAAGTTAGCATATAAATGTATGTCAGGTTATCTTAAGTGATATGAAGAAAAATAAGTTAAGGGTATAGAGTGTAAGAAGGGGGAGATGATGTTTTAGACAGAATGACCAGGGGAAGTTTCTCCGATGAAATATAATAAAAGCAGAGACTTGAATGAAATGAGAGTATAAGCCATGAGGATAATTGGGGAAGAACTTTCTAGACAGTGGAAATAGTAAGTGCAAAGTCTCTGAGGCTGGAACATGCTTAGCATGTTTAAGGAACCACAAGGAGGCCAGTATGGCTGCAGCAATGTCAGCGAGGTGAAGTGTAAAGAGGAAACAAGCAGTCCGACCGTTATTCTGGGTGAGATGAGAAGACACTGGAGAGTTTGTAGTAAAGGGGTGACATGATCTAACTTAACACTTACTGTGGCTTCTGGGTTAAGAATAGAAAATGGGAGCAATGGTAGAAACTTAGAAAAACATTTAAGAGGTTATCTAGTGGTAGAGGTGGTATTGATTCTGAATATATTTTGAAGACAACATCCCATTATTTGTTGATGGATTGAAAGAAATGAGGTCAAGGATGACTCCCTCTTTTGAGTCTGAATAACTGGAAGAATGAAGTTATCATTTGCTAAGATGGAAAAGAGTGGGACAAATAGGTTTTAGGGTAGATATCAAGAATGCTATCTTAGACATCTTAAATCTGAGGTGCCTGTTAAAACTTTTCAGAGATGCCAGTTAGATAATTAGACAAATTAGTTTTGTGTTCAGGGAACCAAAAGTGTATGGATGGCATTAAAACTGAGACTGGATAGGATCTCACCTAAGGAGTGAATGTAGACAAGAGATCTGAGGACAAACCCTGAGCCCTCTAACAATTAGAAATCCAGCAGATGGAGAGACACCAGCACAGAGAGCAAGAAAGAAGCAGCCAATGAGGTAGGAGAAAAAAGCTGAGAGGGAGTGGTCTCCGGGAAGCCAAGTGAAGAATATATTTCAAGGAGGAGGGAGGGAGTGATCAACATATTGTGTCAGATGATTTTAATAGGGAGTGAGCCTGGGAGTGAGAAGTGATTATAGCATTTGGCAATGCATTAGTGAGCGGCTTCAGAAGACTCGTGGTTAATAAAAGCCTCACTAACGTGAATTCAAGAAAGAATTAGGAGAGAGGAAATAGAGTTACCAAATATATACAACCCTTTCAAGGAGTTTTTCAGTGAAGGGAAGCAGAGAAATGGAACTATAGCTGGAGGGGGGATGGGATTAAGGAAATCGTGATGGGAGATGATCCAGTAGAGGGAAAATTGATGATGCAGGAGTAAAAAGGGAAAAGTACAAGAAAAATCCTTAGGTAGTCAAGAGGAGATGGAATCCTTCCCACCAGTGGAGAAGTTGGCCTTAGATGAAACACAGACAGTACACCAATTATAACAAGAAGGAATTCAGAGAATTTATACAAAAAATACATAAATACATAGATTTGGTGGTGGAATCACATAGATGTTTCCTTTGATTGCCTCTGTTTTTCTCAGGGAAATAGATTAGTACCTGAGAGTGAGGAGGGAAGATAAGTTGTTCAGAGTTTCAGGAAAAGAGAGATATGAAACGGTCATCTCAGAGAAGAGAAGAGAAAAGTAAATTGACTAAAGTAATGTATTAGGACAGCCAGGCAATACAAGAGCCCAGTTACAATAGCGGTCATGTGTGTAAAGTGAAGACGGTGAGAAGAAATGCATGTTCTCCAGCTACTTCTCACTGCCCTGGTGTAGGCCTGGAGTGTGTGGGCAGTTGGATTTAACCAGAGTTGGGGTTTTGTCGGGTGGAAGACAAAAGAGTCCAGAGAGTTGAGGATATATACTAGGGAGATTATGACTTTTGGACTCTGGGTGGGGTAAGGATGGAAGTGAAACAAGGGAGAGTTGAAGAGCAGATTCAGCTCCCAGCCTGTTCCTTTCACAGATCTGTATACCACAACCCATTTCAACAGTGACCCTGCTCTGCTGGTCAATGTAGAGCAACAATTATCCACTGGCCTTGGGGATTTGACCCCAGCACATGGTCATTTCCCAAACAACTCCGTCCTGGGAGACTCTCTACGCACACTGCTGTTGCCTACTGGGACTTCAGAAAACAGAGAGAGCCCATCGAAGAGAGGATTCAAACGGAAGGACAATATCTTTGCCACACTGAATCCAAAGCATGGTTTCAGAGATGCTACAGGCAGCGAGGCAAGTGTTGGCTTGTTTGTGCTTATGAATGAAACACCTCAGATGTAAGACCAGAATAGGGTTCTTTTTGGGAGTGGGGATGGTGCTGACCAAGAGTGCTAGAAACTCAAAGGGATTTTCAGAGGCCAGTAGTTAATACTGCCAGGCCAAAGCCTGGGATTCTGCCCTTGGGAAAGTTGTTCCCCTTCTGCCACATTGCTTAATTGTTGTCACAGGGAGAATCTACTGCCAGAGCATAAACATTGTGGGGAAGTACTTCGATAATAATAAGTGGCAGACAGAGTTTACCCAAGGAAGGAATGCACAAGTTGCATGGGGCTCAGGGTTGGCTGCAGAGTGATCCCTGTGGCCTGTTGTTTATCATGTTATACATTTGCTTTGGCCACAAGCAACTTGCTTGAAATGTTTCTTCTAAAAGCATTACTTTTCTGTCTAGAAAGTAGAATTATTCCATTTGTTCCCCAAAGTAGCAGCAAATTAGATTATCCAAGGTATTTTTAGCTGAGAATGGTTCAGAGAATGAACAACAAGTCAATAACCATTCCCACATATACAATATAATTAATTTTATAAAGTTATAGTATGATAGCAGTGTACTATGGAATGTCATTGTTTTTCAGGTTTTTTTAGGTAACTAAGTTTTGTCACTGCCTTTGCATGCATTGTCTATAAAGAATGCCTTGTACTCTCCTCTCATCTGTTTGAGTTTTAATTTTTCTCCAGGCCCCACTTCCATTATGAAGCCTTTTTCTCTTTATTTAAAGAAACCTCAGCTCTCATGGCCATTTCTTTCCTGGAACCTATGATCCTTTGTCATATGAATCATTTGTTATTTAATCATTTGCTGTCTATAAGGAAGCAGTGACTATTTCTAGTCACTTTGTTTTCAGTTGTGGGAAATCTTTTTGAACATTGGCATGGGTTTACAAGTTTGATTTTTTTTTTTTTTTTTTTTTTACTCTTTAAATACTTTCTATTCCATTTTCAAAACTTCAGAGGTGGCTGTAATTTTTGTATACCAAAGGGGGCAGTCTCGTAATACTTTCTTCGCTTTCTGGTCCATTTGTCCCATTTTCAGTCACTATTTTTCCAGACAGCACTGTGTGTTAATGTATTTAGGTTCAAGAAGGTACAGGAACACTTAGAATATTTGGGATGCTGTATTAATAAGACATGTTCTAGGAAATTTTTTCACCTCTACTCCATATATATTGTTAAAATAGCAATTAAAATCTCAGTGCACTTTCCTGGATAATCTTAAAAACTCATTCCTTTTTTTCTGTTAGATACTATTTTTATTTTTATGAAGATCTGTAAAAGAGCAACTTGGATGTAAATATAAAAGAAATATACTGTTCAGTTTCTAGAAAAGTATAAATCAGAAAATTGCTGAAAAGAGCATTTAAAAAGTTATTAAAAGTAATTCCATGATACGCAAAATTAAACTGAACATGAATTTGCGATTAGAAAATTTATTTTTGACCAACTGACTTTAATAATAATAATAATAATTTATTAACAATAATTTAAGCAAATAATAAAAATTTATTTTTAAAAGCCATGAGCCATAATTTGCTGAAAATGAAAAGACTCATAAAAATTAATAAAATTATTCCAAAGTTTATAAAAATTATCCCCAACTCTCACCACATTGTGATAAATGAAAGAAAATCTGTAAAAGCATATATGTTTCCAAGTTGTCACATGATATACACACAATTATCAATACATAAAACCAAGGGCAATAAATGTTCACTTTTGATGAGTTAGGCCACATGTGTAACTCACATTAAAAATATCACTGTCTTTGGTGTTCTGCTTCACAGCTGGTGGGTATAACAGCATCAGCTAATTAATCACCTATAACTTTTTATATCAAAAGAGCCAAAGATTGAGAAATAATTTGGCTGTTTTTTGTTTTGTTTTTGTTAATCCTCGCCAAGGATATTTTTCCATTGATTTTTAGGGAGAGTGGAAGAGCGAGGAAAAGACAGAGAGAAACATCGATGTGAGAGAAACACATCGATTGGTTGCTCCTGCATGAGTCCCAACTAGGGCCCAGGATAGGGAGGAGCCTGCAACCAAGGTACGCGCAGTGCCCTTGACCAGAACCGAACCCGGGACCCTTCAGTCTGCAGGCCGCCACTCTACCCACTGAACCAAACCGGCTAGGGCTAATTTGGCTGTTTTTAATATATATCAACTTTCTTGAAGTGCATGAGACCCTACAGAAAAGATTGGTAAACAGATTTGTCCAGTAAAATCCACAATTTCTTAAATCATTTAGATATGTCTATATGTATTTACTCATGTCAGACTTAATAAAAAACAATTGTGAATTTTACGAGACAGATCTACCTATACATCTATATATAAAATTCGTACGGAATAAAATGTCTTTAGTACTAGGTCCAACAATAGCATTTAACATTTAAAATGTTATAAGCTTATTGTAACATCATAACTCATAATGTAAGGTTATTATGAATTACGCTTTTTATTAAATTACTCCCCATTTTATTTTATGATATATAATAACTTTCTGAAAATGTTCTGCAATTTAATCTTTCCATATTACATAACATAATATATTGAGCCACTGATGTAGCTGTCAAAACATTTTTTGTTTTCTTCTCAAAAATCTCTACAGAAAATCATGTAAGAAGATACTATTAGCTTTGAAATTGTCCTTGAATATATTATCATATTTGCCTTGGACATAGATAATATTCTATTCAAATCTCTTATTTTTTCTTTTTCTTAAAATGTTAACACTTTAAACGTCTGAATTCTTATTTCCCTTATTGTGTAAGAATGACGAATGGTTGGGTCTCTTGTTTTTTTCTTGAGCCTCTCTCTAGTGACCTGGGCAGTTTGCACGGTTTGCCAGGAAACCACAGTTCCCAGATCTCTGCCAGAACCTCCCATGTGGCCACTGTCCTCAGACAGCTCCTGGAGCTTGTGGATAAGCACTGGACCGGCTCCGGCTCCCTCCTCCTTAACAAGAAGTTTCTGGGTGAGTGCTTTCTCAGTTCTGGGAGAAGGGCTCCGACTTCGCTTCTGTTCTTCAAGGCAAACTGTTCTCGTGATCACTTACCAAATTTCTCAATAACACAGTAATGGAAAAGTCTGCATTTTTCTCATAATCTTCTTCCTGTTTGTTTTATCAGCACTCTTACATCATGTACCAATTATTTTGTTCCTCCTGTCATTTTTTTTTTTTTTAGTAGTCTTTGGGTAATATGTAGAGTGATGAGATATGTTAACATGACAGAGTGGTCATGTTAACGGTTACAAAGGATTTTATGATCCTCAGGAAAGTGCTAATAATAAATACAGTAGAAATTAGGTTTGATCATCAGAGTTCTGAGATGCCTGTTCAGATGTTATGATTTGAAAACTTCCACTGACTAAATGACCTGGGCTCTTTTTAGGGCATCTTTCTTTTTAGGAATTTGGGGAAAATGGTTTTGCAAACCTTGGCCCCATGTGTTTATTAGTTGTTTAATGGAAGAAGAATTCAAGGAGTTCTTGGTGGTGGAAAAGTTTAAGTAAAATTTAGAAACTTAGAGTTATTTGGACTTAACTTTTTTTAATTTCTAAAGGGATATACAGGAGAAGAAATCTTAGCCCAATTACTTTTCTTCCCACATTGACCCTTTGCTCTCATTTTGTAGGAAATTATCCCCAGGAGCCCTCCTCAGTGACTAGAGAATAGCACAGAGCCCGCATTCCAGAGGGTCTCCTGTTGTTTCTTCGTAGAGGATGTGGGATATAATTTCTCCAATCATGAAACACCTTTTACAGCCACTTATGAAATTCTCTTAAAAAGGAGATATTAGATTACCTTATTTATGCTGCAGAGCTAGTAGTTATTGACTAGGAATTCTGTGCTTTAGCTTTAAGATTGGCCCATGTGCCCAACCTGAATTTTTGGCAGGTCCTGCCCGAGATCTGCTTCTGACTTTGGTAGTCCCTGCTCCTTCCCAGCAGTGGTGTCGCTCACATCCTGAAGATGCGTCCAAAGCCTTCCACAGGAGGGAGATGGAACTGAAGGAGGCTGGGCAGGTGGTCCCTAATGACATGGTATGCCTCTTTCATCTCCCTTTCCTACTTTTCCTTTCCTAGAAAAGGATGGAGCAGCAAGACTAGAACAGCTCTGTACCATAAAGGTCATCATCACCATGAACACCTAGATGTACCTGAACCAAAATACAGAAAAGTCATTCTGGGCAAATCAGAAACACAGAACTTGCCAGGACAGGGACAAGACAGAGGTTCTATAGGGATGATTCATTAATCCTAGCCCTCATCCAAAAATTCTAAAGAAAGACTTGAAATGGGAGAAGAAGAAGAAAAAGACCCTAGAATGAAAATGTTAAGGATCATAGCCTTGGAGGTCATGGTTTGATTCTAATGAGGGAAGGCACATGTCTCTGGGATTGCCTTTCTCCCCTTTTGATGGAGCAGAGAGCCCTGAGCCAGAGGCCAGGCCTCGAGCATCAAGCTGCTGGCTCTGGAAGAGGAAGAAGGGACTCATATCCTTAAGTCTCCCCTCAATTTTAAAATATATCCTTTTGTTGAAAGTATTACATATGTCCTCTTTTTTCCCTATTGACCCCCTCCCTTTTTCTTAACATTAGAGGATTCTCAAACATTAAGTTCAGTTTCTACAAACTTTAGATAAATGACTCAGAATGCTGGCCGCTTGTCAAAACGACCACTTGTTCTGCAACAGTAGTGGATAAATCACAAGAAAAATTGCAACTCTGTGTGATAAATTTGTTTGCTGCACTTGAGCTATGTTTATCAATGAATTACAATTCTAGTGAGAGACTGACCTCCATTCAATTATCACTAAACAGGGGAACGATTCTTTCAGTCTCTAAAAGCACTTCTTATAATTTCGGATTCTTAATGTGTTTGTATTTTATTTATTGACCCAAAGGAAAGTTTGAAGCAAAAACTGGTCAGAGTGCTGGAGGAAAACCTCATTTTATCTGAAAAAATCCAGCAGTTGGAGGAAGGTGTTACCACCTCAGTTGTGAGTGGGCACCAGCCCAACACTTACGGTAAGTTCAGGAAAGCAGTGTGTGGTGTGTCCTAAGACAATTGTTTGTTTATAGATGATGCAATTAATAAGCTTCATTATCTAAAGCTCACATGGCTACCTAAATGGAAACCATCATCGTGCTTCAGAGAGTTGTAATGCAGGTGACTTGAGTTATCAGATGAAGCTCTTTGTCATTGTAAAGCAAGTACAAATGTTGTTACTGTTTTTCAGAATGATACTTTTTTCTGATTATAGCAGAAGATTGTGTTCTTTATAGAAAGTTTGAAAAAATACAAGAAAAATAAAACTCCACTACCCAGCAATAACTACCATTAGTGTTTTGGTATATTTTCTTTCACCATACTCCTATACATATATTTTTAACTCAAAATTAAAATTTGTGTCTTGGTTTTAAAAAAATAATTCAATACAACAAAATGCACACATTTTAAGTTTGATGAGTTTTGACAAATATATACACTCATTTAATTTCATCCTAATCAAAATACAGAACATTTCTGTTACTCCAGAAAGTTCCCTTGTGCAGTTTCCCCCACTCTGTACCCTAGGACAATCGACAATTTGATTCTACACCCTAATGTTGTCAATTTAATAGAATAGGCCAAGCATGTCACACTCGTGGCCGGCGGGCTGCATGCCTTAAGAGAGGCATGCGGCCCCCCGGCCGTGAGTCTGACATGCTTGTTATAGGCATTTACTACAATGTCACACAAATGTGCCTTATTTATCTAGTCCTCTATATAGTTGTTTTTAATGTTAGCGATCTATAATAATAAAAGCATAATATGCTAATTAAACCGGACGTCCTTCTGGACCACCTTCTGGACGAAGCCGGAGCTGCAAGGGAAGCCCAGGTCCTGGTGCCAGCAGCCAGGGGAAGGAAGGCCTACTCTTGCACAAATTTCGTGCAGCAGGCCTCTAGTTATAAATAAAGCTTCCATTGTTTATAATATAAATAATTTTAAAGAATTCCCAGCCTGGCTGGTGTTGCTCAGTGGTTATGCATCGACCCAGGAACCAAGAGGTCACCCGTTCAATTTCTTTTTTTTTTTTTAATATATTTTATTGATTTTTTTTACAGAGAGGAAGGGAGAGAGATAGAGAGTTAGAAACATCGATGAGAGAGAAACATCGATCAACTGCCTCCTACACATCTCCTACTGGGGATGTGCCCGCAACCCAGGTACATGCTCTTGACCGGAATCGAACCTGGGACTTTTCAGTCTGCAGGCCGATGCTCTATCCACTGAGCCAAACCGGTTTCGGCCACCCCCGTTCAATTTCCTGGGCAAGGCACATGCCTGTGCTGCAGGTTCAATCCCCAGTAGGGGGTGTGCAGGAGGCAGCCAAGTAATGATGTTTCTCTCTCATCAATATTTCTATCCTTCTCCCTTCCTCTCTCTCTAAAAAAATCAATAAAAACATATAAAAAAAAAAGATTTTCCAAACATTCAAAAGACCTGAAATGAAAGAAAAGACATTAGAGTGAAAATGCTTCTCTGAGATTGTCTTTCTTCCCTTCTGCCAGAACTGAATGTCCTAATATTTATACTATAATAAATAGTGCAGCTAATAATATCTATGTACATAAATCTTTGTGTACATTTCAGACTATTGTCCTAGGGACATTCCTGTCAGTAGAATTAGTGGGTCAAAAGATGGGTATATTCTTTTTAATCTTTATCGTTGAAAGTATTACATATGTCCCCTTAAGATGTGGACATTTTTGAAGCTTTCATTATACATTGCCAAATCACTTCCCAAAAAGGTATTTTTCAATTTACACTCACATCAGCACTGGGTGTATTTGAATGCCCTTTTCACTCTATCCTTGTCCCTACTGGGTAGTTTTTAAACTTTTGCCATAGTTATAAGTGAAAAATAGTGTTTCATTGAAATTTTGGTTTTGATTTGTACTACTTTATTATTAGCATAGTTTAGGCCTGTATTTTAGATAAAGTCTACCCTTGACTTTAACCCTCCAGCTCAACACCCCTAAGCAAACATTTCAATTTATACAAGGAACTTGATTTGGAAGTCAGCACTGAATTTCCAGAGTTCAGTCTCATCACTGTCTGATTTTACAAGCCTGAATAATCAAAGCATCTCTACTTACCTACTCTGAAAACAGGTGATTGTTCACTAGATACCTACTTTCAGTTAGCCCTGAGGCCCAGTACTGGTGTTGGCTTACTGGTGATAAATACAGCTATTGTAGCTCTGTTTTCCACCTTCTCAAATCTTACTGCTCAGAGTGTGATTCACAGATCAGCAAGCTTGTTAGACACGTAGACTATCGGGCCTCACCTCAGACCTACTGCATCGGAGTCTGTTTTTTAACAAGATCCCCAGGTGATCTGTAAACATACTAAAGTTTCTAAAGTTTAAGAAGTACAGTTCTAGACTTCCTCAGGACCGCATGCTTCTTTTTTTAAAAACATATACATACTTTGGTTATTGATTTCAGAGAGGAAGGGAGGAGAGAGATAGAAACATCAATGATGAGAAAGAATCATTGATCAGCTGCCTCCTGCATGCTCCACACTGGAGATTGAGCCCACAACCCAGGCATGTGCCTGACTGGGAATTGAACCATGACCTCCTGGTTCATGGGTCGAGATGCTCAACCACTGAGACACACTGGCCGGGTGGAATTCAAGTGCCTTTACCTACCTCATTATTGCAGGCAGTGGTAATATATTTGGGGAACTACATATGAGTATCTTGGTTACAAATTCAGTTTCTCCAAGCACTCACTGAGTTATTACTATGTGCCTGACACAGTCCTAGATGTTTTCACATACTCCATAGAGAGTGAAGCGCATGTATTCATAAACTAAAATGGAGAATTCAGAGACCCAATAATTATTGACTAATTATGCTAAATGGGGATAGGTGTCTCATTGACAGGGTTATTAGCTCTAGTGAACCTCAGAAAAATGAACTAACATGTGGTATTAAGTGGTTGAATTTTAATTCAGATCTGTTTGTTGCTAAATCCCATATTCCTGCCACCATATCTGCTGTGTCTAAGGGAAGGAATGGCACGTGGAGTGTGGGTGGGTGCAGTGAGGGGGCCCCCATTCTTCAAGATGTCCTTAAGCTCTGCTCAAAAACCAGCTGCTTGGAATCCTCTCACCCATGGCTACTGTATTTGTAGATGATCTTCTGCGCAAAAACCAACAGCTGAACCTACAGGTGGCTTGCCTGAACCAGGAGCTTTCCCAGCGGAAAAAGCTGGAGGAGACAGTGGCCCTTCTCCATGAGAGTCAGAGGTAGGAGCGGGTCTACCTAGCGGGCTTCGGAAAGCAGGTGCTTACTTTCCTTTATCTCCTTTGTTTTACTGGCAAGTTAATATCTATATGCTTTTCAAATTAACTCCATGTTACATGTAAACCACTTGTTTCTAGGCCAGTTAGCTCAGTGTTCAAAGTACTCTTCTTCAGGACACACCAGGGACTAACTGTCTTCGCTGGAATTGGGATTGTACCACCTCAGTACTAAGTAGTTTCTCTTTAGATCCTACAGGACCCTTGTTTGAGTCAGCTAGCATTTTTTTTTTGTCACTGTGTACCCCCAAAATCAGTCATCTGGCTCTTCTGGAAAATACCTGCCTGCTGTTGGTCACAGAAAATATGCTGAGCACTCAGAATAACAGAGAAAGAATCCAATGTCTGTGTTTTCTTTGGAAGAGCTCAGTAGCATCTGCCTCTTCAAAGAATAGTACCCTCAGGATGCAGGCTAGAAAATCAGAAGAGACCGCAACACTGTTGGTACATTTAGAGAAGCTCTGGACATTTTGATTTGACAAACACCTTTACTAGGACTTTCAGTGAAATTTAAATATAAGAACCCCATGCCCACATCTTCCGTCTCAAACTTCAATTCCTGATTTTCCTTGGAATAACTTCATATTCAGAGGATTAGACCCAGGGCCATTGTGGGTGGCTTTTTAATTTTTTAAACTTTTCATTACAATTATTTCAAACATATACAGAAGTTGAGCAAGTAGCATAAAGTCACGGTTCTCAAACTCAGGTGTGCATCAGAATCACCTGAAAAACTTGTTGACATGAAGATTGCTGGGCCCCACCCCCAGGGTTTCTGATTCAGCAGGTCTGGGCTGGGAACCAAGAATTTTCATTTCTCATCAATTTCCACGTGATGCTGTTTCGGCGGTCTGGGGCCACACTTTGAGAACAATAGGGTGCATCTCTTTAGTGATGTACAGTAAAATTGCTATATTTTAAAGTAACTTGAAAATAATTTTTCTCTGTGTTAAGCCATCAATTCAATATACAGGTTCAATTTGTTTCAATTTGCTTTTGATTCACAGGAAATTTTTATTGTTATTTTGATTTAATTTTGTAAAAACATTTACATGGTCCCAAAGTCAAATCTACAAAATGAGATAAATTCAGATAAATCTAGCTTCCTTACTTGTCTCCTCTATCCTCTCCTTCCCTCCCACTAGCCTTCCACTGTAGGTGTGAGTGTGTAGAGGGGCACTCTAGTACATAGAAAGAGGCATAATGATACGTTAACAGTTTATCTTAGCAATCAGTTCACAGTGGTGTATAGAGGTAGCTCTCATTCCTTTTTATAGTTGTATTAGAGGCCCCATGCACGAAATTCGTGCAAGCGGCTCGGCCCTCGCAGCCCTCCTCGCAGCCCCGGCTTCATCTGAAAGGTCCTCCGGATGGTCGTTCTGCTGTTCAGTCTAATTAGCATATTATCTTTATTATATAGGCTGGGACTCCATTGTGTGTTTAAGTATTCCTCTATTGATGGGTATTTAGGTTGGCAGTATTTTATAGTTATAAACAGTGCTGCAATGAATAGCATTGTGCATGCATCATTTTTTACCCTTTTTTTGGGGGGGGGGCAGTCTCTGATGGCTTTTAACATTACATGGTAATTCAGAGTCCAAAAGTATAGCCATGACCAGTACCACTAGTTAACTGCAGAGGCAGGTTAGATTAGAAGTAGAAGTTAAAATTTGGGGATAGAAATTGGAGGCCTGGTCAGGTGCCAATCTCCCAGTGCTTCTACTCACCTCATCATGAAAGTGCTTTGGAATGGAGAGAGCAATCACTGTATAAAGTGTGAACTATGTTTCTGCTACAGTCAGTCTGGAACATAAACAGAATCATAATGAAGAAAGAAACTGTTGGCCTGCCTTTAAAATAACCCACTCATAAACTGGACAGTTCTTTCTATTTAAAGATGTTACTTTTTATATTTTATATTTGTCTTTAGCAAACATTACAGGTCTGAATGGCATCTACTTTGCTTTTATGATTTCATAACTGCCTTTTCCCCCGTGCCTCAGATCCCTGGTGGTAACTAATGAGTATCTGCTGCAGCAGCTGAATAAAGAGCAAAAAGGTTATTCTGGGAAAGCACTCCTGCCTCCTGAGAAGAATCATCGCTTAGGGAGGTCATCGCCCTTTGGGAAAAGCACGCTGTCTTCCTCCCCACCAGTGGCACATGACACGGGTCAGTATCTAATACAGAGTGTCTCCAACTCTGTCCCAGAGACTAGTTTATGGAGCTAGATAGCACTGAATACCTTCTCTGCAGCTTCCCTCTCAGCCACAGGGGACTCTCAGTGTCGTTTCCACCAGTGTGGTGGTATTTACCCACAAGATTAAGAAAACAAATCTTATTCTGATTACATTGTATTGGTCCTTCTCTTTATTTCTCTTCTTATCTCCTCCCATCAAGTCATTCTTTCCTTCTGCCCACAGAAGTAGTTGGCACTTAGTCCTAGCATCACATCACAGAAACATTTGGTTGAAAATGTCAAATAGGAAAAAACACTAGACATTTTTCCCAAGTGTCACTTGAAACTGTGTGGCAGGACATTTAACAAGAACATCCATGACCAGGTGTGTTCTGTGTTAGAAGAAATTTCAGAGAATCCATATGGATTGGTTCGTCAAACATATTTTTAGTTTTCTTCCACCTAGTGAAAAGGTAACAAGATCTGGTGTCTGCCCTGGAGATTCAGTCAGGGAGGAAAGCACAAACTTGTGTGATAGAGCTCCAAGCTTGGCATTGATACCAAACAGGCCTAAACAAAAGCCTGAAGGTGCCCTGAAAAGCAAGAGAGAGAGAGAGAGAGAGAGAGAGAGAGAGAGAGAGAGAGAGAGAGAGAGAGATCCATACCCTGGGGAATTGAAGGCGTCACTGAGGACTTGTTTGAGTGGAAGCTGCAGAAGAGTGGAATGGTAACATGCAGAGCCTTCTCAGGCCAAGAGTGGAAGAGCCTGGAGCCCCAGAGGGATCGTAGGGCAAGGAAGATGTGGGTCATGGTGCCATGAGTATATAAATGGGGGAGCAGTCCAAGCCTGGGAGGTGTGTCAGGAAAATGTCCCCTGAAGAAATGTTCTTTTAACTGAGACCTGAAGAATGAGTAGAAGGTTACCAGGCAAAGTACAGGGTCGAAAGCAGAAACAATGGGGAGAGCTGCGGAGAGAAACAGCACGTGTAAAGGCCATGAAGTGGGAAGGAATATGGTTCATGGAATTGAGGGGCTGAGAAGAAATAAGCAGGAGCGAGGTTGCATGGCTCCTTGGGGATTTTACACTGGGAAGGCAGTGGAGTGGTAGATTTGTGTTGGAGAAGCTGTCTTTGTAAGAAGAATGGAGTGATGATTGTGTGTGTGGGGGGTGCGGGGGGCGGGGGTAGCGGGCAGCAAGGAGCTAGAGAGAAGAGAGAAAAGGCTGGTGAAGTCTAGACCAGAGGTGCAGCTTCTGGGTGTTAGCTTTGGGCTCAGCATGCACTGTACTCATGAGTACTCTGTATTTCAGACAGAGGCACAATTTTTCTTTTAATTCTGATCGGTGGGGCATTTTAAATACCAATGGGAAGAGATGATGAAAGTGGCTCTTGTCCACAGGGCAAGGGTAGGGATTAAAGGTGTCAAGGGAAGGGCCAAAGAATGGTTGGGACTGTGTGAACTCAACATGGAGAGGGGAGATCTCCTGAAGCAACTGGAAAATAGTGGAGAGCAATTCCTCACGCAAGGCCTGGCATTATGGGGAGAAAGAAGGAAACAGGGCCGAGTCCCCCGGCCAGCGCTGTGCCCCAAAGGAGGGCAGAGCCACTCTGACAGGTTTGGCCTTCCCACCAGCTGCATGCAGTTTGGAATGACCCTGACCACGCTTTCTTGCCCACGTGGCTTTGCTAGCAAGGGTACCCAAAGCTCTCCACCATGAGGGGGATACGGAGGGTGGAGCAGTGATAACTAAAGGGTTGAAGGGCAGTTCGGTCAGTCACTGCCTTGTCACAGATTCTCCTGGTCGGCCTGTGGGTCTTTAAGGGTCTTCCTGACTCTGGGTGGGCCTTGATTTCCCTCAGGCTCCACAACCACTTTTCCAGAAGAGGGGGCTTTACTCCTACAAGGCGGAGTTTCAGGGCTCAGCCAGTTTTCTCTCTGGGTTCCTCCTCTAAGCCAGTGGTCGGCAAACCGCGGCTCGCGAGCCACATGCGGCTCTTTGGCCCCTTGAGTGTAGCTCTTCCACAAAATACCACGTGCGGGCGCGCACGTACAGTGTGATTGAAACTTCATGGCCCATGCGCAGAAGTCGGTTTTCGGAAAGGAGATGGACAAAACAAGTACACAAGATGAGTGTGGATGGGAGCGTTGGAAGGGGTCGACCTCAGCAAACATACCTCAATCAGATTGAGGACGTTTTTAGCAAAGGCCAGCTTAGGAGGACCCTAATTAAGTTAATAACAATGTACCTACCTAGATAGTTTAAGTTTAAAAACGTCGGCTCTCAAAAGAAATTTCAATCGTCGTACTGTTGATATTTAGCTCTGTTGACTAATGAGTTTGCCGACCACTTGGTCGAAGCCACACTGCCAGGCACAGGAGGGCTGAGCTGCTGCTCCCCTACAGGTTGGATGGTACTCACTTAATCACTTAATAGCCTGGACCAATTTGCAATCCAGTTAAATTCTTTTCACTAAGAGGATATTTTAGCAAGTGAAAGCCAGAAGGCTTTGGCTTTCACTCCCATTATGCTCATGTAAGTGAGCTTACAATTCAAATTCCCCAAGGCTAGAGGAATCACTTTTACCGGTGGGAGAGGCAGAGCTCTCTGAAACCCTTCCCTGAGCGGTGCGAGGCGACTGGTCAGCCTAATGGGGAGGAGCCCACAGCTGTCAGCTGTTAGGCTAGGCTCTCCCGTGGCCAGGAGTTGACCCTCCACCCTTTCATTCCCACCTCCCTCCCCAGCATCCCTGTCCTGAGCCACACTATTTCTCTACATCCCCCACTCCCAAGAGAACTGCATTCAAGGATGGGAGTGGATAGCCAGCGACAGAGCCTGGGCAGAACATCCCAGAATAGTCTGTGGGATGAGGGAATGAGCAGTTGCACTACTTTGCCATGTTAGCAGGACCTCTGAGCCTTTTTCTCGCTCCCTTGGGAGCTGCCCTCTCCTCTGAAGGCACTCAGTCCCATCCAGCCTGTTTGTCAGCAGGAAGAGGAGAGTTGGCCCCAAAGCCTTGGCCTTGTTATAACTCAGAGAGAAGAAAAGGTTCATCCAGAAACTCCCAGGAGCTAGAGGACCAGAGAGGCCCCCATCCTCCTCCCAACCTGGGATGTTGAACAGGGAGTCAGCAAGGAAGAGGCCCCTTCACTGTTGGATGCTCTGCTCCCCTGGCTGGTGGTGGGTGCCAGGCTCTATCCCTGGCCATCCAGTCGCGTTTTTGGTGATCATGCTGGGCATGGTTCTGCAACCCCCCGCACCCCACCCCCCTCCACAGACGCCCCTTTGTTCTCTGGGCCTCAGTTTCCTCAGCTGTAAAATTAGGGAAGTAGACTATCTACCCCCTAAGGTTCTTCCTGCACTTTCTGATATTCTGAAGCTGGAACCCAGAATGACTCGCCTTGGTCGCCCCCGGGAGTGGGGGCCTGTCAGCAGGCTGAGACTGAGGCCTGGCACTGGGCCCCCTGCCAACACTTGGCCCAGGTCAGATCTGCTGTCTCATCCCTCCTCCTGCTGTGAAAGCAGAGAGGCTGAGACTGAGCCCTAACTGCAGGAAGGCAAGGTGTGATGTTAGGGCTCTGGGTCAGGGCTGGGGCAGGAGGCTCTGGATTTCCCTAAGGAGCGTCGCTCTGTGCCGATGGAAGGGATGTGTTTGTCTTTTGGGGGCAGGGCCACCGGTGGAAGGATCAGCAATGCGAGAGGCAGAGGAGTGAATGCGAGGGGTCCGTGGGGTGTGAATGTCATTATCCCCATTGTCATATACCTGACCAGGCCACATTGATACAAAAGGTGTCTTTATTGAGGTCTGGGTAAGAATTAGGCACTTGGCCAGAGCAGCAGCTTAAATATGAGGCAAGCAGTCAGGGGTTAGCCATGCCCGGGGCTAGGTTGGGGCGGTGAGCCTATAGGCACAGACTCTCTCTCCCCAGAGGGACAGAAGTCATGGAGGAAAGAGGAAGGGGACACAGAGCAGTCTGGGTCAGTGGCCTGGTGGGCTGGCCTGTGGGGCTGGGCAGGAAGCTCTGGATGGCAGGTCCAGCAGGGAGGGGACCGGGCTCTCTTGCTCCACGTGCCCCTTGGGCCCAGGCCTGAGCCTCTGGCCGGGGCAGCCATGCGGGGGGGCCTTCCCAGGCCTCACTTCTTCACCTTAGTATCATAGGTGCCAGCATTCTTGTAGGCACTCACATAGCCACTGTCATCCAGGATGTCCTGCCGCCCGGCAATGCCCTTGCCCTTGCCGCTCTCGTCGAAGCGCTCCTTGTGGGAGCCCGTGTACTTGCTGGTGTCAGTCAGCCGGTCCACAGCGCCCCCCGTTTTTGCTTTCTGTTTGGACAGAGTTCCCCCAGGAGCACCTGGTTAGGGATCCCAACCCTTCCCACCCCTAGCTGAGATTCCCCACACCCCCCAGTGTCTCCCTGAGACCAGCAGGGCACTTACAGTGACGCCCACATTGGCTGGTTCCTTGCCTGCTACCAACTGGCAGATGGCATCGAAGGCTTCCTCCTTGCTCTTCCCCTTGAATCGCTTGATTGCCAGCTCTTCCAGGGCCTTCTTGAACTCCTCATAGTTGATGACCCGAGCAGACTTCCCCCTGCCAGGTATGTGGACACCATGAGTTTCCCCCTTCTCCATGTGCTCCCTGCTTCCAGCCCCCCAACTCCCCACCTTCTGGGAACATCAGAAGCAGGGATCGCCTGGGAGCTCACTTGACTTTGGAGAAGACGATGTCCACATCAGTCCCCGTGACAGCCTTCCCGTCAGTCACCTTGCAGTCCTTGCATAGCTTGGCCCAGTTCTTGCCATTCATCTCTTGCCCACTGGCCTTGGGGTCACCATGGATGGCAAACTTGCGGAAGCTCTCCTCCAGCCCAGCCACGTCTGTGCTCGCTGCCATGCCACCCTATAGGGACCCACCTTGGTCACTTCCCAGCCAAGCTGTTCCTCCCCTCCCCAAGGCACAGAACATTACTGCCACTACCTCAAAACCTGCAAGGTCTGAGTTGGGGGCATTTAAGCTACATACTCTCAAGAGCTGGAGCAGGAGCTGCCAGCGGAGAGGGGCCAGCACTCGGTGTCTCCCTGGGCGCCTGAGCCCTGAGGGAGGGCCTCAAGAGGAAAGGTCCTATTGTTAATGCCAGCCCTGGCTTGGAGTGGAGTTCAGATGAAATCATGATGCCATACCAGGCTGGGAACAGAGTGGCACTGTGGAGAAAGACTGTGAGGGCAGCAGCTGGGACCATGGCTTTGTCTGGCCCTGGCACAAGGCCTGCTTGGGTGGAAGTGAGGATGGCAGATCAGGCCTCCCTCCCTGGGTGTTCCATGCCAAGCTGGGTCAGGGCCAGGCTAGGTTGCTAGTTAGGCAAGTATCTAGTCAGGACGGTGTCTTTGTCAGGGTCATGAGGATCCAGCAAGACCCAGCCCAGGCTGAGAAGGGAGCCAGAGCACAGGCAGGGGTGCATGCCCTAGGCAGGGGTGCAGCTGGCCCAGCCGGGACCTTGTTACTATTTGCTGTTAAACAAAAACATGAGGGGAGAAGGAGCCTAGAGCTGGCCTGGCCACAGTTTGTGAAGCCTGGAGACGGTTGCTAAGGGAGGTGGTGCTACTTGGAGAATGTTGCTAAGGGCAGGATGGTGTCAGAGTGGCTCAGGGAGAAGCTCCCAGTGCTGCTGGGCTGGGCTGGGCTGGGGAACAGGGGCCCACGGGTGGGGCACCCCAGCACTCCCAGTGCCTGGGGCACAGCCATGGCTTCCTGGCCTCTTGCCACCCATTGGGGCTGTAACCTCCCAATTTGTGGAGTTTAGGAGGAACAGGAGATTGGGGGGCTAGCCCAGGGTAGGGGTGTAGAGTTACGAACCCCTAGAGGCATATTGGCAAGTGGGACTGTGGCCTTGGTCCTGTATCCTCACACCTGCACTGCAGCATAGTTCCTCACCTTCAGCCCTCCACTGAGGCCCCTTGACCACACCCTGAGCACTGCCAACCTGCCCAGACTCCCACAGCTGGTGTACTCAGCCCTGGCCCTCCACACCCTCACCCTTATTCCCCCTGACTACACCCTTCACCTGGTCCTCAGACCTCCCTGACCACACCCACAGCCCTGAGACTGAGGGCTTGGACCATTCTCTCAGCATTCACCCTGGACATATATGCTTAGCACTGCATCAAGGACTTCCCCAGTTATACCCTCAGCCCTGCACTGAAGGGTCCTCCCACACCCTCACAGCCCCCCTGCAGTCCTCTGACCACACCCGCAGTGCTCCACTGTGTAACCTAGCACAGCCCTGTAATGGTGCCTCCCTGACCACACCCTCAGTCCTGCATGGCAGCCGCCTCCATCCACACACCCACAGCCCTTCCGAGACCCTAACCAGAGCCTTATAACCCCCTCTCCACACACCCTCGACCCTGATCACATCCATATACTGCCCCCGCTTGTCCGCACACCCACAATCTCTGGCCACAATCTCAGCCCCACACTGAAGCCCCCCAGTGTCCACACCCACAGACTTGCATTTCTAGACTCCCAGGTACTATATTGAGACCACTCCTGTGTTGAGACCCGACCCCCCCCCCCCCCCCGCCCTGCAAGCACACCCACCTCCTCCACTCCAGTGGTATCTTCAGCAACCACCCTACAACTCTGCCTTTTATACTAGAGTCTCCGGTGACCATGGCCTGGGCCCCTCTTCAGCTACCATGGATCCATCTCTGAGTTGCAGTTTCTGGGCCGCTACAATCCCCGCCCTGCACTAACCTTCCCTCTCCCTACACTACAACCTCCCACCAGAGACCCCGCGTTTGGTTCATGAAGGGTAAGGTCTAGGGGAGCTTTCCTCCCACAGAATGTTTGTCCTGGGGGACTGGCAGGGCCCTGCATCCAGTCAGTCTCACTCCTCTCCGTGGGAAGATGGATTCTTGGTCATTTCAGGCTGATCAGATAGAGCCGGGTCACAGGTTCTATCTAGTCCCAGGGGTCTGCAGGCCATGGATGGAGCAGCCACACCCGTGAACTGGGGCCACCAGCTTGCTCCCGCTGGGACAGCTGGAGTCATCAATCAGCCCAACATGGAGGTGGGGGGGAGGGGGCGGAACGCTAGGGCCCGGGGCAGGGCAGCTCAGCTGGCGTCCTCAGCTCAGTATCCTCCAGGGTTGGGACCCCTTCCAGGCCGCTCCCACCCCAGCCCCTTCCTCATCGTGCAGGATACTGATTAGGGTGGTCGGCGCCCGGGTCTCCTACCGACTTCTACCTCGTGGCTGCTCCTGCAGTGCGCGTTCGACGGACCGAAGGACACAAGAATGGACCCACTGACGCGGGGGACCGGGCGGCTCTGCAGCTCTGCTCCCTGCCGGCTCCGGGGCGGGACTGCAGCCCGGGCGGCTCCGCTGTATTATCCCCTGTTTCTCGGTCTCCATAGCGACGGCGAGTCCCACCCCCAGGGCTGTCTCGGCAGACTGACCAAGGTCATGCTGGCTCCACCCACCGGACCCCGCCCCATCGGCGCTCCGAGATCCGCAGGGCGGAGCTGCGGCTCCAGCCGCCTCCGTTTGCTCCCGGCAGCTCCGCGGCCTTCGCGGCCGGGGAGGCCAGCCCTCTGCAGTCTGGACGTCCTCGGATGGCTCCCTAATGGGAAAGCCGCCCCCCATTCTGGACCCCACCCAAAGTTCAAAGCAGGCCTCCGCCTCCAGGACAGATCCAGCTTCCCAAGCCCCAACCGGGAGGGAGAATAGAGGGCTGAGGATCGGGTCCCTAACCTCAGCGACAGTGGGCAGTGGAGTCTAGAGCGGGCTCAAGACCACGGTTTGCCAGTTAACGTGTGGCATCCTCAGGTCACGACTCCGGAGACTGGGAAAGGGGACAACGTGGGGATCAAGGGTGCCCCGCCCCAGCATCCTGGTGCACCGCGGCCACCCGCCACCAGGACGGAGCTCCTGGACTTCCCGGTCTGCTCCCGCGGCTGCCTCGGGAGCGCAAAGCCTTCTTCCCCTCATGTCTCCAAGTGAAAACTCTTCAAGAAAAATAACCTCCTCCAAGCAGCCTTCTAGGATCTTTCCTAACCAGGAGCCCTGAGCCTGAGCGCCTCCGTTTTCCGTTTACCTCCATGTGACAGTCTGGGTTGCCACCCCGTCCTCTGCCCCCTGGGCGGACGGGAAATGGCCCAACTCCAGGAGAGCCCCAGGCCCTTGCTGTTAAGAAAGTAGACTGTAAGTCCGCAAAAGCATAAAAAAGTTTATTGGAGCATCATGGCCGGTGGGAGGGTATTGCTGAGTCGTGGGGGGAGTGGCCGATCCCGCCGGCCCTACGGGCTCCTCAAGTCGGCAAGGGTCGAGGTGTTGCATAGAGAGTCGGGCCAGCCGCTCCTCCTCGGCCTCTCGGCCCAGCTAAGCCAGGCAGGCCTCCG
Organism: Myotis nattereri; assembly: GCF_964212035.1. Lineage (NCBI taxonomy): Eukaryota > Metazoa > Chordata > Mammalia > Chiroptera > Vespertilionidae > Myotis > Myotis nattereri. Next base: position 13,075,586 of record NC_138090.1, read on the forward strand.
GGCTGCCCCGCGCCCTGGGCTCGCCACTGCTCGGGCTCACGAAAACGGCAGGCACACGGGCCTGCAGCTCCAGCCCTGGCTCTCGGCCCCCGTCTCCGGGAGCGGCCAGAGCGGCGCTGCCCAGGCGCGTCTGAGCCACGGGAATCTCGTCCATGGACTCCGCTGACGCCGAGTGATAGGCGCCTGCAGGGCCAGCGACGAGCACCGGGCTAGCGGCCCGAGAATCCGACGACGAGCTGGAGCGGTGGCCCGGGACCGGGGGCCCTGCGGGGTGGAGGGAACTGTGAGACTAGGGGCTGTTACTGGCTCGGGCCCCTACCGTTCCTTCCCTCGGAGCTCCCGGTGCAGGATCCAGTCAGGAAGGGCCCTCACCCGGCTTCCTCTTTTTCTGCAGAGACAGAAGGGAGGCTGAGTGCCCCTTCCCCAGGTCCCCATCGCCAAAAGAGGCAGAGGAGTGAGGCAGGGTAGTGGCTTCTTTCCCATCCCTTTCCACCGGGGCAGGGGGCCAAGCACAGTACCCCCTACCTGGGGCCGGATCCTGGGGGGCAAAGCCAGAGTCTCTGGAGAGGAGGGTAGTGGAGGCTCCACTTGGCCACTGGTGACAGGGAACCCGGAGAGACTGAGGGGGAGCAGGAGGGTGAGCTCTGGGTGTGAATGATCCCTCAAATCCCAGCCAGTTGGAGGTCTCATATAAGCCTCCCTTCCCAGCAGACAACAGATGGGCATTGATCTGTCCTTGCCTTGGCCTTGGCCTACCCCCTTTCTCCCACCTGAGATGGCCCTGCCATGCCAATGGGAGATGTCCAGCTGGCACATGTCCCTATTGCACTCACTTGGCACTCACTGCAGCAGGCCTGACCTGGCCAGGGGGCTCTGGGCGCACATGGCTGAAGGTCCGCATGTAGAACTCCATCTCCTGGGGAAGGTGGTGGTCAGGGAGGCTGGACAGCCTGGTGTAGACCCAGAGCCTTCTAGGTCCTGAGCCCAGCCAGTCCTGGACACAACATTCCTGCACCCTCAACCCGCCAGGCCTCTGTGAGAGGCCTCAGTACAGATGTCTGCTATTCTCCTCCAGGACTGCCAGCTATGCTGGAAAAACCTCTCTGCAGGACAAGGCATGAAACACCCATTTCTGGACCTTACCCCAATCCCACAGACCTCCTCACTTCATCTAGACCAGAGGTTCTCAACCTGTGGGTCGCGACCCCTTTGGGGGTCGAACGACCCTTTCACAGGGGTCGCCTAAGACCATCGGAAAACACATATATAATTACATATTGTTTTTGTGATTAATCACTATGCTTTCATTATGTTCAATTTGTAACAATGAAATTGGGGGTCACCACAACATGAGGAACTGTATTAAAGGGTCGCGGCATTAGGAAGGTTGAGAACCACTGCTCTAGACAAACTCTGCTTCCTTCAGGAAGCTCCCCCAGCCTCATGAGTCCAATGCATCGGTCTAGAGCTGCTCTGGACAAGGTGGGTGGTGGGGAAGAGGTGCTTAGATATGTCCTCTCCTGCTCCCAGTCCCTCCCAAGACTCCAGGCTCTGAATTGATTCCCCCCCCCCACCCCCACCCCAGCTGAGACACTGGGTAGCCGACTGTTCATAGGCCAGGTGGGCACCCAAGGTTTTGTGCATGGCTCCACAGCTCGGCAGAGCTGAATCCTGAGTACCAACCATAATCTCAGCTGCTGGGGAATGCTCTGTTTCCCCACCCCTAATCAGAAAGGGAAGGCAATGGGTAGTGGAAAAAACAGCACTGCAACCCCATCCAGGACCAGGCTTATGAGTGAATTCTGTGTCTTGTTAGTAGCTGATCCTAACAGCGACCCTGGAGTTGCAGACCCAACCCCTGAAAGCGAAGGGGCCTGAGGTCAGAATGTTGCAGGAGTGGCCTAGGCCTGCACCCCAGCACGCAGGACGCGCTCCAGCTACGCCTACGAGGATTGCAGGTAAGGAAACAAAAGCTAGGAACGAGCCAGCTCGAGAAGACCTTGTGCCAAAGATGTGGGGTGGGGCCTCGTCCTTGTCCTGGCCCCGCCCCACAGAGGGGGGGGGGCGGGGGAGGGCACCCGGACAGCTGTCGCGCGCTCTGCAGCTGTTTCCATGGAGACCCAGGCGTCCTGACTAATGCAGAGACGACAGTGTAACAGCAAACGCGGTCTCTAAAACAAGCCTATGTTTGGGGGCAACGGCTCCAGAGTGGGGCCCCTCCCGCATTCCTGCTCTGGGTGGGGGTGGGGAGGCTGCCTGGGGCACTGGCAGATTTAGGGGACAGAACTTAGCCGGCCACAGGCTGGCTGCACAAATGTAGAGATTGACACCTTAGGCAAGCCCTGTCCAACCTCTGCCCAGGCTGACCCTTTGGGCAGGAGTGTCGGGGTGCCAGCCTAAGCAGAAGAGCCCTGGGAAGAGGCAAGGGTTCTGAGGCCAGTCACAAGGACTGGGACCTCAAGGAAACCTCCCTCCACATCTTTCCTCTTCCCCACTGTGGACCTCGCACCCCTACAAGGCCCAGCAGAGAGGGCCAAAGCCCACCCTGGGGTCCCTGGGCTCCACAAGGGTTGGGCAGAGGACTCTGGCAGTAGCAGAGGATGGTCCCAGAAGCCCGAGGGGCCAGGAGCTAGGCCCTAGCCAGCTGGGCAAGTCTGAGAGTGTCACCAGAGTATCCCCAACTCAAATCCTCCTCCCCTCACCACAGCTGTCCCTCAGAGATCTTCAACATTTGCACATTCCTGAATGGTACTGTGGAACCTTTCAGCCTCTGCTCTGTCTTCTGCACACCCCTCCTCCCACTGGGAAGCCTCCCTCAGGTCATTTGCAGATGATATTATATGTCCTTGCTGCTGGCACACCTGGCCTCCAAGCCTAGGTAGGCAGTGACTACTGTGCAGGGGCCCAGAGCCCTGGGGCCTGGATATCCTGGGGCCAGCCCTGCCTCATGGGCACTGCTGTGCAGCCAGAGCCTCAGACGCCTCTGTGAAGTGGAGGATGAAGCCCACTCCTCAGAATGGCTGCCACTGTGCCCACATGGCACCAGTGCCCAACACCAGGGCAGGTACACAGTAGTGTGACAGGAGGCTCCCCATTAACAGCCAGCACTCTCCCAGACCTGGCAGCCTGGCCCACCCCTGGCAATGAGAACAGGAGAGGCGGGTCCCAAGCCCTCTCCCAACCCGCCCACCAGCCTGTGTTTGTGTCCAGTTGCCATGAGGACTTGGGATCCAGGGCTCAGCCTTCCCAGCAAGGGCCTGCCTGGGCCCCCTGCCTTCCCAGTCCCTGGGGGCTCTGAGGATCCCCCCTCCCCTCAGCTGCTGACCTCAGGAAACCATGGGGCATGGGAAAGGGGATCGGCTGGTCAGCAGCTGGGCTGGCCAGGCCGTAACTTGGGCTGGAGGGTTCCTGCTTCAGAGTGTAGAGACCTTAACTCTTCCCAGACCCAGCTTCTGTTTAACCTTTCTTGGCCTCAATATGCTCATCTGCAACATGGATGTGGCAACATTACCTGCCTTGTGGGTTTTTTAAGGATTAAATAGGGTAATGGGTATGAGGGCTCAGGTGGAGGTAACCGGTGACCACCTCTCTTCCCCCACAGCCCCACAAGGAGCAGGTCACCCCGTAAGGCAGATGCCCTACTGTGTAGAAAGAACCTGGACCTGCTGTGGGCAGCTGTCAGCACCCGGGTGCTCCGGCTGGGTAAGGGCCCAGAGCTCAGAAAGACTCAGGGCTGGGACGGGGAGCAAGGCCTCTGATCTGCCAATCTGCCCCTTCTAGGCTCGCACGTTCCAGACCCTCCAGCGCACATGGGTTCAGGGGAATGCAGGGCTCCGCACTGAGCCCACACTTAAGCAAGCAGGCATGTGCTCAATACAGGCTTGGCTTCAACCCTGTTGCCCAGCACCCCTACCCCAGCTGCTGTTCCAGACCTGCTTCCCTTTGCCCTTTCTTATCATTGGCTGCTATCTGCACAGCCCACCACCCCTTCCGCACCCAGGCCCCATCTCCCACCCCCTCAGCCCTCGGGGCCACTTCTATACCTGAATGGGTCGCATCTTGGGGGGACATGAGTCGAGCTGCCTGTCAGCCCCCTTTGCCTCCTGTGGCGGACGATGCTGCACGATGTACTCATAGGTGGTGAGCTTGTGCCACACTGTGGGGGTTAGGGGAGGGCTCAGTGCAAAAGAAAGGGGACCCTGGCGTTCTGAAGGTGAGGGAGGATACCCTGTCCCAGGCTGAAACCACTGTCCCCATATCCACTAGACCATGGAGTGAAACCAGGCCACCACATCCAGCCAGAGGGAAGGGGCATGGCTTCTGGGCGCTACAGCCCAACGGATACCTCCCTGTAGCCCAGGGACCCCTATGTCCTGCAAGGCAGGTGTGGGGGGCGGGAGGGGGCACTTACTGAGATAAATGTGGAAGCAGAGCAGGTGGCCGAGCAGGGCTGTGGAGAGCAGGCCCAGAAGGATGAGTAGGGCGGCCAGGGCCAGGATAGCAGGAGCCTGGGTTTCCACAGGGGCAGCAGGCAGGAAAACGAACCACACATCTGTGTGATTCTTCAGGACTGCAAGGCACAGACTGGGCTGTGACCAGTGACCAGACAGGCCCGGGGCTGAGGGTGGGAGCAGGCCTGGAGCCCAGTCTGACCTTCAAAGTGGTAGTTGGTACGCAGCCGCATGGGATTGACAAAGAACTCCACGAAGACATAAGTGGCGACCAGCACGAGGAGCAGGACACCCAGTAAAGCAGATGCCACACTGTGTAGAAAGAGCCTGGGCCCAGCCGTGGGCAGCTGTCAGCACCCGGGTGCTCCAGCTGGGTAAGGGCCCAGAGCTCAGAAGGACTTGGGTTGGGATTGGGAGCAAGGCCTCTGATCCTACAGCCCCAACTTCTCATGAAGCCAAAGGCCTTAGGGCAAAGGCGAAGACGGGAGGGGGGGGGGCACCCCTTCAGGTCCACACTTTTCTATGGTCCAGCAGAGGGAAGACCCCAGCCTACCCTCAGCAGTCCCAGGAGGCAGCCATCAGGAGCACACACACATGCACACCAGCGCCCAGCTCCAAGTACCCCCAGCCCCCCTTGCAGTCTCAATGTCCGACTCACACTCAGACCCGCGCATCCCCAGGCATCCCTGCAGCCAGGGTCCTCTCACCGGTAGTTCCTTTCTCCCACACAGTTGTTGAGCCACTTGCAGTGGTGGTCGAAGCCGCACACGCACTTGTTGCAGGCACTGCAGTGCTTGGAGCGAGCGCTCCTGCGGGGGGGGGGGGGGGCACAGTGCGGTCAGACCGCTGGCTGGTCCTCCCGCCGCGGCAGGGCCTGGCTGGAGCGACGGGAGTCCGCGACGGGCCAGAGCGCTTGGCCTGGAGCTGGAGGAGCTCAGCGCCGGGGAGCGCGCGCGCCCTCTGGCGGCACTGCGGGGCCGGGCACCCAGAAGAGGCAGCGTTTCTGAAGATCTGGGGACCCAAGGCCGGAGGAAGGAAGGGTAGGGCGGTATTACTTTGCTCCACTCAGGGAGTGGACACCGGGTGACGGGGGTGTGAAACAGAAATGGGGCTTCCGTTCCAAGCAAGGACCCCTGCACTGAACCAGGAGACAAAGCAGGTGAAGGGCCGGGAAGCAAAACAGGGCCAGGCTGTCAGGCCCAGGGCCTACCCTGCTCTTCCCAACAGCTCCGTTTTTTTGAGTGCCTGTTTCTGTGCCAACCTGTGGGAATTATACTGGCATTCTTCCAGAAAACCCCAGCTTGTCTGGGCTCATCCAAAGGGAACCAAAAGAAGAGGAACAAGATGACATCTGGATGAACTCGGGCAGTTCACAGATGAGGTGAGGCCACTTAGGAATGTGAGTCTCCCAGTCCCAGAGAGGGACTGGGGAAGCCCAAAGGAGTGCAGAAGAGTGGGGAGCACTCCCCCAGACTGGACAGAGCCCTGGAATGGGCAGCAACTGCCAGGGCACCCATTGAGGAACAACACACTGCCTGGTGCCTAGTGGACGAAAGGGTGGTCTGTGCCCAAGTCCTCAGCACCCTAGCACCATGGCCTCTCTCGGCCCTGTGGACAGACCCCCTTCCAACAGGCTTCCTGAGTCTTCAGGTTGGAAGGGTAGAGCTGGCCTTGGACCACAGCCCCATGCCTAATCCTCCACCTGAGGCTGGAAGCTCTAGGAGGGTGGGGAGGGATCTAGGGAAGCCGTCTGGACCAGCCAAGGCATGGGCTACGCACATTCTGACTCATCTCCCCTCTAGCAGTGTGACCTGGAGTAAGTCGCTTGGCCTCTCTGGGCCTGAGTCCTCATGGGCAAACAAGGATCACAGGATCTGCTCGGGGACTAGGCCAGTTGGTGGTGAATGTGGCTCTGCTGCCCAGCAGCCACACAACCTCAGGCAAGCCTCCTAGCCTTTCTGAGCTCTGGGCTCTCCCCCGTGGAGACAGATGCTGCCCACCCTGCAGGGTGGTTGTTCCAAGCACTTGGCAACAGTGAGTCTCAAGTGTTAACTCCCCTCCCTGTCCCTATCTGGGAATGCTTGTGAGATTGGGGTGGGGGGTGGCTGGTAGAGTTAGTCATTAGAAATGTTTGTGGGTTTGGGTTGTGCCAAATGTTTCCTACATTTACTGTTGGAAATGCTATTCCTCATCTTCTGTTTCCAATTACCTTTTCTTCACCTTCTCTTTCACCCAATTCTCTGTCATTCCATCAAGATTCTTGACTGTAAAACACGTGTGTCATCAGGGTGACTATAAAGCCCTGGGCATGTCCCTCTCTGCCTTGAGCTCCCACGACAGCTCCCCAGGCACACTCATCGCCCGCCCACACTCTGTCCGCACGCACTCACACATCCACGTCGCACAGATTGCAGTGCAGGTCTTCAATGACATGTGCGTGTTGGCTTCGGTTGAAGATGGGCAAGGGCCCTGCATAGCTCTTGTCCCTCACGTTGGCATCTGCTGGGTCGATGGAGACAGCAGTCAGGTGCACCACGAGGTGGCCAGCAAAGATGGCGCCCATGCACTGGCCCAGCAGGTTAAAGGCTCACTCCACACTCTGCCAGCTGAGACCCCACCCCTGCTTCCTGTGGCCAGAGTACTGGTCCCCACCTCCAGACAGCTCCCTCCCAGAGACTCGGCCTGTGCCCGCCCTACCTCCAGGTCCCTAGAACTGCCTTGTCAGACCCCTCCAGGCTACCCAGGCCCGGATGGAAGAGGGAGCCGCCATCTGGGAACACAAGTGAGCACTGCCTGCTGCTGCCCAGGGGCCCCAACACAAGGCCATGCACACACAGGGCTGCGGCCTCACTGTTCCAAGCCTGGTGCAGGCCCTGGCTGGTCTAACCTCCAATTCTAATCTGGTTTCAGATTCTAAATGATGAAGTGAGACTGAAAGAGACCATCCTCTTAGGTCGAGGGACCTAAAATATAAGTTCTAAGCTTGTTTGTCTTGCTTTCATAGGAAGTCTTCTCTGAGAAGGAAAAAGCGATGCTCTCTTCAGTAGCCGGCCAGACAGAGTCACTTGCGATGGGGCCCATCCCCACCACCTCCCGGTCCTGGAGTTCAAGTATTTGAAACCCTGGGGCTGAGGATCTAGGATATTCTGATGCATTCAGGGCCTGACCAGAGACATCATCTCTAGTTCCTGGAGCTGAAACACAGCTCTTCCAGGACATATCTGCTCAGTGGTTGTACCAAATTCTGGAGATGAGTATGCTGACAACTTGATGCGAAGTCTAAATGTGTAAAAATTCCCTAATAGATTCCACACAGGCAGCCATCGCCCCTCCATTCATCCATACTCTTGCTGGCCAGGCAGACATCATCCCCCCATCATTCAGCTTCCATCCATCAGCTGTCCAACCTCCTTTCTCCCTTCCTCCTCTTCCTTCCAGCAGCCAAGTTTCCCTGCGTGTCTGCATGAGCCAGGCTCCACCCTACTGTGCCAGGCCGTAATTGAAAGAGACAACCCTGTGACCAATGAAAACCCTCCACAGCCTGGCTGTGGGTCAGGCCTTGGCACTTGCCTGGGTTATTCCATAGTCTCACGACACTGTTCCTCCTCTCCGGGTCCTCTTGACTCTGCCCTTCACTTGGTCTTAAAGTAGTTTTGAAGAGCTTAACCCTAAATCCTTGCTTGCTTAACCTCCTCCACTGGCTTTCAGGGGCCCTCAGACTAGAGTTTATTCTTCAGCTCAGCGCTAGGCCCTTATGCTCTGGCTCCTCTCAAACCTCTCTGGTATCACCGACCACTCCTCCTCAGCATTCCAGGCTCTCTTCAGACACACTGAATGTGGGCAAACATTTAGTTTCCTGCCTGCTCCAACACTTCTCCCGCCCCCACACCCTGGCTCATCCATTCATCTGTTTACTGAGGTCTTTCTCTATGCCAGGCACTGAGGAGTATGGCAGGAGCGAGACAGACACGGTCCCCCAGCTCCAAGGAGACTACAGTCTGGTAGGAAACAGAAATGTTAATCACATAAGGGGTTGACTGCCACGAAGAAAGTTCATGGGACAATGTGAGTTTGTGTGACCTCAACCAGCCTGAAGGGATCCAGAAAGCTCCCCTGAGAAGGGGCCGCCTCAGCTGAGACTGGCAGGTGATGTGAGGAGGAAAGGGAGCCTGGCTGGTTCCTGGGAGCAAGCAGAGTCCCAACCAGAGGGGTGGTTCCAGCTCAACTCATGGCTGCCATGCGAGAATGAGGGCCCATGTCCCCAAATTCTGGCTTTTCAAAAGGAACCAGAAATCTGGACGTTTTTTGGTGAGGTCTCTCATGTTTTAAATGTTGACAAGGAAATTATTTTTTTAAACCCACCTGCCAAAGGTCTGTTCATTTTGTGTGCTAATTATCCCTCAATTTAAAAAAAAGAAAAAGTCTGTAGGCCAAACTGGTTCATGGGCTGTCAGTTCTTGACTTCTGACTTAGCTGGGTGTTGGGGTGGAGAGAGGAGCAAGGGGCTTCCAGGCAGAGACCAGTGTCACAACAGAGAACAGAGCAGATGATGTAAGAGGAGGGTGGGAGGCAGCAGAGGCTAGAACACAGAGAGCCTTGAGTAGCCAGAACCTCATTCCTTAAGGCGGGAGAAGCCGTTAGAGCAGTGGTTCTCAACCTTCCTAATCCGCGACCCTTTAATACAGTTCCTCATGTTGTGGTGACCCCCAATTTCATTGTTACAAATTGAACATCATTAAAGCATAGTGATTAATCACAAAAACAATATGTAATTTTATATGTATTTTCCAATGGTCTTAGGCGACCCCTGTGAAAGGGTCGTTCGACTCCCAAAGGGGTCGCGACCCACAGGTTGAGAACCGCTGCATTAGAGGGTATTTAGCTGGGGAACAACTTTATCGTGTTTGTTTTTGGAAAGGGCACTGTGGCTGCAGCGACACACATGGACTGGTCTGAGTGAGAGTGTGTGTGGAGAGCCTGGTTTGGCAACAAAATGGTCCTCAGTTAAGAGAGGCAGATGGAGGTGGGGGGGAAAGAGGGTGATTCGGTGGCTATTTAGGAGGTAAAATGAACAGAACTTGATGACTGACTGGATACAGGTGATGAAGGGAAGGGAAGGGGTCAAGAGCAAATGGACTGGTTGGTCAGGTGCTGTGAAGAGGGGAGCTGTGAGCAGCAGGGGGGCGTCAGGGCCTGTGGCGATGTTGGTCTAGATCAGTGATGGCGAACCTATGACACGTGTGTCAGAGGTGACACACGAACTCATTTTTTTGGTTGATTTTTCTTTGTTAAATGGCATTTAAATATATAAAATAAATATCAAAAATATAAGTCTTTGTTTTACTATGGTTGCAAATATCAAAAAATTTCTATATGGGACACGGCACCAGAGCTAAGCTAGGGTTTTTCAAAATGCTGACACGCCGAGCTCAAAAGGTTCGCCATCACTGGTCTAGATGGCCCATCTCCCACATCCACAGCATGCTGGAGAGCCTCCATCCCATACTTGCCGCGGGATACTCCAGTCTACAAGGCTTCCCTCCAGCTGGAGGCTGAGCTCCCAGGGCTGGGGCCCTGTCTTGCTAATATTTGCAACCCTCGGTCCCAGCTAGATCCAGACCCCAGGTGGGTACTTGTTACACATTATCTCCCCCCCTCATTCCCCAGAGTCCTGAGGAAGCCTACAGAAGGGAGGTGGCTTTGAAGGAAGGAAGAACCATCTAGATCTGGTGGCTCTGTGAGCCTCTGCGTTGCCCAAAGCAATTAATGTGGAGAGGACAAAAGCCCCAAACCATCCCGGTGCCTCAGAGCTGGAGTGCCCTGAGCAGCTCTGTTGGTCTCACTAGGCACCAGCTGTGTGAGCTCAGGGAGTCACTCAATCTCGCTGAGCCCCAATTTCTTAGTGAAGTGGGAGGACTACCTCCAAATTATTATGAGGATCCAACAAGATAATCTACGGACAGGGATTGGCACAGGGCCTGGCACACAGAAGTGCTTAATAAGTGGTAGTTACTCTGTTTACTGTTAGTGTCCTGACTGCACTCACTGCAGACCACATGGCAGAAACCCAGGTAACCCTGAGTGAGGGGTGTGCCCATTCCAGATCATGAGGGGACTATTCCATGAAGCCTTCTAGTTAACAGCCCTAAGGCCTGTTGGTTGCTTCTGGAAAAGGCCAGTTTCCCACTTAGAGAGCTCATGACTATGCCCGGGGCCTAGTGAACCAGAAAGCCCCCCATGACACTGGTGGTGTCCGGGATGGCAACCTTCTCTAGAGTCCTTCTCCACACACTTGCCATTATCACTCACCAGCCCAGGGCTCTGTGCCTTCCCTTATGGCTAATGCCTTCTGGTGCTCCTTGTCCCCCCCTGGGAAGCAGGCAGAGGAGGAGGCTGAGAGCTGGAGCTGGCAGAAGCCCTTATGTAGCCCTTGAAGGGCTGAGCTGGGACCAAGCTCCACTGCTGACTCTATGTCCAAGGAGGCATAGAGTTCATCCCTGATAACCTTCTGCAGCTCACCCTAGCCCTCCTTCCCTGAAAGGCCCAAGGGATCACCGCCAGGAAGCGCACACACCAGGCACACACACAGGGCCCCCTCTGGACAGGAGCACACGGCCGCTGCTGCACTCCAACCTCAGCCTTGCAGCCACGGCCTCTGCTCCTGGGGTTGTGGCCAGAGCTGCTGCAGTCACACCACTAGGCCCTTGCAAGTTTGTGTTTGTCACTGTTCCCAGGAGCCTCCAGGGCATCTCTGATCCCTTCTCTCGTCAATCCAACCTCTCCCTAAAAGGGCATGATTTACAAAGTCAGTGAGCTCCTAAACCAGTGGCTCTCAACCTTCCTAATGCCGCGACCCTTTAATACAGTTCCACATGTTGTGGTGACCCCCAATTTCATTGTTACAAATTGAACATAATTAAAGCATAGTGATTAATCACAAAAACAATATGTAATTATATATGTGTTTTCCGATGGTCTTAGGCGACCCTTGTGAAAGGGTCGTTCAACCCCAAAGGGGTCGCGACCCACAGGTTGAGAACCGCTGTCCTAAACAGTCCTGGGACCGCATCATAATCTGTCCAAAATAAAACATTTTAAATGTACCAAAACCTTACTATGTAAAAGAATTCTACCATGACTCTTCTTGAAAAGTGAAAAATTCTTTCATAAGTGGAATAATTACTCTCTCATTTATCCCTTGTTGAGCTCTGGACACAATTAGCTTAAAGAGAGCTTTCGAGCGGTACCCTGGTTGAGAGGCTCCCTCTGGGGCCTTTATATGCCCAAAGGTACTTCAGGTCTGTCAGCTCACTGCATCAGGCAGAGGGGGCAGAGGGGGACTGGAGGGCAGGCAGGCAGGCAGCTGGTCTCTCCCAGGGAAGAGACGGGTCTCCCTGCGCTCTCTGAGGCTCTGGAGCCCAGCTTCAGGCCTCTGCCATGTCCTCCATCTACTGCCCCTACAAATCCATGAATCAGCCCCACATTTTCCCAAGGATACAGCATAGCCAGCAGGCACCCAGTGGTGAGGCAGGAGGGGAACAAGGACCCCAAAGCCGATCACTGCGAAGAAGAGGTACAGCAGCCAGGCCACAATCTGGAGCGGGTGAGGGGGCCAGCTCCACCCATTCCGGCGGGACCGCTGGCCCTGCAGCTCCGGGGAGGGTCCGCTGGCCTGTGCGGGTGCTGTCCACACACTCTTCTCAGGCGCTGTCTTGTTGGAGGGCTTGTTGCAGATGTTCATCTCCAGAGGGAGAAAGAGTAGAGAGAGCATTAGCCTGAGGAGGTCCAGGCTGGACCCAGAGCCCACGAATGCAGCCAGGTTTCAGCAGGGGGGAAGCAGGCTGGGGCACTAAGCCACCTCCCAGCTACTCTGCAGGGCAGCCGGCACCCTAGCATGATGAAGTCAGTGGGGGAGGCTGGTGTGGAGTGCTGGTCTCAAAGCCCCAGAGCCAGCTTTGGCCCTGGCCTTGGCCAGTACAAGGTAGGAGGGCCCAGGGTTTATTCAGGACAGTGTGGCTGCCTGTTACTCAAACTGTTCTGTCTCCACAGCCATCAGTGTTAAACCCAATAAGACATGTTCTCATCTGGGAACAATATCTGGCTGGGCCAGACCGATGAGAACACATGCCGATTCTGTTACGATTAGTCACCTCTGTCCTGTGGCCCAAATGCAAGTGTCAGAGAGGGGCCCTTACCGTTTGCTAAGGGAAACAGGAGCGGAGCTGTGGGAAGGGGGATCTAGCCTCTGGTCCTAGGTAAGCATGTACCCCCTTTCGGACTGGGGGAGGGCCTTGAACATTCTCCCCTGTGCCTCGGAAGCTGCCTGAGGCTTCTTGGCTGGGGAGGAGCCAGCCCACAAGAGGAGGAGGATTCCTCCTTGTTTCCCCCAGAAGAGTAAATGACCATGTTTCTCTAAGTAAAATCTGAGCCTGGTGCACTGAGAACAGACAAGTGGGCTGACCTGAGGGGGCTCAGGGAAGATGAGGGCTTTACCAGAGCCTGCCACCAGGTGGCAGCACTCCCCTATCCCGCCATCCTTGGGCCCAAGAGCTGGCCTAGGGGCCAAAGTCACCAGCCTGGCAGACAGGGTGGGCCTGTCCTAGCTTCTGGGCCGGAGGTGGAAACAGAGCCTGGGCAGGCAGCACCAGACTTGGGGAGACAGGCCAACTGGGAGCTCTTGGTGGGAAAGCAGGGCGTTGGGGACAAACCCTGGCAGCTGCACTTTCAGGAGTCCATGCCCGTGGGCCTTCCTCACTTCTCAGCCCAACAAAATCTTCCGTGACCTTTAGAGCCCACTGACAGCATCTCCTCCGCCAGGGGTACCCCAAGTCAGGGAGCTCATGCTTAGTCTTTACTAGGCAAGTTGCTGCCACTTGGAACACTCTGCCACCCTCCCCGTATCCATTTGCCCCTGTTACCCCAGCTTGCCCCAAGGACAGTAAATGTGTGTGACTCATTCACCTCTGCTCCCCACATCCCCTCCCCCAGTACCCAGAGCGTACCTTGTACATAGAAAGTGCTCAGTAAATGTTTGCTGACTTGAGAACATCTGAAATAAAAGGAAATGTGGGCATGGTAAATGGTGTGGAACCTGGTCCACCCAGAGCCATCTGTCCCACTCTGCCCCGCCTTCAATCTGTACAGCCACCAGGCACCCACAACTCCCCTGTTTTGCACAGGCACAGCGCACCCAAACCTGCCCGTACCCTCACCTGCCCTGCCCCAGCTGCCCCTGCCCACTGGCTATTACCCTGACTGCGGAACATTTGCACTTACTCACTCTGCCCTTCATCCCGCCCGAGACTCAGAGCCTCCTGGAAGCTAAGCCTGGCATATCTGAAGACAGCTCTGCGTAGCCTCACTCAAAGCTAAAGGATATGACCCTAGTTTTCTCCCAGGGACTCTAATGGAGTCCTCTGTCTCCAATAAGAAGCAGCAAAAGGTGAAAAAAGAGTTCCAGCTTTGGAGGAAACAGATCTAGGTTCGAGTCCTGGCTCTGCACTTACTAGCTGATTGGCCCGAGTTCCTTCATCTGAAAACGGGTTAGGGTTGCCTACCTAGGGCTGTGTATAGATCAGCGATACTGTAGGTAAACCTGACGTATGAATGCTCCCTAAATGATAGGCACCATAATTACCCTTAAAATAGCCCTCTGGGCAGGTCCACATCTCTCCAGACTGAGGCTACTACATCTGATATTCTAGGAGGTTTATGTCCAAAGTGATGGGGTTGGCTGACGTTGCTTTCTTATGTCAGTGGTCCCAAGGAACACAGTGTCATAAGAGCTGGGCCACTGGATCGCCATTGTAACTTCACCTTCCATCAGAAGTGACATCACTTTATTTTGGATGTCCCCAGAGGTAGCAAATCTTTGTCCTTGATTTTTGGAAACAGTCTATGGTCACCATGTCAAGCCCTGTGAATACAGTTTAGCTGGATGGTTCTGCTCAGGGTAGGGGGCAAATCCCTGTGGCTTGCACATCGCTTCTCCAGTGACATCATCACCAGGGCAATGACTTTGAAGGGAACCCATGAATTGGGATCCCTAAGTCCTGGCTTTCCTTTTGCCTCATCACATCATATATATATATATATATATATATATATATATATATATGTAGATTTTTAGAGAGAGAGGGGGAGGGATAGAGAGAGAGAAACATCAATGAGATGAGAGAGAAACATCGATGCCCCCACTGGGGATGGAGCCTGCAACCGGAACATGTGCCCTGACGGGGAACCTCTTAGTTCCTGGGTTGACACTCAACCTCTGAGCCACACCAGCCAGGCTGCCTCATCACATCTTAACAGCCCTACACCTTGAGGGCCTTTCTAAAGAAAGCAGCGGAGGCACACTGCTGACATGCCCCACTGCCCACAGTGGACTAGCAGTGGCTGCAGGCACCCCTAGCCCTGGTGCAGCCCAGATACCTGGTGGGGAAGGAGTCACCATCTGGGGCCAGAAGCCTATACAAACAGCCTTTGGGGTGGCTCTGACTCCAAACCAGGTACTCTGAACCCAGAGAGGTACCACTGATGGTAGTGCATGAGGGGACAGTGCTATGAGGTCGAAGTCCCTTGAAGCAGTGGCAGCATTCTAGAGTAGATGCCTCAGCTTGTCAGGAGACATGCCAGTTGGCCCAAGGCATAAGCTCTTAACTGATGATATTTTCCCTCGCAGAGTTGACCACATTCTTTTGGCCTAAAAAAAATGATTAAAAAGATTGGGAGGGCCTTGGCCTGTGTGGCTCAGTTGGTTGGAACGTCATCCCGTATACCAAAAGGTTACAGGTTCAATTCCTGGTCAGGGCACATACCTAGATTACAGGTTCATCCCCGGTCAGGACATGTACGGGAAGCAACCAATAAATGTTTCTCTCTCACATTGATGTTTCTCTTTCTTTCTCTCTTTCCATTCCCCCCTCTCTAAAACAAACAAACAAAAAACAAACATATCCTCAGTTTAAAAAAGACTGGGAGGTCAGAGAGAATCCCAGATGGGCCTCAAGCCTTGATGGGACCAGGCCCGGGGACTTCACTGGCTGTCCCGCCCCCTCTCAGCACTGCTCTTGGAGACCAGGTTGAAAGATCCATGGCTCTGCTCCTGGACAACATGGAGTGTCACCTCTTGCCCTTCCGGCCCCACTAGGCTGCCATGTGAGTGGCCAGCTTGTCACTCACACCTTGGCCCAGTCAGTGCTTATTGGGGCCCAGCCCCCTGTGTGCACTGATGTAAACACAAATGAGACCAGGCGCCTGCCCTCAGGGGCTTGCTTTCTGGGGGCCCACACAGACCCAGACAGACATCAGAACAATGGGCGAGGGTGTGTTTGCAGCTTTGCAAGGGCCATCTGTTCAGTGTGACAGAACACAGGGTGGATGGGTGGGAGCAGGAGTGGGGCAGGCAGGGGAGAGAGAGATGAGCCATGGGAGCTGCAGGATTAGATCATAGGAGGTGAAGTGAGAAAGCTTGGGCATTGTTGAAAGAGCCACAGGAAGTCGCAGGAAGTTTAAAGCAGGGGAGTGACAGAAAGGTGATAGGGGCTTTGGAAAGCTTTCACATCACAGTGGGGAAGCGAGCATGATCAAGAGAGGAAAGTGTGTGTGTGGTGTGGGGGGGGGGGGGGTACTGACACTACAGCAGCTCAGCCGCCCTGTACTTTGGGAGGAGATGGTCAAGAGGTGGAGGTCAAGCTCCCCCTGCCGACCGAATGCTCCCCGCTGCATCTTTGGTGGGCTGAGGTATGGAGGCCTTGACAAATGATCCTTCATGTATCTTCTGCTGCCACAGAACAAACCAAGAGTCAAGCTGGCAGAGACAGAGGGAAGAGGCCCCATGGAGTGTCAGAGCCAAAGGCAGCTGCCACCTTGGTAAGCTAAGGACCCACCTGGATTCTAAGGCGACTAGAGGGGCTGTGCAGGCCCCTGCCTTGCTCCAACAAGGTGAAGCCCATTGCCAGGATGACAATATAATCTGTTCTTGTTAACATTCACCTGCTAAAAGCCTAAAATAGCATTTTCCAAATAAGGTTAGGCTACCTCAATTTATTTAAATGAGGAAATCGTAACATTTCAAGTTCTTATTATAAGAACTGTGGAACATGAAACTAACGGTAAAATAATTGCATGACTGATCCACTTCCCTCTTGTCCACCTCTGCTCCTATGCAAAAAAATATTTAGGGATGCGATTCTGAGATTCGTGCATTCATGGCGTTGTCCAAAGAACCAAGGTGAGGAGGAAAGTGCCAGCCCTGGAGAGGCCATTCCTGGATTCCTGCAGGATGGTTGAGATCTCAGGAAATCAACGCAATTACTAAAGAGGGTGTGTGGAGAGAGGCCATGGACTGGGAGGGTCAGAGGAGAGGCTTGGGGATCCAGACACCTGAGCCACCAATGCGGGGGTGGGTTTGCAGATTGGACCAAGAGATGAGGGCTAAGCCCAGAGTCAGAGCCTGGTTCTGGTAGCTGTACTGCCACCAACAGATTGAGGGACCCAGGTAGGAGGTGCAAATTTCATAAAGCCACCTCTTTGGGTCTCTCCTTCATTCACCTTGCAAACAAATTAGCTGGAAGGCAATCTGGCCACGCTGCCAAGCTTTAGAACACATATACCCTTAGGCCCACATTCCATTTCTAGGTAATTATCATATATATATATATATATATATATATATATATATATATTCACAAAGTACAAAGATACACACAGTCTTGTTTGTAATAATAAAGGACAAAAGCAATATGAACAAACTATGGCACGTTCACACAATGGAATGCTATTCAATGTCAAAAACAAGGAGGGAGGAAATGACAGGTAAATGGAAAAGCAAGATGTATGATGGCTGTAGAGAGTGCCACCATGTGAGCAAAAACCAAGGCAGGTGGACAGACACCTGTGTTCCCATATGGATGGGCTGTCTCAGGAAGGAAACACAAGAGAGCAAACACAGGGCAGCCTTCGGGAACGGGACCTGGCGAGGAGTGAGACAGAGGTGCTTCTACTGCGTATGCCTTGGTACTATAGGAATTGTGTTCTTGTTTTTGTTTTTACTGTGTGCATGTACTGCTTTTAGAAAAAAAAACACACCAAAAAAAACCCTGTTAAATAATACATAATTGAGCAGTGTCACCTCTTGCCCTTCCGGCCCCACTAGGCTGCCGTGTGGACCAAATGTGCTCACGTGAGCCAGAGCCCTGTGCCATGCCAGACAAACAAGGAACTCCTGCCTGCCAACCGTGCCGCAAGAGGGCTCCGTTTTAGTTCAGTGCTTTCCCCGTCTCAAGAGCAGTTCTGACTCGCTCAGCTGCAGGGCTGTGAGGAAGAGCCGCAGAGCTCCCTACGAGCTGTTGGGGTCTTGTCCAAGCCAGAACCAGGCAACCGGACAGAGGGACAGGAGTTGCTGGGCAGGACCTTGCTCCCGTCCTTGGCCTAGGGCAGCTCAGCTCCTCGTGAATCCTGAACCCAAAGCGAAGAAACACACCACAGAAATGTTTTGCTCCCAGTCATCTTGTCATCTTTTATTTTGACTAGAGGATTCAAGGTTGCCGTGCGAGTGATTTTCTACGGATATTTATAAATAAGTTATCTGTTTTTCCCCCCAGGATCTGCTTTTAAAATAATTTTCCACAAGATTTAACAGATGCCCAATTTGACCATTTCAAGGAGGACATGGTGCACACTGTATTACAGTGTAAAAAGTCTTTAAAAAGAACTTGTAGTGGCAAGTTCTTTGTTTATTAAAATTCCCCACAGGTACCAGAGAAGTCTCTGGCCTTCAGATCCTGGAAAGTGACTAAGAGATGCACATCACAACAATTCCCAGAAAATAAACTGGAACTTCAGGCCGTCCTGGTAGACCTCTCAGGCCCTGGCCTCATAAGGCTGGGCTCCTCGCATAAACAACACGCCGAGGTCTGATGCGAGGTCAAGAGAAGCTTGACCTCGGCCATTCCTGAGTAGATGTGGTCTGCAAACATTTCGTGTCATTCTCCTCCCGGAGCAACCAACGGCTGCAAACTGGGATCCACGTTCAGCCAAGGAACTGGGACGAGGAGGACGGAGCAGTAACATGAAGCAGAAATGAGGCCAATGAGCGGAGGCCAGGGCTGTTGATTTTAACCAGGAAATCGATTCACATGATTGTGGGAGTAAGCCTCCAGGAACACCCACCAAGAGACGGTCATTAAGAACAAAGTTTTGACAGAACAAAGTCAGAAAAACAAAACTGGCTCATTAAGCACCAGTGTTGCTTTTATTCCATCTCATGAAGATTATGTTTATAAACCCGTCTCCCGCAGCGAACCACCAGTTAGTTCCACAACAGCAGGGACCACCCTTCTCCCGGTCTGAACCCGGCTCTCCTTCCACAAGGGAAGTGAAGCCACCTCTCACCATCGCCCTCACCCAGGCCTCCACCATCGCCCCCCTCCAGTGTTTTGATGAGAACCACCACGACTAGCACTTAGAGGGCAGGCACTTCTGCACCAGGCGCTGCTGCCGGCGCTTCGCTGGCCTCGGAGGGGGCCGGCCCCTCGCTTCTCCCTTAGAAACAACATGCAGGACAACGCGCCCCCCCTCCCGGGTCCGGGCCCTGAGACTCAGTGCGTCTGGGCGGCGCCGTGCCACCGGCGGGACCAGGCCGACCCTCGGCTGACTTCCTGGTGCCCTGTCGTCACACTGCCCACCGCACCCAGAGGGAGGCGAGCTTTTCAAAACGGGAAACGACGTCAAAAACGCTTCGATGGTGTCCTCCTGCTGCTGGGGTCGCGTTAAACGCCCCCCGCGTTTCTCAAGGCTCCCTCCCTCGCCCTTTCTGATCCTTCATTGCACTCCGCGTTTCCCTCTTCCAGAAACTCCCCTCCCCTGTTGGCAACGCCGGCCCCTTTTCGGCCTCAGGTCTCAGCCTCAGCGTCTCCCGCCCGCTCACCTCCAGGGCGCACATCCCCACCTGAACCCACTTCCGCCCGCCCCCGCCCCGCAACACCCCGTGGAGATTGGCTGTTCGGAGCCCTCGGGGCCCCGCCCCTGGCACACAGTAGGCTCGCAATGCGCATCTGTGAACCTGATAAAGACAAACGGGAAGGCAGCCCCGCGCTCGGACGCGTCCCCGGAGCCCAGGCCGCGGGGTTCCAGGCCGAGGCGAGCGCAGAACCCGGCTGCGGGGCGGCGGCGCGACCCGGTGGCCGAGGCCAGGCTTCGAGGTGAGAACCGCGGCGGTAGCTCCTCACCTGCGCGTCGCGGCGGCCCCGCCAAGGTCACTCGGCGGCTCAGCCCTCGCCCGGCCGTCCACCCTCCCCGGGGCGGCCGCGCTTCAGACCCTCGCGGTCGGGATGGCCCCTGGGACCCGGCCGCGCCGCATCCCCGAGCGGAACCCCATCCCGGGCTGCGCGGCGGCGATTAGGCCGGCGAGTCCTCGGGCTCGGGCTCGGGCTCCCGCGGGCTGGCGGTGCAGCCGGGCCAGGCCGAGACGGGCTGGGCCTCGTCCGGCGCTGGACCCGTTCCCCTGGCAACGGCGCGGGCTACGGCGCCCCACAGCGGCCAAACCGCGCTGCGTCACTTCGCGCCGGCAGCCCGGGAGCTGTGGCTCGAGGACCCCTTGGCGCCCGGCCGGCCCGTTCCCGGTTCCTCCACAGCCTTTCTCCTAGAAAACTCGTCCCCCGCCATCCCAACCCACACCTTGTCTTGTCGAAACCCTAACTTGTTCCCAAAGCGCCCCCTTCCAGTTTCTCCCGAGACCACCGTCCTCGGCGAGATTCCTGCACATTTTAACGAGCGTATGTGCAGGGCACCGGACGTACGGTAGGGAACACCCATGAGTCCCTGCTCTTCATGGAGATTCCAGGCGAAGGGGAAGACAGAGCTAGACAACTAAGTATGCAGGTGCTCCATAATATAAAGGGTGAAATACAAGGGCTTAGAACAGTGGTTCTCAACTTTGGCTGCACATTAGAATCACCTGGGGATCTTGTTAAAATCCTGATTTCTGGGCCTCATCCTCCGGAAGTTCTGTTTCTTTGTTACTCATGATGAGGCCGAGAAATCAGGTTTTAACAAGACTCCCAGGTGATTCTAATGTGCAGCCCAGGTTGAGAACCACTGGCTTAAAATATGTTGTGCAAAGTATCTTCTTCCTTTATTTCCTGTAAATCAAGCATAAATCCTTCTGGGAGCCCTCATCTTCCAGCCTGGTGGGCAATTTAATCTTGGTCTCCACTGAGCTCCTCTTACCCAGGTTATTCCATGGACCAGGATCTCCTACAGCCACGGCCTGAAAAGCATCCTGTGGTCCTGAGTCCTCTCTAGCACTGACGCCATAGCCACTGTCCTGTCCACAAGGACTTTGAGGTTTAGGCTCTGCTTCCTGGGGGCTGACAGAGGACAGGCGCCTGGGTCCTCTGTTCCGGGGCCTGCAGACTCTCTTCTCTTTCCCCACCTGGGGAACCTCCCTGTGGACCTGGTTTCCCTGAAAGCTCTCCCCTTTTCCTTGGGGATACTCAGAATGAACTCGCCCATGAACTCGGGCTTGCTTTCTTTTTTTAAAGAGAGAGGAAAGGAGAGGGGAAGAGAAACATCAGTGTGAGAGTGAAACATCTATCGGCTGCTTCCTGTACGCCCCCTCACCAGGGATTGAACCCGCAAACTGGGCATGTGCCCTGACTGGGAATTGAACCTGCATGGGACTGCTCCAACCAACTGAGCCATACCGCCCAGGGCGATCTCTATGACTTAAAGTCTTGTTTCCAGGACTGATAAACCCAAGCTTGATGTGGAATAAAAATCAATAGTCTCGGGGGTGGAGGGCGGTAATGAGGGGATAAGGACACATATGTAATACCTTAATTAACCCCTACAGTGCCGGGGAGCACGATCGCGCTCCTCCTGTCTTTCGCCAAAAGTGCCGGGAGCGCTATCAAAGCTTCGAAATGGCGTCCAGTTCTAAGTCTGCTTTTATTAGTGATGATGATATTGCTAAATATGTCAGTGTAGTAAAGGTTTCCTTAAGTTTTTGAATATGTAACTTCATTTACTTGTGATTCATAATTTTTTTCCTAAACGGCTGTAAAATCAGCAAAAATGCCTTGGCAATTTTAGCATAGTGCCTAGGATATTGGTTGGCACTCAAAGGGTTAAGAAAAAAAAAAGAATTCTTAGTACCACCAACTGTTATTTTCAGAGAATATGTTTTGTCCATTAATAATATTTGAGAAGGAATGATTATTCTTTTTATTTTTTTATTATTTTTATTTTTTTTATTTTTTTATTTTTTTTAAATATATTCCATTGATTTTTTACAGAGAGGAAGGGAGAAGGATAGAGAGTTAGAAACATCGATGAGAGAGAAACATCGATCAGCTGCCTCCTGCACATCTCCTACTGGGGGTGTGCCTGCAACCCAGGTACATGCCCTTGACCGGAATCGAACCTGGGACCCTTCAGTCCACAGGCCGACGCTCTGTCCACTGAGCCAAACCGGTTTTGGCTATTTTTATTTTTTTAATTAAATCTTTATTGTTCAGATTATTACATTTGTTCCTCTTTTTTCCCCACCATAACTCCCCTCCTCCCAGTTCCCGCCCCACCCTCCGCCCTCACTCCTCACCCACTGTCCTCATCCATAGGTGCACGATTTTTGTCCAGTCTCTTCCCGCATCTCCCACACCCCCTTTCCCCCCCAAGAATAGTCAGTCCATTCCCTTTCTATGTCTCTGATTCTATTATACTTCCTCTTCCTCTTCTTAAAGGATACCTTTCAGCATTTCATATAATCCTGGTTTGGTGGTGATGAACTCCTTTAGCTTTTCCTTATCTGTGAAGCTCTTTATCTGACCTTCAATTCTGAATGATAGCTTTGCTGGATAAAGTAATCTTGGTTGTAGGTTCTTGGTATTCATCACTTTGAATATTTCTTGCCACTCCCTTCTGGCCTGCAAAGTTTCTGTTGAGAAATCCGCTGACAGTCGTATGGGTATTCCCTTGTAGGTAGCTGAGTTTCTTTCTCTTGCTGCTTTTAAGATTCTCTCTTTGTCTTTTGCTCTTGGCATTTTAATTATGATGTGTCTTGGTGTGGTCCTCTTTGGATTCCTTTTGTTTGGGGTTCTCCGTGCTTCTTGGACCTGTAAGTCCATTTCTTTCACCAGGTGGGGGAAGTTTTCTGTCATTATTTCTTCAAATAGGTTTTCAATATCTTGCTCTCTCTCATCTTCTGGCACCCCTATAATTCTGATGTTGGTATGCTTGAAGCTGTCCCAGAGGCTCCTTACACTATCCTCGCATTTTTAGATTCTTTTTTCATTCCGCCCCTCCGGTTGGGTGTTTTTTGCTTCCTCGCATTTCAAATCATTGACTTGATTCTTGCGCTCCTCTGGTCTGCTGTCGGGAGTCTGTATAATATTCGTTATTTCAGTCCGTGTATGCTTAATTTCTAGTTGGTTCCCCATCATAACATCGAGGGTCTCATTAGTTTTCTTGTAGATCTCATTAAGTTTATCGGCGGCTTCTAGACAGTTCTTGAGAGACCTTAAAAGTGTGGTTCTGAACTCTATATCTTCCATTGACAATTTTGTCCTGTTTCTTTGTCTCCGCATTTTGTTATGCTTTCTTGGTGCACCCCCTAGTGGTCTTTGTGCGCAGTCTTGTAGTTAAGCCTTGATTGTTGTAGCTAATACCAGGGAGGGTTTGACCTCCAGGCCAAGTGGCTGTGAGAATCGGCTGTGTCTGCAGTGAGAGAACTTCTGTCCTCTAGGGAGGTGCTAATCTAGCCTTTGCCTGAGGCTATCCAGCAAATGCCTCTGTGCAGGGCTTGGGCGGGTCGGGTCGCACAGGATCAATAGGGTGGGCCGGAGAGAGCAGTTATGGCGGCTCTCAGTCCTGTCCCCAGGGGCTCTGCCTCACAGAGTCCCAGCAACCGCTGCAAACCTCGGAGAGAAAGCTGCACTTGCTCTGACCGAAGCCAGACAGTCCCTCTTCTCCCGTTTGAGTCTGGGTCCCTAAAGACTCGCCCGTATCTGGAGCTCAGAGTCTGCGACTCCCTCCCGATTGAAAACGCCAACCGCACCCTCCGCCGCCAGCCCGCTCCGCGCACTCCCCACCTCAGAATTTGACTTCAGCACTGCGCCTCCTCTGCGTGTCCGTATGCGTTTCTCTTTCCTCCTAGTTGTAGGACTTCCACTCAGTCAGCGTTCCTGTGGTTCTGGGCGATGTCCGTTCCATCTTTTAGTTTCACTTTTGAAGTAGTTGTTCAAGGCAGCAAACTCCGGCGTTAACCTATGCCGCCATCTTGGTTCTCTCATGATTATTCTTTTTAATGAATAACTGATTATCATTGCTTGTGCAATGTTCTTACATTTTCACACACACAAAAGAAAAATCAATAGTCTCAGAAATACAAGATGGCCTCTCAACTCTTATCTGGAATAGGAGAACTTAGGGTCAAACAGAGATGGTAACCCAGAAATCAAGGTGGAGGATAGCCCGTTTATGCCCACAGGGAGAGAAGGCCGCGAGAGTCACAGCTCTCTAGACTCTGGGTCCACCTGCCTCCGAGGCACCTCTCCTGACTGTTCCCTGGGTATCGAGATGCAACACGCCTCTACATGCCTCTGTCCTCGCCACAAACCTGCTTTTCCCCTTGGCCCTCCAAAGGGCACTACCATCTTCCCAGTCTCCTCCTAGTCCTTGCCCATCTAACCCCCACAGTTCCCAGGACCAGGCAGTCCTCCCTCTGAAGCATGTCCTGTGTTCATTCTTTCCACTCCATTCCTGCCCAGACCACCAGCATCTTCCTTACTGTCTCTGCAGCAGCCTCTGGTCTGGTCTCCCTAACATCAACCTGCCTGCTTCCAGTCCATCCTTCTCCTAGCTATCAGACTTGCCATTCTTTCTCTTAATTTGTTAAAGTGGGTGTAGTCCCACTTTAAAAAATTAAGTCCCCAAAATAGCAGCCCCCAAAGATGTCCACATCCTAATATCTGGAACCTATGAATATGTTACCTTATATGGCAAAGGGGACTTTGCAGATATGATTAAGGATCTTGAGATGCAAGATTATCCACATACATTCTGTGTGATGACAAGAGCCCTTATAAGAGGGAGAAGGTCAGAGAGGGAGATGTGACGCTGAAAGCAAAAGTCAGATAAATTTGCCCTAGCTGGTTTGGTTCAGTGGATAGAGCGTCGGCTCATGGACTGAAGGGTCTCAGGTTCAATTCTGGTAAAGGGCATGTACCTTGGTTGCAGACTGGATCCCCAGTGCTGGTCAGGGCATGTGCGGGAGATAATTGGTCGATGTTTCTCTCTCTGTCTCTCCCCCTCCCTTCCAACCTCTCTAAAAATCAATGGAAAAAATATCCTTGGGTGAGGATTAACAACAACAACAAAAAAGTTAGATAAGTTTGAAGATACTACACTGCTGGCTTTGAAGATGGAGGAAGAAGCCATGTGCCAAGGAATGTAGGGGCCTCAGAAGCTGGGAAAGGCAATAAAACATATTCTCCTAGAACCTCCAGAAGGAACCCGTCTGCTGACATCTTGACTTTAGCCCAGGGAGACCCATTTCAAGCTCCTGCCCTCCAGAACTATAAGATAATAAATTTGTGTTATTTCAAGCCACTGAATTTGTGGCGATTTGTTATAGCAGCAACAGGAAACTAGGACAGTAGGTTTTAGATAGGGTTAAGTACACATACATTAACCAATGAAAGCTGTTTCATTTGAAACAAAAATCCAAGTGACAGCTCAGACTCCCTTGATGTGTGTCTGAGTGACTCCAAGTCAGGCTTTCTGAGGATGCCCTCACAGCTTTTTCATTTTAAATTTGCTTGAGGCAGGGGCAGTTTGATGGTAATCTTCTGAGTCTGTCATCATCATATGGTTTCCAATCCAGAGCCTGACACTGCCCACGGCATCACTTCTGAGGAAGGCCACACGTTGCCTGCTCCTCGGCAGGCAGTGGGTAGAAATCTTCCTAACCTGAACACATCACCTAACCAGTCTTCTGTTTAAGATAATGCGGGGTTTCCTTTGTCTTTAGACAGAGCATGGTTCCCAGTAGCCATGCTCAGCAAACCCCTATTCATCTCCTCATCCCTGTGCCCAGTGAGGCTTGTGCAACTCCTGGAACCTGCAGCATTCACTCCCACCCCAGGCCTTTTCCCACAGGGTTCCCATTACTTGAAGTGTTGTTACAGCTCCTCCCATCTGCTTTGTACAATTTCTTTGACAATGTGACACATTTTTCTGGAACAGAAGTCAATCAGCCCCTTGAGCAGGACTTGTTCCTGCCCATGATCTACAAGGCAGGTCTGCCCAGGGTTCACAGGGAGAAAAGCTCAACTGTAATTGGGAATGCTTATGCACACACACGTGTGAGAAGATCCTAAGCCAGCTTACGTGGCTCCAAAAAAATGCCAGAAGACACTCCTGGGCTGGAGCCGGTGGCCTGTCCTTAGGGCCAACGTGTACTCAGGCTTTCTGGGACTTGTCACTTGTCCCAGGGCAGGTCAGTGGGTATTTGTTTCGATCCCAGTTCTGCCAGTCACCAGCTGGGCAAATTCCTTAACCCCCCAAACCTCAGTTTGTGCCTGTGTGAAATGAAGGTAACAATAGCTACTGCGTAGGGCTGAAAGCGCGGTCAGGCCTGTAAACCCACGGAGTACTCAGTTGGTAGTAGACACTGATACACATAATCGAAACCTTTTTTGTCTTTCTACCAGGAATGATGCTAACCATTTCATCAGCTAATCGAATTAAATGTTCATGATCAGATTAACCTGGGTGGGACGTGGTCAGCCACAGCTCTTGCTTGCTGAGTCCACTTCATCTGGGTCACGGTACCCTTTCCAATGGGCCCTGGATGACTCAGCCCATCCACTTGGCGCGTCCCCATGACCACCAGCAGCTCTTGCCCCAGCAAGCACCGCGGCCTCTGACTGGTCTTTCTGCTTCCATTGTGGGCTCCCACACTGTCAGTCCATTCTCCTCACAGCTTGTGGCCGTCATTTTTTTTTTTTTTTTAAGCCAAGCTGATTCTTTTACTTCCTGCTTATAATGCTCAGTGACTCTTCCCTGCTCCCCCAGGGAGTGGTATTTCTATATGCCATAAAATTAGAATCAAAACCTCCTCCGCACGACAGCCTCCAAGACCTCCTTTGCTCCGTGGCTCTGGCTGACCCCTGCAGCTTCGATGGCCTCCCTTTCCTCAAAAGACCAGGCTCCCTCTCTATAGGGCCTTTGCACGTGACGATCTCCCGACCTGGAACTTCACTTTCTCAGGGAAAGCTTTCTCTGGCCCTCAGAACAGAGGAAACATTGCTGCCATCGCACCATGGGACGCTGCTTTCTAGTTCCTTCCGTCCATGGCTCCTTGAGTGTGTGGTGATCTGATTAGGGGCTGTCCCTCCAGCCAGCCAGAGAGCCCACAGAGGAGGAATGATGCTTTTTCTAGCTCACCATGGCTTCCCTAGCACAGAGCCTGGAACAGAGGAAGGAAGGAGGAAAGGAAAGAACAAAGGAAAGGAGTGTGCTATTTATAGGAATTCTTTTGTGAGGCCCTTTGTAAAGTAAATGCCACTCCTTGAATTATTTTTGGTGTAAAATGACTTTCCTATATCACCATCCCTTGGTAGTAAATCTATTTTTTCCATGACCCTCGTAAAGTTGTTTTTCATTTGCTACTTTCAAGACATTTTCCTCCCATTAATTTTTCCTTGTTAAGTGGTTTTTATGACCGCTCTGTGCTTTAAGAAAGAACTGCCGCTCAGTGTTTAGAATATTCTCCCAGCTTCCTTGGTGGGAAGGCTCTGGCAGCTTTCCCACTGTTGACTATAACCAGTGCCGTTGGGAACACCATGTCACCCCTCCAGAACTCTCTGGGATCTAGATAAAACCTATTCTGTATCTCCAGTTGGGAACAAGGTGTTTGGAAACAGCACCTTATGCAACAGAGCTGCCACCGGGCCATCCCTTGGAGGCAAACAAACAAAACAAAAAAAAATCATGGCATATGGAAAATGTGTCTGCGGAGTCCTAGGGACCAAAGACTTGAAGGCTTGGCTGCCAGTAATTCAGTTTTTTATTTTATGTTTCTTGGACAACCGAAGGCTTATATTTACCACATGTGTCACCAGAGATGCAGCAAGGGTGGAAAAAGGCATCCTGGGCCGGTGAGGTCAAAGCTGCCCTTTTTGCAAACGACCTCCACCCGCCCCGCACGTGCTCCTGCGGGAGGGTATTTCCACCGCTGGCTCATTTCTATGGGGAAAGGGTACCTGCATCAAAGCTGTTGGCTGTTCCTACTTTATCTCAAAAATGCACAGGGCTGGGACACCTGCATTTTTCCTCGAATACTTTAAAGCAAATTATATGCGGGAACTTCTCAGGCCTGCTCCCCGTGGAATTTCCTTTGTTCCTAGCTCGAAACCTTATGTAACCTGACACAATTATCTGAAAAGGCTCGGAATCCAAAAGCACAGTGCTCTGAGCTGGGGATGAAGGTCGGAGCTGGAAGAGAAAGGCTCTCCCCCGTCTGGGGACTGGGTCAGACTTTCACCACGACAATGCCCCATTCACGTTCCAAAGAAAAAGGCGAAGCCCCTGGCGCCCCGACCCGCGGGCACACTTGCTTCATCTCTCTGAACAAGCAACCTCTTAACGAGGTGTTCGAGGGACATCACAAAGCCCTCGACCTGGCTGGCAGTTAAAAATATTTCGATAACCGCCTTGAACCACTGGCCCATTTCAGGGGGGTGGTGGGAGTAACCCCTTCCACTGACTCAAAAATCAACCCGTTCTGGGAGTTGGAGGCTCCTGCTGGCAGTTAGTGCTGCAAATGGTTGTATACGTGGGGGGTCTGGAATCCACATTTTCACCAAGTGGTTGGTCCAGGTGATTCTGACTCAAGCCACAGCCCAGGGCCCAAATCAGGAGATGACCCTGTTCCCGAGAGCTCCTGGGCCTAGAAGCGGCCTTCCTTCCCTTTGTTTTCACGTTAGAAACCCCAGCCCTGCTCACTATTACATCTCAGTATCGAGGGACCTCCAAGGAGAATAGGCACTGCTCATAGGTGGCTGGCTTTTCAAGGAATTTGCGGGAGAACATTTTAGGCCAGGCTGTGAACAGAAACCCCTTCCATCTGGTTTCAGTTTATTTAAAAAAACAACACACACAGGCCTCCCCACCAGCAATCAGAAAACAGCCACAGCTTCCCTGCGCCTGGTATTAGCCACCAGGGGTGGGGCTGAGTTATGTATATGCAAATAAATTAAACCAGTCAGCCAACAGCAACTAATTTTTGTATCTTTTGCAGTTGTTCTGCCAAGAAAAGGCCTGGATTGGGGGTGATAGGAGCTGTAAGGAAGCACGTTTTGGAATTAGTTTGAACCACTTGCCTTAATTCTACTGTTGGGAGACATGTTTCTAATCCAGAAGCAAATTTTAAAAGGTTGATGGGCTTTTGCCTGGGTACTGCCTACTGCACAATGCCAACCTCCGAGGCGGAAGGCCAGGGGGTAGTGCTGCCTGTGGTTCGGAGCGTAGCGTCTGGGGGGCTGTGTGACGCAGGGCATGCCGTTTAACCTCTCTGAATTTGTTTTCTTCTTTATAGGAAGGGGATTTCCAGGTACGCAGCCCAGATGGGGAGCCTTGGAAAATGTGGAGGGTGTTCAGTTCATGCCCAGGGCACGAGGAGGTGAGTCAGCTATCTCCCAGGCTCCCAGGCCATGTGAGTGATGTGCTAGTACCTGCTTCATAGTGATGATGTGAGAATAGCATAAGTAAATAAAGTACGAGCGAGCTGGACACAAGGACTGGCATACAGCAAACACAGTAAATATAACAGAGGATTATGAATAGCTCAAAGCCACACGGCAAGATCCAAGAAGGCCGGTGAGTCAGCCGAACTCTCCCTGCAAATGTTCCCAGCTGAGGCTTGCCTTTCCCTGGGGCTGGTCCAGAAAACCCTTTGGGACACTTTGTCTTCGTGCTTCCCAACTTGAGGGCCCTAACACCCAAACACCTGCCTCCAGTTCTGGAGGCAAAATAAAAATTCAGAGGAGGGGACCACACACTGTCTGAAAACACGAGTGATGCTCCTGCGTCTCACTTTCCCCTCTCCCAGGTAACCGAAGGGCCTGGGTTCCAGGTGCACAGCCTGGATGGGCTGCCTCGGAAAATGGGGAGAGGGTTCAGTTCATGCCCAGGGCACGAGGAGTCCCAGGCCATGTGAGTGATGTGCTAGGAACCACACGCTTCCAGCTACCTCTGGGCAGAACCCTTGCAGGTCTGCAAGCACCTCGGGCTCCGTTTGTCCAAAATAGACCTTGCTTCTGTCCCCTGGTCGGCATGCAACAGGACTCCCAGCCTCCACTCTTCCCCTGCCCCCAAATCCATTCCCTGGCCAACTGGAACAGGGATCTCATTTGCTCAAGACCATCACCAGTTCTCTCCCTCATCGTGAAGTCTAGGAGGCCCTGCAAACATGGCCCTGCACTGACACCTGAATTTGAATCTTGCCACTGGTCCAAGATTCAAACTCAAGTGCACCTGAGCTTGAGACCTTGAGCAGTTTTCTTAGCTGCAGGTAGCCTCAGATTCGTTGAAAGTAAACTTGTAATAGTGCTGCCTACTACAGAGGGCTAGTATGAGGCTTTGTACCCAAGCAAGGGCTGGGACAGAGCAAGAGGTTTGGAGGCCAGCGCAGGGAATGCAGAGGAAGGGGGCGGGGGGCTGTCAGAACTAGGGAAGATGATGAGACCGTCTCGGGCATGCTGAGCGTGAGGGGCCTATGGGTATCCAAGGGAGGCCTCTCGGGGCAGCTGGACTTTGGGCCTGGAGTCAAGAGTGAGGAGGCCTTGGCTGGAAAGGAGTGTGGGAGTCACCAGCATGTGAGTGGGAAGATGAGCTCATGCTGAGGGAGGGGTCCCCACAGCCAGAGGTTCACCCAAAGAAAGAGAAGCTCCAGAAGGGGAGTCAGAGGGGTAGGGGGCCGCCCCAGGGAGAAAGGGGCTGGGGCATGAGGACTGCCACAGGGCAGAGGCTTCAAGGAAGCCAAGTTAACTGAAAGCAGAGATGTGTCCAGGGTATTTGGGGACTAAAATGGCATTCACTGGTGACCTTTGGTGAGGTCAGGAGGGGAAGCTGACTCCGAGCTAGACTGGGGGAGGGGAGAGTGGGGATGGTGATTGCAGGCAATTTCAGAGAAATGTGGCTGAGAATGGGGGCGGGGTGTGTGTGAGAACAATGCGTGAGGAAAGGGGTAGAGGATTGAGGTGAAAGAGGTTCTTTTTTTTTTTAAATTCTCACCTGAGGATATTTTTCCATTGATTTTTAGAGAGTGCAGAAGGAAGGGGGGGGGGGGAGAGAAACATTGATGGGAGAGAGACACCGATTGTTGCCTCCCACATGCACCCTGACCTGGGCAGGGGATCTAGCCTGCAACCTAGGTACATGCCCTTGACCAGGAATGGAACCTGTCTAACCACCGAGCCAAACTGGCCAGGATGAAAGAAATTCTTTTTAAAAAATATATATATTTCTTTATTGATTTCAGAGAGAAAGGGAGGAGAGAGAGATAGAAACATCAATGATGAGAGAGAATCATTGATCGCCTGCCTCCTGCTTGCCCCGCACTGAGGATCGAGCCCGCAACCCAGGCATGTGCCCTTGGCCGGAATCGAACCCGGGACCCTTCCGGTCCGCAGGCTGACGCTTTATCCACTGAGCCAAGCCGGCTAGGGCAAGAAACTCTTTATTGTAGTTGGTTACCAGTGGGAGAGGCCAGAGCCCGAGTGTGCTGCTGTGGGGAAGGGGCCAGTGGTTAGCTCTTAAACCCACGGTGCCCAGCACAGGCCTAACACACAGAAGGGACTCAGTGGAAGGGTGCTGTCTTTGAGGATGGGATTCAGAACCAGGGGGAGAGACTGGCCATTGGGGGCCCTCTGCATGATGCCAGGAGGGAAGGGTGATGGGGTGCCAGGGGTGAGCAGAGTGCAGGGCAGGGCCTTCCCGGGACTCT
This sequence comes from Myotis nattereri, assembly GCF_964212035.1. NCBI lineage: Eukaryota > Metazoa > Chordata > Mammalia > Chiroptera > Vespertilionidae > Myotis > Myotis nattereri. The sequence goes on from NC_138090.1 coordinate 13,107,047, forward strand.
GCTGCCTCCTCCAAGCTGGCCACAGAGGGAGGAAGAGGCGATAGGAGTGTTTAACGTCAGGAACCCTGCTGTGCACTCAGGAGACGGAGCCTGAGCTCTTGAAGACTGCCACCTGGCACCCCATCCTCAGCACTTTGGTTCCCCATCCTCAAATCCAGCAGCCTTCACTTTATCCCCTTCAGAGCCACGCCCTCCCCCCATGGCCAGCAGATGGTGCCAGTGAGCTGCTGGATTCAGCTGGAGCCAACCGGAGCCAGCCCTGGCCCCCCACCCACTCTGTGGCCCTCCAGAGCCCTGGGCATGCTAAGCGTTGGGCTCACCAGGTTTCTGACCAAGGGTGAGGGTAGGGGGCAGGACTAAGAACGAAGGGAGGCTGAGGGCTGAGGGCTGAGGGGTGGAGTGGCTCAGGGGCTCTTCTCCTTCTGGTTGCCCTTCATTCCTTTGCCCCTGCCAGGCCCTGCCTTATCTGCTGGGGCTCCTGCCCCCTTCCCTTCTCTTCCTTGGAGGCCCCTGCCAACCCAGACTCCTGGGTCTGGCAGAGGCTGGTTCTCTGCCCCTGGGCAGGCACAGCCTGGCACCAGTTCTCAGACAGGGCTGGGCCAGCCACTCCCAGCCATGACTGCCCAAACCACCTTCAGTCTACTTCTAGAACATCTCCACCTGATGAGGGGTAAGGGATCAGTTTACCCCCGAGGAGGTCACAGGGGCTGAAGCATAAATCCTGGGAAGGAGGCATGGCCTCCTGGCCTAGGAAGTGGGAGGAAGTATGTTAGAGGGATACACACACACACACACACACACACACACGGCAGATCATCTAGTCCCACAAGACCCAAGCCACACAAGATTAAAAGTTCTGTCCAAAGTGGCAGTGTCCCAGAAGCTGAGCCAGAAACACCCCCTCCCTGTCTGAGTCCTAGCCAATTTCTACTTTACAGTGAAAGACAATTCCTCACACCCCCTCTCAGCAGGTCCTTCGCCCCATTCCAGGCTTCCCAATGAGTCAGGATCTTTCATGGTTCCTTCCCAGGAACTTCCTAGGATCCTGTTTCTTAGTTTCTGTTCATCTTGCTTTCCCACTTCCACCTCCCTACCCGTCAACTCCTGCTTTTGGCAATGCTGGTACTACTTATTATGTGGCCTTGACCTTGAAGGTTGCCTGGGATCCACCTCACCCTCTCCTCCATTCCCTCTCTCCAACCCTAAAGGGAAGCCTTTATGGACTGAAGCTGAAGAGACTACAGGCAGGCTCAGTAGGGTGACTAGAACTGGTGTGTGTGTGTGTGTGTGTGTGTGTGTGTGTGTGGAGGTGGGGTGTCCCACCAATCCAGGTGTACAGCTCAGATCAGGGAGCCACGCCAAGGGTGCTATGCCTACCTCTGGGTCTGGGCCATAGATTCAGGGTAACAGGAGTCAGCAGGTTTTGGGGGTGGGGGGATGTTTCCCTGAGTTTCCAAAGGATGACCCAGACCAAGGAAGAGTTACTGGAAACATCAATATATACAAATGTCCTCACAGACACAGCGTCGGCACAGGGAGAGATGGTCCATATGTGCACAGACAAGCCATGGAGCCCATGAACTAGAGTGTATATAAATACAGGCACCCAAGGTCAGGCACCACACCCTCTCCAAGCAAGTCCTGCCTCACAGGGCCAGGGCTGATCTGTCATCTGTACTTATAGGAGAAATAGCAGGGGCACTGCACTGCTCTGGGCAGGAAATGGATCCTCACCCAAAGCCTGTCCCCTTAGGTGAGTCTGGCTCCCAGCCCCTCACTGAGATCCCCCTGGCCCACCAGGGGTCACGCCTGGGTAGAAAAGGCTTTTGAGGAGGCATATCTTGGCACATCCTGGGCACCTAAAATATAGAATGGGCGACAGAGCTCAGAGGGGGTCCACGACCATCCAGGACTTAGTGTGGGCGTGAATGAGACACTGGGCAAGCCCGGAAGCCCACAGGAAGCCCAGAGAGAGCCCCTCTGCCATGGGCAGCGCCTACTGCCTTCAGCACAGGGCCTGGCAGCCAGGTACTGGCACCAACTCCTAATGCCTGGCAGAGCCCTGGCATGAATGCCAAACACAAGGTGCCAGACACGGGGGTGGGCAGGGTGGGGGGCCGCCAGGCCACACACAAACACAAACCTTCATACACGCAGGAAGGGAAATGCACCCACACTCACATCACTTATTTTATCCCCTGGGGAATCATGGGAACAGGGCAGGCAACACCCTGTCCTAGAGGCTGCCCTCACTGACTCCCCAGGTGTCCCCATTGGCCCGGCTCTTGGAGTCCCTGGGGTAGGAGGGTGGGCTGGAGGTAATGGGAGGCCTAGTCGCTCCCCATGACTCCAGTTCTCCCCCGCTCTGTCTCCGCAGCAACCCCTCACATGTGAACTTGTGGCAGGAGGAGGAGATGGTGCATCCCCAGGGCTGGGAGGGGGAAGGCAGAGCAAGGACTTCCAAGAACCGGGTGATTATCCTGCTTCCCCCAGTCTCCGCGCCAAGCCGGTTTTGTGGCCCCAAACAGCTTCGGTGTGAGTGCGCGTCAGGGCGTGTGCGATGGCGCTGCGGGAGTGCGGCGCGTGTGCCGCCGGCGGAGGCAGCGGCGGCGGCCGGGCAGAGCGGGCGGTTCCCCGTGGTGATCCGGCCCCGGCGGCGGCGGCGAGCTGTCAGTGCTGGGCGCTTGGAAGGGAGGTTGTGCGTGTCCTCAGGTGTCCCAAGCAAGTGCGAGCTGGCGGTGTTCGCCTGGGAGCGGCGGCTCCGAGGCCCGGGAGCGTGTGTGGGGCGCAGGCGGGAGCGGGTGCGGACCCCTGGGGCTGGACGGACCTCTGGGGCTAGCGGACCGGCCCGCTCCCGGACACGGCCCGCGTCGAGGGGTCTCCTCCAGCAGCAACTTTGGGACTTTGTTCCGGCTTCTTCGAAAGCAGTTCTGGCTGCGGGGGCGGGGCGGGGGCGGGGGCACCTGCCCGGCGCTGGGTGCCAGGAGCGAGGGAGATGCCCCGCCCCCCGCCCCCGCCCCGCCTTCTCCCCGCCCCCAGGGCTCTTTATATGCTCGGCCCGAGGGCGAACCAAGAAAGCGAGTACTCCTCCGGTCCCCGGTCCGTTTTCTGCTGCACCCCGCGCCCTAGCCCCGGCCCCGAGTTCCTACCCCCGACCCCCAGCTCAGCCACCGCCCCGGCCCGCCCCGGCCCCAGCCAGCAGCCATGGAGCGTTGGCCTTGGCCGTCGGGCGGTGCCTGGCTGCTCGTAGCTGCCCGAGCGCTGCTGCAGCTACTGCGCGCCGACCTGCGTCTGGGCCGCCCGCTGTTGGCGGCGCTGGCGCTGTTGGCCGCGCTCGACTGGCTGTGCCAGCGCCTGCTGCCCCCGCTGGCTGCACTCGCCGTGCTGGCCGCTGCCGGCTGGATCGCATTGTCCTGCCTGGCGCGCCCGCCACGCCTGCCCGTGGCCACTCGCGCGGTGCTCATCACCGGTGAGTGCGCGGGGCGCGGAGCGTGGGGATTGCAGGCTGTAGGGCGGGACCGGACTCCCAGGGGACTCCCGTGGGCACGCCAAGGCAAGGCGGGCACCCAGCGCAGGAGTAGGAGAGTCCCCTTCCCCTGGGTGCAGGGAGCGAACCAAGTAGGAAGCAAAGCACCGCCTCAAGTCTCGGTTAACTACCTGCGGCTGCGGGAGTGTCGGAGCGAAAATGAGGCAGGGCGTGGGCAGGTGCGCTGGGGAGCGGATGGCTGAGAAAGTCTCCTGGAGTTCGGGGTTTGTGCTTGGCCCCTCCCCAGGAGAGCAATCTCTGAGGGGCTTCAGTGGATGGTCATCCCTTGAACTCTGCCCAACATCCCCACGTGGGGTGCCTCACCTCTTCCCTGAGGCCAGAGAAAGGCTCTTAGATGGGCAGTTGGGACCCTCACCACTCAATTGGCCGGTGCCCTTGGAACCCAGAAAAGCCTGAGGTCATCGTGAGAAACAGCTGGGCATTCAGACGCCTCTCAGGTCCAGCTGACCACCCTCAGACTCCTGAGAGAGGGTCTAGTCTGCACCCCAACCCCCATTCCTCCGGTCCTTTGTGCCCAGGAACGAGGCCTTAGAGAGTTGGGCTCAGGTGCCTCGGCTGCCTGGCTGAGCTCCCTTTGTCTGGAACAGGGAATAAATCTGTCACCAGATCGAGGGAAGGGAAAGGGGGGCTGAGGCCCGGCCGGAAGTGAGGAGGGGGAGAAAGGCCAGGGGGCACTGGCTCTGTTGTATGGGGGGAGGGCAGCCTACCCTCTCCCCCACTCCCATGGCTTTGGGCAGATGCTCAGGGCTCTGCCTTTACATTGGACTTGGGTCGGGGGTTCAGCCACCAGACTGGCTTCTCTGAGATCTCAATCCAGTAGGGGGCCCTGCATGATCAGACGGAGCTCCGAGAACTTCTCAGAGGAGGCCATCCTTGAGCTGGGCCTCAGAGGATGGGTGGAGATAGGTGGAGTATGGAGGTGTTTTGTGTGAGACAAAGGGTGTGGAACAAAGGCTTAAGGCAGGAATGAGCATGGTCTGGATAGGGGACAATCCAGAATCAGTTTGGCTGCTGGGATGTGGTGGGGCCTTGAATGCTGAGCAAGAATCCAGACTGTGCCGAGACGGGGTGAGGGTGGCACGAGGACTTCTGGCTTCAAGCAAAGAGAGGTGAGATAGAGCAGGGCTCGGGCTGGACGGGGGAGACCTGAGTTCAGGGTTCAGTGTAAAGACTCAGGGGATCCTACTTTCAGGGTTTGAGGAAGAAAGATGACAGACCCTCCTGGATGAAGTAGGGACTAGATTGTGATCGGCCCCCAGAGACGGGCCAGCTCCCCTCCTGCCTTCTAATTTTTGAGCTTTCTCAACAGGACCCAGACCATTGGCAAGTACTAGGTCTTTCCTGAGATCTCACCTCAGGCTTTGCTTGCTTCTACCAGTAGCCTTGAGTCTGAGTGGCAGGTGTGAGGAGGGATGCCTTCTGTGACTTGGGCTCCCCCCTCTCTAGTTGCAAAGCCCCACAATGGGGGAGGGGAAGAGGTCTGTCCATCCCAACCCACCTAAATATCAGATCAGAGGCTCCGAGTCTCCCAGTGCCCCAAACTCTGGAGGCCCTTCATCACCTGTGGGATCAGTAGGGGACCAGGTCCTGCCCCACCTGCCAGAGCTGCCACCTACCCCTCCCTGAGAATGCCCCTGTGAACCACTGGCCAAAGCTACTGAGCAGCTCAGCCCTGGGGTCAGGGTTTGGGCTCAGTGGCTGGGTACCTTGCGTGCATATCTGTGCACACATAGGTGGCAGGGGTCTCATGGGAGTGAGCCAGTGTGTTGCTCACAGTTCACTGCAGGTAGGTTGGAGGTATGTACAGGTATGTGTGTGCAGGTGAGTAAGATGAGGTGCAAGGTGTCATTAACTGTGCTGGGAGGCCCAGTTTTCTTGTGAAGGAACTGTCTGCTCTGGGGTGGGGTTGGGGTGAGGGTGTTGCTTAGGCAAATGGACACACACATGCTTATTCCCCTGCCCAGCTAGACTTGCCCAGGACCCCCCCCCCCCCGCCCCAGCCTGGACTGGCTGGCAGGCCCCCAGCCACACAAAGCCCAGCTCAAGGCCCCCTGCCCAGGTATGTTGTCTGCCTCGTGGCAGGGAGGGGGTGCAGAGCTGTCCTGCAACAGGAAAGCAGAGCAGCTTTGCAGCTTCTGCTCAGGGGGAAGGCCAGTGAGGACCCTGGATCGGAATGGGAACAATCAAGGAAGCAGGGGCTTATCGGACCCCCACGCTGTCTCTGCCTGGTGGTTTCTCTCTACATACCAAAGACAGGAAGTTATGTCTCCAAGAGTGGTAACTGACCTCAGGTCACACTTGGTGGGCTTGGGAAGGGATTAAAATGCAGGTCTGTTCTCCTCTCCATCCATCATTGTCCCTGTCCCGGGGGCAAGTGGTCTGGAGCTCAGAGAATGCTTCACTGTTGCCACTGATTGAAATTCCAAGGGTGGGGGTCGGGTGAGTTGGGGATGGGCCTCCCGCTTGCCTGGAACAACAGGAGGGGGTGTTGAGGTTGGGAAGGCAGGTTGGGCAGAGCCTGGAGGATGGGAGCAGAGGGCTTGGGCTTCATCCCACTCCCTGTGGGAGCCTTGGGAAGGTTTTCTCAGCAGTTATATTGTCATTTTTGGAAAGATCTTTATGGCTGCTTAGGAATTAAGATGGGACAGGACTAAAGAGGCGGCTGCTTCAGTGTTCAGGTAGGAAGAAAACGCCTGGGCAAGGGCAGCCAGAAAGAAAGGGAGGCTGTGCAGCAACACTGACCATTTGAGCAGCAACTTGGTATCAAGCCGGCAGGAGGACACGAGGACTGCGACTGGGTCTCAGGCCGACCTGGGATAGAGTCCCCACCTCACTGTGCTGAGTGACTTTGGGAAGCAGCTTAGCAATTCTAGGTCTCAGTTTCCTCATCTGTAAAGTGGGGCTCATAAGCCATGATCGATGGGGTTGCTATGGGGAGTCAGGGAGATGACAGCTGTGAAAAGGTTGATGCTCAAGTGCTCAGCCAGGGGGCAAAGCCTGCCAGAGATGGGCCTAAGAGAGGAGGGAGGGCTGCTGACTCCTGGTAGGTTGGGTGTCAGGCCTGGATCCCATCTGGTCCCTGGTGATCCTGGGGTTGTCTCAAGCTGGACTAGGCCACAGTGGGAGTTCACTGGCTACCCTGCCCTGGCCAGGCTGTGACTCTGGTTTTGGCAAGGAGGCGGCCAAGAAGCTAGATGCCATGGGCTTCAGGGTGCTGGCCACTGTGTTGGACTTGAATAGCCCCGGCGCCCTAGAGCTGCGTGCCTGCTGTTCCCCTCACCTAAAGCTGCTGCAGATGGACCTGACCAAGCCAGGCGACATCAGCCGTGCACTGGAGTTCACCAAGGCCCATACTACCAGCACAGGTCAGTGGGCGGCTCCTGGAAAGTGTGGCAGGGTGGATGTGAAGGGCAGGGATTGTAGGTTTGCTGCTGGGCTGACCATCATTTCCCTCCCTGCTCCATGCCCTCAGGCTTGTGGGGCCTGGTCAACAACGCAGGCTTCAATGATGTAGTGGCCGATGCGGAGCTGGCGCCACTGGCTACATTCCGCAGCTGCATGGAGGTGAACTTCTTTGGCACACTGCAGCTCACCAAGGGCCTCTTGCCACTTCTGCGCCGTTCCAGGGGTCGTATTGTGACCCTGGGCAGCCCGGCAGGTGAGTGCATTCTCACGCTGCAGCGGAAAAGGAGCCCCTCCACGGGGAGGGATGTGGGTCACCAGCCCAGGCTGAGCTCCCCGCCACCAATCCATCCCCAGGAGACATGCCATATCCATGCTTGGGGGCCTATGGGACTTCCAAAGCGGCTGTGGTGCTGCTCATGGACACGTTCAACTGTGAACTTCTGCCCTGGGGGGTCAAGGTCAGCGTCATCCAACCTGGCTGCTTCAAGACAGGTGAGAGTCAGGGTTGGGGGGCAGGTCACAGTCTGGGGCTGGAAGAGGGGTGACTGTGGGGGCAGGGACTGGTTGGAATGGGCGTGGCTTTGGCAGGAAGTGGGTCACTGGTGAGTTGGCTTCCCTAGCTGACCCCTAGCTGGTTCTATTACTTTTTCTCCAGAGTCAGTGAAAAATGTGAGCAACTGGGAGCGACGCAAACAACTGTTGCTGACTAGCCTGCCCCAAGAGCTGCTGCAGGCCTACGGAGAGGACTACATCGAGCATGTACACGGGCAGTTCCTGCACTCGCTGAGCCTGGCACTGCCCGACCTCAGCCCGGTTGTAGAGGCCATCATCGATGCACTGCTGGCAGCTCATCCGCCGAGCCGCTACTACCCGGGCCGCGGTGTGGGACTCATGTACTTCATCCACTACTACCTGCCCGAGGGCCTGCGGCGCCGCTTCCTGCAAGCCTTCTTCATCAGCCCCTGTCTGCCAAGTGCACTGCGGCCTGGCAAGCCTGGCTCTACGCCCACCCAGGATGCTGCCCAAGACCCAGACCCAAGCCCAGGCCCTTCCCCCACAGTGGCCCAATGAGCAGTGTGCATCTCTGGTCTCGGCTATCCCAGCAGAGGATGTCCCATGAGCCCTGGGGCCTCTCTGGGCGTTGTGGCCGAGTCTGTCCTAGAGCCTGGCCTCAAGGACCCTAGCCCACCTCCTGCCGATGCCCCCGGTCAGGCCTGGTGAGGCTAACGCTTCCCAGTGAACCTCTGGGCCTCTCTACTGCTTCATGAGCCCAAACGGGGGCACGCGGTTCGCCCGGCAGCTTGGAGAGCCCAGCCGGATGGGGAGTTCAGTGCAAGACGTAGCTGTGGCCTTTGACAGGTTCCCATAGTCGGTGCCTCTGCAAACTAAGTGACAGGGTAGGTTGGGGGCCCCCTCAGGTTATTTCTCAGCACGAGGCCTCAGTGCTGCGATTCAAAGGGTAAATCCCAACTGTTTCTTGACTGGCTCAAGAATTAGGGCCCTGACCACCCACCCCAGCCCCAGGGAGGCTGCACATTCTACTTGCCTGATTGCCATTTTTAAATAAATGTCTATTTCTCCTAGAATGGGGGAGACCCTGTGTTTGGAGGGGTGATAGGCTGTGTGACATACTGGGAACTGCCTGGGGAACCTCTGGGACTCAGCATGGGGGACGAGGCTCTGGGTACAGACTCTGGTTCTCACCTTCTCTCTTCACTGACCTGGACAGATCATTTATCCAGAGGTTTGGGTTTCCTCCTAGTGAAATGGTGGTGATAACCTTGGCCTGGGGAATGGGGGAGCTCAATGAAGCCAACAGGGAGGCCTGGGGGCTCTCCCCAAGTGGCACCCCCGCCCTGAGGAATCTGGCCGCTCTGTAGAGGGCCAGCCTGGGACTGCCAGTGCTAGCGACTGAAGGAGGCAGAAGGCTTAGGCAGGCAGGGGTGGGATCAGTAAGGGCGAACCCAAGGGGAGCTGGGAGCCCCAAAGGAGAGAGCGGACAATAGGGCTCAGGGCAGTTTATTGTTCAGAGGGGCAGGGCTGAGGGAGAGGGACGCACAGCTGCTTCCCCCAGGCCCCAAGGACACACACACACAGTTTCCCCTGGGCCATGGTTCTGGGGGTGACCCACAGAGGGGACAAGAGGCTCACGCTGCTACTAGGGGTTCTCATTCTGGAGGGGCACAAAAGTGACCACATGCTTCTTAGACACGTGGGTGGCTGTAAACAGGGCTTGATCTGGAGGGGAACTTGGTCTATCCTTGGTCAGGGGAGCAGGCACCCAGGCCCAAGAGCAGTCTCAGAAGCTCAGGGGAGCTGGGCAGCCACTAGGACAATGCCACACCCCCAGGGCAGGCAGGTGAGCCTGGCCTTGGTCACATCACACAGACACACACACTCCTGGGGAGCCTCGGGCCAGGGCGTTAGAAGATGGGGATGTAGTTGTCGATCTTGGCGCGGTGGCGCTGGGCGATGCACTCGGCGATCCACACTATGTTGCGACACTCCTGCTCCTTGAGCTTCACGAAGGCGTAGAAGACACCGAAGTGGAACTGGTTGAGGAAGGCCAGCTTGTTCAGTTTCACCTGCGGACAGAGGCAGGCGTGGTGTGCAGCTGGCCACGACCAGGGTCAGGCCTACGCCACCAAACCCTCCCTGTGACGGGCAGGCTGGCACCCACCTCGTGCTCAAAGAAGCGGTCCTCCAGGGTCTTGTCTCCAGGGTTGCTGCCTGCACCCTCAAAAAGCAGCTTGTACTCCTGGCCCAACAGAGTGGTGGGAAGCGTGAGCATGAGGGCACAGCTGGGTGTGGGGTGGGGATGCAAGTGCCAATATGCCCGCCCCTCGGTCCTGCAGCCAGGGCACTCACCGGGTAGTAGTCGGCCACGTTCTTAACCTGCTCGTAGTCATCAGCCCGAGCTAACTGTGCCAGGCCCTCCGGGTAGAGCCGCCCACAGTGCGGAAAGAGCTTGGCACGGTCCTCTTTGGACAGCTCTGTGCCGAAGGAATTGATGGTGATAATGAAGGCGCGGCGGTCTGCTTCAAACTGTGGGGCCAGAGCACAGGCAAGGAGAGAGGGAGGGAGGGAGGCAGTGGCCGGTCAGTTGGCAGGGCTTCCCCTCGGCCTCTTTCCCAGGGGACCGGCAGGCGGGAGGGAGGGCGCTCACCTCCAGGATGGGGCACATGGCATCGGCCGTGGTCCCGCCCAGCAGGGTGCAGAACTTGTAGAAGGACTCCAGGTAGGCCTGCAGAGCATGGGGCTTGTTCAGCCCAAGCAGGGAGACGGGGGGGGGGGGGGGGGGGGCGGGGGGGGCTTCCCAGGCCTCCTACTCATAGTCCCCGCTTCCCTCCCCAGTCCTTGCATTGGCCATGGCAGCCCCACGTCAGAGCCCCTGCAAGAGCCACAAACTCCAACTGTTAACCCCCCAAGCAGCAATAGCCTGCTGCCTTGTTCCCAACCCATAGTGACAGCAATTTCTGGCCAACTGCCTGCTTCATGGTGCAGTGCCCCCCACACCCTCATCCCACAGAAGGCCAGGCTAAGAGGGAGACTCTGTCTTTCTCTACTATTCTGTCTGCCTTTCCCCCAGATCTTCTCTCCTCAGTCTAGAAAACCACCTGCCGATGGGCTAGTGAGGGAAGGTTACTCCTGAGAGTTCATGGAGATGGCCTGGCCTGGGTGCCCGGGCCCCTCCTGGCCTCCACCTTACAGAACACTTCCTCCTCCCCCCACCCCCAGGCATCACGCAGTAGGAACCAAACTGTCAACCTGATTCCTGCTGAGAAATGATTATTGCCCCCTTGGACGTCAGCCCTGCAGAGCAATGGCCATGGCGGAACATGCGGCTGCCTGCCGGGGTGGGGGTAGGGGAAGGACAAGCACTTCCTGCCCCGGCAAATCGGATCTGCTGGGCATGAGGAGAAGACAGGTCAGCCCAGGCCCCAGGCCCCCCAGCCCTCACTCCTAAGAGCAGCCACACAGGCTCCTTCCCCACACCTCTCTCTGTCAAGGAAGGGGATGGTCTTGCAGCTCCCTGGAGAGCTCCCTGCACTCAGATCCTCCTGGGTCCAATCTGGTGGCCAGTCACAGGGACTCTGGCTTCACAGGCTGGAGACTACTCTTGGGGGCGAGGACTGGGAGGCGTGGGAAGCTTCCCATGCCAAGATCTGCCCTCCAAGGTGCCAGAGACCTTTGCACCCACTACCAGCTGACTTGGGCCACCAGCTGTGCTGCCCCAGGAGGAGGTGAGATGAGACCTGGGAGTCTGTAAGCCCAGCCCAACCTGGCCAGCAGCACTGGGCAAGCTGGGCTCAGAGAAAGGCCTGAGGTGACCACTGGGTCACAGAAAACAAAAGTCCAGGGCAGGGCAGGGAGTGAGAACCTGGAAGGGGGAAGGGGTCACATAGCACAGCGGATCCCCAGGAATGGGAGAGGGGCAGAAACAGCTGCCCACCCTACCATGACTTGGGGTACCTCTCAGTCCTTCTAGCACTGTCCCCAGCTCCTTCCTTCCCCGTGACCAGCCACACTGGCTGCACCCAGACCCCCAGGCCTGCTCCATCCAGTGGGGTCTGCAGTTCTTCCCCATGGGGGATGCGAATGCAGATAGGCTGACCCCAGGGTGAAGGAGGCTGGTGGACAGACCGAGACTCTCTTCTGGAGACCGGGGCAGGTGAAGGAACTGGCAGGACCCCAAAGGCCCAGGTACCAAGGTCATATCCCCACCCCCACCCCGTGCCCTGGAGGAGTCTGCTAGCCCATGGCTGCGCCAGCTAACTACAGTTCCCACCCGGTAGGCGGCTGAGGGTCCGCCTAATCTCCCATCTGTGGCCACTGGGCTGGGACATTGCCTGCTGGGCGGGCAGTCCTGGCATGGTGCCTGCAGCATTGGATCAATGTTTACAAGCTGGTGCCCAGGCAGCCCTTGCCAGTGACTCCAGGTAGAACCAGTCAGGCCCGGTGAGGGTGTGGGTTAGGCTGGGGGGACAGCCGCACCCCTCACCCTGTGTCAGGTCAGGGATCCCGGCAACAGGCCAGCTGGGCGGGCAGGAGTTCTCTCTTTCTCTCTTTCTTTCTCTCTCTCTCTCTCTCTCCTGATTGCTAGCCTGCCTCCCTACTAGCGGGGTGGATGAGAGAGCTTACTTTGCAATCAGGCTGAGTCGGGTGTGTCCCCAATGCTCTCAGTATAGCAAGTGGCTTCAGGCAACCCATTCTACTTCTGAGTCCTCAGTTTCTTCATCTTACAAATGAAAACACTGATAAGGCAGTCCTGAGAATGAAAGAAGCTGAATCTCCCTCCCTCTGGTATTGTCCCCTCTACCCTGTCCTCCACATTGCAAGTCCTCCAGAGGGGCTTTCTGAGGATTCTCCGATCCGTGGGAAACCTTTACTGCTGGCCCTGCACACAGGATAAAGTTCAAACTTCTGACCAGACATTCACGGCCCTGGGTGACTTACCCTGTGCCTGCTGCTTTTTCCAGACCCATCTGCTGCTGTCCATCTGGAACCTGCACTTCGACAGCAAACCATTTGCCACTGGCCCATGCTCCATGCTCGCTCTGCATGTGCGGTTCCCCTGCCACACCACTGCACCCTCAGGCAGGTCCTTCACTACCCCCAGACTCTCCCTCACTCTGGCCCAACCCCTGCAGGGCGACTGGAGGGCCTGGGCTTAGGATGCAGCCAGGAGTCAGCCGCCTAACTCCAACCAGGGCAGGAGAGGACCCTCGCTATAAAGAGCCAATAGACAGATGTTCTCAGGGTTAGGTCAGCAGGGCCCTTGGCCAGTGCTAACCTCAGCCCCGCTCAAGGCCCTACCCACTGCTGACCCATGTTCCTGGCTGCAGCCCCTCGGGGGTCCTGGTACCACAATTATAGCCCAGTCTATCCCAAATGTCCCTCACTGGTCCCTGGCCAGCTCTGCCCTTCACCTCTTTAAGCCAGGGCAGCACTGACCTAGGAATCCCAAGCCCACTCTTCCTCCAGGGGTCTCCAGCCCATGGCACAGCCTGGTGGGAAGCAGAAAGTAGGTGGGGGATGAGGATGATGGGACGTGGCACTGGCTCTGGCCTGGAACCTGACAGGGGCACCTGGCTACACCTGGCTGGGTCCCTCTCCCACCGTAACTGAGCACACTGTTGCTCTGCTCACGTGCCTGTACTTGCTGGCAACAGTCCAGGTGGGGAGAGCTGAGAGCTAAGGCCTGGGTGGTAGCCCGTGACCCTGCGGGATCGGGGAGAGCAGTCACCCAGGAGCCAGCTCTGACAAGCCAAGCTGCGGAGCACCCGCCACGCCCGCTGATCTTATCTAGGCTGCCGTGGGCATCTGGGGATGGAGAACCTGTTCCATGCAGCCTTGTGCCCATCACGGGAGCCAGACAGTGAGTGGATGAGCCCCCAGGGTGAGAACCTGGTGCAGCTGTGCCCTGCCCCAGCACCCCACATAAATCACAAGCCACCACGCCCACAGCCTGTCGGCCTGCAAGCCAATCCCCCGCTATTCACGGGGGGTGGGGGGGAGGGGAGACACTACCTTGTAGAGTGTGTTGCGGATGATCTCGATGTTCATCTCATCGAGGTCCTGCTCTGAGATGCAGTCCTGGAAAAAAGCCGCTGGGGAGAAAAGATGGGTGTGAGGCCGGGTGTGTGCACTTAGGTAAGGGTCCTAGGGCCCCTGCCACAAGGTCCACTTGGCTGGGTATTGGGGGTCCCCACCCTGGTTATTGCCTTGGAAGTGGCAGAAGCAATCCTCTGGACGATGAACACTGACCTGAGCCTTCTTGCTCCTAAAACTGATTTATAAAGCAGGCCGCCAGCCATAACATGACTTAATCGCTGCTGGGGCAGACCCAAGCTCCGCCATGCCAAAGATAGGCTTGCATAAGAGGCCACAACATCCTCTCTTCTGGGGGCGGGGGGGCAAACTGTGGATTTGGGGCCTGACGCCCACTTCTTCGCATCCCCCGCATTTGGAAAACCAGCCTCCTCCTCCTTAGGATAAGGAATGAGTTCAGCATCTGGGTGGGCACAGGCCAGATCAAGGGGCCACTGTCGGGCTGGAATTAGTGGCCAGAGCAGGATAAAGCCACCCCACCCAAAGCAGAACCTGTAGGCTCACTGCCTCTTCTTTAAAGATGAAGAAACTGAAAAAGCCACAAACAGCTCCGAACTCCTGGGAGATTCTGTGACAGACGAGGCCAGCAGGTAGGGCTCAGGCCTCTTTGTGTAGGACCAAGTGCAGCTTGGTGCCCAGTGGTTCAACCCTGGGAGCTTCCTGGAGGTGGTGCCCTGGCTGAGGACACTCGCTGGGGACAGCCTTAGTGCCTTCTACCCAGCAGACACGGCAGGCAGGAGCCAGCACTGTCTAGGCGGGGCCCTGCAGGAAGCTCTCAGTTCCCCTCTCGTGGCCTCGAACATGAACTCTGTATCCTGCTGGACACTGCCTGTCCTGGCCCCTGGGACCTGCTCAAGTGGAGGCGAGTGAAGCTACTGGCTTCCCTTCCCTGCTCATGGGCAGCCCGCCACTCCCGCCCAGCTTGAGGCCACAGTCTGACAGTACTCCGAGGGACCCGGGCCTCTCAACCCTCTCCCTGAGCTCAGCCTCCTCTGCACTCTGAGAAATCATCCAATTCCACAAAGTTAGGTGGTCTGAGTCGGGCCCTGGGTGTAGCCTGCCTGACCAAGCAAAAGCAACAGCACAGAAGGCCGGTGAGGCGGAAGGAATGGGAGGGGAAGCTTAAAGGCAAGCCAGTGGGTAGGCCTCAATTCTGAGTCAGGGTCACCCCCAGGGGTCCGCAAACGGCACACTGAGGCACTGGCACTGATGCCCACCCCTCCCTCCACCAGTGGCTCACCCAGGGGCGTGTCCACCAGGATGGCATTGTAGAGCTCGGCAGGTGTCTGCGCAATGTTCACGGCCTCCATCTGCTCAAAGCTGCCTAGTGGGTGGCATTTGGGCACCAGCTCGGCGATAGAGCGCTGGTGCAGCGTGCCCGTGATGAGCAGGATCACGTTGTCAATCATGTAGCTGTAACTACAGGAGGCACAAGAGCAGGCAGCCTGTCAAGGGGCCTGGAAGTCCTGACACCATGCCCCTGCCCCCACCCTGCACAGGTGACCAGCCCCTGGACAATGAATGCTGCCTCCTTTCCCTGCCCAAGTGTGCCCCCTACTCCAGTACCAGGCACACGGGACAGGCACGGCGCCTCCCCTGGTGGAGGGAGGATGGAATCCATGCCCCACGAGTGATTGGGAAACAGGTGTGAACAGCGTTCTGGCAGGCCAGGGGAACCGTGGGCACATGGAGGCGAGGCCACTGGCCAGCCTCGGGGATGAAAGAACGGGGAGATGAAAGAGTGTTCTGGGAAGAGGGAACAGTGTGTGTGAAAACCTGGAGGCCTTCACTGAGTGACGGACGCATTCGAGGAACCGAGCACAGCCAGGGTTGGCAGAGGGAAGGGAACCAGGGCAGTGCTGCCAGCAGGCCGGGGCCTGGAGGCTGGTCCTGCAGACGGGCTGAGGGTCCCGCCTTCATTTGAGCTCGAGGGCTCCGCGAGGACAGAAGCAGGGGTATCCAGTCCAGTTAGGGTCCCTTTGGCTGCTGCGTGGGAACAGAGGGGAGGGGAAGACGGCGGGGGAGGGAAGTGAGGAGTGGGGTGGGGAGAGCTTCTCTAGGGGAGGCCGGAGGGGAGCCGGTGGGAAGGCCCCTCTGGAGTAAGGTCCCAGGTCAAGCGGTGACGAGCAGGCAGACAGCTGCCCTGCACAGCCCACTCCGAAGACCGAGCACCGCCTCCTCCTTTAGGGCCTGAAGCCAGGGCCAGGCGTCTGTCCAGGATGCCTGGAGAAGACCCAGAGACCTGGACAGGAGGCTGGGCTCAGGTCAGTCCCAGGCAGAGGCTCCCCCCACCCCAGGCTCTGGGTAGTACATGGGCACCAGAGGGGGCTGTGGAGCTGGAGAGGGTGGGGCTGCCCAGGTCACCATGCCAAGGCAAGGGGCAAGCTCTGCCTCCAACAGTGAAGACAACAGCTCAAAAGGACTGGAGCTAGTTCTGCGCAGTCACCTATGTGGGGATGAGGTGAACGGCGGGGGGGAGGGGGTTCACAGTCAGACTGCAGTAGCCACAACATTCCTCAGCCTGGCACCAGCGAGGAATTCAAGGCACAAGGGAGCTGGCTGAGGCCTGGAGGGCGGACATCCTCCAAGGCCGAAGTTGGGTTCCCACTGGAGGCTGAGGTTGGGGTGGAGGCTGCCGCCCTGAGCTTTGTGTGAGCCACGGCCAGGCCCCTGACCTAAGGTAATCACTGCGCACCAGTGCCGATGCGATCCAAGGAAGCCGGCCCCAATACCAGGGGAAGGAGGCTGAGGGCCCAGGCTCCAGCTCAGAGGGCTGGCCGTTGGGGGAGCTCCCACAGGGCCCTCCAGGAAGGCGGCAGAAGGAAGAAGCCACAGCTCCTGTCCTGGCCTGACCCCCACTCTCCGCCTGCCTGCTGCTCCCCCAGCTCCCACCCGGCCCAGCGCCCTGCTACAACCTCTGCTCTCCTGGGCTTGGGGCCAGGCAACTGCCCTCTCTCCGCCCTGTCTGGCTGGGTCAGCTACAGGATGTGTGCTGAGAAGAGACAGGCCCCTTCCCAAACTGAGGGCTTCAGGCAAGGCCCATCTGCAGCTACAAGACAGAGGCCCCAATGCCAGCCTTCTGACCCCGACCTGACAGCCGGCAAAGTGGAGGCACCTCAGAGAGCTTTGTGCCTTGGTCTCGGGCCCCAGCCTGCATCTTCTCTACCCTGGACAGCACATCCCTCCTGCCCTCATGCTTCCAGAATCTCATGGACCCCAGGACCATGCTACACACACCACACCACCTCCCGCGACATTCCTGCTTGCACCTCATCCAGCCCGACTCTAGCCATCATGTTCTCCGAACCTAATGCTGCTCAGTGCTCCTCTTTCTGCTCCCACAACGCTCTGTGCAGGGAGGGAAAAACGAGTACTATCCAACTGATCCCACAACCACCTGCATCATCAGCTGTCAAAGGAAATAAGGCACAGGGTACAGGCACCAGGCCCCATCATTGCATAAGGCAGAGGAGCTCTCTGTCCCCATGGCCAGTGTCCACACACCTCCACCCATGCCCAGGGTTCCCATGCCCTAGGGCTCTACATTCCCCATCAAGCCTTATCTTCTCAGCGAGATCCACACAAGTCAGTCTTTGTTTTCTAAACCTCCCCACTCCTTGTGCCCCATCTGAGGGTATTAGTTTATGTTGGGAGTGGGGCGGGGGTCAGGGCCCAAGGTAGGTGCCTCCGGGTCCAGTCCCCCCTCTTCCCCCAAGAGGAGAACCCTGTGGGAAGACTCTGCCATTTGGCTTTGCTGCTATCCCTCCAGTGATGGGGAACAGGCCAGTTATGACTCACTTTTCAGCCTTGACAGCAGATGTGGGGGCCGGAGGTAGTATCCCCTGGCTGCCCCCAGCCTCTCTTGCTAGATCTAGCTGGTCACCAAGCAAAACGCTGAGCCAAGTGAGGGTCACTTGCGATCACACTCCCCAGCCCCTTCCAGGGCCCTCTTCCAACCCAGGCTAGGCAGCCCGATGGTCCTGTGACAGGTCCACCCTTCCTCCCCTTGGGTCAACCTCACGGTTACAGCGGCAGCCCCCGATATTCTCCCCTGCCCAGTGACAGCCAGAATCTTCCTTCCTGGGAGAAAGGAGATGACACTGGCCCAGCTGTCCGCTTCTCTCCCAAGGACTTGAGCAGCCAGGGAAATCCTCCTCCTTGCCTGGCTTCAGCAGCTGCCTCCCAGCCCCCAGAAAGCCGCTCCACCAGTCCTCCCTTCATTTGGCCTCACTAGAGAGAATGAGGTTCCAGCTGGTCAGCGTCTCCCTCCAGAGGGAGACAGCTGGGGAGTGGACAGGCGGCTGCCCGCCAGGCCAAAGAGGCCCTCGTGGGATGGGAGAGGGGCAGTCTGTAATCCTCTGCCCAAAGGCCCTCCCTCCCCGTGTCCCTTAGATTCGAAGATTCAGCTCCGGCCCACAGGAAGCTCGGGTTGGAGTACAGGAAGACACTTCCTCCAAGAAGTCTTCCAGAATCCCCAGGGAAGCCGGGTCCCTCTGCTGTGCCCTTTGGCGCCACCTGCTGGAGCACCGTGGCTTACTTCCCGTTCTTACCACCCAGCCCTGGGGGCCAGCCTGGCACTGGAGAGAAGGCCAGGATGACTAGGTACCCTGCTGGTCTATCCATCCAAATCTCTCATCATACCAACTGCGAAGCCTCAGATTCCCTTCTGCCATCAGAATGACTGTAGCGTGGCCAATAGCAGAACTAGAGAGGCCCTGACCTTCGCATTAACATCGTGCCCCAACCCCAGAGGCGCAGTTGTGTCCTCCCACTTGACCTGAGCCTTCTGGGCCTTGAAGGGCTCCTGTGTGCTCTTCCCTGGGCTCAGGAAACAGTGTAGGTACTGGCTTTCCCTCAAGGCAGGAACAAGGTCAAGCCCAGGACCTAGAAACCCCAGCAGGTCTAGATCCATAACCCGTAGAGACTGTGCCATCAACCCAGAAACACTGGTTGTGGACAGCAATGGCCGGAGGGCCCAGACAGGAAGCCTATCTGGAAACCTGATGCAGCAGGGCCCACGGTTGCAACAACGTGTCATAGGGAGAATGGCCAGTGTGATAACAGGCCCACCGGGCACTTGAGGCCATTGTCCTGGCACAAAGCTTCCCTCCAGCTGCTAACACTGAGGCTCCTGGTCCACCAGAAAGATGGGTGCCATGCCAATGGGTACCTGCCTCAACCCCTTTCAGCAACACCACTCCTCATTCCTGGGTTGAGCCAGAGTAGAGGAGGTGGAGTGGAGAAGAGCAGCCAGGGAGGTAGGAGTTAAATCTGAGACACCAAGAGAGAAAGGAGGCTCCAGGATCAGGTGGGGTTAGCGAGGCCATCGGGAGAGCGGGTGGCCAGAGCGGAGGCAGTGGCCTGGTGTGGGGCAGACAGACCCTGAGTGAGAGGTTCCTCTGGAGTAGGCTGTCATCAGCCACATGGTCTTGAGATGATTCAGCTCAGCCTCCTGCAGTAACATGTACTAGTACCAAGGGCTGCTTCCAGGCCCAGCCATTAACTTGCTGTGAGACTTGGGACAGAGCCTCTAACCCCATCTGATCCTGGAGTCCACTCAATGCGGAGAAGCCTCCTGTGACCCTTAGTTCTATTTGTGGCAGCTGCTCACAGGCCTCTCCAGGAGCTATCTACACCACCACTGGCACCCACCCCCCTGCATCCATGCACCCCCCCTGCCTCCTGGCACTGGGCCTGGCCCAGAGCTGATTCTGGTCATCTGTGGTGGCTGACGGCTTGGTGGACTCTGTCTCTCACCAGGGGAGGGCAGGGTAAGTCTTGAGCTTCTGCTTGCACACCTGCAGTGACAAGGAACTCACTGCCTCCTGGAGAGTCTTTTCCTGCCACCCTGAGGCAGCTCCGAAGGCAACGGAGAGACTCTGAGCGATGGAGATAAGGTGACCTCTGTGTGTGGCTCCTAATGAGGCCTGGAGACCTTGGCCACATGAAAGGCGGTGGTGGCTTTAGCCAGGGCCTTGTGGTGGAGTGATGGGTCTGCTGGAAGCGGACTGGAGGCTCGAAGGGTGTTGGAAGGTGAGAGAACAGACACTGAATATAAAAGTTTAGGCCAGCCCTGGCCAGGTAGCTCCGTTGGTTAGAGCATCATCCCAATACGCCAAGGTTGCAGGTTTGATACCCAATCAAGGCACCTACAAGAATCAACCAATGAATGCATAAATAAGTGGAACAAAAACAGATGGCTCGCTCTCTCTCTCTCTCTCTCTCTCTCTCTCCCTTCTAAAATCAATAAACAAAAATTTAAAAAATAAATAAAAGTTTAGGCCCCAAGAGACGGGTTTTTTAGATGCTAATGGGCAGAATCCAGAAGGGAACGTGGATGCACAGACAGAAGTGTAGAGGACTGACCACTTGGGGTCCAGCGAGTGGGGTGAGGGGACAGAGGACATTGGCGGTAGGACCCCAAAAAAGAGGAGAGCACCTCAGCCACCGGACTGGGGTTGGAGGCACAGATGTAGACTGGCCTCTATTATCTCTGTGGAGCAGGAGGTAGGTGAGAGAGAAGGCTGGGGGACCAGGAGAGGGATGGTGCTTAAGATAGGGAGGTGGTCTTCCCACCCTTGAGGGGGATGCTCCAGGGGCTGGCTGGGCAGGGACTCGTCAAGGCCGACTGAGCTGGTCTGTGTGCATGTCTGGCAGCTGGGTTCACCCGCCCAGTGCTGCTGCCGGCTTCCCCAACTTTGCTCCCAGCAGCAGAGGTGGGGGAGGGTGCCTCCGGGCTGGAGGCTGCTGGGATTCCTCCAGGGCTGGGGGGCTGCCAGCCGGGTGGGACCATGAGATGGGCAGCCAAGAGAGCTGCGGATGTTGGCAGAAGAGTGCTCGAATGATGGACCAGGGAACCTCAGCTGGGGAGGGAGGAAAATGAAGAAAGAGAGGCAGCAGGGGAGGAAGCAGGGCCTCGTGTCCTGCTGAGTCCGGAACCCGTGTCCCACAAGGGACTAAGAGTGGGCTGCAGCGCCTGAAGGCTGTGGGTAGAGAGGGGGTGCCTGACTCAGCGATTTCAAGGGTGGAGCAGTTCCAGGGGGTGACATGGTCTTGGGCAGCCATCGGTGGGGGCGGCTCAAGCGGAGAACAGAGAAGCAGAGAGATGACGAGGTCATGGACTAAGCAGCCACAGGTTCAGACAGGCTGACACGTGGCTGCTGAACTCTTCCCGAGTGAGGGAAAGAGTAAGGGGTTGGGGAGACTGTAAGCCACAATCACCCGTGAATGGAAGGGGCGGGAAGTGACAGGCTGCCACAGAATAGCGCTTGGCTGCTCTAAGCATACTTGGTGCTTACAGCCAACCTCCAGCAAAGAGCTGGCGGCTGTGTGGCCTCAGTCACGCTCAGAGCTCTCTCCAGTTTCATGGCCTGGCAGGCAGAGACCAAGCCTCTAAGGGCACCAAGAAAGGCCAGGGGCGAGCTAAATAGGCAGGTGGCCAAGCGGGATGCAGGACATCTGCCCTCTGACCACTGGCATGGGGTTGGGTCAGGCCTCCTCTGGCCAGCCCAGCAAGAAAGACCAGAACATTCATCAGGAAACTGGAGGAACCTTGTGCAAACAAGATGAAGGCCAGGCTCTGGCAATAAACACACAGTTTCCTTGTATGTCCTCAGCTCTGGCCTTGAGGCAAGGGATACACAGGCCCAGGCTAGGGGTTGACTGACAAATGGGGTTCTGTGGCCTGATTCCCCAATGCTACAGCACAAGACACACCTCATCTCTGAACTCCTGCCCCAGGAGGACCATGTCAGTTTTGCCTTTTTTTTTTTTTTTTCAGTTGTACCTTGACCGGGGCTAGGGCAGTGATTACGGGTTAAGTCAGGACAGCAGGGGGCCCCTGGGCACCAGCTGGGCACAAACTTTTTTTTTATAAGTAGAAAGAGTACACTGGAAAGGCCCTGGCCGGGTAGCTCAGTTAGTTAAAGCGCCATCCCAGTACACCAAGGTAGCGAGCTCCATCTCCAGGCAGAGCACATACGAGAAGCACTCAATGAATGCATAAACAACAACAAATTGATGTTTCATTCCCCTGTGGAGAGAGCCTGCTTCCCAGCCTGGGTAGGTTCCCTGAGCCCTTTGGGTGTCCCAGCCTGTGGCCCCTGCCTGAGGTTGGTGCTCTTAGAGCTGCTGACACCACTTGACCTAGTGGATCGTGAGTAAGTGGCTACTCCTGGGGGTGGGGAGTGGGGAGTATCAGGCTAGGCAGCAGGAATCTAGCCCTGTCCCTGCAAAGACAGGGCAGGTATGTCAGGTCTCAAGGAAGAGGGTGAGGACACCGCAATCAGGGAACGGGCAAAGCAAGGTGGTACCCCCCGCCCCCAGGAGAGTGCCTAGAAACCTTCCTTCCCCACAACTCACACACACTCCACCAACTCAGGGCAAACTCCTATAAACCAGCCTCTGACATGCCTCTGCTCGCCACGTGTGAGGCAGCCACATGGACGGAGGCCCTCTGTTTGTCCATCAGGCCCTGGCTCATGGTTCCTGGGCCGTTACTGCACAGGGGTCTCTCTACGTCCCTGTTTCCAGAAGTACACCCAGCGAGCACAGGGTGCCTTGTCCAAGTGCCCTCCCCTAGCCTGCAGGTCACAAGGCCTTTCCTCTCTCAGCACTGCCAGGAGCTTAGTGGAGGCAGGGCTACACCCAAGGGTTAGACAATGGGGAAACTGGGCAGTCAAGGGTCGTAAGCATGGCGGCCTGGCCAGAACTGGGAAAGGCAGCCAGGGGTTCAGCTTCCACTCCCAACCCCACCATCCTTTCTCCCTGAAACCCAGGGCCATGGTCAGAAAGCCTGAATGGTCCATCCCATGAACCTGGCTCTTCAGAGCTCTGTCCATCCCTGACCCCTGATCCCTGACCCTGACATGGGGGTCAGGGGCCCAGTGAGTGCTCATTGTGGGTGCTGTGAGTGAGGAAAGGGTTCCCCACCCCAATCTCTGTCACACCAGTGGTGCAGGGAAAGGGGCTACATCCAGCACCACAACATGGGATACGTGCCTGCCCACCAGTATCCTAGCCAGAAGTGAAGTGGCTGGTGACCCTACTCTATGGGTAGTGGCCTGGAGGTCCAGTGTTACTGAATGACCAGCCCAGCCATAGAGCCCAGGAGGACTCTACAGGCAGCTGGCCTAAGCCATGCTGGGCCAGGTCCATCAGATGCAGCCGTCCTGCCCAGCTGGGGAGGAGGCGAGGCACTGTAGGGAACACTCACGTAATGAAATCCAGGAAGCTGGCGAGTGGCTCATAGGCGTGGTTCCTCATGTGGCGGAACTCCACCACCATCTTCTCCTTGAGCCGGTCATCAATGACGGACACTGTCAGTGGTGATGCCTCGTTGGCCAGGAAGTTGCCGTAGTCAGTGCTCTGCAGGTGCAGCTTCAGGTCTGAAACCCAAGGATGGGGTGTGAGGGCTGGCCATGCTGAGTCTCCTCATCCCGACCCCGATTCCCAGCCCTAGCCTCTCCCCTGGAGTTGAGTCCTGCTGCTCCCCTAACTTCCTGTCTCCACCTCCACCTCCCTGTTGGCTCAGGGCCTACTCCAAAGCAGTCAGCCAAGGCCCTGGAGATGCCCCAGACCCTTGGGCCATGAGCCAGTATACTGTCCAAGCACAGTACAGTCTAAGTACAAGTAGAACCATTGTTCCTCCAAATGACAAGGCCGGAAACTCCAACCTAAGGTGCCATTCATAAGCCTTTGAGGTCCTTCTGCAGGCAGGCTCTGGGGTGACCCTGACCAGGAGCAGAATAAGGCACACGCCCTGCCTTCCACAGCCTCCGGGCTAGTAGGGCAATCCAGCACACCCCCAGGCAGAAATCATACAGATGAAATAAAGGACATGCCGTAGCCCTGCGGGGAGAGTGGAGAAGGCACCAAGAAAGGACTGAGAAGGCAAGAGATGCTAGGCTGGGCCACAGCAGAGGGCAGGGACAGGAAAACACACAGGTCAACAGCCAGGAGGCTGGTGTAAGGCAGCGGTCGCCAACCGGTGGTCCGTGAGGTCCGAAAGGTTGGCGACCGCTGGTGTAAGTGACAAGTGGCCTAGAGAGCAAACGTGTTAGGTGGAGAGGAAGCTGGAGAGGCTGGGGCAGGCAAGCCAATCTCACAGGCTCTCCTGAGCTCTTAGGGACAGTGGTGAGGAAAGGACTGAGGAAGGACAAGTGAGACCCAGGGGATCAGGGCAACAACCCCACAGTCTCCCGCTTCTGCCCGTTTCCCACTGCCCAGTCTATTCTCCACACACAGCCAGAGTGATCTTCTTAAAACACCAAACAGCCCACACCACTCCGTGATGCATCCTCATCTCAGGGCCCTTCCTGTCCCTTGCCTGGAAAGTGAGGCTCGCTCCTCAAACACCCCCTCTTCAGAGGCCTCTGCTGCAGCCCCGTCACCCTTCACTGTGCCCCTTTTCTTTGTAACACATATCCCACTGCGCACAGGACATATAAGCTCCACGACAGCTGGGACTTTCACTGTGGCAGCCTAGAGTCTAAAACAGAGTAGTTCTGGTGCATTTTGATGCTCAGCAAAGAGCTGTTGAATGAATGAAAGACTGGGCAGAGGGCTGGTGAAGACAGCACAAGAGTCACTCCTGCAATGTGAAAGGGGACACTGGCAGTGATGGCAGACCAAGGACGGTGGCTGAGACGGGTCCATGGGCGCATGTGTGTGTGTATGAAGGCTCAACAGCCGGAGCTGCCTCTGCTGCAGGGACTACATGCTTTCCTCCACTGGGGAGGTTTCCCAAAGGACAGCAGGAAAGGTGACCATTTCCACCAGCCCGCCCCCGACCAAGGCCTGTGTGTCTGAGAGCCTAGGAGGCCATGCTATCCTGGTTGCTTAAAGAAGAAGAGTAGGGCATATAATCCACCGACAGGCTTAAGGGACCCCTGTGATGCCCCTCCCCCTGTACCACATCAGTGCTCCCAGCCCAGAGTCAGATGTGCTAAAGGAGCGATGGGAGAGCATGTGGGAGGGGGGGGGGGGGGGAGTACACCCCTCCCACCTGCATCTCTGGGTGGCGCCCGGGAGCAGGCAGCACTCCAGTCCTCTGCGGCTCCTGGGCGCACACAGAGTGAACTTTAAACTCATGAGGCTGCAGGCGGCCTTCCTTCACCATCGCTCTACCATTCACACCGGCTTTTCTCCCATGGCCAAGCTAAAGCAGAACAGAACCAAGGGCAAGGTACAGCAGGGGAAGCTGACAGTCTCCTGCTCTGCCACATGGATCCTGCTGTCTTTTTGCCCAAAGGATTGTGCACACTCCTATGTGCTCACCCCAGGCCGTCTGCCCGGGGCTCTACTTCTCCCCATCCTCACCAGTCAGGCCATGGCTCACTTATGCCAAAAATAAGGCTCAGATGGGAGAAGGACAGGTGAGACCCAGTACTATTGCTCAGTAATAATTCAGTTGTTACATTATTTTGATTATTCATTTGGCTGTTACAGAAAAATCCTTAACTGTAACTGATGGTAGTTGATGTAATAGTATATCACCTGGCCTAGCCTGTTTGGCTCAGTGGATAGAAAGGTCCTGCGGACTGAAGGGTCCCAGGTTCGATTCCGGTCAAGGGCATGCACCTTGGTTGCGGGCACATCCCCAGTACGGGGTGTGCAGGAGGCAGCTGATCGATGTTTCTCTCTCATTGATGTTTCTAACTCTCTATTCCTCTCCCTTCCACTCTGTAAAAAAATTCAATAAAATATATATATTTTTAAAAATAGTATAGCCCTGGCTGGTTTGGCTCAGTGGATAGAGCGTTGCCCTGTGGCCTGAAGGGTCCCAGGTTCGATCCCAGTGAAGGGCACACACAAAAAAAAAATAGTATATCACCTGTATTTCTACCTGTAATGGGCTTTATGTGCTAGATGTTAATATCCTTGACCCTGGGCAAGGGCACGAGTTCTTTTAAAAGAAACATGGTTTACTTGCACAAAACTGATCAGTTTTGAGAGATTGTTAGTGTCCTTGAAGTGATTTTTGTAGGTGTGAAACGAATGGTGAGAATATGAATTGGTCCCTCTTATTCTAGTACTAGAGGCCTGATGCACGAATTCATGCGCGGGTGGGGTCCTGCAGGGGGGTGGGGGGGGAATGCAGGTGGTTGGCCGTCTGGCCCCACCCCTACTTGGGGTGAGGGGCCAATTGGGGGAGGGGCCGTGGGAGTTTGTGGGCGGGGGGGGGCGCAATCAGGCCCCCATTGGGCCAGTAGGCTGCTGCAGTGCATGTCATAGCAACTGGTCATTCCGGTCGTTCTGTTGTTCTGGTTGTTTGGCTTTTATATATATAGACTGAAATTAAGTCTAATGAATTTATCAAGTCATGTTCATGCCCTGATTTTATATACTTTCATCTCTCAAAAAGTATTGTGATACTTGAAAGAAAAGTGGGCGGGTGTTCTGGCCTGGGTACAGCAGATGCAGATGCTCAAATCCCCACTAGGGGAGGCTGTGGAGCAGACAGTAGCTGGAAGCCAAGCCTGGCCTAAACCTGTCCACTTCTCTCCCCTTCCCTTACTCAACAACTCCCCCACCGCCAATCACCCTCTCCCCTCTCCAACCCCCACTGACTCCATCCAACACCTGACCCTGGCCAGGTGGGAGTCAGCACCCCCAACATAAGGGGGAAGCAACACCCACTTTAACTGGAAACAGATGAGGCCCTGGTGAGTACCTAGCCCCTGCCAGGAGCAACGTGTGTGCTGGGCCTCCCAGGCATGCCCATTTCACAGACTCAGACAACAGAAGTCAGAGCGAATATGAAAATTGACCAGAGTCCAACAGACAAACACAGAGGGGCTGAGATGTGGATCAGGCCTCATGGATTCTGTCCATCCCAACTCTGGTCTCCTCTCCTCCCTTTGCATCCTTGACCACATTCTCCCACAGCCCTTGGCCCAGGATGGGCCTTCCAAATATACACCTACCTGCCCAGACAGACTTTAGTCCCACAAAAGCTGGCAGGTGGCAAAGAGGCCAGAGCCTCCACCTGCATCCCTGGATGGCACCCCATGACCTCAGAGGCAGCCTGGACACTGACTGTCCACCTGACACGAGGCCTTGGCCTGTCATGACTCATTGGCGAGCCTCTCTGGCATCACTTGTATCAGCCATTCCTCGAGAAGCTAAGGACGTGTGCATTTAACCTGGAGAGTAAAGCCGAGGGGTGGGCTCTCCTTTGCAGCCCCCTCCCTCCCGCCCCTCCCCGGGCTTAGCATGGGCCTTAAAGCAAACCCCCTGTGCCTTGGCTGCTTCATTTTGCTGACGCTGCATCTGGGGAAGCCACGGCTCCCAGCACTGCTGGAAGGCAGACAGCCGGGTGGTTTCTGCTGGCGTTTGTCAGATCAGAGCAAACCCGGGAGACTCTACCGAGAATCCTGCCCAAGGCCTAAGAGTCTTCCTTACCAGGAAACTCATTTTTAAAAGTCCCCAGGGACACTGTCGAAGGGCCGTTCCAGACCACTTTCCCTGGCCAAGCCTCGTGTCTCCCTGTGACCCAAGGAGAGGGGACAGCCTGCCAGCCAGGAAGGCGACTTGGATCCCTCAGCTGGGCCCACACAGGGCTTCTGAACCAGCTCTGACCCTATCCGAGAAGCTGGCGGCTGGGCCGTGGCTGGCAGCCCCAAGCCCTCTGGACAGTCCTCAGGGCTGGACAAGGCCCGTTAGAAACCTCCCCACCCCATCCCCCACCCTCAGCTTCCTGCTCCCTCAGAGGGACGTGAGGAGGAGGGGGTGTGACTGGGGGGTGGGATCTGAGCACAGGAGGAGAGGCCTGGAACTTGTTGAGAGCTTCGTGGGAGACCTGGCCACCCAGCCCTGGCCCAGCCCCCGAGGGCAGCCGAGGACGCCAGGGGCTCTGGGAAGGCAGGGGCTAGTTCTGCTCTGTGCCTTGAGCTCAGCAGCCTGACAGCCCCAGGGATGGCCCCAGAGAGCCCCAGACATGCCTGGGCTGAAGCTGAGCAGTGTGCTGGTGAGCACAGACTCGGGGTACCGCACCGGTCTACCCACATGCCCAGCTGTCTACCCCAAACCCTCCCATCCGTGGCCTGGCACCAAGAATGTCTGGTCAGCTTGGATCTCACAGTAAAAGGCTTCCTCAGAGGACGATTTCTCACGTCCAAGAAGACGCTGCTGCTATCAGAAGTTCACTCTGCATTCTGACCTACATCCCTCCACAAAGGAAGCCAAGCAACGCAGCTTCCCAGTGCCGCCGGCCTCACCTGAGGGCCGTGGGCCTGCTCCTCAGCACTCCTCACCCTGCCCAGGACCTTCCCACACCTCCTCCACTGCCCAGTGCTGCCTGTCCTGACGTTCTGGTGACGTTCCCCCAACTCCATATCTGGGCGCAACCCAGGCGACCTCACCACCACCACAGGGCCCTTTTGCGGGGCTCCTGCTCCCAAGTCCATTCTCTTCACCATTATAAGGTTGAAGTCCTCAAACGCGTTAGTTACCTTTACCCAGCAGCCCCTGTGACCCCAGAGCTAGAGCCCTGCCACCTCCCCACAGCCTGAGGCCCCATGCCCTCAGTCCTAGCACTGCTTCAGCTTCAGCCCTGGACTCCTGGGCCCTACCAGTGCTATTCTCCACCTACGGTGGCCTGCCTGTGACCTCTGCCCCCAGCAAGTGCTCCAGGGAAGTCCACAGGATGATGCCCTAGAAAGAAGCCCTTGAAGTGCAGGAAACAGGGCTGCTTCCTCAGGCCCAGCCAGAGCAGCTGAACTGGAGGGCACACCCCCAGCCTGGAAAGTGAGAGCGCCTGCCCCTCCTCTTCCACGGGCACTGCTGTCCACCCTGCGGTTGCCTGTGTCAGAGACCATGGCTGCGGCTCCAGCAGGGCCCAGCTGAGCTCTCCGAAGGTGCCTGGGCAGGCTGCAGCCCAACACCACCTGGCGTGGCTCTTCCTCCCAGGGCTCCTAGGAAGGACCACACCAGATTCAAGCTGGCCCCGCAGTTTCCATCTGTCCTGCCACCTCCTGTCTACTCCTCAACCCCGGTCTTCTGGTCCAGGACCCCCCCCCCCCCCGCCCAGTGGTAAAGCCCTGACCCCAGCTGGCACCTCTGATTACTACTCCAGCCCTTGATTAAGAGGGGGCCTGGGGAACCCTAGCCTGATCTGCACTCTCTGCAGGACCAAGTGTGGGCCTGGCAGCCAGCCCTAGCCAAGCCTTGAGAGGTGGCAGCTGGGCAGCCCTGCTCTCCATCCACTTTTTGAAAGCTTTCCCAGATCCTGCCAGCCCTGAAAGTGATCTTTCAGCCCCTCCAGAGCTCCCAAGGGCAGGAGGCACGTGGCCTCGCTAGCCCCCACGCCTCTGCAGCCCCTTCCTAAGGGCTCTAGGAAGACAGGAAGGGAGGGTCTTGGCCCCACGCAGTCCAGGGGCCCAACAGGCATAGAGGCAACCCCTGGCACAGTATCCTAGGCGGGGCAGCCCCCTGCTCTAGACTCACCCATGGCCTCATGGCCCACGGAGGGACCCTGCTGGCCAGCTGGCCACGGCAGAGTGTGAGAGGACAGCGTGTTCCCAGACTTCACTTCTGCTTTTCCAGAGGTCACTCAGCAACACTCTCCTGGGGAGCTCAGGGGTTTTCAGGAATTGCGGCCCGCTGAGTGAAACCAGATGTGCAGACATGCTCGCTAGAACCTAGTGTGCCCATCCTGCCACTCCCTGTGAGGGCGCAGGGCACTGTAGCCGGTTATACCTCTCCCCTGGCCCAGGTGAGGGGTCTGCTCTGAAGGGACCGGACCTGGGCTCTGGCTCCAATACTCACTCTGCCCCCTGAGGCTCTCTGATGCTGCAACTTTGGGGGCTAAAGCAGGGAAACTCAAACAGATGCACAGATGTGACCAGATGGCCAGGCTGGTGGCCCGACGGAGCCAGGGCCCCCCCACCCTCAGTGAATGTGCTGTGCCTGAGTCTCCTCCCCAGGCTCTGGGGGTGGGTGAGACCTCTTCTTCATATCAGCTCCAAAGCAGATGTGTACACTGGTGGCCTGGCTTGCAGGGTCAGAGCACTACATCTGGAGCTCCCAGTGTGGGAGTCACAGCATGGAAACCATTAACCCTGGCTTTACCTGGGGCCTGAAGCACAGACTAAGCATCCTCTTCGCCTCCAGGCCTATGCCAGAGCACATCACAGACTCCCTGCAAACCTCATGCAATACCAACTAACCGAGTTCCAACTCTTCCTGTCAAATGCAGTTCCTCTTACCCTCTCTCGGGTGCCGCCTGCCATTCCCCGTCCAGAGCTTTGGCACTGCCCCTGCCTCCAACTAAGATGTCCATGGCCTCTTGCCCTGGCCAGTGCAGGGCCCACCCGTCATCCCTGCTGGTCGCTACAGCACC
This sequence comes from Myotis nattereri, assembly GCF_964212035.1. NCBI lineage: Eukaryota > Metazoa > Chordata > Mammalia > Chiroptera > Vespertilionidae > Myotis > Myotis nattereri. The sequence goes on from NC_138090.1 coordinate 13,136,953, forward strand.
AGGCTTTCTCTGCAGCCCCGTTTTGCTGGATCACTGGTCTTAAGATATTACTTCTTAGGTGGCTCAGTGGGGCAGGGGAGAAAACCTGGGCTTTGGAGCCAGTCTCCTGGGTTTGAATCCTATCTCACAGCTTGGCCCTGAGCAGCCTGTGGAATCTCTCTGAACCCAGGCTACAGGCTGGTCACCCAGTGAAGGTCCCTATAGTGCCCGCCTCCCAGGGCACCCGCCACAGACCCTGAACAGAGGCAGTGCTACAGAGAGGACTGAGCCCAGCCCCCCACAGTCCATCTCTCCGGGCAGAAAGGATCCCACCCAGAGCTTCCCAGCTAAAACCCTCAGCCCCTGGCAGGTGCTGGGTGCTTGACTGCAGGCTGTTGCTCAGGCTGTCCTACTCAGGGCTCCACAGAATGCCCCTGCCCTTGCTTCCCATGGTCCCTTTCTGCCCCACGGGCTCAAGCACGTTCTCCTCCCTGTCATGAAGGCTGCGGGGGCCTCGTGCAGCCTGGGCATGCAAACACATAGGCCCTACTCTGCTCTCTCCTGGCAAAGGAGCAACAGAGCTGGCTTGAAATTTGGGACTCCTGTCCCCAAGCCCACATGTCACCTCACCTACCAGCAAGATCACACAGAGCTATGGGCAGCCCCAGGTACTCAGCAGAGGCAGGACCTAACTCTGCACCACCTGCTACCCCTGGAGCTGCTGCCCTGGGGGCCACAGGAGCAGGCAGGAGGGACAGCCAAGGGCAACCTTTGCTCCATGGGAAGCCCCTGGGCTGGCGGGCCAGCAGTCTTGGGAAGAACCTGGAGTCTACTGCTGGCACAGCCGCATGCAAGCTACTGGGTTTCAGCTGGTGCAGGGTAGAGCTCCTGCAGCGAGAGGCCAGGAGTTCTCCTTCCTCGGTCCCTGAACCAGCATTTTATTTCATGCCTGAGGCCTTTCAATGAGGTGAAGCATTTGCAAAAGGGGATGGGACTGATCTGCAGAGGTGGCCCAGCTGATATCTGGGGCCAGTGACACCACCCACCAGCATATCAGATACAGGGATCGAATGGGAGTGTCACTCCCCATGTCCAGGAGGCAGCAGGATGTCTGACCCAGTTCACCACCCTTCTCCCCGCTCTGAGACAGGTGGCAGGTGATAGCAGAGCCACATTTAATTGCCCTCATGCTCTCCAGAACACCTCGTCCCTGTGGCTGGAAGAATGAAAGCATCGCTCATATCCCATGAGGAAGTCAACCTATCCAACAGTCAGGAGGGTGCCAGGTAGGGAACGGTCCCATGTGCCAAAGGGAGGGGCAGAACTGGTTACAGCTGCACCCAGGGCAAGTTCCAAGAAGTTCTCTGCCTGCGCGGAGATCCGGAGAACTGTCAAATAGCCCTCCACCGGGACTCCCCACCCTGGCTCCACAGGACGTGTCTCAGGACACAGGACTGGAAGGGCAGCTTCCCTATGTGTTGCTCTGCCACAGCCCCGCCTGGGAATCAGGAGACCCAGCCTCACCCTGGAAGGCAGGGGCCACACCTCTGCAGCTGCCACGTACTTTGACCTTGAGTGAACTCTTTCCTCTCCAGGTCTGCCACTGCAGTTATAGAACCTGGAGGCTGCAGTGAATCTGGGGCTGCAAGGAAGAGCTTCTTGTCATTTCCCCGAAGATGGAAGTTGGCCTGAGTGGGAGGGAGAGAGGTAAAGTGGTCCGGAGTGGCCAGGTGCCAGGCCGCCCAGGGAAGGCCAGCGGTGGCAATGAGCTTGCTGAAAAGCTGGCCCATGCCATGGGTGGCTCCTGGGTCTGATGGCCCTCAGCGCCTGAGCAGCCCTGCCAGCCCTGGATGCTGGGCTTCTGTTCTACGCTAAGGAAAGACACTAAAGAAAGCGGCAGCTCCCTTGCATGGGGGCAGGGCAGTTTTATGGCTCCCAGAGGCTGCTCACAGTGAGATGAAGCCAGGTCAGGCTGGGTCCTGGCTGGAGCATTCTGCCAGCTCCACAGTGCCTAGAACCAAAGCCATGGAAATATTCATTTTGTTTAGACTTAGGCCTCAAGGATGGGCTTACAGGATCGAGCCTCATCTGGGGCTGCGAGCCATGCTGCTCTCAGCACGAAGCCTCATCCCCTGGCGCTCACAGAAACTGGTGTGTGCAGCCCAGGCCAGGAGCAGAGCTGATCCATTCCATACCTGTGCCCAGCAGAGCCAAGGGGCTTGAGCCAGGCAGGAAGTGGCAGGAGCAGTAGGCATCCAAGCTGGTCCTGTATAAGACCCCAGACCCCTCACTGCACGTGTTCTGCCATCCCCGTGCACACGGGTGGTCCTGAGGAGTGGCAGGCAGGATTGTGCAGGGGAAGCAGTAATAGGCCACATGAAGTGTCGTCAGCACTGTGGGCCTAGGCCAGCCCCTGGGAGAGGGGTGGTCGCCTGCTCAGGCTGCCTCATAGAAGCAGCTCGGTCTGAATGATGTAAGCAATGGAGGAATGGCAATGACATGGAGCCTGGGCCAGGCCTGAAAGATTACTTCCAGAACCCTCATTTCCCCTGGGCTTAAAGGTTTGAGGATCGGGGGAATTGGGGAAACCACAACCCCATTTTCTGGACTTAGGGCCCTATGTGCCAGGTCACAGGTTGTGGATCACCCATATTCCTCATCTCCCAACCCTTTAATTTCCAAGCTAGACACCATGTGGCAAGGCCTGGGGTAGTAACTACAAGGGCCCCAGAAGCAGGGCCTCTCTGACTGCACGGAGTTGGGGGCCGAGCACACAGAGGCTTAATCCTTCGGTGAACAAATGAAGGATTACATCCGAGAATGTAGGGATTGCACAGGAGGAGCCAAGACGGTGCCAGGAGATCAGGAGATCATAGGCAAGCCCATGGGCCTCACCTGGACCCAGTTTCCCAGGTAAAATAAGAGGGTTGAGTAGGGTTACCTCCAGGGGCGTGGCCAGCTCTGATCTTTACCTCGTCAGGCCCGGATCACACTGACTCTCTGCAACCCCAGCCCCCGAGGGTAACTCAGGAGCTCGAGATGAGCCCAGAGGCCTGGGTACCTATGGGGCAGCCCTGGCAGGACTGCCAGCAGGTGCAGGAGAGGCCCAGGGCTGGGGAGCCTCTAGCAGCCACCAGAGCAGGGCCCGCAGAAAAGAGCAGCAGCAAGGACGCCACAGATGACTCCTCAGAGGGGAAAGCCCCATCCGCCAACCAAACACGAAGCCTCAGCTGAGGTCAAGGCCTGGAAACCATTGCCTGAGTGGCCAAGGTCTGGGCAAATGCCAAGGACCAGAAAAGCAGTGCCCAACACCGAGTCAGAGCTGTTCCTCCATACACCCCCTTCCCCTGCCACAGTCCTGCCTGCCAATCCTCAGGACCACCTGTGTGCACACAGCCCAGTCCTTCACGCTGCAGGGTGCTGGGTGTAGACAGGCAGAGTGGGCATCAGGCTGTGCAATAGCAGCCTGGCCTACTAAGTGCCCTTCAGGCCCTTGATCTTCATACTCTAACAGAGGAGGAAGGCCAATATTCCAGTTAAGAATAGATATTTTTGCCGAAACTGGTTTGGCTCAGTGGATAGAGCGTCGGCCTGCGGACTGAAGGGTCCCAGGTTCGATTCCGGTCGGGGGCATGTGCCTGGGTTGCGGGCGCATCCCCAGTGGGAGATGTGCAGGAGGTGGCTGGTCAATGTTTCTCTCTCATCGATGTTTCTAACTCTCTCTATCTCTCTCCCTTCCTCTCTGTAAAAAAATCAATAAAATATATTTAAAAAAAAAAAAGAATAGATATTTTTTCTAAAAAAATCATCCAAGCAGTAGGTGCTGAATGAGGCAGAAGCCAGGGAGGCCAATGGAAAAGCACACCCCCCCCCCCAGACTTGGGGTGCAGGAGAATTGTCATTCATCTGATAACAGCCCCATTGTAACATGATGTGTGTACCTAGAGTACCTATAGAGAGTCTGGGGTACCTGGTTTGGACCTCTTTCCAAGTCACCTTATATGCATGTACCTGCCACATACATTCCCCATGTCCCCCAGAGAGCTGAAGGAGGTTGGGGGGGTCTGTCCTGAGGATGGCTTTTCCCTCTCCTGGAGGGACCACAGTGGGAGGACCAGAGTGGAGTGGTGCCGCTGGGAACCTAGAAAGAATAGCCCTGACCTCCTGACAGCCTCAAGCTCCTACTTGGTGCCCCCCACACCCCTGGCTCATGGCTGGCAAGCCCACTTCTGTAGCTGCTGCTCTGACTGAGAGCTGCCAGCGTGACCCAGGAGGAGGGAAGTGAGGACAGCTTGAGGTCAAGGCTGGAGCAGCTGCACTGACACCAGGCAGAGCGCACTAGGGAACTGTCCCCTGGCCTTCCCCTTCCCAGCCCAGGAAGCTGGGGCACAGGGAGATGAGGATAAGAATGGATGGACAGACAGGAAGACACCATGCCACGAGCCCTACTTAATCTAAGAAGGCCAACTGGGACTTGGGTGAAGGAAGTAGGGCTCAGGGAGGAGACCTGGGGGACAACGACCATAGGCAGGTGCTGTCCAGAAAAGCAGAGGAGACCTAGCTTGGCTGACTCACAGCTTGGTTGTTCCAGCCACAACCGCTAACCCAGCTCTCGGGCAGCTCAGTGGGCCTGGTGCACCATCTTGTGGCCAAATGGAGGATGGCACTGTCACCCTCTAACTCTAGCTCCCTCTCAACACACCTCTCCAATTGAATCACTGCCTCCGCCTCCTGGTCTGCATCTCCGCAGGCAACGATCCCCGAGGGAGTAGACTCTAGGCACCCACACAGCCAAGTAGGAATGTCATAAAGAGGGAACAGCCCCGAGGTGGACATGAGTCTGGGAAAGCTAAAATGGAGATGAGGTGGGCTTGAGTCTGGTCAGGAGGGATTGGTCTGCCTTGCACTGGTGGAGACAGAGGCTTCTGGGGCACAAGAGTGAAGAGGATCGCCGAAACCGGTTTGGCTCAGTGGATGGAGCGTCGGCCTGCGGACTGGGGGGTCCCAGGTTCGATTCCGGTCAAGGGCATGTACCTGGGTTGCGGGCACATCCCCAGTAGGAGATGTGCAGGAGGCAGCTGATCAATGGTTTCTCTCTCATCGATGTTTCTAGCTCTCTATCTCTCTCCCTTCCTCTCTATAAAAAATCAATAAAATATATTTTTTTTAAAAAAAAAAAAGAGTGAAGAGGATGAAGAGGAAGCTTGCGAGACCTCAGCCCTCTACACTCTTGTTCTCCAGCTTGGCCAGACTCTCCCAAGTTTCCAAGTCCCTTTATCTAGCTCAGCCGTGGGCAAACTACGGCCCACGGGCCGGATTCGGCCCGTTTGAAATGAATAAAACTGAAAAAAAAAAAAGACCGTACCCTTTTATGTAATGATGTTTACTTTGAATTTATATTAGTTCACACAAACACTCCATCCATGCTTTTGTTCCGGCCCTCCGGTCCAGTTTAAGAATCCATTGTGGCCCTCGAGTCAAAAAGTTTGCCCACCCCTGGGATAGAGCTTCGGCCTGCGGACTCAAGGGTCCCAGGTTTGATTCTGGTCAAGGGCATGTACCTTGCTTGCTGGCACATCCCCAGTAGGGAGTGTGCAGGAGGCAGCTGATCGATGTTTCTCTTTCATTGATGTTTCTAACTCTCTGTCCCTCTCCCTTCCTCTCTGTAAAAAACCAATAAAATATATTTTTTTTAAAAATCAAGTGCTGCCTGGCCAGAGTGGCTCAGTTGGTTGAGCATCACCCAGTGCACCAAAAGGTTGCTGGTTTGATTCTCGGTCAGGGTACATGCCTGGAGTGCAGGTTTTGCTCCCCAGTTGGGAAGCACCACTGATATCTCCCCCCCCCCCTCTCTCTTCCTCTCTCTAAGCATGACCTCAGGTGAGGATAATAAATACACACACACACAGTTTAATCACCCAGAAACAGGACAATCGAGGACATGGCACACCCCTCTAAAATGGGGATCTCAGCTTCTCCTCTTCTGCACCTCAAAGCCTAGTCCCCTGCCAATACCAATAAAGCACTGTCACTCATCCAATCATACAAATACCTATTGAGCATTCACTAGGCACTGTGCTGCTGAATCCTAACAACCTGCAAATAATTTGTTTCATTTTACAGGGGAGCAAATAAGCTTCAAGGCTTAAACCACATGCTTAGCATCAGGCAGCTGGCCAGAAAGGGAGCATGGTCTGCCTGATGCTTGGCCTTACACAGAACCCAAGAAAGGCAACTCGGAGAGGCCCTAGGGCCCTGAGCAGGCACCAATGATTCACAAGAGAGACAATTACATCACGTTCATTTTTGATGTAGACCCTCCTAACAAACTAGAATGTGTGTGGCAGCTGAGCTCAGAGCACAAGAACAGCCACAAGTTAGAAAAGGGGTCTGGGTGCTGTATCAGGCACTCTGACCACGGCGGGAAGGGTGAGGGGGTAGCCTGACAGGGGGCCCAGGTACAAAACTATTGGAAGCAGAACTGGGCCCTCAGGGACAGTTCTGTTCCATCTCATTGCAAGTCTAGCAGCCCTCATGGGAAACAGCTCCGCAATGTTCAGTGTGTGCTGCTAAGAAAAGAGAAAAGAAAACTAATACATTCTAGAAGTGTTTTATGCAGAATGTTTAAAATAAAGTGTTGGGCCCTAGTTGGTTTGGCTCAGTGGATAGAGCGCTGGCCTGCAAACTGAACGGACCCGGGTTCAATTCTGGTCAAGGGCACATGCCCAGGTTTCAGGCTTGATCCCCAGTAGGGGACGTGCAGGAGGCAGCTATCAATGATTCTCTCTCATCATTGATGTTTCTCTCTCTCCCTCTCCCTTCCCCTCTGAAATCAATAAAAATATATAAAATGCCCCTTTAAAAAGTCCTAGCCGGTATGGCTCAGTGGATAGAGCGTCAGCCTGTAGACCAAAGGGTCCCGGGTTCGATTCCGGTCAAGGGCATGTACCTCGGTTGCAGGCTCCTCCCTGGCCAAGGCCCTGGTCCGTACATGTGCAGGAGGCAACCAATTGATGTATTTCTCTCATATCGATACTTCTCTCTGTCTTTCCCTCTCTCTTCCACTCTCTCTGAAAATCAATGGAAAAATATCCTTGGGTAAGGATTAAAACAAAAACAAAACAATAAAAAGTCACACAAAATTAATCTCATTTAAAAAACAATAATAATAAAATAAAATGTTGGGGCCTTTCCTTCTCTTCCATCCAGAAACCCTGATTTATCCAGAAAGTCTAATTATCTTCAAAAGTCCTGATGGCTGACATTTGCCTATGCTGAGGCCTATTCCAAAGGCCCTAGGTACCCTAGCTGGTTTGGATCAGTGGGCGGAGCATTGGTCTATGGACTGAAGGGCCCCAGGTTCGATTCCAGTCAAGGGCCTAAATTCCTTGATTCCACTGAGCCTAAATTGCAGGCTCAATCCTCCCACCACCCCTCCCAACCAATAGATGTGTCTCTCTCACAAGGATGTTTCTCCCTAACTCCCCCCCGCCCCCTCCCTTCCACTCTCTCTAAAAGTCAATGGAAAAAATATCCTCGGGTGAGGATTAACAACACAAAATAAAGCCCTAGGCAGGAGTTCAGACACTGGCTCCATCTCAGAAACCAGGCCCAAGAAATCACTGAAAAGGCATGTCGCCACCCACCCGAGCAAGTTCTGACACAGCCTCCTGGGCGAAACGGGGGTTACCGTTCCCATGTGGACTGTTACTGTCTTGACCATAAAAAGCTTCCCAGATAACATCAACTAAATTATACACTAGTGCAAGATGTAATCTTGCAAAGGGAATGCAAGAGGTGGGTCTGGGAGGAGGAGACAAAGGAAAGAGAAAAATGGCCAGGTGAGAGGTGAGCAGGGGAGCTGTACCTGAATAGGGGCCCTGCTGCTCTGGCCTGGGTGATGTGAAGGTCCAGCCCTGGCCTGGGCCCTCAGGCACCATCAAGTGTCAAGAGAAGGTTTTGTAAGACTCAGTCAGCTCTGAATGTAATGCAAGTCAAATCCTCATCCAAACAATGGAAGGGTACAGAAAGCAGAAACTGAAATGTTCCCCTCCAGCCTTCCCGTCCTTCTCCCCAGAGGCTGCCACTCTAGGCAACTTGGTATCTATGCTTCCAATGCTCTCCCATGTACATTCACCCAGTATTCTACTAAAATGGGAATATATTATAATAATGCTTTGCGCCCCTGCCAGTTTGGCTCAGTGGAGAGAGCATCGGCCTGCAGACTGAAGGGTCCCAGGTTCAATTCCAGTCAAGGGCACGTGCCTGGGTTGTAGGCTCAATCCCCAGTGAGGGGCGTGCAGGAGGCAGACGAGCAACGATTCTCTCTCATAATTGATGTTTCTTTTTTTCTTTTTTTTTAATATATTTTATTGATTTTTTACAGAGAGGAAGGGAGAGAGATAGAGAGTTAGAAACATCGATGAGAGAGAAACATCGATCAGCTGCCTCCTGCACATCTCCTACTGGGGATATGCCCGCAACCCAGGTACATGCCCTTGACCGGAATTGAACCTGGGACCTTTCAGTCCGCAGGCCGACGCTCTATCCACTGAGCCAAACCGGTTTCGGCTAATTGATGTTTCTATCTCTCTCCCTCTCTCTTCCTCTCTGAAGTCAATAAAAATATATTTTTAAAAATGCTTTGCAACTTCTCACCTAACAATGTATTTCTAAATTGGTTCTTATTGTTAGGTTTGGTGGCTCAGGAGGTGGCGTAGGAAATAAAGAGAGTCGAGTTAATCAGAAAAGGAAGGAAGGGCTTTATTCTGCGTCCCCGGGCGACCCACGAACCCCAAAGACAGGGCACGTGGATCCACGCCAACAGGGAGGGGGGCCCTTTTTTTATAGTGGGTCACCTTCCTGGTTGACACGGGGGCTACCTTCTCTGTCCTGCCCTCCTTTTTAGGGCTCCTTTATCCTTCCAAGATCTCAGTCATGGGTACTGACGGCAAATCCACCTGCCCGCTGGCCACCGGACCCCTTCCCTGCCTCCCTGATGAGAGCCCTATAACCCACTCGTTCTTAGTCATGTTTTCATGCCCCATGCCCCTGAGGCACCATCCTAGCAGCCACTCTGCAGCCCCCTCGGAGCCCTTCAGCCTCCCTGCTCCAGCCTCCCTGCTCTTTCCGCTCCTGGCCCCCTCCCTTCACAGGGACGCCAATCCTCCACTGCCATGCGTCCCCTTAGGGGGCCCTGTTGTCCCAAACCACAGTCGCCTACCTCAGTCTCACTGTGAACGCCTTATCTCCTCATCTCCTCCATGACTGTCCCCTCCTCTGAACTGAAAACTGCTCTGACCTCGCCCCATCCCCCTCCACCCTTCCCAAAGGATTCAACAGTCCAGCTATTAGCAGAAACTGAGATCTAGGAAAAATGCGGATCCACGTGCCCTGTCTTTGGGGATCGAGGGTCGCCTGGAGACGCAGAATAAAGCCTTTCCTTTCTTCCTTTTCTGATTAACTCGACTCCCTTTATTTCCTACACCGCCTCCTGAGCCACCTAACCTAACACTTATGGAACTTCAGACTTTGAGTACTTGTAAGCATAGATAATGGTTTATTTAACACACCCCTGTCGATGGGTATTTCACTGGTTCTAACAGGTTACTGATACCTACTACAAGGCTGGCGTGAACACCTTTATACATGCCATCTGGTGCTAATCTAGGGGATATAATTTGTAAGTGAGGCTATAAAGTAACAGTGTGCCCCCCAAAATGTATCCACACAATGTGAATAATTATAAAGGCAGTGTTTATTAAAATAATTTTCAAAATTGGGCTATCAGCTGTTAAAGTGTGTACACCTTTTTTGGGGGACACCTATATATATATATCAGTGTTAATAAGGTAGTGAAAATTTGTCCCTCAAAGAATCCACACTGAGTCACCATTCCACCAACTTAACTTTCAGAAATTAAAGACATATATGTTTAGTTAAAAAGAAAACAAAAATCACCATGGCCAGTCATGCAGGAGGCGGCACAGCAGGCATCGGGAGGGGAATCCCTGGCTGTTGCTCTCCCCGCTCCACTTGCCAAATCGAGCTCCATGCCAGGTGTCCTCATCAGGCACGGTTGTGTCCACTTGTGTTCACTTGGCCCACTGTGGAGCCTGCTCTCCAGCCTCTGGCAGGACTAGCTTCTAAGAGAGTCCTGCCCTGACTGCAAGCCAACAGATGGCCAGGCGTGGGCTGAACTGCCGCCAGCCAGCGTGCTGATGACTTCCAGATTGGTATCTTGAGAGCTACTTCCCCTAAGCTCCAGGCCCACACAGCCACCTCGCTCATACACTCCCATTCAGCACGTCTGAGACAGAACACCTCCTCGTCCACCACCTCGTCCATGTCCCAGACCTACTCCTCTCCTGGTGGTCCCCATCTCAGAAACAGCTCTAGTCACTGATGAGTCAGAAGCCTGACTTCTAACCTCTCACACCCTCATATCTAATCAAAACTGGCCCAATCCTGTGTGCTTCATCCCCCAAGCTGGTCTGTGACCCAGTGCTTCATCTCCCCGCATGCCACGCCTGCCCCAGTTCAGCCCACGTCCTCTCACCTGGAGAGCTGGAATAGCTGCCTGCCTCCAGCCTGCCTCCTTCTAAGTCCATCCTCCCGAGCCCCAGACCAAATTTCTAATTGCATCACACCCCCAAATCCTCCCTTCTCCATCCACAGAAGGACCAAGTCCAAGTTGGCTCATGGCAGCAAGACCTCCCTCCTGCCTATCCCTAGCCCCCTCCCTGCTTTGGGGCTGGAGAGGAACAAACAAGGCAGAATGCTATATGGTCACCACCGATGATCCATGCCAGATCCGATCATGGGGCATCAGGGGTCTCTTTATGCAGTGATGCCACTGCCCAGGGCTGACGGGACAACATATCCTTAAATACTGATGGGAAAACTTCAGATATGTGTGGAGCCGAGGGTCTCACAGCTCAGAGACTCAACACACTTGCTCCCTTCGTTCTAGTTATCGCCTTTGACACACCCTTCCCCCCGCATGTGCCCTAAACTCTTTCCTCTTGCTGTGATCACTGGATGGTCAGGACTGTGTTATCTCTTGCTTTGGACCAGATCTGACTCTGAGGGAGTTTGGATTGAGCTAAACTAGTGTTCTGTCCCAGCTATAGTCATCTAAGCTCACTAATTCAATACAGTCTCCTTTGACAAGCAGAACAGAACATAAAATGTTTCCAGACAAGAACATAAACAGGAAACCTTAGGCAACATTTCCCACACATTACCTTTCACCTAACTGAAGAATATGTGTCTCTCTCTTTTTTTTTTTAATATATTTTATTGATTTTTTACAGAGAGGAAGGGAGAGGGATAGAGAGCCAGAAACATCAATGAGAGAGAAACATCGATCAGCTGCCTCCTGCACGCCCACCACCGGGGATGTGCTCACAACCAAGGTACATGCCCTTGACCGGAATCGAACCCGGGACCCTTGATTCTGCAGGCCGACGCTCTATCCACTGAGCCAAACCGGTTCTGGCCTCTCTCTCTTTTTTAAATCCCTCCTGAGCTGCATGTCCTTCCAAGATACCCAAGCCCGTCCATGCAGCAACCGAGGTACCTATCCTCCCTCAGCCCTGCACATCCCTGACACATGTTCTACTCTCTCTTCCCACTTTCTCAAGCTCCGCTGACACTCCATGCAGTTTCACATTTCTGAGAGCATTAATACCATTTTTTCTTCCCGCCTCCCTGGCCTAATTTTTTTTTTTGAACAGTTTTACTGAGATATAATTCATATACCATACAATTCGCCCATTTAAGTGTACAATTCAATGGTTTTAGCATGTTTATATAGCTGTGCAACCATCACCACAAGCAATTTTAGAACATTTCATCACCTCAAAAAGAAACCATATACTCTCTGTCACTCTTCAAATGCTCCCATTGCCCCAAAATGTACCCTGCACCTACTGTACATCAATGCTGTTTTTGTTGTTGTTGTTAATCTTCACACAAGGATATTTTTCCATCGACTGCTAGAGAGAGTGGAAGGGAGGGGAAAGACAGATGAGAGGAACATTGATGTGAGAGAGACACACCGATTGGTTGCCACCTGCACTTGTGATCGATCGAGCCTGCAACTGAGATACGTGCCCTTGACCAGAATCAAACCCAGGACCCTTCATTGAGCCCTATTCACTGAGAAAACTGGCTAGGGCTCAATGCTGCTTTTTAAAATGTTTTTATGTATTTTCAGAGAGAGGAAAGAAGAGGGAGAGAGAGAAACATCAATGATGAGCGAGAATCATCGATTGGCTGCCTCCTGCACACCCACAATGGGGGATGGAGCCCACAACCTGGGCATGTGCTCTGACCAGGAATCAAACCATAATCTCCTAGTTCATGGGTCAATGCTCAACCACTGAGCCACACCAGCTGGGCATCAATGCTGTTTGATGCCCATCAGTCTGCCCATTACACAGGCACACCTGCCCCCAAGTAAGGCCTGTGTGACATGTTTGCATTACCCACTCCAGGCCCATCATGGCGCCTGCTTCCGAGGTGTGACAGGAGGGAAGCTCCATGGTGGGAGCAGCTGGCTTCCCTGACTGCTCACTCTGCTCCAGGCCCCATGGTTACACTTCACCAATATCTCATAGAGCTCTCATTAACTTTCCCGTTGTACAGCTGAGGATAAATGACTTGCCCAAGGTCACAAAGCCAGTAAGTGGCTGAGCTGAGCTCATCAGTGATTTCTGCTCTGTGTATACACTGTCTCTGCCCATCCACTCCATGCATTGTCGTCAGCTTCTAGCCCCTCTCTCCGCTATTCTCATTAAAGTTGCCAATGACCTCTGAATGGCAAAACCAAATGGAAGGCTGCCTGGCCTTCTTTTTCAGGTCCTCTCTGGTGGCTACCCGCCTCTCAGGGGCTGCCTCTGGCCTTCCAGCAGGACTGTCATTTCCCCATCCTTGCTTAATTGAAGCCCTTCCTGGGGGAGGGTCTCATCTTGGGCCCCTACTCTTCTGACTCTATACTCTCTCTTGGGGTCAATGGCCACACTTCTACCTTGATTCCCCAAGCTGTCTCCCAAGCCTCCACAGCTCCACTCAAACACAGATCCATCAATCCCATTTTCTCCTTCTCCAACCTGTTCCTTCTACATTCCACCAAATTTCACTCTGCCACCTACACAACTGCCTAAGCCAGAGGTGAGGATATCAGCCTTGACTCATTCTTCCTCAGCCTCCTTATCTAACCCTCCAGTCCCATCAATTCCTCTTCCTAAACTTTCCCCACAGTGCTCCCTGCCAATGCCTGAGAACAGACTGCCGTCATCTCCGGCCTAGATTACTGTAAGACTCTGCAAAATGTTCTCCCCACCTCCAATGCGGCCCTTTCCTCCAATTCACTTGTCTTTTCTTTTTTTTTAAAGTTATTTAATTTTTTCCAGATTTGATTTAAACTTACAAATTAAGTATGGTGTACATAAATATTAACTTAGATAACCACATATTATAAGGAAAACAGATATATGGACCACTGCAGAAAAATTATACATTTTTTAGAAAAGAAAAAAAACAAAACATGTAACATAAAATATGAACATGAAGCCATATCACATAAAAATAAAATTACTCTATCAGAAGTGATTTAAAATTAAATCTTTGGGGAAGTATTTTCACTAATTCAATGAATTCAATGACCAACAACTTCCCGTATTACACAGAAACAAACCACAAAAACATTTTACCAGCAAGTTTGATTTTCTTTTGAAATAGGCTTCTGTACATATGCATTTATATATCACTTTTCTTTTTTCAGTAGACAAGTTTCCAGATGTTTTTTGCCAGGACTTTCTGCTCAGAGTGAAAAGAATGTCATGTTCCTCTCCTGCATCTGCCACCTTGATCAGGAGACTCTCTCCAATCTGCTTTTAAAACTACAAATACATTCTCAAGTCCAAGTCCCACGGTTTTGCCCTCCCATCAGCTGCGCTCAGGGAAAAGCACCTCCTACAGCTTTTGCAACCCTCCCAGAGCTGATCTCTGTCTAACTTTCCAGTCACACCATAATTAGTACTGAGTGACTTGCCACTCCTGGAAGACACCAACCACATTTGCATCTGCAGTTTCATGTGACTGGTGACTGGGCAAGCCCAGCTTGGAGTCTTGCTTTCTTCTTCCCAGATGAGACTGTCTCTTGTGAAATAATGTTGAAATGCAGAAGGAGGTGGTGCAATGAATAGAAAACAAATGACTCGGGACAGAGAGGGATAAAGTGTTCTGAAAGAGAGCCAGCATACCACACGTGGGAGCTCTTAGCAAAGCTCCCCAACTGCCGAACTCACGGGCTCCCCCCTTCCTGAATGTTAATCATGTTTCTTTAGAACAGGAAGGAAACACAAAATATCACCATTTTGCAAGCCCTACTGAAATAATTATTCTAGGCAATAAATATCAATGATTCCTTATGTCACAAAAAGAGAAACAACTAGGTACTGTGTGCCTCCCAATGAAAGTACAAATATTACTTCTTAAATATTCTTTTTAAAATCAAATATATTGCCCTGCCCGGTTTGGCTCAGTGGCCAGAGCAACGGCGTGCACAATGACGGGTCCCTGGTTTGATTCCAGTCAAAGGCACTTGCCCGGGCTGCAGCCAATCAATGAATCACTCTCATCATTGATGTTTCTATCTCTCCCTTTCCCTTCCTATCTAAAATCAATAAAAATTAAAAAATATATTTTTTAAAAAAGAAGCACTTTCCCTGATTCATGTTAAAAAATGCTACATTAAAAAAAAATTTTTTTAATTAAATATAATCAAGCCTCTGTGTCTAACCACAAATTTACAGGAAACACAAGGGACAGGGGAACCTATTAAACTAGACAGCAGGGATATAATCAGCAAAATTGAGATGGAGGGAAAATCTACAAATTAAATAGCCAGGCTTCTTAAATAAATAAAAGAAAAACTAAGAGAGACAGAGAACCTATATATTAAAAGACTTGACTTTGAGACAGCATGGAGGGACCTGGAGAGTATTAACCTAAGCAAAACAAGCCAGTCAGAGAAAGACAAGTATCACACGATCTCACCCATATGTGGAATCTAATGAACACCTCAGGATATGGCTACAGACCTCATTAGGCACCACAGGCTTCCTTGGTGTCCCCTTCCCATCTCCCTCCCCCTTCCCCTGGGGACAGGGAGGCAAAAACATCCACAACAAAGACCTGGAGGCCAGGCCTCTGCTGTCACCTTCAGAAGCAGAGGGGGCCTTTCTGTAGAGGACAAATTGGAGCTTATGATCACTCCTTCCTGCTTCTGGTTATCCTCAGCCTCTGAAAGTCCTGAGCACCTCCATCACAGACGGTCCCCAAAATCCCAAACTCTATTTCAAGAAACATCTAGGAAAGCAGCACAAACAGGAGCTGTAATTGGGTAAAGGGAACAACATTCTAGGCTAGCAAGGCCACAGAGAAGTTCTATGATGGGGTGCTACTGGGGTTGGGCCTGAAAAGGTGGGAGTCACAGGGCTTCATGGGGACAAGAAGGAAGCAGAGCCCAGGCGATGTGGCTCCGTGGTTAAGCACTGGCCCATGAACCAGAAGGTCACAGTCCGATTCTCGGTCAGGGCACATGCCTGGGTTATGAACTCAATCCCCAGTACGCGGCGTGCAGGAGGCAGCTGATCAATGTTTCTCTCATTGATATTCTCTCTCTATCCCTCTCCATTCCTCTCTCTAAAAATCATTGACAATATATTTTTGTTTTAAAAAGAAGGAAGCAGAGGGATGGAAGAACTCCCATTTACCCAGCACTTTCTCTGTGCTTGGTGCTGGGCTAAGTACTGCACACATAATAGTTTGTTGACATTTCACAACCTTCTGAGATACTGTTAATATATTAGATGAAGAACCCGAGGTCCAGAGGGGTTAAATAACTTGTCCAAGGTAATCCAGTAATCAGCAGAGATGGGGTTCAAGCTCAGATTTGTCTAACTCCCAAGTCCACCACACTATGTGCACCAAGAGCTGGGGGCATGGCTTGTGTGAAGGTAAGTAATATGTGTGAAAGAGCAAGGGAATCCCTGAAAGTCATGCTAAAAGTCTGTACTGTGGTCCACAAGGGGGCTATGTCCCAAGCACTATTATAGGAAGAATGGCCTAATATGTTTGTGGAGGATGGCATAGGGTCTTGCTGGGAAGATGGGAACCCTGTGGCCTCAGAAGCTGGGGGACGGGTAGGGTTAAGGAGGAGTCAGCAGCAAGAATGAGGAAAGCCTTGAGAGAAACAACTTTCCCAAATGTCAATTAGTAATCAATGGAGTTCACCTTCAGATCTAAGCAAAGTTCTTCCTCCAGTGCCAGTCAGTCCACAAAACTCACATTAAGTATCAGCTGTGTGTCAGACCCAGCCCCAGAGAGAGCCCCTCCGCTTCTCCTTTTCCAACAGTGAGGAGAATTAGGTTGCTGGTAGGCTCCTACAACCCAGCACCTGAAATGCTCTCCTCTCCTTCCTCACTTCCACTCCCATAAGGGAGGTGAACAACCTTTTTTTGTACACTTATGCTAAAACCACAAAGTCCACAATTGTATTTTAACTTCAGGAAGCTGTAAAACTTAAAGGTATTTTTTTGCATTATTGCAAGATAAACAAAAACTGGGGTTTTTCATTGAGCTCACTTTTAACCTCAATACATTTTTTATTTGAAATTTTTCTCAAAGGGTGAATCATCTGGTCATCTTCCCCTTCTAGCTACCATGAGACTAGCTCAACAGTAAACTTGGGGGTCTGGGATGGGGATTACATCCCAGCCACTGTGTCTTTCACTACCACCTGGGAGGAGGGAGAGGAGGCAAAGACTGGACTCAGGGGCACCTCTCATTCAGTAAATTTGATGCAACTGTGCCTCGGGGGTCATTCCACGTTGAAGCTGCGTGGGCTGAAAGGAAAAGGGAACTCAGCCTCTCTCACAATTCTGGTGCTAGGAAAACCCTATCTCAACAAGCATCCTTTTCGCTGAGGTTTTTTGATTTATTGGCCAAATCCATGTGTATGGACTTCCCTGACTTGCAGGGCCACGCCTTGCTCTCTCAAACACTGCCTTCAGAAGACTGCTCAGCCAGTGGTTCCGCGATGGGGGGAAACTCTAAGCAGGCTCAGCAATTCCCCAGGAAGGTTCACCCCTCGGACAAGAAGACACAATGATCCCCAAAGCCCTGGTGTACGTGTTACGAGGGAAGTGGGGGGCTTTTCCGTTGCCACGGGACAGCTCACTCTGGCTACGTCAGGGTAACCAGACTTTGTATGGGCACATCTCCCACCGACCAACCACTCACTCCCTAGAGACCCTCGCTTCCAAACTACATGGGGGCCATAACCGGGGAAGAGACGGCCCCAGCACAGGCGAACCACTGAGGTTTTAAAGCTTTGTTTGCGTTTAGGCCTGAGCCGAACCGCAGCTGGAGGTAGATCCCTTTCCAGCGACCCCGCCATCAGCCCCCGATTCCGAACGAAGCCTCTCAGGCGCTTCTAGAACCCCCGCCATCGGCTTCCCCGCACAGAACTCGGAACCCACAGGCCCTCGCTAGCCTCCTCGCCGGCCTTTCAAGGCCGGGCACCCCAGCCCGCGGCTCACCCTCGAGCGTCTCGCACTGCACCAGGTTGAGGTAGTCCGCCTGGCTGAGCACCCCGGCCTTCAGGCCGCGCACCAGTCCCTCCAAGTAGCCATTGTCCACATTGAAGTACAGCTCCGGGAAGTACGACATGGCTGCGGAGGGACCGGAGAAGCCCGACCCGCAGGCACGCAGAGCAACTCCAAGATCAGCTGACTCGGCGCCCGCAGCGTACTGTCAGGCGCATCAGGTGACACGCAAAGAGGGTCACGTGACCACCGCGGGGCGGGGTTCTGAGTGGTGCCCTTCTTCCGGGTGGCTTCTAGTGGACGCATTGCGCAGGTGCGGGCTGGGACGGCCCCCTGGCGCCTGCGCGCAGAGGGAAAGAGCGCCTCTGGCTCTTGGCTGGAGCCGCTTGGAGTGTCTAAGACCCGCCGCGCGGTGGTGCCCGTGCCAGGGAAATTGAATCGGGTCCCCGAGCTTTCCCCGGTCTGGTGTATCTGGCGCTATGAGGGCGTGCGGAGTGAAGATGAAAGCTATTTATGCTTGGAAATATTCCAGACTGTGGAGTCCGCCTTCCCCCGAGGGGAACAGGTATGGCAAGGGCGGCCTTCGCTGGGGGTCACACATCGAGTTAGCTGCGAGCAGGCCCTGGAACCTAATGCTTGTTCGCCAGAAGTCACAGCCCCTCTCCCGCGCGATGCCCCCTGCCTCTCTTCCCCTAAGATTCTCGAGGGCTGAAGAGCGGCTCTCCTCTGCTTCCCCAACGGCGCCTGGTGCCCTAAGAGTGTGCGTATAAGTAACTCAGATGATGGAGTAACACAGGCCCTGGGGTAGGTATGAGGTTTTAGATTTGGCGGCCTGCCATGACCTACCCGCTCCAAAGACCACGTTTGAAATAATGTCACAGCCTTGGGGTTGGTCCCAAACTTTATTCACGCCCCTCTACCCCCACCCCGTCACAGCCCCGACCCTGACGTTGACCGGTTAGGTGCGGCTGCAGGGGTTCACAGCAGTACCCAGCTTGCGGCAGTAGCAGAAGGCGTTGAAGAACCGGCAGTAGCACGTGGCACATGGGTCACAGCACGGTACTTGGTGTCCCAGACAGGACTCGTGCAGCCGCACGCAGCGACGCAGGGAGCGTGGCTCCCGTTCTTCCGGATCTAGCGCCTGCAGGGATGCGAGAGCATGAGCCTCCGAAGGCAAGTCCAGGGACCTCACCTGCCCCATGCAAGTGGGATGGCAGTGGAGCATAGGGGTCTGCAAGGTTGCTCCAGGTAAAGGGGGGCGGGGAGTGTCAGGTAATGGAGAGTGGGAACCATGCCCGATGTGCCCTCCCAAGGCCTGTAGCCTCACCCCTTGCCCTGAACAGTCAGTTACCTCTGCCAAGTCCTTGGCCTCCTGCAGCAGAGCCTCTTCTGCCTGTTCTACAGCTGTCCGCTTCAGCTCACGTCTCAGGTCCAGGTCTGTGACAGATGATGTGAGAGCAAAATCCCCCTACCCCCACCCCCCAAACCCTGCCATGCACAAAACGCCCACTTCCCAGGCCTGGGATTGGGAAGAGAGAAGAAGAGCTCCTACCAGAGTGAATAGTTTGTGGCCAGAGGGTATCCAGGCCCCACCCAGACCCACCCCTGCCCACACTGACCTGACAGCTCTGAGAACAGGGCCTCGTCAGGCCTTCTGATGCCCTCCAGGGGTGCCAAGCTCATCTGGGCCCCCTCCATGGCAGGCAGTGCCAGCAGCAGGGCACAGCTCAGTATTGCAGTCAGCATGGCCTGGCTCGGCAGGAAGACCCAACACTTAGTCCCTCCTCATCCCTGGATGCACCCTCTAAGTGCCCTACCCCCAAGAGAGCCCCCAGAGAACAGGAATCTCTGCCCAGCCTGAGACTTACTTCTGCTTGCTGGATCCTTGCCCCAAGCATTCCTGGCCACCTTGTGCCCTCCGCTTATATAGCAGAGTCTAATGAAGGGCCCACACGTGACTATTCCCTGAAGCCAGGATATGAGGGGCCTTCCCCAGAAGAGGGGACGTACAGTTTAAGCCTCTCTCCCTGAAACCCGAGTTTCTGGGTGCTCTATAAGAGGGTGACCACCTCCAATTGTGTGTGAGGTCTCCAGGAGACAATTAAAGTTTGGGAACAAGATAGGGTGCCCAGGGCCCCCGAATTTTGACAGGACAGGGACCTGTTGGGGGCAGGCTGGAGCCATTAGCAGTAACAAGGCAGGCAGTCCTGAGAGCTTAATTTAATTTGTGGGCCCGGAGATGCTCAATCAGACAGTGTAGGGCATGTTGTTTGCTTTGCTTCCAGGAACTTGGGTCAAGGGCATTGAAGGGGGTGATGGGCCAATGGCCAGAGTGAGGCAGAGGTGGGTGCAGACCTAGAGTCCTGGGGGGTTTTTTTTGGGGGGGGGGGAATGGAAGAGAGAAACCCACCTAGCCAACACCAGCCCCTCCTGCTTCCATCCCTGGCTCTTCCTCTCTCCTTCTTCTCCCTCCAGGCCTTTTCAAGACCCCCACCCCTTCTCCTGTCCCCAAACCCCTTTCTGCCTGGGGTTCCTGGAAGCCAAGGAAGCAGAACGGTCTGTTCCCTGGGTGGGCGAGCAGCTTCCAAGTAAAAAGCTTTCAAGCCGCCTGCCTCATTAGCGCTAATGGTTGCTCCCTTCCTCCCTACATGGTTAGGGCTCTGCCCACGTCTGGGCTCAGCAGCACGAGGCTGTGGTGAGGACTGCCCTTTTGTGGAGATGGTGGGACACACAGGACCCCTGCCGCCCCTCCCCTCTCTGGAGGGCGGTTTATCACACACTTGCCCGTCAGAGAAAGGGATGCAATCTGAATCAGCTTCAAGGCCTCAAGCGTACAAAATGGGCTGGCCCAAGGCAGCGGGAGGAGGAGGAAGGGGCTGTTTGTGGCCCAGGTTCACACAGGCCTGAGGAAGTGCCCTCAGCAGCGGGTGGAAATCATAGGTTGCCATCTGGGGCCCCTTGGCCTGGTGCCAACACCAACCATTGCTGTTGGGGTCTGGGCTGCATGGGGAAGAGATGTCCACAGAGGGTGGCCCTGTGGCAGTTTCTTCCACTGAGGTCTGGCCTAGGATCAGGTTGGCATTGGACTTACTTGTGTTTGGCTCAGGGTAACAGTCCTAGGAGCTCAGAGGGTCCCACTGCTGCTGGGGGTCGGGGAGGAGGCTGGGGACTCCGGGAAAGCCTCTCTGAGGAGGTGGTCCCCGAATAATCCAGCAAAGGGCCGGACCCTGTTTCTCCGCTGGCTATTTTGGTGACTCTGTCACAAAGCCAACCTGGTGTCAAGGCCTCCTTGGACATTGAGCTTTCTCTGCAAGAGGCTGTTGGGCCTGGTGGCCCACCCAAGGGCTTTCTCTTCTCAGAGTGGTGTAGAATGAAGGTATCTGGCGCCCGTGTGTGACAACATTCTGGTGGGAGCCACTAGGTGTTAGAAAGGGCAATACATCAAATATACATATACTTGAGGCATGTTCCCCAAATTCTTGTGCATTGGCCCCATCCTTGGAGATTCTGGCCGAAAAGACAGTGGTGGGGAGCAGGGACTGCATGTATATTTTAGAAAGGTGCCCGGCTGAGTTGAGATGAGCCTGGTCAGCACACGTGCTAAGGACAGTTCTTCATATTCTAGGGCGAGGCCTCCTCTCCCTCAGGCACTCAGGGTCTTTACTCACCCACGGAGCAGTGGCTGTCATCAGCTGGGTGTGTGCACACAGGTCTCTCAGCCCCATGAACAGTGATAGCCAAGGACTGAGGCACTCACACAGGCAGCCGGGTCCCTGATCAGGCCCATGGGAGATACAGTCAAGAAAACCATCAAAACATAGTGGGATGATCAGAGAGATATAAACATTGGATATTTGATGACACTAAGGAAGAATTGTGAAATTTTTTTAGTGGTGATCATGGTGTTATGGTTATGCTTTCTTTTTTCTTTTTTTTATAGGACTCATCTTTCAGAGAAACATAATGAAGTATTCACTGATAAAATGATAGGAAGTCTGGGATTTGCTTCAAAATAATCCAAAGGGGGGGGGGGGCGCGGGTAGTGGAGGTGATATAGAAGAAACAGAATTGTTCATGGGTTGGTAATTGTTGAAACTGGGTGATGGGTACATGGGCTATATTATCCTATTATGCTGCTTTTGTTTATGTTAGAAATTTGCCATGATGAAAATTTAAAAGAAAAGAAAAATTTAGCCCTAGCTGGTTTGGCTCAGTGGATAGAGCATCGGCCTACGAACTGAAGGATCCCAGGTTTGATTCCGGTCAAGGGCACATGCCCAGGTTGTGGGCTCGATCCCCAGTGGAGGACTTGCAGGAGGCAGCCGATCTATGATTCTCTCTCATCATGGATGTTTCTAGCTCTCTCTTCCTTCCTCTCTGAAGTCAATAAAAAAAATTTTTAAAAAAATAAAAGAAAAAATTTTAAATGCAGTGGGATAAGTGCTTTCATAAAAGAAGGATGGGCAGGATGGCACCCACTCTCGCTCAGCAAGGGGGAAGGAAGTTAGTTAGAGAAAGCTTCCTAGTTGAGGAGACCTTTACTCAGTCATGAAGCCTGAGTAGGAGTTGGGGAAATTCCAGGCAAGGGACATTGTAAATTTCCTGGGCCCATAACTGGCACATGGTTTATCAAGCTGCCTAATTATACAGCTTAACACTGGCACAGGCTCTGTCCCAATCCTGGTTCCCGCTGAAGGACCCCAGCCTGGTAAACAGTCATAGACTTTTTTCCCACCTGGGATCAGCTACCCCTAGAGTTGGTTCAGTCAGCCCATGAGCCAGTCAGCAAACATCTTAGCCACCTTCCACTGTCCAACTGCTGTGAGTGTGCACAGGCCCAGAACATAGCAGCACTCATGCCACCCACAAAGCCAAGTGTAGTCCACAGGAGGAAACCAACATTTGTTTGTGCCCTTTCCCAGCCCACCCTCCTCCGCCCTCCAGCATGTGTCACCTACCTCCCACCACCAGTGAATTGGCCCAAAACACGGCCTATGGGTTTCTTGTTATTGCTTTCTCACTCTATCTGTATCTATATATGTAAGTGAATTTTCCATTGGGTTATCAAATTTTACTAGTTTCTGCAAATAACCAATCTTTGGCTTGATGTATCAAATGTTGTTTCAATTAAGTTTCTATCATTTTCTATTTTCTTTGGTTTTGTCAAACCTAACATTTACCTTTCCTCCTCTGTTCATAGGAGTCTCTAAAAGACCCCTCCTCGGCAGCCTATTTCCCTCGCTAATATCTAAGTGGTCTTACTGGTCAGAAATTGACCCGATGTTCCCAGGACAATTCTTGTTGGCAAAGGACTTTCAGAAATGGGTGGGATGTTCTGGGTGGGAGATCTTGGATACCTGGGGGATGCAGAACCTATTTGTGAGGCTGGGAACTCCGAACATAGGGATCCTGGCTTCAGAGAGGAGAAAGGGGAGAGTGTGGATGCTCTGTGCCTCCTGCAAAATAGAGCGTGTTTCCTGATTGGTCCAGCAGGGGGCAGCAGAGCCGTAAACTCCCACTGGCTCTCCCCAGTCCAGCTTCATTCTGAAACCCAGGTCCCCAACCCAGTGCACTGCCCTGCCCCTGCCCCTGTGGCTCATCTATAAGATTTCCAAAAGGCAGAGGTTGCCTGGAGAGGTATGGTTCCCTCATCATCTGGGAAGGGGAGCAGGGTGGATGGGGGTTATTTGAGACTGGTGTCTTTTTTTCTCTCTTTTGTTTCTTTTTTTTCTCTCTTTTTTTCTCCTTTTTTCTATTTTATTTTATTTTATTTTATTTATTTTATTTTATTTATTTATTTATTTATTTATTTATTTATTTCTTCAGACTGGTGTCTTGAACCCTCAGCTGAAGGGGGTCCCACTGTGATCAGGAGCTCCATGTTTGTTGCACGAATGCCAGCACTTGCCATTCTCCCATTCATTCGAGAACTATTTATGGAGGGCGTGCTGAATGACCAGCACTGTACCAAGGCATCTAAACTGAGACCAGGTCAAGGCCATGGTGACCTGAAGCTTCTGATTCTGGGGTCAGCTAGGCTTTGTGGTCTTGCTTGTTGCCAATGAAAATGTAGGCTGGAGTCAAGCCAGGGAGAGTGGGGTGGGGTGCAGGGCCAGCTGGTAGCAGAACACCTCTTCTTCAGACTGTAAGGAGGCTCAGGCCCAGAGACTCCCTAGCCTTGCTCTAACTCGCTCTCCCTCTCCCCCTTCAGGGCTGGAAATGGGCCCTTTATTAGGGGCCCAGAACAGCTGAGCTGTGGCTAGCCTGCTCAGATGACACTTTACAAAAGGCTCAGGATGACAAAGACAAATAGTCCCAGCCCTTGTGACTGATAAGCTATGGCTTGCAGTCTGGATCCATAGGCCCTTCGAAGGAAGCAAAGGCCATGGGACTAACTCCTAGTCCCAGCCCCTTCTGAAGACATCTACAACCCACAATGTCCAAATCCCCAGAAACCTGGAGAGGGTGGCCAGTCTTTCCTCCTGCCTGCCAGGTCCCGCTTTCCTGTGTGAAATCTTGTTTCTGGGGGTGTTGCAGCATCCTGCCCTCTGCCTCAGGGTGAGTCCTCACCCTCAACATGTCCGAAACAGGACATCAGCCCCTGTACTCACAGGGTGAGGCGCTTGTTCCACCCAGGCAATGAGAGGACCCCTGAGTATTACAGGATTTCTGAACAAGTTCGATTTGAGTCCCCAGCAGCGCTCCACAGAGGCATGGCGCTGTAGGGCTGGGAGGGGTGCCCATGATGTCCCCTGCATTGTTCCTAATCCATCCCCATATAAGGGAGCAACCCGACTCCCTGAGGATGTTCAGTGGCTTAACTAAAGCCCCAGGAACAAAGGTATTTGCACAAGAGGAATTGTTGCACTACCTGGAAATGATTCTCAACCTGGAAATCGCTTTCTGCCGGAGACTCAGGAGCTCCCCAACCTGCTCACACCCACTGTTCAGGGTCTATGAAGGTAAGAACAGAAGCTGCAGGAACTCTGGACGTAGGCAAGGAGATGCTGCCTAGGGTGCCGGGCGCAGGGGTGAGTCGGTGCTTGGCTTTCAACAGGTTCAAGGTGAGCTCAGGATCAGCTGGAGAGAGCAGAGAGGACTGCAGTGGCTCTCTGGACTTTCTCCTTTCTGCTTTTAAACCCTTTCCCATCCGCTGTTCCTCTCACTGAAAAGCAGGCTGGGAGGTAGAGATATGGGAGCGGGAGCTGGGAAGGGGGTCGAGTCCCATGAGGAAACAGTCATCTGGAGGCATTAGATGGAAAGGATACCTTCTGGCTTAAAATAACCCCTTTGGGGCATAGCTATTACCTAGGCACCAAGCCCCAGCCCTGTATGGAGGAAGAGCTCATAGGGTGCCCCCTCCCCTACTGGCGGTAGGACCTGCATAAACTGTTTACCAAGCCCTGGATAGGGGGCCTCCTCCCAACTCTGCCCAAAGCCAGACTTTGTGTCAGGACCTGAGGTGTAGAGGCAAGTCTTCTCCCTGCCTCCTCCCTTTACTTGCTGGACGTGCTGCCCGAAGGTGTCTCCACACACCTCTTGGTTATGGAAACGGTTGACCCACCCACAGAGCTCCCGGGGTGGTGCACAGATAAAAGCCCGCAGCCGCTCCACCCACCCTCAGCTCATCCCCCAGGAGGCTGAGTTGGCTGCCAGAGATGTGCTGAGTGTCCTTATGCTCTTAGACACGTTTCTAAATAATCCATGAATCAAAGGAGAAATCACAAGGGAAAAGAGCAAGTTTCAAACGAAATGAAAATGAAATACAGTATACCAAAACTTACCGGATGCAGCTAAAGCAATGCAAATATTTAAGTGAATATATTATAAAAGAATGATTGAAGCCCTGGCCGGTTTGGCTCAGTGGATAGAGCGTCGACCTGTGGACTGAAGGGTCCCAGGTTCGATTCCAGTCAAGGGCACATGCCTGGATTTCAGGCTCGATCCCCAGTAGGAGGCATGCAGGACGCAGCTGATCGGTGATTCTCTCTCATCATTGATGTTTCTATCTCCCTCTCACTCTCCCTTCCTCTTTGAAATCAATAAACATATATTTAAAAAAAAAAAAAGAATGATTGAAAATAAATTATGTAAGCTTCTTTAAATGAGGGAAAGACATTTTCAATAAGTGGTATTGGAGCAAGTGACTATTTTACCTGAACCTTGCAGCCTTCAGAAAAATTAATTTGAGGTGGATTATAAACATAATTGTGAAGGTAAAAATTTCTAGAAAAAATAATATTTTCGTAACCTTTTTTAAAATAAGACAGAAAGTACTAACCATCAGAGGTTGATAAATTAGACCATTTAAGAACTTCTGGTCATTGATTAAAGGTAACTAAGAAAGTGGAAAGAGCCCTGGCTGGTTTTGCTCAGTGGATAGAGCATCAGCCTGCGGACTGGAGAGAACCAGGTTCGATTCCGGTCAAGGGCACATGCCCAGATTGTGGGCTTGATCCCCAGTAGGCGACGTGCAGGAGGCAGCCGATCAATGATTCTCGCTCATCATTGATGTTTCTCTCTCCCTCTCCCTTCCTCTCTGAAATCAATAAAAATACATTTTTTTAAAAAAAGAAAGTGAAAAGATAAGTCACAAACTGGGAAAAGAACATTGCAATACATATACTAAAAAAAAAAAAAAAAAAAAAAAAAAAAAAAAAAGATCCATGGGAACATATAAGGAATTCCATTATCATTAGAGGAAAGGGACTTGAAAAGAGGATTTTCAAATGGCCAATAAGCATGTGGAAAGGTGTTCAGTATCACTAGAGAAATTTAATCCATAGAGAAATGTGAATTAAAGCCACAATGAGATACTACTATACACTGACTAGATTGGCTAAAATTTAAACGATTGGCAATACTGAGTACAGGCGAGGATAAGAAGTAACTAGAACTGGTAAGTGGTAAATTGGAAAACTAGCATTTACTATAACTGCTACACCTGACCTTCCCCCAGCACGTTCACTCTTTAGTACAAACCCAAGAAAAACTGGAGCCGTGCCTACTAACAGGCATGTAGAGACTGTTCCCAGCAACTTTATTCATAAAAAGCTAAAAACAATTCAAATAACCATCAAATGGACAAATAATGGTACATTTATGCAACTGGAAACAAAACAATTTAAAAGATTAATGAAATGGCATACACAATAATATGGAGATGCCAGCCACAGAATAGTAAATATGCCATGATGCCATGTACATGATGTTCCAAACCCAAGAAAACTATACTAAGTGGCAATAGAGCTCCAAATAGTAATTACCTGTGGGGGCATGATTGACTGGGGGAGGGGAATGAGGAGGACGTCTGCCGTGCCCGGAATGTTTTATAAACTAGTCGCCCCTTACCCAGGGCTTCACTTTCCAAGGTTTCATTACCCACTGTCAAAGAAGTATTAAATGGAAAATTCCAGAAATAAACAATTCCTCAGTTTAAAATTGCATACTGTTCTGAGTAGCATGACGAACTCTCCCACTTGGTCCTGCCCAGGACGTGAATCATCCCTTTGTCCTGGGTAGCCACGCTGTAGAGCTTCCCACCCATTCGTAGCCAGCGTGGTGTTGCAGTGCTTGTGTTCAAGTAACCCTTATTTTACTTAATTATGGTCCAAAGCGCAATACTAGGTGTACCGGTTAATAATGCGGATTGAGTATTAACCGGTTAATAATGCGGATTTTGTAATCCAAGAAAACATGATCATTTCAAGAGAAACATCAAAACTGTTTTCTTCAAATTAAAGTCCATTGCTACCTACACATTTCCCTCATCTTTCAGGTAATTTGTGGATACCGTCCCAATAGAGCTTTTCTTGTTTTGAGGCAGACCGTTCAGAGACCCAATTTTCCACTTCTTTGTACATTTTGAAGTGCTGCTCAGAAAGTGCATGTGCCATGGATAGGAACAAGTGGTAATCTGAAGGAGCAAGGTCTGATGAATACGGCGGGTGGGTTAATACTTCGCAGGCAAGATCTTTTAACGTGTCTTTAATTGGTTTTGAAGTGTGTGATGGTGCATCATCATGAAGCAAAACTACTTTGCCGTGTCTTCTGGCCCATTCTGGTCGCTTTACAATCAAAGCGTGGTTCAAATTGATTATTTGTTGTTAGTAGCGATCAGTGTTAATGGTTTCACCTGGTTTTAAAAGCTCATAATACGCCACACCTTCCTGATCCCACCAAACGCAGAGCATTGTCTTCTTTCTGAAGCGATTTGGCCTCGCAGTTGATGGTTGACCTGGATCAACCCATGATTTTGTGCGTTTGGGATTCTCAAAATAAATCCACTTTTCATCACCAGTCACAACTCGATGCAAAAAAGACTTTTCTTCGTGCCGTTGAAGCAACACTTTACTGATGACTTTTCGGTTTTCCATTTGTCTTTGGTTCAATTGATGTGGCACCCATTTTCTTCCTTTAAAATCTTTCCCATTGCTTGTAAACGATCAGAAATTGTTTGCTGAGCAACGTGTAATCTTTCTGCAAGTTGTTTTTTAGTTTGACACGCGTAATGCTTGTAATTGTTGGTCTTCAAACTTTTTCGGTTGACCTAGATGTTCTTTGTCTTTCACATCGAAATCATCACTTTTTTATTTTTATTTTTTTAATATATTTCATTGATTTTCCACAGAGAGGAAGAGAGAGGGATAGAGAGCTAGAAACATCGATCAGCTGCCTCTTGCACACCTCCCCACTGGGGATGCGCCCGCAAGCAAGGTACATGCCCTTGGCCAGAATCAAACCTGGGACCTTTCAGTCCGCAGGCCAATGCTCTATCCACCGAGCCAAACCAGTCAGGGCAGTCATCACTTTTAAAGCATGTAAACCAGCGTTCACAAGTATCTTGAGGTGGAGCATGTTCACCATAAGCTTCCCAAAGTATACGATAACTTTCAGCAGCACTTTTCTTCAAAATAATGAATTAAAACTTCCCGCAAATGCTTTTTCTGGCACGAAATTTGACATTTTTAAACATAAAAATATCTATGATGTTAACACCTTCAGAAAATTTGACATATGAAGTTTTGAAGCTTGTTGTCAATACAACAAAATAGTGCCCTAACTGGTTTTGCTCAGTGGATAGAGCGTCAGCCTGAGGACTGAAGGGTCCCAGGTTCGATTCCGGTCAAGGGCATGTATCTGGATTGCGGGCACATCCCCAGTAGCAGGTGTGCAGGAGGCAGCTGATCAATGTTTCTCTCTCATCAATGTTTCTAACTCTCTATTCCTCTCTCTTCCTCTCTGTAAAAAATCAATAATATATATATATTTTTAAAAAATACAGCAAAATAGCATACACATCAAATCGCATATATATCAACGTATGTGTAACTCCATCTAGTGAAAAAAATCCACATTATTAACCGGTACACCTAGTAGTAGTGATGCTGACAATTTGGTAATCAGAGAAGCCGTAAAGTGCTTCCTGTAAGTGAAAAGGTGAGTACAGTAGAATAAGATGTTTTGAGATGGAGAAACCACATTCACTTTTATTACAATACTAGAGGCCCGTGCACTGGTGGGGTCCCTCAGCCTGGCCTGCACCCTCTCACAGTCTGGGACCCCTGGGGGGATATCGGAGAGCCAGTTTTGGCCCTATCCCCACAGGCCAGGCCGAGGGACCCCATCAGTGCACGAATCTGTGCACTGAGCCTCTATTATGCATATAAGATCTTTGGTTAATCTCTTCCCACCCTCCCCCTTACCCCCTCCCCTCTGAGATTCATCAGTATGTCCCATGTTTCCATGCCTGTGCGTTGAGCAATTGCCTCCCGGTGGTCATTGCACATCATAGCTACCAAACAACGGCCGGTTGCTTAAGCTTTTATATATATAGATATTGTTATAATTGTTCTATTTTATTAGTTATTGTTGTTAATCTCTTACTGTGCCTAATTTATAAATTAAACTTTATCATAGGTATGTATGTATAGGAAAAAAAACAGCATGTGTAGGGTTCGGTACTATCCCTGGTTTCAGGCATCCACTGGGGGGGGGGGGGTCTTAGAACCTATCCCCCATGAATAAGTGGGAACCACTGTATCTTGATCTGGGTGGTGGTTGCACTAGTTTCCTTTCTATTGTGGGTTTTTTCCTGAATGTGGACTTTGGCATGACTCTGATTCATACTTGAACCTTTCTCATTGCACCTTTCCTCAAAATAGCTCTTGTGTTATTTGAAAAGAGTTCTTCAGACCATAGACCAAAAATCACCCCCTTGAGGTGGTGGCAGTGGGTGTCAGGACAAGAAGGGTACCTATTGTCTGGGTCAGTGGCATTGAAAATGGGCTTTTCCCCAGCTTGCTGTCCTTATCTATGCTTGACTATCTCTTTCACTTTTTAAAATATATTTTTATTGATTTCAGAGAAGAAGGGAGGGGGAAAGAGAGATAGAAACATCAATGATGAAAGAGAGTCACTGATCAGCTGCCTCCTGCACACCCCTTCCTGGGGATTGAGCCTGAAACCCGGGCATGTGCCCTAACCAGGAATCAAACTGTGACCTCCTGGTTCACAGGTCAATGCTTAACCACTGAGCCACACTGGCCAGGCTTGTCTGTCTCTTGTGACAACTTGTTTTTCTTCCCTGTTCCTGGGGATTGTCTTTAGGCTGTTGACTTCCGGGATTTGAGATTTCACAATGTGGTACTAGTTTTTTGTCTCTAGGTTATTTCTCCAGGGGAAAAGGCAATAATTTCCTAAAATCTATACAAATGTGAAGAGAAGCAGTGTGTTAGCGGTATTGTTTTTTCATAGTGCATAATAAAAATAGTAAGAGGAGAAACAGATGGTACCAGTGAAATGATGTCAGTAGTAATGAACAGAAAGTTTGGTTCAAACTATATTAAGTTAGAAAAATAATGTATCACCTCATGCAGTTCAAAAATTCAGAAGTAGGGTTGGTTTCAGTGCCTCTTGATTTTATAAGGACTTGGTGTGCCAGACATCATCATTTGTACCTTACTGACCAATAAGAGCAGCGCCATAATGACCAGTCAGGATGCATGATTCCAACCAATCAAGCCAGTGCTATTTGGACCAAACTGTACAGATTTGGGTTCCTCATTTGCATAGAAATGGACCAATCAGGGACCAGGGTGGGAACTTTCTCTATAAAAGTGGGCCTTCCCTTTGTCTCTGTGGAGAGCACTTTCAGTTTCCTCTGGGTGGTGGTGGTGGAGGGGTGGGGGGGTGGCCTGTCTTCTGTTTGCAAACTGTTTACCTGAATAAAGTTTCTCCTTTTACTGCACCCCAGATTGGGAACTCCTATTGGCACTAAATTGATGACAGCAGCCTTTTGTTGACACTGGCAGAGGCGCCTCCCCTTTTTCTGCTTCTTTTCCCTTTGAGTTCCTGCCCAGAATGTGACTATACGCCTAGAGCTGCAATAGCCAACTTGTGACCATGAGGAAATAGTCTTGGGGTGAACTAACTTGCTAAGGGTGGCAGACAGGAAAAACACAAAGCCTTCATGATATTGTAAAGCAGCTGCACCAACCCGGCCTGTCCACCTCCTGATACTGTATTGCATGAGACAAACATGAAACAAAAATGTGTTTAAGCTATTATTAGGTTTTCTCTTACTTGCAGCTAAACACACACTCGACTGATAATTTCTGTTTTTTTACATCTCTTGTGCACAGCGTTGTGTGATACATGCTTCCTTCCCAGGCTTGTTCCCCTTGTAGACCCAAACTGCCTCTGTAACTTGTTTCCTGAGCCTACACAGCCCAGCTGGCTCATTTCTACTACCTCTGTAACTTCCTAAATAAACGTTCTCTTATAAAAAAAAAAAAATGGGGGGGAGGGGGCTCAAAAAGAAATGCTTGGAGAACAGGAGTGATTTCTTCCTTCCCGCAGTCCTGTTAGATTTCCTGGAGGAGGTGGTATCTAGGAGGGGGGGTTCCTAAAGGTGGAGGGAGCTTCCTGAAAGGAGGAAGGTAGGGAGTGACTTCCAATACAGCCTTTGCACAGTTGTTCACCACAGGAATGCTACCCGCCCTGCCGTTTCCAGCCTCACAACCCCCTGACCCCCACTGGCCCATACCCTCAGCTTCCTGGGTTCCAGGTTCGAGGGACTCTGCCCACTTCTGTCCTCTAGTTTTCTTCCTGGGAACCAAAGAACAGCAGAAACCCAGAAGTCCTTCCAGCTTCTCTGTGATAGCAAAGGGAATCCCAGCTCTTGGGGCCTTCCCCTTGACCCTTGAAGGTGGGGCAGCAAAGAGGAGGGAGGAGGGCCTGAGGATTCCCCTGGGGAGATGCATCCTCCCCAGGCTAACCCTACTTTTCAGAAAGGCTAAGCCACCCAGGGTGGCACCTGCATGCCACACGTGGGTGGGTGGGGTGTGGGAGGCTGCACCTGCGCTGTCTCCTGCACTGCATGATCATGCAATTCCAGCATCACAAATAGCACAGGCACCTCACATTACGGGCTTCCTGGTGTGATGAAATAATCACCAGTGTCCTGTTCTTGCCAAAAATGTGTAACATGAATCTAATCTTGAGGAAGCAATCAGATAAATCCAGAATAATATGATGCTATAAAATTGGCCTGAACTAAAAAAAAAAAGAAAAAAAAAAAGATACAAACAAAAAAGGCTGAATGTGGGACAGAGTTACTCTTCTATATCAAAAGCTACTAAAGAGATATAACCAAATGCAATACATGAACCTTGCCTTATGAACTAAATTTTAAATGCTAGAAAGACATTCTTGAGACAAGTGAGAACGATACTTGAATTACTGTTGATTTCCTTAGATGTGCTAATGGTGCTATAATTGTGTAAAGAGGGTTTCTCAACCTCAACACTTAACCTTTTCGGGCAAATAATTCTGGGATTTTAGCAGCATTTCTGGCCTCTGTCCACTAATGTCAGGAGCCCCGCCCCTTCAATTGCAATAAGCAAAATATTTTAGACAGTAATAATGGTGTATCCTGTTATTAATATACAAAAAAAAAAAACAAAAAAAAAACCACTGGCCAGTACATTTTAAAATGGTTAAAATTATGAGTTTTATATTGTGTTAATTTTGTCTCAATAAAAATGTAATTTAAAAATGTAATTTAAAACGGTTGACATACTCAAATGTTCCCTGGGGGACAAAATCATCCCCAGGGGTGAACCACTGGTGCAGAGAGTACACTGGGCGAGGGAGTTGGGGGAGGGAGCATGCAGGCTGAAGGATTTGGGAGAGAAATGTCTTGTTTGTAACTTACTTTCAAATGTGGCAAATTATTAACCATTAGTGAAACTAGGTGACAGGTATGTGGGTTGTTTATTTTACTACTCTGTCAACTTTTAATGGATTTATTTTTTTCAAAAGCAAAAGGAAAGAACTCAATTTCAAGTTTTCTGTTTACAGCAACCCAAGGAACCCATGGCAGGTACCAACTGTGCCGCCTCCTTTCAGATGAGATTACTGTGTCTTCATTGTTTGAGTTGCTCGGGGCCCTTCAGCCTTCAAGGGGAGATTCCTGTTTCTCATCCCCTCCCTCCCTCCTCTCTATCTCACTCCAAGACTGCCCAGAACACATTGGTCCAGTGCTACCCAGGGACCTATGGAGAGAAGGCATTCTGTGGACCATCATTCACCCAGACTGGGTGCAGATGATGAGCTATATCAATTCCATTTTGTGAGTATTATCTCCTGTGGAGGCTTTAAAACATGGTCACAAAATTCTTTAACACTTGTTCCAAGAGATGGGGCCTATGACCCCTCTCCTTGAATATGGACTCTTAATCAGGAGACTATGGTAGAAGTGACACTGTCCCAGTATCCAGATCCAGGGCCGTAAAAAACTAGCATCTGCTGTTTCCTGTCTCTTTTAAGATCCTTGCTCTTGGGACCCAGCCGCCATGCTGTGAGGAAGCCCACGTGACCCTATGGAGAGGCACATGGACCCTATGGAGCAGCACACAGCACCCACTCGAAAGCCATGTGAGTGAGTCATCTTGGAAGTGGGTTCTCCAGCCCCAGCTGATGCTGTGTGGAGCAGAGACAAGCTGTCCCTGCTGAGCTCTGCCCATTTTACAGATTGGTGGGCACACAACATGACTGCTGTTGTTTCAAGTCATTAACTTTTAGAGTGGTTTGTCGGCAAAGATAGATAACTGATGCATCCCCATCCCCCAAACTGGGGGCCCTAGGCTTGAAAGGCAGGAAGTGGGCCAGCTCTTGATCCCTGGAGCTAGGACCTAGGTCAGCACTTATCCCTTTAACAGGCATTTACTGAGTCCCAAACACTACCAGAGGCTGAGGAATTAGCAGTGAATGAGATAGACCACCCTGCCTGGCGGGCCCAACTCAGGCACAGTAATGAGAGGACTGGGACTGTAGCCTCAGCCTGAGGGAGGGGAGAGAGAACTGTCTTCCTGAGGGAGGCTATTTCCAAGCTGAGACCTGACTCAGGAAAAGGAACTAACCAGGCAGAGTCGCAGGGAATGGACAGATGGAACACCATGTGCTAGTTCTGGGCAAGGTTGCCAGATCTGGCAAATGAAAAAAAAAATGTAACACCCAGTTAAATTTGAACTTCAGATAAACAATGAATATATTTAAAAAATATATATCCCTAGCCAGTTTGGCTCAGTGGATAGAGTGTCAGCCTGTGGACTGAAGGGTTCAGGGTTTGATTCCAGTCAAGGGCACATGCCCAGGTTTGCAGGCTCAATCCCCAGTAGGGGGTGTGCAGGAGGCAGCCAATCAATGATTCTCTCTCATCATTGATGTTTCTATCTCTCTCTCCCTTGCCCTTCCTCTCTGAAGTCAATAAAAAATATATACCTATATCTGTCCCGTGCAACATTGGAGACATCCTAAAAAGTTATTCATGATTTCTCTGAAATTAAAGTTTAACGGGAGTCCTACATTTTATCTGGCAACCCCAGTGCTAGGGCAAAAAAGAGAGAGAGAGAAACTGTGTGATCTCAAGGGACAGTTCAGGAAGCTGGATGCAGCACAGGGGCAAACAGGGCATAGTGTGAGAGGTAAAGGTGAAGAGAGCAAGACCTATCATGTGGGTGCTCAGCAAGCTAATGGAGGGGGAGAAAGCCCACACCTAGTTGAAGGATGCTTTGTCTTGGTATGAAGGAGACAGAATGAACTGCTCTTTGCTACACCCCCAGCCTTGGGGGGAATCTTCCCAATGGACAAAAGTTTGAGCAATGAGCCTAGTTACTCAGAGGTGAAAGCAGGGCCTGAGAGCTGTGCAGTGACACAGGGCTCCCTGTTCAAAAGTGTTCCATGGTTGTTCCATGGATGCTCCACTGTAGCCATCTTGAGACTCACAATAATTTTGGACAGAGAGTTCTACATTTTATTTTGCACTGAATACCACAAGTTATGTCCTGGGTAAGAGATTCCCAGCCCAGGGCAGAGTAGAGGACCCACAGGACGTAAGACTGCCTTGACTAGCACCTGCCATGTGTGTGTATCTATGCACGTGGGTAGCTGTGTCTGGTACATATTAAGTCCTCAAAAATGATGGCTATTGTACTATCTGTCATTGATGATGGTGATGATGATGATATCATTAGCCTCATCCAGCTTTTTTTCAGGCTTCATTTAAAAGCCTTGTTATTTCACTACCAGCCATCCTTCTGCTTTGTTTTACTGAACCATTTGCAAAGCACTTCATAAAATATATTTTTTTTTTATTGATTTCAAAGACGAAAGTGGGGGGAGAGAGAGGGAGGCAAAGAGAGAAAGAAACATCAATGATGTGAATCATTGATTGGCTGCCTCCTGCACGCCCCCTACTGGGAGTAGGGCCTGCAACCGGGGCATGTGCGCCCTGACCGGGAATTGAACTGTGACCTCCTGGTTCATAGGTCAACACTCAACCAGCCAGGCTGCAGAGCACTTTTAATTCAAGCAATGCCTGTGACAACCCTGAGGAACTTAACACAAATACATACCTCGCCTTTCAAATACCCGCTGAGATATTGCACACCTTGGTTTGGTTGATACCCGCATTCATTCAGTTGTATCAATCGTCCAAAAAATCCCACACACTCCCAACCCAGCTGCCTGATTCTCTCCAAGTTCACATGGACACACACTCACCCACTCACACACTGGCTGAGTGTGGTGAGGTCTGCACAATTCCCCTCCTGTTAGACATGAAAACCTCCTGCCAGGGACAGCTGATATGAAGGCTACGTACGTGCAGGCTGCAGACTCTAATTTGTTTTTGAATTTTTAAAAATTATTAAAATAGAAAAGATGTGCATGTGTGATATCTGGTGACTAGGAAGGATGAGAAGGTGTGGCATCTTAAAAGTGCATTAGAGTCTGGCCAGTGTGGCTCAGTGATTGAGCGTTGACCTACGAACCAGGAGGTCATAGTTCGATTCCCAGTCGATTCCGGTCAGGGCACATGACCGGGTTGCGGGCTTGATCCCCAGTAGGGGTTGTGCAGGAGGCAGCTGATCAGTGATTCTCATCATTGATGTTTCTATCTCTTTCTCCCTCTCCTTTCCTCTCTGAAATCAATAAAAATATATTAAAAGTGCATTAGATATAGTTTTCTAGATTTCCAAGGAGAGCAGAAGTTGTCATTATGTGGAAGCTTAGCAAGAAAACAAAGGTGACTTTTGTGTCCTTGCCGGAATCTAGGGGTTGGGGTGAGCCCCTGGGGGTAGAAGGGCCCTGGTTTAATGAGGATTAGCTATGTCAAAGGGAAAACCGGTAACTTCCTAGCCTCTCATGACACAACAAATCTGGGATTTTAGATAAGAAAAGCCAGGACAGGAGGGGGAGGGGGTGAAAGTGATGTCACCTGCTCCTCTCATGTTTCCTGCAAGCAATCACTGCAGGAAAGACTCCTGGCTTAGTAAATGAGTCACTGGCTTTATAAGCCAAGAGAGATGGAAAGCAGATTCCAGGAAATAAGCAAGGAAGAATCTTAGAGGAAGTTCTCAGCTTTAGTGTGAAACTGTCAAGCCTCTGTGCTCTTGGGGGACAGAGGAGAGAACTAACAGTGAGAAAAACTAGAGAAATAGCAAGGAACCAGAGGGAGCGCAAGATAGAACCCGTGCCCCTGGGCGGTTTTGAATAACCAACTGAGATGGCGCTGGCTCAGAAAACCACGACGCTGCTTCCGAAAGGGAGGAAATATCCCAGTGTTGCAAGGTCTGCAGTCATTCATAATTCAGCAGATACTTAGATATTTATTGAGCATCCTTCAAGTTCCTGTGGTGGGCGGGGTGTGGGTATGGAGTAGTGAATGAGGCACCATTGTCCCTGGCCTTACAGAGCTCACAGCCATTGAGCAAGTAGTGATCACACTTTGCTAAGTGACAAGGAAGAAGTTGAGGGGTAAGGCCACTGTGGGGATCCTAGAGGGCTTTTAAAAATATATATATATTTTTATTGATTTCAGAGAGGAAGGAAGAGGGAGAGAGAGATAGAAACATCAATGATGAGAGAGAATCATGGATGGGCTGCCTCCTGCACAATCCACACTGGGGATGGAGCCCGCAACTCGGACACATGCCCTGATTGTAAATCGAACTGTGACCTCCTGGCTCATAGGTCGATGCTCAACCACTGAGCCACAATGGCCAGGCCTAGAGAGCTTCTTAACACCTAGGGTAGGATTGT
The DNA here is from genome assembly GCF_964212035.1 of Myotis nattereri. NCBI lineage: Eukaryota > Metazoa > Chordata > Mammalia > Chiroptera > Vespertilionidae > Myotis > Myotis nattereri. The sequence goes on from NC_138090.1 coordinate 13,174,155, forward strand.
CTAGACCAGTGGTCGGCAAACTCATTAGTCAACAGAGCCAAATATCAATAGTACAACGATCGAAATTTCTTTTGAGAGCCAAAGTTTTTAAACTTAAACTATATAGGTAGGTACATTGTTATTAACTTACTTAGGGTACTCCTAAGGCTTAGGAAGAGCTACACTCAAGGGGCCAAAGAGCCACATGTGGCTCTTGAGCCGCAGTTTGCCAACCACGGGTCTAGACACAAAGAAGGACAGGCTAGTGCCAGGCCTGGAACAGAGGAAGCGAGGCTGTTTGGAAGGAGTGAGAGGAGTGCAGTTTTGGGAACAGGGGCACAAAAAAAGACTGGATGGGTCCTTTCTCTTCTTCAATTTTGGGTTATTTGTTTGCTTAGCAAATTGGGGAGGCGCATCTCCGAAATGTCAGGCAGCCTGTTCGGCACTTTTTGTTTATTTATAGAGCAATTCAATTCGCCAGTGTTTACTAAACTCCCTGAGCAAGTGAGCCGGGCCCAGCCATAGAGCAGGCAGAGGTCACAGCAAGAGCAAGGGCCCAAAGGTGGGACCCAATGGAGCAGTCTCAAGGGAGAGTCAGGGGTCCCTTGGGCTGGAGTCGGGTGAGGGACCTGAGGCCTGAAGGAATGCCCAGTGGATCTGCCAACCTCAGTCTGGTGGGGAGCAGGACAGTCCTGGAGAGACCCGCGCTCTGAGAGGCCGAGGCCAGGTCTGGGAGGTCCCACCTCAGCACATTCTCTTCTGTGTGACGTGGGAGATAATTAACTGGGACCCTAACAGCTGCCACCACCACCCTTCAGGAATTCTGGCCCTCCCTGCATGCCATCTAGGCTGCACTCCCGCTGCACAGCTCTGTGGGAGAAGGAACTCCCATTAATCCTTTCTTCAGATGTGCTGGCCCGGGTCACCCACATACCAGTCCCTTTGCTGAGAAAGTCTCTGCCAGATCCCTGGGCTCTCAAGAGCCCGAGCTGATGGGGGCCTTCCCCACAAGCCAAGAGCCTGCCAACTCTCTGCCGGTCAAGGTCCTTTGGGCGCTCAAGGATCCTGACTCAGCTGACAATGGCATCCGGGGGAACAGGTGAACCCTGGAGGGGAAGGTAAGAGTCCTGGGTCCCACCCCAAACTGGGCACTGTGGTGACCTATGGGCAAGGCCTTGCTCTCTCCACACTCAATAACTTTTGAGATTCAGGACCTCTGAGGCTAAGAATCAGGCACAGTGACTCAACCTGGATCTGGCCTTGGTGTGTGGAGTCCTGGACAAGAGTGGGTGGCCCTGCCCTAACTGGTTTGGCTCAGTGGATAGAGCGTCGGCCTGCGGACTGAAGGGTCCCAGATTCGATTCCGGTCAAGGGCATGTACCTTGGTTGCGGGCACATCCCCAGTATGAGGCGTGCAGGAAGCAGCTGATGGATGTTTCTCTCTCATCAATGTTTCTAACTCTATCCCTCTCCCTTCCTCTCTATAAAAAAATCAATAAAACATATTTTTTAAAAAAAGAGTGGGTGGCCCTTTCAGAAGGGGTTGCAGACAAAGGCTATGATGCGAGAAGCAGAGGGCATTGTGAAAGCAAAGAAGAGGCTCCTGACCTAGCCTGGGCTCCAGGGAAGGTATCTCACAGATGTGGTGTCTGAGCTGATGCCTAAAGGGTAGGCAGGCGTTAGCCAGGTGAAGGAAAGAGGGAAAAGATGCCCAGAACAGCCTGTGCAAGATGTGAAGGCTTGGGAAAGCAGGTGTATTCAGGGAACACAGAAGTTCTGTCTGGCCCTGGCCAGTGTGGCTCAGTTGGTTGAGTGTCATCCTGTGCACTGAAAGGTCACTGGTTCAGTTCCTGGTCAGGGCACATACCCAGGTTTTGGGTTCAATCCTTCGGTCGGTTCGTGTACAGGAGGCAGCCAATCAATGTTTCTCACATCAATGTTTCTCTTCCTCTCCCTTCCTCTCTCTCTAAAATCAATAGAAAACGTTTTTTTTTAAAAAAAAAAAAAAAAAAAAAAAAGAAGAAGTTCAGTCTGGCTGGAGCTAGGACCTCCTGGGGAGTAACTGGCCAGAGATAAAGGGCCAAGGGGAAACTGAGAAGGGACAGGGTCAGATTTGCAGAGCCCAGCCTGCTGCCTGTGCAAGATGGACCAGTCCAGGTGGAACCGAGGACCCTAAAAGGCCAGGCAGAAGGTGCAGGTGGTACCGTGGCCAAGGATGGGATGGTGGGGCTGGGGAGGACAGGGCAGACCTGGTGGCTGAAGGAGGTTGAGGGGAAATGCCACCCAGACCAACATGAGGCCTTGTGGGGAACAGTTCTGAGGAGAGGAGATGGGGTCGACTTTACACAATGAGTTTGGGGTGCCCAGGGGTCACTTTAAGGGGGAATGAAGTGAGAGATAGTGGGCTGAGACTCAAGCATCCCTCTGGGGATGAAAACAAAGCCTTGGGAGTTGTCAAGATGGTTTGGAGAAAAGTGTCACGGTTGAAGGAAGGGGCCCAACACCCCGAGGAGCCGACGAGGGGCGTGAAGAGAGCCAGAGGAGCAGGTAGAAGTGTAAGAGGAGTGGCCAGGCCGAAACCGGTTTGGCTCAGTGGATAGAGCGTCGGCCTGCGGACTGAAAGGTCCCAGGTTCGATTCCGGTCAAGGGCATGTACCTGGGTTGCGGGCACATCCCCAGTGGGAGATGTGCAGGAGGCGGCTGATCGATGTTTCTCTCTCATCGATGTTTCTGACTCTCTATCTCTCTCCCTTCCTCTCTGTAAAAAATCAATAAAATATATTAAAAAAAAAAAAGAGGCGTGGCCAGAGAAGCCAGAGGGAGTTTCGGAAGGGGGAATGGCTCTGCCTCTGCATCCAACACCCCTGCAACAGGCAGAGGAGGGGAGGGCTGAGAAGTGGAGGGTCAGGGAGTGTTTACAAAAAGGCTTGAGTGTGGAGGAGGTTTTAATGGTGGTGATGGGATCCGCCACCGGGAATGAGTGTGAGCAGGGCTGTCACACAGGGCTGAACAGGTTGTGCACTGCACACTCCAGTGACCATCCATTAAGGGGAAAACGGCGTGGGGCCAGGGCACAACCCCTGGAGCCGGGGGTATTTTGTGAAGCCTGTAACTGCAGTGTGGATACTGCACACACGGTGGCGCCAAATGCCAACGCTGTACTGGGGCTTGGCTGAGGCAGGGCTGGGGCCAGTTTGGGGATCCTCTGCCCCAGGGTCACCATTGGATGGTGGAGGGTATTGGCAGATGCCCTTGGCTAGAACCCTCCCCCCCACAATGCCTTCCAAATCTCTGTCAGAACAGTTCTCCTAGCGGTAGGAACTCGGAAATAAATCACACACCACACACTGCAGCCTTTGTCAGGAGGCCCCTCCCCCATTCTGAAAAGGTCCCAGGGGAGCAGCTCATCCCATGACCTGGGAGGGGCACCAACGTCCCTCCCACTTGTCCCTTAGGAGAAAGGAGTCAGGAAGGAAGGAAGGACGCCTGGCCCAGCCGGCGGGACACAGTCACCCCACACCAGCACCGCCCTGCTCAAAGGTCCCCCTGGAGGCCAAAGCTGGATCAGTCGGGGCCAATGACAGGCCCAGCCCAGCCTGGGGCAGAGTCCCCACGGAAGTCACCTGTTGAGCCTGTCGACCCTGGACGAGTGCAGGGACCAGCCTGGAAATGCCTGAATAAGTACTTAACGGCCATGTTGTCTTTGAAGACAATGACATGTTCATTGCAAACCACTCTTTAGTGTAAGTAAACACAAAGAAGAAAACAAAACCAGGTGAAATGACAGTGCCCAGAGCTGGCCACTGCTGGCACGGGGATCAGCCTCCTGACAGCTCTCAGGGTCAGACGATGCAGATCTGACCTGAGGAGACTCCTGCTACAGAACAGGCAGCCCTTCGGGTGTGTTCTCCTCTCTGTCTCTACTGTGTTGAGCACCTTCCCCCACTCAGATATGAAACCCTCTCTCCCTACCCTACCTGACCGGACCCTGCCACCCCTGGGACCTCCTTTCTTTCCACATGACTCAGATACAGCAAGCTCATCTTCGAGATGTTGTCCCCTGCCCCTGCTGTTCCCTCTGCCCCTGCTGTTCCGGATTATTCAATGACCGTTTCCTTCTTGTTATTCAGGTCTCAGCTCCAATATCACTGTCTCAAAGAGGCCTGCCCTGCCCACCCTGACTAAAGTGGCTCCTCAGCCCCATCACTCCACGTCACATCACCTGGCTTATTTTCTCCACAACTCTTCCTCTCTCTGAAGGCGTCTTACTAATATGTTAACTTGATTATTATCTGTGTCCTTTGGCTGGAGTGTGAACTCCTCAAGAGTAACCTTGCCTGTCTAGCCTGCTTCTGTGACCCCGGCACGCAGAATGATGCCAGGCAGGCACAGAGTAGGGGCTCAGTCCATGCCTGCCATCCATTTTCAGTGCTCACAGAGCATCTCAGGGTATGCACGAACCTCCTTCAGCCCTCTGTCTCCCGCTGATGGTCACAAGGGTTGTCATCCCTTGATCCCTGATTAAACAAGCCAATAATCAACACCCTCAAACACAGATCTTTTCTTGCCTAACTTTTTGGAATAAATTTCTTGAAGTGGAACTGAAGGGTGAAAGGGGAGTTTGCACTTGACATCCTGAAAATACTACATTTATTTATTTATTTATTTATTTATTATCTATTTTTAATCCTCACCTGAGGATTTTTTTTCCCATTGCTTTTTCAGAGAGAGTAGAAGGGAGAGAGGTAGAGGGAGGGAAAGAGAAAGAAACATTGATGTGAGAGAGACACATCGATGGGTTGCCTCCCACACATGCCAGTGGTTAGAGCATCAGCCCCATGCACCAAAGGGTTGATTTCCAGTCAAGGGCATGTACCTCGTTTGCAGGTTTGATCCCTGGCACCAGTCAGCAAGCGTGTGGGAAGAGGACCCACATGTCCAGCTGCCTCTGGACACCTCATCCTAGATGGATGGTCCCCAGCCCCCTCAGATACCGCCTGCCCAAACTGACCACTCACCTTCCCCTAACTTGATCCTCCAGACCTCCCCACATCATTGAAAAACACCAGCATCCGCCTGGCTGGAGTAGCTCAGCTGTTAAGCGTTGACCTATGAATCAGGAGGTCAGGGTTCAATTCCCAACAGAGCATATGCCCGGGTTGCGGGCTCAATCCTCAGTGGGGGGCATGCAGAAGACAGTCGATCAATGATTCTCTCTCATCATTGATGCTTCTATCTCTCTGTCCCTCTCCCTTCCTCTCTGAAATCAATAAAAATACATTAAAAGAAAGAAAGAAAAACAACATACACCCATCACCCAGGCCCCAAACCTTGGCATCATCTGGGCTGCCTCCCACTCCAGACCCCACATCCCATCAGTCACCCAGCCCTCCATCTGCCTCCTGGACATCTCTTAAATGTCTCCTCTCTCCATTCCCTCTCCAAGGCCACCATGACCTTGGCTGGAAAATAATAGCAGCCTTTTTCTGCCCTACCTGCCCCCTCCATGCACTGCCTGAGTGACCCTTGCAAAGCACACATGTGACCACAAAATTCCCCGACTTAAAGCCCAGGTTCCTCATCACCAAGGGTAAAATTCATGTTCCTCAGCCAGTTCCCAGGGCCTCTCATGACTGGCTGCATCCCCAACACAGACTCACACAATTCTCCAGCCACAGTGCGCTCTTGTTCCTGCCAGCAAGAGAGGCTGCTGCTCGCTCCCATGCCTTAAACTCTACTGCACTCTCTGCCCCAGACACTCCTCCAAAAATCTATCCTCTGCCTGCCTATGGTGCCCCAACAACTTGCCATGTTAAGGGCTCCTTCCCTACAAAGCCTTCCTAACCAGCACACTCACTCTCTCTCACACACACAAACGTGCACACAGACACAATCATGATCTCACACACACTCATTCGGTGATACAGGAGGTGCAGAGACTCTGGGAGGTACCTGCCCTGATCAGTGAGCCCCCATGGGCAGGGTCCAGGTGGCCTCACCTCTGTCCTCCCACTTCTGATCCCCTCAAGACTGAGCACACAGCAGGTTCCTCAAATGCTTGCTGAATACCTGGTGAATGAACGAATGAATGCTGCACACTCTATCTGAGGCATGGGCCGCAGGCACAATAAGGGGCAGGCTTTATTCTCTCCCCTCACAGAAAGCTGGGGGTGAAGTTGCATAGCAGAGGGCTGTAGCCACAGGGCCTATGGGTGGGGTGTGGGAGGCCTCCATTTTTGGGGGATTTGGGACTTGAACTGCATTACTTCCAAAAATAGAACTAGTTGTGCCATAGATGAGGACCCAGGGTTCTCTGTGGTTCTCACCACCCTCTGCCATCTAATAGAGGAGTTTTTTTTCAGGCCAGAGCCTATCCCTTCAAGAATATGAACTGCTGGAGGTAGGAATGGTGATGACTGGAGGTCTGCCCCAGTTCCCAGCCCAGCGTCAGGCGGGCTATGTGCTCAGGGAGTGATGCCTGGCTCAGAGCTCAGCTGTTTAGGACTCAGTGAGCTGAGGAGCTCAGACACCACCCCTTCCTAATGACAAGACCATGGAAAGGCCCTCCCTTCCCTGAGCCTCAGGTGACTGTCCTGTGAAATGGGTCTCAGCTATGTCCTCCCTCGCCTGCCTCATAGGTTGTTGGGGAGAGGCCTGGAAGGTCTCCAGCACCCTGTGGGCCTCAGAGGCTGTCCCTCAAGGCCTCTGGGGAGGCAGAGAGGTAAAGGCTCAGGTGTCCCATCTGCTCACTGCAGCCCCATCCATGCCTGGCCCTGGTGTCACAGGTTGGGGAGCCTGGCCTGGTTACAGAGAAGGACAATAGGCAGCAATGGGTGCTCAGAAGGGGTGAGTGGGAAGTCAGAGGACACAGGTCTTTTTAAAAAATATATATATATTTTTTATTGATTTCAGAAAGAAATGAAGAGGGAGAGATAGAAACATCCATGATGAGAGAGAATCATCAATTGGCTGCCTCCTGCACACCCCCCACTGGGGATCGAACCCGCAACCCAGACATGTGCCCCGACCGGGAGACGGGGAGTCTAACCATGACCTCCTGGTTCATGGGCTGACGCTCAACCACTTAGCCACACCAGACGCCTCTACGTCCTTCTTTTCCCCATGAAGCCCAGTGACTCCCACTCAGGCCCAGGTACTCGTTGTGACAATGCAGAGACGTGGCCAGACACAGGACAGAGTGATTAATTGACTATGAAAGGTGAGGGATGCATCCATTAAAAGTGGGAATTTTCTGGAAGTACAATCCTGGAATTCCAAACTGAGAAAGAGTTCCACAGTCAGCACAGGGATGGCACGGGGACAGCTATGCCACAGCAGGGGCCAGCATGCTGCCCAGCCCTGAGTGCTCAGTGGCTATTTGTAAATAAATTAATAAACAACAGAGTACTGGTAGTGGGAGGTGAAGGGGGGAGGGAATGAATTTGAAACATATTAAGGAGGCTGGATCAACAGAACTAGGAGGCTGAAGGAATGTGTGGGTCAGGGAGGAGGACATCATGCATTTACTCATACAACTCACTCATTCAAGAAATATTTATGTTTTAATTGAGAAAGAGGAAGAGAGGGAAGGAGAGAGGAAGGGAGAGAAGAAGAGAGAGAGAGAAACATAGATTTGCTGTTCCACTTATTTATGCATTCATTGGTTGATTCTTGTATGTGCCCTGACTGGGGATGGAACCTGAAACCTTGGCATATAGGGACCATGCTCTAACCAACTGAGCTACCCGGCCAGGGAAAAATATTGCTTAAACTCCCATTGTGAGCCAGAAACAGCGGTGACTGGGATGTCCATTGCTGTTGCCCCCGCACAGCTTAGAGCCCTGCAGGGAGGTAGGTTTAGGCACGTGAGCACACATGGGCATGCATGCTGCCTGGTGGTAATGACTGACACGAAGGCGTGAGTCCACAGGACATGGGGACAGATCAGAACAAGGAGAGGCTGTCTTCAGAGACAGTGGTCAGAGGATGCCTTGCTGAGATGATTTTAGAGATGGCAGGAGCCAATGGGTGTCAGTTCGGGCAGCTCTGGAGGGGTCCAGTATGTGGCTCAGCAGTGCTTTGTAGACATGAGGACAAAGGAAGAAGAGTCTTCTGGGGAAGGTCATGAGATCCAGTGGGTCATCCAGAAGCTCTGGAACAGAAGGCTCTTGGCACACAGGAAAGCTTTGGGTGGATGGAAGCCCTGAGACTGGATTATACTAGTATCTTGCGGGCGGGGGGTGGGGGGGGGAGGGAGAGAGATAAAGAATCCAGTCCCTGGAAGCAATCAATCCCCAGGCTTAAGACTACAGGGAAGGGAGTGCTGACAAGGGAAAAGAGGAGGAGGGCCTGAGAGCTGGGAGAAGGTGAAGTGTGTCTCTGGTAAGAACTGGTGAGGGAGGGGACCAGTGCTGAGGGCCTCTGAGGTCTCCCCCTGCCCCCACCTCTCAGGAGTATATTCAGGAACCTCTTTTTTCTTTTTAAAGGATAGTTTATTCATTTTTAAAAAGAGGGAGAAGAGAGAAACATCCCACACACCTGCCACCAGGGATCGAACCCACAACCCAGACATGAGCCCTGACTGGGAATCAAACCAGCAACCTTTGGTGCATGGGACAAAACCCAATCAACGGAGCCACACCAGCCAGGCTATTCAGGAACCTGTTAAAGTCCCTCAAACCACTCCTGGGTGTGTCTGTGCTGCCTCTGAAGGTGAAGGACTACAGAAGTAAAGCCTGAGTGGTCCAGGGGCCCAGCCCAGAGCATCCAGGTTGAAGAGGGCCGGTGGTGTCTGATTGATGGGAGGGGTGGGGGAGTGGAGCTGGCCCTCTGACACCAGTGTGGGTCAGCTCTCAGCTCCACCTCAACCCGCTCTGGTGGACAGCCATCAGTGTTCCACACCCCTCATGGGAAAGGACTGGGCTCTGGCCCCGGTGGCCAACATGTGCCCCAAGCCCGGATAACTCATCCATGCTAAGAGCAAGGCCTAAGACTCCCTAGATGTCTTACCCAATGAAGGGTGACTGCCTGGCTTGGCTCAGAGCCCAGATGGCGGCAACCTGCCTCCACAGCAGGGAAACCGAGGCTGGCCCAGAAGGCATGGCTGAAGGGGTCCAAGGCTAGGATTCAGGCCTCCCTGTTCCCCTTTGAAATTGGCCCTGATTCCTTCCTCTAACGAACCCAACCCAACAGCGGCCGCACCAGGAACTGTTTCAGGCGGTCACAGATTGGGGGTTGGGGGTGGGGAGAAGAGGTGCTGAAAAGTCTCTAGAGGCCATGGAATCTGAGGCGGGGACCAGCAAGTGGGGCTCTCGGACGAACCCGGTTTGGGGGTATGAGTGGGAAGCAATGGGACTGCCTTGGCCAGCGGTGCCCGTAGAGCCGCCCTGTTCCCGCCGATCCGAGCGCTCTCGCCACCCTGACGTCCGCCAGGGTCCCGCCTACCCGCAGGCTGGTGGACTCCGCGGGCCACCGGCTGCCCCGTTAGCCCAGAGGGCGGAGCCAGCAGTGGGCGCCTTCGGGGGTGCCCGAGCTGCGGGAGCGCAGTGGGTGGGGCCCAACGGGCCGGGGGAGGAGCGGGGCTGCAGGGCGGCGGGCGCTGGGAGAGGCGGGCGCCGGCCGCGGCGACAGCGGCAGCTGCGGTGCGACCAGGCCAGGCAGCGGAGAGAGCGCGAGGTCCGCGTAGCCCAGCTCCGCCATGTGAGTGTCCCCGCCGTTTCCGGGAGCCGTGACCGGGTGGGGGCTGCAGCAGCGGGTCCGATGCCCCCCCCCCTTGCCCCCCAGTCCCCAGCCAGCGCCGCCCCGTAGGTCCCGGATCTATTGCCCTGGCTGCGGCCCTGTTCCCCATACCCGGGCCCCGGGCCGCGCGGTGTCTTTCCTCCCCTCCCCCTGGGCGCGGAGGACGCAGCTTCACCCCACAAAAGCCGTCGCCGGCGGCCCTACCGCGCCCGGAGCTGCCTCCTCCCAACCCACAGCAAGTCCCAGGCGGCCGGTGCCCCGGGCTCTGGAGAGGGCCAGGCCTGAGGGCGGGCCCTCGGCACCAGCCTGGGCCCTGGCATGGTCGCTTCCCGGGAGCCCCGCCGCCTTCGCCCCTGGAGAGGCTGAGCTAGGAATGGGGAGGAGGCGAAAAGGGGTCCAAGTCGGCCTCCAAGATGAGCTCATCTTCCCGGCCCCACCGACCGACCTAAGCCGCTTTGGGGCCTGGCCCGAGGTGTCCGAGCCTGGCCTGGGCTTTCCGCCCAAACCCGGTGCGGCTGAAGCCGGAGAGGATCGCCCCTGCGCGGTGGGAGAACAGCCCCTGTCCCTGGGAATTGGAGGCTGGTGTGGGGTCTCTGCAAGCAGCCAGGCCTGAAGACCCTGCAGAACTGGTTTGGGGAAGGGGCTGCTCACCAGGGATGAGTTCGGTCTCAGCACCCTCCTCTCCCGGTGAGGCCTGAGTGCAACTTCTGGGATTGACCCTTCCAGGCCAGTTCTACCGGTTGCTCCTAAAGGATGTTCAGGCTGGCTGGTGAGCACATTCTAGGTGCAGTCTCATATAACAATAACGGTGCCCAGGCACCATCAGTGGGGCCTGGCCCGGGGTCTGTAGTATTCAGCGCCCCCACAGCCTTCTTGGAGGGTTCTGGCAATCTGGCAGATGCAGAAACAGGCCCAGAGAGGTTAAGTAGCATTCTCAAGGTCACACAGCTGGTTTGGAGAAGTGGGAATTAAAATTCTTGCCTCTGCATGTACTATCCACCTCCGTGGCAAGGAGGGGGAGAAGGGGAGGAGGGAGGAGGATGAGAACCAGAGAGTGAAGTACAAAATACTCCAGCAAGACACTAGGAGGCTTGACTTAGCTCCCACTTCAACCCTCACTCTGAGTCCTGGATCCTGTTGGGGCAGCAGCCAGAGAGCTGGGAGCCTGAACTTGAGTGGGGGAGGGAGGAACACGCAGGGTGCCAGGATGGTTCCTCCCGGGTGGAAAAGCTGGCGGGTAGGGTGCCGCTGAGTCAGGGCAACCCCTCGCAGAGCCTGGGACTCCACGCCGCTGGCCCCAGGAAGCCTGCCGGCTGGGGAATGTGACCAGCTGACTAGGGAGGGGGCCGGCAGGAAGTGAGGCCACCGGGCTGCCTCCGCCTGGTTCCGGGGTGGGGGGTCCCAGGCCGTGCTGCGCCCCTCTCCCTCCCTGCTCCAGCCGTTTGGCATGACGTCAGCAACCGGGTTTGGGGCATTGCCATGGAGACCCGGGCAGGCCCAGGAAGGACCCCATTCTCCCTTACAGCCCCCCTCGCCCGGGTTATTTTTAGCTTCTGTTTACCTCAGTCGGGGCTGTCGTGGCTGGGCAATGGGGCGGGGCTGGACTGGGACTTCCAAAGAGGCGATTGGCCTGGTTTGATCGGCTTGGCAAACCGCTGAGCTGAGCCGTGCAGGTGGTGGGACCTCCTGTCTCACACAAGTGCACCAGTTTGGGTGTGTAGAGGGCATTGGGGGTCGCAGGATCTGGAGTCATGAAGGTGGCCAGAGCTCCACTGCAGGCCCTGTCACCTTTGGGACCTGGGTTCTTTCCCACGTCCAGAGCAGACTTCAGGGCTGGTGTGAGTCCAGAGAATCCACTGGCTCTTGTCAGCCAACCCCCGGCTCAAGGGATTCAGTTCTTTCCTTTCCCCGCAGCAGAGGGAGATCCTGCCAATCCACCCCATGAAATGGTCACTCAGATGGATATGCCGATAGTCACTTGGGAGGAGTCTGGACCAACAGTAATACATCCTGGTCCCTGTGGGACGACAGGGCTGGGTTGGTGGCAGCAAAGCCCGAGTCAGAGAAAGAAAATCGATGGGACATTCCGCATGCTCTGATCCAGCCCACCCACTCAGTTCCAGAATTCCAGGGGACCACTACCTTGCCCCATCCCAGGGAGTAGAAACTTACTTGCTGATATGAGAAAGTGGGGAAGGGACAGGGAAACTTGTATGTGCGGTATGGGAGTTAGGGTAGGCCAGACTTGAAATCTACCCCTCCAATAGCTCAGGATCTGCTGTTCCTGTGTCTGGGCAGCTCAGCTCACTCACCACCCCCCCCCCCCCCCCCCCCATTCAGCTCCCTGCCTCCTTCAGGCCCAGAGGGTACTGCAGTGAGCCAAACCGACAGGCCCCAATCTCCAGAGTTCACAGTCTGGTTGGAAGACAGACCCTAAAGGAGAACTGAAGACCTAGTTATGTGGCCTCAGGGATCAGAGGGAGAAGTTATGAGATACCTAAAAGGGGAACCAACCCCAGGCAGACTTCCTGGAGGAAGAAGTCATAGGGTAAGACTTGAAAAAGGAGAGGGAAATTGGTCAGGGCGAAAGTAATTGGAAGAGTGTATAGGAGCAATGGGGGATGCTGCTCAAATGCTGAAGAGCCTTGCAGGTATTGAGAGAGAATCTCAGTAGCTGGAACAGAAAGACCATGGGGGGAGCAGGGGACTGTGAGGGGAGGAGTGATTGAAGGTATCTGAGGAAAGTGTCAGTCTTGTGGGTCATGTTAGAGAGTTTGGACTTTATCTTTGAAGCAGGAAGTTACCCATGGATATTTCACAAGAGTCAGAATAGAGGGACATTAAAGATTTAGAGTCCTGCGGTCCGGCCTCCTGAGTTTGAATCCTGGCCCTGCCATTTACCAGCTGTGTAATCTTGGGCAGGTTAATAATTGTTAATAACAACAATTAATATTTGTGTTTTCAGTGTGGTAGTGTGTCCACCCCAATTTCCCTACCTCACATGCAATTCTGCCTTCCCCAAGCACCCCTTATGGAGGAAAGTATATCATTTCATTCCCCCAATAGCCCTGTGACAGAGCTGTTGTTATTATTATTGTTACCCTCGTTTAACAGAGGGGTATCCGAAGACCAAAGAGGTGAAGGAATGTCTTGCCCATAGCCAGTTAGCCTCAGGTTTCTCATCTATGAAATGGAACTAATAAGACATACCCCATAAGGTTGGTGCTAGAGCCCTAGCCGGTTTGGCTCAGTGGATAGAGCGTCAGCCTGCGGACTGAAGGGTCCCGGGTTCAATTCCGGTCAAGGGCATGTACCTTGGTTGCAGGCACATCCCCAGTAGGGGGTGTGCAGGAGGCAGCTGATCGATGTTTCTCTCTCATCGATGTTTCTAACTCTCTATCCCTCTCCCTTCCTCTCTGCAAAAAATCAATAAAATAAAAAAAAAAAGGTTGGTGCTAGAATTAAATGAAATTATGTTTGTCAATTACAGTGTAGTGCAGTGATGGCGAACCTATGACATGCGTGTCAGAGGTGACATGCGAACTCATTTTTTTGGTTGATTTTTCTTTGTTAAATGGCATTTAAATATATAAAATAAATATCAAAAATATAAATCTTTGTTTTACTATGGTTGCAAATATCAAAAAATTTCTATATGTGACACGGCACCAGAGTTAAGTTAGGGTTTTTCAAAATGCTGACACGCCGAGCTCAAAAGGTTCGCCATCCCTGGTGTAGTGCCTGGCCTATAGAAAGCACTAGGTAAAGCACTGTTTTTGGCATTGTCAGGTGACTGGAATTTTAAGGAGAGCACTATTGTTATTGAATAAAGAATAGATCAGCCTGGCCCGTGTGACTAAGTGGTTAGAGCGCTGGCCTGTGCACCCAAGGGTCACAGGTTTGATTCCCTGTCAAGGGCGTGTACATTGGTTGTAGGTTCACTCCCTGCCCCTGGTTGGGGCACTTGCGGTAGGCAACCAGTTGATGTCAGAGAGACACATCAATGTTTCTCTCCCTCCCTCTTGTCTGCTCTCTCTGAAAAGGAATGGATCATTACGGTAAGAGTGGAGACGGGGAGTTCATTAAGATGCTGCAGTAGGGTTCTAGGTGAGAGTTGGTGTAGCTTGGACCTGAATTCTACCTGTTGGGGTAGAGGAGAGGGGGCAGGATCCAGAGGTGGCAGAAGGTGGTGGCTTGGTGGATGTGGAGGGTAACAGAAACTGCGGCATCCAGAATGACTCCTAGTTTCTGTCTCATGGAACTGGATCAATAGACAGTGGAGGGAAGTGGTGAATTCAGTTTGGGAACTACCAAGTCAGCACATCCCTATAAGCCCACTCCACACTGTCATTCAGCTTCGGGGAGACAACAGGCAGGCAGTTGGAAACACAGGCCTGAGGCTCAGAAGAGCAGTTTGGACAAAGAAGAGATAAGGAAGCTGGCAACATTTAGATGGCATTGAACTGTGGGAGGTGTACACAGCCCAAGGGTGGGAAGAATGAGCCCCAGTTGGGGATGGGGAGAAAGACAGATCCTCTGTGGGAAAATAAGATGTGCAGCCAGAGAGCGGTGGTAGACCAGGGGCATGTTGCCTCTTGAAATTCAAGGGAAGGAAGGGCTTATGGAAGAGGAGGAGAGCCACAGAGTGAAAAGCTTTGCGGAGATCAAGCAGAACAAGGACTAAACATTGGACACTGGATTCAGCAGCAGGGAGGCACTGGTGACCTCGCCCAGACCAGGCAGGGAGTGGTGGGTACAGAAGGCGGTCTAGGATGAGAAGAGGAGCGGGTGGTGTGGAGAGGGAATGGAAGCACACATCTCTTCCGAAAACTTGGCTCTGAAAGGGGGTGAGGGGTGGGGTTGCTAGAAAAAAAATCATGGGTCCACAGAGGGTCTCATTTCTTTGTGTAGTTATTTATTTAAAGTCAGCTTGATTTGAAATATAATATGCATACAGAACGGGCACATTCAGTGGTACAGCTTGATACATTTTCACAAGGGAACACAACTACATAGGATTAGGAAATAAAACCCAGATTAGGAAATTGAACATCAGCACCTCCCTGGAAGCCCTCAAGGGTAACTACTATTCTCAAGGGTAACTACTATTCTGATTTCTATAACCCTAGATGAGTTTGGCCCATTTCTGAACTTTGCATCAGAGGAATCATACCTATATCCTCTCTTGTGGTCTTGCTTCTTTCACTCAGCATCACATCATGTCTGTAAGATTCATCCATATTGTTGCATGTAGTTTATTCTTTTTGTTGTAGAGCATTCCGTTATCAACTGATGGCCATTTGGGTAGTTGCCAGGGTTGTTTTCATTTTTTATGTGGGAGTGACTTGCATTTGTTTGAGGCCTGTGGAGAACCATCTGAAACACTCCTAGGAGAAGGGAGAGAGTTGACTAGGATTTCTCCAGCGGGAAATGAGAGCCCGGCCGAGGTTGAGAATTGCTCTGTAGTTCCAGCTCAGCTTCTGGGCCAAGGCCTCTGGCAGCTCCTGCCAGCCTGTGTGCAGGTGCAGAGAAGTCAGGGAGTCAGGTTGTCCGGGGTTGGTTTCTGCCAGGTAGGAAGAAGCACAGAGTGCTGGGGATATTAGCAGCAGGCGAGTGACGAGTCATGGCTGTGGATTCAGGCTGGGAGAAGGGTGTGCAGGGAAGGTAGGGAAGAGAAGGTAGGAGGGAGCTGGCAGAGGGAAAGAAAGCAGAGGCGGATTGTGAGCTCTGTGCAGGGTGGTGTCTGTGCAATTCCGGCTGTATCTCCAGTTACTGGCACATGCTAGAGTCATGTGGGCCCTCTTCCCTGGGTTGGGGGCAGTGCCCAGGGTTGTCATTCAGTGAATAGTTGAATAAATCAGCTGAGAGCCCCAGAGGTCTCAGGTAGAAGCAGATGAGGTGGGGGTGACGGAGAGTCTGAAGGTTGTAGTCAGTGTGGTTGTGATTCAGGAAAGGGGCCTTCCGGAGCCAGGTGATAAGGCTGGGGTGTTTCCGTGGCTGGGGAGTGGGGAGCTGAAGGATGCAGAGGCCAATGTTGGACAGGCAGTTCACTGAGTGCATATTTGCCGATGTAGGGTGCATAGCACCCATTTTTCAAGAAGGGAATAGGCAATAGCATTTCTCAAACTGGGGTCCTTGGACATCTGGCATCTGAATCTATAGAGGGCTGGTGGGCTTTTTGGAAATGTAGATGCCTGAGTCCACCCTAGCTTCTTGGGGAGAAAGGAAGCCCAGTGCAACAGAACTAAGCATCAAGGAGCAAGAATGTTGGAGATGGAAGAGCACCTGCCCCTCTGAGGACATGGGATGCCCAGTGGACCCTAGGCATGGTGGCCTCTATCCTGGTTGGAGGTGGACAAGGGGTTTTCTTTTTTTTTTTTAATTATTTTTTAAAATTGATTTTATAGAGAAAGTGAGAGGGAAAGAGAGAGATAGAAGTATCAATGATGAGAGAGAATCATTGATTGGCTGCCTGCAACCTGGGCATATGCCCTGACCAGGAATTGAACTGTGACCTCCTGGTTCATAATGGGTCAGTGCTCAACCACTGAGCTACCACCTCTAGGCAACAAGGGGTTTTCAAAGAAGAGTTACTGGACCAGGAAAGGGCTCACACTATGGGGATTTGGCCCATGGGAGCTGGAGGCCAGAAGGACGGGGCTCTGCCCTAGGAAGCAGCTTCTGTTAGACAGGAGGCCCTGGCTGGACAGTGGGCTCTCTTGCCTGGGACCTGGGGCGGTGGGGAGGGAGAGTGCCCAGACTGAGCACCCCCTCTGTGGGTGATGGGCAGGGGTTGGGGTGCATGGGGCTGTACCCAGTTCTTTCTCTGCTTCCTTCTCAGGGCAGCAACACAGAATATCCCACATTTTTAGCTCCTTTGCCTTCTCAGCCTCTCTGACCCCTCATGGTCAGCGCCTGACTGTATGCCCTCCATCGGCACAGCCCCTCCACGCAGCTGCCACTCTCTAGCCTTCACACTCAGAACCCCAACTCTCAGCCCTCTGTGTGTTCAGCCCTTTTTCAACACGCCTCAACAGCCGCGCTGTGAGTCCCCTATGCCAAACTGCGCTCAAGGCAGCGCCCTCAGTGTCATTCTATTTATCCTTCCACATTCACGGCTTAACTCCCTTTACCCGCACTGCTGATCCCACCCGCGAAGATCCCCGCCAGTCCCCTCTCGGAGGGGAACCTCCAGGCACCCCTCCCAGAGGCGGGGCAGGCCGAGGCCCGGGTGCCCCCCTGGTGCGCCCGTCCCGCCCCATCCCGGCGGGCTGAGTCAGGCGGCAGGAACTGGGCGGGGGGCGGCGCCGAGAAGAGCTGAAGCCCGAGCCAGTCCCTGGGAGCGAGCGCGCAGCCCAGCCTGGCGGGCGACGAGTGGCCCTGGTCCGGCGGGGACGCGGGGCGTGGGAACAAGCGCGGGGCGTGGGGGGGCTGTCCCGGACCCACCATGAACACCAAGAAGAAAGGTAGGACCCGGCCTGGGGTTGCGAAGGCTCAGGAGCTAGCTCCACGGGGTGTGGGCCGGATTCTGGGGGCTAGGGGTGCGTGTTTCTCCGGAGAGGGGTGGGGGTCCATGGCAGATCTCTTCCTGCTAAGGGCGCGGTCGAAAGCGTCTGTGACTCAGTTTACAGGTCGGAGAAGCTGGAAAGTGAAGGGGGCGGGGCACTTCTCGGCACTGCCCCCCACTCTGGGAATCCCCCGGCTTTGGGCGCCGGGAGGGCCCTGGCGTCTGGGCGCCTGGGAACCGATGGGGGCTGGAAGGGAGCAGCTTACCCGGAGCGGGCGGGTCGCAGGAGCCAAACCCGCGCCGGCCGGGCCTGTCGGGCAGCTCCGCTGGGCTCAAAGCGTGCACCCCGCCCCGCCAGGTGACCTCCAGCGGCCTGACTGGGTGCGGGCGCGGAGCTCCTGGTCCACTTTGGGGGGAGACCAGGGGCAGGGCTGCGGAGTCTGCCCCGCCCCCGGGTAAACAGGCGCTTCCGCACATTCTTCGCGCGCCCCGCCCCTTTCCTGCCCCTTCCCAGCCGGGGGAGGGTCCCCGCGCGACCCCCCTTCCTGCCCCCTGCGGCGGGCGGAGCCTGCACCTCTGCAGGAAGTGGGGGCCGAGCCGAGGCCACGCAGAGTCCAAGGCCGAGACGCCCGAGGCAGCCCTGTCATTAGCGCAGTGGCCGGCGGGGTTGCTGGACTCCCGTCGTCAGGCCGTGTCCGGCAACAATAGGATACGAAGGACGGGCCGCGGGGTGGGGGTTCAAGGGCCCGATTGGCGCTGGACACCCGCCCTCGCCACCCCCAGGGAGCCCCGCGCGGACTCATTCCATGATGTCCCTGTCGGTGCGGCCGCAGCGCCGCCTGCTCAGCGCCCGGGTCAATAGGAGCCAGTCCTTCGCAGGCGTCCTCGGCAGCCACGAGCGGGGGCCCAGGTACGCAGCGGAGGGGGGCTGATGGGGTCAAGAGGGTCGGACTGGGTTGGAGCTGAGTGTGCAGTGAGGGTTTGGGGGATTCCTTCCTGGCCCTTTCTGAGTGCAGCCTCTTCTTCAGGAGCTTCCCGGCCTTCAGTCCCCCAGGGCCCCCGCGGAAGGCCCCTGCGCTCTCTCGAGTGTCCAGGATGTTTGCAGTGGCGCACCCAGCCCCCAAGGTCCCGCAGCCAGAGCGGCTGGACCTGGTGTACGCTGCGCTCAAGCGGGGCCTGACGTAAGCTACTCCCTCCCTAGCCCCCCGCCCCCCCCCCCCCCCCCCCCCGCCCGTCCTCTTTCTGCTAGTGGGAACCTTCCCCAGCCTCACGCCCTCTCCCCACTGCCCGCGCCCTGGGCAGCTGGAGGCTGTAGAGGTAAGCTCATTTTTGTTGTCACCCCTTTCCCCAGGGCCTATTTGGAAGTACACCAGCAGGAGCAGGAGAAACTCCAAGTGCAGATAAAGGAATCCAAGAGGAATTCCCGCCTGGTGAGTGAAGGGTTGGTGAGGATGCCCTGGACTACTAATGCTTTTTGCCCTTGGGGGGGGGGGGGTGGCGGGAGGGGGACACGGGGGACTGGGCAGGGCCAGTCCTGGGTGACATCAAGGCTGTTTTCTGGTTTGACTTGGTCTAGGTGTGACTAGAAAAGGGGATATTAAGAAAGGTTGGGGGCCGAAACCGGTTTGGTTCAGTGGATAGAGCATCAGCCTGCAGACTGAAGGGTCCCAGGTTTGATTCTGGTTAAGGGCACATCCCCGATGGGGACTGTGGCGGCTGATCGATGTTTCTCTCTCATCGATGTTTCTGACTCTCTATCTCTCTCCCTTTCTCCCTTCCCCTCTAAGAAAGGTTGGGGAAGTTTCTATCCCCACATTCCCCAGACTGTGCACTTTCTGCCTGGGACCCAGTGCCTGCCCATGTGAGCTCCCAGTGGGGTGGGTGGACCCCCACAGACATGAATAACAGGAGATTATACTGTAGTGGTATTGAGGGAGAGCCATGGTTCTTCCTAGGGGACAGCTCAGGGCTTCCCAAAGGAGGAGACACTTCTGCTGGGTTTTGAAGGATGAATAGGAGTTCCCTGGTAGAGGGAACCACTCATGAGGCACAGAGCTCCCTTCCTAGGGGTTGCAGGGAAGGGAGTGGGCTAAGGGAGGGACCCCAGGGAAGAAATGGGGGGAAGGGTGCTGGAGGGGTCTTGGGGACCATATCTTTGTCACCAGTACCCAGCAAAGTTCAGGCATGTGGAAAGGTTGGTCAATTCCTGCTTTGACTGGAGTGGCTGTGGATTATGGTGTGAGGGGGAGGAAGGCTGTAAAGGAGAGGAGCTAGCCTGCCAGCCCTAGCCAGTTTGGCTCAGTGAATAGAGCATTGGCCTGTTCCCTGAAGGGTCCCAGGTTCGATTCCAGTCAAGGGCACATGCCTGGGTTGCAGGCTCGATCCCCAGTAGGGGCTGTGCAAGAGATAGCCATTCAGTGATTCTCTCTCATCATTGATGTTTCTATCTCTCTCTCCCTCCCTCTTCTTCTCTTAAAAAAAAAAAAAAAAAAAAAAAAAGGAGAGGAGCTAGATGGGTTTGAATAGCAGGTGCCACGCTGGAACACATACTATACCTTCTAAGTGCTCCCTCTCATCTTTCCCTGCAGGGCTTCCTGTATGACTTAGACAAGGTGAGTATATAGAGAATGGTGTTGGAAGAGGTTGGCTCATGGGGGAGGATAAAGGGCCCTGGGCTTCAGGCTCCTCCTGACACACCTCTCCCCCAGCAAGTCAAGTCCATTGAACGCTTCATGCGACGGCTGGAGTTCCATGCCAGCAAGGTACATATGCAGCATGCATGAATACATGTGCGGGTTTTGGGGTTGGGTGTCTTAGGGAAATGGGGGTACTCGGCCCTGGGTGAGCAATGCCAGTAGTGAGTCTCAATCCCCCCACTGCCACTCCACTCACCTGCCCAGATCGACGAGCTATATGAGGCATACTGCGTCCAGCGGCGTCTCCGGGACGGTGCCTACAACATGGTCCGTGCCTACACCGCCGGGTCCCCAGGGAGCCGTGAGGCCCGGGACAGCTTGGCCGAGGCCACGCGTGGGCATCGGGAGTACACAGAGGTGAGGGATGGGTGCCCAGGAGGCAGAGGCTCAGGGTATGGCAGAGCTGGCGAGAGGGGACTTACTGCTGACCCTCTCCTGTCCTTGCCTGTCCCTCCCAGAGCATGTGTCTGCTGGAGAGTGAGCTGGAGGCACAGCTGGGAGAGTTCCATCTCCGGATGAAAGGTACTGAGTGGTGGGGGCAGACCCGTAGCAGGGAGAGGGAAGTGTGTGCCTGAGACCCCTCCCTCAACATGGCTCTTCTTTTCCTCCACTCCCAGGACTGGCTGGCTTCGCCAGGCTGTGTGTGGGTGATCAGTATGAGGTATGAGGATGTGCAGGGAAGGGCTGGGATGGCAGGGGCACAACACCAAGGGCTGCCTCATCCTGCTTGTTCCCTTAGATCTGCATGAAATACGGGCGTCAGCGCTGGAAACTACGGGGCCGCATTGAGGGTAGTGGAAAGCAGGTGTGGGACAGTGAGGAAACCGTCTTTCTTCCTCTGCTCACGGAATTCCTGTCCATCAAGGTTAATGTCTCTGCCCAGGACCACAGGACACATGATCCTGTAACTCCCGGACCCTGTGAACCCCTTTTGACCCTTACAACCCTGTGACCCACCCCTCCTGGCTCCATGGCCCTGTGAATATGTGATGCCATGATCTTCTGACCCTGTGCCTATTTGACCCCCTAAGTCCCCATGAGGCTGTGATCCTCATGACCTCAATGACTACAAGGTTAGACCTCTCTGATCCCCATGCTCACAATGTGTTTCAGGCTTCCATGGCTCCATTACCCAGAGAACTCCCATCCCTGTAACCTCATGACCCCATGACCCCGTGACCATTGCAAAACCTCTATGCAAATTCAGACTTTTGATGTCCCATGATCTCATGACCTCTACACTCTTGTGACCCTATGATGCATTCTTGGCTATAGGTGACAGAGCTGAAGGGCCTGGCCAACCACGTGGTTGTAGGCAGCGTCTCCTGCGAGACCAAGGACTTGTTTGCCGCCCTGCCCCAGGTTGTGGCTGTGGACATCAATGACCTCGGCACCATCAAACTCAGCCTGGAAGTCACATGGAGGTTGGTGGGGTTGAGGAGCTTGGGGACAGGGACAGGAGCCAATGGCATCTGCTAACAGCCTCTTTCCTCCCCAGCCCCTTCGACAAAGATGACCAGCCCTCAGCTGCTTCTACTGTCAACAAGGCCTCCACAGTCACCAAGCGCTTCTCCACCTATAGCCAGAGCCCACCAGACACTCCCTCGCTTCGGGAACAGGCCTTCTATGTGAGTCACAACCCAGGCTCAGGACCCACCATCCCCCAGGGGTCTGAAAATGGTCCTGAAATGCCCTTTCCTCTCTCCCAGAATATGCTGAGGCGGCAGGAGGAGCTGGAGAATGGGACAGCATGGTCCCTGTCATCTGAATCTTCGGACGATTCATCCAGTCCGCAGCTCTCGGGCACTGCCCGCCACTCCTCAGCCCCAAAGCCCCTGGTGCAGCAGCCTGAGCCTCTGCCCATCCAAGTTGCCTTCCGTAGGCCTCAGACCCCCACCTCCGGGCCCACGGATGAGGAGGGAGCCATGGCCCCAGTCCTGGCCAATGGGCATGCCCCCTACAGCCGGACTCTCAGCCACATCAGTGAGGCCAGTGTGGATGCTGCCTTGGCGGAAGCTTCAGTAGAGGCTGAGGGCCTAGAAAGCCAGGGACCTAACCCACCTGCACACCCAGATCCCACCCATAGGGAGCATCCTGGTCCCGACCCTCTTGCCCTGGACCCTGGACATTCTGCCACAAGCCCCACTCTCAGTGCAATAGGCCCTGCTCACACATCTACAGACCCTGTCCCATCTGTATATCTAAACTCTCTCCACAAGACTCCAGACTCTAGCTCTCCTGAACTTCCAGGTCCCGCCCACACCACTTCAAGCTCTACCTGTAGTGCCATAAGCCCTACCAGCAGTGCTCCAAGCGTCACTCACCCTGCCACAGGCTCTACCCACAAGCCCAAGCCCTCTACCCTCACTGCTACAGGCCCTACCCCCATTGCCATGGGCTCAGGCCAGACCACAAGTCCCACCCACAAGTCAGTGCTTTCTACCCTCACTATTGCAGGCCCTAGCCCCAACACTACAGGCCCAGGCCAGACCACAAGCCCCAGCCACACTGTCACAAACCTGACAAATACTGTCACAAGCCCCACCGTCAAGCCCATACTCTCTACCCCCACTACTCCAGGCCCTACACCAAGTGCCCAGAGCCCAGCCCAGCCTACCACAAGCCCCACCCACACCACCACAAGCCCCACCCATACCACCACAAGCCCCACCCACACCACCACAAGCCCCACCCACACCACCACAAGCCCCACCCACACCACCACAAGCCCCACCCATACCACCACAAGCTCCACCCACACTACCGCAAGCCCTACTCACAAAGCCAGTATGTCAACTCACACTACTGTAAGTCCAACCACCGATGCTAAGGACCCAGTCCAGACCACCAGGAGCCCCACCCAACCTGTCACAAGCCCCACCCTTATAACTGTAAACCCTTCCACTTCTCTAGACCTTGCCACGCTCCCCAGCCCCTCTGCACACACAGACCCCAACCCACTGTCCCATAGCCATCCAGCTTTTACTCCCTGCACTCAGGCAGATCCCATAGCCCCAAGCACCTCCCACCCAAGCCCTGCCTGCTCCAGTTTGGAACCCCTTACATGCCCTTCCCCAGACCCCCCAGAGCCCATCCTTCAGAACCCAAGCCCCCCTCCCTCACCCTTAACCGTTGGGCCCCAGCATTCAGACTTTAGCCCGGCCACGACTGCCCAGGCCCCAGTTCCAGGAGCAACGGGAGGAGCTGGAGACAGGAGGCTGGAGGAGGCACTGGGGGCCCTAATGGCTGCTCTGGATGACTATCGTGGCCAGTTCCCAGAGCTGCAGGGCCTGGAGCAGGAGGTGATCCGCCTGGAGAGTCTGCTCATGGTAAGGAGGGCCGGGTTGGGCTGTGGCAGCACAGGAAGGGCAGCCAGGCCATGGCAACAGCTCTGACTCCCTTCACAACCGCAGCAGAGACAAGGCCTGACTCGCAGCCGGGCCTCCAGTCTTAGCATCACTGTGGAGCATGCCCTGGAGAGCTTCAGCTTCCTCAATGAGGATGAAGATGAAGACAACGATGGTCCTGGAGACAGGTGACGGGGGCTAAGTGAGATGGGGTTAGGTGAGGGGGAATAAGTGAGGTGAGTCCAGGTGAAGGGAGTAAGGCAAGAAAGGAGAAAGGTGAGGTGGGGCCAGGTGGAGCATATGAGTAGTGCAGCCAGACTGGAAGTGGACAGGAGGGGTGGACTTGCTTGTGGGTGCATCTGTTTATCCCTCCCATGTACGCCTCATGTGTCCTTGATGCCCTGTTTCTAACCCCATCTATCCCTAGTGCTTCTGACCACCCTGCAATGTCTGCTTGCCCTGCAATGTCTGCTTCCCTCACCAGTCCCCATCCGCTCGTGAGCCCTTTCAGGCACTCCCCACGGCTATCCTGGAGAGCCTGGCCCTTCAGCTCTCTGTGGCCAAGTGGCCTTTGAAAATTCCAAGTTGAGGGTCATGCCCAGCCCCTCCTCCATCTGCTGCTGCCCAGGTCACAGCCCTGTGTCCTGAGCCCCTTGGGCCACAACCCCTTGCATTTCACATTGCATAGACCATCCCCTTGCAACCCCACAGTCCTAGCTGGATGTGGCACAGGGCAGATGGACTCTGAACACCACTGCTACCACCTGCTGGTCCCAGCCCCTTTCTCCTGGAAGTTCTCCGTGAACTTACCCATTGTCTGTCTGTTGTCTGTGCGTCTGTTCTTCCCTTCTGGGATGGAGGGGGGGGGGGGGGGGACGACGACTTAATGAAAATACAGTGGTGACCAGATGGTGATATGTACTCCTAAGATGGTTGCCACAATTTTTCTCTCAGGCCCCCAAGCAGCCTGGAGCCTAAGGCTGAAGACGGCCTCAACTCACCCAGTGCCCGCCCCCTCAGCACGGAGTGTCCAGCTCTGGACACTGCCTTGGTCCAGCACCTGTACTACTGCAGCCGCCTCCTACTGGTGAGACTAGTGGCATCCCCCCTACACTCCTTTTACCTCAGGGAACTCTCCACACCTGCTCTGAGTTCCATCCCCAGTGCCCCAGGTCCCTGGCATCTGGCTCTTACTGAACACCTCCCACACTCTGGCTCCCTCTAATCTCTCCCAATGCATGCTGGACTTGTAGTCCCTGGGCTTCACTCTCCCCAAGTTCTACCTTTAGATCTGAGCTACTTGGCCACCCCTATTCTCCAGAAACTGGGCACATTTGGGCCCCTACGCTGTCAGGAGGCATGGGCCCTGGAGCGACTGCTGCGGGAGGCCCGAGTGCTCGAGGTGGTATGCGAGCTTAGCAGGCGATGGGAAATCCCTGCAACTTCTGCTCAGGAAGGTAAAGCCTCTGTGGGTTCTGGCTTGGTGACTGCCCTGAAGCTCCTTCCTTGTTCTACGCCACCTACACTTGTCTGCCCACCTGCCTACTCGGTTGCTGACGGTCTCTTGCACCTCCTCACAGTGGTGCAGTTCTCAGCCTCTCGGCCTGGCTTCCTGACCTTCTGGGACCAGTGCACAGAGGGACTTAGCCCCTTCATCTGCCCTGTGAAGCAGGTGCTCCTCACCTTCTGCAATCAGTATGGTGCCCGGCTCTCCCTGCGCCAGCCAGGCTTAGCTGAGGCTGGTAAGTAGGCTGCCTACCTGCCCCCTCTGCCCTCCCTTCTCAGATCCCCAGTGATGGGACCGCAGGGAAAGCCAGGTCAGCTCACACAGACGTGCTGAGCTGAGCATTGAGAAGAAATAGCAAAGGCTTGTGCCTTGGTGCAAGAGGACCCAGATGGGTAGGGTTTGGACAAGGGGCCCCTGGACCTGAGCCTGGGGTGGGAGCACTCTTTCCTCTAAGGGCTTGGGTCCATCCAAACCCTGAGGTCTTTGGCACTGCTTCCCACAGTGTGTGTCAAGTTTCTGGAGGATATGCTGGGGCAGAAGCTGCCCAGGAGGCCCCAGCCAGGCCCTGGAGAGCAGCTCACTGTCTTCCAGTTCTGGAGTTACGTGGAAACCTTGGACAGCCCCTCTATGGAGGCCTATGTGACGGAGACCGCTGAGGAAGGTGAGGCAGTAGCCCTGATCACCAAGTGCCCAACACTATGTGTGGGCCTTGAGGTCTGGATGAGGACATGAATGTACAGAAGACCCCACCCCAGGAAGCTCCTTGCCCTGCTACATTGTTCCAAGGTCCTTCTTTCAGTGTTACTGGTGCAGAACCTGAACTCAGATGATCAGGCTGTTGTGCTCAAGGCCCTGAGGTTGGCACCTGAGGGGCGGCTACGAAGGGACGGGCTTCGGGCCCTCAGCACCCTGCTCGTCCATGGCAACAACAAGGTCATGGCTGCTGTCAGCACCCAGCTCCGGAGCCTGTCACTAGGCCCTGCCTTCCGGGAAAGGGTGAGAGTGGGGCAGGGCTCCCTTGAAGGCAAAGGCTGGAGTCCCAGGCTCCCAGTGTCTGGCTAAGTGCCCTCCTATCCCTACCCAGGCCCTACTGTGCTTCCTGAACCAACTCGAGGATGAGGACGTGCAGACGAGAGTGGCTGGCTGCCTGGCCTTAGGCTGCATCAAGGTGATCCCTGCCAACCAACCCCTTTATTTCCCCTGGGGACCCCCCCAACCCTGGGCCTTGGGCTTTTTCATCTGCTCCAGTGGGCCCACCTCCGTGCTTCCTCCTCTGATAGGCTCCTGAGGGCATTGAGCCCCTGGTGTACCTGTGCCAAACGGACACAGAAGTTGTGAGGGAAGCTGCTCGGCAGAGCCTGCAACAGTGTGGTGAGGCTGGGGGCTGGGAGATAAAGGTCAAGTAGGGTTCTGGGACATTTTGGCTGATGGGGGTCGGGGTGAGATGGGGTCAAGGGTGGGAGGACCAAGGCTAGGGCTACTCCTGATTCCATCCTTACTCATTGCAGGGGAAGAGGGACAGTCTGCCCACCGACGGCTAGAAGAGTCGCTGGACGCCCTGCCCCGCATCTTCGGACCCGGCAGCATGGCCAGCACAGCCTTCTAAACTCCCCACACACTGGCTCTCAGTGCCACATCCCCCCACTTTCAGGGCTCACCAGGTGGCAGGGAGGGTGAGGGCTGGTTCCAGACACCCCTCCCCCATGTATTCCTATCCAAGAAAATCTAATATATTCTTCAGTTGCCCTTGGGGTTGGTAGAGTCAGTGCCTGCAGTCAAGTGCCTCCCAGCCTCAGCTCAGCACACTTGTCACAGATCAGTGCCCCGGGCCTGGCCATCCTGCCTCTGCCCCATCACCTCCCTTGGTTTTGTATTTTATTTACAGAGTTTTACAGAAAATAAAAAAGCAAAATGGCTTTCCTACATGGCCTGACCTAGTGTACTCCTGATCTTCTGGTTCCAGCACCCTTTGGCTGTGGCCTTCCTGACATGCCCACCCTCCAACTGTGACAATGACATGTGCTTTTGCCCTGGAAATCTGGGTGGAAGAGAGCCCAGGGGCTGGAAGTGGGCTTGAAGAAGAGCGCAGAGAAAAAGGGTGGTGGCGTGTTGCTGAGGATCAGCCTGCTGGCTGGGCGTGCTCTGGGCCTGGAAGCTAGGGGCCCAGGCTGGAGCCAAACCACGGAGTTGGTCTAGAGAAGGCCCAGAGTGCCAGTCCTGGGAATGGCTCCCCAGCGGCTAGCACCCTGCTGCCAGCACCCTGCTGCCAGGAGGCAAAGGGGAAAAAGCAGGCAGAGAAAAAAGGCGTGGTGGTGGCTGGAGCTCCTGGCCACCAGGGGGCAGCAGAACCCTGTCCGAGAATGCCAGGCTTCTAGATTTCCCCTCAGCCCTGGCAGCTTCCTACAGAGGGCACTGAGCACTAGGAGCTCCTTGAGGGCTGGGTAGTAAGAGAGAGCAGATCTTTGCAGAGGGGAAGAGCTAGGGCCTGCGCGGCAGGAGACCAGGATGGCTGCCCAGTGACCCTAAATAACAAGTCCCTCCTCTACCCAAGCCACCTCCTCTCTGTAATAACAAACCTGACTGAACCCCGTGGTCCTCCACAGCCAGCTGACCTGTTTTGCTTTGGGAAGCAGGGCTCCAGGGAGGGTTCATCTCCTCCCCAGAGGTGCCGCATGTTAAGTGTGTTAACCCCAGAAGGCAAAGAGCTCTATGGGAGGAACTGGAGGGTGGGGTGGGATTTCAGGATGGCAGGCCTGTTCTAAGGAGGGCCTGAGGGAGGCCCACACCCAAGGCTGGAGAAACTGGCCCTCCACCCTTCCCTTCTCTCTCCAGAGCTTTCATTATCCAGGGGCAAGGGAGACGGTGCACAGGCAGGGCCCTCCCCAATCCTGGAGTCCTCCGTGACAGACGGGGGAAAGTGTGCACCTGCACTCAGGCAGAGCTAATGAGGTGCCAACAGTCCCTCCTTGTGAGGGGGGGGTGACCCAGATCCCCAGGGAGCCCCGCCCCCCATGTTTTGGAGCTGTGTATAAGAGGTTTGGCTGGCCCTTAACCACCTGCTGGGGAAGCCACGCTGAGCAGCAGAAAAAAAAAAAAAAAAGAAAGAAAGAAACGGCAACAGGAAGGAGCACAGGAAACACCTGTGTGTGGATGCAGGTGGCTCATTCCAGTCGGGTGGGGTTGGTGGGGTTGCGGGCGGGCAGACAGCCCTCAGCACTCAGGCACAGCTCCGTGCTCCCTCTGTAACTGTGAAGGGTGTCATGGGAGGGATGGTGTGTAGTTCAGCTTTTTGGGGTGGTAGGCTGGCTGGGGTGGCAGAGGGTAGAGAAGGCAAACAAGTGGTAGAGACCAAGCCAGCACCCAGAGCTGGCCACAGCTTGGGCCTGCTTCAAGTCCAAGAACCAACCCTGTGGCCCCACTGGTAGGGCAGGACTGTCCACTTGCATCCAAAGCACAGCCTGTGTGGTGGGGAAAGAGGAAGTAAACACTGGCTGACCGGGTTCTGGGAGAGTGCAGATGGCTGACTGGGCCGGCAGGAGTGCACACAGCTCAACCCACAGGAGAGGACAGCCTCATCGAGAAATGTAGGGTGGAAAAATCATCCCAGTTGAGGGTCGTCTGGAACTGTCACAGTGGCCCTAGATCACTGCTTGCCAATGCTAGAAATGGATAGGGCTCTTAAATTCCTATCCCCTATACGTAGAGTCCTCAGGCCACAGCCTAGTAGTCAACCCTAGCCAAGGGTCAGGGCAGGTACTGTGAGCATAGCCAGGTACAGGTAAAGGACTGTCAAAGCCAAGACAAAAAAGAGCCTTAATCCTTTGCCCCATCAAGCCTACCTAGTTTAGAGCAGTGTGGATCAACTACTCAACCCCTCTCCACCAGCAACCTGAAGTCAGACTGGATGGCCTCCTGCATCCAGGCCCATGCCCAGGTCTGCAAAGTGACAGAGGGCAGGGAGAGTCCCTGTCCGCCCTCCCGTACAACATCCCCTCCCTCAACACACACAGCTTCACAGGTGCCTCCCACGGGGCAAAGCTGCTGCTTCAGGACTCCTCACTCCCCACCCTGCTGTCATACGGGCTCAGGGAGGCATTCATTCCTACTGCCCCACACTCCTTAGCGTCAGGAGCCTTCTGCCAGCTGATGGGAGGTTGATGATACCATCCGAGTCAAAGGCAGCTGGGTAGGGAAAGTCTGTGCCCACCTGTCCTGTGTGGCCTGCGTAAGCCTCTGTGGGGTGAACAGAAGGAAGTGGGCCTCCCAGGCCTCTGACACCCTCCCAGGACCCCATCAATCAAGTCCATCAAGGCCACAGCCATGCCTTGGCTGTCATCATTGGACTCTTCCTGGGAGGAAACTGATAAGAGTGTACTGTAGAAAAAAGGGGCCAGGCTGAGGTAGTCCAGGATCCGATTTATTGTGTTGGTGGTCACTGGAGGCTCACCCCCGCTCCCCACCCCACCGCCACTCTCCTCCTTTCCTCTTGTCCTCTTCCAAC
This sequence comes from Myotis nattereri, assembly GCF_964212035.1. NCBI lineage: Eukaryota > Metazoa > Chordata > Mammalia > Chiroptera > Vespertilionidae > Myotis > Myotis nattereri. Next base: position 13,203,430 of record NC_138090.1, read on the forward strand.
CTTACCTTTCCTCCTGTCTCCTGCTCTTCTTCCTCATGTATTCAAAGCTGCAGAGAACCAAAAAGAAGAAGAAAAAAAGGCATGTTTGTGAAGGCAAAGCAGATGGGAAGAGGACTGCTGCTTAGTCTCACCCACAGAGCGGAGGTGATTTTCTTGTGTTTCTATGCCTGGTGTGTGGGTACAATTTGCTGAACCCTCAGCATATAACATGTTCCCTCCTTCCCTTCCTTATGCCTTCTGCCCCCTGACAGCCTTGAAGTATCCGGTTCAGGCCATACACCCACCATGGACAGAAGGCTTGACTGCTAGACCTGGGTCTTTTGGGCCTGGTTAATACAGGAGGGTGACCTTGGGAGGCACTCCAGGGCCTGTAAAAGTGCTAAGGAAGGACAATCTATCAGTAAGAAAATAAGACGGTCAGCGGCCTACAAGAAAGGGGCCTCTTGTTTCAGAAGACTGTCCTGGGGTGATGGCCATGGTTTAAGTTTGATGTCAACAGTTAAGTCTCACTTGTCTCTGAATGCACCCAGGACATATGGAACCTCAATAAATGCTGACTTACAGCAGCTGAATAAGCAGATGAATTGCTATAGCTAACACCTACGTTTCTGGTTATTTCCTCTGAGTCTCCTTAAAGCCTCCTCCTCCACCTCCTCCTCAAGCATCATTATACAAACATCACTCCACCGGATTCCATTCTAGGCCCTTTTCTCCTTGCTCTTGAAACACACTCCCTGAACCACCTTCTCCATCCCCCTGCCTGCCATCTCTAAGCTGAGGCCAGTGATTGACATGGCACTCTCCTCCCCTCCAGAGCCCCATATCTCCAAGTGCTGACGGACTAGACACTCCTTTTGAACAGCATGCTCCAAATCACTCAACATCTCAAAATCGTTTTCTTCTCCAGGGCTCTTGGGGTTACCAACTACTCAGATATCCAAGCAACACAACTGAGCCTCATCCTTGACTTTTTCTTCTGTCCCCTCATTTCAGCCACCGGAATCCTCTCAATTAAATGCCCTAAATATTACTAAATTCTACCCACTTCTCTTTCTCGTCATTGACACCACTCAGATCCAGGACACGATGGCCTCTCATGTAGACACTAAAACTGCCCCCCTCACAGGCTTCCTGCCCCTGGTCTTGCCCCTCTTCCATGCATTCTCCATAGCGCAGTCAGAGTGACTTCTAAGACATAAATCCACCACTACGGGCTCTCCGTTAGGGAAAATTCCAACACCCTCGACCTGGCTCACAAAGCCCTTTGAGTCTATTCCCCTCTCCAGCCTCACTTCTACCACCTAACTTCTCGCTCTGCACTGAAGACTCAGGGCAGGGCTTGCTTGCCCCATCGTGGTACACTCTTCCTGCGCCTCATCTTGCCTTGTTAATAAGCCTGTTCACCTGAAAGGCTTCAACCTAGACATCCCAGATTTCTCCAGGAAGCCGCCCCTCCCTGTGCTCTTGTCACAGGAGCCTGCACTTCCCCAGTAGGGTGCTAATTCCACCCCACTGCAATTGCTCATTTACTTTGTATCTGCCAATGTACAGGGTGGGGCAAAACTAGGTTTACAGTTGTGAGTACGTGAAATAGTTTATCCTTGTATTATTATTAACTAGAGGCCCGGTGCACAAAAATTTGTGCACTCGGGGGGAGGGGGGGTCCCTCAGCCCAGCCTGTGCCCTCTCGCAGACTGGGACCCCTCGGAAGATAACGACCTGCTGGCTTAGGCCTGCTCCCGGGTGGCAGAGGGCAGGCCCAATCCCTAGGTGCAGCCCCTGGTCGGGCTCAGAGCAGGGCCGATTGGGGAGTTGGGGCGCCGCCCCCTGTCATGCACAGAGCAGGGAGATTGGGAGGCTGTGATGCCACCCTCAGTCACAATCAGGGTAGTGCCGATTGGGGGGTTGGGGCACCGTACCCTGTCACACTCAAGGCAGGGTCGATGGGGAGGTTGCGGCGCCACCCCCTGTCACGCACAGAGCAGGGCCCATCAGGAGGGTTGGGGCTCTGTACCCTGTCACGCACAGAGCGGGGCCAATCAGGGAGTTGGGGCGCTGCCCCCGTCACCCACAGAGCAGGGCCCATCAGGGGGTTGGGGCGCCGCCACTCTCACACTCAGGGCAGGGCCGATGGGGAGGTTATGGCTCTACCCCGTCACACACAGAGCAGGGCCCATGGGGGGGGGTTGGGGAGCTCCCCCCTATCAGGCACAGAGCAGGGCTGATCAGCCGGTTGGGGCGCCTTCCCCTGTCATGAATAGAGCAGGGTGGATAGGGAGGTTGTGGCCCCGCCCCCTGTCACACACAGAGCCGCAGGGCGATCAGGGGTTTTGGGCGCTGCCACCTGTCACGCTTATCCTGGTGCCGGGAGGCCTCATGGCTCCGCTGATCCTGGTGCTGGGAGGCATATTACCCTTTTACTATATAGGGTAGAGGCCTGGTGCATGGGTGGGGCTGGCTGGTTTGCCCTGAAGGGTGTCCTGGATCAGCGTGGGGGTCCCCACTGGGGTGCCTGGCCAGCCTGGGTGAGGGGATGATGGCTGTTTGCAGCTGGTCACACATCCTTCAGGGTGGGGGGTCCCCACTGGGGTGCCTGGCCAGTCTGGGTGAGGGGCTGAGGGCTGTTTTCAGGCTGGTGGGTGACTGAAGCTCCCAACTGCTCCTTTTTTTCTTTTTTTTTTTTTATTCTGGCCCAGCTTTAACTCTGAGGCTTGGCTCCAGCTCTTAGGCCTCCTTCCGGTGCTGAAAGTAGGTTTCTGGCCTTTGCTTACAATGTTGCGAATCTGCTGGCTGAAGTCAGGTGGTATTTGTTACAGAGTTTCTTAAACTGCCCGCTCAGAGACCTGCAGCATTGGTTTCCTCCATCACTGAGGCAAGCAAACCTCATGTTAGTTTCAAGCTGCCTGGCTGCTGGCCACCATCTTGGCTGACAGTTAATTTGCATATCTCGCTGATTAGCCAATGAAAAGGGTAGCGGTTGTACGCCAATGACCATGTTTCTCTTTTATTAGTGTAGATTGTTGTATTACAAACAACTGTTAAACTACTTCCCCCCTATTCTGTATATATCCATAAGTATTTGCTGACTCTTCTACTAGATAACAGGCACCACCCAAGTCCCTTATGGAGGTTGGTCCAAGTTTTTTGTTTTACTTGTTTTTAAACAGCTTTATTAAGATTTAGTTGCCGAAACCGGTGTGGCTCAGTGGATAGAGCGTCGGCCTGTGGACTGAAAGGTCCCAGGTTCGATTCCGGTCAAGGGCATGTACCTGGGTTGTGGGCATATCCCCAGTAGGAGATGTGCGGGAGGCAGCTGATCAATGTTTCTCTCTCATTGATGTTTCTAACTCTCTATCTCTCTCCCTTCCTCTCTGTGAAAAATCAATAAAATATATATATATATAAAAAAAGATTTAGTCCACATACCATGCAATTCACCCATTTAAAGCCTACAGTTCAATGGCTTTTAATGTAGTCACAGAATTGAGCAATCATCACCACAATCGATTTTAGAGCATTTTCATCAACCCCCAAAAGAAACTGCACCCCTTAGCTATAATCCCTTGGGCCTTCACATCCCCCTATCCCCATCCCCACCCTGAAGCAACCACTAATCCAGTGATGGCGAACCTTTTGAGCCCGGCGTGTCAGCATTTTGAAAAACCCTAACTTAACTCTGGTGCAGTGTCACATATAGAAATTTTTTGATATTTGCAACCATAGTAAAACAAAGACATATTTTTGATATTTATTTTATATATTTAAATGCCATTTAACAAAGGAAAATCAACCAAAAAAATGAGTTCGAGTGTCACCTTTGACACGCGTGTCATAGGTTCGCCATCACTGCACTAATCTATACCTATACAGATTTGCCTATTCTGGATATTCTTTTTTAAAATATATTTTTATTGATTTCAGAGAGGAAGGGAGAGGGAGAAATAGAAACATCAACAATGAGAGAGAATCATTGATCGGCTGCCTCCTGCACGCCCCACAACGGAATCAAGCCCACAACTTGGACATGTGCCCTTGACTGGAATCGAACCTGGGACCCTTCAGTCCACAGGCTGACACTCTATCCAATGAGCCAAATCAGCTAGGGCTATTCTGAATATTCTTATAAATGAAATAAGGTTAGGTCTTTCCAACTTACCCAGTTCTAAGATTCACCTGAGAACTGTCCTGGAGATTCAAATTCAGAAGTCTGGGGTGGGGTCAGGGAATCTGTATTTTTAAAAAAATGTATTTTATTGATTTTTTCAGAGAGGAAGGGAGAGGGATAGAGAGGTATAAACACTGATGAGAGAGAAACATCAATTCAGCTGCCTCCTGCACACTCCCTACTGGGGATGTGCCCGCAACCAAGGTATATGCCCTTGACCAGAATTGAACCTGGGACCCTTAAGTCCACAGGCCGACACTCTATCCACTGAGGGAATCTGTATTTTTTAAAAATATATATATTTCTGCCGAAACTGTTTTGGCTCAGTGGATAGAGCGTCGGCCTGCGGACTGAAGGGTCCTAGGTTCGATTCCGGTCAAGGGCATGTACCTGGGTTGCGGGCACATCCCCAGTAGGAGATGTGCAGGAGGCGGGTGATCGATGTTTCTCTCTCATCGATGTTTCTAACTATCTCTCTCCCTTCCTCTCTGTAAAAAATCAATAAAATATATATATAAAATATATATATATATATATTTCTTTATTGATTTCAGAGAGAAAGGGAGGAGAGAGAGATAGAAACATCAATGATGAGAGAGAATCATTGATCGGCTGCCTCCTGCACATCCCCCACTGGGGATGGAGCCCGCAAACCAGGCATGTGCCCTTGGCCAGAATTGAACCTGGGACCCTTCAGTCCGCAGGCTAATGCTTTATCCACTAAGCCAAGCCAGATAGGGCGGGAACCTATATTTTTAACACATGTTCCAGGAAATTCTCTATTTAATTAGGTTGCATCTGTCTTTACTATCCCCAGCAACCAAGGTCAAATACAGATAGATGATCAAGATTAGCTTTTGATGAATACCTCTAACACTTGTATCTAGCGCTTGGCTCCCTATATCAAGGCTTCGTAAGTGATGTCTTGGTCTTATCTCAAACACAACCTCAAAAACATTTCAAGTATGTTCAATGCAGAATAAGCCTGGACACTCAAAACATTCCTCATGGTCCCCCATAAAACACAGCTCTTTAGAATGCGCTGTTACCACCCCATCCCAATGAAGGAATGGAAGGGAAGCCTGATCAGGGGACAACACAGAGGGAGAGCTGTGAGGCTGGTGGAGGAAGTAAGCAAACTGAATTCATAGGAGCCAGAGGGGGTAGAGTTAAAGAGGTAAGCAGGGGCTTAGTCACCCAGGCCTTCTGGAGTAGTTGAGGAGTTTGAAATTTACCCCCAGGGCACTGGGGAGCAATCCTAGGGCTTGAAGCAGGGGAATTTTGAGATCCTATCTCTGCTTTCCAAAGGTCACTCAGGCAGTCATGTGGAGGCAAGAAGTTGTGATGACTCCGAAGCTGTGGTCAGAAATGATAGGGACGTGGGCCAGGATGGAGGCAGTGGGGATGGAGAGCTTAGCATGAAGAGATGTTTTTTTTTTGTTGTTTTTTTTTTTAATATATTTTATTGATTTTTTACAGAGAGGAAGGGAGAGCGATAGAGAGTTAGAAACATCGATGAGAGAGAAACACCGATCAGCTGCCTCCTGCACATCTCCCACTGGGGATATGCCCGCAACCCAGGCACACGCCCTTGACAGGAACCGAACCTGGGACCCTTCAGTCCGCAGGCCGACGCTCCATCCACTGAGCCAAACCGGTTTCGGCATGAAGAGATGTTTTGAAGGCAGAATAGACAGGATCTGGAGATTGACAGGATGTGGGAGATGAAAGAATGAAGCCCAGGTTTCTGGCCTGGGTGATGGATGGATGGATGGTAGTATCTTTTATTGAACATGGGGAGCCCCAGAGAACCAGGTTGGGAGGAGAGTGATAAGGCCCATAAGGGTGGCGTGGGAGCCGTCCAGGAACAAGTATCCAGAAAGAAGCAAGAAGAGAAGGCTGTAAGCTAGAGGCAGAAGCTTCAAAGTCATCTATGTTTAACTGTGAAGTCTCGTATGCCTACTGTACTGTGACCAATTTTTGTTCCTCCCACACCTGTAGTCCATATCCTTTACCTGCCTCTCCATCCTTAATTTTAACCTACTAATGCTCATGAGGTTTAGTGTGGCCTCCCCAGACTAATATACGGCACTTACTAAGCACATTACCTATCTCTAGTATTATCTTGCCTCAAGCATAGACCTGGTGTCAGTTTTTTCAGGACATACTTACAGATTGTCATCACTCCAAATACCTCTGCTATCTGCCCCCCAAGTGCCTGAAATTTCCATCATTAAAGCCCATCCTTTGGGTTAAGACAGTAGTGTCCAACTTGTTTTAGGGATAGAAACCTTTTTTCTCCCTGAATAAATCACATAAAATTTGGAGAAGTAAGGAAAGATGGGTGAGCAGAGGCCTGGAGCCTGTCTGCTATATCTCCCTTCCCTTGCTTTTCCAAAGCGGCCCCTGAGCTAAAGAACCATCTCCAGAGGATGGCTAGAAATGTATCTGACAGAGTGAGGACCTCTGAGCAGCCAGGTGGGGCCAAGAAGGTCTGATATTCATTCTGGTTTTGCCAACAAGTTATTGGATGACTCTGAACAAGTATTCATTTCTTGAGTTTGGGACAAAACTGTCTGGCTCTTCAAATAATGTTGTGAGCATCAATTAAGAGGACAGGCATGGCTCAGTGGTTTGGCTCAGTGGATAGAGCATTGGCCTGCGAACTAAAAGGTCCCAGGTTTGATTCCCGTCAAGGGCACATTCCCTGGGTTGTGGGCTTGATCCCCAGTGGGGGACTTGCAGGAGGCAGCCGATCCATGATTCTCTCTCATCATGGATGTTTCTATCTCTCTCTCCCTCTTCCTTCCTCTCTGAAATCAATAAAAATATATTTTTTTAAAAAAGGGCAGGCATGAAAAGGTGTTTTGCAAAATAAGATAAAGAATAATCAACGCATATCTGAAAAATGTAGATAAGAGCACACACAACAAAAGTAACCCACTTTCCAAATGTGGAATATAGGTCTAGGTAAAATCCTTTAAACTTTAGAAAGCAGTTATCTGAGCTGGGAGGTAAAAAAGAAATACGGCTTTTACAGGGGTCTGAAGAAAGCAGACATCAGTAAGGAAAAAAAATTCCTGTGATCTGGGTAGGAGATGATGTAGAAGGGCAGGTCTTTAAAGTGGTTGGCCTTGCCCTAGCCAGTTTGCTCAGTGGTTAGAGTGTTGACTGACGGGGTCACCAGTCAACAGGCATGTACCTCAGTTGCAGGCTTGATCCCTGGCCCTGGTCGGGATACGTGCAGGAAACAATCAATCAATGTGTCTCTCTCACATTGATATTTCTCTCTCTCTGTCTCTCCCCCTCCCTTCCACTCTCTCAAAATCAATGGAAAAATATCCTCAGTGAGGATTAACAACAAAAATAATAATAAAATGGTTGGCCTTAACAGTTGATAATGAAAGCTTTCCAAATGTCTCATGAGGTTTAGCACCAATACTCTGCAGCCTCGTCAAATGCTGTGGGATGACTTGCTGTCCCCCTAATACTCTTGTGTCCTTTTCTGCCCTTGATTATGACTTCACCTTATATGCCATCCAGCTGAAATGAGATATTCCTAGGGAATGAATTGCTCCTTTATGAGTCCATTTTACCCCATTATAACTATTGCATTACATTTTTTTGTTGTTTTCTAACCATTTAAACTTTGAGTTCAAGGGCAGAAAACACATCTTGGGTCATCTTTATATCCCCAGGGCCTAGAACAGGGAGAACACAGTAGGTGCTCAATAAATGCTGAGTTAAATTCTATCTCACACATGTCCCCATGAGATACAGAGGCATCGGGCGTATTGAGGTGTCACTTTAGGTCTTTTCCCCAAAGTGGGCAGGAAGATTCTAGCCCACTATTACTTCATCTCTCCTTCATTTGATTCTCTTGCTTAAAGAGTTACAAAGAAACCCACAAACGATTATGATTATTGCAAGCTTTATGGGGCAACTTGTGGGAGCCAAGGAAGGTCTTGGAAATAGAATTGTTCTCCTGAGAATTTTAGAACAAAGTACACCTTCCCCAGAAAGAATGGCTCCCAGGCCAAGGAAAGCCTGTCAGTAACTAATTCTATTAATGAATCTAGAAAGATCATATCTTTCAGAAGTGGATTTGGGAGTGAAGGTAGATAAGAAGCATAAAAATAAAATAAATAATAATCATAGTGTACATTTACTGTATGATTACTGGTGCCTAGGTATATACAAAAAGCTTTACTTGCATTGTCTCATTTAATTCTTACCACTGTGTGAAATACAATTCTCATCCTACCATATAGAGAAGAAACCTGCAGTTGAGTTGTTACTAATTCACCCAAGATCACACAGCTAATAAGAATCCAAGCCCTAGCTGGTTTGGCTCAGTGGATAGAGCGTCAGCCTGCAGACTGAAGGGTCCCAGGTTTGATTCCGGTCAAGGGCACATGCCTGAGTTATGGGCTCGACCCCCAGCAGGGGGCGTGCAGGAAGCAGCGAATCAATGATACTCATCATTAATGTTTCTCTCTCTCTCTCCCTCTCCCTTCCTCTCTGAAATCAATAAAAAACTTTTTTTTTTTTTTAAAAAAGGAGCCAAGACAAGACTCCAATGCCTGACAATCTGACTCCAGCATCCAGAGAGGGTGATATTAAACATTTCAGTTATATAACGAACATCTCTTAATCTAATTAACCATTCATCAATGCTTTCTAGTAACATGGCTTCCAGGAGGCTTTCCAGTAGAGAGAGAACACCCCTTTTGCCAGCATAAAATCACTAGTCCACTTGCCAGTAAAATGGCACTCTGCTCATTCACCAAGTTCCTGTAAACCTGACAAGTCCCTGAGGAAGGAACCCACTTCCAGGACACAGCCTACATTTCTGGTCCTAACTGTGAGGCTCAAGATCCTGGAAGGTGGTGACTGCCCCAATGCCATGCGATCAGCTGACAGCCTTCTGCTGATAATGCCCTGAACTCCTGTGGACTACAAACCTACGAGACAGTCCATAGGAAGAACATGTCCTTAGATCACCACGGGGTTGTAAGTCACCCAAGTTCTCACTGGTGCGGCAGTCTGGTGTGGTACTGCAGGAAACAAAGCTGTCCTTATTTTTATCATCCTGTTTCGCAGGTTCCATCACATTACTTTTCCCTCTTAGCTTGTTTCTGTCCAGCCTGAAACATCCTATCCTTCCAGTTTGGCTTTCTGTTCCTTGGTGATTCCTATAGGACACATCACAATTTCTTACAAGGCGAAGAAAACATTTCCTTTTGTTCCTTCCTAGCGATCCTCAGCATTTTCTCAACCCTGTGTCAGAGCAGCACATGGGATCTGTGTGTTCAGAAAGCAGGCTCCAAGGCCACTTAAACCCCATTCCTGGCTTCTCAGTGATGACTCAGAGGTCATATAGATGTAATTATAGTTGATATAATATAAATATAGTTGTCCTAGTTGCTATAACAAAATACCACTGACTGGGTGCATTGTAAACAACAGAAACTTATTGCTTATAGTTCTGGAGGCTGGGAAGACCGTGGTCAAAGCACCAACATAGCTCTGGCCGGTGTGTACAGTGGTTAGAGCGTCGGCCCACATGCCAAAGGGTCTCCGGTTCAAGTTCTGGTCAAGGGCACATACCTGAGTTACAGGTTGTTTCCCCGGCCCCAGTCAGAATGAGTGCGGGCGGCAACCAATGGATGTGCCTCTCTCACATCAATGTTTCTCTCTCCCTCTCACCCCTTCCATCCCTCCCTTCCACTCTTTCCAAAAATCAACGGAAAAATGTCCTTGGGTGAGGATTAAAAAAAAAAAAAAAAAAAGGCACCAACAGCCGAAACCGGTTTGGCTCAGTGGATAGAGCGTCGGCCTGCGGACTGAAGGGTCCCGGGTTCGATTCCGGTCAAGGGCATGTACCTGGGTTGCAGGCACATCCCCACTGGGAGATGTGCAGGAGGCAGCTGATCGATGTTTCTCTCTCATCGATGTTTCTAGCTCTCTGTCTCTCTCCCTTCCTCTCTCTGTAAAAAATCAATAAAATATATTTAAAAAAAAAATTTCAATATATGAACTTTGGAGGGACTACAAATATTCTGACCATAGCAGTTAGAAATATAATTGTAAATACAGTTGAGTTTTTTTTTCCCCATCTAAATACACTGCCTTATATTTGTCAACATTAAATCATACATATAGAGAGAGATTTCAGAGAGGAAGCTAGAGGGAGAGAAAGATAAAAACATCAATGATGAGAGAGAATCACTAATCGGCTGCCTCCTGCACGCTCCACACTGGGGATTGAGCCCACAACCCTGGTATGTGCCCTTGACCGGAATTGAAACCGGGACCCTTCAGTCTGCAGGGTGATGTTCTATCCAACTTAGCCAAACCAGCTAGGGCTCCATTGATTTTGAGAGAGAGTGGAAGGGAGGGGAAGATACACATAGAAACATCAATGTGAGAGAGACACATTGATTGGCTGCCTCCCGCACGCACACTGACCAGGGCTGGGGATTGAGCCTGCAACCAAAGTACATGCCCTTGACTGGAATCGAACCTGGGACCCTTCAGTCCGCAGGCTAACACTCCATCCAGTGAGCCAAACCGGCTAGGGCCAAGGATATTTTTTCTATTGATTTTCAGAGAGTGGAAGGGAGGGAGGAGGCAGGGGGAAAGAGAGAAACATAGATGTGAGAGATCTATCAATTCATTGCCTCCAGCACACGCCCCAAACAAGGCTGGGGAACCTGCAACCCAGGTACATGCCTTTGACGGGGAATCAAACCTGTGACCCTTTGGTCTACAGGCCAATGCTCTAACCACTTAGCACCCCGGCCAGGGCTGTTTTTGTTTTTAATCCTCACCCAACGATATTTTCCCATTGACTTATTATTATTTTTTAAAAGCACCATCTCCCTTTATTTTATTACTAGAGGCCCGGTGCACAAAAATTTGTGCACTCAGGGGGGCGGGGTGGGGGGGTCCCTCAGCCTCGCCTGTGCCCTCTCGCAGTCTGGGACCCCTCAGGAGATAATGCCCTGCTGGCTTAGGCCTGCTCCCGGGTGGCAGAGGGCAGGCCCAATCCCTAGGTGCAGCCCCTGGTCGGGCTCAGAGCAGGGCCGATTGGGGAGTTGGGGCGCCGCCCCGTCATGCACAGAGCAGGGCGGATCAGGAGGTTGCGATGCCACCTCCAGTCATGCTCAGGGTAGGGCCAATTGGGGGGTTGGGGCACGGTCCCCTGTCACACTCAAGGCAGGGTCGATGGGGAGGTTGCGGCGCCACCCCCTATCACACACAGAGCAGGGCCCATCAGGGGGGTTGGGGCTCCTTACTGTGTCACGCACGGAGCAGGGTTGATCAGGGGGTTGGGGGGCTCCCCCCTGTCACGCAAAGAGCAGGGCCCATCAGGGGGGTTGGGGAGCTCCCCCCTGTCATGCACAGAGCAGGGCCCATCAGGGGGTTGGGGAGCTCCCCCTGTCACGCACAGAGCAGGGCCCACCAGGGGGTTGAGGAGCTCCCCCCGTCACTCAGAGAGTAGGGCCCATAGGGGAGTTGGGGCGCCGCCCCCTGTCACACACAGAGCAGGGCGGATCAGGGGGTTGGGACACCGCCACTGTCACACTCAGGGCAGGGCGGATGGGGACGTTATGGCTCTATCCCATCACACACAGAGCAGGGCCCGTGGGGGAGGGGGGTTGTGGCGCCGCCCTCTATCACCCACAGAGCAGGGCTGATCAGGGGGTTGGGGCACCGCACCCTGTCACACACAGAGCCGCAGGGCGATCAGAGGTTGGGGAGCTCCCCCGTATCAGGCACAGAGCAGGGCTGATCAGGAGGTTGGGGCACCTTCCTCTGTCACGAACAGAGCAGGGGGGATAGGGAGGTTGTGGCCCCGCCCCCTGTCACACACAGAGCTGCAGGGCGATCAGGGGGTTTGGGTGCTGCCCCCTGTCACGCTGATCCCAGTGCCGGGAGGCCACTCGGCTCCGCTGATCCCGGTGCTGGGAGGCATATTACCCTTTTACTATATAGGGTAGAGGCCTGGTGCATGGGTGGGGCTGGCTGGTTTGCCCTGAAGGGTGTCCTGGATCAGGGTGGGGGTCCCCACTGGGGTGCCTGGCCAGCCTGGTGAGGGGCTGAGGGCTGTTTGCAGCTGGTCACACACCCTTCAGGGTGGGGGTCCCCACTGGGGTGCCTGGCCAGCCTGGTGAGGGGCTGAGGGCTGTTTGCAGCTGGTCACACACCCTTCAGGGTGGGGGTCCCCACTGGGGTGCTTGGCCAGCCTGGGTGAGGGGATGATGGCTGTTTTCAGGCTGGCGGGTGACGGAAGCTCCCAACTGCTCCTTTTTATCTTTTTTTTTTTTTTTTTTTTTTTTTAAATTCTGGGCCAGCTTTAGCTCTGAGGCTCCAGCTCTTAGGCCTCCGCTGCTGAAAGTAGGTATCTGGTTTGTTTCGGTTTGAAACAATGTATAACTCCAGCTCTGACTCCAGCTCTGAGATATATTTGTTAAAATGTTTCAAACTGCAGGCTCAGAGGCCTGCAAGGCAGGCGGGGAACGTTGGTTTCCTCCCTCATTGAAGCAAGCAAGCCTCATGTTATTTTCAAGCTGCCTGGCTGCCAGCTGCCATCTTGGCTGACAGTTAATTTGCATATCTCGCTGATTAGCCAATGAAAAGGGTAGCGGTCCTACGCCAATGACCATGTTTCTCTTTTATTAGACAGGATTTTTATTTTTGTTAATCCTTATCCAAGGATATTTTTCCATTGATTTTTAGATAGAGTGGAAGAGAGAGGGAAAGACAGAAACATCAATGTGAGAGAAACACATCAATTGCTTGCCTCCTGCACAAGCCCTGACCAGGGCTGGGGCCGGGGCCAGGACCAGGGCCAGGGCCAGGGAGGAGCCTGCAACCAAGGTATGTGCCCTTGACCGGAATCGAACCCAGGACCCTTTGGTCCACAGGCCAACCCTGTATCCAAACCAGCTAGGGCTCCACTGATTTTTAGAGAGTGAAAGGAAGGCAGGAGGGAGGGGGAGGGGGAGGAAGAAAGAAAAACATTAATGTGATAGACACATCCACTGGTTGCCTCCTAATCCCCAACTAGGGGCCAGGGCCAGGGATTGAACCAGCAACCCAGGTAGTGCCCTTGACCGGGAATTGAACACGTGACCCTTGGATGTGTGGGCCAATGCTCTAACCATTTAGCACCACCGGCCAGAGCTATGTTTGAGCCTTAAGGTGTGTACATAAAATGACAAATAGAACCACTTAGTTCCTAGAAAAGGGGTCACATGTAAATTCTCACAATACTTCACACATTTCTAGAATAGTAGCTAATCACAAAAGGCAAGTGCCTGAGATGAGGAATCAAAAAAATTGGGTCCTGGTGTTGAGAAACCAAACTATCCCTCTTTATGTCTGAACCCAAGCAGCTGAATGTTGCTGGAGAAAAACCACCTATTAGGCCAACTAGTTTATCTTTAAACTCATGATCATAAACTTCAAATGGGTACCCAATCCTGCCAAAGCAGGCCTACTAGCAAAGCTGTAAGTTTGCTTTCCCTCTCCCTTGCATTTGCATCATTTTCATCTTCATCAGTTACGCTGATTATCACAGTGGAAGCACCCTGCTCCTACCCAAGGTTAATCCTTCCAGTTTCCTTATATCCTCCCATGGATTTCACTCCTACACAGGTCAAGTAAACCTTCTCTCTACTGTATCACTCCCAATGGCACAAAAACATGCTCGAGAACCCCACCATCTTTTAAACATCTCCTTTGCACCGGCTGGATAGCTCGGTTGGTTAGAGTATGGCCTCCAATACTCCAAGCTTGAAAGTTCCATCCCCGGTCAGGGCATATACAAAATCAACGAATGAATGCATCAATAAGTGGAACAACAAATGGATGTTTCTCTCCCTTCCTTTCTCTCTGGAATCAACAGATAAAAGAAACAAACATCTCTCTGATCCCCTATGCCTCCTAGTTAGGCCTAAATTCATTTGCTCCCTTCACAGCAAAACTTCTCTCGTGTTGACGACATGTAGTCGGTATTTCCTAACTTTCCCGTCCACTCTTCAACTCATTATAATCATATCCACATTTCTGATTTACCAACATGAATCAAGCCAGGGCCACCAATAATACTCTCCACTGATCTCCAAGGCGACTGACTCAAACCATACCTCCAGCCCAAGTACAACGCTTGGCAGCACTACACACAGTTGACCACGTCCCTCCTACCTGAAACCTTTCCTGCCCGTAGATTTCGCAACTCAACATCGTGAATTTCCTTCTGCCCTCCTGGCCGCTCCCTCTCCGTCTCCACCACCCTGTCTCTAAAGGCCGGAGTGCCTTTCCTTTAAAGTCAGGTTAAACCACACGTATGGTTTCATCAGCGCATGCAGTTTAAAAACGCTTGATTTAGTTGCTAACGACTAAACATCTGGAAATTTTACATTTTAAATCATCCAAATTTCTGATTCCCTTAAAAAAAACACACACTCGGATTTGTCAATACTGTTGGTAGCATCCTCTTAATTAAAAGAACAAATGCAGCAGAAGCTGTTTGTTATCCACATCTAAGGGAGTTGAGAATATAATCCTGAGTCCGATTCCCAAAAAGCACCAAAAACTCTCTTCCCGGAGCCGCCGGAATATCCAGGCGGCCCTGCGTCAACTTTACGGCTGGTTGGTTAGGTCACGCCCGCAGGTGCGCCCTGGGGAGGGGGAGGGCGACTCCGGCACTCCGCCCGCCCCGAGAATGGGACAGCCCTCGGGGCAGAGACCAGAAGCGCACGTTTTGAAACGCAGAAGCACACCGCGCCAAAAACAGAAAGTCCTTTCGGCACCGGACTGCCACGATCCCGCAAAAGCGTCAAGCCTCGTTTCCCGCTGGCTTTCCCGGGCCGAGGTGGCCTAGGGACAAGAGCAAGCCCTCTTCGAGGGCGGAGAGATTCCCCAAAGCCGCCGGGAAGAGACAGCTCTCCTCGAGGTCGCTGGATTGTTTGAGAGGAGAACGCGCCGGGACCGCACCGGCCTAACTCCCCGGCGGGATGCGGTGCGGCGCTAGGCAGGCGGGTCCGGCAAGGCTGAGGGTGGAGTCTGGGGCGGGGCCTGCCCCAAGAAACGCCTCAGACCCTCCACCGAGCCCCGCACGGGCTTCTTCCCAGCACCCTCACCCCCTTCACGGGTTCAGGGCGGGAGGCTGCGGCTCAGGAACTAGGTTAAGCGGACCCGTGATCGCGGACCGCCCAGAGGCGGTGACCTCCGCCCAAGAAACCCCACCCAGCGGGAGCCCGGACTTCGCGGCGCCCGCGGAGCCCACGCGCGACCGGGCGAGAGCGCGGGAGGGCGCGTGCGGCGTGACGTGCCTCGCAGCGCGTCCCGTTACGCCATCGCGCCCGCTTTTGAAAGTTGGCGCCCGGGGCCGCCTCCCATGCTGCCCTGCGCCAACCCCTCCCCTCACCTTTCCTCCCCCGCCCTCCACTCGTCGCCGGGCCAGCCCCCCCACCCGTCCCTTCCCTTATCAGCACCCGCGGCCCCGGCAGCGCCGACGCAGGCGCACTGCACCACGCGGCCGCCATTTTGTGTCCGAGCCTGTGGAGCGATTAAACCGTGCGCGGAGCTGCTTCTTTGGCGGCAGCGGCGGCGCGGTGGCCGGTGCGAGTGCGCGGAGCTAGCCGGGGACGCCAGGTGGCCGGAGCGGTGGAGCGGCGGCGGAGCGGGCGCTGCGGGGGGTGTGGCGCGGAGGTAAGGGGGCCCCGGGTGGAGGAGGTTTCGCGGGCCGCCTCTAGGTGTCACGATGGGGCCGCTCCGGTCGGCGCTGGCTGCAGCCCGGCGCCAGCGCCGCCGCCGGGGGGTGTTTGTCTCCCTCTACCGTCCCTGCTGCGGCGCGGCCGCCGCCATTGCCCGTCGCCGCCACAGCCCGGCCGGCCCCCCCCAACACACACCCGCCCGCTAGGCCTCCCTCCTGGCGGCGCGCTAGGCCTCCGGCGGCGACGGCGACAGAGGCCCGCGCGCCGGCGACTCCATTTTCCTTCCTTTGTCTCTGCCCTCGAGACCGGCTCTTGGCTCGACCGATCACCCGGCCGCGGCCCGCCCTGTGCCCTCTGCCACTCCCGAGGCGGGTAGCCGCAGCCGACAGGCTAGCTCCGTGCCTCGGCTGCCGCGCCCGCTGGTCTAGGGGCTCCCGGCTCTGCCGCCTCGCGCGCAGCCGGGTCTCCGTGCCGTATGGGTGTCGGGCCCTGGCCAACGCCTCTCGGGCTGCCCATCCTCCAGCCCGCCCGGTCCCCGGAACCTACCCGGCTGCCAGGCTCGGCTGCTCGGCGGTCGCTGCCAGTCCGCGCGTCGCCGCCGCTGGTCTCCGTCTCCACCGAGTGGCGCAGGCGGCGCTGCTGCGAGCAGAGGGACCCCAGAGCTGCCGAGAGCTCCCTCTGCAAGGCTGGCTGAGCTACTCGCGCCTCGACGCCGCCCGAGCGGGCGGGGGGACGCGCGCTCGCCGCCCCCGCCGGGCCCCGCTGCGCCCCTAACCTAGCGCCCGGGCTCTTGGCGGAGCCCTGTCGGTGCGGCCCCCCACGGCGGGCGGAAAAGACAGGAGTTGTGAACCAAGTCGTTTTTCGGGAGCCAGGGTCCGACTCCCCTTGCAGGGAGTGATAGCCTGATCTTGTGCGCCCAGAGATCTCAAAGGGATTAAAACTGATCTCAAGTGATAGGACAAGTGCCCGAGTTCTGGATGATGGGCTGGCCGACTCCGGCGGGCGACCCTTGCGTTTCCCTCGCGCTTTCAAATGTCCTGACGCCAACTTAGTACAGTGTTTAGTACTTGGGGCTCTAGCACTAGGCGAAAGCGGTTCTGAGTTCGGCAACACGAACTAGAGCTCCAGTGTCCAGTGTACGGCAGAATGAATTATTTTGACTTGGCTGGTAATTTGCCCCTACGCTGAAATCTGAGGGTTGATGTTGTAATTGAATCTTGGGTCACTAGCTGCAGTTGGTTTATAAATATCTACGCCTAATGTAACTACTCTTTAGTAGCAGACTTCCTGTAGCCCCGAGTTCAGAATTAAGTAAACATTTCCGTACGTAATCTTGATGCTTTCTTCCGAATTTACATCAACTAGTCAAGTTAATTCCACTACCCTATAGGCTGCAAAAGAAGTCAAACGGGGCACGTATATGACTATACTACATTTACTCCGTCCTTAAGCCGTCTTGCATCGTAAAAAAGCTTTCTGTTGAATTGTCTTTTTGCTCTTCGCTCAAATATTCTAGTGCCTTAATATAGTATGGTCCGGCAGTTGATGTAATAATAACTCCGCCTGATTTGGAGAGAAGAAAGTCTTGGTTAACTTTTTTTTTTTTTTAAGAAAAATTACGTTAAGTTTATGAGGAAATTAAAACATCCTGGTGCTAAGCAAATTTGTCAGTCCACTGTGTGTAATCTCAATCTGTAGGCTTTT
Source organism: Myotis nattereri (assembly GCF_964212035.1). NCBI lineage: Eukaryota > Metazoa > Chordata > Mammalia > Chiroptera > Vespertilionidae > Myotis > Myotis nattereri. The sequence continues at coordinate 13,221,028 of NC_138090.1, forward strand.
GCAGCGTTCTGCCTCCATAGGGGAGTCTTTCAACATCCCTTTTTGAACCCTACAAAATGTTCCTTCTCCCCCTCCTTCACAATAAAATTGCACTAACTAAATGCAGTAGCATTGATGGAGTGTCAAGTTTGGGAATAGGACCACACTTAATTGTCTAATATATTAGTCCATTTGTGTAATTTTTTGCACTCTTGTGATTTTGGGTATTCCTTTTGAAATTCTGGATGTCAGGTGGCATGTTTTACTTATTAAATAAGCTCCACATGCATTAAAAATTAAAATCCAGCAGGTCTGTAATTGAGCCAGGAGTAAAGCTCTCTCCCCCCACCCCCCCATGTTAGCATTGTGCCCCACAAACCATATTTTGCTTCTTAATTCAGTTGTGCATATGCAGTCATTAACTTCTAAATCTTACACATCATTTATGCTGTTTTAATGATATAGAGCTTATCCACAGAGTTGCTATCCTTTGTGATTTCCCAAATGCCAGGATTCATGCTTTGTTTTTATTGGAAAGGAGATCTACAGAGAAGATAAATTGAGGATATAAGGTTACCCAAAGGAACTTATTATTTGAATCAGTGGTATGAGGAAGATTACAACAGAACTGTTTGTCTACATAGCGAAGTGCTGCTTATTTAAAAGTAGTTGTAAAAGTCATCTTAAAGATTTGTTCAACCAGCATAAAATGTAGGAGCTGTAAAAGTTATCCTTAAGATGCATTCAAATTCTACAGCCTTTAGGATTTTGCTTCAGAGAACACACAAAAATGAGGACACCCACCTAAGACTTAAGAGAGGCTTGGGGAGTTGCAGAGGCCATCTGTGGCTGACAAGTGCCCTGAGGAGGAATCCTGTGGCAGACAGAGCCTTGCACCATGGTGCCTGCTGACAGAAATTCACCTCTAGAGACTGTTTTTTTTTTGCTTCAGAGATGTTGCTGGTATTAAATTCACTCCATATCATCTACTTTATAAGCTCCATTTTATTTTTAAAACCAGAAACCTAGTTAACCACTTATCTACCTTACTTACCTATCTTGATTCCAGATGACTTTAGGCTCTTTTGCCAAAAATTAGGTCCTCCTTCAAACAACTAAGAATTGTCATAATTTAGTATTTGAAAAAGAGCATACAGGTTTAAGAAGTAATAATGGCAAGTAACGATGACTTTGCAGACCATGAATCATAACTATGTATATAGATTTGGCATGCCATATTTCAAACATCCCTAAACTTGATCTTCCCTGGCAGTATCTTTTTTATTGTTGTTGTTAGTCCTCACATGATATTTTTCCTCCATTGATTTTTTTAGGGAGAGGGGAAGAGAGAGAGAAACATTGATGTGAGAGACCCATCAGTTGGTTGCCCACACCAGGACTGGTGCTGGAGATGGAACCTGCAACCCTTTGGTGTACAGGCTGATACCCTAACCACTGAACCACACCAGCCAGGCTCCCTGGCAGTGTCTTTGTGCATTTTCTCAGTGATTAGTATTTGGGTGCAAAAATGTGGTATGGTATACAGACTGCTGACATATATCTCAAGAACAGTGATTTTTTTCCACACACAGTCTTCATTTTTTGTTGCCCTTAGAATATTCAGGGGCATAAATCCTCATTCCCTTTGACAGTGTATGGACTCCAATACAAAAGTTTCTTAAACTAAAAACACTAGTCCTCTATGTTTTAAATTGCTTCTCAACAGAGAAGACTTCAGGTTCATCTAAGAAAGATTATATCAGCCTAGTTTTGTGGGCTGTAGTTAATTATGAGTTGGGTTCCCTCGGTTATACCTCTTATGCTAAGTTCTTTGAAAACTGTTCATTCAAATTTAGCTCTTTTCATTTAACTTGGGAATCCCCCCAAACCCCTTTCCCCTTGAAGGTAAGTTCCACTCTACCACTGCCTGAAGCTTTTCTTTTTTGATTTCAGAGAGGAAGGGAGAGGGAGAGAGATAAAAACATCAATGATGAGAGTTGATCAGCTGCCTCCTGCTGGGGGGTCGAGCCTGCAACCCAGGCATGTGCCCTTGACCAGAATCAAACCCAGGATCCTTGAGTCCACAGTCTGACGCTCTATCCACTGAGCCAAACCAGCTAGGGCTGAGGTGTTATTTTGATAACCACAAATCTTTAGTCCTTTATATATTTTAGCAAATGTCTAAAAAACACTGAGTGTTTTATTATTGGCTTAAGATATTTATGGAATGGGCCAATTAATAAGATGACATATTTTATCAGTCTTCATCTTGTCCTAAGTTTGTTTTTCATATTGTATGTGCATTTAGTATGTGTATTTAGTATTCATAAAAATGACTTATGCTTCTGTTTTAGAATGGTCACGGACCCGGGGCCAAAGAACAAGATGCACTAGTGGACAGACTGCTGACCAAGGGCTTGAGAGCTGGATTCTGTTTTTCTTTTTCAAACTGACTTTGCAGCCACGGAGAGGTATACTTCCATTTCTTGGTCTTAAAAATAGAAGTAATAAAACCGTCCTTGGGTTGGAGGATTTGCTGGACCATTCTTGGGTATTGGAGATACAAGAGGGTGAGTGGTTGAGGGCGTACAGGCTTTATGGTCAGAAAGTCCTCAGTTTGAAACTCTGTACTACCATATACTAGCTGGATGACACTGGGCAAGTTACTTAACCTTTCTATGCCTACAGCCCTCACTTGTGAGAGAATAACATTAATTACAGGATATTCTCAGAGTTGAGAATGTGGTAAAGCATTAAGTATCATTTTGGGACTACATAGAAAAAAGAACAGGAAATGGTGGCTGCTTTGCTGTAGAAAACTTTGGAATATATATATATATATTTTATATATTTTTTTTATTTTTTATTTTTTTAATATATTTTATTGATTTTTTTACAGAGAGGAAGGGAGAGGGATAGAGAGTTAGAAACATTGATGAGAGAGAAACATCGATCAGCTGCCTCCTGCACTCTCCCCACTGGGGATGTGCCTGCAACCAAGGTATATGCCCTTGACTGGAATCGATCCTGGGACCCTTGAGTCCACATGCTGATGCTCTATCCACTGAGCCAAACCAGTTAGGGCTATATTTTATTTTTATTTTATTGATTTTTTACAGAGAGGAAGGGAGAGAGATAGTTAGAAACATCGATGAGAGAGAAACATCGATCAGCTGCCTCCTGCACATCTCCTACTGGGGATATGCCCGCAACCCAGGTACATGCCCTTGACCGGAATCGAACCTGGGACCTTTCAGTCCGCAGGCCGATGCTCTATCTACTGAGCCAAACCGGTTTCGGCGGAATATATATTTTTTGACAGTATTAGTTGAAGTCTTGGTAAATGACTTCAAGAGTCTGTTGTGGAAATTTGTAATTTTGAAGAGGAACAAACAGATGGAATCCTGTTCTTGGGGAATTTGATATCCTGGATAAAAATCGTCCTAATTGAGTTAGCCTAGCTAATGACCCATGCTTACATCAGAGTATTAGTTATAGTTGTTAGCAGTTTTTTCCTTAAAATTTGAAAGGCTCACTTAAAATTTATTGTGGCCTACACTTTCTGCTATAAAATATAATAGACATCAGAGGGAACTTAAAACAGGCTTCTCACAAATGTCAGGATCTACTAGGCTTTGGATCTCATAAACAATAAAAGTAAGGTGTTGGGTGTATAAATTCTATCTTCTCAGGCTACCAGAAAGCACTTCTTTCTTATCCCCTAGAAAATGTGAAAATTGTTTAATTTCACTTATGTAGTGGCAAATTAATTAATTTCACTTATGTAGTGTTAAGGTGGAAATTACAAATGCTGAGATTAGGTGAACATATGAATAAATCATCTAAGTGACTACTAAGATTTTTCTTACAAACTATGCCTGAAGCATATAGAGAGGAAGAAGGGGATGAAAGCTCTACTATTCTTCAGCTCTCTGTTTTCCAAGTGGGCGTCTTGGTATGTCCATAAGATGGGAAGGACAAGGTCTTTGTGCTGGTTTTCTGTCGTTCCAGAAATAACTTATACTCTACAGGTTCCTTTAGAAGTGTTGATACAAAATACATACTAATGAACTGCTGAAAAGAAAAACAAGACTGATTTGAAAAGCTATTGAGAAAACTAAACTAAATAGTTTGGGGAATGGGGTTGTAGAAACATGTTGGTCACTTTTAAGTGCTGTGACTAGTTTGATCCCTGTTTCTCAAACTGGGATATAAATACCCTTAGGGTACAAAGTGTATGATTCCTGGTTACTTGAAGCTACAAGATAAGCATGACCCGTCTTCTTGGAGCTTCAGTTGTGCTCATTGAGGGGCCTCTTCTTGGAGCTTCAGTTGTGCTCATTGAGGGGCCGGTGAGTTGAGTAATTTAACTGGTAAGTAATTAAAATATTTTTTACATTGAAATAGGTATATATTTTAGGAACAGATATGCACTCTGTAAGACTTGTCTAAGATTACACAGGTCATCAAAATGGGGCATGAATGGCTGGTGGTGGGAAGTGTTCTTTGTATAGGTACTACAGTAGAAACCTTTGAGAAGCAATACTTTTGAGCTATAGAACAGCTCTATCATCCAGCTCTTTAATTTTCCCCATAGCATCCTACTGTGAAATGTAGATGTTAAATTATATTAAATGGTGCTTGTTCGCTTGCATGCGTGTTCCTACACATGTGCGACGTGCGCAAGAGCTCAGCACAGTTGATAGGCAGTTCTGGATAGCTAGACCAAGTCAGAAATATTGTCAAAAGAAAAGAGGAAGAATGAACAAAATCAGGTCTAAAACTATAAAATAAATTCTATAAAACAATTTTGAAAACATAACAGGTTAACTCAAGCATAATTAACAATTTATATAGATTCCCCCTCCCCCACTTTGATAAGTAAAATAAAAATAAAATGGCTAAATTCTAAGCTATGGACCTTGCAGTTCCTAAGATTATTCAGCAGCATCTATTCTTAACTTCTGTGTGTTTTGCTAATGTTACTTATGTTCCTCTTAATGTAAGTGGTATTTAAAAATTGCATGATATATAGTGATAATGCCTACTCTTTGAATATAGGTTTTATATTTGAACCTAATTGGTTCTAGACATACCAAAGTGACTTTCTCTGAAATGATGTGAGTTGGATCAATCCAGATATTTAGATATCTGCAGTACTTACTGAACACTTGTAATGTGTTTGATCATACTTTGAGAGGTTTTTTAAAAAATGCAATACAAAAAAAGAAATTGTTAAGGAATAAAAGTAAAGAAAAACCCAAACAAAAACCTGGCACATAGCAAGAGCTCAATAAGTTTGAATGAATGAATGCCTAGGACAGTGATGGCGAACCTCTGACACACATGTCAGAGGTGACACTCGAATTCATTTTTTTGGTTGATTTTTCTTTGTTAAATGGCATTTAAATATATCAAATAAATATCAAAAATATAAGTCTTTGTTTTACTATGGTTGCAAATATCAAAAAATTTCTATATGACATGGCACCAGAGTTAAGTTAGGTTTTTTTTTTTTTTTTTTTTTTTTCAAAATGCTGACACGCCGAGCTCAAAAGGTTCGCCATCACTGGCCTAGGGAATAAAATTAAACAAAACAGTAGTCAGAACAAAATGAAAAAACTAGTATTGGTAGGGTGGTTAGGTTTGGGGTGACTTTTCTTCATTTTCTATAGTTTGTATAATGTAATTATTTTATAAATGCAAATAAATTTTAATTAGATAAAGCAGAATTACCAAAAATTGGGAATAACAATATTGGGCCATAGGGGACTGATTAAATTGATACATCTATATAATAGGTTGTGATACAACCATTATATTATGCTTAGATATATTATGTATAGAAATACATAAAGCAGCCCTAGCTGGTTTGGTTCAGTGGACAGAGTGTTGACCTGCTAACTGAAAGGCCCCAGGTTCAATTCTGGTCAAGAGCACATGCCCAGGTTGTGGGCTTGATCCCCAGTGGGGGGACTTGCAGGAGGCAGCCGATCAATGATTCTCTCTCATCATGGATGTTTCTATCTCTCCCCCTTCCTTCCTTTCTGAAATCAATAAAAATATATATATTTTTAAAAAACATAAAGCAGATTGCCAAATAGTATGCACACTGTGTTCTCCCATGTGAGAGTAAATATGTGTGTGTATACAGGGTGTCCCCAAAAAATGTACACACACTTTTTCCCTGATAGCGCACTTGATGTTTCTTTTTAGATTTAACCCACTGGAATTAATAATATTCAAGTGCGTATACATTTTGGGGAGACACCCTGTATAGGGAGGGGACTATAGATATAAATCAGAATGCTTATATAAAACCTATAGGTTTATATTCTGGCTTATCTGAGTTTTCTCCTATTATCTGTATTGTATTTTTTTTTCCTTGTTTGGGGGAGGATAATTGTAGCTGAGAACCAAGATATACATTGCTACCTGAATTAATCTAAAAACTTTTAGCTGATGCAATGTTATTGAAAGCCTGTATTTTCATTGGAAGAGCCAAGTTTTTGGTTTTATAGTTGTTTTTTTGGGAGGGGGGAGTATAAATTAATTCAGTAGGTTAAATAGGGAATGCTACATGCAGAGAGGGAAGATGAAGTACAAAAGCAAAAAAATATATAGCAGAATGTGACCATAAGGAAAGAGCTAGACCATGATTCCTCTTGTGTATTTTGTTGTTGTTATTTTTAAATATATTTTTATTGATTTCAGAGAGGAAGGGAGAGGGAGAAAGAGATAGAAACACCAATGATGAGAGAGAATCATTGATTGGCTGCCTCCTGCAAGTCCCCCCACTGGGGATCGAGCCCACAACCTAGACATGTACCCTGACCTGGAATCGAACTGTGACCTCCTGGTTCATAGGTCAACACTCAACCACTGAGTCATGTCAGCTGGGCTATTTCCTCTTGTTTTTGGTACATCACAAAAGAAGGGCTCATGACATACTTATTTTTTAAATTTTTTATTTTAATTCTTCTTTTACCAATATTCGTCATCTATTTGTTATTTGCTCAAACCCAGTATACATGTATAGTGGTATCAAAATTGTTAACCTGAACTCCATGGGAAAAAACTTTATTAATTATAATACAATGCTTATCTGTAGTTCTTTAGTCCTTAATCTTATAATTTCTATTCATTTCCAAGTTATTTAGGTACAGTTTCCCTCTCTCTCTCTAATGAAGATATATATCTGTAACAGTGAGATTCTTTTTATTTTTATTTATTGCTGACAGTATTATATTATTTTTATTTATTTATTTCAGAGAGGGAGAGAGAGATAGAAACATCAAATGATGAGAGAGAATCCTGCATGCCCCCTACTGGGGATTGACCCTGCAACCCGGGCATGTGCCCTTGACCGGTATTGAACCCGGGACCCTCAGTCCAGACTGACGTTCTATCCACGGAGCCAAACAGCTAGGGCTATCCTATATAATAAAAGGGTAATATGCAAATAGACTGAATGGCAGAACAACTGAACAACAAATTAAAGTGTACTATGCTAAGGCTCAACCACTTGCTGTGACATGCACTGACCACCAGGGGGGCAGACCACTGGTTGACCAGTCACTATGATGTGCACTGACCACCAGGGGGCAGATGCTCTGACCGGTAGGTTAGCTTGCTGCTGGGGTCCCACTGATTGGGACTGAACGAGATGGGCCAGATATGCCCTGGAGCCCTCCCGCGGTCACTCCCTGGCCCAATTGTGCACTGGTGGGGTCCCTCAGCCTGGCCTGCACCCTCTTGCAATCCAGGACCCCTTGGGGGATGTTGGAGAGCCGGTTTCAGCCTGATCCCGCAGGCTACTTCCCTTGGGAGGGTGCCAGACAAAGGGCTCATGGCTAGAGAGCACTGCTGTGGCAGCGCGAGCCTCTCCCAGTTGGGACTAATTGGTTGTGGGGCCAGGATGAGCAGGAGCAGCAGGTAGGAGCTGCAGGTGGCATTGGACTGCGGGTTTTGGCCCAATCCCTGCAGGCCACCCTGAGGGACCCCACCCATGCATGAATTCGTGCACTGGGCCTCTAGTATTCTTTTTAAAAGAAAATAAATTTATATCTTCTTCACCTATTTCTCCCACTCCCCATGACCCATCTCTGGCAACAACCAATTTTTTTAAAAAAATATATTTTATTGATTTTTTACAGAGAGGAAGGGAGAGAGATAGAGAGTTAGAAACATCGATGGGAGAGAAACATCGATCAGCCGCCTCCTGCACATCTCCTACTGGGGATATGCCCACAACCCAGGTACATGCCCTTGACCGGAATCGAACCTGGGACCTTTCAGTCCGCAGGCCAACGCTCTATCCACTGAGCCAAACCGGTTTCGGCGGATTCAGTTTTTTAGATCTTTTGACAGAGAAACATATCAGTATATGTTTAGAAAACATATATCTTTAGAAAAACGTGGAGATTGTACTTTACTGCTCTCAAATATAGTACACCTGTTCACTGGCACACATTGGGTTTTTTGTATGTATTTTGTCAGAATTTTTTTTTTAATGCCGTCACCAACTTTAAAGTTTATCCATGTATAATGCATTACTAGACTCTAGCAGTCGCTAATATTAAAGCTTGGAATCTAATACCAAGGCTCTTAAGACTTTGAGCTTATTCATCTCTTTCTGGATAACCCAGGACTTTTTCAGAATCCTGTAGTAATTTCCCTGGGATAAGAACAGACCATCCTTGGGAGGGCTGGTGTTGGTTAGCACCTCTATTTTTAGTGTAGTCCAGTTGGACCTCTGAAATGTCAAAATTATTTCAGCCCACTACTTTTTATTTGTTTACATAAACTCTGGTATAACAAAACTCTGGCATAGCATAGTTACAATCACATATGGTAAAGCAGGTACAAACTACATTCACAGAGATATGGTATGGTGCAGAACTATTCTATAACAATAGGATACTCTAATTGTTTTTAATATATCTTGTGTTTCTGTTTTGTACTTGTAACTTTCTACTATTTAACATTTTTGTTATAAGTATATGTTGAGCCGGAGCCGGTTTGGCTCAGTGGATAGAGCGTCGGCCTGCGGACTGAAGGGTCCCGGGTTCGGTTCCGGTCAAGGGCATGTACCTGGGTTGCGGGCGCGTCCCCAGTGGGGGGTGTGCAGGAGGCGGCTGATCGATGTTTCTCTCTCATCGATGTTTCTGACTCTCTGTCTCTCTCCCTTCTTCTCTGTAAAAAATCAATAAAATATATTTAAAAAAAAAAAAAAGTATATGTTGAGACTGTAAAGTAATAGTGACTTGGTTTCCTCTTGGGAATAAATTTTTAAAATAATTTTTTTGTCTTTTTGGTCTCTTATTAGACAGGATCTTTGCTTCTTCTCCTCTCCTTGTGTCTTTTAGGTATTTATAAATATGTAATTTGCCTGTACCCCCCCCCCCCCCAATTTCTTGGTTAAGCTATTACCTATGTTTCCTTTTTTCCTATATTTGTTTTCATATTTCTAAGGAGCAGCCAAGTTGGCAGATTGTTTCCATAATTTGAACTTTGTTCAAAGGCATTATATTGACATTTATTATTACCCATATTATGCCTTTGGTACACGTGTGCATTGTTGAATTTAAGCTGTTAGCTTCTAATTTAAGATTGACCTTATAAGGGACCCCATTTACCAAATAAAAATGATTTGGTTTTTACCAAGTAGCCTTCATGAGTGAGTACTGGGTTATAGAAATACTAGAGCAGCAGCCACATGGTCATTGGTACACATTGCAAACCATGAGTTCACTTGGTTATTATGTATGTCCATTTCTCTCTTTTTCTTTTTTACCTTCTGTGATGCATTGACCTTGTCCCGTACAATCTAGAGAGATCTTTTGATACTGATAGTACACATAATAGAGGTTAAACCTTAGAACTGCCTTATTAAATTATACATTTCATTTTTGCTTATATGGGAATCATTTATATTTCTAAATAAATAAAACAGTTCTTTGTATTAAAGAATGAATCAAACATTCTCATAGTAGAAAACAGTGCATATTTGAGTAGCTTATATTTTTGTAGACCTGCATTTAGGATGAATAACTATTCTAAGTCAGTCACTTCCAAGCCATAGTCAGCAGAGATTCTATATCAGAATCTCTTGAGGACTTTTTTTTAATATGTATTTTTATTGATTTCAGAGAGTAAGGGAGAGGGAAAGAGAGAGAGAGAAACATCCACGATGAGAGAGAATCACAGGTTGGCTGCCTCTTGCACTTCCCCTACTTGGGATAGAGCCCACAACCAGGCATGTGCCCTTGACTGGAATCGAACCCGGGATCCTTCGGTCCCCAGGCCATTGCTCTATCCACTGAGCCAAGCCTGCTAGGGCTCTTGAGGACTTTTTAAAAGGTCTCATCCAGCCCGGCTGGTGTGGCTCAGTGGATGAGCACCTACCTAGGAACCAGGAGGTCATGGTTCAATTCCCAGTCAGGGCACATGCCCAGGTTATGGGCTTGATCCCCAGTAGGGGACATGCTGGAGGCAGCCACTCAATGACTCTCTCATCATTGATGTTTCCATCTCTCCTTCTCCCTTCCTCTCTGAAAATATATATATATATACATATATATATATATATATATATATATATATATATATATATATATATTTTTTTTTTAAGTCTCTTCTACACCAGAGCTACTGAATCAGAATCTCTGGGATCTATGTATTTTAAAGTTCACCAGGTGATTCTGTTACCAACCAGGTTTGGGAAACAGTGCTTAGGTAGAATGTGCCCCAAAATCCATGGAGGTGCCTGTTAGATGTTCTATAAATTTTCTCTGTGTGTAATTTATTCCATTTTATAGCATTCATTCAAGATGATAGATTTGCCACAGATCCCCACCCTTTTCTCCTATTTCCAGTAATGGAAAACTGGAACTGCTCCAAAGACAGTATAACTGAGCTGCTTTCAGGGATATGGGCCTGGAGCAGGGCAAGGAGGGATTTGGTGGTCACTCTTGAGAGAGCAAAAAGAAGTGAGACATTAGATTGCTGTGTGCCAGCAAAAGTGTGATCCAGGCTGTAGAAAGTAGAGAGGGGCAGCATGTGTGTGGGAGGCAGCCTCCAGTCGGTACTGTGGCATAGCATGTTGACTCTCAGGTAAGTTTTGTCTTGTTTTAAATGTTCAATAAATGAAATAAACAGGCTACCCTTAATGTGGGGCTAGAACATGGCCTCTGTAACCAGGTTACAATAATAACTTTGAGATGGTTTAGCACATTTCCATGTTATGTTGAATATTTTTGCACAAAGTTGGTCTAATTCCTTACATATTTAAATTTCCCCATATGCTATATCCCTGCTAGAATGCTCCTCTCTTACTGTAGTTTGCCTGGCAGGATCCTCTCACCCTTGAAAATCCAGCTTTAATAATAATTCTCCTTAAAGCCCTCCTTCACTCATTTAAGCCATCCTTTGTGCCTGGGTATGGGAAGTCTGTTAACCCCTGTTACAGCAGCCATCACACTGTATAGCTGCTATTTGTTTTATCTGTCTCCCTGCCAGATGAGCTTCCTGAGAACTAAGCCCTGTGCAGTTAGGACCTCCACTACAGTACCAAGTAATTAAAAGGGAAATTCATATCTGTGTGACTAGCATCAGGCACCTTTTGATGAAGAATTACTAAATTTTAATGTCTTAAAAAATTAGTGTATTCAAGTAGCTTTTATTTTTACTTGGCAGGATTTTTAATATATTTTTAAATTTTTTTAAAAAACTGGTTTCAGCTGAAACCGGTTTGGCTCAGTGGAGAGGGCGTCGGCCTGCGGACTGAAAGGTCCCAGGTTCAATTCCGGTCAAGGGCATGTACCTGGGTTGCGGGCACATCCCCAGTAGGAGATGTGCAGGAGGCAGCTGATCGATGTTTTTCTCTCATCGATGTTTCTAACTCGCAATCTCTCTCCCTTCCCCTCTGTAAAAAATCAATAAAATATATTTAAAAAGAAAAAGAAAAACTTATTTCAGGGAGAGGAACGGAGAGGGAGAGAGAAATAGAAACACCAATGACGAGAGAATCATTGATTGGCTGCCTCCTACATGTCCCCTACTGGGGGTCGAGCCTGCAACCCGGGGCATGTGCCCTTGAGCAGAATCAAACCCAGGACCCTTCTGTCTGCAGGCCGATGCTCTATCCACTGAGCCAAACCATCTAAGGATTTTTTTTTTTTAATCTAACCTACAATTGTGTTAGGACTTCTTTTTCTGCTTAATAAATGACATAAACATAGCAAAAAAGAAAATAAGCTCATACAATAGAGCTTCTACTTAGCACACAATGTTTGTTTTTCCATGTGTTCTTCCTGCTCTTGTCATGTGCAAGAACCATTTGTGCATGTTTCATATGACATTGGCACCAATGTTGAGTGTCTGCTGTTTATCTAACACTTTTATATTCATTGCTGCAGAAATAAAAGACATAGTTCCTGCCCTTACCATTAAGCTAAAAGTCTATTTGGGGAAAAGACACAGACATAGAACAATTGACTACATTGAAAACCAAAAAAACAAACTTGAAGTCAGCAGTCAAGGTTGAGAAGACTACTGATTTAGGTTAGCAATTTTCAACCTTTTTCATCTCATAGCACACACTAATTACTAAAATTCTTCAGCACACCAAAAAAAATATATGTATTTTGCCTATCTGACAAAAAATAGGTATAATTTTGACTCATTCACACCGGACGACTATTGTTTTGTTGACTTGTCGTTTTTTTATTTGATGACCTAAGGGAAAAGTGGGGTTGCATGTTTTACAAATTCTTGTGGCACACCACTGTGCTGCAGCACACAGGTTGAAAATCGCTGGTTTAGGGGATGACTTGAGCTGAGAGGGTGGGGGACAACGGAGTTGGCTATTGTGTGGAAGATGCCCCAAAGGTGAGGGTGGGTAGGTGGAAAGTATGGGAACAGACTGTACAGAAGTCTGGGAGCAAAGCCGGGGAGTTGATTTAGTAAGCCTCAACCACGTGTTTTTTGCGCCTCATTTCAAGAGTTAGTCTGGCAGCATATACCGGACAGAGTAAGCTAGTAAGGGACCAGCCTGGGAAGCTGTTCCGGGTGTTTGGGGTTCTTTTTTTGGGGGGGTGGTGGTGGTTTTGTTTGTTTGTTTTGCTCTTAAGTTTTCTCTTCCATTCCTGGATTTGGTCAGTCACCAGGTGCTGTTAACTGGTTGCAGCCTTTATTCTACAGAAATTCAGTAGTTTATCAAATAAGTCATTTTCCTGGTGGGGAAAATTTATCTAGGGCTTGTGATTAGAATTGTAGGAAACAAACATCATATATTTTTGTTTAGCTAACATGTATTCATTGCCTTTGGTGGGGCGGGAAGGGGATACAGAGAAGCACAGTTGCCAGGCTCTGTGCACACATTGTTTTATTTAATCTTAATGACAACCTATGAGGTGGATAACATTATTTCTGTTTTGTACACAAGGAAATGGAGGCACAGAGGGGTAGCATATCTCACTCTAGGTCAGTGATGGCGAACCTATGACACGCGTGTCAGGGGTGACATGCGAACTCATTTTTTTTGGTTGATTTTTCTTTGTTATGGCATTTAAATATATAAAATAAATATCAAAAATATAAGTCTTTGTTTTACTATGGTTGCAAATATCAAAAAATTTCTATATGTGACACGGCACCAGAGTTAAGTTAGGGGTGTTTTTTTTTTTTCCAAAATGCTGACATGCAGAGCTCAAAAGGTTTGCCATCACTGCAGCATACTGCTAGTAAATAAAAGAACCAGAATTGGAATGTAGGTCTCTGGCTGGAGAGTCTAAGCTCTGGACTATTCCATTCTGCTTGTCCTGCCTTTTTAAAAAGAAAATTACTATTCTTTTTTTTGGTTCTTGGTGCTTTTAATGTGGAACAAGAGTTTTCTTCATGTTATTACATTAAAACACGATTTTTAATGTCTGCATAGTATTCCATTTAGTGGACGTATCATTATTTACTAGATTTAACTATTCCCCTGTGGCTTTACTTTTGGGTTGTTTATCATTATTTGCTTTAATAATGTTTTAAATTTTCTGTGATAGTGACAGTACTAGATTATATCATTGTGGCTTTATAATATGTTAATATTTGGTTATAGAAGATTGCCTTCATTTTTCAGAAATTTTATTGCTATCAATATCTTGTTTATTTCAGACAGATTTTGAAAATTATTGTATATAAAAAGTAGAAAGAATGTCTTTACAATGTTTGGTCTTTCTGATCATGGATACAGATAGTACTGTCCCTATTTAGTGAGGTGTTTTTTTATGCCTTCTAGAAGAGTTTTGTAATCTTTAGATAACAAATGCACATTTTGAGTTGAGGTTATTTTTATTTTGATAAGAATAGTATAACTTTCTATATTTCTGTATTGTTTTTCTGTACTTTCTATTTATTGAATATGTATGTATACTCTATACAATTTCATGAATAGTCCATCTCATTTGAAGAAATATATAGAAAGTACAAATAGTAAATGATACAAAGTCAAACCTGCAGGAAATACCAATTAGAATAGAATAATTGGTACATAATTTGAGAGGAAAATAATTGATCAGTGTGTGGCAACTTAAAAAAAAAAAGTAATATTCTATTATATAGGTTTCTCAGTGAAAGAAATAATTCTTTAAAGAAAAACTTTTCCACATATGTGATTCCAAATGAAATTTCTCCCACGTATCCTTTAGTGTAAGCCAAGGGCATAATGCCAAAACAAAACTTGATGAAAGCAGTTCTTTAGGGGATAAGATCCTATGACCCAAGTATACCCAGTTTTCTGATGTTCTGGGCATATAATTCTGGGATAAAGACTAGAATAGCATGCTGAATTCCACTGAGGTGGAATAAGGACAGAAAAGTCTCTTTCTTTTTTTTAATCCTCACCCAAGGATATGTTTTTATTGATATTTTTAGAGAAGAAGAGGGAGGGAGAGAGAGAGAAACAGCAATGGGTTGCCCCACCCCAATCAGAATCGAACTTGTAACCTTTGGTGACACTCCAACCAAATGAGCCACCTGGCCAGGGTAGAAAAGGCTCTTGAATTTACCTGTTAAAGGCCATTCCTGGCTTCAGAGCAATTCAATAATTGAGAAACAGAAACCAGACTGGTAAACCAAAGGGTGGAAGAGAAAGGAGTGAAGACAGCCAGTGTGGAGTTGAACATGGGGAGGGAATATAGAGATAGTAGATGCTAAATTGTCAGGGGGAGTTAAAGGGAGTTTTAAGATGGGAAAGATTTGAGCAACTTAGAGCTGGCAGACAAGAGGCTGAGGCAAGAGGGAGAGAGCTGATCTAGAAGACTCCCCAAGGATGCTGGCAAGGCGCCTTGGGTGGCCTGTGAGCAAGCGCAGACCTCAGAGCCCTTTGTGTCCTAGTCTAGGCCTCTGTATCTTCCCACTCCACAAGTCAGCAGAGCCAAGGGAGGTGCTCAGGTGCCAGTTTTCCTCTCTTCTAGCCTCTTCACCCCCAGGTACCAGGATCGTCCTGCCTTAGCCTGAGGGAACCTCCTGCCTACCCTCTACCCTGATGTTGATTTGAATGATTTTTTTTTAATTGGTGAAAAAGCTTTACTTTTTCACCAATATGATAGAAAATACAGGAAGGATCTGGTCTTCAGAGTTCCATCTTATGTGTGATATTGTGTCCCAGGGGACTAACCTGCTTTGCCAGGCTCTTTTGATTGGTTAGTAATGGATTAGGGACTAGAGTCCAGGTTTCTTTACTTCTTAGGTGATAACCAAACATCCACATAGATGACCTTTAGGTAGTAAAACTGAGAGTGCAGATGTGGATTTTAAAGATCTCTGTGTAGACACAGCAGAAGTAAAAAGGTTAGCAAATGGAGTGGCAACAGAGAAAGGAACAGAGCCTTAATGTGCTAAGAGGGAGGAGCTCTAAGAGACAAGGGAAGGCAGGAGCCAAGGGAGAAAAGAGGCCCTGATGAAGGAAGAATATCAGTTTCATACTGTTAGATGCCAGAGAAACTAAGGTTGAGGATGAAGGAAAGGCCTTTGGGTTGGCTGGTGTGGTTTTTGGTGAATGGTGCTTGTGGACCAAATAGAAGGACCACGGAGTAGGCTAAGAAGCAATGGAGTCCTTTATTTAAAAAATAGAGCATGGTTTATCTATTGATCGGTTTTTGTTTGTTTTGTTTTGTTTAAGGGAGAGAGAGAGAAAGAAACAAACATGGATCAGTTGCCTTCTACACAAGCCCCAAACAGATCAAACCCGCAACCTGGGTCTGTGCCCTGACGGGGAAGGAACCCCTCCATCACCTTTTGGTATACAGGCTGATGCTCCAATCAGTGGAGCCACCCAGCCAGGGCTGGAGTCCTTTTTCATAAGGACAAGTTCTTAAAATAGAGCAAAGCCATGCCCTGGCTCAGTGGTTATACTGTTGGCCTGTGCACCAAAGAGCCCTTGGTTCAATTCCTGGTCAAGGATAGGTACTTTGGTTGCCAGTTCCTTCCCCACCCCTTGTCCAGGCACCTGCAGGAGGCAACCAGTTGATGTGTCTCTCTCACGTCAATGTTTCTCTCCCTCTTCCTCTCTCTCCCCTCTCCCTCCCTCCCTTCTACTCTCTGAAAACCAATGAGAAAAAATATCCTCAGGTGAGGATTAAAAATAAAAAATAAATAAATAGAGCAAAGCCATATACAGTAGTATGCAAATTAATCTTTTATGTGCTTCATTTTTCAGATTTCAATAAGCTAACATACTTTGATAATCAGAAAAAAAGTTGTGTCCCTGGAATAAATGTAAATCCCTTTTTAGTGGTGGTAATCCACAAAAAGATTTTACAAAACCTAGAAAGCATGGCCAACCCAAGCAAGGAGAATGGCAAAGAATATGAGAGAGAAAATGTCCATTCCCCCACCCCCCTCAGTGGGCAGAGCTGAATCCATAAAGAGAGAAGATGGATCAGAACTACTGAGGGGGAAGAAGGAGTGGTGACATAGCTAGGAGAACACAGTCAGTCCCCTGGGAGTGGGGAGAGACCTGGTCCAGCCTCTAAAGTTAATTATTGATTTCAGAGGAGAGACTCCCTTCTGGAGAAAGTTAGGTAAAGGAATCCAATGCCTGAGGGGATTTCTAAGCAGTGGATGGGAGAGGCTCGTTTTTTCTCTGTCGAAATAAAAGCTGCTGCTTTAAGACCCTGAGTAGATTGTTCATGGACCTAATACTCTGTCAGCTCGACTCCCTGGCAACACAGTTGGTTTCAATTTGTGCTCCTTTGTACCAGTTATTTTTCTACCTGGTCTTTTAGGTTGGACTTGGTTATTTACAAGCAATTTCTAACATTTTAAGTTCTCAAGATGGACAAGAGGGATTTTTCTGGGGTTTTTTTTTCAAATTATTGTATGCTACAAAAACCTATAGAGCTCAGAGATTAAATGCTTTTCCTCCACCAGTTTTATTACAAAGGATATCTAAATAGCTGGGATTATGTAGTGATTTTCTGGCAGGGCCAGCAATAGCATCTGCAGTTTGTGAAATGTTGTTTTTTGTCCTTTTGTTATTTTCTCAAGAATGTCACCAACGTAGATGGGGTTTGTTCTCTGTTCCCTAAATCCAGCATTTGGAGTTACCATCTTTGCTGAGGTCCCAATTTTGAGACCTTCGTGGTCTGGAAAAATATTTCTTAAAATGTGTGAAAGTAATATTATAAAGTAGTACTTCTTTGATGAAACCACGTAGGGATCCATTAAGTTGCAAATTCTGATACTATGGGTCAAGGGTGAGGCCTAAGTTTGTGTTTCCAATGAGTTCCAAGGTTACACCAGTGCTGCTGGTTCTTAGACTGTACTCTGAGCAACAACGGCATAAAGTTGTGCTGTCCAGTACACTATAGCCCCTGGCCACATGGGGCTGTTGAGAACCTACAGTGACTAGTTCAAATTGAGGTGTACTATAAATGTAAAATATATACCAGATTCCAAAGGTTTATTATGAAAAAAAGAATATAAAATATTTTATTAATGTTTTTGTTGGTTGCATCTTTTATTTTTTAATATATTTTTATTAATTTCAGATAGGAAGGGGGAGGGAGAGATAAAAACATCAATGATGAGAGAGAATCATTTATCGGCTGCTCCTGCACGCCCCCTACAGGTTATTGAGCCTGTAACCAGGCATGTGCCCTTGACGGGAATCGAACGTAAGACCTTTCAGTCCGCAGGCAAATGCTCTATCCACTGAGCCAATCCGGCTAGGGCTATTGGTTACATCTTAAAGTAATAATATTTGGGACATACTCGTTTAAATAAAATTACTAAAATTAATTTCACCTGTTTCTTTTTACTTTTTCAATATAACACTAGAAAATTACATCTATTGACTCACATTTGTGGCCTCTATTATATTTCTAGTCTAGAGCATTCATTCCTATCCTAAGAATAATCTATCTGAACGGTATTGGTTTTATAAAAGAAATTACAGTTAGGATCATGCTTAAAGTGGTCTTTTATCAGAAATAGGAGACCTTATAATAAAAAGCTAGCACATTGATGCTTGAACATATTTATAGGGAAATTATAAAGCATTCTACAAATGTTCCTTGATCCTCACCTTATGTAGTAACATTTTATATTTGTCCCCATTTTTAATGGAACAGCTAGTAAGAGGTCTTTGCATTGAGCATTGTAGTGTTTTTCTCTTTGTTGTTGAGAACAAGGGACTAATGAAAGTAGGTAATGGCAGAACAAATCAGACTGACAACCAGCAGCCCACAATGTTTTCCATCAGCCTGGGTTATGTTCCGTGCAGATGGTAGGATTTGCTGAATCTACCAAAAAAATGTAGGTTGCTTCAAGCCTGGCTTTTGCCCTCAAAGAGATTTCACAAGCCAGCTGGGAAAATGGATCATTTGAGAAAAATTTAAGCACAAAATAGTGTGGTTATTTTATCAGCAGACACATTCAGAGAAAGTAATGGCTACAGAGCAACAAGTCATAAATCTGAATAGGTTATCTGGGGTTAGATAGTAAGAGGCCTTGAAAGCCATGCATCTCTCCCTTTTGCCAATAAGGGGATACACTTTGTTGTAGAAATCAAGCACTGTTTTTGTGAACCAAGTAAGTCTTAACTTCCCCTGCCAGAAAGCACATGTAGTTTCCCAGTACCATATGCATATAATCTTATTTTGTGTCAGGCAAGACTATCCAAAGCTATTCAACCAACATAGCTTTCTCCTGTCTCTCATACCTGAATAGCCTCCAAACCTACCTACTTTTACCTAAAACCATTGTACCTGTTCTGTCCCTCATGTTAGACAATAACTCCTACAATGCAGAACCAGGTCTTGCCCACCCCTCTGTAGTCTTTGTACTCCTTTGCAGGTGGTTCTGGCTTAAGAAGAACCTTCCCTGACTGTTAGCATGGATACAGCATTAAGGTGCCTGGACAGAGAATTAAATAAATGTACCTCTGATAGAAGTAGCAAAAGCTTTGTTTGAGACTGAGGGAAGAATGCAAGACACTTGAAATTTTTTAATTTTTAATTAACCTTGTATATACTTGCAGGTTTTAAGTCGTTACTTTCAGTTAGATGATTGTTCAGACTCATTTTACTCTTGGGTATCTGGGTACTCTGAGTATTCACGAGACTTAAGAGCCAGAAGCTATGAATTGGCTGATTTCCCCCCCCCCCCCGGTTTTGTTAATAATTCTTTAATATAAACTATCTAGAGTAGAATTTAACTGTCTCATGTTATATATTTCTTAACCATTTGTTGTTTTGAATCAGGACCCAAAGAAGACCCATACACAGTGATTGATTGCTGCATTTTTTTAAGTCTCTTTTATCAGGGTTTTTCAAATTCAGCACTATTGCTATTCTTTGTTGTGGAGGACTGACTTGTGCATATAGCAAGGTTTTTAGTAATAACTGTGGCCTCTCTGCCCACTGAATGCTAAGTAGCATACCCACTCTAGAAGTGATAACCAAAAATGTCTCCAGACCTTGCCAAATGTCACCTGGAGGCAAAGTCACCCCAC
Organism: Myotis nattereri; assembly: GCF_964212035.1. Lineage (NCBI taxonomy): Eukaryota > Metazoa > Chordata > Mammalia > Chiroptera > Vespertilionidae > Myotis > Myotis nattereri. The sequence continues at coordinate 13,241,015 of NC_138090.1, forward strand.
TACTGATCTGTAGGTTCTCTCTCTATCCTTCCCATTTTTTTCTTCTGGTGATTTATTTGCAAAAGAAACTGCAGTTTCCTTCTGTCTAGATTTCACCCCTGTAGTGTAACTTAACATCCTGTCACCAATTTCCTATTAATTGGTAGTTGAATTGAGAAGCTATATTAGTTTAAATGTTTTTGTTTTGTTTGACAAGACTGCTTCATGGGTAATGTTTTGTCCTTCTGTCAGGAGGCACATGGTGTGTGTTATTTTCTTCAGGGATCTTTTTTATTTTAAAATGTATTATATATATTTTCATGTAGATATAAACTTTATTTAAATAACAATCTGTGTTCTCTCTTAATAAAGGAAGAGGAAATGGAAGGTGAGGCGGTTGAAGCCATTGTGGAGGAATCTGAAACTTTCATTAAAGGAAAGGAGAGAAAGACTTACCAGAGACGCCGGGAAGGGGGCCAGGAAGAGGACGCTTGCCACCTACCCCAGAACCAGACTGATGGGGGTGAGGTGGTTCAGGATGTCAATAGTAGTGTGCAGATGGTCATGATGGAACAGCTGGATCCTACCCTTCTTCAGATGAAGACCGAAGTAATGGAGGGTACGGTCGCTCCAGAAGCAGAGGCTGCTGTGGACGATACCCAGATCATAACCTTGCAGGTTGTAAATATGGAGGAACAGCCCATAAACATAGGAGAGCTTCAGCTTGTTGAAGTCCCCGTTCCCGTGACTGTACCTGTTGCTACCACTTCAGTAGATGAACTCCACGGGGCTTATGAGAATGAAGTGTCTAAAGAGGGCCTTGCAGAAAATGAACCCATGATCTGTCACACCTTACCTTTGCCCGAAGGGTTTCAAGTGGTGAAAGTGGGGGCCAATGGAGAGGTGGAGACGCTAGAGCAAGGGGAACTTCCACCTCAGGAAGATCCTATTTGGCAAAAAGACCCAGACTATCAGCCACCAGCCAAAAAAACAAAGAAAACCAAAAAGAGCAAACTTCGCTACACAGAGGAGGGCAAAGATGTGGATGTTTCCGTCTATGACTTTGAGGAAGAGCAACAAGAGGGTCTGCTATCAGAAGTTAATGCAGAGAAAGTGGTTGGTAACATGAAGCCTCCAAAACCAACAAAAATTAAGAAGAAAGGTAAAATGATTTTATCCCTTCTATTCGCATAAAACCAATTTGGAATGAAGTACATAATGATATATATATGCAGGTTATTTTATATTAAATTAACTTATTTTTTAAGATCATGATGTGAGTGCTAGTCTTTTTAGCCAGTCTAAAATAAGTTTTTAAGTCCTGAAGATAAAGAAGTAAATCTATTAGTGGCAAAAAAATAATTATGATATTTATAGAAATTTAAGTTTGGGATTAATCTTAACATTTTTTAACCCTACAACAAGTAAGTGTTTTATTTTGCATATAGGTGTAAAGAAGACATTCCAGTGTGAGCTTTGCAGTTACACGTGTCCACGGCGTTCAAATTTGGATCGTCACATGAAAAGTCACACTGATGAGAGACCACACAAGTGCCATCTCTGTGGCAGGGCATTCAGGACAGTCACCCTCCTGAGGAATCACCTTAACACACACACAGGTGCTGGATAAGAATGTTGGGAACTACAGCATAGCTACGATTAAAACTTGGACTTTGTAAGGATGGTGATCCAGAGAAAGATTATCTGTGGTAGATAACCTGTCGTATTTCCTAAAGACATCACCATTGTGTTGCTAAGGTTTTAACAACTACTAAAAATGACCCCCCAAATTCCTAGGCAAAAATTGCCAGACACTTTGTTGAAGAATGTTAGAAATAGTAGTGAAATCCTACCTTTGTAAAAACCATGCTTTCTGGTTGTTTTACCTCAAGGAAGATAAGTAATTCATAATCTCAGAATGGAAAGTGTAAGGCATCATTCTAACAGTTCAAACATTTATTCATTCACACTCCATGCATACTTCAGCATTCTAACATTAGCTTCACCTTGACTGTGGTCAGGTCTTGGGGGTCACTAAAGTGGAGGACTGTGCACTGGAGCTCTCTTTTAGGCTCTCTTCCAGGCTCTTGGCATTTTAGTGTTGGCTTTGGCTCTAAGTGCTAACAATGAAACTTCTTTCACCTAGTTCTTTATGCAGAGTAGCTCTTCTCTATCCAGATTCTCCACATAATTTTATATGATGACTCTTGTTTTTATTTGATGTGCTGATTGTCCAATGAGTGTGATTAAGTGGGGGTTGGCCTATAAGCAGTATGTTGTGTATTTGTATTTTTTTGCTGATGTGACTTAGTCACTTTTTAAAAAATATTTTTCTATTGATTTCAGAGAAGAGAGAGGGGGAGAGAGAGAGAAACATTGATCAGCTGCCTCCTGTATGCCCCCCACTGGGGATTAAGCCTGCAGCCCAGACATGTGCCCTTGATCAGATTCAAACCCGGGACCCTTCAGTCTGCAGGCTGACACTCTATCCACTGAGCCAAACCAGCTATGGCTGACTTAGTCACTTTTCGCCATCTTCCTAGTTTCTACTCAGACACTTGATATGTTTTATTTGGCAGTTTGAAGACATTATAAAAGCAGCATATCTCTAATAATAAAAGCATAATATGCTAATTAAACCGGACAGCTGGATGACCTGAACGAAGCCAAGCTGCGAGGGCTGAGCCCTTGCACGAATTTTGTGCATCAGGCCTCTACTGACTAGATAAAAGTAGCTGGCCCCAGAAAGTCAGTTTATGCTGAGGAATAACATCTTTGCATTTTCTAGATGTAGTTGTATTGCATTCTAGGGTACACCCTTGCCTATGTCAAAATGCTGTAGCAATTGAAGCGTGACTTGGTGAGCGTGGATCTTGAGCAGAGGGACATATGTGGTCTTGTGGTGCAACCCGATGAAAATCTGCCCCACAGCAGAGATTCTTCCTTAATTGCCATTCTTATGTCTACCAGACCAGGGGTGGGGAGTGTCTGGCCCATGGATCATATAAGGCCCAAGAAATCATTTAGTCTGGCCTTACCAAAGCCTTAAGGGTGAGTTAATTAAATGTTTGACCAAATATAGCAGAGCTAAATTTTAAATTGATAATTTTGTATGGCCTGCAAATGATGTTATAAATATCCAAGTGGCCCTTGGCAACAAAAAGGTTCCCCACCCCTGCTCTAGACGGTACTAGGTGAGTGTTGGAGATTCTTGGTTTTCAGTTTGCCTTTTTAGAAGTGGATGCTGCTTTCCTTCTCTTATTAACTGTTATTTTACTTATATCTCTATACCACCAGACTATACATTTTTCATAGACAAGACTCTGTCCTTCACTCCTATATCCTCTGGTATTAAAGGAGCAAATTGAACAAATAAACATTCATTGGAATTTCTTAGTTAATGATCATATTCCAATCACACTTCCCTCTCATGGTCCTCTCAATCTCTGGGAGAATCATTTTTGTAATGGCTGCCTCCATTCATTACATTGGAGCTCTTCCTAATTCCATTCTCGGAGGTAGCCTTCCTTTGGTTTTGGTGTTTGGGATTACCTTGCTGTCCCCATTTACCTGCAGCCCATAATTAAAGATGATCCCTAGTTTCTGAATAATAGTCTGTAAAAACAGCACTCTGTTCTTCTGTCAGCTTTATCACCTCATTGTCATTACCTGGGCATTTCTTTCCAATGCAATATTCAGAATATAAAGTGGCTAAAAAAAGGTTTACTAAAGTAATATGGGACATATTGAAAACAATAAGATTCTTTCAATGATGGGGGGAAAAACAAGAAATGTATTGGCTGTGTATATTATTAGTTTATAGAAATGTTCAAATATTCCTGAATTGACATGCAGATCATAGAATATTAGACATGGATGTTGGAAAGTGTTGAAAGTGATCTGTATAAAGGCAGTCGTACTTGGTAAAACCTTTGATAAATCTCTAGAATTCTTTATCAAATGGGTAATTACGAGAAACTAAATGTTTAGCACATTTTCTAATAGTTTAGGGTTAGTGTTGTAAAGTCTGCCAGTCCTTCTTATAGTTTTTTGAGCTACTTTCTGGCTAGTGCAGAGTTAATGAAATAACCAGGGTCCATTCTCATGAATCATTAACTGTGCCCTTGATCTTGTCTTCCTGTTATATCCTCTTTTCTCTTAGGTACACGTCCTCACAAGTGCCCAGACTGTGACATGGCCTTTGTGACTAGTGGAGAATTGGTGCGGCATCGTCGTTACAAACACACCCATGAGAAGCCATTCAAGTGTTCCATGTGCGATTACGCCAGCGTAGAAGTGAGTATTCAGCTTGTTGGCTACTCTTAAGATCATGATACCAGTATGAGGATGTAAGCTACCCAAACTGACTTAAGATGAGATAGAAAATCTAATTAGATTATTAACACCCCCACTCCCTATCACCAAAGGAAACTGTAATGAGTATGAAAGATTTACCCTATAAAAAAGCACTAGTTCCACGTGTCATTATAGGCAACTTCCACCAAACTTCACAGAAACAAATAACTATATCCAGAGTATTTAAAAATGAGTTTTATCACCTTTATTATTTCAGACTAACCTGTTATCAAAACTGGATAAGAATACTACCTTATTCTCACAGAAAAGCAAATATTCTAAGTAAAATTAGTTTTTAAATCAAAAATAGTAATATATTTTTAAAAATAAGTGATTACTGCTCTGGCCAGTGTTGTTCTATGGTTAGTGCGTTGGCCCATGCACAGGTTTGTGCACATACCTGGGTTGCAGGTTCAATCCCTGGGCCTGGTTGGGGCATGTGAGGGAGGAACAAATCCATCTCTCTCATTCCCCCCTAACCCTTTGTTCCACTCTCTCTAAAAACATCCTGGGGAGAAGATTAGCAAGACAAAAAAAGTGATTACTAGAGTATATTTAAAAATGCAAGGACAGTTCAACATTAGGAATTTATTAGTGTGAACGAAATTGAGAGATTTTTAAAAACCATATGATCATTTGTATAGATTATTGAAAAACTAAATTTCAATACTCAGTTACTGTCTAGTGGAAGGAAATGTCTTTACCATAAGGAGTGTATACCAGAAATCCATAGTAAACTCTAACTCTGAAATATTGGAAGTATTCCCATTAAAATTGGAATAAGACATCTATCTTATTGTTCAGCATTGTATTGGAAATCCTAGCTAATAGAATAAAATAAGAAATGAATGATAAGCCGAAACCGGTTTGGCTCAGTGGATAGAGCGTCAGCCTGCGGACTGAAGAGTCCCAGGTTCGATTCCGGTCAAGGGCATGTACCTGGGTTGCGGGCACATCCCCAGTGGGGGATGTGCAGGAGGCGGCTGATCGATGTTTCTCTCTCATTGATGTTTCTGACTCTCTGTCTCTCTCCCTTCCTCTCTGTAGAAAATCAATAAAATATATTTAAAAAAAAAAAAAAAAGAAATGAATGATAAATAGAAAAAAACAAAATTGTCATTTCTTTCAGACATATTTCCTTATAGAAAATTCAAGAGTATTAGCTAAAAAAAAGAGTAGTAAGTGTTCAGTTGGGTGACCAGATATAAGTTAAGTACACAGAAATCGGTGACTTACCTTATACCAGTTGTTCTCAACCTTCTGGCCCTTTAAATACAGTTCCTCATGTTGTGACCCAACCATAAAATTATTTTCATTGCTACTTCATGACTGTAATGTTGCTACTGTTATGAATTGTAATGTAAATATCTGATATGCAGGATGGTCTTAGGCGACCCCTGTGAAAGGGTCGTTCGACCACCTAAGGGGTCGCGACCCACAGGTTGAAATGCACTACCTTATACTATCAATAGTAGGAAACAGTTTCAAATTCTAGCAAGCAATATAATGATTTAGAGATAAACTGAACAATAAAAAACATCTGATACCTATGTGAAGAAAACTTGATTTTTCTGAAGGACATTAATAAATGAAGAGACACTTCAAGTTCCAAATTCAACTGGAAGAATAAATATGAATGACTAAGAAAATTTGACAAAAGAAAGAGGGGGTTGTGCAATTGGATGTTGTAAAAACCATATAGTAATAAATGAAGACAATGTGATACTGGAGCAGAAATAAACAAAAAGCTTGTTGGGACCGAATAGAGTCTTGTGCACATAAGAATTTAATGTGTGATAAGGAGGCAAATCTTGGAAAGAGAATTATTCAGTAATGCTGTTGGGACCATTGTTAAACCACTCACAGTCTGAAAATTTGCTATGAGTGCAAGGGGATTAATAAGTATGTTTAAAGCACTTAGAATCAAGTTTGAAAGTCACTATTTTGTTGAAAAGGTACCCATAGAAGACGAAGATCATAGTCAGTAGTGAGGAACGTAAGTGACAGGCCCCTGAAGCCTGGCCTGTCTGGGAAGTATTGATGATGGGAAGAGAGGACGAGGGGAATTAAAACGTGCTTATTAATTCGGATTCAAATTTTGGAAGAAAATTGATGAGCACGGATTATTTTTAAACTATTACGGAAAAATTCAAAAATATAAAAGTAGATAGAATGATATATAATATACCCCCATGTCCCTATTATCCAGCTTAAAGTTATTAATGGCCAATCTTGACTATGTATGCCCCTGTTTATTTACTCTCTTCCTTTAGATTACAGTATGGATTTGAGAAGTGAAGATTACAAAGAATGAGGAAGAGATGCTATCTTTTAGACTTTTTCTGTACTCTGACCTTCAGTGCCCAAAAGCTAACTTTTGTGCCTACCCCACAGCACTCACGTTACAATATGTTAATTAAAGTGTAAGAGGTTTGGTTGCTTTCATGTTTCAGGTCAGCAAATTAAAACGTCACATTCGTTCTCATACTGGAGAGCGTCCGTTCCAGTGCAGCTTGTGCAGTTATGCCAGCAGGGACACATACAAGCTGAAAAGGCACATGAGAACCCATTCAGGTAGGACTTCTCCCCTCCTTGTTGTATCACTGAACTGCTTTTCAGTGGGTTCTGTGGCACCCTGTGAACCACCACATGCCCCCTCCATTACCTGAATGGAAGTATATCATTGATGAGCGCCTTTCTGGCATATCTGCTGAATTCATTGTTCTGAATATACATTGAAGAAAAGAAAGTTTTTACTGTTGGAAATCTGGGTAGACTAACCCAGCTCATTCAGTTTTCCTAAAAGAAACATCTACCTGTAGGTCCTCTTGTCATCCCATGTGCTTTCCCCAAAAGGTAAGCATTGCTGTGGGAACTCTCTTCTTTGTTTCTTTTTCATTTTGGAAATATTTTTCAATTCTTTTATTATTTTTTTTAACAAATGGCCCCAGGGATAGGAGACCAGGGGAGCAGGGAGGAGGGGAAGCGAGGCCCCAGCCCCACAACCCTTCCCACCCACCGCTTTTCCCCTTATATGTTTATAATCTATATACAAGGCCTGGGGTTGGGGGGGAGGGGGGGTTAGAGGCCAGGGGAACTTCCTCAGCAGGGTGGAGGCTCCTTGTCCGCTTGGAACCCAGGCTCTTCTGCCTGTTGGGAAGACTATTCTCAGGAAGGTGGCCCTGTTGGCTCCCAAGCTTTGGCATCTAGCATAAGGCATCAGGTGGGGAGGCCTGGGGGGCAGGCACATGTGGAAGAGGAAGTAGAGCTCCATTCATACTGGGCAGCTTGGGATGGTAACATGAGAATTCAGACTTGGGGTTATGGGGGTTTCTTCCTCACCTGCTGGTGAAGGTCAATGTGTTGGGTGCGGAAGGACCCGCTATAGGTGGAGGGTGGGGCTTTGAGATGGGAACTGAGTCCTACTCTTTTTCTAATATGTACAACTCTGTGGCAGCAGCAGTTTAGGGCTTGTTTGCCATCTCTAAAGATAAGCATGAGCCAGTTAGTGGGCCTGAGCCTCAGCCTTCCTGAGTAAGACCTAAAGATTCTCTGTGGCTTTATATATCTGCCACCTGAGTTGCCCTCCAGTTAAATGATGTATTTAGTCATTTCATCTAATGTGTTCATTCTGTATTTCCTTTTTAGGGGAAAAACCTTATGAATGTTATATTTGTCATGCGCGATTTACCCAAAGTGGTACCATGAAGATGCACATCTTACAGAAGCACACAGAAAATGTGGCCAAATTTCACTGTCCCCACTGTGACACTGTCATAGCCCGAAAAAGTGATTTGGGTAAGTAAGTTAGTGGCAACTGAGAAAAAAAATATTTTGAAGGATTTGGGAAAGTATGAAGATCATAAATAACTTCTTTTTTAAAAAATATTTTACTGATTTCAGAGAGGAAGGGAAAGGGGGAGAGATATATCAATGAGGAGAGAGAATCATTGATTGGCTGCCTCCTGCACGCCCCCTACTGGGGATCGAGCCCACAACCCAGGCATGTGCTCTACCAGAATCGAACCTGGGACCCCCTCAGTCCCCAGGCTGACACTCTATCCACTGAGCCAAACCAACCAGGGCCATAAATAACTTCTTTATCTGACTTGTGTAAGTTTGTGTATGTGGATGGTTTACCACTTAATAAAAGCTATTGTTTAGCTGCTATTTTTTTTTCTATCTCTCCTTTCTCTTACTGCATATAGCTCATCTATAAATTAATGGAGCTGTAATGAGAAGAAACCTTTAATTAGTATCCAGAATGTTTAAGTCCCCAAATAGACAAGTGACATAGTATGAGTCAAACTTAAGGTCAGTTCAAGTCAGATTTTTCAAAAACATTTATGCTTTCTCTGGATTAGTGTACTGTTTCATTGGTAACTGATAACTACAATCCTGTGCATAATTAATCTAGAGTTCATATAGAGGCAGAGTTTAGCAGTAGAAATTTTAGTATGTCATACTTAGCGATATGGTCACTTGGAATTATCAGTTTGTTTTTCTTATTTAAAAAAAAAAAATACTGTCCCTAAAAGTAATTCTTGTAAACATTTTTGACATTTAGATAATTATTTTACAAATTGCTTATGAGCTGTCACATAGTAGTTTTTGCTTTTTGACCCTTTTGATCTTCACAACAACCATATTAAATAATCAAGGAATGTATTGTAGCTTTATAGGCTAGACAGATGTCTTCACCAAAAGCTACACAACACACCTCATGAGTAACAAAGCTGGACTTGAGTCCTCTTTAGTTGTCTCTTGCATTGGGGACAATATATAAGTACCCAGGTTGCATCAGGAACATAGATTTAAAGGCACTGTCCTCTGATAAAGTTTTACTGTTCTTATATAGAAACTAAAATCGAAACCAATAATACCTCATGGCAGTGTGTGAGCTGTTAGGCCACTGTCTGGATATTCAAGTTTATCTCCCAAAATTAATCCCAGAGAAGTATGTGTTTCCTCTTTAAAGCAGGCCTGATTTCACTATTCTATGCAGTAAATAAAATTATTCACTTTGTGACACAGGAAAACTTGGGCTTTGTAGACAGACCTACTAGAATCAAGATTCACTTCCAAATACTTATTACTATGAGCCTTCTCCCCCCCACCCCCTCAACTGATGTATAGGAATAATACCTATCTTACAGGACTGTTATTACAAGTATTTAATAAGAATATATGAAAGAGTGGTAGGCCTCTGTCAGAGGACCAGAAGGGGAAAGTTGAGGCCTAAAAATTATTCGAAATATATACGTATATATATAAGGCCTTAAGCCCTAGCCTGTTTTGCTCAGTGGATAGAGCACCGGCCTGCAGACCAAAGGGTCCTGGGTTCAATTCCAGTCAAGGGCGCATACCTTGATTTCAGGCTCCTCCCTGGCCTGGGCCCTGGTTGGTTTCTTTCACATTGATGTTTCTCTGTCTTTCCCTCTCTCTTTCACTCTTTCTAAAAAATCAATGGAAAAGTATCCTTGAGTGAGGATTAGTAATAAGTAGTCTTCATATAATGAACATGTATAGCCAACCCTTTCCTTACTCATTTCCATTACCCAGAGTTGGCCCTCGGTAAGTTTGATATATTGCCTTGATTGAATCAGATTGGTAGAACCATAAATTCATGATCCCAAATGCAGCTGACAGGGCTCATTGCTGCTGGACAGTCCAACTATTTATCCTTGTCAGGTGTGCTCCCAATCTCCTCAGTGAGTTTGTTCATTGATTCAGTCCACAAATGTTTGGGTGCCTGCTGTGTGGGAGGCGCTGTGACAGTTGGGTAAATCACTTTCTTCAAGCCTCTAACCTTCCCTTTTCTGTCTCCCTGGTGTCAGTGAGTGACCTCTTTTTCTACTTAAAAATAAAATTAAGGCAGCAGGCTGAAACTCCAGATTTTCTGTTATTAAACCTACCTGTGTCTATATTCATCCTCCCTTGTCCATCTTGTCTGAGGTCTGTCCCTTGTGTTTGCCTTGATCCCACTCTCCTGCCATGGCAGCCTTTAGCACCATTAATATTGCCTCAAAAACTTAAGTTCACGTTCTCACTCCTTGATGTTCCCCTCAACTCTAAGCATGCTTGTGCCTTTTCTGTCTATTTTTATTTTTTATTATTGATTTGAGAGAGAGAGAGAGAGAGAGAAACATCAGTGTGAGAGACATCAATCACTTCCCTCCTGTACACACCCTGACCCGGAACTGAGCCCACTACCTTTTGGAGTTTGGGACACTCCAACCAACTGGGTGGCACCAGCCAGGGCTTCCTCTCCTGTCTTTAAAAACTATTTCCCGCCGAAACCGGTTTGGCTCAGTGGATAGAGCGTCGGCCTGCGGACTGAAAGGTCCCAGGTTCGATTCCGGTCAAGGGCATGTACCTGGGTTGCGGGCACATCCCCGGTGGGAAATGTGCAGGAGGCAGCTGATCGATGTTTCTCTCTCATCGATGTTTCTAACTATCTCTCTCCCTTTCTCTCTGTAAAAAATCAATAAAATATATTTTTAAAAAACTGTTTTCCCTTTCAGGTTTAAGTTTTATCTCCGTCCTAGCCAACCCTCGTGAAGAATTAGGTCCCTCGCATTCTCTGTTCCACAGCTCCTAATTTCTCTCTCATCTGGAGTATGCCCCCTCACTCTGTGAAGAGACTTGCTAAAATCACTAATAACCCCGGGTGGTAGAGCGTAGGGAACATGGCTCTTCCTGTTTCCCTTGCTCTCTTAGCACCATTTTTTGTAGTGGTCTGTGCCCTCCTCTTTATTTTGTTGTTTTGTTTTTTGTGTTGGGGTTTTTTGCCTCCTCCTTAAAACACCTTTTCCCCTTGGCTTTCATGGCACTGCAATCTCTTGGCTTGGGCTTGTTTCTCTGACCATTCTCAAACTTCTCTTATTTTAACCCTTTTCCTCTTACTGGCATTAACTTTTAGATTTCTTAAAATATGACTCATGCTCTTCTTTTCCATCTTTACTTTTTGCTTAGTGATTTCATCAGCTCCCATGGTCTCACTCAAATTCTAACAACTCCTAAATTTATGTTCCTATGAGTTGGGCTTATATAACCATCTGTACCTTGCCGTCCCTCTCCCTACTTGGATATTGTTGGCATTCCAAATGCAACATGTTAAAACTGAATCCTTAAAACTCCCTTGACCAGCCCTCTTCCACTCTTCCTTGTCTCAGTAAATGACCCCACCATCTACTTGGTTTTCTGAGCCAGAAACCAGGTAATTGTCCCTAACACCCACCTTCCTCTTCTGCACTCTATCACTAAGTCCTACTGATTCAACTTCCTAGATTTCTCATCATTTCTCCCCCTTCTTCCCATATCCCTTGCTATCTTCCTTATCCAAGCCACCATCTTCTCTCACCTATCCTGTTTCAGCATTGTAACTGGTCTCCTCACATCTGTAGTTATTCCTCCTTTTACTTAACTTTCTGTGTAACAGTGTAATCCTTTTAAGAAGCAGAAACAAATGTATTATTAACTTGTTGAAATGCTTGTTTATGTTTTCACAAGTTAAACTGAGCTCTATATTTTGCTTTCAGGTGTCCACTTGCGAAAGCAGCATTCCTATATTGAGCAAGGCAAGAAGTGCCGATACTGTGATGCTGTGTTTCATGAGCGCTATGCCCTCATTCAGCATCAGAAGTCACATAAGAATGAGAAGCGCTTTAAGTGTGACCAGTGTGATTACGCTTGCAGACAGGTAGAGACTCATGTTTACAGAGCAGTTGATGCCTCGTGGGTGTCAGGTTTCATCAAAGGGTTCTTACCAACCTTGTATGGTAGCTATTTTTAATATGTTCAAGCTATGATTTGTGAGGAATATCTTCAAAGTTTCTGTTGATTGTATCTCAATCTCCAGCAGATGTTTTATTCAGTCACAGCTTACCCACTTCACCCCCACCTCAGGCAGACTACTGACTTCTTTCTCGGAACTCTGGATATTAAGTTCAGGACTTGAAAGAAGGGAAGAATTTGGTCCTGGAGCCTGATGCTGGGGAATGATCTAAAGAAGCAGCCTGGCAGGAGTGGGCATATCTGCCTGGGATTTATTGGAAGTAGTTCACCCCAGTAAAGATCAGTTTATCCTTCCAACAAGCCTAGATCCTTGGGAGAGAGAAGCCTGTCAGCCATATGCACACAGGTGGTAGCTGGGTAGCAGCACTCTGACTGACAGGCTCTGAAGCCTCTGCCCCGCCCACTCTTTCAGGAGAGGCACATGATCATGCACAAGCGCACCCACACCGGCGAGAAGCCTTACGCCTGCAGCCACTGCGACAAGACCTTCCGCCAGAAACAGCTCCTCGACATGCACTTCAAACGCTATCACGACCCCAACTTTGTCCCTGCGGCCTTTGTCTGTTCTAAGTGTGGGAAAACGTTCACACGGCGGGTAAGAAAGAGTCAGAGCTTTACATCCTCTATTTTGGTTCTTTTTTCTTTTAAATTTATTGGGGTTACATGGTTAATAAAATTGTATAGGTTTCAGCTACACAGTTGTATGATACATCATCTGTATATTGTATTGTGTGTTCACCACCCCAAGTCAAATTATAATGGTTCTTAATTTTGTGTCTTGGTCTTCCACTGCAAAGCACGACAGTTTCCCACTGAGGTAATAGACACAGAGGTCTTATGTCCATGTGTGAACCCTCTGCTGGCAGGGAGTCCCCAGTCGGTCTGTCCTGGGTCTTCATCTGGGACCATGTTAGTCAGGCCTGCCCAGTTCCTTTTGCCTCATGCTGCTGAGCTCTCTGCTCAGGGGACCCAGCTTCATCTTCTGAAGGACTCCTCTTTCTCTCCCTCCCTTCTCTCTCCCTTTTGTCCCCCTCCAAATGGAGATCATTTCCCTGAATGAGGAGAGCATATTTTAGGACATGCTTTAGCAGACATTCAGACTTAATATAGATACTCATTTTATTTATTTATTTATTTATTTATTTAACTAAAATAAAGAGAACTTCCAGTCTCATCTTTACTTGGTCAGTGATGTGAAAGAGGGCTTGTTCCTTTTGTTAGAATACCATGGCAAGGCATGCTGATAATTGTGCTGGTCCAGATGGTGTAGAAGGAGAAAATGGAGGAGAAACGAAGAAAAGTAAACGTGGAAGAAAAAGAAAGATGCGCTCTAAAAAAGAAGACTCCTCTGACAGTGGTAAGTGGCTTGTTTCTTGGTTTAGTTGAACATGGCAGATTTTGGTACCCAGTTTATGTACGGATATGCTGGGAGATAGAAGTAGGCCAGTGCTTGCTTTAAACCTCTAATCTTCGTAGTGTGTGTATATATTTACAACAGCAGTTAGTTTGTTTCTGGGGCAACTTTTTTTCTTTTTTTTTCTAATGGTGTTCCAGAAATTGCTTAATAATACCTTATATGTTATGTTCATTTAAAGCCAAAGCAAAATTAATATATTTACACAGTTTACTCAAATTAGTGATATTTTAAGGCCAGCAGTGTTTCCTTTCTATGTTCGTAACTTCCACATTTAGGAAGCTGGTCTAGATTTGAGCAATGAATCTAATGGGCATGAAGAAGGTTGCTTAAAGCATCTTGACCAACTTCTGGTTTGACTGCCTCTGTCAGCTTAGCCTTGATCAAGTTTGTTGAAGGTCAGCCTTTCTTTTCCTTCCTTAATCTCTCCATTTATGTTTTAAAACTTGGCCTATTTTCCTACCATTGATGCTCTTTGGGGTGTTTTTGCCTTTCTAGTCATGAAATCCAGGCAGAAGGTATGCTTTGAGGTATTAGACTCATGAAGAGCGAGGGAGAACAAGAATGTTGGTAATGCCGAAACCGGTTTGGCTCAGTGGATAGAGCGTCGGCCTGCGGACTGAAAGGTCCCAGGTTCAATTCCGGTCAAGGGCATGTACCTGGGTTGCGGGCACATCCCCAGTAGGAGATGTGCAGGAGGTGGCTGATCGATGTTTCTCTCTCATCGATGTTTCTAACTCTCTATCTCTCTCCCTTCCTCTCTGTAAAAAATCAATAAAAATATATTTAAAAAAAAAAAAAAAAGAATGTTGGTAACGTAGGAGTCACATTTGAGGATACAAATTTGTTCCAAAGTGTTAGGTTCTATAATGTGGACACTTGGGCTGCTGGCACCCAGGTGAGAAGGCATATCTGTGACTACAGATTTAAGCTTTTTATGGAAAAGAATGTAGAGAAGTTTTGTTTTGGGGAATGCACTTTCCCAGAAGCACCATCAGACTGGAGAGATTACAGATGGTGCCTAATTGCTATTTCTAAGGATTTCTCATTTTGTTTTTTGTGTTATTTGTTAGTAGAAGTAGTGGGAAGGGAACAGAGTTTTTGAAAATTAAATAAAAACCTTCAGTTATTTTATTAGTTTTACTATAAAACTTGCTCATGAAAGCACTGTTTTTTATATGTAGATCTAAAAGAAGGTCCCTTTAGTTTTTATTTATTTAGTTTAGTTTTTTATTTATTCACGTTTCTATTCAGAACTTTAGCTTCTTCTAGGAGCAATTTATTTTATTATTTTTTAATATTTTTTTTTATTGATTTCAGAGAGGAAGGGAGAGGGAGAAAGAGATAGAAACATCAATGATGAGAGAGAATCACCGATTGGCTGCCTCCTGCACGCCCTCTACTGGGGATTGTGCCCTTGACCGGAATCAAACCCAGGACGCAGGCCGACACTCTATCCACTGACCCAAACCAGCTGGGGCTGGGAGCAATTTATTTTTGCTGCCTTTTTTAGTGCAAAGTGTATTTTAAGCAGTATCTTGTTTAGCTTCAAAGTTTTAAGTGAATTACCTCCTTTAAAATGTCAGTGTGCTGCCCTGGCCGGTTTGGCTCAGTGGATAGAGGGTCGGCCTGCAGACTAAAGGGTCCCCAGTTCAATTCCAGTCAAGGGCACATGCCCAGGTTGCAGGCTCGATCTCCAGTAGGGGGCGTGCAGGAGGCAGCCAATCAATGATTCTCATCATTGATGTTTCTAACTCTCTCTCCCTCTCCCTCCCTCTCTGAAAGCAATAAAAATATATTTATTTAAAAAAAATGTCAGTGTGCTTGCTTTTTAGAAAAGAACACATGACTCTACTAAGTATCTTTAAGAAAATGTGTGGACTATTAGGAGGTGCCAAGGAATATTTGGGGTCAGAAGGCCCACAGATAATCCTGACCTTGAAGTCCCAGGAGTTGCTCTTAGTTGCAGAGCTTTGTGCTGCCACAGATATCCCTTCTTTCCCGTGGTACTGCCCTGCTCGTTTCTGTGGGTCAGTCCCTAATTGTACTTCACCAGAAGCGTGTTTTAGCTGAAGAATTCTAGTTTGTAGAGCACAGTTTGGTTCTGGGCCTCATACCTAATACTAGTCTCTCCCCACCCCCCAGGCTGGGTTTTCTGTCCCACTGCTTACAAAGCAGTTATGTATCCCCTCCCAGGAGCTCTGCCTGGCCATCTGCAGAGATGGTACAGCAGAGTCTACTGCTGTCTTCAAGGGTTTTTTGCCCAAATTTCTCCAAGCCAATAAGCTTTTGACCCTATTAACCCTTTTAGTGTGTTTCTCCCCCCCCCCCCCCCCCCCCCCCATTTCTGACTGAATTTATTTCGTTTTCTAGGCATTGGGCTAACTTAGGCCATAGGGGGTGTGAATAAGCTCAACAGGGAAGTTCTTGACACACTGCCACATAAAACTACGTTCCCCGCATTTCACTTAGGATGTCAGTCACTTGATAAATAAGTTGTTTTGTCCCGAAGATCAGGCATTTACTCACAGATGTCTAAATTTAAACATTTGGTTCCAGAGGAAGAGAAAGTGATTGCGACCTGTGCTTCTTGGAGGAAGGCAGGCAGTGTGCATTTTGTGGCACGGCAGTGAGGGAGGGGTAACAAGACGTCTTTGGCTGCCTGCAGGGGTGAGCAGCAGAACAGCCCCAAATTGAGGATAGAGGTTGGATTTCCACCTGCTGTGGCTTAGCTGTGCCTTACAAATCACTTAGCTTCTCACTTTTTCTATAAAATAGGGATAACATCTCTTACTAAGTAATGAGTGGAATAATGGAGACATTTTAAATCGTGTACAGTGTCAATACAGCTGTGTTTGTGTAGTAGGTTGTAAGCTACAGAGCATGATTTACATGTGTTATATCAACCCTTTTGTTACTCAGATCACTAGTAAGTAGAGTGAGAGCTCTGAAAATTACACAAGGACACTGAGGTCCGGTGTGGTCAGTGTCTTCGGTCTCATACCAGGGCTCAGAGCCGTATGTTATCAGGCTCCTCATCAGTATTTGTTCTACAATAGTTCCCTCTACTTTTATGGGATTACTAGAGACCCTGTGCATGCATTTGTGCACAGGTGGGGTCCAGCCTGCCTGGCTCCAATTGGGGCAGGAGGTTGGCCGGCCAGGCCCTTCCCGTATTGGGATGGGGGGGCAATCAGGGGCGGAGCCGGCCAGGGGAGGGGTGGTGGGCCGATCAAGGAGGGGACGTGGGGGGAGTTGGCTGGCGCCCCACCCTTAATTGGGGTGGGAGAGGCTGATCAGGGCCAGCTGGGGGGAGGGGCCACGGGAAGTTGGCTGGCTGGCCCCACCCCCCATCAGGCAGGTTCACTGGCCTCAGAGGGCATCATAGTGACCGGTTGTTATGGCATTATGGTCACTGGCTTTTTATATATATAGATGGCATTAGAGACAAAGTAAGGGATTAAGGATGACCCTTTGGGCCTGATGCTGATATTAAGCTGGGAAGAAGAAAGTGATTGCAACCTGTGCTTCTTGGCTTTTAACTCTAAAAACTTGGCCTGTTTAAAGCCCATCAATAGTACTCCTAAAAGAACTCTGGCTACTTATCCTGGTAAATAAGACCTCACAATGCATCAGGAGCTTCTGTCTTGCTTCCTCACACACACACACCCTTCACCCACTCAGATGAGCAGGACCACATCTTTACGGGTCCATTTCAGGTTTATGTCCTCCTCTATCCTCGTAGAGTAGGTTGAGGGAATATTTGTTTTATTTTCAACCTAAACGCTATTTGTGATTTTGTTATGACTGACATAAGGTGAAGTTGCCTCTAAGAATTTAAACTCAAGCCGAGACCGGTTTGGCTCAGTGGATAGAGCACGTCAGCCTGCGGACTGAGGGGTCCCGGGTTCGATTCCGGTCGGGGGCATGTGCCTGGGTTGCGGGCACATCCCCGGTGGGGGATGTGCAGGAGGCAGCTGATCGATGTTTCTCTCTCATCGATGTTTCTAACTCTATCTCTCTCCCTTCCTCTCTGTGAAAAATCAATAAAATACATTTTTAAAAAAAATTTAAACTCAATACTTTCTGATGTTGAAAGCTAAAGAAAAAAATATCTAGTCCATGTAAAATATGATTAATAGTAGTCAAGTTCCTTTGCTTATTAATTCTGCCACAATACCAGTTTACTCTGCTTTGACTGATAGCAATAATTTCAGCAAAAGCATTTTTTAAAAATATATTTTTATTCATTTCAGAGAAGAGGGAGGGAGGGGGGAAGAGAGAGAGAGAGAGAGAGAAACATCAATGAGAGAGAGTCATTGATCGGCTGCCTCATGCATGCCCCCTACTGGGAATCAAGCCTGCAACCTGAGCATGTGCCCTGACTGGGAATTGAACCGTAACCGCCTGGTTCTTAGGTCAATGCTCAACCACTGAGCCACACTGACTGGGCAGCAAAAGCATTTTTAAAATGGGCTTTTTAACAATGAAATTAAATACATAACTAAACTTCACAGAGTATATGATTATTTGTGTTATTTTTTCTTCAACCACCTGTTCTCCCTGATTTAATAAGAAGAAAATGCTGAGCCAGACCTGGATGACAATGACGATGAAGAGGAGCCTGCTATGGAAATTGAACCTGAGCCAGAGCCTCAGCCTGTGACCCCAGCCCCACCACCTGCCAAGAAGCGGAGAGGACGCCCCCCTGGCAGAACCAACCAACCCAAACAGACCCAGCGTAAGTCTCCCCTCAGTTACTGGCTGGCATCCTCTCCCAGCACGTGGGGAAGCTATGCAGGTCCGTGTTCTTGGGGAAGATGAGAACTAAGCCATGAGAACAAGTTAGGGTAGTGCCAGGAACAAACTCAGGAAGCGATTTTTTACTTTTTACTGGGGACCATCAGGCCTGTTACATTTCAGTGAATAAAAGTTTAGCGTAGAAGGGTGCTTATGTTCTACCCGATGGGTGCTGTTAATGTGGGAGGTTTTACAAAACAACCACGGTCAGTCAGCTGGCAGAATTGATGTGGTAGTGAATGTAAAGGAGCCAAACTTTAAAGGATGGAGAAAGAAAGCAGTTTCTGTGAGTAGGTTGGTCCTCCTATTAAGAATCCCAGGCCTGTGGATTTAGTTGCTGGCCTTCTGATTTCTGAGCAGACACCGAGGAGGTGGTCACCCTCCACTTCACACCACATATGACAGTGGGTAGCAGTCCTATACTAGACACAGCCCTAGGAGAGCAGACTCTAGGGAACTCAGGTCTCTATTTTACTTATGTGTTGTTCTAGATCTCCTGAAAGCTGGTGTGTTTTGTTTTGTTCCTTTAACAAATGCAGGGTTTAATCTACTTTTTAAATGTGTTTACTGAGCCTCATGTATAGACGTATATCACAGTGGGGTGATTAACTATAGATCCTGGGAACCGTTTCACCTGCACACACATGAATAAACAAACTGGTGGGAGGGCCCTGGGTGTGGAAGAGCTAGAATCAAATGTCAGGTTCTTGCTGTAGGTGACCCATCTCTAAAACAGACCTACATCACACATCCTGTGATCCTGGTCATGCTGTCCACATCTTTTGCCTGTCTCAGACTATTATTGCAAGGCCAAATTTATGACATAAAGGAAAAATAAGGCTTTTAATATGTAGTTTGGGAGGCATATGAAGGTAACTGCCAGCATTTTGTTCTTTGATAGTTTCTAGAGTGTTTGGGCTTTATGTGTGGCCATGTTTAGATCATTCCGTCTTTTTTTTACCGACTTGCTCTGTATAACTACGAAGACTTTCCTGAATTGCTAATACCATTTAGTGTCAAGTCTGGAAGGACCTTTGCCATCTTTGAGGGCTTTAATGGAGCATGTGTTTTGTTCGTGCCCCTTTTCACCAGCAACAGCTATCATCCAGGTTGAAGATCAGAATACAGGTGCAATTGAGAACATTATAGTTCAAGTAAAAAAGGAGCCAGATGCAGAGCCCGTGGAGGGGGAGGAAGAGGAGGCCCAGCCCGCTGCCACAGATGCCCCCAACGGAGACCTCACCCCTGAGATGATCCTCAGCATGATGGACCGGTGATGGCAGGGTCTTGTCTTCACCAGGACTGCTCAGGGCTGTGTTTAAACGGCCTGCATCTTAATTTTTCTCCCTTTTTCTTCTTTTGGCTTTGGGAAAAGCACCGTTTTACACCGTTTTACCAAACATACTGAGAACTAAAACTTCAAGGATGATGTTAGGAAAATGTGATTTAACTAGAACTTGCCATTTGATGTTAGCAAATCATGGAATGTTCCAAGTCCCTGAGGGTTTACCAGGAAGTGCTGAGGACAGTGTTGACGCCTAACTGGTTTCTTAGATGGAAACAGAGACATTGGACCCTCCTGCTTGCTATGGTAAACCACTCCAGAACAGCCACCGGGTTGCCCAGAGTTCTACGGTCTTCTTCCCAGGAGAGTTTTTAATTGTAAATGCAGACTTGGGAAGGACTTAGACTTTTAAACTGGTTTTTGCTTTTGCTTTTTCCCTGACTCCCTTTGCTTGGAGTCGGCTGCACACCAATAATATGGCATGCTACGATCGGTTTTTGTCCTGAAGGCTTTGCCTCTTTCTTGGCAAAGTTTCTGGTATGGTCAAGCTTGTAAATAACTTTTTTTACATTTTAATCTTTTCCATTAATTAAGAGGTTGAAAAGAAGTGCAGTGTAAGAAAACCCAGCATTTTAATTACCTGCAAATTAAGTTACCACAGACGGTAGTGTGTAAATGTTGACAAGGAATTGGATTGCAATCATGTAGCAGAACGGCACCCAGACTGCTGCCCACTAGAGACGGACGCCCATGTAGAAGATCGTGATTTCCAGCCCATGGAGCCAGCATTTGAACCTTGTACAATTAACTTTCAGTTATAATTTCCCATCCACATTTTCTTTGCTCTGTTTGTAGCTGAATTTTCTGTTTTATAAATCCTCTGTTAAAGCAGAAGGGTGATTATGAGCCGGTCACAGCAGTCCCTTAAAAGCTGGGCCAGAAATTTTCATTAGGTCAGTAATTTAAACTTTGGATCTTCAAAAAAAAAAGGGGGGGGGCGGTTAATGATGTGAAGTGAAACCAACTATAAATGATTCTTGCACATGAACTGTCACGTTTAAAATGTGTTTTTTAGAGAGCCTCAGTCTTGTTGATTTCAAACACTTTTCTCTTCTGTGTATTGCTTTTAAGAGAGCCATCAGTTAGCTGTCAGACTCTAGGTTGATACATTTTGTACTTAGCTGTACTGTGTGATATTTTTCATTATTTTAGGACACCAACATGAGACCTGTAATAAAATACGTAATGGGGTTGAAAGCTGGGGAGGAGGATCTACTGCTGTACAGCTAATAAATCATAACGGATTAACAATGCTTCAAACACTGTCTTGCGTGATTCCTGTCTAATGAGAAGCCCAAAGGGGTCCACATGGGTGGCCTCAGGTGGTACAGGCCTGAGGTACAGGCAGGCTGTGTGGCCACTTCCTCTTTAGCAGATGGGAGGTGATCTTGGCAGATGATGGGGTACCAAGTGCATCTGTTCCAAGTTTTAACTCCCTGGAAGTGTGTGTGTGTGAGTGGATGGACATCTGTCATTCTCCAGGATCCACTTTAGGGAGTGGGTTCCCATGGCCACGGGGGTGGGCCACCGAGCCTAGAGTAGAAGGGGCTGATGGGGAAGCTCTGTCCTCAGGATCTCTGCTCAGAAAGGGTTAGGATCAGTACCTCAAGCTCTGCCAACTACAGGGGAACAGAGGGAAGCTGGCCAGTCTGTTTGACGGGAGACAGAACAAAGCAGGAGAGACACCTGGATAGCACAGCTGCTTATTGGCACCACGGGAAGCAGGAGGCAAAGGGAGTTGTGTTAGGAAGTTTACACATTAGTGGAAGGACATCTTGCTTCTGGCTGTCCATTTCTGGGCAGACTGCTTTGGCAAGGTGAAAGCTTCAGCCAATGATTTTAGGGGTTTTTAACGAATTTCAACTTTGCAGTTTTCAGTGAGAGGTAACACAAAGGAGAAGATGTGTGTAGCCTTTGGCTGGCTTGTGCTATCCCTGCAGTCAGATCTCCAGGAAAATATATCATCTGGGGCCTCAAGACTATACCAGGCAGTCAGTATTCCATCTCCATCCCACCCATGGGCTATCCCCCACAGGGACCAGAGTACCCCCCTACTAGAATTCTTTCACTGAGCACATAGCTTTTAATAATTGTTAGGTATTTATAATAGAAAACCTCTGCAGAACAGTGAGATGTTTATCTTCAGCAGAGCTTTTCATTGTATACACTCGTGTTTAAAAGTTTAAATGTGGATTTGTTTTAGAGGAAGTGCAAGAAAAGTGACATGCTCATGGGAGTTGCAGCTGAAAAGGGATTCTCCATTGATAATCCTATGTGACTTCATTAAAACTCTGCCCAGCTGGTGTGGCATTGACCCATGAACCTGGAGGTCATAGTTCGATTCCTGGTCAAGAGCACATGCCTGGGTTGCAGGCTCCATCACCAGTAGGGGGTGTGCAGGAAGCAGCCAATCAGTGATTCTCATAATTTGTTTCTATCCTCCCTTCTCTGAAATCAAAAATATTTTTAAAAAATAAATACATAGCCGAGACCGGTTTGGCTCAGTGGATAGAGCGTCGGCCTGCGGACTGAAGGGTCCCAGGTTCGATTCCGGTCAAGGGCATGTACCTGGTTTGCAGGCACATCCCCAGTGGGAGATGTGCAGGAGGCAGCTGATTGATGTTTCTCTCTCATCGATGTTTCAAACTCTCTATCCCTTGCTCTTCCTCTCTGTAAAAAATCAATAAAATATATTTAAAAAAATAAATAAATACATACATACATACATACATACATACATAGCCCTACCCGGAATGGCTCAGTGGATAGAGGATCGGCCTGCGGACTGAAGGGTCCCAGGTTCAATTCCAGTCAAGGGCATGTACCTTGGTTGCGGGCACATCCCCAGTAGGGGGTGTGCAAGAGGCAGCTGACTGATGTTTCTAACTCTCTATCCCTCTCCCTCTCTGTAAAGAATAAACAAAATATATTTTAAAATAAATACATACATACATAAAGCCTTCAGCAAAAAACAGTTCTCATTATTACTCCACACCTGAGAACTTACGGGGAAGTTCCCTGGCCTGTCTACAGCACTCTTCCCCACTGTTAAACTGTGGTAGGTACTGGAGTGAAGAAATAGTTACGTCTAAGTGGTGTTGCCCGTCCACTGCTGCCCAGCTCTTGTCTTTTAAAACCATCTGAGGGAGCCTTGTGGCAGCGCTGGGAGGTGCAGCCTGGCCGTCAGCCTGTGCTCCTGGAGCAGGCGGGGCTGATTCCTCATTAGGACCTTTTAGCATTTCCTGAGCGCCCACGGAGTGTCATGCTGTCTGGAACAGGAGCCGCTTGAACAAGCTAAGGCCTCCCCCTCTCACTGAGTCACTCACTGCTTGTTGGAGCGGAGTCCCCTGCGTTTACTTGGTCTGTTTGTTTTGTCTCTGTCACCCTGAGTGCCAGCAGTTAATGAGGGTTTGTGGCTAGCTCAGCACCCCTGGGCTGATCTACATGCTGATCCCGGTTTCCTTCTCCGTAGCCCCCTGCGTTCCCTGCCAGCACTCACTGGACCATAATGACTGAGGCCTCCAGAGTCCCCACCTAGGGAACCGCTCCAGCCCTTTGGCAGTCATTCCCTCTTTTAGTTCTCATCCTTGTTATTCTAAACAGGAAAAGCCTAATGAGGTGGCGTTTTTGTGGTTATGCTTTGGAGTCCTAGGGTTGCCATGGTAGACTTGGCAAATGTGAGTGTTCACTGAGTGCCAGGCACTGTTGTGAGCACATCTCTTAATATTGAATCCATACAAGCAGCACTTTGAGATAAGTTAATAGCTCCAGCTGGAACTGGAACTGGAAGCCCAGAAAGGTTAAGTCACAATGTCAAACAGCTGGTAAGAGATGGAGTCAGGGCTTGAATTCAGGCAGTCTGCCTTTAGACCTTGCATTCTTGACCACTCGGCCGTTGTGAGTTCTCACCCTACAAGCAGTTTGTGGGTTCTATGTGGTCTTCGAGAGAGTTCGATCTTAACCAGCTCTTGACTCCTTTCAAGTTGAAAGGCAGCGGAGCAGGACCTCCTCTTGCCTCTGTTGGCAGGAATTCCTAGCTCCCTCTCCAGCTGAGTCCTCCCGTCCTCCGGTCAGCTCTCACCTCTCCCACCATGAGCCTGTTGCTTGAGGGGAGAGATGGCTGCCCCCAAGTTGTTAATATTCAGTTTCTACTTTCCACTTTGCCCTAGTCCTTGGTGGACCTCAACAAAGGCAGATGAGAAGGTGCTCGCACTGTCTCTGAGCCCCAAATTGAGGAGGGGTAGCTGGAGGTGGGAAAGAAAAACCAAGATTTCTGCCCAATTTCGCTCACCTACTCATGGTTATTTCACCTGTGCCTAGCTGAGCTGTGGGCAGGGCAGAAAATGTTCTTTATCCATAAGCAATGGAAGGGGAAAAATTAATCCCCTCCTGTGAACCTTCCAAAATCTAGGTCCTTGGTCTTTTATAAGCCAGCGTGCTTCTCAGGGCTGGCTTTCTGATCCCTCCCTTAGCTTTCCTCTCTCCTAGTGGCCCCCCCTCCCCAAATCCAGGTCAGGGAGCATGCATACCCAGAGGAGGACCCCACCCCCGTGTGCCTGGCCGCCTTTAGCATTCACTCCATCCCTCCCTGAAGCCTCTGGTTTCAGGTTTTAGTCCAAGCTGCCCCCTGAGCACTCACACGTGGACTTTCTCGCCTGACCCAGCCTGAGCCTGATGAAAGCCGCGGAACCTCTGCCACAGAGAAGAGCGTCACAGCCTCCAGGTTAGAAGTTGGGAGACATTCCACACCCCTGCTGAACAGATGCCCTTCCCTCCCGCCCCCGTGTTCACCTCTCCAGCTGGGCTTTTCAGGGTACTAACCAGGGTGAGCCGGGGAGGGAATCCCCGGGCGGACAGCACCCCCTGGTGCTCGCTGCAGGGACTGCGGTCTGGGGTAGAAGTAGGGGGCTAGAAACCGCTAGAGGTCCGGACGCCTGCGCGACCCTGCAGGCCTCACCACTCCCGCCCGCCCGGCCTGCCGGATTAGCTCCTGCGCGACGGGGTGGACGGGCAGTGGGGACTCTGCCTTCCTTCCGCACCCACGTAACCGGGCGACCACTCCAGGCCCGCGGAGGCGAGGGCGGGGAGGAGCCGGGCTGGGGGCGGCCTGGCAGGAAGCAGCGCGTACCTTCCGCTGCAAGAGGAGCAGGTGGCTGCAGTGCGGCCCGGGGCCCCAGGCTTCCTGTGCGCGCCTGCCAGCTGCAGTTTCCCCTCGGAGCTCCTTGGGCCGCCCCCGCCGCCTGGCCCGGCCCCATGGCTCAGACCCCCGACGGCATATCCTGTGAGCTGCGAGGTAAGCGCCGGCCCGTCTTTGCCTACTTGTCTGGGAGGAAGCAGTGCGGGCCCCAAAACCAGGCCGACCCGGAGCTCGGGGGATGCCGGGCAAGCGCTTCTCTCTGCTCCTTCGGAGGGCTTGCTACCCCAAGATCCACTCCACTCCTTCCTTGCTGGCTCATAGATGAGCCCAGGCCCCTAGGCTGGTATAGACCATGGGCATGTATTGACCTCCACGGGAGGACTAGAGTCATCCAGCAGGTTGCCCTCCCGCAGGCGAGATCACCAGGTTCCTGTGGCCCAAGGAGGCAGACCTGCTGCTGAAAACCTGGCTACCAGAGCGGGAGGGTGCTGAGCAAGGCCACGTCCTGGTATGGCAGGGGTCAGCCTAGGAGGGTGCCGTGGCCCAAGCAGAAAGACCTTTTGCCTTGAACAGGGTGCCAGGCACTCTCTCCCCACAGGCGCTGCTGCGATGGAGAGCCTACCTGCTGCACACCTGCCTCCCATTAAGGGTGAGTCCCTCCCAGGCCAGCCACCACCCACCCTGCCCTCCAGCAGCTTCCTTGACAAGACGGCTGCAGCGCTGTTCGTCTTGTCCTGTGGGCTCTGCCCTTCCAACAGCACTGGGCTCAGGCAGCAGGCTGGACTGGAGTGTAGGCCCATCAGGCTCTGAGCTCCAGGCTGCACGAAGGACTGGGCTCCCCGGAGGGTGGGGCTCCGGCCTTGGTCCCGGCTGACCCAGGCCCTCCACAGGTGGACTGCACATTCAGCTACCTGGAGGTCCAGGCCATGGCACTGCAGGAGACACCCCCTCAGGTGAAAACCTTAGTACCCGCCTGCCAGGGTCTGCCTTCCCCTGCCCCTGCCCTTCCCCTGCCCCTTCCCTTCCCCTCCCCCACACATGGAGCCCAGCCAGCCCAGCCCACCACCTGCTCTCCCCAGGTCACTTTTGAGCTGGAGTCCCTGCCTGAGCTGGTCCTGGAGTTCCCTGGTGTGGCTGCCCTGGAACAGTTGGCCCAGCACATCGCTGCGGCCATCAAGAAGGTCTTCCCTCACTCCACCCTGGGGTGAGGCCCAGCACCTGCAAGGGACTGGCAGGGAAGGGGGTTGGCAGTGGGCAGGTTCACACCCCAGAGGCTGGAAGCACCTTTTCCCTTCTCCTTTCTCCCCCTCCTCAGGAAGCTGTTCCGGAAGCCCACGCCCCCCTCCATGCTGGTTCGTCTGGAGAGAAGCAGCCCCTCAGAGGCTACCGCACCCAGTAGCCCCTGTGGTAAGGGCCACGGGGGGGCTTCCAGCCCACCCCTTCCTGCAGCCCCAGCCCCCCAGGTTTGGAGGTCTCCCAAACTGAACAGAGCCACTTGAGGGACAGCCACCTCCCAGCTTGGGTCTGATCTTCACCATCTTTTGTCTCTCTCCTCCCCCCACCTGACCCTGTCATACCCCTGGCACCTCCCCAGGTGGCTTCTTGGAGACGTACGAGGCTCTGTGTGACTACAATGGCTTCCCTTTCCGAGAGGAGATTCAGTGGGTGAGGGTAGGGCCCTCTCTGGGGGGCTCTGGAGACATCTCCTCCCCATGTGCATTGAGTCCCTCCCTGCTCCTGGTGGCCCCAAGCCAGCTGGAGACACTTTCTTCCTCCAGGACGTGGACACCATCTACCATCGTCAGGGCTGCCGCCATTTCAGCCTCGGAGACTTCAGCCACCTGGGCAGTCGGTGTGTGGCCTGCCAGGACTGGGAAGGGAGGAGGATGCCATGACCCACTTTCCTGAGCCTCTCCATGGAGCGGGATGCTGGGCTTGCGATCTGGCTGGAGGACCCTGAGCCCTGCCCCTGCCCCTTCTCCCACCCAGGGACCTGGCACTGAGTGTGGCTGCCCTGTCCCACAACCTGTGGTTCCGGTGTCTCTCCTGTGTGGACGTGAAGCTGGTGCGAGGGTAGGAGCAAGGAGGGGGCGAGGGTGTGGGGACCAGGGTGCAGCCACTGAGCCTCCCCTCCGGTTCCCAGAGCCTTGAGGTCTTGGAACAGATTCTGCACATGATGAGTCAGTCGGCCCACCTGGAGGAGCTGGTGCTGGAGACCTGTGGCCTGAGGGGGTAAGGGAGACAGGAAGGGCTTGAGGAGGGGAGTCTGGGCAGTTGGGATTGGGAGGAGTTGGGAACCCAGAGTCAGAGTGTCAAGCCTGGGGTCTGGTCCCCAGAGACTTTGTCCGGCGACTGGCCCAGGCGCTGGCAGGCCACTCGAGCTCCGGGCTTCGGGAACTCAGCCTGGCGGGGAACCTGCTGGATGACCGAGGTATGGCTGAGCCTGGGGAAGGGCCCGGGGTGCGA
Organism: Myotis nattereri; assembly: GCF_964212035.1. Lineage (NCBI taxonomy): Eukaryota > Metazoa > Chordata > Mammalia > Chiroptera > Vespertilionidae > Myotis > Myotis nattereri. The sequence goes on from NC_138090.1 coordinate 13,268,309, forward strand.
GCTGGAGAAGGGGGGACCCACAAGGTGTGCCCCTACCCCCAGGCGTGGTTGCACTCAGCAGATACCTGGAGCATCGTCCTGGAGCCCTGAGGAGACTCAGCCTAGCACAGACGGGGTTGACACCTCGAGGTAAGTGGAGCCAAGGATAGGGTAGGGCTGGTGGAGCAAGTGTGGGTGGGCCTGAGCCACCCCCTCCTCCACCCCCAGGAATGAAAGCTCTAGGCCGGGCACTGGCTTCCAATGCCGCCTTTGACTTGGCCCTGACCCACCTGGATCTTTCGGGAAACCCCGGGGCACTGGGGGCCTCGGAGGACAACGGGGTGAGTGGCTGTCTTTTAGGGGCAGTGATTGGGGGCGCTGCGGGTAGTGGGGTGTCAGAACGCTCTGGGCGAGGCGATCCCTGGCTCCTTTCCTCTCTGCCATCCCATCCTGCCACCAGGGCCTCTACAGTTTCCTGAGCCGCCCTAACGTCCTGACGGTCCTGAATCTCGCCGGCACCGACACCGCCCTGGACATTGTGAGGAGGTGGTCAGGGGGCGGGGGGGGGGGGAGGGATGATCAATAGGGCTGGTCGCCGGCTGTGAGGCCCGTGGGTAGACTGGAGGGCAAGGCTGGCGGGAGGGTTCAGTCCTCTGGCCCGTGCAGCCCACACCCTCCTCCCGCAGCTCTTCGCCGCGCTGTCCCGCGGCTGCTGCGCCAGCCTCACCCACCTCGACGCTTCCAGGAACGTCTTCTCCCGCACGTAAGGAGGGCGGGCGTGGTCAGGGGTGCGGGGGGGGGGGGGGTGCGGGGTCAGACTGCTGGGAGCCGCCTCCTGCGCCCGGAAGCCCACTCCTCCCGCTCTCCCACCAGGAAGTCCCGGGCCGCGCCCGCCTCGCTGCAGCTCTTCCTCAGCCGCGCGGGGGCGCTGCGGCACCTGGCCCTTGCGGGCTGCAAGCTGCCCCCGGACGCGCTCAGGTGAGTGTCGCTGCCCGTGGCCACGCCCCCTACCTGTGCGGCCATCAGCCAAGCCAGGCTTCCAGCACTTCACCCCACTCCGCTCCTACCGGACCCATAACCTTCCCAGCACCCTGGCCCTCCCTTCTTGGTATTTGTTCGCGACCTGGGGGGCCCTGTCCCAGCTCCCGCCACCCCCTGTGACATCCCCTCCCAGGGCCCTTTTGGAAGGTCTCGCGCTCAACACGCACATGGGCGACCTGCATCTGGACCTCAGCGCTTGTGAGGTGAGCGCGGAGCCCCAGCGCCAGGAGTGGGGCTGCGGGGGCGCGGGGCCCTTGGCCGCCCGAGCCTCCCCACCTGCGGCCTGTTTGCCTGAGACGCTCCGCTTCCACCCTCAGCTGCGCTCGGCGGGCGCCCAGGTGATCCAGGACTTAGTGTGCGATGCTGGCGCAGTGAGCTCCCTGGATCTGTCGGATAATGGTGAGGCCGCCCGGAAACCCGTCCTCCCACTATCCCCCCAATGCCCTCTCCACCCGCATTCCCGCAACATCGCCCATGCGTGACCCCAACCGCCCCCAGGCTTCGGCTCAGACATGGTGACTCTGGTGCTGGCCATCGGGAGGAGTCGGTCCCTGCGACACGTGGCCCTTGGAAGGAACTTCAACGTCCGGTGCAAGTGAGCCCCCATCCCACTCTTGGGCCTCCCAGACAGCACCCCCCCCCCGAGCCCCCACCCCCCACCCCAACTGTGGCCCATGCCCACAGGGAGACCCTGGACGACGTCCTGCACCGGATTGTCCAGCTCATGCAGGATGACGACTGTGTGAGTTCACGGGACCAAGTGGGATTCTCAATCAATGGGCCCCTGTGGGCCCCCCCCCCAATCCTGCTCCCTCAGACCTTGTGACCTGCCCTCCTTGCTGACCCCTGAGTGACAAATGGCTTTCTCTTAACCCCAGCCTCTGCAGTCTCTGTCTGTGGCCGAGTCGAGGCTGAAGCTGGGCGCCAGCGTTCTGCTTCGGGCCCTGGCCACCAACCCTAACCTGACAGCCCTGGATATCAGCGGCAACGCCATGGGAGACACGGGTGCCAAGATGCTGGCCAAGGCGCTCCGAGTTAACACCCGGCTCCGGTGGGCGGGGTCAGAGGGGTGGGGCCAATGGGGAGGAGGGCGTGGCTTGGAGGAGTTTGCTGGGCTAAGGGGTGGGGCTGAATGGAAGGGGATGAACCGGGTCCTTTGATTGGGTGTGGCCTGAAGGAGCTCCGCCCCCGGCTGAAGCCCCGTCCCTCCCGGCCCAGGTCTGTGGTCTGGGACCGGAATCACACATCTGCTCTGGGCCTGCTGGACGTGGCTCAGGCTCTGGAGCAGAACCGAAGTCTGAAGGCCATGCCTCTGCCACTGACCGACGTGGCCCAGGCGCAGCGAAGCCGCCCGGAAATGACAGCACGTGCAGTGCATCAGGTGTGGGGGGTCCCTTCGCTGCTGCTCCGCTCTCCGCGATGGCCCTCCTCCCCACCGCTTACCAACATCCCTTGTCCCTAGATCCAAGCCTGTCTCTTGAGGAACAACCACACGGACCAGGCCTCTCCTGCCAGCACCTCATGCCAGCAGCCACTAGGTCGGGTCTCTAATCCCTCTGAGCAGGTCAGTGTCCCCTCCCTAAACCTTGAGTTCAAACAGAAGATAGAGAGATGGGAGAGCTGTGGCACCTGGGAGCCTCCATGGGTCTGAAGGGCTGGCTTTCTGGGGGCCAGGTGTCTAAAGTCCATTGTTCCAGACAGTTCCCTCTCCTTGGTCTGGAGAGGAACCACTCATTCCTGAAATAGTTCCCCCAAATAATACCACTGGCAGCCTTTTTATTTTTTATTTTTTCTTTCTTTTTTTTTTTTTAAATATATATTTTATTGATTTTTTACAGAGAGGAAGGGAGAGGGATAGAGAGTTAGAAACATCGATGAGAGAGAAACATCGATCAGCTGCCTCCTGCACATCTCCTACTGGGGATGTGCCCGCAACCCAGGTACATGCCCTTGACCGGAATCGAACCTGGGACCTTTCAGTCCGCAGGCCGACGCTCTATCCACTGAGCCAAACCGGTTTCGGCTTTCTTTCTTGATTAAGGTATTCCACGTGTCCTTATCCCCCCATGCCCCCCCGCCCCCCACAGCCTTTATAAAGCATTTAATTAGGCTCTCCTGTTAAAGATGGGAGGTGTTTAAAAATCTCCCCTCAATTCCTCCCGCCCATTGTAGCCCCACATGTGACTTCCCATTTACAGGTCTTCCTTCCCCTCTTCACTGACCTGTTGTGGCCAACCCAGTGACCTTTCTTCTGGCTTCATCTCCCTCCGCTACCTTCCCTTTGTGAGAAATGTTCCCACCTCTCCATTCCCAAATCCCACTTCTCTCCCAAGCTCCAGAGCCCAGGCACCTCGACCCAGACATCCTGCAGGGGCTTCCCACGCTGTATATTTTCAAGTGATCGCATTATCTCCTACAAACTCTTCTCTCTACCCTGGGCCCAGTCTCCCTGGTGCCCACCCCCATGAAGTACTGTGGACAGAGGTTTGAACCGGGTCTCTCCTGCCCACGTTGGAGCCTGCACAGACCTCTTCACCCCATGCCAGCTCTCCCTTGCCCCCGTCCCTAGTTCTTCCTCTATGGTGCCTCACTCCCCTTTCTTCCCACCTCTCAGTCTATTCTCCAGGTGGGTGGTGAACAAACGGAGCTTCTAAAACACAGACATGACTAACCGCTCCTTTCTTTCTATTCTGTACACTTAGGAAGTGTATACAAGGTCCCTGCAATGAACCAAAGGAGGCACTGCTCTCCCTCCTTGAACAGATAGGCTGGGCCTGGTGGTATTGGCTTCAGGACCTCACACCCTGTTGGAGACCCTGGGAAGGAGGCAGTCAGGGCTTGGGGGACTGGAAGGGACCAGACTGAGACTGATTCTTTTTTTTTTTTTTTAAATACATTTTTATTGATTTCACGGAGGAAGGGAGAGGGAAAGAGAGATGGAAACATCAATGATGAGAGAGAATCATTGACTCGCTGCCTCTTGCATGCCCCCTATTGGGGATTGAGCCTGCAACCCAGGCTTGTGCCCTTGACCAGAATCGAACCTGGGACCTTTCAGTCCACAGGCTGACGCTCTAGCCACTGAGCCAAACCAGCTAGGGCTGAGACCAATTCTTGATGCTCCTCAGGAAGTGAATGAACTTTGCCAGTCGGTGCAGGAGCTGGTGGAGCTGCTGGGCTGTGGTGCTGGGCCTCAGGGTGAAGCCGCTGTGCACCAGGCTGAGGATGCCATCCAAAATGCCAACTTCTCTCTCAGTGTGAGCACACCCTCCCATTATGAGGACCCTTCTCCTCTTCGCTAGGCGTCACCTTGCAACTCCTGTTCCTTCTTGATCTCCAGATTCTCCCCATTCTATATGAGGCAGGAAGCTCCCCAAGCCATCAGTGGCAGCTGAGGCAAAAGCTGGAGGGCCTCCTGGGGCAGGTGGGCGAGGTCTGCCGCCACGACATTCAGGTGAGATGGCATCCTTGCCCGAGCCCCACCTCCATGTGTAGGCTTGACCCCACCCCATAGGCTTGACTGGGTTAATATTCCCTGAGTTAATATTCTGTGGGGGTCAGAGCCTCAAGCCATCCAGTCTAGGTCCTAGTCACACCCTCACCATGCTCTGACCTTTGCCCAGGACTTCACTCAGGCCACACTGGACACAACAAGGAGCCTCTGCCCACAGATGCTGCAGGGACCCAGGTGGAGGGAGCAGCTAGAGGGGGTCCTGGTGGGCTCAAGGGGCCTCCCAGAGCTGCTCCCAGAGCACCTGCTGCAAGATGCCTTCACTAGACTCAGGTAAGCTGGATGGGGCTGGGCTGGGCTGGGCAGAGACAGCACACTGATCCTTACCCTTTCTTGCCCTCAGGGACATGCGGCTGTCAGTCACAGGGTCCTTAGCAGAGAGCATTGTGGCTCAAGCTCTGGCGGGTCTGAGTGCAGCACAGGATCGGCTGGTGAGGGGAAACTGCGCTTACACACACACACACACACACACACACACTACCTGGTAGGGACTTTCTCATGTCTTCTGGGGTCATAAACCCCAGGGATATTTTAGGGTTCCCTAGGTACTGATGGGACTATGGCTGGGGCCCTACCTACCCATCTCTGGGGTGCCTGGTATTGCAGGTGGCGAGTCTGGCTCAGCAGACAACAGTGGCAATGCCCTCTGCCACACTGGCCCTGGAAGAAGGCCAGCCCACCCCCTTTGGGCCTGGGAAATTGGAAGGCCTTTTCTTCCCTGAGGAGAAGGAAAGGGAGGATGAAGAGGAGCGGAAGGTAGGTGCTGCCAGAACTCTGGGCCTGGAACCCAGATCTTCCCATCTTGTTCTGGAGTGTGGAAGGTGGGGAGGCTCTCTTGCCCCAGGCCTAGTTTGTGCCCTCCCCAACAGAACGACAGTCCTCCACGGAAATGGCCTGAGTCCAGCCCCTGTCTTCACCTGGTTCCCTCCGCTCACAGTAAGTCAGGGCTTGGGGAAAGGGGAGTTACTCAGTTGGGCTGAAGCTCCATTAGACCTGAACACCTGGACACAGTCATTCAGCCCTGTTGTCCTGGAAACTCACCGTTGCCTGGACCAGGCCAGGACCCCCGTGCACCCTGCAACGTTGGGGTTTGCTGTGGTCAGTCAGCATGGAGCAGGACCTGGGCAGAACAGGGCCTAGACACTGTCTCCACTCGCGCCCCCCCCTCCCCCGTTTCCCTACCCCCAGTACGCGCATGACGCGCCGCTCGCTCGGGGCCGCGCTCAGCACCATGGACAGCGGCAGGGAGGGGCTGGCAGGGGGGAGGGGAGCGGGCGGCGTTGCCGGGCCCCTCCCCGCGCCCTGGGCGGGTCCCCTGCCGCCTTAGCGCCGCCACTGCCACCTCCCCGAGCTCCTCCGTGCTCTGTGCTCTTCTGGTGCTCTCCCCTCAGGTGCTGCTGAGGAATCGGAGCCCGAGCTGGCGGCTCCTGGAGAGGATGCGGAGCCGCAGGCAGGCCCATCTGCACGCGGCTCTCCGAGCCCTGCCGCTCCCGGGGCCATCGCCGGCCCGCTGCCTCGCATGGACCTGCCACCCTCCGGGCAGCCTCTGCGCCATCCGACCAGGGCCCGGCCACGGCCCAGGCGCCAGCACCACCACCGCCCGCCGCCTGGGGGCCCTCAGGTGAGTGTCCTCCCCCTCCAGAGGTGGTGGATTGGGGGTCGCGGGTGGCCTGCTTGCTTCTCAGACGATGGTGGGCAAGGAGGTGGGTTGTGGAGGCCCAGAATCACCTGGTCATGTGGCTACATCCTGGATTCTTCCTGGCCACCCCCCACCCCAGGCCATACCCATGCGGGGTCATGGGCGTTTGGGCTTTGTTAAGGGTGTACCTGGGTGTAGAACCAACCCTGCCTCAGGTTGGCCTGCTGTATGGGTGGATGTGCAAGAAAGGGTGGCTCTCTTATCCAACATCCCTCAGGGTTACTGAGAGGTACTGGGCTCCCTGACTACAGGGACAATCCTGTCTCCTGCACATCTGGATGGTGTGTGTGGGGGGAGGTTTGTGTGTGGACCGGGTACTGGCTGGGTAGTGGGCACAGGGCACTGGAGCTGGCTTGAGGCCCCCCAGAGGGTCTGACGCAGCAGGCCTGAGCTGCTGAGCAGCAGCAGGCCGGGTGGGGTGGGGGTGGGGGATGCTGCAGGAAGCTGTTTGGAGTAGAGGGGGTGGCAGGTGAGAACGTGTGACCCAGGGGATGCGTGGGCTCCAGCCTGCTAGTGACTGGGTGGTTCAGAAAGTGTAGGACACTCCTTGGGACAAGAATAGGTGTGGGAGGGTGTGTGTCCAGGGCCAGCTGTGGGTGAGGTATGTGAAATCAGTATATTTGCCCACCAGCTGGACAGGGAGAGAGCTTGCATGTCAGCAGCCCCCTAGAGTCATCCCAGCTCCTGGAATTGCCCAGAGCAGACGTTGGACACGGGAGATGGAAAGAACTCACAGTTGCACTCAGCCTGACACCTGACTGTGTGATGTCCCCCAGGTGCCCCCAGCGTTGCCGCAGGAAGGAAATGGGCTCAGCGCCCGAGTGGATGAGGGTGTGGAAGAATTCTTCTCCAAAAGGCTGATCCAGCAGGATCGCCTGTGAGTGAGGGGCAGTTGCAGGGGTGGGAGCGGGTGGGCTGCTGCATGGGCCTTCCTGCTTACTGTTTGTTGGCTGTTCCCACAGCTGGGCCCCTGAGGAGGACCCAGCCACCGAGGGGGGTACCACCCCTGTCCCCCGTACGCTGCGAAAGAAGCTGGGCACCCTCTTTGCCTTCAAGAAGCCTCGTTCCACACGGGGGCCACGGCCTGATCTAGAGACCAGCCCTGGGGCAGCGGCCCGCACTCGAAAAACCACACTTGGGGACCTACTGCGGCCACCGGCCCGCCCTGGCCGTGGGGAGGAGCCTGGTGGGGCTGAAGGGGGCACCGGCAGCCCTGACCCTGCTCGCAGGAGCCGGCCTCGCTACACTCGGGAAAGCAAGGCCTACTCAATGATACTGCTGCCTGCTGAGGAGGAGGAGGCAGCACTGGGTGCCAGACCTGACAAGGTGAGGCCTGGGGACGGGGGCGAGGGCTCTGCTGGAACTGAGGGCACTGGGCTCTCTCCCCACTCTGGCATCTCTGACCCCAGAGGCGGCCTCTGGAGCGAGGAGACACAGAACTGACCCCATCCTTTGAACAGAGGGTACAAGTGATGCTGCAGAGGATTGGCGTGAGCAGAGGCAGCGGGAGTGCCGAAGGGAAGAGGAAACAGGTGAGTTTGGGGAGGACACAGTGTGAAGTGAGGGGGCCGGTGCCATGTGGCTGTTGTGGGTGACGTGTGTGACCAGGAGGAGATTCATGACACAGGTCTGTTCCACCCCCTCCTTCTCAAAATAGTGAACCATTCTTCCCTCTTGGCTTTGGCCCTGGCCACTGCTATCTCCTCCTTGGAGGTGTGACAGTCCTTTCGCTGCAGATCTAACAGCAATCTGACCTTGTTACCTACATTTGTAACAGCAAGTCATCTAGGGGCTTCCTCTTAAGCCTCTGCCCTGACTCCTAACTCTGCCTCAAAGGCCTGTGGGGTCTCAGCCCTGGTCACTGCTTTTCTCACTGCTCTCCTCCCCTGGTTGCACCTCCCGAACCAGCTCATCACCACCCACGGGTTGGTTATACAGGCTCCTCTCCATCCATCCCTGCATTTTTTTTGCGAGGCTTCCCTGACTCTTTCCCATCGCTATCTGGCTAATGCCACTCTGATCAGTCCCTAATAAGAACTACATTATAGAAAGTGAATCAGAGAATTAAGAAATCACATTGTGTGTGTCTGTGTTCCACCATCCCCGACTTTGAACTTTAAGAAGGCCAGGACTGAGTTTGCATGTTGCCCACGTTTATTTTTTTAAATATATTTTATTGGTATTTTTACAGAGAGGAAGGGAGAGGGATAGTTAGAAACATTGATGAGAGAGAAACATCCATCAGCTTTCTCCTGCACACTCCCTACTGGGGATGTGCCCACAACCAAGGTACATGCCCTTGACTGGAATCGAACCTGGGACCCTGGAGTCCACAGGCCGATGCTCTATTCACTGAGCCAAACTGGTTAGGGCATGTTGCCCACATTTAGTGGTAGTTATAAGAACAAGGCTAGGGTAAGGGTGGTGCACAGCTGAGCTTGACTTCCCTATTTCCTACAGAGCAAAGATGGAGAGATCAAGAAAGCTGGCTCAGATGGTGAGATCCTGGGCTAGGGCAGTACATTTTGGGGGAGGAGGATGTTCTGGGAGAGGGGTGGGGAAGCCCTTCTCCTCACCCCCAAGGCCTGGTGCCTGAGCCCCCCGACCTACTTTGCAGGGGACATTATGGACAGTTCCTCGGAGGCCCCTCCCATCTCTATCAAGTCCCGCACCCACTCCGTGTCTGCTGGTGAGTGAGGGCCACTGTGTGGTGGGGGAATATGCAGGTCAAGCTCACTTCCAATGCCTGGCCTAGGTCTTGGCTAAAACTCTTCTCCTTACAGACCCCTCATGCAGACCTGGGCCAGGGGGCCAGGGGCCCGAGTCCACCACCTGGAAGACACTGGGGCAGCAGCTGAATGCAGAGCTTAGGAGCCGTGGTTGGGGCCCACACGATGGTCCAGGACCCCCTTCCCCTTGTCTCAGCCCACGAAAAGCCAGTCCCTCCCCAGACAGCCTGGGCCTCCCAGAGGATCCTTGCTTGGGGCCCAGAAATGAAGGTAAATGGGCATGCTAGCCCCCACCCCAATACTGGACTGGGGGCCGGAGGAGTCCCGGCTGGGAATTTAGCTCCTCTGGGGACCCTGAAGGTAGGGGACAAGGGCTGGAGTGGTGGCAGCTGCCGGGACCATACCCTGATACCCTGGCCTCCCCCAGATGGCCAGCTGAGGCCGAGGCCTCTCTCGGCAGGGCGACGAGCAGTGTCTGTGCATGAGGACCAGCTCCAGGCCCCTGTTGGTGAGGGGACACGTCCATGTGTGCTTGAGTGCAGGAGGGTGGGCTCGGGTCTCCCTTCATGGCTCTGGTGAGGGGGCCACTGGTGGTGTGAGGGGTGAGAAACCAGGGAGCAAGGGTCTGACAGCCCTTCCAATGAGCCCAGGTTCCAACTCCAAAAGAGCAACCTCTGCTGGGGTAGGAGGACACAGGGGAAGGGGAGGCTCTGAAGCAACGTGTGCGTGCATGTGTGTGCACTGGCACACACTGGGGGCGGAGGGGTGGGGGCAAGCACTTAACCTGCCACAGCCTTTCTGTGTCCCTCAGAACGGCCTTTAAGGCTGCAGCGGTCCCCTGTCCTCAAGCGAAGGCCAAAGCTTGAGGCACCCCCGTCACCAAGCCTAGGTAAGAAGGGGCTGGGCTGGTTGTTAGGGTGGCAGGACCGCTCAGTCCAATTCTGACCTTCCTCTCTCCCCACCTCCTTTTGCAGGATCTGGCCTTGAAGCCGAGCCTCTGCTCCCACAGTATACAGAGCCCTCCAGCCCTGAGCGGAGTCCACCCTCCCCAACCACAGACCAAAGAGGCGGCCCCAACCCCTGATCCTCTCCTTTCCTGCCGCATGAGATTATTTTATTAAAAAACTCAAAGCAGAGTGTGGAGCACTGTTTGTCCACCCAGAGGCATAGACCTATATGCACACATTCTCCTACGTGGTCACATGACCCCTCACACCTGGGTTTGCTCAGATTCCGGCTGTGGCTCCGTCAGAAAATGCAAGGCCCAGGCCAGGAGCTGGGGAGGGAGCCTGGGAAGAGAACCAAGGCTGTAGGTGAGGGTTTGGGGAACCTTTTTTCTACCAAGGCCATTTGGATATTTACAACATCATTCTCAGGCCTTACAAAATTATAAACCTAAAAACTAGCCTGCTATAATTGGCCAGACATTTACTTAATTCACCCCTAAGGCCTTGGCAGAGCCAGACCAAATGATTTTGAGGCCCTTATACGGCCCCTGGGCCAGACATTTCCCACAGAGCAGGACAGCCCCAGGCACTCACCTGGCAGCTTGGACCTGGGCACGGAGGGACGTGCAGGGTGGAGCGTACTTATATTGGAAGGCGGAACCATCACGATGCTTCTTTGGTGGGTCCTGAAGAGGATGTGGTGTCTGGAGAGGGGCCAAGAAGGACCCCTAACCCCATCCAAGGCTACCCCAGCTCTCCTCCCAGCTCTATCCAAGGTTCACCCCATTCTACCCTCCAGTTGTAGGGGGACTATGCTCACCCAGACAGGACTGGACTCCAGGACTCCCTCGGTGGTTCTTATCCTTGGAGAATGCTGCCAGTTCTTGGGGGGCAACCCTAGTTCCTTGAACTCCAGTCTATGTTTCTGGGGCTGGGGCCTGGTCACATCAGCCTGATGTGAATTGGGGATGTGACCAAGAGGTGACAGACTTGGGGTACAACTCAGGAGTGGGGAGTTGGTTATATGGCTGGTATGTGGGGAGCTAGGGGGCAGGGGGTGGGGGGTTGAGCAGATGGCTGGCTGGGACTGGGAGCTGCCCTTCTGCCCTGTGTCTGGAGCAGCCAAGGACAGGGCAGGCAGAAGGCTGACACTGGCACTGCTTTCCTGTGATGACATGTGGCTGCATAAGGCAGGGTTTCCTGGGGAAGAAGGGACTCACTGTGAGCATAGCCCTCTCAGCTCAGACCAGCTGAGTGACCTATGACCTTAGGCAGGTCTCCAGGGGCCATGTTCGTCCCTTTCATAGCTTCCTGCATAGCCCGGGCAGTGTTTTGGCTTTAGCACCACCTTACCTGAGGAACTGAGTGAGGAAAGGGAGGAGGACAGGGTCAGCGACAGGTCCTGAAGAGCGGGGTCTGGTGGGGGCAGCTCAGGGCCTAGGGGAAAGGCTTATCAGCACTGTGGGGACCAGACCCCCAGATATTCCCCTCTGGGCCTCTCCAGTCCTTACCCTGTGTCCTCTGATCTGCGCCCAGAGAGTTCAGGACTTGCTGGTCATCTTCAGAGATGTGTAGCCATAGGCTGGGGACAGTGTACACAGCTTCTCCCTGTGGAAGTGAACTGTCAGCCTGGCCCTTGCCAAACTCCTCACCCTGACATTTCCCAAGGGAGGCCCTAGACTGACCATGGCCAAGTGGCTGGAGGTGGCCCAGCGGGTGAGCGGGGGTGCTGTGCAAGGGCCTGACAGCATCAGACAGCTCTCAGCCAGGCGCACTAGTGCCCCCTGATGCGCCTCTTCTTCCTGCACCTCATCCAGAAGTTGGGTCAGTGAAAGGCCTAGAGTCAGGGGGGCAGGGTTGGGCTGAAGTTTGAAGATAAGGGTAGGGTGGGTGGGGAAGAGGCTTACTAAAGGAGCAGGAGGCGATAGCTGGAAAGTCACTCTACAGAGAGTTAGGATCAACCCCCACTTACCTGCATTTGAGGAGGCCGACTCTGAAAGGTGCTCCCTACAGAAAGAGGGGACAGGCCTGAGGAACGACCCTGAGGCCTGTCAACATGTTTGCCACCATCTGACCAAGACACACCTGGCCCAAACCCAATTCTAGACTCACTCGAGGCAGTCTTTGAGCTTCTTCTGCACATCTGGGTCCTGGTTGCTACGAAAAAGATGGTGATAGGCAGTCAATGTTACTAAGGACCCACGCCCTCTCACCCAAAAGGCCTAGGCCAGACATGGGGGAACATTTGGCCCGCGGGCCATATAAGACCAACAAAATCATTTGATCTGGCCCTATCAAGGCACTAGGGGTGAGTTAATTAAATGTCAGATCAAAAAAAAAAAAAAGAGGAAAAAAAAATGTCCGATCAAATATAGCAGGCTAATTTTTAAGTTGATAATTTTGTATGGACTTCAAATGATATTATAAATATCCAAATGGCCCTTGGCAGAAAAAAGGTTCTCCACCCCTGGCCTATGCCCACGCCAGCCAGGCCTGGATAGGGAGAACAGCTGGAGGGTGGAGGCATCACTTACCAACCAATCACCCAATCCCGGGGCTGCTCCGTGGGCATTAGGCTGAAGCGGTGCACCTGCAGGTAGAACTCCGCGGGCTAGAGGGGTGAAATCAGGGATGGGTCTCAGGGGCTGTCACGGACTCAGGCCAAGTAACCCGCCCAAGCCAGCCTCACCACTCACCGCGCTGCCCTCTGCCACTTGGACTCGGACCTCGCAGTCTTGCAGCAGCAGCAGCCGGCCTTCAGCCCCTCGGAAACCAAACTCCTTCTCTTCCCTGCGGAGAGCTCGACCCTCACAGCCCAGCCGGCGGAAACTGAGTCCCGCCCGCCTGGGGCCCGCCCACCTCGAGCCCAGCTGGGTTCAAATCCTCTACGGTCCTGTGGCGCCTTTCTCACCAGTCCGCGGCGTCCAGAGTTTCCCGCGTCACCAGGCACCGGACGCTGTGGGTCCCGTCGGACACAAGCAGCGCGGCCCCGACATCAGACGTGTCAGGGGCGCAGGACGGGCCTGGGGCATCGGCTTCTGCCTCCTGAAGCACCTGACGACAGCAACGGGCGTCAATTCCACCGCCCTGGGGACCCACCCCAGGCTCCGGGCCCTAAGGGGTTGGGGGGCTCACCTGAAGCAGCTGCCCGGCCCGTGGGCTTGAGAGTCTCTCTAAGCCCAGGACCAGCTCTCGAATCCACGGCCGCAGGACCACGCTCCTCAACCTTGCCATCCCCGCAGCTGAATTTAACGCAGCACCGCTCACCCAGGTTTCCCGCGGGCGCCCGGTCCCGCCTTTCAACGGAAGAGGAAATGCATGACCGCTGGGCGGGACCTGAGATCGAGGCCCCGCCCATGTGCGTGCCCGCGCGTGCGCACGAGCGCATACTGTTAGGGAATTTGCGCGCAGATTCCTGTCGGCTCGACTAGGTCCTTCCCTGCTTGTTACCTCTCTGAGCAACAAAGCCGGAGACTCTTCTGGGCCGTCCGCCAAAACTCCCTTGGCACCGGGCAGGAAGGGGTCCAGGGCTGTTTCAGATGGAGAGGGAGGAACCTGGGGCCTGACGCTGCGGCCTAGGGTAGTCCGAGGGAATTGGCTCGAAGCCACTTCAACGCCGTGTGACCCCAAAGGACTCCGTAAATATTATAACTCAGTTTCTCATCTACAAAATTAGTCTTGTAAGGCCAGGAGAAATATGACACACAACCCTCAATAGGAATCACGCTCCGCTCGGATTGGCCGAGCACCGCCCCCGCCGCTCCCCGGGCTCCGGAACGCGGGACGAACAGTAGCGTCATGACGTAAGAGCACACGAAGACGTCTCTATCCCCATCACCGTTGCCTAGGAAACGTGGACTCCGCGTTCCACGCTCCGTAGCTGGCCCCTTGACGTCACGGTCTGGATGGGAGGGCGGGGCGAGTGCTACCGCCAGGGGCGGGGCGGCGCGGGCCGGCCGGGCGGCCGGGCTGTGCACCTGCGGGGCCGCCTGGCGCCGGGTCCCGGGCCCGCCCGGCCCCGCCATGGCCAGGCCACAGAGAACCCCGGCGCGCAGTCCGGACAGCATCCTGGAGGTGAAGAGCAAAGTAAGGGCCCCTCCAGTCCTAGCTCCGGCTTCCGCTCTAGGTGCTTCCAATTCCCTCATTCTCCCCTCCCTGGCTCCTTGGTCCCACCACCTTTTTCTCTCCACTATCCTTCACATCCCAGTCTCTGGCTTTTCTCGCTTTCCCGCGCCCATCCTTCTTCCTTTCCCGGCCGGCCTCTGGAGTCCCTCTGTGGCCTGGGTTACCTGGAGGGCGGGGAGAAGACCTTGGACAGCGTCCCTTGTACTGGAGCTGAGGTCTGGGCACAAAGCTGCAGCTGTTGCCGCAGCCCGCTTTCTCACCCCTGCCACCCCTCGACCTGTGGTGAGAAAGGACGCAGGCTCCCTCCTGACCCCTCCTCTCCCCCGACTCCCTGCCTCTAGTTTGACGCCGAGTTCCGACGCTTCGCGCTGCCCCGCGCTTCTGTGAGCGGCTTCCAGGAGTTCTCGAGGCTCCTGCGTGCGGTGCATCAGATCCCGGGGCTGGACGTGCTGCTTGGCTACACAGATGCTCACGGCGACCTATTGCCTCTCACCAACGACGACAGCCTGCACCGGGCCCTGACCAGTGGGCCCCAGCCGCTGCGCCTGCTAGTGCAGAAGCGGGGTGAGGAGAATGGGGTACAGTGGGCAGCCTCTGTGGGGCAGGGTGACAGGGCAGGTCTACAGGGATTAAGTTCATGCCCAGGGTGTTCAGGCTTCACCCTCAGCAACCCCTGCCCTTGGGCTGACCTCCAGGTGGTAGGAAATAGAGTGTCCCCTGCCCCCTGTCGGGGCCTGATGGGAAAGGGAGAACAGGGTCTCTGATCTCAGTGTCTCCCTCTCCAGAAGCTGACTCCAGCGTCCTAGCCTTTGCCTCCAACTCTCTGCAGCGGCGTAAGAAGGGGCTCCTACTTCGGCCAGTGGCACCTCTGCGCACCCGGCCACCCCTCCTAATCAGCCTCCCCCAAGATTTCCGCCAGGTTTCTTCAGTCATAGATGTGGACCTACTGCCCGAGACCCACCGGCGTGTGCGGCTGCACAAGCACGGCTCTGACCGCCCACTAGGTTTCTACATCCGAGATGGCATGAGCGTTCGTGTAGCTCCCCAGGGCCTGGAACGTGTCCCAGGCATCTTCATCTCTCGCCTGGTACGAGGGGGCCTGGCTGAGAGCACAGGGCTGCTGGCAGTCAGTGATGAGATCCTCGAAGTCAATGGCATTGAGGTGGCTGGGAAGACCCTGGACCAAGTGACAGATATGATGGTCGCCAACAGCCACAACCTCATCGTCACTGTCAAGCCAGCCAATCAGCGCAATAATGTGGTGCGTGGGGCATCTGGGCGTCTGACAGGGCCTCCCTCTGTTGGGCCTGGGCCTACTGAGCCGGAAAGCGATGATGACAGTAGTGATCTGGTCGTTGAGAACCGCCAGCCTCCCTGTTCCAATGGGCTGTCTCAGGGCTCTCCATGCTGGGACCTGCACCCAGGCCACCTACGTCCAAGTGCCCGCAGCTCTCTGCCATCCCTGGACAATCAGGAGCAAGCCAGCTCTGGCTGGGGGAGTAGCATGCGAGGAGATGGTAGTGGCTTCAGCCTCTGACACACGAGGAAGCAGTTCTTGCCACTCCAGGGGACTCCTCAGTGGGGTTTTAGCTTGTTCATAGGGCCCTCTCAGTATGGGGAACATTAAAGGTTTTCTACAAATGCAGTGACGGTCCTTCTGTGTCCCAGCCCCAGCCTCCTCCCTGATCCCACAGCCTTGCCTTCTGCCCTGGACATGAGGCCGGAGTGGTAAGGGCAGCAGAGAGACCTTCCTGCAGTTGAGCAGCAGGAGGGCCACCACGGTTACAATTTACAGGGTAAGAAAAGCTCTTAAGGAAACCAACCCCACTGTGTACAAAAAAATTTAATTTTGACAAAGGGGTAAAGAGGCTGGGCTAGGATGGCCCTTCTGTAGCCACCAGTGGCTAGGAAAAGTGCTCTGGGGATACCCCCTAGTCCCCCCACACTACTCCTGTCTTTAGACTTGATGATGGGGCCTGACCCTGTCCTTTGCAACCACGCAATGATCCTCAGCTAGGACCCGTCACTACCCCTGTAAAAGGGCTCAAGCATCCATCTTCACGAAGACCTTGGGGCGGGAAAAGATCTTGATGGCCTCCTCTACCTGTACCAGCTTCCGGTCCAGCTCAGCACGGTGGCCCTGGGCCCTCAGTGAGTCTGCCCCGGCAGGCAGCAGCACCAGCTCACGCAGCAGCTGGCTCTGGCCTACAGGGGGCCCAGAAACAGTATTAGGCAGGAATGCAAGGTCCTCAGTGCGTTCCTCATCCAGTCCACGTACTCACTCTGGAGCAGATTGCTCAGTGTCTCCAGACGCTGGTTCTCAGGCATACGCGTGTGACCAGGGGGCATGGCAGGGTCCGGCTGGCTAAGTTGGCGGGCCTCAGCCTCCCGACGCCACAAATCCCTACGCTCCAACAAGCTGTGGATGCACAGATTCAGGTTGATAATCCCAGGGCAGATGTTGGCTCCCACCTGCCACAGGCATCCCTCACCCTGGGTGTTGGGCAGTGGGACCTACTAATGGGGCACGTGGCCCTTCTGTGTGGCGTTGTAGTGCTCCTGGGCTTGCCGTTGCTGTTCCAGCACCTGTGCCAGGACCTGCAGCGAGCGGGAATGCCGCCTGGGGGCCCTCTTGGCCGTGCGGGCATTGTGGCTAATGAAGTCCACACCTACGCCTGGCTCCTGCAGGACATGGCAAACGTGATGGGAAAACAGCACTGAGTTGTTCCCCTGGAACCCCCAGGATCCCTGTCCCATCTTCTATCCCACACACACTCTCACCTTGGCATTGGGATCTGGTGGGGTTAGCTGGGGACTGGGGACACGGGGTGGTGGGAGCCCCGGACCGCAGCGAGAGTGAGCCCGCAGGAAGTGCACAGTCTCTGTCCCAGAGGCAGGGCCAGGCTCCTGGAGGGCAGGGCATAGAAAAGGGATCAGTCAGGCTGTGGTCAAGGTCTCAAAACCGAGCCTCTATCCCCGGCCCTCTGGGCCTCCTCCCTCTTAAAGAAGCACTTCTCATCAGCCTTTAAACATGTGTGTCTCTCACATCCTTAACAACAAACCACCCCTCCTACCTCAGTTCTGGCTCCAGCTACCATTCTTTTCTCTCCTTCCTAGCCAAGCTTCCTGGATATGTCCTCACCAAGGTCATTGGCAGCTGGCTTCCAAGCCCGCAAATGCAGGGTCATTTCCCTGGTCTCATCGTCCTCAGCCTGATCCTCAATAACTCCTTAGGTCTCACTCCTGAGATCCAGACCTGATTCTCCATCTGCTGCTTCCTGGACACACTCCCACCCCCTGGGAGTTTCACAAATGCTCCAGCTTCAACACATCCCCAGATAACCTTATTGTCTTTTCTCTCAATCCTGATCTTCCCCTTGATAGAGAAATGGTGCCACCATCTACTCAAGACAGAATCCCACCACCCTACCCCTGTCCCTGACCTTCCCACTGCCCGTAGAAATAAAGGTTGAAAAGTGGATTATGGGGCTCTTCATATGGGCCCAGCTGATTTCTTAGCCTACCCTCATGCTCTTATCCCCTCGCAGTAAAGTGTACACAGCATCCCCATGCCCACACTCCCTCTAATCTCAGGACTTCTACCTGTGAGGGTTCACCTATAAAGAATGTTCTCTTCCATTCTCCCCTTGCCTAATTCCTACTTGCCCCTCAGGAACACCCAGCCATCACCACTTCTGAGAATCCGCTGCAACAGAACCAGCTATTTCTTAGTCTCCTGTTACCTTAGTCCTGGGATTTTCCTCCCTCCCCATAACTCAGATCAGGGTATAAGTGACTCCTGGCAAATAAGATGGACAATGCTTCTGGCTCCCTGAGGCAGTTACCTGCAGCTGGGCCTTGACTCGGGACTCAACTTTCTCATACTTGGGCGAGCGCCAAAGAGCCTTCAGGGGCCTGGGCTGGCCCTGCTCCCGGCTGCGCTCCTGCTCACGGAAGCGCCTCTGGATCTCCTTGATCCGCCTCAGATTCTCCTTCTCATGGTCTTTAGGGTCCTTCCCTGGGAAAAAGATGGTACCGGGCTCTGCCCTGCATGTAGCCCATGAAATCCAACATACCAGTTCACACACAGGTCTGACCGCTCTAAGTTAGACCCTATGCAGGTACTCCATCCCCCTCACCATCTGATTTCCTTCCTGACATGGTAATTTATCTTCTATCCCTGATTATTTTCTACATTTTTGGTGTGAAGTACACCGTTAATCATCTTATATATAACATTCGTCTTACTTGTCTATTGTCTCCCACTTTGACTCAATAATGGCCCATGCTTGTCTTCAACCTGTTTCATAGCACCTACTGGGCCTGGCACACAGTAGGCACTAAGCAACAACCATTTAACTGATATGTGAATTCCTGCAGCTGAACTACCTCATTCAGCCCTCTTCGGTGAGAAGGAAAAGGTAGTGCATTTCTCCCTCCTTTTACCGTCGGGGAAATGGACACTCGGAGCGGCAAAGCCTGAACCCAGGTCAGGGCAGGAGAAGCACCGGTTCTTGACCTCAGGTTTTGCTCTCAGATTTGCCTCGCTGCCCGTTCTGCCCAGAACTTACTCTTGGGACAGGCCCGTGGGCCTAGGGAAATACCCGCGAGCTGCAGCAGCATGCCCCCCACGCCGCATCGGCCACGCTCCAGGATCGCTCTGCCCTCAGGACGGATGCGGGGGCCGCGGGGCGGGGTGGCGTCCAGGTCCGGGTCCGGGGTCAACAGGTCCAACTTCAGCGCGTTTCCCTCAAGGCGCCCTTGGGCTGAGGGGTCCGACAGAGCGGAGTGCGGGGTTCAGTGGTGGAGCCGGACCCGGGCCTAGCTCGGGCCTTCCTGGGCCGCGACACCCCCCAACTCACCGGAGGCGGGCCGCCGGTAGTAGTCAGGACAGAGCGTAGGGTCTGGGGGGATGGGCCCCGAAATGCGGGACGGGCCCTCGCACATGCCGCCGTCGTAGCCCTGTAACGGTGCACCGAGGCCTGCCAGGCTGCGTCCCTGGGGTCCCGACCTCCGTCCTCAGCCCCGGGCCATTCCCTGGACGGGACCCCGGCCCGGCCTGCACTAGCCGCCTGCGCTCCTCGCCCACTTCCCTCATTCGTTCGCGCCCCTCCCCCTCGACACCCAGGCAGGGGCTCACCAGAGCAGTTTTTTGCAGCCCGCCGCTGAAACTCGACGGGTTTGCTGTTGCTAAGCAACAATAGTTTCCGCCTCTGGGGTCAGGGGCCAATGCCCCTGGCGCAAAGTCTTCTGGGGTTTGTAGTTCCAGTTCAGGGTAGAGCTGATCGATCGCCAGTCCCTTTTCCCACCCCGGCTCTCGCCTCCGAGCCAGTCTTCCGGGTACAGCAGTGAAAAGGGCCCGTCTTCGCCTTCACTCCCAACTCCCAGCAGATGTGCTGACTCCGCGCAGCTATGGCCGCAGCAGGGACCGAGAGGCGACCAGGAGCCCAAGAGGGGTCGGCGGAAGGGCCTGCACAGCTCTCGGAGGCACCCCATGGCCACGTTCAGAGCTCTGAGGTGAACATCGGGGCTGTCTAGCCTTTACTGTTGGCCTCGGCGCTCTCTAGGAGGCCAAACTCTGTACGTTGACCCCCTAACTGGCAGGACAGACTTCACAGACAGACAGGGGCAGGGGCTGGCGCCCTTCATCCGCATTTGGTGTCTAATGACTGATCCCTGTATCCTTTGGCTATGGTGACCAGGTACCTCTGTGTCACCTCTAGTGTCCAGTAATGGGAAACCAGGGCCTGGTGTCAGCCCATGAGGCCTGTGGGACCCAGGGTGAAGACAGGCGTCCAACAGGACCAGTCTCAGAGCCGGAGCTCCAGGAGGAACGACTCAAGCTGGAGGAAGAGCGGCTCAAGCCAGAGGTGGAGGCACTGGAGGAGAGAGGCCCCAGGCCTATGGCCTCTGTTGTGAGGTCCAGTCATGGTCCCAAGAGGAAGCTAGTCAAGTGAGGGGGCTTTCAGAGGGAAGGAACAATAGGGTTGGTGGGGTGGGGGGTATCACACCCCAGTAGGATTCCAAATTCCTGCACTCCTGCAGGGTGCATCCTTCTCCCCTGCCACCACCATCACTCCTCACCCCTTCTGTCCCTAAGAGAGGGAGTCTCAAGGCCTTGTTCAGGACTGAACTCACATGAGCTCTTAGCCCTTATCCAGTTCGGGGCCTCATTGACCAGGAAAGGGACAAGAATCTGGGCCTGAGGTGGTAGGCATGCAGGGCTATTCCCTCCTGAAGCCTCCTGTCCCCCAGCCTTCCAGGGCCTAGTCACCAAGCCCATCCTAGGGCTGAAGCTGAGCTGCCCCAGGGACTGCCGCTGCAGAGAGAGGACCTGGAAGGTAGCCAGAGCGAGCCTTCGCCATCTACCAAACAGCACAAAAAAGCCAAGAAACGCAAGAGTCTGGGCGCCCCAGTACTCCCAGCTGTGGCCAGCACAGCGTCTGCACCCTCAGAGACCTTGGGGCTAGAGCGTGAGTGGCAGTCCCTGGCCCTTCTCTCCGTCCGCGCCCCCCCCCCCCACCTCCCTGCCTGCTGGCCTCCTGACATGGCACAGTATGGTGCTCCAGCCCCTGCTCTGCCCCGGGTCCTTGCAGGAAAGGCCCAACGCTTACGGCCCCTGTACCAGTACATCAACTATTGCAACCCTGAGCTGAACGAGGCAGGGGAAGCGGAGAGGGAGGCTGAGGCCGAGGTGGAACCTGAGTCGGACCCAACCCTGGTCCCCAAGGAGGCATGTGTGGAACAACTGCCAGCCTCGCTGCCAGTGGCAGGTGAGCTGGGCTCAGGCCGCACTTTGCCCTGCCCCAGTATGTTCGTGTCTCCCACCCATGCTCTGGTTCCCCTTGGCGAGGAGGCTGGAGAGGAGCCTGGGGGTTTGCCCAGCTTGGGGGTCAGTGGCCTCCTCAAGACCGAGCTGGATAAGTCAACTCAGGTGGACATCAGCAAGATGCTAAGTGTCTGCGCTGCCCCACTTGTACCCCCACTGTCTCCTCAGTACAAGTGACTGTCCCATCCCAGGGGTTGCTCCTCTGTTCCCAAGCCAGGACCAGAGCACAGCCTGTGGGCTTCAGCCCTCAGGTGAAAGGGGGAATTCTGCCCTGCCCCAACTTGGGACCTTGAACTTGCTGAAAATAAATGTTTTTCCTTTTTCTCAGACTTTGACTTCCCAAATAAGACACTTGAAGTGGGAGAGCCTGGGAAGGGTGGAGGATTCCCTAGGGCAGGGTTTGAAGCCTGACTGGTCATCTGGATCGCCCAGGAGTTTGACAAAAGTATGGATTTGTGGGCACTACCTCAGGTCTAACTGAATCAATCTGCAGGGGTGGGGCCTGCTTCTGTGCATTTAAAGCAGCGGTTCTCAACCTGTGGGTCGCGAACAATGAAAATACACCCTGCATATCAGATATTTACATTACGATTCATAACAGTAGCGAAATTACAGTTATGAAGTAGCAACGAAAATAATTTTATGGTTGGGGGTCACCACAACATGAGGAACTGTATTAAAGGGTCGCGGCATTAGGAAGGTTGAGACCCACTGATTTAAAGGCTCCTCAAGTAAACCTGAGGATCAGACAGGATATAGCGAGCATGGGGAGGGATGTGATGAGGAACAGGGGGCAGAGAGAGGAAAGGGACTGTCAGGTCACGGAAGCAGGTGCGTGGCCTTGTTCCCTGTCTCCCAGGAAGGGGCTTGCATTTAGTCTGACCATGAGGGGACACTCCCTCACTTGGGATACTCCCTCTGAAGTGGCAGTTTGTTTGCCTGCCCCAAGACTGGCAGCTTTGGGAGGCTCTGTTGTTAAACCACAGCTGGACCAGACTTTGCCCCCATAATGGCCCCTAGTGACAGAGGATCAGGGCCTTTTTACTGGCAGGCAGGGGTGGTGGTGGTGGTGAATGGTCTCCCTGGAGTCTGACAGTCAAGCCACCAGATGACCACTGCCTCTTACCCATAGGACTCTCTAGGAATAGGTGGCCAGTGCTGGCCATTTTGAAAACCCTCATATCCAACTGTTTCCTGGTCCTCCTGCATGTCCCTCTGACACTATAAACACAGGGAATTTCAAATGAATAATTTCTCCTCCCTACAACCTGCTTTTCCTCCTGTATCTCATCTGCACAATGTTCAAGCCCAAATCCTTCACCCCTTCACTTGGCTAGTTCACATGGACCTTTGAGAAACTCAGGGCACCTTCTTTCCTGGCAAGCCAGTGTTGCCCTGCATTGTAGCACCCACATACCACTGCCCTGTGTTTATTAACTGTCTCAGGACTAGACTGTGAACTCCCCAAAGGCCTTTGTCATTGCGTCATAACTACCGAGCAGAGGACCCCCATAAAAGGTATCAAGAAGCCCGGCTGGCATGGCTCAATGGTTGAGCCTCATCCTATGAACCAGGAGGTTGCTGTTTGATTCCCGGTCAGGGCACATGCCCAGATTGTGGGCTTGATCCCCAGTGTGGGGCATGCAGGAGGCAGCCAATCAATGATTCTCATCATCAATGTTTCTAACTCTCCCTCTCCCTTTCTCTCTGAAATAAAAAAAAGTGCATATATACACACACATATATTATACACATATACTAGAGGCCCAATGCACGAAATTTGTGTGAGTAGGCCTTCCTTCCCCCAGATGCCGGCACTGGCTTCCCTCTGGCACCCAGGACCCGGGCTTCCCTTGCAGCCCCAGCTTCGTGCGGAAGGTCGTCCAGAAGGACGTCTGGTCTAATTAGCATATTACACTTTTATTATTATAGATATACATATACATACATACATATGTTTAAAAGGTACCTATGCTTTTCCTGGGATAATGATCTGACTACCCAGGAAGTACTGTCCACAGGGACCATGCAGAATGAATACTTCCCATAGGGATGAACAGAGGTTCTCTGGGATTTTTCAGAGATAGAGGGCCCCTCAAGATAACTGAGCTTGACCCCCTCACATTATGGTTGAAGCCTGGAGAGAAATGGCCTTTTATGAGACCACATCTGGGCCTCAAGGAAGCTCCACCCTTTCCTGAGCCCTGCAGATCTGAGTACCCTGGGGCTCTCTGGCTAAGGCCTGACACAGGAAGGCCAAGCATCTGCTTTCCCTGCGTGGTCTCCAGGGCTGGAGGTATGGACCAACACTGATAAGGAAGCTCTGTTCCTTTCTTCCAGCAGGTGAGGTAGGAAATACTCAGTAACCATAGAAGAAAATGACCTGTCTACATTTCTTGAGGCCTGTTACCTGACAGGTGTGTCTAGGCACAGAAAAGAACAAGTCACCACTCCTCCTAGAAGCTCACTCTAAGGGAGAAATGCAGAAGCAGCACGATGCAAGCAGACACATGCTATGGAAGAGCTGAGGACAAAGACTGTGGGACCACAGGCGGTGGGGGTGACGGTCACGATGCCTAGGAAATAGTGAAGAGGCAGCCCTCCAGCCGATTCCTGGAGAGTTGGGTGGCCTTCCAGGCAGAGGCTATGCCAGGGGTGAAGCCTTGCTAGTATGGAAGATGCCAGCTGCATGCAGGAGGGCCACTTGGTACGGCTGAAGCAGAGCCTGGCCATCAGGAGGCCAGGGTGGGTGAGTCTGAGAGTGATGAGGGGTGTAGGCAAGGAAGGATCTGGGCCCGGCATTTTGGAGAGGTTCTTAGGGCAGCCGTGTGAAGGACAGAGTGAGAAAGGGAGAGGCGGGACACTGGGTGGGAGACTGTTGTCACGGTCCGGGTCTGAGGCCTAGTTTTGGCTGGGGGTTGGAAAATAAGCAACAGGTATTTTGGAAGTTCGCTTCTGGTTGCTGGAACAGGGAGGAAAAAGTTGACTGCACTTTCAATGGCTTGGAAAAACTATTTACTTTGACTCAAAAGAAGATCCTGAGTTTGGGACACAGGTTCTGGGAGGTGATGCTGCCTCCCTCCAGGAGGGGGCGGTGCAGGACAAGCCTGGAACCTTTTGCAGGCTGTTACCCCCGGGGACCAAAACACTGCTGGTTTCCTTGACCACAGGCATCTAGCTACCTCAAGGTTCATATCCTCCCTGGGGCCAACCCAAGAGATATGACAGTTAAAGAAGTTTAAGGGGTGGCCATGGACTCTGGGAGTGCCAACAAAGGATCTGAGATCTTTCTCAAAGCAGCTCTGCACTCGGCCCACTGCAGTCTGCCCGGGACTTCTGGGACTACATCTTTGTAAACAAGGGGTTTGCTGCTGAGCCCTATAAAACCTAAGCAGTGCCACTGAGTCAGCAATGTGACCCTTTCTTAAGTAGGAGCATCTGAGTTGGGCAGAGTAGATGCATGTGTGTTCTCGGTCAATTCCCAAATTTAGGATGGATCTCAACATGCTAGTAACGCAGAGGGACTGATCTGGAGCCGAGCTGGTGGTCCCTGGGAGGAAGGCGGGTGGGGGCAGCCTCTTTCAGCTCTACTAGCGTCCTGCCTGGCGGGGCTCTCTCTGCAGTCCACCTCCTCGTTCAGGCCAGGCTGAGATTCTTGCTGCAGGGAGGGGGCAGTAATCTGGATGGGGATCTAAGAGGGGAGGGGCCAACCCACAAAACATATGATGTTAAAGGGCACTGGGAGTCTGAGGAGCCACAAGTGCTGGGGAAAGAGTAGTTCAGGGTCAGGCTGCAGTCAAATGACCCCGACCAGGCTCCTGACTACGTCACTTATAACTTACAGGAGGCAAGTAACTTTGCTCCTCTCTGCCTCAGTTTTCTGATCTGCATATGACAATATTAATATTAGCACCTTAGAGTGATTTGGATATTAAATAAAATAATATGCATAAAACGTCTACCCTAGGGGGCCCAGCATGCAAAAAACATCTTCCAGTCCTGGCCAGTGTTGCCAAGTGGTTAGAGTGCAGCCCTGTGCACCGAAGGGTCACAGGTTTGATCCCTGGCCACCAGTTGATGTGTCTCTCTCATATCAATGGTTCTCTCTCCCTCCCTCCTATTCCCTCCCACTCTTCTACTCTCTGATAAGCAATGGAAAAACTATCCTTGGGTGAGGATTAACAAAAACAAACAAAAGCATACTCCAACACTAGCCATTGTGATTTCAACTCACAAAGTCAAGGTATAAAACCAGGGCAATATAGGAAACAGGCCAGATGACTTTTATGAGGGGTGCCACGAGGAAGATGGAGCCCACCCTTGGTCTTCCTCTTTCTGGCAAGGAGCCCAGGGCAGGGCAGGGACGGTTAGAAAAGGGAAAAGTCTGGTCCAGGCATAATTCTGGCAGGCTGGAAGTGGACACAAAGCACATGTCCCTCCCCGCACCCTCACCGCGGACTGACATGGCTAAAAGGCCGTCCCTGTGCAGAAGTTGTTAAATGCATGTTTGGTGCCTGGCGGGCTGGCCAGCCAGTGTATGGCCATACACACTTCAAGGGGAAGCGTGTGGGGCCTCCTCCTCAAGTTCAGCCCGTCCAGCCGCTCGGGACCATTCCTCACCTCCCCTCCCCCAGGGTTCCCCTGGAGCCAACTTCACGGTCTTAAGAACAGAACCCCTCCGGACCTGCAGCCCAGGAAGGCGCCACTCCCCAGGATCTCCCTGGACCAGCAGGCCTGACAGCTCCCCATTAGGAAGTCTTGAGTCCCGTTTTCTGAGCAAAGACTTTGCTCTGGAGGCTCCTGGGATGTGGGGACGAGGGAAGAAGCTGGGAGGTGAGGGCAGGTGGTGGCAGGAGCCTGTGTGGCCCACCAGACAGCGATGGATCTGAGGTCAGGGCTGCTGTGGAGACACCAGAAACGATGAAAATAGAAACAATCTACAGCAATAAACAGGCCTTTCATTACTAAAGAAACCTAACCTACCAAACAGCCAACAACCATGTGCCGTAGTGTCAGAGTTTGATTTATTAGCATTTATCAGATGTTCCAGAGTTCTCCCTGTCTTCTCTCTGCCAAACCAAGGGCCCTCTGCTCTAGTCAACAGCCCCTGAGAGCTCTCCTAATGAATATCCCCTCCACCCACCAGGGAAGGGGCAGTCTGAAATCTGGAAGGGCCTAGTCATGTGGGAGAAAGGGCGGTGCGGATCCCTGAGGGATGCCTTGCTGTCCTCGCCATTCCTGAGATGCCCCAAGCCCAAGAAGGGCATGGAAACAAGGCTTTTTGTCATTTTCCTCAGGACGGAGGAATCAGCCAAACTGGCTCCTGGCTAGGCCTTCACATCCAGTTAGGACCACAGATATGCTGAAGAAGCCCCCAAGTCAAGCTTGTGCTCGCCTTGCTCACCAGCACTGACTACACCGAGACCTGGCAGCAGATCTGCCCCTCGCACACTGTGCTAGCCCACAGGCCATGCAACAGGAGCATCACCGCCCTGCAGCTCTGGGGAGTGAGCACGTGCTGGAGGGGCGTTCTACTGGGGCCGCCTTGAGCTCCCCCTGGGCCCTACCCATGTTGACTTGTTACATGAATGACACCGTCTATGCTATAGCCAAGCCCTGCCATCCTGCTCCTGGTCCCTCCCTGGCCCCTTGGCCCCACGGCAGGGAGCCCATGTGCAGGCTCACAGGTTATTCCGCTGGAGCGCCTCACACAGGTTCTGGTTGGCATCGGGTTCCTCCGTCAGCACCTCCACAGCCTCCCATTCCCCGGTTCGGCTGGACCTTTTGATGGCGTCCACCACACTCTGCATGTACAACCCATCCTCAAACGAGGCGGCCATGGAGACGGGGGTGTGGTCCCAGGTGCGGCGGTCCCCCTGCCCCTGGAAGGACTCCCGCAGGGCCTGCACCATGTACACCATGCCCTTCAGGTAGAGCAGCGGGACATCCTGGGGCCCCTGCTCAGGCAGCCCTGCGCCCACAGCCAGCGAGTCCCTCAGCAGCAGCTCCTCCTGTGTGGCAGAGTTCTTCTGCCCGTAGAGGTCAGCTCCCCGGGCAACAAGGCGTCCTGCAGAGCCCACCACCATGACCTCATGCACAAAGGCACCCGGCATGTTGAAGTTGAGTGTTACTGTGCTGCACACCCCCCCGCCCATGAGCATCTGGAAGAAACAGAAGTCATCGCTGGTGACATGCCGGATGCCACGAATGGCCGCATTCTGCCTCACAAAGGTCTTGAGGAGCCCGTGGACCTTCTCCGCTCTTTGGCCAGTCAGGTGGGTCAGCAGGTCCACAATGTAGGTGCCCATGGTGTGCAGGCCTCCTCCGCCCATGAGCTCGTCGCAGATCCAGCCGTAGTTGGGGCTGAGCAGGCTGCCTGAGTAGACGCGGGCATCGCAGATCATCACTGCACCCACATAGTGCTCGGCAATCAGCTGCTTCATGCGCACGAAGGCAGGCAGGAAGCGCAGCACGTTCCCCACCAGGCTCATCAGCTGCGGGTAGTAGCGAGAGGCTGTCACCATCCGGAAGGCATCCACCGAGGTTGCTGCCTTCTCACAAACCACATTCTTCCCAATACCTGGGAATAAAACACAATAGGAAATCTCAAAGTTCCAAGGGGTTTACACTGGGGGGAAGGAGAGGGGAATGTATTTCTCGAAGGCAGATGGACTCAGGAAAGCCTCTTACGAGACCAGATGATGGCCTTGGACAAGAGGAAACACGACTTCAGCTTGGATGAAAATGGTACCCACTGTCTGGGACTGGAGAAAGTGTTAGGAGCTGGACAAAGAGGAGTAAGTTCTTAAGGGAAAATGAAAGGAGTAGAGACACAAGGCATAAACCAGGAGGGGGAAGCAGAGTTGGTGCGATGGTAATTTTATGTGTCAACTTGGCGAGGCTATGGTGCCCATCAAATACCTCTGGACATTGCTGGGAAGGTATGTGATTGATATTTAAACCAGTAGACTTTGAATAGAGTAGATTACCCTCCATAATGTAGGTGGGCCTCACCCAATCAGTTGTAGAGCTTAAGAAAAAAGACTGAGGTTTCCTGAAGTGGAAGAAATTCTGCTTCCAGACTCAAGTTTGCAACATCAACTTTTGCTGGGATTTCCATATTGTTGTCCTGCCCTGTGGATTTCAGATTTGTCAGCTCCTACAATCACATGAGCCAATTCCTTAAACTAAATCTCTATCCACACCCCTCCCCCCAATATATCTTACTGGTTCTGTTTCTCTGGAGAACACTGCCTCATATAAGTGTGCTGGAGAGGTAGACATACTTCTTGGACATGCTCATGTACTTTTTAAAAATATATATATTTTATTGATTTCAGAGAGGAAGGGAGATGGGGAGAGAGGTAGAAACATCAATGATGAGAGAGAATCACTGATCAGCTGCCTCCTGGGCAACCTGGGCATGTACCCTTGACCGGAATCGAACCCGGGACCCTCCAGTCTGCAGGCCGAAACTCTATCCACTGAGCCAACAGGCCAGGGCATGCTTATGTACTTTTATGCATTTATTAGATCACCAGCTTTGGGCAAGAGAATCTATATTTTAGGGGATGGGCTCTGCACTGTCAGGTGTAACTGCAGAAAGGGCTCTAAGATTCCCTGCAGACTGTTCTTTGGAAACACTGGTTCAGTAAGTTAGTATAGTCAAAGGCCAGAAAATGCTTGGCTCCAATAGGTGGGGAAAGGGAGTGAAAACATCTGCTCTGCCCTCATGCCCATTCTGAGTCCACTGAAGCTGGAAGGCACTCCGAGAGGAAAACAAAGCTAGACGAAACCCAAGGAGAGCCTGAGACTGAGCAGCTTACTTCCATGTGAGGAAACAGAGAAGACCAGCATTCCTCCGTGTTTTAAAATGCAAGTTCATGAGGGTATGAGCAGCCGTAAGACACCAACACCTGGGGTACGCCTGTGAGCATGGGGTGGTTCAGTTAAAAGGTAGTCCTATGCTATTACCCAATAAAAAACTTACAAAGCCCAAGAAGTCGTATGGACTAGACCAGGGGTGGGCAAACTTTTTGACTCGAGGGCCACAATGGGTTCTTAAACTGGACTGGAGGGCCGGAACAAAAGCATGGATGGAGTGTTTGTGTGAACTAATATAAATTCAAAGTAAACATCATTACATAAAAGGGTACGGTCTTTTTTTTCAATAGTTTTATTCATTTCAAACGGGCCGGATCCGGCCCGCAGGCCGGAGTTTGCCCACAGCTGGACTAGACGCACACACAGGTGCAGATGGCAGGATCAGGGGAGGCTTCACAGGGGAGTGAGGTTCTAGGGAGTATAAGGGGGAAAAGGCATCCAGACAGAGGAAACTGCATGTGCAAAGGCACTGAGGTAAGGAAGGGCCAAGAGTTAAGATTCCTGCCCTGACCTGCCTTGACCGGATAGAGCATCGGCCTGCAGACTGAGGGGTCCTGGGTTCGATTCCGGTCAAGGGCATGTGCCTTGGTTGCGGGCATATCCCCAGTGGGAGATATGCAGGAGGCAGCTGATCAATGTTTCTCTCTCATTGATGTTTCTAACTCTCTGTGCCTCTCCCTTCCTCTCTGTAAAAAATCAATAAAATATATTTTTAAAAAAAGTTAAGATTCCTAAAGGCCTGTGTGTACACCAGGAACTTGGCTGAAGGGGCTACACAGGGTCTATAAGCCACGTGGGAAATTGAATAGTCAGTTGTATCACTCACAGAGACAGTCAAGGGAGAGGGGTAAGTTTGGGGGTGGAATCCAAAATTGAGCTCTTAATACTCCCGTCCCCAAGTCTTCCCCATCTCAGTCAATAGCTACTCCATTCACCCAGTTTCTCAAGCCAAAGACTTGAGAGTCATCTCTCACATCCCATTTGTTTGTTTTTTTTGTTTTTTTAGAGAGAGGAAGAGGATGGGGAGGAGCACCAATGTAAGAGAGCAACCTCGATCAGTTGCCTCCCACATGCACCCCAACTGGGGATCAAACACGCAACCTGGGTATGTGCCCTGACCAGGGATCAAACCTGCCACCTACAGTGTGTGGGACGATGCTCAACCAACGCTTCCTCACACTTGTCGGACTTTAGGATTAGGGACAGGAGAATCACAACACTGGGTGAGAATTTGGCCACTTGGCTGCGGAACACATAGGACTGCCCAGGAAAGCAATGAGGATATTAGATCCTCATACACAAGCACCCCATCTGAGAGCTGTAGCTCCGGCCACACCAGGGCTTCTTGCTGGAACTATTCTCTTCAGTGGGTGGACACTGCAGTGTGGGGAGGAGAAGAGGTGGGTGCGAAGGAAGAGGACTTCTGAGAGTTTGGTGGTGATAAAACTAGGGTAAGTAATCTCCGTTTCATGCCAGGAGATGTCAGGGAAGGGGGAGAGACCTTCCTTCTTGAGCCCCAAACAATAGAGAGCTCTTGAACTCAGGAACCAGCAGTATTATCAGTGTGGGAGGAGCTAAAGGCCATTTTTAAAAATATATATATTTTTAACTGATTTCAGATAGGGAGGGAGGGAGAGAGATAGAAACATCAATGATGAGAGAGAATCACTGACTGGCTGCCTCCTGCACGCCCCCTACTAGGGGGGATGTAGCTTGCAACCCAGGCATATGCCCTTGGCAGGAATCAAACCTGGGACCCTTTAGTCTGCAGACCTATGCTCTATCCACTGAGCCAAACCTGCTAGGGCTAAAAGCCATTTTGAGTTAAATAAGCTCCTGCAGGCCAGCTACCTGGGGTCTTACCTTTAGGAAGACGTGGGTGGCCTGAAAGACTTTCTTACTTAAGTTTCTCTAGCGTTCCTGCCAGCAAGTCAAAGGGTTAGCGAAGCCGAAAACTGCTCTGTCTCCTGGGAATGGGGAAAGCGTGGATGCTGAGTGCCTATTAGCTCTGATCTCCTGTGGGGTGAACAAGTTTCACGCTGCAAGCCTCTCTGCGGCCATAATCCCCAGAATAGTTAGGAGTGAAGTGTCCTTGAGCACCAGAGGCCCGAGAAGCTGCCTGACCACCATTTCCCTCTCTAGTAAAGCACCACAGGTTCACAGCTCTGGGACCACACACCTCTGTGCCCCTGCCTAGAGGTGTGGGACTAGATCAATGACTTCAAACAGCAGGGTAGAGAAGCAGCCCAGGAAAAGCAACACTTTTGTGTTTTTTATAAAATCCAGGGAATATCTCTATGTATTTTAAAACATAAAAGGTACTGCTTCTAGAGAAATAACTTGGAAAGCACTAGACTGAGTCACTCTTGCTCACGGCCCTTCTACACTCTTTCCTGGGTCACAGTCCCATGTCGGCTCCATGGGTCACACCAGCAGACTGGCTCCCATGGGTAGAATTTGTGACTGTCTTCATTCATCCACTGTGTTAGGCCTTGTGTCAAACTCTGGGGACACAACATCGGGCATAGTCTCTACCTTCAGACAACTTACAATTTAGTAGAGAGAGAGTGTCATTGACCAAATTATCATATAAATACACGTAGAACTGCATCTGTGATAAATGCCATGAATGATATAAATGGTAATATGAAAGCATATAGCAGGGATCTGACCTGGACTGGGGCTCAGGGAAGGTATCTCAAGGGACTGGTGTTCTTGGGATTAAATTATCTGGGTCACGCTGCTTGAGGAATGATCTCTTGTTATCTCAAGAGCCTGTGGGGAAAGAATTGGCAAACTCAGTGTTTTTCTAATGAAGCATATAAGTGCCAAGAACTGGGCACAGAAACTTACCTTTTAGTGACAGTTTTAAGAAAACATTCAACGGTGGCAAAGATGTTAGGGCACTTTGCACATTAAAATATAGTTTTCTGAACTGAGAAATAAAACATGTCAGGATCCCACCCTCTCCTTTAAGGAATTTATGGGAAAGATTCAAGGATAAAATTTGTAGAAGAAATGAAAAAAGGTAAAACAAAAACAGAAAATCAGATGCCACAGAGAGAGTTGTGATATGAAAAGAACAACAATGCAGGATCAGTCCACAAATTAATTTTAGGAAAAACTAATAAAAATGAGGGCAAAAAGCAATCTTTATGGCCTCAGAAGTCAGGCAAAAATATAATGATCTAACAAGCAGAGGAAAATGCAATTCTGCCTACAGCATTAAGACTTAGTAAGAAGTCGCAAATCAATAAACACGATACATCACATAAACAAATTGAAAGGGGAAAATCACGATTGTATCAATAGACGCAGAAAAATCATTTGACAAAATCCAACACCCATATTCTTATTTATTTACTTTTTAAATCGATTTCAGAGAGGAAGGGAGAGGGAGAGATAGAAACATCAATGATGAGAGAGAATCATTGATTGGCTACCTTCTACCTGCCCCCTACTGGGGACCAAGCCTGCAACCTGGTCATGTGCCCTTGACCAGAATCGAACACGGGACCCTTCAGTCCGCAGGCTGATGCCCTATCCACTGAGCCAAACCAGCTGGGACCCAATACCAATTTTTGATAAAAACTCTCAGCAAAGTGGGAATAGTGGGAGCATATCTCAACATGATAAAGGCCATATATTACAAACCTACATCAACATCACACTCAATGGGCAAAAACTGAAAGCATTTCCCCTAAGAACAGGAACGAGATAGGATGTCCGCTTTCACCACTTATTCAGCATAGTACTGGAAATCCTAGCCACAGCGATTAGACAAGAAAAAATAAAAGGCATCCAAATTGGAAAGGAGGAAACTCTCATTATTCACAGATGACACGATATTGTATATAGAACACCCTAAAGACTCCAACAAAAAACTGCTAGATTTAATAAATGAATTTGGCAATGTAGCAGGATACAAAAATCAACACCCAAAAATTGATGGCTTTTTTTCCCCTCTTAATATTTTTATTGATTTCAGAGAGGAAGGGAGAGGGAGACAGAGATAGAAACATCAGTGATGAAAGAGAATCATTGATCAGCTGCCTCCTGCATGCCCCACACTGGGGATCGAGCCCACAACCTGGGCATGTGCCCTGACCAGGAATCGAACTGTGACCTCTTGGTTCATAGGTCGATGCTCAACCACTGAGCCATGCAGGTGGGGCTCAATGGCTTTTTTATACACCAATAATGAATTCTCAGAAAGAGAAACTAAACAAACAATCCCATTTATCATTGCAACAAAAAAAATTAAGATACTTAGGAATAAACTTAACCAAGGAGGCAAAAGACCTGTACTCAAAAAACTACACGACGTTGAAAAAAGAGATAGAGGAAGATATAAACAAGTGGAAGAATATACCGTGTTCATGGATTGGTAGAATCAACATCATTAAAATGTCCATACTACCCAAAGCAATGTACAGATCAATGCAATCCCTAGTAAAATGCCAACAGCATATTTCACAGAGCTAGAACAAATACTCCAAAAATTTATATGAAGTAAAAAAGACCCGAATAGCTGCAGCAATCTTCAGAAAGAAAAACAAAGTTGGAGGACTCACAATACCAGATTTCAAGTTATACTACAAAGCCACCATAATCAAAACAGCCTGGTACTGGCACAAGAACAGGCATGTCGATCAATGGAATAGAACAGAAATTGACCCAAGTCATACGCTCAATTAATATTTGCCAAAGAGGAGGAAGACGTGGCTGCTGTAGTGCAGCTCCGTCCCTCCCGCCTGCTCCTGACTCAGGCTGCTCGCTCTGCCGAGGAACAAGTCGGTCAGGAAGCCGGTCAGGAAGCCGGCCGCAGCCATGCCTTTTAAAGATACCCGGAAGACACCCGTGGAGCCGGAGGTGGCGATTCACCGAATCAGAATCACGCTAACCAGCCGCAATGTCAAGCCCCTGGAGAAGGTGTGTGCTGACTTGATCAGAGGCGCAAAGGAAAAGAATCTCAAGGTGAAGGGGCCCGTGCAGATGCCGACCGAGACGCTGAGAATCACCACAAGGAAGACTCCCTGTGGGGACCGGTTCCAGATGCGGATCCACAGGCGGCTCGTCGACCTGCACAGCCCTTCTGAGATCGCCAAGCAGATCACTTCCATCAGCATTGAGCTGGGGGTGGAGGTCGAGGTCACCATTGCAGATGCGTAAATCAGGCTTTTTAATAAATTGGCTATCAGTTTAAAAAAAAATTTGACAAAGAAGGCAAGAACACAATGGAGTCAAGACAGTCTCTTTAATAAATGGTGTTGGGCCTGGCCGGTTTGGCTCAGAGAATAGGGTGTCGACCTGTGGACTGAAGAGTCCCAGGTTCGATTCCAGTCAAGGGCACATGTCTGGGTTGCGGACTAGATCCCCGATGGGGGGCGTGCAGGAGGCACCCGATCCATGATTCTCTCATCATTGATGTTTCTCTCTCTCCCTCTCCCTTCCTCTCTGAAATCAATAAAAATGTGTTGTTTTTTTTAAAAAATAATAAAATAAATGGTGTTGGGAAAATTGGACAGATATAGGCAAAAAAATGAAACTAGACCACCAATTTACACCATACACAAGAATAAACTCAAAATGTATAAAAGGCTTAAATGTAAGTCATGAAACCATAAAAATCCTAGAAGAAACCATAGGCAGCAAAATCTCAGACACCTCTAGTAGCAATATGTTTACAGATACATCTCCTACAGAAAGGAAACTAAGGAGAAAATAAACAAATGGCACTACATCAAAATACAAGGCTTCTGCACAGCAAAAGAAACCATCAACAAAAGGAAAAGAGAGCCCACTGTATGGGAGAACAAAATTGGCAATGATATATCTGATAAAGGGTAAATATCCAAAATATACAAGGAACTCATACAACTTAACAAAAGGAAGGTATTAAAAAATGGGCAAAGGACCTAAATAGACACTTCTCCAAAGAGGACATACAGAAGGCCAAGAGACATATGAAAAAATGCTCAAAGTCAATAATCATCTAGAGATGCAAATCAAAACGACAATGAGGTACCATCTCACACCTGTCAGAATGGTACACGGCTTTGCTGGCACATATGCACTCTTTTGTTGAAATTTTCTATGACCAAAATGCGGCTGCTCAGGCAATAACAGTTAACGGTGCTCGCTATCACGACATGATAATCCAGTTTTTTGTGCCGTGGAGGCCATTTACCCGATATGCTATTCCATACATAACCCTATACTGTATACTTTATGAATCAATAAAAAATTTACAATTTTTAATTATAAACCTGTGTTTTCTATCAAAATTACTTCTTGCGTGAATTTTGGGACACCCTTTATGTACCTCTATGTTCATAGTAGCACAATTTACAACAGCTAAGATCTCAAAAGAGCCGAAGTGCCCATCAGTAGATGAGTGGATAAAAAAAGCTGTGGTACATTTATACCATGGAATACAATGCAGCAGTAAAAAAGAAGAATCTATTACCCTTTGCTGAGACAGCATGGAGGGACCTGGAGAGTATCATGCTAATTTAAATAAGTCAGTTAGAGAAAGACAAACATCACATGGTTGCACTCATATGTGGAATCTAAGTAACAAAATAAACAGATGAATGGAGTGGATCCAGAGGCATGAAAGCATGGAACAGAGTGGGGAATCTCAGAGGAAAGGTGGGGGAGGGTGGGTGGGAGGTAATCAACCAAAGCCCTTGAATGCATATATGCATAAGACATGGACACAGACAACAGGGTGCTGAAGGCCTGGGGCGGGAGAAGGGTATGGGGGCAGGCTGGAGGAGGCCAATGTGGGGGAAAGGGGATATATATAATACTTTCAACAATAAAGAATTATAATAAAAAGACTTAATGAGAAGTAAACTTAACATTCCTGGACCTCAGTTTCTGTAACTGAAAATGAAGACAGTGGATTAGATCAGCGTCTCTCCATCCTTAGTGTGCATCAGAATTGAAGGATTGTTTAACAGATTCTCAGGCCTCACCCTAGATTTAGAAGGTCTGGGATGGGGCCCGAGAATCTGGATGTATAACAAGTTCCCAGGTCATGCTCATGCTGTTGGTTCAGGGACCACACTCTGAGAACCAGTGGATTAAACATTTTTCCATGGCCCCTGCTGGCCCATTAGTTCCAGAAGAAAATACAGTTCTACAACTATTACGAAAGTTTTAGGAAAATCTTAATCTATGTCATATATATCCCTACTAGAGGCCCGGTGCACGGAATTTGTGTACTGGTGTGTTTGTGTGTGGGGGGCATGGCCTGTGAGGATCGGCCCACTATGGGAGGGCCACTCCTCCTGGTCAGCAGAGTGGCTGTGGACCCGCCCTCTGAGGGAGTGCACTGACCACCAGGGGGCAGCTCCTGAGTTGAGCGTCTACCTCCCAGTGGTCAGTGCCTGTCATAGCAACTGGTCATTCCGCCATTCAATCGATTTGTATATTAGGCTTTTATTATACAGGATAGGCACATATCTGTATCAGTGCTATATGCCTCACATTACTGCTTGTTAAGTCTCTGCGACTTAATGTTTACAAAGACTTATCTTTTACAATGCTTAGCATAGCACAATGACAGAGGATTCCTAACTAAATAGAGGCTTTAGATCAGTGGTTCTCAACCTTCCTAATCCCGTGAACCTTTAATGCAGTTCCTCATGTTGTGGTGACCCCCAATTTCATTGTTACAAATTGAACATAATTAAAGCATAGTGATTAATCACAAAAACAATATGTAATTATATGTGTGTTTTCTGATGGTCTTAGGCGACCCCTGTGAAAGGGTTGTTCGACCTCCAAAGGGGTCGTGACCCACAGGTTGAGAACCACTGCTTTAGATGCATATGATAAACTTTTCACTGGTTCAAGATCTGAAAGAGCTAATCTAATATTAGAGTACTTCAATAGCTGTAGTGCTAAATATGTTTTGTTTTTTTAAAATATATTTTATTGATTTTTTTACAGAGAGGAAGGGAGAGGGATAGAGAGTTAGAAACATCGATGAGAGAGAAACATTGATCAGCTGCCTCCTGCACACTCCCCACTGGGGATGTGCCCGCAACCAAGGCACATGCCCTTGACTGGAATCGAACCTGGGACCCTTGAGTCCACAGGCCGACGCTCCATTCACTGAGCCAAACCGGTCAGGGCTAAATATGTTTTTTTTTAAAATTATTTTATTATTTATGTTTGTTTTTCAACATCATTTTTTAAAAAAAATCTTCATCCAAGGGTATTTTTCCATTGATTTTGAGAGAGATTGGAAGAGAGAGGGAAAGACAGAAATATCGATGTGAGAGAAACATCGATTGGTTGCCTCCTGCACTCGCTCTGGAGCCTGCAACCAAGGTACATGCCCTTGACTGGAACTGAACCCGGGACCCTTCAGTCCACAGGCCGACGCTCTACCTACTGAGCGAAACTGGCCTGGGCTAAATATGTTATTTTTTTAAGCTCTAAAAAGATTGAGGATCTAAGGTTTAGACAGCCCTAATAATAGAAAGGAAGAAAGAGAGATATATGTGGTAAAAGCACAGAAAATATACTCTCGTGTGTGTGTGTGTATATATATACGTATATATGTAGATTCATACATGGGGGCACACAGGTGGAATGGCAGTGAGGGTCTTTTGGGATATTGGCTCTGAGGACCTTTAAATACATTGTACAGGAGACCTGACTTCCCCTCATATTGTGATGCCAGTGTCTTTCTTGGTCAGCATTTGCAGGAAGTCATATACATGCTGGAAAGGCTGAATGATGCCCCTATTTTACCCTCATTTCACAGTGGCCCACAGAGATTGAGAGGGACAGAAATAGGACCAGAAGTGGGGTCTGATGTCATGGTCAGCTTGGTGTTCTGCGTACAGCAGTTCATATAACTACACCGTCCTTTGGGAACACTAGAGGAGGAGTTCTGGCCTCTTCCATATATGTTAAAGTGAAGTCAGAATTCTCACTAAAAAAAAAGGGAAAGCATTGCTTTCAAAACAGTCTTAGTGATTCCTTTGGGGCCTGAGTGGGCAATGCCTGAGGGACATGGGCTCTCCCAGGCCCACCAACTCCTAGGATCATGTACCACCAAGGATACTCATTCACACTTCTTCCTGATAACAGAGACATGGAGAGAAGGCTAATGACCCTGTTTCACCAAGGGCTGGGACACAAGATTCTAGAAGTTTCCGATCATTCCTGTACTTCCTGTACATTCCTGTTTATATTAAACTAGAGGCCCTGTGCATGAAAATTCATGCACTGGAGGGGGGGTCCCTCAGCCCAGCCTGCGCCCTCTTGCAGTCCAGGAGCCCTCAGGGGATGTCTGACTGACAGCCCTTTGCGAGAGGCTACAGGTGGGTGGAGGGATGGTGCTGGCTAGCGAGTGGCCAGCCCTGCCCCCCATCACCCCACTGCTGCGGCTGCCATTGGTCTCCCTCTGCAGGAGGCGACCTGGTGGGCTGATCATGGGACGGTGATGGCCGGCCCCGCCCCCCCATCCTCCTCCACCACCGCTGGTTGCCCTCTCCCCGCCACTGCCGTCCCCTCCCTCTGCCGGCTGGCACACAATTTAGCTGGCCTGGCACCGCCTGCCCAGCTGGCCCTGCCCCCCCACCATCATTCTGCAGTTCAGTCGATTTGCATATTATGCTGTTATAATATAGGATGGCCCAAAGTCAGCCTTTTCCCATACCAGGAACCTGAAAATAGCAGCCTGGTGGCCAAAGAATCCTGGGATTTTGCCTTTCTTCCTACAGAGCTTGGAAAGGGTTTCTGTGGGGACCCTAAAATTCAAGAAGCCTCTAGAACTCTGCCTCTTGACATACCTGGCCTCACCAACCTGCATTCATGCCACAAAGGATGGCAAAAAGTCAAGCGGCCATGGTAGCTTGATTCCCTTGAAACAGCCCTCTGTTAAAGTGTTGGCTTAGGTCTACTTTTAAACTCAATCTGGGAGCCATTCATTATCTGCTTTCCTAAGAGTCAGAGCCAATGAACAGCTCCAATGTTACATATATCCTGAGAGAGAGAGAGAGAGAGAGAGAGAGAGAGAGAGAGAGAGAGCTAGCTCTTTGGAAAAGAAAGCCAGCCACCTATAATTTTTGGTCAAAACTTACATGCCTCAAATCAACAACTAGACAGATTCATGTTCTTGCTCATTCAATGAACATTTATCCTTCCCTACCCAATGGGCCAAAAGTGACAAACACCTTCTAACCTGAGAACAAGGAAAAAACAAAAAAACAGAGCCTTGGGCCCTCCACCATGGTAGTAGCCAGAAGGTGTGGTGGTCAGCCAAGACACAGGGACCTTCGACTGCATTCGAGAAACACTTGGTTCCTATCAAATTATAATATTCAGTCAATTAATTATATGCTACCTGAATTATTACTTATCTTTTCTCATTTATCTTGTAATGTGCGTTATTTCTAGGCTCTTCAATTGGACTGTGAAATCTGAAGGTAAGGAGAGCTCTCTGATCCAACCCCACTTTGAATGTCCAGAATAATATCAGGACAGTGCCTGGCACACAGAAGGCATTTAAAGAATTGTGTATGGCCTGGCCGGTGTGGCTCATCGACCTATGAACCACGAGTTCATGGCTCATTTTCTGGTTAGGGCTTGCGGGCTTGATTCCGTGTGGGGCATACAGGAGGCAGCCAATTAATGATTCTCTCTCATCATTGACGTTTCTATCTCTTTCTCTCTCTCCCTTCCTCTCTGAAATCAATAGAAACATATATATTTGAAAAACCGCTGGATGAATGTTTACTGATTTGTTTTCCTATTAAAGTAGATTCTGGCTTATATAAGACAGAGAGAAGAATTTTTCTAGTTGACAGGAAAGAAGCCTAACAGGAAGTGTAGGACAATGGCTTAGCAAGCTACGCCCAGCCAG
The DNA here is from genome assembly GCF_964212035.1 of Myotis nattereri. Lineage (NCBI taxonomy): Eukaryota > Metazoa > Chordata > Mammalia > Chiroptera > Vespertilionidae > Myotis > Myotis nattereri. The sequence continues at coordinate 13,307,944 of NC_138090.1, forward strand.
GGGCAGGAGGCTGCTGAGCCAACTGCTTCCCGAGGGAACAGAGATGTGAGCAGGCTGTCCTGCGGATCCTGTCGGGGCAGCCCAGTGCTGTAGAGCGCCTTCCTGCCCTCTGGCATACAAGATTGCCAAGTCTGGCAGGAAGGGTGTGTACTCAAACTAGTCAAGGCCTAACAAAACATTGCAAGTGGCAGCCTCGCTACACACCCTCCCCTCCCTTTCTGTGGTGATGCATGGCACAGAAATGGAAGAACAAATCTGTCCATTCCCCAGTGCCCAGGTCTTTGAACTCTGACTTCATAGAGAGAAACTTTTTACATTGCCTGAAATGTAATACTCTCTCGTCCCTGTGACAAGCCAACTCTTGAGGCATTGGCTTAATTTCTTCTCAGAGATTTACTTACGGGAGGCGGGGAAGGCTGCCTTCCCCAGCATTAGAGCACTGCCCCAGAGTACCAGCCCCTGCAGACTCAAGCCCAAAAAGGACCACCCAGAGGGAAGCACAATCTGCCTGTCTGCCCGTCCGTACCTAGAGCCTTCACAGATATTTGCCGGGTGAGCGGAGGGGGGATATTGATGCACACCAGATCCACGTCTTGGTGCAGTAAGACATCGTCCGTCTGGCTGGTGTAGAAGGTGATGTTCATCTCCTCTGCAAGCTGTTTCGCCTCCTCCTCAGTCTTCCCCCACAGTGCCTCCACGGTGAACCCTTCCGCCCTCAGCAGTGGGACCAGAACCCGGGCGGAGCTGCCAGTCCCAAACACGCCCACTCCTGGGAGCATCTTCATGCCGGATTCTCTGTTCACCAACTCATCTCCTCACAAGAGCCTCCAACATGAAGACGACCGTCCCACAGTCCTGGTCAAACATGGCTCCTGGAACAGCAAGAGTACACTGGCTGTTAGTGAAGGCACACTCAGTTGAGGCTCTCTGGCTTATTCGGAAGCCAAAAGTTCTCAAAAGCACAAAGGAAACACTCCTCCGAAATGAAAAGCTGCATAAGCTTCTCGCAGGGAGACTAAAGGATATTAGCAAAATCCATCTCTTGGAAGAGGGGAAAATGAAAATATGAGCAAAGCTGGGTTCAAATCCCTATTCTGTTACTTAATTTCCTCTGTGACTGTGGTCAACACATTATACTTTCAGGGCCTAATGGTAAAAGTTCATGAAGAGTGGGAAACAAAAACCAGTAAAAGATGAAAGAGGAGCTATACAGATTATAATTTTTAAAAAGTTTATGGTGGCAGCCCTTGCTGGCTAGCTCAGTTGGCTGAGCATCGTCCAGACACACCAAGATTGCAGGTTTTATCTCTGATCCGGGCACATGTAAGAGTCAACCAATGAATGCATAAATACTACCTGAGATGATATTTTTTGTATATAGATATTCACGTCAACACTGACTATGGTAGTGAAAAATTGGGAAACAATCTAGATGTTCAATAACAGTAATGCAGTTTTTTTGTTTGTTTGTTTGTTTGGTTGGTTAATCTTCACCCAAAGACATATTTTTCCATTGATTTCTAGAGAGAATGGGAGACAGAGAGGAACATCGATATGAGACAGACACATGGATTGGCTGCCTCCCACAAGTGTCCCCACTGCGGCTGGGGAACCTGTAATTGAGGTACGTGCCCTTGACTAGGACTCAAACCCATGACCCTCTGGTCCACAGGCCGGGGCTCTAACCACTGAGCCAGCAACTAGCAGCTCTATTGCTCTGAGAGGATGGAAGGGAAGGAGGGAGGGAGGGAGGGAGAAAAAGATTGATGTGAAAGACACATCAACTGGTTGCCTCCTGCATGGGTCCTCAGCCCCGTGAGGATCAAACCCACAACCCAGATATGTGCCCTTGACCGGAAATCGAACCCGTGGCCCTTCAGTGTTTGGGATGATGCTCTAACCATTGGGTGACACTGGCTAGCACAGTAATGGGTTTGACAAATAACACTACAGGCCCTCAATAACCTGAAAGACATCACCATATATTCCTTAAAAAGTGGGAAAACAAAACATTGTGTGCAGTATGACATCAATTTTGTTTTTGTTTAAAGCATAAGATATATATATGTATAAATATATGAAAATATTAAAGGATATCTATAACGTATCTCTAAACATATTACACATAACAGTAGAAGGACCAGAATACACCTGAATTTCATAATGATTACTCAGGCTGATGGGATTCAGGGTGATTTTTGTTTTTTAAATATTGCCAAATTTTCTACAATGGATATGTTTACTTATTTTTCCTTCTGAACACAAGGGTTATAAAATGAAACAAAGAACAAAGCTAAACAGAATTCTGCTTTGAAGTAAAGATGAGATTTAGGTGTGCTCAGGGTATCAGGTTTCCCCATAGGGCACCCTTCCCCCAGCTAAACCAGCGGTCCCCACTCTGGCTGTGTATTAGGGTCACTGGTCCTAGACCCACTGAATCATGAGCCATGTCACCATTATTTTTATTGTCTTTATGTTTCGTTTTGTGGTAAAATACACAGAAAACTTATCATCTTAACCCAGAACACATAGTTATTCTATTTTTAATATATTTTTATTGATTTCAGAGAGGAAGGAAGGAGAGAGATAGAAGTATCAATGACGAGAGGGAATCATTGATCGGCTGCCTTTTGCACCTCCATATTGGGCATCAAGCCCGAAACCTGGGCATGTGCCCTGACTGGGAATCGAACCATGACCTCCTGGTTCAAAGGTCAATGCTCAACCACTGAGCCAGACTCAGGAAATTATCATAAACCTTCCCTCCAATAATTTCTTCCTATATTCTCTGTCTCATGGAATGTTATCATTGTCAACTCAGAAAGCTAGCACCAGCATCTGCAACCTCTCTATTTCCTTACCAGTACAGGCAACTCAACATCAAGTCTGGTTAATCCTAGCTCTTTGTTATCTCTCTCTTTAAAAAAAAAAAAAATTTTTTTTTTATTGATTTTTTACAGAGAGGAAGGGAGAGGGATAGAGAGTGAGAAACATCCATGAGAGAGAAACATCAATCAGCTGCCTCCTGCACACCCTTCACTGAGGATGTGCCCGCAACTAAGATACATGCCCTTGCCGAAACCGGTTTGGCTCAGTGGATAGAGCATCGGCCTGCGGACTGAAAGGTCCCAGGTTCGATTCCGGTCAAGGGCATGTACCTGGGTTGCGGGCATATCCCCAGTGGGAGATGTGCAGGAGGCAGCTGATTGATGTTTCTAACTCTCTGTCCCTCTCCCTTCCTCTCTGTAAAAAAATCAATAAAATTAAAAAAAAAAGAAAAAAGATACATGCCCTTGACCGGAATCAAACCTGGGACCTTTCAGTTGGCAGGCTGACGCTCTATCCACTGAGCCAAACCGGTTAGGACTCTGTGTTATCTCTTAAATCCACGCCTTCTTTGTCATCCTTTCTGCCACTTCCCATTGGACTCAGAATGACTTACAAGTCCCTGCATGACCCATAAATCTCAAGATAAGTCTAGCTTTGTGCAGTCACTTTCAAGGATTATTTCCAAGAGAGATGAGTTTTAAAACACATACTTAGATAACCCAGAAAGAAGAATGCTGTGTGAATTTATTAGCTATAAACCAGTTAAAAGTTGGGGGTACAGTTACACAAAATGACAACAATGGCTTCAGAGTTACTGATGATGTGTTTTTCTTTCCAAGAGAATTAAATATCTAGTGGGGAACAGTTGTTTACTGAGATTCTTTCAGATCATATTAACACCATATCATCTCACAAAAACTCATACAAGAATGTTCATAGGAGCCCTAACCAGTTTAGCTCAGTGGACAGAGCACTGGCCTCAGGACTGAAGGGTCCCGGGTTCGATTCTGGTCAAGGGCACATACCCAGGTTGTGGGCTCCATCCCTAGTAGAGGGGTGTGCAGGAGGCAGCCGATCAAGGATTCTCTCTCATCACTAATGTTTCTATCTCTGTCTCCCTCTCCCTTCCTCTCTGGAATCAATAAAAATATTTTTTTAAAAGAAAAGAATGTTCATAGGAGAATTATTATTATTATTATTATTATTATTATTATTATTATTACTAGAGGCCCGGTGCACAAAAATTTGTGCACTGGGGGGGGGGGGGGGTGTCCCTCAGCCCGGCCTGTGCCCTCTCGCAGTCTGGGACCCCTCGGGGGATAACGACCTGCTGGCTTAGGCCTGCTCCCGGGTGGCAGAGGGCAGGCCTAATCCCTAGGTGCAGCCCCTGGTCGTGATCAGAGCAGGGCCGATTGGGGAGTTGGGGCACCACCCCCTGTCATGCACAGAGCAGGGCGGATCAGGGGGTTGGGGCGCCGCCCTCTATCACCCACAGAGCAGGGCCGATCAGAGGGTTGGGGCGCCGCCACTGTCACACTCAGGGCAGGGCTGATGGGGAGGTTATGGCTCTACCCCATCACACACAGAGCAGGGCCCGTGGGGGGGGGGGGGCGCCCTCTATCACCCACAGAGCAGGGCCGATCAGGGGGTTGGGGCGCTGCCACTCTCACACTCAGGGCAGGGCCGATGGGGAGGTTATGGCTCTACCCTGTCACAGAGCAGGGCCCGTGGGGTTGGGGGGTTGGGGCGCCACACCCTGTCACACACAGAGCCGCAGGACGATCAGGGGGTTGGGGAGCTCCCCCCTATCAGGCACAGAGCAGGACCGATCAGGGGGTTGGGGTGCCTTCCCCTGTCAGGAACAGAGCAGGGCAGATAGGAAGGTTGTGGCCCCGCCCCATCACACACAGAGCTGCAGGGCGATCAGGGGGTTTGGGCGCTGCCCCCTGTCACGCTGATCCCGGTGCCGGGAGGCCTCGCAGCTCTGCTGATCCTGGTGCTGGGAGGCATATTACCCTTTTACTATATAGGATAGAGGCCTGGTGCATGGGTGGGGCTGGCTGGTTTGCCCTGAAGGGTGTCCTGGATCAGGGTGGGGGTCCCCACTGGGGTGTCTGGCCAGCCTGGGTGAGGGGATGATGGCTGTTTGCAGCTGGTCACACACCCTTCAGGGTAGGGGTCCCCACTGGGGTGCCTGGCCAGTCTGGGTGAGGGGCTGAGGGCTGTTTTCAGGCTGGGACTGAAGCTCCCAACTGCTCCTTTTTTTATTTTATTTTTTTTTAATTCTGGGCCAGCTTGAGCTCTGAGGCTCCAGCTTTTAGGCATCTGCTGCTGAAAGTAGGTATCTGGTTTGTTTAGGTTCTATAATCGAAACTCTGTATCAATTCCAGCTCTGAGATCCCGGCTCGCTGAAAGCAGGTTTCTGGGGTTTTGTTTAGCTTCTATATTTGTTACAATGTTTTTTAAACTGCAGGCTCAGAGGCTGGCAATGCAGGCGGGGAACGTTGGAGTCCTCCGTCACTGAGGCAAGTAAGCCTCATGTTAGTTTCAAGCTGCCTGGCTGCCGGCCGCCATCTTGGCTGACAGTTAATTTGCATATCTCGCTGATTAGCCAATGAAAAGGGTAGCGGTTGTACGCCAATTACCATGTTTCTCTTTTATTAGTGTAGATATAGACCTTTTGCTGTTCCCAGCTTCCCTATTCTATGGAAATGTACCATCTGCTGCTCCGAAGCCCCGTGCTTCCTCCATGGTCCCCTTAATTTCCAAAATTTCTTAAAACCTGTCTTTTTCACCCCTAAAAATTCCTGTATCAGTCCCCCCTCTGATTAGGAAACCCCAACTGCCATTGGAGACAATGGACGCCAATCTGTCTGTCTGCTTCCTGCTGGCAAAGGGGTAGTCCTTTGGGGGCGGCAGTCAGGGTCCCGTTGGAAGTGGGCTACTAAGGGTCCATGGACGATGGTTGTAGCAGCCTTCAGCCTTCAGCCTTCGTCTGTGGTTTCATGCGGAGGATCAGTTGTAGCTTTAGGGCTTCAGAGTATGTTACTTATTTGGTACTTATTGACTCTTCAGGATCCCTTCGAAAAAGAAGATTCAGGTCCTTTAGAGGCTCATATGAGTAGAAATCTGGTGATCTAGTTGATGGCAATGCAGCTTTGTTCTTCTCCTATGCTGGCATTCAAGGCTCACTCGAGACAGATTTAGGAGTTGATGCCACTGACAATTTGATGAGAAGAGGGTAGGCGGACTTATGGAGAAATCCCTGACCAATGAACGAATTGAAATGGAATTTTTGGACTGGAACCCGGATTCTTTGTCCACCGGAATCAAAGAATGAATCCACGGACAGAAAGTGGTATAGCAAAGGTGGAGATTTCTCGAACAAGTACAGACTTCCACATGGGGAGAGGGAAAGAGTCCCACAGAATGGACTCCATGTGGGGAGGGGGAAAAGGTTCCCCCAGCATCTCTTTTACTTTCAAGGTAGATACGAGTGTACTGTGCAAAGTACATGTCTATGTGAGGGGTTGTCTCAGCAGTATAGCCTAGTACAGCATCCTCTACTACTAGATCCGACATGAAAGACACCTGTGCCTGTGTGAAATACTGAAAGAAGCATGGCTTGGGCTGCCTCTAACTCCAGACCCCTCTCAGCTTCCTGCCTCCTGCGGTCTCTACTGTCTAGGGCTGTGCAGCTTGGCTTGTCCCCTGAACTCTACCATTGGGTTTTATCTTAACCATCTTTCTTTCTGTCTGATGGTGAATGTCTGTGGCCTCAGCCACTCCTCCTTCCTCTTTGCTGATAATTTTCCTGCCCTTACAGCCTCCATTCTAATTAGAAGACAGGTTAGTCACATAGAATCTTCTAAAATGTTCATGTCCTGACTCCCTTGAGCAATTTTGGTCACTTTCTGCATTTACAGGCTCTTTTTGGTTACTGACAGGTCATGGATATCCTGAGAACTTGAGTGTCAAATTTGTTGTACTAGGTAAGTGAGATTCTGCTTAACTTCTATGGGTCATTAATTACCAGCTAAAAGGGCCAGGGGAATGAGACACAGCCACCATAAGCAAGGATATCCATGGCCCCTCTAAATTCATGTCCAGGGCACACTTCCTCCCCTCTAGCACTGCATTCCTTCATGCTCTAGTTATGTTTGGCTTTACGTTTGCATCTGTGGCTTAAAACAACAAAGTGGATTAAAATAACTTTTAATAACCTCTGTTTTACTGACACTGACTCAAAGGGCAGCTTTATCAACATCCTTAAAGGGGCATTAGCTGGACTGAGGAAGCCAGGTGGCATGAAGCTGGGCAGGCTGGATGACTAGGTATTTCCTGCTCAAGCAGGCAGTGCTGGTTTTCCTCATTTATTTCAGTGACTATCCTTTCTCACCCCTAACGTTTCCCTTCTACTTGCCCCTAATATCCTTGCATATACCTTTTATGTGCCTACAAAGATCTCTATAAACCCAGGCCTACTTTCCATGCCGGTCAAGAATGAACGGTGGAGCCCAGCTGCTGTGGGTCAGTGGCTGTGGTTCCATTCCTGGTCAGGGCACATGCCCAGGTTGTGGGCTTGATCCCCAGTGGGAGGCGTGCAGAAGGCAGTTGATCAAGGATGCTCTGTCATCATTGATGTTTCTAGGTCTCCCTCTCCCTTCCTCTCTGAAATCAATATATAATAAAATAAAAGAATAAATGGTGGAAAGTGCCTTGACAGGACTGGCTATACATACTTTGACAAGGCTATAGGTTATGGGAAAGGCAGCACAGAGATTAGTGGCATGGAATCTGCAGCTAACCTTGCCTGGGTTCAAGGCCGGTAACCCCAGGTAAATTTCTTAATCATTCTGTGCCTCTGTTTTCTCATCTGTAAAATGGGAATAATTGTATCTACCTCTTAGGGGAGTTAGGATTAAATGATTAATATTTGTAAAGCATTTATAACGGGACCTGATCCATAGTAAATCACTACATAAGTCTCTTATTATTTTTTAAATATGTTTTTATTGATTTTAGAGAGAGGAAGGGGGATAGAGAGATAGAAACATCGATGAGAGAGAAACATCAACTGGCTGCCTCCTGCACGCCCCCTACTGAGGACTGAGCCCGCAACCCAGGCATGTGCCCTGACCGGGAATCAAACCAGTGACCTCTTGGTTCATGGGTCGATGTTCAACCACTGAGCAACACTGGCTGGGCTACATACGTCTTTTTAAAAAAGATATATGTATGACTGACTTAAATATCTCGCCTTCAAAAGCTGAGTAGGAATATGAAGATAATATTCTGAGCTACTGTGCAGTGAGTGCAATAGGTCAGGCAGTGTTCAGAGTAGTATATAGTACATCTCTCAGTCCATGCAACCCTTTCTTACAGATGGAGAAAACAGCTCAGAGAGGCTAGGTAACTTTTCCAGGGTTCCACAGCTGGCTGTGTGGACAAAAAAGGGGCTCTACAGAAAGCAACCTCACAGGATGATCTGATCATAGATTCCTAGCCTGGCAGGTCATGGTGGGTACTCATGTCCCAAGCATAAAGCTTCTTTTGTAAAAGGCGAATTTTTACCTTAAGCAAGACTTGTCCATTGTTTCTGTGCATCTAGGTTAATACACCTTTGAAATTCCTGTCTTTCAGAGTAACCACCCTCACGGGAGCACATAATTGAGTTACCTATCCTCTATTCCAATCCCTGCCTTGCTTTTTACTACTTTCATGTAATCTTCCTTACCTTCCCTCCTTAATTACAAATGCATAAGAGAAGCTACAAACTACTATTCTCTGAAAGCAATTTTTCTCAGTCTGTTGAACTCTTGCTTTCAGGCATATCCTGTTTGGCTCAAGTAAAATTTTATTAAAATTCTCTACAGGTTTGGATGTTCTTACATTGATAGCTGTGTGTGCCAGACCTGCCACAACCAGCTGTAAAACCCTGGGCAGATTATTTAGCTTCTCTGAACCTCTGTAAAAACAGAGGCTTGTATGTGTGAAACAACTCCTTCATTCTTAGTGATGAGTGTGAGAGGGAAAAGTTCACTCTGTTGTCTGGCTTGGCAACTGCCTGCCTCAGCCCCACCACTCAAACCAACACTGACATGTTCATACAGCATGCCTTTACTGAGGGCCTACCCGAGAGGCTTTGGGAGAGAAAAAGATGAAAAGACACAGTCCCAATGTGCAACAAGTCAGAAAGGGAGTAGAAGCCAGAGCTGGTGGCAACAACTGCTAATCTAAGGAGTTTAACTTTGATTGGTGGGTGTGCTCTGTACTCTGGGTCTGCCCAACCTTCCCCACCAAATCCCTCTCTGCCCTGCTCTGTCTCTCAGGAGTCAGAATGCTAATCTCTAAGGACTACATCACCTAGGCTCCAGGCCATCTGGTTTCCACCTGATTCAGCCAATGGGGAAGCACCAGGAAGAGATCAGGAGCAAGAAGAAAGGTCAAGGTATTTATTCTCTGGCTCTCTCCCTACCAGGATGTGCTTCTGATAGGGGAAGTGTTCTTTGACCAAGGTCACAGTATTCCTCTCCCACAGGCATAGCGTTGAGAGATAAGTCCAGTAATTTCTCCCTTCCCTCATCATGCCTGGGGTAGTGACTCTACCAGCTGTAGCCAGTCCCTGCCAGTCCCTGTGGTGCTCCACCAGTTCTTGTAGGTTTCCCTCACAACTCACACCATTGTAAATAATCCCGTCATTAAAGGATTTTCAATTAACCCTTTGAATGTGCTGGCTGTTTCCTGTCTGGACCCTGACTAATACAGTAAGCAATGAGAACCTTTGAATTTCTTTTTTTTTTTTATATATTTTATTGATTTTTTACAGAGAGGAAGAGAGAGAGATAGAGAGTCAGAAACATCGATGAGAGAGAAACATCGACCAGCCGCCTCCTGTACATCCCCCACTGGGGATGTGCCCGCAACCCAGGTACATGCCCTTGACCGGAATCGAACCTGGGACCTTTCAGTCCGCAGGCCGACGCTCTATCCACTGAGCCAAACCGGTTTCGGCTGAATTTCTTAAGTTAATGTAGGTGGAATAGAGTTTAGGAGACACTAGACATAGAAAACCAATTAGGATATCAAGTAAAAGAAAAGGAAGGTCTGTTGGAGGGAATGAAATGGAGCAGACAACTATGAGTAAGATTTGGGAAGAGCACAAAATGACACTGAACTGTAGAACTCATGAGCATAGGCACAAAATCCCCCAACAAAATATTAGCAAACTAAATCCAGCAATGTGTTAGAAAGACAATACATTACCCTAGCAGGTTTGGCTCAGTGGATAGAGTGTCAGCCTGCGGACTGACGGGTGCCAGATTCGATTCCAGTCAAGGGCACATGTCCAGGTTTTGGGCTCAATCCCCAGTAAAGGGCTTGCAGGAGATAGCTGATCAATGATGCTCTCCCATCACTGATGTTTCTATCTCTCTCCCTCTCAAAAAAAAAAAAAAAAAGACAATACATCATGACCAAGAGGGTTTAATCCCAGGAAAGTAAGGTTGCTTCAACGTTCTAAATCAGTGGTTCTCAACCTTCCTAATGCTGCGACCCTTTAATACAGTTCCTCATGTTATGGTGACCCCTAACCATAAAATTATTTTCATTGCTACTTCATAACTGTAATTTTGCTACTGTTATAAATCGTAATGTAAATATCTGATATGCAGGATGTATTTTCATTGTTACAAATTGAACATAATTAAAGCATAGTGATTAATCACAAAAACAATATGTAATTAAATATGTGTTTTCCGATGGTCTTAGGCGACTCCTGTAAAAGGGTCGTTCGACCCCAAGGTTGAGAACCGCTGTTCTAAATCAATTACTACAATTCATGATATCAATAGTCATTAGGTTAGTTATTAGATTAATTAAAAATGCAATTTAAAATTTATTTATTAAAACTACACACCTATTAGAATGTCTGAAATTCAGAAATTTAAAAAAAAAAGGTTTTTTAGAGGGAGGGAGAGAGAAACATCAAAGTGAGAGCAAAACACTGAAACATCGATCGCTGCCTCCTGCATGAGTTTGTACTTTGCCCAGGCTTGCTCTTTCCATCCAGGTCTTTGATAAGAGGAGAAATATAAAAGACACATTGAGTAGCCATGTTTTCTCTGTCATGTTATCCTTTATTCACCTCTCAGTATATCTTTAAGAATATTTTTGATTGACGGCAGGTTTTTTCAAGTGTCATTACTTGTTCTGGGATTGTGTCTTCCTGATCCTATTAAAAGCATCAAGCTCTCCAGAAGCTTACAGACGGATGGAGCCTGGGTGGTTGCAGCCAAGCTATTTAAAAATGTATCTATAATAGTTTGCTCTGTAACTATACTTTTTAAAATTACATATCACGCTTTCTATTTTTCAGTGCCAGGCTTCAAAAAGGGCCATTAGGGATTTCTAGAGACAAAATTATTGCCTTGTAATACTATCCTTTACTCTGCAAGCCACACAAATATAGTCAATTGATTTTCAGGCAAAGCATTAAATCAACTCAATGGGGGGGAAAAACTCTTTTAAAGAAATGGTGTTGAAATAATTGAATATCCATATGGCAAACTGAGAACTTTGACCCCTCTTCTCTCACTGCATATACAAAAATTAATTTGAGATCAAAGACCTAAATGTAAAAGCCAGAATCATAAAGCTTCTAGAAAAAAACATACTAGAGAATATTTCAAAACTATGGGGTAGATAAGGATTTCTTGGCCAGGGCACAAAAAGCACTAATCCATTGATACACTGGATTTCAAAATCTAAAAAAAAATTTGTAGAACTCCTACAAATCAACACTAAAACAATGAATGACCCAATGTTTAAAAATATCAGAAGACACAGTCACTTCACACCAAAGATACAAGAATGGACAAAGGCACATGAAAAAGTGCTCCTATCACTAATCACCAGGGACATGCAAATTCAAAGTACACTGAGAGCCCAGCCAGTGTTGCTCAGTGGTTGAACGCTGACCTATGAACCAAGAGGTCCCCAGTTCGATTCTGGGTCAGGGCACTGCCCAGGTTGCAGGCTCGATCCCCAGTAGGGATTGTGCAGGAGGCAGCCAATCGATGTCTCTCTCATTGATGTTTCTATCTATCTCTTTCCCTTCCTCTCTAAAATCAATTAAAAATATTATTTTAAAAAGTACACTGATATACCCACTAGATTAGCAAAAATAAAAAAAAAAGATTGACTGACAATCACAAAGTTTGAAGAGGATATGAAGCAAATGGAACTCTCATACACTGTTGGTAGAAGTGTAAAACAGTACGATCATTTTGGAAAACTGACATTTTCTTATGAAGTTAAACATCAACCCAATGACACAGCAACTCCACTCACAAAATGTTCATAGCATCCTTATTCATCATAGCCCCAAATTGGAAACAAACTGAAATGGTCATGAATAGGACATTGGATAAACAACAAATTATGGTATAGTCATACAACAGAATACAGTAAAGCAGTAAAAATAAGTGAACTATTAATGCATGCAACATATGTGAATCTTAAAGAACATTACGTTGAATGAAAGATAACAGACACCCCCTCACCCCTCCAAAAAAACAAACTAACAACCACACTATAGGATTCCATTTATTTGAAGTACAGGAACAGGCAAACCGTACTGATAGTGACAGTAGTCAGAAGGTGGTAGTGGTAGTGGTTGAGTTGGGCAATGGGTGACTGACTGGAAAGGGGCACAAGGAAATATTCTATGTAATGGAAATGTTCTGTACCTTGTGTTGCACTGTGGTTATATGGTGATTCAATTGTCATAACTCACCAAACTGAATACCTCAGGTCTGCGCATTTAATTGCATATAAATTATACCTTTTGTTGTGTCTAAAGGTACAGAACAACCTATTCACAGCTTACAGATTCAGGTCCATAATCAAACTAAATGGATATGTGTGAATTAAAAGTCTCTTTCCTTTAAAACAAAAACCTTGTAAGCTTTCTTTTGCGGTATCACCAGTATAGAGACAATGGCTGAAGCCAAGAGAATAAATAAGTTTCCTGAGGAAGTAACTTCAAGCTAAGGCCCAATGATCTAGTCACTCTCAGCACTTGTTGAGTGTATCTGAAGATGGTACTTTTCCCTAGCCAACATCATACTGGGCAAGCTACTTAGCTGCAAATTCTCACCACTCATGAACAAGTCATACTAAGGAAGGGAGGGTTCAAAATGAGTTTTCCTACAGAATTGTAGGCAAGCAAAGTTCATGATGGCTGTGCATGAGAAACTGTATTAACAGTTTGTGGTTGCAGCTATACAGGCTGGGCACTGAGGCTAGGAACACCACAGGGGTGGGAAGTCCTTGCTTGGTACATACCCCCCACTATCAAGAACGGTACATTCTTAGGGCAGGCTCTCCCTCTTCTGAGGTGCCTCCGCAGACACTGCTATAGACTTCTGTCCTCTTGAACACATTCCTAAGAGCAAGTGTCAGGGGCCTGTTTGGGAATTAGATTTTTTCTATGGGTAACCCCTCCCACCCAGTAATTGTTAAAATATACTAAAATAAAGCACTGTGGCGAGATGCGGTCATGATCCCAGTTATTAAGTGAGATGGGGGCCCTCAACCTAATTTTAAAACAGATTGTGACATTAGCTGTGTTTATTTTTTAAAAATTGGTTTTTATTGGTTTTAGAGAGTGGAAGGGAGAGGAATAAAGAGAAACATCGATTGACTGACCTGCACACCCCCTACTGGGGATCGAGCCCACAACCCAGAGGTGTGCTCTGACCAGGAATTGAACCATGACCTCCTGGCTCATAGGTCGACATGCAACACCGGCTGGGCATCATTAGCTGTATTTTATAGTCTGTGTTTCAGGTGCTTATGTATAAATGACACCTGTAATTTATGCAGATTAATTCATTAATAAATACTTATTAAGTATCATCTATTATGGGCCAGGTCTAGGCAAAGCACAGGATACACTGATGACCAAAACAGATAGAGCTTCTGCCTTCACAGACTTTACAGTCCAGTAGGAGAGATAAGACAATCAAATCATCATTTAAACATGTCATTACAATTTGAGAAAAGTGTTATACTGAAAAAGAACAGGGTGGCATGAGAGCAGTCTGAAGGGTATGAATTAACTTATTTAAAGAAGTGTTGCCGAAACCGGTTTGGCTCAGTGGATAGAGCGTCGGCCTGCGGACTGAAAGGTCCCGGGTTCGATTCCGGTCGAGGGCATGTGCCTGGGTTGCGGGCGTATCCCCAGTGGGAGATGTGCAGGAGGCAGCTGATCGATGTTTCTCTCTCATCGATGTTTCTAACTCTCTATCTCTCTCCCTTCCTCTCTGTAAAAAATCAATAAAATATATATATATATATAAAAAAAGAAGTGTTAAATGATATACCTGTAACACACTTTAGGTTCCATGTGAAAAAGTCACTATCCACACTCAAAGACTGAGTTATAATAAAAACACTGACATATGGGTAGTTCAGTAAAGAAATAAGCACAGCCCTAACCGGTTTGGCTCAGTGGATAGAACGTCGGCCTGCGGACTCAAGGGTCCCAGGTTCGATTCTGGTCAAGGGTATGTACCTTGGTTGCAGGCACATACCCAGTAGGGAGTGTGTAGGAGGCAGCTGATCGGTGTTTCTCTCTCATCGATGTTTCTAACTCTCTATCCCTCTCCCTTCCTCTCTGTAAAAAATCAATAAAATATATTAAAAACACACACAAACAAGCAAGCACAGCAGCTAATGGCATTAAAAAGCCAGTATGTGATTGGCAGACAGTGCCTTCCCCCAGAGCAGTGTTTAAGCCTCTACCCAACAGCATTTCCTCATATAAAATGGGTCCAAAGAAAGTAGGAGCAAAGTGATCAGAACTTCAATTACGCAACGATCTTATGATCTGTTTTCAGGCATCACAGCTGACAACCAAGGAGTACTGGTTTGAATACTCCAGCCCTCTGGATACTTCATCTCTCTTAGAATAAAAGCCAAGTCTCCTCCAATGACCTACAGGGCCCCACATAATCTGTCTGTACCCCCCTCCTCTTTCTGACCTTATATCCTCTTTCTCTTTCCCTCATGCACTCTGCTCCAGCCACAGTGGTTCACTGTTAATGTATCTCAAACGTACCAGGTACATTCCTGTCTCGGGGCCTTTGTACTTGCAGTTCTATTGTACAGATATCCATCCACTTGGCTTACTTGCTCCCCTGCTTCCTTCATGGTTCAAGTGCTGTCTTACCAGAAGCCGGTTTATTTTCCTACTGTCGCCCCCTCCCACCTCTGCTAGAACGGATGCTCCTGCAGGACATGGAATTTTTTGTCTATTTTTTGTTCAGTGCTGTATCCCAAGTGCCTAGAACAAGGCCTGATATAGTAGGTGCTTAATATTTGCTGAAAAACTGTAAACTTTCAGAGCTTGTTCCTGCATAGTTAGCTAATCAATAAATCAAGACACATACTGAACTCATCAAAACTGCATATAATTCAGTAGTGTCTTGGAATACGTTCACAAATTTAATAGAAATTACTCATGTCACTAACCTAATTAGTTTGAGGCACAATTTGGTTTAATGATTCAGGAAAGAAAACAAACGCCATATGATAACAGAACAGCTCTGCCGGCCACTTGGGATTAGGAAAATGAGCTGCTGCTCTCAGCCTTAAGCTACAGTTTGGCCTGTCAAGAGGATGCTTCACTCAGAACTGCCTCTCCAACCACCACATGACAGGACTCATGCTTATCAGTCAGCTCAGTCCCCTTGTAGTCAAGTGTCCTCTCTCTTAACAAAGAAGCGCACTGTACGTCACGCCTTGCAGGACGGACCACAATGAACCAGCACGCAGGGGCTATGTTAAGTCAAATGCCAACAGACAACCACGAAGGAAAGACATGTGGTTGTGATTTAAACCTAACCAGTTAGTTCTAAGGAAACACTGGCTGTAGAAAAACCTTTCTGACTCCATAGTCAGTCCATCGTTACATACCAACAATTGTACATTGTAATGCCTTTTTAAAAAACACACGTTTTTATTTACTCCAGAGAGAGGGAGAGGGAAAGAGAGAAACATCCATGCGAGAGCAAAGCATCGATTGGCTGCCTCCTGTACACCCCCTACTGGGGATCAAGCCCACAACCCATGACCGGGAATCACACTGTGACCTCCTAGTTCATGGGTTGACACTCAACCACTGAGGCACACCAGCCAGGCTGTAATACCTCTTGAATTCATCCACTGCTCTGGTTCCCCGAACAGATGCCTGCAGTGATCCTGGTCCTAACCTTTTCATTCCCAGCCTTTAAGTGTCCCTAGGATAAATGCCAAATCTCCCCAGTTTGGGTTGGACCCTTCCTCACCTTTCCACCTTAGCGCTTTCGCCTTACACTGCACTCTACATGCTAGCAGCTACCAAATCCAATTCTTCAGTCCTGCTCAGAGATTTTGGTCCAAACTGTTTGCTCTGCCTGGAATAACACTTCTTCTTACTTCCTCAGACTAACTCCTTCTCAGGAGATCTGTTAGAGAGGCTGTGCCTAAGCTGGGTTAAGTGATTCTGCTCACAGTTACCAAGTATCCTGGGCTCTGGCTTTCACAGTGCCCCTCATACTTCGTTGGAATCACCTATTTAGTTTCTGTCATGATGGCAGGACCTTGCCTATCCCAGGAGCCTGTTGGAGAAATAATCAGGAATGCCTTTCACGTGACCTTCAAATCAATCCTGTACCAAGACTTAATTAGGAAGGTGTGTCTAATTGTCCTCCAGCCCTCCTTTTAGCCCTCCAATATCTAGAATTGAGCCCATGTGGCAGATAGGCCACCAATGCCTGGATAGCAGAGCTGGACCCAAAGAGGAATGCCAACCACACCTCATCAACAGAGCCTGAGCAGGAGCTGGGGAAAGTATGCAGCTTGAGTTTTAAACTACATGTCCATAGCAGAGCAACTACCAGCAGTCCAGTTACAGTTCCCCACTAACCAACTTGTTCTTAGTCTGAAACAATAACATGAGGCTATTTTCAGACAGATGTGTTTCTTTACCAGCATTTATGTTCTCATTGAAAAAGAAAAGCCAAACTAAAGAAACAGGTATTGAGTTTACAAACTAATTATGACAAATGCTTTGGTCCCTTCTCTATGGAGGTTTAGTTTTCCTATGACTTGTTCAAGTGCCTATACTGACTCAATGACATGGTCACAGACTGCTGCCTTCTCATTGACAGAAAACACACAAACAGGACGAAGGAAAGAAATGCTATTCCTTCAGCTCCACAAGCTGACATAGGGGACAAAACTGTTAGGCAGCCACCAGGAAATCAGAGAGCATACCTAGCCCTGGCCAAAGATACCTCCCCCTTCTACCCTCCCCCGCCTTCATCCACACACAGTGTCCCAGGAAAGACACTAATGAAAGGCCTAACGACCTGTCCAATGAGGCGTAACTACCCAATGTACAATAGGGTCAGCTAAATCAAGTCATAAAGGAGAAGTAAATTTAACACCCACAGAGGTAGCTGGATCATTATTAGGTCTAAAAGTTAACTTTAGCTGATGATGACAGTAGGAAAAAGTACTCATCTACCAGCTATAGTAATTCTTTTTTTTTTTTTTTTGAGAGAGAGAGAAACATCAATTCACTATTCACTGTTCCACTTATTTATGTATTCACTGGTTGATTCTTGTATGTGCCCTGACCGAGAATCGAACCAGCAACCTTAGCATATCAGGATGACGCTCTAGTCAACTGAACTACCTGGCCAGGGGCTTACATATTAATTCTTTATTGTCTGAAAATCTGACAATAACCAGAAGATTATTTTTTCTGAGATTGCTTTAAGGATGAGTTTCAGATTGACATTAACCTGAAAATTCCATCCTCAGCTCTACTCTCTCCCAGGGCAATTTAATCTAATTCTTCAACTTCACCATGACCTCCCTGCGAAGATAAAGATTCTTAACTTCCCATTTCCAGCCTTGACAACTTGCTCTGCCTCTGATCCTATACTTTTAAGTGTCTACTGGAAATTCCACCCAAGTGACTTACCAACTTCTCCCAACCCAAATCTTTCCTGTCAAACATGAACCTCCTCCTGTGCTCCCCACCCCTTTTAATGACACAATATCCAGTCACCAGAGCCCCTTCCTCATTCATTCTCCAATATTTTTTAAATGTTTTATTTATAGATTTTTTTTTTTTTAAGAGGAAGGGAGAGGGAGAGGAAGAAACATCAATGATGAGAGAGAATCACTGATCGAATGCCTCCTGCACGCTCCACACTGGGGATCGAGCCCGCAACCAGGGCACATGGCCTGACCGGGAATTGAACCGTGACCTCCTGGTTCATAGGTTGACACTCAACCACTGAGCCACGCCAGCTGGCCAGGCCTCCGATATTTTTAAGCACCGCAGTGAGTTAGGCATTATGCCAGGAGCTGAGCACATAGCAGTTATCAGACAGGTCAGGTTCCTGGAGGTTAGTTTCCATTTCTTGTTACACTCATAGCTGAATATCAAGGACTGATTTGATGCAGGAACATAATGAGAGGTCAAAGGTCATTCCCTGTGGCAGGTAAGTGGGAAAAAAACCCTCTGCCTTTGCCTTTAAATCACTGAGGTAAAGCACACTTGGCCATGATGCCTGTGAAATAGCCAACCCTAGAGAGAGGTATATTACATACTTTGTTTTTACCTGTGGTCCCAAGAGGATGAGGTTTTAATTATAATAATAAACATTTTTCAATGTGCAAACTTAAGGGTTTTTTTTGTTTGTTTGTTTGTTTTACATTTCATTGACTTTTTACAGAGAGAAGGGAGAGAGATAGAGAGTTAGAAACATTGATGAGAGAAACATCGATCAGCTGCCTCCTGCACATCTCCCACTGGGGATGTGCCCGCAACCCAGGTACATGCCCTTGACCGGAATCGAACCTGGGACCCTTCAGTCCGCAGGCCGACGCTCTAGCCACTGAGCCAAACCGGTTTCGGCTAACTTAAGTTTTCTTAGTGTTTTCCACCTCCTATATGGACACAAGTATTCTAGTCCAGTGAAAACTGCTATTTCTATGGCAGCAAGAGACACTTGAGAGAGTCACCTATCTGCCTACCTTCTTGATTTCGAGTATCGGACATTCTTAGGGCACCTCAGAGCATAGCAACTTTGACCAGCTTTCTCTAACTCTGTGTTACATGGCCTCTGGTCACCAGGAAGGTTAAGTAGTTCTCCACTGACTTGAATGCCCAGTGTCTTCACAAATATCTCCTACCTGTATGCAGAAAACTGCTTACTAACTAGGCCATGACCATGCTCAACTATAATTTAACAATCTTCTGTTAAAAGTGAGATGTAAAATAAGCTAAGCTCAGGACAGTCTGCCACAGGAGCCCTTTTTTTCTTTTAGGTTAATGTATAATGAAGAAGGCTGGTTATAAAATACAGGATGTATATGCCTACCTGAAAATAAACATTCATTTCAGTATTTTAGAATTTTCTAATTATTGTGTAAATGATGCACAATGTCTTATCTCACTATTGAGACTCTAAGCTCTTTCAGAACCAAGATTGGGCTGTTACATGATATTAAGGAGAAAACAGGTCCCTGAAACGTAACACTTCAAGGTATCTTAGTAACATTCCTATAATGACTTAGAAATTACTAAAAGGGCCGAAACCGGTTTGGCTCAGTGGATAGAGCGTCAGCCTGCGGACTGAGAGGTCCCGGGTTTGATTCCGGTCAAGGGCATGTACCTGGGTTGCGGGCACAGGATGTGCAAGAGGCAGCTGATCGATGTTTCTCTCTCATCAATGTTTCTAACTCTCTCTCTCTCCCTTCCTCTCTGTGAAAAATCAATAAAATATATTAAAAAAAAATTACTAAAAGGCACTTAAATGTCCTTTGTGCAACATTAATTTAGTATGCCAGCAATATTAAAAACTCACATAAGGCCCTGGCCAGCGTGGCTCAGTGGTTGAGAGTGTTGGCCTGCAGACCAGAGAGTTAAGGGTTCGATTCCCAGTCAAAGGTATGTACCTGGGTTGAGGTTGGATCTGGTGTGTGTGCAGGAGGCAACCAATCGATGTGTCTTTCTCACAATGATGTTTCTCTCTCTCCCCTTTTCCCTCTCCCTCCCTTCCAATCTCTCTAAAAAAATCAATGGAAAAAAATAGCCTCAGGGTGAGGATTAAGAAACAAACAAACATAAAGAATTGAAGGAGAAACAAAGACAATACATTTATTTATTTATTTTAATATATTTTATTGATTTTTTACAGAGAGGAAGGGAGAGGGATAGAGAGTTAGAAACATCCATGAGAGAGAAACATCAACCAGCTGCCTCCTGCACACTCCCTACTGGGGATGTGCCCACAACCAAGGTACATGCCCTTGACCGGAATCGAACCTGGGACCTTTCAGTCCGCAGGCCGACGCTCTATCCACTGAGCCAAACCGGTTAGGGCAAAGACAATACATTTAAAAGAATAACCAGGATCTGGGGAACTTGAATAAGCCCAGGACTGGGGAACTGAATGAAACAGCCATGTACTAGTAAGCACAATGATTCACTTTTGAAAACAACATTAGATAAGAAGTATGCCAAAACCGGTTTGGCTCAGTGGATAGAGCGTCGGCCTTCGGACTGAAAGGTCCCAGGTTCGATTCCGGTCAAGGGCATGTACCTGAGTTGCGGGCACATCCCCAGTGGGGGATATGCAGGAGGCAGCTGATCGATGTTTCTCTCTCATCGATGTTCATAACTCTCTTTCTCTCTCCCTTCCTCTCTGTAAAAAATCAATAAAATATATTTAAAAAAAGAAGTACTATGTTGAATCATTGCTCCAAGATTCAAGCTACGTCTGTCCTCTTAGGCCCTGGCACAAGAATATGAATTCAAAAGGCTGAAAAGTAATAGGAGGTATGGCTGATCTCTCTACCATCCCACATCTCCAGGAAAATCAGAGGATGCCTGACACGACAAACACACCGTCTCACATACCACCCTCAGAGAGTCTCTTCAGAGATGAAAACTATTTCCTAGTGGGAACCGTCATCGGACTGCAGAAACCACTAATCACATGGAACTTCCTATAATATGCTTTGGGACACTGTTGCTACAAGCACCCAAGAGACCATAAGGGTCAAAACTATCCATCAACAAGCACCAAAGAAATAATAGTTTTAGAAAGCAGCACAAGATCTGTAAGTCACCTTTCAATTATACACATGTAAATTCATTATCTAGGTAACCACATTACTGTTTGGTTCACTGACACCTTAGATAAGAAGAAATGTCAGTGCTGCCCAGACCCTGCCATTGTTACCCCCTTCCTCTCTGCTTAAAAAATATCTATATATTATAAAAACCCAGTGGTCCTAATGCCGTAAAGACCAAAGACCAGCGCGGGTGGGCGGGGCTGCACAATTTCCTGCTCTGGGCTTCTAGTATCCTATCTAATAATAGACAAACATGGTAATTAACCGTTCCTCCGACACGCTTCCCATTGGCTAATCAGTGTGATATGCAAATTAACTGCCAACCTAGATGGCGGTTAACCGCCAACAAAGATGGCGGCTAATTTGCATACTACAGGCAGGGTGGGATAGCACCATCCCACCTGCCCCCCTGCCATCTGGGCCTGCTATCTGTGACCGGGGTGGCAGGCAGCCCATACGGGATCCGACCCAGGGCTGGCCGGCGGGACCACAGCGATCTGCCACCGGACACGCCCACAAACGGCCCTCAATGGGGATTCATGGCTGGCAGGTGATAATGCACCCATCCGCCACCAGCTTAGCCCACAAACGGCCCTCCCCGGGGATCCCAGGTTGGCAGGTGCTAATGAACCGATCAGCCACTGGCCACGCCCACAAACGGCCCTCCCGCGGGGATCCTGGGTTGGCGGGTGCTAATGCACCGATCTGCCAACATGCACACCTGGGCTGCCTTTGCCCTGTGCATACTATGCAGCTGGGAGAGGGGAGTGGAGCCACTGGGAGCAGGGCGGGAACTGCCCAGGGTTTGCGTCAGGCAGCCCAGAGTGGAGTGCGAACTATCCTGACAGGTAGCTGCTTGCTCATTCACTTACTTGCTCATTCACTCATTCACTTGCTCATTCATTCACTCATTCACTCACTCAGCAAACCCTCTCAGGTCCCTGGCACCAGGCCAGGCACGTAAGTTGAAGCAGAATAAGACAGAGCTATGTCCTCAAGATGTTAGTAATTCAGTAGGGCAAAGCAGGCACATGAACGAGGCAGTTGTATGCAATGCACTGTACTGGGTTCGGTGAGGGCTGTAACTAACGCCAACTTTGTTCTCTTGATAAAATGAGGCCTCGGTAGCCAGGCCGCCCCAAGCCTGTAGGCCTGTGCCTAGGCCAGGAGTGGCTGGGGATCCCGGAACATGACAGAGGGTGCAGGTCAGGCTGAGGGGTCTGGCCCCACTCCTCACCCTCAACCCCGAGTGCACAAATTTTTGTGCACCGGGCTACTAGTCTATAATAATAAAAGCACAACATGCTAATTAGACCGGACAGCTGAACGACCTTCTGGGCATCCTTCCAGATGAAGCCCGGGCTGTGAGGGCCAAGCCCCTTGCAGGAATTTCGTGCATCAGGCCTCTAGTATGTATATATTTATTGTTGTTTTAATCCTCACTCAAGAACATGCTTAGAGAGAGGAAGGGGAGGAGAGAGAAAAACTGATGGGCCACGCTCCCTCTCACAGTCCAGGACCCCTTGCTCCTTACTGCCTACCTGCTCGCTGCTCCTTACCCCTTACCGCTCGGCTCACTGCTCCTTAGAGCTGCCGTGGAGGCAGGAGAGGCTCTTGCTACCACCACTGTGCTTGCCAGCCGTGAGTCCAGCTTCTGGATGAGTGGCACTCCCCCTGTGGGAGTGCACTGACCACCAGGAGGCAGCTCCTGCATTGAGCGCCTGCCCCCTGGTGGTCAGTGCGCATCATAGCATCTGGTCGTTCTGCTATTCAGTCAATTAGCATATTAGCGTTTTATTATATAGGATTGTAAAAGTAAATAATAAAGACTTTGAGGTTATACAGTGATATGGTAAATCTCAAAGCCAAGTAGAAGTGCTTCTCATTCTATTTTGGGGTTATCTCCTCTCATGAAAAATTGAAGGCTGACAGTTCGAGAATAACACAGTTATCTCAGGCCAGAAAGGAAGACTGTGCTCAGTACTCAGTTCCCATTCCTCACAACCTTCCTTCTTAATCATTCTGAAGGGCGAACAGAAACAGAAGAAGCTTTTGTAAACAACTTGGAGAGGTGTGGGGGAGAGTGAGCTACCCCCTTAGCATTCCTGGCTATTCTGGGTCCCAAAGAGTGCAGCGTTTTTGTTATTGACCACCTAGAGAACTGACAGTACCTAGGACAAAAGCACTACTTGCTACACCCCTTCTAAGAGCAGGAACTAAAGAACAAGTATTTAAGATAGAGCTTGAGTGTCTTTAAGTAATGGAGGAATATTTATCTCTTCCTTCTGAATGTTTAATGCTTATTTTCTAAGTGTTCATTTTCATCATGAGGTGGAAATATTTATTCCATCTTCTTTGTCTCAGTTTAAAGAAGGAACACTTTATTGAGCTCATTCAAGACCTAATGGCTAATTCATAAGTGTTAGAGTATAGGGAAGTCTCACTGCTTTCGTGTTTTTCTCAGAATTGCTTAAACATCACTGGAAGCAAAAATGACAAAACTTCAAGTTGTTCTACTCTGGTCATATCATGAGAAGGCAGGGTACTGTGGAAAAGACAAGAATGCTGGGAAAAATATAAGGCAGCAGGAAAAAAGGAAGACCCAATATGAGATGGACTGACTCCATAAAAGAAGCCATAGGCATGAGTCTACAGGAGCTGAGCAAGGCTGCTGAGGACAGAACACTGTGTACATCATTCATTCATAGGGTCGCCAGGCATCGGAGCCAACGCAATGGCATGTAACATACACACTTAAAATGACTTTCTTGAGTCTAAGCCTATTTCAAGTATCTTTAATTCCCCACTTTTTAAAACACCCGAGACCTAAATTTGCAAGTAATTTGGACTTTTAGATTCTCTTGAAGTGTTCTTTTTTTTGTTATTTCTCACTAGAGGATATTTTCCACTGATTTTTAGGGAGAGTGGAAGGGATGGGGGAGGGGGTGGAGAGGAGAAAGGGAGAGAGGGAGAGAGAGGGAGAGAGAAACATCGACGTGAGAGAGCCACATCAACTGGTTGCCTCCTGCATGCATCCCAACCGGGGTAGGGAACCTGCAACCCAGGTACGTGTCCTTGACCCGAATTGAACCCGCAACCCTTTGGTTTGAAGGCTGATACTCTAACCACGGAATCACGCTGGCCGGGGCCTCTCTTAAAGTTTTCTAAATACAAAGCTGTTATTCTTATATGTAAGAAAAATAACGTCCCATTACCATACTTTATACACATTTTCAAAAAGAGCAAAATCTACAATTTTTTCCTAGATATTTTCCAATTCCAATGGTGGATTTGTTCTAGAATTAGATCTTCTACTATAAATATGCATGAGTTGACAGGCATCAGAAAGGCACTTCCAAGTTCTATTTCAGCGGTCGTCAACCTTTCGGACCTCACGGACCACCGGTTGGCGACCGCTGCTTTATTTGACTCCTAATCTTCTGAACACTGACGTCTATATTTTGACAATTTCTTACATCAGACGGCACTGCACTGCCATTTAATTTCTCCTCTTACTGTATAACTAGAAAATCAGTTCAGTGAAAGCAAACCCTGTTGGCATTACTGGTTTATCTGGTACCTTGGCCTATTAAGTACTGTTGATTACTTTATTACAGGCCAGATTTGATAACTTCCCTCAGCTGCCCCAGAAAGTAGAGTGAATGGTAAGTAATTATCTGTCCAAGGTTTCATTGCCACAGCAAACAAGAAACACCTTGAGAGTGTGTAAGTCCATCTTTCTCCTCTGAAAACAAGTGTCTTTCTGATTGTAGGAGCTCAAAAATATGCACACAAATCCATGAGGCACATTCATTACATGTAAGCAGTATCTTCTCAAACTGGTCATTCAAGCTAGTATTTGCACTTACATTCAAAGCATGCTCCCACAGCCCATCCAGCTCTGCTGATGGTAACTGCTTGCTCCCCCATCAACCTTACCTTGATTTTCGCTTGTTTGTCTTCTATCTGGGCTAATGATAAATTAATGAGAATACAATAACTTTCATAAAACTTCTCTGACAGGATTTGGTTAACAGTGCCAATTTCCCCCACAGATTACATATCCTTCTGATCATACCCCATTATACCTCTTGAGGTATTTATACAAAATATTTCCACAGATGCAAGAAAAGTCAATAAAATGCATAGCCATGCAATACTGAATAACTATGGTATACACCTGAAATTAATATAATATAGTAAATTAACTATATTTTAAATAAAATAAATTTACAGCTGAATATCCATAGTTATGGTCTGGCATTGATTTGTGAACCTAAAGCATTCTTCTTAAAATATGACCTATCAACATTATCACACTTTCAATGTATCTCCACTCTGGGAGCGAGAAAAAAACACACCAAAACTGTTGCAAAGTTGAATATACACTGAAAATTAGTTTTATCAAGCTAGCAATAAATTGACTTTGATGATTAGAATCAGCGACCATCTTTTAAAAACGGCACACTTCTTCCCCCCATATTACAAACCTTTAAGTTTCTTTGGGGGGAGGGGGGATTTTTTTCATGGCTAATCCTACTACTAGTGGGTTCTAGTATTACTTTAGAAATCTTATCTCTGAATTTTCCTAGCGAATAAAAATAATTGATCAGACCCAGATCAATCATTCCATAGGAAAAGTAGTGCAACCAGGTGGTAAGAGAAAGTCTCTCACAACTGAATCTTGGTCCAGACAGGTAATCCAAACCCCTAGTCCAAAGGCAGTAACTCTTTCACATTTTCTGTAAAATGCATGCATGGCCTTGAAACTCTGGTTTCCTGATGTAGCTTTTCAGAAGGAAATGAGCTTCCTTATCAGGAATGACTCTGGCTTCCCCAACTCTTACAGACAGCCATCTTCGCCAGCTCTCTTCAGATCACCCCACAGGTTCGAGGGTGGCTGCTCATTGAACCGCTGCCCCCTTCGGATGGAGGGTCACACACTACGGGGTCTCCTTCTGAGACCCCTGGGCCCAGAGGGTACGAAGGTCCTCTGGGGGGTGGCCGGGCCCTGGACCCGGACGCTCACAGGATACCCACCGTCCTCCTGTGTCTTGCCCTCAGCAGGACACTATGGGGACAAAGGACATACACAGGATGGTCTATCACCTCACGTGGTGTCTCTCCAAGGCAGCTTCGGGCTCTTCTATCCCCGTCCCGCTCTTCCCATTCGGCAGTGGTTTGGGAGGTAAACTTCACAGGACCCTTCACTGAGCCTGATCTCCTGCCCGCTCTTCCTTCCTCCCCTTCCTGTGGCGGCGCCTCCTCGCGGGGAATACCTCGCCCCGCTCTGTCTCCGCGGGTCCACCTGCTTCCTCCCCGAGCTTCCAAGGGAGGCCGGGGCCCTCGAGACATGGCCAGGGGGCACTCGGGCTGGCAGAGCTCCGCGCACCTCCTGAGGCGTCTCTTCTCCCACCTGCCACCTACACTCTTTCTTTCCTTAGGCTTACACACTCTCTCACACACACACACACACACACACACACACACCTTAGGCTTACACACACACACACACACACACACACACTCACACACACACACACCAGGGAAGTCCATCCCACTCAGAAAGGGGATGGATCAGCCACCTCACGAGCCCTTTGTCTGAGGCGTCCACCCCTCGCATCCTCATCCACGAGGCGTCGGTCCGCGCACAGGTAGGTGGGTCCGCCTGCACGGGGCCCGGGGAAGCCCAGGTTTCCACGTCCAATCGAGGGATGGGTTCGGGCCGAGGTCCCTCCGGGAGCCCAAATTTCACAATTTTACAACCAGGTCCAATTTCTGAGGTGGGGAGGGCCAACTCCGGGCCATCCCCAAACTCCGCGCAACCCCCAAACCCCGCGCCAGTGCTCGCAGCTAGAACGGCCCCCGCTCCAGCCCCGACCTCGGACGCCGGGCGGCGGAACAGGCCGGCCGACGCCCGCTGGCAGCCGCGCCATGCCCTCCTCCATCCTCACCCGCGGGCCGCCTCTCACCTGGCACGCTGGCATGGCCCGGCCCGCTCCGCACCGGAGACCTTGGGTCCGGACGGTCTCCGCCGACACCAGCTCCCCGGGAGGGAGGCTGGCAGGGACTCACCGGCCCGGAGTCTAGCGCGCTGCTACCGGGAACGCACCGCCTGGTTTCCAAGGAACCGGGGGCTCGGGAAAGGGAGGGGGTGGGTCAAAGGGAGATCTGCGCATGCTCCCCGACGGGGGTGGAACCCCGCGGGGAGGAGCCGAGACGCGGTGCTGCGCATGCTCGCTCGGTGTTGGCGGGGGCGGGGGGGCGGGGGCGGGCAGGTTAAATAGCTTGGCTGGAGGCCTTGGTCATTCATTTCCGGCGGTGAAGGGGCTGAGGGATATATTTCCCAGCCTGGGATTCTTTCTGGTTCGCCGCCCGCATCACGAGCTAGAAGGTTCTGGAAACTGGTGGTTTGGGGTTGTTCAGGAATGAAGGGAGGTCTGCTATTGGATACGACCCATCTTTGCAGAACGGCAGTTCCCTCGAACTTCACGGCTTCCTCGATGTTCTTTGGTTACTCCTTAGATATTAGTATTCTTGGGACTGCGACCTCAGTCCCCCTGATCTCTCTACTGGAGCATATGCGTGCCCCGCCCCCTCGCCCCCACACCAAATAAATACCATTTTGTAATAAGACTCCTCTTGATTCATCAAACCCGCTAGGACAGTGAAACCTGTAAACCTGTGTCAAACAGGCTGTGTTGGAAACGTGGGATTAGGGGTTATTTCTGCATGGGAAGCCCCCACCCCTGCTCGTCTGACTCTCCTGGGGAGTCTGAACCCGGCTCAGTTGGACCTCTTTCCAGTGCAGCCTGTAATGACAGGACATGCCAGTTGAACTGAGGCAGTTGTTTCCACTGAGCTGAGACCAGCTGACCAGCTGACCAGCAGGGCTATCCCGGCTTTGGCAGGAGACAGGACTTCCCACCGCTGTCACCAGCTGTGTGAGCATGGAAGGCTTCCAGAGCGATGAAAAGTTGTAACCTCAAAACCTCCTTTTCTGATGGGATTTTATTCCTTTATTCCTGCCCCTGGATTCTGAAGCCAGGTACACAGAAGGCAGATTCAAAGCATGCTTATGTTTGATGTTTGTCTTAGTCATTGTTCAGACTTTCACTCTAGAGCAGGCTTTCTCAGCAGCACTGTTGACATGTTGGGCCTGATAATTCCTTGTTGTGGTGGCTGTCCGTACCTTGTAGGATATACTTAGCCGTGTCCCTGACCACCACCCACTAGATACCAGTAACACCCAACCCCAGCTGTGACTACCAAAAATATCTCCAGACATTGCCTAATGTCCCCTTGGCGGCAAAATTGGTCTAGGTTGAGAACCACTAGTCTAGAGGGAAATTAATCCACTATAGCTTTACTTATGGAATCGGGACATTTGTGCTTATTTGTATTTCACTCCTCTCTACACTAGCTTTTCCCTGAGTTCTGCAGAGTAACAGTCCTGTAAAATGCCCACGTGAAGCATCTATAGTACTGTTAAGTTTGGAAAGTGCTGTGTTAAGCTGCACATCTTAACACAGGATTTTTAGAGCTTTTATTATATTATGTTTACTGTGACCACCCATGACCGATTTCCTTATTTACTGGAACACAGAACCCTTTTCCAGTT
The DNA here is from genome assembly GCF_964212035.1 of Myotis nattereri. Classification (NCBI taxonomy): domain Eukaryota; kingdom Metazoa; phylum Chordata; class Mammalia; order Chiroptera; family Vespertilionidae; genus Myotis; species Myotis nattereri. Next base: position 13,336,598 of record NC_138090.1, read on the forward strand.
CCAGGAAATCTCTCTCAGACGTGGATCCACTTGCTCTCCAGCAAACCTCCCCCACTCCAGTGACTGTTAGCCACCACCTATTCCCTATACTATCTTGGGGCACCATTATCCATCCCTTCATTCCAACCAAAAGACTACATTTATCTTGTCTCTTGCTTCTCCCATCTCTCTTACATCCAGTCACTCATCCTGTTGTGCTAACATCTCCTAAATATTTCTCAAATCTGTCCTCTTGTATCTGGCCTACTGCAGTAGCCTCATAGCTGATTTCTTTGCCTCAATGTTTCCAGTCCCACCTCCAGGTGGACACCAGCCTAATCTACTATCTCTCTCCTTTGCATCAAACCCTGATACTTTGGAAACAGAGAAGGCAGAATGAGGCATGAGCAGGCCAGTCACACTAAGGAACATCCTCATGGAGGCAGGGTAGTCGGTTACCTGTACTGCATCCCTATGTGCCAAGCGTGCATTATGCATGCTAGAATCTTCTACCACCATGGGGTAGAAGAAATTACATTTTAAGGATGAGGAAACTGATGTGAGAGTTAATTTTCCAGTTACCTAATAGACCGAACTAGGATTTAGAGCACAAGCATTCTCAGATTGACAGGAGGCTAACCTCAATACCCCTCATCAGAAGAGCTCTTTTTTTTTTACTGTCTAGTGTTTGTGGTGAACGTATTTGAAATGCATTAAAATCTTATTTTGAGCCGGAACCGGTTTGGCTCAGTGGATAGAGTGTCGGCCTGCGGACTGAAGGGTCCCGGGTTCGATTCCGGTCAAGGGCATATGCCTGGGTTGCGGGCACATCCCCGGTAGGAGGTGTGCGGGAGGCAGCTGATCTATGTTTCTCTCTCATCGATGTTTCTAACTCTCTATCTCTCTCCCTTCCTCTCTGTAAAAAAATCAATAAAATATATTAAAAAAAAAATCTTATTTTGAGGGTAGGACGTCCTGCGGCCCCAATTTTTTGAAGTTGAATTTGCTTTTTCTTTGTCTCAGATGAAGGCTATTTTGGGGGAGAGAATCAAGTACCTATCCTCTTTGGGGTCTTGAAAATACTCAACGTCTAGAGTCCTTGAGGCACCAGGGGCCTAGGCACTTGAGAGGTGGACTGAGAAGAGGCCAAACCCTCCCTAGGACACGGTATGCCACACAAGGGGTGCCAGCCTCAGTAAGACCCAAAGAGAGACCAGACACTCGTGACTGCTCATGGATGTGTATTTTAATAAAAATAATTCTGTCAAAATACAACAGGAGTTTTTTCATCTCTCAAGTACAATTTAATAGGATGTTTTGTGTTAGAATTCTCTCTAAACCCTCCCACACCCACAAGTTTCATGCTAATGCCAACTATCAACTTGCGAGGACAAAGGCAGAACCAGTGTGCACAATGTGGAGGACATCTGTGTCAGCTGTAGTTACTAATGGAGGAAAACCCTATACAAAAAGGCGGCGCCTCAGGCAGCCAGAATCCACAATCTGGCCACAGGTCCGGGTGCACAGGACTGGTGGTCAAGCAGGGCTCTGCTGCCCAGCCGCCACGCAGCATGCATACCTGAGTTGTGAGCAACCATAGGAACTTTCAGCTCAGACAGTTCTCTGCCTCATCTTCTTTGTGCTTGCTTATGGGGTAGGAAGGCGCTGGGTGGCCAGGCAATCCCCACTTCTCTATCTTACTGACCCCTTTTTGAAGGCCCGCGCCTAGCCACAGACCCATGTGGGTGAGGATCAGGGGTCTGGCTTTCTTTGTGTGGTCTGCCAGTTTTCATCCACTATGGAAGGAGCAATCATTTGGTGGCATGAGGAGAAAAGGCAAGGAAGGAAGGCTGTTCTCTCAGGGCTGGACAACCCAACAGGGCTAAGTCTTCCTCCTGACCCTTTGGGTCAAGTTCGGTTCTTCACCAGGGCTCCTCCCAGCTGCCTCCCCCACTCTCGGCTCCTGGAAGCAGGCTGGTAGGACGGGGTGTGCATAAGGGGCTCCTCTGGCTGGCAGGCAGGCAGGCCTGGACTATCAGCAAGACAGTGGGCTCAAGCAGCTTGGTTTTGGTCCTCTCCACGGCTTGTGGGGCAAAGGCTTATGTCCCAATGGTAAGCTGTCCAACTGGGACAGAGAGCCCCTCTGGAGAGGAACAGAGTAAACAACTTGGACTCAGCTGAAACAGTGAGATAAGGCACAGAAAATGGGGAGATGGCCATGGGTACTGAGTGCAAGCCAGGCGGACACCCAACCCCAAGCAGCACACAGCTGTCCCGGACCCTCCTGGGCCCTCTCTCAGATGCTCCACAGCCCAAGCCCAGGCACCCATCCCCATCCCTGACACACCCCTGAAAGTACCAGCTGCTCAGACACTGCTGGAGGCCTCCCTAACACTGCTGAGCCTCACCCCTCACCCGCCATTCAGCTTTAGGACTTAACAGTGTTGCCCAACCCAGAGGATGAGATTAGTCCCGACTCTGGAACAAATCTATGTGACTTTGGCCAACTCACTTAACCTCCTGGACCTGTTTCCTTATCTGTAAAAGGAGAGGATTAGTGGATCAGATGTTCTCTGTACCCCATCCCAGCTGCAAAAGCCTCTGGTTTTAATTCCCAAACCTTCTTGGCTCTGGCCATTTTAACAGACTGATATTTCCAACCTCTGGGTTTGGGAGCTAGGCATCCCTAGACCTGCACAGGATGAGTTTCCTTTACAGACAGGACAACTCCCTGATGGGCCATGGTCTGTGGGCCGCCAGCTGCCTTGGTGGGACCAAGAAAAAACAGCAGCCTATAGGATCACATCCCAAGGCAGAACTCTAAGACAGCATAGGGCCAGGGTCCTGACCCACCACCAGCAACTGGTCCAACGCAATCGTTTCTCTTGTTTTCCAACTGTGGGCTCAGCAAGGCCTGAGTGACACTGGGTATCTCAGGCCATCCCAACCATTCCTGTGTCCACCAACAGAGAGCAGCAGCTTGCCCAGGCCAGATCGAGGCAGGGACTGGAAACTCAACTTTGGACCTCGTCCCTTTGCAGGGCTTGCTTGTGTGCTCCCGCCCACTCTGAAGCAGGTGGAGAAATCCCAGTCCCTCCTGGTGCTCCTCTGGGTAGACCTCCTCCCTTTCTTCTCCTCTGGGCTGTCAGTCCTCGCAGCAGATGGCCCACCCACGTCCTGGAAGCCATGGTAGCCCTTCCTTTCCCGATTTCCTGATGACAGTACCAGGACTGTTTTTGTCCCTATCAGCTGTAAGGATCCATCTGATGGGGCTGGTGGGACATTTGTAAAGCCCGTGAGGTCCCTTCCTCTGGCCAGCAAATACTCGTAACAGTCTTTCTGAGTGGCTGGGGCCAAACTGCAGGGAGCTGCCTGGCACAGCTGCAGTGAAGCCTGGCCTAAAGGGTCAAAGCTTCTATCCACTCCAGCGACCAGCAGCCCAAGAATCTGCCTCTACAAGGTCCTGGCTTCTCAAGAGAAAGCATGGATTCCATCAGAGCTGTGCAGAGCCAGTGAAGATCCAGGCAGGAAGCAGGCCCTGTACTCAAGGGTCTCTGTCCTGGGAATGGAGACTTCTTCCCCGTAGTCTGACACACAGCAGCTCTCAGGTTGAAGGCAGGTAGTTTCCAAGCAATCAATTTAGAGTAAATGACTTATTTGGCCACCTTAACAAGTGAAGGAAGGATGTTGAAAGGGAAGAGGTGCAAGGAAGGCAGTGAAAGGCAGGGTAAAATGATAGATAGTGTGCTGGTCAAGAACCCTCTACTCCCTTGCTTTGTTGTGAGGCCCTGTGTCAACTCTTCTCTTCTCTGGACCCCTGGCACTCTGCTCAGTCTGATTCTCAGGGCCCTGGGGACCCACACCTCTTAGATTCTGCAGACCAGCTTAGCCTGACCTGCCCACTAAGTGCCACTGTCCGTGCCCCCGTCCCCCCACACAAGCCTAATGCGCTTCCTTAAGCTGCAGCTGGGCCTGTAGCTCAACAAGGGGAAGCCTGAAATAAATCACTTGGCTGAGGTTACAGAGATGATTCTTTTTTAATGAGTTGGACTCAAATAAAAACATATGGTGTCTGGACAGCCTCACCCAAGAGGTGCTGGACCACTAACACTACGATAAATACTGTGTCTTTTTTAATATATATATATTTATATATATATATATATAATCTCATTTTTTTAATTATGAAAATAATAAGCTATCACCAACTTGGATAGGCTCCATCACTAAATTAGCAGAAACCAGCTCAGCACAAACTCTCCAGAGATAAATACTGGTGGCTCAGTCAGGAGGAAAAAAATAAAGTTTAAAAAACTCCAACCCCTCTCAAAACAAAACCCCCATTTCAAAGTAGGCGCTACAAGAGAGTAACCAGCCAATACTGTGTCATAGGCCGCTGCATGTGGAGGTGGGTGTGGGGGGAGAGAGACTAAAGGTGGGAAAAAGGATGGAAAAGAAAGGAAAAGAAGGTGAGGAGGCCAGGCAAGAGTGGACTCTGCCCATGGCTTTCAGGTCCCTGCGCCAGATGCCTATGGAGGGCTGGGCTCCAGCCCTGGGGCCAAGAGAGGGCCAGGTGGGGCCAGCCGGCATGGTCAGCTAGTGCAAGTAGTCGTCGACTCTGGCAAAGGAGCAAGATCCCAGGCCCGCTCGGGCCATAAGCCGTAGACATTCAGATGCCTGGCCCAGGGCGAGCATCAGAGGGGGCTGCTTTGGCAGGTTTTGAGACTCTGTGGAAGAAAGACAAGGCCTGGTCATTGCCCTGCCCAGGGCTTGGGCCCAGATCAAAATTTCCTTGGGAACAGAAGGGTGTATGTGGGGGTAGGGGGGTGGGGGGTGGGGTTTGAACAAAATCTCCTGAAACAGAGTGTTCACGTGTCTGTGTGTGTCCCAGCCACCAGGCCATGACCCTGCAGCCATGCCAGAAACCAGAGGACCTTTGCTTTCTTCAGAGCAATGGGCTGACCTGGGCCCACGGTCACAACCTGGGCCCATCACAATCTACTCAGTTAGGCAGAGGGAGGTAAGGAGTTAGGTTCAGCCATGTCAGCCCAAGAGTCCTGTGGGCCACCAGAGAGCTCCTGGGTAGAGCTCAATGCCCTGATTTGGACAAACATCAGCAATTACTAGGGAGAAGAGGGAGGGGGCCACCCACGTACTCATGGGCAAGTTTCTATTTTTATTAGATCCACTTACCTAAAATAGCACTGTTGAGGGCAGCGCACACAGGCTCCCTCTGGATGGGGTCAAGCTGCTGGCCAACTGGGCAGCTCCAGGGGTCTGAGTATGCCAACAGGCTAAAAGCATCCTAAGGGACAGGGCACTCTTGAGAAGACTGTGGCACACACTATACACACACCTCTGTGACCCTCAGTGAGGGTACAACACACCCCATTGTTGGGTCAGGGAGGGTTGTGGCCTCCCTAGAGCCTAGAGAGGGTGGGATACACCCTGGATGTCCCATTTCCCGTTGCAGACTTGACTGGAGCCCACTCTGTCCTGGTGCTGCTGTCCCGAGGACCCTCCCGGAGTCACCATGCCTCCATTACCGAATGGGGCCCTCTCTGGATGAGGGCCTGACTTGTTCTGTACCTGCAGCATCTCCGTGTGGGCCAAATTCTTGCCATACTCCCTGCCCAGCTGCTCACTCAGTGCCTGCAACTCGCGGCCAAACAGGATTATCCTTTCTGTGGCAGCTTGGTTGCCCCCACAGAGCTGCCGCCGAGGATGCCCATCATCTGCACCCAGAGTCCAGCAGAGAACACATCAGGAGGAGGAGAGAAAGGGAGGACTTGAGGGAGGACACCAAAGAGAACATGGCAAGAAGGACCTTGGGGTGAGGGGTACAGCTTCTGCCAGAGGCAAGTGAGGGCTGGGAGGAGCAGGTGGACCATCGTAGCTGAGGTGCTTAGTCCACCTAGCACATGCTCTGGGAGTCAGCTCCAAAGCTTTACCTCTCCCTACCCTGTACAGGTGCAGGGGGGCTCATAACAGTGCCCACGCTCACCAACTCCCTCTAGCCCCAAACACAGGGGCCCTGGTCTTGGCAATAGGCCAGGGCCTTCCCACCACAAGCATCCATTAATGACTGGCTAAGGAGGCAGTGAACCAGGTCTAGCTAGAGCCTCTCAAGCTGCCAAAGCCTGCCCTTCCCAACCCCCTCCCAGGGGGAAGGGGCATCTGGACTGAGTGCTGCCGCCCATGGAACACCATGCTGGAGCACGGCCCTCACCCATGCTGGACTCATCGGTCTGCAGGTCCTCATGCTTATAGGCACCATTGACGATGCGCGTGGACATGCTCTCCAGCACACCATTGGGGTAATGCTCCGCCTCCATCTCCATCTCACTGTCGCTGTGGAGAAGGGTTGAGGTGGGAGTTGGCCAAGGTGATGTGGTTGCAGCAGCTTGTTTGGGCCTCCTATAGCTGTGCTGTGGGTTAACTGAGGGCTCCTAGGAGCATCAAAGGACAGCTCTGGCTTCCCAGGCTCCAACACTTGGCCCCTCCTGAGATACCAGCCAGAGGTCTGTTATCTGATTCTCACTCTTGTCCCAATGCTGCCTCTGTGGCCCTCCCCTTGCTGACTCTCCTCCGAGTTGGCACACTCCTAATCAGCCCCCCACCCCCAAATGACAGGAGCCTGTGAGGCCCAACAGGCATCTCTTCGGGACCCGAACCCTAAGGCCACTTGTATCTGTAGCCTAAAATCCCTGCCTGCCCAACCTGGGTGACCACAAGCCAAGCCCAGTATAAGTGCCTTCAGTATACATTGGGGGTTCTAAGGCCTGGTCTCTCTGGGAGACCACATTCTCAGCCTGGCAGTGCGGGTGCCTCTGGATAAAGAGAGGACAGAGTCAAGTGGCAGTTGAATCATGATAGGGCCAAAAGCCAGAGCCAGTGCCTGGCGGGTCAGCAGCTACTACTCCAGGTACAGGCTGGGATGGAGGTGGAGGAGGAAGTGCAGGGGGCAGCACTCAAAGACAGGCTGCAGTGGGCCCAGGAGGCACAGAGCAGAAGGCAGGAGGAAGAAGCTAAGACAGGCACCTGGTCTCTTGGTTACTGGTGCTGCTGTGGGGCTGGGACTTGGTGGAATCTGTTGAGTTGGACTCGGAATAATTGACGGAGGATGGGGACGAGGAGGAAGAGGAGGATGCAGAGGAGGACGAGGAGGAGCTGGGCGCGGGGTATTTACTGTGGTTCTGTTTGCTCTTGGAGGATACGATGCCATTGCTGCAGCTGGGACTATCTGCACCTGTAAGCCAGGGAACATTCAGAAGAGGAGGGGCAACTTGCCATCAAGCAGGGCCCTGGGAATGACTATAGGGGTCCCATCTCCCTTCTCCCAAGTTCAGCAGTGAACCCTAAGCCCAGCCCAGGGAAGGGTATTGTAAGTGGACTTTCTTCTCCACACCAGTATTTCCCAGAGCCCTCTGGAGAGTGGCTGACCTGTGTTGTGCATGTGGGAACTACTGGGGCCGTGTCGGGGGCTGAGGCTGGGGGAGCCAGGGTAGCTGTCCTGGGACTTGGGGCTTCGGGAGCTCAAGCTGCGGACCTCACTGTCAGTCCCATTCACCATCTCCACAAACTGTCGGCACCTGCAGAGGGAGCGGAGCGGCACTGCTCTGGACTTGGTCCGGGTTGCATGTTCCCACCACCATCTGAGAAGGGCTGGGCTATGGGGGAGCTGGTAGGCCCCAAAACTTACTTGAGCATGAAGAGCAGGTTGGGGTTATGCTCTAGCAGCCCTGGGTAGAAGCGCTGTGTGGTCTCAATGGCCTCACCCACACGGCCCTCCAGTACCAACTTCTGGATCTCTGCAGAGAGCAAGAACACGGCAGTGAGAGGGGGCTACGAACGGTCCTCACAGCTGCAGCCTGCAACTGCCAGCCCTGAGCACAGACCAGCGGCAGTCAGGTGGGCTGGCTCAGAGCGCTATGCCAGTTGAGATGCTCATAGAAGAGGCTGAAGAAAGAACCTAGCCATCCAGCCCCACAATAGACCCTAGTTTTTGCCAAGCGTCGAGAGTCCTCAAAGAATAAGAGGGGAAAACAGAGCAGGGACTCTCAGCCCAGCGACAACAGGGTGAGTTTGGAGGCTTGTCCCTATGAAGTACAGGTCACCAGAGTGACCCTAGGCGCTCCTCTTCAGACAGAGTTCTCTTTTCAGGCCTCACAGGGGAGGGGCAATGGAGGGCACCGGTTTCTGGGCCAGAGCCCATGTCTTGGCAGTCTTCAGGGGCTGCAGCATGCTCCCTGCCGGGAGAGAAGATCCTCCTCCTCACACTGGCATCTCTGACATTGACACCTCTCAGGCATCAGCATCTTGCTCTTGCCCTGGGGCCTGGTGCGTCTTGCTGGAGCGACTTCTGGGTCTGAGACTCTCATTCATAGATCCCAAGTCTGGGATCCCTTTCCGTCTGTCTGGATGGGTGTAGCTTCTCTGGGAGACACAGACACATGCACATACAGAGATGGCAGGCTCAGAGAGACGCAAGCAGGCGCACACAGACACACATGTCCACATATACCCATTCTCCCTCACTCTTCTCTTCTCTTCCTCTCTCTTTCCTGGGCCCCGTTCCTCTTTGTATAATACCCTCTTTCCACAAACGAGCCCCATAGCACACAGGCCAGCATGAACACCAGGAAAGCTTCCTCTGGCTCCTGCCTTTGGTTGTCTGCAAAGGGCAGGACCAGAAGTGGGGAACAGAGACGGGTGCTAACACAACAGCCACTGAGCATCAGATTTCACACTGATTCCTTCAGTCTCTCTATGGCCAGCAGAAGGCAGAACTACTAACGGTGAGTAAATGGTGTGAAAGGAAGGACATTGGTCCATGATGCAAAATACTCTTGTCAGAAGACCATGAACAAGATACTGAGTAGAAGCCAGGATTCAGGGGGAAGGAAGCACGGGGGGAGTGAGGTCCAGCCAGCCAGGCCAGCAGAGTGTGCATTAGGGAGGTGGCACTGTGACATTCCCATACTGCCAGACTGTCCATCTGGGCAGCGCTGCTTGAAGGAGGGACAGAAGCAAGGCCTGGGGCTGGGTTGGGGCTCTGGGCTGGTTTCCTGGTGGTGAGGACCAGAACTGAATGGAATCCTGGCAGGTTACTCAGGCTGGCATGAGCCAGACAGCGGAGTTAGGGACAGATGAGGGAGGGAGGGAAAGGGGAGAGGAGAATCAACCTTACTTTGTCTGTTCTTTATGGACGCTTGCTCTTCCTGAATCGGGGTTTCAGTCATTCGGGCAAAAGCTGTGGCTGTGGCACAATACCCATGATGCACCAGGTAAGATGAGACCATGCTAGAAGAAAGGAAATGCTCAGGTGACACTCAAGAATTGCATTTCTCGTAGTTACCAAATAATCACAAGGAGGTTAAAGTACACCATAGGGAACAGAGTCGATAATATTGTAATAACTGTGTATGGTATCAGGTGGGTACTTGAAATGTCAGGGGCACCACATTGTAAAGTATGTGACTGTCTAACCACTATGCTGGACACCGGAAATTATACAAAATAATACTGAATGTAAACTGTAATTTTAAAATGTTAAAAAAAAAAAAGAAAAAAAAAAAGAACTGCATTTCTCACTGACCACCTGATGAGACAATTTCCCTGTTAGGTCTTCCCTAAACACATCTTAGAGGTGCAACTTCCACAGAATGAGAACAAAGGGGTTAAAACAAAAATGAAAACTTCCCCCAGGGCTTATGCAGTCAGGCTGGGCTGGGGCGGGTCACGTCTGTCCTCACGCTTGGAGGAGTGGCTGCAGTTTCTCTGGGATATGCTGCCCACACGTGGGCAAGCACGGTAACAAAAGCACACACACCATCTTAGAGCAGCAGCTGCCTGCTGTGAAATGCGGCAAGTCCGGAGATGGTCAACAGTCTCTGAGGACTTCCTGGAAAGGCAGCCTGCCAAGCGGGCTGGCAGCTGCCCAGCCAGGGAGAATGCACGCCACGTGCATACCTCCTACCGACACAGGAGCTCCTCTTGGGCTGCCCTACGTGCCTGGCAGGAACACTCTAGCTCACCAGGCAAACCTGGCCCTCAGGGGTGCTGGCTCTAAAGGGTCAAGAGGAGCTAACCCACGAATAAGTTACTCCTCGTAGGTCTAATTCAGGGCCCTGGGAAGCCAAGATAACAGGCAACATGGCCAACGGGAGCACAATCTTTGTAAAATAGTCCTGAGAAGCCCAAGGCCCAGCAGCCGTTTAATCCCACGTGTGCGTGTACACACATGTAGAGAAGAAGGAAGAGCCCTCACATGTGATGTGTAGAGGAGGTGAATCCTTGGCTTGTGCATGTGACAAATGGCACTATTCCAGTTGCCAGGCACATGCCTGAAGGGCTGTCATGAGGAAGGCACAGAAGTTTGTGTGCCCTTGTGTTTCAGGGGGGTAAATGAGATGATATACATAAAGTGCCCAGCACAAAGTAAGAAGTCAATAAATACAGCCTCTTATTATGAAATTATGTATCTTAATGCTATATTCTAAGTAATAATTCTTTTTTAAAAAATATTTTTTTGATTTCAGAGAGGGAGAGAAAGATAGAAAAATCAATGATGAGAGATAATCATTGATTGGCTGCCTCTTGCACGCCCCACACTGAGGATCAAGCCCGCAACCCAAGCATTTGCCCCAACTGGGAATTGAACCATGACCTCCTGGTTCATACGAAGACGCTCAACCACTGAGCCACGCCAGCTGGGCAGTAATAATTCTTATATTTTATTATAAGCACACCGGCAAAATTTTTTGATGACACATGTTTGGGACGACACTAAAATGTCCAGTCACTTTGATTCAATAATTCCACTACTTGAAAGGGCACCAAGAAAATAATCTTTTTTCTAAAATGATTTTATTGACTTGAGAGACAGGAAGGGAGAGGAAGAGACAGAAAACAGCAAGGAGAGAGAAACATTGATCCACTGCCTCCTGCATGTCCCCTACTGGGGATGGAGCCACAACCTGGGCATGTGCCCTGACTGGGAATCGAACCATGACCTCCTGGTTCAAGAGTTGATGCTCAACCACTGAGCAACACCAACCAGGCAAAAAAATAATCTTAATTAAGAAAAACTCAATGTACAAAAGGGTTATCTACACAAGCAAAACACAGAAATTAACCTGAACCTCCTACCAAGGGAAGCCAGTCAAGGAGCTTGAATCAAAATTTGTCTCCTAGGTAATATAGCCATTAACAATGTCCATAAAACGAGCACAAGTTATATGCAGGTGTTGGCAAATACTACCTATGAACACACACAGGCACACAGATACACACATGTAAACAAGTACACCCACGTGCTGAGCCCAGGCCCTGTAAGCTGAGAGTATCAGTCCCGCCCCCACACAGTTGGGACAGTTCCACCTCTCCCTTTGCCCATCCCAGCAAGTGTGCTGCAGGGACAGGCACTGAGCTGGCCCTCCGAGGATGAGCTTCCCGTTAGCTCTGGGGGCTGGGAACAAAACGTAGCAGTGCTGCTCTTCCTGAGAAGGGTCTGGCCACCTCGCCCTCCCTCAGCTCTCCCTAGGGCTTGGCTCAATTTCAATCCCTCAAGAAAGGAAAACTACACAAAGAACCCAAGCCAAGGGACCACGGCTAGTGGAAGCCTAGCCCTTCACGGCCTATCCTTGGGAGCCAAGCTAACAAGCCAACCCTCCTCCTGGCAGAGTGGGTACTGGTCATTGCCTCACTCAGGCCTGCAACTGGTAAGTGGAAGAGAGACCCAAACCTGACCTCCCTTGGGATTCTCAGCAAGACTGGCCTCCAGGACAGCCTGGGGATTAATCAGCCAAGAGCTGGCTAGACTGTCTTCCTGCTACCACTGATATGGATGCCTGGGACTTAGCTGGATGCTGACCCTGAAAAGTGACCTCAGGCCAGAATTATGGCATGATAGATACTCCCTAAGGTGAAAATAAATCTACAGAGGAAGAAACCAGATGGCATCCTAGGACATCCTCTGCAGAATCACCCGGGGAGGCAAAACAGCCCTGCTGGTGATATTACATATGGAGCCATGAGATCCAGGTGGGGGGCAGGGGGAAAAAGGTTTAATTAACAGGAGATCTGGAGAACTGAATGAGAGCCACCCATCAGATAAGAGGGAAGCAGAACAGCAGCAGGCAGAGTCACCTGGGAGAGCTTTAGGAAGGAAACTACCCACTGGAGTTCATAAGAGCAGTACAGGGGCCTACAGGACAGTGAGGCCCCTGGGATGGGGCAGGGGTGGGTAAGGGCAGGAGCAGGGCACTCACTTCTGTAGCACCGCCTGCCACTCGCCAAGCCGGGCACTGATGGGGAAGCAGTGGACAGTGCCCTGGACCTTGGCACGCCACTCCCGCATGTAGTCCTCAATGTCAAACAGGAAGGGCTGCTGCCCAAAGTTGGCGTCCACAATCTCCCCAGGTGTCTGCAGGCCTACGGTGGGGTAGAGGTTGGCCTGAGGAGGAGAATGAAATGTCAGTCAGGCCGTGAGGGCAGTGGGGCGGCAGGCCTTGCCTCGCCTCCGGGGCAGAGCAAGAACACTCGGCTTGGCTCCCACAGGCTGCTGCTCTGGCTGTGAGAGAACTGCAGCAAGGCTGGAGGTGGCAGCGCGGAGCCACATTCTGCCCACCTCCCTACCAGACACTAGTCCCCAAAACTTGAGGGATAAAGCAAAAGCAAAGCAAGCCAGGCCCCACATGGAGTCTCCTTCCCTACATCAGAGGCTATGGTGTTCCCCAAAGCCCAATGCCCAAGGCCCCTCTTCGGGACTCAGCCAGGGCACAGCAAGGCAGGTGGGCTCCATGACCCTGAAGATGTGTGTGCCTGTGAAGATCTGCTGTAGGCATGGGTTACAGCTCTTCTCAGAAAGAGCCAGGACCAAGGATCCCTTTGCCACAAAAAAACGGGTATATGAGGGGGCAGGAAGAGACAGGGGGAGGCAGGAAAGGAGGGGAGGAAGAGGAGAGCATGGCGAAAGGAGTTAGGTGGTTTAAACCCCCTAACGCTGGCAAAGTGCAAAGAGAAGCCACTGCCCTTCCTGTCAGACTCATAAAGAGGATCTTCAGGCCACTGAGGTTTGGGCATGTCCCTCCATGGGTGTGGGGCTCCCTGCTTTCTATCTATCCCCTGCCATGACCAGCTTCTGCCCGGCCACTCCCTTACCCAGTGCCCCCTGTGGCGCCCCACTACTACTGGCGACATTCATGTCTGGCTGTTTCATGTCACGTCTCCACAACTAGACTCTTCCCTAGTCAGGATTCTCCTCCTGTCTATTCACTTTGCCTAGGACCACGGCCCCTTTCTGAGGCCTTCAGGCAGCAGGAAAGGATTCTGATCCATAGACAAGAGGTTCTAACAGGATCCCGGTGCTGCCGTCTGGGCTTCGCAGATCACAAGGCCCCAGGATCCCAAAGCAGCCACCGGAGTCAGCAAACCCTTCCTCCTTCCAGAACACGGCCAGGGCAAACAGAGCAGGGAACCAGGCTCCCAGCATCTGGGTGGAAGTCTGCACAGGATGAGGCCCATGATGACAATTAATAAAGGGTTGCAGGAGGTGAGGATGAGCCCTGAACTGAGCCAGCAGGAAACCTCACCCTTTTCCAAGAAGAGAAAACCCCACAAAGCTCACCTCCCTGGCTGATGCAAGGTAGCAGGTTCAAGTTCCCTAGGGCACTGGCTTTCCTCAGGGATCTCTGATGGGAATTCACAGGGACCAAACAGTTCAGGAATAATTCTCTACACTCTGCACCCCAATCCATTGGCTGTAAGTCACAGAACTGGCTCAGACCATCTGAGCCATGGGGCCGCCCTCATCTCCCGCCAATCCCCAGCTGTCTTTGGAAATGCCACAAATCACTGCACCTGGTAAGAGTCATGGAGGAAGACCAGCCCTCGCTACTGGAGAAAGGCAAGCAGGTACCCCCTACTGGTACCCTCAAGTAGACAACACAGTCCATATCCCTGGGTGGGGAAAGGGGAGACTTCACACCCTTCACTTTCTGGTACCACCATAATTAAGCCCCAAACGCCCAAAGAGGGGCGAGCCAATGGTAATACTCACCGGGAGATCTGTGAAGGCTATACCTGTGGAGGGAAAGAAACAGTCATGAGCTCTCAGGCGGTCCATCACAATAGCTGGGGAGGGGGCTGGTCATCACATCTACCCTATGATGGAGGCCAAGCACATGCTAGGGCCTGAGAGTTTTAGACCCTGGGCTTCCCTTTGCTGGATGGCCCAGACAAAAGTGACGTCAAATCGATACTTAAATATTTGGCCTTGGCCAGTCGTCCCGTGCACCAAAAGGTCACCAGTTCGATTCCAGATCAGGGCACATATCCAGGTTGTAGTTTCCAGTCAGGGTGTGTACTGGATGGAGGCAACTGATCAATGTTTCTTTCTCTCTCTCTCTCTCTCTCTCTCTCTCTCTCTCTCTCTCTCTCCTCTCCCTCCCTCCCCTCCTTCCTCTTTCCAAAATCAATAAAAACATTAAAAAATATTTGTCTACAGTGCTTCCATTCTCTCAGGAAAAGCCCACTAGAAAAGACTAAAACCCAAATGATCTACCCCTGAGGCCTTTCCAGGCCTGATCCTTCTCTTGACCCAACACATATTGATGGAAACCTACTGTATATGCCAGGCCCTTTTTCCATTCATTAGCTCATCTGATCCTCATACCAACCCTGGGAAGCAGACTTTCTTATCCTTATTTTACAAATGAGGAAAGAAAACCTCAGAGGCTAAACCAATAGTCATAAAATTAGCAGAAATGGTAGGGCTGAACTCAGTGCTAGTCTGACACTCCAAAATCATCTCTAAGCTGACAGCACTGGAGACAGTGAGGATGGTGGCTGCCCATTTCCAGCCCATACCCGTCCAGAGTCCCCAGAGCTTCCCAAGGCGACAAAGCCCAGCTTAACACTGGCCTGTGTACCCTCTGAACCCTCCTGTCAAGAGAAGAGGTTGTGTTTCCAGGGACCTCAGCCTGAACCAGAAGTGAGGGTGGAGGAGAACAGGACCCCAAATATATGAGCAGGCCTGAGCAGGAGAGGCCTCAGAATATCCACCAGAGCACTCTTGTTCTACAGATTGAAAGGCGACAGAGCCAAAGGAGACTGTCCTGAGGACTCATAACCTTCCCCTTTTTTTTTTAATTTTAGATAAATTCTTACTACCTTTTAGAAACTCCTGAGCTCTTGCCCTGAAAGGTTTTCAAACCACTGACTCCTTAGAAGTCCTAGTCTGCTTTCCCAACAGCACCCAGAAAAGAACCCGAAAGGTTCTAACCATAGGTCTCCTGGAGCCAGAATACTGCCAGCTAGCCAATACATATCACATGCTTCCTCTGTGCTGGGCACTGGGCTCAGTGTTTAACAATAAGCCATTTAGGCCTGGCCGGTGTAGCTCAGTTGGTTGGGCATCATCCTGTGGACCGAAAGGTTGCTGGTTCTATTCCGGGTCAGGGCACATGCCTGGGTTGTAGGCTTGATCCCCAGTAGGGGGCATGCTGAAGGTAGCCAACTGATGCTTCGCTCTCACATCGATGTTTCTTTCTTTTCCTTTCCTTTCCTTTCCTTTTCCTTTCCTTTTCTCTCTCTCACTCCTCAGAACAACCTTGGAAAGTGTACATTCTCTCTGACACTAGTTTACAGATGAAAAAATCAAGGTGTAGAGAGATTGTTTACATTCTTTGTGGGGCTACTTTGCTCTGCAGTGAATGAAGCTCATAAACTCCATGATCTGCCTACGTGAGGCCACTTCTGAGCCCCACAGGCAGAGTGAGCAGTCACAAAGCTGGCAGAATGAAATCTAGGAACTCCTCTGAACCCAGGAGACCTCAACATCCACCTCCCAGGTCTGCATGGGAGCTGCCCGCATAGATCTCAGTATGGCCAGGCTGCTGTTGCTGTACCCCCTGCTCCTGGAGGAGGCCCACAGAACACTGGAAGAAGGGGAAGTTCAGGCTCCATCAGTTATCTGTAGTGTGACCTTTGGCAAACTGAAAAAAAGAGGGTAACACTAATTCTGACACCTCAAGAGAGAAACTGAGATACTTTGTGAAAGCTGCTCATCTGGCCCTAGCCAGTTTGGCTCAGTGGATAAAGCCTAAGTGGGCGGACTGAAGGGTCCCAGATATGTATCTCGTTTTCAGGCTCTTCTGGTCGGAGTGCGTGCAGGAGGCAACCAATCGATGTATTTCTCTCACATCAATATTTCTCTGTTTTTCCCTCTTTCTTCCACTCTCTCTAAAAATCAATGGGAAAATATCCTAGGATGAGGATTTACAAGAGAAAAAAAACACACCTGTCTATCTGAAGAAAAGCTGCTTCATGAACTATGAGGTCTGTGTACAATTTGACTGCAGTTGTGCCACCAGGTGAGGCAACTGCCACACTTCTGGGCAAAGAATGGCCTACCCACGCTTACCCAGCTCTGTCTATGGCACTCAGGAAGGACAAGACCTTGAAGTGCTTCCAGGAGGATGAGGACAGAGGCAACTCCACCCCCTATTACACTGGAAAAGATCTCTGGGAGCCTCTGCAAGGCCACTGTGATGAAAACATCTGGGCTGGCCCACAGGAAGAAGGTCCAAGAAAAGGTCCAGGATACAAACAAGACACTCTAATTTTTTGATGAGAAGTGCCTTGAGACAAACCGACATAGGTCAGGGTTCAATGAGACTGAGCATATAAAGACCCTGTGAAAGCCCAGCCGGTGTGGATCCCCAGTGGGGGGTAATGGGGAGCATGCAGGAAACAGCCAATAGGTGATTCTTTCTCATCACTGATGTTTCTATCTCTCTCTCTCCCTTCCCCTTCCTCTCTGAAATCATTACAAGTATATTTTAATTAAAAAAACAACAACAAAACCGACGGGAGAGCACAGAGCTGGATAAAAATGACGCTGCAAGTACTAGTACACCAACTACTTGTGGATGAGCCATCAGTCTCCTGTCTCCGTTCGCCTGCTGCTCATTCACCCATCTGTCAAGTATCTGCTGAGACCACCCAGGAGCTCGGCCTTGTGACAGGCACTAAGAAACCAGCTGCAAGCATGGCCCTAAAAGTTCTGCAAGAGAGATGGCATGCAACTAATAATTACACAGACAACTGATCAATGCCATAAAGGGAGAGTGCTGTGATAGAGGACAATAAAATAAATGAAATAAAGTGGGAGGCCAGGAAACATCATTCTTCTCTAAAGGGGAAAAGGTTCTGAGGTTAGAGAGCAGTGATTGGTTCATTGATCCTGCGTGAGATTCTGAAGCATATTTATTGATAAGCTGGCTTGTGAAAAGGAAACAAGGTCATTAGAAGAGTCACCAAGTAGTCTATCACTCCAAGTTCATTGCCTTTCTATTAAATTTCATGATCTAGAAAATGCAGGGGACAGGTGATATCATCTTTAGTAAGGTCTCAGTACTATCCTTGTGGACAAGATAGAAAAATATGAGTTTCAAAATAACATAAGGTGATTCTTGAATGGTTGGTGTCTACCCCGAACAAGCTATAGGCTAAAGGGCTCAAGTCTTACCCTTGTTATCTTCCAATTTTTTAATATCTTAATAAAAATACACATAAACAAATTTATCAAATTTTAGGTTAATGCAATGCTAAAAAGAATTTTTGAGATAGAACAAAATGACCATAGAAGATCTTGACAGGCTGAAAAAATAGACAATATATCCCTAACAACAAGATTATGTGAGGTCTTGCATGGGGTCTATACAAAGCATGCACTAGGAAGATGACTTTTTAAAAACAGTGTGAGGGTTTGGACTGACATTAAGGTAGCCCTAAACTCCTTATGGGCCCGGGGACCTGACAGACAAAGAGCTCATAGACCCTGGTACTCATTTAGGGCCCAGAGGGAGGTGCAGATGCACAGGAGACAGCAGGGTATACCTCAAAATGTGGTTCCTACAGCCAGGTGGACCAAGGTGTGGACAAGCTGGAAGAATGTAAAGAAGGCAGGAATCCGGAGCAGAAGGGACTGGGCCTGGCTACAGAGGGTGCTCTTTACCCAAGACTGAGAATCCACAGCAGTGACCCCTGGGACTGTGACAGCAGAAAAACCAAGAGCCAGAAAATAGCTGAAGTCAGAGAACAAAGTGGGGAGCGAGGAGCCATCTTGAGACCTTGGCCTTCTCCTCCAGCTGCTAGCTCCTCACCAGCAGGATATCAGCAACTGTAGCAAGGTGGCCATGAATTTCAGAGGAGGTTCTCTGATGTGCACCTGAGTCACCTAGGCAGCGCCGGTGCAATGCTCTCGATGCCCACTCTGGACTGTGGCATCTGACTGCCTTGTTGAGGAATGCTGGCTCCTGATCACTCAGCCCAGCCACCAGCAAACCCCATTTCCAACAGGTCCCTTGATTCTGCCTGGGCTCAGCTCCTGGAAAAGCCACAGAAGGGCTGTGGGGAGTGGCAACCCCCTTTTAACTGCCCCTTAAGCCAAGGGAAGTGGTTCTCCTAGGAGTTGAGTTCCAAGTAAAACACCCAACTTTTTTCCTGGCAAGGCCTGTGGCTGGTATGGTTCTGCCAAATCAGAGATCTCTGCAAACCCAGGCAGGAAGGCCCAGACGTCAGGCACCACCGCAGTTCTACTCTGGCCAAGGGCTCCTCTCACTCAGGGCCAAATACCAGTCAGTCCTTGGGCAAGTCATCAGGATAGCCAGCCTCCCTCTCTCTCAAGTTCTAACCCTAAATTTCACACGTGTACAAGATTGCTCTTCCAAGGGACCCTCCGGGGCCCCATCACCCTCCACGGATTGCTGCTCCTCCTGGGTTCCTAATCCCAGTTGATATCACCACGAATCCAGCCACTTTCCGATCTGCCCTTCTTGCTAAGGCACCCCCATCTGTCACTAAGACCTGCCAGGCCACCCCTGTTCCCACTTCCTGCACTCATCACCATTGCCTTGCCTCAGGCTACCTGCCTCTTCTGTTGGCCCTTACGCTCATCAGTCCATCCTTCTCAGTTTCACCAAAGGGACCTTTATATTTATTTATTTTTTAAATATATTTTTATTGATTTCAGAGAGGAAGGGACAGGGAGAGAGAGAGATAGAAACATCAATAATGAGAGAATAATTGATCGGCTGCCTCCTGCATGCCCCCTACTGGGGGAATTGAGCCCGCAACCAGGTCATATGCCCTTGACCGGAATCGAACCTGGGAACCTTCAGTTCGCAGGCCGATACTCTATCCACTGAGCCAAACCAGCTAGGGCCAAAAGGACCTTTTTAAATTTAAGTCTGTCCAGGTTGCTATTAACCATAAACAGGTTGAAAGAGACCTGGCCCCATCTAACTCCAGCCTGTCTGTTTACCTCCTGACCCAGAACAGCCCTCAATATTGCCCCACAGCAAACATCGCCCTGAGTGCCAGAAGGGCAGTCCAAAGTCTGGGCCCAGGCCAGGGGCACGCAAACCATTACCAATCAAGTATGTATTTGGGACCCTCAAACTTCTCACCAACCCCAAACCCTGCTCCAACAAATATCACACAGGCCAGGAGCATGACCACGACAATGCTGCTCTCTCAGCCCTGAACCTGGGCTTGATAGATGATCCTAAATGGATGGATTAACAAAGAGAATGCCCATGCTACCCTCCCTTCACCTTGCAGGCTCCAGTGCTTGGAAATGGCTGCAGTTCCCCAGAGCTCAGCCGAGGATCTATAACACTGCTTTGGCTTTAAAGCTTGCCCTTGGGCCTCTCACCAACCAAAGTGGCTCCACAGAGCAAACCTTCCAAAGTCCCCTATGTACCCACCAAGGCTGTGGCCATTCTTGGTGTAGAAGCAGGTGCTGTTGATGAGGTTGACACAGCAGCCAATCACGTCTCCTGTGGTGAATGTGGGACCATAGGGCTGACCAGTCCCCGAGGAGCAGAAAGAATGCCCATCATCTCCATGGTAACCGTAGGAATGTTTATCCCAACCTGTGGGAGAAGAGAGCAGTCACAGCTGAGTAGAGGTACTTGAGAGAAGCAAGACAGCCACAGCAGCTCACCCATGTCCGAACTCCTCTCCCCAGCCTGCCACCACCGCCTCAGTCAGCATTCTTGGCCTCTCACAGAGCGGCTGTGGACAGGGTCTGGCTGTGCCAAATGAGCAGTGAGTCCAGCAGCTCACTACCCCTGAGGAGCTGAGGCAGCCCTACTGAAGAAGCAGCCCAAGCTGTGGTTAGCAGGAACCACATGAGTGACCTGGAAGGGACTTACTAGAAGTCCGTGCAACAAGAAGATGGGTCAGGGAAATTCTCAAGGAGAGGGCGCTTGAAATGAGCTCTGTGGTGTATCATGGTGGGTTAAAAAAATTTTTTTTATACTTGACCTTAGCCAAAAGGCTGAGAAGTGATGAAAAAAGTATTTTTTAATTGAAATATAATTTACATATAATGAGATTCTCCCATTTTAACTGACAGTTCAAGTAAGTTTTAACAGATTTTAACAATGTTGACACGTTACCACGACCACTATCAAGACATTTCCATCACTCCAAAAAGTTTCCTCCTACCTCTTTGCAGTCAATCCCCCTCCACCTACCAGCAGTCACTGATTTGTTCCTATGGTCTTGCCTTTCCAGATGTAATAGAAATGAAATCACGGAATATAGAGTACCTTGTGACTAGTTTTTTTCCCATTTAGTATAATGCATTTGAGATTCATCTACATTGTTAGGTGTACCAGTATTTTGTTTCTCTTTACTGCTGAGTAGTACGCCACTATATAGATATACCACAGTTTGTCTATCCATTCACTAGTTGATGACATCTGAGTCATTTCCAATTTTGGCTATTATGAATAAAACCAATACATATTTTTACATACAGACATATGTTTTTATTTCTCTTGGGTAAATACCCAGAAGTGGCTACTGCTGGGTTATAAGATAAGTACATGTTTAACTTGATAACAAACTGCCAAACTGTTTTCCAAAGTGGCTATACTGGCTTGCTTTCCCACAAGCAATGTAAATGAGTTCCACAATTTCATCAGCACTTGATATTGTCAGTTGTCTTTGTTTTCTTCTTTTTCTTTTAGCCAATTTAATAGGTTTTTAATACCATTTTGGCTTTAATTTGCATTTTCCCAATGACCAAGGATGTTAGGCATTTTTTGATATACTTATTTACCTTTGGTTTATTAGAAAATTATTGAACTGTCTGTTTAAATATTTAACTTTTTAAAAATTATGTTTTCCCCTTGCTGGTTTGGCTTAGTGGATAGAGTGTTGGCCTGCTGACAGAAGGGTCCCGGGTTCAATTCCAGTCAAGGGCACATGCCCAGGTTGCAGGCTCGATTCCCAGTAGGAGTCCTGCAGGAGGCAGCCAACCGGTAATTCTCTCTCTTTCTATCTCTCTCCCCCTCTCCCTTCCTCTCTGAAATCAATAAAAATATATTAAAAATAAATAAATAAATCATATGTCTTCATTGATTTTTTAGAGAGGAAGAAAGATAGAAATATCAATGAGAGAAAAACATCATCCATCGGTTATCTCCTGCACACCCCTTACTGGGGATCAAGTCCACAACCTGGGCATGCACGACTGGGAATCAAACTAGTGTTGGTTCCTGGATCGATGCTCAACCACTGAGCCACACCAGGCGGGCTAACCTTTTTTTAAAATTGGGTTGTGTACCTTATTGCTGTAAGAATTCTAAATATATCTTGGATATAAATTCTTTTGTGTGTTTTGTAAATATTTTTTCCCAGTCTATGGCCTATCTTTTCATTTTCTGAACAATGTCTCAAATTTCTACTGGGATTTTGACTGGAACTGTGTTGAATCTATAGGTCAATCTGGAGAATAGATAGTTTAATAATATTGATTATCCCAACCCAAGAATATGGCATATCTCTCCACTTATTTAGGTCTTCTTTAATTTCTCTCAACAATGTTTTTTTAAAAAAATATATTTTATTGATTTTTTACAGAGAAGAAGGGAGAGGGATAGAGAGTTAGAAACATCGATGAGAGAGAAACACCGATCAGCTGCCTCCTGCACATCTCCTACTGAGGAAGTGCCCGCAACCAAGGTACATGCCCTTGACCGAAATTAAACCTGGGACTCTTCAGTCTGAAGGCCGATGCTCTATCCACTGAGCCAAACCGGCCAGGGCTCTCAACAATGTCTTTTTTTAAAATATATTTTTATTGATTTCAGAGAGGAAGGAAGAGGGAGAGAGAGAGATAGAAACATCAATGATGAGAGAGAATCATTGATTGGCTGCCTCCTGCACACCCCCCAGTGGGGATTGAGCCCCAGCATGTGCTCTTGACCGGAATCGAACCTGGGACCCTTCAGTCCACAGGCCGATGCTCTATCCACCGAGCCAAACCGGGTAGGGCTCTCAACAATGTTTTGATAAATTTATCTCTAAATACTTCAATTTAGTTTCCAATTGTTTCTTGCTATTATAACAAAATATTCTGGGGGCTGGGGAAATGGGGTCAAGGTTTCTTTCTGGAATAATAAACATGTTCTAAAATTAGATTATGATCATTTGTACAACTCTGTAAACATGCTAAAAACCATTGAATGGTACACTTTAAATGGATGCACTTTATAATATGTAAATTTTATCTCAATAACACTAATTAAACACATACACATATTTAATATTTGATATATTCACCTGATGTCCTGCAAACTTTTGAACTCACCAATTAGTACTGGTAGCTTTTATGAAGATTCTTCAGAATATTTTAATACACTGTCTGAGAATAAAGGCAGTTTTATTTCTTCCTTTCCACTCTGCATGCCTTTTATTTCTTTTTCCTGACTTACTGCACTGACCAGGAACTCCAATACAATGCTGAATAGAAATGATGAGAGAAGTGAGACCGCTAATGTGTACCCAGGTTTTATACAGGGGAGAGAATGAAGGAGGTCATTCCAGGAGGGAGAAGTAAAGGTAAAGGTATGAATGCAGGTAGAACAGGAGGATGTGTGCTGCAGGGGCCTCCCTGCCTGCTAGGTAAGGAACAGAAATGGAGCCCACAGGGCCCAGGCAAGCCCAGGACCCACACAGGGCAGACAAGCTGAGGCTGGCAGGCAGGTCTACTCCCCAAGGCAGCCCCTCCCAGTAACCTTCCCAGCTTCTGCTGCCTCCTTAGTGTCCAAGCAGCAGGCCCATGTAAACATGCTTAATGACACCCTGCCCCTCTCAAGTGGCATGGGTAGGAGAAACAAAGGTTGAAGAGTTGTGGGCAGGCTCTAAGCAAAGGTGTCAGGGTGAGAACAGATGCATGATAAGGGTTAGCAAGGGAGGCAGAGAGCGTGACTGAAAAGGTGGAGCTGACCAGACCTTGGAGCCTAAACTGAGCCCTGCATCTGAACCAGTGGGCTCAAGGGCAAGTTGCTCCTCATAATCACAGCATCCATCCCAAGCCTTACGTATCTTAACCCATCATATCCTCAGCCAGGAACCCTCTGGTTAAATGAAGATTCCCCCCCAAAGGCCTTTAGTGGAAAACAGGCCACAGCTGAATGGCTCTCACTAATGGGTGCAGAGCCCAAAACCCTGCTGCTCCCCTCCAGGTATCTCCCCAACAAGTCACAAGAAAACTATCATGAGAACTGCTCAGGGCTGGTTTTAAAGGCCCACGGCCTGGACCTGGAGCCAGGCTCTGTCTCACCTTCCCAATTCCCCAGAGACACTGGGACTGCCTGGGTCAGGGGACACTGTGATGCTCCGGGCATTAACCCAACTTCTACGCTCTTCATATCCAGGAGTGGGAAGGGCTTTATTATTGCTGGTGGGTATGCAAATCTTTTGACCTCAGGAAATGACTCCAGAGCACAGCAATGCCCATTTCCCCACCAATGCCCATTCCCTCATCTAGAGGCAGGCTGATAAGGTTATTTTAGGCAAGGCCTCTCCTCAGGCTTCGGTGCAGAAGGCCCTATGGCTCCTGGTGGAGGCTGCTCCCCAGGTGTATTGAAGGCCATAGATGAAGAACAGCCAGCTCAGCTGTGAGGACCAAAGTGACAACCATCCTTCCAGGTTTGGCTCAGACTGAGCCTGATGTGCCCAAGCACATCCACCAGCTTCCCCTGACTCATGATCCATATCCACACCGGGCACAGTAGTCCTCCCTTCCCTCCCTTCCTGGATCCTCAGGTGGAGCATTGGGACTTGCCACATGCAACACAGTAACTGACCACAATGTAGCAACTTGCTGGGAAAGCACCAGGATAACCCTAGTGTTTGGCTCCACAAGTACTGCCATCCACCCACCCACCGCACCAAGAGACTGGGGGCTTGCTCATCAGCCCACACAGCTGAGTAGTGCCAGAGCTGAGATTTGAACCCAAATCTTTATGGTTTTTTTAAAATATTTTGTTGTTGTTAAATATAGTATATTTTTATCAATTTCAAAGAAAAATGACTCAGGAAATGACTCTGGGGCATAGCATGAAGAAGGGAGAGGGAGAGAGAGACAGAAACATCGATGAGAGAGAATCATTGATCGGCTGCCTCCCCACACTGGGGATCGAGCCTGCAACCCGGGCATACGCCCTAACTGGAAATTGAACCATGACCTCCTAGTTCATAGGTCGACACAACCACTGAGCCATATTGGCCAGGCTGAACCCAAATCTTTAGGTTCCAAACCCATGTTCTTCTTGCCACAGGTACTGTCCCATTTGGGGTAGTGACTACCCTGGCAGTGGAAGCACCCCAATCCCCTGCCCCATCACCATGAGAGTGGTCAGATGCATTGGTTTTAGGGAGCTATGGACCTGGGACCTCTGTCTTGCAGTGAGTCAGGGGCCCTGCAGGCCTGCAATGAGGGAAGGCCCAGGCTCAGCCCTAGAGGAACACACAGGCACTGACTGGTACCTCCTGTCTGAAGGCCACAATTGTCATCTCAGCTCTCTCCAAGGCACACCCACCCTCCTGCCTCACCCAAAGCCACGGCCAGAGACCAGGACACACCTCCACCCAACCCCCAGCCACTTCTTTTTCCCACAAGGATGATCCTGGGTGGCACATCTTTTATGCAGGCTTTAATATCTACCAGGTAGACTGAAGCAGTAGGTACTCTAGAAAAACGCATAATAATGTGGCCATCTGATTTATCAAAGCTAGTGAAATAATCCGAAAGAACCATTTCCTACTTAGTGACTCAAGGAAATATGGGAAATATTTTTGTCTCCGTGTATGGGAGCTCAAAAACTTCCACCAAAAACAACAGATGTTTACATTTTCAAAGACCTAAAATAAAAATTGAAGTATTTTGAATACTTTTCTTCAAAAATAAACTATACAATTATTTTGACAAAACTACCATAGACTTTTTAGATTTTTAATTCTAATTATAAATGGTTTAAAAAAATTTTTTAACTGAAGAATTAAAAACCCAAAAAATTTATTTAGAGTCAATTCAGGATTCACCATCACCTCACTTTCGCTGGAAAATAGATATACTTCCTGTGTGTGTTTTTTCAATTCCCAAATGATTTATCTATTATATAGATTTACCCAAAGGAAGAAAACTCAATCCCTGTAGTACACTGAATAAGGCCTCCCAAAGATGTCCTGTCCTAATCCCCAGAACTGTGATATGCTACTTTACATGGCTAAAAAAAAGGGGCGGGGGATTTTACATGAGTAAATTAACACTCTTGAAATGGGGAGGTTACCCTAAATTATGGGGGGTGCACAATACAATCACATGGATCCCTGTAAGAGGCAGGCAGGAAGGTCAAGTCAGAAAAGGCAATGTGATGATAGAAGCCAAGAAAATGGAAGATGCTACTGCTGGCTTTGAAGATAGAGGATGGAGCCATGAGTCAAGGAATGTAGGTGGATTCTAGAAGCTATAAAAAGGCAACAAAACAAATTCTTCCCTAAAAACTTCAGAAAGAATACCATCCTGCTGATACCTTGATTTTAGGACTTCTGTCCTCCAGAACTGTAAGCCACTACTATTGTTACAGCAGCAATAGGATACTAATACAGTCCCCTATGGCTATAAAAGTTATTGAGCATCTGGAAAGATTTGTGCAGAGAAGCAACACCTCAGCTCCTTGTCGCCTCACAGTGCTATAAAGTTAAAAGCTTTTCCAAGAAAATCAGAGCTGTAATGTATCTTCAGTTGAAACTATCATTTGATAGCCAGTATTTTTCCAAACACAATTAAGTCTGTGTGTAAATAGGTATATTATGTATGTGTGGGAAAGGCAGCTTAGGGTTAAAAACACAATGTTGTTATACACCTCATTTAGTAACAGTGGCTACAGCAGTAGCTTGGTTTAGGGCCACTATGCTAAATTCCTATCCCTTGGAAAGGAAAAGCATCATCAACTCCAGACCTACTCAATGAGGTTGACAAGAGGGTGTGGTGGGTGGTATGAAGGGAGCAGAGAAAATATAATATACTAGATAGAGGCCTGGTGCAAGAATTCATGCACAATGGGTTCTCCTCCTCCCCGCATCCTCCCGCCTGGCCAGGGATCAAGGCCAATCGGGGCTGGCCGGCCAGGGGAAGGGACAGGGGAGGTTGGCTGTGGGAGTGCACTGACCACCAGCGGGCAGCTCCTGCGTTGAGCGTCTGTCCCCTGGTGGTCAGTGCATATCATAGCTATGGGCCGGTAGTCCAGTTGTCTAGTCATCACAGTTGCTTAGGCTTTTATATATATAGATAAGAAAACCCATAAGCAAATAAGAAAATAACTGGTAGGTAAAATGTGCTCTGAAGAAAACAAAGCCAGGTAATAGGCTAGAAATGGGAATGGGGATGAGGACTGACCAGGATAGAGTAGTCAAATTAGCTTCCTGAGTGATGATCCCCAAGAGGTCTGCTTGATGAGAGAATCAGGAGGAAGAACTTTTGGGGTAAAGGAAAAGAGCTCTGCATGTCTGAGAAACAGAAAGGCAGTCACAAGGCTGAAGCTGAGTGACAGGAGAGACTCGAGCAGAGTCAGCAGGACTGGCTGAATGTGGGTGCTAATGAATGAGAGAAACAAGGATGACTCCCAGATTTTTTTCCTGGGCAAATGGGTGGATGCTAGTACCATTTACTGAGAGACAGGAAAGATGGGCTGAAGTAGCAGGCCTTTTAGACACATTAAGTTTGAAATATATGGCCGATGGCTAAAAATAAGGCAGGTGAGAAGACTGTGGCTCATCCCAAAAGTGGCAAAGCTATGATGGGGAACACACTCACTAAATAAACAGTGGTGTGGACAGAATACCTAAAATGAAGTCACTGGAAGATTTTCCTACTGTGTCATCCTGACACAATGGCTTTCTGTTTCTCCTATGGGAGTAAAATTCAGGCTAGTCAAAGATTAGAAAGGTCAGAACAAGCACAAGAGAAAGGCATCAGAAGCCCAAAATAGACGAGATGTTAAAGGGCATGAAGTTACTGTAAATGAATTCAGTCACCCCACCCTCGACAAACCTTCTCTCCACTGCTACTCTTAGAAATTGGGCAAACGGGAGAAAAACCATAAGACCAAGGCCTAGCCACAGTTGCACATTTTGTAGCCAGTTGTTGTCAGTCTCAGGCTAGGGTCCTACAGAGTGGTCTGGCCTCTGTTAGAAAAACACACTGTAGCCCTAAGTGCCAGGGCAGCCAGTGTGGCCTGAAAGTATTGTCCCTCCAAGATGGCAGGCTCTGGGCAGTCACTTACCTCCTCAGACCTTTGGTTCCCTTCTCCACAAAATGAAGGGGTAGCAATTAGACATCACCATCAAAGGGCCATAGGTGTGTACTTGGGAGAAACATTCTGAGTCTCCAAACCAATCAGTAGGTGTGATAACCCCCATCTGAGGGGTGAGGAAACTGAGGCACTGAGAGGCTGCAGGAAGCCTGTGGTCTTAGAGATAACACTATTCCGAAGCTCGATTCTCCTTCCTCTGAGGGAGCACCAAGTAGGTACCACGAGGGTGAAGCGACCACCTCCTTCTTCCTGAGATGTCCCCCAAGACACAGGGAAGAGGAAGATGCTCTAAAAGTAGAGCAGCATGGGTTCCTCAAGATGGGCTCCATCAGAAAAAACTTCAGGTACCCCTACAAGGTTTCTGGACCCCAAGCTTGGCTGACCTGACCAACACTACTCCCTATCAGTGTTTGGCTGGGTTCTGTGGACTTTGAGAAGGGACTGGGAACAAAGCCTCCTGGTGCCCTCCCCCAGGTCCACAAGAACAGAGTAGGAGAAGGAGTGCTAGGATTTGTCTGAGATCCCTGCTTCTTTGGGAGATAGCACTCACCTTCTCTTAAGAAGTAGCTCCTCCCTTGCACCCATCCTGTGGCTTCAGTGGGAACTGCTAATCCTAGTAATCCCCCCTCTCTCTCTACCAGGATGGCCCAAGATTGATCAATCACAGATCTTCCTGGAATTTTTCTACAAGGGAAGTAGAAACCTGAGGTAGAAAGCTAGTTTGACAGACGAAAGCTAATATGCATAAAGCAGAGGCAAAAGAGAGATACAGAGAGAGGGACCTGGCTCCTGTTTGCCTGAGGTCTGGTGAAACAGCTGATTATAGATGGGTTTCTCTCCCTTGAAGCAACCAAAGTTCTCTAATGAAAGCGACCACATCGAAGCATCTTTTTGCTCACCTTGCATACCAGCTGACCCACCTTGCATACCAGCTGACCCACCTTGCATACCTGTTCATTCTCTCATCAAGCAGACCTCTTCTCGGGGATCATCACTCAGGAAGCTAATTTGACTACCCATGAGTAGTAGATGCTCATGAAATGTTTGTTGAAATGAAAAGGGAAAAGTGGCCAAGGGCTGGCAAGAAACCGGAAGCACAAGATTGTCAATGTGTCTGACCACATTGTGACACACCATCTGTGGGCAATCCTGGGCTTGACTGTGAGGAATTTTGTTGTCTTTTTTCTTTGTTTTTCCAGGAAAAAAGATGCATGCTGTCTGCATGCATCATGCCTCTACTTATACAAACTACTTCTGGGCCCTGGAAAGAGGCCTGTAGCCAGGCTGCAGACCTGGCTCTACCTCTGGGTAAGTATTTAACTTCTCTGGGTCTCAGTTACCTCATCTTGAAAAGGACAGGTGACGTAAATATCTCTACCAGCTCTAGAAGAATCCATGTTCTAAGTCTCCCTTCCCGTTAACAGGAGCCAACAACTAAGGTCACTCCCATATCTCTGCATGGATAAACCTCCCCTCCAGCCCCACCACCCTCTGCTTCAGAACTGGACCTCCCTTTCTACCCCCCACTCCTACCCTGGAGCCAAAGTCAGCAACTTGCTAAGCGTGGGCCCTGGCAGCATGTGTGGTCACCCCTCTCTGGATGGGCCCCATGTGAGACTGGAATGATGGGCCCAGGAATGAAAACTGTGACCCTCACCACAGGGCCAGGGACAGCTATCTCAGAGGACAGTGGGATGTGAGGGCCAGAAGAAAACAAGGGGACACAGCTGCCAGGGCCAGGCCCTGCAGGGAGTCAGGACCAAGTGGCTGTGGATCAGATGATGTTTAGAGCTACACGATGGGCACGACACTGACAGAGAGTGCCACCCTACTAACCATTCTTCCCTCTTCAGAGAGAATGGGCCTGTCACTCCCAGAAATAACTCATGGGTAGCCAGCCTGACGCCCCCACAGAAAAGCCTATCCCCTGTCACATCAGATGCCAATGATGCAATAAGAAGCCAAGCCACATTCAGGCCAGGAGACAGGAGGCCCCAGGTGCCCAGTTCAGATGCTCTGGCACCATCCACTTCCCCTTCCATCATCACTCAGAGGGCAAGTCCCAGTCAGAGAAGTGTGGGGGTGGCTGAGGAAATGGTTTTTATCACCTTGGAACTCCCAGATGCCACCCCCAGTTACAGTGTCCTAGAGTAGAAGACTCCCCATGGGGGTGCCAGGGACTCCAGCATGATTGTTCCAGGAGCCCACCCTATGCCACTTCCATCCACCAGGACACATCAAGAGCTTCAGTCCCAGGGCAGCTGGAATAAAGAGGACTCCTACTGCCAAGTGGAAAGATTTCGCATCATCAGCATATTAGCACAGAATACTGGGAGGGAGCCGGTGCTGTGCCTGCCCAATAGTTTCTGGTCCTGGCCCATGGCTGACCAGGTCAGAGTCCAACCCATGTCATGTTCATAAAGACAGCCTAACAGTTGCCCCCCAGGCCTCCAAACCAGCCATCTCTCCCCAATAAATAGATCCTGGTCATCAGTGGACTTTGAGGTCAAAGTGACTTGGGTTTGACTCCCCATTCTGTCACTTCTTAGCCCCTATAGTTCTCCTGGCTAAACTCTTTCAGGCTGGTTGGAGGATTAAATAAGAATGGACATGGAACACCAGCCCACAGAAGGCATTCACCTGCGAGTTTTCATTCCCTCTCCGTCTCTAACACTAGCTCAGTGATCAAGCCTGGGTTCTACAGACTTCCTTCTCCCCGTTTCCCTGAAGGAGCGGGCACAGGTGGAGCTAGGATCATCCACCTCTCCTGACAGCCCACCAACAGCAGCCCCAGGCCTGCTCCACTCTTATTGGTTCCCAGTTTTCTGGGGAGGCCACCTGACTGTAGGGCACTTAGTAGAGCTCAAGAGCCATGCCCAGTGGCTCTCCGAATGTTACTCTTGAGGCTGTCAATGGAGGAAAGGAGCTGGGCTAGCTTGCTTAGGAGAGAGTGCACATGTCATGGAGGACCTCATGGCAGAGCTGCTTCTCAAGGGTGATTACCCACTCACAGCTGTCTCTCCCCAGAAATCGATCAGACAGATGCCTTTCCC
Organism: Myotis nattereri; assembly: GCF_964212035.1. Taxonomy (NCBI): domain Eukaryota; kingdom Metazoa; phylum Chordata; class Mammalia; order Chiroptera; family Vespertilionidae; genus Myotis; species Myotis nattereri. Next base: position 13,367,313 of record NC_138090.1, read on the forward strand.
ATAACCTCAAGTATCTTTAAAACTCTGACAAGAGCAATGCCTGGAAGAGCTCAACAGTGGGTAATGGGAAAGCAAAAGCAAGTGTTTCATTCAGCAAATGCTGTAGGGTGACATCAGGGAAGGCCTATCACAGCACTCACATGGCTGCTACCCCAAGCCATGGGACCAGGATTAGCACAATCTTAAAATGATGCCTTGGACAACTCTAGGACAAAGAAGCAGGGGATTCCCTGGATCCTTCTCTTCATGGTGCTCAGAATGAAGGCCATGGTAAAAAGGGCAGGAGAAAAATGCTGAGGCAGGGAGCTGACACCAGGTGGAGCCTGCCCTCGTAGGGGCACCCAGGCCCTACTCTGACACGGAGCCAGGTGTCAACTTGAAACCTGGGCAGGGTGAGGGACTGCACACCAGCACCTGTACTAGTATATAAAGGGGCCTCCACAAGTCGCACTCCTCCCCCGCCGCAAAGGAAACAAATGCCTGACGGCAGAAGAAGCTCAGGGGCAGCCAGATGAGTCTAGCTGGGTCTGGCTAGGACATGGCTCATACGGCATCTGGCACATCTGGCAGGACTACTCGCCTACACCTCAGGTTCCCATAGGACAGGCTGGGTCTGTCATCCATGCTGAATCAGGCTTAGAAAGGGGTGGCACTATCCCACAGAACTGAGGTGCAACCTCAGCTGCCAGGCTTGGTATGTCTCTTCTGGGGTTGGCTTTGGCTTTTCCTTGTTTACACTGAGCTCCTTATGAACCTTGGGGAAAGCCAGTGGACAGGTAACTCCCTGGTAATGTAGGAGCCTGTGACTTTGCACATATTGCCAGATCCTGAGAGATGGAAATGCACAAAACCCTTCCCAAAAGGAGGCTCAGACATAGTGTGCCACGCTTCCAGGGCCCCTATACAGTCTCCCTCTGCCCCGCACTACGAAGGCAAAGGGATGAGCAGTAACTGGTCCCTACTCAGTTCCACCCTGATGTGGCCCCTGCCTCCAGCCACACAGGACACTTGAGAATCTGTTTTCAGAGACTGACAAACTCGGGTTTCAGAACTGGCCCCTCTGCTGTCGATGAAACCTCTTATCTCAAGATTTAACCTGCCCTGAAAAATAGTCTTAAATCCAGAATCTTTATCTCTATGTATTTGGAAGAAGAAAATAGGATAAGAAACCCCCAAGCCCAGGAGTAGTAATTTCCAGATCTGATTGAGTCACGTCATTTCAAAAGGCTTCCAAGCAGCCCTGGAATGTTGTGGTAATACAGGTCTCCCTGTAGGTGAGGGAAGCGCCCCACAGGAAAGGAACACGGGCTCGGCTGGCCATAGGGCCAAGGGCACTGCTGGCCCGGGGAGGAGCAGTAGGGGAGCAGAGGGCCTCTTACAAGAAACAAGTTCTGCAGCAGGGGCCACGGCGGGTCCTGCAGCACCGGCACCATTAACCACCATGTGACCCACCAAGGGCTTTGACCAGTTACCTAGTCCTTGGGCCCACCCTCTGTTCTGGACTGACCAGTAGACAGACCCTGTTGCCAGAGATGCAAGGCCTCTGGGTGTCGACCCCGTCCAGGTTTCTTCCCAAGGATGTCTCTGACAGAGGAACAAAACGAAAAAGGCAGCAAGGGGTTGGGCAGCCCCAGGCACACAAACCCCAACCTATCTTCCCATAGCCCTCGTCCTGGGCAGCTGCCCAGTGGCTTTGGAGAATCTCCTGGCTGCTCCCTTTCGAGGCAGGGCCGCCGTGAGACCCCGATAGGCTTGAACTGCAGGGCCATCACCAGTTGGCTTCTTTCCTCCACCAACCTGGCACTCACCTGGGAGGCTTATACAGCACCTACTGTCATTCCAAGGCCTGTTCCCAGGTGCTCTGCCAAGGTCAGGAGGAGGTACACACAGAAGTCCATGGGGGCCCTGATAGCTCAACCCACCCAGCTGGAAAGAAGCATGGCTACCTTCATGGAGATTGGGACTGAGCAACCCCAGAGAAGACCCCTGAGAAGCACTGTAGATTCTGGGATGAAAGATGCTCCAAGAGAGGCAGTGGTTAAAGGTGGGCACAGAGGGGGCACATCAGCTGTGAGCAACAAGGGTAATCAGCCTACGTGGAGTGGGACAGAAGCAGTACCTGTTTGGTGGGTGCAGACAAAAATAGCATTTCCAGACTACAGGAAACCCACCTACGTGCTAATAATCCCTAAGACATCTACTATGCAAACCCACCTGCTATTGAGATACCTTACACTGCATGCGCTGTACCCATCAAGGATAGGGAGAAAGGACATGAAACAACACCCTGTTGTTTACTGTCAGTGCCTGCCACACCACCTAGAGGTTACCCTAGGTCCCCGTGACCTTGGCACAGACCCCCACTGTTCTGCCCTGATCTCTGCTATCTGCTGTTGCTCTCCCGTGGCACAGGCAGATGTGAAATATCAGCTGTGTGCAGAAGTTGTCCCACCCGGTAGAAGCAGGGCACTCACACAGGGTCATGCTCTTAATAGCCCACTTAGAGCAGGCTTGGTAAAAAAGCTCTAGGGGAAGGAAAAGATGCTCATTTGAGCAGGCTCATACTGTGGAAAGAAGGGAGTCAGTCCTTCTGCCCCAACCCCACCCCAAGGCATGGTTGGCATCTGCTTCAGGGACTATGCCCTTCACTCCTAACCCCCAGCTGTGGTTCTTACTGCTGCTTCTTTTTCAACAGTTCAAGGAAAGTATACGTCCATGCGCCTGGGTTCTCCTTTGAGGGGTTGTAGTAATTAAAGTAATATATGCCAGTCTGGCCAGTGTGGCTCAGTGGTTGAGCGTCAACCCATTAAGCCAGGAGATTGTGGTTTGATTCCCGGTTTGATCTGGTTAGAGCACATGCCCGGGTTGCAGGCTCAATCCCCAGTAAGGGGTTATGCAGAAGGCAGCCAATCAATGATTCTCTCTCATCATTAATGTTTCTATCTCTCTCTCCCTCTCCCTTCCTCTCTCTGAAATCAATAAAAAACAAAACCTATTTTAAAGTACTATATGCCACAGCAAGAGAACAGCTGCCTCCACAGAAACAGCAAAGGAGAAAGCTACCAGCTGCCCAGCTCTGATGCAGATGGGGCTGCCTATCTACACAGCCTGAGTCTCCCAGAAGGAAGATCTGTCCTACCCTCGCCCCCCTCAATGCACCCAAGTTTGGGAGAAGCCAAAACCCTACCCTCTATCCACACCCCTGACTTTTCCTCCCTGCTTCCCCATCCAAGGATTCCAGCCGCTGCCATTCACTGCCAGCTCACTGATGGGTGGGGCTGCAGGTACACTCACCTGCCTGCAGATCATCCTGTCCTGCTTCCAAGCCATTTAGCCAAGGGTTCTGACATTCTTACTTAAGGCCACACCTGTTCCTTGGTTTCATGCTTAAGGAGGCCAAAAACACCTTACGAAATGTAAACAATCAAACTTCCACATCTTCCAACAGAAACCTCTGACCGTGCAAGCTAAGACCTGCCCATCGGCTCCCAGGAAAGTCTGAGCACCACAGCCTCACATGAGAGGCACTCTGTTACCATCTGCCCCGCAGCCGCACAGCAGCCCTCTGCCCCTGACCGCCCTAGAGGCTCCTGCTGAGCCAGTACAAGAGAACACTTGAGCCCTGACTGTTTTGGCTCGGTGGATAGAGCGTCGGCCTGCGGACTGAAGGGTCCCAGGTTCGAATCCGGTCAAGGGCATGTACCTTGGTTGCGGGCAAATCCCCAGGGGGTGTGTAGGAGGCAGCTGATTGATGTTTCTGACTTTCTATCCCTCTCCCTTCCTCTCTGCAAAAAAATCAATAAAATATATTTAAAAAAAAAAAAAAGAAGAAAGAAAGAAACCCATACCCATTAACAGTGGCCTCCTTTAAAAAAAAAAAAAGAGAGAACACTTGAAACATCAACATCCTGACTTTGGTTGCCATGCTGTCCTTTCTCCATAATTCAACTCCAGCTAACATGTGTCCTCAAATCCAGAAAACATAAGCACTGGAGAGAAAATGTTGACATTTGACTCCAGGTGAGTGTACCTGATATACAAACATTCATAAAAGAAACTTAAATGTACAGGTACTTCCTTCGTCAGGTAGGAAAAAAATACCTTTCTCAATAACAATAGCTAACATTTATGTACCCTTTGTTTGTATCAGGCACTATTATAAGCACTATATAGGAATTAATTAATCCTCTAGCCATCCCATATGAGTTAGGTACTATTATCACTTCCATTTTAAAATGGGGAAACTGAGGCACAAAGAAGTAACTTGCTCCAGGTAACACAGCTTCCAGGACGCAAATGCAGACAGCGGGGCTCCAGAGTCCGTGTTCTTAACCACTGCTCCACCATAGCCCTAGAGGTCTGTTTCCTCCCGTGACTAAATGTGAGCCAGTAATTGGTTCAATGACAATGAGCCTTCACATACAGAAAAGGGGGGATAGCCATTCCCCCCTACAGGTAGAAGGTGGTGACAGAGACCTCACACACATTCAGCACCACAATCCTTAGGGCAGTGTGGGAAGGTTGAGTTTCAAACGAAGGCTTCTGGCTGAGGGCAGGCTGCAAGCCAGTGGGGACCTGACTCAAGATTGGTTCCACCACACTTGGCTTGCTAAAGCCACTGCACTGAGCACAACAAAATGCAGGAATGGCCGCTTCTCACAGCCCAAGTACATCTGTGCTCACTCTGGGAGAGTGATAATAAAAAAGATGTGGTCCAAGTCTGAACAAGCTCACAACCCAGCAAGGACATGGCCGGGTAAATGTAAAAAAGTCACATGAAGCAGGTGACAAGTGTCATCACAAGATGAGATCAGGGCTGAAGGGGTCAGTCAAGGTTGCACAGAGGGTCACAGGCAGGAAGGACACCCCAGGACAAAAAGGGGCAGAGTAGGGAATGTTTGCAGCATGTTTGGGGTTCCACACAGACATGCTGGTATGTGGTGTGTGTGGAGGGCAGAGGTGGCAGAAGAAACTGAGCAGGGCCTGCAGGGTCTGTGTCCTCTGGCCAGAGGGATCAGAGGCACAAAGCAGGCAAGGGGCAGAGTATACCAGGGAGTGGAGAGCAGAGGCCTAAAGTAGTGCTCAATCAGGAGGCCATGGACACAGCCCGGTGGAGGCAATGACAGGAGGAATAGAGAAGGGGGCCAGATTGAAGAGACATTTGGGGAGTGGCAGAACCATGGGACGAGGGAAAGGAAGGCATGGAGATCACTGAGGAGTCACACCTGGGAGCAGGGTAGACAGTGACTTTCAGCAGAGAGGGAACACATGAGGATCTGATTTTTGCAGGAAGATAACCTCAGTTTGGGCCAAGCAGGTTCACAAAGCACTGAGGTTTCTGGAGGTGTGAGCTGCTCAAAGACAGCGTGGAGACAGAGGAGTAAGTTGCCTGAAGGGTCCCCCCCAGCTACCCTTTAACTGCACTTGCAGGGCCTGGCAAAGTACACCCAACCATTCACAGGCCAAACTAGAGTCTTCTGGATCCCGCAAGGAAGGTGAGAACTGCCTCCGCCTCCTCCACACCTACTTCACTTCAGCTACTGTCAGTTCTAATCAGGAACAAAACCCAAAAGAAACCAGAGAAACGAGTTGCCCAGGCTGGAGGAAGAAAGGAGAGGGGGGAGGGAAGCAGAGAGAGAGAAGAAGGTTATCCCCTATAGTTAAGAAGAACTTGCTTCAGAGAGAAAGGGGTAGAGGCTCTCACTCAGGCCGGGCCATCATCTGTTCTTATTGGTTTCACTCAACCAAATCAAGAACCATAAGAAAAGTGGCTTCAGTTCCACACTTGGCCCGCTCCTTCCTCACAAACTTTTCTTCTAAGGACTCCTAAAAGGCAGGACTAAGAGCCCTCTTTGGAAAAAGCCAGCTGCCTTCTCTGTGTCACAGACACAAAAAGTAGAGAGGACCAGGGCAAAAAGACAGGGACTTTGCCTGTCTCCATGACAGTGTGAGGGCAGGTTGCACCATGTACCTTCTGCCGCTCAAGGGACAAATGGACTTAGGACCATCTTCTGGAACCCACCAGCTTCTGCTGGGGGCTTCTCCCCCCTCAACTGAGCTCAGCCCAAGACTGGGTAAGAACCACTGGCAAAAAAATAGCTGAAAGGGTGCCTAAGTGGTGGAGGAGCCCCATCTGCAGGGCCCAGAACCTTCCACAAATCTGAGGCTGCTTTCAACTCAAGTCTCGTGCACATCCTCCCATTTATTACGAAACTGCCTCACCATGTTCCATGTGGGAGGCCACATAAAGACTTTGATCTTTAACATGGTGAAGTAACAAAGGAGCCAGTGTTGGCAGTAGTCTTACTCCCTGTATATGCCCGAGTGCCAGGATGGTCAAGCAAAGGCCAATGGGAGTGAAGGCTACTGGGGTGTGTCCCCACTGACAACAAGCTCAGGTCACTGGTTCTGACTGCAAACAGTTCAAATTCCATGAGTGACAATCACTTGTCAATTAATTGTTGGAATGGAAGCCCATACCATCCTGGCCCAATGGCCACCTTTTAGAATCGTCTACCCAATGGCTTGGCTTGCAAAGTCCTCTCCACCCTCTTGGCTGCCACCATGACTCTCAGCACAGAATGGATCAGGAGAGCAGGACAAATGATCTCTTAACCAGTGACTCACCAGGAAGTCTGTTCATGTTGACACCTTGAGCTGAGAGTCCTATTCCCATGTACCTTCAAAAAAGCACACACACAAAAGTTTGGTTAATAGATAATTATGCAATTCCCTTCTCAAATACTTCTTGGTAAAAAAAAAAATAAAAAATAGAAAAACAGGAAAAAGCAATGAATGTAGAGACTCTTTTAACATACTAGTGGTTCTTGGGGAACCTTTATATTTTGATTTTCCAATGGAAATCATCTATCATCTCAATGCCTTAAGCAGCTGAAGAATCAGCAGGTAGTACCTGTAACCAGGAACCACTGGCTTCAAGTTTCAAAGGGAAGTTTCCTGAAATCACTGCTTCCATTCCCATTGTTTCTGGCTCGAGCTGAGGTGGCAAAATCTATTCCCCAGATTGTGCTCAATCTCGTACAGTGCTTGGCAGAGCAATTCAAGATCCATCCTACAGGGACAAGCCACTGTGCAGCAAGGACCAGGACATGGAAAAAGTACAGCCAGGCCGGGTCTCTACAGGATCTTCAAGACCCTCATACAGAGCTTCTTCTCTAAACTCAATGCCCTCTCACCCCACACATCACTGCTGGCCTCCCCAATCATCCGAAAATAGGGGACGGTGGTGTGTGAGGCCCCTGAGACCCACTTTCTCACTCCTCTCACCCCAGGTGCCTCAACAACTAAGCCACCGACAGCAAGGTAGGGCCCAAGCTAGGCAATTCTGCCAAGGATATCTCAGTGACACTCAGGAGAGCGCAGGCCAAAAAAGGAAATAAACAGATTTTTTTAATCTAAATGTTGGTAGTGCACAAAGAAATGGTGAGGTATTTCCCCAAAAACTTAAATAAGAGAAATAAGTCATCAACTTCTAAGAATATAATACAAAATTAACACACAAAAAGTAGTTGTGTTTCTATACATTAACACTGAACAATCTATAAAGAAAATTAGGAAAATAATTTCAGCCCTGGCCAGTGTGGCTCAGCTGATTGGGCGTCATCCCATGCACCAAAGTGTGCTGGTGTGATTCCCAGTCAGGGCGCACGCCCAGGCTGTGGGCTCCATCCTCAGTAGGGGGTGTGCAGGAGGCAGCTGATCGATGTTCTGCTCTCACCCCAAACCCAAACATCCAAGCCCAAGAGATGGAACCTACGTTTACAGGCTCCAACCCTATGTCTTATGCCACAGTGGACAGAACAGATGCAATGTCTGCCACCCACCTCAGGATGCGGGGGCTATAGGAAGAAGTCCCAGCCATCAGAGAAAAAGCAGTCACAGCAGTACTGGGCACATGATGGACATTCAACAAATCCCTGAGGTTTGTCCTCTTGTGGGCTGGTGAAGAACCTTATCAGCTAAGTCACAGGCTCTCTCCCAGCCACATTTCAATGGGAACCTCAGTTTCTAGCTGGTATGAGGTCATAACAGAGCTATGGGACAGATAAGTGAGCCCTGAACTCAACTACAACACCCCGCGTACTATTCTCCCCTCTTGCTGCCACTTGCCTGCAGAGCTGTGAGATTAAATGACTTACAACCACAAAGCAAGTGACCACAGGAGGAGGGAAGCTCACTTCTCCATCCACTCAAGAAAAATCTAAGCAGACCTGAAGCTTCCTCTCAATCAACAATGGGTAACGTGCTGTGCTTTGCTAAGTTCTGGACCAATGTGGTCCCAGCTCACCAATAGGCTGCCAAGAATGAAGCAAAAGGAAGGGGCATACAAAAGCCCCGAGACAATAAGGAAAGGGCATACAAAAGCCCCAAACCCAAGAATGTTCTCCTGGACATATACAGTAGTACCTCTGCATCTAAGGAGCAGAAAGAATGATATCAGGAAGTCACCCTGACACTATTGCTCCTCTATTAATCTCTGGTGGCACTTGAAAATACATGGGTTGCTGGGTCCTTGCGAAAGTTGAGTAATTCAGTAAAAACAGGTGTGATAGAGACCCTTGCAATCATTCACCCATTCCACAAAGATCCTCTGTGCCCAGTATGCTGCTGGACAGAAGAGTGGAGGCTTGGAGTCAGTCCCTGCTCTCCAATGGTTTCCAGTGTCAAATCAGGGGCAGGCCAGAGAATCAGGGCACACTGACCCGGGGATTCCCAGAGGAAGTGAAGACTGGGCCAAAACCTGGTAAAGGAGATGAGAGGAAAAAGAGGAGTGTGTTCCATGCAGAAGCAGCAGAATGTGCTGAGACACGGAGGCAAGAAAGCAGCCCACGGTCAAGGAACTGCAAAAAGTTCAGGGTAGCTGGTCACAGCCTGGGCAGACCGAAAAGAGCCAAAGCTGAAGCAGGAAACAGGCTATTCCCAGCCAGTCTGCATGCTGGCTTAAGGAGTCTGAGTTTCATGGGAGGTCAATGAGAAGCTCAAGTGCTTTAGAAAGGATACAGCTGATCAAATAGCTGATATTTGGAAAATGGATCCAAGAGGCAAAACTGGAGGCTTCCAAAATCATCCACTGGAAGATGACAGGGCTGGACAGGCCAGGAGCAGTGGAATGGAGAGACATGGAAGGGCCAAGTACTCTTGAGAACATGGTGAACTTACTGGATGGGGAAGAAGCTGCCCAGGACACTGCCCAACACAACCAGCCACCAAAGAAAGCGCAATTCTCTGAGACCCGCGTGGAAAGTCTAGAGCCCAAGTGCTTAGCCAGTCAGGTGGTAAGTAGCGGCCTTTCTCCAGCTCTGCTCTAGACCTGGCATTTACACTGTGCACAAACATCTGAACAGGAAACACACCTGCATCACAGCAAATGTATCAGACAGACCCAGGTTCAAATCTAACCTCTGCCTCTGAGTTCACCATTTGTCCAAGGGCATGTCACATGGTCCAGAGAGCCCTCAGTGCAGCCACTGAACGGGATCAGACAAAGGAGCACCTGAGCACAGCTGGAAGGGCTGCTGGTGGATGACTGTCCATTAGCGCATGCACTGGAGGCTCTTCTAGCATCGGAATCTAATAAAGGAAAGCAAGCCATCCTCGAAGGCCTGGATCCTGGAACACCGAAAAACAAATGCCTCACCCTAGCTGGTTTGGCTCAGTGGATAGAGCGTCGGCCTGCAGACTGAAGGGTCCCAGGTTCAATTACGGTCAAGGGCACATGTCTGGGTTGTGGGCTGGATCCCTAGTAGCAGGTGTGCAGGAGGCAGCTGATCAAGGATTCTCTCTCATCATTGATGTTTCTATCTCTCTCCCTCTCCCTTCCTCTCTGAAGTCAATAAAAACATATATTTTTTAAAAGAAATTTGCTATCTTTAAAAAAGCCTGTTTACTTGGGATTGCTGAGCTGAAAGGAAGTGAGCATTTGTTTCCTTCTTGGTAACGGGTCAGGTGGTGCTAAGAACCACTAACCTAACATACAGGCTGCCTTGGACGCCTGGGAGTGAGGCAACAAGAGCACTCACCCCGAGCAGGTGGCTGGAACAGACAAAGCTAAACTTCCCACACTTCCCGTCTCCACTGGGTCCCTCTTCTCTTTTTGTGCTTTCTCTCTTTCTTTTTTATTTTAGAGGGAGGAAGGGGGAAGGGGTAGGAGGGGGAGAGAGAAAGAGAGCGAGCGAGGGAAACATCGATATGTCGTCCCACTTATTTATACACTCATTGCTTCATTCTTTTTTTTTTTAAATATATTTTATTGATTTTTTACAGAGAGGAAGGGAGAGAGATAGAGAGCTAGAAACATCGATGAGAGAGAAACATCAATCAGCTGCCTCCTGCACATCCCCCACTGGGGATGTGCCTGCAACCCATGTACATGCCCTTGACCGGAATCGAACCTGGGACCCTTCAGTCTGCAGGCCGATGCTCTATCCACTGAGCCAAACCGGTTTCGGCTCATTGCTTCATTCTTGTATATGCCCTGACTGGGGATTGAACCCACAACCTTGTATTATCAGAATGATGCCCTAACCAGCTGAGCCACCCAGCCAGAGCAGGGCTCGCTTCTCAAGCAGCAGGGTATATCTGAGGAGCTGAGGGAGAAAATTATTTACCCCCTCACAAAATGCAGCAATATGGGGAAGAAGCACCACTGGTCAGAGGTGAGGCGGCCAGTAAGTATAGAGAGATAACAGATGAGCTCTTCGTGGCAGTGAGGCCATGAGTCGGCTCTACCTTCTCAATTTCGACCCTTCACTGCCCAAACCACAACAAGCCCTAGAGTTAGAAGAGTGACTCTGCCCCTCTGTTGGGCTCCAGAGAGAAGAGGCAGCAAGCGGGTGCTGCTCAGGCCAAGGTGGTTTCAGATCCGCCACAGAGCAGCGGAGGAGCAGCAGCAGTTGCAGCAAAGGCCCTTGGCGGACCAAACAGCCAGGTCCACCCTGAGGCTCTCACCATCCACGGCAGCCAGCGGGGCTGAACTGGGGCCCTGGAGAAGAACCTGCCTGGTGGCTTCTACGGCCCACACTACCCTCCACCCCCTCTGCTGACTCTCCCACAAAAGCAACTGTCTGCTGAAACCACTGCAGTCATGTGGAGAAATGTGAGCACACTTGTCAGCTTTCTTCTTTTTTTTTCCCTCTTTGGTTTTACAGATTTTCTACAATTAAAACAAATTACTTTGATAGTCATAGAAAAATCATTTCAAGAGTCAGCTGATGGCCGCACACTGAGGTTGTTGGCTCTCACCCATTTCAGAGCCAAAGGGCTACACTGGTGTACCGGGTCTCACGGTCAGCTCCTCAGTACACCCAGTTCCCTGAGCCTGGACAAGAGGGCGGAAGAGTGAGCCGCAGGAAATGGTCAAAATCCCTGCTCAGTGGAGGAGCTGGTGCTCCAGTTCACATGGCACCTGGAGCATCCCAAGCACGACCCAGAGCACACACTCAGGGAACCCTGCTGCAATGACACAGGATCAACATTAGCTCCAATTGGCGAGCGATTCTTTCACAACCCAGGCAGGCCTGGTGATGGGCAGAGGACAGGACCTCAGAAACTGGACCTCTGGACTTTCACACCCTCCAGAGACGCAGAACAAGGCAAGGGGGGGAGGAGACCATTGCTTTGCTGTAATTCCCCATCCAGTCCCTCTGGCATTCCCTTCCTGCCCCCTGAAGAGAAGCACCTGAAGAGTTTTCAAGTGACAGCAATACTTTACAGCAGGGGTCTGGGGACACCCCAGACTCTGGCCTCAGACACTCCAGCCTAACTCAGTATTGTGGGTCTTGGATGTCACTCCCTATCTCAGGTTCCCTATCAGAAGAGGAAAAACTGGATTAATGGCCTCCTAAGCTCCGTCTCAGCTCTGATCTAGAGACCCCAATTCTTGGCAGAATGTCTGTGTACTGTTGCAAATGTGCTATATCCAGGTGCCAGCCAAGATGGGGTAGACCTACAACACCAATTAATGCCATCAAGAAGACATTAAAAGGCCCTAGCCCGTTTGGCTCAGTAGATAGAGCATCGGCCTGTGGACTGAAGGGTCCCGGGTTCGATTCCGGCCAAGGGCACATGCCTGGGTTGTGGGCTCAATCCCCGGTTGGGGGGCATACAGGAGGTAGCTGATTAATAATTCTCTCTCATCAGTGATGTTTCTATCTCTCTATCCCTCTCCCTTCCTCTCTAAAATCAATAAAAATATATTTTTTTAAAAAGACATTAAAAGAAAAGAGGTGGCTCGGTTGGTGTTGCTCAGTGGTTGAGCGTCAACTTATGAACCAGGAAGTCATGGTTCGATTCCCAGTCAGGGCACGTGCCAGGTTGTGGACTCAGTCCCCAGTGTGGGGGGCACAGGAGGCAGCCGATCAATGACCTACATCATTGATGTTTCTATCTTTCTCTTCCTCTCCCTTCATCTCTGAAATCAATAGAAATATATTCACAAAAAGAAAAGAGGTGCACTCTCCCTCCCGGGTGCACGCCTGTGCCTTCCCCCCCCCCCCGCCCCCAGGCAATTTACCTTTGTCTTTCTTCCTCCTAAGCTCCAAGGGCCCTGCTGCCTCTGTAACTTACTTCCTGAGCACAGGCAGCCCAGCTGGCTCACTTCTACTACCTCTGTAACTTTCTAAATAAACTCTCTTTTATAACTTAAAAAGAAAGAAAGAAAATACAGGCTGTGGTGGGTAGCTCAGTTGGCTAGATTATCGTCCCAAGGTTGCAGGTTGGATCTCTGATCAGGGCACATAAAAGAAGCAACCAATAAAAATATAAATAAGGCCGAAACCGGTTTGGCTCAGTGGATAGAGCATCGGCCTGCAGACTGAAAGGTCCCGGGTTCGATTCCGGGCAAGGGCATGTACCTGGGTTGCGGGCACAACCCCAGTAGGAGATGTGCAGGAGACAGCTGATAGATGTTTCTCTCTATGTTTCTAACTATCTCTCTCCCTTCCTCTCTGTAAAAAATCAATAAAATATATTAAAATATATATATATATATATATATATATATATATATATATATATGTAAAACAACAAATCGGTGTTTCTCTCCCCCCACCGCACCCCCCACCTCCTCTCTCTCTAAAATAAAAAAATTTTTTTTTAAGCAGCTGTACTCAGCTTTCTTACAAAAAGAAAGAAAAAAGCCCTAGTCAGTTTGGCTCAGTAGATAGAACATTGGCCTGTGGACAAAAGGGTCCCAGGTTCGATTCTGGTCAAGGGCACATACCCAAGTTGCAGGCTCAATCCCCAGTAAGGGGTGAGTAGGAGGCAGCCAATCAATGATTATCTCTCATCACTGGTGTTTCTATCTCTCTCTCCCTCTCCCTTCCTCTCTGAAATCAACAAAAAAATTCTTTTTAAAAAAAGAAAAACAAAATAAAGGAAATTGCAGAACGTGTGCCTTAAGACTAAAGATGTTCAATAAAATATTTAAAAAAAAAAAAGACTAAAGATGCAATAATCCTCAATAAAACAGTAACAAACAAAATCCAACAACATATTAAAAGGATTACACATCATGACCAAGTGGGTTTTATCCCAGGAAAGCAAGGGTAGTTGATAATAAACCACATTAATAGAACAAGCAAAACAAATCCACATGATCATCTCAATGGACACAGAAAAAGCACTTGACAAAATCCCATTACATCCCTTCATGATTAAAACACTCAGAAAACTATGACTAAAAAGGGACTTCCTCACCATGACGAAGGGCATTTGTGAGAAACCTGCAGCTCACAATCTCAATGGCAAAAGATTGAAAGCTTTTCCCCTAAAATCAGAAACAAGACAAGATTTTTCACCACTGATATTCAACACTGTACTGGAAGTTCTAGCCAGAGCAATTGGATAAGAAAAGAAACAAAAGGCATCCAATTGAAAGGAATAAGTAAAATGATCTCTATTTGCAGATGACATGATCCTATATATAGAAAATCCCAAATACAAAGAGAGCCTCCAAGAGCTGGTAAACAAACTCAGTAAAGTCACAGGATACAAGATAAACATACAAAAAACAGTCATGCCCAGCTGGTGTGGCTCAGTGGTGAAACATCGACTCCTGCACCTGGTCAGGGCACATGCCTGGGTTTCGGGCTCAGTCCCCTGCACATCCCCAGGGGGCGTGCAGGAGGCAGCCGACTGATGTTTTTCTCTTTCTCAAATCAATAAAATCATACTAAGAAAAAAAATATATGTACATATATATTTCCTCAAGTGAGGATAAAAAATATATATAACAAGTATTAGTGAGGATGGAAAGAAACTGAAACCTTCATACATTGCTGGTGGAGATGTAAAATGGTGTAGTCACTATGGGAAAAAAGTGGTTTCTCAAAAAGTTAAACATAATTTGTAATATCTTAACTAATAAAAAAAAAAAAAAAGTTAAACATAGAAGGATCCAGCAATTCCACTCTTAAGTATACACCCAAAATAACAGAAAGGAAGGACTCAAATGGACACTTGTATGGCAATGTTCTTCACACCATTATTCACAAGAGCCAAAAGATGACAAAAACCTGTGTCCATCAATAGATGAATGAACAAAATGTGGTATTAACATACTGCCATAAAAAGGAATGAAACTCTGATACAAGCCACAACATCAATAAACCCTGAAAACCTTATGCTAAGTGAAATAAAAAGTCAGATGTAAAAGGACAAATATTGTTTGATTCCACTTATATGAATTATACAGGCAAATTCAAAGAGAGAAAGTAAATAAAAGGTTACCAGGGGCTGAGAAGAGGGGGGATGGGGAGTTATTGCTTAGTGAGTACAGAGTTTGTGTTTGGGATGATGGAAAACTTTTGGAAATAGATAGTGGTGGTGGTTGCACAACATTGTGACTGTAATTAATACCACTGGGGAAAAAAATACCACTGAATGAACCACTGAAAAATGGTCATAATAGCATATTTTATGCTATATATAGTTTACCATACACACACACACGAAGAGTCACCAAGAACACCTCTTTGGCTCTGTGTGCCAGCATGAACCTCATCTGGCTTTCCCAGATAAGACGAGTAGGCCTTGGCACAGAGCACAGTGCAAAGCATCAGAGCATTCTGGCCTCACATCTGGAGCAGCAAAAACAAGTCCCATGTGGCTCAGCTGGTTAGAGTATTGTCCCACCCACCAAAAGGTGGCGGGTTCCATCCCCAGTTGGAGCACATGCGGAAGCAACTGATTGATGTTTTCTCTCCTCTCTCTCCCTTCCTCTTTCTGAAATCAATTTTTTTTATATATATTTTTTAATACATATTTTATTGATTTTTTTACAGAGAGGAAGGGAGAGGGATGAAGAGTTAGAAACATCAATGAGAGAGAAACATCGATCAGCTGCCTCCTGCACACCCCCTACTGGGGATGTGCCCACAACCAAGGTACATGCCCCTGACCGCAATCGAACCTGGGACCCTTCAGTCCGCAGGCCAACACTCTATCCACTGAGCCAAACCAGTTAGGGCCTGAAATCAATTTTTTAAAAAAATGAAGTCATCACTACAAGTACACAGCAGTTGACAAGAGTGAAAAACACAGACCTAGCTCCTTTTACTGTCTATCAATTTCTTAGAGGGAAGGTGGATTTTATGGGCTGGCAAGTTCATAGGCACTTTTAATAAATGTTGCATAAGGTATATGAACCAATTACTATGGGACGTAATAATTTTTAATTTAAGCTCTATCAACTGGATGTATCCAGGCCCACAGAGCTCTGGTGGGAGTGACAAAGAGGAGATAGGCAACAAGGTCTTCAGCCTTAGGGCTGGAGGCTTTTGGGGGTTTCAGGAAAGTACCAACTCCGCTGCCATTCTCTGGTGAAAGGGCCAGTCACGATTGCCCCTGCCCCAGACCCCCAAGGAGGTACTGCAATCTCATCTGACAGCTTCATCTTGACATCTAACACCTTAGCCACAGCTCAGCAAGCCGCCAATCTTGTTCCTATCAGAACCTGCCCCAGATAAAGAAATCAACAGCTTCACAACAGAGATCTCAGGGACCATGGTTATAAAAATGGTCCCTCAGAGACATTTCAGGAAAAACACCGACTGACATTTAAGTTTGAAATGAGGGCTATTTGGTGCTGGGGATTCTATTTCATAGTCTGATGGAGCTGCTTAAAGTCACAGTTCACAACACTGGCTACTGTGTGCAAGCTGCTCCTCCAGCAGCCACACCCCCACCCTCACCCTCTGCCAGAAAGCCACCCAGTAACCCACTGAGCCCAACTCTGGTCTCAGAGTATTCTGGCCTCACATCAGGGCCAGAAAAAAGAAGTCCCATATGGCTCAGTTGGTTAGAGCATCATCCCATCCACCAAAAGATAGCAGGCCCACAAAGACAGGAGGGGCAGAGATGAATGAACTCAGCATGAGCACCATCCAAGGAAGAAGAGGCCTGAAGGCAAAGGGGCTTTGAGTCAGGATATGCTTTGCAGGAAATAAGGCTGTTCTGAATGTGGGTCAGGAGAGCTCATGCATCCACTGTCACCAGCACCATCAAACACCCAGGAGCCCACAGACAGAAAGAAACAGACCAGCCCGCTTGGGTGGCCGTAGGCAGGTTACTCACATACCTGGGTTCTGGCTCCTTCCCTAAAAGGCAGACAGAATCTCAAGTACCAAGCCTTGACTTTCCAGAGGCTGGCTGCCACATTCAAAAACCAAATATACTGGCCTTAACCAGAGGTAGCCAGTAGGCACACCAGCTTAATGTGAAAGGGGTGCCACCAGATCCCATTTCTAGTAAGCTCTGGCCCCTATCCTCTACCTCTCTGGCTCTGTGTAATTACAGAGCTGGTGCACAGCTGAGTGTGGACATGGTAAATGCTCTTAGCTACTCAGACATTAACCCTTAACTCTCTAGTTACAAGTCTTCATCCAGAAATTGGCTTTGAGTTTGCTGATGTGTAACTTAACACCTTTCATTATTTTCAGCAGAGGGTCTTATTCCAGTAACCTAGCCCACCATTACACGGAAATTCTATTCCAATGATTCTGAAAACATCAAATTCCATGTATTAAATCACTTTCCACTTAAAATATCTGGAATGGTTTCTGTTTTCTGCACTGGCCTTAAATGATACAACATACATAATGGCAATCACCTGTATTTATCTAAACCCCCCTCCCCTCTGTTGTCCATTTTTAATGTAACTATGTCAGGTGTTGAAAGATCCTATGTATTATTTTATAATTAAAAAATTAATCTATAGATAAAATAAAAATGCATTTTGGCTAAAAAACAAACAAGCAACTATGCCCTGGCTGGTTTAAGTCAGAGGTTAGAGCATCAACCCACATACCAAAGTGTCACAGGTTCAACTCCCGGTCAAGAGCAGGTAGCTCAGTTGTAAGTTGGACCCTTGGCCTAGTCAGGGTGCAAGGGGGAGGCAGCCAATTGAAGTGTCTCTCTCGTGTTCATGTTTCTTTCCCTCTCCACCCCCTTCCACTCTAAAAATCAATGGAAAAAATATCCTTGGGCCCAGCCAGTGTGGCTCAGTGGTTGAGCATAGACCTATGAACCAGGAGATCACGGTTCGATTCCTGGTCAGGGCACAGGCCCCAGTTGTGGGCTCGATCCCCATTGTGGGGTGTGCAGGAGGCAACTGGTCAATGATTCCCTCAACACTGATGTTTCTATCTCTCTCCCTCTCCCTTCCTCTCTGAAATCAATAAACATATCTATATATTTTTTAAATATCTCTAGGTGAGGATTAAAGAAATATTTTTAAAGCAACTATAACTACTGATAAACTCCTAGCACAACAGTTAGTAAGAGAGCATTCTAGCCCTAACCGGTTTGGCTCAGTGGATAGAGTGTCAGCCTGCAGACTCAAGGGTCCCAGGTTCGATTCCAGTCAAGGGCATGTACCTTGGTTGTGGGCACATCCCCAGTGGGGAGTGTGCAGGAGGCAGCTGGTCGATGTTTCTCTCTCATCGATGTTTCTGACTCTCTATCTCACGCCCTTCTTCTCTGTAAAAAATCAATAAAATATATTTTTTTAAAAAAAGAGAGCATTCTATAAAATACCGCATGCCAATTTCAGACACATTGTTTTGTAAACTGGGTCACAACCAGTTCTACTCAACAAACCATCCCTCTGCTTCTTTGCTTTTAGTTCAGCTCCACCTCAACAATGTCCTTTAGAAGACGCGAGCGGGGCCCTCAGACCATCTGGGCACAACTGCCCGTCTCCTCTCTCCACCTCTTATCTTCCAACTGCCCCCACCCTGAAGGCCAGTCGGTTTTATCTCAATATGAAACTCTGACCAAAAAATAGCAGCTGCCTGCTGCATTGTGCAGTGAAAAAACTTCCGGGGCTCTTGTCTGGACAAGAATGAATGCTGTGACCAGCAACATTCGCCATGAAAGCTGAGGGGCAGTGGGAGTACTTGAGCCTCACCTGCCATCCAGAACTTAAACGGCCATGGCATCCCAGGCCATCTCTAAGGTCCAAGAGGTCAGAAAGGAAGAGAGCCTTTCAGAGGGGTGCAAGAACCTTACCCAGCCCCTCCCTTACTTCCCTACACTGCCCAGAGCATCTTTTTCTGGCCCCTTCACGACAAATGAACTGGGCTGTGTTCCACCACCAAGTCCTCTAGCCTCATTTCTAGCAATAGAGCCATGATCTTACATTTCAATTACAACCAAATACTGAGGATCCTGGAGCTACAATGATATTTTATGTGAATTTTGAACAGAATTTCTGAAGAGGCAGAGGACAGCCTTGCATTTAGACACCACGTTATCCATCTCTTTCCCAGTGATCAGTCCCTTCTTTCCAACTTGACCCCTGACTACAGGGAACCACTCTGGAGCCCTCATTCCTTCCCAATGACACCGGGATAAGATGGCTCACTGTGCCTGCCATGCAGAGCTGCTGAGTCCATCCTCCTATGCTCCAGCTCCCACTTTCCCTCTAACAGGGAATCTCTCTTACGTGGTGACCCATCTAAAGAAAAGACCAAACATTTCAGAAAACAAACACACACAAAAGAACAAAATGGGGGGCAGGAAAGGGAGGGTGCAGTGTGAAGTGAAATTTAGAAATTTCTCTGGAGACTAATCCTTGACTAAGAAAGTACCCAGTTATAAAGAAAGAAGCCACACACTCCCCACTCTCAGCCTGCAGTTGAAACCAGATGGTGACATATATTGGGCAGGGAGGTCCCAGGGAGGCCCACATATGCTCTAAGCAGGATCAGGTCCTACCAGAAAAATGGATACCACGTGGACTTCAGACCTCTCACCCCATATCCAAATAGACCTGGGCTTTAACCCCCAACACAAGCAGTACAATACTCCAAGATGCCCCAGAGCCCAAATACTCCATGTCTCCAGAACAGTGCAATGTGTTACTAGGGAGAGATGCAGCCACAGCCCGGCATCTGCCCACGATGCCATCAGTGGTCGGGGCAGTCAGGGAGAACAGGGCACAACTGCCACCTGTACCTGCCTTAGGCAATGACAGCACTTACTTTTCAGGGCAGACAGGACAAGGCCTTCCCCAGGTCCACAGCTGAGTGCCAAACTTCTCAACAGCACTGGACAATGCAGAGACCAGACATAAGCAAGAGGACCTGAGCCGAAGTGGCTCTCCAAACCAGAATTGTGGCAGGTGAGGTCTTCATTGAATGAGTAGCTCTTTGGGTCGCCATGGAAAATCACAGACAGCGTTGTCTTCATTGTTGTCTTGGTAAAACCAAAATACCAGAAAACAGCTGTATAGGAAGTCCTTTCACCTCTGAGAAGCCTCTCTAGCTATCAGTCTTCAACATCCCACCTCTGCAGCTCTCCATGCAAAATAAATGCCAGCCAAGAAAGAAAAAAGTCATCTGCCGTGGGAAAACCAAGCATGGAGTCAAGGAACCTAAGCCACTGGCCCACCACTGGCCAGGACTCTCAGCCAGAGGGGCTTGGCTAACCCAGACCAGAAGAGTCTCTTCTCCCCATTCCACTCTCAAAAGTGTGAACAGATCCAAAGTCCTCATACCCTGCTACTGCATTCAGAATAAAGCCCATGCTGCTTGGCCACAGCACAGAAGGTATTTCTTTCTTTCTTTTTTTAATATATTTTATTGATTTTTTACAGAGAGGAAAAGAAACAGATAGAGTTAGAAACATCGATGAGACAGAAACATTGATCAGCTGCCTCCTGCACACTCCCTACTGGGGATGTGCCCGCGACCAAGATATATGCCCTTGACTGGAATTGAACCTGGGACCCTTGAATCTGCAGGCTGACGCTCTATCCACTGAGCCAAACCGGTTAGGGCCAGAAAGTATTTCTGATCTGGCCCCTGCCTGCTCATGTTCTGTGTTCCACATCTTTTTATGCACCTTTCTGCCTGAAATATCTGCTTCTCACTTTGTTCATGGCACCCTCTAACTCTTCCTTCCAGATGTAGAATCATCACCTCTTCAATGAAGCTTTCCCCAAACTCTCAGGTACAAGAGGAGTCCAACCTTGGGTATAAAATACCTTGATTGGCCTTTTCTACACCACTTTGTGAGTTCCAGTGTACAGGCACATCTGCCTCCTCTCTAGACAGACCTCATGCCTGAGCTCCTGGGGCCCAGGCCGAGGACTGGAACAAAACAATGGGTGCCTCACTGTGATGTGTAGAATTAATGGATGGATGCACTGCTGCCTGGCCAAAGGAAGTCCCTGCAAGTGCAAGCAAGGGCAGGCTGGCTGTGGCCAGAGGCCCTTCTTAGGGCCTAGGCACCGGCTACAGAGGAGAGTCCCACAACTCTATCCAGTGCTCTAGCCCAGGCTTGCTGTTCTTGAGTAGAGCCACCCATCACATGTCAGAAGGCCACCACCACTGGGATGATGTTACAATCTATTTTGAGGGTCACCCTGGAGCATCTGTCAGCCTGGTCAGCCACACCCTCCATGTGTCATCACTAACTGCTGTGGACACCCAAAGGTCCACAAACTCTGACTGAGCAAGTCATTTCCTCAAGGGACCCTCAGCTTCAGGGCCTCCTTGGCTTCCTAACACGATCAACCCAGATGCCCTTATCTCCTGGCACCAGTGGCAGGGCTCTGATGTCTCCTCACCCCACCAGACCTGCTCCTGGGGTTCCCAGCTCCGGTGACTCTGCAAAAAGTATCTGAATTCCATCAGTCTGTGCTAAGCTCTTAGCTCAAACACAGTCCCTCCTTCTCCACTCTCTCTCTATTTGGGGAGTACCCAGAAAGTCCAGAAACCTGACAACAAGCTAGTTACCGACCTAACTCATTTTAGGTCCAAACGTTCTCACCTGCTGGGAAACTCTTGTCCCTCAAGACCATGCCCAGTTTCTGCCTCCTCTTATAGAGTCTTTCAGTCCACTCTCTACTGAGTAGGCCACAGGCTCCCTGAGGACAAGGCTGGCCTGTGCTGGCTTTACCTTTGTTCTCCCTGCAGCTAGCATGGGCCTGGCACACAGTAGGTCTGATTAAATTTTCTATGAAACTTTAAAAAGAAACCTTTCTAATTTGATGAGCTTAGTGTGCAGAGGATGTTTTTCTACAAAAGATATTGCAGAACAAAGGCCGTTCTGGAAAATACTGACACTGACAATTGGGTTCATAAATATCTTTTACAAAAGAAGCCCACACTCAAATCAACAGAAAAACAAGTTTACAGATTCAATGAGGTGTAAGTCAACCAAGCCCAGTCAGAGCATGCCACACTTGTCTGGCACCTTTTAGTTCTGTCCCCTAAGAACACTGTGATCCCCTAAGAATCTAAATGGACATTCTATCACTCTCCTCAGGGAAGGAATGCAATGAGGAAAGGCAGCAGCAACATGGAGACACATGTCTGGGAGCAGGCAAGGACATCTGACAAGTTAAGCTACTCTATTGCACACCCTAAGCCCTGAGGCCAGGAAAGATCACCAAACATCCCAGGGGCTCAGGGCTCATCCACAAAATAGGTACATCATCATCAGCTCCACACACTTTCCAGGACACTGTGAGGATCAACTAGATAATACAAAAAAGCTACACCACCAGCCAACACCTGGGTCATGGACCAAACCCGGGTCAGAAACACACCTCCAACATTGACAGGAAACAGGAAGCAAGCTGATAATTGTTCTGTAACTGCACTAGGTCTCCTCGAAACCACACCTAGCCCATACCAACAACTGGCTACACCCTAGCCACAAGGCTTTCAGGAATTCTATAAAGAGACCATGATGGGATGTACATATATTTGCCATTTGACAGTAGTCAACTGAAGCAGGCTACCAAGGCATACATGACCACCTGCACCTTTTTAAAACTGAGGTTTCCTGCCCTGGCCAGTGTACTAAATGGTTAGAGCATCAGCCCTTGCACAGGAGGATCAAGGGTTTAATTCTGGTCAAGGGCATATACTTGGGTAGCAGGTTTGATCCCCAGCCTGGTAGGGGTCAGCTTGAGTTCAGGAGCCAACCAATCAATGTGTCTATCAGATCAATGTTTCTCTCTCTTCCCCTTCCTCCCTCCCAACCCCCTCCTTTCCCCTCTAAAAAATCAATGGGAAAAAAATATCCTCAGGTGAGGATTAACAACAACAAACTGAGGGTTCCAGGTTAGCTCACTGGCTACAGTTACCATATGTAAAAATGCTGAAAACAAAAGCTGAGAAAAGATGCCCAACTCTTTCATTTTGTAGCAACACCTAAGTAAGGCAATCTAACAAGACACAGGGCCTTTCCAGCAAGATCTACTTACAACTGAAATGTTAAAGTTAGATGAAGGACTCTAGGTGTCTACGTTTCAACATTCCCCTTCTGAAAAATTTTTCTTTTCTCTCTCTCACTCAGTTACAGAGAAAACAATCCATTTTCCTCCCTACAAGTTTAAAAAATGCTCCTCAGTTTCCTTGGCAATATGAGACTCCAGCACCAACATTTCAGTCTATACTGTAACTGTTTTCGCAGTGTTTTGTGCTTTTTTAAATCCTCACGTGAGGATTTTTCTCTCTCTTTCTCTCTTCTTCTCTTCTCTTCTCTTCTCCTCTCTCTTTCTTTCTCTCTCTCTCTCTCTCTCTCTCTCTCTCTCTCTCTCTCTCTCTCGTTAATCCTCACCTGAAGATATTTTTCCCATTGATTTTTAGAGGGTAGAAGGGAGGGGAGAGACAGAAACATCGATGTGAGAGACAAATGAAATGGTTGCCTCTCGCACTCGCCCTGCCAAGCCTGCAACTGAGATACGTGCCCTTGACCAGTTTTGAACCTGGGACTCTTCAATGCACGGCCGGCGCTCTAACCACTGAGCCAAACCAGCTAATGCTCACAAGTTTGTTTTAAGACACCACTCTCATTCACACTAGTTCAAGCACATAAGATATATGTGCTTTTATCACAGAGTGGGAAGGGAAAATAGAAGCTTTAAAGCCCTCCAATAGTATGTTTCTTATCTGTAAAAGCACTAGATGGGAATAAAAGTAAAAAATACAATAGCTTCCCATGATCAGAATTCAGAATCACAGAACTATAGAGTTAGAAGCATCTAAGCTGCTGGCCTACCTCCCCACAGTGCAGACAAGGAAAGCCCCACATTCCACCCACAATCACACAACCCACTCAGGCAGGGATGTTACGACGTCACCGAGGAAGCAGGCAAAGCTCTGACTGGCCATCCTGTCCCCAGTACAGCCCTTTGGCACCACAAGGGGACAGTTCCTAGGAGAGAGAAAGTATTCTGAATATTCAAAAACACATATTCAGGGTTAGCACAAAGGTCACTGAGGGGGTTGGCAAACTTCCCACACCAGACTTCGGATCTGATGAGGAAAGCCTTCCCAAGACAGTTGCAATCATGTTATTTCATAACTTAGACACCTGCTTTGTCACAATCACTGGAAAAAAGGGAGACTGGGAGAAGAAAAAGGAAGAAGAAAAAGGAAAACTCTTCCTTCTGATGCCTTGTGTCTGCTTAGATCACCATAAAATAGGGAACCTCCCTAATGCTGACTTTAATGAGGGCCTTCCTAAAGCTGGTTCAACTGGTGTTCAAGTCCCTGGACAGAAAAACAAGTTTATGAGCAGCATAAAGTCAGCTGATTCTGACCATGTGCATGCTGTTTACCCTGAGATGACAGGCCAGTCGCTGCCACAGTTTTGATGAATGCGGTAGAGACTCTATTACCCCTTTGAAGGCTCCTGGGGCCTCTACATGACTAAATGCCATAAAATGAACCTTGAATGCAGTAAGAGTATGAAAAGAAGGGAAGTCACAAACACCAACCTTCAGTGGGGAGAACCCCATTTTGAGCGCTGAATGATTAATGCAAACTTGTTACTTGTTTCTCTGACCTATGACATAGCTCATCACTAAAAAGAAGTCCCCTCCTCTGCCCGGAATGGATCTAGTTGTCATCAAGGGCTGATGCTTAAACCAGGCGATGCCTAGTCAGGTAACAGAGGCAGCCCAGACCCATGTGGCTCGGAGGTTCACAACATTCACAAGTGTCAGCCAGGAGACTTCGAACTCTGACCACAGGGAACAGCTTGGTGTTGGGGGAAAGAAGGTGGTAAGGAGGGGCTTACCCATCTCTTCCTTTGCTGACAATCTTCACCTCAAAGTAATAAATGCCACAGGCAGCAGGTATGGGATGGGTGGCACGCACTGAGGCTGCATCTTTGTGATTTTTGCCGTGACCTAATTAGAGAGGGCAAGGGATAAATTTCAGCGCAAGGAAATGCAAATGGGAAAACACCTCATTCTTCTCTGATCATGGCAACTTCACCACTCCATGGCCAGAGGAGGCTCTGACACAGTCTAAGGAATAATTAGACAACTGAACAAACACATAAACCTCCCACCTTTGGCTCACCTCCTCCTGAGAACAGCAACCCTCCCACACAAACCAAAGGAGGGTACAGGCAATATGGATATATGAGAGAGATTTCCCAAAACTGCCTGCAATCTAGACTCTCCAGAATACAGACAGCCCACCTGGGAGAGCAGGGGAGGAGGCACCCCCCCCCCCCCCCCCCCCCGGCCAACTTCAGCACAGAACCCCAGGACCAGTCTGGGAGTCTGGCAGATCAGCAAGCCCATGGGCCTCTGGCTCGGGGAGAAAATGTGACTATCCCTTTACCCCTTTCTTCAGACACTGCTGGAACCAAGCAGTGGTAAGAGGGGCCCAGCTGGAGCTGGAGCTATCCCAGGACAAGCAGGAAGGCCCTCGGCTGGAAGGTCCAACCGAGCACTGGGTCTGGTCACACCTGTTGCAGTTCTCTTGACATCGGGTGTTTCAGGGCAGAGCAGACTAGGCACTCCAGCCTCGGCCTGGTCAGCCCCACCACGCTGGACACCCGCAGGGACTAGGGCCTAACTCGGAGCACAGGGCCGGAGAAGGGCCGTGATGGGGTAAGGGCTGGGCAGCACAGCCACTGGGCAGACGCTCTGGCCTTTTCCTCCCTCTGCCAAACAGGCTAATACCTTTGTAGTGGACGCGGAGGTTACCCTGGGAGAGGCCGATGTAGTTGTACTTGTCCTTGGGGCTCCAGGAGCGCGGCAGCGGCGTCTCGTGCTGGTTGACCGCGGGGTACAGGCGCTGCAGGCGCCGGCTCAGCTCCTGCTCCCCTGGGGACGGCAGACCGCCCCCAGCGCCCCCGCCGGAGGAGTCTCCAGCCTGCGGGCTCCCAGCTCCCCGGTCCACCGTCGCCGCCGCCATCTTGGAGGGAGATCAGCTATTGTGTCACTGGAGGCGGGGAGGAGCGGGACCAGATCCGCACCGCTCAGCCAATGATCCGCAAGTCTACCGGAGCCGCAGGGAAACCGAGTCCGAGTCCGGCACTTCTCTTTCAACACGGCCACGCCTCGCCACATTTCGAACTCTATATCCCACAATGCAGAGCTCTACAGAGGCAGTCCGACTCGGGATGGCAAGGAACTTTGGGAAATGTAGTTCAGACTTGTTCAGCCATAGGCCTGTTCGGCCGAAACTTCGGGACACTGAAAACTACAATTCCCGCTTGCAACGCGGCTCTGGCCTCTCAGTTCAGCTCCCTCCTCCAGGGTCTAATGTTTATCCCCGATTCTCGGGTCTGGTAGCTAGAGTCAAGTATGCTGTAGTGATTGATTCTGAGGGGGTCCCACTCCCGGCTCCTAGACCACTTTTGCTAGTTGGCCTTCCAACCGCGGGCAAGAGGCGCGAGGGCATGGCACAGCACTGACCCCGCTCGCGCGGCTCTGCTGCTGGGGCCTGGTCGCCATGGCGACGGGTTGTACACTACCATAGCTTCCCAGGCCGCGGGTGCTAGCTGCCGGGTTGTTGGAAGGTGATGGCCTCCTCTACGCCACAGAGATCCAGCTTGGCGACCTCGTCGAGGTAGGCGCTGGCCCGGCTGAGGGCAGAGATGAGGGCTTGAGTACAGAAAAAGGAAAGGGTACCTGATCCGGACCTCGGAACTTCCCGCCTCTGTCCATTGACTCTAGGGCTCCAGCCCCACAGGATCAGTGGTGCCGAAACAGAATCCCAATGACTTGTCAGCCCAGTGAGGACATTACTTGCTAGCAAAAGGACAGACACACTTCATCATTTGTAACAGCCAGCTTGTTTATACTGAGTGTATATTATATGACAAGTGAGTTATATACTACATTTAACCTTCACAACTCTATGAGGTAGTAATATAACCATTTTATAAATGAAGAAATAGAAGCCTAGAGAGATCATGTGTTTTACACATGTTTGTAAGTGGTGGAACTAGGATTTGAATCCAGCCATGTGGGACTGAACCCAAGCTGTTGGATAAACTGCCTCTTCACCCACGGGCTTGTGACAAAAATGCTTGTCAAATTGCTGGCTGACTCTAATCTGATCAGGTGCATTCCACAACCTCAGGGTAGCTACTGTCTGTATTTATAGGTGTAGCCTCTAAGCATTGAAAACAAAACAAAACAAAACAAACAAAAAAAAAAAACAAGCTGTTAGCCAGGAAGGACGCAAAGTATAAGGATTAAAGCAAAAACTTTGGCTAGTTTTTTTTAGATTTGGGACCTCAGAGAAGGTCCTTAAACTTCCAGACCTCTGCTTCCATATTTCAAACATGGGGATGATGCAGCCCACATCAAACACATCATTGGGGACACATAAGCAGAATAGGTGATGCTCTCATCATAGCTTTTGCATATAATAGGCATTTAGTAAGTGTTGAATGAATGTAGTTTCTCCCTTCTGTTTATTACAAAAGCAAAACACCTGATCTCACCTAAACTCTAATCCTTCAAGGTCTGGCTTCCTTGACAGAGAAAGCCTACGACAGTCGGGAAATTAAGTGCCAGTGTGATTATTTGTTCCAGAGCTAAAAATGAGTCTACAAGAACCAGACAGTAGGCTTCAGTGTTGTTACCCAGCCAGGAATGATTTAGAAAGCTGCAGCCATGTTTGGAAAGGACATGAAATAGACTCAGAAAGAGCGTCTTTGTTCCTTTTAAAGAAGCATAATGTAATTGCGAGGCTGAATTTGGTGGCAGTACAAAACATCATTCCTTCCTGTCCTGGTTCTTCGTTCACCAATATTTAATGATGTGCATTCAGCCAGGTTCACTGTTTGCCTTAGAGGCACAGTGTAGGGCGCCCTCCTCCACCTCCTCTTAGAGCAGAGTCAGAGTGATGAGGGATAGGCCAGATCTTCGTACTGTGGACATGTCAGGAGGACCCTCTAAAACCACTGGTGGTTCGTGAGGTCTGAAAGGTTGGCGACCGCTGCTTTAAAAGGGACCTTTGAATTGTGCACTTCCCTGGGGCTGGTTTCTCGTCCACATTGGCTTTCCCTTTTCATCCTCAAATCCTGGGCACAGTGGCTTGGTGGATGGAACTCAGTGCTTGAGTTCACTCAATACCAGGACATAATTACCCCCTGACAAACCCACTGCCTACCATTAGTTAAGTAACTCTGTTTTATCTACTTTAAAGTAGAAATATAGATCTCTGTTTCCTGTTTTGCCTGAGAAGTGGTGTGAAATATTTAATATAATACTAAAGGAGCTTGGGGTGGTGAACATACAATATACAGATGGTGTATTATAGAATTGTACCTCTGAAACCTATATAATTTTATTAACCAATGTCATCCCAATAAATTCAATAAAAATAAAATATTAAAGAGCATCCTAAGCTTTTTGGATAAGTATATTGTCTCTACCAGGTATTTTTAAAGTTATTATTATTTGCAAGTCTTTTTTGGACTGTTGTCTCCTTTGACATTCAAACTAATATCTGCTACATACTGAGCTTTTCCACTTGGCAGCCTCTCAGGATTTGGAGAGTTCCTCATAATTTTCTTGCTTACCTTGCTTGATGTAGGAACTCCAACAGGAACAAGAACAGGGTCTGGAAAAATTGATTAGTCTTGACAGAGAGGTATTGATTTAACCTAGTGAGCTGAGGGGTTGAGCTGCTGTATCCTGTCTCAAACCCATGAACATCTGGGCAAAACCCTTCCTTTTCCACACCAGCTGCTTGCACGACATGGTTTCCTCACACTTGTTTGGTTTAGAGACAACAGAGGACTGAAGTTTAGGGTGTCACTGCTCCGTGTAGGGCAGGGTTTCCCAAGTGGGTTCATGTTACTGCTTTCAACTTCTCTGGAGTTTGACTAGTCCTAGTCTCACTTTTATGGACAAAGACACTGAGTTTCAGAGGTTAAACCACACACCCAAGATCATCAGCTAGCAAGACAAATAAAGACACAAGTCTCTCTGGCAGCATAAACCACCCCCACCATGGACTGCGGGGATTACTTCTTTCTTTAGTTCCACCTGGATCGGCTGTTCACATGCAGCCCTCCCTGTTGACACCTAAGTGCCTGCCTCGCTTGAACAAGGATGGCTCTCCTAAGAGGCCTAGGAGTTAAAAACCTCCTTGGATCTACTTTTCTCCCATCCTGCTGTCAAAAATAACATCTGTACAGCTCCTTGCAGTTTACAGGCTATTTTTACTTATCTCTTTTGCTCTTATTTAAACTTCACAGCAATTTTATGAGATAGGAAAAGCAAGAATTATCTCCATTTCCTTTTGAGGAAACTAGGCTTAGAGAGGTTAAATGACTTGCCCAAGGGAGGTTGTGTTGGAACCACAGAGGTCAGCCCCCAGGTCCTATCAGCCAATAAGTGGAGAATTGAGACTCCAACCCTGGCTTTCAGACTCCAGACCCTGTGCTTCTTGCCCTATTACACCTGCCTTTGGTATCACACCCCCAGAGTGTGCCAGTCACATACATTAAACTGTCATCTCAGCCACAGCTGAACAGAGTGGAAGTATAGGCCCACAGGGTTCCATGGGTTCAAGGTGAGGGTATCCTACCACTGCAGGAGTTGGTGAGACTCTGATGATGAGGTTTCTGGCAATGTAGGAAAATGGTTTGGGCTCAGGACCAGGAGCTTGTTGGCAGCATCTCTGAGAATCTGGAGGCAGCACTGGGAAGACCCAGAGACTGGCTCTGAGGTTGGAGGAGGTCATGTCTTATAGATCTCTCCCCCATCAGGGCGTTGTCACCAACTGCTTTCTTCCCCTTCTCTGTGCAGAATACACCTGCAGTCTTCAAGAGTGACCGTAGATGAGAACTTACTAACAGAAACCTATGATGCCGAGAAACGCAAGCTTTCTCAGAAACGGAAGACACTGGTTAGTGGTGATGTCCTATTGGAACCCCAGATGTCAGACCCCAGATCTTACCTTTTCCCTCTTTGCAATCCAAAAACACCACCCACCTGAAACATGCCCCATCAAACAGCTTCTCCCACCAGGGGATTTCAGTTCACAGAGGCCAGGGCCACCAGGCTCTGGGGTAAGAATGTGCACACTTGCCACACCTCATCCCAGACTCCTCAGCAGAGAGAGACTCAGCCCGTGCCCATGGACACCATCACCTGCAACTCAGCATTCTGGAGTGGACCTCATTTCTTCATCCAGCCTGCCATGTGCCAGGAACTGTGCAGATCTGCCAAGGTCCTTCAGGGCTGTGACTTCTTGTCTTTATGACCCAGGTGCCTGATAAGGTACTTGAGTGGTTGGCATATGTGCTCCAGAAATGCTACAAGGAGGTGTGTGAAGACAGAAGTGAAAGGATGTCCCTCCATTGCATTGTGGGCTCGGGGTTGGAAGTAGAGACTCTATAGAAGCCTCAGAAAACTTCCTTCCTTCATTCCTGTTCTTTAAAGTTTTTATATAAATATGAATGCTGTCTTATTAAGTAATTTAGG
The DNA here is from genome assembly GCF_964212035.1 of Myotis nattereri. Lineage (NCBI taxonomy): Eukaryota > Metazoa > Chordata > Mammalia > Chiroptera > Vespertilionidae > Myotis > Myotis nattereri. Next base: position 13,397,539 of record NC_138090.1, read on the forward strand.
GCTTTTGTTGATATGATCATAAGATTGTTATTTAATCAGTAACAGCCATTTTCCAAATCTCACATATTAAAAAAACACATTTGAACGAACTCATAACTCCAGCTCACAGTGGAGCACTGTGGGCTGTGTGGTGTTTTTCCTCCTGTGAGTATATTTTGTGTGGAGGATTTGGGGACACAAGGACCACACACTTTGTGAGGTTGGGGACACCCAACATGAGAACCTTGACTCCAAGGAGGTAAAGGGGGTAATGTGGACCCTTTGGGGAGACCAAGTACAGCCATGGCCCCACAAGACCCAATGACTTAGGTTTCCCACTCCCAGTTCCTCCTCAGCTGCCACCTACTCAGTGGACCTGGGGTGGGGCTCTTTGCACTCCTTATCTTCTGTGGGCGGCTGCTACTCTGGGCTCATCCACCAGGGGGCATTGTTCCTTCCTGTATTCCTCTCACCCCCAGGCCGCCCTTCCCATTTTCACCTGCAGGGGGAAGCAGAGAGCTTGTAGCACCAGGAACGTCACCTAGCTACCAGCTTGCAGAGGCCTTCCTAGCTGTTAATAACCAGGCCAAGAAGCAGCACATGCCCAGGAATCAAAGTAGGGTGGCCACGTTTTCTCCTGGCAGAAATGGCAGAACACGTGGACTGGCCTATGAAAGTATGAAAAACTTTTTTTAATTGATTTCAGAGAGAAAGGGAGAGGGAGAGAGAGACAAACATTAATGATGAGAGAGAATCATTGATCGGCTGCCTCCTGCACACCCCACACTGGGGATGGAGCCCACAACCCAGGATTGTGTCCTGACCATGACCTTTTGGTGCACTGGATGATGCTCAACTACCTGAGCCACACCCCACACCGACCAGGGCAGAGTATTCTTGACCCACGGAAAGTATGTGTAAACATATATAACCATAGAGCAACAGTTTTGTTTTTATTATGTCTTTCATCCATGCTAAATTATTGTGCTCCCTTATATATTAATTACACAATATTTACTAGTGCACCTTAAGATTGTGAAGAGTGTGACATACCATACCATTGATTCTGGAGATACAGAGATAGATCAATCCAGACTCCCCCCAGAGGCTGGAGTCCTCCCTGGGAGTTAGCAACATGACTTACTATATACTAGTCTTTCCAAAATTATTTAGGGAAAGAATGAATGATCCCAAGATAAGATAAACATGTAGAACTAATGGAATGCAAGGAAGAGCCCAAGGAGACAGTGGCATTTCCACACTCAGGAGAGTCAGGAGCCAGTTACCATTAGCAGGGAAGGACTCCTAGAACCTGGATATGCTGCGCATGAAAGGTGGGCCTGGCCTCTCCATCCCAGGAGATCCTGGCTGGGCTCAGGGCCACAGAGGGGGCTTTAATATTAAATTCAGCATTGAATTCAATAACTCCATTTTCTTTTAAATTTGAAAGTAATGTATGTGCATTGTAGAAAATTTTGGAAAATGTACAGTTCTAGACAAATAAGGATCCATAGGCCTGTCATTAGAGAATAATAATGGCTGGTAGCTTTCTGGATTATTTCCTCCATCTTTTTTTGTTTTTTCATTTTTACCTGCTTTTCCCGTGATTGCAGGCCTTAATTAACCTTTAGAGCTATAGCATTATATTTAGTATAGTTCCATGTTTAACCTCTTGGTAAACATTTCATGGCTGCTTAACAATTTTCTATTTTTAGGCACTTAGGAGCTTTCTAATTTTGTCACAGTCATAGGAAGGCTTTGAGGACCGCCCTTGTGCATGAAGCTGCTGCTCCATCTCTGTCCTCCTCTGCACTGGCTGCCTCGGCCTCCGCCAGGCTGCCCTAGGCTCCTGCTGTTTCCCTGAGAAGTTGGTGCTACCCAGGCAGTTTTTGTGTCGCCCCCCCACCACCACACACCGTCTCCCAGAGTGGACTCAGCTCTGCCCATGCACTCCTTTAAGCTTTACTGAACATCACTGACATCATCACCTCCTCCTTTAAAATGACTGGCCAGAGGCAGATGCCATTTTAGGTTTCTGCCCATCTGTTCACAGATGCCCTGAATAAATTTTCTTCATACCGTCAAAAAATAAAATATGCCCAGCCTACGTGGCTCATTGGTTGAGTGTCAATCTATGAACCAGGAGGTCACAGTTCAATTCCAGGTTGGGGCACATCCCTGGGTTGCGGGCTCCATCCCCAGTGCAGGAGGCAGCCAATCAATGGTTCTCTCTCATCATTGATGTTTGTCTCTCCATCTACCTTCCTCTCTGAAATCAATACAAATATATCTTTTTAAAAAATAATAATATAAATAAATAAATAAAATGACCACCCACCCCTGGGCCCCTGCATTGGCTTCAGTCACCACCTGCTGACTTGTGATTATCAGCTCACCTGTCACCCCAATCCAATCATACCCTCATTTTTCCTCATGTTCCTAGAACCCAGCAGGGGCTGGAAATGTGTGATGGATGACTGGATGAATTCTAGAAGTGGGCTTCACTGGGCCAGAGGTCATTTTTTCCCCTCCTATATTTTGAGTATTTCATGAAAAGTAAAACAAGCCCATATATACTACTATTTCCTCTCCCTACCCCTGCTTAAGGTTCAAAATAAGATACCACTCCTTGAGGGCACTCCCACCACCTTCCCTATCTCCTCCCCCAGGGTATACAGGCCACTCTCCTCCCAGGGTCCACAGCTCACCCTGCTGCCATCTCTGCAATCTTGTTTGTGTCAGTCCAGGCCTGAGGCTGGGCCTGCGCGCGCTCTCTCTCTCTCTCTCTCTCTCTCTCTCTCTCTCTCTCTCTCGGTCTCTTTAGCTAGACTGTGTTATGGGGGCATGGGCTGGTCCTGCCCAGTACTCACATCTGTTTTTATAGTGCAGGTATCCAATACAAACTGACATACCTTCAAAAGAGAATAGCTGACCTTTACTGAGTTCCTAGGAGGCGCCTGAATCTGTAACTCACTCTTCATGCTTTCTCATTGTGTCCTCAAATCAATACAGTGTGATGGGAACTACAACCATCCCCATTTCACAGATGCAGAAACTCACAAGTTAAGCCTGTGGTCACACAGCTAAAAAGGGGTGATCTGGTATTTAAACTAAGCCCCCTATCATTTTATGACCCACCATCATAATTATGAACTATATTAAGAGGTGTTGGGGTATCAATAAAAACATATTTAAAAAAAGATGTTGGGGGAAAATCACAAGTGGACGGAAGAGGATGGAGAGGAGCAGCAGGAAGGGAAGCAATATTGCCATAGTAACCCCACCTGTCCCTTCCTATAGACCTCTTGTCAGTCCTCCATTTGTGGCTACCTGTCCCCATGGCCCACATACGCCACTGGCCAGACCATTCTGCATAATCGAAAGCCCTGTACGGATGACTACTGGAAGAAAATAGGGTAAGCCAGGGTCAGCCAGATGGTGGATGGGCTGGTACAGACCCCATATTGGGCCCAGAGAGATAGCTCAGGGGAGTGTGCTGCCCCAGACTGAGAATGCAAGGGCCTTGTGCTGGGCCCATTACAATAGCCCACCACCCCCTGTAGTGGCTGGAAGCGGAGTACTCTGGGCACTACCAAGCCGAGGTTCCTGGAGCAGCTAGAGAACTACCTCCGCAAGGAGCTCCTCCTGCTGGATCTGAGCACGGATTCTTCCCAGGAGCTGAGGCTACAGGTCAGAGCCACAGAATTACTGTAGGGAGGGCAGGGAGAGGGGCAGGAAGAAACCTTACTCGCTAGCACTGAGCACTTGAGACCTTCAGGAGAGACCAGCCACTCCCAGTCTTTTGGGTTCCCTTTCCTGGTAAGAGAAACATGTTCTATGACAAAGCCAGTGAGCAGGAAAGGCTGCCTGTATGGAACCAAACCTCTCCTGAGGCTTGAGTTTCACCTGAGTCAGGTGCATGGGTGCTGCCTCCAGTCCCTTCAGCTGTGATCCCCAGTGCCCAGCTTGGGTCATTGGATATCAATGAATGGAGCTTGAATCCTGACAGTTTGGCAAGGAGGGGTCCTACAGCGTCCACCATTCTAGTGACAACAGCCCCAAGCTCCAGGAACTTAGCCCAGATGCATAAAGAGAAATGTAGATGCAGCCTAGATTCTGGTACGTACTAGGGAGGGAATTGCCAAATCCCTACTAAAACAGGGATGGTGATGGGGAATGCCTCACTTCTGACTTAGTCACTGATGGAAGCATTTGCTGAGCACCATCTGAGTGCCAGGTCCTGGGTGGGGCCTTATATAAGAGCTCACAGGCTGAAAGTAACTTCCCAATGGAAGCAGAAGCTTGGAGAAGCCATACGGTTATGAAGTGGTGGGGATGGGATTCAAACTCAGGGCTGATTTGGGAGCCTGTGCTCATTCCAGTATACAGTGCTGCCTCTAAAATCTTCCTGTGTGTCTAAGGGGGACGGGAAACCACACCTCTACTTGGAGGTCAGAATGCAAGGTCAGAGCCTTTGAATCTTCTCCAGCTCCCACAGGGCTATAAGATGGGGGTGGGTGGGTTCTGATGGGAGTCTAAATGAGGCACAGTGCATGGAGGCTGGCTGGCTGCCTGGAGAGCCAGATAGGGGGCTCGGGTACTGAGGCAGGAGATCCTGACCCAGGTCATCTGCCCCGTCTCAGAGACAGCACCAGGAGAGGCCTCCAGAGAGCAATTGAGAGGAACAGAGCTGCCCCTCAGCTCCCTGGCACGAGGAGAGATTTGGGTGATGCCTGGGGCCTTTACTTGAATGTGGGCCACCCAGCAGCTTCACGCTAGAATTATTCTAAGCCAAGTAAAGAAAAACTCGCCAAAACCGGTTTGGCTCAGTGGATAGAGCGTCGGCCTGCGGACTGAAAGGTCCCAGGTTCGATTCCGGTCAAGGGCATGTACCTGGGTTGCGGGCACATCCCCAGTGGGAGATGTGCAGGAGGCAGCTGATCGATGTTTCTCTCTCATCGATGTCTCTAACTCTCTATCTCTCTCCCTTCCTCTCTGTAAAAAATCAATAAAATATATTAAAAAAAAAAAAAGAAAAAAGAAAAACTCAGGCTCCACTGAGGGTGGCACCTATAGGTCAGGCAGGAGGTAACAGGTTCCTTTTTCTTACCAGCCTTACAGAGAGATTTTTGAGTTCTTCATAGAGGACTTCAAAACGTACAAGCCACTGCTCTCCTCCATCAAGAATGCATATGAGATGATGCTGGGTAAGACTGCAGCCTCCCGCCTGGGCCCAGACCGGAAGAGGCAGAGGACTCTGCAGCAGCTACTAACTGAGCCTTTTTTTGGTTTTCAGGGAGGAAGGGAGAGGTAGAGAGAGATAGAAACATCAATGATGAGAGAGAATCATTGGTTGGCTGCCTTCTGCGTGCCCCACACTGGGGACCGAGCCCACAACTTAGGCATGTGCCCTTGACTGGAATCGAACCCGGGAACCTTCAGTCCGAAGGCTGATGCTCTATCCACTGAGCCAAACTAGCGAGGGCCTAACTGAGCCTTGAGGTCATCAAGCCCTGCTTAGCCTTTTTGCTTCCACTGTCCTAAGACAGGGCAACTGGCCATCTCCTATCCTTGGGAAGCATGGAGAGGCAGTATCTGTAGGAAACAGAGCATCTTTCCCATTGAGAGTGATCTCAGGAGGGAGTGAGTGCCTCTGAGAAGTAAGAAGCCTCTCCGACCAGGCTCAGGAGCTGCTAGGCCTGGTGCAGCTGCTGGAGTAAAGGCTGTAGGGGAAAAGGGCATAGGCGAGACCCCAGTCCTCATCTGGACTCTGTCCTGGTTTAAAAGCAAGTGCAAGGTCTTAAGTAGGGGCCACAAGGCATGAGTATACTCCTAGAGTTTTCAAGGGACTTAGCCACTCACTGAGACCTTAGGATTAGTTTCTCCTGGCTGTTCTCCATGGCCCTAACGGTTCTCTCCCACCTGTCCCTGCTTAGCCCACCAGAGGGAGGAGATTCGGGCTCTGGAACCCCTGAAGGCCAAACTTGTTACAGTGAATGAGGACTGCAACGAAAGGATCCTGGCCATGAGGGCTGAAGAGAGATCCGAAATCTCTATGCTGAAGAAAGAGAAGATGGGTTTGCTAAAACTCATTGACAAAAAGAATGAGGAGAAGATCTCATTGCAGAGCGAGGTGAAAGGGAGCACTATGGTGACCAGCTCCCTGAATCCCTGCCACCCCCACCCCAGGGATGACCCTAGGCCTTGGGACTGAGGTGACTCCCTAACACCTTCCACCCTTCTGCCTGGAATGACACACTGAGCCACCACCTCCTCAGAGCTCCTGCTACCTCCACACTCTGCTTTGGCTCAGTACTAGCTCAGTGTGGCCCCAAATGCCAGCAAAGTTCTGCTCCTTAACTGCCAGACTTTTTCCACAAGAGGACACATCAGCACTTTTCTGATTCTTAAAGTGGCCACTCTTCCTCGAGCTTTCTTGTTCCCAGGCCTTGATGGGGCCACTCAGCACACATCCCATCCCCCTGTGGTGACTTAGCCCCTGACCATGCGGCCACCTTCCCAACAGGTGACCAAACTGAGGAAGAGCTTGGCTGAGGAGTACCTGCGCTACCTCACTGAGCGAGATGCCCGCAAGATCCTCATCGCAGACCTGAATGAGCTACGGTACCAGCGGGAAGATATGTCACTAGCCCAGTCCCCAGGTAAACCCAAGGTGGGGTTCTCTCCCCTGAGGAAGTGCTCACTCCCATTCATTCAGCTCTCCTCATATATGCTCAGTGTGTGCCCATTCATGATGGGAGATGTTCCTGCTGCCATCTCGGTCTATGGATCTTCTGAGCTGGACTGAGGATCAGACTCATTGTTTAAGTGGGATACAATTTCTGGCAGCTGAGGCAGCCTGCGCACAATAGACCTGGTACCCCTTGTCCTGGGTTTCTCCAAGTCCTCAGCTGTAGGCTGGTAACACTGTGGGGAAGACCCAGGGATTCCCAAGCATGGAGAGCAGAAGGACCTGGGATATGCCCCACGGGACACTCTAACCCTGACCTGGGCTATAGGCCCCAGAGCCAGGGTGATTCGAGCTGCCAGGCCTCCTGGCAGGCGTCTGGGGGGAGGACCCCGTGAAGTTAGCACTGGCTCTGAAGATGACCCGGCAAGACCTGGCCCGCACGCAGATGGAGCTCAACACCATGAAGGCCAATTTTGGAGATGTGGTGCCCAGGAGGGATTTTGAAATGCAGGAGAAGACCAACAAGGATCTGCAGGAGCAGGTGCTGGTGGGCAGGCAAGCCAGGCAGGTAGGGCAGGGTCATGCAGGTGGGTAGCAAGGACCAATCACCTTGCCCACAGCTGGAAAGCCTGAGAGATGACTATGAAGAGGTCCGCAAGGAGCATGAGATACTGCTGCAGTTGCACATGACCACACTGAAGGAACGGGACCAGTTTTACACTGAGCTGCAGGAGATCCAGGGCACCTCCACACCACGGCCTGACTGGATCAAGTGTGAAGGTAATGATGGCCACTGAAGGTAATTGGGGTTCCAAGGACTGCTCAAGTGCATGGTCCAGACTCCAGCTTCCTCTCTCCACCTGCAGATGTAGTGGCTGGGGGTCCAGAGCGCTGGCACATGCTGGCCGAGGGCAAGAACAGTGACCAGCTGGTGGATGTGCTCCTGGAGGAGATTGGCGAGGGGCTGCTCCGGGAGAAAGACTTCTTCCAGGGTCTGGTAGGGGAGCCTCAGGGCTCAAGAGACTTGTGGCTAGTCAGGATGGCCAGGCCTTGCTGCTGAGAAGACTTGAGGTTCTGGGGGAACCCTCTGGGACTCTGCCCTGCTTAAGGTTGGGGCCACAGGTGAGCTCAGCGATGGGCTGACTCTCTCTCTTCCAGGGCTATCGGGAATCTATCCTCCCCTCTTTCCTTCGGTTTGATGGCGTTGTGCAGAATAAGAAGCCAACCAAGAAGGATGTGATAAACCTCCTCAAGGATGCCTGGAAGGAACGTCTCACTGAGGAACAGGTCAGATCTCACCAGCCATCTAGTCAGGCATGGCCTCGAGTTATCCTGGGAGGGGTGTGGGGAGGATTCCATCGAGGTGCTAGGAAGCAGGGTGGAGGGCCAACTAACCATGGGACGGCTAACAAAGCAATCTTCCCCTACACTGCAGAAAGATAAGTTCTCAGATTTCTTCTTCAAATTCCTGGAGTCTCGCTTTGGGTCTGATGCCATGGACTGGGCTTACACGATTTTTGAAAATATTAAGCTCTTCCGCTCCAATGAGCTCATGCGTCAGTTCTATGAAATCTTGATGGAAAAGGTGAGCTTGGGTCTGGCCCTCCACCCTTTGTCCCCAGCATAGGCCAGCTCTGTCTTTACCCCTACAAGATGCAAGTTAGTGCTTCCCTCCCTGCAGAAGAGCGAAAGTGTATACATCAAGCAGAAGGAGACAGTAACACAGCTGCTGAAGGAGTTGACAAATGTTGACAATCAGAACGAGGGGGTACTAACCATGGAGCAGTTAAGGTAAGAGGCCAGCCAGGCCACCTCCAAGTCCTGCCTGACATCCCCGCTGGCCAGGCTCCCAGATGGGCAGGGGAAAGGGATCCTCGTGGGAAGGCCACAGCCTCAGTGCTGGCTACTTTTGAGCACTAGTGGGGCTGGCAAAAGGGTGCAGGGAGATGGATGGGCAGGCCTCAGCCAGGCCCTTGTGTCTCTCACAGCACTGTGCTCAAGACTACCTTCCCCTTAAAGAAGGAAGACAAAATTCAGGAGCTGATGGAGGCAGGGGGCTGGCATATCAACAGCAGCAATGCAGACTTGCTCAACTACCGCTCATTGTTTGTGGAGGTGGGTGGGTAAATAGGGGGGTTGGGGGTGGTATCCAGGAACTTGCCCAGCCCTGCCCTAGTTTGTTAGACTCTAGCCCATGTGCCATCATCCTGTCTTGGTCCCTCCCAGGATGAGGAAGGCCAGACTATGCCCTTTGTGCACAAGCTGTGGGACCAGTACATGTCTGAAAAGGATGAGTACCTACAGGAGCTAAAGCAAGAGCTGGGCCTGGAACTGTGAGTGACCCTGGGGCCCTCAGCCATAGACAAGTCCCACAGACTGGGCCACAAGTGGCATCTCAAGCCCCTGGGTCTCCCTGTGTACTAAGCTTGCTGCCGGGCCTTATATATATTGCTTAAGCTTGGGAGAAAGGCATCCTGAGGTCTTGGGTGTGTGAGAGGGGTGTCAAGGCCTATCTATCTCTCCCTTTTACTATGGGGCAGCCGTGAAGAGGTGACCCTACCCAAATTACGTGAGACCCTGATGATCATCGATCCCAGCCTGGACAAGCAGACCCTGAACAGCTATTTGAACCAGGCCTTCCAGGTCCCCGTGATAGAAGTGCCAGAGGAGAGTGAGGAGAATCAAGAGAACGTTGTGGCACAGGTCCGGACTGTCCTGGAACGACTTCAAATAATCGACATTAGGCGCAAGGGACCTCGGGAGCAGGAGCCTGCAAGCTAGGACCACTGTGGGCAGTTAACCCCTGACTTTTAGTATAAAATTGTTTGTCTGAACCCATGCTATTCTCTGGGTTATGCTGGGGAGTTAAGGGGAGGAGCTGGTCCCAGGATATTGATCAAAATACAACAGATTCTCTCTGTGACATTTATTTATTTGTTTATTTATTTATTCCTCACCCAAGAATCTTTTTTCCATTGATTTCTAGAGTGTGGAAGGGAGGGAGGAGGGGGAGAGAGATAAACACCAACGTGACAAAGACACATCAATTGGTTGCCTCCTGCACACGCCCCTACCGAGGCTAGGGAACCTGCAAGGGAGGTAAGTGCAAATCCTCCATGGGTCGACACTCTACTGAGAAAACCGGCCAGCGCATGACACTTTATTGATGGTGAGGCATGGTGAGGAGACCTGGAAGAGCATGTGGGGCCAAGGGGCCCCTAGTGGGGACAGGGCAGGTGTTGAAGTCTGACCACTACTGGGCAGGGAAGACGGTATTGCCACTGAATGCACAAGGGATGAGGAGCTGCCGGTACTCCAGGGGCAGGTGCTGCTCCACAAGCACATGCAGGGAGACTCGGTCAGTGACCAGGCCCTGCCTGCAGCAGAAGAGGATGGAGACAGACAGAATCAGTGTCAGCATTTCCACACACACAACCTCCCTGCATCCGCCCACTTACCGTCGCATCAGCAGCTCCAGGTCCTCCAGCCTCACAGTCTTGCGGCCAGCGTGAGCAGCAAATACATCCAGGTCATCGCAAAGACGTTGGAAATACTTGTCCAGGCTGTCAAGGTTGGGGTACAGCAGACTGAACAGACTGTTCATAATATGAGGAGCTCCTCTCCCCGCCAAAGAGTTCAGGACTCACCATTTCTCCACCATCTCAAGAGCCTTCTTCTCCATGGGCATTTTAGCATAGAAGCTAAAGAGCTTAGCATAGTGGCTCAGTCCCATCGTATAAGGATCTTGTCGGAGTCTGGGGCCAGCAGTTTGGACCCGGGTAGGAAGCCTGGCTGATAGAGGCTCCAGAGGCTCTGAAGATAAGCTGCGGGCAGGAATGAACTGCTGCCTGAAGAGGCCCCTATTCAAAGATAAACCTTGCTGGCTCCTGCTAAGACTGGGCCCTGTGCTCCTTGGCCAGCTTGGACCAACAACTCCAACCATTTGCAGGGGGGTGGGGGGGGGGATGGGGACAAGAGGCCACGTAGAGGCCTGGTCTTTCCTTGGGGCCCTGATCCTCCACCGTCTGGGAGGCTCAATGTCCCTATTTAGCCTCATCATACAAACTGGTACTTGCTCAGGCCCATGACCCTTAGGCCTTGGCATGGACATTCCCTCTTCTCAGCACATTGCTGCCTGTCTGATTCTGCTAATCCTCCTCCAGGAAACCGCTTCTGACTATATCCTGACCTGGCCACTTCCCCCTACCCAGGCTCCTCTCAGCCCCTAGAAGCAGGCACCAGGATAGATGTGCTCTCTGTGAGTACCACCCAGACCACCTAAGGGTGCTCTGCTGGTTAATCATCTGCATACCTGTAGGAAGAGGGATAACCCTGTGGTGCCCAATGCCAACCTCAGTGCCTGTCCCTTCCCAAGAGGCCCATGTGGAACAAGGTCATGGAATCTTACACTGCAGTGCTAGTCGGTGGGGCTGGCTCAAGGAACTCCAGTTGCCTGGCCTGAGGAAACTCCGGGGTGCTGGAGGCCAACTCTGGCCTTGCTGCAGAAAAAGGGCAGAGTTACAAGGGGGGCTCAGGCCTAACTATCTCACACAACCCTGAAGGCCTACAGCCTCCTTGTCCTGTTCACTGAGGGCCCCATCTAGCTCCAGCCAACCAAGCAAGGGGCACCCCAGAGTCTCCCTGGGCCAATTCTTCCTGTGCTCAGAAAGAGAACTTAGCCTGGTCGGCATGGCTCAGTGGTTGAGCATCAACCTATGAACCAGGTCATGGTTTGATTCCCAGTCAGGCATATGCCTGGGTTGTGGGCTTGATCCCCAGTGTGAGACAGCGTGCAGGAGGCAGCCCATCAGTGACTCATTGATGTTTCTGATCCCCCTCTCCCTCTCCCTTCCTCTCTGAAATCAATAAAAATGTATTTAAAAAAAAAAGAAAAGAAATAGAACCTAGATAAGGCTTTCCTCCAAGGCCAGGGGCTGAACACAACTATTACCCCACTCACCCCCTGATCCCTGCACTGGCCCCTTACCTGTCCTACCTTCAGTGTCCTTATCCCCTGAAGATGCTTCTGGCTCCTTTTCCTCAGTAGCCCCCCAGGATCCTTCTGCTTCTGCCACTTCTGAGTGTGCCTCAGGCTCTTCTGCTCTGGCAGATGCTTGTGCTCCTGCTGCTTCCTTCACTTCACTCAAGCTCATGCTTTCTTCCATTCTTTCCTCTACCTCCTCACCAACTCCACCCAATAAGGGCTCTAGTCCATCTTCTCCAGAGGTACTACTGCTGGTGTTCGGGAAGCCCATAGCAAGGGCATCAACCTCCTCTGCCTTTCTAGCCAGAAGCTGGGCTGGTTTCCCAGGACCTGAATCAAGGGGAGAGAATATAGACTAGAGAAGCAGTAGGTCAAGGCTGTAGCTTTGAAAAGGGTAAAGATGGAATAGTAAAACCTGTAGGGAGCGGTTACAGGGTTAAGCTGCGGACTGACCTGTTGGCAAAGCCACAAACAAGTCCCAGCTTAGAGGGCACAGCCCTCTTAGCATAATTAGGCTTGACCGTATGATGGACCTCCCTAGATCTCATCTGGGAAGCTAATGAGCTGTGGGAGGTGCAGCAAGCACTGCCAAAATAAGTGAAACTCACCAGAACACTGTAACTATGGTGACCACTACCTTATTTATCTCTGGCTATAAAATAAAGGCTCAGTTTGCCCTCTGGATCCCTCTCTGTGGCCTTAGCCAGGCACAGGAGATCCACCTAGACCAGGGGTGGGCAAACTTTTTGACTCGAGGGCCACAAGGGTTCTTAAACTGGACCAGAGGGCCGGAACAAAAACATGGATGGAGGGTTTGTGTGAACTAATATAAATTCAAAGTAAACATCATTACATAAAAAGGTACGGTCTTTTTTTTTCAATAGTTTTATTCATTTCAAACAGGCTGTATCCGGCCCGCGGGCCATAGTTTGCCCACGGCTGACCTAGACCCAGCTTATTCTCTTTGTCTGTCTTCTAAATCCTTCGCCGCCACCCCTTCAGGCTCACCGAACCCTTGGCTGCGCTGGTCCCGCACGAAAACCCAGCCTAGCCCTCAAGGAGAGAAGGCCAAAAGTACTGGTTTGGAGTCTCCTGGCCTAACACTGACTCTACCTTTGGATGGAGGAGAGAGCAACAGCCATAGGACTCTGACGGGCACACATACGGACCTGAGGAAGGAAAACCACCAGTACCAACACTTGCCCAAGCTTGGCTTGCCTCCAGGCCACCTGTCCCACATACTCACTGTTGTTCTGCAGCCCAGGCCCACTGCTCCGTGTCCTGCGACTGACAGTCCTCTCAGCAGAGAGAGAGGGGGAGGGGAGGGAGTGGTGCACACTGGGGGAACGGCCAATCAAAGGCTGGGAGAAAGGCTGGGTGTCCTCCAGCACGGTGTCCGTTGGCAGGGTAGCAACAGGGGTTCTGTCACCTGGAGATCAAGGACCAGATGGCACTCAATGTATTCCAGCCCCACCTGCTGCTACCCAGTCACCACAGCCTGTTCATAAGGGGGCCCCATAAGTCTATCCCAAGTAGCCCTCGGAGAAAGAAGACTACACAGCAGTCTAAGCCTTACCTCCCTAATGCAGCTCTCCCTGCTTACCTTCCTGCTCCCTAGTCTGGCACTCCCAGCTCCACTGCTTGCACCCAAACTGCTCATCCATGCCTCCACTCTCGACTTCTTACTCTGCTCCCTCTGCCTGGAACCCTCCTCTTACCCTACTGACCTTGTCTTCTGGAATCAGGTTCCCAGGTGATCCTGAAACCTGGCCCCTTTCAACCTCCCAACAAACTCTAGCCACCCCTTTCCTACCCTCAGCCTTGTAGCTCCTCGAGGACATGGGGACCGGGAAGACCCTGAGGAACGAAGACTAGGTCCCACCAAGACAAGAGAACCTTATGGAAGGAAAGCGGAAACTCCGTACACTAGCAGTCCTATTGGCCAGGCTGTTCACTGCCCTTGATCCAATAAAGACGGGAGCAACCCTGGACTCAGCAGCACCTTCTATCTGTCCTGGGGGAAAGCTTTCCCCACAGGCTGCAAGAAGGAAATCGCCTTACCTGGAAGAGCCGTGGCCACAGAAGTATCTTGCAGATCCTGCAAAAATATACCCACATCGACAGCTCGGCGTGTAAGAGGTCTGCGGGCCAAGCCAGGCCTCTGCACTGATTGTGGCAGGAGAGGCGTGGCAAAGGTCAGGTTGAGGGAGCTGGTGGGAGAGAGGAGTCACAAAGGAAAGTCAGCTACTGAGGCCTAATTCCTCATTTCTCTACCTGCCCTGGTGCTCTCATCTTCTAGAACACAGCTACCATGCTGTTAATTGGCAGTGAGCAATATGGTCAGAATCTAGTCCGCACCTTTCCCCCCAAGCCTCTCCTCCACCAACCCCCAGGAGGGCAACTGCACCTGCTGAGGGAGGAGGCACCAGTATTCCCAGGAGGCTCTGTAACAGGACCTAAAAAGAAGAAACTGTAAGTTACAGGCTCAAGCTAGCCCTCCCTCAGGCCTCCTATGCCTCTACAGAAAATAGGAGAGAGAGGGTGGCCATAGGTGTTGTCCAGGGCCTCACCTTGGGAGAGAGGCAGCCCCTGGTCCATTCCTTGCTGAAACTCTGACAATCTCAGCCTCTTCTTCCTCCTGCCAGAAGTCAACCGACCTGGAGCCAAGGTTGCAGGGGCGTTGAGCTCAGGAAGTTGCAGTTCCAGACTATAAGAATGGAACTAATCTCAGACAGGCCAGGAGGCCCACATATGGCTTTGAGGACCCCCCCCCCAAGAAGGCTTCCTTATCAGAGCTGCCTAACAGCCTAGCCCCCAAGGTGGGGAATTCATGGTGCACCTGCCAGGACTGCTTTCCCGCCTGGAGAACTGGACCCCCTGCGGTGCTGGCACTGGCTTCACCACTGACTCTGGCATGACCATGGAAGATTCCGGGGCTGTAGAAATAACAAGAAGAGGGTGGGGCTGGGAGGGCAAGCTGTCCTGAATAAGGGGATACCGTGGGACCGGTGCCTAACTCTGCCCAGCAGGCCAGCGCCCACTTACCGGTTAACAGGATATTCTCAAGCAGAGTCCGGGGTGTCTGTTCCTTCAGCTGTCCCCTGGTTTGAGTGTGGGCCAATCTGCCAATAGACTTTAGGCAAAAGCAGGTTGCCTTGGGATTCCCTCCAGGTGGGCTCAAGAGCAGAGCTAGACCTCAGGGGCCCCTGAAGGCAGCACGGCCCTACAGTGGTCAATGGTTTGGGCGCTCACCCTGGCTCTGTGGGGCTGCCGCCCGGCAGTTGTCTTTGTTTGGCTCCTCAGCCTCATAGAGAAAGGTGTTCCCAGCGGGGTTCTCTGGACCCTGTATAAAGATCAGCGGCTCTGAGAATTATGTAGTTAAAGGGGAGCTAGGCGATGCAGAGACATGCCTTCATCAGGGATCTGAGCCTGCAGACTTCTTCTCTCGGGGCCAGGGGGCCAGAAACCTCCTGTCCTTCCCACAGCCCGTTCCAAGCTCTATGCCACCAGGGTTGTGGGCGAAAGGGAGCCAGCGGGGTATGGGAAGGGGGAGAATATGACCCAGTTCAGAGACGGGGGGTAGGGAGGGGGGCGGCGGCGAGAAGGCTTCACAGACGTGACTCTGGCAGAAGCAGGGGTTAGCCACACAGACCAGAGGACTCATTGGAAGAGGATCCATTCCAGCCATGAAAATAACCACCTAAGAAAAAGATGCTTATATTTAAACTTGCTGGGGACTGACAGCAACCTCCGCGTGGATCACTCTGGCCCTCCTCTCTCCAGGACAATCCCTCTGATGCCAGAGCCACATAAATGTTCCCAAGGGCCCAGCTCGCACCTCAAGGACGCAGGCCTAACACCCGTCCCGAATGGCTTCCCACTGCCCATAAAGGAACTGCACCCTCTGCACCGTGAGGTCAGCTCGACACAGCCGCCACCCGCTGACACCCACCAAGTCAGGCCAAATCCCGGTTCCCGAGCAAAGCACCCTTCCCGCTCCCTGCCTCCCCTCCGCCCGGGGCCACCCGGGAAGCAGTGTAGGGCAGACGCCTGGACACACTCGGGGCGGGTTGGGGAGGGAGTGGCCTGGAGAACCGGGCAGGAAGCCGGCTTCCGAGCGCCCATCCTGCACTCCCAGGGGCGGACCGCCCCCAACGCGGGCACCGCTGAACGCTCGGCGGCCTGGAGGCCCGACGGGTGGGGCGCACACAGCGGACCCAAGCCCAGATAAGGGAGTGGAACCGGTTCCCCGAGCCTTGGGCTCCGCAACTCTCTGAGGCTCAGATTCCTTCTGCAGACTGTGTCAGCGCCGGACGACACCGACACCCCGCTCGCCAGGTCCTGCGGCGGCTCCTGTGCCGGGCAGCGCCTCGCATACCCGGCCCGAGTGCTCTGGCGTCGCCGCGGAGTGCGCGGGGCCTCGGTATCCAGCACGCGCCGCAGCAGCGTCCGCGTCGTAGGCTCATTGTCGGAGATGTCGCTGTCCGCCATCCTCCCTGCAGTCCGCCCGGCTCCCAACCGCTGCCGTAGCCGAGGCCGCCGCCTTCCCGCCGCCGCTTTTGAGCCTACTCTCGCGAGACTGCCGCACAGCTCCACGGGAATTGTAGTTCTAGCCTCACCGTCCAGGGGCGAGGGGCGTGTGCAAAGGTGCCGGCAGATTCTGAATTTGGAGGCAGTTTTACCAAGGAGTGATCCTGGACACGTGTGTGCAACCAGTCGAAGCCTGGTTTCCTCATCTGTAAGCTGAGGAGGATACCCACCTTACCACGGGCTTGAAATGATTCAGTGAGATAAAGTTTAACTCGGGATTTGACACTTGTTAAATCAGGCCATCAATAAATGGTGGTCACTTATTATTAGAATCTCTCTCATAACCCCTTCTCCCTCTCGGAAGGTGAGGAGAGACATTTGTAAAGACCACTCTGTCTGTAGGCTCACTATCAAAAGAGGCCAATTTGTAGGCTCCCAGGCTAGTGGGCTGTTTGTGACCCATCAGAGAAGCTTTGATCCCCAAACATGTGCAATTCTGAGATGAACTCAGCTCTCAAAAGCTCTGTCAGTGCTGGAGATTCTATTATATTTTTCACTGATTGACAGCCCACTCCCGTTTCTTAAATTTTCATGGGAACTGATGTAGAACTTGAGTTCTGAGTCTCCCATGCCGTTTTTTTGCTCCTAGATCAGGTGTATAGATAGTATCAGTTGCTTGGACAGGCATGGGCATATTTGTGCTCGTGTTAAAAAATAAAGCAAAGAGCCTTTCCCTGCCAATAGCACTCTCACAAACATGGTGAACGTTCCTAAAACCCGCCAGACTTTCTGTAAGAAGTGTGGCAAGCATCACCCCACAAAATAACACAGTACAAGAAGGGCAAGGATCCTCTGTATGCGCAGGGAAAGAGCGTTATGACAGGAAGCAAAGTGGCTATTGGTGGGCAGACTAAGCCGATTTTCCAAAAAACGGCTAAAACTACAAAGAAGATTGTGCCAAGGCTTGAGTGTGTTGAGCCCAACTGCAGATCTAAGAGAATGCTGGCTATTAAGAGATGCAAGCATTTTGAACTGGGAGGAGATAAGAAGAGAAAGGGTCAAGTGCTCCAATTCTAAGCTTCGTGTTTTGTTTTATTATATGACAAATCTTTTTTTATATATATATATTTTATTGATTTTTTACAGAGAGGAAGGGAGAGAGATAGAGAGTTAGAAACATCCATGAGAGAGAAACATCGATCAGCTGCCTCCTGCACATCCCCCACTGGGGAAGTGCCTGCAACCCAGGTACATGCCCTTGACCGGAATCGAACCTGGGACCTTTCAGTCCGCAGGCCGACGCTCTATCCGCTGAGCCAAACCGGCTTTGGCAGACAATAAAATCTTTTTTTTTTTTTTTTAAATCTTGATATATTCACTTCAAAGAATAAAATAAAATAAAGCAAAGAGCCCTAGCCGGTTTGGCTCAGTGGATAGAGCATTGGCTGTGGACTGAAGGGTCCCGGTTCGATTCTGGCCAAGGGCACATGCCTGAGTTGCAAGCTCAATCCCCCAGTAAGGGGCGTGCAGGAGGCAGCCAATCAATGGTTCTCTCTCATCATTGATGTTTCTACCTCTCTATCCCCCGCCCTTCCTCTCTGAAATCAATAAAAATATATTTTAAAAAATAAATAAAACAAAGAGCCCTGGTTGGTTTGACTCAGTGGATACAGTATAGGTCTGCGGACTGAAGGTCCTGAGTTCTATTCTTATCAAGAGCACATGCCCAGGTTGTGGTCTTGATCCCCAGTAGGGGGCGTGCAGGAGGCAGCCAATCAATGATTCATCGTTGATGTTTCTGTCTCTCTCTTCCTCTCTGAAATCAATAAAAATAGATTTTTAAAAACAGCTTTGAACTGAATAATATGGAAAAACACAAAACTCATTTTTCTTTTTTTTTAAAAATATATTTTATTGATTTTTTACAGAGAGGTAGAGAGTTAGAAACATCGATGAGAGAGAAACATTGATCAGCTGCCTCCTGCACACCCCCCACTGGGGATGTGCCCGCAACCAAGGCACATGCCCCCGACCAGAATTGAACCTGGGACCCCCGAGTTGGCAGACCGATGCTCTAGCCACTGAGCTAAACCGGCCAGGGCAACTCTTTTCTTTTTAAAAAAATATATTTTTATTTGAGAGAAAGAGAGAGAGAGAAACCTCAATGAAGAGAATCATTGATCGGCTGCCTTCTGCATGCCCCACATTGGGGTTAGTTAGAGCCCACAACCCGGGGACCAGGAATCTAACCATGACCTCCTGGTTCATAGGTTGACGCTCAACCCCCGAGCCAGGCCAGCCAGGCCACAAAACCCTTTTCAAATCAGTTTGAGACACGCCTTACTTTTGTATGGTACTATTCTATGTATTTACATAATTGATTTGTAGACGAAAGGGGCCACATGATAAACTGATAAGCTCAGGGAAGGCCTGCATAGTGGTCTTGCAAACTCAGAGACCTAAAGTAACCACAAAGGATGGTCTGAAATTAAACTTTAATTAAAAGCAGTTATGGTGGGTAGTTACATCCTAGTCCCCTATCTTCACTGACATGGTCAACCTTTACCTTAATTGAGCTTATCTGTCTTTTTTTTAAAATATATTTTTATTGATTTCAGAGAGGGAGAGGAAGAGATAGAAACATCAATGATGAGAGAATCACTGATCGGCTGCCTCCTGCACACCCATCACTGAGGATTGAGCCCGCAACCTGGGCATGTGGCCTTGACAAGAATTGAACCTGGGACCTTTTGGTCCACAGGCTGACGCTCTATCCACTGAGCTAAACTGGCCAGGGCTGTCTTTTTGCATCTATAATAACATATCTTTGAAATGTCTGGGTAACTTGTAACTTCCCCTTTTCCAGACCTCTTGGGGCACAACCTAATGTGCCTGGGCGTCAGGACAGATACCACAAATCACATTCCTTCATTGTTATGTTAATTGTTCCTGCACCCACCTAAGTATGTGTCTATCATTTTACTTTTTATCCAATCCCAGGGTTTCCACCTCCCCCCACCCCCCACCCTGATTTTGCTTTTGTCTGCCTCTCTAATCTATCATCAGTGGATTTCATGTAACTCACCTACGTCCCTTCCTTTGATTGCAATGTATAAAAATAGATGAGAAACCGCCATTCTCTGGAGCACCATCCCAATCCGTTGAGATATTGCTTCCCGGCAACTGTCCAGTTTGGCTCAAATAAACTCACAAAAATTCTTTACAGGTTTGAATGTTTTTTTACGTTAATAGATCCAACTTTATATTTACTACTTGTTTAAAAAAACACTGGGCTCATGAAGTGAGGGAAGGAGTCAGAGATTGGCAAGGGCTGGACCATGTGAGGTCACACAGGCTCTGAAAGGAGTCTGGACATTATTCTAAATGCGGTAGGCCACTGGAGGGATTTAAGCAGAGGTATTACATAATCATATTTTCTTTGGCAGAACAGGAAGAACAATGCAGGGAGGCACGAATGAAAATAGGGAGCCACGTGACAGGATCTTGCCTTTCTCCAGAAGTGAAAAGATAAAGGGTGAGGTGACAAGATAAAGGAGAGTAGGGAGGGGAGAAAGCCATGCATTCAGATATGTTTTGAAAGTATACAGGATTAAGTGTAGATTAGAAGTGATTTTATGACTAGAAGGTAGAGGCTTTTTTGTTTTGTTTTTGTTTTGTTAATCCTCACCTAAGGATATTTTTCCATTGATTTTTAGAGAGAGTGGAAGGGAGGGGGAGAAACTCACTTCGATTGATTGCCTCCTGAAAACCCTTACTGCTTGGGGATCGAGCCTGCAACCTAGATACATGCCCTTGACTAGAATTGAACCTGAGACCCTTCAGTTCTCAGGCGCCGCGCTAGCCACTGAGCCAAATCAGCTAGGGCTAGAAGGTAGAGTTCTATTGAGCATAATATTCAATGTTCTGTGCAAAAGGAAATTATATTAATTTGTCCTCTCACCAATAGTTTTTGAGCAAGGTAGGTATTGAGACAGAAGTAGAAACCTATCAATAACTGTATGACAATGAAAATATATGACATATATAATGAGCTTTTGCTGAATTTTATCTCTACTGCACATCTACACTAATAAAAGAGAAACATGGTAATTGGCGTACGACTGCTACCCTTTTCATTGGCTAATCAGCAAGATATGCAAATTAACTGTCAGCCAAGATGGTGGCCGGCAGCCAGGCAGCTTGAAACTAACATGAGGCTTGCTTGCCTCAGTGAAGGAGGATCGTTGGAGGAAACCAACGTTCCCCGCCTGCGGCTGCAGGCCTCTGAGGGGGCAGTTTAAGGAACATTGTAACAAATACTGCCTGACTTCAGCCAGCAGATTCGCAACATTGTAAGCAAAGGCCAGAAACCTACTTTCAGCCGCAGAGGCCTAAGAGCTGGAGCCAAGCCTCAAGGTAAAGCTGGCCCAGAATAAAAAAAGAAAAAAGAAAAAAAGGAGCGGTTGGGAACTTCAGTCACTCCCAGCCTGAAAACAGCCCTCAGTCCCTCACCCAGACTGGCCAGGCACCCCAGTGGGGACCCCCACCCTGATCCAGGACACCCTTCAGGGAAAACCAGCCGGCCCCACCCATGCACCAGGCCTCTACCCTATATAGTAAAAGGATAATATGCCTCCTGGCACCGGGATCAGCGTGACAGGGGGCAGCACCCAAACCCCCTGATTGCCCTGCTCTGTGCCTGATAGGGGGGAGCTCCCCAACCCCCCCCTCCCACGGGCCCTGCTCTGTGTGTGATGGGGTAGAGCCATAACCTCCCCATCGGCCCTGCCCTGAGTGTGAGAGTGGAGGCGCCCCAACCCCCTGATCGGCTCTGCTCTGTGACGGGGGCAGCGCCCCAACCCCCTGATTGGCCCTGCTCTGTGCATGACAGGGGGTGGCGCCGCAACCTCCCCATGGACCCTGCCTTGAATGTGACAGGGGACCGTGCCCCAACCCCCCAATCGGCCCTACCCTGAGCGTGACTGAGGGTGGCATCACAACCTCCCAATCTGCCCTGCTCTGTGCATGACGGGGCAGCGCCCCAACTCCCCAATCGGCCCTGCTCTGAGCCCGACCAGGGGCTGCACCTAGGGATTGGGCCTGCCCTCTGCCACCCGGGAGCAGGCCTAAGCCAGCAGGTCGTTATCTCCCGAGGGGTCCCAGACTGTGAGAGGACACAGGTTGGGCTGAGGGCCCCCCTCCCCCCCAGTGCACAAATTTTTGTGCACCGGGCCTCTAGTATTACATAAACATTTAATCATAATAAAGTGTGACCATTTGTTACCATTGTATAAATGATTCACCCAGATGAATGTACATCTTTCACTATGGGCTACACATTCCAGAGAATGTATTTCTGAATTTGAAGGATTCAAGCTGTGGCCATCAGCTGCATAGGCCAGGAGGGATGGGACAGTCTCCTGTAATGGGTCTGTGAAACCCTTTCTCCCCACATTGTCCTGTATTTTCCTACATTTTAAGCAAAGGTCCCTTTTATAATAAAGAACAACAAAACAATAATAATGATAACAGTAGTAGTAATAACGTTAACTTGGGATGTTATTGTTTTCTTTGGCAAGCTTCTAAATGCCCAATCTGTTTTGTTTTTATAGCAAATGATTACAAATAATATATACTAGGCTTCAATTTCATACCCGTGGTCTGTAATCAGGGAGAGAAAAAAAAAAGAGGAGGAAGAGTCAGGATAAAGGTGAAGAAGAGCAAGAAATAGGACAAAGGGGGAACTCAGCAAAGGAGGACTAGCTTGCAGGTAATTCCCCTGGACGACTGCCTGGCCTCCTCCCTGGTTTTCTACAGCTTCTCTTGCCCTTTAGGATATTTCCCCATAGAAGTCGAGGGAGGAGGGAAGTTTCTTTTTACAATGCAAATCCTATCCATCCTTTTCTTTAACACTCTTCAACAGTTCTCAGTCGCTTGCAGAATAAAATCCCAAATCTTTATTTGGCCCAATTTGGTATCTTTAAGCGGCTTCTGCTACTCCGGCCGCCACCTTCCAAGCGCTTTAAAAGCAGAGCCTAGCTGTAGCTGGTTTTGCTCAGTGGATAGAGCGTTGGCCTGCAGACTGAAGGGTCTCAGGTTCGGTTCTGGTCAAGGTTTATTTCTGCGATGAGACATTCATTCGCGTGCATTCACTTCGGTTATCCAAAAGTCGGCCCCTCAACCCCAGCCTGTCTGATTCTTGCCAGGTTCCCAAATCCGGGCACTGTGACTGGCACACAAAAGGCACCTACTGGTCACTGTTTCGGTCAATAAGTGAGTCAACGCAAGCAGCGGCTGTTTTGGGGGCGAGCCCCAAAGAAGAGAAAAAGGACGCTAAGGTCTCAAGGGGTGTCTCGACCCAGGTCCCACTAACCTACTCCTGCAGGAACGCCGTCGCCTTCGCCTTCGGCAAGGAGCACCACCTCGCCTAAATCCTGGTCTGCAGTAACCCGACCTCTCCTGTGGGCGGCGCTCCAAGCCGCAGCCGCCGAGTTCAAGCAAGGCATTGTGGAACTTGTAGTTTCCGTGGGTATATGCCCAAAGCGCTTGCGCATCGGAGGAGCGCGCGCCTTCCGACTCCCCCCCCCCCCCCATGAGGGTTTCTTGTTTTTTAAAAGAGAGATCCAGGCGACAGCGTTCCAACCGAATACACCTCTTCAGTCCACTCTGATTGAGCCAGCTCTGGGAAGAATCTCCTCTACGGGGGCCGTGGCGGTTCCCTGAAAAGCGGCCGGAATAAGCACACCCCGCCCCGGAAGTAAGAGGTTTCTGGCGCGGTGCATTGTGGGGGGCGTAGTCCTCCTTCTCAGGCGGTCCTTCGCGGCGTCCCCGGGGCCGACTCCCGAGCGCAGGCGGGCGGCCTGGCGGGCTGCGCGGCGCGGGCCGACGGGAAGCGTATTCTGGGCACGGGGTGCCGGGCCAGCCGGCCGCGCCGGACGACAATAGTGGTAAGCCACCCAAGGTCTCGCGCGGCGCCGCCCGTCGAGGGGCGGGCGGCGGCAGACAACCGGGCCGTCGAAGAGTTCAGGAGGCCGGTGGGCCGGGCCGCGCGGCGCAGCCATGCCAGGCTTTACGTGTTGCGTGCCGGGCTGCTACAACAACTCGCATCGGGACAAGGCTCTCCATTTCTACACGTTTCCCAAGGACGCTGAGCTGCGGCGCCTCTGGCTCAAGAACGTGTCTCGTGCCGGCGTCAGTGGATGCTTCTCCACCTTCCAGCCCACCACGGGTCACCGTCTCTGCAGCGTCCACTTCCAAGGCGGCCGCAAGACCTACACGGTGCGCGTCCCCACCATCTTCCCTCTGCGCGGCGTTAACGAGCGCAAAGTAGCTCGCAGACCCGCCGGGGCCGCAGCCGCCCGCCGCAGGCAGCAGCAGCAGCAGCAGCAACAGCAGCAGCAGCAACTGCAGCATCCGCCGCCGCCGTCAGCCTCGACTGCCCAGACCGCCCAGCTGCAGCCGAACCTGGTGTCTGCTTCTGCGGCTGTGCTCCTCACTCTTCAGGCGGCTGTGGACAGCAGCCAGGCTCCTGGATCCGTGCAGCAGGCACCCACCGCTTCCACCGGAGATGATGTGAAACCCATCGATCTGACGGTGCAAGTGGAGTTCGCGGCCGCAGAGGGCGCCGCCGCCGCAGCTGCCGCGTCGGAGCTAGAGGCTGCCACCGCCGGGCTGGAGGCTGCCGAGTGTCCCATGGGCCCCCAGTTGGTGGTAGTAGGGGAAGAGGGCTTCCCTGATACTGGCTCCGACCACTCTTACTCGTTGTCGTCAGGCACCACGGAGGAGGAGCTCCTGCGCAAGCTGAACGAGCAGCGGGACATCCTGGCGCTGATGGAGGTGAAGATGAAGGAGATGAAGGGCAGCATCCGCCACCTGCGTCTCACCGAGGCCAAGCTGCGCGAAGAGCTCCGAGAGAAGGATCGGCTGCTGGCCATGTCTGTCATCCGCAAGAAGCACGGAATGTGAACGGGTTCCCCTGGGACTCCCCGGGCCCTGCCAGCCCAGGAGGCCTGCAGGCCGCCATTGCGAACTCGCCTATACTCCTGGGACACTGGTTGACTGGACTGAGGCTTAGGGGCAGCTGGACTGTTGCTGGTGACCTGACACCCTCTTGTTTCCTCTTGAAGTCTGGGACCTTGGACTCTGCTCTGGTGATACCAGCAGTTAATGACTTTGTCTCCCCCACATCCCCATCTCCAGTTCATGTTGTGGGTTCTGGTTAAGCAGAGGCTTAGGAACCACTGAACTTGAAACTTACCCCGTAGGGATGCAGGTGGGATGCCCAAGGACTCTGGGTTTGGGAAGACAACACCTTGTGGTTTGCCAGCAATCAGAGACACCTCTTCTGTGTGTAGTGATAAGGGAGCCAAGTGACATCAGGTCTCTTTTTCATGCTTTTCTTTCCCAGGTGCAGCCTGTGATTCTGATGGGAACTGGCAGATCTGTGCCTCTGCCTCCTAGGACCTCCCTCTCTAGGAGGCCATCTACAAGGGGATCTAGGTGACATGCTAATGGAGACCCAGCTTGCCAGGGACTTAGGTTTATCTTGTTATGTTTGCTACTGGTTACAAATTCTATTTTCTGTACATTTAGTCAGACTAAAGTTTTCACTGTGTTTGTTTGGCAAAATGAATTAAACAGAAGGTAAGGTTTTTATTTGGATTTCGCCCTTTTATTTTTACAAGGATTCAGCAAAGTGGCCCTGAAACATGGGGGAAATAGACTGAGGCCTGGTCTCAAGGACCAGGCTGACCCTGGGAGCAGAGATGGTCTCTCCATAAAGGAGTCCTAAGCACATGGACCCTTGCCCCTTAAGGTCCTCACAGACTTCCTGGCTCAGCTCCAGGTTTGGAAACTTGCACAAAATGGTCCCAGATTGTCCATGGGTGAGCAGCCTGTGTTCTTTTAATAGGGAGAAGGAGCAACTGAGAACTAAGCTGAATTGTGACAGTCTACTTCTCCGAGGGTTTTGAATTCCCAGGTTATCAGCTAGGGTTGAATTTTGCCCACTGTTATAGCCCTTAGGCCTAGTACAGTGTCTAATACACATAGGCATTCAATTACTCAAATCAGTGCAGACCACAGTCGGAACCAGCTGTGGCGCCTGCACAGGGCACAAGGACTCTTGTACAAATACCTTTCGCCTCGGTGCTCTCAGTATGAATTACCCATACAAGCTTTAAGGAGTAGGAGTTGGGATTTGTGACTCCTTGACTCATTTTCATGGCTGTTTCCATCTTTCTTAAGATTGGGTATTGTAGGGGTGAGATAACATTTGTATCTATAGCTCCAAGTAATTTTGCTCAAATCCAGTGGGGAAAAGCAAATGCCTTTAAAGCTAGCACTGTTTACTAAGGGTGTTGGGCACAAGTGGACAGTTCTTGAGCTCCATAAAACGTCATTCTCTTCTCTGTTACTTATGGAAAAACCACTTGCCTGGAAACTCCCTTTGGCTGCGAACTGAAAAGACCCTAAAATGTTCCTCAGTCTCTGCTCTTCTCTTTGGCACTGACTCGAGAAACAAGTTTTTGGTGGGGAGGCAGAGTGGGGCATAGGTTGTGTGCGTGCCTGGTTGGGGAAGAGACCGGATCTCTGCCTTTCTAGGTTTTTGGCTAGTAACAAGGTAGTGGAAGCACAGCAGTGCCCTTTGAGGCCAGCTGGAACTGAAACCCTTTGCCTTCAGCTATTGGCCAGTCTCTCATATGCCCCCCTCTTTCACTAGGAGTGAGGGGTTTCCCAGGCTCCGACCATGCTCTGTAGTGGATCCTCTAGCACCATTTGGTTGAAAGGACTGAACACTGTTTCTGCTTTGGCTCATGTGAACCTCTCAGCAACACTCCCAGGAAAGTGTGAGGGCTAGGACTTTGGTCTCTGGAGGTTATGTGTACACAACCTACCCAGTATTTTTGCTTCTTGGGAGGACAGCTCAGAGCAAGGGAGGTCCCAGATGCACCACAAGCAGGGCAATGTAGAGTTCTCACTGGCTGAGTAATAAGAAGCATGAGGCAAGGTAGTACACACCTGGAATTTAATAAGCTTGGCCTAGTCTTACCAGCCATCACTAGGAGGGTGGGGTGGGGTTGGTCGGTGAAGGTTCAAAACTCTTCTGGAAGAACAGGAGTACTGGGAGATCTCTGGCCTGGAGGGAAGGCATGGAGCTGCCAGCAGAAGCCTTGTAGCTATTCCCTTACCTATGCCTCCTCCCCTCCCGCCCTGGTTCGCTGTAGGGCATTTCCGCCAACCCGCCTGACCCAGAGGCAGGCCTTCAATGTTTGCGTTGCCCCGGAAACAACTAAAATAGGCGTTGAAAGGAAAGGGCAACCTGGTCATTTAAGTCACGGGGAAATTTGGGGTGAGCCAGTTACTTCTCTTTTCTCATTAATAAAAATGAAACACTTAGTTGTCTGCCTGTACCAAAAAAAAAATGTTTTGGAGACTTGAGTTGTACAAGTCTAAGAGAAATCTTGTCAGCCGCTGAGCCCCACTTGAGGAACATTTGAGTCTACAGCCCGAGGAGAAAGTCTTGCCTGCTCGAAAGCAGCTTCGGGCCGAATAGCGGTGGGCAGGGCGCACGAATGTAGGCCCGCAGAAGTTACGGATTTTGCCTGGGGCTGGTCTTGAGCACCTCGCCGAGTACCGAAGAGGAGGGGGGGTTCCCGAGCGGAAACAGCGCGGGGCCCAGGGAGGGACGGCTGGGCCAGGCTGAGATCCCACGGAGGCGGGGCCAACCCTAGACAGCGGCGCAGCCTGGGTGGGGTCGGACCAGCTGGGACCTGGTGACAACAAGCCCTGACCCTTGCCTGGCGCCAACTTCGGGTGTTCCAGAGGCTTCCGCTAGACCACAATTCTCAGGGGCTCGCCCCGGCAGCCGCCCTCCCTGGCTTAGCCTCACCTCCCGCGCTGCGGTCCGTGTCTGGGCCTCGGCGCATAGCACGCCGGGAACTGTAGTTTTCTCTGGGAGTACCTATGCCCGAAAGGAGCGCGGGGAGGACTGCGTTTCCCAGAGTGCAGCGGGGGTGGCGAGGGAAGGTAGGGGGGAAGGGACAGTCGGTCGCCGACCGCGCTGGGTTGCCGCCGCCGCTGCCGCCATCGTGCCAGCCCCTCGGGTGAGTGTCGGGGTTAGCGTGCCGGGGCGGGGGCTGGGTCGCAAGAGCCGCTCTCCGGGTCGCCTGGAGCCTCCGCTGCGAGTCCCCGGGCGGCCCCTCCCCTCCTCCCTCCTGGCGGCCCGAAGCCGCGCGGGGCCGGGGCCATGTGTCGCGCGCGACTCCGCCTCCCGCCGGTCCTCTGAGGAGGTGGCTGGGGGAAACCCAGAGACAGGCAGGCTTCTATCCAGGCGGTGCCGTGCACATGGCGGGAGCAACGGACTGCGCCAGGATGGGGTCTTTTTCTCTCGTCCAGACCATTCAGATGGGGCTCTCCGGGCCCCACCCCGTCCGGCCTAACCCGGCCTGCCCGAGTCCCGCAAGTTCTGCAGGCTGGTCAGTGGGTCGACCCCAGCCCCACGTCCTGCTACCCACCTGCGAAGGATCCGGGGATGGGCAAGCGTTCGTTCTCCAGCCCACTCCGGAGTCAGCTTTGGGGTAAGGGCGCCCGTCTGCTGCAGCCCGGGCTTGGGACTCGTACTCTGTTCCCGACCGTAGCCTGGCTGGGATGTGGGATGCTTGTCTACAAGCCCGCTGGGGGTGCACGAAGCCTAACCCCCTCCCAACACTGGAAGTCATCCGTAAGTTCTCTCGCGTGGAGGGGAGAGTCAAGTAACCTGGAGTTGGAGCGGGTTGCACGTGGGACTTCACCCCCGACCAGCCTTGGTAGCTCTGGCCTGGTGGGATGCGGCAGGTCCAGGCCGGATGGCTCAGCCCCCGCCCTTCTCTCTCTCAGTGACCAGGTTCCAGCTGTGGTGGGTTGGCCAGCCGTGTTAGTGGAGGAAGGAAGCCCAGGAGGTGAGGTTGGATGTCTGAGCCTCCAGCACATTATTAGACCTCCTCCCACAGAGGAGGATGATGCCATAAGAATGGCGGTGATAAGGTGGAATTCAAAGAAAGGGGAAGTAGAATCCAGGCCTGAGGTCCATGAACCCAGTGCCAAACAAGACACTGGACTGGAAGCAACATTGGGGGTGAATCACATTTGGGTTGCGGGGCTCGGATACAGACTCTGTGAGGCCTTCTGAAGCTTGGGTAGCGGACCTAGAGCTGAAAGCTGCAGGAAGTCAGATTTCCCTCACTTGCGTTCTCACTTCCCAACTGCTGGATTGATTTGTGAGCAGGCAGTAAATTGGTTGGGCTTTAGGAAATCGCCCTTGATGGCTCCGGTGACCCCTTGAGTTCTGGGAGAAGCGGAGCATCTAGCCATTGAGTAGCCCTCTGATAGGCTTTGTAAAGGTACTTCTGACTGAGTGGTTATATAAGGGACCTGTCCAGAGAAGACTGTGGGATTTTGGGAAGACACACTTGTCTAGCCTTCATTCCTCTGACCCGAAGTGTGGCTTCTGGGTCACGGTTCTCTTAGAAGAGTTGAGTTAGGCCCAAGGAGCAGACAGAAAGCCTCCACCTCCGGACTTTCCCCCCTTCCAAGTGATTTTTTTCTGATTTAGCCTTGGAAGTTTCCTGCAGTTGAATAGCTTTATCTAGTCATTCTCCCTGGTTAGGGAGGACAGGCAAGGGTTAGACTAATCTCTGAACTCAATCTTCCCAGTCGACCTCCTAGCACATGAGCACAGGGAAGTCAGGTTTATTCAGCAGGCTCAGGAGAGGCCTGCTTTGCCAGTGGATGTGGGCAACGGAGGGACTACCCACAGGACACACATAGGATCAATGTGGTGGAATCCCTTAGTGGTAAAAGCAGTTATTTCATGACTCTCTCTACATCAAGCATGTCAAAGCCCGCCAGCCGCGAGTTTGACATGCTTGCTCTACATTGTCTGGATTAGTTCTTTCTAGGACACAAGTTTCAGGTGAGCTGGGCTTGAGGCTATGGGTTAGTTTTGCACATTTTGAGGGCCTGGGTGGCTTGATCACAAGAGTTTTCTACAAGGTTAAAAAGATACTGTTCTTCTCCAGAGTTGCATAGAAATAGGAATTCAGGTCCCTCCCTCTCTAGTCCTAGAACAGTGGTTCTCAACCTTCTGGCCCTTTAAATACAGTTCCTCATGTTATGACCGCTAACCATAAAATTATTTTCGTTGTTACTTCATAACTGTAATTTTGCTACTGTTATGAATCATAATGTAAATATCTGATATGCAGGATGGTCTTAGGCAACCCCTGTGAAAGGGTCGTTCGACCCCCAAAGGGGTCTCGACCCACAGGTTGAGAACCGCTGTTCTAGAAGTTCCCTATAACTTATGTGTCTGGAGTCAGCACACTATTGCTAGTCATCTTGATCCCCCAGAAGCCCTTGACCTTTCTGGAACTTGGCAAGCCATCTGGGTCTCAGAGATAAGAGAAGAACCCTGAGGTTCTCCAGAATCATTCTGCATCTTCTATTCTTTTTTTTTCTTCTTATTTCAGAGAGTGGAAGGGAGAGGGAGATAGAAACAACAATGATGAGAATCATCAATTGGTTGCCTCCTGCACACCACCTACTGGGGATCAAGCCGCAACTCGGGGATGTGCCCTGACTGAATCAAACCCATGCTCAACCACTGGGCGACTCCCACTGAGCTGCCTCTTTTGTCTGATTTGGAAAGAGGCCTGGCACAGTGCATTTGGGATATGTCTACATAAGCATGGGAGCATGGTGTGAGGATGACTGGGTTCTGAATCAGCTCAAAACTAGGTTCCTAGGTGGCGTGGAGCTTTCCTCTCCACTCTGAGCCCTGTCTCACTTTATCCTGTAGTCTTTATAGTTGGTGGGTTGGGATGGTGTGAATGATTTAAGAGATAGAGAATTCTCAAATCTTAGAACTGGAAGGCACCTTATATAAAAAAATTCTAGGATTTCCTCACTGAGGCATTAGTATCTTCCTTGAAATTATTTTTTTTCTCCTTTCTCATCAATGATCAGTTTTATTCAGCAACCATTTTTTTTTAAATATATTTTATTGATTTTTTACAGAGAGGAAGGGAGAGAGATAGAGAGTCAGAAACATCGATGAGAGAGAAACATCGACCAGCTGCCTCCTGCACATCCCCCACCGGGCATGTGCCCGCAACCCAGGTACATGCCCTTGACCGGAATCGAACCTGGGACCCTTCAGTCCGCAGGCCGACGCTCTATCCACTGAGCCAAACCGGTTTCGGCCAGCAACCATTTTTTTAAAAAAATATATTTTATTGATTTTTCTCAGAGAGGAAGGGAGAGGGACAGAGAGCCAGAAACATTGATCAGCTGCCCCCTGCACACCCCCCACCAGGAACGTGCCCGCAACCAAGGCACATGCCCTTGACCGAAACCGAACCCAGGACCCCTGAGTCCGCAGGCCGACGCTCTGTCCGCTGAGCCAAACTGGCTTTGGCGCAGCAACCATTCTTTGGGCCCTTTCTGTGTATCAGGCTCTGGGCTGAGGCTGGAGGTAGAAAAATGAATCCTGTCCAGTCCTGGTGAAAGGGTATAATGTTGCTGTTTTGTGCTGAGGACTAAATTGAAGGGACCTACAGGGGCCCTTGGCCCTGCACAGAGGAGGGGGCTTCTGAATGATTAGAGCACTAAAGAGGAAAGGTTGTTAGTGAGTCCAATCTTTCAGTACACAGAGCAAGGTATACCTCCAAATGGTGGGCCCAGAAGGTCTGGGGTCCCTTAGGCTGTGGCTGTTGATGCTGTCTTCTACAACCTGCTCTTCATCCCTCAGAACTCTGCTGGTAGTCTACCAGTGCCTGGGAGTTTGACCAGCTTTTTGTGCTCTGTGGCCTTCCTGTTACTCCCTGCCTGGAGTCTGGGTTTGTGGATCCTGCTCCTTTCACTGAGACCCTCTTAAGGTCACTTTTATTAAAATGCCCAATGTTCCTGGAATGGTACCTATCAGGACCTCTTCCCTGAGTGAGACACAGAGGCATCCTCCCAGGATGAAAGGGAATAGTTCTTTTGGAAAGAGAGGAGTGGATCCAAAAAGTTGGGCAGGATTTCTATGGCTGGGGTTGAGCTGAACCTCTTTATGGGCTTTTTCCCCTCCTTAAGTTAATATTTTCTAGTGGGCCATATGAGGATGCTTGTGTTTTGAATTGAATTTGAGTTGACTACCCCTTCCCCAGCATTGAGATTCTCTGATTCTCTTGCTTGGACCATATGTGGCAGGAATTCTTGACTCCCTCCCTGAGGGAGACAGCAGAGTGTGGGTTATCCCTGGAATAACTTCCAGGCCTTTGATATTCTGGTCAGCACCCTGACCATCAGTTCTGTGTGGGCACCTTCCCTCTTCTCACCCTATCAGCTGGAATGTGTCTTCCTCGAAAGAATCCTTTGTTCAGGTCCGGCTGTGACTAGGGAAGTGTCTTAGTGGCCAGGAAAAGGGATGCAAGAGGGTCAGGGATAGCTCTGCTCCCTGGCCCCAGGGCTCCCATCACTGGCTGAAGGAGAACTTCCTGTGACTGCCCTGGGCCGTCTTCCTTATTTGTTGCTGGTATCTGCTTGGTGCCGATTCCCTGAGAAGGGCCTACTTGTAGAAGGAGAACCCCCTTCAGGAGAGGCATGTTTCCAAAGTGTGTGGGAATTGAGGGCTGTTTGCCTCAGTAAACGGGGGAATTCTGGAATGCTTGTTCCTTAAAGATTCAGATAGGCCATCGGAGCTACTGGATCTCACTAGGGCAGAAACTTCTGCCCCTGGAAGCATGTCTGTGTATAGAGACATTGGTTCCACTTGCAGAGGTAGTTTCAGGCCCAGGAGAATGGACGTTCTCACTTGTTCCTATGATGTAAACCTGCTTTGACCACTCAGCGGCTTTCTGTCCTGAGGGGTGTGGAGCTTGCTGATTTCAGAGGACCTATATGCTTTTTGTTATTTAACGTTGGCTTTCAGCTGTTCCAGTCTAGGCCAATTTTGTGGACATTTTATTTTTATTTATTTTTAAAATATATTTTATTGATTTTTTTACAGAGAGGAAGGGAGAGGGATAGAGAGTTAGAAACATCAATGAGAGAGAAACATCGAACAGCCACCTCCTGCATACCCTCTACTGGGGATGTGGCCGCAACCAAGGTACATGCCCTTGACTGGAATTGAACCTGGGACCCTTCAGTCCGAAGGCTGATGCTCTATTCATTGAGCCAAACCAGTTAGGGCAATTTTGTGGACATTTTAATGCTGGCTATGCCAGTGGCCTTGTGCAGCCTTGAATTTGTTCTTAACCTCTTGGTTTCCTCATCTGCAGAGCGATGATAACCATACCAGCTCTGTGGGCTTGTGAGGCTCAACAATGAAACACACAATGGTTTGGCTAACAGGAGGCATTCCCTCCACCATCCTGGGGACTCTACATCCATCCCTTTATTACCCTGCTTATCTCAGTCTTAGGGTGGTGGCAGACGATGGGGGTGGTCACTTAGGTGCTTTAATCCACACTGGGGGATCCAAGTTCATGTGTACCTAACCAGCAAGTTCATAGATGGGAGCTGGCTGGGTCAGGGGTCCCAGAGATCTCTGAGCCTCCTGGGAAATGGGAAGCTACTCAGGGACTGAGTAAGTGCAGAGCAGAAACCAGAATGCAGGTCTCAGATTCAGCTTCTGGGTTAATCAGGGCAACCCAAAGGAGCCCTCCCTCTAGGCAGAAGAGGAAAAGGCCATCTGGGTGCTGGGGACACCTAGATCTCAGGGGAAAAGGGGTCTGTTCTAAAATGGGTTTTGTCCTGGCCAGCCATTAGGGCATCGGACCTTGGCTAATTTCTAGACTTCAGGCAGGAGAGTGGTGACAAGGCAGTTGGCAGTCCTAGGTCAAGGCTTTTAGCTTGACCTAGTGTTCCCTGGGACCTGACAGTAACTCTTTACAGCAGAGTCCTGTTTTATATCCTCAGTTGATTACCCCTAGCATCCCACAATTATTGATGAGGCAACACAATGAGGGAGAGGAGGAGGAGGAGGAGGAGCAGGCTAGAGGCCAGGCCTTTGAACATGGGGTTGTGTGCCTGCTGTTTAGCCACAGCTGTCCTTCAGGTGACGGACCAGGAACTTGGGAGTGAGAAGAGGGAATTGGGGCTAAGCCTCACTTGCCACATGCCTCAGACAAAGGATTGGGGCCAAGTCCCACTTGCCACACGCCTGACAACTAGGACAGAAAATGTAGGTGGAGGGGAAGTGGGTTACTTGGCCACTTAAATTGAGCAGGGTTTGCCCAGAACTACTCCTCCAGAGAAGGGCTGGCCTCAGCCCCGCCTCCTACACATTCACAGACTTAAATAGTTTTTGAGGGCCAAGCCAGGCACCATGGGAATAGAGATGCCCTGTTCAGGGACACAGAACATAAGCAAATACAGGGTGAGGCAAAAATAGGTTTACGTTGTGAGTATGTGAAAGTTTATTCTTGTATTATTTTCCATACAAATGGAGATCTACTTTTGCCCCACTCTGTATATAAGTGTGACAATCTCATGCAGTGACAAGTTCTAAGGAAATAACACAGGATGGTGAAATGAGTACCAGGGCAGCTATTTTTGGCTGCGTGGTCAGGGTAGGTGTCTATGAAGAAGTGACATTTGAGCTGACACATAGGTGACAAGGAGCCAGGCACATAAAGATTTAGGGAAGAGAAGAGTGATCCAGGTAGAAAGATCAACAGTTGCAAACCCATAGGGTGAGAACAGGCTTAGTATGTTCCCGAAATAAGAGAATACCAAGAGGCTGTAAATGAAGGGTGCGGGGGAGGGGAGGTGTCAGTGGCAGGAGACAAGGTTGGACAGCCAGGAGGGCAGGTCACCCATCGCAGGATAAGTGGTTCAGACTTTGTCAGTGGAGGGCCAGAGGACAGGATACACGGCACCCCTCACCATGAAATCAGGGGCAGCTTATTCCCGAACTGAAGAACAGGCACCCTGCAGTGTCTTCCTCTCTGGTGCAGTACACTGCATTTCCCCTCTCCCCCTGTAATTCACGGCTATGCTCCGGGTCCTACATGTTTAAACCGAGGTTGACTCCCACCTGTTGTAGGAGTCCTTCCCAGCCTGTGTGCTTCAGGTCTGTTTAGGGCTTGGCAGGAAGTAGGTGTGAGTCGTGGGCCTCACTGTGAGCTCAGCACATCTGCTGCCATTCTTTGCAGGCCTCAGTAGTGGGCCCTCAAACATGTGAGCATCTTTCTGTGTATCAGCCTGGAGTTACTAGTAGTGACGTCCTCTTCCCCATCATTCCAGCCCCAGTCCCTGCCTCACGTTCAGCTTGGCCATGATCTCTCTGCTTTGCTGAGAGGGTAGAACAGGGTTGTGATTTCGAAGATTTGGGAAAACAGATCATCTATGAAAACACCTGTTGTTTAGTGTGGAAATCTGCCTGGCGTTTTTTTTTGGAGGCAGAAGTCCTGCTTCAGGCCCACAACCTGTCTGAGAAAGCCAAGGTCAGAGAGGGGGGCTTCAGCCCTATGTGCTATTCATTTTTATCTTCAGAGCAGTTGTTGCTGGGAGTCCTGCCTCTCGAGTCCATCCAGTTCTACCATCTGTTAGGTTAGTGATCTTGAGCAAGTTACAGTTAGCTAATCTCATTGAGCCTCATTTTGCTCATCTCTAACATGGGTGTTGACTCCGGGTGTTAGGGATAAGTGCATGTTAAGCCCTATGCACATTTCTATACCCAATACCCATTAGTGAAAATAAGATGTTACCAGTTGGGCACTGCTATTTCAGGTTTTGTCCTTGGAAATACTGACGCAGAATTTGAGGATAAAAATGAAGTTTTTCTGTTGCCTAAAGGGATCCCCTGAGCCAGTGGTTTTAGCTTGGAGTCTATGATTGAACCTCAGGGAGTGTAAACAGCCTGAAATTATTCAGAAGGCTGGGCCATCCTGCCGCTGTGCAGATTTATTGGGAGAGGTCACAGTTTTTGAGACATTCTTAGAGGGCCTTTGCACCCACAGAGACCTAACAGTCAGTGAAGGCTGATGCTCAGTGGGCAAGAGGTCATTGAGGTCATTTCTGCTCCTTGAGGAGCCTGGCCTCGGTCAGCCTGCGGACTATTGGCGTGGTCAGCGGCCCTCTTGAAAGAGCTGTAGGAGAAGCTGTCATGAAGGTCAGTCCCTATCTGATGTGAGGCTGCCTCTAGTCCTTGGCATTTTGTTTCTTTCCAGGCTGTTCTTTCTTCAATAACTGTATTAGAAACAAGGTTTAGGGCTTACTGACCATCCTGGCGAACATCCTCCCTGCCTGGCCCAGACCCCTCCCCTGTGTTTCATGGAGATGGGAGGGAAGCTCTGCGACCTGCTTCTTTTTCAGTGTTTAGGAATGCTGTCTCCTGGCCATGAGTTGAAAACTTTGTGGGAGGTTTAGAATCAGAAACTATAAGTCCTGTAATTTGCTGGGCCATGCTCTGTATAGGGAGGTTGGGGGTGCAGTAAGAACCTTTCTGGAACCCCCACAGCCCAGTATTTAGGTGGAGAAGTGTTTAGGTCAGGAGCCCTGCTTGGCATTTTTAAATCAAAGGCCTCAATCCACATAATTGTGTTTTTTTAAATAATATCTATATATCTATATCTATACCTATATATAGAGAGAGATAGATAGATAGATATAAACGTTTTTTAAAAATATATTTATTTATTTCAGAGAGTAAGGGAGAGGAAGAGAGAGAGAGAAACATCAGTGATGAGAGAAAACCATTGATTGGCTGCCTCCTGCACACCCCCTACTGGGGATCAAGCCTGCAACCCAGGCATGTGCCCTTAGCCGGAATCGAACCTGGGATCCTTCAGTCCGTAGGCCGATGCTCTATCCACTGAGCCAAACTGGCTAGGGCTATAATATATTTTTATTGATTTTAGAGAGGAAGTGAGAGGGAGAGGGAGACAGAAACATCAATGATGAAAGAGAATCATTGATTGGCTGCTTTCTACAAGTCCCACATTGGGGATTGAGGCTGAAACTTGGTCATGTGCCCTGACTGGGAATCGAACCCATGACCTTCTGGTTCATTGGTTGACACTCAACCACTGAGCCACACTGGCTGGGCTCCACATAGCTTTGAAGGTTTCTTCTCACACTTTCTGGAAAACCCTGAGCTGTGCTCGGTGTGTTGCCATGGGTTTGCCCATGGAGTTGGAGCTCAACATTGGAGTCTGGGAAGGAGTCTGTCCCTAAATATGTGGAGATCTGAACAATGACTTTAAGAAAGAGCAGAGACTGACCAGGCAGATGAGGGGAGGGAAGACAACATGATGGGCAGGCACTTGGTGAGTTCTGGTGTATTTGTATGTGGAGCTGGATTGAGGTAGGAAAGAATGGCTGGAGAGGCAAAGACAGGTGTGGCTGGCCACCTGTGTTGCTTGGTGGTTTAGCCTTTAATTCAAAGGCTAGGGTGATGCTATAGGGGAGGGACATGGCCAGCTTTGTTGTTTAGAGCTCACAATACAAAGGAGCAGAAAGAAAGGCACTGACCTTGCCCAACTGGGTGTGGCTCAGTGGTTGAGCTTAGACCCAGGAATCGAGAGGTCACTGGTTCGATTCCTAGTCGGGGAATATGCCAAGCTTGTGGGTGTGCAAGGGGCGGCTGATCAATGATTCTCTCTCATCATTAATGTTTCTATCTCTCTCCCCCTCCCTTTCTCTCTGAAATCAATAAAAATATGTATTTTTTATAAAAGCATTAGCCTTGACCAGAGGACCCAGTGTCAACACAGTTGTACTGGATGAACTTGGAACAGGACTCCACACATCAATGAACCTGTTTTCCGACCTGTTAAGCCAATTGACAGTGAACTCTGACCACATGGCTATTGTGGCCATTACATGGAAATAAATAAGTCATGGTCAAGACGTTGACCATGACGTTGGTATTGGCATCAGGAGCCCTGCTTGCCATTTTTTAAAAACATATATTTTTATTGATTTCAGAGAGGAAGAGAGATATATATAGAAACATCAATGATGAGAGAGAACCATTGATCAGCTGCCTCCTGCACACCCCCCCACCGGGGACTGAGCCTGCAACCTGAGCCTGCGCCCTTGACTGGAATTGAACCCAGGACCCTTCAGTCTGCAGGCCAACACTCTATCCACTGATCCAAACCAGCTAGGGCCCTGCTTGCCATTTTTTTTTTTTTAAATTAAGTCTTTATTGTTCAGATGATTACATTTGTTCCTCTTTTTCCCCCCCATAACTTCCCTCCACCCAGTTCCCACCCCACCCTCTGCCCTCACTCCCCACCCACTGTCCTCATCCATAGATGCACGATTTTTGTCCAGTCTCTACCCGCATTCCCCACCCCCCTTTCCCCCACAAGAATAGTCAGTCCATTCCCTTTCTATGCCCCTGATTCTATTATAATCAACAGTTCATTCTGTTCATCAGATTATTTATTCACTTGATTCTTAGATTCACTTGTTGATAGATGCATATTTGTTGTTCATAATTTGTATCTTTACCTTTTTCTTCCTCTTCCTCTTCTTAAAGGATACCTTTCAGCATTTCATATAATCCTGGTTTGGTGGTGATGAACTCCTTTAGCTTTTCCTTATCTGTGAAACACTTTATCTGACCTTCAATTCTGAATGATAGCTTTGCTGGATAAAGTAATCTTGGTTGTAGGTTCTTGGTATTCATCACTTTGAATATTTCTTGCCACTCCCTTCTGGCCTGCAAAGTTTTCTGTTGAGAAATCAGCTGACAGTCGTATGGGTACTCCCTTGTAGTTAACTGCCTTTCTTTCTCTTGCTGCTTTTAAGATTCTCTCTTTGTCTTTTGCTCTTGGCATTTTAATTATGATGTGTCTTGGTGTGGTCCTCTTTGGATTCCTTTTGTTTGGGGTTCTCTGCGCTTCCTGGACCTGTAAGTCTATTTCTTTGACCAGGTAGGGGAAGTTTTCTGTCATTAGTTCTTCAAATAGGTTTTCAATATCTTGCTCTCTCTCATCTTCTGGCACCCCTATAATTCGGATGTTGGTACGCTTGAAGCTGTCCCAGAGGCTCCTTACACTATCTTCGTATTTCCGGATTCTTTTTTCATTTTGCTTTTCCGGTTGGGTGTTTTTTGCTTCTTCGTATTTCAAATCTTTGATTTGATTCTTGCGATCCTCTAGTCTGCTGTTGGGAGTCTGTATAATATCCTCTATTTTAGTCAGTGTATGCTTAATTTCCAGTTGGTCCTTTATCATAACCTCGAGGATCTGACTAGATTTCTTGAGGATCTCACTACATATATCGGCGGTCTCACCAGTCTTTTTGAGGGCCTTACTAAATTTATCGGCGGCTTCTAGAAAGTTCTTGAAAAACCTTAATAGTGTGGTTTTGAACTCTATATCCAGTAGTTTGCTTTCCTCCATTTCTGTCATTTGTGTCCTGTTTCTTTGTCTCTGCATTTTTTTATGCTTCCCTGTGTTGATAAAGTGGTTTTCTGTGCTAAGTGTTCTCTAGGGCCCAGTGGTTCAGCCTCCCCAATTACCTGAGGAGGACACTCTTAGTGCACCCCCTTGTGGTCTTTGTGCACAGTCTTGTAGTTAAGCCTTGACTGTTGTACGTATCACTGGGAGGAATTAACCTCCAGGCCAATTGGCTGTGAGAATCAGCTGTGTCTGCAGTGGGAGAACTTCTGTGCTGGAGACACCCTTCTGGGGCAAGACTTGCTTCAGTGGGGCTTTGGTGCTCACTGAGTCTTCCCCGAGTGTGTCCTTCAAGGGTCCGAGGAAGTGCAAACTGGATGGTCCCACTCTGACCACTGGGCCCTGCTTGCCATTTTTAAAGCAAAGGCCTCAATCCACATAGTTTTGAAGGTTTCTTCTAACACTTTCTGGAAAACCCTGAGCTGTCTTGTTCCTCAGGAGAGTTCCCTCTTTCTTGCCTTGCCCCACCAGACCGAATGACTCTTCTGTCCCTTTACTTCACCCTCTTCACTCCACCACTACTTCTGCCAAATAATTTTTGTATAGCAAATTGTCACATCACTAAGAACAATATTGAGAAGGGAAAAAAACACTGACACACTTCCTCTGCCTCACTGACCCACAATGTCAGCACTTTTTTTGTCTTTGGATCACCTTCTAACCTTCTTCTCACCTTCCATCTCTGCCTTCCCAGTTTCCTGCCCTTATCTCTTTTCCTTTCCCCAGACATTTGCTTATGCTGTTTATTCTGATTAGCATATTCTTTCTCCGAGACCTTCCCTTAGGGCTGACCAGCCTTGCTAAGGGCAGGAGAGATGGCCCTCATCCATTCCTTCAGGTATCCCGCTGCCCCAGAGCTCTCAGGGGCTGGGCAAGTCATCTTGCGGGTAAGATGTGGGTGGGGTTGGGCTGCAGTGAGTGAGCTAAGCACAGTGAATACTAGGATAGAAGGGGCAGAGATATGAGGGGCTATGCCTTGCCTCAAGTAATCCCCAGTTTGTGTGTAAGTACCCCTTGGAAATGTAACCAAGACAACACAGCTGAGACTAGCTCTTGGCCCAAGCTTTTCCTACTTGTTGATTTGTTTCTTGGCAGAGTGTGAACTGGGACATACCTTGTGTTCCTGTGTAACAGGCGTGGCTCGGTACAAGTTCTCTCCTCTGCTTATTTTAGACTTTCCTGGACATTTCTTAGTCATCCCACCACTGAGCTGCTATTTTTAGTGCCACCACCTCCTAGGGGACCTAAAATAAAGTTGGCTCAGCTTCCTGGCTCCTCATTGGCTGGAGTGTTGGTCACAGGCTAGAAGATTGGCTGGATTGAGGATAAACTACTGTCCCTCCTCACTGGCTCCTTTGGCCTTAGGTGAGGTCACAGGGACTAGAGTGAATTAGCACTTACCACACTGAGCTGAAGGCTTGACCAGGTTCCTTTAATGAGGCTTCACAACCACTTGGTTCCACCTTCATTTTATAGGAGGAGGAGGAGGAAGAGGCTAAGGCCCTAAGAAAGGTAGTGACTTGCATCACCTCCTACCACTATTAATGGTTGTCTGCCAGGGTTGAACCCACCTTCTCACTGCTTTGGTGTGGAGTCGTGTTATCAGGAGAGAGGGGCTGGCTCCTCTAAAATCAGACCACTATGGAACAACACATGGGTCTGCTGTCATGGGATCCTGCAGTGAGATGTGGACCTCCTTACCCAGGAGGGGCCTAACAAAGCCAGAGTGATTCTCTCATCTAATACCCTGGAGGTGTGGTGTCTAGAGCTGGGAGGGTGCTTCCTCTTCCCCTCAGAAATTAGAGAGGGACAGCCCCTTCCTAACGGAGGGAGTGCTGAGGGATGGGAGATTTGAAGAGATGAAATGTCCCCCCCCACATAGCTTCCATGTCCCCTCCCCACATCCCTCATTTATTACTTTGTGCTCCCCTGAACTCGTCCCTAACTCTGAAGTAGGTAGGGGTCACCCCCATCAATGAAGAAATGCCCCAGAAAGGGCCAGGCATTACCTGGCCTCAAAGATGTAAATTGCCCCCTTAAGACTAAGGCGAGTCTTTTGCTGTTTTTGTAGCAAGTGGGGCCTTGAAGAGGCATCTTCCTTCCATCTCACTGGGTCTTCCTCCACCTGCCAGTAAAGGACTGGGGCAATGTTCAGGCACTGAGGGCTGAGTCCCAGCAGGACAAGGAGGGAACCTGAGGACTGTACTAGAAGACACTTTTCACACAGGCATCTGTAGTTGCTGGCCTGCAGAGTGGGAAGAAGAGCACTAACTTTTGCCTTGCAGGTTGTTGAGAGGATTAAATGAAAAGCTATGGGAGACTGCTTAGCTCCTCCCTAAAGATCCGTCCCCTTGTTGGGCATTGAAGTACCTGTTCTGACCTTCCTTTGTCCTGGCTCCACCCTCAGTACCCATTCCGGGTGCTCCACGACCCTGGCACCTCTGTCTCATCAACAGAGCTCCACAAAGGAGAGGCTGAGTCTGGTCCACCTCTGGGCTCCCAACACTGGTCTGTACTGGGAGAGTTCTCCTACCAGTTCCCTGGGGCCTCTCCATGTTCCCTGTGTGAACAAACCAGCAAAGGATGTCCTGCTCGAGGAGGCCAGGGAGGGTTGGGGGTCAGTGAAGAGACAGCAGCTGGCTACATCCTGGCCCAGCAGTACCAACGCTTTCCTCCCTGTCTTGCTGGTCTTGCAGGTTTCAACGAGGCTGGGTGACGCTCCAGAATGGGAGACAAGCCAATTTGGGAGCAGATTGGATCCAGCTTCATTCAACATTACTACCAGTTATTTGATAACGACAGAACCCAACTAGGCGCAATTTACGTAAGTCTCAGCTCTAGAAACGTGACCCCAGGGGATTAGTTCAAGTATGTGTGGCCACTTTGTCCAGGTCACAAGTTCTGGAAGCCCTCATTGGATTTGGCTGCACCCTTCTGAGCTCCCCATGGGACATGGGCCTGAAGTCTGGTTCAGCTACCTGGTTTACACCTTCCCTTCTGTCATATTCCACAAAGAAGGATTCTGGTACCCTGGGCAGGGTGTTCTAGGCTGGCCATCCATGGTTCTGGAAGTGCCAGTGTTCTAGAGCAGGTGGCAGCAGACAGAGGCTAGGGCTCACGGTGCCTTCTGGAAGTAGCAGCCGCGAGCATCATCAGTGCAAAGCTGTGTTCTGGAGGCCCCAGGTCTGGCTTCCTTTTGGAGACCAAAAGTGCCTGAATGCTCGTGGGAAACAAATGGGTTAACCCAGAGAGACTAGTATGTCCTTTGATAAATCCTTCTGCGCAGGCATTGTTGGCTGCTATTTTAATGGAGATCACATATACCAAGAGCTACTTGTATTTGACCTTCCCAAGACTTGGTCAAAGAACTATGATTGATCAGGCCTTGCCTAGCAGGTCTGCCCAGGATAAGAGTGATAGGAGTCATCCAGCATAGCCTCAGAGCCTGACTGGACTGTGGCAGACTCCTGTCTTTCCCTCAAGAGTCAAGGTTCATTTAGAAATTTTGGCAAAAAGAAAGGGCTCTTACCAGTGGAGGGCCAAATCCAGCACAAGTATTATTTGATTGTCATCATCATTGGTCAAGAATTTAAATAAAAAGCTTGAGCTAGTTTGACTTTGGGATCTTTGCCTTGTTGCTTCTTTATTTATTTAAATAATCTTTATTTATTGATTTGAGAGAGAGCAGGAGGAAGGAAGAGAGATAAATATTGATTTGTTGTTCCACTTATTTATGCACTCATTGATTGACTCCTTTTTTTAGTTTTTTTTTATTGTTGTTCATTGGTTTATTCTTGTATTTACTTTGATCAAAGATCAAATTCCCAACGTTGGTGTATTGGGATGACCTCTAACCAATTGAGCTACCATGTCAGGGTGCCTCGTTACTTCTTACCTTCAATTGGAGGATGCCAACTTGCGTAATGTCACAGCTGGTAAATAGCAAAGGCATTTCGAGTTCTGCCCCTGAAGGCAGTGGCAGGGAAGATCTGGAAGGGAGGGGCAAAGCTAGTGGGTTGCCTTGGGAGACCTTGTCAATGTCCATCTCTCCTTGACCACGTGGGAGCTCCCATGGAAAGGGCCTCAGTGGAACTCAGCCTAAGCTCTATAGATGGTGATAAACATAAAATGTTTTCAAATTATTTTTTATGATTTCTCTGGGACTGGTGATGATTGACCACACAGTAGGATGGCTTTTGGCTGAGCCTTGGCTATATATGGCTAACCTGGGGTTGATGTATTTAAGAGGTCAAATGACTTGAATAAAAACTTCAAAATGGACTAGTTTAATAAGTTTATATTTTGTTAGTTTTTAGAGCCTGAGCTCTGGGATGATGGGGTATAAAAGTTAGTAGTAGTGTAAAGTTTAGAAGCTATCCTCAGTTTCCTTCGTTATAGGCAGGGAAACTGGGGCGTGAACTCATTCCCCCCAAAAGATTTACTTTTAGGGTCTTTTCAGGACCTCAGAGATACTTTTGGTGCTCTGAGACCCTGACCTCAGGTTTTCTGGTTTTCAGATTGACGCATCATGCCTTACGTGGGAAGGACAGCAATTCCAGGGGAAAGCTGCCATTGTGGAGAAGTTGTCTGTAAGTAAGAGCCAGGGTGGGGCTGGCTGCAGGCATCTCCTTCCCTGCTGGCCCCAGCTCACTACCCACCTTTTCTCTTGCAGAGCCTTCCGTTCCAGAAAATCCAGCATAGCATCACGGCACAGGACCACCAGCCCACGCCAGATAGCTGCATCCTCAGCATGGTTGTGGGCCAGCTTAAGGTAATAGTGCTGCTAGGGAGAAGTGGGCGGGCAGAGGAGATTCCCGCGCTCCTGCCTTCCCTGTGATGTCATCTGCTTATCAAGGGACACCCAGACAGAGTGACTGTCTAGAGTTGTGCTGTTCAGTATAACAGCAACCAGCCACATCTGGTAATTTTTTTTAATTTAAAGACTTTTTATTGATTTTTAGAAAGAGAAAAAGGGGGAGGAGAGAGAGAGAGATTTATGTGAGAGCAAAACTTTGATCTCTCCCCGTCCAGTAGGGGGTATTGAACCCACAACCAAAGCACATGCCCTGACAGGAAATTGAACCATCAACCTTTCGGTACAAGAAGGATGCCCAACCAACTGAGCTACACCAGCCAGGGCCACATGTGGTCATTTTAAAATTACATTAATTAATTAATTAATTAATTAATTACAGTAAATAAGATGTAGTACCTCAGTTACACTAGCCATATTTCAAGTACACAGTCACTATGGCTGCCTATTGGACAACACAGACATAGAACATTTCTGTTATTGCAGAAAGTTCTCATGGACAGCACTGATTTAGAGCCTTTTTGGAAAAGGGACAAGAGGTATGGAGCAGGATGAGGCTGTGGTGCCAATCCACTGGGCCTTCATATTACCCCAAGGTGTAGGTGGGCCTTCTGTAGGCAATAGACCCTGGACCAGCAAGCTGGGTGCCAAGTAGCAGTCCCCTATTGGAGTCCATGCTGCCACTCCCAGAGCTGGCTGCTGGCTCCTCTACCTGCTGAGCAAAGCAGGCTTTGGGAACTCCTGCATCTCTACATTTTCCCCTTCTCCTTAAGACTGTCATCTTTAAAATCTTCCTGTAGGCCCTCAGCACCTCCACCCCAAGAACTCTCCCAGAATCTCCTACCTCTTGTGCTTTAGCAAACTGAAGCCAGATTCTTGGTTTCTAAAAAGCCTCTCTTCCTTCCCAAAGCAGAACAACCTTGACAAGGTCCCAGTGTCGTAGGACTATGTCATGATGCGGCTCAGAATAACAGTCCCTCTCCCTAAGCTAGCCAGAGTGTCTATAAAAGGGTTGAGGGAGGGGTTCCCAAGGCTCTGCGGTGGACTCACCTGACTTCTGGTCTGGACTTCCCCATCAGTTTTTCCTGCCTGTCCAAGATGCCCTGCCCAGACTCTATGCTCAAATAGGTCCTTGGGCCCAGCTGGTGTGGCTCAGTTAGTTGATCAACATCGTGTGCACGAAGAGGTCACGGGGTTTGATTCCAGGTCAGGGTACATACCCTGGTTGCAGGCTTGATCCCCAGTAGGGGGCATGCAGGAGGCAGTTGATCTCTCTTACTGATGTTTTTATCTCTCCCTGTGCCTTCCGTCTCTCTCTCAAAAAATAAAAGTTGCCCTAACCAGTTTGGCTCAGTGGATAGAGCATAAGCCTGCAGACTGAAGGGTCCCAGGTTCGGTTCCGGTCTAGAGCATGTATCCAGTAGGGGATGTATCCCTCTCCCTTTCTGTAAAAAAAATAAAAAAAAAAATATTTTTAAAATATATAAAAGTCACTAAAAATATATTTATA
The DNA here is from genome assembly GCF_964212035.1 of Myotis nattereri. NCBI lineage: Eukaryota > Metazoa > Chordata > Mammalia > Chiroptera > Vespertilionidae > Myotis > Myotis nattereri. Next base: position 13,442,488 of record NC_138090.1, read on the forward strand.
AAAAACAGACCCTTAGGACAGCGGTTCTCAACCTGTGGGTCATGACCTCTTTGGAGGTCGAACGGCCCTTTCACAGGGGTCGCCTAAGACCATCGGAAAACACATATATAATTACATATTGTTTTTGTGATTAATCACTATGCTGTAATTATGTTCAATTTGTAACAATGAAATTGGGGGTCACCACAGCATGAGGAACTGTACTAAAGGGTCGCGGCATTAGGAAGGTTGAGAACCACTGCCTTAGGAGGTCCAGGGGGCCCAGTGTCCACTGTCCCAGGCTGGGCTCCGTAAGCAGTGCCCTTTTCTACATGGTTTCAGGTTCTTCTGTTTCTGTCCACCTCTCAGCCATCAAAAGACTGATTTGCTTCCTTGCGGATAATTCCCAGAAAAACCAGTGACGTTAGAGACAGCACTGATTAGTAATTAGCTGAGCTCCTACCTCATCCTGGTCTGCAGTTTAGCTGGAGGTCTCTTTTCTGTTTTCAACAGATCACTGATGGCGGTGCTTTGTGTTTTTCCCCTAAAGAGCTGTGATCATAGCAGTGTGAACTGTTTTGAACCTTTTCTCATGTATTTGGCCACAGTCATCATTAGCAGTTGCTTCTCCTGATTGGATTAACTGATGCAATCCGTTAATGAAGGGGTAGTATGAAGGCCCAGTGGCTTGGCACCACAGCCTCATCCTGCTCCTATCCCTCTTGCCCCTATACCTCTTGGCACTGAGAGTGTTTAGTTTATAGATAATATAAATTTAGGAGGTGAGCGCTGTATAACTTTCAGATTGGTCACTTGTGCCCAGAGTCATGGGCTTAGAGGCAAGTATGTTCTCTGTTCTTTTGCTGTAGCTAATTGGGGAATTGTTCTGCAGTTTAAGTGCAAATAGCAGTGTGAGCTGCCATATAGAAGCCTTTATGTGCTCAGAGCAGTGTTTCATACATTGAAGCAATTCGCATTCGCGAGTATTCCATGTTTCTACATGGCCCCCTTGCTGAATTATTTTTCTCTCCTTACAGGCCGATGAAGACCCCATCATGGGGTTCCACCAGATGTTCCTATTGAAGAATATCAACGATGCTTGGGTTTGCACCAATGACATGTTCAGGCTTGCCCTGCACAACTTCGGCTGACCACCTCCCAGCCAGGCACTCATGCTGTTTCCTCCTCCCTCCTCTTCCAGATACTATTCACACTCCTCCAGATGCTCCAAATATCATACACAAATGAGCAGGACCGAGGTGGGAGTGGGCGCAGTGCGCTGCTGCTACCTAGGTATTGTGCATGATGTTTGGACGCTAGACTAGTTACATCTGACAGGAGAAGTTTGTGTTGTACCAGCGCATGCCTTGGAAAGACTTAAGTAATGCAAAAGGTTGTCTTTTTTTTTTTTCTTTTTTTTTTTTTTAATCTACTGACAAGTTGCTCTAGTAACCCAAAGAAGTGAAGGAGAAAGCAGCTGCCTCACCGTCCAGATATTGATTTGTTCAGATGTTTCAATGCCTCATGATACAATAAAACCACAAAAATTTTCTTAACAGTTCAAATTGTTTTAATTAGTTTAATAGTTGGCTGGGCATCTATAACTACCCTGCCCCATTGGCTGTCTCATGTCTCACTCTCACGTCTCTACCCCAACTTAGCAATACCCACTGCAAGGAGAAAACTGCCGAAGCAGCATCCCCAGCTAGTTTCTGTCAGAAGCCAGGGCATAGTATTGCCCTTCCCAACAACCCACCTGGTCTTGGGACAGTGAGCTGCAGACAGGGAGCGCTCACGCCTGGCCTGAAGTTTCCCTTGCACCGAAGCCTCTGCAGTCAGTTCTGATACCTCCTGTGACCTCTACACTGGTTAGGGTCAGGGCTCTAGTAACAGGACAGGTGACTCAGAATCCCACAACATGGAGACGCCTTGGCAAAAATGGCCCATCAGGTTCAGACCCTCTGAGCAAAAGTTTGAGGGAGAGGGGCCTATTTTATCCCCAGAAGGGTTAGGATCACAGGGTGTCCCCAAGCCAAGAACAGGGCAGTTCAAATCCTATACTACCTGCTTCGAGCAATGTGGTACAGTTCAGATCGTGTACCACCTTGCTCAAAGGCAAGTGCCTATAGATACAGGCCTGGTTGGTTGGAGTATAGACTTACAGCTATGAAAGAAGGCAATCTGAGTGAGGGATTTGTGCTCTAGGATTTCTCACCTTTCAGACCTTTCTGCAAGGCATCTTTAAGCCTATTCCCTTCCTCACACACAGCTTCTCACTGTCTTCAAATCCCTTACCTATTGGGGCAGTTTATGCTCCTAAGTTTTGGAGACAAAGGCGCCTTGCCCATGGTAAATCTAACCCTGAGACCTGGTGGCAAGGTAGCAATCACAGGCTAGAACCAAACCCAGGACTTGGGCTGGTGCCCTGTTAGAGGTTTTAGGATTGGTGAGGGTACCACAGCTATGCCTGACATGTACACGCCCCCCCCCCCCCCTTCCCTTTACTGAATGGAGGCCAAGGACTTTCTCAGATGCCCAGATGTTGCCTGGCTATACTGGGCACAAGCCGGATGGTGTGCTGTTTGAGAGGAGAGTATCAGGAGATTTCAGTGGAACTCGTATCTAGGCTATGTATTTGAGGGGTGGGAGAGAGGTAGGTGCTTGCCTCTTAAACCACCTTGTATAAAATCTGCAATACAGCTTCTTCCATGTACCTGTGCCTGAAATGTCTGCAATAAAGAGGTCTTTGTAAACTGGTTTCTTTCTTCCTGCCTGAGGGTACTAGGTTGGGCAGTGGGTTGCTGGAGGGCTATTAGGGAACAATGTGATGTTTTTGGTGGGGCTATCGTGATCTTGTAATTCCTTGGCCTTTTGACATCCTGGGTCCCCTCATTTCCTAAAGAGGAAAGCGAGGCCCCCGCTAATTCAGTTTCTTGTTGGAGAGGTCTGACTACAGCCTGAGTGGCGGAGTTGACCCGGTCCTAGGCCCATCATGAGTCCATGCCTTGGGAGTGGGCATGGACCCGGCGGGATATCCTGAGGCCAGTAGGGCTTTCTTCTGCCTCAACCCTGCGAAACTCCCCCGCCCCCGCTGGCACTTCGCGGGGGGGGGGGGGGGGGATAGCGGAGGGAGACGGCTTCTGAAGGAGTGAGGCGTCCGCTCTCAGCCCGGAACCTTTCTTCTCCATCGGTGCAGATTCCGGGAAGCCGAGGCTCGGCGGGCCGGAAGTGGAGGCGGTTGGTGGGATTGGAGGGGTTCAGGGGCTCGGTGCGGGCCGCGGTTTGTGCGGGTGGACCCATTGTAGTGATCGGCGTGCCGCATCTGGTTCCTGCGCGACTGTGTTCGGCTGGTGCGTGGCGGCAGCGAAACGAACGCGGCGCGTACAGGGCGCTTGTGGCTGGGCCTATGGCCTCCTGCGCGAGCATCGACATAGAGGACGCCACGCAGCACCTACGGGACATTCTCAAGCTGGACCGGCCCGCGGGAGGTGAGCCAGGACAGCGCGGGTGGGCCCTCGCCGAGGGTCAGAGGGGCGGCTCGAGCCAGGCTCGCCCTCAGGGCCTGCAGGCCCCTCCGGACCGGCTCTGCACCCTCCCGGCTGGGAGGGCAGACGATGGTCAGAGCCGTAAACCCCTAAGCATGCTCCCAGAAGGGCGCAGACCCCGGGGCGATCCCTCCCCACCCCAGCGCCGGGCCTTTTTGCCTCGTCCTTCAGCGTCTCGGCTGAAGGTGAGGTGAGGCTCCTTCTCTTAAGCCGCGGGGCCCCTTTGGTTTCCTGGCCCCAAAGCCTCTGGTGTTGCTGGTACTGATCTGAGTGCCCAACCCGTTTGCCGTAGTTCTGAGGCCTAGCCCGTGCTCTGTACGCTGAGTTCTGTGTCGAGACCCGGGCGCTGTGCTGCGGGGCTGAGGATCCCCTCTGCAACTTGCCCTTCCCTCTAAAATAGAGACTTTAGGCATGCTTTCAGAAACTTTTCTGGAGGGAAAGTGGCCCCTCCCAATTCTGTGTCCTCTCTGGGATTAAGGGAAATCACAGACTGCATGGCTCTGATTGAATTAGGCTACAAACATCCGCAAGCCCTGGTTCCTTTCCTTTCTTTTAAACTTTATTTGGGCTTGCAGTGATACTTCAGAGCTGCTCCTGCCCTGGAAAGTGGGGGGGGGGGCAAGGAAGCTGTAACATAATGCTGTTGAAAGAGAGGAGTGTTTTGGTATGTTGACGGGTACAGGGTGGGTGGGGTGGGGACTGGAGAGTGCCTGAGAACAGGTCTGAGAAAGGAGACCATGTTTAGGTTTTGTAGTATGAACAGTTTAGTAGTCAGGAAGGCATTCACAAAAAAGGAAACAGCACGTGTGAAGGTACCGAAGTTTCCTGGCAGGTTCAGCGACCTGTGAAGTTGTAGTGGTTGAAAGGCCAGCTGCTGATGGTGGTTTAGGTGTGCAGTGTCCAGAGCTGAGAACTGGTGTTTCCTCAGACCCTGCTTTTATTTATTTATTTATTTATTTATTTATTTATTTAAATTGATTTCAGAGAGGGGGAGAGAGAGAGAAACATCAAAGATGAGAGTCATTGATGGACTGCCTCCTGCACACCCCCTACCGGGGATTGAGCCTGCAACCTGAACATGTGCCTTTGACCGGAATTGAACCAGGGACCCTTCAGTCCACAGGCGGATGCTCTATCCACTGAGCCAAACCAGCGAGGGCCCTCAGACCCTGTTCTTAAACCTGCTGGGAGGCCCAGACTGGCTGCTACTGCGGCAGGCACTGGTGCTCACGCTGGGTGGGGTTAACTACCCCCTATTTCCTGAGAAAAGCCATCTGCTGCTTGGAACCACTGAGCCCTTTGCACCAGGCCTGGAGTGTGCTCCCTTTACTCATGAGCTTGGCTTGGTCCTTTCATGTTCATCAGCTGCTAGGTAGACTAAACGCCACAAAGGGTTGGCAGAGCCTGGCATGGCCAACCCTGTGCCGTTCGTCCTCATGATAGCCTTCCTGGGAGGGAAAGTGGTCAGCTTACCCCTGAGCAGCTAGCGTGGCTCTCATCCAAGTGAAGGGGCCTGGAGACTTTTTTTCTGAGCTCCTTGTTTATTGATTGATGCTTGATTCTCCTGTTTGCCAAGGAGCGCTGGCTTGTCTCCTCTCCTTGGAGGACGATGTCAGACCCCAGACTTTTTTGTGCCTAGAAACTTGATGTGATCCAGAATGTGAATCCTAGTCTCCTTGGCACCTGGGAGTTTTGGAGTGGTGTCAGAGTCTAGGAGGTTGCTTGAAACTCAGTGAATGGCAGACAACTAAAATGCTGTCTTTCCTGACTCAACACACTACCCCATAGTGTCTCTTTTCTTTGTCCAGCTCTTCATGTTCATTCATCCTGAGTTTACCTGCCCAAGGTAGCTTCTTCTGAGCCATTTCTCTGTGGGGCAGGCTCCTTTCTTCCATACTTCCACATCTTATCACTCCCCTTCCATGCCTTAGGAGCCCATCTTTTCTTCTCCAACCCCTGCCACTACCTCGGTCTAGGCCCTGGTATCTCTCACCTAGATTCTCAACTATTCTGCATACTGCCTTAGAGCAATGAGCCCTCTGGCCAGTGCGGACCATGTCACCTTCCCTTTAAAAACTCTTGTGGTTCTCATCCCCACAGGGAGAGTCTAAGCACCTCACCCTCATACCTGATTCCTCTGGAGCCTTGTTTTCCCTGTATCCTTCCCATGTTTGTGTGTTCTGGCTACACTGGCTCTGATGGCAACTCTTCTATGAAATCTGTCCTGACCCGTCCCATGTCCTCCCTCACGTACACATAGTCCCTCTGTGTTGACTCACTCGGGCCTGAGTATTAATTGGCCTTAGCAGTGGTTCTCAACCTTCTGGCCCTTGAAATACAGTTCCTCATGTTGTGACCCAACCATAAAATTATTTTCATTGCTACTTCATAACTGTAATGTTGCTACTGTTATGAATTGTAATGCAAATATCTGATATGCAGGATGGTCTTAGGCGACCCCTGTGAAAGGGTCGTTCGACCGCCAAAGGGGTCGCGACCCACAGGTTGAGAACCGCTACCTTAGAGGATCCTTGATGGCTTGCACCCCGCTCCCAGGTAGAAGAGCCTCATGCTCATCCTTGGTCCTGGTATACATTGGGTTCACCTTAAGTGTTATGGAATGAGAGATGAACAAAGGGCCTTCCTTCCCATAGACGTGTCTCAGTTGAGTGTTCCTGAGTACCTGATGGTTCTGGAGGGAGGCTCTGCAGGAAGAGAGGCCAGTAGGCAGGTGAAACAACTTCATGATAGTGGTCCTACCTGTCCTCAGGCCCCAGTGCAGAGAGCCAGCGGCCATCTAACACCTACAATGGTGACCTCAATGGGCTCCTGGTCCCAGACCCCCTCTGCTCAGGGGATGGTACTTCAGCAAACAAGCCTGGTCTCCGGTCCAAGCCATCCATTAACCTTCAGGAGAAGCAGGTCATGTGAGTACCTGGGAGATAATAGTGGTGGTGATGACGTCTTTGGAGTGTTTCTTAGCTAAAGGCATGAGGGGGAGGGGAGAGAAGGGCTAGCAGCCTCTGCTGCTCCCACACTAGATGTCCTGGATGGAGCACTTAACCACATGGAGCTTGCCCTAGGATGAGGGGTGAGGACAAGATCAAGAGCTTGGCCTGGATCTAAAGTTTAGGTGCCTGATTTAACATTCCCAAGGAGGGAGGTGAGCTACCGGTCTGGGGATCAGTGGACCCAGAGCTGTGCACCTGGGATTGGACACCTTCCTCATGGTAGCTGTATCTTCTCCACATTCCAACCCTGCCTATTGAAACTTGGGGTAAACAAGAGTTAAGTTTTTGCACCCCTCCCCGCAGCTGCCTCTCAGGAGATGACAGCTCTACCTGCATTGGGATTTTGGCCAAGGAGGTGGAGATTGTGGCCAGCAGTGACTCCAGCATCTCGAGCAAGGCACGGGGGAGCAACAAGGTACTAGGATGTTGTGGCATGTATGGTGGATGGGGCACACAGTCTCTTCCTCTCCGCTCTCATGCTGCCAGTTCCTATGGGGACCACCTTAACAGGTAGTATGCCCCAATCTTAGGAAGCCAGGGTTGGCTACCAAGTCTCTGGAATCTGGCCCCAGGAGTTGTGATTGGGTGGCTGGGCTTGCACATGCAGCCTCTGCTGTCTGCAGGGATGCTGGGGAGCACCTAAGCTCTGGAAAGCTGTCCCAGCCCTCAGCTTCTATGACCTTCCTCACCCTTGGTTCTCAGGTGAAAATCCAGCCTGTCGCCAAGTATGACTGGGAGCAGAAATACTACTATGGCAACCTGATTGCTGTGTCCAACTCCTTCTTGGCCTATGCCATTCGGGGTGAGCTGGGTCAAGGGAGAGGACGGGGGTGTTCTGCCGGAAGCTCCAGAGATGCAGATTCAGTGTAAGGCCACTCAGCCCACTCAGATGTTAGGGATACAATGGAAGTCTTGTCTCTGCCAGGCTTTGGGGAGCCAAGTGGAAAAACCAAGCTTGAGATTGGTGGTAACACTGAGGCGGGCAAGGGCAGAGCTTCTCTGCTGCTGCCTGGGCTTAGACACTCACTTATGGCCAACCCCTGTCCTGATTCCAGCTGCCAACAACGGCTCAGCGATGGTGCGGGTGATCAGTGTCAGCACTTCGGAGCGGACCCTGCTCAAGGGCTTCACAGGCAGTGTGGCTGACCTGGCCTTCGCACATGTCAACTCTCCACAGTTGGCCTGCCTAGATGAGGCAGGAAACCTGTTCGTGTGGCACTTGGCTCTGGTTAATGGCAAAATTCAGTATCCTTTCCTTGGGATGGAATGGGGGGCTGAAAAAAGGTGGGCAGAGCTGGGGATGCCAGACACACTCATCATCCACTTGTCTAATCCTTAACACCCCACTTAGAGAAGAGATTTTGGTCCATATCCGGCAGCCAGAGGGTACGCCACTGAACCACTTCCGTAGGATCATCTGGTGCCCCTTCATTCCTGAGGAGAGTGAAGACTGCTGTGAGGAGGGCAGCCCAATGGTGGCCCTGTTGCATGAGGACCGGGTGAGGAGGCTGGGCATAGGGAGAGGGCGTGGATAGAGCAGCCATGGTGTGGACATGCGCTGAACACTCACCTCTCTGTACCCTCCAGGCTGAGGTGTGGAACCTGGACATGCTCCGTTCCAACCACAGCACCTGGCCGGTGGATGTCAGCCAAATCAAGCAGGGCTTCATCATGGTAAAAGGCCACAGCACAGTAAGCCTGCAACTGACTGCCTCCCTTCTCTTCCCCTTTTCTTATGTGTCTCATCTATTCCTCATACCCATAGCTGCTCAGATAGCTTTACTAGCATTCTGCCCATGGGGACGCGGATCACAAAGTAACCTTTACCTGGGGAGCTCACGCCTAATGTGCACCCCATGGGTCTAGTCTTCTTTATGACCCCCCCTCCCAATTATTCAGTCTTGCACGCAAACATGCAGATCCACTGTGGGTCAGGCCAGCTCACTGTCATTCTCATCTGAGATGGCCTTGCTCCCATCTCTAGTCAGGTGGTAAAGCAAGGCTCTTTGGGTTCTTCCCAGTACCTGAGTGAAGGGGCCCTCTCACCTGATGGGACTGTCCTGGCTACAGCAAGCCATGATGGCTTTGTCAAGTTCTGGCAGATCTACATTGAGGGGCAGGATGAGCCAAGGTAAGGCAGGAGCTGAGGGACCAGGAACCCCCAGGTAGGGGACTAGATCACCTACTCAGGTCCCTCATCTGCCTGCTTGCAGATGTCTGCATGAGTTGAAGCCTCATGATGGGCGGCCACTCTCCTGCCTCCTATTTTGTGACAACCACAAGAAACAGGACCCTGAGTGAGTGAGTGGGCAGGCATGTGGGTGATGCACTGGACCTTGGGCGCCCAGCCAGTCACTCAGTGTCTTATTGCTTTGCAGGGTCCCTTTCTGGAGGTTTCTCATTACTGGTGCTGACCAGAATCAGGAGTTAAAGATGTGGTGCACAGTGTCTTGGACCTGCCTGCAGACCATTCGGTAAGCACAAGCTGGGGAGCTGGACAGGGGGTAGCAGGGTTGGGGATGTGAGTTCTTTCCACTCTCTTAGGCTCATTCATCCTGCCTTGTGGCCTCCCAGTTTCTCCCCAGATATCTTCAGCTCAGTGAGTGTGCCCCCTAGCCTCAAAGTTTGCTTGGACCTCTCAGCAGAATACCTGATTCTCAGCGATGTACAACGGAAGGTAGACTGCATTGGGGACACCTTGGGCAGAGTTGGTATCATCGGGGCAGGTAGGGATATGTGGCACATCCACAGCCTTCACAGCCCCTGAGCTCAGCTGTGAATGCGCTGCCTGTGCAGGTCCTTTATGTGATGGAGCTGCTGCAGAACCAGGAAGAAGGCCGTGCCTGCTTCAGTTCCATCTCTGAGTTCCTGCTCACCCACCCTGTACTGAGCTTTGGTATCCAGGTGGTGAGTCGCTGCCGGCTGCGGCACACGGAGGTGCTGCCTGCTGAGGAAGAGAATGACAGCCTCGGGGCTGGTGAGCTGCTCAGGGTCGGGGCTATATGTTGGTATGTAGGGAGTGCCAAGGCACAGAGGGCCAGGGCTTTAGTTGTCCACATTGTCCTTGCAGATGGGACCCACGGAGCTGGTGCCATGGAGTCTGCAGCCGGTGTGCTCATCAAGCTCTTCTGTGTGCATACTAAGTGAGTGTGCCCTGTCTGCCCCTCCTCACCCTACTGACTCTGGCCCCTTTGAGCCCTCTCCTATTCTCCTCTTCCTGAAGGGCATTGCAAGATGTGCAGATCCGCTTCCAGCCACAGCTCAACCCTGATGTGGTGGCCCCGCTCCCCACCCACACTGCCCATGAGGATTTTGGTGAGTAAGGGGTGAGAGGGAAACAGGTTAAACTGGCCAGGGTCTGAGATCTGACTAAGATGGCAGATTTCCCCACAGCATTTGGAGAATCTCGGCCCGAACTGGGCGCCGAGGGCCTGAGTTCAGCTACTCACGGCTCCCAGCCTGATCTCCGACGCATTGTGGAGCTACCTGCACCCGCTGACTTCCTTAGTCTGAGCAGTGAGACCAAGCCCAAGCTGATGACACCTGACGCCTTCATGACACCTAGCACCTCCTTGCAACAGGTGTGCTGGGGCTGGGCTTGGGGTTTAGGGCTTAGGGCAGGGGGACCTGGGAATCCCTACCCATAGGCCACAGCTCTTACTCTCTGCATCTCCCCAGATTGCTTCATCCCCTAGTAATAGCAGCAGTAGCAGCAGCAGCAGCAGCAGCAGCTCCTCTCTTACAGCTGTATCTGCCATGAGCAGTACCTCAGCTGTGGACCCCTCCTTGCCCAGGTGAAGTGAGGGTCAGAGTTGGGGGATGGCAAGGGTTGGTGCCAGCTGATGCCAAGCTCTGGCTGCTTATGCCTCAGCCTTCCTGCCATCAGGCCACCTGAGGAGCTGACCTTGAGCCCCAAGCTGCAGCTGGATGGCAGTCTGACAATGAGCAGCAGCGGCGGCAGCAGCCTGCAGACAAGCCCACGCAGCCTCCTGCCCAGCCTGCTCCCAGGTCCAGCTGACAAATTGACTCCCAAAGGGCCTGGACAGGTGCGTGAGTGTGAAATGCAGGTTAGCAGGTGTATAACATCAGGAAGGTCGGAGCAGTCTTCTATAGCACCCTGTCTCCTTGTCCTGTTCTGCTTCAAGTGGCCCATATTTCCCTTGAGGTCATCTCAGCCTCCCATGTTCCCTGCAGGGCAGCTCCTCAGCCCATCCATTCCCACCTCCTCTCCTCCAGAGCCGTGGCTGTCTGTTACTGCAGCCCCCTTCCCCCCTGTCCCATCGCATCACTGCAAACACCAGTGCCTTGTCTCTGTGTTTCCCCCACCCCTATTTCCTTCCATCTAAGTCCCCATTTTGGCCCACTTCAGGTACCTACTGCTGCCTCTGCACTCGCCCTGGAACTGCAGGAAGTAGAGCCCTTGGGGCTACCCCAGGCTTCCCCCAGCCGTACCCGCTCTCCTGATGTTATCTCCTCGGCTTCCACTGCCCTGTCCCAGGACATCCCTGAGATCGCATCTGAGGCCCTGTCCCGTGGCTTTGGCTCCTCTGCTCCTGAGGACCTTGAGCCAAATAGTATGGCCTCAGCTGCCTCTGCACTACATCTGCTGTCCCCACGCCCCCGGCCAGGGCCTGAGCTGGGCCCCCAGCTTAGCCTGGATGGAGGCCCGGGGGATGGGGATCGGCATAGTACCCCTTCCCTTCTGGAGGCAGCCTTGACCCAGGAGGCCACAGCCCCTGACAGTCAGGTCTGGCCAACAGCACCAGACATTACTCGGGAGACCTGTAGCAGTCTCGCAGAAAGGTGAGGAGCTTGGGAGGGGGAAAGTATACTGATGCTAAGGGTTTCAGATGGTCATCTGAGTCAGCCGTCCTCCCAGCCCTAGGAATGGCCTTCAGGAAAAGCATAAGAGCCTGGCCTTCCACCGACCACCTTATCACTTGCTGCAGCAACATGACAGCCAGGACACCAGCGCTGAACAAAGGTAGATGCCACTCGACAGCCTTTCTCTCACAAGGGAGGGCCAGCAAGTGGTAGGCACTTAGGCCTTTCTCTCCCCTTTTCACAGTGACCACGATGATGAGGTGGCCAGCCTTGCCTCTGCTGCAGGGGGCTTTAGCACCAAAGTTCCCACTCCACGACTGCCTGCCAAGGACTGGAAGACTAAGGGATCCCCTCGGACCTCACCCAAGCTCAAGAGGAAGGGCAAAAAGGATGACGGGTAGGAGAGGTCCTGGGACCAGGGAGAGGGGTGGTCCCTAGGCTGCCTGCATGACTTGGCCTGAGGTGTTTCTCGCCTATGGCAGGGATTCAGCTGTGGGATCCCGGCTCACGGAGCACCAGGTGAGTGAGCAAATGCCCTTTCTACTTCTAGGACTCCTCTCTCAGGGTGGGGAAGAGCTCTGGGCCATTCCCTAGTCTAGTGTGTGGGGACAGGTGGGGTAGGCATGTGATTGTTGGTGCTACTGGCAGGTGGCAGAGCCCCCTGAGGACTGGCCAGCACTAATTTGGCAACAGCAGAGAGAGCTGGCGGAGCTGCGGCACAGCCAAGAAGAGCTGCTGCAGCGTCTGTGCACCCAGCTCGAAGGCCTGCAGAGCACCGTCACAGGCCACGTGGAACGTGCCCTCGAGTCTCGGCATGAACAGGAGCGTATCCTTGTGGGCAGTGACCTGGCATGGCAGAGGGATAGGGGCAGCTGCAGCATTCTTAGACCTAGAAGGGAAATGGGACTTGCTCCAGGCCTGTTCCTTAACTACAGTACAGAGCGGCGGCTGGAGCGGGCACTGGCCGAGGGGCAGCAACGGGGGGGGCAGCTGCAGGAACAGCTGACACAACAGCTGTCCCAGGCACTGTCTTCAGCTGTGGCTGGGCGACTAGAGCGTAGCATACGGGATGAGATCAAGAAGACGGTGCCTCCATGTGAGTTTTGCATGGAGACTTCTGGATGGGCTGGATGGGAGTGGGCCCCTACCTGTCAAGCTTCTTCTTGTGGCTCCACCTCTCCCTCCGCACCCTGCCCCAGGTGTCTCTAGGAGTCTTGAGCCTGTGGCAGGCCAACTGAACACCTCAGTAGCCACCAAGCTCACGGCTGTGGAGGGTAGCATGAAAGAGAATATCTCCAAGCTGCTGAAGTCCAAGGTGCTAAAGGGTCAAAGATGAAGGAGGTTGGTGGTTGGTGGGATTGGTCAGGCCAGCTTAGGCTCAGGCTTTTGGCTCGACCCGGCCCCTCCCTCTACCCCCAGAACTTGACAGATGCCATCGCCCGAGCAGCTGCAGACACGTTACAGGGGCCCATGCAGGCCGCCTACCGTGAAGCCTTCCAGAGTGTGGTGCTGCCTGCCTTTGAGAAGAGCTGCCAGGCTATGTTCCAGCAGATCAATGATAGTTTCCGACTGGGCACACAGGAATGTGAGTGGAGTCATATGCTCCAAGGTGGAGGAGGGGCTATCCTCTTCTTCCCCATCACTCTCATGGCCCCCATGGTCAACTTTCAGACTTGCAACAGCTAGAGAGCCACATGAAGAGCCGGAAAGTGCGAGAGCAGGAGGCGAGGGAACCTGTATTAGCTCAGCTGCGGGGCCTGGTCAGCACACTGCAGGGCGCCACTGAGCAGATGGCAGCCACTGTGTCCAGCAGTGTTCGGGCTGAAGTGCAGCACCAGCTGCATGTGGCTGTGGGCAGGTGTGTGAGTAGGGTCCTGGGCAAGGTGGTAGGTTTGGAAAGGGCCACACCAGACTCCCTACTTCATCTCCCTCATTTCCCTTTGCAGCCTGCAGGAGTCCATTTTAGCACAGGTACAGCGCATTGTTAAGGGTGAGGTGAGTGTGGCACTCAAGGAGCAGCAGGCCGCCGTCACCTCTAGCATCATGCAGGCCATGCGCTCAGCTGCTGGCACACCTGTCCCTACTACCCACCTCGACTGCCAGGCCCAGCAAGCCCATATCCTGCAGCTGCTGCAGCAGGGCCACCTCAATCAGGCCTTCCAGCAGGTACGCCAGGCGTTAGGCCCAGCTAAGGCTCAAGTGTCTCCTGACAGGGCCCACACACTAAATGCTATTCTCTACCCAGGCCCTGACAGCTGCTGACCTGAACCTGGTGCTATATGTTTGTGAAACTGTGGACCCGGGCCAGGTTTTTGGGCAGCCACCCTGCCCACTCTCCCAGCCTGTGCTCCTTTCCCTCATCCAGCAGTTGGCCTCTGACCTTGGCACTCGAACTGACCTCAAGCTAAGGTGAGTGGGCGCAGTTGGACCAGGAGAGGGGCTCAGGTGGAGGTGGGGGAACAGTTCAAAGCAGAGACTCCAGCTCTAGCCTGACTCCCTCCCTAATTCTCTCCACCAGTTCCCTTGCCTCCACCCATCTCGGGCCTGGTGGGTTCCTTTGTTAGGCATCCCTGTCGGCCTCAGTGCCACCAGGGGGCGCTCCCATCTGCCGGAGCCCACCTGTAGCCTGTACCTTTCCTCCGTCCTTAGCTACTTGGAAGAGGCTGTGATGCATCTGGACCACAGTGACCCTGTCACTCGGGACCACATGGGCTCCGTCATGGCCCAGGTGCGCCAGAAGCTCTTCCAGTTCCTGCAGGCCGAACCACACAACTCACTCAGCAAAGTGGCCCGGCGTCTCAGCCTCATGTTGCATGGCCTTGTGACCCCCAGCCTCCCTTAGCTAAGCCTGCCATGCCCTGGGGTGGGGTGGCACTGAAGGCCAGTAGACGGCCTAGGCCAAAGCAGGGTCATGTCTGCTCTGTACCTGCTCAGGCTTCCACCTCTGCACCTCTGAGGTGGTTGAGGGGTGAGCACTGGCTGTGGTCTACTGGTTATGGTAGCCAGCAGGCTTAGGCTGGGCCCAGGGTGGGTATTGTGCCTTCTTGGGTTCTGCCATGCCTGGAGCATGACTCCCTGAGATTGTGACACCACTTGAGTTGAATTTTCCATGTTCCTTTTTACCTCTGTTTTGGATCTTTTTGTTTTTGAAAAACATTAAGGAATTCAATTAAATGCTTTTTGAATAAAATGGAATATGTGTGCTTTTGGTGTGTCTTTGGAGTGACTTTGATAACTGCTCTCTATTCCCTGGCCTCTCTTCTCCTTTTGTAGAGCTCTGTCAAGGCCAACCCACTCCATGGTCCTGGCCACCCACCCTCATCGGCTTTCCTACATCTCCCCTCTCCATCCCTGGGCCACGGGCCCTGGGCTCAGCTTAGCCAGCAGTGATCCCCTGGGCTCTTATCTCTAGGGTCCCTCTTTGTCAACTTGCCTACTGATTTGCCTACTGGTGGTGGGGCTGCCTGCTGGCTTTGAAGCCCCGCCCCCAGCTCCCATCCAATCACAGTCCCTCCTTCCGGAGGCTGGGCTGAAGGGCTGTACTCCTAGCGGAGCTGCTGGTTTGGCACTAGCTCCCAGCCGGGGATGATGCTCTGCTGCTGCTGTCACCACTGCCAGCGACTGCCCCGTGCGGTGGGGCTGCTGCTGCTGCTGCTGCTGTTATCACCACTGGGTGAGTGCAGGCGTACTAGACCTGGGCCTTACACCCTCATCAGGCTGGGTGTAGGGTGTGTGGGAGCTGGGGCACAGCCTTCCTGAGCGCTGGGAGCCAGTGTGGCAAGGAGGTGCAAGGGCTCTATGGAGGGAATAATGTGTACTGGTGTCTTTAGAACTGAAAGTGAGGGGTGTGAACTGAGCCCTGGTTGTGGGGGAAGGACCTCAAAATTTCACAGCCCCCATTCTAATAAAGGGAAGACATAGCCTTTGGTGAGACTCAGACCAGCTTTGGGGTCCCCCTGAGGTCTTCTGTTAGAATCTGGCCTGGATCCTGACACCCTCTATCTTGCCCTACTTGTCTGAAATACTTGTTTTGGATGGGGTGGGAAAGCCAAGCAAAGTTTGTCTAAACTGTAGAGAGACTGGATGGTGCTGGGGAGGGGAAGTGTGGCCCTGGACCCTGCCCCCCTTTATCTTGTCCTGGCTCCTTCATTCGGATCATCTTTACCCGACTTGGGGCTGCAGAAGCCCCAGAAGCTCAGAGGAAGAGCTGACCCCTGGGATGTGAGGACAGTACCCTGCCTTCCGCTACATTGAGTCTGTACAGTCCCACCTAGAACAGAGCCCAGGCAGGTGATCCCAGATGTGCCCCTCATTTCCCCGGGGTACCTCTTTCACGCTGAGTCATGTCCCCAGAGCTTGCCAGAGTAAATAAGCCCCTGGGAGTTGGGAGGTGGGCCAGTTCATCCTATCAACTATTTTCCACCCCTAACCCCAGTCCTTTTATCTCCACTGGAGGCAGCTGCCGTGGGCCAAAGCCGCTGTGACATATACCAGGGCTTTGCCAAGTGTCTCATCCGCTTGGGGGATGGCATGGGTCACGGAGGCGAGCTGGAGACCATCTGCAGGTAAGAGCAGGTGCATGGACAGCAGCCTGACCCTCTACTCTCCGTGCCTGAACCTCTCTCTTCCCATTCCAAAGCCTCCTTGTCCCACCTAACTCCCCTCATCCCATGCCCTGAACAGGTCTTGGAATGACTTCCACACCTGCGCCTCTCAAGTGCTGTCGGGTTGCCCGAAGGAGGCGGCTGCGGTGTGGGAGTCACTACAGCAAGAAGCTCGTCGGACCCCGCACCCAGATAACTTGCACACTCTGTGTGGCAGCCCTGTGCACGTCTGGGAGCATGGTGCAGGCCCCGAGACCAACCAGGAGACACTGAGAGGGACAGCACCTGCCCTAACC
This sequence comes from Myotis nattereri, assembly GCF_964212035.1. Lineage (NCBI taxonomy): Eukaryota > Metazoa > Chordata > Mammalia > Chiroptera > Vespertilionidae > Myotis > Myotis nattereri. The sequence goes on from NC_138090.1 coordinate 13,458,747, forward strand.
CCAGCCCCTGCCCCCCTGCTGCTGGCGGCTGCTCTGGCATTTGTTTGCCTCCTGGGGCCTCTGGCCTAGCCACTGGGGTCAAGTAGCAGTGCCCCTGCTGCCACCCCAGCTCTGGTGGCTGTCCTCGAAGCTCTGTAAGGTGCATTCAGCTTTCATTAAAGGTATTTATATTTGTACTGAGCTCCTTTCTTTCTTCTGGCTGCTCACTGCTTGACTGAGACGGAGGCCTCCAGAAGCTGATCCCCAAGACAGAATGGGCAGGGCCCAAGGCTGCCACAGGGGACTCCGTCTTTCTCCTTGCAAACACTCATTTCCCAGGGGCAGTGCCGAGCTTTCCATTACGTGCAGGTTCCAGGACCTCTAGTGGTCTGTCCTCCCAGGTTGGTATTCCTAGCCCTACCTGGCCCCCAGGGACCCTGTGAGGTGGTGGAGTAGTATCTCACCCTACTCCCCACCATGGCCACCCCCACCCCCCAGGTTCATTCTAGCCTCCAGACTCCTGACCATCTCACCTCCTCCTCTGCTGAACTGCCACCTTAGCCTTTAAGACAACTCTAAGTGCTCTGTCCTGTCCCTCTCTGGGGTCCTGTCCATCTAAAGGGAGCCTGTTTCAGAAGGTGGGGAGCCCCTGTTGGAATTTACATTCAGTTCCCAAGGTGACCTGGAGCTGCTGAAACTGGAGTCACAATGAGGGTTCCCCTGGCCTCTGCGCTCCACAAGCTTGTTCTTTGAGAAGAGGTGTACAGCGTGAAATCAAAACAATTTCGGAAGGCATTCTGGAAGCACGGAATGGGAGTGTGGTGTGAGGTGCCCCTGTTCATCCTGGAGGAGAGAAGAGCAAGATTCAGCATGGGCACTTCCTGAGGGAAGGAGGGGTCTCGGAGAGGGTGAGATCCTCTTTTGTTCAGTCTCCTACCACCAGCACCAGGACCCTATTCCAAACCACCACCCCACACTGGGCATGGCATGGCGTCCTCAGTGGCTTCTACTCTCACTCCCTCCGCTTTATTCTCCATTATCTATATTGAAAAACGATTCTGCTGTTAAGCTCCTTCTCATTGTCTACAAGGCCCTACATAAGCCAGCTCTGCCCACAGTTTATCAGTCTACTCCAACTCGCTTCTGTAGCAGCACAGAGGAGAGGAGTGATCTACCGATCCAGCCCCTGGGGTCAGGGGAAGCTTCAGAGAAGGAGCATGATAGGGGCAATAGGAGGTAAGGATGGAGGCTTACAAGTGGCGGAGGAGAGGTGGGGCTGATTTGGAGAAGGCATCACAAGAGGGGCCCAAAAGAATCAGTTGGGAGGGAGGGAGAGAGAGATGGGCGGGAACCCATATCTAGGCAGGCCAGATTTACACTAAAGCCCGTCCTGGGAGCTGTGCCCTCAGGACAGAATAAGGCCTGAGAGGACCCTTGCAGAGGCTCCAGAGTGACAAGTGCTTCCAGAGACCTCCACCCACATATGTAGGAGTCCTATTTCAATCCATGCTTCCCATTCTGATTAGGTCAGGTGCTTCCATTAACTCCCTCTCTGCCCTCTCTTTGCTCCTGTGCTTCATTTTCCTGTGCTTTTATCCCCACTTCTCTCCCCACCAGCACTACCCACCTTCTATCACCTGAAGGAGAAAGTTCAGAAAAACAACACTCCCAGGTCTGCCCCTCTTTGACCACCAGCATTTTCCAGAAGGAAAGACCATACTTATTCCTCTGGGTCTTTGTACATCTATTCTCTGTACCCTTCCCCATTTTCTCCTGGTGAATTTCTTTCTTGTTCAGCATCACCTCCTCCAGGAAATACTTTCTACCCTGACTCCAAACTGAATCAGCAGCCTCCTACAGGTCCACGTAGCTCGCGGGCTCTCGTCTATCTCAGGACTGATAACAGACTAGCTTATTACTGTCTGGGTCTGGGTCAGAATTCCTGTCTATGTACTCCCCAAGGGTCCTCTTTGTATCTCTACTACCCGATCTAGGGCTGGGTGTAAAGAATATACTTGTAGGAGCTGTGGAATGAAAGATAGAATCTCTAAGTCCAGCATAGGAAATGTTAACAGTCAGCAAGCGCTTGGGCTGAGAATGTCTGGGCTTACTGTCAGAAGGGATGGTGCTGGGGCTCCAGACCCCAAAAGTCTTCCCAGAGCCACTCTTGATAGCAGGGGCTGACTGCTCTGGCCAGTCACAGCAGGGATTACCATCCTCCTGCTGTGACCTACTTTTGCCTCGTGTTTGCTTCCTAAATCCTTGCTCTTCCCTGGAATTGAGTGACCTGGAGTGTGTGTATGGGTTTGGTGGTGGGGACAGAATCTGCTCTCTGGCTAAGGGCTTAAAAGCTTTGTGTATTTTATCCCAAAGCTGGAGGAGAGAGGTAAGCTGATAGTCATACAGACTGGACCCTGGATACAGCCACCCAGGCCACAGCATCATGGGGCAGTGTTTCTCACATTGGCAGCTCTGCAGACATGAAACAGCCCTAGTGGTTAGAATGTCGGCCTGCCAACTGAAGGGTTGCGGGTTCGATTCTAGACAAGGGCACATCAACTTAGTTGTAAGCTCCATCACTGGCAACCAGTTGATGTGTCTCTCTTACATTCATATTTCTCTCTCTGTCTCTCCCTCTCCTTTCCATTCTCTAAAAAATTAATTGAAAAAATATCCTTGGGTAAGGATTAACAAAAAAGTTCATAATTCCCTACTAAATTAAACAGACAAAATAATATTTATTGGTGTTAATTCACAATGTAATCACTAAAATTCTTCAGCACACCAAAAAATATATTTTTTGCCACTCTGCCAAAAAAATTGTTATAGCCTGGCCAGGTGTGGCTTAGTGATTGAGCATTGACCTAAGAACCAGGAGGTCATAGTTTGATTCCAGGTCAGGGCACAAACTTGGGTTTTGGGCTCCATTTCTGGCGGGGGGTATGCAGGAGGCAGCCAGTTAATGATTCTCTCTTATCATTGATGTTTTTATCTCTCTCTCTGAAATCAATTTAAAAAATTAAAAATTAAAAAAATTGGTATAATTTTGATTCATTCACATCAGACAGCTATTGTGTTGGCTGTTGTCATTTTTTTTACTTTACAATCCAAGGGAAAAGAGGTCAGTGCCTCTGGCTAAATAGTCAGGTATTGCATGTTTTAAAAATTCTTGCAGCACACTGGTTGAAAATTGCTGGCTTGTCCAGCTGGCATGGCTCAGTGGTTGAGCATCAACCTATGAACCAGGAGGTCACGGTTCAATTCCCTGTCAGGGCACATGGCTGGGTTGCAGGCTCGATCCCCAGTGTGGGGTGTGCAGGAGGCAGCCAATCACTGATTCTCTCTCATCATTAATGTTTCCATCTCTCTCCCTCTCCGTTCCGCTCTGAAATCAATAAAAATATTTTTTTAAAAAGAAAATGGCTGGCTTATGTAGTCCATTAAAGACAGTTCCATGTGCAAAGTAAATGTTCATTCAACAAAGACTTGTTGAATAAATGAACAGACTGAAATTAGGAAGATGGATGGAGATTACAATCCTTTTATTACCTGCAGCATCTATTCCCCAGTCCTCTGCAATTTGGGTTGTTTGTAAAGTAGTGAAACAATTAAACAATTCTGATCCTATAGAGAAGTCATTGTGAATAGTAACAAGATTTTTTAAAAAAATCTACTTGCTTTGCAGTCTTAGGATTCACTTAAATTCAATAACAACAACAAAAATGAAAACAAAAAATATGTTATCCTAAATTGGCCCAAGACTAAAGACCAATCCTCAAGTTAACCATTGTCAACTCCTCTGAGATGTAGGCCAAATTTAACACATCTGAGTGCCTGATTTATTTTAACTGCAGTTTTCAGAAAAAAAAATAGGTTTAATATAATTTAAATTGATCCTTTGCAGAGTTCCAGCGGCACTTCCAGAAATCTGTTGAAACGCATTATGTCCCCAACCTTGTATGACAGAGCACCCTCCTCTCTAACCAGAAACTTGAAACGTTGTCCCTACGCAGTTCCTCCTTTTCCTGTTTTTATTTATTTATTTATTTTTAAATATATTTTATTGATTTTTTACAGAGAGGAAGGGAGAGGGATAGAGAGTTAGAAACATTGATGAGAGAGAAGCATCGATCAGCTGCCTCCTGCACACCCCCTACTGCCCTTGACAGGAATCGAACCTGGGACCCTTTAGTCCCCAGGCCGACGCTCTATCCAGTGAGTGTCTAGGGTCCTTTTCCTGTTTTTAAAATTAATCTCTGTAATTGTTCAGTTACAGTTGACATTAAATATTAATGTATATTAGTTCCAGGTTTACCTCCTTTTTCTATAACAGGTTCCTCTCGCAGCCTACGAACGTCTTTGAACAAGTTAGACATCCCCCGACCCCCTGGCCCTGAAGGCGTTGATTGGCAGGCCACGCTCGGAGCGCCCCCAACCACGCAGCCGGCCCTCCCGAGGCCCCGCCCCCGGCCCCGCCCCGCCCTGCCCCTAGGCGGCCCGCGTTTGTTTTGGCGTCAAGCGCGCTCTGTGATGACGCCACGACGCTAACGCCTGAGGATGGCGGCGGCGGCGGCCGTGGCCGCGGCCCCGAGAGGGTTAGCACAGCCGCCAAGACACCGAAGAGCCCGCCGCCCCCGCGAGGTGAGGCGGCCCGGCCCAGGGCTACGGCCCAACGGGCGGGAGGTCCTGACGAGCTGCGGCCACGGCCGCCTCCAGGCGCACCGGGCCTGTCTTTGCCCAGACTGGAGCCCTCGGCCCGTGCCAGGTGTGCCGGGGCCTACGGGGGCTGGGGAGCAGGCCTGGCGATGGCTGCTGGGGTCCCCGGTGTCCGAGACGAGAGTGGCCTTGAAACATGCGGTTGCGCTGGGTAGCCTTTCTCTGGGGCCTCGTGGGCCTGGTGGACGTGGCCAGCTGCCCTGCCTGTTGTGCAGCCAGCCAGCCGGCGTCGGTCACGGTGAACTAACCCGGTTGTCCTCACTCCCTTCTCGTGTCCAGCATTTACTCCACACCCTTCCTTCGCGACTGAACGCCAGGGGCTGGCGGGCAGCTGGTCGCTTCCTTATTCACTCTGAGGAAAAGCAGGCCTGAGTCCAGCCGGGTCGCCTGCCCCACAAGCCAGTCATACCTTCGCCCCACTGCCCATGCTCACTCCCACTGAATGAAGCTGCTGAAGTGATTCCTTCTCACCTGAATAAGCCCTTTACTGCCGAAAACTGGCTCCTTGATGCCTACAGGATAAAGGCTAAGCCTCTTAGGAAGGCAGGCATTCAGGGCTCTTCATGATCGGAGAGGCCTAACCCTGAAGTGAGCACCTGTGCATTTCTGCCTTCGGTTTACATATGTTGTTGGGGCGTTTACATATGTTTACATATGTTGTGTGCCTTCTGTTAGCTCTGTGGTTTAATACCCTTGTGCTTTAGATAGCCAATTTTCTCTTTTGTAATACCCTTCTCTTTCTCCCACCGGTATGGAAAATGTACATCTGTCCTTTAAAATTCATCTCAGATTTCATTTCCGTGGGAAAGCCTCCCTTGCTTCACAAGTAACCGTTGACTCCTCTGTATTTTTATTCACTGGACTGCTGTTGAATAGATCATGTTGTGTCACGTGATAGTGAGTTTGGGGATAGTGTATCTGCACCCGAGTGTCTGGTTCTGCCTGACATTAACAGTAGGAACTAAGTCCCCTGGAGTAGGTTGTTGGTTTAAGAATGGATACTCATTCAGCTTTACCATTGAGCACCTACCAGGGCCTGGCATCGGAGATGAACACAGCTCACCTGTGTTTGGTGTTTGTGCATGCATGCGCATGCATGCATATGCATGCACATGTGTGTGGTATGTGGTGCAGCCTTCTCAACTGTGATGGTCTAAAGTCGTTTTTCAGAATACAGATTCAAGAGTCTCACTCTCTGAGACTGATTCAGAAGATCTGGTATCTGGATATATATCTTGAAAAAATTCCCCAAGTGACTTTACCGTGCTTCCTGGTTGGAGACCTTTGTCTTTGCCTCCAGGAAGCTCTTGTGTCTTCTTTGTCTTGTGGGAAAGACTAGCTGTGCCTTGTGGCCTCCCATTGCAGTCTCATTGCCCTGCCCATACCTTGGGGAAGCAGTATGATTTGATGATTAGACATATGAGCTTTGGAGTCAGAAACACTGAGAGTCAGTTTTTGGCTTTTATGAAATCTTGAGACTCGCTGAGTCCTAGTTTGCTCATTCCAAGATAGGAATAATCATCACTACTTTATGTAGTTGCAGAGAGGAGTGAGAGTGCATGTAAGATACTTCTCACAGTAGAAGTATCTGTATTTACTAATGGCTGTTCTTCCCAAAATATGTCCCTTGTTACTAAGATCTCATCTTAGTAAGCCTGTTTGCTCTTCAGACTGATCCTCCTGTAGGAAGCTGCCTTGTGTTATGTGACTTCCTCAACTCTGGTCATTGGGGAAAGCTCTGACGAAACTGCTTCTACTAAGGGCAGTTGTAGTTGGCTATTCCCCCAGGAGAGATTCGGAATGCTGACTCACTAAAGGGTGGGTTTGCTAAATAAGCACATTGTCCAGGTCTAATTGCAGTTCTAGCACTTGTTAAGTTGTATTAATGGGCTAGAGAAAATGCAGCTTTCAGGAAATTTATTTGCCTCTGAGGCTGAACTAGAGTTGCCTTTCACCTGGAATGGAAGACCCCTGCAGATCTTAGTGTCTGTGGAATCTGAGCTAGATACTGGGGTTCTTTGTCAGTCACAATTATGGATGAGACTTTCGTTTGGCTTTCTATTTTACTTTATAAATGTGAACATGTTATGTGGGCAACTTCAATCCTCTTCAGAACTTCCCGGCTGTATGACGTGAATGGGCGATAGGTGTTCCAAAAACAATGACTCTTAATTTTGGAGATAGCTGGGAACATCTGTCTCCATTGAACCCAGGGTACACAGAGAAAAATTTGAGAAATACAGCCGTGGAAGAAGGGAAGCAATTCTGTTTGTTGAGAGCTGGAGAGAGACTTACTGATTTGAACTTCTTTTCCTTCCAAGAATCATACTCAGTGAGTATTAAGCTGATTTGTGTTGGCTAGGTCATCACTGAGCTAATTCTTGGTATAGCCCTCTGTTGCCATGGTGTCTAATGTGATGCTAAAGTAGAAAAATGTGGTGTTTAAACTAGAAAAATGTCATGTTTTCTTTTGCTGGGAGGAAATGATCTCAGAGGGACCCCTTCCAGGCTGCCAGCCTTTAAGTGGCCTCACTGGGCATTATAAGGGTAATGGACTAAAGAACTTTTGGTGTGGAACCATCTGGACTGTAAGTTCCTTGAGAGCACAGACTATGGTTCCCTTCTTTTTAATGCAATTAAATTAATTAGTTTATTTTAAAATTAATTTCAAAGAGAGGAAGGGACGGGGAGAAAGAGATAGAAACATCAATGATGAGAGAGAAGCACTGATCGGTTGCCCCCTGCAAACCCCTACTGGGGATCAAACCTGTAATCCAGGCATGTGCCCCAACCAGGAATTGAACGTGACCTCCTGGTTCATGGGTCCACACTCAATCACTGCGTCACTCCGGCCTGGCTGGCTACTTCTTTTAGTCTGTCACAGTCCCTGGCAAAGTTCCTGGCTCACAGCAGGAGCTTAGTAAATATTTGGGGATTGAACTTTGGGATGTTAGAAGGAGAACCCCAGGTACATTGCCAGAGACTGTATTTCTGACAACGGGATGGGCAGTAGGTGGGATGTCTTAAATGGAGTTGGAGTCCTGATAAAATAAGGAGGATACAACAACATTTGAACTTCTTTCCCTCTCTCAGTCATAAGGCAGGAGTTGGCCCACCAATTATTACTATGTCCTTAAGAAGTGAGGTCCCGCTGAAACCGGTTTGGCTCAGTGGATAGAGCGTCGGCCTGCGGACTGAAAGGTCCCAGGTTCGATTCCGGTCAAGGGCATGTACCTGGGTTGCGGGCACATCCCCATTGGGAGATGTGCAGGAGGCAGCTGATCGATGTTTCTCTCTCATCAATGTTTCTAACTCTCTATCTCTCTCCCTTCCTCTCTGTAAAAAATCAATAAAATATATTAAAAAAAAAAAAAAAGAAGTGAGGTCCCAAGTTACTATATTCTAAAAAGTCATAAAATTTTCATTATGAAATAATACTAAAAGTTAAAACATTACAGATGTGAATAATGCAGTGTCTTTATTTAACAAATATTTTTATTTATTTCAGAGAGAGGAAGAGAGGAGGGAGTGAGAGATAGAAACATCGATGATGAGAGAAAATCATTGATCGGCTGCCTCTTTGGGATCTAGCCCGATTCCCGGGCATGTGCCCCGATTGTGAATTGAACCGTGGACTCCTGGTTCATAGGTTGACACTCGACCACTGAGCCACACAGGCCAGGCTGTGTCTTTAGACATAAACACTAATAGTTTGGTGAATGTTCCCTCAGCTTTTTAAACTTATGCATTTACTAGTCTATACATTTCTACAATATATATTTTTATTAACTTTAAAAATGTAATATGTGGTGCCTGGCCTGCAGTGAATGTCACATGAATGTTCCACATGCACTGCACACATCAAAAACTGAACTCTTCCCACTGCTTACTAAACCTGTCCCTCTTGCTGCACTCTTGACCCTTTTGCCCAGGAGCCTGAGTAAGGGACTGGAGTGCTGCCCTCACTCCACCCTTTCACCTCTTACGTCCAGCCTCCAGTCCCTATCAGTTCTTCTGCTGGTATCTTTCCATTCCACCTCACTGTCTGGGCCACCAGGAGATGTGCAGGAGGCAGCTGATTGATGTTGCTCTCTCATCGATGTTTCTGACTCTCTATCTCTCTCCCTTCCTCTCTGTAAAAAATCAATAAAATATAAAAAAAAAAATTCAGTGTGGGGGTCACCTCCTTCAGGAAGCTTCCCTAACCCCTGCGCCAGTCTACATATATCTACTATTGTTTCTCAAGCCTAACACTGCTATATTGAAATTATGTTTTTATGCTTTTCTCTTCGTTTAGACCAGTGATGGCGAACCTTTTGAGTTCGGCGTGTCAGCATTTTGAAAAACCCTAACTTAACTCTGGTGCCGTGTCACATATAGAAATTTTTTGATATTTCCAACCATAGTAAAACAAAGTTTTACATTTTTTTAAAAAAATATATTTTATTGATTTTTTACAGAGAGGAAGGGAGAGAGATAGTCAGAAACATCGATGAGAGAGAAACATCAATCAGCCGCCTCCTGCACATCCCCCACTGGGGATGTGCCCGCAACCCAGGTACATGCCCTTGACTGGAATCGAACCCGGGACCCTTCAGTCCGCAGGCCGACGCTCTATCCACTGAGCCAAACTGGTTTCGGCAAGTTTTACATTTTTGATATTTATTTTATATATTTAAATGCCATTTAACAAAGAAAAATCAACCAAAAAAGTGAGTTTGCGTGTCACCTCTGACACGCGTGTCATAGGTTCACCATCACTGATTTAGACTATCAGCTTATTGACCATGTTCTGCTTGTGTGTTTGTGTGTGTGTGTATGTTTAAATATAACCTATATTGGATGTCTTATTCATTCTTGTATCCTAGTAGATGTTCAATACATGTTTGACCTGGACTGATCATTTTATCTTCAATTCTGCATGTCATAATTAATAGGAAATTCTCAGCTCTCTTCTTTCACTCATGGGGCCTTCAGATAGACTTAGGGAAGGGCAGCCTGAGCAGAGTGACCTCTGGAAAGTAGTCCTTCTGCACTTCACCTTGCCCAGGGTCCCACCAGCCACACGGTACTAAGAGATCAGAACATCTCTGTCTGGGAAACAAATGGCGAAGGCTCCTGTCCTCTCATCCCAAGGAAGCAGAGCACCCGCATCCACAGCCCGAGTCACATCTAGATGAAGCTGCTAGTGCCCTTTCTGAGCTCAAGGCTCCCTTTGCCTCTTGAATGATGCCCTATTTGGTGGCTACCTGATGGCAGTGTGCTAAGGCTTATTGTCCCAAGGTCACTGGGATTGATTCCAGCCAGCTCTAGAACTTAATGTGGCATTTTCGCTATCAATGTGGTGACTGGGGAAGTGAGTGACCCTGAAACAGGGTGTTACAATGTCAGGGTGAAGATGGTGCATTAGCAAAGTAGTGGGAGCTGTCCAGGAAAGAGTGAGGTTAGTAGGGTAGAGACGAAGGGCCATGGGTGGTGGTTGCAGGAGGATCATGCCTGCAGGAGGCATAGAGGGCCCGGAAGGATATACATGAGGGAGGCCTTGGAGAAGCAGCTTTCTGAGCCCTGGTAGGTGATGGTGTTGGAGAGTCGGCCTCTAACACTCTACACCCCCATTTCAGGAAAGATGAGTCCGAATAATAAGAGGAATGATTTTAACATTAAGAAAACATAAGACTGCTCGCCTTTCCCTCACTCCTCCCTCCCCATCTCCCTAGGCATGTTACCATTAGCTGCCTCACTCCCAAGGCCCAAAGGCCCTTCCTTTACCTCTATTGATTATTTCCTAAGCCCATTTCTTCTAGGAATTAACTTTTTCTACCTCTGTGAATAAATGTTACGAATAAATGTTCTCTTATATATATAAAAAAAGAAAACAGAACTTCAACTAGGATAAGGAACCCAGGCAGAGTAGGGAGGAAGGTGGGGGCAGTAACAACTGAGCCTGTGCATGTTCCTACCCTCTCTCAGGCTTGAAGAGCAGTGTGAGAATCAGATCCAGGGAGATGTAAATCAAGATTATGATGCTCAGATCCAGTATTTCATATAGACCAGCGGTTCTCAACCTGTGGGGCTGCGACCCCTTTGGGGGTCGAACGACCCTTTCACAGGGGTCGCTTAAGACCATTGGAAAACACATATATAATTACATATTGTTTTTGTGATTAATTAGTATGCTTTAATTATGTTCAATTTGTAACAATGAAAATACATCCTGCATATCAGATATTTACATTACGATTCATAACAGTAGCAAAATTACAGTTATAAAGTAGCAACGAAAATAATTTTATGGTTGGGGATCACCACAACATGAGGAAATGTATTAAGGGTTGCAGCATTAGTAAGGTTGAGAACCACTGGTATAGACCCTCCATTGAGCCTGGGCTCTGAGCACTTAGGGGCCAAAGCCATCCTCCCTTCCAGGAAACCATATTAGAGCCAGGTCTTCAGGTTAGGGTTATCGAGGGACAAGGAGGAGGCAGGAGGTGGATGGCTGGTAACCCTTCAGAGGTGCCCCAGCTATACTGAGTTGTCCTCTCTTCTGTCTGCATAGGTGTAGACGGGGCACTGCTTGCAGAGCAGGTCCTGCCAGCCTCGCGGGAGAGGATGCCCCCGTGTCCGTGATGGGCTGTGGGACAAGCAAGGTCCTTCCTGAGCCGCCCAAGGATGTCCAGCTGGATCTGGTCAAGAAGGTGGAGCCCTTCAGTGGCACTAAGAGCGATGTGTATAAGCACTTCATCACAGAGGTGGACAGTGTTGGCCCTCTCAAAGCTGGGATCCCAGCAGCCAGTCAGTGTGCCAACCCCTGCCCGGGCGCCCCCACTACCGGCTACACAGAGCCTCCTTCAGAACTACCACGCAAGGCCAGGGTGGCTAAGTACAGGGCCAAGTTCGACCCGCGTGTGACGGCCAAGTATGACATCAAAGCCCTGATTGGCCGAGGCAGCTTCAGCCGAGTGGTACGCGTGGAACACCGGGCAACCCGGCAACCATATGCCATCAAGATGATTGAGACCAAATACCGGGAGGGGCGGGAGGTGTGTGAGTCGGAGCTGCGTGTGCTGCGCCGGGTGCGCCACGCCAACATCATCCAGCTGGTGGAGGTGTTTGAGACTCAGGAGCGTGTGTACATGGTGATGGAGCTGGCTACTGGTGGAGAGCTCTTTGACCGCATCATTGCCAAGGGTTCTTTCACTGAGCGTGACGCCACACGGGTGCTGCAAATGGTGCTGGATGGCGTCCGGTATCTGCACGCACTGGGCATCACACACCGAGACCTCAAGCCTGAGAATCTGCTCTACTACCACCCAGGCACTGATTCCAAGATCATCATCACCGACTTTGGCCTGGCCAGTGCTCGCAAGAAAGGTGACGACTGCCTGATGAAGACTACCTGTGGCACACCTGAGTACATTGCCCCTGAGGTCCTGGTTCGAAAGCCCTACACCAACTCAGTGGACATGTGGGCACTGGGTGTCATTGCCTACATCCTGCTCAGTGGCACCATGCCCTTTGAAGATGATAACCGCACCCGGCTGTACCGGCAGATCCTCAGGGGCAAGTACAGTTACTCGGGGGAGGTGAGTCTGCCCTGTCCCTCCGATGTTGGGAAGCCCATGGGCGGGGGGTTCTGTCCTTCAGCTTTCCATCAGAAGAATGTGCTCTGATGGAAAAATGATGAAATATGACTAGTAGGGTGTGTGAGTTTGGGTTCCCCCCAAAATGAACCCTGAGACAAGGACTTGGGAGCAGATCATTGAATTGGGGTGTGATTCCAGTAAGCATAAGTGAAGGGTGGGGGGAAAAAGGCAGAAAGGGGAAAAGCCGATAAAGGGTACATTAGGGGGAGGACTGCCACTGTGGTCCACTGGAACTCAGTCCTACTGGGGACGGTGAATAATCATCCGGAATGTGTCTCAGAATTGTACCCTTGAGGGGCAGGGAAGTGAATGGGTTTTAATTCATTGACTCCTGTATGAGTCAAGAATATCTTTGGGGGCTTTAAATCCCTAGTACTTCTGGGCTGTCCTGAATGCCAACTAGTGTCAGAGAAAGTCCTCAGGCAAAGAAGCAGAGAGCTGCAGGTACTGGCAGTGGGAAGCTGTTAACACACACAGGAGCACCGCAGCTCTAGGTGTGCTTAGGTGGGCTGATAGGACATGGGGCAGGGCCTCCACAGTATCTGCTCCATAGGGATTGGGGCCAGCTAGAGTGACCATGCCCTGTCTAAAGGAGCAGCTGCTTCTCATCTCTGCCCAGCTTTGCCCCACAGCAGTGAGGACCCCATACTTCCAGATATTCCAACTTTTGAAAGAAAATCAGAAAAATCTGATCTTAAAATTTTGGAGTTGATTCATATATTTAAGCAGTATCCTGTGTGCCAACAAATGGTAATCTGCAGGCCAGATTCAAACGGCTGGCCATCAGTTTGTGTCTTTGGCTCCACTGATAACTGAAAAAAATCCATTGGGTTTCAGCACTGCTTAGACCTGCAGGAAGGTGCAGAAGAAGTAAGGGCTGGTTGGTTCTTAGGCAGGACGCTGACTGGTAGGAAATGAGGCTGACCTCAGGAAGCAGGGCTGCAGGCATAATGGTGTGCTCAGGGAGGCTGTGAAGAAAAAATTGTTTTATGACTTTACGTAGGAGGTAAGATGAGCTTTGTAGGAGGACAGGATTCTGCCAAGGCAATGAGGGCCCATCCCCAAGTGCCTCTTACAGAGTGTTCCCCCCAGTGTGTCCCTCAGGCCTGGGCTTGCTGAGGAGCTGTCTGTGTCTCTTGAATAATGTCATGGAGGGGAGGGAGCTCTGGGACTGGATTCCTTCAGCCCAGCTTCCCTCCCAGAGATTTCGGATTGGGCCTTCTCTGGCCCCAGCTCATTGACCCAGAGCAGCGTGACCTGCAGGAGTCACCTAAAAGCCTCATGCCACTTTGCCTTCAGCACTTGAGGTCCTGTGCTCCATCCTCCTCCCTGACAGCTTCCAGACATGGTCATGTGGTCAGTCAAGGACTCCCATCCTGTGTGGATGGGGGCTGGCATTCTCTGGGGGATTCAGGTCATGTATCTCAGGGTAGTGTGAGGAAGAGAGGGAGGCCTTCCTCTTCCAGCCACCTCAGTGCTGGCTACAAGCAAAGGAGAAACTGGAACATTCTCCAGCTCTCCCCTAAAGTTTCTCATGTTTTCTTCTTTGCTCCAAATGGCAGCCAACAAAACAAGTATTGACTGGCTGGGATGCCCACGCTGCAATATAGTGGTCACAGAGGACATTGTCCTATTCACTCTCTGGGCCGGGTTTCATCATGGGTTGGAAGACCCAGAATCCACCTCACAGAGGCAGTGTTGTGCCTAGGCCCTGCTAGTTTGCTGTGCTCTGGGAGTTCTACCCCCTGGAGCTCTGTGTGGGTCCAGATGGCAGAGGGAGTAGCAAGTTTAGCTATGGGAGGGAGGGAAGTTCCCCAGAGATGCTGACAAAGAAAGACCATTTAGAAAAGTCTGTAGGTTTTCCCAAGAGTTCCTGATTCTGGCAATTGTTGAACAGGCAATTTATCTAATTGGAGTCTTGCTAACAGGCTATTGATTATCTGAGGGTGGAGAATGACAAATGAATGCGGTACAGAATGGACTCGGGCTTCCTGCTCCTACCGTAGCCATTAGACTGGGTCCTGAGATTCTACTTCCTGCTCTGCTGGAATCATAGGGGTCTAGTAGCAGAGAGAAGCACACCAAGTTGGTCCTCTTCAGTACCCTATCTCCCACAATCCTGACAGTCTAGGTACTCTAGCCCCAACACTTATACACCATATCCCATTCCCTTATACACCATAGACCCAAGACGTTTGCTCAACTCCCACACTGAGCTTTTGCTCAGGCTTTCCCCTCTGCTCCTAATGTCAGCTTTAGAAAAGGTCCAATTCAAACATTATTTCCTTTCCAAGTAATGCCGACCACTGCCATTGTGCAGTGCCTACTGAGTACCTGGCACCGGACTGAGGGTTCTATATCCACCATCTCTAATCTCTACAACAGTCAGTTTAATCACTCCCATTTTACAGATGAGGAAATTGAGGCTAGTGAGGTTAAGTAACTTGTCTATACTCTCACGGTTAGAAGGTGTCAGGCCTGGGATTCCAATCCAGGCCATCTTGGTTTCAGAGGTCTTGGCTTTCACATCCCTGCAGTCTTCTGTCCCTGACACATGCCTCTGCATGTTACTGGAGTCTGATTCTGTACTTTCTCAGGCTGAGAGTTGTCTATGGACATCTCTCTCTTCCTTGGCTAATGAGGCCCTTGAAGACAGTGTGTGTATTAGTACATAGGCTCTCAATACTTTCTCTTGACTTCTTCTGAGGGAAGCACCAGTGATTGTTGGTGATGACTTCAGAAGGGACCCAAAAGTTACTGGCAAACCCTGCTGCCCATGGTGGCTAGGAGTGCTCTCTTCTGGAGGCTGGATTCTAGGAAGAAGTGGGGAGCCTGCTGGCGATGTGCTTAGAGGGTTGCTGGCCAGACCTACTTAGAAGTAAACAAAGGAATCTTGGAAGAGGAGGGAGTGATGGGAAGGAGAAGACTGTGACAGATGATTTTGAGGGGAAATTTGAATACTTACTTGGTGACTGGAGGTGCTGGAGTGGAGAGGGCCAAGCTAAAGTCGCAATGGAAGTGATGGGGAGATGCACTGACCAGATGTGAGGAAGGCCTGTGTGATCAGTATGAGGACACAAGGAGCCACCTTGAGAGAGCAAGCTTCCTGTCATGGAAGGCCCCAGGAGGACTAGAGCAGCTGTTTTTAAAGGAGTGACACAGAAAGCGAGTCATCATCTGTACACCCATACTGGAGTACTCTTACCATTCTGCTTCTAGATTCTGTGATTCACTTGACATGAAATGTGACGCCACTGGCCTAATGTCATTGCTTTTGTCAAGAGTTCTACTCCTAGAGCAAGGACAGATGAAGAGGCTCTTGGAGGACTGATGGCAGATGCCATCAGCAGCTTTGCTGCCTCCCTATGTTTAGCAACCTTTCATTGTCACCCTCCTCTGAGCAGTCTCTGAGCTGTGGGCGAGCCCGGGTCACTACACCAGAAACAGATGGGACTGGGTAAAGGGTTTCACAGAGCCTCGTTCAGGAGAGTGAGTGCTGCTGGGCAAAGGACAGAATCCTAGTGGGAGAGGAAGCCTACCTGTAGGACCGATCTGCCACTACCTGGGGCATAAGTGTTGGTGGGAGGTGGCTTCTCACAGGTGGGTTTCTGGGCTGACGATCTACTTGGAGTCCAAGGGGAGTTAGTTGAGCCATCTTGTAATTCTGATAGCTCTGCAGTAGGATGAATGCCCAGAGCCAGAGTTGACATTTACATTCCCATCTTAGCTCTTCCCCATTTCTTAAAGTGATTCTGCTCTGAGTGTTGAAGATCAAATGAAGTGGAGAGGATGTAGCATGTGTCAGTCTCTCTAGGTGAAGGGGCTCAGTGCCTGTGGGGAATGGTCATGCAGCCTGGTTCACATGTTCTAATAAGGAGCACCTGGGTGAGGGGATAGGCCCTTGCCCAAGAGCCATGGGGAGGATTGCTGGGGGAGGTGGGAAAGCTAGAGACTGGGTGTGTGTTTAAGCAGCAGACAGAATGCAGGGAGGTAGGTGGTATGTTTTCTAGCTCAGCTTGGATTCTGCCATATGCCTTTAATTGCTTGTGTTCCCACGCCCATTGTATATGGGGGCTGTGACAGATCATCAGTTCCCCATTTTTTTTCTCACTGCCCCCTTGCTGCCAGAGTCCGAGGATGGCTTTCCTGTGTCTGGATAGCTGGCAGCATAGGAAATTACAAATTGATTTCAAATTTTTTGTTCAGAGTCATCCCTCAGCCCTTATTTCCTGCCTACCTACTGGTAGCTGCTGGGTATCAAGTGCTGGATGATGAAGTTGGTTCTATACAAGGGTCCCAAGAGGACAAGCACTACCCCCATACCTGTTCAGAAAGGATTCCTTGACAAGGGCCACCGTACCTCACCAAAGCTTCTGGTACAAATAGGTGTTCAACAGATAAGTCTCCCTCCTGGTACAAGTAGGTGTTCAACAGATAAGTCTCCCTCCTTCCCAGATCCCTCAGTCCAGATCCCTGTCTGGTCACTGGGAGGTGGCATAGTTTGGTCACTGGGTGTGGGCAGTGGACCTCATTGGTCACTGTGGCTGGAGACCTCCTCTTGGTTTGAGACTACTTGGAGGAAGGCAGGAGTGGTTCCATCCTTGTGAGTGCTGACCATCTACTTGGGGCCCAAGGGGAGTTAGTTGAACCATCTTGTAATTCTGATAGCTCTGTGGGGGCAGGAGGCAGGCTCTGAGTACAGAGGGGCAGCAACCCCCTCATGTGCCATTTCTGGGCCACCACTTGGCTTCCTGGAGCCCTGTCTTCTAGGCATCCCTCTGCTGCCGCTGCCCTGGTTGCACACTCCCCAGAGAGCAGTACACTCCCATTGTGGCAGAGATAGTTGCCCACCTCTCTGTATTGCTGCATTCAGCCATTCCTACTAAAACACCTTGCTGTGACCATCTGTAGCATCTCATTAACCCAGGGTCAGAGCTGCTTTTCATCACTGCTGTTTCCCACCCCCAGCCCCCACCGAGGCCTCTTCAACAAAAGGGACGTGTCGTGGGTTGTGTTAGGAGTGGTTATTGGTGCACCACCTGTCCCCTCCCTCTCTTGCTCTTATTGTCTGTCTCCACCTGGATAGCTCTGTCCTCTCAAAGGCCCTGTCACTTCTAGGCCCTCACGTTCCTCTGGGAGCTGCTGGGGCTGTTGTCTCTCCCACAGTCTGACCTCTTTAAATCTGCTGATGGCCTCCCCTCCTGCCCACACTGAGCTGGAAGCGCTGGCCCATCCCCCCACCCCCAGTGGCTTTCCAGGCTCTCTGTCCTCAGTCAGTTCTCCCATCACACAAGGTCACTCTTCTCATGCATGCCTGCCTGGCCTTGGTTTGTCTGTCTCCTGATGCAAGTTTGGTCCCTAGACTTGATCCCCACTCCAGTGTGGTTTGGACAGAAAGCTGGCACCTGTATCTCTTCACTCATCTTGCTACCCCGTGTTGACCAAGTGCCTGCCCTGAGCTGAGTCCAGTGTACCAGAGTTCCAGAGGCACAGACCTCTGGGGGCAGAGGCCATAGTGTGAGTGCTTTGCTAATAGCCATCAGGCTTCCAAACTCTCAGAAATTAGAATTCTAATTAGAATTAGAAGTTTAAAAACCACAACACCTGTTTAGGCCTTGGAAACCACTTGGCCTCAGTAGAACCCATGGGTGGAGGTAGAAGAAACCACTATACAGCAGGCTCTGAAATCTAGAACCTTCCAGGGCTGCTTCAGGTCGTTGTAAAAAGCAGACATTCCTCGGTTGTTGGCACAGGTTGGCAACATCCCCCTGATTCCACATTGAGCCCAGAGCATCTTTCCTTCACTTTGTGCACTCTGGGCAGGGACAGGTGGAGGCACAAGATTTCATTTTGTTGTTCTTCTCAAGTTTCAGAATACAGCTTTACTAACCTTGAAGTTGTCATGTCTTTTCTCATTTTATTTTTATCTTCATTCTCTGCCTCTTTTTTTAAAAAAATTTATTTTTATTTCAGAGAGGAAAGGAAAAGGGAGAGAGAGAGATAGAAACATCAGTGAAGAGAGAGAATCATTGATTGGCTGCCTCCTGCACAACCCCTACTGGGGATCGAGCCAGCATCCCGGGCATGTGCCCTTGACCAGAATCGAACCCGGGATCCTTCAGTCCACATGCCGATGCTCTATACACTGAGCCAAAACGGCTAGGGCATCTGCCTCTTTTTAAAACTCTATTATCACCCGGATAGTGTGGCTGGATCCATGAATCAGGAGGTGGTAGCTCGATTCTTAGGGCACATGCCCAGGTTTCCGACTCGATCCCCAGTAGGAAGCATGCAGGAGGCAGCTGATCAATGTTTTTTTCTCATTGTTGTTTCTATCTCTCTATCCATCTCTCTTCCTCTCTCTCTAAAAATCAATGTAAACATTAAAAAAACAACAACTCTATTATCTTCCTTCTTTTTCTCCCCTCAGGCTCTCCTCCCCAATGTCCTTCTCTTTTCTGCTGCTCTGCCCCCACCCACCCCCTGCTGGATCCCAGGGTGGGGGAAGTCCAGGCACTGCAATGGTGAGTGTCTTGCCCAGAGGAGGTGACGGTTCCACTGCTACAGAGTGCCGAATTCTGCTGCAGCTTTCCAAACACTTTTCCTCGTGGGCAACATCAGTGTGTGCTGTTCTTGTCATACTAATAGTTCTGTTCTCTTGCGTAAACCTGAAGCTCCATTTTCCAGAATTTCCTCTGTGCCCTTTTCTCTGCTCTCATTTAGGCCCACGTAAGTACAGGAAGGAGGCCTTTGAGAGTGGGAATGCTGAGTCTGAAAATACATTTTGAGACAAAGCTGAGGGAAGATCTGAGTCATGGGAGCAAAGCCCTGTCTTCTTTTTTCCCTTCCTTCCCCTAGCAGCTCTTTGGTGGGGCTGCCTTCTCTGCCAGGGAACCTTCCCCAGAGTCATCATAGGCTGGAAAAGAACCCATACAGGTCAAGAGGTCAATTCGGCTTAAATGTTAGTTGCCATGCTTCTTTACTCACACACAACCAAGTGAGGAAAAAGATGGAGAGCTATCTTCTTAAAATTTAGAACTTTAGAAACTCCAAGAGACTTAGAATTCATTGCATTTAGCTCCTTCACATTAAAGGTGAGGAGGCTGTGATTTCTCTAAGGTCACATAGAGAAGGTAGAACTAGAACACGGTTGCTGAGCTTGTAGCCTAACATTTTAATCTGTCACCCAGAAGCTATTTGGAGGAGACACCAGATCTTTCTCACGCCTCGCTTGAGTGGTCAGACCTGCCTGCCAGAGGAGTTTAGGGAGAGCCCTGTGAGCGGGGTTTGCTGCTGGGAAAAAGCAGCAAGCTTCCTCCTCTCTCTGCAGCCAAGGCCATCCTTTGTCTCCTTAGCCCTTGAACTCCAGGTGAGGCCGCTGTATGGCTTGGGTAATGTTCTTGCCAGGCCCTTGTGACATTAAAGGTAGAGCAAGTAAAAGGGGCTCAAGCTGGAGTGGAAACCCCGTTGTGATTTGGTGCCTCCCTCTGAAGGGAGAGTTGGGCTCATCAGGAGCAGGGGGTTGAGGAGGCTAAAGATGGTCAGGAAGTGCCCACGGGAGAGGTCCCTCCTCTGGCCCCTGTTAGCTTCTCTGCTGTGACAGTATCAGTAGTAGCTACCCTGACTACAAGGGAACAAGGATTCTGGGGGCTATGGACTAGGGAGAAGGGCAGCCAACTTGATGGTCAGAGCCAGGGTGGAGGTGATGCCCTTCGTCAGGAGCCCATTCCCTACCCACACAGCTCATGAGAGACCTGTGGGAGGGAGGGTGTAGGCTGTCATCCTGGGTATTATAGCTGTCCTCTGATTCCATAGCAGAGGGAGGCCTAAGTGTCTGGAGGCAACGTAGACTGACATTTTAACATTTTCTTCCCTGCCCTGTGCCCCATGTCAGCCCAGAAATGGGTGGAAGTCTCTGGGAGACTGACCAGGTGGTACCTGGGGCCTCTCCCTTCTGTTAGCCACCTGAGGCCCATTCGTGTTCCTGATCTGGGCCCAAGCATACTGAGCTGAGAGTTCTGTTCTTTACCCAGAGCCAACAGTTAGAGCTGTGGAAACCCAAGGGCATAACTGTTTAATCATTTTTATTTTTCTTATGCCCAGAATACTTCCCAGCCAGTCAGTCATAGGCTGACAGACATACTCATGTGTTTCCAGAGGCTCAAGCATGTTGAGGAAGGAGGTGGGTTGGTCTGTAGGTGTTGAACGCTTTCTCAGGAGGTGCTGAATTGGACTTAGGGCCAGAATCATGGCCATGGAGTGTGGAAAGCTTTGCTTTTCCGTCCTGAGACCTGTTGGAGACTTCAGCAGGGCTCCCAGGGGCCCCTGTTCTAGAAGTCAACCTGAGCCCTGCCCCCTCATCAGTGCGCTGAGTGAGGACCACCTTCCTGTGTTCCATTTGCCTGACTTCCCACTGCTAGTTCCTCAGTGTATGAGGGCTAGGCTGGGTGCCTTTGGCACAGCCTGGTTTTCAGGTCAGCATGGCTTGAATCATATTGGCTCGGGGGACCCACATGGCCCAGCTCCTCACAGTGCCTCAGAAATGGGGAGAACTGGGGCCTGCCAGAGAGGGCTGGGCTGGCCCTCAGACAAATGAGCCCATCAGCATTCTGCACACAGCCTCACGTACACAAGTAATTGGAGAGGCGAGTGTTTGGGGGAGTTGGAGGGGCAGATCAATCTGACTCACTTTGGCACTAAGCAGGGGTCGATGCCCAGTGTGTGCCTGTGCTACTCTGGAGACAGAGATGCTTAAGCCCACAGGGCGGGTCTGGTGAGAGGCCTATCTAAGACTGCATTAGAGCTGCAGGGGGCCTTGGTTGGAAATGTCTCCAATCCATCCATGTTCAAGTTCTTGGCTTGTGAGTCCAGCTTTGCAACTATTTCTTCCTTCATCTGCAGAGGAGTTGCCCCTCTTTTGTCTTGGCTGGACCAAGGGGCAAGGGCAGAATTCATGTGTTAGCCCTGTTTGGCTAGCCCATGCTTCCTGCTGTTTCTTGGGCTGTCCCACTAACAGGCCAAGCTGAGCTACATTGTGTTCCCCAGTGATTACTCCTTTTCTTGGAGACCATAAAAGATGGTAGTGCAGCACTGGCATTCCCATGACCCAGCCTGTTCAGCTCTAGATTTGCTGTGTCCATCAGCGGCCCATTGTGTCTGCTTCTTTCCATCTCAAATGTGTGACAGGGGCTTTAGTGAGTGCCTGTGGTTTGGATTGGCTGGCCCCTCACATTGGCTCCTTGTGTTCAGGTGGCAGCAGCAAGCCATGGGGCTTTCTTGAAGTCTGAGCCAAAAGCTACTGTGGCAACAACTGCACAGTCCAGTCACCCTGCATGTTGGCCTCAGTATGGGAGGCCTGTAGGGAAATGTGGACCAGGCTTCCTGTGTGGGAAGGCCATTGCTCCCTGCACTCCCTGTGCTGCATGTTCCTGAGGCCCTGACTGCTCACCTCCTCCTGAGGGCCTGTATCTCTCTCTCCGGGAACCTCTGGGAGCTGGCCCATTGTTGAGGAGGACCCTGTTAGGTGGCTGTTTAGAAATATTGCCTCTCTGTTACTGTCTTCCAGTTCAGCTCAGTAAAAGTTGAGATTTGTCTCCAAAGGGCAAATAAGGGTAGCAACTGTAAGTAGCCCTGCCCCTTCTTCAGGACCCTGGATGAGTGTTCTCCCTACCCCACCCCTGTACAGTAGTGGAGAGGGGCATGGGGAGGAGTTGGAAGTCCAGGGAGCCCAACTGGGGGCAGCGATAGTCACTGTTTAGTTGTGTCTGCGAATGGGCATGGAGCTGCCCTGAATGTGGGCTCTCAGACTTTCCTGTGCCCTCTCAAGAGTGTGTTCAGGGTTCTCCAAGTGAAGGGCACTCTGCGGTGGAACAGGCAGATGTCACCTGGCAGGAAGGAGGGTGATGGTTATCTGCCACAGGCTCAGCAAATGTCCTAGACACCCACCCTTTGGTGGAGCGTCAGAGCCCATGCCGAAGTGCCCCCGGAGATGCTGGGACTTGGAGCAGTGCTGTGTCTACCCTCCTCCAGCAGAGGGGATAGAGGGCCCAAGGCATCTGGTCCCCACCTGCCTGAGCCTTACGGCCTGGAAGCAGCTCTAGGGAGGGCACCCATCAGGCGCTCTCCATAGGTTTACTCACTGACCCTACTGAGGACCTCCTGTATACCCAGCACCAGGCACTGGGGCTCATCCAACTCATCTGGTCTAATGGAAAAATGAACTTTAAATCGCTGGAATAATTGCTTAGTACTGAGGGCTAAGAGGGAGTCTGAGCAAGTGTCCTTTATCCTAAGAACCTAAGGATTCACCCAGGTAAAGACAGGTTGTGCAGGCTGAGCCCCTGAGATGGACAGCTGCCTGGTGTTACGGCTGAGATGCGGCAGCCATGAGAGTATGTGTGGCAGAGCAGGCTTTGTGCTGCTCCTCCCTGGAAACAGAATGCACTAACATGAGGCTGGTGCAGAGCACTGCCAGGAGCCCCTGCGTGCTTAGAGAGGTCGTGCAGACGGTAGAGTGTCCCTAAGCAGGGTCTGGTCCCTGGCTGGCCTGCAGGAACCCCCTTTCCTCACAGCAGATGGAGAAATCCAGTTTCTTTCAATTGTTTCCTTTTCTTCCCATGGCTGGGAGGCTGATCCTTGGTGTTGGGCCTGCTGTGGTTGCCCACCACCACTTTGTCAGTTGAAGGGAGGGTAGACCTTCTCTTTAAGGGCTAGGAAGTTCACCTCCAAGTGGCCTGGACAATTCCAGGGATTAGAGCTTGAGTGTGGCTTTTGGAGCCTGTCAAGGCCTGCTGGGAACAGGACTCTAAAAGGACAAATATGTCTGAAAGGCTGTGGTCCAAGGCCATTTTTGCTGGCTGTAAGTGGGGTCTTCAGAACAAGAGGGGACACACAGCTCTTCTTTTTTTTTTTTTTTTTTTTTAATATTTTTTATTGATTAAGATATTACATATGTGTACCCTCTACCCCCCCTCTCCCCGCTCACCCCCTCACCCCCCCGTTGTCCGTGTCCATTGGTTAGGCCTATATGCTTGCATATAAGTCCTTTGGTTGATCTTTCCCCCTTGCCCCCACCCTCCCCTACCTTCCCTCCAAGGCCCGACAGTCCAATCAATGCCTCTCCGTCTCTGGATCAGTCCTTGTTCATCAGTTTATGTTGTTCATTATATTCCACAAATAAGTGAGATCTTGTGGTATTTATCCGCTCTCCAGTTCCATCCATGCTGTGGCAAATGGTAAGAGTTCCTTTTTCTTCTTCCTCTTCTTAAAGAATACCTTTCAGCTTTTCCTATAATGCTGGTTTGGTGGTGATGAACTCCTTTAGCTTATTCTTATCCGTGAAGCTCTTTATCTGACCTTCCATTCTGAATGATAGCTTTGCTGGATAAAGTAATCTTGGTTGCAGGTTCTTGCTATTCATCTCTTTGAATATTTCTTGCCACTCTCTTCTGGCCTGCATGGTTTCTGTTGAGAAATCAGCTGACAGTCGGATGGGTACTCCCTTGTAGGTAACTGACTGTCTTTCTCTTGCTGCTTTTAAGATTCTCTCTTTATCTTTTGCTCTTGGCATTTTAATTATGATGTGTCTTGGTGTGGTCCTCTTTGGATTCCTTTTGTTTGGGGTTCTCTGCGCTTCCTGGACTTGTAAGTCCATTTCTTTCACCAGGTGGGGGAAGTTTTCTGTCATTATTTCTTCAAAAAGGTTTTCAATATCTTGCCCTCTCTCTCCTTCTGGTACCCCTATAATTCTGATGTTGGTACGCTTGAAGTTGTCCCAGAGGTTCCTTACACTATCTTCATATTTTTTGAATCTCTTTTCTTTTTTCTTTTTCGGTTGGGTATTTTTTGTTTCTTTGCATTTCAAATCTTTGACTTGATTCTTGGGATCCTCTTGTCTGCTGTTGGAGCTCTGTAAAGTATTCTTTATTTCAGTCAGTGCATGCATAATTTCTAATTGGTCCTTTTTCATGACCTCCATGGTCTCACCATACTCCTTGAGGGATTCATTAAATTTATCGGCGGTTTCCATAAAATTCTTGACAAACCTTATAAACGTGGCCTTGAACTCTATATCCAGTCGTCTGTCCTCCTCCGTTTCTGCCAATTGTGACCTGTTTCTTTGTCTCCGCATTTTGGCTGCTTCCCTGTGTTGATAGAGTGGCCTGCGCGCCAGGTGTCCTGTAGGGCCCAGTGGCTCAGCCTCCCCAGTTACCCGGGGTGGACACTCTTGGTGCACTCTTGGTGCCTCGCTTGTTGTAGGATCACTGGGAGGAATTGACCTCCAGGCCAATTGGCTGTGGGAAGCAGCTGTGTCTGAAGTGGGAGAATGGTCCCCCTCTGACCACTGGGTACAGTGGCTCCTGGATCTAAGGAGGTGCTAATTCAGCCCCTGCCTGAGGCCACACAGCAGGAACTACGAAGAGGCTCAGCTGTGAAGCAATGCAAGCCGCTGCGGGGCCTTGGGCCTTCTCTTGGAAGTTCCGGGTCTGGCTGGCCCGGCTGCAGTTAGGTAATTATCAGGTTGCAAAGTTCTGGGGCATTCACATGCAAAAGCCTCTGCCGCAGCCCGGGTGGGGCGGGGTCTCAGGGAGGCAAAAGGCCGGAGAAAGAAGCTATGGCTGATTCTCCGCGCCCGGAGTCGCGCGTCTCAGTGTCCCGGCAGTGGCTGCAAGCACCTCCGAGGGAAATCTGCCCCCAAGTTCGCCCGCTGCCGCCTGAGAGAGCAGCCTCTCCCCGTATGAGACCTGGGTCCCCAGAGACTTCCCGGAACCGGAGATCAGAGCAGTCGGGAGCTTGTGATTCAAAAAGACAGCCGCGTCCTCAGGTGCCACCCCCTTTCCGCGCGCGCGCGAGCCGCCGCCGTACCTCTGCACTCAGCCTCCGCAGCTCCTCTGGCTCTCAGCGTGCTTTTCTTTTCTTCTAGTTGTAGAAATTACACTCAGCCAGCCTTCCTGTTGTTTTGGACGATGTTTTCTCTGTCCTTTGGGCTAATTTTCAATTGTTGTGGGAGGCGACTATTTCCCGGTGTTTATCTATGCCGCCATCTTAGTTTCTCCTCAGCTCTTCTTAAAATTAAAGGTGTTTATACTTGAGATGAAACTGAATTCTCTCTAGGCAAGAGATGTGCTATGTGTACAAGAAATAACAACACAGTGCCAAAACCGGTTTGGCTCAGTGGATAGAGCGTCGGCCTGCAGACTGAAAGGTCCCAGGTTCGATTCCGGTCGTGGGCATGTACCTGGGTTGCGGGCACATCCCCAGTAGGAGATGTGCAGGAGGCAGCTGATCGCTGTTCCTCTCTCATCGATGTTTCTAACTCTCTATCTCTCTCCCTTCCTCTCTGTAAAAAATCAATAAAATATATTTAAAAAAAAAAAAAGAAGGAAAGAAATAACAACACAGTGACTCCTGGTGGCAAACAGAACAAAACCAGCGTAATCTGGGGAAAGATAACTCATGCTCATGGAAACAGTGGCATGGTTCATGCCAGATATCAAAGCAGCCTACCTGCTAAGGACATTGGACACAGAATCCATGTAATGCTGCATGCCTCAAGGATTTAAACATTGAAAACAAAATAAATAAAAGTGGACTTGTTCTCTTGAAAAAAAAATGAAAGAGCCTGGCTCAGGATATGGAGGAAGGTTTGGGTCTTTCTCTTTAAATCCCCCTGAGTTATAGTGGTTCTGAACTAGGGTATGGGGGCTCTTGACAGGGGCCACCTCCCTGAGCCAGGCTTTGAGTCCAGGGACCCTTAGAAGTTTGCTCTCTGGGGAGGGGGAAGATCCTTCTCCTTGGAAGGGAGGCCCAGAATGTTCTTCGTGGGAGGAACCAGGCAGTGAGGGGAGAATGCATACACTGACAGGTCTGAATGCTGTGGTGGTGGCATTGTTGGGATGGAGAAGGCAGTGTTGAGTGCTCTCGCTCTAATGCTTGTCCTTGGCCTCTAGCCCTGGCCCAGTGTATCCAACCTGGCCAAAGACTTCATTGACCGCCTGCTGACAGTGGACCCTGGCGCCCGTATGACTGCACTGCAGGCCCTGAGGCACCCGTGGGTGGTGAGCATGGCAGCCTCTTCGTCCATGAAGAATCTGCACCGCTCCATCTCCCAGAACCTCCTCAAACGCGCCTCTTCACGCTGCCAGAGCACCAAATCTGCCCAGTCTACACGTTCTAGCCGCTCTACACGCTCCAACAAGTCACGCCGTGTGCGAGAGCGGGAGTTGCGGGAGCTCAACCTGCGCTACCAGCAGCAGTACAATGGCTGAGCTGCCTGCCAGTGGTAGAGACATGGCATGGTTCCAGCCTGTCACACACTGCTGTGTCATCTGGGCCCTGTGCCCTCTCCGGTGATAGGCCTGTATGGCCAGTGGGAGGTGAATGGTCCCAGCCCCTTCTCTGTGCCTTCAGCAGTCCCCATCCTCACCTGGGCCTAGTGTGACAGAATGGAACTGGGAGCTCCCTGAACTTGGAGCCTGGCCTGGCACTCATGTTCCTTTTGGTGGGTAATTGCTATGGTACAAGTTGGGGAAAGGGTAAGACCCGGCCTTCAGTCTCCTTCACCCCTTACCCTTGGCTCTTCCTCAGACCAAAAGGGCATGCAGTGCCAGGTAGAGGGTGTCGTTGGGACAGTTATTTCTGGAACCCCCCCTTTCCTCTACCTACCTTCCTGCCTGGCCCCCCACATTCCATGGCATTCTGATCTTCATGATTATACCCCAGTGAGAGGTCCAGGTAGGCACAAAGCCTGTGCCTTGGCTGGACTCTCAGCCCCTGGTAAGTATAAACAGCCCCCCACCTCCCAGCCAAGGTCTGTCTTCCTTCATGGAGACTCCAAGAACCACTCCTGGCCCTAGGACTTGTCAGGATCTCTGGTGGTAGGGCCATGGCATGGAACTTGGTCCTTCTGGACTATGTGGCCCTATTGGTAGCAGGCTTGCTCTAGGCTCCAACCTCTCTGACTGTGCCTCCTTTGCAGAGCCGACCATTATCTCCCTCTCCCCTTTGGATGCATAGTCTATTCTCCAGGTGCCTCCTTCCCAACTGTGGGACATTAAAGGGAGCCCCACTGCTGCTACCTGGGTGATGGAGGCACCTGGGCCAAGGCAGAGGGCAGGGGCTTCCTAGGGAGAGCCCCATCAGGGCTCCAGTGCCAGCCCTGGTTCTACTTCCCATTGCCCTTTTCCTTTAGGCTCTGCTATTCCCTCCTCTGCAGCTGCATGAAGGCGCCATCTAGTGTCTGGCATGAGTATAGGCAGCCTAGGAATGACCATGTTCACCCTTCAGCCTTCAAGAGGAAGGAGCTGTTGCATTGAGGGAGGGTCTCTGGGCTGCTCTACACTCTCCTTTTTCTGAGCTTCTGCGCAGCTCCCCCTGGAACTTAGCCAAACTGTGTGATCTGCCTCTGAACCCTGAGCACCTGGGGCACTGGCCTTCTCACAGCTGGCCTTGCCCAGTGCAGCCTGTCCTCGCTTCCTTTCACAGCATTACCTTTCCAGTCTGAGCCCCACTGAATCTCAGGTTGGAGGGAGCCCCTGCGGGAGGTGAGTGGAATTAGGTGGCTGCTTTCCTAGACGCCTGAGCCAGGCCATTCCCGTGTCAGTCATTGTGCCTTCCCCCACCACAAACTGGGCTGGAACCCAAGCCCCCTCATGCACAGCTGCTTTCAGTGTGTAGGGCCCAGCCTTAGCCTTAGCTAGACTGCAGGGCCCCTGCCACCAGGGAGGGTTTGGCCCTCAGTTCCTCCCAGTGGTAGCCACGGGCCAGGCCCTCCTCCTTCTGCATGTGCCACCTCCAGTGGAATACCAAGCCAAAGAGATCACTCTGGGCCGAGTCGATTGTGCCTTATACACCCCCTCCTTCTGCCTCCAGTGCCCCTGGTTCAAGGCAGTGGAGAGCCCAAGCCCCATGGCCTCAGAACTCCCCTGACTTTCCCGAGTGCCTCTGGGGGCCTGAAGCCCTGGGGAATTATATTTCCTCTTTTGCCCAGGATAGGCCTGGTCCTGAAGGTAGGACAGGAGTTTGGAGACGGGCCTTCATGCCATGGACTGTGGGTGGAGAATGTGCAGTTATTTATTTTGTGTACTCAATTTGTAAATGTATCCTCTGTACTCAATAAACAGGCTGCCCTCCTCAGGGAAGGCTGCCCATTCCAACAGCCCAGGCTCCTTTCTGTGGACCAAGGGGTCACCCAGGAGGAGGGACAGGGGGGCCCAGTCTGGGAAAATCCTGATCTCTCAACACTTGCCATGCCGAAAGACCACGTGGGGATAGACCTCTCCCCACCCCCAGCCAGGAGGACAGACGAGATAACACAAGAGAACAGAGTTTGGGGTCTTTATTGGATTAAAGGGAAGTGGCCTGTGGGTAGGCTCAGTTTTGGGCTGTGACCTGGTTGATCCAGGTGCTGAACTTGCTCACCCGAGTATACATGGCAGGTGCGCGCACATTGCAGTTGCCGGTGCCCCAGGAGACAATGCCTGTAAGCACCCATGTGTTCCCCTTCTGGCAGACAAGAGGGCCTCCGGAGTCACCCTGAGGGAAGGAGAGGGGAGAAGTCAGCATAGGAGGTGGGGGGGGGGGCGTGTGTGTCAAAGGACAGTGCAGAGGATAGACGGTGCTAGTGCTCACCTGACATGAGGAGGCCCCTGAGCCACCTGCACAGATCATGGAGTCGGTGATACGTGAGCCCCAATACTGCTGGCACTGTCTCACAGTGACCAGCGGCAAGGCCACCTGCTGCAGGCGCGCTGGGGTCACATTGCCTGTGTGCCAGGAGGGGGTGGTTAGGCCCTAAGTGATTTGTCCCCACTCTAGCTCTCCCACCCAGATCTTTGGCCCAAGTTCCTACCTGTGCCACTGAGGCGGCCCCAGCCAGTGGTAACACACGTGATGCCTGTAGGCAACACCTCATTTGGGGAAGCCAGGCAAACTGGTGAGATGCGTGCTGTGTACTTGGCTGGGGAGGCAAGCTTCAGTAGTGTCAGGTCATTGTTGAAGGTGGTGGGGTTCCAATATGGATGTGTGATGGCCTGTGGAGCCAGAAAGGGCCATACAGGATGGGGTGAGCACAGGCCCCCAGAGTTGATGGGTGCTGAGGGGGCTAGGCCAGGGAAGGCCCTGAATTCTTCATCCCCAGAGCCCACCCACCTGTACTGCTCACTCTTCCTTCCCAAGTCTGCAACCCAGGGACTCACCCGCGAGATGGACATAACTTGCAAAGGCTCAGAGTTGGATGATCGGTCGTACTCGCCCAGGACAACAACATGACGGCCAGGGCTGCAGTGAGAGTGGGGTTAAGCAGCCACAGGGAGGGCAAAGCAATAAGAGAGGGGCATCTAGAGGAAGGAAGTGGGGAGAAGTGGGCTGGGGTGGGCTGGGATGGGGTGGAAGCACTCACCTGACATTGCAGTGGGCAGCAGTGACCACCCAGGACGGGCTGATGAGGGAACCACCACAGAAGTGGAAGCCGTTCTTATCCTGGGGTCAGGGATCAGAAATGGGAGGGGAACTCAGGTTTTGCCTAGGCATGAAGCACCTGGGATCCTGTCCCACCCCCAGGGTGCATGTACCTGCAGGGACACCTGCCAGGGCCAGGAGCCTGGCACTGCATTCTCCCCGTTGACAATTCTCTGGTTGAAGCTCAGTGCCGGTCTGATGGCAGGAATGCCACAGCCTGGCGATTGGGTTGGTGAGGACCTGTTTTCGACACCCCAGCCCACCTCTCCCCCATCCTCTTTCCAGATGCCCTCAGCTTTGCACCCAGAGGGGTCCAAATCCAGAGGACTCATCACTATTCCTTTTCACCCTGAGCTCCTCCTGGGCCCCTGCACATTTCCAGTCATTCCCACCCAACCAGTCCCCAAGTGCTGTCCACGCTCCATTTCTCCAACCTACTCCCCACCATTCCCCAATTCCGTCCCCACCCTCCAGCCCAGGCCACTTGTCTTCCTGACCCCTAGGATAATATCCTGGCCTCACTACCCACTCCGTGCTCCATGCAGCCAGAAGGTTCTTCCTAAACTACAATCCATCCTTCACTTCTCAGCTTCCTACACCTCCTCTAGCTCCTGGGCCTGGACTGAACTCCTGTCCACCTCTTGCTTCCTCATGGTCTTGGCACATCCTTTTTCCTTTACCCACTCTGTCCACCTGCCTTCCTTCCAGCCAGCCTGGCCCCCTGGGCAGGAAGCCTGAGCTGGTGCTGGAATCCGGGGCTGGTCCAGGCCTACTCACCCCATGAGGAGCCGAGCAGGGTCAGGGTAAGGGTCAGACTGAGCAGCAGCATTGTGGCAGGCGTGAGGCTGAGATGGGCCTGGCTTTATGGATCTCCTTGTCCTTGGGCTACAGTCCCAGGCATGAGGCCAGGCCAGCTGTATGGGCACAGCCCTGTCCCACGCTCTCTTCTGGAGCAAGGTCTCTCTGGGCCAAGGTCCTCAGTCCAGGCCTGGACTTACCAGGAGCCCAGATGTGGGTTTCATACCCCCTCAGTCCCCTAAAACCTGGCCTCTGATTGACTATCTGAACCACTTCACATCCCAAGTGCTGAGCACTGGGTCCTAAGGACTTATGGTTAAATTAGGTCTATGGTGACCACCTGGTGGCCTGGATCAGGGACGTTTCCCAGGCCTATCACAGGCACCAGACTCAGAGAAGCCTGCTCAGCACCCAGGAGTGTTCCTCACTGGTGGAGGGAATGTCCAGCTGTACCAGCAGAGAGCCAGGGTCATGTGGCCAGGCCAGGGGTTCTAGCAAGTTGTGAATCATTCCTCATTTTAGAACAGGAATCAGTTTGCTTACACAGATGGTGACTCTCCCACCAGCACATGGTGTAGTTGGACCCAAACCTTCATCTGTCTGGCTCTGAAGACCACACTCTTTTTTTTCTTTTAATCTTCACCCTTGGATGTTTTTTCCATGATTTTTTGAGAGAGTGGAATAGAGAGGGAGAGACAGAAACACCAATGTGAGAGAGACATTGATTGGTTGCCTACTGCACGCCCCTAACCAGGGCTGGGAGCCAGCAACGGAGGTACGTGCCCTTGACCGGAATCTAACCCAGGAACCTTCAGTCTGCAGGCCAACACTCTATCCACTGAGCCAAACTTGCTAGGGCTGAAGACCACACTCTTAATGATGAGATGATGCCTGGGAAGGGACTGGAGCAAAGGAGGGCAAGGTGTGCACTCTTGGTGACTGCCCAACCTTGTACAGAGGATGCTGGTAGAAGGTAACAGTCATTAAATCTCTGACAACCTCCATGCCTTGGGGATCATGTGAGCAAGCCCTGGTGTCTACAGCCTGTTTGTTGTCCAGTTTGAACCAAGAGGAGAGGCCCCTATGTGCAAAGCTGCAGTGGGTAAGTTGGCTGGTCTCCTAGGGGGTGTGAGGGTTTCGACTATTCAAGAGAACAGTTTAAAATGTGAGTTAATGGTTAAACATGGGGATGGATGGATAGATATGTGGTAAAGCAGATAAAATATTAATTGTAAAGTCTGTGGTGGATATATAGTTGTTAGTGTACAATTCTTCAAGTTTTATGTCTTAAAATATTCATAATAAAATGTTGGGGGGGGACCACAATCAGGGGTCCATAGATGTCCAGCCTAGAGTAGACCCTCCCCAAGAAGTAAGGCAGTTGCAAAGCTCCAATGGAGCTCAGCCATTCTGAGGGCAGGATGCTGCTACCAGCACTCAGCACCTGGGCCTAGCACACAGTGGGTGCTCTGCAAAGATTTGTTGGATAAATGTGTTGTTATATGTCCCCACAAGAGCACTGTAACCCCTGTCAGCCCAGAAACTTGGAGTCAATGTCCCTACTCACAACCCAACTTCATGTTAGCACCTCAGATGTGCCTGGCTTTGGAGGGGTTTCACAGCTAAAGGTGTAATGGGGTGAGGAGTGCTCTGTGAGAACTTGCCCTTGGAATCGGAGCAGCTCCTCTATCAGCACTTTATTTTTTTTATTATATATATTAATTTCAGAGAGGAAGGGAAGGGAGAGACAGACAGAAACATCAATGATGGGAGAGACTCACTGATCGGCCACTTTCTGCTTGCCCCCTACTGAGGATCGACCCCAACCCCTCAGTCCACAGGCCAATGCTCTATCCACTGAGCCAAACCGGCTAGGGCCTCTGTCAGCACTTTTGCCCTCAGTGGCATCCGGTGGGGAAGGGGGCTTGACTGAGAGATGTAGGCTTTGTCCTGGGCTACCAGTGAGCCAGGCAAAGGCTCTAAGTGAGGGCAGTACTTGGGGACTTTTGGGTTTTACAACAGTCCCCAGTGGACTATAGGGTAAGAGCAAGGTGTAGGAGTGGTAGGCGGACTTCTATGGTGTGGAATCAGGGTGGGGCTTTCCACCTTGAGTTTTTTTGTGTTTTTTTTTTCCCCAGAGAGGAAGGGAGAGGGAGAGAAATAGAAACATCAATGAGAGAGAATCACTGATTGGCTGCCTTCTGCACACCCCCTACTGGGGATTGAGACCGGGTATGTGCCCTTGACCAGACTTGAACCGGGACCCTTCAGTCCACAGACCGACACTCTATCCACGGAGCCAAACTAGCTAGGGCTCCACCTTGAGTCTTAAATGCTTGCCAGAGCTGAGGTTCTGGAGGAGGGTAGATGCCTAGGGTGATGAGTTGAAGGACACCTCTTAGACCAGACACTGGAGCCGTAGGAGGGACTGGCTCCTGCAGGGATACCTTAGCCACAGATCCCTGCTAGCTGCTCGTACCCTCTGCCCAAGAACAACATAGCCATCTGTTCAGGTGTCTGTATTTTCTGCATTTATTCCCTGTTGTTCCAAGCTCTAAGCTTCAGCTTACTTCACTCCACTTCCATGGTCTGCACGGTTTCCTCCACCAGCTCCAGGGGCAGTGGCTTCACTGACTCGGACAGGACAGCTGTGGTCCCAGGGGCAAAGTGGTACTGGGTGTGCCTGGGATGGAGGAGAAATGGCCTCTCAATATAGGCCCATCATGTGGCCTGTCCTCTTGCAGCCCCCAACCCCGTGGTCCCACATCTCCCTTGCTCCCACCTCTCTATGGGCTTTGTGGGTGAGCTCAGTGTTCGCAGCATCTTGGCGCCGGTCCCCGTGATCACACATGCATCCACACTGCCCCCGGAGCCCAGGTCACCCAGGATTCCTGCAGTGATGGCTTCCACCAGCAGCCCCTGCGCGGCCTCCAGCTGTGGCGATGTGTGTGTGAGGTCTGACGGACTCTTCTGGCATCGCCCGCAGGCTACAGCCTGGGGGCTTCGATAATGGTGAAGCCCAGACTGCTTATCCTTTGCTCACACCCAAGCTCCTCTCTCCCCCTCTACCCCATCTCCACTCCAAACTCCCCTTCCCTGGTCTGCTTCCCTCTCCCCCTCCCGTTCCCACTGCCCACTGTCCCCATCTTCACAAACTTCTCTGAGCACTTTCCTGGCTCTGATTCTAGTGGCCTATCCACCCAATCAACGTGACTTAGCCCCCAATCCACCGGATCTTTCTCTTTCTGGGTCTTACCTCATCCACTTCCATCCCACCCCTAACAAGATGCAGACTCCAGACCCCACCTGCCACTTCCTCCCTCAGCTCCAGTCCTCTCCGAGCTTTGACTTCTCCCGGCAGCCTAACACTTTGGCGCTGACGGTGGTCCGCTGCAAAACAGCACTCCGCTACCCTCACTCCACCGGTCCCCTCGGTCTCCTTTCAGTCGCCGCCTCCTCTGAGAAGCCTTCCCTGACCTCTAGACCAGGCCAGGGTCCCTCTGCGCTCCCCCAGCTCCGGGGTGCACTTCCCACCCATGACCACGTAGTGGGGGTCAGGTGTCGCTCACCGTCATGTTCGGCTGGAACCGGTCCTCCAGCACCGCCAGGGCCGCGTCCTGGCCGGAGCCTGCAGGCAGAAGGGGCATCTAAGGTAAGCCCAATGCAGGGCAAACGGGTCCCAGGGGCTGGGGGCGTGGGGACCCGCAGAACCGCTCACCCAGGGCCGTGAAGGGCAGACGGCTGTAGGAGCCGTGGGGGTGCACGCTGTAGAGCTGCGGTCCGGTCACGTCTACGCCGCCCACGACCAGCGAAGCACCGATGTGGCCCTGGTACCTTGGCGCGGAGTGGGCGTGGTCATTCGCAGGCACTGGGGCCCAGGCCCCACTCCTTACAGTCCTCCTGACCCGAGCCCCGCCTCTTCCGGCGATCGGGCGTCTCTGACTGACAGGGCTGAGACTTGCCCAACTCCTCAGGCTGGCCTCTTCCGGTAGCCGGGGACCTCGCAGCCCCGCCCCCTCCCCGTATCACCTCCTCAGCCCCGCCCATCCCGCAACGGCCCCTCCCCAGGCCCATCTTAGCCCCGCCCTCTGCACCGGAAAAGCTTCTGGCGCAGAAAGC
Organism: Myotis nattereri; assembly: GCF_964212035.1. NCBI lineage: Eukaryota > Metazoa > Chordata > Mammalia > Chiroptera > Vespertilionidae > Myotis > Myotis nattereri. Next base: position 13,493,459 of record NC_138090.1, read on the forward strand.
GGGTAACCGTGGCCACGCGGGGCTCGCGGCCCGTGGACAGCGCGTGTAGCTCCATGTTGGACGCCGCCATCCGCGTGGTCATCTCGGCGTCCGCGGCTACTCCAGCCCCACAGCAGCTGAGGGCGAAGGGAGGGTCGGTGTGGGTGGGGCTAGGATTGAGGGGGACAGGGGATGGGAACTAGGGGTGCGGTTCTTGTGTGGTAGAACGGGGCTGGGAGTTCTCACTAGATTTTGGGCGCGATGAAGTGGATCTTCTCGCAGTTCTTGTCCGCCACGACCGAATCGTTAGTGGCCCGCGTGTCCGCGCCCAGGATGACCCCGTCCTGGGGAGGGGAAAGGAGGCTGTTGGCCGAGGGCCTGCGCATCCCCGCCCGCCTGGCTAAGCCTCCCGGCCCCAACCCCAGGCTCACTCGGAACACAAGGCCCGCGATGGTGGTCCCGGTCTTGCGGGCATGAGGGGCCCGCAGTTCCGGGAGGGCGCGTTCCAAGGCTGCGTTTCTGGAAAGGAAAGAGAGTGGCCCATGTTTCGGTTTTTTTGGGACCCCCTTCATACCCCCAACTCCGTCCCGGGTGCCCTCAGCTCCCGGGTAAGCCCGGGAATCCAAGCCGCCCACCACTGGCTATCTTCCTCTCACGTGCTCCCACCCCGGTACCCTCCGCCCTTCGCCACCAGGAATACAGGGCCCTCGGGGCTCCCACGACCTGACAGAAGTGCAGGCAGCGCCGGACCAGCCACCCCCACCTCACCTCTGGCAGTTCTCGAAGGAGAAGCCCCCTCGGGGTTCTAGCTCTGTTTGCAGCATCGTAGGATGGTCAGGGACCGGGTGGTCGCGGGTGAAAGGAGTGGGACCAGCCGGGAGCAAGAAAAGCAGAGGCCTGTTCTCTGCAGGGCTCCGCGTCTGACGCTTCCTGCTTTCGCTTTCACCTTAACTCAGAGGACGCTGGCTTGTCGTGCATCTCTTTCACTTTCACCTCTGGTCCCAAGCAGCTTGGGAAGAGGATGATGCACCTTGCCCGGCTCTCCAGGCTGCTCCTAGGTCCTCCGAACAAAGGGACAAACCCCTTCCTTCTGGCCATTGTTCAGCTCCTCCTCCCCCTTCCAGTCTGAGCCCCTAGTTCTGCCTCTGATCCCAACTCTAACTTCAAGTCCCAGCACGTTAAGGCTGTTGGACCCTTTGCCAGGTCTCTGTCTGCCTTATCGCAGGCCTCCCAGCAGCATCAGGCATGGCCTTTTGTCCTTAGTTACCCTCCTTTACCCAACTTCTGCCTGTCTTTTACTCCTCCGCCTTCTTCTTGTCTTTTGTTCCTGTTTCCTACCCGGACACCTCAACGTGGAGGCTCAATCATGCTGGTCCTTTCATCTTCCTTATCTCAGGTGCTGTCTTTCCTCTCTCAAGAGGGGCCTGGTGGTTGTCCATCTAGTGGCTTGGCAGCATGCCATGGCCAAGCCTTATTTCACCTCCCAGATGACCCTTTGTCTATCCACATCTTTCACCTAACTACTGCCTTAGTCTCAGCAAGCATCCTGTCTCCTGGCTACTGCACTGGCCTCCCTGGCTTCCCCTGCAGCTCTACCCTGCATAGAGGGAATCTGGTACACTCTCGCTGGTTAAAGCAAGTGCACACTGCTCTTAGGCTCAAACCCAAGTCTTTTCAGTGGCCCATGTTACCCTTCTCAGACTACTTGCCTCCATTAATAATTCAATCTTCATTAGCTAAATGATCTGATTAGTGGCTGTCACTCCCCCAGAATCTAATCTTTTGTACTTCTGCCACCCACCTGCACTCAAAAGGTCCTGTCTTGCCTTAACCGGTTTGGCTCAGTGGATAGAGCGTTGACCTGCGGACTCAAGGGTCCCAGGTTCGATTCTGGTCAAGGGCATGTACCTTGGTTGCAGTAGGGGGTGTGCAAGAGGTGACTGATCCATGTTTCTCTCTCATCGATGTTTCTAACTCTCTATCCCTCTCCCTTCCTCTCTGTAAGAAATCAATAAAATATATTTAAAAAAAAAAAAAAAAGGTCCTGTCTAGAGGTGGGGTCTTGCCTCCCCTTTTGAAAGCTGGGAGGGACAGCTCAGATCTTACCCATCCTAAAACCTTGACTCCATGTGCCCCCATCCCACAGCTGTGTGTGCAGCTGACCTGTCTCCATGCCCAGAGCAGAAGCAGGCACAGAGACAGGCTGCCTTAAGAGCTCAAGCAGGGGAGCGGGAAGCTGTACATCTCAGGATGGCTAGTTCAATTCTAGGTTTTAGCCAAGCTCCTCTTGCCCTATTCTCCACAAGGTACCAGGCCTGCAGCTGCTGATAATGAATCCTGGTGTGTGAACCCTAGTCTCCCCCTCAACCCACAACAAACATCTCAAGGCTTACAGCAGCAAAGGATGATCTTTATTCAGGGGGCGGGGTCCCTGAGCTGGCAGCTGTGGGTACAGAGGTGCTATGTCGGTAGGTACCCAGCAGGATGGCATTGATGTGCTCTAGTGTCTGATTGCTGAAGACCATGTTGAGGTGGTCTGTCCCGTTCAGAGGCAGCAGGTGCACAGGCTGTGGCTGGAGGCCCTTCCATTGGGCACAGAGCTCACTGCTGCGTGTGGCCACAGTGTCATCGCCATCCTCATGGAGCATGCTCACGGGGTCTGTGTAGGGGAAGCCATGGTCAAAGATGTAGGTATGGGGCGTGGGCAGACCCACGCCATACAGACAATACACTTCTACACCAGGTGCTGGGAGTCCTGCCAGCAGGCTACGTGACTGTAGCCACATGTACCAGCCGTCTTCAAAGTACAGGTCTTCAAAGAAGCGCTGGAAGTCACGGCCTGTGTAGTTGAAGCTGGGTGTGGAAATGAACACATGGTCCTCAGGCCATACCCGGTAGTCGGGAAACATCCAGGGGGACGTTGTTGTTATGCGCTGCTTCTGTTTCAGCCTGATGCTGGACATTATCGGGATGCCCTGGTTGTCACCTGTGGACATGGAGCAAGGTGGGCAGGGAGCCAGAAATGGCTGCCCCTGGCCTACATCTTGCTGCCCAGCTCAAGCTCAGCTGGATGCTCATTTTTCCCCAGCCTAATCTAAACATTGACCCCAAGCCAGACTAGAGCAAAGCTAGCAGCATTCAGTAGGTACTTAATGTGTGCTTATCCTATATAGTAAAAGGCTAATATTAATATGCAAAAAGGCCGAACAACTGAACAACTGGTCGCTATGATGTGCGCTGACCACCAGGGGGCATGCATGGAACATGGCAGGCATTGGCAGCAGGTGGCAGAGCGCAGAACATGGCGGGCGTCCGCCGTGGCGGAATGGTGGAGCTGGTGACCGGGGGCGCCAGACCAAGGCGGGGCACCGGTTGCTGTCATCGGGGTGAGCCTCTGGTGGTTACTGAAAATTCTTTGCTCCCATGTGCCTCAGTCCCACTCAGCACTCGCACCCACTGCTGGCGCCCAGCGCTGGCCCCGATCACCCCTGAGAGCTTCTCCACCGGCCCTGCTCCTGAGTGGCAACTGCCATCAGTGGGTGCAAGCGGGGCCAGAGCTGTCAGTGCATGGGAGCTGCGATAGCAGGAGCAGGGCTGCAGGCGGAAGGAACAGGGGAGGGGGGAAGGGGTGAGGTGGGAGGGGCGGAGGATGCACTGAGACCCGCCCCTGTGCCCACCACAGCCTCGCAGCTCACAGTTCCTTTCAAGGTGCATGAATTCGTGCACTGGGCCCCTAATTAAATAAGCCCGGAGGATACCGCTGTGAGGCAGAGGTGTAGGGCCTCAAAGGAGGACAGGGGGTGTTTTCCTGAGGATGGATGTGTATGTGTCAAAGGTGGGGGATAATGCTGGCAGTTCTCAGTCAAGTATCTGTTGGCCCTGTAGTCTATGCTGCACAGGGGTCAGGAAGGGTGACACAAGACGGTGTCTGTGTTTGACACCAACTAATGTAGTCTGAAGAGGGTTCTCCTTCCTTCCCCTACAGGAAAGACTGAGTTTGGCTGGGCCCAGCAGACAGTGGGTGTACAACAGGTGGTAGCTATGCCACTCCCCAGGGAAGGGCAGGAGGGGCTCCTAGGGTCTGGCCCTGGCTTTGGCAAATCTGTCTTCAGTAGGGCCTATCCCTGGGCAAAGGAGCTCCTGGAAGCAGAGGCAGCAGAAAGCTGGGTGGGTAGGACCTGAGACTACAGGAACAAACCTGGGATAGTGAGCCAGACTTGCTTGGGTTCATTTTCTGTTAAACTCTCACTTTTTCATCACTAAGACAGATTTTGGCAGGAGCCACTCTAATGGTCCAGGCCAGGATCACTACTCTTGGGGGGCCAATGACAAGGGCCATGCCCCATGGGTGGTAGACCACACCCCCAACCTGGCATTGTGAGCACAGGCCCCCGGTCAGCTTTTATTCCATCCCTCAATCCCACCACAGGATGCAGGTGAACTCACCTGAGGCCAAGACCAGCATGGGCTTGATGGAGCCACCCCAGGGAGCACCAAGAGAGATGAAGCCATCAATGAAGCGATCCTTCCAAGACTGGGGTTGGCGCAGCAAGAAATAGAGCAGGTGCAGGCAGCCAAGACTGTGCCCAATGAGGAAGACAGGCTTTCCATAAGTAGCATACATCTCTTCCACCAGCCCAGAGAGCTTCTGGTGGTACTCCTCCTGCTGGTCTGTGGAGGGAGGAGGGTGAATTCGGTCAGGGCAGTGGGCGTTAAGGGCCACCGGCCCTGCCACGAGCCCATCACCTGCAGAGACACTCACTGGGCTCCAGGCGCCAGTCATAGGGGGCAGCCCGCACTGTCTCATCCCGCACGTAGCCATTGTTGACCAGATTCTGCACCAGGGTGTTCATGTAACCTGTGGGGGAGGCAGCAGCACTGGGGCTCTAGCCATGGCTCCGACAGGCCCACCGCAGCCTGGAGCCCCACCCTTTCCCCCTGCCACACACCTGCCAGCTTGTTTTTGTCCAGGTACTCAACAGCGTAGGTCTTGCCAAAGCCAGGGACACGGATCTGTACACCGGGGGCATTGGACACACGCCCAGAGCTGCGGTTGTAGACAACCCTGCGGACAATGGGAGAGTCAGCAGGTCAGCCACCAAGAGGCAGGGGGAGGGGGCTGGGCTGGGGCGGAGAGGATGGCCCGTACCTGGTGTTATCGATCCAGCAGTCTACTCCAAGGGGTAGGAACATAGTGATATCCAGAAAGATGGTGAAGAAGTCCTCTGTTTTGCGGTAGCACATCCAGTTCACCACATCTGGTTTATCCAGTTTGGCTTCCAGCTGATTCCCCAGGCAGCCAGGCACTGCGGGCACTAGCCTTCACTCTGGGTTCCTCGGATTTCCCCCGTGATTCCCATCCCAGCCTCACACCCACCCTCCACCACTGCAGTGGCCAGCCTACATTTCCCACACCCTCAACTCCCAGGGACGAAGGACACAACCCTCTTTGTAATCATTCTCCCACCTATCCCCCCAGCAGTGCAAAGGCCAGGCTCCCCTTAGGCAGGAAAAGGGCAGAGGCCAGGGCCACTGACCTCTGCCCTCGCAAAGCAAACACCTAGCCTGGCTTTCCATTACTGCTGAAGTCCAAGGTGAGAACAAACAGGTATGGGGATGTGGGGGCTGGGCCTGGGAATAGGGGGACAGGCCTTGATGGATCTTGCCTGCTCTCCTGAGCTGAGCATCTTGTCCTTGCTGGGGTGAGGGCTGAGGAAGGAGCGGTGGGGCTTAGCCCAAGGTCCAATGGCTGCAGCTAATACCCTGGCCAAGCCCTCAGGCACACACACCCACCCCCCCACTCCACCCAGCTGGGGTAGATAACTTAGAGACACAGGAACAGTGTGGTGGAGGGAAAGGGTTGACTTCTCTCCAGTCAAGCCTTTGGCCCCTCTGACCACTGAGGTAGGTATCAGGGCTAATACAAGGGCAGAGGGCCTTGGCAGGGTTGACTACCTGGGGCTGAGGCCCGGGCTCCCCAGGGTCTGGCCTGGTGCGTCAGGGGCCTGGTGGGGGCTTACCGAGGATGATGGGCCGTGTGTGGTTACTGAGCTCAGCCTTGGGCGTGGTTTGCGGGGGGAACAGCACATTGAGGAGCCAGAAGGAGGCGGCAGGGGGGAATAGCAGCCCCAGCAGCAGCACCCACTGCCATGGGGAACCAGGCAGCCCCATTCCAGCCCTAGTGCCTACTGCCCAGTGAAGCAGTCTTGGGCTGGCCTTAACTGGAGTGCGGTGGGAGGGGCCCCGGGGCCAGTGGGAGGGACAGTCTAGCCAATGACTATGGCCAGAGGTTGTGGGGAAAGGGGCACAGCCTTGGAGCTGGAGCAGGCTCTGGGCCTGGGTTCAGTTCCGCCTTTTTCCCTTGGCGCCAGGGGAAACAGAGCTCGGGCAGCAGGAGGCCCAGAAGTACACAATGTTTTATTGAAAAAAGTCAGGCTTCGGCTGGCTGGCTCCATTACGCTCAGCTTGGTGGGGGTCCCTGCCCACAGTAATCTGAGCCAGGTCTTCCTGCAGGCGGGCTGGGTAGGACCCCCTCCCTCGTCACCCCTCCCCTTCTCTCTGATGGTGACATCCCAACAATAAATATTCAATAAATAGCGTTCCTGGGCTGGCTGCCTTCAAACCCAATGTCAGCCCCCCCACCCCCAGTCTTCTCCAGGCCTCCCAGGATGCTGATCGGGGGGGCCGGGGGTGGGGGGAGTCCTTTAACCTCTTAGGGTCCTGTAGGACCCTGGATCCCTCTCCATGGCCAGGCCCAGGCCCAATCTCCAAAGCTGGGTCTAGGGCAGGGCCAGGCAAAGCAGGACTGGCAGATGGGTGCTAGAGGGGGCGTTACCCTGAACACCCCCACTCTAGGCCACAGTCTCTATCGGGCTCAGGAGTAGATGGTGATGACTTCACGGCCACCGCCACGAACCAACAGCACCCGCTCAAGGCCCTCAGTCAGCACCTCCAGGAACTCCATGTCTATAGGTCATCAGGTCAAAGAAACAGCACCAGGACCAAGGGTACCAGGAAGTCTGGGCATCAATCAGAACTGGGGTGACTTGGAACACCCCCCCAGAAGCACCCAGAGTAACCTCACAGGCTGTCCACCTCCTCACTGCTGGCCTCTCCACAAAAGGATACAGTTTTCATCCCCCTCACTGTTCTTGGGTGGGCCAGGCATGTTCAGCAGGACCAGGCGGGCATCGTGGGAGCGTGTGACGATGACTTCATTGAGCTTCACGGCAGTGTGCATGCGCCGCACATTGGACTGGTCCCTGCAGGTGATGCAGCTGATCATGGGCCCTACCCACAGAGCCTGTCCACCCTTCACGCCGGGCCCCCATGTGGCTGGGTCTATTTTTGTGGCACTCACGGCTTAATATGCACCAGTTCTCGGAAGTTGTCAGGGGCATGGCTGGGGTCCCAGGGCTCAGCTGCCATGTACTTATCCCGTGTCCATGTCATCTGGATCTTGTCAGTCCCAGCTGCAGACTCATCCTCCTCATCAGAGTACAGGCTCTCCAGCCTTAGGGCTGAGTGCCGGTCCTTGACCAGCTGGGCCTGAAGAAAAGTAGAGAGGAGGTAGCCTCAGTGGCAGGGAAAAGAGGACCTGGCTGCAGGGACTTGGGCACCGACATTCCGACGCCTCCGTCTGATGGTGTCTCCAAAGGCCTGACCCAGCCACCTGCCCACACCCTGAACCAGGCCACTGACTTCTCGCTCGCGCTCGGTCTTGGTCAGCCTCATCTGCCGCAGCATCTGGGACCGCTGCTCCATCATCAGTGTCCGCTCGTAGGTATACGCGGAGATGTCGCTGTTGTGCTGGGGAGAGGGTGGGCCATGAGAACTGGGCTGTGCGGGGCAGGGTATCCACAGGGCCACATCGGGGTGGGTGGCTCACCATCTCCACCACCTCCACCTCGGCCTCAAGGCGTAGGTGGTACAGGAAGACGGCCAGATCCTTCTTCATCTGGATGCTATTGTCATCCATCTGGGCCACGGTGAAGATGCGCATCCGGCACTTTCTCCAAACCTGTGGCAACGGAGCCGTTGGGTGTTTCAGTCACACCCCACCAATCCAAGGGCCCAGCCCCCTCACCCGGGGGCACCCCCCTGGCGTACCTTGTGCTGGCGCAGCAGGAAGGGTAAGAGCATGAGCATGCCGCCATCATGCACGATCCACCACACGTCAATGTGGCCCTCCAGGTAGCGCTCGTGGTTGCTGGGGTAGAAGGCAATGTTCTTGGGCACAAGCAGGGCCAGGTGGGCAGCTGTGGTGCAGCGCACGGTGTCTGGGGAGGAGGGACACTGCTGACTGCCAGCCTGCAGCCCTGCTTTCACTTGAGCCCCGGCCCCTGTCCCCATGGCTGAGCCCAGATCCTGGCCCCTTACGCACCAATGAAGGTCTTCCAGGCACGTGGGTCCTCGCTCTGTCGCCAGCCATAGGGCCAGCCCAGCACCACGGAGTTATGCCTCATGCCGCCCAGGCCGCAAGACTGGATGAGGTGGGCCAGTCCCTCGCGCACCTTGTTGGCTACCACCACCTGGCAGAAGCCCTTTACCTTCTCAATCTCCATCATGTTCTTGATTGTCTGGGGGGAACACACCGGGCTCAGAAGTCAAGGCCATCCGCATCCCCTCTGCTGGGGGTGGGGAAAGGGAGGAGGCAAGCTGCCCACCCAGAGGCCATGTTTTTAAGATGGGACAGCCACCCTTGCTTCAGCTCTTAGGTGGCAGCACTGCTGTCCACCTGGCTGGCCAGAATTGGTCCCCTCCCCTATGTGCCAGCTGTAGCCTGGGCACTGGAGTCTGGCTCAGCTCTGTGCCCCCTGCAGCAGGCACCTGCTCAGCAGCCTGGGCCTCGCCATAGCTCTCCAAGAAGCTTCCCTGGATGACAGAACCAACGATGGTCAGGCCCTTGCCGGCCTTCAGCTGAGAGGCGAAGGTGAGGAGCCGTGGGTACTTCACGTGAAGGTCCTCGTCCAGCTTCAGGAGCACCAGCAGCTGAGGCCTGCAGGAGCCAGATAGTGAGGCAGCCTGAGGCCAGGGCAGAGGTTTCCAAGGAGCCACTTTTCTTCTTTCCCTCTCAATTCACAGGCTCCCACAGGTTTGGGGAGCAGAGATCCAAGGGCACCCCTGGACACCCCAGGATGGGGAACATGGATCAGGAAGGGGAGCCAGCACCTCTCGACTGTCCCACCCTCAGAGTGCCCCCTGAGAACCTAGAGTGGCCTTTGCCAGTCTGGGTGTGAACTCACCGCCAGTTCTTGGTGTGAGGAGGCCCCTCCTCTAGCCGCAACAGTGCATAGCGGGCAGCACTCAGGGACAGACCGCGGATCCCGTCACCCCATTCCTTCTCAGCCCTACAGAGGCCACCGTCAGTTGGTGAGCCTCTGGTCCCACTCAGGGGACTCTGTTCAGGTGTAGTGAGATGGAAGGGGGCCAGGCCCTGAATCAAAGCCCCCCAACCTCCCAGCCCCGCACCTATGGTGGCTAGAGGATGGCTCAGCTTCCCCCAACCCAACATACAGATCACCCGCCTGCCCTGGCCAGGTGGCAACCCCTCACTCACCCTTGGTACTCAATGTACTTGTAGATCATGCCCGCAATGAGCATGGCGACCAGGGCATAGTACCAGGAGGAAACAAACATAAGGGTCAGGCAGAGGCTCATGCCCAGGAAAGACAATGCCCTGGGCCAGAGAGTGGGGAAGAACAAGAATCAGGGAAAAACCAGTATGGCCCCAGACCAAGCTCCCCAGCCCCCCAATTTCTCACCAATAGCAACTACAGCCCAGGAAACTCAAACCCCATCCTGACTGGGTCTCCTGGCTTCCCCACAGCACTTATGTCAGAGGACTTGGTTCAGGAGTCCGGTTACTGCTCACCAGTGATAGTACTTGAACCGGGGTCGCCAGTTGGGGGTCCTCAGGAGCGTCTGCACGGCACAGGCCAAGTTCACAAACAGGTAACACATCAGAAAGAACCTGCACCACAGGGGCTGGTTGGTACAGAGGCCTCCTTGGCAGCCCGGTACCTGATGTCCCTGCCATGCCTGGGCTGAGCCAGGTGTGTACAGCCTCACAGCACCCATCCCCATGCCCGAGGCAGATGGGGCTACTGCACAGGTGTCCTCAGAGCCAGGGCTTGGGCAGGGGTGAGGGACCTTTTTTTCTGCCAAGGGCCATTTGAATGTAACATCATCTGCTTACTATTATTCACTTAATATAACTTATGTTGCTATGAGAAAAGCTCCTAGATTTATTGAACTTTGAGTCCCACCTGCGGTTGCCTTGGCAAATGATTTCACTGCCAAGTGATTCTGCAGGCCTTATACGGCCCACGGGCCAGACGTTCCCCACCCCTGGCTTAGAGGACAGGCAACTATTCACAGGCAGAGGCGGCAGGGGAAGAGCGAGTGTAGAGCTGTGAGAAAGGACGGGACCTAGGAGAGCTCAGTGTCTGGAGATGGAGGGGCCACACAATTTTCAGGCCCCTGGCCTGGTGACCTCTTGGATTAGGGGCTATCATGAATGTGGGGAGGAGAAGGGAGGGAGAAGATAATGAGGGCCATTTTGAAGACACTGAATTAGAGACACCTGAGGAAACTAGGAATGAAGGAGACTGGGACATGGGCGAGGACTGTTGTGTGAACCCTCCGGGAAGAGAGCTGAGGAGCAGAGGGCTGACGAGAGGGGTGCCACCTTCTACCCTCAGCTGGCTGGAGAAGGACAAAAAGACAGAAGGACTGGGACTCCCATGAAGAGGGGTGGTCAGTCCCAGCAGGGCTGCCCCAAAGATCCCCATGACAAAGACTGAGCTATGCCCTGACCAGTTTGGCTCAGTGGATAGAGCATCATCCTGTGGACCAAAGGGTCCCGGGTTTGATTCCAGTCAAGGGCACATACCTCAGTTGCAGGCTCCTCCCCAGCCTGGGCCCTAGACAGGGTGCATGCAGGAGGCAACCAATCGATGTGTTTCTCTCACATCAATATTTCTCTGTCTTTCCCTCTCTGTAAAAATCAATGGAAAAATATCTTCAGGTGAGGATTAAAAAATAATAAATAAAGACTAAGCTATATCCTCTGGCTGAGGGAGTGAGGGGTCACCACCCAAGACGACTGTGGCAAGAACAGAGTCAGTGTGCGCTATACGTGTGGGTGAAGCTGGGCAGTAGTGGGTGGAGGTGTGCTGGGGGGAGACGAGAGGTCACTGTGGCCTGGCTGTGGCTGGGAGGTGGCTGTGTCGGGGGGGAGGGGGGCCTGTCAGGCCTACAGGCTGAGTGGGGCAGTGAAAGGTAGTCTCACCATCTGCAAACAAGCCAGAGAGAGCATTGGTAGTGGAGTGAGATGTGTGAGGAGAGATGGAGTGGGCCCCAACAGTGGCAGCAGTGAGCCCAGCAACCACATGAGCTGTCTCAGGGACCCCTGGAAATTGCCACATGCTGACCACTTCCTGAGGGCACTGGCAGACTCAAATGCTCAGCTGATTCCAGAACCTTAAAAGCAAACAACTCTGAAAACAGATGGACAGGACAACGGTGGTTTCATCAAGGTGCCAGGGACTGGGTGCTGGCCCTGTCCAGGAGTGGAGAGTAGCTACCTGCCGGCTCTGGGAGTCTCTCACAGAGGGTGTAGGACCTGTTGTCTCTTCTGCATAAATATCAGGCTCATTCCTAAATGCAGAGCTAGGCTGAGCTCTGCCAGGCAAACAGCTTGCCCATACACCCTGACATGTGTCCCAGCTGCACGCTCAACGCCAGACAGGGTCACCGGGAGGTGCCGGGGCCCCTGGCTCATGGGGTGCTGAGGGTTCAAGGAGCCTTTTCTAGGACCATCCCTCTGCCCTGCCCTGGCCCCAGCTCACATGGATAGGATGGGGGCCACCATGTCGAGGGAGGCGATGAGGATGCCCAGCTCAGCGATGAGTGCCGTCAGGAGGAGTGCCCACGTCGGTTCACCATTTGCCTTCCCGTGGCCAAACACCTGCACGCACCAGGGTCAGTGGGGTCAGCAAGGGAAGAAGCTGGTCCCATTCCCCCCATTCCACACCTTGAGTCACAAGCCACAGCTTGGCCTCTAGCACCTCAAGTCCCTCCTCGGGGGCTCAGGCCATCCCCATGTCTTTCCCAATAGGTTCCACAAGTTTCTCTGCCCCCTACCTCTCCAGGCCTCTCTGCTCTGAAGGAGCCATAGATCGGCCATGAGGATTCTGGGCCCAAGCTGCTCTGCCAACAGCAGGGCAGAGCCAGAGCCAGGGCAGCTCTCAGCAACTCCTCGTGCTGGCTTTGTGGCCCTGGGGTCACTAAGGGCCCAGCAGGATATGATGGTTCTGTATCCCTGCCCTCCACCAGTGGGAGGGGCCAGGAGCACCCAGCTGTGGGGCATGGGGGTGCAAAAGGGCTCACACGGAGGAAGGGGATGATGTTGTCCTTGGCGATGGCCTGCAACAGGCGTGGTGCCCCAGTGAGGCTCTGTAGGCCGGCGCCACAAGTTGAGAAGAAGGAGCCGATGACAATGACCCAAGGCGAAGGCCAGGCCAACGTGCCCACCACCAGGTTTCTGCTGACACCGTCGCCGTACCTGCAGGGGCCAGGCTTAGGCCATACACCATGCAAGGAGCCCCCAAACCCTGGGTGAGGGATGTCAGGTCAGTAAGGATGGCTATGGTGGGCAGAGCTCTGGCCGCTCAGCACAGAAGTCCAATCCATCAGCCCCTATCTGTTCTCCTTGTCCCAGCCCTGATTCTGATGTCACCATTCTCTAAGAGGCAAAAGTAATGGTGGGGCCTGACCCACCTAGTGGCACACACCACCGCTGGCAACCAGCAGCCTGAGGATATGTGTGGGACCACATGTTTGACGGGGGCTGGTGTCAAAGTAGGCAAAAGCCGAGCCCACTGCCACCCAGAGGGGCCCAGCTGACTCACTTGTCCCGGAGCACCACACCCTCGATGCAGGCGCCAAAGAGAACCACGCTGCTGAAGTCTGCGCCGCGTCAAGGAAAGCTGGGCCTCCACGCCACTGCTGCCCCCACTCGTTCCCACACAGGAGCACATGCCCTGGCCTTCGCCTTAGCCAGGAGCCTCAGCGGGGCACCTACAGCTGAGGGTTTTGTGCTGTGCACACACTCCAGTGTGTGATGTCTGAGGGGAAAGGCACCTAAGTACGCATGCACGTGTGATGTATCCGCGCATGCCAGCTGGTGACATAGGAAGGCAGATGCCTCTTGCTTCCCTCGCTGCTGCCCCAGGCCTGGGAAAGGATACACACAAGGGAGGTGGTAACAATGGCCAGAATGGTCCCCACCGGGATGGACTTCTGGGCGTCTCGGAGGTCACCGGAGCGATTTGAGCCAGCCATGATGCCTTCGAAAACAACAAGATTCCCTTAGGGGCTCCCCAGGGGAGGGGGCAGGGCTGAGAGGGTGGGCAGGAAGGGCTTACCTGTCACAGAGGGGAAGAAGATGCCAACCAGCACGGTGAAGGATGTGGCAATGTCAGCGACCACGTACAGGGCCAGATTCTCCTTCAGGCCAAGGGCATCCGTGGAGGGCAGTCCATGCTTCTCCACAACCTCACCCTTCTCCAGGTAGGTGCTCCATAGGTTCTCTGCAGGGGGCAGCGGCATCACCACCGCAGCCCCAGCCACGTCCCAGGGGCAGCTGAGGGCAGCCCAACCAGAGGCTGCAGATGTGAGAGGCTCTGGGGGTCCGGGGGCGGCTTCAGCCCAATGTCTGCAGCACCAGCCACAGGGGCGGAGCTGTCTGGCTAGAAATCTGACAGGCAAAGGTTGCTGAAGCCAGAGCCCTGCCACTGCCCGCCTCCTAGACAGAGGCCCTTTATGGCTCCCGGGAGAATAATCCAGGCAGCGTCAGGGGCTGGTGACTGGGGAGAGAGGGGCTGCCAGAACTTTCTGGGGGCTGCTGCAGGCCTGGGACACTGGCCAAACAGGCTCTGTTCACCCAAAATCTAGCTGCCAGGAGCCAGGCTGAGAGGGTACCGCTGGGCCTGGAAGGCAGCCAGACCTGCCCCCCCACCCCCACCCCCATTCCTGAGCTGGCCACACAAGGACGGCTCTGTGATCCACTTTCCTTCCCTGCTCATTCCCTGCCTCCTGCTCGGCCCGCGGGTCAGGAGCAGGACGGGAGTGAGGACGCACCCTGGAGCACGCTGGCGGCTGCGCCCGGGATGCCAGGGATCTCGGTCACATTGTTGAGCAGGAAGTAGGGATCACAGGAGTCAGTGGTAAGGTTGGAGCTGTGGCAGAAGAGGCTCCACAGCCGGGTGGCCACTGTCTCATTATCCACCGCGACCGTCTTGGCACAGATGTCAAACTGGTCCCGGGACAGGGTCCTGTTGCCCAGCATACACACTCTGCGGGGAGGGGCCGGTGTCATCGCCTGCTCAGCTGGAGGCTCAGCTGGAGGCTCAGCTGGAGGTCCCAACCTGCCTCCACCCTGCAGACTCTAGGACGCAGGGCATCAGAGGCCATCTCCTTGGGAGGGATGTCAGTGCAATGCCCGGATGTATTCCCAGATTACTTACGGAAACACGGGAGGGTCAAAAATAGACTTGATGCCCCCGGCATAGATGGAGAGGATGGAGATGATCACACAGGCCAGGAAGAGCGAGGCAAATTTGTTCACATACTTGACCCCAACAAACACCACCAGGGTCATAAAGGTTAGAAAAATGGTCCCATACACTCGCATGTTGTTCAAGGTGGCACTCGAAGAGTCGTGAGTGTCTGTTGAGTGAAAAATAGCAGCTGGCGGGGCAATGTAGGTCTGAAACAAGAGAAAGATAGAGAAGGTTCGATTTTCCTATTTGGAGAGGGAATCCCATCTTTTTTTTTTTTTTTTTTTTTTTAAGAGTCTCCAGAAAAAGCCAGTCACAAAAGACCACACACTGTATGATTCCGTTTATATGAAATGTCCAGAATGGGTACCTCTGATTACAGACAGAAAGCAGATTAATGGTTGCCTAGGGCTGGGGGAACAGAGAGTGACTACTACCCAGTCTGGATTTTCTGGAGTGAAGAGTGTGTTCTAAAATTGATTGTGGTGATGGTTGCACAGTTCTGTGAATATACTTAGAGACCTTTAAAGTCTATACTTTAAATGGGTAGTGAATTGTACAGCACGTGAACTATATCATAATAAAACTGTTATTAAAAAGGTTCCAGACACAGGAGTCAACTGGAATCACTAAACAGCCAAAGTGGACAGTTTGAGCAACAAAATAAATAATGATAGTGCTGGATCATGAACCAAGAATAAAATAAATATCCAGGAGTCCAAACTGATATAAATACATGGTTGAATAAATAAATAAATGGGGAAAAGGAAAAATTTTCTTTACAGAGGAAACCCAAATAACAAATGCAGGAATGTGGGAAATGCAAAAACAACAAAGTTATAGGAGAAGGGTCCACGCTACAGGCAGAGGGCCTAGAGATGGGACTGGCCAGGTGGTTCCTCTAAACATCCCCTATTGTCTGTCCCCCGTGATTCCCATGGCCCCTCTACCT
The DNA here is from genome assembly GCF_964212035.1 of Myotis nattereri. Classification (NCBI taxonomy): domain Eukaryota; kingdom Metazoa; phylum Chordata; class Mammalia; order Chiroptera; family Vespertilionidae; genus Myotis; species Myotis nattereri. Next base: position 13,508,954 of record NC_138090.1, read on the forward strand.
ACCAGCTGGGGCACTTCAGTGGGGAGTGGGAAGCTGAGTCAGCACACACATGGGGCTCACGGAGGGGGCACTGACCTTCATACAGGGTCCTGTGGCTACTTACCCTGATGTAGGGACAAGGATAAGGTGGGTCTGAAGGGACTTGGCACAGAGGCCTGGGGGAGACAGACCTGACCGGAGCCCACGCATGCCCGGGAGGCAGGCTCTGCGTCACCATCAAGATCTGTCACTAAGTCAAATGCAATAGTTTACAGGTCACCTGCCATGGCTGAAATGGGGCCTGGGTGGATGGAGTATCCAGGGCCAAGATGAAGGCTGCCAGGCCAGGCCCCTTCCCTGCGTAGCCCAAACTGGCAAGGGATTGAAGGGGAGACTGGCTTGAACAAAAGATCTTTCTCCCTCAAGAAGGCCTCCCACATTATAAGCCCCAGACCCTGGCCAGAGGTGAAAGGAGCGCGAGCAGCCTGGGCCTACGGGAAAGGGACTGTTTGGACAAGAGCAGAGTTGGCCAGGCCTTAGCATGACTCACCAGTAAGATCTCAATTGCCCCCAGGATGTACATGGCTGCTGCAAAGGTTGTTCCCAGGTAGAAGCACAGGCCCACAGCACCTCCAAATTCCGGCCCCAGTGAGCGGGAGATCATGAAATAGGAGCCCCCAGCTACAACAGAGAAAGTGTACAAAGGTCAAGGTCAAGGCTGGTTCTTCTTCAAGGCCGTCTCCTCCCTGACAACTCGTCACAACCACCCAGAGGGACAGGAGTGAATTTTCCCATCTATAGACGAGCAGAAGGGTTGGGAGATCTGCCTAAGGCGGCATGGTTAGTAGTGGCCAGGCTGGAACTGGATCCCACTCCCATCCGACTCCAACTCCAGCCCAGTGAAATGACTGCTTTGCTAGGGCCACAGCGTTGCCTAAGTGGCCCACTGCCCCCCAACCCCCTGCACGCAGGCCAGTCCCCACAGCCTCCTCTGTCTGGGTGCCTCCTATCTGAGAACACCGCCCCCTCCTAGGGCTCTGTCTGTTAGTCGGATCCCTCCAGACCAGGGCAGGGACTGTGTCTTGTCTAGTTCTTTGTCTGTAGGGCCCAGCACAGGGCCTGGCACTGGGTGAGTGTCCGTGGCTGACTCTCCTGCCCTGAGTCTGTGCTTCCATCAGAGTCTAGCATCCCTGGTAAGATGGACAGAGTCGACACTGGGCCCCAGGACCAGCGAGGGTACAGGGGACAAGAGTGACCCCAAGTTGCTAGTTGAATTTGCTCTTGAGAAAATGTCTCTGGTGAAAAATCTGGGAACAGGGATCAAAAAACTTTAAAAAGGTTAATCCCTTTCATGCTGTAATCCCACCACCAGAACCCTCGCCTAAGGGAGCTGCCAGGGGTGGGAACAGATTCGTGTGCAAGGCTGTTCACAACAATAATGTAACAGTGAAAAAGTAGAACCCAAGAGTAGGAAAATAATCACATAAATTAGATAATACCCTATAAATTCTACTAAAAAAATAAACTTTTCCCAATATTTTGGGAAATACACACACACACACACACACACATACACACATACAGATTTTGGGAAGAATGATATACTAATACTTTACAAGACCCTAAGGCTAGTAGTTATGAACTCAGGATGGTAGGATTATGGGTACTTTCAATTTTCCTTTTTATATTTTTATGCACTTTTAAACCTTCTTATGGGTAAAAATATATTACATTCCCCCTCCCCATTTTATCCTAATACAAATAAAACTGTTATTTTTTAAAAAAAGGATCCAAACACAGCCCTGGCCGGGTGGCTCAGTTGGCTGGAATATCGTCCATACACCAAAAGGTTGCGGGTTTCATTCTCAGTCAGGGCACATACCTGGGTTTCTGGTTTGACCCGTGGCCCCAGTTGGGGCACGTGCAGGAGGCAACCAATCAATGTGTCTCTCTCACATCGATCTTTCTCTCTCTCTCTCTCCCCCCTCCCCACCCCCCACCCTTCCTTCCACTCTAAAAAAGAAACAAATCAATGGAAAAATATCCTCGGGTGAGGATTAACAACAAAATTTAAACATAACAAAAAACATATCCTTGGGTGAGGATTAAAAAAAAAAGGATCTAGATACAGACACAGGAGCCAACCCAAGTAGCTAAATGCCCAAAGTGGAACAGTTTGAGCAACAAAATAAATTATGAAGTACTGGATTACGATTCAAAGAATAAAATAAATATCTGGGAGTTCATACTGTTATAAATAGATGGTTGAATAAATAAATAAACAGCGTATCTGAAAACCAAGTCCAGTCTCATCATCCCTGCTGAAGACCCTCCGCACTGCCTACCCTGGGAGCGTGGAGGGTTTTCAGGACCCCATCACCTTTTTTGTCAGCCCCAACCCCCTTTTTTTTTTTTTTTTAAATATATTTTATTGATTTTTTACAGAGAGGAAGGGAGAGAGATAGAGAGCTAGAAACATCGATGAGAGAGAAACATCGATCAGCTGCCTCCCGCACATCCCCCACTGGGGAAGTGCCCGCAACCCAGGTATATGCCCTTGACCGGAATCGAACCTGGGACCTTTCAATCCGCAGGCCGACGCTCTATCCATCGAGCCAAACCGGTTTCGGCTCAACCCCCTTTTAAACAAATAAACAAAAGAACAAAACACAACAAATATCACAGACTCTGCGGAGAAGCTCCTAAGCGATGCAACTGTCATGGATTCAGGGACTAAGACCCCACTCGAGAACTGCTTTGGGAGCGGGAGCAATAAGGGTTCCTGGGTATGTCACGGCGGATGCTGGACCCATCCCCCCAGCAGGCCGGGGTGTGCTCACCCACCTGGAACCACTCCATTGGTGGCGATGGCGCTCATGGAGATGGCTGTCAGCAAGGTCTGTGGGAAGGAGGGCCTGGGTGAGCAGTTCAGCTGGGCAGGCTCTGTGGGCAGCCACGGCCCCCGCCCCAGCGAGGATACTCACACAGCAGCAGCAGATGAGCACAATGAGGAGGGCCTGCAGCACACCGGCCGTGCCCACCATCCAAGTCAACCTCAGGAAGAGGATCACCCCGAAGATATTCTGCAGGCAGGGTAGGTACACCCCCATGAGGGTGCCCATGCTGGGCGCCTACGGAGCAGGAGGGGAGGAGGAAGTGCAGAGCATCAGAGGGGCCCACATGCATCATGGAAGGCCAGCCCCAATCACTCAGCAGTCCCCAGCTATCCTGAGTGGAGTCCTGGGGGTGCAGGGGTGGGTGACAGCTAGGATGTCTATGTTGACCTTTATGTATAAAGACAGTTTGGGACTGGGAAGGTATAAAACCCGATTCTTTTCAAAACGCCACGTGAGCTTTGAGCTCGCCTCCCCCTCAAGGTACTGCCCCCTTCCCTTCCTCTCCTCTGTTAAACTTCTAGAAAGAGAGGTCTGTCTAGGATCCCCACCTTCTCACCCGGGAGGCCCCATGTCCCCCAAGCCAGAATCTTAAGAAGTTGCCCCTGGTCTCCCCTCGGTTCAACCCCCGACTCCAGTCCAGGTGGACACCAAGTCCTATCCAGTCTGCCTCTCAAGCTGCCCTTAGACCAGCCTGCCTTGCCTCAGCCTTAGTCCCTTGAACCTGGAGCACTACACTTGGAGCACCTGGATGGTGCCTGTCAACCTCTCCATACTCCAGCCCACTCTGCTGCCAGAAAACCAGGTCTCAGAAAACCAAGTCCAGTCTCATCATCCCTGCCAAAGACCCTCTGCACTGCCTATCCTGTAGTCCACGCTGTGGGACAGACTCCTCGGCTTGGGCCACCAGGTACGCCCCATCCCTTTCATGTCAGTTCCAGTTCCCAATGACATGGGTTCCTCACAGCCTCTGAACCAGGACATGTGCTGGACTCGGCCTGAGGGGATCATGCCTCACTGCATGGCAAACTCCTCTTCAGTGAAACCTTCAGGAGTTTTAATTGTGTTGCCTCTTCCAGGAAGTTCCTCTGGGTTGCCTTATGTAGAGTTGGCACTTCCTCTTGCATTTCCTCAGCATTTTTTAAAAAAATATATTTTTATTGATTTCAGAGAAGGGAGAGGGAGGGAGAGATAGAAACATCAATGATGAGAGGGAATCATGGATCGACTGCCTCCTGCACACCCCCCCCTGGGGATCGAGCTGCAACCCAGGCATGTGTCCAGACTGGGAATCGGTCGATGCTCAACCACTGAGCCACTGCGGCCAGGGCCCCTCAGCATTCAATATACCCTTCCATCATAGTCATCTCTACGGGTCATGGTAACTGTTCACGCGAATGTGTCATGACAGAGACTTGGCTTATCCAATATTGTATCTCCAGCAGGCCCTGCAGGCACCCAAAAGATGCTCCTAAGCCTAGTGAGTGGTGCCTTGGAAGGGCCTTAGGATAATGTGTTGGGAAAATCCTGCGTAGAGTAGAGACTCAAGGTTGAAGGGCAGGTGAAGAAGGTCTGATGGGCATATGCAGGCAAGATTTCTCAACTATCTAAGGGCAGAGTAGGGGCCAGCTGGGAGGCCGGGGCAGAGGCAGAAGCATAGAGAGGGGCAGAGCAGGTGCCTTCTTGAGTCCTCATGAGTGCAGCCCAGGGTAGTGGGGCCTTAAGAGCTTTCACCAGAGTCCCAGGAAAGCCTGCTGTCCTGGAGCGAGTGTGGGAGAGAGAACCACGTGTCCGCAGAAACGCTTCTGGAGGGTCCAGGTCTGGGGCAGGATCTATGTGCAGCCTAAAGGACCACAGATGGGCCCAGCAGGAATGAATGGTCCCCCGAACTGTCCTGCGCAGCCCTGGCCGGCATGGCTCAGTTGGGTGGAGCATCATCCCATGCATCGGAAGGTCGTGGCTTTCATTCCTAGTTGGGGCGCCTACAGGAGACAACTAATTGATGTATCTCTCTCACATCAATGTCTCTCTCTCTCCCTCCCTCTCTAAAAAAAAAGAAAATATTATCCTGTACAGTATAGGTGACAGATAGACCTCATCTGGGCTATATCCATTTTCAGAGGCCCTGGACCGCTCAGTGCCTAGTGGCAGCTCCCAGCCTCAGCCAACTCCAGGCTGAGTCACTCTGGAAAAAAAAGCCAGTGTGGGAAAGGGCAGGGCCTGAAGTGCTTTTTGCATCTCCAAATAACCTTTGGCAGCCTCAGAAGGTCACCAGGGTAGAGCCGAGAGGAGCGGCTGCTCTGGAGAGGCTGCCTAGGGTCTCAGTAAGGTCTGCTTAGAGGCCCGCCCTTCCTGTCTGAAGCCTTACTTTTCTCAGGCCCCGCTCAGACCTGCCCTGTATAATGACCAGAGCTTAGTGGCTCCAGCTCCTTAGCTTTCTGCTAACTCACTGTAGACTTGACCAGGTTCCTCTTTCCTCCAAGGAAAAATATTAGAACTGAGACACAGAGGCATCCTCTCGCATGCTTACTCTAGGGCCAGGTGAGCTGGGCAGGTAGGCTAAGGCTGCACCCCAGCATCCTCACAGGCTCCTCCTAAGGCCAAGGGACTATGGTCCTTCACTGACCCAAGCTTCCTTCCGACACTTGCTGAGACGTGTACTAGCCTTAGGGACCTTTTTACTGCCACCAGCTCCCTGGACTTGGCCTTCAGGGACAGAGAAGAGGCACTTACCCAAGGATCCTACCACCCACTGCAGGCAACACTCTCAGAGGGTGAGACCTCTATGCAGGGCTGAGTAGGAATAGCCAGAGACAGGGTCCTCTGCTATCTGAGGTCAAAAAATGCCAGCAAAATATGGGGTCATGGATCGGGGTTACTCCTATGACCTAGACGTGGAAGAGGCCTATGATCTGGCCCGTCGAGCCATCTACCAAGCCACCTATAGAGATGCCTACTCAGGAGGTTCGGTCAACCTCTACCATGTCCGTGAGGATGGCTGGATCCGAGTCTCCAGTGATAATGTAGCTGATTTACATGACAAGTACACTCGATCTACCCCCTGAAGGAGGGTGGATATAGCTACTTGTGTTTGGGGTGACTGTTGTTGGTAATGTGGGTACAACTCCCCATTCTATAGTGGAGGGGTCCCCAATTGTATTGATTGTTTTTTTAAGCTCTGGTGCATTAACCTCTATTGTTACAGTTGTTAATGAGCTGTTGCGAAGGTGAAGATTGCTTTTCCTTTCTTGGATGTTAACATTACACTACTGGACCTCAAAAAAAAAAAAAAAAAAATGCCAGCAAAATCACAACTAGTAGGATACGGTGGGGGTCAGGTCTATGTGACCTCAGATCTCAGCTGCCTTCTCTGAAGTGTGGGCTGACTGGTCTCCCAGAGAGGCAAGGTGAGGTGTACATCAACCTATCGTCTCTCCTTGGCCCACCCCAGCAAGGCCCAAAACTCACAAGCAGGTCTGAGGCTGGGGACCCAGCTTATCCTAACCAAGAGCTCTTTCTGCATTTCCAAATAACCAAGATATTACGGCTAATGCCAGACCCTAGCTCCTTCCAAAACACAGCTGCTTCCCAAACCTCAGGGAGTCAGTAGGTGGAGAGGGAGGGCTCCTTCCCCCAGCCCTTAGTTAGACCGAGCCCCCTCTCACAAGGGAGCTAAACAAAGATGTGCAAAGTCATCGTGGGGAGAAAGGAGAGCTAAAGGGCCACAGGCCTGGATAGGGAACAGAAAGGGGGCCAGGAAGCCCCAAGAAGCAGTGTTATGCTCCTATCACTCCCCATCCAGGCGCTCAAGGAGCCCATGGGCTGTTGGAGCGGTCTGCCAATGAAGCCAATACAGTGACACAGAAAGGTTTGGTCACTTGTTCTAGGTCACACAGCCCAAGGGACAACCATGTTCCTGGTTCCAAAGGTGACACCCTTCTCCATCGTGATGGGGTGCCAGTAATGTGGCCTCCTACATCGTCACACATCTCACAATAAATCCCCAAATGTGTCTCCCAGTGTTACACATTGATTTTACCTAGCTCAGTCATCTTAGGCAAGGTACTTAATACCCCTGACACTCAGTTTCTTCATCTGTAAAATGCAGATAATAATAGCACCTACCTCACAACTTTCCTGTGAGATGACCTGCAAGAACCCAGGCCCACTGCTTGGCATGATGCCTCCCACAGAGAGGGCTGAGTAAAAACAGCTGTCACTCTCATTTCTGAGGGCCCCCCTGGTCCTCTACCCCTTCTTCCCCCTTGAGGGACTCCTCCTTAGCCCACCCCTTGAAGCCTCCTTGAACCCAAGGCATTCTGTCCATCCTCCATGCTCATCACACTTGGCACCCACTTTCCCTGGGATGCTCACAACCATGTGGGGACTTTGTCAATTCTGTGTCTTCCCAGGTCCTCTATCCCCTCTGCTGCCCTTGACCAGCTCACCTTGGCTGTTCTCCGGCGGGCAACCTCCCCACTTTCAGCTTCCTCATGTTCCTTGGCGCCCTGTGTGAGGTTGGTGTAGCTGACGAGCTTGCCCAGAAGAGATGATACCTTTGGGCGGATGTCCAGCTCTTCCTGTAAACAGAGCCACAGAGCAGTCTGGCAACGGGCCCAGCTGGCACCGGGCTACCTATGTGTAGCCAGCAGCCTGGCTTCTGGCCCCTTGCCAAGCCCTGAGGCAGGCCTGGGCCTGATCCCAGCTCTTGCCTGGGGAAGCCCAAGCCAGCCAAGTGGGCAGGTGTGGGCGCCACAACCCAGCATTCGGCACTCAAAAGCTCAGCCCAGCGGCTGCTTCTCTCTGCCACACCTTGGCTAGTCACTACCAACCCATCTGTGAAACCTACCTGCCTCAGGGGAGAGGGCAAGGCAGGGCAGGGCAGGGCAGGGCTAGCAGACAGGCGAACGGCACACTTCATCCTGCCTGTTCTGCCTGGCCACCTCCCAGCTATGAGTAGGCCTCTGGGAGTCACATTTGCCCCAACTCTCTCACGAAAAAGCTACCCCTAGTCACTTCGGAGAGCCAAGGAAGTCAAAAGAGAGATGTCTGGGACAAGTAAAGTCTCTTTTATTTTCTCAAACTCTGGTCCTTCTAGAAGATGGTCTGTCTCCTCCCCAGCTCCCCACCCCTTCAATCCCTAAAGTTGGATCTTGGCCCCCTAACCCATCCTCAGGTGGGGCTAGGTCAAGATCTTTGTTTCAGAAACATGCTGCTTTTCCAAGTCAGGCTTCCCAGGGCTCAGCATTCCCAGCCTCCACCTGGGTCTAGGCTTTCTCTGCTCCTGTGGCTTCTCCAGCACCTTGCCTCCGCCCGCCTACCTATGCCCATATTTAGTCTGTTAGCTCCCTTCTGATCCTACACACAAGGAGAAACTGGTTTGGAGTGAGCAGTGAAGATGCAGGCCTTTGGGGGCACAGGGAGACTGGGGAGCCTAGGAAACGTCCGGCTGAATGTGTGGGTCAGAGTTTGGGGCCTAAACCAGGCCCTGAATCCAGACCCAACTTCTGAGTGTGGGTCTGAAAAGGATAACATTCAAGTTCAGAGGCACAGAAGTGGGAATGTTTCCAGAGAGGTGTCCATTGAGGTGCAGATATGGAGAAAGGGGGCAGATTCAGTGAAAAGCAACGGGCCTCATTGAACTTGGGGGGGCGGGGGGGGGGGGGGGAACAGGGTTGGAAGAGCCAACCAGGAAGGACAAGGAAGAGTGCACTGGAGAGGGAAGAATCATGGACTAGGAGGACTCCTAGAGTGAAGGAAACAGGAAATCCTGAGAGGTGGTCATCCTGCTGAGAGGCCGCATCTAAGTCACCAGTGGATGCCCCTGGCGGGTAACCAGGTGTGGCTGTGAGCGGCCTCTAGGAAAGCAGTGTCGGTTCACAGGTGAGACACACAAGAGGCAACTGGAGGAGCCAAGACATCAAGAGGCACAACGGTGCAGCCTGCCTGCTTCACGGTGGCGTGCGTCCCTGCAGGTTCCTGCCTGCCCACCTGCCTACCACACCTGTGGCCCAGAATGGCTCTACCTCAAACAGGGCCAGGTTCCTGTCGTAGTACTCGTTTCCTCTGGAAGCCTCCAAGGGACAAAGGAAAGGGCTGTTCTCTCTGTGGTTGCCATGTCCTGCGGAGAGAGAAGGACAGAATCCGGTCAGGGCTGCCTCCGGAGTCCTCAGGCTGCTCCGCTGGCTCCCGGCAGGCCAGCTCACAAAACACCGTCTCTGCGGAGCCCTGCGGGAGCCGGTGCTAGCAGGCGGGGCCTCAGTCTCCCCATCAAGTCCCACCCGTCTCCTTGCAGAGCCAGGGATGGCAGAGTGGCCAACGACCAAAACGCAGCGCACCATTCCCTCCAGCAGCGCAGGGAACCGGTGAGAAGGCCCCAGACTCGCTGGCTGGGGCACCTGCACGTGCTACCGCCGAGGGGCGGGGCCTCCGGGAGGGGCGTGGCCCGCATTTGCTCGCCCTCTGACCCCCCACCCCCACCCCATTTGGTAATACCCAGCGAGACAGGCGCCAAAGCCTCGGTGTCCTCCGGGCCTGCCCAGGTGCTGCCCTCCAGGTAGATGAATCCACAGAGAGCACCATCGCCCGCCATGGTCAAAGTCCACCTACTAGCTGCCCCACCATGCACTGCGCGGGGCCTCCCAGGGGCATGCTGGGAGGAGGGGCAGCGGGAGGCTGTTCAGAGAGCGGAAGGGGGCGCAGGATGCCGTCTAGGGTCATAGTCCAAAGCCGGGCTGGGTGGGTCTGGACTGAGAAGGGACCGCTGGCTGGAGCCGCTTGTTGGCCTCCCTGGCCCAGGTGTCGGCTGCTCGCCCAGACTAGGTGCCTGGCCTATCAGTGCCACCTCCCCTCCGCCCCAACCCCCACCCCCAGGTGCCTCAGCCTCAAGGAAACCTCGCAGAAAGGAACCAGATGCCCTCTCTAAGTAAGCCCGCCTCACCTCTCAAAGCTTGGCTGATTTTTCTGGCCGCCCTGTATGCGCACCCTTCCCTGCTTTCCAAACTGTCCCTTGTGAGTCTCGGGAGGTGACATTCCCAACTTCCCATCAGGCAGGCAGAAGGCACCCAGTACTCCCTTTCTAAGTGGCTGGTTTTTGTTTGTTTGTTTCCCCTCCCTCCAGACAGTCTGGTAGCTGCGACAGTGGTTGGAGGCCTCAGGGCAAATGGGAAGCTGACATCTGGGTTCAGAGAAGCCGAGTGGGTGGTGAAATGACTGGCAGCCGTGCTGGCCTGGTGTCTGGTGATGGAGGTCGAGTGTCGTCAGTGACAGAGCCTAGTGGGGTATTCGGGCTATTCACTGACCATACCTGGTTTTGTAAAGACTACCTACCAACCTTATCTGGTTAAATAGTCTATAATTTCATTTCTCTTGTTTGCAGCAAAGAATGCTGAATGAGGAATCCTCCTTCGTCTGATACATCATCCTCTTGCCATCGGTATGAGACTTAACTTACCTTCTCTAAGCCGACATTACTCAACAGGTGCTGCTCTGAGGATTCTGCGTTACCCAAGGAGATTGATTGACAGGTAAAGCTGATGACAATTTCTGAGGCAAAGTCCACTCTTCTTTCGAACAGAATGTGAAAATAGGACATCACCTCATCTAGGATCCTGGACTATCTAAGCGAGCCAAGCAGCTCAGTCCCACAGTCTACAAGGGTGTGCGTAGACCAATGCCAATGGCACAACTGACAAAGGCAGCAGGAGGTCAAAGCCTTATGGCAGCGGTTCTCAACCTGTGGGTCGCAACCCCTTTGGGGGTCAAACGACCCTTCCACAGGGGTCGCCTAAGATCATCAGCAAACACATATATAATTACATATTGTTTTTGTGATTAATCACTATGCTTTAATTATGTTCAGTTTGTAACAATGAAAATACATCCTGCATATCAGATATTTACATTACGATTCATAACGGTAGCAAAATGACAGTTATGAAGTAGCAACGAAAATAATTTTATGGTTGGGGCTCACCACAACATGAGGAACTGTATTAAAGGGTCGCGGCATTAGGGAGGTTGAGAACCACTGCCTTATGGGGTCACATAGCTCCTCAGACACCCTATGATATGTATTATGTTCAGGATCAAGATAAGGAGCCACAAGAAAAATCTGAAAACCCAGTAACATTGCCTATTATAGTGATGGCCCTTCAGTGAGAAGCCTCAGAAAAGTACACTTTAAGTCAGATGCTTAAGTTTGTCAGAAAATGGCAGCTACAGAGCTCATTGTTTTTCCCTTTCTGCCTTGGCTGCCAGGAATTTCCAAGCTAATTTTGTTGTTGTTAATCCTTGTCCGAGGATCTTTTTTTCCATTAATTTTTAGAGCGAGTGGAAAGGAAGGGGAGAAACAGAAACATCAATGTGAGAGAGACACATCAACTGGTTGCCTCTCACATGCACCCCGACCAGGGCCAGGGATCAAGCCTGCAACTGAGGTACATTCCCTTGACCTGAATTGAGCCTGCGACCCTTCAGTCCACAGGCTGACACTCTATCCACTGAGCTAAACCATCCAGGGTTCTCCAAGCCAAATTTATTCTTTAGTTGCAGTCACCATCTGCGTTATCTCAGAGCCCTTACCCCATTCCTCTGCATAGTTTTGATTTTTCTGAGGATAAGTCCTTTGGGGAGACACTAAGGGGAGGAGCCTGCAAGGAGGGGGGTGACATATCTCTTCTGATCCTTTGTGAAGTTTGAAATAAATTCTAAATTATTCTAACATCATCCACTGCAGTCTGCCCTAGCATCGTAGCCTTGTCTCTGAGGAGACTGAACTAGTATCCAGAAAACACAGAGCCAGGCACAAAGCAGTTCCCCAAAACTGGCTGTGGACGGTCCTCCAAGACCTAGCAGATCCCTTGTCCCTTCAGCCATGACTCCAGGGCACCTCAGAGCCCTTCCAAGGGTTGCCTCGAGGCCTCACAGCAACCCTCCATGAGCTATCATTTACCCCCTTTTAGCAGCAACAAAAGTAAGCTCAGAGAGATTCAGAGGCAAGGTCACCCAATAAGAAGGGCTAAACTTGGGTCCCAGGATTCACCAGAACCAGGTAGGAGCTGAGCTACAGGCTCCCCAAATCTTATTCTAGGCCCCAATCCATCCTAGGATGCATCCCAGGGGGCAGTACAAGATTTTAACTGGAGAAGTGTCTGGGGCTTGCAATTCGGCCAAGGTGCACATACCCAGGGCTCTTGGTGTTGAGATGGCTGGCAGGCTGGCTTGGATTCCTGACCCTCCCTCTCTGTGACTAAGGGCAACTTGCTTACCCTCTCTGTTGTTTGGCATCCTCTTCTGGTAAGTAGAGACCATAACACCCACTCTTCTAACTGCTCAGACGCATCAGAAAAGGGACAGTCTGGTGCCAGACGCCCAGCAGGCATTTCTTAGAACTCCCTAAAGCCTCATTATAAGGACAGCTCCCATGAGACTATGGGAATATGTGTTTGTGAGTGTGGGGTGCTCTAAGCAAGTGTCTGGGTGTCTGTACTGCCCTCAGCTATTCCAAAAATTCCACGGCAGGTCTGGGCATGCCTGCCAGACTGAAGCTGCTCAGATACCACCTGAAATCCTCAGGGAGCCAGAGCATGGCATGGGCCTGGGGCTGCCTGTGAAGTACACATATATACGTATTCCTGACTGCAGCTGCGAATGCACCAGCTGCAGATGGGTATCCAGGTGACACTTCTGATCCCTGTGCTCCCAGGCATCTGCCAGGGGTACTAGAACCTCTACACACAGCCCTTAGAGCAGAGGTATGGACCTTTAGAGATTTAAGTGCCAGGCTGGGGGTACCCCTGAGATGGACCTGAGGCCTTCTGTGCCCCCAACCCTTTGCAGTCCCCACCAAGAGGGGTCACAGTCACTCACCAGGGCGCAGAGAGTCCCCCATACCGCACACACAGCCAAGGAATGAGAGGAGGAAGGGTGATGTGGGAGGAGCTGGCCCAGCCTGGAGGGACCTGGCAGGACTCAGCCAATGTGACTCCAGGTCCCTGCAGTCACCCTGTGAGAGGCCAAGGCGGGGCCAGAGACTAGGCTCAGCTTTGCCTGCCCGCTGGTCCAGGCTGATCCTAGGGATGCGGCCCAGCGCAGCCTTTGGGAGGGAAAACCTCCCCAGAACTAAAGGGAGCAGGGATGTTGGCTCCTGCTCTGACCACTGGAACAAAGCTAGGGGCAGGTCAGGGCACCAGGGTAGGGGGCTGGGGTGTGTGCACCAACATGACTGTCAATCCTGTCAAATCCCAAGATGTCCAGCAGCCCATGCCTCCCTACACGGCAATCAGGTGACTCACATACAGCCATCCCCCACACCAGGTATGGATCATCTCAGTCATGTCACCATCACGGACAATCCAAGAGCTAGGTCAAAATCACATCACCTAGCACATGCCACTGACACGCATGTTCTCTGCATACCTCCATATGGTCGGCCACAGACACAGGCATTTGTCATCAGTCATATCTGACACCCCTGCAGGAAAGTGGTCCTGAGAACATGCTACCCTGAACCTGCCTTCACCCTGTAATACCACACAGCTACACACTAGCACAAGCATAATGACACATGCATATGCCACTGTACATGCAGACACATGTTCCCAGCAGTGTTCATACTCCAAGGGTGGGCCCTGGCAAGGACAGCCGTCTGGGGGCCTCCGGGAAGCAAACGGAGAAAGGGGCCTGGGGGGAGGCAGGCACCTGGGAGGAGGCAGGAGGGGCTCACCTTCAGGCCCAGTTCTAATACCTAGGCTAAGAGTTAGGGAGCTGGCGGCCCCGACTCCGGGTTTGAATCCCCTGGTGCAAATTGTGTAACGGCTGTCTGTCTCAGTCACTCCTTCCTAAGTGCGAGTCACAGGACCGACCCCGTGGAGGGGAAAGCGGTCGGATGAAGCGAGTTAACTCACGTAAAGCACCGAGACCAGCCTGGTTCCGTGCGAGGGCTCTCCGGATGCCCGCTGTACCTGCAGATGTAAGCGGGGTCCGCCCGAGTGCGCTCACAGGCAGTGAGGGGCAGACCCCCTGCGCAGGCACGGCCCTCTCCCGCAGGCCGAGCTCAGGGAGGCGCAGGGACGGCGGAGGGCAGGGGCGTCTGTGTCAGAGGCGCTGAGCACAAACGGGGGGGGGGGGCGAAGCGAGAGGAGGCTGGAGGCGACCACAGAAGGCGAAGGGATTGGGGCGCGGGCAGCGGCGATCCCAGCTAGGAAGAGCCAGGGATGGAGGCTCCTCGCCGTTATTCCCGCGCCTCGGGGCCTCCTTTGAGTCGGCCACGTCTGCAGCCCCCGCCCGTGGCCAGCAAGGGAGGAGCTGGGGTGGGGAGGGCGTCCCGACAGCGGGCGGGCCGGGGCCCAGGAAAATCGTGTCTGCGCTCGCGGAGCAAGGGACTGGCGGCGGCGGCGGCGGCGCCGACTAAGAAAAGTTGGCCCCGCATCGACGTGTGCGCGATCGGGCCAGGTGTCTGCGTGAGCGCGGGCCCGCGTGCTCCGCTCCCCTCCCGGCCCCCGCCAAGGCCCCATCCGGGCGCGCCCTCACCGTCAGAGTCATCCCGCTCCGCGCGCTCCCCGTAGTCCACCCAACTGAGCCCCTCGAGGTTGTCATAGTCGCCGCGCCGCGGCCCGTCCACCGGCACCACGGTGAAGTGAGGCATCGCACGCCCGCCGCCCTGCCTCTCCCGCCGCCCCGGCCGCCTGCCCAGCTGTCCCCGCCGCTCCGGGCCGGCGCACCCCGCCCGAGCGCATTCCTCCCCGCTGCGCTCACTTCCTCCGCCCGCCCCCCGGGCCGCCCCTCGGGGGCGGGGAGCAGGAGGGGCTGGCCCAGCTCCTCCCCTAGGGGGCCCTGGAGTGGCGAAGCCCCTCTGGAGGGGGGCTTTCCAGTAGCTTCAGGCCTTGGGGAGGGCCTGATGGCTGTGTGACCTTGGGCGAAGAACGCCCTCTCTGAGCCCCAGATGTGGTACTTGTGAAAAGGGGGACTACGCGTCTCCCTCTTGGGGTTGCCTGAGGACAACGTGAGCTGGGGTGCGGGGTGCACTGGCTCTGCGCTCTGTGCCTAGTAAACTCTCAGCGACATTTCTCAGGGGCAGGGAGGGATCAGCAGGACGGGCCTGGGATCGCAGAGGCCCTCCCAGTCCTGCCCAGGGACTCCCGCCTTTCCTGGGTATTCAATCCCCTATCCATTTCCCTCAACTCGGTTTCCCACCTCTCCTCTGAGTCCCTGGAAACCCAGTCCCTGCGAAGGTCATCCCTTCCCGGCTTCCCCTCTCCCCAGGTGGAGGCAGCAGGGATCCTGGCCCCTTTCCCAGAGGCTGCTGCCTCATCCACAGGAAGGACACAGATCCCCCGGGCCCGCCCCTTTTGCCCCTTTGGGAGGCTACGTTGTTCTATTCTTTAGTCAAATTCTTTCACCTTAATTTTACTGTCTCACTTCCTGGGGGTTCCTTTACCCAAATCGTTTACTTACTTGCTCTAAACTTTTCTTTCACTTTCCACAATACTGCTTCAGATAACTCACACAGCTGGCTTTACTTTGACATCTTTATCTTTCTAGGGGTCCTTCCAGCCGTTCTCTATCAGAAAACCCCAGAGCCCATCTTCCTTGTCTATCTCCATTTTCCTCCCCTTTATGGCTCACGGGGCTTTAGAACATCAGAATTAGGTGTATCTTCCCAACCAAATTCTGACTGCCTCCTCTTCCCAACCTCCAGCTTAGGGCAGAATCAGGAGTCAGCGTCCCTGGGCCTTGCTGGAGGACCTCTGAGCTGACCACCGTTCTGGCCCCTATCCCACAGTCTTCCCAGCCCGTGTTTGTCCACTTAACTTCCTGTCCCCTCCTGCTGCCGTCAGTTGGCCATAGTAGCAGCCTTCCAAATGGACTTCTTGGTCTCTCCCCCACTCATGGTAAGCCTCCTCTTTTTAAATTTATATTTATTTTTTAATTGATTTTAGAGAGAAAGGAAGGGAGAGGGAGAGAGAGACATCTCTCAGCAGCCTCCTGCATCCTCCCACTGGGACAGAGCCTGCAACCCGGGCATGTACCCCAACCGGAACACGTATCAGTGACGTTTAGGTGCATGGGACAACAACCAGCCAACCACGCTGTGCCACACCGGCCAGGGCTAGAGCCACCTCTTCTGAAGAGAAAGCCCAGTCACTTCTTGGCCCACAAGTCCCTGCTTCATCTGGCTCCCCAGCCTCTCCAGCTACACCTCTCCCCATCCTCCTGCCCAGCCTCAACCCTTCTGTCTTTCACTTCCTCAAACTCAGGGAGTTTCTGCAAATCACTTGCTGTGCACTCGGACAGGATGCCTTTCAACCCTCTGTCCCCACCCTCACTGACCAAGCTCCTCCATATGGCGGAGTCCTCAGCCTGCAGCACCACCTCCTCCCCAGAAGACTTCTCAGGCACAGATCCTGACACCCTACCTTGTCCTCCCTGGCTCGTGTTCCCCTGGGACACTTTCCCTTCATAGTACCCACTGCTGGGAGAAGGCCTTGTGGGGATCTTTGATTAACGTTTTCCACGCCCACTAGATGGTGGAGTTCACGAGAGCAGGACCCTTTCAGTCTTGTCACTTTGGTATCCTCAGTCCTTGGCCCCAGGGTGCGTGCCAGGGTGTACTACGAGCCTTTAACAAGAGAAGAGTGGCTGGGGTTTGTGATTTGGCCAGACACATGTTCTCAGCAGTGTTCACACCGCTCCCGCCCTGCCATCACACACACGGCCTCTCTCCTCTGGGGTGAGGTCAGATGCTGTGTGGGAGAGATAGGCCACTGAAGCCCAACAGACAGCCTTCGCTCCAGGGAATTCTGTGGCTAGGATGCCACTTCCCCCAGACCGTTCGTTGACTGACCACGTAGTCTGCACCATCAGGGTACTCACAGGCAAAAATAAGCTCACAGGCAAAAAGAAAGCACAGACATTTTTTTTAAAAAAATATATTTTATTGATATTTTACAGAGAGGAAGGGAGAAGGATAGAGAGTTAGAAACATCGACGAGAGAGAAACATCGATCAGCTGCCTCCTACACACCTCCCACTGGGGATGTGCCCGCAACCAAGGTACATGCCCTGGACCGGAATCGAACCCGGGACCCTTCAGTCCGCAGGCCGACGCTCTATGTGTTGAGCCAAACCGGTTAGGGCAAGCACAGACATTTAAAAAGAAAACATCTTTCAGGAAAATTATTAGAACACACTGATCAACAGTTCAAGATTAGCCTAATCAACATATTACAAAAGATAAGGGAGAATATTAGCAATATGAAACAAGAATATACTAGTATATAAAAAAGAATAAGCAGAACTATTAGATATGAAAAATATAGCTGTTCCAGTGATCTATTACTATGTAACAAATTACCCCAAAACATAGTGGCTTAAAACAACAATCAACAAAAACATTAATTTGCTCACAAAGCTTCAATTTGCGTAAAGCTCGTCTCTACTCCACATGGCATCAGTTGGAACCAGAGGATTTACTCCCAAGATGCCTCACTCACATGACTAGCAAGTTGTGACTGGCTGTAGGCAAAGAGCTCAGTGAGACTGTGGACCAGGGCCCTGGGTCCTCTGCATGTGACCTGTCCGTGGGCTGCGTGGCTTCTCCACAGGATAGTGGCAGCAGTCCATGGGTAAGCATCCCAAGAAGCAGGGAGTAGACGCTGACATTTCTCCAGGCCTAGGCCTGGAAACAGGCACTACCTCACTTCTTCGTATTTTACTGGTCAAGCAGTTACAAAGTCCCGATTTAACAGGGGATTGGAAGGTACGGTCCCCATCTCTGGATGGGAGAAGTATCAAAGAAATATGGGACCAGGTATAAAAATTACTGCAATAATATCTGAAACAAAGAATACAATAGGTGATCTAATAGCAGAAAGTTATCATTGAGGATGAATTAGAAAGTTGGAAAGACCAAATTAAGGAATTCTCCCAAAAGAAGAAAGAAAAAATGATTGGTGATTAGGGGGAATGAGGGGCTGAGGAGTAACTGCTTAATGGATATAAGGTTTCCTTTTAGGGTGATAAAAATGTTTTAGAGCCAAAACCGGTTTGGCTCAGTGGATAGAGCGTCGGCCTGCGGACTGAAAGGTCCCAGGTTCGATTCCAGTCAAGGGCATGTACCTTGGTTGCGGGCACATCCCCAGTAGGAGATGTGCAGGAGGTGGCTGATCGATGTTTCTCTCTCATCGATGTTTCTAACTATCTCTCTCCCTTCCTCTCTGTAAAAAATCAATAAAATATATTTAAAAAAATGTTTTAGAACTAGACGATGATGGTGGTTACACAACATTTTCAGTGAATTAAATGCCACTGAATTATTCATTTTAAAAGGGTTAATTTTATAGTACATTCGTTTCTTTTTGAAAAAAATTGATTTCAGACAGGAAGAGAGGGAGAGAGAGATAGAAACATTAATGATGAGAGAGAATCATTGATCAGCTGCCTTCTGCACGCCCCCCCCCTCGCCCCCCACTGGGGATCAAGCCCACAACCTTGGATATGTACCTTGATCGGGAATTGGATCTTGACCTCCTGGTTCAAAGGTCAATGCTCAACCACTGAGCCACGCCAGCCAGGCAATGTGTTAATTTCAATAAAGACAAATTGTTAGACATATAGAGAGAACTGATAAATACACCAGCACAATAGAAGATTTCAACACAACTGACACGGTTACAAATAAGTGAAGAAAACCCCCAGAAAGGATATAAAAGATTTTAACACAGTTAATGAACTTGACCTAATGGACATCTATATCCATATTTTTGCCAAGTATACTTGGAACACTTACAAAAATTGATTATTGGTTGTGAGGAATACCTCAATAGAACTGCTTCCAACCATGATGGCATAATAGGGGCCAAATGTACCTCTCTGTGTAAATTAAATAGAACTGTATAAAACAATGGTTTTCAGACAATAGACAATAGGTGATATAGGACTATGATCCCAGATGGAAGAGAAATAAATGATGTGAGTCCTATGATTGTATTAGCTTATTGCCTAGAGATAACTTCCATGCCATAGTGTGGGAGTGTGTGTGTGGGGGGGAGGGGATCCTCAACTCAGAACCTCATGCTCCTGCTGAATTGAGGAGAAAAATAGCCCAGCCGGTATGGCCTAGTGGTTGAGCGTCGACCTATGAACCAGGAAGTCACAGTTCTATTCCTGGTCAGGGAACATGCCCACGTTGCAGGCTCGATAATTCTCTCTCATCGATGTTTGTATCTCTCTCTCTCTTTCTCTCTCCCTTCCTCTTTGAAATAAATAAAAATATATTTTTCTAAAAGAAGAAAGAAAATTCCCTAGCCAGTTTGGCTCAGTGGATAGAGCGTCAGCCTGCAAACTGGAAGGTCCCGGGTTCGATTCCAGTCAAAGGTTATGGGCTGGATCCCCAGTAAGGGGGGGGGGGTGCAGGAGGCAGCCAATCAATGATTCTCTCTCATCATTGATGTTTCTATCTCTCCCTCTCCCTTCCTCTCTAAAATCAATCAATATATATATATATATATATATATATATATATATATATAAGAAAGAAAAATAAGCCCTGCATTTGAGAAGGCCAAAGCAGCTAGAATCTGCAGGACAGAATACCATCGAGGAGGAAGCTACACAAAGAGAGAGGCCTGGAGATCTGCAGAGGGTCCCCCCTTGAGTCGTTCAGAGGATTGATCTGTACACACATACGAAGAAGTTTATATAAGACCAGAGAAAGAACCACTAGAAAGATGTCGGCTGAATAATTCCTGGAGCTCACATATTTGTGTTCCTGCCAGTGAGGGTGAAAGACCTTTCAATATATGGAACATTAGCTAGACTCCTCAGAAGAGCATTGCCTTAGGAGTCAGGCTAAATTAGCTAGAGATGAAATAACAGTCCTGACAAAGCTTTGCGGTCAACCCCTAGAAGCGGATAGACCCATCCTCCCCCAAATTTGGGTCAGATGTCAAGACTGATAAGGCTACATGTACTCCAAGAGGATGTAGAAACTTTATTACTCGCATAATAAGGCTTTCTGGGGAGAACAGGATGACCTCCCAAACCAGTCCAAAATGGCTTCAGAGAGCTGAGAAAGAGCACTGACTTGGAGCTTATGGATATACTGTACCCAGGAAAAGATGCTCCACATCATTTAGTCATTAGATAAATGCAAACCAAAACCACAATGTGAGATTGGTGGCGAGATATCATTTCACACCCTTTAGGTTAGCTATTATCACAAAAAATGCAAGATAAGTGCTGGGGAGGATGTGGAGAAATTGAAACCCTTGTACATTGCTGAGTGGGGATGTAAAATGGCACCGCTGCTATTGAAAACAGTATGGTGGTTTTGCAAAAAGCTAAACCTAGAATTGCCCTATGATTCAGCAATTTCATCCTAGGCATGTGCCCAAAGGAATTGATAGCAGGGACTCAAATAGATACCTGTATGCCAATGTTCATTGTATAGCCAAAAGATGGAGGCAACTCAGGTTTCCATCAACAGATGAATGGGTAACAAACTGTGATGTCTATGTACCAGGGATTTTGTGTGTGTGTGTGTGTGTGTGTGTGTGTGTGTGTGTGTGTACCAGGGACTATTATCTACACTAATAAAAGAGAAACATGCAAATTGGTGTCACTCTGCTACGCCAACCAGCCAATTGGATGAGTATGCAAATTAACCCAACGAAGATGGCAGTTAATTTGCATACGTAGGCACAGAGCAAAGACTGAAGGCTCTGGCCAGACTGAAGACTGAAGACTGAAGAGCCAAGCCTCACTGCAGCCGGACCAAAGGCCTGGGTCCCGGGTGTGGGAGGAAAACCAGTGCCAGCAGCCAGGGGAAGGAAGGCCTATTGCGCGAATCTTCGTGCAACGGGCTTCTAGTTCATCCATAAAAAGGAATGAAGTCTGGATTGCCCCCTCCCATGGGAAAGAGGAAGGACACTCACACCTGGTTCCATTCCTAAAATGTTTATTCTTAGCATATGTTTGTGCCTGGATGACTAGGAGGGGGACTTTGGGAGACTCCTAAGGTGACCTCTGGGAAACTGACCAGGTCACCAGAGCCACAGGATGAGGACTGAGACGGTGGCAGTAGCCATGAAACCTAGGACAAGGTGTGGGGAGGCTTTTGGGGGACTCTGGAGAATATGATTGCTTGGCCACTTGGTCACATCCAGGTGTGTGGCCAGGTGTTCACGCTGAGTCACGAGGTGGGAGTGGCAGGACCTGCCCACCTGCCTGTCTGGAAACTCATCCTCTGCAGGGTTCTGGCCACTGTTTTCATCTCTCACCTGCAAGTGGGAGTCAGTAGTCAGTGGCTCCCCCAGTGCACCCCTCACCTGCACACCACAGAACCATCCTTTTGCTCAGCCCACCTGTTCCACTCGTCTGAAGACCCGTAGCAGATTTCCACGAAGGACACCCTGGAGCTCTTTCTCACTCCAGCCACGCCTCAGTAACTCTTCTATCAGAACCGGGTATGTGGATACATTCTCCAGCTCCCGAGGGAACCTGTGCAAACACCAGCCAGCCAGCTGTGGGACCATGGCCCTGATCCTTGTCTACGGCCATTGTCCCAACAGCCCCAGTCACATGGGAAACTGAAGGCCATTGTTCTTTAGACTACTGAACGCCACTTTGGAAGCTCTCTGAAGACTAGGCTTCTGTAGCATCTACCCACTGAACAGATGATCAGCCCACAACAGACCTGCTGGGTTGGGACCGGAGCTTGTGCAGGCAGATGAGCTCTGCCTGTGGGAGGTGATGACCTCGAGTGGAGGTGGGTCCAGTGGACCACAGAAGGGACAGGGAAAGCCCAGGACACAGGCCCTGAGAGTGGGGAAATATAAAATTGTCTGGAAGACAAGAGCCTGTGGCTGCGGTTTGAAAGATGGGAGGACCACAGGATGGGGAACTATAATTCCCTCCTCTATCCCAGCCCAAGAAAAAACCCAGGGAAACACTCACCGGCCAGACCCGTCATAATTTCCACCAATCCCGATGAACTCAGATCCAATGACTGCCTTGATGTGGTCAAAGTGATCTAGAGGGTGGAGATTGGTGGTGGGCAGCACTGGGCTGGAGTTAGACCCTGGGATCAGCCCTGGGGAGGTTAGTGGTGGGCAGCCCTGCCCTGGTCTGGTGAAGCTCAGCCCTGGCCAATCCCCTTGCCCATAGTACTCCAGGCCATGGCAGCTGACTCTACAGAGCTCCTAGCCAGTTGTGAATTCTGAAGTGGCCACAAGCTGGACACTGGACCTAGAGTGAACTTCAGAGCCACCTCTTTGCATCTTTTCCTACCCAGAAGCCACCCTGCCTCTGGGTTCCTTGAGAGCCTGGTTGGGGTCTGCCTGCCTGTCCTGTCCAGAGGCGTGGGAGTAAAACTGAGACGCAGAAGCAGAGGCAGATGCTTGCCCAAACCCATCAGCATTGATTGTGGGTCCAGATCAGGTGGCCATGAAGAGCTGTATATACTTCCCAAGGTCTACCTATTGCCCAACAGGTGTGCTAGCTCGCTGGAGCTGTCCTGAGGACCCCGGTGGCCACAGACCCAAGCTAGAACTGCGCAAGGAGTTGAGGTCGGGCTTACCTGCCACAGTGGACACATTAGCAAACAGGTTGCACTGTAAAATCCCCATGGACAGCGTCACCATCACAATGCCACCATTCTTTCTCTACAGGGATAAACAAATGGATACTCAGCTTGGCCCTTCAGTCCTGATGACCTGCCCCACCCCTGGAGGGCCCTCCTATGAGGACCATACTCAGTCCTGGCTTCAGAGATTGGAAGACACTTCTCCTCTGAGTTTGTGGGTCCCTGGGTAGAACTGATTTGGACTTGAGTTTCAGAGATGGGGAGGGTTAACCAGCCTTGAGTCCAAAAGTGAGGCCTGGGCTGGTAGCTTTGTTCAGGGTCAAGAATCTTTGTATGAAGCATGCTTAGCCCTGGTTTGAGGGCTGCGGTGGCCACTCACAAGAAGTTGCAGGATGTCGTCTGGAACATTCAGGAAATGGTTGCATACAGCCCTGGCAGCTGAGTGTGAGAAGATCACAGGAGCCCTTGATACCTTCAGCACTTGTTGCACCAAGGTGTCTGACGCATGGGACAAGTCCACCATCATGCCCAGGCGATTCATTTCCCCTACCACCTTCTGCAGGGACAAATTTTTTGTTTGTTTATTTGTTTGTTAATCCTCCCCCAAGGATATTTCTCCATTGATTTTTAAGGAGAGGGAAAGACAGAGAGAAACATCGAAGTGAGAAAAACACATCGATTGGTTGCCTCCTGAACAAGCCCCGACCAAGGCCCATGCTCGGGAGGAGCCTGCAACCGAAGTATGTGCCCTTGACTGGAATTGAACTCGGGACCCTTTGGTCTGCAGGTCTTTGCTCTATCCACTAAGCCAAACCAGCTAGGATGGGACAAATATTTTATTTGGGGGGTGTGTGTGTCATAGATGCACGTGTGCACATATCTATAGGGAACAGGTGGGTTCGGGTAGGGAACAGGAGTCCTCACCTCACCGAAGCTTGTCAACCCACTGACGTTGGTGTAGAAGTGGTCTTCAAACTTGACGGAACTCTCTGCCCTGCAGAACAGCCAGTGGAGGGCCATCTAGTGGGCCACACCTTGGCCATCAGAGCCTGGGGACTCTGCCATCCCTCTGTTCATGCATCCCACCTCCAGAGCAGGGTAAGGATGTAGGCCAGCTGCTATCTGGGAGTGTGAGGGACCTGCCGGCAGTCCAGCCTCCCTCTGGACACCTCTGTCCTCACCTCTCTGGCAGTTTCCCCGCCATCCTATCATTTCGCTACACTCACCAGGGCGTGTTGCAGGTGAAGGTGAGTGTCAGGTAGCGCACTCCCAGCAGATAGAAACTACGCAGAACAGAGAGGCTGCTGTCCAGTGAGTGACCGCCCTCCACACCAATGAGGCAGGCCAGCTTTTGAGTGCTGTTCAGATCTAGAAGAGGGTGGATGATCAAGTGGTCCGGAACCGGGCCAGATGCACCAGAGGAGTCCCCTGACTACCCCCAACCCCCGCCCCCCATTTGACAGCCCACCTTTGACTGAGGTCACAAGCTCCAGTTGAGCGTAGGAAGCACACATGCGATGAATGAGGTCAATCTGCTCCAGCGTGAGGCGTATGGCATCCTGTCCCTGGGTCTGGCAAGGGACGTAGGCTGACCAGAACTAAGGGTAGGCCCAAGGGTCCAGAATGGGGTCAGACCTTTGGCCTGCCACTCCTCCTCAGCCCCCAAGGTACTCATTCGGGTCAGTGGCCTAAGTGAGGCCGACCCCATGGCACCTTGATAACCATTCAGCTTGCTGCCAGCAGCCAAACTGTGGGCTCAAGACACATCATCCTTGCCTGCTGTTTGTCTGTGTGCTGTGTGAATACCCCAAGGCCAACTCACCATGTCCTTTGTGGTCTCGGCACCTCCCACCATCACCAGGGATTTTCTGATCATTTTCTGTGTGTCTCCACAGAACCTAGGGATCTATGTAGCCAGGCTGTCTTGGCCTCCAACATCCCCACGCTCCCCAGCAACCACCTGATGACACATTGTGTCCTATGATACCCAGTCACCGGGTTCCTGTGGCCTCCACATTCCCCAGCAGCCATGCTGTGGCCCCCTGTGTGTCCCTGTGGTACCTGTGCACCCACAAGGCCATCCACGAGCTTGTCCAGGCTGGTCTGGCCACGACTGAAGTTGCGCAGGTTAACATCTTGTAGCCTGTTCTGGAAAAGCCGTCTCAGGAGCTGGGGCAGATGGTTGTGGCTGGGGGTGTCAAGACAAGGTTAGAGTGCGGACATGGCCTCAGGTCAGGCAAGACATGTCAGCATGCCTGGACCGGCCCTGTCCCACTCCACCTTCCCACCTCACACAGGCAAACAACAGGGAGACCTCTGGAGGCTCAGCTTGGGTTCCACCAGAAGCGGGATAATGGGGGGAGAGGGCCCATGAATGATGATGGAGAGAGTGCATTTAGGGGAGGTGTGAGGGAGCCTCCTCGCTAGCCCAGCGCGCAGGATCCCCTCCCCTGCCGAGGGGCGAGTTCAGCCCCCACCGCCCCCACGCGGCATCTACACACCCATCCACCAGCCGGAAGTCCCGCATCAGGGCCTGCGCGCGCTCCCGCAGTCTCAGGGCTCTGGGGGTGCTTGGCGTGGTTGGGGCACTGGGGACGTCGGGCATGGTCTTGGCGCTGGTAGTTCCCAGCGCTGTCGGGGCGCTGGGGGCGCCCGCAATGGTCCGAGCGCGGGTCACTGGCTTCAGCAGCAGCGACAGCAACAGCAAGAGCAGCAGACACGGCAGAGGCCGCCAGCCGAGCACGCGGGGACACTCGCGGGCCGCGGGCCGCATGCCGCACAGGCGGGCCGGCGGGCAAGGGCTGGTTTTGAAAGCCTGAGAGAGGCAGACGGTCCGCCGACCGTCGACTTAGATGACTCAGCGGCGCGGCTTCGAGAGCAGGAGGGTCAAGACGCTGGGAAGACTTCCAGGGATCCGGAACGCCGTCGCACTGCGTGGCCGCCAGGGGGCACCGCGGCCCTCCTGCTCCCAACGGGGAGAGCACCCCAATGGGCCAGGCAGGCCTCGGCCGCGAGCGCCCTCTGGCGACGCATCGTGGGCTCCCTCCACCCGGATCCCTCTGTCTGGGCTTCTGATAGGGACCGACTGACGAGGGAGTGGGCCAGGGGGGAAACTGGGAGGGACCCAGTCCAGGACAGGTACCTGGGTTGGGTTGTAGGCTCCTCCCTGGCCCCGGCCCTGGTGAGGGGATGTGCAGGAGGCAACCAATCAATGTGTTTCTCTCACATCAATATTTCTGTCTTTCCTTCTCTCTTCCACTCTCTCTAAAAATCAATAGGAAAATATCCTCAGGTGAGGATTTTAAAAAAGAAATTCAAAATCTAAAGATACTTTAAGTATTTGTACCTCCATTTCAAATGTGAAATTAGGGCACCTATGACCTCCTTAATTTCTATTTGATGTGCACTTTTCCCATAATAACTGATATTCTCATTAGGTGATTTATACATTTCCAATTTCTTTCTCCACATTTATTTGTCTAAAAAGGTATTTATTTCCCTTCACTTTTGAAGAATATTTCACTTCACAGAATTCAACAGTAGTAGTTACTTATATTCAGCAGGTAAAGATATTCCACTGTGTAAAGATGTCCATTATTCCTTCCTCCTCCACCCCCCCCCCCCAAAAAAAAAACACACAACTTTATTATTTCCATTTGGTTCAATGCATGGGAGAGGACTCCACGGTGGTTAAAAAGATGCTTTGCAGGCCCTGGCCAGTTGGCTTGGTTGGTTGGAGCATTGTTCTGTACACAAAAAGGTTACAGATTCGATTCCTGGGTTGTGGGTTCTATCCCTGGTATCCAGAGAAAACCGATCAATGTTTTTCTCTCTTTCCTTTCCTCTCTGTAAAAATCAATAAAAACATACCCTCAAGTGAGGATTTTCGTGGTTTCAGGGCGGTCAGCAAAAGCTAGACACCAGAGGAACGCAGAGAGGCCCCTCAAAGGCCTCTGGGCTCCAAAGGCTCCTTGTCTGCTTTGAGGGTGAGCCTCTTGAAGAGACACTCACTCAGCCCAGCCTGGGGACGGGCCGGCCTTCAGAGATTAGTCAGATCGTCGCCCATCTTCTTGATGAGTTTCAGTTCCTCATCCAAGAAGTGGTTTTCCAGGAAGTCAGAGAGATGAGGTTCTGTGAAGGTAGAACCAGGCGTGCAGATCCAAAAGGGCCTCGTTCAGGTGCTTCTCCATGACCATGGCAGCTTCCATGACATCCTGAGTTTTACCCCACTTATCTTGGGAAGGCTTCAGCACGTCCTGGAAATGTATTCGGCCACCATGCTGGTTTTGCATCTTTAAAAGATGCTGGGTGCCCTTGCACTTCTCCTCCGACATCTTGAGGAAGTGGCCCCACCCTCCAGAGCCACACTGTAGTGGTCAAAATAGAAGCCCAGAGAGAGGTAGGTGTAGGAGGCCCGCAGATGCAGCTTGACCAGGCAGTTGAGGGCAGCCTCCACCTCGGTGGAATAATTCTGACGAATTAGGGGGCTCATGGTTGTTCAGCCATAAGGAGTTATGGTCCAAAAATGGTGTTTGCTGCCCTGGCTATTATGGCTCAGTTGGTTGGAGCATCTTGTACACTGAAAGGTGGCGAGTTTCATTCCTGGTCAGGGCACAGACCAGGAATTAGAACCCAGTTGTATGGAAGGCAACTGAAGATCTCTCTCTCAAATCGATGTTTGCTGTTCTGTCTCTCTCTCCCCCCTTCCTCTCTCTAAAATAACACACACACACACACACACACACACACACACACACACACACACACACAATGGTATTTGCTGGTCTTGGAGGCTGAGGATGGCTGAGGTGGTTCCAAAGGTGGTGAGTGGAAAACAGGTTGGAGGGAGGGTGGTTGGAGACGAAAAGGGGGTGTCCCTGAGTATGTTCTGTCCTAGCACTGTTGAAGCAAGAGACAGATCCGGGGGGCTGCCAGGGGCACTGCCCCATTATTTCTATTGAAAATTCCGTTGTATTGTTGTTCCTCAAGTTAATATGATTTAAAAAATATGACTGCTTTTAAGATAATCTTTTGTCTTTGGCTTCTTGAAGTTTGACTTTGAAATGCACAGTTTGGGACTATTATGAATAGTACTCTATAAATATTACTTTATATGCCTATGGGGGAATGTATGCATGCATTCTTCTTGCATATACTATATACTTTGAAATTGCTTCATCATGGGATATGCATAGACTATTAGTATTATCATTTTTATTAGCCATTATCTATTATCATGTTTATTATTATTAACTGGCCTGGGGGTTAGATGGGGTGATTGTCTTTAAGTAGCCTGTGCCTCTCAGAGAGGAAGTCTCTGGGGGTCAGGGAGGTGTGGCCCCATATCCAGGGCAGTCCAGCCACTGGAGGGCTCTGTCCAAATAGGAACAAAGGTCATTTGTGATCCACACAGGTTCCCTACTTGGGAATGTGAACTCAAATTCTCTGAAAGATCGTCAAATGGTAGTCCGTGGGTCAGGATGGGGATTGAGGTGCGTGACCCAGAGGAATCCACCCTCATGCAGCCAGAACCCAATCGCTTGGGGTTCCTCAAGCCATGACCTGCATGTCTTCCTGGAGTAACTGGTGGCTGAACAGCAGGGTCCCCCACCAACCACCAGTTTTGGGACCCACCACAGAGAAGGACACTCATGCCTGGTTCCAGTCTAAAATATTTATTTTCAGGAAATATTTGTGCCTGCACAAAGGGGCAACTTTGTGGGGTGTCCACAGCTGCCAAAGTGACATCTGGCAGAAAGAACTCGGTCACCAGAGCCACAGAATGACGGCTGGGAAGGAAGCAATAATTGTGAGGCTTGGGGCAATGTGGGGGGATGATTTTGAGAACGACTTCTTAGATGACAACTTCGGTTTCCAATGCGTAGGAGACTCCATTAGTTTCTGGTCTGGAGCCATATAATGTCTCTGATGCAGCCTCGGGAGGACCGAGCGGCAAGAGCTGCCCAGCTGCTCATCTGGGAACTCATCCTCTAAGGGCCTCTGCCCCTTGTTTTCCTCCCGAACCTGGAGGCAGCAGTGGGTGGTGAGGCAGCTCCCACAGCTTCCCCCAACCTGCTCAGCCTCCCGAGCGATGCTTTCGCCCGGCCCAGCACACCTACCTGCTCCACCTGTCTGAAGACCCGCAACAGATTTCCTCGAAGGACACCCTGGAGCTCTTCCTCATTCCAGCCACGACTCAGCAACTCCTCTATCAGTACTGGGTATGTGGACACGTCTTCCAGTCCCTGAGGGAAACTGTATGGCCGCCAGGCAACCAGTTGGCGGGCCCCATATCTGTTCCCTGGTCCTGTCTCAGAACCACAGCCTATGTGTTCGGGATCCATTGACCCCCAGCCCCAGTCAGATACGGGAAATGGAGACTGGGAGAGAGTAAATGATTCACCCCCTACTCTTCATTTTTCAGAATCAAAACTTCCTTGAATATTCGTCAAAACTCATTTGAATTGTATTAAGATCTATGCCTTTCACTGAATGCAAATTCTTCCTCTATGTATAAAAAGAAGAGCTTTTTAAGAACTGGATTGAGTCCAGCTGGTGTGGTTCAGTGGTTGAGCACCGACCTATGAACTAGCTAGGCAGATGAGCTGTCTGGTGGCTTGGCCAAATATGATGACTTAGAGTGAGGCCAATGGGCCACAATCAGACAAGAAAGTCCAGGAAACAGTTCCAAGGAGGGGAGATGCCAAGTGGGCCAGCAGACCTGTGGTCAAGGCCTAAAGGCCATGAGGACCAAGCTGTGGTGGACATGGAGCTGCGAAGGCCCCACTGCTGCACAGCTAGCTCCCGACAAGCCACGGGGAAGCACTCACCTGCTGGTCCCATCATAATCGCCGCCAATACCAATGAACTCGGATCCAATGACTGCCCTGATGTGGTCGAAGTGATCTGGGGGACGGAGAGTCAGCAATATGGGGCTTCCAGGGCAGGGGTGGGGGGTGGGGACTGGACTCTGCTGATTCCTCTTTTTGCAGCCTGTAGGCCATGCAGGCCAATTACTTCACGGCTTGGCCCCCAGTGTGCCAACTTGAGAGCCCTGAGCTTTTGACCTGATGTGATCCCATCTGTCTCTAGACTGGCCTTCAGATTTCTCGTAGATCCCAGCGCTACCAGTTTGGGCCATTTCACATCAGGATTCACCCTGCCTCACGTCTCCTTGAGAACCTATGGGTGCTCCTTTCCATGGATGTGAAAGATGGGAGAGGGACAAACACCACAGAGACCTAAGGGGCTGCCCAGTCCCTTGGCCAGAGGCAGGGGCAGGGCATTTTGGGAACTCCTACGGAGACACCCAGGCTTTATGTGTAACTGCCTCCCTTATACCCAACAGTATTGCACTATCCACTGTGGCTCTAGCTGTAACGGCACCAAGGTGCTGCGTATTGTGCATGTTTCAGTTTTGGGGGTCTGTGCCTACTGCCAATGGATGGGTCAAATGTATTGGTTGTTCTGAGGGTCCCCAGAAAAGCTTTAAGTCCAAATCAGAGCTGCTCAGAGAGCTCAGGTGGGGCTCACCTGCCACAGTGGACACGTTGGCCAACAGGTCGCATTCCAGCACGCCCACGGACAAGGACACCATCACGATGCCACCATTCTTCTTCTGCACGGGTGGAAACATTTACACTCAGCTTGCCCCTCCCTCCCCCAGCACAACCACCTGCCTGTTCACCAGCTGGGTGCCTGTGAGGAAGGAGTTCCACCATGACTTTGAGGTCAGAGGAAACGTCATCTCTCTGTTTTGTATGAATGGAGGAGAGTCAGTCCTGGTTTGGGTGAGGTCTTGGCCCTGGGTTTCAAGATTCAGAGGAGTATTTACCACCTAGAACCCTATGTTGGGTTCAAGAGTTCAGGGCAGATGTTCAGCTTAGGGTTTGGGAAAGTTGAGGGCACTGGGGCTCAGGTTCAAGGGTTCCTGTTGCAAACCTCTTGCTTTAGGTCAAGGGCCAGGGCGGTGTCTCTCACCAGAAGCTGTAGGATATCATCAGGAACATTCCGTTCATTCTCGCATACCCCCCGGGCAGCTGAGTGGGAGAAGATCACAGGTGCCTGCGACACTTCCAGGGCCCGTCGTGCCACGGCGTCTGAGACATGGGACAGGTCTACCATCATGCCCAGACGGTTCATTTCCATCACCACCTTCTGCAGGGAAAGGTTGGGCAGAAGGCATCAGGGGTGCCCATGTATGTGCATTTATTTGTAGGGAACGGGTGGGGTGTGTATATGCAGGTGGAGCAGGGTATGGAACCAGGGTTCTCACCTCACCAAAGCTGGTCAGCCCGCTGACATTGTTGTAGAAGGGGTGGATGCCCTTAGCTGAGCTCTCTGCCCTGCAGGGTGGTCAGGAGGCAGTCTGACTGGTGGCCATAACTGGGCCACAAGAGCCGAGAGGCCCTGCTGAACCCCCTATCCCGGGACCCCCCATAGAGCAAGAGCAAGAACCCACGCTGGGCTGTGCCTGGTAGTAGGAAGACCCTGCTGGGGGGTCCAGAGTTGCTCTGTGAGCCCAGATCCCCTCCCCACTCCAGGGTCAGAGCCGGATTCCAGGGATAAAGTGTGGTCTGGGTCCCAGTGGTATCTCGGGCAGATCCCTGCCTCCGTGGGCCCAGACCATCTGCACCGTGCTCACCAGGGTGTGTTGCAGGTGTGGGTGAGGGTCAGGTAGCGCACACCCAGCATATAGAAGGTACGCAAGACGGAGAGGCTACTGTCCAGTGAGTGGCCGCCCTCCACGCCAATGAGGCAAGCCAGCTTCCGGGTGCTGTTCAGATCTGGGGGCAGGTGGGTGAGGTGGTCACTTTCAGGGGCTGGGGTAGCTCCATCAAGTCCCTACCACCACCCACCAGCCTGCCTACCTTTAACCGTGGTCACAAGCTCCAGCTCAGCATAGGAGGCACACATACGGTGGATGAGGTCGATCTGCTCCAGGGTGAGGCGCAGGGCATCCCGATCCTGGGTCTGGCAGGGGACGTAGGCTGACCAGAACTGGGGGAAGGCCAGGGATCGGCTTGGGCGGGGCCTGCTTCGGAGCTCCTCCTTCCAAAGCCTCCACAGCCCACACAGCGCCCGGGGGACCCAGAGGCCACATGCGATAAACCGCGTGCTCCCTGCTACCTGGACGCCCACCCAGCTGGTTCACCATGGCCCCTGCAGCCCCGAGCACTGATGTCACCGCACCTTTTGGGGTCGCTCTGGTAACTGAGTTGCCACGTGACTAACGTATTGTGGTCTCTAGGGCCCACAGTCCCCCGCGTCCCCCAGCAGCCAGCGGCGCCTGGTGTGTCCCTGTGGTACCTGTGCACCCACGAGACCTTCTCTAAGCCTGTCCAGGTTGGTCTGGCCCCGGCTGAAATTGTGCAGGTTCACATCCTGTAGCTGGTTGCGGTAAAACTGCCTCAGGACCAGAGGCATGTCATTGTGGCTGGAAGGAGGTCAAGGCAGGGTCGGCTCAGGGGCAAATGGGTGGACCCCTTTGGGCCTGGAGATCGGGCAGGACAGGTGGCCAGCCTGGGCCAGCAAGGCGTTCCCCACCCCACACTGTTACACACACCGTACCAGGACCCTATGAGGCCTGGGCTCGGGCATTCCCGACAGGGAGGGGGTGATAGAGGGCGGAAAGGACATCCCTGTGAGGGCACCCCCTCCCCAGCCCCGGGGGGAGCTCAGCCCCCACCGCACCTACGCACCCATCCACGAGTGGGAAGTCCCGCATCAGGGCCCGAGCATGCTCCCGCAGATTCGGGGTGCTGGGGGTTCCGGGCGAGGTTGGGGCATTAGGGGTGCTTGGCGCAGTAGAGTCGCTGGGGGCCTCGGGCCCAGTCTTGGCACTGGGGGTGCCGGGCGTGGGAAGGGCGCTGGGGGTGCCCAGCGCTGTCGGGGTGTCCAGCGCTGCCGGGGTGCCCAGTGCCATCGGGGCACCCGGCTTGGTCTGGGCGCGGGTTACCGGCTGCGGCAGCAGCAACAGCAGGAGCAGCAGCCGCAGCAGAGGCCACAGGCAGAGCATGCGGGGACACTCGAGGCCCGCGGGCCGCATGCTGCGCAGGTCCCGGCAGGCGGGCAGGGTCTGGGCTCGAGAACCTGAGAGGCAGGAGAAGGGCCGAGGGCGACGGTGGGGTCCCAACGGTCGGCTCCAGCGGCTCAGCAGCGCGGCCTCGCGAGAGGGGGCTGAAGTCACAGGACCTTGCGACCCGTGGGCAGAGATCTGCGATGCCGGAGCGCTGCCGCCAGGGGGCGGCACTGCCTCTCCCCTCCGGCCCGCAAGGAGCCCCCTCCCCCTGCCCCTCCCCCGCAGCGCGTGCCCTCCCAGTGCAGGCTCCCCGCCCTGCCCCTCTCCCACACCCGCTGCGCTGCTGGGGCCTCTCTAGGTCCCTTCCCCCCCCCCCCCACCACCCCCCGCAAACTTGCTCTCAAGAGAGAGGGCCTGGAGTGCTTCTGCCAGAGAGTGGCCCCTTGGCCCTGTGACCTCTCCCAACCTTATCACATCCCATCTGCCTGCCCCTGGGCCCCTGGGCGCCCCTAGGACCACTTTATGGTCACAGTGTCCTGGGATCCGGCTTTCCTGCGCTGGGCCACAGGGGTTGAGTGTGAGGGAGGAGATAGTCTCTGGACATGAGGGGCTGACTTTATGAACCCTGGATTCAGGTAGGGGCCCCCTGCCCCTGGCCTTCTCCTTCCCTTCCCTTCCTCCCAGCCTGCGTGTCTACCCCCAGGGAGTCCAGCCAGGAGACCGCCCTCTCCCATCGTCCCCACCAGCCCCAGGAAAGAGCTCTCCCCTCAGACAGGCTACACCTCCCCACCGTCCGAATGGAGGGACTTTGGGGATGTGAACTGGGCCACCACCTGGAGAGGGTCAGGGAGCTCTTACTCAACAGAGCAGAAGAACAGAGAGTACTCTATTTGAATGGAAGGAAATGAGTTCTTTCCAGGGCAGTAGAGCCCCAGTCCCAGCAATATTCCTCCCAGAGCTGCTGGCTGACCTGCTGGCCAGGAGCCCTCCTACCTCAGCGTGGAAGCCCCCCGCCTTGTTGAGGTCAGAAGGATGGGTCCTAAGGAAAGGCCTGGAGCTTGGTTTTTGTGGCTACAACCGCCTTATCTGGTGGCTCCTCTGGGCTAAGTTCCTGTTCTTGCTTGGCAGGCCCCACCCCATTTCCAGCCTCAGGCCCTCATCCTAGCTCTCTCCTCCAAGAACCCCCACCCACACACCCACACCCTCTCTCACACCCGTAGTAGGAGGTGGACTTGCCTTATCACAGAAGTTGAGAGGATTCTGGGTCCTTGCCCAAACTCCTTCCTTCCTCAACCTCTCAAGTTTGTATTCTGAACCTTGGCACCCTCTGGTGTGCTCCATCTTTGTAACCTTTCCCAGGTGATAGGAGTGACCAGTGCAGGGACAGCGGCCTAAGTCTGAGGCCCGGAGACCCTAGAAACCTCCCCCAAATAAAGTGAGCAAAACCCTTCCTCAGGGACTAGAGGTCCTGGGCTACCCACGAGGGGAAGGGCTCCTCGCTTGGGTATATTTGAGGAATTATGCACTTGATGTTGCCCAGTGCCTGTTGGCCAGGAGGAAGGGCCCACCAAAGGTGCTGTACTGGGGGTGGGTCTAACTTGAGGGTTCTCTAGGCAGCCCCACTTCTGAATGCGAGTTCCCCAGGGTTCTGCCCGAGGTGACTTGTGCACCCAAACTCAAACCCGGCTCCCTTTCTTCCCTCTACTCCCCAAAGCTGGCCAGCAACCCCACACCTACTCTTGCAGCTGAGTGGGGGGAAATTCTTGGATGTGCTGTTTTCCAGGCCACCAATGTGAGTTTGGTAGGTAACAGCATATCTGTTCCACTCTCAATAGCCCCACCAGAAAGCAGGGCTTATAAAAATATGGGGAAAAGAAGGACAGGAAGTCCAGACCAATGAATAACAGCTGCTGGTAGAGGAATGAGAAGGGAGCATTTAGCTTTTCAGGATTTTTCGTTTTCCTTCAGGGACCAAATGTCTAACATCCCAGGAAAGGGGGTAGCTCTAGTCTAACAGAGATAGGCTGTTGAGCCAGAGGAGGCGGGCACCATCTGTAGATTAGCCAGGCAGCAAATTTTAAGTAGCGTTCTTCAGTCCTTAGATAGGCTGGCTCTGCTGGCCATGGCCTTGAGGTGACCACACACCCAGCTATACTCAGATACACCTAGACCCTTCTACAGTCAAGGGCATGTGAGCACTCACACCCACGTGGCAAGCACGTTAGCCAACAGGCTTGCCTGTCCTCCCCTTAACCTCACCGAGGCCACCTTTGCCCTGCCCTGGGGAGGGGGAAACAGGCACACATTAGTCCAGCCTCGTTCTCTAGGAGCTCCCAGTGTCAGTGGAGAGACGGTCACAGGGACAATATGGGGGCAGAGGCTCTGACAAACGTTATCCAGGTGCTGGAGGTGGCAGGGAAGCCCAGGGCCTGGCTGCAGAGCTGACCTGAATGTCATTCATGCTGCTGCCTTCCCCCTGCGCACCCCTCCTTTTTTAGGGCTTCTCCAAATCCTGCTGGTTCAGCTTCAAAAAATTTCCCAGGAGTGTCTCTTCTGTTCCCACGGAGGGCCACCTTCAGGCAGTTTCATCTCTCAGCTCTTCCCACCTCCGGTCCATTCCCCACAGAGCAACCAGACCTATCCTTTTTTTTTTTTTTTAATCCTCACCCTAGGATATTTTCCCATTGCTTTTGGAGAGTGTGGAAGGGAAGGAGAGAGAGAGCAAGAGAGAGAGAGAGAGAGAAACAGCTATGTGAGAGACACATCCATTGGTTGCCTCCTGCACATGCCCCTATCACTTTTTGAAAAAAATCTAATGTTGCCCTAGCTGGTTTGGCTCAGTGGATAAAGCAGTGTTGGCCTGTGGACTGAAGGCTCCCGGTTTGATTATGGTCAAGGGCATGTACCTTGGTTGTAGGCTTCTCCCGGCACAAGCCCTGGTTGGGGCTCCTTCAGGAGGCAACCAATCGATGTGCATCTCTCACATCGATGTTTCTCTTTCTTTCACTCTCTCTAAAAATCAATGGAGCCCTAACTGGTTTGGCTCAGTGGATAGAGCGTCAGCCCTCGGACTGAAAGGTCCCAGGTTCGATTCCGGTCAAGGGTACAAAAAAAAGAAAAAATCAATGGTAAAAATATCCTTGGGTGAGGATTAAAAAAAAAAAAAGGAAAAAACCTAATGTTGTCCTCCTGCCTAACGTCCTTCCGTGGTTTCTCATTGCTCTCAGGATATGCCAAATTCCTTTACTTGGTTCTCAAGTCCTGGGCAGTCTTTTCCCACTGACCTCTCTAGTCTCAGCAAATAGCAAAACCCTCTGACCCTCTAAATTCTGGCCGCACCAGCCAGGCTGCCAACTGCCACAGGGCCTTGGCACGTGCTGTCCTCTCACAGTCTCCAACTGGTGGGCTTGCTGAGGCAGGACGAGAACAGAAAATCTTGCCACCAGAAAGAAGTATGTGAGTGAGCAGCTGGTCTTCCACATACAGGGCTCCTTGATCCTGGAGACTCAGGCTGTCCCTGCTGCTTTCTGGGCATTGCTCTGGTTCTGCTCCCATGATGACTAACATAGTTAAATTTTCAAGAAACAACCGTCTCTTCAGCCAGAAAGAGCCTGGAAGCCACAGACTTACATCCTCCAATTGCAAAGCTGAGGCTGCCCTCTTTGAACAGTTTGCACATTTTCCTTCCTCAAAAGGCTGTGATCGTTGCTCTCGCTTGAAGTGCATAACCGTGGAGGCATCTCACTTCCGCTCAGCCTTCTCCCTAATCCCCACCTTTCCCGTTAGAACCCTCACCAGCATCCCAGTCCTGTACCTGTGTTGTGGCAGAATGCACAGAACGATCAGCCAGCACTCTGAGGGAGGAAAATTTAAACTTTATTTCTCAGATCTGCTAGTCCAGGGCAATTCCAGATCCAAAGCCTGAACTGAACTCGTGGGGCGGCTCTGACCTATATATCTCCTCCTGTGGGGGGGCCCCTGAGGGTCCCCACAGCTCCACCCAAGTCAGTCTTGGCGGGGCCTTGGGGGCATGCTCCCCAGCTCCACCCAAGTCAGTCTTGGTGGGGCCCTGGGTTTAGGCTCTGCAGCTCTGCCCAAGTCAGTCAGAGTGGGGAAGTAAAACTATAGTTTTAACCTTAACCAGACACTCAACTAGGTTGCAAAGTGTCCCCCCCACCCCCCACCCCCCGCCACACACACACACACACACACACACACACACACACACACATTTTCCTTTTCACCTGCTTTTTTGATGAGGAGGAGTGACGATTTGGGTTCTCTGGCAGCCAGGCTCTGCCTGAGTTCAGGCTGTACAGAGGACCAGCACACAAGGTCCCCAGAGCAAAGCTGCAAATGGTACATGACGGGTTTCACATGGCTTACTTGGCTGCTTCTGGGGACCAGATGTTCTGGTGACTTCACTGTGAAGCCCACAGGGCTCCTGTTTTGAGGTTGGTTTGCATATTGTCCCTCATCCTTGAGGTAGTGCCATCAACTGGGGGAAGGCTAGAGGGACCTGAATTACAGGAGCTTGACCCATGAAGACACCCCCCCCCAGCTTTGTTCCCCCCAATTCTATTCTACCGGCACCTGGTGCCCTCGCAGCCCACCTTTCTGTGTGCTTATGCCAGCACGTGTGATTGGTAACTGAAGACTTGTCCAGCCCCCTTACTGCACACCCCAGCAAAGGGCCAGCACCAGTAGATGATCAGTAGAGCATATCTGGACAAATCGATGGATGTAAAGAATTCAAGGCCTCTCTTGGTGAGAGAGGCAGAAGCTCCAAGTCGAGAAGTCCAAGGAATCCCTGTCTGACTTGGCCAGGAGGGCATCAACCTCTTGCCACCGAGCTCCAATCGCCACATTTTGGGGCTGGAGCAACTGAGGTCTTTGTCAGACTCTTCCAGAGGTCGATGTCTCTTACATGCTCCTCTGGGGACGGGCTTTTCTGCCTCCACCTTTGTTGGAGCATCCCCGTAGGACCGGTAGCCACCGGCCAGGCAGTATGTCTCCCCATGCCAGCCCACTCAGGTTTCTCCCTACCTTTGGCAGGGGACATGGTAGTGACCAGGTGTAGGAGGAAAGGTGGGAGCCATTGCTGCTGGAAAGAAAATCAGGACTGACCAGTCACTTGTGCCGTACACTGTCCTGCCAGGATGTGCTGTCTCATGTCTCTCACAGGTTTTGCTGAAGCCTTCTAATCTGCTTGACATCCAAAACACAGCCTTAACTCACCACTGCTG
Source organism: Myotis nattereri (assembly GCF_964212035.1). Lineage (NCBI taxonomy): Eukaryota > Metazoa > Chordata > Mammalia > Chiroptera > Vespertilionidae > Myotis > Myotis nattereri. Next base: position 13,546,679 of record NC_138090.1, read on the forward strand.
AGTTCCCCAGGGAAGGGGTGTTGGCTGAAAAAACAATTCTGTGGGGCCTAGAGCCGCAGCAGAACAGAAAACCTTCCCCATTTCCAAAGAAAACAGACCCTGAAAATAATTGCAATCGGGCTCCCCTTCCATCTCTCTCACAACAGAAAAGATTTCTTCCAGACTGTCCCCTCTGAGGCTTACTAGTATACGGCCCTCGGTCCGAGAAATCATTTGGTCTGGCCCTGCCAAGGCATTAGGGGTGAGTTAATGAAATGTGTGGCCAAATATAGCAGGCTAGTCTTTAAGCTGATAATTTTGTATGTTAAGTGAATGATTTTTTAAAATATATTTCTTTATTGATTTAAGAGAGGAAGGGAGAAGGAGGAAGAGATAGAAACATCAATGATGAGAGAGTCATTGATTGGCTGCCTTCTGCACGGTCCCCACTGGGGACCAAGCCCGTGGCCCCGGGCATGTGCCCTTGGCCGGAATCGAACCCCGGACCTTTCAGTCCGCAGGCCGATGCTCTATCCACTGCGCCAAACTGGCTAGGGCTAAGTGAATGATGTTCTAAACATCCAAATGGCCCCTGGCAGAAAAAAAGGTTCCCTACCCCTGCTTTAAGGAAATGCCTTCCCAGTTTGGGAAAACAGTCTAATATAAATCATTTCAGAACCTCTCCCATGTTGGCAACTTGACTTTTGCTAAGAGACTGGCCAGTAAAGAAGTAAAGGGTCTGGTGGGAAGTGTCTTGTAGCCCAGAGGGGAAGGTTACATTGACAAAGATGAGAACCTTTCTGAACACTTGCCCAGGAATGACACTGCACGTGTCCTCAGCAGTGAGCGGGAACTCTGTGGGTCTCTGAGGGGGCCCCAGGCCACTGGCATTACGTATAGCTAGGGCAGTTCTCAGGTGCGATGGACAAGCACAAAAGGATCATGTGGCAGGCAGGTGAGCTTGTGTGTACACCAACTCTCCTGTACAGAGCCCCAGCCCAGGCCTACCTGCTGTGCGGCACTCCCAGAGGACAGGCTAAGTTACATTGAGGGTCTAAGAGCCGGTAAACCATCTTTCTCAGGCAACGAACAGCTTGGTATCTGGTAGAGAAGTGAGGAAAGGTTTCCCGGGAACACCACGTTTCTGTAGTTACCCTGCCATGGAAACTGTGAGGCATCACTACCCCGTGTGCCCTGCTTGTGCCCTCACACCGGGCCCTCCCCATCCATGCCTTAGTCAAGTAGCCACTCCCTGTGGAGGATAGCCCTGGACTGGCACAGCCCTAGGGACCACAGGAAGGCAAGAGAAACTCCATTCTGAGATTAGCATGAGAAGCAAGATTAACCTAAGACAGTCAGACCATGGCACCAAGTATCCAACCGTTGGAAAGGCAGAGATTTGTGTGGTCGGGGGAATCAAGGAAGGCTCCCTGGTGGTGGTGGTAGGCCTGAAGGACAAGTGAGATGTGGACCCGGGGAGACGAGAGGGGAGACATTTCAGTTGGGAAGAGTAAAAGCAAAGACAAGTTCTTCTTGACCTTGTCTTGCCTCAAATGTCAGTTCATAAAACCATCATGTTTTTAGAACTGAGGACTCAAAAACCAAGAGGTTAAGGGCCTGCCCAAGGTTACACATTAGTGGAGAGGTGTTCTGCTCAATGGCTGGGCGTCATGTTGGGGCTCCACATTTATGGCTGATAGGAGTGTACGGACAAGCTCATCACATTTCAAAGTGACACTGGGGGAGATATTAAAGGTACTCCAAGGCAAAGTGAGGGTCCTGAATGACTTCACAGAGTGGGAATGATGGGTCCATTTTATTTATTTATTATTTTACTTTTAAAACAATGTTTTTATTGATTTGAGAGAGAAAGGATGTGAGAAACATTTATGTGAGATAGAAACATTGATAGGTTGCCTCCTGCATGCACCCCAACCAACCTGGGGATCAAAACAACCTGGCCCTGCCGAGACCGGTTTGGCTCAGTGGATAGAGCGTTGGCCTGCGGACTGAAGGGTCCCGGGTTCGATTCCAGTCAGGGGCATGTGCCTGGGTTGCGGGCACATCCCCAGTGGGAGATGTGCAGGAGGCAGCTGATCGATGTTTCTCTCTCATCGATGTTTCTAACTCTCTCTGTCTCTCTCCCTTCTTCTCTGTAAAAAATCAATAAAATATATTTAAAAAAAAAAAACAACAAAAAACCTGGCCCTGGACAGTTTAGCACAGTGGTTAGAGTATTAGCCTATGGTCTGAAGGGTTGCAGGTTCAATTTCCTTTCAAGGGCATGTACCTCAATTGCAGGGTCCCTAGCCCTTGATGTTTCTCTCTCTCTCCCTCTCCCTTCCTTTCAAAAAATCAATTTAAAAATCTTAAAAAAAAAAAAGATAATTTGGTGTTACTCAGAAGAGGAAACAGACAACCCTGGCCTTAGCATGATCAGGCCCATAGAAAGAAATCATATTTGGGGCACCTTTTGATAGTGTAGTCAAGAACTTCCTAGCAATGGAGATAATCTTCCTTAGTAGGGGGAATCTCTGTTGCTGACTGTTAATAAGCAAAGATGGGACATTTGTTTGCTTGGGCTGTTGCAGAGAGGATGTGCCCAGAAGGTAGACTGCCTAGCTACCATTTCCGAAGTCGCTCACTCTAAGTAGTTTGAGTTAGCATGGTGCGTGTTAGGACAAAGTCAGGACTAATTAGAGATGATTACCTCTGGGGAGTGGTAGGAGGTAAAATGTGAAGGGGAGAGTTCTGGAGGAGGTTTGTCTTGGCAGGTGAGATTACTCAGATTCTCCAAAGCTTGAGAGATCATTTATCTGGGAGCATCCCTCTGCTCTGGTAGAGTACCAATATCTTCTCAGGACCTGGTTGGGACTCTGGGGAAGGCAGCATAGCATAGACAAATGATTTATCAACTCAAGAGGGCTTGAGACTCACCTATAGATTCCACAAAACAATTCGAAAATACCTGTAAGTGAACTCTTGGGCCAACCCTCAGAAAGCATCCAGATCTGGAGTGGGGCTCAGACATCTGCACTTTGAACAAGCTTCCTGGCAGTTGTTTTTTTTTTTAAAGATTTTTATTGACTTCAGAGAGGGAGATAGAAACATCAATGACAATCAGCCCTAAGCACATGCCTGGTTGTGGGTTTGATCCCCAGTAGAAGGTGTGCAAGAGGCAGCCGATCCATGATTCTCTCTCATGGTGGATGTTTCTAACTATCTCTCTCTCCCTTCCTATCTGAATTAAATAAAAAGATATAAAATAATGAGAATCATTAATTGGCTGCCTCCTGCATGCACCCCACTGGAGATTGAGCCTGTAACCCAGGCATGTGCCTTCACTGGGAATTGAACCTTGACCTCCTCCTGGTTCATAGGTGGATGCTCAACCAGCTGAGCTGGGCAGTTGTTTTTTAATCCTCACCTGAGGATATTTTTTTCCATTGATATTTTTTTTAAGAGATACTGAAAGGGAGGGGAGGGAAGAAGGTAGAGAAACATTGATGTGGTTGCCTCAATATGGCTGCCTCCCACACATGTCCTAATCAGGGGTGGGGGGAGCAAACCTGCAACCAAGGTACCTGCTCTTGACTAGAAATCAAACCTGAGGCCCTTTAGGCTGATGCTCTAACCACTGAGCAAATCAGCCAGGGTGCTTCCTGGGCCGTTCTGATAGAGTGGTCCATAGAGAGTGACCAAGGTATTGTCTAAACTGGGTGGCTTTTGAGAGTGAAAGTGAGTGATATTAAAAACTGTGCCTGCCTGGCCACTGTGGCTCAATGGTTGAGCACTGACCTATGAAACAGGAAGTCATGGTTCGATTCCAGATCAGGGCCCATGCCTGGGTTGCCGGCTTGATGCATAGGGGGGCATGCCAGAGGTGGCTGATCAATGATTCTCTCTCATCATTAATGTTTCTGTCTCTCCCTGTCCCTTCCTTTCTGAAATCAATAAAAGAATATATTTTTTAAAAACTGCCTGGCAAAAATGTAAAGGACTATTCAAGAAAAACAGGTATACAGTTATCCTGTGCATGGGTCACATTTGACGAAAATTAGTGTGGTGGGGAACACAACCCTGGGTTGGACAGACCAGATTCTGACCTATTTACTGTGTGATTCTGAGCAAATTCTTTTATTCCTCTGAGCCTCAGATTCTTCACATAAAAAAAGAGAGCTTCACTGTATATTTAGTACAATAGTCTCTTTTGGCAAAGGATGCTCTGGCCCATTTCTGTTCTCTACAACCTGATCCTTTTCAGTGTGCAATAATATTTAAGTTGTTTTGTGGAGCATTATTTGCTTAACTATTCATTACTTCAGGCAAAGCTTACATAATGTTGCAGAGCCTGGAACCAAGGAGATAAGTGAGAGGATGCCATATGATATGCTTATTTTGCCAGTTTGGTGAAATAGTTTAATTCTGTCTCATCTTCCGTCACCAGGAGATGGGAAAGAAGGCAGCGCATTGGCTGAGCCATGCCGGCCGGGCCAAAACATCATATTTTTGTTAGAAATCATGATACAATGCAAAGCCAAACTCTACTTTATTTTTCAAGACTCATGTGAAAAACTAGTGAGCCATGCTCAGTAGCTCACCTTCCAATGCTGGCCAGTAACTCCCGGGATCTTCAGGGAGGTGACTGGGCAGCTGGGCGTGTCCTACTGAGAAGTTTGCTTACTCACCCAGCACACAGGGAGGATCCCTGTTATGACACTGCATTCATGTCAGCCGGGACAAGGTTCTCTAGGGACCCTAGTCCTGGAAGGCTTCTCTTCCGGCGAGCTGCCAGCTCAATCTTCTGAACTAGGCTCACATCCCAGGGATGGGTAACAAAGCTGATGACGGTGCCTGGCACCTCACTCCCTACTCGGCCCACCCTTCCCGCTCTGTGGATGTAGTCCTGCAGGGTGAGGGGGAAATCATAATTGACAACTAGCTCCACCTGGGTACTGTCCAGGCCCCGAGAGGCTATGTCCGTGCAGAGGAGAATGTCTCGGGAGCCCTTCTGGAAGCTCTTGAAGATACCTGCCCTCATCGAGGCCGGCATTTGTCCCTGCAGCCGTAGGTGCTGGATTTTGTGGTCATCCAGAATATATCCCAGCCAGTTCACAGTGCTGGAGCTATTACAGAACACCAGAACAGTTCCCGAGGAGCCGGTCTTATCTGCTCTGTCATGTTGCTTGAGGATCTGCACCAACTCGGGTAGCTTCTCTGCTCCCTTCAGTCTCATAAATGTCTGTTTGACGTGAGGCATGATACAGTGGAGCTTGGAGCTGGTGATGGTGGTGAGAGAGTCCGAGTTAGAGATTTTACTCAGCAGCTGACCTGCACCCTTGGGAAATGTAGCCCCTACCAGCACCAACTGAGCTCTGGGATTGAAGGGGTCTTTTAAGTCATCGGAGCCTTCTGCTATATTGCTCCTCCCCAAGATGTACTCCACGAGTTCCAGGAAACTTTCATCCAACAGTGTATCTGCCTCATCCAATACCAAGAAGGACAGCCGCTCTAGGTTGATCAGCTGACGTTTCAGAGCCTTCCACAAAGCCCCCGGAGTGGCGACGAGGACATCGGCCGGAGGCTGCCTGGACAGTTGCTGCGTGATCCTACTCATGCCATGGCCTCCCTCTAACTCCTGCACCCGGAGTCCCAAGGACCTGCCTAAGGGCTGGGCCACAGCCTGCACCTGTTCTGCTAATTCTCGCGACGGCACAAGGACCAGACCTCGGGGCGCAGGGGTGCTGGAGTCCAGGCTGGGTCGGCCCAAGAGCTGTTGAAGGAGAGGCAGTAGGTAGCTCAGAGTCTTGCCACTGCCCGTTTCCGCCGCGCAGAGGATGTGGCGGCCTCTAAGTATTGGGGGGATGGTACTCGACTGCACCGTGGTGGGCCGGACGACCTCGGGGGCAACCTCCTGCAGCGCGCGCAGCACTCGCGGCACCAGACCCAGATCGGCGAAGCTGTCCTCGTGCGAGAAGTTCCGCAAGGCTGGGGTCTCCTGTTGTGAGCGCTCGATGGAGAAGTGATCCGAGCGGGAGCGCCGGTTCTTCCAGCCCCGCGACGCGAGTGGCGCGGTCTCCCAACGACCCAGCGTGAGGCGCGCCGGCTGGTTAAACTCCGGCCGCCTCGCCGAGATGAGCAGCCGGCCAGGACGCACCAGCGCCGGCCGCGCGGAGCTCCGCTGCCGGCTCTGCCGCTGCTCCTGCAGCCGCTGTAGCGCCCGCGGGATGCGCACCACCGGCAGGGGCTCGTCGGGACCGCTAGCCGCCAGGTTCCGTCGAGGCGCCAGAAACCATCGAGCCGCAAGCCACGAGAGCGGCGGCGGCGGCCGCGCTAGAGCCATATTTTTTTTTCCTTGGCGCTGGAGCGGCGCACGGCACTGACGTCACGGGCGCGCCAAGCCCCGCAGACGGTGGCCGGCGCGGCTCAGTTACTCACGCGGAATCGGCGAACCTTGAGGAAGGAGGGAGCATCCGTAGAGTTCAGCAGCGGCAGCGAGGTCTGTAGTTCCGAACTGGGGTCGGCGACGTCCAGACCCGGGCCAGCCTTGGGGAAGGGTGCGCCATGGAGGCAGGACTGGGGGTCCGAGGAGACGCGGCGGCGGGGCCCTGGCCTTGGGGACCGGGAGGGCGGAGGGCTTCTGGTGACGGGGTGTCCACTCCCTGCGATTCTCCTTGGTGGCCCTCACCGCCCAGTGATGGCTTGCTTGTCTAGCGCTGGTTCCCCCGGTGAACTCGAAGGTGTGGCGATGTTTTTCCAGCTGTGGGCCCCGCGCAAAGTCTGGCAGTAAGTGTTTATTGAGAGTCTGAATGAATGGCCAGGCCTGGGAGCCGAGACAAGGGCCAGTTCCAGATCGAGGCTGAACCTCCTCCGACCTGCACCCAGCTGAGATCCCAGAGGGCAAGCTGATAGCTTATTGTCTCAGTGAAGGTCTTCAGCCTTTATTTCAGCGGACGCATCGCTTCACACGTTTTCTCTTTTCACTCCACTCCACGGTCACCCCACCCAACTTGTGCAGTCAGCTGACCTCCACTGGCTTCCCAGTCAGATACGTAAATTACTTGAATAGTAGTGAGGGGGGTCCTGCTACCCTACGGAGTGATCAGGTATGTGACTTGTCTCGCATAGCCCTGGTCAGGCAGAATATTTTACCTAAGTTCAGACGTGCAGGTGGCAAATATACCTTACGCTCGCCGTACTTCCTGAATAGAGCTGGAAAATGGGTGTTATCTATTCTGTCGTCCCCAGTGCCTGGGGTGGGAGATAAGGTAAATGTGGATCAATCACCCGGGAGGTTCTTAACATCTGGAGAAAGTGTTTTTAGTTTCATAAAATACCATTAAAGAGACCATTTTGATACATGAGTAGAGTTTCTGGAGAGTAACCTGTTAAACCAGTGGAGGAGAGAGCTTTGAGTAGTGACAGTGAACAGCCATTAATTTTACTTCTGTCATCCCCTTGCCCTCTTGTGACACTGTCTGGAGGCATTTTTAGTTGTCACATCTGAGGAGGTGCTACTAGCATCTATCTAGGGCAGTGATGGCAAACCTTTTGAGCTCGACGCGTCAGCATTTTGAAAAACCCTACCTTAACTCTGGTGCCGTGTCACGTATAGAAATTTTTTGATATTTGCAACCATAGTAAAACAAAGACATATTTTTGATGTTTAGTTTATATATTTAAATGCCATTTAACAAAGAAAAATCAACCAAAAAAATGAGTTCACGTGTCACCTCTGACATGCGTGTCATAGGTTCGCCATCACTGATCTAGTGGGTAGAGGCCAGGGATGCTGCTAAACGTTGTGCAATGCATAGGGCAGCCCCCACAAAAAAGAATTATCTGGCCTAAAATGTCAAGTTTGCTGTTGAGAAACCCTGCCTAGAGGATGAGGATTGAAGAGAGGCTGAGGTTACCACATGTATTCTCACTTCGGGTAGGCTCATTTGCCATTGCAAACTCTTGTTCTGGCCCTGGACTATCCCCAAAATCTGTAGCAGGCACATCGATGTGGGGGAGACACATCGATTGGTTGCCTCCCACACACACCCCAACCCCGGGCTGGGGATGGAGCCTGCAATCCAGGTACATGCTCTTGACTGGAAATCAAACCCGAGACCTTTTGGTCCATGGGCCGATGCTCTAACCACTGAGCGAGATCGGCCAGGCAGAATTTACTCTTTACAGCATTCCCCCCACCGCCCCGACATAGATTCTGTTGGAGCCTCATATTCCAGAGGGAGAAGCTAGCCTCGATGTCTGGGGGCAGATTCCCATGCAGGTCTGCCTGATTCCAGAGTTCAGAATCTTAACGATATGCTATATTGCCTCTTTCTCTTACAAATATGATGGATCATTTTTGTTTTTTCTCATTAATGTATGTTTTGAGGAAAATAGAATATTCTCTAAATATTTAATTCTAACTCTAAATTTGTATATATTTTTAAAAAATATATATTATTTCAGAGAGGAAGGGAGAGGGAGAGAGAGATAGAAACATCAATGATGAGAATCATTGATTGACTGCCTCCTGCATACCCCCTACTGAGAATCGAGCCTGGGCATGTGTGTCCTTGACCAGAATTGAACCCGGGACACTTCAGTCCGCAGGCTGACGCTTTATCCATTGAGCCAAACCTGCTAGGGCTAAATTTGTACTTTAAAGAAATCACCTTTTAAACAAGGTCACAGTCTCTGGGGGAAATTGACGTGGAGAGGACTGGTAAAGTTTTTCCATTCATTGCTTTCCCTGAATAGTGTTATGTTCAATCTGAAAGCATTATAATTAACAAGATGCTGTACCCACACAATTGAAATGGAGCTAAGATTAATGAGAAAGAAATTGGGAGTAATCAAAATGTGATAGAGGGGACCAGCCCTTAAAGGAATGGTACAAGAGATTGAGAATGTGCGACTAAAATGGTGATTTGGGTGTGACTTTAGGGCTGGGTGAGGGGTTGTGACAGTAAATGGGAAAGGAGTAGTTGTGACAATAACTGGGGAAGGGTGGGGGCTGCCTAGCTTCTCTGAGAGGAGACTTTTTGGGAGCAGGGCCTGTCAGGCACCGGGTCTAGTATGCCAGAGAGAATTCCCAGACCGACCACCCTACCAGAGGTGAGTGTTCAGTAGTACCACCTTATGAAGCCGCTGCTAAGGGCCAGGTACTGGGCTCAGCGCTGGAAACCTGGCGGTGAACCAAGCAGCCACGCTCCTATCGTGTGGACCTTGTGGACACAAGGACTGTATCTGAGCTATAGGAAATGCCAAGTATTGTGAAAGCATGTGACCGGGCCCTGAAGTTAGATGGTCAAGTTGGGAAGCCTGTATAAAGCCAAGAGGACCTTAGTCAGGGAGAGTGTTCCAGACAGAGCGAACTGCAGGTGCGTGTGGAAGGGCAGCAGAGAGCTTAGTTGGGAGACTTTTAAAAAAGACCAGCGTGGTCAGAGGAGAGAGTGAGGGGGAATTCTTGTCTGTCTTGTTCTCTAATGTATCCCCAAAGACTAGGATAGAGACTGGCACAGACTAGGCACTTGCTAAATATTTATTGGATGAATGAATGAGCATGTGTTATTTTTATGATCAGAGAAAAGGAAAACAAGGTAGTATGTGTTGATTGAGAGGAGGAAGGAAAGGCAGCCCGGGATAATGGAAGAGATTTACTCCTTTTGAATTTCTGACTCTTGTTTTCCCTCCCTTCAGGCTGGAACGGAAGAGGAATGATTGTGAACAGCCTCTCACTGTGCTACCACAACAAACTCATCTTAGCCCCTATGGTTCGGGTAGGGACTCTCCCAATGCGGCTGCTGGCCCTGGACTATGGAGCAGACATTGTGTACTGCGAGGTAAGGGGCTGCTGATTTTCCCGGAGAGCTTTTCCTCCCCATCTGTGGGTGGAAGTGGTCAGGATTGGGGCGGGGGGTTAGCAGAGTGGGCACTGACTTCACAGGTGCTCAGTGAAGGCAACAGAGGACAAAGACACACGATATTTATAAGTTCTATGAACCCTGCTTAGGGCCAGCAGCCTGGGTAGCATGGAGGGCCAGGTGGATAGATGACCATTGTGTCAGGTCACTGCCTGGGCCCCTATAGGATTTAATACACATTCAGTATGTGAATGAATGAACTCGACCTTAGGAAGAGAAGGAAGAGGCCCAGATGCAGGCCCGGGAAGCTGGATGCGATTGGTTTGAGGAGCCATAGGATTTTCTGGTGGTGGTAGCTAGTGGACCAGCTAATTGCTGACTGCTCCAGAGAATATTAGGACTTCAGACCCAGGTTTAGAAAGCATCTGCTAGGAAAAATAGGATTACAGGATACTGGATTATGAGCGAGTGGTTTTCAACTGGGTATGTATCAGAATGATCTAGGCCAGCGGTTGCCAACCTTTCAGACCTCACGGACTACCAGTGGTCCCTGGGCCACCGGTTGGCGACCGCTGATCTAGGCAGCTTCTCCCTAACCCCCAATCCTGATATGTCCCTCAAGTGCTTTTGATATTTCCATCTTTACATGTCACTGAGGGTAGGGTGGAGTGGGGTGGGGACTGTGGCTGTAAAGGAGCCCTTGTGATGAAACTGTTCTTTGTCTTAGCTATAGCAATGTCAGTATCCTGGTAGTGACATTGTACTGTATTTTTGTGAGATGCTATCCTTGGGCTTTCACTTTTTCTGTGCAGGCAGCATTTTCCTGGGACTCTAGAAAGTGGAATGACACACCAGGAAGGAAGTGAGTGATTGCCCTGTAGCACAGAGCCTGTTGTAGACAAGGGGCTCGGTGTTTATGGCCCTGGCGAAACTGATCTGTGTAATGAGTCACGGAAGGTGGGCAGTGGGAGCAGCGCTGTCACAGGAAAGAGGTGGCCTGCCAAGTTCCAGATCCTCCATCAGCTACTTGTTTGGAATTTCTTAGGGTTGTTTCCAAGCACTTTGGAAGTCATGGACACGGGATTTATGCGATAGCCTCAGAGTGCGGCCTTCCTTTCCTCCAGGGCCCTCCTGGTTGGTCCAAGCTGAGTTTTCCTAATGAGTGTGACCAATCCTTTCCTCCAGGGCTCTGCTCGAGTTAGGAGAAGAGGAAATACTGATTAAAACTCTTTGGCGTGTTGGATGTGCTCGTGCTCTGGAGGAGTCAGTATGGCTTATGAACAAAGGGGCTTCTGCTGGAGGAGACCGAGGCCCTCCGCCCAGACCTAGCCCCTGTGCAGAGCAGAGGCAGGAGACGGACTCTTGTTTTGTGTGGATCGTTGGCTGGGCCCTAAGTACTGGGCATGACACAGTGTGATGCCTGGTGCCCTCTCGTGGATTCAGAGTTGCTCTGCAGGCCAGGCCAGGATTATTGTACTGTATTAGCTGCCTGGATGATCTTAACTGGGTTCCCATGAGGTGGCCCACATGTGTGATTAGATAGTCAAACCACCCCACCCACCTCACAGGACTGGGTATAGGACTTAGGGTGTACCAGGCATGCAGGAACCTCCTCAAAAGCCCTCAGCTGGTAGAGGTGAAGAAAGGAAGCAGCAGCTCAGCAAAGGTCAAGGGACCAGTAATCCGATCCCCCACCAAGGTCTGCCCTATTTACAGGAGTTTTCCAGGAGTTCCTCAGATGTCATGTTTCTATTCCTTTTTATAAGACAAGGGGACTTCAGTGGCTCAGACTGTGAGGGGACACTTAGCTGTTGGACCTATACCTTTTAATAAGATCAAGGGAGAAGGCAGTGTTCTTTAAAAATATTTTTATTGATTTCAGAGAAGAAGGGAGAGGGACAGAGAGATAGAAACGTCAATGATCAGAAAAAATCATTGATCAGTTGCCTCTTGCACTCCCCTCACTGGGGATGGAGCCTGAAACCCGGGCGTGTGCAATGACCCGGAATCAAACCGAGCCACACTGGCTGGGCTAGAAGGCAGTGTTCTTAAGAGGCCCAGGTGTCCACATCCTGGGCTGTTGTATTCTCTCTGGCTCCCTTTCTAGGCCCAAATATCTCCAGGGTCCTTGGGAAGAGCAGCTGATTGAGGGAAGCTCATTCAGGCCCCTGCTTGCCTTGCTTGGGTGGGAGGTCAGCCCTGTATGTCCCAAAAGCCATGATTTGTCGGTAGTAGGGTGACAGGCCAAGTCACCCCCATGATGTGTGCAGTGAAGGTCCTCCCCCAGTGCCCAGGGCCTATTGGAGGAGACTGACAAGTGCCCTCTGATTCCTCCGTAGGAGCTAATCGACCTCAAGATGCTCCAGTGCAAGAGAGTTGTCAATGGTGAGTGCAGCTCCAGTCCCAGGATTGTGTGTGTGCCCTGTCAGGCCCAAGCCACGCTATCACTGCCCTTGTTTGTGGTGACAGGGTCCTTCGTCTTCTTGCCTGGCTGTGTAATTCTGTGGATCATGTGTTTCTTTGGGAGCAGTCACTGCTCTCCAGGGACCCTGACAAGAGCCACATAAGAATGCCTTCCACCCCTAGGCTTGTTGGCATAGAAACTGCCAGTACAGGAAGGACCCTAGAAGTCTTGGGGTTGGGATGACATGCTGCTTTCTAGTTGTGTGACCTTGGGCATGCCACATGACCTCAGAGCAGTCACATGACCTCTCTGCCTCAGTTTCTTTAGCTGTAAAATGAAAATCATAATTCCTGTTTTACTTAAATCAGGATTGGAGTGAGGATCAAATAAGGTGAGGCACATGTAAGTACTTTGCAAATGAAAGTGGTTGTGCTAAATTGTGGTTTTGCTTATATTTTATTGATGAGACTAATTCTGCTTTGATTAGAGGTGTGGTATTGTTTGAGGTTTTTGAGATGGATACACATTCGTCAGATCTTACTACAAGTTCACAAGAAGTTGTGACTCAAATTTGTCTTTAATTGTTTTAGATTTATATTTCCCTTGTGCTGTGAAAAATTCAGTGTTACAGATCTAGAAAATGAAAATCTTCCATAATCTCATACTTGTAAAGATGATCGCCAAGAGAAGAAATCTATACTTTTTTATGCACATTTAGTAAAACATGTATATGAAAATACAACGTGTTTGTATATCTCCCTTCTCGCCCCCTCAGTATCATGCTACTTGTTTTGCCGCTTACTTTTCTACTAGGACAGTGGTCGGCAAACTGCGGCTCGAGAGCCACATGCGGCTCTTTGGCCCCTTGTGTGTGGCTCTTCCTAAGCCTTAGGAGTACCCTAATTAAGTTAATAACAGTGTACCTACCCATATAGTTTAAGTTTAAAAAATTTGGCTCTCAAAAGAAATTTCAATCATTGTACTGTTGATATTTGGCTCTGTTGACTAATGAGTTTGCTGACCACTGTACTAGGACATTTTCCCATGTCAGTACTTACAGATGACTATGTCAGAACTGATTTTCACCAGTGCTTTAACAGGGTGTCAGTATTTTGCTGTAATAAATAAATAGAACTCTAGTATATACACACTAAGTTTTTTGTTGTTGTTGTTAAATATTTTTTTAATCTTCACCTGAGGATATGTTTTTTTAAAACACTGATTTGAAAGAGAAACATCTATGTGAGAAACATTGATTGGTTGCCTCCCGTATGCACCCTGACCAGGGATCGAACCTCCAACCCAGGTATGTACCCTGATGGGGAATCGAACCTGCGACCTTTTGGTGTATGGGATGGCCCTCCAACCAACTGAGCCACCCGTTCAGAGCCCACACTAAGTTTTTGCGGTTCTTCTCTCAGACTTCTTACTGTCAGTGGTGAGCTGTCTCTGCTGCTGGAGATTGTATTGATTACCTCTCCCAACATGTCACTGCCTTTACCCCACCTTTTTAATCTTCTCATCTGTTCAGTGCTGGGAGGATAATAATAGCTTCTATTTCTAGAAGTGCATTGTTTGCATTAAAGATCTCACTTATTTCTCAAAATAAATGCATGAGGTAGGCATATTCTCCCATCTGCCACATTGGATCTCTTCCATATGCTGTTAGTCACCTTTGAAAGCTAATTATGAGAAAGCAAAAAAGAAAGCTAGTTAATGGTAATACCTGTTGTAGAGCTTTGTTATGAAGATCATATGAGAGTATTATTTGCAGGTGTTATGTTCTGCGAAGTTGCTGTAAACACCAAATTTGTGAATACCGTACCATTGCTCCTAGGGGAAATATAGGCATACCTCATTTTATTGACTTTTACAGATATTGTGTGTTTTTTTTACAAATGAATGTTTGTGGCAACCCTGCATCCAGTAAGTCTATTGGTGCCATTTTCCCCAACAACTTCAGATGATGGTTAGCGTTTTTTTAGCAACAAAATATATTTTTTAAAATATTTTTATTTATTTATTTTTAATATATTTTATTTATCTCAGAGAGGAAGGGAGAGGAAGAGAGAGAAACATGAATGATGAGAGAGATCGGCTGCCTCCTGCACACCCCCTACTGGGGATCGAACTCGCAACCCTGGTCATGTGCCCTTGACCGGAATTGAACCCGGGACCCTTCAGTCTGACCCTTCAGGCTGACCCTCAATCCACTGAGCCAAACCGGCTAGGGCGCAACAAAATATTTTTAAATTAAGGTATCTACATTTTTTTAGATATAATGCTATTGTATACTCAGTAGACTATAGTATAAACATAACTTTCTTATGCACTGGGAAACCAAAAAATTTGTGACTTGCCTTATTGAGATACTTACTTTTTGTGGTGGTCTGGAACTGAAGCTCTCATATCTCCGAGGTATATCTGTATAGGTTTAGGTTCCTGCAAACCTCTGGGAACACGTTTTCATTAACAGATCAATACATAATCTTGTTTTATGTGTGCTTCTGTTTAAAAACACATAATTTAATATATTCTGCTGATCCATTAACATTGAACTCACAGCCAACAGCACTATAGCATGTCTGAACAAAGCTTATCTGACACGTGTTTTCTCTGTAAGGCACATCACAGCCTTTCTCTATGCTTGGGGCCATTTAAAACGATGAGATTGCCGGCAAAAATGTGGCATTAAATATACCACCATAAAGACACTTGTTTACAGTAATAGAGCTGAAACAAGAAAGCATAGTGGCCCAGCTGGTGTGGTTCAGTGGTTGAGCGTCAACCCATGAACCAAGAGGTCACCATTTGAATTCCCAGTCAGGGCACATGCCCGGATTGCGGGCTCGGTCCCCAGTAGGAAGCATGCATGAGGCAGCTGATCGATGTTTCCATCTCTCTATCCCTTTCCCTTCCTCTCTCTAAAATCAATAAAAACATATTTAAAGCAAACAACAACAGTTAAAAAAAGAAAAGGCAGAGTGGCCTTGTTTGACCTCAACCGAGAACATGAACATCGGGTGACTGAATTTTCTGTAGTTCTATGAATGTCTGAGAACGACAGCGGAAAAGCCATGAGTATTGATTTTGGGATTACAAATAAATCTTAATGAACAGGTGTATTTGCAAATAGACAACTGCAAAAAAATAGGGATTGACTGTAATATAGTAAATCTCCACTCACAGTATCTGGCACCTGATAAGTAACTAAGAAATAGCAACTTTGTTGACTTTTCAGAGTGACATCTTCTGAGAAAATTGGGTTAAAACCTGAAGCTCTGACAAGGTGCTATATATGCACATTATTTTTTCAGTGTTTTAAAATTGCAAAATGTCACAGCCATACAGAGAAAGTTCAGAAAACACAGGCATGCAGTTTAACAAATAACTGTAAAACAAACAACCAACCATCTAACTAGCCATCACCCGGGTCAGAAAATAGAACATCATTAGCCCCTCAGAAGTCTCCCTTGTGCATACTGATTTCTTTTCAGAATGATGTACTTCTAACGCCCCCTTTTCCCTTTAAGCTGAGATGTTTGCTGTGTTTTCTTGCAGGGATGAGGCTAGGTTGAACTTGCTTCTTCAGTGGGCGGGCCTGTGTGTTTGTGTTTTCTTGCAGAAGTGCTCAGCACAGTGGACTTTGTCGCCCCCGATGACCGAGTAGTATTTCGCACCTGCCAAAGAGAACAGAGCAGGGTCGTCTTTCAGATGGTACGAGATCCCAGACCCCACCCATCACCCAAATGTGCCATCTCATGCCCTGAGCCGGGCCAGTGTTAGATGCCTGGGGTTCAGTGCACCGTGGCGGCTTCCCGAAGACCCCTCTTGGACATTTTTCAAAGATCTGCTCATGAATGATTACACTGTTGGAGATAGTTTATGGAAATCAAGCTAGTACAGCAGTTTGTTACGTGTCTCCGGTCTCAGATTTAATGTCCTTAATTATAGGAATTATTTGTTTGGCATGACATATATTTTTAATCCCTACCATTAGTTTTGTTTTTGTGAAGTCTGTATATATTTCTCATAGGAAGAAATTAGATTTATGTTTAGTTACTATTTATGGTAGGGTTGTGATGACTCTGTAGCTCTCTTCTCTCACTTTGGGCATTTCTTGGTGATTTTTTAGAATAGCTCCTGAGTTAGATTTTTGAAAAATTGACGACAATGAGTAAACATATGAAAAAGCAAATATAGCAAAATAGTACTTATAGAATCTAAGTGGTGAGTATATGATTGTTCACTATAAATTTTTTCAATTATTTTGTACATTTGAAAGTAATCATAGACTGATGACATTTTCTAGGCCCTCTAGGCCCCCTTTTGGCCTTTGACAGTGAGCTAGTGTAGTGGACTGGTTGTTTAAGAGACCCCGGCTGGACTGCACTTGTTGATATGTGTGTGCATGGATGTGTTTGCCTGTGCTTGTGTGCCTGTGTCAGGGTGGTGGTTGACACAGCCATTTGTGTTCCCAGGGGACTTCAGATGCAGAGCGAGCCCTTGCTGTGGCCAGACTTGTGTAAGTTCTTCCCTCTTTGGAACTATCTTTTGCTCTCTTGTGAGGCCTCACTGTTCCTGGTGATGTTGGAGGTGACTAGCTTTCTACCTTCTAGTGCACTATCTCCTGTGTCCTGTCTAGTTTCCTTCTCTGCTTGTGGCATCTGAGGGCTGCTCCTGGATTCCTGTGTACCAACTGTGCCTAGATCCCAAATAACCTCCGAGTGGGTGCCTGCTCTTCAGTTTTTATTCATGAGGCTCCCTTTCCAAGGACTCTTATGACTATGAGCCCTGAGGTTTTACATCTCGTGAAGTGTAGGTTAGACTTATTGCTTCCTAAATTAACAAAGGCAGGAGACTGTGAGTTAATGAGTTAGATGGGCCTGGATTGGAATTCTGGCTTTGCTACTTGCTAACTGTGTGACCTTAGGTAACCTTGCTGAGAAATGAGACCAATACTGTTACCCACCTCTGACATTCTAGGGAAAGGCATTCTAGATGGGAGAATGAGATCATGCACACACATGCTTTGCAGCATGTAGCACATTGTGAGTGCTTAGTAAGTATTAGCTATTGTTATTAATTACACTGAGGGTGAGAAGGAACTCATACAGTAATTGCTGCTGGATCACAGCCTGTTAACTGTGTACATACCAGAAGATGAGGTAAGGGTCCTTTCTACACCTGAGAACTGTTTGGAGTTAGCCAATTGCATGACCCAGCCAACAAAGGCAGTCCTGTAACTTCCACCAGAATCGGTGCTCTAGGCAAGAGCTCTTACACTCATGTCACCTTTGTGCATGGCCCGTGGCTTTCATCACCCCAGTCAGAACTGGAACTCTGTGACACTGTCACTGAGTATTTGTTGCCTGATATAACTCCGAAGTAGCAGAGTCCTCTGCGACTAGCTCTTTGTACCAGTGTGACCACTTTATGCCATGCCCCTTGAGCTCTGCTTCAGGGAGGCGGTTGCACATTTTAGAGAGAGGATTTTTCAGCTTCTGACACCGAGGGTTGGTGTGTTTCAGTGCCAGGGACATGACAAGGGACTCATGAGCACAGACCCATGCCTTGGACTACCTTCTTTCCTTGGGTTGGATATTTACTACCTTTTCTCCTTCATGTTTTTCCAGGGAAAACGATGTGGCTGGTATTGACGTTAACATGGGCTGTCCAAAAGAATATTCCACCAAGGTAAGCTGAGTTCTTTATGCTCTTCCCAAATATTGGGTGCAGATTAAAGAGGACTAATGAAACATGACAACTAAGTACAGTACCTGACTCTGGACTAGATCTTGTACTAGGTGGGAAAATGCTCAAGAGGATATTATTAGATCAATGGGCAAAATTGGAATATAGACCACGACAGATTAGCTGAAAATACTGTATCAATATAAATTTATATAGCCCTAGCCAGTTTGGCTCACTGGATAGAGCATCGGTCTGTGGACCAAGGGTCCTGGGTTCAATTCTGGTCAAGGGCACATACCTTGATTGCAGGCTCCTCGGCCCAGGCCGTGGCCTTGGTTGGGGTGCGGGGGTGGGGAAGGCAACCAATCGATGTGTTTCTCTCACATTGATGTTTCTGTCTGTCTTGCCCTCCCTCTTCCACTCTTCCTAAAAAAATAAATAACTAAATCAATGGAAAAATATCCTCGGGTGAGGATTAACAACAACAGCAACAAAATATATATATATAAATTTATATAGTTAACAACTCTTCTGTTTTGTAATAATATCCCTATTCTTATCAAATATGCAGCAAAATATTTAGGGGACAAGGGCTATGATATATTTAACTTTACCCTCAAATGATTCAGGAAAAATGTTATATACACATACATCTAGATATATATATACACATAAATACACACATACACACAGAGCACTTATGCCCATTTGTTTTAAGTAATATGTGTTGAAAGAAAAATAATATGAACAGGGCTTTGTCTTTTCATGAATAACACCAAGATATATATATATATATATATATATATATACATATATATATATATATAGATATAGAACACCACCAAGATATATTATATATATCTTCTATATATATTTTTTAAGTATGTTTTTATTGATTTCAAAGAGAGGAAAGGAGAGGGAGAGAGGGATAGAAACATTAATGATGAAAGAGAATCATTGATCAGCTGCCTTCTGCACACCCCCTAGTGGGGATCAAGCCCACAACCGAGGCACATGCCCTGACCTGGAATCGAACTGTGACCTGGTTCATGGGTCGATGCTCAAACTACTGAGTCACACCACCAGGCAAGACATACATTTTTTAAAAAATAGAGGATGCAGTACATGTGTCCCCATTGTTATATCAGAAGATCAGACCAGAGTGCTAGTATAGCTCAGAAAGGAACGGAAGGGCAACGCTTAAACTTGAGATTTTATAGGAAAACGTGGTAAGGAGGTTTGGGACCCTGCAGGCAGAAGGAGTGGCACAGCAGCGACTTAGCTACCAACATGAGGAAGAGGCAGAGAATCTCAATTTGACCAGAGAGTTGAAGAGTAGGCAATGAAGAGGAAACAGGAGCACAGGATTAAAAATTTTGGTTGGGACAAGAGTAGTTGGCCTTGGATTTTCAATATCTCTGGCCTTTTGTGAACAGAAAGGCATGCGATCAGAAACTTAGTTGTGTTTTTCCAAATAGATTATGTGAGTAGAAATACTGGGAGCCATGTGTCTTGTGGATTGATGTGGAAAGAGGCTAGAGGTGGGGACATAGATACAGGAGATGAATGACATGGGTCCACAGGAGAGACCCATGGGTCCACAGGAGAGACAGAGAAGCGATGCCCCACTGGAGCAGAACTTGATAGGACTTGGCTGGCAAATGTTGGACTGAGTGTGCGGAAGTGGAGTGTGTGGTGGGGGTAGAGGGAGGAAAGACCGACAGCCAGGAGGATGGTTGGTCTTCCATGCCACCAAGACTGCTAGAGGAAAAGCATGTTTGGAGCAGATAACAAGGACACCTTGGGGGTGGGTATGTGAGAGACACCAGAGGGACTCCTGCAGGGCTGCCTCTGGGAACCTTACTGCAGGGTGTGTGGTCAGGGTCTGTAGTGTCAACAGAGAGCTGTCCCCCTGGCCCACTGCCAGAGTCGGCCACTCTGTTTTCCCTTAGGCCAGGAGGCTGGAGACTGCCCGAGGGAGAGGCCCTTGGGACCCTTGTAGGGTCCCTTGTAGACCCTTGTAGGGTCCCTTGTAGACCACTGCTTCACGCAGTTATGAAGATTTGAAATTGTCTATGGGGAATTGAAAACTTTGGACTCTGTTGTGCTGTCTTCAAATTATTTCTTTGTTTTTGTCAGTTGTGTAAGGAGCAGAGTTGAAATTATTGGGATAATCTCCTTGAGATTGTGGAGTGAAAAAAAGCAAAGGGCAGAATTGTATGAGATGTGCCACCATTTATATATGGGGGATGGGGAATGAATATCTTCTTATATAATAAAAGGCTAACATGCAAATAGACCGACTGGCAGAACGACCTGTCGCAATGATGTGCACTGACCACCAGGGGGCAGACGCTCAACCCAGGAGCTGTCCCCTGGTGGTCAGTGCACCACTCAGCCAGAAGCCCTGAGCTGGGCTCATGGCTGGCGAGCACAGTGGTGGTGGCAGGAGCCTCTCCCGCCTCTGTGGCAGCGCTAAGGATGTCCTGCAGGGAGCGGGCCCAAGCTGTCAGTTGGATATCCCCCGAGGGCTCCCGGACTATGAGAGGGCGCAGGCCAGGCTGAGGGACCCCCTTCTCCCAGTGCATGAATTTTGTGCACCGGGCCTCTAGTTTATATATATTTACTTTTCATAGAATATATTTGGAAAGACACACAAGAAACTAGTAACATTCATTTCTCCTAGGGAAGGAAACTAACTTTTTATTTGGTTTTGTACAGGGATTAAATTCCCATTGGCTGGGCTGGTGTGGTTTAGTTGTTGAGTGTTGACCCATGAACCAGGAGGTTATGGTTTGATTCCTGGTCAGGGCACATGCCCGGTTTGCAGAATCTCTCTCATCATTGATATTTCTATCTCCCTCTCCCTTCCTGTCTGTGAAATCAATAAAAACATATTTTTTTAAAAAAACCATTACAGGGTGCTAGTCAAAATAATTAACAGTTAACACAGCATTGGCACTGACCAGTCAGAACAGCTAATTAGCAATATGCTATACCAGTACGTACCACCTGAATATTTGCTCTCTTCTGATGGTTCCAAAATTGAAGCCATATCAAAAGTATAAATTAAGAAGTTTTCTATTCCTCAGGGAGGGAGAGTTCTTACATTTTACCCTTTTGAATCTTGAAAATGTTTAATGTGTTACCTATTCAAAAAGCAAATAAGTTAAATAGAAAGGAAGGAAGGAAGGAAATGCCAAAGAAAGCCATTGTTGTGGAAGGGGCAGTGAGACTGCATTTTAGGGCCTGTGATTCCACAAGGAAGGGCTGAATTGTGTGTGAGCTGAAGAACAGATGGGGCCCGGCTGTGACCAGGGCTGCCTTAAAGCCTTTAAGTTTTGTGGCTGTGGCCAAGGTAGGGCAGGGCTAGTCCCCTTCTGGCCTTCTCATTTTTCTCTGACATGCAAGCTCAGGCTGGCCGAGTCTGTGGTGGGCCAGTGTTCTCTCTGATTCCAATCTGTCGTCCTTTAAAACATGTAATCACTGACTGTGAGCGTTTGTTAGTGTGCCTTCTGTATACTGGCAGCACATATTTATTGAATTTTTGAATTTGTTTTTCTCCCCTTCACCTCACTTTTAATGGATTCAGATTTTAATGCCACCCCCCCAGTCCCCATTATTAAAGTAAATCATGCCATTTTCCAGAACTTGGATAACAGAAAAGTCCCCCCCCCCCAAAAAAAAAAAAAACACACAAAAAAAAGGAGCAGGAAAATCAGCAGTAATCCCACCATCCGGAGACACCCGCTGTTGTTAATGTGAGGATTTGCATGGCTCCACGGCTTGTTGGTGTCCGTTGGCTGGGGCTTTGTTAGAGTTTGACATTGGTCTGGGTGCTTGGCCATTGTTGCTGGCAGAGGAGAAGGGCCTGGACAATGTGTGCCGATTGCATGTCTCTGAATGGCTTTGCTGGCAGTGGTGGTACCAAAGCAAGTGATGGTAGGATGGGAAGAAGGGGGGCATTTACTCTCATTTCAAAGGAAGAATGATTCTTTTTTTTTTTTTTTTTAAGGGCTTGACAATGGTGGGGTTTCATTTATTAAGATGCTGAGACCCTGGGTAGGCAGTAGACAGTCCTGAAACATTATTTTTGTGGCACCCATTTCAGATACATCCGTGGCTTTTGTTAAGGGGTCAGGGTGATGTGTATTCGAATTCATCAGACTCTGGTCCCTGGTCTTGTGGGCATGGATGCTGCTGCTTTCCTACCTGCTTAGGAAAAGGACTGGCCGCCAGTGGAGCTTGGTCCCTGGAGGCAAAGGCTGGGGTGCCCGTTGCCACACCATGTTGCCATGTCAGGGGGAGGGGCCGCTCTCCTCGGACTGTAAGAAGCCCCTCTGTGTGCTTTTCCTTAGGGAGGAATGGGAGCTGCTCTGTTATCGGATCCTGACAAGATCGAGAAGGTAAGTCCTGCATGAGTGAAAGCAGAGGTCCTTGAACATGGAACAGTTCCCCCGCCCTTCCCCCAGATTTAGTGAATCAATCACTCCACCCGGGGTCTGGAAAATGTGTAAAAGGCTTCCCAGTGATGCTGACATGCAGCCAAGTTCAGGAACCCCTTGAGCCAGCCTACATCAGCCCTGGAGTTCCTTAAAAGCCCAGGGCTAGGGACATGCCAGCTGAGAGCCGGGGGTTGGTGGGGGGCTAAGGACTCACTTACAGCCTCCTCTGTATTGCGTTTCTCCCTTCTGAGAAGATCATGAGAGCACAGGCCAGGCTACCTGTGGCTTGTGGACAGGCTCAGTGGCTGTGGGGGTAGGTGGGTCCCCGGAATATTGATAGAGGCCACCACCAGCCT
The DNA here is from genome assembly GCF_964212035.1 of Myotis nattereri. Classification (NCBI taxonomy): domain Eukaryota; kingdom Metazoa; phylum Chordata; class Mammalia; order Chiroptera; family Vespertilionidae; genus Myotis; species Myotis nattereri. The sequence goes on from NC_138090.1 coordinate 13,569,420, forward strand.
TTGAAAACAGGCCAGGTCGGGCTCATACGAGGCAAGTTGAAATTAGTCTTCTCAGATCCCCTTCCCTCATTGAGTCTGGTGGCCAGGTTTATGAGGCTCTGGGGACAGCTTGGTGTTTGCCACCCAGTAATGCCAGCTGCCAGGGCAGGTGGAGGTGACATTTTCTGCCACACCGCATATACCTTTTTCTTTCCTCTCTCAGTCCACCAGTTCTCTTCTTGTTGTTCCTCTTAGCTCCTTTAACTTCTTATTCTCCATCCCCACTTCCCTGTCTGGGCTTTAAGCCTCCTAGTGTTTCCCATAGGCTATCGTGACTTGGGATAAAGCATCACCAATAAAAACTTCAGCAGCCCACCCCTGTGTATTCTTCCAGCCCCATTGTCTCTAGGAATAGGAAGGCCAGCGTGTTTATGAGCTACCTTTTCATTTTTCCCATGTGCAGACAGATACATATAATATACCTATAATGTGCCTATAGTGTATCCTTACTGTTTGTAGACTAATTTCCAAAGTGTATTCCAGCATTTATTTCATTTGTTCTCCAAATCCCTTGAAGTAGACAGGGAAGGCACTTGTTATCTCCATTTGACCAAGAATAAGAAAACTAAAGCATAGAGAGAAAACCAATTTGCTCAAGATCATCTATATATATTTAGACGGTTCGCCTGGTAGCTATGATGCGCAATGACCACCAGGGGCCAGATGCTCCGACCAGTAGAGGAGGGAGCCCGCTTCCTTGTGGAATCAGCCATGGGTTAGGTTGCTGCTGGGGAACTGTTGGCCCTGAATCTGCTTCACCCGCACCCCGGACCCAGAGAGAAGGGAGCCCGATTCTGGGGTGAGTCACCCAAGAACTGCCCTCTCACAAACTGGGACCCCTCGGGGGATGTCGGAGATCTGGTTTCGGCCTGATCTCCACAGGCCAGGCCAAGGGACCCCACCGGTGCAAGAATCTGTGCACTGGGCCTCTAGAGTAGCAAATAAGAAGGCAGAGCTAAGTCGAGAGCCATGGTCTTGTGACCTGTACCCCAGCATCAGTGCCCCCTCTCAATGGCATCTTAGGTTAAACGTGTAGGGGGTAGCTTATAAGTGTGTAGCCACAAGTCAGTGGACACCTGGACTTAGGAGCCTCCTGTCAGACACATCTCTGCAGGATGGAGTGGACGTGTGGATGTCAAACTCATCACCGTGCTTAGGGGAGTAGGCGGAGTTTGCTTCACAACATGTGCACACAGGCATTTTCATTATCCTCCCGCCTCCCGGCGCCTCCCCTCTTGCTGTTGGCTCTGTCCTCTGCACTGCCCCTCTTTGGGTACAGGCCACATGTGAGGCAGCAGAGTGACACCCCACCTCTGAAGCTCAGTTCAATCCGCTCCTTCTGTGTTTGACAGGTAGTCGGATGGGTCAGGGCGGACTGGTGGATGGGTTTGCCTCATGGAGGGGAGGTTCCAGGCTTCCACAGTAAAGCCAAATGACCTGGGAATAGTGTGCGGGAGTAGATTCAGGCTCAGACTGCTGGCAAACTGGGCGACATGGGTGCGAGCTTTGTGGGTCCTCCCAGGCTGGATGTTTTGGCCCATGAGTCCACTTGTGGGAACATCTCAGGGCCACCGGCAGAAGTTTTTTCAAAATAAGGATACTTGTTTGAAGTGATGAAAAATTTAGAAATAGATAGGATGCTAACGGTTGAGAATTCTATCTACCCCTGGGCTGGATAGGGGTAGTGAGGGGATATCAGTCTTTCGACAAAGCTTCCCAGGTAACTCTGGTGTATTCTCCCTGGATTAAGAACCTGTTTTTAGACCTTAATTCCATAATATCCTCTCTCTCACCCCTGCTCAGGATTCCCTGACCCCTCTCCCCTACTGCCCAGGGCGTCCCCTCTGTGCACACAGCACTTGGGCCATAGCTAACAACTGGGCCAGGACTTGAACTTAGTTCTCACTGATTCCCAAGTCTAAGCTCTCCCGTTCTTCCCAACAACCAAGGGAGTTTTTCCTGAGTCACCCTGTGGCTCTGGTAAGACGAGCCCGCCTTTGAGTAGATGTGCTGCAATCTGCTCACATATGGGTCTGTCGCAGGTTCTTCTCCCCACAGATGTTCACATCACAGAGACGGGCACCCCTGGGATCTGGGAGAGCTTGGTCGAGGAGAGTTTCATGCTGGAGCCTGGCCAGAAGACAGACTAGCTGCCCTTTCCTCTCAGTGTGGACCTTGCAAGTGGCTAGGGCTTTTGGTTACCGATTTCTTTCCTGGTCCTGAACATGGACATGAAATAAATACTAAAGAAAGTGCTTAGAGCCACTTGGATAAAATACACCAAAAGGAAGCTCTGCAAAACAGGACCTCGGACCCAGTCTGTCTCCTTGGGTAGCACATGAGGCCCTGTTCTTTCCCGTCATTCCCTGGCAGTTTTACCTGGGCCAGCAGGCCTTGTCTTACCCATTGTCAGTCCTGCCTGTCAGCCTAGCTACCTCTTAATCTGATGTCTTCTGAGGGTCCTGCCTCATCCTGTCCCTGAGAAAGAGGCCTCCCCTGGTTCCTGCAGCTTGGCTCTCTGCTGCCCTCATCTGTTTCGAACCAAGACTGGCAGCAGCTGCCTGCTTGTCCCCTCTGTTCTGCCTGAAGGCAACCCAGTTATTGAAGAGGGCTCTTGGGACCGCCTTCCCTCCAGCTTGCCTGACCTGAAATTTCTGGTGTGGGACTAAGATAGCAGTGCCACAGACAAGCAGTGTCACCTCCATCTCTCTTGATTTCTGACTCGCATGGCGTCTGGTCTTGCTACGTCCCTGACACTTTCCTATATGATTTTCTTGGTCTTTCTTTGAAGTTCTTTACAATTACTGTGCAGAAGAAACACCGTTTAATATGTTGACTATTGCCCTAGCCAGTTTAGCTCAGTGGATAGAGCATCAGCCTGTGGACTGAAGCGTCCCGGGTTCAGTTCTGGCCAAGGGCATAAGCCCGGGTTGTGGGCTCGAGGCAGCCGATCAATGATTCTCTCTCATTGATGTTTCTCTCTCTCTCTCTCCCTCTCCCTTCCTCTCTGAAATCAATAAGAAAAATATATATGCACATATATATTTAAAAAATATATGTTGACTATGTTGTCTTTTCCTTTGTCAGTTTCATTCCTGTATACCTGATTCCCCCAAAGAGCGGGGTACGTGAGAACAGGGCCCAAGACCTGTAAAGCCTTCCTGCTCCCTCACTCTGCAGAACAGCTCTAAGGGAGCATTGCCTTCAAGCAGGAAAGAAGCTGTGAGCCACGTGTTCTCAACCAGGGCTAGGCCTCAGAATCATATTGAGGAGGGAGTGTGTTGGGCAGAGCTTTAAAAACACATATTCCCAGCCCTACCCCTATAAACGCATTCAGGAAATATGAGGTGGGATCTTAAGCTCTCAGATGTTTGCCCTCGCAAAGGATCACTGTAATCTACACAGGCATACATGCAGGTCCATCATTCATCCAGTCATTTACCAAATATATATACACCACTATGCCAGGCCCGCGGCTAGCATAGAAAGAAGGTGGACTCCTTCCTTCATGGAGCTTACATGTATGTGCGCAACAGACATTCATGTGGACACAGACGTGTCCATGCCACTGGGATACACAGGTCTGTAGCAGAAGTAATTAGGATAAGCCGTTGTGGTTATTTGTTCCAGAGGGGGCAGATGCGCTTGTGTTTTCTCTGCAGATCCTCAGCACTCTTGTTAAAGGGACAAGCAGACCTGTGACCTGCAAGATTCGCATCCTGCCATCGGTAAGGATGGTGTGTTACATCGGAATGTCTATTTTTTTTGGGGGGGATGTCTATTTGGGGTGTCAGTAATTTTTGAGGAGCTGAGTTAGGTTTGGAGGAGGGCCTAGAGCTGAGCCCACTTTAGGAGCTGGCAGCTGCTCCCTCTGTGGCTTCAGTAACCTCCCTGTGCGGTCCTCTTCCTCAGCTGGAAGATACCCTGAACCTTGTGAAGCGGATAGAGAGGACTGGCATTGCCGCCATCGCAGTTCACGGGAGGTGAGTGGTTGCCTTTCTAGTGACTGACTTCTAGGAAGGTCCTCAGCTATGTGACAGCTAAGTTCTCTTCTACGTATGCAGCCTACCTCTGCCTCGCTCTTTGACATCCTGGTGGTGGTCAAACTCTCTATGGGCTTACATTTTCCTTTGTTTCATTCATTGATCATCTACTGGTGGTAGGCACTTCACTGAGCTTTAGAGACAGAGAGAGGAGGAGGAAGGAGAAGTGCCCTTACCCTCAGGATGTGTAAATGGTAGAGATGGAATGATTTGCTCAAAACTGCATCATGCAGCCAGGAAGTGGTGGAATTAGAACTCTGACTCTGAATCTCATCTTCTTTCCACTATGTTGAGCAATTGCTGTTCTTTCAAAGGCACTGCCTCTTTTGTCTGCCCCTGTTGGACTGCCAGCTGACACAGTGACTGCTTGAAACAGTCCTTGTGTCTGTAGCTGATGCACATTCTGCTGAGAGCTGAGGTGGTGCTGAAGGCTACCCTGGGTTTCCCAGTCAAACTTGTTTCCTATGTCCAGGCTGTGCTTTCATACAGAATCCCAGGTCAGTAGACTTTGGCCACAGTGACCTCTCTTCCCTGAGTGATGTTCCTTTTGGGTTCAGGGGTCTTGAGGGAATAGCCCATTTTTTGCTGGTTGTGCCTCTTATAGCATTTTCAGAAAATGGGACCCAGAACTCCAACATATAAAATAGAAAAGCAGAGCTATATTGATGGAAGCCAGTAGGGGGAGGTGAAAGGCCATACCCCTCATATACCCTGAGGCAATAGGCTCTGGCTCAGACTGCCTGGTTTAATTTTCTTTCTTTCTTTTTTTTAAAAAAAATGTTTTTATTGATTTCAGAGAGAGGAAGGAGGAGGAGGGAGAGAGGGATAGAAACATCAGCGATGACAGAGAATCATTGATTGGCTGTCTCCTGCACGCCTTCTACTGGGGATTGAACCCCCAACCCGGGCATGTGCCCTGATCGAGAATCTAACCTTGAGCTCCTGGTTCATGGGTGACGCTCAACCATTGAGCTACCCCAGCCGGGCCAGACTGCGTGCTTTGCTGCTTGTTGGCTGTGTAGCCTTAGACAAATCATTTAACCTATCAGAGTACCATACTCCTCATTTGAAAATTAAGATATTTCTGCTTTATAAGGCTCCTTTCTACCAGTAGTTGGAAACACTAGGAAGAGAGATTTCAGCACCCTTAAGAAGGGACTCTGGCCATCAAAGCTGTTAAGGATGGCTAGCATTGGCTGCTGGGAGTGGGAAGGTGAAGGCAGAGGCTGGGTTGAACTGGGCTTTCTGAGGCCCTGTGGCCCCTGACCTTTTTGTTGAGGAGTGTAGCAGAGGGGACACACCCAGGCAAGACCTGGGTAAGAGCTATCTGGTCACCCATCTTTTTTTTTTTTTCCCCCCAATATATTTTATTGATTTTTTACAGAGAGGAAGGGAGAGGGAGAGGGATACAGAATTAGAAACATTGATTAGAAACATCGATTCAGCTGCCTCTTGCACGTCCCCTACTGGGGATGTGCCCGCAACCCAGGTACATGCCCTTGACCGGAATCGAACCTGGGACCCTTCAGTCCGCAGGCTGACGCTCTATCCACTGAGCCAAACCGGTTGGGGCTCAACCATCTTTCTTGTTGCTGAGCACAGCTCAGGTCAGGGCTCACCTCAGCATCTGTAAGTCTCATCTCATCCACAAGAACTTTTGGCACTTGACCTTGGAAGGAGGGGCCTCAGTTGTGGTGCTGCCTCCCCTGTGGTTCGTGACAGCCATGGTCTGCCCTGGCTGCTGGGTCTACCCTGTGCCAGGTGCCTCTCCCCAGGATCAGCTGTGCAACTTGGCTTCAGCACAGGCAGCTGTGTGGGAGTGGCCAGTCTGAGCAGCAGCAGCTGTTCCTAGTCCTTTGGGGAGGGCAGGACCAGTTCACTGGGGGTAGCATCCTTATGGCACTGTCCCTCATCTTTGGCCAAGGTGAGAGGAAGCCAGGGAAAGGCAGAGTGACCTTGGTAGTCAGGCCACCCACATCAGCCTTCTGCATCAGCCCCCTGCAGCTATGCCTCACCTGTAGGCCTCCAAGAGCTGGACTTGCCTTCTCAGCAGAGAGTTGTGCTGCTCCTGCCCCTCACAGCAGAGGTCATGGAGAGCCATCCACTGCAGCCTGGACCCCTATCCGTGATGGCCACATGACCTTCCTGAGGTTTAGTAGGGAGGACAGTAGGGTTTGACTAATGTAACCCTGTGTGAACTGTGACATGACCTTTGGCACTCAGCCCTCAGCCCGTCATTTTTGTTTATCTCCAAGGAAGCGGGAGGAGCGACCTCAACACCCTGTCAGCTGTGAAACCATCAAAGCCATTGCTGAAACCCTCTCCATTCCTGTCATAGCCAAGTAAGCCTCCCTTCCTCATCATTGACGTCTTCATGCCCCACCTCACTCCAAGGGGATTTGATCTGGCATATAAAAATGGAAGGAGACAGCATTAAAAACTCACCTTAAGGGAGAAGAAAAAAGGGTGGTATGAAAAATGAAGTTGGTAACGAGTCAGACAAGTGCCTGTCATGTCTCTTGGCTTCTGGCGAGTGGCTGATGTAGGTGTGCAGTAGGCAGGGGCTCGGCATTCTGATGGATGGGTTGAGGGCAGGAGTATTCAAGGGACAGGGAGAGCAAGGAGGTGGCCACCGAAGCAGGCCCAGGGGAAGGTGATGTCACACCAGAGTTAGGAGTGCAGGATGTAGGGTGAGGCGGCCCAAGTCAGAGCACATAGAGCTGTCCAGGGGTGGGCAAAAGAGGGTTCCAGTTGTGAGTCCATGAAACAAAGAGTTTATTCTTGTATTATATATTAATTATTGTATTATTTTCCATACAAATAACTGTAAACCTACTCTTGCCCACCCTGAATGGCTCAAGGTTCGTAAGGCCAATCACAGTCCAAAGTCCAAGCGAGCAATCTGGGCAGCTCCAGGACCTGGAACCTAGGCTGGCAGGTGAGAGGTACCAGTGGCCCGCCCAAAGACTTAGTAGTCAGACACTGTCCATTTGCTCCTGTGTAGGCCAGAGGGGAGTCCAGAGCAGCCCTGCACCTTAGGATGGCACGGAGCCTGATGGCAGGATGGGAACAGGGAAGTTCCAAAGCCCTGAAGCCCTGACAAAAGGCATGCCTGCCTGCTGGATGGAGGGAGAGAGCTGAGGGTGGGGTTGGTAGCCAGGCCCAGCCTTTCCCAGGCCAAGGAGTTTTAGGGGTCTGGAAAGGGTAGGGCTACTCAAGACACTGGACCCTCTAACTGCCTCTCCCCCCTCCCCTCCTCCCCCCGCCCCCCAAACACACGATGCTGTTTCTGGACTGAGGCTGCTGCCTGGCTCCTAATGGAACAGATGAAGACAGCAGTTTACAAGGGGGCCCTTGGGGCTGCACGGTGGCAGGAAGGGAAATTGCAACCCAACTGGGCCTCCTTCCTTCCTCTCACAATCATCACTGCATTTCTCTCTCTCTCTCTCTCTCTCTCTCTCTCTCTCTCTCTCTCTCTCTCTCTGGCAGCAGTTCTCAACCTGTGGGTCGCGACCCCTTTGGCGGTCGAACAACCCTTTCACAGGGGTCGCCTAAGACCATCCTGCATATCAGATATTTACATTACGATTCATAACAGTGGCAACATTACAGTTAGGAAGTAGCAACGAAAATAATGTTACGGTTGGGTCACAACATGAGGAACTGTATTTAAAGGGCCAGAAGGTTGAGCTCTAGGGTTTTGACCCAGCCCTTAATGGGCATATAGGTGCCCCAGCCTGGGGGGTGGGGGTTCCTGTAATCTCAGTGTCCACTTGTATGAGATTGGGCTGGCTTTAGCCACTGTTTAGGATGAAGTGGAAGGAAGGTAAAATCTCAGGGATACCTGTTAAGTGCCAGGCACGGTTTGGGCTGCTTTCCTGTATTATCTCAGTTAGTGCTTCTGACCCCACAGTGTGTGTGTGTGAGTGTGAATCTCCAGGCTCCACAGGTGCTCACAGCTGAGCACACAGCTAATGGGAGACAGACCTGGGAGTTGCCTTTTTCTGAAAATGCTGGGACAAAGATGGTGACCCCCTCACCTCCTCCCCCTAACAACCCCCGTTGCCTTTCAGTGGAGGATCTCACGACCACATCCAAGATTATGTGGACATCGAGGACTTTCGACAAGCTACAGCAGCCTCTTCAGTGATGGTGGCCCGAGCTGCCATGTGGAACCCATCCATCTTCCTCAAGGAGGGTCTGCGGCCCCTGGAGGAGGTCATGCAGAAGTACATCCGATACGTACGTCTCTGCACTTTTTTGAGGCAAACATTTCTCCCTCTCTGCCCCATTCCTGCCAGCAGCCCCTGTTGTCCCTCTCCTTTTCTTTTCAGTTCTGGTCATGCAGCTGGGGAGTGCCAGGGAGGTGTCCCCCTAATTACCTCCTTCTAAAGCTTCCACGGTGTGGGGTCACATCAGGGACCTCTGGATCCAGGATGCTTTTGGGGCCCCAAACACCACCTTTTCCTCGTTTTCCACCCCCACACATACACGTGCCTGCACAGTGACAAGTGGGTCCGTGTCACTGTAGAGAACCATGCCAATGGGTTGGCACAGAGTAGCCACAGCCAGGAGGAGCCATTGTAGCTGCTGTTGTTGAGGACTGATTATCTCATAGAGATGTCTCACCTTGTCGTCAGTCAGAGTCACTCACAACTCTTCTCTTGCGAATTCTCAGAATGCTTTAACCCCTAACTTAGCGAATGACCCATTGCTAACCCTCTCCTCAGGCTATAGCCTTTTCTTCTCACTGGGAGCTTGATGGCAGTGCCAAGGGCATTTCCCTGTAAAGGAATTTTCTTGACAAAAAAATCACTTACCCTGTCCCTTTGGCACAACTGGAACTCTGTGGGACTCCATGGTCAGCCGTGCGTGTCTGCAGGTGGAGGCAGTGAATGGCCTCACATTCTTCCGCGAGCTGGGCCTGCGTTGTCCCCCAGAGCAGACTTCCCCCTTCCTCTTCCGTCCTGGGGCTCACACCCTCCTGGAAGGTCAGGAGCTTCTCAGATCCTAAGACTGCCTCTGTCCGCTTCATCCCTGGGCAGCTGTGGCTGTCATGGCTTGGGGGTCTCCCCCGGGCTGGGGATGATAGGTGTCCCTGAGGCCCGTGTCCAGAGCTGGGCAGCCTCTGTCCTAGAGCCTCCCTCGCTCGATGCTGCAGCTGTCCTTCCCTTGGTTCTGGGTGTCCTGTTAGGCCAGTTGGTGACCAAATTGGGCCTCCTTCCTTCCTCTCAGGATCACCCTGCATTGCTCCCTCTCCAGTGGCGTGGGTCAGCCAGAGGCACAGGGGGCTTGCTTCAGCCCAGGTCAGCTGTCTAGCTCTTCTGGCAAGTCTGTAATAGAGAAGACATGTTCAGTTGTGCTGAGCTTGCTCACTGGGTGAAAGGTGCTTCTATCATTCCTGCTCAGCCTGACCTGTGGCAGATCTTCAAGAGTGTTTTTGTGCTGCCCGGCCGGAGTGGCTCAGTTGGTTGGAGCATCGTCCTGTGCACGGAAACATTGCCGGTTCGATCCCCCATCAGGACACATATGGAAGGCAGCTGATTGATGTTTCTCTCTCACATCAATGTTGTTCTTTTTTTGTCTCTTTTTCTCTCCCTTCCTTTCTCTAAGCATGCTCTTGGGTGAGGTTAAAAAACAAAACAAAGAATGTTTGTTTTCCCGAAGAAAGGGAGCGGCTTTCAAGCATAGGCAGGGCTGTTCCTGGTCCAGTCAGTTTTCTGTCCCAAGTAAGCTGACTCAGGGCCGGCTGGGGCTTACCCACATATCCATGCTTTGTCCTGAGCGAGTCCTGGCACAGAAGACGTAGGCCTTGTGCTATTAGAAAAGCGTAGGGGGCAAGGAGTTGAGGGGTTCTGGAGGACTGGGGCACCCTTCACGCACGCTCTCTGGCTGGCCCCAGCTAGGCAGGCTTCTACTGGTATCCTGGGCAGTCAGTTGTCTTACCTCCCAGACCCTGCACTTACCAGTTTATGAAGTAGTGCTAACAGCTGCACCTCATGCTTGTATAGCTCCGTGAAGTGACAAGTAACACACGTGCACATGCTGAGTAGATGGTGCTGTACTTCACTCATGCAGAGGAAATTGGAGACAGGCCATTTAAGATATGGGCAGGGAAGGTACCTACCATGGTTATAAGGAATAGAAGAATCCCACCCTGTCCTGGGCTCTTCCTGCCACACCAGAATGTCTTGTTCTTCCACCCTGTCCTAGATGATGCCTGGCAGCAGGTCCTCTGTGGTTAACTATGGTGGCTGAAGCAAGAGGGGCTCCCTGCACATCTGGACCTCAGGCAGGCTGTCCAGTAGGGAGTGCTCCTGATTGGGGGCTTTGGCCGTGACCCTTGAGCTTTGTACCACTAACCGCAAGGTTAGATGGCCAGGATGGAGGTGGCTCTAATGAGGTCCCACTACCTTGGCTGCAAGCACACTTCCGCCTCGGGGGCAGCAGGTGGGCTCATGTTGGTTCTTCTTCCAGGCCGTGCAGTATGACAACCACTACACCAACACCAAGCACTGCTTGTGCCAGATGCTGCGAGAACAGCTGGAGTCACCCCAGGGAAAGTTGCTCCATGCCGCCCAGTCTGCCCGGGAAATTTGGTGAGAGGGGCAAAGGGCTGTCCATCTGTCCTTGCAGGCATTGCCCAGGCTTGACCCTGAGCGCTAAGCTGACTCTGCCAGGGAGCCAGGGACACCGCTTTTGGAGGCAGATGTGCAGGAGCAGGGTTGTGCTGCAGCTTTGCCGCACAGAAGGGGATACTGTGAAAGCTTTAGAACTTTACGTGCCTGGGCTGGTCTCAGCAGCAATGTTTGGGATACCAGGGCACTAGTAGGATGGAGGAATGCGGGGGCTGGGCTTGGGAATTCCTGGGGAGGAAGGGGCTTTCCTGGTGACAGGTCTATAATCACATGCAATGCCACCAAGTCCCAGTTATCAGGAGAGTTGGGGGTGCAGAACGGAGCCCTGGCCTGAGCCTGCGCCCACACTCCATCACTCTGCCGTTTGAGAGACCACCCCTTGCTCCTCGACTCAGGCGGTGACATGTGGGGCCCTCACAGCCTGACCTAGTGTCTGCTCCCACAGCTCCCTATTTCCTCTTCCCACCTCCACACCTTCGCTCGCACTGGCTCTTCTACCTGAATGCTTTCTCCCCCTCATGTTGGCTGTCTGTATCCGGCCTCCTCCAGAGAAGCCTTTCGGAACCTCTCTCACCCCCCAGACGGCCATCTTTGTGAGTGTCCACCTGTCCTTACGATGCTTCCTGGAAGAAAAAGCCTTGCCCAAACCCTCCTCATCCTGGGCTGGTGGTGTTGGTTCTGTCCCTGTGCCACCTAACTTAACCAGCTGGACCCAGGCGTCTTGTGAGCTCAAGACTAAACTTTTCAAGAGTGTAACTGTTGCTCTGGGTGGTACCTCAGTTTAGGTGAGGCCTAACTGCTTGTGGCCGGGGCAGGAAGTGGGGAACCACTCAGTGGCCATGCTCCATTTCTTCCCCCGGTGGGCACACATGAAGATGAGGCTCTGCATGCCTCTGGCGCTTGATCTGTGTAGGTCAGCTTAGTCACTGCTGGCTGGGGAGACCTGCCTGGGCTCAGATGATGGAGGTGACCTTAACAAACTTTCCCAGCCAGCCCTGCCTACAAAGTGGTACAAAGCTCCAGAGGCCACCCTCAGGGGTCCACATTCACTGTCCATCCACCAGTGCAGACTGGCCCCAGAGGTGGGTAGCAGGTGTCTTCTGATGGCCAGGTCCTGAAGGTGTTTTGGTGGATATGGAGTGGCATTTCTCAGTGGTGGGGCCCTGGTTCCTGCACTAGTTCCCTGGATGCTGCCTTTACTAAGGGGTTTGCCCCGCTTGACTTGTCTTTATATAGTGAGGCCTTTGGCCTTGGTGCCTTCTATGAGGAGACCACACGAGAACTGGACTCCCGGCGGGCCGAGTTCCTGGCCAGGACCGCAGAGGAGGCGGAGGAGCCGGCTGAAGATACCTCCGGTGTCATTAAGATGGCTGTCAAGTTTGACCGGTAGGTCTCCAGCTGGCCTAAGCTTAGGCCAGGGCCAGTGCCTTTGGGCTTCCCCGGGCTGGCAAGCTGGCTGTTGTACATGGTTAGCGACAAGTTTGGGGACCACCGCTCTCTTTGGTTTGGATACTTGTTCTCAATTTTTAGCCACCCAACGAAGGCGTTTTGGAGAAGATAGTCCCTGAAAGCCCAGGCAGTGCTGTCAAGGTTGTGCATGTTGTCCCAAGGGCCACTGGACTCCACCTTTTCCCTGACTCACTCCCCACCTCTCGGGTGAGAGGACTTCTCTCCTTCTGTTCCTGAAAGCCTGTGCTTTTCCCTGCCCCTGAGGAACTAGCTGCCTACAAGGAGCTCTCCAATAGCAGAGGGACCCTTGTCTTTATCTGGCAAGTCCTTCCCATGCCCACTGCCCCTCACCAGCCCTAGGGCATCCTCTCTAGGCAGATATAGCTTCAGGCCAATTACTGCCTCAGACTGTAATTCAGCTTTGATTGGGTCCCTCATCCTTGTCCTTTGCAATCTGGTATCTAAGCCTTTCTCAGGTTTCCAGGCCCAGGCCAGAAGCTAGTTTTGTCTGGCAACAGCTTGGGAGGAGGGGTGTAGGGACAGCTGTTGGGCAGTCATATCCATGGAGAGCTCCTGGTAGGAAGTTGGACCGTGGTGCAGACTGACTCTAAAACCAGAGTCCACTGTGGATAAGCAGCAGTGGGTCATTGTGACACTCAGCAGACATAATTAGGGTGTACTAAGCTAGATTCCTGAGACCTTTGTATGGCCACCTGCGTTCCCCACTCCCACCCACTCTCCCCAGATCTTGTCTTGAGAGGCAAACCGGACCTTCCTTCTTGGCCGTTGAAGGCTATTTTCCAGGCTGGAGCTCAGAGGACTGGGAGTTCACTTCCCACCTCAATTCCCTAAGCATGCCGAAGCCCATCTTCCCTTTAGGCAGAATGCAGGCTCTAAGTTGCTGGTGGAACAGAAATGGGAGGTCAGAGGAATAGGTACAGGAGTCTTATTTTTTTAAAAATAAATTTGTATTGATTTCAGAGAGGAAGGGAGAGGGGGAGAGAGAAACATCAATGGTGAGAGAATCATTGATCGGCTGCCTCCTGCACAGCCCCCACTGGGGATCGAGCCCGCAACCTGGGCATGTGCCCTGACCGGGAATCCAGCCGTGACCTCCTGGTTCACAGGTTAATGCTCAACCACCAGGCCACGAAGGTAGGTGATCCAAGAATCTTAAAGGCAGCAGCTCGATGTCTCCGTTCCTGTAGCTCCTACCGGGAACTGAATAGTGCCCCTGCCGAGAAATGAGTTGGTGATAGTGGGTGGGCCCTGACTACGTCCCCTCCTTTCCTCAGGAGAGCATATTCACCCCAGATCACCCCCAAGATGTGCCTGCTGGAATGGTGCCGGAGGGAGAAGTTGGCGCAACCCGTATATGAAACGGTGAGTTCCTGGCTGCGGCCTGCTCTGCATCTAGCCCTACAGCATTCCCACAGCTGGGGCCATCACCCCCGGTACACCTACAGCTTGTACCCTGGACTCCAGGCTGCTTGGCTGGAGCCTGGCTGTGCCCTCTGTAGGCACAGAGTGGTTACTGGTGGTTGGGCCAGCCTCTGATAGTGCCTTTCCTTTTGACAGTGGGCCTGTTGTCTAATTCTCGCTTTTCTCATAAAACTGAACTAGAGACCTAAGTAAAGGACTGCCTGGGCTAGTCCAGTGGCGGTGCTGAGGGAGGGGAGATGTCTCTGGAAATGGCCAGTTGGCTTAGGAAGGATGCTCAAACCTGAAAGTTAGACATGTTTTTGGACCAGGCCTCAGCTAATGGGGCACAGAATTGGGCCCCAGACATGGGGCCCTTTGGTGAAAATTTTGAGACAGTATTGGTTTAATTCCTTTGGTCCCTATAACCATCTTGTTTAGGTGGCTCTGTCTCTCCTGGACTGGCCTTCTGACCTCCAGGCTTGTCCCTTCTGGACCGTGTGTCCTCTGCCAGAGTAACATTTCTAAAGCAAATCTGAGCTCTGATTCCCTTGCTCAAGTCCTCAGCAGCTCAGAGCATGAGAACTCCCCCCTCTCCTGCCCCCGCCACTCAGCTCTCCTGCCACATCACCTGGTCTCTGCCAGGTGGATCTTCTTTGCCCCAGCCCTTGTCTCCTCTTACCCCTTTGCCATCTGGTGAACTACTTATTTTGGAGACCTGACCCATCCAGATGTCAGGAGGAGGAGACTCCATAGTCACGCACAGCTAAGGGCCCTGATGGCCCTTTGCTTAGGTTCACGAGAGAACTCCTGACACGCTGTGGTGTCATTGTCTGTGTGTCCCTCTTTCTTCCCTGGAAGGTGCACCGCACACTTCTGCTGGGGAGGAGCATGTGGCACAGGTAGCTCTCATGTGACTGAGGTGGGAAGGACTTCCTTTTCTCTGCCTTCGACGTGACCTTGCAGGGGGGGGGGGCCTCCAGGGCTGTTCCTGTTGCCCTCATGCAGCCATCCTTGTTTTCTTTGCTCCCTTTGCACCAGGTTCAACGCCCCCTGGATCGCCTCTTCTGCTCTGTGGTCACTGTGGCTGAGCAAAAGTATCAGTCCACCTTGTGGTGAGTTTCCCCATCAGTGGGCATGAGGCTTGGGGTGGAGGGCCTGCTTGTAGCATTGGCCTGGAAGTTTGGGGGGATGGTGTACCTGGATAGTGGCATCCCTGTGTTATGACCCCTTCCTCAGTTCAGTCAGAATCTGTGACAAGGGTATTGAGAGTAAGGCCTCCCAGCCTCTAGTCCTGCCACCAGTGTGCCTGCCTACCTGCCTTAATGCCCCATGCCTCATCTGCCCAGGGACAAGTCCAAGAAACTGGCGGAGCAGGCTGCAGCCATCGTCTGTCTGCGGAGCCAGGGCCTCCCTGAGGGTCGACTGAGTGAAGAGAGCCTCTCTTTGCACAAGCGTAAGAGGGAGGCACCTGACCAAGACCCTGGGGGCCCCAGAGCTCAGGAACCAGCAGTGCCTGGAGAGCTGTGCAAGAAGCCCTTGGTAACCTTGGGAAGTGGGAGAGAGAGCCCCCTGGAAGGCTGGTGATCACTGTCTCAGCCCTGGTCAGTGAGCCTGGCCCTAAGATGACTGTGGTGCAGAGCATGAACCAGATGCTATTGGACAATTTGCTGCCCCTGCCTGACAGATGTTAAGGGGTTAGCCTGGGCCATCAGTCTGGAATATGGGCCCAGGTGCGCCCAGTGTACCCATCTCTCCTGACAGATCTGAGTAGCAGGGCCAAGTTCCCAGTGATCTCAGTATTTTCTTTAAAAACGGGCTTTTTCAGGTGGCACCTCCCTAACCTGACATTGGTACAGTGCAATAAAGACACCTTCTCCCCTTCCCACGGCTGGCTGCTTCAGCCTTGGGCATCTTCACACACAGACTAATGGATGAGCTGGCATAATTATTCTACTTCCACCCTCTGAAGAGCTGGAGCGTCCTGAAAAGTATGAGTCTGGGTGGAGGTGGGGGGCAGGGTAATCACCTTTAGTGCTCAATGGGTTTGAACTGAACCAGGAAGGCAAGGCCCAAGAAGCCCATTCATTCTGCTGGTGGTAAACCTGAGGCCATGGCCATCAGTTGGCTTTCCTGAAGAAAGAAGATATGGAAGCTGGGAACGGTTAGCGTTATCTGGACCTGCTCAGGCACATTGGGAATGCTGGGTCTGAGCTCCAGCTGTCTGGAGCTCACACCTATGAGGTGCCTGCTCTGGGCAGAGGATACTGGAGACTGCTGAGGACAACAATTTTGGGCCCTTGTGATTGCCCGCCCACGCCACTGCCCCGCCCTCCGCCCCCACCATCCCGTTTGGGCCGGAAGGAAGTGGCAGATTCTCTTTAATTTCCTCCTGGCAGTGAGAAGCAAACAAACGGCTACCACAACTCAACTCCTTGTGAGGCCACCCACGCTTACTGGGAGGGGCCTTCTGACCAAAGGTCCCTGCCTAGTGCCACTCCTGCTTCCTCAGCTGTAAACACTCTGCGTCTCCTCCCCCTTTCCAAGCTCTGTGGGAAGGGAGATTCCCCTTTGGGCCAAGGAGATGCTCCTCCCATCTCCCCAGGGTCAGGTCCCTGTGCCAGCCAGCAGCCCCTGACCCTTCCAGCCTGAGTCAGGGGTTGGGCGCGTGAAGTCTCAGTCCTGGGGCTGCCTCTCCCTGCACCCGCATTGCTCTTCTGTGCACAGATAAGGATACCGCACTACCACACTACGCCTCCAGAGTCCATGGCTGTCTGATGTTGGGCAAGTCCTCTCTGGGGCCAAGGGCCCTCCTCTCAGAGTGGAATCAGCTGTTCTCTGCCTGCTTGAGGCTGGCTGATAGGGCACTGTGTGGCTAATGGGTTCACTATGATGAACCTGCCCTAACCAACTGCCCAAACCAGTGCTCCCAGAAAAGAGACCCCACCCAGGAGAGCGACTGAGGCTTAGTCTGGTCTCAGCCATCAAGCTTTAGGTACAATTTCTGATTTTTCTTACACAAAAACTGTCTTCGTAAAAGTGCTCCATTCGCTTTTCCTTATACCCTGACTGGAACAGGGCAGACAGTGAAGCCCCAATGGACCTTCCCGCAACCCCCAGGCATCCTGAGCCAGTCAGAGCTTACGGGAGGACCCTTGTGGGCCAGGTACTCAGTCTGAAGATTCACTTCCCCAGTAGGGTTGGGCTTTGTCCTCCAGCCTCTCTGCCCACCATTGTGGTTTCCTGGGGAAACCCCTTCTCTGGTGGGGTCAGATTCATTTTTGGGCTATAGAGGAGAGGCAGGGGTAGAGGTCAGCTACCAAGATAGAGGCTGGAGCGTGGGGACTTGGAGGGCCCAGGAGAAGTACTGGGGAGAGGGCGATTCCCAGGGGAGCAGGGAGGTAGGGGCTAGTACATGTTCCATGTCTAAGGATGTCTGACAAAGATCTCGGTTAAATATGTTTGCCCACAAATGACCTCACTTTAGCATACCTCAGTGAGGCCCACCTGGTCTCAGAGTGACGTGCCTAAGATCTGGGACGAGTGGAGGACCCAGTCAGGTCTGAAAGCTCCAGCCACTGTTCTCACCATGCCCGCCTTAAACTAAGGCCGCTTAGACACCCAAACCCCTCTCTGGGCTGGTGGCCACAATACTTATCCATCCATTCCAGCCATCTTGATTGAGGACTTCCTCCTAGCTCATCACATTTTGGGGACAAATGATTTTGCTAAGAACATGAGAGGGAGGGATGAGTAAGGCTAGAGAGGGTGGCAGGTCTTCCAAAGACCACAGCAAGAAGACTGGACTTTGTGCAGATGATTGGGGAACCTCTAACCCCTGCAGTCCGGCACGTAGTTCCTTCCAGGTGTCCCTCTTGCTCAGAACTCTTCATGGCTCTTCACCGCCCTCTGGATCAAGTCCAAACTCCTTAGCCTAGCATTTGAGGACAAAGTGCTGACCCTGTCTTCTCAGCACCCTGTGCTGACTTCAGCAACTAACTTTCTTCAGTTGTAGACTGGAGCTGCTCAAGGGCAGTCCTCGTGTCGCTGAGGGCCAGCCTGGTCATGGGGTGGCGAACAGGCACAGAAGACGTATCAGCCCTAGCTGGTTTGGCTCAGTGGGTAGAGCATCAGCCTGTGGACTAAAGGGTCCCAAGTTCGCGTCTGGTCAAGGTCACATGTCTGGGTTGCTGGCTCAATCCCGAGTAGCGGGTGTGCAGGAGACAGCTGATCGATGATTCTCATCATTGATGTTTCTACCTCTCCCTCTCCCTCTCTGAAATCAAGAAAAAATATATTTAAAAAAAAAAGTATCGAACAAGAGTTTGGGGGGGAGGGGATGTGTGGAATGGAGAAAGTTTTCCAAACTGACGTTCCTCCAAGGCTTCTGTTCCCTCTAATGTGGAACAAGGGGGCCTAGACTGGACGAAGCCGTATCATCTCATGGCTCAGAGGCCACAGGAGAGCCTTCTGCAAAGGGGGCTCAGAGCCAGGCCTGCAGCAACTGATGACATAGATGGCCTTACCTAAATCTCAGGCCTGGCTGGCGTTCACAGAGGAGGGAGAGAAGGCCTGAAGGGACCCACAACTAGCCCAGACGAGGGTTCTGTCTACTGCACCGGTCCCCGGAGCTTCCTGCTTTCACAGGGCTCTCAGGAGGCTGGAGGTGAGTCAGATGGCCTCCTGCCACCTCAGAGAGTTTTGGAGCTGGCCCGAGGAAGAGCTCATCCGGGAGGTCCTGGCCCTAACTGAGGAAAGGGGGTGGCGAGAGTTCGTGTATTGGTGTGTGTATGTGGTGGTGGGGCCCTGTCACAGCTTGCAGAGCTTCCAGCCATTGCTGCCTTTCTGACGAAAGTGACATTCTTCCTGAAGTTTTCTGCCTACTGCCCAGCTCTCATCACTGCATGGCGGGGTTCTCAGTTTCCTCCAGACCAGAAATCTTTCCCAAGACCTGATGCCCAAGTGTTTCTCCAGGTGCAGTGGCTGAGAACACAGCTGCATCACCCAGCATCTGATGGACAGGTGAATTTTTCAAGCCATCTACAGCTTCCGTGGTCCCTTCCTGTCGGTGGGGCTGACAGGTTCAGTCTCGCTCTTGCCTTTCCCCTGGCCTGGCTGGCTGAGTCATTGTTTCAGGTAAAATCATGTCTGGAGGACAGAGAGGCTAGATAAAGGTCTATTTTCACCATCCAGATGATAACCTGGGAGGTATGTGTGAGGGGGCAGGGGACACATCCTGAAATTGCATTATTTTTTTTTTTTTTTTTTTATGGGGAGAGGGAGGTAAGTTAGACAACCTCCTGGGGCTTTTTACTATACCAGGGTCGTATTACATGTGGTACTAATTGGCAGGCCAGCCACCTATCTGCCTGGGGCAGAAGGCTTTGAAAAGTTAGTGTGGCTTTTGGCCTCTAAGTTTTACACTCAGTTCCTTAGGGTTGGAGATCCTTTGAAATCAGGACAGCTTATCGGGGAGGATGTTACACCCACTTAATGCCATTTGCTTCCTCTCCTTGAATACTGTTATTCTCTCCTGCCTCCAACCTCCCCTACTTTCAGTTTAATCTAGTGATTCATTCAGAATCCTGAACATGGAAGTACCCTGCTCTAAACCCTTTTGTGGCTCCCTACTGCCCTCAGCATGAAGTCCAGATATCCTGCAGTGACCTGCAACACTCTTCTCACTGCAGTTACTTTTTTTTTTCTTGTAGTTTTTGGTTAATCCTCACCCAAGGATATTTTTCCCATTGATTTCTAAAGAGAGTGGGAGGGAGGTGGTGGTGGGGGATGGAGAGGCAGAGACATCAACTGGTTGCCTCCTGCATGCCCCAACCTGGGCCAGGATTGAACCTGCAACCCAAGTACATGCCATGGACTGGGAGTCGAACCCAGGACCCTTCGGGCTGATGCTCTAACCTCTGAGCACTCTGGTCAGGACTCACTGCAGTTACTTTTGGTCTCCAAGACTGGAAATTATTCCCTGCCTGGAACCATCTTCCTCACCTCTTGTCCCTCTCTCCAGTTCATTCTTAGCCCTGGTGGAGAATTTGTAGCCAGCGGGATTATGAACCTCTGAGCTCTTGGCACAGCCCTAATCTCTACAGTGATTATAGATTTGCTGGCCTCTCCCTCACCCCTGAAAGGACACTAATTCATCTGTGTCCCCACTGGGTTCCTCTGCAACGCGCGCTTGTACGGATGCTACGCCCGGTGGGCCTGGAGCTAGTGGATTGGCCACCTCCGCTCTCCCAGCGCCGCGTCCAGCCTGGGCCTCGGAGCAGCTGTAAGTAAACAAGCCAGGTTCAGCGTCCCCGGGCACTGCCTCCATCCCAGGCCCCGGAGGAGGCGTCTTGGATCGTCTCAGGGGAAGGAAGACTAGCTTGCTGGGGAGGAGCCAAAAGAGCAAACGGTTCTTTACACAGTGTCACTTCCCCACCAACAGCACGAGCCCTCCCGCTTTCATGTGCACTGGGACGCAGAGGTCACTAGTCCACGAGTGTCGCCAGTTCACGAAGGGCTCCCCAACTTCCAGCAGGGGACAGGCTCTGCCCATCAGGCCGTGCCGTGCCGAGGCCTCGACCGCGCCGCGGATTGTGCTCGAGGGAGCAGCTGCCACGCCGGCTCATGGGGGCAGACAAAGGCGCAGCCTAGGAAGCGCGGGACCCGCCCAGTAGGGGTGGGCCTACAGCGACGGGAAGCTCCGACTCAGGCCTGACGGGGCTGCCCAGGTCTCCGGCTTCGCCCCGCCCAGGCTCGGTCTGGTCCCCGCCTTCTAGAGCCCTCGCCAGGAGGCGTGGGGTGGGTTGAGAAGGTTTGAGTGGTGTCCACGTAACCCTCCGGGGCCCTGATACCTTTCCCAAACCCAGTCAAGCAGAGCAATACTGCAGCGGCTCGTCACCGAACCCGTAACCTCAGGGCTCCGGGGCCCCTTCCTCGACGTGAGCTCCGCCCAATAAGGAAAGGGATTGCCTCCGATTGGCCGGTGGGCTCCTCAAGTAGAGAGGGCTATTGCCTTCACACCCGGGGCGCGGGCCTGGCTCAGAAGTTGGGACGGGAACAGAGGCCAAACTACAACTCCCAAGAAGTAGCGGGGCTACTCAGCGCTCCGTAATCACGTGACTTCCTTCTCCGGGAGACGAGGTCACGCAGTAGGCGGGTGAAAGGGCGGGGCCGTCGGGTTAGCCCGAGGCGCCTGTGGCCTATGGGCGGCCGGGTCAGACGAGTGCGCGGTAGGGGGCGGGGTCGGGCGCGCGGCTCGGCGCGGGAGCGCGCCGGCGGCGGCGGCGGCTGTTGCAGGGCGGGGAATGTCGGCTACGGCGACTGTGGCGGCTTAGGCTGGCAGTGGCGGCAGCTCCTGGTGCAGTTCGGCGCGCAGCCAGCTCTAAAGTTCGGAACGGAACGCTCGGCGTCGCGGTCCCCGCCCGGAAAGTTTGTCGCGGAGCCGCTACCTTCTGGCTGGCGCGACCCGGCATGAAGCGGCGCTGAGGAGCTGTCGCCGCTGTAGCTGCCCCCGTCGCTGCCGCCGCCTGAGGAGCCACAGCACCCTGGGCCACGCCGATGACTACTGCAAACTGTGGCGCCCACGACGAGCTCGACTTCAAACTCGTCTTTGGCGAGGAAGGGGCGCCGGCGCCGCCGCCTCCGGGCTCGCGGCCTGCAGGTGGGTGCCGGGCCGGGCGGGACGGAGGAGCGTCCGTTCCTCTTCTTGCGCGCACGAGCTCACCCTCTCCCTGGTCCTTTGCTCGTCTGGTGACACCGTGTCTGCGTGCGTGTGGTGAGTGAAGAGCGGATTTAAATCGCCGAGGAGGCGTGCGGGTCGCCGCGACGTGGAAGTGGCGCGGGCTTGGCTCGTAGCGAACGAGCGAGCCGGGAAGTCGACTGCGGGACGCCCGGGGCCAGTCGGACTCCGGGGGGGTTCGGAGGCCGAGGGTCGGGGCCCCTGCCCAAGGGGCTTCTGGCGTCGCGTGGTGCGGACAGAATGTGGCCCCTGTGAAGTGTAAGCGCCCTTGGTTTTTCATCTCTTCCGAGTCTTTACACATCTCTGTTTGAAAGATGCGCATTCTTGAAGCGTTAGGAGCTCTCTAAAATGCGTGCACACGTCGTGAAGCCTGCTTTTGCTGGGAGAGGAATGCTCTCGTGTTAAGTTCCACTTGTGCAAGTTTATGGTCCACTTTTACTTCGAGGTGTAACTTATAACGGGACTTGGTGAAAACTAGGTGTGTGTTTTTTTTTCTTTTTTTTCTTAAGCAAAGTGTTTCGGAAGATCAGGAGAAAGTGGGGTGCTTTGCTCATAACTGTTGAAAGTTCTGGAAGTCAATTTTATTTTAAGAAAAAGTTCACCCCAGAAGATGGTTTAAAGGAGATGGTGAGCTGGGAAGGCTGGGCACAATAATGCATGGAGGTCAGACCCGTCAAGAAATAGAAACAGGATGGCTGGGGACCTAGCGCTCTCCGCTGACCTGGTTTTAAATACGGTGGTTCATTAAGTTCGCTTTCCCTATTACATACGTAAGGCGAACTTTAAAGGGGAGGTGGATTAAGACTAATCCCTCTTTATTCTTTACGGGTATTAGGTGAATTACCTCACGTTCATATCGATGCTCAACAGTGTTCTGTAGAGTTGCATTGAAAAAACATATTTGAATGTGAGCCTTAAGGATTCATTGGGCTGTATTTTTTTTTTTTAGTCAGTCCTTTTAGTCTCTACACGTTAGATGTCTTTTCCACATAATAAATAATTTACAATAGTTAATTTCAATGCCACTGACATCACTTGAGCACCGATTGTGTGGAAGGTGCTGTTAAAGAGACTGTAGTGTGGTGATAGGCGCAGAAAGGACCGACGCCCGGCGTGGGAAATGGGGCTGAGGGGGCACGTACCCAAATCGCTCTGCTGCTGAGCCACAGGCAGACCGATTGGTGGTTCTGGTATAATGGAGGTAGAAAGGGAGAGAGTTGTCTTTCTGGAGATGGCGGCATTGAGTTGTACCTAAAATACTCAAACTACCTTGAGTATTTCATTGAAAAGAAGGTAAACAGTTGGTGATGTCAGCAAACTTAATGGGCACAAACGTCATTAGAGCACATCATATGCCAAATATTTCTATACCAAGTATATGATCAGTAAAGATGTTAACCAGCTTGGGGTCTAGGTTAAACAGCAAACAAAGGCAGGCAGCCCAGAGTCAGCTGGGGTATTGGGATATAGACAAGTCACAAAGCTGAGTTTATCTGCAGTTATCAGGATTGATCAGCTCAGGGTCTATTTCTAAGGTCCTCTCTACTCAGCACCACCCCCCAAATAAATAAATAAATAAATAAATAAATAAATATTAATGAAACATATGAGTAATAAAGGAGTATCATCATGTAAATAGGAATTTTATATACATCCAAAATACTGCATAACATTCAAAACCCATCAAAACAGCTTTTTTAGAAAATATATTTTTTATTGATTTCAGAGAGGAAGAGAGAGGGAGAGAGAGAAAAACATCATTGATGAGAGAGAATCATTGATTGCCTGCCTCCTGCACACCCCACACTGGGGATTGAGTCCACAACCCGGGCATGTGCCTGACAGGGAATTGAACCATGACTTCCTCGTTCATAGGTGATGCTCAACTACTGAGCCATGCCGGCCAGGCAAAACAGCTTTTTAAGAAATGATTTTAAAGAGATTTTTAAAAATTGAATTGTAGAGAGAGAGAGGGAGGGAGAGAGAGAGAAACATCAGTGTGAGATCGAAACATTGATGGGGTACCTCGTCTCCTGCAGGTGCTCTACTGGAGATCGAGCCTGAAACCTGGGCATGTGCCCTGACCAGGAATTGGACTGACAGTCTTTTGGTGCATGGGACGATGCCCAAAAAACTGAGCCACACCGGCCAGGACCGAAAAATGATTTTTATTTAATTATTTTTGCCCAAAAAGCCTACATGATCATTTTGATATTAATAGGGGTCTTAGAAGCAATTAAGGTTTGAAACTTGATTTATAACTAAAATTTCTAAAGTTAAATTTGAGCAATTTTATTTGTGACAAAAAAGGTTTTCTTTAAAATCTAGTTGCTACTTTTTTTTTCTTTTAATATATTTTATTGATTTTTTACAGAGAGGAAGGGAGAGAGATAGAGAGTTAGAAACATCGATCAGTTGCCTCCTGCACATCCCCCACTAGGGATGTGCCCGCAACCCAGGTACATGCCCTTGACCGGAATCGAACCTGGGACCCTTCAGTCCACAGGCCGATGCTCTATCCACTGAGCCAAACCGGTTTTGGCTAGTTGCTACTTTTTAAAACTCTTTTTAATTAAGGCAAAAATGCACATGACATAAACCATTTTAAAGTTAATGATTCAGTGGCAATACATCATTCACAATGTTGTGCAATTACTACCTCTAGTTCATATATATGTGTGTGTGTGTGTGTGTGTGTGTGTGTATGTGTATGTATATTTCAGAGAGAAGAAGGGAGAGGGAGATAGAGATAGAAACATCAATGATGAGAGAGAATCATCAGTGGCTGCCTCCTGCACACCCCTACTGGGGATCCAGCTGGCAACCTAGGCATGTGCCTTGGCCAGGGATTGAACCATTATCTCCTGGTGAAGCTCAACCACTGAGTCACACCCTCCAGGCTAGTTCCAAAATATTTTCATCACCCCAAAAAGGAAACCCTGAACCCATTAAATAGTTGTTCCTCATTCTCCCTGACCCTCTCCCAGTTCCTGGTAACCCAGTCCCTAATCTGGGATCTGTCTGTATGGATTTACCTCTTCTGGATATTTCATATAAATGGAATCATACATATGTGACTTTTTTTGTCTGGCTTCTTTCACTTATAATGTTTTTGTGGTTCAACCATGTTGTATTGCATTCCTTTCTATGGCTGAATAACATTCTATTGTATATATTCCCCAATTTGTTTATACATTCACCCATTGATGTTGAATAGTGCTGCTATGAATACCTGGCAGCTAATTTTTAAATTCTCATATTCAGAGCTAAGGTTTCAAAATTAATGAGTCACAAAATTAGTTTTCATTTTAATAAGTATAATTACGAGTGTAGTTTGAAGAAACTAAGCGGATTGACTGACATGGTTTTAAGATCATAATATGCAGTAAAATGGGCCATGAGAATAAAATTGCTTGGTAGAATTCAGATCAGTATTGGGTTATATCAGTGTTCTTACTTTTTTTTGGATTCTCTTCCTCATTAGAATGGAAGTTCCATGAGGGCACAGGTATTGTCTATATCTTGTTGGTACTTGTATTATCAGTGCCTAGTATAGTGCTTTGAACACAGTAGACACACAATATTTGTTGACTTAATTAATAAATACTTAACTTTTGAGTCAGTGCTCACTTTTTCGTGTGGTAGAGGATGTTGATGAGACTTGTTTCAGTTCTTTGGTTTTTATTGGTCAGATCCATAAGGCAGCAGATCTTGGTAATTTTGGGCTGCAGGTTTTCCATTTCTAAAGATTTGAGATTACTTGCATCACATCTAATTGCCATTTAGGAGATTTTTGAAAAATATTTGGGGAGGGGGGTAGAGGTTGGAGACTGAAACAAGTCATAAGGGCTGAATTTAATGAATGCCCTAAGGAATATCTTAAGAATGTACTTGTTAAAGTACAAATTAGATGGTTTGATACTTGATAATGTCAGATACTTTTGTGACCTACTTTTAAAGATTTTTGCTTACTGAGATGTTTTGAGATTTTTTCCATTAAAGAAAATTTACGAACTTAGAGTCTTTAGCTTTTTATGTTTTATACTATGAAGACAGTGCTGGCTTTGATATTTTGTAAAAAATTTTTGAGATATTTTTTATTCAGAGAGGAAGGGAAAGGGAGAGGGAGAGAGAGAGAGAGAGATAGAAACATCAATGATGAGAGAGAATCATTGATTGGCTGCCTCTTGCACGCCCCACACTGGGGAATGAGCCTACAAACCCAGTAGTTGCCCTGACCAGGAATCAAACCATGACCTCCTGGTTCATGGTTTGACACTCATCCACTGAGCTATGCCTGCCGGGCCTAGCTTTGATTTTTACAGTTAAAAATACCCTAGTAGGGTATGGCTCAGTGGATAGAGCATCAGCCTGCGGACTGAAGGGTCCCAGGTTCGATTCCAGTCAAGGGCACATGCCTGGGTTGCAGGCTCGATCCCCAGTAGGGGGCGTGCAGGAGGCAGCCAATCAATGATTCTCTCTCATCATTGATGTTTCTAGCTCTCTTCCTCTCTCCCTTCCTCTCTGAAATCAATAAAGAAATATATATATAAAAAATGAATCAAGCTATTTTGTTTAAACTTTCTTTTACTAGACACCTAGCTTCACAATGAAGGTATACCTCAATAATAGAGAATTTAAAATTGGCAAGTGTTTGATGTAGTTTATCAACATTATTTGCCATTATAAAGGGTATCTTCTGATGCTCTTCATTAGTATACTGATTGTATATCTCTAAGTTAATTTGATGTTATATAAATCTTTACTTTTCAAATTCAAAGTTTTCTTCTCAGGGTTTGTTCATTATTAAATATTGACTTTCTAGTATATTGTGTGTAGTATCTATCTACTGCCACTTTTTAAAGGGGGAGAAATATCTTAGATACAGTATGTATTTTTGATATGTGTACTTTTGTCATATAGCACTTTAACATCCATCTTTTTCATATGCAAAGTTGAGTTATTCCTAGATCATTGTCTAATCTTTAATCTGCAGTGTTTTACTTCATTTAGTGCTTGGAAATCTAATTCATGTGTTCTTTATAATCTACTGTCTTAGATAAATTTATTTTCTCACTTTTCAGTTTTTATTGATATTATTTACTCAACAGTTTTGCTTTATCTTGTGTTAAATGGGGTAATGTACTATTTAAAGCTCTTGGCACAGTCTTTGATCTAGTGGTGCTCATTAAGTGGTGGTAGTTAACATTTCTTTAAAAAACATACATACAAAAAACTGGTGATAGGTTATTTTTAACCTCCTCCTCTTTCCTAGATGTTTTTCCCTATACTAAAAGAAAACATATTGGAGAGACAGTCATTTAAATCTTACTTAGATAAGTTGGAATATGTATCATAGACACTTTTATTTTTATTTCTTAATTCTGTTATTTTCAATTTTGCCTCCTTTCTGATATCTTAGTATAAATATAAGAATTGATGGTCATTCACTTTTAATTATGTTTTTCTACTTTCTTAGGTTTTCATAACTTCATTACTGACTCAGTATGGTGTAAAGATGGTTGATTTGCAAACCATACTAAGTATAATTGGATATTTAAATCAGTATGAAAAAAGGAAGTTGCTTGTATGGTTTCCTATAGAAGTTAATAGTGTGTTTGTACAGTGCATTAGGTACTGTGCAGGAGAATTTGGTTACTGCTGAGCCGTACTTTCATACTATAGGTCAGCTTTTTCTTTAGACTTGAATGCAGAGAGAATATGTATTAGGTGATTGAGTCAATGATAAACTTTCACTATTGAATTTAAAAGAATTTTTATTTTTTAAATATATTTTATTGATTTTTTACAGAGAGGAAGGGAGAGGGATAGAGAGTTAGAAACATCGATGAGAGAGAAGCATCGATCAGCTGCCTCCTGCACACCCCCTACTGGGGATGTGCCCGCAACCAATGTTCATGCCCTTGACCGGAATTGAACCTGGGACCCTTCAGTCCGTAGTCCGACACTCTATCCAGTGAGCCAAACCAGCTAGGGCGAGAATTTTTATTTTTTAAAACTTTTTCATTGATTTCAGAGAGGAAGGGAGAGAGAGAGAGAAACATTAATGATGAGAGAGAATCATTGATTGGTTTCCTCCTGCATACTCCCTCCTGGGGATTAAGCCTGCAACTCGGGCATGTACCCTTAACGGGAATCAAACCCAGGACCCTTCAGTCCGCAGGACGATGCTCTATCCACTGAGCCAGACCAGTTAGGGCTTATGTTAATTTTTTCAATGAAGTGTGATCAGAAAGACATTTTTGTTAAGAAAATGTGGAATTTGTTTTTCTTGAGAGAAAGCAATGAAATACTGCTATATAAAGTGGAAATCTTTTAAGAGCATATAATGAGTTGAATGTGTCCTTTATTTTCCTTCTTACTATTGAGGAGTTGATCATTCAATATGGTGATGTTTTATTTTATTTTTAAAAATTATCTTATTATTATTTATCTGTTTCTTTTTCAGCATCATTTTTTTTTAATCCTCACCCGAGGGTATTTTTTCCCATTAATTTTTAGAGAGAGAGAAAGACAGAAAGAAATACTGATGTGAGAGAAACATCGATTGGTTGCCTCCTGCACTCGCCCTGGAGCTTGCAAACAAGGTTTGACTGGAATCAAACCCGGGACCCTTCAGTCCGCAGGCCATGCTCTGTACACTGAGCCAAACTGGCTAGGGCGGGTGATGTTTTATTTTAAATAAGAGGTGGTATTGAGGAAGCCATAATACAGTGAAGTCAATTGCATTACTCTTAAGAGAAAGAGGAAACCCGAGTAAGTGGAGCCTCATTTGATAGTAAGCCGTAGTTTGCTCACAGCAGTAACATAAATAAGGGAGGTGTTGTCTAAAGCTGTCCTGGTGGGTCAGGGGAGTAGACACAGCAGACTTGGCAGTAAGCCTGGCTTCTAAAACAAAATCCAAGTCATCAAATTTGCCCAGGCATGCCATATGAGGTTCAAGTAACAGTGGAATTTAAGAGGAGTTTGTTCAGGGAGGCTTAGGAGAGTCACAAGCAGGAGCAAACTTTATTAACAGCCATAATTTTAATTCAAACATAGCCTATGTATACATATATTTCTGCATATTTGGTAACCCTCTATAATAAAAGCCTAATATGCAAATCAACTGCACAGCGGAATGATCGATCGCTATGATGTGCACTGACCACCAGGGGGCAGACACTCAATGCAGGAGCTGCCCCCAGCCCACAGGCCCTGACCAGCGGTGGTGGGGGGCAGAGCCATTGGGGGGTGTCCCCCCCCCCCCATCGCCCCCGCTGGTCGCCCTGCAGATTGGCCCTGATCACCAGCCAGGCATAGGGACGTTACCCGTGCATGAATTTTGTGCACCGGGCCTCTAGTGTTTATATAAATACATTGCATGACTCTCACCTGTTTGCCTCACTTTGGTAAACTTTAGAAGAACAATTGGACCTGTAAGATTTGTAGAATGGCCTGTGAATTGTCTTTGAATTGATAGCTGAAATTTAATTGTTGAGACAGTTCTAATTAACATATTATTATTCTTGTGTGTAAGGCAAACATGTTAAACTCAGAGGCTAACACGGGCCAAATAAACAAGGTTTAAGTTTTTCTTGTTCTCCGAAGGTGAAATATTTCCTGTTGCGCACACCAAATAAGTCAGTCCAAGACTTGTGACGTGGGAATAGGCTGCTAAAATATTCGCTGCTAGTATTAGTGGAGAGAAATGGTGCGCCTGTGCATAAAGCGTGTAAGGGAAATGAATGCAACACAATTATAGTACAGTCATTAGCGAACGTTATAGTTCGTTATTAATAATTATGTGTACCAGGATGTTGTAAAAATTAAGTTATGAAATTTTTATTAAAACATTTTTTACATACTGTTATATTGGCTGGGTCGCATGTGGCCTGTGGGCTGTGAGTTTGACATGTTTGGTATAAGGGAAGTACATGTCTTTGACAGCCTAAAACCCCCAGGTACACTAGAGAAGTAACTTGAAGGCTTCATTTTCTGACAAAATGTATGGTTTCAGTATGTTTTATGTTACAGAAGCAGGTAAGAGTTTTAATGTTTTAAATATGTTTTCATAAAAAAATGAAATATGTTTTGGTTGTCTTAAAATAAATTTCTAACCCTGGCCGGTATGGTCAGTGGTTAGAGTGTTGGCCCGCAGACTGAAGGGTCTCAGGTTTGATTCGTGGTCAAGGGCACATACCTGGATTGCAGGTTCAATCCGATCCGAGCCCTCGTTAGGGCAGGTCAGGGAGGCAACCAATTGATGTGTCTCTCTCACATCAGTATTTCTCTTTTTCTTCTTCCTCTCTCTCCTCCTCCCTCCCTCCCTTCTACTTTCTCTAAAAATCAATGGAAAAAGTATCCTTGGGTGAGGATTAACATCAAAAAGAATTTCTGTATTTCTTAATTTTGTGTTACATTTTCTTCATCTTCATTGTTTAATTGGAAAATTGGTAGGATTATGTGAGCTTTGAAATTATAAATTTTTTCAGTAATGTTGATTTGTATTATATATTAAAATATTTCTAAAAGCGCCGAGACCGGTTTGGCTCAGTGGATAGAGCGTCGGCCTGCGGACTGAGGGGTCCCAGGTTCGATTCCGGTCGGGGGCGTGTACCTGGGTTGCGGGCATATCCCCAGTGGGAGAT
Source organism: Myotis nattereri (assembly GCF_964212035.1). Classification (NCBI taxonomy): domain Eukaryota; kingdom Metazoa; phylum Chordata; class Mammalia; order Chiroptera; family Vespertilionidae; genus Myotis; species Myotis nattereri. Next base: position 13,599,397 of record NC_138090.1, read on the forward strand.
GTGCAGGAGGCAGCTGATCGATGTTTCTCTCTCATCGATGTTTCTGACTCTCTATCTCTCTCCCTTCCTCTCTGTAAAAAATCAATAAAATATATTTAAAAAAAAAATATTTCTAAAAGCATTTTTTCCCCATCCAGTTAATCATTGGCCAGAACACTGTAATGGACAGTTTGTGAGTTATACTTAAATGTAAATATTTTTTAGTATTACTTTAAAAGAAAAAAGGTTGTTAAATAAAAATGACATTCAGGAAAAAAAATGATATTCAAAATTTGCTGAAGCTAGATCATGGTATATGGGAGCTCATTATAATCTCTGTACTTTTGTGTATGTTTTAAAATTTTCATAATAAATTTTAAAAAGTCTTCAAGTTCTTCAAGGTACAGATTAGGGTAGGAAAAATGTTCACTTTAAAAAATAGCATTGTGAAGTTAATAGGATTTGCTATTATATGTAATTTTAAAAAATTGGTTTAACAAACAAAAATTAATTGTGGTATGTCTGATTTACAAAACCCATTTCTTTTTTTCTTTTTATTTATTTATTTATTTATTTATTTATTTATTTATTTATTTAATTGCTTAAAGTATTACAATGGGTATTACATATGTGTCCTTCCCCCCCCCCCCCCTTTGACAGTCCCCTGGCCTCCCCAACCCCCCAGTGTCTTATGTCCATTGGTTATGCTTATATGCATGCATACAAGTCCTTTAGTTGATCTCTTACCCCCCTCCTTCCTGCCTCCCAACCCTCCCCGGCCTTCCCGCTGCAGTTTGACAATCTGTTTGAGGCAGCTCTGCCTCTGTATCTATTATTGTTCAAAAGTTTATAATGGTCTCTATTATCCATGAATGAGTGAGATCATGTGGTATTTTTCCTTCATTGACTGGCTTATTTCACTTAGCATAATGCTCTCTAGTTCCATCCATGACATTGCAAATGCTAAGAGTTCCTTCTTTTTTACAGCAGTATAGTATTCCATCATGTAGATGTACCACAGTTTTCTAATCCATTCATCTACTGATGGGCACTTAGGCTGTTTCCAGATCTTAGCTATGGTGAATTGTGCTGATTGGTGTTTCTGGGTTCTTGGGATATATTCCTAGAAGTGGGATCACAGGGTCAAATGGGAGTTCCATTTTCAGTTTTTTGAGGAAACTCCGTACTGTCTTCCATAGTGGCTGCACCAGTCTGCATTCCCACCAGCAGTGCACGAGTGTTCCTTTTTCTCCACATCCTCTCCAGCACTTGTCGTTCGTTGATTTGTTGATGATAGCCATTCTGACAGGTGTGAGATGGTACCTCATTTTTGTTTTGATTTGCATCTCTAGGATGATTAGTGACTTTGAGCATGTTTTCATATGTCTCTTGGCTTTCTGAATGTCCTCTTTTGAAAGGTGTCTATTTAGGTCCTTTGCCCAGTTTTTGATTGGATTGTGTATCTTCCTTTTGTTAAGTTGTATGAGTTCCCTATAAATTTTGGAGATTAGGCCCTTATCAGATATGACATTGGCAAATATGTTTTCCCACGCTGTGGGATTTCTCGTTGTTTTGTTGATGGTTTCTTTTGCTGTGCAGAAGCTTTTTATTTTGATGTAGTCCCATTTGTTCATTTTCTCTTTAGTTTCAAGTGCCCTAGGAGCTGTATCAGTGAAGAAATTGCTTCGGCATATGTCTGAGATTTTGTTGCCTTTGGATTCTTCTAGAATTTTTATGGTTTCCTGTCGTACATTTAAGTCCTTTATCCATTTTGAGTTTATTTTTGTGTATGGTGTAAGTTGGTGGTCTAGTTTCATTTTCTTGCATATATCTGTCCAATTTTCCCAACACCATTTATTGAAGAGACTACCTTGGCTCCATTGTATGTTCTTGCCTCCTTTGTTAAATATTAATTGAGCATATTGGTTCCGGCCGATTTCTGGGCTCTCTATTCTATTCCATTGATCTATATGCCTGTTCTTGTGCCAGTACCAGGCAGTTTTGAGAACAGTGGCTTTGTAATACATCTTGATATCTGGTATTGAGATCCCACCTACTTTGTTCTTTCTCAGGATTGCTGCAGCTATTCAGGGTCTTTTTTTATTCCAGATGAATTTTTGGAGAGTTCGTTCTAGATCTGTGAAGTATGCCGTTGGTATTTTAATGGGAAGTGCGTTGAATTTATAGATTGCTTTGGGTAGTATGGACATTTTAATGATGTTGATTCTACCAATCCATGTACATGGTATGTTCTTCCATCTGTTTATGTCTCCATTTCTCTTTTTGATTGGGTAATATTAGCAGTGGGATGGTGAAGTGACTTTAGTGGTGTATATAAATATGAACTAGACTGATTTTTATATACTTTTAAGTAGGTATTTTTTAATTTTTAAAATGCTTTCTAAGAAGTGACTATATGGGGTTAGAAAAATTTACTTATTTCGTAATTGAATGGTTTAAAATTATCATTATATTTATTTTTTGAAAATTAAAAAGAAATTAATGTTTGATCATGTTGCTTGTATCCATCAGTCTAATATTTATTGAGTATTGTCAATTCACTTGAACTTTTATATTTATGAAATGAAACTACAGAACTTGGTCTTAATTATAAGAATAGATTTTTAGCGCTGACCAGTTTGGCTCAGCGGATAGAGCACCAGCCTGAGGACTGAAGGGTCCCAGGTTTGATTCTGGTTAAGATGGCATGTACCTTGATTGCGGGCACATCCCCAGGTGGGGGCGTGCAGGAGGCAGCTGATTGATGTTTCTCTCTCATCGATGTTTCTGACTCTCTATCCCTCTCCCTTCCTCTCTGTAGAAAATCAATAAAGTATATTAAAAAAAATTTTTTTAATCATATAATTTAGAGATTAACTCACAAAAATGGAAATTTATATCTTCCATTTTGCCATTTGTGAGATCATTGAATACTATGATTGAATATTAAATATTAAAGGAATACAAGTTTTAACCTTGTCCTTTATTTAAGAAAAGTCTTTGAGGAAAATATAAAAAATTTTATCTAAATGTTACTTTTAGTTTTTTTATTCCAACATAAGAAATTAAGGAAACTTGATATTTCCTCTGTTATCAACATTTATAGTTTTCACTTCCGTTCAGTAAAGGTTCTTCAATTAAAAATAACATTCAGGAAAAAAATGACATTCAGAAATTGTTGAAGCTAGATGATACATATGTAGGGATTCATATTCTCTGTGTTTGAAAACTTTCTTAGTACAAAGTTTTGAAACCTTTTATTTTTTTGTTGATTTTGAGAGAGAGAGAGATGAGAGAGAGAAAGAGAATGAACATCAGTTTGTTTGTTCCACTTATTTACGCATTCATTTGTCTTGTATGTGCCCTGACCGGGATGGGACCTGAACCTTGGCCTGTTGGGATGATGCTTAATCAACTGAGCTACCAGGCCAGGGCTTGAAACCTTTCTGACCAAGATATCAAGTAAGAAATACATTTAACATTTCAACCTAGCACAACCATACATATTTATACACAGAAAATAGAAGTTTCACATAAAAGTGTTTATCTTTATGCTATGGCATTACCTTAACATTTTCTTTTTCATTATTTTAAAAACCTAGAGGCCCGGCCCTAACTGGTTTGGCTCAGTGGATAGAGCATTGGCCTGTGGACTGAAGGGTCCCGGGTTCAATTCCGGTCAAGGGCACATCCCCAGTAAGGGGTGTGCAGGAGGCAGCTAATCGATGTTTCTCATCGATATTTCTAACTCTCTATCCCTCTCCCTTCCTCTCTGTAAAAAATCAACTATATATATATATATATATGTATATATATATATATATATATATATATATACATATATATATATATAATTTATTTATTTTTTTAATATATTTTATTGATTTTTTACGGGGAGGAAGGGAGAGGGATAGAGAGCTAGAAAGATTGATGAGAGAGAAACACCGATCACCTGCCTCCTGCACACCCCCTACTGGGGATGTGGCCTCAACCAAGGTACATGCCCTTGACCAGAATCGAACCTTGGGACCTTTGAGTTCGCAGGCCGACGCTCTATCCACTGAGCCAAACCGGTCAGGGCAACAAAATATATTTTTAAAAAACAACCAAAGGCCCAGTGCACGAAATTTGTGCACTCACGGAGAGCCCTCATCCCAGCCTGTGTCCTCTTGCAGTCTGGAAGAGGTAGGTATTTCCATTTTATACCTGAGGTAGAATTGACCATCTGGAAAGTAGAAGAATTGGTATTTGAATCTTGGTTTTTTGACTTGGGTTCTTCCTACTATGCAACTTGCTTCACCACTACTCCCAGAAAGAGTTTAATACAGAAATATTCAATTTTTCCTTTGGTGAAGCCAATACTCATGGCAAACACCTGGAATCAAACATATCTGAGCCAGGATTTACAATTCACACGTGTATTACCGTGATTAGATTTTTCTGCTTTTGACTCAAAATGGCTGCTTGAGGGAAGCCTCTTACTCCTTGCCTGCTCAAGAGATTTTAAAATGGTAATAGTGAGGAGCCCTGGCCAGGTAGCGCAGTTGGTTAGAGCAGTGGTCGGCAAACTGCGGCTCGCGAGCCACATGCGGCTCTTTGGCCCCTTGAGTGTGGCCACGAAGTTTCAATCACACTGTACGTGTGCGCCCGCACGTGGTATTTTGTGGAAGAGCCACACTGAAGGGGCCGCAGTTAGAGCATTGCCCCAATAAGCCAAGGTTCCCTGTCCCATCCCTGGTCAGGACTTATACGTTTCTGTCTCTCCCCCCTCTCCCTGTTCTCTCTCTAAAATGAGTAAATTAAAAAAAAACACACTTTTTTTTATTGTAGCAGTGATACAGCCAAGCCAGTAGAGTGTCTGCACAGCTAACTGTGCTAGGCCCAAATTTGGCTCTTCTGGGCCTTTTCTCTTTGCTTCCTTGTGGACCTAGAGGTCAAAAGGCCTTGTAGTTTAAATGCTGAGGATTTGGCCTTACTCTTTGGCAACTCCCTCCCATGTTGTGCTGGTTACAGTTTGATTTGTGACCTTCACAGTCTATTTTGCACTTCAGATTTAAATTTTAAAACATTTTTAGATTTGTCATTAAAACTGCCCTGAACCTAAATGAGGGGAAAGTTCAGAATTTTAAAAATGCTAAATTACTAGTTAGGGCAGGTTTTTGTGGGTTTTTTTAAACATTTGCTTTCACATGTTCCAAAAGGTATATGAGTACTACTTATTTCTTTGGTTGAATTTAGAACCCAAGTAAAACTGTTCTACCTTCTGTAGCTACTAACACTGATACACATTTTTTCCCTCGATATTTTGATCAATTTGCCATCGGCCACTTATTTTTATCTCCTAAGATCAGCACTGCCTGTTGGGCTTCTCTTTGTCTAATACCTATTTCTTTATTACACATACCCAGTTGTTTCTGAGCTTTTCCAGAACTCTTTCAGAGCAAAGACAAGAAGGCTTTTTTGTTATGTTACCTAGTAAATATTGACTGATCCCTATTTTGAAACTCATGTTGACTTTTATCATCTGATCACTATTTGAAAGGAATAGTAATTCTTTAAATTTTCTAGTTTAAACATTTGCAATTAGTTACATTTGGTTGGGGAAGGGAAAGAGATACACTGACTTCACATGGCTCTATTCTTTAAAAGTGAGGAAGGACTTTTCCAGAAACCTACAGCAAACTTAACCTCTCATTCATTGACCAAAATTGGGTTACTTTTCTTTTCCTAAATTAGTCCCTGGTAAAGACTGATGGAATTATTCTTAGCCAGCCAGGCCCATCCCTTGGCCGGAGGATGTGGTTGGCTTCTCCTGAAGCACATGGCTGCATGGAAGTGGAGTAGATATATGGAAGAAAATCTGTTGGGAGGGAGGAGAAAATAGATGCCGAAGTGGGGGTTGAAATCAAAATAATCTTCTGCACTTACTATTCATAGTATGCTAGCAATTGAGGAACTTTAAAATATAAACATGATTTTTACTATGCAATTACTTTTTCTGGCCTTGGCTTTTACTATGTAATTACTTTTTCTGATATTGGCTTTTTCTCTTATGTTGTCAGAGTTCTTGGGCGTGGACACGGGAGCTCATGTAAGTGCAGAGAATGAAGTAGGGCTAGTAGATTTCTGTGTTCCTTGTGGTTCAAGTGGAATCAGATAGTCAAGCAAATATCCAGAAGCATAAAGACAGAGTCATCTAATTAAGCCAATCCTGACTTTTCAAAATAGAGATAATAATGTATTTTTAAAGTTTTTTGAAAGTGTGTTATTTTACTCTCTGTCTTTAAGGCTACTCTGAAAGATAAAATAGAAGGATATGATCTGGGAAGAGAAAGTAGAAACTAGATAAGAACATTGTATAAGATCTTAAAAGGGAAGGGACCATTAGCTGAGTGAATACACTAAACTATTCAATCTTTTAATAAAACGTATTGTGTCACTTTATTGGAGTGGACATGTAAATAATACAGGTACGGAGAAGGCCCTCTGAGAGCATAAGTGACAGCTTAACTTTGAGAGGTCAGAGAAGAAGTTACAATTGAGCTAAATCCAGTATATTCTGTTTCCTAGGTAGATAGGTAACAAGTACATTTCAGGCCCATTGATGACCACACCTGAAGATACAAGTTAGAGAGCATAGTCCTTTAATTTGGAAAGGTTGAAGATCAGGCTATAGTAATCAGATGTGGCTAGAGATGGAGAGCCTATTATGCTGTAGTGAGGAGTTCTGGGCTTTTAGATTAAAGATAGTAAGGAGCCACTAAAGCAGTGGTTCTCAACCTTCTGGCCCTTTAAATACAGTTCCTCATGTTGTGACCCAACCATAACATTATTTTCGTTGCTACTTCATAACTGTAATATTGCTACTGTTATGAATCGTAATGTAAATATCTGATATGCAGGATGGTCTTAGGTGACCCCTGTGAAAGGGTCATTCGACTGCCAAAGGGGTCGTGACCCATAGGTTGAGAACCGCTGCAAAGGATTCTGAGCTGGACAGGAATGTCAGATTTGTCTTAGATCTCTCTGCTACACTGTGGATAATGGGTTGTGTAAGGCAGGAATGGAGGTGGGGCAAATGTACCTGAGAAATGATAAGGGCAGAGTAGTAGAGATGACAAGGTGGGAATAAAGCTGAGACACATTTAGGAGAAAGAAATCAATAGGACCTGATATCAATTGAGTAAGGAAAGGAAGGAGGCTAGGATTATTTTTATTTTTCTAGTTTGGGTCAGTTGTGGTAGATAGAGAAACAAGTTTGAAGGTAGAGAGAGGGAGAAGATGATTCAGTTTAGTAAAATGTGCCGCGTACTATGAGAAGTCTGAGAGGCTTATATATCATTTTACCAGAAGGATCAAGTGTGGAGAAGAAACTAGACAAAATAAAAGAGGAGTTTTGGCTTCTGGAGAGTGTAAATTGTGGCAAGATGCTTGCGAAATATATGATAAATAAGGGTTGTAAGATTTGTTATGCAGATAAGAGTAGTTCCCCTTTTCCTGGTACTAGAGAGGGAACACCTTTATAAATGGAAATTTATGCCCTGCTTTTTTAGGCAGCAAGGGAGAGGCAAAGAGTTCTTCCTATGTCTGTTCTTTTTCATATACCTTCAGCTCAGTCCTTATGCCGAAGTGGTATGTTTTGATGTGGTATATTTTGATCCCCTTCAATAATAAGCTGTACTTATTTAAATTGTACAGTTTGATGAGTTTTGACACATGTATATCTATGAAATTTTCACTGCATTCAGGATAGTGAACATATTTATCACCCCCAAAGTTTCCTTGTAATCATTCCCTCACACTCACCTTTCCCCTTTACCTAGACAACCATTGAAGTCACTATAGAAAACACATAAATGGAGTCATGAAGTATATACTCTTTTTTCCACTTGGCATTGTTATTTTGAGATTTATCCACATTACTGAGCATATCAGTAGGTTATTCATTTTTATTGGAGAGTAATTTCCATTGTATGCATATAACACAACTATTTTACCCGTTCACCTCTTGATGGACTTTTAGATTGTTTCCAGGTTTGACCTATTACAAATAAAGCTGCTATGAATATTCATGCATTCGTCTGTGTGCGGACATATTTCCTTTACCTTTGGATGGTAGGTGTAAGTTTAACTTTTCAAGAAACTGCTGAACTTTGCTCAGGTGGATGTTGTTGTGCCCAGATTTCAAGGTTCCCAAAAAGCCCATCAGGGAGCCAGCGAGTCCGATGCAAAAGCAAAGAGTCCTTCATTTCGAACTAGTTCGGCTCCCCGACCACACTCACCTATACAACAACAGTAAGCCCAGTGGCCGAAAGAGAGCGAGGCCTGATGGGATTGTGGGTTTTATAGTAAGGGCAGGGGAGGGGACTGTGGGCCCCGCCGATTGGCCAGGCGCGAGTCGGGTCTTGTTACACAGGATGTGGTCATATCTATGGCGACTTCCCTTGATTGTCATTGGTTAGTTTAAAGAAGTCCTGGGTGTGGCTAGCAGAGGCTGGGCTTCTGGGAAGAAGCCTTGCTGAGCACATGGCCAAGGTAAGATGGAGGGCATATTCCTTACCCTGGGGCAAGATGGAGGGCGTAGCCCTTACCCTGGGGCAAGGTGGAGGGCGTAGTCCTCGCCCTTTCAGATGTATCATTTCACATTTCTACTAGCAGTGGAATGAAGATTTCCACATCCTCACCAGTTGGTATGGTTAGTCCTTTTAATTTTAGGCATTCTAATCGGTGTGTAGTGGTATTTCCTTATGGTTTTATTTTATATTCCCCTACGACTAATGCTGCTGAGCATCTTTCTATGTGTTTTTTTTGCTATCTTGTATATCTTTTTTGGTGAAGTGTCTGTTCAGGTCTTGCCTATTAAAACTTTTTATTTTGAAATAATTATAGTTTCATAGAAAGTTACAAAAATATATATATAAAGGGAGGTTCTGGGTATCCTTCACTCTGTTTTCTCCAGTTTCATCTTGTATAACTATAGTATAATATTAGGACCAGGAAAATAAAATTGGTACAATCCACCAAACTTATTCAGATGTCATCAATTTTACATGCACTCATTTGTGTGTGTGTGTTTGTAGTTCTCTGCAGTTTATCACACATGTTGATTCGTGTAACCATCATCACAGTCAAGATACAGAACTATTCCATTACCACAAAGTTCCATCTCACTAACCTCTTTATGGTCACACCCACTTCCCTCCCTCCCCTCCCCAGTCTCTAATTCCTGGAAACCACTGACTGTTCTCCATCTCCATAATTATATTTCAAGAAAATGTTATATAAATTGAGTCATATAGTATTTAACCTTTTAAGGTTGGATTTTATCACTTAGTCTAATTTCTTAGCAATTCGTACAAGTTGTTGCATATATTAAGTTTTAATTACTGAGTAGTATTTGTTTAACCTTTTTTTAATCTTTAATTTCTTTATTGATTAAGGTATTACAAGTGTGTCCTCATCACCCCCATTAACCCCCAACCTCCCCCCCCCACTCATGCTCTCATCCCCCTGTTGTCCATATGCATTGGTTTGGCGTATATGCACCCATACAAGTCCTTTGGTTGATCTCTTCCCCTTACCCCCACCCTCCCCTAGTTTCCCTCTGGGGATTGATAGTCTGATCGCTGTTTCTGTCTTTGGATCTGTCCCTGTTCATCAGTCTGTGTTGTTCTATGTTTAACCTTTGTTTAAACAATTTGTTTAATCTTTACCCATTGAAGGGCATTTGGTTATTGCCAATTATTGGCTATTATGAATAAAGTTACTATGAATATTTGTGTACAGGTTTTTGTGTGAATATGTTTTTTTTGTTTGTTTTTTTTTCTTTTTCTTTTTTTTAAATTAAATCTTTATTGTTCAGATTATTACATTTGTTCCTCTTTTTTTTCCACCCCATAACTCCCCTCCTCCCAGTTCCCGCCCCACCCTCCGCCCTCCCCACCCACTGTCCTCATCCATAGGTGCACGATTGTTGTCCAGTCTCTTCCCGCATCTCCCACACCCCTTTCCCCCCCCAGAATAGTCAGTCCATTCCCTTTCTATGTCCCTGATTCTATTATAATCAACAGTTCATTCTGTTCATCAGATTATTTATTCACTTGATTCTTAGATTCACTTGTTGATAGATGCATATTTGTTGTTCATAATTTGTATCTTTACCTTTTTCTTCCTCTTCCTCTTCTTAAAGGATACCTTTCAGCATTTCATATAATCCTGGTTTGGTGGTGATGAACTCCTTTAGCTTTTCCTTATCTGTGAAGCTCTTTATCTGACCTTCAATTCTGAATGATAGCTTTGCTGGATAAAGTAATCTTGGTTGTAGGTTCTTGGTATTCATCACTTTGAATATTTCTTGCCACTCCCTTCTGGCCTGCAAAGTTTCTGTTGAGAAATCAGCTGACAGTCGTATGGGTATTCCCTTGTAGGTAACTGAGTTTCTTTCTCTTGCTGTTTTTAAGATTCTCTCTTTATCTTTTGCTCTTGGCATTTTAATTATGATGTGTCTTGGTGTGGTCCTCTTTGGATTCCTTTTGTTTGGGGTTCTCCGCGCTTCTTGGACCTGTAAGTCCATTTCTTTCACCAGGTGGGGGAAGTTTTCTGTCATTATTTCTTCAAATAGGTTTTTAATATCTTGCTCTCTCTCATCTTCTGGCACCCCTATAATTCTGATATTGGTACGCTTGAAGCTGTCCCAGAGGCTCCTTACACTATCCTCGCATTTTTGGATTCTTTTTTCATTTTGCTTTTCCGGTTGGGTGTTTTTTGCTTCCTCGCATTTCAAATCATTGACTTGATTCTTGCGCTCCTCTGGTCTGCTGTCGGGAGTCTGTATAATATTCGTTATTTCAGTCCGTGTATGCTTAATTTCTAGTTGGTTCTTTATCATAACATCGAGGGTCTCATTAGTTTTCTTGAGGATCTCACTACATTTATCGGCGGCTTCTAGAGAGTTCTTAAGAGACCTTAAAAGTGTGGTTCTGAACTCTATATCTTCCATTGACAGTTTTGTCCTGTTTCTTTGTCTCCGCATTTTGTTATGCTTCCTTGGTGCACCCCCTAGTGGTCTTTGTTCGCAGTCTTATAGTTAAATCTTGATTGTTGTAGCTAATTCCAGGGAGGGTTTGACCTCCAGGCCAAGTGGCTATGAGAATCAGCTGTGTCAGCAGTGAGAGAACTTCTGTCCTCTAGGGAGGTGCTAATCTAGCCTTTGCCTGAGGCTATCTGGCAAATGCCTGTGTGCAGGGCTTGGGCGGGGCGGGTCGCACAGGATCAACAGGGTGGGCCGGAGAGAGCAGTTATGGCGGCTCTCAGTCCTGTCCCCAGGGGCTCTGCCTCTCTGAGTCCCAGCAATGGTTGCAAACCTCGGAGAGAAAGCTGCACTCTGTCTGACTGAAGCCAGACAGTCCCGCTTCTCCCGCTTGAGTCTGGGTCCCTAAAGACTCGCCCGTATCTGGAGCTCAGAGTCTGCGACTCCCTCCCGATTGAAAACGCCAACTGCGCCCTCCGCCGCCAGCCCGCTCCGCGCACTCCGCACCTCAGAATTTGATTTCAGCACTGCGCCTCCTCTGAGTGTCCGTATGCGTTTCTCTTTCCTCCTAGTTGTAGGACTTCCACTCAGCCAGTGTTCCTGTGGTTCTGGGTGATGTCCCTTCCGTTTTTTTGGTTTCACTTTTGAAGTAGTTGTTCAAAGCAGCAAACTCCGGCGTTAACCTATGCCGCCATCTTGGTTCTCTCCTTGTGCGCAAATTCTGTTCACAGCATTCCCATCTCAGACAGTTTTAACTCGCATCAGGTCCCTTAAGTCATGAGAACCAACTCCGACTCCGAGGCAGCTTGCTCTCAGCCATTTCCCCACGTGCCTGTGAATATGTTTTTATTTCTTTGGTTGTAAGTTCCCAAAAGTAGTTGCCTCCCAACCTCCAATATGGGAGTTTAGTATTGTAAGAAACTGCCAAGCTTTTACATTCCCACCAGCAGAGCATACGTTGCCCAGTATCTTTGCATCTTAGGCAGCATTTAGTGGTATCACTATTTCTTATTTCAGTCATTCTGAAGAGTAGCGGTATCTCATTATGGCTTTAAATTATATTTCCCTAATGACTAATACTATTAAGCATTGTTTTTATCATATATCTATCATTTTTAGTCAAGTATCCATTGAAGTATTTGCCTCTGTTAAAACTGGATTTTCTTAAGTGTTGAGAATTCTTCACTATTTTTAGGCACATCTTTTGTCAGATACACACCTTACAAAGAGTTTTTCCCACTCTATGGTTTGTCTTTTCATTAACAGTGTGTTTTACAGAAGTTTTTAGTTTTAATGAAATTTGATTTATCAATTTTTTCTTTTATGGATTATACTTTTGATGTTATATCTAAGAAATCTTTGCTTAAACTAAGTTCGCAAATATTTTCTTTTAGGTTTTCTTTTGGAGGTTTTAGAGTTTTCAGTTGTACATTTAGGTCTATGATCTATTTTGAGTTTTTTTGTGTGTGTATGATGTAAGGTATGGACCCAAGTTCATTGTTTTTGTGTGTTTTTTAATCCTCATCTGAGGATATGTTTCTATTGATTTTCAAAGCGAGAGGAAGGGAGAGAAAGAGAGACATCGATGTGAGAGAAACATGGATCAGTTGCCTCCTGTACATGCCCTGAACCTGCAATGTTTTTGGTATATGGGAGGATGCTCCAACCAACTGAGCTACCGGGCCAGGCCCCAAGTTCATTGTTTTTAACATACGGATATCCAGTTCTTCTAGCCCTGTTTATTGAAAAGGCTATCTCCTTTGAAAAAGCTGTCCTTTCTCCACGGCATTGTCTTTGCAACTTTGTTAAAAATTAGTTGGCTAAACATGAGTGAGTTTGCTTTTGGTCTCTGTTCTATTTTGAGCTCAGTGTCCTTTACTGATACTACAATATCATGATTACTGTACCTTTATAGTAACTCTTGAAATCAAATAGTGTCACTTTTTCAATTGTGTTCTTTATCAAATTGTTTTGGCTATTCTAAATCCTTTGACTTTTTATGTAAATTTTAGAATCAGCTTGCTAATTTCTACAAAAATACTTATCAGAATTTTGATTAGGATTGTATTGAATCTATAGCACAGTTTTGGGAGAACTGCTATCAGTATTAAGTCTTCCAATCCATGAATAAAATGTCTCTCTCCATTTCCTTTATTATTTTATTATATATTTATTAGTTTATTACATATTACAATTATTTAATTTCTCATTAATGTTTTGTAGTTTTCAGTATACAGGTCTTACTACTGTAAGTGTTGCTATAAACATTCATGTACAAATTTCTGTGTGTGGAGATGTTTTCATTTCTATTGGGTATATACCTAAGAGTAAAATTGTTGAATTATATGTTAATTCCATGTTTAATTCTTTGAGGAGCTGCCAGACTTTTTCACACTGGCAACACCATTTTACATTCCCATTAGCAATGTATGAAAGTTCCAATTTCTGCACACCCTCGCTAATAATTATTATTTCTAATTTTTGGTTTCTCACTATGGTTTTGATTTGCTTTTCCCTAATAACTAATGATGTTGGGTATCTTTTCATGTGTTTACCAGCTATTTGTATATTGTCTTTGGAGAAATGTGTATTCAAGTTCTAAAAGTAGTACCATTTTAAAATTGGGTTGTTTGTCTTTTTGTTGAGTTGTAAGAGTTTTTTATATATTCTGCATACTTTTTGAAGATATGTTATATGCTTGTAATATGGTACATTCTTTTTACATTGTGTGCATTTCATCTTGGAATCCCCCAAACTTCTGGTTGATTTTTTAAAATTTGCATATGTTAACGTTCATTCTTTATGATGTATAGTTGTGTGGATTTTGGTAAATGTATAGAGTTATGTATTCCTTACCCCAATACCATACAGAACAGTTCCATCATCTTAAAAATCTCCCATGGACCACCTTTGTAGTTACCCACTCCCTCTTCCTTTGTGTCTAGATTTTTTTCCCCAATTTGCATAATGCATTTAAAGATGAGACATTCAACCATGGCATTGTATGTATTACTAGCTAGTTTCTTTTTATCACTATAAAGTACTCCACTGTATGGATGTACTGAAGTTAGTTTATACAGTCACCTGTTGAAAGATATCTCTTAGTTCCTGATATTTGGCAGTTAATAATAAATCTTCTGTAAAGAGTCACAGGTTTTTATTTTCTGCTTTCATCTTTAGTATTGCCTTTCAAGTAGAGTAGTTTAAGAAGGAGTGGTTATTGTCTACTTCATCAGGGATATTGATAGAGGTGTGCAGACTGTATTAAAGGCTGGATGAGACCTGAAGCTAGATAATTTTGAAAGTGATAAAGAAAAAAAAAAAGCAAGTAAGTGGAGATAGTGACAATACACTACTCTTTCTAAAAATTTAGTTTTTAGATCAAGGTCTCTTAACTTTGGTAGTATTGACAATTCACACTGATAATTCTTTGTTTTGGGGGTCTTAGTTGTATATTGTAGGATGTTTAGCAGCATCCCAGGCACCTACTTGCTATATTCCAACAAGTACCCTTGCAGAGGTAACAACCAATAATACTTCCAAACATTGTCAAATGATCCCTGAGCAGCAAAATTGTCCCCATTGAGAACCAGTGTTTTAGAGGAAGGAGGAGAGAGAAGACCCTAAAGAGGAATTCAGATCTCAGGGCAGCTTTTTAAAGGAAGTGACAGATTGGGGAATGTTGAAGCTATGGGAGAGAAGATAACTGATGGAACTAGGGAATGGAATTTAGATGGAAAAATTAGCTTTAAATGGAAGACAGGTCTTTTTTTTTTTTTTTTTTTTCATGAGAAAGAAAGGAAAAGGATAAATTAGGTATTTGTAGAGATACATATATTTTTGAGGGTGGTATGGGAATTAGTGGCTCTCTGCTATGTTTGTCAAGTAGGATCAAAGATCCCTTGCTAAATGGTGTGTCACTTACAATAACTGCCAGAGAAGCAGCATCCTCAAGGGAACCAGCCTTATGTTATAGAGATGAGGATGGAGGGAACCTCCTGTTAAGAGATTGAGAGCAGACAGAAGTCAGGTGGGAGGTGTCATCCTTGTCAGTAGCCTGAAGCCCAGGGGAAAAGTGCAGAGTAGTAAGGGATTAAGAGAAGAAATTCTGTCTAAAAGAGTGCTGACCCTAGCTTAGTTGGTTAGAGCGTCCTCCCAATATGCCAGGGTTTGATTCCCGGCTTGGATCCGGACACATATAAGAATCAACTAGCCGAGGCCGGTTTGGCTCAGTGGATAGAGCGTCGGCCTGGGGACTGAAGGGTCCCGGGTTCGGTTCCGGTCGGGGGCATGTGCCTGGGTTGCGGGCGCAGCCCCGGTGGGGGATGTGCAGGAATCAGCTGATCGATGTTTCTCTCTCATCGATGTTTCTAACTCTCTATCTCTCTCCCTTCCTCTCTGTAAAAAAATCAATAAAATATATTTAAAAAAAAAAAAAAAAAAAGAATCAACTAGTGAATGCATAAGTAAGGGGAACAACAAGTCAATGTCTGTCTCTGTCTCTGTCTCTGTCTCCGTCTCTCTCTTCTCCCTCTCTCACAAATCAATAAATAAAAGGTTGTTGTATTTGGGAGGAATGGAAGGACTATATTACATGAATTTCTAGAAAATATGGATCTTGTATGTATACTCATTGAAATTGTAAAGATTAGTGTTCATATCACTTGGTAAAGGACTTATTGATGTGATTTATTACTTTTAAATTTTTTATATTATGCTTTTATTATCTGACTAGAGGCCCAGTGCACGAAATTCGTGCAAGAGTAGGCCTCTACACACACACACACACACACACACACGCACACACACACACACACCCCGGCTGCTGGCACCGGCTTCCCTCCAGCCGTGGCAGGCACCCAGGACCCGGGCTTCTCTTGAAGCCCTGGCTTCATCCGGAAGGTCGTCCAGAAGGACATCCGGTCTAATTAGCATATTATGCATTTATTATTAGAGATAATATGCTGTTTTTTAAGTAATAGAACCCTATTGACTTAAAAATTATAGTCAATAGTAATATGTATGTTGTAGAGACCCAGGTTTCTGTTTTATTAATGTTATATATAATAAATCTAACATATGATGTCTGTTCTGGATATGATGCTGGGTGTTGATACAGATTATCTAGAATCCTCACAACAACCCTGCAGTGTAGATATTATCCTCAATTTACAGATAAGGTCATTGAAACTCAGAGAGACTAACTTGAAACTAAGTGATGTATTTGACTCCAAAGTAAGTGTTCTCTGTTCTATTTTTCTCCTTTAATTCCCTGTCCTCCACTTGTTGGGTTATTCTATACTACCTCCTAAATACTAGGATGCACAATCTAATTTTTGTTTAGTGTGGTTTCATTCTGTGTTTGTGTTGAAATCATAATTAGACCACTTTTATTTCTCTCTGCTTTTAAGGGATTTCCCCCCACAGCTTCTCATGGTCATTCTAAGTTTTGTCTTCCATAGTAGCAGCCATTGTCTGGCTGGCATGCATACATATTATATATATATGCGCGCGTGGATGTTAAGCTGTGATTGGATTGCAGCACTATTTCTATACTGTTTTATTAATGTTCACTTTGTTCCTACAATCAAGCATTGTAGTGCAATGTACTGTAAATGGTTGTCAAATGATTCTCCCACTTTTTTCTTTTTGTTGTGATAATTCCTTTGATCAACTGTTCATTGTTATTATTTTTCAGCAATGATAGAATCCAGAAATAGTGGAATCATTTATTTTTTAAAACTCTTCTCAGGAAGTATTTCCTTTCTGCTTTGATAGGATATAGTAGAATTGAGTACCTGTGTGAAATTCCACATTTATTCTAGCACCCTGGGCTTCTTGTTTTTTGTTTTTTTAAAATATGTTTTTATTGATTTTAGAGAGAGAGGAAGGGAGAAAGGGGGGAGAGAGGGAAAGAAAGACAGAAATATCTATGTGAGAGAAACATCAGTGGGTTCCCTTCTGCACGCACCCCTATTAGGGACCTAACCTACAACCTGGGCATGTGCCCTGACTGGGAACTGAACCAACAACCTTTCTTCCATGAATGGGACAACGCTCAACCAACTGAGCCATGCCAGCCAGGGCCACACTGTGCTTAAAATATGTTCTTGAATAAAGTGGATTTCCTTTGCTTAATGAATTTGGGGATAAATTAGTTCAATTTCTTTTGCTTCTTGGTGAATTTTCCCCCTGACTCTAGCTGTGTTAATATAATGTCATTTTCAACATTAATTTTCCTTCTTTTAAAATCACTCATCATTTTTGTTCTAATTTCCTTTCTAATGTGCTAATAATTTTCCTTTCCAAGTTTGGCGAATCGTCTTGAATTTTGCCAATTGATGGCTTGTTAACTCTCATTTTTCTTGCAAAGTTCTATTTCTTTTTTAAGTTATTATAAGTATTATCGAAGTTATACATGCTTTGCTTAAAAAATTAGTGTTCAGTAAAGCTTATTGTGGAAAAGTTCCTTGACTCTCCCTCTACCTCACTTTCCTTTTCCCCCTGCCTCGTGGCAGTTGCTTTCATTTCTTTTATCAGTTTCTTTTGGTATTTGCCTTCAGATTTCTAGATAAAATGCTCTTACTGCTATGTTTTTCAGTTTTAACCATTTTCTTTTGACTGTCCATTGTGGAAATTGCCAGTCTTTTAGATTCTTTTCTTTGTCCTTTATGTTGTGAAATTTCATGATGATGTATGTTAGAATGGATCTGTTTTCATTCATTGTGCTGGTCTTCAGTGATGCTTTATTTCTTTCTCTTCATTTTCTGTTTTCTTCTGGAACTGGAAGTTTCAACTGTGGGACTCCTAGAAAATTTTAATATTCTCTTCCATTTCCTATTTGTCTCTTTGCTTAACCCTTTGGAAAAATTCTTTTACTTTTGTTGTTGCCATGGTTTCACCTCCTTTTTCCTCCTAATGGAGCCTGAAACCTTTTGGTGTATGAGATGAAACTCCAACCAATTGAGCCACCACACGGCCAGGGCTTATTTTTTATTTTTATTTTTGAGAGTACATTTATTAAAGCTGGGGACCGTGAAACAAGGAAGGGCTTAGGACAGAAGCAGCAGCAGGAGCCTAGATGGGTCTGCTTCAGCTCTCTAGAAATGTTATAGGAAAGAAATGAGCCTAAGCGGAGCTGCTTTGGCTTAATGGAAAGTCAGAGAAATGGGGGCCTTGGACAGGTTCAGGGGGTTAGTCAGGAACAAGCTGCCACTGCTCTGCTCTCCAGGTTGCAAGTCTTGTGGGGGTTGCCCTTGGAGTTTAGGAGATGCACACCTGTGGAGGAAGAAGATGGGGACGGGGGTAGGGGGTACGAGGCAGAAGGGAGAGCATGCCTATTTTATCTTTTTAAAAAAATAAGCACATGTTCTTATTTCAGGGTTACAGTATCTCTTTTTCTCAGGTTATTGAGGATAGGTTTAGGTTTCCCTCTTACTGCGAAGACTTTTTCCTCCACTTTTCACTTGTCTTTGATATTGAAGCTTTTCTCAGATATTTGATGATGTATGGCTACCTGCTTATTTTTTAAAGTGAGGCACCAAAATATTAATGACAGTTCTTTAATCATAAGCGGCACTTGCTAACTGCAGCCCTCGAACAAGCTTTTTGCCAATCTTGTTTTCAGGTTTGTCTTCACCTCTACTTCCAAAAGTATTTACTTGATGGTAGCACATTTCCTGAATGTTGAGTGGTTTTTGTTGGAAATCAGTTTTCTTTTCATTGCTGGCTTAAGTTTTAGCTTTTTCAGGTGCTAAATCAGTTACCATGAGTACTGCATTCCAGCTTCTAAAATTGTTGCCACGGTTTCACCTCCTGTCCTTTTTGTTTTTGTGAGTTTACACTCTTTAAAAAATCCTTTTACTATCATTTAGTGGAGTTTCAGTTGGGAATGGCAAGTGTGTGTCTTCAGTTCACTGGTGGAAGGTCTTTCAATTTGTTTTTGTTATTTGTTGAGGTGAAAATTACGTAACATACAATTAACCACTTAAAAGTATACAATTAAGCCCGTCAGTGTTGGTCAGTGGTTGACCTAGGAACCAAGAGATCACTAGTTTAATTCTGGGTCAGGGCACATGCCAGGGTTGCAGGCTCAATCCCCAGTTGGGGGCATGGAGGAGGAAGCAGACAGTCAGTGATTATCTCTCATAATTAACCCTTTGCGGTCGTATTAAATTTGGACATGGGTGTCGTACTGGTCGGAATTAATTTCCATTGAAAGAGCAGTGATACATAACATGCAAGATTATGAAGGATAAACAAGATTTATTGATTCTTTTTTGGAACTACGTCACTATTAGTAGAATCACTACAAACGTTTTCACTTTCTACGTCGGAGTCAGTATTCAAGGTGCCAAAATAAAACTCTTCATCGTTACTTTCAGATTCGCAGTACACTTCTTTCGGTAACTTTCTTTTTGCCATTTTGGAGTATTATTTTGAAATATCTTAACAAGCGAGAATGCCTAATTACAGTTAAACGTAATTTGTAAAGCTTTATTTGAAATTTTGCGAAGTATCTCCGAAGCTTGTCGATTTCTTCACTCTCAAAAGGCGACTGACTCGCCACGGTGTTTTGCATGGCGAGTGTGGAACGACCGCGTTTGTTTATATTGAGTTTCGATATCTCCGATTTGTCGGGGCAATGTTTTGGTTCGTGACAAGATCGCTTAGACACTTAAGAGCTTTCAGAGAAATTATGAACTGACACAGGAATGAATAGAGTTAAGATTTGTACGGTTCCTTGCTGTGGTGGCTGAGAGCAGACATACGACCGGAACGGTAAAAAAGCTTTGGTGGCTGAGAGTAGACAAAAGACCGCAAAGGGTTAATGTTTCTCTCTCTCTCTCTCTCTCTCTCTCTCTCTCTCCCTCCCCCACCCCCCTTTCTAAAATCAATAAAAATATATATTTTTAAAAAACCAAGAAGACCCCACCCATCGCCATTAAGTTATCAGTTATCAGTACTCCTTCCCACTCTACCCCCTGTTCTCTGATGACTTCTAGTCTGCTTTCTGTCTCTATGATTTTTGACTGTTTAGATACATCATATAAAAGGCAAAAGGCATCATACAATATGTGACCTTTTTTGTCTGGCTTCTTTCCCTTAGCATGGTGTTTTCCAGGTTCACCAGGTTGCAGCATTTGTCCATATTGTATATATGCACCATAATTTGCTTCCTCGCCCATTTATTGATGAACATTTGGGTTGTTTCTACCTTTTGGCTATTATGGATAATGTTGCTATAAACATTTTAGTAGTTTTCTGTGAAGACATGTCTGCATTCTCTTGGGTGTATATGTACTGGTAGAGGTGGAATTGCTGGGTCCTATGCTAATTATATGTTTAATTTTTTGAGGCACTGTCAAACTATTTTTTTAAAAAATATATTTTATTGATTTTTTACAGAGAGGAAGGGAGAGAGATAGTTAGAAACATCGATGAGAGAGAAACATCGATCAGCTGCCTCCTGCACATCTCCCACTGGGGATATGCCCGCAACCCAGGTACATGCCCCCGACCGGAATCGAACCTGGGACCTTTCAGTCCGCAGGCCGATGCTCTATCCACTGAGCCAAACCGGTTTCGACTGTCAAACTATTTTTGCTGCACCATTTTACTTTGTCACCACTAATGTATAAGGGTTGCTATTTCTCCACATCCTCACCAACTCTTATTTTCGGTGTGTGTGGGTTTTAAATTAAAGCCGTCCTAGTGGGTATGAAATGATATCTCTTTGTGGTTTGATTTGCATTTCCTTAATGACCAACCAGTGACGTTGAACGTCACTTCATTATGCTGTTCCCAATTCATGTATCTTTGGAGAAATGTCTATTTTAAGTCCTTTTCCCATTTTTTAAATTGGATTATCTTTTTGTTGTTGAACTGTAAGAGTTCCTTATATATTAGGTGGTAATTATATATTAGATATGTGACTTGCAAATATTTTCTCCCATTTTTTGGGTTGTCTTCACTTTCCTTTTTTTACATTGAATTTATTGGGGTGACACTGGTTAACAAAAATACACAGGTTTCAGGTGCACAATTCTATAACACATCATCTGTACATAGTATTGTGTGTTTACCACCCCAAATCAAGTCTCCTCCATCACCATTTTTACCACCTACTAGTGGCTTGGTGCAGGAATTTGTGCACATTGAAAGGAAATTAATTAGAAGAAATATTTTAATATCACTATTCGCCCTTTCTCTATAATAGAAATGTCAACCAAATTCACAGTCAACAATGACAGATCGAAACACATGCGTGCAATTGGCGCCAGCAAGAACTTTCTATGTATTGCGCATGTGCGAGTCAACTTAAGCCTTTTTTTATATATGTAGAATAAACTTGCCTAATTAGACCTGCTTTCTGATGTAGCTAAACTTTTTCCAGCCCAGTGAAACACCCCAACTTCTCTTTCAGGTAGTTGTCAGCAACACAGCAGTAAATATCAACAGGAAGCAGATTATTATTGTAGATCACGCAGGGAAAACAAAGGGTAAAATATTTAACTACAGCAGTGTTTGATTATATTCTGCACAGTGAGAAAACCTGAAGTCATTTTCAAGGTCCACCATTTCTTTCTTCTTTTCAGTTGGGTCAAGTTTCTAAGCTTTCTAAATCTCCATTTTCCGGCTAATGAAAAGAAAATAGGATTCCACCAAGTCTCCTTTCTACCTACTCCAGGATTTCTGTGAGGATCAAATGAGATGAGGCACGGGAAAACACATCACAGACATTTGGTTAAAGTATAAAATGTTTCTCCCTGGCCTATAAAGCAAGTTGTGCTCCTGGGCTGAAGAAACTCCAAGGAGGCTAGTCGTCGCTAGGGAGAGAAAACTGGGCGTTGCTACATGATGTCATTACCTGGTGCCCACAGTGACTGTTTTCAGGCTGGGCTGGGCTGTGGACCGCAATGGCGCCATGGGGGTCTTGGCAGCGTTGGAAGCGATTTGGTGGGCTGTCACTCTGGGGTGGTGGCGGGGCCTGTGTCCCACTTGGGGGAAGCCGAGTGTTGCTTTGTGGGCGCCAGGTCCGTGATGCTGTTTCTCTGTAAACAGGCAGTTTACATCACAGCAGCTCCTGTGTTGAGCGTCTGCCCCCTGGTGGTCAGTGTGTGTCATAACAACCGGTTGGACACTTAGCATATTAGCCTTTTATATATGTACTAGAGGCCCGATGCACGAAATTTGTTCAAAGGCTCAGCCCTCGCAGCCCCTTGCAGCCTCAGCCAGCCCTTACAACCTTTCGCAGCCTCTCATAGCCTCAGCTGGCCCTTGCAGCCCCAGCTTCATCTGGAAGGTTGTATGGACGGTCGTCTGGAAGGATGCCCAGATGGTTGTTCTGCTGTTTGGTCTAATTAGCATATTAGCTCTTTATTATATACTAGTAGCCCTGCGCACGAATCCGTGCACCAGTAGCTCGCTCCCGCTCTCCAGTAGCTCTCTGCCTGCTGCCCTGCCCTCCTGTAGCTCCCCCCCCCGCCCCTCATAGCTTTCTGCCCTGCCCCCTCCTGTAGCTCTTCGCTGCCCCCTCCTGTAGCTCTCCGCCCTCTGCCCCGCCCTCCCGTATTTCCCTCTGCCCCCTCCCATAACTTGCTGCCCTGCCCCCTCCTGTAGCTCTCCGCTGCCTGCTTGTAGCTTGCTGCCCCACCCTTCTGCTGATCTGTGATTTGGTCATTACGCGGTTGGTTGTTAGGTGTCACAGCATAACAACCATTTGCATATTACATCTTCATTATATAGGATATGTATGTGTGTGTGTGTGTGTGTGTGTGACACACACATAGATAGATAGATACCCTCCTCCACCCACTCCATCCCCCACAATCACCACACTGTTGTCTGTCTTCACTTTTTTGATAGTACCTTTAATGCACAAACGTTTTTAATTTTTATCAAGTCCATTTTATCTAGTTTTTCTTCTGTTGCTCTTACTTCTAGTATCAAATCTAAGAAACCCATGGCCAAATCTGAGGTCATGAAGGTACATACCTATACTAGTATTTTCTTCTAAGAGTTTCATGATTTTAGCTCTTATATATAGCTCATTGGTCTATTTTGGGATAATTTTTATATAAGGTATGAGATGGACAGGTTCAACTTCATTCTTTTGTATGTTGTTATTCAGTTGTCCCAGCATTGTTTGTTGAAGGGACTGTTCTTTCCCCATTGAATTGTCTTAGCACCCTTGTAAAAAATGGTTGGCCATAGATGTTTTGAGTTTATTTCTGGACTCTCAATTCTGTTCCATTAGTCTGTATATCAGTCATTATATGCCAACACAACACTGTTTTGATTACTGTAGCTTTGTAGTAAGTTTTGAATTGTGAAATGTGAGTTGTCTTTCTTTGTTGTTGTTGTTTTCAATATTACTTTAGCTGTTTTGGGCCCCTTTCAGTTCCATATAAATTTGTGGGTTGGTCTTTCCATTTCTGCAGAAAAACCAATAGAAATTAATAGGGATTGCATTGACTCTGCTTTGTGGAATATTGCAGTGTTAACAATATTAAGACTTCCAATCCATGAACAAGAGAAATCTTATCATTTATTTAGGTCTTTAATTTCTTTCAGCAATATTTTGTAGTTTTTAGTATACAAGCTTTTTACTTCCTTGGTTAAATTTATTCCTAAGTATTGTATTCTTGTGGAGGCTATTGTAAATAGAATTGTTTTCTTAATTTCCTTTTTGGATTGTTCATTGTTGATGTGTAAAAGCATAACTGAATTTTATGTTTTATCTTCTACCCTGCAACTTTCCTGAATTTATTTATCAGTTTTGGTTGTGTTTTATGGATTACATGAGACTTTCTATATATAGAGTCATGTATCTGCAAATAGAAATAGTTTTACTTCTTTCTTCCTTAACAATTTGGATGTCTTTTATTTCTTCTTATTGTCTAATTATTCGTGCTAGGACTTTCTAGTACAATGTTGAATAACATTGGTGAAAGCTGCCCTCTTCTTGTTCTTTATCTTAGGGCAGTGTTCGGCAAACTGCGGCTCTTTGGCCCCTTGAGTGTGGCTCTTTCACAAAATACCACATGTGGGTGTGCATGTACCACTTGTGCAATTGAAACTTCGTGGCCCATGTGCAGAAGTTGGTATTTTGTGGAAGAGCCACACTCAAGGGGCCAAAGAGCCGCATGTGGCTCACGAGCCGCAGTTTGCCTACCACTCCTGGGGAAAGCTTTCAGTTTTTCACCATTAAGTATGATGTTAGCTGTGGGTTTTTCATAAATGCCATTGATAATTTTAAGGAAGTTCCTTTCTATTCCTAGCATACTGAGGTTTTTTTTGTTTTGTTTTGTTAAATCACCAAAGAGTGTTGAGTTCTGTCAGATATTTTTTTCTGTGTCAATTCATATGATCATGTGTTTTCCCCCTTCTTTCTAGTAATGTGGTAATTTTTATATATTGAACCACCCTTTCATTCCTGGGATAAATTCTATTTGGCCCTTTTAATGTGCTGTGAAGTTAGAACTGTGTCACTACAATTTGTTTGTATTCCAGGTGGTAGTGGGAAGCAGTATCTCCCACAGTTACTCAACTCTATACTTGTGTGAAAGTAACTGGAGACCATACATAAACAAATTAACATGGCGATGTTCCAATAAAACTTTATTTGCGGACACCAGAATTTGAATTTCATATCATTTTGTGTCATGGAACAGTATTAATCTTTTTTCAACTATTTGAACTATCCTTAATTGTGTAAGAATAACAGGTAATAAGTGAGGTTTGGCCTGTGAGCTGTATTTTGCCAACCCCTGCTTTATTGTGTAAAATCATACATAGGCAACCTCTGCTGTCCAGATTATTTGCATGCTTGCATGGGGCCCCCTGGTGGCTAAAGGAACACAGAACAAATAAATCTTGAGATGGTCAAATTTCTGAAGCACCATGAATTTGAGAAGTCTAGAGTTGGGAATCTGGGCCTACGAGAGTGATGGCGAACCTTTTGAGCTCGGTGTGTCAGCATTTTGAAAAACCCTAACTTAACTCTGGTGCCGTGTCACATATAGAAATTTTTTGATATTTGCAACCATAGTAAAACAAAGATGTATATTTTTGATATTTATTTTATATATTTAAATGCCATTTAACAAAGAAAAATCAACCAAAAAAATGAGTTTGCGTGTCACCTCTGACACGCGTGTCATAGGTTCGCCATCACTGCTTTAAAACATCATTCTGATTCAGAATATGTTTTTTTTTTTTAAATATGTTTTATTGATTTTTTACAGAGAGGAAAGGAGAGAGATAGAGAGTTAGAAACAGATGAGAGAGAAACATTGATCAGCTGCCTCCTGCACATCTCCCACTGGGGATGTGCCCGCAACCAAGGTACATGCCCTTGACCGGAATCGAACCCGGGACCCTTCAGTCCGCAGGCCGACGCTCTATCCACTGAGCCAAACCAGTTTCGGCTGATTCAGAATATGTTTGCTTCATCTAAAGTTTATTTGGTGGAAAGGTATGGATTTCAGCATCAATCAAACACTGAAATGACATTGGTACGATAATTATGTTTTAATGAAACTATAGTCTTTCAAGAACAACTTCCTTTCCCCCTTCTTTTTTTACTCAAAGGGTTGAAGTTTAAAAAATTAATAATTTTTGCTACTTTATCAAGTAACATTCTTAAATAAAACTTGATTTTTATGTTTTAACTGCAAGTGTGTGGTGGCAAAGAATTCAGTGACTGCTAAGAATTCAGAGTTGGGTGTTGTCCTCCTTTGAACTAAGGTGACACCATTTTTTAAAAATTGTGATAAAATATACATAACATGAAATTGACCATTTTACTGGGTTTTTTATTTGTTTGTTTGTTTGTTTTTATTATACTCACCAGAGGACATTTTCTCCATTATTTAGAGAGAGTGGAAGGGCGAGAGAGAGTCAGAGAGAGAGAAACATTGATGTGAGAGAGACATATCGATTGGTTGCCTCCCACATGCACCCCAACTGGGGCTGGGAATTGAACCTGCAGCCCAGGTACATGCTCTTGATTGAGAATTGAACCTGAGACCCTTCAGTCTGCGGGCTGACGCTCTAACCATTTAGAAACACAGGCCAGGGGTCTCTCATCTATAATAATCTATAATAAAAAAAGTATGATATGCTAATTAGATCGGACAGCCTAATGACCTTCTGACAACCTTCTGGATGAAGCCGGAGCTGCAAGGGCCAAGCCCCTTGCATGAATTTCTTATACTAGCTCAGGCCCCAAACCTGACTTCTCCTTTGCTCACATCCAATTCATTAGCAAGTTGTCAGCTCTACTTTAATAATAATAAAAAAACACCTCACTTCTTACTGCTTTTCTGTTTTTACAAGCCATCACCACCCAGGTCCTATGCTCTATTATTTTGTGGATTATTGCAATAGTCTTTTAAATGTATATCAGATTATATATCAGATCATGACATTCCTTTGCTTAGAACCCTACAGTGGGTTCTAATATAAACCATTCATTCTACTGATTTATGAGGCCTTACTTGACTAGCTAGTGCCCCCTCCCCAACCCTCATCCCCATCTCTTATCATTCTAACCCCTCAATTCTATTCCCACACACTTTCATTTTTATCTTTGTTTTTTTAATATATTTTTTTCTTGATTTTTAGGGAGAGGAAGGGAGAGGAATAGAGAGATAGAAACATCAATGAGAGAGAAACATCGATCGACTGCTTCCTGCATGTCCCCCTACTGGGGATCGAGCCTGCAACCCAGGCATATGCCTCACGGGGAATCGAACCAGTGACCTCTTTGTTCATGGGTTAATGCTCAACTACTGAGCCACACCGGCTGGGCCTCACTGGCTTTCTTGCTTTTTCTCATATACTCCAAAACTACTCCATCCTCTATCTTTAGGCCTTGGCACACACTATTTCCTCTACCTGCAGTGTTCTTCCCCTAGACTTTGTATAGCTCAGTTTCAAATATCCTTTTGCTATCTCCTCAAATATTGGAGAAAGAAGCTTTCCAGACTTCCATATCTAAAATAACTTTTTCTCATTCTCTTACTTAATTCACCTTACCCTATTTTATTTTTCCTTAAATCAGATGTCACCACCTGACATATGTTACTAGGATGTAAGTTGAGGATGGGGACTTTGTTTTGTGTACTCTTGTACACAGTCCTGTTTTCAGTGTCTAGAACAGTGGTTCTCAACCTTCCTGATGCCGTGACCCTTTAATATAGTTCCTCATGTTGTGGTGACCATCAACCATTAAATTATTTTCGTTGCTACTTCATAACTGTAATTTTGCTACTGTTATGAATCATAATGTAAATATCTGATATGCAGGATGTATTTTCTTTCTTTTTTTAAATGTATATTTTTTTATTAGCTTTTTTTTTAATGTATTTTATTGATTTTTTACAGAGAGGAAGGGAGAGAGATAGAGAGTTAGAAACATCGATGAAAGAGAAACATCGATCTGCCGCCTCCTGCACACCCCCCACTGGGGATGTGCCCGCAACCCAGGTACATGCCCCCGACCGGAATCGAACCTGGGACCCTTCAGTCTGCAGGCCGACGCTGTATCCACTGAGCCAAACCGGTTTCGGCTTAAATATATATTTTATTGATTTTTTTTATGGAGAGGAAGGGAGAGGATAGAGAGTTAGAAACATCGATGAGAGAGAAATATCGATCAGCTGCCTCCTGCACATCTCCCACTGGGGATGTGCCCGCAACCAAGGTACATGTCCTTGACCGGAATCGAACCTGGGACCTTTTAGTCCGCAGGCCAACGCTCTATCCACTGAGCCAAACCAGTTAGGGCTTCAGGATGTATTTTCATTGTTCGCGACCCACAGGTTGAGAACTGCTGGTCTAGAACATAACAGCTATTAGTGGCTGCTAAAAAAATTACTGTTAAGTAAATGATCACATTGCTTCTTGTTTAGGACAAATACACATATATATGGTTGAAGTGAATAGCACAAAGTTAGCACCCCAAAAAGGGGAATAATGTGGATGTAGAAAGAAACTGATTTCTTGATGACTTTGTTCAACTGATGAAATAACTAATTCTGGAGCTGTCCTACCTTTGGACCTTTTGTTATATTGGATAATAAGTAACCTCTCCCACTCCCCTCACCCCCCTTTTCAGCTACTTTGAATTGGGTTTTCTGGTTCTTTGAAGCCTAGAAACACCACAGTTCATATAGAGCTATTTTACTACTAAATTTAAAAATAACCTCTTGGGTGGAGAAACTGAAGTAAGACTGATGATACTCATGTCCCTCCAATGTTACAAATTAAAACAAGTCTTTTAAAACAAATGTCTTTATATAGTAGGAGTGCATGTACCTTGGTTGCGGGCACATCCCCAGTAGGGGGTGTGCAGGAGGCAGCTGATCGATGTTTCTCGCTCACTGATGTTTCTAACTCTCTATCCCTCTCCCTTTCTCTCTGTAAAAAGTCAATTAAAAAAAAAATATATATATATAAAATTCAATTTAATATTTTAGAGTTAAAAAAATAAAATATAGTATACCCATCTTAAATTTTAAAAAGGGAAAGACAGGGTAATTGTCATGTATTGAGTTCTTACTGTTAGTCATTGTGTTAGGTTGCTTGTCTTAAAAATAGTTCTATGTGTTTCCAGTGATACTCTACTTACCTCCTGTCAGTTTAATAGAAAAAAACAGCCTCAGAAATCTGAGGTTTGAGCAGGTTAAGTTTCACACAGCTATGGACTGGCATAACCAGGGTTTAAATCTAGGGGGTTTTGTTGTTTTAATAACATGTAAAAACTCTTTACTGAATATGTGCACTAACAACACGTTAAACATTCCAAAATCTAGGACTTATGGGAATAGTTAAATAGTAGGATGCTGGCTAATCATAGCAACACCAGAAGTCTAAAAATGGGGGTACTAATGTAATGAAACAATGTGATCTTGAGTACTTTTGAGAAGAGGTTGTGCTTCTCTCTGTTGTATCTATGAACATTTTATCTTTGGTTTCCCAATGATGATCTCTTTGGAAAAAGTGAAGGTATTCAACCAGTACCTTATACTAGGGCTTAGTACTTCACCCTCTGTGAAAATGGATCATAATTACTTTTTCCTAAAAGTGATGTTGCAAAATATCCTTATTCCTACAAACACTCTCAGTAGCTCATTTGCCAGGAGCTGTTTAGTGTTAAATACTGCAGCAAGGGGTGCATTTAAAAAGTTCAATCCTTGTTAGGATTGCTTTAATAATCAATCATAAGTTAAGGCTCCAAAGAATTATTTTCTAGTTGAGGTAAATGACCCAGTGGCATCACAGGACTTTCATAATCTGGTCTGCTATGACCAAAGGTGTGAATCTTGATGGTGTGACTGTGGAAGAAGAAGCTGTTACTGTTAATCATAAAAATTTCCTTAACAAAAAGAAAAGTTATGAATTTTACTGCAAGGAAACTAAGGCCTTGGAAAGACTAAGTGATTTGATTAAGAGCTCACAGTTAATGGCACAGGTAGACTAGAGTCTTGGTCTCCTAAGTTGCATCTATAGTCCTTTTCATGAATAAACTTAATGTGTATACTTACAACTAAAAACCTTTCAAAGACTCAGTTTTATTCTTTACTCTTTTAGCCTGCAGACCCTAGATGAGGCTGAATTTATATGATTATATCATTCTATAATTCTATGAATATTTTTTTAGAATTACGGATATGATTATTTCTTTTGTAAAGCATTTATTATTTGCAGATAATGTTTTCTGATTCTCATTTTAGAAAGTATGGGAATAGAAAAACTTTATATACATATCTATGGAAATAACCAGATACATTTGGTTAAACATACCACTCTTGATTTTTAGAGAGAAAGGAAGGGAGAAAGAGAAACATCTATGTGAAAGTGAAACATCTATTGGCTGCCTCCTGCACACCCCTACACGGGATTGAGGCCAAAACCCAGGCATATGCCCTGACCAGGAATCCAACCAGTGACCTTTTGGTCCATGAGATGACACTCAACTAACTGAGCTACATCGGCTAAGTCCACACACCACTCTTAATGGAGCTAATGTGCTCCTATTCCCCCTTTTTTCTCTCAAGATTATTATTATTTACTTTCCATCTAGTAATTTATACATCTAAATTTTCTAATTTCTTGTTTTGTTGATTTTTTTTTTGTTTCCCCTCCATAGATCTTGAACCAGATGATTGTGCATCCATTTACATCTTTAATGTAGATCCACCTCCATCTACTTTAAACTCACCACTTTGCTTACCACATCATGGATTACCGTCTCACCCTTCTATTTTGTCATCATCGTTTCAGCTCCAAGGTCACAAAAACTATGAAGGAACTTGTGAGATTCCAGAATCTAAATACAGCCCATTAGGTGGTCCCAAACCATTTGAGTGCCCAAGTATTCAAATCACATCCATCTCTCCTAACTGTCATCAAGAAGTAGATGCTCATGAAGATGACCTACACATAAATGACCCAGAAAAGGAATATTTGGAAAGACCTTCTAGAGATCATCTCTATCTTCCTCTTGAGCCATCTTACCGAGAGTCTTCCCTTAGTCCTAGTCCTGCCAGCAGCATCTCTTCTAGAAGCTGGTTCTCAGATGCATCTTCTTGTGAATCTCTTTCACATATTTATGATGATGTGGATTCAGAATTGAATGAAGCTGCTGCCCGATTTACTCTTGGATCCCCTCTGACTTCTCCTGGTGGCTCTCCAGGGGGCTGCCCTGGAGAAGAATCCTGGCATCAGCAATATGGACTTGGACACTCACTGTCACCCAGGCAATCTCCTTGCCACTCGCCTAGATCTAGTATCACTGATGAGAATTGGCTGAGCCCCAGGCCAGCCTCAGGACCCTCATCAAGGCCTACTTCCCCCTGTGGGAAACGGCGACACTCTAGTGCTGAGGTTTGTTATGCTGGGTCCCTTTCACCCCATCACTCACCTGTTCCTTCTCCTGGTCACTCCCCCAGGGGAAGTGTAACAGAAGATACATGGCTCAATGCTTCTGTCCAGGGTGGATCAGGCCTTGGTCCAGCACTTCTTCCACCATTTCAGTACTACGTAGAGACTGATATCCCTCTAAAAACAAGGAAGACTTCTGAAGATCAAGCTACTGTACTACCAGGAAACTTAGAGCTCTGTTCAGATGACCAAGGGAATTTATCACCATCCCGGGAGACTTCAATAGATGATGGCCTTGGATCTCAGTATCCTTTAAAGAAAGATTCATCTGGTGACCACTTTCTTTCAGTTCCTTCACCCTTTACCTGGAGCAAACCCAAGCCTGGCCACACCCCTATATTTCGGTGAGTTGATGAAATGGTTGCCTGTCATTCATACTTATGGATTATTGGCGGCATGTAAACTACATTATCCATATGGAATTGTTTGACCATTTTTTCTCCTCTTTTATGTTTTTCTGTTTCTTCCAGACTAACAAAGTCTGCATTTATTTTCTTCTGAGTCTTAAAAGTATCTTTAGATAGGCTAAAGTTATCATTAAAGTGTGTAGATATGCCCTAACCGGTTTGGCTCAGGGGATAGAGCATCGGCTTGTGGTTTGATTCTAGTCAAGGGCATATACCTCAGTTGCGGGCACATACCCAGTAGGGAGTGTGCAGGAGGCAACTGATCGATGTTTCTCTCTCATTGATGTTTCTAACTCTCTATCCCTCTCCCATCCTCTCTGTGAAAAATCAATAAAATCTGTTTTTAAAAAGTTTTAAAAAAAGTGTGTAGATAATGAATTGTAGATAACAAATTACATTTAAGAATCCCTAGGAGGAATTTTCTTTTTAATTTATTGATTTTTATAGAGAGAGAGGAAGGGGGGAAGAGGGAGAGACAGAAACAGAGAGAGAGACAGAGACAGAGACATTGGTTGTTGTTTCACTTATTTATGCATTTATTGGTGGTTTCTTGTATGTGCCCTGAACAGGGATCAAATCTGTAACCTTGGCCATGTTGGGACAATGCTCTAACCAGCTGAGCCATGACCTCCTGGTTCATAGGTCACGCCAGCCAGGCAAGAAGATATTACTTTAATACAAATCATTCTAGCTTTGGGTTCATTAATATTTGACCTATAGCTATATAAGTTGTTTCTTTTCCGATTCTGTATTTTCAGTGTTAGTATATCTAAATGAATCTGTAGCCCTTTAAGCTGTTGAAATTATTTTACTGATCATTTGAGATGCTGCAGTGATAGGCCTTATATTTTTAAAGCCAGGTATGTACTAAAATTAAAATTTTACCTCAAACTGCAGTACATTGCTAACTATAATCAATATTTTAGAGAGACGGTAAAGAGCAATAGGAAGGAAATGGGGGGAGCCACATGTACAGTAGACTGACTTTTATAGCCTGGCACCAGGGAGGAGGACATATATCCTGAGACACAGGGGCCTCTGGATCCTTGGAGAGATACTGATACATATACAGAGATGTGCATCTTTCTTTAAGAAATCAAATTATTATTATTTTGATTGGTTTTGTACTTATGCACACACAGTTGAGAAACAGTTATAGTTTTACAAATGTTAGAATTTGTCCTTTTTAAAAAAAATACAGGAAACTAAAGATGATAAAATCAATTTTATTTTTCAGGCTAAGAAATGATCATTAAATCCATTATTTCTTAAACACCCACCATATAGGATGGTGTAACTTATTAAGTGAAGCTTTACTTTGGAATAGTTTGTTTTTAAGACCACAGGAAGAAGTGTCGGTGCTGACAATAAGTGATTTGAATCACTGCTTGGCAATAATAGCATGGTGAAATGTGTCTTTCTGTGTTTTGTTTATAGCACATCTTCATTACCTCCACTAGACTGGCCTTTACCTACTCATTTTGGACAATGTGAACTGAAAATAGAAGTGCAACCTAAAACTCATCATCGAGCCCATTATGAAACTGAAGGTAGCCGAGGAGCAGTAAAAGCATCTACTGGCGGACATCCTGTTGTGAAGGTATGCAAATACCATACATCTGTTAATGAGGGAGTCCATTCAGTTAGGTACTACTGAGCCTGGAGAGAGAAAATTCAAAACCAAAAAGCCTCTGTTGAGGTTTTATGTCCTTGTTGATATGGCAGCACTTCCACATTGAGGGTTTTTTTTGGTGTGTTTTATTTTTTCTGGGCTAAAAGATATTCCTCCTGGATCGACTCTGCACCTGGGGAAACTCTAGGGAAGAATTACTTTTAAAGAAATATTATTACAGCAATTTAGAAAATCAAATGAAAAAAAAATCACCAGAGTCAACTACTAGTTATTTTTGTGTATTTTCCCCATTCCTTCTCCATATCTGTTTATGTAGTTTCATTAACTATTTTTATTTATTTATCTTAGTTGTTGAGAGTATTACAGATGTCCCCCATTTCCCCCCCTTTACCTTCCTCCACCTGGCTCCTTTCCCACCCCAGGCCGTCACTGCACTATTGTCTGTGTCTGTGAACTATGCAAGTGATGATATTTTATATGATATTGTTATGTGTGCATTTTCAGTTTGAAGCAATTTATAGTATGGAAATTTAATTTTGTATTTTTAGTATCCCTATAATGTGTTGTCATGATTCTAATATATTGGAACCCCTTCCCCCTAAGTAATTTAGTAGAACTGATAATAGAACTACTCTTATTGAAGCTGTTCTAGTCTGTCCTATAGTGTCCTTTGGGCTTTAACCCTCCAGATTTAGTTAAATTAAGCAGGCACAGACCTTTGCTATGGAAACAATACAGAAACATAACAAACAACTTGGCTTACTTTCTTTTATGAAGCAGAGGGTGGCCTGAAGAGAAGTATACTGATACTAGATGAATGTTTTTAAAGAGTAGTGTTAATAACAAGAATTTGTTTACTGCCTATAACATAATGCTCCTCTGAAAATGGGATGGGATGATAATCTAACTTATTTCATGTTCTTTTAAAATTCCCAAGATGCAAAGGAGAAGCCCCATTTTTCTTATGCAATAGTATGTACACTTGGAACAGATGTTGGCCAAAATATATGTTATGAATTGTATTCCCTTTGAAATTTTATATGCATGATTACCTTCCCCTATTACTGGTTCATTTTACTATCGAAGTATAAAGGACAAGTGGCTTATGTCTTTACCAAGCAGGCATTAATGTGAGTCATCTAATATGACTAGGATACTTCGGTATATAGCACTTACTGGTATGTTATGTGATATTTGGGTAACTTAATAGATAGCAATAAAATTTTTTATTTGTGTTCTTTATTTTAGATGTAACTACTTCATTTTGAACACCTACTTTAGTGGCTATAATTCTTATTTAAATAGTTCTATTGGCTAACCTCATGAGTTATTTTGCTCCAACTAGTTGTACTCTTATTCCAAATTTCATTCATTCAATCAACAATGATTGAATGCCTGTAATGTGGTAGGTACTAGGCTCTGGAGATGACAGAGTGGATACTGTCCCCTTCACAGTACTTAGAGGCAAGTGGTAAAATTATTGATATTTCTTTTTCTACTAAACAGTTGGTTCCATAGAATAATTTGTCCAATTTAGGATTAAATAAGAAAGAGCAAGAAGAAGCAGGTATAGTAGAAAGGAGTGGATAATCATGTGTTAACTAACCATCAGTTTGGGGTAGTTTCCTGATCTTTCTTAACTTCAGATACTTCATCTGTAAATTGGAAAAAATGACATATACGCCACAGGAGTTTTAGGGTTAAATGAATAATTTAGTTAAAACAGTATATCACTACTTTCTACCTTCACCTTTTCACCTCTATAGAATTGTGGATAAATTTTCTTCTGCTTTGTCACTTATACATCTGCCTCCATGCAAACCAAAAGAGAAAAATGGATTAAGCTAACTTGTGTGAATATGCACACATATTCCCTCACTCTTGCCATTTCATCTTTAGTTATTTTTTTAAAAAATATATTTTATTGATTTTTTACAGAGAGGCAGAGAGACAGAGAGCTAGAAACATCGACGAGAGAGAAACATCGATCAGCTGCCTCCTGCACATCTCCCACTGGGGATGTGCCCGCAACCCAGGTACATGCCCCTGACCGGAATCGAACCTGGGACTCTCCAGTCCGCAGGCCAACGCTCTATCCACTGAGCCAAACCGGTTTCGGCTCATCTTTAGTTATTGACTTATTTATACTTTATTTTGTACTGTTTCTTTCTGGAATATTTTCCATTTAATTAAAACTTTAATATTTATTAACTTACACCAAAATATATATAAAGAAATTACAACAGAAAATATTGATAGATTTCTTGACCATATAAACATAGAAAACTGTAACTTCCAGTTAAATATAGTAGGTTGTTTTTCTTTATTAGGAAGGGGCTCAACCTTCCTAATGCCGCGACCCTTTAATACAGTTCCTCATGTTGTGGTGACCCTCCAACCATAAAATTATTTTCGTTGCTACTTCATACTGTAATTTTGCTACTGTTATGAATCGTCATGTAAATATCTGATATGCAGGATGTATTTAGGCGACCCCTGTGAAAGGGTCGTTAGACCCCCAAAGGGGTCGCGACCCACAGGTTGAGAACCGCTGCACTAGAGGCCTTGTGCACAAAATTCATGCACGAGTAGGGTCCCTAGGCCTGGCCGGTGATCAGGGTCTATCTGGGCCTTCCAGCTGCCAGCTGGCACCTTCCTTCCAGCTGCGGCTGGGGCCTTCCTTTGTTCTGTGCCACCCCCTGGTGGTCAGCATACATCATAGCGAGCGAGCGAGCTCCCATGGGGACACTTTGCGTATTGGCCTTGTAAATCATCATAGGGCCTTTGAATTTAGTTCTAAGTGTGGAAAGAAGCCACCTGATAGTTCTGAGCAGGGGCTTGAAAATTTTCGGTTAATATAAGTTTGTTCTGGCTCCTGGACAGAGAATAGGCTGTAGGGGAGCAAAAGTAAAAACAGGGAGAGCACATATAAGGCTAGTGCAATGGTCCAGGCTTTAATTGCTTCTCTATAAATGTTACAGGACTGAAAACCATCTCGGGTAAATTATATTATCTGATAATAGGCAAAAGTCTTCATGTCCTTTCCTGGGTAGCAGAGGATACATCAATAAATTATGATGTTGCTCAGTTACAAACTCCACTATAAAGCCAGGGATGGGCCAGCAGTAAAGGAGTAAAGCATTCATCTGAAGGACCACATAATAGAAAAAAAACTTGTTATTCACACTTGAAACTCTGATTGATTCCATACTTAGAATCATGAATGCAGATCAATAGCTAATTGTTTATCACTAACTACATGCTAGACACTGTACTAGGCACTCTATATTTTTATCACATATTTGGATATTTTCTAAACCATAGTACAAAAACAGAAGAGAATTTTCTTTTTCTTTGGCGAAGAGAATTTTTTTTAAAGGTTATTAGGGAGCTCATAAAATCTCAGGCTTGGAAGCTACATGGCCTGGAACACTGTCCACACACCTACGCAGTATTGCTGTAGTGAAAACATCACTGACACTGTGATTTGACCACAACTTGTACTTGGGGCTGGGGCTGGGCACCAGACACTCCACCTAAGTACTGCTTTGAAAAGCTGATACCTCCTCCATTATGCTTACTGAAAAATAGACTTTATGCAAGCCATATTTTATGTTGTTCCCTTTCTGGTTTAATGGATTAAACAGCTCCAGAGAAAAATCTTTCTCCTAGAAGCATTTGGGGCCAAAAATAGGAGTGGTGAGAGATCTCTCTGAAGCATCTAAGACCTCTACCAAGTACAAGGAAGCTGCCATCTCAGAGCAGAGGAATCAGACTAAAGCTGCAATAAAGCCCAGCAAAAGCCTAAGATGGTGATCTGACAAAATAAATAGCATGCCACCCTGTCCGGTGTGCTCAGTGGCTAGAGCATTGCCCCATGCACTGAAGGGTCACGGGTTCAATTCCTAGTCAAAGGCATGTACCTGGGTTGCAGGTTCGATCCTGGCCCAGGTCAGAACACGTACAGGAAGCAACCAATTGCTGTGTGTCTCTCCCATCAATGTTTCTCCTTTCTCCCTCCCTTCCTTCCACTCTCTGAAAATCAATGGAAAAAATATCCTCGGGTGAGAATTAACAACAACAACAAAAATTGGAAAATGGAACTTCGTTATGACCCATCGATTCCACTTCTGGGAATATATCCAAAGTCCATAAAACTAATTCGAAAGAATATATGCATCCCTAAGTTCATTGCAGCATTATTTACAACTAGGGGCCCAGTGCACGAATTCGTGCACCTTGAAAGGAACTGTGGGCGATGAGGCTGTGGTGGGCACAGGGGCAGGTCTCGGCTCAACCTCCGTGCCCCCAACCAGCCCCTCCCACTGCAGCTCCCAGTCCCTTCTCTGCAGGCAGCCCCACTCCCGCTGCTGCTGCTCTCACATGCTGATGGCACTGGCCACACTTGCACCTGCTGACAGCATGGAGCAATTGGGGCCAGCACCGGCAGCGGGTGCGAGTGGCAGTTGTCAGCCCTGATCGCCCCTCAGGGCTTCTCCACCTCCCTCTGCTCCTGAGGGGCAATCGGGGCTGTCAGCCACCACTTGCACTTGCTGATGGCACCAAACGATCAGGGCCGGTACTGGGCACTGGCTGCAGGTGCAAGTGGCAGCTCTGGCACCGGCAGCAGGTGTGATCAGGGCCGGCAGCAGGTGCGAATGCCAGGCAGGACTGCGGTGCACAGGAGCAAAGAATTTTCAGTAACCATCAGAGGCTCGCCCTGATGACAGCGACCGACGCCCACCTTGGTCTGGCACCCCCACTCACCTGCTCCACCATCCCGCCACGGCTGACGCCCACATGTTCCACACACACCCCCTGGTGTTAGCACACGTCATAGCACTGGTTGTTTGGTTGTTCTGCTGTTCAGTCTATTTGCATATTAGGGTTTTATATATATACTAGAGGCCCGGTGCACAAAAATTTGTGCATTCGGGGGGGAGGAGGGTCCCTCAGCCCGGCCTGTGCCCTCTTGCAGTCTGGGACCCTTCGGGAGATAACGACCTGCTGGCTTAGGCCTGCTCCCGGGTGGCAGAGGGCAGGCCCAATCCCTAGGTGCAGCCCCTGGTCGGGCTCAGAGCAGGGCTGATTGGGGAGTTGGGCCGCCGCCCCCTGTCATGCACAGAGCAGGGCGATCGGGAGGTTGTGATGCCACCCTCAGTCATGCCCAGGTTAGGGCCGATTGGGGGGTTGGGGCACCGTCCCCTGTCACACTCAAGGCAGGGTCGATGGGGAGGTTGCGGCGCCACCCCCTGTCACGCACAGAGCAGGGCCAATCAGGGGGTTGGGGTGCTGCCCCCTGTCACTCACAGAGCAGGGCCCATCATGGGGGTTGGGGCTCTGTACCCTGTCACACACAAAGCAGGGCCAATCGGGGTTGGGGCGCTGCCCCCTGTCACGCACAGAGCAGGGCCCATCAGGTGGTTGGGGCGCCACCACTGTCACACTCAGGGCAGGGCCAATGGGGAGGTTATGGCTCTACCCCGTCACACACAGAGCAGGGCCGATCAGGGGGTTGGGGCGCCTCACCCTGTCACACACAGAGCCGCAGGGCGATCAGGGGGTTGGGGAGCTCCCCCCTATCAGGCACAGAGCAGGGCTGATCAGGGGGTTGGGGCGCCCTCCCCTGTCAAGAACAGAGCAGGGTGGATAGGGAGGTTGTGGCCCCGCCCCCTGTCACACACAGAGCCGCAGGGCGATCAGGGGGTTTGGGCGCTGCTCCCTGTCATGCTGATCCTGGTGCCGGGAGGCCTCGCGGCTCCGCTGATCCCGGTGCTGGGAGGCATATTACCCTTTTACTATATAGGATAGAGGCCTGGTGCACGGGTGGGTGCCAGCTGGTTTGCCCTGAAGGGTGTCCTGGATCAGGGTGGGGGTCCCCACTGGGGTGCCTGGCCAGCCTGGGTGAGGGGATGATGGCTGTTCGCAGCTGGTCACACACCCTTCAGGGTGGGGGTCCCCACTGGGGTGCCTGGCCAGTCTGGGTGAGGGGTTGAGGGCTGTTTTCATGCTGGGGGTGACTGAAGCTCCCAACCGCTCCTTTTTTTCTTTTTTCTTTTTTATTCTGGGCCAGCTTTAGCTTTGAGGCTTGGCTCCAGCTCTTAGGCCTCCCTCCGGTGCTGAAAGTAGGTTTCTGGCCTTTGCTTACAATGTTGCGATCCTGCTGGCTGAAGCCCGGCGGACTAAAGTAGGTTTCTGGGTTTTGTTTAGCTTCTATATTTGTTACATAGTTGCTTAGAGTTGCAGATCAGAGGCCTGCAGCAGCAGTCGGGGAACGTTGGAGTCCTCCGTCACTGAAGCAAGCAAGCCTCATGTTAGTTTCAAGCTGCCTGGCTGCCGGCCGCCATCTTGGTTGGCAGTTAATTTGCATATCGCCCTGATTAGCCAATGGGAAGGGTAGTGGTCGTATGCCAATTACCATGTTTCTCTTTTATTAGATAGGCTAGAGAGAGAGAGAGAGAAAGAGAGAGATGCACACACACTAGAGGCCTAGTGCACGAAATTTGTGCACTCAGGAGGGGGGGTCCCTCAGCCCAGCCTGTGCCCTCTTGCAGTCCAGGAGCCCTCAGGGGATGTCCAACTGATGGTTTAGGCCCACTCCCCGTCAGACATCCGTAGTGCTGCTGCAGAGGTGGGAGAGACTCCCGCCATGGCAGCTGCACTCACCAGCCATGAGCCTGGCTTCTGGCTGAGCGGTGCTCCCCCTGTGGGAGCACACTGACCACCAGGGGGCAGCTCCTGCGTTGAGCATCTGCTTCCTTGTGGTCAGTGTGCATCATAGCGACCAGTCATTCTGCCTTTTGGTCAATTTGCATATTAGCCTTTTATTATATAGGAAGATAGCCAAGATTTGAAAATAGCCCAAGTGTCCATCAGTAGGCAAGTGGATAAAAAAGCTGTGGTACATTTACATAATGGAATACTACTTGGCTATAAACAAAGAAGGAAATCTTACCTTTTGTGACAGCATGAATGGACCTGGAGAGCATTATGCTAAGTGAAATAAGCCGTCAGAGAAAGACAAACACCATATGATTTTACTCATCTGAGGAATGTAATGGACAAAATAAACTAACAAACAAAATTTTAAAAAACACACCATGATACCTTTGTAATATATTCCAGAATTTTATAATTCTTAAACTACTTCCAAAATTTTGAAGGTCGTTCACTTACTACTTTTTTATTTAATTTATTTTTTATTTTGAGAAGTACATTTATTAAAGCTGGGGACAATGAAACAAGGAACGGCTTAGGCTAGAAGAAGCAACAGGAGAGAGCCTAGGTGGGGCTGCTTTGGCTCAGTACAGATGTTATAGGAAAGAAATGAGCTAGGTGGAGGTGCTTTGGCTCACTGGAAAGTCAAAGAAAAGAGGGCCTTGGAGACAGGTTCAGGGGATCAGCCTGGGACCTCCTCATTGCTCCCCTGGTTGCAAGTCTCATGGGGACCCTTAGAGTTTAAGAGAGGCTGGCCTGAGAGGGAAGAAAGGTATGGGCCTGCTCCTGGGAGGGAGATCACACCCACTTACTACTTTTAAAAATGTTGTCTTTTAAAATAATATTTCATATATCAATAATATATGATACCAAAATTATATACATATGTATATATATGATAAAGATATAAAGATTTACTGGTGTAAGCTTATTGTAAAATGCATGGATAATAAATTGGGTGTTTTCTCTCTTTTTTTTTTTCTTCCTGATTAGCTGCTGGGCTATAGTGAAAAGCCGATAAATCTACAGATGTTTATTGGAACAGCAGATGATCGATATTTACGACCTCATGCATTTTACCAGGTGCATCGAATCACTGGGAAGACAGTTGCTACTGCAAGCCAGGAGATAATAATTGCCAGCACAAAGGTTCTGGAAATTCCACTTCTTCCTGAAAACAATATGTCAGCCAGGTATTTAGAAGCACCCCCAAATGGATAGCTTTTTCTTTTCCTCAAACAACTTTTGGGGAAAAAAATACCTTTTTTCTTTTTTATAGTACAAAAATGAAATATTTGTTGTTCTAAATTAACTGAATAACATTATGTAAATAATCATAGTACATTTGCTAAGGTTGGTAGCATATTTCCAGAAAGAAACTTCAATTCAGCAGAAATTTATGAACCCATGGTAGTACCTGCCAAGCAGTATACTAGGTGGTAGAGATAAAAATATTTTAACTTTTTTCAAGTAGGTCATAGACTAATAGGGTAAATAATGAATAAACAATTGTGGTACAATTATGATCGTTATGTTTCTTTTAAGAAAAATTTTGACTACCTTTAGGTGGCCAGCTTCCGAATGAGTAGGCAATAGAGTTTTGTTCAAGTGTATTACTTAGGATTATATATAGCTGCCTGTTATGAAAACCCAAAATCAGTGGCTAAAACAGGTTTTGTTTTGTTTCCCCTAATAGAAATATACACACAGGCATTTTAGGGCTAGCACAGTGGCTTCGTAAGTCATTGGGTTTCCAAGCTCCTGTTTTTTCTTCCCTGCCTTTTTAGTATGTTTTTTTTTTCTTTTTTTAATATGTTTTTATTGATTTTAGAGAGAGAGGAAAGGAGATGGAGAGAGAGATAGAAACATCAATGTTGAGAGAAACATTAATTGGTTGCCCCCTGCACACCCCTTACTGGGGATT
The DNA here is from genome assembly GCF_964212035.1 of Myotis nattereri. NCBI lineage: Eukaryota > Metazoa > Chordata > Mammalia > Chiroptera > Vespertilionidae > Myotis > Myotis nattereri. Next base: position 13,641,039 of record NC_138090.1, read on the forward strand.
GAGCCAGCAACCCATGCATGTGCCCTGACCAGGAATTGAGCCGTGACCTCCTGGTTTCATAGGTCAGTGGTCAACCACTGAGCCACACCGGCCTGGCTGTTTCTTCTCTTTTTTATCTTATTTGTATTTATGTTGTAAAATGCCATATTCTTTTTAAACAATAGAGCATAAATAAATATATTAAAGAAAACACAAATTCTCACAAAATTAGGAAAGCCTCACACAACTAATAGTGTGTGTCGGGGGAGGGGGGGGCGGAATCAGAAAACTAGGGTCTGAACATATCTGCCTCTTCCTCTTTCTATCTACTAGCACATGTAACAGAGCTGGTGGTCATGATTTCATGTCCCTTTTCCAACAGACCTGGCATATACTGCCTGCCTGGATCACACTATAAAGGACAAAGTTGCAGAAATACAATTGTTAATAGTAACGAGCAGCTAGTCCCCTCACCCTATTTTGCCAGATGCATACCTGAAACTTCTCTGGCCATTTTATGCACTCTGAACTGTTAGATTGGGAAACAAGAATTCTATGGAAACCAAGGCTTCTAGCAACTTTGTATGTGTCCACGAAACGGTTGAGTAAAGAGCATCAAGGAAGTTACCAAACCTAAGAAACCTTTTCCATGTACTTAGATAACAAGGTAGCTAATGCTAAATGAGCTTGTTTTACCCAAGAACTAATTAATATGATAAGCTATAGTAATTGAATGTAATATAGTTTCACATAGTGGGAGGTAAAATTTTGTGAGTGATAGATAAGACTATTCATTGTTCAAAATTATTTATGCATAAGTGAATTATATGTGTATGTTAAATGTCTCTACTGTTCTCTAAACAATAAATGGGAAAAGATTGGTAGATATTCCCCTTGTTTTGCCTACTATCCCTCAGGCTTTGTCATTTCAATTCTAATCTCTCTTGGATGTGTAAGACCCTTTATTTAAAACCAGTTCACTAACTGATAAATCATAGAGCCACCACCCTATAAGTTACTTTAAATATAGCATGTCAGTACTCATTGCCTTACCCTACTTATAACTCCTTCCTGTTTTTAAAACTAGATGAATATGGATGTGGCAGAGTTACATTCTGATCTAAAATATAGTTTTAGTTGTAAACAGACTTTAGTAGTTACAGTTATTTTCATTCTGATATATGTAGTTTTTTGTTGGTTGGTTTTTTTCTCTTGTCTGGTATTTCTTGGCCAGAGTTTTAAGATTGTCCTTTCTGATTCTCTTATTCCACATTTTCTATTAGAAGCTTAGCTTTCTACTAAAATACCTTCCTTCAAAATTAATAAAATGTATACTCTCTGGTGTTTCCCCCTCAAGACTCATTTTGGCATGTTAACATTAATAATCACTACTTGACACAATTTGATCAATACTGCTTTGAACTAAAGTGCAGTTGTTTGATATTAATTAAATATTTATTTTCAAAAGTATTTTCTTTTTTAGAAATTTTTTTTCTGAAGATGAAAATATTCATCCTTTTTGGGATTCTTTCTTGTGTTTTACTGGTTCTTATCTTAATAACCTGGTTCTGTAATATACATTGTCCTTCAAAGCAACCTCTGTGGCCTTTTGGCAGTGCACATTAGAATTGGAACTTTTGGTAGATACAGTAAGAGGATTAATAACAGTAAATGCCATAAGAGAGAGTAAACATGAACTAGAATGTTGACCATTAGTTATCCGTTTGCTAAATTCTTCCAATATATGAGTAACAAAGATATGTTGTAGGTACTGTTGTTTCCTACCATAGTTACGTATTAAGCACACCATACTTAGTAATAAATTTTGGCCCTAACCAGTTTGGTTCAGTGGATAGAGCGTTGACCTGCGGACTCAAGGGTCCCAGGTTCGAATCTGGTCAAGGGCATGTACCTTGGTTGTGGGCACATAACCAGTATGGAGTGTGCAGGAGGCAGCTGGTCGATGTTTCTCTCTCATTGATGTTTCTGGCTCTCTGTCCTTCTCCATTCCTCTCTGTAAAAAATCAATAAAATATATTTTTTAAAAATAATAGATAAATTTTTAAGGTAATGAATGTTAGATCTTAAATGCCAAAACTAATTTTGTGTGTGCATTCTTTAGAAATATGTAATATAGTTTAGAAATGACAGAAACTTAAAATTTAGAAACTTTAGAAATATGTAATATAGTTAGAAATGCAAGAATCTTAGCCTGATGGATTGTCTTATTAATAAGTGTGTATATATATATATAAAAGGCTAATATGCTAAGTGCCTGACTGTCCAACTGCTTGCTATGACACACACTGATCACCAGGAGTCAGACACTCAACGCAGGAGCTGCTGTGACATACACTGGCCATTTACAGAGAAACAGCACCATGGCCCTGGCGCCCACTAGGCAACACTCGGCTTCCCCAAGTGGGGCACAGGCCCCTTGCGCACCAAATCGCAGCTGATGCTACCGAGACCCCATGGCGCAAAATGCAGTCCACAGCCCAGCCCAGCCCAGAAACGGTCGCTGTGGGCACCGGGTGATTACGTCATGTAGCAACGCCCAGTTTTCTCTCCCTAGCGACGACTAGCCTCCTTGGAGTTTCTTCAGCCCAGGAGCACAACTTGCTTTATAGGCCAGGGGGAAACATTTTACACTTTAACCAAGTGTCTGTGATACATTTTCCTGTGCCTCATCTCATTTGATCCTCACAGAAATCCTGGAGTAGGTAGAAAGGAGACTTGGTGGAATCCTATTTTCTTTTCATTAGCCGGAAAATGGAGATTTAGAAAGCTTAGAAACTTGACCCAACTGAAAAGAAGAAAGAAATGGTGGACCTTGAAAATGACTTCAGGTTTTCTCACTGTGCAGAATATAATCAAACACTGCTGCAGTTAAATATTTTACCCTTTGTTCTCCCTATGTGATCTACAATAATAATCTGCTTCCTGTTGATATTTACTGCTGTGTTGCTGACAATTACCTGAAAGAGAAGTTGGGGTGCTTCACTGGGCTGGAAAAAGTTTAGCTACATCAGAAAGCAGGTCTAATTAGGCAAGTTTATTCTACATATATAAAAGGCTAAGTTGACTTGCGCATGCGCAATACATAGAAAGCTCTTGCTGGCACCAATCGCACACGTGTGTTTCGATCTGGCATTGTCGATTGTGAATTTGGTTGACATTTCTATTATAAAGAAAGGACGAATAGTGATATTAAAATATTTCTTCTAATTAATTTCCTTTCAATGTGTACAAATCTGTGCACCATGCCTCTGGCATCACTATACAAATCTATGCTGTTAATGAGATTTGTTGTCTGACAAGTGAATCTTTTCTGGTATAATTACATATATAGGAGTAAAAAGTCTTTTTATTTTGTGTTTCACTTACCTAGTTCTGTAAAACAAACCACCCCCCAAATTTAATGGCTTTAAGTAGTAACTTTATTTATTTATTTATTTATTTATTTATTTATTTTTGTGATCCTCACATGAGGATATTTTTCCCATTGCTTTTCAGAGAGAGTTGAAGTGGGTAGGGGGAGGGAGATATATCTACTGGTTGCCTCCCGTATGCGCCCTGACTGGGGGTGGGAATTGAGCCTGCATAGGCCAACACTCTAACCATTCTCAACCTTCTGGCCCTTTAAATACAGTTCCTCATGTTGTGACCCAACCATAAGATTATTTTCATTTCTACTTCATAACTGTAATGTTGCTACTGTTATGAATCGTAATGTAAATATCTGATATGCAGGATGGTCTTAGGCGACCGCTGTGAAAGGGTTGTTCGACCGCCAAAGGGGTCGCGACTCACAGGTTGAGAACCGCTGCTCTAACCACTAAGCACACCAGCCAGGACATAATAATTCTTTTTTTCATCATTCTTTGGGTTGTCTACACTCAGCCAGTTCATTCATATGGTGTTGGCTAGGATCACTCATGCACTTGAATCCAGCTGGTAACTCAGCTGGGTTTGGAACATCCAAGATGACTGGAATAAAGATTATCTTGGCCATTCTGTCCTGCTATCTGGACTTCATCATGGTGGCTTAGGGCTCCAAGAGGAAGTTATGAGGCTTCTTAAGTGCTAGGCTTATAACTTACTCAGCATCACTTGGCCACATTCTGTAAGGCCAGCTCTCAAGGACAGGAGACATAGGAACTCTAGGAGGAGGGCATGCAAGTACAGGAATGGGAAGGAATTATTGACAGCCATATTTACAGACAATCTATTATACTTACTATTACATTTTGTCATACAAAAACATTTTTTAAAAATTTCCATTTATCTCTCCTTTACCCTCTTCTACCTCTTCTAACCCACCTTTCCCTCTCGTAATCATCATACTATTGTCTGTGTCTATGAGGGTGTTTTGTTTTGTTTTTTGCTTAATCCCTTTACCTTTTTCAAACATTTTTTATTTTAGGTAGTGATAGTTATTCCCTGCCAAATTAATAATGGCTATCTAGTTGAGTTGTTTAGAACCACTAATTATCAGTCAGCAAGTAAAATTTTTCTATTTTTTCTCCCTAGTATTGACTGTGCAGGTATTTTGAAACTCCGCAACTCAGATATAGAACTTCGAAAAGGAGAAACTGATATTGGCAGAAAGAATACTAGAGTACGACTTGTGTTTCGTGTACACATCCCACAGCCCAATGGAAAAGTCCTTTCTCTGCAGACAGCTTCTATACCTGTTGAGTGCTGTAAGTGAGCTTTGTGATGTTTTAAAATTTTGTTTACAATAGGTCATTTTTTGTTTTGCTTATAATGTGATGTTTGGATAAAAAGTGTAAACTGAGGCACAGAGTCTGGATAGCTGATGTGATCTTCTTATGAAAATAAGCTACATGGTTAGGGGAGGAGTAATGATCTTGAAGTTAGAAAATGATTTCTTGTTATAATTTGACCCTAGGTAGCTGTGTGACCATAGATAAATTCTCTTGACTACAATTTCCTGTTTTAAAAAAAATTTTTATTGATTGATTTTTAGAGAATGAAGAAGGGAGTAGGAGAGAGAGATCGATTTGTTGTTCTACTTATTTATGCAGTCATTGGCTGATTCTCTTATATGCCCTGACTGGGGATCAAACCCACAATCTTGGAGTATCTGGACGATGCTCTAATCAACTGACCCACCCAGCCAGGGCTTGGCCGCAGTTTTCTTAACTATAAATGAGGCAGCTGGGCTTGTTGACCCCTGAGGACAAATCAGGAAGCTCTGATTCTGATACTAAGTATTACTTGGCCATCTTTGTTTAATGAAAATGTCAGCCTTTATGTTGGAAGATGCCTGTCTCTGTGAGCTGACACCTCAGCTAAATAAGAACTCACAGGATTTTGTTTCTTGTGGGTATTTTTTTTTACCATAAATTTAATTACAATATCAAATTGAGAAAGTAAATGCTTTCCCCCCTGATTTATAAAGACAAGATATGAAATAAGGCCCTAGAACATGGTATCTACTCAAGCCCCAAAGAACTGGGGACCTCTGGCAGGTTAGCTAGTAGCACTGAAATATTGAGACTGCTGTATAGACCTTTCTGGCATAGTCTTAGAAGTGTTTTAATTTCATGTCTTACTTTTGTGTAGGAGGAAACAGGCACAAGTATCTCAACTACTCATCCAAGGTTATTTGTTTATAGGTGACAGAGCTGTGCCTAGAGCACAAGTTTTCTTAATACTCTTTCAGTTATACCATTTTATTTCTGTTAACCACATCTTAATTTGGGATTACATCTACTTAATTACCTTTTTGTACCTCCATTTGCTGAATTGGAGTAATACTTTATCATTTCCCTATTGACTCTGGGAATCACTGAATAAATCCATGGTAATAGAAATCACTGTAAAAGTAATTCTTGTATTAATTTTTAATAGATAATACAAGTACATGGTATAACATTCAGAAAGAATAAAAGAATATAGAGTGAAAAGCAAATTTCTAAGTCAACTAGTTCTTCATAAAAGCAACTATCATTGCCAGCTTTTTTATTATCCTACCATAGTATTCTGTGCTCATATAAGCACATATATTTAGTAAAACAGTTTAAATAAGTTCATAGGGTAGTTTGAGTTTTTGAGATGCAAGTTCCTCTGAAATTTTCTATTTTTATTCTAGTTTATTAAATTAATATATGATTATTGTTGAGAATATAGAAAATGTAGAATAATACAAAGAGTAGTGTTAAAATCTTTTGTAATATCACTTGCCCAAGATAGTCGCTATTAACTATTTTTGGGGTTTTCTTTTTTTGTTTATACCTTGTACATATATACAATATTTTTATTTACTTATTTATTTAAATATACTTTTATTGATTTCAGAGAGGAAGGGAGAGGGAGAGAGTCAGAAATATCAATGATGAGAGAGAATCACTGATCGGCTGCCTCCTGTACACCTCACACTGGGGATAGAGCCAGCAACCCAGGCATGTGCCCCTGACCAGAATCAAACCCAGGACCCTCATTCCGCAGGCTAGGACTATATACAATATTTTTAGTTGGGCTTACCTGATACAGTTTTATAACTTGTTTTGATATTTTCACTTATAATGGGCATTTTTTCATATTGCTAAATATTGTTCAAAAATACAATTTTTAACATGTATAGAATTTTTTATTATGACGATAAAAATTTTTGATACCATTGTAATTTAACCTAGTTATGAATAACTAGAAAGGAGCAAAAGGAAGGCCAAATATATCATTTATGCAGTTTTGCTAGGAAGTTGCATGGTTTTTTTTTGTTTTTTTTGTTTTTTAATATATTTTATTGATTTTTTACAGAGAAGAAGGGAGAGGGATAGAGAGTTAGAAACATCGATGAGAGAGATCGATCAGCTGCCTCCTGCACGCCCCCCACTGGGGATGTGCCCGCAACCAGGGCACATGCCCTTGACCAGAATCGAACCCGGGACCCTTGAGTCCGCAGGCCGACGCTCTATCCACTGAGCCAAACCGGTTCGGCTAGGAAGTTGCATGTTAACACTCCCCAGGGTGCCACCAGTCTGTTCCCTGCAGATCATTGGAGGAGGAACTGGACAGGGGAAGAATAGAGGCCTGCCCAAAAAAATCTGGGTGAAATAAGAAAGGTACTTGCCTAGCAGTCACACCTGGGAACTGGTCATTGGCCACTGCAAGCAAGGGAAGATTTAGGATATTTAACTCCCTAAACAAAGGAGTTTGAGCTCTTGCTCTTGCGTTTTTGGGACTCCTGGGATCGTTGTTACTGGGGGCATGCACTCTTGGCTCCCCTGAATTTGCCCTCAAAGCTCACGGCCATGTGAACCCCACACAGTGGATTGCAACTAGCCTGGTGCTGTGCCCGACCCAATTCCAACATGGAAAGGAAACCTTGGACACAGGCTTTGCTTTTAGCTCTACCAAATCCCAAACTGCACATCATCTAGGACTGGATTGAGGGAAATGGGACTTTGTGGGTTTTTTTGTATTTGTTTTTTCTCTCTTTTTTTAACTCCCTTCTAATAACTAGATTCCCAACACAATGACAGATTTTATTTAGTTAGTTAGTTAATCCTTGCCTAAGGATATTTTTCCATTGATTTTTTTTTTTTTTTTAGGGAGAGTGGAAGACAGAGGGAAAGGGAGAGAGAAACATAGATCGATGTGAGAGAAACACATCGATTGGTTGCCTCCTGCACAAGCCCCAACCAGGGCCGGGGCTGGGATGGAGCCTGCAACCAAGGGATGTGCCCTTGACCGGAATGTAACCCAGGAGGCCGACGCTCTATCCACTGAGACAAACCGGCTAGGGTGGGAAATGGGGCTTTGAAAACCCAAGGATATAATTTCACACAAATAAAAATCACTCATCCTTCTGTGCAAGTCTCAGAAAATTCTTTTTCTTGAGATATCCTAAGGACCTCACCCAGACACTCAGTGGGGAAAGAGATACTTCACTTTCATCGTTAACAACTTTGATTGTACCTATGATGGCCAATTTCTACCATAAATGTCCAAAATTTTAATTAGGCCAGTCCCTCGGCCAGTCAGTGCTTGTTTTCATGCCTCTTCTCTGTGAGCTATTTGGAACTTAAGTAGGGACATAAGTATTTTCTGAGATCTAGGTTGATGCTTCCCAAGTGGTAGTTAATCCTAAATCCCAGACCCATCCCCTATGAAAGAATATATTTTAACATTCGTTTGAATGGAGCAGGGTTCCCAATTTGCATAACCTTTTGTGGCTTGGTATTAGGAGATGTAAGCCAGAGTGAACTGGGAATGCCTGCTTCCTAAAGGATTTCAAGTTTAAATTTCTTTAAAATGTTACTCTAGTTAAACAAAACACAGTTGACCCTCAAAGCCACCAGTTTTCCACACAAGTAGTAGGACTAAAAGTAGGTCTGTTTTCCAAGTGTGAAGAAGAGAGTGTAATCCACTTTTTTTGTTGTTTGCTTTAATCCAGAAAGAAACCAAAGTTATGTAGGCATTTGGCAAGAAGAAATCTTTAGAGAACCTAAGCAATCAAAAGATGTATAATCTATAGCTTGAAGTGAAGGGAGGGAGGGGCCAAAAATAGGACCTTCAGAAAATATAGCTACATGGAATTAATCAGTATCAGAGAAAGGTGGCACCAAGGTCATTGTTTATAAATAAAGTTGTTAATTTAAATAATGATTTTATCACATGATCTCACTCAGAGAGAATCTAATTAACAAAATAAACTGATGAACAGAGTGGATCCAGAAACATGGAAGCATGGAACAGAGTCTTGGAGGGAAGGCGGAGGAGGGTGGATGGGCGGGAGGTAATCAACCAAAGATCTTGTATTCATATATGCATAACCCATGGACACAGACATTGGGGTGGTGAGGGTAGGGGGCCGGGGGGCTGTAGAGGATCAATGGGGGGAAAGAGGGACATACATAATACTTTCAACAATAAAGATACATAAATAAATAATTCTAAGGCATTATGAAAAACTTGTTCGTTTTCCCTGAGAATGTAAAGTGTTACTGCATTATAGAAACATTTACATCCATTTTTTTAAATTCACTATTAAAATGTGAACTTCATGTATGCTTCAGTTATTTAGTTATTGAGAAGATTGTCCAAATTGGAATTCATGATGTCTCAATGATCTAAATATTTTCTTGATGAAAGGGCTACTTGGTGTTTGTCTTTTAGAAACATGTCCTCTTTTTTTTTTTTAATATATTTTTATTGATTTCAGAAAGGAAGGGAGAGGGAGAAAGAGAGATAGAAACATAAATGATGAGAGAGAATCATTGATCGGCTGCCTCCTTCAACTCGGGCAGGTGCCCTTGACCGGAATCGAACCCGGGACCTTTCAGTCTACAGGCCGATGCTCTATCCACTGAGCTAAACTGGCAAGGGCGAAACATGTCTTTTTTAAATTGTGCAACATAAATACACATCTTTGGATTTAATTTGTCTTTTATAATTATATTAGATTTATCTATTTTAATAGTTATAGGGAAGAAATGTATTAAAAACAAGCTAAAAAGAGAAAAGTTGGATGAGATGAATGTATTGAAGTCATATGAAGTTGCAGGCATTAATTTCTCTATGAGTTGGTTTCTTTATAGTTGGAATTTTAGAAAATAATTTAGAAATCACATAAACCTAATGAATCTATTTTGCTTTCTAAATAATGTAGGTGTTTTTTTTTGGTGGATATTGCTACCATTGTCTTGAATTATAAGAGCCCAGGGCTTGCTTCTCTTTATTTTCATTTTTAGCTTGAATTTGACATTTATGTATGAAAAATTGTAAACTAATATTTTGCTTCTTCTCAACTCTTAAAACAGCCCAGCGGTCTGCTCAAGAACTTCCTCATATTGAGAAGTACAGTATCAACAGTTGTTCAGTAAATGGAGGTCATGAAATGATTGTGACTGGATCTAATTTTCTTCCAGAATCGAAAATCATTTTTCTTGAAAAAGGACAAGGTAAATAATATAAGATTTGAGTTGATTGACCTCATACTGAGAGGCAAAAGGGTGAAATGAATTACTCATATGTTTCACTGACATTAAACACAAAATAGTTTTTTTAAAGCTACAGATATCATTTTATGCAGATTTTATTGTAAATCAAATGTTTATTAAATTTTCATATAAATGTTAAGTTTTTCTTTAAGGATGTTTCAAAAGTAGAAGAATGCCCCAGTAGTTTTACTCCTAGTTTTATATATATACTCAAGAGAATTAAAAGCATATGTCACACAGAAATTTGGACATAAATGCTTATAGCAGCATTATTCATAATAGCCAAAAAATGGAAACAACCCCAAGTGCTCATCAACTTATAAATGGATAAACCTGTGGTATATTCATACAATGATGGAATATTATTCAGCCATTAAAAAGAATAAAGTACTGATTCATGCTACAACATTGATGAACCTTGAAAATATTGTGCTAAGTGAAAGAAGCCAGCACAGAATATCCAGAATAAGCAATTTATAGACTGGAAAGTAGATTAGTGGTTGTAAGAGGTTGGAGGGAGGTGTCAGTGGGGAGTGACTAATGGGCATGGGGTTTTTAAAATTAGAGGTGATGGTTGTAGAGCTTTGTGAATATAAAAACCTCTGGATTGTATATTTTAAAAGGGTGAATTTTTTGTATACTTACATGATTATATCTTTACTAGTAGCCCTGCACATGAATCCGTGCGCCAGTAGGTTGCTGCCACCCTCCTGTAGCTCTCCCCGCCCCCCCTCATAGCTTGTTGCCCTGCCCTCTCCTGTAGCTCTCTGCCACCCGCTTGTAGCCAGTAGGTCGCTGCTGCCCTCCTGTAGCTACCCCCATCCCCCTCCCTCACCCCTCTTCCCTCACCCCCTCATAGCTTGTTGCCCTGCCCTCTCCTGTAGCTCTCTGCCACCCGCTTGTAGCCAGTAGGTCGCTGCTGCCCTCCTGTAGCTACCCCCGTCCCCCTCCCTCCCCCTCCTCCCTCGCCCCCTCATAGCTTGCTGCCCTGCCCCCTCCTATAGCTCTCCGCAGCCCACCCTCCTGCTGATCCATGATCTGGTCTCCATGATCTGGTCATGACACCCTTGGTCATTACGCCTCAGGGTGTAACGGTTAATTAGCATATTCCTCTCACTATATAGGATTTTTATTTATTTATTTTTAGAGAGAGAGAGAGAGACATTGATTTGTTGTTCCACTTATTTATGCATTCATTGGTGGTTTCTTGTATGTGCCTTGACTGGAAATCAAACCAGCAACCTTTTGGTGCACAGGATGATGCTCAACTAACTGAGTCACTCTGGCTGGGCAAGAGGTTTTGATTTAAATTGAATCATGTTACATGGTGGCAGTTAACTGAGATTGCAGTTGTGAACATGTAACTCCCGTTCTGAAAGCACCTTATGTGATCTCTTCATTTTTTAGGCTCCTAATGTGGCATTCAGGCCACAATCTGTTGCCGATCTTTCTAGCTTCATTTCTTACTGCTCCTTGCCTTAGACTTTGTACTCCACCAATACAGCTGCTTATGGTTCCCTATATCTTGTGGTTTCTTGTCACCTAGCTTTTGCTCAGGCTCTCTCTTTGGCCTAGACTACCCTTCTCTTCACCCCCCGCCCCCCCCCCCCCCCACACACACACATCATCTGAATTCCACCTTATATTTAAACCTTAATTCAAGAGCTCTTCAGGAAGCCTTTCTTGTCCCATATTTCCACCCCAAGTCTAGGATAAGGACCTTGACCTTGGTACTTCCAGAATGCATTTTTATTAGTGTAACCACCACATTTTCTTATAGTGAACTATTTGTATTTGCCTTTTATCCACAGACTGAAGACAGGGTATCCTATCTCCATTGTCTCAATAACCCAAAGTACCTGGCACAGGGACCCAGCAAATGATAGCTGAACTGAACTATAATTTTAAGTAGGCGTAGGATTTGTCTATAGTGTCTCTTGTGCACAAAGATAGCCATTACCTAGTTACTGGACTGGAAAATGATAGTCACAATCTGGAAGGCATTTGATTAAGTCTCTCCTAATATCTTCATAGACCAGATGAAGTCATGCTGAATATGAAGATATTTGTATAGGTTAGTCACTGAGTAAATGCCCATGACATAAGAAGAATGCTTTAGAACAGCTGTTCATCAGATTGGAGTGAGAGCACTAGTAGTAGGTGGGGCTCTCCCCAGGTGAACAAGTCACTTCGGATGAAAGGACAGAAAATATGCTGGCCACATCTTCAGGTGACATAAATCTGGAAAGTATAGAAACCTATTTTAGAAGACCATCAGTACCTAAAAAGATCTTGACAAGCCAAGCGATCTAAGGAAATGATGTCTGGTAGGGAGAAATTAATGTAATAAAGGTTGGGGAAGAACCCCAGATATGTACGTGCAGTGTGGGAGCTTGAGCTTGGCAATAGGAAATGTGGCAGATTGAGGGATACTTGCTGACCACTCAGTAAGTGTAAGAGAACATGGTGCAGCTGCCTCAGAAAACTTACTAACTCTCTCTACATAAGGTTGGCAAGAGCCTTGTTACTGTCTACAGTGCTGGGTCATTTCTCCCTTGGACTATTCAGTCCTGGGCCTGTGCATTTGGAGGGAGCTGGTCACATTGGAGGAATGTTCAAAGAAGAATGATCAAAAAGCTGAACTGTTGTATAAGGGATAGATGCAGAATTAGGGATGCTAACCAGGAGAAGAGACACAGGCAAACATAGCTACTTTTAAACATCTGAAATCTTGTCTCACAGAGAAGCACTCAAGATTGGTTGGGTTGGGTTGGATATTGTAGAGATAGATTTAATCTATCACAAAGAGCTTTCCAGCAGCAAAGATTTATTATCCAAAGATGAAATGGGTTACTTGGTGAGAGTGAATTTTCCGTTAATTAAGGCATACATGCAGAAGTTGGCCACCTCTTGGTGAAGATGCTCTCACAGGATTTTCAGATATCACTTAGTAGAATAAACTCTCTGCAGCCTGCTAACTCAGGAAGCCCAAGATCTTTCTTCCCATAGATACACATTTTATATTCATAATGGAAGTTAGTGAGAAGCAGATTCCCTTTGCCAATAAATTTGTGATAGTAAATACATTAGATTTTGTTTATTATATGCTTTGTGACTTGAATTACTTTTAACTGTAAATTGTTTCTTTCAACAGATGGACGACCTCAATGGGAGGTAGAAGGGAAAATAATCAGGGAAAAATGTCAAGGGGTAAGAAATTTACCTTATTTCTTTAGAAATATTTTAGAAGCTTAATGAGAAAATTGGATAATGCTGCTTATGGTATAGATGAGAAGTCTTTTATCTGTTAAGTAATAGAAAAGTAAATATTTAGAAATTTGGGTCTGAGCTAGATACTTTCTGATATTAAAGTTTAAGTTCAGGAAAGAGAATTGGTGTCTTCCCCTTTTTTGTGTATAGGAAAAGTAAAATTAGAAATGAAAAATTATTAGAAGTTTGTTAGTGAAGTTACATTGATTTATTTCTCTGAATTCAGTATTAGTGAAGAAATAAAACAAATTCAGTAAAGACTGTGTATGGTGGGCAAAATTTAGGAGGAAGACAAGCCCTCATTGGGTTTGTGTATTTAGCACACTATTCCCAACTCCTCAGCATCAAGACATTCAAGATTCAACACATAGCTGTGGTTCCTTCCTGGTTGGAGTAGAGACAGAATCTTCTCTGGGATAGAGAATACCACTTCTCACAGTGCTCTCTCTCCAAAGACCTTCGAGAAATTAGGTTAAGGATAGCAATTGGTTTGGAGCCAAAGGTTTCACTCTGCTTGTGTAAAATTCTTTTTTATAGGGATATAAGTTTTGTATATTGCCAATTTAAAACATTTTGAATATAAAATTTAAGATAAGAAAACTAAACTATAATATAACTTTGGAAATAATAAACTTGATTAAAAACCAGAATGGGTAGAGTGTTGGCCCAAATGCTGAAGGGTCACAGGTTTGATTTTTGGTCAGGGGCACCTACCTAGGTTGCAGGTTCGATCCCTAGCCCCAATTGGGGCACATGCAGGAGGCAACCATTTCATGTGTCTCTCTCACCTTGATGCGTCTCTCTCATCATCGATCTTTCTCTCTCTCCCCCCCCTCCATCCCTCCTTTCTACCCTCTCTCTCTAAAAATCAGTGGAAAAAATATCCTCAGGTGAGGATTAACAAATAAACAAGAAAAAAATAGAATAGGTCTTAGTCGGGCAACTCAGTTGGTTGGAGCATCATCCTGTACACCAAAAGGCTGCAGGTTCAATTCCTGGTCAGAGCACATCTCTAGGTTGCAGGTTCAATCCCCAGTCAAGGCACATACTAGTACAGGAGGCAACCGTCCATGTTTCTCTCACATCAAAGTTTCTCTTACATCGATGTTTCTCTCTCCCTCTCTCTCTAAAAATCAATAAAACATATCCTTAGATGAAGCTTACAAAACAAAAAAAAAACAGAACAGGCTTCCAGTTAAGATGTATAGTAACATGTAATATTCAGTAGAACAAAGTATTTCACTACACAGTATGTAAGACTTTTTATTTCTGCTACAACTAGAAACCAAATTGAGTCAGTGAAAAACAATTTTTCCTATAATGGTTTACTTTAAAGAGCTTGTTTCTTTAAAGTGAAGTATCCATAGACTAAATCTCCAGACCTGATCAGCTGATGCAGAATGATCTGTGGTGGACGGGCCTGGGTAGATAACACTCAGGAGTGTTGCTGAGTTTAGCAGGTGCATTTCATTTTTAGTTCTGAAGGTAACACAATCTTGCTCTCCATGCTCCTTAGGCTCACATTGTCCTTGAAGTTCCTCCATATCATAACCCAGCAGTTACAGCTGCAGTGCAGGTGCACTTTTATCTTTGCAATGGCAAGAGGAAAAAAAGCCAGTCTCAACGTTTTACTTACACACCAGGTAAGAGGAGTTGTGATGGGTTGCTACAGATCTTTCTTTCATAATAAAGAAAAAGTTATCCAGTGAATTCTATATTAGGATGTTCAGGGGAGGGTGGTTTATAATCAATAAAAATCCCAACATATGTCTAATCTCTAAAACTTGTGTTGACCTTAAATATTAGATGTGATATCAATTGCTATTTTGTAGTCATTTTTATAAGGAAATTAGAAGTTTGAATATAGATTTGAAGTCTGTTTTTCAAAAGCTACCAAAATCACCAGTACTACAGGAAGGGCAGGTGTTTGTGAATACGTGTGAATTCCCCCTTGTGCCCTTTGTACTGCAAGACTTGAGCATTAAGCGGGGGGTGATGGTCACGTGGTAAAATTTATGTTTCAAAAATCATTTTTTCTACAATTTATAAATGTATCAAGGTAACATGTTGTATACCTTAAACTTACACAGTTAAATGTCATATATACTCAACAAATTAAAAAGTTAAAAATAAAATTATTTTACCCATATTTCTTTTGTCTCTATAAGATGTTAGTAACCATTTTTTCCCCCCAAATTACTAACTGTGGAGAGTGAGATTTATATGGGAGGGGCCCAATGTTAAAAAAGTGATACAAATAGGTAGAGTGTTTTGAATGTACAGAGAGAGCATTAATAATGATAAAAGAATATCAAGTTTCTGAGAAAGTTGGGAGGAGATAAGATTTAAAACACAGATGTTGGAACAGGCCTTAGGTGGGAAGGGTAGGAGGGAAGGTAAAGAAAATGAACGCATTAGGAAGGTTTGTTGATATAGTGTGGAGAGTTTAGGGCTTTACATATGATTGCATCTAATTTTTCTTTTATTTCCTGTTGTGAGAGAAGGGAGTGTGGTGACTTGGCACTTTGAAGAGTGTGGAAAAGTTTGATACAGTTGTAAAGACAACAACTCAAGACATATAGTCCAAGAGTAATCAATGCTGTTGGGATTGGGGACTGTAAAGTCTAACTTGAACAAGAAGGGAGAGGACTTTTGGGATTGGGGGAGGGGGAAGCAGTAGTGTCAGCAGATTAGAGGATTTGATTACTACCATCATAGTGGTAGTAATTGAATGGTAAACAGAAAGGAGAATATAATGCATTTACATTGTTAGCTTGTGAACTAGGAGGACAATACAAAGGCAGTGTCCTAACCGGCATTCCATATGAGAATGGAAATCAACAGGGCTCTCAGAGTGCAGAGAGAATACTGCATTGGGCTCCAGCTGTCATCACTGGCCTTACGGTTGATAGAATACAAATCATGTAGCACACTAACACAGGAGTGTTTGGACAGTCCTTATTCTGGTTAATTGCTGTTTTTTTCTCTGTAGCATTGACTTTTTTTAAAAATGACATTTTGAATAAAATTAAAAAGAAAAACAAATACATTACTGTGAATTTTTAAAAAATACAAGTTGAAAAAATATTTTAAAACACCCAAATTCTCTTCCATATGAAACTATCATTCGGTCCTTATAGATCCTTTTGATCCATGTAGACACAACTTTTTATTTATTTATTTATTTATTTATTTTAAATATATTTTATTGATTTTTTACAGAGAGGAAGGTAGAGGGATAGAGAGTTAAAAACATCGACGAGAGAGAAACATCGATCAGCTGCCTCCTGCACATCTCCTACTGGGGATGTGCCCGCAACCCAGGTACATGCCCTTGACCGGAATCGAACCTGGGACCCTTCAGTCCGCAGGCCGACGCTCTATCCACTGAGCCGAACCGGTTTCAGCGAGTACCCTTCAGAACTTCTGATGTGGGAGCCCCACACCTCCCCAGCATCCCTCAAGATGTTGAGGGGAATGTATCTCCTTCTGAAGCATAGCAGAAGTTATTTGTACTGGAGGTATCATCTGAGCTCTGGTTTTAGAATAATGGGCCTTAAGGGGAAGCATTAGAGCCAGACTCTCGTGTATAATATTTTGCTGGTGGGAAAATATATTGTGTTCTAAGTAGTTGACTGGACAGACCAACTTTTGGTTTCTGGTTGTTTCATTTAGGAGAAAAAACTTGCCTTGCATCAGGTCTCAGTTCTGCCACAGACTGTACCCACTGATTAACTTCATAAAATGAGGATTAAAGACCAAAGCAATGGTTTTCAAATTTTAAAAAATATTTTATTCAAATAAATTGTTATTCAAAAGGCCAATATCTATATATTTTAAAAAGGATGAAAGCAAGCTTAGGTGCTCTGCTTGTACTGGAAGAGGAAATCCAGAGAGTTTCTACTCTTTGGATCCTACTCTTCCACATCTACCACTTGAAGAAGTTCATGAGGCTTCTCATACTTTGAAAACCACAAAACCAGCGATTTATTTTTTCTTCTAGATCCTTCCATCAACATTCTGAATTTCAGAAGGAGCATATACAACACAAAAACTAGAATTAATCTGTTTCTAAAACTCAGCTCATTCTACATATTGTAAGGTCTCTAAAACAGTATTTCCCTCCAAACAAGAATAAAGTACCATACACCAGCAATGAGGACTTTGTTTTGGTCAGGTTGGAGTCTGAATCTCTTATTGACCAAAGAATGATACTTGATTTGGCAGAGTGGAAGTACACTTGATTTAGCAAAGCAGTTCTCAGTCTGGATACTGAGGTATGAGTCGGGAACATAGAAATACGGATCGGACCAGGCAAAAAGATGGATGTTATGCTGTAGTTTTTAATCCTTCTGTCTCCTTTTTAGTGCATGATAATCAACTGCTTACATAACCAAGGGCCCCACCTGCTCATTCAGAATTAAGGGATGAGAGGAGGCTTTCTGGGACATTCTTTCTCCTTATATAGAACTGTAACTCTGGATATAGAATTTACTGTGGCTTTCCTGGGATCAGAGTAGGAGTTGAAATAGAAAGGAGAGGGGGGGAATCCAGTGGTCCAGGGAGAAAGTTCTAGTTCTGCCAAAGTCAGAAGAAAAATAAGTACATTAAGACATTAGAGCCATAACCGGTTTAGCTCAGTGGATAGAGCATCGGCCTGCGGACTGAAGAGTCCCAGGTTCGATTCCGGTCAAGGGCATGTACCTTGGTTGCGGGCACATCCCCAATGCGGGGTGTGCAGGAAGCAGCTGATCGATGTTTCTAACTCTCTATCTCTCTCCCTTCCTCTCTGTTAAAAAATTAATAAAATATATTTAAAAAAAGACATTAGAGCTCGGCCGGCATGGCTTAGTGGTTGAGTGTCGACCTATGAACCGGTGTGGCTCAGTGGTTGAATGTCGGTTCCATTCCTGGTCAGGGCACATGCCGGGGTTGCGCGCTTGATCCCCAGTGTGGTACGTTCAGGCGGCAGCTAATCAGTGATTCTCTCTCATCACTCATGTTTCTCTCTTTCCCTCTCACTTCCTTTCTAAAATCAACTAAAATATTTTTAAAAAGGACATTAGAGAGGTCAGGAGCCAGTAGACACAGTGAACCATACTTAGAACAGTTCAACAATAATCAGAAACTGGATGGAGGCCTGGGTTAGGAATAAAAGCATTATAGCAGAAGCAACAAGAGGATAACGGGATATACTTTCCTCTCTATCCTTGGGTTTGTTGGCTCACCAGTTGCCAGAGTTAGAGGCTGAAGTGGATGAATGATGAGCCCGTGCTATTCTGCTAGGAAGCCAGGCTAAAGTGTAGAACTTAAATGCACCCCCAAACAAGTGTTTCATTAATTACCTCTTCTACAATAAAAGATATCAGGGCTGCCTTAATTCACTAATGCAGACTGAGGCCATGCTTATGTGAAGAGACTTGTACTTGGTAAGGGTTTGGTAATGGCCAGATGAGATTTGACCTTGCTTTGGGTCTCATATTTATTTTCATTTAATGTAAAATGAAATACAGTTGGCCCTCTACATCCATGGACTTCCAACCACAGATCAAAAACAGCACAGGTATTTATTGAAAAAAATCTATGTATAAGTAGACCTGCACAGTTCAAACCTGTGTTGTCCAAGGGCCAGTTGTACTTCTATTTTGTGAAGATCATGAAATTTTTAATTATGTTAATAAGTAGTACAAACTTAAAAGGAAGAATGAGATGTGAATTCAGAAAAGTTATTTTTAAATGAGTTATAGCACTTCAATAGGAAGCTAAAGTAGATAATTTCTAGAAAAGTGAACCATATGCTTGCCAAGAGACATAATGAAATCCGTTGTCTTGACACAAAATATTAACTGGTGGTTCTTTTCTGTTTTGATATACATATTAAACAAAATAAGCAGAATACATTGATTCCTACTTTAAGTAGTCCTTTCATCAGGTGGACTCATCCTAAATCATGACTCTGATACTTCTTTTGATGTGGTAAGGGATAATAGCTGGTATTCGTAGCCCCTGCTTTGCTTGATGGGATGATGAAGTGAAATGGTAAAACAGTAGACTGCAGTGCTTAAAAGCATGGACTTTGTCATTTTTTTTTCTTTTAACTTGAGTACTTTTAGAGCAAGAACTACTTACTCCCTGTTGTCTTATGCTTGCTGACTTCACATATATTATCTGCCTTCCCTGAAGGCATTTTATAGGTGTGTTTTTTTGCATTCTCCCTCCATTGTTGCAGGCAATTGAGTTTTCAGTTTGTGGCTTGGATTTACACTATAGTTGTGTAGCCTAGAATGAAGGCCTTTCATAAAATTTTTTTGTATTGTAATAATATTTACTTTAATTCTTTCCCCCTCCCCCCCAGTTTTGATGAAGCAAGAACACAGAGAAGAAATTGACTTGTCTTCGGTTCCATCATTGCCTGTGCCTCATCCTGCCCAGACCCAGAGGCCTTCCTCAGATACAGGACATCCTTGTGACAGTGTACTGTCAGCACAGAGAAGCTTGGTTTGTCCCATCCAGCAAACATATGCATCCATGGTAACCTCATCTCATCTGCCACAGTTGCAGTGTAGGGATGAGAGTGCTGGTAAAGAACAGCATATGATACCTTCTTCAGTCATGCACCAGCCTTTTCAAGTCACACCAACACCTCCAGTGGGGTCTTCCTATCAGCCTATGCAAACTAATGTTGTGTATAATGGACCAACTTGTCTTCCTATTAATGCTGCCTCTAGTCAAGAATTTGTTCCTGTTTTGTTTCAGCAAGATGCAGCTCTTCCTGGTTTAATAAATCTTGGCTGCCAACCATCATCATCCATACCTTTTCATTCTTCAAATTCAGGCTCAACAGGACATCTCTTAGCCCATACACCTCATTCTGTGCAGACCCTGCCTCATCTACAGTCAATGGAATACCATTGTTCAAACACAGGACAAAGATCTCTTTCTTCTCCAGTGACTGACCAGGTCACAGGTCAGCCTTCCCCTCAGTTACAGTCCATCACATATGGTTCTTCACAATTAGGGTCTGCTACAGCAGTTTCCCCAGCAGCTTCTCATCCCTTGGCCAGTTCACCACTTTCTGGACCACCGTCTCCTCAGCTCCAGCCTATGCCTTACCAACCTCCTAGCTCAGGAACCACCTCATCACCAACTCTAGCTACTAGAATGAGTTCTGGACAACATTCAACTCAAGCACAGAGTACAGGCCAGGGAGGTCTTTCTGCACCTTCATCCTTAATATGTCACAATTTGTGTGATCCAACTTCATTTCCATCTGATAAGGCAACTGTGAACATTAAACCTGAACCTGAAGAGCAAGAACCTAACTTTTCAACAATTGGTCTACAGGACATCACT
Organism: Myotis nattereri; assembly: GCF_964212035.1. Classification (NCBI taxonomy): domain Eukaryota; kingdom Metazoa; phylum Chordata; class Mammalia; order Chiroptera; family Vespertilionidae; genus Myotis; species Myotis nattereri. The sequence goes on from NC_138090.1 coordinate 13,661,615, forward strand.
TTAGATGATGGTAAGTTCATCTTTATGTTCTTGAAGCAATGAAGATCCAGAAACTTCCTTCTCTGAGTCATGAGAAAGCTACCATAGATTGCTTATTGGCATATAGCTTGTTTTTTTAGTAAGTTGTTACTTGAGATATGTTGATATATGATTTTGAGAATAGACATGAAAATCTATGCTTTTAAGTCTATTTTACCACTAATATCTGTTGTAAAGTGTGAGACTTTAAGTGATAATCTACCACCCATTTGTGATGGAACTGAAGACATGAGATTTACTGGGCATCTTTTCTTCCAGAACATACAGTAAGGTCACAGTGTCTAGAGAGTGGAATTCAGGGGTGTTAATTCAGTAAACATTGCTGAATGCCATCTATTTGCAGGGCAGAGTTAGATGCTGGGACTACTGTGAATGTATTAAGATAGAGTTTCTGTTCTTGAAGAGACTCAGACAAGTAAAGAACCTGCTCCTTTGTAACCCTGCTAGCTTGCTGAGTCAGATAGTGGAGATAGTATAAGATTGGATTGGTTTGCTACTGCCGGTACAGCCGTTGGCACCGAGCTAAAAAGAAGCTATTCATATAAATATAGCAAGTTGTTATGTACGCCTCTGTTTTTATGAAATCAATAAATTGGGGAACAAACTCTGGAATATTAATTATTTCAATAATTGAAAATTCCCCAAAATAGAATTATCAGTTAATAATTTTAGGGCTTATTCTTGGCTTTATTATCATTTATATGGTAGTAAAATTTTTTCTAAGTAAGAATTCAGTAAAAGCTATTATGTAAGTATTATCCAATATGAAAATTCTAAGGATTCTGAAACATGGATATAGAGTTTTAATTCTTTCTCTGATTTTGTTTGTTTGTTTTTTTTAAATTGATTTGAGAGAGAGAGAAAGAGGAAGAGAGAGAGAAAGGAAGGGAAGGAGAGAGAGAGGGAGAGACATCGACTTCTTGTTCCATCTATTTGGTTGATTTTTGTATGTGCTCTGACAAGTGATCAAACCTGCAACCGTGGTGTATCCAAATGACACTCTAACCAACTGAGCTACCCAGCCAGGGCTTACTCTTTCTGATTTTGTGCTAGCCTATAGAAAAGTAATTTTAGCTCAGCCATCTCCTTTACACATCTGAAGAGGCTGAGTTTACTACTTAGTTGCAAAGCTGGTATTAAATCTCAGATTCTAAGCATAAGGGGAAAGGAAGGTAAATAAAAGGTGGTGTTTCCCCTCCCGGGACTTGACCATCAGATCTATCAATGCTGTGAGATCTGAGTCACTACCAAAATATAAGATAAGCACTTTAGGAGATCAGTACAGAGCTGTGACATCCTATATAATAAAAGGCTAATATGCAAATTGTCCCCTCGGGAGTTTGACCGACCCGGAGTCCAACCACTTGCTATGGTATTTGCTGACCACCAGGGGGTGGCATGGAACAAAGGAAGGCCCTGGCTGGCAGCAGGGGAAGGAAGGTCCCAATCAGCCCTGATCGCTAGCCAGGCCTAGGGACCCGACCCATGCACAAATTTCATGCACCGAGCCTCTAGTATTCTATAAGGATTTAGCCTGTTTCCTTGAGATGACCTTTGACCTTGAAGGATGAGTACGTTTTAAGTGAATGAGGATCAGAGGACAAATCAGATAACATGAGAAGAGGAGAGCTGTATCTGGGAAAGCATGATTGTCTGTGGCTGGAGGGCGAATAGCATAGTAGAAGATGGCTTTCAAAGCCACAAGGGGATTTGCCAGGTAATTTGTGTGTAAACTGGAGGTATTTGTATAAACTGAAGCAATACCTACAATGTATATAACATTTTCCTATTTTTTATTTAATTTAATCCTTAATAGTCCTCTATTTATGAGGTAGATAGTGTCTTTTAAAGAATTGGAATTTCTGAAGGTCACACAACTAGTAAGTAGCGGAGCTGAGACTGGAATCAGATCTTTCAGTCTAGTCTTTTTCTTGCAGCACTACAGCTGCCTCCCAGCAGCAGCAGGCATGGTGTTTAGAACGCTGTGCTAAAGGGGATCCCTCAAGCTTTTTTTAATCCCTAGAGAATAGTGTAACATTCTCTGTGAATGTGTGTGCAGAATTTCACTACTTGAACATATGCTCACAACTGCATCTGGTCTGTGACATTTATATTGGGAGTACTTGAGGGCTGTGGTAATAAGTGTTCTCTTAATGCACAGCTGGCCTAAGTGTTACTGTTTACTTAATAATAACAAACACCAGGTAGAGAGGAGGCTACTACTTTGATGCAAAACAGATTTGAAATAAAGCCTTTTCCAAATATATATAGGTTTTCAAAATGTTACTTATGCATTCTTTTGGCAGTTTTAGACTATTTATAGTGCTTTCAAGGCTTATATTTCGAAATTTTTTTTTCTTCCTCAGATCCTCAGTTCCATCCTTGGTACATTTAGAATTTTAATCCCTAAAACAAAGGGTTAAGAGTAAGACCTTGAATGATAACCTTCTACCCATTTGTGATGAAACTGGAGAAATGAGATATATTGAATAGGACTCAAAAGATATTCATTTTCTTTCCAAAGGAGACATCTTTGTCTTCTACAAAGAGATCATTGCTGGAACTTGCTTTTTTTGGATTTATCACAGATTGAGTGACTGGTCGGGGCGGGGGGGCAGCAAATTGGAACTTCTAGAAAGGTTTTTTGAAAACTTTATTTCACTTTTTGATTATGTAAGGATGTGTTGCAAAAACAGAATCTGGAAAGATGAGGTGGGTGAGAGCAAATACAAAAGCCATTTTATTTTTGCTCCATTCATTGTGTAGGGCACATAATCAAGAAAAGTTCCCAGATAGTAGCCCCATAGAAGACAAAGATTGGCTGTTGAATTCCCTCATTGCCACCTATCAGGAGACCTGATAGAAGCTCAGTGGTGCTAGTGGCTATTAAAGGGGGGTGGGGGGGACTAAAATGTACTCTAGGTCACCTTGGTTTATTGGATGTATAATTTTTACAAATTTCATTTTTGATACTTAACTTGAACTCCCAAATGAATTTTCAATATTTGCCGACTGACTCATTGATTATATTATTTGGATTTGCCTTTGAAGGTAAAATTCTAGATGCTTAGAAAATCCTATAGTTATGCAAAGTTTTAATATAAATTCATTTTAAAAACAACTTATCTCATAGGTCTGGAACTCCATAGTACTTGAATGTCTCTTTTCTGGCTACCTTTGAAAGTAAGCCATTAAACATTCCAAAAAGGATTCGCACTGTTAATGTCAGAAGTGTCAAAACCTGTAGAGAATTTTCATAAGAGTATATTTGAGCCAAACTGATGATATATACCAGGGAGCAAGATCTCAAATGCTCCTAAGGATAACAATTTTGCAGCAGCTTTTATGCATTTGAAATTAAGGAGGAAGGTACATGTAGCAAGATTGGCAAAAGCAAAGTAGAGATTGGATTACAGGTTAACAAAATGATATGCTCTGTTGAGGTTTAATACCCCCTTCCAGGGGTATAACTTATGGTGTTTCAAAGGTATGTTTACCTAGATGTACAAGAACAATGGCTAAGGCTGGCTTAAAACCTTTCCCTTTTTCTCAAGAGTTTTAGGCCTGGTGTGTGACTACCTACCATGACCTGCCTAGTTAGGAATTTATGATCAGATCACCCAGTGAAGTTACTTTCCATAGAACCTGCTTTTCTTTTCCTCCACAGCACTTAAAATGAACTTCCCAATTAATCTGAGCTCTTTTTATTTTAACTTTTCTACATTGTGTTTAGTACGAAGCAGTTCCTACTCTACAACCAGAGGAAACAAGTAATTTTTAAAAATGTTTGTGCTATACTACATAAATATACTTATCTAATCCTCATAACACCTATTAATCCTGTTTCTGTTTTATGGTGTTTACCTCTGCCCTTTTTTTTTTATCAAGTTAACAATTAAAACACAAATAAAATATTCTTTTTATTGAAGTTTTTAAGTAGGATGGAGTTTGTTAGGAATCATTCAAGTGTTACTTGACTGTTAGTTTTAGAAATGTGGACATTATCACCTTAATTTTTTATTGTAAATTCAATGAGATTTAACAGAGAAGATACTAGTGCACCTCAGCTCAGAAATTCAAGACTTATATAGGTGGAAATACCCTAATACAGCTCCCTCATTTTATAAAGATCTGAGTTTTATAGAGTCTTAAGTATGCATCCAGAGTAAAACACTGAGTTAGTAGTGTAAAGACTAATACCCAAGTCTCCTGACTCCTAATTCAGTACCCTAGGAGTTTTCCCAATATCTGTAATCATGTTTCTCATCAACCTGAAGGTTGAAACTGTAGGGGTAGAGCAAGTAGAATAGATTAAAGAGGTGTCATTTTCTCTGTAGGGCCTGGGTTTGTGAGAGAAGTCAAGGCAATATTAAGATTATTAGATTCTCATTATAAATAAAGTTTTATTTATTTATTTGTTTGTTTGTTTTAAAGACTTTATTGATTTTTAGAGAGAGGGGGAAAGGAGAGGGAGAGAGAGAAACATCAATGTGAGAGTGAAACATTGATCAGCTGCCTCCTACACGCCCCCTACCAGTGAGTCCACAACCTTTCGATACATGGAATGATGCCCAACCAACTGAGCCACACCGACGAGGGCATAAATGAAGTTTTTAAGTCTCTACTGGATACTTCTCTTTCACACCAGAGTTCACCCTAGTGATAATATACTCCTATGTGTCTCTTCCTCGCCAACTTCTTTGGAACATCTCAGGGCCTTTTGAGTTCAAGCTGCCCTTGTTTTATGTGGGCTCTGATGCCTCTGGATTACTGTAGAACAAATCTTCGAAGTTCTCCTTATAATAGCCTTTCACATGTGTGAAATCTTGATTTCTTTTCTAGTCTTAAAAACACTCCAGCAACTGCACCCTTCCTTCACCCTCATCAACATGGTAGTTTCCCTCTACTTGAACCCTGTGTTTTTAGTTCCTTTTCATAGTGCAGTATCTGAAAGGGAATATACTCTTACCAGCTCAGAGAGGATTGGGACTGTCACCTTCCTTGTGCAGAAGATTTTATCAATATGGCCTGAGGTCTGGGGATTTTCTTAGCTCTGTCTTGCTGTTGGTTTAGTGAGTCATAAGTTTGGCTAAGTCACATCCTTTCTCTCCCTCCTGTCTTCCCCTCATGTCTTTTTGTATATTTGTTCTTGGAATCCATGATTAAACTTTACAATTATCCTTGTTCAGTTTCACTGAGGTGATTTGGGTCCCTCATAATCAGCCTTTCAAGCTCAGAAGAGTCCCAGAAGCATTTCTCTGTTTCAGAGTAGGGTGGCTCCCTCCTTAGGGGGAATTTCTCAACGTAATAACCAACAGCAGAATACTGACCTTTGCCAAGCCATGTTCACTTTCAAGCAGTCCACTTGTAAGGCTGTAATATCTACTTTTTCAATCAATGAGGGCATTATACAAAACTATTTTTGCTTTTTTCTTTGCTAGCTAGAGTAGCATTGCCCCTAGTTGAAAAATGTGTTCTATATGTATAAAATTATCAATAAGTTCTTACTCATGTTAGTTTATATGCCTAGAGCTGTAATTTTTCCTAAATATTTATGTGCTTTATAGTGTGTATGTCCCCATTTTGGGGTCAAATGATAAATATTAAAACAGTACAGAAATAGAGGCATTGTCACAGTTGTATTTTTTAGCATTTTAATTAAGATTATAGTATTGTTAAGACAGACCTTTAAATACAGGCCTGGTTAATTTATGATTGAGCTGAGTCCAGTTACAACTTTCCATTAGAGCCCCTCAGTTCGCACTTGTCTTCCTTTGTTCACAAACTAATAGAGCCGCAGCTGCAGCTCTTCAGCAAAGAGGGTACATGTTAAATATAGCCTGGCCTGCTGCTGTGGTGAAAACTGACACTGCCACTTGCAGGCTCTGTGCAATAACACACTGATCCTGAATGTAGGGCAATTGCTAATTTGACTGTAAACAGGGACTCTAGATGTGACCTCAGCTGTTGCAGTTCTGTATATAGGTGACAAGAAGAAGAGCCTGCTTTCAAGTAGCAAGGGCATGTTAAACACAAGATTCAGGTGGTTATCTGTGGGGGCGGGGGGGGGAGCAGGAGGCTGGTATGGAAGAGCAGAGAAGTAACTATTATCAACGATCTCTTTCACGTGTTGGATAATCATTTCACTGGTGTTTATTGTATTTAAATAAATAAAAGAAATGCATGCATAATCAATGGTAAGAGTATGTCACAAATGAGGTATTATAATGGGGGCGGGGGGGACAAATGAGGTATTATAGTCAGTTAGGGGCCCTGGGCTGAAGGGAGGTAAATACTGAACTTTCTCCTTTTTAAAAAAATATATTTCTGTTGATTTTAGAGAGCAGAATGGAGAGTGAGAGTGAGGTAGAAACATCAATGAGAGAGAAATATCATCAATCAGCTCTCTCCTACACGCCTCTTACTGGGGATCTATCCCATAACCCGGGCATGTGCCCTGACTAGGAATTGAACCATGACGTCCTGGTTCGTGGGCCAATGCTCACCCATGGAGCCACACCGGCTGGGTCTGAACTTTCTCCTTTAAATGGGACTCTGGGTAACTCATGAATCCTCTTCCTGGGAAACATGCATGTACCATCTATCCTCACATATTTATGGTAAATAATTCCAGAGGCAGAAAGGTGCCTTAAGTACTGTTCATGTAGGTTTTGAATCATGTCTCATGCAGAATGCATTGTTATGGGAATTCAAGACCTTAGACATGAACATTCTTGGACATAAAATAAGAAAATTTAATTTTCAGACTCACTGCTGGGAAAGATCCAAGAGAGCCTCCCACTAAATAACCAGCATATCAAAAGTCTTCAAAATAAGTTCACTTCAAAAGTATATTTAAAATAATTAATGAATGATGGTTTCTCTTTCTTGATAATAAAACACATTTTTGTGTACTGTGCTAGGTACTTTTCTAGTCGTTAGTTTTTTTTTCCTGCTATCTGTGAAAAGTGAATTTATTAGCTTTATTTTTAGAGATGCAGCTCAGGGAGCTGAAGCACTTTCTGGTATTAGATGGCAACAAACACAGGGACTGGCATTTGAATCCAGGTCTGTCTGAAATTTAGATTGTCTCACATGTGTTTAGTGGTTTCTGAAGTAACTATAATTGATTATATCATCTTACCTCTATAAACACAATAAACATTTTTATGTTTGTCGGCCATGTGTAAGATACAAAGCCAGTGTCTAAAGATGTATTCTATTTTAAAATTCATATCCTGTTTTTGAGTCCTTTTGAAAATGGACCATTCACAGGGACAGAAATATTTTAAATGAGAAATAATTTTAGGCCACAGTTCAGCTTTTGTAGTTTGGTTGCAATTCTCTGACTATGCATTACAAGGTTATATTTTGCCAGTGATTGTAGCTTTTGATAAAACTTAGGTAAATATATTTAAATAAATCTTATCTGAAGATATCTTTCTTTTACATGTCTAAAGCCAACCTTTAGCCTGTCTGTCTGGACAGGAGAAAACATGGGAAACTCTTTAATTCTGATGGAAGATAGGGAAGGGTTGAGAGTGATTTTTACAGGCATTCTAGCTTTACATCTACAAGAATAAGGAACAAATTAAGTCCCTTATAGTCATCTTGTGTATTTAAAGATCTGTAGGTGATTTTTATGTAGAATGGGAGTTTTTAAATTTTATTTTATTGGGGATTTTAAAAAGCCATGAATTCATATGTTAAAAATACTAAAGGTACAACAAAATATATATAGTGAAAAGTCTCTCTCCTTAGGTACCCAGTTGTCCTTTATATGGGCAATTGGAGTTACCAGTTTCGTGACTGTCACTCCAGAGCTATTTTATGTATTTATAGCAATTGTTTATTTTTTCCGTATGTTTACTAGCATACTACGTATATACATACAATTATGTATTTTGCTGTCTCTATATATTGAATCTTGGAAATATTTTTGTACTGTAACATGAAAGAACTTCCTTTAAAGATTTAACAAGAATAGCCATCCTAAATGGGTGTGAGTGGTATATCATTGTGGTTTTGATTTGCATTGCCTTAATGACTATGTTGGCACCCTTACATGAGGTTATTGGTCAGTAAGTATATCTTCTCTCAAGAAATGTTTAGTCAAATCTTTTGCCTGTTTTTTGATTGAGTTGTATTTGTTATTTAGTTAGTTAGTTTACTCCAAGGATATTTTCCCAGTGATTCTTAGAGAGTGGAAGAGAGAGGGAAAGACAGAGAGAAATATCGATGTGAGAGAAACACATTGATTGATTGCCTCCTGCTTGCTCCCCAACCAGGGCCTGGGCTGGGGAGGAGCCTGTACCTGAGATACGTGTCCTGGACCGGAATCCAACCTGGGGCCCTTCGGTCTGCAGGCCGATGCTCTATTCACTGAGCCAAATCAGCTAGGGCTAGCAGTGTGTCATTTTCAGTGTACAGATGTTTTACCTCCTTGGTTAATTCCTTTTATTCTTTCTGATGCTATTGTAATTGGAATTGTTCATTGAATGACTATAGAATACAACTGAATTTTGTGTGTTAATTTTAGCTTATAATTGTTGGCTTAATTTATTAGTGCTAACATTTTTTGTATGTGGATTCTTTGGAGCTTTCTGTGTATAATATCATGTCATTTGTGAATAGAGATCATTTTACCTCTTTCTCATTTGGATGCCTTTTATTTCTTTAACCTAATTGCTCTGGCTAGAACTTCCAATACTATGTCGAATAGAAGTGGCAAAAGTGGATGTCTTTGTCATGTCTTTTATCTTAAGGTAAAAGGTTTCAGACTTTCACAATTGAGTATAATGTTGTCTGAGAGTTTTTCATATAGGGCCTTATCATTTTGAGGAAATTCCCTTCTGTTCCTAATTTGTGGGGTAATTTTTTTTTTTTTTTTTTTTTTTGTTAAAGGACTTTGAAATTTGTCAGGTGCTTCTGTGTCAATTGAGATGAACATGTGTTTTTTTACCTTCCATCCTAGTAATTGATTTCGATATTTTTTTTTATTGATTTTTTTTTAGAAAGAGAGGAAGGGAGAAAGAGAAGAAATTGATGAGAGAGAAACATAGATTGGCTGCCTCCTGCACACCCCCTATAGGGGATTGAGCCCACAACTTGGTCATGTGCCCTGACTGGGAATCAAACTGGCAACCTTTTGGTGCACAGGAAGATGCCCAACCAGCTGAGCCACACTGGCCAGGGCAGTAATTGATTTTCATTTGATGAACCATCCTTGCATTTTGGGAATAAATCTCACTTGGTAATGATGTATAATTATTTTAATATGCGGCAGGATTCAGTTTGCTACTATTTTGTAGCAAAATTCATAGGGGATTTTTCTTGAAGTGTTTTTGTCTGGCTTTGATATCAGGGCATTGCTGGCCTTAGAATGAGTTAAGGAAGTATTCCTTCCTCCTTAATCTTTTGGGAGAGTTTAAGATGGATTAGTGTTAATTCTTCTTTAGATGTTTGGTCAAAGTTTTTGTGATAGGAAATAATGAATTAGATAGTTTTTCGAGCTGTCAGTAGTGGTTCAAGGAACTAGAAAGATGTCTCAAGGACTGCAAGTTTCCATAAGCACTATCTGAAATGACTATTGCTTTAGCCAACTCACAAAAGCCCTCAGTATCTTTTGGCCTCTTAGCTTTCTTCCTGAGTTTCTTTCTTTTAACTTATGCGCCGTTTTACTTGGAATCCAGTCTTCTACAACAGCTTCAAGTCTGTTTGGAGAATTCAGTTGTGGAGATTGGGCACTGTCAGAAAGGAGATTGATAATAAAAATCCTTTGTACATACTGGAATCGAAGACTAGGTGAGTGAACTCAAATTCAGTATTAAAAAAGCTTAAGGCAGAAAAATTTTGCCTAAACACCACAGATTTGTTTTTTGGGGTTTTTTTACCCCTTTAGTGAGGCTGCATTTTGCACAGATTGGCTCCTCCCTTGTTTTCCCTTCTTTATCTGCTTAAGACAAGAGTATTAATTACTGTTTTCATCTTCTCTTCCAAGATGAAAAAAGCGTTCTAGGATTCATAGTTAGGTCCTTTTGTTTGAAGTTGTACTGCAAAGGCCAAAACTATTTTCTTATAGGCCAAAGGAGGAGGCTTTGCCTCATTTTACTTTGGATTCTAACTGGGCATTTATTATGTCAGCCACTATCCAGACAAAACTGACCAATAGTGACTCTTCTTGTGTATAATGATTTTCAAACATTTATCACAGCTTCCCATGATAAGAAGCTTTATAGCATGACATAGTATATAACAAAAACATATACAAATAACAAAAGACTCAAAAAGCAATTCTTTTTTTAAAAATATATTTTTATTGATTTCAAAGAGAAAGGGAGAGAGAGAGAGGGAAACATCAATGATGGGAGAAAATCATTGATTGGCTGCCTCCTACACACCCCCTGCTGAGGATCAAGCCCGCAACCCAGGCATGTGCCCTTGACTGGAATCGAACCTGGGACCATTCAGTCTGCAGGCCAACACTCTTATCCACTTGAGCGAAACCAGCTAGGGCTCAAAAACCAATTCTTAATCTTTATTTTTACAAAATGCAGACTGCTATCTTCTACTTTGTTCCCTTTTTAAAATACTGATTTTAGTTTGCTGAATGGATTTCATAACCTGCTAATGCAGCGGTTCTCAACCTGTGGGTCGCGACCCCTTTGGCAGTCGAACGATCCTTTCACAGGTCACCTAAGACCATCCTGCATATCAGATATTTACATTATGATTCATAACAGTAGCAACATTACAGTTATGAAGTAACAATGAAAATAATTTTATGGTTGGGTCACAACATGAGGAACTGTATCTAAAGGGCCAGAAGGTTGAGAACCACTGCGCTAATGGATGTGAACTTTAGTTTAAAAATATTCCTCTGTGACCACCCCACCCCCCAACTTTTCATGTGCATATAGTTTTTCTGAGCTCCTACCCTTAGGCATTTTTTAAAAATCCTCACCCGAGGATATTTTTCCATTGAATTTTAGAGAGTGGAGGGGAGGGAGGGACGGAAGGGAGAAAGAGAAACATGGATGTGACAGAGACATCTTGATTGGTTGCCTCCGCCTGCTCCCCAACCAGGGCTAGAGATGGGACCTGCAACCCAGGTACATGCCCTTAAGCGGAATCGAACCCTCGACCCTTGGGTGTGCAGGCCAACGTTCTAACCACTGAGCAACACCAGCCAGGGCTACCCTTAGACATTTTTAAAAATATGTTTTTATTGATTTTTAGATAGGGATAGAAAGAAACATCGATGAGATGAGAGAGAAACATCAGTCGGCTACCTCCTGCGTGTCCCCCACTGAGGATTGAGTCTGCAACCTGGGCATGTGCCCTGACCATGAATCAAACTGGTGACTTTCTTGTTCCTGGGTCCATGTTCAAACACTGAGCCACACTGGCCAGGCCACCCTTAGATATTTTGATTCTGTGGTCTGAAGTAGAGCCCAGGAATTTAGATTTTTATTAAGTGCCCAGATAATTCTGATGTAGCCATAGATGAGTATTTGGAAACTACAAATAGAGCTAATCTAATAAAAACTAGTTTATTTAAAACTAAATCTATCTCTTAAATCACTGAAAACCATCATTGTAACTTTTCAAATTATTGCACTTTTATTTTTTTTTAATTTTTATTGATTTGAGAGAGAGAAACATCGAATTGTTGTTCCACTCATTTATGCATTCATTGGTTGATTCTTGTATGTGCCCTCAACCTGGAATCAAATCCCGCAACCTTAGCACATCAGGATGATCCTCTAACAAACTGGGCTATTGGCCAGGGCTTGCACTTTTTTTTTAATATATATTTTATTGATTTTTTTACAGAGAGGAGGGGAGAGGGATAGAGAGTTAGAAACATCAATGAGAGAGAAACATTGATCAGCTGCCTCCTGCACACTCCCTACTGGAGAGGTGCCCGCAACCAAGGTACATGCCCTTGACTGGAATCGAACCTGGGATCCTTCAGTCCGAAGGCCAACGCTCTATCCACTGAGCAAAAACGGTTAGGGCACTTTTAAAAATATATATATATTTTTTTATTGATTTCAGAGAGGAGGAAAGGAGAGGGAGAGATAAAACATCAATGATGAGACAGAATCATCGATTGGCTGCCTCCTGCATGCCCCCTACTGGGAATTGAGTCTGCAACACGGGCATGTACCCTTGACGGGAATTGAACCCGGGACCCCTCAGTCCACAGGCCGACGCTCTATCCACTGAGCCAAACCAGCTAGGGCTGCACTTTTAATTTTAGAAAATAAATCAGTTATTACCTCCTAAAGTTTCTGGACTCCAATATTCGTATTATTTTGTAAAATGTGGGGAGTCATTTTGTGCAGTAATTGACAGATAAAGGACAATTAAATTCCTCTTGCTTATAGAAAAACAGCCTGGGCATGTAGTAGATTAAGTTACCCTCTGGTTTGTTCCATTCAGTAGTGATATTGTCTTCTTTGACACAGACCAGTTTATATCTGACTTGGAACACCAGCCATCAGGTTCAGCAGAGAAATGGCCTAACCACAATGAGCTCTCATGTCCAGTTCCTTTCTGGAGAATCTAGAGGGTGAGTGTTGTTTGAAATGTGTCATTGTTTTTGTGCCCAAGTCTGGTATTTGCATGCTGTGGCTGGATTTGCATGTGTTACAAAGGAGGGGGTATATGTGGGCACCTTCTTGATAGGCCCACTCGTTATCTTTGGCACTATAAGACTCTTCTTTTTAAATCTCACCATACTCTGGCTCTCACATTTATGCTTATAATTTTAGTCTGGATTTAAATAAAAGGCAAGTGTTTAACTGGATCTATTAAACCAAAGCAGAAAGAGAGGCTCATCTATATGAATTCAGTGGTTGGGTACTGAGTAAATTGGATTGCTAATCAGGTGTATAAGCCTACTCATTTCTGGTCAAGTATTCTTTTTTGATGGGCGGCACAATGGAATGGAAATAAAGCAGGAAATTATATATATCAAAGGCAACCTGGATCGCCTGCCCTATAGGCCATGTTTCACTCCTGGTAGTTCATTTTGGGCTCCATTTGGAAGGATTTCACAGAAATGGAATCAGTGTTTGTGAGGCAGGGGCCTAGGCAATTTAGATTTGGAAAGGGGCTTAGAAATCATGTTCACTACCCCAAATCTTTATATTTAGGATATCAAACAGGGCACCAAAACCTTGACTTCTAGAAGCAGGACATACCGTGGTCTCACACCATTCTTGTCTCTAATTATGAAAGGAATAAAAGTGGCAACTAAATTCCTGCATATCTGTAAAACCAGAGGAGTTATAAACCAGAAGGATTTAAGTTAATTTCCTCATCTTATGGTTCAGAAAATCAGTTGAAGAAAGATTAATTGCCCTAGTTACATCACAGCTGAACCAAGATTAAAACTTATTTTTTCCTATGTTTACCCCATTGCTCTTCCTGTGTGTGAAGCAATGATCTTGGTAAGTGTTTATGTGGAGTAAAGAGATTAATGAGTGACTAAGGCATGAACAGGAGGTAAGAACATAGAAACAGCAGGCAGTATAGATAACTCCTTTAAGATATTAAGCAGTGAAAGGAAAAAATTAGATATAGAGGGTAATGTGGAGTCTAGGGTTTTTGTTTGCTTTCTTACTTGTTTGAAGTAGGCTTACCCATATTTAAGCAACAATGAGAAGGATCCAGGAGGGGAGGTGGGTAGATTGATTAAAGAAATGGAAGAGTAAAGAAAATTGATGGAGCAAGGTGTTGAAAGAAACATATGGGATCCATAACACGGGTGGTGAAATGAGTCATGTGGATTTAGGATTTATGGCTCCGGAACGCAGGTTTGGCCCCTAGAGGTAATAAATGTGGGAGTCAACAGTATATAGAAATAGACAAGACTATACAGAGAAAATACACAATGTGAAAAAAGAGAGAAATAACAGAATCTTCTGTTAATCCTAAAATTCTAATCTCATATCTTAACCCAAATTAGAAAGTTTTAGAGGTTTTTTCGTATTTCAGTTTTTTGCTGATACAAAAGGGTACATGCTGATGCTTGAGTATACTTTCAGGTACCTGTGTTCTGTTCACTCACCTGGAGATTAACCTTTTCTAGAGGAAAGATCTGAAAGACATTGAGTATAGCAACACACACATACGTTTCTTTTTTTTTCTTTTTTTTTTCAAATATGTTTTATTGATTTTTTACAGAGAGGAAGGGAGAGAGATAGTTAGAAACATCGATGAGAGAGAAACATCGATCAGCTGCCTCCTGCACATCTCCTACTGGGGATGTGCCTGCAACCAAGGTACATGCCCTTGACCGGAATCGAACCTGGGACCTTTCAGTCCGCAGGCCGACGCTCTATCCACTGAGCCAAACCGTTTTGGCACACATACGTTTCTTAAAAAGAAAGGACCCTAGTAACGGGACTAATCACCCCCTCAGTCAGTTATGGTGGGGAAAAGTGTCATAATTTTTCTTTACTAGTATTAAAGCTAATATTAAAAGTAAAGGACATCTTCAATCATTGTGCATAATATTTTCAGTCTGTTCTGTGGTTAGAGGCTGACTAGGGTTCAGGGTAAAATTTAACTCTTAAAAAGCTGGCATGATAGACTTCAAACTGGTTATTTTGGTTCTTGCTTAAAATACATAAATATTCTTTCTTTGTTACCTTTTTGGTGGTGAGTTTTATTTTCGTCAATTATATAACCTAGGGCCTGGCCAGTGTGGCGCAGTGGTTGAACACTGACCTATAAACCAAGAGGTCACGGTTCAACTCCTGTTTTGGGCTCAATCCCCAATAGGGGGCGTGCAGGAGGTAAACTGATCAATGAAATCATTGATGTTTCTGTCTCCATATCCTTCTCCCTCTCTGAAATCAGTAAAAAAATATATATGTGTGTGTGTGTGTGTGTGTGTGTGTGTATTTTTAAAGTTGGCTTAAAAGATAATAATAATATAGGCTAGGCCCTGGCTGGTGTGGCTCAGTTGGTTGGAGCACTGTCTAGTATACCAAAATGTGGCCGGTTCAATCCCTGGTTGGGGCATATTCAGGAGGCAACTAATTGATGTTTTTCTTTCTCTCTCTCTCTCCCTCTCCTTCCCCTCTCCCTCTCTCTTTCTCCTCTCCCCTCTCCCTCTCCTTTCTCTCTCTAAAATCAATGCAAAACATATCCTAGGGTAAAGATTAAATAATAATATAAGCTAGGTTACTATAATGGAATTCCCAAAATACAATGACTGAACCACGTTGGAGGTTTCTTTCGCACCTCATGGTAATTCAGAGATCGGGATTCCTTTCATTTCTTAGGTATTGTCAGAGTAGAGTCATCACTTTGAGTTTTAGCTCAAAGTAAGGGGTGGGGAAGGAGAGGGTATCAAGCAAGTGATGAGAAAGATGCACACATCACTTTCACTTACATTTCATTGGAGAAAACAAATCACATGGCCATACTTAGCTATAAAGGGAAAACTGGGAAAGGAGTCTGTAGCTGAGTGGCCATGAGACTAGGCAAACTCAGTTACCAGAGAAGAATGAACTAGGACAGTTAACAGTTACCTCCTAAATTTTCAGGAACTTTTTTCTGTCTTTAGCTTGTGAAGGCAAATTCATCAGATTTTTATAAATGGAAATTAATTCTTCAGCTCATGCCATAAATAGTGAATTAAGTATTTCATGTATTTAGATGGTGTTCTTTTGTTTTTGTTTGTTTTATATATTAAAAAATTTTTTTTTATTGATTTCAAGAGACGGAGAAAGAGAGAGAGAAAAAAACATCAATGATGAGAGAGAATCATTGTTCCGCTGCCTCCTGCATGCCCCCTACTGGGGCAAACCGGGTATGTGCCCTTGATTGGAATCCAACTTGGGACCCTTGAGTCTGCAAGCCAATGCTCTGTCCACTGAGCCAAACTGGCTAGGGCTAGATAGTGTTTTTATAACTTATCAAATAATCTAAAAGTAAATCTTAGCAAAACTGTGCTATAGAGTAGTAAACCAAAAGTAATACTAGATTTTTCACCCATTTAAAATTATTTCTATCCCTTTACTTCCAAATTTCTCATTTCTCCAAGTGAAATTCAAAAAATTATCGCACCTACATATAGCCTTCATTTTATAAAATATAATGTCTCCATAAAATTGTTTACCAGAGAATGAATATACCTTTAATCTTATGGTGTAGGGAAGGAAAGAAAAGATAAATTTGCCAAACTTTGTATGTTCATTGCAGCTTCAAGATGAAATATATAAAATGGAGTCTAATTATATCGAAAAATCTTTTACAAAAATGTTCAAGAGGCTCAGTTGTTAGCTATAAAGACCTTTGGACTTTTCTGTATATGACAAAGCATCTGCCTGGGTTTCCCTGCTCCTCTCCACCTGGTGGGGAGACTTCATACCATTCCACACTTGTTAGCTCTAACTCTAAATCCTTCAGCATTGGAAATAGCTAATAAGAGGTCTGATGTTACTGAAATACCTCATTCTTGTGTGTAGAAATAGCTGTTCAGTAGACTGCTTATTTCTTGGATAAAAAAAAGGTGTTTTTTCCTACAGCACATATTGTTGATGCTCTACTTCTGTTGTGGTGGCACAAGCAATCCAGGTGTTGGGGTAGTAGGAGTTGAGGATGGGGGTTGCCACAAGTGGGCCAAATGCTATGACCTACATAACCTCTTAGTATGGCTGTTGAGGGTTGTTGACTTTTGTTTTAGGCTTTTAATTCACTCTACTCTTTAAAGCAGGAAATGATAAAATTTAGTAGGGGCATAAATAACTCTTTATGTTCTTACTAGAGGCCTGGTGCACAAAATTCATGTACTCGGGGGGCAAGGGGGGTCCCTCAGCCTGACCTGTGCCCTCTTGCAGTCCGGGAGCCCTTGGGGGATGTCCGACTGGTGGTTTAGGGGAGTGGGCCTAAGCCAGCAGTCGGACATCCTTAGTGCTGCCGCAGAGGCAGGAGAGACTCCTGAGACCACCGCTGTGCTCACCAGCCATGAGCCTGGCTTCTGGCTAAGCAGCACTCCCCCTGTGGGAGCGCACTGACCACGAAGGGGCAGCTCCTACATTGAGCATCTGCCCCCTGGTTGTCAGTGTGCGTTATAATGACTGGTCGTTCCACCATTCAGTCGATTTGCATATTAGCCTTTTATTATATAGAACAGGGGTGGGCAAACTTTTTGACTCAAGGGCCACAATGGGTTCTTAAACTGGACCGGAGGGCCAGAACAAAAGCATGGATGGAGTATTTGTGTGAACTAATTAATATAAATTCAAAGTAAACATCATTACATAAAAGGGTACAGTCTTTTTTTTGTTTTTGTTTTTTTAGTTTTATTCATTTCAAACGGGCCGGATCCGGCCCACGGGCCATAGTTTGCCCATGGCTGATATAGAATCTTAAATTGGTAAAAAAATAAATCAGCAAATAAAGCCACCTCACATACTTTGTAGACTAGAGTTTAAGTAGATCAATAAATTCATACACAAATACATTCAAAAGGAAGTGAAAAATGAAATTGCAAACAGTATTTTTAAGAAATGACTTACATATTGAATTTATCAAGACTCTTAATGATTTACAGTATGAATTACATCATAGATTTGTTTACCAATAATAATTTGGACTTGCTTAAGTTGAAATTCAAATTTTGGTCAGTCACATTAGAAAGATGTCTCAGGCCCTAACCAGTTTGGCTCAGTGAATACAGCGTTGGCCCATGAACTGAAAGGTCCCTGGTTCGATTCTGGTCGAGGGCACAGACCTTGGTTGCAGGCTCAATTGCTGGCGTTGGTCGGGGAGCATGTGTGGAGGCAGCCGATACATGTGTCTCTCTCACATCCATGTTTCTCTGTGTGTCTCTCACTCTCCCTTCCACTTTCTCTAAAAATCAATGGAAAAATATCCTCTGATGAGGATTAATAAAAAAAAGAAGAAAGATATCTTAGGAAGCTTGAGGTGGTAACCTGAGCATAACCCAGAGCTCCCAGCCTAAAGAAGGGGCAAAGGAGAGCAGTAGACTTATATACCACACTGAGCTTGAGTTTCTGCTAGAGGACAGTGAAAGGACTTCTTTGTTACAGTTCTGACCCCCGTCCTAAAATTCATATTCAGTATTCACCTGTAATGAGCATAATTTTTGTTTGGTTTTTTCAAGTCTCTGGATTATATTAAAGATTAAATTGGCAAGTAATTTTATTCAGCACTTTATGTAAGTGGTACATAAAGATTCAGTGGAGAACAAAGATAGACAAGGTAGGTCCCTGCCCTACAGGAATTTAAATCTACTAGTTATTATATTTTAATACTAGAGGCCTGTTGCACGAAAAGATTCATGCAATAGGCCTTCCCTTCCCCTGGATGCCGGCACTGGTTTTCCTCCGGCACCCGGGACCCAGGCCTTCGCTCCGGCCGGAGCCGCCTTGTCTTGGCTCCACCACTTCCACCACTTCGCGCCTATGTATGCAAATTAACCTCCATCTTTGTTGTTGGTCAATTTGCATATCTTGCTGATTATCCAGTGGGGGGCGTAGCGAAGGTATGGTCAGTTACCATGTTTGTCTATTATTAGATAGGATTAATATCATATTAATATGTATTAACACATTGTATGTGGGAAACGTGTTTACATGTTTTACGTATTTATACGTTCTACCAGTGTAGTAGAGCGCGGGACACATATTAATATGTTTTTTATAGACGAGCGGTAGAATGCGGGTAACGTATAAATACGTAAACTAAAGTTATCGTAATTTTACTGAACGTTGCCTTTTGCACAAAAAATTAGCAAAAATGGCCCGCGCCACCTGTTAGCGCGTGATAAAAACTACCCGCAAACAATGTGTTAAGTATATCTGAGTATAGTTGGCTTGAGTGCTTTCTTTGTGGAAAATCTTGACTTTATTGTAGTCTTAAAATCCTAACCTGTCAAGAACCTTCCAGGTGCCTTCAACTAAGTGAGGTTAGGCACACCAGACAGAAAACATTGTCCCATACACCTAAAAGTCACTGGTTCGATTTGGGGTCAGGGCATGTGCCCAGGCTCGATCCCCAGTAGGGGAGCGTGTGTAGGGGCAGCCCATCGATGTCTCTCTCACTCCCTCTTTACTCCTCTCTAAAAGCAATAAAAGCATATTAAAAAAACAAAAAACCACAAAACAGCACAGCTTCAATCAGGCTTTTGCTTAATGACACCACTTGGCTACTTCAGAAAACGACAGGTTCATACTTACGATCAGTGTACTTGGTAATGGGTGAATATTGCTTGATGAAGACTCATCCTCAAGAAAATGAAGCATTGACGTCCTCATAAAAACACAGGAAAACTACACATCATGTGGTTTTTGGTAACGAGAAAGCACCATTTTTAACCCCTTGGCAGTTTTAATACTTGAACAATGAGATAAGAATTAAAAAAGGTGTGTTGCGTGGCTGCCTGGATCATCTCTGAAATTACAATTTTGGAACTGTTAGGTGATAAGAAAAGGTGACTTGAATGTGACCTGGGTGGGTACTTGCTTCTGTGTTTGGCTCTTTGTCACTGCTGTGAGACCTGTCTGAAGTAGACACTCCCAAAGTCAAAATCAGATGTCATGTGTTCGTCTCAGTCACATTCACTGGTCCCCTTCCTGCCCTAATGAACTCTCAGTGCACTCGCTCCAAATAACCTCGAAGTAATTGTATCGAATTAGGATCCATTTATTCAGTCATCAAAAATTAATGTTTTCTCAGTAATAAGGCCCTTGCCTTTCAGGAGCTCACAACCTATTTGAGAGACAAACCATGATGCCTACTGATAATTTAAAATGATGAGTAATGTTAGAGGCCATGCACAGAGATCATGGGCCATCCTTGTGCTCCCTCTTTGTGTGGTACTAGCCCATAGATCCACACATAGAATCCACACTGAAAACGCTGTTCCTTTCCTTTTTAAAATATATTTTTATTGATTTCAGAGAGGAAGGGAGAGGGAGAGATAATAACATCAACGATGAGACAGAATCATTGATCGGCTGCTTTCTGCACTCCCCCTACTGGGGATTGAACCTGCAACCCGGGCATGTCCCCTTGACCAGAATCGAACTCTTCAGTCCGCAGGCTGATGCTCTATCCACTGAGCCAAACCGGCTAGGGCTGAAAACAGTTTATTATGTAGTTTGAAATAACAGGGGTGCCAAGGACTACTTTAGTCTATTTAGGTCCCCTTTATATTCTCACTAAGTACTATATGGGTATTGTGTGTGTGTGTTTTAAATATCCATTACACTTAGGAGGAAACTGAAGAGAAAATGTCCTGTCATGCAAAACATCCTTGTAACTTTTCATTTACATAGAAACTTACATTCCATAGCTGCTAGTTATTTCTAACAGTCAGGAATAGGTTTGGATTAATTCCATCCTTTGCAAACCACCATGGATAGTTAATAAATCCTAGTCTAGAAAATTTACTTAAAAAGCATCCTCTCCCTCTCTCATAGGTCTGTACCCAATACCTTCAAAAACTGGTCTCAATTAGTGATTACTAGCTTGCCAGCACTGATTAATCATCACTTTTGTAATTAGATTCCTTTAGCTTCTAGTTCCTACTTCTTTACTATTCTACATTAAGTACTAACCACAATCAAACCAAATCTTCATCCTTCATTTCTTTGCCTTTCTGAGTGTTGCCATTTAAAAATTTGTCATTTACATAAAAATATACTTCTACACTTGAAAGAAATTTCATTAGTTTAACACCATAATTGTAAAATGAAGTGGAGTCTTAGATAGTGAAGTAACTTGTCCAAGGACACACATGGAGTTAGTAGCAGAGCACGTATTCAAATCAAAGCTAATTTCTAGGCAACTCTTCTGCTTACATATGTGCTTCCTCAGGTCCTATCTTACCAGAGTACAATGCTACTCCCACTCATTATTTTAAGCCTTCTGCTCTTTGGTGAAACTATAAAACTTAGCCCATTCTCCAGGTTCCTAGCATGAAGATGCCTAAATCTCTTTGCTCTGACCATTCACTGTAGTCCTTTGCCCACAGGATTTTTCCAGTTGGATATTCTAATTTCCAATTCCAGATGTAACCTACCTAACCACCTTCCATATTCCTCCTCTAAATTCCTCCTCAGCTTATTTCCAATAGTGACAGCACCATTCTTTCTAAATTCAAAACCTTGGTGGTGGTGGTTGTGGTGAGTCAGTTCTTTCGTCTCTCCCTCTTCCTACCATCACACTATACCCACTTTCCCTCCCCTAATATCACATTTGTCACAGGTCCTTTGCATTTTCTTTTTCTAAATGATTTCCCTGCTTTAGTCTTTTGGCCTCTAAAAAGTGACAGGTATTTTAAAGCTGACTCTACCATTTATTTACTAAAAAAATTATGTGAACTGTCAAAGACTCAGTTAACTGATAAAGTAGGGTAGTAGTGATCTTAAATGTTGTGAAGATTAATTGAAATAAGATATAAAATTTCAATTATAAAGTCTAACCTGTAGATGTTCAATAAATATTTGTGGAATGAGTGTTAGTTCCCTTCTCCTTATAGCCATAATTAATATGAGTTTGAAGAATTTTTTTAACTCCCTAAACTATAAAAAGATTAGATGTTAATGCTTGAAGATTTTTTAAAAATGATTGTGTCTCCTTTGATCTACAACCACACCAAACTCTTAAGTGTAGAATTTTTTTTATCTTGGTCTATTTTTGTTTATAACAGCCTTGAAAGTGTGCAATTCAGTGATTTTTGGTATATTCACATAGTTATGTAACCATTACCACTGTCTAATTTTAGAACATTTTCATTATTCCAAAAAGAGATTCCATATACATTAGCAGTTACTCTCACAAGTCCTGGAAACTGCCTATTTTCTGTCTATATGGATTGGCCTGTTCTGGCCATTTTATACAAATGGAATCAAACAATATATGGCCTTTGTGTCTGGCTTCTTTTACTTAGCATGTTTTTAAGTTTCATCCATGTTGTAACATGTATTAGAATTTCATTCCTTTTTATGGCTGAACAATAGGCCTGATGCACGAAATTCATGCACTGGGGGTAGGAGGGGGTTGTCCCTCAGCCCAGCCTGCACCCTCTCAGTCTGCGACCCCTCAGGGGATGTCCGGAAGCCCTCACTCCTTACTGCCTGCCTGCACGCTGCTTATCGCTTGGCTCCCTGCTCCGTAGTGCTGTGTGGAGGCAGAAGAGGCTCCTGCCACTGCTGCTATGCTCTCCATCCGTGAGCCCAGCTTCTGGCTAAGCAGCACTCCCCCTGTGGGAGCGCACTGACCACCAGGGGGCAGCTCCTGTGTTGAGCATCTGCCCCCTGGTGGTCAGTGCACATCATTGCGACAAGTCGTTCTGGTCATTCCGCCATAATGATCGCTTAAGCTTTTATTATATAGACTAGAGGCCTGATGCATGAAATTCATATAAGAGTAGGCCTTCCTGCCCTGACTGGTTTGGCTCAGTGGATAGAGCATCGGCCTGCAAACTGAAAGGTCCCAGGTTTGATTCTGGTCAAGGGCATGTACCTTGGTTGCAGGCACATCCCCAGTAGGGAGTGTGCAGGAGGCAGCTGATCAATGTTTCTCACTCATTGATGTTTCTAACTCTCTATCCCTCTCCTTTCTTCTCGGTAAAAAAATCAATAAAATATGTTTAAAAAAAAAAAAAAGAGTAGGCCTTCCTTCCCCTGGCTGTCGACACCAGCTTTCCTCTGGCACCCAGGACCTGGGCTTCCCTCGCAGCCCTGGCTTCGTCCAGAGGTTGTCCGGTCTAATTAGCATATTATGCTTTTATTATTATAGATAATATTCTGTTGTATAGATAGGCCACATTTTGTTTATCTCTTCATCATTTTGTAGACATTTGGGTTGTTTACATAGGGGCTGTCATGTATAATGTTAATATGAACATTTGGGTACAAGTTTTTATGTGGATATTTTTTAGTTCTTTTATTATATGCCTGGGAATAGAATCTTTAGTTGATAAAGCAAAGAATTTTCATTTCAAATCAGAGTTCTCATGGCAAGAGAACTAGTTTCTTATTTGGGGTGTTTTCTTCTATGTTGGTTCCGTAAGATTGAAATTCTTTGCACTAGACCTCATAGAGCACTGTGTTCCCAGTCATGGAAAACAACAGAAAACCAAGAGCCTGCAATCAGAAAGCATCAGAAACAATACAAATGCCCCCACATGATAAAGGATGCTTTCATAAACATAGGGTAACAAAATAACCTCCAAATCCCAGTGGTTTACTCTCAACAAAGCGTTCATTTCATTCACTTTATATATGAGGTACACTGCAAGATCAAAAAAGGAAAACTCTCCTAAAGGGATGCAAATTAAGGAGAAGTTAGGTTAAAGTGAACACATTTATGAAAAGTATCCTATCCTTTGCTCTAGAGGAGTGGTTCTCAACCTGTGGGTCGCGACCCCTTTGGCAGTCGAACGACCCTTTCACAGGGGTCGCCTAAGACCATTGGAAAACACATATATAATTACATATTGTTTTTGTGATTAATCACTATGCTTTAATTATGTTCAATTTGTAACAATGAAAATATATCCTGCATATCAGATATTTACATTACGATTCATAACAGTAGCAAAATTTCAGTTATGAAGTAGCAACGAAAATAATTTTATGGTTGGGGGTCACCACAACATGAGGAACTGTATTAAAGGGTCGCGGCATTAGGAAGGTTGAGAACCACTGCTCTAGAGCATGAGCTGAGTGAGTGTAAGCACATTTCTCTGTTATTCTCAGCCATCCCACCTTCTCAACCCAACTGAAATGAAAGGGAGAATGAGGGATCTGAAACAGTTTATAGAATATTTCCATTTAGCTCAGGAGCAGGTTTCAAGCACTGTCTTTACCTTCATAGAAAGCCGTGGCAAGAGGAAAAATGGCTTTGAAATAGAGATTGGCATTGAGCATCATGATCAGTCACTCAGAGGTCACTAATTCCTCTCCCTTTTGTTTTTCAGTGAACGAGATAATTGGGAGAGACATGTCTCAGATTTCTGTTTCCCAAGGAACAAGGGTGAGCAGGCAGGCTCCCCTCCCTGGTCCCGATTCCTTGGATTTAGGAAGATCTGATGAGCTCTGACAGTGCTCGCTGCAACCTTGCATCCACCACCACCATATACTTCTCAGCATGTTTCTCTCCTTGGACCTTGGTTTTCCAACTCTGCGGCCTTCAGGACTGGCGCCAGGAGTTGGGATCACTGGGGAAAGCAGCAGTCCTCCACCTCAGGACTTGGGTAGATTTTGTAAAAGATCAGGAACAGCAGAGGCTGTTTGAGCTTTGGGGAAATGAGCTTTGCTTTTTATTTTTGAATAGGATACTTTTATATGATGGGTGCTTTGAGTGTGAATACAGCAGGCTCTTCATTTCAGAGGTGCTGCTTTTGCAGATGACCTCATTGCTTAGCTAGAATTAGTGATTTGAACTGCTTTGTGGTCATTTGAAGGACCTTTTAGCTTTAATGATATTTTTAAAATAGGAACTTTTGATAAAACCTTCCAGAGGCAAACATAAAAGAAAAAAATTGTCCAAGCCCACACCTATGCCTCAGAAATTCAGCATGTGTCCTGAAGCATTTATAGATTCATAGGAAATAAAGCCAAATGTAGCTCATACCTCTTCAAAAGTAAACTGTTAGATAAAATGAGAAGAGACCATTCCAATCATTGAAGTGTTGGAATATTAAATGACATTCCAGAGCATAGCCTTTTTGTAACTTTCTAGATATTCCTGCAGTCTCTCCATTCTGACTTCATGTTGAAATTGCTTTTTTTCCCTCAGGGCCTTGGGTAAGATAGCTACTTATGAGGTGACTGTGAAAGGTGAGGTTTTAGCTTCCTAGCTTTAAGTTCCTGCCATCCTACAAACAAGTGCTCTTCCTTTTTGTGTCCTTTTGTAAGTGGGAGCATTAGCCTTTGGCTGCTCTGTAACCTTTGAAGCAAGTCTCATGATGGTTTAGACAACTTTGCTGGTTCTAACTCCTCTCCAGGGGCCAGGTTGTGTCAGGAACTAAGCACAAATGAGCAATGCTTCAGAACAAGAGCAGAGAAAGCACAAGACTCCAGATGGGAAGCTTTTAAGATTCATACTGGCACGGAAGGCTTATCCCTCATTCTGTTTACAGCCTAAAAAGATTCTGGCCTACCCTGTTCCATCTGCATGGCCTAAAAACCAGCCTTTTCCCCAAAAGGCTTTGAGCCAAATAAAAAAATGAGGTAGCATCATAAACCTGACCCTCCAGACCAAAGATGCCCTGGTGCTGCTGCAGGTGAAGCTGGCACTCAAGACAGGGGCCAGCAAGAAGCTCCAGCCTGCTGTCTACCAAAGGAGTGCCCAACTTGGGTGCTTTCTTCAAGCCCCGTCCTTACCACTCCCATTAATAGGATAAGTTACTTGGTCCAAGGCCTGGGCCATTTCAAAGCTCCTGAAGCTTGTAGTATGTTTTCATGTGAAATTATGTACTTTATTCAGAAAGCAAAATTGTTGAGTGCCTACATATGAGACCGTGTGCTAGGCTGGTTAAAGGTCTGATGTTATTCCAGGGGATTGTGGGTCCTAGATGCCAGGATTCACTACTGAGACCAAGTGAATCCTGGGCAGAGGAAGCTTGTTCATTGCCTACCACCTATAGTCACCCAGGTAGGAGCTATTGACCCATGATGAGGAAGTGTTTGTTTTTTTCTCTCTTTAAACCATGTTTTAGATTTTTCCCTTAAAACTAGTTAAGAAGAAATGTCTGTCCTTCAGCAAATCACTCTGGTCCTCTTGGAGCTGGGTGTTTTCATATTTTCTTTGAAAATGTAGTGTAGTGAGATATTTCAGGGCTATGGTTGGAAGCCCACAGCTTCCTTTGGAGGCTGTGGGGGGCTGGCCAATAACATGAAGTTCCACAGAGCTGGTCAGACTTGCCTCCACCCTTTTGTCCCTGGTATAGCTGCCTCACATGGGTTTCTTACAAAAGTTCTCTTTGCAGGATCCATTGGGGGTTGCTTTGTTGTCCTCAAGAATAAAAGCCTCTATGATCCAGAGTTGCTATGCACCAAATTTTGATGCCTTTTAAATACCTTGATGCCTGTAGCACTAGAAATGCTTTCCTATTTAAAATAAAAGTTGAATTTTAAAATAGAGCTTTGTATACTATGTAAGCAGTTTTGTATCAGCTTTGTAAAAGCTTTGGTGTAAGAGTCAATATTTTTTGGCTTTGTAGATAAAGACTTACATTTTTGTGCAACATAGTGGTATTAAAGCACACATCCATTGGACTATGCAATTTGGGTTCTAGTTAGCAGCACTGAGCAGCTGGGCATGTGCTAGCACCTACTCCTACCCCCTCCAGCCGGTGTGAGATCTTGGATTAAAGAATGGGATGAGCAGCCCTCTGCTTATTAGAGACGCACAGAGAAACATGGCTGAAAACAGCTTTAAAAGGAACAGCTGTCTCCAGGATCACGTGTGGTGCTGCTGCCTGGGGTGCAGCCCACTGCTGCCCAGGGCTAGTCACTATCATCAGAGCTCTGCTGGGTCTGGCTGTGAAGCTGTTTTTGATACTCAGAACAGATGGTCACCTTTAAGGCTCAGATGGGCTCAAGTTGAAACCTTGTATTTTATAAAATGGATGATGTTCAGTTTACAGCACTCGGGATTGTGTTTTCTTGTACATTTTGTATTTTAAAACCTTTTATAGGAGTACAGTGCTCCTTACACAATACAAAGGGAAGAGCCAGCAATTGAGGCTCCTCAGTTACAGTGCTGAAATAATAAACGATGACAGGTCAACAGTCTCCTTGAATTCTGCCTGAGTTTTCCTCTGACTGGGGCTGGTGAGGAGCCCCTCACCCTGGGGGCCAAAGCTAAGGGCACTTTGGCTTTTAGAAAGTCCACGTGGTTAGGAACCTTTGTTTATTTTCTGGAGAGGGTAGAGTTCCAAATTCTTTCTGAAGCTTCAGTTCTGCACCTTCTAATGGGTGCAAAGGACATTCCACCGTGTCTGCTAAGTTCAGGACAACTGGCCTGCCCAAGGTGTGCACAAAAAGTAGGCAGAAAAGTCTCCTTTAAAATTCAAGCCTGAGTTTTTATGTGAGGGCCTCCTGCCCCCTAGTGTCCTCTGGGGATACTGCAGTACAGCTCATCAAAACAGCCTGTGGTTTTGCCGTCTGGTATTCCTTGTGCCAAGCTGGAGGGGCTGGCAGCCTTAGGTGGGACCACCCCTGGCACAGTGTAGCCATTGAGGTCCAAGCATCCTGGGGACTGGGGCCAGCACTCTGTTTCTCTGCTCCACCATCAGAAGCTCCCAGGAGTCATACATTGAAGGCACCAGGGCTTACATTTTTAAAAAAGGCAAGCCTGCTGTGGATGTCAGCCCCACAGTATCTGTGGGCATGGGCCATAGCCAGAACAGACCAAAGGCTCTCCGGGTGCTACTCAAGAGGCCCAGGTCAGGCCTTTGGGAGCAGGGTAGCACCATTCCACCCCCAGCCCTACATGCAAGATTTAGCTATCATCTTTAGGGTGAACAGCAGAGCAGTAAGTGGGGGGATGGAGCTGGGGCTTGAGCTCCTCTGAGTGCCTTCAGAAGTCACCAGGATGAGGGCACTGGTTCTCTGGATGCAGGAGAGACGTTAGCTGAAGACATCAGCCAGCTCTTACCTCCTGACTCCCTCATCTACAAACACACCCACTCTTTGGGGGCCTGTAGCACAGTGCGAGGTGGGTCACCAACAGGCATCAGGCTGGTGTAGTCATCAGGAGCTAGCTGCAGAAGGAACAGAGATTTAGGGCAGGGAGCTCTAGGCTCAGCCAGGTCCCCAAATCCCCCTAGTCACACCTTACCTGGTAGGCCTGAAAGACGCTGAGCAGATCCTTCATACCAGCTGTGTATGGGACACCCTGCATACGGACCAGGGCTCCTGGTTGGGACAACACTGAGGTAGGAGCAGAAGCCAGGGCTGCAGGGGGCGTGGTGAGGTAGCCCACAGTGGTGGGAGAGACTGGGGGGCTAGGGTGGGAAAATAGGGTTTTAGTACAGTTCTACCTACAACCTACACCAAGACTTTCCTCCCTCTTCCCTTGCCTCTGACTTAAGCTTAGTTCATTTTAGTTCCTCCTCCCTAAAACCTGTCCTCTATGTCATCTATTCTAGTTTGTAGATAACATCAGCTAGCCCGCATCTCACTCCCTTTCAGACCGTGGGTTATCTGACCCAGGAAGAGGATCATGACCCTCCTCCAAACCAGGACAGGGGCAAGTCTGCAGTTCTCTTAGCAGCAGGGTACCTGGGGTAGTAAGCTGTGTAGTTCATGTAGAGTTGAGTGGCTGGCCCGGGGTAGTAGGCAATGGGAGTGGGGGCAGCAGGCACCCTGGCAGCTGGGAGCAGTGCTGAAGAGGGATAGAGAGCTGCCGTCTCAGTGGGAATGAGTGTTGGGGTGGCTTGGAAGGTGGCGTAGGCTGGTGGCGAGAGGCCTAGAGGCAGAAGCAGAGAGTACATCTGCAGGGGGCCTGGTGCTGCCCTGGGTGGGGCAGCCAGAAAGAAGTCCCCACTGTAGAACGTGAAGGTTATAACTGGCACGCACATCCCTCCTACTTCCCCAGCCCCGGGATACTCACAGGGCAGTTTGCAGGGTGGAGGAGACATGCCGCTGCGGCCCAAAGTGCCCCCCATCAGCACACGGCTCATCTCCTCTGTGGAGCAGGGAACTACCTCCACGTAGCGTTCCTTCATCACTTTCTTATGGCAGCGCTGAGAAGCAGCTAAGGCCCGCTCGGCTGACGTCATCTGGATGAAGGCATCGCCAGATGGCCGGCCCTGTGCACACCATCTTATAAGCAGTCTATCCTGTTAGCCAGGGTCCCTTACTCCCAACCACACACTCCTCTCTCTCTGTGTGTCCCCCTTTTGGCAGCAGCCTCACCTGCTGGTTGAGCACCATGTGCACACCATGGGGCCGGATGTCAGCTGCTGCCTCCCCCAGGAAGCTTAGGATGTCTTCGATGGTGGCTGTGTAGGGCAGGCCTCGGAGGCGTACACAGTCTCTCCCAGTCCCAGCTACCATCGGGAAGGGGATGGGCAGCAGTGGAGCAGTCAGTGTGGGAAGGAGTGGACTGGAAGCGTAGCGGTTCAGGACCTAATAAGGAAGGCAGCAACTGGTCATGCCAAGTAGGGCAGGGACACCCTGGAGAAGCACATGGGGGTGGGGGAGCCCTGGGTGCTCACCTGCTGCACCTCGGCTGCAGTGCTCCGGAAGAGTTCAATGTATCGCTTACCCAGCATGCCCTTGTGCCTGCGCAGTGCAGCTTGTGCCAGCTCCTCACAGGCAAAGAGTGCAAAGGCATCGCCAGTGGGCCTGCCGTCAGGGTGGCGCACAAAGAGCAGCCCATCGGCACCCCCCGTCACTGGGCACTCTGGCCCCAGGAAGTCGAGCACGTCTGCTGGCCCAGCTGAGAAGGGCAGTCCCCGCAGCCGCAGGATCACTTGGTCTTCCCGTGACAGGAACCGAGCCACCTCTAGTGATGTGCCTTGATGAGGGTGGCATGGGAGTCACCTACTGACTTCATTCATGCCCTTCCAACTACCCATCCAAACCTGGCACACAGGGGAGCAGAAAGGCAAGGGATGGTGGGGGAGTGGGACATGGGTCAAGAACCAGAGGGAGCTAGGTGCTGCTGGGGGCACAACTCACCCCCTGCGATCTTTACAAACTCCTCTCCTGTTGCTTTATATACCTGTGGGGACAGTGGGGACAGTCCGTGGGTCTCAGGCCTGAGGGGGCTGGCCTCAGCTCTGCTCTGCTCCACTCCCAGCCCAAAGGCCCACCTCAATGTAGCGGACACCCATGTGGTGCTTGTGTCTCTGCAACGCTAGGTCCCGCTGCTCGCTGTCCACAAAGCGGATGAGGGCCTCGCCATTTCTTCGCCCCTGGGCATTGAGGCAGAGGGCTACACCACCCCTGTGGAGTCAAGGCTATGTTAGTACCTCCTGGGTAGGCCTGCCCTCCTGCGCCCACCATCATGCTGCACCCACCTGGCAATGTTGAGTCCTTTGAAGAAGCGAGCCACGTCCTGGTCTGATGACTGCCAGGGCAGCCCACGGGCCCGAACCACAGTCTCACTGTCCACCACCTCAGCCTTGCTGCTGTGGGGTTAGGGGCCAGGGTCAGAGCTGTCTATCCTGTTAACAAGGGTGCCTTACTATTGTCACCCCCATCCCTGCCCTGCACTCACCAAGGTCCCGTCTCATATTTCTGCTTTATCACCTCGGGCTTCGAAAACAATTGATCTGAGAGGAGATGACATGGGAGTCAGCAGGGTCAGGTGGAGGGGGGTCTCCCCACCAAACTCTCTAAAAAGAGGACAGTTGAAGAGGAGATGACGAAGGGGCTCCCACCATATGGTCTCTCAGAAAAGGTAAGAACTAGGGAAGGGGACTTTGAGGAATTAATAGGCAGGCATTCACCCAGCCCTGAGAGAGAACGGGTAACAGATGGTGAGGGGAACCTTACCATTGGGCCCTTCAAGTAGGTGGAGGATGACAGCTACCATTGTCTTCACTTCCCAGACCCCAAAGTCATCCTCTGTGGCATCTGTTTCCAGCCCCAACTCTATGAGCAGTGAAATAATAATGAGGAAATCCCAGCAGGAGAGGCTTAGGGCAATCAGCGGGAGCCCTATGACTGGTCCCACCTAGGCCCAAGTCCCCTACATAAGCATGTGGAATCCCAGCAAGCACATGTTTTGGCCCTGCTCATGTATGCCCTTACAGATCCCCCAGCCCAGACATATGTAGACATGTCTACTTTTCAAATGTGCCCCAATCCAGACAGACATGCACTTAAGGACTCAGCAGATAATGCTAATTGGGTATGTTCATATAAGCCACCAGCATGCACATACTCAGACACATATAGCCTAGGGCTGCCCATCCACTCTAACCCCTCTGGGACACAGGTACCCTGTGCCATGGTGGCCACGGTGAGATCCCTGGCGAGGCGGGCGCTTGGGTGCTGCACGTGGAACTCTCTGCGGAGGTCGTAGAAGGAGAAGAAGGTGTCGGGGAGTACCAGGTTCTGGGGGCACAGGTGAGCAGGGATGAATAGATGAAACAGCAGCCCACCCCCACGACAATGGATGGCCTGGGAACCCTGCCCCCTGTTGTGCCCTCAGTGGCATACCTTCCTAGAGGCCTCAGGGTGCAGGACCTGTCGCAGCAGCTGCTGTCCATCAGTGCAGAGCATGTAGGGGCCCCCGCCCAGCAGAGCCACATCCCCGATCACCAGCTGTGAGAACTGGGAAGAGAGACAGACTCACAGCTGGGCAGGCAGGAAGAAAGAGGGCGCAGGCTGCAAAGCTGGTTCTGCCAGATGTTCGGCCAGCCCTACCCTGCTTGGGGAGTAGGTGGCCATACCTGTTGGGCCTGGCTCTGTAGTTCCCTTTTTCCCCTCAGAGCACCATCAGCTTCTCCAGGCCAAAAGGGGCCAGTGACATATCCCCTAAGCCCCCACTGCACACACTCCAGCAGTCTGGAGTGGGGCCAGAGCAAACACCTGGTGGAGTGGGACAAGCAGGTGGGAAGGGGCGGGGCAAAGCAGGTTAAACCTGTCCCTGACCAGGCTCCACCTTCAGACAGGTGGGAGAGGCCCAGTCCTGCCTCGGGCCCATCCGGCTCATGGTCAATGGCAGCCCCGCCTCTAGGTCTGACCAACCGAGGGCCAGAGAAATTCCAAGGACAGAGCTCCACACCTGGACGCCAGGGGCAGCATGAGCTTTGACCCACACCCTATCGACCTGCTGGCACTGAACTGTTTGCTCATAGAGGGGGTGGCACTCCTGAAACTGCCCAGCCCCTCCCCCAGCCTCCATCCCTGCTGGCGAACAGGTATAAGCACTCAGCACAGCCCCAAGATCCTCCCCCACGCCAACCTTACGCTCTGAGACTGGCCGAGCAAGGCAACCCAGCTCCCTTCAGCACACTCCCCAAGTGGGGGCTGGCCTGGAAGCCCTTCGGCAACAGCCTAGGTTGAAACATCTTTGTGCTTCCATTTCCTCACCAGGAACTACCAGAGTCGGAAAACGAAAGAATTCGTGCGTGTAAAGCGCTTGCACTCATTATACTCAACCGTCAGACACGGGTTGAGCGCAGTAGTGAAGATAATGAAGAGAAAACAGCGATGGGAACAGCCTCCCACTTCAGCCAGGGCCAGGAGGCAACCCTCGGCCTTGGCACTCCGGAGGCAGGTAGCCTCCAGGCGGGGTCAGGGCAGCGCCCACGCCCGGACGGCCAGCTGGGGCAGGCCTCAACGAGCAGCTTACACCTGGCGGCGTCTGCCTCCGGGGCAGACACCGCCCTACGCCCCCGCCCAAGCGTCTCCCCGGCGGGTGGGTGGGCCGAGGTCGCTGGCGGGAGGGACAGTGACCTATGACCAAGGCCCCTTGGCCCTTTCGGCTTCTGGCTGCTGTTCTGAGCGACCTGGCTGGGCAGGCTCCCAGTTTCAGGCTCAGCCTGGCTCCCCCGCCGGCCCGGGGACTCTAGGAAGGGTCTCGCGGCCTCCATCCCCACCGCCTCAATAGGGTGGATCTGGAAAGACGGAGAAGAACTCCCCCACCCCCGAAATGGCCGGCACACGCGGACACGCGGGAGTCGATGAAAGTTTCAAACAACAGGAACCCGTCCTACCGCCCGGGCCAGTTAGCCCCGGCGCGCCAGGCCTCGCCTCCTGCAGCCTCTCCCGCGTAGCAAGGTACCCGGGGTCCGGCCGCGTCTCCACCCACCCCGCCCCGGGCGCTCACCTGCTGCAGCACCTTGTCCAGCGGCTCGGCCCGCGCCAGGCTGTCGGCGCTCAGGCCGCTCGCCTCGCGGCACTGCGGACTCAGGGCGGCCGCCTCCGCGCGAACCAGTGACTTGTGCAGCGTCCCCACCTGCGAGAGGCGGGGGGAACCGATCAAGCCCTGCGCCCTTGGATCCTGAAGCTCCCCGGGGACGCCACCACCTTCTGCTCACCCTACCTGGCGGCTCCGCGGCTCCACCACTTGCCACACTAGCAGGATTAAGTCGGTCTCATCGGAGCCCAGGTCCGGCCCCAGTGCACCGGCCGTGGCCCCGAACAGGACGACCAGGGGTCCGGACTCTGGGCAGGTCTCGGCGGAAGAGTCTGCGGCAGGGTTCGGGCCCGGGGGCGGCGGCGGCGGTGGCGCCGGAGTCATGGCCGCAGAGAAAGGGGGCGCTCGGCCACGCACACGCGGACCGACGAGGCGCACGCTCGCACCGACCGACGGCAGACGCGGAGCGGCTAGGGCGGGACCCCTGGTGTCGGGGGCGGCACCTGCGGCCCGGCTGGCGCAGTGGGCGCTGCTGAGACCCGCCCGCAGCGCCCGGCGAGGCGGGGCGGCTACCGCCCCAGTCCTCCCTGGGCGAGTTACCTGTGGGTCCCGCGGGCCACGTGACCGAGGGCGGCTCCGGGAGCCGCGGGGGGGAGGCTGCCCGAACCCTGCCCGGGACGCGCGCGCTCACCCGCCCGCCGGGGCGTGCTCAGGACCCAGATTCCCACCCCCCAGCCGGCTGATTTCTGGGGCGACCTCCTCCTCCTCCCCACCATGAGGCCTCAGCCGAGGAAACGGCAAAACCAGAGGCCTTCTCTAGTCCTAAGGGTCACATGGGACTTGTGAAAATCACCAGGAGTCAGTGTAGAGGTTGTGGGGGTCGGGCCGGTCTGGGGGTGACAGAAGTCACCAAAGGTCAAAGGGGACGGTTCAAGTTACCGGGCCCATCACCGGAGGTAGACTGGGGGAGATCCCGAGAGGTCAGAGCCGTGGGAGGGGGGTCATGAGAGGTCGCAGGGCAGAGTCTGTCCACACAGGTGGGAAGGCCAGGCCTTAGCCTGGCTCCAGAAGCGCCCCGGGTGCCAAAGCGCGTTCGGAGGTGCGCGGGCCTGGGTGCTGCAGAAAGAGGGGGACACCCCCCTCCCCAACTCCAGAGAGGGGCACTCTAGACCGGGCCCAGCCGGATGGGCCGGGCTAGGAGCCTCAACCCTACCCCACGTGGGGACTCCGCCTGTTTTCGAGGCCCTGCCCCTTTGGCGAGGGGCCTGCTGTTGCCTAGAGATGGGAGCGCGCTGGCGGGTGGGGACCAGCAGCAAATGTGCACGGTGCGCGCGCGGGCTGCACAACCTCCCCTCCTTCCGGGACCGACATCCCAATCGGACCGTCACGCGTGGAGGGCTCCCGGCCCCCTTTCGCCTCGTCCGTCTTGCTGAGGCTCCTTTATGGCGCGATTCCCCCCCCCACCCCCCCATTTTCCCGTTTATGTGACTGAGAAACTGAGTCAGAATCCGGTGGGAAGAAGGGACTCCAGCCCGGCGAGAACAAAGACATGGGGTGACCAAGACCGAGCTGACCCTGAGGCGGGAGCCTCACCTCGCGGTTTCGGGAAAGCAGGGCGTTGCGTCCGGACCCTCGGGTGGCGAACACGCCCGGGGTGGAGGGGCTTCCGACGCCTTGCCCACTGAACCCACACTCCGGCGCGCCCCCATTTGAAGGATAAAGACGGAAGCGCCGGGGTCGGAGGTGACTCGCCCCGGGACGCGGCAGCCTGGAGGGAGTGGGAAGTAGACAGTCCTTCCGGCGACCAGCGCTCCCCCTGGGGGGTGTAGCCTGGCGTCCACGCGCCGCTGCCCCTCTCTGCACCGCCCACCCCGGGAAACGCCAAGCCAATCGGGCCCGGGGGAGGGGGCAACGTCGCTCTTCGGGCCTCGCCCCCCTCGAGATAAGCCTGGAATGTCAAATATTTGCTCGCGGGGCCGGGCGCCGCGGCGAGGTCAGGCCCCGCCCCCCGGCACGCGCATGCGCCGCGCGGAGTCAGCCCTTTCTTCCCCGGGTCGGGCCTGGCTCGCGGCTCCGCTTTCCGCGCAGCGGCACCTCGCAGCCCCGGACTCTCCTAAAGCTGCCCTGGCGCCCATCGCGCCTCGTGGGCTCTTCTCCGGGCTGCGCCTTCGGGACCGAGCCCGGGCGCCCCCCGCGGGCCGTCCTGGCGCTGCTTGATCGCTGTCTCACCCATCCTAGCGCCCCCTTGCGTCCAACCTCTAGTCCGCGTTTGGCTTTTCCCTGTTCCGCGCGGGTCTCCATGCTGGCGCCTCCCGAAGCCTCCCTCTCGAGGTGAAGGCCTCCCAGCGGGGCATCCCTGAGCGCATTCCCATGGAAGACGCCTTCAGGATAGTGAACCTGAGCCAAGGGGCTGGCAGCGTGCTTGCGGAGACTCCCGCAAACCCCCTTGCCTCCGTCCGACCGCCCCCGCCGCAGGACAATGCCCGAGGCTTGGATTCTCCTTGAAAAAACTAAATTAGTTAAAATACCCTTAAGGACCCTGCTGTGTTGATCTCTCTTACTCATCTTAGGATGGGTCCTCGCAAACCACCCCATTAATACTAAGCATCCGCACTCCTGCCCTCTGTTCGGCTCTCAATTCCCACCCCCCACCCCCACCCCCCCGCGCCCCGCACTAAACCAACTTCTAACACAGTAAGGCATTTATGCCCAAGCTGGTTTGGCTCAGTGGATAGAGCGTCAGCCTGCGGACCAAAGGGTCCGGGGTTTGACTCCCTTCGAGGGCACATGCCAGGTTATGGGCTCAATCCCCAGTAGGGGGAGTGCAGGAGGCAAACAATCAATGATTCTCTCATCATTGATGTTTCCCTCTCCCTTCCTCTCTGAAATCAATAAATATATATATATATATTAAAGATCAGTCACTATTGTTTCCCTGCTCCAGCCCCCACCCATGAGAACACCAGATTCTTGAGGACTGGCTCATTCCCAGCGGCTCTCACTGGGCCTGGGACATAGTACAGTTGGCCCTCCCAAATCGAGGTTCTCACCCATCCTAGCGTTTGAGGTTCTCACCCTGGATGCAACCAACTGCGGATCAATATATATAAATTTTTAAATTCCAGAAAGTTACTCCCTAAAAATACAGTATATAAATTATTTACGTATCATTTACATTATACAAGGTGTACCCAAAAATATACACACAATGTCTGTAGATTCCATTACATTTTGAAAATGAAATGTATTTTAGTAAACACCGCCTTTATAATTATTCAAAGTGTGTAGATATAGTTTTGAGATACCCTGTATTAGGGATAAGTAATCTAGAGGTGATTTAAAGCTCGGATGGGTCAGGGCACATAACCAGGTTTTGGGTTTGATCCCCAGTCAGGGGCGTGCAGGAGGCAAGTGATTGGTGTTTGTGAGAGAGTGCAATGTTTGATGTTTCTCTGTCACATCGATGTTCCTCTCTCTGTCTCTCCTCCCTTCCACTCTCTCTAAAAGTCAATGGAAAAATATCCTTGGGTGAGGATTAACAATAAATGATAGATAGATGATAGATAGATAGATAGATAGATAGATAGATAGATAGATAGATAATGCATCCTGGGTGGAGTAAGGATTTTTAAAAAGGTTTTTGGTTTGTTTTTGTTTTTGTTTTTTTAAGTGCAGGTCAGGACATGCTTAGGTTATAGGCAAATACTAGACCATTTCATTTTTTTCTGTTCTTAATTGACTTTGGAGAGAGAAGAAGGGTTCTTTGGAGAGAGAGAAACATCGATATGAAAGAGAAACATTGATCTGTTGCCTCCTATAGGTGCCCCAACCAGGGATGAACCACAACCAAGGTATGTGCCCTGACTGGAACTGAATCAGTGGCTTTTCAGTGCACAGGATGATGCTCAACCAACTGAGCCACACTGGCCAGGGCTACTACACCATTTTATATATCTCATTTATATAGGGTATCCCAAAATTCACACAAGAAGTAATTTTGATAGAAAACACAGGTTTATAATTAAAAATTGTAAATTTTTTATTGATTCATAAAGTATACAGTAGAGGGTTATGTATGGAATAGCACATTGGGTAAATGGCCTCCACGGCTTTGCTGGCACATACGCAAAGCCGTGGTCTTCACTGGTCTTCACTGATCTTCGTTGTCCCTGCTCCTGGGCCATAATTGGTACTTGATAATGCTTATCAAATTGAAGGGATTGAAATCAAAGGGCAACAGATAATAGAATCTGATTCAATAAACCAAGTAAAATTAGGCTTTTCTTTTTTGTTGTTGTTGTTAATGCTCACGCAAAATTCAAATCTTGCGTGAATTTTGGGACACCCTATATATATGAGCATCCGGATAATTTTGGTATGGGGGCATTAGGAGGAGTGGGGTCCTGGAGCATTATAGTTGCTGAAGTCCCAGTGAATGAATGGCTGGCTTGCTTCGTCTGCCTCTGGGTATCCCAGCGATAGTGATCTTCCCTGAGCCAGAGGCTTTACGCTAGTGTCTCATCTGCTCTCTTCCCTTCCCTAACAACTCGCCCTCGACCTGGTTAACAGTGCTCTTCCTCCAGGCTTTCCCCTCAAGGCACCGCCCTTTGAAGCAGAGATCCCTACAGTAGTTTGAAATATCTGTATTTCACTGATAAGCCTCCCACTTCACTCCCACTAGGACTTAGGAATTATGAATGAATGGATGGAGATAAGGTATGCCAGCAGGGTGAGTGAGGCTCCAGCGGTCCTGCCGGATGCCTTTCCCAAATCGTACTCCAGGTATTTGGGAGAGAGGAACTTGGTCCCTCCAGCCTAGCCTCGCTCTAGGAATCCCATCCTCGCTTCTTCCCCTCACTTCGTGGCAGGACCCGAAGGGCAAGTTCTGCCACAAGGCAGCGAAGGCAGCGGACGCTCCTGCCGCTGATATGGGCAGGTACCCGGGTGGGGATCCTCGCCTGGGACGGGAGTGTGGCGGGTCTCGTGGGCCTCCAGGGAGTCTAGGAGTGGTGTAAAGCCTCCTCCCTGGCCAGAAAACACCCTGCCGTGAGAGAGGATTCGACGCTGGGTGCCCGCTGGTGCCCCCCGCGGCGATCCACACGCGCTGTCCCAGGCCCATCCCACCCTTAGCGGCCCGGCTGCACCAGGCCACCTGCCTCATCTCCCGGCCTCCAGAGCGGAGCTCCCCGCAGTTCCCATCTCCGCCGCTTTGCCGAATCCCCGCCAGAGGGCGCGCTGACTCTGCCGCTGGATCCAGGTTCCTTGAAGAGGCAGCACTGGAAGATTCTACTTAAGGTGCAAGGGGAAGGCCCTTGACACCCCTCTAACCGCCCCCCGCAAGCACTGCACCCCAGCCGCCCCTCTCAGGCTTGAGAATCTTCGCAGCTCCTGGCTCCCTAGACAAAGGCCACGTTTTTTCTTTTTCTTTTTATGTCTCCCCCGCTCCCCCCCCCCAAGTTTTTTTTTTAAAATATATTTTATTGATTTTTTACAGAGAGGAAGGGAGAGAG
Source organism: Myotis nattereri (assembly GCF_964212035.1). Classification (NCBI taxonomy): domain Eukaryota; kingdom Metazoa; phylum Chordata; class Mammalia; order Chiroptera; family Vespertilionidae; genus Myotis; species Myotis nattereri. The sequence goes on from NC_138090.1 coordinate 13,699,990, forward strand.
ATAGACAGTCAGAAACATCGATGGGAGAGAAACATCGATCAGCTGCCTCCTGCACATCTCCTACTGGGGATGTGCCCGCAACCCAGGTACATGCCCTTGACCGGAATCGAACCCGGGACCCTTCAGTCCGCAGGCCGACGCTCCATCCACTGAGCCAAACCGGTCTCGGCGCCCCCCCCCCCCAAGTTTTTAAGCTTGGTTCCCAGGGCCCTCCACCTCAGTCCCACTCTCACCCACCACGTGCTCCAGACACACTGCTGTGATTATTCAGGTCTCGAGGCTGTTGTGCATGCTACGCTCCCTGCTGGAGCACTCTTCTTCTTGACAAACTTCCACTTGTTCTTCAAGACCCATCCCTAATCCTTGCTCCAGGCAGCCTTCCTCGATGCCTAGGCCAGTTCCCGCAGGGCTCTGTCATGATTGGGTCAGTGTTTGGCCTCTCGTGACTCCGGGGAGGCTCTGGCAGCAGAGGAATAGGAGCCTGCTGAGCCATGAGCTTTAGGAGAGTAAGTTGGCCTCCAAATGGGCTCAGTTCTAGCTACCAAACCAGCTCAGAAGCCCTGGTCTTGACTGGGTTGCCCCTTTTCCAGGTCTGACAGGCACTAGGATACTATCCTGGAAGGGTTGTAGAGAAGGGGGTGGTCTCATTCGTTCAACATATGGTAAGCACCTGCTGTATGCCAGGAACTGTGCTGGTGGTAACGAGTAGTGCAGGAGGGGACAGTAATAGGACAGGTGAGGGGCCTATTCTTTCACTGATTTTATATACACATACACATATATTTATTATATATAATTATTTTTATCCTCACCCAAGGATTTGTGGGGTTTTTTTTCCTCATTGAGTCTAAAGAGAGAGAATAGGAGAGAGAAAAACCTCGATATGAGAGAGAAACATCAATTAGTTACCGCCCATACATGCCCCGACCAAGGATCAAACCTGAAACCTGGGTATGTGCCCTGACCTGGAATGTAACCTGTGACCCTTCCGTGCTTGGGACGATACTCTAACCACTGAGCACACTGGCCAGGGCCAGTGATTATATTTTCATGGGAGCCAGGCAAGGGCTGCTTCAAAGTCAGTGGCCATGTCTGGGCTGAGGCCTAAATGCAGAGCTCAACTGAGTCCCCAAAAGTAGAGGCTGCAGACAAGGCCCAGTGCAACAAGTGCAGACGTCCTGCGGGAGAAGGAGGTTTTTCTGTTCTAAGCAGCAAGGAAGCCACTGAGGTTGGAGATGAGAGAGCTACCAGAGTGGAAATTGGGGGAGACAGCCAGGGTACACAGCAGGGTCCTCATTCACTCTGATTCATGCACGCAGTGGGAGAGCCATGAGTGGGATTAGGTGGACATGATGGAGCCTGACAATGTTTAATAATGCCAATCTGGCATGTGGAGAACAATGGGGATGAGGGTAGTTTGGCTTTGGGAGGATGGAGTTGGGGAGACTTGATGAGCACGTGGCTGTGGGCCCGAGCGTCAGGGAGGTATCTAGAGTCCAGGACGACTCCGAGTCTCTGCCCACTCTTCACCACCATTCCTCCTGCAGAAATCGTGTGAAATGGGGGGACCCTCACCTCCTCACCTTCTGACTCCTCTCCACGGTGCCAGCATGAGTCATTGCTGACCAAACCGTGGCACCCCTCCCACAGTGGTCATGGTTCCTACCACCTGCAGGGCCTGTGGGAGTGGGGCACCTCGGGAACCACTTCCGAGGACAGAGCCACCCTGTGGGGGACCCATGGTCGCCTGAGACTGTTGGGCTGACGAGACATTCAGACTGTGCCAGGGTGCAAAGTGGCCCAAGCTGTCATGCTCCCTGTTCTCTCCCCACTTAACCCTTGATCTTTAATCTACTGCCTGTCCCTAGCCCTGGCAGACGGCTCTCGATTTCCCACACTGGGCCTGCCAGATCGGTCCTCAGGGACTCTTTTGTTGTTGTTTTTTCAGGGACTCTTCTCCTGAGGTCTGGGATGGAGGTGAGGGAGGAAGGGGTGTTTTTTGTTTTTTGTTTTTTGTTTTTTATGGGAGGGAGAGGCCCCAGGCTAGAGCCTGAAGTGGGAGATAGTTAGACCTTAAAGGAGGACCAATGTATTTCACTATAAGAAAATAGGAGAGACAGGCAAAGATGGTGTGTAGATTCATTGAAGGGGCACTGGGAGAGAGTGGAAAGGGTCAGCTACAGACCAAGAGGAAGGAAGGAAGAGGAGGGAGGGAGGGGAGGTATATTTTGAAATCAGCTGATCAGGGTGTGACTGGCCCTTGGGAGGGAATGTGTGGAGGATCAAGACCTCCAGTCTCCAAACACATGGTCCCTCTCTCCCAGAGAGATGCATGGTGCTGGTATATCACCGCCTGTCAAGTCTTTGCCCATTCTGTTCGCCCCCATTCCTCTCTTGATCTCCATGTTCCCGTGTGCTGGGCGGTCCCAATACCCCTCCCGCTCTGCGAGGGAACTTGCGGATGGGCCATGGCGCAGGGTCAGGGCTCAAGCCCACTTTCAACCCTGCCCGTGAACTGCTCCGTCTGTTGGGGTGACTCCATACTCCTCGCCCCTAAAAGGGAGGACATACATCTCACTCAGAAACGAAACCTGCTGACTTGGCCTGTCCCCGTCCCATCCAGTTCCCGGGGGGCAGACGGCAAAGGGGTGCCCGCCCGGGTGTGGGTTGCCTGAACAACTCAGATATCCTCTGGGCAGCGTGTGAAGAACCGGAGGGGGGGGGGGGGGCTTGCGCAAAGGTCCTGGTCAACTCTGACCCCCTAAGGCCGCCAAACTGTCTGGGGCTTACTTTCCTTCCCCTTGGCTGTGACCGGAGTCGCTCAGCGGCCGCGATCACTGGACCATGAACCGCCGCTCATCCAGGATCGTTCCAGATTCCAGGTCAGCCAGGCGCCGGGAATCGGGGGGCGGGGGGGTGAGGGCTTGGAGGACGGGGGCCTGGGCTGGGTCCCCAGCAGCAGCGGGCTGGGTCTGGCCAGAGGGTGGAAGCCAGGCTGAGCCTGAACAGATCGATGCGCTCGGCTCGCAGCGCTGTCAGGGAAGCAAGTCCCGGACCAGCGGGAGCCCGGCGGCCAGCTCCGACTGGGCGGGACGCACTGGGGGGCGAGTCCCTATTGGCCGGCGGCTTGCGGGAGCTGGGCCCTGATTGGCCCGGCCGCCGGTGGGCGGTGGGGTTAAGCGCGTCGCCGCGCCCGGCCTAGGCGCCAGCCAGGAGCTGGGATCCCGCGCCAGGAGCCCGGTCCGCCCCGCGCCATGGGCCCCCGCCGCTGCCCGCGCCGCGCAGCCCTGCTCCCGGGGGGCCTCCTGCTCCTCCTGCTGCTCGCAGACCCGGCGCTTCCGACCGGACGCCCCCCTCCGGTGGTCCTGGGTGAGGCACGAGTCTAGTAGTGGGTCTGCTGGCTGTGCGTCGGGCAGGACCGGGTACGGGGGTGAGGGGGACTGTCTCCCCGGTTTGCATGGGCTCCGAGCACGGGGTAGGGGGACGTAGGGCCGTCTTGTCATCTGGGTCGGTCCGTCCGCCTCTGCCATGCTGGTCGCGGGTGTGGTCAACCTCGCTGTCACTTTCCCCTGTAGATTATGGGGTAAGGAGTGTTATTTGCGGTTGTCCATCTGTCTGCCTGTCCGCGCCAGTCCCAAACCTTGTCTTGCCGTATCCCATTTTTTTTTTTTTTAAATCTGGAAAGACTGAGACCCTTTGGCCCCACTCCAGAGGGCCGGTTTGGGGGTAAGGTGGCCCCAGAGTTGGCCCCAGGGGCCTTGGTGTTGACTTAGGCTTGACTGGTAGGCTGTCTGCCGCGACCCCTTCAGCCCCTTACATCTCGGAAGGCGTTGCGGAAAGGAGGCTCATTGGGGAAAGGATTCCTGTCTTAACCTGCCACCAGGACTCCCCCCGGACTGATCAGATGGGTAGTATTGGGCCCGAGGGAGGAGACCCTAGGGCTGTGGTTCTCAACCTTCTGGCCCTTTAAATACAGTTCCTCATGTTGTGACCCAACCATAACATTATTTCCGTTGCTACTTCGTAACTGTCATGTTGCTACTGTGATGAATCGTCCTGTAAATATCTGATCTGCAGGATGGTCTTAGGCGACCCCTGTGAAAGGGTCGTTCGACCGCCAAAGGGGTCGCGACCCACAGGTTGAGAACCGCTGCCCTAGGGAGTCTGAGGCTGGCTAAAGGCAGAGATAAGAGGTGGGGCCGTGGCTGTGAACAGATGTCAGGGAGCTTGCCTGCACTGTTATCCTTTCAGACCTACTTGGACTCAACTCTGTTGGGGCGAGGCGACCTCCCCTGCTTACTTACTACCCCCTCTTGGTCCTGACCCCTGACAGCTGTACAGGCGTCACGGCGTTTCCTTGCGGTGGGTGGTGGGCAGGGATGAGACTTCTGTCCTAGAGCTAGTGTGCCTGTGACCAGCCAGGACTCCTGAAGGCAGAGGCTTGCTGAGGTATACGTTACACACTGAGTCTGCATGACCCCCCTGCCTTTTTTGCTGGGAGTATTTTAATGGGGTTGATACAGGTGACAGATGGGTAAGACTGGCGGGTAGTTTGGTCCTAAGGCGTCCCCCACCGGGAGCTCTGGGCCATCAAATGCTTCAGGGGGATGCCGGGCCCAGGTTAATCATGGGAGTTGGGCACCCTTGGCTCTGCCTTCCTTAAGCTTCCAGGATGATCCCCGGAGATGAGGTCTGGGCTGGGCAAGCACAGAGAATCCACGGACCTAGTCAGGACAGGCTTCCTGGAGTATGCAGCTGGAGCTGTGGCCAGGAGAGTTTCAGGCACAGGGAACATACCGGAGGGAAGGAGGTAGGGAGTCCAGGCTGTCTGGAATGGAGTGGTTTGGTGGGGGGTGGAGGGGGGAGGGGGGAGGGAGGAGGGTGGGGGGAGTGGATTGTTGAGGCTCGTGACTGGTTGGACTTTATCCTGGGGGCCCGCAGGGAGTCATGTGTGAGTCTAAGGAGTTCTGAGTAAAAGGGTGTGGCCTTGGAACGTGTGTGGTCCATGAAAGGATTGCAGCCTTTTCTCCTGGATTGGTGCTAACTCATGAAGTCATTCTGTTCTCAGTTATCCTAGGTTGGATCAGAGGAGCCTCAGTCCCTCCCCAGAGTCATGGAGCAGTGGGAATCTTAGCCTGCCCAGGGAGTGAGGCAGTTGGTATTAATCCTGGGAAACCCCATGGCTGGCAGTGGACAAGCTGTTCCTGGTCACAGATCAGTAATCCGGAGAGGACCAGCCTCTATGGGTGGGGCTCAAATGGATAGTAGAGGAAGCAGAGGCCAGAAAAGTGGCACAGAAGAAGACCCTGAGCAGGGGGAAGGGACTGTAGTAAGCCATTTCTACCGCTCCCAGACTCAGTGTCCTCATCTATAAAGTGGGCATAATAAGGATGTTCTCTCCCAGTGTTATTTGAGGTGAAAGGCACGTGGATGGCTTTTACCCTAGTTCTAGGCTCAAGGTCTGAGGAAGTGACCACTGCTATTTTTAGAGGCCACACAGCCTGTCCAGTGTGAAAGGCATCCAGACAAAGCAGAACTGGTGGCTTCCTCTTTCAGCCATTTCCCATGGTGGAGATAATGACCAAGGTCTCTGTATTCCCCTGCCCAGTCCACAGGCCTGTCATGCTGGGGACTCCCCACTTCTGCACCCACAGCATGAAGGGAGGCGAAGGCAGGTGCTACAACTGCCTCCCGTGGCTGCCCCCAGGACATGGTGAGATGGTGCACAGGGAGGGCATGCCCTTTGCAGGGCTGGGTCCATAGTCCAAGCCCAGTGAATGCCAAGGAGAGCCAAGCGCTGGTTGTTCACTTCGTGATTATGGATCTTAAATAGGGATGAATATGGGAGGTGCTGAGAGCATGGCATGTGGGAGCAGGTGAGGCCGGAAAGGTCACTGGGAGTAAATAAACTTTAAAAGGCCTTGAATGCTACCTTGGGTGGGTGGCTTAGTTGTTTGGAACGTCGTCCCATACACCAAAAGATTGGGGGTTCAATTCCTGGTCAGGAAACATACCTAGGTTGCAGGGTCAATCCCCAGTCAGCATGTGCACAGGAGGCAACCAATCGTTTGCTTGCTTGCTTGCTTGCTTTCTTCCTCCCTTCCTCCCTTCCTCCCTTCCTCCCTTCCTCCCTTCCTCTCTTCCTTCCTTCTTTCCTTCCTTCCTTCCCTCCTTCTTTTCTTCCTTTCTCTTTCTCTTTCTCTCTCTCTCTCTCTCTCTCTGTCTCTCTTTCTCTCTCTCTCGTTAATAAACAGATGAGGATTAAAATCATAAAAATAAAGGCCTTGAACGCTGGGCAGTGAAGCAATGGGGACCGAGTTGAGTGTCACAAGCTCCCCAGGGCTCTGTGGAATCAATCGGCCAGTTCAAGCAGAGAGAAGTTACCCTTTAGGCCTGGTCTCCCCGATCCCACACCAGCTGTGACCAGAATGGTGTGTTGTTTCAGGGTAGCCATCTCCAGTGCTTGGTCCATGTGTACCCAGCTGCTAGGGCTTTGCAGATGGCCTCTCCTTTGGAACCTACCAGACTCTGGCCTTTAGCAAAGCCTGGGGACCTCAGTAGGTCAGCAGGTGCCAATAGGAGCTTCTTCCCATCGTGTTTCTGTTCATTGCCGTCCTCTGCGAGCCTGTCTTGGAGTGCTTTCTCCTTTGGCTGGCTCAGTGGCTCAGTGCTCTGTCCAGTTTCCCAATCCGGTCAGAGTGGACAAAGCCCTGCCTAGGACGGTAGAAGGCCTTTGGATTCAAGCCTTGAGGGTCTCCAGTCTGTCGGGCCCAGGGCCTCATGCATGTTCTGTGCCCCACTGTAGTGCCTGGCGATTTGGGCAACCAGCTGGAGGCAAAGCTGGACAAGCCGAAAGTCGTGCACTACCTCTGCTCCAAGAAGACGGACAGCTACTTCACGCTCTGGCTGAACCTCGAACTGCTGCTGCCTGTCATCATTGACTGCTGGATCGACAATATCAGGTGGGAGCTGGGGTACAGGCCGGGTGCTGCTCGCCAACTCAGCCTACAGAGGCCCCCAGAGTCCATTTCCAGATCATCCCCACCTAAGAGGCCTAAGGTCATTCCCCTTTCTCACTTCCCATTTCCTTAGTCTGCTTGGCACCGTCTTTGTGTCTCTCAGACAGAATTTCTGATTTCAGAGAGGAAGGGAGAGGGAGAAACATCAATAATGAGAGAAAATCATTAATTGGCTGCCTCCTGCATGCCCCCCATTGGGTTTTGAGCATGCAGCCTAGGCATGTGCCCTGACTTGGCATTGAACTGTGACCTCCTGGTTCATAGGTCGATGCTCAGCCACTGAGTCACAAGTCACACCAGCCAGGCTCATTTAGTCTTATAGCAACTCTATGGAAGAGGTGCTGTTTATAAACCAGTTTTATAGCAAGGACATCTGGAATCTCAGGTCAGTTACAAAACTTCCAGGGTCACTCAGCTAATAAGGGGCAAAACCAGGATTCCAACCCAGAATTGTATGACCCTGAGCTAAGTTTCCCTCTCAGACTGAGCTCCCTGAGGCAGGGACTCTACCTCTTTTATCTTTGTAGCGGTAGAACCTGGAATCCAGCTGGTGCTCAAAAAAATGTTCGAGCCGAATGGAATCTAACAAATTAAACATTTTTTCTTGGAGACGCACTCGCTGTCTCTCCAGGCACCCTGCCCTTCCCGTCGTTTAAGATGCCTGCTTGGTTGACGCTTTCCTCTTCTGTGTGTGTTTGTCATCAGCGTCATTTCTGGGCTGTTGATCTGCATTTCTATTTTTGTACCGGAGACGTGGTCTCGGTTACTGCCAATCGGAGGTGCGGGCTGACACCAAGAGGGGCTTATCTACCTTCATTGCTCCTCTGACCTGTTTGACTTTCACCCGGCACAGAGCTACCTTGGCTTTCCAGAACAATTTTCTGCACTTTGCTGAGTGGCCATTGGGGTGATCTACAGCTTGCCCTTGAGAGAGTAGGTCACCAGGACCTATTATTTGGGTCAATGTTCGGAATCCTGTCATCTTTCTGTAGCTAATCTTTAGGATGGGGTGGGACTCAGGATCATCAGGGACTGCTTATCTAGCTTGTGTCTTCTCGGGCACATTTGCCTCCTTGGCAGGGCTCCTGGTTTGGCATAAGGCCTTCCTCCTGTCTCCCACCACCCTTTCCTCATCATGTCTCTGGGGTTGGTCTCTCTACCCACACAATGGCCTCTGAGGTGTGCGTGGGGGGCGTCTCTCCGTCTGGTTCTGTTACGTGTTGCTCTCGTCATCTCCTTTGCCCTGTGATGTACTGTGGTGGCTTCTAGGAGCTGGATCCATAGAGAGGGAGCGATGGGAGCCTGTGAAGTTAGGTTGCCTTTTGGGGTCAAGTGTGATGTTCATGGCACAGCCAGGCCTGGTGCTTCCCTCTCCTAAACGGATCTGAGACCTGCATTCGGGGGTGGGTGACATTGAGGAGAGTGTCCTGGGCTCCTCTTTTATAAAAGTTTGATTTGAGAGAGAGAGAGAGAGAGAGAGAGAGAGAGAGATTTGTTGTTCCACTTATTTATTCATTCATTGGTTGATTCTTTATGTGCAATGACTGGGGATTGAACCTGCAACCTTGATGTATCAGGATGATGCTCTAACCCAGTGGTTCTCAACCTGTGGGTCGCGACCCCTTTGGGGGTCGAATGACCCTTTCACAGGGGTCGCCTAAGACCATTGGAAAACACATATGTAATTACATATTGTTTTTGTGATTAATCACTATGCTTTAATTATGTTTAATTTGTAACAATGAAAATACATCCTGCATATCAGATATTTACATTACGATTCATAACGGAAGCAAAATTACAGTTATGAAGTAGCCGCGAAAATAATTTTATGGTTGGGGGTCACCACAACATGAGGAACTGTATTAAAGGGTCCAGGTATTAGGAAGGTTGAGAACCACTGCTCTAGTGGGTATATAAGATAGAAGAGCCAGGGCTGAGGTAAGATGCCCTGGGGGCTTCAATGGATCATTACAGAATGATAAGAACAAGTGTTTAGTAAATAGAAGTTTGCCCTACCATATAATTAATGGTAATTATTATGGGCAAGGACCCTAATTCAAGTTAAAAGGAGGGGCAGCTAAAATTGTCTTTAGCTCAGAACAATACACAAGCAATCTTCAGTGACTAACTCTGAACCCGCAGTTACTTTTTGGTCTCCCTTGTATAAGAGACCAAACCTGAGGAAGAGAAGGGAGTGTGGCTCAGGACACAGGGCAGAATTGGGACTCAAATTCAGTGCCAACATTGGGTCACCAGCTCAGTATTCCCTCCTGACAGGCTGGTCTACAACAGGACGTCCCGGGCCACCCAGTTTCCCGATGGTGTGGATGTGCATGTCCCTGGCTTTGGGGAGACCTTCTCACTGGAGTTCCTGGATCCCAGCAAAAGCAGTGTGGGTATGTGGTCCTTCTCATGCTCTCTGGGGAATGAGGCTGGAGGTTTTGCTGGACTCTAGTGTGGGAGGAACCACTCAATTTGAAGGCAGAGTCGTTCTCTGATCAGTGTGGGCAGAGAGCACTCCTTCAGGGACCTCCCTGCAGTAGAGGTCACAGTGTCCTTGGCAGGCATGTTATAGGTGGCTGGCACTGGCAGTACCCTCTGTAATCCTATGCATTTCTTTCTTTTTTTTGTTTTGTTAATCCTCAGCGGAGGATATTTTTCCATTGATTTTTAGAGAGAGTGTAAGGGAGAGGGAGAAGGAGAGAGAAACATCGATGTGAAAGACACATCGATTGGTTGCTTCCTGCACTCACCCCGACCAGGGCCAGGGAACCTGCAACTGAGGTACGTGCCCTTGACTGGAATCAAACCTAGGACCTTTCAGTCGCTTTATTCACTGAGCCAAACCGGCTAGGGCTCTTTTTTTCTTTTTTTTTAATGAATTTTTTAAAAAATATTTTTATTGATTTTTTATAGAGAGGAAGGGAGAGGGATAGAGACCTAGAAACATCTATCAGCCGCCTCCTGCACACCCCCCACCAGGGATGTGCCCACAACCATGACCGGAATCGAACCTGGGGACCCTTCAGTCTGCAGACCGACTCTCTATCCACTGAGCCAAACCAGTTAGGGCTCTTTTTTTTTTTTTTTTTTTTAATTGACTTTAGAGAGAGGAAGGAAGAGAGAAAGAAAGAAAGAAATATTGATTGGCTGCCTCCTGCACGCCCCCTTCTGGGGATGGAGCCTGCAACCCAACTTGTGCCCTGACCAGGAATTGAACTGGTGACCTCTTGGTGCATGGGACATGGGACAACGCTCAACCAACTGAGCCACACCAGTCAGGACTAATCCTGTACATCTCTGTGTATAGGTTCCTATTTCCACACCATGGTAGAGAGCCTTGTGAGCTGGGGCTACACAAGGGGTGAGGACGTCCGGGGGGCCCCTTACGACTGGCGCCGAGCCCCAAGTAAGTGATCACCCTTGTTTCCCGCTGAGGTCATGGGAGGTGGGGACAAGGGGTCACAGTCACCATAGGCCCTGGGCTCTCCCCTACTCCTGGTCAGTCTGTCCTGTCTTTCCCCCTCCGTTACCCCCAGGATTTCTGGGTCTCTGAGCCCTGGAGAGAGATAGTGAGTCTGAGGAGGGGGAAGGGGAGCCCCTTTGTTACCTTCATTGAATGGGAGGGGAAACCATATTACTCCCACTTGAATTGTAGCATCCTCTCCTAGTCCTGGGTCTGGCCTGAGAGACAGTCATAGTTCAGGCCCCAGGACCCTTCGCGCCTGACTCCCGCCTGGCTCTGGCCTGCAGATGAAAATGGGCCCTACTTCCTGGCCCTCCGGGAGATGATCGAGGAGATGCACCAGCTGTATGGGGGCCCCGTGGTGCTGGTTGCCCACAGCATGGGCAACATGTACACGCTCTACTTTCTGCAGCGACAGCCACAGGCCTGGAAGGACAAGTATATCCGTGCCTTCGTGGCACTGGGTGCGCCCTGGGGGGGCGTGGCCAAGACCTTTCGCGTCCTGGCCTCAGGTAAGAAACTGCCTGGTCCAGCATGGGGGGCTGGTGTTGGGGGTGGCTTCCTCTCTTCCCCTCTACAGTGTCCTCCTGGGGAACCCTTCTTTCTCCAGAATGGTATTCTTTTCCCAATAATGTCACCTCTCTAGTTGAGGACCTTGGTTATCTGTGCACGTGTCTTACAGCATGTACATGGACATAACTCTTGGTCATGCAGGTGCTTGCTTGTGCACATGTGTACACGCACTCTGCTCAGGCCTGGCTGCCTAACTTGGTTTGACCCAGAGTTCTTTGGGGGAACCTTCTCCCTCTCCCCTATCCTCATACTCACGCTTTCATTCCCACCTTTGCCCCAGAGAAGGAAGGCTAGACGCCAGTTTCCTGTTTATGAGTTGCACCTGCATGTGCAGCAGCTCAGAACCTCTGTTGGCAACACAAGGAGGAAGCAGGTGCAGATCTGTTTGGGCCTGCTTGCTAGGCAGTTGTGAAAGTCACCTTTTTCCCCATTCCATTTCTCCCCAATTTACCTGAATTTTATTTTTTGTTTTAAATATTTTAATTGATTTTTTTTTTAATGGGAGAAGAAGGAAGAGAGAGAAACATCTGTGTGAGAGTGAAACATGGATCAGCCACCTCCTGCATGCCCCCCTAACCGGGGATTGAGCTCACAGCCCTTGGCTGGGTGCTGACTGGGAATTGAACCGACAACCTTCAGTGCACAGGACAACACCCAACCAACTGAGCCATGCCAGCCAGGGCCACCTGCATTTTCATGACTGTCAGGATCTGCCAGCTACAGCCATAGGGCTTCCCTCCCTCTGCCAGAACTGGTGTGAGCCCCATGGCCCCTCACTTTAGGAGCCATAAACCAGGATTGTGCCTCTGGGCTGACAACCTGCTGGTTCACCTTGGATAAGGTCAGTGCCCACAGGGCTGGGCCAACCATCTGATGAGCTTTCTTCCTCAAGTCACCGGCACTGCCTGATCTGCTTGTTGATCAACGGATTGTTGTGATCAGGTCAGACCAGTGCCTGTCCCTGTAGTGACCCTGGATTGGCTTTGCCTCAGATACTGGGAAACTGTTCTTTCAGGCCCTGGCAATCTGGGAGCAGGACGGTGGTGGGAAGGGTGATAGTCATGGACCCCTAGGTGGGGGCCTCCCTTTCCTCAGGAGTCTTAGAGCCAGGCCCCGCCAGGCAGAGCAGTGGTTCTGTGGTCAGTCAGAGAGGTAGAGTGATGGGTGGCCATGGGTCCTCAACAGGGTCAAGAGGCTCCCGTTCCCAAGTTCCAGCTCACCCTCTGGAACTTTCACTGGCAACTGGGTGTGTGTGTATTGTTGGCATTCCTGTGTTTGAAGGACTCATGCTCTAGTCTGCAGACCTGGCTGCCCGGGTCAGCGACAGGCAGGACTGGCTGGCTGCAGTTCTAAACCTAGAAAAAGAAAAATATTTGCATAGCTCATTGTAATTTAAAAAAAAAAAAAAAAGGATTGTGCCTCTGGGCTGACAACCTGCTGGTTCACCTTGGATAAGGTCAGTGCCTACAGGCCCAGTGATAATTCACCTTGTGGGTGTGTGTTGCCTAAATCCCTGGTGAAGAAATGCAGAAGGAAAGAAACAAGCGGTTGGGTGCTTCCCAGATGTGGCAAAATTACAGGGAAACAATAAAAGGGAATGCAGGCGCGGGAGTTATAATGGTAACTGGAGAGATTGGTGTGCTGACTGGGCCACTGGTTGGCGTCCAGCAGGGGCCGTGGTGGTGAACATGGTGCCCAGCCAGCTTGCACTCCTGAGTACTGACTGACTGGAGCCCTCTCCCTGCAGGGGACAACAACCGGATCCCAGTCATCAGTCCCCTGAAGATCCGGGAGCAGCAGCGGACTGCTGTCTCTACCAGCTGGCTGCTGCCCTACAACTATACCTGGTCACCTGAGAAGGTCTTTGTACGCACATCCACGACCAATTACACGTTGCGCGACTATCGCCAGTTCTTCCAGGACATCGGCTTCGAAGACGGCTGGCTCATGCGGCAGGACACGGAGGGGCTGGTTGAAGCCATGGTGCCACCTGGCGTGCCACTGCACTGCCTCTATGGCACGGGTGTCCCCACACCAGATTCCTTCCACTATGAGAGTTTCCCAGACCGTGACCCTAAAATCTACTTTGGTGATGGCGACGGCACTGTGAACTTGCAGAGTGCCCTGCAGTGCCAGACCTGGCGCAGCCGCCAGGAACACCAGGTCTCACTGCAGGAGCTGCCAGGCAGCGAGCACATTGAGATGCTGGCCAATGCCACTACCCTGGCCTATCTGAAACTCCTGCTCCTTGGGCCCTGATTCTTGTGCCAGGCAGGGCTGTGGGATGGCTTGGCCACAGCTGCTGCTCTTGACCTCCCGAGCTGCCGTGGCCCATGAGTTTAGCAGTTTGTAACTGACCTTCCAAGGCCATACGTCTTGGGTTATGAAACATCTGCCGTTGGGAAGTGCCGTTTCTTACCCTTTCTCTGGGAGAGAGGAAGGAAGAAATAGTCTGGACTCACTCAAGGGACCCTTAATGGAGAGAACGCTGCTGCTGATGGAATCGTTGTGACCTCAGGACCGGCAGCAGGTGGATTGGCTGCACCTGGATCCAATCCCCCAACTCAGGGTCCATGTGTTCCTGCTACTCCTGTGGCCATTTCACATTGCCCACTAGGCCCTGGCCCCTCAGACTTCCTGTGAGGGATATCACTGAGCTGTGGTCCCTGCCCCCAGAGATCCCAGCGATGGGCTCCTTGTCCCTAGGGTGATCCTTCCCACTGGCTGGCCACAGGTACCACTGCCACTGGCCACGGGTAGCTGGAGCTGCTGGCTTCCCTGTGGCCTTGCTGCACAACAGCCCAACTGTGGCTCTCTGGGGGCAGCCCGTTTCCCCTGCAGGCAGGGGTGGGCTGTGTTTTCTGTGGTTCCCAGGCTGTGGGGCATTCACTCCTACCTCCCACACCTCCAAGAATAGCCTCGCTGAGGAGTGGGCAGCCCCCCCCCCCCCCCCGTTCTGCAGGCTGTATCCCAGGAGCTCTGATCCCCTGGTGGGCTGTCACCGGTTGACAGTATCGATGCTGGCTCCCTTCACCCTAGACCTGCTATTCAGGACTCAGTGCCATAGCCTTTTAGATCCTGATGAAGAAAGAGAACTCAAGATCGGACCAAGGTGACTCAGAGCTTCCCTAACCTGACCTTTTTTTTTTTTTTTTTAACCTGACCTCTTGCTAACCCCATCACCATATTGTCACCCTGCCATAGGGTTTCTCTAGCACCCACGTGGGCCGGCACAGGGCTGAGAGGAGGTTGGGCTCCCGCCCACCCTGCCCAGCACCTACCTCCACCAGGCAGCACAGTGGTGTTTAGTCTGCAGGGACTAGTTCAGGAACTTGAGTGGGCCCCTGTGAGAGCCAGGTGCCTTGGAGCCCTCCTGCGGGGTTCCTGTCTGCCCCCAGATGCTGCGTGGGTCGAGCATGTCAAACTCAAAGGCTAACATGGGCCAAATGCATGAGGCATGCGGCCCGTGGGCTGCGAGTTTGACATGCTTGGTATGGTCTTCCTATGACAGCCGAGCTGGAGAGTCTATCTGTCTCTGAGTGGGCAACAGCTATAGGCCAAGACTTGGTTCTAGCCTCTAGGGTGAGGGCCCAAAACCACAATCAGGCTGGACTGTGCTGCCCTCTCACAGGTTTCTTTGGAGCCGGATTTTCTCTGTTGCGTACGTACCCAGCGTCTGTCTCCCTGTGTTCCTGAGGGGTGGGCCCCCTATCGGGCTCTGAGCAGGCTGTATCTTGATTGTGGCAATAAAAGTATTCTGGATGCTGTAAAGTTGCCTGGCCTAGGCTCTATTCGGAGTGTGAGAGGAGGGAGCTAGTGGAGGGGTAAGAGGGCTAGAGAGCAGGTAATCGGGCCAGGTCTTTCCTGCGGCCTCGGTGGGTTCTCTCAGCACCGAAGCGTGGCTCCTATGCACCGCTTTGGGCTTTATCCTCCGGCCCCTTCTCCTGGAATCTAGTTCCCCTCCTGGGACTAAGAACCAGGACCTGAAACATTCCTTTTTTTAAAAAAAAAAAAATATTTTTTTATTGATTTCAGAGAGGAAGGGAGAGGGAGGGAGAGAGAAATAGAAACAGCAATGATGAGAGAGAATCATTGATCAGCTGCCTCCTGCACAACCCCTAATGATTGAGCCCGCAACCCGGGCATGTGCCCTTGACCAGAATCAAACCTGGGGACCCTTCAGTCCGCAGGCCAACACCTCTATCCACTGAGCCAAACCAGTTAGGGCTGAACCATTCCTTCTGGAATGCAGCTCCTGCTCCTGCCTGGTCAGCAGGCCCTATATGCCACCCCAGATCGGGGTACCAGAGACAAGACTGCGGGTCACCCTGGCTGGACTCCCCTTCCCAGCTTTCTCTTCTCTCTCAGCTTGTCGGTCTCAGCATCCTTTGAACCTAGAGTTCTTTTTAGGATGCCACCCTTCTTTCTTTCAGCTCATCTGTCCTGCTAGGGGACAGAGTGCGACTGAGGGAGGCTGAGACTGCTATGGCCAAGATGGGCAGAGATGGACTGAGAGACTGGGGAGCAAGTGGAAATGGATGAAGACAGAGAGTCTGATACAGGAACACATGCACAGGGATGGGGTCCAGGCCTGAATTCCCTAGTGCAGAGCCCAGAGCCAGGCAGGGGCGTGTTGGGGGGGGGGGGGGGGGAGCTCTAGTTCCTGTCTACAGGCCAGGGCCAGCCTGGGCTTCAGGCGTTGAGACATCCTGGAGGCCACTAGAAGGCGCTCTGAACCCTCCCACCGCGCTAGGTATTGGCTAAACCTGGAAGAAGCGCTGGCCCAGAGAGGGCGAGGGTGCCCAGGGAAACAAAGTCCAGCTGCATCGCTGGCCTTGGCAGAAGGATGACAACAGGGAAAGGAGCAGACCCTCACCCCCAGGCACTGCCCGGCCTGACTCCCAGCTCTGCCTTGATTACCCGCCCGTTCGGGCCACGCCCTGGTGGTGGCCTTGCACTCCCATTCACCCCTGACCCATTTCAGCTGAACCGCCCCCCTCTGTTCACAGCTGCAGAGAGAGCATGGAATCAGAGCAGGCTTCAGGACCAGCAGACTGGGGTGCAACTCTGGGCTCTGCCAGCTCAGCCAAGTAGCCTGTAGACTCTCCTTGTTACCAGACAGGGACTGCCCCCATGAGGGCCTTGACTTCATGCAGGAAAGATTTCACAGCATTTTGAGAGAAGATTCCAGGTGATTTTGAGAGTTCGTTCGTTAAAGCTGGGGGCAGCGAAATAAGGAAGGGCTAAGGAGAGAAGAAGCAACAGGAGAGAGACTAGCGGGGCTGCTATTGCTCTCAAGAACATTATGAGAAGGAAATGGGCCAAGGCGGGGCTGCCGTCAGCTCACTGGCCAGTCAGAAGGAAGGGGGCCTTAGAGACAGGCCCCTTGGTTGCAAGTCTCAGGTCCCTTAGAGTTGAGGGGATGCCCAGGGGCATGCTCCCGGGAGGAAGAGTGGATGCTGATTCCTTAGGCTTGGGTTTTGAAGGCTGAGAGTTTAGGAGAGGTCTTAGGGAAGGATCTCAATAGAATAGTCATCAGCTTTTCAAAGTGAATACTTTCAGGATCATGGTCACCACTGATTGGCGCCAGGAAGAGAGGGTCAATAGTTATCGCAGCTGGTCCTGGCATCGCCCATCTGGTTTTGCTGCTTTTATCGGCTTAGAGCTGAAATACAACCAAGGCCTAGATGTTATCTGTTATCTCTAGGGTGGAAGGGTCAGGGGGGTCTAACCCGCATAGCCAGGGATATACCAGAGGAGGAAAGACCACCCTGGTGACGAGGTCTGGCACCAATTCTTTTTGTCCATTGCTAGGCACCCAGGGATTTCCACCCTGGTAACCTCCTGTATCTGCTATAAAGTGCTCGGCCAGTGTGTTCAGCTATCTGTCTGTCTCAGTTTCCCCATTCCACCTGCCAAAGAATTTTCCTAGCTTCTTACTATCCTGTATCAGCCTGACTTTCCTGAGCCTCAGTTTGCTCATCTGAAGAATGGGGACAAACAAATATACCGAGTAACACTGGTGGTGCTGGAGGACATCTGACTTAGTACTTACGTGGTGCAGAGTGGGCTTTCAGCGGTGGGCTGCTGTAACGGTGTGAGACCGTGAACTCCCGTCTTCAAAACCCTCAAGACAAGTACGCAGGGTGTGCCCGCCCATGCCTTCCTTCCCTCTCACGTGTGCGTCTCCTGAACTCTTAAGGGTCCCACTTACAACCAGGGGAACAATGGGCAGCTGCAGTTCGATCCGGCTAACCCCCTGAACCTGTCCCCAACACCCCCTTTTCTCTGACTTCCCTGTGAGCCAAAGCAGCCCAGCCTGGGCTCTCCTGTTGCTTCTCCTCTCCTAAGCCCTTGCTTGTTTCACTGTCCCCAGCTTTAATAAACGTATTCTTAAAATCACCTGGCCTCATGTTGTGAAATCTTTTCTGCATGAAATCAAGAACCCAACACAAATCAGGCCAGCGGAGGCAGCCCCGCTCCGGGCCTGGTCCCTTTTCCGGTAACACTGGGAGCTGGAAGGTTGTATATGTGGCTTTTGCAAGGACAAGTGGACTGGCTGCTACCGAGTGACACGAGTGTCCAGAGCCCTTCCTCTGCCTGGCCAGGTAGGCAGGAGAACTGATCTAGGGGGCAAAGGGCCAGGCTCTAATGACTCCAAATATGCATAAACTCTCACTGACACTTAGAGGTATTCCAAGCAGAGAGTATGAGGGCAGCACCCTTGAGGGCTCTTCAAAGTTCATCTCAGGTCCACCGTACGGAGGAGGATGGAGGGGTTTTTAGGCAGAGGAGACATGAAGTCATTCCAATCTGTATTTTCAGAGCACCCCCTACCTGGTGGGGATGAGTTAGAACAGTGGTTCTCAACCTTCCTAATGCCGCAACCCTTTAATACAGTTCCTCATGTTGTGGTGAGCCCCAATTTCATTGTTACAAATTGAACATAATTAAAACATAGTGATTAATCACAAAAACAATATGTAACTATATATGTGTTTTCCGATGGTCTTAGGTGACTCCTGTGAAAGGGTCGTTCCACCCCCAAAGGGGTCGCGACCCACAGGTTGAGAACCGCTGAGTTAGAGGGAGCAGGACAGGGACTGGGAGGAGATGACCGCTGGGGAGCTGGAGGAGGATGGGCCCAAGTGCTGCCCATCTCTGGCTGGGTCACTGGGTGGTGGGGGACAGACGTTTGGGTAGGGCTAGATGGAACCAAAGGATGTGCAGTTGTGAATACATTTCTGGGGGACATGACTCCTCATGGCCCAGGAGAGAGACAGGGCTTGAAGTGTGGACAGGAAGCTACAGGGGAGTGCTCAGCTGCCTCTAAGGTCAGGAGGCCCTAGACAGAACCATGGCCATTAGAAGGAAAGGAGCCCTCGGAGATGGAGAAGGAGCAGCCAGCGGGACAGGAAGAGGCAGGAGGGTGCAGTACCCTAAGAGGGGTGTCAGCAGGGTCCAGCAAGATGAGGATGGAAAATGTCCTCAAGCCTGAACCCCAAAAAGGCCGGAAGCCCAGCAGTGTCCATGGGCCTGTGTGTGTGTGTGTTGGGGGGGGGGGGGGCTCCATAGGTGAGTGCCATGTCTGAGTTGTGAATGTGGAGGACAAGTCCTGCGTCTGCGTCTTCCTAGGATCGGAGTGGAGGGCTGGCTGCCCAGGAGGTGAGGCTGTCAGAGCTCCTTATGTAAGCTGTGTGTGTCCCCCTGGCTGGGGGTCCCCTGGTTGGGGGCCCGGCCGGGGGCCAGAGGGGATGGGGGTTTGGGGCCGGTGGGCGCCCTCCGCGGGAGCCGGGGTAGCTCCGTGCAGCGCCAGGGAGTGGCACGCCAGTTGGCACCGGAGGCCGGGCCAGGTCACGGCCGCGTGGAGCCCGGCATGGCCGTCCTGGGGACCGGCTGCCAAGTGCACGCAGAGGCCGGGAGAGCACACGTGGGTCGGGCCGCTGAGGCCGGGGCGGACGGCTGCCCGCAGGCCCCGAGCGGAGGAGCCGGGCGCCCTGTCCCGAGGCGGCGCGCGCTGTCGCGATCCGGCCGCAGGTGACGTGGCGGGGCGGGGCCTGGGCCGGGGCGGCGGGGGTGGCGGCCGCGCGACCGAGCATCCTGGTGCCGCCTGGCCACCCGCGAGGTAACGGGCCGCGGGCAGGCGCCGGGGGCAGCGGGGCCGCGGGGCGGGGCTGCGTCCTGCGGGGCCGATCTCCCCGCGTGGTCCCTGCGGCCGCTGCCCGGGGCGGGATGCGGGCCTGGGGCAGGGCGTGGGGCGGGCGGGCCGGGCCACGTGATGGGCGCTGCGGAGGAGCGCGACCCTGCGTGCGGGAGGGACCTCCCGCTGGCGTGTAAGGCTGAGCGTGTGTGTGTGTGTGTGTGTGTGTGTGTGTGTGTGTGAGAGAGAGAGCGAGAGAGAGAGCGAGAGAGAGAGAGAAGCCCAGAGCCTGAGGGTGACTGTGAGTGTGCAAGACCTGAGTGTGAAGGCGGCACCGTGAGTGTGAGAGAGCCTGTGGGGGTGGCCCCGAGCAGGACCCTGACTGTGTAGGAAAACGGGAAATTTCCCGTGTGAGCCCCGCTGGCGGGAAAGGACCGGTGCTGAGAGCGGAGGGAGGAGGAGGAGGGGAGGCAGGAGCGGGGCGGGAGGCGGGGGCTGCAGGGGGTCGGGCTGCGTGCGGTCCCGCTGGAGCCGGGAAGCGGTGCTCCTGTCCCAGGGTCCTTTCCAGCGCCTCCGCCTCCTGGCATCTTGTTTGCTCATCTCTTGTCATAAATGGGAGGAGATATTTGTGAAACATTGTGAGAATTCTCCACTAAGCACTGAGCAAACAGTCTGGGTCCTGTGTAATGGGCCTTGTAAGTGGGACTCAGCCGGTCGTTGAACAGATGTTTCCTGAGCACCTCTCGTGCGCGCCGGCCGTGTGCTCGGTGCACGGTTCAGAAGAGTTCGGTCTCTGCCCGCGACGGGGGGAGCAATCACGGCGCAATCACGGCCAGCGCATCCCGCGCGGAGGTGGCAGACTGGGGGCCCATCTGGGGCGTATCTCTGAAAGCTGTGCCCAGGTCTGAAAATCGGGGAGGAGCAGGCTGTTGAAAGCCGGGGCGTGCTCTCAGAGATGGTTGCCCACGTTGCTCAGGTCCCATTCGTGCTAATGGTTTTTACGCCCCGACTTGGGTCTCAGGCTGTCGTTTATGTTCTTATATCTGATGTTCCTTTCCTGATAAATATGTGGAAAGCCACAAGCATGAATTCCCCCCCCCCCCCCCCCCCCCCGCCCTATCTTCCTCCTTCCCTGACTGGCTGTGGACTTTTATGGCAGACCAAAAATAAATAAATACCAGTTCTGTGACCAACCTCCTGGCACCTCTTGGTACAGGAAATTTCCTGACCTCTGTCTCCAGGATGTAGATAATTTCTACAAAAGTGACGCAGATGTTATTCTGGGGACAAGGGGCTGGGGGCAGCAGCTGTCTAGATATGAATGATTCGGGGGTGACGAGGCTGGTTCTCTGGTTCCTTTCGGAGGCTGTGGGTGAGTGGAACTTCCCAGGAATTGAGTGCTGCCCCTGCCAGGCCTGTAAAACTTGGACTTTTTTTTTTTTTTTACAAAGATAAATATGGGCTGCTGCTTACTAGGCTCTTTTTTTTTTTTTTTTGGATAAATTACCTGTTACTCTTCATTGCAGAGATTAAATGGCCAAGACAGACAAGTGGAATTAGGCCTCGGTGTGGAGACTTTATTGTCTTCATTTAGGATGAGGTGGCTAATGAAACTGTGATGTTTGCTTGTGTCTTCGCAGGTGAATGTTATTGCTCTGTTCTCTGTTAAACTTTCTTGGATCTTTGAGGTTTGGAAAGAGTTTTAGTTATATGCGCACAAGACTTGTAAAAAGACTTTATTATATTAATAAAGTATATAATACATTATCTCTTTCTAAAGAGTAATTGTGGTGGTTTATAATGAAAGGTCTTAAAACGAGGCTGTTAAAAAGAAATAGAAAACCAAAGCCATGGAAAAGACTAGATAGCAAATACTGTTGAAAAGTAAGGGTATTTATTCACTGAGATTGGAGCTGAATTTGATCTTGAGGTTTCTGGTATCCCATGTAAAAAGGCCAACGTAAAGACTGAGTCACATACACTTTGTTATTTGATAGAAGTACTATATATATATATATATATATATATATATATATATATTTTAAAGTTTAAGCATTAAAAAATTAATGCATACTCACTGTGGAAAATTTTAAGACTCAGAGAAGTTAAAAAAAAAAAAAGTCCTCTGTGTTACCAACATTAAGATTTTGGTATGTTTCTCAACAGCACCCCCCCCCCCCAATAGTTATCAATTATAAAAGAGGTTTTTTTTTGTTTTTTTTTAAAATATATTTTATTGATTTTTTACAGAGAGGAAGTGAGAGAGATAGAGAGTTAGAAACATTGATGAGAGAGGAACATCGATCAGCTGCCTCCTGCACATCTACTGGGGATGTGTCCGCAACCCAGGTACATGCCCTTGACCGGAATTGAACCTGGGACCTTTCAGTCCACAAGCCGACGCTCTATCCACTGAGCCAAACCGGTTTCGGCTATAAAAGAGGTTTTTAAACTCCACCTTGTAAAATATTCTTTGTAATTGCATTTTGAAAGAGCCCCTTTCCCCCCTGAAAATTGCATTTAATTGTTTTCTGTCTAAATTTTCATAAGTACGCCGAAACCGGTTTGGCTCAGTGGATAGAGTGTCGGCCTGCGGACTGAAAGGTCCCAGGTTCGATTCCGGTCAAGGGCATGTACCTTGGTTGCGGGCACATCTCCAGTGGGGAGTGTGCAGGAGGCAGCTGGTCGATGTTTCTCTCTCATCGATGTTTCTAACTCTCTATCTCTCTCCTTTCCTCTCTGTAAAAACTCAATAAAATATATTTAAAAAAAAAATAAATTTTCATAAGTAAATTTTAGTGGTCTGGTGAATTCCTTCATTATTTGCTGCAGGAGCTGGGAAAATAGGATGGAAACCTGCTAGAAAGCTGCATTGTGTCCTTAAAGTGGGGTTTAACACTGGTTTTCAAGACAGGAACTTATCGGGTGCCCTGAGTGATTTAATGGAAATGGTCTTCGACAGTGATTTTAAAGACTGTGTATTTTGGGACTGAGAGGTGACTGATAAGTGTGTGTGATCTGCACATACCACTTTCTTTTATCAATTGAAGACAAAAGGATAGTCAATTCCGAGGTGATCTGGTAGAATTTTGTTGCACCCACCCTCCCCACAAATACTGGGCTGCTTACCTAGAGATGGCGGGCTAATTACGAACTCTGTTGTCATCAGTGATGTCCATCCCTTTGCTGCAGAAAGGTTTGCAAGTCTACTCCGTGGGGACAGGATAAACAGGACACCTCACACAGTAACCCACTGCTTTTTGAGACTGTTGTTGTGACCAATTAAAGGCTGAGGAATTAAAAACCGCGGGCTGTGACAAAATGGGAGGAACCACTCGCTGTCTTCGCCTAGCTTCTCTGAGTGATCACTTCCCTTTAGTTCAGCCTTTGCTGCTGCTGCTCTGGGGAGCAAGTGGCTCAAGGTGTTTAGCGTTTGCACGGTTATTCCTCCCCCCCCCCCACTCCCATCTTTTTACCTGTATCTTATTTATGTCTTTTTTTTTTTTTTTTTAAAAATAGGTTTCCTATAGACTGCATGTTGGGTTTTGCATTTTTGGGTAATCTTAATCTCTCAATGTCTTGCATAGGGTTTGTTGTGTATTTTCTGTTCTAGGTGTTTTCTGGGTTGTTTTTTTTTTGTATATTTTTATTCAATGATCATGGACTGAGTACGGATCCTGTCCTAGGCCTTGCATTGGGGGCTGCTGACACAGACAAGGAGCTCACAAACTAGTTGGGAGAGACTGACGCTAAGTAAATGCAGCAACAGAGTGAGGTGGCTGCTAAGGCAGAAGTGTAGACTAGAAACCTTAGGAGTACAAGGAGATGTGTAGAGAAAGAGGGCAGTCAGGATATTATTATTATTATTATTTTTTCCAGTCAGGATATTATTGAGGGAAAGGTGGGCGAAGAAGAGTGTTAGAGGCAGAGGGCTCAGTGCGAACAAAGACGTGTGTGTCTGGTAGGCGCCAGGGTTTAGGAAACTGCAAGTAATTCAGTGGGACTGGACTGCGGGGGACTGTGTGCGGGAGGGGATTAAGCCCTGCTAAGAAGGTTGGAATTTGTCCTAAAGGCCTCAGACAGCACCTGAGGGAGGGTTCCTAACTGAGCTCTGGTACTGATGGCGTAGATAGTAGGAGCCAAAGCTGTTTTTTCCCCATTGGAAGTCTGTCTCCCACCCCTGACTTGCCCCCATCTCCTGCATCGAGTCCTATTGCAGGTACCAATTTTATTTTTCTCAGAATTCGTGTAACTACTTAGACAAGAACTATGCTGGGGCGTTCCATTTTCAGGTCTTCTGGATCTTTGCTGATTTTATTTATTTATTTATTTATTTTTCATTAAATCTTTATTTTTTTTTGAGGGGAAGGAGGGGGACGGGAAAGGCAGGGTGTGCTCTGGGGAGGGGAAGTGCGCTGACAATCTTTATTGTGTCCCCCTATTTTCCCCCACTGACCCCTTCTAGCCCACCCCCGCCTGCTGATTTTATGTGTACTTGTTCTGTTGATGATTGAGAGAGGTGTGCTGAAGTCTCCAACTATAGTTTCGGATTTGTCTATTGCTGCATTCAGATCTATCAGTTTTTGCTTCATGTATTTTGAAGCTGTGTTGTTGGAAGAGATATATATTTAGAATTGACTTCTTGGTGAATTGACCTCTTTGTCATTATGTAATACCCCTCTTTATCCCTAGCAATGTTTCTTATTCTGAAGTCTATTTTGTCTCATGTTCATATACCTACTCCATGTTTCTTTTGATTAGCGTTTGCATGGTTATTCCCCCCCCACCCCATCTTTTTACCTGTAACTTATTTATGTCTTTTTTTTTTTTTTTAAATAGGTTTCTTATAGACTGCATGTTGGGTTTTGCATTCTTAGGTAATCTCTCAATGTCTGTCTTTTAATTGGTATGTTTAGATCATTTACATTTCATGTTATTTTTTTATATGGTTGGATGAGAATCTGCTGCCTTGCTAGTTTTCTGTTTTCTATTAGTTCCTTATGTTCTGTGTTTCTTTCTTCCTGCCTACCTTTGGACTGGGCGCTTTTATGATCTGTTTTATCTCCACTGTTGGCTTATTATTTATACCTCTTTTTTTTTTTTTAAATTGGTTGTCCTAGTTTTACAATGTATATCTTTAATTAATCACAGTCTGCTTTAATTAAATTGCATAATTTCACAGATAAAACCCTAACAGTATAACTCTCAATTCTTCCTCCGTATCTTTGTACTGTTGTTGTCGTACATTTTGCTTTTACATGTGCTCTAAGTCCACAGTACATTACTACTATTTTTGCTTCTATTCTAAAGCAATGAAAAATAAACAACAAAAAAGTATTTTAAAATATTTACCTCAGGCCAATTGATATTTCCCTGCAACTCTTGGAGGCTCTATTCTGTTTTATTTTTTTCACTTTTTCCCCATTTGGACTCTTGTGGTTTTCATTCCTTTGCTGAGATTACGCATCTGTTCTTGAATGCTGTCCAATTTTCCTATGAGAACGTTTATCTATTAATTGTTAACCTACAAATAAAAGGCCAATGTGAGAGGCAACAAACATTTGAGATCTAAAACAATAGCACTGGTTCAGGTAGAGAGGATTAGGCGGTGAAGGCAGAGAGAGGGAGGGAAGGGGAATGATGACATGAAAAGGAGGGAGTTTTTGTGGGTGTGAATAAGCTAAGGAAGGAATTTCCATAGGTGCCGATAAGCTAACAATAGAAATTTAAAGAATGTCTTTAAATTTCAGGCCTCCAGCCCAAAGGTTATTTTAGCCAGTCTTAACTTTCCAGAAGTTTGAAAAGTAAGATATGCAAGGCAGTTCTTCCGGGATGGGAGTTCCTCCTCCATGTCAGAGCGACTTTGCTTGTATTGTTTTTCACATAGTCATAGTTATTTTCATTCCCCTGTCGGTAATTTCAATAGCTGGGTCATCTCTAAGTCTTATCCTATTGACTACTTTGCCTCTTGATAGTGGGTTGTTGCTCTTGTTTTATTCTGTGTGTTGCTTGTAGTTTGTTATCGATTGCCAGGTGTAGGCACATACCATTAATTCTGGGACACGAGCACCCCTCTTCTTTGACTAGGCTGTTGGTGTAGAAGTTTGAGTTTGTTAGGAGGGGAGTTGTGTTTGGGTTTTGTTGTTGCTGTGGTTTCCTTTTGTGTATCAAGGGCTTGGGGTCAGGTTTGCTGGAGGGAGGGTGTTTCCTGTGTTTTTGCTCCACGTTGAGCTTTAAGCCTTTCTGCACCTGTGCCCGAGGCTCAGCCGACCACAGTATTCTTGTTGCTGGGTGCTTGCTACAATTGTTTTGGTTCAGCCTCGCCTTAGGCAGGCCCTGTTTCCCTGGCTCTGGGCGTGGATGGATCTTTCTGGGTGACCCCACTCCTCCCCCAGAGGTAGGACACCTCTAATGCTCTACCTCTGGATCCAGATTTTCTTCCTCAGCTGTTTTGGCAGTGGTGACAGTTTGCTGCCTTTTCCCCAGGTGTTTCATATTTTTATCTTTATTTGATTTTTTTTTTTTTTGGCTGCCTCCTGTATGTCCCCTACTGAGGAGCTAGCCCGAAACCCAGGCTTGTGCCCTGACCGGGAATTGAACCAGTGACCTCTTGGTTCATGGGTTGATGCTCAACCACTGAGCCACACCGGCTGGGCAAGATTTTCTTCTTTATTTTATTTTTTAATATATCTTATTGATTTTTTACAGAGAGGAAGGGAGAGAGACAGAGAGTTAGGAACATAGATGAGAGAGAAACATCAATCAGCTGCCCCCCGCACATCTCCCACTGGGGATGTGCCTGCAACCCAGGTACATGCCCTTGACCAGAATCGAACCTGGGACCTTTCAGTCCACAGGCCGCCGCTCTATCCACTGAGCAACACGGGCTGGGCAAGATTTTCTTCTTTAGAGAAGGGACCAGGTGGACCTTTGTATTTTTCGCAGAGTAGTGGCTGCTTTCTTCAGAATAGGACTGCTGCAAGGCTTCCTCTCGTTTCCTCTCTAGTATTTCTTATGAGCCTCCATCAAGGTCTGTGGAGAAAAACCTCTGAGCTATAACCTTCCTATATAATAAAAGCGTAGTATGCAAATTGTCCCCTCCACGGAGAGTTAACCCAGGAGTTCGACCAGGGGGCAGGGCTGGCTGGGGGAAGGGAGGGACGAGGGACCCTACCCTGCTGGTAATCTAGTAAGTTTTCCTGAATTCTGTGAGCTACTCTAGCAAATTAATTGAACTCAAGGAGGGGGTAGTAGGAACCCCCAACTTACAGCCAGTCAATGAAAAGCTCTGGTAACCACCTGGACATCTGAAGAGCTAGTAGGGGCAGGTTTGTGGGACTGAGCCCTTAACCTGTGGAATCTGATACTGTCTCTGGGGAGGTAGCGTCAGAATTGAGTGAAATTGTAGGACACCAGTCGGTGTTGCGGAATTGCTTGATGTGTGGAAAACCCACACAGACGTCCAAATAGAGTGCCCAGCTGGCGCTGACGGGACAGGAGGCGGCTGGCGTGGTCACTGGAGCCAGTTCTCCTGCTTCTGTGTCCAGTTGGGTGAAAAAGCAGCCCAGGTCTCTCTGCACCCGACTCGTGAGACTATAGGCTCCTCGGCTGTTTCCTTGTTTTGTTTGCATGCCTGGACTCACCTGACATTCGCGTGAAAACAAATAAGTTTCCAATTGCCTGCATCAGGAAATCTGCAGGCGCGGTGCCTCCTCTAAGCAGCCAGGCCTCCCCTAAGCAGAGGTAGACTGGCTCACCTCCTCTGGGAGTTGGGGAGGGTTTACTAATGCCCCAGAGGAGCTTGTTATTTTTTCTTTTTTTAATATATTGATTTTTTACAAAGAGGAAGGGAGAGGGATAGAGAGTTAGAAACATCGATGAGAGAGAAACATCGATCAGCTGCTTCCTGCACACCTCCCACTGGGGATGTGCCCGCAACCATGATACACGCCTTTGGCCGGAATCAAACCTGGGACCTTTCAGTCCGCAGGCTGATGCTCTATCCACTGAGCCAAACTGGTTAGGGCTATTTTTTCTTTCTTTTTTTTTTTTTTTTAATATATTTTTATTGATTTCAGAGAGGAAGGGAGAGGGAGCGAGAGAGAGAAGCATCAATGACGAGAGAGACTCATTGATCAGCTGCCTCCTGCACGCCCCACACTGGGGGTTTGAGCCCACAACCCAGGCATGTGCCCTGACCAGGAATGTAACTGTCACCTCCTGGTTCATAGATTGATGCTCAATCACGGAGCCACGCTAGCCAGGCCAGAGGACTTTTTTCCACCTGGGCTCAGGTCTGTGGTCTGACGGGCGACTGGGATAGGTGAGGCAGGAGTTTTGGGTGAGGCTGTGGAGATTGGAGTTTTACCCGAGAACTGCTCACTCTTGAAGGCCCTGATTCCTTTGCGCTGAGCTCAGTGAGGCAAGGCTCTGGCACATCCATTTCGTCGAGCAGATGAGAGGCTTCTGGGAAGCGGATGTGCTGATTCATTCATTCTTTGTTTGAGATGCCATTCTTATCCATGGAAGTTATCTCCATGCCTGTGAAGGACGGATTCCTGGGTGGGAATTACATGGCCTACGGGATTGGGATTCCTCTCTCCGGAAGGTGAGTCAGGAATAGGGAATCTGAATTCCCGACTCCGGGGCACAGGCACTGAGGGAGGGAGAAGGCCATGCTGAGTGGAGGGTCAGGAAGGTGCCGTCTTCCTTGGACAGATTCTGGGTCCTTCGTAGGTAGGTTGGTGTAGAATCCAACGTCCTTGAGGTTTCTGGACTGGCCCAACTCTAACCCAAAGGTGGTATTGCGTGCACACAAGTGTGTGTGCGTGTGTGTGTGTGTGTGCGTGCGTGCGTGTGTGTGTGTGTGTGTGTGTGTTCCATCTTCCTTTAGGCTGTCTTCCAAAACCAGATCTGTGGATAAGAGGATCTTGCCTCACTGAACCTTATAGCTTTGATTGGGTGTCAAGACTTCTGGATCCTATTCTGGGAGAATCTCTTGGTAGACTCAGATGGTAGTGAGGGGCATGCTGAGGAGAAAAGCAAGTAAGCCCATAGCAGATGAGCTCCACGTTAGAATGCCCTCTGATTACTCTTTCTCCATCTGGTCTTGAAAAAGAAAGGTGATGAATGGGCATGGAGCCATGGAGGAAGTAAGGTGGGTATTTTGGAAAGAGCAGCATCTCCTTGGTCCAGTCTCTGCAATAGTGATGTGCCCTTGTCTGAGCATCTTCCTGGCCCTTCCCACCACATGCTCATGTTCTCTGCCCGCCTGACAGCAGCTGCAGACCTTTCCACATGTGGCTGGAGGCTGCAGAAGTCCCTGTTATGTTGGGGTGGAGGTGAGTGGGCAGGATTACCTGGGGATGGACAGATTACCACAGGCTGGCCAGGGCTGTGAACCTGGTGCTGGGACTCTGGGTCTTCTCCACAGGGCAGGTTTGTAGGTCTTAAGCTGCAAAAACTACGTCTCAGGAGAATCTGTGCTATGGATGAACCCAATGCCAGCCTACCCTGGGCGTCAAGCCAGGTACCTCATGTTGGAAGTCGCCTTCATATCTTGCCTGATTGCTTCTGGTATCTTTCTTGGGAGCAGTTTCCACTTATTTCCCTGAGTCCTGTGGTGGAAACAGACAGGCTCATTGATTTTAGGTCTGTGTATGAGGCGTGCTGTTCCCACATAAGAGGTGGGCAGGGACACCTGCCTGCTTTGCAGGTCTAAACTTGCGCCTCCCCAGCCCCTGCCTTAGACTGACATACTTATATCCTTTGCCAGGCTGTCGTCCACACTGGTGTGAAGGAGCTACTTGCCATGGAAGCCCGGGAGAGCACGGCGTCCACCTATCAGTTCATGTCCGAGGCCAACCAGCCCAGGGAGGAAGATGATAGCATGGCACCTCAAGGGACCACAGAAACTATGCAGCTGAAGAAGGAGATCTCTCTGCTGAATGGGGTCAGCCTGGTGGTGGGCAACATGATCGGCTCAGGAATTTTTGTCTCACCCAAGGGCGTTCTGGTACACACGGCTTCCTATGGGTTGTCACTGGTCATATGGGCCATTGGCGGACTTTTCTCTGTTGTGGGTGCCCTTTGCTATGCAGAACTGGGGACCACCATCACCAAATCTGGGGCCAGCTATGCTTATATTCTAGAAGCCTTTGGGGGCTTCATTGCCTTCATCCGCCTGTGGGCCTCCCTGCTAATCGTTGAGCCCACCAGTCAGGCCATCATCGCTATCACCTTTGCCAATTACATCATCCAGCCCTCCTTTCCTACCTGTGATCCCCCTTACCTGGCCTGCCGTCTCCTCGCTGCTGCTTGCATATGTAAGTCTGGGTGCTCTGGGGGAGTCTTGGTGGGGGTTGGCGGTTACTTTAATGATGCTAATAGTGCCTTCTATTGAACACCATATTTTGCTTGTTGGGAGGAAAAGAGGTATTATGTCTCTTCAAGAAGTAATTTCTTTTTTTGGAAAAAAAATATTTAAATATATTTTTATTGTTCTAACCGGTTTGGGTCAGTGGATAGAGCCATCGTCCTACGGACTGAAGGATCCCAGGTTTGATTCTGGTCAAGGGCATGTACCTTGGTTGCAGGCACATCCCCAGTTAGGGGGTGTGCAGGAGGCAGCTGATCGATGTTTCTAGCTCTCTGTCCCTCTCCCTTCCTCTCTGTAAAGAAAAATCAGTACAATATATTTAAAAAAATAAATAAATATATTTTTATTGATTTCAGAGAGGAAGGGAGAGGGAGAGAGAGATAGAAACATAAATGATGAGAGAGAATGCATTGATCAGCCCCCTGCGCGCCCCCTACTAGGGGTCGAGTCCGCAACCTGGGCATGCCCCTCACATGGGAATCGAACCGTGACCTTCTAGTTCATAGGACAGTGCTCAGCTACTGAGCCATGCCGGCGGGGCTCAAGAAGTAATTTCACCAAAGTCATCTGGTCCTGAGATAAGGGTACAGGGTGGGGTGGGAGAAGTTTAAATTTGTTGTGGCTGTGAATGCCTCACATTCCTTCCACTCTCGGCTGTCCCTGGGTTCTGTTCCCCAGCCTGTGACGGGTCGGTGCATGTCTTACTAGTATATTTGTCTTGTAGGTGTTTTGATTGGAATCGATATCACTAGTTATAACTTAACCCGGAAAAAAAACATAAGTGGTGAGGCCTTGATTATGCTGCAAAAAAAAAAAAAATGTTATTTTGCTTCCCAGCTTTTTATCTTAAACCAGTTTAGAGGCATCCGTGAGGAGATCGCTTCTCTAGGTGGTGGGTGATCCCTCAGGCCCGCAGGCCCACAGGGCCGGTTCTAAGCAGCAGGCCCCGCACCAAAACGGCTTTCCCCACTGGTGTTTCAGATCTCTTTACACTGATCTGTAAACGAGTCCTGCCTGGGGCCAGTGACAGGCAGGTGGGTGGCTTCTACCCTGTATTTGGGTTTTTGAGGAAAGAACCCAAGAGATCTCAGTGGATCCCTCTTTCTTTTTCATTTTTCTCTCCTAAGGTGGTGAGGAGGGATTCTGTGTGAAGTCACCGAAAGGGAAAGAGGTGACGGTGAATTTCCCCAGTCCTGTAGAGCTCCTGTTTTCTTTAGCTGCGAAGTGGCCCAGAATTCCCTGTGTTCCTTAGCATTGTGTTGCCAGAGGCACTTAATTATACCGTGTTCTTTCCATATCTCTGCTTGCAAAAGTTCTGGCAGTATATGTAATTTATCCTCCGTGTTAAAAATAGACCGAGAGCGCCGGATTATAAAGGATTGTACCGTACACTGTGCCTCCTAACATTAAAGGCATTTGTTACAGACAAATGTTAAAGGGAACCCCTCCACAGATACCCCAGGGAGGGGGGAGGGGGGGTACGCAGTTGTATATCTGAAAGGATTTGGCCAGGGGGACCTTGGCCCGACTGAGCTCTCTAAAAAAGGGAATGGTTTTCTGATTATAAAACATAGTCATCAAGGAGAAAATTAATTTAGCCTCAGATTACCCCTTAATCTACCACCAAGAGTTGAGGACATTTTTTTGTTTTGTTAATCCTCACCCGAGGATATTTTTTCCATTGATTTTTAGAGAGAGTGGAAGGGAGGGGGAGAGACAGAAAGAGAGAGAAACATCAGTTGCTTTCCGCATGTTCCCAGACCCGGCTGGAGATTGAACCTGCAACCCAGGTATGTGCCCTTGACTGGGAATCGAACCAGAGACCCTTCGTTCCACAGGCCGACACTCTAACCACTGGGCAACACCAGCTAGGGCGGTAGTTCTTGAGGTCCACAGGTCCCCTCTCTGGCCAGGCGCCCAGCATTGTAAGTATAGGTGCCCAGCACTCGATTTGACTGCAGAAGTGTATGTTTCTGGCTTAGTTATTGTCGGCACGTTTATCTCTGTGGGATCCTCCTTTTTCTGTAGCCTCACACCCCTCATTGGTGAGTATTTTCTGGGACGGTTTCAGCATGGAAGTCAGTTCAGCACTGACATAGAGGCATCAAAGCAGAGGCCTCCTCACAGTTGAGACTCCATTGCCCCTGAGGGTTTGTTTGGCCAGGCCAACAGTGAGGAGGAGGAGGAGGAGGAGGGGGAGGGAGGGGGGGGAAGGGGGAGGGTTGGGAAGGGTTCCTTCTCCTCCCTGTGGCCTCTGGGAAGAGGGAGCTGTGACTGTCCGCAGAACAGGGACTACAACTTCAGGTTGCCAGGCCAGTTCCTCATCGGAGAATATGAGAGGCGCGGGTCTGTCTGAGGGCACATGCATTATTCAGGATTAGTTTGTGTTTCAAACACTGAAAACCAAAAGCAGCACGGCTCACACATATTGAAATTTATTTCTTCCGCATGTCAGAAGCAGACTGCGGGGCGTGGGGCTTGCAGGATGACTTCATAAACCTTCAGGGAGCCAGGTTCCTTCCTTCTGCCTTCCGGGTCTGTCCTCATTTCTAGCTGGTGGTTCAGGCCGGCTACTCCAGCTCCAGCTGTCGTATCCGCATCATGGCTGAGAGCAAGAACAAAGAAAGGCAGGCCTCACCCTTTAAAGAGATTTCCTGGGGTCTTGTTCATATTGCTACTGCGTGAAAACATTCAAACCTGTGAGGAATTTTTGTGAGTTTATTTGAGCCAAACTGTCGACCGTCGCTGGGAAGCAGAACCTCAACGTATTGCGTTAATAATGGCAGTTTTTCACCTTGTTTTATACATTACGTTCAAAGGAGGGGATGTGAGAGGGTTACATGAAATCCACTGGTGATCGATTAGGGAGGTGGGAGAAAGCAAAGCAGGGAAACCTCTGGGATTGGATAAAAATTAAATGGACAGACACATATTCTTATTTTTTAAATTTTTTATAACATCCTTTTTCTTTTTTTAAAAAAATATATTTTTATTGATTTCAGAGAGGAAGGGAGAGGGAGAGAGATAGAAATATCAATGATGAGAGGGAATCATGGATCAGCTGCCTCCTGCATGTCCCCTACTGGGGATCAAGCCCACAACCCGGGCATGTGCCCCGACCAGGAATTGAACCCTGACCTCCTGGTTCATAGGTCTACGCTCAACCACTGAGCCACACCTGCTGGGCTGGACACCTACTTCTTTTACATAGGTGGGTACAGGATAGTTAACAGTCAAGTAATAAGATTAATAGCAATTAACAACTAACAGTGAGGGAATTTGTGGTCTCCAGCCTGGTGCCCTCACATATTGGTTGTGCCTGGAGAGGTCTGGGAAACGGGAAGTTGCACGTTAGTTACCCTGACATTCCACAGGTACGTTATCTTAGATGCAAAAGGAGCAAAAGGACGGTAGGCTCAGTAAAGATGGAAGTTGGTCTTTGTCAGGGAAAACACTGGCCTCGGACATGACTACCCACCAATTGAACTGCTTTTTAATGAAAGGTTTTCGTTTCAGACCATCCTTTGTGGTTCCTTTAGGTCTCTTGCATTTGCAAGGCCTTCCCTGCGTTCGTCAGGGTAGCATGAGGCCCCTTTTTGTCCACACCATGAAACTTGGCTTACTTCCTGGGGCAGGAACCTAGTTACCTGGCCATACCTCCCTGCAAGAGAGGCTGGGCAATGCCCACTTTATTTGGGGGCAACCATGACTCTGGCTAAAATTTCTATCACTAAGATAAAATGGAAAAACAGGTATTAGAAGGTAACTAGTGATCTTTGCCACAGAGAGACTTGGGGATTTGTTTCTGCTTTGGGGTTGGGTCTAGATTTGCTATTTGAATGAATACTCCTTTCTCAGCAACCAGCTCCCAGAGAGTCGTTCTGGGACGCATGGAGGAGTGAGGATCAGCTCGTGAACTTTTATTTCTTTTTGATTATTTGTGGACGAAAAATATATTTTAAAAATATATATTTTTAAAAACATATTTTTATTAATTTCAGAGAAGAAGAGAGACAGAAACATCAATGATGAGAGAGAATCATTGATCGGCTTCTTGCCCCCCCCCCCCCCCCCCCACTGGGATTGAGCTGCGACCCCTGCATGTGCCCTGACCAGGAATGGATCCGTGACCTCCTTGTTTATAAGTTGACCACTGAGCCACGCCGGTGGGGTGACATTTTATTTCTTAATTAGAATCAGGAAAACATTCAGAGGACTTGACTGCTGCTGGGTAGACGGTTTTCAGAGCTCTCTGTTCTCTGGCAGGGCTGAGTGTCGGGTGAAGCCAGCAGGCGCCCGGGGCCAGCGCTTAAGGATGGTTTGCCAAGTGGCCCTCTGACCGTGAGCGCCTCCCACTAAGTATTTTTATTTTCACTGAGAAAGAAGCCTATGTGCGCGGTAAATCAGTCTAAGGACAGCAGGGCACACGATGGGAAAGGTCTTCCTCCCTCTCCAAGCGCTCGTCTCCCCGCCCAGAGGCAGCCACGGGGACCAGGCTCTTTTGTACCTTCCAGCTGGTCTTTCAGAAACGCCCTGCAGGGACCCCCACAAGGCACGGCCTTCGCTCATCCCTTCGTCACTGGTCGTGAATTCCCACTGTGCGCAGAGAGGACTCACCGTGGGGGGACGTGTGGCAGGGCGGAGGGTGGGAGAAGGAGCAGAAGTGCGAGGGGTGCCTGTGTGTGTGGCTCAGGAGTATGTCAGCGTCCCTCCCCATCTCGCCGCCGCATCGGGGCGCCACGAGCCAGGAGCACAGCCTCTCCGCGTGCGTGTCCATCTTTCTCCCTCTTTTTGTCCCTTTCTCCCTGTCTCTGCCTCCTCGTCTTCGTCTCTTATCTCTCTCTGTCTTCTGCGTCAGACTTTTATCACAAGCTGTACACCCTCTCCCTTCTTCTTTCCCCGGTCCTGCTTCCTTCCTCTGCTTTCTTGTGGTTCCTTTGTTACAGGGTTTGTATGTGTCTCTGACTCGCTGTGGCCCTGGCCGCTGCTATGAGGTAGATTCTGTCTCTGGGCTTCCCGACTCCCTGTTCCTGGGAAAGATGAGCCAATAGGCTCAGCTGGGGTCCAGCGTCTGGCTTGGTCAGTCAGGCACAACAGAGGAGGGGGAGCCATTCCGCGAAGGGGCCGGGCGGGGAGGCCCGTACCTCACAATATGCTGACTGTATGGCACCAGGGCCTGTGGATTACTGGTGGCGATTAACTAGGGCAGTGGTCGGCAAACTGCGGCTCGCGAGCCACACGTGGCTCTTTGGCCCCTTGAGTGTGGCCACGAAGTTTCCATCGCACTGTACGTGGGATTTTGTGGAAGAGCCACACTCAAGGGGCCGCTGTTTGCCGACCACTGAGCTAGGCAATCCTTCTGACAGCTGATCTAGGCTGAGCCCACACCCTTTGGGTAGCAGGGCAGGTCCCTGGGAAGACCTGCGGGCAGCATGCATTCCTTTGGTCTTCTCCCCTTCCCCTTGACCTTCGCCCTCGCCCCCCAACCCCCACCTCCTATGACTGTTCTAGCGAGCATCCGTGTCATTCATTTGCCAGAGGATGGAGTGAAAGCTCTCAGAGTGTTTTCGAGGCTGTTCAGCCACATGTCTTATTTCCACAGGCTGGCCCTAGCCCAGGGGTGGGCAAACTTTTTGACTCGAGGGCCACAATGGGTTCTTAAACTGGACCGGAGGGCCGGAACAAAAGCATGGATGGAGTGTTTGTGTGAACTAATATAAATTCAAAGTAAACATCATTACATAAAAGGGTATGGTCTTTTTTTTTTTTTTTTTTTTTTAGTTTTGTTCATTTCAAATCCCGCGGCCCGTAGTTTGCCCGTGGCTGCCCTAGCCTCTCTCTCCGCTGAGTGGAAGGATGTCCAAGTTTCTGACCCTTGCCTTGTTCCCGGGAATTCAAGGTTAAGTGAGAGTCATCACCTGCCTGATTCTAACAGAGTTCGCCCTTTCCCCTCTCTGTTTGGCAATAAGCTTAAGAAAACAAAATGCTTCTGTTTCCCCCTAAGAATTATGATCTCCTGGAGAAGCACCACCCAAATGCCCCAGGGAGAGACAGACCTTCCTGAGACGGAGGTTCACATGACCACAGCCCCAGGCACTGAGCTGTGCTGTGAAGTGAGACTGCTGCAGGCGTAGGGGGGAGAGAGCGCAGTGAGCCACTGGCTGGTTTGTTTGGGGAAGGTTTTACAGAGGAAGTGGGGTAGAGCTAGGCCTTGAAAGCAAGAATTGCTGTGGCTACGGCAGGAGGAGAGGAGGACATTTCTTTTTCATGCATATCTGGCACCAGTAAAGAGAGAGTCTGGTGAAGTAGACAAAACAGGTGGGAGTAGGTAGGGGTGGTCTGGAACCCCTTGGGTATTGATTGCCCTTGCGTCTTCCCTATGGATCAGAGCAGAACCTGGGCCCGGGTGTCACCGAGGTGTGTGAGGAACCGGAACGTAAAGCCACTGGTGCTGGCAGGAGCCCAGGGAATGCCCAAGTGGGCTCACTTCCCATGGACCGCACCAAGCACTGTGGGGCCTGGGAGAGATCAGTGGGGTCCGTGTGAGCTTAGGAATGGTAGTTGGCCCCTCTCAGCCTCAGGTTTCTCATCTGTAGACTGGAAATCAGGAATGTCTGTATTTTGGGGTTGTGAGAATTAATTGACAGGATGTATGTGAAATGCGTAGGCACATGACAGATTTCTATTTTACACTCATAGACAAAACATTGCGTAATTCCTAGGTGACCTGCCACCTACATTCAGATTCACCTCATTTATTAATGGGCCTCTCTTGTGTCTACTTTCTAACGTGGCCATGGGCAGGCCTTGTGCCCTGGGTGGTTTAGGACCTTGGGAGTCTGAGTGGGCCTGGAAGAAATTTCTAAAAATGATCTGGTTGTCAGAATTTATGAATACGGCCCTGGCCTGTTTTTCTCAGTGATTAGAGCGTCGGCCTGCGGACTTGAAGAAGGGTTGCAGGTTCTATTCCCTGTCAAGGGCATGTACCTTTCACTTCGATGTTCTCTCTCCCTCCGCAACCCCCCCGCCCCCCTCACCCATTCCTCCTTCCTCCCTTCCACCCTCTCTGGAAATCAATGGAAAGAATGTCCTCAGGTGAGGATTAAAAAAACAAAACAAAAAGGACTTGATGAATATGTGTCATGCCTTTGTATCTTTACTTGTCAGCAGTGAGGGGC
This sequence comes from Myotis nattereri, assembly GCF_964212035.1. Taxonomy (NCBI): domain Eukaryota; kingdom Metazoa; phylum Chordata; class Mammalia; order Chiroptera; family Vespertilionidae; genus Myotis; species Myotis nattereri. The sequence goes on from NC_138090.1 coordinate 13,736,747, forward strand.
TGTTCATGGGAACTCCCAGCTGGGGCACACGGGAGCTGTCCCTCCGTTTGCCTCTTCTGGTTCTGACGAGTCCATTGGCCTCCTTGCTTTAGGCAGATAGGGCAGAAGTGATAGACTCTGGCCAAGGAGGTTGGGCCTCTGCTCTCCGCGGAGCCTGCCCGGGACTGACTGTACGGCTTTTCTCCTAGGTCTGCTGACATTTGTGAACTGTGCCTATGTCAAGTGGGGCACACGTGTACAGGATACTTTCACGTACGCGAAGGTCCTGGCGCTCATTGCCATCATTGTCATGGGCCTTGTTAAACTGTGCCAGGGTAAGGAGGGCCTGAGGCGGGAAGGAGGGCGGATGACTCCGGGAGGCCCCCCCCCCCCCCCCAGTCTCCCGTAGGGGGATGTGGGGATTCAGTGAGCCTTATGTTCAGCTCAGCGAGAACAGGAGATCTGTTCCTGGGCCTCTTGGGTCAGGCCGGCTTGGCCAAATGGACATGAGTCAGCCCCTCCCTCAGGGCTTTCCCTTTCAGGAGGCTAGGCCAGTGGTCAGCAAACTCATTAGTCAACAGAGCCAAATATCAACAGTACAACGATGGAAATTTCTTTTGAGAGCCAAATTTTTTATACTTAAACTATATAGGTAGGTACATTGTTATTGACTTAATTAGGGTACTCCTAAGGCTTAGGAAGAGCCACACTCAAGGGGCCAAAGAGCCGCAGGTGGCTCTCGAGCCGCAGTTTGTGCTGACCACGGGCGCTAGGCGCTCTGCAAGAAGCCGGCTGGGAGCTCTTGGAACTTGGGTCGTAATTGGGTCATAAAAGCAAACAGGGGATGGAGTGAACCCTGCTCTGGCTCCAATTTTTGGTCTGCGATTGCCAGGCAGCAAGTAGGAAGACTTGGCCCTCCTTGAGAGGGGTGGAAGGGTGTGTGTGTCGGGGGGGAGAGGATAGGGTATGAAAATGAATGATCATTTCATCTGGACTTGCTCTTATTCAGGATTCCTTCCCAAAGTCAGCTCTCAGAAAAAAAAAATCAAAATATTGTGAAGTTGGCACTGACTTTTCTGCAGGCTGGCTTTAAAAGCTTTTCATTCCTCCATCAGAGCAAACTGGCAGTGAGGGTAACAGGCCTCCCAGGATCTTCTGAGTCCTTGGCGAAGCCCTCAGGCCCGGGCTATCGTAATCCTTTTACAACCATTCTCTGAACTTGGCTGTGTTCATAATCACGGGGGGCACGGAGACCCCCATCTCAGACCTGTTGGCTCAAACTCTGGTTGGGTTGGCGTTGAAAAAGGTCTGGTTTTAAGAAGCGCCCGTGCAGTTCTTAAGCAGCCGGCCTGGCACCTCTGCACATGTGCCGCGTTAGTGCGCACGGCCAACCACCCGGGTGTCCCTGGAGCCTCAGCAGCATCTGGCCCTCTTTGCCGCGTCAAGGGACGAGGGACGGGTCTGGGCTTCCCGCGGGGGGTGGCGGCAGGCTCCCTTAGAAGTCTGGGTCTTGTTAGAAACCTGCAGGGTGTCCAGGAAGTCTCTCCCCGGGGCAGCTGGGCGCCCCATCCTGGGCTTTCAAGTCCGTATAGTCTCCGAGGTCTCCAAGGAGAGTGAGGAGTGCCTGGGCTGGCGCTTCAGGGGGGGAGGTGACCCAGATCAACCCCAGGCCCAGTGAGAAAGGAGACCCCAGGTCCTACACAGCCTGCGATGTCCTGCCCCACCCATCCCCGGCCACTGCAAGGAGAGCAACAGAGTTCCCTCTGTGAGACGGAGAAACTGTTTGACCAAACTGTGCAGTGGTCGGAGCAAAGAGAGGTGGTTCCACAGGAAGTCTCATTGTTAGCGAAAAATGACCTTTTTTTTATGGTAAACAGGGTGCTTTCTAAAAAATAGGAGGAAGAGTTGTGGCCTATTCTGGGGTCACTGCGGGGGCGGGGGGGTGGGGATGGAAATTCACTGCGGTTTTGGAACAGGTGTCACATCAGAGGCAGCTGGGCGGACCCTTCCTTCTCTGAGATCGTCTAGTTTTAGTAAAGGAATCTGAGCTTTCCTGAGAGCGTGGGGGTGGGGTTAAGTGTAGGGAGCTGGTAGTTGGTGTTTTTTTTTGGTGTTAAATTATGTTTTGTTTTTTTCCTTTCCCCTTCCCCCTTGCTTTTCCCTTCTTTTCTTGACCTTCTTCCTTCCTGTTTCCCCCCATCTTCTCTTCCTCTTTCTTCCTCCCTTCTCCCCATCCTTCCCTTCTCCTTACACCGTCCATCTCTCCTCCTTCTTCTTCTTTCCCTTCCTCACCCCTGAACCACCCCCCCCCCCCACCTTTGCTCCCGCAGGACACTCTGAGCACTTTCAGGACGCCTTTGAGGGTTCCTCCTGGGACATGGGAAACCTCTCTCTCTCCCTCTACTCTGCCCTCTTCTCTTACTCAGGTTGGGACACCCTTAATTTTGTAACAGAAGAAATCAAAAACCCAGAAAGGTAAAGGTGGGCTCGCCCTCCCGCTCCCCGGCTCTCACTCCCCAACGCGGCTGGAACAGCTGGTAGAGGACAAGGTCGTCCCCTTCCTCCCCCTTGTCCCGCTGGCTCTCATCCCTCCCTCCCCAGTCTCCAGCTGAGAGGGATTCGGGGTCAGGATGGGAGTGAGTGAAGGTGGGAAAGCCGTGGCTCCTCCCCCTCATGGTCATCCTGGAGGAAGCCAGGGTCCCCCCCTCAAGGAGTCGTCCTTGAATGGGCAGCAGAGCCCGCTGGGGCTAAGGAGCTGGGACCTTGCACGCTGGTACTGACCCTGAGGCCTGGGGAGCCGGAGGTTTATTCTGGGCAGCCAGGCACTCAGCCTGACCTCTAATCCCTAGGGGACGCTGCTCCTCCTCCAGTGGGACCCATGGGTCCCAGTGAGGCGAGCATCTCGCATGGACCGTGAGCTCATGAGCTCTCTCCACAGAGAAGGGTTTCTCTTCCCCCTTCTCTCTAGAGAGCCCAGGGGCGTGGGACACATACCCATCCTGGGATCATGGGGGAGAGGTGCCTCGAAGACCCCGAGGCCAGGGAACTGTTAAATGTCAGAACAATCCTTGGGTGAACTTTGACCCCCTGGAGAGGCCGGCTCTAGGGCGCCCGTCTCACTTGTGCCGACAGGAACCTGCCCCTGGCCATCGGGATTTCGATGCCAATTGTGACGCTCATCTACCTCCTCACCAACGTGGCCTATTACACAGTGCTGGGCGTGTCGGACGTCCTCAGCAGCGCCGCCGTGGCTGTGGTGAGTCCTTGGGGTCCCCGTTTGCGCGTCGGCCGGGGACACTGAACGGTTCGGTCTTTTCGCAGCCACCCCACCTCCGCAGGCGAGGCGAGGGGGTCTCGGCCAGAGGGCGGGCTGCCCAGCAGGGACCCTGTTTGTCCCCACAGCCTGGAGGCAGGAAGCTGAGGAAACCCCGTCCCATGCTGAGTGTGTCTCTGTGTTCTGCCCCCAGACATTTGCTGACCAGACATTTGGCATGTTCAGCTGGACCATCCCCATCGCTGTGGCCCTGTCCTGCTTTGGGGGCCTCAACGCGTCGATCCTTGCTTCATCAAGGTACTGTGTCCCTGCCCCCCTGGTGACAGACTCCACTGTTCTCTGCGGCTTTAGGTGAGCCCGTAAGAGCTCAGCTTTTCCTTCCTCCCTTTCCTAGAAAGACAGGGTGTGTGTGTGTGTGTGTGTGTGTGTGTGTGTGTGTGCGTGCACATCAGTGTGCACGCGTCTGCCTTTGTGCAAACGTTGGTGTGCTGGTAGCTCGTGCGTTTATCTATTGAGTTGAGAGAGAAAGAAAGAAACATCCATGTTCCATTGACTTATGCATTCATTGGTTGATTCTTGTATGTGCCCCGACCTGGGATCAACCCCATGACCTTGGAGAATCGGGACGATGCTCTAACCAAGGACAGATTGATAGGAGGTGGGAGAGAAGAAGGTAATAGCTGGGGTGAGGGACCCTGTCGGGGACCAGCTTCTAGGCTCCTTGTGGGTTACGGCACAGCCCCAGGACTCACTGCTTCAGTAAACGATTAGCGAGCACTCGCTGGGTACCAGGTCCCGGCACAAGATGATTCTGCCCCTCTGTGCGGAGGCTGTCCTGCCTGTTGTTTCAGAGAAAGGCACCTTGCCGGCTCACTCTGCTACCTGGGGTCAAGGTTACATGCTTCCCTTCCTTAGCGCCGTGGTGCATCCGTCGGCCTTCTCTTGGGCGGATGTTTACCCACTGGAGCCGTCTCTGCACGCGCTTCATTCATCTCCACTTACAGAAGTCGCAAAATAGCTCTTCCTGTCTCCCCTCTTCCTTACTGGGCACATTTCTTGAGGGAATAGTGTGTATTTCACCGGTCATTCCTTTTTCTACCCATTACCCTTTGGCTTCTAGTACCTAAAAAAAAAAAATGTTCTGAGTAAGGGTACCAGTGACTCCTCCTCAGCCTGCTTTCATCATGGTCCTTATAATACCGGACGCACGAAGCAAGTGATGCCAACAGCCTTTTACTCCTGAAACGATTCCTGTGACTCTCTGGTAGCTGAGAAGGCTCCTTTCCTGATTTCTCACCCCATAAATGCTGCTATCCCCGAGGCCAGGAGTGTACTAGGCATGCAATAAAGATTTGCCACAGGAACAGATAGGATAAGAGAAAGTTTTATCCTGTTTATTTTCCTTAACTGGTTTTGACACCCCAATTCGTGTACGTGGGACGCCTCCCTGGAGCATCAAGAGTAACAGGGAAGCAAGGTCTTGTAAAAGAATATAGTGTCATCTCCTCTCAGCCCAGCCTGGTGCGGCCCAGGTTCCACCCCTGTGGTTCTTCACAAGCTGCCCCACCCAAAGATGGTACTTCCCCCTCGCCTCATGCTCACTGGTGCTCAAAACATCCCCCTTGACATTGCCAATTATCTCCAAATATTGAGGTGGTAGGTGCCTTCTAACCTCACCTTAGCTACCTTGGGACATTGACTGGATGGGGTTGGGGAGGACGTGAGAGTAAGCATCTGGACCTGTACGCAAAGGGAGGTGCAGTGCTGTCCGGGAAAGAATGCACAATTGTTTCTGCTTGTGTTGCCTTCTTCAGTTTTTCTTTTTTTAAAAATATATTTTATTGATTTTTTTACAGAGAGGAAGGGAGAGAGATAGAGAGCTAGAAACATCGATGAGAGAGAAACATCGATCAGCTGCCCCCTGCACATCTCCCACTGGGGACATGCCTGCAACCCAGGCACATGCCCTTGACCGGAACCGAACCCGGGACCCTTCAGTCCGCAGGCCTACGCTCCATCCACTGAGCCAAACCGGTTTCGGCTTCAGTTTTTCTTTATAACCCACGCAGCTAGTGTGGGTTTTGTACTGGATGCCTTTGCCTCACCTACTCATTACTCCCTTCCAGCATCCTCTCCTCCACATTTCTTCTCTACTTAGTACAGATTATTAACTTCATCAGCCAACTCCAGCGTCTTGTCCAATAGCACCTTTAAAGATGACATCATCAACTCCTGTGTTTCCACCCGGATGACCCACGCGTATCTCAGACTTAATATACACTGTGTGTCCAAATGCCCTTTGCGTCCAGTTGTGATTTTGTGGACCATCAGTCCTCCTTGCTTCTTTTATTTATTTTTTTTAGAATAGTTTATTATTGATTTTTTTTAGAGAGAAAGGAAGGGAAAGGGAGAGAGAGAGAAATGTGGATGTGAGAGCGGAACATCGATCGGCTGCCTCCTGCACAGCCCCTACCGGGGATGGAGCCCGCAATCTGGGCATGTGCCCCGGCCAGGAATCAGACCAGCAACCTTTCTGCTGGGACAGTTCTCAACTAACTGAGCCACACTGGCCAGGACAGACCTCCTTGCTTCTTAATTTTATCCTTGGTGTCTACCCTATTCTCTCAGTGTATGTATGTGCACGTGTGTGCATATGCGTGCGCACACACACACACACACACACAGGATCACTACATTTGATTGAGGTTTCACCTCTATCCTGTCCTCTCCTCAGCTAGTACATTGGGTCTCATTCAGGCCTCCTCTCTTACTTTTTATTTTTTTATTTTTATTGATTTCAGAGAGGGAGAAACATCAATGAGGAGAGAGAATCATTGATTGGCTGCCTCCTGCAGGCCCCCTACTGAGGATCGAACCCGCAACCCAGGCATTTGCCCTTGACCGGAATCGAACCCGGGACCCTTCAGTCCGCAGGTGAACGCTCTATCCACTGAGCCAAACCGGCTCGGGCAGGCCTCCTCTCTTATGGCAGTTATCATGGATGAGCTTGTCCGGCCTTCTGTCCATACCCTCGTCTCTCCCTGTTGATGCTACCAGCGTCTCTGGTCAGGCCTTTTCTTCAGAGCCACAGCTGGCTCTCATGCTTGTTCAGACTCCACAGTATGTCCTCATGTGCAAGTTCTTCCCAGCACACGGCTCACACTCCTTATCCTAGGCCTACAAGCATTCCAGTACCAACCTTTAGAGAGGCCGCACCGTTCCGCCTCCAAGCCCCTTTGGCCTTTGCCCATGCCGTTTCCCCACCCGCCACTCACCGCTGCCAGACTCCAGCTCGTCTTCCCAGCCCAGACGTGGTCGTCTCTTGCGAAGCTTTTTGTTCCCAGCCCGCCCCTAAGCCTTGGGAGGGCTGAGTGCTGCGTGCTGGCCTGCCTGCCCTGGGTGGTGCTCATTTCCCTGCTGCTCTGTTTCCCAGTCAGTCGGGCTCTTTCTGTGTAAAGAAGCAGCTTGGCTTGTCTCTTTGAGTCCAGGTTTGCTCTGGCCGATCGCACGTCAAGAGCTCAGGGAAGATATATGAGGACACAAGAGAAGTCTGGCTACTTTTCTTTGGAAAGCCATTGTGTTTCCCTGGCAGGTGCGGCTCAGTCGGTTGAGCACGGTCCCATGCACCAAAAGCTTCAATTCCTGATCAGGGCTCATGTCTGGGGCTACGGGCTTGGTCCCCAGTAGGAGGTGTGCAGGAGGCAGCCAATGGATATTTCTCTCTCTCCCTCTCCCTCTCCTTTCCTCTCGCTCTAAAAGATGAATAAAAACATATTAAAAATAAAAGTCATTGTGTTAAGTATGAAACTTATGGGATGGCAGAGTGAGGGTACCTCTGGTGGGGTGGGTTCGAGTGCCAGTGGGCGATGGCAGGGTGAAGTGTTCATTGGGTGCTGGTGCGGTGCTGTGATTGAGAGAAGTGGGGGTGTCTGTGGGTGATGGTGGTGCCTGGGTAACCGTGGGGTAGGGCATTTATGGGTGATGGTGAGGTGCCTCTGGTTGAGGAAGGTGGAGACATCTCTGGGTAAAGGGGGGGTAGGTTGGACTGGGCGTGCATAGAGAAGGCGGGGTGCTCCTCAGAGACTGGTCCCTGCTTTCTTCTGGAGCTCTGAGCCCACTGTGTCTGCGTGAGGAGTGTGGCTGTGTGGCTGAGTGAAAAGGATCTTACTGACACATTTCCTGCCCCCCCAGGTTGTTCTTCGTGGGCTCCCGTGAGGGCCACCTCCCAGACCTTCTGTCCATGATCCACATTGAGCGTTTTACACCCATCCCTGCTTTACTGTTCAACGTAAGCTCTGCTGGGGGGTGTGGGGACTGGGTATATATCTCTCTACTACTCCTGCTGACTTGATGCAAAACTGTTGGGTGGGCGGTATACTAGCTTTCTTGAGATAGTTCTTGATCCTCTCAGTGTTTCTTCTTTCTTATTAAAATTATTTTAAAATGGAAGTGTAAAACATTGTCCTATTAGAGAAGGCAAATGCTATACAAGAATATAGAAGTGAACTTGTAAGATTTCTCTATCTGTTATATCAGTGGCTTCTTCCTCTCCTTCTTCCAGCTCCTCCTTTTAACAAGAAATATTAAATCATATTTAGAGCCCTAGCAGGTTTGGCTCAGTGGATAGAGCGTAGGCCTGTAGACTGAAGGGTCCCGGGTTCGATTCTGGTCAAGGGCACATGCCCGGTTGCGGGCTCGATCCCCTGTCGGGGGGTGTGCAGGAGGCAGCTGATCGATGATTCTCTCTCATCCTTGATGTTTCTCTCTCTCCCTCCCTATCTGAAATCAATAAAAATATATATTAAAAAAGTCATATTTAGAGCCCTGGCCAGTGTGGCTAAGTCGGTTGGGTGTTGTCCCATGTACCGAAAGGTCGCCATTTTGATTCCCGGTCAGGGCACATGCCTGGGTTGTGGGTTCGATCCCCAGTTGGGGCATGTGCAGGAGGCAGCCAATCAATGTTTCACTCTAGCGTCTCTCTCTCTCTCTCCCCCCCTTCCCCTCTCTCTCTAAAGAAAAAGGATCAATTAAAAAAAATCATATTTAGAAAAGCCAGATCAGTTAAACACCAACAACCCTAAGGGCCTCTATTCATGTCATAGACATCATACATTCATATACGGTAGATGACAGTGAAGTTTGTTCTGACAGGTGGAACGTTCTGAAGAAAGACCACTCTCTAATAATCTCTAAGATATTATATAAATAAGAGCTAATAGGAACCCTGAGATAAAAAGGCCTTACTCCAAGATTTGAAAAAGTTAATTTTTCTTGTTATTAGGTCTTAAATGTTTTAATTAATTGTTTAAATTTTGGCTTCCTCTGGAATTTATATATATATATATTTTTAAATATATTTTATTGATTTTTTACAGAGAGGAAGGGAGAGAGATAGAGAGTTAGAAACATCGATCAGCTGCCTCCTGCACATCTCCCACTGGGGAGGTGCCCGCAACCCAGGTACATGCCCTTGACGGGAATCGAACCCGGGACCCTTCAGTCCACAAGCCGACGCTCTATCCACTGAGCCAAACCGGTTTTGGCTGGAATTTATATTTTGATGTGTAGCGGGAGGTGGGGATTCACTTAATTTTTCTTTCTCAAATAGCCAGCTATGCCAGTATAACTAATTGAATAATCAGTTTTTCCAGTTTTCAAATTTGTCATATAAAAATAATAGGAGGTTGAAAGGGCTGCAGACTCTCAAGGGGGAGGTGCCTGTGGAAGTCACTCTGGCACTGAGGCTGGCTTCCCTGGGCCTGCTGGAAGAATAGGGGTTGCTTAGGGGCTAAGTGGGGCTCTTCCGAGAGAGGTGCCGCCCTTCAGGACTGGGTTTCGCTGATCTGGTCTGGGCTTTGAGCTTTGGGGCTCGGCTCTTTGGGGATGAAAATAATAATAATAATAGCTAATTTTGGGGGTGCTTTATATATGCCAAGTATAATGATATGCCCCTTAAATGTATCATTATTTCAACTAATCCTCCCCCTCAGCAATAAGCTTCATTATTTAGTTTTATGTTGAATATCTGAAAAAAAACAGGATACTTTCCTCCTGGAATTTTTAAAGATTTTTATTGATTTTTAGAGAGAAAGGGAGAGAAACATGATGCCAGAGAACGAAACATTGATTGGCTGCCTCCTGCATGCCCCCAATCGGGGATCAGGGATGCAGAGGCAACCCGGGCATGTGAGCCCTGACCAGGAATGGAACCGGCAACCTTTCGGTGCACAGGATGACACCCAACCAACTGAGCCACACTGGCCAGGGCTCTAACCTGCATTTCTCAGGTGCCAGGACAAGGCATTTGCCCGTTCGTATGCCAGGTAGTTAGGACCCACGTGTAAAGACCTGGAGGGCACCTTGTGGTTCATGTTGAGGTTAGTGGGTTGAAGTGCGGAGGGCCTCACTGTCTGCCCTCAGAAGGGTAAAGCAGTCACTGAGTGGAGGACAGAACTCCAGCTGCAGAGGGAGAGATGCCACCATGAAGATTAAAGTGGGGAATGGACCTTCCTGGGGGCAGGGGGTCACTGGAGAGAGCCAGAGGTCATCTGGTGAAGCTAAGTCAGCGGTCAGCAGATCTGGTGGGGCCCCTGGTGGTGACATTGCCCTCTCCTGCTCCCTCCCTCCCCACCCAGTGCACAATGTCGCTCATCTACCTCATCGTGGAGGATGTTTTCCTGCTCATCAACTACTTCAGCTTCAGCTACTGGTTTTTTGTGGGCCTGTCTGTGGCTGGACAGCTCTACCTTCGCTGGAAGGAGCCCGAGCGGCCCCGGCCTCTCAAGGTCAGTGGCTCTGGGCAGACGAGAAGGGTGGGCCCTCTCCCAAAGGTGCCTTCTTTTCCATCTCGTTCCCCCGCCCCACATTACCTGATACCTCACCTCCCTTCATTGCAGCTGAGCCTGTTTTTTCCCATCGTGTTCTGCATATGCTCCTTGTTCCTGGTGATTGTGCCTCTCTTTGGAGACACCATCAATTCCCTCATCGGCATTGGGATCTCCCTCTCCGGAATCCCCGTCTACTTCCTGGGTGTTTACCTGCCAGAATCCCGGAGGCCGCTCTTTGTCCGGAATATCCTGGGTGAGCTGCTTTGCCCATCACCACTGGTTGTGCGTGTGTGTGTGTGTGTGTGTGTGTGTGTTCACAGATGCATGGGAGAGATGGGCATGGTAGCTGGCTTCCTCCAAACTAGTGATGTGCTAGAGGCCATGAGACCTGACTGCCCCACATGACTTCTTTTTATCTTGCTATGACCATTGTACTTCTATCTTTAGACTCCTATTTGGGGGTTAAAACACTACCTCTTATAAGTGCAATCTAAGCGTAAAGGCTCTGGTTGGGCTCGGGACTGGGGATGCTGAGGCTGGTTGGGGGTGAGGGGCAAAGCCTGGCACGGGGTCCCCAAGGGAGAGATGAGCAGGAAGCCACAGATGTGCTGTGAACAGCCTTGTGTTCAGATTGGGGCTGTAGCTGAATGTCAGTTCACTCAGTTCTCTCCTCTTCCCATTTAGCTGCTATCACCAAAGTCACCCAGAAGATTTGCTTTTGCGTCCTGACTGAGCTAGACGTAGCCGAAGAGACAAAGGTTGAGAGGAAAACTGACTAGAGGCCGGAGGTGAAGTCCCCTGAGGCCTGGAAGGTTTTACCTGTGGCCACAGTCACCCAAGGCCAGATGGCGAGACTGTGGACCCAGCCCTCTGGTCCTAAAGGAGCCTGTGGGCACACGTTATGTCTGTCAGGGGGTTGCGGGCTGATGGCTTCCCCAGGTGCTCACTCTCATTGGTAAGCTACGGGAGACCGAGTCTGGGGCCAGCATGAAGGTGGGGGCGGGGAGGGCTTGGGGATGGCGGTTGAGTTTTGTTCCTGCTGGGTGGTGTGTGTAGCCCTTACAGACACTTGGTGAGTTGCACTAGGGGAAGAGGGAGTGCTAGCTAGGTTAGCTGTGGCTGGTGGTTTCTAAACTTGGTACTCGAGGTTGGAACCAGGAGTCTCTACAAAGGGGCTGCTTTTATGACAGGTTTTCCTCTGACCAGGTCCAGGCACCTGACTTCAGAGGCTTGAAATGCTACCATTTCTTCTTCGGGTTCAAAATCCTTCCCTGGGGGGAAATGGTTGCATTCCATTATTTATTTATATTATTTAATCCAGAACACCAATTCTAGGTGAATCCTGGTATTCATCTACAGGATGCAGTAGGCTGTTTATAAATGCAGAGTACCCAAAGATGAGTCCCTCTGTCCTCAGAGGTGTCTCTACGTGGCGGTGGGTCAGACTCTGACCGCAGATTTCTTCTTCTTTTTTTTTTTTGCTTCGTTTTAGCACAATCTTCTGTTGAGTCTTACCTGCACAGGTGAACTTTAAAGATTTTTTACTCACGTACCGATTACACTTTAGTATACGTTACAAGCACCTGGGGTTGTAGCTGACACATGAACAAATTCATGCGTCAGAAGTCTGGCACTACTGTTGTTTTGAAGGAGAATCCTTGATTTCACTGAGAGCTTGTCTGTGTTCTAGATGCTAAAGTACACCGCTGGGTTTCTGGTACGAACTTTAAGAGGACAGAAACTTCTCGTTCAGGTACATCACCTGAATTCTCTCAGCTGTCAATGTCTCATGGACTTGAGCCACCAAATAGCTTGTTCCACCCGCTAAGGGTCGGTGTGAGGGGCTGCTGTGCAGACCCACGCAAGCCCTCCTAGGTGCTAGACGTGGTCGTTTTCCTTTTCTGGAAACCTCACACCAGGCCGCATCCACTCGTCCCCAACACCAGGCTTTGTTTACACTGAGCCGCCTTGGTGTGGATCACCGGGACAGTGCACTCCTCTCCCGCCTGCCTCCTGGGGCGAGGTCCGGTGGGGCTTCAGTCTCAGGAAGACCTTGGTACTCCTGGGGACTTTTTTCCCATGGAGATCAGTGAAGACTCTGGGAAAAAAGCTGCTTTAACCTCAGTCTGGCTCCTCAGCAGACTGCACGATGGGACATAACGAATTCTGGTGCTCAGGCTGAGCAGGTTTGGCCTACTGGATGCTCCTTCATGGGCAGCTTGGCTGCACTGGATTGTACAACTCTGCTAGGATGACCTCAGACCAAATCACCCTGGGCCCAGAGAACCTGCTGGCTTGGCACACCCGTGGGCTTCTTATCCTTACAGTTTGGAATTGACCAATGGTAAAGACAAGAAGCATGAGGCAATCTCCCTTTCTGTTTTTCTCCACCAAACTGGCTCATCTCAGGCAAGGGCGTAACCTTGGTCATACCTGCTCGATACAAACAATTTAAGGGAGCATGCTCACAATTGCTTTTGGTTCAGGGCAAGCATTTGGGAGAACACAGGGGGCCACTCCTACTATCATGGGTTGGGGATTTGCACTGCAAATTCCTGTCTACAACAGGGAGCCCATACAAAGGGTGACTTGCCTAGACTATGTACACACGACTCTTGTCTGAGCCAAGCTGGCACCTGCTCCAAGGATCCTTCAGAGCTAATCCTTGAAGTAGAATGCGCTTGTTTTGAGGACCCCTGAGGTAGGCTTTGGCTTCCTCCACTCAAGCAAATGACCAGCTCACCCCAGGAACTTGCTGTTTCCCGTTGGCTCCTGGGAAAACAAGGGCCTCCATACCCCAGGTGCCCTAACACTGGCTTAGCGAGCCATGTCATCCTCCTCCCATCAGTGGATGGCGACCGCATTCTTCCCCTCTGTGCTGTGTAGACTTCCTAGAAACCCTCCTGTGGGAGGGAAGCCAGACTTCCTCCACTCAAGCTTTGTGGGGGAATTAATTTCCATGAGGGTTTTGTTCCTCAGCCTCATTTCTTCTCCTGGTATGCTAATCCCTTTTGCACTGGGTAGTTTGTGAAGTTGTTAAGCCCTTTAATGTTGGCAAACTTTAATGAGCACATAAATAGCAATGAACACATCATATTGGTACAGAGTGGTTTTTAATCCTTCTTTTACGCCTATAGACTAAGATGACTAGTGTTGATGTACATTTAAGTTGCTGCCTCTTACTTGTGACACTGAATTGTACCTTTGTGGATAGTTAGGGTGGGAAACCAATAGTCTGTTGGTTTTAGAGCCACAAGAGTAGAGCCTGAGCACACATACACATACAATTTAATCATTTTGTCAGGTTTAACAACTCTGCGTACATAGGAACTGATGTAGATAAATGGGTTTAGGCAGGATGGGAAAGTAGATGCTTATGAAGTCTTTAAAAGATGTGGGAAGACACATCCCTGTGTAATTCACCTTCCCCTGTGATAGTGAGTGTGCGCCATGGGGCAAGAGGGCATGTCTTGAATAGAAGGTTCTGGGTATTGATTGCCCTATACCTGCGCTGCCCAGTACAGTAACTACTAGCCACATGTAGCTACTTAAAATAAAATAAAGTTGAAAAATTCCTCACATTAAAAGTGCTCAGCCACATGTGGCTAGTGGCTACCACTGCACAGGGCACATATAGGACACATTTGTCTTTGCAAAAGTTCTACTGACAATGAATGCTACATTAAAGACTAAATGCCAACTCAGTCTGAGTTAAGGCATCTGTGCTTTGGAAGGGGTTGGGGCAGAAATGTAAATTCTGGGGAAGAAATTTTGTCCTATTGGTAGTTTTTGGTGAGTGCTGTCAATAGTTAAACATTTCTTAGTGGAAAGCTAAGTTCAGGATGTGTTTTCCTTTTCCTAATTTGCTTTAAGTCCTTTGTGTCTCAGGTCAATTCCGAAACTTTTATTTCACTACTCCCCCATTTTTGGTGGGGGGCAGGAAGGGGAGAGGGAGCACAATGGAAAACATATTCAGATTGAAAAGGTTTTAAAGGAATTACTTACTTGCTCCCATAGTTAGTGTTTTTACTAAATGCAGAGTATCACGTTCATACATACCCTGCTCCTTGGTACCACTGCTAACGAAAGAGCAATCTTTACAGTCATTATCATAGGAAGCAGGGAGGCAGACAACTGTCTACCAAACCCCTCACAGCTCAGGCAGATTCGTCCTCTACTGGCCATTACTACTCAGTGTGTGCTCCTACAAGAGACCCACTGTAGCCCTTCTACATTTTCCCGTCAAACAGAATCAGGCTTTTACTGGGGGCGGGTGCCTGGTGGCGTGGGAAAGTTGAACCTAAGTTCTCATGAAACAGCCTCTCTTCCACTTACTGGCTTTAGCGTAGAAGAGGAGCAGGAAAATGCCTAGGCCAGGAAGCTTCATTTTATGTTTTTTTGTTTGTTTTTTGTCCCTTAGATTGTAGGGTCACTTGAATGAGGCAAAGCATCCTACTATTAATGGAAAAGAGATACTCCTTCAGCACACGTTTTCACTGCTATGATGGTGCTGTTGGACATGCTTTCTCCTTCCGTGTGTTATGCCAGGAAACCCACTACCAGGGTGGCTGATAAGGCAGTCAAAGCCCCCAAGGGCCTGTGATAGATCCTCAGTCTGAGTCCAGGTCATGCGTGCTGTCATAGCCAAACTCCTTCTGCACATCCAAAGGGTATTTGCTCCACATCTGTGGCCTGCTATTGCCTCTTTCCTCTTCACTGAGGCCGTTGCATTCATCAGAGCCTGGAAAGAGAGAACAGGAGTGGACTCCACCTGCATCATTTTTTTTTTGGCGATTGTGAGCTCCTTCCCATCTCAAAAAGGTCCGGTTTTTTTTTTTTTTTTTTTTTTAAATAATTTTTTATTGATTTTTAGAGAGGGGGGAAGGGAGAAGGATAGAGAGATAGTAACATCGATGAGAGAGGAAGTTATTGATCGGCTGCCTCCTGCACAGCCACCACTGGCGATCGAGCCCGCAACCAAGGCATGTGCCCTCACAGGGAGTCGAACCAGTGACTCTTGGTTTCTGGGTTGATGCTCAGCCGCTGAGCTACACCAGCTGGGCTGGTTTTGTTTGTTTGTTTTTTTTATTTTGGTTCATTACTTAAAAACACTTGCTCAATAAAGAGAATCCAGGGGAACAATTCGAAAAGATCTCATTTCTACCATTTAAACCAAGTCTTTTAACATTGGGATATTTTGTCATTTCTCCCTTAAGTATAGAATTTTTTTTAATATAATAGTTGTAGTCATATTGTAAATATAATGTTGAACGTTGCCCCTTTTAATATATTATGGGCACTACAGAATATTCTGTAGTTTGATCTAATTGTTCCTCCATTAACAGACACAAATAAATTCTTTTTGTTGGCACTTAGAACCTCTCCAATACTTTGTTAGACCGAAGCAGAGAAAGAGACACTGAGCTACATGTTTCACTTAATCTCTACCAGTTGATGCAATATTCTCATTTTCTGGAGGGAAAATGAGGCTCAATAAGATGAAGTAACTTGCCCAAGATCCACAGCTAGGCAATGATAGAACTAAGGATTTGAACCCACACCTGACTGACATTACACTCTAATAACAACACCCCCCCGCCCCTCCAACACTGGTCTGTGGGTCTCCTATAGCTCCAACAGCTTATGATTGAGCTGCACGAGCTCAATGGAGAAGGAAAGCTAGCTAGAATGGATCTGTCTTCTGTACGCATGCCTCAGTCTTGGATCCCAGCAGTCCCTCCCCAGCCAAGGCTGCCACCCACCTACCTCTGGAATCTTCATCTCCGTCACTGCTTTCCTCCTCTGGGTACTCATTGCGCCAATTATTCTCACTATTCTCATCATCTTCATCTTCATCTTCATCAACGCCCTCTAGTTGTTTGCCATCATTCACCTGCACATCTCAACACACACATGAATGTAAGTCAAAACATCTAAGGTTATGCTCTGGGGGAAACTAATATCAAACTAACTCGGAGAGGCTACACTTAGGCTACAAGGGGGAGATAATGGCCCTATTCCACTTACAAGTCCAACTCCAGGGATCACATTCCTGGTGAGATAGACTAAAGGAACACCTCAAAGTAGGGAGGAGAAACAGCTCTGCGCAGGTGATGGTAGTGACCTTTAAACTGTCGGAGGGATTATGGGTGATGCCAAAGATCAGAACCAAAATCCAAGTTTGAGGGGTGCATGAAGGCAAAAGGAGGGCCTATACATGGTCCAAGGTGGGTGTCTGATTCAGATTATGGTGGTAGAGTAGGTGTGGAGTAGCGTGCTTTTCTCATAAGAGTGTGACAGGTACCACCTTAACTTCTCTCATTATTTTTACATTTTATTTCTTAAAAATATATGTGTGTCGCCGAAACCGGTTTGGCTCAGTGGATAGAGCGTCGGCCTGCGGACTGAAAGGTCCCAGGTTCGATTCCAGTCAAGGGCATGTACCTGGGTTGCGGGCACATCCCCAATAGGAGATGTGCAGGAGGCAGCTGATCGATGTTTCTCTCTCATCGATGTTTCTAACTCTCTCTATCTCTCTCCCTTCTTCTCTGTAAAAAATCAATAAAATATATTTTTAAAAAAAATATATTTATGTGTGTGTCGATTTGAGAGAGTGAAGAAGGAGGGGGAGGGGGGAGAGAAACATTGATTGGTTGCCTCCCATATGCACTCCAACCGGGGATGAACTCAAAACCTGGGTATGTGCCCTGACCAAGAACTGAACTGGTGACCTTTCGGTGCAAGGGATGATGCTCAACCAACTGAGCCACACTGGCCAGGACACTCATTAACCATTTTAGAATTTGTTTTAAGAATGACTGTCAGGAAGTTAGTAGTTCTTTGTTTTTTTAAATGCAAGTTAGCTTTCTTAATCCATTATTTTCTGCATTATAAGATGCAATTAAAAAGGTTTTGTTCTCATATTAAAATTCCTGGTTTTGTCTGTATTTTATTATAAGCTCTCATACATTTTCCCCTGAGAATGGGTAGATATAAAAAATAAAGATGTTGCCTAGCTGGTGTGGCTTGATAGTTGAACACTGGCCCATGAACCAAGAGGTCACTGGTTAGATTCCCAGTCAGGACACATGCTAATGTTGGGGGCATGCTCTCTCTCCCTCCCCCTCTAAAAATCAATAAAAACATTAAAAACAACAACAGATTTACAAAGTTTGTAAAAGATTCATTAAGAGCAAAAATTATAGACTCCCAAAATCCCCTGCCTTAAAACCAGGTTCCTAGAAGGCATTTAGAATAAATTTTTCCTTTTAAGAACAAAAAGAACTAAGGACAATGTGACTAGGATTAGCATCCAGGGAGGCAAAGTACCCTGACTGGAGAATGGCTTAGGTTGCCTCATGCCCTCATGCCCATAGGTCCCCTTACCAGCTCCCACTCCTGGCTTAAGGGCTGCACAGAGAGGATATTCTCAATCCATCCTGGAGTGGCCGTCTCCAAGTAGTAAATGTCATACACATAGTCATCCTTCTGTTCCTCCCGGGGCCCGACACTTGGTCCATCCTCAGATATAGTCAGCCGCTCGCGGATCAACTCTACAGAATTGCAAAGGATCACATCTGGGTCAGATACCTGCGAAGAAAACAGCAGATAACATGCATGAGATTAAACACGGATGTTCAAAGAAAAGGATCCTAAGTGTTGGGTGAAGGAAGCTCCCTACAGTTCTCCGTTGGATTCAGTAGTCTCATCCCCATGGCCTGTTTAATTAGCTAGGAGATGAAAAAACTAAGTATTTCTCAAAAAAGTAATGTGTGGTTCTTCTGAGATAGAAACTTGCAAGACAGACTTCTACTCCTTTGTGCTCGACTGATGCAAGAGCATGTGTGAAGACGTGCATGTGAAGACTGGCCTGAGGAGAGGCGAGGGCCAGCAGAGCTTTGAGTCTTCCCCTAGGTCTTCCTGAGCTCCTCTGTGACGATGTTCTCCCTTTGGGGATCTGCAGGCCCACAGCAGCACCTCTATAGCTGACTCCTCAGTGGGCCTGCATTTTGTGTGGCCTTCTATAGGGAACCTACAGACGATTCCTGGGCTATCATGACTACTACCAGCCATCACCCACCACTTGACTTGCCCACACTGACATCCTGCTTTTAATCATAACCAGGAATGGATTCCTCTATAATCCTTTTTCTTGCTGGGAAGAATAGCTTCAAGACAGATTGACCCAGACTGGAACTGGCCAAGGTAAGATGGACTCTAGGTCCAATAGGCTGTGTTATCCAGGGTGGCACAGGCCAATTTGGAAACCAAGGGGACATGCTGCAAATGATCCCCCTGCAAACGATCATCACAGGAGCTGTGCAGCTGAAACCATATGCCCTATGGGAAGGAGAGGCGTACCATGGAGAGGCAGACAAGGGGAGACCAATGCTCTCTATCACAAGCTACAGGGAATTAATTCTTCTTTGTTCCAAAGTCAAAAGGAACTAGAGATGTCAGTTTTTGTGTAGAGACTTGACTGACCTAAAAGCTGTTCATTAGGAAAGCTCTGGCTCCAACTCACAAGTCCCCAGCCCTCAGTCCAGCAAATTATGCAGCCGTATTCCTTTGCTATAGATTTTTCAAATTTCCTATAATGAACACATTGTTTTCATATAATAATAAATTACTTTAAGTCTAATCTATGTATGCTTACCCATATTCTCAATTATAATACATACAGATTTCCTACCAGTAAACATATATAATATGTACTTTCCCATCTTGCCAGTCTTCATGGTTATTAATTTAAAGTCCAGGCAGTTGTATAGTCCATTTCTCAGACATAATTTTAGCCTCCATGTTTAACACTGCAATGAATATGAAGTTTCCTGCATTTGAAAATAGAGATTAAAGTACCTAGGGTTTTTGTGAGGATTAGATGAGTTAAATAAAATATATAACAACAACAAAAAAGAATATATAACAAGTACTTAGACAATACTTGATGTATAGTAATTAGTAAACAAACAGCTTTTGTTAATACCACAGCTGTTTGCTTCTGCTGAATTATTTCCCTAGGATAAATCCTGGGGATGAAATTATTAGATAAAATGAACCAAACCTTTTCACCTTTTCAGATACCCTATTAAGTAGTACTTTATTTGCTTAAAACTTAAATTTCTTTAGAATTTTGAGTGACTTTGAGTCCAAACAATAAAAATAAATTTGAATAGTTTTAAAATAGACCCTAAGCTATTTGTTAGCCATGCTGTTTTCCAAAAGACAGGCATCAATTTTAAGCACTACAGCCATATACCATTTTAATCACAGCCTTGCCAGCAGTACTATCAACAGCCTTTCCTCTGCTGGTTTTAGTAGGGATAAAACCTCAATTTTACTTTCAGCTTAAATTCATATTTAAAATTTATGTGAAATGTATTTATATTGATTTCAGAGAAGAAGGGAGAGGGAGAGAAACATCAATGATGAGAGAGAATCATTGATCAGTTGCTACGGCACACCCCACATTGGGGATTGAGCCCACAACCTAGGCATGTGCCCTGACCAGGAATTGAACTGTGACCTCCCTGGTTCATAGGTTGAAACAACCATTGAGCCGCACTGTCTGAGCTAAATTCATGTTTTTAAAATAATTACTCTGCAAATATTTTTGATATGTTTATAAGTTTGTATTGCATTGTTGGGTTGGGAAAATTTGTGTTCACAATTTTCAGTTTGTTTTTCTTATAAAATTGAGCTATTTAATTGATACCACTGAATATTAGTGTACTTTTAAACATCTGATTGTTAACTCATGAATCAGCCTTGATTTACTTTTGGTAAAAGTTGTGGCTATTGCCCCAACTGGTTTGGCTCAGTGGATAGAGCGTCGGCCTGAGGACTGAAGGGTCCCAGGTTCGATTCCGGTCAAGGGCATGTACCTGGGTTGTGGGCACATCCCCAGTAGGAGATGTGCAGGAGGCGGCTAATCGATGTTTCTCTCTCATCGATGTTTCTAACTCTCTATCTCTCTCCCTTCCTCTCTGTAAAAAATCAATATATTTTTTTAAAAAAATAAATAAAAATAAAATATATTTTGATATCCTACAGAAAGAAAGGGAGAATAGAAAGTTAGAAACATCGATGAGTGAGAAACATCGATCAGCCGCCTCCTGCACACTCCCTACTGGGGATGTGCCCGCAACCAAGGTACATGCCCTCGACCGGAATCGAACCTGGGACCTTTCAGTCCACAGGCCGACGCTCTATCCACTGAGCCAAACCGGTTTCAGCAATAAAATATATTTTAAAAAAAAAGATGTGGCCGAAACCGGTTTGGCTCAGTGTATAGAGCGTCGGCCTGCGGACTGAAAGGTCCCAGGTTCGATTCCGGTCAGGGGCATGTACCTGGGTTGCGGGCACATCCCCAGTGGGAGTGTGCAGGAGGCAGCTGATCGATGTTTCTCTCTCATCGATGTTTCTAACTCTCTATCCCTCTCCTTTCCTCTCTGTAAAAACTCAATAAAATATATTTAAAAAAAAAAAAAAAAAAAAAGATGTGGCTATCAATGTCATGCTCAAGTTGCTATCAGGTATACTAGCACGATGATTAAATATGTTTTGCCTGATGTATTTTGAATTAAAATTTCATTTTTTACACTTAAAGGACTATTAAAAGGAGTGAAAAATTTTTAAATGTTTACTAAGAGGGGGAATGCCTTAGGTCAGTGGTCGGCAAACTGCGGCTCGCGAGCCACATGCGGCTCTTTGTCCCCTTGAGTGTAGCTCTTCCACAATATACCACGTGCGGGCACGCATGTACAGTGCGATTGAAACTTCGTGGCCCATGCGCAGAAGTCGGTATTTTGTGGAAGAGCCACACTCAAGGGGCCAAAGAGCCGCAGTTTGCCGTCCACTGCCTTAGGTTGAGAATTTTCTATTTCTATGATATTATTGCATGCAGACTTTGGTGTGTTTTTTTTTGAAGATACAAAACAAACGTATTAGATGTAATGTAGTGGAAAGAACACTGGATTAAGTGTGCATTTGAGAACTGACTCTGCCTCAGACTTGAAATGGTACCCAAGACTAGTCCTTTAACCTCCCTCTGATGAGTCTGCCCATCTGCTCTATCTTTTCCTTGCTCAAAGTCCTCCATTAATACCCTATTCAGGATGAAAAGGCTAGGGGTCTAGTACATTCTTCCCCCAAATTCCTTATTACTATTCTCTCCAAGTTCACTGGGCTCCAGGCCCACTGACTTTGAAAACATCAGACAAACTTGGTTTGAAAGCCTTTGTGCTTGTAAGTCCTCAGCCTGGAATGCCCCTCCCCAAGATATCCGCAGTGCCCTGCCACTCACCTCCTTTAAGTGTTCACTCAAATGTCCCTTTTTCCCCCCCAGTGTGACCTCTGAAATGGAACCACTCTTTTCCTGCGCACCATACCCCACCCCCGCCCCCTTTACAGCCCATATCACCATCTGACAGTGAATTTACTTGTTTTTCTCTATCTGAATGTTAGGTTCACTGCTCTACCCACAGAACTTAAGAACAATGCTTGTCACATAGCGGGCGCTCGTAAATACTTGTTGAAGAGAGAACCTAATCTGTAAAATCGAGGCTAGCAAGCCGGCGGGATCATCCGTTAATAAAAGGTGAAGCCATGTGCATCTCATCTGTGCGCCGCCTTAGCGCCCAGATTCCTGGCACTACTGTCGGGAGCAGCCCAGCTCTCCTCCGCGGGGCGTGCACTCACTTTGCAGGAGGCGGAGGCGGCGGGGGTGGCGGTGGCGACTGCGGTGGCGGTGGCGGCGGCGGCGGCAGTGGCAGTGGCAGCGGCCTCAGGGTCTCCTTCTTCGTGGACCAGATCCAACAGCTGGAAGCCTGCGTCACCGCCGGCTTCTGGGTTTTCCCGCGCGTCCTCGGACTCCAGATCATCCAAGAGAAGGCCCGAGGGTCGGCGGCTAGAGACTACCCTGTAGCGACCCTCCTGCTGGATCTTCCGAGTCGACGCGCGGAGGTCGTGGCGGATACGCTGATGGGTGCCCCAGGGTGGGGGCAGAGCGCGCAGGAGCGGCTGGACCGGGTCCTCCTGGAGGGCAACAGGGAAGGGGAGCGGCGTAAGCAGGGGATCGGGTGGGGGTCAGGGAGACAGTGTCATCCCGGCGGCGCCCTCAGAGCCCCTCCACTCAGGCTCCACCCCCGCCCGATACCTGGGAGCACACGGTAGCCACCAACTGGAAGACATTTTTCTCTGCTGCTTTCTCCAGACCCTCGGGGGGCGTCTTCTGGACCGCCAACTCCACCACATCTTTCCGGAGGCGTTTACAGGCGAGGACCAGGGCCTCGGCAGGCTCCTCGCTGCGCTTCCGCTTCACGCGGAGTATAGCCGTGCGACCAGCCTCCATAGCGGCGGTCGCGAAGCAGTGTGGGAACGCGTAGGGTGCGACAGGAAAGACTTCAGGTTCTACTTCCGGGTCCCGTCCCCCTCATCCGGCGTAGGAAGGTCCCGCCCCCTTACGCCGGCCGCGGTAATGTGGCCCTGGCGGCGGAAGTGAGCGGAGCGGCGTCCGCGGCCGGTGAGGCGCTGAGCATGTTGGGTAGGTGGGAATCGCATCGGAGCCCGGGATGCAGCCAGCGTCCTGTCCCCGCCGCAGGGCTCCGGCGGCTGGGCCTGGCGTGGGCGTTCTCGGACGCCGCGGTACGCACTTCTGCGGGGCTTCCGAGAACCTTTCGAGGGTCCGCGTGGGGCGGCTCCGAGCGCCCGGGCCGGCGGAAGAGCGGGGTTTCAGGCGGGCCCCGGTTTTGCCGCCCTCTCTGGTGATGGCCGCTTGCTGGGCCCGTGGGGGAAGCACCTCTGCGATGAACGGGTTGACAGGACGTACCTGGACTCGCCCCTCAGCGCCAGAGCTTGCCGTGGTGGTTGCCATCCCCTCCTCGTAAATGTCCGCATTAGTTGACAGCTCTGGGAGAATGAGGAGGGAGGGGGTCAGGCTGCCCCCTGAGCCTGGAGTGTGGTCTTCCTTTGGGAGGGGACACGTCTTAAGAACAGGGGAAGATGTTTATCCGTAGAAGATGTACGTAGGGAGGTTACAGGACGTGGTTCCCTATCGAAGCATTCATTTAGATTAATACGAAGCCAGTGACTTCCCTGCCGTTCTGAAAAGACTCTGGTTCTAGTCGTAGCCTCAGCAACATCACAGACAAAAAGGGATTCCACGGGATCAGGGTTTCTAGACCCTCCGCACAACGGACCCCAGCAACCTGTGCGCCTCTCTGCGCCGTTTCACTGCAGCTGATTTACCCGCCGCGCAGGGTAGTCTAAGGGGTGGGCAAACTTTTTGACTCGAGGGCCACAATGGGTTCTTAAACTGGACCGGAGGGCCGGAACAAAAGCATGGATGGAGTGTTTGTGTGAACTAATATAAATTCACAGTAAACATCATGACATAAAAGGGTACGGTCTTTTTTTTTTTTTAGTTTTATTCATTTCAAAGGGGCCGGATCCGGCCCACAGGCCGTAGTTTGCCCATGGCAAGAGGGGGTGAAGTGCCCTCTCCCCACACCCACCTAAATCCTACCCATCTTTGTGTGAATGTGTGTGTAAATTCTCACAGGATATTTTTTCCATTGATTTTTTGTTTCAGAGAGACTGGGAGGGAGAAATGAGGGGGGGAGAGAGAGAGAGAGAGAGAGAGTACATGGATTGGTCGCCTTTCGCAGGGCCCCGCCGGATTGGTTTGAACCTACATCTGAGTTACGTGCCCTTGACTGGGAATTGAACCTGGGACCCTTCTGTCCGCAGGCCAACACTCCAACCACTGCGCAAACCGGCCAGGGCCCTACCCATCTTTTAAGCCTTCCCTGAACATTCGCTGAAATGTCATTTCTTCCTACTGCAGCCTGTGCCAATTGGACACAGTTTTCTAAAGCACATTACCGACTCGGGTAGTTCTAGATACTGTCTTTTTAAAAAGGGTATCAGCATGTGAGATGTACAGAGCTGGTTATAGCAATGGTTTGCAGACTAGGTTACAAACCATTGCTGAGTAATGAAATCAGCTTAGTGAAATCGTGGTCTATTAAAAAATAAAATGAAAATAGGATAAAATATATGAGGGCCATGGCAAGACTAAATATGTTTTGTGAAACTTGGTTATGTTTGTGTTTGTATGTATGTGTCTCAGTGTAAAATATATTACTTACTGGGGTTGTCGGGAAGTTTGAGAGCCCCTGGATTAGAAAGTAGATATTCTGGGGTTTTAGAAGCAGAGTTTTGCTGAACGACAGATGGACTACGTTGAACCAAGCTAGTGATCACCCGAGTCTTGAGAAAAGTGTTTCCCATCCTCTTGTATAAAAATTCAGTATTTACTTAGTCTTGGTAATTTCAAGAGAAAGCCAATAGCTGTGGCCAATAAAATGCCTTGAGGGGACCTCCTCCACAAAAAATAATCATGTTTCCTGAAGATGGGCCAGTGTTTCACAAGAATGAAGGGGCATGAACACTTGCTGTTCCTGAATGTCAGAGGAAGGGGGCATTGGGAGACTCCATTCCTGCTGAGAGGTGCCTTCAGCTTTGAGCTGTGGTGTTCCTGTCTCTCAGAAATAAATATCTTTGAGCAAAAAGGCCATACAAGACATTTTATCTGTCTGATAATATTTTATTTATTTGAAACAAATTTTTTTAAATGAAGAAAGGTTTTTCAAAATTGCTTTTTAAAATTAAATACTGAGTAGATAAGTAATTATTATGAAAAATAGCGAGGCATGAAGAATGACAGTATCATGAGCACCTGTATTCCCACCACCCAGTTTTAGAATTCACCTGCTCTTAAAGTCCCCTGTGTGGCCCTTCTTTATTGATTTTTTATTTTTTATTGATTTCAGAGAAGGAGGGAGAGAGAGAGAGAGAGAGAGAGAGAGAGAGAGAGAGAGAAATATCAGTAATGAGAGAGAATCATTGATTGGCTGCCTCCTGCATGCCCCCCACTGGGGATCGAGCCTGTAACCCAGACATGTGCCCTGACCGGGAATCCAGCTGTGACCTCCTGGTACATAGGTTGACCCTCAACCCCTGAACCACACCAGCTGGGGCTGTGTGGCCTTCTTGATCCCATCCTTTTTCCTTCCTACTATCCTATTCCCTGCTATGCACTTTAGTGTGATCCCTAAAGAATGTGTTGTTCTGTTTTGAATAATTATACATCCTATATAATAAAAGCCTAATATGCTAGTTGTCAGGTGGGCCGTTCAAGCAATCAAAGTATAATATGCTAATGATATGCTAAGTCCGCTCAACCATTCGCTATAATGTTCACCGACCACCGGGGGCAGATGCTCCAACTGGTAGGTTAGCTTGCTGCTGGGTTCCGGCTGATCGGAACTGAGCCAGACAGGCTGGACATGCCCTGGAGCCCTCCCGCAGTCCCTCCCTGGCTAGCCAACCTCTTGCGTCCCTCCCCAGTACATGAAGCATCAGTGGGGTCCCTCGGCCTGGCCTGTGCCGTCTCACAATCCAGGACCCCTCAGGGGATATCGTAGAGCCAGTTTCGGCCCAATCCTGCAGGCCAGGTCGAGGGACCCTACTGGTGCACGAATTCGTGCACCGAGCTTCTAGTTTTATATAAATGTGAACTTATATGTATTCTGTGACTTGTTTTTTTTTTTTATGACTCAACATTATATTCCTGGGATTATCCATGTTTGTGTATAGTTGTGACTGACTTGTTTAGATGAAGGTTTTCCTAATTCGTTTGAATTGCTCTATCTTTGTATTTTTCCTTAAACTAAATGTCTAATATCCTTAGATAGTTTTAGTGGCACTCCTTTACCACCACCCCAATTTCTCTCTGTTCTTTCCTACTAGCCCTTTCCTCTGCTTTATTTTCTTTGTCACCTACCTTTACCTGAGGCTATGCCCAGATGTACCTTTGAGGCTCATTTGACCCAGTTGGAATCACTGAGGACTGCTCAAGTTTCCAGATAGTTTTATGAACTTGTGTATTACAGTTTTTAATGTTATATGGGGAATATAAAACCAAGTAAGTCTTGCTGGAAAAATGAAAATTCTGATTAACAAATATTTTCAGTGGTTTTGACATTGTTGTCAATTTCTTGGACTCCCCCCCGCTTTGTTTTCTTGTCTTTTAACATTTTTTCTTTTCTTTTCATTCTTGGGCATTATAATGTGAATAGGTTTCTGACTGCCTGACCTGTTCATAAGAAGTAAGCTGGCCAGTGATAAAATTGAGGAGCTGATTGGCATCATGAAGATCTTCTGTGGGAGGGCCAATCCGACCACAGGATCTGTGGAGTGGCTGGAGGAAGATGAGCACTATGATTACCACCAGGAGATTGCCAGGTAACAAGCGTTTGTTCACAGTTGGCTGCAGCTGGATGGGGCACTTGATCTCAAAGCAGATGCCTTGAAATTTAGTCTGAGTGTGCAATAGGACATGACCCAGTGCTTCTGGGCAGGTATAGGTCACAAGCATGTGTGCTCAGCCAAGTAGGTTTGTGTGGGAGTTAGGCTGAGTCATTCCTGTGTGGGAAGTCAGAGGATCTGTCTAGTGGAGCAAAGAAGACCCAAGGTTCAGTAGTAGTAGAAGAGTTTATGAAAGTTAATTATTTATTGGTGCCACTTAAATAGTGACATTCCTCATATAGTTAAATTCTCCTGAAAAGTTGAAAATTGCTTTTTCTTTTCTTTGAAGGGATAATAAAAGTATGTGAGTTACTGTTATTTAGCAATCATTAAGTGCATACAACATGACAACACTGTGCTAGGGCAGTGAGTACCAAAATGAAGAAGAAAGGTTCCCATCCTTAAGGAACAGGTAGTTTTATGGAAGAGACAGACATAACAAATGACGGTGCAGAGAGATAAAGGCCCGTGGAAATGGGCACAAACGTTTATGCCCATTAGCAACAAGAACCAGCTGGCCTGGGGGGTTGATATCTACATGGAGAGAAATTGGAGTGGCAGTCAGTTCAGTGTGCTGGAGTGTGGTGCAAAAGTAGGGCTGTGATGAGAGAGGATGCTGAAAAGGTAGGCGGAGGTCATGTTTTAAACTTGGTAGTGAATATAAGAAGAGGAGCATGAGTATGCATGTGGGCTCTCCCCTTCCTAACTCTCACATTGGCCAAGCTACTTAACTTCTCTGTGCCTAAATACAATAATATATTCCTCAATATCTATAATGATAAAAGCATAATATGCTAATTAGACTGCTGTCCTTCCAGACGAAGCCGGGGCTGTGAGGGAAGCCGGTGCCGGCACCTGGGGGGAGGAAAGCCTACTCTTGCACGAGTTTTGTGCATTGGGCCTCTAATATACAATAGAATAACTCATAGGATGCAGTGATGGAAGGAGAGAGAAATTTCAGGAAGCATCAGGCTTTCTGATTAGAGTGACTAGGTAGATGGAGCTACCATTTCCTGAGAGGAAGAACACAGGAGGAATTGGTGGTGTTGGGCAGGGGAGTTGATGGAGAGTAGGTATTGGGACATCCAGTAGAGATGCCAGTGGACAGGTATGTGGGTCTGGAGACAATTTGCAGTTGTTAGTGAGGGTGGAAACAAGACTCTCAGAGACAGTGTGGAATGGGAAAGGTAGAAGGCTGAAGGGGTTCTGGGACAGCTGAGGAGGCAGGAGAACCAGGAGGGCGTGTCACAGAGGAGAAAGGAGGAGAGTGGTTCAGGAAGGGGGCGTGTCCAGCAGGGCCAGGGAAGTCCTGGGTGTTAGCAATTGGAGTGAGCTAATGGTGTTGAAGGGGAGCGGTGTCAGTGCAGTGGTGGGGAGTGAGTGGGTGATGAGACGGAGAAGATGGGAGTGAAAGTGCCTCTTAAAAAGTGGAGAAAGCCCTGACTGGTTCGGCTCAGTGGATAGAAAGGTCCTGTGGACTGAAAGGTCCCAGGTTCGATTCCGGCCAAGGGCATGCACCTGGGTTGTGGGCACATGCCCAGTGGGGGGTGTGCAGGAGGCAGCTGATCGATGTTTCTCTCTCATTGATGTTTCTAACTCTCTATCCCTCTCCCTTCCTCTCTGTAAAAATCAATAAAACATATTTTTCAAAAAAGTGGAAAGAGGTATAAAGGACCAGATATCAACTAAGCATTCATAGGAGGGTTCAGATATAAAAACCTTGGTGTGCCATAAAAACACCCTATTCTCTTCAGAGTGCAGAGCTTCTCAAAGTGTAGAGTATGGCTTGCCTGGGTCGCAGTTGCCTGGAACACCAGTTCAAGTGCAGATTTCCAGACTTGCAGCCCGATCTGGATCAGAATCTCTTTGTGTGTATGCTGCGAATCTGCATTTAAAAGAAGCTCTGCAGTGAATCTGATGTTGACCTGAAGCCGGAGGTCCTGTGTTTAGCGGGAGTGCCTCAGCTCTCACTTGGAACTCTCAGAAAGCATCTTTGGGCTGGGCCTGCCGAGTTCTGGGGGGCTCATCCTGATCCTGCTGGAGGTTTTCAAATTTGTAATTGTTACGGTAGAAATATAGATAATCAACTCTCCTCCCTTTAACACTCTATAGTTTGGTAAACTCTTAGTTTTTCCTGATGACATGAAGGAAAATGCTGAATATACAGCAGATAATATACTTTGCCTTTCCCCAATTCCTCCTCCTAGTGTTACATCTGTGATTATCCCACTGTGCAAATTATGCAAGGTTATGTAAAGTATTAAACTCAATCTAAGTTAGTCTGAGGAAAAAATGTTTACGGGGGTGGGTTATTAGGGGTCAGTGTGTGTGTGGGGAGGACATGTAATACTTTCAACAATAAAGATTTAATTAAAAAACGTGTAATGTATAAAATGATCAGTATGTTAGTGGCTTTGGAGTTACTGTGACAGGGCTGACTACTAGAGCATTCTTAGGTCTTAGGTTCTTTGCTGAAAGAATAAATACTTGCCTGAGGTTTTTTATTTAGTACCAAAGAATTATAGAATATAACTGTTGACGTATGAAATTCCAAATTTGTAGAGAATTTTTATTTGAACCAAACTGACCACATATGCCGGGAGCAAGATTTCAAATGCTCCAGAGAATAACAGTTTTGTAGCTTCTTTTATTGAAATTAAGGAAGGAAATAAGATTTCAAGGAGGCGGGGAAAAAGCAAGGTGCTGATTGGATTATAGGGTAGTTTAATAAGATTATGTAGGTGCTTTTTGAGGGTGGTTTATTTCAAACGTGTGTTAACTTCGGAATTTATGATCACATCACTGTGTGAGGTTACTTTCCATACCCCCCTCCCCTCTCCCGCACCCCCCCCCCACATAATTCCTGTAAAGTAGTTTAAAACCTGCCTGAATGTTTGTCTCATCTGATTTAAGAATGCACCTATATATCTGTGAATATGCTCATATGTTGATGTATATTACTTTTAGCAGAGGTTTCTGACGTGTCTTTTTGATTTTTAGATCTTCTTACGCTGATATGCTGCACGACAAAGACAGAGTAAGTGTTAAAGGAAACTGTTACCTTGA
The DNA here is from genome assembly GCF_964212035.1 of Myotis nattereri. Taxonomy (NCBI): domain Eukaryota; kingdom Metazoa; phylum Chordata; class Mammalia; order Chiroptera; family Vespertilionidae; genus Myotis; species Myotis nattereri. Next base: position 13,766,264 of record NC_138090.1, read on the forward strand.
TGTGGGGTTTTGAAACCTTGGATTATGGGAACCCTGGAGGCATGATGTTGGAATGATGCTGAGAGTCAGTATGGCGTTATGGCTGGGAATTTTGTCTGGAGGCTGGGTCCTATTTCTGGCTCTGCTCTTGACCTGAGTGTGAACTTGGACAAAACATGGGACCTCTGTGGACCTTGTTTATTAGGATTTAAGACGTACTATCTGATCTCCATAATCTCCTCTAGATAAAAATTCTCTAATTACATGATGTTTTGTCCTGTATAGTCAGTTTGTAATTTAAAAATAAAATTTCTAGAGGTCACTGCAGACTGTATTTTGTAAAGCAGATTTGGCTTTCATTGCAGAATTACATTTCAGCTTTCCTCTTTCATTTTTATTTTTTTAACGTTTCTTTTTTAAAAAAAATATTTTTTTATGAATTTCAGAGAGGAAGGGAGAGGGAGAGAGAGATAGAAACATCAATGATGAGAGATAAACCATTGATTGGCTGCCTCCTGCAAGCGTCCCACTGAGGATTGAGCACAGAACCTGGGCATGTGCCTTGACGGGGAATCAAACCATGACCTCCTGGTTCATAGGTTGACGCTCTACCGATGAGCCATGCTGGCTGGACTAATTTGATAGGTTTGAACTAATTTCTCATTGTAGTTTTAATTTGCATTACCCTGATAACTACTGTGTATGAGCTCTTTTCATTTATTAGCTATTCATGTTTACTGTTTTATGACTTAGTAATTTATAGGAGTTCTTTATATATTCTGGGTAATAACCTTGTCAATTATATTTATTGCAAGTGTCTTATCTTAGTTTGTGGGTTGTTTTTCCATCTGATAAACACAAGTCTTAAATTTTAATGTCAAATTTATCTTATATGTCCTTTAAAGGTTGGTACTTTTTGTGTTTTGTTTAAGAAATCCTTCCCGTTGCCAAGGTTTTTAAAGGCTGATATATAAGATTTCAATTGACTTTTACTTATTGATTTGGAATCCTGTAATCTTTCTAAATTCTGTAACTCAATAATTATCCATTGGTATTTTGGGTTTTCTTTTGTAGACATTCATCTTGTCTGTGAACAAAACAAAATAATTTTATTTATTTTTTTCTAGACCGTATTTCTTCTTGCTCTAGCATGTTGGGTAGAATGTCCAATTTAATGTTGTCCACTTCATATATTTTTAAAAAACTTTTGCTAGAAGTTGTTCATCATATCCTTTAATCTCTCTAATATCTGCGGCATATATACTGATACTACTCTCCTCTTCATTTCCAGTTTTTGGCTACCTGTATTTCTTTATCTCCCTCTACCTTTTATTTATTTATTTTTGAAATAGTCTTACCAGTTCATTGGTTTTATTAGTCTTTTTTAAAAAAATAGGTAATAGATATTTTGAGAGAGAGGGGAAGGGAGAAGAGAGAAACATCTGTGTGAGAGCGTAACATCCATTGGCTGTTTCCTACACATCTTCTACTGGGGATTGAGCTGTAACATCAATCAGCTGTCTCCTGCACACCCTACTGGGGGATCAAACTGTAACCTGGGCGTGTTCCCTGACCAGGAATGGAACCTGCAACCTTTTGGTGCATTGGATGTCTCCCAACCAACTGAGCCACACCAGCCAGGATGATTTTATTAATCTTTTGAAATAACTCACTTTTTTTGAAAATATATTTTTTATTGATTTCAGAGTGGAAGGGAGAGAGATAGAAACATTAATGATGAGAGAGCATCATTGATCGGCTGCCTCATGCACGCCCCCTACTGGGGATCGAACCTGCATCCTGAGCATGTGCCCTTGACCAGAATCGAACCTGTGACCCTTCAGTCTCAGGCCGATGCTCTATCCACTGAGCTAGTGGCTAGGACTGAAATAACTAACTTTTATCCTTCTTGATCTTATATTTGTTTCTTAGTTCATTAATTTTTATTCTTCATTATTTTTATTCATTCACTTATTTGGAGTTTATTTTGGTTGTCCTCTTTTTACTAGTAATTTTTTGAGGTGGATGCTTACTTCATCTTTTGTCTTTTCTAATACTTTTTTCTCCAAATATTGCTTTAGCCATTCCATGAGTTTTGATATGTAACTTTTTAAAATCTTTTTTTCTTCAATTATATTTTTGTTATTGAGATTTCCAACTTGATTGCACTGTGGTCAGAGAATATTGCCCTTTTGATACCAGTCCTGTATTAGTTATAACAAATTATCCCCAAATGTAATGTCTTAAAAACAATTATTATCTTATACTTTCTGTGGGTCAGAGAACTGGGCTCCACTTAGCTGGGTCTCCTGGCTCTGGGTCTCTCACAGGCTGTGATCAAGGTCTTAGCTGGTAGGATAGTCATCTTCAGGCTAACTTGGGGGTGGATCCACTTCCAACTGCCTGACCTCCTAATATTCCTTATTAATTGTCCAGCTCGTCGGTACATTTAAAAAGATTTACAAATACCTTCCTAGGATTTTTAGTTATTGTCAACAGAAGAGTACTTATTCAGCTAAACTCTTACAGATGGAAGGTGTATCTGTTAAGTTACAAAAGGCCATAACTAGTGCTTGCTTTGGCAGCACACATATTAAAATTGGAACGATACAGAGAAGATTAGCGTGGCCCCTGCGCAAGGATGACACGCAAATTCATGAAGCGTTCCATATTAAAAAAACCCCACAAACAAACAGAAAAAACAAGAAACTATAACTAAAAACCTTCACGATGCAAGGAAATAATTTTCTGAGAGGGAAACATATTTAGACAAGGAAGTTATGTGAAATAGAGTCCAGTAAGGAAAGCAAAAGCCACACACATATTTTAATAGAGGGATTTGGTTACACAGATGTGGGAGGCCTGGGAAGCTGATGAGGTCACGGAGGTCAGCTTGTGATAGGAAGAGCAGGAAACAGTTACCTTGCCAAGGGCTGGGGAAACAGAAGACTGTGGTTTTCTGGAACAGGGGTGGGCCATTTGGACTTTCACACATCATTCTCAGGCCATACAAAATTATCAACTTAAAAATTAGCCTGCTATATTTGGTCAAACAATTAACTCACCCCTAATGCCCTGGCGAGACCAAATAATTTTGTGGGCATTGTAGGCCCAAGAGCTGCATGTTTCCCACCCCTGATCTGGAAGCTTGGAGGAGAGGGCCTGTGGGTCTCCAAGAGGGATCTCTGTTTGAGTATTGCTGCTACTCATGAGGGACGCCCGGGGAGGTGGTTATGGGAGGCCTGGCAGGAGCTGGCATCTGGAACCAGTTGCTACACCTGGGAGGACACTGAGAGCAGCAGCCATACAGGAAGGAGCAACTCTCTCTCTCCTCTACCTTCCAGACACCCTCAAGATCCTTCTTCTACGTCTGTACCCAGCAGCTGGAAAAAGGAGAAGGCGCTTCCAGAGCCCTAGCCCCAGTATCACTAGGCAGACTGTGGAAGAGTGGGTGTGGAGGGAAGATAATTACTTAAGAAAGGGTAGCAGTTTGACCCAGTGCTCTGGCGGTGTCACGAGGCCTGCCTGACTCAGCTAGCCAGGGCTGTTCCTCGAGGGCCCAGTGTGGCCACTTGCACTGCTGCCGCCGACCATGACCAGAGTTTCACAAAGCACCTTTCTACTTATTTATAACAACTAGCATGAAGTGACAGTTTTTTTCTCCCTTTCTCTTAGAATATAAAATACTACCAGGGTATCCGGGCTGCCGTGAGCAGGGTGAAGGACAGAGGACAGAAGGCCCTGGTTCTCGACATTGGCACCGGCACAGGACTCTTGTCAATGATGGCAGTCACAGCAGGCGCTGACTTCTGCTATGCCATCGAGGTAAGCCACATTCTCCACGTGGGTGTCCTGCCCCTTGCCTCTCCATTTGTTCATAGGTACTCATGGAGTGCTCACTCTGTGCCAAGCACAGGGCCAGGTTCTGAAAGCATAGAACTGAATCAGGTACAATTTCTTCCTCCAGGAGCATGTTTTCCCCTCTGAAAACAGTGTTTGCATGCATGTCAGGATCACTGAGACGCTTTAAACAATACTGATGCCCAGCCCCCCTCCTCATCTCCCCTGCCAGATTTTGATTTAATTATTCTGGGGTGTGGTCTGGCATTGGGATTTTTGAATATGCACCAAGATTGAGACCTACTATCTTATATGTCCCTACAGAGCCAGCTATCTTATTATGTTTATCAATAGTTTGGCAATCTGCCATTTCTTTCCTGTAATAAAACATTAAACATGTTATCTTTCCGATAATGCAAATAATACATTTTTTATAGGAAATTTGTTAAATATAAAATACAAGTAGTTTGTTAATTCAAAGTTAACCATTGCTAAAATTTTGATGAATATCCTTTTTTTTTAAGTCCTCACCTGAGGACATACTTAAAGAGAGAAAGGGAAAGAGAGAGAGAAACATCGATGTGAAAGAGAAACATTGGTCAGTTGCATTCCATATGCTCCCAGACTGGGGATCAAACCCACAAACCCAGGTATGTGCCCTGACCAGGAATGAAACTGGCAGTCTTTCGGTGCATGGGGTGTCCTGACCAGGGCCAGGAGTCTGAGTCACTCTGGCCAGAAGGTGTATATTCTTCCAAGCTTTTGGAGAGGAGGAAAAATTTGTTTCATATGGTGATTGAATTGCAAATAACTCCCAAAATTACACTGGCCTAACCAAGGTAAAAGTTTTTTGCTTTCTCACATGAAGTTCGGAAGTCAGCACTCCAGGGTGTTCTCCTAAGATTGCTTTTAGCTGCCCATCCCACCAAATCTACAGATGGCCGTCATGATCACAGTCTAGAAAGGTGGGCATTTTCCGCTAGGGGACACATTGTGTGTTTGGGGCACAAGGTCATCAGGAGTCTTGGCAAAGGGATTATAGCCAGGTATTCTTTACAGAAGAATATAGCATTTCCCCTTGAATATAGTAAAAGAATTATGTGTTCATGGTGGGAAATGGGGAAGATGCATAAAAAGACTAACAAAAGGGGAAATCTTGTCATTGTGACTAGTCATTCACGTTATCAGTTTGTTATATTTCCACTCTCTGTGTGTCTGTAATGTTTTCTGCCCTAATATGGTGGGAGTTATGTACTAGTAATTTCAATTGAGCAGGCCAGAAAATAGCAGCTGGAGGGGCTTATGTTTAGGGACATGGTAAGGGTTCAGGAAAGACTTCTGGAGAGGAGTTTTTGTGTTGTCCTGGAAAGTTGGGTTTGCTTTGGCAGGTGGGGCTAGAGCAGGGAAAACTCAGGTGTGCCTGGGAACATGAGTGTGGATGAAGCATCAGTTGTGGGGAGAATAGGGTTTGGGGGGAATGGCAGAGGCAGGGAGAAGCATGATGGTTTGTATTGTGGAAGTCCTTGAATATCTTCAGAAAATATCAGTGACGTCCTGCCAGCATTGGAGATTGGGGGCAGTTTTGCTCACACTTAGGTCTCACACAGTAACAGTCTCACTGTGGTCCAGAGAGCAGCTTCACAGATCATCACAGATCATAGTTTGTGAGGCAAGTCCCCTTCCTTGCTCCCTCTAGTGCGGCACTGACACCTGCTGTCCTTATAAGGTAGTGCATCCCGCCCCTGTGCCTGGGGACTCCTAGCTGCCAGTTAAACCCAGGGAAATCTCATTCCTTTGTATTCCTTTTCATGACACACATTTATAGAATAAAGTATTGCAGTTACATGGATGAAGTCTTGTTTATTTAAATGAAATAGACCCAAATAAATATTTTGCCTATATCTTGAATGGTAACAAAGGTTCATTTTAGAAGGAAATTTGGAAGGAAATTCTGTAGTGCAGATCTTTTTTTACTTCAAATCTTAGGACTAGAATCAAGGAATGTCTTGCGAGTGTTGGGTGTTAGGATGTTATTAACTTGATTACTTATTTTTCTTGGGTTTTTGGCTCTCATTTGTAGGTTTTCAAGCCTATGGCTGATGCTGCTGTGAAGATTGTGGAGAAAAATGGCTTCAGTGATAAGATTAAGGTTATCAACAAGCATTCTACAGAGGTTACTGTGGGACCAGGTAAGATCAACACATACTCTGTTGAAAGCTTTGCTTGCTTTTGAAAGGAAGAGGAAAAGGCTTATTCAAGTGATCTGGAATAAATATATCCAGGTAATTGCAGAGATATGGGGCCTCTGCATGTGTCTGAAGAGAAGCATTTTCTTCTCTATTGGTTTATTTCTCTGTTAGCTAAAACGAATCAGCAATGGGTAAACCAGAACTAATCAAGAGCAATAGCAGTGATGCAAACGAAACCTTCTTTTGCTTTAAGCAAGTTGGAATTTTTGTGTGGCTCACCTCTCTGAGTTTCAAGTTTTATCAGACAGAAGTGAAACTAAGTAAGTAGCTGAAATGGTTTTGCTTAGTTCTGACATCTTTCTTCCGCATCTAACATGAGAGATTTGCCTGTATAGCACAATCTCTCCACATTCCCACAATATTTTTTAGAGTTTGGGAGCTTGAACTGGACTCCTAACATTTCATGACCTGGAGAGCACAGTGGAAAGATTTGTAAAAGAAGCTCCTGGGATGAGGTTATGGATATAACCCCATTTTTTTAAAACACAGTATTTTAGTATGGCAATGGTAAGGTCAACATTTTTCTCCCATTAAAAAACAACATTTTTATAGAAAATCTGAAACATGCACAGAAGAAGAAATTGGAGTTCCCTTTTATTAATTTTTAAAACATTATATACATACAAAAGAATGCACAAATCATTATTCCATTTTTAATCAACATTATTTAGGATAATTTTTTTGTTTTCTTTTTTATTAATCCTCACCTGAGGATATTTTTTCCATTGATTTTTAGAGATAGTGGGGGGTGGGAGGAGAGAGACAGACAGACATCAATGTGAGAGTGACACATCGATTGGTTGCTTCCTGCATATGCCCTGACCAGGGCCAGGAATCGAACCGGCAACCCATGTACGTGCCCTTGACCGGGAATCGAACCCGATACCCTTCAGTGCTCGGGCCAATGCTCCAATCACTGAACCATACTGGCCAGGGCTGTAAAGGTATAATTTACATAAAGTGAATGCATCCATGCTAAGTGGATAGTTTGATGAGTTTTGACAAATTTAAATACACTTGTAACCACCACCACAATCAAGATAATAGAATATCTTCATCATGCCCAAAGAGATTCAATACCTTTTACATCAATCCCTCCCATATTCCTAGCCTTACGCACCTACTGATCTGCTTTCTTCAATATAAATGAGATCTGCCTTTTCTAGAATTTTGAGTAAGTAGAATCATGTAGTGTGTATATTTTGTGCTTGCTTTCTTTTCTGTTGCATATTGCTCTTGAGATTTTGACCACGTTCTGTGTATCAGGAAATCATTCTCTTTTAAAAAAAAATATATTTCTTTATTAATTTCAGAGAGGAAGGGAGAAGGAGAGAGAGATAGAAACATCAGCGATGAGAGAACCATTGATTGGCTGTCTCCTGCACACCCCGTACTGGGGAACGAGCCCGCAACCCAGGCACGTGCCCTTGGCCGGAATCGAACCTAGGACCCTTCAGTCTACAGGCTGAAGCTCTATCCACTGAGCCAAGCCGGCCAGGGCAGGAAATTATTCTCTTAAATTGCTAAGCAACACTTCATATGTGGACATACCATAGTCTGTTTACTCCTTAACTTGTTGATGGACACAGATAGTTTCTTGGATAGGTCTTTAGGTTCACTGATCTTACCTTGTGTGGTATCTAATCCACATCTAGTTAACTTTTCATTTCTGATATTGTATTTTTTAATCTCTAAAGTGATTATATTTTTATAACTATTTTTTCTCCTTATGTTTCTTTACATACTTAACATATTTATAGCAGCTGTTTTAACATCCCTATCTCCTATTTCTGTCACCTCGGTCATCCAGGGGTTTGTTCTGTTATCCTAGATCTGGGCTACATTTTCCTTCTTGGCATATCTGGTAATTTTTATTTGGATGCTGTGTATAGGGGAAATTTTGCCTTGCTAAGTGCTGGATTTTGTTATCTTCTTGTAAAAGCTTCATTTGGCATGCAGTTGGGTTACTTGCAGATCGGTTTGATCCTTTCCAGGCTGTTTTTAAGCTTTGTTGAAGCAGGGTTAGAGTAGCTTTAAGTCGCGGCTTCTCAGCAGCTGCACTGTTGACATTTTGGGCCTGATAATTCTTTGTTGGGGGTGGGGAGCTATTCCGAGCATTGTAAGATGTTTATCCCTGGCCTCTAACCAGTGGAAATCAGGAGCACCTCCCTGTCTGTTTGTGCCAAGCAAAAATGTCTTCAGACATTGCCAGATGTCCCAGGGTGAAGGATAGTTTCTTGGATAGGTCACCCCTGCTGAGAACCACAGCGCCAAGGCTACTTTAGCCAAACTGGTAAGGCATGACCTTTCTAGGTCCCTGCTGAGCGCTTGCGTGCCGGCTGATCAGAACTGGAATGTTACCCAGTCCTTGGTGAACTCTGGAACTTGTTCACCTTAGAGCTACATGGTTATTTTTACCTGGCCTTCTAGAGTCCTACCCTATGTGTGTGTGAATATATTCAACAATGACCTAAGGGGAGCCCTGTGCAGGTTTCTGAAGCCCTTTTCTGTGCAATTTCCTCTCTGGTTTTCTCTCCTGCAAGTCCCAGATGCCTTCACTTCCCTGAACTCCAATTGCTGTTTCCTTAACGCAGCACGATTGCAGTGCGCTGCTTACTTCCTCGCTCCCTGTGCTGTGGTCTGGGAAGCGCCTGCTCGCTGAGAGCCAGGGCAGTCGTAGGGGCCACTTTGTTGGGGTCACTTTGTGTCCCTTCCTGGGGAATAAACTGTGTTGCCTCTTGTTCAACGTCTGAAAAGGTTTGTTTCATGTATTTTGTCTGGTTTTCTAGTTGATTACATGGATTGATAAGTCTGATTCCAGTTACTCTGTTTTGGCCAAAGTTGGGGGTTATTTATTAATTAATTTTTATTTTTAATATGTTTTTATTTATTTCAGAGAGAGGAAGGAGAGGGATAGAGGGGTAGAATGATGAGAGAGAATCATTGATCGGCTGCCTCTTGCACACCCCACATTGGGGATCGAGCCCGAAACCTGGCCATGTCTCTGACCAGGAATTGAACTGTGACCTTCTGGTTCATAGGTCGATGCTCAACCACTGAGCCACACCAGCTGGGCAAAATTGCTCACCTGAGTGTCTTGATAGCACAGAGATCGAGCTGCAGAGCAGCCTTTGTCGTGTCACTCTCTGTGTGACTCTGTGCCCTCTTCTAGGCTGTGTATTGTGTACACACACCCTGCACGAGGCCATACCCCTCAAATCCTTTCTTAATACTTTTTCTTTGTAACACTTATCACTGCAATAATGAAATCATTATGTAATTATGTATTTAATGTCTATATCCCCACACAGCTGAAGCATTCTGAGTTTATGGACTGTGTGGTCTTATTTATTCTATTCCATAACTTGTATATAGCTGGCATGAAAGAGTTCAGTAATATTTGTTTAGTGAGTAGATTGTCAACTTTGCTTGGTCCTTAGCCCCTTGTACATGGGACTTTATTTCCACTCGTCCAACTTGACAAGTGGCTTTCTTATTGCTAAGGCTGATGGTCTTCCCTCTGCTTCTCCTCTCAAACACTGCAGCCCTGGTACTTCTGCCGTTTAGTCTTCCTGTTCTTCCTGAAAATGCACGTTTTCCAAGGTTCTGTCCTCAGCCCTTTTTAAAAATAGCATCTAAGTTTGTTGCCTGTTTCCCAGAGATGGATGGATGACACACAGGCATGTGTGCAGCTGACTCGGGGCATTTGTTCATCCATCCCATCATGGGGTAAGACTTAGGAGGCACCTGGAGTAAGCACCCCTCCTCAGGCTCTCACTCACCTGTTAGACACCAGGCTGTCAGGAGTACTTGTCATAAAGCTTTATTTATTTGATACAATTTTGGGCAATAAATCATTTTAAATTATATAATTAGCTTAAAAATTATTCAGGAGGCAGCATTTGCAGAGCTTGGTGGTTGATTGGATGTAGAGTGATAGGGAGGAATCAAGAACTCCGCTAATGTTTGCTGACAGCCTAGGCACTGGGGTATAGTGAACAGACCAGTCAGGGTCTCTATTCTCCTGGAGAGCAAGTAAACCATGCTCAGGTTTCTGGACTGTGTGGTAGTGCCATTCATTGAGGTGGAAACATTGGAGGGAGAAGCAGGTGCATGGGGGTGGGATGTGATTGGCTCAGTTTAGGATCGTGAATTTCAGTTGGAGTTTGGCATCATATCAGAGAGGATAGCAGGGCCACTCGGGAGGATGTTCTCTGTGCCAGAGGACAGAAGTTTCTTCTTAGCCACCATTCACATATTGCCATGAGCACAAGTGTACTTCATAGGAAGTGGGTAGTTTTTACCTTTGCTAGCCTGACCATTGCTGCATGGACAGATCTCGTTACCCCCCTTAACAGATGAGGTGACTGATGGTTAGCAGCGCTGAGGGTTCCGGCTAGAAAGCAGGCTCAAAGCCCAGGTCTCCATGACTCAAGGTTCAGGCTCTGCTGCACTGTTCTTTCAACCACTTTAATGCTTCTGTTCTCTTGCATCATCCATGAGACTTGTCTCCTCTGTAGGGAAGATGAGTGGGCTTTGTCAGATTGTAATTCATGAGCCATTAGGAGTGTTTAGTTAATTCTCCATGATGAATGGCCCCTTCCAAAGTCTGTTCTGTCTCTTGGCTCATTAAAAATTATAGCTATAGAAGTAACATTACATTACATTATAGAAGTTTAGAAAATGGAGTTAATAAGTCTTCTATAACCCTACTTTCCCAACCAACTGGTATGTGTTTGATAACAAGAAATGAACTTAATTCAGGGGGATTTAGTGTAAGGAACTGGGGATTCTGAACCCTGGGTATCAGTGGAATCTATCAGCCTGTCTATCTTGCTTTGGTTTTCTCTCCCTTTCTGCAGCCTAAATATATTTGAAGTACCAGGATTCAGTTTTTGCTTTTCAAATAAGTTTTGCTAATTTAATAATTAAGAGTTTAATTGTTAAGCAGGGGTGGGCAAACTTTTTGACTCGAGGGCCACAATGGGTTCTTAAACTGGACTCAGAAGGAGCTGCGGCCTTGTTTCCCGACGTTGCCATGTTAACACTGCTGCTGGTGAAGGAGCGGAGGGGAGAGCAAGAGAACCTTCCGCTCTTTCGGCTCCGCGGGCCGGGTAGAACAGCCGAACGGGCCAGATCCGGCCCGCGGGCCGTAGTTTGCCCACGGCTGGTATACAGGAAAGTTGAAAGAGCAGTTGTACAGCAAACTCCCATATTCTCTTAACCAAGACTTAACAATTTTAGCATTTTTATATATGTATATGGATTTTTTGCTAAACTGTTGGGAAATCAGTTGAGATGACACTTCTAAATACTCCAGTATTTATATGTACTTTCATTTTAATGACTTATTAACCTTTTATCTGGCATCTAGTTGCTGTTAATATTTTTTCTAGTCTGTTGCTAGTTTCTGATGCTGTTTCCTTGTATTTCTCAGATGGTGACATGCCATGCCGTGCCAACATCCTGATCACGGAGCTGTTTGACACGGAACTGATTGGGGAGGGAGCACTGCCCTCCTATGAACACGCACACAGGCATCTCATGCAGGTAGGGATGAGAGCCTCCCTCATGCGTATTGCTGTGATCTCAGTCAGCTTACACAGCTCTCCTTGATACACCGTGCTCTTCACAGCCTGAGTCCTCAGTACCTCTCCATATACCCAAGGACACCCTTTATTCCTGTAGGATTCTCCTTAATTATGACTTCTGTGCCTCTTGAATGCCAAGTCTGGGTAGGTTAGAGTCAAAAGGTCAGAAACTATCTTCAAATTCAATTCAATTTAGCAAACATTATTTGAGTGTCAACTGTGTGAACTGTTCTAGCATCCAAGGAGAAGTGTGAGGCATCCTATTGCTCTAACCCACGGTCAGTGATGGTGAGGATTTGGTGGGCTGACTGGAGAGGCAGACAAAAGCACCATAGCCATCTGGTTTGGGACTGATAGAAAAGATCAGGGGGGCATGCAGAGGGGGTGGAATTTGGAAAGGCACTGGGGAGAGGGAGAGATGTCCCAGGAAAAGGGACCTGTTTGGTAGGTCACTGAGAACATCAGCTGGGAGGGGAAGGGGACTGTGAGCTAATGGCAGAGAGTGGAGGAGGAGGTGGAAAGCCTTGAAGGCCAGGCCATTCCAGGTGAAGGAGTTTGGGTAGTGGCAATCTTTGACAGTTTCTTTGAAAAGAGAGAGACATGTTGAAAATGTTATCTTGGAGATGTTGATCTTGCTTTTGTATGGACATAAATTGGAAGTGAAGACCCAGAGGCAAAGGCCAGCCAGGGAGGTGTGTCTGCTGCTTCTGCTGGCACCTGCCCTGTAGTCACTGCAACTGTCCCAGCCAGCAACTCTTTTGGGGGGTTCTTAGTGCTCTCAGAGAGAGGAGGGGGCTCCGTCCAGGGCATTCAGGACCAGAGTCCACATTACACAGTCAGCATGTGACTGTGATTGTTCTGTAGATCCCCACACTTGTGAGCTGTCTCATTGTTTCCAAAATGTAAATCCCTTTTCTAGTAACATTAGTAGTAACAATTTCCATTTTTCCACATTAAAACCACCAACTAGATATATCCCTGAAACAGAGAACAAGGATATTTGGAATTTATGTTAATGTTGCCCAATTTGTCCTTCTCTGATTCATCACATTAAAAAGGTAGGCAGACAACTGTCCTTAATTTCCTCTCCCAGCTGGCCTGTAGCAGCCAGGTATGCATTGTTCACTCTAATCACTGTCCCCACCTGCCATCCTGTGTCTGAGCTTGAAGGACTTAGGGCTGTCACACAGAGGCTTCCATTGCCCTGACCCTCTTCCTGTCTTATTGAACTAGGATGCTGGCATGTCTGACAGATAGTCCATGTAGCAGCGGTTCTCAACCTGTGGGTTGCGACCATCGGGAAACACATATAGCATACCAGATATTTACATTACGATTCATAACAGTAGCAAAATTACAGTTATGAAGTAGCAATGAAAATAATTTTATGGTTGGGGGTCACCACAACATGAGGAACTGTATTAAAGGGTCGCGGCATTAGGAAGGTTGAGAACCGCTGCCCTGTAGTGTCGACCCAGGGATAGATCTTAGAAGACGCATTTATTGAGTGCCTTCATTTTTCCAGACCCTCTTTTGGGTACCAAGAATATGAAGGTGAGCTCCTGGGGAGGCAGGTAGGTGAGCAGGTCATCGCAGCACAATTTGGATTATGCACTGATGGTGGTCAGTAGGGTGAGATCCTGCCCTCTGATGTGGGGAAGGTAGAGGGCTCCAGGAATATGAAGCTCAAGTTGAGTCAGTCTTGAAGAGTGATCAGGTGTTGACCTGGCAGGTGTGGGGTATTCACAGCAGAGGAGATCAGCATGCACAAAGACATGAAGGTGAATTAGTGTGGTGACTCCCAGATCCAGCAAGTAGTTTGGATTATGGGTAGTGTGGGAGGTGGGGTTAGAGATGTGGCTAGATTGCTGGCAGGGCTAGACCGAGAAGAGCTGCCACTCTCTGGAAGGGTTTTCAGCAGGGGGTTGATTTATGCAGGCAGCCATGTAGAAAGCAGTTGGGGAGCAAGACCAGAGGCAGATAGGTGGTTAGAGTCATCCAGGCGCTGGGCTGGCCTCAGGTAAGGCCATAGAAATGGGCCTGAAGAGGTAGACTCGGGGAGGAAGAAGGTGGTCAAGGCTTGGTGATTACTTAGATGGGGAGGCATTGAGGATGATGCCAGGGTTTAGGGCTTGGGTACCTGGATTTAATGGTGGTGCTCCCTGTCTACTGGGAGAGTGGGAGGACCAGGCCCGGGAAGGTGAGAAAAGGGTGAAGTTGGATTTGTCCATTTTAGACAGAAAGAGTGTGATTTGCCTGAGGGTCAGCCAGGAAGAAAGGACCAAAAGGCCTTTGGTAAATGGTTTTTGGTAAATGAAGATGGAGTGGTTGAGGTTAGTTACTCTTTCATGTGAAGGGAGAAAGAAGGTGGTTCAGACCAGGTCTCTGGGGAGCCTTCTGTGAGGGTGGGCAGGGGGCACAAGAATCCAGCTAAAGCAGTGTTTCTCATCCGGAGCCATGTCTGGAGACATTTTTAGTGTCACAATGGGGGTGATGGGGTGGTGGTGCTATTATCTTGTGGGTGAGGCCAGGAATATTGCTAAACATTCTACAGTGCCCTTGGGAGAGAAAAAAACGATCCTGCAACAAAGGATCTTCTGGCCTAAGAGGTCACTAAGAGCTGAGGTAGAGAATCCCTGTGCTTGGCATTTCCGTGTGGTAGCTGCTGTGAGTGTCCTATTCTCAGCTGGGCCCCTAGTGCCTGGTGTGTAGAGGGTGGCGATGAATGAGGTAGGAGGAAAACTGGGCGAGGAGAGTGGTCGGCAGTGCCCGGTGAGGCCAGGAGATCGGGTTACTTGAGGGTGGACACTTGTCCATTGGTTGTGTGATAGGAAGGTTCTGGTATCTGGGCAAGAGCTGCACCGAGGGAAGCTCTGAGCCCAGGGCCAGAATTAGTGCAGGGAGAATTGGACTCTTTCTTCCAAGTCTGTGTGGGAGTTCATCAGCATGATGACAATTACGGTTTATTTTTGAAGTATTGAAGAGTGTCAGATAGCTAGGAACTTATCTGATGACATAAATCATTTTAGACAAAACGTGTAATCCTTTTTCAAATCTACTTTCTTTTTTTTTCTCTCCCCAGGGCATTGTGCTGAAAATAGTTGGCTATGCTGGGAAGGTGTTAGATGTTACTAAACTAGCCTAATATGAAGGAATAACTCTCTGTTGTTCAGTTGGAATTACTGTGGGTCAGTGTGCCTGGTTTATTTATTTTATTTTTTTCTTTTTAACACAAACTTAGGAAGATTGTGAGGCAGTGCCTCACAGAGCAACCGTCTATGCGCAACTGGTGGAGTCCAGAAGGATGTGGTCATGGAACAAGCTCTTTCCTATCCGAGTTCAGACCAGCCTTGGAGAGCAGGTCATTGTCCCCCCCTCGGAACTGGAGAGGTGCCCTGGTGCGCCCTCCGTCTATGACATTCAGCTGAACCAGGTCTCCCCCACGGACTTCACTGCTCTCAGCGATGTGCTGCCTATGTTCAGGTACCAAGGGGCAACCTGGGTGGATGGCGCTTTGAGACATTTGGTGGAATGGGGGTCTTTGAAGTTCTTATTGAGTGGAAGGGAACCCAGCTGATGTCACCTGCCTCTGCAGCAGGAGTCCATTGCAAACAAGTCTCATTGCTGTTGAGGTCACCATAAAAGCTTAGAAATGGAGTGTGTGAGCTTAAAATATGTTTAAGTTCCTGAATATTCTTCCACAGTGTGGACTTCAGCAAGCAAGTCAGTAGCTCAGCAGCCTGCTATGGCAGGCAGTTTGAACCTCTGGCGTCTGGCCAAGCTCAAGTGGTTCTCTCCTGGTGGGACATTGAAATGGACCCTGAGGGGAAGATCAAGTGCACCATGGCCCCCTTCTGGGCACACACAGACCCACAGGAGCTCCAGGTAAGAGTAGGAGCTGAGCATGTTTTCATGTAAATCGGGAAATGTGTCCACTTTTTGTTAAGGGAAAATAGCATGTTGATCCTTAGATTCACCAGAATTTAGAGCCAGAAGGGACTGTGTCAGAGTCAGTGTCAAAGAAGATTTGTTGTTTTAAAGAAAGGCTATTGCCCTGCCGGTGTGGCTCAGTGGTTGAGCGTTGACCTGTGAACCAGGAGTTCACGATTCGATTTCCGGTCAAGGCACATGCCCAGGTTGCGGGCTCAATCCCCAGTGTAGGGTGTGCAGGAAATTTTATATATATGTACATGTACATGTACATGTACATATACATATACATATACATATACATATACATATACATATACATATACATACATACATATGATAGATCTCTCAGGCCAAGTTCATGGTCAGCACCAGTGGACACAGTGAACTGTAGGGAAGTTACTATGCTGGCTCTCCCATCAGATCAACTTGAAGTACAGAACTGCAGCTTGTCTACAGACTCATTTTCTTGGTCTCAAAATCTACCTTTCCCAGGTCAGTTGAAAGTGGGTGGAATTCATGAACTACAGAAAAGGTAATACAGAGTACTCTTTAACATGTGAAAAGTTGGTCAGCTTCACTTATAAAAGCAATGAAGATTTAAACTGCAGTGAGATACCATTTTTTACCTGTTAGTGAATAAAATGCAAAAAGTGGGGCAGCGCACTGTGGGGGAGCTGTGGGGAAGGGCAGGAAGTGGTTGTCGGGCATCCCCGGCACTCAGTGAGGCCCAGTTCCTCACAATGGGAAGTGATGCCACTTCTAGACAGTTAGGCCCTGGATAGATTTGCATATGAGTAGAGTGATGTGTTACAGCCCTGATTTAAAAGACTGGAACACCCCAGAGGGCACCAGTGGAGGACTGGCTAATCCATTATCCTCCATTCAGTGAATGAGGCAGCTCTCTGTGCACTGATGTGGAACAGTCTCCAGGATATAGCGTTCAGTGAAGCAAAAGTAGAGGTGCAGAGCAGTATGTGGTATGCCAACATTGGTGTTACTAACAGTGAGGATATATGTGGAAGAGTGGATGTGTGGTATGTGTGTGTAAAGGTATCTTTGGAAGAGTTTATAGAAATCACTAAAAATGGTTCCTTCTGGGAAGAGAGCTGAAGATGAGGGGTGGAAAGGAAACTTTTTTTTCACTCCATGACCCTTGTATATCTTTTGAATTTTCTCATGTGCATGTGTTCTCAACCCCTCTACGTACACACTCAGGGAAAAGTGGGGAAGGTGCTTCAGAGCTGAGGAATCAGAGCTTCCCTGTCTCCTGGGAGGTGCTGAGTATCTTCCTCTATGTCCCTCCTCTGTTACTACTTGCCGGACACTGGCTTTGTTTTGATTGGTTCTAGGCATACCCAGGTGACTTAGGGAAGGCCTAGCAGCCCCCTCTTGCTCCTTGATTTACTGCTTAGGCCGAAAGGTTATGACTGCTGTGGGATTGTGGTCAGTTCCCTTGGCCTTGTGAGCTTTCCTCTCCAAACTGTCTTCCAGTCCCCTGGCCCAGGTAGGCAGGCATGTATCCAGGCAGTGGGTGTGAACTTCCCTCTTCTATAGCCTGTCCTCTGCTGGCTGAGTGTGTGTGAGTGTGTGTGTGTGTGATTTCCACAGAGTTGAGATTCGCACTAGACTTTGTTCCTCCCTAGGAGTGTGATGTTGCAAAATTACATGGATCCTCATGCTGGAACCACATATGTCCAAACCAAGACTCAGGTTGGCCCAGTGCTGGGAGCAGGGTCTCCTGTCTAGGCAGCAGTGGTGGGTGCTCATCCCCAAGTCTCCTGACTGTGCGGCTTGTCCTTTCTCTACCAGCAGGGACTTTGGGACTGTTAGGAATTCGAGGAGCTGCTAATGAATCTCCCTCCTGACTTCACTAAACTGTTCTTGATCTGAAATCTGCTCAGCCTGTCTCACCTGAGACAGTGGGTGTCAGCAGCTCTTTAGCATTAGGACCTGGAAGGCTGGTGTGTGGGAAGGGCACAGTGACAGGGAAGCACCAAGGGAGCACCGAGGGGTTAGGGAAAGGCTTCTTTTGGCTTAGGATCCATTTGCATAGTAGGGAAAGAACAATAGCTTTTAGTGAACCTATTTTTTTCTCCTGTTATTGTTTATTTTTTTCAGAATGTATCTGGTTAGATTTTCATTTGTTAGCTTTTCTGTACAAATAGACATCTTAGCTACGGGGAATGCCATTCACCTGCTTTTTAGAGTAGGTAGGGTCTGATGTGGTCCTGGTATGGAGTGTGCAGGCAGTCTCATCAGAGTTGAGTCAAGCACCCACTGTTTAGGACAGTTATTTCTTTTTTTTAAAAAGAGGCTTAAAGATTATAAGAATAATTTTGTTCTATATCAACCTCATTATATAGAACAAAAATGAATTCAGTCACTCGTAGGCCTCCCATCCAAAAGAACTCCCTTTCTTTGCACCCTTTCTAATGCATGGGTATTTGTCAGACTACTTTTTGTATTTTTCTGCTGCACCATAGTCTTTTTTTTCATCATTTTAAATATCTGCGAGTTTCTGTCTAAGGAATTATTATCCATTTCTGAACTGTTGCACATTTGGTTTGATCCCAGTTTTTGTGACTATAAATAATTCTGTAACATGCATTTTTACATAACGATAGCTTTTTTCTTTTCTTACTTTCTTTTTTATTTTTAAAGAATAGTTTATTGATTTTTAGAGAGAGAGAGGAAGGGAGAGGGGGAGAGAGAGAGAAACTTCAGTTTAAGAGCCGAACATCAATTGGCTGCCTCCTTCACACTTCCTACTGGGGATTGAGCCTGCAGCCCAGGATGTGCCCTGACCAGGAATCGAACTGGCAACCTTTAGGTACACAGGATGACATTCAACCAACTGAGCCACACAGGCCAGGGAAGTTCTTTATTTTTTTTCCCATTTAAAAAAAATTTATTAAACTGGTCCAGTCTCTTAGAAAGTTTTCATTCAGCCTGTTCCTATAAAGATTCTAAGAGGTTTTGAGTCTTCTCTTTTCCTTGTTTTGTTGTTTGTTTTTTTAGAATAGAATCCTGGATGTGGGGTTTATAGTATCAAAAAGCATCGACAAAGCTTATTAAAAGGTTGACTCTGAATCATTGTAAATTGTTTCACAATTTAGAGTTTTCCACATCTTTAAAAGCTATTTAATTCAAAATAATAAAATAAAACCTTCCTGTACTATTTCCCCAACTTTTTATTTTGAAAAATTTGAAGTCCACAGAATAAGTGAACATGAGCGCTAAGGTGGCCTTTACTTAAATTTACAATTGTTAACATTTGCCACATTTGCTTTCCTTTTGTCTCCCTTCCTCCCTGCCTTCCTCCTCCAGGCCCCCTCCCCCACAAGAGGGTCAGGAGTCTCCTCCCCTGAGTCCTTCTTCTTGAAGACAGCTGCCCTAGACCACATTTTATCTACCTAAAGCCGGTAGTGTTCCAGCAAGCTTTCCAGCCATTAGCCTTTCTGCCTTGAGAATTTTCTTCTTTATCTCTTTGGCCACAATAGCTATCTGTTGTCCACACTGTGGCCTCCCTGCAAACTGATTTGTGGCTTGGGCTTTTACTCCTGGATTAGAAGCGTTGCTCTTGTTGCGGCTAGTGACTGCTGATTCTTCGTTTCCTATTTCAGTGGCGGGACCACTGGATGCAGTGTGTGTACTTCCTGCCACAAGAGGAGCCTGTGGTCCAGGGTTCAGCCCTCTGCCTGGTAGCCCACCACGACGACTACTGTGTGTGGTACAGCCTTCAGAGGACCAGGTATACCCCGAGCCTCAAGGGGTGGGCACTGGGCCTGTGACACTACGCATTTATGTAAATTCCCCTTTTATAGACTTTATGTGTCTATAATTGGGAATTATAGAGGCATGAGTGGGCACATTTATATCTTAACAGAATAAAATAAGAGCAAAAGTCTGTGACTGGATGTGTCAGCACCTACTGCATGTACTCAGAAGAGGTTGCCCTCATTGTGGGGCCCATACCTGGTACTGATATGTATGATAATCTTGAATTAGAGGGCCCTCCAAGCTCTAATGCCTTTTTTTTTTTTTCTTTCTTTTTTTTTTAAAATATATTTTATTGATTTTTTACAGAGAGGAAGGGAGAGAGATAGAGAGTTAGAAACATCGATGAGAGAGAAACATCGATCAGCTGCCTCCTGCACATCTCCTACTGGGGATGTGCCCGCAACCCAGGTACATGCCCTTGACCGGAATCGAACCCGGAACCTTTCAGTCCGCAGGCCAACGCTCTATCCACTGAGCCAAACCGGTTTCGGCTCTAATGCCTCTTTGAGAGCCAGAGCCTAGCACGAATCTAGGAAAGGACTGTGGGTGTGTCCTCTGAGGCCCATCCTGATTTCTCTGGGGCAGGTCCCTGTGCCATGTTTTCATGCTCGCTGGTGTCTAGCAGGTCAAACTCACCACTCTGTGTCTGTTCATTTATTGGCCTAGCCCCCAAAAGAATGGGAGAATCCACCCAGCACGGCCTGTGTGTGACTGCCAGGCTCACCTGCTCTGGAACCGACCTCGGTTTGGAGAAATCAATGATCAGCACAGAACTGATCAATATGCCCAGGCCCTGAGGACGGTATGTGTCTAGCCTCTTGGGTGCTTGTGGGCAAGGAGATTGTCCCGTGGGTCCCAGCTCATTTGTTGCTTTTCCTTTCTGTGCTCCCTGGTCTGTCTGAGTGACTTCAGCCAGCTCCTTCGTGGGGCGGGGGGAGTGGGGGGAGTTGGGGGGAGGGGTGGTTTGCTCTGGTGAACCTGGGCCTGTTATGGGACTTCCTGGGGGCTTGTTCTCTGTTCACCCGTGAGAGCCTCCAGCTGACAGCTTCCCGTTGGCCCCTGCCTTTGTCCCCCTGGAACTTTGCCTTTGTGATTACCCACCAGCAATTCCTGTGGGTGATCCCAGTGGACCCAGCCACCCATTTTTCCTTTCATCTGCTGCCTCCTTTCTGAAATTTTCTAAAAAGTAAATCTGGCCATGTAACTTTCCTCCCTGAAAGCCTTTGCTCCCTGCTGCCTATAGCAGGGGCCTCTCACCTGGGGACCACACACAGGATTTGGAGTATGCAGAAGCATGTGTGTACATGCATGCATTTGGTGTAGCGAGGAACCTAACCATCCTAAGTTTCTCTTAGATCTGTGCCCCATAGAGGAATCCCTGTCTTTGGGGAGTCACTTAGCAGGCCCACAGCTGTCTGTGCTGTGACAGAGGCCTGTCATCGTGGCCTGGAAGGTGGCCAGTGGAAAATGGGGCAGGCCTTCAGGTGGGCCTTCTAGGACAGCTTCCCGATCTCAGGGTCTGGGTCGGGAGAGGTGAGTGAGGTGGATGTGTTGGAGGATGGGGACTGGCTGCCACGTGGTGTAGGAACACAAAAGATCCAGCTGGGCAGTGGGATCTGTCCGTTTGTCAACAAGAATTTCTTGACAGACTGTAAGAAAACTTGTGCTGAAGTTGCTCTTCTCTGGCAGGTGCTGAAGCCAGACAGTGTTTGCCTGTGTGTCAGCGATGGCAGTCTGCTCTCCATGCTGGCGCATTACCTTGGGGCAGAGCAGGTACTGGACATGTGCTGTTCTCTGAGCTTCCTGAATGCAGCTCTTGAGTTAGGGTGCCGTGTGGTCTGGGTACACAGTTCTGTAACTAAAGCCCTTTGCAGGTGAAGCTACCATCTATGTAGCATGCTTGGTTCAGAGTTATGGGTTTACTGCCTCCATGTGTCGGCAGGAGTCAGGCTACAACATTGACCTATACCTGCAGCTCCGCTGTTGGCTGCCACCTTGCTCTAGGGTCAGTGCGGAGCATGGGTGCTGTCCAGCGGGTAATGAGCACAGGTGGAGGTGGTTAGATGGTGCCTTCTGCCTGGGAATGATTTCGCCCCATTTTCATCTTTAATTTTGTTCTCTGTTAAGTGAATCTCCTACACTAATAGCATGTTATTCTCTCTAGGTACTTACAATAGAGAGTTCGGCAGCTTCTCATAGACTGATGAAAAAGGTAAGTGATAATTGTTGTTACTGAAATAATGAGGGGACCTGCGGTGCCTGCCTTCCCAAGTCTGGCACTTACTGCTTCGAAGTAGTGTGGGCACCAAGGGCACAGGGAGAAGCAGCAGCAGCCTGCTTGCTCCGGTCTGGCCTGGAAGTCTTCTAGGGCTGTCATCGATTAGAAACAGATGCATAGACTTCATTTTGTTTTCTGGCTAAAGAAGTGTAAGCTTTTCTCCTCACTTGAAACTAAAAAATTAAATTCTTCCTATGATTTGTTTCTGGGACACCAGTGCCCAGGGAGTCATTGCTCACAGGCTGGCCTGTCTGGTTGGTTCCATGATGGTTTTCTCCTCCTGGCCAGTGACTGGTTTTTGCTTTCCTCTCTGAAGGAGAACCCACTTCCACCAGAACTGCAGGCCTATTGCTAAGTCCTGTAGATGTACTTGAGAGAGAAATTTCTTTTTCTGTTGCATTTTGTTAGTGATCTCATCCCTGGTGTATAGGATGCCCTGGAGGAGAGAATTTCCACAAAGCAGATAAAAGTGGTGCTCTGGAACTACTTGGCCAGCAAGCTGCAGACAGAAAAAGCAACGTTGAGATGTTTTTTTCTGGACAAAAATAATACTTGTGTTGTTTTATCTCTAAGATCTTCAAGGCTAACCACTTGGAAGATAAAATTAATGTAATAGAGAAACGGCCTGAATTATTAACATCTGCAGACTTGGAGGGTAAAAAGGTGAGTAATGAGAGTTCACAGTAAGGGCACAGCGCTCGATGGCCTGAGCTCTCCCCTCTCTTCTCCAGCCTCATGGAGGGTCCCTGTGGAACTCACCAGCTAGGAAGTGGCCACTGTGGAGGGTGTGAGGAGGGGTGGCAGAGATGCCCGCTGAGCAGATACTTGCACTGCTCTGAACTCTGGCTCATCTCTGCTCCTTGAAGCGAGGGCAGCCAGCTCTGCTGGGAACAACAGCAGCTCACTGAGTCCTCCTCCCTGTTCCCTTCGCAGCGCCCTGTGCGCTTCACCTTCCTGTTCACCTCCCGCCGCAGTCAGCCCGGCTTCGTCCCCAGCGGGTGCCTCCCACCTCTTAGTAACTAACCAGTCTCCTGCATGATTCCTCTCACCAGGCCCCTGGACCCTACGACCCAGGGCCCTCTCTCTCCTTAACACACTTCTTTGTAAGTTTTTAAGAGACTGCCTCTTCTAGGTTTTCTTCTTATTTTTCCAGTTCATTCCTCTCAGTCCTTTGTGGGCCTCTCACTCTCTCTTCATTGATCCTTCCCTGGAAGTTCTTGGCGCTCTCTCCTCATCTGTCCTCTCTGTGACTCCTCTCCAGTGATAACAGCCTTTTCTACATGGGAATCTGTGAGGGACAAATGTGTTTCCAAGTGTCAACTGGGTGTCTTTCCTCACATGTCCCACAGGCCCTTAAAGCTGGAACCTGTCGTCTTTCTTGCCAACTTTTTGCACAGATTTTTTGGGATATAATTGACATACCATCAACTCAACCCATGTCAAGAGTACAATTTAATGATTTTTTTAAAATATATTTTATTGATTTTTTACAGAGAGGGAGGGAGAGGGATTGAGTCAGAAACATCGATGAGAGAGAAACATCGATGAGCTGCCTCCTGCACGCCCCTGAATGGGGATGTGCCCGCAACCAAGGTACATGCCCCTGACCAGAATCGAACCTGAGACCCTTCAGTCCGACGCTCTATCCACTAAGCCAAACCGGTCAGGGCTGATTTTTTTTTTTTTTTTTTAGTAAATTTATAGAGTTGAACAATTATCACACAACCTAGTTTTACAACCTTTTCTTCACCCAGCCCCCAGCCCCAGGCAACCACTGATCTGGTTTTTGTCTATAAACTCGTCTTTTCTGGGCATTTCATATAAGTGGAATAATACAATATGTGATCTTCTCTGTTGGGCTTCTTTCACTGGGCATGTCTTTGAGGTTCATCCATGTTGTAGAATGTGTCAGCATTTTGTTCTCTTTTTTGCTGTTAATCCTTACCTGAGGATATTTTTTTGCTTTGATTTTTAGAGAGAGTGGAAGGGAGGAACAGAGGGGAAAAGAGAGAGAGGGAGAGAGAAAGAGCGAGGGAAAGAGAGAGAGACATCGATGTGAGAGATACACATCAATTGGTTTGCCTTCTGCATTTGCCCTGACCAGGGCTGGGGATGGAACCCGCAACCCAGGTACATGCCCTTAACTGGGGATTGAACCCACCACCCCTTGGTGTGCGGGCTGAGGCTCTAATGACGGAGCCATACTGGCCAGGGCAGTATTTTGTTTTTAATTTCTGATTGGTACCCCATTGTATGACTATGCCATAGTTTGTGCATCCATTCCCTTGTTAGGGGTATTTGTATTGTTTCCAGGTTTTGGCTGTTTCAGCGCTGCTGTGAACACTGGTGCCTAAGTCTTTGTGAGGATACGTGTTTTCAGTCTCTTAGGTAGCTGGCTGCCTGGGCTTGGAATTGGTGGGTCATAAGGTATTTTTGTTTTAACTTTTTAAGAAACTGCCAAACTTGTCCAAAGTGGCTGTACCATTTTACATCCCCAGTCATGTATGAGGGTCCCAGTTACTCTGTATCTTTACCAACACTTGTTGTCTATTGTTTGTATTATGGTCATTTAATGGCTGTGCAGTGATGTCTCATGGTTTTGATAAGTGTTTGCCAAATGCCTAATGATGTTGAACACCTTTTTATGTGCTCATTTACTCTATATTTAGTTAAATATCTACTCAGATCTTTTATCCATTTCCCCCTTATGCCTTTTTTTTAAAGAACAATTTATGATCCATTTAAAACACACACTTAAGTGATTTACTATATTCATAAGGTTGTGCAACATTCACCCCAATCAACTTTAGAGCATTTTTATCCCCCAAAAGGAGACCCCTTGCCCATTAACAGTCACTCCCCATTTGCCACCAATCCTCCCAGCCCTAGGCAACCACTAATGTACTTTTTGTCTGTATCAGTGGCCATTTCTGGACATTTCATGTAAATGGAGTCATGCCATACGTGATCCCTTTGTGATTGCCTATTTCAAGATTCATACACATTGTAGCATAAACCCGTACTTCGTTTCTTTTTACTGCTGGGTAGTAGTCCATTGTATGGAATGGGGAATACCACATTTTGTTTTTCTGTTTTTCAGTTGATGGACATTTGGGTTGTTTCTACTTTTTTGGCTATTATGAATGCTGCTATGAACATTCATATACAAGTTGCTCTTTTTCCCCCTCATTGATGAGGATTAAAAAGGCATTTAAATTCTGTAAGCCATTGGCATGGTGCACTGGCTGGATTCCAGGCCACTGGGGTGGTGAATAGAAGTGGTGAGCAGGGCATTCTTGCCTTGTTCCCGATGCTGGGGGTGGGGAGCACTCAGGACCAACACTTCTCTGTCTTCAGTGTCTTCCTTCTGCTTCTCCGTCACCTCAGCCAGAAACCCCGACATCGTGGACTGGTGCCCTGTCTCATCAGCACCTGCCACGTCTTGGTCTCCCTTTTGCACACTCCCCACTCCTTAGAGTACTCACCCAAGTCCCCTTCTGTCCCCGCCCCATCTGCAGGTGGTATCCTCATAGGCTTCGTGGATGTCAGAGGGCTCTTTCTAAAACACATCCCTTCTCTGATTAAAGCTTTTAGTGGCCCCCTCTTGCCTCCTTGGCACAGTCCAGTCCCCTTAACCTGTCATCAGTTGCCTTTGGGTGACCTGACTCCTCTCCCCCTCTCTGCCTCTCTGGCCTAACCCTTTACCACCCTGCCCTGTGTGCTCATCGGGCGAGCTCCTAAGAAGGCCTCCTCTCCCACCGTATGTGCCTCTGTCCGTCCACTGTCTGGATTCTCCTCTCCTTTGCTTTTCGGACTCCTACTCATGTGTTTCATGTCTGCTTCATTTACTCAGCACATGTGTACTGACCATCTGCTGTGGGCCAGGAACTTTGCTCAGTGCTGGGGTTACTGTGCTGCCAGTGTCCCCATTTCCATGGTGCTCAGAGTCTCCTGAGAGAGATGGAAAACACTGAAAATAAATTGTCCAGATAAGCTTTGAGTGGAGATGTCCAGGGCCATCCTGGGGGCCCTTCCTGATGCTCTTACCTCTGAGGTCCTCCACATGCCCCTTCCATGCCTCTGTCATAGCCTGTCGCTCTCCGCGAGGACAGTCCCAGCTTCACCAGCTCCCTCTTCCATTCAGCACTCCTGAGGGTGGGGCTTATTTCTGTTTTTCATCTCTGTATCCTCACAGGCAGGTGCGGACCTGGCACACTTCTTTGTTGACTGAGTGAGTGAGCGAGCAAATGAATGGCCTGTTGCTTCCATGTACCCGTGAAACTTGTGACCTGTTTCTTTTCAGAAGAGTCCTTCTGATGTCTTGGTTCTGCTTCTCGCTCTGATCTCCAGGTCTCTCTCCTGCTGGGTGAGCCATTCTTTACCACCAGCCTGTTGCCATGGCACAATCTGTACTTCTGGTATGTGCGGACTGCCCTGGACCAGCACTTGGGGCCTGGCGCTGTGGTGATGCCCCAGGCTGCCTCGCTGCACGCTGTGGTCGTGGAGTTCAGGGTAGGCCACCCAGAGGTTTTTGCAGACGGGACGGGGGTACCTTGCTTTCTTGCAAAGACTTGGGTGTAGATGGTGGTCCTCAGGTCTGTGTGATTTGGCCTCTGCTTTTCTGTTTCAGCACCTGCAGGGCTGAATAAAAGACGCCTGTCTTTTTTAAAATGCGGTAATTTGACATTTGAAATGGAATGGGCTGTGTGTTGTCATTGTACAATATGGCTTATCAGAATAATTAAAATACATAAATTAAGAGTTTCAGAAGACGTGCTGTGCAGCTTGCTCTGCTCTCATTAAGAGTCCAGGCTGCACTTGTTAAAAGCCTTTTGAGACGGGAGAGTCACCTTTATGTGAGGAAAAATTGAAAAGCTTCATTTTAATTTTCTCATCAAAGCAGAGCCACAGTCACACAGTCATTTTGGGAAAGGCATTTTTATTAAAAGGATTTTAAAATGCTTTTAACGCGAAATGTCGAGTGAACCTCATTTGATATTTCTTTGATAAGAATGGCTTTGTCCATTGGTAGCTGAGTGACCCCATCACTTACTTTCTGGGTATTTCTTCTGTTATTTTTTTACCTGATGAGATTTCCACATGAATTCTGGTGTTCATGGCCAAAGAAGGAATGTGGAGAGCGATGCTCGTCTCCAGGCAAAAATCCGGGAGAAGGACACAAAGGTGACTGGTCTGAGGGCTTCTGGTCTCCTCCCTCCTGCTGTTCTCGCGCTATTTATTGGTACAGAGCCTTATAGATTTTTTCCTGAAGAAAATGGTGTTCAGGATGGACAGAGAGCAAGAAACCCTAGCCCAGTAGCTCTGGCCAGTTGTCTCCTTGTTGGAGAGGACTTGGGGTCATGTCACAGAATTGTCCTCAATTTTGGGGGCTCTCCTCTAGGCCCCCAACCTTGGGTGTGTCTCCTAGGCATGTGAAAACAGCACGATGTGCCTAAGGTTTGGGCTGGGGACACCCCAGCTTGACCTCACTGACCCTCTTTATCTTGTTGCCACACTTCCCTGTGGCCCCTGTGGGTGCGGGCATCGGGGTTCCCTGGCGGGTGGGTGTCAGTGAAGACTGTGCCTTCCTCGTAGGACCTGTGGCGGATCCGGAGCCCCTGTGGCGACTGTGAAGGCTTTGATGTGCACATCATGGATGACATGATTAAGGTAGATGGGGCTGCAGCTCCCACCCACAGTGTTGTCCCACCCACTCCACATCACCACAGGCCTCTGACAGGTCAGGCTTCCGTGGAGAGACATGGGTTGGGCAGTGTGAGCAGCAGCTCTTCTGTTGGGCCGAGCGTATTTATTCTGCTTGGCTCGTCATGAGCATTAGTCTGAGAGCCATTGTGTCTCAGGGTCTAGTACCAGGCCATTCTTGGCCCTGTACTGTAACCCCTGAATCAGAATCGGTTGCCTCCCATACATGCCCTGCCCAGGGATTGAACCCACAATCTAGGTATGTGTCCTGATTGGGAATTGAAGCAAAACCTTTTGTTGTAGGGATAATGCTCTAACCGCCCAGGGCTCTGTTCACATTTTTCTACAATGATTGTGGATTGTTCACATAAATATATTTTTTGAAGTAAATAAATCTACCAGATATTTTCAGTTTGCCTGCCCCTCCACAGTTAACCACTGACTGTTCCATGCTTCTAGAAATATTCTTTGTGCTGTGTCACTGCACACTCTAGCCACCTCTGATCACTTCTTAGGCTCCTTCTTGGCCTCTCCCATCCTTTCCATCCCCTAAGCTGTCATGCGTTCTAGGTCTCCCTCAGGCCCCTTTCCTTACCAGTCCCCTGCCCCCTCTCTGTTGCGGGATAATGTTTGCATCTGTCCTGAGCTCAGACCAAATACCTAAGAGCAGTGTACCCTCCACTGAGATGTCCTCAGGCACTCTGACCTTGATGCTTCCAAATTCACATGCTCTTTCCCCATCCCAGCCTGGCTTCTTCCAGGGCTCCCATCCTCGGCCTGCCACCACCTCATACCCAGGTACCAAGCACTGGGCTCAGGGCCTGGGCATCCTCCCAGGCAAGTCCTCGCCTTCACTTGTGCTTGGTCATCAGGTTCCATAACCATCAGGTCATCAGTGAGCCCCAAATCCAGTTTTCTTTCCTTTCTGCTGCTCTGGTCTGGGCCACTTCCTCTTGTCTGTGACCGTGTAGCCTCCTGCCTCCCCCACTCGACCATTCCCCACTTGGAGCTCAAATACACCTGTAGATCCTGAGTCTGGCCCTGTCTACCCCCTGTGGGAAAACCTGCGAGGCCCCCTGTCCCCTCCCCCTGCAGAGTCACCCCTTCAGAGTCACTGACCCCTGCTGCTAGGCCTGCTCTTTCCTCAGTTTTGTCCACTCTCCTTGCAGCCAACTCCCGTGTGACCTTAGGAGGCAGCTCCGAGGTCACCCCTCCAGGCAGCTCTCTTGCCCAGCCCTGTCTCTGCAGAAGGTCAGCGCTCCTTGGCACCATGGTTGCTTGTCTTTGCGTTGTCTAGACTGGGATCCTCATGTGGGGGTGATCTGTCAGCTGTAGTGCTTAGTAAGGGCCACCTAACGGGCCAGTGTCCAAGCACCAGGTGTTGTTGTCAGTGTAGACATTTGGTCCTCAAAGTAGCTTGTGAGATAAGCAGTGTCATCCCATTTTAAAAAGGGAGAAAGTGAGGCTTAGAGAGGTGAAGTGACTTGCTGGGGAGACAGCTCATGAATGGCCAGGGAACAGAGAAGCCATGGTCTGTGAGGACCACTGCCCCATGAGACTGTGGCATTTACCCTGAGGGACTGGACCAGCCGTGGGCAAACTACAGCCCGCGGGCCGGA
This sequence comes from Myotis nattereri, assembly GCF_964212035.1. NCBI lineage: Eukaryota > Metazoa > Chordata > Mammalia > Chiroptera > Vespertilionidae > Myotis > Myotis nattereri. The sequence goes on from NC_138090.1 coordinate 13,795,236, forward strand.
TCTGGCCCGTTTGAAATGAATAAAACTAAAAAAAAAAAAAAAAAGACGGTACCGTTTTATGTAATGATGCTTACTTTGAATTTATATTAGTTCACACAAACACTCCATCCATGCTTTTGTTCCGGCCCTCCGGTCCAATTTAAGAACCCATTGTGGCCCTCGAGTCAAAAAGTTTGCCCACCCCTGGACTGGACCATGGAGGCGAGGGGCCACTGGCATGGACCCTGGAGGTGGAGACATGAGCCCCATGCCTCCTGGGCATCCTGGTCCTGTCTCTGCAGAGCCTCAAATCTCCTTCCCTTCTCAGCATGCCTTGGACTTTAGGGAGAGCAAGGAGGCAGAGCCCCACCCGCTGTGGGAGTACCCCTGCCGCAGCCTCTCCGAGCCGCAGCAGATCCTGACCTTTGATTTTCGGCAGCCAGTCCCCCCGCAGTCTGTCCGTGCTGAGGGCTCCATTGAGCTGAGGAGGTGAGTGTTGGCTCCCGAGGGGAGTGTTGGGGAAGGAAATACAGGGGCGGGGGTGGGGGGTGGGCGTGGGGAGTGCCTGCTTTCTGTCTAGCAGTTGCTGCCCATGTGGCTAACCACTTGATGGCCTTCCTGTCTCAGCCTTGCCCGTGGTCTAAAGTGGCCCTGAGTGTGGTCCCCACAGCCTCTGGGTGGGAGGTGGTGCCCAAGTGGGGTTTGCTTTTCCCTCTGCATCCCAGGCTCCCTTTGAGCTCACAGCATGTTGGATCACAGCTGCAGAGAAATGTGGATTTGGTTGCTATGGTTACCCATTGGACCATTTTTCTCCTGGGAACTAAAGCAGGTTAGGAATTGGCGAGGGCACTCACTGTGAGGCATGGTCAGGCCCACCCAGCTCCAGCTCCCTTCATGGGAGGAGCTGCTGCTCCCAGAGGAAGAGCCCCCTGGGTGGAGCCCTGAGCCCAGGGCCCTTTGGGGCCTCTGACGAGGGGAGGCAGGCAGAGACCATCGGCCTGCCATCCAGGGTATCAGGGAGGGTTCTTCCAGCATGCGGTGCCAGGGCTGTGCTCTGAGCCTCTGGACCAAGCCTTTCTGTGACCGCAGGCTAAGGAGGCTGGTCCTGTGGCTGACCTGCCCGGCCCCAGGCTTACCCAATACGTGGCCAGGCTGTGAGGAGTGAGGGGGCTTTGGGTTGTGGCTCCTCTTGTTCAGCATTTTACTGAGTGGTTTTTAGTCAGGAGGAGTGTCAAGAGCCTCCTGACTGGGCAGGTGGAAGTGGGGAAGAAGCAGAGGTTTCTGGAAAGCAGAGGGGAGCCATGGCCATGCTCACCATCTCTTGTGGTGCTGTTTCTGTTTGACCAAACATCCCCCTCCCCCAGGCCTGGGAGGAGCCACGGGGCTGTCCTGTGGATGGAATACCACCTGACCCCGGACAGCACCATCAGCACTGGCCTGCTGAAGCCTGCAGAGGACAAGGTAGTGCTGTGCACACGGGCCCAGAGTGGCTGACCCTGAGAGCCAGTCCTGTTGGGGGGGCTGCACCACCACTGTGCTCTGGGTGTTCCTGGGACACGGTCAGCCACATGGGACCCTGGTCTGAGCAGCAGCTTCCCACTGCGAGCTTTTAGCAGGGGAGGCTGGCCGGAGAGGGCTTAGCTGCTGGCCGCCCTCACCACCTTCTGCTTCTCCTGCTGCAGGGATTCTGTTGCTGGAACCCACACTGCAAACAGGCCGTGTACTTCTTCAGCACCATGCTGGACCCCAGAGCACCCCTGGGAGGCCCGCAGACCGTCAGCTACACTGTGGAGTTCCAACCCCTCACTGGAGATGTCACCATGGATTTCACACTCTCTGATAGCCTGAGTGATGGGCGCTGACCCTCACTTAAGAAATAAAGTGGCCCGAGAGGCTCTGGGCTCTGAATGGTGTGGCTTTCTGGGAAGGAAGTTGAAGGTGCTTCTCCTTTCAGGCCCCCGCTCAGTTTCTGGGTATGGAGACCTCGTCCCTTTTTCATTTTCACACTGCTGGCTCCTCGCTCCAGGCGTGGCAGGCAGCATGGGCTGCTGGCTGAATTTGAAGCCGAGAAGGGGGCAGGGATCCCACTCTGGGGTGGTTCCGATGTGCTCAGAAAGCTCTAAGGCTTCAGAACCACTTTTCTGGGCCTCGTTCTTAGGCGGCTGGGCTGCCCGTGGTGGTCGCCAGCCTGGCCTGTGCGCTGGGACTTCTGCCTGGCTCTGGCTAGGAGGGGCATCCAGGGGCCGAGATGCTGACTCATGGCTGGGCTGAGGACTGGGTTCTGGCCCTGTCACTCGATGGGTGATGTCACCAGGCCACATTCCTAAGCATTTGGCTTAAGTGTGCAGCGCCAGCAGGTGACCAAAACCTGACCATGGACACCAGGCTGCTGTTCGGAAGACAGGGAGGAGGCTGTTCCAAAGCAGTTCCTGAGATGCAGATCCAGGAAACCAGCCCCCAGGAGAGGGAGCCAAGAGGTACAACCCTTTCCGTGTGCGCCCCCTCTTTCCTGTGCCTCCCACCACCTCAGAAGTCCGGGGCAGATGAGTCCACTGCTTCTCCCCCTGACCCTCAGAATGCCCTTTTGCTGTTTACCACCTGCCCTGGGGTTGGAGTCCGAGCAGGGCCCGGCCCCAGCTTGTCGCTCAAATAAGTGGAGAACACCAGCCTTGAGCCTCACAGTTTTATTTTCTCCTTGTGATCCATCTTTCCTTTCAGCACCAGTAAAGGAGAAAAACACCTCTCTTTTCAAAATATTTTATCAGGTGAAAGATTGCTTTTCTTCTAGGGAAGAATCGTCTGGATATATATTTGATAATGTTTTTACCAAAACCTTAGGTGTGCTTACCATATAAAACCCCTAATGTCCCATGAGGATACAATACAGAAAAAAATACAGAAATTAAAAAAGTCTTTTTTTCTTTTTAAAACAGTATTTCTAAATCTCAGCAAGTAATACAATAGTTAAAAAGCATCAAGATTAATATTCATACTTAAAACTTAAGGTGGTTTGGACAAATGAAAATGACCATTTCCTTCCCAAGCTGACCCTGCCTCCTGGCTTCTCTGGAGGAGGCCGGGCCCGGGGCAGGTGCAGGAACTTGGTTGGGGATTTGGGGAACCCCTCTGTCTGCCCCTCCCAGGCCAAACACACAGAATATGAGATCCTGGCAATGTTTCTTTTCTTTCCTTTTTAAAAATTAAAATGGAAAAGTCTGGCTTGTGCACGGCCCCGGGAGTCCACAGGCTTCAAGAAACATGTGGTTGGGTGATGGCGGCCTCGGTACTGAGGCCACATCAGGGAGTTGCTGGGGCAGCTGGGAGGTGATACACCAGGGCCGGCTGCAGAGGCGACCTGGTTAGGACAGGAAGTGACTGAGGCACAGGGAGGTATGACTTGCCTAAGGCCGTCCTGTGAGGAGAGAGAAGCATGTGCCCCTGCACAGTGGCCCCCATCCAGCTGCGCTGGAAGGGAGGCAGCCCCTCTGAGGGCTGGGCGCCATGAGGTTTCTCTGCTTCAGGAGCCCTAGCCTGTCTCCCCTGCGCTCCTGGGCACACAGCCAAGCTGCAGCCTGGGGTCCTTGGCTCAGGCCTCACCACCTAGGCATTGTGCCTGCCCAATAGGGCCCTGCCTGTCAGTGTGAGTAGATTCCTGGCTGCTCCTGCGAGTGAGGGGCCCTCTGACCCCACAAAGCCTGGCTAAGACTCGGAAAGCCAGGCCCTTGGAGGAGGGGCACAGCAGAGCTCAGGTGGGACTGTTCTCAGTGGTGAGTAGCCCCTCATGGCTCTGGACTCCAGGGGCAGGGCTGGGAAGTATTGAAGCCCTCAGCTCTGCCACTGCCCTGGCCAGGTGGGTTCTGACAAGCCAGTGCCACGGTGGGTATAGCTTGTCCTCTCCCAGCACAGGACCTGACCTCTGGATGGCTGCTTGGACCCCTCTTGGTCCCTCTTGCAGCTCAGTGGGTGACAAGGCACAGTGTCAGCGCACCGACACCAGAGGGTCCTGGGCAAAGCTGGCTTCAAGCTAGGTGGGCACAGGTCAGGGCACTGGGAGGAGGGGAGATAAGTGGGGGTTGGCAAGAACAGTCCCCTGAGCTGGGGGAACTTCACACCTGGAAATGGACACAGCCTTCTCTGTGTGACTGTAGGGAGCATCCCCAGGTGTTTATAAAGGCAGGTGGGCGGAGGCAGTGCTGCCATGGGGTGATGCGCTGCAGGCCTCACCTATAGGCTTTGCCACGCCTAGTGCCTGGGTGCCTGGGGCTGGCCCTGGGCACCTAGTGGCAGAGTGGGCATCTATGTGCCTGGATGCCAACCAGTACCACTCCTTGCCCTGTGCAAGCAATGTCCCCTGACCTTGCCACCTGCAGCCTGCCCACTGGTGAGGGGGGGACAGGTCACCCTCTGCACTTTGGCCCCAGGGTCACTTTTGAGGGTGGGTCTGGGGGACAGAGTTGCAGCCCTACCCAGAGGCAGGCAGACAGTTCCTGAGCTCCTCCAGCATATGGATGGGGCAGTCCACAGGGAAGGATTGGTCCCAAACCAGAAGGGTATCTGGAGGAGAGGGGATCAGGCAGAAAGAGGAGGTGTTGGTTTTGGCAGAAGAGAAGCTACACATTTATCATTTTCAAAACCAGCAGCGCCCTTTCCACTGTATCCGGGAGCTCCTCTCTCCTCAACTTCCTGTTTCCACTTAGAGTGGGTCCCAGGCCAGGAGGGGTGCCTGTCTCAGGAAGAGCAGCGTTCTCCCTTGCAGCTTGCAGACCCTCTAAAGTGAAGGGTTGTTTCTGGTGTTGACTCTTTCTGTTTTTCTTTTTAAAATGTAATCGCCCTTGAATGCAAGACCCTGGGAAGAGCCCGGGCTTGTGGTGACTGGACACAGCCCTCACGGTCCCTGCTCATGAGCCGACCCAGCTGCAGGCTGCGCGCTGGCGGCCCTGTGCCCAGGAATGCTTCTTTGGCTGGTTCTGATTGTGTTTGGAGTTTGGCCTTGGGTGAGGCCTGAGCAAGGGGTCTGTGTGACTATGGTGTGGCACATGGCATGCGGGCAGCGTGCATGCGAGGGTGCAGGCATGCGAGACAACATGACAGCAGACAGAAATAATGAACCCTGGACGAAGCTTGAGAAAAGATACAAAGAGTACAGAAACCCGGTTCTCATACTAACCCACGGGTTACAAACTAGGTTGTGCTGTAGATTTGTAGAAAAATCACGTTTTGAAAGAATGGCACTGGTTGGGTAGCTAGGGCTCCTCGGGCTGACCTGACTCCTGTTCGCAGCTAGTGCCCAGATGTGCAGGGCAGTGCTGGTTGCAGCTCCCCCGGGGATGACCTCGGCTCCCCCAGCCCCTGCCCTCTCCCTGGCACTGCTGCTGGAGGGGACATGGCCAGAAAGGGGCTTTGGCTCAAAGGACTAGCAGAGGCCAGGCTGCTGTGATGACTTGGCTGGTCTACGCCTCCTCATCCCCCGTAGACACCATTAACCGCATGGCCACCGGGAGGTGGTCGGTCAGGCCGGACAGCTGGGTGATGAAACTGAATTCTTCCACCTCCTGGGGTTGGGGGAAGAGAAGCATCCTGATTAGACCCAAAGGACACCATGCAGAGGCAAGGGTGGGGCCTGGGCTGGGGCCGGTGGGTCTTCCTAAGGGCAGAGGGGTGGGAGGATCCCGAGGCCCCCACAGGTCTCTTGGACTGGCAGGCCTCACTTTCAGAGGAGAGCTCAGTGCTGTTGAGGGGTACAGGGCTCAGGGTCCCCTATCTATGGGCATGGCCTGGCTGCCCAACCCCAGACTCACAGCCTTCCAGTCCGGGCACAGTCCCTCCTCTGCATACAGCATGTAGTCGATGCGCCTGCCGTTGCCCTTCAGCACATCCTTGCGTCCCTTCTGGCCTGCCCCCGAGTTCTTGCTGGTGGGGAAGGCGAGGTACTCCCGGCGCCCCTCCTCACTCTCCAAGACCCTGCTCATGCAAACAGGAGGCAAGCTGAGCCCCTGCCCCCGCCCCAGGCCCCAAGTCCTGAGTGTGGAGCCAGGTTCTCATCCCGAGAGAAGCAGGTCAGACCACACCCCTGTGTTTAACAGCTGTCTTCCTTGTGGTCCCCAAAAAGGAGGGAGGGAAACTGAGTCTGAGGCTGCACGTTCCTGACTCAAACTATCCTGGAACGCTCCATGTCTTCCTCGGGCTGGCCAGCACTCGCTTTCTCTCTCTCAGCTGGGAGTTTGGCTGTGGCTACAGCTTGGACCCTGTGCAGCCCAGAGACTGTGCCTGAGTCGGGGACAGAACTGCCTGTCCCCTCTTCAGAATAGGATTCTGCTCTGAGCCAGTAGGGTCCCATTTGGGGGAACTTGGTCTTTACAGTGAACCTCAGGGACCCTTCTCGGGAAGACCCCAGAACCCCATGACTTATTTCAGGTCCAGGGGGTGGTGGGGAGCTAGGAGAGCACCCAGGCCCCATCCCAGGACTGGACTCTAGTGTCAGTCTGTCCCTGAGCAGCTGTGCCAAACCTCAGAGCTTCCATTTCCTCTGATACAAGAATGATGGCTGTGGGCTCCAGAACCAGGGGACCAGGAGTGCCAAGAAAGTAATAACGGGATGTGACTATCATCCTGTTCCTCAGAGGAAGGAAAACCACATCGGTGCTTAAGTGCTAGCCAAGGTTCTACAGGGAGACCAGGGTGCTCGGGTGGGGTGTTAACACCCTGAATTCCGGGTCTCCTGACTCCCTGTCTGCCGTCTGTCCTGCCAGGTTTCCTGAAGAGTCTGAGCACCCGTGGGGAGGAGCCTTCATGGGAGACTGTCGCAGAGGCAGCTGCAGGCTGATGTCAGGGGCAGAGTGGCAGCCACTGAGTGGGTAGAAGGGGCACCTGGACAGGCACAGCCAGCAAACATGGGTTTCTACAAGGCCGTTACCAGCATTGAGATAAATACACTAATGAATGCAGAACATTGGTACCTCTCAGAAATATAATCCATTACTGTCCTTTGCCTTTGATAATTAATTCCAGCATCAGTGATCTGCGAGTTACTGATAGTCATTTTTTAATCATCAGCTCATAAAAAGATAATTTTCTCGGCATAGGATGATGTTTCAAATTTAGTCTGTAATCTAATTAATTGGCTCAAATTAGCTGCAAGGAGCCATTGCCTTGACTCTGCAGTCTCGGTCTGTGAATTATAAATTGGTTCTACCGCTGGCTTCTCAAACGTGTCCTTTATGGAAGTGTCATTGGGTTCAAGAATGAAATTTGGTTGCAATGGAACTGTCTCTACTTTGAAAATAACTGGCTTTCTAGCATGTTAGCTTTGCTTGTATTTTCATTTGCCTGATTGGTGGCAAACAGTCGCTGGGCTCCCTGGAGCAGGTGTGGTGTCACCCCCAGGGCTCTTTGGCAGCTGTCAGCCTTGCCCTGGAAAATTCTGGTCCCTTTTCCTGTGCCTGGCAGGGCCCCAAGGCAGGCTCCCAAGGCAGACAGGGGTTGGGATTGGACTGGCTCTTGTAGAGCGAGCCAGGCTGCAGGCGTGGGAAACACTGCCTCAGGACCCCAGGCCTACTTTGGGGCTTCTCCGTAAGGCCGGTCCCTCAGGCAAGAATGCCTCCAGGGCCTCCACCCACCCCAGCTCTGTCCCTGAGGCTCTCACGGGCTTCCTTCTCTCTCTGCCCTGATTATAGCCATCTCCCCACAGTGAGTCAGGGTGCGCCTGGCCCCACCACAGCGGGGTGCTTACTTTTGTAGGTTGTCAGGGGAGCTCACATCCTCATCGTTGATGCCATCCTGGTCCAGCATGGTACCTGGGGATGAGGGGTGAGAGCAGTCACTGCAGGTAGGACCCAGCCAGCCTCCAGGAGGCATCTGCCAGCCTGGGTGTCCCAAATCCCCCAGCACCGGGGTCTTGGGAGCAAGTCCTGGAGGTCCCTCTAGGAAGCACGTGGGGAGCCCAGGCTTGGTGCAGTGTCAGGTCTCAGCATGGTGGGCTCAGAACCTGGTAGTGCCCCTCCCCTGGCCCAGTTCCTCTCTACCCACATTGCCTGCCCCCAGCGCCAGCTCACCAATTGCCCATGGCTTCTCCTCGCCAGGCCCCAGGCGGCAGGGGTCCTTGTAGCGTGTAAACAGGGAGTGCTGCTGCTCCAGCTTGTCGTCTGCAGGGAGGGAGAGAGGCAGGCTCAGAGAGGGAGGTGACCCACCCTGCGTTCCAGTTTGTCCTGCTAACTCATGAAGCTAGAGGGCCTTTCTGAGACCCTGGAGAGGAAGGACAGGTCACTGAGTGGGCCCGACTGGATGGAACCCCTCCTGACAGCCTCTTCTTATATGTGCTGGCTCCCCACCCTCACTCAGATCTGAGGAGCACCCAGCATTTGAAGCTGGCATCAGGCATGTGACAAATGAGGGGCCACTGGGCTGCAGTAGAGGGGATGTGTTACATGGTGGGTGCCTTTCTTCCCACAAATCTTTGAGTTGCCACCCTGGGGATGCCTTCCTGGTCGTGAAGAAACAGCTGTCAGCAGGTGAAGGCACCGCCCTGTGCACCCTGAGGGTTAGGGCCATGCTGCTCACCCATCCTCTGTTTCTGCTGGGGCTGTGGCTAGAGTGGAAGGAGCCCGGGAGCCCTGGCTTGGGGGAAGCTCAGAGCTCCCCCCGAGGAGGTCCCTGGGATGAGCATGCTACAGATCAGATATTTAAATCAATTGTTTGAAATTTCACCCATGATGAACTTGGAGTCTAATGGTTTAAGGCATGATTTGTAGGGTTCAATTCCCAGTCCCACCACTTCACTGGCGGTGTGACCTTGGACTAGTTACTCCACCTCCTGAGGTCTCAGCTTCCTCTTCCATACCATATGGGTAAATACAGCGCCCACTCTTGGGGTTGTTATGAGACTTAACTGGCACGACCAACCATTAGAATTGTGCCTGGTGCAAAGTAAGGGCTGAATAAAGACCTGATGAGTGTATTAGCTGACTCGTCCTCAGTCTGAATTTCAGAGGCACCAAGCCTTCCCTTCACAGGTTCGTTTTTAGGGTATCTTGTCTCCAGCAAGGAGGCTTCTGAGCTTTCTAGGCAGAGTGTGGGTGCTTCTCATTCCAGGATTTCTAGGGGGCAGAGAAATCGTCGTCTTGCTGACATCCCACCCACATGCTCACAAGGAGCACGAAGTTCTTCGAGCTGCCTAACTGTGTTGCTAGCTGTGACTGGAACCCCCACCCTCCCCCAGGAGCCAACCTGAATGGGGAGGAACCCAGCCTCACCAGAGGAGCAGTTGTCAAAGTTCAAATCTCCACAGACGATGTCAAACGCCACCAGCTCCTCGGGGTTGGCTGTGCTGGACGAGGAGGTAGATTTTCGGAAATCAGCCAGCCATTCCAGAAGCATGTCCAGCTGCTCGCACCGGATGGCGCTGTCTTCTGCGGAGCAGAACCACAGAGACCCGATGATGAAGCTGCAGCCAGGCCCCAGCCAGGCCCTGGGGAAAGATCCTCCACCCCCAGATAAGTGCGGGCCGCCAGACCCTACCTTCCGGGGCGTGCAGGTGTGTACAGGTGATGTACCCGACGATTCTTTGGTCCTGAGGTGTGCTTCCCACCTGCACCTGTGGAGTAGGAGGTGAGGTGTCGGTGGGGAAGTCTAAGTAGTCATTGCTCTAAGCACAAAGGGACACTGACAACACCCCCCCACCCCCACCACCCCCACCACCAGGTGAGATCCTTACAGGCCAGCTCTGTTGGCTTCTGGCTAGACTTGGGCCCAGGTAGGAATAGCACATGTCCTGTTTCCAGAATCTCCTGGTTTAGTGCGTGAGGCAGATGCATAAAGAAATGGCAGCCTATAGCATGGTGAGTGCCACCTGGCCATTCATGTAGGCTTTACAGGACAAATGCAGAAATAATCCCAAATTTCCAATCCAAACCCCTGCCTTCCGCTGGTGACCAGAGTGTGCTGGCCTCACAGCTCCCTGTTCACTCCTGTCTGGTGCCTCTTCCCTCTTTCCCTTCGTCAAACCCTAGGCCTGTCCCACCCTGCAGCCCGTCCTTCTGAAGTCTAAGGTGGCTGTCTCACAGATTTGGCTCAGCCGCAAAGCTTACACCCAGAGGCCTCAGGTCCTGCTTTCTGCTCGCTCTCCCCAGTCTGCCCTCTGGCTTCGTGAGAAGTCACGTCATCTGCTCTTAGTCCCCCAATCTGGGTGATAGTGGTGGCTTGTGTCTCTGTGGCACCTGTGTCACAGGCTGGTCCTAGATGCCCCATGGCCTCCATCCCAAATCCAGTCCTCCTTCCACTGTGGCTCCACTCTCCCCAGACCTCAGTCCACGCCTCCTGTTCACCCCCTTCACGAGATGGAGTACCCAGGGGAGGAGTAGGGCCGGCGGCACCTCCCTGACTCTGTGCCCAACCGCAGAGGACCCTGGCAGGCTGTCTCCACAGGTTGGTGTAATGATAACAAGCATCTCAATGTACATCACAAACAACTTGAAATGGCCCCCGTGGTGACCTGATGCAAGCCTGAGCCCTTGTTAGGAGCTGTGGAGAGAGGTGAGGGGCGGCCACCCAGCCTGCTGTCTCTCCCAGGCCCTCCCCGCAGCTCAGCTGGTCGAGGCTGAAACGGGTGAGTCCCTCCCAGACACGCTCCCCAGGACCATCTGTGGGCACCTTTGCCTAGAGGCCTCTGGTTGACTCAGCCTCTTCCTCTCTGGCTTTCATCTTGCCTGAGCTTCTGTCTTCCCCAAAGTTCACCCACCCATTCTTGATCGGGTTTTCAATGATGACGAGACCCTGGACCCTAGAAACTGTCCCAGGAAGGTGACGTAGAGGCCAGGTCTACAGGTCGTGCAGCAGCAGGGTGGGTGCACCTGGCATCCACCAAGAACAGCCCTGCCCATCCTGCAGCTCAGAGTGGCCTGAATGTGCCGCTCCCACTGTCACGTCACGGTCCTCTACTCTGAGAGCCTCCAAGGCTGCCATCTCTGCTGTCAAAGTCAGGTTGGCGTTAATCTCCATATGGACTTAGGTGTCATCACACACCCTGAGCTTTCTGCAGCTCCTCATCCCCTTTCCCAGCCAGATGGAGACACATCTTTTCCCAGCGCCCTCGGGGGATACATGTCTGGTTATTTGATAATGAGCCATACAGCCTGGATTTGGAGCTTTTTATAAACTCATGTTCAACGGTCACTTCTTGCCTGTATTCCAGACTCAAGCCTCGGTCTAAAATTCCCTGCAGTTTTGAAACAGCTCAAGAAATCCCATGCCACTGATGTGTCGTGCTGCAAAAACACAATCCAGTTTTAAAGCCATGATGCCCCATGTGAGGCCACACGGTGGCGCTCTCGCCCCTGTGTTCCTTGGGCAATGCCTGCCTGTTCCCTCTTCAATAATAATACTCCTGCTGTGCGCACCCCTGCTTAGTGCTTCTACATCTGTGAGGATTATACTAAAATTATACCATAATTGGCCAGGGCACGAGGCGCTGATGGCTGAGGCCAGTTCAAATCAGTTTGCTGCCCGCTCCCAATTTCTCCTTGAGCTCTGCACTGCTTCCTGAGCTCCTGGTGACAGGCTTTTTGCCGGCTTAGAGCGCCATCCCCTCACTCCTTCAGCACTTAGTGCATCTGCCTGTGCTGAGTCCTGGGCAGGGACAGGACAGGTGCAGAGAGGCACCACCCAGCCCTGCTACTGAAGAGACACAGGCCAAGGCCACCTGCCTCTCCCTCAGCCCTTCCACCAGGCACCTCACTCAGCTCCTCACCCCTTTCCCGCTCGGTCAGCCTGTGAGCGCGCCGAGATCCACTTGATTATGTGCCGGGACTTATTGATTTCTGGCTCGAGTCCTCAGGAGCTGCAGAGGCTTGTGTTTCTCTTGCAAAAACAAACAATCACACTGAGAGGTTGTGCCTCTTAATTCTGGTGGGCACAGACTGTCAATAGAGAGGGGCCCAGAGTCGGGCTCTCTCATTGGCGAGGCCAAAGCGAGTCCAGTCCCTTCCTTCTCAGGCCCTCACAGCAGCAGGAAAGCATTTCCCTCAAGGATCGGCAGTGCCACAGGGTCCATCAGGAGGGCAGGGTGGACAGGGGAGCCCCACCAATGAAGGGAGCACTGGCTCCATGCACAGCCAGGGCAGCGTTTTCCCAGCCCTGGACCCCTTCCTGGGCCCGCCTGTCTTCTGAAACCCCATTTGTTTCATTTCTCTACACAGAAAAACAGGCTCACTCTTGGCAACAGCGATGAGCTGGGTCAGCTGTGTGCTGGGCACAGCCGGCTCCCTTCCCCTCTGAAGGGGACTGTCTAATGGGAGAGACAGGCGACCAGACTGCTGGGGACAAATGCTGAGGAACCCATGATGGGGAGATGGCTTATGTGGACGCCAGTTGGGAAAGCTCCACAGAGATGGTGAGGCCAGACTGGGCGGGACCATGACAAGGAGAGCCGGGCTGGAGCGGAGCCAGGTGAGGGCAGAGGGCCTGGGGAAGGCTGAGCTTCTCCCCAAGGCAGGGGGCGAGGGGTACCAGGAGTCAGACTGGGGCAGGAGGAGGATGGCTGGAAGGGGGAGGATAGGGCAGCTGGAGACATGGGCGCGGCGGTCCAGAGGTATCTGGGAAGTGAAATGAGTTGTCTGCATGGATTGGATGGGCCCAGGGCACAGAGAGGAGTCAAGGTGGGGCCTTTTGGCTGAAGGATGGTGGGACCTGGGAGAGAGTGGGACCAGGCAGATGACGAGTTCTCTTCAGGAGTAAATGGGACCGTGTCCGGGGCAGCCAGACACTGAGCTGGGGGCTGAGGGGAGAGATCTGGGCTTGGACAGACCTGAGACCCCTCGGCAAGTGGAAATGGAGGCCGTGGAGTGGCTTTCCTGAGGCGGGTGTGGGGGCTGGCCGTGGTGACCACTTGGGAATGAAGAGCCCTGGTCAAGTGGGGTCACCCTGTGGTGGGGGCTGCTTGAGCTGAGAGCTGGGCAGAATCAGCAGGCCTGGTGCTGCCAGATCTGCCCCGGTCAGGGAAGAAGTTGCAAACTGGGATTTATGTGAAATGTCTTAATTTTTAAATGTTGGCCAAGACAAGAAATGTTTTAATGGTGTGAACCAAATTAAACATGTCTATAGACCAGTTTTAGACCCAGGAGGGAGAGGGAGCATTGACAGTTAACGGAGGGGCAGGCAACAGGAGCCTAGAAGGAAAGCCCGCAGTGGAGGGGCTGTCTCCAGGACTGATGGCCCTGGTGGGCTTGGTGGTTGAGGTGCCAGACCAAGGAGGGAGATGAGGAGGGGATGTATGGGCCGGGGGCAGGGTCGAGGGGTTCCCTGGCCTCTGAACCACCTGTGGTAGGGTGGTGTGCGGGAAAGGGTGTGCTCCCCCTTACCCTGACATGTCCTCTCCTTCCCCAGAAAGCCACTGAGATGAAAATACATCCATGGAACTGAACATTGATGAACCATCTGCCACAATGGGAAAGTCGGCTCTCCTGTCAGAGGAGTGCATTCAATTTCAGCATCTCAGGCTGTGAATAGAGGGCCGAGGACTCTGACTCTGGGCCTGCTGAGCCACACGAGAGCCACAGAACACGTGGAGGGGAGCCTGGGCCCTGGGTGCTGGCCCTGGCTCCAGCCGTCTCCATGCAGACAGTCAGCCTGGGCCTCTCTCCCGACAGGTGCTTGGCTGACACAGCACTTTCCTGGACAGGCAGAGCACAGTCAGAGCTGAGGCCTGGGCGTGACAGCCTCCTACCTGCACTTCCACATTAGCCACACTGGGTCCCCCTGCCTGCCCTCATGGACCCCCTTCGATGGGGAACTGAGAAGTCTTGAGGGAAATGGACAGAACCCAGACTCACAGCAGCTGCTGCCTCTGGGGCAGAAAGCCCTGCTCTGTATCTGCTTCAGGAAACCCGGGAAGCACCAAGTGCGGCTTTTGGATAGAGAACAAGAAGTCGACACTCCGAGTGCGTCAGGCTCAGGAGAAGATAATGCATAATGACCAAATTACCATGGTCTAAAATCTCCGCCGATTGCATCCAAATTAGCAGGAATAATGATGATTCACTTTAATTAGTGACTATGGAAGCGAAGCCTTGGGCTGGTGGGCAGAGCCTGGGGTGACAGCCAGGGGGGAGAGGGTGTCCCGGCCAACGAGGCCGGTGTGGTAATGGGCCCAGGACCTGCAACCATTGGTTTTTGCTGGTCTCCCGTCTTGTGAATGTCTGCTTTGTTACAGACAGTAGCCTCCCCCCCCACCCCCCCCCCACCCCCATCCCATCATTGGCTGGCCATGTTCACCTCCAGCACCAAGAGAACCTCCAGGCCTCACCACTCACTCCCACCCTGTGAGTGGGCTCCACATTGCCCCCACTTTACAGATGGGGAAATGGTGGCTCAGAGATCACTGTCATACCGGAACCTTGGCTGTTGTCCCCACATCCTTCCCTTGTCCCTGAGTTGGGGGCCCTCTGGTTCAGCTCCATGAATGAACTCGTCTGCCCATAGACCTCCCACAGTGTGAGGACCCCCGGGCTGCAGCCCACCTCCCACATGGCTCTGGGACCAGCTGGCGCGTGCCCAGGCCTCCTACCTTGAGAAACAGCGCTCCCTTCGAGGCCAGGCTGTCTACGCCCTTCCCGTTGGTGTAACAGCGATAGACTGCGTCCATGATGGGGTAACGGCTGGCAAAGAAGAGGCCGCTGTTGAAACACTTGAAGCAGCAGTGGGCTTCGCAGCAGCGGCGGCAGCAGCAGCAGCCTTGGCAGCCGTAGACCCCGACATCAGACAGGATGTACTCGAAGTAGCCATGCAGCTGGTTTTTCAACTTGGTGGCCGCCCGCTTGTCAAACACCTCTTGCAGACACAGGAAGTCCAGGTTGGCGGGGAAGAAGGCCGAGATCTCGTGGTCAAAGGCCTCGTCCGGGTGCCGCCTTTTGCGCGCAGCTACCTTCTTCACCACCGAGGCCTTGTGCGGGGCCTTGCTATAGGTGGCACCCGGCTCCCCACTGCCGCCACTGTCCAGCCCGGCGCGCGCCTTCACCAGGGACTCCTTGGAAGCAGAGCGGCTGCCCAGGCTCCCCGAGTCCCCATCCCGCCGACTGTGGTTGGGCGTCTGGCCCAGTGGGCCCCCGCCAGCCCCATTCCTGGCCTGGCCCCCCGTGGCAGGGTCGTCAGCTTCGGGGTGCTGGCCTCCCTCATCGCCACTGATGCGCACGACGCAGGCATTCTCAAGGCTACTGCAGTCTATTGGGTCTCCAGAAGCCGGGCCATTGGCAGCCTCGTCACTGGGGTGACGCCCACTGTTGCCCTTGTAGTCCACAGAGGCAGTCCTCTTAATGCTTCCGGGGACAGCCCGGGCCATGCCATCGCCCTGGGGTGACACCAGGCTGCTGAAGCTGGCCGCGCTGATGGAGGTATTGGTGGGCGAATCGATGTAGATTTTTATCTGGGGCCGACTGGCCCCATTGCGGATTCGGTGCCCGATCTCTTTGGCCCGTACTTGGGTTTTATAAACGTTATTGTGCCTGGCCAGTGACTCGGGGAGGAGGCAGACGTTGGCTGTGGCAAAGCAGAAGCTTTTGCCAGGACCCGTCCCCTTCCATTCACGGAGTAGGGCTGCCCCGCCAGCCGGGCCCTTGTCCTCCAGCCGGGAGTAGACGTAGGGCCGGCGGGCACACTGCAGGGGGCACCAGAAGAGGAACCCAAGAAACGCAAAGGGCAGTGAGGTGACCAGGAAGCCCAGGTAGATGGGCATGAAGAGCACGATGCAGAGCAGCTGGTTCTTCTGACAGGGCGCAGGCGTGAACAAGGCCAGAAGCTGGTCCAGCAGCCAGTAGCATGGGAAGATGAGGTACCAGGACACGGCGTGCAGGGCAGACAGACAGCTATTGGAAAAGGGGGTCGTGTACAAAACCATCGCAGCTCACTGGGTGCCGCGGCCGGCCCTACTACATGGTGTCCGTGGCAACGCAGGCACGCTCCGGGGCGGGGTGGGTGAGTGGGGGGCAGCAGGAGGAGGGGTCACGTCCTGGTGAGATGTGGCTTGGGATGGTTGGTGGCGAGTGTTGGCCAGCCAGTCATGGTTCACCTCAGTGGGCCATGCTAGGCCACCAAGGCCTGCTGGAGAGCCTGCAGCACAGAGAGAAGAGGGCTTTTATTAGCTTTTAGGGGAGCAGATTGGGTGCTGGGGCTGTTGTCCCTGTTTACCCCATTCCTGCTTCCTCTGGCACGAGAAGGACTGTTCCCAGGACCAGACGGGAGCTAGCTGCTCGCGGGGTGTCTGGGGCTGGGAGCTGTCCCGGCACACTTCTTTGGCCTGTGTGTGTTAGGTTTTCTTGGAGTAAACAGCTTGGTGATGTGACTGTCCCTGGCTGACCATTTCAATCTTATAACCTAATTGCTTGAAATCTGGCCCAGGATTTCAGAGGAGCACAGCTTTGTGGGTGCTGAGGAGGCAGGTTGGGGATCCTAGAGGGTATCTGGACCTGACACTGGCCCAGAGCAGCTGGGGTGAGCCTGGGAGGGGCCTCATCGAGTGTCCACCAGGTCAGAACGAAGAGGGAACAAACCACAGAGAAAAGCGGCTAGACTCCTGGGGTGCAGGGCTATGTGGCTGGCAGGGCCCCCGAGGGGAGGCTCCCCACAACCAGGCTCTCACTGTACTCAGCCTACAGCATCAGACCACTTCTGCATTTCACTCCCACTGACCCCCAGCAAAAGTCCCCACCTGGCGGGGGTCCAGGCCCAGCCTGGACTCCACTAACATCCAGAATGGTCAGAGTTACCAGGTTACAAGGGACCCTGATGGTCCCTGCAACTTTGGAGAAGCCCCCTGGGGCCTTGAGGGTCTGGCCCAAGCTTCTCCTTTAAGCTCCCAAGATACAGCTCCTGGGCCCAGCGGAGGCCAAAGCTGCTGGAGTGAGTCTACCTGGTCCCTGTCTCAGAGCAGACTCGGGCTCTGCCCGGGCGAGGTCACCAGGTGCATTTATTGTGCTGAATGTGAAATCTATGCAGACAAGAATGTGGGGTGTTTACCCAGCCTCTGGAGACCCATAGTGATGAGGCTGTGGTGACGCTTGTAGGAGCATAACCCAGAGTTTTCATCACCAGATCAGCTGGGGGGTTGTGTCCTGTCTTACCAGCCCAGCCCCACTTCTGCCCTAGAGGTGGGGTCAGTCCATGTTGCCACCCATCCTGGCTTTCCCAGGCGGGCTTGTCTGCCCCAAGGGGCACTGTCACATTGTGTGAGGACTCGAGCTTGGCTGAGCCCTGGCTGTGAGGACAGTTCTGGAGGAAGGATCTGGGAGGAGGAGAGGGTCTGTTCTGTCTCTGCCACATCACCCTGTAAGCAAACTGGCCCGTGGTCCTCAGGTTAGAGGTGAATGTGGCCTCGCTTGTAAAAGGCTTCCTGAGTGAAGTCCCTTCTGTTCTCCGAGGGGCTCATCCCCAGCACTGGCTGATCAGGGTTGGTGTTTGGTTTTAGCTGGGACAGGACTGTGTGTGTGTGTGTGTGTGTGTGTGTGTGTGTGTGTGTGTCTCCCTATTCAGCTGTCCTGTGTCCTCACTCCTGCTCTGGCCCTAGAAACCTTCTGGGCAGGTTCCTCCCAGCCCTGTCTGTAGTGACAGTGAGTGGCCAGGCCTGACCTTCCTGCCTCCCCTGGGCTGGTCATCAGAATGTTTGTGGTCCCCACTCAGGTATCGTTGGGTTAGGTGGCCCAGGGAGCCAACAGGTATGCTGGCCACCATGGCAGCCCTCTAAGATGTGGCAGATCCGAGCATCCCAGCCCTTCCCGCCTCCATCCTAACCTTCGCGGCTGCCCTGGGTCCCCTGCCCAGAGCCCCTCCTCTGCCGCCCTTCAGCAGTGCCCTGGCTAGAAGGAGCTGCCCACCTGCCCTTCTCCCACCGGCAGCCCCTGCATGTACCCCAGGAGCTGCTGACGCAGTCGAACAAAAGGGCTTGCCACCGATGGAGCTGGTTTCTAAAGCTCTGTGGTTATTTTGTCTCAGTGAAATGAAAGGAGGGCAAACAAACAACAGCACATTAATTAGTCTGATCTATACTTTCCCCATGAAAGAGGAGAGTGAGAGTTAAATACTGGAGGCTGGCAACCTCTCTGTGAGCCCTGGAGTCCTCGCAGGGGTGGCAGGGCAGGATGCGGGTCCACAGGCACCCAGGCTGCACCCCTGTCTGGGCCCTTTCCCTTGCCTGTGCTCTTGGCCTGGTGGGACACTGTGGGTGGCCCAGCCCAGGCTCCGTCTCCGGGAGAACACCTTCCTCTCCGCCGTGCTTTGGTTCTCTGCGTGCCTGTCCTGGGGCTGCACCTTTGCCGAGTGAAGTCCACCATGGGTATCTGATGGGGCTGACAGATCCCTCGGAGGCCATGTGTGCTGAGCTGTCACAGCTCGCCCCCACAGGCTGGGTTCTTTCAGATTCCTTTTTTAAAGCCGACAGTGACCCCTAGGTTTATCCCTTACGAATCCTGGTGTGTGGCTTCCAGGGTTGCTCAGGATGCCCTCAGCCCCAACACTACAGTCTCAGTACTGGGCTGGGGTCCCAGTGTGGGGTGCTGTACAGTGCTCAACAGAGGGCAACCTCTCTGTCCTACAACTGGAGACCCCAGACTCACCCCTTATCCCTTATCCCTGCTCCATTGCTGCACGCTCAGCTTGGGCTCCAGGTTCAGGCTGACCTGAAGGAAATCCTGGCACGGGAGTCAGGCTTGCTGAGCCCCTGTCTTGTCATCTATGACACAAGGGTGGCGATCCCTGTCTCCCAGGGCTATCAAGCGATCATGAGGATGAAAGCTGGACAGGCCACTAAGATGGCTGGCCCTGTTTCCTTCCCCACTCCCCAGCCCTTGTTGCACCTCCTTGGCCTCTCCTCCCCTGAGGTTGGCCCGTGCGCCCTGTTTGCTCTCCAGCCTGTGGATTCAGTAGTTTGAAGGCGGTACTAGATGGTCTGTGCACTGGTCTGGGGGGAGCCTGAGCCCACCTGCTGAACTCCCAGGCTCCTGACTGACCCAAAGGGCCTTCAGGTCCTCAGAGATGCTGTCCACCATGTTTAGGTTGGAGCCCCTGACCTTTGCTAACTTGTTCCACTCCCTGCAGCAAGGACGGACAGAGAGAGTGGAGAGCACCATAGTTTGCAGGTTGACCAGGTGGAGGGGGAACTGGCTGAGGGAGGTTTGGGAGCCCAGATGACCCTAAATCTAGCAGGGAGAGGAAAAGTGCTTGGTTTAGGACATGGGCAGGGCCTGGGAGGTCACAGGCCCAGTCACTCTGGAGCAGGCATGGGGCATCGACAGCAAGCAGTTCCACACTGCAGTTGCTCCTGTGGAGCTACTGATGACCTGTAGTGACGTGTCAGCACTGAGACACCTTGTTGCTAACCTGTGGCCTACAGCCACCACAGCGTGGGAGCGGGGGCTGTGGACTATTCAGAGGGTTCAGGGCCCAGCAGCCAGTAGCAATGGCAAAGAAGCTGCTCTGACATCCCCTGGAGAGGGCATCCTCAGGAAAGGGGCCTGTTTGGGTGTTGATGGAGGGAGGGTGGGTCCCCAACAGCCTTTGTGGGCAAGCTGCAGTGGACAGGACCTCTACTCCTAGCCAAGTATCACTGGCACCAAGACAGCATTCCTTTTCCCATCTTCCTGGGAGATGGGCCTGGCATGCATGCTGGTGCATAGACCTGCTGCAGAGGCTAAAGGGTCCTGGGTGGGTGCTGACTTGAATTTTAATGTCTTTTGCAGTGGAAAGTGAGCAAGCCCTCAGCTCTGCTGGTGGAGGCAAGCCCCGGCCCCTCTGACGAAGCCCGCATCATCTTTTGGGATCTCTGAGCCTTGGAGAACTTCTGGGAAGTTGATGAGGGTTGGGAGCTTCCTCATGTGAGGCTAGGATGGGGCCTGTCCCTCCTTCATGCCCCTTCCATCTGGTCCTCACGGAGCCTTCCATTGAGCATCAGGGCTGGGAGTCCTGAAGCACCTCCCATCCTCTTTGTATCCATAGGCTCAGGTCTAGCAGGAGCTGGGCCAAGCCCGAGGTTTCCGCAGGAAAGGCTGAGAGGATTGCTCCAATCCAATTACTAGAATGTGCTCACATCGGCTGGCAGCCCCGAGATGGGGCCGGCCCATTTCTGCCTGGATGCCTGCAGGGGAGGGGTTGGCATGGCAACATGAGCTCTGAGCTGCTGAAACTTGAAGTCAACTGGTAGCTGGGAGGACAGAAAGAACGACCGAGAGGAGCCTTTCTGAGTGACGGGCGTCAGACAAATCCAGGTTAGTCCCCGAAAGCCACATCCCAGAAGCAGAACTGGGTCTGGGGGTCTGGCATGGCATGTGTGCTATAGTGGGATTCCCACCAACACAGCTGTGCCTGTAAATGCCTATCACCCATCTAGAGCCAAAGCACCTGCCTCCCCTTCCTTATAGCCCTCCCTCGCCTCCCTACCCCTCCTATGCACGGTCCCACTGTCCCTCTAATCAGGCACGTGTCTGTTTGCACATCAGGACATCCCCCTACCTGCCACACACCCCCCTCCCCCCAGCCTGGGAGTTTCCAGTGGAGTCTCAGGCACCAACACAGGCCCAAGTCCTAGCCTGCTCCACCTCTCTGGTTGTGGCAGACCCACTTTTGTCAGCCCACTCCAATCCAAGGAGAGGGCAGTGAGCTACACCAGGCCAATCGGCACCACAGCCCCTTGACCTCAAGCTGAATAGTCCTATGACCCAAACTCTCCATAGAACTCTTATTGGACCCCTCAGCATTTTCTCTGAGATGGAAGCACTAAAAACCTGAAGCTTCTGGAGCCTTCCTTGAGAGGGAAAAGCATTAGGGCTGGAAGGAGAGAAGCCAAGCCATGGTGACATCTTTGAACTCCAATTTCCCTGTGCCTGAAGCCAACACAACTCCTAGACTTTCTAGTTAACAAGTCAACAAATTACCCTTTTATTTGCTCTAGTCACTTTGAGTTGCTTTTCTGTCACTTACCACCAAAGGGATCCTGTCTACGAGCTCATGTCTAACACTCAATTCTTATCAGTTCTACTCCTGTGAAAACCTCCTGTGGCACAACCTGGCCTGCCCACAGGACAAAGAGGGGCCCCCTCCTGCGTCCTGGAAGGCCCTTCAACACCTGGTGTCCTGGTTTGTGCTCCGTGAGCATCGCTCCGGAGACAGCAGTGCAGCCATTCTGAACACTAGATCAGGTGTCAGATGTGCCGGGGTCAGGTCCCTGAATATTGGACACTCTTTTCTTTAAAAAAAAAAAAAATTATTGATTTTTTACAGAGAGGAAGGGAGAGGGATAGAGAGTTAGAAACATCGATGAGAGAGAAACATCCATCAGCTGCCTCCTGCACACGCCCTACTGGGGATGTGCCCGCAACCAAGGTACATGCCCTTGACCAGAATTGAACCTGGGACCCTTCAGTCTGCAGGCCGACACCCTATCCACTGAGCCAAACTGGTTAGGGCTGGACACAACTCTTTTTTTAAAAAAATATATTTTATTGATTTTTTTACAGAGAGGAAGGGAGAGGGATAGAGAGTTAGAAATATCGATCAGCTGCCTCCTGCACACCCCCTACTGGGGATTTGCCTGCAACCAAGGTACATGCCCTTGACCGGAATCGAACCTGGGACCCTTGAGTCCGCAGGCTGACGCTCTATCCACTGAGCCAAACCGGTCAGGGCTGGACACACTCTTAACTAGCCCTCTGAGCCGTGGTGTCCTCATCTCATAAGCATGCGTAAGAACACTGTCTCAGGGCAGTTAGGGACGATGCATGTGCTGCGCTTAGCACAGTGCCTACCACAGCTCTAGTAATATTTTTATTACTAGTCTGGCTGCAAAGGCCCCCAAGATACAGCTGGAGCCTTCATGTTTCCTCCTCATATGGTCATTTGCTTGACAAAGAGGGCACCCTGCTATCCCAGTTGAGGGGCAAGGGGTGTGCAGGGCATGTTGGGGACTCCATCTTTGGTAGAACTGTCTGTCGTGGGCTGCTTGTGCAAGCCCAAGTCCCAGGCCTCCGCAGAAGCCAGGTGCAGGCAAAGGGGCTATAAAATTTTCAGAGAAACTTTCCATGGGAGCTATTAATGCATCATGTGGTTTCTGAGAATAGGAACAGGCTGCGCGCAGCTCCGTGCACTCCTTCAGTCAGCCAGCCTCGGCATTTCCATGTCAGAACTCAGAAAGCAGATTAAGCTGATTCTTGCGTGACTGGAAAGCAAATCTCAAGCCAGGTTGGAGACATATGTGCGAGGGATGCCGGAACCAACCTAACGTTGAAAACAGCAGCACCCCTGGGTTTAGGACCTTGTGCTGCAGTGACATGGGGCGGCTGCCTCAGAGTATGGGCTCCATCACAGGAGGGGGCTGAGCTTGAAGATCTGACCACCCTACCCTCTACTGCTTGCCATTCCGGAATCACCTGTTGGTGACTGAAAAGGGGGCCATTAAGGACGGGCTGGATGGTGGCTGGCACGTGAGTCCATACCTGAGCCATTTGGAGCAGCATCTCTCCTTCCCACGGACCCTTGTACTATACTCAGGAGCCTGTCTGCGGCCAGATCTGTCGGTTGAGAGTCTGCCGGAAGCTGAAGCCCATAGGGCTCCCACCAGCCCTGTGCTCTCAGGGAGGCTGAGCCCCAGTGGGGAAACGGGGTGGTGCCTCCTCCATGGTGAAAATCAGGTTTGAGATCACTGTTCCCAGGGTCTTCTCCATATGAGCACTGACAAGGCAGCTCCAGGGCAGGACTGGGGCTGGCAGTGCAACCACCGGAGAGGAGGCTTCAACATCCCTAAGCGAGGCTCAAACCAGGAGGCCACATGCCAACAGCTGGGCATCTAGGTGGGCGTGGCCTCTAGCCTCAGGTGGTCTGAGACCCCCAGGTGCGGGGGTCTGCGCCTGAACTGAGCCTCACCAAGAGCCCTAAGCAGGGGATCCTGGAACTCCCCCCACAGGTCACGTCCCCTCCTCAGGTGAGCTCTGTGGTATATGCTGCATGGCTGATGAGTGCCAGCCCCCAGCGTGTCCCAGCCAGCCAGTGCCACCTCCTCCCTCAGGGAGACCTCCTCAGGGATGGAGACCAGGAGGAATCTTGCTTCTCGGGGTGAGGCCTCTGTTCCAGCCACGTCCCCGCTTCCCTGACATGAGGGCTGATGTTAATGGTTCATGAGCTGAACAAGGCTTGGAACATACTTTGCCAAAGAAGAAATGACAACATACTTTCTGTGGGAGTAGAACTTTAAATACAAGTCCACACAAATGGTATGACTGTTGCAGACCCGGTGTTCAGCTGTGTTTCAAGCTCAGTGTTTCCTCCCGGAATGGATTGGCCGGCTGAGCGGTGTGTAGGCATTTCAAGGCACCAGAGAACACAGATGAAGACAACAAGCCTTCCTAAAACAGAACAGACTTGCTACATTCTTCTGAAGGGAATCATTTCACAGTCAGCCTTACATTTTCTCTGCAAAGAACATTTTAACAAACTGAGTCCTCCAGGAGAATTTATGCAGAGATTAAAAAGCAAATCCATGCAAATCCTATATAATAAAAGGCTAATGTGCAAATTGTCCCCTTGACTGGGAGTTCAACCGGGAGTTCGACCAGGGTTCAGGGCTGGCCGCAGCCCCTCCTCCCGGCCGGCCCCACCCCCAGTTGGCCTCTGCCACCCCGATCGGAGTGGACCGGCCAGACCCCACCCATGCACAAATTCATGCACCGGGCCTCTAGTGAGTAAATAAAATCAGATGATGGCATCTCACCAACCCTCGCTGCAACCCTGGGTGGCTGGGCTGAGGGCCAGATTTCTGGGCTGAGACTGGATCTCACTCCCCACTGAGAGCTAAGGCCCTTGTCCTTGGACCTTTTAGAGATCTTGGACCCTGGGCCACCGCTATACTGAGGTCCTCCCTCTGCATAGGGTACCACAGGAGCCCTTGGCTCTGAGAGAACCTGCCAGAAGACCACCTCCCCTTAAGAAAGGATGCTCCAGCTCAGGCCAAACCTGCTTGCTTGGGGAGGCCTCCAACCTGCCTTTGGGCCAGGTCCTGCACCAGAATGTATAACTGGAGAAGATTGGAGGCTGATGGAGTCTGCTGCCTACAGGGGTGAGACTTAGAGCCTCGTCTGCATATGACTGTGAATTAGTCATGTGTCCGTCAGTGGGGGAGAGATCCTGGGCCGAGTACCCCAAGTTCCATCTAATTTCTGCCACCCAACCTGCTTCCAAGGGCCTTCTGAGGCTCTGGGTTCCAATTTAGCCCTGCCCCCCTGGTAGTGGTAGGCTTGTCAATACCTGCTCTTGGCTGTTGAATCCTACTCTGAAAAGGGTGATAAGATCTCTTGGCTCTAGTTATGGAGGTTATGTGTCCCCAGATTGCTGATATAGACATGCTAATGAAGACAGCAACACCTCTTCATTCAGGAGTGATTACTTTAAAAGGATAAGCACGCTTTGCCTTTGTGAAGTTCTGGGTAGCCTTGTCCTTTCTTGTTCACATCTGCCTCCAAGCCTTGGACAGGATGCTTTCCCCACTTTCCCTGGTCCCTAGAGCAGCTGACGTCTGCTTTCAGGCAGGAGGCAGGAGTCAGGATTTCACTTCCTGGTTCCCTTGTGGTTGGGTAGATCATGTGACAGCTCTGACCAGTGAGCTGTGAGTAGAAGTGGTATGGGTCACTGCTGGGCCTGCGTACTGAACAGCAGGTGTGAGACCTTCCAGAGCTCCCCTCTGCCACATGCATCCGCAGTGTTTGAGGTGTGGCTGCTCTGTCAGCCTGGCCCCAGGTTGAGGAGGCCCAGAGCAGGACCCCAGCTAAGCCCCGTGCAGTTAGAGAGAAGAAAACCTGTGATGATAAGCCACAGCAGAACCTGTCCTATCCTGACCCACAGAGGAAGGCTTCCGATTTGGCATTTGATCAGCCCATTTACCAAAAACAAGCCTTCCCTGATGGACAGCTCTCTGTTTCCCAGAATCACCCTTCAGATCCAACCCTCTTTGAGAAAGATCTTCATTGTTAAATGGTAATAATGAGGTTTCTCTGCCTTGAATCCAGACCAGGTGGGAGGCTCTTTCCTTCCAACTCCTCAATGTGTGGACTGAGAAGTCAGCTCCTGCTTTGTGCCCATGGTCCTCGGGACCATGAGGCATCAGGGGAACTAAGCCTTAATCTTTTAATTTTTAGTGGAAACTGTTTCTGCCGTGGCTGATGATACAGGTAGCAAAGTAAACCTGTAAACATGGGGAAGTAAATCCATTAGAAACTTCTGCCAGAGATCTGTGTATGGGCTTGGCCACAGGGGCCAAGCAGGGCCTGCAAGGCTGGACTGAGGTGGACTGTATCTTGAGATGGAGCCAACAGCCCATGCCTGATAGTCTGGGGTCAGCCTGGGAGGCGGGGCGTGGTCAGACACAGCCGGATCTTCTGGCTGACAGGTGCATGCCAGGGCTGGCGAGGGCAAGGGCCAGGCAGCAGCTGGTAGGCTGGGAGGCAGGGGGTGCTCAGGGTACATCTCTTACGAGACAGATGCAACACTGAGATTGCAAGGGGTATTTCACAGCGAGGGCCAGGAATCTCCGGGGGCAGGGCCTTTGCTTTCTAGGCGTGTATATTTGAGTGTGGAGGGTCCTCTTAGAGCAAGGGTGAGGAACCTTTTTTCTGCCAAGGGCCATTTGGGTATTTATAACATCATTTGCAGGCCAAACAAAATTATTAACTTAAAAATTAGCCTGCTATGTTTGGTCAACCATTTAATTAACTGATCCCTAATGTCTTGGCAGGGCCAGACCAAATGATTTTGCAGGTCTTATACGGATGTTCCCCACCCCGTCCTAGGGTATGGAGGCAGGGAAGTGGTAGGCGGTGGGTGAAGCCAGTAGTGAGCAAGGGAAGGAGGTCTCAGAGAGCTGAGAAAGGGCACTAGGGAGGCGGAGTCACTCGGAGTCCTGACCACTGGATCCCAGACTGCAGGCCAGGAAGAGACTGGGGGTGGGCGGGGGGAGTAGCTGTGGGAAATAGGCCTGAGGGGAGGATCTGACACACTGACATAGTTTATCCCTAGTTGGGTTTGTTTAACTTAAATGCTTAAAATGTCTGCTTAGCACCTCACCTGCACCATACAGACCCAGCTAGCCTCAAGCAGGCCATGGGCTCAGAGCCACAGCGGGCTATAGCTCAGAGCCTAGCAGGCCGGCTGGGCCTGTGTCTCGTGCTCTGGGAGGGCCGAGTGACCCTCTGGCTGGCTGGGGGTCTTGGCAGCCACCCAGCTTGAGGCTACCTGCATCACCCCCACTGCTAGACAGAGGTGGACAGGGTGTCCGGTAAAGTTTTGGAAAGAAAATTAACAGAACAGAGGTCAGCATCAATGAGAAACCAGTCTGTTCAGTTTCAACCAGATTTGCTTTAAGAAATAGGCCCATCAGGAGGCTTAAACTGCTTGATTCTTATCTGTCTCTCCTCCTCCTTGTTCCCTTCTTGCACTTGAGACTGCTCCTTCTCAGCGCCCCTCGTCCCCTCTTCCCCTGCACACCCTTTAGGAGCTGGACCTTCCCTTGCGTCTTCTCTCTTTTCTCTGTTGACCCCTTTTGAGCCACCTGTTTCCAGATGACAGCCAGCCCAGGTGTCTCTCCTAATCTCTGACCTCATGAGTTTGATGGACAGCTCTTCATCTCCCCCCTAAAAGTTCATTCTTCTTCTTCCACTTCTCCAACACCTGCTCTGTCTCCTGAGCAGTCCTCCATACCCTGCCTCCTCTCACCAGCCCACTGTTCTACCTCCCTAACCCCTTGTCTCCATTCCCAGGTCCTGCCACGCCCAGGCTCAGCCTCACCCTCCCACCTAGATACTGCAACAGCCACCATCTGGTCTCCCTGAGCTGGCCTCCCCCCGTGGCCCACCTGGAAGCTGGTAGGATCTTTCTATGCTCCGTGTCGGACCACGTTGCTCCCCCGTTAATCTCTTCAGTGGCCCCAGCTGCCCCCAGGAAGATGAATGTGGCAGGGAAGAAAGGGTAGGAAAGGGCAGGCTAGGCCCAGCAGCCCGATGCTCTCTGCTCCTCTCCTGCTTCTAGAGTCCCAGGGCCCTGACCTGCACAGTTCCCACCACGCCCTCCTAATCTTCCATGCCTTTGCTGGGGCTGTTCCCTCACAACCCTCATCTGTGTGAAGGGATAAGGCCTCAGCAGAGGGGCTTAAGGTTTGGAAGTCACAATGATGGTCTCTTCGCCAAACCCCACCAGTCCCCTACTCTATGGCCCCAGGGATGACTAGGGGCCTTGGCTTAAGCAGGCCATTTCTCTCAGGACTGATGGCAGTTTTCATGCATTTATTATGTTTGCAGTCTGCACACCACAAAGGTGACCAGCCCCTCATACCTTCAGCTCTACCCAGCTGGAAACAGGACTGAGGGAAAGGAGGCTCCAGCAGTGTTGGTCTGTTTCTTCCCTCAAAACTGAAGGAGGGAGAGCCTTATGTGTGGCCCTATTGGGTGTCTCTGCAGGATCAGAGGCTCTGCCCACATGGCCAACACCAGCAGCCTTGGAGCTCAGGGAGTAGGGGGTGAAGTGCCCACCCAATCACTTCAACCTCCAGTCCTGGGAAAGTCAAGATCTGAGTTCTAATTCTGTGTCCTCTTGCAGGCACTCAAGTATTCCATCCCATCACCTGATCCTAGCTGTGTGTTGTGCACATAGTGGGCAGATAATAGGAACCTGGATGACTGACTGTCAAGTGTCAGCCCTGCCCCCAGCAAACCTAGAATCCAGCCAGGGTGGCTTTAGCAACCCAGCTTTCTGGGTACCAGCAGCCTGCTCAAGACCTCAGACTCATTCCCTCCCTCCTTTCCTTTCTCCGTCCCTGTGAGGCGGGGCACAGCAATGAGGCAGTCCATGGCAAGGAAGTGAGGGAGACTAGAAATGAGCATCAGACAAGCAGAACTAACATCCATTTCTTGGGGACATCTGAGCAGATGTCACACAGCACACACCTTGCAGAATGTGCTCTTCCCACTGATGAGGTCACCTGACTCGAGTTTCCCTTTCCTCTCTACCTTTCTCAGCAAGGGTGAATACAAATGATATGCAAACATATTCAAAATATGTAAATGAGCGCTGTCCAGAACCAAGGTCCCTAACCCAGGACAAGTTCCTAGGGAAGTGTACAAAAGACCCGGCGCTCTCTCCCTTGTTCTGCTTGTTCTTCCCCCTCAAGTTCCACCAAAGAAGATCCTCACCACTTTTGTCCAGTCCCCTGAAGGTGACATTTGTCACCCACTCTCACTGAGGCCCTAGTGAAGATCCCAATCATCTTCCCCCTCCCTGTGGACTGCCAGCCTCATCCACCTCCTCTTCTGTTCTTCCTTCCAGTCACCATCACCTTGGGCCCTCAAAACTCTCTACCCCCAGCCTGGCAACACCCTCCCCCCCAAAAAAATTTAATTTGCCAACGTTTGGGAGGGGGAAGGTTCTTATAATGGTCTTGCTGTCCTGGTTCCTGGACTGAGGTTCCCCATTGTCGGGGTCTCTGTGTTGCTAGTTTCTGCTTTTATTCCTGAGAATGGCCCAGAAGTTTGAATTATTGATGGATTTGAGAGTAGAATTACCAGGTAAACTTTAAAGCTTCTGATATATATTGCCAAACTGCTCTCCACCCAACTCGTTTGAGAGTGTCTGTTTCATAGCATCCCTACCAGCTCTGGCTTTTAGCATTAAAATAAAATTTAAAAGTTTATTGGGTAATGATATCTGGTTCCATTTTACTGGATACTTAAATTGTATTCCTTCATTTTTGTGAAGTGCTGCCTTGATGCTTTTTTTTACGCATTGTAGGAGTTTGTATTTTCTCCATCTTGGGTGTATCAGACATACCCTCTCTGCGGGCACTGTATTCCACAGGAGGCCTGCTGCGGAATAGGACCGAACTGCCTGCCTGATTGCTGAGCCCAGAGCTGTGTTTTCAGACTTTTAACTAAGCAGCAGAACCTTTTCTGAAGCAATCTCACACAGCACCGCTTAAATAAAACATTATCTAAGGAGCCCCTGTCTTACCTGAGGCCGGGTCGATGGGACCTTCTTTTCCTTCTGTCTGAAGAGTGGACGTCACTGTGGGGTCAGGGACCTGAAAGAAGATGATGAGCGGTTTATAGAGGCGGCTGGAGCTCAACCCGCAGCAGAACAGCCCGGCACAGGTGAGCCCGGTACAATGGCCCAGGGGCCCCGCCCGGGCTGCAGGAGGCACTGCCGCACCCTCCATGTCGCCGAGGAGAGGGTGTGGGCCCCGCTGTCCCCGTGGACTTAGTGCAGCCAGAGAGGGTGGGAAGGGAGGTTTGTGTGACTGACTTGGACAGGTCGGGCAGCGGGCGGAAGCCTGCGGGGTGGGGGAGGGGAGAGGCCAATTCAGAGCTCCTGCCGCGGGGCCTGGGTTTGATCTGATAGGTGAAGCCAGGACAACCAGAGCTCTCCCCAGGGGAGACCTGGGGTGGGGGGAAAGCTGAGCCAGGCCCAGGAGGAGGAACAGTGGTTACCAGGACTGGACAGGGTGGGGTGGGGGAGGAAGCCTGTGGGGAGGAAGAACTAGGGGGTTGGCAGCAGATAAGGGAGGGGAAGTACACAGGACTCAGAAGGAGAGGCTCAGCGGAGATCGAGGCGGGTGGCAGGGCAGGCTGCTATCAGCTTCCCGCATCACTCACAAACCCAGTCTGAGATCTCTGCCCACGTCACTGGTGCCCCACGGGGGGCTCTTAGGCTGGTCCTGTTGTCTGGCCCGCCCCACCCTTCTAGCTGGGTCCCTGGCCCCGCGCGGATTTCTGGTCCCACCCCCTGATTCCTGGCCCCAGGCAACCCTCTGAGCTTGCCCTTTGGCTTCAGATAAACAGTGCAGGATCTTTAGCCCAGTCCGAAGTCCAGACCCCAACTTTCCAGCCGATCTTAGCTCCTGGCCCTGATCCCTGGATTCAGGCCCTGGAAGTTGAGCCCCCATCGGCGAGGGCTCCGGGGCGGCGCTTCTTGGCTCTCCACCTTCTCCAGCCAGTTCTGCTGCCTGCCCAAAGCCCTCTAACCATCCCACACCCCAGGTAGGGAGGCTGTTCCCACCCCAGCTCCCCACTGGACCATTCCCTGTTTTTTATGTAAAGTCACCCAAACTAAGTGTTTCAGAAGAACCTGAAACTGGAGTCCCAGTCCCTCTGCCCCCAAGCCAGAGATGTTTGCAGAATGACTGGAAGGAGTGACTCCTCACTTGGCAAACGGTTGGTGCCCTCCTGATTAGGAATCCATACAGAAAAGCTCCCGTGACACTTGGGTTCCAGTCATGAATGGTGTTGGGCGAGTTATTTAACCTGTGAGTCTCAGATGCCCCCTCCCCTATAATCCTGGGAGTCACTATAAAGTCTTGAATGGCCACGGCCAGGACCAATGAGCAGGGATGGGTACTTGGTGCTGCCAGATGAGGGAGGGGAGAAGGAAGTCGGAGCTCCGAGGTCCTAGCTCTACCCGAGGTGACCTGTGTTCCCCTACGGGCCCTTGCTTCAGTGTGGGCACCCTGGCTTATTTCCTCCGAGTTAAGCATCTGGTAGGTAGGTGTCTCTCCCACCCACAGCCTGGGAGCCCAGCCTCCTGAGAGGTCAGAGGGTAGCGGCTGTCCTGGCCACCAGGGGAGGTCCTGTCCCTGTCCCTGTCCCTGTGACATCTGCCAGGGTTGCAACCTGCATGAACCTCTGTCCTTCACCCTCTTGCTGGGCTCACCTGACCTCAGACCACAGGCTGGCAACCCTGGGAAGAGGCAGGCCTCTCCTGAGCCCCCCGGCCTGTGCGACTCGGCTCCACTGCCCTCTGCTCACTCCTCTTCTCAATGAGAGTGTGTCAGGGACAGTCCCTCAACTGTCCCCCAAACCGGCCCCTCTAGCTGTCCAGCCTTGCTCCCTTACCAAACCCTTCTGGAAAAAATACCCAGTGTGTTTTTTAAAATTAGAATTAAATGACAGGAACTAACTATTTAGGGAGGGGTTCCTGAGGGGAAATGGAATCTCCACAACCTTAACATTACAGGACATTGAAGTTACATGTCAGATCGTTGGTATTCTGAGCCAGACCCTGTTTTGAGATGTGCTCTCCTCTGGCCTTTCCCAAACTACAGCCTTACCCCCTCTTTGAAAATAAGATCACATCAAGTCAGGGATTAAAATGGGCGAAATGCCACCAGAGCCTCCCTCTGCCAGCCACACGCCTCAGTCCCCTCCCAGGTGAGCAGAATCAGCTCCCGCCACCACCCAGCTCAGCAGCATCATTCAGAACGCACCGGCAGGAACTGGTGAGACAGAAGGACCTTTCATCCCGGCGCGAGGCCTGCAGTGCGGCTCTCCCACTCTGGAAGCTGGCGGTGCCTGAGCCAG
The DNA here is from genome assembly GCF_964212035.1 of Myotis nattereri. Lineage (NCBI taxonomy): Eukaryota > Metazoa > Chordata > Mammalia > Chiroptera > Vespertilionidae > Myotis > Myotis nattereri. The sequence continues at coordinate 13,826,567 of NC_138090.1, forward strand.
TGGAGTCGGGGCCTCTTGCTTAAGTAGGCAGTGGGAGTGGGGCCGGGAGGCCCGAGGGGGCGGGCACGGAAAGTGGGCCGTGTACCCAGCACAGCAAGGCAGTGTCCATAGAGCCAGCCATGGTCCTACGCACGCGCCTGCCTGCTTGTCCACCAGGGGCCTCCAGCCCACAGGCCCCTAGACCACAGACCAGCACCTGGGCTGACCCCTGATGGACGTGCAGCTCCAAGGGAGTCCATGTCCCCAGACACACAGAGCTTGGTCCACGTTCCTGGATGCCTCTGCCTCTCCCGAGACACCGCCTGGGCACCAGAAACAGCTGTGGAGTCGGACCGGCCGGCTCCCGAGGCCAGCGAGTCGTGGCCTCCGGCCAGGCATTTCTCCACGCCTCAGTTTCTACTTTCTTGAAATAAGGATAATAACACGGACTTCATGGGGCTGGAAATAATGTTTGCAAAGGGCCTGGCACCTACGAGGATGATTGATCGGCATGGTGGTGCTGGGGCCAGCTGCTTTCAGCAAAGTGCAAGCCCAGAGAGGTTTGGTAGCAGTTGCAGTCACACAGCCCTCCAGCTGAGGTCGGGGCAGACTTCATGCAGATCTGAGACTAGGTTGGGGTGGCAGAAGTCCCTGGAGGTGAGGGTGTGGAGCAGCTGCTGGCACTGGGGAAAGGTCTTGACTGAACTCTGGTGAAGGAGTTGCCCCTTGACCCCCAAAACCAAGGTAAGAGAAGAAGCATGGCTGGACAGGGATGCTCAGATGGACGTGTGCATTTGGTTATGACCTTAGGTGGGGTGAAGAAATACCCCAGAGTAACTGCTAGGGATTGGCTGGTGAGAGGAGCTCTACCACCAGCACTGCCCCCCCCCCCCATTTGTATGTTGAAGCCCCAACTCCCAGTGTGGCTGTATTTGGAAATGGGGCCTCTAAAAAGAAATTAAGGTTAAATGAGGTCATAAGGGAGGAGCCATGATCTGATAGGATTAGTATCCTTATAAGAAAGACATCAGAAAGCCCTCGCTGGTTTGGCTCAGTGGATAGAGCGTCAGCCTGCAGACTGAAGGGTCCCAGGTTCAAATCCGGTCAAGGGCACATGCCCAGGTTGCAGGTTCGATCCCCAGTAGGGGGCGTGCAGGAGGCAGCTGATCAATGATTCTTTCTCATCATTGATGTTTCTATCTCTCCCTCTCCCTTCCTCTCTGAAATCAATCATCAGAAAGCTCCCACCTCCTCACACACCCCTGGAGGAAAGGCCGTGTGAAGACTGCAAGCCAGAAAGATTGCACCAGAAACCAAATCGGCCAGAAGCTTGATCTTCGACTTAGAGCCTCCAGAACTGTAAGAAAGTAAATTCCTGTTGTTTAAACCACCCACCCTGTGGTTCTCTTTATGGCAGCCCCAGCAGATGAATGCAGATGGATGAGATCGAGGGGGAGCTTGAGGAGCATGGAAAGGACCAGGAATGAATTGAGAGGTTTCCAGCTCAGGCAACTGTATGGGCACGGAAGTTGCTCACAAACCAGGGGTGAGGTGAGGGAAGGCAGGTGTTGAGGGATATTTGCATAAGATGTGACCACGTGACCGTGGGATATTCAGGCCTAGAACTCAGAGAACTGGGCTGGATCAGGATTTGGGAATTATTAGAGTGAAGGTGAAGTCTTCGGAGTGATTACATTTCAGATCACGTATTATTCTTTATTTTCAATTGGTTCATTCTAATTCCAGTGTCATGCTGTATCAGCTTTTGTCTTTTACATTTTTATAAAAAGTCAGGCATTCTCCTTTGTTTTTAAAAAGTATAACTGCACAAATTCGCCCCAATTTTTAAATGACTTAGTTTTCTTCTACTTGTTCAGAGCAAGTCCTGTTTAGGAGCATAACTGATATGTGGTTAGAATTGCACATTTTTTCCTGAGGTTCATCTTATCTTCACTATTTATGATGCCAATTCTCTTGTCATTTTATCCAATTTCAAAATAATGCCCTAGCCGGGTGCTCAGGGGTTAGAGCACCAGCCCGTGGACTAAGGGTCACGGGTTCCCTTCTGGTTAAGTGTAAATACCTCGGTTACAGGCTCAACCCCAGCAATCAATTGATGTGTCTCTCTCACATCGATGTTTCTCTCTCTCTCTGTCTCTCCCCCTTCCTTTCACTCTCTTTAAAAATCAATGGAAAAAATATCCTCGGTGGGTGATAATTAACAAAAAACCAAAATAACAAATCTCCCTTTACTTTAGCTTGCCAGATAATTTATCATTCAAAAATTTAGCAAATGCTTACTTCTTTCCCTTAGAGTTAAACTTGAAAGGTACCATGTGTTTAGTTCTAGGATGAGCTATTTTTTCATCTCTGAAAACTTTTCTTTCTTTTTTTTTTTAATATATTTTATTGATTTTTTTACAGAGAGGAAGGGAGAGAGATAGAGAGTCAGAAACATCGATGAGAGAGAAACATCGACCAGCTGCCTCCTGCACATCCCCCACCGGGGATGTGCCCGCAACCCAGGTACATGCCCCTGACCGGAATCGAACCTGGGGCCTTTCAGTCCGCAGGCCGACGCTCTATCCACTGAGCCAAACCGGTTTCGGCTCTGAAAACTTTTCTTGTATTATTTCTTTCCTGATGTTTCCCTTATCATATGCCTCATTCCATTTATTTCTCTCTCCTATTTTAGGGCTGTGATACCATTTCCCATTTCCAAATCAGTTATTTGAACCTCATTTTGTTTTCTTTTTCTGGTTTGATGTTTTATTTTATCCTCAACATCATGGATTTCTTCATTCTGTTGTTTTAGTTATGCCAACTACTACTTCCAGATGTCTTAAAATTCTTTTATAGTTTTACCAGTGTTCTGATATGTTTCTGTTAGTGATATTAGGTTATTTATTTATTTCAAAGTAGTTATCTCCCAGTTCATCTTATTTGTTCCTAAGGCTTTTAAGATTCCATCATTAAAAACAGTTGACATTTATTGAGGGCCTACTGTGTGCAGATACTGCTGTTCAGTACTTGCAGCAGCCTGCTTCCCTTCTAAGTTTAACATAGCAGAATTCTTCAGTTAGAGCTGCTTTGAGGGAGGTTCTGAGTAACTAAGATCTGGTCCATCTTTTGCAAAAAAAAAAAAAAAAGATTTAAGATGATGAAATTGTGTTCTATGTACAACATAATGGGACTTTTTTTTTTTTTTAAAGCTGTGAGAAAATGATGACTAAGGGAAAATAAAGATAGAAAAACAGGAGGCAGCCAAGCAAATCTGAAGGGAGGGAGTGAGGGGAAGTTCTCTTTATCTGATGTGGCCTCAGGTGGTGTCTTTATGACCCAGGCTTGTCCTTTGACTTTTGTTGGTGGTGTCAAAATGACCCTTTGTTTTAAGTTATTACTTGAATGGCTACAGCACAGCAGAGCTCCCTCCCCCCAGCTCTCTGCAAGCCTCCTGTGTGGGAAACACTCCCCCCCCTCCCAATTGGGATGGAATTGAAAATTAACAGAGGCAACTGAAGAGAAACGATGTGACGATGTGGATGTGACGGTAGACATGGGCCGGTGGCATGCAAAAGGTGGGACAGTTGCCTCCTGCTTGCCTTCCAGAAGTTGGTATTGATTGAGCAGCTGATTAGCCAGGTCTTTCCTGGGCTCTGAATCAGAGAGGTTCCCTGCTTTTCGGTGGTGAAAGGAAGGCTTCCCGGGGGCTCTCTGTTCCCACAGAACTCCAGAGTGGCCTCATTTCACACCTCTCGGGAAACAATCTTCCGAGTGACAGATTGATTGCTGTATGGGTGGTTACCAAAAAAGAATCTATTTTATTAGCTGTTTGTCTTGCAAAGTGAAATGGGTTTTTAAAACTTTATCAAAATGTCATCATCCCAGGGTTTAAGAACATGCCCTCTGGCTGTGAGGAAGATCCGCAGATCCCACAGGTAAAGAGTCCTGTCAGGGTCCCCCAGGGAGCCCCAGGCTCTCTCAGGGGCGGGGAGGGCACTAAAGGGACTTCACCAAACCTCATCCTGGAGTCTGAATTGTCTTATTTTTTTTTTTTTTTAATTCATCAAGAAAAAAAATCTAGACATTCATATACACGAGACTGTAGGTAACTTTGCTTTTCTGCTTGAGGAGGAAATAGAAGCCATTCAATTTACTCATTCTTTATAGGTTAAAAACAAGGAACTACATTAAGCAATTAAAAAGTATTTGGTGTCGTATTGTTGGCAGTTAAAGAAAGAAGAGAGAGAGCCTGAAAGTGGCAGGGGGAGGTTGGAGGTGGAGCTGGTTCCCTGGGCCCAGCTGACCAGCCTGCCCTCCCTGCTCTGTCTTTGGCCCCTCCCTTATCCTCACCCCGTCTTATCCAGAATGAAGGCCAATCCTCGCAGCTCTGCATCCATTTCTAGTCCCTGCTCCCCTCTTGCCTGGCCTCATCTCTTCCTGCACGGTTGCCGTCACCAGGCCTGCATCTGAGCGCTTCCATCACGCTCCGTGTCAGGCCCGTGATTCCCACACGAGCAGCTCTGAGTTGATTCCGCCCTGGTCCAGCACCTCCAGACCTCCCTTCGAGCACAGAACAGATCTTCCCACCTATCTGGCATGGGGGCCCTTAGAGGTGCGGCCCTGCCCTCCTCAGCCTCAATTCTGCCTTTCCCTTCCTCCTACTCATTCGTTCTGACAGCCCAACCTGTAGCGCTCACTTTCCTGGAACATGCCATGCTCTTTCACGCCTCCATGCCTTTGCACATGCTGTCCCCTGACTCTGGAACACCCTTCCCGGTCGGTCCACTTGGCACCCATCCTCCAAGGCTCAGTTCTACAGCTCTCACCCCTCCCCTCGATCGCCCACCCACTGGGCTTTGTACCAGCAGCCTAGAGCCCCCTGGGTGTGTGTGTGTGTGGGGGGGGGGGATGACGTCCAAGAGCAGGTGCCTGGAGCGTGCAGGGCTGTGACCACATGGACCCCGTGATAAAGTCACAGCTGTAGACGCCCGTTCTCAAGGAGGGCAGGCAGAGGAGAAAAGGGGTCAAGGGTAGAACCTTGGGGTCATCCCACTTTGGGCTTGGTGTGGAAAGAGGAGCCAAAAGGAGCCCTTGGGAGAAGGTGGAAGAATGCAGAAAAGGTGGCTAAAATATAGCCCTGTTTTTATTTCCTTCTCAGACAACCTTCATTTCTTTTTCACTTAGAATAGCTGGAGAAGGAGGGCTGCATGTGGCAGTCCCGGGAATGAGAAAACCATGTGTCAAAGCTGTTGCTGAGTCCCTCACCCTATTTTTACCTTCCTCACACTACCTCTTTGAGGCCCGAGGGGGGAGCCTGGCCTGAGGTGGCCTGAGGTGGCCTGCGCCGGCGTCTCTGAGGCAGATGTGGCCAGCCAGCGCCTCCTTCTCCAGAACCCACCGAAAAGCTGCTTATTCACTTCTCTTGACCAGAAATAAATGCATTAGACACATGTTCTCAGGCAATCTTGAGGGACGTGAACACAAAATTACCCCACAAATTACTTGTGTTTCCTTTCCTCAGTTCAAAGTTGGGCTTTTTGGTTCACATTAGTTACATTAACATTGGGCAGTAATTAGTGTTCTTAAAATAGAATGCCTGTATTACCAAGTTTAGAAAGAAAAACCACCTAGGAATGAAAACATGCGCACACATGTGAAATGCCGTTCCATTAGCCACAGACTCCGCTATGAGCCCTGGTGGGCGCCTGTCCGCGGGGTTTGCGGCCGAGCGCACTGTGGCAGACCGTGTCTGCGGTCGCTGTGCATGCTGTTCCCGGCTCCGGGTCAAGGAAGCCTTTGACATCGTGGCCAGGAGCTCTGGGGGTTCGCCAACCTCTAATTACATTTCTGTTTTTAAATATTGATAAACAGTCCCTCTGTTGACTCAGACGTTTTTAAACACTAAGCCTGTAGTTGTTGGCTCTGAACAAAGAGAGCAGATCCTTCGGGCTCCTCAGGCCCGCAGAGCCCCTCCCCGTGCCTCACAGCTCTCGGACTGTCACTCAAACACCGAAGGAATAAACTGTCCCTCCGGGTCACTTCAGGATTCAGAGTCAGGCCTGGCTCGGCTGCAGGCTGGGGCCCTGCTGGCCTCTGCTACCACCAGGGCTCCTACTCTGGGTTCAGGGTGGAGGTGCGAGACGAGGCAGGAGGGACCACTGCCCGATGGCACCTCTGGCCACCTCCTTGCTTCATTTATGAATGTTAGTCCCTGGTGTCCGCCCCACCCCCAGCACCGATGCTACCTGGGAGGGAGGGGAATGGGACTGGAGTCCCTTCTAGTGCCATGGGGTCCCATCTTGGGGACTCTGACATAGACGGATCCTCCAGGTCCAGGCTCCCCCAGAGCCAGCTGACTGCAATGTGGGGGGGGGGGTGCCCCCATTCTTCTTAGGGGACTTGGAGCCAAATCAGCTGTTTCTTGTTTTGTTTGTTTTTTATATTTTTATTGATTTCAGAGAGGGAGAGAGATAGAAACATCAGCGATGAGAGAGAATCTTCAATCGCCTGCCTCCTGCATACCCCCTCCTGGGGATCGAGCCCACAACCCGGGCATGTGCCCTGACCAGGAATCAAACCGTGACCTCCTGCTTCAACCACTGAGCCACACCCACTGGGCCCAGTCAGCTGTTTTTTTTGTCCTGACTGCCAGGTTGCCTGTCCTCTTTCATTGGAAGATTCAGCCAGTGGCCAGGTATCAGCATTGCTTCTGTAGTGACCATGGCCAGAGCGGAGCACCTCGTTACAAGTGGGTGTGTCCGTGACGTCCACGATGCTCTGAAGCCCCTGGCTCCATGGGGCTAAGGCCAAGTTCCTGCTGTCATCACACCTCCCCACTTACACCCCAGCAGTGCCTCTACTAGTGTCTTCACCATTTTATCGCTGAGGAAACTGAGGCCCAGAGAGGAAAAGCTTACAGCCCAAGATCACAGTGGAGGAGCTGGGATTTGAACCCAGGTCCATCTGACTCTGAAACAAGAGCTCTTCTCAATCCACCCTGCCACAGAGCCTCTTGGTCCCACTTCCTGCCTTCCGCAAGTGGCCACTGGAAGGGGGCCACCCTCAGATACATGCATCAGGGGTGATGTGGTCCTGGGTGAGGGTCAAGGGCTCTGTTGAGGTTCCAGAAATCATGGTGCTTTTTGTCTAGTCCTATGTAGCTCTGCTGGGGTGTCCCGCCTTAGTTGGGGACCTTGATGACAGGACGCATTTGGGCTCTAACTTTAAGAGGTAATTATGGGTCAGCTTGGGGACCATCAGGCCCTTCTGCTATATCCCAGGAAATGGACCTAACCCTATTAGATGGTAAATCAGATATAATCAGCTCCTAATTCAATATGGTGGCTTCAAGTACCATTTATCAAGATACAGAAGCTGGTCCAATGAGTTAGAAAACAGTGGCAGTTGGAATAGACTCAGACAAAAATCAACCTGCACTTTCTAACATTAAAAAAAAAAAAATTGGGCCCTGGCTGGTTTGGTTCAGTGGATAGAGCGTCAGCCTGCAGACTGAAGGGTCCCAGGTTCGATTCTGGTCAAGGGCATGTACCTTGGTTGCGGGCACATCCCCAGTAGGGGGTGTGCAGGAGACAGCTGATCCATGTTTCTCTCTCATTGATGTTCCTAACTCTCTGTCCCTCTCCCTTCCTCTCTGTAAAAAATCAATAAAATATATAGTTTTTAAAAAATTAGTGGAAGAGGCAAAGGTTTTCAGTACCATATTGTAGGTACACACACTCTTGTGCTTCAAGCACAGATGGGGGCACCTTTCAGACTGGCCGTGTGCACACCTACAGCCTCACCCTGTCATGGTCACATCCTTCAAATCCTGACAAAGGTGCCTAGATACCGCAACGCTGCCCTGTTCAAAGTGAAGCTGGGAGATTCAGGGCTGGCCATTCCTGCCCTTCTGTGCCTGAGGGTGTAAGACTCTCAGCTCCTGTACAGGATCAGTTCAGAGTGGGGAAGAATTTCTCTTCTGACTGGTGGTTTGGGAGTCACATAGGCCAAATAATCAGGTTACTGGGTGCTGGTGACTGGATCTGTTACTTTTGGGTTGGATTGAAGTTTCTCTCCCTTCCTTCTTCCACTGCCAGCCTAGCTGACCAACAGTGATCCCCGGCCCACAGTAGACACTTCTCTGCAAACTCACCAAGGCCACTAGGAGCCAACACCGTTCCAGAGATCCCCTTAGCTTCAGGAGCCTGCCTCGTCGACTTGCCTGTGAGCTCCTCTGACACCCCTTCTCTTCTCCGGCACCAGGGCTGGCTGGCGACCTTCCTCTGACCCGGAAAACAAAAGTAATTTGTGGGGCTGCATCCGGTGCTAAGATGATTCTGGCATGCACATCTGTCATAACCTGAGGACAAGCTTCAGGCCAGAATCATGATTCAGGCAGGCGTTTGGTCTTGGCACCGGCTGCAGGAGCCCCGCAGAGTGGGGCCCCCTGAGGTCAGTGCCGGCAGTGGACGCGCACGCACGCTCCTGGTGAAGGTGTGGGGCTTCCTCCCAGTGGTCTGGCTATTACGGAGCACAGTGGGGGGTGACTGAGTGTTTAAGGCACTGGCTGGTCAGAGCCTTTCTTCACTGGACGCTGGCATCTCAGTCGGGAATGCAACCCCCAGCTGGAACGCATCTCCCCTGGGAAGTCCGTGTGCTGAATTAGGAGGCTTCCAGGAAGATGCTGAGAAAGGCGAGAATGGCTCATCAGGACTGAGAGGAGCTCTGCTGGCTTGCTGGCGAGGAGGCTTTGTTCTGTAATGATGATGAGCTAGTTTTCCCTCTTGAGGCCGGAGAGTGGATTTGTAGACGCTGTATCAGGGTGCAGTACACCAAGTGCCATGCCCCTCCCACCCCAGGTCCTTTCTTTCTGTAGTTTTCTGCCCTCGAATGCCCACGTGGCTCACTTCTTCACTCTCTTCACATCCCTACTTAAATGTCACCTCCTTGGAATAGCCTGTGTCACTCTGTACAGAATAACATTCCCTTCCATCACCCTCTCTCCTTGTCCTGCTCCATTTTTCTTTCTAAGACATCACCACTGAACACATTATGCATTTCCATCCTGTCCTTCGGCCTGCACTGGAAGGCACAGCCCCATGAAGGCAGGGGTTATGTCTGTTTTGCTCACAGTTGGATCTGTGACACTTAGAACAGCACCTGGCTCATAGCAGAGACCAGTGCAAATTTGTTGCAGGTGGGAACTGAGCTCCGGGTAAACAAAAGTGCCCCGGCCTCACCTCTACCTCTGTCTCCATTTACGCCTGAAAACGCGAAGACCAAGCCACTGCCCTGGAGGGATGCTATTTCTTGGTGTCAGGAAGGCTGGTTGAATCCGTTAAATACCAAACATGAGCTCTCAACATGCAGGATTTTTAAGTCTTTTCTTCGAATCATTATTCGTGATCATGGGAGCTGGAAGCATTTCGGAAGTGGATTTGGTGTGATTAATTTCTTTCCAAGCCTAATTCTTTACGGAAAACAAACATTTGAAATGAATGGACTTGCCGATTTTGATGGTTTGCATGATAATTTACCCCAACTCCTTTAAAAACCAGGGCTGGGCTGGTTTGAAATCCTTCACCCCATCTTCCTGTCACGAAGAGAAGGCCCCCCTTCTCTGTGACAGCACTTACGGAGTGCCTGTGGCTAGAGGGGTGACACAGGAGGCAGAGGGCCGGGAAGGGCTGTCGGAAAGCCCATGCACTTAATTTGCAGGCAGCACCAGTCCTTCCTGGCGAGGCCGCAGCACCTCACCTGGTTTCTGCTTTCTCCTGGAATCCCCGTGACCACAGCTTAGCAAAGGCAAGGGCGAGGGTGCAGGGGGTGGGGTAGCGGAGGGTCTGGCAAGGAACCGGCAGGAGCAGGACTGCAGGGACAATCCAGGGTCCCCTCAGGGAGGAGGGCGGGAGTCACCCGTGCTCCCCCCCGCCCCCCGTCATGTTTGCAGCCCTGCCCAGTATAGAATCTGGTGTCACAACAGCCCGAGACACTGTTTCCAAGAATATAACGTAGAAAAGAAAGCTTTCCACAGGAAATGGACGGGTGCTAGTACTTGGCAGGGCCACTCCAGTGACCTGGACGCTGGGCGGGAGACCTCATCCTGGGCAGCAGCAGAAGTGGGGCAGCCCTGAGCGTCCCGTTACCCTAGTCACGTGTCCAGACTTCAGGGCCCCGCGGGCCACGCTGGGGTAGAAGCTGGCTCTCACCCTGATACTGGCAACTCTCAGAGTGTGGGGTTTTCCTCCGGGTTTGATGTTTAACTTTGGAGATTTATCTTTTGTGGCATCTGTAGCGTTTGGGTGAAGACCTATTTCTAAGGCACTACCCGTGGGTGGGGACTGCAGGGTTTCTTTCCCACGGCAGGTGTTCGGGCGAGGTTCTAGGTCGCAGCCTCGGGACACACGGCCACCCCGCATCTTCCGCCCCGCTGGCCTGGGCTGCACGGTGCCCGTGGCCCTGCCGCTGCCTGGCCAGGTGTCGCTCATGGCCGCGAGGCACAGAATCATTCTGTCTGCGAGGCCTTATGAGTGAACTGAGCTGCACGCAGATGAAAATGGTGACTTGGGGTAAAGCGTGTGGCCTGAAAGCCCTTTTCCTCTTTCAGAACCGTAAGTACACATGGCACGGGCCCTGGAGAATGCCAGCTCAGCCGCACGATGGCACCCCCCCTCCCCCCCAGGCACAGCCCTTCCATGTGAAACTCCCGCGTCACCCCCCTCCTCGGAGAGGACAATTCAGAGGCTGACACGGACGCCTGAGCCTCTCCCCGCTGGGCCCCACCCTGAGAGTGGAAATCAGAGTCACCTCTCTCTCCGCCCAGCACTTAACAACTAATATCGGGAGTACGATCTTCCTTCACGCCGACACAGTGCCCTGTGCCTTGCCTCACCAGGCCTCAACCCTGAGGCTCCAAAAGGGTCTGAGAAGACCCAGCAGTCACAGCTCCTGCCCTTGCCCCGCAGCCGGGCTGGGGTTCGAAGTCTCTTGGGTCTGACGCTAGAGCCCATGGAGCCTGTTGGATGATTCATTTCTTATTCTCTACCCAGAGACAATGAGGCGTAAACCAGAATAAAAGGGGGCTATTATGATATCACTATTTGCCGTTTATCTAAATTAGATAATAAATCATGGAGCTGCTTGAAACAATATACACGTCAACCTCCTAACATCTAGTTACACTTAGTACCATTTGATGGTGCTTCTGGTATAATTAACACTTTCGTCTGGAAAACATGATATTTCTGTGAAATGGAGAAGTGAGTGAGAAAATAAATCTAACCCACCCTCCTCTTCCTGGGGGACAGGGCAGCAGACCCTGGTGTCAGTCAGCTGGGATAGCTTGGCCTGGGGGAGGATGAGCAAGCCCTCCCAGCCCTCTCCCTGCCAGGACTGTGCCCTGGGCAGGGGGAAGCCTGTCGCCACGGTAGCAGCAGGCCCAGCTGAGAGATGCTCACCAGCCCTAAATAACTTCGTGCCCATTCATCAGCCTCAGCATAATTGGGCATCTGCCACTGGCATCTCCAGATGTTTGCCTGTATCAGACGTCGATGCGCTTCAGGGTTTTCATTGAGAGCCTCGTAAAAAGCTCTAGCTGGTTGGGGACGCTTATTGTTCATTTTATTTGAGTTCCTTATCATGTGCAAAATGTTCCAGGCACCATTAGGAGACACAAAAGACTCAGAAAACACAGTTTCAGGGGGCGGAAGCTCACTGTAGCGTGGAGGAGACACGGGCCACGCCGACATTTACAAACATTTGCTGCACACAATCAGCTGGTAGGAATGAAAGGTGCTCAGGGCAGAACATCAGGGCATGGGGGCAGGTGGTGGAGGCTGAGGATTTAAGGCTCGCCGGAGGGCAGCCTCTAAAATCAGATGGGTGTTCCAGGCTGTTTGCTCATTAATATAGTCTTCAGATTCATTCTCAGGGAGATCGGGGTGTGGGGCCCAGAAAAGGATCAAGAAAGATTAAAGGGGACATTTGAAGTGCTGGTTCAGGCACATTATAATTATTGCTGAGCCATAACTGTAGCTTGGAAAGATGCATTGATTCACACATAGGTTGCTCGGGGCATTAAAAGGAAAATAAAACGTCGGCAATGAGAACTGTCCCATCCATTTACCAAATTCACGTCTGAGGCAGTATCATGGAAACGCAGAAAACCCTGCTCTTGGCATAAATTAAAGAAAGCCATCTTCCTTGGACAAGGATAATTTAAATGATCAATAATCTCTTTTGAAAGGATACTCTGAGAGGACTCCTTTTAAAAATTGACTTCATTTATTCTCCTCCTCTTATCAAAAAATACTTGTGAAGGTTTATAACAAAAGATATGACAGTGATGTATTACAGTAAAATAGAATTGGGAAATGAGAACCCAGTAAAAAAAAGAGAATACACATTTTCTAATTAGAATAGCTTTTGTGACCAAGCTCTGAATTTAGGTCTGCGCTTCCCGTAACCCCAGGTGAAAAGGGAAGCAGAATAACACAGGTTCAGCTACTGAAGTGGACATAGGATACCGATTCGTGAGTATTTATTTGTGGTTTTATAAAAGCAAGGGAGGCGGAGGAAGCTTCTGGGGAAGTGGGGGAGACGTTTTCAGAATATCTAGAAAAGGAAGAGGTGGATTTTGGAATTTTTTTGCGAGAGGCTAGGTTTGGGTGACAATGACAGACACATCCACTAAAACCTGGGTGAAGCCGGGGTGGCTCCCGTCCCATCGGATTACTGCTGAGTGAATCACTTCCCGTGGCGAGCAAGCCAAGGCCTCGGACCAGGACCCCGGTGTCCAGCGTCCCCTGGCGTTCTATTTCTCTGTTCTGCCTCGGCCGTGCCTGGTCCATTTTGCACAAAAAGAACTCAGCCGTAGCTCTGTCTCCCCTGGGTTGAGAAGTCAGGAGAGTAGGGACAGATTCTCGGCATCTCTGGGTGCCTGCCTGCTGCTAGAGCCACGCAGTGAGTGTGGGGAGATAATAACCCACAAGCTAACAAGGGGGGAAATAGCCACAAAGTGACAAATACTGCTCGCAACTTAGTGGGAGCCTTTCCGGAGCTCTGGATGACAATAACCTAATCTGCCAGGTTTTTTGGTGGAGAGTCCCTGGACGGACCTGCCCAGGGGCCGTGGGCAGTTATGAAGCATTGGGTGGATAAATCCAGTTTTAACGCTGGGCTTCTTTTTAGAGGGACCTGTCATGGCCCTTCGGATGGAGTGCCCATCGGGGGCCCTGTCAGCTGTCCTGCGGGTGGGCCCTGCGCGGTGGGGGAGGGAGGGAAGCGGGGGGACCCGCAGTGAGAAAGCTGACCTGTCCCCGCAGCAGGCTTCAGGGTGGGGTTGGAGCAGGCACTGTGTTTTCCTAGCTGGTTTGCAGCTGCCTTTTGTCCTCAGTTAGTGCAGGTTCCTGTGCTTCTCTAAAGACCCTTTGTGTTTCATTCAGCATTTGCTGGAACGCTCTCTAGAGGGATCGTTTGCCCTGCAGAGAATGCCTTTCCTGAGAAATGGAGCCCTGGGCCCAGGTGGGCAGCGTCTCAGGGAGGCTCCTGAGGTCGGGGAGCCTGGGGGTTGGGTGCAGTGAGGGCAGAGGGCCGTCAAGCCGCCAGGAGGAGGGATGCATTTGCGAACAAGACATCACCGATGGCCAAGGTAGGGCCCTGTGGGTGCCTATGTCTGGCCCAAGCTGGGTCTGTGTTGGGCAGTTGTGTCCGACGCGAGGAGAGCGCACATGGCAGCAGCTCTCATGCCTGGTGAGAGGCTTTGGGTAGGTCAGGCTTCCTCCCTGCTCCTCGGTTTTTTTCATCGCCCGAGTAAGCGTTTGAGCAGTTCCTCAGTGGCACCAGCTCTCGGGGTCCTGAGGTAAAGCGCACACAGTTCTGCCCTGTGCCTGGCGCAGAGCTAACGGAGGCGGTGGTGGTGATTACTGTGGGTAACATCGTGCCCTGGAGGCCGAGGGGCCCACCAGCTCCCTCTCCCACCTTGACACAGGTTTTACACCCACAGGAGAGGGGCTGAGCTTAGTCCCCCAGTCGAGCAAGCCTCACGGCCTCCCTGACGCTGTGTGAGAAGCGGGGCGTTCAGGCGAGTCCTGCCTGTCCCCTGAGGACTGTGAGAATCAAGGCTGAGAAGGCCCCGAAGAGGCCGCCAAGCCCCCACCTCAGCTTCACGAGGACCAACAACAGTACTCAGAGGGCCCTCAGCGCAGCACCCGACGACAGCTGCCAAGTCCTGCAAGTGGCCAAACCACCAAACACCAAACACACAGAAAGGTTAAGATCAGGAAAGCAGAGCTGGAATCCAAAAGTAAACAGAAAGCAGCTCTGAGCAGCCGACAGCGGCCACAGCACCCCCGGTTCCAGCATGCTTCGCTTTGTAAGGAGAGACTCGAAGCCCTCCCTCAGAGCCAACGTTCATTTAACACACGGTTCTGACAAACGTTGTAACTTCGTTTCTTTCTTTCTTTTTTTTTTTTAAAAATATATTTTATTGATTTTTTTACAGAGAGGAAGGGAGAGAGATAGAGAGTTAGAAACATCGATGAGAGAGAAACATCGATCAGCCGCCTCCTGCACATCTCCCACTGGGGATGTGCCCGCAACCCAGGTACATGCCCTTGACCGGAATCGAACCTGGGACCTTTCAGTCCGCAGGCCGACGCTCTATCCAGTGAGCCAAACCGGTTTCGGCAACTTGGTTTCAATAAAATAAAAACCAAACCAAGAGAAAAAGCACAAGGTAAGCGTCTCTGCAAATCTCAAATGTGTGAGATCATCACGGTGAGAAATTGGCCTGGGCATGCTCCCGATTCCCACTCAAGACTGATACTGCATGATCGCCATATTTCTGTAAATAGGAGCCCCCAGCTAGGAAGACAGGGTGAAATAGTATTCCGTCCATGTTGCTTAAGAAGGCATGTAGGATACATGTCAGGAGGTTGTGCTTTGGAAAGTTTCAGCTCATGAAGAGTGAACAGAACCATGTTTATTGAGCACCGACTATGTACTCACTTTTTTTTTTTTTTTTTGAGAGAGAGGAAGGGAGAGATAGAAACAGCAATGATGAGAGAGAATCATTGATCGGCTGCCTCCTGCATGCCCCCCACTGGGAATCAAGCCAGAAACCCAGGCATGTGCCCTGACTGGGAATTGAATCATGACCTCCTGGTCCATAGGTCGAAGCTCAACCACTGAACCACACCATCTGGGCTGTGGATGCTTTTTTCATGTCACTCTCTGCTTCCCTCCAGTTCTGGGTGGAGTGCTTGTGTGCAATGCCTGCTCTCTGACAACAGGTGGACCCACTGGGCTCAGCTCAGGTGATGCCCTGGAACAGTGGTTCTCAACCTTGGCTGCACATGAGAATCTCCTGGGAATCTTTTTAAAATCCTGATTTCTGGGCCTCCTCCTCCGGAAATTCTGTTTCTTTGTTATGGGGTGGGGCCACAACGTTAGTAACAAAGAAACAGAATTTCCGGAGGAGGAGGCCCAGAAATCAGGATTTTAAAAAGATTCCCAGGTGATTCTCATGTGCAGCCAAGGTTGAGAACCACTGCCCTGGAAGGTGGTGGTGACGCTCTCACTGTCCCATCAGCTCTCTGTGGGGCCGCCTGTTCCTGTGCTGGCCTTTGAAGTTTGGGTAACTCTGAGGGCCGGGTGGGGCTACTCTCCCCACTCCTGAATCCAGGATGAAGCCCCGTCCTTGTGGGTAGACCTTGGGCAGAGGAGTCCTTGCAGCCGGAAGATAAACAGCTGCGAGAGCCCATCCCACGGGGTAGTTTTGTGAGCCCTTCTTCCAGGGAAAGTTACTCCTGGTGACAGGCTGTTTTTCATTCTTTAATCATTAAGAAAAATACATCCATTTCAGCTCATTCAAAACAGTGGAAAACCATTGAGGTTTTTCCTGTGTAAAGGTCAAACTATAAAAAGATAAGTGGACCCAGAGAAATCCAGGCTAGTCATGAACATGTGGCAGGATATATAATGGATCCCAAAACAGGATTTATTCCTTCTTTGGAAACAGGTCATAATAACCCCCTCTCTTCTCCCCAGTGTGTGTTCAATTCCCGTTTTTTAGGTCCAATGGGTTGTGCGTGGCCTGTGCAGACCGGGTCCGGATCAGAACCTCTGAGCGGCTGCTGCACAGCAAGCGTGGGACCAGAACAAGTACCCTCACTTTCCTGAGCCTCAGTTCCCTGTCCTGCAAAACCGACGACCCCTCCGCCTCCCACACCGAGAACCTCCCCCACCATCCCGTCCGTGACTTCCACCCGAGAGGCGGGCAGCTGAGGCCTGGCTTGACCGGCTGGCCATGCTGGCTCTAAGGAGTGCCTACCAGACCTCGGCCCGGAGACAGGTCCCCTGCTCTGGCCTCTTTCCCCACCTCCGGCCGCTGGACGTCCCGGCCCCTGGCTGATAAGGCTCTGCTGTGCGTGGACTTGGGTGACCTGTGAGGTCCTTGCAGCGGGGAGATAAACAAGTAGCTGCGACATCCCCATCACGAGGACGTTTTTTAAAGGTACTTGGTAATATAACTGTTTTTGTGAGGCTGAGTGAGTAATGGGGGGATGATAGAGTAGTTTGAAAGCACAGCCTGGACAGTAAAATCCTCGCTTCTCTCTTTATTAATTAAGAGCTTGGAGAAAATCTTTTAAGAGTGTCTTTGGGAAGATAAGGAACAGCTGTGTCCCCTCTTTAGCCAATGGAGGCTCCATCTCTGCTCAGTTTTGTGAGGCCCAGCCTGTCTCTCTCACCTCAGCCCGCCCACTGGTGGACAGAGGAGGGGATCTGGGAGGTGGTCAGGTTTCCTGGTGGCCGTCTCGGGGCCTGGAGGCTGGCATTTGTTTCCTGATTCGTGTCTAAGTCGGAACAGAAGAAATGGCATGTACAACACTCTGTAGGGGGGAGCACCGGCGCCTGGGTCTGGTCAACAGAGGGGGCATGAGGGGGGCTGGCAGCAGTCACATCTCATTTGACTTCCACAAACGTCACACGGGCTGCATCAGGGCAGGGCTTAGAGGCAGCAGGGCCGGGTCAGAGGTTGCCTTGGTTACTCAGGGACATGGTGGCAGGGATGCAGGAGATAAAGACTCTGGTACCACATGGAGGTTCAGGGAGAAGTGGGCCTGGGCATTTGGGCAGATGGTGAGGCTTGAATTTGAAATGATATGGGGGAGAGGGGAGGGATTTAGGCATCTATGGTGAATCAGACTGGGACGAGTAGCAACTGCGGTGCCTGTGGGACATTCAGGTGGACCTGCCCATGAGAGCATGGGACATAAAAGGGCACAGTTAGGGAGAGAATCAAGCCCGAGATAGAAATGTGCATGCCTGTGTGCTGGCCCGTAACTGAAGCCAAAAAATGGACAAGGTCCCACAGGGCGAGCACAGGGCCAGGGCCAGGAAGAAGCTCCAGGAGTCACTGACATTCAAGTTTGAGGAAACAGACTCCATGGAGAAGCCTAAGGAGCCAGCAGAGAGGTGACCGGGAGAGCATGGGGTCGGGGGACCCCGAGAGGAGAGTGCGCAGGGGTGGAGGCAGCAGGGAGTAGTCCCTAGAGCAGTGATGGCGAACCTATGACACGTGTCACCTCTGACACGCGAACTCATTTTTTTGGTTGATTTTTCTTTGTTAAATGGCATTTAAATATATAAAATAAATATCAAAAATATTTCTTTGTTTTACTATGGTTGCAAATATCAAAAATTTTCTATATGTGACACGGCACCAGAGTTAAGTTAGGGTTTTTCAAAATGCTGACACGCCGAGCTCAAAAGGTTCGCCATCCCTGGGCTAGAGGCCGGGCTCACAGCTGGGGGAACCTGCGAGTGGCTGAGAGGGAGAGGCTGCCGGCCAGGCTGTGGCTTCAGCCAGCTCCGCAGGTTTGCGGATGGTTTGTTTCTCTGGATGGAAGGTTCACAGTGGGCTTCTCGGGGGTTTGCAGGAGATCTATCTATAGAAACTACCTTACCCCTTAGAACTCCTCCCTGCTCGGGTAACCTGAAAAGTGTAACCGCGGCTGCTGTGTTTATATTATTTCAGTCTTGACTTTAAAACGGATTTATAGCAGACCCTTCTTTTAAATATCAACATGGAACTCTGTTTTGCTGTCCTTTATACGTGCTCTTCAGGTGACGAGCCTAATGTAAAAGATCTATAAATTACCTAGGTAATTTGGGGAGTCTACCTCTTCAGCTTTTTTCCTTTTTTAGGTCACAGAGATCTGTCTCAGCCTATTAGGTGTTTAATGTGACACGCGCTGCTTCACGAAGTAAAAGAGAAAGGGGAGCTTTGGGCTCAGATACAGCAGCGTTCCCCCCAAATGTATCCAACAGCCTGATTTAGTATTAAAGCTCTGAAATGATTGATTACCCATTAGGGTAGCTATTTAAAGAGTTCATTGCATCAGATTCAAACTGACAACATCTGCGCAGCGAAGGCAGCTAGGCGAGGTCAGGCAGAACCAAGTGGGATCTGAATGGAGCTGTGGATTCTGCCTTCCGTGAGGCTCCGAGACCAGACCTCCATTAAGAAAGTAACAGGGTTGCTGTCGCCACTGTGCCTGGTGAGCAGGCATGTGCCGGTTGCTTCCTGCTGGCCTCAGGTGAGGGAGGATACCTCGCTGTGAATGAAAACACTCCCGGACACAGCTCAGAGCCAGCCCTTCCCTCTGCTCTGTGCTTCCTATCTTCCTGTGTCCCCCTGTCCCCTGCCAGCCCCTTCCCTCCCTCTCTCTCCCTGAGGCCTCAGACCCTGAGCTGTCCCAAGCCCACACTCCCTGTTCCCTCTTCCCTCCACAAGTCATTGCAACCCCTCCTGACCTCATCCAGCATGTCACTGACAAACTGCAAAGTCCAAGTCTAAGCCCATTGTTGTCTTCTCCTCAACCTGGCAGGTTTCCTCTGAATGGCACCACCCAACTCATCCCCTTCCCCGCCCCCCTCCCCATTCTGCCTCCTTGTATGCTTAGCAAACAGTTTATCTTGGCAGGTTTACCAGGAAGCAATAATACTGCTAAAGCCAGCAGCTTGCTGGACTTTCACTTCTGTAGGTAGGTGTGCCTTACGTGGGCAACTGCTGCAATTGTTCTGTTGTTCTGCTCAGACCTTTAAGTTTCTAGGCCGAAGTTATTGCTGCCCATGCTCAAAAGAGCAGAGCTTTGGGGCTTTGGGCCCTGTCTACCTGGTGTGTCGGAGCACAGGCAATGCTCTATTCCAGGGACACCTGGGCTGGTCCTAGGGCCTACTGTCCAAGCCAGGAAGGAAGCCTGTGTCCTTGGAGCATGCCACAGTCCCCACAAAAGCTCCACGGCTGGAAAGCTGCCTGTGGATTTCTGGGACACTCATTCACAAATGCCGCTCATTCACAAACACCGCACCCAAAAGCTCTTTGTAATGTCTGCCCAAACCTCGATTCAGGGCTGGTACATTCATCCCCTAGGTACCACCTCGCAGCTGTGTCCCACCCTGAGAATTGTCCTCAGCAGAGGCAAACTGCCTCCCTCAAGGTTAAGCCCCTCCTAGAGGTTGGCCTGTGACCAATGACTGGCTGATGGGCAGGGGCCAGCAAGGCCAGGCCCCTTAGCTTCATTTGGGACCACTCCGAGGGGCCATCTCAGCTCCCACGATCCCTGATGAACACTAAAGCCTCAGGTTCAACCACAATCTGGGTCAGTTTCTCCCTCTTCCTAATCCTGTCTTCTCCACCTCCTGTACTCACCATCAAACCTGCATACAACTTGGGGAACCCAGGGCTGCCATGACTTAGCTGAGAGAGAGGGTGGGCTGACCCGCAGCTCCTGGCCCCTTCCACAGCCACCCTGGCTGTGCTGCTGGGATTGCTGAGACGCTGCGATTTTTCTATTGTTCTGCGCAGGCCTCCCTAAGAGGTCACTTGGGAGGCATTTGTTTGGTTTTTGGACTTGAACTTAGGAAAAACTGTGCTTCTTTGGGCCTTTAGTCCGTGTTTGATTTGTGTTTATGCTACCAATACTAACAACTGGGGAAGAGATTGGGCTTTCTTTGCTTTGGCTACTAGGAAGCTCAGAGCCCAGTCTGTGGCCCATGTGTTACAAGACATCTGGCACCTTCTGAGCTCTCTTCACATGCCTCCTCACTGTTATTATTTGTGTTGTTTTGCTGTATCACACAGCTTCCTCTGAGCTGCCGCAAAGTCTGTTTGGAATGAAGTGGGGATATAAATAAATGAGCACATACATATTGCCATAGAGGTGTCCTATCAGACAGACCTAGATGCCGGTTACCAGCTCTGGGAAGTTTGCCAAGTCACACTTTCTCTAAACCATAGTGTCTTCAGCCAAGGAATAGGTCTGATACCTACATCACAGAATTATTTTGAAGGTATATGCAATAAGCACGTGTCTGGCAGGCATCAAGTGCCCACTAAATGGTAGACTTTAATAACAAAAATTTTTAATATTTTTTAATTGATTTCAGAGAGGAAAGGAGAGGGAGAGAGAGATAGAAACATCAGTGGTGAAAGAGAACCATTGATTGGCTGCCTCCTGCATGCCCCCTACCGGGGATCGAGCCCACAACCCTTGCATATGCCCTTGACCGGAATCAAACCCGGGACTCTTCAGTCCGTGGGCCAATGCTCTATCCACTGAGCCAAACCAGCCAGGGCTAATAACAGTTTTTTATAAGCGCATGTTGCTCCGTGGAAGAACATACTCTTGCGTTGGGTCGGATCTCCCTCCTTCCTTCTGTCTTGTGCTGGCTGTCAGTCAAGATGCATTCTGGCCTGTTGGGTTTTGCTTTCTTGTGGGAGAAAGATGCCCACCCACCCACCCACCCACCCACCCACCCACAGTTCACAGCTGACCGTGTGGACCAGCAGAAGAGACAGTGGAAATGTTCGCCAACTGTTAATCCAGGCGGGTGGCTGCATGGTTAAAACGCCTACAATATAAACGAGCACCTACTTGGCTGGAGAAAAACTAAAAATAAAACTCTCTCTGTAAACCGAACCTTCATAAAATGAAAAAAAGGTTGTAGATGAGAGATTGGTGATGAGTAATTTAACCAAGACAATGTAAATCGAGGCCTTTGAATACTTTAAATATAACCATCTGATATAAAAAGAATTGCGCTAAATTTTTTAAAGCTGAGATCTTTCCTGGGGTGAGAGACTCGCTTTCCTGATAGGAACATGTTCCCTAAGAGGCAAGTGAGGAAGACAGACCATAACATCCATGTCGGCATCACACCCCCCCCAGGCAGCTTAGGAGGACTCTGCACTTGGTCGTCTACACTAGCACCCGTATGCCACACATTTGTTACCTTGCAAACCAGTTTGGAATCTATGTTGAAAGAGAACAGTCCATTTCAAAGGGGAGGTGGCTTAGGAAAGTCTTTTGTTCATTCCAAAAAGCAACCAGCACCTGGCTCTGTCCCCTGAACCTTAGTCTGGAGTTCATCCAGAGATGGGTGTGAAACTGGAGTTCCTTGTCTTTCTTGGAAATGAGGAGTCTGAAGCAGGGAACCATGCCCGAGCCAGATCTAGGACAGGCCTCCTGGGTGCATCCTCCTTGGGAGGATTGGGTGATGGAACGAGAGCAGGATGCTGAGGAGGGGCCCAAGGGCAGAATGAAGAGTGGGTGGCAGGAAGGCAAAACTGGACACAGAGCAGACCCGGGTTGATCTATTTGTAGGAATGGGCCTCAGGAAGGGGGAGAGGGGTAAGGAAAGAGGGGGAGGCCGGTGGCAGAGCAAGTATCTGGCTGGGCCATGTAGTCCTGGAGGTGTGAGGGATGCTGGGTCGCACCCCTGGGCTGGTTTAGGAGAGGCAAGGTGGGCCTGGGGCAGATTGCCTCAGTGCTGCTGTAGCCACCAATGAGACAGGGAGAAGCTCGGGGTTGATGCCCTGAGCCAGGGTGCCCCTAGGGCAGTGGTCGGCAAACTGCGGCTCGCGAGCTACATGTGGCTCTTTGGCCCCTTGAGTGTGGCCACGAAGTTTCCATCGCACTGTATGTGCGCGCCCGCACGTGGTATTTTGTGGAAGAGCCACACTCAAGGGGCCGCAGTTTGCCGACCACTGCCCAAGGGGGACTGGCTGAAATTCTGAGACCTGGACTGAGCATAGTAACCAGCCTCAGGAGTTTGGGCCCGGCTTCAGGAACCTTTCTTTAGGGGGCCAGCCAGTGCAAGAGAGAAAGTAGAGCCTGGGGGACCAGGGGCCTCCTAGTCTATCACACACAGGTAGCCCCTTGCTTACCAGATGTGGGGACAATGTCCCCTTCAGTGCAGAGCCTGAGGAAGGAGGCAGGGTGGGGCTGCATTGTCGGTCTCCTTTAGCATCTAATGACTGTTCTTAAAAACCTGTTCCCTACATAGTTCCTTATACCGCCAGAGTTTTGATGAGTGATAAAATCCACCTACATGATCTTCATGTTGATAACAAGAAGGTTATTTCCTTCCTATGGAAGATAGAGGGTCAAAGAGATAAGCACCCCTTCCCCTGCCCGACAGCACCGAAGCCTCCGGGTCCGGTCTCTGAACACTGGCTGGTACATCTGCCTCATGTAATAATGGTGGTGATGATAACGAAGCACACAGTCTTATTCCTAAAATGAGTGTAATGACCATGGTGATAAAGGCAGCATCGGTGAGTGGGGAAGAGAACAGACTTCGAAGCGAGGCAGCCTGGGCCTGCGTCCCGGTGCCATTGCTCACCAGCGGCGGGAGCCGTGACGCTGTGCCATGCCCCCTCGTCTTATAACCGGACTGAGTGGCTAATTGGGGAATGTGTTTAGAAGGGTGCCTGCACAGGGTAGTGTCCTTGCCTGCCATTACTATTATTATTACTCTTCTTCCTGTTGATATCATTACAATAGTTACAAGGCCTTTTCATGTAGTGTAAGGGAGAAGGTAAGATGATTACTCTCTCACTTTCAAGGTGAGGAAACTGAGCCTCGGCGAGGTTGAGGGACTTGCCCAAAGACACCCAGCCTGATGACAGAGCCTGTCTGATGCCCCACCAGGCTAACGCTGGCAAGGCTGAACAGCCTGGTTACCAGGATTAAGAGACGCTCCACCAGTACCTGACAGTCCTCCCATTATTCCTGCCCAGCGGGGTGGGAGGTTTTATCACCTCTGCTAATGCATGGAGATAATGACCAGGTGAGTGAAGTGGCTCCCAGACGGACCTGCCTCCTCCAGTTAAGCTGCTTTTGAGCCAGCTGATCAGGACCGCTCTTCAAAATCACAATTTAACTGCTGCATCCATTGTTCTGGTATGGAGGCAGCTGCCCCACAGGCCACCCCACTTGGCGCTATGGCAGTGATTAATAAGGATGGTCTATGTTCATGCGAGGCCTCTCAGCCAAGGCCTCAGAGCACTTTGCAAGCACTAATTAAGCTTCATGGTGATGGCTCGGGTAGGTGGGGCCCCGGATCCACTTTACATATCTTTAACTGATGCAAAATCTCTCCCCCAGAAAGCCATGGCCTTCAGCCTGGTTAGGCCCACCCACTCCCACCCCCATCCCCATAGGCATTCCCTACCCCTGGAATGTGGCCAAAATAATTTACAGAGAAAAGACTTCCTCACTGTCCTTCCAGACTTCAAAATAATAACCAGCACTGAGAAGCCATTTCCCACTTGAGTTAGGACCAGGCTGAAAGCTCCATGGCTGGGCTCTACCTTGGTGCCAAGCCCAGTGGCCCACCTTGGCTAACTTGGGGCTGATGCAACTCACACCCTGCACCTGCCAGCATATCAGAGCTACTGCACCTGTACATGGGGCCTTGGGGTCAGGCCCATCCCTGCAACACTATCTGCATAGTAACCCCCACCCTCCATCCCTCATCTGTTTCACTCTCATCCCAGGCTATGCCCTCACACATCTGCCACCTGCTTGCTGTGGCTGTAACATCCTGGAGCGTGTCGGGAGGCAGAGAGAGACTGTATATCTCAGGATCTAGAACTTGGGCTTCTACCCAAGGATGAGGGGAAACACAGAAGGGAGGGACATAGTCAGATTTGTGCTTTGGGATGATAGTTCAGGGAGGTATGTATGTGGTGAGGGGTAGTGGGGAGGGCAGAGGCAGTGGGGCCCAGAGGAGGCCATGGCAATGAGCCAAGGAGCACAGATGGCGCTCCATTTGGCTTATGGCAGTGGGGTGGAAAAAAGAGGCTTGTGGGGCATTTAGAAAGGAGACCTACAGGACTTGGTGATTCCCTGGTGGCGGGCATGAGGGAGAAGAGGAGCCCTAGACAGACCTCCTGGTCACTAGACAGATCCACTCCACTGGGCACTTGTGCCCTCTCTGTCCAGCACTGGGCTTGGTCAACTTCTGACAGACGTGGCCATGTTAGTGCAAACCAACTCCCCTGGCTCCCCGGAGAAGCCCTCAGGAAGAAGCACCAAGCCCAAACCCTACTCCCTTCAGTACCATCTCCCAGGCACCATTCTTTCTGGCTGGGCCAGGGAATGAGATCTGCCATTCAGAGCTCAGCCTCCATTCCTGGGCAATGGACGTGCCAGGGCACCAATGAGCTTGTTCTCCCACACAGGCCTGCCTCTTCATTTTGTTACGGGTTTCTTTGCTGCGTAGACCATGGAGTCTGGCCCACAGAAGAGCCCCAGGGGTGGGCTTTTGTTCCCCATTTGATGAAAGCAAGGCTGGGGCTAAGCGACCTGCTTGTTATATGGACCCTGAGAGATGTCCGTGCCCGAACCCCTGAGACTACAGGCCTGCTCCCTGTGACTATGTCCCTTTATAGCAGTGGTTCTCAACCTTCTGGCCCTTTAAATACAGTTCCTCATGTTGTGACCCAACCATAAAATTATTTCCGTTGCTACTTCATAACTGTCATGTTGCTACTGTTATGAATCGTCATGTAAATATCTGATATGCAGGATGGTCTTAGGCGACCCCTGTGAAAGGGTCGTTCAACCGCCAAAGGGGTTGCGACCCACAGGTTGAGAACCGCTGCTTTATATGGTAAAAGGAACTCTATAGACGTGATTAGTTTAAGGATCTTGAGCTGGGGCGGGTATCCTGGATTATCCAGGTGGGCCCAATTAAATTATAAGGACGGCAAGAATGCCAAATGTGGGAAAAGGTGACGGCAATAGAAGGAATGTGCTTTAAAGGTGGAGGGGGGAGCCACAAGCCAAGGAACACAAGCACCTCTAGAAGATACAAAAAGCAGGGAAGCGGATTCTCCCTTAGAGCTCCCAGAAGGAACGCCAGCCTGCTGACACTTGGATTTAAGCCCAATGAACTTGATTTTGGACTTCTGACCACCAAAACTGTAAGATAATTAACCCCTCGGTATCATCCAACTACAACAGAAATCCTCACAGGAGGTGCGACTTATCCCGGGCAAGGGAAGAGGTTTATTTGGATTCTGCAGGGGCCCTCACAAAAACCTCCGAACTGGGACACCCATAGACACTGGGCCTGGTCCGCATTTGAGCTCTGACCTGGGTCAGGTAGTTGGGCAAGACAGAGGGATAAAACCCCTGAAAAGGGGCTGGAAGAGTGTGTTGGAAGCAGAGGATAAGACAGTGGTCAGAGGAGGAAAACAAGCATTTTGCTGTTGTCACAACAGTATGGGCCCCAGCTGCTTGAAGCCCCTGGTGAGGGGAGTAATGGTGGTGAGGGTTTCTGTTGTCGTCTCTAATGCCAGGGTCTGGGAGAGAAGGGGCGGAGCTTTCTCCATAGCCACACAGATCTGAGGTGACTGCAAATGGCTTTCTGTTACAGTCTCCTCATCTGAACCTCGGAGAACCAAGGATGAACCTCGGCCTCCCATGGGCGCACCTGCCGCAAAGAGGGAGGTGGGGCTGGAAAAGACCGGGTGGGGCTGGGCGGGTTCTCTCACTAGAGTGAGGGGATTAAAGTTAGGATCTCTGAGGCCCCATTCAGCTTCTCCTTGAAAAGGAATAGTTTTGGGAACCATTGTACACGTATATAAGTGCCTCCCTAGTTTATGGGATTTTAGTTATGATTGTTAATGTTCACACACTCTTCAGGGGACTTTGCAGTCATTTTCAAAGTTATTAGGTCATTGATCTTCACACCAACCTATGAGGCAGATATTGGTATCGTCTCATTTTGCAGTTGAGGATACGGAGGCTTGGAGAGGAGATGTGATTTGTTCAAGTTAGGTGTCAGGGCCCAGATTTGGCCCAGGTTTTCTGGCCTCCTTTATGGCACCAAAAGCAGCTTAAAGAGCATCCTGTTCACCCCATTCTGTGACTTCCTGAGATTCCACAGGCAGATACCAGCAAACTGGGTTGGGTCTTTCTTCTAGGGGTATTATCTCTGGACCCCAGGTCCCTGCTTCAGGCCCGGACAAGGGACATTGGCCCACCACAGTGTTTACATACTAACAAGTAAGCTTTGTGCTATCCAGGCTCCGTGGGGAGCTCTGAGCATGGACTGACACAGATGAAACAAGTCATGGAGGCTGATGTGGGTGGCTCTGCAGCCCAGCAGTGCCTGAGGGGGTGCTGCAGAAGCCATTGGGGTGCTGTTAAAAGCAGAGAAGTGCTAGGCAGAGGGCATATCTAAAGGGCTCAGTAGGAGCTGGGCACTCCACACCAAGAGTGGACATGGCCCAAGGTGAGAGGGTAGGAGGTCAAGGTGACCAGGGACTTGGAGGTCTCCTGCTCGATCCAGGCACAAAGCCAGAGGATTTGCTGCTGCACTTTTAGGGGGTTGCCTTCCTCACTAGCCCTTCTTTTTGCTTCATCAGAGGACATACCTGCAGAGCCCTTCAGGGTTCTGGCAGTGGGGGTGCCGGGCCAGCACATGGCAGGTTGGGGCTGAATGGTGACCACAGCCCTCCCTCTCTGGTCATTGGCCTCATGGCATCTGTCTCTTCCGATCTCTCTCTTTTTTTTTGGCCTGGAGGACTGCCATGCCCTCACATTGCTAGAGAGTCCCTGCATGGACATGTCAGAGTGTAGTTATCCTATGGATGCTATCTCAGGGCTTTGAATCCTGAGTCCTCCCCTGGGGCATTAACCTTACTCTTCTGCCCACTTCACTGGCCCCTCCACATGGTGCCATGGGGACTGCAGAAAGGTAGGCATCTTCAGAGACCCTTGTGACTGCTGGGCACCGTCTGTAGAGCATTGGTATTGTGTGCCAGGGACCTGTGGCATCATGGTTAAATAGGCCCTCAAGTTGAGCCTGATTTCATTGTGACCTAGATGAAGGTCACTTCGCCTTTGAGCCCCAGTTCTCTCATCTGTAAAATGGAGGTAATCACAACAGCCACAGTATAAGATGGTTGAGAGGAAGAAATGAGAAAATCATACAGAATGTTTCCGCACTGTGCTGGGCAACAGAATGCTCAATAGATGCTGTGTTCTTCAAAGCTGTGGTCCTGGTGACTCTACTATAAACCAAAAGAACATTCTTAAGGAAATGGTCCCTAATAAAGATGCAGAAACCTCATGGGAAGGTGTGTAAGAGAAGCCTGGACCTCAACTCACGATGGGATGGTGCCCCTCGGCACTCATCATCTGATAGTGGGACTTACAGAGGCCAGAATCAGAACCTCTGTCTTTAGATCTTTGGTTGCCAACGCTCAGCATATGAATAATAGAAAGTGAAGCTCATGGACATCCTGGAGATGCCCCCCAGTCAAGGCTGGAACTGAGGAGGGAGGACATCCCCTATTCCAAAGAGAACAGCTGTCTGGGGAGGAGGTAGCATGGGCAGGAGCCCTGCATGCCAATAGGGTCTCCTCCAGATGGAAGGTTCAAAGATTCCACGGGAGGAGTCAGTGGCTGGGTTTACTCCAGGAGAGAAGGAAGGGGCTCAGCTACCTCACCTCTCCCAGAGAGTGCGTGTGACTGGGGCACTGAGGCAGGGGTGGGTAAACTCCACTGGATGCCATGAGGACAGGGGAGGCCCCTAAAGAGCCAGAGTAGCTCCACTGGCCACTGGAGCAGAACCAGGATGGGAAGAAGGAACAATTCAAATCAGGAGGCCATGAGGACAGAGGCAGGAAGGTGGAGGCCCTATGGGTAGCAAAAACCCCCAAGCCCTTTGGATTTAGCTAGACCTGTGAGAGGACAAGGATGGGTAACTCCTAGGCTGGAAGGCTATTTGACAAGCTGTTTGGCCGAGGCCCAGCCCAGGCTGATAGTGAGTGGTGGGGGTCTGGAGAACTGCAGTCCTGCCGAGAGAGGGAGACGGACACTAACTGGGTGTGCCAGCATTCATTCCTCTTGTGCTTTGCTTCATGGAAGTCAATCACCTTGTCCTGAGGTGGAGGACGTACCCTCGGCACGGAGCCTGGCACGTGAAGGGTGCTCTGAGGAGCACTGGGTAAGGGGGCTTGGCCAAAAAAAGAATTCCTGATACCGACCACAGACCAGATTTCTCAAGAAAAATAAACTTCAGACTTCAGAGTAGAACAAAGGTGGAAATAAAATAGAGTCTCTATTTTAGACTATCTTATCTTTGGCGCTATTAATAATCCTGTCCCACTTTTGCACAGTGCATGGCATAATTCTAAACAGGATCTGTACACAATCGGCCATCCAGTCAACATGTTTGCCAAGCATCTACTAAGGTTTAATGCAGAACCAGGCCTCATGGCTGCCAGACACAGGTGTACCCACAAGGAAATGAATGTTGATTCAATAACCTCATTTGATCTTTGACAACCCCATTCATTATGTCATTGTGGGGGCTGGGCACTGGGAGAAGAGGAAACAAAGAGTGTTGAGCCGGCCGGCCAACGTTACCAGTACACTAATAGCCAGTTCATGACCAGACCTGAGTTCCTGTAGGTCTCCCTATGTGACCTGGAGCTGACCCCAGCTGGCCCAGCAGTCCACTCCGGCTTGGCTCCTACAGAAGTGATTTATTGACTGGGATTTTCAGTGGTAGCTACTGAATACCTGAGGGAGTGACGTGCCTCAGAAAACTGTGAAACAATGAAAAGCTCTTAACAATTGATTTAAAATCAATACGGTGAGGAAATGGCACCCAAAATAGAAATATCCCCAAGAGGCTAAGGTAAGGGACAGATCTACACTCCTCACTGCTGCTTCTACCACGTCACTCATTTCCAGGCCCAACCATGTGCTTGCATTTAAAAACCTCATCCATAATCAGGCCTCAACCCTGTGCTATTCGACAATTTATCAATAACAAAACCAAACTACATTCACGGACCATGTCTCTCTGCCAGGTACTTTCAATCTGCTCATTTAATCCATCAGTCCACTTAGGTCAATATGATTACCCCCATTTTACAGATGAGGCTGAAGCTTCCTAGGGTCACTCAGATTTAAACTCATCTGTTTCGAACAAAGGTGGTCTTCCTACTTCTCTGTGGCCATCAAGGTGGCAGCTGGCAGGGAAGGGCAGGGAGGAATCGTGAATGCATTCAGTGAAAGAACCAGGACCCCAAAGTATCTTGAGTCCCTGGGTACACTGTCCAATTGAACGTTCTGCAGTGATGAAAACGTTCCGTCTCTGTACTGTCCACTATGGTAGCCACTCGCCACTCATGGCTACAGAGAACGTGACAAATAAATTTAAACTTAAATAGCCAGCTGTGGCTAGTGGCTGCTGCACTAGACCATACCTAGCACTCTGGGCAGAAACCAATGGGATGGTTCTGGACCAGGATCTGTGTAACTCCTGCATTGGGGTCATAGGAACAGAATTAGGAGTTGAAAATGATTCGGGGTCCCCCATGCACTGTGAGCTCAGGTCTCAGTGGGTGAGGCCTCTGCAGTCACCTCTAGATGTGGGAGCGGAGACACTGAATCAGAGAAAAGAAGGAGCGAGGGAGTGGGTGGGGCAGGGGGGAGAGGAGGGGCTTGGAAAGCGGGGGTAGGTACAAGACGGGTTCACCTGAGGATCTAATCCCGTTCCCTGAGCCCTAGAAATGCAAAGGAGAGACATCTTCAGGAACAGGGAGGCTCAGTGCCAGTTAATGACTCTGCCCCAAAGGGAAGCACCTTCCTGTTCCCCTGCCAGGCGCCCTGCACTTCCTGTGAGCTTGTGCCCACCTTTGTCTGCTTTCCATTTCTCTGTTTGTTTTGGAGCATCAGAGCAGCCTCTGCCTCATCCTGGGAGCAGAGAAATAAACATCACCGTGGAGACAAACTCACTTGACTCCACTTACAGCGACTAATAGCCCATGATTTTCCAGTTTGAAGGCCCTTTTGCTTCTGTGAGCATCGCCCAAGAAGATTTGGCCATGGAAAAAAAGACACCATCTGAAAGCTGAGGACAATAAACTGCTTGTGATCAGAAAGACATGGGACAAATCCCTGACAGGGGCTTGGGCAACAACAGGACAGCCACACAGGCTGCCTCACAACAGCCTCTCTGCCTCTGGTTTGTAAGTTAAATATGCCCCTCAGCCCACTCCCACACTACTCTGCAGATGGGGGCGGGGGCGGGGGGGTAGAGCAGGTGCAATAGCAGAAGGGCCTGGATGGACTACTTGCTCCAGAGGGAGATCCTTGCCTTGAGCTTTCAAAGACGGGAGGGTTTCTCCTTTTGTCCTCATTCTGTCTTGAGTCTGGACTTCAAAGGGCAAGAGGCCAGTAGCAGCACTGGTCACGGGGAGAAAAGGGACTTCCTGGAAATTGTGCTGAGAAATGAAGTATCTAACCCCCTCTTCTCTGTTCTGATTATGGAAGGAGAAGAAAGAGTGACCTTGCGAGGTTGACAAAAGGCATTCCCTAAGGTCCCTACATCATAGAGCCCTTTATCTGGGTCTGAGTCTGAACTTGGGGCGGGAGGGGTCAGATTTGGTTCCTGCCTGGAGGAAAGAGGCAGAGAGGGGTGAGGTCTAGGTCATTGCAGGGTTGTGGATCTGGAGTTGGTCCTGGCCTACCAGGGACCCCAAGGTAGAGGGATGGGAACCCCAGAGCTGCATTACTGGTGATCGGCCTTCAATGTGGACAAAGTTAAGGCCTGTCTGCTTTCCTGCTGGACATAGTGGGCTGGAGTCCAGTCAATCCACTTGCCAGACCTTGCATTTGGGGTAAGGGTCAGTGTCAGAGAGGCTACCAGAGCCAGGCGCCAGGCAGGGCTGCATGAGGGCTGGTTAGGGCTCTGTGCCTGAGCAGGGTTGCTCTGAAAAACTCAGCAAGCCTCTGTGTCTGGTGACCAGGGGACTCTGACTGCCCTGGCAACCCTAGTGTTGAGCTGGATTTCCTGAGAAGAATCTGGGTGGGTTTGGGGGGGGGCACTGGGCCTCATGGCTACTACATTGATTCCAGAACTGTTTCTTCTGCTCTCAGCAAAAGTTGGGGTTAGGCAGGAGAAGCTTGGGGGCACCCCAGGCCTTCCCTCTTTGGCTTGTGGTGCGGCATGATTAGCTGTAGTCTGGTTAGGGAGGAGGGGGCTGTGTAGCCAGGCTGACACCGGCCTGTCCTAGTTATCCTTGTCTGCAATGAATCTCTATGAGCCCTTTGGGCTGTGCCTTTCCCTGCTCTTTTCCAAATGAAGGACATGAGGACCATGGGAGGAAATTGTTCCCAGGACCAAGCAGTGGGTCTCCTCTGAGGAGATGGGAGTGAAGTCCAGGTCTGCAGTGAGGAAGGGAACTTGAAGTGGGGCCAGGCTTCCAGCACGAACGTAGAGGAGGTAACACCCAAGGTCAGCTTTGACCTGACAGCAGCAGAAGCTGCTCTCCCTTCTCCTCAGTTCCCCCATCTGTCCCTTTCCCTCTTCCCTCTTCCGCTCTCTCCAGGAATGTTTTCCAGAGATAACGCATAGGCCTCAGCAAAGTCCACTGTGGGGCCCTTCTGTGAGTATTGGTTGCAGATGCTTTCTACTGTCTCCACAGTCACACTTTTTATCGACTACAGTGCCTGGACCACGGGTTGTGATTCTGTGGTGAGAATCCATTTCATAGATGTCAATAAACCAAGATAAGGATTAATGCAGAACCTGAGGCTGAGCATGACAGCTATTTTGGGTCAAGTCCACATTTCATTCCTGAATGGACTCTGGCTTACCTACCCTTTCCCTGGTCCAGCTTCTTACTCTTCATTTTGAGAGCAGCACACTGAGTTTGGCCACATGCCTATGCAGTAGCCCTGGGCTAATTTCCAATCCTGGGGGCCTTTTCCCTCCAATCACCCCACTGCTGACTGTAAAAACCAAACAATATAAAAGATCATTTGGAAACACGTCAGGCAGAATCACACCCCTCTTGTAGCAACAAATTCTGTCTGGCTTTCCCCATCAGTCTGGGGCCATATATGTGATGGCTGGACCGGGACTCTCTCTTTATGGTCTATTTATTCAACTAATGGTAGCTGCATCTCTGTGTGGCCTTTGAGTCTTTGAGAGCGTCATTGCCAGTGGCTGCAGGATGTCGTGTCAAGTGGATCGACATGTTATTTAATCATTCGCCTTCTGTGCACATTATTACTGGAAGCCAAGTCACCTGACCTGATTTTGGATCACAGTGCACATTTGCCAGTCCCAGTGCAGGGAGGTGCAACAGTGGAGCCAGAATTCAGGTGCATTTATTCCTGACACGTTTATTAACTGTCAGCTAAAGGCAAGGGACTGTATGGGGGAGAGGAGAGGGCCTGGGGGAGTAAAAATATGTGACCTTAGATCCCCAGTTGTTTGAGAGTCTGCCTGGGGCAAGGATACAGGCCCCCAGGTCTTGCATGACGTAGGGAGATGTTAGGGCTTCTGACACTGGAAGTGATGACATGTGTGGTCCTGAGAAACTAGGTTCTCCAATCGTTGCGACTTGTCTTTTAGACATCGGTCCATCCCCATTTATTTGTTACTGATGAGAACGTAATAAAATTTGGAGCTAATTTCTAGGGGCTTTTCCTATAATCAATTCCATTTCAGTCCTGTGCCCTCTGATGTTTATTGAGTGGGAGGAGAAAGGATGTGGCGTTAGAACGATACTGCTAGGAACTGTAGGAAATGGGGAGTATTTCCCTTGTGTACTCATCCAGCATGTGCAAGGGCAGGGACCGGGAGGCTGAAAACCACTGTTTGATCTGAAAATAATAACAACTGCTATGCTTACCGAGCTCCTGCTGCAAGACAAATACTCTGTAGTAGGCACTTCATGCAAGAAAACAGGATTTTCTTGGCAACTGTATTTTATGGTAGATATTATTTTCTTTACTTTAAAGGAGGTTGTGTATTAGAAAAGGTAATTGACTTGTGAGAGGTTACTCAGCAATAACTCTTCTCCAAAACCAGATAGTCGCAGAGTATTTCATGAAACCCTTTTTCCAGAGAGTGCCTCCATACACGTTTGCTTTTCAAAATAAAATGGTTACTGAATAGCAATCCAGACCTAGGGACGAAAGAGAATTATATGTGGTAATTTTAGAAAGCTCTCTTAAAGTAATTTACTTTCAAAAGAGAGTATTACTTAGAGCTGAAATTTATAAGAATTTATGTTTAGAATTAGTACTTAAGTTTATTTTTGTCATTTTCACAAGAAACTGTACCTTTAAATTAACATCCCACATCAGTGGGCTAAAACCTGATCTCCTCCTCACTCTTTTTTTCGGGTAGATTAAAGACTTCAGGGTTATTTGCAGACTTTCTGCTCTGCCCTGCAAAGTCGGGCCAGGCCAGGAACCACTGACCAGCAAGTCCCAGTGGTGGGGCAGGGTTTGCCCACAGAACTGGTGGTGTGTGGTGGACAGAAGAGGCTTTGAGGGACCCAGGTTGAGCATCCCAAGGGCCAGGGCAGCCTGGGCCTGGATTTTAAATTTGACTTTGTTGTTTTTCTTGACTATTGCCACAACCATAATCGAGAGTCCCATAAGTCAGAGCCATAGGTTTTGTTTTCAGATAGTCGTGCTCAAGGTGATGATTTATTCTGATTCTTTCATGGGGACCTACATCTGTGGATTCCTAAATGTCGCTTCTCCTGGGACATCCATCCTGTGCTCAGAGGGGCCTCCCTGGCAGTCTCCTCTGCCGGCGTGTTCACCATGCCTCCCTCATGTCTATGGGGTGACATCTAGTCCGTATGCCCTTGAAACTTTGTGATGAGTTTGAAGCAAGAGGTAACTTTGGAAGCCCTTGGCATGTAGAGAGGAAGGAACTATGTCCCTCTACAAGAGTAAGTGAGGTTGTGGGAAAAGCATGGGGCCTGGGGTCTATCTTGGGGCAAACACATTTGAGCTGCCAGGGGAGGATGGAAGGGTCAAGGAGGCACAGTAGAGGAGACAGGAGCTCAGTTGGGAAAACTGCCCTGAGGAGAAGCAGCTGAGAATTTCTAGGAGGGAGTGGCCAGGAGGGCCTACAAGGATTCCTGTCTGCTGCTCTTGTTACTCTTTTTTTAAATTCATCTCTTTAAAGTCATAAAAATTTAAATACCTGAATTCCAATTTTCATAAACATGCTAAACGTTAACATTTTGACATGTTTTCTTTCAGTGGCTTTCAGTGGTTTAGGGTTTTAAATGTTACAATTAAGTTTGTACTCAATTTAACATTTATATCACAAGCATAAGTCTATGATGGTCTCTTTTTGTTTGTTGTTAATCCTCATGTGAGGATATTTTTCCATTGATTTTTAGGGAGATTGGAAGAGAGAGGGAAAGACAGAGAAACATCCATGTGAGAGAAGCACATCGATTGGTTGCCTATCGCATGACCCCCAACCAGGACCCTGGCCAGGGAGGAGTCTGCAACCAAGGTATGTGCCCTTGACCAGAATCGAACCTGGGACCCTTGTCTGATGCTCTGCCCACTGAGCCAAACTGGCTAGAGCAGCGGTTCTCAACCTGTGGGTCACGACCCTTTCACAGGGGTCGCCTAAGACCATCAGAAATCACATATATAATTACATATTGTTTTTGTGATTAATCACTATGCTTTAATTATGTTCAATTTGTAACAGTGAAAATACATCCTGCATATCAGATATTTACATTATGATTCATAATAGTAGCAAAATTACAGTTATGAAGTAGCAATGAAAATAATTTTATGGTTGGGGGTCACCACAACATGAGGAACTGTATTAAAGGGTCGCGGCATTAGGAAGGTTGAGAACCACTGGGCTAGAGCCTATGATGGTCTTTTAAAACATGGCAAACATCATTCAGGCTGCTAGAATGTTCAGCACCACCTTTTAACTCATCTTCTTCATTATATTACTCCTTTCTGTCGTTACATATATTCTGGCTACTTGATGTCAGGTACTGAGAGTAGTATGCACATTTACTGTCTTTGTCTTGTATTTCCAAGGTAACAGATTTTGCCTCCAGTATTTTGATGTTAAAATATTGAGTGTACAAATGTTCAGAACAGTCATGCTTTCACAATTGCTCCTATGAATATAAAATTACCCGTATTATACTGCTTGACACTGCTCATTGCCTTAAATTGTGCTTTGTCTGCTGTAGCCACTCATGCTTTTTCTTTTGTTTGCATTTACCGGGTATAGCTTTGCCTCTCCTGGAGTTGTTTTATTTTAGGTGAGTCTCTTGCATTAGTTTAATCAGGGGAACTTTTTTTCCTCACAAGGGAATGTTAAATGCTTACATTTATTGTCATAACCATTTTGAGCGGCTGCCCATAATCTTGTTTTAGGTTTTCTGCATTTCCTTTCTTTTCTGACTTTTGAGCCATCGCTGATGATTTGTTTTATCTTCTGCAGTGATTTGGAAGGGAGACATCTTGCTTCTCACTCCACTGATCTGCATTCTGTCGCCTCCAACAAATGTTTTAATTTGTCTCTGAGTTCGCTTTCTAAGCAGC
Organism: Myotis nattereri; assembly: GCF_964212035.1. Classification (NCBI taxonomy): domain Eukaryota; kingdom Metazoa; phylum Chordata; class Mammalia; order Chiroptera; family Vespertilionidae; genus Myotis; species Myotis nattereri. The sequence goes on from NC_138090.1 coordinate 13,862,269, forward strand.
TCTGCTTATCTCGGCCAGGCCCCTCTCATCTCCTTTGGGGGAGGCGACATTCTCTGCAGAATGGTTTTAAAGGCCCTATGTTTATTTTTCTTTGTTTGCTCCCTGGGAAGAGAGTCCGACACAGCTGGAGCAGGAGAGCTGAGGGCCACTCCCAGGAGGTGCCTTGGTGCTCCCGTGGGATTGAAGGGACCAGCCAGGCCCTTACCAGAGAGGGGAGGGGGGTGTTTGGTGTTGGTGATGGGGCAAGGCAGAAAGTGTCATCACCACGCCTATGGAAGCCACAGAACAGGTGCCTGCTGGCCCATGGTTGAGAAAAGCAGTCTGAGCAGTCTGGTCCCAGCTGGCAGGGATGAGCTCTATGCAGAGAGAGGGTCCCAGGGCTGAGGGACCAGAGTAAGGGCGGGGTGGGAGGTGGGTGACTGGAGATCGTGGGGTTGCGACTCTGGCCTAGATAGTGGTTCAGGAACTGCTGGTCTCAGGCGTGAAACTTCTGGGCACATGAATTACTTTAAAATATGCTTTTTAAGACTTCTAAATGGAATTTCAGCGAGGGCTCTTTTAGTGCCTCCATTTGTCTACTCTCTTAACCAGGTGTTGCTCTAATGTATTGTATATTAAAACTCTCTCTCTCTCTGGGGCAATTAAAAGCTTTAAATGACTTGTTTAGATCTAAATCCTCTGGCATTTTTTCCATTTATGCAAGCTAGCTGCTCCTCTGTATCCTCTAACACGGAGGTGCAGGTTCTTGGCAGGGCACTGCCACACCCACAGACAGGGGAGAGCTGGGTCTGGGACAGACAGGCCAGGCTGGGCTGGCTGGGGAGGACAGGTGTCCAGGGCCCAAGAAGGTCTCTAGAGAGAGATACAGGCTGGGTAAGGCTTTTCTTTTCTTCCCCCGCTCCCAGCTTTATGGAGATGTTATTTTTTTAAAAATATTTCTTTCTTTTTTTTTAATTGTTTAAAGTATTACATGTCTCCTTCCCCCCCCCCCATTAACTCCCCCCTGGCCACTCCCAACCCCGAGGGCAAGCCCCCACCGTTCCAGTGTCTGTGCCCATTGGTCATGCTAATATGCATGCATACAAGTCCTTTGGTTGCTCTCTAGCCCCCCCTCCCCTGCCTTCTCCCCGAGGTTGGACGGTCTGCTCAGTGCCACCTTGTCTCTGGATCCGTTTTTGTTCATTAAATTATGTTGATCATTATATCCCACATATGAGTGAAATCATGTGATATTTATCTTTCTCTGACTGGCTTATTTTGCTTGGCATAATGCTCTCCAGTTATGGAGATATTATTGACGTATAACGTATAAGTTTAAGGTATACAATGATTTGATACACATATATACTGCAAAATGATTACCACAGGTCTTCATCTTGTAGGGGGCATGAGAGGTGGGAGGGGCAGGGGGACTGACTGGCCTGACACCAGCAACCCTCTGCCTGACAGGGCCAAGACTTTCTGAAGAGTGACCTTAGGGACCTGCTGGTGAGAAGGGGCCAGGATAGTGCATGCACAGATAGGGCTCTGAGGGGGCAGCCTCGCCCCTGGGGAGGGTAGTGAAGCCAAATAGCGACTCAGGGGAGCTAGACCATTTCCACTGGACACCAAAGACTGATACCTCACAAACACCAAGAGCTCTGGGATCAGCATCTCCGCTGATCCTCTGGAGGCCTAGGAACATTTTAACCAGAATCAATAGTAGCCTCACCAGGGTCCACAAGCAGGTTCCACAAAGGCCTTAGGACAGGCCTGGCCACTGGAGATCAGGTCATTGCTCTCATCTCCATGTTGCTCCAGCTTCTCAGGCCCTCGGGGTGCCAGATGAGGAAACTGGGTTCCAGAAATGCAGATGATGTAATCCAAAGTCACTCAACAGGCCAATCCCAGCTCCCTACAGTGCCTCAAAATATTCCAACCCATGTAAGGTAAAAGGGTTTTCTTTTCTCCTTCTATATGTGTTTAGTGTAAACATTCTGACTCAGTTATTAACAGATAGACCCAACGCATATGAGTGTGTGTGTGTGTGTGTGTGTGTGTGTGTGTGTTCCCCCAACAGAGTTAGTCCTCTTCTGTGCTTCTAGTGCTGTCTGCCCATTCCCCCATTATACCATTTCTCCCACTGCACTGGAATTCTCTGTTTCTGTTTGTCCTCCTCACAGGAGTGCGTACATAAGGGCAGGGACTTTATGTTGTTCTCTGTAAAGTGTACAGTTGGCATACACAAATTTTGTTAAATAAATGTTAATGAATTCACACCTCTCCACTCACTATACATAGGTTACAGCAGCGTGGTCCCAATAAATGTGCAATCCTTTTATAATCAAATATTTTTAAATTATGTTCTTCCGTAGGTTAACAACCTAAAAACTGTACTTTGCTCAGCGTACTTGTACCTGTGGAGACCGTGCCTAGGGAGAGCATGGCTGCTTCAAGGTGCCACGGCAAAGGGTCTCAAGTGTGGGTCTTTCCAATGAAGTGTGCAAAGAATATTTTTACTGAATGTACCCAATAAGTTTCTGAAATACACCAGCCTCTGCCTCCTTTGCCTTTCATGCTGCTACTTCAGATCCACAGGTGGACCTGCTCAGGCTTGACGTGAGACAAGGTTGGCAGAATTTATAAGATCCGAATTTGGCTCAACTGCTGGGCTGCATTGTTCCATAGGTGTGAGGAAACACCTAAAGGGAACATCATGAGGTAGCCACGTTCATTTGTGCATTTCCTACACTGCATTCTTTGTTCTATTTTAGAATTGATAGACTGCCTAAGGGCAGGGTCTGTGTCTCATTTACCTACAGCTCTCCAGAGCTTGGCCCAGGGCTTAACACAGGTAGATGCCAGGTGCATGAGCAAGCTTTGAACACTTGCTGAGCACTTACTGTGTGTCAGGCCCTATGCTGGGAGCTGATCATAGGAATCTCTAAAAATTGACATTCCTTGGGGTCACAATGATCAAGTGAAAGTGGCCTGGTTGGTGAAGCTGCTCTGAAGTAACTATGGCTCTAACTTCTGATGTCAGTCATTCTAAGCATCTGTGCCTTTATTATCACTATTCCAATCTCTCAATTTGATTTTATTCTTCAGAAGTCATCATTCCACCCTGTTGTGTTCAGTGTATGCTGTCACACATTAATCATTACTTGGGTCAATGGCCAGATGAGCCCTTAGCATTCCATTACCAAGTGTTTGTCATTTCTCATTAGTGATATGTTTATAATCACTAGGGACTTACTGCTGGACAACTTGTCAAAATCCGTGTGGCCTTGCCAACCCGTGTATTTATCCTTCTATAACTGTGGAGGACATCTGGAACCCGAGCACGACTTTCCAGAGAAAACAGTATGGCACCATGATCCCTTTCATCTTCTATCATCTTCTACATCAAAATCCCTCTTTACTTATCAAAGGACTCTCTCACATCTGTGAACGTTACTTCCCCTCTGCCTCACATCCTTCACAGAACTGCAGGTGCCTCTTGGAAGAACTACTGCATCTGTGGTCCTCTCCTTCCTGCCTTTGTTTTCCATTGTTATTGGCAGTGTAGCCATGGAGAGAAATCTAGTGGGCAGCAGCAACTGCAGCCATTAGAAAAGATAGATTTTCCCTCTAACCAGCCTGAGGAGAAGGGGGTTTGGTTTCCAGTCCCTGCACTGTGCAGAGAAATAAGCTGAATTCATTCGAAACGGGAAGTCCAGAAACATCTTTTGTCAAACAAGATCTCTGCATGGGAAGGAGCCCTGACTGACAGGTTCTGCATCCAGAAAGGTCTGTGGGATTTGCAGTGACCCTGACTCAGGCCCTCACAATAGCCATCCCAGGAGGCAGCTACTCAGAGTGTCACCGGGAACCCGTGGACCAAAGTATAACACAGCCTGCCTCCTGGAACACAGAAAAATGGCCTTAGCCTTGGGGGCAAGGCTCATGCCTCCTTCCTCTCAGAAAGAGCCATCCTAAACTGCCTAGATTTGGGCACGATAGCTGTGCTTGGCATCTCTGCTTCCCAGCAGCCCATGCTGCCTGCCACCTGACCCAGGCAGCAATCCTTAGAGCAGACCTCCCGCCCTTCTAGTGCCCAGGACTTTTGTAAAAACCAAATGGGAGAAAAGGCCATGCACATTCCTTGAACAGTGCAGAGCGCTGGTAGGAACACTGGATTTTGACGCTGTGTGGCCATGCCCTCCACAGGATCGAGCTTTGCGCATACTTGGTGAGCATGCTCCACACTGCGACAGGATGCCCGGATGGAGTGCGATACCTTCAATTGCTGGCTTCTAATTTCACATCCCTTCTTCTGCCTAGGAACTTGTTTGGTTCTCTAACACTTATTAGCCTGACATCCAAGGCTTTCCAAATCCTGATTTCCAAACATCTATTTCCTACCGAAACCCTCTTTTCCATCTCAGGGCCCCCAGAAGACGCCATTGGCATTCCCTACCCTGTTCATTTGGTCACAGCTTTTCCCTGTCTTCCTTCCCCACCCGCATTACCCCTTAGAGCCTCTCCAAAGTGTACCCATCCTTGAAGATCAAGCAGAAGACCTCTATGCAAGCTGACCCACAAATCACTTCACTCGTCTTCAAAACAATGCTGACTGGTTTCCTGCTGACTGGAACCAGGGAGGCAGCGATCACAGTGGTTAAGAGCAGGCTCTGAAATCAGGTTGCCTAGGTTGGGGTCCTGGTCCCACTTCTTGCTGCGTATGTCACCTTGGGCCAGTTACTTAAAGGTCCGGAGCACTGCTTTCCTCAGCGATAATGTAGGGATAATAAGGGTAGCTCTTTTATGCACATAGAGTTCGGAGCACAGTGCCTGACGCACTGTAAGCACTAGATAAAGGAAGATTGGTATTATCCCAGGTAACAGCTGTAGCCCAGGAAAAGTAGATGTTATCATCCCAGATGAGGTAAATGAGGCCCAGAAAGTTTCAAACATTTGGCCAACATCACACATTTAGTGAGAAAACTGAGATTCAGACTCAGGTCTGTCTGCTTGGGACCCACAGCTTTCCCACTGCCATAGCCAACCCACCTAATCAGGTTTCCTGTGGTTACGTCAGCCCTTGTTCAACACAAGGCACCTCTCCTCTCCACAGCCAGACCCTGGGCTCCGCGAGAGCAAGGTTTCTCAGAATGATCCCACGCCAGCTATCCACCATTCAGCATTTGTTGAGGGAAAAGTGGGGGAAAGTGCATTTCAAGACCAGACTCTAACCCAAAAGAACTTCGTACTGGTACTTAGGTGCCCAGAAGTCAGGGGCCTCTCCAAGAATCAGGGTAAGCCTACCTCCAGGCTCTTCCCCACCTAAATCCACCCAACACACTTGGATGCATCTGACCATATTGCTCTCCTGCCAAACACTTCCAGGGAGCCCCATGCATCCTGTGAGACTGGTCTGAGTGTTTTCTCTAGAGTCCAACATGCTCAATTAACATAAGTCTTCACTGAGCTTGACATGTATTTCTTTGGTCCAGAAGGCAAACTTTCAGGAGAGGAAGAGATGGTCAAGGACAGCAACAACGTGCTCTCTCAGATGGTGCAGTGAAGGGACCCATGGCCTGCGCTAGGAGGCAGGGAACTTTGGTTCTACTGGGGCTATGCTTCCCAGATTTATGTCCCTTTATTTTTAAAGCAAAGCTGCATGTAAAGTGCTCTGTACACCAATTCATAAGGTCAGAATTTCATGATAAACATGATGGAGAACAGTGCCCATTTTGCTGTTTGCCTCGTCATCCAAGTAAAAAAGCCTCATGTGTGTTAATGGGACAGAGAGAAGAACATGACAAGTAGTGTAGTGTGCCCAAAGTTACTGAGGCCCTACATTTTCATGAAGATACACTTAATCAAATGAAACTATCCTTTCAACCTCCTCAGGGACCAAGCAAAGATGGGGAATGAAGAGTGGGATTGTAAAAAAGTCCATGAAGACTCTGGATAGAAAATTCTCTATTAACACCTAAAATCCCATTTAGTCAAAGCTATTATTATTTTTAGTGCCTGTTATTACGAGGTGTTTTATTTGCATTATCTAATTTACTCCTCACCACAACCTGCCAGAGAGGTGGTACTATCTCCGTTTTGCAGAAGAGGAAACGGAGACTCCATGTCGTGGCCAAGGCCAGTGGGTGGAAGAGTGGCTTTGACCTCACATACGTCTGACTCCTGTCCAGAATCTTTCTCCTAAAGCACAAGGCTTACATCTCCTTAAGGAATCTTGGAGTCCAAAAGACTCTGATCTCTTGGGTCATCTGTTACAATCACCCTCTAGACATCCTCTCCCTCAGCTCATTAGCAGAGGCTAAGACCTGTGCATAATGCAGTTAGCTAATTTACTTATTGTATGTAAACGCTTGAGATCTTTCCTCGGTATATTTATCTGCCAGAAAATCAGGACCACAACAAAGCTTAGCAAGTGTTTTCAATCATGTGTTAACTAGCAGTAAATCTTTTGCTTAATTTCGCTGAAAATTGTCTGCCTGTTCCCTTTCCTGTTGCCCTATCTTGTAAAATTCTATAAGCTCCATTTGATAATAACAACAGCTAAAGTTAATTGAGCACCCACTATGTACCAGTCAAGTGATTTAATTCATAACTGAGGAGGTAGGCTCTGTTATCATCCTCATTGTACAGGTGAGGAAACAGAAGCGCAGAGAGATTTGTCAACTTGCCCAAGGTCACACAGCCCAAATGGTAGAGCCAGGGGTTCATCTCAGACTGACTGATTACAGAACCCACTTTGCTAAATGCCTCAGTTTCTAAAGAAAATTTTCTCCTAAAGGAAAACACTCTAGAATAGCCCTGTCCAACACAAATATAATGTGAGTTATAAATGCAAGCTATATATGTAATTACAAATTTTTTAGTAGATACTTAAACAAGTAAACAGTGAAATGAAGTTTAATAATAATTTTATTTTGACCCGATATATAAAAATATTAACATTATTAATGAGCTATTATATATTCTTTTTTATATTGGTTTTTCAAAATTTGGTTTATAATTTATACTTACAGCACGTTTCAATTCAGACTAGCCACATTTTAGGTGTTCAGTAGGCACATGTGGCTATTGGACAATGCGGATATATAAATGGACATTATCCTTGTCCTATTTCATCAATTTTTTTGTTTCCATTTCAGCTTTAAATTTGAGTCGCAAATTATGATTGGGTCAAATAAGTCTATGTTAATGGAAAGATGGCCTGTGGGTAATTTAATGAACAGAGCAGCAGGTTAGGACAGTGGAAGGAATAAGCTTTTAGGAGTTGTAACATCTGGGTTCTAATCCCCATCTTTCCCATTATCTGCGACTCTGGCCAGTGGCAACCCTCAACTTCCCTCAGCCTCTTTCCTTATGTTAAAAAAGAGTTGATGGTTTGTGATTATTAAGGTTCTTTTCATTTCTAAAAAACTCTGCGAACTGCACACACCCTTTTCAGGGTTTTGGCTTCTGTTTCCACTTTCCACTCAAGTTCTACATGGCAGGGCTTATCCTAAGTTGGGTTGTGTTCCCTGTGCCCAGCTCTGTGCCTGATACACTGCAGGCACAAGAAGAAATGAAAATCCAGTTCTTCTTTGAGGGACCCCTAGGCGTCCCGGTTTTTGCCAGAATAACTATAGCAGCCTTAGCAATTAATTACACTTTCATTTCCTTTCTCATACTGGCCTAAAATCTTGACAATCCAAGCTTTCGGAAGGGTTATAGCCAGGATTAAAAATCATTTCCTGATCCTGTTAGCAAAGACCATAGTGCTCAGCTGTAGGCACAGCTGCCGAGAGAACCCCCCCACAAATGGCCTCGCTCTTATTACATGCTGTTCTGATGCCGAGGAGAGTTAATTAATGACTCTAAATAAGAAAACAATCAAATCTGTCTGCGGTCATATGAGTCAGAGCAGACCCAGATGGGGAGCCAGGTCTCTGGCCTCCAAGTGCCCCCGGGAAAAGCAATAGCAGCCTTCACTCCATGTGTCAGAACCCTGCAAATCCCCAGCCTAGAAGGAGAAGGAATGACTCCAGGAGGATTGGAGACCCAGCTTGATGCCAAGCATTTTCTTAAAAGGCCAGGCCCCCTATCTGCGTGTTGTGCAGAGTGAGGTTCAGGGAGAGGAAGAACAGCATGAGTCTGTTTCTCTCTATTTTCTTTAGATTCCCAAACCTACAGCTGCTGAATGGGGAGTTCTCAGGCACAGGCCCTTGGTGTGTGTGGCAAGATTGGTGTAGCTGGCACTGCCACCTTGGGAAGACTGAAGGACATGTGGCCTGAAGCCCATCAAGCCCCAAACCTGTCCTCCCTCAGGAGTCCTGCAGCCACATATGACGGCAGAACTCTGATTCTGAGGACATGGAGGCAGGAATGTGATGCTTCCCTGAGATTTGTTGAGGTTAACAGCCGTGAAAACTTTTATTTCGGTGTTAGAGGCTTTGCTGTGAAAATCAGAGAGTGGAATAGGTGGAAAAAGCCTCTTAACATTATCCACGTGTCCTCAGAATTGGACAGGATGCTAGCAAATAAAGACAAGCCTTACTTTTGGCTCTGTACGTACTCTGGCAAATAATAACAGCCTCCTCGTGGTTCCCCCCCTCCCCCATTCTTGCAGATTATTAAAACTGGTAGTGTTGCCATCCAGGCTTGGCTCCCTGTGAAATTTTTCCACTCTGGAAAGAAAACCCTGGGCTACTGGCCATGCGGGTCATTATGCTTTCCTCTTCTTTGGTAATCAACTTCAGGTAACAAACTTTTTGTCAGGATAATATGTAAAGTGTGTGGTAACAATCCTTGATGAAATTGAAAGGACTTTTTGTGGTTTCTGTCTGAATTGTAGTGGGCCCCAATCCCATTCCTCTAAAATTTGGTTAGAATCTCACATAGAAATGGCCCAACACTTCAATTTCACTTCTAAAATAGGACAAAAAAACAACGGTAAGAAGGAGGCTCCGGAGTTCAAGAGACCCAGATTGGAACCTAAACTCCGTCCCTTCTGGCCTGTGTGATTGTGGGCAAGCCCCTTTCCTCTCAAAGCTTCATTTCCTCATCTCGGAGGTGGGAATAACACCACCACCCATCTCACGAGGCTGTGAGGATGAAATACGTTCTCACGTGTGAAGAGCCTGACTCGGAAACGTTTCTTCTTATTATTAGCTCATCACTCTTTAAATAGGGATCGCCAAAGGGTTCATTCGAAGTGATGCGCTGGAAGCCTCCACAGCATTATGTGATGAGCTTTGGGAAAATCCTCACAGAGGCTGGCTGTCGTCCTCAGAGCTGGCCTCATGCCCTAAAATCCTCCCTTCTCACTAATGGGGCTGAGGCCAGTGCTGTACAACCTTGGACAGCTCCACTCCTTAGCCATTGCCGGCTGCCTGAGGGTGCAAAATGCTTGGGGGAGATTTTCCCAAGAAAGGTTGTGTTCATGAGAGGGTTTAGGATTCACCAGGGCTGCAGTCTCCCAACATGCATGCCACTTGCATTCTTCAACTAACCTCAGGGAAGCATCACATTCATGCCTCCTGGAATATTCTGAGGGACCTGGCCTCTGAAACCCATGAAGTCTACTCATAGATTTACTGAATCTTCAGGCCCTTTCCTTCTCTCTGATGAACTCCAAGGATTTTTTTTTTCCTCCCCAAGGAGAACAGAAACACCACCCACATCTTCCTGTATCTGATGATATTTCATTTGTTTGGCTTCAGCATAAGGATTAAAGATTCTCGATTAACTTCAAGTGAAAGTAATAATGTGTGAGCACGAAGAAAGGTTTTACAAGACAAGGAGATTCAGGTATGAATTAAAAGAAACATAAAATAACGGTATTGCCTGTAGGTGAGGTTGAGCGTCATTCTCTAATCAGAATAAAGCAGGTGGTTCAATTTATGAAATAATTTAGTTTTTCACTCTCCAATGCAGAACACAATATACAGTCACCTTCTGAACAGGCAGGGAAGATATTAAGTCCTATTTTTACTTTATGATACTGAGTCACATAGTTCAATGCAAATCACATGGATGCCAAAGTAAGAACAATACCAGGTATTTAAATACCTCCTTTCCTTTGAGGAGCTTAAAAGAGTTTGTGGCTGCGTGAAAGCCCTTTAGGGCAACTCCCGGAGAAGGGACACTGTCACCAGGTGGGCATTTGAGACTGAGCTCATCTCATCCATCTCACCCATCTCCCACACTCCCATCATTAGGCCTGGAAGAGCCAGTGTTTGCCAGTTCTTTATAGTCTCCCGATACCTGCATTTTCTGGGCCACATTGCCAACTAGGAAAAGAAGGCTTATGTTTGAAAAATATGGTATTGACCAATAAGAGGAAGAGAAGAGCATCAAAGTGAAATAGGGAAAAAAGGAGAAAGAAATCATAGCGTGAGAGGAAGAAACAGGAAAGATGCTTACACCTCTCTGATTTTGATAAATGTTTTCTATGCATTTTCCTCATAGATGGATTTGATGCCCAGCCCCAACGGGATGAAAACATAAACAAAGGCCTTTATTTAGGCCCCCTTTAAATATTTCCCTGTGGGTAAGGACAGCGGCAGTCCCACTGCTAGAATTAGCTTGAAGAAACTGCAGACAAGCACATCAGCTCAGGACTCCAAAGGCAGACAGGGAGTTCCCAAATAGAAGGGCTTATGGTTTTCACCTAACAATGCTCACACCCACCCTGAACCTCCGCACCATGGTTTAGCTTCTTCCCAGCAGAGGTCGCTGTGGATACTGGCAATGGATACTTGAGACTGGACGTGGCCGGGCTGGGTGGTGGCTCCACTGTCCGCTCTTCTTGTGGTTCCACTGGGAAAGGTGGTCTCAGGCAGGGATTATATCGAAACACAGCACCTTTGTCATGAAAGTACTATGAGGCTGAGGTCACTTGCTGGGAGTGGCAGGTCTTGGAGGGCTGTTCTCATCCTCTGAGGGTGTCTTCCCACAGCGGTACCTCAGTGTCACACCAGTACCCTCCCTGCAAGTGTACCTGGTGTTACTGAGAGGCCACCTGTCACTGACCAGCAACCCCAGCCCATGGTCCTTCCAGACACAGAGACCAAAGTGACAAAAGTTGTCTTGCTGCACAATCTTGCACCGCCTTCTAAGGGACTCCATTGATTCACACTCCCAAACCCCACTTGGCAGCCTATGCTGGTGATGGGTGCAGAATTCTCCTCAGCCTGAATATTCTGAGGGATGGAAAGGGCAGGGCTCTGGTGAGGGTGTGAGGTTCAGACCTGAGACCGCCCCCCGCAAAGAGCCCACATTCTGGGTCACACCCAGGCATGCAGGCCAGGCCCAAGGTGGCCTGAAGCTACCTCCACCCTGAGACATCCACTTGGACCCTCGTTCATTACTGTGGCTGAGAGTGGAAGCAGAGACCACCCTGCACCCATCCCCATCCCCAACATCCAAGGCCACCAGTGAGTGGTGGTTCTCACACACACCCAGCCAGATGCCCAAGCTCACCATGACACGCAGCGAACACTGGAGCACTCACTTGTGCATTCTACCCAGTTATGCACATTCACACACACACACTGACCCATGCACACACCATTACCCATGCACACACACTGTGACACACAAACACACTCAAACCCGGGAACCAAATTTGACTTATCATGGCTGATGGCACGTGTTGGGGTGGGGGTGGGGGTCGGGGTCCACTCAGGATATCCCTCTGGCCCACTCAGGACTGTTGAACCGTGGGCCCTTCCCCGGGAGATGGAGTCCCCCAACTGTCCACATCCTTCTGGTCCCAGGTCTTGAACGCCCCCAGAAGGGACCCTGGTTACCATCGCACACATGGCATCAGGGTGCTGGGCTGGCAGCGGGTGGGGGGGGGGGTTGGGGGGGTGCGGAGGAGAAGAGTGCGGGGCATAGTGCCCTGCCCGGGCTCAGCCGCCTCCTCTCCTGGGATTTTCCATCTCCGCTCGCGCGGGCCTGTGTGGAGCGAGCGCGCTTTGTCTCCCGCCCGGCATCTGGCACGTTTCCGCGGAAGCTCCCCGCGCCGCGCCCGAAGCCCCCCCTCTCCTGGCCGCGCCCCCCGCTCAGCCCTTGGCGCAGGCCCGCCAGTGCGGCGACCGCCGCTTTGTCCTCCCGCGGATGCCAGGGCGGAGAGCGAAGCCCCGTGGCCGGAGCGCCCGGCGCGTGCCGGGGGTGTAGGTCTCCGCGCCTGATTTGGGGCGCACCCTGCGCCGAGGGGAGCAGCCCCTAGGGTCTGCGGACGCGGGGGGTGTCTGCCCGGAGCTCCAGGGTGCCTGCGAGGGACCGCCCTGTCCCGCCCCGCACCCGTCCGCCCGGGTCTAGCTCCCCTCCGGGTGCAGGAGCGCGCGCCCCCGGGGCGGGGTGGGGCGGGGTAGGAGGGTGGTTTCGACTTGGTGTCCCTGGCCTGGATCCAGGTAGAGAGGGCCTCGGAGATCAGACCGGGAGGGCTCCGGTCGGGAGGGCTCCCTCGATCCCTCTTACTGTCCCCCACCGCACACCTCGCCCCCAGGCCACTCCGACCTTAGGCGCCGGGCGAGCGCGGAGGACCCCGAGAATCCGTCGGTGCTTTCCTGTTCCCGCGACGCCAAGCAGGTGCAGGGAGGTCCCCCGCCTTTGCCTCTTACGCCCCAATCCCCTCTCCCTCAATAACATAGGCGGGTCCAATAAGAGGGGGGAAGTCCCCTGTCTCCATCTATCCCCTCTTCACAAAACCCCGGGCTTCGGGGACAGGGTGGGCACGGGGAAGGGTCATCCCGATTCCCAACAGCCCTTCCCGAATAACCCGGGAGGGTCTGGGCAGAAGGAATCCTGTGGTCTCCTCCATCACAGCCAGACCCCCTTTGCAGCCTCAAGCAGCCGAGGTCCTGTGGGGAAGGGTCCCTGCCTCCGGACCTCCATCCCTCCCGTCCTCAGTGATCCAAGCAGCGAGACTTCAGACACCGGGGAGGGAGGCTCCCAGCTCCGGACGCCCCCAGGAGAGACGGGGCGGGGGAGTGGCCCCTCAGCTTGCCCCTCACACTCAAGAGCCCCCTCCACCATAAAACAAAAACTAACCCAAGCCGCTCCGACCTCAGGCGCCGGGCTAGAGGGAGGCCGGCCAGGAGTCAGCAGCTCCCTGGGACAGATGGTGTGGAGGGCGGCGAGGACAGGTCCCATCAACTCCCCAGGCCCCCCCACTCCCTCTCCAATAAAACAAACGCGAATTCAGCAGCACCGACCTCAGAGAGGCAGGAGAGCGGTCAACGCCAGGCAGTGCACCCAGCTCCGCGGGGCTCCTTGCGGCTTCCCGAAGGTAGTTCTCGCGGCGGCGGCGGCGGCGGCGGAGGCGGCCGCAGCTCCCGCGGCTCCCGCGTTCCGAGCCTCCCTCGGACTCAGCACCTGGAGCGGGGAACAGCTCCGCGCCTCATTCCGATGGCCCCGCCTCCTGTGCGCCGCCATAGCCAATGGCGACCGGGGCCCCGCCTAGGAGGCCGCCCACTGGGGGGGGCGTCTTCCCCTCACCCTTCGGCTCCGCCCGAGGGTTCCTAGGTCTCTCTGTCAAGACCACATCCCCCAGAGACCGCCTGCGTTTTCGCACTGCCTTCTGGAACTTGTAGTCCTTCATGGACCCGGAGTGAGCTCCTGCCGCGGCAAGGTGGCCAGAGATGGACTGCATTTTCCAGGATGCATTGAAGAAACGGAGGCTCTGAGGAGGGGGGGGGGGGGGGGGGACTGTTTCCATAGCAAAGGCGGCTGGTTGCAGATGGCTGAGGGAGAGAGGGGAAACCTCGAAGGATTGTGCGTGACTTCGGGAGCCTCTTGGGAGGCCGTTCGGATTCTTTTCTCTCTTTGGTCCCCACCCCGGAATTCGTGGCCTTAGTTTTACTATCTGAGAAGAAGGCGTGGAGCCGTCCCCCCCGCCCACACTCCGCGGTGATGGGGCAAATCCAGGGCGAGCAGCTTTGGTTTGCCCAACAAAGGTGAGAGGGGACGGAGGAGACCTTCCCACCACATTCTGAACTTTATCCCTTTACTTTTTTTTGGTCTCTATCTTGTCATAGGAGAGGATGTTATTTATTTATTTATTTATTTATTTATTTATTTATTTAATCATAACGTTTGGGGCCATGAAAGCCTTCGCATCCCCTCTGCCCAGGTTCTGGCCTCCTTCACGCCAGATACCGCAGCGCTTCCCTGAGCGTAGCCAGAGGGCGCTTCTCCTGCTTCAGATCCTTCCCAGGCTTCCCATTACCTCAGGCATGAAACCCACACTCCTCCGCATCCTTGGAAAAACCCTTCAAGATCTGGACTCCGCTTTCTTTCCTTTTTTTTTTTTTTTTTAACCTTTGGCATCGGATATTCCCAGGTCTCCCCTCCAAGAACTGGCCCGGCCCGACTCCTCCAAGAACTAGCCTCCCAGATGAGGCGGGTTCCGGGAGAAGTATGGCCTTACACTCTGGTGGCAGCCAGGACTCCACCTTATTGCAACACTGAACTTCTTGGGAAGCAGAGAAGCCTTAAGAACCCGTTTTCTGTTACTCCCGTGGGCCCCTCCACCCTGCATTTGGCTAACTCTTTAGACTCTTCAAGCCCCAGCCTAGATGCCTGCCTTCGTGTTCGGTACCCCACCTTATGTTTGCGCAGCGCCCTCTCCTTCCCCTGTTCTACTGGCGTGCTTATCTATCTTCCACATTAGACTATAAGACCCACAGAGCAGGGCCCATGTCTATATTATTCATACTTGCAGTACAGTGCCTGGCACATGGTAGGCACGCAATAGATATTTGTTGAATTGCAAATGAATTGAACTTTAATTGAGTTTCACTCATGCCTTCATAAACTTGATTTCCTAAGCTTGGGTGTACCCCAGAGCTGGAAGTGTTCAACTAGAGGGATGCCACGTGTTTGAAGAAATGTTTATGTCATTCTTACAGTGGATTGGAATTTTGCCTGAATGCTGGAGGGCCCTTCTCCAGTCCTTTTGACGTTAGGGAGTGATAGATTCATGCCTTTTCCTTGGAAGTCCTATAAATTCTCTCCTAAATGTCACCAGTTCTTCTTGTTCCTTTTTTTTTTCTTTTTTTCCCCTGGTTGATAGCCCTTCTCCTTTCTGTGCCTAGATGCCCTATACCCCACTGTCTTTCTGGGAAATATCTTCTGACCCGGAAGTAAAGATGGTCTGAGATTCCTGCCCATCTTTCAACCCTCTGTTCAGCTTCATGGGGCCTTGGTGGTGATGTCCCACCTTGCCAAGTAGCATCTTCTCTGAATCTTTCCCCATTCAGGGCCCTGGTGTTGACTAAATAGTCCAATTAATCCCACACATGCTTCATATGTCACTTTACCCAGGCATTTTGGGTGTATTTCAGCTAAAGCATTCTTGGGAGAATGCCTTAATAATATGGGAATAATTTGTGGCCAAAGAAGTAACCAGGGGGACTATTACCCTGAACCTGATTTAAACCAAAAAGACAGAGCCTGAGCAAAGGTAACTCTGTCATCCTTGAGTTGATGACATCCAGGGAAAGAAGGCTAGCATGAGGGAGAGAGTAAAATGGATGGCATTTAGGGAAGAACTAATGACCTCTAAGAGGCATGGCAGAGGGGCTTTGATCCTGGGTCAACCAGGAGGGAAAGCCGTTGGAGCTGGACGAATAGATGGGACCTCATTACTGAAGATAGAGAACTGGAAGGAGGCAGGGGGAAGTGGGATTTGTCCTGAAGCCTGATTCTGTGGATGCAGTGCGAGTAGAGGCTGTTGGAAAAGTGGGTAAGGGGAGGACTACGCCACAGGGCAGGCATTAGCACAGTATGAGCAAAGGTTTTAGAGCCACGGCTGAAACTCTAGAGTTCGTTTTAGCCCTTCAGGAGTAGTACTAGTTTTCAAAAATTTGTTACAAATAAGGGGAAAGTTGGGTTCCACCAGTCTTCTTAAACTAGCATCTGCTCAGCCAACCAGAGTCACGAAACCTGGGTTCTAATTCTAACTTTGCCTCTGATTTGATATGTGATCCTGGGCTGGACCTGTTTCATCAGTTGTAAAATGAAATTTATTGGTGTTAGGAAGCAGCTAATAAGGTTGAGGTGGGGGAATTCAAATCTATTTACTAGCTGTGTGGCCTTGCACAACCTTCTCAGATCTGCAGTTTGCTTACTTGAAAATATTGTAATGGATAAATGAGATGCCTTATGTAAAACATAAGTATCAAGCACTTAAATATTAATCCGGTTCCACATTTTTTATCTTGCATTATCAGAAATTGGTTTGACTGTGAATAAACAGGCAGGAGGTAATGCCCTTGGTAATCTGAGTTCAAACCACCATTCTCTTGCTAGTTGACTTTGGTCAGGTATGACTTTGGTCAGGTATATGCTCAATATATTTGTTTTGGCCCTAGCCAGTTTGGCTCAGTGAATAGAGCATTGGCCTGTGTACTGAAGGTTGTGGGTTTGATTCTGGTCAAGGATATGTAGCTCAATTGCAGGTTTGATCCCCAGCCCTGGTTGGGGTGCATACGGGAGGCAACCAATTGACGTGTCTCTCTCACATCGATGCTTCTCTCTCTGTGTCACTCCCCTTCCCTTCCACTCTCTCTAAAAATCATTGGAAAATGACCTTGGGTGAGGATTAAGCAAAATATATATATTTGTCATTTTTTAGAGGTGATTTAGAGCAGAGAACATTAAGAGAATAGAATTCTAGATACTTAAAAGCTAGAGTTTCAAAGTTTGTTAGAGGGGGAAAAGGTCTCAGTAAAGTTCCATAGGTCTTCTAATTAGGGGATTAACCAGAATGCTGAATCTCAGACATGGGGTTGGAATGATTAACCAGGGCTGGGTCCCAAAGAGCCTGGTATACCAGACTGAGGAATATAATCTATAATAATAAAAGTGTAATATGCTAAATAGACCAGATGTCCTTCCGGATGAAGCTAGGGCTGCAAGGGAAGCCTGGGTCCTGGTTGCCAGAGGGAAGCTGGTATCGGCAGCCAGGGGAAGGAAGTCCTACTTTTGCACGAATTTTGTGCATCAGGCCTCTAGTTTTATTCTAAAGATAATGAAAGTTTTTAAGGAAATGTGCATTTTGAAAACGGTCTAGGGTAGGGGAGGCAAACTTTTTGACTCAAGGGCCACAATGGGTTCTTAAACTGGACCGGAGGGCCGGAACAAAAGCATGGATGGAGTGTTTGTGTGAACTAATAGAAATTCAAAGTAAACATCATTACATAAAAGGGTACGGTCTTTTCTTTCAATAGTTTTATTCATTTCAAACGGGCCGGATCCGGCCCACGGGCCGTAGTTTGCCCACGGCTGGCCTAGGGCCTGTGTGGAGAAAGGTCAGAAGATGAGTCTGGGATGTAGGTCAAAAGTGATCCAGCATCATTACTATGAAGATGTAAGAGAGGGGGTGGATCTGAGATGTATAAAGAGGTAAATATTCAAAGGACTTTGTGAGTGATGAGTTGAAGGTGTGGAGGAGTGGTGAGTCAAGGATGATGCCCAGATGTCTGCCTTAGAAAGCTAGGTGGGTAGATGGTGGTGTTTTCCTCTGAATGCGGAATAGTAAAGGAGCAGGTTTAGGCAGGAAGAGGAGAAGATGAGTTTGAGGTGAGTGGGAGACATCCAGGTGAAATGTCTAGTAGGTGATTTGGAGCTTATCTTGGGAAAATGCCTTAATATATGGGAATAATTCATTCATGGCCAAAGAAGTAATTAGGGGAACTATTACTCTGAACCTAATTCAACCCAAAAAGACAGAGCCTGAGAACTTGCCATCCTTGAGAGAACTGATCTGAAGAAACTCTTAAGTTATCATGTTATCAATATATACATCATAATTGAAGCCACGGGACTGGATGAATTCCTTCAATAGAGAGGGCCAAAGAGAAGACCAAACTCCCTTGGGAAATACCCACATTTATGGGGCAGGTAGAGGAAGAGGGCCCTGAAAGGAAAAGTGAGAGAATAGTCAGAAAGATAGGAGGAGGAAACGGACATCTCTCGTAGCAATATGTTTACGGGTACATCTCCTAGGGCCGTGGTCGGCAAACTGTGGCTCACGAGCCACATGCGGCTCTTTGGCCCCTTGAGTGTGGCCCTTCCACAAAATACCACGTGCGGGCAACAACATACAAACCTGACTTACCCAAACTTTCCAAGGAGATGCAAGGCCATTGTTCACATTAGTGTTTGTCAGTCATTGTCATGATTTAATTTTATGGATGTTGTAAGGTAAATTGTAAGGAATTTAATTTTATCAATAAATAATATCGTTATTAAGTATGATATCAAATTTTATTCAACGTACCTATAGTTTAACTTAGACTTAAAACTTTAAAGTTGATTAAGTTAATTTTAGGGAACGTTGTGGAGTGAAAGAAGATGTAGTGTCGAGGATTGAGAAAGGTATGTTGAGATGGTTTGGACATATAGAGAGGATGAATGAAAGGAGATAGACGAAACAAGTATACAAGACGAGTGTGGATGGAAGAGTTGGAAGGGATCGACCTTAGCGAACGTACCTCAATCAGATTGAGGACATTTTTAGCAAAGGCCAGTTTAGGAGTACCCTAATTAAGTTAATAACAATGTACCTAGCTATATAGTTTAAGTTTAAAAAATTTGGCTCTCAAAAGAAATTTCAGTCGTTGTACTATTGATATTTGGCTCTGTTGACTAATGAGTTTGCCGACCACTGTCCTAGGGCAAAGGAAACTAAGGAGAAAATAAACAAATGGCACTACATCAAAATAAAAAGCTTCTGCACAGCAAAAGAAACCATCAACAAAAGGAAAAGGGAGCTCACTGTATAGGAGAACTTTTTGGCAATGACACATCTGATAAAGGGTTAATATCCAAAACATATAAGGAACTCATACAACTTAACAGAAGGAAGACAAACAATCCAATTAAAAAATGGGCAAAGGACCGAAATACACACTTCTCCAAAGTGGACATACAGATGGCCAAGAGACATTTGAAAAAATGCTCAAAATCACTGATCACCAGAGAGATGAACTTAAAATGACAATGAGGTATAACCTCACACCGGTCAGAATGGCTGCCATCAAAAATCAACAAATGACAAGTGCTGGCAAGGATATGGAGGAAAGGGAATCCTAGTGCACTGCTGGTAGGAATGCAGACTGATGCAGCCACTGTGGAAAACAATATGGAGTTTCCTCAAAATATTAAATATGGAACTGCCATTTGACCCAGTGATCCCAATTCTAGGAATACTAGTATATCCCAAGAAACTCGAAACACCAATCAGAAAAAATGTATGCACCCCTATGTTCATAGCAGTACCATTTACAACAGCCAAGATCTGGAAACAGCCCAAGTGCCCATCAGTAGATGAGTGGATAAAAAAGCTGTGGTACATTTATACCATGGGATACTATGCAGCAGTACAAAAGAAGAATCTCTTACCCTTTGAGACAGCATGGAGGGACCTGGAGAGTATCATGCTGAGTAAAATGAGTCAGTCAGAGAAAGATAAGTATCACCCGATCACGCTCATACGTGGAATCTAAGTAACAAAATAAACTGATGATTGGAGTGGATCCAGAGACGTGGAAGCATGGAACAGAGTGCGGAATCTCGGAGGGAAGGCGGGAGGTAATCACCCAAGGACCTTGTATGCATATATACATGGCCCATGGACACAGACAATGGGGTGGTGAGTCCCTGGGGCAGGGGGTCGGGGAGGGCTGGAGAGAGTCAATGGAGAGGAAAGGGGGACATATGTAATACTTTCTCCAATAAAGAATTATTTTCTTAAAAAAGAATGAAAGATAGGAAAACCAAAGAATGGTATGCCACAGAAGCCAAATGGAGGAAGTGAGGTCACATGGTGCAGAATGGTCAAGTCAGCCAACGTCTGAACAAGTGAACACCAAGTTTAGTAACCAAGAGGTCCCTGGCAACTTTGGAGAGGTTCAGTGGAGTTGCAGGGACAGAAGTCTAAGTGCATGGGAAGTGGATGTAGATAACTGTTGGGAGTTGTTTTGAAGGAGAGGAAGGAGAAAAACAGAGAGGATGTAGAGTTGAGAGAGAATTTTGTTTTAAATCGGGAGAGAAAAGGACATTTAAAAATGCTGGTGGGGGAAGGTTAGTTGAGGTTACAGGAAAGAGAGTGATTGAAGGAAGCAGAGAGGTCCAGTAGGAGAGTGGGAAGTGAGAGGGTTCAGAGTGAGTCTCAAGCATGAGGAGGGCCCAGGTTTCCTCTAAGATGGGAGGAGAGAAAGGAAGGCGGAGTTGGAGATGCCGTTAAGTCAGTAGGTTGGTAGGTCCGTGGGAAGCTTATAGAAAGAGGAAAATATTCAAGATGGCCACTGTGGAAAAAAGGAGGGAAGGCTAATAGCAACCCACAGGGACTGAAGGGCAGTGGTGAGAGCCTGCTGAAGTTGGGGGCACACATATTAAGGCATTCTCCCAAGATAACCTGTGTGGTTGTGGGCTTTTTTCCAGCATCTCATCAGACCTGAAATAGACATAGAGAAGGCTACTGGTGTGGCTGATCCAGGGCTGAGCTTTGTTGGACAAGGGAGACTAGAAAGCAAGGAAGTGGAAGTGGTGGTCCACAAGAGGAAGGAGGTGAAGCCAGGATGGAAGGGACAGATGGGAGGGGTGGGGTTCTCAGTGGAGGGAGAAGGTAGATATGATGGGTGGGAGGGAAGAGTAGGAAGGGCAGTCGAGACTGGTCAGAGGTGAAGGAATTCTGGTCAGGGGCGGCGTCAGGGTGGCTGGATTGGACAGAAGAGCTCATGGGATTAAAACACAAGCTCTCCCAGAAAGTTGGCTGCTTTGAAGGAGAGAAGGACCCCTAGTGGGCTCTATGCCAACCTGTACAGTGAATGGGAAGTTAACAGATGATGACAAGGAGTAGGGGTAGGGTGCAGAGCCCTCTGACAAGAGTGTCACAGAAATCAAGATGTCAGGGAACTAAGAAGAAGTTTTCTTACCCAAGTCATGAGGGTTAAGGAGAAAGAGAACCAATGAGCTTTCTCATACATTTTTACAGAAGTATTATCTCAACATCATCTAAAAACGATTAGTTTTATACACACCTAAAAGTCAGGATGTCTAGGAATAAAATTAACCAAACAAAAGACATTTCCATATTTCATAGTGAAGTTGTATCAACCAAGTTCAAGGGTAGTGATTCTTACAATTTATATTTTGGTGTAGTGTGTAGATTTAAATATGTGCATATCAACTAGAAAATGTGTTTGAGAATTTTGCAGATTTCATTTCTTAGCAATGATTTGTTTTCTCAGTTTAGAACATAAATTAGAGAGCTTGTGTTAATTTTTTTCAAATGTAGAGCTTAGAGCTTAATTCATGCCTTTGAAATGCCATGAATTTGAAATGCAGCCATTTTCCTTTCTGCATCCTTGAAAAGGATTACAAGGATTTTATTAGTTTTTCAGATAATCTTGCCAGCACATACAGACTTCCCACAAGGGTCTCCTATCAGTAAGGTTGGATTGTGAGTAATGCTGCAGAAGTGTTGTGCATGAGATATTTAAGACAAGTCAAATAAATCCAACTTTAGGATTTCCCAAACAGCAGCTTAGTTCACAATTATGGGACTTGATATAGAATATGAAATGTGTATCTAAATGTTAATTGAGAAAAATGATCCCCATAATTTCCAAAGAAAAAAAGGATAAAATCAGTTAATTGCTCTGAGCAATTTCTGTCTTTAAAACAAGGCGATGTTATTTAAAAATATTTCTGTATGGTTGATAAATCTTTGTAATCTTGAAATAAGCCTGCTATTCCTGCCCCTTGGAACAGTGGGTGTTCAGGAAATATTTTGTGAATCAATTCATGAATGTTGTGATAATCTGTCCATGTTTAAAAGTCTTCCTTTCATCTCAAACTTTTATAAATATTCTTATATAAGGGTTGGTTCTTTTAAAACGTAAGTCAGATCATTTCACACCTCTACTCAAATTTCTCCAGTGGCTTCTTTGTCTCATTGCAAACAAAACCTAAAGCCCTCAGGATGGCCTATAGCAGCAGTTCTCAACCTGTGGGTCACCAACTGTGGGTTGCGACCCCTTTGGGGGTCAGTTGACCCTTTCACAGGGGTCGCCTAAGACCATCGGAAAACAAAAATATAATTACATATTGTTTTTGTGATTAATCACTATGCTTTAATTATGTTCAATTTGTAACAATGAAAATACATCCTGCATATCAGATATTTACATTACGATTCATAACAGTAGCAAAATGACAGTTATGAAGTAGCAACGAAAATAATTTTATGGTTGGGGGTCACCACAACATGAGGAGCTGTATTAAAGGGTCGCGGCATTAGGAAGGTTGAGAACCACTGGCCTGTAGGGTCATATACACGGACTCCTGTAGCCTCTCTGCCTCATCCCGGAGGTTCCCTCTGCTGCAGCACATTGACCCTCCATGCTCTTCCTTGTTTGCCTCAAGTACACTCTATCCCAGGGGTGGGAAAACTTTTTGACTCGAGGGCCACAATGGGTTCTTAAACTGGACCGGAGGGCCGGGACAAAAGCATGGATGGAGTGTTTGTGTGAACTAATATAAATTCAAAGTAAACATCATTACATAAAAGGGTACGGTCTTTTTTTTTTTAGTTTTATTCATTTCAAACAGGCCTAGCCTCAGGGCCTTTGCACTTGCTGTTCCCTCTGCTTTGAAGCTCTTTCCCTAGATATCCTCATGGATATTCCATATAAAATGGCAGCCTTGCCCTGGCCAGTGTGGTTCAGTTTGTTGGAGCATTGCCCCATACACTGAAAGGTCACTGGTTCGATTCCTGGTCAGGACACATACCCACATTGCAGGCTTGATCCCTGGTGTGATCAATGCTTCTCTCTCTCAAATCAATTAAAAAATACAAATATAGATAAATAAATAAATACATAAATAGTAACATACTTTAAAAAATAAATAAAAATTTAAAAAATTTAAATGGCAGCTTTTCCTCTCCTAGCACTCGCTACCCTCCAGTATTATTATCTGATATTTTATATATTCTCTTATCTGTTTATGGTCTGTCTCTCCCCCACTATTACTCCTCCAGTAATCCACTAGAATAAACTCTCCATTAGGGTAGATATTTTGTCTATTTTGTTTACTGCTGTACTCACAGAATGTGGCACAGCACCTATACATAGCAGGTGCTCAGTGAAACATGTTGAATGAATAAGAACAACACATAATCCGTAGTATATGACCCTAACACTTATTTTTTATTTTTCTGCATTACAGTCCTCATGTAGGACACATGTGTATATAACCTTTCACATTATGGAAATCATAGTGTAGATATAATTTTGAGTTCTGCTTTTATTTTTCTAACATCACATGTTATACGCATTTTCCCTTGCTAAGATTGAATTCATTTGTTCAGTTGCTCATTCACTCATTTAGTCAATGAATATTTAATGAGGCATTTCTATGTTCCAGACAGTACTTGGTCTATAGTGGTAAACGGGACACAGGACTTGCCCTCGAGGAACAGAGATTCTTTATAAATGCAATCTGTAATGGTTGCCTTATAGTCCATCAAATATCACACTATATTTATCCTCGCCCCTAGTTAAGATTTTTTATTACTTAAAATAATGTAATGAAATACTCCAAGTTTATAGCAATTACCCTTTACAAATTATTCTTTAAGGTAAATTCCCAAATGAACAGTTATTGAGTTAAAGGGTTAAACATGGTTTTGGTGTTTTTATACCATCTGCCATATTGATTTCAAAAAGGGCGGTACCCATTTTGCCCAGTTGCCAGCATGAATGTCCCTGCTTCATCACAGTCTCTCCAGCATTAGATATTACTTTCAGTTTTGGCTAATGCAGAGTATAACATGACCCTTCCTTTTATTTATAATTTATGTCTATTAAGAATGCACATTTTTTTGTTTTCTTCTTTTGTCACTGGTTAGTTCAGTAGGTCCTCAGGAGGCTCTTGGAGGGCCATTGCCCTACCTTGTAGATCATGCCCAATGTCTATAGTGCACATTGGAGGTTTATAGCATCTTAGAGTTGGAAGGGCCTGCATTCATCATCTAGTTTAGTGGAAATTCTGATAGATGGCTTTCTAGCCTTTGCTTGCATAGCCTGGCAGTGAGGACCTCGCCATCTCATGGAAGCTTGTCTTGTTTTTGGCCTGCTCTACAGGTCTTGAACTAGCTTCTGGTCGTCGTGGCTCCCATCTGGCCCCATTCCTGCCCTCTGAAGCAGCAGAGCCCACATACCAGATGTTACAGAACCTCCCTGCTTTTGCTGCTCATCTCTGCAAATAGATGGCTAGAATGGTCAACTCCAGGTAAGTCTGGCAGGCCTGGTGGCAAAGACACTGTCCCAGACACAAGTCTGCACTGGCCACATCAGCAGCCTCTTCAGCTGGGTTCATATGAAACTTAAAGTCAGCTGAAATTCTAAGACCTTTATGTGGACCTGCAGCCAAACCTACTTCCTCTCATCCCACATTTCTGTAGTTGATCGTTTAAAGCCTGAAAACAAGACTTTGCTTTTCTCCCTATTTTTTTTTCAATGTTGGTAGAAAGGCTGCCCTGACCCCACTCCTGCTGTCTAAGATGGGGACAATAAGAGTCGGTCTGACAACTTCACATGCTGGCGTGATAATCAAATGAGATGAAGTTGGACATTTGTCACTCATTTTGGTTGCCTGGCAGCTGAGCCTCCTTCCTGTGTTTGAGGGATTCCGTGTCTCATGAGGTGGAGCCATTCCTTTGCAGCGAGGCCTGGGCATCAGCCTGAGCCTCAGGCTCCTCCAGTCCAACAAACTCTCTCTCTCCCCGATGCCACTCCTCACCAATTTTGAATTGGAAGCCAGTGACAGCAAAAAAGGAGGGCCTGCTTTGCACCCCTTTTAGTGCTTTGATGGGTATCTTCTCAGTTTCCAGTGAGAGTTCAATGGACAGCATCCCTCAGAAGGTGTCTGTGGTATAGGTGGCAGGGATGGTATGCCAGACTCAGTGGTCACAACGATGTCTTCTAAGACTACTGCTGAGTTGGAGTTTGGGACATCGTTCTTGATTATGTGCTTCCAAACCTGATTTTCTACCTTCCTGGAGATATTGTGACCTACTCACTATCTTTTAATTTATGCTCTTTGCTGTGCACATCAGCCAAAGTTAGTTACTTTTGCTTACAACTAAAAATTCTAACCAATACATGCAGGCTATGAAAAGTAAATGGAAAAGTGCTAAACACCACACACATACAAGATATTATTGTTTGGAATTTTGATTTCTAAGTAGTGGATGTAAGGAGAGTAGGCGGAAATAAGCCTGATTTCTCTACCTGCTAGGAGTTCAGATGGGTCTGAGGCAGGGGTGGGCAAACTTTTTGACTCGAGGGCCACAATGGGTTCTTAAACTGGACCGGAGGGCTGGAACGAAAGCATGGATGGAGTGTTTGTGTGAACTAATATAAATTCAAAGTAAACATCATTACATGAAAGGGTACGGTCTTTTTTTTTTTTTTTTAGTTTTATTCATTTCAAACGGGCCGGATCTGGCCCCCGGGCCGTAGTTTGCCCATGGCTGGTCTAAGGCATGCCTGGAAAGCTGGCCGGCATGAGGGGGTGCCGGTAGGAACTTGAGTGCTGGACACTGGCTCCACAGTTAAAGACTGACCTCTGACCCTAAGGCATCTGATGTGGGGATAGCAGCTGCCAGAAGGCCTGCTGGGCACACATAAATGGATTGGCTGCTTGCCCCTCCTACCCTTGGGCCATTACCAATAGTCAGGGCCAGGAGGTGGGGCTGGGCTGTAAAGCAGTTCACCTGGGGCTGTGCAGCTGTTCCTGCGATGCCCTCACTGGGTGGAAGAGGAAACCTGTCTGGATAGGCCCCCCACACCTGGAACCACAAAAGGGATTATGAGTAGGTTGGGATTCTATCTTGAGCTGCCCTTGTCCCACTGAACTATGGCTTGGCTCTCCAGCCCGGCCTGTGCCTCTGGTGTCCTGTCCCACGCTGCCATCTGAGTCTACCAGCCCTGGGTATCCCAGAGTGGGGCTGAGACTGGCACTGCTGCCCTGGTCAGTAATGAGCCCTTGGGAGTTTTGTGACATTAAGCACAGCTTCTCTGGGGACATCCTATTTTAAACCCTGGGTTACCACCAGAGTAGCCCTTCTGGGTATGTGTATAGGGCAGTGATGGCGAACCTATGACACGCGTGTCAGAGGTGACACGTGAACTCATTTTTTTGGTTGATTTTTCTGTGTTAAATGGCATTTAAATATATAAAATAAATATAAAAAATATAAGTCTTTGTTTTACTATGGTTGCAAATATCAAAAAATTTCTATATGTGACATGGCACCAGAGTTAAGTTAGGGTTTTTCAAAATGCTGATACGCCGAGCTCAAATGGTTCGACATCACTGGTATAGGGTAATGGTGCTCCTGCCTTAGCGATTCTGTGATTCAAGTATACACTGAACACTGGTGCTGGCCTTATCCCAGTACCGTGGTGCACCTCCAGGGAGGACCAAGATCATGATGTGTCCAAATCATGGGATTTTACAAAAATCCAAAGCCAGGGATAATGTATCAGGCCTGGACCACAGTCATATCAGAAATGTGGTAGCATCGTTCAGAGGGTTCCTCATAGAACTGTAGGTTCTATCCCTGCCATAGCCACAGATTTTTGTGATGTTAAGATCTCAACTACCAATTTTAATGTTCTTGCCAAATACGACTGTATATAATATTGTTTTGATATCAAGTCAAAACAAATCCACTATAAAAACAGCATAGAAGATAAGTTCTTAAACTTTATCATCTGATGTAAATAGCTTTTCAGTGTCTAAGTTACTCTGGGTCAGGCACTTTAAGTACCCTGACACTGTACATGCTTTCTCTTATTTAACAATCACCACAATCCTATTTATAAGATACTATTTATAAAAGTACCATATATAAGGTACCATTATAATTCCCATTTTACAGGCAGGGGAACTGAGGCCCATAGTGGTTATGGGACTAGCCCAACGTCACATAACCAGTAAGTGGCAGAGCTGGGCTGGTCATCCACCCCCTAGAGCCTGAAAACTGCCTTTCCCTCAGCCCGTTCCATTGTGGGGCAGCTCTGGCTGTTGAAATGTTTTCCCTCACATGGAGCTAAAATCTGTGTCTCCCTAAATCAGTCCTATTCCTATTTCTGCTTATCCCATCGCCTACCATGACAGTTCCTGGTCTCCCAGTCTTCCAGCTCAGGTCTCTATTAATGATCGGGGGCACCTCAGCTTCTTCCTATGGGAACATCTGGACCATTTTGTATCAACTAAGTCCTTAGGATAATTGCTGCAAGAAGGTCGTGGTTAGGTAGCTCTCCAATTCTACAAGTACTGCCATCCATTCTGCCCACTTCTGGCAGGGTTATGTCAAGAAATAGTAGACCTGCCCTAACTGGTTTGGCTCAGTGGATAGAGCGTCAGCCTGTGGACTGAAGGGTCCCAGGTTCGATTCCAGTCAGGGGCATGTACCTTGGCTGCAGGCACATCCCCAGTAGAGGGTGTGCAGGAGGCAGCTGATTGATGTTTCTCTCTCATCCATGTTTCTACCTCTCTATCCCTCTCTCTACCTCTCTGTAAAAAAACCAATAAAATATATTTAAAAAAGAAAAGAAAAAGAAATAGTCGACCCAATCACTAGTTTTAGAAGGGCATTATTAGAAAGTTCTTCTCTAAGAAAAGTGGCAGGACGACAGTCAAAACAGCAGCAGCATGATTAATACTATGCTAAGGATTGGATTGCTGCATGGGAATCTTCTGTCTCCCTTGTATTCTGACTGGAATACAGGATTCATGCGGACAGGAATTTTTGCTAGTTTTGTTTGCTGCTGTATCCCCAATGCCTACGATGGTGGCTGGAATGGCAAATATGCAAATATTTATTGAATGAATTATGAGTACAGTTTCATGTCTGATGTCACCTACTCGGGTTTCTAAGGTGTTTTGGAGAATAATGTGATCTCCCAAGGCCATGGCTTTGAATTTTGTTTTCCATTACCTCACCAGCAGTTTCTTAGTTTTATTGTGATTTTGATTCATAAGAAGATAACCTTAACCATATGCCAAATACATTGGATAAATAACTCTACCTCAAAAGCAGTTTAATTTGATCTTGTAAACCCAAGTCTACACTGAAATTTGGTTCAGCTGGATAAAAGGGCTATTGGATTTCTAGTCTTTTATCCTATGAAACACATTCTGTGACCTTCTGCTTTGAATATTGAGCTTGAATTCAAAATGTAAAATCATCAGGAAACAGCTAAATGAGGGGAATGTTAGTTAGCATTTACATTTTTTTCATTGTCTATACACAAATAGTACATGCTCATTGTTGAAAATGAGAAAATACAGGTAAGCAAAATGAGGGAAATATAAACCACTTATATTCTCACCGTTCAGAGATGGTCACCGCTACCATTTTTCTGTTATATATCAAATACTGAAATTAGCTAATATGGTGATTGACTCATTTTTTCTTATGAGAAAATGAACATGGGAGATCTGGTTCTCCACCCAGGTCGCCCTGTGCTAAGAGGAGCCCACAGATCTGAGTCCAGTAGGGCCCAGACAGCAAAGGTAAATGGATGGGGTCATCTCTAGTTTGAATCTCAGAATCTGACTTTGGAAGGTGACCCCAGAAGTGGCAGGAGGTCACAATGGAGAGAGAGTAAGGAAAACAACTTTGACCTGGCTAAGCATCCCAGATTTGACACAGAGCAGATTTCCTAGAAATAGGAGTGTGTTTTCCTAAGAATTGGAGGTGAGATAATTTTGGAAGAGTCGGCCACAAGATGACTTGCAAGTCAGAAAGGCAGAATGTGCAAGCAAGGCTTGGAGATAGCCCTCGTGCTCATTGTGTAGTTGGCTGGTTTATCCTGGACCAGTGTTCTTCCACCCTGATTTGCTAGGAGGGGACCATGTCACTTCTGGTTCATGACTCACTGTAGGAAAAGGTGGAGATCTGTGTGAATTGGACCTGAGGTCATGTCCTTGGGCATCTTAGCATCTTCCAGTTGGGGTGCAGGATTCCTGGGAAGTCAGTCATGAGCAAAAGACTCATATTTTTCTTTGAAGGTAATGTAAATTTTGTATTCTTCTCCATAAGATTTGTCTTTAAATAATAAAATAACATTAAAATAATATTTTTAAAAATCTTTAAGTGAAGTCAGTGTTCCAGGGTGCCAAGCATATAGGCACATTTTGTAACATTGGTTGAAGGAAAGAATATTGTTTACCCCAATCTACAGGATGCTCTTGCTCAGGCCATGACAAGTCTGAAAAGGAATGATGGGATCACTGGTCTGGGAGGTAAATTAATAGTCTCTGGGTACCACCTATATGCAAGATAAGATGCCAGATGTTTTACCTGCATAGCCTCAGTTTAAACACCATAACCCTACAAAGATCCATATTTCATAGGCAAGTCATTGGAGAAT
Organism: Myotis nattereri; assembly: GCF_964212035.1. NCBI lineage: Eukaryota > Metazoa > Chordata > Mammalia > Chiroptera > Vespertilionidae > Myotis > Myotis nattereri. Next base: position 13,891,707 of record NC_138090.1, read on the forward strand.
CAGATAGATTAGGTAATTTTTCAAGGTCTGAATGAAAATCCTGGTCTCCTTGGGCTCCTGTTCTCTCCATATTCCTTGCGGCCCCCTGAGGCCAGTTTACCCATCAATTTCTTGGAGGTAGCATGGAGAAAGCAGCTCACTGCTGTGTTCTCGGGCATGAAAGAAACTCCCATGTTCTGTCTTCCTGTACTGAAGACTGACATTGCAGGGATCATAGGGCTTGACTGTGGGCAGAGGAAGGCAGCACCTCTGGGGGCCTGGAGCACATCCCTTGTTCCTGAGTGGGCCAAGTAGGGGCACACGGGGATGCTCCAGGAGGAAACGAGCCCACGTGCCAAGTTATTTCAGGATAGCATTCATTCAGAATCGTCGTTGGCATTTTTAGCTTGTTTAATCTTTTGAACTTTGTTCCTAGCCTGTTATGACTTAAGTTCAAGTTGTTGTTTTTCAGGTTTACTGGCTCCTCTCAGCTGTGAGTTGAGTGTCCCTGCTTGAGGGATCCAACATGGCTTTGTGGAGCTCTCCAAAAGCACAAATTATAAGGCTCCAGATTATTCACAGATGTCTGGGGGTGGCTGTTAACATGATTATTCAGTGACGGCATTGCAGTCCCTGAAGCAGATGTGGCCATTCCAAGGGGAGCACACGATGCTGTTCTCCTCCCTCTTAGGTTAGCCTCACAGCACCCTCAACTCTTGCCTCCAAAACTCCTTCCCTAGGGCACAGGGCCAGCAGGTGTGTGAGAGGTACATAGGGGATTGAGCCTGAAGGCAATTATAAGTGGTTGCAAAAAGTAAGTACAGTGTGAACCCACTGTATGCAGCTTAGAGAAGGAGAGGGAGGATGCTCCTGGGTGTTAACTAGCAGTGGTGTCTCCAGGAAGGAGTACACACATCCCTCCATTCTCCTTTTACCTGTCTGCATTTTTAATTTTTCTGTCATGAACATGCATTGTTTTTCCAATAAGAAAAAAGAGAATTATAAACAAATCCTCTCACTGGCTATTTAGGTAATTCTGACTTCTTATGAGTATAAACAGTGCAGAACAGGAATAATTGGCGGAAAAATGAGTTCAAAATGATAAAGCACAGAAAAGTAGACCTCATCTCTAAATTCTGAAAAGCTAACAAAGTTCCTTCCAGATGATTAAGAGGGCTATAATACTACAGCAATACTGGGCAGCATGGTTCCTATTCAAAAAGCAACAACTAGGCTTAATCGTTTTCAACCTAGTCATTTTTTCAATAATAGTTCATCAGGTTGATCAAAGTACCACATTTAGAAACTTAAAAAGTTTTCTTTTTATGTACCTTTGGCACCAGTCACCTGCACGGGGCTGGGAAGTAAAGATGAGAATTCATCCCATTGTTACCTCTGAGTTTGTGTGGTGAAAATGAGGCTGAGAGATATAGCTGATAAGGTCGTGTGCTCACATAAAGCACTTGACCCTAGTCAGTGACCCAGAAGCAAGTTTGGGTGCAGGTTGCTACTTCAGTGTTGAAAACATCAACTACAGTCATTCAAATGGCTTTTTTATTTAATACATTTTAAGTTACAACAGAATATTATCCCTCATAAAAAAGGAAAGTGGAAAAGACTCTTTTTAAAATATATATATATTTCTTTATTGATTTCAGAGAGGAAGGAAGAGGGAGAGAGAGATAGAAACATCAATGATGAGAATCATTGATCGGCGGCCTCCTGCACGCCCCCTACTGGGGATCGAGCCCTCAACCCGGGCATGTGCCCTTGGCCAGAATCGAACCTGGACCCTTCAGTCTGCAGGCCGATGCTCTATCCACTGAGCCAAACTGGCTAGGGCTGGAAAAGACTCTTTTGTCTGCTAACCCCAGCTGTTCCCAGAGCTGCTGTTGGCTAACCAACAGTCTGGTAGCCTCAAGCCCCATATCCAGCTGTACCTTCTCTGTCTACCCTAGCCTGGAATAATCCAGCCTTCCACCTTCTCTGCGGGACTTCAGAGCTGTCAAGCTTTACTGTGACAAAAAGAAAATTAGTACCACCATGGAGATGTGGTTTCCAATTCAGCCAGCAGTTTGCCAGTCCTTTTATCCACACCTGGCCAGACACTACGCTCATTCCCCATCCTAGCTGTTCCCTGATTATCCAACTCTTCTCAAATTGTCCACCTACCGCTGTCTATATCCAACTTCTGCAGCCCTGGGAGAGTGAAGCATATCAGGTTTCAGCTCCTCTCTTCCTTGCTTCTAAGAAGATCTACATGGCATTGCCAAGACTAGCCTCCCTCTTAGGATCTCCCTCCCACCCTCCCTTGCCTCTTCCAGAATCCAGTTCAATAAATTACCCTCTTTCTTTGATTCTCTCATCCTTCCCTTGTGCCTGGTTCCTTTTCTTCGCCCTGTAAGTACATTTCTTTCCCATTTTAGAAAAGCTTACCTTTACTTTCTCTTCCTGGGCAGCTCCCACCCTGCCCTTTATAAGCAAACTTCTTGAAGTTAGACCATACTTTGTGTCTTCATTTCCTCAGCTTCTTTTACTTCCCACAAAAATCTAGATTCTACCCCTATCATTATACAAAGACTGCCCTTGCTAAGGCCACCAATGAATTTTTGATTGTCAGATTATTAAATGAATCTTTCACCTGAACGGACCTATCTGTGTGATATATATTCAGTTTCTATAACTCCTTAAAACCCTTGTAATTCCGTTGGCATTTCTTCATGCTTTTCAGTTGCTTCCTCTCACCTCTCTCTCTGACCAATTCTTAAATACTGGTGTGCCCCAAATTTTGTCCTTGAACCTGCCTTGGTTTCCTTCCATGATCATTTTAGTGAGAAGGGGTTGGGTCTGTGCCCAGTAGTTGCCCAGCAGAGAACTGTAGAAGTGGAAACCATTGGGTCTCTTTGATCTCCAACACAGCACATAGCGCTGACCCAGAGGAGTACGTTTCTAATAATGGAAATTTGGGCATTAGACCTTTGGTGGATTGGAAGCAGGTGAGTCTCGTATGTGACTCACATTCACCCAGGAGGCCATCCCTTTCCTTGCTCCAGGACTCAGCCAGCTTGGAAGCACATAGAGCTGTGCCTCATGAAGGCTGTGTGCCCACAGGGCTGCTCCGTGTCACATTCTAGAGTCTTTCATGTTGACACGCGTAGCTCTAATTCATTTGTCTTCATCTGTAATAATAAAAGCACAATATGCAAGTTGACCAAATGGTCGAACAGCGGAACGACTGTCCGGACAACCTTCTGGACGAAGCCAGGGCTGCGAGGGCCAAGCCCCTTGCACGAACTTCATACATCAGGCCTCTAGTTGCCTATAATATTCCACTACATGAATATACTACCATATCCATTCTCCTGATCAACATTAAGATTGTTCCCAGTTTTTTATATTTCCCACAATATTACTATAACAATCTCATACTTGTGAGCATGTGCAGAAGAGGGTGTATGCATCTTAAACTTTACTAGTGAATGCCGCATGGCTTCCCAAAGGTTGTACCAATGTGTACTCGACAGGTGGGGAAACTGAGGCACAGAGCAGGACAGTCACTTGGCCAAGGCCACAGAGTGGAGAAGCTGCAGAAGCTGTTGGCTCAAACCACTTTGTCCTCAAGAATAGCAATGAGTCTAGTGCCGAGCCCTGTGCCCTGGGGGAGGAAGCTGAATGTCTCTGAGGGCATGCACGCCTCTGGTCTGGTTCTCCTTTCTTTGTTCTCTTTTCAGCTGTCCTTGGTCACTCGGGGCCACATGGAGAGAATTGCCTGCTTTCAGAGGCAGGCCCATGAGTGCTGTGCTGGCTGAGCCATCCACGAGCCACAGAGGTTCAGAGGAAATTCCATTTCTCTAACAGTGGAAAATGAATGGCCCAGACAAGTCTTTATCCAGAGCTCAGCCCAGCCAGAGTGAGCCATGTCAGAGGGCGAAGCTCCCCTATGCAGCCTGACACAGGGCAGGGAGTGTTTTGCAGATCAAGAATCTGAGGCCAGGAGATCCCACAGCAAAAATTGTGGCAGAACCTGGCTCAGTGCTGGGCTTCTCGCTGGCCAGCATGGACCAGGTAGTTGCAGGTGGTTGTAGTGTCGGACTGGTGGGTGTTGGCATCTCAGCATCATTCTTATTTATTAGGAGCCTTGGAGCCACATCCTTCTTGGAACATGATTATATGTTTCTGAAACTGAATTCACTCTTTGATATTTGAGATCCTGGGATTTTGAATTGTCATATGTCTCATGTCTCATCCCAACTCTGCTCCAGATTTTGGATGATGAACTGATGGGAGCAGTTAACCTGAAATTCCTCAGGACAAGATTTACTAACTGTCTGTAGGCTGCAGGAGCTAAAAAAAAAAAAAACCAAAAACCTTTCTAAAGTGCCATACCCACAGAGTGCCATGCCCTGGGGAGAATCTAGCTTGGGCGGCAAGGTGAGTGAGCTAGCATTCTCTTCAGAGCACCCAGCAGGCTGCCTCCCTCCCCTCAGAGAGGAGCCATCTTGGTCACTGTGGCTTTCTCTTTGGTTGGCCAGTCCCATCTGTCTGGCTTGCTGTGCCCTGACCTGTCAGAGGCCAGCAATATCTCTGAGATGCTGCTGGACAAGAACAAGGGAGTCTAGGTGAGAAAGATGCCCAGTTTGACAATTGTCCTCAGCCACTTACTGAGTTCCCTGCTGTCTCTGAGATTCCTGGCCCCAGGCCTTGCTTAGCAGCTCTCAACACCTCTTAGCTCAGCTCTGGGATCTCCAGGAGACTTCCCAGCTTTAGCCCCTTTAAATCTTGAACTAAACCTGCCTCCACCTCATGCCTGCCCATCCTTGGTCCCCTCCCCATCCAGCTCCTCAGTGGTCCCTGGTTGCTTTCCAAAATTCCCGGCACTTAGCCACATCCCTGTTCTGTCTGAACCATCCTCCATCAAGTGGGGTCAGGGAAAGCCCTGTGGGATCCAGCCAGCTAACCTGATACTTGGGCAGGTGAGTATGGAGAGGGGACAGAGTTGAGTCATGTAGGAGCCAGAATAACCAGAGGACAGGGAGGGCAGCTGGACATGCAGCCACCCAGGAGTCGGGCCAAGGAAGTCCAACTCTGATATGAAGACACAGATGACACAGCCAAGGAGGCCACTGCCTGGGAAAGGTGGCTTGGAGGGAAGTGGCAAGTGAAAAGCAGAGACTGGAGGCAGCGACAGCAACGGAGGGTCTCTTGCTCTCATGCCTCTCAACTGGGGACGTGTGGGAGATGCAGCCATGGGTCTACAGTCCTGACTTGAGGATGCCCCTTATGCTGTGACACTGTTGCCCATCCTTTATTGTCACCTTTATGCCAAGTTGGGCTGCTCCTCCCTGTCCCTCCCTCAGGCCCACCTTCTGAACCTCTCTGCTCACTTGCTCACTACTCCCTATTTCCCCACAAGCCCAGCCTTTTCCCAAGCCCACACTGCTTGACCTCTAGACCCAGGCTGGTGCAGGAGTTGCCCTGCTCAGACCAACAGCATTGCCTCAAGCTTCCAGGAGAGACCCTGCTGTATGTAGCCTCTGACTCCCTTCAGACCCTCGTGGCGCTCCGTTAGGCATCACCATTCACTGAACCCAGCTAAGACACACACACACACACACACACACACACAACCCTGTTGACCTACCTACCTACCTGTTTGTTTTTGGCTGAGATGTCAGCTGCTTTCTGGGGTTCTGTCTGGGATGCTTTTGGCACCCAACCTGGCCAGCCCTGTTCTTGCTTCATGACCTCTCAGGGCTAACGTCACAGTGCTGAGGCTATGAAAAATGTGCAGGCTGGGCCTAGTCCATCTTGTTTACCACTGAATACTCAGTGCCAGCACATAGTAGATACCCAATAAATATTTGAACATGGGCTTGAGTTTCTGATAGGGAGGTGTTGGTATTAGGGTCAGGGCCCTGATGCCCCTACCCCATGCTGCTTAGATGTACGTCTGTGAGTGGCAGGTTAAACACACACGTTAAACACCAGGTGTGTCTGAGCACTGAGATGTGTCTTAGATCTCAGAACCCTGTGTCCTTCTCCATCGGACTCTGCTATTGGCTGTAGTACCCAGCTTGTTCATGCCCTCATTTTCCCCTATGCTAGTGGGGATGGGAACTCTCCTGGAAAGACCACGTTCAGTTAAAACACAAGTGCTTTGGGGAAACGTGTGCTGTGCCAATGTGAGCCTTGTGTAGGTACTTGGTCAAGAGAGAGGTCACTCGGTTTTGTTGGGGTGGCCATTCTGGGCACATGATTTCAATTTGAATTCATCAGGAGGATTTGCTAGGTTAGCTGGCTACATAGTGAGTTGTGATCGGTGTCTCCTGAGTGAGAGATCTAGAAAGCAGGCCTTCCCCACCATATGAGGGGCCAAGCTCAGTCAGGAGTGTCTGGGAGTATGGGGAGGGGGGGTGCTCCCATGTTCTGAGCCTATAGAGACATGGGGTCAAGAGGAGAACATAGATGCTGGCCAGAGCCAGACAGCAGAACTAGGTCTGTGGTGTCCACAGAGGTCAGCAGGGCATTTGTAATGGCCTAGAGAGGAAGCTCAGACTCTTTGCGACACACACACCCTCGCCCACTCACTGCAGCCTGGCCTTTCTTAAAGTCAAGGTGAACTTCCTGAGGAAATGAAGCCATAGAAGAACCCAAAGAAGAGGACAGCTCTCATTAGAACAGTCACCCTGCTTCTCAGGCATCCCCGAAAATCTATCTTAGCAGTTCTCTGAAAACCACACTATTTTGTGGATGCCCATGAGAGAATGGGTGATTTAAAGGAATGCTGAGGACACTTGTCCATCCGGTGACTAATTCCTTTGTCATTGTGGTGTTGTGATACAATAAGAAACTGGTCTTTGTCCCCAGTTCCGGGCACAGAGCTTCTAATACTCTTGTATTTTCCTGAGTGATAAAGGTGAGAGGAGCATTTTTGGTTACTCATATAAGCCCCTTGCTACCATACCTGAGTTTATGCTGATGAGATGACTTTTGGAGGATAGAGGAACCATTCCTGTGTGCGTAGGTGGTTGGAACTTTCACTCCCTCCCACCCCACCTGCAGGGAGGGGAGAGGGGCTGGACAATGAGTTTACCACCAATGGTGATGATTTGATCAATATAAAGGAACTTCCATAAAACCCTAAGTGAAAGGTTTAGAGAACTTGCAGTTGGTGAGCACAGGGAGGTGCTGGGAGGGTGGTGCATGGCATCTTTGTGCCCCTTCCCCATACCTTGCTATATGTGTCTCTTCCATGTGGCTGTTCCTGACTTGTAGCCTTTATAATTAACTGGTAATAGTAAGTAAATTGTTTCCCTGAGTTCAGTGAGGCATATAGAAAAGTATGGAACCTGAAGAGAGAGGTCTTGGGAACCTCAGTTTGCAGCCAAGTCAGACAGAAGTGTGGGTAGCGTGGGGGGCCCACTGCTTGGGATTGGTGTCTGAAGGGAGGCAATCTTGTGGGACCGAGCCCTTAACCTCTGAGGTCTGGGCTAACTCCAGGTAGTGAGTGTCAGAATTGTTTAATGTGAGGGAAAAACCCCATACATTTGGTGTCAGAAGTGTTGTGAGGAGAGGAAACAATTTTTGCTTTAGTCCTATAAATAGTAACCCCAATACATATGTTCACTTTGTGGTTGAATTTTTGAATGAAGCAGGAAAATCCACAGCGGTTGAGGGCGGATCGGAGATGTTGGCAGGACTGACAAACGGGTGGAGAATTGCATTCTTAGCCAAGTCTGTACTTTGGTTTATACAAATGCATGGGAGCCATCACTACTGAAGGCCCTTGTGGTGCTTGAGTGCAGTAAAAATTAACTCTTTCATATAGAGTTGAGTGTTTGGCCCTCAGAAAGTCCAAGCCTGCTGACATGAAGGATTGCTGGCTTGGCTTCTAGAAGAAAGAAAACTATGGATTTGGTTTAGCAATTTTCACCAGCCTCTGGGTGCCTCAGCCAGAATGACAGTTTGACCACAGGACCATAGAGACTTCAATCAGGTCAGTGTAGTCAAGACTGGAATCTGGGTTCAGCCAATTGCTGGATGAGCACCTTGCACATGGCATTGGCTTCCGGACTCCGGAATTTCACGACTCACTGTAGGTTATGTAATGACGGTCTTGTCTGACAGCTCCGACCTGAAGGGTAAGCCCTGGTGGTTCAGGAGACAAGCGTGGCTCAGCATCTTACCTCCGCCTTAGCCAGTTCCACAGCAATGTTGGGAGTAATCCTGGGGTAAGTGGCTGCACATTCCACAATCACGACAGGAATGACAGTGGTCCACGTGCTCCACGGTTGGGTGGACTCCAGGATCTGGGTGTGATCACCAGTGGGCCCTGTGATAGACCAGCTCAACTTAAAAAATGGGCAAAGGGTGTGAAGAGACACTTCTCCAAAGAAAATATAGGGATGGCAAGGAAACACATGAAAAGATTTAAGTTGAGTTGTTTATATTAATATTATATACATAATATATAAATATTTGCAAATTATATATCCAACAAGAAGGCTTGTATTTCAAGTATACAGGGTGTCCCCCAAAAATGTATACACACTTGAACAGCTGATAGCTCAATTTTGAAAATGTAAGGTATTTCAATAAATACTGCCTTGATAATTATTCAAAGGGTGTATACACATTTTGGGGGGGACACTCTATATAATAAAATTTACTATATTCCCTCTTAGAACTTAGTGACAACAATGTCTGTGGTGAAATGGCACAAGGTAACAACTATGTTGAAATATCAAGGAGGAGACTAAAAGTTATATTTGCTTGTTAAAAACAATATATGCATATATATAGTTATGTACAACTTAACAATAGGGATACTTTCTGAGAAATGAGTCATTAGACAGTTTTGTCGTGTGGACATCATAGAGTGTATTTATACAGACCTGGATGATGCAGCCTACGATACACCTAGGCTACATGGTATAGCCTATTGCTCCTCGGCTACAAGCCAATGTAGCATGTTACTGTATAAAACAACATGAGATTAAATCAATTACCAGAGAAAATGATGTGATCGTGAGAGGCAGTAATCAGGAGGTATATGAGGCTGCTGCTGACATAACACACATACTGTTTTACCGCAAACTTTTTTTTATCAGTAGAAAGAGTACACTCTAAAATAATGCTAAAAATTACAGTATAGGCCCTGCTGGGTGGCTCAGTTGGTTGGAACATTGTCCCATACACCAAAAAGTTGTGTTTGATTTCTGGTCGGGGCAGAAATAAATAGGAGGCAACTGATCAATGTTTCTCTCTCCTTTCCTTTCTCTCTAAAATCAATGAAAACATATCTTCGGGTGAGGACTAAAAAAAAAAAAGGATATTATAGTATAGTACCAGTAAATAGAGGGTGGGCCAATCTGGGTTAGTATTGTTTTCTCCCCACCACACCTCCATCTCCACCTCTTCATGAAGCCACCATCCTGTTCCAATAACTGATGTCTCTTAAGCTATTCAACCTCTGAGCCCCTGCTGCATACGTAAGCACTTGGTGAGGACAGAGGATTCCCCCCTCAGAATGCCCTGGAGCACCATCTGGCATTAATCATGGAGACAAGACCAGACAGCATACCTTTGAGGCCATTTCACTCTTTTAAATGTATATATATATATGTGTGTGTGTGTGTGTGTGTGTGTGTGTGTGTGTGTGTGTGTGTATATATATATATATTGATTTCAGAGAGAGGAAGGGAGAGGGAGAGGGAGAGAGAGATAGAAACATCAATGATGAGGATCATTGATAGGCTGCCTCCTGCACGCCCTGTACTGGGGATCAAGCCCCCCCAGGCATGTGTCCTGACCAGGAATCAAACCATGACCTTCTGGTTCATGAGTTGACACTCAACCACTGAGCCACACTAGCTGGGCAAGGCCATTTGAATCTTGATGGCTATTTAGTTCTAGTGACAATTTGTCTTCCCAGCATCTGTCTCCTGCAGTGACAGTCAAAGGACCTAGAATTCCTCACTGGGAGAGCTAACCAGACTCTTAGAATTCTAAAAACCAACTGGAATCTCAATTAGCCTGGCATTCTATTGGCACTTGCAGAAACCCATGTGTGTGGCAGGTAGGGAGAGCTCCCTTCCTGAGGGAGGGCAGGGGTTGTTGTCTTCATATCAGGAGTGAGCAAACTGAAGTTTCATAAAATTCAGTGACTTGCCCAAATCACCCAACTGGCTCATCACAGAATGTCTTCACCCCTGGGTCCAGAAAGGACCCAGGCTCAGACCTCCTGCTCCCAGGCCAGTGGCTCCCACTCTGTCAATGCTACCAGTTGCATGTGAATTTTTCTGTCAATGAAAAATTCAAACTGCTGCCGCGTATTCTTTTATGGTCTCAAAGAAAAGCAACTTCAATGGATGAACGGATTCAAAGGGTATATTTAAGGTCTTGGGTGCAAGTCAAAGAGCTAGATTTTGGGAAAGGTTGGTTTTGCCTTTTTCAAATAGATCTCTAGGCTTTATTTTTTCTTCTGTCTTTTGTTAGGTCCAGAAAAGGAGTGTGTGACCCAATAGGATTCAGGGGTCAGCTCACAGCACTGAGTCTGTGGAGGAAAGAAGGTAGAGGAGGTCTGATGTACAAAGCAGGCCCTCCAAGATGCCTCACTGTCCCCATCAAGGCCCAGGTTCCTCAGCCTGGTGTTCCCAGCCTGGCCCATTTCCAACTGCGGCCTCTTTCCCCAGCCCTTTCATCACCCCTCTGTCCACCCAGCCAGGCTGCCGCCTCCGGGACACCCACGCCCTTTACCTGATGTGCACCCTTCCCCCTTTCTCAGCTTTGCATGCATAAGTGCCCCAGTACTCAGTCCCCCGAGAAGCAGCGTGGGTCCCAGTTTCTCTCAGCTAGATGGGCCTGCTCCTGCCCTGGCATCTTCAGGCCAGGCTGTCCTCATGTGTACTAAGCCTGTCTCTGAGGCTCAGTCTTGCAAAACCTCTTCCTCCATGGCCTGTAATTAGGCCGCATCCCGTTCCCCTGTGCATAGCTTTCCCATGTGTCTTATCTCCACACCTAGACTGTAAGCTCCTCCTGGGCATGGACAGGTCTGATCCTTCCTCATGCCATCAAATCTCAGCACCTGGCATCGTCCATGCTGTACCAATCTATATGGATCGCTTCGAGTTGTTTAGCCTGCGTCTGAGTCTTGGCAGGAAGACGGGAGGTTCGCCAGCTGCAGTTTAGTTTTCCTGTGAATTCTGGAAAGGAAATGGGCAATAGTGGCACAGAGATACATACTGCACTCCCAGCTGGAGGCTGGAGGTTCATAGAAGCTGGTGTTCATCTCTGAAGGCGAGAGAAATGTGGTCCACTGAGGAGTAACCCTGCCCACAGAAATTTCTCCGTTGCTTCACACACAGGGAGGGCATGGGGCTGGGACAATCATACAGCAGGCACACAAATGCTCCACGTGCCAAACAAACACATGTGTTCACCTCCTGGAGAAGGTGCCCTGTCCTCCAAGCTGGACTGCCTGGGAAAGGATCTGCTGTGTATAACTTCTGCCCATTTGCTTGAACTGGATTTAAAGAATTCAGAAAGCATGGACATCATGTACCAGAGAGGGTATGTCCAGGGCCTGAAGGATGAACCAGGCATAGTCTTGGCTCTCAGTGAACTTTCTGCCTAACAGGGCGGGTGACGCATGAGCATATTGATCATGATGCAAGTCCCTGACAATCGCTAAAGTCAGAATCTCTTTAAGATGAGACTTCCAGAATGGGGGGGAGGGGACATCGAAGAAGGACATTTCAGGAGGAGGGTTCTGTGTAAGCAAAGATAAGGAATTAGGATCATGTAGGCATGTTCAGAGGACAGAACAGTGTCGCTTGAGTTTACACTGAGACCAGAGCTTGGGACCAGTGTGTACAAATCCTTGAAGCCGAGAGACAGAGTAGAATGGTGGTTGCCAGGGACTTGGAGGAGGGGGACGGGAAGTTGTGTAATGGGGACAGAGTCCCAGCTTTGTAAGATAAAGATAGTTTTGGAGAATGGATGTTTTGGTGGCGATTGTACAACAATGTGATTGTTTTATTACCACTGAACTGGACACAGGAAACTGGCTCAGATGGTAAATTTTATATTATGTGGGCAATTAAAAAAAAATTATTGAAAACCAGCTTAATCCTTAAGGGCAGGACCTCTGAATCAGATAGGCAGACCTGGGTTTGTTGCTTCATAGTTGGGCAACCTTGGGCAAATTTGTTTATTTTTCAAAGCCTCAGTTTCCTCATTAGTAAAACTGAGACAATGTTAAAACCAATTCATAGAGTAGCTGTGAGGAGTAAACGGAGGTATTGCCGTGGTGTGCACAGTGTGTGCCTGCGTGCAGGACGCAATCAACACATGATCACAGTTGATGCCATAAGCTATCTTTTACCTCAGGGAGCCCTACATTGATGGGGTGCGGGATCAGCAGAAAGGGTGTGATGTGAAGCCTGGTAGTGCTCAGACACAGGCAGAAAACAAGCAGTGCTGGGGGCTGTGTCAGGAGACGGTAGGGGTGCCCTGGGAATGGAAGAGACTTTCCAAAGCCATGTGGAGCCAGGAACAAGATCCACCTTCAACACACACACACACACACACACACACACACACACACACGCACAGTGATCTTGAATCCACTATCTATCCTATTTATACTTTCAATTTTTTTCTATATTTTTTGTGTTTATTTCTCTTTTGGATTGATTATTTTTACTATTATTCTTTTTATCCTCTACTAATTGGAAGTTACACACTTTGTTTCTTTTTCTTTTTCCTGTTAGTAGTTACCCTAGGTATTGCCACATGCATACTTATCAAGATCTAAAGTTAGTCAATTACTCTACCTTCCTCTTCCCTAATGCAAAATCATAACACATCTTAACTCTATTTAACCCCTCCTAACTGTTACATTATTGTCATGTACTTTAATTCTATCTTGTTTTTGTAACTGCACAGAACCCTACAATGGTACTATATCACACAGCCAATGTGTGTTTAGCTTTACCCACATATTTGCCTTTTTTTTTTTTTTTTTTTTGGCTCTTTATACCTCTTGCTTCACAGATCTTCTATCTGGGGTCATTTTCTTTCTGCCTGACAATATCCTTTAATGAGAGTTACCTGGTTACACATTCTCTCAGTTTTTGTTTGTCTGAAAATGTGTTTGTTTTGTGCTCATTCATGGAAGATATTTTCACTGGATAAAGAATTCTGGGTTGTCAGCCCCTTCCACTCCCAGCTTCTATTGTTGCCATAAGTCGGCTATAGTCTAAGTTACAAAGGACTTCTTTGGTTCTCTCTCTCTCTCTCTCTCTCTCTCTCTCTCTCTCTCTCTCTCTGTAATTCACTATATACATTTAAGCACATACTTATTTTTCTCCTCTTTTTAAAAATCCTACTTAGGATTCTTAAGATCTATAAATGATGTCTCTTATCAATTCTGGAAAATTCTCAACCTCTTTCCATTCTCTCCTCCCCTCTACAACTCCTAATAATCATAGGCCACCTTTTTCCATGTCCCTTAACCTTTATTCCACATTTTCGATCTTGTGGTCTCTCTATGCTGGTTTCTGTTGCTTATTTTCTAACCCATCTGCCAGTTTACAAATTGTGTCTTTAGCTAAGTCTAATCTTCCGCTGCATTTAAAATTTTCAGTTATGATATTTTTCGTTTCTGGACGTTCCATTTGCTTCTTTTGCAAATCTGTTAGGTGGATCTTTATAGTTTTCTATTTCCTGCAGATATTTCAAGTGTGTTTCATTGAACAGAGTCAGCATGGTTGTTTTAAAATCCGTACTCAGTAATGCCATTATCTGAAGTTCTTATACTGGTTCTTGTTTGTTGTTTCCTGGTGTGCTTGGTTATTTGGGGCTTGTGTGCTGCCCATACACAGCATATTTATTGGTGGCACTTACTGAGGCCTAGGCTGAAGACACCTTCCCCCAGAGAGGATTTGCAGATCCTGCCTGGAGCCTCAGGGTATTAGCCGTCCAGGAGCATTTTTAACTAAACTCATGACTTGGTTTTTGACCCACCCAAATGATAGAAACTTGGGCTGCTACTCTGCATGAAGACTGGCGTGCAGTTACAGCTTCTCGGGGACAGCCCCATCCCCCTTCTTTTCCATTCCCCTAAGGGTGAGGCCTTTTAGGTGCCAGCTTAATCTAGGACAAGGGTGGGCAAACTTTTTGACTTGAGGGCCACAATGGGTTCTTAAACTGGACCGGAGGGCTGGAACAAAAGCATGGATGGAGTGTTTGTGTGAACTAATATAAATTCAAAGTAGACATCATTACATGAAAGAGTACGGTCTTTTTTTTTTTTTTAGTTTTATTCATTTCAAACGCCCCACGGCTGATCTAGGAGGATCTCCTGGTAGATTCTCCACTTGGGACAGTCCCTGAGTTTTGACACTTATCCACATTCCCCCTCAAAGCCACTAAAACTGAGATTCAGATAGACGCATATCAACAAATACCCACAGAGCCTAAAGGACTTCAACACTCCTTACTTTTCTCCGCTCCTGCCTCTCCTTCAATTTTGACCTTATTCCTTTCTCTCTTGCCAATTCATTGATGCTCTCAGAAGGCGCTTTTCATATTGCATTCAGCAGTTTGGTTGTTTTCAGCAACAACATTCCCCAAAACAGTTGGCAGATCTTCTCATGCTATGTAACCTTGAATAAGTCCTTTCTCTTTTTTTGGGCCTCAGCCTCACCTACCCCATAAGGTGGCTGGGAAAATTAAATGAGAAAATGAAGGTAAAGGATCTTGCATAATGATTTGCACATGGTGCTTGTGCTTGGCATACTAAGGCCCTGGGGACTGATGCCCAGAGTTCCCCTCCTCCTCCTTTAACCCCTGAGGTACCAGCTATTGTTCGACCCCACAGACGGAAGTCTGTAGCCCAACCAAGCTGGGCCTGGTGCCAGTGATAGGGAAGGCACCTGACCACCCCTACGGGGGCGGGGGGGCGGGGGGGGGGCGAGGAGGGTGGTTTGGATCCATGGCCTCAGCAGCATACTCAGAAGCACCACCATCAGGGCTACGAGGGTGTTTGACTGCAGGAGGTTTGGATGACTTGGCTTGTGGGCTGAGCCCCTGGGAAAAAAACTCCCCTTGGGTTTAGAAATCCACTATTCCCTGAGGCCAGGAGTGCCCCCCCTCCACCCTGGAGAGCTAGAAGAAGGGAGTCCCTGGGGCCATGCAGGTGACCTCTCCCCCTGTCCATGACAGCCCTCCCACCTGGCCACCCCTGCCAACCCTGGGCACCACAGCTATCCCTGACACCAGAGTGTTTTAATGTGTTTCCAAACACACAGGCACTGCTTTCTGTGGACAGCATTTTCTCCCCAGTGAGAGTTCCCCAAATCCAAGTCTCCTGTTCCCTAAGCCTCACGGTGTTGGTTGGGGAACCACCTGTCCTTCCCTGAGCTTAACCTCAGTCATTTCTGTTCCCATGGCTCTTCTGTCTGTTCCCTGGGAGGTGAGGTGTGGCCAGGGAGTCCACTCTGACAGTGTGCACTTCAGGGTCCCAGCCCAGGGAGACCTAGATTTCAGAGTCAGGTGTTATGGGGAGCAGGTTGGAAATCATTGCATTAGCTCTAGAGTAGCCCAGGTCTAGAACGAAAAGCCCTGTGGTCCCTAAATCGTAACAAAGTCACTTTCTTTATTATTATTATTATTATTTATTGCTTAAAGTATTACTAAGAGTATTACATATGTCTCCTTTTTTTCCCTGCCCTTGACAATCCCCTGGCCTCCCCTACCCCCCAGTGTCTTATGTCCACTGGTTATGCTTATATGCCAAAGCCACTTTCTTATCAAAGGCAGCACTGTTTGCCATTTTACCTGTATACATGCATTAAATAGACAAACTTTTTAAACAAACTCATCCAGCTTAAAAAAAAAAAGTGGACTTCCTTACAAAATGGAAAGTGGATATTCAACTGTAGATAAAATATATCAATTAAGGGGCCCTAGTCCCTGGGCTTCTGCTGTTTATACTCTTTAGAAAACACAACCATTCTCAGACGGTTCAGCTATGTCCTAATTATCCAGCGGGGAATCGGTGTGTCTTCGGAGGAAAACATTACTAAGGGCTTTTAGGAAGAGCTGTCTCTGAGAAATCCCTACTGAGCACAGGCAGGAGCAGGAGGCCTGCCCCGGACTCAGGCACACATTCTTGTATCAAGAGGCAAATGATGTCACTGCGATTTTTTTTTTTAATTCCTCTGAAATTCTTTGAATCCCCAAAGCAAAGTTCGTACTTCTTTTTGTTGTTGTTGTTAAATCTTTAAATTCTTTATTAGTTAAGGAATTACAAATGTGTCCTCATTCCTCCCCCATTAACCCCCATCTTCCCCACCCCCCGACTCATGCTCTCATCCCCCTGTTGTCCATGTCCATTTCGTACTTCTTTTAAGGCATTTCTTATCTCACACCATAAGATGTTTTTCTGAGATTTGTGTTGTTTCCTTGGCCTGGACTGCTCTTTCTCCCTTAATCTGCCTGGCAGACCTCTGTGTATTACTCAGAGAGTACTCAAGCAGCCCCTCCCCACAAAGCCAGCCCTGGCCCTGACACACCCGAGAGAAAGACCATCTTACCCAACTCTGCTGAAGAGTGAGGTATGAATGAGAATGACATAAAACAGGCGCTATTTTCATCTTCCTTCCCATGTACCTATACTGGAACATTCTTTTTAAAAAATATATATATATTATTGATTTTTTACAGAGAGGAAGGGAGAGGGACAGAGAGTTAGAAACATCGATGAGAGAGAAACATCGATTTCAGTGAGAGAGAAACATCGATCAGCTGCCTCACGCACACCTCCAACTGGGGATGTGCCCGCAACCAAGGTACATGCCCTTGACCGGAATCGAACCCAGGACCCTTCAGTCCTCAGGCCGACACTCTATCCACCAAGCCAAACCAGTTAGGGCTGGAACATTCTTTGATCCATTCACAGAGCACTTTGAATTGTGTTAGCCTCTCGATGCCCCCACCGGGTTGTGAGCCCTTTGAGAACAGGGCTGAGTCTCGCCCTCCCACCCATCACCCCCACTCTCCCCATCCCCAGAGACCCTTGCTGGACTTGGCTCTGCAGGCTGTTGGGGTCAGTGAGTGTCCGAGTGCTGGCTGCAAACCTCCATCTGTAGGGAATTCATGTCTTCCTGGGGGCATTTAATTCAGAGCCCCACATGCAGGAAGTGTCCAAAGAGTAAGGGATATGAAAGGAAGGGTGTAATTACTGACCATTTGCCATGGAAGACGCTGAGGTGCTGAGAGTCTTAAGCACCTTTCCTAAACTAGAGTGTATGAGCTTAAGAATGAGTATCTAGGCCCTAACCAGTTTGGCTTAGTGGATAGAGCATCGGCCTGTGGACTGAAAGGTCCCAGGTTCGATTCCGGTCAAGGGCATGTACCTTGGTGGCGGGCACATCCCCAGTAGGAGGTGTGCAGGAGGCAGCTGATTGATGTTTCTAACTCTCTATCCCTCTCTCTTCCTCTCTGTAAAAAATCAATAAAATATATTTTAAAAAAAAAGAATGAGTATCTAGGACAGTGATGGCGAACCTATGACATGCATGTCAGGTGACACGCGATCTCATTTTTTTGGTTGATTTTTCTTTGTTAAATGGCATTTAAATATATAAAATAAATATCAAAAATATAAGTCTTTGTTTTACTACGGTTGTAAATATCAAAAAATTTCACATGTGACACGGCACCAGAGTTAAGTTAGGGTTTTTAAAAATGCTGACACGCCGAGCTCAAAAGGTTCGCCATCACTGATCTAGGACCTCCCTTTGGGATGCCAACTTGGGAAATTTTTAACTAATTGGTTGCTATGAAAGAGAGAAATAAGAGGAGAGGCCAGAGAGGGTGTCCAGGCTTCTGGAAAGGTCTTGCAGACTGAGATGAGTGTTGACTGAGATGAGATGATGGAAAAAGACTGCAGTGAGGGTCCAAGGAGACTTTTCCCTTTTTTCTCCTCCTCCTCCTCCTCCTCCTCCCATTACACAAAGATTCGTGCAATAGACCTTCCTTCCTCTGGCTGCCGGCACTGGTTTTCCTCCAGCTCCCAGGACCCAGGCCTTTGGTCCGGCTGCAGCAAGGCTTGGCTTCTCCGCTGCGAGGGTTGGCTTCTCTGCTGCAGCTACAGTGAGGCTTGGCTTCTCCAGTCTTCAGTCTTCAGTCCAGCCGGAGCCTTCAGTCTCCACTCCGTGCCTGCATATGCAAATTAATCGCCATCTTTGTTGGGTTAATTTGCATACTCATCTGATTGGCTGGTGGGCGTAGCAGAGTAACACCAATTTCCATGTTTCTCTTTTATTAGTATAGATTATTATTAAAAGAGCTTTACTAAGGTATAATCGATATATATAAACTGAAAATATTTAAAGTATAAAATCTGATGAGTTTTAACACCTGTGAAACCATCACACAATAAAGATAATAAACATATTTATTACCCCCCAAAGTTCTTCATGTCCCTTTGTCATCCTTCCCTGCCATCCCCACTGTCTATAGGCAACCACCCATTTGCTGCCCTCAGTCAGTACAGATAGATTGTATTGTCTGAATTTTATCCAGTATTTACTATTTTTGCTTGTTCTTCTTATTACTGAGCATATTTATTTTGAGATT
Organism: Myotis nattereri; assembly: GCF_964212035.1. Lineage (NCBI taxonomy): Eukaryota > Metazoa > Chordata > Mammalia > Chiroptera > Vespertilionidae > Myotis > Myotis nattereri. Next base: position 13,910,334 of record NC_138090.1, read on the forward strand.
CACCCATGTTGTTGAGTATATTAATAGTTCATTTCTTTTCATTGCTAAGTAGCATTTCATTGTATGAATTATATCATAATTTTATTATCTCTCCACCTGTTTTTTTCTTTTAAATATGTTTTTATTGACTTCAGAGAGAGGAAGAGAGAGGGAAAGAGAGAGAAACATCAATGATGAGAGAGAATCATTGATCAGCTGCTTCCTGCATGCCCCCCACCAGGGACCAAGCCCATAAATGGGGCATGTGCCCTGACTTGGGAATCGAACTGTGACCTCCTGGTTCATGGGTTGATGATCAACCTCTGAGCCACACCGGCTGGGCTCTGTACCTGTTGATGGACATTTGGATGGTGTCTAATTTGGGGCTATTACAAAGAAGCTGCTATGAGTAGCTGCATGCAAATGTTCGTGGATATACACTTTTATTTCTCTTGGGTAACCACATAGGTATGGAATGGCAATGACTGGGTCATATGGCAAATATATATTTAACTTGTAAAGAAATTACCAAACTGTTTTCCAACTAGTTGTTCCATTTTCCATTCCCTTCAACAATGTATGAATTTTGCACATACACTTTTTTAACTAGCTACAAACTGTAGAGTGAACCTTCAGGACTGAGTCTCCATTAGATTTGCCCAGCTGGTAACTACAGCTAAAGCCCCAAGACATGCCCTCCTGGGGCCCAGTACAGGGAGGGATGAGGATCCTGGAAGTCCTTCCTGAAGATAGCATTGGACTTGGCCTCATCACAGGAGAGTTGTTGATCACTGATAATGCACCAGGGGCTGAAGAAATTGACCAAGCCCTGAGGAGGAGCATGAACTAAGGCATTCCTCTAGCTCAGCACTTGAGAAAATCCTGCTGGACCTGAAAAAGGCACAGTCCAACAGATTACAGCTCAGCTTCCAAAGAAACTAATTTTTCATAAATAAATTATTTCAGCTGGTGTCAGGGCCCCAACCAGTTGGGGAGTGGCCCTGGTCCCTGGCTCAGAGCCTTGTTTCAGGGAGGTGGCCCTCTGGCCAGAGTGCTCCTGGAGGAGCCATAGAATGGAGAGTTCCAGAGTGCATGGGACTCCTAGGTGCTGAGCCAGGCCTGTTCCTCACAGGAAGGAGTCGTGGAGCAGCATCCAGCACTAGAGGGCAAGGCCGGTGTCCATGTCCCTCTGTCCATTGCTGGGGCCTGGCCTTGCTGGTTCCTTGTGTCTGTAGAGTGTGAGCCCTCCCAGAGTTTGGAGTATGCCGTTCATTTGTTCATTCATTCATTCATCAACATTCATCAGTGCTGCTTTGGGACCACAGATGATTCAGGCAGGTTGGACTCAGCTTGTGCAACCCTCCAAGTCCTGCCAAGGAATTCGGATGGTATTTATGAGAGGGTCACACATGGTGATTAGATTAGAATTGTGTTTTAGAAAGGGATGTGGAGGATGGATTTGAGAATGGACAGACCATAGGCAGGGAGGTCATCAGGAAGAAGCGTGGGAGGGTCTGCGCAGGTGGCGGCAGTGGGAGGGCAAGGGAGGCACGAGATGTGGGCCGAGAGAGAGAGGAGTCAGTACCTGCAGTCACATAGCCGCCATTTCTTTCCTTTCATGGCTTCAGCTGTACTGCTCTCTCCAGTTCACACCAAACACCGAATGCATAAATAGTAAATAAATGGAGGGGTGGTTGGAGGGATAGAGGGATGGCTATTTGGCTCAGGAGTGAGTCAAGACACACATCTCCCCACCCGCTCATCCATTACCTTCTGGATGAGCAGCCATCCTTCACTGAGGTGAAGGTGGGGACCCCGATGTCCCCCCAGTCCAGCAGAATATCACTGACTCACGTCTGACACCTCCCAGCATGGACTGACTTCTGGAGGCTTAGTTAGTCACCTGTGAAACAAGGGTACTGCTTTCCCTTCTTGCTCTGAATTCCTAAGGCAGGAAGATCCCCTGGGGCCATAACTTTGAAATTCTAGGAAGAAAAAGCCTCCGTTTCCTGTGGAGACCCATCTTTGGGGGCAGGAGAGGAGCCTGGTGGGGAGGTCTCAGTTTGGTGCCTGCCTAGGAACTGGGTCTCAGCTGTGATCACTGAGCGTTGACATCATGTGATCTTTTTCTGGTTACGCACAGTGAGTACAGCTCGGTGCAGGCACGTTCCTGTCCTTTAGGCTGACCTGCCAAAAACTCCATCCATGGGTGACCTCAGACCGTCATTCACCATAACCAGCGTTCACCTTCAAAATAGTGTGTGACGGTGAGGGTCGGGGAGGAGAGATGAGAGGGGACATGGGCAGGGGCTGCTGAATTTGTGTGTGTGGAGGAAAGGTGCCACGCAGGAGAAGCCTGGAGTCTTGGGCTCCAACCCCTTGTGCCACCTGCACTGGGCAGCCACAGGAGAGAATCACTTTACCTCTCTGTGCTGATCTGGGCCCCCATCACAGTGGCTGTCAGCTGGTGTTTGCAAGTTCTGCTGTAGTCTGGGCCCTGTGCAGGTGGAGGCCTGGACACAGACCCGCAGAACTGGGTCTGAGGAGGCAGAGCAAAGATGTTCACTCTTGTTTCTCTTGCTCAGGCTGCAACTTGTCGATCAGTTGATGCCCAGGGTTTATAGCCAGAGAATCTTAACATTTCAGAGCCGGGAGAGCACATAGAAGTCCCCTCAACCCTTTGTTTGATGTGAGATGAAATGGAGGCCCAGAGAGGGAGGAAGAGCAGCAAGGTCCTGGCCGGAAATGGCCAAGCTTGTCCATGTGGGCACCAAGGGCTCCCAGGGGACCTCAGTGCTTGGCCTTCTGGGCTGCAGTATGAGGGGCATCCAACTCAGAACCACCTTGTTCCCTGCCCCGTGGCACCACCAGCAGGGCCCCTCCTGCCCTTGTCCGTCGAACCACTGAGAGAAGAGAGTTTTCCTCGGTGGACCTCGTGGGTGAATGTGGCTTTCCTATCCACACCGCGGTAGCAGCAGCAGGAGTGGTGCAGGCGCAGACAATTTGCTGTCTCATGTTTGGGTGAGAAACCCCAGGGCAGGGTGGGGACAGGAGAGGCCCAGTGCCAGGAGACAAGACTTGCGATAAGCCAAGCGGTACCTGGCACAGGGAGGAGGAGTCTGGCTTTGTTACTGTCAGTTCAGGGCATTCCCCTGCATTGGAGGGTAAAGGCCAGAGCAGGCCCTGAATGGTGGTGCCAGCCTGAGGAGCCCCAGGAGGAGGCCTGGCCATGAGGTGTTTGGCCCCAGGCCAGATAGTTCAGGCTGGGCATCCCTGAACGCAAGTCATGAATTCCTGTCAGCAACTCAGGAACTTTGAAGCAGAAAGGTGCTCTATAAATCTCAGCGGCTCTGCCAGGAAGCCCACCTGGTGTGACTGCCACTGTCGCGGGTGAGTGAGGAGGAACGCGGAAGAACTGGGTAGGGCCTGACCCCAGGGAGGGAGGCTGTGATCTTTGTCCTGCGTCTGTGCACAAGCACTCCCCCAGGCTTCCTGGTGCCACCTGGGAGCCACAGATATGGGGTGCACAGTCCAGGGTGGCATGGCCCTACCCTAAGCTTCCTCAGAGCTTTTCTCTATGTCCTCCATGCCCTGCCTGCTCAGAGGAGAAGAAATGCCCCTGGCTGCTTGCTGAACGAGTGATGGAAGGGGAGAAGCAAGTGGCCACGCAGGTGGTCCCTCAGCCCCCTGGGCTCCCACCCGCCAGCATGGGTAGGAGGAGTATGGGTATGTCTGGGTCGGGGGATGGTGGGAGGAAATGAGACAGTGACCTTGGCCTGCTTGATGGCCACCAAGCACTTCCAGAATCAAACATCAATCCCTTCAGATGTGGGAAGACACTCTCCCACCCTCCCCTCTAATGTCCGCAGATCCCCAGCAGTGCCCCTCCTTCTGCCTCTTGACCATCCTTTCCTTCCTTTCCCAAACCTTCCCTAACCCCCAGCCCAGCTGAGTTCCTCCACCTCCTGCAGGAAGTCTTCCCTGATGCACCAACCCTTACAGACCTTCTGTCTTTATCAGTTCCCGCCCTGTACCCGTCTTAGGCAGGTTGGGGAGCAGGTGTAGGAGGCAGCCAGAGAAGGAAGGCAGGAGGAGAGTAAGGCCCCTGCCAGCCTATCTACACTTGGGCAGGAGCCCAGAGTAGAGGCTGGAGGTGTCAAGACTCCCGAGAAAGCAGGCCTGAGGCAGTGGTCACTTCTCTGGGATCTGCCAGCGGGGACTGGGCACAGGGATAGATGAACAATGAGCCCTGGTCTGAGGGCCTGGCTGGTGGGGCCAGGCAAGTGCTTCACTGGGGGTTGGGGCTGTGGTCAGTGGAAGAGAAAGAAAAATGGGGGAAAGGCCAGAGACCTGGGTCTGAGCATCTCTGGATGGTAAGGTGAAGGCTGAGGCCCTACCCGCTGCACTCTCCCTTGGGAGTCGAGGCAGTAGGAGGCAGGCAGTGGTGACAGGATCTGGTCAGGGGTCCCCGGAGGGCCCATTTTGGGTGCAGAAGCAGACACTCCCGTTTGTGGAGCTCTACCCATTAAATGGGGCAGCACCTGTTTCCTGACAGGTTTGGAGTAGAACTCATGGGAGGAATCATGGGATCTTTGACATGGGCAGCTCCACCCCATCCTTTACTCCCACTCCTGCAACCCAGGTGGGGCCACTGTGGGTGGCTGGAGGTATTCTCAGCACCAGCTGTTACAGCCTGGCCCAAGTCCCCACCCACCCAGCCAGACTTTGTGAGACAGCATGCACCCATTCATTTAGAACAAAGTGAGGCTCTGCCACCGCCCTGAGCCTGCCTCCTGCCCCTGCATAGGCCTCACAGTGGCGTGGGTGATCCTAGCGCTGCCAGTGAGCCCTGTCTGGACCTGGAAGCCTGGCCAGTCAGACATACATGCCACAGGATTGACTGGCAATAAAACACGTCGATTCAACATCATTAATCATTAGGAAAATGCAGATGAAAGCCACAAGGAGATTCCACCTAATAGAATGGTCAAAGGAAAAAGCTGACAATACCAAGTGCTTATCAGGATTTGAAGGAACTGGGACTCTTAGACATGACTAGAGGGAATGCAAAATGGCACAGCCACTCTGGAAAGCAGTTTGGCATCATATTATAATACCCTAGTATGCAACTATGTATAGTGGCCTTTTATTCACAGTCACCCCCAAATGGAGACAATCCAAATGTCCTTCAACTGGCGAATGAATAAACAAACAGTGGTACATCCATACAGTGGGATACCACTCAGTAATAAAAAGGAATCAGCTACTTATATGAGCAGCAATAAGAGTCAGTCTCAAATGTGTTATGCTAAGTGGAAGAAGCCAGACTTCAAAGGCTCCATACTATTGATGCCATTTACATTTTGGAAAAAGCAAAACTATAGGCACAGAAAACAGACCAGTGGTCTGCAGGGCCTAGGGACATGGGGGAGAGGGGGTTGGAGATTGACTACCTCTCAGGCATAAGGAAAGGGGCACAAGGAAACCATTTGGGGTGATAGAACTATCCTATATAATAAAAGCCTAATATGTAAATTGTTCCTTTGACCAGGAGTTCATCCAGGGGGCTGGGCCGGCCAGCCAACCACCCATGGCCCCTCGCCATGGCCAGCCAAACCCGGGCCGGCGGGGCCCGCAGGCAGCAGGGGGGAAGGGAGGCCCTGGCTGGCGGCTGGCAGCTGGCAGCCATTCGGGACCCTACCCGTGCACGAATTTTGTGCACTGGGCCTTTCTATATATAAAAGCCTAAGTGATACCACCAGTCGCCCAAATGACCAGTCGACCAGTTGTTATGACGTGCACTGACTACCAGGGGGCAGATGCAGCAGCTGCCCCCTGGTGGTCGGTGCACTCCCATGGCTGGCCTATCTCCCCAGTCCCTCTCCCCGGCCAGCCCGCCTGATTGGCCCCAATTGCCAGCCAGGCCAAGGAACCCTACCCATGCACGAATTCGTGCACCAGGCCTCTAGTTTTATATATGGGCTGTGGTGGTGATTATCAAAACTCATAGAACTTTATACTACAAACGGGATTTACTGTATGTACCTAAACCTGACTTTAAAAAAATATACATATTACCCTGGCCAGGTGGTTTGGTTGGTTGAGGAGTCATCCTGTACACCCAAAAAAAAGGTTGCCAGTTCAATTCCCTGTCAGGGCACATACCTAGGTTATGGGTTTAATCCCTGATCAGGGTCCATACAGGAGGCAAGTGATCAATGTTTCTCTCTCACATTGATGTTTCTCTCTCTCTTCCTTCTTCTCTCTCTAAAATCAATAAACATATCCATGTGTGAGGATTAAAAAGCAAACATTAAACCCAGCCACTATTTCTGAGCACCTACTAGGCACTACGTCAGGGACTCTGTGATTTGATCACTCATTCAGCGAACACTCCACCAGCTGCAGCCCCATGTCCCTAATGTCTGCAAGCCACATGGCTCCCTGAGTTGTGTATAGAAACCTGCAGGAAAATGTGGCCAGAGCCCGACCCTAGGGGCATGAAGGTTCTCTCTGGGTGGGTGTATTTCCATGGGAGGGGCATTCCTAGCTTTGTCAGCCTCTCAAGGGAGTTTGCAATCCAGAAAGAGAGACTGGGGTGATGGAACAAAGAATAACACCCTTGCTCCGTCTCTAAGGTACTGGCCCTGCACCAATGGTCAGGCCGTGCCTTTCACAGCTCTGAGCACAGAGCCTGGGCTGGGTGGAGGGTCAAGGTTCTGAGATCATTTATGTGTTCAGTTTTCTTTCTGTGGCTGGTCCTCTGATTGGGAGCCTGTGTGTATCTACCCAGCTCAGACAGGAGTGACCCTGGCTTCTCTGGTGAGAATCTAAATGTGGGAACCCCCTGGATAAACCCATTGGGGCACACATTCACAGGCCTCAGGAGAAATTGGCAAACCAGAGCTATGTGTACCAACATGGATCCATCTCAAGATACAATGTGGAGTGGAGAACAAATGACACGATGGATAATATATGACACCATTTAAATGTTTTTTATAGTTGAACACCTTGTATTCATATATGCAGATTCTTCATAAAGATCAAATTACATTTAAGGGCACTTTTTAATTTTTCCTTTTTCCCCAGTTTTATTGAGATACAGGGATGGGCAAAAGTAGGTTAATAATAATAATAAATGCAAGAATTAATAAATAAATAATAATACAAGAATAAACTCTGTTTTGTGTACTCACAACTATAAACCTACTTTTGTTAACCTTTGTATAAGTTTAAGGTGTACAGCATGTGTCGTGAAATAGTTAACCACAACAAGTTTAATTAACATCCATCACCTCATAGATACCAAAAAGAGAAAGAAATGTTTTTTTTTCCTGTGATGAGAACTTTTAGGATCTACTCTCTTAGCAACTTTCAAGTATGCCATACAGCAGTGTGAACTATAGTCACCACATTGTACATTAAATATGTTTTAAAGATACAGAACAGTACCATAAATTGTTATTGTTATAAACTTAAAAATAGCAACACATGAACAAGAAAGATGCGTACTAACTTCAGAGCTGGATAAGCTCAGGGGAGGATATTAGCAAAAAAGGGAGGAAAGCAAATACAGCAAAAGACTAACAAACAGATTTAAGAAATCTGAGGTGTATGGGTTAAAATAAAGGGGTGTGTTGCATATTATTTTCTGTACTTCTGGTTGAAATATTTCATAATTAGAAGCAAGCCAGAGTGAACCTTGAAAACATCATGCTAAGTGAAATAGAAGGACAAATATTGTCTGGTTCCACTTATATGAGGTACCTATATAGTAGAAATTCAGAAACAGAAAGTAGAATAGCAGTTACCAGGGTCTGGGGAAAGGATGATGGGGAGTAAATGTCTAATGAGTACAGAGTTTCAGCTTAGGAAGATGAAAATGTTCTCAAGTTGGTGATGGTTGTACTACAATGTGAGTGTACTTAATCCCAAATGGTTAAAATGGTAAATTTTATGTCATGTATTTTACCACAACAAAAATAAATAAAAACAACCCAAAATAGGCAAATCTGTAGAGACAGAAAGTAGGTAAATTAGTGGTTGCCTAGGGCTCTGGAGGATGCCGGGAAAATCAGGAGTCATGGCCAATGGGTGCAAGGTTTCTTTTTGTGGCACTGGAAACGTGGTAATGAAAATGTAAAATTGATTGTGGCCATGGATGCCCAACTCTGTGAATATACTAGATGCCTTGAATTAAATGCTTTCAATGGATGAAGTATGGTATGTGATTTATATTTCACCTAGAGGCCTGATGCATGAATTTGTGCATGGATGGGGTCTGGCTGGCCACCCAGATAGGGGCTGATCGGGGATGGACAGCGGGTGGGGGGGGGTGGACGTGGGAGGTTGGCCAGCCTGCTCCACCCCTGATTGGGGTGGGGGTGCTGATTGGGGCAGGGTTGGCTGGGGGGAGGGGCCGAGGGAGGTTGGCTGGCTAGACCCGCCCCCATAAAGCCAGTTGGCCCACAGTGCACGTCATAGTGACTGGTCGTTCTGGTCATTCTGGTTGTTTCGGTCATTTGGCTTTTATACGTATAGATAATGCTATTAAAAAAAGAAAAGGCTGAAAGGTGGGAAATGGTTTCCACGTTGACTACTCTAATAGATTCCACTGTCTGTCTGGTTGAAGCTGGCTCTGACATAAACGTCATGGAGTCCTCAGGAGCCCCACCGCTTCTCTACCCTCTGCCCTGTGACATGGGAAGGAGCCCTGCCAGCCTGGCTCCCAGGGCTGGAGCCATTGCCACATTCACAGGCTCTGGAAAGGAAGCAGAGTCGGAGCCTCTGCAGAATGAGGTTAATGAGAATCTGCTCCAGGCTCCAGGGTTTTTGAGCCTTAATTAATACTTGCAAGGTCCTCGGTGATTGTGAAATCAGAGGTTCTGTAAATCTGCACAGCAATGGTCTTATTAGCATCAGTGTATCACACAGGAGAAAGAAGCCAGCCTTCTGATCACTGACATAGGTCCCTGGAGAGGTTGTTCCCGGGGAGTCCACACTAGGCTCTCAGGGCCCCTTTTTTGTTTTCTAGGCCATTCCTAGGGTCTGAATGGTCTGGATCAGTCTGGGACTCCAGGGAAGAAGCAACCCTGAGCACCATGGCCAGGCTTCTGATAGAGTCACAGCCGAAGACCTTCACTTTGGGATCTGTGCAGGGCAGCCAGGCAGACCCCCCCACAGCGGTCTTGGTCATTATCCCTCCAGGCCTAGAGAAGGTAGAGCATTTCCTTTTCTATAAATCTCTGGACTCTGATGGGAGCACCAGCCACCTCGCAGGCGGCCATCCATTTCATGTTTGATGTGCCTCCTAGGTACAGCCAGGCGCCCGTGGGGCCCTGAGGGTGTAGAAATAACCTGCCTAATGGCTCCTTCCTGGCCCTTCAAGCACCCTCCGCCTGGCAGGACCCTGGGTTCTCCCAAGGCTGAGTGGCACAGCCACTCTCTCCTCTTTTGTTTTGGCACCGTCTTCTGGGGTAAATCTTCAGATCTCATCATCTTTTGGGTCACCCACCCAGAGCACCTCACACCGGCCTCAGAGGGGATGCCATGCAGAACCATCCCCACCTAGCAGAGCCTCACAACCCTTGGACACTGTGCCACAAACCCATTTGTAACCACTGGGATAGTTTTCTAGCCTGGGAGGTGGAAGGAAGAGGGAAGCATTTGCCAGGAGCCAGGGTCTGTGGCCCTGGGTGCCCTCAGCTCTAGGACTGGTGACTCTTGAACTTAGAGACTCTGAGGCCCATGAACTTGAATATCTGCATCCCAGTGAACTTATTTAAGCTGGGTGGCCCTGGGTATCCTCAACCCAAGGGACCCATAGCCCCCAGTGCCCACTGATACAGGGGACTGTGGCCCTGGGCCAACTTCTGGTATGTGGACCTCTCTAACCAACCACTTTGATGGGTATCTTTTAAAACATGGCACAGCCTTCCCTTCCCCCCCATGTTGGATCCTATTTCTGAGAGCTAATCCCAGCTCTCCACACTTCCCTTAGTTATATTACCTTCTAACGCATACAGCTTGTCACTCCTGCCAGGTAGCTCTGAGGATCATGAACATCATCCTCCCCGTCAGCCATCCCTCGTTCCCTCCCTTCCTCCTGGCTTCCTGACATCCTTAAACATTGCCACAATATTATTTATCTCTTTCCTTATCCAGGGCCTGTCAAACCAGATGGGGCTGAGGCCAGAGCCCAATGGCCCCCTGCCAAAGCCTCCATCAGGCCTGATGTAAACTCTTCCACAGCCTTCTCAGGGAAGCAATAGTGTCACGGTTAGACCTAAGGACACTGGAGACAGCTTCCTGCATTCAAACCCTGTCTCCGCCTCTTACCTACTCAGTGGCCCTGTTGTTTAACCTTTCTGTGCATCAGCTGTAAAGTAGGGCAGTCATAATGCTACTGCACAGGTTGTAAATGAGAACATTTGTGGGAAGCGCTGGGCCTGGCATACAGTAAATACCCAAGGAAGGCCAACTGTCAATGGTGCCACACCAGCTGCTTCTAAATCTCCTGAACCTCCATTGTTCATGTCTAAGAATGTGTCCTGAGAGGGTGGGCCAGCGTCTTGCCCAAGCTCAGGTGACCCCTATCCACAACCTACCCCCAGATTTGCCCCCAGCCTCCCACCCCAGCAGAGGAAGCACTGCCCACAACAGAGAGATGCCGAAACTCCCTCCCCAAAAGTTTGTGTGGCATGCCCAGTAAGTACCCCCCTGCCCCGTTGACCACCCCACGCCCCACCCAGCTGCCTCCCAGGGCCCAAGGTATGACAGTGAGGCTGCTTAATGAGAGGGTCCAGGCCTCTGCCTAATCAGACCATCTTAAAGGCAGTTTGGAGACACAGGCTTTCTTCTATTTATAGTTAAACTTCTCTGCCATTATGGCCCATCTCTAATTTGGGAGCTCTTTTATTATGTTTTCTTTATGTTCTCTTTATGTGGCTGAGTGGAAAAATAAATGAAAGGGAAAATCACAGTGTGGTGGTTAGGAAAAACTGCCAGGGGGGGATGGCAGGCTTCATGTTCACTGCCTTAGTGGCATGTCTGGGGTGTCCTGGGGCATCAGAACGAGACATGGCCTTTCCCAGGCATAGTTATGGGTTGCTCATGGGGCAGGGCACCCCATTCCAACTATAGAGACAGACTGCAGTTTGAATCCTGGCTTTGTCATTGGCTCCTGGCTGCCCTTGAGTAGGACCTACCTCTCCAGGCCTTACCTGTCTTACCTTTAAATGGGATAATAGGCCGCCTCAGCTTCCTGCGTGGGGGCGGGTTGGGGGCTGGAATGTACAGTTCCCTTCGGAGATGACAAAGGACAGCTTAGCAGCAAGAGCAGGAGCGACTGAGGCCCGGTCTGGCCTGCCCTAGGTGCCCAAGACCGCTGTCCCCATGCCTTTTGAAGGCCAGAGAACCACTGCCCCTCCCCACTTTGCAAAGATCACTGCCCTGGGAGGTGTGGGAGCCCAGTGAGACCAGGCCAAGCTGAGCAGTCCTGTCCGGAACGGGGACTGTCTTGCAGCTCCTCATGGAGAGGCAGGAGTTCACGTGGTCACAGTGGGTCACCGAGTTGCAATCACAGACCTCCCTGTGCACGAGTCCATTTTAGGAGGGTGGCTGGGAACTGCTCACTGTGGAGCGAGGCCTGGTTTATTTTAAGTTGGGCGGAACAAAGGGCTCCATGTCTCTGAGGCCTGTGGTCTATGCATGTGGTGAGGCTGTGGTGGATGGGCCTAGCTTGTGGCCCTCATCTGACTCCTGTGGGTCAGCTTGCCTGCAGGGTGTGCATTCTCCACCCCAGAGGTCTGGCTTGACTCCCATCAGGCCAACTGGACAAGGTAGGCTTATCCATAGACCTCCAACCTGAGACACTTGGGCCAGGCCGGGAAGATGCTAGGGATCAACAGGGTAGCCAGGGTCATGTCCAGAGGCTGTGGCTTGGTCAACGTCACTCAGCCCCACAGGATTAAATGAGTTAAGTGTGAAACACTTAGAATCATGACTGACACTTTGCAGTTTTCTCGTGGCTCAGCCTCTGTCAGACAGGACAGCCAGTCATCTGTGATATACCTCCCTCCCCCCCCCCAACAAGGGGTAGATAATGAAGGATCCCCACCTCGGGGTTGGCAGTGAGGCTGGGACAAGCTACCAGCTGCTGTGGCTCCACCTGGTTAGGGTGTGGGCACATGTAGGATTCAAGACTCCCTCTCCTCTTAGCCCACTTTCCTTTGCTCAGGAAGGGGCCTCGGCAGGCTCTTGGCTTTCCCCATGACCCTTACCCTTAGGTTCAAGTCAGCGTGTACCATGTCTCAAACCCTGCCATGTTGGTCAGAACCCTAAGTAACCCTCTGGCACTTTGACTTTTCCTCTTCATGGCCCTGGTAAGGGTGTAGCTGGCCACCCATGGAGACACACCTGGTGTCCTCTATATGAGGTGCTGCCCCAGCTGTTGGCAGGTGTGTCTGTCAGCAGACCCAGAACTGAGTAGCTCAGTGCCCTGGCCCCAGGACAGACTTGAATTCCAGTTCCAGCTGTGTAACCAGCCAGATGTGTGGCCTTGAATAAGTCACTAGGCTTTTCTGAACCTGTCTTCTCCCTGGCCGTGTGAGGGTGATGATTCCAACCTCAAGGGTCATTTGAGGATTGGGTGGAAGAACAAATGGAAGGCCCAGTCTGAGGCCTGGCATGCCTGGCAGCAGGTGCTCAGCTCCTCCCACAAGGCCTCAGTGACTCATTCGGGTAGCAAGGGACCCTAGGACAAATATAGCATGGCCTGCCCGTTTCATTTCCTTAATTCCTCACCAGTCCACTCCCTCCTTATCTTACCCACCATTTTTCAGGCCTCTCGAGACCTCTTTTCTGATCCCTCCAGTCAGTTCTCCACACTCAGGATGAACTTTAGCTCATATGAGTCAGAGCATGGCACTCCCTTCCTATATCTGTGACTCCCCACTGTCCTCAAAGTAAAGTTCAGATTACTTGACCTGACCCTTTAGACCAGTGTTATCTACCCCTGCCTGCTTACTCATCACCACTTCCACAACTGCCCCAGCGTATTCTATGCAAGAGCTGCACAAAGTGACTAGTTCTCTGGACATGCCTTGCACTTTGTATCTCCCACTTTCATGTATGTAGTTTATAGAATGAGCTGGATTTGGCCTCTGCAAACCCCTTCACCCTCTTACTCTCACCTCCACCTATTAGAAAAACTCTCAGGCAGGCTCCAAATCTTTTTCAGCCACCATCACATAATCAAATATCTATCCTATGTAAACCCTGCCCTACCTCTACCTGAAGCCTGCAATGGGGACAGGAGGTTGTGGTATGCCTATCTTTTTTCTCTTGCTCCAGCTCATTCTCCATTTGCTACCCACTATGTTGTCCATCTCTTTGGGGATGGACTAGGGTTGAGGAACCAGGTGGAGAGAGAAGCATGAGGCCCAAGAAGGGCTTTCTTGACAGTAGAACTGGGACCTGACACCCTGGCCTTCTACATGGCAGATCTATGGATCTTTCCAAACTGCATTCTTTCATGGTTTCCTTAGAGAGCCTCCTCTCCTCTCCACTAAGAGCTTCCAAATGCAGTTTCCTTGCATGGGGTTCATCTCCTCAGGTGGCTGCTTGTGACCCACTTCAGCCTCTTTCTGTCATTGCCCCTTTACCTGGGAGAACGCTCTTTGGGCAGGATCCCTTTATGATGACCCCAGGCCAGCTCCCTTCTGTCAGGAGTTTGGGGGTGAGTATGAAGCCCACACGCGGTAGGCATCAATAAGCCACTGAGAGAAGTTTGGATGCTAGCAATCTAAGAATGTGGAACCCACTGGAGGGTTTGAAGCAGGGAAATAACATGATAAGTGTCTACTGCAATGATCCAGACAAAAGACGATGGTGGTTTTTCCTAGGATGGGAATTATGGAGGTGTCAACACAAGAAACATCCAAACTTATAAGAGTTTTTTAAGATTTTTAAAAATTGATTTTGGGAGAGAAAAAGAAACATAAATGTGAAAGCGAAACATTGATCAGCTGCTTCCTACACATCCCCTACTGGGCATCAAACCCACAACCCAGTCATGTACCCTGACCCAGATTCAAATCGTCAGCCTTTCGGTGCATGGGACGATGCCCGGCCAACTGAGCCACACCAGCCAGAGGGAAACTTGTAAGGATTTTTGTGAGTTTATTTGAGCCAAACTGACAACAATTGCTGGAAAGCAAAATCTCAACAGATTGAGAAAATGTTCCAGAGAATAGCAGTTTTACACCTTATTTTATACATTACAATCAAAGGAGGGGGCATAAATAGGGTTACATGAAATTTATTGGTGCCCTAACTGGTTTGGCTCAGTAGATAGAGCGTCGGCCTGCGGACTCAAGGGTCCCCGGTTCGATTCCGGTCAAGGGCATGTACCTTTGTTGCGGGCACATCCCCAGTGGGGGGCGTGCAGGAGGCGGCTGATGGATATTTCTCTCTCATCGATGTTTCTAACTCTCTATCTCTCTCCCTTCCTCTCTGTAAAAAGTCAATAAAATATATTTTTTTAAAAAAGAAATTTATTGGTGATAGATTAGGAAGGTGGGAGAAAGCAAAGTGGGGAAATCTGGGATTGGATAAAGAGGAAAATGAAGAGACAAATATTTCTTTTACAGTGGTGGGTATAGGATAGTTAACAATTAACATTTATAGCACATAGAGATGATATGTGGGGGAACAAGATAATAATGAAGGGTTCTGTGGTCTTGCTCTCAGACATTCCAAAGATATGTTATCTTAGATGCAAAAAGACAAGAGACAGGCTCAATTCAGGTAAAGAATGACCTTTGTCAAGGAAGATACTGGCCTAGGAAATGACTACCCGCCATGACTCACTTTTGGTTAAGAAGTTTTAATTTCAGACCATCCTATGTGGTTACTGTATGTCTCTGAGTTTGTACGGCCACCATGCAGGCCTCCCCTGAGATTTTCAGGGTTAGTATGTGGCCCCCTCTTCTTCCACAGAGGACAGGGGAGTTGTCTGGCTTGAACGTGATGCTGATGGATTTGCTGCCAGTTTGGATGTGAACGGCAGTGAAAGAAGAAAGAGTCCAATTTGGGGCTTGAGTAACTGGGTGAACGGAGGTGCCAGTCACTGAGAAGGGGCAGACGGGGATAAGTAGGTGAGGGGGCCAGAAATCAAGGGTTCAGTATTGGTCATGCAACATTTGAGATGCCTGTCAGGCAACATTTGAGATGCTATCCAGGAGGGAGATAGATGAATGCAAGGCTTTCATCTGCCCATATGGTGCCTTTGTGAAAATGGGAGAAGGGTATCCTTTCCTTCAGGCGAATGTAGCCTCCTATCAGGGCACATGGCTTGGTGAGCAGAGCCGGACCTCAGCCCCATGAGTCCCTTTGGCTTTGCAGCCTTGTGCAGCTAGCAAACTTTATAGCTCTACAGGTAGCCATGGATATGCAAGCTGGATCTCAGGGGGTTATTTGGGCACTGGGGAAGAGCCATTAGCTTACAGGATACTTATCTGGATGCTGTGTGGGATGGCGACTCCCCTTGACCCCAGCCAAAGTGGGAGGAAGGACCGGAATGTACCTGGTTGGGCAGAGAGCCCTTCCTTCCCAGGGCCAGAGCTTTCCTTCTAGCTGTGCAGGTGAAGACCTCCTGCTTCCCCACGGGGCTGAGTAGCTGTGGGCCCCTCAGTCTTGGCTTCTCTAGGTTCATCCTGGGGAGCGGCACACAGGCAGGGAGTAGGGAGGCCTTGTTCTCTCTCTCGTCTCACTTTCCATCCTTCCCGCAGGGTGCTAATCCCTGTCGCCATGCTGATGGCCGTAGTGTTCCCAGAATGCCCTGCAGCCTGGGTAAGCACCAAGCAGGAGGAGAGACCTTGAGACCTGACAAGAGTGTCCCTTGCAGTCGGACTGGAGGAACAGGAATAGCCCACCAGGAGACCATAATGGCTGAAGAAGCAAGCAGCCAACTGTTTGAAAAAGCGACGGTTGGCGTCAGACTGCCTAGATTCAGCCCAGAGCCAGTCCTTACCAGCTGGGTGACCTCCGCAGGTCCATGAGCAACTTTAAACCTCAGTTTATCCTGTAAAAGGGGACCTAAAATAGCACCTACCTCATAAGGCTATGGCCAGAAATGAATGAGTTCTTTTCCCATAAAACAAGTAGCACAGTACTTCGAATGGTGAGCATCCACCCAGTCAGTATACACTTGTATGGTGCATTTTAGAAAAGCCCTTCCCAGTGGAATCCCAAAGCTCCCTGTGCTTGCTGACCAAAGCAGGCAGGAGGGGAAGTGGCCTTGCTGAGCTGGTACAGCTCAGAAGCTTCTTCCTGCCTCCCCAAACTGAGGTCCTCAAGGGGTCACATCCCCAGAGCCCCGTGGAGGTCAGGCTCGAGTCATGGCAGCTAAATGGGGGACTCTCCCCTTTGCAAATACTTGTAGGGAAGGCGATTTCTCAACTCCTCGGGACCCGGTCCAGCATTGCACAGCCCCCACCCTTGCATGTTTTTCTGATTGTGCCTAGCCTTGCAGTTGAACACTTGTATCTTCAGAGTAAAAGGGAAGTGAGCTCAGAGTGGAAGCTTCTGTTCTGCCACCCACAGACCTTCTCTTCAGCCTCTATGGGGTCCTGGGCCCCTTTAGAAATCTGACAAGTGCCTTTAAACTCGTTTTCTAGAAGAAAAAACAAATCACCCAAATACCATATACCCACAAACCAAATTTCACAAGATTCCTCTCTTTTAGGGAAGGTGTCTTTTATAAGTTGAGGGTTAAGCTGGTGGGGTCTGGATTTGAGTTTCCTGAGTTCCAATGCTGATTCTGAGACCTTAAACATGTAACATCTTTACACCTCGGTTTTGCGTATCCTTAAGATGAAAGCAGCAATAGTGGCTCCTTCATAAGGTTTTGCGAGGGTTTTAAATGTAGAGTGACCAACTTGTCCCTGTTTGGTACTTTCCTGCTTAGCCCCTCAGTAGTCGATGAACAAGGACAGTTGTTCCCCCTAGTAAATGACATAAGGCCCAGGAAGCAATTAGCCAAGTGCAGGAAGTTCATCCAGGTTCCATCACTGTTAGCTGACACTACTGGTCTTTTCCCTAATTAATCGATCTGAAAGGAATGTTGCCCTAGGGATCAGGAGCCCAGACTCGGTTTACCACTCAGTCCCCGATCCTGCTCTAATGGCTTCCTGGGCAACCCTCCAGCCTTCTTGGGCCTCAGTTTGTTCACCTCATCAAACAAGGGAGATGAACTTGAGAGTCACTGGGGATTCTTCCCATAAAGCTCGTGAGATTTCTCCAGGGACGCCCTCCCAATACCTGGCGAGGCTGCCTGGAAGGTAGATGGCACCAGCTATGCATTTGCCCACTTCACATGTCAATGAGCAAAGCCCACATGTGTTCTAGCAACACTGTCTACCCAGGAAGAAATGTGGATTGGAAATTTCATTTTCACCTCAATGGCGACGTTTTACCTACAGCTAGGGTTTATTTGTCTCATAAGAAATCTTGACCTAGGTATGGGAGGGTGGGGGTGGGGGACAATTACAAGATTACTGATGTCCTTGTGTTTTCATGAGGTTAGGAATTGACTCCAGGAAGGAGTGTGCCATCAGGAAGTGGAGATTGCTCCCAGGAAAGCCTTTTCCCTGAAGAGATGTAAAGGGTAGGTAGAGTCTAGTTTTAACCTCTTTATAGGTCCCACCTCAACATTCAGATTTCAAGTCAAGCCATATGTCCCAGTAGGAAATAACTGGGACCCCCAGATTTTGGGGTGAGCAAGTCCTTAAGGTTTGTAAGTCCTAGGGTATCCACCTCCCCTGCCTGTGTACCCTAGCAGTGGACACACAGAAGATGCACAATAGTCGATATGTTTACCTTTTCATTGTCAGGTACTTCACTGTTTAGGGCCTCTGTACAGATCTTATTGAGTTGCCTGCAGCAAGCTTGGTTGTCGAGGAAGTCTGTTTTATTTTAGCTCTAACAAGGGGATAATGCCCAGGACAGAGCTCCCCAGACTTTGGGACATGGACCCCCTCTCAGATTATTTGATGACTTTCTAGTTAGGAGGTTAGGGGCAGTTGCCCCTGAAACCATAGTTCCCTTAGGTAACTATCCTGGAAATTAATCTTGGGGCCAGAAATGAAGCTAGCCTTTATACTGGAGGAGAGAGAGACTTCTGGATTGAGAAACCTCTGTATTCTGATGTGTGGAGATAGTGTGATCAACCAGGCCAGTTTGGTTGATCCTGGTTTTAACACTGAAAGTCCTGCATCCCAGGAAACTCCTCAGTCCCAGGCCAAGCGGGACTGTGAGACACCCCATGTAGAGATGGCTGGGTAATCCAGTGTGGGAACCAAGTGCCCACATTGAGGCAGGAAGGAGCAGGAAGGTGATCATAGGGGCCCCACTGGACAACTGCTATTGGCTGGGAGGGGTTGATGGCAACACCAATAGGGCTGACCGCAGTGAAGGACACAGCGGTGCCTGAAGGCAAGCTATTTCTGAGACAGATGACTTTTAGAAAACCTGATATCTGGCTACAAGCCTTGTCAGGACTGACCTCTTGGCCCCAAGAGGAGAGAATCCCTTCCTGAAGCCAGAGTGTGGCTCTAGGGGTGACCAGGGAGTGAGTGGGGGAGTCCTAAATGTCATCACAGTGTCCTTAGAAGAGGAGCACAAGGTCAAAAAAGGAAGCTGGAAAGGTGATGTAATGACAGAAACAGAGGTTGGAATGATGTCCTCTGAAGATGGAGGAAGGGACCACAAGCCAACAAATACAAGTGGCCACCAAAAGCCGAAAAGGCAAGGACTCTTCCCTCAGACCATCCAAAAGGAATCAGCTCTGCCAACACCTTGACTTTAACCGAGTGAAACTGATTTTGGACTTCTGACCTCCAGAACCATAAGGGAATAAATCTGTTTTAGCCACTAATGATCCGTTACAGCAGCAGTACAAAACTAATACTTAATTCAGACATTTCTCTCCCAGTGACACCTCCTCATTAGTGGGCTGAGAAAAATGGGACAGAACATGGAGACCCTTTCAGTGTGACTGTCCCGAGAATTAAGCTGCCCAGTGTTTCAGACCCCACACCTAGAACAGAACTTGAAACACAGTAGGTGCCCAAGAAACATCTGCAAAGTGAATGACTACATTTCAGTCTGGTGATGGAATCAGTAGCTTGGGAGGGAGAAGCAATGCCCTATAGGAGTCACTGACATGAACTCCCACTAAAGACCATGGGTCCTGACCCCAAGAGTGCCCCTCTTCAGGTGACCCAGCTGTTTCCAGACTCAGAGGGTTCAAGGGGTCTCACTGGATGAGTCATCTGGAAAGGACTGCTAAGTAGTTTCAACAAAAATGTCAGACACTCTGAAAAATTTGTCAACTAAGACACTCCACACCACATGAGATTATTAATGAAGTCCTCATGTGTCTCATATTTTATATGGTGCTGTGTGGCTCTTATTCATTTAATTCCTCTTTCTGTTTCTGGGGAAATGAGAGCTGACTTTAGGCGGCCGCAAGATCTCTCCTTGCTGCCCCAGCACCTGACCTAGGCGTCCACTGGCCCGAACATTGCCCTTGACATTAACGCACATCCACTTCATAATTGTCCATAGAGATTAAAGCAATTTTCAAATTGGAGCAACAGATTATTTTACTGCAGAAAAATTTTATTCCTCTTACTAAGAAGGGTTCTCAAGAGAACTGAACATTGTGTCCAAGGAAAATTGGGGAGGTGCGCTTCCCTCTAAGCTTTCACATCTAAGGTGAAAACAGGCAGGTTTGAAATTATTTGTCACCAATTGTAAGTTCATAAAAGGAAAGTGTCCAGATCACCTGATAGCTATGTGAAGGCACTTAGGGACTCGTTCTGGCTGCTGAGAGAGGCCTGAAGTGATGCAGGGTGTGCCGTGAGGGGGCTCCTCCACCTCTGGGGATGGAGTCCCCGCTGTGTTCGTCCTGGCTTCATTGTGATTGTATCCACCAGGCTGTACACCACACAGGGTACGGACTAGCTGTGCCTTGTCCACTTATTGTCGGCTCTGCAGAGCCCATGGCTGGGCCTGGCATAAGGTAGTGTTCCACAAATGCTTCCAGAATTTCACTGAATTGTCCCTGCAGCTGGGGTAGTGGAATACTTTACATGACACGCACACACAGTTCTGTTGGTAAAAGCTTCCCATCCTCCTTCCCATCTCAGAAGTGAGTCCTGTGGGGGAGGGCATGTGTCATCGGGGCCCTAGCCCACAGGCTCTATTGATCACAGGGTTGTCTCCGCCTGTCAACTCACCAAGAACCCCGGAGCCACCTGCCCCACCCCAGCAAATGAGAAGCTGGCTTTCCTGTTTCTCCCTCCCTTTGATCCCTTCCTTCCACTCATACTGACGGAGCACCTGGTTGACTAGCCAGTGTTCTAGGCCCTGGGGACACAAGACCTGCAAGGCCCCTGCTTGGAAAGCTTTGTATTGAGATGCACAGAGGAAAAGGTTGATCTTTACTTCTGAGAGAGAAGGGGAAGGACTTGAAGTCAAGTTACCCAGAGAAGTGGACAGTTGCTATTGTGTGCCTCCTAGCATCCATTCCCTCTTCCCTTGGTGCTGTATTCCACATTTTATCTGGATGTCCACCCTTTCCTTATGCAGCCTGTGGACTTCCCACCCTCCCCAAGCTGCAGTGGAGCCAATCAGCACGTCCCATCCACCTGGCCACAGCGATTGGCTAAGGGGTGGACATCAGACCCAATCTGGGCCAATCAGACCAGAGGGACTTTTGATGAAACTGTAGGGAAATGTTTTCCTGAAAGACCCACTGACTCCGCTGGACAGTCAGAGTATGCACATGGGTTCGGAATAGTTTTGAGCCCTTTGTGGCCTTGGATGTGGCTGTGCTGGGGATGAAGCCCCTAGCCAGAGGCAGGCAGGACTGAGAGAATTCCAGAGTCGTCAAGCCAGCGCTCTGCCTGAACCTCGGCTGGAGTCTCAGTCACCTCTGGACTCTGAGGTTACATGAGCCAATCCATGCCTTTGTCATTTGTGCTAGTTTGGGTTGGGTTTTCTGTAACCTGCAGCTGAGACCATACTAGCTGATCTCACTGAAGAGGATTTTAAATCAGGTTGCAAGGTCTAGGCTGAGGCAGTCTGGATTCAGGGGAAGAAGGACAAGGTGACCCATGCAGCCTTGTACTCCCAGCTCAGGAGAAGTGGGAAGGTGACCACAATGTGGACAGAGGAGCCTAGGGGGCAGGAGGCCGGGTGAAGTGAGGGCTGGTGCCCAGATCCCTTAATGTAACTCCACCTGACTGGTGAATGCAGAGTGAGGTCCACTTAAAGAAATCAGAGTAGCTGACACTTCAAAGCAGGAAAGATGTATGTAAGTGGGTGGAGAGGTGGTGGGTAATTTATTATTCAGGGAATAGTTTTCATGATATTCTTCTGGAAATGTGCTTGGAGCAAAGGGAACAGCAGGAGAGCCAACAGGAAAGGGGAAATGTATTCATGGCGGGTATGCATTGTGCCTGTCCAAAGAGGCATAGAGAGAGAAGTTGCAGCGCTTTGCATGCTTATCTGACAACAGCACCCTTTTACAGGGAGCATCTGAGACTACCCCTGGACTTCATCCATGGATGACTAAAGGATTCACAGGGAATAACCGAGTCCTCCTTGTGTGTGTTTGTACAACATACCGGCTTTTCTCCATGACCAGTGGAGGGCCATTTGCATGTCAGACCTGGACTTTTCATGCTCTGGGGAAGGGGAAGTCCTGCCTAGTGGAAGGGGGCTGCAGTGCGCTAGGGAGAGCTGAGCGCTCTCCAGGCCATCTCTTTGCCCTTCAGGGATCTGCCCACGGATTCCACATACCCAGCATGCCTTGGGTCGCACAGGGACACCACTGAACTTTGAGAAGCAGCTCTGAGGTTGTGAAAGTTGAATGCCAATAATTATCCAGCTATGAATAAACGGAACATTTCTTTGGGGCTATTTCTGCATAATTATGAATATGTGAGGATATTAAACTCCCAGGTTACACATTGAGGGTATTATTTGAGCGCGATGGTTGGCTGCAGAGCTGGAAATGCAAACATCCTTTCATTCCTCCCTCCTGGAGCACTTAGAATGTTTTATGGGGTTCAAAAGAAAATAAGTTTCAGTATGAAAGAAAAAAAAATAACCCTAGAAGCAAAGTCGGTAGCTAATACTTCTAAATAGCTCTAAATCAAAAAAGAGGAATGTGACCACTTTACTTAATTGTGGCAGGTTTGTGATGCATTTTCTCTATGGGTTAAGAAAGCAATTACCATCAAACAACCTACTCATGCCTCCATTGTGATAAAATGTTCCCTCTAATGGGGCCGACATGCCAAGCAGTGGGCCTTTTAAAGCACTTAATGCTTCCAGAAGCGTTCTCACGTGTGGGGCTCCTCCGCGGGGCTCCTTCACATGCACTGAGAGCCCTGACTGGCTCTCTCGAAGGACCTGTCATGGTTCAGGGCATTCTTAATAGAAGATGGGTCCTTGGAAGCAGCAGCCAAGTGAGGTCTCTGCTACTCTGGTTCTGTCCAGCCTCCCACTCTCATACCCTTGGCCGCTCCCTCCTGTCCTTCCATCCTCTGAAGTCTCATATGCCCCCTTCCCCATCTGCAGTCCTCCTACCTGTTAAAACAGGAGTCATCTTCCATAGGCACGTGCTCAGCCTCTCCTTCCATCTCTTGCTTTGAATCTGTCTGCTCCCACCACAGCTTCCCTACAGCCCCTGGGGTTGCTGCTCCTTCTCCAGAGCCCCCTCCAATGCCCCTGTAGACCATGGCTCCTGTGCCCTTGAACACGCCCCCACCCCACCCCGCCCCCTAGCCTCTGAAGCTCCTACAGGCTGTTCTCTCTTTCCCAGCCCTTGCTCTGGCTCACCCTTTCTCACCTCAAAGACCTATCTTCGTCTTGGGTAACTCTTGCAGGGTGTGAATGACCCATCCCACCATCCAGGTCACAAGCTTCCTTAATGTCCCTGCCACTTCCTGCCATGCCCAGACCTAATGCTGTAGTCTTGGCTACTAAGGTACACCTCAGTCAGAACTGAGCACCCTGTATCTTCCTCACCCTCTGCCCCGTGGAGGCCTCTGGCCCACAGCTCCAAGGATTTTGTGCCCCCTCATTTCTGGTTGGGACCCTGGAGCCATCTCTCTGCCTTCCTCTCAGGCCCCTGAACTCCATCATCTCCATCCCTCACCCCGGGTGCTGTCACCTATGACCCTGCCTAGTAACTCTACTTTGGGGTGGGGAGCTGCTGCCTGGTGATCTTACTTTGGTGGTGGTAAGAACAGCACCTGGTGTCAGACCAATGGCGTCAGACCGGACTTTGGTTCTGCAGCCTTGGTGCTTGAGTTCTGGCAAGGAAAGAATTCAGGGCCAAGACTCAAACTATAAGAGAAAGATTATTTAGAAATGGGGTCAGGACACAAGTTAGAGAAGCAGAAGAAAGGTCCTTAGAGCTTAGGAGAGAGAAGGGCAAAGGTAATGGGGGGGTGGGTAGGGGGTCTGGAATGGTGCAGGCCCCAAAGGGAGACCACGCTGGGTCCTCCAGCCTCAGGGCTTGTTGGGGGTGGAGAGTTTAGGGGCGGTCCCAGGGGGGGATCTCAATAGAATATTCATCAGCTTTCCAGGTGTGCCCTTTCAAGGTCTAGGTCTCCCCGCGATTGGTAGGAGCCAGGTCAGTGGGTCATTAGTTAATGCAGCTGGTCCTGAGGTCAGGCTTGTCTGGTTTTGCTGCTTTTCTGGGCCTGGAACTGAAACACCACTGGGGCCTACATGTATTTGATGTGGGTCAGAACCTCACTGTCCTGGAGGATTAATGCTTAAGGGCTATTTTCTGGCCCCTTTATTGAAACACATGACTAGCAACTTGCTAGGAGAGGCAAGGTTACTCTGGGTGTGCGATCCTTGTTTTCCCGGTTTTGTCCGTTGCTAGGCAAGGCACCTGGGGCTCTTTGCCCTGCTGACCTTGTACCAGGCCCATCCTCCTTGCTCTGCTATGTCTATCTAGCTGCTTACCACAGGTCTAGCCAGCAGGCCACTAGGCATCCCCACCCTGCAGCCTTCCTCTCCTCCTACCCCACTTGGGGTTCCGCACCAGCCCCCAGTTCCTAGGGTCGCAGCTAAATACTGGTGAAGACATTAACGTGCAAAGTTCTTCCTAGTAAAATAACTGGGACTTTGTCCCTCCCTCCCCGCCCCCCCCCCCAATTGTGGGCAGCCAGCAGGGGGCGACCTCCAAGACCCTTGGGTGAGAGCCTCGCTGGCTTCCGCAGGGTCGCCCTGGGCGATGGCACCATCCAACATTGGTTGGGAAGTGCCAGGTAGGATGAAGCGGGGACCTAACCGGGAGGCTGTGGTCCTCAGATGACGCGTCAGCCACCTGCCGGACCCCTCCTCATCCTTGGGTCGGGGAGTGGGGAGAGGATCCGGGACGAAGGGGACAACCCAAGTGAACCCAGTTGGGGCTCCGGCTGGAGTTGTCGGACTGGATACCGCGGGCCGCCTCTTCCGGGAAGCGTGGTCCCTGGGCGCCCCCTGGAGGCTGTGCGGGCTACGGTTGGGCAGCACAGGGGCTCTGGCCAACAAACTTCCTGCCCATCAACTAGAAAAATAATCCCTATGAAAATGGACAAAGCACAGGTTGAAATGAAACACAAATCCCAGTAAAACGTTAAGCTGATGTTTACATGGGCAGGATCTGTTGCAAGCCCATCAACTTTAAAATCTCTTGACAGTGCTATTAGGGAGAGGTAAAGTATTCCCATACTACTGATGAGTAAACTGAGGCACAAGAGGCTAAGTGACTTTCTCAAGCCCATACAATAATGGCAGGGGGAATGGCCTGACTCGCTACACTAGACTTACTCTCAGCATATGAAAAATGAACACTCTGACTAAAAACCAAAGTGTATATTAAAATAATTAATTCAATAATTTACTCCACAAGTATTTATCAAATGCATACTATGAGCCAGGTCCTATTCTAGGTTCAGGGGAACGGCTACCAAAACACATAAAACAGGAAACTTACACTCCAGTGGAGAGAGACAGACAAGAAACACATAACCATATTCTATGACGGGCAGTAAAGTGCTTTGAGCAGGGACCTAAAGAAAGAGGGAGCCCTGGCCGTGTCTCAGTTGGTTGGAGCATCATCCTAATGTGCCGGGGTTGTAGGTTCAATCCCTGGTCTGGGCTCATGCAGGAGCAACCAGTGAATGCATGGACGAGTGGAGCAGCAGGTCGATGTTTCTCTTTGTGTCTCCCTCCCTCTCTCTAAAATCAATAAATAAAAAATAATAAAATAATATCAAGTGGATTTTTTTTATCTTCACCCAAGCATATATTTTCATTGATTTTAGGGAGGGAAGGAGGGAGGGAGGAAGGGAGGGTGGGAGGGAGGGAGAGAATGAGAGAAAAAGAAACATCAGGCCGAGACCGGTTTGGCTCAGTGGATAGAGCGTCGGCTTGCGGACTGAAGGGTCCCAGGTTCGATTCCGGTCAGGGGCATGTGCCTGGGTTGCGGGCACATCCCCAGTGGGAGATGTGTAGGAGGCAGCTGATCGATGTTTCTCTCTCATCGATGTTTCTGACTCTCTGTCTTTCTCCCTTCCTCTCTGTAAAAAATCAATAAAATATATTAAAAAAAAAAAAAAAAGAAACATCAGTGTACACTGGGGATTAAACGTGAAACCTAGATATGAGCCCTGACTGGGAATCAAACCTGAAACCATTTTGGTGCACGGGACAACACTCCAACCAACTGAGCCACCCAGTCAGGGCTTCAGTGTGGGATGGATCCTTATGGTCATCTGTGGAAAGAGCATTCCAGCCAAAGGGCAAAGTCCCTGAGGCCAGTACAAGAGGTGGTGGGCTCTCCTCTAGCTGCGATGGTCCTTCGCCTATGCCCAGGGCCAGGCTAGCGGTTCAAGGAGGTGAAGCCAATTCTTTTCCTTGATTTTAGACTTGCCTGCTAACCACTAAATGGGGATAACACCTGCTTTTGCCCTGAACATTCACTCACTTCCCTGCAACTAGCCCCATGTGACACCTTCCCCATGAGTCTCAGGAGAGAATGGGATAATCTGGGAAAGTGGGAAGGAAAGCCCCCACTAATATTTGGGTTAGGATCCCCAACTGATCTAGATTCCTGCCTCTGGGCTGGGACAGCGGCACAGTTTAGCCCAGTTAAATGCATTAAGGGATGTTTGACTATCAGGAGGAACCATCTCATCTAACCCATGCCCAGACTCTGAAAGGGAAGCCTGCACAGGGGCCCGAAGGAATTCTGGATGAGTCATCTGCACCTACCGATGGGCCCTGGGGATGCTGGGTGCCCAGATCTCCGTGGTCTCTCTGCTTCACTAGATCTTGAGGCACTTAGAATTCACAGTGAACTTCCCTTCAGTGAGTTCCCTGTCTGTGGCCTGGGGTAGGAGGACCAGACTGCTCTGCGTGGCCTCTTTTCCTCCAGAAACAGAAGCCCAGGAAGGTCAGAGTAAGGTCAGAGGGTTATCAGGCCACCCTGGAGGAGGGGAACCCAGTTCTTTCCCAGGGCCTACCACCTTCTTGCTGTGGCCAGAAAGCCATTCCCTTCCCTACTGTTTTGATCTCATCACATCCCTTTGAAATTAGATGAATCACTCTCTAAAACCTGCATGTACTTCATCTGGTAAACTTCCTTTGTTCAGTGCTGGAAAACTTTTGTTGATTCTTGTGTCCACTGGGGCTCTTTTGAGTCCCGCTTAGCTTTCTTAAGAAGGGGTGAAGCCCTGGCTGGTTTGGCTCAGCGGATAGAGCATTGGGCCTGCAAACTGAAGGGTCCCAGGTTCAGTTCCAGTCAAGGGCACATGCCCGGGTTGTGGGCTCGATCCTCAGTGGGAGGCTTGCAGGAGGCAGCCAATCCATGGTTCTCTCATCATGGTTGTTTCTATCTCTCTCTCCCCCTCTTCCTTCCTCTCTGAAATCAATAAAAACATTAAAAAAAAAAAAAAAAAAAGAGCCGTAGCCGGCTTGGCTCAGTGGATAGAGCGTCAGCCTGGGGATTGAAGGGTCCCAGGTTCGATTCCAGCCAAGGGCACATGCCTGGGTTGCAGGCTCGATCCCCAGTGTGGGGCGTGCAGGAGGCAACCAATCAATGATTCTCTCTCATCATTGATGTTTCTATCTCTCCCTCCTCCCTTCCTCTCTGAAATCAATAAAGAGATGTATTAAAAAAAAAATCTTGAAAAAAAAAAGAAGAAGAAGAAGGGGTGAATTTGTTTTCAGGATGAGCAGAAACTGAGACACCTGGATGGGGGCCAGCTGGATTCTCCATCTCTCTCCCAGGGTCACAGAGTCTCTCTCCAAACTTGTTCTCTTCTCTCTCCCAACCAGCCAACTGTCCCTTTGTTCCACCTTCACTCTGAGTTTCCTTTCCCTTTCTCCTACCTTCTGCTTCCTGACAACTTCTGCCTCTTCATATCTGAACATACTGCTGATCTGAACATCTCCTGGCCCCTCCTTTTCCTCACAGCGTCTGCACCAGCTGCTAACTGCCCATTGCTGCAGCTCTTCACTCACGCCCCCAGCCCAGCTCATCTGTTTTATGCCAGGGCTCATCATACATCTGGATTGGCTGCTCTGGGTCATGGTCCCCTCACGGGCCAAGAACAAAGGGCACTAAGGTGGCCAGTACAAAAGGCGATCCCTTCCCCTGGTGCCCTGGGTGATTCGGGTTCTACTATTAGACTGTCTGCTGCAGTCCCAGATTCTCTTTTTTTTTCTGTTTTCTCATCTTGAGTTTCATTTTGTTGACCTTTATTTTTGTTGCCTAGAGGTTTAAGGGTCCTTAAAATTCCTCGGGCACCCAGCCTGGTTCACTGTGGAGGCTCCTACCCAGATGGCTGGCCGGGGGAGAGGCATTCATAGTTAAGCAAACAGTCATTTCCTCCATTGTAGGCTCACCTTTCATCAGAAAGGGAGGGGCAACCATATTTAATAAACAGTATCCATTAGGTTAGATCAACAGCCTCTGAATATTGCCTTTTTTCTAGAAACAGTATCTCTCCTGCCTTCACAGAACATGTGGTCAAGAGGAAATTGCATAAAGGCCTTTAATCAGCCGCAGTAGTATTTGAATCATTTAATTTAAGATCTGACAACCACAAATTACTTTATTTTTCAGGCCAATTTTAGCCGGCCAGGAGAGCTGGCCCAGTTGGACTCGTGCTTTATAAATCAGTCCTTTGCCTGATCATGGAAAGTTTGGGGAAGAGATGTTGCTGGGGCTTTTCAAACGCAATAAAAAGCAATCCCCCATGCTGTGCGTATCGGACATGAGTCCTTGGCCATCTCCCTTCACCCGGTTCTGTGGCTATAGGGTGAACCCTTGGGCTGGAGGGAGTCAGAGACGTGCTGCAGGGAGCTGTCACTTCCACACCTGTGCTTTTTATTCCTGGCTCCAAGTTCCTGTGGCCAGGAAAGCAAGTCAAATCAAATTAGACGCCAGACACACGCTGCTTATTGTAGCTCACCCTCTGCTGCCTTCAACTTTTCAACACCTGTTGAAACCCTCTCACTGGAAAAACTGAAAGAAAAGCTTCTGATTTAAAATAACACCCACGAGACATCCCTGACGTGGCCTCTTCCAGACTCATGTTAAATCACCCGTGAGGTCCCAGGAAAGGTAATACAAGACCTGTCCCTTCAGAACCAGTTCCATGTCAGCTGTGTCTGAGGCCCTGGCAGACATCCTCTGACCACTGGGCAGATGCTGCTAAAAAAAAAACCCACGGGCCTTTATTCTATCCTTATTGCAAGTGATAGCCACATGTCTGCACGAGGAGTTGCTTTTAGGCCGGACTGCTCATTTCTCCATCTGTTCTAAGGAAACAAAATGGCAGGAACAAGGGCCCATGGCCTTCTTGGGAGTGTGATACCTACCAGTAAGTGGCATTAAAAAAGGAAGAATCGCCGAAACCGGTTTGGCTCAGTGGATAGAGCGTCGGCCTGTGGACTGAAAGGTCCCAGGTTCGATTCCGGTCAAGGGCATGTACCTGGGTTGCGGGCACATCCCCAGTGGGAGATGTGCAGGAGGCAGCTGATCGATGTTTCTCTCTCATCGATGTTTCTAACTCTCTATCTCTCTCCCTTCCTCTCTGTAAAAAATCAATAAAATATATTAAAAAAAAAAAAAAAGGAAGAATCTGGTGTGGGCCAGTGCAATCATGGAATTATAAATTTTTTATGAAATCCAGTTATTTAGTTTCTTTCTTAGAGACATGTTGCCCAGCCAGCGTGGCTCAGTGGTTGAGCATCGACCTATGAACCAGGAGGTCACGGTTTGATTCCCGCTCAGGGAATATGACTGGGTTATGGGCTCAATCCCCAGTGTGGGGCCTGCAGGAGGCAGCTGGTCAGTGATTTTCTCTCATCATTGATGTTTCAATCTCTCTCTCCCTCTCCCTTCTTCTCTGAAATCAATAAAAAAATATATTTTTTTATTTTTTTATAAAAGAGAGACAGGTTGATGTGAGACTAGAACCATCAACAGCCACCGTTACAAGAGCGCGCATGTCCCAGCAGGGACCCAGGAGATCCTGGGGTGGAACTAAATGTGAGAGCCTGCCAAGCCTCCTGGGAACTGCCTAGTCCCAGGCAGCATCTCCCTGGTACTGGCCTGGCCTCCTCACCAGTCTCCTGGCTCTGGGCAGTCCCCCTCTGTAAATGGGCCTTTGGTTCCTGCTCCCTGCAAAACTTGAACGCACACAACACAGTTCCGTGTTCATCTGCTCATGACAGTGGACCTAGTAGTTTAAGAGCCAGTATAATCCAAGGAGGCGCCCTGCTGGCCCCTTCGTGAAGGTATCCAGGGAACTGAGTGCCTCATGCACTTTGTCAAAGTCCTGAGCGGCTGCAGGGCTACTGTCCTGTAGGCGTTTGTCAGAAGGCCCCTTTGGGAACTTGTCTAAACAACAGCTGCTGATACTAAGAATGGGGGCGGGGATGGAGGAAAGGCTGCCGAAGCCCCTCATTTCCCCCTAATGGCACCACTTTGCCTGTGCCCTCACCCCAGCCCCGGGCCTGACTTTCTTCCATTAAACCTGACTCCGCCATTTATTCCTGTGTACCCTTGAGCCCCTTTCTCAATTTCTTTTTATTTTATTTATTTTTATTGTTAAACCTCACCTGAGGAGTAAGGATATTTTTTCCATTGATTTTTTAGTGAGAGTGGAAGGGAGTGGGGAGGAGAGAGAGAGAGAGACAGAGAGAGAGAGAGAGAGAGAGAGAGAGAGAGAGAGAGAGAGAGAGAACATCATCAATGTGACACATCGATTGGCTGCCTCCCACTTGTGCCTCAACCAGGGTGGGGGATTGAACCTGCAACCGAAGTATGTGCCCTTGACTGGGAATCGGACCCTCAACTCTGGTGTGTGGGCCAGCACCCTAACCATTGAGAAAACTGGCCAGGGCCCTTCTCAATTTCTGATCCTCAATTTCTGAGTCCTTCCCTTCTAGGGTGTTGTGAAGATTAAGTGACATAAGAGTTGAAGACCATAAACTATTTGGGAAATAATAAAGATAATAGATCTTTTGACCTAGATGCAACTAGAGATCCTAGAAAACGTAGATGAGTGTAGGCTGGAGATAGGATCTTGTTCTAGAAATATGAATAGATTTTGAATTGACACAAGGATGAAGTACATTTCATTAAAGAGAAAATGAAGATAATTTATGTGTAGCCCTACAAACATGACTCATTGACTAGAACCATAAGACAATTTGTCTTTGTCTCGCTGTGTCTTTTAAACGTATACTACGGAGCTAATTTTTTTTCTTGCCCCTGGATGGAATTTAAGCTACATCCCCACATGACCCCTTCTTTATTTACACTCTGGCCTGGCAGTGACTTCCGGCTTTCTTCCTCCAGGAGACTTCCTAGATCAGGCTGAAAGATGACCCTACTCTGGCACTCTCATGTCAGTGGCCACCTCTCATCCACTGAAGATATTTGCTCATCCTTTGCCCTTATGACCTCTGCACATGGTCCCAACACGGCTACTTTCCTAGCTGCCTGACAAAGCCATATACTCTCCTGTCTCCTGCCACTGAGATTTCTCTGGCATCAGCCGGCCCAGTTCACTGTATCCCTGAAGCTCCAGAGGACATGTGTTGAGCTTTTTGAGTGTCTTACAGACGCCTCTTTCCCCAAGCTTGAGGTGAGGAGAAGCATCCTGCACCTGGGGACAGGAGAGTCATAATCCCAAGCCTCCAAATATCCCACAAGTCCAGCATGCTGCAAAAGCCCAATACATGGAAACCATCTGGGCTTCTGATCCTGCCTCCCACTGCCCCTGTCCTGACAAGTCCCAAGCCCACCCCTCAGTGACAGTTATCGAGAGCCACACCGGGATTCCACTCCAAGCCAAAACGGGCCTTTCTGGTCTTTGCCAACTCTCTTCAGGGAGAAGAATTGTTTCCACCCCTCCACTGTGAGGCCAGGTGGGTGGGTGAGAGGGAGAAAGGTGTCCCAGCCGCAGGAGCAGTGTCCCAAGCAGGCACCAAGCACCCCCCACATTGGCTGCCCTGCTGTGTATTTCTCCTGTTAAGGACTTAATCGGGGAACCCATTGAGAGAATTATGAGGTCCCTTGCTCACTGTGACCAAAAGCGTTTCAGGTAGTGCCAGGCCTGGAGGCAGAATGAAAACCTTTGCCCCAGGAAACAGAAGAGGAGAAGGCTGAAGAGAGGAAGGCAGTGGGTGTAGAGGGAGTGAGTCCGAGTTGCACTGGGGAGAAACCTAGGGTCCGAGGGTCAGGCCAGAAGCCCTGGGGGAGGGATCTGGGTCCTGTTCTCAGATGGTCTGGAAGGCCAGGCAGTACCCTAGGAATGTCCACACTGGCAAGGCCTATCTCAGAGGATTAAATGACAGCAGACAAATTTAACTAAACATGAGTAATGGGAACACAAAGGGAACATGAAGAGAAATAGAATATTTTAGCAACATAAGGAAATGGGAAGAAAATGACTTTGCAATGAAATGTCAAACTTCTGTGCCTGGAGGAGATGGAATCTGGTCACTATAGGCTCAGGGAAGCAGGGGAGTGTGTGGTTATTTCAAGCAAATTCTAATTCACTTTAATTTAATAACATATGGCCAAGTTCTTTTGGGACAGTGTTAGGGGACCGAAATGGGAACCGGAGAGTGCCAGCCCTGTTGACTTGGGTGTTTCTTGTTTGTTGTTTTACAATGAGGAGCTGTACTTATATTCATTCATCCAGCCATTCATTCATTCATGGAGTGCATGTTAAAGCCTAAGGATTAAGAAAATAAATGACTCAGCCCTACCTGCCCCTGCCCCCAGGAGATCCTGGTCAACTGGATAGACAGTCAAGTAAATAGAAAGTTACAATGTAGGGCCACATTCTGAGCCTAACACTTGGTGCTCAGTGGAAGTTTGTGGAATGAAAATGCATGGTTGGAAAGGTGGTTCTGAGAAGGCACCAGAAAGAAGAACATTAAGCTGGGTTTTGAAGGATGAATAAGAGTTCCCTAGGTAGGCAAGCAAGTCAGAAGCAGTCCAGGTAGAAGAGACTCCATGTGACATGGTACAATGGATCACATGTAGCAGAGGGGTGCTGGTTACAATCACGAGGCTGGAGGAGATTGCCCAGGAAAGGGGGACAGGATTAGAAGTGGGAAAGGGCAAGAAAGAGATGCAGGATCAGTGGATCACTGATGAGAAATAATCCCTCAGGAAGGTAAACTCTGAAGACAGGACCTGTTAGCCCACCTAAAGCTCACCACCACTGAAATCTCTACTCCAACTACAGATGCCTATTCATCCTTAGAGCTCAATTCAGCATCAGTTTCCTCAAGGAGCCATTCTTTCTGGCTCAGGCTATAGTGGGTCTTCCCCATGCATACTCCTAAAACATCCTGTGCCACCAACCTTGTCACTGCTGTCTCCACCCCAAGGGTCAGCTTGTCTCTATGCTTGCCCATCTCCCACCTAAGGCTGCCGTGTCCAGCTCTGGTGATGCCCCCCCCTCCCCACCACCACCACCACCACCACACTCATGCCTACCTGGATTCTGGCCAGGCTGTCCTGTCTATGGGATCTCATCCTAAGGATGGACAAGGTCCATATGGAGAAGTAGCTCCAGAAGCTATCTAGGGCTGTTTAGGGGGCGGGGAGGGGGGGGGCTGGCCAAGGGAAGGGTATTTTCGTTTACATCACATCAGACTTTGCAGTCTTTAAGGGGCTGTGGAAGTACCTGGGTAAAAGCCCTTCTTATGTCCCCAGGAGCCTGGTTGAAAGGGTTGGCTGGTTAGGGCTGTTGTGTCTAGGTGACAAAGACAGAGAAGCCTGGCCCCAGGGCAGAGAAGACAAATGGTTAAAGAGGCGGAGTGGGGAGCGGACTCACTGAAGCCAAGGCTAAGGACAGGGTCTAGCAGTACAGCGGACCATGTCACAAGCCATCACCTCTCTCTGGACAGAGCTGCCAAGGGGAACACACGCCCCTCAAGGGAAATGATGGATTTGCAGGTGTCCTGGGTGTCCACTAGGGGGCAACAGAAATTAAGCCAGCTGGCGGGTCGCCATGGTAACCGAGGACCATGACGCTATGTTATCCCTAGAAAAGGCAGGTAGGTTCGGAGAACGCCCAAGCATGGCGTCCTGGATACCACCAAGTCAGTAGCCATCAGTTTCAAGCAAAGGCCCAGGCAGGGACAAAGGACCCAGCGTGTGAAGAGGTTTGGGGGCACCACTGGGGCACCTGGAGGCCCCTACCAATCTCCCTATATTAGAGGTTGTTATGAATCTGATTCTGCTATTTTCTCCTACTGTCTGTCATTCATGGGTCCTTGTTTCTTATATGTGTTTTGTAATTCAAGACTCTGAGCTCATATTTCTTGGTATCATATTTGGGGGAGCCTGGGCTGAAGGCCAGTTCCTCCAGGCAGGATGTGTGTTCACTTCTGCCAGGTTCCTGGAAGCACTGTTAGCTGGGACCAATACATAAATTCTCAGTTTGCAGCTTTTTAGAGGACCTAGGGACTGTGAATTCAGGCTGCAAATCCACATAGGGACCAGCTTATACTTAACACATTCTCAGGTTCCAAGATTTGAAACAGGCAATTTACCTGTGTTCACCCTTGGAGTACCAATTAAAAATGTTTTTTCTCATTGATTTTATAAAGAGGAAAGTAGAGAGAAAAAATATTAATGTGAGATAGAAATATCGATTGCTTGCCTCCCTCATGGGCCACGACCAGGGATCACACCCACAATCTGGGTATGTGCCCTGACCAGGTATTGACCCTGCCACCTTTTTGTATATGAAACGATGGTCCAACCAACTGAGCCACACTGGCCAGGGTCTTGAAATTCCAATTTGTATTGATATGTGTGTGTATGGCACTTGAGTTTCACCTGGTGCCTATAGGACCATGAAAAACAAAGCTCTTTGGCAAATGATTTCCAGGTGAAAACTAGCTCTCAGTGTTTCATCTACCTCTCTAAGTTATTATTTTTGCTTAATTTTTTGCCTCGGTGCATGCCTTATGAATTTTCCAGCTCACCAATGCATTTTAAGAGATTTAAAAAAACAACCATTAAAGTTGTTTAGCCACGCTGGTGGGAACAGAAGTGCATTTGTGAGTTCCTTAGATGAAACCCACGGATACCTGACTTGGTAATCTGGCTCCACTTCAACCTTCCCCAGTTAATTCCAAAACTTCTTACAGTTCTGAGCTGTCCCCACCCTCACCCCAAGGGCCAGCTGGTTAAAGCTCAATTATTTTCCAGTTCATCCACTTACTACACAAACAATGAAAACTCACGCTGCTCTCTTTACACTCAGCCTGTTCTCTAATTCCCCTTTCCCTTGCTCGGGGAAGCATTGGGTAGTATATCACCCTCCCCTTCTCTGGGTGCTGTCAGTGTTTGAGCGGCTTGCTTTCTTACATTCATCATGGAGGTGGGCAGTAGAACATCACATTCCCCACTAGGTGGAGGCCTTGCTACTCTGAGGAATTCTTCCTTTTCTTTCTCCCATCCTAATCTCTTTATAGGGGTAATGGGGTGGTGTTGGGCCATGATTAATAACAGTAGCAGGGCAATTGCAGCACCTAACTCCTGTTTGTAAGATCTGAGAGTATCTATCCCCAAATGTTTTATCTCTCTTTAGAATGCAGAATAATTTAATCTCAGCCCGGGGTCCTGGTTACCATTTCTGGGACAACAGGAAAAGTTTCTCCCCTGGTAGTAGTAAGTGATTCATTTGGTTTCTCCCCTCGTAGTAGTGATTCCATTGCTGCTGCTAATCCAGTGGCTCCCATCACACTCAAAGTCCACACTTGGGTAGTTCAGTTGGTTAGAGTGTAGTCCTGAAATGCCAAGGTTGTAGGTCCAATCCCCCCTCAGGGCACACGCAAGACTCAACCTATGAATGTCTAAGTAAGTGAAACAACAAATAGATGTTTCTCTCTCTGAAATTACTTTGTTGATCTGTTTACGTATTGCCCTCTTCCACAGGAGTGCAAGCCGCGCCCCCAAAGCTGGGTCTTTTCTGAACGATATATGCTGTATCCCGCCCCTACCAACATGCCCAGGAGCGCTGTGACTTATTGGAAGAGATGGACATTACAGTATTCAATCCCAGCTCCGTCTGCGCCCGGAAAGATGTGCGCCTGACTCCCCGTCGGCCTCTGAGGGGCCGCGCGCCGGGGCCTCTGGGAAGTGTAGTCCGCGCGCTCGCCGGACCCCTGGGTTGCTGGAGCGAGAGTCCGCGTGCGCAGGCGCACTTCCGGCTCTGCCCCGTCGCTGCGGCCATTGTCCAGCCCCGGGGCGGCTAAGGACGCTTAGGGCCTCACCTCCGCACAGCAGAATTGGAGAGGACTGAGCCGGAGGCGGGGGCGAGAGGAGCCGGCCCGAACCTTGGGTGGGCCTGAGATCGCAAAACCCGGAAACTCCAGGAGGCAGTGATTCCGAGTGTGCGGGTAGGAGCTGCACCTCCCACGAGTTCGGCGCGTGTCTGCGGGGCCGCGCCCACCATCCTGCGGGTGGGACTGGGCGTGGCCAAAGGAGGGTGTCCCCGACTCGGTAGGCGTTTAATTTGGGGGAGGCGGTGCGGCAGGCCGACGCGGGGCCCAGGCACCTCTCCACCCCTCTCCCGGGAGACGTGTCTGCGGGGCGGAGGCGGGCCCCGCGGGACGGGGTGGGGGTCGGTGGGTGCCGCGCGGTGAGTGCGCCCTTTCTTCTCTCCCCAGTCTCTGTCTGGGAGCCGAGCCTGACGAGGCAGGAATGGCCCCGAGGCCGCCCACGGAGGCGCCCCAGGTGAGCTGCACGGACTTTCGTCCCCCGGCAGTGTTTGGAGCAGTCATTGTTCTCCTGGGGAGACGTTTCCTGGCCCGGCCGCCCCCCTCGGGGTCCCCCACCCCTGTGAAACCCGAGGTGCCCAGAGCTGCGGGGAGCGGGCTTCCGTAAAGGGGGGTTGTCCTGGGGGTGGAGGGGACCAGGGCCGGGGGTCTTCTGGGAGGAGTTAAGAGCGGATGTGTTGGGAGGTGTCAGTGTTGAGAATCCTGAGAGCCAAGCCGATTCCGTGAACTCTTCTTGTCCATAAGGAATGGAGAGGGTGGGTGACCGGATGGGAAACTACCGGAGGGAGTGATGGCCAGTGAGTGAGGAGAGCGGAGCCAAGCTTCTGACCTAGGAAGCCTGGTCTGGATTTGCCGAGGAAGAGGCTGGAGATGGGCTTTCTTGGGCAAGGAGGGGGGCGGGGGAGGGGTACAAGGAGGATTGTCCCAGAGCTTTCCATGTCTTTTTCTGCTTTAACAAAGGTATGGTAGTGCACACCCCAGATGTCCAGCCTTTGGGGTCATTAGCATGAAGCTGATTTGTGCGGGAGAAGGCATTTTTACAGAAGCATCACAACTCTGAGGTTGTCCATGGATTTACACAGAGTGTATCGGTGAAATACAACAAGGTCCAGGTGGTATTTTAATCCATACTCTCTTTAGAATTAAGGAAAGATCATATTCTGATTGTTATGTGTGTGAGACAAGATCAATCCAGATATATATATATTTTTTATTTCAGAGAGGAAGGGAGAGAGAGAGAAACATCAATAATGACAGAGAATCATTGATCACCTGCCTCCTGCATGCTCCCTACTGAGGATTGAGCCTGCAACCCTGGCATGTGCCCTAACCAGAAGGCCAACTGTGACCTCCTGGTTCATAGGTGGATGCTCAACCACTGAGCCATGCTTGCTGGGCTGGGTTGCCTTTGGGAGGTGGTGTGTGTGTGTGGGGGGGGGGGTGCTTTTTTAATGGTGAAAGTGGATTTGTGTTCTGAGTAGTGAGTTTTAGGGACTGCTTTAAGCTTCATTTTTAAAGTTAATGTATCCCAAACACTCTGGGTCAGTTGTTCTGTTCTCATAGAATGGCCCGATAGCCCATCGAACTCAGGCTGAAGGACAGAATAGAACAGTGACCTACAACAGGGGCTTTTTAGGCAGAGATTTCCCTTCACCAGTGGTTCCCTTTCCCTGAGCATAGCCCCTGGGAATGCAAAAGATGAGTAATTGAGTCATGTGACAACTTATCCAGGAAATTAATTAGTGCGGGAGACAGCCCCTGCAGAAGTATAGAGCACAGAAGAGGTGGTGCTAAGCATTGCTGCAGAGGTCCAGAGGCTGCTGTGAGTGCAGAGCAGGGGAGGAAATTCTGCCTTTGGGAAAGTCAGTAGAGCCGCCTTTGTATAGGAGCTTAATCAATGCGGGTGTAATGGAAGGGGATGAGGGTAGAGCTGGTTGACTGTGGGTCAGGGGACTTGGGAGGCAAAAAGATGAGGGATGTTTTCATGAAACGGTTGTCCTGTGAGACTGTCGGTGTAGGTTGTAGGCCAGTGAGGGCGAACCTTTTGAGCTCGGCGTGTCAGCATTTTGAAAAACCCTAACTTAACTCTGGTGCCATGTCACATATAGAAATTTTTTGATATTTGCAACCATAGTAAAACAAAGATGTATATTTTTGATATTTATTTTATCTATTTAAATGCCATTTAACAAAGAAAAATCAACCAAAAAAATTAGTTCGCGTGTCATAGGTTCGCCATCACTGGTGTAGGCAATGGTTAGATGAGAATAGAAAGGAGTTTGGACTTTTTTCTTTTGGCCTTTGTAACCCATTTATTCCTTTATGTATTCATTCAGCAGATAATCATTGAACCCTGTGATGTATTAATACCCTCTTCTAGGTGGCTGAGATACATTAGTGAACAAAATTGGTAAAGGTCTCTGCTTTTATGGAGCTTACATCCTAGATGTAGACAAAAATTATA
This sequence comes from Myotis nattereri, assembly GCF_964212035.1. Lineage (NCBI taxonomy): Eukaryota > Metazoa > Chordata > Mammalia > Chiroptera > Vespertilionidae > Myotis > Myotis nattereri. The sequence continues at coordinate 13,948,684 of NC_138090.1, forward strand.
TGATATCCTAGACCAGTGATGGTGAACCTATGACACGCGTGTCAGAGGTGACACTCGAACTAATTTTGGGGGTTGATTTTTCTTTGTTAAATGGCATTTAAATATATAAAATAAATATCAAAAATATACATCTTTGTTTTACTATGGTTGCAAATATCAAAAAACTTCTATATGTGACACAGCACCAGAGTTAATTTAAGGTTTTTCAAAATGCTGACACGCCGAGCTCAAAAGGTTCGCCATCACTGTCCTAGATAGTGGTTCTCAACCTTCTGGCCCTTTAAATACAGTTCCTCATGTTGTGACTCAACCATAAAATTCTTTTTGTTGCTACTTCATAACTGTAATGTTGCTACTGTTATGAATCGTAATGTAAATATCTGATACGCAGGATGGTCTTAGGCGACCCCTGTGAAAGGGTCGTTCGACCGCCAAATGGGTCGCGACCGACAGGTTGAGAACCACTGTCCTAGAAGGTGATGGTACCTCGGAAAAATAATTAAAAGTAGGAAAAGGTAAGGAGGGTTGAGTGGGAGATGTCAGGGCTTGTGGTAGGGTGGCCATTTTAAATAGGATGGTAAGCTTATGCTTGTTGGTGACATCTGAGCGGACTTAAAGGAGGCCTGGGAAGGGGTTCTCCGGAAACACCCGAATGTGTGTCTGGTGTGTTCAGGGGGCAGCAAGGAGCCTAATGTATCTTGAGCCAATGTTTTTGAGCAGGAAACTAGTATAGTTTCTAATTACTTTTAAAGATTGTTGTGAATAATGAAGTATAGGAGCTCCTTTAGGGGCGTGGTTAGCAAATACCTGAAGTGGTCCACAGTGGGAGGGGAATGGGAGCCGAGATGGGTGAGGGAGATACCCTGAAAACCTATATATATGTAAACACTATGTATTTCCTTCCTTACATGTGTACTACATGTTTAGCTAGGAGTAAAAAAGGTGTTTACCATTCTTAAAGTTGAAGCCACCAGAACAGTAAGAAATGGGGGAAGTTTTATAAGAAAAAAACTACATGTGGATACCTGTACTTGTTCTCCTTGAGGGGAGGAAATGGAGAGGGACTGGGTCCGGTCTGTTTTGATTCCTGATCCCAAGAGCTCTTACTGTTCATGTCACATGGAGTGGTATGTTTACCCATCCATCTCTACACTGGACTGTCAGTTCCTTTAGGGTAGGGCCTTGTAACTCCTCTCATCCCTTGCTCCAGGGTACATAGGTGGTAAGTGGGTGTTACATGAACAAACATTCATAACCACTTAGCCCCAAGCAGCAGTTTTACACTTTCTGCATTTTCTGCTCCTTACATGGCAAAAATGATATTTTCCCAATTATAGTGACACTAATTTTTGGGGAAAAAATAATTGCATGAAACAACATGACTTTAACAGTTTTAAGAAATTTTGTCTTAAAGACAATGTTAAGATGTCAAACCCTGTTCCTCTAAGTCTGAAACCTATTTCAAAAGTATGATTCTTTTCCTGACTTTCCTGTACTACCTTTTTTTAAAAATCCTCACCCCAAGGATATGCTTCCATTGACTTTTAATAGAGAGTGAGAGAGAGAAAGAGAGAAACATTGATCAGCTACTTCCCATAAAAGCCTGCACCTGGGATTGAATCCACAATCTAAGCATGTGCTCTGACTGGGAATCAAACCACCACCCTCCGGCGTATGGGACAGTGCTCCAATCAACCAAGCCACCTGGCTGGGGCTGTATTACTTTTATTAAAATATACCTATTAAATATACCTTAAATATATCATCGAGACCTTTTTTTAACAAAAAGAAAGTCATTTATGTTATCTCTTTTTTAGCATATCTATTTGTTTTGATGAATTTCCTTTTTTTTCTAACTGCGCATGTTTTTCCCTTAAACATTTCCAATTACAATATTTTAAATTTCATATAGTTTTTATGAGGGTTTTTTTAAATCACTTTTAATGGCTGTATTATATTGCTTTGTATGGACATACTAAAATTTGTTTAACCATTCCTCATAAGACATTTAGATTGTTTCTGAAATTTTTACTATTATAAATAATACTCATTTCTATGTAAATCAATATTTTATTTTTTTTTATATATATTTTATTGATTTTTTACAGAGAGGAAGGGAGAGAGATAGAGAGTTAGAAACATCGATGAGAGAGAAACATCGATCAGCTGCCTCCTGCACATCTCCCACTGGGGATGTGCCGCAACCCAGGTACATGCCCCTGACCGGAATCGAACCTGGGACCCTTCAGTCCGCAGGCCGACGCTCTATCCACTGAGCCAAACCGGTTTCGGCGTAAATCAATATTTTAAAATTATTAATGAGGGGGGGGTTGTTTTGTTTTGTTTTGGTATTAAGTCTTTGAAATCCAGTGTGTATTTTGCACTTACCACACGTCTGGTTTGGACTAGCCACATTGCAGGTGCTCAGTAGCCACCTGTGGCTAGTGGTTTACTGTATTAGCGTAGTTCTAGAATGTGATTGTCTGACTTACTGGCATTTTTGGCATGGGAGAGCAGAGTGAGTGTAGGGGAGGGAGCAGTAGGTCAGGGATGAGGTTCAAGATGAAGTTAGGGAGGTAGTGGGGGAACAGATTGTGAAGGCCTATGTAGGCCATTGTAAAGATTTGGCTTTGAATTGGGATGCCATTAGAGGTTTTGAAGCAAAGAAGTGACTGGATCTGACATGTTTTAACAAGATTACTCTAGTTGTTATATGGAAAACAGACTTGGGAGAGACACAGGAGTGGAAGGAGGAGAGAGGGAATTAGGAGGTTATAGCAATGGTCCAGGTAAGAGATGATGGTGGCACGGACTAGGGTGAGGATGGTAGGAATAGGGAAAAGTAGGGGGAAATTAAAGGTTTGTACGCATGATCAAATTTGTGTTTTAGAGAAGGGCCTTCCACCGCCCTCTCCTGGGGATTGTGCCCACAACCCAGGCATCTGTCCTGACCAGAACCAAACTATGACCTTCCCAGTTCATAGGTCAGCACTCAACCACTGCGCCACACCGGCCGGGCTCATTGGCATTTTCATTCTGCCACAGTGCATGTGGTCAAGTCAGACACCTAGTAAATACTAGTGTCATCTTACGTGACCCAGTCAGATCCCTGACCTGGTCAGAAAAATTTGCCTCGTTTCAACCCTTCCATATTCCTGTGGGGACACAGCCACAGGGATGTGATACGGAGGAGCCAGTGTTGTGTATGAATGCAGTCATGCACTTCACTAAGCAGAGGGGGCCACTCCTGTTTCTCTAAAATTCAGATCTCTGCCATCTCCTTGAGACTCAGCTCAGGAAACAGATGTGCGGTATGGGTCAGGCACTTGTTGAAACTAGTGTTGTAGAGTTAAAAACAATTTTATAGTAGCTGCCCTCATAATGCTCACCATCTAACTAGAAAAACAAGCATTCGAATAATGGTGTGTGTGCCAGGGGGCTTAAAGGACATAATGCAGTGATTGGCCGTCCAGTGGGGAATCGGAAGATTTCAGTGAAAATCTGCTAACCAGTATCTGAAGTATGAAATGGAATTAGCAAAGAATGATATTTCCCAGGAACGGAAAAACACCAGTTCCGCTGTGGCCAACCACATGGGGAGAAGGGCATGGACTATGGCAGAAACCTCCAAGTAACCTTCCCTCGCAGCTCCAGCGACCTTATGGCTCTGCTTTCAACATCTGATTGTCTTTACCATAGTTTCTTGTATCCTTCTTGAGATAGAAATCTAACCAGGACCAAAGGATACATTTCAAGTAGGCCAGCCATGGCGACAGTTGTATCATGGCTTAACAAGGCCTAGCAAGGCAAGCAAAAATCAACCCACACGCATCAGAACTGCCAATTGAGAGTCATGGAGGACCCTCAGCTAGCCTTGTTTCATGGGGGAGGTGAGGAGAAAATGGTTGGAATGGAATAAGAAACATGAAAAGACCTTTGACCTAGCAATTCCAATTCTAGCTAGCTATTCTAGAGACGTTCTGGCATAATTGCACAAACAGTATTTAATGCATAATGTTTGCAATAGCAAAATATTGTAAATCATCCAAATGTCTATTAACAGGACCTGGTCCATTCATTCATTCTCAGGGTATTTGCCAGCATTCACTGTCAGTCAAGGTATATAACTGGTGAAGACAGATAAAGTTCTCATGGAGCTCATAGTGGGGAAGGCAGACAAGCTAACAAGTAAGCGATCTCAGATAAGGGTTAGAAATACAAGTATCCTTTTTAATCTATTTGATTCATGATTTAAAGTGGCAGGAATTTGGGCAGTGAGAGATAACTGTGTCTGGAAGAAAATTAAACATGGTAATATGATGGAGAGTAAATTAAAGGAAGGTGCTGAGACAGCTTTTCTGAGGAAGTGATGCTGGAGATAAGACTGAAATAACTAGTAGTAACTAGTTGTCAACCATGTAGAGATTCTAGGGGAGAGAGAGTAACAAGCATAAAGGCCCAGCTGGGAACAATCTTGAAGTATTCGAGGATCAACAAGTTCAGCATGGCTAGGGCCCAGTGAATGGTGGGGAGTTTGAATTTTATTCTTAATACAATAGGTGCTGTTGGCTTTAGATAACAGGAATATTATTATATATGGAGTCTATGAAGTGATTCAGAGGGTTAAGGTGAAGTTATATGTATTGCTATGGAAGATCTCTAAGATCTCTAACTATTACATAGTTTAATGTAAAAATAAGTTGTAGAACACTGGTATTTCACAAAACAAGACACTGGGTGTATGTGTATAAGAAACATGGAATAGGGACTGTTTAAGTGTATGCACCAAACTTAACAGTGGTTATTTCTAGGGTTTAAATTAGGATTGGTGATGGGGATGAAGGAGGGCTGCCACCGCCACTTTTTACTTCCCACCATGTTTGGATTTTGTAACAAAGGAAGCACACGGGCTGGGCGGTTGTGATTGCATGAAAAGGCTTGGCTTTGAAGGGAAATACAACAAAAGCTAAGGATTGCAGGATATACTGCTCCTCATGACTTTCTAGCCTGGATATTAAATTTCTTTATGTAAGTGTGTAAACAACTACTATATGTAACCCACCATTGTCCCCTCAGGATAGTAATGTGATCATCGTTTCTAATAGACTCTACAGTGTGTTCCCAGTATTGCCATGAGAGTGTTTGTGGTTGATCCTACTTGAGCAGGAATGTGATCCTACAGGAATCAGTGACATTCAAGGATGTGGCTGTGGACTTCACCCAGGAAGAATGGCACCACATGGTCCCTGCTCAGAGGCGCTTGTACAGGGATGTGATGCTGGAGAACTACAGCAACCTGGTTTCTCTTGGTAAGGACCACATCTTAATGTCTTGCCTATCGGTGGGTCTTTCCTTTCTCAGTTACTATGGTTGTGGAGCTCTGTGGCTGTCGCGTGGGTGGCTGTGAGCAGGGTATGGGTGTTCAGGGTCAGAGCCTATTCACCTTTTGGGACCCAGCCTTATGGGTATCTGAGCCTGCTCGTTAGGTAAAAGGTCTTTCTTTTGCAGAACTGGGAGTAGGCCGTTTGATTGCATAATATCTCAAGTTGCCCGTTTTCTTTTCCTTCAGAGTTCATGAGGATCAAGGACTACTACTGACTTGTAGGAGACTTCTTTGTCTACTTGCACAAACAAACAAATCTTGTGTTTTTACCCATGAGCAGGATATCAAGTTTCCAAGCCAGAGGTGATCTTCAAATTGGAGCAAGGAGAAGAGCCATGGCTATCAGAGGGAGAAATCCAAAGATCTTTCTGTCCAGGTAAATGAGTGAGGATCATGCTTGTAGGAACCAGTGGACAGTGGCATAGCTGAGGGAGTGGGAAGCATTTTCAGATTGCTGTCCTGGGAGCTCATAGACAGGCAGAGGAGGCTGAGCTATCATGACACCTCTGTACATCTCCCTTCTCCAATAGGGTACTCCTACCGCTGGTAGGTCTTAGAGGAAAAGATACCACTTTGTTCTACACTTAGTATACCATTTCTCCTGTCCTATAACCCTACTTGCTGGATTATTTTCTCTGTATCCTAAGTCCCCCATCATTATTTAGCAACCCCTTTTCTTACTCATTCAGACATAATTGAACTTCCATGTCTCCTTGTTTCGTCTCACTGCTCTCACTGTCATCTGCCCCAGACTTGTAGGAAATATCCACAGCCTTGATTCTTCTTCTCTTCATAATTTGTTTTTAGACTTCTTTCCCTCACTACACCTGTCTAGGGAGAAACATGGTCTTCCATCCATTCTGTGGCCATGTTGGTTTGACTCATTGCCTCTCTCACACAGTTCCTAGAATATCATTTTCTCCTGGTCTCTCACCTCGTTAAGTGCTTCTTGGCTTTAAGTCTTTGGCTTTTCTTGCCTTTCCCTCTAAGCAAATATGCCTTAAGGCAGTGGTTCTCAACCTGTGGGTCGCGACCCCTTTGGTGGTCGAACGACCCTTTCACAGAGTTCACCTAAGACCATCCTGCATATCAGATATTTATATTACGATTCATAACAGTAGCAACATTACAGTTATGAAGTAGCAACGAAAATAATTTTATGGTTGGGTCACAACATGAGGAACTGTATTTAAAGGGCCAGAAGGTTGAGAACCACTGCCTTAAGTCTGTCCTCCAGGCTCCTCCCCCTTCTTTGTTACAAAGAGGGTGCCTGCCTTCTGATGGTTGCAGCTCTTTATTTATGCTATAGACTCAAAAATCATCCTTGCTTGTACCCTGGTCACTTACTTCTTTTCACAGAAAACCTTCACTCGGAAGTCCACTCAGTTCTTATTAAAGATAGGAAATCTGAATTAATCTTCTTGCCCATCACTCCTTTCTACCCTGGCCTGTTAGAAACCTTTTAGTATTTCTAATCTCTCAGACCAGACGCCATAGTCTTTTTCTTTCAACCCAGGTTATTTTCCTTCTTTCCTGCCTTTAACTTCCACTGGTATCATCTTCAACCAAACCCCAGGCTTAGATTACTATAATTTCTAGTTAAAATTGCTCCCTCCATCTTTTTTTATAATCCATATTAGATTTTTTTTTAATTGATTTCAGAGAAGGAGAGGGAGGGAGAGATAGAAACATCAATGATGAGAGAGAATCATTGATCAGCTGCCTGCTGCACGTCCCCCACTGGGGATCGAGCCCACAACCCGGGCATGTGCCCTTGACCAGAATCGAACCTGGTACCCTTCAGTCTTCAGGCTGATGCTCTATCCACTGAGCAAAACCAGCCAGGGTCCATCCTTTTAAAGTGTACACTTCAGTGGTTTTTGGATATACAGTGGGGCCTTGACTTACAAGTGTCCCGACTAACGAGTTTTTCGAGATACGAGCCATCTCTCAGCTGATTTTTTGCTTTGAGTTGCGAGTTAAAATTCGGGTTACAAGCCAGCTTCAGATACCCCACCGCTAGTTGGCACAGCAAACGTCACAGTGAACGCTACAACATCAGCCCAGCATCACGTGTCTCGCTCATTCACTTTTTGATTTGACATACGAGTAATTTGAGTTACGAGCTCCGTCACGGAACGAATTAAACTCGTAAGTCAAGGCTCCACTGTATACAGAGTTGTGCAACCATCACCACTATGTAATTACAGAACATGTTCACCCCAAAAGGAAACTCTGCACCTAGTAGCAGTGACTTTCTATTTCCCATAACCCAGCTTCTGGCAACCATTAATCTACTTTTTCTCTGTATGGATTTTCCTATTCTGTAAATGGAATCATATAATATGTAGCCCTTTGTGACTAGCTTCTTTCACTTAGCATATGTTTTTAGGGCTCATCTAACATGTATTACTTCATTTCTTGGTATTCATTCCTTTGTATTTATTCCATTGTATGCATATACCACATTTTATTTATTAATCACTTGATGGGCCATATTGGACATTTTTAATGCTTTATCTTTGTAAACCACCCACCTCTGAAAAAACCTTGCTGTTACTCCCTATATCTCATTATAGAAAATAAACTCCCTTGATTTAAATGTCTGCATCAAACCTTCCAGTATGATCTTCCTGTTCCCACCAAAGCAACCTTCACTTAGGTTGAACTTCTTTTTAATGTTCTTTGTAAGTAGCATATACTTTCCCTCATTAGATAATGCTTTCTGCCTATCCAAAACCATCTATTCTTTTAAGTTCAAGGTCTGTCTAATTCCTGAAACCTAATGCATACTAACATATTTACTTTTTCCTTCCCTGATCACAAATACCATTTATATCATCTCTACCACACAAATTCAGATGTAATAATATATTACTCAATGATTTTTTCTTTGTCTTTTAATCTTTCTTTTTAGTTGTCAAAAGATTGAGTCTAGATTTCAAGCTACTAGAGAGTCTGTTTTTATTTCTATATATTCTATCTGGTGCAAAGCATGTTAGCACGCAGTTAGAAATTACTTGATTGATTGTTATGGAAACTGGCTTGGGAGAGAATTTTATTATCCACTTATTTCAACAAATATTTCTTGAGTTGTTCCACTGAGAAGTATTCTAAAAGAAATACAAAGCATTCCCTGTCCTTAGAAATTTAGAATTGAGTCTTGTTACAGGGTAAGGAATTTTGGTGTTTAGGGCCCCTTAGTTGCCATGTTATTCCCTCCTAACATTTTATTATGAAAATTTTCAAATATATGAGAAATTAAAGAAATTATACAGTGAACACTAATTGTATAGTTAACATTTTGTTATATTTGCTTTATCATATACCTCTTCATCTGTCCATCTGTCAGTTTATCTTTTATGTATTCCAAGAAAGTTGCAGATGAGTATATTTCATTCCTACATTTTTTCATGTGCATATCATTAACTAGAGCTCAATATTTGTTGATGGTTTTTAGAGATCAATTTATTAGGCAGATTAAAATAAATCCTTTTTAGTTAAGCAAGGTGACTAGTGTAGAATCAAATAGACAAAAACCACAGCCCTGCTTGTAAGGGCAAGAATGATTTGCCTCTTGAAATATTTTTCTTAGTGTATGACATCTCGCCCTTGATCTTCAAGTGTATCAAAGAATCATTTTTGTTAGATCACTGGCTGCAGATTTTTCACTTCAGGCTTTGACTATCTGGAGCCTCAGAGATAACATTTAAAGAAATTATAAAACAGATATATTAGGGAGATAGATTCTATAGTGGTTTGTAAAATGGAAAGGAGTCATAGAGAGCAGATAAGATCCTGCAAGATGGACTGTGATCCTTTTTCCTTTGTATCTATGCCTAACACTTTCTTAATCACTCATCTCCTTACTCCCTAATCAGCCCTTCTAGCTGGGCTTCCTAGTTCTGAACTTATCATCCATTCTGGATCTGCAGTCTGTATTATCATATCTCTTCACTCTTCCTTTCCTCCATTTTGGGTATTCTCCCCAAACCACAGGGCTGACTTCAAAACAGAGTCGTGTATAATTTAAATCTCATTTCCTCATTCCTACTGTAGCAGTTTGTTTCAGCAGGAGGGAATAGGGGACTTTTGCACTTTGGATTTCTTTCAGACTGGAAGACCAGGCCTGTGGCCAAATCATCAAATCTACAGCAGAGCACATCTGAAGTATCCCTGCACACAGATGATCTCTCATGTGCTACATTAGAAGATGTGAGTAATCAGTTAGAGAGGCACCAGGAAAACTGGAAGAGGTATCTGGGGCCAGATATATCCACCCAAAAGAAAATAATCACACCAGAGAAAACCTTGGAGCATAATAAATTTGGTGAAAACTCTAGATTGAACGCAGACCTGGTTACACAACTGAACATTCCTTCAAGGTCTAGTGAATGTGATACACTTGGAATCAATTTGGGACATAATTCAGACTTAGTTAATCAGAATAATATCCTTGTAAAAAAGAAACCTTATAAATGTAATAAATGTAGAAAAGCTTTTATTCATAGATCATCACTTACTAAACATGAGAAAACTCATAAAGGAGAGGGAGCTTTTCCCAATGGTACAGATCAGGGAATTTATGCTGGAAAGAAACACCATGAATGTACTGACTGTGGGAAAACCTTCCTATGGAAGACACAGCTTACTGAACATCAGAGAATTCACACAGGGGAGAAACCCTTTGAATGTAATGTGTGTGGGAAAGCCTTCAGGCATAGTTCGTCCCTTGGTCAGCATGAGAATGCACATACCGGAGAGAAGCCCTATCAGTGTAGTCTCTGTGGGAAAGCCTTTCAGCGCAGCTCCTCACTTGTTCAACACCAGAGAATTCACACTGGAGAGAAACCGTATCGATGTAACTTATGTGGGAGGTCTTTTAGGCATGGCACGTCCCTCACTCAGCATGAGGTCACACACAGTGGAGAGAAACCCTTTCAATGTAAGGAATGTGGGAAAGCCTTTAGTCGATGTTCTTCCCTTGTCCAGCATGAGAGGACTCATACTGGAGAAAAACCTTTTGAATGTAGCATATGTGGGAGGGCTTTTGGTCAGAGCCCATCCCTTTATAAACATATGAGGATTCATAAGAGAGGGAAACCTTACCAAAGCAATAACTATGGCATAGACTTCAAGCACAGCTCATCTCTTACTCAAGATGAAAGCACTCTGACGGAAGTGAAATCCTACCATTGTAATGACTGTGGGGAAGACTTTAGTCACTTTACAGACTTTTCTGACCATCAGAAGATCCATACTGGACAGAGCCCCTATGATTGTGAGCAGACCTTCAGTCAGCAATCTATTTCTCATCCTGGAGAGAAACCCTATCAGTGTAATGTATGTGGGAAAGCTTTCAAAAGGAGTACAAGTTTCATAGAGCATCACAGAATTCATACTGGAGAAAAACCCTATGAATGTAATGAATGTGGAGAAGCCTTCAGTCGACGCTCATCACTTACTCAACATGAGAGAACCCATACAGGAGAGAAACCCTATGAATGTATTGACTGTGGGAAAGCCTTCAGTCAGAGTTCATCCCTCATTCAGCATGAGAGAACTCATACTGGAGAAAAACCCTATGAATGTAATCAATGTGGGCGAGCCTTCCGAAAGAAAACCAATCTGCACGATCATCAGAGAATTCATACTGGAGAAAAACCCTATACTTGTAAGGAATGTGGGAAAAACTTCAGTCGAAGCTCAGCTCTCACTAAACACCAGAGAATTCATATGCGAAATAAACTCTAAGAACCCTGGAATTTTTTTTAAAAATGTGCAGAAAGCTTTAGCTAAAATATTGTTCATACTCATTGTCAAAGGATTCTTGCTGGATGAAAAGCTTGAGAATGTCACGAATTATGTGTATTTGTATGTTGTGTGCAGAGAAAACTCTGCTAGTAGACAATTTTTTTCAATAAAAGCCACATTCTTAGATCTGGTTACAAACTTTTATAAAAACAACTACAAACATAATATATAACTTGTTGGAAATGCTGTGCCTATATATTGGACTTTATAAAACTTGTTAACATATATGTGCAGGAGATTACAAACTTTCAGCAATTTGACTTGCAACTGTTACTGTTTACAGCCTTTTTTATAGATAAAATTCCTGCATTAATGACCAAAACTCATTTTAAAAATTGCTTGACAACTGCATTCAATTGCAGCTCTTATATTGAATGCACCATGGAAACCAATTCCACCTCCAGAAATTCACCATTCAAAGAATTAGATCAGCGGTCCAGCTACTTCATTGTACAGATGAAGAACCTGAAAACCAAAGATGTGAAATGGTTTGCACAGTATGCTACAGCTTATGGTGGTAAAACTGGTGTAGGATGCAGGTCTCCTGACTCTTTGGCTCCAGGGTCTTGACACTGAAAAGCTAATTTGGAAGTCAGAGGGCTTTTAAATAAATTTTAAATCAGTTGCACAAACATTTAATGAGCACTTAAGAATTCATAAAAGCATAAGAGGCAGCAAGTTTAAATTTGTCACAAACTTATTTAAAGCAACTTGTTAGAAGCTTACAAACCAAAATGTTAACAGAAACTAAATGGTTGAACTAAAGTATCATAAGTATACTTTCAGCTAACATGTCAGTTTTATAGAACTATTAAGTCCTTCTCTGTACTGCCCCAAGCTTCCTATGTTGGATCAATGAGAAAAGAACACAAAGCTAAGACAAGAATTTTCCCCAAAATTAATTTGACTGTGTAGAAGTATAAATTCAGTTACCTCTTGCCATAAAATTTGCCTTTAAATTAACACATGTGCCAAGGAAATATTTCACCATAAAAAAATAATAATAATAACTTAAGCTTGGTGGTGCTTTTCCATCCGTAAAGCCTGAGAGCTAAGTAAGTTTCAGTAGCCCACTCAAATCCTTAGTGTCCCTTAATGGGAATTCATAGGTTATCCCAAAGGAATTTCAAGAAGCTTTGTTGGTTCATTGGCACTAACAGTGCAGATAAATTTAGAAGCAATTGTGGACATTGACCCCTTTCATACACGAGCATCTTTTCTCTAAGATAAAACAGTTTTTCCACCTTGATGAGTCATTGGGAGGAGTAATATGAGTGATGATGATGAAACCTTTCATCCATCATCCTTATCTCATCCTGGATAACAGGAGGCAGCTCCCAACCATTCTTCATAGTTCTTTGCAGGAAAATGTGCCTGGGGGTTGAAATATGGCATGTCTAGCCCATTCTCTATCATATATGAAGCAAGATGGGATACTCCCTAGCAGATTTGCCCATCTAAGACATTAGCCATTCAAAACATGCCTTGTTTATGATATGCCATGCTGAGTGCACATACAATGCCAAAGTCATGCTTGTATTGTCTGGTACATAGTTTGACAATATGTAATACTCAAACCTTCCCTATTGATTGGCCAAGATGCCTATCAGGAACTCATTTTGCTGCTGATTGTTTGGGGATCCTCATAGTGGACTATTTGTAAAAATGGCATGAATTGTAACCAATTGAGTGCTACCCTACTGTTATAGAAGTTTATAAAGACTTTAGATCTAGAAGACCCAAAGGAGACCACTGGTTTGTGTGTGGAGTCTGGCCTAGATCCAACCAATCTCTGAATCTCAGCACATCTTCATTGACAGGGAGGGAGCCCAGGATATATGTGTGGCTAACAGAGCAGAGGATTCTGTGGTCCCAGCATCTATGCACCATGCACTTATGACCACCTAGCTTTCTAGGCCACATGAAATGCATCCTTGTAACATCATTGTGTCATTTCAATAAATAGCCTTCTTAGTTGAATGGGAGTCAGTATGTCTATTTCAATTTTCAGAAGTTGACTAAGAACAGAGTGGCATATCAAGGAGGGATTAACTGCTGAACTCTTCACAGCCAGGTGAGTTAATAGCAGCTACCATTTATTGAATGCTTGCTACTTGAAAGACATTGTGCCAAGTACTTGAGAGCCATCATTTCAGTTAATTCTTAAAATCCCCCATTCTAGGTCTTGTGGTCACTATTGTCTGCCCAGCTTTTCCCCTCTCTTTCCTTGTAACAATCCCTGCTGTACCGATCACAGGAATACAAACCAGGACATGCCTGGGGCTCGGTGATAATTTTAGGGGAAAGCATGTGCCTAGTTGAGCCAATATGAGAGTCCTTTGCCAGGATTTTTCAAAGCAGAGTTAGCAGGGAAATTTTAATCTTGGGTTGCTAGGCTGGGAGGATGAAGGCTAGAGCTGCCTGGAGCACGATTCCCTACCATAGGTGAGGTCTCTTGTGAAAGAGGGTGCCACTGACATGATGGTGTTCTCTTTACTAATCCCTGAAGTCTTTGGACCTGCCTCAATTTCTGAAGCACTTTGTAGGATTCAGTGGGCTCCCCACTATCAGTCCAGTGATTCCCCCCTTTTTGACTAAAGGCTAATCTGTTAGACTCAGTTCCTTTTCTTTTTTTTTTTTACATTTTTATTGATTTCAGAGAGGGAAATATCAATGATGAGAGGAAATCTTTGATCAGCTGCCTCCTGCAAGCCCCCTACTGGGGATTGAGCTTGCAACCCGGGCATGTGCCCTTGACCAAAATCAAACCGGGGACCCTTCAGTCCGCAGGCCGACGCTCTGTCCACTGAGCCAAACCAGTTAGGGCTGGACTCAGTTTCTTGCATTAATTAAATCTAATACATGTATTATGTCCTTGTTTTATAATGGTTGGGGGTTGGGGGGGACGGGACCCAGAGGTAAAGTAACTCACCCCAGGTAGTACTGCCCTTGGCATACTTAGACTCAGGACTGGCTGCAAAGGCTCTTAACCACTAACTGATGTCTCAAGGGCCATGTTGGGTTCAAGGAGCCCATAGTGCAGTGTCATTTGGGGAAGAATATGGTGATAGGTCAGAGACAAAAAGGAAACAAATGATGAAGGGCTTTGGAATGTTTTCTTGACTCAGTAAATTAAATCCCCTAAATTCACTCACAACCCTCATACCTTAATGTATCATTTAAATCAGCCTATACTGTAGATAAAAATATTATATCCTCCTTAAAGAACAGCTTTCATATTTTCCATGGTGCTACTACATAGTCTCAATTTCCTTAAGTCCCCTATTGTGACAATTTTATAATAATGACATTCAGTACTTCTGTCTTTTTAAGGACTCCCACTTTATAGAATCTTTTATGTTATTTTTTTTAACATATCCAGAATGAAAATGAGATAAAATATCCAAAGTGAGATTGTTAGGTCAGCATGTAGAGGTTAGTATAACCGGATGGTGTGAGATTCATACCAGAATAAACTAGATATGATAGCCCAGGAGTAATCATCTCAAAATTGCAAACAGGACCCAAGAGAAAAACCAGCCTCCCACCCTGGGGAAGGTCCCAGGGAAGGCCTCTCCCCTGAGCACCTAACACACCTCTGCCTACATGGGGAGAGAAGAAAAACACTTCTGCAGTTTATATGCATATTGATGGTGGTCATGTTAAGTTCTTCGTAGCTGCTAAACTAGTTAATTCTTACTCATCTTAAAAATGCAAATGTAGCTGGCTGCCCTATTTCAACTAAATTGGTGTCTCAAATTTTCAGAGATAACTGTTAATGACCATCATGGTACCACAATTTGTGTTTGTGATTATTTGCTGTTTTTCCTCCACCTTGTACTAGATTATGAATTACAGGATGACTGAGTCCACATCTATTCTGCTAGCTTTTTCTTTCCCTACTTATTACTAGTATAGTGCTAGGGATATAGATACTTAATATAGTCTTGTTAAGTGAGCAATGGAGTAGAGATTTGTTGGTAGACAAAGAAGACTGGTTTATAAATAAAAAGAGTCTCAATCTTAAATTAGAATATTGCAAGAGAAAGCAGTAAGATACTATTTCTGGCAAAAATTTAGAAGTCTGGCAGAAGAAAAATGCAAGCTTGTATGTACTGCTGGCAGGTGGGTAAATTGGTATAATTATTTTGAGAGTAATTTAGAGATTTCCAGTAAAGTTGAAGCTAAGCATGCTTCATGACCCAAATGAGATGGATACCCTAGACTATAAATTCTCCCATGTGAGCACAAAGGCATACATGAGGATGCTCATTGCAGTAATGTTTGAAATAGTGAAAATATGGACATAATACAAATGCCTGTCAGTAAGTGAATGGGTTAATAAGTTGTGGCATATTCTTATATAATACAACACAGTGCTTAAATGAAGGAGCCAGAGCATCTGGCAAAACATGCTATCTCTGCCTATTCTACTCCTTCGTCTATGCATTCTAAATGTTTGTTGGATTATGTGTCCTACTCTGGAAGGTAATCTCCATGAGAGTAGAGATTGGGGGTGGGGGACACATGTTATTGACATGCATAACATGCATACAGAAAAGTACAAAATAGCCAGTGAACAACTTAATGATTGAGTATGGCTACTCTCGGATCTTTTGTGTAGTGCCCTGTCCCAGCATAGAATTTCAAATATTTAACAAATACATGTATTAACATGCCTACCATATTGAAAATAAAGTTACAGAGGAATGCATATAATGTGGTATGTTATAACTAAAAGAAATCGATTAACCTGTTTTTATCATCTCATGAGGTAAAAGTAGGAAGGTATTCAAATATCAGCTTCAGAATGTTGGTTTCCTCTGGAGCTAATGAGAGGAATAGGAAGGAATAAAAGAAGGCTTAAGCTCCTATCATTTTAAAATATGGCAAGAGCCCTGGACGACTTGGCTCAATGGATAGAGCATCGGCCTGTGGACTGAAGGATCCCAGGTTCGATTCCGGTCAAGGGCACATACCTGGGTTGCAGGCTCAATCCCCAGTAGGGGATGTGCAGGAGGCAGCCAATCAATGATTCTCTCTCATCACTGATGTTTCTATCGCCCTCTCCCTTCCTCTCTGAAATCAATAAAGAAATATATTTTTAAAAAATAATAAATAAAATATGGCAAGATATTTACATTTATTAAAGGAGTATGATGCATAGGTATTTATTGTATGTGTTTCTCTGAACCTTTAATCTCTTTAATAATTAAAAGTCCGCCTCTTGCTCTCATCTTGGTTCCCCTCAGAGTATGAGCCTGTTGAGCCTGTATATGTAGTGTTTCCAAAGGGTTTAGGAGAAGGAAACATAGGCACTCACGCTCCCAAGGATGAGAAGCTGATCCAAGAAAGAAGAGAGTTCTTGGCACTGTCAGGATCAAGCGAAGTCATTCTTACTCTGGAAATGCCATTTGAGGTATCAGTTAAAAGAAGGAGAGCCTAGCCCAGCTGTGGGCAAACTACGGCCCGCGGGCCGGATCTGGCCCGTTTGAAATGAATAAAACTTAAAAAAAAAAAAAAAAAAAAAAAAAAAAAAGACCATACCCTTTTATGTAATGATGTTTACTTTGAATTTATATTAGTTCACACAAACACTCCATCCATGCTTTTGTTCCGGCCCTCCGGTCCAGTTTAAGAACCCATTGTGGCCCTCGAGTCAAAAATTTTGCCTACTCCTGGCCTAGCCTGTGTGGCTCAGTGGACCAAGAGGTCACCTATCCGATCTTTCGTCGAGGCACGTCAGGTTGTGGACCTGATCCCCGGTGGGGGATGTTCGGAGGTGGCCAATCCATGATGTTTCTCATCGATGTTTCTGTCTATCCCTCTCACTTACCCTCTCTCTCTAAAAAGCAATAAAAAACCTTTTTTTTTTTTTTTAAAAAAAAGGAACAGAAAAGCAAAAGTCTTCTGTGTAGATAAGATCATAAGTAATTATTTTCAGGAGTTGGTGGAAAGAGAACTAATTTTTGCTAATAAGTTTCAGTGAAAGCCCTATAATTTTGGGAAAACACTTTATTTTGGACAAACACATTTTTAATAATTTATTTTTAATTCTTTATTGTTGAAAGTATTACATATGTCCCCTTCTCCCCCCGCCCCCATTGACTGTGTCCATAGGCTATGCATATATGCATGCAAGGTCTTTGGTTGATTACCTCCCACCCATTCATCCTCCCCATCTTCTCTCTGAGATTCCTCACTCTGTTCCATGCTTCCATGTCTCTGCATCCACTCTGTTCATCAGAGTATTTTGTTACTGAGATTCCACATATGAGTGAGATCATATGATACTTGTCTTTCTCTGACTGACTTATTTCACTTAGCATGATACTCTCCAGGTCCCTCCATGCTGTCTCAAAGGGTAAGAGATTCTTTTTTACTGCTGCATAGTATTCTTTGGTATAAATGTACCACAGCTTTTTTAATCCATTCATCTACTGATGGGCACTTGGGCTGTTTCCAGATCTTGGCTATTGTAAATTGTGCTATGAACATAGGGGTACATACACTTTTTCTGATTGCTGTTTCAGGTTTCTTAGGATATATTCCTAGAAGTGGGATCACTGGATCAATGGCAGCTCCACATTTAATTTTTTGAGGAAACTTGATACTGTTTTCCGTGATGGCTGCACCAGTCTGCATTCCCACCAGCAGTGTACTTGGGTTCCCTTTTCTCTACATCCTCACCAGTACTTGTCATTTGTTCATTTGTTGATGGTAGCCATTCTGACAAGTGTGAGGTGGTACCTCATTGTCATGGACAAACAGATTTTAATGGATAAAGGAACCAAGAAATTTTGAACTGATGTATAGATGATATTTTATGCTATGACCAGATAAGTAGCTGTAATAACTAATGGGATTTTGCTTTACAATGTGCATTAAGAAACTAGCAATTACCAATTGTTCCTGAATTTTAATGCTCATTTTCAAAAGTTAAGAATTGTCACAGGATCTTGGCTTGGAGTGGCTGAGAAAGCCCCAACCAAAGGTGAAAACAAAATGTCATGTTATCCTACATTATAAAGGGTGGCATGAAGACTGGGCACACTGTCCCACAGGATTCACTAGGACGTGTGAGACTTGCACATGTAACCATGCAACAAGGGTCAGATCCAGAGGAGAGAGGGGCCTTATGTTCCTGCCTTGAGGCCTTTGCCCCTCCCCTCAGGGCTAGGTAACTCAGGCAGGAGAGAATGACTGCAGGTATTGATATCTGAAATCATGGGAGCTGGTTTCACTGTCTCCATCCTCAGGGAAACCACTTCTGGCTGCCACCTGGAGTTCTTGGCAGAGCTTGCTGTCTACCCTGAAGAGTGCATATGCAGTGGTAAGGGGATAGGGAGGGATCAAACACAGAAAGGTTCCCACAGCTGACTGGAGATTTCTGAAGGGCCGGGAATCCTGCTGGAGTAGCTAGCCACTGGCAGCAGAGCGTGGAAGCCCTCCAAGGCTCTGCATTTGTGTTGTGTCTAGAAAGAAAAGGGTGGAACAACTCCATTGGTTTTCTTTGCTGCCAGAGATCACGAGACAGGATTTCAATGGATCTTGGATAGGGTGACCATATAATTGACCATCTAAACTGGGAACCTTAAGAATGAAGGGGAAGCTGACCATACCGTAAGCTGGGGCTGTGCTGGAAAACCGGGACATACCCTGTGCTTGGAGCTCCCAGCAGGGAGGAAGATGGGGTAGCAGGGGCCAAAGGGCTGTGTGCAGTAGCTGCCCCACCAAACTAGGGGATGACCCACCTGGAGAGGGGTTAGAGGCAGAGACTGCATGGACTAGTCCGCCCGGCTGTGAATGAACACAGGGGGCTGGGGTGAAACTGCACGTAGTACCCAGACAGCCACCCATCTCCCTGAGAGAGGACATCCCTGTTGGGACAGGCCACTGGTCCCAGGTCAAACAGAACTAACCCAGCTGACCCGAACCTACCTTCTCCTTCGCTCTGGTCCAACCAACGCTAGGAGAAGCCGGTTGGGCATATCGGCATCTAAGAAAAAGGTGTGAGCCCTGGCTGCTGTTGCTAGAAGGTTATAGCATCCACCAGGCACCAAAGGGTGGCGGGTTCAATTCCCCATCAAGGGCAGGTTCCTGGGTTGCAGGCTCCATTCTCGGTGCCCCGGGTCTCGAGGAAGGCAATCAATCGATCTCTCTCTCTCTCTCTCTCTCTCTTTCTCTCTCAGATCAATAGGGAAAATATCCTCGAATGAGGATTGGGGGAAAAAAAGAATAAGGTATGAGTTTGGACTTTTGAACTGGGCTGGACTAACAATCATAAGAAAGCATAAAATTGCTTTCTCTCTGGTTAAAGGATCCTAAAGGAGGATTTGACAGTGTGGCGGGTGACAACACATTGGTTGGAGAGGTTTGTACCATCAAATTTAGAATTAACAACAGGAAGATCTGGGTGTGCCCTTTGAAGAGGTGTCAAAGGAAGCCCACTTGCTTCCCCCAACATTTTAGGAAAGAGTGCTAGCCGCCAGGTACTGGACCCGCGCAGCCGAAGACTACATTTCCCGAAAGCCTTGGCGGGACGCACCGTCGCTTCCGGTCGGACGTTTTCCTCCGCTGAGGAGGGCGTTTGTGGAAGGAATGAAATTCTGGCGCCCCGCACGCCGATTTCCGGTCTGCGTGGGCGTGTGCGCGGCGCTTCACGTTCGCTTCCCACTGGGCGAGCGCTTTCTCTGCCCCGCGTCCTGCTGCCGGTGCCAGGCAGTCCGGAGGCCGCCAGCAGCCACTCGTGCCCATAGCAGAACACCTCAGGCCAACCCACCCCCTCTTTTGTCACTCTGCCCAGTGGCTGGACACTGCCATCTCCTATCGCGTGACCCACTGGACAAAATGGGGATAAATTGAGCATATGAAATTAGGTAAGTGGAGAAACTCCAGGTAACCATGTCTCCTCACTCTGAAAAGGTGTAGCTTTTCCTGAGGAAGCGTTAAGTTTCTACGCCCCCGAAACAAAGTCATAAAAACAGACACCATCTCTTCTTGGTCATTCCTCCCTTCTGCTCCCTTTCCCGGGACAGGAAGGGCCTGTGCAGGGCGGCCGGAGGGAGGACAAGGAAGCTTTCAGAGAAGGGCTGCATTAATGGCGGTCTAGGTAATGGCGGCCTAGGGCATTAGGACCAGCCCTTCCATAGACAGTGACGTAAGCCGGATGGACTGTTGAGAACAGGAAAGCGGCCCAGAGAGCTACCAGGAGAGAAGGCTTAGGGGTCAAACTCTAGGAGAAGCAGGCGGTAGTTTGTAATCCCAACACTCCAGGCTGCCTTCGGGCGGACGCCATTTGTCGCCGGAAGGAGACCCCGGCGGACCTCGGCCGCGAGGTCGGTGGCCGTGCGGTGTGAGGGGTACGGGTGTGAAAGAGCTGGAAGCTGGGAGGCTGCCTAGTCACCCCACCTTTGAACTGGAACCCCAAGTGAAACCGCCTTCAAAGAAAACGTTGAGCTGGAGATGAGTGTCTCACACGCAGCTGGTCTGGGAGGTGTAGGGACCTCCGCCTTCAGAATCCACACTATTGACCAGACAGACGGGTGGTGATCGACAAAGCGACTGACTATCATCTTTAGAGATTCGTAGTACCTCAGACATCGAAGTGTTCACCCACACATCCCCTTTTTCTAGTAACTTCAGCACCTTTTCAGAGATAGCCGGCGTACAAGGACACGTCCCGGAAAGAACATGCAGAAATAACACAACAAATACTGACACAAAATAGCCATTTTTTAGAAGTTGATTACGTTTTTATTGATTGATTTTTAGAGAGAGAGGAGAGAGATAAACATCAGTTTGTTGTCCCACTTATTTACGTATTTATTGGTTGCTTCTTGTAGGTGCTCTGACCAGGGATCGAACCCACAACCTTGGCATCTTGGGATGATGCTCTAACCAACTGAGCTATCTGGCCAGGGCTCTTAGTATTTTCAAAGAGATGAAAGACAAGTTTGAAAATATCTGCTAAAACAAGAAAGCTTAAAAATCTGACATAGATTGTTTTTATATTGAGTGGTGCCACTCTTTTTTTTTTTTTAATATATTTTATTGATTTTTCACAGAGAGGAAGGGAGAGAGATAGATAGCTAGAAACATCGATGAGAGAGAAACATCGATCAGCCGCCTCCTGCACATCTCCACTGGGGATGTGCCCGCAACCCAGGTACATGCCCTTGACCAGAATCGAACCCGGGACCCTTCAGTCCGCAGGCTGACGCTCTATCCACTGAGCCAAACCGGTCTCGGCTGACATAGATTTTTTAAAAAAAAATAACCAGTAGGTGTGATCCAAACAAAGCATTTGCAGTTCTAGAAAGTTCCCACACTTTGAGAACCACTGATCTAGGTTAACAAATATACAGCTACTTTCAAGGGATGATCTGCTTGTTTTGTTTTTCAGTCAACACTCCTCCAGTTTATTCACACTCTTAGCCAAATTTCCCAGCTATATCCTTAACTAAGTCAGACAACATGTCATGGACCATATAGACCAACACAGTAACAAGGATGGCAAGAATGAAAATTATATTCAAACTGAAGTTGTATACATTATGTACACATTTTATGTCCGTCATACCTTAATAAAGTGTTTTTTAAAAAGAATGAAACCTTTGTCCTTCATTTTTCTACAAAATTTCAGCACGTATTTTGTTAAACTGTGTAAGCCGAAAAGACGTGTGTGTTGGTGAGGAGGGGCGGTGCTGGGCTGGTCCCGGTGCTCGGTGGGCTGCCTGGGTAAGGAAGGAGTGAGCCACTGACAGCAGCCCAGAGGGACCAAGTCTGGGGACTTCTCAGAAAGTCTACATAATCCGGTGCTGTCTTGGGCGGAAGCACCAGGAGGGAGAGGGGGAGGTGGAGATGGCCCAGGCAAGAGCGGCTGCTGGACTTGCCTGGACCATGGGAGACAGCCGCTTGGGGCAGGAGTTGGTTGCGGGTGGTATGGTTAGATGGCATTCTCTGAAAGTCAGATTCTGTTTAGTAGGAACAGGAATTCAGTACACATCTAACAAGGTCCTCTTCTGAATTTCTCAGCAGAATCGCAGTGTCCTCCTTTATTTTTCTTTGAGGTAAATATTCAGCCAACTCTTTTTAAAAATATATATTTATTGATTTCAGAGAGGAAGGGAGAGGGAGATAGAAACACCAGTGATGAGAGAATCATTGATCGGCTGCCTCCTGCACGCCCCCTACTGGGGATTGAGCCCGCAACCTGGGCATGTGCCCTTGGCCAGAATTGAACCCGGGACCCTTCAGTCTGCAGGCCGATGCTCTGTCCACCGAGCCAACCAGCTAGGGCTTCAGCCAACTCTTTAAAAATGTTTTTTTCTATTAATTTCAGAGAAAAAGGGAGAGGGATAGCAAGATAGAAACTTCAGTGATGAGAATCATTGATCAGCTGCCTTCTGCACGCCCCCACGGGGGATCGAGCCCCAAACCCAGGCATGTGCCCTGGCCAGGAATCAAACCGTAACCTCCTGGTTCATAGGTTGATGCTCAACCACTGAGCCATACCAGCCAGGCAGCCAACTCTTAATTAGGACTTCACTGGCAGTGTTGAGTGAAAATGTTTATGTTCACTTATGCTTTCTCTCCCCTCCCCTAGAAGAGATCAGTAGTCCACATTTACCTTTATTTCTACTGATTGTAAAACAATTCCATTCTTGTTGAGCATCTTATTTTCAGGAACACATTTTTGTAAATAGATTAGGTTTTCTTTTTGCATTTTCTTTTAATTTTTTTTTTAGTAGCATTGTTTTGTTGTCTTCTAGTTGCACATTCATATTCTTAGTTCAGGATCCTGTACCTATTAGTAGTAATAAACAGTAATGAACTGAACAAATGGACATTTCCAATGCTCCTCAGTGCCTTCCTTTTTCCCCTGTCAGTACTCCTCTCTGAGTGACTGGGGGCACATTTTGAAAACTGTACCGCAGTTTCCTTAACTGTAAAATGTGCTTATTTATAGAACCTACCCGCGCCCCCCCCACCCCCCAGGGCTGTTGTGGATTAAATGAGTTAATCTGTTGTACGGTGCATGCCCAAAGTCACACAACAGATGTTTCTTGCTGTTATTTTATTATCATCACATCATCAAATTTGGAAGCAGCTGTACTGTAGTGGGCACAGCATTGGATGTGGAGTTGGCTGTGGCATTAGCTGTGTGCTCTTTGGCACGTCATCTCCCCCCTCTGAGTTTCAGTTTGTCTTTATTTATTAAAACATCTTTTTAAATCCTCACCAGAGGTTATGTTTTTATTGATTTTAGAGAGAGGGAGAGAGAGCGATCCATGTACCCTTCAGTATATGGGGTGATGCTCCAACTGAGCCACACCTGCCAGGGCTTAGTTTGTCTTTAAAAATTTACCAATTTTCCCTGTTAGAACTGGTGTGAGGACTGAGTTAGTATCTGTACAGCATGTGATGAACAGGTTGGGGTTGTAGGGTGCTTTACTTGGGTACCTCCTGGTAAGAGTGAGGGCTGTAGGACCCTGGCCGCCTCCTGGCGGGGACATTGCGTGCATGCCAATGGCCACCAGGGGGCGGTGGCTAACCGCAGAGGGAGCCCTGGAAGCAGCAGAGCCTGCACAAGATACGCTGGAATTTTACAGCATCAAAATGATGAGATTCAGGCTCTCCATCCTGGGCCCCTGCACCTGAGGGGAAGAGATCTGGAGCACAAGGCAGGCAGTAGCGGGGAGCAAAGTTAGCATAAATCGGGGGCACCCAGTGTAATGCCGAGGAGCCCAGCAGCTTCGTAAACAAAGCAGTCTTTCTCACAACTTTTTATTTTTAAAAATTTCAAGCCAAAAGAAATGTTTTAAAAACTGTGCAATCAGCCCTAGCCAGTTTGGCTCGGTGGATAGAGCGTCAGCCTGCAAACTGAAGGGTTCCGGGTTCAATTTTGGCCAAGGGCACATGCCTGGGTTGTGGGCTTGATCCCCAGTGGGGGGCATACAGGAGGCAGCCGATCAATGATTCTTTCTAATCATTGCTGTTCCTATCTCTCTCTCTCCCTCTTCCTTCCTCTCTGAAATCAGTAAAAACATTTTTTTTAAAACTGTACAATCAACAGACACCCTTATACCTTTCATCTTGATTCATCAATTGTCAGTATACTTTGCCAGATTATTTATACACAGATTTTATTTTTATTTTTTGGCTGAACCCAAAATTTGAGTTACTTGCAGACATTCTGACACTTTGCTCCAGATTCTCCAGTCTGTATCTCCTAAGAACAAGGACATTCTCCCATGCAGTCACAATGCCAGTATCATAGCTAAGAAACTCAACATGATAGTATTATATTCAGTTTCATATTCAAATTTTCCCAATTTTCCCAGTCATATCCTGTATAGCTATAGTTTTGTTTGTGATCAAGCATGCAATCAGTGTTCACCTAACTCTTTCTTTCATGACGGTTTTGAAGAGTCCAGGCAAGTTATCTTGTACAAGATCCCACAATCTGAATTTGTCCTATGTTTTTTAAATTTTTAAATTTTCATAATCTAATTATGATTAGATTCAGATAAGTCACTTTTGGTAAAACATTGCAGAGACCATGTTACCTATTTCCCATTACATTATAATAGGAGGCCCATCGTGTAGGTTTGTACCATCCTGGTGAAACTGAGTTTGATCGGGGTATTACATGTGACAGTTTTCTCTCCCCACCAAAAAACTGAATTAGATCAGGACACTATAAGAAGCAACAAGCAGCCCAACTGGTGTGGCTCAATGGTTGAGAGTCGGTCTCTGAACCAGGAAGTCACAGTTTGATTCTGGTGAGGGAATATGCTCAGGTTGCGGGC
Source organism: Myotis nattereri (assembly GCF_964212035.1). Classification (NCBI taxonomy): domain Eukaryota; kingdom Metazoa; phylum Chordata; class Mammalia; order Chiroptera; family Vespertilionidae; genus Myotis; species Myotis nattereri. The sequence continues at coordinate 13,973,695 of NC_138090.1, forward strand.
TCCATCCCTAGTCAAGGGTGTGTAGGAGGCAGCTATCAATGTTTCTATTTCTCTACCCACCCCCCTTCTCTGAAATCAATAAAAATATTTTTTTTAAAAAGAAGATAAGAAGCAACAAGCTGAATCCAGGATGTGAGACAAATAGCCTAGTTTCTCCAATAATTCGATGGAATGGGGCTACAAAGAAGAAAAGACTTCTTGAGTAAAAGAGACTTATGAGACATAATGGCCAAATACATTGGATGGACCTTGTTTGAATCCTTATTTGAATAAGCTAATTGTAAAAAGACATATTTGAAACAATTGGGGACATTTTAGCATTAGATGGTAGAAAGAAATTACTTTCCATCTCCTGCTGCTGCCATGTCTGCCCACCTGCAATGAATGGTCCTAGGAAACTGCTCCAGCTTCCTGATCAAGAGGAACAAGCAGAGGTACAGCACTGAACCCACTAACGGGGAGGCCTGCAACACCTTTCACTACAACGGGCTGATTCACCACAAGATGGGGGCATGGAGCCTGCGGCCCATGGCAGAGGTGTGATTGTCATGAAGTGGAGATCCAGCCAGCCAAAGCCAGCCACCCTGAGCAGCATCCGGCACATGGTCCAGAAGAACAGGTATCGCCCGGTTCTGTGTATGGTCGCTGTCTTCAGAGCCAGCATCATCCTGCACAGCCAGAAGCCTGGGAGGGGAAGAGGAAGTGGGCCCAACCACCAAGAGCACCTGAGCACCCCCTCCCCTCAAAGCAATAAAGGTATCAGCCAACTTTCCTTTAAAAAACTACTGACAATGTCATTGGGTGTAATAATGGCATGATTATTATTTTTCAACATTATATTAATTGTAATATATTCATATAGAGGAATATTATACAGCAGTGAAAAGAATGAAGTAGAGCCTCATAGATCACACTAGATAAATCTCAGAAATAGAGAAAAAAAGCAAATTATAGAATGATATAATTGCTATACCAATGATATATATTTATTGATATATATGATATATTATGACATATAATACATTATAAGATTTGCTTTTTGCATATATATTTTATATATTTAAAATCTGAAAAACAGTGCTAGAGATTGTTTATGCATACACACATATGGACTAAATATAAAGCCATGTAAAGGAATGATTAACACTGTATTCAATGAGTGATGTTTAGGGCAGAAAAGAGTGTTGGAATAGGGAAAGGCACATAGGAGGCTTCAACAATAGTTGTTAGAGTTTTATTAGGGTAGGTTGTGGTTAAATTCATTATGTTATTATCTTTTCCTTTCTTGTGTATACCTGAGATTATTTCACAATTTTTAAAAATATGTTATTGATTTTAGAGAGTGTGGAAGGGAGAGGGGGAGAGAGAGAAAGAGAAACATCCATGTGAGAGAGAAACATCCATATGAGAGAAACATCGACCAGCTGTCTCCTGTATGCACCCCAACTGGGGACCGAACTCGCAGTCTGGGCCTATTCCTTGACTGGGAATCAAACCAGCAACCTCTGGGTGCATGGAACAATGCTCAACCAACTGAGTCACACCGACCAGGGCTCACAATTTTTTTTTAAATATAGTTTTTTAAAGAAGAAAAAGCTTTAATTTTTCAAGCAACTACTAGATTCAAAAAGCTTAACATATGTTATCTACTTTATTATTTATTTTTTTTTTTTAATATATTTTATTTTTATAGAGAGGAAGGGAGAGGGATAGAGAGTCAGAAACATCGATGACAGAGAAACATCGATCAGCTGCCTCCTGCACACCTCCTACTGGGGATGTGCCCGCAACCCAGGTACATGCCCTTGACCAGAATCAAACCTGGGACCTTTCAGTCCGCAGGCCGACGCTCTATCCACTGAGCCAAACCGGTTAGGGCATGTTATCTACTTTAATGCTCACCTTGAAAGCAACTGCAGGTACAGCTGAGAAGGTGGCAGACTCCTGTCCTCAAAAACCATCGTAACATCTCAGTGCAGTCAGGGTTTTTATCAGGATGGAGAGGGGAAGCGGAACAAAGGAATCAGGGGAGGGATTGTGGACATGCAGGGATGGGGGGTAGTTATTCTGGTCAGCTTTAGGGGGGTAGGGAGAGGAGTCAGGTTAGAGTAACAAGCTAGGTTCAACACCTACTAAGATTAAAATAAGTCGTGTATAGCATAGTCCTTCCCCATTACAACCTCACTTTTTTTTTTTTTAAATATATTTTATTGATTTTTTTTACAGAGAGGACGGGAGAGAGATAGAGAGTCAGAAACATCGATGAGAGAGTAACATCGATCAGCTGCCTCCTGCACACCCCCCACTGGGGATGCGCCTGCAACCAAGGCACATGCCCTTGACCGGAATCGAACCTGGGACCCTTCAGTCCATAGGCTGACGCTCTATCCACCGAGCCAAACCAGCTAGGGCAACAACCTCACTTTTTAAATCCTCTGCCACCACTCTGCCCTTTGTACACTCCACTCATACTAACTTCCCTGCTGCCTTTTCTGTTTTTTAATTTTGAGAGAGAAGAGAGAGAAAATATCAACTTGTTGTTCCAGTTATCTATCCATTCATTGGTTGGTTCTTGTCTGTGCCCTGACGGGAGATTGAACCCGCAACCTTGGAGTATCAGGATGATGCTCTAACCAACTGAGCTACCTGGCCAGGGCTTGCCTGTTGTTGTTTTTTAAAAAGCTGGGCTCAGTCCTACCATGCACTTGCTGTTCCCTCCACCTGGAATATTTTTTCCCATGAAGAGCATGGTTTCCTCACTCAACTCCTTCAAGTATTGCTCAAATAAGAACTTTTCAGCAAAGCCTTCCTAGATTAGCCTGTCTCTCCTACCTTGCTCTACTTTTTCACCATAGCAGTTGTCTCCTTCTGACATATCATATAATTTACTGACTTCCTATGTTTGCTGTCTGTCTCCCCCGGTAGTGTGTAAACTCCATCCGAGTAGAGATTTTTCTCTATTATATTCACTGCTGTATTACCAACACCTCAACTATTTGGCACATAGCATAGGCACTTAATACATATTTGGCGAATGAATGAAAATGTTTTATTACAAATTACAAATTACCTCAAAACTTAGCAGCTTAAACCATAAACTATTCTCTCATACCGTTTCTGAGGGTCATGAATCTAGGGGATGCTCAGCTCAGTTTCCAGCTCAGGTTCCCTATGAGACCGAAGTCAAGCTGTTGGCCTGAGCTGTGGTCATCTCAAAGCTGAACTGGGCCTACAGAACCCACTTCCAAGCTCACAAATATGGTTGTTAGTAGACGACGTCAGGTCCGCACTGTCTCTTGGCCAGGAGCCTCAGTTCTTAGCCACATGGGCCTCTCTTCACAGGGCTGCCTCATGGCAGTAGCTGGCTCCCCCAACGTGATCAGAGAGAGAAAACAAAAGCACTCAAGCAAAGGCTACAATCTTTGTTACCTAATCACAAAGTGACAGGCCATCTGTGGTAGATAAAATAATGATGGCCCCTCAAAGATGTTCATGTCCTGTATGTCCTAATCCCTATTTTTTTTTTTCATGTCCTTATCCCGAGAGCCTGTGAGTATGATACCTTACATGGCAAAGGGACCTTCGAGATGTGATTAAGGATTTTGAGATGATGGAGTGTCTTGGATTGTCCACATGGGCCCAATGTAGTCACAAGAGTCCCTAAGGCAAAGAAGGGGAAGGAGGCAGGGTAGTTAGTGACCTAAGAAAGGCGAGGTGACAGTGGAAACAGGTTGGAGTGATGCACTTTGAAGACAGAAGGGACCAGAGCTGAGGAATGCAGTTGGCCTCTACAATTTGTAAAAGACAAGGAAACATTCTCCCCTGCAGTCTCCAGAAGGGACACAGCCCTATCCTCACCTTGATTTTGGCCTAGTGAGACCCATTTACATATCTGACCTCCAGGATGGCAAGATTATAGATTTGTGCTGTTTTAAGCCATTAAGTTTGTGGTGATTTGTTACAGCAGGAATAGGAAATGATTACACCATCCCTTCTGCAATATATTGCATGGGAGAAGTGACTCAACCCACGTTCACAGGGTATGAACACCAGGGCGCCGTTACTGGGAAGCACTATAGAGGCTGCCTACCACAATGAATAGATTATTAACTTCACTTGAGAGACAGGTAGTCGGAGACTCAGAGCAGTAAAGTAACCTGCCTGAGGTCATAGAGCTAATAATTGTGGAATCAGTTCCATCTGATAAAGTAAATTCCAAACTCTTCATAAATAACTACAAAGTCCTATCTGATCTGGGGCCTGTCTCTCTCTATAATCTCAGACACCAAGTTTATCCCCACCCCAGGGCATTTAAAACACTCCAAAACATCACTCTTCCGGGGGCTGGCTTATTCTCATCTTGCAGGTCTCAGTTCAAATACAAGTATTCCCTGATAATCTCCTGACTTTTATCTCTTTATCTTATTTTAGTTTTTATATTTTATTTAGTGTTCCTTTACTGTCCATCTGTTCCTACTGCTCCACCCCTCACTCATGAGGGCAGGGGCTTCACTTTTTAAATCCTCTGCCACCACTCTGCCCTTTGTATACTCCACTCATACTAACTTCCCTGCTACCTTTTCTGTTTTTTAATTAATTTTGAGAGAGAAGAGAGAGAAAATATCAACTTGTTGTTCCAGTTATCTATCCATTCATTGGTTGGTTCTTATCTGTGACCTGACGGGAGATTGAACCCACAACTTTGGAGTATCAGAACAATGCTCTAACCAACTGAGCTACCCGGCCAGGACCACCATTATTGGCACATAGCAGGTACTAAGTCTTTACTGAATGAATGAATGAATGAATGAATGAATTCATAGGGAGGTAAAATAGTTGAAAACAATTTTTTAATTCGCTTCTCTGAACATCTTGAAATAACAGATCTTACTTGGCAGACTTTATGACGATTAAAATGAAGAAATGAAAGAAGTCACAAGGCCTAGAGTTACAGGCTATATTTTGAAAGAAATGAGAGTTTCCATTCTCCCACCATGACTAGCCTGGGCCTGGGGGTGTTCACAGGGCTCTGCACTCTAAGAGCCCTTTATCTCCAGGGAAGGGAGAACACTGGCAGGAGGGTGAGCAATCCACCAGTACCTGTATTTGAATAATAACTAAGCCTTTTCTTCCCAGGCTGGTTCAGCTGGTTCCCACATCTTACCCTGCAGGCAAAATCCTTTTCTACTTAGCCAGGAACCAGAACTCTCTGAAGATCCTGCAGGTCAGCCACATGTTGAATGAGGCTATATTAGGCAGAGAGAGCAAGACTTGATTAGGAAGACTGAGTTCTTGTGATCTTGGACAAAGAACCTATTTTCTCAATCTTTTCCCCTCTTTTTTGGGTGGGAGGGGAGGAACTTGAGTGCAGAGAATTGAATAATCACATCATTTTGCAGCCCACACTCATGGTTGGGGCAACTACCCCGATCTGGTTTTATTAATTCACTCACTCATTTATTTCTTTGTATCCCTGCCTTCCACTCCCATTACTCTACTCCCCCACTCTTTTTAATAAATACCTTTGAATCTGTGTGTAGCTTTGTCAAATATGTAGTGCTGTTTCATGTGAATGTGACTTAATTTTTTAATTAAAGGGTGCCCTACTATAGATCGCTTTCTGTCTCTTATGGTGGAGCCAGCCTCCACCATAGCCCCCAGTGGGCCTCCTGGTATTCACATCTTTGAGCAGTCCCTTCTCGCCCTGAATAGAGCTGATCGTACTCAACAAATAAGATATTGTTGGGATAACAGTGTGCAGTTTCCATGGCCAGGTGATAAAAGACATTGCAAACTCCCCTTTGCTCTCTCTTGGATCACCCACTCTAGGGGAAGTCAGCTGCCTTGTTGTGAGGACACTGAAGCCGCCCGATGGAGAGGTCCAAGAGGAACAGAGGTCTCCTGCCAATAGTTAGCACCAACTTGCCAGCGCGTAAGTGAACCATCTTGAATGATTCTCCTGCCCCAGTCAAACCTTCAGATGACAGCAGCTCCAGTGACATCTACACTGTAACCTCATGACAGATCCCAAACCAGAACCACTCAGTCAAGCCATTCCCAAATTCCTGACCCAGGGGAACTCTGTGAGATAATGAATGCTTATCTTTATTTTAAGTCATTAAGTTTTGGGGTAATTTGTTACCCAGCAACAGATAACTGATACTTACTTTTGCATTTAGTTATATATGGTGTAGATCTATCCAAATTTCTTTGCATTTGTCTAATTCAGGAGACAGCAAAGTTTCACTGTAAAGAGCTAGATAGAAAATATTTTAGGTTTACAGGAATATGGTTGCCATTGCAACAATCCAACTCTGCTGTTGTAATGATACTGTTGTAATGAGCTAATTATTAATAGTAGGAAAGGAGCAAAGGGAATGCCAGACATTATAGGCATGTTCCCTGCAAAACAAGGGGACTGGACAAAGGGGAGGTAGACATATGCCCAGTAAAGTTGGGATGACTAGGGAAGGTGCTTTCTGTCAGTCACACCTGAGGATAGAGGTGGTTGGCCAGAATGGACGTAGCGGACTGCAAGCCTGAGAAGATTTGTGATATTTAATTCCCTAACCAAAGAAACTTGCTCTCTTTTTTTTTAAAAAAATAGATATTTTTATTGATTTTAGAAAGGAGGGGAGAGGGAGAGATAGAAACATTGATGAGAGAGAAACATCAGTTGGCTGCCTCCTGCACACACTTTTGTGGGGATTGAGCCCGCAACCTAGGCATATGCCCTGACTGGGAATCAAACCGTGACTTCCTGGATCATAGGTCAACACATAACCACTGAACCGCACTGGCCAGGCGAAACTTGCTCTCTTATGCTCTTGGCTCTCTTGGTTCCTCTTGGCACGCTTGACTGATGGCTCATACTTGGCTTCCTGGCTTTCATCCACATGGCCCACAGCTTTGTGGACCACACACACAATGGACTACACCTAGCCTGATGCTGAACTTAACCTGACCTTAACATGGAAAGGAAACTCTGGACACTAGCATTGGTTCTAGCTTTACTGAAACCCCAGCTATGCTTCTTCTATGACTGGACTAAGAGAAATGGGACTTTGGAAACCCAGGGGTGTGATTCCACAGAGATAAACCTTTCTACCATATCTCATTCTCCCCCGAGGGCCTCCAGAAATGTTTATTCCAGGGGTAGACCAGGACCTCACTTCCACTGATAACAGAAGCACAAAAGTAACCATAGATAATACACAAACGAATGAGCATGGCTGTGTTGTAATAAAACTTTGTGGATGCTGAAATTGGAATTTCATGTAATTTTCATGTGTCACAAAATATTCTTTTGATTTCCCCCCAACCATTTAATAATGTAAAATCACCCAGCTGGTGTGGCTCAGTAGTTGAATGTCGACCTATGAACCAGGAGGTCATGGTTCAATTCCCAGTTGGGGCACATGCCTGGGTTGTGGGCTCGCTCCCCAGTGTAGCACGTAGTAGGCAGCCGATCAATGACTCTCTCTCATCACTGATGTTTCTATCTCTCTCCATCTCCATTCTTCTCTGAAATCAATTAAAAAAATTTTTTTTAAATATAGTCATTTTCAGCTCAAGAGCCAAGCTGTACAAAAGCAGGCAGCGAGTCAGATTTGGCCCACAGCCTTGGTTTGTTGACCTTGTTCTATTTCATTGTTTTGAACTGCTGCATAATTATTCCATAATGTGATTTTACATATTTATTCCCCCAGTGAGGGGCATCCAGTTTATCTCCTCCTCCCAGCTACCACAGACAGCAGCTGCAGTGAACGCCCTTGGCTGTGTGGGAAGGTTGCTGGGTCTACACTCACCAGGGGTGCATGCAAGCCCCATTTCCTCCACCAACACTTGGTATTGTCCAACTTCCTAATGTTGCCAACCCGTGAATTGGTATTTCCTCTTTGTTTTGGCTTGCATTTCCCTCATAACCAATGCATTTGAACATCTCTTTGCGTACTAATTAATATACAGCTAGGTTTCCTCTCTAAATTGCCTATTCATGTTCTTCACCCATTTTTCTATTAGATGATTCTGACCTTTTCTTATTAGGGAGACTTCCTCTTCTGGGCCTCAGTTTCCCCATGTGCACCGTAGTTGCCTATAGAGCTTTCCTGAGATGCCATCCCTGTTTCTGAAATCCCTACAGCCATGTTTCAAATACAGACAGTCCTTGGGTTAGGTCAGACTCGACGTATGTCGTTTCGTGGTTACATCGCCGTCTCCCATTTATTTATTTAAAAAAAAAAAAAAAGTTCCGTCATTTCGACATATGTACATATGTGCTTTATGTTTTTATTATTTATTTACCACAAGTAAAGGTCAGGAATTATCTTTATTTTATTTTATTTTTTTAAATATATTTTATTGATTTTTTACAGAGAGGAAGGGAGAGATAGAGAGCTAGAAACATCGATGAGAGAGAAACACCGATCAGCTGCCTCCTGCACATCTCCCACCGGGGATGTGCCCGCAACCCAGGCACATGCCCCTGACCGGAATCGAACCTGGGACCCTTCAGTCCACAGGCCAACGCTCTATCCACTGAGCCAAACCGGTTTCGGCAGGAATTATCTTTATTTTAAATCTTTTTTTACTGTTTCACTTCATTACTGCTGTGTATGTGTTCCATGTGAGTGATGTAGGTGCTTTTGTACGTGGGTCCCGACTTACTGCGAAAATCGCAGTTACATCGCGCCGTAGGAACGGCTCTCCCACGTAACCCAAGGACCTACTGTAATGAGAAGTTGGCCCGTGGTGGGGTTTTTACCTATATTATCTCATTTTAGAAATCCTGGCCCTGGCCGAGTTGCTTAGTTAATTGGAGCGCCGTCCCATACACCAAAAAGTTGCGGGTTCGATTTCCGGTCAGGGCACATACCTAGACTAGATTGTAGGTTGATCCCCAGTTGGGGCTCGTGGGGGAGGCAAGTGATAGATGTTTCTCTCTCACATCAATGTTTCTACCCTCTCCCCCCCCCCCAAATTAATAAAATATCCTTGGGTGAGGATTTAAAAAAAAGAAATTCCAGTTTTATTTGGGAGTTATAACTGAGCCTTGGTTTTGGGAGGCTGATTATCAGTCCAGCGCCACTGCGGGAGATCATGGGATGGAGCAGATGTCCAAGCCGGGTTCCATTAGGAAGAGCTTGAACTACAAATCAGAAAAAGACAGAAAACAACACTTCACCTGGGGTGAATTGGAAATGTGTTTCTAAGTGAGAAGATAAGACACTGGAGAGAATGAGGCCTTCTCTTCATAGCTTACACAAGTGAAATTAGTTCTAAACCTTTTTGAAAGGCAGTTTGGCTGGTATGTGCCAAAAGCCTTTAGCACCTGTACACCCTGTGACTCAGCAATTCCCTAGACATTTGTCCTGAGGTAATCAAAGACCAGGAGAAAAGGGTTTGGTGGGGGCGGGGGCGGGGAGGGGAATCACACTGAAATACCCCCTGCAGGGATGGAATACTCCATCTGTGTCTTTTTTTTTTCTTTTCTCTATCTGTGTCTTAAGAACACTGTTCTGCAGAAGGATTTCTAATGCTATGGAAAGATGTTTATAATTCAGTTAACATGAGATCCATGTTATAAAATAGTGGTTACAGAATGATCTCATTTTTGTAAGGAAAAACATATATGAATAAAGAACACTGGGGAAATGTACTGAGTGCTTAATGTGTGCCATGCACTGTTTTTAGTGCTTTACAGCCTCATGTAATTCTCACACAATTCTATCAGTAGGAGCTATTATAATTCTCATTTCACAGGTGAAGAAACTGAGGTCAGAGAGGTGAAATGAGCTGTCTCGGGTGGTAAGTGATAGAGCTGGGATTTGAACCCAGGTGGCTGGCTCCAGAGCAACCCCAAAACACTCCCATGGCCACCTCCATGTTCAGACCTAAAGAATGAGACTGAGTGGCCCTTATTTCCTTTTTCTGTATTTTCTGATTTTTCTACATTTATTTATTTATTTATTTAACCTTTGTTTTGTTAATCCTCACCTGAAGATATTTTCCATTGATATTTAGAGAGCATGGAAGGGAGGGGGAAAGACTGAGAGAACAATATCAATGTGAGAGAGACACATAGATTGGTTGCCTCCCACGTGTGCCCCACCAGGGTCAGGGATCAAGCCTACAACCCAGATACGTGCCCTTGACGGGAGTCGAACTCGGGACCCTTCAGTCCACAGGCTGATGCTCTATCCACTGAGCTAAACTGGGAAGGGCTACAATTAACTATTTTAAATATATGTACATATATATATTTTATTGATTTCAGAGAGTAAGAGAGAGAGAGAAACAGCAATGATGAGAGAGATTCATTGATTGGTCACCTCCTGCACACCTCATACTGGGGATTGAGCCTGCAACCTGTGCATGTGCCTTGACTGGAATTGAACCCTGAGCTCCTGGTTCATAGGTCAACACTCAACCATTGGGCTGCAATTAACTATTTTTAAAGAGCATCCTCCACTCCAGGCGCATTGAAGTGGTTGGTGCTTTTGGAAATATGACAGTGCAGGGAGGCTGTGGATTGGGTTGTTGTGAGGAGAAGAAACAGGAATGATTTGGAGCTTTGCTCACCTCACACTCTGTCCTAGCCCAAAACCCTCTTTTCATTCTCAAACATATTAAGGAAATCAAAGGTCAGATATTAGTTGTATGACTTTAGATTGGTTCTTCACTCTTTCTGAGCCTTTTTTCTGGTATGTCATATGGGCCACATTTCTAGAGAAACCTCCCAGTCCTTCTCCTTCCCCCCATTCCCAGCACTATGAGTGAGGCATAGGGAGGGGAAGCCTTGCTCTGTGGTCCTGGGAAGGAAAGGAGGGAGGACTGGGAGGAGCTGGGAGGAGGAAGCTGGATAGGGAATGGCGTGGGGAATGGCAGCGGAGCAGCAGGGAGGGACAGGTCTGGGAAGGAGTTTCCTCCTGTCTCTCCTCTCCCTGGAACTGTGAGGAATGACTACTCCATTTCCTGTTGTGATTCTGGGAAGGTCTGTGCTATGGTGAGTACTAGACAGGGAGTCCAAAGACCTGGATTTCACGCACACCTCACCATTGGTTACCTGTGTCCCAGAGCAAGTCAGTCTGTTCTTTGAACGTTGGCTTTCTCAGCGTTAGGAGTTAATGCCTGGCTGTTTGTGAAGCAGCAAGAGGAAAGGTACTTTGTGAAAAGCTAAACAACTATATGTTATGTCAACATGCTAACAGTACACATACTATTGTTTCTTTTTAACAGCTTTAAAAAAAATCTTCATTGTTGAAAGTATTACATAAGTCCCTCTTCTTCCCCCATTGACCCCCGTCTAGCCTGCCCTCAGCCCCTCCTCCCCCTTCACCCTATTGTCTGTGTCCATGGGTTATGCACATATGCATACAAATTCTTTATTGATCTCTTCCCACCCACCCCCGCCTTTCCTCTGACATTTCGTAGTCTGTTCTGTGCTTCTGTGTTTCTGGATCTATTTTGTTCATCAGTTTATTTTGTTCATTAGATTCCACATATGTGAGATTCTGTGATACTTCTCTCTCTCTCTCTCTCTCTCTCTCTCTCTCTCTCTATTTGTTTGAAAACTGAGTTGCTGCCTTTCTTCTCTGTGTGGGTTTTTTAAAAAAAATAATTCTTTATTGTTGAAAGTATTACATCTGTGCCCCCATTTTTCCCCCATTGACCCCTTCCAGGCCCTCACTGCCCCATTGCCTATGGCCATGGGCCATGCATATATACATACAATGTTCTTGGTTGATTACTTCCCGTCCTCCTTCCCCTGCCTTCCCTCTGAGATTCTGCACTCTGTTCCATGCTTCCATGTCTCTGGATCCCCTCGGTTCGTAAGTTTATTTTGTTACTTAGATTCCACATATGAGTGAGATCATGTGATACTTGTCTTTCTCTGGCTGACTTATTTCACTTAGCATGATACTCTCCAGGTCCCTCTATACCTTCTCAACCGGTTAGAGATTCTTCTTTTGTACTGCTGCATCGTGTAGATGTACCACAGATTTTTTATCCACTCATCTTCTGATGGGCACTTGGGCTGTTTCCAGATCTTAGCTATTGTAAATTGTGCTACTATGAACATAGGGGTGAATACATTCTTTCTGATTGGTGATTTGGGTTTTTTAGGATATATTCCTAGAAGTGGGATCACTGGGTCAAATGGCCATTCTATATTTAATTTTTTTGAGGAAACTCGATACTGTTTTCCATGATGGCTGCACCATTCTGCATTCCCACCAGCAGTTTACTAAGGTTCTTTTTTCCCCACATCCTCACCAGCACTTGTCATTTGTTGATTTGTTGATGGTAGCCATTCTGACAGGTGTGAGGTGATATCTCATTGTCGTTTTAATTTAATCTCTCTGATGATCAGTGACTTTGAGCTTTTTTTCATATGTCTCTTGGCCATCTGTATGTCCTCTTTGGAGAAGTGTCTATTTAGGTCCTTTGCCCATTTTTTAATTGGATTGTTTGTCTTCCTTTTGTTAAGTTGTATGAGTTCCTTATATATTTTGGATATTAACCCTTTATTAGATGTATCATTGCCAAATATTTAACAGCTTTTTTTGACATATAATTCACGTATTACCCAATTCACCCATTTAAAGTGTATACTTCAGCAAGTTTTAGTATATTCACAGAGTTGTGTAACCATCACCACAATTTTAGAACATTTTCATCCATGCCCCAAAGAAACCCTATTCCCTTTAGCTATGGCTGTCATCCCTCTCCCCAGTCTTCTTAGCTCCTCAGCCCTAGGCAATGACTCCTCTACTTTCTGTTCCTATAGATGTGCTTATTCTGGACATTTTGTAACAGTGGAATCACACAAGGTGCCATATTTTTCTCTGACTTCCTTTACTTAGCACAGTGTGTTTTTGTTGTTGTTGTTAATTCTCACCTGAGGATATTTTTCCCCTTGATTTTTACTAGGTGTACCAGTTAATAATTCGGATTTTGTAATCAAAGAAAACACGATAATTTCAAGAGAAACATCAAAAGTGCTTTATTCAAAGTAATGTCCATCGCTAGCTACGCATTTCCCCCATCTTTCAGGTAATTTGTGGATACCGTCCCAATAGAACTTTTCTGGTTTTGAGGCAAACCATTCAGAGACCCAATTGTCCACTTCTTTGTACGTTTTGAAGTGCTGCTCAGAAAGTGCGTGTGCCATTGATCGGAACAAGTGATAATCTGAAGGAGCAAGGCCTGGTGAATACAGCGGGTGGGTTAATACTTCTCAGGCAAGATCTTTGTGTCTTTAACTGGTTTTGAAGTGTGTGATGGTGCGTCATCATGAAGCAAAATAATTTGCTGTGTTTTCTGGCACATTCTGGTCGTTTCATGATCAAAGCGTGGTTCAAACTGATTATTTGTTGTCGGTAGTGATCAGTATTAATGGTTTCACCTGGTAGAAGCTCATAATACACCACACCTTCCTGATCCCACCAAACACAGAGCATTGTCTTCTTTTCCAAAGCGATTGGGCTTGCAGTCGATGTTGATGGTTGACCTGGATCAACCCATGATTTTGTGCATTTGGGATTCTCAAAATAAATCCACTTTTCATCACCAGTCACAATTCAAGGCAAAAAAAGACTTTCTTTTGTGCCGTTGGAGCAACATTTCACTGATGACTTTTCGGTTTTCCATTTCTCTTTCGTTCAGTTGATGTGGCATCCATTTTCCTTCCTTTAAAATCTTTCCCATTGCTTGTAAATGATCGGAAATTGTTTTCTGAGTAACGTTTAATCTTTCTGCAAGTTGTTTTTGAGTTTGACACGCATCTTCACCCAATAATGCTTGTCATTGTTGGTCTTCACACTTTTTCGGTTGCCCTGGACATTCTTTGTCTTTCACATCGAAATCATCGCTTTTTAAAAATATATATATTTTATTGATTTTTTACAGAGAGGAAGGGAGAGGGATAGAGAGATGGAAACATCAATGAGAGAGAAACATCCAAACATCCAATCAGCTGCCTCCTGCACACTCCCCACTGGGTATGTGCCCGCAACCAAGGTACATGCCCTTGACCAGAATCGAACCTGGGACCCTTGAATCCGCAGGCCGACGCTCTATCCACTGAGTCAAACCGGTTAGGGCCTAAATCATCACTTTTAAAGCGTATAAACTAGAGTTCACAAGTATCTTGAGATGGAGCATGTTCACCATAAGCTTCCCAAAGTATACGATAACTTTCAGCAGTACTTTACTTCAAAATAATGAATTAAAACTTCCCGCAAATGCTCTTTTTTTTGGCATGAAATTCGACATTTTTAAGGGTAAAAATATCTATGAAAATTTGACATATGAAGTTTTGAAGCATGTTGTCAATACAACAAAATAGCATACATATCAAATTGCATATATATCATATGTGTAACTCCATCTACTGAAAAAAAAAATCCGAATTATTAACCGTTACACCTAGTATTAATCCTGCAGGGGATCAAACCTGCAACCCAGGTATGTGCCCTTGACTGGGAATTAAACCATGACCCTAAAGTTCCAATGAAACTTTATTTGTGGACACTGTAATCTGACTTCCATGTAAAATTTTCATTCCTTTTTTATAGCTGAACAATATTCCATTGTATGGATATACCACATTTTGTTTATCCATTCATCAGCTGAACATTTGTATTTTTCTTCTACTTTTGGGCTATTATGAGTAGTGCAGCTGTAAACTTTGATATGCACATTTTATATGGGCATATATTTTCTTTTCTTTTTAAATTAATTAATTAATTAATTAATTTTTGTTTGTTTGTTAATCCTCACCTGAGGATATTTTTCCATTGATTTTCTGGAAGAATGGAAGAGAGAGGGAAAGAGAAAGACATAGAAACATCGATGTGAGAGAGAGACACATCAGTTGGTTGCCTCCTGCATGAACCCTGACCAGGGCCCTGTCTGGGGAGGAGCCTGCAACCGAGGTATGCATGCCCTTGACCAGAATCGAACCCAGGATCCTTTGGTCCACAAGCAGACACTCTATCCACTGAGCCAAACTGGCTAGGGCTATTTTTTTTTTTAAATATTATTTTACTAGAGGCCCAGTACATGAAATTCGTGCATGGCAGGGTGGGGGGGGTCCCTCAGCCTGGCCTGCAATGACACCACATCCCTCGCCCTGGCCTCCAGCCAGAGGCCCCACCCCTCCCTCCCACAGCCAGGGTGCAGACACTGGGCTCGCGTTGCTGGGGCGCCGCCGCCAGTGTCCCACCCTGGCCACTATGGACGCCGCCATCTTTGTCGTGGAGTGATGGTTAATTTACATATTACTCTTTTATTAGATAGGATTGATTTCAGAGGGGAAGAAGGGAGAGAGAGAGACATCAATGATGAGAGAAAATCATTGATTGGCTGCCTCCTACATGCCCCCCACTGGGGATCAAGCCCACAACCCAGGCATGCGCCCTTGACCAGAATTAAACCTGTGACCCTTCAGTCCACAGGCTGACACTCTATCCACTGAGCCAAACGGGCTAGGGCTCATTGATGTTTCTATCTTTATGGCCCTCTCCCTTCCTCTCTCTGAAATCAATGAAAACATTAAAAAATAAAATAAAATGCAGTATGAATGGTGTCTGAGAGGAGTTGCCAAGGTGGGAGGGCTTCTGAAACCCATTTATATTATTTCCCCCCAAAATTTGGAAGGCATTTTCTTAAAGCCTCAGAAGTGATGGGCTGTAAAAAATCTTTTCTCTATTGTGGGAGAGATGGAGGGGATCCCGACTGCAATTATTTTCAGGGTCTGTCTTCTCTGAGAACAGGGAAGATTTTCTGTTCTCCTGCTGCTGATCTAGGCCCCCCAGAATTGCTTTTGCAGCAACACCCCTTCTGTAGGGGACTCATGATGGGTTAAGGCTGTGTTTTGGATGCCAAGCAGATTAGAAAGCTTCAGCAAGAACCTGGGAGAGACATGAGAGAGGGAACATCCTGGCAGCACAAGTAACTGATCAGTCCTGATTTTCTTTCCAGCAGCAATGGCTCCCACCTTTCCTCCTACACCTGGTCACTACCATGTCCCCTACCAAAGGTGGGGCGAAACCCAAGTGGGCTGGCATGGGGAGACATACTGCCTGGTCGGTGGCTACCGATCCTACGGGGATGCTCCTTTGGCCACCCCAGCAAAGGTGGAGGCAGAGAAGCCAGTCCCCAGAAGAGCACAGAAGAGGCATCGTCCTGTGGAATGGTCAAACGAAGACCTCGGTTGCCCCAGCCCAAAAATTCCACGATTGGAGCATGATAGCAACAGGCTGACCCCACAGAAGCTGACCCCAACAAAGGTGGAGGCAGAGAAGCCAGTCCCCAGACGAGCACTCAAGCGATGTCGCCCTGCGGACGGGTTAGATGAAGAACTTGGTTGCTCCAGCCCCAAAATTCGACGACTGGAGCAGGGTGGCTAGAGGCTGACCCCACAGAAGCTTGCTGGCTGAGGCACTCTGTGGAGAGGACAAATGTTTAATGGCCTAAGACAGCGAATGCCTTCTCCTTCAGGGACCCCCACTGCCCACCACTGGTGATTACAACCTGAGCCATTCTGTCTGTGCCTTCCTCGGCCCGGAGTCCTCTTCCATACTAAACAGACAAGGGCAAGGAGCCTCAGAAACAGAGGTTTCCAATGGGAGGCTGCTCTGAGCATCCCAGGGCTGAAGTGGACCCTGCAGAAAACCTGATGGTCCTCTGCTCAACCCTCTAGAGTCCCTTTTTGGGCAGAAGAAAGAGGAGTCTGCCCTCTGTGAGCCCAGAGCCCAGGATCCAGGAGCAAAGAGGGGATGCAGCGTGGCCTTAGCAGGGCCCCACCCTGTCTACCAGATGGGCTCCTGCCCTGAGTCACTGCCAGCAGCCACCAGCACAAACTGGGAGGCTTCTTGAAACTGAAAGAAGCAGCCTGTGATACCCCAGGGAGCCTTCAGTCTGGGGTCCCAGGAATGGAATAGGCAGACTTAGGAAGTCCTGCTTCCTGGAAAGTGTTAGGACTATAGGACAACGTAATCCTTCACTCCCCTTTGTAGGCTTACCACCACAGGAGGACAGTGACCAGGAAGACTTGTCCAACTTACTGCCACGGGAGGACCAAGACCAGGAAAACTTGCTGGAAATCATCTAAAGGGTTAAAACTGGCCTAAAAACACCTGATCACACATCCTCACTCCGTTGGGATTCTAAGCCATCAACTCAGCCCCAAGACCCACTGACTGACGACAAGAGCTTCCCGCCAGTGACTGCATATACCAGGTAGGGATGAAACTCCAGCTGCTGGTGCTGCCCCCATCGACCCAGTGGCCTCTTGGTTCAGTGCTGTGCAGCCCTTTTCTTAAATAAATTCAGTTTTTCTTTATCCATCGTCTGAGATGGCTATTTTGCCTGCCCGCATACCACCAGGTGTTAACCTTTCAGGAAGTGTGTGTTTAGCACCAACCCCTTCCTTCCATGGCTCATCTGCTTTTTTACTCCCTCTCTGTCCTCAGTGGGGTCCCTTACTGATCAATAAAATAATTTTCTATAAAAGCCAGTGTTTTACTTGAAATCCAGTTGTCCAATGCGAAGCCCTGAACCTCTCTGTTCCCTTGAAGTACATTCCCATGTGGGGTATCTGGTCCTGCAAGACCTTCTGCCTCCAAAAAGGACCCTTGAGTGCAGCTTCTGTGTGGCTCCTGCAATGACACACGTGTAAATTGAGGCTGGACTCAGATGGAAACTGATGAGTACTTCCGTGTGTGTGTGTGTGTGTGTGTGTGTGTGTGTGTGTGCTGTGTAGAGGCTTGTCCTTGGGATATTTTGGTGACTGAGATGATTGAAGCCCCTCCCCTCAAGGCATCCACAAACAAAAGAGACAAACAAGTCAACAATATACTTTCAAATAATGATAATTGCTATCAAGAAATAGGAAAAGAGAATGTGATGAGAGGGTGCTGCGTTACACAAAGTGGTCACCTTCTTTGAGGTGGACTTTCAGTGGAGATGTGAACGGCGGGTCGTGTGGGAGCTGGAGGAAGAGTATTCCTGGAGGACGATGTGGCAAATGCAAAGACCTTGAGATAGGAATGAGGCCACCTGTTCCAGGGCCACCAGAAAAGCCAGGGTGGCCGGGGAGGAAAGAGAACAGAATGAAGATGTGATGGGAGAAGTGGGTGTGGACCAGACTACAGTGAGCTTTGTCAACCGTGGTGAGGAGTGTGGTTCTTTTTTTTTTTTAGTATATTTTTATTGATTTCAGAGAGGGAAGAGAGAGAAACATCAGTGATGAGAGAGGATCATTGATTGGCTGCCTCCTGCATGCCCCCTACTGGGGATTGAGCCTGCAACCTTGGCATGTGCCCTTGGCCGGAATCGAACCTGTGACCCTTCATTCTGCAGGCCGATGCTCAGTCCATTGAGCCAAACCAGGCAGGGCAGGAGTGTGGTTCTCAAGTGTGATGGGAGACAGACATGGGTGGACTAGAACAGGGTCGTAAAGTGATCTGATGAGGACGATGGGAAGATCACTCTGACTGCTGTGCAGGGCATGAGGTGCTGGCTGTTACCAGTGGGACGTCTCAGAGGTTAAGGGGACAGTTGGTGCTGGGGAGTGGGGGGAGGGGATAAAGCAGACAAGAAAGAGCACAGACTTTGGGCCTGTGTCCCAGGCCCACCTGCCTCAGCAGCTGTGGCCCTCCGGCCCAAGTGAAGTCACCCACCCTGTGGACAGCACACTTGTCCTCAGGGGCCATAACAGCAAGACTGTTGTTGCTCATCCCCCAAAACATACCTTCAAGGCCAGGCAGGTCCTGATCACTTAAGTTTTCCCTAGCCCTCACCGGCATTGCTCAGCTGGTTGGGCACCATCCTATGCTCCGGGAGGTTGCAGGTTTGATTCCCAGGTCAAGGGTACGGTGCCTGGGTTGTGGGATAGATCCCTGCTAGGAGGTGTTCAGGAGGCAGCAGATCAATGTTGTGTTCTCACATGGATGTTTCTCTCTCTCTCCCCTTTTCCTCTCTCTCTAAAAAATCAAGTATTTTTTAAAAAATAAAAGAAATTTCCCTAACCTGGGTTAGAGGAAAGAGGCAGACTCACTGGGGCTCCCAGACAGTTCCCACTGTGAGTCTCGGTTAACCCACAAAACACAGCTAATGCCTCTTCCTGCAGTGAGCACGCCCGCCGCCCAGCACTGGAGATTAGAAACTTAGTGTCTGTCTCTGATGCTTGCTGTGACCAAGGCGGACTTGTGGCTACTGGCAGCGTCAGATGGGTTGGCAGTTCCCAAAAATGAGGCAAACAGTCTCAGACTCACCTAGAGATCTGAGGAAAGTCAGAGATTCCCGGCACCCACACCAGTCCTACTGAATACATTTTCAGGGTGGGGTCTGGACATGTGCATTTTTAAAAGCTACTAGTTTATAGGACAGAGTAACGTGTGAAATGACACCATAGGATGCAATCAGAAAATTCCAAAACAAAACTAAAGGACAAAGGATGCCTGTTGTAACCACCTTACCTGTTCTCCGTATCTACGTTTGTTTTTATATTCTCCTTTCAGTGAAATCTTATAGTTGTCTTTCTCTATCTGACTTATTTTACTTAGCATAATCTCCTCGGGCTATGTATTTTTTTAAACTTTATAAAGTGAACACACTGTAATTTTGTAATCAAAGCATCAATGAAAAAATAAATAAAAAATGTCCTTAACATTTTTTTTCTTTAGGGGGTGAGGGGAGACTCCTTTCCAATGGCTCAGCTTTTCCCTCTTGGGCCTCCCTCTTTCTCTTCCCTTCCCCGTGACCCTCACCCCCAGTCTCCACCCTTCTGTCCACCCGGTTGCATTCCTCACTTCTTTTCCCCCAAAGAACTGTAATTAAGCTTTACTCTGTAATTGCCATTTCACGGTTCCCCATCTGAAGTCATGCTCCTGCTTGGCTTGGTTTCCATAGCCTTCTTAGTCTTGGGAAGCGGGGGCAGGATTCAGCAGAGCCCAGGATGAGCCTTGTGCTGTGAGAATGAATATTCCCTCTGTGTGTGCGCCTGGCACACTTCACATGCTCAGCCCCTTCCCTGCCTTGTTTGATCCTCACAACAAACTTGTAAGGAAACTGAAGTTTGGGGAGGTAGATAGAGTAGTTAACCCGAAGTTTCAGTCCCTCAACTGACAAGTATATTCTTTTTAAAAATATATTTTTCTTGTTCTCAGAGAGAAAGGGAGAAGGAGAGAGAGAGAGAAACATCAATGATGAGAGAGAATCATTGATTGGCTGCCTCTTGCACGGCCTCTGTTGGGGATGGAACCTGAAACCCAGGCATGTGCCCTGATCAAGAATTGAACCGTGACCTCTGGGTTCGTAGGTCAAGACTCAATCACTGAGCCACACCGGCTGGGCCTGACAAGTGAACTCGCCACGTCAGGCAACAATGCTCTCATGGCAGTTTGATATCAAAGCTGGCATCCTCATCCCTCCCTGTATCCTCACCCTTTATAATAGGACTTTGCAGCTCCACCCTCTAAAAAGTCTGTTTCCCCAATCCTTGGGTCTGAACCAGCCTTGCTTTGACCGATAGAGTGCCACAGAAATAACAGTGTACCTTCCACACCCAGGCCCCGAGAGAGCTTGCATGCTTCCGCTCTTTCTCTTGGCACACTGCCTCCGCTGTGAAAACAAGCCCAGGCTACACTGCTGAGCTTCATGGCCCCATCATCCCAAAGCCAGCCAACTGCCAGACATGTGAATGAGGCCATCCTAGACCTGCGAGCCACCAGCTGACTTGCTGGCTGACTAAAGAGACATGAATCAGCCCAGTAGAGATTAGCCAAGCCTGCTCAGATCAGCAGAACCACCCAGCCTGGCCCACAGACTCATGAGCAATTGTTTCAAATTTCTGAGTTTGGGGAAGATTTTTTATTCAATAAGAGCTAACTAATACAGCCCCTTAAAGAGAAGACAAGGTGAGAGGCTGTTGGGATAAAAGAACACCAACTTAGCAACCATTTATTTGATGCTTACTGTATACTAAGCATCTTCATTTAATCCTCACAACAACCTTATGAGATTGATACTTCTATTGTCCCCATTCTACAGGTGAGGAGACTGAGGGAGAGTGGTAAATCATTTGCTCAGGATCCCAAAGTTAATAAACTACAGACATTCAATCAATTAACAAGTCAATGTGTGGGAAGAAGGAAATGGAGTCCAGAAGGCTACCTTTTGAACCAACTGGGGGCAGAAGTTAGGCATTCAAAAATCTGATGATGGAGGCTCTTACCACCCTGAGCAATCAGTAGGAAGGTGGTACTTTGGGAAAATGAGTTCTTTAAATAGAATAGCCCAGCTGGGTGTGGCTCAGCGGTTGAGCATTGACCTATGAACCAAGAGGTCACTATTTCGATTTCCAGTCTGGGCATACACCCAGGTTGCAGGTTTGATCCCCAGTAAGGGGCATGCAGGAGGCAGCCAATCGATGATTCTCTCTCATCATTGATGTTTCTATCTCTCCCTCCCTCTCCCTTTCTCTCTGAAATCAATAAAAATGTATTAAAAATAAATAAATAGAATAGTCTGGCCATTGTGGCTCAGTGGTTGAGTGCTTTGACCTATGAACCCCTTGCACAAATTTTGTGCATCGGACCTCTAGTATATACATAAAAAGAGACTTATCTTAAGGAGTTGGCTCACACAATTGCAGAGTCCAAAATCTGATGGGAAGGCCAGTTAGCTGGAGACTCAGGAAAGAGTTTCAGTTTGAGTTCAAAGGCAGTCAGTTGGTAAACCAGGAAGAGCCAGTGTTGCAGATGAAGTCCAAAGGCAGTGTGCTGGCAAAATTCCCTTTTGCTCAGGGAGATCAGCCTTTTTTTCTATTCGGGCCTTCAACTGATTGGATGAGGCGCACCCACATTATGGAGGGCAACTTGCTTTACTCGGAGTCCACCAATTTAAATATAAATCTTATCTAAAACACCCTCACAGAAACATTAGGGATAATTTTTGGCCAAATATCTGGGCACTGTGGCCCAGTGAATTCAACACATAAAATTAATCATCACAGTTGCCAAGGGAGAAGCAAAGTCAGAGCTGGCAGAGAGATGACATCTGGATTGGCAACATGGAGGTTGTGGGAGACCAGAGTGAATTTAATGCAGTGGATACGTCAAGATTATCCAGTGGGGTTTGAAGAAAGAGGGTGGAAGGAGGAGGAACAGTGTGGGCAGACGGTCTTTTCTGAAGGGGAAGCATGCCATGAGGCAGTAGCTGGAGGAAAAAGTGGGGTTGAAGGAGGGCTACTCAGTTTGCTTTTTCAAATGGAGATTCTAGAGCAGTGTGTTTTTCAAATTGTGGGTTTTGATTCTTTATGGGGTCCATTGAATGGGTGATGACCGGTACTTAAAAACAACATGTCAAAACAGCAAACAATAGAATACATCACACACACTAAGAGCGAGCAAGTGTTGCATGAAACTTTTGTATCCTGGCTTTCAAAACCATAGATTAATTCCTCCTGGACTTAAATGTATGCAACTTGAATCATAATGCTCGGGACTCTTCTGTGTCTGGGTTCTTTCATTCAACATGATGTCTGTAAGATTCATCCATGTCATTGCATGTCATTGAAGGCCGTTCATTCTCATTGCTGGGCAGTGTCCTACTGGGTGAACATATGGGTTGTTTTATCCATTCTACTGTTGATGCCCTTGAAGAGTATGTAATTTTGGCAATGGCCCAACAAAGGAATGCAATAATGGGCAGTGGGTGCTTTTTTACCTCGGGGTAAAGGTGGAGTTGCCATGATATGTATGGAACACAGAACAGGGAGGATTTGGATGAGAGGAGAGGAGGACATGACCAGAAAAGTGGATGGTTTCTTGTGATCCCAGAGCTCCCTGGGATTATTTTTATCCTGCTGTTTACTATGCTTTATAGAAAATGTCTGTTCATCTGTCTGTCTCCCCCACTAGATGGTAGAGGAGGCTAAGGCTTCCTCATTGCCAAATCCCCATCCCTGAGCCATGCCTGAGGCTGGCACACAGTGGGCACTCAGGAAATGCTTGTTCAACTGGAGTGGGTTTGGGTCAATTTGGGAGAGCCTTCATTGCCAGGCTGAGGAGTTGGGACTCAATACTCAAAGGCAAAGGGAGCCATTGAAGGTTTTTGAGTATGAGAAAGTCATCGTCTAAAGAGTGTTTTAGAAAAAAGTTACTTCAGCAGTAGCAGCAGCAGTAGCAGTGAGGAGGAGGGTGTTAAGGAGAGAGGGAACATGATGGAGGAACAGGGAGAGAGGGAATAGTAATAAGGACAGTTAAGAAGCTGTGCAGCCCTGGCTGGGTGACTCAGTTGGTTGGAATATTCTCCCCATGCATCAGGGTTGTAGGTTTGATCCCCGGTCAGAGCACATACAAGAATCAACCAATGAATGCATAAATAACTGGAACAACAAATCTCTCCCTTCCTCTCTCTCTCTCTCTCAAAAAAAAAAAAAATTAATTAAAAAAAAAAAGAAGCTGTTGCAGAAGTGAATATAGACCTAATTTGGGTTGTGGAGGAGGAAACAGAAAGGAAAGGACACACCTGGGTTAAATTTCTTTATTCGAAATATGGAATATGATCTCATATTTATAAAATCATGCATTACTTGCATGTGTGTTTTTAAATATAATATATGCAAAGAATCTTACAAATCACTAGGCTTGATACTCGTCAGCTGAAGAGGCTTCTGGGGAAATGGTGGTGTGTATGTGCATGTTTTTTTTTTTTAATTAAACCATGTATTAATTTTCATCCTTACAAAAAACCCTGTGAGATATAATGTTGTTGGTTCCACTTTACAGATGAAGAAATTGAGGCTCAGAAAAAGTTTGAATCACTTGCTCAACGTCACACAACCAGTACTCCTACCACTTCAATAGTCCTTCCCCAGAAGCACTCTGAAGGAATAATCAAGGAAGCTTCATGATTAATTGAATGGAGGAGGGGAGGAAGGAAGAAGAGAGGAAGGGATTAAAAATAACCAGGACACATGCACAGCCGATGTGGCTCGGTGGTTGTGCATCGTGGTCTTGGTTTGATTCCTAGTTGGGACACAGGCCCAGGAGGCAGCTGATCAATGATTCTCTCTCATCATTGATGTTTCTAGCTCTCCCTCTCCCTTCCTCTCTGAAATCAATACATATATATTTTTAAAAAATAACCAAGTGTCTTTGAATCTGACCAAGTGGAAAATAATCAGCAAGTCAGGAGGGAATGCTGGGTTACTGGGGGAAGGCTTTCAGTTAAAGGAATGATTATCTATTGATGGAATTTGGTGCATCCGATGGGGGCTTAGTGGACAGATCTAAGGATACTCCTTGTGAGAGGGCCCTGCCATTGAGCACCTAACGCGCCCTAGCAACTGGGCATTTTCAAGAGAGAAAAAACAATTCAACCCCACACTTCCAGGCAAGTGGTGTGTTCCTCTGGGTACTTGAGGCCGTCTGCATCAGCAGCTTGTACTTTCTGTGGCTCTATGTGGCCTGATTGATTGACCGGGCTTAAAAGGCCTGCTGTTGAATTTGAGATCTCAGGCTTCCAGCCTCTATAGGTCATTGACAAATATGAAAAAGTCCTGGCCCGAGCGTGAGGTTATTATTCATCCAAGAAGACATTATAAACCACAAGAACGCAGGCCCAGCAGGCAAGAATAGATAGCCACCCAGCCCACTAGGCACACTGTGTCCTTATCTATCCATCCAACATGATTCATAATTAAATCTGCAGCCGACAGGAGGTAAACTAGAATTTTTTGTAAACTGGTACTGGGAAAGCACTTTGAATACAATTTAATTTCCAAGTTCAGGAGGCTCAGAATTTGAAATGCTTGTGACATTTCAAGTGGAGGCTATTTTTCCTTACCTTCACTGGGACTATCCCCTAGGAGGGAAATGAGCCAAAGGGAAAAAAAGGTTGTGTGGTTACTAGGAATATGTATATAATGAGATTTATAATGAGGGATCGGCTCATGTGGTTTGGAGGCTGAGAAGTCCCACGATCTGCTGTCTGTAAACTGAAGACCCAGGAAAGCCAGTGATGTAGTTCCAGTCCAAGCCTGGAGGCCCGAGAAAGAAGGGGGAATGGGGACAATGTTGTAAGTTTCAGTCCAAGTCCAAAGGCCCAAGAACCAGAGGCACCAGTGTCAGAGGGCCAGTAAAGATGGATGTCCCAGCTCAAGTAGAAAGTAAATTCACACTTTCTCTACCTTAACAAAAAATTACTTATTGATTTTAAAGAGAAAGAGAGAGAAACATGAATTTGTTGTTCTACTTGTTAATGAATTCATTGGTTGATCCTTGTATGTGCCCTGACTGGGGATCAAACCTGTAACCTTGGCGTATTGGAATGAGGCTTTAACCAACTGAGCTACCTGGCCAAGGCCCTCCCTGCCTTTTTACTCTGTTCAGGCCCTCGATGGATTTTATGATGTTCACCAGCATTGGTAAGAGTGATCAACTTTACTCAGTCTATTGATTAAAATGCTAATTTTCCAGACCGTCTGGTTTGGCTCAATGGTTGAGCAGCAGCATATGAACCAGAAGGTTATGGTTCAATTCCTGGTCAGGGTAGGCACATGCCTGGGTTGTGGGCTTAATCCCCAGTGGGGGGCGTGCAGGAGGCAACCAATCAATGATTCTCTCTCATCATTGATTTTTCTATCTCTCTCTTCCTCTCCTTTCCTCTCTGAAATCAGTTTTAAAAATGTATTTATTAAAATGCTAATTTTCCAGGAACACCCTCATAAGCACACCCAGAAGTATTGTTTTACATGCTATCTGAGCCTCCCTTAGCCCAGTCACATTAATACAAAATTAACCATCACACTAGGTAAGGTGTAGGTTTGGAAAAACTGTGGCACTGAAGATGCCATATGCTCAGGCCCCATGTATGTTTCCAGTTAAATATATCATGGGGTGGAGGGGTAGAAGGGAGAATTTAGCATGTGGGTAAAGGACAAAAAATTTGCAAAAGAAAATCTAAATGGTATGCAAACATATTGCAGGGTCATCATGTTGCACAACTCCAGAGGGCAGCACTCACATTTAATTATATTCACAGAGATGTACATCTGCCTCCTGCACACCCCCCACTGGGGACCAAGCCCGCAACCCAGGCATGTGCCCTTGACCGGAATCCAACCCCGGACCCTTCAGTCCGCAGGCCAACGCTCTCTCCACTGAGCAAAACTGGCTAGGGCAGTTTTTTTATTTCTTTCATCAGAATTTTAGAGTTTTCCTCATAGAGATCTTGTACATATTTGGTTAGATTGACTTCTAAGCATTTCATTTTTTTGGGGTGCTAACATATATGGTATTTTGCTTTTAATTTCAAATTCCACTTGTTCATTGCTGATATATAGGAAAACGATTGGTTTTAAAAACAAATTAACATTGTATCCTGCAATGTTGTTATTAATCACTTACTAGTTCCAAGAGGGTTTTTTTTGTTGATTCTTTCTGGTTTTCTACATTGATGATTATGTCATCTGCAGACAAAGGCATTTCTATTTCATCTTTCCCAATTTTTACTTTTTAAATTTACTTTTCTTGTCTTACTGCATTAGTTAGGACTTCCAGAATGGTGCTGACAAGCATCGTCACATCAGCAGGCTAATGAAGAAAAAATCACATGATCATATTGTGGACAAAAGAACATCCAGTCTAAGAAAAAGTCTTACAAGAATTTATTTGAGACAAACTGACAACAATTGCCAGGAAGCACAATCTCAACAGACTGAGAAAATGCTCTCAAGAATGGCAGTTTTTCAGCTTATTTTATACATTAAATCAAAGGAGAAGTAAGAAGGATTACATAAAAAATGTTGATGGTAGGTTAAGGGGGCAGGAGAAAGCAAAGTGAGAAAATCTCTGGGATTGGATAAAAAGTAGAATGGAGGGACACACACTTCTTTTACGTGGGTGAGCAGAGGATAGTTAACAATGAACACTAACAGCACATAGAGATGTACTAGTATATGGAGAATAAATTAACAACCAGGGATTCTGTGGTCTTGTGCTCAGGTGCAGGGGTGTGATCTGAGGGGTCTGGAAAAGATTACTGTGACATTTTAAAGGCATGTTATCTTAGACACAAAAACACAATAGACAGGCTCACTTAAGGTAAAAATTGACGTTTGTTAAGGAAGCTACATGCCTAGGCTGTGACTACCTGCCATGACCTGCTTTTAGTTGGGATTTTTATGTTCAGATCATCCTGTGTGGTTATTTTCAGTCTGATTTTGAAAGGCTTGTCATGCAGGCCTACCCTGAGCTTGTCAGATTTAGTGTGTGGCCTCTTTTTTGTCCACAATATCAATAGATGCACAAAAAGCACTTGACAAAATTCAACACACATTTATGATAAAAATTTTCAGGAAACTAGGAATAGAAGGGAACTTCCTCAACTGGATAAATACCTACTAAACACCTACACCTAACATCGTACTTAATGGTAAGAAACTTAAGCTTTCCCACAAAGATCAGGAACAAGCCAAGATGTTCCCTCTTACCACTGCTTTTCAGCATCATACTGGAAACCTTAACTAATGCAATAAGACAAGAAAAAGAAAGAAAAAGGATATAGATTAGGAAAGAAGGAATCTAGCTTTTGAAAATTGTGGCTCATAGTGATTTATTTTCACATTCTAAGTAAATACTAACTTTGATACCTAATTTTATACTTGTAATTTTGTGGGTTGTTTTTTTTTTTTTTTTCCTTAAAGAAGGCCTCCCTTCTTTAAGAATTGTGCATTCTTCAGCCCCCTGAAGCCCAGATCTGCCTGTGAATGAATGAACGAACCCAAATTAAGGTCCACAAAAATGTATGCAGGAAGAACCTCAGGTCCTCTTATTCAGAAGGAGGCACTGAATGTGCACCTGGTGTGCCCAGAGGGCAGGCGCATAATAAACACAAATGTAAGGCTTTTTGTATATAAATATTAACTCAAAGTGAATTTGAAAGGAGGTTTCAGGCACTACCTCCAGGTGGAAAATTAGCTGCCTGTGAGAATGAGGGGCTGGGAGCAAAGAGTCTGAGAGTGTCTCCAAAACATGTTTGCCTCAAAAGAGAGTAGAGGACGAAAGGAAGCAACCTTGGATGCTCTGGTTCATTCAGAGCAACCTGGGTCATTCATTCGTTCAATAAATATCTATTGTGCATCTCCTGTGTGCCAGGCAGTGTTCCAGACTCTGAAACATAACACTCAAAAACCTCTCCCCTCCTTGTGCTGACATACAGATAGGAGGAGAGGATAATCCTATATAATAAAAGGGTAATATGCAAATTGACCCTAATGGCAGAACAGCTGGTCACTATGACATGCACTGACCACCAGGGGGCAGACACTCAACGCAGGAGCTGCCCCCTGGTGGTCAGTGTGCTTCCATGGGGGGAGTGCCGCTCAGCTAGAAGCCAACTCATGGCTGGCCAGCACAGCAGCGGGCAGCGCTAAGGATGTCTGACTAACGGCTTAGGCCCACTCCCCATGGCGAGTGGGCCTAAGTGGGGAGTGGGCCTAAGCCGTTAGTTGGACATCCTCCAAGGGCTCCCAGGCTGCCAGAGGGATGTCTGGCTGCCAGCTTAGGCCTGATCTCCTGGGGAGTATGCTTAAGCCGGCAGGTGGACATCCCCCGAGGGGTTCCAAACTGCAAGAGGCCACAGGCCGGGCTGAGGGACCCCTTCCCCCAAGTGCACAAATTTTCGTGCACTGGGCCTCTAATAATAAACATAATAAAAAGTAAGTTCTGTATTATGTTACAAGGTGAGAAGTGCTAAGGTGAAAAATAAAGTAGGGTGAGGGAGTTGAAAAGTAGTGTGTGCAAGGGTACACCTTTCAATAGGAAGGTTAGGGAGACCTCAGTAGAGGAAGAGCCAAGATGTGAATCCTGGGAGGGAGGGAGCCCTGTGGCTATCTGCGTGAGGAGTGCTGCAGATTAAAGGAGTCATATGGGCAGGGGTATACTTGGTGCTTGAGGAACAGTTCAGAGGCCTGAGTGCTGAAAAGGAGTGAATGGGGAGGAAGTAGAAGAAGAAATCTGAGAAGTAAGGGGGTCCGAACCCCTAGGATAGCTTTGGTTTTTGCACTGAGAAGGACAGAAGAGAGTTTTGAGCAAAGCAGTGACATGATCTGGCTGCTGTGGGGTGAACAGATTGAGGACAAAAACAGAAGGTGGGGATCAGTGGAGACCAGGACCATAATCCAGTCTTATAAGGGGTCCAATTCTGGATATATTTGGAAGATAGAACCAATAGGAGTTACTAGGTTGGGATGTGAGAGAAAGAAAAGAGGGCAATGGAGATCAACCACTGAGCCACACCAGCCAGACTAAAGCTATTGTTTTTTTAAAAGTACACACTGCTCTAGCTGGTGTGGTTCAGTTGGCGGAGTGTAGTCCCATGCACCTCGAGGTCATAGGTTCAATTCCAGTCAGGGCACGTGCAGGCCAATCAATATTTCTCTCTTATCAATTCTCTCTCTCTCTCTCTCTCTCTCTCTCTCTCTCTCCCTCCCTCCCTCCCCGTACCCCTACTCCCTTCCTGCCTCTCTCTCTCTCCAGCTCCCTTCCTCCCTCTCTTTCAAATTAAAAAAAAACCACAATTTTTTAAAAACTACACACCGTGAGTTCCCTAAGGTAGCTGTTATTGCAGAAAACCTCATGTGAGCATGTGTCATGGCCTCACATTAAGACCAGTCAGACCATAAATAACTCTAGCCAGTCACACTTGGCAGTGGTCATTCACATACCAGTCACACAGAGCTGTCCGTACTTAAAACTGATCACGGGAGTTTGGGCTGACAAAACTAATTAGCCATAGCAAGGATAGCAGTGGTTAAGGTCACAAACTCTGCAACAAGACAAACTTGATTTTGAACTCTAGCTCTGTCTTATGACCATTGGCAAATTAGCTTCTCTCAGACTCTGTTTCTTCATCTGTAAAATAGAGATAATAATACACTTTCCATAGGGTGATTATGGGGATTACATGAAATACTATTTGTATGACAAATAGTACAGTGCCTGAACTCAGTAAAGAATCAATAAATGGTAGCTGGTATCATTATTTTTTTAAAATGTATTTTTATTGATTTCAGAGAGGAAGAGAGAGATAGAAACATCAATGATGAGAGAGAATCCTTGATTGGCTGCCTCCTGCACACCCCCCACTGGGGATCGAGCCCACAACTCTGGGCATGTGCCCTGACTGGGAATAGAACTATGACCTTCTAGTTCATAGGTTGACACTCAACCACTGAGCTATAGTGGCCAAGCTGGCATAGTTATTTTTTAAAAACTTTTTTATTGAATTTATTGGGGTGACATTGGTTAATAAAATTACGTTTCAGGTGGCATCATTATTAATAATGTATATATAGCACTGAGCACAGTGCCTGGTGTATTAGAAAGTGCTCAAAACATGAGATAATAAGCTTATACTTTTCATTGGCTTTCACCTGGGTCCTCTATAGCAGGGGTGGGCAAATTTTTTGACTCGAGGGCCACAATGGGTTCTTAAACTGGACCGGAGGGCCAGAACAAAAGCATGGATGGAGTGTTTGTGTGAACTAATATAAATTCAAAGTAAACATCATTACATAAAAGGGTACGGTCTTTTTTTTTTTTTAGTTTTATTCATTTCAAACAGGCCGGATCCGGCCTGCGGGCCATAGTTTGCCCACGGCTGCTCTATAGCAAATACTTACACAGTCTAAAGCACTAGGCTCTGCCCTAGAGCCTCTTGGCCACCTCCCCCACTCCCACCCCCCATCACTAATGAGCAAATCCAAACTTCCGGAAGCATCTAGGAGAACATTCCAACTAGAGTTTTTGATGAGGAGCCAAGACAGGAAATGACATTGCCACTCCAATGCATGATCTGAGGCAAGGAGCTAGAAAAGGAACTCATAGTAGAAAATAATTGCAATTGGTTACCCCAGGAATGCAGGGGTGTTTCAACAGCAGAAAATTCATTAATGTAATATACCATAGTATCTAGTTAGAGAAGATTGTAATCAGTTTAATACCTTCAGGAAAACATAGCTGATAAAATGTAATACTCATTTATGATTAAACAGTAAACCAGAATTAAAGGGAGATTTCTGTTCCTGATATATATATACCATATCAAACAGCATACTTAATGATGAAAAAATAGAATGATTCCCAAACTAGGAACAAGGCAAGCATGCTGGCTATCATTCTTGCTATTTGATATTGTGATAATAGACAAATGGTTTTCAACAAGAGGTTTAAGATCATTCAATGGGGGAATGAAGAGTCTTTTCACCAGATGGTGCTGGGACAACTGGACATCCACACACAAAGGAATGAAGCTGGACCCTTACCTCACACCATATACAAAAATGAACTAGAAATGAATCAAAGACTTAAATGTATGAGTTAAAACTATAAAATACTTAGCAGAAAACTTTGGTGTAAATCTTTAGGACTTTGTATTAGTCAATGATTTCTTAAATATAACACCAAAGGCATGAGCAACCAAAGAAAAAAATAGATGAATTGCATTTCATCAACATAAACTTTTGTGTCTTAAAGGATGGCATTAAAAAAGTGAAGAGACAATCCACAGAATGGGAGAAAATATTTGCATATCATGTATATGATAATGGTCTAGCACCCAGAATACATAAAGAATTCTTACAACTCAACAATAAAAAGACAACCCATTTTTAATGACCTGGCCGGTGTGGCTCAGTTGGTTGAACATTGTCCCATGCACTAAAAGGTCATTGGTTTGATTCTCAGTCAAACCAGGTTGTGGGTTCAATCCCCAATCAGGGGAGGCAATCAATTGATATTTCTCTCTCGCTTTCCTTCTCCCTTCCTCTCTCTCTAAAATCAATACAAATATATTAAAATAAAAAGACAACCCATTTCTAAAATGGACAAAGGATTTGAATAGATATTTCTCCAAAGACATGCAGATGGCCAACAAGCACATGAAAAGATGCACAACATCATTAATCATTAGGGAAATACAAATCAAAATCACAATGAAATACCACTTCACACCCACTAGAATGGATGTGATTTTTTAAAACTAGAAAATAACAAGTGTTGGAAAAAAACCCCAAGATGGCGGCATAGGTAAACACCGGAGTTAGCTGCCTCGAACAACCACTTCACAAATACAACTAAAAGACGGAATGGACATCACCCAGAACCACAGGAAGACTGGCTGAGGGGAAATTATTCAACTAGAAGGAAAGAGAACAGCATACGAGACACAGAGGAGGCGCAGTGTGGAAAATACAAAGGTGCGGAGGTTGCACGGAGCGGGCTGGTAGCTGAGGGCACGGTTGTCGTTTTCAATCGGGAGGGAGTCCCAGATTCTGAGCTCCAGTTCTGGGCGAGTCTCCAGGGACCCAGATTCAAACGGGAGAAGCGGGACTGTCGGAACACGAGGGCAGCTTTCTCTCCGAGGTTTGCAGCGGTTGCTGGGACTCTGAGAGGCAGAGCCTCTGGGGACAGGACTGAGAGCAGCCATAACTGCTCCCTCCACCCGCCCTGTTGATCCCGTGCGACCAGCCCCACCCAAGCCCTGCACAGAGCCATTTGCCAGATAGCCTCAGGCAAAGGCTAGATTAGCACCTCCCCAGAGGACAGAAGTTTCCCACTGCAGACACAGCTGATTCTCACAGCCAGTTGGCCTGGAAGTCAAATCGCCCTAGTATTAACTACAACAATCAAGGCTTAACTACAACAAGACTGCGGACAAAGACCACTAAGGTGTGCACCAAGAAAGCATAAAAAATGCAGAGACAAAGAAACAGGACAAAACTGTCAATGGAGGATATTGAGTTCAGAACCACACTTTTAAGGTCTCTCAAGAACTGTCTAGAAGCCACTGATAAACTTAATGAGATCCTCAAGAAATCTAATGAGACCCTCGATGTTGTGATAAAGAACCAACTAGAAATTAAGCATACACGGACTGAAATAACGAATATTATACAGACTCCCAACAGCAGACCAGAGGAGCGCAAGAACCAAGGCAAAGATTTGAAATGTGAAGAAGCAAAAAACACCCAACCAGAAAAGCAAAATGAAAAAGGAATCCGAAAATACGAAGATAGTGTAAGGAGCCTCTGGGACAGCTTCAAGCGTACCAACATCCGAATTATAGGGGTGCCAGAAGATGAGAGAGACGAAGATATTGAAAACCAATTTGAAGAAATAATGACAGAAAACTTGCCCTACCTGGTGAAAGAAATAGACTTCCAAGTCCAGGAAGCGCAGAGAACCCCAAACAAAAGGAATCCAAAGAGGACCACACCAAGACACATCATAATTAAAATGCCAAGAGCAAAAGACAAAGAGAGAATCTTAAAAGCAGCAAGAGAAAGAAACTCAGTTACCTACAAGGGAATACCCATACGACTGTCAGCTGATTTCTCAACAGAAACTTTCCAGGCCAGAAGGGAGTGGCAAGAAATATTCAAAGTGATGAATGCCAAGAACCTACAACCAAGATTACTTTATCCAGCAAAGCTATCATTCAGAATTGAAGGTCAGATAAAGAGCTTCACAGATAAGGAAAAGCTAAAGGAGTTCATCACCACCAAACCAGTATTATATGAAATGCTGAAAGGTATTCTTTAAGAAGAGGAAGAAGAAGAAAAAGGTAAAGATACAAATTATGAACAACAAATATGCATTTATCAACAAGTGAATCTAAGAATCAAGTGAATAAATAATCTGATGAACAGAATGAACTGGTGATGATAATAGAATCAGGGACATAGAAAGGGAATGGACTTACTATTCTTGGTGGGGAAAGGGGTGTGGGAGATGCGGGAAGAGACTGGACAAAAATTGTGCACCTAGGGATGAGGACAGTGGGGGGGGGGGGTAAGGGCAGAGGGTGGGGTGGGAACTGGGTGGAGGGGAGCTATGGGGGGAAAAAAAGAGGAACAAATGTAATAATCTGAACAATAAAGATTTACTAAAAAAAAAAGAAAGAAAATAACAAGTGTTGACCAGGGTGTGGAGAAATTGGAAACTTCATGCATTACTGGTGGAAATGTAAAATGGTTCAGCTGCTATGGAAAACAGTTTGGTGATTCCTCAAAAAGTTAAACATAAAATCATCATATGATCCAGCAATTCCACTCTTAGGTATATATATTCTAGAGAATTGAAAATATGTATACAAACTTGTACATGAATATCCATAGCAGCATTATTCATAATAGCCAACTGGTGAATGGATAAACAAAATGTTGTTATTAATACAATGAAACATTATTCAGCCATAGAAAGGAATGAAGTACTGATGCATGCTACAGACTGGATGAACCTTGAAAACATTATATTAAGTGAAAGAAGCCAAGCACAGAAAACCATGGACTATATGATTCCATTCATATGAAGTGTTTAGAGTAGGCAAATCTGCAGGTGGTTGCCAGGAGCTGAGGAGTTGGGGATGGGGCTCATGGCTAATGGGTAAGGGATTCCTTTTGGGTTAATAAAAGTGTTCTGTAATTAGGTAATAGTGATGGTTGTACAACTTAAAAGCTCTTGAATTCACCACTTTAAAATGGTAAATTTTATGGTATGCAAATTATATCTAACTAAATAATCTTAATATAATTAAAAAACTAAGGTTGAGAAGTTCAGTTCCAGCAATTCTACTCCTTGGTGCACATTCTAGAGACAATACCACCTCACCACTCCCACCAAGCACCGGGAGCATATAGGAAGCTTACTTTATAGTTTAAAAATGGCCACAAATTCTTTGCAGTCCCTCCTATTAAGAGGTGAGGTCGATTTTCCCACCCTTGGAATCTGAGCTAGTCTTATGTCTTCATTTTAACCAATAGAATTCAGCAGAAGTGACTATTGCCGATTCTTCAGGAGACCTTGCAGATTCTGCTCTGATTCTTGGTACCTTTTCACCATCATGTGAGGAAGTCCAGCTGGAGAAAGAGGCCAGACATCCCAGCTGAGACTTCAGACATGTGAGTGAGCCCATTCAGCCAGGCTGTTGGCTGACCACAGCCAGTGAGTCCAGATAAGATTAGAAGAAACATCTTGTCAACCCACAGAATCTTGAGGAATAATAATTTTTATTGTTTTCAGCTATTAAGCTTTGGGGATGGTTTTTTAGCCAGCAATAGCTGACTGATACAATACTGAGGCCTTGCTTACACTCTCAAAAACTGAGACGCAACCCAAATGCAGGTTGTAGGGTATAGTTTATAGGAGCCTGGACTTCGAGGCTTGGGCCCCAAATCCCACCCTGCCACTTACCAGCTCTTTGACGATAAGAAATTTATTCAACTTCCCCCCCATGTTCTCCTAGAGACCCTTGAGAGAATTCGAGGGGTTAATATACAGAAAGGACTTGAAATAATTTTGGGTAGAGGTTAATGCTAGTAAGTGTTGGCTATTGGTAGGATATGATCACCAATAAATGTGGTTTATATATGTGCTAGAGACGATACAGGAGTAAATTTAGCATACATATAAACTTGGACAATTCTCAAAAATATATGATTGTGTGGAAAAATCAAGTTGTAGGATCATAACATTTATGGGAAAGTATTTTAAGCCTGGCCAGCATGTCTCAGTGGTTGAAGGTCAACCTATGAACCAGGAGGTCATGGGTTTGATTCCCAGACAGGACACATGCCCAGGTTACAGGCTCAGTCCCCAGTGTGGTGTGTGCGGGAGGCAGCCAATCAAAGATTCTTTCTCATGATTGATGTTTCTATCTCTTTCTCTCACTTCCTTCCTCTCTGAAATCAATAATAAATATTTTTTTAAAGTATTTTAAAAGGGAGGAAGACAAAAAACTGTCTTAGAGTGTTTGTCTCTTCGAAGGCAAAGGTGGGAATGGATTTCTAAGTAGAAATAAAAAAGGATTTTGCTTTAATTGGAATGTTCTTTTTTTCTTATTATACAAAAAGTACACCAGTTGCATCATTTTAAAAGTCATACATAGGAAAAAAACAGGGCAAAACAGCTAAAATCTAACATTGGTTAATTAGGTTTGATGATGATATGATTGTTGTTTTCTTCTTCTGTGTTCTTTATTTCTGCACCCCCTCCTCCCAAATTCCCATATTAATTGAATTACAGTGGTTCTGAATCCTTCGTTTTCTTTAGCATCAGCTTGGGGACCTGGCCTTCTCCAGCCAGCCCTGACACCTGTCTTGTCCCAGGCAGGCTCAGCCCAGTGTGCATAGCACCTGGCACTGGGATCCAGGGCCTCCCAGCTTGGGCCCACCCATGCCCTCAGGCGGCTGTGTTCTTGCCAAAGCTTCAGATCTCAGGCTTTGTTCCTCAACGTGTTTGAAGAACATCAACTCATTAGTTTCAATACTGTGAATTATAAGGGGGTTTCCCATCCTCCTACTCCTCTGGCAAGGAGCCTAGACACCCTCCTGCAAGCAGCTGAGGGTAAACAGCTGTGGGGGGCAGGAGGGTGCTTGTACCGAGGTGTCTGGGAAAGTGGGAGCACGACAGACGTGCGTGCCAGGGGCGATTTCCTTCCATGGCAGATGCCGAATGGAGGACTTTATCAGGCTCTTTAAATTTTTAAAGACTGGTTGGTGATGTTTTGTCTTGCTGTCGCTTTTATGAGGAGGGCAGATAAATCAGCTTTGGTGTCCTTAACTATTGTGTATGAGGGTGTGAAAGCAAAGGCTGCTGCAAGGACCTACAATATACAAGGACCTACAATTAGTGGGGGATGAGAAAATTGGGGATCAGGAGAATTGTTTACTCTCAAACAAAATTGTTCCTGGATTCTTCTATTTTTCTTGTCATTTATTTTTTTATTTTTTTTGGGGGGGGGCGGCGTCTTTTTTATTTAATTTAATTTATTCTTTTTCCTGGATTCTTCTATTTGGACACTTATCTCATTTTGGGGTTTTATATCCAAAGGGAAATCTTGACGTTCTTCCTGGTTTTGATCTATAGATTCTGGATTACACAGTCTGAAAAATTAGAGTTTGGGCAAGACTGGTTTTTAACTCACAAATAACACATATTCTTGGTTATTCTAATAGAAAAAAATATAGCTCTGGTCAGTGTGGCTCAGTTGGTTGGAGCGTTGCCCTGTGCACCGAAAGATCAGTCTGTCCATAGAGGGGAAGACAGGCTGGAGGAGTCTAAAGAAAGCCACTGTAGTAGTCCAGGAGAGAGATCTCAGAATTAAGTAGAATAAAATGTGCAAAGCACTGAATGATATGGGATTAGGGGGAGTTACTATTAACAAATATGGCAATAAGTAAAGAGTCCAGAGATAGAGGCACTTGTGTGTCCCCTGGGTCTTTGAAACTCCTTTCCCCTCCTCCAGTGATAAATACTAGAGTCTTTTATCCTTATCAAGTTATTCGACCTGTATTTTGGTAGTTTAATCTCCATTTATGTTTGATTTTTCCACCTGTGTTCCTTCTTGTCACCATCAGCTGGGAGGGAAGAATTGCATGGAGAGAGCTTCTAATGTTATCAGTGGAAGTGAAGTTCTTGGGGTACCACGAGGAAAAGAATTTCCTGAATCCCCCCATGGGAGGATGGGGTTTCGTGGAAACCTTTATTAATGATGTAAAATTAAGGAGACTCCCCTCCAAGGTCCCATCTCTGTCCATCCCACCATGGAAAAAGTCCAGTGTTCTTCAGTAGGGCCAGAAATGAGGCCACTGCCCAGAATCTCTGTTCCATATTAAAGTCCAGTCCAGTCCAGTATCCTGTGTGTGGAGCCCACATGGCCATGGGCCATTCGACTGCGGCCACAGGGCTATGGAAGTGAGCGCAAGGGTGAGTGTAGGTCACAGAGCAAGGAAACACAAGAAGGGGAGGAGGGAACTCTTTGTCTAGGGATTTTACCCTTCCAAGATTCTGCATGTTTCCAGCGGTGTCCACCCGCCAACCAATTCATTGTTTCCTAAGCTAGGCTGACAGGCAAGTACCTTCCCTACGTCACCAAGTTCACTGCTTATGTACCCACCTCCCCTGTTTGATCCTTTCCCCTGTGATCTGCAAGGAATGGACAGGTGGTTCCTTGGGGAGGGTAAAGCTGTAGCTTCCTCATGAAGCCGCCCAGATGTCCGTGCTTATAATGTCTGACTTCCCTTTGTTTTCTTTATTAATAATAACAAGTTAATTACGATAACACTAACACTTCTTGTTAGTCATGCGACCTTATAAGTCACCCAGTCTCTCTGAACTCAGTTTCATCTTCTACAAAATGGGGATTCTGTGAGGATCCGTGGATAACTGTATAGAAAATATTTTCAAAATGCAAGAAAAATTATTATTTTATTCAATATTAATTTTTTTAAAAGAAAAGAAAAAAGAAATATTTGTTAAGAACTACTGTGGGCCAGGCACCATTGTTGGTGCTGAGAATATAGCAATGGGGGTGGGGGAGGAAAGACAAAAAATGCAACCCTTCCAAAGTTGATGTTATTGTGGAAGTCCATTCACATTCTTGGCTTTTGGATTTTGATCATATTTTCCAAATTGTCAGATCACCTTGAGCCCATGAAAAAGACAAACAGATTCTTGGCCCGACTACTACAATCTTGGTCGCAATAGGGAAGGTAGAATGGGAGAAGGGTTAGCTAACACCCTGAAGTTATTCAGAAAGGACTAAAATTAAAAGGTTAAGTGGATTAAACTTGCCTTCCTTTTCCCAAACACTGATCAATCACTTAGCAATCCTGCATACACATCTGTTTATATACTGAATTTTTCAAAAATATTTCTATCCGCCTTTCTTTTCCCAAACACTTAGCAATCCTGCATACATGTCTGTTTATATACTGAATTTTTAAAAAATATTTCACCTCAAAAGCAAGTCCAAATATGAGAACCAGCTTTGTGACCTTGAGGGAGAAAGCAGTGGAAGTTAGCTTGCTGTGCAGCCATGAGCAGGTCACCTTCCTGATCTGGATCTTGCTGAATACCAGTTCATGGATGAGTGCTGAGATAATTTAGTTGCATCAGAATTGAGGCAGGGCAGTCAGAAGCTAGGTAAATATAGTTGATTGAATTAAATAGCATTGATCAAATTAAATTAAATTTCATTAATTGAATTACATGATATTACTAGAGGCCCATGCACGAAATTCATGCAAGAGTAGCCCTTTCTTCCCTCGGCTTCCCTCTGGCACCCGGACCCGGGCTTCCCTTACAGCCCCTGCTGCATCTGGAAGGTCATCCGGAAGGACATCAGGTCTAATTAGCATATTATGCTTTTATTATTATAGATTATTATTTTCTTTCAGGTCCCCTTTTGGCCTTACAGTTGTTAAAGTTTCTAGACCTTAGCCAACCACAGGGATTCAGGGCTTCGTGAATGCTTATTGATTGATCGGTTCCATGCCCTCAATATACACACATACATAAATACTTGGCCTCTGATCTCCGGAAACTGACAGCTCAGGCCTTGGCAAAAATTCACCAGTGCTGAAGGCATCACCGCCCTGCCTGAGATTCAGGGGAAAGGGATGTACAGTATGTGTGTTAGGTTTCTCAATGGGGATCAGCTGCCTCAGTACTTTAAGGATTCAAAAGTGAGAGTCCCAGCCCGGCCAGTGTGCTCAGTGGTTGAGCATCGACCTATGAACCAGGAGGTCATGGTTCGATTCCCAGTCAGGGCACATATGGGCTCATGTGTGGGGCATGCAAGAGACAGCTGATCAATAATTCTTTTTCATCATTGATGTTTCTATTTCTCTCTCTCCCTCTCCCTTCCTCTCTGAAATCAATAAAAAATATATTTAAAAAACAGTGAGAGTCCCAGAAAGCTCAGGAACAGACATAAGGAAGTAAAACTGGAATCATTTGTGCAGAGCACTGGACAGGCGAAGGAGAGGCAGGAAATAGGACCTCACCCAGTTTTAAGGCTGTTTCCTAGAAAAGACTGAAAAATACCCACTTGTCTTCGGGATACATCCCCATAGTGTACAGTGTGGGAGTGAAGTTCTGGGAAACTTGCTACCAAAAATGGGTAGAAAAGCTCTTTCTAAATGTTTCTTGAGGACTCAGAATTTAACCTTGGCCTGGAGGCAAATATGTTTAAGAGGTTCTTAAGAGAAAAGGATCTGATATGATGGAATTCTTCCTAATATCTGCTCCCCAAATTAATTCTTCTAGCACATATTGGTGGGTAGTAGGTTGGCACCTGATTCAGGCAATTAATTGTGGAGTGAGACAGAATTGGGTTATGCTGTCATTTTGCCTCTGTTATAGCTGTGTGGCTTCAGTTTTCTTGTCTGTGAAAAGGGAATATGAACTGCTATGTAAGTTGTGGGGATTAGAATGAGATCGTGCATGAGAGTACCTAGCACAGAGTCTGAATCCAGTGCGTGCTCCGAAAATGATAGTAGCCGCAAGACCTGAAGGAGTGAGGGAGAGACAGGGGGACTTGTATTACTTGTATGAAACTTTGCAAAGTCTTTTCTCATCTCAGTTCTGTGAGATGGGGCAAGAAAACCACATCGATTTTGCTTCTATGCATCTAGCGCCCTGCCAAATGCTAGACAGTTATTGTCTTGTTGATTTCATTCATTCTATAAATATTTTAGTATCTATTTAATGCCAGGCTGGTCTGTACACCAGGTACAGCAGTGAACAAAGCAGACAAAAATCCCTGCCTCTCACAGAAGATTCCCTCCATAGGGGAGAGAAATAGGAAATGCAATTTAATGAACACTTATGTTTACTATGTCCTAACGGGCTTTACACATATTAACGCATAACCTTGAGGAAGGGATTGTTATGCTTATCCCACTTTTCCCCATGAGGATCCTGAGGCACTAGGGAGTTGAAAGCCACTTGCCCAAGGTCTCACAGCTCAGAAGAGCTGGATTCAGGATCCAATGTCGGACATTGTGACTCCAGAGCCCTTGCTCTTAATCATTACTGTATATTGCCTCTCAAAAAAAAAGTACATATGGGCCTAGCTCAGTGGTCGGCAAACTGCGGTTCGCAAGCCACATGCAGCTCTTTGGCCCCTTGAGTGTGGCCACAAAGTTTCAATTGCACTGTACGTGCGCGCCCGCATGTGGTATTTTGTGGACGAGCCACACTCAAGGGGCCACAGTTTGCCGACCACTGCCCTAGCTGGTTTGGCTCAGTGGATAGAGCGTCAGCTTGTGGACTGAAGAGTCTCAGGTTTGATTCCAGTCAAGGGCACATGCCTGGGTTGTGGGCTTTATCCCCAATAGGGGATGTGCAGGAGCCAGCCGATCAATGATTCTCTCTCATCATTGATGTTTCCATCTCTTTTTCCCTCCCTCTTCCTCTCTGAAATCAATAAAAATACATATTTTTTTTAAAAAGTACATATGTACTGATAAATCAGAGTATGATAAATGCTATGAAAAAAATAAAGCAAGGGTGGAGGCGGGCTAGAAGGGGTCAGTGAGGTAAAAAAAAAAAAAGGACATATGTAATCATTTCAATAATAAAAATTTAATTAAAAAACAAAAAATAGCCGAACCGGTTTGGCTCAGTGGATAGAGCATTGGCCTGCGGACTCAGGGGTCCCGGGTTTGATCCCGGTCAAGGGCATGTGCCTTGGTTGCGGGCACATCCCCACTGGGGGGCGTGCAGGAGGCAGCTGATCGATCTCTCTCATCGATGTGTCTGGCTCTCTATCCCTCTCCCTTCTTCTCTGTAAAAAATCAATAAAATATATTTTTTTAAAAATAGGGTAACTTGGAGATGGGGGGTGATAGGAGAGTGCCATCTCTGCAGGAGGTCGGGAAAGGCCTCTCTGAGGAGCCCCAAGACCTGAAGGAGTGAGGGAGAGGCAGGGGGACTCCTGCGGGAAGGGCGATCCAGGCAAGGAAACTGCAAGTGCAAAGGGCTGGAGGCAGACCGTGCCTGGTGTGCGGGAGAACCACAGGTAGGCCGGTGTAGGAGAAGCAGAGGGAGCCAGTGGCAGAAGAGGAGCCAGAGAGTGAAAGAGGAAGCCTGCAATTGCCTTTCTCTGAGATGGAAAGATGGCAGGCGGAGCAGGTTTGTGGGGGAAGGTCAGGAGTTCAGTTTGGGATAATTCTCATTATCACCCATCAAACAGGAATGACTGGCTCCAGAGGGCTTGAGAAATGAAATAACTCACCCCAGGCAATCAGGCAGTTGTCTCCAGAGGAAACGGTTCAGTCTCAGGGGTGCTGACCCTAATTTCCATGCCACAGCCCTTCCCTGGTTGGGTGCTCTGGGGAAATCTGGAGAAGTGGAAGGGAGAAGGAGAGAGAGAAACATCAATGATGAGAGAGAATCATGGATCAATCGGCTGCCTCCTCCTGCGTACCCTCACTGGGGATGGAGCCCACAACCTCAGCATGTTAAACCTGCCCCAAATTCAAGTCTGGACCTTCCCCAATCCCAAACTTGCTCTGCCTGCAATAGGACTCCAAGAAGCAGACCCTGAGACAAGGACTCATGTATCTGAATGACTTATTAAGGAAGAGCTCCCAACAGATAAAGGAATGGGAGAAACGGGATAAAAAGAGTAAGAGGCTGAGCAAAGATGTGATTTCAGAGCAAGTCCCTGGAGGGAAGCTTCAGC
Organism: Myotis nattereri; assembly: GCF_964212035.1. Taxonomy (NCBI): domain Eukaryota; kingdom Metazoa; phylum Chordata; class Mammalia; order Chiroptera; family Vespertilionidae; genus Myotis; species Myotis nattereri. Next base: position 14,016,244 of record NC_138090.1, read on the forward strand.
CTCATCCAGGGGATGCTGGGGGTAGGTTACCACTGGGAGCTTGTCTGGGGGAAAGAGTGTTGGTCATTGGCTAAGGGCTGGGAACGTGAACTCCTGGGCACTTCCTTGCAAGGGCAAGGGGACTCCAACAGCATGAGGATGGACCTCTGAAGAGAGCCACAGGGGCTGGCTGCTGGGAGAATCAGCACACAGAAGCCAAGGTGAGCAGAAATAAGCACAGGCATCCCAGGGGATCTGAGTGATGCCATGAGAGTGTCCATTACACGTACCTTCCCATCTCAGGAAATGGCATTGCCATCCTGGTGGTTGCTGAGGCCCCAAAGCCTGAAGTCATCCTTGACCCGATCTGCCTCTCACACTCCATATCCAATCCTTTAGACAATCTTATTGTCAAGACCTTCAAAATATACCCAGAATCTGATCACTCCTTTTTTCCCCCTCTTTTTTCTTTTTTCTTTTTTTTTAAATCCCCATGCAAGGATATTTTTCCCATTGAATTTTTTTAGAAAGAGTGGAGGTGGGGAGGAGAGAGAGAGAAACATCAATGTAAGAGAGATACATCAACTATCTTCCTCCTTCATGCACCTCGACCATGGCCAAGCCTACAACTGGGAATTGATGTTCTAACCACTGAGAAAACTGGCCAGGGCTCTTTTTTTTTTTTTTGGTAATTTTTTAAAATTGTGGTAGAATACATAAAACATACAGTTCAGTGGTATTAAGTACATCTATCACTAACCCCTGCTGGTCAGAGACCCCCAAATCATAGTCATTCTGCCCAGTGTTGCTCACACCAATAGGACAAGATAGTATTTGGCAAAGCAAGTCAGAAACTATTCTTTGACCAAGGAGTGGAGAATAATCAAATGCCTAATGATCCCTTCTCCCTGATTCTGGGGAATTAGGAAAATATGAAAGGGTCTGAGGTGGGGGAGGGGGGAGTAGGTGGGTTTAGGGGTAGGGATTCCTGAGAAAGGGTTAGAGAGTTCTTGGATTTCTAAGGGAGCATGCGCAGTTCCTAAACATGTTTGGAACATGCCTATCCGTGCATCACATGTCTGATTTTAATGTTAAATCTCCACCCCTGGGTGTAATTTTAACTATGCTAGTGAAGAAAAGTTAGTGAAAGGTCAGGTGCCATCTTGGATTTTTTCGGTGCCAGCTGGTTTCTGGGTGGTGGTCCTTGGGTTCTTAGCTAGTCTTGGAATTTCTGCCTTGTCTTACCATGGTCTATTGCTGGGGTCCAACCCCAGCGGGTCCAGGGGTCCCCAAAGGTGTGGATGGAGTTGGCGAAGAAGGGATGACATGGAGGCAGCGTTCAGTTGATCAGCAGTCTATCCAGGATCTCTAGCCAGGATCTCCAGCGAAGTTCTGGTCTGGAGCCCCAGCCAGGTTCCGTGTCCATGCTCTCCTGCTAGGTTCTCCAGATTCTCCAGCCAGGTTCTGTAGCCATGTTCCCTCGCTAGGTTCTCCAGCCAGGTTCTGTCCAGGTTCTCCAGCCAGGTTCAGTCACCAGGTTCTAGTCAGGTTCTCTTGCCAATTTCTGTCGTCAGGTTCAGTCCAGGATCTTTTGCCATGTTCTCTCGCTAGGTTCTGTCTCTAGGTTCTGAGGCCAGTTTCTGTCCAGGATCTTTTGCCATGTTCTCTCCAGCGAAGTTCTTCTGTCTCTAGAGAATGTTCTGTGTAGGTTCTGTGCCTAGGTTCTGTCTCTCTCTCTGTCTCTTGCTGTCTTGTTACAACTGTATTTATACCAGTTGATTCAATCCTATCAATCTCTATTACAAAGGTTAGGGCGTTTCTTATCTCCATTCCAGGGAGTAAAGATTATGTAGCTTAAGCATGATTGTTCGTAGTTAAAGTGATTAATTACCCGCCTGGCACTTAGTTAAGAGGTTTTATTCCCTCCCTAACTTCAGGGGAAAATCCCTACCTGGGGAAACAACCTTTCTCAGAGACCTTGGTTAAAACACATAGTGCCAAGAAAGTGAGCAAACATATTAAGAACAGTATGCCATATATGCCAGGTCCCTTGAAACAGCAAGCATGGACCGGCTCCCGGCAGTCTATGACAGTGATGGCGAACCTATGACACACGTGTCAGAGGTGACACGCGAACTCGTTTTTTTGGTTGATTTTTCTTTGTTAAATGGCATTTAAATATATAAAATAAATATCAAAAATAAAAGTTTTTGTTTTACTATGGTTGCGAATATCAAAAAATTTCTATATGCGACACGGCACCAGAGTTAAGTTAGGGTTTTTCAAATGCTGACACGCCGAGCTCAAAAGGTTCGCCATCACTGGTCTATGAGGCTCTACAAGATTTGCTCCCCGCCCTCCCAACTCTAACTCATTTCTTACTGACTGGCTCTACTCCAGCCACACTGGCTTTTTGTTTGTTTGATTATGTTTCTGTCCCAAGTAATTTATCCACTATCTTGGGGCCTTTGCCTGTTTTCTTTACCTGGAATACTCTTTCTTCAGATATCCTTAGTGTAACTTGCCTTTTTGCTTTCTCGAGTGGGGGGGGGGGGGCGGGGGGAGAAACATGGATTTGTTGTTCCACTTATTTATGCATTCATTTGTTGCTTCTTGTAGGTGTCCTCACCAGGGATCAAACCCACAACCTTGGCCTTTGGATGACACTGTCACTAACTGAACTACCCCAGGGCCAACTGTCCATTTCTCAGTGAGGCCTCTGGGCTTCCTGATTGCTCATCTGCCCCTCATCTATTTTCTGCCCTTCTCTGCCCTGCTCTGTGCCTGGGGAGAATGACACCGAAAGACCCCACCACCTGGGCGGGCTTTCTTGTCCTCAGGTTTCTGGATGGGTTTGGACCATTGGAGGCACTGCCAGGAGATGAAGGGCAGAAGGAAACAGATGCATGGGTCTTTCCCCTACTCTTCCCTGCTCTGCTCTGGGCAGTGGCCCTACCTCTCCGGGACCACAGACGCATTTGGAAGGGTGGTTCTCACTCTCCAGCTCTTTCTCAGCTCCAACTTCCAATGATACCATTACCTCTTTTTGTCCTTCAGTCCTCAGAGTTGTAATGCCTTCCTGCTGTCACTCAGCACCCCTGTTGGTTCCCTGACCATTCCTCTACCCTTTCACTAAGACTTGAACCGCCCCACCCCCCAACCAAGCTGGATTCTGTCTTCTGCTACACCCTTACCCGAACACTTTATTTACATTTTCCAACCCTATCTTCTGTCCCATGAATTGGATATTCCCATTCTGTTCTTATTCCTCTACACAGCGCATGTTATCTAACATTATATATATTTACTTGATTATTTTCCTCGATGCCCCACACTCTTGGATGGAAGGTCCAAGGGTGCAGGGTTGTTTGTCTCTTTAGTTCACTGTTGCATCTTTAGTGATTGGCACAAAGCAAGCAATTGTTTAATGAATGAATGAGTGAACGAACGAACGAACGATAGACAAGGGAGCTACGGAGAAGACCGCAGCGTGGTCCAAGCTGCGGGCGGAAGAGCTGACTCTCAGTTTCTCCTCTCCCGCCTCCGCCCGGAATGCTGAGCGCCCGAGGAGGAGGCGGAAATGAGTGCGCCCAACAACCCTCCAGCCGGGTGTTTACTTAATTAGGACCTGTATCCCCGGGCTCGTTTGTGTTTAACTGTCCGCCTAATGGCTTCATCTGGCTCCTGGCTGGGGAAGGGAACCTGCGAGGCGGGGGTAGGCGGGGCCCTAGGGTACATCCTGGGACCAGCCCCGCCCAGGAGTTACCCCCCCCGCCCCCCTCCGCCCGCGCGTGTATCTACCTCTCCTCCCGCCCCGAAAGTGACCCCAGCGGGAGAGCGAGGCGAGGGAGGTGCAGCGTTCAGCCAGCCTCCAGTTTATATTGAGCTTTATCTACCCCTGGCCCCCAATTCCACCCGAGGGACCATAGGCCGGTGATATCGGAGGCCAATTGCTCGCTGAACCGTGAGCCGTGAAACTGAAGGATTACAGCATTTCTCATTCTCTTAGTTGGGGGAATGTAAGGGTGCTACAGAAGAGAGAAAGGGCTCGAGAGGCGGAGGAGGAGGACGAATGAGCCGGATGTTGAAGCAATACCAGGAAACATTTGGGCACTTGCTCTGTGCCAGGTACTGAGTTTAGCGTTTTAAACGCGCTGATTCAATCCTCGTCGGTATGCATTAGCTCACTTAATCTCCTGGTACGGTGGATGGCTGATGTTGTAATAGCCCCATCTTACTTTTGCAGAACTGTGGCTCAGAAGGGGCAGTTCACTTGCTTGAGGCCACAGCGCTTATAGTAAGTGGTGCAACGCGTGCGGGAAGGTGGGCGGTGCGCCCCAGAACCAATGCTCAGGTAGAGAAAGGACTGCCAGGGTCGCAACGCAATCCGTCCTCCATTTAGCCTGCGGCAGGCCTCATGGTGGGAAGGACTAGACCACCACCTCAGCCCTGGGGGGAGGGAGGGCAAAGACTCGAATTAGAGACTTCACTCTCCTCCCCAAACCCCTAAATCTGAGCTGGAGAGGAGGAAGAAAAGGGGGAGACTTCAGGGAACAAGAGGGTGGGGAGAGGGCGTGTAGGGCGCAGCGATTCTCGGCACAGTTTCTGTGCCCAGGGCCCCCTGTGAGCCAAGAGAAAAGCACTTAAGGTCCGCGTACGTCTCCCAGAGCTGTGTTCAAGGACGGCTCGCTGCAAGGCTGCTTTAGGCAGCAAGCAGTTTTTGCTTAGATTATATTACGTATTAAAGACCAATAAAAAGAGCCGCATTTTAAAAAATGCCTTTATTTAAGTTGAGAAGGTGTTATGTTTTATGGGAGTGGAGGGCGTTGCTGGAGACTGTGAGGCTAATAACCACCCCTTTACCTTGTGCCCTTGGACGCCACCGTGACTTCCGAACGCTGGGAACATCTCTCCCAGGCTCCATTGGTTCTGCTGTGCAATGGGTTTTCTGCAGATTCTGTAACGCGGTTCCTCGCCACTCACTGCGTTTTAAACCCTCCGAGTGGGCTGGCGTGGGAGGTGGAGAAAGAGGCAGGGGCAGACCCGGCTGTAGCCGGGCGTGGGGCGGACACACCCGCCTCCATCAAAGCTTTGGGTCACAGCGCCTTGGGGAGGGAGAGGGGGCATGAATGGGGCGCCTCTGTTTTGGGTCAGGTTCGAATGCCTCTCCACTTTTTTCAGCTATAACCGCCAGACCCAGAAACATTTTTCTTTGCTTGCCGGGGAGGCTGAAGAGGGGGGTGGAATTTTTGTTCTGCTTTTTCCCGCTCGAACCCAGAACCTGTGAGACAGCTGAGTCCCTGCCGGGAGCAGCTCCAGAAAAGCCGAGAGAACAGCCGGAGGGAGGATAGGAGGGGTTTCGAGGGGCTTCGAAGGTGCCAGGACCGCGCCAGCCACCGCCCCACCTGCGAGGGAGGCGGGACCTCGCGGCGCTGGGCCAATCAGCACACACCGGCTCTCACCTGGCCTCCTTCCGCTGCTCCCGAGACCACGGAGCTCAGAGCGGCGCGGAGAGCTTAGCGGAGCGGCAGCACGCTGTCGGGGCAGCGTCCTCACCCCTCTCACTCCAGCAATGGGGCTCCCTAGTGGGTCTCTCGCGTCCCTCCTCTTCCACCTCTTCCTCCTACTTCAGGTACCCAATTGCCTCGCCCTTGCCCCGCCAGACGCTCCCCGGAGGGCGGGCGGGTCCGCATGCGGTGGCGTCGGGGAGGGCGTCGGGGTGGCTGGGCTCCTGGAGGCCACGGTGTCCTAGGAAAGCCCCGAAGCCCCGTTAGTAATTGGAGATGGGTGTGCGGGGCCGGGTACGCCTTTGACCCACCCGACCTTCCTCTTTCCCCGCTCTTCCCTTGGCGTAGGTTTGCTGGCTGCCGTGCGCGGCCTCCGAGCCGTGCCGGGCGGACCCCGGGGGTGCTGAAGTGACCTCGGAGGCGGGAGGAGCGGAGCTGGAGCCGGGCCAGGCTCCGGGGAGAGGTAAGAGCCTCCAGGAGCCCGCCCCGTGCATCTACGGGGCGAGTGGAAACCGCACGTGGTCCGCTCCGGTGTGGCCCGCGCGAGGGGTGTCCAGACCGGGGCGGGGGACTTCTGGCGCCGCCTCAGGTAGGGGGAGGCGCAGAAAGCATCTTGGGGGCCGGGGTGTAGGTGGGCGGTTGACGGGGAAGACCGGAGAGCGTAGCGCCCTCTGAGGTCCAGGTCCTCCTTGCCCCGCTGCGGCTGCTAGCCAGGCGGCTGAGCTCCTCACCCGGCGGGTCTGTGGGAGGCTCCCCCGCTGGCCCCAGCGGAGGAATGTGCCGTCCGCATTCTTCCCCCAGCCCCCGCGCAGGTGTGGGGATGAACCGTGCCCGGGGCAGGCCCCTTCGCCCCTCTCGGGCCCCTTTGTGTACGGTGCTTTGTGTCTCCGACAGACAGACCGGGTCTGTTTCTCTTCTTCGCGCTCCCCTCCCCGCCCCCCTTCTTCCCCGGCAGCTGGAATGCACTCTTAACCCTGCCCTTCCCGGAGGGTCTGCGCCCCCGCTGCCTGCCTGGAAACGGGCTGGCACACCTGGGCTTGGGCCATCACGCCACGGGGACACTCCCGCACCTCCAGTGCCTTGGGACTGGAATGGTAGGGCACTTGGGGAGTGAGGGGGGGGGGGGTGTCCCACGCTTGAAAATCCTGAGCTGAGGGGGGCGGTGGATGGGAGATCAAAGCACATTTTTGACCTTTCAATTACTTGTTTACCCCCTTTAGTTCAAAAACTTGAGGGTGGGGGTGGGGGTCACTTTGTGCGGAGGACCAGTGTGTTCTGAGACCCAGGCAGCTGCAGGCTCAAGGGGGTCTCCTTCCCTCCACGCGGAGGAGGGGGTTGTGGCTTCCCGGCTGGACCAAACCCAAGTTCTTAAACAGAGGTGTAACGCAGGATCCTCGAGTGCGGTTCCGGAGGACTGTTAACCCGTAACATTGTTTAGGAACTGCTGTTTGCATCTTTCTTGGGAGGGGATCTATAGTTTCCTTGGTTTTCAAAACAATTAAACGCTGCCACCTAGCATTTTTCTCAGCCCCCATCAGCATACCCCTCACCCCACAGCTTTAACGTGGGGGTGCCTGTGCTTAGGGGACAGAAGGGCTCCCTTTTGTTCCTGCAAAAGAAGATTGGAGGCCTTGAGCCTGTGGAAGCCTTTCCTCCACCCTCTTTTCCAAAATAACTGCGGATTGACAAAAACAATTAACACTCAGGCTAGGCCAGGCTCCTTAAACTCTTGGCTGTAGGGAGCAGAGGAGAGGCATTAAGAGGCCATGCCTCATAAACTTTAAATTCTTGTGCAGAGGTTTATTACTGACTAGCTAACAAGCTGCAGCTCAGGCAACCTGTAAAAATGTTAACTTGGGCCGGGCCCCAAATCCAACTCGGGCTCCCGGAGGAAGCCTTATTGCTAACCTGAGCGCAGGCCAAATCTGTACCCCTCCCCCTCGTTGTCAAGTCCTTTGACTAAGTTCTGGGAGAGCAAGCTGTGGCTTTGAGTGCCGTCTGCTTTACTGAAGCAAGAAATATCAGATTAGCTGTCACTTCACTAAAGCTTGAGGTTGTTGGGGGGAAGCGGTGATCTGGTTTTCGATTTCATGGTCTGCTTGGTGAGTGTTTCCTGGTGACATCAGGCATTTTAAACCTTTTGAGAAAATTCCGCTTTCTCGGATGTGTGGTTTATGATTGTGAAAAGGGTGGGTTCCTGCCAGGAGCGCACCTGGGATATAAAACAAAGGGTGGGTTCATATGCTTGGCTAACTGCGCCTCCCTGCAACACGACTAGTTCTTAGAGCAGTCTTCCCGTGAGATAGGCTGCCACTTTATTTAAAGTAAAAATAAGTGTCTGGGCCCAATTGGTCCCCTTAAATTAGGATGCCCCAGCAAAAAAATATTGGTATTTCTCCCCTTAGTTGTCAGCTGCTGGCACCTTTCTACCTCCCTACCTCTACCCCAGCTCCCCATCCTTAGTACACAGATGGATCCAGCCCAGCTGAAAGGGTTATCCTGAGGGGACATACACACTCTCAAGCCTGGCCTAGCAGACAACAGTTTCCATATTGCCAAGGAACAACTGCCCTGTTGTTCTCCCCTGGGTTATGAATATCACAGGTGTCTATGAAGTTGAGCTCAAAGAAATTATCTGATATAATTAATACCTTGTTTGTATGTGCACTTTCCTCTTCAAAGCATTTCCACAACCCTGAGCTTGCTTAATCCTCTGACGTTCTCTTGAAGCTGGTAAGGTAAATGTTAAACTCCTTCAGCTCCCAAGCTGAGTTGGGACTTCAGAAAGCCTTAGCCCAGCCCTTCTGGAGGTTTTAAAAGGTGGAGAAATGGAGGAACAGCTTAATGAATTTAATTTGCTTGGTTAAATAGCTCGCAAGCTTCCTTGAGCATCACAGACATGACTTTTACCTGTAGGGTTATGCCCAGGACCTGTTAAGTAGGATGCCCAGTGGGTATTTGCATGAATCATGACACTCTTATGAAGGGTCTGCCCATTTTACAGGTGAAACCTGAGCAGTTATGGCTTCGCTAACATCATCACTGCAGTAACCAGCTGGGACTTGAATGGCAGTTTCTGACTCCCAAGTCCCCTGGCATTTTTTTTTTTACTGCCAGAAAGTGGGAGGTGGATGAAATGGAGATAGAGCAGGAATGTTCTCTACCCCAGCCCCACAGTGTGGGGTCTGCTTTCCTTCAAGTGTGGCCTGCAAGCAAAGACAAAGGAGAGGTGGGAGGAAGGACTTGCATATTAGTGCAGTGATTAAAAGTGAGTGACCTAAAGTGGTCTATACATCCTTAATAGTGAACAATTGAGAGGCAGCTTATAGTACAAGAAATTCAGTACTCCGCATGTGGCCCCTCAGCAGGTTCAGCTCCCCCTTAGTCAGCGTTTGGGTAATTTCAAAGTTCATAATAAATCTAACTGAACATGAGTTAACTTCAAGATGGTTTTGCTTATTTCAACTTGTGTAAAAATTGCCTTTTGTTTCGGAGCCCCCATTCTGGGCCGTGCCCTCTATTTGATGATTATTTGGCCTCTAGTTACATTTTATTCTTTCAGTAAACATATATTTAGCATCTGCATGTATCAGACACTGTTCTAGAACTGCAGCGATATAGCAATGAACAAAACGAAGTCCCTGCCTTCTGGGAACTTACAGTCTAAAGTTAGTTATTGTTGTGCTTGTGACTGACTGCCTTGCAGAGCAGGTGACGGTATTTTCCCCTTCGTGTAGGATGGGGATAAGGAACTTGACATGAGGTCGCGGGGGCAGTCAGCAGTACGGCCAGGATTGAAGCCCAGAGGGATTCTGCAGTGCCTGAAAAATCTGCCTCGAGGAAGGAGTGTCTGGGAATTGAGGCTTCAAGCTGGCCCAGCAGCAGAGTCGGGTTGGTTACCAAAGCCTGTTGCACATCGCTGTTGGCTTGTGCCTGGGGAGCAGGTCTCAATTCTCTAGACGCCCTTCCCACCTCCTCACAAGGCCCTGTTCCTAGGTTACCCAGAGCAGGGCGCCCACAGCTCTGCTGTGTGAGAAAGGCATGGCTTAGGATGAGCAATGAGTTTCTAGGGCTAGAAACTAGCTCTGCAAAGCATTTGGAGAGTGATGGAAAAGGAGGGAGAGAAGGGCTTCCCCTGCCCAAATCAGTTGAAACTTGGGTTCTGAGACTGAAATGGCTCTTTTCCAGCGGTTCTCAACCTGTGGGCCGAGACCCCTTTGGGGATCGAACGACCCTTTCACAGGGGTCGCCTAAGACCATCGGAAAACACATATTTAATTACATATTGTTTTTGTGATGAATCACTATGCTTTAATTATGTTCAGTTTGTAACAATGAAAATACATCCTGCATACCAGATATTTACATGACGATTCATAACAGTAGCAAAATGACAGTTATGAAGTAGCAACGAAAATAATTTTATGGTTGGGGGTCACCACAACATGAGGAACTGTATTAAAGGGTCGCGGCATTAGGAAGGTTGAGAACCACTGCTCTATTCAGAGAACCACTGTTGCTGAAGAATAACATGTGGAGGAAAGTGCTTGATGAACTTCACTGAAAACACCCATGTACCTAGCACTCAGCTCAAGAAACAGCATTACAAGCACCTCAGATACCACATCCTTTCCAGTCTCTCTCTCCCTGCCTCCCAAGAAAGCCACTATCCTGATTCTACTAAGATAATTTAATTTGCCTGTATTTGGACTTTATGTAGAAGAACCATAGAGAATATCCTCTTGGATCCGGCTTCTTGACTGCGTAGGTGAGATTCTTGCATAGTTCTGGATGTGGCTGTATTTGATTCTCATGTGGCTGAAGTACTCAGGATAGCATTTGGGAATTGAGTATTTGAGCAGCAGACTCCTCGTATGACAAAGGTGATCATATAGTCATTATGTGACTGTCCACAGTTCTGTTGAGCAGCGATTGAGGAGTTTCCCCTTTTTTTGGCTATAATAACTGGTGCTACTGTGAATACTATTGTTCAAGACTTTTGGTGAAACTATAAACAGGATCTGTTAGCTACATACCTGGGAGCATAATTGCTGGGTTAACTGAGACTCACAGTACTGTGACCCTGTCCTGAGAAGTCAGCTTTTCTCTCTCTTTTGAAGTAGCTGAGTCTCTTCTGGATTCAGCCACCTGCCCTCCCCCAACAGTCTCCTTGCCAGACCGATCCTGTGTTGCTTCTTATCTGGCCTTATGCTAAGAGACAAGTCATTATTATGTACTTGGTAGCTTCCTTTATCTTGGGGGAGAAATCTTTATTTATTTTTTTTGCCCTTAAGCTAATACTTATATTTTCCCCCAAAGTAGAAAGGAAATCTCAAAAGGACCCTGAATTCCTTAGGTGAGGTCTTTTTCCTGGGTGAAGATTGTTATCCTGGCCAATGTGTGGGTGGGCAGCAGACTCCTCCTATGACAAAGGTGGTCAAATCCAGCTCCTCCCTCAATACACAGGCAGTGAAGTATCTGAGATTAAAAGCAAATGTCTGAACACCCACGGGGTGCTAGATGGTCATAAGTGAGCAAGACCCACAGCTCCTTAACCTCGGTGGGCTCCTCTGATTAGAGGAGGAAGCAGTCACCAGGCAATTTTATTTACTTTTTTGTTAATCCTCACCCAAGGATATTTTTCCATTGATTTTATTTTTTTATTTTTTAGAGAGAGTAGAAGTGGGAAAGAGCAAGAAACATCAGTGTGAGAGAGACATCAATTGGTTGCCTTCCACACATCAGGGGATCGGACCTGCAACCCAGGTACAGGCCCTTGACCGGAATTGAACCCCGCGGTGTTTAGGCCAACTCTGTAACCAGTGAGCACACTGGCCAGGGCAGTCACCAGGCGACTTTAAGAGCGAATCCTTTGTTCAGCAAACACTTACTGAGTAGCTACTAAGTTCCAGGTACTGTTTTAGGTGCCGGGGATACATTGGTGAACAAAACATGAAAAAAACTCAGACTTCATGAGCTACTTATCTGTCAGTGGAGTGAGACAGACAAATTAAGTTATTTACATGAATGTGTGCGTGTGTGTGTGTGTGTGTGTGTGTGTTATTTATATACATATATGACTGAGTGGGAGGTGGGAGAGAAAAAATTTAGAGTCACATAGGAATGGCTGCTGACGTGGTCTTGGGGGAACCTGGAGGAAGTGGTGACCAAGCTGGAGTCTGAGGAAGACTTAATGCAAGAGAGTTGGGGCATGAGAGGGAGTGTTCCTGGCAGGGAAACAGCATATGGGTTCTAGGAACTTAAATACGTGTCCCTGACTGGTCCATGGGGTGTAAGGTGGGGAGAGGCAAAAGAAGTAGGCAGGGTCCAGTCCAGCTTGGAATTGGTATCCCCTCAGAACAGAAGCTGCAAGGTGTTCTGGAAAGGCAGGATAGGGGGCTAAAATCCCAGTTGTGCCCCCATGGAGGCCAGAGGCTCTGAAGTCTCCCCTTGAGCCAAGACACTGGGCCCCACCGCCTGCATCCCTTCTCAAGCTCCCTTTTCCCAGACCCGAGGGCAAGGATGTTGTCAGCCTCAGTTGAATTTTCCCCCTCATTTCATTTAGTTACTGGGCATTGCCAACGCCGGCAGCCAGGCTGATGAGGACGGATTTTCAAACAAAACAAAACAAAAACACAACCTAAGTACCATTTGCCAAGAGCTAACCGAGTTCCAGGAACTACAGTGTACTTTATGTAATAAGCCCCTTTAATCTTCCTGAAAGCCCCGTGAGCAGGGTGGAATTGGCCCCATTAAACTGGATAGGAAACCTAGGCTTTTAACTTTGTAGTTTATCCAAGGTCACCCAGGTAGTAAATTGTGGAGTTAGGGTTTGAACCCAGGTTGGACTCTGAGGTACTCACCATTTGGGAGTCGGGGTGAGGGAGGGAAAGAGGGTGAGTCTCTGGCCCCGTCCAAGCTGGAGGAAGATTGGAAATAGTTAACTTCTGACCCAAGAGCTTTGAATTCCTGTCCCCTCCACAGGCCTCTGTTAATCACCAGGAGCTGGAGTTGAGGGGGAGGGGGCATTTCTATCCAGGATCCCTGGCCTGCCTTTTAGGATGTAAGGCGGGTAGGGAGGGCTCAGGACCCAGGCCTAATAGCCTCGCACTGACATTCTCAGCAGAGAATCTGCTTCTGGTGTTCATCTTCTGCCTCTCCTCCCCTCCCCCCCCCTCCACCCCCCCCCCTTCCCAAGACCCTCCCCCCACCTTGCTCTGAGTGGAGGAGCTTGATGTACTCTGCCTTCCCCCTACTCCTCCGGCCATATCTGGGTACCCTTGCCCTTCTGGGTTACCTAGAACACCAGTGGGCTGCAAATCCCTCAAGCTGGCAGAATCCCCTCCCGCTGCGGTGGCCATGGTCCCGCTGAGCATCAGCATGCTAGGGTCCCACTGCTTGCTCAGTGAACCCGTGGAAAGAAAGTTAAATGCACACCTTGCTCTCTCCCTTCACCCCATCTTTGAACTCACAACTGGCTCTGTCACTGCCTGACTTTTGAGGGGAAGGCTCACAGCCAGGACTACACAGCCAGTAGGTAGAAGGGCTGGGGGCTGCTACCCCCACAAGCTGAGTATTTAGTTACTGGGCCACACACAACCCTAGGGAGGAGAGATCTGGTCGTCCCCCCCCCCCCCGCCCCCTCTGAAGCATCTCAAGGGCTAGATGGGGAGATGGGGCTGAGCACCATCCCAGGCTTCCCTCTTCATCCTCAATCTCAGTAACCCCACTTCTGCTTGTTTAAGAGTGCATAAGATCAGTTCAGAATGACGTCTCTCTTACTGAGAAACCTTAAACTGGAGTTAAAGACTAGAAGTAAATTGATTTTGCCCAGGGGTTCCAACCTCCGGATGTCACATTACCTTTAGGAAGTCTTTGCGCCCCTGCAATGGATTGTGTACAAGAGAGCATGTGGCCCTGGTTGGGTGGCTCAGTTGGTCAGAGCGTGGTCCCGATACGCCAAGGTTCAGTCCTGGGTCAAGGCACACGCAAGCATCAGCCTTTAGGTTCTAACGTCCTATGTGGGAAATGCCCCCTGGCCCTGAGCTACGGGGAGGGGGACTGCTGGTCGGTCCGTGAGAGGGCTGGAGCGCTCAGCTGCCACCAGCCTGGGTGTCTTGCTCTCAGGCTGGCTGCCTTTTCTCAACGAGCCCTGTCTTGTTGTAGCTTCAGGCAGAGAGAAAAGACAGCTACTTGTGGGCTCCCCGCACACAAGTCAGAACAAGACTCCAGGCCCCACGCCCTGCCCTCTCCTTGTGGAGCCGGCTTCAGCTGGGGCTTCCCACCGGGGCTTCAGGACCTGTTATTTTCTTGTCTTTTTCCGCTTCCAGAATTCTCCTGCATGCCCCATCTGGGACTCAACCACATTCTTAACTGCTTTGCCCCTGCCTTTGGCCTCCGAGTCAGTAATTTGCAAGCTTGACTGAGTGTTAAAATTGCCTAGGGAGCTTTTTATTTTCATCCTACTCCCTTCCTTGTATACTATTTTATATTGTTTATGTAGGGTTGGGTGGTTGGGATTTTACGATAATACATAAGTATGTGTTCACGGTAAAAACCACGTTTTCCACTCAAATATATAGCACTTACTGTGTAACAGGTACTGCTCTTAGCATTTGATGTGTTAGCTTGTTTAATCACCATGGCATCCCTTGAAGTAGATACTACTATCACCCTCTCGTTACAGATGAGGAAACCAAGACCAGAGAGGTTAGGCAACTTGCCCAAGACCACACAGCTAGTGAATAGCAGATCTTGGATTCAAATGTAAGCAGCCTAAGCTTTAACCACTAAATGGCACTGCCTCTCAATAGACGCAAACAGAAATAAACACATGAAAGTTCTCCTCTTCCTCAGTCCTGCTCCCCAAGGATAAGCACAATGAACGGTTTAATGTGAATCCTCATAGACCTTTTTCTTTACAAAAAAAACGTACGGCTGCACACCAAAATTCTTCAAACAAGAATTGAACTGTATTATGCACAAGAATATTACTCTGCAGCTTTTCTAACCTACTGAATCAGGTTTCTTTCCAGAGTGCTAAGTCCACATCTGTCTTGTCCTTGAACAGCTCCGTGGTCTTCTACGTGGTAGGCATACCGTGATTTATATAGCTGACCCCTATTTTTATCTTTGACAGATGTGGAGTGGGGAGGACTTACCATAAAAATGGTGAAGTGTTTAGACTTTTAGAACTCTCAACTATCAGGAATCACCTTATTAGGAAAGACTGCTGTAGAAAGAGGAGTGAATGAATTGTTCACCTCAACCCCATCCAGATAAATTAAGCCTTTACGTTTGAATAGTAACCTTCAAGACAAGCTTTGCTTATAAGCTTAATAAGTTTACTGTACCACTTAAAAAATCATAGTTTTCAGACTAACCATTGTTGTATGTCTTAATTATCTGACTTTCAAAAAGCATTTGAAATCACCAACAGTAAAAAAATTTAATTGTGTAACAAATTTATTGGCACTTGTATTATTTTCCTTAAGTGTTGAGAGCTTGAGAATGTGACGTTCGGTCAAAGCAAAAATCCATTTTTTCTCAAGTTTTCTTCAGATCCCAAAATCTAGTTAGCAAGCATTGTGCTGAATAAACGCTGACTTCGATTTTTAAAGAGGATACTCTTTTCTGGTCTTACTTTTCCCTCCCCCCAAGAGGGGCTTTTGGGTGTGTGTTTTTTCTAACAGAAATATTACTGCAATACACAGTCTTATACAGGGTGGTTGCATTGATGTAAAATATGCATTCTTAAAAACCTCAAAAATTCATAACTTCCATGATTCAAAACTTACAGTCTCATATGAACATATGTGAAGTGTATGTGTGTGGGATGAGGAAGCTAGGGGATGCTTACAATTCACTTAGTCCCTCCAGTTTTGAAATTATGAGACTTTTTACACTTTTTCTTAATTTTGGAGATTTGCATTTCTTTAAACTTTGCATACAAAGTGAGACTTTTAATAATTATGGCACCATTTCAAATTTCTATCACTGAAATTTGCACAAAATATAACCATATTATCATGCCAAGAGGCCTGAGCTGGAGTTCAGGGCTACATTGCCTGAGTTATTGTGTTTGTCCCCTTACTAGCTGTGGAAACTTGGGTAAGTTGCTTAACCTCTATGCCTCTTTTCTCATCTGTAAAATAAGGATAATAATGGGGATCTCATAACACTGTGATGAGGATTAAATGAGTTAGTGTTGCCTTGGCTGGTGTGGCATAATGGCACCTCAGCCCACACACCGAAGGGTTGTGGGTTGGATTCCCCATTAAGGGCACGTACCTGGGTTGTAGGTTCAATCCCCAGCCTTGGTCGGGGCTTATGCAGGAGGCAACCAATTGATGTGTCTTTGTCATATCGTTCTTTCTCTCTCTCTTGTTCTCTCCTCTTCCCCTCTGTCCCCTCCCTCCCTCTCTCCATCCCTTCCACTCTCTCTAAAAAGCAATGGAAAAACTGTCCTCAGGTGAGGAAGATTAACAACAACAAAAATGAGTTAGTGTATGAAAACGCATGTAGTAAAAACAACAAAAAAGAAAACGCATAAATAAATGTTAGGTGTTAGTGGTGGTTATAATAGTATTACTACACTTGGACAAGTCTGTATGCATATTTCCTTAGGATGCTTTCTTGGAAGCAAAATTGCCAGATCAAAGGACTTTAATAGTTCATTCAACAATTATTGAATACCTACTGTGTGTCAGGCATTGTGCTGAGTGTTGGAATACAGGGATAAGCAAGTTTTAACACCATCTTTGCCTTTGCACATTATAGAAACTAGGAGGGGAGATAAGCATGTAGCTAATAAGTAAACAATGATAAAGTGTAAGGAATTCTATGGAAGAAAGTTATTTAGAGCTAGAAGAGTTTTTAAAATAGGAAACTGATCTACTTTGGGAGGTTGAGGGAGTTTTCCTGAGAAAGTAACTTTTGAATTTGAAGGATGTTAGGAGTTAACTGGGTAAAATTGGAGTGGGAATACAGGGAGAAACTGTTCTAGACAGAGGAAATAGAATGTGAAAAGGGCCTGTGGTGAGGGGATTATGATGAATATTAGAAAAGAACTAATATGGGTAGACAGCAGAGATAAGGATTGAGCACATTAAAGATAATGTTTTTGATCCTAAGAACAAGGGCACATCATTGATAAGTTTCAAACAAGGAATTTATTTTCTCAAATGTATTATCTGTTGCATTTGTAAAGGACCCCCCCCCTTTTTTTTTTGCAGCAAGGCAAGCAAGCATTTATTGGCCACAGCAAAAACAAACTCAGGATAGTGAAAACAAGGAAGGACTTAGCAGAGAAGAAGCAACAGGAGAGTCTAGTCTGGGCTGCATTGGCTCACTGGGAAGTCAGAGAAAGGGGGGCCTTGGAGACAGGTTCGGGGGTAGCCTGAGCTGCCAGTGCCCATTGCTTCTCTGGTCCCTTAGAGTTTAGGAGATGTGTGCCTGTGAGGGAAGAAGAGGGGGAAGGGAATGGTGTGGGTGTGCTCCTCAGAGGGAGAGCATGCTAAAAGATCCTTTTTTACTTTTTTAAAATTATTTTTTAAAAATTATTTTTATTGATTTCAGAGAGGAAGGGAAGAGAGAGAGATAGAAACATGAATGATGGATGAGAGAGAATCATTGATTGGCTGCCTCTGGCATGGCCCCTACTGGGGATCGAGCCCACAACCCCGGGCATGTGCCCTGACTGGGAATTGAACCATGACCTCCTGTTTCATGGGTCAATGCTCAACTACTGAGCCACAGTGGCTGGGATTAATGTATCTCTTTGACAGAGGATCTAAAAGAAAAAAAGAAACTAGGAAGGTATGAATGAAAGAAGCATGGCATTTTGAATTTAATTTCCAGTGCTTGCCTCTATGGCAGTTGATCTATTTTTTCTTAACTTTCTGCTTAAATCAGGATTCTGGGTGACCTTCACTTTCTATTTTGGGTATTGGCTTGTTGTTTTTTTTGCTTTTTAAATTACTGTCCCTGGTTTTAAATACTTATGTATGTATGTATTTATTTTTTGAGAGTGAGAGAGAGAAACATCGATGTGAGAGGCAGACATTGATTGGTTGCCTCCTGCACCCCCCCTACCAGGGATCAAATCCACAACCCAGGCATGTGCCCTGACCAGGAATTGAACCGGCAACCTTTTGGTGCACAGGATGACACCCAACCAACTGAAACACACCAGCCAGTGTTAAGTGTGCCTTTAAAAGCACAACACATCCTGTTTGACCCTCATCAGAGCGCGCATGCCAAGGGTTCCGCAAGCCTGAGGGAGGGCGGTGAAGGATGAAGAAAAGACAAAGAGAATAAGCTGTGTCTAGGTCAGGGGTGGGCAAACTTTTTGACTCGAGGGCCACAATGGGTTCTTAAACTGGACCGGAGGGCCGGAACAAAAGCATGGATGGAGTGTTTGTGTGAACTAATATAAATTCAAAGTAAACATCATTACATAAAAGGGTACAGTATTTTTTTTTATTTATTTTTTATTTTTTATTTTATTTTTTTTTTTAGTTTTATTCATTTCAAATGGGATCCGGCCCGTGGGCTGTAGTTTGCCCACGGCTGGTCTAGGTGGATCTTCCTATGCCTGGCTGAGGCCACCGAGAGAGATCAGACAGGCAAGCTGAGCCTTTATTTTATAGTCAGAGGTAAACAAGGTAGTGGTCACCATAGTTACAATGTTCTTGTGAGTTTCACTTGTTTTGGCAGCACTTGCTGCATGTCCCTCAGCCCATTAGCTACCCAGATAAGATCTAGGGAGCTAAGGCCAAGCCTAATTTTGCTAAGGGGGCTGTGCCCTCTAAGCTGGAACTTGTTTGTGGCTTTGCCAACAGGTCAGTCCGAGGCTTAACCTTACAGCCGCTCCCTACCTGAGTGTGTTTTCCCATTTTAGAGACTGGAAATGAATAAGGGCTTATATTTGTGGAGTGCTTACTGTAACACAGCTTAAATATGACGTGACTTGCTCAAGGCTGCAGGGCCAGCCAGTGTGCAGCAGTTTTACCCAACAGACCCTTAATTGCTATCCCAGATGTCCCAGGTTGAGCACTAGGATCTCTATTCTGATTTGGTTCTTGAAAGTAGAAATCAGTGAGCCGAATAGCACACCTCGTGGGCAGCTTTGAGTTTGTGGGTGCTTCAAGCTCTGAGTGCTGTGGAGTATAGCCCAGGTTGGATTTCTCTAGGGCAGTGGTTCTCAACCTTCCTAATGCCGCGACCCTTTAATACAGTTCCTCATGTTGTGGTGACCCCCAACCATAAAATTATTTTCGTTGCTACTTCATAACTGTAATTTTGCTACTGTTATGAATCGTAATGTAAATATCTGATATGCAGGATGTATTTTCATTGTTACAAATTGAACATAATTAAAGCATAGTGATTAATCACAAAAACAGTATGTGTTTTCCGATGGTCTTAGGCAACCCCTGTGAAAGGGTCGTTTGACCCCCAAAAGAGTCGTGACCCACAGGTTGAGAACCGCTGCTCTAGGGATTTTTTTTTAAGGGAGGACCCGGCTGGCTCCCACCTGGCTCCCACTGGTAAGGAGGGAAGCTCTTTGCAAAGAGAGTTAAAACTGAATCCCCTGGAAAGAATTGCTTTCTCCTTAACAGCTGGTTACCAAAACACTTTTCAAGTGGGGGTTGGGGGGGAGAATCACATCTCATTTTGATTGCAAATCCAATGTTTACTATGGAAAATAAGCAAAATGGAGGTCACCACCCATAGAGGACCTTTGCCTTTTCAAGTGAACACTTTCAATAGATCTTTCAGGTCCATTTACCTAACCAAGACTTCGTTGAGGGTGTCTGATCAGAGTGAGTGGACCTGCGTCCATTGTGCACGCTCTCCAGCCCCCTTCCCTGGCAGTCCAGCTGCCCCTCCTACTTCGCTGGGTCCGAGAAGGGTTCCCAGGGTTCCGAGCCAAGGGCCTCAGCTGCCCTGCCTGCTCTGTCTGCAGGAAGATCCAGTTGCAGGGTGAGGAGAGCGTAGGTGGGGGCCCCCTGCCAGTGTAGCCGCACTCTCCCAGGGCCATGCTGTGGCCCCGCAGCTGGTCATCTCTGTAAAGCCATCGCTGTGCTGGGGACCGCGGGGGAATCCCATCCACGGAGCGCTTCAGCTGCAGCACAGCGCTGGGCTCCTTGGCGCCCGGAAGACGGTGATTTTGTGGTGATGAATTATCACTCACTTCCATGGTGGTAGGTTGGCCTTTGGGAAGGAGAACCTGGTTTCTAGGAGGGCACTGGCGGGGCAGGTGGAGCTGCCTAAGCGACCTAGCTCCCCTCGGCTCACTGTCAATCAAATGGCCTCGAGCCCCTTGGCTGCCAGCGGGCCTTGCGGTGTTGCCCCACAGGCCTCTTCCCCCTGGCCCTGCTCGCCCATCGCCAGCTTGTTTTGTTGTTAGTGTTCTGTTTTGTTTTTGTGTTTTTGCCAGGAAGATGGGTGGTTCTGGGGAGAGCTAGTAGTCTGCCTTCCTGGTGCCAGCGCTCGGGGCCACATGTAATCTATCTAATCTGTGCATCTGCCTTTCTCTTCTATAAGATAAACATAGTAATACTTCATAATTGCCAGGTGCATGGTATAAACTATACATGCCTGTTTTGTGACCTGTCTCCATCCCCGCCTTCAACAGAGTGATAGGTCTTCTTGTATGACATTTAAGGCTATAGATTAGACATTTGAACAACTTGTTGCACACATAATTAAGGATTCTGTTGAAAGGCAAGTTGTTGAAGCTTTAAAAAAATTTTTTAATACACCGTTCAAGCAACAATCATGAACATCCTTGCAGTTCCAGTTTTGTGACATCTGGGATGATTTCTGGCACAATTCCTGGGTCAAAGGGCTTGTTTGAGGCTTAATTTTCAGAAAGGTTGTACCAGTTTGCACTCCCCCTCCCCTAACAATATATAGCAGCACCGTTTCCCAAGTATTCCACATACTTGTTCTCTTCATTTGTGTTTCTTAATAAGTGAGCCTTTTTGTATATACTATATAGTCTTACTCAGGAAATAGGCAGAATCTTTTTCAAGGCAATTTTACATAATTTCCCCCTGCACCTTCTTATCCCTAACCGAGGGTAGTGATCGCTGCAAGGACAAGTGCTCGCGTCATGAGCTAGATACGTCCCTAAGCCAAGCGAGGTGGAGACTTCTTGGACAGTCTCCCCCCATCCCTCACAAGCTGCCCTTTGCCACAACACTTTCAAACACTCTTCCCTTCCAGTCAGAATGCCCAAAGGTCAGTAGGGAAACTGGCCAAGGTTGATCACTCGAAGGACATTTGTCCCCAGAGAGATGGCTGGTTGTATTTTGCTTTTTTGTAAATAACAGGCAACTTTTACTTACCAAAAAGGTTTTGCACATTGGTATCTATTTTAGGAAATGGACTTCTCCAAAAGCAAACGAAAATAGGTTCCTCAACCCTAGCTGGTTTGGCTCAGTGGATGGAGCATTGGCCTGTGGACTGAAGGGTCTCAGGTTCGATTCTGGTCAAGGGCACATGCTCGGGTTGCGAGCTCGATCCCCAGGAGGGGATGTGCAGGAGGCAGCCAGTCAGTGATTCTTTCTCATCATTGATGTTTCTATCTGTCTCTCCCTCTCCCTTATTCTCTCTAAAATCAATAAAAACATGTTTTTATTTTATATTTATTTATTACTATTTTAAAAAATATTTTTATTGATTTCAGAGAGGAAGGGAAAGGGGGAGAGAGATAGAAACATCAATGATGAAAGGGCATCATTGATTGGCTGCCTCCTACTGGGGATTGAGTCCACAACCAGGGCATGTGCCCTTGACTAGAGTAGAACCTGGGACCTTTCAGTTTGCAGGCTGGCGCTCTATCCACTGAGCCAAACTGGCTAGGGCTAAAAACATTTTTTTAAAAAGACTTCTCACTGGGTGGGAACAGGCTGGAGGGGGTCATTTTTGAGGGCGGGACATACATAATACTTTGAACAATAAAGATTTAAAGAAATGAAAACAAAAGACTTCTCACTTAGAGCAGTATAAGCAAATATTTTCAGTTTCACAATACATTATCATTTACTGGAGACTCTGCAATGACTTATCTATAATAATAAAAGCATAATGTGCTAATTAGACCAAACAACCTTCCAGACAACGCCAGGGCTGCAAGGGAAGCCCATGCCCCAGATGCCAGAGGGAAGCCGGTGCCGGCAGCCAGGGGAAAGGAAGGCCTACTCTTGCGTGGATTTCGTGCATCGGGCCTCTAGTTGGCAATAAGTGCCAATTATGAGTTATTCAGGAATTATAAAGTAGGCCCGATAACAAGCAGGGAGAGGAATACTACCTACAGCTCTCAGGTTCAACTTCAAATGAAAGGTTTCTCCTCTAGACCCGAATGCACTCTGCTATTTCAGAAAGGACACTCTCAGTCAGAGTTCCTGAGGAAAAGATGACACAGGGCTTGCTCTGGGCTAGACAATCCTCTGCGCTGTGTGAACATCATTCTGTTTAATCCTCCCAATAAGCTTATGAGGTAGGTGTTATCTCTTGTATTTTGCCAAGATCCATTCATTCAGTAAGAATGGATATTGGGGCTCTAGTACCTCTATGTCATGACTGAGAAGATAAGCTCCTCACCTTCAAGGTGTTCCCTTGAGAGTTTGGAGGTGTGCCCCAAGCCATTCCAACCTAAGCAGGCCTGGAATGACTTCTCAGCCCAGTATCCATCAGTTCTTGTAAGTCTATTTAAACATGTTTCTTGCCCTGGCCAGGTGGCTTAGTTAGTTAGAGCATTGTGCCGCTACACTAAGGTTACAGGTTCGATCCCCAGTCGGGGCACATACAAGAATCAACCAATGGGTGCATGAGTGGTGGAAGAACACATCATCCATCTTCCTCTCTCTGCCTTCTCCCCTCTCTCTAAAAATAAATTTAAAATAATAAAGAAATAAAAAGCTTTCTTTCTGCAATAGCTCTAGTACCCCAGGGACTTGACTCTTCTTGCCCAAGTTTTATAGGGGTGCCATTTCAGGATCTGAGGTCAGGCTTGGCAGGGGCGATCTTTACAGAGGAGCTTTGAGCACAGGCCAGGGACTCCTGGTTCCATTGGATGTCTTCCTATCCAGTGCAGATACCTAGAACTCTGGTTTTTATAATTTCTCTAGAAGCAGTCTCAGGTTATCAACTCCCTTCCCCAACAGTACAGTATTCGAGGAACTGTGTATTTAGGCTCAGTGCTGAAAGCTATCAATTTATATCTACCTTTTCACCAGGTTCATTGGCTTTGTGATTCAGAATTCCTGCGGGAGAAACCGAATCTGAAGCAGTCAACTGACTTTGTTTACCGTACGGAATGTGGGTGGATAGTAGGTCTCTGTTTTCCAGTCTTAAGATGGGAACTGTTGCCCATGTGCTCATTAGCGCCCACTAGCTGGCCCCAAGCAGAGTTGGACACAGGCCCATTCATGCCTTCAGGACTGGGCCAAGGTTTGTGGCCTTGTGGAGCTAGGCTGCCGTCAGGAACAGGAAATACGTCTACTTACTTCACTTTACCGGCTGTTAGAAGGTGGAGTAGAAGGTGGATGAGTGATTACGAGACCTGGTTTCAGATCAATTTCATTTTGAAACCAATGATGCAAGCCACTGGTGCCAGGAAGCATCTGGGAGGAAGTTGTAATGATTTTGCCCCCCCGGCTTACTGTTCACCGGTCTCTTTGTGACTCATGGCTCGCAGAGGAAACTGCTCATATTCCTACAGTTGTCTCAGCAAGCTTCCGTGGGCAGGTCAGCTTGTCCTGGAGATCTCGATCCTCTGCCTCCCGCAATCAGCCCAGAGCACCCCTAAGAAACAGTCCTCCAAATGCAGACTGAGCCAGATCCCTTTTATGCTCTTTGGCCCCGTGTATCTCCTCCTCCCTTCAGTGCTTCATCCCTCAGGCCAAGCATTTGGCTATAGCTAAGCCCCTACCCACTTTGAGAGATGGTTTTTCTGTGCTGTAGGGGCAGGCCCAGACTTGGAGCCTGAAGCCCAGGTTAATTGTGAGTAGGCTAAAGGTAACTTTTATTAAAGGCTTGCTTGGGCTAGAGACACAGTGCTCAGTGCTGTGTGAAACATTATCCCGTTTAATCCTGATAAGCTTATGAGATACCTATGATTATTCCTGTTTTCCAGAGGAGGACAGCTTCCGTGTGCTCATACAATATGGATTTGAACCCAAGCCTGTCAGTCTCCAGTTCCCATGCTCTTAATCACTTCCCTGCCTCTAGGATTTGAAATATGGTCCTGCTGCTTCTTGGTTGTGGGCCTTGTATGCTTACCTGTCCGAAACGGCTTCTTGCGGCACTTCAACCCCAGGCAGCCTCTGGTTTCCTGAGTTGTCAGAAAGGGGAGGAGGTGTAATATCCACCTTGCAGGTTAGTTTTTGGGGATTTGGATAGGAAAACACTTAGCTGGGTGTCTCAGGCCTTTGAAGCTTGTTCCTGCCTGCCTGGCCCAGGCCCTGGGCTGTATTCTGCCTCCAGCTGAATGCGGGTTGGAGCTGGTGGGGCCAGGCCCTCTGATGCAACTGGAATATGCGGCCTGAGTGGGAGGCATGTACAGTTGGCATATATCACTCTTGGCTTCTTGATCGTTGGCGCTGTCTCCTCGAAGAATAGATGGACAGCCCAGATACTGTGCAATGAATATTTGGAACCATAAGAATAATGGAAATGTGCTGGCAAGCAGTAGTGAAGCGTGTTCATGTTCCTGGGGGGCAGATCTTGCAGATAGCAGAAAGAGAGTTCCTGGTTCCTGGCAGCTTTTAGAGTTTGGAGGATTCAGGCTTCCGAGTAATAAGGGGAGTCACTCCATTAGCTTCCTGCTGGGAAGCCTGCTGGGGAGGATTGAAGGGCTCATTGAGTCTCTTATGAAGGAAAATCGCTGATAGACTGATCTGGTCAGCCCTCTGCTTGCTGAAGACCCTCCCTTAGGAAGAGGACTGTGTTAAGAATGGAAAAAGTGACTTAATTTTTTACCAGTGTTTGAATAGCTAATGCGTTCGCGTGGGTCAGCGTTCAGAAGGGTATACACTAAAAAGTCTCATCCCTGTTCCCTCGCTGCGTCTCTCCACCTGTAAGCCCAGTTTTTTGAGTCACCTTCTAGAGGTATTTCTCAAATACAATTTAAAAATACAAATGTTCGCATTTTGTAGAGACTGCATTGTTCTATATCTTTTTTCTTTTTTAATTAACAATATGTCTTAGAGCCAAAACCGGTTTGGCTCAGTGGATAGAGCGTCGGCCTGCGGACTGAAAGGTCCCAGGTTCGATTCCGGTCAAGGGCATGTACCTGGGTTGCGCGCATATCCCCAGTAGGAGATGTGCAGGAGGCAGCTGATCGATGTTTCTCTCTCATCGATGTTTCTAACTCTCTATCTCTCTCCCTTCCTCTCTGTAAAAAATCAATAAAATATATTTAAAAAAAACAAAAAAACAAAAAAAACAACAACAACAAAAAAAACAAAAACAATATGTCTTAGAGACCTTTCCATATCAAGACACAGGAACTTCCTCATCTTTTATAGTTTTTATGGCTACATCATGTTCTCTTGTATAAATGGTAGCATCACCCAAAGTTAACCTTGTTGATGGACATTTCTGTTTTCTGGACTTTTGCTATTATAATGAATGCTTTGTTGGTTGGTTTGCTAGAAAGCTGAGGAAAGGTTATGGTGTCCTTATAAGAGGAGGAAATTTGGGCACTGGCAGTCACAGAGGGAAGACTATGTAAAGACACAGGGAGGAGACAGCCATTTACAAGCCGAGGAGAGAGAGAGAGGCCTCAAAAGAAACCAACCCTGTGACACCTTCATCTCAGACTTCTGGCCTCCAGAATTATGAGAAAATAAAATTTTGTTGTTTAAGCCCCTAAATCCATACTGGATTAGGACTCACCCTATGACCTCATTTTAACGCATCACCTCTTTAAAAGCCCTATCTCCAAAAACAGTCACATTCCGAAATACTGGGGGTTAGGACCTCAACATACGAGTTTTAGGGGAGACATGATTCCTGTTAAGAGAGTCATGTTAAGAGAATACTTAAACATACATTTCTAATCCTCACTTGCAGAGAGAGAAACATTAATCTGCAAATGCCCCAACCGGGAACCAAACCTGCAACCCAGGTATGTGCCTGACCTGGAATAAAACCAGCAACTTTTTGATACTCGACCGACTGAGTCACTCCACTGGCAAGAAAGTAAATGTCTGATAATCCTAATCATTGGGAAGGTGGACTTCCTTCCAGTCTTTTCTTTTTTCCTGTGACTAATTACATATACTGTATGTACAGTTCTACATTCTGCTTACTTTTTTTTACTTCATAATATAAGTCCTTCCCTAGATAACTTAAACACTACTATAAATATCATTTTGCATAGTTGATCAATAATGCATGGAGTTAGTACCCCATAGGTTATTTAACTCTTTTATTTTGTTGTTAATCCTCACCCGAGGATATTTTTCCATTGATTTTTAGGGAGAATGAAAGAGGGAAAGGTAGAGAGAAACACATCAATTGGTTGCCTCCTGCATAGGTTGCCGCCTGCGACCAAGGTACAGAAATTCCATTCACCAGAATTGAACCTGGGACCCTTTGGTCCGCAGGCCGACATTGTATCTACTGAGCCAAACCGGCTAGGGGCTAACTCTTTTAAAATTTATTTATTTAGAGAGATATTTGTTGTTCTGCTTACTTATGCATTCATTGGTTGCTTCTTGAGTAGGGATCAAACCTGCAACCTTGGATGATGCTCTTACCAACTGAGCTACCTGGCCAGGACTAGATTATCTAACTCTTGCCCTATATTAAAGATGATGCAGTCTTTGCCACATGTCATTCCTCGTCCTTTTAGCCCTAAAGCAGAGCAAGATACCTCAGAAGATGAGACTACAAAGCTGTGTGTTGGAGGTAAAGGGCGGTTCTCCCTGGGGATCGTGTGCCCCTGAGGCCCTCTGGAGCGGAATCAGGCCTGGTCTCTCTTTCCCTTCCTCCCACTGGCCAGGCATGTCACAACCCATGACTCCTCAGTGGGAATGTCGTCAAGGAGGCAGGGCTGGTTTCTAAGCAATCTTCTCTTTCACGTGGGCACATTCCAGCCTTCCCACAACGGATCCGGCCTCTGTGTGTGAGAGCTTGTGGGCTCTAGGGAGCTGGCACTGGGCTCTGGGGAGCTGAAGGCAGCTCTGTATGCTTTTAAGTCCCCCTTCACTCCCTTCTATCACTAACCCCTCTCCCCAAATTATGGCCAGTATGTTAATAACTTCCTTCACCTAGGTTAGTTTTGCCTGTTTCTGAACTTCATGTTAATGGGATCCTGCATATGTTCTCTGTTCAAGCTGGCTTCTATTAGGGAACCATATGTTTGTAAGATTCATCCAGAATGTCCTTGTAGTTGATTCATTTCATTATGTGAATATACCATGATGTTTCTAGCCATTCTACCTTGATGGACATTTGGGCTATTTCCAGTTTTTAGCTATTATAAACAGTGCTGCTGTGAACATTTTAATGCATGTCTTTTGGTCAATGTATTTTTGTTGAATCTATATCTCAGAGTGAATTGCTGGGTCTTGGGGAATGTGTATATTTAGCTTCAGTAAATACTGACCAACAGTTTCCCAAAATGACGGTCCCATTTTACACTCTCATGTCGGACTTCCACTTTTCTATTGAGCTAAAATATGCATAAAAATTGACCATTTAAAAAACCATTTTAAAGTAAACAATTTAGTGATATTAAGTACATTCACAATGTTGTGCAACCATCACCGTTTCCCATCTCCAGAACTTTTTCATCTTCTGAAACAGAAACTCTATATCCATTAAACAGTAAATCCCCAGCCCCTGGTGACCTCTGTTCTACTTTCTCTATTAATCTATCCTAAGTACCTCATGTAAGTAGAACCGTACAGTATTTGTCCTTTTGTGACTGGCTTATTTTACTTAGCATAGTGTTTTCAAGGTTTGTTCATATTGTAGTGTGTATCAGAACTTTATTCCTTTTAAAGGCTGAATAATATTCCATTGTATGTATAAACCACGTTTTGTCTATTCATCTCTTGATGGACAGTTAGATTGTTTCTATCTTTTTGCTATTATGAATAATTTTGCTATGAAAATTTGTATATGAATATCTGTTTGAATTTCCACAATTCTTTTGGGTATGCACCTAGAAGTGAAATTGCTGGATCATGCGGTAATTCTATGTTTACCTTTTAAGGAACCACTATTTCACATTCCCAATGCATGTCGGTTCCAATTTATTTACATGTTGTCAACACTTACTATCTTCCATTTGAGGGGTGGGGGTGTTACACATTCGTAAAAATGTGTTGATTTTTAAAAAAAGTAGCCATCCTAGTGGGTGTGAAGAGGTACCTCGTGATTTTGGTTTGCTCTTTCCTAATGACTAATGGTATTGAGTATCTTTCATATGCTTATTGGCCCTTCCTTGTATATTGTCTTTGGAAAAATGTCCTTTCAAGTTTTTTGCCTGCCCCCAAAACAACTTGGGTTGTTTCTGTTGAGTTTTAAGGAGTTCTTTGTATTTTCTGGATGTTAATCCTTTGGAATTTGACTTTTTTATATTAAATTCTTTGAATACTTTGTCATGTTCACATTACTTTTGTACTTTATCAAAAAACCTCATCTGTTACCCTTTCTAATACTGAAGAAGGATTTAAAAGAAAAACAATCACCATCATCATCACTGAGCCTCAAGGACAATTCTTCAAAAAAGGACAGTTGGAAGGCCTCTCCCTGACATTTCCATGGCACAGACTGCCCCGTGGTCTTGGCTGCGCTGCAGCCGAGTAAAACGATGAGCGCTGGGGTCTGGGCCAGAGCCTGGTGCTGATGGGCCCACGTGTGGCCTCTGGCAGGTTCCCTGATTTGGCCACAGGCATAGCGTGTAAGAACATTGGCTGTGAGTTTTATATAGCGTATGCTTTAGGGTCAGGCTGACCTGGCTTCTGAACCCCAGTTTTCTTATCTTTGAAAAGAGGCTAACTAACTAACACCTACCTTGGTGGGATAGATGTAAGGATAAAATGGGCCCCGTCTCTGGCTTGGTGAATGACAGTTATTAACTCACAAAGTTACTTAAAGAGTGGCCAAGCAGGAGGGATCCAGGAGCGTGACAAGCTGAGGTAGTTTAGAGCAGCAGTCGCCAACCAGTGGTCCGAAATGTTGGCGACCACTGGTTTAAGGAAACCTTTGGAGCAGCGGTCGCCAGCCGGTGTTCCGTGGACCCCTGGTGGTCTGTGAGGTCCGAAAGGTTGGCGACTGCTGGTTTAGAGCAAGCTGTGTGAGCGATGATGTAGCAGGATGCTTAGTGCATGAAAATCTTCTGCCTCCAGCTGTGACCTTGCCCCCCTCCCCATTCCCTACTTCTCATGAGCCACTGGGAACCAATATCTCTCAATGTCTGTGATCTTGGTTTTCTGGCCTCGTGAGTGAAGAAAGGGGTTTGGCTTACAAAGTGGCCCTCCCTTTAGAGACCAAACTTGGAAGCCCCATCTGAAACTCGTATTTGGTCACAACGCTGCTCAGAGGAGGTAAGCCGAGCCACCTCCTGTAGTAGAACACTCCTTGATCCAATCAGGGGGCTGTTGTCTGCTGTAGTTTCTCTGGGGTAGCTTCCAGAAGCCCCTCCTTCCTAATACTCCCTTTCTCTCTTCTCCCCAGTTTTCAAGGGCTGCCCCGGGCAAGAGTCGGCCCTGCGTAGCACTGATCACGATTTCACTGCACTGAACGACACAACAGTCCAGGTAAAACACTGTGTCCACCCGTGTGTGTGTGTGGGGAGTGGGTGAGGTGTTCTTTGTGCATGCCCAGATGGCTGCTGTGAGCCACCTTATTATCCCTTCAGAGGAGGTGGTGTTAGCCCTCCGAAACCACGGTGTAGTGCTTGCAGCTGCCCAGGAGGGGCGGCAGAGAGCTGCCTTGTGAGTAACGGTCCAATGCTTTTGTAACCTTGGATTCTTTCTCTCACCTCTTTTCTTTCCCGTATCATCTGGGTAAACCCTGAGGGAAGGCAATTCCCACACAGAACTGCCAATCCCATGAGCCCCTGGGAAAAGATGGACATGAAGCACTTGGTCACACATTGTTTCTTTTTAATTTAGTGTTTTGAATAGCTAATATACTAGTATACATGGTTCAAAAATAAAAAATACATATGTTTAAAATTATGCAATGAATTACCTCCCCTTTTTTCTCTCCGTCTGCCTAATGCCCTCTCCACCCCTTTCCCACAGATAATCACCATTATTAATTTCTTTTGTGTTCCCCAGGCTTTGTCTATAAATAAGCAAATATGAAGATATGGTCTTATTTTCCTAACTTTTTACACAGAAGATGGAACAGTGCCTGGCATCTGTTAAGCACTATGTGTTTGTTAAATAAAATGCTAAACCGTTCTGTACTTTGTTCTTTGCACTCAACAGTACACATCAAAGGTCTTTCCATGTCAGCACATAGAGAGCTTCCTTACTCCTCATTTTTAGAGCTGCGTAGTACTCCACTAGATGTATGTACTCTAGAATTTTCCATTGGTCCTCTGGACCTTAGATTATTCCAATTTTTCTTTTGCCTTAGACCCATCCAGGTCTGCCTCCTGACCCTTAACTCCTGTAGGTGAGGATGGTGGGTGTGTTCCAGCTGTTTGCATATCTCGGTTAAGGGGTCTTCTCTCCTTACAGGAAAGTAAGGCTCTGAGGACCTCTCCATCCAGACGTATCTTACGAAGACGCAAGAGAGAATGGGTGTTCCCGCCGCTGTCTGTCCCTGAGAATGGCAAGGGTCCCTTCCCTCAGAGGCTGAATCAGGTATGACTGTGCTTCTCCCTGGGCGTCATTGGTGGCTGCAGGGACCCTCACCTAAAGGCCTGAATAGAGGTTTCTTGGTGCTGAGCACTGGGGCCCACCAAGAAAAGACTCTCTCGTGGCACCAGTTTCTGATAAGGCAGCGCCTCCTCACCCATGAGATATTTGTCACTTGGTCAGCTGCCATTTTTCATTTTGCTTCCAGCTCAAATCTAGCAAGGACAGAGGCACCAAGATTTTCTACAGCATCACAGGGCCTGGGGCAGACAGCCCCCCTGAGGGTGTCTTCACCATAGAGAAGGAAACAGGCTGGTTGTTGTTGAATAAGCCGCTGGACCGGGAGAAGATTGCCAAGTACGAGGCAAGTAACCTTTAGCATCCAATGAGAAGCAGGGCCCGGGGGCCTGGTGGGAAGGGAGGCGCCAAGTTGACCCCAGACCTGTGCACCCGCAGCTCTTTGGCCACGCTGTGTCAGAGAACGGCGCCTCCGTGGAAGAGCCCATGAACATCTCCATCATCGTGACAGACCAGAATGACCACAAGCCCAAGTTCACCCAGGATGTCTTCAAAGGGAGTGTCTTGGAGGGGGCACTGCCCGGTAAGAGGATTGGGGGAGGGGATAGCTATCGAGGTCTGTGGCCTTGGGTCGACTTATGGTACCATCTGGAGATCAGCCCAGACCCTTAAGGGTGGAAGGACCCCCTACCTCTGACTTCCTTGGCTCTGCAACAGATCACCTGGGATCTTCTTTAAAATCCAGATGCCTGATCCCAAGATCCCTGAGTAAGAGTGATCCTGGACTCGAGCTCTGGAATCTATATATGAAAATTTCCCAGAAGCCTCAGATGATCAGCCAGGTTTAGGAACCACTAGCTTTGGAGCTACAAAGACTAGATTTGAATCTTGATTTCGCCTCTTTACCTGCTGTGACCCTGGGCAAGTTCTTGACCTCTGAGCCTCAATCCTCACATCTAAAAATGGCAATAATGTCAACTTAAAGGATTCTGAAGATTAGAGATAATACACCTCACTTATGTAATATGAAACACTTACCAGGGGCTCTGCAGTGAATGGCAGCTGCAGAAAAGCAGTAGAGGCTAGGACAGTGATGGCGAACCTATGACACGCGTGTCAGAGGTGACACGCGAACTCATTTTTTTGGTTGATTTTTCTTTGTTAAATGGCATTTAAATATATAAAATAAATATCAAAAATATAAATCTTTGTTTTACTGTGGTTGCAAATATCAAAAAATTTCTATATGTGACACAGCACCAGAGTTAAGTTAGGATTTTTCAAAATGCTGACACGTCGAGCTCAAAAGGTTCGCCATCACTGGGCTAGGAGGTTCTGGAACATGGTTTATGCTGAGCGAACAATCAATTCCCAGGGCTGGAGAAGAGTGTCGGGGAGGCCAGCAGCAAACCAGGAAAATAGGTACATAGTAATGCTCTCAAAGACGGGTCCTGCTGGGAAGGGGGTCCTCTTCCTTCCTCTCCGAATTGTAGACAATACATACAGAGAAGTATAAATTGGTTAGACTGCCAATAACAGAAATTCTCAAAAGAAACACAAAAGAAAGATATAATTTTGAAAGGCATTGGGGGTCAGAGGAGCTTAGCTAAAGGAGCTAAGTTCTAAGATCTTAAGTATAAGGTCTAAGTACCTTAAACAAGATGGAAGATCCCCCTTTCCCCCCCTTAATATTTAGGAAGCCTACAAGTAGTCAGTTCAGTCTGGAATGGTTATTGTCCAGTGTTGGAGACCTAGACCCCGTCTATCTCCTTGCTCTGCTATTTTGGCGTGGTTCCCAAGGTGGTCTCATGGTTGCTGCTGGAGCTCCAGCCATTCCACCTGGGACAAGGGGAAGGGTGGGAAGAATAAACCCATACTCGGAAAAAACACGTCCCCCAAAGTCGTAAATGCCATTTGTCAGAATTTAGAGTTGTGGTCACAGCTAGCTGAGGAAGGGATGGGAAATAATAGTCTTTGTTCCAGGTAAGCCTGTGCCCAGCCTCAAGTGATTGTGGAGGATTATGTCTCTAAGAAGGGAGGGAGGAGAAGGGGAGAATGGAAAATGGGCACCAATTAGCGATCTCTGTCACAAAGAGGAATATGGTTCTAAGCCGCTGAGCAGAAAGGGGCTCACGCGTCCTTTCTCCCCTCCAGGTACATCTGTGATGCAGGTGACAGCCACAGATGAGGACGATGCCATCAACACCTACAATGGGGTGGTTGCTTACGCCATTCACAGCCAGGAGCCAAAGGACCCTCCCAACATGTTCACCATCCACCGGAGCACAGGCACCATCAGCGTCATCTCCAGTGGCCTGGACCGGGAGGTGAGTGGCCCTTGGGAGAAGTGCTGCCTACCCAGGTTTGTCCAGGCCAGGGCCTGGCACTCAGAGCAGAAGCCTCTGGCCCTGCTCCCAAAGCCCACGGTGGAGCAGTGGGGACCCACGTCAGCTGGCAGTGGTTGCTGCTCCGTTCCTATGCTGGCGTCGCTCAGCTCATTGGGCCCATGGCATGCCGCCAAACCATCTTGTTGAGGCTGAGGAGGCAGCTATAAAATGCAGACATTTGATATTTTCTGTAGGTTTTCTCATTTCCTCTCGGAACGGCTCACTTAGCATGCACATGGCCCAGATTTGTCCCCCGTGGACCACAAAGTAGAATTAGCTCCTTGGATACTGGAGTTGCCTCCTGTTTCCTCATTAATTCCTTTGACCACATCCCTGCTCAGAGCTCTCATTCTGCATCTGCCCAGGGTCAGGGGGCAGTGCCCAGGCTTCAGCCCCCGACAGGCCCAGGGATGCTGTTTGTATGGGCAGTTTCCCTCCCCTTCCACCCTTTGCTTCTGTTCTTTCGGGAGGTGGGTTGAGGAGTCAAGAGAACACTGTGAGAGGGAGAAACATTCTGCTGCCCTCCGCATTCTCCTAAGGCTGCACTTGCCAGGGATCTTGTCCCAGCATTAAGAAGCGTTCGGGAATCTGGAGAAGGGGCTGTGTGTAGATGACATAGGAGTCCAGAGACTAATAAAGAGTCCGGAGACAAGATATAATTTTGAAAGGCATTGGGGGTCAGAGGAGCTTAGCTAAAGGAGCTAAGTTCTAAGATCTTAAGTCTAAGGTCTTAGGTTCTCTCCGTCCCCAGGACCCCATGCTTTTGAACAATACACTTCAAAGGGTCAGGGTTTGGTACAGAGTCCACTGTCAGAATGGGGGAATTAGCCTACGGCTGTACAGGTGTTTGGCCAGTAGGAGGCAATAACATGTAGATTAAGATGCCCTTTAACTGTCTGGCAGCCACAGTCAGTTTCCTATTCAGGTTTGGGAAAATGCCTTTAGCCATTTCCAACAGGTGACTTAACATGTGTGACTCAACCCTGTTGAGTCCCCAAGTCTTACCAACCTTTTGATGAAACTCTTGAAATTATGACATGCTGGAATTGGTCCCTGGCATGCACTCTCAGTGGCCTCCACTCTCCTCTCCTCCCCAGAAAGTCCCTGAGTACACACTGACCGTCCAGGCTACCGACCTGGACGGGGAAGGCTCCACCACCACGGCAGTGGCCATCGTGGAAGTCCTCGACACCAATGACAACACTCCCGTGTTTGATCCCCAAAAGGTAACGCCCTTCCTTCCTTCCCTCTTCCTGAATCAGCAATGAAGGACGAGGGGTTTCCTTTCTAATGAAACTCCAGAACCAGCTTACGTTGCTTCAGTTCCAGCCCCACCACCAACGAGCAGTGTGACCTCAGGCAAACTCCCTAACCTCTCTGTGCTGCATTTCCTCATCTGAGAAACGGGGATCATGATAACACCTGCTGCATTGTTCTGAGTTTTAAATA
This sequence comes from Myotis nattereri, assembly GCF_964212035.1. NCBI lineage: Eukaryota > Metazoa > Chordata > Mammalia > Chiroptera > Vespertilionidae > Myotis > Myotis nattereri. The sequence continues at coordinate 14,050,426 of NC_138090.1, forward strand.
AAATCATCTGTGTAACACAACCCCTGGTGTATAAGTCCATATGAAAATCTCCGATGATAAAAAAAACTTCTGATTTACCCGCCCACCCAGTGAATGCTTATACATTCCAGTGACAGAACTCGGGGCCAGTTGAGACGATACCTAACTCCCTTCTGTCTTGAGGCAGCTTTGGCTGCAGAGCATTACTTAAGGCTGATTAAAATTTGTTCCAAGCAGTTGACTTCCTAGTCGTTGTCATCTGTTCTAGAACTTCCAAAAAAGATCCCGGTCCCTGCCCCAGAGCACTTATGCCTTCCCGATCTCAACTACATAGGTGGTCACACTTGGAGGGGGTTGGGCACCCAGACCGGTGAGATTCCTGGAGTATCAGGCCCCTGGGTATAGGGAAAGCAGGCCCGAGATGGCTGTGGTCTGTCCCAGCAGCTGGGAGGCCCCGAAACCCTGGTGACTGAGTCGGGTGGTCCCAGAAAGGCCAAGAGGCATGAGGCGCCCTAGAGCTGGATGGAGGATTCACAGCAGGAGAAGAAAGGAACAGTCTCTCTGAGTGTTGGTCTCTGCTCTGACTACTGTGCTTCCCACTGACAGTATGAGGCCCATGTGCCCGAGAACGCGGTGGGCCATGAGGTACAGAGGCTGACCGTGACTGATCTGGACGCCCCCAACTCACCGGCATGGCGTGCCACCTACCGCATCTTGGAAGGTGACAGTGGGGACCATTTTACCATCACCACCCACCCCGAGAGCAACCAGGGTATCCTGACAACCAAGAAGGTGAGTCCGTTTGGGCTTTAGACGAGGGCCACACCTGGGACAGTCGGGTCTGCAGCCTCCAGGACAAGGAGGCAGGTAACCCCTGCCTGGGGACATGTGCCTTGGACCATTCGTTCATCAGAGCGCGCACCGGGCCAGTGGCCTCCGGCACTTCCCCATCCCTTTCCTGTGGCGGAATTCCTTCCTTCATACTAAATCTTAACCAGGGGCCCAGTCGCATCGAAGCAGGCCAGTGGAGCCTCTCCGCTCAGTTCCCAGTGTCCATTGGCTGGCCTCAGTCCACACACAGGGTCTCTGTCTTATTGGAATTCTTGCTAATTTTGAACTTCATCCATATCTAGGTGATTGGATAGTAAGGTATTCTGAATTACTTAGTAGTTAGGTATCTTCTACGTAAATAAAATTGATACTTCAGGAAGATGGGACTGATCTTTCTTTGATTTCTTTTGTATCTCTGTAGAATCATTCTAATGTAGTGAATACATTCACTGGCTCATTCAGGCGGCTCACAACACAAGTGGTATTAATGTTTTTCCCCAGAACAGCAAATAAACAACTCTTGGGAAAGGCCTGAACAAATCAAATTACAATTCCCCCTCAGAAGTTCCATTCCTAGAAAATTCAGTCTATATTAAAACCACACCAAAAAGGGTTTTTTACGTAAAACATGTTCTAGATTGCAATTGTAAACAGATTTTTCACACCCGTGAATACACAAATTGCCCAGCGGAATGTTGTCTAGTCACATGGATATGGGACAGTTCCTTGTGTCCCTGCCTCAGCCTGTAAATGCCAGTGGTACCCCCAGTCGTTATGACAGAGAGAAATGCCTTCACAAGTGTCTACAGTGCCCACTAGGGGGCGGCACCACCCCATTGGGAACCAGTTCTGGGGCTCACCAGTCCGGTTGCCTTTGGGGCCGTGGGGTGGTCTGAGAGGCCCCTCTAGATGCCACTCAGGAAATGCAGGTGGCTTTCTGGGTAGGGAAGGGGCAGCGTGGTGGGCCCTTCCTTCTGACACCCCATCTCTGCAGGGGGCCTCCTCATGAACTGGCAGCTCAGATCCTCCTTCTTCCTTCTCAGGGCTTGGACTTTGAGGCCAAAAACCAGCACACGCTGTACATTGAAGTGACCAACGAGGCTCCCTTCGTAGTGAAGCTCCCGACCTCCACGGCCACCGTAGTGGTCCACGTGGAGGATGTGAATGAGGCCCCCGTGTTCGTCCCGCCCTCCAATGCCGTTGAGGTCCTGGAGGACATCTCTGCTGGGGAGCCTGTCTGCACCTACACTGCGCAGGACCCGGACAGGGGGAGCCAGAGGGTCAGGTATGCAGGGGCTGGGCTCCGATGCCTCCGGATGCACTGGAACAATGCACTGGGCGTTGTTCATTATGGCCAGTGTTTGTTCTCATCGCCGTAAAGGTTGTGGAATGTTTTGCCCAACGGGCATGGCTCAGTGGTTGAGCATCATCCTATGAACCAGGAGGTCATGGTTCTATTCCTGGTCGGGGCCCATGCCCGGGTTGCGGGCTTGATCCCCAGTGTGGGGCGTACAGGAGGCAGCTAATCAATGATTCTCTCTAATCATTGATGTTTTTCTCTCTCTCTCTTCCTTCTCTGAAATCAATGAAAAAATATATTTAAAAAAATGTGAAATATTTTGAACCTTCTGGACAGTTGTTTATTATGGCCAGTATTCTGATTACTGTAAAGATTGTGAAATCTTTTGAACTTTTTGGACAGTTATTTATTATGGCCAGTACTTGTTGTCATTGCCCTAAAGATTGTGAAGTATTTTGAACCTTCTGGATGGTTGTTTATCATGGCCAGTGTTTGTTCTTATTGCCGTAAAGATTGTGAAGTATTTTGAACATGTCCCCTGGCTCCCCTTCCCACCCTCCCCAAGGCTAAAGACTCTGGGCTGGGGTTTAGGGGGCAGGTGTTCCTGCTCCTTCTCACATATCCGTGCTGGCCCCTCACCTGCTGCTCGGGCTCCCATTTAGTGTAAGATGCTCTCTCCACATGCTCCTGCTCAGGAGCCCTGCGTGCCAGGGCACTGTCCGCTAGTTGGCATGAGGAAGCTTTGAATGATGAGGAAGCCAGAATTCTGAGTATTCTGTGTGTGACTCTTCTTGACTTTTCCACTCCAGCTACCACATCCTGAGAGACCCAGCAGGGTGGCTGGCGATGGACCCGGACAGTGGGCAGGTCACTGCCGCGGGAGTCCTGGACCGCGAGGATGAGCGGTTTGTGAGGAACGACATCTATGAAGTCATGGTCTTGGCCACGGACGATGGTGAGAGCTTCCTCCCAGCCCCTCCTCATGGGCACTTTTGGTTCCCAGGTCACATAACAGCATGTCCCCTCCATAGGGGGAGTAGGGGTGTGTGTGTGTGTGTGTGTGTGCGTGTAGGAGAGTGTTAGCAATCCAATCTGGAGGGTTCGAAGGGGTCCTACAGAGGAGTGTTTTCAAGACTGGTCCTTGGGTGGCTGGCTATGGTTCTGATTTCCTAAAACCTGAGTTAGGAGATATTTCGAAGCCTAAGTTTGGGGTTCACTAAGCCCTGAATTAGCCTGTCCGTGTCCCCTGGATTAATTGAAAGGGGTTGCCTGGAAGTGCCATGCTTGATTAGTGATGTCACACGATGGCAGGGTGGGGGTTGTGATGTGATTATCATCTCTGTTTGACACATAGTGAATGGAGGCCTGGAGGCAGGTGAGAGGTCTGTGAAGGGAAGCTGCATTAGCCCAGAGGTGGCCAGTAGTGCTTTGTGACAGAATGCTAGTGGCTGTCTGGATGAAGTGGCTGCAATTCTATGCTCTGGTCAGTTAGTTATATCTGCTGTGGACACATAAACGAGAATGCTGGCTCATTGCCTTGTATCTGCCATCACTGGTTTGATCTATAGTGAAGCTAGTGTATGGAAGGTCTTCAGAGGCTACAGCCAGGCAGTAACAGGACCCTCCCTGAGGCCGACTGGGTCATAGGGAAGCTTAACATTGATTCATCAACCCAATCAAGGGCAGATGTTGAGAAGAATCATACGTGTCATTATGCACAGGGAGCCCTCCCGCCACTGGCACGGGGACCCTCCTGCTAACACTGGTGGACGTCAACGACCACGGCCCTGTCCCCGAGCCCCGTCAGATCACCATCTGCAACCAAAGCCCTGTGCCCCAGGTGCTGAACATCACGGACAAGGACCTGTCCCCACACGCCTCCCCTTTCAAGGCCCAGCTCACACAGGACTCGGACATCTACTGGACGGCAAAGGTCAATGAGAAAGGTAATGAGTGATGGTGGCAGGCGGGTGCCAGCTCTGCTGGGTGGGTTTGCCCCACATCAGGACCCCACACACACGCCCACTGAGTATCCTGTGGGCCACAGAGGTCATGGTCTCGAGAACATCAATCCAAGGCTAATGATTTACCTATCGGGAGCCTGTGGGATTTCATAAGAACCTTAACACGTTAAGCGCCCAGCCAGTCACCGATGACTGACACTATACTTTCCGTGCAGAAGACAAAACAGGCTGGGCGCCTAACGTGTTAAATACCATTCTAGCCCGACTGCCGTCCTGTGTAAATGGAAAAACAAGCCCAGAGAGAGGGGGGGTGACTGTCACCTGAGTCAGGGTCCCAACGCCATGATAGCAGTAAAGTGCACTGAGCGTGCTTACTTGGTGCTAAACACAACTTCAGGTGCTTTACGTAGGTTAGATTTTTAAACCCTCACATACACACGTGTGCACACCCATTTTACAGATGAGGAGACCAAGGCTTACAGACCAGGGCTGACCTTGCTTGAGGCTCTATGGCTAGAAATTGATGGCACCAGGGTTTGAATCCAGGCAGTTGGATTTACCCTAATACTCTGCTGCCTCCCGTTTATTGAACCTTGGTGATGTGCAAGATGCTTTCTCTTTTTCCCTTATTTAATATTTCTACCACCTCTGTGGTCAGTATTTTTTCTCCCTATTTGCAGATGAGAGTGAGACTCAGAGAGGTTAAAAAGCATGCCCATGGGCACAGAGTAAGTGAGCAATACAGATTGAAGCCAGAGTCCCTGGCCCCCAACCCTGCTCCCACCTGCTTCTGTCCTTTCTCTTTCTGATACCCCTGTAGCGTCTCGGCCTCCAGTAGTACTTTATTTGCCACAGGCCTAGAGAGGGGCTTTACTAGTATTAAATGGGTGATGACCCCAGGTGCATGAGAGAAGCAGATCCAATAAGTGCCAGTAGGTCCCTGGAGAAGCATTGCATCACTTTGTTTTTTTTTAAGGTTGCAGTATTTTTAAAAATATGTTTTCATTTACTTATTTTTTTAGGGAGAGGGAAAGGGGAGCGAGAGAGAGACATCAATGTGCGAGAGAAACATTGATCATTTGCCTCCCATATGCGCCCTAATCAAGGATTAAACCCGAAACTTGGGTATGTACCCTGATCCCGAATCAAACCGGCAACTTTTTGGTGTATGAAACAACACTCAACCAATTGAGCATCCTGGCCAGGGTCTGCATCACTCTCCTTTAAAAATCTTCTCTTCTTGCCTGGACCGGTTTGGCTCAGTGAATAGAGCGTCGGCCTGCGGACTCAAGGGTCCTGGGTTCGATTCTGGCCAAGGGCATGTACCTTGGTTGCGGGCACATCCCCAGTAGGGAGTGTGCAGGAGGCAGCTGATCGATGTTTCTCTCTCATCGATGTTTCTAACTCTCTATCCCTCTCCCTTCCTCTCTGTGAAAAATCAATAAAATATATTTAAAAAAAAAAAGAAAAAAAAAAAGCTCTCTCTTCCTCTCTCTCTCTGATCTATCTCTTTAAAAAAAAAAAAAAAATCTTCTCTTCTTGCCTGGCCAGCATGGCTCAGCGATTGAGCGTTGACCTAAGAACCAGGAGGTCACGGTCTGATTCCCGGTCAGGGCACATGCCCAGGTTGTGGGCTCGATCCCCAGTCTTGTGGGGTATGCAGGAGGCAGCCGGTCAATGATTCTTTCTCATCGTTGTTGTTTCTGTCTCTCTCTCCCTCTCCCCTCCTCTCTGAAATCAAGAAAAAAAGTATATTTTAAAAAACGTTCTCCTCTTCCTCTTGGGGCCACGTCCCCCCAGGAGAGAAATCGGTCCTCCGGCATCTGGGAACTAGTACAGTCGGGCTCTGCCTTCTGCTGCGGTGAAACCAGATGCCCGTGTCCATTACTGCTGCTAGTCCCAGTGCAGAAAGGACTTTCCAGCTGCTCAGACACCCGCATTGGCTCATTTCTGTGATCCCTGTGGTTTGGGTATATCTATCTAGCACCTTTCCCTCGGGGAGCCCAAATCGGTCTCCTGTCACCCCCTTGTGGCCTACGAGACATTTTTCCCTCCCTGATCATGTTTTTCAGAGAGAGTAGACTCTGGAGCCACAAGGCCTTGGTCCCAGACCTGACTCCTTCATTTACTAGCTTTGTGATTGTTCCTCGATTCCCCTGTCTATAAAATGGTGCCAGTAACTGAACCTGCTTCTGCAGTTACGATGGAGGGTGAGTGATCACAGGGAAAGGTTGTGTCTGGCACGTCAGTGCTTGGTAGATGCCCGCGGCCCTTTTCACCACCGCGACTTCCCAACAGGTCAGCTCTGGCTCTGTCAGGTGTGAGCGTTATGGCCAAAGCCCAATGGTACTAGCACCTGATAACAGTAGTGATACCTGGTTCTTGGTTTTAATTTAGTTTTTTGACCTGATCTTGTCCCCGTCGTCAGGGGAATTAATTCAAACTTGACTCAGTGCGACCTCAAGCTGGTTACTTGATCTCCCTAAGCTTCAGTTCCTGCATTTGTACAAGAGGGATAGCAGTACCTGCCTCCAAGCTATGGTGAAGATTAGAGTAGGATTTGGTACATAGTACGTGTCAGTTTAATCACCACGGCCACCAGCACCGCCACCACCACCAACTGAGAAATCGGCCCTCCGGTGCCTGGGAACAGCGTGGTGATAGAGGTGTTTGTGAAATACCCCACATTGGCCTCTACACAGCAGACCAGACATTCAGCCTGCAGAACTCGCCCTGCTGGTGGCACGGGGTGAATGTTCCCTTCTGGCCTTTTCACTAAGAGGGTCCCAGTGAATGTACAGAGGCTTTGAACTGAAAATGGCTCATGGTCACTGCTGGCATAGGCCAGCACCCCTGAAGGCAGGTGAGCTGGAAATGTGGGGCTGTTTCTTATTGTCCCAGGGATTGGGAAATACTGTGGCATTGAGTGGTGAGGATCTGCCATGCTTGGGGAAGTCCTGCATGATGAAAAATAGTCCCATGCAAGCTTAAGTAGCTCTCTTGCCTGAGAACCTTGCCTCTAAACAGAAGGTCTTTTTTCAGAGATGCCCCTGACTGTATTTCTCACCTGCAAACATAGCCCCTCTCCCCACTCTAGGATTGCCCCACCGTCTCCCCAGAATAATGCCCCCTGTGCAGGCTGCACCGAGCTCAGCTTCTGCCTGTGGTTAGCCTGCCACACACCTTGGGCTTTTGAAGGCCGGTTAGCTCAGTGCCCATTGCAGCCTCATTTCCAGCAACCCTGACTTGTGTGCAGTCATAACACAGGTTAGCGTCCTCTCTGACCTGCTTAACAACATGTTATGTCACCAAGTCGTGTGCATTTGAATTTATTAGTAATTGATGCTCACAGTATCAGTGCTTAGGATATTGAAATGCTATCATGCAGTTGAGGTGTAAACATTGTATTTACTATTTGCAAGAGCAAAATGCTGCAGTAGTGAATGGTAGTGAACTTTCAAATAGGAAAACAGTGGCCAGTTAACAGGACTATTAAAATATGAGGTTAGCCCTGGCCAGGTGGCTCAGTTGGTTGGAGCACCATCGCGTACACCAGTGGTTCTCAACCTTCTGGCCCTTTAAATACAGTTCCTCATGTTGTGACCCAACCATAAAATTATTTTCGTTGCTACTTCATAACTGTAATGTTGCTACTGTTATGAATCGTAATGTAAATGTCTGATATGCAGGATGGCCTTAGGCCACCCCTGTGAAAGGGTCGTTCGACCGCCAAAGGGGTCTCGACCCACAGGTTGAGAACCGCTGCCGTACACACCAAAAGGTTATGGGTTTAATTCCAAGTCAGGGCACATACCTAGGTTGTATGTTCAGTCCCTGATCGAGCTGCATACAGAGGCAACCAGTCAATGTTTTTCATGTCGATGTTTCTCTCTTTCTTCCTCTCTCTCTAAAAATCAATTTTAAAAATATCCTCAGGTGATGATGAAAGAAAGCATGAGGTTAGCTATCTCCTAGGACAGTGATGGCGAACCTATGACACGCGTGTCAGAGGTGACACGCAAACTCATTTTTTGGTTGATTTTTCTTTGTTAAATGGCATTTAAATATGTAAAATAAATATCAAAAATATAAGTCTTTGTTTTACTGTGGTTGCAAATATCAAAAAATTTCTATATGTGACACAGCACCAGAGTTAAGTTAGGGTTTTTCAAAATGCTGACACGCCGAGCTCAAAAGGTTCGCCATCACTGTCCTAGGAAGAACAGTGTTGTTTTTGAGGCAAAGAACAGTCTACAGCGGTCGCCAACCTTTCGGACCTCACGGACCACCTCGGACCACCGGTTGGCGACCGCTGGTCTAGCAGCTAATGGTGCTAAGAAATTACTGGCTCTGCATGACAAGACTTTTAAGAAACATCATATTTTAAAAATACTGTGATTATTGTGTGTGTGTTTTTTAATGTAAGTTGTTTTTTTTTCTGCCCCAGTAATCCTTACCATGATGGTGAATTTGGCTTCGGCCATATATAAAAAAATTTTTAAAGGTATTTTATTGATTTTCAGAGAGAGAGAGAGAGAGAGAGAGAGAAACTTCCATACGAGAGTGAACATCCGAAATATAGACTAGCTGCCTCCTGCACACCCCCCATGGGAGATGGAGCCCACAACCCAGGCATGTGCCTTGACCAGGAACTGAACCAGCAACCTTTTGGTACACGAGATGACACCCAGCTGAGCTCTGCTGGCCAGGGCCAACTACCAATTTTTAACACTTGATCAAAGTGTGCTTTTCGGATACTTTCCTTTGTCACCCAGGTATAGAGGCTATTGCCTCAAACCTCCACTGTGATACACTCTGTTCCATTTATGGTTTCCCGAGGTGAATAAATTATCTGTCCACTCCAGGAGACACAGTGGCCTTGTCACTTAAGAAGTTCCTAAAGCAAGACACATACGATGTGCACCTTTCTCTGTCTGACCGTGGCAACAAGCAACAGCTGGCAGTGATCAAGGCCACCGTGTGCGACTGCCACGGCCACGTGGAGACCTGCCCCATACCCTGGAAGGGGGGCTTTCTCCTGCTCCCCATCCTGGGGGCCGTCCTGGCTCTGCTGTGTGAGTACCAGTGCCCTTTCCCCTCTAAGGATGGGGTAGTTAGAAAACCTGATTCTACACTGAACTTCTGGGACCAAGGGCCGCCAGCATTGCCCATCTCTTCCTTAAACTCCGAATTCCAGGAGTGTCATTCAGTCAGTAGAAAAGGAACATCAGCTAGAAGAGTCCCATCCCTACAAAGGAGAATTTCCCTAAGACCAGTACCCTTAATAAGGGAAGACTGACAATAAATGATGTAGAATTGTAGATGGGGATGAAGTCACAGTGCTGCCAGGAGGAGGCGACACTGAGCTGAGACTTGAAGGGTGAGAGCCTTGCATGTGCATAGAGAGTGTTCCAGGCAAGGGAAAAGCCCGGAGGCTTTTCTGAAGTGGGGGACCCGCTGGGTATATTTAAGGAGCTCCGAGGAGGCCACTGTGACTAGACCTGGGTGGGGGAGAGGGAGGGATGGGAACAGGCCAGGGCCAGATCCTGTACACCTTGATGAGTTACAGGTGTTCCTAGGTGCAAGGGAGTGATTGAAGTGTGTTACGCTCTGGCTACTGCGTGGAGGGATCTAAAACTAGATGGGGCTCTGAGAGTCTGGGGGTCCTGTGTGGTTGTGGGGGACCGTGAATATTCACACTTCCCCACCCTTTCAGTCCTCCTGGTACTGCTCCTCTTGCTGGTGAGAAAGAAGCAGAAGGTCAAGGAACCCCTTCTGCTCCCAGAAGACGACACCCGTGACAACGTCTTCTACTATGGCGAAGAGGGGGGTGGCGAGGAGGACCAGGTAGGGCATTGGGAGACCTGGGGTGTGGGGCCACTGGTCAGGGGTGGTCAAGTCAACCAACTAACCATGTTACTTAGCTACATTGACCAGACCCTGGCCTAACATAACATCTCGGGCCATACAAAATTATCAACTTAAAAATCAGCCTGCTCTACCTGGTCCATTGCTGTGGTCTCTTTGGCCCCAAATAAGGTGACCTTCAGCCTGGATGTGGAGACTAGGGCTTTCAGAAATCACAGACGTTTCTGTCTTCTCAGACCTACCCATGAACCAGAACATCCAACTGGGAGCAAAGTGGGGTGAGATGTAGATGGTGGGGGAGCAGGGGAGTCCTTCTCAATCTCATGCTCTCCCTTCTCAAAGGACTATGACATCACCCAACTCCACCGGGGTCTGGAGGCCCGGCCCAAGGTGGTTCTCCGCAACGATGTGGCGCCAGCCTTTATCCCCACGCCCATGTACCGCCAGCGGCCAGCCAACCCCGATGAAATCGGCAACTTCATCACCGAGGTGAGCATGGGGGCCGGCCTAGGGCAGCCCTGTACTCAGGCTCCAGTGGCACAGGGGAAAGAGCATGGGCCAGAGTCTTGGCTCTTGGTTCAAATCCTGACTTCACCACCAACCAGTCGTGTGACCTCTGGCACCTTTGAGTAATGTCTGTGCTTCTGTCTTCTGCTTTATGAAACCCTAGCTTGCAGAGTGGTAAAGAATGGATTAGGAATCATTTACTCATTTATTCAACAAATACAGGGTGGGGCAGAAGTGGGTGTGCGGTTTTGAGTACCCAAAACAGTTTATTCTTATTTATTCGTTATTGTATTATTTTCCATATGAACAACTGTAAACCTACTTTGCCCCACCCTGTATAGTGGTTGTTAGGAAAAAACTGGAGCCAGAGAACCTGGGTTTGGATTTCTGAAAGTGCCAGGTGTTCCTGGTGTGGAGTCGGTTGGGACCTGTGTTACAGGTCGCTTTAAGGATTGGATGCATAAGCACCTGGAACAGGGCTAGCATGGTGCCTCCCAAGCTGCCCTCCCATTGCAATCTCCTGGGGACGTCAAAACTGATGCGTTGGACTCTCCCCACCCCCCTACACCCAAGATTGTGATTTAATTGCCCTGGATCATACCTGGGCATTGGAATGTTTTAAAGACTCCCAGGTAATTTAAGTTTGGGAACCACTGACCGGCACCTCCCATGTGTTAGGTCAGTGGTCGGCAAACTGCAGCTGGCGAGCCACATGCGGCTCCGTGGCCCCTTGAGTGTGGCTCTTCCACAAAATACCACGTGTGGGCACGCATGTACAGTGCGACTGAAACTTCGTGGCCCATGCGCAGAAGTCGGTATTTTGTGGAAGAGCCACACTCAAGGGGCCAAAGAGCCGCACGTGGCTCGTGAGCCGCAGTTTGCCGACCACTGCGTTAGGTAATGCTAGCGATTGTGGCTAGTAGCTGAGTGCCTCCAGTGTTCTTAATTCTAGTCACACATTTGAAGAATCTTGAAAAATATCAATGCCAGGGACACGGGCATCTGTTTTTATGGGCTCTGATATTTTTGGCTCCCAGGGTTGTAAGAACCACTGAACTAGGTATATAGGAGGTAGATGATATGAGCCTGGTACCTCAGTAACAATCAGTAAATGGAGGTTTTTAATAGGAAGGGTGGATGGGTGGGTGCATGGATTGGGGAGTGCAAGGAAGTAGCAGTGGGCAAAGGGCTCAGGGGCAGCCAGGATACCTCACCCTGGCTTTTGACCCCTTCTGGCTCAGTCTGCTCTTCTGCATAAAAGGCAGCTACACTTCTTGCTTTCCAGAAGTAGCCTGAGCGTATTTGAGGGCCGTGCTAAAACAAAAGCATCTGGGGAAAGTACCTGGAGTGGTGGGTTTAAGAAGACACCTTGGAGCTAAATACCTGCAGCTTTTTCCTTAGATGAAGTCAGTTTCTGGAATGTCTCTGGGTATTGGACAGTTTGCAAATAGTGTCTCATTCAACCCCTATGGCAACTCTGCAGGGTAGGAATCCCATCATCATCCTCGTTTTACAAATAAGGAAATAGTGTTCCGCTGTTATGCCAGGTACTATTCAGTAAGCACTTTACATGCGTTCATTTATTCCTCTAAAACTATGTGAAGTCTCCCCATCTCAGAGATGAGAAAAAAGCAGCATAGAGAGGTTAAAGGACCTGCCCTACGTCACATGATAGTGTGTGAAGTCTGAGTTCTGGCTTCAGCCCTCTGATGTCGGGGTCCCTGCCCTTCACCGTGCTGGCCTGTCACGCTGAGCACTTGCTGTATGCCGGGCCCCGTGCCGAGCTCATTGCATGATTTCATGTCAACCTTCAAAACCTCAAGGGAGGGGAGAAGTGGCTTCGCAAGTGAGGAAATGCAGGCTCAGCCCAGTGAACCAACTTGCCTGAGTCCTCGCAGCTGCCAAGTGTGGGATCCCGCGGCTCTTAACCACCTGCTCTCTGTCGCTACAGAACCTGAAGGCGGCCAACACGGACCCCACAGCCCCGCCCTATGACTCCCTGTTGGTGTTCGACTACGAGGGCTGCGGCTCTGAGGCGCCCTCGCTGAGCTCCCTCACCTCCTCGGCCTCTGACCAGGACCAGGACTATGACTATCTGAACGAATGGGGCGGCCGCTTCAAGAAGCTGGCGGACATGTACGGGGCTGGCCAGGATGACTAGGCCTCTGGCCAGCAGGGCCCAGGGCTGCACGGCGGGCCCAGCTGCATCTGCAAAGGGGCTCAGTCCCCCCTCAGCCCAGGACTCTGAGCTGTTGAGAAGTGGCCTTAGCAACTTGCAGGGAAGAGGCCTCGAGTCTGACAGCAGATGGGTTGGGTCTCAGCCCTTCAAACATGGGCCGTTGGACTTCAGCACTGAAACCTCGCAGCCTCGGGCTGGGTGCCTCGGAGGCTGAATTTTCAGGAGTCTCTTCCCTGCCATGAAATGCTCAGCCCTGTGTCCTGACGCCCCAAGATACTGCTCTCTCTGGAATGGACCTTTCCCCTTAGGAAGAGGCTGCTTTTAACAGCCCGGATTTTTTTTTTTTTTTTTTTAATGCTATTTTCAAAAAGTTAGAGGCGGGTCCTCAGCGGTCCCCTGGAGCCTTCAGAGCCCAGCCCAGAGCTGCTGGGCTCTCGGCCTCACACATTTCTCTTTGCTCTCCAGGCCCGAGGCCTCCTAATCTGAACCGATTGCTGCGTTTTTATACTGAGCGTGTCTAGGTTGTCCTTTATTTTTATTTTCCCCGTGGAGTGCTGTAGACGAAGGGTGATGACAATCGGGTAAATGTACTAGAACTTTTTTATTAAAGGAACTTTCCCAGAGGTGTCAGGGGAGTGAACTCCTTTTTTAAGTGGTTTTATTGATTCACATTCACATACCATACCATTCACCCACTGAAGTGTAAAATTCAATGGTTTTTAGACTTCAGAGTTGTGGGAGGGGAGTGAGCGCTCACCCCGCCGGCTTCACCATAGCTTCCGCACTTGGTAGAGGAAACTCAGGATCCCTTTGCAGGCCCAGGTGGGGACAGACCTGCTTTCCTCCCTGTGGATTCAGTCTCCCGTCTGTGAGAGAACCAGTTAACCTCCTGACCCCTGAGCTGAGCCCCACCAGGGCTGCCGGGGACTTCATTTCTTATGGGGCGTATGTACCGCGTGATTTCCTCTGCCATGGGCTGTGTTGAGAGACAGGTTGGGGTTGGGGGCAGCTGTGCTAATTCCCAGCATCTCTTAACCTCTGCCTGCCTCAGAGGTTTCATGCATAAAACGAGGTGGTCCTGTGGAGGGTAAGTGAATTCACGTGTGGCACACGGTGCTATTTGTGTTCATCGGTAACGACTACCAGTTAGTCCCTTATGAGGCCTGGACAGCAGTTCATTCACTTCAATGATTTCCTTTGAACCCATCCTTGCAGTCACCCTCCGAGGGGATTTCCCTCCTTTGGAAAAGAGCCTTATTGTATTTCTTTTAAATGACGCCCGACCATCATCAAAATCAAGACAGACAGACAGACAGACAGCTCACTCTGCATGTCAGCGAAATCGAACACTCCCGACAGCGCCCAGCCACGGATGCAGGGATAGGGCCGAAGAGGCAGCAGGCAGAGAACCATGCACGTGGACCTTGGTTCAAGAAAAATTTCAGTGTTTTCTTTGCAATGAACTGACAGGATAGAATCTGACGTGAAGCTGAAAAGATGGCTGACGTTGAAATAAACGTTTTCTTCCCACAAGAGTGACCCTCTGGAAAGCAGGTCCTCCAAGTGCAGTCCCTGGGCCACCAGCAGCCACGTCACCGGCAGAATCAAACTGCAGGCAGGACCCTGGTGGCTGCTTTAACAAGCCTTCCCGGTGGTTCTGATGCAGGCGCAAGGTTAAGACGAAGGCTCCGAAGGACGAGGCTCAGGGTGTCCGGAAGCCTCAGACCCAGGCCCTGGATGGGGAAGTGAAAAGAGAAATAAGGTAAGAAACCTCACCCGCCCTTGGTCCTTAGCACCGTAGCCCACAGTCAAGGCCGCTTCCTGTCTCTCCCCCGAGCTTCTGCCTCTGGCTCCTGCGGCCTCAGATTCCCCTCCACCAGGGCCCTGCTGCTTTGGCTGATAAGGTGGTTTGGGAGGATTAGGTATCTCAGCCAGCAAACACCTGCTGCCCCTTATCTTAAACTCTTCTCAGGGAAGCTTGAATAAAGCCTGAAACCCTATCTTTACTGGAGACTAATCATAAAACCAAACAGCCACTGTTTGGGCTGGCCTTCCTTCCCCTGAGATGGATAGTGGGGGTTGAGGAGGAAAAGCAGCCTTTCCTAGCCACGCCTGGGCCCTGGGTGGATCTGGATTGCCCGAGTAGTGGAACCAGTCACCAGCCCCGGTGACTTGGAAGGACTAAGCCTGGGCTCTGCGATGGGAATGGCCCTGAGGTCACTCGCACCCCGGGCCTGCTTCTTGTCTGCAAAACGGGATCTTAGGACTAGTCTTTGGGGCCTGTAATAAGCCAACATAAGCCACCAGTGCTTAACCACTCAGAGGGGGTGCCAACTGGAACCAGGGCGACCATCGACCAGTGGCCACCTGATTGTTTGATTTCCTATCTCTTGAGTATTAATTATTCACATTTTTGTGGTTCACCAGTTGGGTGTGCATCCTTCCAATCTTTCTCCCTATGCCTTACATAGGCATTTTGCAATCTGTCTTCTCCTAACAGGACATACAAGCAGGCTGCCTTATTGTCTCTAATGCATTCAGTTTAGATACGTTAGCATTTACTTAATCTAGCCACCATCCATGGACATGACTGATTCTATTTTTTGCCTTTAACACTGTTAAACTCCCTGGAGCATCCATCTCTGCAGATGCTTCAAAACTAGTCTTCCACCAGCCAGGGAGGGCTGGGGGTGGGAGAGACCATGGTCCTGGTTGGGATCAAGGCTGCCTGATTCTGAATGGAGGGTTCAGTCTGGGCTGATGGCTTGGTGCTGAAAGGACCCCTCAGGCTCATTCTATTCAATGACCCCCCCTCCACCCCCATCTCCATCCCACAGACTTTTAACCCAAGTTCAACAAAAAAAGATGAAGTGACTTAGTTGGAAGAAGGAGTTGGGGTGCTCAGAGACCCACTCCTTAGCCTCATCCTCTCAATATTGCTCCTTAAGAGCCCCCCAATTCAGAGCATTTTGAAAACCGCCTCCAGGCTACCCCTGTCATTTTTCAGGTGGCGAAAGACAGAGGTGCCAAAAGTGGGCACTCCCCAAGACCCCTCTAGCAGGGCAGAGGTGGGCTGAGCCCAGGCCTCACTTCTCACCATGCCTTTTCCCTGTGGCTGACTAATGGCACTTTTTTTTTTTTTTGTACCAAAGACGTCAGTCACCCTGGGAAGCCCCTTTGACAGCCCCACACCCTGTATGTCCAGTTCCAGACTCAATGGAACTCCATGGGGCCAGCTCCTTTGGGCTGAAGGCAGAGCCTACCTCCCACTGAAACAATCCACCAAGGAGGTGTGATTCAGGGCACAGTTCGAATCCCAGCACTTCCAGGCAGGACAACTTCTTAGACAAATCACTGTACCTCTCTGTGCCTCACTTTTCTCATCTGGAAAATGGAGGGAAAAAGGAGTTCATATCCGTAAAGTGCTTAGAAGGTGCCTGGCATACAAGCGCTGCATAAGTGTTGTAGTTATCACTACTGTGGTTGAGGGACTGGCGGCCGGTAAGCTCCTTTACCTCCACACTCACACTTCGGGTGGAGACTGCCCTTCCCACCCTAAGCCAGACATTCCCTGCAGGCCCTTCCCCTCACGCCCAGCAGAGGGCACCATCCACCTGAACCACAGGGTGGCTGGTGAGCCTCCCACCTTGGCAAGGAAGGGAGAGGTCTGCTGGAAGGGAAGGAGCCCCAGGGCAAAGCAGTCACAGTGGCTGCCACACCCCAGGTCCAGGAGTCAGCTGTGTGCCAGGAACTGCCTCGGACACTGGTGACGATGGCAGTGGCAGCAGCAGCGCTCAATTATAGGCGGTGCCCTTCACATGCCTGGAGTCAGTTACACACTCTCCCACTCACAGCCTTGGGGAGAGAGGGTTTATGGTTCCCTTTTTAAATAGAAAGTTAGGGTAGGAGAAATTAACGACCATACGTAGCCAGGAATTGACAGTTTGGGGGGTCCAGGTTCCTTTGATTTCAAGTATGGGCTCGTTTTACTATCCTATATAATAAAAGGGTAATAGGCAAATCAAATGGCAGATGACTGGTCGCTATGACGTGCACTGGCCACCAGGAGGCAGACGCCCAACGCGGAAGCTGCCCCCTGGTGGTCAGTGTGCTCCCACGGGGTGGAGGGAGGTGGGTAGCACTGCTCAGCCAGAAGCTGGGCTGATAGCTGGCTAGTGCAGCTGCAGTGGCAGGATGACCGCTCCCCACGGTCCACTAAGCCATCAGTTGGACATCCCCCGAGGGCTCCCGAACTGCGAAAAAGGGTGCAGGCTGGGCTGAGGGACCATGTATCCCGCCGCCGCCGCCGCCCCCCCCCCCCCCCCAGTGCATGAATGTCGTGCACAGGGCCTCTAGTTGAGAATAAGACTCCAGCCCAGCTCAGTGGTTGAGAGTTGACCCATGAACCAGGAGGTTGCAGTTCAATTCCGGGTCAGAGCACATGCCTGGGTTGTGGGCTCAATCCCCAGTAGGGGACATGGAGGAGACAGCCAATCAATGATTCTCATCATTGGTGTTTCTCTCTCCTCTCCTTTCCTCTCCAAAATCAATAAAAATATATTTCTTAAAAAAGAAGGAAGATGAAGTTGGCAAGGGGCATAGAAAGTACAGACAGTCCTCCGGTTACTTCGGACTCGATGTACGTTGTTTCGTGGTTACCGCTCTCCATCTCCCATTTATTTATAATTAAAAAAAAAAGTTTCGTCATTTCAATGTATGTACATACGTGCTTTATGTTTTTTATTATTTACCACAATAAAGGTCAGGAATTGTTATCTTTCTTTTAAATTTTTTTTTACTGTTTCACTTCATTGCTGCTGTGTATGTGTCCATGTGAATGACATAGGTGCCTATGTAGGTGGGTTCCGACTTAGCGCGAAAATCGAGGTAGGAACACATCTCCCACGTAACCCGAGGGCCTACTGTAAGGGGCTGGGCTTGGGGGCTCAGTTCCAGTAATCAGGGAAGGCTTGTTAAGAAGGTGTCATTTAAGCAAGGACTGGAGGCTATTGGAGAGCAAGTGTGCAGTATGTCTAGGTAAAAGGAGCCAGTGCAAAGGCCCTGAGGCAGGAGCATGCTGGTGGGGCTCAGCAGGGTGTGGCAGGGACACCAGCATGGCCGGGGCGAAGAGACAGAGTGCAGTGGGAGAGAGGTCAGACAAGCAAAGGGCGGGGCTCAGGGTGCCCATTCCTGGGCCTCGTCCACGCCTGGGCTGGAGGCTCAGTTCAGGGCAAGGCCTGAGAAAAGGCCTGACTCAGTAACCTCAGCTCCATCCAGGAGCTGGAGAAACCTGATTCTTCTCTGCTTCATCCTCCGTCACCGAGGAGGCAGCCGGACCTGTCGGGGCCTGCAGACAGCTGCAGAGCCGGCTGGCGGGCGCTGCGGGATTCTCTCTCTCGGGCCCTGACTGAAGGGAGAGCCTGTCAGAGAGGAACCAGGGCTGGTGGGGCAGAGGCCTGGCGAAGAGTGAGCCCCCGGAGGGTGCAGACACGGTGACTCACCAGCCTGACCCCCTCTAAGCCTCCGTTTCCTCGAGAGGGCACCTCTCTCAACGGGCTGAAAGGAGGCGGCTGTGAAATAATGTTTGAGAAGCACTCAGAGCTGTGCCTGATGAGCAGTTAGGGTTCAGTAGCGGTAACTGCTACTCTTATTGTTGCTGTTTCTTGTTATCAAGCCTTCTCCAAGTTAGGGGTGGGCCGGGAGCTGCCCTTCCATTCCCAGCAGGCTGCAAGGGTGTGGCGGCCCGAGGGGAACCTGAGAGAGGGTGGTGGGTCAGGAATGCTCCTCCTGGGTTCCATCCATTCCTGTCCCCACTGCCTTCCAGTAAACCAGGGCCAGCTGATGGGGCAAGACAGAGCAGTCCTCCGTGTGTCACCCCGGGACCTGACAGCCGAGGCATTCTGGCGAGATGATGCCAAGTAATTACAACGGTCATTAGAGCTTCCATGAGTTACCTACTTGCCAGGTGCGAAAGTTTCACTCCAAATCGAAATCGCGGTGTTAAATGTCCCATAAGTCTGCACAGGATCTGACCCCATGGCTCTGGGACCTCATCTCCTGCTGCTGTCTCTTCTCACTCACACCCTTGCTCTGGCTCCATCAGCTTCCTACCCTTCTCAGAATAGTCCAGGCTGCCTCCCACCTCAGGGCCTTTGCACTTGCCGTGCCCTCTGCCCGCTGTGCCATTCCCCCAGGTACCTCAGGGCCCCCTTCCCTCCTGCAGGCACCACCTGATGTCAGCTTGTCACCTCTGCTTGCATCAAGGAGAGAGTCCCCCTCCTTTTTGGGCTTAGCCAGTCTCTCACGACCTTCACCAGAGGAAGAAGCCTGGGATGTAATGGCATGCTTCTGTTGTCATTGTTTTCATACTTTCTCGTGTGACAAAGGATGCTGGTTTTCCATGCACAATAGTGTTCATGTTTTGAATTTAAAATACGTATCTTTTAAGTTTTAAATAGTGAGTCCATTTAGTGAAATGATATTAAGTAAAGATTAGTGAAGGTAGATCTCAGGGATGCCATGAACCGCGAAGGTGGCACTTCAAAGAAAGAAGTTGGGAAATGTAAGTCCCTGTTGTGTTTTATCTCATAGGTTTCTTTTCGAACAGTGTGCACTTTCTTTGGGGAGAGTCAGTTTACATCCAGAAAGTAAAAGAAGACTCAAATGCTAACCTGCGTATTAAAAGTTACTATATGCCGAAACCGGTTTGGCTCAGTGGATGGAGCGTCGGCCTGCGGACTGAAGGGTCCCGGGTTCGATTCCGGTCAGGGGCGTGTACCTGGGTTGCGGGCACGTCCCCAGTGGGAGATGTGCAGGAGGCAGCTGATGATCGATGTTTCTCTCTCATCGATGTTTCTGGCTCTCTGTCTCTCTCCCTTCCTCTCTATAAAAAATCAATAAAATATATTTTTTAAAAAAAAGTTACTATAGTTCAGGGAAGAGTGAGAGGGAACTATGGGAGCTGGGAAAATCCAGGCAGGCTTCCTGAAGGAGGAAGCTCTTGGAATTGGCCTTGAAGGATGTGTGGCAGTTGGATAAGGGGCTGAAAGAAAGGAGGAGAGAGGCAGGGAAAGAATGGTTTATTAGAATTTTCGGATGAGAAAGGAAGAGACTTGGAGAGTCCCATGTTTTCTCTGGCCATTGACTTGTTACACAAATGAGAAAACAGGGTGGTTCGAGCAAGTGGCTAAGGAGAGCCCAGGCTGGTTCGGGTCTTGGGATCTTGTTCCACGACTGAAAAGACAGGACCAGCCTGGGGGAGAAGAGATGACGAGGGAAGACACTGGGCTGGAGGCAGCAAGGAGCCTCCTGGACTGTGGAAAAGGAGGGAGCCCCCAAGAACGGTGGGCAGCACAGCCGAGTGTAAGTGTGGGCTCTGAAGGCCAGTGCCTGGGTTCGAGTCCTCTGCCATTCACGACAAGTTACCGTCTCTGTAGGATCAGTTTCCCTTCCCATGAGACGGGGTAACAAGTACATGCCTCACGAAGTTGCTGCAACAAGTCAATGCATGTAACGCACGCAGGGCGGGGCTTAGCACAGAGCAAGCACTCAATAAATAGTAAGCCTTATGGTTTTTATGGCAGTCATGCACCACATAAAGATGTTTAAGGGACCACATATATGTTGGTGGTCCCATAAAATTATAATGGAGCTGAATTTCCTGTAAGAAATGGAAGGATGTGTGTGGCTCAGGAAGGAATTCTTTTCTCTGAACAGAAGCATTACCGGTGGGGCTTGGCATTAGAGTCTCTCTCACCTCGGCATTTTTGTTTGTTTGTTTTTTAGAGAAAGACATCGATTTGTTGTTCCACTTATTTATGCATTCATTGGTTGATTCTTTTTTTAAAAAAATATATTTTATTGATTTTTTTACAGAGAGGGAGAGAGAGGGATAGAGAGTTAGAAACATCTATGAGAAACATCGATCAGCTGCCTCCTGCATGCCCCCTACAGGGGATGTGCCCGCAGCCAAGGTACATGCCCTTGACTGGAATCGAACCAGGGACCCTTGAGTCCGCAGGCCAGCGCTCAATCCACTGAGCCAAACCAGTTAGGGCATTGGTTGATTCTTATATGCGCCCTGACCGGGAATCGAACCTGCAACCTTAGCACATTGGGGTGATGCTCTAACCAACTGAGCTACCCAGCCAGCCAGCACCTCAGTTCTGAGTGCACGGATTACAGGCCGGCCGGCCAGCCACCGGCCTGGGTCAGCACAGGGGAGCCTGTCTCCCAGCGCTGGCATCCGAGGGCTCTACAGCCCCAGATCTAGACGCATGGTCTTCCGAGCGCGTGGCTCTAAGTTCTTTGTCGAGGACCCAAGGCCCTGCGCAGGACACGGGTCCACAGGAGCCTCCTTACAGGCATAAGTCACTGTCACCTTAGTGACAGCTTCCTGTGGTCGTGTGGAGCCAGCCTCCCCCTGTGCTTGGGAAATATTTTCAGGTTAGAATGATGTAAAGCACAGATAAGATTTACTTGTTCCGTCAATGCAGTGCCAGGGAGAGCCCTCTGCACCAGGCGGGGTCCGTGGAACCAAAACCAAACTTCCAACGTCAAAATTCTGAGTCTTCCGTTGCCCGTCCTCTCCGTGTTGGGTGACCCTCTTTGTTAACTGAAGACCACAGAGTTCCTGAATCTGACCCCTACTCCAAATGCAGGAGCCAAAGCCACGGGCCAGGAAAACCCCCTGCTCCTTTGTCTTGATCACTCCTTCCTGCTGGTCCTCGGCCACCTTTCAGGCCCCCCTCACCGTCACGGCCATGGTGATCGGCGCCTGCCCCAGCCAGTTCCTCCTCGGTATTTCCCATCAGTCCAGCCCACGGCCCTGTCCATGGAGCAGCACGGACAGCTTCGTGTGTTTTGTGTCTGACCTGCAGGAAGGCAGCAGGGGGAGGGCAGAAACAGGCGAACTCAAAAGATTCGCCGAGGACAGTCATGGGAGTTCTCTCTACGGTGGGTGTGGTGGGCAGACTTGCAGGATGTCTTACTCAAAGCCCTGTTAGCATTTGGAGAGATTGATTCCTCGCTGTGGGGGCTGTGTTGTGCCTTGTAGGATGTTGAGCAGCATCCCTGACCTCCGCCTGCTAGATGCTGGTGCTGGTAGCATCTCTGCCCAGTTGTGACAACCAACATTGTCTCTAGATGTTGCCAGATGTCCCAGGGGCGGGGGGGGGGGGCGGGCGGGCAAAATCATCCCTGGTTGAGGATCACTAGGCTACAGTAACTATGTCGGATAGAGAGCGAGGCATCCTGGGGCTAGCAAATGGGAAGCCGTTATACCCTTAGGCCCAAGGGGCAGGGGGAGGAAATGGCCTTTGAGACCCCATTGAGAGCAGGAGCCACAGAAGAGGGCCCATGTGACAGGAGCCATGGCCACAGGTTGCAGAATCGCCAAACAGCGTGGCAGGGGAGAGTCTGAACTCACTCTCCTCCCAGCCCCATCTCGGCTTTCTCCCGCAATTTAACCAGAACACGGAGCTGGGGCCAGTGCTGCTCACGGCGGGCGGGCTCCTGGCGCGCGGGGCAATGGGAGGAGCGTGGATCTGGTGGGCAAAGCGGACTTAACCTGAGCCGAAGACTGTGTCGTCCAAGTGGGGGTGACGGTGGCTGGGACAAAGAGACGGGCATGGGTGGAATGGACAGAAGTGAGTGGAATCGGGGATATTGGAGGATCCGGTGGCTGATTAGAAGATGTGGGCAGTGCGTGAGAGGAGGGAGTTAAGGATAAGATGTTCGGGTTTCTGGCCTGGATTGACAGTGGCGCCATTTTCTGAAATGAAAAAGAGAGGAGAGGCTGGGGAAGTGCAGTGGTGAGTTTTGCTTTTGACATGCCTGCACTTGGGACATTTTGAGGTGCTTATGGGACATGGACGTGGAGACGTACAGGGGCAGTTAGGTTCCCCTGGTTGGGGTTCTGGAGAGATCTGGGCTGCACGCAGGGGAGGGGGCCCTGGACAGGAGCTGGAGGGGCACTGGTGCCAGCTTCCCACAGCCTCTGCCCTGCCTCCCTGTGGAGATGGGAGAGGAAGTTGAGACCAGCTAGAGAGGAAGCAAGAGGAGAAGGGAAGGAGAAGTGGTAGGCTGCATGTCATGAAGGGAGCTCATCCCTTATTTCCTATTCCCATCTCCTTCCTCTCTGGGGTGCGCTCCTGGGGAGAGAAGTAAAAGCTGAGGGCGAGGCCCAAGTACAAGGCCTGAGGAGGGAGTCACCCCACGAGCAGCCTGGCAGTCCTGGGGGGAAGGAGGAGGTTTGGGGGAACAGTCATCTGCCCACCCCTGGTGCTTCCTGGCAGCCAGCGGTGAGCAAGCTTGGGGATGGAGGAAGCAAGATGCCCTGGGCCAGCCCCAGTGCAGATGGTCTAAGAGGGCTCTCCATCCTGGGTGACCCGTGAATCAGTGACTCTATGGAGGTTTCAGCAAGAGCAGCTAAAGGCTGTGAATAATGACCAGAACTTCGAAAGGAGTCACCCTGGCTGGGTAGCTCAGCTGGTTAGCGCATCATCCTGACACACCAAGGTTGGGGGTTCAGTCTCTCGCCAGGGCCCGTACAAGAAGCAACAAATGAGCAGAAATAAGTGGAAAAACAGATGGATGTTTCTCTCTCAAATCAATAAATAAAATTTCTGGGAAAGAAAAAACTTCAAAAGGAAATGATAGCCCTAGCTGGTTTGGCTCAGTGGATAGAGCGTCGGCCTGCTGATGTAAGGGCCCTGGGTTCGATTCCAGTCAAGGGCACATGCCTCAGTTGCAGGCTCCCAGCCCTGGTCCAGGGCATACAGGAGGCAACCAATTGATGTGTCTCTCTCACTTGATGTTTCTCTCTGTCTCTCCCTCTCTCTACCACTCTCTCTAATAATCAATGGAAAAAATATCCTCGGATGAGGATTAACAACAACAAAAACCACACCAAAAAAACAGGAAATGATAAGTAAAGCTACAATAATCGTCTCCTTGTCTTAAGAACCCTCTAAATGCCAGGTAGTCTTCGGAGCACTTTCTTCTATCCCAGTCCAATCAGGTGACCAGAGCAATCTGCTCTTTCTGAGAGAGAGACCTAACAACCGTCATTGTGCCCGATGACAAAGATGCGATGATCCCCGTTGGACAGGTGAGGAAACTGGGGCTAAGAAACATGGGGAAACCTGGCTGAGATCTGAACTCGGGACCTCCCAACTCCAAGATTCTTACCCAGTCCACCCACACATCAGCCTCCCTTCCATGCCACCCTCCTCCCTCTGCTGCTGGCCCTCCACCCCCCCTCATCCTCCTGAGATCTCTCCCCACCTCCCTCTGCCCCTCTCTCCCTCCTGAGGTCCCCCTCCGCTGCCCTACCTCTCCCCCCCCATGGAAATTAAGTCAAGATTGGGGGGAGGGGCGGGGTTGTTGCTGTTGGGGTTTTTTTTGGTAGACTACACTTAAGATCCTTGAGAAATATTTTAAATGTTGATCTCATGTAATTTTTTCCATTAAGGAAAAAACAATAAAACCAAGCCGTTCCACTTTTATATGTCACCCTCTTATTTATTTCCCTTAATAATGCAGTTGACCCTCCATCAAGGGAAACGCTTCCCTAACCCTCATCAACAAGCATATCAGGTTGCTCCTGCTCCTGCTGGCTGGGGTCGGGAGCAGGTTTATTTTCCAGGGACATTAGCCATCTCAGCTCCTGAGCCAACAGGGAGTAGCTTCAGAGTTTGGTTTCAAGTGCCCCAGAGGGCTGCTTACAAGCACCCGCCCTGCCTCTCTGTGCCCAGCAAGGTGCCTGCCTCCCAAGGACCCCTCCCCCATCTGTGCCAGAGTGACCTTTCCGGAACACGGGGGAGCTCGTCGTGCCCCTGAAACGCTTCTGTTCCGTTCCCATGACCAGCTACATAAAGTCCAAGAAGCATGTCATGTGAATCCTCCAACCTTGGCCTCAGTTGACCTTGCAGCCTGAACTCCTGCCCACCCCTCACCTCTCCCCACAAGCCCTGCCAATGCCCCTTCTCCCTTCCTGGAGTACGGGCTTGCCTCCTGCCTCACCTTTGCTTGTGCTGTTCTCCCTACCTGGGGTACCTTTCCTTTGCACCCCATCCCTCCCCAATATGATCAATTCTTTTTTTTCCCTCTTTTTTTTTGTTGGTCTTTAGGGAGAGAAAAGTGGAGGGAGGGAGAGAGAGAGAGAGAGAGAGAGAGAGAGAGAGAGAGAGAGAGAGGGAGAGAGAGAGGGAGAGAGGAAGAAAGAGAGAAAGAGAGAGAGAGACAGAGAGACAGAGAGACAGAGACATTGATTTGTTGTTACATGTATTTTGGTTGATCTTTATATGTGCTCTGACTGGGGATTAAACCTGCAAACTTGGCATATCGGGACGATACTCTAACCAACTGAGCTACCGGGCCAGGGTGAAAAATCTGATCGATTATTACAAGCATTTCATCTGCAAAGCCTTCCACAATTCCGGGAGTGTCCGAATTAGCTGTTCCCTTGACATTTCCCCCCTTCCTTTAGTAGATCTCATCAGAGTCTGGTTCATGTCCATCTCCCCAGGTAGACCCTCAGGCTCACTAAGTGTCTCCTCTGCCTTATTATATCCAGCCCACACTCACCCCTAACACCGAGCACAGTACCTGGGACTCAGGCAGGTTCTGCGAAATTGCTGAATTGAAATCCAAGACTGAAAACCTTCTCTGAATCCCATCTTGGTATTTCCAGTAAAGGGAATTAATGGCTGGTCTCTCATCTCTCAAAGCTACTTTGCCTCTTTGTTAGCCTACAGGGAACTTGGTCCCTGGCATGCTGTCACTTCTTCCAGGAAGCCTTCCAGGTTTGGCATCCCTCCTATGAGAATTTCCTTAACACTTGCCCTACTGCGCTCATCACTCTGAAGTGTAAATGCCTCTTTGCCTGCCCGTTTCCCCCACCAGCCTGAGGATACCTTGAGAGCAGGGCTGTGAGTCTAGCCCAGGGTAGGTACCTGGTGAGAGTTAACAACTGTAGAGCACTTTCAGCATGCTCAGCCTATTTTGGGTACTTTATATGTACTACTATTCAGCCATTAAAGTGCCAAAATAACCCCATGAGGTGTGTCATATTATCTAAAGCAGTGATGGCGAACCTTTTGAGCTCGGCGTGTCAGCATTTTGAAAAACCCTAACTTAACTCTAGTGCCGTGTCACATATAGAAATTTTTTGATATTTGCAACCATAGTAAAACAAAGATGTATATTTTTGATATTTATTTTATATATTTAAATGCCATTTAACAAAGAAAAATCAACCAAAATATGAGTTCACGTGTCACCTCTGACACGTGTGTCATAGGTTCGCCATCACTGATTAGAGAATCTCTAAAATTTGCCCGAAGTCACCCAGCTAGGAAATAGATGAACAAGGATTTTATTCCAAGCCATCTGACTCCAGTGCCAGCTCTTACCCACTGCACAACATTAATTGCATAACTGAGTGAACGGAAGCACCGCCAATGCTGAGGAACCCAGCACACCCTGGACTCCTGCTCATCCCCCCCCCAGGAGACAGAGACCCACGCCAGTCTGCAGGGAGTTGCCCAAATGCAAGGCCAAGATCTGTCCTAATAAAGAATTCTTGGTGAATAGCATTTTAATAAAGACCTGTTGTTCTCCTCTGCCCTAGAAGCCACCCCATTTCCTGCTGCCCCACAGGGAGGTCCTGGGAATGGTTAATATTGCTTTGCTGATGAATAACCTCTGGAGTGGCTTTAGTAACAAAAGACCTCGCAGCACCAGGCCTGCAGCCAGACCTCGCAAAGACCGTCCTCCCCCTCCTCGCTGGTGGGCACAGTATGCAGCGGGGGACAAAGGTGGGTTTACAGTCGCGTATATGGGAAATAATACAATAGTTAATAAATAATAATACAAGAATAAACTCGTGTTTCACATACAACAGTAAACCTACCCTGTATGGCTCAAAAACCTGAAATGTGCACCTAATATTTGACCCAGTAAATCCACTTGGAGAAATTTATCCTAAAGATTTATTCGTACAATCCTCACTGTTCCTCATAACATTGTTGATAAGAATAAACATGAGGGGGGGAAAACCCAGGTCCACCAAAAAGGGAATTAGCTTCATAAATTATAGGCATCTAAACAGTAGGAAATTGTACAGCCATTAAAATGCTATTGGAAATCTATATTTATTGATGTGTCAGGCTGTCCATGAACCGGTACTGAGTAAAAACTTGGGTTACTCTGTAGAATCGGTCAAGAAAGGTAGTTTATTCCACAGAAAGTGGTACCAGTAGTTGCCCTTGGAGAGGGGAACAGAGAGGAAGATTTCTTCATAATTCTTTTAAAATATGTTTTTATCGATTTCAGAGAGAAACATCAATGATGAGAGAGAATCCTGCAGGTCCCCTACTGGGGATCGAGCCCACAACTAGGGCATGTGCCCTGACCAGGAGCCAAACCGGTGACCTCTTGCTTCACGGGTCGACGCTCAACCACTGAGTCATACTGACCAGGCGATGTTACATTTTGAAATCCATTATCTTGTCAGTGGGCACCTGGGTTTCCCCGATTCTGCTGTTATGAATAATGCATCTTGTACGGGTCTCCTGCTGTGCCTGTTGCAGGTGCTTCCTCTGCTGAAATGCTGAGGATTGAGCTCTCTGGGGTGCTGGTTTGTGAATGTTGGTTTTACTAGAATTGTTCATTACACTCCCACAGCACATCAAGGGACGGTTGATGATTATGTTCTAAGTGATCTGTTTTAGTTGGACTTATTCATGTGGGCAACTGAATGAATTGGGAGACTTACTCCCTTTCACTCCTTTCAGACTTGGTACCAGGTGCCTGTATTACTCAGATGAATATAAAACACAATGATGTCTTTGTCTGAAGAGACAAAGGTTGGATATAGCTCAAAACGTCAACTGTGGTTAACGCTAGGGTAGTAGGTGATTTTTTTTATTTTTCTCCTTTTTGTTTATCTCTGCATTAAACATTGTTTCTACTGAGAATATTTATTACTTATACTAGAGGCCTAGTGCACAAAATTCATGCACTTTAGGGGGTGGTCCCTTAGCCTGGCCTGTGCTCTCTGGCAGTCCGGGACCTCTTAGGCGATGTCTGACTGCTGGCTTAGGCCCGACTCCCCCGGGGATTGGGCCTAAGCCGGCAGTTGGGCATCCCTCTTGCAATCCAGGATCCCTCGCTCCTTACCACCCACCTGCTTGCTCCTTACCGCTCAGTTCGTGCTCTTTAGCGCTGCAGCAGAGGCGGGAGAGGCTCCCATCATCGCCACTGTGCCCGCCAGCCGTGAGCCTGGCTTCTAGTTGAGTGGCTGCTCCCACTGTGGGAGTGCACTGACCACCAGAGGGCAGCTCCTGTAATGAGCCTCTGCCCCTGGTGGTCTGTGCACGACCAGATGTTCTGGTTGTTCTCTCATAGTGGTCGCTTAGGCTTTTATTATATAGATAATTTTTTAAAAGAAAGAGGGAAGCTATATGGTACTCAACATTAGTTGTTAGGTAAATACAAATTGAAACCACAATAAAATACCACTACACAATTATTAGAATGGCTACCATTTAAAGACTGACCACACCACACGCTGGAGGAGATGTGGAGCAGCTGGAGGTCTCACACATTGCTGATGGCACTACAGAATGGTACGGCCACGTTGGAGAAACACTTTGGCAATTCCTTACAAAGCCAAACATGATAACCAAGTGATCCTGCAATTCTACACCTAGATGTTTACCCAAGAAAAATGAAAACATATGTTTATACAAAGACACATGAATGCTCCTAGAAGCTTTATGCATAATAACCTAAAACTGGAAACAGCCCAAATGCCCATTAACTGGTGAATTCATACAATGGTATATTGCTAAACGAAAGAGAGAGAGAGAATTACAAATCCAGGGAGAGGCAACTGTAGGTTTTCAGTTATGAGTACATGAAACACAGTTTATTCTTTTTTTTTTTTTTTAATTGATTTTTTACAGAGAGGAAGGGAGAGAGATAGAGAGAAACATCGATGAGAGAGAAACATTGATCAGCTGCCTCCTGCACATCTCCCACTGGGGATATGCCCGCAACCCGGGTACATGCCCTTGACCGGAATCGAACCTGGGACCTCTCAGTCCGCAGGCCGACGCTCTATCCACTGAGCCAAACCGGTTTCGGCACACAGTTTATTCTTGTATTATTATTTATTAATTACTGTATTTTCCATGCAAACATTGCTGATACTGGTATAGTTCTTTCATAATATAATAATAACAATAATAGCAATCATGTTTTGTAAAGTTCTTCATTGAGCATGGAGAGTGCTTTGCAGGTACTAGTTAATTTCATCCTCACACCACTTGTAAGAGGTGGGAATGTTGTTTCCTCCATTTTATTAAGGAGAAAACCCAGGTGCCCAGAGTTTATGTAATTTTAAAGTCAGTACAGCCCAGTATCCCCAGGGTTTGAACCCCGTATTCTCTGTCCAGGGCCCAAACTCTTACCCATCACACTAAACCAACTGAGGTGCCTTAGACAAACTTTATAATGTCCTCCAGGGCCCTCAGTCCCCTGAGATGAACCAAAAGTAGCTAAGGTGGCACATGACAGCCACCCTTTACGCATATTGCTTACCCCGTGCCAGGCATTGGTCCGGACCTGTACCAGCTAACTTGGTTCCTAGAAAATCCTAAATGGGAGGTTGTACTACATCACCAACCCATTTAGTAGATGGGGAGCTTGAGGCACAGAGCCAAGAACTTGCACATAGCCAGGAAGTGGTAGAGGTGGGATCTGACCCCAAGCAGCCTGCCTTCAGGGTTCGTATTCTTAAACACTGCCCAGCCTGCCTTGTGGGTGGCTTTTCAGTATAGGCTACAGCCCAACAACAGTTTCCTCAGGAATGGGATGAGGCTGTGGTTTCATTCCCTGTGAAGCACATGCTGGGGTTGCCTGCTGGGTCCCAGGTTGGGGGGCATGCAGGAGGCAGCTGATCGATGTTGATCTCTCTCTACCTCTCTCTCCTTCCCTCTTTCCTTCCCCCTCTCCCTGTCCCTTCCTCTCTAAAATCAATAAAAAATATTTTAAAAAGAATGGGATGGGGAAAAGAAAGGATCACAAGTGAAGAAAATTTCTTGCACATAAGGCTATTTTGGACTCCTGGCTTTTAAATTTTTGTTTTCATGCGTTTTTAGATTTTTAGGTCACACCATGACTAAGTCCTGTCCACTAAGAGGAAGCAGACTGCGACCCCTGCCCCAGCAGGTACAGGCTGGAAACTGGCATGTCACATGAAGGAAGTGTCTTCTTGGACCTTGGTGGGCTCTGGAGGGTGTGGCTCTGGGGGGGGGGGGGGCAGGGCTTCCGCCCCCAGAGGCAGGCACCAGGCCCACCACGCTGCCCCCATTTTGAGCTCCTTGGTCAGAGAGGACCCCACAGCCGCAGGGGAGTGGCTTCCTCCTGATGCAGGGCCATCAGGCTGTCGCTTGAATGTTCGCTTTTATATCCAGTATCTATTTGCTCTTCCCTGGGTGGCAGCACCATCATTTCCCTTTAGGAGACACAGTCCCCTGACCCTTAGTCCCTTAGTCCTGGGAAGCTGATGCCCACGGCCCAGGCTTGGCCAATCAGAGCCACGCAGCGATCTCTCTGGCCGCAGTACCCGTTCAGAGGTGTGCACATGAGCCAAGTCAGGGCATAAAAGTGAAACCTGAGACGTTCGCTGTACCTATTAGGGAAGCATAGTTCTTTGTGACTGGGATTGCTAAACCAGTAGGTTGGGAGCCTGCCTCTGCCTTGGTAGGAGAAACTGAGTAGAAAAGTACACATGGAGGAAAGCAAAGACAAAACAAGACAGTTCCCTGACCACATATTGTGACCACCTGGAGCCATCCGTGCCTGAATTCCATCCATACGACCTTTTTAGTGCATGGGCCTCAGGTTTCCTTTTTCTGCATAGCCACTTCTGTTTCTGGCATTTACTACCCAAAGTGACCAATGCAAGTGCCAAACTGGGTGAGGAGTCTTAAGGCTCAGATTTGAGTCGAGGTTTCACTACTTACTAGATCTTGAGACGTCCTGTATTTCAGTCCCTTCGGCTGTGAAATGGAAATGGTGTCGCTGCCTGTAATACAGTGTTGTGGTGGAAAATCCAATGAGCACAGAGAGGAAGTGCTTTGTAATCTGTAAGTGCTTTGCAAACAAGTGGGCAGTCTCTGTCATGCGTGGTATTCAAAGGTGAAGGTGCCCGACCGGTGTGGCTCAGTGGTTGAACATCAACCTATGAACCAGAAGATAGGGTTCGATTCCTGGTCAGGGCACATGCCCGGGTTGCGGGCTCCATCCCCAGTGTGGGGCGTGCCGGAGGCAGCCGATCAATGATTCTCTCTCATCATCGATGTTTCTATCTCTCTCTCCTTTCCTCTCTGAAATCAATAAAAAAATTTTTTTTAAAGGAGAAGGTGATCTAGAGGTGAGCAGTTCAATTTATTCCATGTCCAACCTGCTACGTGACATCGGACAGGTGTTTTAACCTCCCTGAACCGTGGTTCTTGCCTTTGGAAAAATAAATTCCTTGGTGTCCCCTGGGGGATTTGTAAATTAGATCAGGTTACTTCCCTGATCTATCTTTCTTTCTTTCTTTCTTTCTTTCTTTCTTTCTTTCTTTCTTTCTTTCTTTCTTTCTTTCTTTCTTTCTATTTCAGAGAGGAAGGGCGGGGGAGAGATAGAAACATCAATGATGAGAGAGAATCAATCAGCTGCCTCCTTCACACCCCCAACTGGGGATTGAGTTTGGATCCCAAGCATGTGCCCTGACCGGGAATAGAACCGTGAGCTCTTGGTTCATAGGTTGACGCTCAACCACTGAGCCACCATGACCGGGCGTACTCCCCTGATCTTCATTAAAACCTTGCAACGGCACCCCACTGCTCTGAGGACACAGTCCAAGTTGCTGACCATGATTAACACAGCCTCCCACCACCACGCTCCTTACCTGCTTGCCTAATCTTTTGCCTCTCCGGCCTCCAGCTCTCCTGAACTTCCTGAAATGCTGAGCCCTCCCCTCTACCAAGAACACGCCAGTGAACTCATCTTAGATGTCGCTTCCCCCAGGAAGCTTTCCTGAGTCCCTTGTGCCTACCCATCACAGGCCTTGTTATCTCCAATCATTATCACCTGGGCTGGACTTCAGCCGGTCACTAATATGGCTATTCTAGTTGCTAAAATACTGTATTGAAAATTTTCCATATCTGTCAGTTACCAGCTGCTTCCCTGAGTCCCTCAAGTGCTCCCCACACCTGCAGCCCCTCCCATGACCCCCAAACCTCCCATCACCCAGCAACCAAATGGGTGAAGCCTGGCACAGCAGGTGCCCAGGAATCCTGCCCTGGTCTTAATGGCTGGTGTTCATTTTGACTGGCCCAGCGTCCAGGCTCTGCCAGTTGTTAAATATTATTAATATTTCACCAGGTAAATACGTGGTTCCCTCGTCATTTATCCCACAGACCAAAAGCTCCTTGAGGACAGGGAGGCTCCTCCCTCACCAGCAGCGCTTGGCACATGGTAGGTGCCCAGTGAGCGTTTGCCCAATGAATGAATGAATGGGTGAGCCAGCGAATGAGAAGTTGGAGAGTCACTCTGGAAAGTGGTGGCCCCGCCCCCCCCTCAGAATGGACTCTGGAGTTTTTGTTCAGGTTGTGATGGAAACCTTGCTCTTTGCCCTGGTTTTATTGCTCTGCTGGTCTCCACGCCTGCAAGACACTCCCTCCACCTGCCATATCCGCTCCAGCATGGCCACCCTCCCTTCCTACAAACTTGGGTTCTCTCTGAGAACTGCTGAGCCTGGGAAGACCAAGATACACCCCTTTCATGATCTCATGAGTAGGTGAGCACATGCGTGTACACACACACACACGCACACACACAAACACACACAGAGTCAACAGTGCTCCTGGACAGTGGGAAGGTGACTAACTCATCCCTGTTTACCCAGGACTTTCCCGTGTGGCACACTGAAGTCCTCCATTCCAGGAACCCTCTCTGTCCCTGGCAGACAGGGATGATGGGTCATCCTAGCACTGGGTTGGTTGGGTCATTCGTCCTGGACAGTGGAGGGCCTGGTGGCTTTCAGGATGGACTTTGTGTCATGGTGCTGAGCACAGGGCCTGGCACCTGGGGCGTTTGTCACAGCTCCGCCACTTCCTAGCCGTGGAACTCACTTTACCTCTGGGTTTCCTCCAGTGGGGACAGGGTAGCGTCTTCCTTGTAGAGGCACACGGGCTAATGAAAGTAAAAGTGCCTTGAACTAGGGCCTGGCACATAGTGAGTGTTGTATAAATGACAGCCACTATTGTTGTTGTTGTAGTTATATATGTGCATGGGAGAAAGGTTCCTAGGTTTTTCCATTTGTGAAACAAAAACAGGAGGAATAGGGCTCCACAAATCACCCCTCTACTAAGACTGCTCATGGCAAGACACTCGCCCCACTTAAAAACACGAAACAGTTTTATTCGGATAAAATTCATAAACCACACAATTCACCCATTTAAAGCATTCAATTCAATATGTTTTAGTGCCGTCATCACCACAATCTAAGTTTAGAACCTACCCATCCCTTTCTGAAAGAAGTCCCGTACCCATTAGCAGTCACTCCCCATTTCCCTCCTACCCCCAATCCTGCCCAGCCCTAGGCAACCGCTAATCTATTTTCTGTCTCCATAGATTTGCCTATTCAGGAAATTTCATAAAAATGGAACCATAAGGTATGTGGTCTTTTGTTTCTGGCTTCTTTCACTTAGCCTGATGTTTTCCAGGTTCACCCATGCTGGAGCATGTATCAGAGCTTCATTCCTTTACATTGCCAACCTCCACCCACCCCCTTCGATCCGGCTTAGATATATCCAGAAAGGGTTCAATGCTCGCCCCGGTCGCAACAAGTTCGCACTTGTGGAGGAAGAGACCAACTTAGGTTACTCCTTATGTCTTAAATTTTCTTTTGCCCTCGTTCCTTTTTCTTTGTATTTTAAAGAGGTAATATTTGAAATAAAAAGAGAATAGCCCTGGCTGGTTTGGCTTAGTGGTTAGAGCTTGGGCTTGTGGTCCGAAGGGTCTCGGGTTTGATTCCTGGTCAAGGGCAGGTACCATGGTTGTAGGTTTGATCTCCAGACCTGGTCAGGGTGTGTGTGGGAGGCAATCAATTAATTTGTCTCTCACATTGATGTTTCTCTCTCTTCCTCTCCTCCTCCTCCCTCTCTTCCACTCTCTCTAGAAACCAATGGAAAAATCTATCATCGGGCGAGAATTAAAAGAGAGCGAGAGAGAGAGAGAGAGAGAGAGAGAGAGAGAGAGAGAGAATAAATAGATTACAATGTAATTTATAAAGCATAATAATGAATAAGAGTGAACTCACCACTTACCTAAATTTCCCTCTCCAGAGAAGTAACTGTTGGGAGAGGAGGAAGTCGTGTCCTTATCAAGCTTCCCAGCTTCCCTCTGAAGCAACTTCCAATTTTTAATAGTTATACATTATTCATAGTATTTCCATTTTGTTCTGTGACTATAATTAAATAGTTTGTGCTTTTTAGACTCCAACCAGACGGAGGTTGAGTCTAAAAACTGAAAAGCAGAAACAAAACAAACAGCATCATGATTCCATAAATATTACCCACAGGAGAACTCCTGGCCCCAGGGAAGGAAATGTGGACCTGGCCAGTGACACGTTCCCAATCTGAAAAAGCTCAGAGTCAAGAGTTGTAGATGCAGAAGAATGAAAGGATCTTTTTCAGGCCAAACTATTCATTTTACAGGCAGGAGACTGAGAGCTGGGGAAGGAAAGGGGTTCTGCTTCAAGTTACAAGGTCAGTCCCCTGCAATGTTCTAGCCACCTCGTGGAATTTGATAAATAAATTGTGTTGCCACAAAGTTCCTTTTTATTTTATTAAAAATATTTAATTGATTTTAGAGAGAAAGAAAAGGAGAGAGAAGGAGAAACATTGAGTTGTTGTTCCACTTATGTATGCATTCCTTGGTTGCTTTTTATTTTTAACTTTTTAAAAAATAGATATTTTTATTGATTTCAGAGAGGAAGGGTGGGGGATAGAGACATAGAAACATCAATGATGAGAGAGAATAATTGATTGGCTGCCTCTTGCACGCCCCACATTGGGGATCGAGCCCCCAAACCGGGCATGTGCCCTGATGGGAA
This sequence comes from Myotis nattereri, assembly GCF_964212035.1. Classification (NCBI taxonomy): domain Eukaryota; kingdom Metazoa; phylum Chordata; class Mammalia; order Chiroptera; family Vespertilionidae; genus Myotis; species Myotis nattereri. The sequence continues at coordinate 14,085,231 of NC_138090.1, forward strand.
TCGAACCCACAACCTTGGGGTGTCAGGCCGAGGGGCTCTAACCAACTGAGCCACCTGACCAGGGCACAGAGTTCCATTTTATTTTATTTTTTAAAAATATGTTTTATTGATTTTTTACAGAGAGGAAGGGAGAGGGATAGAGAATTAGAAACATCCATGAGAGAGAAACACCAATCAGCTGCCTCCTGCACACCCCGAACTGGGGATGTGCCCGAAACCAAGGTACATGCCCTTGACCGGAATCGAACCTGGGACCCCTCAGTCCGCAGGCCGACGCTCTATCCACTGAGCCAAACCAGTTAGGGCCAGAGTTCCATTTAAAAGGGAAATTAAATTATGAGGGCTTCACAGTAAGAATTTGAGGGCATAAATTAAGACAATAACATATTTTATATATATATATATATATATATATATATATATATATATATATATATTATTGATTTTTTACAGAGAGGAAGGGAGAGAGACAGGGAGTTAGAAACATCGATGAGAGAGAAACATCCATCAACTGCCTCCTGCACATCTCCTACTGGGGATATGCCCGCAACCCAGGTACATGCCCCTGACCGGAATCGAACCTGGGACCCCTCAGTCCGCAGGCCGACGCTCTATCCACTGAGCCAAACCGGCTTCGGCAACATATTTTAATTACAAAAAAATAAAAGCCCTTTGTCTCCGAATATCTGTGGCTTGGAGTCAGGGGGTGATTTCATTGGCTGCTGAGCCTGGAGAGGGTTGGCCCGGGAACCTGGGGCTAAGCTTTATCTCTCCATCCCACCTGGCAGGGTCCTTGGCTCTGAGAGCCGAGCCAGGGTGGGGCCTTCTCTGCTCCCAGGTGGGAGACAGGAAGCAACAGGTCTGTGGGGCCCCGGCAGCTATTCTGTGGCACCTTATCTGTCTTCTTGAGTCACCCGGTACAAAGGTATCTGTGCAAAGAGAGGGCACCCAGCCAGCCGCGGAGCTAGCTCCTTGGCAGCGGCTCCCTCGCTCCTGGGCTCAGGAGGAGGTGAGAGGTGGGCTGGGGGAGCCTGCGGCCAGGGACTCCACTCGGGAAGCCCCCTCTCCTGAGACCTGCAGAATGTGAAATGAGCAATAATTAGTGTTTATTAGCACTCCCTGCTCGCCACCTTTACTCAGGTTCTGTCACCTGATTCTGGCAATCAGCCAACCAAGTCGGTGCTGCTGTCATCCCCAGAGGAGGAAACTGACTCCTTCAAACGCTTATAACTCGCAGGTGGCAGAGCAGGGTTCAGACCCAGGCGGCGGGGAGGCACCCGCGTCCGTCCGTGCTGGGCACCATTGTGCCATTTGGTTTTGGAGCTGGGGCACCAGCCTCAAGCCCACCTCCGCCACGACCTGGCTGTTGCTCTCTCTGAGCCTCAGTCTCCTCCTCTGGAAAATAGGGGCAATACCTTCTGTTCTGCAGGTTGGAGGGCTGAATGGCCGGGCCCAGGGCCTGGCCCTCTGGTTTCCGTGCTCATCACCCCCCGCCCCCCCATGCCCACCCCCCTCCGTGTACGGGAAGCTCCAGCCAGGCCGAAGCTGTGCTCTTGCCACCTTCTCTTGGCTGCCCTGGAGTCAGGAATTCCAGGTCAACTCGACAGACCATTTCTCGATAAATGAAGTCAGGCTTGCCTCTCAGTTCATACGGCACCTGGCCACAATAGCCCTGACTTCAGGAGTACGACATGAAGATCCAGGCTCTTTGGAGGCCTGTGGCTGTGGGTTCAAATTCCAGGTCTGTCACTGTTACTGTGTATCTTTTTACCTCTCTGAGCCTCTGCTTCCAAATCCGTGAAATGGATGTAGTGGTTGCACCCAAAGGGGTGTTATGAGGGATGGTGAGAGAAGTGGCCTCCAGGAAGTGGCAGCTACCATTTTATTACACTGTATATTGCACTCGCTGGCATTTAGCACAATGGCTGGTGTATAGCCTTCAATAATAATAAATAAATGGCTGGATTTCACCTGTCTGTACCCCTCATCACCTATGAACTTTTTTTTTTTTTTTAAACCTATAAGCTTCTTAAGGGCAGGGACCATAGTTTGTTTATTTCGTTGTCCCTAATGTTAAGCAGAGTGCCTGCCACATAGGGGTACTTAATATGTGTTTATTGTTTGCCCCAATAAGCTAATGGACCTGGACAGCCACCATCCATGGTGCTAAAACCACAGGGTGAAAGGCTGATGATGGACTTGATGATGGAGGGCTGAGCTGACGCCAACTGCATCTGAGTTATTCTAATAGAGTCAACCAGACAATTTCTGGCTTTCTAATAGGAAGTACTCAGTATGAACTATTTTTCTAATATGGGAAATACTCAGGATGAAATATTTTTGCCTGAAAAAATAAAATCTGAATCAAATCTAGTTCTGAGTACCAGTTTATGTGACATACGGGATAGAGGGGCATGTTCCATGACATCATGAGGGTGCATTTGACCAAATATAAAAGGCAGGACAAATGATCTGGTATATATATATATATATATATATATATATATATATATATATATACATATATATATATATATATATATATATTTAAAAAGCCCTTTAAAAAAACACAAAACACAATTGTCCTCTGTAAATCTGGAATTATGTCAAAATAGAAACAGCAAAAAAGGGATCCGTTCATTATCTTGCCTGTGCTGATGGTTTCACAGTGTATGCATATGCCCAAACTTATTAAATTATATACTTTAAATATGTGCTGTCAGTTATAACTCAAAAAAGCTGAACAAAGCCGAGACCGGTTTGGCTCAGTGGATAGAGCGTCGGCCTGCGGACTGAAAGGTCCCGGGTTCGATTCTGGTCGGGGGCATGTACCTGGGTTGCGGGCATATCCCCAGTGGGGGATGTGCAGGAGGCAGCTGGTCGATGTTTCTCTCTCATCGATGTTTCTTACTCTCTATCTCTCTCCCTTCCTCTCTGTAAAAAATCAATAAAATAAAAAAAAAAATAAAAAAAAGCTGAACAAAAAGAGATGGGGAGACCATTATAGATATTAAAAGTCACAACAGTCCAATGTGGCTCTTGCTTGGGTCCTGATTCAAACAAGCTAATTATAAAAGAGACTTTTTTATTTTTCCAAATATGGCCGAGCCATTGGATGAGATTGAGGAGTTACTATGAATTTTATTAGGTATTGTTGGTCATGCTTAAGAAATGTATTTCTCAGAGATGCAGATTGAAATATTTACAGGGGAAATGACATGGTATTTGGGATTTGCTTTAAAATATTCTGAAAAACAACAACAAACAAACAAAAAAAGGGGGGCTACCCACCTGAAAGAATGCCCAGCCTGACCGGTTTGGTTCAGTGGGTAGAGCATCAGCCTGCGGACTGAGGGGTCCCAGGTTCAATTCCGGTCAAGGGCATGTACCTTGGTTGCAGGATTGATCCCCAGGCCCAGGTTAGGGTACGTGCATGCGGGAACCAATTGATGTGTCTCACTCACATGATGTTTCTCTCTCTCTGTCTCTCCCCCTCCCTTCCACTCTGTCTAAAAGTCAATGGAAAATATATCCTCAGGTGAGGAGTAACAAAATTAAAAAAAAAAAAATCAGTGGTTGACAGCAGTTAGGGGAGGGTGGGACGAACAGGTAGCTGGAGCGTAGAGCATTTTTAGGGTAGTGAAGCGACTCTGTATGATACTGTGGTAGTAGATACATTTGTCCAAACCCGTAGAGCATACAACACCAATGTGTCCCTGTAGGTTCATCAAGTCTAACAAATGTACTACTATGATCGGGGATGTTGGTCTTGGGGGGAGGCTATATATGTATGGGGCCGGAGATATATTGGAAATCTGTGTATCTTCCCCTCAAATTTGCAGTGAACCTAACACTTTTTTTTTGTTTTTGTTTTTAAGTCTTAATTTTTTAAAAATGCAGGGTGAAAAGATGCAACAAGATTTGGTGCAATTACAAAGTTTACAAATTATAAAAGTTACAAAAAATAACTGCTGAACCTAGATGGTAGATACTTGATGTTTCATTATTCTATACATGGTATACATTTGACTATTTGCTTTGTGTTTGAAATAGGAGTGTTTTGGGGTTTTTTTTGCAGACATAAGTGGCCGTCAGTTTGGCAGGAGGCAGAAGGGAATATCCAGTTAGCAGAGGTGTCAGGAGCCCCCAGGAGCTGTTAGAATGGACCTTCCTCTCCCCACACTGCTGGGAGCCAGATCTGACTGCAGTCCCAGCAAGTCCAGTTTCCCTGGGATTCCTCCCTCTGTAGCTGTGGGGTTGAGCTCCTCTCAGCAGAGCCTGGGGCAGGGCTGCCCCTCCCAGTCTGAGAACCAATTTTACTGCCTTTGGTCCGGAGATGAAAAGGATAGGACTGCCAGAGGGATTAATCATTAGCCCCAGGCTGAGCAGTCGCCTGGACACGGGATGCGAAAGCCCTTCGGAGACACGCCTGCCATAAGGGAACCTGGAGTTTGTCACCCCGAGGAAGGGCGCCTGGTTAGCACCAGCGGTCGGGACTGTCATCCTCCTGGAGGGGCACTGGCAAGGCCTCTCTGGTCAACATTTCCTTTCCCTCTTGATGCCTGAACATCTACCGTTTACAGCGGACAGGCCCTCCAAGAGATCTCAGCCCCAAAGTTTCGATTTTTCTTGCCCCCATTTGAGAAGCTTATGAAAGCAATGAAACTCACCACCTGCACCGAGGGGTGTGCATACAATCTCAGGGTTCCATGGGCACCCCCCTGCCCCCCCCCTCCCCCCGCAGTCCACCCACTGACCAGGTTAACAACCCTGGGTGGCGTGTAGCTGCTCCTGAGGTTCTATTCTTTGAAACAAGCACACTCCAGGGCCCTCTTTAAAATGCAAACGAACCTGGGAGGGTTGAAAAGACTAACCAGTCAGTGTGAACATTTTTCCAAGCTGAGGCCATAGGTAGCCTCAGAGACTTTAAAGGTGGGGGTGGGTGGGGAAAGGAGGGCCTGGGGGTGGAGAGGCTTCCTGGGGACTCACAGTTTGGCTCAGAACTGGGAAGGGAATGTACTGAGCCAGGAGTCGGAAAAGCCAACTTAAGGGCACTTGCAAGAACCTGTGAATTAAATGCTACCAACACCCCCATTTTATGGGTGCCCCCCCCCCAGCTAGTGGCAGAACAAGAATTTGAACCCTCCACCAGCTCGAGACCAAAGGCCATCGTGTTAGAAATAAGGCGAGCCCCCCAAATCAGGGGTCCTGGTAGCACACAAAGCATGCTCGGGAGCCAGACAGCAAGGCTAACACCTTTACTCCTGCAGGAGGGTGTGCAGCGCAGGGCCTGGGAGCACCCGCACACTGAGCCGGTGGCCCGCTCGGAGCCCTCCTCTTGAGTTTCCGGGCCATCGCCATCCACCAGGAGACACGTTCATTCTAATCAAGACTTGGGAGGGAAATACGTTGGAACCCTCCTGGGAAGGACCCGACCTTGTCTTGCTCACCGTGGAGTCTGCTGTTCGAGCTGCAGAACGAGGTGGGACCCATCACTCATGGGTTAAGGGCGGACCATCAGCTTCTCCGGGTGGACACCTCAACCTGGACAGCCATGCCAGGATATAGCCCCTTGAAAGTAACGCTGAAAACTGTGAGACTGGGTTCTATTTGCTTTAGGGATCTGGAAAATTGCAGCGGCTTATAATGTGGGTTGGAGAAATGTGTACAATTCAGATCATGCTTACCCAGTTAAGTTATTGGTTGTAGATAACTTGAATGACTTGGATATTTCAGCCTTTGGGCCAAAGGATTGGCTAGGACTAGATTTAGGAATAGATGGCACAGGACAAGATCCCCTAGAGTCTAGGGCCTAGACCACTGCCACCACCATGCAAATAGAAGTAGGATAGAAGGGAACGAATGCCTGGGTGGAATGGACTCAATAGTCTGTACGCGCCCTAAATAAAAGCGACTGTTAATGCTTGCGCTGCCGGAAGGCTGGAGGCCCAAGGGGTCCCATTCCCATTCGGATGGACCTTAGGCAGCAACAGGATGGAAAATGGGCTTGCCCTGTACCAGGAGGAAACCGCCTGGGGAAATGCTTCTTGTAAGACTCTTGCCTTGTTGTTCCCATCCAACAGAGTTAAAGAGCTAAGACCCGCACCCCCCCTTCCTGGCCCCCTAAAAAAACGATCCGGCCCATCCTCTGATGTAAACTGTACCTCCTGCCTCTCAAGGGGGAGAACAGTGCTCATAGTTTATGAGAAATTTATCAGGATGCGTAAATGGCCAAGTATCCTCAGAAGCCCATCGTTCTGCACTGTGGATACCCCTTGCTGGTGTCTGGTGGTATTGTCAGGGACCATTGCTTGCGGCCTTGCCCAGCAGTTGGAGCGGAACGTGCACTCTGATACAATTGGCTGCCCCTTTCCCTTTGGCATACGGGAAACCTCTTTCAAAGGACAGACAGACCAGGAAGAGGAGAGAGAGTCCAGGGGGCTCCTTGGATCCCCATATTTACACAGATCCCATTGGGCACGATTCCTAAATCTCGTGCCAAATGAGTTTACGGCTAGAAATCAGATTGCTGCAGGATTTGAATCTGTCCTGTGCTGGCGGTCCACTGTAAACAAGAATGTGGGTTGGATTAATTACATCTACTATAACCAGCAAAGGATTGTTAACTATACTCAAGGTTCAGTTAAAGGTATAGCTGAACGACTAGATGCCACCAGCAGGATGACGTCGGAGAATAGATTGGCCGTGGATCTGATTCTGGCAGAAAAGGAGGAGTTTAATGTTGGGGACCAGTGTTGTACACTCATCCCCGACAACACAGCTCCAGACGGGACCGTCACTAAGGCCCTGCAGGGATTAACAACTCTAGCTGATGAGTTAGCTGAGGACCTGGGATTGAGGATCCTTTCTCCGATTCAGCGATGGTTTGGTGAATGGAAGGGAATGACAGTAGTGGATATTATATCATCCCATGTATGAGGGGTCTTATCTAAAGGTTAATGGAAACCGCATTGACCAAACAGCAAAACAGTCTTCTCCTAGACACTGCAGAGCATGAAAGTCATGCTATAGCCGAGTTTGAAGAAAAGGGTTAAATAAAGAAGAGGGGGGTATTGTGAGAAGAAACAACGCATTTTCTCTGCCAAAGAAGGGAGTTTAGGCAGCCTTCAATTTGGCCCATGTGACTTGCAGCTCCTTTGAGGGCCACCCTTTTCAAATGGCAGAGGTCAACCTTTTCCTTTAAATTAGCCAATCGCACAAGACTGGGAGCCTAAGCTCTTCCAATCAAGAGTGAGGGACAGATCACGCGCATCAGGGATAAAAGCCTGAGTGGACCGCCCACCTGCTCAGTGTGCATGTGCTCCCAGACCTGTGCTGCACCCCCCCTGCAGGAGTAAAGGTGTTTGCCTTGCTGTCTGGCTCCCTCCTGAGTATGCTACCAGGACCCCTGATTTCGGGGGCTTGCCTTATTTCTAACAGTTGAGAGAGGGCAGCCCTTTGTGATCAATTTCGTGGAACTTGGAGAAAGACTTGCTGAGAAGTCTGAAGACGGCATCTCTCCAGACCTGTCTACACTGCCCCTAATTGTTTTCTAAAATCCTTTTTATTGAATTATCAGAGTGTAATGGAGGAGTCGATGAGAGTCGCCGCGAAGTTCCAAGGCCAGGGCTTGCTGGGCGGAGGCAAACAAAGCCCTAAGGGCTCCCTGGGCCGAGCGATGGTATAAAATATGTATTTTTACATAACTGGGAGGGAAAAAATAAACGAACAAGGCCGCCCCATGGGGAAAACGCCTCTTTCTCTATTTCCATTATCTTGTTTAATGCACAGTCCAGTCCAGCAGGAGCCTCAGTGGGAAGGGAATACTGGAGCCTTTTCCCTCCGAGCCTCCTGGTGGGTTCAGAGGCAGGGAGAGCCAAGATGCAGAAATCCAAATGGCCTGGGCATGTGCTCAGAAACCCATTACAACTAAGGGGCAGATGGGGAAAGTCATTAAAATGGAGGGGACAGACAGGTTGAGGGGAACTGAGCTGACCCTAAACAGTCTTGCTTTGAGACATTGCTTCTCTTCTGGGGCTGAGAAAGTAGCTTCAATGGACTCAGGTTTACCTTTAAGCGCCTCTGGGTGAACTATTCTAATAAACGTGGCCTTCCCCATGTGGAAGGGGGTGGCCCTTTCCAAAAACAACCTCCACACCAAACATTTACGGAGCCCTTGCTACTAGGTGCCAAGTACTCTGCTAAATGATTTCTTGCATTATCTCCTATCAACCCATTTGTAGAGATGAGAACACAGTTAGTGAGCAGCTGACTCCACACCGGGTTGTAGTTCTGACCGTGTTTGGCGAGTGAAGGGAATGATGGTGCTCTTGTCAGGGTAGCCCAGTGGTTGGCAAACTGCGGCCCCTTGTGGCTCTTCCACAAAATACTATGTGCGGGCCACGCCCAACGGGCCAAAGAGCTGCATGTGGCTCGTGAGCCGCCGCCGTTTGCCAACCACAGGGGTAGCCAAACCACGCAGATGCGGCTGGCCCCCGGATAACATTTGCATGTCTATTCTTTTTGTGATCCTACAATTATTTTACTGGGGACAGAATTCTCTAGAGAAGGCTATGGTGGCTATGGTGTGGTGTTAAGAGACCCAGTCTGGGGATCAGGAGATCTCAGGGTCTAGTCTTGGCGTTGACATTGATTTGCTATGGGACACGGAGAGTTATTTGCAAATAACAGGTTTGAGTGATCTCCATTTTTTAAAAATATATTTTTATTGATTTCAAAGAGGAAGGGAGAGAGAGAGAAACACCAATGATGAGAGAGAATCACTGATTGATCCGCTGCCCTGCACCCCCCCCCCCCTGGGGCCCAGCACCTATAGTTGCTATTATTATCACTCGTATCTACAGAGCTATTATGGTGCAGGAAATACTGGTCTCATTAATTGTATGGCAACCTCACAACATAGGGAGGCATTTGCGATTATGATTCCCATCTGGAAGGTGAAGCCGAGTCCTGCCCGGTAAACTGATTTGCAGACAAGAGCCAGCGGAGACCCGCAGTTACAGAGACAGAACGAGATGAAGGGGGAAGTCCAGGTGTTAGAGAGCCACCCGCTGCAAGGCCGGCTTCCAACTTGGTGGCAACAGCAATCCCGGAGCCCCTGCACCCAACCCTCGTGCTACCAACCGCGTCCCCGCGGGTCGGGTCACCAGGTCAGCGAGAGGCCGGGGGCGGGGCCGGGGACGGGCAGTCCTCCCGGGGCCAGCGGAGGAAGCCGAGGCCGCGCCGGCCGCTCATTGGCTGCGGGCGGCAGGTGCAACCTCAGCCAATCAGTGGTGCCGTGGGCGGGGCCTCACTGGCTCACCTGGCGGCTGCGGCGCAGCCCTCCTCAGTGGCGCTGGGAGCCTCCGAGCACCTGCGTGTTCCTGGAAGTTCCGCTCGACTCTAGTCCGGCCGACCCGACCCTGCCGGCCCGCCATGGGCCCTCCGTGCCGCAGCCTCTCCGCGCCCCTGCTGCTGCCGCTGCTGCTGCTGCTGATGCAGGTACGTCGGGCCCCTGGCTTTCCGGGGACGCCTTCCGGGCCCGTCTTCCGCGCCCCGGCCCCAGTCCCTCCGTCTCCTGTCGTCCCTCCCGCTCTCCTGTCGTCTCCGCTCTCTCTCTTCTTCCAAGAAAGTTTGGGTCCAGAGGCCCCGGAGCGGCCTAAGCCGGCGGCGCCCGGGACCGGGCGGGGCGGGCGCGGGTGAGAGCGAGCGCGGCTCTGCCCACCGCCCCTGCTCCCCGCGGCGGGCGCGCTCGGTGCAGGCTCGGGGGACTCCGGTTCGGCTGCGGACTGGGGAGGGCGGAGTGGGGCGTGCAGCCGAGAGGGGGAGGGTATGGAAAGGGGGAGCCCGGGTGCGGGTGCAGGGGAGCCAGGGGTAGTGGGGCGGCCCCCGAGGTCACGCAGGAGGAGTGGATAGAAATGCGGGCACCTGCCGGGTGAGAACGGGAGGTAAGTAGGTCTGGGCGACCCCGGGGTGAGAAAGTGAAAAGTTGCTAGTTAGGGCGCCCGGGGTCCGGGAGCCAGACCAGGAGCGGGGGCGGCCCCGGGAGGGGGGAGGCGGCAGGTGGAGTTGGGGAGCAAAGGTGCCTCCAGGGAGACGGAAGGAGACGGAAGGAAAGGGGTGCCGGGTCGGGAGGAGAGGACCCCGCAGCCCCTCTCCCGGGCGTCCCTGGGAGCTCGGCGGCCTCGGGTCCCGGGGGCAGCGGCGGGTCCCTCCCACGATCCCGACGCTGCGAGCCGGGGAGGGGCGCGCAATGGGGTTTCGGTGTGGGCCGGAGGGGACCCCCCAAGTCACCCCGGCCCCGTACTTTTCGCCCACCCCAGGTCCCATCGCGGCTCTGCCAGGAGCCGGAGCCCTGTCGCCCCGGCTTCGGCGCCGAGAGCTACACGTTCACGGTGCCCCGGCGGCACTTGGAGAGAGGCCGAGTCCTGGGCAGAGGTGAGCCCCCGGGCCGGCGGGTGGGAGTGGGGAGGGGCCGGGGATTGGCGCCCCACATCCAGGGGCTGGGCAAGCCCCTCTTCCTTGGCTCAGAGGACACGCCTTTGGGGTGTACACAGATGTGGGGGTCTAGGCTTCGGTCTCATGGAGCACGGCGGTTGGGGGGGGGGAGAGTTATGTTACTGGGAGGGGGCACCTGTTGGAGGCCTTCAGGGTGCCGCCCATTGTCCGGACCCCTTTAGAGACGGGCTGTCATTTCCCACCGCGAAGATCTAATACGTGTGGGGAGGGCGGGGGAAGTGGGAGTTCCCGGTTCACAGATGAGCAGAGGGAGGCTCAGAGGGCGGTCCGCTCGCTCCGGGTCGGCGGCCGGCGGAGTGGGGATTGGGACGCGCCGCGCTCCTAGGCCCGGTTCTGCACCAGCTCAGGTGGCTGGGGAGCCTGCTCAGTTATGAAGCCTTGGCTTTTGCTCACAGAAATGAAAACGTTTGGATACAGGTGGTACCCCCTCCCCAGGAGGAATGTCTTTTTCTTTTTCTTTTCTTTTCTGGGCTTTATTATCGCTGAGATAATCAGAATTCTAGAGTCTGCTTTGTTTCATTCCACGGTGGCCCTGGGGCGAAAACAAGGGAAGGTTGGTTTCTCTTCTGGTTTCACCGATTCCCAGATGTTTTTTTTTTTTTTCCCCCAAACCGCTTTCTCCTCCCGCCTGATTTTAGTTGATTGGGCGAGTTATCATAACAATAAGAGAAACACTTTTTGAAGCCAGAAATCACCCACAGTCCCCTGAGGGAATTCATTGCTTATTCTTCTAATCTTGGGCCACGTGAAACATCTACAGCTATCACCCTGTTGTTTGAAAAAAAAAATTTTTTTTTTTGAACTTTGGAATTTGTTCCAATAGCGGGTGGCATTCCCTCCCAGTCCTCCCCACCCTCCCCCTTACAGAGAAAGAAACTGAAGCTTGATTGATTAAAATGTGTTTGCTTTCCTGAGGCCTGTGTGTGGCGTGTGGAGTGTTCCATGGGGTCAGGCAGGAAGTGTTTGCCGGATTTTTGCCGTGGGTCCGTCTTACTTGGCCAGTCCCTGCTTGATGTTCTGCCCCACCCTGTGCTAGGCACCTGGGAATGAACTGAGATAGAGGGATATTCCAGCCCTGCCCTCCGCACTGCCTGCTCCAGCAGGTTGCTAAGAATGTCCCAGCACCCACTGAGAGGGCACAGGTGGGACATGGGTGTTTTGGTGCCTGGAATGTTTGATGGGTATCAGCGGGCCGGGAGGATTGGCTTCTGGAAGGAGTCAACACTGACCCAGCCTTGAAGAAGGAAGGGCTCAGGGATTAGAAACGGGAGCGCGTGTGCAGGTGTGTATGGGGTGCCCCAACACAGGTGCTGGTCACTGTGTTTTCCTGAATCAAGACATCTGGTAGCGCCAGGGGTGGGTGGGATTCGTTTGTATCCCTCTTGTGTTTGACCAATAATACTATTGTTACGTATTCGTCATTATTATTAATAACGACACCTATTGGTTGCTGTTCACTGGACGGTGGGGCAAGTGCTTCCCATATTTTACCTCATTTCATCTTCCCAAGAGCCTTAGGAGGGTGGGCGCCATTGTTCTTCCTATTTGGAGACGAGAAAACTGAAGCAGAAAGCGATGTAGTTGTCTGCTCAGGGTTTCCCAGCTGGCCTTTCTCCTGCTCTCCCTTCTCTTCTCTGTAATCTCAACAAGGAAAGAGGGTGCTCCGGGAATTAGTGTCCACTGTGAAGTGGACTCCATCCTCCCTGTGTGCCTGGAAGAGCGGAGGTGTTGACAGGGCCGACCCTAGAGGAGGCGGTGGTGATGGAGACAGCTCAGACCAGGAGGGAGGGGTCAGACCAGGTGGGAGGTGGAGGGGCCCGCAGCGGGTGGTCTTGATGGGAGAGGCGGTCTCCACCAGCTGCTTGTGTGGCTGGTTTCAGGTCCCTTTATGGCTGCACACCCGTATCCACTCAACAGATTTCTTGACATTTCATTTTGGGGGGCTTTTTGGTCTATGGCAGGGGTGGGCAAACTTGTTGACTCGAGGGCCACAATGGGTTCTTAAACTGGACTGGAGGGCCGGAACAAAAGCATGGATGGAGTGTTTGTGTGAACTAATATAAAGTCAAAGTAAACATCATTACATAAAAGGGTACGGTCTTTTTTTCCAATAGTTTTATTCATTTCAAAGGGGCCGGATCCGGCCTGCGGGCTGTAGTTTGCCCAGGGCTGGTCTATGGGGTCCCTTCCCATCAATCCAGTGTGGAATTACCCCCAGGACAGAAGTGCCCTTGTGAGAAACCACACAGGGGACCACAGGGAACTGGCTTTGTGATTTAAAAAAGTAGGGTGGGGGGGTGGTTTAGGGAGGTGGCCTCACTCTCTTAGGACCGTGTAGAAAATGTCGGAACAGTTACATTACCACCAGGCTTAAACACTGGCCCCAGAGAGAATTTGCACACAATCGCAAGGTTCCATGGGCATCCCTCACCCCCAGTCTATCCAGACACCAGGTTAGAACCCTGGGTGGAGTTCCATGGCTCCTGCCGTTTTAATTCTTTGAAAGCGGCCCATTCCAGAGCCCAGTGGCTCCATGGAGAATTTGCTGCATGGGAGTTTGAAAACAAGGAACCTGTTACTTTCTGTCCACCAGTGACCTTAGAGCATCACAAGTAGGATTTGGCTAAACTCGGGGGGGCTTTGGAGCATTTTTGTGCCCCATGAGATCCTTGTATTTGTTCTATTGGTTTCCCTCCATGTTCTAGAATGGAGAATGTTTTAAAAACAAAGCCCAACCCCCCCCCCCAAAAAAAAAAAACCAAACCAAAAAACACAAACCAACCCAGCTGTAAATGGGTTCTTTAGTTTCTGATTATCTTCCCTTTTCTGAGCACAGGTTGGTTTTCAGGTCTCACTCCACTTTAAGTCGACTGGAGGTGGTGGGGAGGAAGGCGTCAGGGTTTGAAACCCATGATTTCCTTGCTTTGCTTCCTCTGCCACCTGGCTTTGGGCAAACAAGGCTTGTATGTTGGGTCTGAGCTCTGGCTGCATGATGGATTGACCTTGCTCACAGGCACCCACCTGCGTGGATTAAGTACACCCATTTCCTCTTCTTTCTAAAGGATGTGCTGAAAGGTGGTGGGAACCTTATGCCGGCCCCCTAATTAAATAGGCTTTAAAAAAACAACAACCAGAGAGAAACCTGCTTTGGGATGATCTTACATCATCAGATCCCCACTCCCCCACCTCTCAGACTCCTAACCATCACTTCCTAGAGGACTCACATCTGTGTCAGAGCTCACGGGGAGGAGACTAATGGCTCGTCCTCCTGCCCTTGCCTTTGTGTCTCACTAGGAGCGAAGGCCCGAGGTCCCGGGCCCTGCACGGCCATTTAAGGAAGGCTGGCTGCTGCTCCTGCCCTCCCTCTCTGCCAGCCAGGTGGTTATGGAAATCCCTGTTTGCTCTCCCGGGCTTTTTATTGAGCCAGCCTTTTCTTCCGAAATGCTCACCTTGGTGTCTGTTACGCATTCCCTTCCAAGCGTAGCCCCAGATAAGCCAGACACTGAAGCAATCAGCTCTCTCATCTCCCAGAAGCTGCCAAAACCCAAAAGTCCCCGGGAGGCGCCTGTCACAATCCAGACTTCTGGGTTTCCACGCTGCCCCAGCTTCCATCTCCTCTCCGGGCTCTGGGCTTTCAAGGAGATGAATGAAATTCGTTTGGCTGGGTGGGGTCGCTCTCTAAGTACCTGAAAGATTCAGGTTTGAATTTCAGCTATTAGCTGTGTGACCTTGGGTAAGTCAGTTTACTACTTCGAGCCTCAGTTTCCCCATGTGTGAAATGGGAGGCAACAATACAGGTTTGCCATGAGAATTAAATGTTCCTATTCATTCAGTCGTTGAGTCAACCCCTGACTATTGAGTGCCAGCACTGGGCTAGGCCCTGGGATTACAGTAATGAATAAAGCAGATGTGGGCTGGACATAAAGGCAAGTGGGACAAATGTAAAGAGATAAGGGAAGAAAAAAAAAAAGATAAGGAGTCATGAAATGGTGGCTCCTATTTCTTAGGGACGGAGTAGGCAGTCAAATACCGGTTTTGAATCAATGAATAAACGACTGAATAAATATTGACCACTCCCACAGGCCTGGCTGATCCTTTTCCTCTTAAACTCTGTGGCCTCAGGCCAGCCCCAGCCGGTGGTTGTAAATGGGCAGGGAAGCGTTGGGGCTGTGGCTCTTGAAGCTTTGTGATAAGTGTGTCCCTGGGATACAGTGTACTGAGTGCTTCCCTCTGAAAGCCTCGGAGGGCAGAGAAAGGAGACCTCAGATTCGGAAATGGAAGGGCAGTTAGTCATTTTTAAGTGTTTTTCATCTTTGGTCAATTAGAAACAAATAGGTGGTGGCCTTTCTTCTTCTCTCTAATTTGTTTCCCATTTATATACCTCAGCTTACGCTTGGCAGGGCTTTAGGTCCCTTCTCTTTCTGCACTTTCCCTCTTCCCTTTCCTTCCTCTTAATCTACCTCCAGTCCTCCTCTTCCCCGCTAGGCCCTGCCGGCATCTTCCCAACATTTAGAGGGTTCTTGAGTCAGACTGCCTAGATTGCAATCCAGGTAATGCCCCTTGCCAGCCGGGGGACATTGGACAAGGACACTCTAAGCCTCTGTTTCCCCATCTGTAAAATGGGCAGAATAGTATCCAAGCCATAGGGTGTGTCAAGTGCTTAATGAATATTAAGTAATAACGCCCCCCCCCCCCCCCCCCGGAGTATTTGGTGCTTTCTGTTTGAGGCACCTCCTCCCATGTGTTTCACCTCCAGTTCAAACCTCTCCCTGTGCTCCCTCCTGCCCAGCAAACCAGCCAAACCAGTTTCCTCAGTCTCTCTGCTTCTGGTTTAAAGCAAACACCACTCTGCAAACAGTGACTAGACCAAAGTGCCCTTTGCTAGGAAAGGAAATTCTGGTATTGCTTGCCACTGTGCAGTGCGCTTGGGGTGGGCTGAAGCGGGTTTGCCTGTTGACCTGCTCATGAATATTGTTTAGAATCGGCGTGGGAGGAGTGGGGCCAGGAGCACCTGGGGGTGGGGAAGTCAGGATGACCGTAGACGTTTCAGTTTCTGCTTGGTTTGTAAAAGTATTTCATAATCCACATGCTCAAGGATACCAGTCTGTTTTCCCGTTGCCATAAACGCTCTGCCCCAGCCCCTGAGACTCTGGTTCGCCCACGTGGCTCGGCATCGAATCACCTGGAGCGCTGCAAAAACACAGATATGCCCGCCTGCTAATTCCCTGAGCTACAGTCCAATTAGTTCCTCATAGGTAATTGATTTTATTGGTCTTTTGTGTATCTTTTTTTTTTTTCCAGGGTTTCCTTATGGGAGCACAAAAGGAGTCATTTCTTGATGCAAACGTAAATTTAATAATAATCTTTTTATGTAAAGAGGGTGGGGTTCTGGACATGGCACTGGACACCTCCAGCAGCTAGGTCACACAGGTTTGAGTAAATACCTGGTGCCAGGCAGGGTGTGGGCATCGGGTTGCCAGCCTGAGGCCCGGGATCCCAGGGCACCGCTGCCTGGGGAGCAGCAAGGCTGGTCATTCTGCCGGGCTGGGGACGGAGAGCTCTGTGGGTGCGAGTGGAGCAGGTGGGATGGGAGGGGGTGGGGACGGGGGGACCTAAAGAAGTAGCCAGGGCACAGACTTCTCCCTGCTGACTTAAGGCCCAGCCCCTGCCCGCAGGGACATTCCAGAAAATCTCTGAGAGAAAGTGTCCAGGGGTTGTAAGTCCAGTCCGTTTACTCTCAGGATTCCATGGGGTGGGGACACGTTCAGCGGATGCAAGGAGTGGTTTCACCTGCGAGTCTTTGAAGAATGAGAGTGCGTCTACATCAGCCAGACAGAGAAGGGGAAAGAGCTCTCCAGGAAGAGGAAATGGGGTGCCCAGAGGTGCAGCAGGGCATAGTGGAGTCAGGCTGGCTCTGTGCCTTCTGGAACAGGGAGGGTGGCTTATAGGAGGAGAGGGTCCCCGATGAGCTGCCTAGGTTGGCCAGGGTTAGGCCTGGACCTCAGTCTGCAGGTAATAGAGGATGTTCTCTTTCTATTTCTTTAGTAGGCAAATCACGCATTTGATTAAAAAGTGGAAAAGTCTTGCCCTGGCCAGTGTGGCTCAGTTGGTTGGGCCCCGTGCACCTCAAGGTTGTGGCTCGATCCCCAGTTGAAGGCTGGGAGCATGCAGGAGGTGGCCAATCAATGTTTCACTCTCTTTTTCTCTCTCTGAAAATCAATAAAATATCTTTTTTTGAAGGGAAAAAGTCTCCACCCCATTCTACTCTACCCGGTTCTTCCCCACAGCACAGATAATCAATTAGTTCGTAGATAACTGATTTTATTGGTCTCTTGTGTATATTTTTCAGGGTTTCCTTATGGGAATACAAAAAAAAAGTCATTTCTTTCTGTAAACATAAATTTAATAACAATCTTTTTACTCACAGAGTAGCGTAGGGATAACACTGTTCCATACCTTCTTTTTTGCCCAACAGTACAGTTGTGTGTTCTCTCTCTCTGTATCGATCTTCCACATTCTTTGACTTCTGATATAGTTGTGCGGCATGGATGTGCCATAGTCTTATTTAACCTGCCCCCGATAGACACTGGGTTGTGTCTTATCTTTCAGAAGACAGCACTCCAGGGAATAACGTAGCATCTATGTCCTTTTGCACACATCCTGGTGGATGCAGAAGGTAAATTGCCACAGATGGGCCTGCGGGGTCAGGGCACGTGCCTTTGTAATTTTGACAGATAGTGCTCTTCGCAAGGACTGTATCAGTTCGCTGCCCTGCCAGCGTCTAGAGACAACCTGTGTCCCACTGTCCCCGTGGGGCTTTTAAGCAAAGGTACTGGGACCCTGTCTCCCTGAAGTCAAAATAGTTTTGGTTTGAGGGAAGACTTTAAGGTTCCAGCAGCTAAATGGCTCTAAACAAGAGTTAATTCTAGCAGCTTCTACTTTGCACTCATACTGGGAACAGACAAGAAAGAGGAACCAGTGGGGAAGGAGAAAGTTTTTGGTTAGGAAAGTGGTGAGTGAGTGAGGACACAGAAGTAGGTATTGTTATCAAAGAAGTGCTTGGGAATTTCAGGTCTGGAGCTTGGAAGAATGCTAGTCACCGGTTTAAATATGGGTTTGGGTAAGAAAATGGTTGTTTTTCCTTAATCAAACTGGAGCAAAAAATGATAGAAGGGCTATACTGACAGCATGTATTTGGGGGTGGCCAACAAGTAAAAATAGGACTATTTCTACCCAGTATGAGGCGTGGGTCCTGCAAAGGGCCTCGTAGACTTGATGGTTCAGCTAAGCCTCACCGTGGCCTAAGCCAGGAACTGTCATCCCCTGCTCTAGAAGAGGAAACAGGCTCAGAGAGGTTGGACGACTTGCCTGAGGTCACCCAGCTGGATAATGGCAGCGTTGAGGCTACAGTCCTGGCTTTTTTTTTTTTTTTAAAGATTTTATTGATTGATATTTGAGAGAGAGAAAGAGAGAGAGAGAGAGAGAGAGAGAGAGAGAAGAGAACGAACGAACATGAATGTGAGAGCTTAATATCATCAGCTGCTTCCTGCATGTCCCCTACTGGAGATCGAGCCCAGGCATGTGTCCTGACCAGGAATTGAACCAGCAGCCTTTCAGTGCATAGGATGACATTCAACCACCTGAGCCACCTTGGCCAGGGCAACAGCCCTGGACTTTTATCTTTCATAACCTGTGCTCTCATCTGTACCCCTCTGTGCCTTGTGCCAACCAGCATCTCCAGTGGAACCTAATTCACCTTTCTAAGGCAGCAGTTTTCAACTAGTGTGCCACAAGAATTTTTAAGACAGGCAATACCTGACTAGTCAGGGGCCCTGACCTTTTCCTTTGGATTGCCAAATAAAAAAAAATGACAGCTTGGCTGGTGTGGCTCAGCCAATTACTGGTCAGGGCACGGGCACACGCCTGGGTTTCCGGGCTCGATCTCCAGTGTGGGGTGTGCAGGAGGCAGCCTATCAATGATTCTCATTATTGATGTTTCTCTCTCCCCCTCTATTCCTCTCTGAAATCAATAAAAAATATATATATTTTTAAAAAGAAACGTTAAAGAAGAAACAAGTTAACACAATAGCTGTCCAGTATGAATGTATCAAAATTATATCTTTTTTTTTTTCATATTGCCAAAAAATGTTTTTTGCGAGCTGAAGATATTAGCAATTCGTTTATGTGTGCCAGGAGATGGAAAGGTTGAAAATCACTGTTCTAAGGGAAAAGGATTCCCTCCTTGTACCTTTGCATCTCACCAATTTTAATTGTGATGCTGGAATTCAGTCTCTTTTGTCTTTGGAGGACCTCTTTTGTCTTTCGATTTTGGGCAATTTTCAGCCTCTTTTCCTTTTTTAAAAAAAAGATAATTCTTTTTAAAATTTATTGATTTGAGAGAGAGGGAAAGAAACATCCTGTTGATGCATTCATTGGTTACTCTTGTTATGTGCCCTGACCTGGGACCAAGTCTGCAACCTGGGCCTGTCTGGACGATGTTCTAAACCAGCCGAGCTGTCCGGTCAGGGCAGAGCCTCTTTCCCTTTTGACTTCCATCTCCAGGTAAATGCTCGGCGAACAGCACTTATTTTCCCTTCTGTCTGTCTTTTCACTTTCTGAGTCCCTGAGGATGCAATTATTGTGGCATTTAGTTGGGAGGGTGGGAAGAAAACTGTCCTAAACAAGCTCATGTCCCACCTAGGGCTCACTCAGGGTGCAGGAGCCGGGCAGCGATCGGGGTGTGGCTCTCTCCCCGGAAAGAGGAAGGACTCCCCACATGCAGTGAGCTCTGCTCTGATGTTACTTCTAGGACCAAATGGGGCCTGCCTGGAAGGGTTGAACCTGTTCCCCAGGAGCAAAATCATAAAAGGTAGCCAGCACAGGACCCCGTGGGATAATTGGCCGAGGCCGAGATAATAATTACTGGGCTTTGTAATTAGGAGAGCTTGTAACAAGCCGAAAGCCTTTCAGTTATGTGATACCGGGGCGAGTTGAAGTCTAAGAACCTCTGTTTCTGTGGTTTGGCATTGAAATGCGCTGATATGCCTTGTCTGTTCCCAGAAGAACTTTCCCGAAAGAAGTCTGAGCGGGTCTTCACTTAGCTTATTGCAGCGGCCTCCTTTCCGGTGTCTCTGCTTCCCCGACACAGTCTTTTCTCTACCCAGCAGAGTCAGAACATATCAGTCTCACTCGAACTCTGCCCATAGTTCCCATTTTACACAGACTAAAAGTCAAAGTCCTTGCTGTGTCTTACAAGGTTTCCACGATCTGCCCCCTAATCACCTCTCTATCTCTTCCCCTCGTTACTTCCTGACTGAGCCTGGAGCACACAGACACACTTCCACCACAGGCTCTTCGCCCGGCTGTTACTGCTGTTTACAGAATTTCCCCCTGCTCTCGGCTTGGCTCACTCCTAACATCCTTAAGTCTTTGCTCAAATGTCAACCTCTCAGTAAGGCCTTGCTTGAACCCCCTATTTGAGACAGTAACCTCTTCCTCCGAAACTCTTCTTCGTTTTCTTTTCTGTTGCAGCACTTTTCACCATCTAACATCCTATGTACTAGTAGTTCACTTACTTCTGTCCATAGTCTCCTTGCACCAGGACATAAGCTCTAGGAGGCCCGGGATTTTTTGTCTTACTTAGTTCACAGGCTGTATTGTATCTATCATAGCGCCTGGGACATAATAGGTACTCAGTAGTATTAATGAATGAATGAATCAGGTTTCAGAGAGTGTGTGTGTGTGTGTGTGTGTGTGTATCTTTTGCTTTTAGAAGCTATTCCACTATGCTTTTTAAAAAATATTGAGATAGCCCTGGCTGGTTTGGCTCAGTGGATAGAGTGTCAGACTGAGGACTGAAGGGTCCCGGGTTCGATTCTGGTCAAGGGCACATGCCCGGGTTGCGGGCTTGATCCCCAGTTGGGAGTGTGCAGGAGGCGGCTGATCAATGATTCTCTCTCATCATTGATGTTTCTATCTCTCCCTCGCCCTTTCTCTGTGAAATCAATAAAAAAATATTCTTTAAAAATTGAGATATCATTGACAAACAACAGTTTCAGGTGTAATTGTGCCTTTTGTTTTAAAGAAAAGAGGGGACCTTTTCAGTAGGAACCACAGAAAGAAACAAAGGGGAGGGGCTGTTCTCAGGGCATGTGTCTCTGCTTGGCACGCCCGAGTTTCTCTGAGCCCTGCACACCCCTGATGTAACCGTACCTAATTGTCTTGTCACAAAACAGCTTGCAGTCTGGAGTCTAAAGGTCAGGTGAACATTTCTGCCTGGGTGTAAGGAAGCACCAGATCAAAATCTAAACAGCGATCTGAGCCCGCCAGGGCCATCTGTCTGGTTTCCTATTGTCTGAGTAACACCTTCCTTGAGCAAGGCTCCCAGATACACCCAACACCTCCTCCTGGGTATCTGCAGTGTCCTGCAGGCCCATTAATTGTTCAAGACCCGGTGTCCATTCTCCTAGTTCTTGGCAATGAAAAGGAGCTTGGAAGGAACTTGGTGAGAGGTGCGAAAAACGCAAAGACAGTAATCTGAGGCTAACTCAATCAGCTCATGGCCACGATAAAAACCTCACAGCTCTGAAATCCATCTGATCACTCAATATTCATTGAGAGATATTATAGGACAGTATTTTATCAATCTTGATGTAAGCAACATCACCCTGCTTTCAGGAAGGTAACTGCCTAATGGGCAGAGTTGCCAGATTTAACAGATTAAAAATACAGGACAGCCTGACTGGTGTGGCTCAGTGGTTGAGCGTTGACCTATGAACCAGAGGGTCACAGTTCAGTTCCCGGTCAAGGCACATGCCTGGGTTACCAGCTCCATCCCCCATGTGGAGTGTGCAGGAGGCAGCCAATCAATGATTATCTCTCATCATTGATGTTTCTATTTCTCTCTCCCTTCCTCTCTAAAATAATATATATATATATATATATATATATATATATTTAAAAATACAGGACAACCAGTTACATTTGAATTTTGGGTAAATAAGGACTAATTTCTTTATCAATATCAGTAGGCCCCATGCAATATTTGAGAGATACTTACTAAAAAAAAAACAAAAATTGTTGTTTCATACTCAATTCTTTTTTTTTTAAAAAATATATTTTATTGGTTTTCTTACAGAGAGGAAGGGAGAGGGATAGAGAGTTAGAAACATCGATGAGAGAGAAACATTGATCAGCTGCCTCTTGCACACCCCCTACTGGGGATGTACCTGCAACCAAGGTACAAGCCCTTGACCGGAATCGAACCTGGGACCCTGCAGTCCGCAGGCCGACGCTCTAGCCACTGCGCCAAACCGGTCAGGGCCCTACTCGATTCTTATCACAGCAACGGTGCATTGACTAGTCCTTCCCACTTACTATGTTTCCAATAAGACATGAAACATCACAACAGCCAGTGAGAAGTCACATTTGTTGACCCTGAGAGGCTGAGTAAGGTACGGGTGGGTCATGGGGACAGGAAGTGGCAAAGACTGGCTGCTGGTTCTGGTGGCTGCTGGACTCCAAACCTGTGCCCTTTACAGCCAGTGTGTGAGCGCCAGGTGAAGGGGGTGGATGATTCCTGCTCTGAAGGCCTCGGCAGGAGAGAATGCCTTCTGGAGACAGACGCAGTCATTTGGGCATTCACTGAACAATTTATGTTGAGTGCCTGCCGGCACTGGCTCTGTGCTGGGCATCGGGGATATATGGGATGAAAGAGACGAAATCCCGCCCTTGTAGACTTCCGTTCTAGTCGGAGGAGACAGAAGGAGGCAGACAGATGGCGATCTATGGAGGGAAAAACAGCATATATAGCAGGAAGGGTGTGCTGGTGGGGAGAGATATGCGGGAGTCATCGCTAAGAAGAATGACATCTGTGAAAAGACCTGATAAGTGAGGTGCTTAATAGACGTTGGAATTGGACGGTGTTTTGAAGGAGTTGGACTATGCACATTCTTTCACTCCATATTGGTGCCATTTAAAAAGACTATTCTCGCCGTAGCCGGTTTGACTCAGTGGATAGAGCGTCGGCCTGCGGACTGAGGGGTCCCAGGTTCGATTCCGGTCAAGGGCATGTACCTTGGTTGCGGGCACATCCCCGGTGGGGGGCGTGCAGGAGGCGGCTGATCGATGTTTCTCTCTCATCGCTGTTTCTAGCTCTCTATCTCTCTCCCTTCCTCTCTGTAAAAAAATCAATAAAATATATATAAAAATAAATAAAAAGACTGTTCTCTGAGCAGGCATTTTTCTAGAGGAATAACCCTGAGACCTAATTGTCATTACGTCTCCTTTAAAGGGCATGCCGTTCAAACCAGGATCTATACTCATTCCGAGCTACTCACTCATTGGCATGTTGCGCAAGAGGAATATGGTTCTAGTCTAGTTTTCTTAACTTCTTCATGGCCGGGGGATGAGATTGTCCTATAAATTGGCATCATGACTTCTTGGGCATGATTTTTTTTTTCGGGGGGGGTGGTATGAGGTGGGAGGAGGTATATATATATTGGTGTCATAGGACCCACTAGTTAGAATAAAGTCTGGATTCAGTAAGAAGATTTTCAAAGACTGCAAACTTCCTCCCCCACAAATTCTTCATCACCATTGTGTGGGCGTGTTTGAAAAGGGAACGAGATGACCAACTGGTGTTTGTGGGAAACGCCGTGGCTTTCCTATTGAGAACGTCACCCACTGAGTCAGCGGAGGGACATTTATTGGCAGGTGGAGCGAGCCTCTGAATCACCGACATTGAGAGCCTCTCCGGTAAGGTTATCGGTATCAGAGGTTGAATCAGCTGTGACATCACCCTCTCACTGTCCCAGGTACTCTCGGTGCCATTCTTACTCATAAATCCCGGGAGATCCTGGCCCTCGATCCCTTCATTCTTAGCAAGAAGCCTGGGGTTTCTGCAGCGGTGACTGTGTCCAGCCGTTGCTTGGTGAAGTTCCTGTGTCCGGTTTTCATTACCACCCCAAACCCCGGGCCTGCAATCATGACTAACCTTTCTGGAGAAATTAGACTTTGTGGGTGTCCCGTCTTCACCCTTTGCCTTCCAAAGTCTGCGTTTATAAAGAAAGGCTCTTCTATGCCTCGCACGTGGGTGTTTCGGAGCTTGTCATCTGAGCCTTTGATTTGGAAACGTCCCATGTGAATTGTGCTGAGTTTTCTTTGGACTTTGGAGTGAGTGACGATTTCCCTCTCGCTTTTTCCCTCTCGCTAATCCTCTCACTTGAACCGTGGACACACGTCAGACTTGGGGAGGCGGTTCACCCTAGGAAACTGTACTTCACTTACCAGGTATGAGGCTTTCCTCCTGGTTTCAGCGGAGATTGGACGTCAAGGTTGTGACTTTAATCTTCAGCACTTATTTCTCTTTTAACCTGTGACACAGAGGAACACGCTTTCCCTGGGCCTCCCTCTGAGAGTGAAGATGAATGGGGAGGGCTGCAGTGAGAGGCCTGATCGGATGGCTTCAAATCCCGTCTAGCTCTTGTTTGCCACGTGACGGTGGGCGAGTTACTTAACCTTCCCGTGCCTCAGTCGCCTCACCTGTGGCACCATCGCTCCTGCCTCACAGGGCTGGGATGAGGACTCAGTGAGTGCACATACATAAAATGCGTTCAGTGCCTGGCACAGAGCAAACACTCTGACGTATTGCGTTTTCACTACGAGGCCTTTAGAACTGTATCAAGGAGGTGAAAAAACACGCTAACGGCCAGAGGAGCCAGAGAGAATAAGGATGGGGAAGGGGTACACCCCTGGTCTGTTCGCTCCTTACCTTCCCCAAATCTAAGACATTCCTCTGGACCCAACACCCACTGTGCAAATTGTTTGCTGCCAAGCAGATAGACCATCAAGAAGCAACGCTTGCTAATTTATAGCCACGCCTATTTGGTTCAGTCATCCTATGAACTTGATTCTAGTACTATCTCCATGTTACAGAGGAGGAAACTGACACTCAGAGAGAGTTAGTGACTTATCTGAGGCCACAAAGCTAGGAAATGGCAGGCAGAGGTTAGAACCCTGGCCCACTGACCCCAAAGCTTAGGCCACCACCTGTGTACTGTACCTACCTGGCTAATGCTTCTCTGTGAACTCTCAGGTCCCTTGTCATAACCATTAGAAAAATCATATATAAATATATATATTCCCAGTGTTTCTTGAATTAGATATGCTTACCCCCCCCTCCCCTAACTTAACTCAAAAAGTAGCATATTATACACACTGTTCTTGTTTACTTGAAATAGCTTGGAGAGTGCCCTCATTTTTAACGGATGTATAGTATTCCATTGTGGCCCTATACTGACGGATACTGGTTGTTTCTGGGCTTTTGCTATTAAAGCAATGTGAAGAGCATTTTAGAGGCCGTGTGCAGGAGAGCGTGCAATATGGAGGTCTCTGGCCTCTGGATTTTTACCGATTGCAGGGCACAGATTCCTTGCTGGACCCGTCTGGGCATTGGAGAGGGACCAGTGGTCGGCAAACTCATTTGTCAACAGAGCCAAATATCAACAGTACAATGATTGAAATGTCTTTTGAGAGCCAACTTTTTAAAACTTAAACTATATAGGTAGGTACATTGTTATTAACTTAATTAGGGTACTCCTAAGGCTTAGGAAGAGCCACACTCAAGGGGCCAAAGAGCCGCAAGTGGCTCTCGCAAGTGGCTCTCGAGCCGCAGTTTGCCGACCACGGGATTAGGCGATTAGGGTTTTCTGATGGTAAATAGGATCAGCATTGGTATGGAGCCAGGGGCAACTTCTCACACCAAAGCTGATGAGTTAATTCTTGCAGGGGTCCCTGCCCCGCCTCCCACTGTGCCCATCAGTAGTTCTACAAGGCTGTGCTTGCCCCAGGATCCTTAGGCCGCCTGGTGGGGAGCTTTGTGGATGATTGACTCCCCTAGCCTTTGCTGCTGGCCTTTTGAGAAAGCTGAGAACTAGTTAATCTGCTTTCAACTACTTGCAAAGGCCATATCCTCCATGTGGCCCACGGAGAACAGAATAAAAGGAAAGGCGGAGAACAGAATAAAAGGAAAGGCAGCAGAATTGCAGCAGGAGGGGCTGGTTCTCAACCTTCTGGCCCTTTAAATACAGTTCCTCATGTTGTGACCCCACCATAACATTATTTTCGTTGCTACTTCATAACTGTAATGTTGCTACTGATATGAATCGTCATGTAAATATCTGATATGCAGGATGGTCTTAGGCGACCCCTGGGAAAGGGTCGTTCCACCGCCAAAGGGGTCGCGACCCACAGGTTGAGAACCGCCGGGCTAGGGGCAGACTTCTGAGATCAGTTGGAAGCCCTGGACCCGCCTGTTGCAAACACTGGCAGCTCCTTTAACAACTGTGCCACCCGGATCCCCCATGGTCGCACCAGGTCATCTGCTTGTCCCCCCTCAATCCCTTGCCACGGGAGCCCTGTTCCGGACAGAATTCCAGGGTCTCTGTAACCTTCAAGGACCGTCCCTCTAGGAAGATTCGGAATTGTTCAGCATTAATCTCACAGAAAAAGGGTCTGTTTTAGAAAATCCATTTATTGGGAGCAAAGTTAGAAGGAGCCTTAACCGAGAATTTGGCTGTTTCGGTGCTGTCAGGGGGCTGGACCAGAGTCGCACAGCTGATAGGTGTCAGAATTAGAATAATAACAACATGGTTGTTAAGCAAGAATCATAATGTTCGTCGCACTGCCCGTTGATTGAGTCCTCAGCGATTCATGTAGGATTTCGTTTTAAAATCCCTGCACCGACACTTGGGGTCGGACCTGTGACAGTTCCGTTTTCAAACAATGAAACAAAGGGTCACCCCGCTCGTGGCCTGGGACCGACGGGAAAAGGGAGTCTCCCAGCCTGGCCCGCGTTTACCCCTCCCCGTGCTCAGCATCTCCGTTTCCGGGAACATCTGCCTTCTAGGTTCTTCACTTCTGGCCCAGGGAGGAACCCCAAGGTCCACCCCAAGTCCTTTACTGGTTCTTGCCTTTGGGTACATGAAGCTTTAAGATCCCTTTGGCTCCTTTGAAAGCCCAGAATAAAAGGGGTGTTACTGACCCTCACATTGGCTTCCATTTTAAATCTGAATGGTGAAGTGTATCCAGAGATGAGTTTGCAAGCCATTTCAGAGTTTCATTGACTCCTTTAATTGTTGTTACTATTTTCTTTTCTAAGCGACTACTGAAAGTTTCTTCCTAATCACTTTGGGGGTGGGGGTGAGGGGTGGGGTGGAGGGTAAACCAGTTAACTCTATGAATGCCACCGCTTTTGATTGACCTCCCTAGCAAGCTTGATGGGAGGGAAACTATTGTGTGTGTTTTTAAAAATTCATAATAGCAGTGCTGGATTGGGGTTATGTTGAAAAAGGAGGGAGGAATTTGGCTGGTGTGGCTCAGTTGGTTGAGCATTGTCCCATGCACTGAGGCTACCGATTCGATTCCAGGTCAGGGTACATGCTGGGTTTCAGGCTCAATCCCCAGTAGTGGGTGTGGAGGAGGCAGCCGGTCGAGGTTTCTCTCTCTCTCTTCCTCTCTCTCAAATTAATAAAAACATATTTTAAAAAAAGAAGAGGGTGCATTAGAGATACACACTGCCATGTTTACAGATGGAAAGCTACGTGTCTGGGTGGGTAAGGAGCCGGCGCTATAAATGCCGTGAGACCGCCATGAGTTCAGGGTTGTGGGAGCTGGATATGTGGGGTCCATTATACTACTTTCTCTACTTTTGATTGTTTGGAACTCTTCATTATAAAGTTTAAACAAGTTTTGCAAGGAAAACCTGAATAATGATCTCTAATAGAGAATTCGAACACCTTCCCCTTCTTGGTGGCTGTTGTTAGCAATTTGGTGTGTATCCTCCCGGACCCCTTTCTAAGCATTCACAGAACATGTGTGCCCATATCTGTGGGGGTTTTAAAAAAAAATTGGGGTGTTGCAGAAATGGAAATATGAATTGTTCTACAAAGTGGAACCATCTCCCTTATAATATGGAAAATTTTACACACCAATCCTGGAACCCTGTCCCCCTCCATTCTCTGTTACCCGTGGAAGGTGTTTTTAATATCGTATAAGGCAAATGAGTTCCCCTTAGTCCGGTGTTTGCGTGCCTACTGTGTGCTCGCACGAGGCTTCTCCTGTCCCGAGGGCCTTGGCGATCTGTCCCGGAGCTTTGGAAACGCTGAGACTCCGAGCTATCAGACAATGGGCGCATTCAGATCCAGGTGGGGTTAGACCTGTGTGGGCTGGAGCAGCTGCTGCAGCTCTTGCAGAGGTGTTGGGTGGCATCTGAGCAGGACGGGGGGAGGGGTGGGGGTGGAAGCGGTGGGAAGGGAGGGACCTCCCATGCAGATTCTGGGGGTTAGGAATATGACAGGGAATGTTTGGATGGTGACTAGCAGCTCAGGTGAAACTCAGCTTTCTGCCCTGGAGCCACACCAGGAGGGTGAGGGGCTGTGAGGAAACTCTCCCTTAGCCCTTCCCCTGGCCCCTGACGCTGACAGGGTCAGAGCAGGATGGTAATGTGGCTGCCTGGCTGGGTGGGGCCCTGCTGGCAGAGACCCTGGCAAGCTGGGAGAACAGGAGGAGCAGGTTCTCCGTCTGCCTGCCCTGGGGCCCGGGACCCAGTCGGTCCCAGGCTGGAGCAGCCTGGAGTGGGCCACAGAGAACGGGAGGTGAGCCACACAGTCCGTGCCCCTCAGAGGCCAGCGTGGTCTGGCCTGGGTCATCAGACGCGGGGCCGCCCCCCTGGGCCACTGCCGCCCCAAGTGCTTATCCAGACTCTCCTCCTCCGTCCCCAGCCTTGCTCCCAGGTGCCCTCTCAGCCACTGGCGGCAGCACCCATCTATCCAGCCATTTGTCCATCATTCACGCCCTTGCTCATTCATTCAGTCAGTCATGACTGAGAACTGTTATGAGCCCAGCACTGTTGTGGGACAGGGGATACCGCAGAGAACAGACATACGATGGATCTCCTCCCGGGTGGAGTTTGCATTCTCGTGTGTTGATGGGAACAGGCAACAAACATAATAAATATGTAAGACATTTAGGGTACTGAGTGGCAACAAACGTTTAGGAAAAATAAATCTGAGTGAGGAATTACTGAGAAGCCCTGGGGTGGTCGAGAGGGCCTCCCTGAAGGGGGCCATTGAAGCAAGGATCGGAGGGACGTGAAGGATCGGGTGAAGGGGCATCTAGATGAGGGAACAGCAAAGACAGCGGCCCTGGGGCAGAGCGGAAGAGCAAGGGGGCCAGGGTGCATGGACTTGAGTGGCCAAGGGGCGGGGGAGGGGGCGGCCCGTGCAGAGGCCGTGTAAGGACTTTGTCTTTAACTCCTGGCTCCTCTCTCCCACTCAGTCCAGACCCACCCACTACTTGCAGCCAGTTCGTTGTCTCCTCCCTGCCCCCATTCTAGGCAGTGGATACTCAGTAGGCAGTTGTCTGGGCGGGGCTCTTCCTAGGGCAGGATCCAGCCGGTGGTTACTGGCTTGGGGCAGCACAGAGGCCCAGGGCCTCTCTCAAGCTTCTGATCTACTTGGTTCAAGGTGAGGCCCATGGAGCCACATTTCTAATGATGATGCTGTTTCATCCCCAGAGCAGCCAGGCTCTCTGTCTATTCCACTAGCACACTTTCCTGTGTTCCCTGCATAGCGAGTTCATCTCTCCTGCCCAGCTCCATTGGTGCTTCCTCCAGGAAGCCTTCCTTGATTTTCCACCCCTAGCCTGGGTCGGGACATCTCTCTTCTCCCCCCACCTCCACCCACCCATGGCTATTTGCTTCCCAGAGATAAATCAGTTGTAAAAAGCTGCTTAATTTAAAGCATTCGATTCCTCTGCTTCTTAACGTTGAAGGGAAATTGTGGTGATAGCTACTACTTTTTTTGTGTTTAGCATCAGCGAGGCCCTGAGCCCCACACTGCAACTCACTCTTCAGCCTATTGAGCCTACCCCGTGCCGAGCATTCAGACAGGCCCTCGGAAGTGAGGACCCCCACCCCCGTGTGGAGTTTCTGTTCTAGGACGGGGAGGGACAACAAACAGAATAAGTAGAATGAGAGAAGGTGGTTGCCAGAGGAAAAAGTCAGAGTAAAACGGTGGCATGGGGGCTGCACCTGTAATCCCGCGATTGCCATGATCCTTTGTCTCCCAGGCCCAACCCCATGGACAGATGACGGACTGAGATTTAGAAAGAGGAACCGCTGGCATTTCCGGAGAAGTGGGTGGGCAAACGCTGAGGGCAGAGGGAAGAGGAAGAGGGTTGTGGGACCCAGAAGTGAGGGAGGGAAGTCAGTATTCACAGGTGTGGAGGGGGGTAATCACAGGCCACTCACCCCACTCCTTGGAATGTGCACCCGGAAAGCTCCGCCATTTGAAATGCTGATCAGTTAATTAGCAACTGTTATGGGCCTTCAGCTCTTCTAAGGTTTTAACCCTGTAATTCTGGGAAGTAGTTCTCAATCTTTAAGACGCTTCAAAACCACCTGTGTCACTAATAAAAAAATGCAGACTCCTGGGCCCCCCTTCAAGTCCCGAGACAAATCTGGGTGGGGTTCGGGAACCTGCGTTTCAAACAAGCCCCCTGGGCTCCAATGGGAGGTCTTGGGATTGCCCTTTCCAGAAAAGCTGGGCCACAGCATTCCATCCCAAACCGGCTCGAGTGTGTGTTACCCTTGAGGGGTCTCCCCTCCAGAGCTTCAGAGTCATGAGGCCTACGGGGGAGGGGGTTGTTTTAAACACACTGGCCCGGTGATTCTTGATTGGACTTGGGGGTGGAGGGGGTAAATCTATGAACGCACCCAAAGTTATGGACAAGGTGAACGTGTGTGCATGCACTTGTACAAGGCTTTTTTTGGGTTCAGAGGATCTACAACTTTCATCAGACTTTGAGGCATCATTCCCCCCGTCCCCGCAAAAGCTTGGCTCTGTGCAAAAGGCTTGGTTCCTGCCAGTCTGGGAAATAACCTCAGGGTCTGTCAGTTGGGAAGGGAAGGGAAGTTGAGGGCTGCAAACTCCTTAAGATACATGACAAAATGCTGGAACTCCAGTGAAGGAAGAGTTCCAGTGTGTTTGGAGAGGAGAGCCTGGATGGCCAAAGGGGCTTATTCTTCCAGCCTCCCCTCCCCTCCCCTCCCTCCCTCCCTCCCTCCCTCCCTCCCTCCCTCCCATTCATTCATCTATCCATCATTCATTCTTTCATTCAGATAGTCTTTAGGCACCTGCTGCATTCAAGACCTTCAGCCATCCAGGCTGCTAGAGCAGGGAGGGCCACCCAGAGAATTCAAACTAGTGGGTGATTTGGCAAGCTAAGTGACTTGGTCTTGGTCCGAGATGCCATTTATGAGTCTGCAAACACAGTTCCCTAATTTATGAGTTGCCCAGCCCAACATGAAGATGTGTGGCCAAGCCCTACTGCTGTTCTGGAGAAGCCAGCATGAAACTCAAGCTGAGCCTGGAGATAAGGCAGCTGCCGTTGCAGTTTTAGGTTGGGCCAGGTAGGAATTTGAGGGACTTCCCTTGCTGTGAACAGGGAGTAAAGTTGCTTTTCTGTGTGTGTGTTTTTTGGGGGGGAGGAGGGGAGGGAGGAAAGATTTGGTTTATGATTAATCCACCTAGAAGTTGATAACAGATCCAGTGAGTGTGTAAGGCATTTCAGAAATTTGAAATTTGATTCTGAGGCACTCCTGAAATTTTAGGGAAGGAAATTAATCATAAATCTGAGGAGTTTGCCAGTTAATAATAGGTATGCCCTAAGACAGGTGATTTATCTCTCTCTCTTTTTTTTTAAAGAATAGTTTATTAGCCCTAGCCGGCTTGACTCAGTGGATAGAGCGTCGGCCTGCGGAATGAGGGGTCCCAGGTTCGATTCAGACCAAGGGCACATGCCTGGGTTGCAGGCTCAATCCCCGGTGGGGGGTGCGGGGGTGTGCAGGAGGCAGCTGATCAATGATTCTCTCTCATCATTGATGTTTCTATCTCTCCTTCTCCCTTTCTCTCTGAAATCAATAAAGAAATATACATATATATCTTCTAAGTATTTCTGTGTATCGTGACTTTCAGATATTTAACACTTTTACAGATTTATTTTTCTCTGATAGGAAAGTTCCCTGTTGCAATTGGATCTGTTTTCTACCTACATCTATCTTGTGCTTTGTTCTCAGTGAATCCTCCTCAATATAAGTCTCAAATAATTAATGGCCATTATCAAGAACCCCCTTTCGTTATTGACATGCACACTTGGTTTTAGATACGTGAGCTTATTTAGTTTTCACATCAACCTTATTATAGTTATTTCCATTTTATGGATGAGGAGACTGAGGCTTAGGGAGGGCTCCTTAGTAGCAGGGCGAGCATTTAGAGTTTCATCTAATTGCTGGGATACACAGCATCCTTCCTTGAGATCACCTAGTCAGGTTGTCCAAGCACTTAGGGTCCAGTACTGGATTTCTTTCGAGGGCATCCTGTCTTCCTGTTAACTTTTTTCCCTGTGTAAAACCGGATTAGTAGTATCTACCTCATAGGATTATTGGGGAAATTAAATGAGATAAACAATACAGAATGTCAGGCATGCACTGGGCACTCAGATCGTAGCAGTAATTACTCTTCCCGATAACTGTAAAATATACTAGCCATTATTGTTAACACTGTATCAGTGATATAGCTCTTACTGCATGCTGGGCATTGCCCTCAGCATTTGCATCTATATATATAAAAGCCAAGCGACCAGAACGACGGAACAACCGGAATGTGCACTGTGGTGGCCACCCGGCCTGATCGGGCTCCCCCAACCTCCCTCGGCCCCTCCCCTGGCTGGCCCTGCCCCCAATTGGTCCCCCACTTTGATTGGGGACGGGGGTGGCCGGCCAACCACCTGTGGCCCCTCCCCCTGGCCGGCCTGGCCCTGATCAGCCCCCATTGGGGCAGGTGGCCATACCCCACCTGTGCCCAAATTCGTGCACCGGGCCTCTAGTAGTAACATAAAATTCCACCAATCACTCTGTGGGAGTAGTAGGTTCTAGACCCCATTTTCAGATGAGGAAATGGAGGCCCAGAGAGGTTCATAGAGTTTATCGTCCACCATGACATGAGGATCTGCCACTTAGATCTTAGGGGCATTTTGTCTTTTTCATGATAGAATCTGATGAACTAGAGCAGTGGCTCTCAACCTTCCTAATGCCGCGACCCTTTAATACAGTTCCTCATGTTGTGACCCAACCATAAAATTATTTTCGTTGCTACTTCATAACTGTAATGTTGCTACTGTTATGAATCGTCATGTAAATATCTGATATGCAGGACGTATTTTCATTGTTACAAATTGAACATAATTAAAGCATAGTGATTAATCACAAAAACAATATGTAATTATATATGTGTTTTCCGATGGTCTTAG
Organism: Myotis nattereri; assembly: GCF_964212035.1. Classification (NCBI taxonomy): domain Eukaryota; kingdom Metazoa; phylum Chordata; class Mammalia; order Chiroptera; family Vespertilionidae; genus Myotis; species Myotis nattereri. The sequence goes on from NC_138090.1 coordinate 14,118,117, forward strand.
GTGACCCCTGTGAAAGGGTCGTTCGACCCCCAAAGGGGTCGCGACCCACAGGTTGAGAACCGCTGAACTAGATCATTCCTACTCCATTGTCGACAGCAGGAAGGTCAGAATCCTCCAGCCACAGGCATTTTCTTTCCCATGGTGCCAAGGACATTCCTTTTTCATGGCTTCCTTAAGCACCTCTTGTCTCTGTTGGGCTGTCTCCCTTCACTTTGCTCATCCCCACCTCATTCCAGTGAAGAACTTGAAGGTGTGGGTTACTTAGACACATAACATCTGTATGTCTGATGGAGAGAGGGAAATGGGCAAAGGAAAACGTAAGGCTAAAGGATGAGGACAGGAGGAGGGCTGAGTAGCCGAATGCTTACCACAACGCCTGGTTCCCTGCTACAAGCAGACCACAAGTGTGACTGAGCTTCCTGCCAGTCAAAACAAGGAGATCCGTTGCATGATGGGGCTTCCGTATGTTACGCATAAATCAGTACTTCAGCGGGGAACTCGGCTGCTCCAGAGCGTTCTTACCCTTCTGGCAACGCCTCTTACACACCAGACTTACCGTTTGTACTTCCCTTTATTATAAAACTAATACATGCTTGTTATGGGGAAAACATTAGAAAATGTAGACAGCTAAGAAGAAGTAAGGTGTCTGTGACCATAGGGCAGTGATGGCGAACCTATGACACGCCTGTCAGAGGTGACACGCGAACTCATTTTTTGGGTTGATTTTTCTTTTTTAAGTGGCATTTAAATATATAAAATAAATATCAAAAATATAAGCCTTTGCTTTACTATGGTTGCAAATATCAAAAAATTTCTATATGTGACACGGCACCAGCGTTAAGTTAGGGTTTTTCAAAATGCTGACACGCCGAGCTCAAAAGGTTCGCCGTCACTGCCCTAGGGTGTAATATAATGTAAATGCATCTGGTAGCAATAACGTGTAACCAGGATTTTACTAATGCATCTCATTCCCCAGCATTCTGCTGCCTCAGAGCCACTGTGCCTGCTGTTCCCTGAGCCCGGGACACCTCTCCCGCAGGGATCCTCATGGCTCTCCTCCTCAGCCTCACCCAGGCGGCTGCTCCAATCTCACCCTCATCAGAGTCCACCTTGTGTCACAGCACACCTGCACCCGTCACTGTACCCCCTTCCCCTGTGTTTATTTTCACGGTCCTTAAGTATGTACGTATGTACGTATGTATGTATGTATGTATGTATGTATAGTTCAGAACCATGATCTCGCTACGCTTTACGTACTTCATATCTGTTGGCTGCTTCCCGATTTCTTCAAGGAAGCCTTTTGTGCACCTGGCTTTTTCCAGGTAATAGTCCCCCTGGATACCTCTCCTCCCAGTCAGTGGCCTGTCTCGGCCACTGTTATGCTTTTTTTCACCTCTGCCCGAGAGTCATAGTTGCAGAGTTGGAAGGGCTCTCGGAGCCACTTGGTCCAACCCGTTCTCTGGCCTGGATAGTCCAACTTCCTACCGCCCGGTGTGTGCTCCAGGGCGCTCTGTCTCCCCTCCTAAAAATGCCACTTTCCTGACTCAAGCCTGCTTCCCATGGACACCACCCCTGGCCAGGCCCCCCTCTGACACTTCCTTCCCCTGGCACTGAAAGGACCTCAGCGGTAAGGACTTGGGTCTCTTTTCTATCCCACCCGACACCTAGGAGGACCTCAAGGAATATTAATGGGTGGGTGACTAACTCCACACCCACCTGCAGGTGGGTTTCATGTTTACTCGTATTTAGGGCCTGGCACATACCAGGCACTGGTCCAGGTGCCAGGCGGTGCTGCAGAGAGGGAGACACACCAGGCCTGTGCCTTCAGGGAACCTGAGTTCTAGTGTCTATGTAGACATTACCATGTAAATAGGATTTCAGGGAGTGGTGCATTTTATGAAAGAAATGGGGAGGGAGTAATGGGTGGGGCAGCGGCCTGCTCTAGCTAAGGATGGGTCAGGCAGTGGTTAGGGGAGGTGTGTATTGTGTGTAGAGCTGGGAAGGAGGATGCTGCTGAAGGAAGTGGAGAATCCTAAGCAGAGGGAACAGCAGGGGCCCAGGGCCTGAGGCAGGAAAGGCTGCAGTGCTGGGGGAGGCAGAGTGGCCGGGAGCCCGGTGGGCAGGGTTGGGGTAACGGGTAGGAGGTGACCCTGGAGGGGTTGGCAGAGACCAGATCTGGTGTCTGGTCGGACGGCCTCTTCTGAAGGACAGATAAGTGCTTCTGGGTCAGCTTCCGCCCCGATGAAGGGATGTGAACCAGTTCATTTGGCTGATTTGTTCTTCTGGGTTTTCAGGGGAATCCATCTATTTCTTTTAGAAATGATGCGCACGAGACCAGAACGTTAAGTTCGTTCAATGAACATGGCTTGCCAAGTGCGGCCTGTGTCCGAAAGGATTTGGGTGGATGGCTGATGAAACGAATTCCTGCCCACAGGATCCTGTCCTTCAGTTCCAGCTAAATCAGACCTCCCCTTGCTACTGCCCACACGTACACTTCCTGCTCCGGCTCTGTTTCTGGTAGCATCTGCTTGTTTCTAGCTCCGGAATAACAACTAGCGTCCATCGAACTTTCCTTCTGTGTCCGGCAACTGCTAAGGGCTTGACATGGATTAACCTGTTCACTCATCCCATCCCCTTAGCCGTGGTTGGCAAACTGCGGCTCGCGAGCCACATGCGGCTTTTTGGCCCCTTGAGTGTGGCTCTTCCACAAAATACCATGTGCGGCGCATGTACAGTGCGGCTGAAACTTCGTGGCCCATGCGCAGAAGTCGGTTTTCGGCCTGGGCGAGTCTGTTTTGAAGAAGTACAGTGGATATTTGGCTCTGTTGACTAATGAGTTTGCCGACCACTGTCTTAGGGAACAGGGGCCATCACAGTCTCTGTTCTGCGAGTGAGAAATGAGGCAGGAGAAGGTGAAGTTATGTGCCGGGGGTGGCATCGTTGGTAAGTGATGGACCTGGGATTTGAACTCAGGTCATATGACCTCTCACCTGGGCTCTTAACCACTTAATGCCATACTGTGGCCCTGCCTAGGCTGCTTGTCTTAAAATTAACCCCATATTGCCCCATGGTCACCAGTAGTTTATGTCCTTAAGTTCTTGTAGACAGGGTCCCTGCCTTTCCCGACTCAGCCTCCCTCCCCACGCCGGGCACGAGAGGGCAGGGCTCCATGAGAGCTTTGAAGCCTCATCTCTCATTTACTGTTTTGACTATTGCTGTCCCTCCTGACCTCTTGCGAGGCAAGAATAAGTCTCTTTTATTAGTCCGCTAAGATGAATAAGCCGTAGACCTTACAAGTGGTAAACGTTCAATAAATGTTCACTGAGCATCTTTTATGACCCGGCTCTGTCTGCATTCCGAGTGAGAAACCAGTGATAGCCAACATTTCCGGAGAGCTTATAACGTGCCCAGCGCTGGGCTGACCTGTCTGGTGTGTTCCTTACCACACTCCGAGGCAGGAACTAGTCAGTTCTGCTATGTTAGTAATGTGATCTCGGCCTTCCTAAAAGTCACCCCTAGAAAAACCACAGAGCTTATGGGGAAATGGCTAGGGGAACAGCACTCCAACTGTTAGAAAAAAGAAGTTTGAGTGGGAGGGTGGGGAGGAGGGGGGGAAAAAAGGAAGAAACTTGCTTGGGGGCGTGGGTCTCGGTAGGGTGGCATCTTGTGAGTTGTGGATGGAAGGAAGACAGTCCGTAATCAGATGGAAAGTTGTAGCACAGGGTGTGGAGCACGACACGTTCTGAACTGAGGGAGCTGGAAGGGGTGCGTGTGTGTGTGTGTGTGTGTGTGTGTGTGTGTACATGTGTGCACATATGTGCATTCCTGTGCTTCAGCTGAGTGCACCTTTCTAAGTGCTCCTCACAAAGTCATAGCACATGAGCAAACTTGACAGTTGAGTTATGCTCAGACTGTTCCCTAATTAATCATTCATGTTGGAACAAATGTGCATTTTCAAAGCAGGCATTGTGGAAGAACTGCCTGTTATGCCAATTTCGCAGTGAAGTAAATCGGCGGCGCAGGGCTATGCAGCTAGGAGATGGCAGAGCTGGGATTTTAACTCAGGTCAGCCGAGCGCTGAGCCTTTGGTGCCAGGGCTCTCCCCCACCTCACTTAACGGGAAGCAAGTTATGCTGACTGAGTTGGGCAAGAGGAGAGATTCTGGACCCTTACTGCCCCCTCCCCTCATCACAGCTGCCCGTGTGGACAGAAACGGTGGTGTTTATCCCTTCGCGTTGAGAGCCTCTGTGTGTTCTGCTCTGGGGACGGAACCTGAAGCATCTGTTGGGTGCTAGGAGGGGCTGGACGTTCCTGTTTTTGTGTGTCGAAGAACATGAATTTCATGTAAATGTCTATATATACACGTACACACACCAGCCACACATGGAACTCAAGTTTGTAATTTAAAAAAGTCATTATATTTCCCTCCCCTGTAATAAGGCCTCGCTGGAATTTCTAGATCTGAAGCTTCTAAGGTAAAGAGCTGATGGTGTCAGCACGTTGCTTTCAGAAGGAACAAAAGGTTGTGATTTCATAGACCCTGAAATTAGACCTCAAGGTCAGGGCAGTGTCCTCTCAGGAAGAAGCATTTTCCAGGGCACTCACTCACAATATTGGGTACTCAGCTTTAGCTAAACGGTGCCCTTTCTACTTTTCATCTGCCGTCCACAGACGCTCCCCAAAAGGGGGAAAATTTAGCTGTGAAAGTCATAAAAAGTCCCCAAATATAGCTATTTTAGATTTTTTTAACATGGTAGCAGGTAACAAGCACAGTTTGCATACCTTTTCTATTTTGGTAATAATGATCACCATTCCCTGAGTGTGAGCAGTGGGTTAAATGCTTAGCCTGAGGCCGGACGCGCACGGAGACCCACGGCACGGTGCACGCCTTGTGCGTAAACTCCGAGTCCCACCGGCTTGCGTGCTGGTCCCTTCCTTTATGCGCTTTCTCATTTACTCCTCACTGCGGTTCTCTGGGTTGGAGATTGCCGTTAGACCCATTTTATAGATGAGGAGACTGAGGTCTGGGGGAGGGCAAGTGACTTGGCTTCAACTGGAGTTCTGAGTGGTGGCGCGGAAACCTCCATCTAGGTGTGTCTGACTTGGAGTTGCCACTGGTTGCCACCATAAGTATTTACAACTTTAACGTCACATGCTCTTCAAACTGGAGAGAAAGCAACATATAACTGACCAAGTCTGAAAACGGGTTCAGGTAAAATATGCGCAAGTCAATGTTTATTTTTAAATTGTCAGTGCGCATCATATGTACCGGTCGGACAGACAGTCGGTCGGTCGCGTAGCCTTTTATATATATAGATATCCAGAACAGGCACATCTATAGGGGCAGAAAACAGGTGAGTGGTTGCCAGGAGCTGGGGGAAGAGGGAGGAATTGGGGCTGAGTGCTGATGGGTACATGGTTTTTTTGAGGGGGGGAATGATGGAAATGTTCTAGAGTTACAGAGTAATGATGGTTGCACAACATAGGGAATAACTAGAAACACCAAAGTTTGCACTTTGAATTGGTGAAGGCTATGGAATGTGAATTCCATCTAAATTCTTAAAAATGCAGTGGGGAAAAAGTAACATCATTAGTGAAGTAGTTCCTGCTCCTGGTAGTAGAGGTGCCGCTGAGCACTTAGTAAACCGCCTCAGGCTAGAGCGGGGTGCCTCCTGTGGCCCTGCCTCCTGAAGAACCTGGGTTCGCGGGCTTCCCATAATCAGAGGGGGTTCTGGGAAACCACAGCCACCTGCTTGCCTAAGAAAATGACACCCGAAGTAAGTTTGATGTATTGTGTAATTCAAAGGCAGGCCGGCAGGCTTTCGAGATGAGCCTAAGCTAATGGCTTAAAAGGGTGTTTAAAAGAGAAAGCTATGTAGCCCAACTGGTCTGATCTGCCCAGTCAGCAGAAACGGCACATTAAGGATGAGAAGTATTTAAAGCTGGCAGCCATGACGTGCGTTTTCCGTCCTACAGGGTTTAGTTAATGCACGGTTCTCCCATGGAATTGATTAGGGTCAGGAGACTCTTTCCCCTCCTGTTGGCTCCCCTGCTGTACCCCTTTATGTCAGGAGGCAGGAAGTTCTCCAGAAATTAACACTCAAAGTTTGCGCTCTTCTTTACGCAAATGAAGGCCTTTGCAGGTGGCCAGGTTGCCTGTCAGGTTTTGCCAGGGCCAGTGAGCCCCATTACCAACCACGGTGTTGAGCCAGCTTTATTGACAGCTCTTAGAGCCGGTTCCTGTGCTGTTGAAATTCCCCCAAAGACCTGTCTGTACGGGCCTTGTCAGATGTCAGCACACCGCCTGCCCCATCAGCACTTTGGCCTTCCACCTGCAGTGTGGGCTTGAATGAGATGCCCCAGAGCCGGCTCACCTGGAACCCGACACTCCCATTTGGTGACTGTTGGAGGCTACTGCAGTGGCCCAGGCGTCAAGGAAAAAGGCAGAGAGGATACATGCCGACTGACCACAGGGGCAGGGCGAAGTGCAGGTTAAGCCTTTGGGGTCAGGCTGGCTTGAGTTCAGTTCCCAGCTGTGTCTGTTTGCTAGGTGTGTGACCTTGGGCAAGTCACTTCACCTCTGTGAGTCTTGCTTTATTCGCTTGTAAAATGGAACTGCAGTACCTACCTCGCAGGGTTCTCATGGGGATTAACTGAGACTCTGGGTGGGGCTCCTCCTGGGGCTAACTAACACTTGGTCACTCGCTGGTAACATAGGCATGACGTCGTTAGGATGACTAGCAGCCATAGCCCACCTGGCAGGTCATGAGCATCCTTGGAGGGTCTAAAGTGGGGATTCCAAAGCCCGCAGTTCTCGGCCACTCTCAGGCGCCACCCTGGCCTCTGGAATGCGTGCCCACCTCTGCTGGCTCTCATCTTCAGGGTTCACACCAAGGCCCTGCTCTTGGGTTGCCTTTGGGGCCATCTGGGGCTCCTCCTTGGGGTTTGGTCAGATGATTGGGGGGGACAAAGGCGCCATTTATTCATTCAACAAATACTTATTGAGAACTGAAGTGCTCAGCACTGGTATAGATACTGTAGATATAGTCATGACCACAAGGATAGTAGGGAATAATAACGAAATAAGCATAGTAACTGTACAGTGTGTTAAATGCTGTAGAGAAAAAATAAAGCAGGGAATAAGGATAAGAATGGAGATAACAGCCTTAGCTGGTTTGGCTCAGTGGATAGGTCGTCGGCCTGCGGACTAAAGGGTCCTGGGTTCGATTCCGGTCAGGGGCACATACCTCAGTTGCAGGTGCCTCTCCAGCCCGGGCCCTGGTCGGGGCTCGTGCAGGAGGCAACCAATCGATGTGTTTCTCTCACATCCATATTTTCCTGTCTTTCCCTCTCTCTTCCATTCTAAAAATCAATGGAGAAATATCCTCAAGTGAAGATTAAAAAAAAAAGAATGGAGTGCTAGAGGCAGGGGGCTGCTATTGGAAATACAGTGTTCAGGGCCTGCATGGAAGGTGACCTTTGGGGGAAGAGAGGGAGGGGTCACAGAGGGAACAGCAAATACAGAGGACTTGGGCAGGAGCACATCCAGCGAACTGGCTACAGCAGAGAGAATGAGGTGAGGGCGACTCTGTCAGGTCAGGGAGTCATGTTTTTATTTTGAGGGAAATGGGGGTCTGTGGAGGGCTGGAGCTGAGCAGAGGCACATCGTGATCTGACTGCGGTTGTAACAGGCTCCCAGGGTCTACTTCGTAGAGAAGAGCCTGTGGGGATCTGGGCCAGAACTGGGAAGAAAGACTGTTAGGAGCCTACCGTGAAGGTCCAGGCCTCAAGAGATGAATTGGGTTTACAGCGGGGAGGGGAGGGGAGATACTGGATTCTTGGGCTGTCTCCATGTTCTTCTCCCATCTCTCCTTTGACCCCCTGCCCCCACCCCCCACCTGTGATTTGTTTTTATTCCCAGCACTCAAAACATGCTGCTAGCAGGAGGCGTGGGGTCACCCCTCTGCTGGCGCTCAGGAGTTGGGGCTGGGGGGGCATTGGAAGCAACCCGTCATTGTGGCCTCATTTGAGCCCCTTCATTCTTTCGCCCTCCCTCCCAACACCCACAGCACCAGTGTAAGCCCTAAGGGTGCCGCTGGTCCTGAGAAAGTATCAAAGGCCATGGAGCCTTCCACAGGTGTCCACATCTTTTCTTTTAAGTTTTAAAAAATATATATATTTATTGATTTCAGAGAGGAAGGGAGAGGGAGATAGAAACATCAGTGATGAGAGAGAATCACTGATCGGCTGCCTCCTGCAAGCCCCCTACTTGGGGATGACCCTGCAACCCGGACATGTGCCCTTGACCGGAATTGAACCTGGGACCCTTCAGTCCGCAGGCCGACGCTCGCCACTGAGCCAAATCAGCTGGGGTGGTGTCCACGTCTTTACTTATAATCCCAGGGGCTCACAGCTTCCCATTCACAGACCTAGAACCTTGGCTCAAGTCAGAGGTACCACCACTACGTCCTCAGGGAGGAGGTCGGGCAAAGCAGAACAGTAACGTGGGAAACTTCCTTTCATGGCCACGGAAGAGGCTGCCAGGTGGCCTGAGAAGGTACCAAAACTTTGATTAGGAGAAATGGAAGACACTGGCTTGGCCTTAGGCTAGGGTACCACACCCAAACGCGGGAGTGGCAGATGGTGGGAGTGTGTGCTGGAGGCACCCGTGGGGGCTCTGCCTCTTCTGCAGGGTGATCTCAGAGGCTGCTGCGGAAGGTTCCAGTTCCGCAAGCCTCTCACTGTAGCAGCAGCAAAGCAGGTTAACCACATATCAAGGTGGAGCAATTGGTAAAAAGTCTTATCTTCCCTTGTTGTAGGAAAAGGGGAAGCAGAACAAGGGTTCATTTTCCTGAAGTCACACAGTTCCTTAGAGGCCCAGATCCACCTGGGCCCCGAGCTCCCACATGGCCCCAGTGCTGGACGAAGAAGCAACACCAGGGAAGCCATTGGGGCCTGAGTCAGGGCCATTTGGGAGGCTGGCAGCCAGCCCAGTTCTGTTTGGGGGTCAGCTCTGAGCAGACAGCATTTCCTTCTTTCCTTGGGTGGTCTTGCTGTTTCTATCCCTCTGCTGGCCCATATCTTGCCCTCTGATGCCATTGTCACCGACCCTTCTAGAAGGAGTCAGGCTTGGACATCTCGAGGAGTAAAGGACCATCTGTCTCTTCTCCGCTCTGTCCGGGGCGGCTGTATCATCCCTGCCCCTTTGCCTCTGGACCAGTTCCATGGGTCAGCGTTCCTCTTAGAGTGTGACCCTGGGAAGAAAAACAGCATTCATCACTTAGATCATTAGATCGTAACCCTGAGAATGTACTTACCAAACCACAAATAGGCTCGGACAGAACCAGACCATGTCGCCTCCCATCTCTGAGTGTCTTATTTCTGATAATGCAACTGAAGTCTGCATTAGGGGTTGTGGAAGCCTGAACGCAGGGCTTGCCTGTTGAAGTTTGTTGACTCAACACTGGCCCTCCCTCAGTTCAACCCTCTCTTTTATATGAAGCTAGGAAAGCAAACAAGAACCAATTCAGATGCTACCAGTGGCTACAATAGCAGGTCTCTCTCCTTCCTTTTACTCCCTCCGTCAGCGGATCACCCCCTGTGACAACCAGTGTCACCACTTTCTGTATCCTGAAGGTATTCTAAGCACATTCTCTATCCCATTATACTTTTTGCTTTTGCTAAAGGCAAGTTCCTCTCATATTATTACATACAGATTTATTTTATTCTTTTTTTAAAGTTAAATTTATTGGGGTTATTTGATTCTTTTAAGCAACTACCTCGTTCTTTTTTTTTTTTTAATTAAGATTTTTAAAAATTGTTTTTTAGAGAGAGAAGAAGGGAGAGGGAGAGAGAGAAACATTGATATGAGAGTGAAACATTGATCGGCTGCCTCCTGCACACCCTCCTACTGGGGATCGAGCCTGCAACCCGGGCAAGTGTCCTGACCAGGAATCAAACTGGCCACCTTTTGGTCCACAGGACGATGCCCAACCAACTGAGCCACACTGGCCAGGGCACTAATCCTCTACTGATGGATGCTTGGTTTGTCTCCCATGTTTGGCTACTTACTGCCAACAGTGCCTTATGAATTAACCTTGTACCTATGTCCTTTTGCCTGTGTGCAAGCTTTCAATTTTTGATCATATTGGAACGTGGGAAGAGGCCAGGTAAACGGACTGTTGATGCAAGAAAGGTCCAAACCTGTAAGAATTTTTATGAGTTTATTGGAGCCGAACTGAAAACAATTGCCCGGAAGCAAAATCTCAGCAGATTGAGCAAGTGCTCCAGAGAATAGCAGTTGTGCACCATATTTTGTACGTTACAATCAGAAGAGGAGATGTAAGGGGTTACATAATCCATTGGTGATGGATTAGGGAGGCGGGAGCAAGCAACCTGGGGGGCTGGGAATCTCTGGGATAGGATGGAAAGTAAAACGAGTAGACAGACACACACTTCTTTTCCGTAGGTGGGTACAGGATAGTGACGGGTCTCCCGCTCCAGTGCAGTGAGTGTGCCATGGGGGCGGGAGGAGGAAAAAGGAAATTATTCTGACATTCCAAAGGTTTGTTATTGAAGATGCAAGAAAATAGACAGGCTCCATTAAGGTCAAGATTGACCTTTGTCAAGGAAGATACCAGCCTAGGACAGGACTACCCACCATGACTGGCTTTCAGTTGAGAAGTTTTAATTTCAGACCATCCTATGTGGTTCCTTTTGGTCTCTGAGTTTGTAAGGCCGCCATGCAGGCCTCCCCTGAGCTTGTCAGGGTTAGTATGTGGCCCCTTTTTCACCCACAGGACCACAGACTCTCGTAAGAGCTGCAACCAGTAACATTAAAAAGTTGGGGAACTGAGCTGGGACAGGTGCCACCGATCCTTGTGGTGGCAGCCACCGTCCCGGGGCATCTTCAGGAGTTAGTCCTGTGGCCGCTGGCTGCACCCTTGCATCTGCCAAAGTCTACGCCTGGAACCGGGGGTTGGTCTTCCTGTCGTTTCCTTATTTTTGATTTTTTACTTGCTTGGGGCTTTTGGAGTGAGAAACGCCAATTTGAGATATTTCTGCTTTTTCCTGGGACTCAGCAGGATGCGGGATTGGTTATGGGGGTTTATTTCTCAGGAGCCAGAGCGAAGAAGGCGCACGCGGGGGCTGAGCGATTACCTTCAGCAAACACTCTTGGAAGCAGCTGCCTTTCACATCAATGCTTATTTGTTCTTGATAATGAAAAATGATGCGAGCATCCACTAAGAAAGAAAATGCTTTCTCTCGTGAGCGCTGTCGGACAAGTGAGCACTTGTTTGGGAGTCATCTGCAATGCATGTGACCTGGGGCCTCTGGGACACGCCCGGCTTCTGAAGCCGAGGCTTCCAGCTGTTCTTGGGGGCTGTCTTAGGAGTCTTGTTCCAAATGTCAGAGGCAGAGGGCCCAGGCTTTTCTAGCACAACCCACCTTCGGGAAAGGGGCACGCCTCACATTCTCTCCCTGAGCTGCGGAAGAGGCTCCCGGCTTTGTTCCCCAGTTACCGAGTGACCCGAACTTCCGCGCTCCAGGGCCTGTGTCAGCAGATTTCTGTGTCAGCTCCCACGTGGGAAACGCTGCCGCCAGATTGGCGCATATTTCTACGAGGGTTGTGTTCTTTACGGAGAATTAAGTCTGTGGTGTTAAGCAAACTACCTTTGTCCCCAGCATGGATTTTCCTCCGTCGTGTTGCTCGTACCCACCCTCGGAGCTTCTCTCGCTCCCTGTTCGAGGCAGAGCAGTTTTACCCGAGGGGCTATGCCAGCGTTGGCTGGTTTGGGGCGTGAATCCTGCTTTAGAGAGGGACTGGCTCTGTGACCTTGAGCAAATGACTTAAGCCTTTCTGGGCCTCAGGCTCATTAGCATCCGGGGGATGAAAGGACCCCGCCTGCTTCCCAGCAGTTCCACGTTTGTGAAGAGCTCAGCACCACGTCTGCACGTCTGCACGTAATGACTATCATTACATTGAATATTTATCTATCTACTCTTCTAATTACTGTTAATTAAGAATGATTAGTGGCTTCTCTGTTCTGTCCCCCCGTTCTCATAGCTCTGACCTTGGCATGATTGGGTGCATGGGTCGTGTCTCTTTTGAACCGTGGGACTTGGACTCAAGGGGTCCTCCTCACAGGAGATCTTAGTAACGATTTTTGTTACAGGTTCGTTGAGACGTAACGTACATCCCTTACAATTTACTCACTCTAAGTGTGCAGTGAGGTCATTGGTATGAATACGCACAGCTGTCTGGCCAGCACCACAATCCAGTTTTAGAATATTTGTATCACCCCACAAGTTACCTCGTGCCTCTTGGCAACCAAGACCCAGACCCATCCTTAACTCCAGGCAACCCCTGACCTTGGTTGTCATGTAAGTGGAATATGTACTCTTTTGTGCACTTTTAAAAAATGCCCAGGCATGGGTCTTGCCCCAAACGAACTGAATCCAACCTCCTGGGTTGGTAGTGTTTTTTTGTATTGTAGTCTTTGGCTTTTTCTTTCACTTAGCATAATGCTTTTAAGCTTCATCTGTTCTACTGCAGTTAATGTTTTTATTGCTGAGTAGCCATACCATATTTTATCCTTCCCAATAACTATCTAGGTTGATTTTTGTGGTTTAATGGACAGGTGGAGGGAAAAGAAGAAAGTTGGGGAAGAAGGCCCTTAAAAATATGGTGGTACCCATGCCCTAATTTTAGAAAAGTAGGATATGATGGATCCAGGACAGGGGAAGTAAGTGAATTAGGAAAGGGCCGTAGACCAGAGTCTGAAGGACACATAGGACACACAACAAGCATTCACAGTGGCTTCTCTGCTTGGATGGGACCATAGTGATTTTTTATTTTTTTAAATATGTTTTTGTTGATTTTAGAGAGAGAGAAGAAGGGAGAGGGATTAAGTCTGAAACCCAGGCATGCGCCCTGACCTTTGGTACATGAGATAATGCTCAACCATCTGAGCCACACTGGTCAGGGAGACCATGAGTGCTTTTGATTTGTCTTTGTGTGTGTGTGTGTGTTTCCTTTTTTGGGGGGGTGGGTAACAGCTTTATTGAGATATAACTTACACATCATACATTAAATCCTTTTAAACTGTCGTATTCAATGGCTCTTCAGAATATCCACAGAGCTGTGCAGCCACAAACAATTGGAGAACATTTTCATTATCCCAGAAGAAGTCCCTCATCCTTTAGCTGCCACCCCTTGGCTGCCCCCTCCCCCAACCCCCAGAGCTAGGCAACCACTAATTTATTTTTCATCTATAGAATTTGCCTATTCTGGACATTTCATATAAGTTAACCACTCAATACATGGTCTTTCGTGACTGGCTTCTTTTAACGTAATGTTTACGAGGTTCGTGCACGCTGTGGCAGGTATCCATACTTCATTTCTTCTTGCTGCTGAATGCATGATATTCTCTGGGATGGATATGCACATTTTACCCGTTCATCAGTTGATGAGCATTTGGGTTGTTTTCACTTTTTGGCTGTTTGGAATAATGTTACTCTGTCATCTGTGTTTTGTCACTTCCCCCCTCTAACACAAGGTTGAAATTAAAAACAAAAACAAAACTTAAGATTTGAGGGGAAAATAGCAGCCTGAGTAACAAGGGGCTGAGGAAGGTGAGGTGTGTGTGTTTCCACCATCGTGTCATCATCCAGCAGCCCAGAGTAAAAGGAAGGGAAGTCACGGGGTGTCAGGTGGGGAAGAAGGAGGCCTCAAAACTGTTAAGGGGGTGGGGCTGTAGGTTTTGGGGAGCACTCTCCCCGCCGGGAGCATGCCCACACCTTTTCTCCCTCTCAGGTGTGCATCTCCTAAACTCTCAGGGTCCCCACGAGACTTGCAGTGGACAGTGGCAGTTCATCCTGGGCCAACCCCCAAACCTCTCTCCAGCGTCCCCTTTTCTCTGACTTCCCTGTGAGCTAATGCAACCCCGTTTGGGCTCTCCTGTTACTTCTCTCCTAAGCCCTTGCTTGTCTCACTGACCCCAGCTTCAATAAACGTACTCTGTCAGTCCCTCTTTTGCCCCCACAAAAACAACAACACTGTAAGTCTGGAGAGTCAGCCAGACCTGGGTTTGAATCCCACCTCAAGCCACTCAGTGCTGTATGAACTTGGGAGTTGTTGTTTTGTTAATCCTCACCAGACGTTATTTTTTTCCATTGCTTGTCAGAAAGAGTGGAAAGGAGGGAAGGAGTGGGGAGAGAGAGAAACATTGAGGTGAGAGAGTCCATCGACTGATTGTGTCCTGCACAAGCTCCAACTGGGGGTGGGGAGTAAACCCACAATTCAGGTACCTGCCCTTGACCGGGAATGGAACCCACGACCCTTTAGTGCACAGGCCGATGCTCTAACCACTGAGCAATGCCGGCTAGGGCCAGGCCTGGGTATTTTTTAAAAGCATCTCAGCAGAGTCTGTACAGGGCACATTAGACCCTGGATTGGAAATGATGTTGCAGGTATATTGGTCACGGTGCTTTATTTCATAAGTGGCCAACTAAGAGCCCTCCTTTAGGGCCTAGGACAGCGATGGTGAACCTTTTGAGCTCTGCGTGTCAGCATTTTGAAAAACCCTAACTTAACTCTGGTACCGTGTCACATATAGAAATTTTTTGATATTTGCAACCATAGTAAAACAAAGGCTTATATTTTTGATATTTATTTTATATATTTAAATGCCATTTAACAAAGAAAAATCAACCAAAAAATGAGTTTGCGTGTCACCTCTGACACGCGTGTTATAGGTTCGCCATCACTGGCCTAGGACCCAGTCCCCCACCCCAGGCCCATCAGCTGTCTCTCCTCGGAGGATCAGCAGGAGTTGGAATTTCAGAACGTGGGGTCCTCTCTGGCCTTGGGGAATGCAGCAGAAAGGAAAAGTGGGCAGATATTGTGGTGTATGAGGGAGCCTCTCTTTTCTAATCAATAAGCAAACAGTTCCCGGAGTTGCCCAACCTGCCACAGGAATGTTTCCTGGGTTGCAGGCCATGGGAATGATCAATTACCGCCTCTGTTTTTAGGCAGGCAGGTTGGGTGTTTGTGTATTTAACATGCAGCCAGAAGCTGGGACAATAAACCCCCAATTTAGTGAGGAAGCCAGAGAGCCTCCCCATTCTCTTTGTTGTTTTTGACGAAACCAAACAAGTTTTCCTTGCTGTGACAGGGAAGAAATCCCCTCCACCTCTGCCGCAGGCCGGATGCCAGCTCCCTGCTGGAGCGGAGTGCCATTGCTTCCCCCTCTTCCTCTTTTAAAAAAATTTAATATACTAGAGGCCCGATGCACGAAATTTGTGCAAGAGTGGGCCCTTGCCCTAACCAGTTTGGCTCAGTGGATAGAGCGTCGGCCTGCGGACTCAAGGGTCCCAGGTTCGATTCCGGTCAAGGGCATGTACCTTGGTTGTGGGCACATCCCCAGTAGGGAGTGTGCAGGAGGCAGCTGGTTGATGTTTCTCTCTCATGGATGTTTCTAACTCTCTATCCCTCTCCCTTCCTCTCTGTAAAAAATCAATAAAATATATTAAAAAAAAAAGAGTAGGCCCCAATCAGGCAGGATATTGAGATCAAACCAGGTGAGGTCTTACCAGCAGGCACTGGCCCATCTCTGAACTGCCCAGGACAGGCCTGGGATGAAAACGACTTAAAACAGTTCTTTTCTGGCCTTGATCTGAACAAGGGCAAAGGGAATGGAGGCTGGGTCTGTCCAGACAGCAGGAGCCGGAGCCTTCACCACTCACAGGCCTGTGTGTGGGCCCCCCTCCCTCCCACCCGCCCCCCACCCCCCCACCCCCGTGCTAACAGGACTTCCATTTCACTAGAATGTCAGCCCCAGGAGGTCAGGGATCAGTACCTGCCACCCTGCTGTGTTCACACCGGGGTCTTCAGTACTGGAATAGGGCCCGCCCCTTGAATGTCCTCCTGGTTGTCACAAGGCGCCCTCCCTCCCTCATCAGCGTGCCCCAGCAGCTGGGACATAGTATTATTATTATTATTACTTCTGAATCCTCACAGGAGGACATGTTTTTCATAGAGTCTAGACCAGGGGTGGGCAAACTTTTTGACTCAGTGGGTTCTTAAACTGGACCGGAGGGCCGGAACAAAAGCATGGATGGAGTGTTTGTGTGAACTAATATAAATTCAAAGTAAACATCATTACATAAAAGGGTACGGTCTTTTTTTTTTTTTAGTTTTATTCATTTCAAACGGGCTGGATCCGGCCCGCGGGCCGTAGTTTGCCCACGGCTGGTCTAGACAGAGAGGAAGGGAGAGGGAGAGAGAGAGAGAAACATCGGTTGTTGCCTCCCCTACACACTCCAGCCAAGGATGGGACCCGAAACTTGGGTATGTGCCCTGACTGTGAATTGAACCTGTGACCCTTGGGTGCACAGGACAATGCTCTCACCCAACTGAGCCACACCCACCAGGGCCTAAAGTAAACTGTCCCCTCCACTCCAGCTGCTGCATAAAACTTTGGAACCCCCTCACATGCTTCTTTTTCTCTATTAACACTTTTCATTCCTGACACTTGTTGGTTTGTTAATCATCTCATCCCCACTGGCAGGGCCATTGCTTTGTTTTGCTGTATGTCCCAGGCCTTAGGATGATGCCAGGCAAAGAGTAAGGGCTCAGGCAATATTTTGTTGAAGACACAGTCCTTGATGCAACCCCTTAAAGGAGGCGAGGAGAACGGGGAAACTGACGCCCAAGGGAGGTCAACATAACTTGCTGACAGCAGCACATAAAAAGCACAGCTGGGATTTGAACCCAAATTGGTTTGACCTGCATTTACACAGATGTAAAACTATACAAGTGTTTGCGCTGGCGTTTAACCACTTCCACAAGTGCCATTTATGGCATTTTTTACTGGGCTGATTCTGATCAGCATCACAGTGTTTGCTGTTCAAGAACAGAAACAGCATTAGCCTGAGCAGAACCATGACTGGGGCGCAAAAACACACTGTCCCAGTCACCCGGCGGGGAGAGCAAGGGTGATGGGTCACCCCTTTGTCCCTGTGGGCGCCCCTTCCCAGGGGACTGGGCTAATTTTTCCTTCACCTGTGACCTCACTGCTCACTGTTTTCTCTCTGCACTGACACCCTGCCCTGCCCTCCACCTCAGTCTGTTTTGATGGAAACAGAAGCGAAGGGGACTTTGCTCCTTGCGTCCTACCCAGGCAGCGTTCATTGTTGACATCGGTTATTTGGGTGCAAGTGAAGCCAGAGATCACTTCATTAAAATGTGTTCTGGGCAAAGACATGTTGGGAGGCTGGGAGAAAGACCTCACTGAGCTTCATGAGAGTAAACTTCCCATCTCTGGGGTCCCCTGTCAACAAGGGAGATCTGAGCAGGTATGGGTACCCCCGGCAACGACACCCCTAGAGCCCATCACCCGGGCTTTGTGGACACACAATTCGAGTTATGCTTGTGCTACGTGATGGTCCAAGCTGCTTATCTCTCCCAGAAAAATGTTTGGGGTTTAAGGCTAGCTCATGAGAGGAATTCTGATTTATTTTAGCTAATGTAACATGGTGACTTAAAGGAGGACATTCTTTAAAAAAAAAATTTTTTTTTAATTGATTTCAGAGAGGAAGGAAGTGGGAGAGAGAGATAGAGACGTCAGTGGTGAGAGGGTATCATTGATTGGCTGCCTCCTGCAGGACCTGGAGTTGAACTGTGCCCTCCTGGTTTATAGGTCAATGCTCAACTACTGAGTCATACCGGCTGGGCAAGGAGAACATTCTTGAATCTGACCTTCAAAACTTCATCCTTCACGTGGCTTCTGACTGTCACTGTCCTGACTTCATGTTTTCTGAGGCTTGGAACTGGATTTCCAAGGCACAGCAGCCTTCGTTCAAGGAGAGAGAGCGAGTGTGTGTAGGGGGAAGATGGAAACTTTGCTGTTACATTCCAGCTGCTCTCCACCTGTCCTGTTCTTTTGTGTGAACTAACCTCCGGGGTCCATTCAAGTAGTAATTATTTTGCAAAGTGGCTCATCAGTACTAAGAGGCTGCCTGTGGTTAAGCCCCGATAGTGGCGGCGGACCACAGGCTCTGCCACTTGATGGCCGTGTGGCCTGGCCAGGCCTCAGTGACACTTCTCGGAGCCTCAGTTTCCTCATTTATAAGCAGGACCGCCCAGGCCACCTGTGTCTAGGCAGGCTGTCGGCTGGCATTGTGTTCACGGTTCTCAGTAGCCAATGGGCACATATAATGTGAGACTCATTGGGGCTAAAAGGACAGTCTTCATGGTGCAACTTGACTTTCCTCGGCACCACCGAGAGTGGGTAAGCTGGAGGCTTTCCCTCCCACTTTTTATTTATTTTTTATTTTTTTATTTTTATTTTTTAATTAAATCTTTATTGTTCAGATTATTACATTTGTTCCTCTTTTTTCCCCCCATAACTCCCCTCCTCCCAGTTCCCGCCCCACCCTCCGCCCTCACTCCCCACCCACTGTCCTCATCCATAGGTGCACGATTTTTGTCCAGTCTCTTCCCGCATCTCCCACACCCCTTTCCCCCCCAAGAATAGTCAGTCCATTCCCTTTCTATGTCCCTGATTCTATTATAATCACCAGTTCATTCTGTTCATCGGATTATTTATTCACTTGATTCTTAGATTCACTTGTTGATAGATGCATATTTGTTGTTCATTATTTGTATCTTTACCTTTTTCTTCCTCTTCCTCTTCTTAAAGGATACCTTTCAGCATTTCATATAATCCTGGTTTGGTGGTGATGAACTCCTTCAGCTTTTCCTTATCTGTGAAGCTCTTTATCTGACCTTCAATTCTGAATGATAGCTTTGCTGGATAAAGTAATCTTGGTTGTAGGTTCTTGGTATTCATCACTTTGAATATTTCTTGCCACTCCCTTCTGGCCTGCAAAGTTTCTGTTGAGAAATCAGCTGACAGTCGTATGGGTATTCCCTTGTAGGTAACTGAGTTTCTTTCTCTTGCTGTTTTTAAGATTCTCTCTTTATCTTTTGCTCTTGGCATTTTAATTATGATGTGTCTTGGTGTGGTCCTCTTTGGATTCCTTTTGTTTGGGGTTCTCCGCGCTTCTTGGACCTGTAAGTCCATTTCTTTCACCAGGTGGGGGAAGTTTTCTGTCATTATTTCTTCAAATAGGTTTTCAATATCTTGCTCTCTCTCATCTTCTGGCACCCCTATAATTCTGATGTTGGTACGCCTGAAGCTGTCCCAGAGGCTCCTTACACTATCCTCGCATTTTTGGATTCTTTTTTCATTTTGCTTTTCCGGTTGGGTGTTTTTTGCTTCCTCGCATTTCAAATCATTGACTTGATTCTTGCGCTCCTCTGTTCTGCTGTCGTCTCCCACTTTTTAAACATAAAAACGACATTTTCTGCTGGGCATGAGTGTTCCGTGAACCCATAAAGGTTAGTAATTTCATGGACACCATCAAAGGAAAATGATCCAGAATCACTCAGAGCCATCAAAGAAAATGGAACCTATAAAGGAATTGTATAGGCAGTGGTAGCTATGGAGAATTGTGGCTTTGTGGTTGGAGTTTGAAACACCGTTCCTAACCAGCAAAAACAAACTCTTGCCTAGCTAAGTGATCTGCGTCTGTCTTCCCAGGATTCCTTTCATTCATCAGGTTAAACGTCTTGTCTTTTTAAAAAATATATCTAGCCCTGGCTGGTTTGGCTCAGTGGATAGAGCGTCGGTCTGCGGACTGAAGGGTCCCGGGTTCGATTCCGGTTAAGGGCACATGCCTGAGTTGCAGGCTGGATCCCCAGTAAGGGGCGTGCGGGAGGCAGCTGATCAATGATTCTCTCTCATCACTGATGTTTCTATCCCTCTGTCCCCTCTCTCCCTTCCTCTCTGAAATCAATAAAAAAATATTTTTAAAAAGATAAAATAAAAAAATATATCTTTATTGATTTCAGAGAGGAAGGGAGAGGGAGGAAGAGAGATAGAAACATCAATGATGAGAGAGAATCATTGATTGGTTGCCTCCTGTACGATTGAGCACGGCATATACCCTGACAGGGAATTGGACCGTGACCTCCTGGTTTATAGGTTGACACCCAACCACTGAGCCACCGTGGCTGGGCTAAACTTCTTGTCTTTCATCTTCTGTAAGTTAGAAACCGAAGCCTTCGGTTTGGGGGTGTACAATGGCCGTGTGACCCCCAGGATCCTCAGAGGCTCTCTGATCTAGCCCTCGAGTTGTGTGTGTGACTTTCTCTTCCTGAGGCTGAGCGCCCAAGTTCAAATGGTCCTTGAATGAAAGCTAAATGCCCTCTTCTTCGGTGTTAGCTGTGGCAAATGCGTTCTGATGGGAGGGAAACAATCCATAATGCACGCCTTTGTGTGTGGTGTGGGGAAGACGCTGCTTTCAAATAGTTGCTTCTAAGCGACTGGGGTATCCCAGTCTTGAGTTATAGTTACCAAAAAACTCAACTACAGTTAGCTGGCTTTGACAGCAGGCCCCTGTCCTTGAATCTCAACATCTCCTGGAGATATGTAAACGCTTTTCAGACCGTCTTGTTCCTACCCACTCACATTCCAGCTACGGGGCTGGGCGGGGGCGGGAGACGAATCCTTGACGCTGGACTGCTCTGTGGCAGGATGGCAGTTGTAAGCGGAGAATGCTGCTGAGCGCCCAGCGGCTGCCCCAGCGCTGGTCACGGGTTGAATGTGCACTGGGACTTCACTCATCTCTTCCAGGGCCTTCTGGTGAAAGCTGCTACTTCCGCCAAATGAGCTAGAGAATGAGACTCTTGCAGGATGAATAACACACAAAATCACAACGTGTCAAAGTCATTTTGTCCGGCTGGCATGGCTCAGTCCCTCCCCGGCCCCGATTGTGTACTGGTGGGGTCCCTTGGCCGGCTCTCCAACGTCCCCTGAGGGGTCCTGGATTGCGAGAGGGCGCAGGTCAGGCCGAGGGACCCCACTGGTGCACAAATCCAGGCACCGGGCCTCTAATATAATATAAAGATGTGCAAGGAAAATATGTTTAACGAAAAGAAAACTGCCTCCTACCCCTTCTGCTACCACACTTCTTCTAGTCTTCCCCCTACCTGTCTCCACCCAGATTATTGTTAACCATCTGGTGTATAGAATTCCATACTGACTTGGAATGTCTTTTTCTTAAATATTCCTATTGTGGTTAGGGCAGTGATGGCAAACCTATGACACGCTTGTCAGAGGTGACACGCGAACTCATTTTTCTGGTTGATTTTTCTTTGTTAAATGGCATTTAAATATATAAAATAAATATCAAAAATATAAGCCTTTGCTTTACTATGGTTGCAAATATCAAAAAATTTCTATATGTGACACGGCACCAGAGTTAAGTTAGGGTTTTTCAAAATGCTGACACGCCGAGCTCAAAAGGTTCGCCATCACTGGGTTAGGGTCATGAACTCCCAGGCTGTCTGGGTTCCAATCCTACCTCTCCTACTTAACTAGCTGCCTCAATTTTCCCATCTTGAAAAGGCAACATTGATAGTGCCAACCTCGTAGAGTTCTGGGATAAATATTAGTAAAGTGCTTAGAATAGAGCTGGACACAATGTTTTATACAGGTTAGAAATATTTCAAAGTTGCCTGGCTGGTGTGGCTCAGTGGTTGAGCATCGACCTATGAGCCAGGGATCACAGTTTGATTCCTGGTCAGGGCACAGCCTAGGTTGCAGACTCGATCCCCAGTAGGGAGCATGCAGGAGGCAGCCAATCAATGATTCTCCCTAATCGTTGATGTCTCTATCTCTCCCTCTCCCTTCCTCTCTGAAATCAATCAAAATATATTAAAAATGTTTAAAAATTGCTTAAATGTAGTAGAATTGATTAGTTGAGGTTGTAGTTTTTAATGGTGATGATAACGTTATGGTGGTGAAAAGATTTTCCCCTTAAAATTGGGTTCTTGGCTCTTGTCACTGGGATTTGTTTTTAGACCAAGTGACCAAATGACCGGTTTAAGAAAGGAGGAAGAGATCCTGGCTTAAAAGAATAGTTAGTTCCTTTCTGGCTTTATTTCTTTTTATTGTGAAAATGTTCACTTATGTCCAATTCCCATGTACTCATCCTCTTGTTCCAACAGTTTGCCATTCTTCTCTCCCACGTGCTGGCCTTACGCTCACTGTGGCTCCTTGTCACTGGCCAGCCCTGGCCAGGTTTGAAGTAAGCTTCCCAGAGCCTCCCCAGATCTGGAGATCCCCCTGGTCTGTCCTATAATTTCTGGCTTATCAGCCTAGAGGATTAGGTTGCCAGGAAAGGTAATGACCCTTAATGAGCACCTAGAAATTCAGGTTGGGGCTGCCTGGTGGCCACACTTCTTCTGTCACTTCCCTAAGGGTGAGGCTTGTCACCATTAAGATGAGACGCCCCAAAGCAGGTTAAACGCCTTGCATCAAGTTATGTGCAAAGCCATTTTCATTTTTTCAGGCCGCCACCCTTGGCAAGTCCAATCATGCTTGTCCCAACTTTCGCTACCCAGACTGGAGCTGGCTGGCCGAAGGAATGCAGAGTGATAAACCAAGCCAGTCTTGTTCCCTGGTGATGTGACAAGCCCCCACACAGTCCAGTTGCCCCAGTATTTCTGTTGGAGGGAACTGAGGGACGGTTATTTGAAAAATATCTTGTTTTGCTAGTTTAAAAAGGAATTTCTGTTTTAGACTTACAGGGAGGTGTCTGCCCATCCTTTCTAAGACTTTGCATTTTTGCCCTTGCTGGTGTTGCTCAGTTGGTTGGGCGTTACCCCGTGCGCCAAAAGGTTGCTGGTTCGATCCCCAGGCTGTGGGCTTGATCCCTGGCAGGAGGTGTGCATGCAGCAGCCAATTGATGTTTTCCTCTCACATCCATGTTTCTCTCCTTCTTCCTTTCCTTTTCTCTAAAAATCAGTGAAATATCTTTAAAAAAAAAGACTTTGTTTTTCTTCTTGGCTTCTGTTGTTATTTTAGGGTTCATCTGTCCATTTAGCATATACTTGTCTTCTAGCTTGTATGCAAAGAAATACAAATCTCCTTTGACTTGCATTGTCCTTTTGCTTTCAAAATGTGATTCACATTCACTGGCATGGCTCATCTTCACAAAACCCTGAAGAGGTAGGCTTGGTCAGTGGTGGTATTCTTCATGTTCCAGTGGGAAAAACCGAGGCGCAGGGAGGTTGAGCATTTTGTTTGCTGAGGCCACTCACTCAGCAAGAACATGGCAGAACTTGGGTTTATAATCCAGCCAAGAATCAGACCAGCCCTTTCTTCATGTCGCCATCCCCCCTCTGCCCTTCCTGTCATTTATTACAGCCTTATTTGCCAGGTAGTAGACTCCCAACTACTGCATGAGTTGGCCTCAGATTTCTGTCATCCCTGGATTCTAGCTATGGGGCAAAATCATCCTTTAAAAATGGCTAAGGCCCCAAGCAAAGAGTTCTCTCCAGGGTGAGGGAGTGCCAACCATGAGACATCATGCTGAGGGGTAGTCCCAGCTCCACTGTAAAGTAGTCATAGGATGTCAGGTACATTTCTTAACCTCTCTGAGCCTCAGTTTCTTCATCTTCAAAATGGGGGGGTATTCGTGGTACTTACCCTCCCACCCCAAACATGGTTTTATTTTCTCCGGCAAGGGTGGGGCTGTTGGCTTCAAAAACATTTGCAAGGGTGGCCCCTGGTGGAAGAAGTGAAAACTGCAGCTCAGGCGTCATGGTGGCTTTTTTAGGGCTTTCTGGCAGAGACCTGGTCCTCATGAATGGAGAGGTGTCTAGCTGTGTAAAATAGGCACAAAAGCAGGAATTTAATAAAAGGTCACTTAGACATAATAGAAATTCCAGTGGAGGAATGAGGGGCAATTATCTGAATGGGAGGAAAACAGGCCAGCTTGAGTTTCCCAGGACGAACTGTTTGAACTGTTTTATCTACGGTTCCCTCTGCCTGGAAGGCTGTGGAGCCGTGTTTTCTGCAAGAACTTTTTGCTTGGGGCCTTAGCTATTTTTTAAAGGATGATTTTGCCCCGTAGCTAGAATCCAGGGATGATAGAAATCTGGTTCCTTTAGGCCTCAGCTCGGATGCCTCCGCCTCAGAGAGGTCTGCTCTCACCATCCAATATAAGTTGTGCTTTTCCCAAACCTCCCTGCCCCGCTGTCATTCTTGTAGTACCCTCTTTAATTCCTTTCTAGCCACCGGCATTGATCACTATCTGCGATTTTTGGTTTTGGTATTTGTCCATCTCCTCCACAAGAGATAAGCTCAATGAGAGCGGGTGTCTTGTCTGTCGTGTTCACAGTTGGTGGGGACCTGATGAATGAGTCCCTTGGAACTCTGAGGTTTACTGAGGTTTTCACCACAGCTCCTCCACTTTTGAGCATTAATACCTTCATAACTAAAGTTTTTAAATAATTTAAAAAAATTCTCACCTGAGGATATGCTTATTGATTTGAGAGGGAGAGAGAAACATTGATATGAGAGAAAAAACATCGATCGGTTGCCTTCCGGACATACCCTAACCGGCAATCTAACCTGAAACCTAGGTATGTACCTTGACTGGGAATTGAATCCACAGCCCTTTTTGGTGTAGGGGATGATGCTCCAATCCACGGAGCCATCCAGCCAGGGCAACTACATTTTTAAAAAACGAGTTTTGTCTTTAAGCAGTTGGTCGTAAGTTCCCTCACCCAAGTTTTCCTCTGCCTTTTGCCTTTGACTTTCCTCCTGGATGATCAGGTCGAAGAGTCCTATGACTCCCCAGCCAATGGTGAGCAGTTTCTCCTCTGCCTCCTGCAAGCAGGAAAGGCCTCTCAGTGTCTCAGATAATAAGCATACGATCAGCACTCAGTAAATACCTGCTGTTCTCAGTGTCTTTTGTGGGATACTCACAGGGGTTGGATAATTAACCAAAGCTATATATATTTTTTTAATTTTTTTATTTAAAAAAATTAAGTATAGTATTTAAATTTTATATAGTGTTTCTGTGCCAGACACTGTTCTGTGTATCTTAAAACAACCTTAGTAGGGAGTTGCTATTATGTCTGTGGTCTCTCCACAGTATCTGACTGTACCATGCTCTCTAGCTTTTGACTTCAATAGATGTTCTGTGTCCATTACTTTGGGGGGCTGTTTCCATATTGTGGAGAGTATCTGAAAAGGAGAAGCCCCTTGTCATTGTTATCGAAAAGCAGAAGTTACTTGCTAGACAGGTTACTTGTTTCACTTTACAAGGAGATGAGAAAAAAAGCAGACCCCAGGACACAGTCGCCCTCTCACTGTGAAGAGCAGGATGATGCTAGCAACTGCTCTGTCTCTGCGGTCCTGTCACCAGACGATGGTTTGTTTTGCTTGTGCTTCATTTGTGTGCCTTAGGCTTTTGGTAGGTGAGTCCAGTTTGCTTTTTAGAGAAGGAACGCGCGTGTTTTTAAATCTGCCCCATTTCCTAATCGCTGTTATTTACGCCCCGCAGTGAGTTTTGAGGGATGCACCGGCCAACCAAGGACCGTCTATGTTTCTGATGACACCAGATTCAGAGTGGGCACGGATGGGGTGCTGATGGTCAAACGGCCTTTACAGCTACATAATCCAGAGATGAGCTTCCGTGTTCACGCCTGGGACTCCGCCCGCAGGAAGCTCTCCACCAAAGTGACGCTGAAGGCAGCAGTGCACGACCACCGCCAGCACCAGCACCAGCACCACCACCACCATGTATGTTGCAGTGTTTCTTAAGCGTTCACTATTGTTTTAGTGGGCTTCCTAAGGTGGGGTTCGCTTCTGGGCACCATGCAGATTTGGGGCTGGGTAATCTTCTGTTGTGCTGCGCCCCGTGCACTGTGTGCTGTCTATCAGCATCCCATGTCTTCACCCATTAGTTGCTAATTGCACCCCCAAAGCTGTGACAACCAGAGTGTCTCCAGACACTGCCAGTGTCCCCTGGGGAACAAAATAGTCCCCAGTTGGGTACCATCGGTCTAACTGAACTAACTTTTGTTGGGGATTTTTTTTGCTTTTGGGTAGAGAGGGATTAGGTGGACCGGTGGCAAGATGCCATTATCTTTATTTCTGCAGGTTGAGTAGAATAGTGTGGATAAGGGCATGGACTTGTCTGGGATTGAATTTACTACTTGAGTAAACGTGGGAGGGGTGTGTTATTTAATCTGTTGGTGCTTGAATGTCCTTATCTGTAAAATGGAGATGATAATGACTGCATGGGTTAATACACATGAAATGCTAGAACCACGCTCGGCATATAATAAGTACTCAGTAATTGTGAACTGTCCTTATCACTCCTTTCCTGGAGGAAGAATGAGTAAGAGGTCAATACTCTCATCATTTGCTCTTTGTGTTGCTAGCGGAGAGGGTCTTGGCAAAGAAAGGGAAGAGTCAGTGGGAAGCCTTTGCCTCGTTGGATTGTAATCTACACAAGACCCTTCCCCATTATATGGCAGTGCCTGGCCCTCCGTCTGGCACATACCAGGAGGCCAGTAACTATTCAGTGGACAAACAGGCGGACCAACCATGAATGGAAGGACGTATGCCTGCCCAGGTCCTTGCCTGTCCATGTCCTTGGCAAGAATGTTTCTGGGAATTATTAGCCAAAGCTAAATGCCTTTGGCAGTTTCTAAAGTGCTCCCATGGCGCTTCCTACCAAAACGTCTCTCTGGGGAGCATTCTAGTTGCATTCTGCTACCGCCTTGGAAATGTGGAGCAGGTTCTACATGCCAAGGCCTCTCCGGCTGGCTCCTGGTCTTCTCTCCAAAGACTCCTGAGATTCAGGGGACTTGACAGTCCTGACAGGTTGAAATTTATCATCCCGGTGTAACTGGACCGGCCAGGAAATTGAGGGCCTTGGCAGAATTATATTAACATAGGTCCCTGACTCAAGTCCTCAATGGACCCTGTCATTCATGTAAGTTCAGCACGGTGGGTTCTCGCTGGGCAGCTATGCCTGAAAGCCTCTTAGGACCAAAGACAGTTTTGAACTTGTTTTTTTCAACCTTTGCTCCCCACCTTTGCCAACTTTGCCTCTGCCTCCATGTCTGCTGATTGTGACTAGGTTCAAATACATGTTATAGAAAAACACAAATCACAGTGGCTTACTCAAAATACAATATTTCCCTTTCCAGTGAAGGAAATCCAAGGTAAAGGTAAATTGTGGCTGGTATGGAGAGCCCACGGCCATCTGGAGCCCAGGTCCCTCCTTTCCTTTCTGTTCTGTCGTCCACAGTACATGGCTTCAAGCCTCAAGGACACCTCATGATCCAAGAGGGCTGCTAAAGCTCTAGCAGTCACAGCTTTATTCCAGGTGACAAGAAGAAAGGGAGGAGGTAGCAAGATGCATCGCTTACTTGTCTGGCTGCCTCCTTAGAAGCCTTTGTGGAGGGGGCCTAAGCCGTCAGTTGGACATCCTTAGCACTTCCAGGGAGGCTGCAGAGGCTCCTCTCACCACCACTGTGCTCACCAGCCGTGAGCCCGGCTTCTGGCTGAGTGGCGCACCCCCTGTGGGAGGGCACTGACCACTAGGGGGCAGCTCTGTATTAAGTGTCTGCCCCCTGGTGGTCAGTGCATGTCATAGTGACCGGTCATTCGCCGTTCGGTTGACTGGCATATTACTCTTCTATTATATAGGATTAAAACATCACCGTGTACACACTAAATATACATAAATTTGTCAACTATACCTACATAAAGCTGGTGGGGGGAAATAAGAGTAGATCTGATTTTGCAGGTCTTTCTCTTTCTTGGTGGGTTTTCTCAATCTAGTGTCTCCTTTTTTCTGAGTGACGAATTCCATGTCCAGTATGCTTAGGCATGGTTCCCTCTCATTTTACACATGAAGACATTAATGTTATGTTTTGCCAGCACAATGCTCATCGTCATTTATTCTCATTCTCTGAAAATATTCTGTAATCCCGATGTCAGCAAGGCATGGCCTTTGACTTCCTCTTCAGTGCAGCAAGTGACTCTGTGCCCTCATCAGTGCCGGTCGCCACCATGGCGGCGCACGATGGTGGTGTTTATGCTTAGGCTACAGTATTGACAGTCGGGTTTGTTTGGTTCTGTGCTGGGGTCAAGTCCCAAACTTGACTTCATTAAAACCATAACTCAGAGTTTTCCAGCCAGTTCAACCATCCTCTCCATCATTGTCATTTATGGAGCCCTTACTATGTTCAGGCATTAATATCTCATTTCTTCCTCCCAAGAACCTTATGAGGTGGAGGTACCAATATTAACCCATTCTTAGACATTAGGAAACTGGGGGACAGAGACGTTAAATAATCTGCCCAGGAGATGGAAGTACCATAGTGAAAATTCAAAGCCAGGCAGCTGGCTCCAGAACCTGCCCTTGACCCAGGCAGGACTGCTTCTCTAGGAGCTGAATGTGAGGGTGAGATGGTGTGTGTGTGAGTGAGTGTGTGTGTGTGTGTATGTATGTATGTGTGTGTGTGAGAAGTATGCAGAATTGGGAAGGATTTTGAGGTGATATTTGGTCACATCTCATGTTTGTCTTGTGCATTTTGAGTGAAATTTAAAAACAACAACACAGAAACTAGGGCTTGAATCACACTGGGCAAACAGTGACCAATGATTTTATAGATGGTGGGGGATGGGATTGTCCTCTGGAACTTTGACCGTGTTACCACTGATCACTTTAAAACACTTAGACAATTTGGAAGATTTTTTTTTCCTTCCATCATCTACTATCTTATTTCCCTGTGTGTGCATATGTTATCATTATCGCACATGAAAAATGTTCAATACAAGTCTCAAAGGATAGTTTTGGTTTTCATCCCAGTAGCTTCTGTTAGAACAAATGGACACCTTGCAGATATAATGACACCACATGAGTAAGGGATTTTTATTGATCACAAAGTAGTTATTAGTATCAGTTCCCAAAACTTACTGATTTTGGCTCATAACTCTACTTGGGGACCTATAACCCTAGGAAAAATATAAAGGAAAAGAAATTAAAACCCCAGGATATCCAGTTGTTGAAAAAGCTCTGATACAAAATCATTGGAGCATACTGTTCTATTAAAAATGACAGGTGGGAAATGTGATATATATATATGCTAATTAGGCCAGACGTCCTTCCAAAGGACCTTCCCAACAAAGCTGAAGCTGCGAGGGAAACCCGGGTCCTGGGTGCCAGAGGGAAACCGGTGCCAGCAGCCAGGGGAAGGAAGGCCTACTCTTGCACGAATTTTGTGCATGGGGCCTCTAGTACAAAATAATATTGACTGTAAGCTGGAATGGAAAAATAAAATTTAAAAAACTTGACAGGTGTGACATTGTAGACTTAATATACTTACAAAATAACATCAAACCCACAAACCTATCATCGTGCATGTATAAATGATTAAACTCTGGACACTAAGAAAGATCAAAAGAGAACATGTTACTATGGCAAAGGGGTTCATTGGGTTTTGTTTTGGCTGTTAATTTTATTATTAACTAAAACCACTCGCTGCCCCCATAAGGATGGAGATGCTGACTGGATAGATTGGACTGTTTGGTCGGCATTATTTCTCAAGAATTATCTCATTATGTTCTTCATCTCTTTTCCTTTTAGGACTCTCTCCCTGAAGCCCGGACTGCAGTGCTTACATTTCCTGACTCCCACCATGGTCTCAGAAGACAGAAGAGAGACTGGGTTATCCCTCCCATCAGCTGCACAGAAAATGAGAAAGGCCCATTTCCTAAGAAACTGGTCCAGGTAGAGAAGGGTGCTCTCTATTTCTTTGGGAGGAATTTGGCAGAGAAGCACCAAGGAGAGGAAGGAGAAAGACCGAATGTAAGGACCCTCCCTTGCTAATTCTGTGTTTGCTTTGTCTCCAGATCAAGTCTAGTAGAGACAAAGAGACACGGGTTTTCTACAGCATCACTGGCCCAGGAGCTGACGCACCCCCCATCCATGTGTTTATTGTTGAAAGGGAGACAGGATGGCTCAAGGTGACGCAGCCTCTGGATAGAGAAGCAATTGCCCAGTACAGAGTGAGTATCTCTTAGAAGCTCATTAATGATGGGGTCCCATCTTTCCCAAATTGTTTGGTCAACTGATTAGGATCCCTAGATTCGAGACTCTGGATGTATGAGGGGCTTAACTTGCCACTTTGAGACCTATTGATAAAGAGAAATGACAGGAGAACCTGGATATGGGGTTGCTAAATTATTTTTGTTGTTAGGAATAAAGCAGGGAAAGTCCTTATGCATCACGCATGACTTTAGACCCCAGATATCAGCCTATTCTTGGAACTAAAAGTAGAGGCCAGTGATGATGTTGGAGAGCAAAAACCATCTGGGCCTGGTAGCAGAGTGAGCTGAGGGCAACTGGGAAGTAATGTATTGATGCCAAATGCAGAAAAATCAGGAGGACACACTAGACTGGAGTGGCCAGGGCTAATTTTACCCTGCTTGGAAGAAGTCAGAGTCTTAGGCTTCCCCCTTTATCTGCTGGGCCTGGATCCCCAGCCGTCATGTGGGCAATGGGAGCTCTGACCTGGTGGGTGTGTTCTCCAGCCCTCAGGTCTTCACATGTCATGCTCTCAGCCAGTGTGCTAACCTCATTGGAGCAGCGGCATGTGTGTGAGAAAAGGGCTCTGCTGCAGGTGTCCATGCACTCGGGTCTCAGAGCGTGGGAAGGAGGGGACACCACGTGGAGCCCACTCTGTGGTCGGGCCACTTCTCCCACTTCTTTTCTCCTCGGGGCTGAAGTAACCCTCCCTTGGCTCTTGCAGCTCTTCTCTCACGCGGTGTCTTCCAACGGGAATGCAGTTGAGGATCCGAAGGAGATTGTGATCACAGTGAGAGATCAGAATGACAACAGGCCTGAGTTCACCCAGGCGGTCTTTGAGGGGTCTGTCGTGGAAGGTGCTCTCCCAGGTAAGGAGGAGCCAGATATCCAGGAAGATGCTTAGGTTCTCTGGACCCCAGTGTGTTGGGGCTGGGGTTTGGGGTCAGGCTGTTTTTGTGGACAGAACTTTTTTGAAAACTGTGTGTGTGCGTGCGTGTGCGTGTGCCTGCATGCATGTACCTACCAACCTGTAAAAACGTGTATATAGTTGGAGCAGTTTAACAACAACATTCACTCACTAAGCAGAACTGTGCTAGTAGTTTTAGCTCCTCACACAATTTTCCTGATGGCATTTTTTTTCTCTTTCCCATAGCGGTAGACACTGCCCTGACCGTTGTAATAATTCTTTCCCCACCCCCTCTTTTTTTTTAATTTGTCCTCCTCCATGTGTGTATTTGACCCTAGATAAAATTTTTTTAGTTTTGCTTGCTTTTCTACATGGTGATACTGTTTGCCAAGGTGGTTGTACCAATTTGCACTTCCATGTACAATGTATATCCTGGAATTATTAGATTATTTTAGCTTTAGTAAATGTGTAATGATATCTCAGTGCAATTTAAAATTGCATTTCTCTAATTTTTAACCAGCTAAGGTTCTTACATGTTTGTTGACCATTTAAGATTCTTCTTTTTCTTTTTTTTTTAATGCTTTTATTGATTTTTTTTGAGAGAGAGAGAAAGGGAGAGGGATCGAGAATTAGAAACTTTGATGAGAGAGAAACATCATCGATTGACTGTCTCTTGTGCAACCCCACTGAGGACCAGCTCCAGCCCCCATCAGGTACCCTGACCAGGAATCGAAACAGCAACTTCTTGGCTTCTGGGTTGATGCACAACCATGGAGCCACACCGGAAACGCTTGAGTTTCTTCTTGACAACTTGTTTATTCTATTCAAGTCCTTTGCCCTTGTATTCCTTTGGGCTATTTGTCTTTTTCCTATAAACTCTTCGAGTTATTTAGGTGTCCTAGGAACTAGTCCTGTCAGTCACTTGTGTTATAAATATTTTCTCCCACCTTGAAGGCAATGAACTCAAAGGACCCATTCCCTCATGTGAAGCTGTGGCCGAGAAGCCAATTGTGGAAATCTTGGGATCTTTCTGTTTTTCAGGCTATTCACTCAGTATAAGAGTCATGCAAAATGTTTTAGTTTAACCGTATCCCTATTTCCCATCTCCCCCTCATATCCACCCTCACCCAAAATGTCTTGGAACACTGCTCATCTGATGGAAGTCTTTCTTCCTCCTCTAGTACTTTGGTAAGACATTTGGCAATTAGCAATCAGAAGAGCCATGACATGGTGTGTCCCTGGGGCCCAGCCTTTAACGCTCTGGACAGAGTTGAGTTGAGCAGTACTGACCAGACCCTGAAGTGCAGCTTGACTGTCTTCCTCTCCTTCGGTGCTTCCAGGAACCTCCGTGATGCAGGTGACAGCCACAGACGCGGACGACGAAGTGAACACCTACAACGCTGCCATCGCTTACAGGATTATCAGCCAAGAGCCTAGTCAGCCTCATGAGCAAATGTTCGCCATCAACAAGGACACAGGAGTCATCAGCGTGCTCACGACCGGGCTGGACAGTGAGGTTAGGGTGCAGAGGTTTTGTGCCTCGGGGACAGGCTGCTAGGCTGGCATTTAAGCAGATGATAAAATATCTGTGTCTATGCTATGGGCTGGGCTGATGTGGCTGTGGTTCCTAACTTGGGTGTGTTCGATCTCTGCAGCAGTTTCCCAAGTACACCCTGGTGGTTGAAGCTGCTGACCTTCAAGGTGACGGCTTACGCACAACTGCAAAAGCTGTGATCATGGTCCTTGACATCAACCCTCCGGAATTTGAGCCCACCACGGTAATTCTGCAACTCCTTGATGGTTTCCAAAGGAAGGTCCTTGGTCGCTTTACAACTGCTCCTGCGCGAAGCCCTTGAAAGCTTTCCCCAGACTAGTGAACTTTAGACTAAGAAGCAGGCAGATCGGGGTGGCTGTTGTCTGTCTCGTGCCTCTTCGCAGAATTTTGTGAAGTGGCCAAAAGCGGTTATTGAATCCATGTCCTTGTGTTGAGCATCTTGGTAGCAAGTCTTCCCAGGTTCTGTTTATTCATTGAGCAAACATTTTCGGAGTTTATACCAGGCACTATTTTCATTTGTTAATTATAGCCAACTAAAGTGGGGGCTTGGGCGGTGGGAGAATAAGTTTATATCTGACTTTGCAGGTCTTTCTCTTTCTTGGTGGGTTTTCTCAATCTAGTGTCTCCTTTTTTCTGAGGGACAAATTCCCTGTCCAGTATGCTTAGGCACGGTTCCCTCTCATTTTACACATGAAGACATTAATGTTATATTTTGCCAGCACAGTGCTCATCGTCATTTATTCTCATTCTCTGAAAATATTCTGTAATCCTGGATGTCAGCAAGGCATAGCCTTTGACTTCCTCTTCAGTGGAGCAAGTGACTCTGTGCCCTCATCAGTGCCGGTCGCCACCGTGGCGGTGCAAGATGGTGGTGTTTATGCTTAGGCTACAGTATTGACAGTCGGGTTTGTGCTTGGTTCTGTGCTGGGGTCAAGTCCCAAACTTGACTTCATTAAAACCATAACTCAGAGTTTTCCAGCCAGTTCAACCATCCTCTCCATCATTGTCATTTATGGAGCCCGTACTATGTTCAGGCATTAATATCTCATTTCTTCCTCCCAGGAACCTTATGAGGTGGAGGTACCAGTATTATCCCCATTCTTAGACATTAGGAAACTGGGGGACAGAGATGTTAAATAATCTGCCCAGGAGATGGAAGTGCCATAGTGAGAATTCAAAGCCAGGCAGCTGGCTCCAGAACCTGCCTTGACCCAGGCAGGACTGCTTCTCTAGGAGCTGAATGTGAGGGTGCAGATGGTGTGAGTGAGTGTGTGTGTGTGTGTGTGTGTGTGTGTGTGTGTCTGTGTGTGTTTGTGTGTGACAGGTATGCAGAATTGGGAAGGATGTGATGCTATCTGGTCACCTCTCATGTTTTTCTTGTCCATTTTGAGTGAAATTTTAGAAAGCAGGATATAGGGCTTGAATCATACTGGGCAAACCATGACCAGGGACTATGTAGACAGTGGGAGACAGGATTGTCCTCTGGAACCTTGACCATGTTACCAGTAATCACTTTGAAACTCTTGGACAATTTGGAAGATTTTTTCTCTTCCATCATCCCCACTCTTATATCCCTTTGTGTGCATAACGTTATCATTGTTGCACATGGAAACTGTTCAATATAAATCTCAAAGGGTGTTTCTGGTTCTCATCCCAGCAGCTTCTGTTAAAACAAATGAACATCATATAGACAAAATTACACCATGCGAGTAAGCATTTTAAAAATAAAAAATGTATATGGATATAGATAGATAGATGGATAGATAGATAGATTTCAGAAAGGGAGGGAGCAGGAGAGAGAGATAGAAACATCAGTGATCAAAGAGAATCATCAATCAGCTGCCTTCTGCAGAATCCACACTGGCGATCGAGCTCGCAACCAGGTCTTGTGCCCTAAATGGTAATCAAATCAAGTGAGAGTTAAGGGATTTGTATTGATCACAAAGTAGTTCTTAGTATCAGTTCCCCAAACTTACTGATTTTGACTGATAACTCCACTTTAGGGACCTATAACTTTAGGGGGGAAAAATAAAGAAAAGGAAATTAAAATACTAGAATATCTCACTGTTGAAAGAGCTCTGATATAAAATCATTGGAGTATAATGTTCTTTTAAAAATGACAGGTGCAGCCGAAACCGGTTTGGCTCAGTGGATAGAGCGTCGGCTTGCGGACTGGAAGGTCCCAGGTTCGATTCCGGTCAAGGACATGTACCTGGGTTGCGGGCACATCACCAGTGGGAGATGTGCAGGAGGCAGCTGATCGATGTTTCTCTCTCATTGATGTTTCTAACTCTCTCTATCTCCCTTCCTCTCTGTAAAAAATCAATAAAATATATTAAAAATAAAAATGACAGGTGCGATTTGTAAGGTATATGATTGTCTAACCACTGTGCTGTACACCTGAAACTAATACAAAATATTATTGAATGTAAGCTGGAATTGAAAAATAGAACTGAAAAACTATGCGAGGTTAGACATTATGGGCTTAAAATACTTGTAAAAAACATCAAACTCACAAACCTATCATCAGGCATGCATAATGATTGCTTGAACTCTGGATACTAGGAAATATCAAAAGAGATCATCTTCTTTATTTTGGCAAAGGGGTTCGTTGTGTTTTGTTTTGGCTGTTAATTTTGTTATTTCCCGACCAGTGTGGCTCAGTGTTTGAGCATAGACCTAAGAACCAGAAAGTCACAGTTTGATTACTGGTCAGGGCACATGCACTGGTTGTGGGCTTGATCCCAAGTATGGGGTATGCAAGAGGCAGTTGATCAATGATTCTGTCTCATCATTGATGTTTCTATTTCTTTCCCTCACCCTTTTTTCTCTGAAATCACTAAAAATACATTTTAAAAGAATTCGTTATTAAAACCACTTGCTGCCCCCACAAAGATGGAGATGCTGACTGGATAGGTTGGCCTGTTTGGCCTGCATTATCTCCTGTGAATTATCTCATTATGGTTTTAAAAAATTTTTCTTTTAAATTTAAATTCTTATTTTTTAAAGTATTACATGAGTCTCCTTTTTCCCCCATTGACCTCTCCCGGCTGCTCCCACCCCCCAGCTCATGCCCTCATCCCCTCCTGTCTGAGTCCATTGGTTATGCTCATGCTTGCATACAAGTCCTTTGGTTGATCTCTTACTCCCTCACCCCGTGCCTTCCCTCTTGGGTTGGACAGTCTGTTCGATGTTTCTATGTCTCTGGTTCTATTTTTATTCATCAGTTTATGTTGTTCATTATATTCCACAAATGAGTGAGGTCATGTGATACTTATCATTCTGACTGGCTTATTTCACTTAACATAATACTCTCCAGTTCCATCCATGCTGTTACAAATGGTAAGAATTCCTTTTTTTTTTTTTTTTTTTTTTTACAGCAGCAAAGTATTCCACTGTGTAGATGTACCACAGTTTTCTATTCCACTCATCTGCTGATGGGCATTTAGGCTGTTTCCAAATCTTAGGTATTGTAATTGTAAATTGTGCTGCTATGAACATAGGGGTGCATATATCCTTTCTGATTGGTGTTTCTGTTTTCTTTGGATATATTCCTAGAAGTGGGATTACTGGGTCAAATGGAAGTTCCATTTTAAATTTTTTTTTAGAAAATTCCATATTATTTTCCACAGTGGCTGCGCCAGTCCACATTCCCACCAGCAGTACAAGAAGGTTCCTTTTTCTCCTCATCTTCACCAGCACTGTTATTTGTTGATGATAGCCATTCTGACAGGTGTGAGATGCTACCAAATTGCTGTTTTGATTTGGATCTCTCAGATGATTAGTGACTTTGAGAATGTTTTCATATGTCTCTTGGCCTTCTGTATGTCCTCTTTTGAAAAGTGTCTATTTAGGTCCTTTGCCCTTTTTTTAAAAAAAATTTAAATCAAATTTTATTTTTTTCCATGCAATAAACATTAATATTTCAAGCCAAAAACAAAAAATTTTAGAGCCCAAGCTGGTTTGGCTTAGTGGATAGCCTTGGCCTGTGGACTAAAGGGTCCCAGATTCGGTTCCGGTCAGTGGCACATGCCTGGATTGCGGGCTTGATCCCCAGTGGAGGGCGTGCAAGAGGTAGCTGACCAATGGTTCTCTCTCATCATTGATGTTTCTATCTCTCTCTCCCTCTCCCTCTCTGAGATCAATGAAAATATTTTTTTTAAAAAGATTTTAGATATAATAATATTTCCCAAACTGTACTAACATAGTATAATATCTCAAAAGTTGTAGGAAATATTAAAATTCTGCAACTAAGAGGATTACATCTATTCTAAAATATTTTTCTCTCAGGCTCTATTTTTTTTTCTTCATCAGTTTATGTTATTCATTATATTCCACAAATGAATGAGATCATGTGATATTTATGTTTCTCCAACTGGCTTATTTCACTTAGCATAAAGTTTTCCAGGTCCATCCATGCTGTTTCAAATAGTAAGAGTTTCTTCTTTTTTATGGCAGTGTAGTATTCCATTGTGTAGATGTACCACATTTTTTTGATCCACTCATCTGCTGATGGGCACTTAGGCTATTTCCAAATCTTAGCTATTGTAAAGTGCATATACCTCATTGTCATTTTGATTTGCATCTCTCGGGTGATTAGTGACTTTGAGCATGTTTTCATAGATGTCTTGGCCTTCCGTATGCCCTCTTTCGAAAAGTGTTTATTTAGGTCCTTTGCCCATGGAGGTTAAACCCTTATCGGATATAACATTGGCAAATATGTTCTCCCATGCAGTGGGCTTTCTTGTTCTTTTGTTGACCGTCCCCTTTGCTGTGCAGAAGCTTTTTATTTTGATGTAGTCCCATTTGTTCACTTTCTCCTTAGTTTCCATTGCCCTAGGAGCTGTATCGGTAAAGATAATGCTATGACATATGTCCGCTATTTTCCTGCCTATGGATTCTTATAAGATTTGTATGGTTTCCTGTCTTACATTTAAGTCCCTTATTCATTTTGAGATTATTTTTGTGTATGGTGTAAGTTGGTGGTCTAGTTTCATTTTTTTTCATGTATCTGTCCAATTTTCCCAATAGCATTTGTTGAAGAGACTGTCTTGACTCCATTGTATGCTCTTGCCTCCTTTGTCAAATGTTAATTGAGCGTAATGGCTTGGGTTGATTTCTGGGTTCTCTGTTCCGTTCCACTGGTCTATATGTCTGTTCTTGTGCCAATACGAGGTAGTTATGAGGACAGTGGCTTTGTGATATAGCTTGATATCTGGTATTGTGATCCCACCAACTTTGTTCTTCTTTCTCAAGATTGCTGCAGCAATTCGGGGTCTTTTTTTTTATTCCAGATGAATTCCTGGAGAGTTTGTTCTAGGTCTTTGGAATATGCTGTTGGTATTTTAATGGCCCTTTACCTCCTTGGTTAAGTTTATTCCTAGGTATCTTAATATTTTTGTTGCCATGGTAAATGGGATATTTTTAAAAAATTTTTGTTCTGTGAATTAATTATTGGTGCATAAAAAAGCTATGGATTTCTGGGTGTTAATTTTGTATCTGGCTACATTGCAGAATTCATTTAATAAGTCTAGTAGTTTTTTGATGGGGTCTTTAGGGTGTTCTATGTACAATATCATGTCATCTGCGATAATTATAAGTTCACTTCTTCTTTTCCAATTTGAATGCCTTTTAATTCCCTCATTATGTTTTTTTATCTCTTTTCTTTTTAGGACTCTCTGCCTGAAAACCAGACGGCAGTGCCCACATTTCCTGTCTGCCACCGTGGTCTCAGAAGACAGAAAAGAGACTGGGTTATCCCTCCCATCAGCTGCACAGAAAATGAGAAAGGCCCGTTTCCTAAGAAACTGATCCAGGTAGAGAAGGGTGTTCTCTATTTCTTTGGGAGGAATTTGGTAGAGAAGCACCAAGGAGAGTAAGGAGAAAGACCAAATGTAAGGACCCTCCCTTGCTAATTCTGTGTCTGTTTTGTCTCCAGATCAAGTCTAGTAGAGACAAAGAGACACAGGTTTTCTACAGCATCACTGGCCCAGGAGCTGACGCACCCCCCATCCATGTGTTTATTGTTGAAAGGGAGACAGGGTGGCTCAAGGTGACGCAGCCTCTGGATAGAGAAGCAATTGCCCAGTACAGAGTGAGTATCTCTTAGGTGCTTATTAATGATGGGGTCCCATCTTTCCCCAACTTTTTGGTCAACCGATTAGGATCCCTAGATTCGAGACTCTGGATGTATGAGGGGCTTAACTTGCTACTTTGCGACCTATTGATAAAGAGAAATGACGGGAGAACCTGGATACGGGGGTTGTTAAATTATTTTTGTTGTTACGAATAAAGCAGGGAGAGTCCTTATGCATCATGCATAAGTTTAGACCCAAGATATCAACCAATTCTTGGAGCTAAAAGTCCCTCATTCAAAGGAAGAGGCCAGTGATGATGTTGGGGAGCAAAAACCAAGCTCCTCATATGTCCAGAGTTATTGCTGGGCCTGATAGCAGAGTGAGCAGAGTGAATCTGAGAAGTAACACATAGATGCCAAATGCGTGATGCCACTAGTCTGGAGTGGCCAGGGCTAATTTTACCCTGCTTGGAAGAAGTCAGAGTCTTAGGCTTCCCCCTTTATCTCCTGGGCCTGGATCCCCAGCCGTCATGTGGGCAATGGGAGCTCTGACCTGGTGGGTGTGTTCTCCAGCCCTCAGGTCTTCACATGTCATGCTCTCAGCCAGTGTGCTGACCTCATTGAAACAGCAGCACGTGTGTGAGAAAAGGGCTCTGCTGCAGGTGTCCATGCACTCGGGTCTCAGAGAGTGGGAAGGAGGGGACACCATATGGAGCCCACTTTCTGGTCGGGCCACTTCTCCCACTTCTTTTCTCCTCGGGGCTGAAGTAACCCTCCCTTGGCTCTTGCAGCTCTGCTCTCACGCGGTGTCTTCCAACGGGAATGCAGTTGAGGATCCGATGGAGATTGTGATCACAGTGAGAGATCAGAATGACAACAGGCCTGAGTTCACCCAGGCGGTCTTTGAGGGGTCTGTCGTGGAAGGTGCTCTCCCAGGTAAGGAGGAGCCAAATATCCAGGAAGATGCTTAGGTTTTCTGGACCCCAGTGTGTTGGGGCTGGGGTTTGGGATCAGGCTCTTTTTGTAGACAGAACCTTTTGAAAGCCACTACGTGTGTGTGTGTGTGTGTGTGTGTGCGCGCGCATGCGCGCGCACTGTGCTTGAACATGTATGCAACACACTATTTGTAAAATTGTATAAAATCAGAGTGGTTTAAAAACAAACTTTCCAAGCTTTACCAATAACATAAACAGTTGATTAACACATATTTGTTTGTTATATGTATTATATACTGTACTCTTACAATAAAAAAAACCTAGAGAAAGAAAATGTTAAGAAAATTAAAAAAAATAATAAAGTAAAAAGAAAAACAGCCTTCCTTCACTATATAGATCCTTGTCAGAGTTTAAGTCCTTCACACAATTTTCTTGATCACATTTTTTCTACTTTCCATAAAGGTAGATATGCCTTGACATTTGTGGTAATTATTTGCTTTTTTCCCCCCCCTCAATTTGTCTTCTGTGTGTGAATTTGTCCTTAGATAAAAATCTTGTTACTTTTTCCTACTTTGCTACATGGTGATAAACTGTTTTCCAAGGTGGCCTAATCAGTTTGTACTCCCAAGAGCCACGCATGTCCTGTAATTATTAGACTTTTTTAAGCTTCAGTCAATGAGGAATTATATCTCAGTGCAATTATAATTGCCTTTCTCTGATTATTAATAGGCTAAGTATCTGATCATATGTTTGTTGGCCTATGAGTTTCTTCGTTTTCTTTTTAAAATGTTTTTATTGATTTTTTTAGAGGGCGAAATGGGAGAGGGATCGAGAGATAGAAGCATTGATGAGAGAGAAACATGATTGATTGGCAGCCTCCTGCACACTCCCCACTGGGCGCTGAGCCCCAGCCCTTGGCCGATGCCCCAACCAGGAATCGAACCAGAGACTTCTTGGTTCCTGGCTTGATGCTCAACCTCTGAGCCACACCAGACAGGGTTGCGTTTCTTCTTGACGACTTGTCTATTCAAGTCCTTTGCCCTTGTATTCCTTTGGGCTATTTGTCTTTTTCCTATAAACTCTTCGAGTTATTTAGGTGTCCTAGGAACTAGTCCTGTCAGTCACTTGTGTTATAAATATTTTCTCCCACCTTGAAGGCAATGAACTCAAAGGACCCATTCCCTCATGTGAAGCTGTGGCCAAGAAGCCAATTGTGGAAATCTTGGGATCTTTCTGTTTTTCAGGCTATTCACTCAGTATAAGAGTCATGCAAAATGTTTTAGTTTAACCGTATCCCTATTTCCCATCTCCCCCTCATATCCACCCTCACCCAAAATGTCTTGGAACACTGCTCATCTGATGGAAGTCTTTCTTCCTCCTCTAGTACTTTGGTAAGACATTTGGCAATTAGCAATCAGAAGAGCCATGACATGGTGTGTCCCTGGGGCCCAGCCTTTAACGCTCTGGACAGTGTTGAGTTGAGCAGTACTGACCAGACCCTGAAGTGCAGCTTGACTGTCTTCCTCTCCTTCGGTGCTTCCAGGAACCTCCGTGATGCAGGTGACAGCCACAGACGCGGATGATGAAGTGAACACCTACAACGCTGCCATCGCTTACAGGATCATCAGCCAAGAGCCTAATCAGCCTGATAAGCAAATGTTCACCATCAACAAGGACACAGGAGTCATCAGCGTGCTCACGACCATGCTGGACAGTGAGGTTAGGGGGGAAGAGATCCAGAGGGTGTTGTGGGCAAATGCACATTCGCTAAATCCATGGACAACTTAAAACTCCGCTGAGGCCAATTGTCACTTACATGGTCATGGTCTGAGCTTTGCATCTAAACATGTGTGCAGAGGTTTTGTGCCTAGGGGACAGGCTGCTAGGCCGGCATTTAAGCAGATGATAAAATATCTGTGTCTATGCTATGGGCTGGGCTGATGTGGCTGTGGTTCCTAACTTGGGTGTGTTCGATCTCTGCAGCAGTTTCCCAAGTACACCCTGGTGATTGAAGCTGCTGACCTTCAAGGTGACGGCTTACGCACAACTGCAAAAGCTGTGATCACGGTCCTTGACATCAACCCTCCGGAATTTGAGCCCACCACGGTAATTCTGCAACTCCTTGATGGTTTCCAAAGGAAGGTCCTTGGTCGCTTTACAACTGCTCCTGCGCGAAGCCCTTGAAAGCTTTCCCCAGACTAGTGAACTTTAGACTAAGAAGCAGGCAGATCGGGGTGGCTGTTGTCTGTCTCGTGCCTCTTCGCAGAATTTTGTGAAGTGGCCAAAAGCGGTTATTGAATCCATGTCCTTGTGTTGAGCATCTTGGTAGCAAGTCTTCCCAGGTTCTGTTTATTCATTGAGCAAACATTTTCGGAGTTTATACCAGGCACTATTTTCATTTGTTAATTATAGCCAACTAAAGTGGGGGCTTGGGCAGTGGGAGAATAAGTTATATCTGACTTTGCAGGTCTTTCTCTTTCTTGGTGGGTTTTCTCAATCTAGTGTCTCCTTTTTTCTGAGGGACGAATTCCCTGTCCAGTATGCTTAGGCACGGTTCCCTTTAATTTTACACATGAAGACGTTAATGTTATGTTTTGCCAGCACAGTGCTCATCGTCATTTATTCTCATTCTCTGAAAATATTCTGTAATCCTGATGTCAGCAAGGCATGGCCTTTGACTTCCTCTTCAGTGCAGCAAGTGACTCTGTGCCCTCATCAGTGCTGGTCGCCACCGTGGCGGTGCAAGATGGTGGTGTTTATGGTTAGGTTACAGCATTGACAGTCGGGTTTGTGTTTGGTTCTGTGCTGGGGTCAAGTCCCAAACTTGACTTCATTAAAGCCATAACTGGTTTTTCAACCAGTTAGACATTAGGAAACAGGGGAACAGAGAAGTTAAATAATCTGCCCAGGAGATGGAAGTGCCGTAGTGA
This sequence comes from Myotis nattereri, assembly GCF_964212035.1. NCBI lineage: Eukaryota > Metazoa > Chordata > Mammalia > Chiroptera > Vespertilionidae > Myotis > Myotis nattereri. The sequence continues at coordinate 14,160,490 of NC_138090.1, forward strand.
GAATTCAAAGCCAGAGCTGACTTCAGAGCCTGCCGTTGACCCAGGCAGGACTGCTTCTCTAGGATGTTAATGTGAGGGTGAGATGGTGTGTGCGTGTGTGAGAGAGAGAAGGATGCAGAATTGGGAAGGATTTTGTGGTGATATTTGGTCACATCTCATATTTGTCTTGTGCATTTTGAGTCAAATTTGAAAAACCCCAGAAATTAGGGCTTGAATCACACTGGGCAAACAGTGACCAATGACTTTATAGATGGTGGGGGATGGGATTTTCCTCTGGAACTTTGACCGTGTTACCACTGATCACTTTAAAACACTTAGACAATTTGGAAGATTTTTTTTTTCCTTCCATCATCCACTATCTTATTTCCCTGTGTTTGCATAACATTATCATTATCACACATGAAAACTGTTCAATACAAGTCTCAAAGGATGGATTTGGTTTCCATCCCAACAGCTTCTGTTAGAACAAATGGACACCTTATGGATATAATGACACCACAAGAGTAAGAGAATTGTATTGATCACAAAGTAGTTCTTAGTACCAGGTCCCAAAACTTACTGATTTTGGCTGACAACTCTATTTGGGGACCTATAACCTTAGCAAAAATATAACGGAAAAGAAATTAAAACCCCAGGATATCCAGTTGTTGAAAAAGCTCTGATACAAAAATCATTGGAGTATACTGTTCTATTAAAAATGACAGGTGTGCTTTGTAAAGTATATGATTATCTAATTACTATGCTGTACACCTGAAATTAATATATATATTAATTAGACTGCACGACCTTCCTGATGAAGCCGGGGCTGTGAGGGAAGCTCATGTCCCAGATGCCAGCGGGAACCCGGTGCCGGCAGCCAGGGGAAGGAAGGCCTACTCTTGCACGAATTTCGTGCATTGGGCCTCTAGTACAAAATAATATTGACTGTAAGCTGTAATGGAAAAATAAAATTTAAAAAACATGACAAGTGTGACATTGTAGGCTTAAAATACTTACAAAATAACATGAAACCCACATATCTATCATCGTGCATGTATAATGATTACTTGAACTCTGGAAACTAAGGAAGATCAAAAGAGAACACTTTCTTTATTATGGCAAAGGGGTTCATTGTATTTTGTTTTGGCTGTTAATTTTGTTATTAACTTAAAATCACTTGTTGCCCCCACAAGGATGGAGATGTTGACTGGATAGTTTGGACTGTTTGGTCGGCATTATTTCTCATGAATTATCTCATTATGTTCTTCATCTCTTTTCCTTTTAGGATTTTCTCCCTAAAGCCCGGACGGAAGTGCTCACATTTCCTGACTCCCACCATGGTCTCAGAAGACAGAAGAGAGACTGGGTTATCCCTCCCATCAGCTGCCCAGAAAATGAGAAAGGCCCATTTCCTAAGAAACTGGTCCAGGTAGAGAAGGGTGTTCTCTATTTCTTTGGGAGGAATTTGGCAGAGAAGCACCAAGGAGAGGAAGGAAAAAGACCAAATGTAAGGACCCTCCCTTGCTAATTCTGTGTCTGTTTTGTCTCCAGATCAAGTCTAACAGAGACAAAGAGACACAGGTTTTCTACAGCATCACTGGCCAAGGAGCTGACGCACCCCCCGTCGGTGTGTTTATTATTGAAAGGGAGACAGGATGGCTCAAGGTGACGCAGCCTCTGGATAGAGAAGCAATTGCCAAGTACATAGTGAGTATCTCTTAGAAGCTTATTAATGATGGGGTCCCATCCTTCCCAAATTGTTTGGTCAACTGATTAGGATCCCTAGATTCGTGACTCTGGATGTATGAGGGGCTTAATTTGCCACTTTGAGACCTATTGATAAAGAGAAATGACAGGAGAACCTGGATATGGGGTTGCTAAATTATTTTTGTTGTTAGGAATAAAGCGGGGAGAGTCCTTATGCGTCATGCATAACTTTGGACCCAAGATATCAGCCTATTGGAGCTAAAAGTAGAGGCCAGTGATGATGTTGGAGAGCAAAAACCATTTCTGGGCCCAGGAGCAGAGTGAGCTGAGGGCAACTGGGAAGTAATGTATTGATGCCAAATGCAGAAAAATCAGGAGGACACACTAGCCTGGAGTGGCCAGGGCTAATTTTACCCTGCTTGGAAGAAGTCAGAGTGTTAGGCTTCCCCCTTTATCTGCTGGGCCTGGCTCCCCAACCCTCATTAAGGAGTGGGGACTCTGACCTGGTGGGTGTGTTCTCCGGCCCTCAGGTCTTCACATGTCATGCTCTCAGCCAGTGTGCTGACCTCATTGGAGCAGTAGCACGTGTGTGAGAAAAGGGCTCTGCCGCAGGTGTCCATGCACTCGGGTCTCAGAGCGTGGGAAGGAGGGGACACCACGTGGAGCCCACTCGGTGGTCGGGGCACTTTTCCCACTTCTTTTCTCCTCGGGGCTGAAGTAACCCTCCCTTGGCTCTTGCAGCTCTTCTCTCACGCGGTGTCTTCCAACGGGAATGCAATTGAGGATCCGATGGAGATTGTGATCACAGTGACAGATCAGAATGACAACAGGCCTGAGTTCACCCAGGCGGTCTTTGAGGGTTCTGTCTTGGAAGGTGCTCTCCCAGGTAAGGAGGAGCCAGATATCCAGGAAGATGCTTAGGTTCTCTGGACCCCAGTGTGTTGGGGCTGGCGCTTGGGGTCAGGCCCTTCTTGTGGACATAACTTCTTTGAAAGCCACTGTGTGTGTGTGTGTGTGTGTGTGTGTAGCACTCTACCTTTAAAAATGTGTATAAAATCAGAGGGATTTAAACACAACCTTCCTTCACTAAACAGTAATATGAACCTTTCATATAATTTTCCTGATCACATTTTTTTCTCCTTCCCTAGAGGTAGACACTGCCCTGTTCTTTGTGGTAATTATTCCTTTGTTTGCTTGTTTTTAATTTGTCTTCTACCATGTGTGTATTTGCTTCTAGGTAAAATCTTGTTAGTTTTGCCTACTTTTCTACATGGTGATAAACTGTTTTCCTAGGTGGTCAAACTAATTTGCACTTCCATCAGCAATGTATATCCTGGAATTATTAGACTTTTTAGCTTTAGTCAATGTGTAATGATTTCTCAGTACAATTTAAAATTGCATTTCTCTGATTATTAACAGGCTAAGCATCTTATGTTTGTTGGCCATTTGAGTTTCTTTTTTTTAATGTTTTTATTGAATTTTTTTTAGAGAGAGGAAAAAGGAGAGGGATTGAGAGATAAAAACATTGATGAGAGAGAAACATCATCGATTAGCTGCCTCCTGCACACCCCACACTGGGGACCAAGCCCCAACCCTAGGCATGTGCCGGGACCAGGAATTGAACCGGCAACTTCTTGGTTCTTGGGTCTACGCTCAACCACTGAGCCATACCAGACAGGCTTGAGTTTCTCCTTGACGACTTGTCTATTCAAGTTATTTGCCCTTTTATTCCCTTGGGCTATATACCTTTTTCCTATAAACTTTTAGAGCTATTTAGATGTCCTACAAGTAGTCCTATTAGTAACATGTGTTATAAATATTTTCTCCCACCTTGAAGGCAATAATCTCAAAGGATCCATTCTCTCAGTTGAAGCTGTGGCCTAGAAGCCAGTTGCTGAAATCTTGGGATTTTTCCTATTTTTCAGGCTATTCACTCAGTATAAGAGATGTGGCAAAATGTTTTAGTTTAACCCCCACCCTATTTCCCATCTCCTCCTCACATCCAACTCCACCCAAAATATTTGCTGGGAAAACTGAGTTCTTGGAACACCGCTCATTTGGGGGAAGGCTTTCTTCCTCTGGTAGCACCTTGGTAAGAAATTTGGAAATTAGCAATCAGAAGCCCTGTGTCACAGTGTTTCCCGGGGCCCCGCCTTCATCGCTCTGTACAGAGTTGAGTTGAGCAGTACTGCCCAGAGCCTGGAGTGCAGCTTGACTGTCTCCCTCTCCTTCGATGCTTCCAGGAACCTCCGTGATGCAGGTCTCAGCCACGGACGCGGATGATGAAGTGAACACCTACAACGCTGCCATCGCTTACAAGATCATCAGCCAAGAGCCTAATCAGCCTCATGAGCAAATGTTCACCATCAACAAGGACACAGGAGTCATCAGCGTGCTCACGACCGGGCTGGACCGTGAGGTTAGTGGGGGAAGAGATCCAGAGGGTGTTGTGGGCAAATGCACATTCGCTAAATCCATGGACAACTTAAAACTCCGCTGAGGCCAGTTACCACTTATATGGTCATGGTCTGAGCTTTGCATCCAAACTTGTGTGCAGAAGTTTTGTGCCTAGGGGACAGGCTGCGAGGTCCGCATTTAAGCAGATGATAAAATATCTGTGTCTATGCTATGGGCTGGGCTGATGTGGCTGTGGTTCCTAACTTGGGTGTGTTTGATCTCTGCAGAAGTTTCCCAACTACTCTCTGGTGATTGAAGCTGCTGACCTTCAAGGTGACGGCTTAAGCACAACTGCGAAAGCTGTGATCACGGTCCTTGACATCAACGACAACCCTCCGGAATTTGACCCAACCACGGTAATTCTGCAACTCCTTGGTGGTTTCCAAAGGAAGGTCCTTGGTCGCTTTGCAACTGCTCCTGAGTGAAGCCTTTGAAAACTTTGCCCACTAGTGAACTTTAAGAAACAAACAGATTGGGGTGGCTTTTGTCTTAACTGGTGCCTATTAGCAGAATTTTGTGAAGTGACAAAAAGCATCTATTGAATCCATGTCCTTGTGTTGTGCATCTTGATAGCAAATCTTACCAGGTTTTAGTTATTCACTGAACATTTTCTGAATTTATACGAGGCACTATGTTAGACCCTGGAAATATTATCACCAACACAGCAGACCGAGATGCCATTCTCATGAAGTTGATAGTCTATCTAGGGAGATGTTACACAACTTAAAGGGATGATTGTGTGCAATTATATTAAATGCGGTGCAGGAGAAGGGATTAAGCCCCACAAAAGAACCTTAAATCTTATTGTATTAATTTGAAATCAGCTCAATGGTTAGTAACAGAGACTGGACTCTTGGGGTTTAAACAAATCGGGTTGACTTTTTCTTTTGTGTCACTTAAAATCCAGAGGTAGATAGTCCATTCTGTCAATAGAGACAAAGCCTGCTTTGTCTTGGGGCATGACTTCCATCCTCAGTGTCACCTTGTGGCCCAGGAGGGAGGCAAGGGCAGGGAGTGCAAAAGGCATTGCTGCTAAGTTAAGTCCTCTTATTTCTGGGAAGATCCATCCCACAAAGTTCATTTACATCTCATTAACAACTGCTGTCTGCAAAGGAAGACTCAAAATAGAGTATTTTATTTGGGAACATTGCTGCCTCCAACATTACCATCAGTGACGAAGGGGAGAGTGGATATTCAGTAGGCAATTAGCAGTGTCTGCCACCCTCACCTAGACATTGTGCCAGGGAGTAACATTTATACTAAGACCCGAAAGGAGGTTGGCAAGTGTGGGACAGGGGAGGATGGAAGTGTTGCAGGCAGAAGGATCAGCATAGGCAAAATGCCCTGAATCAAGAGGGAGCTTGATGCATAGCAAGAACTGCAAAACAGTGCAGCGAGCCAAATGAGGTGGGTCCTGCAGGACCTTGTAGACTAAGTTTAGAGTTTTAGAATTCTTAACTCAACAACTGAGCCAGAGTCTGCTGAGGGGCCCGGATAGCCATGGCCTTGGAAAGCTGCTTTAGGTACTCCCAAGTGCTAGCCGATCCACCGACAGGAAAGAAGGGCCCTTCTGGTTGAGTGGCCACTTCCTCTGAGCATCCCCTCAGCCCCCTGAGACCTGGTTTGACTATCGTGTCTCAGGATGTCATATGTGACCCCTCTTCTCCCTTGCTCTGCAGTACCAGGGGCAGGTTCCTGAGAACGAGGCTGATGTCGTCATCACTACGCTCAAAGTGACGGATGCCGACCTCCCCAGAACCCCGGCGTGGGACGCTGTGTACACTGTAATAAATGACGACGGCCAGTTTGTTGTCACCACAGACCCAGTAACCAACGATGGCATTTTGAAAACGGCTAAGGTTTGTATGGTGCTTGGCAAGATGCAGAAACTGACAGCCCAGCCAGCTGCCCACTCCCTTGTCCCTGGTGCCTTCTCAGGAAATTAACATGGTGTTCTCGGGGTAGAGGCGGCTGGTTTTCCCAGTTTCTGTGGACCGTTTGGGGTTTGCAGTGACTCTTCAGGCTCCTGTGAGAAGTCAGGAAGCTCCTACCCAGCATCCTAAAATTGAAGAGGAAGTACCATGTGTTTTACTAGGCTCTTTCCTTGAAGCATTTGCCTACGATCCATTTTGCAAATGAGAGCAAAAATGGTTTATTGGTCTCTGCTATTTTCCTGAATTATTTCAGAAGTGGGTCAGATATGACTGTGATTGAACGATGTCTTGGAAACTTGAAAATAAGAAGTTGAGTGATTTTAAAAAAAAATTGATTTTAGAAAGAGAGGAAGGGAAAGGAGAGAGAGAGAGAGAGAGAGAGAGAGAGAGAGAGAGAGAGAGAGAGAGAGAGAAACATTGATGAGAAAGAAAAATTGACTGGCTGCCTCCCACATGTCCCTCTCTGGGATCCAGCTCCCAACCTGGGCATGTGCCCTGACCGGGAATTGAACAGGCAGTCTCTTGGTGCATGGGTTGACGCTTAACCACTGAGCCATGCTGGCCAGGCATGAGTGATTTTTAAAATTATTAAAAAATAATAATTATTATTAAATAATAATTATTATTAAATGTGAGGTAAGCCAGTTTTCCTGCTTTCTTAGGTATGGAAACATACCTAAGGCCTAGAGGTTCAGTTTCCCAGTCACACAGGATCTTCTGTCCACCTGCTATTACATGGACAGCATGTCAGACAGGATATGAGCATTCTCCCTGCTCTTGAGTTACATGCTAGTGTTTGTTAACTGAAGCTTGCTGTTGGAGATTTCATGAGTTCATCTTTCTTCTTCTTCTGGGGGTGGTCTCAATTCAAATGCAGCCAGAGTTGAGGATCACTGGTACATTGCTAACAAAAAGCAATAGTTAAGTGTTGTTGTTTTTTTTTCTACTAATAAAACATTTTTAAAACTTTTTTTTAGGGCTTAGATTTTGAGGCCAAGCAGCAGTACATTCTCTACGTGACAGTGACGAATGCGGCCCCCTTTGACGTCGCTCTGTCTACTTCCACAGCCACGGTCACTGTGGATGTGATGGATGTGAACGAAGCCCCCATCTTCATGCCTCCCCAAAAGAGAGTGGAGGTGCCCGAAGACTTTCCAGTGGGACAGGAAATCACATCGTACACTGCCCAGGATCCGGACACGTTCATGGACCAGAAGATAACGTAAGTGTGGATTTTGCAACTGACTTGGAGCAACTGAGTGCATGTATATAAAATACTTAATTTATAACATTTTATCATCATTGGTCTGTGCAAGACCCTTCTCTTAATTGTTATTTTTTAAAATTTCCTTTTTATTTCCATTCCCCACACCTTTTCCCCTTCCCTCTATAGCTAGCCATTCTAGGATTACCATGCTTCCTCTCTTTGAGTTCATGTAGTATAGTAGGAATGTGGTTTTAATTTACATATATGGTATCTGTACTAATAAAAGGGTAATAAGCTAATCAGACTGGATAGACCGGACGTCTTCCGGATGTCCTTCCGGACAAAGCCACAGTGGCGGGGCCAAGGCAGAGGCAGTTAGGGGCGATCAGGCAGGCAGGCAGGTGAGCGGTTAGGAGCCAGCGGTCCTGGATTGCGAGAGGGATGTCAGACATCCCCCAAGGGGTCCCGGATTGGAGAGGGTGCAGGCCAGACTGAGGCCCCTGTGCACAAATTTTGTGCACCAGGCCTCTAGTTGTCTATAAGAAGTTTATTGTTATTTTTAAACTTGAAGGCACCTCTATGGTGTAAATTACAGCCACAGATACTGAAAATACGCACAAACCAACAGCAACAGTGTTCTAAACTTTTGAGAGCTGGGTTTGACTAGGAAAAACTATTAAAGCACAAACCCAAATATGACACACATGTGTCTTGTTAGTAAGTGTGGTTTCCAGGGGTAATGGAGGCCTTTCCTCTGTTGTACTCACTTCCTCTTCTCAGAGAGCTAGATTTCTACTTGTTAATACCTACTTTAGAGGAATCTGTCAGAACCTCTGTACTATTTATAAAAATGTTATGCAAGCCCAGCCAGCGTGGTTCAGTGGTTGAGCGTCAGCCTATGAACCAGGAGGTCACAGTTCAATTCCCGGTCAGGGCACATGCCTAGGTTGCAGGCTAAATTCCTAGTGTGGGACATGCAGGAGGCAGCCAATCAATGATTCTCTCTCATCATTGATGTTTCTACCTCTCTCTTCCTCTCTGAAATCAATAAAAATATATTTGAAAAATTAAAAAAATACATTAAAAATCCAGAGGAGAGTCAAGTTTGTTTGGTAATTGAGTGTGTTATTGTTGTGGACGGTATTTGTGTTTTAGCCTCCGGGCATGTGACTTATGAAACTTAAAAGAAGCAGATGGAAAGAGTTTAAGTGTGACGTCAACTTCTGAGGTTTTCCGGAAGTGTTACTTGTATCCTGAATGAGAGGGCTTGTAAATACCTTTAAACCACGTGCGCACTGCACGGGATGAGCTGTGTGGAGGGTCCGGTCAGTGATCTTAGAGGCTGCGAGCATCATTAGCTCAAGGACGATGGGGAATTTTAAAATGAAGGTACCAGGCCGATAGCACGCACATCTTTGATTAATTTTAACATTTACTAAAAAAGCAATGACAACTCGCCTTGATGTGCCACTTGGTGGGATACGACAGCACGTGCCCAGCGCCACTTAAGAAATCGTTTTTGGAGAAAACAAAATTGAAACAGAATCTAATCAAGTCTTAGGGTCCGATTTTGAAGAATTACAGAGAATGAAGAAACAAGTTAAATCCTAAGAGGAAGCAGTCGGCCAAGTACAGAATGTGGGAATTGTATGACAAATGACATATTCTTCAACAAATAAATGGCAAAAGGGTGAAGGTGACTGCTGTAGATGAAAGTGTTAAGAGACTAACCAACCAGCTGTAATGTGTAGACTGTGCTTGACTACGGGTTCAACAATCCAACTATCAGAAACACCCTTGAGGCAATTAGAGAAATGTGAACAAAGACTCAGCATTAGATGACATTAAGTAATTATTATTGTTTTTATTGTGGGTGTTAGTGGCATTGTGATTATGTATTTTAAAAAACCTTATTGCCCTAGCCAGTTTGGCTCAGTGGCTAGAGCCAAAAGACCAACACGTCCCGGGTTCATTTCTGGTCAAGGGCACATACCTCGGCTGCAGGCTCCTCCCCAGCCCATGCCCTGGTCAGGGCCCCTGCAGGAGGCAACCAATCGGTGTGTTTCTCTCACTGTCTTACCCTTTCTCTTCCAGTCTCCCTAAAAATCAATGGGGAAAAAAAATCCTCCAATGAGGATTAACAAAATAAATAAATAAATAAATAACCAACCTTTTCTATACAGGATACATGCTGAAGTGTTTGCAGAAGAAATCTTCTGATGTTTGAGGTTTGCTTTAAAAATACTATAATTTTGTACATGCAGTCAATGTGCTGCTCATAATCCAAGGATTCTTCTTCATGGTACAAAATATGAGGGCGGGATAAGATGTGTTTTTGGCAGCGCAGCGGTTGCTGCCTGCCTGCCCGCTTCTCCCTCCATGGCTAACAGGAAGCGCTCCTTCATCGCCATCCAGCCGGACGGCAGCGCAGCCTGGTGGGCAACATCAAGTGCTTCGAGCAGAAGAGATTCCGCTCGTGGCCATGAAGTTCCTTCAGGCCCCTGGGGAACTACTGAAGCAGCACAGCATTGAGCTGAAAGACTGCCCATTCTGCCCCGGGCTGGAACCCGGGGCCTCTGGCGGCCATGGTCTGGGCGGGGCTGAATGTGGTGAACACAGGGACAGTGATGCTTGGGGAGACCCACCCAGCAGATTCTAAGCCAGGCATCGTTCTCGGAGATGTCTGTGTCCAAATTGTCAGGAACATCATTCTCGGCAGTGATTCAGTAAGAAGTGCCGAGAGAGAAGTCAGCCTGTGGTGTAAGCCTGAAGGATTGGTTGACTACAAGTCTTGTGCTTTTGACTGGATCTATGAATTAGAGGTGGACAAAGCATCAGTCCTCTTTGGCTCCACTTGGATGTGTCCCTGGACATAGTTCTTCATTCCATTGACTGGGAAGCAATAGGGTCGACCTTTCTTTTCTGAAGCACATTTACCAATAAAGCCTTTGGAAAAGAGGGGCGTGGGGGAGACGTGTTTTAAAAATATATATTTATATTGATTTCAGAGAGGAAGGGAGAGGAAGAGAGAGATTAAAACATCAATGATGAAAGAGAATCATTGAGGAGGGTGAGGGGATAAGAGATCAACCAAAGGACTTGTATGCATGCATGAGCATAACCAATGGATACAGACGGGGTGGGGGTTGAGGGGGTCAGGGCATGTGCTGGGGGATGGGAGCGGCTGGGGAGAGGTCAATGGGGGGAAAAGGAGACTTATGTAATACTTGAAACAATAAAGAATTTAAATTTTTTTAAAAAGCAAGAGAATCATTTATTGGCTACTTCCTGCCACCCCTTACTGGGGATGGAGCCTGCAACCCAGGCATGTGCCCTGCCTGGGAACTGAACCATGACCTCCTGGTTCATAGTTTGAAGCTCAACCACTGAGCCATGCCAAAGCAATTTCTTCACTGATACAGCTCCTAGGGCACTTGAAACTAAAGAGAAAATGAACAAATGGGACTACATCAAAATATTAAGCTTCTGCACAGCAAAAGAAACCATCAACAAAACCACAAGAAAGCCCACTGCATGGGAAAACATATTTGCCAATGTCATATCTGATAAGGGCCTAATCTCCAAAATTTATAGGGAACTCATACAACTTAACAAAAGGAAGATAAACAGTCCAATCAAAAAATGGGCAAAGGATCTAAATAGACACCTTTCAAAAGAGGACATTCGGAAAGCCAAGAGACATATGAAAACATGCTCAAAGTCACTAATCATCCGAGAGATGCAAATCAAAACAACAACGAGGTACCATCTCACACCTGTCAGAATGGCTATCACAACAAATCACCAAACGACAAGTGTTGGAGAGGATGTGGAGAAAAAGGAACACTTGTGCACTGCTGGTGGGAATGCAGACTGGTGCAGCCACTATGGAAGACAGTATGGAGTTTCCTCAAAAAACTACAAATGGAACTCCCGTTTGACCCTGTGATCCCACTTCTAGGAATATATCCCAAGAAACCAGAAACACCAATCAGAAAGGATATGTGCACCCATATGTTCCTAGCAGCACAATTCACCATAGCTAAGATCTGGAAACAGCCTAAGTGCCCATCAGTAGATGAATGGTTAGAAAACTGTGGTACATCTACACGATGGAATACTATGCTGCTGTAAAAAAGAAGGAACTCTTACCATTTGCAACGGCATGGATGGAACTGGAGAGCATTATGCTAAGTGAAATAAGCCAGTCAATGAAGGAAAATACCACATGATCTCACTCATTCATGGATAATAAAGACCATTATAAACTTATGAACAAAAATAGATACAGAGGCAGAGCTGCCTCAAACAGACTGTCAAACTGCAGCGGGAAGGCCGGGGAGGGGAGGGGGGCAGAAGGGGGGGAGGTAGATCAACCAAAGGACTTATATGCATGCATATAAGCATAACCAATGGACATAAGACACTGGGGCGTAGGGGAAGCCAGGGGATTGTCAAGGGCGGGGGAAAAAGGAGACATATGTAATACCCATTGTAATACTTTAAGCAATAAAACAATTTAAAAAAAAAGCAAGAGAACCATTGATCGGCTACTTCCTGCACATCCCTCACTGAGGATGGAGCCTGCAACCCACCCAGGCATGTGCCCTGACTGGGAATTGAACCATGACCTCCTGGTTCATAGTTCGATGCTCAACCACTGAGCCATGCCAAAAAAGATGTGTTTTTAATCAAACTTCAAACGGATAGTAAAGAACTAAGATAACGTTGTAACGTTTTTGTTCCAGGGGTTTCCAGGCTGGGTTGATAATGTAGCTTGCAGTAGTGAAATGGGTAGTTCAAAGCCTCCCTTGGGTCCGGGACCAAGTCTGAATAGTCTGTGTAGCCGCCCTTTGGATAAAGACCACCCTGTGTGGCTCATTGCTTTGCACTTCTAAGGAGGTGGGGCTAAGCCCATAGGTATCCAAGGCTCTTACCTCCTTAGGTTTCTTTGCTTGCCTTTCTGAGTCTTTCCATGACCCCAGTGAGTAACTGAGCAGTATTGCCCTGTCTGTCATGTTTGTCACGCCTTTGTGTCTTCTGTGGGATTGGTTTTTGTACTCCTAATAAGGAGTTGCTTAACAGTGTTCTCTTGGCTTTTGGCCTTTGTTGTTGTTGTTGTTGTAGTAACACATTTTATTTGCATGTATATATTACATCCCTAGAAAAAGAATCCCAGATTTTTCCTTCTTCATGGTGCAGTGCCTGCTAGAGTTGTCAGTACAATGAAACAGAACTGATGGGATGGGAGCAGGATCTTCGTGTTGCTTATCAGATCTGGGGCTGATTACTCCGCACTTGTTTGACCTGCCCGTGAGGTTCACAGCAATTTCCCCAGCTCTGTGATCATCAATAATTTCAAATTTGCCAATGTAACTATGCTTCATCATCGCAGTTAGAAACCAGATGGTGACTTTGGAACGCGGCCTAATAAGAACCTCTCCTTTTGGCATTATTGATCCTCTTGAGAACATCAGCCAGGACATTCATGTGCACCATTATGGAGGCATGGAAAGATGATGGAAAGAACTCACTTGGCATTTTGAATAAAGCATTTTTTTTTGCTCTGCATCACCATAAGGAGTTTTAGCCTGTTTCACACCTCCCAGTAAATGCCACTATAGCCCGACCAGCTTGGCTCAGTGGTTGAGCATCAACCTATGAACCAGGAGATCACAGTTGGATTCCCGATCAGGGCACATGCCTGGGTTGTGGGCTCAGTCCCCAGTAGAGGGCATGCAGGAGACAACCAATCAATGATCCTCTCTCATCATTGATGGTTCTATTTCTCTCTCCCTCTCCTTTCCTTTCTGAAATCAATAAAAATATATATATTTTTTAAAATGCCACTATAGCGGCCCACCCCCAAGTCACCAAATCTCCAAATGCTAATGGTGGGGATGCTGAGTGGTGCCAAATTCTGAAAGGGTTTGCTTTGAAGAATACATAAGGATCATAGTACTCATTATTCAGGCAGGAATTATCCACAGTTGCTAAATCTATGGGAGGAAAGTTAGTTGAACAGGATATTCTCAGATGATCTCCCCTCAGAGTATAGGTTAACTGTGAAGAGGAAACATTTACCTTTACTGGGAAGAAGCCTGTTGGCCCCTCCTTTATCCAAGTGATCAAAGGGAACATCAATAAAAGGACATACAGACATCATGTACCTCCTAATGAGATGCACCAAGGAGACACCATCCACCCGTGTAGTGTGAGGACAGTTTGGGGGAAATTGACAGTTTGAATGTGTACCATATGTTTATTAATAGTATTTTATCAAAGGTTATATTTTCTGAAATTGAAAATCACATTGTTGGCTATATAAGAGAATGCCTTTGTTCCTTGGAGATGATTACTCATAAATATTTCAATGTGTTAAGGAACATCATGTCTGCAACATATTCTTGTGAGTTCAGCAAAACAAGACATTATGTAAATGTGTGTCAGCTTTTGTAGATAGCAAAATATTAACAACAGGTGAGTCTAGGTGAAGGGTACATGGATGCTTATCATGCTTTTCTGGCAACTTTTGCATAGGTATGATATTTTAAAAGAAAATATGGAAGTCAAAATTGTAGAGAAGTTGGAACTGATCAACAAAGAGGAACTTTAGAATTCATCAGCTACATGCGATTCACTGTTCCAATTCTAAGCCAGAGCTTGTGCCTTCTCAGGTATCGGATTTGGCGGGATACTGCCAACTGGCTGGAGATTAATCCGGACACCGGTGCCATTTCCACCCGGGCCGAGATGGACAGAGAGGACATTGATCACGTGAAGAACAGCACATACACGGCCCTCATTATAGCTACTGACAATGGTAAGGCCACCCTTCCTCTGGCTTTGCTGCCTCGCCTTGCTCACTTCTTTGCCCCCCAACCTTTTTTTGGAAGCATGAGTTCATTCTTTAACAAAACCATTCTCATTGTCAAAAATGCAAATAATTTCAGTCAAGCAGAAGTTCCTTTTCACCACTTCTCTATACCTGAACCCCACTCCTTCCCCACCGCAGCCAGGCTGTCTGGGTTTAAATCCTAGGATTAAAGCTCAGTGCCTGTGTGACCTTGAACTTATTACCTAACCTTTATGTCCCTCAGTTCCTTTATCTGACAAAATGATGATCTCCCATCAGAACTTAATGAGTTACTATATGTAAAAAGTGCCCAGAAGAGTGCCTGCCACATCGTACATGCTCCATGAGGACTGTCATTATTTTTATTATCATCATCCTCATTATTAGTTAAGTGTGGTTCCTTCCAGACTATTTCTGTGTGTGGTTTTTTAAAAATATTTTTATTGGCCAGCCAGTGTGGCTCAGTTGTTGAACGTCAACCTATGAACCAGGAGGTCACAGTTCGATTCCCAGTCAGGGCACATGACCAGGTTGCTGGCTTGATCCCCGGTGTTGGGTGTGAAGGAGGCAGCCACTCAATGATTCCCTCTCATCATTGAAAGTTGTTTTCAGTTCTTCACTATTCACATGAGTGATAAGTAAACATCCTTGTGCATGCCTCTATGTGCAACTACTTCCCTGAAGTAGATACTCAGAAGTAGAATTACTTTTTTAAAAATATTTTTTTTTATTGATTTTAGAGAGGAAGGGGGAGAGAGAGAGAGAGAGAGAAATATTAATGATGAGAGAGAATTATTGATCGGCAACCTCCCACACGCCCCTACTGGGGATCGAGCCCACAACCTGGTCATGTCCCCTTGACCAGAATTGAACCTGGGACCCTTCAGTCTGCAGGCCAATGCTCTATCCACTGAGCCTAACTGGCTAGGGCGCAGAATTACTTTTAAAGAGACCTGCTAGCTTCCTGTGATTAAATTCTCTTCCCCTTTCTCATTTCTCAACCTCCTGAGGTAGTAATTCCAGACTTGATAATCTGGAAAGCAGAGGGCAAGGCAAATACAGCCATGAAGGGGCTCTATTCGCAGAATGCTTTTTTGTTGTTATTAATGCTTGCCCGAGGATATTTTCCTATTGATTTTTAGGGAGAGGGGAAGAGAGAGGGAAAGACAGAAACATCGATGTGAGAGAAACACATCAATTGGTTGCCTCCTGCACAAGCCCCAACCAGGGCCCCGGCTGGGGAGGAGCCTGCAACTAAGGTACATGCCCTCAACTGGAATCGAACCCAGGACCCTTTGGTCCACAGTCTGATGCTGTAGCCATTGAGCAAAACTGGCTAGGGCACAGAATGCTTTTGCATAAAGGGAAAGCTAACCCATGGCTTCAGCTGCAGTCCCACACTGGCCAGTTGTCTCTGGCTGCATGGGAATTCCCTATCCCGGCCTGAGATGAGTTGAGGGAACGGTATCTAAACCAAGGGCCAACAAACTTTCTGTAAAGGCCAGGAAGTAAATATCTTAGGTTTTGTAGGCCATACGGTCTCTGCTGCCATTGTAGTCTAGAAGCACTGATAGACAGTCTATGAAGGGAGGAGCATAGCTGTTTTCCTAATTTGGCCAGAATGTGTTCATTCTAAATGATTCCTTAAAATGTTACTTTGTGCTTGACTCAGTAGCTCTCAGTGTAGGTCTACGAGAAGAATGAAGTTTCATCAGAAAATCTATCAGCTCGTTAAAAAAAGTTTTCTTTAAAAAAATGTGATACATGCTCATTGTTAAAACAAGAAAATTCACATGATAAAGTAGAAAAAAAAATCTACCCACCGATGAAAGAATAACACACATACTGGAATATACACATAATGGAATATTATTCAATCTTAAAAAGGAAGGAAATCCATCACATATTGCAACATGGATGGACAGTGAGGACGTTATGCTAATTGAAATAAGCCAGTCACACAAAGACAAATACTGTATAATTCCGCTAGCATGAGGATTAAAGTCAAGTTCATAGAAACAGAGAGTAGAGTGGTGGTTACTGGGAACTGGAGGGGGAACGGGGAATTGTTTCATGGATACAGAGTTTCAGTTTTGCAAGGTGAAAAAGTTCTGCTTCACAACAAGGTCACTGTTGGACTGTACACTTAAAAAGATGGTAAATTTTATGCTATGTGGCTATTGTTTTTTTAACCACTAAAAAAAAAAAAAAAAAATGGTCAAAAGAAAAATAATCACTACAGTCTTGCCACCCAGGTAAAACTATTTACAGGTTTGAGATATAGTCCCCTGGGTTTTATTCCCCACCCCCTATAATATACTAATACTGATGATGATGATGATGATTCCTTGAGTATCTAATTTTTTTTTTACTACCGTATGCTAGCCACTGTATCAGGATATAAAAGAAATGCAAACAGAAGTGTGTAAGGCCTGGCTGGTGTAGCTCAGGCATTGGTCCCATTGAACCAAAAGCTTGCCCGTTCAATTTTGGTGGGGGCACATGCCCAGGTTGTGAGCTCAGTCCCCAGTAGGGGGCGTGCAGGAGGTAGCTGATCGATGTTGCTCTCTCACATCCATGCTTCTCTCTTTCTCTACCTTTCTGTTCCTCCCTCTCTAAAACTCAATAAAAAATATTTTTTAAAAAAGAAGTGTGTATGAGCTTCCAAATCTATTTTGAAAATCTACTTGGAGCTATTTTACAAGGCTCAAACCCTTTGCTAATAACCTTAAAGCCATAGAAGTTTAGAAAAGGGAGAACTGGTGGGGGCAATGCAGACTTCTTAGAGTGGTGGAATTTAATGACTGAATAAAGATAGGTGAAGAGGAGGAAGGAGGGTGCTCTTGGTATGAGGAATCCTATAGAACAGTGATGGCGAACCTTTTGAGCTCTGCGTGTCAGCATTTTGAAAAACCCTAACTTAACTCTGGTGCCATGTCACATATAGGAATTTTTTGATATTTGCAACCATAGTAAAACAAAGATTTATATTTTTGATATTTACTTTATATATTTAAAAGCCATTTAACAAAGAAAAATCAACCAAAAAAATGAGTTCGCGTGTCACCTCTGACACGCATGTCATAGGTTCGCCATCACTGCTATAGAATAAAAGGCTAATATGCAAATTGACCCCCTCTACCAGGAGTTTGACTAGGAGTTTGACCAGAGGGCGGGGCCAGCCAGCCTACCACCTGTGGCCCCTTCCCCAGCCGGCCCAACCCGATGTGCCCCCACCAGTGCGTGGATTCGTGCACTGGGCCTCTAGTAACTTGAATAATTGTTATCAAAATGGGGAATTAGCATGTCGGAGACCTGCCCAACCAGGAGTGAGGATGCCCTGGGATTGGCAGAATAGGAGGCTCTGTGGGCAGGTGACCCCTGAAGAGCCAGGACAAGCTTTGGGTTCAGTCTATGGGAGGCAGTAGGGATTCATCAATGTTCCCGAGCTGTGGTATATCCTATGTATTTCTTCTTAGGTTCCCCACTGGCTACTGGAACGGGAACCCTTCTCCTGGTCCTCTCCGATGTGAATGACAATGCCCCTGTACCAGAACCTCGATCTTTGGAATTCTGCCAGAGGGATCCACAGCCTCATGTCATCAACATCTTTGATCCAGATCTTCCCCCCAACACATCGCCTTTCACAGCAGAACTAACTCATGGGGCAAGTGTCAACTGGACCATTGAGTACAATGACCCAGGTGGGAACTCGCCTCTCATTTTGGAAACTTTGCTCTGACTTTCGTGCTTTCCCCACCCCCACCCCCACCGAATTACCTTCTCAACTTGCAGATGTCACCCCTTTCATTCGATGCGTGTTTCCTTGTCCCCTCTACATTTGAGGCTGCCACCAAACGCCCCCTTTTCCTGCTGGTTGACTCTGGAACATACTGCTCAGTAATCTCCAATCGAAGCAGCTTTGGAACATCTTTAGTTCCTTATTAATCTTACTCGACAGTAAACTTTTTTCTCTCCTGAACCCATCATTTATTTTTGTTGCTTCCTCTAGAACATGAATCTCTCATTATGAAGCCAAAGAAAAACTTAGAGTTGGGTGACTACAAAATA
Organism: Myotis nattereri; assembly: GCF_964212035.1. Classification (NCBI taxonomy): domain Eukaryota; kingdom Metazoa; phylum Chordata; class Mammalia; order Chiroptera; family Vespertilionidae; genus Myotis; species Myotis nattereri. The sequence continues at coordinate 14,178,701 of NC_138090.1, forward strand.
AACCTCAGGCTTGAAGATAACCAGAACAAAGACCAGGTGACCACCTTAGAAGTGTATGTGTGTGACTGCGAAGGGGCCGTCAGCAGCTGTAAGAGGAACGCAGCCATTGTCGAAGGTGGATTGCAGCTTCCTGCCATCCTGGGGATTCTTGGAGGCATCCTTGCTTTGCTAAGTAAGTACAGCTGACTTCTAAAATGGGGGAAGTTTATCACTTGCTGAACATTTCCGAGGTCAGAGGTCCAGGACTGGAAGGCCACCTCTTGTATTAACACATTGCGGACGGATCACGAGAATTCTTGTGTTTTCTGTTCTAAGGCTTGTGGCCAATCACAAGAATTCTTTAAAAAGATACTAGCTTGTAAGCACATGTAATAAATAACTTCAAAGTGCAATGGGTATTTACTTTTAAAGCGTGCCCTAAACATTTATGTAAAACGTTTTTTGTACTCGTTCAGTGGAAACTTATCTGGCCGCTGGGTAAAGCTAGCAATAAAACTACTGGTCCTCAGTGTGTTAAGTCAACAGGGGCCCAGTCCTTCTGTTTTACTGTTCTTTCAATCCATCAGGGTAGTACTTCTCAAGCTCATGGGCAGACAAATGACCGGTACCTCTTTGTTTGTTTGTTTGTTGTTGTTTTTTACCTGTGTCTCTCCGTAACATGACAGTTTTGATCCAGTAGGTTTGGGGCGGGGCCTCAGATTCAGCATTTCTAACCAGCTCCCACGTGATGCTGGACATGGCGGGTCCTGAGACCAACTCAGGGCAGCAAGGCCTTGGGATGCTGTCCTCATCAGCATGGTCGGAGCCAGCCAGCTCACCTCCGCACATTCCATCCTAGAGGAGGGGTGATCGAGGAAGGGGAAGGGACACATCTGGAAACTGCACACATCACCTTCACTCACACCCCCTTGGCCCAAACACAGCCACACCTGGAAGTCCCCACTCTAACTGGGTGACCATGTGCTCGATTAAAACTTAGCAGAGGGCAGGGGTGGAGTGTGGAGTGAATAGCGAGTATCAGTGACTGAAAGAATGAAGGAGAAAAAGGACACTGGGAAAAATTTGGTGGTTTCTGCTGTAGTGTTTAAAACGGATACTATCTAACCCTAGCCCACCTAGGGTTGACACAGATGTTTTTACAGTTTCAAAAAAATCGATTTGGCCGAAACCGGTTTGGCTCAGTGGATAGAGCGTCGGCCTGCAGACTGAAAGGTCCCAGGTTCGATTCCGGTCAGGGGCATGTGCCTGGGTTGCGGGCACGTCCCCGGTGGGGGATGTGCAGGAGGCGGCTGGTCGATGTTTCTCTCTCATCGATGTTTCTGACTCTCTATCTCTCTCCTTTCCTCTCTGTAAAAAATCAATGAAATATATATAAAAAAAAAAAATCGATTTGTTGTCCCACTTAATTCTACATTCTTGTATGTGCTCAGTCCCCCTGGGTAGTACTTCTCAGGGTAGTACCAGTCCCTCAGGTAGTAGCATTCTTGTATTGTTGCTTCTTGTATGTGCACTGACCAAGGATCAAAGCTGCAACCTTGGCATACAGGACGATGCGCTACCCAGCTGAGCTACCCAGCCAGGGAGGAATCTGGTATTTCTTCCAGGGGATCTTCTTGTTCTAACAAGAACAAAGATAGCAGCCATCTTTCATTCTGTGAAACACTCTAATCAATTTTATGCCCATAATCAGCTAGTTTTCCAGCCATATATTCTCCATCTGAATTATTATGAGAACAACCCCATGTTTGTATCCAAATTTTCTGTATGCCTGGAACAGTGGGTGGACTGTCTTCCTCTTGCAAATAGTTTTGGGTATTTCGCCTTCGCACCTTTGGAGCAATGTGCTTTCTTGCAAAATGCCTATCTTGTGGCTTTGAATCCTGCTGTGACACAGTATCTTCTATGTCTGAGCTATCAGCTGTTAAGTGTGTATACATTTTTTGGAACACCCTATATATTTTTTTCATTTACAATAAACAGTTTTAAATTTTTATAACATTAAATGTTAATTGTATATCTTAGAATTATCCCAAGATCAGATGAAAACCCTGGAAATTAAACAGCTTTTAAAGCTTGCTTGCATGATTTTATCTTAAGAGAAGATAAGGTATATACCAGGTGATTTTTAATAGTCTATGCCCCACCCCTATAATTGATTAACAATAATATGCATGTGTCAAATCACATTGAGGCTGGCCTCACACTGCTCGCAAAATTTCAGTGGCATCAGTTCGCTCAGAACCAAAGTCCTTCCAATGGTCCACCTGTCCTGGCTACCCCTCTGATCTCCTCAACACTTCTTTCCCCCTCACTCATCCTGCTACAGCCACGCTGACCTCCCCTTCTTCTTCTTCTTTTTTTTTTTTTTAATATATTTTATTGATTTTTTACAGAGAGGAAGGGAGAGGGATAGAGAGTTAGAAACATCGATGAGAGAGAAACATCGACCAGCTGCCTCCTGCACACCCCCTACTGGGATGTGCCCGCAACCAAGGCACATGCCCTTGACCAGAATCGAACCTGGGACCTTTCAGTCTGCAGGCCAGTGCCCTATCCACTGAGCCAAACCGGTTTGGCTGACCTCCCCTTCCTGAATCACACCATGCAAGGCCTTTACTGGTACCATGTTCACTGCTTGGAACACTTTCCCTCAGACTTTGGAAAATAACCAATTGGTTTCAGATCCAGTTGTGAATTCAAGATCACACTTGAATGCACATACTGTCCGGTCTGCTGTCATGCGTATGTTACCTGCAGGGATGTGAGCATCGCCACGTGGGTTGTCTAACAGCCATCCGCCTGGTGTGCGAGGCAGCGTGCGCTGACAGCCGCCGCGTATGGCCTTCTTGACCTGTCTTCCCCTTACAGTCCTGATTCTGCTGCTGCTGCTGTTTGTCCGGAGGCGGCGGGTGGTCAAAGAGCCCTTACTGCCCCCAGAGGATGACACCCGGGACAACGTGTATTACTATGATGAAGAAGGAGGTGGGGAAGAGGACCAGGTGGGTTTGAAAAACTGTGGTAAAAATCTTAGTGGCAGTTTATTTGGAAGAAGCAGTGGTTAGAGGGCGGACATTGGAAATCGCTCTGTGTCATTTTGTCTATTATGTTTTTCTAAAGCCTTGCCCATGAACATAGACATTGTCACTAGCCATCGTCATCCACACAACATTGCTTACGTTTATTGAATGCGTACCGTTCTGCACTCAAGTTACTGAACAGAGGCACAGAGCAGTTAAGCAACTTGCCCAAAGTCACACAGCTAGGAAGCACTAGAACCAGGCAGTCTGACTCCAGAGCCTACTGTCCTCGTTGCTAGTCTCAGGAAATGAACTTCATTCAAGTTATCTTTGACAGGGAGCAGCTGATCTGGCTTCATATTTTTTTCCCCTTGAGTTATTTTAGCTATGCTAAACGGATTTTTTACTTTTTGTAGATATTAAATCTTTAGGTTTTCTTTATTTGTCCTGATTTGGAGGTGGTTTTAACTTGCCTTACCCTGGAGTTTTACCAGAGATATTTTACAAGTCTGCTGTTTTTAGAAAGGGAAGCATCAGACCCATTACAGAGTCCTGATAGGGTGGGAAGGGCGTGAATATTTGCTGAATAATAATCTAATAATCATACCCTGTGAGAAGTTAATAAGGTACAGCCATCTCCATCTCTACCTGCAAGCGTTTCTCATAATCCTTTTGTGCTATATTTCCTTCCAATGCTGTTTTGGAGACTCTTTGGTTGAAAACTACCATTTCAGCTTACACTGGCACATGCCTGTAAATCTGTAGTTGGCAGTGAAGGCATTATCCAGTCCCATAACCTATAAACCAAACAGAACCCCATTTCTGATTTACTCTTTGTTATACGTTTACCTTTTTCTCCAAAGGACTTTGACCTGAGCCAGTTGCACAGGGGCCTGGATGCTCGGCCGGAAGTGACTCGCAATGATGTGGCGCCAACCCTCCTGACTATGCCCCAGTATCGGCCCCGCCCTGCCAATCCTGATGAAATTGGAAACTTCATTGATGAAGTAAGTCAGCAAAGTCAAAAGCCAAGGCACAACTCACCTCTAAACTTAGAAAGGAGCCTTTGTGTCCAAAGTTGGAGAGTCTAGATTCTTTCCTTTGCCATATTGTCATCTTTCATGATCCCTGAGCCCTGTTTTTGTGTGTCTCATCTGAATTTCAGAAATATCATTTCGGATGGATCTTAGTGAACTGGGAAGTCCATAAGGCAACACCAAGAAGTACTTGAAATGACTGAATAGAATTAGAAATGAAATGAAAGAGATACAAAGTAGATCCTGTTTGGTTTCTGGGTGGCATCTGATGACCCAGGTCGATTGGTGCTTCTATCTTCCCTCCTTACCGTTTTCATTTTTAGGGGGAAAAATATTCTTCATATTTTCCCTTAACTTTGTTTTCATTAACAACATGTCATGTCTGTCTTCGGGGCAGTTTGTATAAATTTACCTTCTGGTGTTGATTGCTACTGGGGTTCTACAGGGTGATGGTTGCATTGTCATGCGGTCCACTTTGCTTGAGGCATCAAGAGAAGGCATCTTTTTTTTTTTTTTAATGTGCCTCAGGCATGAAACAGCTCTGGCCACCAAGACAGGCATCAAGCTAGGATGAACTAAGGACTGCATGTCTGCTCTGCCCCTGACTGATATAAGAGCAACACCACCAATCATGTGTCTCCTTGCCCATTGCCAGGGGGTAAGAGAAGGCATCTTGCCTAAGATGTCAGATGTGTGGCTCCTTTCATTGAAAGATCCTGTTTTCTTCCTTCTTCTTTAGAATTTGAAGGCGGCCGACAGCGACCCCACGGCTCCCCCTTACGACTCCCTGCTCGTGTTTGATTACGAAGGAAGTGGTTCCGAAGCTGCTAGTCTGAGCTCCCTGAACTCCTCAGAGTCAGACCGAGACCAGGACTATGACTACCTGAATGAATGGGGCAATCGCTTCAAGAAGCTGGCGGATATGTATGGAGGTGGCGTGGATGATTAGGGGACTCAAGGCAGATGAGGGGAGAGATGGGTCCCTATACTCGTGTGCTGGGAAATGTAGGAATAATTTTTCTGGAGTTCTTTCAGCTCCCCTTATGTGAGATGAATATCTGGGGAAGAGAGACTGATCAGTGATGCCGCTAGGGTAGTTATAATTTCCACTTTGTAGATCTAATCTGTGTGTTAGAAAGATTTTGACTTATTCCTTGAGTCCTTTCTTTCTCTCGTCACTCTTTACAAGCTTGCAACTTGCAGATTTTTTTTAAGGGCGTGTCTCATTTTTAAAAGGAAGGGGTGGGGTTGAATGCCCTATTGTTTTTATATACATAAAATTTAATTTTTAATTTTTTTTTTTATCCTATCACTGCACGGGTGTCCCATGTTCCAGTATCCACTCTCACTCCTCAATTCACGTTACCCCAGACAGGACTTCTGTGAGGCAGAAACTATTGGGCCCTTTTAGGGTAAGAGGCTGGGTCTTAGTCTGGCCATATTGTGACTGGGTATTGTATACTCTTAAGGTCTTAAACAGTTTTCTTTTTTCATCTCCTAAGTATGTAACTTGAAATGGACATCTACCCATTTACTTGTTCTGAGTCAGAATGTTTGTTATGTGAATGTCCTTATGGGGTACTTTGGTTCTAAACAAGGAGCCTTGATCAGAAACAGCGAGAGTTTTCAGGTGCCACGTAACTTTTAATGTTTATCACAAAAACTTAAAAGAGACTGAAGTATTTCGAGACTCGGAACAGTGCCGAAAAGTGTGGCAGCCAAAGAGAGAAGATGGCTTTTCACAGCTGATGGAAAACATGAGAAGTGGGCTTGGAGATGGCAGGAGAAATTGTCGCGGAGCCCGGCATTTTAGTAAACTGAGGCTGAGAATGGTTGAGATGGCTTTACCTCTAGCCCTGAAAATTCTGGAAAAAAACGGGAAGAATCTCAACATGTGTTTCCTACCCAGATCTCAAGACCATGGTCCATAGACTCCCCAAGTGCTTGCTTCTGTTGATGTCCACAGGAAGTAGTGGCTGATCTGGACATGTATGTCCCCAAATCTGAGAAAACAGAATATTAGGAACTCCAATTATTTTTCCTGGGGGTAAGGAGAACCTCGATTGAGATATTCTTTTAGTTGAGATGCGACTATCAAAAACATTTGACAACCACAGAAAATTGCTTACTGTCCATCAACTGTTTTTCGAAGGAAAAAATCATCCCTGCAACCACTTCTTGGAATTGTCTTGATTTTTAAAGCAATTTAAACTCTAATGTAGTTCTGTATATAGACAGTCACTATAGTTTTGAGTGTATATGTGTGCGGGTGCTGATAATTTCTATTTTCTTTGGGGATGGAAAAACAATTCAGGCTGATAAAACGTATTCCTAAATATTCATTTTTATAAATTTTATTAAAGAATTTTGTTAAATCATTGTCAAACTTGTTTTATTTGATTGCACCACAATTCCAGGCAACACAAATGATAGATGACCTCGGTCTAAACATGGAGAAAGGAGTGTGAGACCCCCGAAGAGGGACCCTCACTCTGTCCCATAGATTGACGGCGACCCAATCATCCGCAGGAGACGTCACTTGATGCAATCAGCAAGAGGCTTTATTCCAGCATGCTGGGGCACAACTCATACTCACGCAGGAGCAGAGGAGTTGGGCTCCGAACAGAGAGTTTTCCAGATATTTATGGGCAAAAATTATACATTAGGGAGGGGTCGCATGCAGGAGGGAGAGAGGGGAACAAAGGATTTCCAAAGGGGTCTGAGTTGTCCTGACAAGGCTGAAGGTTTAGTCATCATTCCTGGTCTATCTCAAGGTTGACTGAAGCCTGGTTTACTCAGCCTGCCCTTTGTTGGGGCTATCTCCTGAAGGAACAGCCTTGGGGAGGGTGTCATTCCCTTCTGTTCCTATCTCTAGTGGGGGAAGCCTAGGGAGTTGAGATAAAACAGGCAGCTAGGCCTGGCAGCTGGGCCTGTGCAGTTTGTAACATTCTTTCATTCCCCCATTTGCTTTTTGGTAAGTTCTAATCATGGAACTTCTGTCTCTAGACATTCCTTTTCGAAACTATCTCTCTGGCAGAGAGACTGGTATTGCTGCCTGAGCACTAGTACTTGCACAGCACTTATTTCTTCTCTGATAAAGGTGACCAGTCGGTTTAAGATATAGGGCCCAAAAGTAAGAATTAAAAGCAATATAATAAGAGGACCCATAAGGGGGTGGATATGAGGGTCCACTGAGTCCTAGACTTCTCTATTTTGCCTGGGCTGTCTTAAGCCGGGTGTGATGAAGCCACGTCGGGATCCCGTCGACCTGACTGCCGTGGGGGTGGTCCTTTCAGTCCTTGGGTGGCAAATTTCTTTACCCAGACAGTGTCACCAGGTTGGAAGGGATGAACTGGATACAGGCAGATCATCTTGGACGTGCTTCTGGTCTGCTTGCTGGGTAGACTGTAAAACCTGAAAGAACTTGAGTAAACTGGTGAGATGAGTAGTACAGGGTCTGGAAGAGTCACTAGAATCTGTAAAGTCCCCACTGGTTTTAGGGCAGCCTCCTGGGCTGCTTTGTCTGCAGCCCAGTTCCCTCCTGCTTCTGGGGAGTCAGTGCCAGTTGGCCCATCGTCCTTGCTCTGCTCATGTCTGTCTAACTGCTTATTATATTACCTCAAGGATCCTGGCTCTGAATTCTTTCAGGGAAAATGGGCGTTGAATTCTCTTCTGTAATTGCTTCGTGCTGAGGAGGGACAGAAGTTTCTCTCAGAGCCAAGAGATCCTTGCTGTCTGTCAGAGGGACGATGAGGCCTGGGCACAGAAGGAGGTGGGCTTGTGACCTGGTGGAGATAAACTGTAACAAATGGTCTGGTGGAAGGGAAAGAAAACATTTCAGTTTTAATAACCTCTGTTGCAATAGGATTTTTCTTCTTAAAACTCCTCTATGGCTCTCAAAAAGCCAAATCAAGACCAATTTATCTACTGTATTCAATTTGGCCTGATGTTTGCATAAACACAACAAGAATGGTAACCGACTACCTGTGCTGGAATTTCATGATTGAATCTTAATGTGCCCCGTAGGGCCAGGAAGCCAAGCCATCCAGCTGCCATCAGGCCTGCCTGCTGTATCTGCTGTGTTAGGTGAATCCCTCACCTGTAGCAACTCCACCTGAGCCCACGCTCTAGGCTTTAAGGCCCATCTCAGTAGCCCTCCTACTCGTTGCAGAGGGCATGGGCCTGACGCTCCAGCGCCAGCCATCTTCAGGGCTCCCAAGCAAGATACCAGGCTTTCTCCTGTGGCACTCTTATTGGCTTCAAGTCTTCAGAGCTCAGATAGGGCTCCTTAAAATATGATACTCCAGTCAAAGTTTTTATTAAATAAAACCACTACTGGAAACTGGTCTTATTGAATTTATGCAAAGAAATGTATTGCCATGACTTATTAAGCATTGCCAAATTTCAGAGGAATTACATAAGGAGAAAAAGCCACTGACCTGCCGTAAGATTTTCTGATTTTCCTTGTAACTGTTATATTTCTTTTATCATTTTCCCTAAGTACTTTGGCATAACTATTTACCCTTTGTTTAGGGAGGCAGAATGTAAATTATTTACTCTCTCTGGCTTACTGGCCTGTACCATTTGATTAATTTTTTTTCAACATTTCTCTTCTCCTTTTTATCACATACACAACCTTTCTAAATTTTATACTTTCAAATTAGCCTTTAAACTTTTTTTCTATGTCCTTAAAAAATGCATAACCATGCCTCAGACCTTCTACTCAGTAATTCCTTATTCCTAGAAACCTCAATCCTTTATAGCCAGTATTTCTTAGATTACTAAAAGTAGGTGCTTCCTTCCCTATGCAATTTCAAGTATACTGTATCAGTCTAATTTAGTCTTGGAAGGGTTAAAGAGAACAAAACGGGTCAGAGAGAAACTTACTGTGCTTAGCAGCTTGTGGCCTTGAGTCTAGCAGATAAGCAAAAATCAACAAAAAACTATCTCTCCCTGCTCTCCCCATTGACGCCCCCCCCTTTTTCTGTATTAACCATTTCCTCAGCTTCTCTCTCTCCTAGATTTTTCCTTCTTTAAGCCCCAGAGGCTCAAATTCTTCTCCTTTTCTACTACTTTTGACCTCTCTGCCTATCCTCCTGTCCTTGAGCCTAGGGCTCCTCTATCTCAGCAGGCTGAGAGCCTACTACCCTATCTAGCAAACTCTACCACTACTACCCCATCTTACACCCGCTCCGGAGCAGTTTTCAGCTCTCTTCCTCCCACAGTTAGAGCGGATGCTGTCCCTAACAGAGACCTACTGTAAATCTATCAGGAAGGGCAGGTAAGTCGCAGGTCTCGGGACCACATGATAAAAATCCAGCAGTCCCTCTCCCTCACCATACACAGGCCATGAGAAAATGTACTAATCTTAACCTAACAAGCCTTTGTTTAAACTTCTTTGGGTTGCAACCTTATACCTTTAAATTAACCCTAGACTTTTAAAATTTTAACCTAACACAGCAAAATTATACCTCAGGGGAAAGTAATTAAAAGTTCTCTACTTTCTTCCCCTTAAAGCAGGGTTTGCCCTATCTTTAAACAACAGAAAGAGATAACAAATACTCTCATGTGTATAGCCAGACAGCACAAAGTAGCTTTCGCTTCACACAGACTCTCACACTTACATTCATACACCAGACAGTCCAAGTTTTTGCCTAAGGGAGCTCTATGGCTTCCCAGGAGGTGATCAAGCTCCCCTTCCACTCACTTGGAGTGGGCCTGACTGGTAGGGGGTCGACAAAGACGACTGACCCTAACCCATTTTGACAAAGACAAAGACAACAAACAACAAAGACACCTAAGAACAGCCTTCCGACCCCGCGGAAGAAAAACTGAAAAAAAAGCCAGATGGGGGCTTTTACACCCCCCCACATGGGGGCTTTTACACCCCCCCACATGGGGGCTTTTACACCCCCCCACATGGGGGCTTTTACACCCCCCCACATGGGGGCTTTTACACCCCCCCACATGGGGGCTTTTACACCCCCCCACATGGGGGCTTTTACACCCCCCCACATGGGGGCTTTTACACCCCCCCACATGGGGGCTTTTACACCCCCCCACATGGGGGCTTTTACACCCCCCCACATGGGGGCTCAAGGCGTCCCTTGACTCCCCCTCTTCCCTTGGGGCGTCCCCCAGGGCTGCAACCTGTGGTCCTCCAGGCACGTCTACCGACCACTGTTTGGCCACTCTCACGAGTTGCTGAACGGCTGCCAAACCGAAAGCACGCACTCAAATCCAGACTGCTTAACAAACACAAGACAAAGACAAACAACTCGGGGTACCCCTTCTTACCTCCAAGGTCGGCTCCGCGGATGAGGGGGTGGTCGTCTAATCCCGGACGAGCCCCCAAATGTGAGACCCCCGAAGAGGGACCCTCACTCTGTCCCATAGATTGACGGCGACCCAATCATCCGCAGGAGACGTCACTTGATGCAATCAGCAAGAGGCTTTATTCCAGCATGCTGGGGCACAACTCATACTCACGCAGGAGCAGAGGAGTTGGGCTCCGAACAGAGAGTTTTCCAGATATTTATGGGCAAAAATTATACATTAGGGAGGGGTCGCATGCAGGAGGGAGAGAGGGGAACAAAGGATTTCCAAAGGGGTCTGAGTTGTCCTGACAAGGCTGAAGGTTTAGTCATCATTCCTGGTCTATCTCAAGGTTGACTGAAGCCTGGTTTACTCAGCCTGCCCTTTGTTGGGGCTATCTCCTGAAGGAACAGCCTTGGGGAGGGTGTCATTCCCTTCTGTTCCTATCTCTAGTGGGGGAAGCCTAGGGAGTTGAGATAAAACAGGCAGCTAGGCCTGGCAGCTGGGCCTGTGCAGTTTGTAACATTCTTTCAGGAGCTTATATTCAAATGACTTCTCCAGAGCTTTGTTTTTCTGTTGTGCACAAAGTGGAAGAGAAACTGCATTTTCAAGGTCACTTTATTTGAAAAACATCTCTTCATGCCCTCGCTGATTTGGCTCAGTGGATAGAGCTATGGCCTGTAGACGGAAGGGTCCGGGGTTCTATTCCGGTCAAGGGCTGCGGGACTGATCGCCAGTAGGGGGCATGCAGGAGGCAGCCAATCAATGATTCTCTCTCATCATTGATGGTTCTATCTCTCCCTCCCACTTCCTCTCTGAAATCAATATAAATTTTTTTTAAAGGTCCAAAATTATAAAAAGAAAAATATATATTCATGTGCATGTTGTAAAACCCAATACAATTCCTTTGGCAATGGGAGAGGACTGGGCTGAGCTGAGGGTAAGAAGTAGAGCTTCAAACAACATTCAGTCAGTCAGCAAAGTTAATATAGACCAGAGTTTCTCTAACAGGGTAGATGGTGGCCCCCTCCCCCAGGAGATATTTGGCAATTTCTGGATATGTTTTGGTTGTCATGACTGGGGAGGTGCTGCTAATGTCAAGTCAAGGCCAGGGAAGCTGCCAAACACCCTGCAATGCACAGGACAGCCCCGCAAACAAAGAATTATCAGGCCCCAAATGGCAATGGTGCCTCTGAGAAATCCTGGGATAGGTCTTTGACTTTTCCCTGCTGGAGGGGTATAACTTTTTAAACTACTCTTAAAATTTTTAAATTGTAAACTATATATAACATTTTATTATTTTTAGGTGTACAGTTAAGTTGCATTCTATACATTTACAGGGGTTTAATAATGGTGACATTGTTCACTAGAACAATCCTTATTCTTAGGAGACAAATGATGAATCTAGGGGTAAAGTGTTAATGCTGTCTGGAAAGTAACAATTTGAGAAAAAAGCATATCAACAAGAGCGCAAAAGCAAACGTGAAAAATGTTCACAACGACTGCGCCTGTGTTCACTGCAGCATTATTCACAACAGTCAAAAGGTGGAAACAACGCAAATGTCCATCAGTGAATGAGTATATTAAACACGAGGTGGCATACACATAACATGGAATATTATTCGGCCTTAAAAAGGAGAAAAATCCTGCCCTGGCTGGTGTGGTTCAGTGGGCTGGCACCATCCTTTGCACCAGGCGGTTGCTGGTTTGCTTCCTGGTCAAGGGCACATACCCAGTTGTGAGCTTGATCCCTGGTAGGGGGCGTGCAGGAGGCAGTGGATCCATGTTGTGCTCTCACATCCATGTTTCTTGCTTCCTCTTCTTCCTCTCCTGAAAAATCAATAAACTATTCTTTAAAAAAAAAAAAATCCTGACACATGCTACAATGTGAATACTTATACCACTGAACAGTTTACTTTAGAAAGGTTGATTTTTTTAAAAAATATATTTTATTGATTTTTCACAGAGAGGAAGGGAGAGAGATAGAAAGTTAGAAACATCGATGAGAGAGAAACATCGATCAGCTAATCCTGCACATCCCCCACTGGGGATGTGCCCGCAACCCAGGTACATGCCCTTGACCGGAATCGAACCTGGGACCTTTCAGTCCACAGGCCGACGCTCTATCCACTGAGCCAAACCGGTTTCGGCTAGAAAGGTTGATTTTATGTTATGCATATCTTACCTTAATAAAAAGAAGTTTGACATGGGAGTATAAAATGGTTGCATAACATTGTGAATGTACTTATTGCCACTGAATCATACACCTAAAAATGGTAAATTTCATGTCTTACAGTAATAAAATATAGGGGAAAATATGATAAAGACAAATAAAATGGTTCTCCCATGAATAAAATAGAACTGTTTACAGAGTACCTACCATAAGCAAGAGGCTGTACCAGCAAGGAAATGTAACTTCTGAAGAAGACTATTGTGGAAAGTGGCTACAGTGTTTGGACAGGTTCAAGCCTTGGACTAATGAGAGAGCACAGTCCTCTCATTGCCACGTGCAGAGCCCTCCCAGCACAATTATAGCCAACACCTACAGTTGTAAGCTTGAACCTATGGTCCGAACACGTGCCTGAGTGACGTGGGCTTGATAAGAGTTCAGGTGCGTGTAACTGAGTAGGATCGAAACCCACGAGAATGTTGTAAACATCTTGACCCCACCCTTCCTTTGTCTCGTGGAATCAGGCTATAAAATAAAGATACGGCTTATAGTCCGTGGCGCTGTCGCCAGCTCTCCATCAGAGAGGACAGTGTTCCACCTAGACCCAGCTTTCATTCTCTTGTCTGTCTTTTCTCAATCCTTCACCGCCCCCTCTCAGGGGCACCGAACCTGGCTGAGCTGGCGCGGCACATAGGGCGCCGCACATAGGGCGCCGCATGTGGGGCTGAGTATGCCATGGCCGGGCTGGTAGCAGGCCCAGCCAGGAGCATGGAGAACCGTGCCTCCGTTTCCCTCCTGCTGGTTCTGTAGGTCCTGCCAGGGTGGTATGTGGAGAAGACGGGAGCCGTCCTGCCCCGAGTTCAAATTCTAGTTCCGTGCTTTAGTATTCAACCTTCCCCTCTCCTGATCTCCAATAGGAAGATAACTGTTTCTACTTCATAGGCTGTGAAGCTAAGTGAGCTGAAATGTATAAAGCTTTTAGAAGTGTGCCTGGCTCACGGTAGTGCCTTTCTTCCTATTGTCGAATAAGGGGCACAGCGAGGGAGTTTTGAGTAGAGGAAATCATGTAAGCAGAAGCAGGATGATAGAAAAGACCAAGCCGGACTGGATTCAGTGGGTCAGATAAACTACTGAAGTGTGTTGAGCAGAACTATGTGACCCAAAGTGGTGTTCTGTGAAGGTGCATCTGTTTGCAGGGTTGATGAACTGGCCTGGGGAGGGGAAGAGACAGCAAAGAGCCTCTGAATTTTGAGTTGAAATAGAGATAAAGGGATCCAGAATATAGCACTAATGAAGAAGTGTTCGTTCGCCCCTAAACTCCCCTTATCTGCCTAAAAGCAGAGGCTCCCAAAAGAATTCAACAGCCTAAATCTCCCCAGGAGTTTCACAACCAGGGAGGGTAGAAATTAGCACCACTGGGATAGGAAATCACCAACAGATATTGTCACAAAACAATGAATATCTTCCATTTATTCATTTATTTTTCCTCGAAGTCACTTGTTTTCCCTTCACCGCCCTTTCCCTCCCTCCCCTTTCCTTATTAAGATAGCACACCAGGCAGCTCCCGGGGGCGCGCCGTGTCTGCGGTTCTCGGCGGCGCGGCCGGGCCGCCTGGATCCGCGCTCCCTGCCTCTCAGCGGGCGGCCGCCCGACGGGCTCCCCTTAGCCCCGGGCCTCAGGGCGGGCGCGGCGAGGCCGCCGGGGCGCTTCTTTCGGGGGTCGGAGCCGCGAGGTGTCGGGCGCCGCGGGGCTCCCGGCGGGGAGAGCGCGAATCTCCTCCCCGGCGTTTTCCGGAAGCGCGGCCGGCGAGCGGGCGCCTGGGGAGGGCATGTTCGGCGGGGCGTTCGGCGGGGCGTTCGGCGGGGCGTTCGGCGGGGCGTTCGGCGGGGCGTTCGGCGGGGCGTTCGGCGGGGCGTTCGGCGGGGCGTTCGGCGGGGCGTTCGGCGGGGCGTTCGGCGGCGGCGCCCCCCCCCCCGCCCCCCCGCGATAAAAGCGGCGGCTGCGCTTCCTGACGTGAGACCCGCGCTCTCGCCGTCCGCCCTTCCGCCCGTCCGCGCGCCCGGGCGGCGATGACACGGCGCTGGCGGTGGCCGCGAGGCTCCGGGCGGCCGGGCCGTTGGCTGACCGTTTGCTGACCGGAGAGCGGCCGCCGCCAGCGTGTCCGCGGCGCCCCGCCAGCATGGGCTGCGCCCCGAGCACCCACATTATCGAGACCCAGACCGTGTACCCGGGCGCCGGGAGGCCGAGGACGCGCAGGACCCCGCGGCGCTGCTGCCCCCGCCGGGCGGGCCGGGCGCCCTGCTGCGTCCGGAGCCCGAAGCCGTGGCCACCACCAGCGGCGCCCTCCCCGCGGACCCCGACTGCAAGAGACCAACATCTCACGTGCATTTTGGCCCCATGAGGTTTCATGCGGATCAACTCCAGGTACTTTCAGCGTTTATCAAAGACGATAGCCAGCGTGAAGGATTCCGTAAGGCGTGTGGAAAAGCAGGGTTCAAGTGCACGGTGGCCCTGGAGGTCCAGGCTGTCCTGACCTGTTTCCTGGCTGCAAATCACGGCATCATCATCATCGACCACAGAAACCCCCAGCAGCTGGACGCCCTGATGCTATGCAGGTCTATTCGAGCAACAAAAGTTTCAGAAAAACAGTTATTGTTGGTGTAGTACGCAGGCGGGATGGAGAAGAGCCTGTGATGCCCCTCATTAGTGCCGGCTTTACGAGTAGGTACGTGGAGAACCCCAGCCTCCTGGCGTGTTAAGTGGAGCTGCTGCGGCTGGAGTTTGGAGAGGTGCGGTCACAGCTGAAACTCAGAGCTTGTAATTCAGTATTCACTGCACTAGAGAAAAGCCAAGAGGCCATTAAGATCACGAGTGAGGACAGCTACATACAGTATGTAAATCCAGCATTTCAAACAACAGTGGGCTATGCGTCGGGTGAATTATTAGGGAAGGAGTTAGCAAAATGCCTGTAAATAAGAAAAAGGCTGATTTATTCAGTACTATAAACTCATGCATGAAGATGGGCAAGGAGTGGCAAGGCGTTTACCACGCCAAAACCGGAGATAATGTACCACAAAATGTGAAGATAATACCTGTCATTGGACGGGGAGGAAAAATTAGACACTGTGTGTCCATCATCCGAGTGAACAACGGCAACAGTAAGGCTGAGAAGATCATGGAATCTGTTCATTCTGACACTCCCACAGATAATCCATCAGGTAAACATAAAGACAAGAGGAAAAGCTCCCTGGGCGTCAGGAGTGTTGCCTCATGAGCAAGCGAAGTGGCCAGCCAGAGGCGACACTCCTCCATGGCCCGGATCCACTCCATGACCATGGAGGCGCCCATCACCAAGGTGATCAATATCATCAGTGCTGCCCAGGAGAACAGTTCCATGCCTGTGACGGAAGCCTTAGACCGCGTCCTGGAAATTCTGAGAACCTCAGAGCTGTATTCACCACAGTTCGGGGCGAAGGAAGAGGATCCTCACACCAAGGACCTCATTGGGGGCCTGATGTCTGACGGTTTTCCAAGACTATCTGGGAATCAGTATGCTCTCTCAACAAAAAACCTGCATCAAGTTTCGGGCAGCTTACTCACCTCCGAGTCCCTTCACGATATCCCACCGCAGATAGCTGAGGCCATGGAAAACGATGGCGACTGGGACTTTAATGTTTTTGAACTGGAGACTGCCACTCAGAAAAGGCCTTTGACTTTTCTTGGTCTCAAAATCTTCGCTCGCTTTGGGGTCTGTGAATTCTTGAAGTCTGGGAGACGACGCTGCGGCTGTGGCTGCAGACTATGGAAGCCAACTACCGCTCCTCCAACCCCTACCTCAACTCCACCCCCGCTGCCGACCGACGTGCCGCACGCCACCGCCTACTTCCTCTGCCAGGAGAGGATCAAGCAAGCATTAGATTCAGTGGACCAGGCCGCCGCCCTCATCGAAGCCGCCATCCGCGACCTGGACCACCTGGGGAGGACCCACCTCTTCCTGTGCAACGCGGGCAGCGCGCTGGCCGTGCTGTACAACGACCGTGCCGTGTTGGAGAGCCACCACGCGGCCCTGGCCTTCCAGCTGGCCGCCAAGGAGGACAAGAGCAACATCTTCAAGAACGTGGAGAGGAATGACTACCGGACGCTGTGCCAGGCCATCGTCGACATGGTCTTGGCTACGGAGATGACCAGGCACTTCGAGCACATCAATAAGTTTGTCAACAGTGTCGTCAAGCCCTTGGCAGAGCTGGAGGAAAGCGAGGGGAGTGAGCCAAACCCTGGTGACGTAGACAGGATGCTCCGGTCTCCATTGGACCGGACTCTGATCAAGCGGATGATGATCAAGTGCGCGGACGTGTCCAACCCCTGCCGGCCCTTGGAGCAGTGCATCTAGTGGGCTGCACGCATCTCGGAGGAATATTTTTCTCAGACTGAAGAAGAAGAAAAGCTGGACTTACTTGTGGCGATGCCAGCTTTTGACCGAAACACCTGCAGCATCACCCAGTCCCAGATCTCCTTCATCGACTACTTCATCACAGACATGTATCATGCTTGGGACGACTTTGTAGACCTACCGGAGTTACTGCAGCATCTGGACAACAATTTTAAATACTCGAAAGGACTCGACGAAGTGAAGCTGCGGGGCGTCCGACCACCTCTGGAACCAAAATAGAGAAGGCTCCTTCTGTCTGAAACTGGACCTCTGAGACTGCGCCTCTCGCCTGATGTACTTTGCCAGTGATTCTACAAATTAAAAGAAATTAGAACTGAACACCTTTTCATAAAATTTTATTAATGACTTTTTCCAGAAGTTTGCCTTATTTTGTAGTGTTTATACCAAATATTGTCATAGAAACATAGCAAACAGAATATTTACTAAATTGACTTTTTAAAACCAATGTTTTTATTTTCATAGGTAAATTTTAATTCTAGATATGTATAAAGGTTCTGTATCTTCACACTTTCAATAAATGTAGTACCATAAAAAAAAAAAAGATAGCATACACGCCCCCAATTCTAACCACCTCGTCGAGGCACATTTTTCTGTGAATTCTTTAGGATGTGAATAAACATCTGGCTTTTCTCTTGCTTATCTGTCTTTCGTCAGTTTAAATCACAGGCCCCATATCCAAAACCTCAGTAGATAAAGTTCCCCTCAGACAGGGATCTGCTTGATGCTAAAGGGAGAGGTAATATAAAGGTAAAACCTTTCCTTTAAGAAAAGTGAAAAGAAGCTTCAGTGATGTCTTTTGTGGAGTGGGTGGTGGGGGTTATCACAGAGACCAAGAGGTTTTTAGATCGATAGGGTAAGAATTTAGGGGTCAGTTATGAAAGATGGAATGCAACCACTCCACTTACCACATGTGGCGTTAGAAGGTAGAAACCCTTAACTTGCTGGGGTCTTTGTTGGCGATTCTGTTTCTGTACATCAGTCATTGGTAACTATTGGATACCAAAAGCCTTGTTAGTTCTGAGTTTTATATCTGCTTCGTTAGGTCTCCCATTGCTTTCATTCAGTACATGAATATTTTCATACTGAAATACACATTGTTTCACGATAAACTACTTCTAATTTCCTTCCTTATGTAGCGGTTAATTGTGCATCCAGGCCGGTTGTGTTAGCTCTGGGTCCCCTCCACCCTCCAGGGCAATA
The DNA here is from genome assembly GCF_964212035.1 of Myotis nattereri. Taxonomy (NCBI): domain Eukaryota; kingdom Metazoa; phylum Chordata; class Mammalia; order Chiroptera; family Vespertilionidae; genus Myotis; species Myotis nattereri. The sequence goes on from NC_138090.1 coordinate 14,196,890, forward strand.
GAGTGGGAAGGAGAAAATATCAAGACAAATGGGCGTTCCTGCCCATGCCGGCCCCGCCCACATCGACGGCCCCGCCCCCAGCGCCGTGCGCATGCACAGTATCTGCCACACTCGACATGGCGGCGGGGCCGGTCCGCCTCTAGGCGCTTGAGCAGGTCGCAAGTGGCGCGCGCCACTCCAGTCATGGCGGACCCCGGGCTGGCCGCGGGTGGCGGTCCTCTGGAAACATGCGGTCTGGAGCGGATTTTGGAGGCGCTGAGGCTGCTGCTGAGCCCGGGAGGTGAGAGGACGGACCACGGCGCCGGGCGGCATTGGGGACTCACAGGGCCGCCAGTCTCCCACGGCCGCTCTGACGCCCGCACGGTGCGCCCCTCAGGCCCTCGCGGGGCTGCAGGGCCGGAGGCCGCCCCGCCCCGGGGTTTGGGCACTGTCTGCCCAGCCTCCTCTTTCCCGTGAGGAAGCCCAGGCTCCAGGAGGAATGGGAGTCTGTGGATGCTGGTACCAACCAGGCTCTCTCGAGCGCTGCCCTCTGCCAGACACTGCGCACGCGCCTTGGGGAGTGGCGTCTCCCAGTCCCGGTGCAGCATCCGCGGCAGCGACTGCGGAAACAGCTCCGGAGGCGCGGTGCTCGGGACGGTGAAGTGAGGTCCCAACCTCTGGGGGGCGCAGGGCCTAACGTGGACGCTGGAGATGTGTGCAAAATGCCAGGGAGTCCCGCAAAAGGAAGCAGTGACGTTTGAGCTGGGTTTGGGGAGAGTATTTAGGGATTCACAGTCTGGGGCGGATTTACAATCACTTTTCATCTTTGGTGGTGACTTGACAAGGTGTTCCCAATTTAGAATCTTTTAAAAATATATATGTTTTATTGATTTCTTACAGAGAGGAAGGGAGAGGGATAGAGAGTTAGAAGCATCGACCAGCTGCCTCCTGCACACTCCCCACTGGGGATGTGTCCGCAACCAAGGTACATGCCCTTGACTGCGACGCTCTATCCACTGAGCCACACCGCTTAGGGCCCCAATTTAGAATCTTAAGGCCCCCTGGGAGCCCGGCGCTCACCGTTCACAGCCAAGCACGCCCAAGCCTCACCGAAGACTCAGTCACCCACCCAAGATCATGTGCTCATATTATTCCAGTGGTTCTCAACCTTCCTAATGCTGTGACCCTTTAATACAGTTCCTCATGTGGTGGTGACCCCCAACCATAAAATTATTTTCGTGGCTACTTCATAACTGTAATTTTGCTACTGTTATGAATCGTAATGTAAATATCTGATATGCAGGATGTATTTTCAGGGGTCGCGACCCACAGGTTGAGAACCACTGTCTCTGGAGCTTTGAGAAGGAACACAGCTAAAGTGTCTGATTTGGGTAGAGGGGTTTAGGGTGAGCAAGGTAAGGTACATGAAGCGTCATGTGAGGTGATGTTTCATGTCTCAAGTTTTGAGACATGCCCTCTTCCCCCTCTGCTCCTCCCTCCCTGCCCAAACTGCAAACACTCCCACAAACATACCCTACCTGGGGTGACATGAAAAGAAGTGATTAATAATAGTCACTGAGTGCCTAAGAAGTATCAATCCCTGTACTATGCCGATTATTATCATTTAACTAGAGGCCCGATGCACAAAATTTGTGCAAGAGTAGGCCTTCCTTCACCCTGCTGCCAGCACTGGCTTCCCTCTGGCACCCGGACCCTGGGCTTCCCTCCAGCTGCCAGCACCAGGGACCCAGACTTCCCTCCTGCTGGCAGCACCCAGGACCTGGGCTTCCCTCACAGGCCCGACTTCATCCAGAAGGTCATCTGGAAGGATGTCCAGAAGGACATCTGGTCTAATTAGCATATTACGCTTTTATTGTTATAGATTCTCACAACAATCACGTGAGCTAGGTATTGCTTGTATTCCATTTTACTGCGGTTGGAGATTGCTCAGTGTCAGTCTAGCGAGTGGCAAAGCTAGGGTTTGAATTCAGGAGGCTTCCACTGTAGTGTGGTGACTACACCACTTTGCCCCAACAGAGAATTAAACCACAAAGTAGAGTTTTAACTTACTAATCAAGAGGTCACTTGTCTGGCAACTGCAACTCTCTCACGTATGACTGTGGAAAAGGCTAAATGAGCAAAACAATCTGGAAGTAATCATCTATCACAAAGCACATGTACTTCATTTACAGAAGACCTCTAAATCTCAAAGAGTATGTGGTGGGATTACATACATGAACTTATTAAATGACTATTTTTCAAATAGGAATGCTTAGATCCCCATTTGAAAAAGAATAATTTATTTAGTGTCGTTAAGTGATATTATTTTGCACATATAGTCTGTTGTATATTAAGTGAATCTCTCCACTGTTTTTTTTTTTTTTTATCAAATCTTTCGCTAAAGGAATTTAAATTGCATTATGATATGCAGATGTCCCTGATGGGCAGAGGATCTTGAGCAGACAGGATGAAAGTAATTGGTTAAAGTTACATCCCTCTGGTTAAACTGTTTTTGATCTGTAAATTGACTACCTTTGAGGTAATATTTACTGAGAGTTAACTGCTTCTAGTATTCTGTCCTCAGTGCTGTTGGAGATGCAAATGTGTATAACAACTTGTGCTCTCAAGCATCTTGTCTGTTTGGGGGAAATGGTACCACACCTATAAACTAAAAGGCATTCAACATGGCAAGAGAACACTAGTGCTGAATGGGTGGTACAGATAGAGTTAGAGGAATTCTCCATGGGTGAGGCCACAGGAGGAAGAAGAATTGAGTCTAGATGGGAATTACGTAGATGGGAAGGAAGATATCACCATTCTTTCACTTTTGAGCTACCAAACGTTCTGCTGCATTAAGCATTTCTCTTCCCCTGACTTCCATTTCTATTCTCAGTCATGGAGCAAATAAGAATATTTCCACCTCCACTTTTAGGAAAAATGGGGGCCATCTCAACAATAGTTTTCTTAAAAAATAACTTTTCTAAATACTAAATATAGTTTCACTGGGGGAGAAAGGGCTGAAAATTCCAGTAACTTACAAATAAGGAAAGTGTATCACACTCATTCTTGCATGCCACATCGTTTGCACTTTGAACTTAATAAAAAATACTATACAAATCGTGAAGTCTGCTTTTAAATGTCACAAAGCATAGATATTTAAATTGCTGATTGGAAAGACTAGATGATGCTGTTCACGAGGGCAGCATTTCCCGAAGTGTGATAGGAATGGCTCTAGGTGGTGGGTAGGAAAACATTTCGAGGCTGAATAGTGTAGTGAAGTGATCAGAAGTTTGGCTCTGGAGACAGACTGCACAAGTTGAATATGCCCTGGAAATAATAATGATTAATGACTAATAATAGTCCTTGCCTCACAGAGTTGTTGTGAGACTTGAGTTAAATACATAAAGCTTAGAAAAATATATTAGCTATTATAATTTAAGTTTAAAAATGATTTAATTTGAAGAAATAAAGCAAATTACAATATAGCTGGTACTCCGATAAATGACAAAAATTGTGGAAATGCTATGTGACTGAAATTTGGAAAACATTGTTTTAAGGCAGCAATCTCAAACTTTTTGGTTTCAGCACTTTTTTACACTGTTAAAAATTGTTGAGGACTTAAAAGAGATTTTCTGTGGGTTATATGTATCAGTATTTTCTGTATTAGAAATGAAGACCTTAAGAGAAACCTTTTACATTTATTTTAAAATAACATTAATTTTTAAAATAGATAAAAATAACATTAATAAACCATTACATACTAACATAATGACATTTCTCATGAAAATTATATTTTGCAAAATAAAATAAATTAGTGGGAAGAATGGCATTGTTTTACATTTTTGCAAATTTTCTTAATGTCTGGCTTATTAGAGGACAGCTCAATTTTTATATTTGCTTCTCCATTCATTCTGTCATGATAGGTTGTTCTGATTGAAACAGATGAAGAAAGGCTAGACTCACATATATATGTGGTTGGAAAAGGGAGGAAACTTCAATCACCTTTTCAGATAATTGTGTATATTTATTAAGTATTTTTAAATTTATTTTTAGAGAGAGGAAGGGAGAGAAGAGAGGAGAAAAATTGATGTGAGAGTGGAATGCCTTTATTTTCAAGTAGATTTTATTTTTATCACCAATAGAGGGCAGAAAAGACTACTTTTTTTAAGGGACTCGATAAACAGCTTTTGCTTTAAATCACTTTTTTGTGTGTCCCATGTTTGGGTTCAAACATCTTATAAAGTCACAGGAAGTCACTTGGAGGTTGTTTAGTGATCTTCATGGTTAGTGGCAACAAGCTGTGAGAGCACTTACTTACTTTTTAGGTATCTTTAGCCAAAGGAACCACATATTCACGCCCGTGGGTCAGAATACTTACCCTGGACAGCCCTACAGAAGCAATGGAAAATTCTTCTGACTCTTATTATTTTTAAAGAACAATGTTATTGTTCCTTTTTATTTTTATAAAGTACTTTATGTTCCTTATAGTAAAGCTTAAACTATAGAAAAAGTAAAAGAAGAAAATTAAAATGACCTTTATCCCACTATCCAGAGATTGCATTTTGGGAAATACTGTTTTTCTTTTTGACACGGTCTCATATACTACCTACCGTTTTATAGCCTTAAAAAGAACTTTCTTTTTTTTAGTACAGAAACAATAAATATTCATTGTAAAGATTTTTAAAGTTATAATTAAGCACAAAAGAAAAATCCCTATCTTCTCACTGTTCTCTCCCTCTTTCTATATAACTCATTTTAGTTTTTAATTTGTTCTCCCACTGCTATTTTTGAAAATAAAAGTAAATAATATATTTCATTTTCCATTCTTACACAAAAGGTAGCATACTATATACATTCTTCTGCACTTTTACATTTTAATAAGTCTTAGAGATCGCTACGAGGTGGCACAAATCTCTCTATTTCCCTTTTATAAGTAACCCATCATGTGTACATACCATTTCTTATTCAATCAGTTTTCTATTATTGGGCATTTGGGTTGTTTCAGTCTTTTGTTTTTATTTACTCCTCACGCACGGATATTTCTCCATTGATTTTTAGAGAGAGGGAAAGACAGAGAGAAATATTGATGTGAAAGAAACACATTGGTTGCCTCCTGCACGAACCCTGACCAGGGCCCAGGCCAGGGAGGAGCCTGCAGCTGAGGTACGTGCCCTTGACCGGATTCGATCCCATGACCCTTCAGTCTACAGGCTGATGCTCTATCCACTGGACCAAACTGGCTAGCGCAAGTCTTTTGTTAATACAAGAAACACTACAATGAATACCTTGTGTATATGTCATTTTTGCCTGAATTCCTAAAATGGAATTGCTAGGCAAAGGTTAAATGCCGATGTGATTTTGCTATATATTGCCCAATTTCTCTCCTTAGGGAGATACCATTTTAGTTTCTACCAGCAATGTATGATCGTGTGTTTTTCCCCAAACCTTGTCACATAATCTACATATATAAAAGGCTAATATGCTAAGTGTCCGACCGTCTGACTGGTCGCTACAATGCACACTGACCACCAGGGGCCAGATGCTCAACGCAGGAGCTGCCAAGCTGCAGTGAGTTGGCAGTGGTGGTTCTCGGGTGACTCACCCCGAAACCAGAGAGGGCCCAATTCCTTGTGGGGCTGCAGGATTCTACCTTTGGCCGTGGGTTATGTTGTTGCTGGGGCACTGTCCCCCCAAATCTGGTTGGTTTACTGCACATTTGCGTTTGCGTTCCACACCCTGGATGACAGCAACTTTGCAGAGTGCCCTTTCACACTCCGAGACTCCTCAGGCAATGTCAGAGAGCGGTTTTAGGTTTTATCTGATCCCTGCAGGCCAGGCTAAGGGACCCCACCTGCCGGCGGGACCCTGCTCACTCCCCAGCACCACCCCAGGTGCAGCCGGCTGGGGAGGGACCACGGGAGGTTGGCTCCAAAGTGTGTCTGGCCCCACTGGCCACCTTCTAATTAATTTCCCTTCAATGTGCACGAATCTGTGCACCAGGTCACTAGTATGTTATAAAACTTGGACTTTAGCCAGCTGATAGATGGGAAGTGCTATTTTAGTACAATTTTAACTTACCTTTCTTTAGGAGTAAAGTGGATCATATTTTCATGTTTAAAAGTCATTTGCATTTTTTCTATAAACTTTACATCTGTTGCTCATATAGTGTTTTATACTCTTTGTCCACTTTAGAATATATTGAATGAACATGTCATTAATTAATGTTCAATATAATTTAATGGCTGCACCTAGAATAGTTTGAGTGAATGAATCTTCGATAGTAAATGTTCAGCTTTCTAAATTTCTGTTCTAGCTACAATTTAAGCCCAGAAAGATAGCTAAGACATGGCCTCTGACTTCAGAACACAAGTGGAATAGAAACTAACTAGCTGAAGTATAACATGTTAGGGACGCTGTTCTAATGACATCCGAAGCGCTGTGAGAAGGGAGGAAATGTGGTCCTGAATTCTGCCTAGGCTGGGTGGCACAATTAGGGGAGGCTTTCCAGAGGCAGTGCCATCTGGGCCAGGCCTCAGAGGAGGAACTGGAGCGGGCAGTGCATTTCCACAGAGGAAAGTGCAATTAATTTTCCACGTCTGTTGTCTCTCCTTTTTTTTTTTCCTTTAAAGGATCAGGCTCAAGTTCACTACAGATCACAAAACATGATGTCTTGTTGGCTACTTTAAAATCTAACCTGTCTGCTTTGGAGGACAAATTTCTGAAGGATCCTCACTGGAAGAAACTGAAACTCCTAAGGGATGAAATTGCTAATAGGGCAGAGTGGCCCCAAAACTCTGTGGATGTCACCTGGAGTTTTACCTCTCAAACCTTACTGTTGCTCTTGTGCTTGAAGGAAACCATGATCCACCTTGCCGCTGATTTCAATCCAGCTAAACCCAACCCAAGGACTCCAGAAGCCGCCCCTGCCCTGAGCCCAGATACACTCAGTATCTCACAGCAGAAGACTGTCCAGTCAGCTTTACAGTTTGTGGTCACCTTGGGCATCTGCCCCTATCTCATGCCTGGTGTTGGAGTCCCCTGGAGATACAGGACTGAGTTTGGGGCTGTTGTTCAAGACGTGGTGTGTCTCGATGCTGCCCCCGATGCAACCCGGAGACTGTATACCAGCTGCAGGGTCCTCCTAAATGTTGCTCAGCACGCATCTCTGGGGAGCTTGATTTTCTGCCGCCATTTTGGGGATATTGCAGCAGGTCTGTGCCAACTGGGATTCTGCCCAACCAAGAGAAAATCACTAAAAGCTGAAGAAGAGGTAAAATATCTGTTGGGAGAGAGAGGAGAGAGTCAGAGTCTGTGAGTGTGTCTGTGTGAATCTGTATGAATATGTGTACATATTTGTGTGTGGATGTTATAAAAGGTAACTCTTACTTCTTTAGAAAGGGACTGATGGAAAGAGCTAGAGTTCCTAGTGAATGTCAAAGCATACCCAGTAGATAAATGAATCTTTTTAGAGGGTTGGAGCTTTATTAGATGCTAGTCATTTGCACACCTGGAGAGCCCATTTCACCTGTCCCTTCTTGTCATTCTATGGAACAGTTATCACAGGCTATTTCTTTGAGCCTCTGTGTCCTTTTTATAAAATTGTATAAATGTAGCGAGGGTCAGTGTAGTTCATATGCAGGGTAATTCCTTAACCACTGCAGCCAGATCTCATAATGCCCACCACCTCATTTCTCTGTCACCTTTCTATGTCATCTTCCAACATGTTTCTTTTTGTTCCCCCTTTTTTAAAATCCTCACCCCAGGATATGTTTATTGATTTGTAGAGGAAGAGGGAAACATCGATGTGAAAGAGAAACATCAATTGATCAGTTGCTTTCTCTACATGCCCGACCAGGAATCGAACCTGCAACCTTTTGCTGTAGGGGTTGACACTCCAACCAACTGAGCCTCCCTGCCAGGACTGTTGGTTCCCTTTTCCATTCTCTCTCCTGGCTGTGCTCACAAACATTTACCTAAAACCCACTATCTTTTGAGCAGTGACAGGAATTTATGAGCGCTCCCTTGCCTTTGTTCTGTGGAGCAGAGCGCTATGCTCTTTATGACAGGGTATGAGTCTGACAATTCTATCTGGACTTCTGAGATAGGGGCATCTGATCAACAGGTTTTATTAATATCACTGGGGCCAGGCAGTGCCCCAGGGGTCTCGGGCAGGAGAGACAAAAGAAAGGGAAAGACATAGAAAGGACCAAGTATGAAGGTGGGAGAAGTTGGCAGAAGGGGAAACATGGTGGGTGTCATCATGAAGCTGGACAAGTCCCAGCTATACCCTAAGCAGCTCCTGGACCTCCGTTTGCTAAATGATAATGGGCAGCACACTGACTGCTTCACTGAGTTACTGAAGGGGGACAGTACTGTTGAGGCCCAATGAACAGCACCCCTCTTTGCTGCCCAAGTTCTCAATGAATTAAAAGACATTTAACAGAGTAAGAGAGATATGAAAAGTCAGAACATCACCTTTAGCCCTGGCCGGTGGCTCAGTTGCTTGGAACGTCGTCCCATGTACCAAGAGGTTGTGGGTTCCATCCCAGGTCAGGGTGTGTATGAGAGGCAACAGATCAATGTTTCTCACTCGATGTTTCTCTCTCTTTCTCTTCCTCTCTCTCCCCCTCCCTTCCTTCCTCCCTCTAAAATAAGTAAAAAATTAAAACAAACATTACTCATAAATTTGAAGTTGGAGGATATTGCTTCTAGATGGAGACAAATGGGCTTCCCAACAGTGAATTCCAGAATCAGACACTCTTACTACCCCCCCAGTTTTAAGGAGGGCTGGGAAACTGCAGTGCCTCTGCCTTCCGGCAGGGGACGTGCCTCTGTAAAACGCACAGCCAGGAAGAGCAGAACAGAATGTGCACTTGCTCTGAAGAGGTGGCAGAGGAACTGGCGCTGAGCTGTGCATGACAAAACCAGCCAATAAGTAAGCTTATTCCCGCCTCGCCATTGAGGTAAGTCAGTAAGCTCTCCCCAGAGCTGAGTGCGGGGATGGAGAGAGAGCAGGAGTGTCTCTGTGGTGTGGCTTCCTCCAGGCGGAAGGAAATCAAGAAGCCTTCTTCTCTCTCCCCTCACAAGTGTCTGTGCAGTATTGTAAAATATCACCTTTGATTGCCTGCCTGCTTTGTATTCTGCAAAAGCCAAGTACTGCATGTTTTTTTTTAGGTGTTAACCGAAGAGGAAAGAGCCCTATCTAGGGAGGCCTTGAGAGACATCTTGGATCAAGTGTATCAACCATTAGCAGTTCGAGAATTACTTATCCTCCAGGGAGGACCACCCCAGGTCGGTATTCAGGCCTAGGGACTCTCGTGGGTGAATCATTAATTATAATGTGCTGTCTTCTGGGAGTGGCCCTTCTCCTGGGAAATTTGATAATCTAGTTAAACCTCATTTCATCTCTTAGATCATTACATGGTATTTGGAAAACTAAATTTCACTGATCCTTAGGTTAACTTAAAAAGGATTTTTCTTTTAATGGAATGATGAACACTATTCTCAAGAATATGGTAGTTTTATTTAAAATATATTCATTCTGAAACTAGATATTTTTAAACTAAAATTTGGCTGTTTGACAATACATTCTTTTGGCAGAAATATTTGAATATCTTATCTTTGAATGGAGTATTTGAAGTCAAGAAATTAAAATTAGAGCTGTTATTGGGACTATTTTTAGCTCCTTTGGGAAAAAAAAAGTAATAGTATATATTCGCCTAAGGCTAGGCATACGATAATTCCTTTTTTCCTTAAAAATAATTATGTATCTGCAATGACTGAATTTGGGGATGTAGATGGGAATTACCTATTTGCTCTTAGGACCTAGAGTTTAGTCATAAATCTAGGTGAGTAAAGCGTGAGGGGCCAAAGGAATTGGCTGTAGGTCAGGAACAAGGACCAGCTGAAGCTGGAGACAAAGGTATCTCCCAGTTGAAGTCATTTTCATCTCATCCCTAGAGCATTACTATAGCCCACCCCCTATAGGACTCCTCTGGCCTCACACTCTGCTTCTCTGAATAAATTCACAGTTTTCCAGATTAAAACAAATGCATTATAATGATAATGTGGTAAAAAGAGACTGTGGAGTTAGGCATACTAGAATTCACCCTCAGTGCGCAGCTGTATGAATTAATACACCTTTCCATCCCTCACTTTCCTTATCCATAAAATGGGATGACAGCAGTGCCTTTTTTATAGTCCCTTTGAGATTATGTGGAAGGTTCTTAACAATAAATGGTAATTATTACTCCTCCATAAATATAAGAGAGAGGACAGGTTAGTTAGGATTGTTTCTTTCACTAATTTTGGGTTCCCAACTGTCCAAAAATGGTTAACATTTTGGCTCAAAATAAAGGACACAAGTCTGTTTGTTCATGATGGCGCCACAGAACTCTAAAAAGGGAGCCCTTGAAGAAATCCACCTCTTTCTTGAAATTGCTGTGTCGCAGGAATCATAGTAGGTAAGACCGTGGAGGCAAGACTAGAGTGCCTGCCCTCTGTTGTGAACTGTCCTCCTGGTGGTGAGTAGTGTTCAGAGGAATCTTCTTTGGAAGCTAGATTCAACTGGAAGGACTGCATTCAGGGTTAATGGGCACGTTAACCTTGTGTTCCCCAAATCTATTTTATTCACTGATGTGTTTGTCTATTTCTGGGTTTGAAACTTCACTTGCTGTTTCCCTTGAAGTTTTACTGTATTTTTACTTTCTTAAAAGTTAAATCAAATATGAGGAAGAAGGTTTTGTAAAGGAGCCTTTTTTTTTTTTTTAAGGAAAAAAATGTTTTGAAGTCTGTATAGCATACTGTTTATTGTCAGTCTGTTTCATTACATATGTTTTAATAATTTCTACGTCCCATCTATTTCACTGACATTCAGTTCATACCTTTCCCTTCCTTTTTCAGTCCTGCACAGATGTGAAGACACAAGTTAGATGTCGGGCCCCCGCTTGGCTTCGGCGTCTGTGTGGGCAGCTGCTCTCCGAAAGGTTGATGAGACCCAGTGGTGTGCAGGCAGTGGTCCGGGGCATTTTGGAAGGAGCGGGTGGTAAGAAAGAAAATGTTTCTGTTACTGTAGTATCCATTTTCCTTCAAGCCAGAGTGAATGACTGGTCTTTAACATTGGCCTTTAAACTTGATAGAGACAATATGTGTCTTTGTGGAGATTAAGGAAGTTAGACTTGGAAGTCTAACCTTAATGAATTTCTTTTCCAAAGAAACTATTTTCTTGCCATTTTTCTAAAACAGTCGTGACACACTGCTCACATTGTTGAATGATATTATGGGCTATTTCAAATGATTTGTAGTATCAGAGGAAAACATTGCACAGAAAGTTTAAGTAAAACCCCAAAGAAAATGTGAAATTTTTCTGTTATGCTGAGGGAAATTCAGTGGGAAAAGGCTTTGTAGCAGGGTGCTAAGAGGACTTCGCCTCAGGGCTTAAAACACAAAATAGTTATCTTGAAGCTACACATACCTTAGAGATACACACTTTGGAATGAAGTTTTAGATTCGTTTCCACACCATGGCCAGGAAGCTCAGTTGGTTAGAGTGTGGTCCTGATATGCCAAGGTTGAGGATTCAATTCCCGATCAGGGCACATATGAGAAAAGGGAACATACAAGAACCAACCAGTGAATACATATATAAGTGGAACAACACATTGGTGTTTCTCTCGTCCCTCTCTCAACTCTCCCTCTCTCTCTAAAAATCAATCAATTAAAAAAAATTTTAAGAATAGTTAAAAATAGCCCTAGCCGGTTTGGCTCAGTGGATAGAGTGTCGGCTTGCGGACTGAAGAGTCCTGGTTTCGATTCTGGTCAAGAGCACATGCCCGGGTTGCGGGCTCGATCCCCAGTTGGGGCCGTGCAAGAGGCAGCCGATTGCCCTAACCAGTTTGGCTCAGTGGATAGAGAGCGTCGGCCTGCGGACTCAAGGGTCCCAGGTTCGATTCCGGTCAAGGGCATGTACCTTGGTTGCGGGCACATCCCCAGTAGGGAGTGTGCAGGAGGCAGCTGGTCGATGTTTCTCTCTCATCGATGTTTCTAACTCTCTATCCCTCTCCCTTCCTCTCTGTAAAATATATATTAAAAAAAAAAAAAAAAGAGGCAGCCGATCAATGATTCTTTCTCATCATTGATGTTTCTATCTCTCTCTCCCTCTCCCTTCCTCTTTGAAATCAATAAAAAAAAGAAAAGAAAAAAAAAGAAACAAGAAAAATCTCAAATAAACAATCTTAAAAATATAGTTAAAAATAAAGAATACAATTCAATGGTTTTTAGTATATTCACAAAGTTGTGTAGCCATTACTAATATCTAATTCCAAACATTTTTCTTTAATTAATTTTATTTTTTACATAAAAAGTTCAGTAAAAATTGGATAAAGTGATTTTAAGCAGTAAATCAATCTTATCAACATAGCACAAGGCTGGCCGAAACCACAAGGCAGCTTGCTTTGGAATATATACATGATAACAAATTAAACCTTGCAGGAGAACTTCAGCCATCCTTACAAAGTCTGCCTGTGATCCTGGCACGTAAAGGCTAAAAGCAAAACAAAAACCAGGAAAAAACAAACATTATTTTCAATATATTCACATATACATTGAAGTATAATACAGGTCGTTGGGGTAGAGGACGTGCTTGGGGATGCACATGGTCTGTGTGCCGACAGCACCACCACAAATTCCAAACATTTTTATCATTATCCCCCCCAATTACTCCCCCTGTCCCCTCATCCAGTTCCTTGTAAGCACTAATCTACTTTCTGTCTCAATGAATTTGCCTGTTCTGGATATGTCATCCAAATGGAATGAATGGTACAATTTGTGATCTTTGTGTTTGGCTTCTTTCACTTAGCTTCATTTTTTTTTTTTTTTAGGTTTAGTCGTGTTGTACATGAATCAGCCCTTTATTCCTTTTTATGACTGAATTGTATGCATATGCCTGGTAATTGTTAAAGTTTGTGTTTTTTTGTTATCCTCACCCAAGAATATTATTTCCTTTGATTTTTAGAGAGAGTGGGAGGGAGTGAGGAGAGAGGGTAAGGGTGAGGGTGAGGGTAAGGGAGAGGGAGAGGGAGAGAAACATTGACGTGAGACAGACACATCAATTGGTTGCTTCCCACTTGAGTCCTGACTGGGGGCTGGGGATTGAACCTGCAGTCGAGGTACATGCCCTTGACCCGGAATCGAATCTGCGACCTTTTGGTCCATGGGCCCACACTCTAACCACTGAGAAAACCCAGCCAGGACTATCTCAAATTTTTAGGACCTGACCTGGGAAAGTGCTGTGAGTTTTTGACATCTCTATTCATTGCTGACAGCTGGCGTGGCTGGTGGGAGTGATGCGGAGGCAACAGCTGCTGACTGGAAAAAGTGTGACTTAATTGCAAAGATTTTGGCCTCTTGTCCCCAGCAGTCTCTTTCCCCAGAGGACTACTATAGAGATACCTGCCCCCAGGTAAATTATTCTGTTTCTTTTGAATGTTTGAGGATTTTCTGCTTATTTACAGAAAGAGGATTTTTAATGTTCCTCTAATATTGAGGTAAAAGCAATATAATATTTAAGTTTATTGTTCAGTGAGTGACCTTCTTAATAAGGGAATTAAAAACCTGTTGGAGACACCGACCTAATGGTTAGGTTTAAGTACACTTCATCACTATCAGATAAGTAAGTAGCCCACCCAGCTTGCTGTCAGAGTTGGGCTATGAAACTAAAGTTTTATCTTGGTCCTTATCTTTTCTGTGTTTTTAATTAGCTAAAAATAGGTATTAAATAAATAAGGTAAATTAATATGACACATACTAGTAATTTAAAAAGCACAAAAGAGTTAACAGAATTGTAAGTTTCCCTCTCACTTCTAGTCCCTCAGAAGTAGTCACTGTTACCAATTTCTTGTTTATTTTCCAGAAATATTCTGTGTGTTATGTATATATAACTATATGTATTTGTATGTGTATATATAGTCTAATTTTCATCCAAATGATAACATACTACACACACTGTTTTTCATTTTGCTTTTTTAACTTAACAATGTACCTTGGAGATCATTTCATATAGTCATTTCATATAGAGCTGCCTAATTCTTTTTCGTGGGTGGGTAGTATTGCATTACATTACTGTACCATAATTTTTTTAACCAGTCCCCTAATGGATATTTGAGTTGTTTTCATTATTTTGCTATTATAAGCCATGCTACAGTTAATACTCATAAATCTTGTACATGTGCAAGTCCTACCATAGGAAAAATTCCCAGAATTGAAATGACTAGTTCAAAGGGTATATACAATTAAATTTTTAACTGATATTATTTATGTATCTGTTTTCCTACACTTTTGCCTATACAACATGCTACAAAACTTTTTTATCTTTGCTAATCTGATAGGTGAAAAATGTGGAAGGAGTTTTCTTTCTTTTTTCTTTTTTTAAAAATATATTTTATTGATTTTTTACAGAGAGGAAGGGAGAGGGATAGAGAGTTAGAAACATCGATCAGCTGCCTCCTGCACACCCCCTACTGGGGATGTGTCTGCAACCAAGGTACATGCCCTCGACCAGAATCGAACCTGGGACCCCCTCACTCTGCAGGCTGATGCTCTATCCACTGAGCCAAACCGGTTAGGGCTGGAAGGAGTTTTCTTAATCAGTACTCCCCATGCAATTAAATGTAAGACATGGCTTTTGAAGTATAGTCCAAAGAAAGTAGTTCTTTGTTATGCTGATCAGGGTTCTCTTGGGCAGGCATGCATGAGAACACAATATCACAATGTAAGGATTTTATAGTGAAATATACTACATATAAATAATCTTACAGGACAAAGCATTTGCAATGATGAATAAATATTTTCTGAAACTAGGAGCTTTAGTTTTGGTATTTGACAAAGGCTAAAATCAAGTCACAGGTTTCAGGCTTGCTGAGCCTTTCTGGCAGTGTCAGAGGTCACATACAGTTTTTGGACAGTGATTCTCCTGCCTGCAAAAAGTGCAAGAGTCACTTTTAAGTCAGGAACAGAAATATATTTTTCTATCAGTTGCTTTTAGAGTGTGGTAAACCCACCGAGGCACTGGAGATCTATGTTTGTCTTTGAGAAAATAGGCTGTTCATACACGACAGGCGAACTTCAGGCTCTAAATGTACTTATATACCTTGACCCAGTAATTTCATTTAGTGGTGCTTTTATAATAGCAAAATTTGGGGATAAACAGAATGTCTGGATATTAGGAAATAATTTAATAAATTTTTACCTGCAGCTTGAATAGATATATATCACCATAAAGTATTTTTGAGGAATTTATAACAGTACTGGGGGCCCAGTGCACGAATTCGTGCACCTTGAACTGTGGGCCACGAGGCTGCGGTGGGCACAGGGGTGGGTCTTGGCCCATCCTGTGCTCCCCCACCAGCCATGCTGCAGCCCCCAGTCCCCTCTCTGCCGGCAGCCCTGCTCCCGCTGCTCCCACGCGCTGATGGCGCCGGCCCCACTAGCACCCGCTGATGGCACAGAGCGATTAGGGCCAGCACCAGCAGCGGGTCTGAGCACTAGACGGGACCGCGGCGCGGGGGGAGCAAAGAATTTTCAGTAACCACCAGAGGCTCACCCCAATGACAGCGACAAGTACCCCGCCTTGGTCTGGTGCCCTACTAAACTGTTCCACCATCCCACCACGGCCGACGCCCACCATGTTCCACGCACGCCTCCTGGTGGTCAGCGCACGTCATAGCAACTGGTTATTCGGTTCTTCCACTGTTCGGTCTATTTGCATATTAGGGTTTTATATGTATAGATGATATTTTAATAATATACAAAACTGAATATTAAGTGTGGCTTCAATTAAAAAGAAAAAAGAATTATACAGAAATACTGTATATTGGAAAAAATACACCAAAAATGATTATTAGTGATTTAGGAAGATTTAATTTTATTCTCAAAACATTATTTTCTAGATTTTCTACAATGAGCATATATTTTATAAATTTTATAAAATTATTTAATGAAAACATAGTCTCTTCAGTTCTCACAACCTTTGATACTGGGTTGTTAAATTTTAAAAAACCAATTTTGTTGAATCAGTGTTATTGCAGTGAGTTTATTTTTTGGCCTTAAGAAATTAGTGCTGCCCTGACCAGTTTGGCTCAGTGGATGGAGTGTCGGCCTGCGGACTGAAGGGTCCCAGGTTCGATTCTGGTCAAGGGCATGTACCTTGGTTGCGGGCACATCCCCAGTGAGGGGTGTGCAGGGGGCAGGTGATCGGTGTTTCTCTCTCATCGATGTTTCTGACTCTCTATCCCTCACCCTTCCTCTCTGTAAAAAATCAATAAAAATATATTTAAAAAAAAAAGAAATTAGTGCTTTTTCTTTTTAGTTAATGTAATGCCCCTTGTAAAGAGGCTGGTATTTATTTTCTTCATATACTTTTTCTTTTAGATCCTGGATTTATTTCACTTTCAAGATAAATTAACAGCACGACAATTTCAGAGAGTTGCCACCACTACCTTCATAACTATGTCAAGAGAACACCCACAATTGGCAGCAAAGTATTTGCTTCAGCCAGTATTAGCGCCTCTTCATCGATGTTTAAATACAGCAGGTAAAGGAGGAAGTCTGGTGGTTGGGTGCCCCTCTAAAGGATCTTCTTCAGTGTTTCAGGTTTAAATGACTTCAGTCTGTGGTATATCAGTGACTTTAGTTTTACCTTTTTCTCCCCCAACTTTTTATTTTGAAAAATCCAGTTCACAAAAGTTCTAAGAAGATACAGTGAACCTAGATTGACCAACTGTTATTTTTTGGCCACATTTGCTTTATCTTTCTCTTTCAATACGTGTACATTTTTTTCTGAAACATTTGAGAGTTAGTTGTAGACATCATCTAATATACAGATTTTATTCAGATTTCTCTAACTGTCCTAAGAATTTCCTTTATAACTACTTTTTAAAATCCAGGATCCAGCAAGAATCATGCATTACCTTCCTCTGTGTCTTTTTAGTTTCCTTTGATATAGAATACTTCTCCAGTTTTTTGTTTGTCTTTCACCCCATATTTTTGAAGAGCCTAGGTTATAGAATGTTTCTTTTTTTTTTTTAATATATTTTTATTGATTTCAGAGAGGAAGGGAGAGGGAGAGAGAGAGAGATAGAAGCATCACTGATGAGAGAGAATCATTGATCAGCTGCTTCCCGCACGCCCCCTCACCAGGGACCGAGCCTGCAACCCGGGTATGTGCCCTTGACCAGAATCGAACCCAGGAGGGTTCAGTCCGCAGGGCGATGCTCTATCCACTGAGCCAAACCAGCTAGGGCATGTTTCTTAATTTGTATTTGTTTAATTGTTTCCTCATGATCAGATCCAGGTTAAACATTTTGGCAGGAATACTACATAGGATGATGGTTCTTTTTTCAGTCTCCATCAGATTAAGGGACATATGTTATCACTTTATCCCATTATTAGCAATGTTATATTTGATAATTTAGTTAATGCAGTAGCACACAGATTTCTCCATTGTAAAATACTGTCCTCCCTATGTAATTAATAAGTAAGCTATGTCATGATAGTCTGAGACTGTGTGATAGTCTGTGTGAATACTATTTCTCAATAGCCTTTCATACTATGGTTTAGAATCCATTGATGAGTCTTACCAGTAAAATGGTGACTATTTCTTTTGTTATTTCTATTTTGTTAGTTAGTATTCTGTAAAGAAGAACTTTTCTTTTTTCCTGCCTCGCCCCTTTAAAAAATTATTATTTAAATATCAATATAGATATTTAGATTCTTTTTTAATTGGTTACCAAACATTTCTGTCATTTATTTTGATGCTCAGATTTTCCCCATATTTGGCCAGTGTGTTTAGTTCTGTTTTAATGTCTTAAAAGGTTGACATTTTCAACACTTCCCTTAGTATGTATAGCTTTATTGAGTTTAATGCTGGGATACTGAGTATCATTATAGCACTCTTGGTGATTAAAAAAAATTTTTTTTTTCTAGATAGTAGTTCCTAAGGTTAAAAATGAAGAAAAAAATGTTGGGTGTTATGGTTAAACCAAATTTAGGTCTGTATAGACTTTGTGTAGAAGTCATTTTGTAGTGTGAATTTTTCTGGGTGTATGTGGTGGGAGATGTGGAGTCATGGAAAAAATCTAATTCTTTTGCATAGTAAAACTTCACCAGACTGAGCCTTGGTGAAGTGAAATTAATCAGACATGACAAGCATAATAGTTGAGTAAATACTTAAAATTCCTTTATATATTTAATAGGAATCTATCCTAGAATCAGTATGTTATTAAAAAATGGCAAAAAAAAAAAATGACATGCTATTTCTGTTGGCTTGAGTGTGGGTAATTTTGGTTTTTGTTCTCTAGAGATTCCAGAGAATGACATGGTGCCAGGGACCATTTTGGTGACAGAAGAAGAACTTAGTAGATGTATTGAGGATGTATTTAAGGTTGGTAATTTGAGTCACTAATGTTTTTAGCGAATATTTTTACTTAGTCTTTAAAAATAATTTTGCCTTTTTAATTGGTTCTTTAAGAATTGGAATGGTTAATCTTTTTTTAATTTTTTTTATTTATTGCTTAAAGTATTACAAAGGGTATTACATATGTGTCCATTTTATCCCCCTGCCCTAGGCAGTCCCCTAGCTGGAATGGTTAATCTTAAATTATTCCAAATCATCAAAATCTTTTCACTTTTTGAAACTGGAAACTATAAGCTGTTAGTGAAAAAAAAAACTGATACATTTTGAAATCGTCAGTTTTCATCATTTATCTGAATGTTAAACAGTTTATATTCTCTAACTAGCACATGCCACTGATGAAAGCGTGCCTTTTAAAGGAATTGACAGAAATTGAATACAATACTGTAGGCTTCATAAAGTGTATGAACATTTTGAATCTACTTTATAGCTTTTGTTAGTAATTACCATCATAAAGAAGTCTGAATAAATGGATCCTGCAAATGACTACCTAAATATATACTGAAAATGAAAAAAAAAGTAAATTGTATATCCTCTATGATTATATGATATATATATAGGATATATATTTTTAGTCAAAAATAAAATCCATTGTGTTAGGCTTGGGGTAAATATTCCTTTTTAAAGTTTATTTCAATAAATTTATAAATGAAAAATATTTACAAGAGTAAACAGCTTTCAAAACTATGCTCCATGTAAAAAGGTGCAGCCACTTTGGAAAATAGTTTGGCAGTTCCTCACAAAGTTAAACATGGAGTTATATGACTCAGAAGTTCCACTCCTAGATGTATACCCAAGAAAAATGAAAACATGTTCACATAAAAATCTATACAAGAATATTCATAGCAGCGCTGTTCAAAATAGCCCAGATATGGAAACAACCCAAAAGTCTATCAATGGGTAAACAAATGTGATATATTTACATAATGGAGTATTTTTTAGCCATAAAAAGGAATGGAGTATGGATACATGCAACAATATAGATGAATTTAAAAATTATAATTTAAGCCCTAATTGGTTTGGCTCAGTGGATAGAGTGTTGGCCTGCGGACTGAACCCTCCTGGGTTCGATTCCGGTCAAGGGCATGTATCTCAGTTGCAGGCTCCTCCCGGACCCAGGTCCTGGTCGGGGCTCATGCAGGAGGCAACCAATTGATGTGCCTCTCTCACATCAATGTTTCTCTCTGTCTTTCCCTCTTTCTTCCACTCTCCCTAAAAATCAATGGAAAAATATCCTCGGATGAGGATTTTAAAAAAAATTATGATTTAAAATATTTAAAAAGAAGCCAGACACAAAAGACCACACATTGTATGATTCGATCTATCTGAAATGTTCAGGGTAGGTAGATTCATAGAAATAGAAAGTAGGTTAGTGGTTGCTAGGAATTGTAGATAGAGAATTGGGAGTAGCTGCTAATGGGTATGGGGTTTCTTTTTGAGGTAAGGAAAAAATATTCTTGGATTAGGCAGTGGTGATTGTTATACAACCTTGTAATATTCTAAAAGCTGCTGGATTGCATATTTTAAGAGAATGAATTTTATGGCATGTGAATTATTTCTCAATAATTTAAAATTTTATATTCCACATATCTCATTTCTTTTCTACGGTAGTAAATTTACTTATTTATTTTTTAAATATATTTTTTATTGATTTCAGAGAGGAAGGTAGAGGGAGAGAGAGATAGAAACATCAGTGATGAGAGAAAATCATTGATTGACTGTCTCCTGCACACCCACTACTGGGGATCAAGCATGTGCCCTGGACCAGAATCAAACCAGGGACCCTTCAGTCCGCAGGCTGATGCTCTATCCACTGAGCCAAACTGGCTAGGGCATAAATTAAACATTTTTAGAGTAAATTTTCAAATTTTAGTTTATTATGAAATAGTTCAAACATATAAAAAATATGAAGAGTAAAATGCTTATGCACCCATCACTCAGCTGAAAATTCTCTACTTGAAAGGATCACTATCCTGAATTTGTACTTACTATCCCTTAAGCTATTTGTAGTATCACTGTACATGATTTTAAATTTATTTTAATGGCATTGCAATGTATGTGACATTAATTCATTCATTTTCGCCACTAGATGTTATTCCATTATGTGATTATGTCATCATATATTTGTTTGTTTTTCTATTGGTAGACATTTAAGTTGTTTCCATGGAGTTTTTGCTAATCTGTTTGGTACATTATAGTTTTAATTAGCAGTTAGTTCTCTTATTACTAGTGAGGTTAAGCATCACTTTGTGCTTTTAGTTCATTCTGTAAATTGTTCATATTTTCACTTCTGTAAATTGTTCATATAGTTTGTCCATTAAAAAGTTGTGTTATTGGCCTCTTTTAGAGTACTTTCTTTTTTAAAACAGCTTTATTGAGGTATACTTTACAGACCATAAACTAATGTTTAAATTGTACAAGTCAATGATTGTTAGTAAATTTACAGAGTTGTGAAACTATTACAATACAGTTTTAGAACATTTCCATCACCCCCTAAAGATGCCTTGTGCCTATTTACAATCACTTCCTCTTCCCACTCTCAGCCCCAGGCAACCACTAATCTGCTCTCTGCCTCTCTGGATTTGCCTTTTGGGGATATTTTGTATGAGGGAATCATGCAGTATGTGCTCTTTTGTGTTTTGTGGCTGGCTTCTCTCTCTTAGCATAATGTTTCTGAGTTTCATATGTTGCATATATCAATATTTTATCTCTTTTTGTTAAGTAATATTCTATTGTATGACTATATCACATTTTGTTCATCTGTTCATTAGTTGATGGACATTTGGATGTAAAGTAAAATCTATTTTAAAAACAGCTGTATAAGATATAATTCACATATTGTATAGTTCACTCACTCATTTAAAGTATGCAAATCAATGGTTTTTTAGTATATTCACAGATTTGTGCAGCTGTCCTCACTATCTTATTTTAGGATATTTCATTACCCAAAATGAAACCCCACACCACTCCCAAATCCTACTATTGCCCCCCAGATGGGGGGAAATCCACTTCTAGTTTGGGGAATTAAAACCTCCTGGAGAGGCAAGCAAAACAGTTTGCTGTAAACACTTGATTATGCACAAGGATTGGGACTATCGTTAAAGTAGAAGGGGTGTAGAAGGGTAATTATTCTCTTAAAAGGTTTTGGCAGCTCAGCTGCAGTGGGAAAACAGAGGAAATGTGTATGTTGGAGGGAAATGGTAAACATTGTGTAAAATTTAGCTACAAAGGATGTGTCTTTATTAACTTTCTGCTAATACTAAATTATAGAGTACAGCTCAACGGCAGGAAATAAGGAAAACATCTGGGATGGTTGAATTGATTCAGCAACTCACTGGGTAACAAGAGGGTGTTTAATTTTAGAGAGGCATTTGGGAACGTTTCCAGCTCTGGTTGTCTCTCTCTCTCTCTCTCCTTTTCTTTTTAACAGATTTATTAAGATATAATTCACATACCACACAATTCACACATTTAAAATGTTCAATTCAGCTCTCTGAATGAAAATTTTATGGTGGGAACAATGACAAGGAAAGGCCTTTCTGCGCTTGCATCCTTCATACACACAGCGAGTGGAGCCGTATGGCTCTGGTGGGCCAAGTGGGAAGTTCTCACCAATAGAGGTGTATATATATAGGTGCTCGTGGAATTGAATTGAAACTTGGCATAGTTACTTCTACTTCATCTGCATAATAACTCCTACCATCATTTCTATGTTGTGTACCTTACCTCTGGTAAAATTATCTATGACAAAAAGGAGATATGCAGCTCAAATAACTTTTAGTTCATTGGCTTTCTATTCTATTTCCTCTGACTCTGAATGTCTGAGGCCCAAGTCCTAAAATGCTGAAATTCTTTTGTCCTTCCTGGTATGAGAGGGATAAATGGTCTTTCTTTGCCTACAGGGGTGAAGAGAGGCTTAGATTGCATAGAGATTGGTTCTGGGTAAGGCAGGATAAGATAATTCCACTTCTTTTTGACTTGGGTATTTTCTTGGTTTTAAGAGAACTGGCCAGAATCTGATATTGGACTTGGGTTGGAGAAGAGTAGGGTTATGTAGGGGATGTTTCCTTTTAGTATTCCTTATAGTACTTGCCGAGACTCCCTAAAGGTGGAAGAAATTTTAGGGTAGGAAAGGCTAGAAGGTAATTAATTATTTTATTTTCCTCATTCTCATTTCCATCATCTTTTCTTCCTTCTGTCTTTCTCTCACTCTTTCTGTATTTAGAAAAGATAACATTTGCACATGGTATAAGTTTAAGAAGTGCAAAAGGCTTTAAGTTACCCTCCCTTCCATCTGTGGTTGTCCCCTAAAGGCAGTCATTCTTTCTGGATGTTTCCATCTTTAATTGAACTGTGGCCTTGAATAACATGCAAAGGACTGAAAGAAGCGTCCTTCGAAGCTGTGGGATGTGCAAGTGTTAGATTTTCACAATGCTGCAGTTCAGATTCTGGTATAGTGTCGTGACAAGCGCCTGCCCCTTTGAGTCAGACCTAGGTTAGAATCTGGCTCCAGGGTTGACTACAATGTGACTTTATTTTTTTTTTTTATTTTTTTTTTTAAATATATTTTATTGATTTTTTACAGAGAGGAAGGGAGAGAGATAGAGAGTTAGAAACATTGATGAGAAAGAAACATCGATCAGCTGCCCCCTGCACACCTCCCACCGGGGATGTGCCCACAACCCAGGTACATGCCCTTGACCGGAATCGAACCTGGGACCCCTCAGTCTGCAGGCCGACGCTCTATCCACTGAGCCAAACCGGTTTCGGCTACAATGTGACTTTAGATGAAGTCTTTAACACGAGTTGTGGGGGTGAATAAGATACATTTTGGTAGGTTCATTGTATACTTTAATACATAATAGGTGCTCAAAAAACTGTCAGTTCCTTTTTGGTTCAGGGGAATTCTTATTTTAAAGGATAATTTTATGCAGTATGCTCTGAAAACATGAATAGTACAAAATGCTAGATTAGGTAACTTGTCCTGTTCTTCTGCCTCTCACAAGTCTTATT
This sequence comes from Myotis nattereri, assembly GCF_964212035.1. NCBI lineage: Eukaryota > Metazoa > Chordata > Mammalia > Chiroptera > Vespertilionidae > Myotis > Myotis nattereri. The sequence goes on from NC_138090.1 coordinate 14,220,347, forward strand.
TAAACTCAGTAAGTACATTAGAAGTCCTGGAACATTACTATCAAAAGGATCACTGTGATATTTTAGAAGGCAGCATTTAGCTAGTTTAATACTTAACAGGTAAAATCAAGTTTCAGCCTGTACTGGATTTCAGTGTTAGGATTACGTCAGCTTGATTCTGAATAGACTCATCATGTTTTTATTTCCACACTTGTACATCCCTGTGAAAGATAAGGCCATAAACTAAGAAGACAGTTCCATTTACAGTAGCATCAGTGAGAATAAAATATTTAGAAATAAATTTAACATTTGCATAAGGTTGTATATTTTACAAAATGTTCTAACATGAAGTATCTTACTTGGTCCTTACGCTAAAAGCTTAGTGCCTACATTATAAATGAGGAAATGAGATCTAGGGAGCTTTAAATGTCTTATCCATGTTCACTTACTTGATATGTGATTTTGGGCAGTCACATAGGTGGCACACCCAGTTTCCTGACTCCTGACTTCCCAGCGCTTTTTCAGTTACTCAGCATGTGCTTAACAATGTAATGGGAGTCTATGAAATGCAAGATGGATCTTGTGAGGACTGCTTTCTGTTTTGTTTTCTTTGAAACAGAAACATTTATAAAGAGCAAGGAGGGCCAAAGATACGGTGACAGAAGATGATTTTACTTTGGGTGGTGGGCACACAATCCAATATACTAGAACAAATCATGTATCATAGAAATATACACTTAAAACCCATATGATATTATTAACCAATGTCACCCCAATACATTTAATTTTTAAAAAAGGAAACACATGTTTATTCTTAATACTTTTGACCATTTTGACTCTTGTGAGTTTTTCCTTTCCTTTTTATTTAAATTTCTAGTCAAGCCTGCCAGAGAAATTCAGTCCTTCAGACATTGAAGATAGTAGGCACTGAACAAGCCAATATGGTAAAGTCAAGCCCTCTTTTGTCCAATCTGCTCTCCCTTTCATGGCTAAAGTTCTGTTCTGTTCAGTTAATTTGCATTGATTGAGTAGCTTCTGGCTATAAGTTGTTTTGTTTTTTTTTGTGTGTGTGTTTTTAATGAAAATACAGAGTGCTTGTAACTTCTCCACAAAAGTAGAGCTTTTGAGAAAGTAAACACCAGTCAGTCTTTGTTCATTCATTCTTTGAATCAGTTACTTGGTCACCAAAAAAATATTTACCAACTACCTACTAAGTGCCTGACACTCTTTGAAGTTTACAAATGCAGAAATGATTAAGCCAGTTGCTGCCTTCAAGGAGCTCCCAGTCAAGCAAAGAGTTACAGTAATGTGCGCTCTGTGTATAATTAAGTACCCAGAAACACGCCTCTGCTACTTGTTAGAGCAGCCGTCCTCTAAGCTTGAATGAAGGGTTGTAAGGCTTAACCGCGGGCGCCTTCTCTCATGGCTGGCTCTGTGATGGAAAGCCAAGATGCATTCAGGAAGGAATGTGGAAATCCCCAGAAAGGAATGAGGAAATCCCCAGGCTGCCAGTGGGATCACTGGTACCCATCTGTTTCCTCTTCTAATCTGTTTTGAGCTGATAATGGTTTTTATAGAGCCATACTGTTCTCTTATTTTGCCCGACAGCTCTGTCCTACACATTTATACTCGAAAAGCCACAGCTAGATAAGGAAGTTCAGCTGCAAAGCACCATTTGACTTACAGAGGGGCTTTTTTACACCAAAGGACTGAAAAGGTACCTTGAGAGTCTGTCTCTCCCTTCTCTGCTTCAGCTTTTCCAGGGTATTTTGTTTGGTTATCCCTGGCTGTACAGATACATAAAACATTTCAACTAAATAGGATTTCATCTTTAAAGTACTAAGTTCATAACTGATAGAACAGAAAGTGTGTCTGGAAGGGATAGAAATTTTGGTCAAATTGAAGATTAAGTGTTTCAAAAAATTTTGGGTGGGGAAAGATGGTTCTTTTTCCCCCCAACTAGTCTTACCTCTTAATGGCTGAGGTACCAGAAAGGTATAGAAGAAAATGAGCCAACTTGCAATCAAGTCAGAGAATGCTCGATTAAACCTGAAAGAGGCCTTAAAACTTGATTAATCCAACCCCATTATTTTCCACATAAGGAAACTGAGACTCAATTTGTGTTACATCTCACAACTGGACAGTGGAAGTATTTACAAACCATCCTATGCGAAACATACCCAATAGTTATACTGCTGAAAAAAGGAAACTTTCTAATGATATGGAACATTTTTAGCACAGGTAGAAATAATATATGAAGTATTGAATTGTGTTTCAAAACTTGACTTCCCATCCCACTTTGCCTCCAGGTGAGGAGAGAGGAACCCCAACTAGAAAGAGATAACACATAAGCACAGTCCAAGGAAATTCCACAATGCCTGGATGTTAGGGCACAGAGATGGTGCAGTAGAGTTCTCCCTCCCTCAGAGGGGAGGAAGCAGCTTGCCTATTGTGCCTTGACTGCTTCTTCAGTTGGTGCTGTCACCAGCCTGGTGTGGAGGAGCCTGGCCCAGCAGTTCCCTTTATATGTAGTATGACCTCACTGGAAGGACTGTTTTTGTTTTCTAGAGCATTTGTTCATTGTCAGTGTTGGCACCAGAGATCATAGTTCAGTCAGTCATCCTCCTGTGCTCCGTTGTGGGTCACTAAATTCCAGGTACAAGTCAGTAATCTGGGAAGTCCACTTAAGGGGGAAGCAACCAGAGTCTACTTTGGAAGTATAAGTAGAGGTTAATGTTGCATGTTGGGTGCAGACCAAACTGTGAACCTGCATGTGAGTTTAGTATGAGGCAAGAGATTGGAAGGAAGGGGCTGTCATTGCAAAGGACTGGCTAGGATATGGCCCTGGAGATCCACCAGAAGACTTGGTAGAAAGGGACTATATCAGATGCTCAGTAGGAGGAAGAGGAAGTGGTACAGAAGCTGCTGTCCATGGTGCCACTCAGGAACTCCAGCTCTCTTTTGCAGATTGCAGGAATAGAGTTATTAATAGCCTGACTAGCAGGGGTCTACTGATTATGGGGGGTGGGGTGGGGGACAGCTGGGAGAAAGTTGGTATGGGTTAGGAACTGAAGCATTGAAAATATTATTATAAACAAGGGGAGTGAGTATGGGAGGTCATGGAGTACAATGCTTTATTCTTTTTTAAACGGTGGTAAAATACACACAACATAAAATTTACCATTTTACACACTTTAATTCAGTGGCATTAAATCCATTCACAGTGTTGTACAACCATCACCACTCTCTGGTTTCAGAACTTTTTCATCACCCCTGACCGAGTTACAGGCTCGATCCCCAGAAGGTGTTATGCAGGAGGCAGCCAATTGATGTTTCTCTCTCATCACTGATGTTTCTCTCTCTCTATCCCTCTCCCTTCCCCTCTCTCTAAAAATCAATAAAAACATATTTTAAAAAACTGCTTATTTACCAAAAATTGAGGTAACACAACATAATCATCTCCTCTGATAGGTGCTGAAGTAGGAAATTTGACTTTTGCCTTCAAGGCTAGATGAAGAGGTTAGAGATAACTATATATTCAAAGACTGACTATAGGTTAGAAGCTTTAAAATGCTATTGGAATTCAGAGGAGAAAAGTCACTAATAGTTGTTAGATGCTTAACGAATATTTGCACGAATGAATGAATGAATAGTTGAACAGTCAAATACATAGCTGGCCTATGGAAGAAAAACTTGATGGGTCAATTTATTAAGTACCACTGCCTGTCTTTCAGCTACAAAATACAATCTAGTCATTAAGATGCAGAGCAATCTATTAGGTGGAAAACAGAAACTGGATTTTGATGAATTTTTTTAGATGGCTAGTCCAAAACTTTTGGAAAATACTTTCATTAAGGAAATTTAAGGAAAGGTAGATTTGGGCACAATATAAGGAAGAATTTACTATTAACATTGGAAGGAAGGTGACAATACTGTATGTGTCAAGCAGAGGCCATTAAAGTTCTTTGAGACAGAGAGAAAATTATTGATCAGATTGAGCCAGAGGAGACTTTATTGCCAAATTGTTCCACTTAGAAAAAAATCCATTTCTCTATTCCTATCTGTGAATTTAATGAATTATTAGTTGATGAGTTGATAGGAATTATTCTTAATTTCCCTCTCTTTCCACATGCCCTTCCTCTCGTCACTCTCTGTCCCTGTAACCTGTTTTGTTTTTCTTCATCACACTTGTCATTACCTGATATTATATCTGTTGTTTATTCACTGTCCCCCCCTCTAGAATGTAGACGCAGACAATTTGTTCACTTCTGTATGCCTGGCACACAATTGATGCTCAATAAGCATTTGCTGAAGCTTTAGAATAACAATAAATAACATACGTATAAATAGCTGTACAGTTTTTCCTAAATATAAAAGTAATACTTCTTTCTTGTTAATAAAATACAGAAAAGTATAAGGAGAGAATTTAAAAATTGGAGGAATGCCAAAACCAGTTTGGCTCAGTGGATAGAGCGTCGGCCTGCGGACTGAAAGGTCCCAGGTTCGATTCCGGTCAAGGGCATGTACCTGGGCTGCGGGCACATCCCCAGTGGGAGATGTGCAGGAGGCAGCTGATTGATGTTTCTCTCTCATCGATGTTTCTAACTCTCTATCTCTCTCCCTTCCTCTCTGTAAAAAATCAATAAAATATATTAAAAAAAATTGGAGGAATTTATCAACAACAACTTATACCCCTGGGAAATGTGCTTGATTGAGTTCATGTTAAAGTTTTAGGTGTTTGGACCCCATCAAGCCAGTAAATAATAAAGATTTAACCCCATCCATGTGTTTTTTGTTCTTTGTTTTGTAATGTACAAAAGATGCTGGTAAGGAAGGATGGCTCCATGGGGATTACCTCAGGGAACACAGAATCCAAAGCCGAACAATGGGCTCTTACGTTATCTGGGCAATCTGTTTTGTACCTCCTGTAATTGGTGATATATAATTAGGCCTGCATATTACTTCTGAACACTGCACTTCATTTAGCTGGGCTTATGGAGATTAGATCATGCACAGGAAGCTGGCTCCTTGGTTATCGAGCTCCATAGAGGAGTTGGGAGGCTTAAGGAGGGTGAAAAATTAGGGTTGATTTAAAGGGACAGGATTCTCTGGAAAAGCACAGAGATTTTTCCACTTTGTGCCTCTATGACCTTTAGTTTCCCATAAGCAGTATTGATTCTTGTCTCAATACTTTCTATAAATAAGGGCCTCTTTAAGCTTTCCTTTCCTCACCCTTTAAAAAAGGCTGCTAATACTGACGTTGTGAGATTGTTTTCATTTTCATGAGCTAACTCTTTAAAGAATCTAACAGAAGATAAAAACCCCAGCACAGTTCCTGGAACATATACTAAGAGTATAATCATTGTCAGTTTCTTTTTCCCCCGCTCCTTTTATCCACCGTTATCACTGTCCACATTATCGGGCTTTAATTAATTTATTGTAAAATAATTACATTTTGAAATCCTAGTATGTTTGACTGGAGTTTTGAATAGTATTTTGCACTTCTTAGGATACTTTAAGTTACCCACCTTGAGTTATTGTTATTATAATTGTTTACTTGTTTTATTCTTGTTAGATCACAAGCAGTCTGAGAGATGACTCTTATTCATTTTTATATTCACTACCTAGGACAGTACTTTGATCCCAGTGGATATTCAAAAAATATGTACCATAATTATTGTTAATAAAAATCAGCATCCCCACACACTTACCCTATAAGGCCAATGCAGATCTAGATACACAGCATAACTTCTTTGAACATTTATTGACTTGGAGAGAATAGGACATACCATGTTGCCAGTAACATTTTAAGAGTGACAGATCTAGAGCAGGCTATGTTTTTTTTTCCAAACTAGGTTTAACTTTTTCTATATGGCATTGATTGCTTGTTAGTTTCTAAGAGCAGGGCCTTCAGCAGTAAGAGAATTATTGTACAGATGAATAATAGGCAGATTAGGAGACTCAGAGGTAATCAAAAGTAGGAAAGTAAGGGGTCAGAAAATGGGTCAATTTACCCATTTTGCCCAGCAGTTTTTTAGGCTGCGCACACAAAAGAGCTGCAGCCCAGTCTCCCTCCATGTGTTTCAGCCTGTCTGTCAATCTCAAATGGTTTCCTTGGCCTTAGAGCTAAAATTGTTTGTCTTAGCACTAGTGTGTTGCTTACGGTAAGACTCTGAGCCCTGGTAATAAGTGTATGCTGTTTGATTCCCATTCCTCTGGCTTTGCAGTTACTCTCTCCTTTTCCTTTTCCCTAGGTGTACGTGGTGGGGAATGAGCCTTTAACAGTTTTGGTGGATTCCCTGCTTCCCGTCCTGGGAGTGCTCTTTTCTCTCTACTGCTTTACCAAGCAGAGCGTGTCTCACATAAGGTAAACAACCAGAGAAACTTACTTGTTTATAAATAGTGAAGTCTTCTCTTGCATGTTGCTCTTGTTCTTATTTTGAATTTAACATGTCACCTTATAATTAACTAGAGGCCCGGTGCACGGCATTTGTGCACTCGAGGGGAGTGGGGGCGTCCCTCAGCCCGGCCTGCACCCTTTAGCAGTCTGGGAGCCATTGGGGAATGTCTGTCGGACATTCTTAGCGCTGCCACAGAGGCGGGAGAGGCTCCCACCACTGCCGTTTGCGGCTGAGTAGCGTTCCCCCTCTGGGAGCACACTGACCACCAGGGGGCAGCTTCTGCATTGAGCGTCTGCCCCCTGGTAGTGCACGTCATAGCGAACGGTCATTTCACCGTTCAGTCAATTTGCATATTACCCTTTTATTATATAGGATTTTTTCTTTTCAGTCAGGAAAACATTTGAGAACCTTCTTATTCTGCTCATCTAGAAAAGAGAGAGCTTTGTAAATTGCAGGGAATTGGGTGTAGGTTTTAAAATGACTTGCCTCAGCCTCAGTCCTAGACATCAGAGATGAATATTTACATGTATGAACATGCCCCGGTTTAACCAGTGAAAAATACTGGAATTACATGTCTAGGAAGGAGGAAATAGAGGATGGTTCATAACTACCTCATGGGGAGCTAGGAATCAAGCTCGGGAAATCTGGATCTGAATATAGACTCTGTAATTTAGACTTGGATTTGGTGTTAGTGCTGCACAGGATAGTTTAGAATGAAGGGGTTTCTTAGTCATCCAGAAAATAACCTTTTGTATTGGGATTTAAGTAGGACTCCTTTTTTATCAACTCTATTTTCACAGCTACTTACGTGGTTTCTTTCTCCTTATAAGAGTTTATATCCTTTCTAAAATCATACAGAATTCTGATTTTTGGTGTTTGGAAATAACCTATATGTAATCTGATATACAATAATGGTACCTTCTTCATTGAGTTAGTATGAAGATTAATTGTGCATTAAACTGTTTAGCAAATAGAAAGCTACCATCATCACCAAGGGGTGAAGGAAAGTATAGTTGACCTTTGCATAACATAGGTTTGAACTGTGTGGGTCTATAGACAATTTTTTTCAATAAATACCTGTACTGTTTTCAGGCTGTGCTTGGGATCTGTGGGTGTGGAGGGCTGACTGTACATTGATCTATGCCATTTTATTTATTTATTTTTTATCCTCATCTGAGGATATTTTTCCATTGATTTTTAGAGAGAGTGGAAGAGAGAGGGAAAGATAGAGAGAAATATCCATGTAAGAGAAATAATAAATATCCATTGGTTGCCTCCTGCACACGCCCAGACCAGGGCCCGGGCTGGGGAGGATCACGTAAACTGAGGTACGTGCCCTTGACTGGAATCAAACCCAGGACCCTTTGGTCCAGAGGCTGACGGTCTATCCACTGAGCCAACTGCCTACGGCAATCTGTGCCATTTTATATAGGGGACTTGAGCATCTTCAGATTTTGGTATTTGCAGGGGATCCTGGAATTGATCCCCCAAGGATATGGAGGGACAACTTAAGTTTTCGGAGAATCAGAAGTTTATACATGTATTTTTACTGTGTGTGTGTGTGGGGGGGGTCGATATCCCTAACCCCCACATTGTTCAAGGGTCAACTGCACTGTCTTGCATATTAGTCAAAGCTTACATATTGCCTTTGACTCTAACTTTTGGTTAGTGCATCATTGTAGCCCAAAGCCATATGGGAAGTGACAATAGATAGGGCAGTGTGAGATGGAGACTATATATGTGAATTTGGCTTTCATGGACCATCCATATAATAACTCTTGTTTTAATTTTGAAACCCAAGTCCTCATAGCACTGTCATGTCCACATCAGAGACTGAGAAGGGAGAGGCAAATGCTTATTCCATTCCTCTCCTAGTTGAAAAGGGGATGAGGAATCAGCAAGAATTTGTTGGTATGCGGTTTCTTGGTCGCCAGCTATTGGTCCCATTGGTAGTGATGGTTTCACCAATGTAAACTTTCTTTCACAGTGCCTGCTCCAAAGGCAGTGGGTACACTTCGATTACAAAAAATACATTCACATGGGGCTCATATGTCATATCACATTTATTTCTAGAGCCAAAGATCCGTCAGTCACTCATTGAATTTCAGGGTATTTGTAAGAAGCATTCTTTCACTCCTGCACTTCAGTGGAACTAGGTGACCATGCCAGCATTTAGAATGCAGTGGGACCTGACAGTCTTTCTTTCTCTCTTGTTAGATGCATAGAGTAAGATGACAAGCTCATTTATAACTTTTTTCTGCCAGGTCACTTTGCCAAGAGATCTTATTGTGGATTCTGGGGAAACTGGAGAGGAACAAAGCAGTTGCCAGCCTAAAAGGATTTGCGGGATTGGACAGATCTGTGCCTTCACTCCATTCTCTGTGTCAGTTTAGAGCTGCCACTCAAGGTGGTATTATGGTTACCATCAAAGAGGCCATTTGGTGAGTCCAACCACCCTTTGCTATCTCTCTTCAGATTTAATTGTACCTGAGGCCATTCTGTGATTTGTCCACTAAGGGGCGCTGATAGGAAGGAAACAAAAAGCAGCTGACATGCGCCCGTTTATTATAGTGTCTAAATGAAATGTGAGCCTCTTTTTAAAAAATTTTATTTTCTTGTTTAAAGTATTACAAATAGTAGTACATATGTCTGCTTTTTTTCCCCACTGACCTTCCTCTGGCCTTTAGTAATCCTCCAGGCTTTTCCTCGATGCTAGCTAATAGTAGGTGCAATCTACGGGAGCCTCACAGCTCGGCCCCTTACTTCACAAAGACTTTGCCTGTGAATCAGAATAAAGGACAGACACATGTTCACCCTCAACACCATAAACCAGCCGTGGGCAAACTGTGGCCCGCGGGTTGGATCCGGCCCGTTTGAAATGAATAAAACTATTGGAAAAAAAGACCGTACCCTTTTATGTAACGATGTTTACTTTGAATTTATATCAGTTCACACAAACACTCCATCCATGCTTTTGTTCCGGCCCTCCGGTCCAGTTTAAGAATCCATTGTGGCCCTCGAGTCAAAAAGTTTGCCCACCCCTGCCATAAACCAATGTGCTTTCTCACTCTCAAAATGGTATATATGTTCTGAATCAGACGTTTTCCTATGGGAAATTGCTTGATAGCTATCTTTCATAGAAATTTTATAATGACAGTTTGTTTCTCCCAGGGATTGATTAGAAGGTGCTTAATAAATGTTACTGGAATGGGTAATTTATTTCTCCAACATCTCACAAGTGTAGGTTAAATTATTTCCATTTTCTGGGTGATATGTATAGATGTTATTACCTCAGACTGTAAATTATTCTTATCAGATTTCACAAAGTATTTACCTGGTGGCAGCTACTGTACTTAGATCATATCACATTAAAAATGCTGTCGTTTGTTAAAGTGTTTAAATTTAATTTTTTTATTCATGGTTGACTAAGTTTTAGAACACTTTCAATATGATGAACTTGAGGAAAATAAACATTGATTGCAAACAATTATCAGTACAAACTCAAGCTAGTATTTTACTGAGAGTTATTTTGTTGAGCATTGGTAGGTTCTATGGTTATGCCCTTGAACTGAAAGAGTTTAAAATTTTGGGGCATGTTTATTTAAAAATTCCTTTGGTATGGTTGAAACAGGGACCAATTTAGTGACTATATAGAGAATTTTATAGTATTTAACTTATCAGTAGTTAAAAATTATTGCTATCTTAACAAGCCTTTAGTGCACATGTGTCAAAATCAACAGCTCTTATTGAAACTAAAGTTGTCTTTATTGTAGGAAAGATAGTGAATAGGCAGTGCCTGAATGAATCTCCATCCCTACCAGATCCTTAACCTGGGGTCTCCACATGGACTTTTAAAGGGCTATAATCTCCTGAAATTATACACAAGTTTTTTTATATGCAAACATGGATTTTTTTCCCCCTGGAGTGAAGGGAAAATAATTTAAACAAAAATTTGAGGTCTTTTTAATGATTTGTTGTATGGAAAAATAACATGTTACTTTAGAATATTATTAATGGAGTTTTAAAAAAAATATATCTCTGGGGGTGGGAGGGGAAAAAAAAAACCTCTGGGTGATCAATCTTCCCAAGATAAATATGACTTCACATTGCAGTGATGAAGATGAAGCCCTGTACCAGAAGGTATCCTCAGAGCAGTGCCAGCTAGAGCATCTCGGGGACTTGCTGTCCCACTGCCAGGAATGTGGGTTGGCTGGTGACTTCTTCATCTTCTGCTTGAAGGTAAGAGCTACAGTACATGTGCAGTTCATGGTCAGCTTTATTCCAGGGTAGTATCAGGAGCCCCATTGAATTTCCAAGCCAGTCATAATCTTAGGTTCTAAAATTAGGGCCTGTTAGGATAAATAATCAGAGGATATAAGGGTAATTTATGTTTTAGGAGGTTTGGTAAAAAGAAGAAACCTACCCTCAGCAGTACACGTGTAACTGAACGACTTTGCAAGGTACTCTGCCCTGAAATTTTAGAGATGACCAAAGCAGAACTGTTGATCTATGAAAGGGTTAATCTTTGCTCTGTGTTCATAGTAAGAACTCTTTTGAAGTTAATAGCAGGTTTTACAGCTATAGAGTAATCCCTTATCCTTTCTGACTATTGTTTTGTCAGGTATTTAGAAAGGAGATTTAGCAGTGCTGCCTCTCTCATTTCATTTTGTAGCCGCTTGAAGACCTTCTCTGGGTTTGCGTCTTGGTGCTGGTGGCTGTCCTTCCTGCTGTCCTAATCTCCCAGCAGTAACCTGTACCCCATACTGTTACTCCTCATTCGCACTATTTGAGACCATAAGCCTCTGATTCCCTGTCTTCCAGCTCTGCCTTCTCCATTATTTCCCCTAAATAAAGTGCCTACTCCAAGAGAATGTTTGTGGAGTTTAAGAATGGTGTGGGTGTGGGAGAATACAAGGAGTGAAATAGGGCTAATAATTCTAGAATTTGAAGTTGGGGTACTTTTTTAAAAAATATATATATTTTATTGATTTTTTACAGAGAGGAGGGGAGAGGGATAGGTAGAAACATCGATGAGAGAGAAACATCGATCAGCTGTCTCCTGCACAAACCCTACTGGGCATGTGTCTGCAACCAAGGTACATGCCCTTGACCGGAATCGAACCTGGGACCTTTCAGTCCGCAGGCTGACGCTCTATCCCAGGGGTGGGCAAACTTTTTGACTCGAAGGCCACAATGGGTTCTTAAACTGGACCGGAGGGCCGGAACAAAAGCATGGATGGAGTGTTTGTGTGAACTAATATAAATTCAAAGTAAACATCATTACATAAAAGGGTACGGTCTTTTTTTATTTTTAGTTTTATTCATTTCAAACTGTCCGGATCCGGCCCGCGGGCCATAGTTTGCCCACGGCTGCTCTATCCACTGAGCCAAACCGGTTAGGGCTGGGGTACTTTTTTGATGCTTTCTCCTCTGCCACATTCACATCTACCCCCTCCGCCCAGCCCACTCATTGTAAATAACATTACAAGAATATATGTCCTCTTAATTTGACACTTTAAAAATTTTTATTTAAAAACGAAAAAAATGAAAGGTGTTTTTCGTTGTTGTTTTTTTCCCCCCCTTCTAAACAAAGGTTTTCCCACCTTGGAATTATTGACATTTTGGGTTGGATAATTTTTGCTGGCTGCAGGTAAGGGGAGATGGGAGGCCTTCTGGTGAGGATTGGGGGCTTCCTGTGCATTGTAGGGTGTTTAGCACCATCTCTGACCTCTTCCCACTAGGTGCTTGTACCACCCTCCAATTATGATGACCAAAAATGTCTCCAGACATTGCAAAATGTCCCCCTGGAGAGCAAAATTGCTTAGGCACAGTTGGGAAGCACTGCTCTAAACTGTCAGTTACTCTGTTAAAGCATTAATTGTTAACACATTGCGGACCAGTAGTTTTATTGCTAGCTTTACCTAGTGGCCAGATAAGTTTCTATTGAACGAGTATAAAAACTGTTTACATAAATGTTAAAGGCACGCTTTAAAATTAAATACCCATTGCATTTTGAAGTTATTTATTATATGTTCTTACCAGCTAATATCTTTTTAAAGTATGATACTTTGTAAAACACTGTGCAATATGAAGTGTCAGTTCTCCTGATCTGTTTAAGTAAGCTAAGGTTTTGCCTTCCTAAGGAAATCTGCAATGTGAAGAGTAGGGGAAAAGCCTACAAAACCCACAGTAATGAATTATGTATTGGTAGAAATTTAGTTCTAAATATCTTAGGGAAAAAGGGCTGTGGTGCTGAAAGCATCAAATAGTCTCTAAAGAGGGGTTGGAAATGTTATTTGGCTTTAGTTCAAGGAAGGCTAGTGATGGAGATCATAAAAATACTGGTGAAATAAGTCTTTCAAACTAGTTCTTTGTGTGTGTGTTTTTCATTATGAAGTTTTAGATGTTCATACACAGGGTATCATAGTATAGGTACTATTCTGCAGCTTACATTTTTACTCCACAGTGCTTTTGCGAGCTGTCTGTATTGATATCCACATAGACCTAGTTCATTTATCTCAACTGCTGCAATATAATAAACACATCACAATTTATTCATTTTCTTATCGCTGGACATTTTTGTTTCAAATTTTTGGCTATTATAAATAACTAGAGGCCTGGTGCACAAAAATTTGTGCACTTGGGAGGGTCCCTCGGCCTGGCCTGTGCCCTCTCGCGGTCTGAGACCCCTCAGAGAATGACTACCTGCTAGCTTAGGCCCACTCCCCGGAGGACTGGGCCTAAGCTGATAGTCAGACATCCCTCTGGCAGCCCAGGAGCCCTCGGGGGATGTCCACTTGACAGCGGGGAGCAGGCCTAGCTGCAGTCGGACATCCTTAGCACTGCTGAGGAAGCAGGAGAGGCTCCCACCACCAGCGCTGTACTGGCAGCCTTCATCCTGGCTTGTGGCTGAGCAGAGCACCCCTGTAGGAGCACACTGACCACCAGGGAGCAGCTCCTGCATTGAGCGTCTGCCCCCTGGTGGTCAGTGTGTGTCAAAGTGACCAGTGATTCCCAGTTGCTCTGCTGTTAGGGTCAATTTGCATATTACCCTTTTATTATATAGGATGCTGCAGTGAACACAGACTAGTCCTTTAAATACATTTCAAACTGAGTTTTCTAGCTGTTGTTGAGCCCTTTGTCCCACAGGCTTTCCCTTTTCTCCTACACTGACAGGAGTTGACTCATGTGGCTGTGGAAAATGAAGCAGAGTTAAAAACGCAGCACTTCTCCAGCAAAAGCCTCTTGGAATTAGAACAGCACCAGACTCTTCTGGTGGAAGGCCAGGAGCAGAAGCTGCTGGTACTGCAGCTGTTGGCTGTTCTGTGCGAGAGGATGTCTGAGCAGATATTCACAAACATCACTCAGGTCAGTGCCCGTCACATTCTGGATCCATTCTGGTTTGGTTTCTTTACATTCTTTCCAAAAAATGTTCAAAGAATGTTACTCAGAGTGTGGTTTGATGACACCTGCCTCAGTGTTACCTGGAATGCTGGTTAAACATGCCAATTACTGAGCCCACACTAGACCAAGAGGATCGACATTTTCACAGGTCCTGGGAATCGGCATGTTTATTAACAAACTCCTGAGGCGATTCTTATGTGCATATAACTTTAAGAACTGTTTTAAATGTTTATATGTTGTATCAGAGTGGTTTGAATTTCACTAGAGACTGGGCATCTGTGGTTTTTGTTGTTGTTGTTAATTCTCACCTGAACATATGTTTTCATTGATTTTTAGAGAGAGTGGAAGGGAGGAGGAGAGACAAAGAGAGGGAGAAACATCAATGTCACATCAATTGGTTGCCTCCCGCATGCCAGGGCCAGGGATGGAGCCTGCAACTGAGGTACATGCCCTTGACCAGGATTGAATCCGGGACCCTTCAGTCTGTGGGCTGACACTCTATCCACTGAGCCAAATGGGCTAGGACAGCATCTATATTTAAAAAATACATTTTTTTACTTTTATTATTTATTTAATTTCTTTATTGATTAAGTTATTACATATGTGTCCTTATCCCCTAAAAAACACATTCTTAATTGATTTTTAGAGAGAGAGGGAGGGAAAGGGAGCCACAGAGAGAGAAATGTGGATAGGCTGCCTCCTGCCCACGCCCTGCCTTGATAGCCCGCAAACTGGGAATCGAACTGGCAACCTTTTGGTGCACAGGATGATGCCCAACCAACTGAGCCACCCAGCCAAGGCTGGGCATCTGTATTTTTTAATGCTCTATGGATGTGCATCAAAAGTTGAGAATGATTAGAAACTCAAATTTAAGAAAACAATCATCTAGACTAGAATTTTACAGGTCCTCTAACTCACAGATTTTCTCCCTAATAGCCTGTGAAGTTTTAAGATTAAAACAAAAATGCTTTCAGAGTAGAGTAACTATGTGAATCAGGGCCTGAATTTTATTGGCTCAGACATAATTTTTATAGTTTTTTGGGTTTTTTTTTAATCCTCACCCAAGGATATTTTCTCCATTGCTTTTTAAGGAGTCGAAGTGAGGGGTGGGGGTGGGGGTGGGTGGAGAAACATTGATGTGAGAGAGACATATCGATTGGTTGCCTCCCACAGGAGCCCTTACCTGGCGGCAACCCAGGTGCATGCCCTTGACCAGGAATTGGAATCGAGCCTGAGACCCTTTGTTGGCGGGCGGATGCTCTAACCACTGAGAACACCAGCCAGGGCTTACCAGCTTTTTTAAAAATAGGAGATAAAAGTAATAAAGCATAAGCAGTGCAGGTGCCATATTATACCATTTTACCAGAATTAGTTGTTGCTTGGTGAATAGTCGGTTGTAAGATGGTATGATTGTCACGATTCTCCAGCTCTTTGTATCCTTCTCATTGTCATCTGCCTCGGGTGTTGCTAAGCAGCATTTCAGTACAGCTCCTGCTGAGAAAATTTGCAGCTGCCTGTCAGCTCTGACTTATCGTGACTGTTTAATGAGAATTATGGTCATGATTTTTTTTCTTGGCCTCTTATTCCTTCAGTTCATTGACCCTGAGTTATGTTACTCAGTGGGGTGATTTGTTTCTCTTGTGTTTATATCATTTCCCTGAAGACTTTCACATGCACATCTTATGTTTTTGTCTTAGGATGCTAGTTGGAAGGGGAAATGATCTAAAAATTTATATGACTTGAGCTTTTGCTCTTATCTCCCATTATTCCCAATTAAGGAACAATGGTTTGAGGCTGATACAAAAATGATTTGTCCCATTAAATTATCCTTCAGTTAAGGTTAAAATGTATCAGGACAAAAAGAAACAAAAAAATATTAAATTGCATTTAGTAGTCTTACTGCTAGTGATACTTTTGGTATGTTATTTTGAAATACACACATATGGATAAGTTATAAGTAATAAATATTATAGTAATTTGGTTAATATGATTAGGGACCAAAATCTTTAGTGTAAGAAACGAATTATAAATATAAAATCAAAGAACTTGAGTATAAACCCTAGTATATTGAATTTTGATTGGAAGTATGAGTGTGAACTCATGATTTGTTTTTCTCTTTTTGAAAAATAGATAATTCCTAGCTAGGTTCACTGTCAGTGCCAAGATGCAATGACAGCCCAGTAGCAATAAACATCATTTGTGCTGAATTATAGTTTCTTTCTTTTTTTAAAAAAAAAATTTTATTGATTATTTACAGAGAGGAAGGGAGAGGGATAGAGAGTTAGAAACATCGATGAGAGAGAAACACTGATCAGCTGCCTCTTGCACACCTCCCACCAGGGATGTGCCTACAACCAAGGTACATGCCCTTGACCGGAATCAAACCCGGGACCCTTCAGTCCGCAGGCCGACGCTCTATCCACGGAGCCAAACCGGTCAGGGCCTGAATTATAGTGTCTAAATACCATTTCCTACTAAAAGAACACAAAGCTTATAGGATTAAAGGTTTATTTGTGGTCTAGGGTAGGAATTGTACACTATAAGCCTCAGGGCATTTTATTGTACCTGAATATAAGGAAACTATGTGAAATTAATGAGTTCATGTCAATAATACTCAGGAGCCCATTTGAAAGGGCCATAGGACATTTTGAGTATTAAAAGGAATAATGCCTGCCATGGATGTAAGCACATCAAAGTTATAAAAATTCTAGTCCCTAAAAAAAAAAAAAAAAATCCCATATAGGACATCTTTGGAGATTGTTAGGGCATTACGCATTAACTTGTAAATTGATAAATGAAGGCAAAGAATAAAGCATTTATCTTGCTTTTCCTTGGGAACTGTATTTCAATGTAAGCAAATAGTTGATGAAGGAAAAATTTTCTTTATACAGGAATCACAGCTAAAAAATTCAAAGAACTAGAAAATTATTTCTTTCAATCCCCTAATGAAATAATGGGTCTAAGTAACAATCATCAATATCTGCTAAAATCATTAGGGATACTGTATAATGAATGTAATTAGGCCAAATACACCCAAACCATCTGATCCCCTCACCCCCGGCACAGCATTTTATTAAGAACACTTTGAGCCCTGGCCAGTGTTGCTCAGTTGGTTGAGCTTTGTCCCATGCACCAAAAGGTTACTGATTCCATTTCCAGTCAAGGCACAAGCCCTGGTTTTAGGCTTGATCCCCAGGAGGAGGCATGCAGGAGGCATACAGGATGTTTCACTCTCACATCAATGTTTCTCTCTCTCCCTATCCCTTCCTCTCTCACTAAAATCAATATAAACATTTTTTTTTAAAAAAAGAAAGCTTTCAAATTTGAAAGAATTTTATAGTGATTACTTACATATCCACTGCCTAGATTCTATTAGCATTTTATTATACTTGCTTTATCACATATTAATCCCTGTTTTCAACAGTCTGTCCACCTCATTTTTGATGAATTTCAGGGTTAATGCAAATATCAGTATATGCCTCCCTAAATATTTCAGTATGGACTGTTCATCTTAACATCACCATAGGTAGACAAGCAGACATTATGTGCCTCCTGATATAATAAAGTAGGACAGATGCAGCACCTCCTGGGAAGAGTTCTGACAAAATCCTATCTAATAATAGACAAATATGGTAAATGACTGTACCTTCACTACACTTCCCATTGGCTAATCAGGGCGATATGCAAATTAACTGCCAACAAAGATGGTGGTTAATTTGCATATGTAGACGCAATGCTGGGAAACGAAAGGGGAAGGACGGAAGGAGCCGTCTGCTGCTGACGGTGATCGGAAACCCAGGTGGCAGGCAAGAGCTGAGTGGCAGGGTACGGTCGGTAATCGGAGAAGCCGGGCTGGGCAGAGAAGAGGCAGCTGCCAGCATCCGCCTCTTCTTCCCCCCCCCCCCCCCCCGGGCCAGTGTTCGGAGGAGTACCTGTATTTTTTTTTCCAAAGTACCTGTATTTTTAATAATTTCTTGACATGGTAAAAGAATTTTACATTACGATCCAAGGGTGGTGGGGTGAGGAGAAGGAGCAGCAGAACAATCCAACAAACAAAAAGGGAAACAGAAATGCATGGTGGAAGGGATTTGAAGGGTGGGTAGGGGCATTGCCCAACTAAAATGCAATTGGTTTGTTACTGAGTACTATTCATGGGAAGACAGCATCCTGACTCCTTCTCTATACAGCATATTAGGAGTAAAAATGATGCATCCAGGTGGAAATATGATTAGTGGTTGGAAGACAGGGAAAGAAGAAGTCAGAAATAGGCACCGAGAGAGTCACTGGCTGGCTGGCTGCAAATACTGACTCTCCAGTAGTGATAGAATAAAAAAGTGGGGGATATCTCTGGAAGATTCAAGAGATAGGGGGAACTCTTCTATGGTTTTGACTTGCCCAGCAGATTTCCACATACACACGTGTACATGCCTGTGTTTGCATGCACACACATATACACATAACTGACTGCCCTCCCTGGAAGCACAGAAGAAGAAGAAGCCGCCAGAAGAAGAAGCCGCCCACCTTTGGTCCAGGCGCCAGCGCCTGCGGCTGGCTGCAGCCCAGGAGACGGACAAGCCACCCGCCCAAGGCCCCAGGCTGCAGCCACCCGGAGAAGCTGCCAGCCCTGTGGTCCAGGGCGCCAGCGCCTGTGGCCAGGGAAATAGGTTCCCTCTTCTCCTACTGCAGTCATTACTTCAATATTCCCCTTCTGAATTTCTCTCCTGTGCTGCAACCCAACTCCACTTTTCATCAGAAGGATACGGAACAGAGAGAGCAGTATTAAAAGCTTACATTTTTAAGCTGGTAAGGTTGGTACTTAAACATATAAATGGAAAACTAGAGTCCAAAGGCTATGAAGGACAGGGACAGCGCATGACCTATTATATCCAGCAGTCCATATGGGGACTGAAAACTTTGCAATGATGACAATTAGTGAAGATATGAATCAAATAAAATAGTTGACAGGGACAATTCTTCCATCTTTGAAAATATCTACATCAATTCTGTTTAGATTTTCATTTGCATAATATAACACATTCTGACAAGACCACCACCACCACCAATGTAGTCAGTGTTGTGCCGATAAATTTTTAATAACTGAGGGACACTCTCCCCCCCCCCCGCCCCCCGAGTGCACAAATTTTTGTGCACCGGGCTACTAGTAAATAAATAAAATAAATTCCCCAAAATGTGAATCTGAATCCAATCATGAAAACGCAGGACAGAGGAGCAAGTTAATGCGATGAGGAAGCAATTGGCCAAATACAGAATGTGGGAAATTCTACAGGACAGATGACCCAGTTTCTTTATCAAATAAATGGCACCAAAAAGGAATAGGCTGTTGTAGCTTGAAAGGGATGTATAACCAAATACAATGTGTGGATCCTGATTCAAACAAACCAAGACATTTTTGAACAGTCATGGACCAACTATTAGAAGATATAAGGGATTGTTGAGTGTAGTCATGATATGGTAGTAACATGCTCATTGTAAACACATCTCAACAACATAGAAGTACAATATTTAAAAATTAGAGATTTCTGATTAAAGATGGTGTGTCGAACACATGTGTTTATCTGCCTCCTCTGGAAACCACAAGGACCAGTAGAGCAGGAAAGGAGAAACGGTAAATAAAAGAGAATAACATTTGGAAACTGGAGAATAGTAGCTGATTTAGCAGTTTCAGAAAATGGAAAGCTAAGTGCCTGCATGGGAGAAGTCAAGAAGCAAAGCACTGTATTTCAATACAATTGTTTTGAAAAGAAAAAAAAAGAAGCAAGCTACCTCTCCCTGCAGAACCCTGGGAGGACTGGAGGCCCCAGATAAGCTCTAAAGATGGAGGTGAATTTAGAGCTTAAAATAGGTTGAAAGGCTGCACTAGCTTGGGTCGACCACTTGATTCCTTCCTCAACTTTGTACAACCATCCCCCATCCCCCAGCAAAAGATTGGAGGTTTATTCTTGAGAGAGGTTGAACCCAAGAGACTCAGAACTTGAGTGGTGTTAGCACACTGAAAAACTGGAGGATTAGGTTGACATCTACGTGCTCAGCAGTGAGGCCTCCAGCCCCCTTCCTCTCAGTTGCTAGAATGGTGGCAGCAGGTTTACACATCCCCTTAGGTTAGTGTGAGGATTAAGTGTGTCTATAACTGTGATATGTTCAGAATGGTACCTGGTAAGTAGTAAATGCTTAATGTTATTATTAAATAATTAAATTAGATTAACCTTTAAATAATTAAAGGTGGTTGTCTCTGGGCCAGAATCAGGTGGGAGTAGGACATTGCTGTTTTTCATAATAAACTTTCAGGAATATTTGGCTTTTTAAATTATGCATCTGTACAAAAAAATTTAAGGGAAAGGTAAAAGTCTCTCCCCCATCTCTGCAGCAGGCTTTAGTCATATGCCTATCCTTGTGGCTGGCAGCCCCACCAAAATCACAGGAAATGAGTAGAAGGGGGAAGAGCTGTTATCCAATGGGTATGGTGGTTTTGCTGTTACAAGAAAGTTTGCAGGAAAAGCTACTTCATAGATGACAATAGAGCTGATTATTACATTAACAGCTTCCAGGGTTTTATGTATGTATATACATATAGACAGATATAGAAAAGTTCCTTCTTAACAAAAATAGAAAGATGTTACTTGTTTTCCAACATATATAGTGGAGAGGAACTTAGAAAAAGTCAGAGGTTAGATAGTTCTTTTCCAGTAATTTAACAATAGATGTTCAGATACAGAAGCGTCCTATAAGCAAGGTGTGCTTTAGAAAACTCTTGAAAGGCAAAATGGGTAGCCCAAGATGCTCGATGAGAGTTTCTCTGAAAGGACCAGAGTCATTAACTCTGGCATCAATAGAGTCCTAGGCTAAGAGGGTGGTGAAACTTGCCATAGCCAGCATTGTTCATTTCAGTAGGTGGAACTTTAAATAATTTTTCTAAACTTCCTGCCTTATTCCAAAAGACAAGTGTTAACAAGCCACTTTTTTTTTTTTTTTTTTTTTTTTTACTTTAAGCTTGCAATAAAGATTCTAGTGTAGTGTGTAATTTGCCGAGGGAGTTGAACATGCAAGCTTGCATGGTATTCAGAGGCTTATTATGACCTATCTCAGCTGCCCCATTTTCAAAATGATTTTCCTCTTTTGAGCCATTAATCCTCAGTGTGTGTGTGTGCGTGTGTGTGTCCATATGTATGTGTGTGTGCATGTACATGTGTATGTATATGCGTATGCTGTCTTTTTTTTTGCATATGCTTTTATTCAAAGGCGTTTCTACCTTTGAAGGTGATTAATCAATGTGCAGTTAAAATTATGTGGATCAAGTTAGTTCCATTTAAGGTGTAGTAGATAGCCAAATGCGATGTAAAATACATGTGAAAGTCTTAATCCTTTAAATATATTTGATACTTAAAAAATGACTCTGGTTCATTTGTACAGATTGTTTGAGGACACTGGCTTCTACATAAAATTGAATGCCTCTTCCCCCATTCTTTGCTTAATTAGAATAAGACTGTTAAAATGACAGGGGTGAGGCCCTGGCCTGGTAGATCAGTTGGTTAGAACATTGTCCCAATATGACAAGGTTGTGGGTTCAATCCCCAGTCAGGGCACATGCAAGAATCAACCAATGAATGCATAAATAAGTAGAACAACAAATCGATGTGTGTTTTTTCTCTATCTCTCTCAAAATCAATAAAAAAATTTTAAAATTCTTTTAAAAAGTGAGTGGGTCCTAGCCAGTTTTGCCAGTGGATAGAGAGTCAGCCTGTGGACTGAAGGGTCTTGGATTCAATTCTGGTCAAGGGCACATACCTCGGTTATAGGCTCAATCCCTAGCCCTGGTGGGGGCTAGTACGGGAGGCAACTATTGATGTGTCTCTCTCACAGTGATGTTTTTCTCTGTCTCTCCCCTTCCCTTCCACTCTCTAAAAATCAATAGAAAATATATTCGGGTGGGGATTAACAACAACAACAAAAATAGTTGCTAGGACGAGGGGAAGATATTCTTGAGGAGGAAATCTCATTAGGAGAAGTAGATCGGACCTTCTAAGTTGGTCAGAAAGTAACAAATCCTTTTTCATTTTAATTTCCTGCCAAAATTCATGAAAAGTAAAGAGAGTTGGTTTAATACATTAAAACATTTGGGAAAGTTTAAATGGGCTTTCTCACTTATTGACCATATGGCCTTGCGGAGATAACCCCCTTAAGTCTCAGATTCTTCATCTCAAAATGAGGATAAGAGTAGTGACCTACTGGAGTTAATATGCGGCCTAAGTGACGTTGTGCATGTGAAACACTGAGCACCATGCCTGCTACACAGTAGTAGTTATTGTTGAAGGTTCTTGCTATCATGATGTTGATGTAGAAGAAGATGAAGATGTAGATGTAAGATGTAAAGAAAATGTTGAGATTTGTTTTCTTTCTCTCCACTGATTCTAAATCCCTTTTCTGTGGTAGGTGGTGGACTTTGTAGCAGCAACACTGCAGCGAGCATGTGCAAGCTTGGCCCACCAGACAGAGAGCACCGTGGAATCACAGACACTGAGCATGTCCATGGGGCTGGTGGCTGTCATGCTGGGAGGAGCTGTTCAGGTGAGTTGCAGACATGAGCCAAACTTGAATGGAGGGAGAAGCGAAAGAGAAGAGAAAAACCTATTGTTTCCCTTCCTTACCCTTGTGAGAAATAAGAATAGATATTGCACAGAGGAGAACCAGGATAAACAAGTCAAGTTGTTGGTGAGAATTGTCTCCAAAGTAAAGGACAAGAAAATGTGCACTTTCACTCTGTCACCTGCATAGTGGTCACCATCAGAAGGGCAGGGCCTTTCTGACCTGGCACAAGCTTGATTTGGAAACACTCAGCACAGTGTTTTGCATCCATGGTGAAAACTAAATCCTCTTACCCTCACTGTACTGGCTTCCAAAGCTGGTTCCTGCTGTGCCAGTCTGGGGAAACCTTTGTAACCTGCTGGTTGCTTAGGATCCCATCTGTTTTAAATAGTTTCATTTTAACATAGGATCCATTGTTCTCACATCATGTAACATGTTAAAGCTTTGTTTCCAGTGGATGTATCTTTTACATACTTAATTTTTAAAAAAATATATTTTATTGATTTTTTACAGAGAGGAGGGGAGAGGGATAGAGAGTTAAAAACATTGATGAGAGAGAAACACCGATGAGCTGCCTCCTGCACACCTCCCACTGGGGATGTGCCCGCAACCAAGGTACATGCCCTTGACCGGAATCGAACCTGGGACCTTTCAGTCCGCAGGCCGACGCTCTATCCACTGAGCCAAAACAGTTAGGGCATACTTAATTTATAATTTTTAAATTTTTTCTCTCAAAAGTATTTCTTATACACTTGCTTTGTGCCAGATACTGAGCTAAGGTGCTGGGAATACAACAGTGGACCAAGGAGACCTGGTCTCTACCTGCATGAAGCTTTCAGTCCAGTAAGGGAGTCAGATACCAAATAACTATCCAAAAAATATACATAGAATTGAATGAAGTGCTTTAGAAAAGTGGAAGGTACCAAGAGAACATAGCATCCAACCTAGGCCTGGGAAGGTCTCTACTGAGGATGTGTAAGTTTAAGGTCAGACTTGAGTGATGGATAGAAATTTGGGAGTACATGTAGTGCAGATGGAGGAAACTCTTCCAATTAAAGAAAACATTTGGCCGAAACCGGTTTGGCTCAGTGGATAGAGCGTCGGCCTGTGGACTGAAGGGTCCCAGGTTCGATTCCGGTCGAGGGCATGTACCTGAGTTGCGGGCATATCCCCAGTAGGAGATGTGCAGGAGGCAGCTGATCGATGTTTCTCTCTCATCGATGTTTCTAACTCTCTATCTCTCTCCCTTCCTCTCTGTAAAAAATCAATAAAATATATTAAAAAAGAAAAAGGAAAAGAAAAAGAAAACATTTGTACAAAGACCAGGAAGCAGGAAAGAGCTTGGTATACTTGAGACACTGATAGAAGGCCAGTATAGCTGGAAGGTAGAGACTGAGGGTCAAAGTAGTGTTAGACAAGGTGGAAAGGTATGCTCTAGCTAATTATTTCCATACTAGAGGCCGGGTGTGTGAAATTCGTGTACGGGTAGGGTCCCTAGGCCTGGCCGGCAATCAGGGCCGATCGGGGCCTTCAGGCTGCCAGCCGGGGCCTTACTTCGTTCCACGCCACCCCTTGGTGGTCAGTGCATGTCATAGCAAGTGATTTCCTGGTCTCCCAGTTGAACTCCCAAGGGGACAATTTACATATTAGGCATTTATATCCTATATAATAAAAGAGAAACATGGTAATTAGCGTACGACCGCTACCCTTCCCATTGGCTAATCAGGGCAATATGCAAATTAACTGCCAGCCAAGATGGCGGCCGACAGCCCGGCAGCTTAAACTGAACATGAGGCTTGCTTGCTTCAGTGACGGAGGACTCCAATGTTCCCTGCCTGCCTTGCCGGCCTCTGAGCCTGCAGTTTGAACATTGTAACAAATATAGAAGCTAAACAAAACCCCAGAAACCAGCTTTCAGCCAGCCTGGATCTCAGAGCTGGTGTTGATACAGAGTTTCGATTATAGAACCTAAACAAACCAGATACCTACTTTCAGCAGCTGAGGCCTCAGAGCTGGGAGCCAAGCCTCAGAGCTAAAGCTGGCCCAGAATTAAAAAAAAAAAAAAAAAAAGGAGTGGTTGGGAGCTTCAGTCCCAGACTGAAAACAGCCCTCAGCCCCTCACCCAGACTGGCCAGGCACCCCAGTGGGGACCCCCACCCTGAAGGGTGTGTGACCAGCTGCAAACAGCTATCATCCCCTCATCCAGGCTGGCCATGCACCCCAATGGGGACCCCCACCCTGATCCAGGACACCGTTCAGGGCAAACCAGCCAGCCCCCACCCATGCACCAGGCCTCTATTCTATATAGTAAAAGGGTAATATGCCTCCCAGCACCGGGATCAGCGGGGCCACGAGGCCTCCCGGCACCGGGATCAGCGTGATGGGGCAGCGCCCAAACCCCCTGATCGCCCTGCGGCTCTGTGTGTGACAGGGGGCGGGGCCACAACCTCCCTATCAGCCCTGCTCTGTTCCTGACAGGGGAAAGCGCCCCAACCCCCTGATCGGCCCTGCTCTGTGCCTGATAGGGGGGAGCTCCCCAACCCCCTGATCGCCCTGCGGCTCTGTGTGTGACAGGGTGCGGCGCCCCAACCCCCCCCATCCCACGGGCCCTACTCTGTGTGTGACGGGGTAGAGCCATAACCTCCCCATTGGCCCTGCCCTTAGTGTGAGAATGGCGGCTCTCCAAACCCCTGATCGGCCCTGCTCTGTGGGTTATAGAGGGCGGCGCCCCAACACCCCCACCCCACGGGCCCTGCTCTGTGTGTGATGGGGTAGAGCCATAACCTCCCCATCGGCCCTGCCCTGAGTGTGACAGGGGACGGTGCCCCAACCCCCCAATTGGCCCTACCCTGAGCGTGACTGAGGGTGGCATCGCAACCTCCCAATCTGCCCTGCTCTGTGCATGCCCGACCAGGGGCTGCACCTAGGGATTAGGCCTGCCCTCTGCCACCCAGGAGCAGGCCTAAGCCAGCAGGTCGTTATCTTCCGAGGGGTCCCAGACTGCGAGAGAGCACAGGCCGGGCTGAGGGACTCCTCCCCTCCCCCCCGAGTGCACAAATTTTTGTGCACTGGGCCTCTAGTGTATATATATGTATACACACACACACACACACACACACACACATACATACATACACTAGAGACCAAGTGCACGAAATTTGTGCATGGTGTGTGTGTGGGGGGGGGTTCCCTCAGCCCAGCCTGCATCCTCTTGCAGTCTGGGACCCCTCAGGAGATGTCCAACTGCCTGTTTAGGTCCGATCCCACTAAACCAGCAGTCGGACATCCCTCTTGCAATCTGGGACCACTGGCTCCTAACCACTCACCTGCCTGCCTGCCTCATTGCCCCAACCACTCGCCTGCCTGCCTCATTGCCCCTAACCACTTGCCTGCCTGCCTCATTGCCCCTAACCACTTGCCTGCCTGCCTCATTGCCCCTAACCCCTCTGCCTGCCTGCCTCATCACCCCTAACCACTTTGCCTGCCTGCCTGATCGTCCCTAACCATTCTGCCTGCCTGCCTGATTGCCCCCAACTGCCTCTGCCTTGGTCCTGCCGCTGCCATTTCATCCAGAAGGATGTCCGGAATGACGTCCAAAAGGTCTTTTGGCTGTCCGGTCTAATTAGCATATTACGTTTAATTATTATAGATTAGGTTAGGAGACTACAAGAAGGCAGAATGGGCTTAGTGCAAGTATTATGAAATCTAACCTGAAATCAGACTAGTATAGCTCTTAGCAATGAGTAGGGAACCCTTTGGGAATGGAATTTTGAGTTTGAGGATTCAAATTTGATACTGATTTTTTTTTTAATACCAATTCTTGATATGTTAGAATTTCCCATCTCTAACCTGTCCCAAATTGAAAAATAGAACATAGAAATCTCCATTTCCCTTTCTAAAAGCCTATTGTTGGGACTGGCTGTGTAAATTAGTAATATTTTAAGACAGTCTCACGATTTATGCAAATGTACATTCCTTACCTGTCCCTGCCCTTTCATGAGCTATCCTGACTCACTGATTGCATCCTGGCTTTCTCTGACTTTGCAGTTACTTAAATTTAAATTAACATGAACACATCACCCTTATACTTTTGCTCTAAATCTAATCTTTTTCCCCCCGTTTGGTTTGTGGATTTACTAGTATAAGTGGCTTCTAGAGTAACGCTGGGTTTTCTGTCTGTGTTGGGAAAAAAATGTCACGATTCTGAATTACGTTTTCAGATAACTATTGTCAGGTTTAGGGTTTTTTGCTTCAGAGGCTAGAAGATTGTACTGTACCTATTCTCAATTAGGATTAATTATTTTAACTAATGAAACAGTATCTAGTAGCATTTGAACCTTCCTTTTTTTTCCATTCTAATTTATGTAATTAAGGTAATCATTAGAACATAGTGACTGGGAAGAGGAGTTAATTATGAGAAAGTGTAGGTTTAAGACTTCTAATAAGACAACTGTAACTCCAAACTAACTTTCTAAATTTCAGGATTGGTCATCAGTACAAGTAGTATGATGCTGGGAACTTCCCTGTCCCCTCAGGAAGCAATTTTTGCCTGATGCTTTCTGGCCTGATGGGTCCTCTGAGCTCTGAGGCTCAGGTGGTGAGGCTGGACTTGAATCCAGATCTTGAAATCTCATACCACATTTTCTAAGAGTATCGTGGAATGAACTTATTCAAGAAATATTTATCAAGTGCCTCTTGGCCCTCATGGACTTACCTTTTAGTAGCTATGATTAATCTGATGAATTCTTATTTTTTTAAAAAGGTTCTTATTTTTATATTTTATGTTTTATATTTTATATTTCAAGTATAGCTCACCATAAAACAGGGCATACTGCATGCTGACTTAGAACAAAAGTAAAAATACTACTGGCAAATAAATTCAGTGCCATTATGTTAATAAGGATACAGGTATGTAAACTAAAGGATCCAGGTCAGCTAAAGATCTGAAGAAATACAGGTGATATCTGGAAATGAGAACATAAAAAATAAATGTATTTTTCAGAATTGGGAATTTTTAGGTCAGGATTTTATTGCTGGGAGAGACCGTGCGATTCTTCCAAAACAGTGATTCTCACTGGAGCAGAATGAGGCAGGATGAGGGTATGCCTGCCCCAGAGGGGAGCTGTGCAAAGTCTCAGGTGGGGCTTTTTCATTGTGCAGTTCCCTCCTCTGGATGTCATTCTCAGATGCTTCCCTTAGAAGCACCTTCCTATCACCCTCAATCCTGGCCCCGCCAGTCCAACCCCCAGTTCTCAAATTGAAAATTTGCAGAAGTTTAGAACAACTCACCATCTAACTGAATCACTCCTGACACCCTGAGGAAACTCAGAGTTGTGGGCTGACATAGCTCTGCTCATTCCATTCCTGAAGCATTTCAGAAACTCTGGAAGCCAGATAAAGGAGTCTGTCATTGTGGGCTGCTCCTTCCGGCCTCAGGGCTTTTACACAGAATTCTGTGCTGACTATCAGTGACAGTGGAACCCGGGGCTTCATGTCAGGTCTCAATCTTGATGGTAGCCCTAGATGACCCCTGAAAAGTAATTAACTATGTAGTGCCTCAGTTTTCTCATCTAATTAAGTGAATATTACTTTATACCTCGAGATAGTTTTTTAATAGTTATGAACAAATAGTTGATACCTGTAGCCTTAGATTTCCCTCATTTTTTGAATAGTGGGGAATCTATAGGCTTATGAAGCTGAGGGTGTGCATTGCTTTGATTACCTTATCAACTATTTGATTCAGAAAACACCTACTTGCCCCTGTGATTAAAGAAGTTACCTAGTTTAATAGGATGAATCCCCCAATAACTAAGAAATTTGAAAACAGGGAGAACAGATGCTTTTTTTTTAATACACAATTTTTTAGAGCAGTTTTAGGTGCACAGAATAATTGAGCAGGAGGTACAGAGATTTCTCATGTACCTGCCTCCCCCACTATCAACATCATGTAATAGAGTGGTACATTTATTACAGTCGATGGACCTACACTGGTACATCATTATCACCCAAAGTCTATAGTTTACTTTAAAGTTCACTCCTGGTGTTGTATACTCTCTGGGTTTGACAAATGTACAATGACATGTATCTACCACATTAATAGTTTCACTGTCCTACAAACCCTCAGTGCTCTGTCTATTCATTCTCTCCCCCCCCCCCCCCAACCCCTGACAACCACTGATCTTGCTACTGTCCCTACAGTTTTGCCTTTCCCAGAATGTTACATGGTTGAAAGCATACACTATGAAGCCTTTCCAGACCGGTTTCTTTTACTTAGTAATATGTATTTAAGGTTCCTCCACATCTTTTGTGGTTTGATAATCCATTTCTTTTTAGTGTTGAATAATTTCATTTCTAGTAGGTGTATAGTGGTATCTTGTTGTTTTAATTTGAAATTCCTTGATATAGGATATTGAGCATCTCTTCATATGCTGTATACCTGTGCATCTTCTTTGGTGAAGTATCTATTGAGGTCTTTTACCCATTTTTAATTGGGTTGTTTGTTTCCTCATTGTTGAGTTTTAAGAGTTCTTTATATATTTTGGATAAATGTCCTTTATCAGATATGCCTTTTGCAAATATTTCTTCCTGGTCTGTGGCTTGTCTTCTGCAATGTCAAGAACAGAAGTTTTTAATTTTAATGAAGTCCAGCTGATCAATTATTTCTTTCTTGGGTTCCTTTTCTTTGATATTTAATAGAAAAAAGTCATCTCCATACCCAAGATCATAACGATTTTTCTCCTATGTTATATTGTAGGAACTTTATAGTTCTGCATTTTACAGTCTATGATCCATTTTGAGTTAATTTTTGTAAAGGTGTAAGGTCTGTGTCTAAATTCTTTTTTTTTCTTTTCCGCACATGAATGTCCAATTATTCCATCACCATTTGTTGAAAAGCCTGTCTTTTCTTCATTGTATTCCCTTTGCTTCTTTGTCAAAGATCAGTTCACTATATTTATGTAGGTCTATTTCTGGGTTCTCTCTCTTTTCCGTAGGTCTATTTGTTTTGTATTGTATATATTTTTTTAAAGAAATTGTATATAATAGAAATGAAAAAGAGCCCGTGTACTGTGGATATTCCCATTTCAGATGCATAAAAAAAACACACACACACAAAGATCCATGATACTACAGAGGTGCTGAATGACGTTTGGCATAATGATAGTACTAGCAAAATTATTCTAAAATGTCGTTCAGTTCCACATAGATTCCTGATAAAATTGACCCTTTTCTTAGGTAACATATACCTTTACTCTAGACACACATGTTCTCTTCCTTAAGATACAGTAACACAAAAATGGTCATTTGTTTTACACATGAAGATGATCTGACATGTTGCAGAACTAGAAATTCCACTTTATGCCAAATTTGCATTAGTTTCTAATTGTTTAAACAAAGAATTCTGAGGAGAGTGTGTGGTGAAATTCTACAGGTACAAACCTGTCATGTGCCTCAAGTTTTCACTTAATTTGGAGGAAAGTGGTGGGGAAAGTGAGCAGTAACAATTTGTGGACTTAACAGTATAAAATGAGAACATTATATTGGTCCTGCAAAAACAGTTAGTTGGTTAATTGGTTGTTTGTTGGATAATGAAACAAATGAATGAATAAGTAATAAATATTCTGCCTTGTTCTAAAAAGGGTTTAAGAATTGAAATATTTTGCCCTAGCCGGTTTGGCTCAGTGGGTAGAGCATCATCCCACAGACTGAAGGGTCCTGGTTTGATTCCAGGCAAGAGCACATACCTTGGTTGCAGGCTTGATTCCCAGCCCGGGTCATGTGCCTATGGGAGGCAACCGATCAATGTCTCTCTCACATTGATGTCTCTGTGTCTCTCCCCACCCCTTCCACTATCTCTAAAAAAAAAAAATCAGTGGATAAAACATCCTTCATGAGGGTTAACAAAACAAACAAAAACAAAAAACTGCAAGGTTTTCAAATCATCAGGGCCTCATGAAGCCTCATATGATAATTTCCCCAGTATTTTCAAATAGAAAAAGATCACAAGTGATTCTTGTTTTCTGCACTGACTGCACATGTACCTTCCCTAGTGAGGACTATGAAATTATTAGAACAAAGCTTCTGGAAAAAATAAAATCTTATATAATTTTCACTCCTAATTTCTAGCAGAAATTCCCTTTAGCCAATTATTGTCCCATTCCTTTCCGACCTGTGGTGCCACTGTATGCTACCTAGCCTCTTTAGATCATTTAGTTAAGAACATTTGTTCAAGTGAGACCATGTAGGATATTAGCCAGACTTGTTGAGTTCACATCTTACCATATGGCCTTGGACATGTTACTTAACTGTACTGTGCTTCAGTTTCCTCCTATTTAAAATATAGATAAAAAACCTCACCTGAAACCTGTATGATCATGTTGACCAATGTCACCCCAATAAATTTACTAAAAAAATAAAATGTAGATAATCATTGTAATTAGATCATAGGGATATGAATGTGTGTTTTGTTTATCGTATTTATTTTTAAAACCTTTACATAGTACTTACTATGTGTCAGGCGCTAAGTACTTTGCTAATAGGAACTCATCTTTTATGGCAAAAGGTACATTAAAAATACAATAAAAGTAAAATATACATTAATCTGGAAAATAATTTTATCATATAATTGGGTGTTAAAATCTGACTTGGGCCCTAGCCAGTTTGGCTCAATGGATAGAGAGTCCTGGATTCGATTCCAGTCAAGGACACGTACCTCAGTTTGCAGGCTCCTCCCTGGTCCAGGCCCTGTTTGGGGCTCATGCAGGAGGCAATCAGTCAGTGTATTTCTCTCACATTGATATTTCTCTCTGTCTTTCCCTCTTTCTTTCCCTCTTTCTAAAAATCAATGGAAAAATATCCTTAAGTGAGGATTTAAAAAATCTAATTTGGTAAGAATAGCTGTAGAGATAAACAGTTTAAGGGGTAAGTGGGTACAAAGGATGTAAATTGTAAACAGGCTCTTAACAGAAAAGGAAACGCGGCAGCCAATAAACATGGAAGGATGTTTAGCAGCACTATTAGTTTGGCTAATGCAAATTAAAACTATAAGATGCCATGTTATGCTCATCAGATTATAAAAATTAAGAGCAATAGTCTGCATTGCTGATGTATTTATTAACTTAGAAAAGGACCTATATACATGGTAAGTATTCAATAAATGTTTTTTGTTATAATTACTCAACAGTGGCTGTTAGTGCCAGACTCAGGCTACCTGCTGATTACACCAGCAACCAGATTTTCTCCCCACCCCTTTCACTCAGGATGTGTTGCCTTATGTTCAAGTGATGTTAACATTTGCCATTTTTCATTTCATTTTGTAGTTGAATTCAAGTGATTTTGCTGTCCTGAAGCAATTGCTGCCTCTGTTGGAGAAGGTCTCCATCACACACCCGGACCCTGTTATCCAAGAACTTGCTGCTGATCTCCGCATCACCATCTCTACCCATGGAGCCTTTTCTACCGAGGCTGTCAGTGTGGCTGCCCAGAGTACCCTGAACAAAAAGGACCTAGAAGGGAAAATAGAAGAGCAGCAACAAACCAGTCATGAAAGATACACTGATATGTCGCAAAACCATCTCGAACAACAGCAAAGCCACGAGAAACCCAATCAAACTGGCCTGAAGTCTAGTGCTCCGTTCATTCCTCAGGAGGTCAGTGAGTCCAGCACTACTGCAAACCAGAAATCTGGAAGCATAACCACAGAACAGCTCCAGGAAGTTCTTTTATCTGCTTATGACCCTCAAATTCCAACACGGGCTGCTGCCCTGCGGACTCTTTCTCGCTGGATAGAACGGAGGGAAGCAAGAGTCCTTGAGGTGCAAGAGAAGCTTCTCAAGGTGAGGAGAGCATCCTACAGAAACACACACGGGTGGGGCAGCTTCCCAGTGTCTTACTGTGTATCAAGTCCTGTCCTGGATTACTTGCAGGGAACTTGTAATTGTCTGAGGAGGTAAGACTTAGACACAGGAGAGACCCAGATAACCACACAAGGCTAAATTGAACATGAACAGAGTACCAGAATTTTTACAGGCAAGAAATACCGTGGACAGTCAGGAAAAGGAGAGAGTTGAAATCTGGAGGAAGTATCTCTTGATATGGCCTTAACAAACTAGTAAAGTCTGAGCAGGTGAAAGAAGAGGGGCTGGAACAGCATGAGCAAATTCCCAGAGATGGGAAAGTACCTTTCTGGTAAATAGACACTGTGACCAGCCAGATAAACCACCTGTTTTCTCTGGATCCCTTTTAAAGGGGCATTAGAACTGGGTCTGCTCCCCTCTACTCCCTCCATCACAGTGAAAAAACACACACGTTGTTCTTTACATCATAGATTTATGTGGGAGAACATATATGCTTAGCTGGGGATCTTTTCTCTTTGTGGAAATTATCCTGACCTCAGTATGAGTTAAGAGCAAATGATCTAGAGCAGCAGTCGCCAACCTTTCGGACCTCATGGACCACCAGTGGTCCGCGGACCACCGGTTGATGACCACTGATCTAGAGACTACTGACCAAATTCTAGATCATTTTCTGGACAAGTCACTTAAACTTTCTGAGCCTCAATTTCTAAATTGTTAAAGTGAGGGTCCACTTTATGTTGAAAGATTTAAAATAAAATCGTCCATGTAAAGCACTAATCATAGTGACAGGCACATAATGAGCATCAAATAAAGGTTAGCTGTTGTTATTATCTCTTCAATATGGTTAAGCCATTAGAGTAAGAATTGTAATTCTGATTGAAACCATTTATTTTTAGCCACTGAAGTATTAGAATCAACAGTATAATAATAATTGCTATTTATTGAGACAGGCCCTATACCTTTCAGACATTGTCTGTAGTCCTCACAACAACTGCAATATTGGTATTATCCCCCACTTTGTAGATGAGAAAAGCGAGGAATGGAAATGTGCCAAGGATCTGTTGTCATTAAAATATTGCTGAAAATGTTAAATTTTATATCTTCTTTGAGTAATCATTAAAAAAAAAATCCCTTCATACCCCTATTTAGACGGTGAATTCAGTGAACATCTTTGGGATTTTTAAAAATTCATTTAATCTTCATCTGCTGTACATAATAGGTCATCAAGGTCCTGTCAGTTCTTTTTCCAAGAAACCTTTCAAATCAATCTCTTCCTCTTTATTCCCATGGCCATTACCTTGGATTAAGCTTCCTTTACTTCATACATGATCCCCACCCCTTCCAACCTGGCCATCTTCCCAAATGAACTAATCTTAGGCTTTCCCTAACATGCTGCACATGCAGAGACCAGCAGCATTAGTTGATATCAAGAATCGCTGGTACAGGGATGCATTACTACACATGGAACAGGCACCCCAGTCTTCCCCTAGACACCAAGCAGGAGGCACATGGGCACATGGCCACTGTCTTTCTCTTGCCCTCACATTAGGGCCTAAACCCAACATGTCACTGTCATGTCTTCTGGATAAGCAGTACCCATAGCAGCTGACACGCCCTGATGTGTTCCTAAATTGTAAGATGTGTTGAGAGTCATTTGTTACTAATGTCAATTGAAGTGCTGAAATTTGGAAAAGATTTTAAAACATAAATTAGAACAGATTTAAAGTTATCCCAGTAATAATGTTTCTGTCACTTATATTTTGATATGCTTTCTGAGTGTAAGAAAAAAGGATCAAATTACAGCAAATGTGCCATCAACTGGACATAACTCCAAACCTGGCCTTTTGTGTGTCATGCCTATAGTCTGTCATGTCATATTGAGAACGTTGTCCACCGTGAGTTGTGATGGGAAAAATGGTGAGGACTGCTCCCCCAGATTCTGGTTTCCAGGCCTACTCCTAGTGTATGCTTGACTACTTATCTTAATCATTACCCTTTCTTAATTTTTATAAAAATGGGACTTCAAACTTATACAGTGTTTTCTCCACAAGACTTTAAAAGTCAGACCAATGTCTAGCTATAAGACAAATAAGAAGCATAGCATTTGTTCTTTTGAAGCTGCTCTTTGCGAGTCATATCACTGCTGTATTTTGTGGTTCCAGATATTCTTGGAGAACTTGGAGCATGAAGATGCCTTTGTATATCTGTCTGCTATCCAGGGTAAGTTAGTCCTCATTTAAGAACTCTGAATCTGTGGGCCAAAGAGTTTGTCATGTATATTTGCACAAAATCTCTAAAGTCATGGAGCTGCAAGGCTGCTAATCATTCTGTGGCTCTGCTAAACATGTTCCTGATTGTCCCTGGACGGGTGGCCTACCAGGGCATGTTCCCATGGTGTAAGAGAAGGTCAGAGAGCAGAAGTATAAGAGAGCAAGAATAGACTTGAGAGACCTCTTCAGGCCTAAGCTTGGAACTAGAATCCTATTGCTTCTGCCTCATTCTGTTGACTAAGGCAAGTTATGTGGTCTAATCCAAAAGTTAAAGGGTAGAGAAATATTCTCTGTCCCTTTAGTGGGATAAACTGCTAAATCACAGGGCAAAGGGCATGGATGCAGGAAGGGGTGAAAGATTGAAGCCAGTAATGCTGTGTTCTGTTTATCTGCAAAAGGCAAAGTTCTCTGTGAGCACAAAGGCATATACGGCTACTTATTTTGTGGTATAATTTGAGTATAATTGGCTCTCTACAGAGCTAGAAGTTGAAGCTTAAGAAAGGGTACAAAGGGGAAATTATACAGTGATGAAGGCCTTGGGATTTACTCTTTATTCAGCAAATATTTATTGTGCACCTATTATATACAAAACTAGAGGCCCGGTGCATGAATTCGTGCACCAGTGGGATCCGGCTAGCCTGCCCTGATCAGGTCAGCTGGTGGGAGGAGCTGTGGGCGGTTGGCGAGCCAGCCCCACACCCTGATCAAACTCCTGGTTGAACTCCCATTAGCACTCCTGGTCAAGGGGACAATTTACATATTAGCCTTTTATTATATAGGACATTTGAACAGTGAGTTGTTGTAACTAGGTTAAAAAGCAAAATGATAACCCAAAGAGGTAAAGGATAACTATGTGAGAGCAGAAACTGAAAGAGTAGAAGGTTTCAAGAGAGAAAATCATTACCCTCAGCTGAGAAGCTGAAGAGTCCAGGAACTGTGATAAGTCTGGAGGCCCGATAGAGCTCAGGAAGCCACATGACAATCATGGTACTTATTGGAATTAAATAAATCAATGAAGTGCCTATGATTAAAATGCCTATAATGAGTAAGGCTCAGAAAAAGGTCATCTTGTACTTTTCCTGAGAAATTGTAATACTGTAAAGATGTGAAGATGTTTCTCATTGATTTTTTTTTTTAGGTCTGGGTTTTTGGAAGCCTCCTTGTGTCATTGTAATGTGGCAACTTGCTGTTTGGAATAAACTTCTTAGCTGATTAACTCGCTGAGCTCATTAGCCCCGAGGGTCTGCTATAAAAATCACAACTGTTGGTTTTGTGTTTGTATTTAGTAATTTTAATTGGTGTGCTAATCAGTTAGTAGCTAATTTGGTGATGAAGAACATGGGAGGTAGAGGTGTAATTTCTGTTCTCAGCTCCCCTCGATGGGCAAGTTTGAATTAATTGATGTTTTTGGTGTTTGTAACATACACTTATAGGCCAAGGCCTTAGGTGAATTTCCCATTAAGAAAGGAAAGAACTAAATTTTCCCACCTGTGTTGCCAATGTCCTTTGCCCAGGCCTAAAGCACTCCAGGAGCCAAGCCATTCTGGACTTCCAGTCAGACAAGACCAGCCCACTTGTAAATGTCCTGCAGTATTAGGAGCTCTTGGCTGTGGTTCCAGTAGCATTAGTTTGGGGGAGTGTGTGTGTGCATGTTTAATATTTTCCTTTTCTAGGCTGCCTAAATGGCTCCATTTGAAAGTTACAATGTACCTTTTGCTTAATTTATTGATATTTTGTATTTCTTTTTTGTTTTATCTTTGGATTTTTTTTTTGTAATTTCTTACCACTTT
The DNA here is from genome assembly GCF_964212035.1 of Myotis nattereri. Taxonomy (NCBI): domain Eukaryota; kingdom Metazoa; phylum Chordata; class Mammalia; order Chiroptera; family Vespertilionidae; genus Myotis; species Myotis nattereri. Next base: position 14,256,646 of record NC_138090.1, read on the forward strand.
GCAGTCTAGGCATAGATTAGAGGAGAAGTAAATAAGATCACTCAACAGATATTTATTGATGCCTGATATAGGAATTTCTTATGTGTGAGTTAAATTTTAATTTTATGGAAGATTGTCTACATCTCCTTTTAGCCCTCATAAGAAAGTGATGGTTGATTTAGTTCTCATGGCAGTAGCCCCCAGGTACTCAGCAGCTTCTGCAGGCAGAGAATTATATACCAAGTAGCTGAGTTTCAGTTACAATCCAGAGTTTATAAACGGAAGACTTAATCTTAGACTATTACCATTAAGTGTCTCCCCTTTTTAGACTCCTTATATATTCTTTTGCTCATTGTTTTATCATTATTATTATTACACAAGTTAATATATTATTTTTTAATCCTCTCCTGAGGATATTTTGATACTCTTTTTTAATTGAGTTTTTAAAAAGAGAGGAAGAGAGAGAGAAACCAAGATGGCAGCATAGGTAAACACCGGAAATTGCTGCCTCGCACAACCACTTCAAAAATACAACTAAAAGACAAAACAGACATCATCCAGAACCACAGGAAGGCTGGCTAAGTGGAAATTCTACAACTAGAAGGAAAGAGAAAGGCACACTGAGACTCAGAGGAGGTGTGGAAGTGCAAGGTATGGAGGCACACGTAGAAAGGGCTGGCAACTGAGGACGTGGTTGTCTTTTTCAATCTGGAGGGAGTCTCAAGCTCCCGACTTCTCTGAACTCCAGTTCTGGGTGAGTCTCTGGGGACCCAGACTCATACGGGGAGAAACTGGACTGTCTGGCAGCGGGCAGAACTTGAGGGCAGCTTTCTCTCAGAGGTGCTTGCAGCAATTACCAGGACACTGAGACCCAGGGGCCTCTTAGGGTAGGACTGAGGATCAGCCATAGCTGTTTGCTCCGCCCTGTTGATTCCCTGAGACCCCGCCCCACCCAAGCTGCGACAGAGGCTTTTGCATATGAATGCCCTGGCCCTTCACAAACTGAAAATTACCTAACAAATTGCAGCTGGGTCAGAGAGACCCAGAACATCCAAAAGAAGGCCCAAGGCCCCACAGCAGCTTGCATTGCTTCACAGTTGGGCCTCATCTGGGCACCTCCAAACCACAAACAAGGAAGAGGAATCTGCAGATCTCTCGGTAGTTCCTGCTGGGTAGCCTCAGGCAGAGGCTAAATTAGCACCTCCTTAAAGATCCAAGAGCCCGTGTATCCCGTGGTCAGATTGGGACCATCCAGATTACAACTCCTCAGATCTACAAGGGACACACTCAGGGGGCAGACTCAGTGAGCACCAAAGCCTTACTGAAGCAAGTCTTGCCCAATAAGGGTGTCTTCAGCACTGAAGTTCTCCCACTATAGACACAGCTGATCCTCACAGCCAATTGGCCTGGAGGTCAATTCCTTCCAGTGATACCAACAACAATCAAGGCTTAACTACAACAAGACTGTGCACACAGCCCACAAGGGGGTGCACCAAGAGTGTCCATCTCAAGTAATTGGGGAGGCTGAGCCACTGGGCCCTATAGGACACCTAGCACACAAAGCCACTCTATCAACGCAGGGAAGCAGCCAAAATGTGGAGACACAGAAACAGATCACAAATGACAGAAATGAAAGAAAGCAAACTACCGGATATAGAGTTCAAAACCACAGTTATAAGGTTTTTCAAGAATTTTCTAGAAACTGCTAATAAATTTAGTGAGACCCTCAAGGATATGAAAAAGGACCAACTAGAGCCCTAACCGCTTTGGCTCAGTGGATAGAGCGTCGGCCTGCGGACTGAAGGGTCCCGGGTTCGATTCCAGTCAAGGGCATGTGCCTTGGTTGCGGGCACATCCCCAGTGGGGGGGATGCAGGGGGCGGCTGATCAATGTTTCTCTCTCATCGATGTTTCTAGCTCTCTATCCCTCTCCCTCTCTGTAAAAAATCAATAAAATATATTTTTTTAAAAAAAGAAAAAGGACCAACTAGAAATTAAGCATACATTGACTGAAATAAAGAATAATATACAGAGATCCAACAGCAGACAAGAGGATCCCAAGAATCAAGTCAAAGATTTGAAATATGAAGAAGCAAAAAATACCCAACCAGAAAAGCAAAATGAAAAAAGAATCCAAAAATATCAAGATAGTGTAAGAAGCCTCTGGGACAACTTCAAGCGTACCAACATCCGAATTATCGGGGTGCCAGAAGAAGAGAGAGAGCAAGATATTGAAAACTTATTTGAAAAAATAATGACAGAAAACTTCCCCTACCTGGTGAAAGAAATAGACTTACAAGTCCAGGAAGCGCAGAGAACCCCAAACAAAAGGAATCCAAAGAGGACCACACCAAGGCACATCATAATTAAAATGCCAAGAGCAAAAGACAAAGAGAGAATCTTAAAAGCAGCAAGAGAAAAACAGTCAGTTACCTACAAGGGACTACCCATACGATTGTCAGCTGATTTCTCAACAGAAATTATGCAGGCCAGAAAGGAGTGGCAAGAAATATTCAAAGTGATGAATACCAAGAACCTACAACCAAGATTACTTTATCCAGCAAAGCTATCATTCAGAATTGAAGGTCAGAGAAAGAGCTGCGCAGATAAGAAAAAGCGAAAGGAGTTCATCACCACCAAACCAGTATTATATGAAATGCTGGAAGATATTTTTTAAGAAGAGGAAGAAAACGAAAAAGGTAAAGGTAAAAATTATGAACAACAAATACATATCTATCAACAAGTGAATCTAAAAATGAGAATAAAAAATCTGATGAACAGAGTAAACTGGTGAATATAATAGAATCAGGGGCATAGAAAGGGTGTGGACTGACAATTCTCGGGGGGGAAAGGAGTGTGGGGGGTGTGGGAAGAGACTGGACAAAAGTTGTACACTTAATGGATGAGGACAGTGGGGGGGGGGTAAGAGCAGAGGGTGGGGTGGGAACTGGGTGGAGGGGAGCTATGGGGGGAAAAAAGAGGAACATCTGTAATAATCTGAACAATAAAGATTTATTTAAAAAAATAAAATGTTAAAAAAATAAAATAAAATAAATAAAAAGAGAGGAAGAGAGAAAGAGAGAGAGAAGGAAACATTGATGTAAGAGAAACATCAATTGGTTGACTCCTGTAGGTGCCCCAACGAGGGATCAAACCTGCAACCTAGGTTTGTACCCTGAATGGGAATCGAACCTGAAACTTTTTGGTGTATAGGATGATGCTCCAACCAACTGAGCCACCCAGCCAGAGAAGTTAGTATGTTCCTATTATTTAAAAAAATTTTAAATGACAAGGAAGTATAAAAGGTAAAAAGTACAAGTCCTATTTTCAAAAATTGGAGTTAAAATATGTCCTTGAGAGTCCCATAATTTATATTCCATGTTTTGGGCATTTTCACATTTCAGTTTTAAATAGGTGTTTAGTAATTAATGTGATGAGTAAATAAGTGGTATTCTTAAATAAGATATAATAACCAGGTTATTTATCGTAGTGTGGATCTGCTATGTGTCTACTCAGTTACTTTCAGTTATTTAAAGGACATTTTGAAAGCAACACCAGAGACAGCTGCATTTCAGGGATCCAAGTGATCCCCATCAGTGTCAAAAGGATCTCTGGGTAAAACTACCAGGCTCATTGAAGAAGAAAGAAAGAAAAAAACACAAAACCCCTAGGCTCTGAGCCAAGCATGAAGGTGGAAGGAAGCCAGTGTGTGTAGTGAGGAGAATAGACATCTTGACCTGCCCAAACAAGTCGCACTAACTCTTCCACCTCTTCCTTTCAGAAAAGAGTTTCCATTTCTGACAAAAGAGCCAAGGAAAGGAAAGGCAAAGGGCCCGAAGGGGGGAAGGTAGACACAAGGTGAAATTGTTTTTACAGCGTTTCAACTGGGCAGGATTACAACTCTTAACTTGTCAGAGACTGAACTCCCTATCTCATTCTCAGATTTCTACCTCAAATAAAGTAAGTTGGGAAACCATTAACTGAAATAATTCTATCCCTTGAAGGACCATCTAATTGGATCTGGCACTGAAATTTGGAATGCAGCCCTGTGAAGTTTATCATCTCCATTTATGTCCTTGACATGGGAAGATTTCTTTTATGTCCTAACCTGGTTTCTGTACCACCTAATTAACGAGTGAGCATGGAGCAGATGCCTCTCAGACATGCTATCTCAGTAAATGCTTGAAGTAGTTATGGGAAGTAGACATTATCCCCATTTCTAAAACTTCTTATGGGAGATACAATCTACATACCTAAAATTCACCAATTTAAAATGTGCAGGTCAGTGGTTCTCAGTATATTTAGAAAGTTGTGCAACTATCACCACTACCTAATTTTAGAACCTTTTCATCATCTCAAAAAGAAACCTGGTACCCATTATCAGTCTCTAGTACTTCCAACCCCCCGCCCCCCCCCCCCCCAACCACTAATCTACTTTTTGTTTCTATGGGTTTGCCTATTCTGGACATTTCATATAAATAGGATCATACAATGTGTAATCTTTTGTGTCTGGCTACTCTTACTTAACATTAATGTTTTTAAGGTCCATTCATGTTGTAGCATGGGTTGGCACTTCATTACTATTTGAGGCTAAAAAATAATTCATTGAATTGATTAGCTAGCTTGTTTATCTATTAATAGATTGTTTATCTATACATAAGTTGATGTTCATTTGAGTTATTTTCACTCTTGGTTATTTTGAATGTACAAGTTGCTGTGTGGACATATTTTCATTTCTCCTGGGTATATACCTACGGTTGGAATTGCTAGGTCATATAGTAACTCTGTTTTTCCTTTTGAGGAACTGCCAAACTGTTTTCCAAAGTTGCTGCACCATTTTACTTTCCCATCAGCAGTGTGTTAAGGTTCCAGTTTCTCTACATCCTGGCCAATACTTGTTATTGTCTGTGTTTTTAATTCCCTTCTCAGTGGGTGGGAGTTGGTATCTCATTATGATTTTGATTTGCATTTCTCTAATTGAGCATCGTTTTATGAGAATATGTCCTTTGTATTTCTTCTTTGAAGAAATGTCTTTTTAGATTATTTGCCCATTTTTAAATTTGGTTATTTGTCTTTTTATTATTAAATTTTAAGAGTTCCGCCCTAGCTGGTTTGGCTCAGTGAATAGAGCATCAGCCTGCAGACTGAAGGGTCCCAGGTTCGATTCCAGTCAAGGGCACATGCCCAGTTGTGGGCTTGATCTCCAGTGTGGGGCGTGCAGAAGGCAGCCGATCAATGACTCTCTCTCATCATTGATGTTTCTAACTCTCTCTCCCTCTCCCTTCCTCTCTGAAATCAATAAAAATATATATATTAAAAAAAAGAGTTCCTTATGTATTCTGGAAACAGGTGTTTTATCAAGTATAGAAGTTGCAAATATTTTTTTGCCATTCTGTGTGTTGTCTTTTCTCTCACTAATGTTGATATTTTAAAGCACAGAACTTTTTACTTTTAATGAAGTCCACCTTATCAACATTCTTATTTATTGCTTGCACTTTTGGTGTAATTTCTAAGTAATCATTGTCTAACCCAAGATATTGAAGACTTACTTCTGTGTATTCTTCCAAAAGTCGTATAGTTTTAGCTCTTACAGTTATGTCTGTGATCTATTTTGAGTTAATATTTGGGAATGATGTGAGATATCCCATTTTATAGCTAAACATTCTGAGACTTGGGTAGGTTAAGTCCCTTTTCCAAGATTACTTAGCAAGTAATTTGAATCTTGTTCTTGGCCTCTAAATCTTGTTTTTTCCTTTCCAATATACATCTTACTTCTCTAGAACTTTTCAAATAATGGTAGAAATTGACCCTATTGTCATGCTTTTAAAAAGCATACAGATATTGTGATTATGATTATCAATAATATTTATTAAAATTGAATAATGCTTAATCATCTAGAAAGATCTGATTCTGTCAACAATCCTGAAATACAATAAAAGCAGATATTATAACCTTTTTATAAATGAAGAATAGACTTGCCTACAGTCACAAAATCTGGGAGCATGGTGGAGCTGGCACTAGCCCCATTTCCAGGGATTCCCTGTTTACTGTACCTTGCCCTACAATAGCCCAGGCGATCTCTATGATGCCCTCCTTCTCAGGTCAGAGACTATATTTCAAAGCCCAATACACTTGAGATCTACATTAGCTTTATTTTTGGAATATCTCTTCAGTGTTTTCCTCCATCAGTTGAAGATTGGTACATTCAGATTTGTTTCAGAATACTTAGCAGTTTAGTACTTTTACCTGTAAATAAATAATGAGCTGGCTACTTCAAGCTTTGTTATTTTCACTTTCCAAGATTGCCCTGGATAATTGTATAAGAGAAATGGCTATAAGTACTGTGGAAGTTACTGTTTATTGAGTGCCTGTTATGTGTCAGTCACAGCAACCCTGAAAGGCAGGAATTATTATTCCTATCCATCAGGCGAGGGAACTAAAGCTCAACAAGGTTAAGAAACTGGTTCAAAATGTCCCAGATTCTAAGTGTCAACATCAAGATTTGAATCTTAAATGTCTCTAGCTCTGAAGACTGTACTTTTGCCACAGTGAAGAATAATCCTAGTGCCCATGTTGTTCCTGTTTCCAAGGTACAAGAGCTGAGTTTTCAATGGTCTTAGATATAGGAGAACCAGCCTACCTATGGGAAATAGTTTCACTATAAATCAACCCTTCCTAGAACTTAATAATAGGCTCTTAACCCTCTCTGTATTTCCCTCCTCTCTCCACTCTATTTTCTTGCCTTTCTCAAATCATCATGGCCTCTGCTCTTGCAGAAAGTAAAATTAAGCCATGGAACCAGTAGATCCTGGCATTTTCAGCTAAACAATTAAATACTTCTTAATTTCTTGGTTTCCAGAGCTAATTTCAAATCCTTTACCTCCCTATGCATGTTAAGCCAGGTGTCATAGTCAGATTCACCAAGAAGGCAATTGTGAGGCACCTTGGGTTAATGTCAGATAAATCCTACTTGGTCATGGTGTATGATCTTTCTGATGTATTGCTGGATCCGATTTGCTAGAATTTTGTTGAGTATTTTGGCATCTATGTTCATGAGGGATATTGGCCTATAATTCTCTTTCATTGTGTTGTCTTTATCTGGTTTTGGTATTAGAGTGATGCTGGCTTCATAGAATGAGCTGGGAAGTGCTCCTTCCTCTTGAATTTTTTGGAATAGTCTGAGGAGAATAGGTTTTAGTTCTTCTTTGAATGTTTGGTAAAACTCCCCTGTGAAGCGTCTGGCCCCAGGCTTTTGTTTGCTGGGAGCTTTTTGATGACTGCTTCAATTTCTTCCATAGTTATTGGCCTATTGAGATTTTTAGAATCTTCCGGATTGAGTTTTGGAAGATTGTATTTTTCAAGGAATATGTCCATTTCCTCCAGGTTGTCTAGTTTGTTGGAGTAGAGTTCATAGTATTTTTTTAACAATCAAATACAAAAAAGAATTTTTTGTATTTCTGTGGGGTCTGTTGTTATTTTGCCTCTTTCATTTCTGATTTTTTTATTTGAGTCCTCTCTCTTTGCTTCTTGGTGAGCCTGGCTAGAGGCTCATCAATCTTGTTTATCCTTTCAGAGAACCAGCCCTTAGTTTCATTGATCTTTTGTATTGTTTTTTTGGTCTCTATGTCATTTATTTCTGCTCTGATCTTTATAATCTCCTTTCTCCTCACTCTGGGCTTTTCTTGTTGCCCTCTTTCTAATTCTTTGAGTTGTAGAGTTAGATTATTTACTATCATTTTTTCTTATTTTTTGAGGTAGGCCGGTAGAGCTATAAACTTCCCTCTCAGGACTGCTTTCATTGTGTCCCATAGATTTTGGATTGTTGTGCTTTTATTGTCATTAGTTTCCAGGGTGTTTTTAATTTCTTCTTTGATCTCATTGGTAACCCAATCATTATTTAGTAGCATGCTATTCAGCTTCCAAGTGTTTGAGTTTTTTGGATTGTTTTTATTGTAGTTTATTTCTAATATTATGCCATTGTGGTCTGAGAAGATGCTTGGTATGATTTCAGTCTTCTTGAATTTGGGGAGACTTTCCTTGTGACCCAATATGTGGTCTATTTTTGAAAATGTCCCATGTGCACTTGAGAAGAACATATATTCTGTGGCTTTGGGGTGAAATGTTCTGTAGATGTCAATTAAGTCTATCTGATCTAGTGAGTCATTTAGGATTGCTGTTGCTTTGCTGATTTTTTGTCTAGAGGATTTATCCAGTGATGTCAGTGGTGTGTTTAAGTCCCCTACTATGATTGTGTTGTTTTTTATCTCTCCCTTGTTATTTTTCAGGAGGTTTTTTATGTATTTGGGTGATCCTGCATTGGGTGCATATATGTTTATCAGGGTTATATCCTCTTGTTATATCAATCCCTTTAGTATTATGAAGTGGCCTTCCTTATCTCTTGTTATGGCCTTCACTTTGAGGTCTATTTTGTCAGATATAAGTATTGCTACCCCAGCTTTTTTTTCATTTCCATTTGCCTGAAAGATATTTTTTCATCCCTTCACTTTCAGTCTGTGTGAGTCCCTTGTTCTGAGGTGGGTCTCTTGTAGACAGCATATATATGGGTCATGTCTTTTTATCCATTCAGCCACTCGATGTCTTTTGATTGGAGCATTTAGTCCGTTTATGTTTAAAGTTATTATTGAAAGGTACTTGCTTGTAGTCATTTCTATTTTTGTGCCTGTGTTCTTTCTTACCTTTTTATTTCTTCTTTTTACAGCATTCCCTTTAGCATTTCTTGCATTGCTGGCTTGGTAGTGATAAACTCCCTTAGCCTTTTTTTGTCTGTAAAGCTCCTGATTTCCCCTTCAATTTTGATTGATAGTCTTGCTGGATAGAGTATTCTTGAATTCAGTCCTTTGCTTTGCAACACTTTGTATACCTCCTTCCATTCCCTTCTAGCTTGATGTGTTTCTGTTGAGAAATCATTTGACAATCTGATGAGGGATCCTTTGTAGGTAACTCTCTGTCTTTCTCTTGCAGCCTTTAAGATTCTCTCTTTGTTGTGTACATTTGCCATCATTATTATGACGTGTCTTGGTGTGGGTCTTTTGGGGTTCATCTTGCTTGGGACTCTCTGTACTTGTGTAACTTTTTTCTTCCCCATATCTGGGAAGTTTTCTGTCATTATTTCTTCAAATAGATTTTCTAATCCTTGCTGCTCTTCTTGTCCTTCTGGCAGCCCTATTATGCATATGTTACTTCTTTTCATGTTGTCCCAAAGCTCCCTTAGGCTCTCCTCCTGCTTTTTAATTTTTTTCTCCAGTTGCTGTTCAGATTGAGCCTGTTTCTCTACCTTATCTTCTAACTCACTGATTCGGTCCTCTGCTTCTTCTAGTCTACTGTTGAAACCTTCCATGGTGTTTTTGATTGTAGCTATATCACTTTTTATTTCTTCCTGATTCTTGCATAGGTTGTTGATTTTCTCATCCATCCGGTGAATGAATTGTACAACCATTACTCTGAATTCTTTTTCTGTCATGTTGCATGCTTCAATTTCACTAATTTCCTTTCTTGGAGACTCCTCATTTTCTTTCCTCTGGGGATTGTCATCTCCTCATTCTGACTATCTCCAGATGGTTCAAACGTTGAGTTGCGTGGGCCTGGGCCGTGTGCAGTGGGAGCTTTGCACCACCCTAGTGTCACTTAAGAGCTCTGACACTAAGATGTGTGGTTGTGGTGGGTTGGTGGTAACCAGGCTCACTCAGAGTCAGCGTTACCAGCGCTCAGTGTGGTCCCCTGTGCGCACTTAGAATCAGGGACCCCGCCTGCACTGTGCTGAAACAGAGACCCCCACCCCTGGAGTATGTTGAAAATCAGAGCCCCCTAGCGTGTGCCAGGAGTCAGAGTTTCCCAAGAATCCAGTATCAGAGTCTCTGTTGCTTCGCGCGGCCTTGCATTGAGAATCAGGGTCCCCGTGTGTGCATCACCAAGAATTGGAGTCACTGGTTCTTAGTGTGAATTCACTGGGAATCAGATCCCAGGCGCAGGTGATAAAAACAGAGTCAAGTCACTGGTGCTTGGTGCTGCCTCCCGCCTGGAGAATCGGGGTCCCGAAGTCCGTGCTGCGGGGAACAAGTTCCCAGTGTTCGCATGTTAGCTCCCAGGCTAAGATTCCTGTAGCCTGTGCTGCAGGGGACAAGTTCCCAGTGTTCACGCATTTGCAGGCTAAGATTCCTGTAGCCCGTGCTGCAGGGGACAAGTTCCTATTGTTCGCGCGTTAGCTCCCAGGCTGAGATTCCTGTAGCCTGTGCTGCAGGGGACAAGTTCCCGGTGTTCACGCATTAGCTCCCAGGCTGAGATTCCTGTAGCCCGTGCTGCAGGGGACAAGTTCCCAGTGTTCGCGCGTTAGCTCCCAGGCTGAGATTCCTGTAGCCTGTGCTTCAGGGGACAAGTTCCCAGTGTTCGCGCAGTCACAGGCTAAGATTCCTGTAGCAGCACTGAGGCCCGGGCGAGGGGTGGGTCTGTCAGTTACTATGGCGCTGCCCACGAGCCTGTGGGGAGGGGGATGGGCTCTGTTACTCACAGAGATCTGCTGCCAGGATGTCTGGATTCTTGGTGTCTGTGGGTCTGTAGCTGTGGTCTCCAAATTTAACATTTTTAACTGAAGTATTAATTTCTCTCTCTTTGGTCATGTCGAGACCTTGGGCAGTGGTGGAAAGTGCAGTTAAATGGTTTCTGTACAGTTTTGGCAACTCATTTTTAGATTCTTACATTAGACTTTTAAACTTGGTTATGTTTTCTGACCTTGTGGTATCTCTGCTATCCCCAAAGAAGCTGGGAGATTGGGAACAAATTGAGCCTCAGGGAACGAATCACAAGCATTGAGCTACCCAAGACCTAATTAGGTCATCTCTCCCATCCACCTGCCAGGGCATGTCCTTAGATAGAGACAGAATGAATTGTACAATATCATTTTTTAAAAGATTTTTTTTTTACGTTTTATTTTTTATTGATTTTTAGAGAAGAGAGGAAGGGAGAAGGAGAGAGAAAGAAACATCAATGTGATAGCAAAGCATGGGTTGGCTTTCCCCACCAGGGACCAAGCCTGAAACCCAGATATGTGCCCTGACTGGGAATTGAATCAGCAACCTTTCAGTGCACAGGACGACGCCCAACCAACTGAGCCACATTGGCCAGGGCTTGCAAAATATCTTTGGCCATTGATTTTTTTTTATTGATGGTTTAAAAGATTTGTTCATTCATTCAACAAACATTTACTGAACATTTACTATGTGGGAGGGCACTATGAGTCTTGAACTGCCTTCATGGAATTTATAGCTGGAGTGGGGGAGGACATGAAGGGGGTAAATATTAATCAAATAATCACACACAAAAATTGAAATATGCTGTGAAGAAAAGGTACATCGTGATAAGAGAACCTGTCTGGGTCATTTTACCTGACAGAGATAAGCTGAGATCTGGTGGATGATTAGAAATTAGCCTAGTAAACATGGGAAGAAGCGTGTTCATGACAGGGAACAACAAAGCAGCAGTGCTGTGGCAGGATGGGGCCTGCAGACCCGAAGGACTACATGAATGCCTGTGTTCTACACACTTGGTGTCAGTGAAAAAGGGATGGGCTGGGTGGGCTCGGAGCACCATCAACCCCACTCTAAACAGAGGACCCTGCTTTTCTCTCTTTCATTGAGCCTCCTCTAAAGACTTCATATGAAAACAAAGTTCTGCTACTTAAAAACAAAAAAGGATTTGAAAAATCACTATCTTAGGCCATCTGTCTGACTAGCAAAGAAGTTTTATCACACATGTTATATGTGATGTCTCATGCCACACAACACTTTCCAGCACCTTCTCCTCACCACTGTCAGAGGATGCTATCTCTTTTTGAGGCTGTTTTCATGAAATGCAGTGAGTATGTTTGGCTATCTGTACAAATCTCTAAACTCCGTTGTCCAGCACACAGCCCTGAGCCATTAAAAGAAAATCATTCTAATTCCAAATGGGAAAGGTAACACCATATGGAGTTATTTTAGACCAATGGTTTTCAAATAATTTTCTTTTTTAGCTGTGGGATTAAATAAGATCTAACATGAAGTTGTCAAAAAGTCAAATTCTCTTTATTTTCTTATTTGTGCCCTTTTTCTTATATGTTTCACATTTTTTTAGTATAAACATTTATTGCTTTTATCATCAGAAGATAATGTTTTTTAAATTATGTGGCTGTTTAGGAAAACTGAATCATTTCATGATAAGTTTCAGGGACTAGTACAGATCGGAACAGATGGCTCCCGCTGTTGTAGTGCCCCCTGTTGACCTTTTCACAACTAGGGATTACTAATCACAGGGTGGCCGTGGCTTTCTCACCATGAATTTATGTGATGACAGCGGAAACCTTACTGACAAACAGATGTTTTTCCCAAGTGGAGCTTTTCTTAATGAAATGGTTGCTTAGAAACCAGACCATGCTAATAACTTTTCTATATTTAGTTTGCAAAGTGATTCCATTTGCAAAGTTATTAAGTCAGAGAATACTAATTAGATCAAATTAAACATATCTATTATTTCTTGCCTTGCAATTCAGCAACCAACTGGTTAAATTGGCAGCAAAATTTGGCCCTGATGCATCTATTCATAATAAGGACATACATGAAAAATGACAGCTCATGGAGCCACCCTGCTCTGTTCTTCACTGTGATTCTCTAGAGGTACAGTGTGTTTGATCTGTCACCTGTATGTATTAGACACTGTGACATGGAGCACTTATGAGTTGCTGAGAGGATCAGTTAGGTCAGTGGGTCAAAAATTGTAAGTGAAAATGTAAAAATAACTTCAAGTTAAGCTCAGTGACACAGCAGTAAAGGAAAGGCTTGGGAGGGAAGATGCTTGTTAGGAATGTAATTTATAAATGGAAAATCTGATATGCTGACTATTACTAATACAGAGAAACCTCAGCATGAACCGTATTTGTCTGGTGGATTAAAACATGAAGTCTTAAATTCAAACTACACGAAATTTGGAAGAAAATACTTTTCTGTCTTTTATTTCCAGTAATGATGAGGTAGCTCAGTTGAAAACAACTATGCTTCAGGGCCCCTACAGGGTCCATGACAAGGTCTGGTCATTCCGGGAAATTGTAGACAAAGTGTTGAGTGTGTATGTGTATTTATGAGGGAGAAGGGACTCTTGCCGGGGGTAGAAAGGTAGCGGGGCGGGAGGGGGTCGCGGGGGGAGGAAAGGAATTATAGTATCTCTTCCTGGTTTCTCTGTGAAACTATAGTTTAAGTCCTACAAGGCATGGTTGCTGATTTCACAACAATCACGTTTTCTAAGCCAATCCTAGTGCCTGTCACAAAGACTTGCCTAATCATCTCATCAGGACAATCGCCAGGCTTAACTGAGGAAAAAGGGGAGAATTTCAGAAATATTTATATCTTGATTGTGTCACTGTTTGGTACCCAAAGCACAGAGCAAGTCTCCTGGCCGGAAGACATCGGAGACTGTGCAAGATCAGCCCTGTCTTGTTAGAGCTTCGGGCCAGGTGACAACTCCCCTGGGAGGCTTTGGCTCTCAAAACCAGTGAGAACCTGACGCATCAGTCATTGTTGCTGATTCTACAGTTTCTCCTTGCGTAGGCTTCAGGTGAAATGCCAGCAGAAACTGAGAAAAAAATGAATCCGAAGTTCAGGTGGTACTCCTTCTACCAGGACCACCCATCTTGGGTCTTTAGGAGTTGTAAAGTGTTTTATTTTCTTACTGAGTCTAAAAGAGAACCACTTATTGTTTTTTGGGAAATCAGAAGCTCCTATTTTCTTTTTAGCAGTAAACATTTCTTTTGATAGCATAAAGAGAATGTTAATGTGCTTTTTCACTCTTTGAAAGCTACATAAAGAGAATTAAATGACTAACATTCTGTTTATTTGTCAGCCATGATCAGTTGACGCAGTTTCTCTGAACATGTAGGGCGATGATTACTCCCAAAGAAGTGGTAATTGCTGTTTTCTTTCCCTTCCTTCCTCGCTTATGCCTTCAGTCAGTATTAGAGCAGCTTTGTTTGAATTTCTGTGCATAAAATACGAGCCCTTGGTCACAGAGGTGTTCTCGCAGCTCTGCTTTTCTCACTTCTGTTCTCTTACTCCTTCCTCTCTGTTGCCCAAAGTTATTTGATAGAGACAGCCCTGCCAAGGTGGACCCTGAGCTTTACAGTGCTGTTTTGGGTTTCATTTTATTCATTTGGGGAGGGTAGTAGAATTAAGAGATTTAGAGGCCTTACAGGAGCCCATAAAGATGTGGAATGGAGGTATTTTCAGAATCACTGGTTAAAAACTGGAACTCATTAAAATCCAAGGTTTGAATTTCCATTTGTGTGGCTCCTCTGTCACCACTAATGGCAACAGCATCTCAAGTTAGAGTCATTTGTGAATTTAATGAACATCACTACCTCCTTTTTCCACCAACTGGTAACAAAGCAGTCCCCATGAAGCCCAACCGGACCCCGTAGAGGACTCTGCCTATTCATATGGGAAGCTGTGTGCAAAGTGTTTCTCCTTCCTCTGATCTTGGAGTCCAACAGAAAGTAATTTTTATGGAGTGAGGCTGACATATACTTGGAAATGAAAGGTTCGCATCTTTGGGGTTAGGATTTGCGGAGCTAGTGCTGTTCTAGCACGTATTTCTCTTAGGCACTGCCAAGTGAGCCCTGGGATGGCAGAGTGCACATTTGCAGATCTGCTCTGCCAAGTGGCAACTCTGTATTCTTGTGCTATATTTTTTACCCCTCTATTCCTCAGCTTCCTCCTCAGTAAAACTAGGAATGATGGTATTACCTATTTCAAAGGATTGTTCGAAAGCATGAAGTGGGTAAATAATGTAAAGTGCTCAGGACTTTGCCTGGAAATTGAAAACAATAAATGTTAGGAATTTTTATTGTCTTTACTACTTATTATAATATTAATAATAAATGCATTTTTATTATAATAATATTTCATGATCCAAATGACTTCCAATAAGTTCAGTTAACTTTCAGTAAATATAGATTATTCACTTGTTTTTACTTTTTCCCTCTTCAAAATGGGAATTTGAAAACAGTTTAAGCAAATGTATATTGGCATTATTTTAATATTTGGTATTTTTTTAAAATATATTTTTATTGATTTCAGAGAGGAAGGGAGAGGGAGAGAGAGACAGAAACATCAATGATGAGAGAGAATCATTGATCGGCTGCCTCCTGCACACCACACACTGGGGATCAAGCCCACAACCCGGGCATGTGCCCTTGACTGAATCTAACCTAGGACCCTTCAGTCCGCAGGCCGACGCTCTGTCCATTGAGCCAAACCAGCTAGGGCGTAGTATTTGAATATATTATTTAGATCCTGGTTTAAAGTGATACACACTAGGTACAGTTCCTACAAATTTTCAGCTGTAATTATTCCTAGCCCTGTTTTTTCCTCAGGCCTAAGTAACACTCACTCATCTCAAATCTTTATAAATTTGTTGGGGCTTGTATACACTTAACACAACTTTGGAGCTTCAGAAAAACTTAGCATCAAGTTGGCTAGATATTATCATTTACTTTAGTTACAAAAGCAGCCCAGCTATTCAGTTGAGCTCCCCATACTTCCTTGATTTAATAACCAACTTCCCCACTTTGTGCAACTTCCTAGATTCTTAGAGCTGAAGTTATTGTTAGTTTCCACCATAATGAGAGGTCTCAAATGAAGCAAGTGAAGTAACCTACTAAAGGATAGTGTTTTCCTTCTCTTGGTCTACCTTTGTTATCTTTGTGTCATAGAGCTAGAGGACAATCCCAGATTGGTGATTACCTTTCTGTAATCAGGGGAAAATTTCCTTGTGCCTGACCATCATTGTTCTTTCAAACTAGAGATTCCTCCACAGGTAATATACATTTTATCTTCTTTTTAGTTTTTCAAAATAACTTATTTTTAT
Source organism: Myotis nattereri (assembly GCF_964212035.1). Taxonomy (NCBI): domain Eukaryota; kingdom Metazoa; phylum Chordata; class Mammalia; order Chiroptera; family Vespertilionidae; genus Myotis; species Myotis nattereri. The sequence goes on from NC_138090.1 coordinate 14,272,530, forward strand.
AAATTTATTTCAAACATAGTTTGTGAAGGTTCTAAAAGCTTATCCCCTACCCTTATTACCCCCTCACAGAGATAACCATTCCCCTCACCACCCCCTTTTTAAGTAGTTTTTCCTAGTAATTATCTCCTCAGCTATAAAGAAAATGCTTGTACATATCTCTCTTGATTTAAATAATTTTGGACATAATGTATTTATTTTCTACATGTAAGGTGAGGATTTAGCGCATTCACATGCACATGCACATGCACATGCATGCCTGCATATGCCCATCTGTACCCTTCTCCTCTCGCCTTTTCCCCATCACGGTTTTGGCTGCATCATTGGGTAGCATTTGCTGCTGACTATAAGGGTATTGTTCATTGCTGAGCCCAGATCAGTCTTCCTTTCTTATATATTTGCTTAGTTTTCTATTTAATGGTTACTAGTTTTTTTCCAAATGATCTATCAGATACATATAATTTTTTTTTACCTTTGTTCTCTTTACTCAAATTTCAGCCTTTGACACCTATCTTGCTCTCTTTATCCTTGTTTGTGGGTTTATACCCTTTTTACTCCTTAATCATTAATTTTTTAAAAAATATACTTTATTGATTTTTTTACAGAGAGGAAGAGAGAGGGATAGAGAGAAACATCAATGAGAGAGAAACATCAATCAGCTGCCTCCTGCATACCCCCTACTGGGGATGTGCCCGCAACCACTGTCACTGCTGGAAGTCAACACTGTTTTGGTTTTTGTTTGTTTTCTTTTTTTCTTAACACTATTTTAAACAGAGTACATTCCTGGCTTTATCATGAAAGTCATTGGGAGGGGAAAAAAAGCATAGTTATTTTGCAAAGTTGATTGTCTTTTTTATTGTATAAAGTACTTTTAATAATGTTTTACATTAGTTTGCCTATATCCTGTGTTGCCCTAAAACACGTCAGAATGCTTTCATGAACTCTTGCCAGTTTGTATTACCTTTACCTACTATGTATCTTATCAGTTATACCTCATCTTGAAATGCATGGCTGTTTTCCTAGGAATCAGAGCAGGAGCAGCTATCTCTCACACAATCATTTGCGTCTGATTGCCAAAGGGATTGGTGTGTCATGTTTCCTTGAAACCTCTGCTGACCCAGAAATTACCTCATTTTCACATTACAAAGGAATTATCAAGTGTGAGAGGTCAAGGTTCATGTGAAGGTTATGGCCATGTTTCCTCCCTTGTCAAAATTCAGAAAACTTTTCAAATAAGAAAACAAAAACAGCCACACAAGATTTCATCCCTTTAAATTGTTATACAGTCTTAACCATCATATACAATTCTCTGCACTGCTTGATGTAATAGTGAGGAGGGAACTGCCTGTGTTCCCCATGGATTTGTAAACTCATAGGTGGCAAACGTATCCTAGAAGGTAAAACGCAAACAGCGGGTCATTTGGCAGCAGTCTGCGGAGCAGGCCAGCAGGAAGATAAACAATTGCTACTGTGGGAAGCAAGGAAATTACTTTGCTATTGGCAACCTTTTAATGCAAGATTGGGAGAATTCATAACTCCCTGGTAGGAAAAGTAAAAAAATAAATCTGAAATTGAATAAAAATATATGTGAAGAAGACTGTTAGGATTACTTTGGTTGAAAAAAATCAAACTGACATACGCATAGAGGGTATTTATTACCTTAAGCATCCGAAGATTCAAGCTGGTAGGAGTAGTCGGATCCAGGGGCTCAAAATATGCAATCGGGTCTCTTCCTTTTCTCCTTCCGGCTCTTGGCTTGACCCTCTTCGGTGTTGGCACCATTTTTGGGTGGGCTTTCTCCACAGGGTGGCCACTGGCAGCTTCCGGCTCATAACTTCAACAGGAAAGAAAGTAGAAGGAACTTATCTCTCCCAGTAGTTCTGACGTGGGCTCCAGGATTGAATCGCATTGCCCATTCCTGAACCATTCATAGTGGTGGGGATGCGATGGAATATCCTAACTGGCCAGCCTGGGACATGAGTTCACACAGGAGGGAGAGAAAGTAGGATGTTAGCTGCACTCAAACCACTTGGGCTGAGAGTGGAGCTTTGAGAAGGGATACTTATCTCAGAGGAACACGAGTGCTGTTAGCAGGAGAGTGAGTAGATGCTCTGTGCAACCAAAGATGCCTGCTACCGAGAGGAAAGCAAGAGCTCGTTTTGAAGTATATGGAAGGATAACATGCTCATAGAAGTGAACAAACTGTTCCCTGCCAAAGATTAATGAGAGAAAATAGGCATAAACTGCAGTCGGAGGGATTTTAGTAATACATATGCTTTAGAAAAGCTAGATATATATCAAAGATTTATAAGGCAAATTCCACTTTTCCACTGATTTCCATTATAAAGTCCCGACCTATATTTCCAAAAGGAAGCAAATTTACCAGGTTTTTTAGTTGGGAATTTCTGATGGAAAACTAGTTATAAGAGCAACAGATCTATAATATGTACTGGGCCTTGTAACATATTAGCTATACAGCATCTACCAGAATTGCAGTTACCAGCCACCAATTCACTTTTTCTTTGGGGTTCTTTCAGAACTGGGAAGATTTTTTATTTCTCTTTCTTGGTAAACAATTGGTTTATCCTTTTCTTAAGCCACAGACCTTTTTCCTCTGCTTAGGTGTTTCTCATTCCATCTTGGACCTCCAAGAAGTTGCCCATTTTTTTACATAATAGAACTAACTACAAATGCTGGGTCACATTTTGCCAACAGGGAAGTAATCTAATTCAGGTTCTGCCACAGCCTGAAACTCCCTTAAGAGCAGTACTTCTGTTTGTATAAAATTGGAGGCCACATAAAGAGAGCTATGGATTAGGACCACCTGCAGAGACTTCCCAGGCTTTTCCCAAAGCAATGAAAAGGTAGGAATGGGTAGGGCAGAAAAGAGGATGGGCAGACAGGTACAGCCCATAGCAGTTGCTCCGCCTTTGTGTATATCTGATTTATAAGAGAATGGGCCGAAACCGGTTTGGCTCAGTGGATAGAGCGTCGGCCTGCGGACTGGAGGGTCCCGGGTTCGATTCCGGTCAGGGGCATGTATTTGGGTTGCGGGCACATCCCCAGTGGGAGATGTGCAGGAGGCAGCTGATCGATGTTTCTCTCTCATCGATGTTTCTAACTCTCTATCTCTCTCCCTTTCTCTCTGTAAAAAATCAATAAAATATATTTAAAAAAAAAAAAAAAGAGAGAATGGAATCACTATCTGTAACATAGAAAACAGTATGTAGACTTTGCCTGCAAGATTGTCAAGCTTAAACAGGAGAATGGTTAACTCAGGTAAAAAATAATTATAGATTTCTCAAACATTTATATTACTCCTTCCCCATCTTCTCTTTCTTAATTCCTAAAATTTATATCAAGACTCTGTCTTTGAGCCCTTTTGTTCATTCATTCATTTAACAAATAGTTATTGAGCACCTGCTATGTGCTGACACTCTTCTAGGCATTTAAACTATAGCAGGGAATAGAACAAGTCCTTGACTTTGTAGAGTTCACATTTTGAGGAGGAGAGCAGTCAATAAATAAGCAATATATAACATGTCAGGTAATATTAAGTGCTGAGAAGAAAAATGAAGCAGGCTGAGTGGGGTGAGCAGAGGGAAAAGTAAGGCAGTCAGTCTATTCTAAGAACAGCAAGGAGTCCAGAGTTGCTGGACTATAGGGAGCAAAGGAGAGTATGGTAAAAGAGGTCAGAGAGAAAGCAAAGGCAGGTGGGGATTGGGAGCTGCCCATATTTAGGGGAGAAGAGAAGCTGTTGAGGGATTTGGACAGAAGAATGATGGGACCTCTTTTTTTAAAAAATCTTCCTTTAAAATATATTTTTATTGATTTCAGAGAGGAAGGTAGAGGGAGCAAAAGATAGAAACATCAATGATGAGAGTTCTCATTGATCAGCTGCCTCCTGCACCCCCCACCCCCCACCGGGGATTGAGCCCACAACCTGGGCACTCCATCCACTGAGCCAACCGGCTAGAGCCTGGTTTATGTTTTAACCAGGAAGTTCCAGCTGCAGTTAGGGGATAGGGTAGAAGCAGGGTGACTGATTAGGAGATCATTGAAAAACACCAGGCCAGAGATGATGGACCATCATCTGAGATTGAGGAGGAGGTAGTGAGAAGCATCTTCATCCTGGGTATATTTTGAAATTTCATGTTTTCTTCCTTTGTTTGTTTTTTCTTTTTCCTCACTCTTCTTTTTTTAAAAATATATTTTATTGATTTTTTACAGAGAGGAAGGGAGAGGGATAGAGAGTTAGAAACATCGATGAGAGAGAAACATCGATCAGCTGTCTCCTGCACACTCCCTACTGGGATGTGCCCACACCAAGGTACATGCCCTTGACCGGAATCGAACCTGGGACCATTCAGTCCACAGGCCGACACTCTATCCACTGAGCCAAACCAGTCAGGGACCTCACTATTCTTTAGACGTTATATAACCTTTTCTACCACCCACCCACCCAACCGCAGTGATGGAATTTGTATTTATATGCTTTGAGACCAGGAGCTTTATTTCTGGTCCTGTCTTAGGTCTCTTCCTCCTGCCACAGCTCTAGAGTTTGTTTGATATGGAGCTGGGCACAGATATAATAACACTGCTGCAGACACACGTTTGGGAGGTACTGGCATGATGGGAGAAGGTGTCAGCAAGTCCTAGGAATGGGGGGGGGTCAAGAGCAGGAACTTCGCTATTTCTGATCAGGGAACTCAGCCATAGCATATATCTACTATTGACTGTGCCCAGAATCTCTGAAGGTATTTCTTGTGGAAACTGCTCTCACTGTTGACATTTTACAGAGAGAACTCATACTGGAATGGAGAACTGCAGCAGAGACAGGAATCACTGCTGTGCTTCAGGCAGGGACAATAGTAGTCATAGAACCTTAAAGTCCAGAATCAGGATTGTAGAAGGCATTTAATCCAGTCTTCTCCTGCTGTTGTGTGAACCCCTACCATGATTGCAGTCATCTAGCCTCTGCTTCAAGATTCTATAACTCATAAATCATGGAATGTCAGTACTGGAAGTGATCTTAGAAATTATATAGGGCTGGGACTAGAACTCCCAGCCCCATGTTCTTTCCACTCACTGTCTTGTCACTCCAAATAAAGGGCAGCCCTTGCCGAGAATTACAGAGGTGGGTTTAAATGCCTTAGTGTCCAGCCCATCGCAGACTGTCTGGGTTTATTTGCCTTTCAGTCCTAAAAAGTAATGAATTTTCTTTTTATTTTCAACTTCAGGGATTACCCTGCTCTCAGATGCGTACCCCGAGAAAATCTTGATTGGCCTGTTGGCTCAGTATGACAGCAGCAAAGACAAGCATACGCCGGAGACCAGAATGAAAGTCGGGGAAGTCCTGATGCGAATTGTGAGGGCATTAGGTGAGTTTTCTTGTTCCATCCTTCTGAAACAGTGGGGGAACAGTCTGGCTTTGGAGACTTAGTATGTCCACTGTGAAGGTAGGGATGTTCCTAAACATCTTGCAATGGCCAGGACAGCTCTCTACAACAAAGAATGATCTGGCCCCAATTGTCAAGAAGGCCCCTTTGGATAGATCCTGTTCTAGGGCTCATGTGAGCATTTTGTTTCTGCTTTAACATCACTCAGATGTGTTAGTTAAGTCCAGGACTGCCATTGACAGCTATTCAGGTTGTTCACAGCTGTAAAAACTCTAAGAGGCATCATTGTATGAACGGCATGCCCTGGAGTTGTACAATACGCAACCTGCGTGATCATCCTGGTGGCCTTGACACATCTCAGTTATAATTTAGATTGCCATCTCCCTGTACAGAGTTTGAAAGTTATTCATTCCCTTCTGTAATATATTTACAAATCCTTTTGGATATGGAAGCTTCTGCATGTGGCTAATCTTATGAGCATACATTTTTAGTGAATAGCCTTTTCTGATCCTATCTGCTAAATATGGGAATGTGTCCTCATTAGAGCCTGTGGCCACCTTATAGGTGATTATGTATGCCTCCTACACTTTTTTTGGCCTTCTTTTTACATTTACTGGACCATAATATGAATAAAGTATATTTTTAAATTATCTTCACATCAATTTTTTCAGAGATGTAAGTTTAAAATCTATTTATAGATCTTACCCCTCCTAATTGTAGCTGTAATACATGGTAGTTTTGGGAAATTTGGAAAATATTTTTAAAGTATTTTTTAAAAACAAAGTAATCACTGATAATCTCATAATTCAGAAATAACCACTTTTTGTTTACATTTTGATCTTTCCTTTTTTTCTCGGAACTCTAATTATACTGTGTGTATCGTGCATTTTTTCATTTAACATCATCAGCACTTTTGTATGTCATTTAATATTTCTTGAAAATATAAGTTATATTGGTTGTATTATATAATCAGTAATCTGAATCTATTATAACATTTAATTTTCTTCCAAAAGGCTATTATTGTTTAATTAGGTTGTTTCCAGTTACTTTCTTTATGAGGAACTTTTCAAGGATTATGAGAAGTGTGCTATTGATTATTCTTATACACAAATCCTTTTGGTGACTCTTTGATTTTTTTCTTTAAGATTGGTTCCTGCAAGGGAAATTGCTAGGTCAAAGTATACACCTGCTTTAAGGCTCTTGATATTTAGTGCTAAGTTGTCCTCCAGAAATGTGCACTCTTGCCAGCAATGAATGAGACTGCTAATTTCTCATACAGAAAAATTATTCCGTGGCTTCAGACCAGATTTCTACCTTGGCTCCCAGAATGAATGGAAGAACCTATCAGAAAATGTGGTGGGCGGGTGGGCTGATGAAAGGAGGGAGGGTGTGAGGGGAGGGACTGCTGGATGAAAGGTTGGATGTGTGACTCAGTGAACTCATTGTTGCTCTAGAAGAGCAACTCAGATCTGGTGGTGTCGTCGTTATATACAAAGAATAGCACTTAATTATATTTGAAGGCAGAACATAGTCTTCTTACTCAGCAAGCTCAAACAAGTTCCAGTTTACTCTAGATCAGAAGTTTCTAAAAATAAGCAAAAATAGAAAGCCCTATTCATGTTGAAGATATTCATCTGAAGAGTTTACCTTCAGTGAACTCTATAGAAAAGATCAGGAATTAATTTTTGGAATGAGGAATGAAGGGAGAGAACTAAATCTCAGGTCTCTACTGGAGTATGCCAGGGGAAGTAGAATGACACCCAGGAATGCTGGGGCAAAGCAATTTATACTTCTAGGTTAGGAGGTGCCTTTTCTTTTTATCTTCCAGGAAAAGGTGGGTCCAGGAAAAGGGGGTATTTCTAATTCTTAATGACCTTATTTAATGTACTCTGTCAACTCTTTTTCACATCACCTGCTTAATTTTTATTAGTTTTGTTGTTGTTAATCCTCATCCAAGGATATTTTTTCCATTGATTTTTAGAGAGAGAGACAGACAGACAGAGATGCAGACAGGGACACAGACAGACATTGACGTGAGCAAGACATATAGATTGGTTGCTCACACATACGCCCCTACTGGGGCTGGGGATGGAACCTGCAACCCAGGCACATGCCCTTGACCAGGAATCAAACCCTTGACCATTTGGTGCTCGAGCCAACCCTCTAACCACTTAGCCATACCGGCCAAGGCTCACCTGCCTAATTTTTGTTTTAGTTTAGTAATCACTCTGTGCCCCCTTACAGTTTAATCTAGTGATGAGCAACCCATGATCTTATGTAGTTCCAGGATGAAGCTCATAATCTGATTTTAGAAAACCTGTCATCTGCCCAGAGAGGAACAAATTCAGTCCCAAATTCTTTCCTGACAACCACCTTCTCCTAGCCAGTTATAAGAAACAGGAAAATTGATTAATTAGATTTGTCTAGCAGGCTACTGTGAATTCCAATTAGCTTGGACTGGGAATTAAGATAAGAAGAGGAGCTTTATAACAGCTACATAGCCCTGACTGGTTAGCTCAGTTGGTTAGAGCATTGTCTCAATATGCCAAGGTTGCAGGTTCTATCCCCAGTCAGGGTATATACAAGAATCAACCAATGAATGCATAAATAAGTGGATGTTTCTCTCTCTCTCTCTCTCTCTCTCTCTCTCATCAATAAATAAAAAATTTTTTAAAAAACCAGCTACATAATATTTTATAGTATGGATATACCACAATTTAGACCATTTAATCAACCATTCCTCAGTGAATAAACCTTAACTTTTTTCTGTTTTTTCCTGACATGCTGTATTGCAATATAAATTTTGTCATACATATGCTAATATAAATATATGCATATTTTGTATGTATGTACATGCTAAGGTACTGGAACATTTATTTCTATAAGTTCGATATTTGCCAAAGTGGAATCACTGGGTCAAAGCCTGTTTATATTTTAACTTGCTTATATACTGACAGATTACTTCCTAAAATTGTGGGTGAGATTGTGCTTTTTGAACTCCTGCTATGTCTGTTGCCAAATAGAGAAAAAAAATTGAGTTCTTCAAAGTGAATGGACTAAGAAAGTCCATCTTTTGTTATTATGTTGTTTGTCTTGATTGCAATGGGAGAAAATGTCTTAATTTAAGAAATGCAATAGTAATACATTTTCCTATCAATTACCTTATAAGAGTAGTCAAGGAATGACAAAATAAATCACCTTTAGAAGTATCTTGCTCAACCAAGTTTGTTGAAAGGTGCAGCATTATAACCAGTTACAAGGGCATTCTAAATAAGTAGTTTCCAGAAATATCTTAACTTTTAATTTACCAATTTAAAAATTTTACTTTATGGGTCTTTCTTCCATAATATATCTTTTGGTTCTCTTATGTATAATAAACAACCCCAGAACTTAATGGTTTAATTCCACAACTATTTATTTGTTCTGAATTCTATAATGTGGGTAAGGTTTGCTAGGGACAGCTCATCTCTGCTCCCATGGTGTCTGGGCTCAGCTGGTGGTCTTTTGCTGCATGTGGTGTAGCCTGGGCTCACCCAGCAGGTTGCATTCAGATGGGGTCTTGACTGGGGTGGCTCAGTGCTCCTCCACATGGCTTCTGTCTGTGCCTGCATGTGAACACTCCCCATTTGGTTGTCTGGGCCAAACTTCTTTTCAGCATGGTGAATGGTTTCCCAGAGAACAAAAGGAGAAGCTGCCAGGGCTGTTAAGAGCTAAACCTGGAACTGGCTTACTGTCTCTTCTGCCACATTCTACTGTCAAAGTAAGCCATAAAACCAGCCCAGGTCCAAGGAGAAGGGAAGTAGCTTCTAATTCTTGTTGAGAGAAACAGCATTGTGTTCAGGGATGGTGTGTTGGTAGCCATAGCTATACACTACCAAAAATAGTGCATGCTCACCACAAGCCTAACAATACAGAGGTGTGTAAAGAAAAATCTAGTCTCTCCAAAATACTAGTTACATTTACTATTTTCACCTCCCAAGGTAAATAATGATAATGGTTTGGTATATATTCTTTTATACCTTTCTCTGTGCTCATATAGATATATATAAAAGAATCTGAGCTCCTTACATGCCTTTTTTTTTTCTCTTTTACAAAAACATAATCTTCATATATTATTATTATTACTAGAGGCCCAGTGCATGAAATTTGTGCACTCAAGGGGAGAGGGGTCCCTCAGCCCAGCCTGCACCCTCAAGTCATCTGTCGGATATCCTTAGTGTTGCAGTTGCTGTGGAGGCGGGAAAGGCTCCTGCCACACCACTGCCACTATGCTCTCCAGCCGTGAGCCTGGCTTCAACCTGAGTGGTGCTCCCCCTGTGGGAGCACACTGACCACCAGGGGACAGCTCTTGCATTGAGCGTCTGCCCCCTGGTGGTCAGTGCGCATCATAGCAACCGGTTGTTCCGCCCTTCAGTCGATTTGCATATTAACCTTTTATTATATAGGATTACATATGATTACATGCTTTCATTGAAATCTAACTTTACCAAAGTATAATTTGCATAAAATGCTCCATTTTAAGTGTACATTTCAGTGAGTGTACATATAAATCCATGTAACCATCACTACAATCAAAATATAGCACATTTTCATCACCTCAAACGTTCCTTTGCTCAGATAATCTCCCATTCCACACTCCACCTCAGGAAATCACTGATGTGCTTTCTGTGACTGTAGATGAGATTTGTCTTTTCTAGTATTTTAGGTAAATGAAATCATCTAGTATATACCCTTTTGTATTTGACTCCTTTTGCTCAGCATAATATTTTCGAGATTCATCCATGTTGTTGTGTAGATCAATTTTTCACTACTTTTTTATTGCTAAGTAGTACCTAGGAGTGGAATTGCTGGCTCGTATGTAGGTATATAAGAAACTGCCAAACTGCTTTCCAAACTAGTTGTACCATTTTACATTATGACCAGCAATGTATGAGAGTTCCCCTTGCTCCATATTCTCACCAACTTTTAATTTGTAGCCATTTTAATGGGTCTATAGTAGTATCTCATTGTGGTTTAAATTTATATTTCCCTGATGACTAATTATATCGAGCACATGTCTTTTCAAGTGCTATTTTCTATTCATGTGTCTCTTACATGAAGTAACTGTTCAGATATTTTTCCATTTTTAAATTGGATGATTTCTTTTTATTGAGTTGTAAGAGTTCTTTAATGTAGTGGATACAAGTGTCTTGTCATATATCTGTATTGCAAACATTTCCTCATCTTTTCTTACTGGTGTCCTTTTTTAAGAGCAAACATTGTTTTTTGGTTAAAATAACCCTTATTATAATATTAAGTAAATATGCAAAAACATAAAATCAGGTTACATATTTTACCTCACAGCTTGAAAAAATACACACATTTAAAATTTTAATGCCAACAAAAATATCAAATTGATGGCATTATTTTAATGTGCTAATTTTTTGCTAAAATGAATTCACTACCCACAATGTGATATGGTTCTGATGTTAGGGTGGGGAATTTTTTTTAGATCAGCATGCCCAAATTATCATGTACTGTATGATAAATCCTTACTCCCATATCTTCCCTCTGAACAAATTATTGCAAAACCCTTGGGTTCCGAAGTCAGGCTGCCTGCATTCAAATCCCGAGGCTGCCACTTCCTAAATCTTGAATGTGTGACCGTAAGCAAGTTACTTAACATCTCTGTGCCTTGGTTTCTTCACCTGTAAAATTATCTTAATAATAATACCTACTTTATAGAGCTCTTGTGAGGCTTGCAGGGTTATTAAATGTAAAGTGGCAGGTATATAATAAGCCGGTATATAATAATAATAATAATAATAATAATAATAATAATAATAATAATAATACCTTTTATTACCTCAAGCTCTATGTAGTAACTTTGCAGTCACTGAAGCCTCAGGCCAATAGGAATACTAGACATTAATGTTAGGGTAGAATTTCAACTACCTCAGGAAAATAGGAACTAAATCCAAACCAAGCTTTATGTATAAAGCCAGGCTCTAGGTTTGTACTACCCAGTACCCATAAGAATGAAACCTACAGTTACCAATGGGAGCAAGCTTTCTCTCTTGGAAGATAAATGAAGATACACCATCACCCCTGCTCACTGGTGACTAGGACTAATTTCTAGTAATTTCCCAAGGATGAAAACCCCTGAAGTAAAACTGCTTCTGAATTGGGTCACCTGCAACATCAGTTTCTTCTTTCTACTGAATTATTCCCCTCTACATATAAGTATTACTTAATATATATTTTTAACAAAACTTCTCTCTTATTCCTCGTATCTCATTCCAAATACCTCATTCCTTATTTTTCTGGTCTCCTCCAGAGTAAAACTTCCCCAAATGTTGATGTATTTTCACTTTCATTCATTTCAAAATATTTTCTAATTTTGCTTATGATCTCTTTTTCTCCCGTGGATTAGTTAGATGTGTGCTGTTTGTTGTTTAAATTTCAAATATTTGTAAGATTTTCCAGGTAACTTTCCATTATAGCTTTATCATTTCTTTGTAGTCAAGGAGCATACTATGTTCCATGTGCATGTGGGGGTGTGGTCTGTAAATACCAGATTAACTTGGTTAGAGATTTGAACCTCTTACTGTGTGCATACATGGAATTTTTGTCCTCTTGACAAATTGACCCTTCTATTCCTTTTTTAAATTCCTTGTTCCAAAGTCTACTTTTTGTGATGTTAATATAGCCATTCCAGCTTTCATAAAATTAGTGTTTTTATGGTATATCTTTATCTCTTAATCTATGTCTTTATATTTGAAATGGATTTTTTGTAGGCACATTTTAGGGTCTTGCTTTTTTAAAAAAATTCATTCTGATAATCTCTGTGTTTTTGTTGTTGTTGTTAATAATCCTCACCCGAGGATATTTTCCATTGATTTTTAGAGAGTGGAAGGGATGGGGAGAGACAGAGAGACACATCAATTGGTTGCCTCCTGCACACACCCCGACCAGGGCCAGGGAACCTTCAACCAAGGTACATGCCCTTGACTGGAATCGAACCTGGGACCCTTCAGCCCATGGGCCGACGCTCTTTCCACTGAACCAGACCAGCTAGGGCTAATCTGTGTCTTTTAATACTAGTCTTTTAAATAGTTTAGATTATCTATATTTAATGTAATTTTAATATGGTTGAGTTTAAATCTACCATCTTGCTATTTGTCTCATCTATTCTTTTTTTAAAATTTATCTTTATTGTTGAAAGTATTGCAGATGTCCCCCTTTTTTTCTCACTGACCCCCCTCCTCCACCCCACTCTTACCTGCTCCCCAGGCCTTCACTGCACTATTGTCTGTGTCCATGGATTATGTACATATGCATATAAGTTCTTTGTTAATCTCTTTCCGTTTTCCCCTTTCCCTCTGAGAATTGTTAGTCTGTTGCATGCTTCCATATCTCTGAATCTGTGTTATTTGTCAGTTCATTTTGTTCATTAGATTCTACATATAAATGAGGTCATGTGATATTTTTCTCTGACTGTCTTATTTTGCTTAGCATAATAATCTCCAGGTTCCTCCATGTTGTCTCAAAGGATAAGAGATCCTTCTTTTTTACACCTGCATAGTATTCCATTGTGTAAATCAAGCATGTCAAACCCTCTGGCCACAAGTTTGACATGCTTGGTACCACAGCTTTTTTATCCACTCATCTGCTGATGGGCACTTGGGCTATTTCAACATCCTGGCTTAATGCAAGAAACCAAGATCATAAAGAGCCATAAGTGCCATGTTTAGGGATTTGGATTTATATTGACTTTAAATGGAAGCCATTGAAAGATTTTTAAGGAGGAAAGGATTCATCATAATTACATTTTAGCAAAATGACTTTGGCTGCTCTGTTAAGGATGAAAGTGGCACAAGACTAGAAGCAGAGAGACCTGTTAGGATGTTGCTGGGGCAATCTGGATCTGGGCAAAAGATGATGGTGGGTATGGAATGAGGGTTTGCATGTGAGAAAGAAGGAAAAAGATGTCTTCAGATAGGAAAGAGAGCATAAGAACACGACAAAAGTGGGCTGCTCGTGCATAGAGAATTGGGACTTGATCTGTCTCCCTGAACCAAGTTGTTTTGGGTGCCTTGGGAAGTAAGGCTAGATGTAGAGGGATGGGGGGTACCACAAAAAGCCTTGATGCTGGGCAGAGAGGAGTTTGGACTTGATGTGATGGGCATTTGGGAATCACTATAGATTCTTAGGAGAGGAAGCAACATGATGAAAGACGTGTAGGAGTGATTGGCTGGAGCATGAAAGATGGATGAAGAAAGGAGCCAGAGAGATAACTAGGAGGCTGTTGTGGTATTCCATGCCACAGAGAGATGAGGGCTTTGATTAGAAGGATGTCTGTGAGAATGGTGAGAAAGTAGATATTATAGGCCGGTCAGAGGGGGAAAAAAGAGACTGTCGTCACTTTTTGTACATTTAGAGATGGTGATAGAGTTATAATTCACCCAGGAACTGTTACTCTCATAGAATTGTTGAGAGGCTGAAATGAAGTAATATATATTAAATCACAAATATTTGAGTGTCATTATAGAGATATATTTGCCACTATAGTAACTCCTGTAGTGGGGTTTCCAGATACCAAAGTAGAGAGATGGGATTATCAAGAGTGGCAGCCAGTGGGCAGGTAAATAAGAATTTGACATATAGCCTTAATTTTGGAATATATTTTACTTTTCTCTATCAGAGAGAGATACGTACTGTGACCCTGGAGTAATAACCTCCTAAGTTTTGAGCTTGACTCACATTTAATAACTATGGACAAGTTACATAACCTCTCTGTTACTTATCTGTAAAATAGGCATAATTATAATAACTACCTGATTGGGTTATTATGAAATTAAAAAGATAATATATGTAAAGTGTTCAGAACCAGTAGCTCTCATGGTAAGGGGTGAACAAGTATTGGTTGCTATTATTTTCCTGTTGATATATATTTTTTTAATTCTTTATTGTTGAAAGTATTACATATGTCTCCTTTTTCCCCCATTGACCCCTCCCCGCCCACTCCTGCTCCCCAGCACAGGCCTTCACCCCCCTACTGTTCTGTTGGTATGCGTCTGCCCCCTGGTGGTCAGTGCATGTCATAGCGTCCAGTTGACTGGTCATTCAGTTGCTTAGGCATATATATATATATATATATATATATATATATATATATATATATATCTTTAACAGCTCCTCACTGCTTGCTTTTTAAGCGTGTTTCTTTGGAAGTTGCTCATCTTTCCAAATCATCCTTAAGTCCTCTTTCCCCCAAATCAAGCATTGTATCCTACATTTAAATAGCAGAAATGTTACTTTTATAATTAGATCTCTCTTTGAGTAGATATTGCATTTCTTTTCTGAATATCACCAGCTGTAAGAATCATTAATTCAGGAGATAAAAGAGGACATTGGCAAAGGATCCTTTCTTTAAAAATTACAACATAATTATATTTGAATGTTTCAGCGTTTTAATGTTGCTGTTACTTTTATTTTCAGTGTCTTCATATTTTTGTCTTCTCATTTCACTCCCCTATTCGAATTTAGAGTAAAATTAAAACATTAATTTCGGAACTTTAGCGTGTATGTGAAAAGACACAGTACCATGAAGCATCTGATTTTCTCTCTCTCTCTCTCTCTCTCTCTCTTTTTTTTTTTTTAAATATATTTTATTGATTTTTTACAGAGAGGAAGGGAGAGAGATAGAGAGTTAGAAACATCGATGAGAGAGAAACATCGATCAGCTGCCTCCTGCACATCTCCTACTGGGGATATGCCCGCAACCCAGGTACATGCCCTTGACCGGAATCGAACCAGGGACCCTTCAGTCCGCAGGCCGACGCTCTATCCACTGAGCCAAACCGGTTTCGGCTCTCTTTTTTTTTTTTTACAAGTTTTGAAATATAGCTGGCATTTATTTTAACTTATGGACCTGAAAGTCAGTAAACCAACATCCTAACTGAAATATAATTCCTTAGAAAGAAATCCTAACTTAATTTTCCTTTTGCTGGACCTGATATAATGGAGATTGATTTCATAGCACTTGAGAGATGTTGTGCTACTGATTTAAACATGAAGTTGATTCTCAGGCCAAAAGCTTCTTGATTTATGTTTGTCAATATTATGAGGCCAACTAACTCTTGAGCATGCTTTAACGAGTTTGAACATTTATGTAGCGAATTAAATTAATTAAGTCACTGAAATGGTTTTACTACTTTCATCATTACAAAATTGTAAAGAGAGTCTCCTTCATTGAAATATCTACTTTTTTTCTTTCATCTTTTTTTTAGGGGCGGGGGATACTTTTTAATAGTTTTTTTTCTTTACAAATACACCGGAGACTCATACAGTGCTGCCAGCATGGATGCAATCCTGGGCCACAAATCTACACACTCCTTTGCAACTGGTCCTCTGATGGCAGAACCTTTCGTCTTCCCTTTATTGTTTACTGTGACCCCAGCATTATCTTCAAAATTAAGAAACATGCCATCTTTTCTCTGGTGAGACTTTGAATGTCGAATTGGATGTCCCTTCTTTCTGAGCTCTGGTTTGCCTTTTTTAATTGTGACCATCACCATGTCACCTACACCAGCAGCAGGAAGTCTGTTCAGGTGTCCCTTGATCCCCTTTGCAGAGATGATAAACAGATTTTTGGCTCCTGTGTTGTCAGCACAGTTGATCATGGCTCCTACTGGAAGACCCTAAGACCCATCACATCCTAGCTTAGACATCTTGAACACTGGAAAGGGGACGTTTTCTTTCATCTTTTAAAATAACTTGCCATAAACCTGGAATTTTTCCTTCCTTGTGATCACATTTCTGGGCTTTATTTTGTTAATTCTACCCTTCAAGAAAATTCCATCTTGTTTCTGAAGTGTTACTGTCTCAAGCACACTTTTCAGGAGAACTGATCTGTTTGTCTTGTCAGTAACACCTTCGGGTAGAGTCAGTTATTGCAGATTTTCCTTGTAGGGTAACTTTGTGTAAACTGGAAAGTTTATACTTGATTAAACCAATTTTCAAGTTCAATGAGCTGTTGAGATGGAATGAGTAACCTAGTTAATGCATCACTATAGACGCCTTGACATCTCCTGTTTCAAACTGTTGGTTTCTGTTACTTTAGTTCTTGGAGTTGCCAAAAATGCTTTGTTGCCACAAAGCATTTCCTATACATTGTTTTGCTTTGTCCAGAGATATTTATCTATAGTTCTTATTTGTGCATCACTCTGTGATTTGAAGACACTGAAAGAAAACTTTTGCAAGTTAAAGTGTAAAATAGGGACTCTACTCCTTTCAGTGCCCCTCACTGTATCTCTTCTCCGTCCCTCCCATTTAAAATTTCCCTCTACAGGTCCTTACTCAGGCTTGACCATCACTAGAAAGTAATCAAATTTCAGAAATTATCTCACCCTCAGATCTTTCTCGTTCCTTCCCAGCTTGTAAAAAGGAGAGAGCAGGTATATTAATACTGACGAAGGGGTTGATGGCAGCCTCCTATTGTGCTGTCCTTCTTAGGATGACTTTGCTTTTCTAATTGGAGGCTATTTAGTTCAAAGAAATAAAATTCTAATGATTAAATAGACTCTGAGGCAATACAGTTCGCTAATAGAAGAAATATTTGGAGGCAAGAATGTCTCTTTCTGGCTCTTTAAAACATACCTGGTAGGCCCAGCCAGTGTGGCTCAGTGGTTGAGCATCGACCCACGAACCAAGAGGTCACTTGTTCGATTCCAGGTCAGGGCACAGGCCCAGGTTGCGGGCTCAATTCCCAGTAGGGGGTGTACAGGAGGCAGCCCATTGATGATATTTCTCTCTCAATGTTTCTCTCTCTCTAAAATCAATAAAAACATATTTTTAAAAAAACATACCTGGTAGATCACTGTACTAACAATAGTCCTACTAACAAATTTGCTTTTGTTTAATAACTTGTCCCACAGGGATCTTCCTATGGTTACATGTACACCTCAGTCTTTCTATATACAATTTGCATCTCAATCATCCCTGCTTATGTGGTCTGTATGATGAGGTACAATGAAACCACAACCAGGAAAGGGAGTGCTAAGAGTCCCTGAAATTTTTTCTAACCTTCTCATAGCTCAGGGTCAACTCTTGGTTACATTGCTGTAAAAAGGATAACAGTATGAATGTAAAACCAAAACCATTAGCAGATCAACCACTAGCCTTAGGGAGAAAAGTGGGTCCTGACATGTAGGCAGCAGTGGGGGAAATCTATCCAGAGACTACCCAGCATTCTTGCCCAGTGACTACTGCGACCGGCCTCCTGGCATGCCCCATCAAGACCAGAAGATGGCTTTGGCTCCGGCACTCTGCGATGCCCTAATATGTGCATCTAGGATGGGGGTTTAGCAGCTTTCAGTAGACCCTTATCACTTATCTCCTACTGTTAGGAAATCGGAAGTGTTCAGCTCTTCCCACTTTGAAAATGGTAAAGAAGAGGGGAATCTTTTTCTCTTCCGGCTAGAATTACAGGATTTCAGCCTTTAAACGAGATAATTAAGTAACAATTCCGGTGCTTGCCCATGGGCCAGAGAAACTTACTCCCATTATGCCCTATTGCTCACACACTTTTTTCAGACATGACACTGGCTTCTTTTCCACCCATGCCTTGTAAGGTTAAACAGAGAAAGACCATGAAATGCCAGAGATGTGAGGGAGTCAACTGGCCACTTTTACATCCTTTGTTTTAGAATGGAAGTTCCTGCTGACCTTAATGCACAGCCAAGTAAGTGTCCCGGTGGCAGTAGAAAGAGCCCTCTGCCTGGGAGATAAAATTCTGGTCTTGAGAGCATGTCTTTCTGTCAATAGCTGTGTGACTTGGGATTGGTCCCTTTTAAATTTTACTTTCTTATTTATAAACCAGAATTAATATTTTTTTCTACCTACCTTAAATTCTTGTGAGGCTCAAATAAGGTAATAGGTACACAGATGCTTTGCAGATAAAGAGGCTTATAAGTGCACATAGCATTGCTTTATTGCACAGCATTTTATGTCTGGGCTGTACTGTAGCTGCATATTTTATCTTAACTAAAACCCGTCCCCTGTTCATGAAGGGCTGTGTAGAGAAGGGAAACCAAAATCAAAAAAGAGATGATTTCCCCAGAGCTACAGGGGAAATTCAAAGCTGAAAAGTAATTGTTAATAGATCGTAATTTACCTATGAATATTTTAATGATGAATTTCACCAGAAATTAATTGCATTTAATTATTAAATTCTCTACATGGCTTTTGGAGAAGAAATCCTGCCTGTCAGGATCTGCCATCTCAATCTCATTTCTTTCTGACCTCAGCAGAAATCATAATCTCTGTTGACTCTGGTCCACACATGTGACAGTAGGTTGTATGCATGAAACATTACAAGGAACCAGTCATTCTCCTCCTGGATTTCTTTCAGTAGTGAAGTAGAATTCTAGAGCAAATGAATAGATGTAAGCAAGGACATAAAAGGGCACACGAACAGAGGTAGGTCTGTATTTCATCTTCTATTTTCTCATCGGCTGATCAGTGGGGATATTTCTGTGAGGGCATGTGGCTCTCCATGTTACCCCTAGGAATCTCTTCACTTCAGTTCAAAAATAAATCGGAATCCAAGATGGGAGGGAAAGTAGTTCCTCTGGAGCCCCTTTTTAAATGATTTAGTGAAGTCAAGTGTGTATTGTATTTTCATTTAATCTTTTTCCGTCTTTGCTCTTTTTTTCTCCCCAAAATATCTAATATCAGAACAGAAAGTACCGCCTTTGAGAGAGGAAGAGCATACCTGGACTGGTTAGATTACAGAGGGGATTTAACACTGTAATTGAGATCTCTCTCCATCTCCACTTGAGTCTGATCTATAAGAGGAAATGAAATCAATAGCAAAAGATACTTAGATTAGACATAATAAAAGGCACAAAGGTTTTCTAAATATTGGCAGAAAGTCTTAACTATCCTTGGGTTCATGTTTGTCAAACATGGTTTGGCACAGACTTTTGATAGATAGGATATTGGACTAAACCTATATGTAAGGACCTCTGAGTCTAAATCTTCAATATTTTTTTATTTGTTTAAGAGACTTCTATATTACACTAATATGTTGTTATGGTGTATGGTGTTTTTTTTTGAAAACTGAATCAATGGAAGTTAATTTAGAGGATTTTTAAAAAAAAAAAATGTTACCCATTAAACTACCAGCTCTGAGGTAATAAGGACTGCAATTTCTTTGCACCATTTTTACCCACAAATAAGGAAGCATAGAGCTGGCAGAAGTAATGCCATTCCCAAAGCAGAGGGGAAGCTCCAGGTTCTGCTTTCTTGAGATATAATTCATATACCATACAATTCACCCATTTATAATGTGCAATTAATATCTTTTTTTGTATGTTCACAGATATGCAGCCATCACCAAAATCAATTTTAGGACGTTTTTATCACACCTAAAGAAACCTTATACTCATTACCAGTCAGATAATCACTGATCTACCTTTTTCTCTTTAAGGATTTACTTATTTTGGACATTTCTTATAAGTGAAATTATACATTTTTCAGCACATAAAAAATGATCTAGCCAACCATGAAAGGGCATGGAGAAACCTTAAATGCATATTATGAAATGAAAGAAACCAATCTGAAAACTCTACATGCAATATATTCCCAACTCTAGTTGGCAACATATATAGTTGGAGTTTGAATTTCATGGGTCCACAGATTTTTCTCTCTAAATACTGTAATTGTATTATGTGTTAATCAACTGTTTATGTTATTGGTAAGGCTTCTGGTCAACAGTAAACAGTTGGGGGGAACCCTTGCTCCTAACCCCCGCATTGTTCACAGGTCAACTGTATATGACATTCTGGAAAAGTCAAAACTGTGGAGCCAGTAAGATAAGTGGTTGCCAGGGGTGAGCCGGGAAGGAGGAATGAATAGTCAGAGCACAGAGGATTTTTAGGGCAGTGGTTAGAGTGTCGGCCTGTGCACTGAAGGGTCATGGGTTTGAATCCTGGTTAAGGGTACAAGGATATGGTTGGGGCACATGCCAGAGGCAACCAGTCAATGTCTGTCTCTCCCTCTCCCTCTCTCTCTCCCTCTCTCTCTCCCTCTCCCTCTCCCCCTTTATCCTTCCCTTTCACTCTCTCTAAAAAAAAAAAAAAAAAAAAAAGGCAATGGAAAAAATGTCCTCTGGTGAGGATTAACAAAAAATAAAAAATTTTCAGCTCTCTCTTTCACTATGCATTGATTTTTTTTCACCTTCCTAAGCAACTCATTTTTATCAGATCTGTTCAAACAAATCTAGATCCTTCACACACAGAGGTTTGCTTCTCAGGAAGGTTAATGATTGCTGACATCCTGACAAGAATATGAAGATGCAAATCGCCAGGTGTTGTCATTGCACAAAGTAGAAGTCACTGATGCTGAACTAAGTCAAACCCCTCTGACCAGCAGCTACTTGAGTAAGTTTCTGAAAGTGAGCTTGGATTTCCTGTGTGCATTTCCCTGGAGCTGCTTAGAAATGCTGAGGAAAGATGGTGGTTTCCCTACCTTCAGTGCCATGGACATCTGTAGTCGACATGTTGTAGCCTGTGGTGATTGCTTTCTGAAAATGGAGGTGAGGAAACTCAGAAATCAATAACATGTTTTGTTAAAGCCATATAATATGCATGTTCTGAAGGCGACAGCTCAACAGGATGGTAATGAATGTTTGCCCTTGTCAGGGATCAAGTGTCTGCCATCTTTCAAACAAAAAGTGAATTAGGATCTTGGAATCTTGTGGTTCAAATAAATTAACTGAAACAATAACACCATTTCATCTGGATATAGAAAGATACAAAAAAAAAATAGGTAAAGAAAATACCCCCCCTAAGCACACACACACCACAAACCAAAACCAAGAATGGATGGGATAATTGAGATTTGATTGCTTAATCAGAAACTAAGGAATATTTGTGGGTGTTCTGGAGCTGTGGTTTTAGTTCATAATGAACTAGGTTAGTCAATAGTTGCGAAATATACTCAGCATATAGCTCTCTTCACATGAGCTACTACTGTATATAGTTCCCTTTTTATAATAGGTTGTCAAATGGGAAAGTCATATATATATATATATATATATATATATATATATATATATAATTTGATTTATGCTGTATAACAGACTATTATCCCAATTAAATGGTAATTAGAAGGAAAAATTATTGGGTTTATGTTTTTCTGTTTATGTTAATTATAAAATTGACTTTTGAAGCCTTTTAAAAAACATATACTATTTTATTTGTTTTAGCTAATCTGTCTTTTCAGACTTTGTACTGTACTGATAGACATAGAACTGACATAGAAGTACTCTATAATTTTAAAGAATATTCCAATTTTCATATTATATCAGTTAAATGCTTTTAGCCGCAGGTACAGAAATTTCCAACTCAGCTGGCTTAAACAATATGGAATAAATCATTGCACATAACAAAAAGTCTAGAACCAGTGAATTCTTTGACTCCATGACATCATTCAAGATCCAAATCTTTTGTCTTTCTGCTCTGCCAGCCTCAGCTTTTTTTGCCTCATTCTCTGGTCTCTCATGGTTTCAAGTTGGCTGTAGCAACTCTGAGGTGTCACATATTTAACATAGCCAGAAGGAAAACGGTTTCTTAGGGTCTTCCAGTAGGTTTTTCTTCACACCTCATTGTCCAGACTGGGTCACCTGCCCATAAATAAACCATTTAAGGCAAGGGGGGGCTGTGTCCACCATGATGCACTTAGACCAATGAAGATGGTAGCCTGAATCACATGGGTGGTGGTTAGGACCCCAGGGAAAGGTGGATATTTCAACATAAAAATTAGAGTGCTATTTGCAAGGAATAATGGGAGAATGCCAATGAGATGTACACAACAAAATTTGACATATAGGGATCCCCTAAGCTCAAATTAAAAAACCCTTTATGGCCCTAGCTGGTGTGCTCAGTGGTTAGAGCATCAGCCTGTGTACGGAAGGGTCTTTGGTTCAATTCCCGGTCAAGGGCATGAACCTGAGTTGCAGGTTCTATCATCTTTCTCTCTCTTGCCTTCCCTCCCTTCCTTACACACTCTTTAAAAAAAAAATCAAAAGAAAAAATATCCTTGGGTAAGATTAACAACAGAAACACCCCAAAAAACCTTTATGTCGGATATTTAATTTCTATGCCTGTGTCAAATTGCAGTCCTGGAAACTTTATTCTCTCACTACATGCATTCAGTTTGTTCTGCATAGAAACCTGGTCAGGGCTGACCTCCAACCTGGAGACTAGGATCCAGTGCAGTCTTAAGAAACGGGGAGGGTGGCATAGTCAGAGGCTAGCAGAGCCCCCAGGAAATGGAAGCAGAGCTGTAAATCCCCAAGGAACAGGTTTGAGCAGAGGTGTCACAAATTTAGGCTGTGTGTGTGAGGTCCAACGGAGATTAGGTTGCACCGAACATGATGTCAGGGCTCTTTGAGAAATGCAGAGTGGATTCAGCGAGTGTTCCAGACCAATACCTGCAAAACCAGGTTGCAAGTGGGCCCAGAGCCAGCGGACTGGGCACAGTGCAGGGCTCTTGTGATGCTGACCTCCCCACTGGCTCCTTTGGCTCTCTGTGCACTTGGGGATGGTGTTGGTAGAGCATGCAGTTAATGGATGCTCATTTGGAAAGTAGTACCAAAGCTCAGGCAGGGCAGGAATTGCATAAATGGAACATTAAATTGTGGTTTTGTTTATGTGATGTATGCTCTTTTCTTTTATGGTGGGTCAGTATAAGAAATAGTCATATGATTTCTACATTGAATATAAAACTTTTGTTGTCCATTCTGCTCTTCACTTTTCTCCTAGTTCTTATGTGACTTGTTCCTTCAGGTCTTCTCCTCTGAGAGTTTTTCCCTGAGCCCTCACCCCTGGCTCTCAACCCCCCTCTCCAACCCCCACCTTCCTTTTTTTTCATCATAGTCCTTATTGCTGCTGGAAGATTTATTTACTGTATCTTCTTTCTTCCCCACTAGAAGTAGGCTGCAGGAAGATGGGGACTTTGCTCTCGTGTTCATGCTATATTATCTCCAGTACCAAGAACGTACTTTTTCCTATAAATTTATATGTTTAATATACATATTTAGATTTGTACCTTTTGTCGTTAATAGTGAGAGAAGTTGTGTGTGTGTGTGTGTGTGTGTGCGCGCGCGCATTTTTATATACATAAATGGAATGATGTTGGTTCTGTTAGTTTCTTTTGCTTAACAGTTTCTTAAGGAGACCTTTCCATATTAGTGTATATATTTCTGTCATGTAACTTTTTTTTGTTAATCCTCACCTGAGGATATTTTTTTCATTGATTTTTAGAGAGAATGGAAAGGAGGGAAGCCACACACACACACACACACACACACGCACACACACACACACACAGACTGAGAAACAGCCACGTGAGAGACACACATCAATTGGCTGCCTCCCGCACACACCTCGACCAGGGATGGAGAACGAACCCGCAACCCGGTTACCTGCCCCTGACCTATCAAATCCAAGACCCTGCAGTGCAAGGGTCTATGCTCTACCCACTGAGACCCACCGGCCAGAGCAAAGTCCCCTCTTTCCTATTCTGAAAACAGACTGTGGCCAAAAGTCATCATTGATGCGGTTTCTGCGATATATGTTGATGTTAACTGGGCAGGATGAGTCTATGATGACAACATGTAGTATATTAGGAACTGGGAGCATTTGAGAGAAATTACTTCTCATCTTTTTCTTAAATTGTATGGAAAGTACATTGTGTTCCTGATCTAAAGGGAAAATAAAACATCCTCTTTCTCCCCTTTCAAGTGATTGAGATAAATTAAATTATGCTCTCTAAGCAAACCTCTGCTTGACTCTAGGATGGTATTCACCAGTCCATCAAAACCGTTCTTGTCAAGGTCAACAGTGACCTCATTGTTACTCAATTTGATGGTCAATTATTAGTCTTTTTCCGCCTAACAGTGAATGTTCTTCCAAAGCATGCTTTTAAATAGTTATACAAATACTTTTAAAGTATAAAACACCATAAAATATACCACCATGATGTCATTATTCCTTCTTTGATAAGCTGACTGTGTGCTTTAAAAGATTTTTAATTCTTCCCTTTTCCTATAGGGGATATGGTCTCAAAGTACCGAGAACCTTTGATCCACACGTTCCTGAGAGGAGTGAGAGACCCAGATAGTGCTCACAGGGCCAGCAGCTTATCCAACCTTGGAGAATTGTGCCAGAGGCTGGACTTTCTGCTGGGCTCCGTGGTTCATGAGGTACTGCATGTTGATTCTTCTCTAAAGCTTTTTTTTCATTTGGACCTATGAATATATTGGGATTGGCAGTCACAAGACCTGTGTTCTTTTTCCAGGTCAGGTAAGTCATTTAACCTCCCTTGTCCTCACTAGTATGACACATATTAAAAGTGGTGCCCAGCCAGTGTGGTTCAATGGTTGAGCATCAACTTAGGAACCAGAAGGTCACGGTTCGATTCCTGGTCAGGGCACATGCCTGGATTGCAGGCTCAATCCCCAGTAGGGAGCATGCAGGAGGCAGCTGATCAATGATTCTCTCCCATCATTGATGTTTCTGTCTCTCACTCTCCCTTTCTGTCTTTGAAATCAATAAAAAACACATATTAAATATATATATATGTGTATATATATATGTGTGTGTGTCTGTATATATATATATACACACATATATATAGTTATATTACTAAGAATTTTTAATTTCAAGAGGATTTATTATAAAAAATCCAAGATAGATTGCCCCGGTGAGGCTGAGACGGCCCTGGTGAGGCTGAGATGGCCCTGGTGAGGTTGAGACGGCCCCGGTGAGTCTGGGACAGCCCCTGTGAGACTGGGACGGCTCCTGTGAGGCTGCGATGGCCCCTGTGAGACTGAGATGGCCCCTGGGAAGATGAGAAAAATACCACATGAACTCACTCATTTATCCTATCTAATAAAAGACAAATAGGGTAATTAACCGTACCTCCGATACGCTTCCCATTGGCTAATCAGGACAGTATGCAAATTAACTGCCAACCAAGATGGTTAACTGCCAACAAAGATGGCGGCTAATTTGCATACTGCAGGCAGGGCAGGACAGCGCCATCCCGCCTGCCCTGCTGCCATCCGGGCCTGCTATTTGCAACCCGGGCGGCAGGCGGCCCGTATGGGACCCGACCCAGGACTGGCGGGCGGGACCACAGTCATCCGCCACTGGCCATGCCCACAAACGGCCCTCACGCGGGGATCCGAGGCTGGTGGGTGCTAATGCACAGATCCGCCACCGGCCATGCCCACAAACGGCCCTCCCGAGGAGATCTGAGGCTGGTAGGTGCTAATGCACCGATCCGCCACCGGCCACGCCCACAAACGGCCCTCCGGAGGGGATCCCAGGTTGGAGGGTGCTAATGCACCTATCTGCCACTGACCACGCCCACAAATGGCCCTCCCACGGGGATCCGAGGCTGGCAGGTGCTAATGCACCGATCTGCCAACACGCACACCCGGGCCGCCTTTGCCCTGCGCAAACTATGCAGCTGGGAGAGGGGAGTGGGGCCGCTGGGAGCAGGGTGGGAACTGCCCGGGGTTTGTGTCAGGCAGCCCAGAGCGGAGTGCAAACTATGCAGCCAGGAGAGGGGTGAGGGGCCGCTGAGAGCAGGGCGGGAACTTCCCGGGGTTTGTGTCAGGCAGCCCAGATCAGAGGGTGAACTATCCCCACCTGGAGCTGCTTGTTCATTCACTTACTTGCTCATTCATTCACACATTCACTCACTCAGCAAACCCTCTCAGGTCCCTGGCTCCAGGCCAGGCACTGAAGTTGAAGCAAGATAAGACAGAGCTATGTCCTCAAGATATTAGTAATTCAGTATGCAGCCAGGAGAGGGGCGCCAGGCTGCTGGGAGCAGGGCAGGAACTTTCCCGGGGTGGGCTTCAGGCAGCCTGGAGTGGGGCCAGAACTTCTGCCCTGTAGCTGCTTGCTCATTCACTTACTCGCTCATTCATTCACTCATTCACTCATTATTCACTCACTCAGCAAACCTTCTCAGGTCCCTGGCACCAGGCCAGGCACTGAAGGTGAAGCAGGATAAGACAGAGCTATGTCCTCAAGATGTTAGTAATTCAGTAGGGCGAAGCAGGCACATGAACGAGGCAGTTGTATGCACAGATGCAGTGTACTGCGTTCGGTGAGGGCTGTAACTAACGCCAACTTTGTTCTCTTGATAAAATGAGGCCTCGGGAGCCAGGCTGCCCCAAGCCTGTAGGCCTGTGCCTAGGCCAGGAGTGGCTGGGGATCCCGGAACATGACAGAGGGTGCAGGTCAGGCTGAGGGGTCTGGCCCCACTCCTCACCCTCACCCCCGAGTGCACAAATTTTTGTGCACCGGGCTACTAGTGGATAATAAGGACCATTATAGACTGATGAACAAAAATGGATACAGAGGCAGAGCAGCATTGAGCAGACTGTCAAACTACAGTGGGAAGCCTGGGGAGGGTTTGGGGGGGGGGGGGGACTAGGAGATCAACCGAAGGACTTGTATGCATGCATATGAGAATAACCAATGGACACAAGACACTGGGGGGTGGGGGAGGCCGGGGGAATGTCGGGGGGGGGGGGGAGGGGAGGAGACATGTGTAATACTCTTTGTAATACTTTAAGAAATAAAAAAATTAAAAATTAAAAAAATAAAATAAAAAATAAAAAATCCAAGGTAACTAAGAGAATTGAAGAAACCTTGAGGAAGGACAGATGAAACTTCACTGGGGTCTCTGGAAATACACTCATGGATTATTCATTGACTTGAATTTTTGCTATTTCCTGACTCCTGAGCTTTATATGCTTTGTTTTATTGATTGTAAAGGCTATTCTTATAATTAAATTCCAACTTAGGATTTTTAGGGAAGTTATGCACCAGTCATTTTCTCTCCTTGAACTCCTCTTGAGGGACATACCTGTATGCCCAACTTTTGTATCTTTTTAAAAATAACTTAGAAACAATGATTACTACTGACTTAAAACCTTCAATTGCTCTAATATACATGAACCATTAGGCACCTGATGTTTGGTTGTTTTAGCAAACCTCTTGTTGTTTAGCAATATCAACTTGTAACACCTAAGAAAAGGCCTTTTCGGGACTATATTTTTATGTCAGTTAAGGATTTCAGCTTATTATAACTTCTCTGGGTCAAATATTGAAATGGTTCCCACATTTTTTTCTGTTTACTTGGTTTCTTCATATGACTCAACCTAAGCTGAACCAGAAATCATGAACTGAAACCTATATAATTTTATTAGCCCATGTCACCCCAATAAATTCAATAAAATTTTAAGTAAAAATTTTGAAATCACCCAGATGTCCGTAGATGGGGAGTTTGTTTGTTTTTAGATTTTGTATTGATTTTTAGAGAGAGAGGAAAGGAGAGAGAAAAAGAGAGAAACATCAATGTGAGAGAGACACATTGGTCGCCTCCCACATGTGCCCCAACCAGGGCCAAGGATGGAACCTGTAACCCAGGTACGTGCCCTTGACCCGGAATCGAACCCATAACCCTTGCTTTTGTGGCCTTGAAAAAGAGACTTGCCATATGAAAAAAAGCTACTGACAGGAGGGGTCATGTAGCTTCATCTTAATAGCATTTGCTTTTGACAGTGAAACTTCTGATTTGAAAAACCAGGTGTTTCCATCCCACATAATTTCTGTCTCTTCTTTTTAGATGTTCCTTCTTATGTACCACCCCACGCTTGCCGTGTCATCAGTGCCAAGCCGGCCGCCTTGGCTGGACCACAAGTTAGAACATGATTGGACACCTGACAGTTTTAGTATTTCATTCATTGAATCCTCCTATAGTCAGACTGCTCTTGTCCATTCCCATGGAAAAAGTAGGATATTTGGCATGGCTCTTAAGTAGTTCTTCATTCACTTCTTCATTTAACAAATATTTATTGAGCATTTACTCTATGCCAGTTATGGGACTATAACCAAGCCATATGCGAGGAGGTGGGGATCCAAAGTTCCTGACCTCATGGAACTGACACTTAACAGAGGAGAGTTAGGTAATAAACAAGCAAGCAAGTACACAAATACGTACTGTGGTTGGATGGAATAAGTGCTACGGAGGTAAATTTAGAAAGGTAAGGGGCAGGAAGGGAGCTTGACCTTGTTTGTGAACTTGGATGAATAGGAAAAGCTTCAGTGATGAGTGACTTTGGAGCAAAGACCTGAGGAAGTAAGGGGCTGACCCAGGCAGCTACCTGGGGAGAGAGCATTCTTGGCAGAGGGAGCAGCAGTACAGAGGCCCTGAGGCCCGCTAACAGCAAGGCTAGTGTGGCTTGAGTGAAGAGGGTAAGGGAAGAAGTCAGAGAGGTTATTGCAGTCCAAGTGGGGCCTTGTAAGGACTTTGGCTTTTACTGTGAGTGAGATGGGAAGCCAAAGCAGAGGGATGAAGCGATCTAATTTATTTTAAACAATTATCGTGTGTTCTTCTCTGATAGTTCTCTCAGTGTCTCTTAAAAGCTCTGGAAGTCTTCTAGTCTCAAGAATGCTTAGCCCCGGTGTGTACTGGGGGTGGGAAGGAACTTTAACCTTGGGAAAACCTGTCTTTGGCTGCAAATTGAAGGACTTCTCCTTCACTAGCATTTGTCATGTGCCAGGTATGTTAGAGGACACAGTAAAGGACCCAATCTCTCCCCCCAGGGAAACCTCAGGGGAGTGTGAAATACAGAGGAATGAATAGACAATGGACTAGAGGGATGACATAGTACAAGCACAGGGTGCTGAGCAACACGGAGCTGCGACCCTCAGTTAGAAATGCCAGGGCAGTGAGGACGTTACATTGATCAAGTGTTAGCCAGGCAGAGAAAGAGGAGAAGCGTAATCTGTTTTGATATAAAATTGAACAAAGTAGCCACCATAGGCTCTTCTACACGATCTGATCTGCGGGTCAGAGTTACAGCCCTCAGGCATCTGAAGAAAACCGTCCCCCGTGTTGGGTGGTCCAGATTTGTGGACTGTCTGTGCCGAGACAGTGCTTGCTGGTAGAGGAAGAATATCAAATGTAGGATCATCTTTTCCACATTCTCTGTACCGGGAATTCAGGTTTTTTCTCTCTTGTCGATGTCAAGATTTAACCTGTTTGGAGAGCATTATTTACCCCAATTTCCTCTTGTTCTTGTCAAGAGCTATGTTACTTGAAACCAAATCTTGAGAAGTTCTTTATTCTTTATCACTTTCTATGAGAAGTAAATATGATTTAAGGCAACCACAGTGAGAGGCCCAACCTCAGTGCAGCAAATGAGATGTGCCCCAGGTGACAAGTGCAGGAGCATTGGCATCGAATGTGGCGCCCACGCAGAGGATACGAAGCTTCCACCTCTGATCCCACTGCGTGACCGGCATTTACTACCAGTTTTCCACAGTCAGTGCAGCTTCTAAGCGGCAGGGTGTGTGCAGGGTGAGGGCACGTAGACCCCTGAGACCAGGACTCGGCTGCATGTCCTGGGAAACCTGCAGGAAGCTGGCGTGGCCTCGGTGGTTCTCTTTCATGGCAGGTTAAATGAGCGAGCAGAGCACGTGCGAATTAGAGACCCACTGCCTTTGCTGTTCAGGCTTCTTAGTTTACAAAACAGAGGGACAGATGGTCTAGTTTCAGACTAGTGAGCAGACCAACTGAATTTTAACAAAGGAAATGTTTGGAAAAGGGATGAAGATGCAGTTGGAAAATTGAAATCATGCTTTCCTGATACATACCTCCACTCTGGTACCTCTCTTCTGGAATTTTCCAAGGGTTGTTTCCCCCCCCCCCCCCCATCTTGCCATTTGTATTATTTATTTATTTATATAGTTCTGATTATGTTTGGTGTGTGCCAGCTATTTGAGGAGTGATATTTTTCCTATTTCTGTTGGCTCCTATCAAGTGTCAAATTGCTTAATCTGACCTTTAGTGTTTCCAAAGCAGTCATCTTCCTTCTCTCTGTATGGCTTTCAGAAGTGGGTATGATTGACATAATTTAGCCAATGAAGAAAAAGCCTTGCAGAGGACAGTTTATTAAAATAGCTACATTGACCCTTAGGCAGGCCACATGAAGATCACATAGAATGGGTTTCTGTTCTCTGGAGGACTTAGGAACAGAATAGAAATATTACACCAGTTCATAAATTAGTAAAGACCTTACCTCATCTATCTATTTGCCAAAGCTTTTAGGGGTGGAAGGCAGTGTTGAGTGTGTCCTTGGGGTTGGAGGTGAGAGAGACTAGCCATGGGAGTGGCTTGTTCAGGTTGGATGGATGGAAGAGAGTGGCCATGCATTTGGTGAGGGGTCTATTCCACTGGCCTGCAGAAGAGCAACATTACAGATTCGTTTTGGGAGTTTTACCTGGAAAGCAGACGGCCTTTCTTACCTCTAGATGATATCTGTAAGATCGTATTAAAATTTTGATGCTTTAAAAACATTTTGCATAACTGCTGTCATACACTTCATAGAACTTGGTATTTATGGCAAAGGTATCAAGGAAGGTTCATGAACACTCCTGTTCACAGATTCTTCCTGATTGTCCCGGGTGGCTAATTGCAGATGGGCTTGGTACAGTCTGGTGTATAAATCACTAACATCCTGTAGCAAGCAGGAAACCATTCCAGCTGATCTCAGCAAGGCTTGTAATAACCAGCTCCTCTGTCAGTCATGCCTTCAAGGTGGCACTGGCATTCGAGAACTGGCCTTGCCAGGGAAGTCCTTTGCCAGCCAGGATGGCTCTGCCTGTCCTAATTATAGAATTCATGTCTGAGGGTTAGAGCTGGCCTTACACTGAGAGCCAAGGCAGAAGCATGGTGTACTCAGCAAGTGAACAGAACAGCGGTGACAAAGCTGGACATCAGCAGGGTTCTAGGCCTTGGTCCCACAAATGTGGAAACATGGACCCAAAACTAAAGGGAAGCCGGCAAAGAGGCCTGGGCGCATCTGCACATTAAACGGGCCCTGTCCTGGCTTTCACACTTTAGTTATCAGACTGAGTAAGCTAAACTTTCATGTGTCAAGAAAGACTCAGACCTAGCTCTAACTTGTTTCCCTGATTTCAGCTCTTACCTTGTAAATACTAAGCCTGCAAGTAGAGGTAGCTATTATATTGTTGCCTGTTTGGAGGTCGCCCAAGGAATTCCTCCTAGGACTGAATTGCTTTCACCGTTAATGCCAGGGGCATGGAAGCCACTGATGGCCTTGGGTCAGGGTGTCCCAGGTCAAAAGCAGAAGCAGCTTGCTGGGTCGCATTGAAAAACAGTCCTCAAAGAATTGCATTTTTCTGGGATTTTTCCTTCACTTACAAGCTGCAAACTTATCTAATGGAAGTACAACTTGATTGAATGCCAGTGCACCACAGATGCAATTATATTTAAGAACAAGCTACTTCTTCTCATCTCTCTGCCATCACTGATTAATTAGACACTTTGAACTATGCCCAACTGTTTGAAAGCTGTGAAAAATACAACCTGCATAGTTAAAATTTCTGCACAAGCCTATGTCCTCATTTGTGCCTGTATGTTTTTTTTTAAATATATTTTATTGATTTTTTACAGAGAGAAAGGGAGAGAGATAGAGAGCTAGAAACATCGATGAGAGAGAAACATCGATCAGCTGCCTCCTGCACATCTCCCACTGGGGATATGCCCGCAACCCAAGTACATGCCCCTGACCGGAATCGAACCTGGGACCCTTCAGTCCGCAGGCCGACGCTCTATCCACTGAGCCAAACCGGTTTTGGCAATGCCTGTATGTTTTTTTTAAAAAGCACACAAAACATTTTTAAGTATAATATATATTAATACATGTTTCCAAACACACAGTCTGGCTATTTTCTTATCATGGTTAGAAATTCCTCCACGGTTGGCCAAGAAATACACTCACATAGTAAATCAAATAACCAAGTATGTGAGAGACCAATTGAATAATTTTCTTACCTTCTATTTTGTGCTGCCATTGGTCACACTTTTAAAATTTTTGCTTTTTCTTTTTAAATCTTGCACAAGTGCCTCCGAAAGGTTTGCTGCTAATATTTTTAGTGGTCCCTCTATGCCTACTAGGAGCAAGGTATAGAAACTCTCATTTTATTACGTGTAATTATTAGCTATATATATGAAACCATGTTTTGCAAGTAATTTCCAGTCTTTTCTGTTATAGAGCCATCTCTTAAAGTAAATGAGCCCTGAACGACCTCCTCCACAAAAGAAGCCCAGGCAGGGAGTCTCTGAAATTGGCCCCTGGTGACTCACATGGGGTATAAGCTGGATTTGTAGGACTGGGAAGTCTGGACATGCTAAAGATCAGTTTGAATATTTATGTGTTTCTCTGTCCCTGGGCAGAAACTTTCATCAGTGGCACATTCATATGCATGCCAGGCCTGAATGTGAACTCTGAAGCCTGCTTAGGTAAAGCTCCGTGGTTCTCAGCCCCCAGGGGCCGCTGTATTTTGGAACAGCTTTTCTTCCTTTGATTCAGTGTTCCCAAAGGGGGGCAAGTAACAGTTCTTGCCACTATTTTTTCTTTAAAGATATTTTTATTGATTTCAGAGAGGAAGAGAGAGGGAGAAAGAGAAACATCAATGATGAGAGGAAATCATTGATGGGCTGCCTCCTGCATGCCCCATACTGGAGATTGAGCAACACAGGCATGTGCCCTGACTAAGAATCTAACTGTGACCTGGTTCGTAGGTTGATGCTCAACCACTGAGCCACACCAGCTGGGCAGTTCCTCCCACTTTTGAGGAAATATTTGCATTTGAACATACCTTTATTATACAGTCATGTGCTGCAAAATGGCATTTCAGTCAACAATGGACCTCATATAAGATGGTGACCACAGCTCAGGTGTGTGGTAGGGTATACTCCTAGATTTACAAAAGTACACTGTGATGTTCGCACAACAACAAAATTGCCTAACGATGCATTGCCCAGAATGTATCCCCATCCTTAAATTGCGCATAGCCATATACACGTATCCCTTCCCACTCCCCAATTTCCCTCCTGAATTCCAAACCAGGTTTTTGTCCTTTTCCAGAAAAGCTAGCCTAAATCAAGATCTCACCACGAGATCTCTCTTACTGAGAATGAGGAAACTTTCCACCCCTCTCTAAGTTAGATTGTTCTTGATGGATGTATAGAAAGTGGAACGTACTTAAGAGGCTTTATGTAATTGTGCAATCATGAGTTTTATTGACTTCTTCCCTCACTCTCCTAGGTAACAGCTTGTCTGATTGCTGTGGCTAAAACAGACCATGAAGTTCAAGTGCGCAGAGCTGCCATCCATGTGATTGTGCTGCTGCTTCGGGGACTCAGCCAGAAAGCTACAGAGGTAACTCAGTCTCTTACCGTTTGTAATTTTCCCACCTCTGGTTTTTGTCTGTTTATCAGTCTTTCTTGCACCAGGGCAGGCCTCAAACCTTTTCCCTGGGTTGACTCATGCAGATGAATCGATAAGCAGAGATTTCGTAGCAGGAAATAGTATTGTTTGCATCTACAGGAAGATGTTTCTTCTGTAACATAGTAGGTAAATTACACACTAACTGCTACAGGGAAACCAGAGCACAGATTTGTAGATTGAAGCTCTGCGTCTTGGCATTCCCAGGTGAGCTAGCTGGAAGGCACTGAGCCTGCCTCTGTAGCCTGAACTTCAGTAACTTGCCTTCCTGACTCATGATAGTTCATACTGAATTACAAAAGGGCCTCATTTTAAATGTTTCCTTTCTAACGGTGAGTTCAATCCATGAGATTTTAGTTGCTGCATAAATTAAACTTTCTTCCTCCTCCAAGTGGGTTTGGCTGGATTTCTCCTCAGTGTATGGCCAACACAGGAAGAAAGTATTTGTATCCATATGTGACCTGAGAATGAGTGACCTCTAAATTAATTTCCTTCTTGATCTTAATGGACATTTATTCCCAGTTGACTTTGAAGAGAGAGTTTGCATTAATAATTCACTTACTGGCATCCACAATGCTCGTCTGCGGCTGGCACATCGGTATTTAACTAATAGTGTCAGTGAAGTCATTAGAAGAGTGATAGTTTTGCCAGACACACAGGCTTTATTCATGCTGGAATTTTGCCATATCAAGTTTCTTACACCATTTCGTACAAGCTTGGACTCATTAGTTCCCCCCTAGTTATTATCTAGGACCTTGATGGGATTGCAGTATGTACAGATCATAACTGAGTAACTCAGATGATTAAATCGCAGTAGGATACACACTGCCCTGTGGAGAATCTGCTGTACAAGAGCGGGGGGCGGGGGGTGATTAAGAAAGAGTGAGTGTTTTACATCCATTGTCAAGATTTACAAAACTCTTGACAAATATTTCAGGGTTGTGTAAGTGGTTAACGATAGGGAAAACTTGGTGAGGGGTATACAGGAGTTCTCTGTGCTATCTTTACAACTATCTGTAAATCTAAAATTATTACATAATAAAAATTTGTGTAAAATATGATAGACTATTAAATCTACAATATTCTCTGAGTGCAACACACTCTCATTAAGCGAGGGAAAAGAAGGGAGGGAGGAAAGAGAATATATATGCCTGGTTAGTAAAGTGAGAGAAGAAACAGAAAGAAACACTATCCAGATTTCTCATATCCTTGTGTAGCCAATGCAAGCAACACTGCTTGTCTTACCAGCACTAAAATAATCTGTGGCCATGGAAGATTTTTGTCACTTTCCAAGGCCATGTGAATGAAACACTTCTATTCTCCAAAACAACTCTAGTCTGCACTCACCAAAGTTTATAAATTGTGCTTAGTGGATAAAGAAGAGGAAATGGGACAGAATGGATGTATGATTCCTCTTCCTGTGGCATCCTTGAGACCAGGTGTGTTAAATCTTGTAATCGTAGGTGTGATTATCATCAGGGCCACTTTAATAAGAAGCGGAGATAACCACAAAGCTTTCAATCTGGGATTTCTCTTTACTGCTCTGTTTTGCCCCCAGGAACAGCTGAAATGAAAATGCCACTTTGTTGATGAAGTTTGGTGTGTTTTTTCCTTCTAATCACTATCTCTCAAGCAATAGAGTGCCAAAAGATAATCCCAGGTTTCAGTGAATGCTCTGTTGTTCATAGAGGTGCCGGCCAAGGACCTCTGTGGTTCTGGCAGCTTGAAAAGGAAGCAGAGAGTCCAGTGAGAGGCAGAGGCTCAGAAGATCAGGTGATAGACTGGGATCAGAGAGGGAAGACATCACCACCTCTGACTCATGAGACAGCTTCTATCTCTTTTCTACTTGAAAGTAGCCAGGATTTTGTGCAGTCAACACAATAATCACATTGGAGGAAAATACTGCATTCAATTTTATTGAAATACTTATTTTCTCTTTTTAGCCTTATTTTGACCTATGACTATATCTTTTTGTTAATTCATTCCCAATATGTCCTGAAGCCTAAGAGAACCAGGAAAGACACCTCTTTAAACCCATTCTACTTTATGCTTGATGGAAATGAAATTTACTGGGATACCCAGGAGAGGAGCTATGGTTAGACCTGTATCTTCCATTGGCCTCAGAGTTAATAGCCCTCCTCAACATGAAGAAGATGAGCTGAGTGACAGAATGAGAAAATTATGCCTAACTATATGCATTTCCCGAATTAGGTTTTTGCAGGGTAACTAATTTAAGCATTGGAAATGTTTAGAACATTCATATTCATATACCAAAGACAATAATGAATAATTGGGACAATAATGACTGACTAATAGTCTACCAGACTGGCCCTCCTTCAGGTAACAACTAAAAACCCTGCGTATAATATAGTAGACAGCTGTCTGAAGACCCTGGAGTGTGGTCAGAAGCAGGCAGGTTCTTATGGGGAATCCATGCTTAGAGAAGAGGTGCTACACAAAATAAGTTCCCATTTTCTTGGCTTTTAGCCAAGCCTATTTGATGAGGAATGCCATGCATTAGGGGCGCTGGTCGGGAAGACCTAGTCTTTCTAGAATGTGGAACCAGAAGATCCACCCTGAGGAAGGTACCGCTGCAGGAGAGAGGCTACAAATCCTAGAAGGAAAGGATCTGGAGAGAGGATTCCCAAATTCTGTCTGCATACATCTCTGCCTGACCTCTGAACCAAGCAAGATGATTGCCTGCTTTAAAGAAATAAAAGCACTGATTGGAAAAGAAAAGAATCCAGAGTCTCCATAATTTAATGTATATAATGTCCAGGATACAATCCAAAATAACTCAATATATGAAAACCCAAGAAAATGAAATATATTCTCAATAGAAAATAAAAATCAACTGAGACCAACCCAAAGATAATCCTGATATTAGAATTATCAGGCAAGGTTTTAGAGCAGTTATTATAACTATCCTCAATGAATTTTTTTAAAATATGCCTGCAATTAGTAAAAAAAAGGAAATCTCAGCAAAGAAATAGAAATGATTTTTTAAAAAAGAGCCAAAAGGAAGTTCTAGAACTGAAAACTACAATATATGAGATTCTTCTTACTAGTAAAAATCACTTGATGGCATTAGAAGCAGAATGGAGATGACCAAAGAAGGAATAAAAGAATTTGAAGAGCCGTAGCAGGTTTGACTAAGTGGTTAGAGCGTTGGCCCACTGACTGAATGGTCTTGGGTTCAATTCTGGTCAAGGGCACGTACCTCGGTTGCAGGCTCGAACCCCTACCCAAGTCAGGTACATGAGGGAGGCAACCAGTCGCTGTGTCTCTCTCACATTGATGTTTCTGTTTCTCACCCTCCATAGAGCAGTAGAAATTATCTGATGTGAAGAACAGAAGGGGGATTAAAAAGTGAGTGATTTGGAGTGACCAGAAACAGGGAGCTACCTACACTTCTCCCAGGAAGAGTGGTTCATTATCCACTAATTCTGTGTTTGTGGTGACTTTATAGGACATAACTACTGTGAATAATGAAATCAGCTGTGGGGGATACATTCCAAGACCCCCACTCACCAGTGCAGGCCTGAAACCACAGATGGTGAATCTTATGTGTGCTGTGTTTTTTCCTGTACATACATACATACTTATGACAAAGTTTAATTTATAAGTTAGGCACAGTAAGGTTAAAAACAATACTATTAATAAATTGTAATAATATACTCTAATAAAATTACAGTGGAACCTCATTTCTCATATTTAATTTGTTCTGGAAGGCTGTTCAAAAAGTGATTTGTTCAAAAACTGAAGCAACCTTAGCTGGTGGCCTGTGGACTAAAGGGTCCCGGGTTCGATTCTGGTCAAGGGCACGTACCTCAGTTGCAGGTTCCTCCCTGGCCTGGGCCCTGGTCAGGATGCGTGCAGGAGGCAACCAGTCGGTGTGTTTCTCTCACATCGATATTTCTCTCTGTCTTTCCCTTTCTCTTCCACTCTCCCTCTAAAAAAAAAAAAAAAAAAAAAAAAAATCAATGGACAAATATCCTCAGGTGAAGATTAAAAAAAAAAAAGATTTTTTTTCCCCATTAGAAATAATGTAAATTGAATTAATTTGTTCCAGACCCCCAAATGATTCCCTGCTTTAACCTTTCTTATATACAGTATATATCTAATATAAATAAATATACGCTTCTTTATAAATAAACACTTCTTTTCTTAAATTTTCTAGTACAAACCACCCTGTACTAGCCTTAAATGAATTTTTCATATATATCACTGAATTATTTATTTCTGGAATTTTCCATTTAATATTTTCAGGCCACGGTTGATTGCAGGTAACTGAAACCTTGGAAAGTGAAACCAATAAGGGGGGGACTACTGTATATACAATAAAAAATAAAAATTGATAATCTTTGTTAAAACATAAGTGATTTGGGATTGACTATAGTTCTAGATTTATCACGATAGCTCCTACTGCCATCCTGTGTGTAGTTTACACAGAGCTGACTTCTTGCAAGAACTGTGAAGTACTTGAGAACTTTGCAGGTGGGTTTATAGTGACTAAGTATAGTAGCTTTGACATTGAAACTTTCCCCCTTGCCTTTTAATATTAAAAGATAATTCCCAGTGCTTAATTTTTCTTCCTTCTAATCCCTAATTTTAGAGGACAAAAGAATAAACTGCCCTCTACTCTGTCTAGTGGGAGATAAGTAGTAGGCTTTAGAATTCATTCCTTCAAGATGATAAATAGGTATTAACACCAGGTCGTATCTTCAAAACTAAGCAAAACCTGAAGTATCTTTGGGGGGAAGAGTTGGGGTTTCATTTTTAGTTGATAGCTGAGTCAGGTTCTGAGCCAAACCCAGGCCTCTACCCAAGAGTGATTTTTAATTCCTTCTTTTTTGACTCCAGTTTTGTCTGATGACAAAACTCCTAATAACATGGTGAACAATGGTTTCACTGACACTTGTGCAGTTGGAGGTTACTCTCCTTTGTTGTGAGAGAGAAGGCAGACCCTGGCTAAAAGAAAAAATATGAATGACGTTGTATGACATTATGCTTTTTTAATTACAGCAGTCACACAGTCCATCCAAAATGTTCAGTGCGTGTGTCCTAGGTTCACCTGTGTCTGTCTGTCTATCCAGACTGGGAACTAGGGCATGAGGACATAGCACAAATGACAAGTTATAAGTAAATAGACAGACTTAATGGAAACTTCCTTTCATTGGTTTTTGTTTTATCCTGAAAGCTATTTTGACATCTGGTGTGGGTTTTTTTGTACTCTGGGTACAATAAACAGGCCTAGTTCCCTTCCCAGAGCTAGTTTCACAGACACTGATCCTTTTGAACAGATCGAAGGCTCCATGTGAAAAACAAATGAAAAGAACACATAAAAATGATGGGGATCCAGGTAATAATTATTCCTCTGTAAACTTTAAAAAAGTGCTTGGGAGAGCCCTTTCAGGACTGAAATTAAAGAGTATCTTCCCTTCTTGGGAGTGTGAAGCTGTAGCCACTTGACCAAGGCAGCAATTCTGTCAGTCATCTGCTACTGGCCAGGGCTCAGGAGTTTACAGTATTGATATTATTCATAAAAGGCATGGAATAAGAACTCAGCACTTGAGGCCCTGGCTGGGTGCTCAGTTGGTTAGAGCATTGTCTCTGGATAAGCCAAGGTTGTGGGTTCGATCCTCAGTCAGGGCACATACCAGAACCACCCAGTAAATGCATAAATAAGTGGAACAACAAATCTCGCTCTCAAATCAATCAATAAATTGAAAAAAAAGAAGAATTTAGCATTTGTTGGACATTGTTTACAGTGTCAAGAGAGACAGGCATAGAGGAATTTTAAAATATCTATGCTGTAAGTTTATAAATTATCTCCCCAAACACTTCCCTCTTTACTTACTCTTAGACATCCTAGCTACTATGACTCCATTTCAGTCTTAAAAGAAAAAACCCTCTTAAACCCTGTATTAGTTTCTTTTCATTTTTTAAATTTATTATTGACTTTAGAGAGGAAGGAAGATCGAGAGAGAGAGAGAAACATCAATGGCGAGAGAATCATTGACCGGCTGCCTCCTGCATGCTCCCACCGGGGATAGAGCCTGCAACCCAGGCATATGCTCTGACCAGGAATTGAACCGTGACCTCCTGGTTCATAGGTCAATGCTCAATTGCTAAGCCACGCCACCCGAGCTGTATTAGTTTTCTTAGGGCTGCTGTAACAAAGTACTACAAACTGGGTGACTTAAAATAATAAAAATGTACTGTCTCATAGTCCTAGAGGCTAGAATTCTAAAATCAAAATGTTGACAGGGCCACATTCCCTCTAACCTACTGTAGGAAAATCTTCCTTGCCTCTCCCTAGCTTCCAGTGGTTTACCAGCAGTCTGTCACTTATTGGCTTGAAGATGCACAACTCCTGCCTCTGCCTTGTCATCATATGCATTCTACGTGCACGACAGTGTCTTCACCTGACTTTCTTCTTGTTGGGACACCAGTCATGTTGGTGTCCTATTCCAGTATGACCTTATTTTAACTAATTACAACAGAGCAACCCTGTTTCCCAATTAGGTCACATTCTGAGGTCCTGGGGTTAGAACCTCAACACATCTTCTTGGAGGAAGCAGGAGACACACTCAACCCATAACGGGCCCTTAAGATTCCATAGTCATTTCTCTTTTGTGCTTATGTTTCTCCATCTAGTCATTATTGCTGCGTCTTGAGAAGAACCTGTTTTGTTTGGGACATCTCTGTCTCTGTTACTCTCTTCCTTTTTTTTTTTTTTTTTTTTTAAGCTTTAAGAGTCTGTGCTACATCCCAGAGCCTCAGGAAGGCAAGGGGGGCCGTGTATCAAACAAGCTTACCTCGGAAGAAATGGATTCTCACAGTTTAATAGAGAAAATAATGAGGGAGCATAGAATAATTTGGGGGCTGCTGAATTTGGAACAAGTTCTGGTCTTGGTGCAAATTTCTTAATCTCTCTGAACCTCATTTTCATATCAATCCTATCTACCTGACAGAGATGTGGCATGAATAAGGTGGGATAACATGTAAAACTCCACAAATTGTAAAGGATGCTAAATATAAAAGACAACAATGCTGATGATAACTACTAATCCTTATTGTTGTTGTTGTTGTTGTTACTACTACCACCACCACCACCACCACCACCATCGCCATCACTGCTGCTATCCAATCCATAAATTTGCTGGAGGTTTTTAATCATTTTAAAACCCACCAAAGAAAATTTCATATTTAATCTAAACGAATAGGCCATTTATTTTATGGCTGGAACTTTTAGAGGTTTACACCTTATCCTGCCAGGCTCTCATCATCAGTCATCTCAGATTTTGGAAGACAGACTTCATTATATGGAACCCAGCCTTCTACTCTGTGCAATGATCTCGTTGCATATGCCCCTCACTCTTCCTCAGGATGGGTACCAACTCAGCTGGAAGCTAGATGCTCTGTAGTTACTGAACCACAAGTTATTGGACTTGATTTGACCTCCAACACTCTTGTTTTTTCCCTTTCTTACCTACCACTAATAAGCAATTGATGTAGTACCAGGAAATAATAATAATAATAATAATAATAATAATAATAATAATAATGCTGTGTGCTTATATAAAGCAGGCACTGAGCTAGGTGCATAGCTGTATTATTTCAGTTGATTCTCTCAGGAACTCTGAGGGGTAGGTAGTGTTATCCCCATTTTACAGAAGACTAAAGGAAGCCCCTCGAGATTAAGCAAACTGCTCAAGATCACACTACTAACAAGTGGCAGAGCTGACTTAAACCCAGGCTGTGTCTCCACCCAGCTCTTCTGTTTCCTAAGTTTATTAGACTGCTTATTTATTTTTTAATACTCAACTGGGGATATGTTTTTAATTGAGAGAGAGAGAGAGAGAGAGAGAGAGAGAGAGAGAGAGAGAGAGAGAAACATCGATCGATTACCTCCTATACGCCCCCTGACTGGGCATCAAACCCACAACCCTTTGGTTATAGGATGATGCTCCAACAAACTGAGCCACCCCTGAGACTAGACTGCTTATTTTTTAAAGAAAGAGCAAATAAAGATTATTTTTAAGGCAAAGAATTACACCAATAATGGGTGAAAATATAATTTTCCATGCTGAGGAGATTTAAAGTGACATTCTAGTTTATTCAGTAAAGATTTGTACCAAGATCCAGTTCCTGTTTAGCCATATACTTTTCTTTAAATAACAAACATTTCATCACTTCTCTGTGTCAAGGTGTTGTGATGACTTTTACACCTGTTATATAGAGTTAGAAGCTTGTCTTATTCTGTTTTGTCTCAAGCCCAACATAATTTGCTATCCTTTACTTCTTAAGACCCAGTCAGACCAGAAGCACAAGTTTTCAAATATTCATTCCCACACATTAAAAACTGAATGTTTAGTCATTAATGAATGCCTGTTTTCCCAAGGATCTCTATTGCCTGTCAAATACAGATTTGTAGATAGCAGTGATTTTCAACCTTTTTCATCTCATGGCACACATAAACTTACTAAAATTCTGCAGTATAGCAAAAAAAAAAAAAGGTATAATTTTTATTGATTTACCTACCCTTTATGCTCCAAAGTGACTTTTTAAAAATCAGATGTCTGTACTTATGTATAAGGATTTCTGGTACTAAGAATTAACCAATCAGACGCAACCTTAATTTGTGACATGATCAATAAGATGCAACTGTATCATATGACTTATATGTTTATGGTTCAAGACAGGGCATTCACACCAGGTGGTTATTGTTGTGTTGGCTGTTGTCACTTTTCGTTGACAGTCTAAGGGAAAAGAGGTCAGTGTTTCTGACTAAACAGTCAGATATTCCATGTTTAAAAACTCTTGCAGCACACTGGCTGAAAATTGCTCTTACATAGAATAGCAACTCAGAAGTCTTGCCCTTAAATTTCTGAGTTAAAGAGAGTTTATAGCTAGATAACCCTGGAGATAATCGGAGGCCTTTTTCAGAGGCATATTTGTCCCAGGATCTGAGCCAGGGTCTGAGAGAGTAGGGCTGGAGGGTATCAGGAGAGCAGCAATGCCAGGCTGGAGACAGAATGAATCTGGGTGAGGTTGGTGAGTAGAAAAAAGGCAAGGACAGGGTCCAGGTAGATGAAGGCTGCTGCTGCTGACCCAAAGGGAGGTAAAATAAGTGTGCTGTTTATCAATAGTTCAATAGCCACCAAAACCGGTTTGGTTCAGTGGATAGAGCATCGGCCTGCGGACTGAAGGGTCCCGGGTTCGATTCCGGTCAGGGGCATGTGCCTTGGTTGCGGGCACATCCCCAGTGGGAGATGTGCAGGAGGCGGCTGATCGGTGTTTCTCTCTCATCGATGTTTCTGGCTCTCTGTCTCTCTCCCTTCCTCTCTGTAAAAAAATCAATAAAATATATTTAAAAAAATATATAGTTCAATAACCTCCACTCCCCCTTTTTTATCACATAATTTCTTAAAGTGAGATATTCATATCTATAAAATTTACTGTATTAACGTGTACAATAGAGTTTTTAGTATATTTATAAAGTTGTGCAAACCTCACCACCACCTAATTCCAGAGCATTTTCATTAGCCCAAAAAAGAAGCTTTGTCCCCATTAGCCATCACTTCCACCATTCCCCCCTCACAACCACTAATCTACTTTCTGTGTATCAATTTGCCTTTTCTAGATATTTCATATGAAATGAATTTATAGATGGCTTTTTATGTCTGCCTCCTTTCACTTAGGATAATGTGGTCAAGGTTTGTACATATTGTACCATGTATCAGGATTTCATTATTTTTTATGGCTGAATAATACTCCATTGTATGGATATACCACATTTGTTTATACATCAGTTGATGGATATTTGAGCTGTTTCCACTTTTCGGCTATGTTCCTATGCACATTTGTGTAAAAGTTTTTGTGCCAACATGTTAGTTCTCTTGGGTATATACCTAGGAGTGGAATTGCTGGGTCATACAGTAACTGTGTTTAACTTTTTGAGGAATGGCCAGACTGTTTTCCAGTTGCATCCCCTTTCATTCCCATTAGCAATGTATGAGGGTTCCAAATGCTCCACATTGTCACTAACACTTGTTATTGTCTGTCATTTACTAGAAGTAGAGCCATTCTACCAGGCTTAAACTGTTATAGCATAGATTTGCAGTTTCTCTGATAGCTAAAGATGTTGAGCATCTTTTCATGAACTAATTAGCCATTTGTGTCTATTTTCTTTGGAGAAATGTCTATTCAGAATTTTTGCCCATTTATTTGGGTTATTTGTCTTTTTATTGTTAATGTTTTTGTTTTTTAATTTTTATTTCCAAAGAAGTTATTCATACACATAGTTTAAAATCAGTCATTTACAAAGCTTAATTCAGAGATCCATAACCCCATCCTCCTTTCTTTCCCTCCATTCTCTAGCAGCGACTATTTTCAACTTGATTAGCTGTTTCTTTCAA
Source organism: Myotis nattereri (assembly GCF_964212035.1). Taxonomy (NCBI): domain Eukaryota; kingdom Metazoa; phylum Chordata; class Mammalia; order Chiroptera; family Vespertilionidae; genus Myotis; species Myotis nattereri. The sequence continues at coordinate 14,316,740 of NC_138090.1, forward strand.
TGTTTACTTCCATATTTATAAATAGTATGCTTATATTGCTATTTCTTGATTTTTTCAATTTACTTATTGACTTCCTACTAGATCTGATATGTAAAAGTGGGACTCACTCCGTGATTATGTTCCTAAGGTGGAGAAAACTGGCCTGCATTGGGAAGGAATGAAGCCACAAAGTATAGTGGCTTACACTAGAGCCTGGACTCCGGAGGTACTAGTAGAATGTCTGGGATTGAATCCCAGCTTTTCAACATACTGGCAGTAAGACCCTACACAAGTTAGTTGACCTCTCTGTGCCTCAATTTCCTCATCTGTAAAATGGGGATAATATAAGGTTGTTACAAGAATTAACCCTTTGCAGTCATTTGTCTACTCTCAGCCACCAAAACTTTTTTACCGTTCCGGTCGTATGTCTGCTCTCAGCCACCACAGCAAGGAACCGTACGAATCTTAACTCTATTCATTCCTGTATCAGTTCATAATTTCTCTGAAAGCTCTTAAGTGTCTAAGCGACCTTGTCACGAACCAAAACATTGCCCCGACAAATCGGAGATACCGAAACTCAATATAAACAAACGCAGTTGTTCCACACTCGCCATGCAAAACACCGTGGCGAGTCAGTTGCCTTTTGAGAGTGAAGAAATTGACAAGCTTTGGAGATACTTTGCAGAATTTCAAATAAAGCTTTACAAATTACGTTTAACTGTAATTAGGCATTCTCGCTTGTTAAGATATTTCAAAATAATACTCCAAAATGGCAAAAAGAAAGTTACCGAAAGAAGTGTACTGCGAATCTGAAAGTAACGATGAAGAGTTTTATTTTGGCACCTTGAATACTGACTCTGATGTAGAAAATGATAACGTTTGTAGTGATTCTACTAGTAGTGACGTAGTTCCAAAAAAGAATTAATAAATCTTGTTCATCCTTCATAATCTTGCATGTTATGTATCACTGCTCTTTCAATGGAAATTAATTCCAACCAGTACAACACCCATGTCCAAATTTAATACGACCACAAAGGGTTAAATGAGCCAATTTATAGAAAGTATTTAGAATATATGGGTTGTAGAAGAGAGGTAGGGATCATCCGGCCCGAGGGCCATATAAGACCTACAAAATCATTTGGTCTGGCCCTGCCATGGCACTAGGGGTGAGTTAATTAAATGTTTGACCAAATATAGCAGACTAATTTTAAAATATATACATATGTTTTTTATTGATTTCAGAGAAGAAGAGAGAGAGAGAGAGAGAGATATCAATGATGAGAGAGAGAATCATGGGTTGGCTGCCTCCTGCATGCCCCACACTGGGGATGGAGCCTGCACACAACTGGGCATGTGCCCTGACCCGGAATTGAACCATGACCTCCTGGTTCATAGGTCAACGCTCAATGACTGAGACATGCAGGCCAGGCATAGCAGGCTAATTTTTATTGATAATTTTATATGGCCTGCGAGTGATATTATAAATATCCGAATGGCCCTTGGCAGAAAAACGGCTCCCCACCTCTGTTCTGGAAGCTCAGTATATATTAGTTGTTATTATTTACATGCCCCCACAAAGATATACATTTTCCTTCCCCATTCTCCCTGTATAGTTACTTTAGAGTTTTTGCTGTATGAGCATTTAGTGTTTATATTATGAGTGTAACGATGACCACAGTTGAGCCATATAATGTACTATGATTCATTTCCTTTCTTGTATGAAATATGGCTTTCTCTGAAGTTAATAAATGTCTCAGGTTTCCATTTGTTACTCTTCTATGAACCAGTTACCAATTCATTCCCACTCTCTGCTAAAAGTTTATAAATCTCTTAAAAGGTTCAAACACATCAAGTACTACAACTCTTCACCCACTTGCTCTTATCTGGACTGGTTACCTTCTAAGCCTACTGTAAGATTTAAGAACAGAGCACTCAAAAGCTGATGATGCTCTGTGTGCATGGGAAATGCTACGGACTGACTGGTGGACTTTGTAACAGGGTGATAATCTGGTCAGGTCATTTCATGGGGAGACTCCAAAACTTATTCAGATGTCTTTTCTTTGGGGCAAGTCAGAGAAGAATCATCCAGTCACGTACGTAGACTGGCCGCCCAGGGTTCTGGAAGATGTATAGGAGGAGGAATATGGCGGTCTCCCCATCAGTAAGTAGACTTTCACTTAATCCTCTGTTTTCAGCATGGCAGCCTCATCTTATCTATTCCTAATAGCCACCATCCAGAGTCTCTCTAGTTGGACTCTTAAGCGGGTAAAATTCCAGGCGTCTGGTGTGGGTGGGGCAGGGCAGTCACCTGGATGCACAGAACAGAAGGCAGCAGGAGACATAATTACTACTCAGCATACTTCTACCCAGGGCTTCCGTTCACCTCCATGTTCAGAGGTATGGATCATCAACTCCTGAACTTCTTTGCGTTTCTGTGGTGCATTAGGCTTGCTTCTGGGCTTTGGTTTAATGAATCAATTTGTCATCCAAACAAGAAAACTTTTAAGGGCAAAAGAGGACACTATTAATAATTATACCAATGCAGCAGACATAAAATATACTAACCTGGGCAAATCAGGATTCATCTAACTGCTTCTACTGCTACCATTGCCTTGTTAGTTCTTTTCGTTCTGATAACTTCATGCCATTTTTATCCCTTTACTGTCATTTTAGTGGGACTTGAGGAGAGAGCAGTGGTGTGTACATGTGTTCAATCTACCAGCTTTCATGATTCTGCCTTCTTTATCGATAGAGAAAGGAGATGTGGGGGACATCTGTGACTATAGTCAGCGCTCTTTTGGTTTTAAACAACAGAAACCTAGTTCTCAATAAGCTTGAGCAAAGAGAACTGTTTAGCATCCTGAATCCAAAGAAGAGTGAACAGGCATGTTGTAGGGGAAGTTGGGCTGTGCTGGTCATCAGTGACCCAGACACAGGAGCTGCAATGCTCCATCTTTTGTCTCTGCTTCTCCCTGCATTTTGCCTTCATTCTCTTGCACTGGAGTCCAGCTTTCTTCCTGTGGCAGCAGCATGACCACTGCCAGTGGCCAGTGCCGCATCTTACACCCAGTACTCAGATTCCCTCTCTGGCCTGAAAGGCAAAAATTTGAGGGAAGATACGATGTTCCAACTAAGATCAGATGCTCATTCTAAGATGAGCCAGGTGGGGTACATGGGGTTGCTGGTTTATGTAGACCATGTTCGGCCTCCACCATAGCCATGTGTGAGAGGAGAGAGGCTGGGGTCAGTACTTAGAGGATAATCCATAGATTTGGCCAGATCTCAACAGTAACTTGTCCAAATTCTTTTGTCATTAGCAATGAATTTGAAAAGATTAGGACCTTACTGTGACTGCTAAAATGTATATTCACCCTTTTCTAGTGACAACATAAGTGACGGTTTAGAAGCCCTAACATTTAAACTGCTCCCTTTCTGCCTTGTCTGCATATCTTTTACATAGATCTACATATGTTAGAACTTAGTTTGTCTTCCTCTTCTGCATCTAACGTATGCTGTTTTATTTTATGTAGGTAGCTTTCTCTTTACCATTATTATTATTATTATTTAATTGATTTCAGAGTGGAAAGGAGAGAGACAACGATGAGAGAGAATCATTGATTAGCTGCCTCCTGCATGCCACACACTGGGAATCGAGCCCGAAACCCAGGCTTGTGCCCTGACCAGGAATCAAACCATGACTTCCTGGTTATTGGATTGATGCTCAATCATTGAGCCACCCTGGCCAGGCCTCTTTACCCTTAATTTGATCTAAAGTGTCTGCGAAGATTATAGAGTTGTACACCTGAAACCTATATAATTTTATTAACCAATGTCACCCCAATAAATTCAATTTAAAAAGTAAATAAAATAGCCAAAACCGGTTTGGCTCAGTGGATAGAGCGTCGGCCTGCGGACTGAAAGGTCCCAGGTTCGATTCCGGTCAAGGGCATGTACCTGGGTTGCGGGCACATCCCCAGTGGGAGATGTGCAGGAGGCAGCTGATCGATGTTTCTCTCTCATCGATGTTTCTAACTCTCTATCTCTCTCCCTTTCTCTCTGTAAAAAATCAATAAAATATATTTTTTAAAAAAAGAAAAAGAAAAAAAAAGTAAATAAAATAGAAGGGCCAAGAAGAAGGTAATTTCATTTAAACACAGAATTTTAGAATGTTGGATGTGGAAGAGGCCTTAGAGACTAATTTATATCTTACAGAAACCTCATGAGTTGCTCCTTTGACATCAGGTCTCCATGGTCAAATGAGTTTGGGAGATGTTGTGTACAACTGTATATTCCCCTCTTGGAGGCTTGGTGCATGTTAGCCTATTAAGGAGTCTGAGAAGTCCTGCAGCAAAGAAAACTAACAAATCCCCAACTCATTTACCAAGGAACACTTTTTTCATTATAAGCATGCCAAGTAATAATATTCCATGAAACATACTTTGGGAAATAGCCCAATAATCTTATTTATGAATGAGGAAATAAAGTTCATGAAGAGACTGTGGTTATAATTTTCCAAAGCGAATGCCAGGAAGAATTAGCACTCATTTCCAGTTGTTCCTGGTAGCTTACAATGGGCAAGTGCTGATGAAAGTATAGTATTCCCCCTCCTCTCCCTCTTACCTAATTCAGTTATTCACCTGGAACAGGTTCACGTTACAAAGATTAGTTGAAGCACAAGTTAAACACCAAGTTTGGGAATGTTTTCTCTAGATAAGATCTAAGATACAGATATCTTTTACTGGCAACTCGGATGTGCATTGAATAGTTGATTTTCCAAAACGATAAACTATCCTAGAAAATTCTAGCAAATCAAAATACTGTCTATTCTCAATTTATGCAGTAGTTGCATTCCTAAAAACTTCTGTGTGTATTAAAACCCCACAAAAGTGCTTTTACTGAGCATTTACTATATGATAGCACTTATATCTAAGTGCTTTACGTTAATTCATTTAATCTTCATAATCCATTTAGGTATGTTTAATATCCCCATTTACACACAAGGGAACAAAGACAGAAAAGATAAGTAACTTGTCCGACAACTAGTGACAGAGGGTGAGCCCAGATAGCGTGACCCAGAACTGGCACCACATACCCTGTGACTGTCTTCTGAAGGACTCAGAAACTTAGTCATGTGGACTTTCTCTACACAGATCATGACTAACAGAAGGCTGCCCCAGGTCCTGGGAACTTGATACCCAGGAGACTACCTCCTTACGTCTTATTTACTGTCTACTCTGGAGAGTATGGAACAGTGAGAGGTGTGTTTGGGGCCAGCCTTGGACCCAGGTGCCCTGACCTCCCAGGACCTGCCAATGTGAACTGTTCAGAAAGCAGAGACAGAAAACAACCCTGGCTTCCTCCTGTTCCATTACCTCTTGCCAAAAACACAGTCCAACCATGGACTACACCATCCAGCAACTTCCCATAATGTATACAGAACTGGAAAAAGCAGGGAGCAGAGAAAAACTGGAGACCAAGCACCTTCGGGGCTGCCAGGCTGGGAATGAGAGCCTTGGGACTTTCCTCCTGCCCTGCAGCCTGACTGGGAGTTGTTTCTTCCCCTGAAAGTGATTATTCTGATAATCAGATGGCCTCTGGGTTGCAAAACCCAGTTATCTTTGCTCCATTCTCTGAAAGGGAATTCTGACGCAGTGTTCCCTCAGTGGGTGACATGAAATGACATTCAGGATTGATGTTCTGGGGTCTGTTCCAGCTCATTGCTCATCGCCCCATAGTTTGTTTGCTCTTAGCAAATCTGCTCCAAATAAATCCCATGTTCTCTGAGGTTTAGTGTTTAATAATAATACAACTAACATTTACTATGGGCTTATTGTATGGCAGGCAAGATCTAAGTGCTTTACATTCATTATATTATTGAGCACACCTTGTGAGAGAAATATGCTTATTAACTCTATTTATAGATTTAAAAAAAATTGAGGTCCAAAATTTTACATTTTGATGCCCAAGTCAAGTAGCCAGTAAAAGGTAGAACTGAGTGCAGGCCCAGGCTGCCTTATTGCCAGCTTGGCTATTCTGAAGGCACTAATTCACACCGGCCTGAGACTGTACTTGGGAAGAGGTGAACTGTTACAGGTGTCCTGGGACAAGCTTAGGTTCCTAGAACCCTGCTTCCTTAACCACTAGACTTCCTTCTGTTCTATTTCTCTGGGGTCAACAGGTATTCAGTTACTCAGGGAGCAGCCAGGATCTTTCTGAAATGCAGATCTGCTGAGATTCAGTCCCCACCTAACGTTTTTCAATGGTTCACTGTGGTCCATAAGATAAAGACCAGGCTCCTTAACAGGACATACAAGGCCGTTTGTAACCTGGACCCACCTGACTTCTATAGCTGTCTCTCCCATACTTTTTCTCCTATGCCCTGAGAACTGCTTGCAAACTTCAGATAAGCTACATACTAGTTCTTGCCTCCACCTCTTGGTCCATACTGTTTCTTATGCCTCAAGCGTCTTCTCCACCTACCCACCCTCCACCTGTGCGTCTGCTAAGCTCTTATTCATTCTTTAGGACTCAGTGAAAAGCCTTTCCTGGTTTCTCAGGTAAAATTAGTCCTTGCTTCTCCAGTCTCTGCAGGACTAGAGTAGATATTGTGCTTTGTTCACATCTGATGTCATGTGAGCCCCTGAACACACCAATCACTTTCTTTAAAAGTTGTGATGAAATTTACCAATGTAACCATTTTTTAAAAATGTTTTTATTGATTTCAGAGAGAGGAAGGGAGAGAGAGAGTTAGAAACATCAATGATGAGAGAGAATTATTGATCGGCTGCCTCCTGCATGCCCCCTCCTGGGGATCAAGCCCGGAATCGAACTGTGACCTCCTTGTTTATGGGTTGATGCTCAACTACTGAGTCACATCAGCGAGGCATCATAACCATTTTTAACTGTGTGGTTCAGAAGCATTTCAATACATTCACATTGTGCCCTAGCCTGTTTGGCTTAGAGCAGTGGTTCTCAACCTTCTGGCCCTTTAAATACAGTTCCTCATGTTGTGACCCAACCATAAAATTATTTTTGTTGCTACTTCATAACTGTAATGTTGCTACTGTTATGAATCGTAATGTAAATATCTGATATGCCGTGGATGGAACTGGAGAACATTATGCTAAGTGAAATAAGCCAGCCAATGAAGGAAAAATACCACATGATCTCACTCATTTATGGATAATTAAGATCATTATAAACTGATGAGCAAAAATAGATACAGAGGCAGAGCAACATCGAACAGACTGTGAAATTACAGCGGGAAGGCTGGGGAGGGTTGCAGGGTGGGAGGGGGGTGGTAAGAGATCAACCGAAGGACTTGTATGCATGCATACGAGCATAACCAATGGTCACAAGACACTGGGGGGCATGGGAGGCTAGGGGAGGGTCAAGGGGAGAAAAGAAAAGGAGACATATATAATATTCTTTGTAATACTTTAAGTAATAAAACAATTAAAAATTTTTTAAAAAGATTATAAATAAATAAATAAATAAATATCTGATATGCAGGATGGTCTTAGGCGACCCCTTGTGAAAGGATTGTTCGACCGCCAAAGGGGTCACGACCCACAGGTTGAGAACCACTGGCTAGAGGTTAGATTGTCAGCCTGCAGACCGAGGGGTCACGGGTACATATCATGGTTGCAGGCCCCTACCTGGCCTGGGCCCTGGTCAGGGCCTGTACAGGAGGCAACCAATCGATGTGTTTCTCTCACTTCAATATTTCTCTCTGTCTTTCCCTCTCCCACTCTCTCTCAAAATCAATGGAAAAGTATCCTTGGTGAGGATTAAAAAATAAATACATATATTCACATTGCTAGGCTACTACCACCATTATCCCTCTACAGAACTCTTTCCATCTTGCAAAACTGATACTCTTTGCACATTAAACACTGTCAGTTCTCCTATCTCCACAGCTCCTAGCAATCACCATTCTGTCTGCCTCAGTGAGTGACTACCCTAGGTACCTCATTCCCTTCATTTTTATATTCCCAAAATCTGGCACCTAGCACATTGCCTTGCACAAAATGAGTGCTTAATAAATGATTATTGAGAGTGTACATGAAATCTTTTCTTTGCTAGGCATGAACACATCTCTGGAATTTCCTTGTACCTGCCTACGTAGACTTCTTCCTTGTAGACCTTGAACTGGAGACCTGGGACTTCCTCCAGTGTTCCGGTTTGTCAAGAGCAGCAGTTGTCTGAACAAGTTCTCTCTGGGAGGGAATTTACCCCTTACTTGGAAATGCCTAAAGTTGGTGTTACAGTGGGTTGTAGACATGCTGTCCCCAAAGCAGTGGGAGAAGAAGGCCTGAGGCAGAGTGACAGAATGAATGTTGATATGTAGCCAAATATCTGCATTTCGAAACTTGGCTTTTTGCCCACTGGTGTGGTTCAGTGGTTGAGCGTTGACCCATGAATCAGGAGGTCACTGGCTTGACTCCTGGTCAGGGCACATCCCTGGGTTGTGGGCTCCATATCCAGTAGCGGGTATGCAGGAGGAAGCCGATCTGTGTTTCTCATCATTGATGGTTCGATTGATTTCTCTATCTTCCTTGGTCTCTCTAAAATCAACAAAAACAAACAAACAAACAAAACTTGGCTTCTCCCCTCCACACACAGTTTATTTATTTATTTACTTATGGCATATGTATTCCCCTCAACTTCTCCCATCTGGGCAGAGGTTTCGGCCATAATTCCAGCTAAGCTAGTAACAGAGGCAGCTGCACGTTGGTAGCCTGTCACACTCGGTGTTCAGAATCTCACTTCACATACACATGATTGGGAACAAATTTTTAAGATTTTGGAAAAAAGGATGAAAATCTTAATTTGTGGATCAAATGTCATTTAAACCCTGTCCCCCTTACTGTAAAATGAAGACCTGGCTGCTGATAGTTTAGAAAATTCCAAGAATGTAATAGGTTACGTCCAAATCACATCACTTGTTATTGGCATTTAGATTTTTCGTAAGCGAAGTCAGAACAGTGATCTCTACTTCTGAAACCATGGCATATCTTTTATGTCTCATACCCAGTGTTTTTTCCTTACATTCTGAACTACTGTATCCTGGCTGCTTATTAAAGTCACTTGGAGAGCGTAAAAAGAGAAACACACACACACACACACACACACACACACACACACATTAAGCCCTGAGCACCAATCCCTAAGATTCTGATGCCAATGACTGAGGTTGGGGCCCAGGCATTTTAAAAGTTATCCAGGGGTTTGTAATGTGTAAGCAGGGTGGAGAATCACCACACTAGGACAGTGGTGCTGCTCAGAGGCAAAGTCTGGGCTGTGTAGACATACATGTGGGTGGGTCAGTTGCTTTTTCCAATTTAGTCCCGTCTAGTCCTTGCTATATATTAGCACATAATAGAAACCCTATCAGGGCCTCTGATGCGTCAGTGACTGATTTTCTCTGGCCTTTGGTCTAATTCTATAACCTTTTGTTCCTGAAGCATCTGGCACAGAGCATTGAATTCCGCTGAGCAAATGTCCTAAGGAGAGTGGCCTGCATTTCACCTGTGGCCACGTCAGGCTAGACCTGAGGTTGTGTGACCCCATGAGTCTGGGGTGAGGTCGGCCCTGCAAATCCGTGCCACAAAGGAAACCCAAACCTTGCGGTCAACTAATTAATTGCCTGGTGGCTGCTGCCCCTCCTCCCTAACCAGGCCCCATCCAAATAAACAGCCTTGATGTGCAGGAAAAAGGTCATAGTCTCTCCTTAGCTTCCTTCTGCATATTGGATTTCTTTGTGACTGCACATATTTAAAAGCAAGGTTTGCAGAGTTAGATCTGACAGACTCAGGTTTGAATTCTAGCTGTGCTCTTAAGCAAATACACTCATCATCTCTAAATCCCCTTTCCCAAATCTGTAAACTAGGCCTAATAACACCTACCTCATAGGATTAAATGTGAGTGAGATGTAGTAACCACGCACTATATGGTAGTAGTGAGCTTTAGCTGGTGCCATCTATTCCCACATGGGAGACATTAGATGCAGAAAGGGAGCAGAGCTGTGCTCCCTCCACAGGGTGTCTGCATGGAGAGCTTCAAGGGCCAGGGAAAAGGAAACCCTTTCCCCGAGACGTGGTGATGGAATAGTCTGAAAGCTGGGATTGTAATCACCTTCTAAGGAAAAAGCTGCCAGTCTCCCCCAAGAGCAACAGCCTGCTGTCTGCACATACTCCAGCCATTTTTCCTGCCTTCTTTGTTCTATTTCCGTGCCTGTGGGGGTGTAGGAAAGCTGCTGCCTTCCTCAGGTTGCTATTTAAAGACATTCTGAAAGATGCTGCCACCGCTGCTCCCAGCGCCAGAGCAGCTACTGATTCTGTGTCTGCCACAGAGAACTGGATGCAGCCCCTGTCAGCGCTGTCTGACACCAGAAGCCTTGGGTCGCCTGCCTCAGCATAGTCTAGCCTAGGGGCACACACAATTAGGAGTAAGTCCAATCGCCTACTTTTTGTTTGGGCCCCTAAGCTGTCACCACTACCAGAGGTTAACCGTCTGTCTTGGTCTTTGTACCTGATCTGCTCAGCCTGTCTATGTCCCTGTCGTATTTTTGGCATTTGACCAGTTAAATTTTCCCCCCTTACTCTTCATTGAAAATCCCCACCCATCTCCAATTTTCACATGAGATACCCTCCCCATTGAACAGCCAGACACAATCCACAAAGGGTAAAAATGCCATTTATCTCTGGGTCTAGCAGAGAAAAATACTTCGGAATTAAAGCGTTTTGAAAAGCCCAATAACCTCCGGTTAATAATAATGCTACCCTGAATTCAGCATGTTTGAGATTCTCTGTCAGGCATGCATAGAGACCTTTTAGAGACATTATTAATCCTGTCTCCCTTAGCTGACCCTCCCTATGCTTTCAGTGAATTGTCTCAAAAGCCTGGTCTTTCTGTCTGAATCAGCCCTCATTTCTTTTTCATAGACCCATCAAAGTGAAGGTTTGGGTTTTATCAATAAAGCATTTATTCTTCTTCAGGCCAGAATGAGGTCTGGATTGTCTACCTCCTTTCTTCCGCAATTTATTTGTTTCCTGCCCATTATCTTAGAGAGGCTGCTCGTCTCCAAGATCTGGAGCCTGACTCCTCTCTGCTTGCTCAGCAGAGTCCCTCCTGGTGCTCAGCTCTGCAGATAGCACAGTCAGTGTTCCCGATTGTCAGGCACCCACTCGGCCCCATAGTGCGCTCAGATGACATAAACCCATTTCCCCTCTCTTATGCCTCATCCCTTCTCTTCTAATTCTCCTCCATTTATTCATCTTACTGACTTACTGACCACTCTTTTTTTTTTTTTTAAGCCTCTGCTCTGTCTGCTTTCAGAGTCTTGCCTTTCCCCTCATTTTCTTAGCCCCTTGGTGGTAAACCCAATTACCTCAATGTCGGAGTAGTAATAGCAATGATATTTTGAATTATATATCACTTTGCTTTTGAGAACAAAGTACTCTCACATGCTTTATGCTCCCCACTTTGTAGAAGCTAAAATAATCACCACTTTTAGAGGCAGAACAGTATAGTGGTTAGTAAAGCCCATGGGCTGGCTCAGTCAGGCTGCCAGGGTTTGAATGTTGGCTCTACCTGTTACTAGCTGTGTGGCCCCAGGCAAATTGGAGATGATAATAGTACTTCTCTCTTTGTGCTGTTGTGAGGATTAAGTGAGTTAGTATAGATAAAATACCTAAAACCATACCTGGCACGTAACAGGTATATGTAAGGTTTAGCTATTGTTGTCATCCATTCATTCACTCATTTATTCATCAGAATTTTACTTCATGCCAGGTGCTGTTCTAGGCCTCAGTGGTAGAAGAGTAATAAGTTGGACACAGTCCTGAACCTCTCAAAGAGACCCCAGTATTAGTGGGGCAAACTGACAAACTGCCTCTTATTTAGCACCCACCACATGCAAGTCCTTGCCTGGGATCTTTATAGACATTAATTGTTACAACAGCCTTAAAAGGTGGCAGTGTTGTCTCCATTTTACAGATGAGATCACTGGGTTCCAGGAGCTGAAGTAGTTGTACTCAAGATTCCTTAGCTAGTAATTGGGAGAGCCAGGATTCACTTCACCCAACCCGCCCGCCTCCAGGCAATTAGGTTCAACTCTGCAAGTCTGTCTCCCCCAAAGGGTGGGGCTCCTGAAGGGTGGGCACTGGCCTTCATCACAGAAGGCTTAGCAGCGTCTCCTGTACACGGCTTGGGAAATGCTGGCTGAGTTGTGCTCTGTTGATGATCCTTGACTCTCTGCCCCATTCCTAGTCTCATCTGTTCACTCTTAGTTCCCTCCGCCGCCCAATCATACATTGGTGTTTTTTTTGTTTGTTTTTTTGTTTTTTTTTAGTTTTTTGTTTTTTTAAATATATTTTATTGATTTTTTACAGAGAGGAAGGGAGAGAGTTAGAAACATCGATGAGAGAGAAACATCGATCAGCTGCCTCCTGCACATCCCCCACTGGGGATATGCCCGCAACCCAGGTACATGCCCTTGACCGGAATCGAACCTGGGACCTTTCAGTCCCCAGGCCGACGCTCTATCCACTGAGCCAAACCGGTTTCGGCCATGCATTGGTTTTAACATCAAGACCCAGTGGTCAAAATGAAGATTCTTAGAAGTTGGCTTATAGTTCTCTAACAGGTTCACACTAACTTAATGCTTATTTCAAGGTGTTTTAAAACAGAACTAATCGGATTCTGGGGTTTCTTCCTCGTCTGATCCCCAATCTAGAGAATGTTTTTGTCTGCCAGCCACTCTGCAGCCACTAACTCAGTCCACCTCCTCGCTTGTGTCTGCCCCTTTTTACTTCAAAGTCTAACGTGCCTGGTAGTCTTCTGTTTCTCCCTTTATGCCAGTACTTATTCATTGTTTTTAGCCACAAAGGGAGCCACAATTGGTGGTTGATAGGATTGTATGGAATTTAGTTTTTTTTCTTTCTGATCTTTTTTTGCTTCATCTGTTGGTAAATAGAAGTTTGAATTTCTAAGTAGAGTTAGTGTATGCTAGCACTGAACTCTTTTTATCCTTTTATATTGAGCAACTATTTCCCCTTAAATATTAAGAAATTATAGATGGAAAATCCTCCATTGGATCCCATCTTTTCTAGTTCTTATTTCTGTAAATGTCTTGTTTGTGACCATTTGTGTCATGTCTTTTTGATCTCATATAATAGTAGCAGAAGAATAGCAATTTCATTGCTTAAGTTCTATTTGTAAAATCACCTTGAAGTATAAATGACTTTTTAAATATTAAAACAATTTTTTAATGTAACTAAATCTACCAATTACTAAACATCTTTATGGTGGGGCTTATGCTAGAGAGGTGGTATGACCAAGGGCTTCTTTTTTTCTTCCTCTATTTTCCAGATATTCTGGGTTGTGGTTAGATTGTTTTTATAATAAAATAAATAAATGTAGGAATTAAAAAGAAGAAAAATATCTGCCATGTATTGCTTCTTTTGATCTTAACTCAGATACAATAACCACTTTGGGGATGTTCCAGGTCAAGCTCATTGAAAGAGTCAAACCCTGCTTTCCTGCTAGTCCATTGAGAGTGCACCTGTGTGCCCAAGGCAGTCTTCCGCTCCCTGTTCTCTTTTCAGTGGGTCCTGCCTCTCCCTCACCTGGTCTTTTCTAAGCCACGTTTAACCCTAAAGATTTACCCTTGTCCCTGAAGTTTCAGCATTGTGTGCTTCAGGGAACTGGTGCCAGGTGGGGGAGGGGGGAGGGTAGAGAGGAAGTGTGTGTGTGTGTGTGTGTGTGTGTGTGTGTGTGTGTGTGTGTGTGTGTTGGGCTAACACTCTGAATTCTTTTACTAAAGCACCTGAACCCTACCCCATTCCAGGGAGTTTTCAGACTGCAGATCTTGGTACTTCTTGAAGATATTCCTGGCTCACCCCCACTCTTATTTGTACCCCCTCCATCTTTTCCCGGAGTCCTTGGGCCTGATGCATGGGGGGGATGAAGAGCAGGTGTGTTGAACTCTTAATGAGAGGTTTCTTCTGTGGGATTGCCTATATCCTGCCCACCACAGAAGCTCCTGTGAGTAACTTTACCTTTGAACTCTCCTTGTATTCAGCCCCTGATCCACCGGATTTGGTGACAATCCCTGGCTGGCAGGAAGCTTTGATCCCTGGGGAGTCCAGAGGAAGTCCTGTGATGTGTGGGCTCCCCAGGGTTACAGGGATTGGGCAGAAGCGTACCAGGGTGGGTTGCTCAGGTAGACCCATTAATTAAGAAGGAGCCTATGCCTAACACTCAAGTTACCTGCACAAGGAGATCCGGTAACTGGTAGCTAGGAGCTCAGCGCCCCTCCAGTGTGGAGTGGTGTTTGCACAGCATTATTGGGATTTTACAGACACCGCGGTGCCGAGGGGACTGTTCCTCCCCACACCAGAGAAGAACAGAGTGCCTTAGAACTTGCTTTTTAACAAGTAAAAGCTAACCTTGCTCTGAATGTTGGGAGGCTCTAGCAAAAAAAAATAATATATATATATATATATATATATATATATATATATATATATATTCTTAAGAAAAAACAGATGCCCTTGTAATAAACTGTAGGAGCTCTAGAATTTCTGTGTAATCCATTGGAGAGTGTGTTAGAAGACTTGTCTTTAAGATGTATTTACATAACAAGGATGCCTGGTTGGTTCATAATCTGCATTTATTTTAGGTGGCTTAGAGGTGAGGAGACTCCTTGAAGCTTCCCAAGCCACTCCTTGGTGCCACTCAATTGGCTACAAATAAAAGTCAGTGATGGCCCTTTTGCATGGTAGGGAGTTATTCTTTCCCCACCCACCTCCACTGCAAAGAAATCACTTCCTTTGCTTCCACAGAATCGGGTATTTACCAGTATTTATCTCCTATAGTGAGGATCATGCTGTCTAGGGTATGAGTCTGCCTCCCCGCTAGGCTATAGCTGCCAGAGGGTAGGGTTTGTGCATTATTCATCTTTTTATCACCAGCCCACTGCCTGGGCATGAAGTAGGCCCTTTATAATGATTATTGAATGAGTAATCGTGAGGCATGAGGCATAGCTATGGGGAGTCATCCTCTTTCCGGATTCATCACCCGTTTTCACACTGCCAGCCCTGAGGAAAGAAAGGGCAGCTGGGATAGTGCCCCAGTTAGAGTCAGATGCCTCCATGAGCAGACCTAACCCCCATTGTGTCTCAACAGTTTTTTGAGAAAATCCAGGAAGCAAGTGCACAATATGGATGGGCAGCATATTTGTGAGGTTTTACCCACCACTTAATGTGGTATCATTGGGCAAGGAGCTCAGAGAGTTGTCTTCAAGGCTGACTGCACAATATGTGGGGCCCAGAGCACAGAGAAAATGCAGGGTCCCTTGTTAAAAAAAAAAAAAAATAAAAAGAAAGGAAGAAAAGAAAAAAAGTGTTACTAATGGCATCAACAAAAGAACATCCAGCCTAGGAAAAAGTCTTACACAATTTTTTTTTTTTTGAGCCAAACTGACAATTGCTGGGAAGCAATCTCTCAATGGATTAAGAAAATGCTCTGGATGATCCCACTACTAGGAATATATCCCAAGAAACCAGAAACGCCAATCAGAAAGGATATATGCACCCCTATGTTCATAGCAGCACAATTCACCATAGCTAAGATTTGGAAACAGCCTAAGTGCCCATCAGCAGATGAGTGGATTAGAAAACTGTGGTACATCTACACAATGGAATACTATGCTGGGGTAAAAAAAAAGGAACTCTTGCCTTTTGCAACAGCATGGATGGAACTGGAGAGCATTATGCTAAGTGAAATAAGCCAGTCAGAGAAAGATAAATACCACATGATCTCACTCATTTGTGGATTATAGAGAACAACATAGACTGATGAAAAGGGACAGACCCAAAGACTGAGAAACAGCGATCAGGCTATCAACCCCCAGAAGGAAAGTAGGGGAGGGCGCGGGTAAGGGGAAGAGATCAACCGAAGGACTTGTATATATGTATATAAGCCAAACCAATGGACATGGACAACAGGGGGATGGGAGCATGAGTTTGTGTGTGGGGGGTGAGGGGGAAGGTTGGGGGTTAATGGGGGGGATGAGGACACATTTGTAATACCTTAACTAATAATAATAATAAAAAAAACTCTGGAGAATGCTAGTTTTGCAGCTCATTTTATACATTAGAATCAAAGAAGTAGATGTAAGAGGGTTGCATGAAATCCATTGGTGGTAGATTAGGGAGGTGCGGACATCTCTGAGGACTGAATAAAAAAAGGGAAATGGAGAGACACGTCAGTCTTTTATACAGGTGGGTACATGGTAGTTAATAGCTAACATTTACAGCACATAGAGATGGTATGTGGTCAAAAAGATAACAATGTGGGCTCCGGTACCCAGGTTGTACCTTCAAGGAGTCTAGAAAAGAAGATTACTCTGACATTTCAAAGGTATGTTATCTTAGATGCCCAAAGACAGTAGACAGTTTCAAAGTTAAAGATTGGCCATTGTCAAGGAGGCTACAGGCCTAGGACATGACTACCCACCGTAACCCACTTGTAGTTAGGAATTCTTATGTTCAGAATATGCTGTGTTGTTACTTTGGTCTCTGGGTTTGTAAGGCTCATCATGTGGGCATCCCCTGAGTTTGTCAGGTTTAGTATGCTGTCCCTTTTTTGCCCGCATATTTTTAAAATATGGAGTTTTTTTCCTGCCATGATCTCTCTCTCTTAATTTGTCGTGGTGTTTATTATTTGCTACTAATTTTATTCTAAGTATAGAAAATGTAAATTATTAGCATGAATTTTACTGTTCATCTTTATATTGTGCAATGCCAATTTAAACTGCAAATATAAGAATATTTAATTCAGATGTAAAATCACCAAAATTACACAATTTATATTCTGTAGCTTTTACATGCGTATGTATTTCCTTCTGAGCAGAACAGTGGGAACTCCACACAAAACACTCAACTGTTTTATTTCACTTCTTGATCCATGCATGTTCTGCCACACTCTTTACCTTCGATTTACTGATGAGAGAATGGACTGGAAGGAATAAGACTGTGGGTTGTCCTATTTTCTTCCATGTCACCATTTTCGGTGTAAGTGGTTGGCTAAAACAGGGAGGCAAAATGGAGGATACATAGAGTTCCTTCCTGGCCCATGCTTCTTAGAAAGCCATTCCTTCTTTCTGTGTTTGAAGCAAGTTCTGGTTCTAATAGAGAATGAGGCCTCTCCGGGCTGTCAGTGCCTCCATTCACTCAGCTGTAAACGAAACAAACATACTCCCCGTTACTGGCTTTGAACATTGCTCACCTCCACACATTGTGGATCCTTCAGAATTCTGTGCTCACGGAGCACGGCAAATGCTGTATTCAAATGCACTGGCAAAGAATGGTGGACATGCGTATTGGGCATATCTGCTCTGCTCACACTCGTGTTCCTTTGTCCCATTAGACTTCACATAAACACACAAATTCAAAGATAAGATTATTAAGAATTTTAAGGTGACAACAGCAGATTATTAAAGCAAGCATGGGGCCCTCTGATTGAGGGTCCCAGTGTGACTGCACAGATCATACTAGTACACCCATGAAGTTGACTCAGGTTGTCTAGCATTGTTTCAACAGATGTCCTTAACATTTTCAGTGTTTACCACGTAGAGACTGGCTGAGAGTAGCGTGCCCATGCCTTCTTTCATTCATAAATATGCCTTAGGTATCTGCCATGTGCCAATTACTGTATGAGGCATTGAGATGACAGCAGGTGGACAAGACAAGACATGGCCTCAGTGTCAGTAGTACCTGTGACCAGTGAGGAAAACTTTTTAAATTACGCAACACAGATTTAAATCATGATTGTGATAGAAGTACAAACAAAACTACAGATAGGGTAGGAAGGCTTACAGTGGGTGTTTTACAGTGGGTGTTGAGGGAAGGCATCCCTGAGGAAGTGGTATTGTAGGCAAAGAATAAGGAGGAGTTCTAAGGTGAAGAGAAGTGAAATAGTCTTCCCGGCTGAGGGAACAGCATATGCAGGGGAGGAGCTTTGCTCAGACAAGGAAAGAAAGGGGGCCTGCACAACTGGAGCACAGGGGACAGGAGGGAGACCAGCCCTGTGGCCTGGGGGCTTGATTTGTATAACCCTCTCTCTCTACCTTCTTCCTTCTGCACCCTAGTACCCATGCTGATCAAGAATACAGAAGGTGGAAAGGGCCCTTTCTCTGTTCTCTAGAATACTTGTGTGGAATGCGCAGGAGTCCTTGGGCCCAGACCGTGTACTCGTTACCCACCGAATTAATCATTTCCCTTCATTTCTGTGCACCATCTCTAGTTTACTTCCTGTTCTTCAAATGTGACCTCTCTTTTCTCTAACCTCTCATCTCCCTGCTCTTTTTTAGGACACTTACCATGTTCTGTTCTGTACCGTCTTTAGTTATATGCATGTCTCATCTGTGAGCCCTTTAAGGGCAGATTCCTTATCTGTTTTACCTATGAAATGGCCTTAGGAAAAGTGTTATCTAAGAATTGATTCAGTTCAATTAAAAAGCTTATTTATTTTTTAATAGGTAAAATATTCATAAAATTAAACATTGAAAAGGTACAAAAGAGTATATAATTCCCCCCATCTCTCCCCAGTTTCCCTCTCTGGAGACAACTAGTTTTTAAATGTATTTTTGCAGGAATACTCCATGTTTATATAATATGGCTATTATACATATTTATTACTTTTTAAAAAATATATTTTATTGATTTTTTACAGAGAAGAAGGGAGAGGGATAGAGAGTTAGAAACATCGATGAGAGAGATCAATCAGCTGCCTCCTGCACGCCCCCCTCTGGGAATGTGCCCGCAACCCAGGTACATGCCCTTGACCGGAATCAAACCTGGGACCCTTGAGTCCGCAGGCTGACGCTCTATCCACTGAGCCAAACCGGTTCGGCTTATTACTTTTTTAAAATTGATTTTAAGAGAGAGAGAAACATTGGTGTGAGAGCATAACTTTGATTGGCTGCCTCCTGCATGCCTCTACTGGAGATCGAGCCTGCAACGCAGGACATGTGCCCTGACAGGGAATCGAACCAGCAACCCTTTAGTGCACAGAATGTTGCCCAGCCAACTGAGCCACACCAGCCAGGGCTGATCATCCTCCTTTTTCAGAAATTATATATTGGCACAGACTTCGATGTACAGTCAACTCTTGAAGTTCCAGTTGTTTGAGAAAAAAATGTTAAGTTCATTTGAACCAATTATTGTCATAGATGTTTGCATATAGTGAGGTGAACCCAACCTGATGCATGTAGGTAGCATTATTAATAAATAGAAAGAACACAGCATAGCATAGTGATTAAGATTATAGGCCCTATTTCTTCTAAGCAAAATACATACCTGCAACCCAAGTATGTGCCCCAACTGGGAATTGAACCGTGACCTCCTGGTCCATAGGTCAACCCTTAACCACTGAGCCACTCTGGCCAGGCAAGAGAAGGCAATTTGGTCATTCTTGGAAATGTTGACACAGGAGACACAGACATGACTCTCTCTCGTACAGGTGCTGAGGGACGTTCTCAAGGATCTCTACCACCTGCTGAAGCATGTCGTGCGTTCGGAGCCTGATGACGTGGCCAGGCTCCATGCCCAGCTGGCTTTGGAAGAGCTGGATGAAATAATGAGAAACTTCCTGTTTCCACCACAGAAGCTGGAGAAAAAGATTGTGGTCCTGCCGTAGACCTGGCTGGCTCAAAGGCCCTCAAGGAGACAGAGAACCAAGTAGCCAGAGCAGTGCCCACACCTTCAGCAGGTGGCCCACTGCCTCTTCGATGCTGGTAATATGGCTGACCCTGGAGGTGGCTTTGTGTCTCTGGTCAAGAGGCATTTCAGAATGCAGTTGGAGGTAGGGAGGGGAAGGAAATTGTTATGGAAACATGCAGAATGGAATAAAATTATCCTGGCTGGAAAGAGAAACAAGTCTGACTCTGGTCCTCTGCAATCGAGATGGAAAGCTATGCTGTCGAGGATTTGATCTCCAAAACAGAGAATCAGGCTGGTTGCATCTTCCAGAGAAGGAGGGTAAACCCTGTGTCTGTCCTCCCAGGCCATTTTCTGTCACTCCCTCTGCTAGTTTGCATAGAGTTGCCCTGAATTTAGGAGAAGGGAATCACAAACATCTCAGATGAGAGAATTATATCCTGCATTCAGTCCTCTGCTCCTTTAGAAAGGCAAATGCTTAGACGGTGTATTAGTACAAAATGCGCCCTGGAAAGTGCACTGCATATTGATGACCTGATGCCAGGTGTATTGAAATCATTTCAGATGTAGCACTCACTGTGCAGTCCTTTTTATTTAGCTATTTGGCCACTGAATTTTGGCTGCGGCTAAGAGGAGACAAAAAGGAGAAACTGGCTGTTTCCAATAAGCCCTCCCTGTGGTCAATACTTGACAAGGGCTAACCTGGAGCTCCTTGATCAGTCCTTGGATTTGCAGGGCTGGGTACAGAATTTTATCACAGGATTGTATCCCTGCTCTCTGGGGTGAGGCCAGGGGAACCAGAACACAATTTTCCAAAATGCTCAGGTGACTGAAGGATCTATATACAGGCATGCCTGTGTGCCAGTTAACAACAGGATATTTCTCTCTGGCCAGACTACAGACATGGTTCTTAGCTTAGAACCTTTGTGGTGGGCATTCCTTTTAAGAGGTCAACTTATAATCAGTTTGGGATCACAAATTACCTTAGTGAGCAAAGAATTAGAACAAAGGCAATAAGATGTTTTGAAGGGATTTTTTTTTAATTATATATATTTTGATTGATTTCAGAGAGGAAGGGAGAGGGAGAGAGAAATAGAAATATCAGTGATGAGAGACAATCATTGATCGGCTGCCTCCTGCATGCCCCCTACTGGCACTCGAGTGTGCAAACTGGTCATGTGCCGTGACTGGGAATTGAACCTTGACGTCCTGGTTCATATGTCGATACTCAACCACCGAGCTACATGGGCCAGGCTGAAGGAATATTTCCATGCAACTAGGCTAGCTGGGTTAATTTTGATTCTCCAAATCAAGGCTATCTTGAAAATTAGGATTAGGCTTTCAAATTAGAGAAGAATTTCCTTTGGACCAGCTAGATGTGCACAAAAAAAGTATCATTTCTTGACCTTCCTTTAACTAGACTCCATACAACTCACTTTGCATAAGATTGAATATTATATGATTGATATAACTTACAACTTTATTTGCATTAAATGTATTCCAGTTCTAAAGACATATCCTAATTGATCACCTTGCTTAGACTGAGAAACTCCCTAGTCTAAGAGCCTACTAGTCTCCTAGAAAATGCCTCATGAAGCATTCTAGTCCCTGCATCTCTATTATAAATTGCCTCTTTAAAAAACATTTTTTAATTGATTTCAGAGAGGAAGGGAAAGAGATAGAGTGAAACATCAGTGATGAGAGAGAATCATTGATGGGCTGCCTCCTGCATGCCCCACACCATGGGATCGAGACGGCAAACCAGGCCTGTGCCCTGACCGGGAATAGAACTGTGACCTCCTGATTCATAGGTCAATGCTCAACCACTGAGCCATGCTGGCTGGACATATTGCCTCTTAGCAAAAAATTTTTATTGATTAATTTTAGAGAAGGGGAGGGGAAGAGAGAGAGAGAGACCGATTTGTTGTTCTACTTATATATGCATTCATGGTTGATTCTTGTATTAGTATGTACCCTGACCAGGGATTGAACCCACAAACCTTGGTGTATCAGGACAATGCTCTAACCAACTGAGCTATCTGGCCAGTGCCATAAATTGCCTCTTAATTTGACTTAATTTGGCAAGTAGCAAAAAGCATCTGTTCTTTATTGATTTTGGTGGATTCGATTTCAGAGTGACTTTTTTTTACTATTACTGAATTCAAGGGGAAGATACCTTAAAATAACCCTCCTAAACATGACCAAAATATTAAAAGTTTCCAAATTATTAAATAGTTCTTCCAAGTATATATATATAAGATTTCATCCATCTCTTGGAAACAGCATGAGAACTGAGAACTTTAGAATAGTAAAAACACAAAAGTAAAAAAAAAAAAAAGTGACACAGGGGCCCATGCAGGAGCAATAGTGACACTTCCCTGCACAGGCCTGTGAGATGTCTGACTCTGTATAGTAACAACATACTCATGCTTGCCTCCCACCTCTGCCCATCTCTTCTTCTGAGGCTCCCTTCTTCCTGCCCCTGCCTGTCTCCTCCCTTCATCTCTCCTGCTGAAGTTCTCCTGGCCTCTCACCTTCAATCTCCTCCATTGCCCAGTGGTCTGTCACCCATACTCTCCTGGATTACCCACCTGGTCTTTTACTTGGTCTTTTCTCCTCCTTTCTTTCTCTTCTGGTTTCTTGCTCCTCTTTCCAGGCCTGCTGTCCACAGCTCCCCTGGCCTACAGAGGATAGCGTTGCGGCAGGAGGCCCAAAGCTGTGGCTGTAGCCGAACGCCGGGAATTGTGCCCAAGTATTGACTGCTTGTTCAGATTATATTTTCTGAAGATTCTGGAGAGTTTCCCTTTCTGCTGTGTTGTACTTCCTTCCTAGCACAAACTTGACCTTCTATAAGTCCTCTGTTATTTAATCAGAAATCTCTTACCTTATACTTGGTTCCTTATCATCTCTGCACACATATAACTTTTTCATATTTCCTAATATTCTTCTCCTTTTGTCACCCTTCTTCTTCATTCCTTTACTTCCCTGTGGCCCTGTCCACCCATCCATGAGGTGCCAGGGACTGGAGGGTAGGAAGGCAAATCACAACAACAATGACAACAATTTGTTGAGCACCTACTATGTTCCAGATGCTGTACCAGGCGCACTGCAAACATAGCAGTGAACAAAACAGACAAAACCCTTATCCTCGGGGAAGCTTACTTTGTAGTGGAAGGAGACAGATAATAAATAAATAATACAATAGATGGAATGTCAAGTGGTGTTAAATGCTACTGAGAAAAATAAAGTCGGGAAGGGGGTTGAAGAGCATATGGAGATGGGAGCTATAAGTTGTCCAGAAAAGCCCTCACTGAGAATTCGGGATTGAGCAAAGATCATAAAGAGGTGAAGGAGTGAGGATGAAGATATCTGGGAAAAGAGCATTCCAGGCAGAGGGAACAGATGGATGTGAAAGGCCCAGAGGTCAGAGTGTGTCTGGAGGCCAGTGTGGCTGGAGCAGAGTAAGTGAAAGGAAAGTGGAGCGGATCACAGGAGGGAGGTGATATGCCCATCACATCCAGCCTTGTTGACCACTCTGAGCCTGGGGCAGCCAGAGACCTATTTGTACCTGAAGCCCCTTCAGCTTGTTTCTGGAAAGTGCTTTGAGGCCAAGATGATAAGTTATTATAAGATGGGAAACACATATACACAAAGAGTTGCATACCCAGCCACAGTTTTTGTCATAATCAAAATGAAGCAGGGAACCTTTTCACTGCTCCCTCTTCTCTGGCAGCAGCACTTTCTCTTCATTGGCCCAGAAGAAAGAGAAAAGCAAATGTGTTATCTGTCCTCAGTCCACCCCTCTGCTCTATCCCTTTGGGAGAGGCGAGTGAATGGAGCTTTGCCTGCCACCTGCCTGTGACTCTCCCCAGCAGTTCGCTGCAGTAGAGGGATGGCGAAGACATCTGAAAGTCGATCAATGGGTAGGGACGAGTTGGGGAATAATTCATCTGACCTGCAGAATCCAGATGGGCTTCTGCAGTCTTTTTGCACAGAAATCCAAAATTTCAGCCAGCATTGCCATGGAAGGGAAAGAGTCAGAAACAGGAGCTGAGTGCAAGGTGGGCTGGAAGCGGTGGCCACTATTCCATGACCGGGGGGCTCTTCTTTCCCTGCTCCTCTGTTCAGCAGGCCTGACCTCTGAGGGCCCGGCTGTGTCCTCCAGCAAGTTCTGCAGCCACAGACATTCTGCAGTCACATGCAGCAGCCTCACTGCAGTGAGAGGCACCTCTGACTTCCATGCACCACTCTGCTTGGAACTGAGTGACTGCTTGGGGGTTGGGAAGTTGTCTTCTGAGAACATTGGCTGCGGCACTCTCCCCTGCTGGCTGGGTCAGGGTGCTCAGCACGCCCGCCTGCACATGCTGGCAAGTGAAGAGGAAATGGCAGGCCCTCACCATCAGCCCTGGAGGGGGCTGTGCCCACTTAATTTGAAGTGTCATCTACTAGCACCCCTCCCCACAGTTCTTTATACTGTGTTGTACTTCCTTCTTAGTAGCTCCGTGCCACCAGGAGGGCTCAGGGATTGTGCCCTGCCCCCAGGTGGCCCTCTGCAGTCCCCATGGGGCATAGAATAGAATGATCAGTTGCTCTGTGCTTCCTTTAGTTTGGAAAGTCGTTTTTTTTAATCAATCAGCTTGTCTGATTCTCACATCATGAAACAGGAAGGCGAGCTGTTGTTATCTCCCTTTTGTGGGATTTGGCCCCCTGTCTCCTGGGTCCCAACTAGACCCTTCTGAGTATGTGTTGAATACCACAGAGCCTCTCCCCCCAAAATGAGTATAGAAGCAAGAGGCTTTCAACGAGAGCCCAGTTTGGGAAGCGCACTCAGGGACTCATATATACACATGAGCCCTGGCATTGGGTTCAGCGAAGAAGTCATTCATCTCTGCTGACACATCCTGAGGATGCTAGCAATACCCCGTGCCAGCCTCTGCCTCTGAGAGCCTGGGGAGTGGGAGCCCTCAGGTATGGATGCCCTGAGTGCTTGTATGTGTGTGTGTGTATGAGTTTTCTGATTACATATGTTACATGAATTATAACAAATTTAATGTATATGTAACAAAGGAAAATTCCCGCAACCTTACCTCCACTCCTACCCCAAGACCACCACTGACAGTTTGGTGTATATCCCTCCAGAGCTTTCTTTCCTTTTGCCCTTTTTCCAAGTGACTATAACAAATATGACTGCTTTCAAAAACAAAAATGGGATTTTTACCATAGTGTCCCAGGTATTTTTTCTTGGGCAAATCCCTTGGAGATGCTCTCTTTCCAGTACTTACAGATCCCTCTTCTTTGTGGTGGTGGCATGTCCTCCGTTGTACAAGTGAGCTACAGCTGGTTTAAACATTTGTTCTGGATGGCCAATAGATTCGCTTGTAATTTCCAATGATTCTTTAGCGCTTCTTAAACATACCTCTTTGCATAGTGAAGTGTTTCTATAGGATAAGTCCTAAGAGGTTGGAATGCTGGACCAAAAAGCCATGAACATTTTAAATGTTAGCACCAAAATGTTCACCAGAAAGTTGGCGCTGATCTACACTTCCCCCATCCTCAGCTGGTATTACTTTAATACCCATAAAATGCACATTCTGTCTTTACAGAAAAATGTTAACACCATTTATTTTCTAAATAATTCAGGACTAGAAAATCTTCGGGGGCTCGAGTTTTCTGTGCACCAAACCCACCAGTAGGGGCACAGTGGCATGCTTTGCAAGTACACTCACCAGCAGCAATATCCCAGCTGCAAGCATGAGTTAGGAGCTTACGAGTGTCGCCCTGGAGAGAAATCCTGAGCCCTGGCAGGTCTGCTAAAAAGGGCTGTTACCAGACTCAGCTCTGAGGCTGTTCTGGGTGTTAGCATATGCCATTCATGGGTGGGGCATGGCCTCAGGATAATGACCACAGTTCCCAGGCCAGACTCAGGACATAGGGTCTGATGGCCCCTCAAAATATCTGTTTATCCTGTAAAACCTAGGATGAATGATTACAGTAGCTCTGCATTGCTGTACATAGTCAGTTAACACTATATGGATCTTATTCTGCTCTTCTGTGCACTTGACATATATTAATCCACTAAGTCCACACACGAGGCTTGTGGGATATTATTATCCCATTTTACAGATGGGAAAACTGAGGCACACAAGAGGCTAATTACTTGCCCCAGATTACATAGCTAATGAGAAGTAGCCAAACCAGTATTTGGGCCCAGGCAGTCTAGCTCCTGAGGCTGGGCTTTTAGCCACCGTGCTTTACTGCTACCCAATAGATACTATTTTCCAAATTGTAAAAACTTCATGTAGGTGGTTCCCCTCTGCTTGTTTAAATGGACCACTTATGTCAGGTTAAACTTCAGCCCTGATTCCTTCCAGATAGTGTCCCTGATATCAAAACCCAACCTCAGACACCAGAGCTTTGTGTCTTGTGTTTGACCTTGTCGTTTGCCCAGCAGCTAAAGATGAGATTTGCTGCAGTGCTCCAGCCTACCTGATCCTTTGACAGCTTTTGTAAATTGCTTATTGAAAGGCTTGTTCTTCTTTCTGGGGGTGGTGAAGGGAGTAGACTAAGACTGCCTTCCTGGGAGCAGAGGGACAGAGCCATGTTGTGTGTGTGCATCATAGGAAAAGTAGCAAGTGTCCCATGAACTCCAATCAGAGCCCAGAAATGCCCCCTTTTGTTTTTGTTTGTTGTTTTTGCTTTATGTTATCCTTTTGTCTCTATCAGATTTCATTTCCAAAATGAAACGGAACATTTAAACTGTTTCTTGCACAAATGTTTCTGGCACAGATCCATTAATAGCTCTGTTCCATACCATTCCTTGAGAGAGAGAAATGAAACTGAAATAATGGCTCTTGTTTGCAGAAGGGGAAAAAGAGGTTCCAGAGAAGCCAGTTAATGTGAATGAGAAGAGAAAGGAAAAAAGGGAGATGTGAGCGTACTTGGGCAGAGAAAGTTCTACTTACTAGTTCTTAATGTTAACCAGTTAGTCAGCACCTGACTCATGGAGGTGCGGAACGGCCCGGGGGAGAGTTGTTGATAGAAGTGGGCAATCTGCAGTGCGCTCCGGAGCTGTAGGAGCACCCTGTGCACTGGGGACCCGGGAAAAGCTACTGGCCTTTAAGTTGTTTATTAGATGATGTAAGATTTAATCCTCACTGTCTGCCTTAAGAACCGAAGCCCACTCAGAGCAGTGCCTGGGTGAGGCTTCTCTGATGCTCAGCCCTAGTCCTCACACGCACAGACAGCCTGGCGTGGGCAGAACAAAGCCCTTGCTCCGCACTTCCAGTCTCTAGAACTTGGACGAACCCTCCCCCACCTTCCCGCCCCTCCCCACTCCCATGGACAGCCTTTATTAGACCACATACCATTTTCAAAACTTCAAAACCTATGGTGACCATATTAATCCTAGGGAAGAGCCACCCTGAAATTAGACTCTCTTTACTAAAAGAATGGTGGTGCTGATGCTTCAAAGAGCTGTGAGACACCTCCCCCCCCACTCCACACACACACACACACACACACACACACACACACACACACACTGTCCAAAGAAATTGAGTGTCATTGTTGTTCAGAGACTGCAAAGATCGAGGCTCTAACATGTGGGTGTTTTCTGTGGCCAAGGCCAGGACCATGGGAGAGAGAGAGTCCTGGGGACCCCATGCCCTCAAAGAGGGTCGCTCAGGCCCACTGTCCTAACTCATCCTTTGAGTAGGGAAAGCCCCCGAAGTGCAGACGTTCTGTCATTTAGAAAACGGAAGCGAATTGAAGTCCTTTGTGTCAACTTTGTCCTCCCACAGACAAGGCTGGCTGGTTTTCCCCCAGTTCTCCTGGAAATAGTAGGTAGCACCTTTGCCAACAAAAAGATTGGATCAATCCAATTCCTGGTAGATTGGGGAGCTCTGGGGACTGACCTGGCTCATCTGGTCTGTCCTCTGTGTTTCTCCCAGGCTCTTCCTTCTAATTCCAGTTCCATCAGCATCTTTTCTCCTTTTATTTTTTTCCTTCTGGCTTGATAACTCATTGGTTCATTGTTAACTTTTTAAGGTCAGTACCTTCAAACAGATGTGGCAGGCAAGGTGCTAGAGGAGGACGGGTAGACACACACCCTGGAGCTCACCTCCGGGCTCGGCTGGCTCTCTCCTGTCCACGTAGTGCCAGAAATGTATTTGCAAATCTCAGCTGAGGAGAATCCTCAGGACGTGCCCTCCATGCTGGTACATAATAGAATCGCCGACAGAATTTCAAAAGAAAGCAGCTCAAGCCTGGGGCTCACCCACAGTGATTCTAACTACATTGATTCTGGACAGGGTCCAGGCACACATGTTTTTTGTTGTTGTTTTTAAATATGTTTTTATTGATTTCAGAGACAGGAAAGGAAGAGCGAGAGAGATCGAAACATCAATGAGAGAGAATCATCGATTGGCTGCCTCCTGCATGCCCCCTACTGGGAATCGAGCTGGAAACCAGGCATGTGCCCTGACTGGGAATGGAACCATGACCTCCTGTTCATAGATTGATGCTCAACAACTGAGCTACACTGGCCAGGCGGCATTAGTGACTTTTTAAAAAACCTACCCAGGTTTTAAAAGTTTAAGGTGCAACAGCCAAATATGAGAACCACTGTATTAGCTTATCTGGTGAGAAAAGAAGGTGTGTGTGTGTGTGTGTGTGTGTGTGTGTGTGTGTGTTGGTGTGGAGGTTGTCCTAGCAAAAAAATCTGATAATAGGACATAATTTTGGGGGGTCCCTCCCATGAAGGAGCCATGGGAACTGCTCCTACCCTTGGCTCTTCTATAATCACTTTTATGGAGGATCTGGCTTTGGACCTCCTCTGTGACAGTGACTAATGATGTCTTTAATCAAGAAAGAGGACATAAAGCAGAAGTGCCAGCACATTTAAGAACTGTGGTTGATGTTATTGTAACAAGAGCCAAATGAATTTGGAACAAAGTTACCTTAAGTGATTTGTTCCACTCCTGCTGATCTGGCGACTGGAATTGTGACTACATAGACTGGGATTGTGTCCATTAAGGTCTGGGAAAGTGTGCACTTGAGTAATGAGCAAGTATGTGTGTGTCCATTTGTGGATAGTGAGTTATGTGCACGTGCAGAATGGACATGCACACGGGCACTCGCATAGTGGGTAGGTTTTCAACACCCCAAGGAAAGGACCTCTCCCTGGAGCTCCCTCGGGCAGCAGTGCTGTTGACATCATCATTCTTCGAATGCTGTTTTCAAGAAAAGCATCCTTTCAGGGTTCTCAGAGAGCACATAATTATGGACGCCTCCCTCCCTTACCCAGATCATCATGGGGGCTGACACCAGCTGGGGTGTGCCAGGCAAACCATGTGCCCCATTCAGGGCTGTGTTCCCAGGAGGAAGGGGTCTTTTTCTAATTCATTCAAAAGGTGCTGAATGAGCTAGCACGGTTCTATATACTTCCCCCTTCCCTTCGAAATTCTCTCAAAGGAACAGTGGGAAGGATTTAAATAAAGCAAAGGACTCAAGTTTTGGCTACCACTAATCCTCTATCCTGGCCTTCTCGACTTGACTGCTTTCTTTGTAGACTGAGGCTGTCAAACCCTTTTCACATGAATGCATCTATCATATAGGCCAGGGGTGGGGAACCTTTTTTTCCAAGAGTCATTTATTTATAACATCATTTGAGGGCCATACAAAATTACCAACTTAAAATTAGCCTGCTATGTTTGGTCAAACATTTAATTAACTCACCCCTAATGCCTTGCCAGGGCCAGACCAAATGATTTTGCAGGATTTATGCAGCCTGTGAGCTGGACGTTCCCCAACCCTGATGCAGGCTGTACTTCACCCAGCCCCAGCTTAGAAGGAAATTTTGTGAACTCAGCAATTCATTTCAAAATATCTTTTTATTATAAACTTATTACACTTATTAATAGAAAATTTGGAGAACACAGAGAAAAAAAACTCCATTGTTCTACCACCTGAACCAACCTGATCTTGATTTCTGGGTGAGCTTCCCTCCTGCCTTTTAATTCATAGGATTTACAAGAAAACAAAGTGAACATAATTGCCTCGATACAATTTTGTATCCTGCCTCGTTTACATTATAAGCATTTTTGCTTATTTCTACATTTTCTTTATGAACATGATTTTTATTAGCTGCGCACAGCATTCCACAAAGAAGGTAGATTATGGTTGAAAGTTGCCTGGATTTTTTTTTTTTCTGCGTTCACCTAGGGGAGGGAGAGAAAGGAGAGATGGCCAGGAAGAGCTTTTTCTGTTCAAGATTCCAAGGAAAGCATCTCCAGGTCTGGTTTGCTATGAGGTCCTCATCCTGGCCCTCCTAACCCTGACCTGTAAGCCCGCTGCCGTGGAGGCACTGATTGTCCTGCTGCCATGCAGAGACTTATTGATTTGGAATGAAAACTCTTCTTCCACCCAAAGAGAGAGAGCGAGAAGAGAGCCTAGAATTAAAATCTCACCTTTGTAACTGCAGGACCTGCTTCTTCAAACGTAGCACCCAGAACTGGGGCTGATTACAGAGTACTTGTCAGTAAGAGGGCCAAGTTATGAAAGGGTAACTTGTTTGGTAGTAGCTGCCTTACTGTATCCAATTGGGGCACACGCTTCCCACTTTGAATTACGTATTAACTAGTGTTGCAGATTACGCTGCCTTGAAGAGAGCCCTATTTAGTCAGCTGGGGGACATAACCTGCTCCCCTTTGGAGGCCAGTTTAAGTTCACCTTCATGAGCTTAAGAGGTTTTGACTGTAGTCAGCCCAGGGGAAGTCGATGGGATGGATGGATTGGGGGAGAGCTGGTAGCCTGGCTGCCACCCTCCATTCTGCTTTGCTTGGCTAGAAGCTGTGGGCTGGATGCCATGGGGGAGCACTGAGACCTGAGGTCAGAGGGTGAGGAGGAAGCAGCCTATGGAGCTAGAATAGCCCTCCCGCCCTCCCCCACCCAGTCACTCACCAGGAGACCAGCCGAGCAGAGCAACACCAGGTTACTGGCAGGGTTTGTCCCACGGCTTCAGGCAACAGTGATGACAAGAGAGATTGAATGGCGGGCTCCTATTGGTGCAAGGTATTTGAGCATTTCATGAGTTTGGATTTGAAATTCAGTGGAAAGGTGAAATCTTTGTGAAACTGTCAGCTTCGGTTACCTCAAACCCCCTAAACCTTTGAGACTGGCCCTTTCAACCTTCCAAACTGTAGAAATTATACCTCCACCTCTACCCTCACTTGTGCCCCAACTCCTTTTCCTGAAGGCAGCACCAACAATCCTCATTACAGTCCCATCTCAGCCCTGTGTTGTGGTTTATCTGCCTCCTAACAGGTTTCCTACACCCCATTCCTGGTCCTTATCACAAAATACCACTGGCACAGCCGTCCCCAAACAATACTTTCAATCTATTACTACCTTGCTCAGACATCTTCAATAGTTCTCCACCAGCTACCCTATAAAAATCCATACTCCTTATTTGGTCATTCATGGCCTTCCAGAATCTGTCCCTAGCATCTTCCTCAGCAGCTAGACTTTCTCTCAGGCACTTCCTATGCAGCAGACCCTGTTCAAGTTCATCCAGGCCTCTCTTTCCTGTCCTTCCAACACACCTCACCCATTGCTCTATCTGCTCCTGGTCTGTGTTAATATCCCATCTAGACTGCTCTTACCTTTCTACACACTCAGCTCAAGTTCTCCGTGAAACTCTGTCTAGTCCATTCCAGCTTACAGAGCTCTCTTTCCTAAAATTACCAAACTCTCTGGTTAGATTCGCTCATAAACTGCCTTGTATGGTGACTTACTTTTTCAAGTATGAATTTGTCTTTGACGTGGATAACCCTCTAGATGGCAAGGACCAGCCTGAAACTTCCCAGTGGCAAAGTACCATTATCTGCTCAGAACAGCTCAGAGTTTGTTAAATGAATGTTGAAATGAAGTACAAATAAGTGTACAACTGAGCAGAACAGGAGGCTTATCCCTCTGGAACCTGAGTAAAAGCCAATTCACAACATCTGAATTGACATTTTTAAGCGATTGGGTATGGAATTAGTCCTATTTCTAAATCCCCAGTGGTAAGCAGAGATAAAGCTGAGCTTTATTGTATCAGCCCCTTAAAGATTCCCCTACCCAACAACTCCTGAGGAGATGAATGTAAACGAGGCACCGAAAACTGGGTGTTAATTATAGACAGACCTTCCCTGGCATAGACTGGCCACAAAGGTAAAGCTGCCCGATAACACCAGATCTCTGGCCCTGCAGATTAGAAAAAAAGAGTGAGGAAGAAAATTTACTCCCTTGGGAAAGCCAGCCGGTTATGGGCAGAGTGTTTTCTCATGATGTTGCAGCTGGACCCACTGTTCATTTGGGATGTTTTAACTGTGTGGTCCCAGCCCACCACCTATAAAATTCCCTGGAGCCAACTGAGCAGAATGGGACACAGTTGGAGCCTTCGAAACTTACCTGAGATGATCCTGGAGCAGCCCCAGGCAACTTGCACTGGAGAAGTCATGTTACTGTTGCCCTGAGGGCTAACGGGGTCTTTCCAAACTGGCTGCCCTATTCCTTAAAAACAGGTCACTTACGAGCAGCCAGTTGGTTGGCTATGACTCAGACACATTTTTTGCCTGGTCAGTGGAATGTATTTTTTCAACATTTGACTTAGCTTCTAACACTTAAAAATTAGGAGATTTCGCATAGAAATCTGGATTTCTGGCTTCTCTTGATCACAGAATTCCTGTCCGTGGTGGGCCCTCCCTCTCACAGTGACATCTCCTTTAAATGGGGGAGTCTCTGCTCAGCAGGCGGAGACACTCCTTTTGGTCCCTGCCTAATCTCTGCTTGTTTTCCCCCCTAAAGATTGCAAGTTTGGGTGGGAGGTAGAATCAGATAATCTCTGGCAACTCCAGGCTCTGTGACACCCCAGGATATACTAGGTTAGAGGAGGTGGCCCGGGGCTCTGTGAGACCAGAATGCAGTCTAGACAAGGCATTCATCATGAGCAGGGACCTCTGAAATTCCTGTCACATCCTGCAGGGATGGGCATGTAGAATCCACAGCATGGCAAATGGATGCCGTTTACTGAGCACGTAACTCTCAGCCAATCTCTTCAGTCCTTATAACAACCCTGAGAAGTAGATACTGGATCCCATTTCTAGGATGAAATACTGAGGTTAGTGCCTAGCTGCCTGACTCCAGAGCCCTCCTTTTACTTAACCAAAGGCTTCTCTCTCTCCCTGTGCATGATGAGCTTTTTAAATTACACACACACACACACACACACACACACACACACACACACACACACGAGGCCTGGTGCACAAATTTGTGCACTGGTGGGGTTTGGCTCACCCACGCCTGATGGGGGCCATCAGGGGCAGGCCAGCCAGGGCAAGGGGCCATGGGTGTTCTGGTCATTCTGCTGTTCAGTCAATTTGCATATTACCCTTTTATTATATAGGATTTTGTATTGATTTCAGAGAGGAAGGTAGAGGGAGAGATAGAAACATCAATCATCAGAGAGAATCATTGATCAGCTGCCTCCCGCATGCCCCACACTGGGGATCAAGCCCGCAACCCGTGCATGTGCCCTGACCAGGAATCCAACCAGGACCTCCTGGCTCATAGGTCAACACTCAACCACTGAGCCACACTGGCCAGGTTGATTGGCTTTTATTAGGGCCAGTCTTAAATTCAAAACACACTGCCATTGTGTATTCAGTACTGGTTTTTAAAAGCACATAATAAAGGATATTTAAACGATGTATCACATTAGTGATGGTTTTTTCAAGCAAAACCATAAAGTGATTTGATACCTATAAGGCCAGATGGGAGTGAGTGGAGTAGGTGTGCCAGGGGCCTTTGCTTGCCTGGGCAACTGAGGAGTCAGCTCTGTGGCCCAGAGTGAGTGCCCTTGGGCAGGCAAATAAGTCCCTGAGCCCTTTGGACTTCTGACAGGAGCAGCTTGTGTAGACTGTAAATCAGGTTCCTATAAATCTGTGGCAGCTTGGGAGGAAGTGGAAATCATCTCAGGTGTGCTTGAAGGACACGTACATTTACTTCCTACTAGTCTTTAATTATAGTTTCTCGGAGATTGAGAAACTTGGTGTGTTCAGCTGGTTCTAAACTTCCTCTGCTAACAAGTCCCTACCTCTCCCCAACCCCACCCCACCTCACCCAAGTCTAGCACCAGATTTCAGGGACCTGGAAGGCCCCGAGATAAGGTCAGTTGGGAATTTAGGGGGTCATGGGTGTCGGAAATAACAGGGGAGGAGGAATTGGTTTTGGCTATAAGACGCTGGAACTTGGGAGGTTTTTACAAGACTATTTGCATCTTTGGCAAACAACCTTAAAGTCATTAGCGCCCCACTGCGGAATTCAAAGCTAAACTTGTCATAATTGTTAACACCTTCTTTGACCATTTGACAATTATTCGCCTCTGCGCCTTTTATTTATGTATTTTTATTTATTTATTTTTGCCGGCAGGAAGGTTCCTCTGTCTTGGTTTTAGGGAGCACCCTATACGGGGAACAGCCCCTTCGCGTGCAGAAGTCAGGGGAAGATTGCTACCGGCTGGCAGGGTGAGTACATCTCCAAGCTTAGAAAGCGGGTTATACTGAGAGTTCACGCTCCAGGTTCTAGGTTGAGCGCAATGACCGCCTTCCCCTGGGCAGCTAGCTGTACCCCAGACGAGCGCGGAGAAGCTCGGCCTTTGGTGGGGTTGGGGGAACCCAGTTTTCGACGGCGCAAGAGACTGCGAGTCGCTGCAAACCGGACGAGCGGCGTCCACGCGGGATCCGGCGTCCCGCGCTGCGCCGGCCGCGTGGAGCTCCCTCCTCCGGAGCCAAGCAGCGGGTGCTCCCTCGCGGCCCTCGGGGGAGCCCTCCCACTCTTCCCAACTTTCCGGGCCTCGGGGCCGGAGGAGGGCGCCTCTCCCGGCGGGGACGCGCTCGGTACTTAAGGCGTCTCGGTGGGGCTGGCGCTCGTCAGTTGGAGCGCGCGGCGGCGGCGGTGAGGAGCGGGAGGAGGGGCATGGAGCTGCCGCGGGCCTGCTGAGCACCGGAGCGCGGCAGCCGGCGGCACGGTGAGCGCGGGCCCGGTGTTCGCTTCGGAGGGGCGGGCAGCGCGGGGGCTGCGCCGGGGACGAGGGCGCGCCCGGCTCCACCGGTGCCCCGCGGGCTCCCACCGGCTCCCCCGGATGTGCGGGCGCCGGGTCCAGAGCCGGGAGGCGGGCTGAGGGCTGCGGCATCTCCGGGCTTCCTGGCGGCGGGTCCTGCAGCCCCCTCCCCACTGACCCCTCCTCCCTTTCTTCCTCCATCCTCTCCTCCTCCAGTCTCTCCTCCCTTCCTCCCTGGCGGCTCCGGTTTTGTGAAAGGATTAGGAGGCGGACGACGGTGCGGGGCACGAGGCTGGAGTCGCTCCCTCCCCCACGCCCACCCGCGGGTTCGCACCTGTCCTGGCACCCAGACGCCTGGCGCCCAGGTCCCTGCGGGTCAGCTGGGCCACGGCCGCGCGTATCCGCTGGCCTGGGCCCCCTTCCCCTGCGGCTCGGAGAGGCCGGAGGACAGAGCCCCCGCCCCGCGCACAAGTTTCCTTCCCGCCGCGTGTGGCCCCGCTGCCGGGCACACCTGTCAGCTGGAGAGGCTGCAGCCTGGGCGGCCCCGCAAAGTTCCGCGGGTAGATTGGCGGTGTGCGTCCTTGGTTGGGGTTTTCTCCTTCTATGGCCGGGGGTGGGGGTCGGTCTTAGGGATCGTCCCTAACCCGGTGTCCTTGAAGCCGAATGCGCATTAGCCTACAGGGGCGAGCTCGCGCGAATCTCTTCTGAGCGGAGGGGGGAGGGGAGAGGTGCAGGGACAGGAGGCGGTCTAGGCTCCCCTCCGCTGGCTTGGGGTGACACGGCCCCCTCTCTGGGCAGGGGCACCTCAGCCAGAGCCCACTCCAGCGTCCGATTGTTCGGGAGGCCACCGACTACAGGGTCCTGGTCTTCAAAGGGGTAGGAGGTGCTGGGGTGGTGCCTCCAATTACTGCGCCGGGTGTGGGGGTCCGGCCCGGGAAAGGAGGGCGCCGGCGGCGCCGGGGATGTCGCCTTTGTCTGCAGGCACACTTTGCCACGGTGGCTGGGGCCCCGGGAGATGAGTGGGACCTGGTCCGACTGATTCCTTGGGTTTTCCCTTGTGGGTCGTGGGAAACCGGCACGTGGGTGTGGCCGGCGCCGCCTTCCCCAGAAGGGGAGGCTCAGGCGCGGTGAGAAGCTGGCGAGTGCCTTCCCGGCCGCATTGACCCGGTGGGCACCGCCTCCAGCTCTGCACCGAGGCGGTGCGCCAGCGACCGGCGGCAGGTTGCTGGGCTGGCCTCCGAGCCCTCTGCCTCTTCCCAGGTCGTAGGGGGGCAGTAGGGCCCGCAGCGCCCCCTCGGCATGTAATCTCTAAAGGGGGACAGGGCGCTCCTGGGCCGTGGGTGGCAGGGCCTGGGGGCCTCTGGGCCGCGGGAGCGTGCCAGGAGGGGGTGGGGTGGGGACCAGGGAGCCCTGCAGAGGAAGCACGCGGCAGGCTCCTCGGGATGGCGGGGCAGAGCGCCCGGAGGCCGCGCTTCCCGGAGAGGCGAGGCTGCCAACAGCACTTTCCGGACTGAAGCTGCAGGATGGTGCTGGTGCCTGCATCTCAGGCTGATTTAGGTAGTGGCCGTGTGTTCCCGTGGCAAGAGGGTGCATTGGTGTTGGGGTGGGGCTCGGGGCCGGTTTCAGTAACACCTAGAGTTGGAGCAAGCTTGGAAGTGAGACCTCATTGTCTGTGGAGGGTGGGTGGGGTGGTAAAGGGGATTCCATAGATCAGGCACCCTCCCCCCCTACAATCAGCCTTCCCACTCGGGTAGTCTTTCATAGCTGGGAGTGCTTCCAGTTTTAAGGAAATTATTTACCTATGGAGCAGGAAGCCATT
The DNA here is from genome assembly GCF_964212035.1 of Myotis nattereri. Classification (NCBI taxonomy): domain Eukaryota; kingdom Metazoa; phylum Chordata; class Mammalia; order Chiroptera; family Vespertilionidae; genus Myotis; species Myotis nattereri. Next base: position 14,353,368 of record NC_138090.1, read on the forward strand.
AGAACCCCATTGGGGGCGAGGGGGAGACACCAAGTTAGAGAGCTTGGCAAGGTCAGGCAGCCAGGCGGTGGTAGAGCCCTGTCTCAAGCACAAGTCCTCTGGGGTCTTTCTAGTCCGAGGCTCTTTTCATTAAAACACGGCTGTTTCCAACAGTACAGGTGCTGGGAGCCCTGATTGTTGCAAACGCAATCTGGCAGCATTTGCAGGAGTGGCCAGGCTGGGATGAGCACAGAGATTCTATGCGGCACTAGGACCAGGCTGATGGGGCCTCCCAGACAGCCACCCTCCAGGCGCTGCAGTGTGGCTGCAGTTCCCTTTGGTGCCCTGAGCGCTGGGCTTCCAGGGGAGCTGTCCACACCCAACTCTCCTCTCCCTTCCCCTTGTCAGCCTTTCCCAGCTGCTTTCCCTTTCTTTCCTGGCTCAAGTAAATGAGGAAAAGATGAGAAAGGAGAGAACACAGGGAAACTTTCTCTCACGGATTTTGCTGTTTCCGTCTTTTTTTTTCTCCTGGCACCTCTTTATGTTTCCTGCTGTTTCTTCTCTCCTCCCCTCCTCCCCCCACTTTCTTTCTTTTTAAAAAAAATATCCTTACCCAAGGATATGTTTCTATTGATCTAGAAAGAGAGGAAGGGGGAAAGAGAAACATCACTGATGTAAGAGAGAAACATCAATCTGCTGCCCTCCTCCCCCATATATTCCCCCACTAGTGATCAAACCTGCAACCTAGGCATGTACTCTGACCGGGAATCGAGCCCACAACCTTTTGGTGGACAGGACAATGCTCCAACCATCTGAGCCACCCGGCAGGGCCCTTCTTTATGGGCCTCACTGGTGACTGTGCTTTACTGGCACATGTTCCCCTCCCAGAGTGCAAGCCCCTAGAGCAGCGGTTCTCAACCTGTGGGTCACAACCCCTTTGGTGGTCGAACGACCCTTTCACAGAGGTCGCCTAAGACCATCCTGCATATCAGATACTTACATTACGATTGATAACAGTAGCAACATTACAGTTATGAAGTAGCAACGAAAATAATTTTATGGTTGGGTCACAACATGAGGAACTGTATTTAAAGGGCCAGAAGGTTGAGAACCACTGCCCTAGAGGTTACAGTGCAGGTGGGAGCTTGGGCCACTGTCTGTCTCCTTGTCCATCTTCCTCCCTTTTCCCTGGCCCCTCATGTGCTCAGAAGTGCCTCCGGCTCACCCCTGCTGATGCTTGCCTTTAAGAATTTTGGGTCAGGCAGATCCCAGTTCTGTCATCCTCTAGCTGGGTAGCTCTCTTCAGTTTTGGTTTATCTAACAATACACAATAATAATGCTACTTTAAGTGCTTTACCTGTGTAACCCATTTAAACCTCAAAGAGGCTGCAAGGTTAGTGCTACAACCCCCATTTTACAGACGAATTAACTAAGGGACAAAAGATAGTCACACAGATAGTGTCGGGCTGGGATCTGAACCCTAGCAGTCTTAGCCTTAGTCATGCTCAGTGGAAATAGTTTTCATTACTGGGTCATCTACCCCGTTCTGGGCCAGGCCCAGAGGTAATGCCTCCATTCCCACTGACTGGAGATGCTGCCTCCTGCCTGACCCCACATCTCCTGCCTTCTCCCGCCAGATGCCGGTGCAGCTGACAACAGCCCTGCGTGTGGTGGGCACCAGCCTGTTTGCCCTGGCAGTGCTCGGTGGCATCCTGGCAGCTTACGTGACAGGCTACCAGTTCATCCACACAGAAAAGCACTACCTGTCCTTCGGCCTGTACGGCGCCATCCTGGGCCTGCACCTGCTCACCCAGAGCCTGTTTGCCTTCCTGGAGCACCGGCACATGAGGCGGGCAGGCCGGCCGCTGAAGCTGCCCTCCCAGCCGCGGCGCTCAGTGGCGCTCTGCATCGCTGCCTACCAGGAGGACCCCGACTACCTGCGCAAGTGTCTGCGCTCAGCCCAGCGCATCGCCTTCCCCAACCTCAAGGTGGTCATGGTGGTGGACGGCAATCGGCAGGAGGATGCCTACATGCTGGACATCTTCCATGAGGTGCTGGGCGGCACTGAGCAAGCTGGCTTCTTTGTGTGGCGCAGCAACTTCCATGAGGCGGGTGAGGGTGAGACGGAGGCCAGCCTGCAGGCGGGTATGGACCGTGTGCGGGATGTGGTGCGCGCCAGCACCTACTCATGCATCATGCAGAAGTGGGGAGGCAAGAGAGAGGTCATGTACACAGCTTTCAAGGCCCTTGGCGATTCGGTGGACTACATTCAGGTAAGGGTGCCTCCCTACCAGTGTGGGGACGTGTCCAGCCAGCCGGGCATACCCTCCTCCAGGAGTTTCAAGTCCAGTGTAGATGCCTTGTGTCCTGCACATCCCTCCTCTGCACTTAAGATAATAGGCATAATGGTTCTGAACAGCAGTCCTGGGGTCCAAAAGACCTGGGATGGAATCCTGGTTCTGCTGTTACTTAACTTGGTGAATTGTGTTCTGATAATAAAAATAGGAAACAGATATATAGCATTCACTTTTTACCAGGCACTAGTGTAGGTTTTTCATACATGTTAACTCTTTTAATCCTCATAATGCTCGTAGGGGATAAGTACTATTATTATCTTCACTCACAGAAGGCGAACCTGAAGCACAGAGAGGCTGAGTAACTTGCCACATGTCACTCAGCAGTAAGGTGCAGAGCCAGGATTGGAGCCCAGGCAATCCACCGGGCATCTGCTCTTATTCATTGTGCAATACTGCCTCACCACTGGCCACATGGGGATGAGCCCTCCATAAAGAAGTGTGGTGAAGATCCTGGCCAGTATGGCGCAGTGGTTGAGTGTTGATCCATAACCAAGAGGTTACTGGTTCGATTCCTAGTTAGGACAAGTGCCCAGGTTTCAGGCTTGATTCCCAGTAGGCAGCATCCAGAAGGCAGCCGCCTTCGTAGCCATGTTTCTCTCTCTCCCTCTCCCTTCCTCTCTCTGAAATAAATTTTTTTAAAAGTGTGGCAGCCCTAGCTGGTTTGGCTCAGTGGATAGAGTGTCAGACTGCAGACTGAAGGGTCCCAGGTTTGATTCCCATCAAGGGCACATGCCTCAGTTGAGTGCTTGATCCCCAGTAGGGGGTGTGCAGGAGGCAGCCGATCAATGATTGTGTCTCATCATTGATGTTTCTATTTCTTTCTCCCTCTCCCTTTCTTTCTGAAATCAACAAAAAAATATTTTTAAAAATAAAATAACCTTAGAAAAAAGTGGTGAAGGGCAAAAGACATCATGCTTGAAAGCACTCAAATATTGTTTTAATTATGGACCAAAAAGTCCTACCTTCTCAGTGTCAAATTTGTGTCTGTGTAAGGTAGAGGGACACAGGTGCGAATCATCCCACAGTTTGATTCCCCAGCAGTCGTGGTAGGGCCAGATCCCTGAACAGACCCTGCCTAGCTTCCAGTCAAAGGGATCCCCAGTCAAAGGGATCACTGACACCAGCCTGCAAATTTTATTAGATTGACAAGGTTGAATACCTCGTTTTCAAATAACAAAACCTAGAGAGAACTGAGTAGAGCTTCACGCATTTCAGTAACAAGTTGAAACTGATACCCAGGACCCCAGACTTCTGGTCCAGCATCCATGCTGTCCATCCCTGTCTCTTCCCTTCTCCGAACTTGCCAGAAGGTTTTGCCCATCCGGTTGAATGAGTAGTGGCTGTTGTGGTAGCCCACCTGTGTACTAACTCAGTATTGCTGACAACATGTTAAGTACTCCAATATTTAAATTTTCGATACTGTTCCCACCTAAATTTAGCTTTCATAGATTTTATTTGTTTGGGGTGGGTGTTGTTTTTTTTAAGTTGTATTCTTGCTTGAGAGTTGGTACATTTATTATCTTTTTCTGTGTTCCTAGGCCCAAAGACCTCCTCAGCCTTGTAGAGGGGGATGTGAGGCAGTCTTGATTCTGCACGTCATCTAGGGTCAAAGGGCCTTTGAAACTTTCCTGGGGACTCAGAAGGGTTAGCAAAAACCCTTGAGCCCTGGCTCATGCTCAAGCATCATTCACTCCCTTGAAGCATAGGACTCCCCCCCGCCCCACCCCCACCCCCACCCCCGATCCTGCTCTGCTACACAGCTTCCTTTCCTGATAATTTCCTGTGTGTTCTGGTGGATTAGCAACTGGGCTCACATACCTGAGCCAGACTTTCCCCTGGGACTCTGGGATCACTGCCTTGGGCAGCCCTGGGCAGCCTGTCCTCTAACAGCCTTGCTGAGGGCATGGCTTTCCCTCTATGGGAGGTAACTCTGCCCCGGGCAGTGGTGAAACACAAGAGCTCTGGCCTCTCTAGCCCTGCTCAGCTGGAAGACCTACCTGGAGTGAAGGCGGCTGAGCAGCATGAAGAAGGTGTTAGGGTCAGGGCAGGAAGTGGCATGAGACCAGCAGCACTGGGAAGCGTGGTTTGTAAGCTGAGGAGGCCTGGGAGTTTGACCGAGGCTCCTTGGGACCTTCCCAGCCTGGACCAGGATATAAGACTGTCACTAGGGAGGTAGGAGGAGGCAGGTACGATGCTCTGCCTGGTTCCTCCTCAGCCTTCTGCTGCTTGTGGCCACTGTGTCTTCCAACATGGAGAGAGAATGTTGGGTAGGTTGGAGCTTGGGGGGCCTCCCCCTTCCTACAAGCCAATGGCTTTCACTCAGCACCTTCATTTAAAGCATTTGGGGCTTTTGCAGAACAGGGTTTGGACTCATCTATGGATATTGTTCTTTGCTCCATCAGAGGTCAGAAAACCAGTTCCCTTGCCCAATATTTATCTGGGCTCTTTGTACCATCTCAGTAATTTTATAGAAAACAGACAAGGAGTCAGCCACCAGGGTAAGTGTTCATAGCCCAGATTCACCTAATGGGGGTTACCTGTTAGAATCAGACCATGAGCCTCCCCAGGAAAGGAAGGCAGCGGGCAGGATTTGATTCAGATTTTGAAGGCAACTGCTACCAGAGCTTCCACGCCTGTCCAGCCCTTGGCCATACTGTGCCTGATCTGAGACTTGGCCAAGGGAGTTCTGAAGGCTTTGCAAACATGTTGGGGCGGGGGGTGGGGGGGAGCTGCGACTGGTAGATACATCCTCCACTTGGGTTGTGGATCATCCAGAGGCCAGAAGCTGAAACAGGGAAGACCTTGTTATTAAAATTCTTATGGGATAGTTTTGGGCAATAGCCTCTGGCAAGAGCTTGGCCTTCTGAGGTGTGTCTACTGGCCTTGGTCTAGGCCAGGGGTGGGCAAACTTTTTGACTCGAGGGCCACAATGGGTTCTTAAACTGGACCGGAGGGCCGGAACAAAAGCATGGATGGAGTGTTTGTGTGAACTAATATAAATTCAAAGTAAACATCATTACATAAAAGGGTACGGTCTTTTTGTTTTTTAGTTTTATTCATTTCAAGCGGGCCGGATCCGGCCCGCGGGCTGTAGTTTGCCCACGGCTGGTCTAGGCACTGTGCCTGCCATCTGACTTCCCAGGAGCCTGGCTTCATACTTTTCCAGTACAAAACATTTCTCCCTTTCCAGGTCCAGCACTGACAGACTCCTGGGTTTCTCTCTCAGCTAGTGGCTGTCAAGCCTGGTATCCCAACTCTTTTCCTTACTCTCCTTTGTTACTCATCTCACCCCTTCTGTTTGGCACAAATCTCTGAGCTAGTGGCTAGAAGTGAACCATGTGAAAAGGGGGCTGTGTCCCTCAGGCTGTGAGTGGTCTGAGGTCAGAATGGGCTAACAGTGCATTTCCTCTGCAGGTGTGTGACTCTGACACTGTCCTGGATCCAGCCTGCACCATTGAGATGCTTCGAGTCCTAGAGGAGGACCCCCAAGTAGGAGGAGTCGGGGGAGATGTCCAAGTAAGAAGTAACAGGATTCCTGGGGGTGGGGGCTGGACTCTTAGCTTTCTGACCCAATTGGATATGTCTGGGAAGTGGGCATCTTGGCTTCCTAGTACTTTTGGGAGTAGGGGGGCAGAATATTCCTTTTTGACAGTTTCAAATGGTTCACTTGCTATTCAGCTCCTTTCCTGCCCTTTTTAAACCTGAGGGGAGAAAGTTACTTACCAGGTATGTAGAGAGCCTATGCTGCTGGGAGGGGCACAGTGTTCTGAGCCCATTGATCCTGCAAGGTGCTTCCTACTTGGCAATACAGCAACCACCTCTCAAGTTAGACCCTTGAGAAACCCTTGCTCTAGGCTTAATTGCTCTGAAGAGCTTGGGCAATGTGGTCGGAATAAGGGGAATAGCTTCTTCCAGAGGATACTGCTGGTAACATACCAGCACTTCCCAACAAACTTTCCAACTGAAGGGTCAGGCCAGGTGCCTGGGTGTTGCTTTGCATCTTTCTCAAGGCCTGTTCTCTGTCGCTGCCACAGGCTGCCCCCTGGGACTGAAGGTGGCTTTGATTGCTAGAGTAACTTCACTGGGACAATCCATGCAGACCACACAGTGGCGAGTTGGGCTAGTGCTGGGGGGAGAGAGTGCGGTTGGCTCCCCTGAGCTTCGGGTTTCCCAGCCATGGCTGGGCTGGGACAGATGGCCAGGAATATGAGCAATAGGCTAGAAACTCAGGGTAGGGAGGCCTCCTGGTCTCTGGCGTGTGTCTCCTGGGTCTCATGGTCTCAGGTGTGGAGGCCCAGCATCTGTGGTTCCCTTACAGATCCTCAACAAGTATGACTCATGGATCTCCTTCCTGAGCAGTGTGCGGTACTGGATGGCCTTCAACGTGGAGCGGGCCTGCCAGTCCTACTTTGGCTGTGTGCAGTGTATTAGTGGGCCGTTGGGCATGTACCGCAACAGCCTCCTCCAGCAGTTCCTGGAAGATTGGTACCATCAGAAGTTTCTAGGCAGCAAGTGCAGCTTTGGGGATGACCGGCACCTCACCAACCGAGTCCTGAGCCTGGGCTACAGGACTAAGTATACAGCGCGCTCCAAGTGCCTCACAGAAACCCCCACCAAGTACCTCCGGTGGCTCAACCAGCAGACCCGCTGGAGCAAGTCTTACTTCCGGGAGTGGCTCTACAACTCTCTGTGGTTCCATAAGCACCACCTCTGGATGACCTACGAATCAGTGGTCACAGGGTTCTTCCCCTTCTTCCTCATAGCCACAGTCATACAGCTTTTCTACCGTGGCCGCATCTGGAACATTCTCCTCTTCCTGCTGACGGTGCAGCTGGTGGGCATTATCAAGGCTACCTATGCCTGCTTCCTTCGGGGCAATGCAGAGATGATCTTCATGTCCCTGTACTCCCTTCTCTATATGTCCAGCCTCCTGCCAGCCAAGATCTTTGCCATTGCTACCATCAACAAATCCGGCTGGGGCACCTCTGGCCGAAAAACCATTGTGGTGAACTTCATTGGCCTCATCCCTGTGTCCATCTGGGTGGCAGTCCTTCTGGGAGGACTGGCATACACAGCTTATTGCCAGGATCTGTTCAGTGAGACGGAGCTAGCCTTCCTTGTCTCTGGGGCCATCCTGTATGGCTGCTACTGGGTGGCCCTTCTCATGTTGTATCTGGCCATTATTGCCCGGCGATGTGGGAAGAAGCCAGAGCAGTATAGCTTAGCTTTTGCTGAGGTGTGACGTAACCCTCAAGCAGAGCCGGAAAAGTGCAATGGGTAAGGGAGGGAAGGGGAATGGAAGAGAAAAGATGGGGTGGGAGGGAGGAGGGAATGCTGTTTTAGTTTCTTAAGGGTCCAAAGGACAAATCTGAAGTGCAAAGAAAGGTGGCTGTAGTATGGCCCTGGGCTGTTTTGCTTAGGGAAGGCAACACCAATTCCAGCTCAGGGTGGTAGAGGAGACATGTTTTCAGGCTGCCTGTCTGCTACACGGTGGTCTCTGGGAAAGATTCCACTCCTGCCCCAGGATCCAGAGGGAACTCAGAAGTGTGTTAAATCAAACAATAAGTTCCAATCAGTAGCAACTTCTGATAGGTAAGTGAGCAAAGCCAGCTGTGGGAAGGGGTTCTCTTAGCCCATTTGAACACAACCAGAGGTGGGGAGAGAATTTGAGATCTGGGCCAGCTAGTAATGTCTCCCCCCTCCATCGAGTTATCAATGCAATAAGATTGTGCCTGAGATACAAGGCCCAGAAGCCTGATCTCTGGGCATCAGAAAACAGGGTACAGGAATGGTGCTTTATTATGTGTACCCCATTCCACATCTCAAGGATGAGCCAAACTAGCAGGGAGTTAGCATTGAACTGCTTTAAGTGTACATAAATGTGAATGTTAAAAGGGAAAACTTGCCAGGAGGAACAAAGGTTGGTAGTGGTGCTCAAGGCTATGGGCTATATGGAGGCCTATATAGATTCCACCTGGAAACTGCCTAGACATCTAGGTGAACTTGTCTGCTGAGGAGAGAAAATGTTTCAGTCATCTACCAGGGAGATTAAACCCCAACATACTAAGAAAGGAAGTGAGGGCTCAGTATTTCAACCTGTGTACTCCTGAAGTCCTCTTAAATTCAGCTGAGTCCTAAGATGGCCACCTCACTGATTTCAAGTGATGTAGTCACCTCTTTGCCCTCCTCCTCATCAGGTAAGTTTCTCAAGGTGGCAAGTGAGTCAGCGCCTGGACTCTCACAGGCTCCTCTGTAACAGGCAAGCCTGCCCTCAGCACATGGGGCAAACCTACTAGGAGCCTCTGATCAAATTGGCTACCATCTTGGAACTGCTTGGGACGATCATCGGCAACTGGGTAGCATGCATGACTTTCAGGCTACAATTCTTTTTTTTTTAATATATTTTTAAAGAAATATATTAAATTTTAGAAAGGAAGGGAGAGGGAGAGATAGAAACATCAATGATGAGAGAGAATCATTGATTGGCTGCCTTCTCGAGGCCCCCTACTGGGATGGAGCCCACAACCGGGGCATGTGCCCTTGACGGGAATTGAACCTGGGACCCTTCAGTTGGAAGGCCGACGCTCTATCCACTGAGCCAAGCCAGCCAGGGCCAGGCTACAATTCTTGACAATCATCTCTGATGGAAAGCTTTTCAGTTTCCCTAAGTGAACCCTCAAATCCAAGCTGGTCATCTCTGAGACTGTCCATTCTCCTCAGTGGCTTCTCCAGGGAATTCTTACAGCCAAGCTGTGGATAGTCACTCCTGCATTTGCTTCTTTCCAGAAACCAAACTAGGAGATGGAATTGATTCCTAAATCCTAAGGTTCTTGCTTTCTCATTCCTTCTACTTTTGGTGGGAAATGAGGGAAAGCCATTTTCTAGAGCTTGGCAGTCCACAGAATATTTTCAGCTCTTGGGTTTGAAACCTGGATCTTGACTAAGCCTCTTAGGGGTTGCTTGCTCGTGTGTGCTGTCTCCAAACATCCATTCTCCCAGGGTCCAACTAACCCCTCAGAACGAGCACTAAGGTAGAGAGGAGTGGAGGGGCAAGCCTCTAGTGTACCCAGGTGCTTCCTACAAAGGAACAGTGTGCTCTGAGCCACAGACTGGCAAACCCTGGTGCTTTCCTTCAACTCCCATGAACTCAAGGGTTTTCCAAGTGCAGCCAACACGGCTGCATCACACAGACCTCAAGTTTCTGATAAGACTGCTGGGCGATGTTGGGCCCAATCCATGAAGGCTCTTAGAAGAGGCAGCAGCCATTTGCCAAAGGCAGTTGTTCCAGGCTCTTCCGTGTTTTTGCTGGCCAAGAAGTAAACTATTTTGAGCACTACAATGGAGGAAATCCGGTCAGCCAACTGCAGAGTTCAGACTTCGCTAAGGGCTGTTTCTCTTCAGCTTTCCCTCGAAGGGTAACATATGATGGGCTCCCAGATGGCAAGCTCTTGGCTGTCCTACCATCAGCTCTGCCTTACACCGTTATCAACTTTCCTCATAGCAAAAGTAGTGGGCTCACAACGTTTGACCTCGACTGGTTTTTCTAAGTTATTTTGTACATTTTTCAGCAGTGAAACCAAACTGGGTCTTCAGCTTTATCCCCATTTCTTGCAAGGGAAGAGCCTTTATACAATTGGACACATTTTGGTTTTTCCTCATTGAGAATTTTAACTGACTTTTTGTATTGTTTCTACAATAATTTGTAAACATATTTATTTTTACTTTTTTTTAACTTTTCAGGTCAGTTTTTATACTGCACATATTTGTCAAAATAAAGATTCTCTCATACTGCCGTCTCTGAGCTACTTCCTCCCTTTTTGTACTTAATGAAAGCTGACTCTATTCCACTTTCAGAAGTTGCACTTGAACTAGAAATACAGTTGCAGTAATTCGAGTGTCACTGAGAAGCAGGACGAGCCGTCACAGCTGCTTCTGGACCTGGGGAATACAGTAAGCCTACCTTGATAACTGTACGCCTATGGTGGCTTAACTTTTATTGAAGAGGGTGGGTAGGGTCTTTGGTGAAATTACTGGCAGAGGAGCAAGCTAAGGCTAAAAATCAAGCTTGCTTCTTCCTTGAGTGAAAGTATTTTATCTGTCAGATAATGCAGGACTGTGGACAAGCTGAAACCATGAAAAGCAGTGAGTTAACTTCCTTCCCTGTGGAACAGGTAACAAAACGGAGTGACACCAGTAGCCCTCTCATCCCATTTATTAAAGAAACAGTAAGAAAAGATACAACGCAGGAAAAACACCAACCATCCTTTCACATCAGGTTGAACAAAGCACAGTGATTTCTTCCCTTCAACCCCCCACCCCTCCCACCCGCCACCCGCTATCCCATCCACATCAGTTTAAATTTTGAGGTTCTTTGATTGGGAGTACCAGTGGAGAGGGAGTTGGATGAACCGTGGAGCCTTGATTCTGGCCTCCTCTAAGTCCCAGAGAAGGAAACTCCAAGACCTGCCAGTCAAGTGGAAATTGTAGTTGGTGGGTCTTTAAAGTGGCTTGCCCACCTCCCTGTTCTGCGTCAAGCCCCCAGGGAAAGGTATGGCAGTAGAGGATTACAGGTCCAAGCTGCCCAGGTCAGAGCTGCTGAAGCATGGTCCATTCACCAATGCAACATTTCTAGAGAGCAGTGAGCCGATTCTCCAGTGGTGAGCAGGGAACTACATATGAATTGGGACCTGCAGGTCAATGTATCCCTGAGGAAAAGTCCACAAGAACAATTCAAGAAACTAGCAAGAAACAAGGGGCAGAAAGCTGTGGGACAAAAGCACAGCAGGCTTCTGGAAGGCTAGAGATCCTCTCTCTCAAGGCTGGGATCATTCCCACCTGCCGCAGTCCATGTCCCACAAATAACATTTCACCTTTAATCAAGAAAGAAGCAGAGTTTGAAAAAAAGATGACTCATTTGAACTTGAGCCCCAGCTCCATGACTACCCTTTTACTTAAAACACAGCCTCTGCCCAGAACCACAATGCTTGGAAACCAAGGTGGTCCTAGAGAGGAAATGCTGTTTAAGGGGGTAACATTCCATTTGGGTACATTGCAGACATTGGACCCCCTGGTCTGGGGAAAGCAGCTGGGTTTGTACCAGGGAGACTACCCACTCTAGGAAATGGGACCACAGTCTTCATTATAGGACCATTCATCCTTGGAAAGGAAGCTGGGTTTAGACCCAGGGTCCCAGTTGGCCTTGCAAAAGGAGCTGGGTTGATACCCACAGGGCCTGCTGAAGAGCCCAAAGGCCCAGAAGCTGACCTGGGGAAAGTCACCTGACCAGAGCCTAATGGGCCAGTAGACCTTGGGAAGGTAGCTGGACTTGGGCCCTGTAAGCCAGGGGCTCTTGGGAAATTAGCTGGGTTGGGTCCTAGTGGCCCAGAGGCTCTTGGGAAAACTGCTGGATTTGAACCCTGGAAGCCAGCAGACCTCTGAAAAGTAGGTGGGTTTGAAGCCAATGTTCCAGAAGACTGAGAAAAGGCAGCTGGGTTCAGTGCCCCCGAACCTGTCCCCCTTGGAAAGGGATTAGTATTTACCCCCATGGGACCAGCTGGCCTTGAAAAATGAGCTGAATTAGGGCCCATGGGGCCAGAAGCCCTCGACATGGGAGATGGATTTGGCCCTGGAAGGCCAATTCCCCGAGAGCCAGGACCCAAGTTGGGGCCCATGGGACCAGGTACTCTTGCCATGGAAGATGGGCTTGTGCCCATGTTTCCAGAAGCCTGTGAGAAAGAAGCGGAATTTGCTCCTAAAAGACCTGCTGCTCTTAGAATGGGGGCAAGATCTAGGTTTTGAGGTCCAGCCATTCTTAAGTTGAGACCAGATCCTGTGCCCAAGAGGCCACCTGCTCTGGTGTCCATGTTAGGGCTTGGGCCCAGGCCACCAGCCCTTGGGTTGGGCCCAAGGCCTGGGCCCAAACCACTTGCTCTTGGGTTGGGCCCAAGGCCGGGGCCTGGAAACATACCTGATCTTGGGGCAGGGTTTGTACCCATGAAGCCCGACCTCAGATTGGGACTTGGTCCAGGGCCCAGGCCAATGGGCCTAGTATTGGGAGGGCCATTCCCAGGAGTCAAGAGGACACCCGTTCTCAGGTTGGGTCCAGATCCAGGGCCCATAGGGCCCCCACTTCTGGAGTCAGGACCTGTTCCCAGGAGGCCACCTGCCCTTGAGTGGGGCATAGGACCTGGCCCTGGGAGACCCCCTGACCTTGGGTTAGACAGAGGCCCTGGGCCTGGAAGAGCCCCTGCTCGGGGGTTTAGAGCTGGCCCTGGCCCTGGGCCCAAGAGGCCACCGGGCCTCGAGAAAGAAACTGCACCTGCGGCAGTGGGATTCATTCCCCTTGGAAAAGAAGCCATGCTTGAGTCACGAGCACCAGCAGGGAAAGGTGCTGGATTTGAAGCCAATGAGCCTGATGAAGCTGGAAAAGAAGAATGGTTCCTTGGAAATGGGGCCAGATTTCCACCAAGAGAACCAGATGCCATAAGGAAGGAATCTGAGGCCATGCCCAGTGGGTGGCCAGTGTTTAGAGCAGGACCCTGACCCCCCTGTGGTCCCAGGGAACCGTCCATCCGTCCTCGAGGTGGCAGTGGAGCACGAGTCCAAGGAGTCGGCCGCTCTCTAGGGAAAATCCGGGGTTCTTTCATACTTTCTTGGGTACGTTGGTGATGATGGGCTTGGGGCGAGTTTTGAAAAGAATCTTGTTTTTGATGAGTGCTGTCACCAGGTACCGGGTGCCAGTCTTATAGCCACGCTCATCACAGTCCTGCTCCGGAGAAGTGTGTTTGACAAGGACCGCAAAAGGTTTCTCCAGGTGGATGATTTTCCCATACAGGATGTGATGACCCACGATCAGCACAGGAATTCCCTTTGGCAGAATAAGAGTAAGATGCCTGAGATTCAGGGCAAGATCATCACACTCAAGTGCTTCCTAAAGATGCCCTGGCAGGCAGCAGTGGTACCTGCACTCCCTGGTCTGGCTCTTACACTGCTATATAGCTACAGTGGACAACCCATCCTCATGCCCTTTATGGCCCTGGTAAGAGAATTTTCACTTTTAGAACTGTGACCTTTTGCTTGGCCAATGTGGCTCAGTGGTTGAGTATAACCTATGAACCAGGAGGTCACGGTTTGATTCCTGGTCAGGGCACATGCCTAGGTAGTGGACTTGATTCCAGTAGGGAGGCTTGCAGGAGGCAGCCGATCAATGATTCTCTCATCATTGATGTTTCTATCTCTCCCTCTCCCGCTCCCTCTCCCCAGAAAAAAAAAGAAAAAAAAAAAGAACTGTGACCTTTCAAGATTCCCCAAAGCTAAATTTACCTGCAACTGCAGAGGTGGGGGGGGGAGAACAAGCAGATAATTTAGCAGATTAGCGAGCCCTTGATTAACAAACCTGAGGGCAGTCCTCGCTCTAGGTCCTGGGAGCACCACCTAGGTGTAGCTTGCTTTCCTGAGGCATTAGGCAAGGAAAGAAAAGCCCCCTCACCTCAGTGGTGTAATGTAGGTCTCCCAGGAGGTTTCCAGCTAATCCAGTGCTGTAGCGAGCCTCGATCTCCCCCTGTAGCTCCATCAGCACCCATTCTGACAGGCCTCCAGCCCCAGCACTGCAAGCAAAGGGCTGGCGGTTACAATATTTTTGAGGGGGTAAAGGATGAATAGTATCCTACACCACCATTCAAGGCCCAAAGGAACTCTCTGTTGAGCACAAGTTCTTGGGAAACTAGGCAGTGCTAAGCACTGAACTAGAGATTGAAATGCAAGCATCTGTACAAGATGCACCTGAGGACCCTGATTCTTGCAAGGAAACATCAAATCTATATAGCCCTAAGCCTTCAAACGACATAAAAAGTCTCAAAATGTACTCACCTGGAGACAATAATTTGTACCATGAGCCTTCCGTCTTTACAAAGTAACTGAAAATAAGCTGGAGAGGGAAAAAAGAAGATTTAGGATAATGACAGCTAATATTTACCACTTATTGTGTACTAAGCATTTAGTGCTTTAGATACATCTCATTCCTCTAACAATTCCATAAGGTGTAAACTTTTAAAAAACTGATGTACATATACGACTGCTTAAAATCACCAAGGGTCGCCCTAGCCGGTTTGGCTCTGGGGATAGTGTTGGCCTGCAGACCGAAGGGTCCTGAGTTCGATTCAGGTCAAAGGCACATACCTTGGTTGCAGGCTATTCCCCTACCCGGTCCCTGGTCAGGCTCATGCAGGAGGCAACCAATTGATGTGTTTCTCTCACATGAAAATTTGTCTTTCCCTCTCCAACTCTAAAAATCAATGGAAAAAATATCTTCGGGTGAGGATTTAAAAAAAAAAAAAATCACCAAGGGTCAACTACAGTACAAAGAGTTTAAAGATAGCACAATTGGGTTCCAGGTCGCATAGCTACTAGTCAAAGAACCAAAATTTGAACCAAGACATATACTGCATAGCCCACGCTCTTCACCACTATGCTAATAACTTTTCTCAAGGATATTTTAAAAAAACAAAAAATGAGTTCTTTTAGATTTTTTCTTTGGTGATGATATAAACTTCGTGGCTACCACTTTGGTTATCTGATATTTCAAGATTCAAAGGACCCCCTTTAAATAAAAGCCTTGAGGACGTAAAAGTCCTTCAGACAACTTTAGTGAATGGTAAGCTGATTTCTGATATGACTCTCATCAAATGCTTTGACCATCTTTCACTTAGATACTAAAACACTGACAATTCTCATTTTATACACTATCACCATCTGGTGGAAGTTTGTGGTACTCCATGAGATAGGTTAAAATGGGACATTTTTGCCTGTACTTGTCTTTCTGGGAAGGACAGATTCATGGGGGATTGAGAGCATGGGGGACCTACACTACAGCTTCTGTGTAAGTCTTTCCAATGAACAGATGGAGCTTAGTGGAAGGTTATTAGTCCAGTGTTTACCAACGGAATCCAGCAAGTTAATAGGTATTAAAACTGTGCTCAAGCTCAGCAAGTAACACAGGTTTCTTCACTGATTTGTTAATCTTCATTTTGGATATCCAGGAAGAAGTATATTGCCAGCACAGAGACTCAACAGATAGCATCTCTACTCTTGAGCACCAAACATACTTTGGGAATAGCGGTTGGTTGAATCACTGGACTTATAATTCAAATATAAATGGCAGCTAGTATTTATTGAATTTTTATTGACAATGAATCAGATGCTGTGCCTATACATGGGTATCCCAAACACTGTGACCACTCTATGATACTGATCCCTATTTTGTAGATAAGGCTACTGAGAGATGCACTTGCTTGTTTGTGGCACACACACAGCTAGTATGTGGTAGAGCCAGCCTAAGAACCTAGGACATTTGACTTTACACTCGTTATGACTACCCACTTCTATCCTTCCCGAAGGAGAAAACCAAGAGCCAGTGAGGATGAAAAGGCATCAAGGCATCAGGCAGGCACTGCACACACCCAACAACTGGTCAGAAGAGCATCCCTGAATAAGTGAGACCTGCGGAAGCAGCACTGGTTGCAGGACCACCTCAAAACAGGTAATACTCTAGCTCAGGAAGGCAACAGGCCTTCAGAAAAACGAGGCCCTAATTAAAAGAACCACCAAAAGCACTTTAAAAATCCTTGCCAAGTTCTTGAAGGAGGATAAGAATTTAAAATTAAAACCCAAAAGGTTTGACTAGAATCAGAACAATCCGGGTGGGGTACACCTTCTCATTGGGCGGCTATCTCTATTTTGAAGTTAATTACTATTAAAATTATTAAAAACCTGAAAAATTGAAGTGCCACCACAATTTCTAAGAGAAAAGTCCAGTCAGAGTATTATGTTTACAATACAAAAAGCTTCATTTCTCACATAGCTAAACTTTTCAGAATACTTAATTTGGATTCTTTTGGTTCTAAAGTGAGAACAATCCCAGGATGTAGGCACTGTTTTATCACTCCCATTTTACAGATGAGGAAAACAGGCTTAATGAAGCTGCAAGTCAAATAACTGGTCACAAAGTGGTAGAGCTGGGATGTGAACTCTCACTAACCTCCACAACATGGTCTCTCTTGCAGTCCTCTCCTATAGTGCATCTGTATTGTCAAATTTAAAAATTCTACTTTATCACCTTAAAATATCCTATCACCTGAACCTATTATTTCTTTACTTGCAACAGTTGCCCTTAGTTCACAGTAGACAGGTATACAGCATGTCTGTAGAACTGACTGCTTTACAATACTAGCCTTTCTTATAGTATCACTTACAAAACTGCAAGTAACCTATGAAGATCTTACAACTTGCCACCAAAGTAGCTAATACATCTGTGGGGCAGGCAGTTAAAAAGGAACAGTAAGACTGCTTATTATCATATCTAATTGACTATAGAGGACATTCTTTGACATCAAAACTCATTTTTATTTCTGACAAAATTTATCTTCTGAATTGTTAAAAGATTACTAATGTCTTATAGAGAACAGCAAGAGCAATGATCTTCATTAATGATAACTGCCCCCAAAATAAAATGTGGCAGAATAAAGTATGGGATGTATCTAATTAAACAGAACATACAGCTTTTACTGAAAGGGGCCTTGACTCAATGGTTTAACTGCAAATTATTGTTTTCCTAGAGCGAAATAATGTTTTATAAATTGTTTTCATTAGAACCTTTAACTCTTGTATTTTAAGCTTTTAAAGAAAGCTTTAACTTCTGCTAGGCCAACAGCATTTATTGTGCTCTTATTTGGTCCCAGAGACTATCCTTTGTGTTGGGGGATACAGGGAGAAAAGTCATCAGATCTGGATTCTATGATTATGACACTTATCCTGTGCGTGATGGGAGTAATTTAACCTCATTTCAGTCCCCCACCAATAAATTAGGCATAAAAAAGAACCTATTGCAGAGTTATGAGTTAAATGAGGTTATGAATGTAAAATCCTCAGCACTGTGCCTAAGACAAGGTAAGCCATAGCATCAAGCTACTGATTACCTGGAGGAACATGGCTTTTTCTTAGTATAGAATGTCTTATTACACTGTATATTACACCAATGTTTATAGTGGAGTAAAACATTCTACAGCAGCATCAGGTCATCAGAATAAAATCAGTTTTACATAATGGGAGGACAATTCAAACGTGGTAGTCAGGGTTCACCAAACTGCTTCAGGGATTAAGTTCTGGAAGGTTTTTCCCCCCTCTAAATATGTTGACTATTTTTCTGTATGCCTTTCCACCAAATGAACAATTCAGTAGTTTGATATACAAATGAATACAGATTTTTATTAGCCGTGTCATTGTGGTTTTGCGACTGAAGGGGATGGTCTAAAGGGGACCTTGTCTGTGGAAAGCCTCATACCATCAAGGACTAAAATCCTGCTTCTAAATGAGCTTGTTCCCTTCCAAAAAGGTATGTTATGGGGTGTAAGTGGAACGGAATGCTTCCAGACTTTTCATTAGTGAAGACTGTGTTCAAAAACGTGTGTGGGGGTCTATGTACAGACGTGGTACTTTCCCATCACATTTTAGGATTCCCAGCATGGAGGGAATCAATTACTGGTATTTGTAGGTAATGAGTGGAAAAGATGACTTCAGTCCATCTGAGTTAATCCAGTTTTCTCCATCTTCTGCTACTCTGCGGCCCCCTCCCTTCTTTTCTAGCCCTGCTTGCGGCCTCCCCTCTACCGTGGGATCCCCTCCCACCGGCTCCCGGCTTCTCCAGCCTCTCCCCATCCCCTCCCCATCCCTTCAATTTGGGCCACAAACACTTCCTACTCCTAGTCCCGCCCCCTTTCTGGGACTACACCACTCCATCCGCTTCCCCTCTCCTCACCAGCCCCCCCCCCCCTTGCCGGGACCTCTCGCCAGGCTGTTTAACCCTTTCTCCAACCTCCCAGGTAATCGATTCTTTGCTACCTGCGAGTGACCTTCCAAACCGTTTACCCTCCTCCAAAGATTCCTCCTAAACGTCTCCTTCCACCGCCCGTTAAATCGATCCCTGTTCCCCCTGAATTCTAAAATACTGCGTTCATTCCTCCAGGACCTCACCCCACTCTTCCCCCCGTCTCTCCGCCCACAAAGGAACCTGGATCACTTTCCAGACTGTTTCTTCCTTCAACCACCCTCCCCAAAATCACCTCCCCCAGCAGCCTCCCCGCCGATTTAACATGTCCCTGCGAACAAACCTCACGGCCCTACAACCCGCCCCCCCCCCCATCCCCTTTCCGATATTCCCGCTACTCCTGGGGCTCCAGCTCTACCCGCTCCCGCAAGCCTCCCGCTCTGCCCCCCGCCCATCGGGAAGACCCCCCACCCCCCCCACACACACACACCGGGAAGGGCCCCTTTCGCACGTACCTCGAGAATCCGGCCCGCGCCGCCCCCTTCTCCGTCCTCCGCCCGCGCTCGGCCACCCTTTCCGCCCTTCTCCGCTGCGCTCCGCCCCGCTCGCTCCCTTCCTTCCCTCCGCCTTCCGTCTCCACGCCGCTCCGCCCCCACCCCCTAGTTCCCGACCTTCCTATTCCCGGACCCCCCCCCCCGCCCCCCAGCTCCGTCCCCACTTCTGCGGGGCCCTCCCCGCTCCCTTCCCGATCTCCCCTCCCCCGCCCGCCGCTCCCCGCCCCACCGCTCGCCATTCTTCTCCCCGAGCTGCGCGCCCCGCCCGGCCCCAGCTTCCTAGCTTCCCGTCCCCTCGCCCCCTCGCCCCCATCCCCGGCTCGGCCCTCGCTCCCCGCGGACTCCCGCACCCCCCTGCCCGCGGCCTGACCTGCAATGGCGGCCGCCGAGCGCGGCGCCGCGCGGCCAACGGGCGACAAACGAACCTCCCGCCGCCGTCGCCGCCGCCGCGAGCACTGCCTGCGCACTTCCGGCCTTGCGCCGCGAGCACTTCCGGGGCAGGGCACGCGAGTGCGCGCACGTGGGGCCGGGGCGGAGAGAGCGAGCGCCCGTCGGCGGGTGAGTTGGGGAAGAGATGTGGGAAGCGGCTGCGAGAAAGGGCAGTTCCCGGGGGTGCGGCCGGCCCCCGGTCGAAGCCGCGTGGAGCCTTCCGGCTCCCTGGTGTCGAGGGCGGGTGGGGGCTACTCTGTAGGTCCCCGGAGATGAAAGGGGCGGTGGAGACCTCGTGCGCGCTCAGACTCCTTCTTAGCCGGGCCGGGCCCAACACCGGTTTTCTGTTCTCGGGTTCCTAACCTTGAAGGGAGACGGGTAAGGGGTCAGCCAAGCCCGGCCCCTGCCCTTTCCGAGTGCGTACGTTGGCGGGGTTGGGGGCGGGGGGTTGGAGGGGTAGTTGACAGATGCCAGACCGAGTCCGGTCGCTTCCCGGATCGAGAACTCTGGGTTCCGCCTGCCCCGTCAGTCCCCCCTTGAAGTCTGTGACCTGCAGCCTTCGCCCGCGGTGGAGTTAGGAAGAAGTGCTCGCTACGATGCAGATTCCCAGCGTCTGCCCCCCTCCCCCAGAAATGGGAATTCTGGAGCTGTGTGGAGTACGACCTGGACTCTTGCATTTCTGAAAACCATTTCTTCAAGGTGCTTTCGATGCGGGAGTTCCGCAGACCTGACTCTGAGAGGCCGGCTCGGGCTGTCAGCGTTTCTTGCCTCTGCGGAGGGTCGCGGTGCTCACTCTCTCCGTTCCCAGCATCCGCCAGTGTCATTGCCCTCGGAGAAGCCTCCCGCCCCAGATGGGCAGAAGGACCTCAGTTCGTTCTTCCTGGAATTCAGCTGGTCCGCTCCAGCGTCTCCCTCGGACGCTCCCTTTACAGAATGACACTGTGTTCAGTCTTTTGCCCTGAGATCACATCTTAGATTCTCACCCCTCTTTTCCATACTACTTCCTTCAGGCAGTTGTCAGGATTGTTAAGACGTCTGGGTGATGCTCTGTATGTTGATGTTTTAACATTTTTGCAAAAGAATCTTGAGCGTCTGGAGATTGTTTGATAGGTTCTTGTGTGGGGCATGAAAATATCACTAGTTAGATCCGTAGACATGGACTTCAGTGAGAGATAGTTGGAGTCTTCCAGCCAGAGCAGTGATAATAGGGAACAATACTGCAGTTAACATTTTACAAAAATGACTCTTTTTTTTTTTCCTCCCCTCCCTTAGGAATGGGTGAATTTAAAGTCCATCGAGTTCGTTTCTTTAATTATGTTCCATCAGGGATCCGCTGTGTGGCTTACAATAACCAGTCAAACAGATTGGCTGTTTCAAGAACAGATGGCACTGTGGAAATATATAACTTGTCAGCAAACTACTTTCAGGAGAAAGTAAGTCATTTGGAAGCCTGATTTGGTGTTTCTGATAATTTTCTTCTTAAGTTCAGTTCTACAAAACCTTGTATGTCTTTTGTAGCCAGAGATCAAAAGAAAGTGACTCTGAACGCTCTCTGGAGTTGTTTTGAACTGTGTACCTTCTGTAGCATGCGATTTCTTGTCTGGCTGATGAGAGAAGCTCCGCGTTTTGATGTGTTATGTTGGTGAGAAAGAGCCTGCCTAGGAATTGTGGCAGCTCACTGTCATTTGGAAACTGAGGTTTGCTCGTTCTTTTGGGCACAAGAAGGAAAATTGTCGAGACCATTGCTTTATATCAGTCTCCACACTGTTGCAGCTTTGGTAAGGTGGCATTTCCTGCTGGGGGTGTCAAATACCAATTTCAGGAAAAATCATGAAACATTTTAATATCAGAAACTTTGGTGAGGTGATAGCAGGAAGTAGATTCCTAAGTTGGCCCGTCAGAGAATGTAGACTTACATCCCTATATTTGGGAGTAAAGGAGATTGTAAACTAGGTAAAATTCCAGTTGGATGTAGAGGGATGTGACGGCATTTTTTTCCAAAGGCACTGATCACTGATTTCTGGTGCAACATATAATTCCATTCACATTTATTGAGTGTCTTACATACCCTGAGCATCATGATATAAGTGGACAGATAGGTAAATGAATGAATTTAGTGCCCAGCAGCCTAGTACTTGGAATGTAGGCACTCTGTAGAAGTTTCTAAATGAATGAGTGGCAAATATTAGGCATTAAAACAAATGTCAGATGCCCTCAGGGAGTTCAAAGTCCAGTTAAATTTTATATAAAACTACGTACAGGCATAGAATCTTAGTAGAGAGATAACTTACTCTGATGAGATGGGTTTAGGAATCTTGGAAAAGAATGACATTGAGCTGATCCCTGAGGAACTAATAGGAGTTAAAAAATTGCTGGTGACCACAACTGGGTCTTAGTGTGAACAAACATGCTGTGCTACATGCTTGTTGCATCCTGTATTTTTCTTGTCATTTATGACAGCTGTGATTATATTATAATTTGTATGTTTGTTTAATGTTTTCGCCACTGAACTTCAAATTTTATGAAACCAGCGGCCATGTCAGTGATGTTCATGACTATATTTCCAGCATTTAGCAAGTCTCTAGGACAAAGCCACTGCTGAATTAATTCTTATTGAATGAATTACGTCAACCATTTGTTACTCAGTGTCTCTTATTCTCTCATCTGTTTTTTCAACAATTAAGTAATGCAATCTATTCTACTGCTTTCTTTCCCTACTATTTAAGGTTGCTTAGCTCTGTTAGTTATGCTCAGAACAAGAAAAAATTGTTTCTCTCAGAGTGAAAAGAATAGGAATTTGGGATAGGGAGACCAACATTCTCTTCATGTCATTGACTGACACTTTGGGCAAGCCACTTCACCCACAAGTACTTTGGCCCTTTCAAATTCAGATAGGAAAAATTATACTTACCCAGTCTCTTTTGTGTCAAGCAAATAAAAGAATAAAATGTCTTGATAGAGATGAAACTTTTTGAATGCTAAGACAGCACTAAGAAATCTGAGACTTGAATGAATGGCTGGAGTGAACTGCATTAGTTTATCTTTTATTTTTTAAACAGCTTTGTACAGGTAAAATGGACACAATAAGTAGCATGTATTTAAAGTATATAAATTAATAACTTTTGACATACACACACACACACGCTTTGAAACCATCACCCAATCAAGATAGTTGCATTGATTTTTTTTAAAATTAGATACTTCAAATACAATTGGATGCAAATTTTATTCTACTGAAAAGGTGTTTTGTTTTTCCACAAGCCAAGCTGTATCCAACTTTATTAAAGATACTTTTCATAAACAATCATGGTATTTCAGGCAGGACATGGGCACACAGTCCTTAACAGTATACAACAACTTTCAAACTCCCTTCTTCAGTGAACTACCAAAATCAGAAAGCCACTATAAAACCCAGTGAAGTCTTCATCTGATGCTCTGAACAGGAAAAGTTTAGAGTGAGGGTTGACATTTCACATTAAGCATGTTGTTTAACAACTTTTCACAAGCCGACCCTGACTTTCAGGAAATGAAATGAAAATGGCAGAGAATGTCAATCTGTAGATCCACAATCTAAAAAGAAACCGCTGCTCTTTTGAGGGACTCCATTTCAGTGGTGACACTGGAAAGTCCAGATTGCCCAGCATACTGGAAATCAGTTTGTTTGGGTCAGGTCCGCATAGGTCTTTGGGCTTAAGAGAGCCAAAGTCTATGTTTAAAGTGGAGAGGGAGAAAAGGACATAAAAACGAATTTTAGTTTTCCCACACAACAAGGTGTTCGTGCCACGATGGCTAATGTGTGTCAACAGCAAGAGATCCCTCCTCCCAGGAACCAAGAGGAAGTTTCTCAAAACCAGAAGGGAAAGGTATTCCCCTCCATGTCAGTCCAACTTTGGAGACGTTCTATTAGTACTATATGTCCTTCCCCCCCAAAATAACAATAAAGTGTTTTGTGTGCATAGCTTATATAGCTTTAAAAAAAAAAGTAAAAACAAAATTCTGCATTTTTATAAAACTTGATAAAAAATAGTATTTCAAACTGTACAGTCACCTGAATACACAGTTATCAAAAATGCACACACTTCGCCCTAACCGGTTTGACTCAATGGATAGAGAGTCGGCCTGCGGACTGAAGGGTTCCGGGTTCAATTCCGGCCAGGGTCATGTACCTTGGTTGCGGGCACATCCCCAGTAGGAGATGTGCAGGAGGCAGCTGATCGATGTTTCTCTCTCATCGATGTTTCTAACTTTCTATCCCTCTCCCTTCCTCTCTGTGAAAAATCAACAAAATATATTTTTTTAAAAATGCACACACTTCACTTGGCATCTCCAGCACTTTCAGCTTTCTGTGCCTGTCCTGGCATCTCCATTTTCTGCAGGGTTATTCCCATCTTTGTCAACATCAGCTTTCCCTTTTCCCTTTCAGTACCTTCTCTCCCTTCTTTGCAGGGGCCTTTTTAGCCTTGGGCTCTGGCTTTGGAGGAGCAGGTTTAGCTGATAACCTGGCAGATCTTCTCTGTGGTTCCTCCTTTACCTTGGCTTTATCTCCTTTAGCATTCCCTTCCGCTTTTCTCTTTGGCATAATGACAATGGTGGTTGGACATCCGAGCGGGACGTAGGGATGTAGCAGCACGCAGGCTTTGCTCAGTCCGGGGGTCGATCTCACCTCCTCACACTGCTAGGACTCCAGGGGGTTTATAAAGTTTTGATAGCACTGAGAGCCCTGGACCGGTTCCTACTGAAAAGGTTTTGCAGAACAAGTTCTACTAAAAGAAAGCCAACTGTAGAAATAACTAAAAAACAATCCTGGAAAAAAATGAAAATGTCAATAGACATGATCTTCTGATAGCACAAAATCCCACAGTTGTTATTTCTAGGGAAGTATTTTATTTTATTTTTTAAATTTTTATTCATTGATTTGAGAGAGAGGAAGAGGGAAATATCAATTTGTTGTCCCACTTACTTATGCATTCACTAAAGGCCCGGTGCATGAAATTCATGCCTGGGTAGGGTCCCTAGGCCTGGCTGGCGATCAGGGCTGATCGGGGCCTTCTGCCTGCCGGCTGGGGCCTTCCTTCATTCCACACCACCCTCTCATGGTCAGCGCACATCATAGTGAGCAATCGAACTCCTGGTCTCCCAGTCGAACTCCCAAGGGGACACTTTGCATATTAGTCTTTTAAATATAGAGATTGGTTGCTTTTTACAAAAATATATGTTTTTATTGATTTGAGAGAGAGAGAGGGAGATAGAGGGCTAGAGAGAGAGAAACATCAATGTGAAAGTGAAACATTGATTGGCTGCCTCCTGCATGCCCCTTACCGGGGATTGAGCTTACAAATCGACCTCTGGATCAATGCTCAATCACTGAGCCACACTGGCAGGGCTGGTTGTTTCTTGTGTATCCTGACCTGGGATTGAACTCACAGCCTTGGTGTATCAGGACAATGCTCTAACTGAGTTACCTAGCTAGGGCTAGGGAAGTATTTTCTTTTTATTGATTGTTTTTACACTCTACCCACTGAGCCAAACCGGTCGGGCTTTTTCTTTTTTTAAAAAAATATATGTTTATTAATTTCAGAGAGAAAGGGAGCGGGGGAGAGAGAGATAGAAACATCAGTGATGAGAGAGAATCATTCATCGGCTGCCTCCTGCACATCTCCCATTGGGGATCAAGCCCGAACCCAGGCATGTGCCCTTGACCAGAATCGAACCTGGGACCCTTCAGTCCGCAGGCTGATGCTCTATCCACTGAGCCAAACCAGCAAGGGCTTATTTTTCACCATGCTGCCTGTGACCACTCAGTGCTGGTAGGTGGTGAATTCATGATGGGTTGTTGAAGTTATGGTGTTTCTGTAGTTTTTCCCAGGTCATGAGTCTCGAGCTACGGAAGCTTTGTGTTGGGCAAAAGGACAGCGACTCTTTAGTGCTGGACTCAACGGAGAGATTATCGAGTATGATTTGCAGGCCTTAAACATCAAGTATTCTATGGATGCCTTCGGAGGACCTATTTGGAGCATGGCTGCCAGCCCCAGTGGCTCTCAACTTTTGGTAAGTACGCAACTATTGGTAATTTAAACCAAGATTCCTCTTGTGCCCACTTAAAACTTCTTCCCTGTGTTCATAGGAAGGTAGATTAAAGTTATGTTACGCTATATAGCAATTCCGATACGAGTTAGATTTCAGCAACCCCAGTATAAGATTGGAGTTGCCATTGGGGGTTAACAATCCCTTGTCCTTTTGCATCCTTTCTGTTTTTACTTTTGACCTCGTTTATTCATTTATGAAATGAGAGGGTTAGTTTGGTTTCCCAAACTTTGTTCTTTGGAATTGGGAGCTGTAGAAACTTGTTTTGTTGTGTTTTACAATGAATTTTGTTTCAGAATATAGCATATTAAATCCTTTTGTAGAGTCACAGTGCACTAATGCATATTTAAAATTCCTAGGTCCTTCCACCAGTTAACTTGTGCAACTGTGTTTCACCACAGTGTTTCTGAAAATTGTTTGAGCACAGACTGAGAAGACTGCTCCCCGAATCATTAACATTAGAATGGGTGCTTTCAGAGGTTGAACCTTTTGTGATAAGACCGCTGTTCTCTTCTGGTTTGCACTAATTTGTACAATATCTTGATAAGTCTCTGTTTAGATTATATAGTTACTAGGTCTTTCATTTAGTCCATGGGTCTCTAGCAGAGATACCCTGTGAAATCCTACTTCTATTCTATTGTCCTGCTTTCTTGTCAGGACATAAAGGCTACCAAGAATATGCAATCAGTTTCTTGGTGCCAGTACTTTTTTCTCTCACCAACTATTTTTCAGAGCAAGTGATTGCTTTAGGGAAGAAATGTATATATCTACACTAATAAAAGAGAAAAAT
Organism: Myotis nattereri; assembly: GCF_964212035.1. Classification (NCBI taxonomy): domain Eukaryota; kingdom Metazoa; phylum Chordata; class Mammalia; order Chiroptera; family Vespertilionidae; genus Myotis; species Myotis nattereri. The sequence goes on from NC_138090.1 coordinate 14,379,381, forward strand.
GGTAATTGGCGTACGACGCTACCCTTTTCATTGGCTAATCAGGGCTATATGCAAATTAACTGCCAACTAAGATTGGCAGTTAACTGCCAACAAGATGGCGGCTAATTTGCATATGTAGGCACAATGCAGGGAGGCGAAAGGGAAAGCAGGAAGAAGCCCCCTGCCGCTGACTGATCGGAAACCCAGGGGGGAGCTAAGAGCTGGGGGGCAGGGCAAAGGCGGCCCCGGGGCCGCCTTTGCCCTGCCCTCCAGCCATGATCGGAGAATCAGGCACCTTTGCCACCCTGGCCAGTGATAGCAGCAAGTAGGGGTGGAGCCAGCGATGGGAGCTGGGCACGGTCGAAGCTGGCAGTCCCGGGAGCTAGGGGTCCCTTGCCTGGGCCTAAAGCGAAGCCCACGATCGCGGGGCCGCTGCAGCTGCGGGACGCCGCTGCCCAGGCCGGATGCCTAGGCCAGAGGCGTTAGGCCTGGGCAGGGGCGGAGCCTGCAACCGCGGGGAGCTGGGGATCCCCTGCCCAGGCCTGACGCCTCTGCCAGAGGCCTCAGGCCTGGTCAAGGGGCCGATCCGGTGATTGGTGATCGGAGGGTGATGAGGGTCAACTCCTCTGGCCGAGGCATCAGGCCTGGGCGGGGGGCGGAGCCGGGGATTGGGGGGATATGATGGTCCCCTTGCCCAGGCCTGAAGCCTGGGTCAGAGGCGTCAGGCTTGGGCGGGGGGTGGAGCAAGCGATCAGAGGAAGATGGGGGTCCCCTGCCTAGGCATGATTCCTGGGCCAGAAGCCTCAGGCCTGGGCGGGGGCCAGAGCCAGTGATCGGGGTAGATGGGGGTCCCCTGTCCAAGCCTGACACCTCTGGCGGAGGCGTCAGGCCTGGGCAAGGGGCCGATCAGGCGATCGGAGGGTGATGGGGGTCTACGCCTCTGGCAGAGGCATCAGGCCTGGGCAAGGGGCAGAGCCAGCAATCGGAGGGGTCTGGGGGTCCCCTGCCCAGGCCTGATGCCTGGGCCAGAGGCATCAGGCCTGGGCTGGGGGCAGAACCAGTGATGGGGGGAAATGAGGGTCCCCTGCCCAGGGGCAAGGGGCCGATCCTGCGATTGGAGGGTGATGGGGGTCAATGCCTGAGGGCTCCCAGTATGTGAGAGGGGGCAGGCTGGGCTGAGGGACACTCCCTCCCCCACCCCCACCCCCCCCCCCCACACCCAGTGCATGAATTTCGTGCACCGGGCCCCTAGTTTGTAAATAAATACGTTTAGTTAAAAATGTAAAATGTTTATCTCCTCTATTTTCTACCTCCTCTCCCCTAATAGGTTGGTTGTGAAGATGGATCTGTGAAACTATTTCAAATCAACCCAGACAAAATCCAGTTTGAAAGAAATTTTGATCGGCAGAAAAGTAAGGGTCATTTCTGGTGAGGCTGTGAATAGCTTTAGCAAGTAGTTACGTTTCTGTGCCACTGGAGATGGGATATTTCCCCATGGGTCCAGGTAATATTTTAACTACTAGCGGACCGATGCGCGAAATTCATGCAAGAGTAGGCCTTCCTTCCCCCAGCGGCCGGCACCAGCTTCCCTCTGGCTGCCGGCAGGCACTTGGGACCTGGGCTTCCCTACCAGCCCCAGCTTCATCCAGAAGGTCGTCTGGAAGTATGTCCAGTCTAATTAGCATATTACGCTTTTATTATTATAGACTAGAGGCCTGGTGCACGGAATTCATGCACTTGGGGGGAGCGAGGTCCCCTCGGCCCAGCCTGCGCCCTCTCATAGTTCAGGAGCCCTCAGGGGATGTCCAGCTGTTAGACATCCTTAGCACTGCTGCAGAGGCTCCCACCACCGTGGCTGCGCTCGCCAGCCGTGAGCCCAGCTTCTGGCTGAGCAGAGCTCCCCCTGTGGGAGCACACTGACCACCAGGGGGCAGCTCCTGCATTGAGTATCTGCCACCTGGTGGTCAGTGCATGTCATAGGGAGCGGTTGAGCGGCCTTAGCATATCCTTAGCAGATTACGCTTTGATTATTGAACGGACAACCAGGCAACCGGACACTTAGCATATTAGGCTTTTATTATATAGGATATACTAATTCTGTCTGAGTACAGGGTATGTACTAGAAGCCATCTCCAGCTCAGGCTTTCTCCATTGTATAGCATAGTTGTGATTGCTTGGTTTAGTGAAAATATAGAAAACCAGAAATATAAAATAGAAAAGCTAGTGTTTCTCTAAAAGTTGATTTGTTAATTCTCACTTAAATTTGTGATGTTTCAACAAGTGTGCATAAAAGTCCGGAAACCAGAATTTCATCTTTAGGAGCTGTGGTTCTTTTTTATTACTATTAATCCTCACCCGAGGTATTTTTCCATTGATTTTTTTTAGAGAGAGTGGAAGGGAGGGGCAAAGACAGAGAGAAACATCGATGTGAGAGAGACACATCGATTGGTTGCCTCCTACATGTGCCCTGACCATGGCCAGGGATCAAACTTGCAACTGAGGTACGTATCCTTTTTTCTTTCTGAGGTACGTACCCTTGACTGGAATTGAACCTGGGACCCTTCAGTCTGAAGGCCAACGCTCTACCCTCTGAACCAAACAGGCTAGGGCAGAGCTGTGGTTCATAATCCTGCTGTGCATTCAAATTGCACGGGGGAGTTCTATAAATAATTGCCCATGTTTGAGCTTTACCTGGACCAATTGATCCTGACCTGTAAAGTAGAGGTTGGCAAACTGTTTTTGTAAGGATACAAAGTAGTAAATATTTTAGGCTTTACAGGTCAAACCATCTCTGCCAACTCTGTTGTGGCACAAAAATAGCCATAGATAATACTTAAACAAATGGGCATGGCCATGCTCCGTTAAACTTTACTTTCAAAAAAGGTGGCGGGCCTCATTTGGCCTTAAGGACATGGTTTGCTTACTCCCCTTATAGCAAATAGTCACTGTCCTATGTATTCTTTGTATCCATTAGTAATATTTAGTCTCTGCTACTCAGATTCATATTTGGTTGTTTTTAATACCTTTGGGGTGTTCTTTTTATTTTTTTTTTTAAAAATATATTTTATTGATTTTTTTACAGAGAGGAAGGGAGAGGGATAGAGAGTTAGAAACATCAATGAGAGAGAAACATTGATCAGCTGCCTCTTGCACACCCCCTACTGGGGATGTGCCCGCAACCAAGGTACATGCCCTTGACCGGAATCGAACCTGGGACCCTTCAGTCTGCAGGCTGACGCTCTATCCACTGGGCCAAACTGGTTAGGGCTGGAGTGTTCTTTTTAAATTACAAAGGTGATCCAGTGCTTTTTAAAAATTTCATATGTTTAGCCAAGTATGAAAGAGAAAATAAGTATCTCATGCCCCTATATAGACATTTTGAGATTAATCTTGTAGACTTTTTAAAATATTCATATAAACAAATACACAGGAGTGCCTGAACCTGTTTTCAGCTTTGTTTCCACTTGTTACATCACAGGCATCTGTCAGTCTTGCCAGTCTGCATGGCATTGCATTTTATGTTCCATAATGTATTTAGTCAAACTCCAACTGATTGATAGTAATTATTTTTTTACTAGTATGACCAGTGGTGCAGTGAATATTTTTATATACATGTTTTGGGGCATTCATGCAAGTATTTCTCTTTGATTTATTTCCCGTGCAATTACTGGGCCAAACATGCACATTTACATTTTGTTAGGTTACTATCAGATCACCCTCAAAAGGTTGTGCTTCTTTACACTCCCATCAACCATTTATACATTATTAAAGTTAGTATCAAATACTTCATTATGGATCCCAGGGCAAAGTTGTTCCTCATCTGTTATAAACCATTTTTTCACAAGAGTGCAGTACGTAGTGGGAGCTAAGACTAAGAGAACACTAGCCCCGTAGATAATTGTGGAGGGAGAACTCAGTTACCTTTTGCTATATATTTGTGTGTTTGTCACTTTCTTTTTTTTATTGTTCCAACTCCCAAGGTCGCATCCTGAGTCTCAGCTGGCATCCCTCTGGTACCCACATTGCAGCTGGCTCCATAGACTGCATTAGTGTGTTTGATGTCAAATCAGGTGACTGTTTTTCTCAATTCATTTGGGATGTGGGTCTTGTTTGTCAGATTCACATTTCTGACAAACTGGAGTACTTGTAATGCTTTCAACGAGGTTTAGCCCTAACCTCCTTAATCTTCTGGGATGTTCACCATGAATTTCAGTCCTTTCTTGGATTACTAATCCTGCTTTGGGAGGAATCTTGGTTTTTCTATGGGATGCAGTATTTTATTTATTTTAGAGAAAAGGAAGGGAGAAGGGGAGAGAGAGAGAAAACACCAGTCAACAGCCTCCTGCACACCCCCTACAGGTACTGAGCCCAAAACCTAGGCATGTGCCCTGACTGAGAATCAACCAGTGACCTCTCAGAGCATGGGACAACACTCTACCATTTCAGCCACACTGGCCAGGGAGGGATGCAGTGTGTGTGTGTATTTGCTGGAGCCAACTTCCCGCGGTCCCTCCCCAGCCGGCCACACCTGAGGCGGTGCCAAGGCTCGAAGGGCATCTGCGGAGTGAGCGGGGTCCCTCCAGCAGGTGGGGTTCCTCGGCCTGGCCTGCAGGAATCGTGCGGAAACTGGCAGTCTGACATGCCTCAAGGGGTCTCGGAGTGCAAGAGGGCACTCTACAAAGTTGCTGTCGCTCAGCAGCTCCTGCGTTGAGCGTCTGCCCCCTGGTGGTCAGTGCACGTTATACCTACCGGCCAGTCAGCCAGCCAATCGGCCAGTTGCTTAGCCTTTTATATATAGAGATATATAGACTAGGGGCCAGTGCACAAATTCGTGCACATTGAACTGTGGGCCACGAGGCTACAGTGGGCACAGGAGCGGGTCTCAGCCCATCCTCCGTGCCCCCGCCATGGCCCCTGGTACCCAGTCTGCCGGCAGCCCCGCTCCTGCTGCTGCCACTCCCATGTGCTGACGGCACCGGCTCTGCTAGCACCTGCTGTTGGTGCGGAGCTATTGGGGCCAGTGCCATCAGCAGGTGTAAGCGGCGGCTGCTGTCCCGATCACCCCTCGGGAGCAGGAGGAGGTGGAGAAGCCCTCAGGGGCGATTGGGGCCAGCGGGTGTGAGCAGTGGCTCCGGTGCCGGCAGCAGGTGCAAGTGCCCGACGGGACCGTGGCTCACAGGAGCAAAGAATTTTCAGTAACCACCAGAGGCCCACCCCGATGTCAGTGACCGTGCCCCGCCTTGGTCTAGTGCCCCCGCTCACCTGCTCCACTCTCCCGCTGCTGCTGATGCCCGCCATGTTCCGTGTGTGCCCCCTGGTGGTCAGCGCATGTCATAGCGACCGGTTATTTGGTGGTTCTGCCATTTGGTCTGTTTGCATATTAGGGTTTTATATTCCATATAGTATTCCCACCCTCAATTGTGCCTGTGTCCCTCTTCAGAGAATAGGTCTCTAGTCTTTTGTTGAGGTGGGGTTTTATGGCATTGCCTGGATTTTTACTTAGGGGAAGGAATCTGAGGGATCTACAAGTTTCTTAAACTTACTTTTATTCCGTTCCTCCTTTTAGTCCCACTTTCTTCCTCGGTTTCTAGAGTATCTGGGGTCACCAGCTCCTGACTTTTCTGAGGATCCCAGGGTGAAGTCAGGTGACTTCTTGGCTTTCCCCACTGCTGACTTGGTACTTAGTTTCAGGGCTCTGCTAAGCCAGTTACCACTCTACACATTCTCATAAATTGTCACTGTCTCTTTCCCAGGGGGTTTTGGAAAAGAGCCAAGTGTATTGATTTGTATGCAATTGGCTAGTGTTAAGTGAAGTTTCTTTTCCATTTCACCCCCAACCCTCCAGCAAATTTCTGTCCCTTCCCTGTCACCACCCGCCTCTCTCATCTTTAGGCAACCGTTTTGGTGTTGAGAGACTGAGTTCACCGTAAGTAGTATATATTGGATGTGGTCTGTGCTCGGGTAGCTAACCTAACATGTTTACCACATCATTCAAATGTGGACTTTCCTTATTTTTCAGGGAGCGCTATTCATAAGATGCTCGTGGATAGGCAGTATATGGGTGTGTCTAAGCGGAAGTGTATCATATGGGGTGTGGCCTTCTTGTCCGATGGCACTGTCATCAGTGTGGACTCTGCTGGGAAGGTGCAGTTCTGGGACTCAGCTACTGGGACGCTTGTGAAGACCCATCTCGTTGCAAACGCTGACGTGCAGTCCATTGCTGTCTCTGATGTGAGTATGGCTTCTGTGTTGAGCAGTTCCTGTACAGTCTGGGGGATGATAGAGAAGGCCCTGGCAGTGTTGCACCACAAACAATGTTCCCTGGCCTTGGAGGAAGATGATTTCAGGAAAATCCATCTGAAAAGCCACATAATTTCCCTGAACTCTCTTATTCTCTTAGCAATCAGCTGGAGAATATTCTCTGAAGGATTGGTTAGCAGAGAGGTTTTCTTCAGGCACTCCCCACCCCTAGTTAATCAGGTCTGATTGAAGATAGGGCACAGTGTGCTCAAAGAATCTTGAGAAGCAGTGTTTCCCCTCTGTACAACTGTTCTCCTGCTTCCTACCTTGGGAAATTAGAAGATAATTTTATAGTGATTTTTGACAATGTTCATTGTCTTCTATTTGAATAAGACTTAAGCAGATTTGTATTGAACAGGTGTACCTTTTTCCTTTTGGTAACCAGAGTGCTTAATCAGAAATGTTTGGGTATGTTAGCAGTGAGGTATAGAAGTAGCTTTGAGGTTTGTTACTATGTCCTTTATTTTTTTGCCTTCTTAATTTGAGAATTGCTATCTTAAGGGTGAAAATCCAGTTTCTAGTGTAGAGATCACACGTTTGCTTTCCTTGCCTATAAAATGTTTCTGTCCCATTTCACAGGTTTTACATGAGAACAATTTTGTGTGTATTAACACATCGTTTGCGGGTAGTTTTTATCATGCGCTAACAGGTGGCGCGGGCCATTTTTGCTAATTTTTTGCACAAATGGCAACGTTCAGTAAAATTACGATAACTTTAGTTTACGTATTTATACATTACCCACATTCTACCGCTAGTCTATAAAAAACGTATTAATACGTGTCCCGCGCTCTACTACACTGGTAGAACGTATAAATACGTTTCTTGCATACAATGTGTTAAAGCCCTGTAAAACATGTAGATGTCACCTATAAACTATAATCCTATATAATAAAGAGGGAATGTGCAAATTGACTGTCACTCCACCACAAAGATAGCAGCACCCACAGGGGAGGCCAAGTTCCCATAATGAGCCTTAATGAGCAATCAGCAGGGACCCGAGGCTGCGCCCTCCCTGCCCCCGTGGGGCTTGACTGGACCTCAGGCCGCATCTCCCACACTGGTGCCAGGCTGCTTCCCTCGCCCTGGGCCAGGGGACCTCAGGTCATGCCTCCTGCCCAGCAGGGCTTAATGGGGGACCTCAGGCTACGCCTCCCACCCCGGCGCCGGGTCAGGAGACCTGAGGCTGTGCCCCCCCTGCCCAGTGGGGCTTGACATGGTGAGACCGACCGGGTCTGGATCTAGCCCAATGGGGGGGACGGGTGGCAGCCAGGTCTGGGTCTCGCATGATTTTGAGTCGCACGTGGATAGGCAGGGACTTGACTCAGGGTCCCGTGGTGTGCCCCAGACTCTGACAGGAGGAAGATTTTCGTATACTTTTTACTAATTTTCTTCCATCTCTGACACTTCTATTATAGAGAAAGGGCAAATAGCAATATTAAAATATTTCCTCTAATTAATCCCCTTTTAATGTGCATGAATTTCGTGCACCGGGCCACTAGTAGAAGTATAAGTTGAGCCCTAGCTGGTTTGGCTCAGTGAATAGAACATCGGTCTGAGGACTGAACTGTCGGTTCTCGGATAGATTCCCGTCAAGGGCATATGCCTGGGTTGTGGGCTCAATTCCCAGTAGGGGGCGTGCAGGAGGCAGCTGATCAATGATTCTCATCATTGATGTTTTTCTCTCTCTCCCTCTCCCTTTCTCTCTGAAATCAATAAAAATATTTTTAAAAATCTCCAAAGAGCTAAAAAAAAAGGACAAGTTGAAATGAGTGGGAGAAATTATCTTTTTAAAATGGAGTCTTAATCTAAAATGGTTGTAATTATTAGACTTAAGACTTAATTATTAATTTTAGTAGCATTTTAACTGTACCTACACAGATATGCACCTGTTTCAAAGATCAAGGAAGGTGTATATTGACTACTGTGGAACAATTTTCAGAATATATTGTTAAGAGGGAAAAACAGAACAGCATAATAGTGTATAATATAGGATATAATAGTGTATTAAGAGAAGAAGGGGCAGATTTATATATTAGATATTGTATATTAGGTATTTATGTATTAAGTATTTTATGTATATGCAGTTATGCTAGTATATGTGTGTTACATATATATCTCTAAGAAGATTTTTAAAACTCAAATTATAATTTCTGGAGAGGGAAATTGTGGGGGGTCAGTGGGAGGCAGGCTTAATTTGTATTGTATACCATTTTATACTGTTTGATCTTCTCTCATAGGCCTATATTACTACATTGCATTGACTCTTAGATATAAATTATTGTAAAATATGCCATAATTTTTTTGTTATCACGAGAAAAAAGAAACATTGCCAATTAAACTATGCCATAGGGCTTTTTTTGTAAAGTAAAATGTGTATTTTATAGTATAAGCATATAATATAAACTATTATAATATAAAATGACACAATGCTTTTTTAAACATAGAAGTTATATTTTCCTTATTGAAGAGCTCCTTGAGACTTAACCATAAGTTTTTGTGATATCAGTTATGCATATATAAAAAGGAAAGTATAACTGACTTAAAGTGATTAAGGTATTCCTAAAACTTCTTCACATTCAAAGTTGGACTCTAATCACTATTTTTTTCTTAATATATTTTTACTGATTTTAGAGAAGAAGGGAGAGAGAGATAGAAACATCAGTGCTAAGAGAGAATCATCAGTCGGCTGCCTCCTGCACACCCTCGTACTGGAGACCAAGACCAAAACTCGGGCTCATGTGCCCTGACCCAAATCGGGCCGTGACCTTCTGGTTCAGGGTCGATGCTCAACCACTGAGCCACACCAGCCAGTCTATGTTCTTAGCACTTTATTTACATTTAAAATCTTTCTTACTGTGATAAAATTTACATAACAAAATTTGCCATTTTAGCCATTTTTTGAAAATGTATTCTTGTATTTTCATATATATAATTGATTTCAGAGAGGCAGGGAGAGAGAGATAGAAACATCAGTGATGAAAGAGAATCATTGATTGGCTGCCTCCCCACATGCCCCCTCCTGGGGATCAAGCCCACAGCCCAGGCATGTGCCCTTGACCAGAATTGAACCTGGGACCCTTCAGTCCGCAGGCTGATGCTCTATCCACTGAGCCAAACCGGCTAGGTCTTTTTTTTAACCATTTCTAAGCGTACAATTCAGTGATCTTAAGAATATTTACAGTGTTGTGCATCCATCACCTCTCCATTTTCAGAACTTTTTCATCACCCATTAAAGAATAATTCCTTATTCCTCTCCTCTCCCAGCCCCTGGTTACTTCCATTCTACCTTCTGTCCCTATGAATTTGCCTATTCTGGGTACCTCATAAGTGGTATCATATATTTGTTCTTTTGTGTCTTTGTTATTTTACTTAGCATAATGTTTTCAAAATTCATCCATGTTGTAACATCAGAATTTCATTCCTCCTCAAGGCTAAATAATACTCCATTGAGTTTATCTGAATGAAACACCTCATTGAGTTTATCTATTTTTGGACGTTTGGGTTGTTTTCATATTTTGGCTCTTGTGAATAATGCTGCTATGAACACTGGTGTTCATGTTTCTGTTTGAGTCCCTGCTTCCAAATCTTTGAGAATATATTTTCATTACTATTCTTGCTTGGATTGGTTTGTTTGTGTTTGGTTTTTAAGTTTTTTTGTTTATTCTATATGAATTTAAGAAACAACTTTTTTCATTCCAGGTATAGACTATCAGTATTTTTATTGGATTATATAAAACTTAAAAATTTACTTAACAATCATCAATATTTTTATCATGTTAAATATTCTCATTCAAGAATATGGTATGGATTTCTTTGTTTAGGTCATCTTTTATGTCCTTTAAGGAGGACTTAAATTTTTTTCTTTTATAGGCCTAGCACATTTCTTGTTAAATTTATTAGATGTTTTATCTTTTGTATTGAATTTCTGATGAGGTCTAGTTTGTATATATGAAAGCTCTGTAACTGGTTGAGGTACATGTTGTTAATTGTGCCAATAGGGGTGTGTTATTATATATGAGTGAGCTTGCTCCTATCTTGTGATTGACCTTCCAATTCTGGGCATACATTTTCCCTTAAGCTGCCCAGATAGACAACCTCAGGAAATCTTTTTCAAAGTGGGCCCTGTTTTGCTCAAATGTACCTCGATGATTTAATTTCTCAGCAAGAAGACAGTTTCGTGGTGGGCACAGCCGAGGGGACAGTATTCCATTTTCAGCTGGTCTCTGTGACTTCCAACAGCAGCGAGAAGCAGTGGGTGCGGACAAAGCCATTCCAGCATCACACTCACGACGTGCGAACCGTGGCCCACAGCCCAACAGCACTGATATCTGGAGGTGGGTTCTGCTCTCAGCCAGCTGCTGCTTTACTCTGCCCAGCTCTGCTTGTTTTCTTTTTTTTTTTAAATAAATCTTTATTGTTCAGATTATTACATTTGTTCCTCTTTTTTCCCCCCATAACTCCCCTCCTCCCAGTTCCCGCCCCACCCTCCGCCCTCACTCCCCACCCACTGTCCTCATCCTTAGGTGCACGATATTTGTCCAGTCTCTTCCCGCATCTCCCACACCCCTATCCCCCCCAAGAATAGTCAGTCCATTCCCTTTCTATGTCCCTGATTCTATTATAATCACCAGTTCATTCTGTTCATCGGATTATTTATTCACTTGATTCTTAGATTCACTTGTTGATAGATGCATGTTGTTCATAATTTGTATCTTTACCTTTTTCTTCTTCTTCCTCTTCTTAAAGGATACCTTTCAGCATTTCATATAATCCTGGTTTGGTGGTGATGAACTCCTTTAGCTTCTCCTTATCTGTGAAGTTCTTTATCTGACCTTCAGTTCTGAATGATAGCTTTGCTGGATAAAGTAATCTTGGTTGTAGGTTCTTGGTATTCATCACTTTGAATATTTCTTGCCATTCCCTTCTGGCCTGCAAAGTTTCTGTTGAGAAATCAGCTGACAGTCGTATGGGTATTCCCTTGTAGGTAACTGAGTTTCTTTCTCTTGCTGCTCTTAAGAGTCTCTCTTTGTCTTTTGCTCTTGGCATTTTAATTATGATGTGTCTTGGTGTGGTCCTCTTTGGGTTCCTTTTGTTTGGGGTTCTCTGCACTTCCTGGACCTGTAAGTCTATTTCTTTCACCAGGTGGGGGAAGTTTTCTGTCATTATTTCTTCAAATAGGTTTTCAATATCTTGCTCTCTCTCATCTTCTGGCACCCCTATAATTCGGATGTTGGTACGCTTGAAGCTGTCCCAGAGGCTCCTTACACTATCTTCGTATTTTCAGATTCTTTTTTCATTTTGCTTTTCTGGTTGGGTGTTTTTTTGCTTCGCATTTCAAATCTTTGCCTTGATTCTTGCGCTCCTCTGGTCTGCTGTTGGGAGTCTGTATAATATTCGTTATTTCAGTCCGTGTATGCTTAATTTCTAGTTGGTTCTTTATCATAACATCGAGGGTCTCATTAGATTTCTTGAGGATCTCACTACATTTATCGACGGCTTCTAGACAGTTCTTAAGAGACCTTAAAAGTGTGGTTCTGAACTCAATATCCTCCATTGACAGTTTTGTCCTGTTTCTTTGTCTCCGCATTTTTTATGCTTTCTTGGTGCACCCCCTAGTGGTCTTTGTGCGCAGTCTTGTTGTAGTTAAGCCTTGATTGTTGTCGGCAATACTGGGGGTGATTTGACCTCCAGGCTAACTGGCTATCCCAGCTCTGCTTGTTTTCATGCAGGACATTTTCTAATTCTGATGTCTTCTCCCTTCTCCCTCCCTCCCGCCCAGGCACTGACACCCACCTAGTCATTCGCCCTCTCATGGAGAAAGTGGAGGTAAAGAATTACGATGCTGCTCTCCGAAAAATCACTTTTCCCCATGTGAGTATCACCCCTACCCCCACTGTCCTTGTTTTTCCGTTCCCCTGTCCTACAGCACTCTGCGCACAGCTCACACTTCTGAGCAAACCTGTGAGACTTCGGTGCTTTTTTGTTACATACTGTGCTTAGCCATGCTACAGTTCCTAGCACACTTAGTGTAATTGCTTGTTTAATTCTGTGTCAACCCTTTAGACTGAGCTTGAGAGTGGTAGGTATGCTTTTATTTACTAGTGTGTTCTTAGACCCTAGGACAGTGCCTGGAATATGGTATTATGTAGGGACTATTTATCAGGCAGATGGATTTTAGCAGTAAACAATGTGCTAAGATGCTGCTGCTATATCTCGTACTGAGACAGTAGATGACCCCGACCTACTTGTCACTTTTCGATTCTTGGATACAGCGACGTCTCATTTCCTGTTCAAAAAAGAGACAGCTTCTCCTCTTCCAGTTTTCTCATCACTTGGATCTTTGGCGACTGGGATCTACAGTTGCAACAGGTAAGATGGGAGCAAGACTTTTCTAGGAAAAAAACTGAAGAGAGAAACCAAAAATTAGAATTGCAATTGGTACTCTGCTTATGGAAAAATGGATGTAGATTTTTCTGTGCCCATTGGAACTCATGGTTTCCCATCCACTAGATGGAGCAAAGGAGTTCTTCTGAGTGTTAGATCTGATTAAAGTGTACAGTTCTATATGGTGGAAAGGGTGGTGGTAGCAGGATGTAGTGGGTGTGAAGGTTGTGGAATCGTTTGCTCTGGCTTGATTGGGATCAAAATAGGATGTTGAAAAATGGCAGGATTTAATACTGGTTAGTGACATCCCTGCCAGGAGGTCACATGGATCTTACTAGGGTGACAGCCTAGTGGCCTTTTGTGTGACCTGTAAGGAAATGTTTAGGTTCTGTTGTTTTATATTCCACTATGTTTGTACTAGAATAAGTTTCCAAAACGAGCAAATGAAGTTGAGGCCACATGAACCACAAACTCCACTTTCACCCACCTACATGCCTGGCTGTGGTGTTGAGCTTCAGCAAATTAGTGATGTGCCATAGGCCATGGAGGGCACCCAAAGAGAAGAGAATGTTCACTGCTTTCCCCAGAAAATGGTAGGCTTATGAAGATAGTTTCCTGATTTGTCATTGGCAGAGATTCCATTCTATCCAGGAATGGACTTTTTAGAAGAAAAAAATATATACAAATAACCTTTCTTTGAGGAGGGAAAACCTCAGGGAAATTTCTTGTTCCAGGAAAACATGGGGATACCCTTCCACTCTCTAAAGATGCAGATCATTTACTGCACCTCAAAACAAAGGTAAGGAAGTTTAACTGTATGTGTACAGTCTCTAAAATCCAGAGCATTTTCTCCTGATGAATTTTGAGGATTACTTAGTTGACATCACTAACTGTATAAAATCTAAAATTATTTGAATGAAATACTATGTAAACAGAACTGGATTTCCCGTGATTATATGTTGGACATTTAGAATTTATTGGGTGGATGAATACAGGAAATTGGTTTTATTTTTTTGTATTATTATGAAAATAATATGCTTTTTAAAAAAAATTCAAATGGTACAAAAGAGTATGCAATGAAAGATAAGCTCCCTTTTTTAAAATATTTTTTTATTAAATTCAGAGAGGAAGGTACAAACATCAACGATGAGAGAGATTCATTGATTGGCTGCCTCCTGTACACCCCCTACTGGGGATTGAGCCCACAACCCGGGCATGTGCCCTCTACTGGAATCGAACCTGGGACCCTTCAATCCTCAGGCCAGCACTCTATCCACTAAACCAAACCAGCTAGGGCTGAACTCCCTTCTTAAACCCAAATCCCTGGGCCTCGTCTCCAGAGATAATCACTGCCAATAGCTTCTTGTATATCCTTCCAGAAAAAAATTTCCACCCATTTGTGCATATGCCCTTTCTTTTTACAATAATGGGAATCTACTATGCAAACTTCTTTGTGTTCTTTAAAAAAGCCTTTAATTACACAGATATTTGTGAATACAGTCTTACTGTAAAAAATTCAAGCAATATTGATAGTTTATTTCCTCATCCACTTCTTTAATTCTCTTCCCATTTCCTGAAATAATTGTTAATTGGCTAGCTGTAATATATCATTCCAGATCTTCTTTGTGTGAGAGAGTATGTGGTACATACATATTTTCATACATTTAGATATATTTCGTGAGTTTTTTGAACTACATAGATGTTACACATTTTTCCTTTGTTCTGCAAATTTTTTCACTTACTATTTCTTAGAGGCCCCCCGTTTTATTTAATCCTTACCCCAGGATATGTTTTTATTGAAGTTGTTTTTTTTTTAAGACAGAGAGGAAGAGATAGAGAAACAGAAACATCGATGTGAGAAACATTGATCATTTGCCTCCCATATGCACCCCAACAGGGGATCAAATCAAATCTGTACCCTGGGTATGTGCCCTGACTGGGAATCCAATCTGCAGCCTTTGGTGTTACAGGACATGCTCCATCTAACTGAGCCAGCAGGACAGGTCTTCTTAGAGATCTTTACAGTAGACTGTCCTAAAACAAATAAAATCAATGTTCCCAGTCACCTTGCCTCCAAAGCTTTCCTGCATGAAGTGCCTCTCTGCTCGGGTTTCTAATGGTAGGGTTTAGTACGAAGCTACCTGTGAGGCACACAAGGGCTGAGATTACTAGTATTTAGTTCATTCATAGACCTCAGCTCTTGGAAACCAAAGCCACACCATTTAGGTACTCTACTGCTGACATAATCATAGTGACACAGAGTATATAACTGTCAGGATTATGTGTAGGTGTTTGTGGGCACGTCCAGAGTGACGACAGCTTGGGGATTCATGTCACAGTGAACCTCGTTGTCTGAAGTTTTACTTGAACATTCATCTGATTCCTAACATTGCAGGGTCCCGAGAACATTATTTGCAGCTGTGTATCCCCATGTGGAAGTTGGATAGCGTATTCCACAGCTTCTCGGTTTTTTCTCTGTCGGTTGAATTATGAACATGACAACATAAGCCTCCACAGGGTAAGTGATAACCCAGTGTCTGGTTGAACAAGAAGAAAATTCATAAGTGAATTTTTGTGTGAAGTGGGAATGCACTGGATATGAATCCTTACTCAGTGAAAGGTATTTGGAGACAGCTGTTACCAAAAAAAGTGTTTTATTTTTTCCACTTTGATTTGCTTTTGTTTTTGAAAGAGTAGGGAAATGCCAGAAAGTGGCAGTGAAGTTTAGGCTTTTGAAGAGATAAAGGAGGCAGGGGTGTATCGGTTACGTTAGACATGTCAGTGTCCCAGACCCTTCATCAGTTGGCTTCCTTAGACACAGGAAGCATTAATGTAACTTAAGGCTGGCTATGATTATTATTGATGGCCTCTAGGTCTCACTTCTCTCTCTTACTGGTTCACCCCAAGGTTTCCAAAATGCCAGCGTTCCTTCGCTCTGCTGTTCAGATTTTGTTTTCTGAAGATTCAACAAAGCTCTTTGTGGCTTCAAATCAAGGGTCTCTGCATATCATTCGGCTGTTGGAAGGAAGCTTCAAGCACCTGCATACTTTTCAGGCTCAGTCAGGTAGGAATTTGGTAACTGGCCATAGGAGAGAGTTGTCAGCCTCTGATGTATCTATTTTTTCCTTTTAAACCTTATTCATTGTTGGGTATTCACTAATACTCTTCTCCACCATGCAAGTACATTCACTCACATGTTTGCAATTTAAAGTAGGAGGAGATATCTGGCAAATAAAAATGTTGATGAGATGTGAAATATTCCTCACACCTACTCTTTTCTCACTGGGCTTTTGATTCCTTATTTGGGGCCAGAGAAGTTTCATCACCCCTAGAAGAGTTTTTGTTAGCAGGGCAACAAGAACGTTAAAATAATTTATAATCCTGACTACTGTTAATATGTTTGTATATTCCAGTGTGTGTGTAGATAGTATGCATTTTATAGACATGTTAATTTTTTGGTTGTTTTTATAAAGATGAACTTACACATAGTTTCATTACCTGTCATATAAAGTTCATGACCGTTTTTCCCTGTTCTTTGAGAACATGAATGAGTATGCATGAATAAGTGATTCTGTAGTTAACTTGTTGAGTTAATTATTGAGGACTTAGTCACCCAGCTTAATTTAAGCTGGTAGTTTTCTTGGATACTTCCCATGGGCCTTTTCCCTTCTTCCTCACCCTGGATTATAGCAGCTTCACTGTCATTTAGACTCCATCAGCATGGAAAGTCAACTCTTTTTTTCTCTTTAATATTTTTATTGATTTTTTTAGAGAGAGAGGGAGAGAGAAAGAAAAACATTGATGTAAAAGTGAAACATCGATCGGCTACCTCCTGCATGCCCCCTACCAGGGATCAAGTCTGCAATCTGGGCATGTGCCCTAACCGGGAATCAAACCAGCCATCACTTGGTGCACAGGACAACGCTCAACCAACTGAGCCACACCGGCCAGGACAAAAGTCAACTCTTTTAACTTAAACTCTCACTGTTCATAAGCTGCTTCAGAAGCATGCAGGAAAAGAAACCCATAAGATAGTAATCAGATAAAGTAAACTGCCAGTTTTTATTGAGTACCTGTATGTTTTTATTATAAAACTTAGACTCTTTATCTTGCATTTAGCATCCCTTAAAATTAGGCTCTGCATCATACACACACACACTTTTATTTCTTCTCTCTCATCTCACTTCCCCCTTAGAGTCAGGCTGGTTTCTTCACAGCCTTCAAACCTGTGTATTTCAGTTCTTGTTACTTAGCTCACGTTGTTCTTCGTCTTTTTCTACCTACCTCACCCATCCTTTAGCATCTGGCTTATGTCTTGCTTTAGAGCTTTTTCATCGTTTGGGGGTGTTGTAGCAGCATGTATTTTGGCATAAAGCATCACTGTCTGATTTTTATCCCACATGAGTCTTTATGTTGCCAGATTGGTTTAAAATCTTTTGATGACAAGGATGGCTCATATGTGCCCATGCTCCCTTAGTGCTAAATATATAGCAAGCAGCTCAATAAATTTAAGATATGCTTCAAACCTATTGAATTGGCTATTTGTCCCTAACTTTGATTAAAAACTATTTGGTAGAGTCCTAGCCAGTTTGGCTTAGTGGATAGAGCGTCGGCCTGTGGACTGAAGGGTCCTGGGTTCATTTCTGGTCAAGGGCACATGCTTAGGTTGCAGGCTCAATCCCTAGTGGGGGGTGTGCAGGAGGCAGCTGATCAGTGATTTTTCTCTCCCATCCAAGTACTAACCAGGCCCGACCCTGCTTAGCTTCCGAGATCAGACGAGATCGGGCGCGTTCAGGGTGGTATGGCCGTAGACCAGTGATTTTTCTCTCATCATTGATGTTTCTATCTCTCTCTTCCTCTCTCTGAAATCAATGAAAATGTATTTTTAAAAAGGAAATCCCATTAGTAATTTCAAACTGAGGGTCTTACTGGCTTTTGCCATCATCAAAGCAGGGCTGGCTGTGTACATTAAATTCAGACTTAACTGTTGTTCTGTCCTCACAGGGACAGTGGAGTCCATGTGTCTTTTGGCGGTCAGTCCAGATGGGAATTGGTTAGCTGCATCGGGCACCAGTGCTGGAGTCCATGTGTACAATGTGAAACGTCTAAAGGTGAGCTTTGGGTTTAGTAGCAGCAAACAAAAGAAGTTAGCCCTGCAGTTTTAAGACTCATTGGTATGACCTGGAAAATTACTAGGCTTTTTTTTTTAAACAAGAAGTTTTCCTGTTTTACTTGTTTGGAATCTAAAAGCTATAATCTGCCATATTAAAATGAGTCAGTGGGAACTGAAGCCACTCGTGCACAGAAATTTGAAATTAAGGATTTATGGGTGATGAGTCAACATCTAGGTTATTTCTGTATTTTGGAGAGGAAATTTTTTATTTACCAAGGTGAATAGTTACAGGTAGTAACAATTTCGTTTTAATAGTTTGCCTTGTAATCTCAAGGTATGTTTTAAATTAAACAGAACCAGAAATTTAACAAAGGAATAGCAGGAAAACATTTTTCATGAATCAGTAGTGATATTGTCGTTCACTCACGAAGCACTAGTGGTCCCTTACAAATCTTCATCATAAAAGTCAGATAAGAACCACCCAAAACTTGGGATAAACATTAAGTTTATAGAACTAGAGGCCCAGTGCACGAAATTTGTACACAGGTGTGGTCCCTGGGCCTGGCCAATGATTGAAGCTGACCTCTGGGCCCTGGGCAACACCTGGCCCCTGCGCGCCCCCCTCTGCCTGAGTCACAGTGCCGAGTCCCCATGTGGAAATGTGGTGAGCGTGGCTGGATGCCATGGGCTGGGGCACAGTGTGGGCCTCTGGGCTGCCCAGCAGCACCACATGGAAGCCAGGCGAGTAGCATGCTCTCTCTGGGCCAGCCTCACAGAGCAGGTCCTGCGCTAACCCACAGGGAGCCCGACCGGCCTCTGTGGTCCCAGAGGCTGCTGCCTGGCTCACCCGGAAGAGGCCACGCGGGTGTGGGGCGGGCTCCTCGTGGGCACCTGGCACCTGAGTGCATGGGTTTCCCCAGCATGCGAGCCCTGGTGTCCTGGTGGAGGGTAGCAGGGGGAGTGAGAGTGAGCTTGGCGGACACCTGCATTCTCACCTTTGTCCCTGTCACCCCTGCCTCCAGGTAGCCGGCAAGAGGTCGCAGCCCCTGACCTGGGCGCTACGGGAGGTTGGTTGCCACCACCCACCCCCAGTTCCCCAGCCCAGCCCCAATCAGGCGATCAGGGCCTGCCGGCCGCTAATCACCATCTGTAGGGCAATTGGTCAGGGTCGGGGCCTTCCCCCACGGCCCGCCCCCCCCCCCCCCCAACACACACACACACTCCTTCAGTATCTGGGAACTGGGCGGCAGCCTCTCTCCCCCTCCCCCCCAGCAATCAGCGGGGCTGTTAGGCCCCCCGCTCGCACCCGCCTTGGTCTGGTGCCGCCTTTTCACCTGCTCTACCATCCTGCCATGGTCCCACTCTCGTCAGGGCCAGCAGCGCCTCTACTTCCGTCTGCTGCCAACGCCACGTCGCCAATGCCCGCAATGTTCTGTGCCACCCCCTGGTGGTCAGCGCTCGTCATAGCGAGTGGTCAAACTCCCAGTAGAACAATTTGAATATTAGTCTTTTATTATATAGGATGCCAGATTGTTGCATTTAATGGGTTTGCCTATTAACTACACAACTTAATCTTTATTACATTGCGGGAATAGTATGTACTGCTTGCTCTTCGAGGCTTGCCTCACATTTAAGACTGTCCTGTAGTGTGGTGCACACGCCTTGCAATTGTACGTAAATGTCCGTGCCTAGGCATTGATTTACTTCTTTTTTGTTGTTGTTAATTCTTACAGAGGATATTTTTCCATTGCTTTCCCAAGAGAGTAGAAGGAGAGAGAAACATCAATGTGAGAGAGACACATCAACTGATTGCCTCCCACACTCGCCCAACTTGGGCTGAGGATCAAACCTGCAACCCAGATTCTCTTGATCGGGACTCGAACCCGCGACCCTTCTGTGCATGGGCCGACGCTCTAACCACTGCACCACCGACCAGGGCAGCATTGATTTTTTAAATCCAGTGTGGATATGTAGATTCCCTGTTTAATGACATGTTTATGATCAGTTTACGTTGATATCAAGACAGCAGGGAAAGCTTTACTTTGCAAATGCTGTCAGTTTTGTAAGCAGTTAAACATGGTTTTTTTAAATGAGATTAAATTTTACTGTTTGGAGAAATGCCTGTCATGGGAACTTCCATAGGACCCTTTGAGTTCCAAGGAATGCTGTTTAAAAACAACTGAGTTAGACCATCCCATCTTTCCTGGGTGCCGGTATCACATAGAGTTGTCTTTTGTGTCTGCTTCTTCCCAGCTTCACTGCACGGTGCCTGCTTACAATTTCCCTGTGACTGCTGTGGCCATAGCCCCCAAAACCAACAACCTGGTCATCGCTCATTCTGACCAGCAGGTGAGAGATTCCGGTGCTTTCCAATTCCTTTTTGCTGGATGGTAACTTAGAAGCTGAGATGATAATTGTGGAAGACTTTTTCTTTGAAAGTGCTGGATGATATAAAGGTCCTTTTAGACTGGAGAGAACATGGACTCTGGTGTTAGACTGGATATGGGATGGAATAAGATTTTGAGAGTTGAAAGTGACTGAAAAATAATATAATTAACCTTCACTTTTGCAGGTGAGGAAATCGGGTACCTAATATCAGCCAAAATTAGTGCTTAGCTTACTGCTTTTTCCCATACTAAGTTGTGAGAAGATTGTTGTTTTAAAAAGATCTATAAAATACCTGAGCTATAGAACATGCTCTGAAATTATCCTGACTTCATCTGAAAAATGGGCATGATAATACCTTCCTCACTGGAAAGATTTAAATGTGATCCGTGAAGCACATTTAAGTAGACTTCCAGGCAAATGGTGTGTACTACTTTGATTAGTAGTTTTTACACTCACACATGCACACACATATACATTCTAGCCAAAAAAAATGAAATCTCTCTTTTCAGTTTCATAGATCTGTGTCCTTAACCAAAGACTGAAAGATTAGTGAAGCCACCTCCTTTGTCACATATAAGGACCATGTCCACCTGATTCCTTTTACTGGCAGTTGGTCCCATAAGTTCTTCAGTCATTAAAACTGGTGGGAGAGGTTTATGTACCTGGTAGATTAGCAAAGATCAATAAACGTGATAATACACATGGTGTGAGTATAGGGAAACAGCGCTTCATACATTGCTGAAATTAGTATGACTTCTTTAGAGAACATTTTGGCAATATCTATAAAAAATTTTAATGCACATAATCTTTGATTTGAAGTTCCCATTCTAAAAGTTCTTCCTACAGATAATATGCTTTCAGTTGTACAGAAGGACATTGATACAGAGATAATCATTGCAGCCTTGTTTGTTGTAGCCAAAGATTAGAAATAATTTAAATGTCTATTAAACAGACTAGATAAGTAAATCATGTACATCCAAAAAGTGAGTGTTCTTCAAAGGGCTCTTCAAAGGGGCATGAGTGACTTATATTGATGTGAGTCATTGTGTGTCTTGTATGCATAAAATATCTGAAAAGATATTAACAAGAAAAATAGGCTACTTTTGTCTTGGGAAGAAGAGATGTAAAGATTACAGGGTGACTTTTCATTATAAACCTTTCTATGCTGTTTAATTATTTAGTCTGTAATTTACCTTAAATTTTTTTTATTAAAAAAAGAGTGAGAAAGCATAAGGCTGAACATGGCATATTCAAGATTTATATAGATATTTTCTGGTGTTTCTGGATATGAGCCAGCATTCCTTCCAAATAATATTCTTCCTCAGATATTTGAATATAGCATCCCAGACAAACAGTATACAGAGTGGAGCCGGACCATCCAGAAGCAGGGGTTTCATTACCTTTGGCTCCAAAGGGATACTCCCATCACACACATCAGTTTTCATCCCAAGAGACCAATGCACATTCTTCTCCACGATGCCTACATGTTCTGCATCATCGACAAGTCGTTGGTGAGTTCTTTGCCTCTTCACCCTTGCGCTCACCGAATCTTCTTTACTTAAGAAACAGCAAGTTCTAAAAGCAAAAGGTACAATAAATTAGCGGAAGGAGAATCAGAATAAAGTTTTCCTGTTATATTCTTTGGAGGAGAGAAACCTTTAGTTTTGCAGATGCCTTGTTTTTGTTCCCACATTCTTTAGGCTCCCAGGGAAGGAGTGGGCCTTTGTGTACTGGTTTTTGCTAATTTAACCACTTCTTTGTTTTGCCTATGAGTACATAAACTTAAGTGGGAAAGTGATTAGGTCAGTATTCAGAAAGTGACCCTCATTGGGAGGGAAAACCATTGATTTGGCTAAATCACTTCCACCTTTGTACCCTGAGTGTCTGAATAATGTGGTTTCATCAAAGGAGATACAGACTGTGGTTTAGACCACATATGTCCCTAGGCTGTATGTACTCAGACATGATCTGCAGGCTTGAGGAGTTGGTCTTAAGATCTTAAAAAAAAAGTCCAGCTATGACTTAGGTGGGCATTTTTTTCAGTTCTAGATTCCATCCTCTGCGAGCTGTTGTTTTGATTCACTGCAAATTTATGTCTTTTCTGAGCAGGCACTTTCTTTCCTGGGAGCACAGAACTGTGGCCGTGCCTGCAGTGCACTTTGGGCTTAGATTACAAGCAACACACACAGTGTTGTATATCTGAGGGTGGGGGTGGGAGGAACATGGAGAAAGCAGCAGATGGCTCTCAAGGAGGGTGCGTGGTGGTGTGTCACTGGAACTCTTCTCATGGGCCCTGCGTCCTCTGGGTGTGGGAAGTAGAGCTGGCTGACAAGTGCCTTCTGCAATTTGAGTGATACAGGAAGGGCCTCTCCCACTCGCTTGCCTCTTTGTAACTCAGTCCAGATCGGCCCATATTTTTTCCCAGGCATTGGTGATAAGTCCATCACTTCCTGTTGCGGGCAGAGCTATTTCCCAAGGAAGTCAGAGATGAAATATCACTTGCTTGGCCAGAGGCCATCTCTTGAGGTGTCAGTGACATCAGTGGAGGTGGTTGTGTTGCCGTTTCTCCTGGGGAGAACTTTAGTCACTGGGCCAGCCCATGACCTGGTTGGGGGTAGTGTAGAAAGCAGAACCTTCATGGGCTAAGCTCCTGCTGCACATGCCAGTTTATTCCTGTCGCTCAGTGTTACTGACAAGACTGGCGGAAGCCCCAGCTGGGCTCTTTGATCTTGCCAGCAGAGTACCAAGCTCCTTTTGCCTCAGACGCCCCCTCTACAGTACAGCAGGAAGAGTGACTACAGCTGTCTTCCTGAAGTGAGGAGAGTCAGGGAGGAAGAAAATGTATATGGTGGTTGGGAGATAGTGTTTGCCTGAAATCACTGTGGTCCATTGTTCTGTATAAGCCCAATAAAAACGACTTAAACAGTGTATCTTTGTCTTTTAGCCTCTTCCAAATGACAAAACCTTACTGTACAATCCACTTCCTCCCACAAATGAATCAGATGTCATCAGGAGGCGCACAGCCCATGCCTTTAAAATTTCTAAGAGATATAAGGTAAAGCATCTTGCATAATATTCTGGACTGTTGATTCCTTGTGATATTATCCAAATATAACAAGCTGTCAAAATGTCACCTCATTTTTCATGCAGAGGACCTCATTTGGGGAGACAAGTAACTTTCTGAGGATGTGTGTCCCTTATGTCTGTTTCATTGTTCTTGCTTTAATAGATTAGAGGCACATCATACTTAACCAAAATGAAATATGTAGGTAGTGCGGAATAATGTTGGAGCTCAGGTGGGGTCTTTGTGGTAAAGCTGGCCTTTAAATTTGACCTCTAGTTGGAGAATGTTCCATAAGATAATTTACAGCAAATGGAAGTCATTGACTATTATGACTTTCTTTTCTGGGCTAGGCTTTTCACTGTATAGAAAACATATCATTGAACCTATGATATTACAGCTGTTTGTGCCACTTTAGAAGTTCCATATTTATGCCTCTCCGATGGGGTTCCATGGCTGCCCTGGAGCATTTTCTCAGGGGTCTGCATGCATTCTTTTTTAAGGGGAGGAAGGTCTGTGAATTATTCAAGCACGATTAGCTTCTTATGCATTTGTAACTTGTCGTTTGTCAAGAATTTGGGCTCCAAGCCCTCAGTTAACACTGATTCTAACAAATTAGATTTTCTGTACAGAGAAACATGAAAAACCTTGCTGAAATCTTTTGAGTGAACTCAGTTAAAAGTTTCCAGCCTTTTCATCCATTTTGAGTCCTAGGGCAGGAAGGGCTGTCAGAGATTTACATCCCTCTAGTCTTGAACTAGATTAACCGTTTAGCTCTAGGTCCTCTGTTTAGGACTAGGCGTGAGTGGAGCCTAACTCCTGCTAGAGTCATTCTCATCTCTCCACAGCCTCTACTCTTCATGGATCTTTTGGATGAAAAAACACTGGTGGCAGTAGAAAGGCCCCTGGATGACATCATCGCTCAACTCCCACCACCCATCAAAAAGAAGAAATTTGGGACCTAAAACAGGGCACTGTCTGTGTCCTTCCTTGAACTGTTCTACCCTATGTGTTTTCACAAATCATGTTAATAAAAAAATGTTATTCTTTAGAATTAGAGTCAGTATAAATGTTATCATTCATATATTTTTATTGATATCGGAGAGGAAGGAAAGGGAGAGAGAGATAGAAACATCAATGGTGAGAGAGAATCATTGATCGGCTGCCTCCTGCACACCCCCTACTGTGAATCAAGCCCACAACCCAGGCATGTGCCCTGACCAGGAATCGAACCCGGACCTCCTGGTTCATAAGTGACGCTCAACCACTGAGCCACACTGGTCAGGCATAAATGTTACCATTCAAAGTAATGGGCAGTAATTTCCCTTCATTGAATGAGAGTAAAAGAAAACACCAAGGTATTTGTACTTGGGTTAATGTTCTGTGTAGCTACAAATTCATGCAACTTTTTCAGGGTCTTGTTTGTGCTTTCAGACCATAATCTCAGGGAGAAAAAATATTACCCTGTCTTCCCTAACACATGCCTGAGGCTTTCGAGTGCTGCTGACCTTCACTGTCTGCCAGCCTCCAGCCGCAGCCCATGCTGAAGCGTGGGGGCCTGCCCAGCATTGCCCTGGAGGCCAGGGAGCTCTGCTTGCTTATCCAAGATAGCCTGTCTACCACTGGCAATCATCAGCCCATGTTTCAAGGGAGAATTTTAACGGCAGTGCTCCATCTGAAAAGCAGAAGCCTTTGGTTGCCGGCTATTAATTTTATTTAAAAGGAAAAAACTGGGCTTTGGCGTATCAGTCCCATTAACTCTCTTTTCACTTGTTAGTTAATATGCCAGTTTCAGAGGTTCAGGAAACATTGGGCATTTTGTTAAGCAGTAGGAGTGGAAGTGGGAATCAGAAAGCCTGTCTGTCATATATTTCACCTTTTCTGCCCTTGTCTACTGTCTTTGACATTGTTATTCCTGTGGGTGTTGACTGACTAGTTTTAATGTGATCTTTTAAATGAGAAAGTGAAGAACTATACTTAACCTGAACTGAGCAGATAGATTTCTTTCCCATCTCAGTGGTTGTATTCTGTTGCATGCCTGCGGAAACCCAGTATGTGTGGTTTTGTTTGTGTGTTTGTTTGGGGCATGAAGGGTTGCGGTATAGGCAGAGAAGTATGTGCGTTCTGATGACATCATGAGTAAAAAAGCTGGTGAAAAAACATTTTGCTAAGATGGAGTCTGGAAAAGAAAAAATGTGAGAATTTAAAGTACAGGTGTGGGAGGAGAATGAATTGGTAATGAGAGAGAGAAAGAAAGCCCCAATACATTAAAACATAAAGACAGCCTATTTCAGGTTCGTTTGCTGAGAGGGAACAAGAAGGTTTATAATGGACACAACTTCTCGGCCCTACCTGTTCAGATGGTTTCCAGTGATAATCAGGGCTGACTTAAATAAGCAGATGCAAAATTCTAGGCCCTCTGTGTAAAGAAACTTTCCTCTTGAATAAATGTCTTTAGTGTGGCATGTTCTCCTCGTCTGCATTTGGCTGGAGTGTTACAAGCTTTCAGTGGACTAGAAGATCCTGCCTTGTCTAAGAAATGTCTTATGTGTTTTGTGTAGTTGAAACCAAAGTTCAAGTCACTGGTCTACATTGAATGTGACCAGAGGGAGGCGAGGATGCCTTAAATATTAACTCACTTGCTTTTAACTGACTGTAGGGCTATAAATTCAGAGACTCTTTATTAACTGGAGCTAGTTTATGACTTGATTTACTTAACCTTAAACATTCTGAAACCTTGTGGATCTTGGAGGGTGTCATTCTGACAGAGAGGGCCCACAGACCATCTGAGTGAAGGAGTAAAACCTCTGAAAGTAGAAAGCATTCCTTTGCAACATTTCCAGCCAGAGACTTGGATTTCCATAAATGGTATGGGAAGTAGGAGCTTTGAGCCTTGAAATTCTTCCTGAGTAGAGAACTTTGAATACAAATGAAGCAGAAACTGATTGGGGCAAGTGAGGGAATTTGGGGAAGGAAAGGCAAAGCAGTATTAAAAGGACACGTCAGTGCCCATGTTTTGGGGTGATTTTTACTTTGGGGATTGTGTAACTGAAACACATTATGTTTCTGTTTCGGACATTTTGCAGACTAGCTCATATTTGGGTTCCACAGAAAACTTTTGATCTGATACCTAGAAAAAGCCTTTTTTTTTTTTTCCTGACCTGACTCAAATGCTTTAAAAACAGTTTTCTCTGCCCTAACTAGTTTGGCCTAGTGGATAGAGCATCGGCCTGCGGACTAAAGGGTCCTGGGTTCGATTTCAGTCAAGGGCACATGCCCGGGTTGCGGGCTCGATCCCCAGTAGGGGGTGTGCAGGAAGCAGCTGATCAATGATTCTTTGTCATCATTGATGTTTCTATCTCTCTCTCCCTCTCCCTTCAAAAGCCAACAAGACAGTTTTTTCAGGTAGTTAGTAATCTGATTTCTGAATGGCTAATGTACCCTTCACCTTGGAGATTACAGAACATTATGCTGGAATATTGGAAAAAAGTTAGAGACCATCTAGTGTGGGTGTTTTTTTAAGCATCAAAACTTTCTTGAAATGGAACTTCATTTTGAACTGCAATATATGATATAGATAAAAGTAGAATTGTTCTGGTTGGAGGAAGGGATGGGAAGGAAGCAGAGGTTTGTGAAAGAAACCTTGTGTTTCTTGGCCTCATTTTTATATTTATGGCAGTGGAGACTAAGAGGAGAAAAGGCTGCTTTTTTGCAATGGTCACACAATGGTTTGTTAGAGGCCAGGATGGTGTTCTTACGGTTATTCTCCCGCTGTCTCTTGGCTGTAGGGACCCAATCATATGATTAGCAGGCACGGTATGCAAAGGATTTTTCATTTCATTGATAACAAGGAAGGTGTTTTAGCATTTCTTGCTCTGGACGAGCACTTGAGTTAGCTCTAGATGGGCAGTCTTGTGTGTAAATCATGTAGAGTGTTGCAGTGAACAGCCTAGTACATTGTCTGCTAATGCCCACCTAGTGAGGTTTCTCTAGGGTTGATTCCTGGGAGTGAAATTGCTAACTCACACTGTGCCCGTTTTCTTTCACTTTTAGTTGCCTGGGGAGTGGATGTATTTCCAGCAACAGTGTTTGAACGTACTCATTTTCTTACATCTTGCCAATGTAGTGCTAAATTTTCGTTTTAGCCCATCTGACGGGTGAAAACTAATATTTTATTTTGCATTTGCCTACTTACTATTGAGATTGCTCATTTTTTATGTGTTTTGGATGTTTGTGCATATCCATAACGTTTGTTCCTAAGGTGTTGTCTTTTTTGTTCGTATTTCAAGGTATTTTATGATATAGATCGGCACAACTGTCTGTAGTGGTGGAAATGTTCTGAATCCGTAGTGTACAATAAAATAGTTACTAGCCACATGTGGCTGTTCAGCACTTGAAAATGTGGCTAACATGATGAAGGAACTGAATTTTTTTATTTTAATGTAAATATCCATGTTTGGCGAGTGGCTTTTGTATTGAACAGCACAGACCAAGCTAGTAAGGCCTAGCTTTGTGTCAGTCCTTTGTCTTTGGGGAGTTAAAGAGCTTAATACTCCACCTGCATTGAGTGCCTACTATATGCTATGTACCAACAACAGATGAGAAGAGGACCCCAGCCCTCAAGAAGCTTACCACCCAGTTGTAACAAGTAGATCAGTGATGCTATAGGAGAGATGAGCTTAGAGAAGGGGCACTTAATCAGCAGGGTTAAAGGTAGGAGGAGATGGTCCTCAAGCTAATAACTCTTCGAGAAATAGGTGGTAATTAGCAAGGTGGAAAAGAGAAGAAAAAAATGCATCCCTGGAGCATTCTCAGTGCAAAAGCCTGAAGCCAGAGAGAACATAGCCTGTCCAAGGGACTGCCAGAAGCTGCACATGGTTAGTACCCAGCATGTTTTAGAAATGGAGGAAAATGAGGCTGAGAGGGCAGGCAGGGCCTACCACAGGACTGAGAGCGTGCATGTCTCATTCAAGGAAACGCCCCTCCCTGCAGGCGAGCAGCTTCCCTGGTTGATAGTAATTAAGAACCAGGTGAGGTTGCTGGGAAAAGTAAGAGTAGAGCAGTTTCCACAGAGGAAAGCTAAGCATCTTAGAAAAGTATGTAAAAAAGATAAGTAGATTTGGATAAAGAACTCTTAAGCCAACATGTAGTGAGAAGTAAGACTGGTAGGAGTGAGCCTTTAAGTTTGGTTAAAAATTGTCATTCAGTGGAAAACATAGTTGTGAACCACTCATATTCAAAGAAATAGCACATTAAAAATGCCCATTGATCCCCGCAATTGGCTATTTCGTTAACTGATTCAGGAGGGAGTTAAAGTTGTGGGACAAAGGCCTAGAAATACCATATGCATCAATAAACATGATTTGGTGTTCAATAGCATATGAAAAATAGGAGTTGAGCTTGGCCGGTATGGCTCAGTGTTTGAGCATCGATCTGTGAACAGAGAGGTCGCGGTTTGATTCCCAGTCAGGCCATATGCCCTGGGTTGCCGGCTCAGCCCCCAGTAGGGAGCCGTGCAGGAAGCAGCCAATTGGTGATTCTTTCTCATCATTGATGGTTCTATCTCTCCTCTGAAGTCAATAAAAATACATATTTTTAAAAAGACAAAACAAGAATTGAAGCTGATTATAAGACTGCAAGTCTTATGAGGTACTGGAAATTCTGTCAGAACTAATATTGGGGAAAAGGGGATTTTTATTTTGGAACCTTATATGAATTTCATGGCAAATTATGTTATTTCCATGATTGTCAATTTAAAAACGATGGTAATTTTCCATAACTAAGTGGACTCAATGAAACTAGCCTTCTGCTTAGTATGTCCTTGGTAATATTTTCCTAAAAAGAAAGTCACAGAGCTACAAAACTGTCACCAGCTGCTTCTCATTAGTAATGTGGTTAGCAGATGTGGGTTTTCATAGTCATAAAGCATGAGATAGTTAATCCATTTTTGTGGGTTTCAGATGGATAGTGATTTATCTTGGCGGGATACATTTTTAAATGTGCTTGCATCAGCTGAAGGATGTATGCACCTTTCCCTCTTTCACTTCATGTTTGTGCAGGAGAGAAAAATACATTTTAGGATATTTCTCCTGGAAGGCAAAGGAGTAAGGCCCACTGAAAAGGACAGTTGATCTCACTGTCTTCTAACCGGGGCAGAGTTATGCGTGGATAATTTTTCAGAGTTGGATGTTAGGTTATCTTACAAGCGTATTTCTCCTTTTGGCCTCTTTAGGAGCAGTTGAGCAGCTCTTGCTTGTGTTCCTCTGGCACCAGGCCGCCTTTGTGGCAGTGACCTTCAGGCTTGCTAAGGGCTGCAGTTTTGCCTGGGGCCCTCCTTCCTTATGAAATTACACAACACTCAAACCTTGGAACCAGCCCCAGATCCACTAATTCTTTCCTTTGACGGACTCTTGGCAATATGTTCTCCCTTTATTCAAGATCTGTTTGTCACCGAAATTAATTTGGCCATTTGCCCTTTCAGCCTGGAATCAAATGGTATCATGGCAGGCTCATTCCTAGATAAAGTATAGTTTCTGAGCTCCAGAGTTTCTACCAAAGGTCTCATTGTTGCTGCTGCCGCTGAAGGTCAACAGGTAATAATAACAGCAGTGGATTGGATACTTTTCATGGAACTCTCCCAGTGTGGCAGGTACAGTGCTGCTCAGCGCTTTGCACACGTCATCCCAGTCAACTCTCACCACCATCCTCAGAGGTACAAGGTGTCTGGATTCTTCCAAAAACAAACTGAGGCCCATGACCTCAACCCCTTGACCATTGTCATGTAGCTACCAAGCGGCCACATAGGACTTGAACCCTGTGCTCTTAATGACCGTGCTATATGACACTGTGAAGGAGAAGGAAAACACAGACCATTGGGTTTGAGAGGGCACAGAATCTGAGCCTGAGTCACAGAGTTGTAGGAAATCAGGGAACTGAGAGCTCTTCCAACCTCCTCCTTTTAAACTAGCAAAGATTTCTGCCTTGTTCTGAGAAATAATAAGGGAACAGCTTGAGCAGAGGAGATTACATATTGATAGGTGACAGGAATGAAAGGTTATTAGGAATCATCTCCGCCATTTCCTTTTTTAGAAGTAGATAGCATGGCTGTTCAAAAATTATCTAAGCTTGTCTCCAAGTCCCTGGGAAGTGGTGGAAACAGGTGCGTACTCATTTTATTTCAGATTTCATTATCCACAGTAAGTAGATTTCCACTGACTACCGGAGATCTCCTACATGGCAATTTTCACTCTGCAAGGAACCAATAACCTCCAGAGGGATTATATGAAATGACTACAGCCCAGGAGGCACTGAATGTCAGTCAATCACAGTTTAATGAGTTCCTTTTCTGCAAGGCAATATTTTTTGAATAGTGGGGAATAAAAAGAAGTCTATGGGTGGTCCCCGCCCTCCTGTATTTTTAAACCTATTTGGGCAAACTAGTCAAGCATGAAATAAAATTGTTCAAAGAAAAAAAATCCCAATGAATTGTGTAGACAGGGGAAACTTGGTAGGTGGGAATCTTGCAGCCCTTAGCAAGCCTGAAGGTCACTATCACAAAGGTGGCCTGATGCCAGAGAAACAAAAGCAAGAGCTGCTCAGTTGCTACAAAAGAGGCAAAGGGGGAAACAAGCTCATAAGATAACCAGTCCAACATCCAACTTGGTAGGTAGGTAGCGGTTGAAAGGGGCAGGAGGTGTTTGGAAGGATAGACTCAGGCAGGAATTTGGAAGGCATCATTGGGAGGGACTTGACTAGATGAGTTTGAAAGTAGTCATGTGATTGTTGAAAATTAATTTAGGTTCTGATGGAATACCTTGTATTTATTTTTTTAAAAATATATTTTATTGATTTTTTACAGAGAGGAAGGGAGAGAGATAGTTAGAAACATCGATGAGAGAGAAACATCGATCAGCCGCCTCCTGCACATCTCCTACTGGGGATATGCCCGCAACCCAGGTACATGCCCTTGACCGGAATTGAACCTGGGACCTTTCAGTTCACAGGCCGATGCTCTATCCACTGAGCCAAACCGGTTTTGGCACCTTGTATTTATTTTTTAAAGAGGAAGTTAGGAAGGGAGAGAGAGAGAAATCAGTTTGGTGTTCTACTTACGTACGCATTCATTCATTGATTCTTTATATGTCCTGACGGAAAAGGGGGAGGGGAATTAACGTGAAACTGGCTTATCAGGACAATGCTCTAACCAACTGAGCTACCCTGCCAGGGCCTCTAATGGAATACCTTGTAAAAACAGCTTGATAGTTTGGGAATTTTTATGGATATATTTCAAAGTAATCCAAATATCAGTCTCCATTACCTTCTCTCCTCCCAGGGTTAAATATTTTGTTATATAACGTACTATCTTATATAAGTGCTCTCATTTACAATTTAGTTCAAAGATCTATAACTTCCTCCAACTCTATGGACCAAAAGGTCTTGCTACTTTGAGAATTTCCAGCACTTCCCTTTTGCTAATAGATGCCCTTAAGTGCCCAACCTCTGGGTGATTACATTAGTAAAAGTGTTCAAAATCGTGCTCAGACTGTAAGGAATCAACTGCTAATAAGCAGAAATTTCACGTAACTCAGACCTCTGGGGGCTCACGCCTCAGCTGGAGCAAAGCCAGAAATGTCTGGGACTGCAGGTGCACTGGGCACATCAGGACCTGCTGGAACAGCGAGCTGGCCTCACTGCAGTTGATTTAGGAGAGGGCTGGAGGGTTGAGCTGCTGCTGACATTTGCAGCTTTGAAAATCCTGCTCCATTAATTGCAAAGTGGATTCTGCTGTAATGATTTTTTTTTTTTTTTTTTGGTAAGATAGTTTTCTCATTTTGAATTCTTCATTTGGGTTCTGGGTTCTTTCCAGTCTATTTTTATTGTTTTAACTCCTGATATAGGAGGCTCTTTGGAAGTTTTGCCAACACATGAATGCATTCATAGAGTGGTGCATGGACATGGATTACTACGAGCTTCAACACGTACCTTGTGAGCAAGCAGGTATACAGCCCCTTTTACAGGAATTGGTGCACACTCCCTCTTGCAGCCTGTAAACCGCCTCCCTCCACCCCCGCCCCCAAGGAAAACATGGGGATTTCGCTTTGACTGCTACAAGAGGGCACCTCAACTTCATGTGTTTGCTGAGATCTTCCTTTCTCGGCAGTGTGGTTTCTGGACCCTCATTGTTTGTTTTTTTGTTTTTGTTTTTTAAATTATCTTTTTTTTTTTAAAATATATTTTATTGATTTTTTACAGAGAGAAAGGGAGAGAGATAGAGAGCCAGAAACATCGATGAGAGAGAAACATCGATCAGCTGCCTCCCGCACATCCCCTACTGGGGATATGCCCGCAACCCAGGCACATGCCCTTGACCGGAATCGAACCTGGGACCCTTCAGTCCGCAGGCCGACGCTCCATCCACTGAGCCAAACCGGTTTCGGCTGGACCCACATTGTTGAGGTTTGAGGTATGTTGTTTTCCTCCCGCTCTAGACGGATAGTGCTCTGAGGTTTGTGTGTTTTTGTTTTTTTTTAAAGCACTGGTCCAGGAGGCTGTTTTCTCTGCTTCCTCACTGTGGACTTTGGGCCAGTTGTTGGCTTTCTGGGCCTCATCTTCCTCAGCTCTTCCATTCCATGAAGCTGGAAGAAGTGGGAGGATAGCATCACCCCTGTCTTTGAATAAAAGCTGCTGTCAGCTCTGCAACACGCATACAATTTCTGGAGCTTCTCAGATACACTTGCCCCAACAAAAGGCCACGGCTCCAGAATAAGAAAGGTCTGCAAACCCAAATTCAAACTCCTTGATATTTGATTATAGGAGGCTTTTCACACTTATACTTGCTGCCTCCACTGGGCTTATGCTCTGTTCACATGGAAATTCTGGCAACTTCCTAAGGAACCATCATTCTGCAAATATCTTTGAGGCCTAGCGATTGTGGCTGCAGTGCTGAAGAGGACACCTTCCTTTAACGTTGCTGGCAAGTAAATAGATGATTACAACGCAGAGTGCATGCTTGGAATCCTGTCTCTGGACCTTTGCCGCAATTATCTCTGCTCCACCTATTCACCTTCCATTGTCACCTCTGTGAAGCTGACCCCAGGCCTCACTGAATGTTTCTTACATTCTATTCTCAGGGCGTTTTCTATCACTTAACCACATGCTATCACACCAGGTTGTCTGGGTCTCCGTTTTCCTCCCCCACTAGACCGCTAGCGCTCCGCTGTGGTACGACTTCTTCGGCTCATCTCCAGCCTCATAAAGAGCACACCAGCGGAGCCCTCAGTAAATACAGAATGCACCCATCAGTGCAAGCATGAACGTGCAACCCCGTCTTGCAAAGTGCTTCTCGAAGCTTCTGACTTTGCTTTCCGGGCCTAGGCAGCTCCGGTGAATTGCACGGTGTAAAGGTCAGGAGTTGGCGGCGTGGGTGGAGGGTCCGGCAGAGGCGAAAGGAAGGAGGAGGTAAGATGGGGCGCCACTCGGCTCACGCTGCCCACGTCCGGTGAGCTGCAGGGGACTGGTCTCCTGGCAACTCCTTCATCTCCCGGAAGCGGCTCGTCTCCCCGCCCCCTCCGAGGGTGGGCGTGGCCTCATGAATAATGAATCGGCAGGGGGCGGGGCGGGGCCCGCCCCCTCTGGCGGGAAGGGGGAAGCGCCGAGCTGCCTGACTGGAATGAGGGTAGCGGCGGCGACTGCGGCGGCGGGAGCGGGAGCGGGACCGGCCATGGCGGTGTGGACGCGGGCCACCAAAGCGGGGCTGGTGGAGCTGCTGCTGAGAGAGCGCTGGGTGCGGGTGGTCGCCGAGCTGAGCGGGGAGAGCCTGAGCCTGACGGGGGACGCCGCGGCGGCGGAGCCCGAGCCCGCGCTGGGGCTGGCGGCGGCCGCCTTCAACGGCCTCCCGAACGGCGGCGGCGCCGGCGACTCGCTGCCCGGGAGCCCGAGCCGCGGCCTGGGCCCCCCGAGCCCGCCCGCGCCGCCGCGGGGCCCGGCGGCGGAGGCGGGCGCGTCGCCGCCCGTGCGCCGGGTGCGGGTGGTGAAGCAGGAGGCGGGCGGCCTGGGCATCAGCATCAAGGGCGGCCGCGAGAACCGGATGCCGATCCTCATCTCCAAGATCTTCCCGGGGCTGGCGGCCGACCAGAGCCGGGCGCTGCGGCTGGGCGACGCCATCCTGTCGGTGAACGGCACGGACCTGCGCCAGGCCACCCACGACCAGGCCGTGCAGGCGCTGAAGCGCGCGGGCAAGGAGGTGCTGCTGGAAGGTGAGCGGGCGGCGGGCGGCGGGCGGCGGGCGGCGGGCGGCGGGCGGCGGGCGGCGGGCGGCGGGCGGCGGGCGGCGGGCGGCGGGCGGCGGGCGGCGGGCGGCGCTCACTTTGTCTCTGCCCCCTGCCCCTCGGCGGAGCAGCCCGGTCCCTCCCCCTCCGAGCCCTCGCCATCCCCGCCGGCCGCCGGTGGCCCGCTCTCCCGGGCCCGGTGTGCTGGTGTTTGGAGGATGGGAACACGGATGCTTCTTGCGGGAAAAGTTGGGCCGCCGCCGAAGTGTGGCTCGC
This sequence comes from Myotis nattereri, assembly GCF_964212035.1. Classification (NCBI taxonomy): domain Eukaryota; kingdom Metazoa; phylum Chordata; class Mammalia; order Chiroptera; family Vespertilionidae; genus Myotis; species Myotis nattereri. The sequence goes on from NC_138090.1 coordinate 14,414,149, forward strand.
GGTCCCGAGGAAGCGTCGGTGGGGATTTCGTAAAAAAGCAGCCGCGCTCGAGAGCCCCGCCTGGGCGCGCTGAGCCGACGCCGGGAGCTGCGGGGGCTCGCGTCCTGGAGGTCTCCGTGCGCCTCCGGAGTCCCGGGCCGGCGCCTTCTTCACTCCCCTCTGGCTCTCGGGGCGGGCGGGTTTGTTAAAAAAAAAAAAAAAATTATCCACACGGATGCCATCGGTATGCTTGGGCAAGCCACCAAAACGCCGGTTAATTTACGGGAATTTAACCCATCATTGGCTCTCAACAATAACCAGAGCGGATCATGGCACTTCCTTGAAGCCAGGACGCTGAGGCAGCAAGTTCGTGTGGTTAATGAGCCTTGCTGAGCGGCGGAGGCTCACGTGTTGGGACATTCGCTGCCAACGAGAGTTTTGCCCCTTTTGCAAGAGGCTGGTGCCAGCTTCCTTCCACTCACAGGCGTGCTGCTGCGCGGCTTTAAGCTTTCGGAAGCCTGAAATGGTACATTGCAAGATAGGTTTGAATAGCCAGGATTATTTAGTATATAGGCTGTCCCCCCCCCCAAAAAAAGTATACACACACTTGGAAAAATTGTAAAGGCAGTGTTTATTAAAATTCATTTCATTTTCAAAATTGAGCACTCAGCTGTTAAAGTGTGTATACATTTTGGGGCGGGAGGGGGGCGGGGGAAGACACCCTGTATACGCGGTCTGTAACCTGGATCTTTCGCGGTGAATTTGTGGGACTCAAAGGCAAACCCAGTCTCTTCTCCTTGAAGGACTCATGCATGTTGGAGGTGATAGAGTATCTGTATTGTAAATGTGATCTGAAAAGCCAGTTACTTTAGAAGTTTTTTGAGGCATCGGCTTTCTTTTCGCTGGTGATTCAGCCATTCAGGAAGCGTTTATTGCCTGCCGAATATAGAAGCGAATATAAAAGATGATGTGTCTATTTGTTCTCTACTGAAGGAAGTGATAGAAAAATGCAAAACGTACCAGTCATTGATTCTGTGGTGCGAGCTATTTATAAATGCCAAGGGAATGTAAAGTTAGGAAGCAGTTAGTGAAAATCAGGATTCGTCATGGCGGACTTTTTCAAGGAGCTGAATCTTGAGCCTGGTCTCCAAGGATGCGACGGACAGAGGCAGAGATGACCAAGGAGGGTATTCCTGGCAGAGGAAGAACAAGGGGGGGGGGGGGGGGGAGTAGGGGTGGGAAGGGACCAATCCTCCAACTGAGAAGCCAGATCTCCTGCTTGACAAAGTGATTTTTACTTTTTTCAAAGTAGCTAGTAAATATTTGGAAAAATGTTAGTTTGCAAGAATATGGTTTAATGTGCTCCAGTTGTGAAATTCCAGTGTTCCACATTATAATATCCTATTTATAAATCTTATATTTTTCTTTTTTTTATATTTTATTGATTTTTTACAGAGAGGAAGGGAGAGGGATAGAGAGTTAGAAACATCGATGAGAGAGAAACACCAATCAGCTGCCTCCTGCACACCCCCTAACTGGGGATGTGCCCGCAACCAAGGTTCATGCCCTTGACCGGAATCGAACCTGAGACCCTTGAGTCCGCAGGCCGAGGCACTATCCACTGAGCCAAACCGGTTAGGGTAAGCTTACTTATATTTCACTTGTAGGTGTAGCTAGACAGTGTTTAGAAGTTAGTGTTAATAAAGCAACAAATAAGAAAAACAAACAAACAAACAAAAACCCATAGACACAGACAGCAGTATGGTGGTTGCCATAGGGAAGGAGCATGGGGGTGGGGATAGTAAAGAGCAAAAGGGGTTAAATATATGGTAACAGAGAAGATTTGACTTTGGGTGGTGGGCACACAATGCAATATACAGATGATGTATCATAGTTTTGTACACTTGAAACCTTTATAATTTTTTAACCAAATGTTAAAACCCCAATAAAAAAAAAGAAATTAGTGTTAATAAATGGAGTAAAATTATAGATTGTGGCTTGGTGGTGAGTATATGAAAAAAACTTAACTGTGTGCTTTTAAATTGGCCTAGCTAAGCATTTGGTTATAAATTCTTAGACCCAAAATATTGAATGTAGTACTATTTATGTAGTACTCAGTGGAGATGCTAGTTTGAATATAATTTGAACCTGGTATTCATACCAACTAAGTGAAAATCATCTAGTAAATGTTTTCATTAGTTTAAAATAGGCCACATGTGCTTTTAGAAGGTTTACAAACGGTGGCATAATAACATTTACTGAATGCCTTTTTACCTAACACAGGTTCTACTTTACTTTCCCATTTTTGTAAAAGACAAGCACTTTTTGTCCTTATATGTGGAGGGAAGCATAAAATTGCGCTTTCAAGCCAAGGGATATAAAAATAAAATTACTTAGAATAAGCAAAAATCACTGAAAACAGTGATTTAATTGATCCATTCAAACTACCTAAAATTGAGAGCTGGTATCCCATCCAGGTAGGCCACTTTTTAAAAGACAGAATTTATGTTTAGCTCTTAAAGTTTTGGAACTGTATTGTTCTTTCATTAGATGTCTCAAAACTTGAAAAGCTGCCTTGACATAGCACAGTGATGCTCTTTTGTGGTACGAGCAGGGAATTTCAGGCATGCCCTTGCCACCCCCAAGCAAAGGAGAGCTGTAGTCTCTGGTTGCCTGTGGTTAGGGAACTGAGTTAAAGGGTTCCTATTTATCTCATGGATTTGTAGGGATTATTCATTCATACATCTAACATTTATTCAACTCTGCCATGTATCAGAGGCATTTGAAGATACATAATTTCTGCCCCTCAGGAAGTTTGAAGTTGAGATAAGAAATAAGTGCAGTGCCCTAACTGGTTTGGCTCAGTGGATAGAGCGTTGGCCCGTGGACTGAAGGGTCCCAGGTTTGATTCTGGTCAAGGGCACATGCCCAGGTTGCGGGCAAATCCCCAGTTGGGGGTGTGCAGGAGGCAGCTGATCGATGTTTCTCTCTCATCGATGTTTCTAACTCTATTCCTCTCCCTTCCTCTCTGTAAACAAACAAAAAAAATCAATAAAAAGTATATATTTTTAAAAATAAGTGCAGCAAAGGGCTCTAATAATACAACTCTAAGAGGACACAGCATAAAGGAAAAAGTTTATAGAAGAACATAGCGGGGATCAGAGGTTGAGGATGGCCAGGAAAAAGTTGATGGAGAAGTTGACGCTTGAGTTGAGCCTTCCCCTAAGAAGGGAACGCTGCTACCAGTAAAGACACACAGTGAGAGGCATTAAGAAGGTAGTCTGCCCAGTGAGGGTAGAGTACAAATGAGGACTTTGTGGTCAGACAGATACAGGTTTGTTTCTGGCTAGTGGTTTAACCCCTAGGCAAGTTACTCATCTTGCTAAGCCTTAGTCTCCTTATCTGTAAAACCAGGATAATAATAATGCCTCCCTCAAAGGTTGTTTTTCATTTGACAGTTTATGTGCTGGGTACTTTTTAGGTACTGGCCTATAGCAGTAAACAGCAACAATAACAAAACCAAAAAAAAAAAAAAAAGTGTGAATGAGAAAGGTAGGACTGGGCCATGAAGATGTGCCTTGAGTTAACAAAGACATTCTCAGAATAGCCAGGATAACACATTGTTAAAAGGCTCCATTTTACTTGATAAGAATAAGAATTGTTTTAGGTTGAACAGGTTAAGAATGAGTTTGCATTTCTTGGATGCAAACACCTTTTTTCTAATCTTGTTTTCCTGTTTTTCTATCATCTCTGGTCTAGGCCAACTTTTTTATCCTTAAATTTTGCATTTAGTTTTCCCCTACCTCTGACTTCTCCTCGTCACACTTACTACTCAGAACCTTAACACTTGCTATTAGCACTGTGCTTGTAGTTTTTTTGGCTGGTGTTTGTTGGCACTTACATGAAGATATGCAGAGATAATACAGATTGTAAGCATAAAGGGTGACTACTTACCTATCAGATATTATATGTTGAATTTACTATATCCTGTATGCTAGAAATAGGATTTATCCAGAAAGCTTCTAGAATTTATATTTTTAGGGCAATAAAATTGGTTAAATGAACATGAACTAGTAGACTATACATCAAAAAGTGTTCCAGATGAGGTTAGGGAAGACAGTATAGTGTCCAGGTTAGGGTTTGATATTTGAGAAAAGATCAATATTTTTAAAAGTCTCATTGGAATATTGTTGGTGTGGGAAATCATTTATTGCTGAAATATGGTACTTAAAATATTGCTATTGAATATACTGAAAAGAAAATGGTTAAGTGTATAGAGGAAGTAGATTGGCATGAAAGTTAACTTCAAAATTGAAAATAATTTTTGTATCTAGACTGGTTTGAGATTTTGAGTGTCATATATGATATGGCTTGTTGTATATGTTAGGGGACATACAATAAATAATGCTGACATTATTATGCTGCTAAATTAAGCTAGCTTAGATTCCTACACTGCCACTTTCTTTGTATGTTGGACAAGTTGAGAGTTTCCTAGGGAAAACATAACAACTAGTGTCAGAACATCTGTATTTCTGCGTTTTTGTTGTTGTTTAACTAGCCTCTTTCTGTTTCACTTGAATGCTAAGATAGATGTGTTTGTATGAGAAGCTATGTCTTTGCAATCAGATTATTTATTATAGAGTTCCCTTCGTGTTAAAATATGCTCTTTAATTTATTATCAAAATACAAGAAGTTTATTGATTCTAATTCAGAGTAATTATGAAAATTCTAAGAATACTTTTAGAAACCATAACCAGGCTTTAATTTAGATCTCAACTGATGACTTGGTAACTTCAGCCTGTACAGTTTGTGTTGTGTAATCCTTACAGGATAAAAGTTACTTTACTTTGTGATCAAATGTGTGTCTTTGTACTTGTAGATAAGATATGAGTACACCCAGTGGCTATAGGACAGTGGTCATTCAAAGAATCAATCACTTTCCTTAGCTAGATTAGCACACTATCCTAACTGAACAACAATAATGTTGCTTGCTTACATTTTCCACTAAAATGCCTTGCATTTTTATGAGGATTTTGAAATTATCTGTGCATTTTTATCTGCATTTTCTCCTCTGACCTTTACACCGTCCTTTGAAGTGGCGGGCTGTTTTATCTTTGTTTTACAGAGGATTACACTGAAGTTCATTGAAGTTAGGTGAGTTACCAAAGGTATCAGAATTTCTCTTGATTTTTAAAGGAAAAATTTTATGTTTCCTTTGGACAAGAGGAAAAATCTTACCTGGAATTTAAAAAGTTGTAAAGTCTCATCTTCTAGATGAGAAATCAATGACCCAGAGAGGTTAAAGTGGCATGTTTAAGGTCACCTAATTAGTGGTGGAACTTGGACTAAAACCCAGTGCAGAGCTTTCTCCCTTGTGCCGTGCTGCCTGTAGTCAGTCAGTCAGATATTTTAGTACCTCCTATGCATCATCATGTTGCAGTGTGCTCTTAAGAAAACAGTGTGCTAAAGAAGTTGAAGGTGGTCCCTGGTATCTAAAACAGACTGACATAGGCGAAGAGAAAAATGCCACATAGAGAGTAACTGCTAAAATGTGTAGTACTCACTCTTCAAGAGTTCTCTGAAGAGCCCAATAAGTTTGGAGACAGGAGTTGAGTATGGCTTCATGGGGAAAGGATCGTTTGATCTGAGATGTGAAGGGTAGGTTGCTGCTCTATATGGAAGGCCATCTAGTTGAGGGGCTAACTTGAGCAGAAACCAAAATGAGTCTAGCATGTGGTAGGAAGTGAGATAGGAATGGACCTCGGGATAGAAAATAAAGCTGGGTAGGTAGGTAAATTGGAGCCAGATTATGCAAGGCCTGAAAGCCAGCCAGAGGAATTTGGGCCTTTTTCATTCTGTCAGTCAACATTTATTTTATTAAGTACCTATTGCAAACAAGGTGCTGTGGTAAATGCTGGGAATTCAAAATTGGGAGTAATCCCTGCCCTTTAGGCGAGTAAGGAAACAGTTATAGCAGGTTGTGATAAGCGCTTTAAAAGAGGTGAGAACATGATGCCCTGGAAGCAGAGATAGAAGCTCAAAGGAGACAGCTTGTCAAAGCTAAGAAAGTGTTAAGTATCTGGTGTGTTGAGAGAAGCAAGCATGGTGAAGTATGGTAAGTGTGTACCTGGAGAGCAGGCTGGAAAGGTGGACAGAAGCCAAATTGCCAAGGGCCTTGTATGCAGTGCCAAGCAGTGGTCTCTAAGTGGGGTGTATATAGGGTCAAAAGTAGGTTTACAGTTGGTGAGTATGTGAAACAGTTTATTGTATTATTATTTATTAATTTCTACACAAACAACTGTAAACCTACTTTTGCCCCACCCTATATTTGTTTCTCAAACTGAAAAAAGGTTTTAGGCTTCATTAATATTTAATGTATAGATGACACTGGGTCATTGTCTCACTCAGTCTTATAAGATCGTGCTATTACACATTCAACATACAAGTGATGTCTTGAGGGGAAGAGTGGAAGGTTCACAAAGCAGAGGAACTGGTAGTGGTGACCTTACTAATTTGTCTGCTATTATCATATTGCAGTTTACTTGCGTCTGATTGAGTGGCTTTACTTTATATTGTCTGTTTTTAACTAAATCTTCACACAATGAACAAGTGGCTTAAAGATTTGTACAAAGATTAAAGATTTGTACAAAGAAACCATGGATTGAAGATAATTCTAACACAACAAACAATAACAAAGCGGTAGAGCTGACATTTCTCCTAGTAGGAGCTCTCTGTCACATTTCAAGGTAATCATATCTGTCTAGAAGTCAGCCTAAAAAATGAATTTGCCAAATAGACTATGTGAAATGTGGATTAACACATTATCATTAATCACTTCACCCTGAGAATATTGTACTTTGAGACATATAGTAGCTAATGATAGTATGAGTTCATCAGAGATATGTTTGTGTACTTATTTCATCTTTATCTCATTCTTTCTTGAATTTTATACTCTATAGATTTTATAATATACATTACATACATCAATGAATATTCAGAGATTGAGGGTATAGACTCACATTTTTACTGAAGGGTATGTACTGTTAAAAATTTTAGGCCTGGAGCCCTGGCAGGTGTGGCTCAGTTGGTTGAGCGTTGTCCTGTGTACCGAAGAGTTGCCCGTTCGATTCCCGGTCAAGGCACATGCCCTGGTTGCAGGGACCCCAGTGGGGAAGATGGGGGGAGGGAGCCGATCGATGTTTCACTCTCACATTGATGTTTATCTCTCCCTCTCTCTCTCTCTCTCTAAAAATATCAATAAAAATGTAAAATAAAATAAAAAGTTTTAGGCCTGGGGAGCCAGCCACTCAGGCTTTATAGTGCTTTAAGTGAGAAAGTGCTTTAAATGAGGGTGCACTGTCTTAAAAAGTTTAGAGTGGCAGAGGGAATGTAGGAGTTCAAGACGTGAGTAAGAAAAAGCAGTTAGAAGGCTGTTGTGACACCATAAGGATAGTGACACTAGATAAGACAGTATGAAACTGAAAAATATTAAGGACATAGAAACAGCAGGTCTAAATGATCAGTTTGAAGCCCTGGCCAGTGTGACTCAGTTGGTTGGAGCGTCATCCCATAAATTTTCCTGGCCAGGGCACATGCCTAAGTTGCAGTTCAATCCCCAGTCAGGCGTAAGGCAGCCAGCCAATATTTCTCTCTCCCTCTCTCTAAAATCAATAAACGTATCCTTGGGTTCGGATTTAAAACAAACAAAAAAATTAAAAATTGTTTGTTTGGAGGCTGAAGGAGAGAGAAAAGTGGAGGATAACTCCTAGATTTCTGGGGAAACTGGATAACTATGAAACCAATATGAACAGTGGAAGGACTAGTTTTTTTGGATGAAGATAAGAAGTTTGATTTGGGACATGTTAAGTCTGAGTAACATGTGTGACCTCCTGGTGCAGAAGGTCAGTAGTTGGTTTGAAGTACAGGTGTGTAGTCAGAAATGTCAGAGCTGAACTGAAGATTTAAGATGTCAGGGTAGAGGTGGTAATGGATGCCTTTTGTGGATGTAATCATCCAGAGAGTGCAGATTAAAAAGAAGAGTAGAACCAGGATGGAAACCCGCACAACCCTTCCGTTTCAAGTGAAAGTGGAGAAAAAAGAAGCAGGAAAGATAGTCCTGGATGTAGGGAGAGAGTCTGGAGAAATGGTGCAGTGGAAGTCAGTGAGGCAGGAGTTTCAAAAGGAGGGGTGACCAGCATCTTCAGATGCTACAAAGAAGCCAAGAAAGTCAAGAACGAAAAAGTAGTCAGTTGGGTTTGGTAATCAGAGAACAAGGTGTTAGAGTTCTCATAAAAGCAATTTCAGCAGAGTGACAGGAGCAGAAGGTAGTGAGTAGACTGTACCTTTTTAAAGCTTCTCAGAAAAATAAAATAAAAGAAGCGAAGATGGTAACTAGAGTTGAATGAAGTGTCCAAGGAAGATTTTACTTTTGTGGTGGTTTGTTTTTTATTTTGTTTTGTTTTAAATGGGAAAAGAAGAGATAGAAGGGAAGGGAACTGATGCAATCCATTTTTGAGCCAGGAAGTGACATGATGGGAACAGAATTTTGGTTGGCAGCAGTGGATAGATTGGATGCAATGCAAGGAGGAAGGACCAAAGGTAGGAACACTGCAGCTGTTGCAATAAAATGCAATCCAAACCAGAGGCGATAACCATTGAAGGGGGTGGAGGTAGTAACGGTGGGACTGGGAATAGAGAGGAAGATTCCATTCAAGAAACATTTTTCAAAAATTTATTTTGAGAGAGAGAGAGGAGAGAGAGAGAGAGAGATTGATTTGTTATTCACTTATTTAAGCATTCATTGGTACTTTTTGTATGTGCCCTGACAGCGATTGAACCCGCAAACTTGGCATGTGGGACAATGCTCTAACCAACTGCGTTACCTGGCCAGGGCCTCAAGAAACATTTTAAAGCAGGCGATTCTACCAGGCGACAGTAGAATCCATGAGGAACATTTTCCCTCCGGGACAGTCTCCTTCCGACTTCCCCCACACCCACAGATTTGATACTTGTAGAGAATCTCTGGCAGTTAACCTCTGTTGGTAGCACAGGCATTGGATCCCTCAGGGACACTGGGGTGGAAAATTGAAAGCCAGTTTTAAAGAAAGAAATGACAGGATGTGGGGGCAGACTGGATATAGTGAATTAGCCCTGAGATTTCTATCTAGGGACATTAGAAGATTGGTTATTACCAGTGGAAGGCGGGGGAATGGAAAGATGGGGAGGGTGTTAAGCTTATACTATTCAGCTTTGTTATAAACCACTTAGGCAGTGTAACTCTGCGGCTATGGGGACTGAGAAGAAGAACTTTAGGGTCACGAAGCATGAAAACATAGTCTTCCTTTAAAGGGTTTTGTGTGCTATTTCTCTAAATTAGAGAAATGAGCTTTTGACTTTTCCTCCGGAGAAATTATGGTATGTTCAGGTGAGTTTAAAATTTTGTGTCTGGAGAAATACAGTTGATTTAGTTACTCTAAGTGTTGTTCTAAGGAAAATACACTGATTCCCTTATCAAATTTATGTTCAAATTTAATTTAAAAACAAAACTCGTGAAATAATGGTGTATATGAACAAAGGGCCAGTGATTATGGTGTCCATAGATTTGCCTTTTGGAAAGAGTAAAAGAGTTACAAAACTCAAATCTGGTTTCGTTTCTGTGACCTGGCTCCCAAGACATTGCTAAAATGCTTTGACATATAACTAGGTACGAATATGTGAAGTGCAGATATTTTTAAATTCCTTTGGCTTTTCTACAACATTTTTTCTTTCTACCGTCTTCTGATCCTCTTGTTTCTGAATTTGCAAATTCCTTAAAATGCTTTATGAAAAGTAAACTGAATGGGAGAGATGAGAAAGTTGAGTCCTCTGTTTTCCATTTAGCTAATCTGTCATTTGGGTAAAATGCTACACCTTTCACTTGGAAAATGGGAAGCTTTAATTGTTCATTGAAAGAGACTCAGGTTCTGGCTTGGTTGCTCAGTTGGTTGGAGTGTCATCCTGTACACCAGAAGGTTGCAGGTTCAATTCCTTGTCAGGGCATATACGTAGATTGCAGGTTCGATCCACAGTTGGAGCGCACATGGAAGGTAACCGATCCATAATCAGTGTTTTTCTCCCCCGCCTCCCTTTTCCTGCCTCTCTAAAATACATTTTTAAAAAACATACCCTCGGGTGATGATTAAAAAAAGAAAATAAGAAATTCAGAAAAATCATAGATTTATTTATTTTTAGTAAAATGAATTGATTAATAACAAAAAATGATAGTACACATTCCTTATTCAAGGCTCTTTTGGTTTCAGAGCACAGAAGCCCATTGAAGCTAGTTCACTTAAAAGGATGGAGGAGGTTCTGTAAAGATACAGACAGGCCTCAGGCTCCTGGGAATGCTGAGCAGCCAGGCCTCAGGACCACCGCTCACTCCCTCTCATGCCTCATCTCAGAGCTTTGCTGTTTTTCACTATTATTTTCTCAAATAGTTAGCTGATTGTCTCAGCATTACTTGTCAAATAATCTTAACCCTCCTGAGGCACTGTCTGTTAGATTGATGGGGCTGCTTGGCATGCCATGTGGGGAGAGATTCAAAGCCATGCCTGGGTTCGGCAGGAAAGCTTGCTAGTCAGTGATGTCTGCAGTGAGTGTGCCGTGGGCAGGTACACATGCTACCCGTCTGCCACTGGAGGAATGCCCTGACCTTGCCTTATTGATTTGAAATGTACTGTGTGTTTTTTATATACTTATTTTTTTTTTTTTATATTCTGTGATCTCATTGTGGATTTTTCTGTTGTATTCTATTTGAGTATTTTGTAACATACCATACTTTATTGTACCTATAACATTTAACATGTGAGAACTCAAGTGGACTACTCAATAAAAATTTGAAAAATAACAGGCGGGTATAGTTACTTATTTCTCCAGAGAAGGTTTGGAATGATTTTATCATTCTTTGAAAAAATCCTTTGGGATTTTTATTAAAATTGTATTAAACCCATAAATTAATATGAACAAAACTAATGTCTTTGTAATATCTTCCCCAGTCATTCTGCCAGAAGTCTGGACCTCACTCATCTGTGTTCCAATCATGTGGGAAGGGCTATAGGATGTTCAGATTGGCCAGGCTTATATCAGGTACTCACCTTGGAGCCAGGGAATAGGGCAACCTCTCCTGGTTCTAGATGGACTGACTGACAGTGGGGATTTCTCAAAGGATAATCTCGGTAATGTTACCAGAAGGAGGAGGAATGGATGCTAGGCAGACCTGAATTGCAGATGTCCACTATGATGTTCTTAAAACATCAGGAGACAGTACTGGCACAAGAACAGACATATAGATCAATGGAATAGAATAGAGAGCCCAGAAATCGGCCCGAACCAATATGCTCAATTAATATTTGACAAAGGAGGCAAGAACATACAATGGAGTCAAGATAGTCTCTTCATTAAGTGGTGTTGGGAAAATTGTACAGATACATGCAAGAAAATGAAACTAGACCACCAACTTACACCATAAACACAAATAAACTCAAAATGGATAAAGGACTTAAATATACGACGGGAAACCATAAAAATACTAGAAGAATCCAAAGGCAACAAAATCTCAGACATGCCGAAGCAATTTCTTCACTGATACAGCTCCTAGGGCACTTGAAACTAAAGAGAAAATGAACAAATGGGACTACATCAAAATAAAAAGCTTCTGCACAGCAAAAGAAACCATCAACAAAACAACAAGAAAGCCCACTGCGTGGAAAAACATATTTGCCAATGTCATATCTGATAAGGGCCTAATCTCCAAAATTTATAGGGAACTCATACAACTTAACAAAAGGAAGATAAACAATCCAATCAAAAAATGGGCAAAGGACCTAAATAGACACCTTTCAAAAGAGGACATTCAGAAAGCCAAGAGACATATGAAAACATGCTCAAAGTTACTAATCATCCAAGAGATGCAAATCAAAACAATAATGAGGTACCATCTCAAACCTTTCAGAATGGCTATCATCAACAAATCAACAAACGACAAGTGCTGGAGAGGATGTGGAGAAAAAGGAACACTCATGCACTGCTGGTGGGAATGCAGACCGGTGCAGCCACTATGGAAGACAGTATGGAGTTTCCTCAAAAAACTAAAAATGGAACTCCCATTTGACCCTGTGATCCCACTTCTAGGAATATATCCCAAGAAACCAGAAACACCAATCAGAAAGGATATATTCACCCCTATGTTCATAGCAGCACAATTCACCATAGCTAAGATCTGGAAACAGCTTAAGTGCACATCAGTAGATGAATGGATTAGAAAACTGTGGTACATCTACATGATGGAATACTATGCTGCTGTAAAAAAGAAGGAACTCTTACTATTTGCAACAGCATGGATGGAACTGGAGAGCATTATGCTAAGTGAAATAAGCCAGTCAATGAAGGAAAAATACCACATGATCTCACTCATTTATGGATAATAAAGACCATCATAAACTTACGAACAAAAATAGATACAAAGGCAGAGCTGCCTCGAACAAACTGTCAAACTACAGCGGGAAGGCCGGGGAGGGTTGGGGGGCAGGAGGGAGAGGGTAAGAGATCAACCGAAGGACTTGTATGTATGCATATAAGCATAACCAATGGACATAAGACACCGGGGAGTAGGGGAGGCCAGAGGATTGTCAAGGGCGGGGGGGAAAAGGAGACATATGTAATACTCTTTGTAATACTTTAAGCAATTAAATAAATAAATAAATAAATAAATAAATAAATAAATAAAAAACATCAGGAGACAGAATTAGAGATTAAATGAGAAACTACCATGTTAAGACATATAGAAACTTTATAGACAGCTGTAAAAGGAAAGCAAGAAGAATAAATTAGCTTGGATACAACTGAACTAGAACTTTTCAAAAACTCTTGACACTCCAAAGTTATTCCCAGCATTTATTTTAGTACATTTTGAACATCACATTTATATGAATTCCAAGCAACTTTGCAAGTATGCATTATGATTATCATTTTATAACTAGAACAACATAAATATGGAGAGCTCACAGGTAGCCTTGAAATTAGATTGGGATAGAGAAGAAGCATTGTCTATCAAAATAGACATCCACAATTTTTTTAGTAAGAATTATTTTGGTTGCAGACACCCAAACCAAACCAAGCGGAAGTGGAATGTATTGCCTCATATAACTTCTCAGAGTGGGGCTGGATCTAGGTTTAGGTCCAGAGGGATCCAAAGGCTCAAATTATCTTGGCTGCAACACCTCCTGCTATGGAGTCTAATTCTGTGTAGTCAGCTAAGATGGTGCTGGCAGTTCTGGGAACATAGGGTCCTAACTTAGTAACCCTATTAAAAAAGAAAACTCTTCTCGTACCCACGTATCAGTCTCTGGGAAGGACTCTGAGTAGCTCTGCTTTGTCTGCCCCTTGGACCTGTCATTATTCCCAAGATGAGGGAGACTATGATCTAGGCCTGGGTCACGTGTCCATTCCTGGTATGTTGAAATTGGCAGGCTCACCACAATATGAAATAAATGTGGAATGGGGTGGTGGCTAGGCAGACTTATGTCCACTACAACAATGTAGATATTGAAGCTGTAGAGCTTAAAATATTTTTGTAGCTAAATTATACATTTAAAATATTAAAGCAATAGAAATAATGACATTGCTGCAGAGCTTTACATGTATTATCTCGATTATCACCTGTGTGGTAGGTAACATCATGCCTATTTTAAATATGAAGAAATTGAGACCTGGAGAGATTAAATAATTCACCCAAGGTGACAGCACTCGGATGTAAAGGCAAGGTAGTTACTCAGATTTATCAGACTCCACAGCTCTTGGTATTTACCATGATAACAGATTGCTTCCCTGATATATCAGTTTGGGTTAAGAAACTAGCAAGTTCTAAAGACCAGCAGTATTTAATTTACTATTATGATTGGCTTAATGCACAGGAACTTGTGCTCTGGACTCTGTTGTTTTGTCTGTGTGGAGGTTACCGTTAATGTCTCCCAGTCTTTTTGTTTCTGATTTTTCATTCTGGGCACAAATAGATAGCTGGTTAATCAACTATATTGAGTGCCCACACTCTGCTAGACACTCTATGTACTTGTAAGTACCCAGAATGAGTTTATAAATGTTAATAAACTATATAAACCAATCCAAATTATTTTCTACATTATAAGGAGAGATCTTGGAATAAAGGAGCATATAATGTTAGGAATGTGTTTTGGCCCAGGTGGAAGAGGGCGGGACAGGGAATGGAGGTGGGAGGTCCTGAAGTTGGAGGTGTTCTCTGTGAGGGGAATGGCATGTCCAAAGGGCAGAGACGGAAACTAGCAAGTGATGTTCAAACTCCAAATAACTGATTTTCAAGACTCTGGAACACTGAGTCTTAAAAGTTTAGTAATGTTTTATTAGTAAAAATGATACAATTGATTTCTTAGATATTCTTTTAACAACTTTGTTCATTATCTGCTGCTTTGTAATGCAAAATAAAAAAATTTTTGTAATCTAGCCAAACATTTTATTATATTTTTATTGGTTTCAGAGAGGAAGGGAGAAGGTGAGAGAGATAGAAATATCAATGATGAGAAAGAATCATTGATTGGCCACCTCCTGCACAACCCCTGCCTTGGATCGAGCCCAAAACCGGGGCATGTGCCCTGACTGGGAATCGAACCGTGACCTCCTAGTTCAGAGGTCAACACTGAACCATTAGGCCATACTGTCTGGGCAGCCAAACATTTTTTTTTTTTTTTGGTTGATTTTTGTTTGTGCCCTGACCAGAGATTGAACCTGCAACCTTTTCATATTGGGAGGACATTCTAACCAACTGAGCTACCCTGCAAGGAGCGGCTCTTCCATTTTTAATTTATTACTAAGTTATTTTACTTTTGGAAACATCAGTTTTAGCAAAGCAGCATCTAAACTGTATCTACCTTTACAAAAAAATGTATGCCCAAATGAAACACAGTCTGCTTCACTGAACACAGTGTCTTGGGTTTGCCTCCTTACTCTGCTGCAGTTGTTGGCTAGTAAAAGTATTTAAATTGTCAGCTGTTTTCATTGCAATAAGAGCAGTCTACCTTTTAGAAAATAACTAGTAATCTATACTTTATTTTAGAGTACTAAGAGTAAATATTCTGTATTAGTCTCTTCAAAGATTATCAATTACATACTAGAATAAAATTGCACTTTTACAATGAACATAAAATAAAGTAATTGAAAAAAATTAAGCTAGCTCTGGGCAAATAAATTCTGCAGAAAAAAAAAAAACTCAAGTGAATTTCTGAAAATCATTGTTCACTGCAGATATTTTAATATTGATCTTTGTCTACTTACAGTGTCATAGAGTTGATTTTTTATATGTGTTAATTTCATTTTAGAATACAGAATAATGACAGTACTCAACAAGATTAGCATTAATCATTTATACTGGAAAATAAATCATTTTAAATGTTGCAATACTGGTTTTTAGCCCTAACCGGTTTGACTCAGTGGATAGAGCATCGGCCTGTGGACTGAAGGCTCCCAGGTTCAATTCCCGTCAGGGGCATGTACCTTGGTTGCGGGCACATCCCCCGTAAGGGGTGTGCAGGAGGCAGCTGATCCATTTTCTCTCTCATAGATGTTTCTAATTTTCTATCCCTCTCCCTTCCTCTCTGTAAAAAATCAATAAAATATATATTTTTAAAAAATACTGGTTTTTAGCAGCCAGGTCTGGTAGGTAGTATCAGACAGCCGTATTTGTCTGTATATTTCACATAATTTTTTTTTACATACATATTTTGACAATGAAAATGTTTTTCAGTAGCATGATGAGGGCCAAGGTAGGAGGAGGGCGGGGCTAGATGGAGGTAGGCAAAGGGGGAGGGGGAAATGGGGGCCAACTGCAATAGTATCAACAATTAAAATTTTAAATTAAAAAATAAAAAGAATGTTTTTCCTCTGCTTCTCTCTGAAGAGATTGTGGTTGAGAGAAAGAAAATCTAGTTCCCTCTTATTCCTCTATTACCTACAGGTTTACTCCCACTATTCTCTTTTTATTTCTCATATTTCCTCCTACTTCCTCTGTGCTTGGGTCTCACTCAAAAGAAGTCTCTAGGCTCCTTAAGGCATCTCTAACCCTCAGAATGTAGTTGCAGAAACTACCTGAGTCTTCTGGTACCAAAAATGCTTTGGCTCCAAACTGAAGCATGAAAGGACAAGATACTTGGGGAAAAATACAGCAAAGCATTTCTGACGGCCATTAGCTCTTAATGTGCCCTTGGAAAAAATAATTTCAGCATTACAAGCCTTACATTTCTTACCTATTAAAAATAAGGTGACTTCCAGTTCTCACATTTTATAATTATAAATATGAGATCATGAGAGAATGAAGAATTATAGTTAACATAAATTGACTATACACAAATACATGGATTGTCAGAGAATTAGAATATAATCAAATTATTTGTAATACTAATGTTATTTTACATATACTTGAATCTTTCTTTGATCATTCCTATGGAACCTCAGGATTTGTAATACCTTATTGTGAACATTACTATTGTGACAAAGATGCACAAAGTGCCAGATAAGAGGTTTTATGTTATAGATTTGCAGATAAATCAGCTTTTGCTCTCCCGCCTTTCGTTATAACATGTAACTTATCTCCTTGAGGCTGACAAAGGCAGCTCTTTAAATGAACTTTTTCTTCAAACAGAAAAAAATCACTTAGAGAAGAGAGAAATATTGAGCCATCTCAATTGCAGTTAATTTTGTCACTGATTATTGTGTACCTTGAGGTTTCTTCATTGCTTTTTAGTGAATGAGAACAAGATTATCTCAATGAATATTGCAAAGAAAGGTCAAAGTGGAGGACTTAGATGCCAAATAATCTCTTGTTCTTTGCCCTTTTTAGAGTGGAAAAGCAGGAGAAATGTGGGAATTGTTGCATAAATATTATATTTATCTGTGTTGGCTATGGTAAAGCAATTTACTTAGTGATTTAAGAATTTAGATGCTAGGGATATTTTGACAAGGTCGGGAATCGATTTCTTTTGCAAAGAAGTTAATATATATCTTGTTTAGCATTAGCATATTGCCATGAAATTATTTTTTTAAATATATTTTTATTGATTTCAGAGAGGAAGGGAAAGGGAGAAAGATAGAAGGGAGAAGGAGATCAATAATGAGAAAGAATCATTAATCGGTTGCCTCCTGCATGCTGTCCACCAGGGATCAAGTCCATAACCCAGGCATGTGCCCTTGACCAGAATCGAACCCAGAACCCTTCATTCCATAGGCTGATGGTCTACCATGGAGCCAAACCAGCTAGGACCATGAAATTATTTTTATGTGAGGTATTCTTTTCCTCTAGATTGTGTTCTTGGCACCTAGCAAAGTGCCAGTCACATCACTAGTATGTATATTTGTTAAATCAAAGAAGGATGGAGTTATGGAGCACCTAATCTGAAGTATAAAAAGGGCATTTAAAATATAGGTGACTTAAAAGTGTTCTTGCAATACAATTTATTTTTTCAGGCCTATAGAATTGAAATATAAGAACAACCAATTCGTGACACATTAAGTTCAGGATATGATTACTACTAGGTAGGAAGGTGAATGGCATTAGGGAGAGGTTCAGAGGGACTTTTTGTTAGGAAATAA
This sequence comes from Myotis nattereri, assembly GCF_964212035.1. Taxonomy (NCBI): domain Eukaryota; kingdom Metazoa; phylum Chordata; class Mammalia; order Chiroptera; family Vespertilionidae; genus Myotis; species Myotis nattereri. Next base: position 14,431,777 of record NC_138090.1, read on the forward strand.
AACTGAACAAATAAGTGTTAAGATTCCTTTTGTGATTAGAAAAAACAACAAGGATAAAAATTGTTTTAAAGCAATGAAATAAAAGAAAGAAATCTTATACTCATTGGCCTGAGGCTTAGGGTAATATTCTAGGATACTTTGGAGGGAAACTTTGTTTCCCTTAAATTCTTCAAAACTTTTGTTTCCTTAAGTACATACCCAATTGTTTGGTGTGTGTATATTTATTTTAAGGTTGTTTATCCATTTCAAATGTAAAGATTCTAATACTACTTAATCATTCTTTAGCTACTGTTCAATATAAACTTGAAATGTTACAGAAACAGTTGAATTGAAAAAGATTTGCTATATGGCTTTTATTGTTGTTTGTTTGTTTTACTTGTATTTGTAGATTAAGGCTCAGGCCAAATTGGAGATAACCTGTTTACATATCTTTGTAGTGCACAGAGACAACCCGTTTTACCTGACTATTTGTTATCACTTGAGGTCAGGAGCCCTGTAATACACATCTTATACTAACCTGCTCACAACTGAAGTGATGTTTTTGATGTGTGAGTGAGATCCTTTCTTTACTCAAAAGTTATCTTAAGCCCTGGCCCGTGTTCCTCAGTGGTTATGTCAGCCTGCACACCAAAGGGTCTCGGGTTTGATTCCTGGTCAAGGGCATGTACCTGTGTTGCAGGTTTGGTCCCACCTGGGTCAGTTTGCATGTGGTAAACAACCAATCAATGTGTCTCACATCAATGTGTTTCTCTCTCTCTCTCTCTCTCTCTCTCTCTCTCTCTCTCTCTCTCTCTCCCCCCCCCCCCCCGCCCCTTCCTCTCTCTCTCTCCTCCTCCCTTCCACCCTGTCTAAAAATCAATGGAAAAAATATCCTTGGGTGAGGCTAACAACAACAAAAAAGATAAATAAAAGTCATCTTTAAAAATATAAATATAGCGGGGGGGATGAGGATGGGGGTTAATGGGGGGGAATGAGGACACATTTGTAATTCCTTAACTAATAAAGAATTTAAAGATATATATATATATATATATATATATATATATATATATATATATATCCGAAACCGGTTTGGCTCAGTGGATAGAGCGTCAGCCTGCGGACTGAAGGGTCCCGGGTTCGATTCTAGTCAAGGGCATGTACCTGGGTTGTGGGCACATCCCCAGTAGGAGATGTGCAGGAGGCAGCTGATTGATGTTTCTCTCTCATCAATGTTTCTAACTCTCTATCTCTCTCCCTTCCTCTCTCTGTAAAAAATCAATAAAATATATTTTAGAAAAATAAATTAAAAATATAAATATAAAAGAAAGAAATAAAAGTATAGGTGTATCTATTATGAAGTTTTTGATCTGTGTTTTAGTGGTGACCTCAAGCTCTGCTTTAAGGGAAAAGTCTTTTATAGTTTTTAGGGTACTTGTTTCCTTTTGTACACTTACCTTGGTAGTTCCTTAAGGAGAAATAACCCATAATAGCCAATACTATCTTTTCCGGTGTCTGATAACACTTACCTGAATATCAATGACATTTCAACAGCAGATCACTGCTTTTTACCTTGAATCCTACACTGTAGCCTTTGGTAACTACCAGTACTTTCATTTCTCTGAATGTTTCATGTTCTTCCTTGCCTCTGTGCTATAACCCCATCCAGACTTGCTCATTTCCACCTTGTCTACTTGTCTTTTTTTGGCGGAGCGGCAGGGGGGGGGGCTTTTATATATTTTATTTCGTTTACTTGCATGCAACAAGTTCTCAATGCTACATCTTTCCAGAAAAGGGAGATGATTGGTTGAGGTGATGAGGCAGGATGTATTTAAGAAAAGACGACATGGGTTTTTAGCCAAGGCTTTGCCACAGACTGTGACTTAGAAGGAATTTTCTAATTTCTTTGATTCTCATTTTTCTTAGCGTTTCAGTTTAACATTTTAAAAAATGAGCAGGTTGTACTGAATTATCACTGAGGTCTTCTCTAGCTCTAAAATTCTATACATTACCTAGTTTTAGATTAGTGTTTGCACATAGGTCACTCTGGATGGGTTTGTATGGTGGGGTGGGAAGAGATAGAACATAATACACTTGAAATTCATAGCTATTTTTTTAACCTTCTCTAAATTTTGTCATTTACTTAGGCTCTCTTGAGTGTAGCTTTGTAATTCATGTGTACTAAGTACACTGGTGAATCTTTCTACTTTCCTAGAATAATCTCCAGGAGACAGGAGGATTTAGAATGCATGAAGATAAATATAATCTCAAGATAAGCACTCTTACTGATTATAGGAAGCTAATATTAACACAAATTGGCCGTCAGTCTCAAGGACAAATTTTCACATATCCAAAGCTGCTTTATAATATTGCCTTAATTATATTTTGACCAGAATATTTGTTATGGAATTTTTTAATTAACTGTAGATACCTCTAGAATGACAATGTTCTTTGGTTTTGTCATTATTCCAACACCTCAAATTACTCTTGCTCATTAAGAATGATGTAAAAGTGGGTGGGGGAAATGAGAAGACAGTGGTCAAAGAATACAAACTTCCAGTTGTAAGATGAATAAGTTCTGGGGATTTAATATTCAGCATGGTAATTGTAGTTAACAACACTACAGAATACACTTGGAAGTTACTAAGAGAGTAGATCTTACTAGTAAATGTTCTCATCATAGACAAAATATTGTAATTATGTGAGGTGTTGGATGTGTTAACTGATAACTTTATTGTGGTGGTCAATTTTGAATCATCTACATCATTTTGTAGGATGTTTACCAATTTGGATTTGTCTCTTATTTTGTTGAGACTGCAAATATTCTATTACTGTTTAAACTTTTCACTAATTTTAGCATTCTTCAGTGTGGCTCACAAGAATTATTACTGTAATGTTCTAATGATTATTTTCTATTTCTCTCATTCCTTTGACATTTATTTATTGGAATTCTCCTATGAGAGCTGTCCCTTCTCCCCCATTTATTTGTTTAAGTCTTTATTTAAGTCAGTATGGCCTCAAGGATATTTACTTGTTTTTTAGGTTATAATTCCATACCGCTATTATTTATATTGATGCTCAAATTGTTCCACTTTTAATTTCATTACATTTTAATTTAAAAAATTAATAAGCCCTGGTCGGGTGGCTCATTTGGCTGGAGCATCTCCCATACACCAAAAGGTTGTGGGTTTGATTCCCTTTCAGGGCACATACCCAGGTTGGGAATTTTGATCCCTAGTTGGGGCACATATGGACCCAATTGATGTTTCTCTCTCACATCGATGTTTCTCTCTTTCTCTAAAATCAATAAAAACATATCCTCAGGTGAGGATTAAAAAATTAATAAAACCAATTATCAGTGAATACAGTTGCTTGAGGTGGGTTGAGCAACGTATTTCACAATAGCTTAGCATTCAGTAGTTGATTTCTATGAACTTTGACAATTCTCACCCACTACTCCTGAACTCCTTCGTCATGTGTTATATAAGCATGAGGAGGGAAAGAACATGAACCCATCTTTGTTTTTTCTCCTCTTCCTGAACCCAGTTAATTCTGTCAGTTTGGTCAGAAAATCCCTAATGACAACAAAAGCTTGGCAGTTACTAAGAGCAGTTCTTTTGTATGATTTAAAAAAAATTACAACGTGTTTAAAGATATGGAAACTTGATGGCATTCTCATTCCCCAGTGGTGACTCTGTGACTGGGTGTTCAGGATGGAGTGCTTGCTGACCCCTAGAACAGCTATTGTGCTTGGTTAATACTGTGTTTCCGTCTGTAGTTTATCATTTGGGGTGCTGATCCAAAATAAACTATCCGGTGTATCCAGCCAGTCCAGGACATACCCACTTAGCAACAAAACTATGGCTAAGGATTTCCTTGTGCTTAAACTACTAGAGTTTTAGGTTTTATTTATTTTTATGTTTAGGGGTTTTTGTCTAGTGAAAAACATTACTTTTAGTATTTTTTTTTGTTATTTCATTTTGTTTACTGTTGTTATATCCAGTTATGTGTAACATTTTATTTATACTTCTCTGCAACATTTATCACATTTTGCCTTTAGTAATTTTTACTTTATAAATTGGTCTTTTTTTGTGGGGTGCTTGTCTTCCTTTTTCTTCTTTTTTAAAAGTATATTTTTATTGATTTCAGAGAGGAAGGGAGAGGAAGAAAGAGATAGAAACATCAATGATGAGAATCATCAGTCAGATGCCTCCTGCACACTCCCTACTTGGTATTCAGCTCTCAAGCAACCAGGGCATAGGCGCTGACCGGGAATTGAATCAATCGTGACCTCCTTACTGGTTCCTAGGTCAACACTCAGCTACTGAGCCACACTGGCTGGGCTTCCTTTTCCTTCTTAACTGGACAACTTGAGGACAAAATCTGTATATCAAACATTTTAAATATCCCATATACTTTGCACACAGGAGAGAGTTCTTTGTTGTTGAAAAGGGGGACATATGGTTTTTAAGAGTAAACAAAATTGTTTTCTATCACTTTTGTTAGGAATTGATAAAAGCCTACACACTGGGTTGGTAAGGCAAGAATTTTCTTTACTTACAGAAGAATGTTCTAATCCATTATTGACTCCTCATAATGAGATTAAATTTTTATGTCACTGACTGCTCATATTTGCCCTGGCCGGTTTGGCTCAGTGGATAGAGAGTTGGCCTGCGGACTGAAGGGTCCCAGGTTCTATTCCGGTCAAGGGCATGTATTGTGGCTGCAGGCACATTCCCAGTAGGGTATGTGCAGGAGGCAGCTGATGGATGTTTCTCTCTCATGGATGTTTCTAACTTTCTACCCCTCCCCCTTCCTCTCTGTAAAACAATCAATAAAATATATGTTTTTAAAAACTCATATTTAAGCCATGTGTTTAAGTTGATAATAGTTTAAGAATTGTTTTTTTAAATGACAGACTGTTCTGACAGCAAATTTAGCTGAAAAAGAAAAACAAAGATCCTACATATGTAATTTATGTGATAATCTTCAGTATATGGAGAGAGTGACCATATCCCACTTAGTCAAAAGGCAAACATAATGGTGTTGAACAAGGTCCCTTTATCCAAATATTTGCAAAAACTCTTAATCTAGAACTATTATCAACTTTCAAAAATGTTTAGGAAGAGAGGAAGAGAGGGAGGGAGGAAAGGAGGGAGAGAGGGAGGGAAGGAGGGAGGGAGAGAGAGAAAGAGAGATCAGTGATGAGAGAAAATCATTGATTGGCTGCCTCTTGCACACCCCACACTGGGGAATGAGCCTGCAAACCCAGGCATGTACCCTAACCAGGAATCGAACCGTGACTTCCTGGTTCATAGGTCGATGCTCAACCACTGAGCCATGCTAGCTGGGCTAATCCATTTTTCTTTATTATTTTATGGCATGTATTTTAAAATTAACTTTAATATTACTTATTGTAGAATATATGCTTATTATTAAAAAGTTCAAACATTATAGAAAGTTAACTTCAAAAATAGAAATCCCAATACAAATATAACTATTACTAGAGGCCCGGTGCACAAAAATTTGTGCACTCGGGGCGGGGGGGCATCCCCTCAGCTTGGCCTGTGCCCTCTTGCAATCTGGGACCCCTCGGGGGATATCCACCTGCTGGCTTAGGCCCACTCCCCCGGGGGATCGGGCCTAAGCTGGCAGTCAGACATCCCTCTGGCAGCCCAGGAGCCCTCGGGGAATGTCCACTTGCCAGCGGGGAGCAGGCCTAAGCTGCAGTTGGACATCCTTAGCGCTACTGAGGAGGCAAGAGAGACTCCTGCCACCACTGCTGTACTGGCAGCCATCAGCCTGGCTTGTGGCTGAGCAGAGCTCCCCTGTGGGAGCACACTGACCACCAGGGGGCAGCTCCTGCATTGAACGTCTGCCCCCTGGTGGTCAGTGTGTGTCATAGTGACCAGTCATTCCCAGTCCTTCTGCTGTTAGGGTCAATTTGCATATTACCCTTTTGTTATATAGAATAGAGGCCTGGTGCACGGGTGGGGGCCGGCTGGTTTGCCCTAAAGGGTGTCCCAGATCAGGGTGGGGATCCCACTGTGGTGCCTGGCCAGCCTGGGTGAGGGGTTGATGGCTATCTGCAGGCTGGCCAAGCCCCCCAGCGGGGACCCTCACCCTATGAGGGTGTGGCCAGCCTGGGTGAGGGGCTGAGGGCTGTTTGCAGGCTGGCCACAGCCCCTTCAGGGTGGAGGTCCCTCTGGGGTGCCTGGCCAGCGTGGGTGAAGGGCTGATGGCTGTTTGCAGGCTGTCCACAGCCCCTTCAGGATGGGGGGTCCCACTGGGGTACCTGGCTAGCCTGGGTGAGGGGCTGATGGCCATTTTCAGGCTGGCCACTCCCCTCAGCAACCCAAGCTCCCAGCCTCTCCTTTTTTTCTTTTTTTTTTCTGGGATTTATTTATCTTCTATAATTGAAACTTCGTAGACTTGAGTGGAGCTGAGGGCCATCCAGGGCGGGCGGGAAGCTTGGCTTCCTCCATTGCCAGGGGCAACCCAAGCCTCCTGCTCACTCCAGCTCTGTGGCCACCGCCATCTTAGTTGGGTTAATTTGCATACTCGCTCCTGATTGGCTTTGTGGGTGTGGCTTGAGCATAGCAGAGGGATGGTTAATTTGCATGTTTCTCTTTTATTATATAGGATGAGCAATTGTCCTATTTTCTTGAGCACTTTATGAACATACTAACTATGTATAATTTTTTAAATATAACAGAACTTGATTTTATCATTTAGCAACTCGGATATCCTTGGTTTCATCATTATTAGTCCTTTTATGATGATTTAAAAACTCCGGTAGGGTTTTTCCCCCCCAAAAAACTAGTCTTTACTATTTCAGCAGAGACAAAGGTGCAATATAAATTATTCCTAGCCAGCCTGTTTCTTCTTGTGAAAATTGCCTTTCTCATTGCCTCTGCTGTAGTGAAAATGAAATTAAAGTCTTGTCTTTCTATTTTTTTCTTCCTATAAGCGGTCAAGACCGTTCTGTTGCCAACAGTCTTCTCTGCTTTGTGTTTTGAAGTGAGCAGAAGGAACATTGTTTCACATTAAGCAATACTTTCTTTTTAGGGGAGAGAGAAGTACTAGTAAATGGAATTGACTCATAAAAACAGATATGGCGTGGAAAAATAATATAAACCTCAACAACAAAAGGAAAAGAAAACTATATAATTCAAAGTAATTTTTCAGATGCAGCATCTCCCACTTTTGGTATTAGTTCAATAAAGGTTTATAAATACACATATTTAAGGTACGGCAATTTCCACAGGGAAATTTGCTGGTAGTTGTGTTCCTTATACAAACATTTAAAAATGCAAACCTAAGATGTTTAAAACTTTTTGCAAAAACTTTTTAAATAAAAAAGTTGAAAATCTTGCATATACTTTAGCAGTTTGAGGGAACATTCAAAAGAGAAACTCTTTTTAAATTCATTTTTAAAATATTTACTTTATAAATGACCCATAACTAGTTTTACCATGTAAGATTAGTACTTAAAGAAGACTACCAAGGCCAAAACCGGTTTGGCTCAGTGGATAGAGCCTCAGCCTGGGGACTGAAGGGTCCCAGGTTCGATTCCGGTCAAGGGCATGTACCTTGGTTGCGGGCACATCCCCAGTGGGAGATGTGCAGGAAGCAGCTGATCGGTTTCTCTCATCGATGTTTCTGGCTCTCTGTCTCTCCCCCTTCCTCTCTGTAAAAAATCAATAAAATATATTTAAAAAAAAAAAAAAAAAAAAAGAAGACTACCAAGGAGAAATTATATAGTAAACAGTCCCAAGACCAAAATTGTTTCAATCTAGCTTGTTCTATTTTTATATATATAAAAGTGTAAAAACTAATATTTGTATAAAAGTAATAGGTATCTGTGTTAGAATTTGATTGAGGCCTAAAACATATCTTTTTTGCCAATTTACATAAATTTATTGTAAAAAGCCATAATTTTAAAATACTAAAATTTTAACTGCTGGGGACAAATTTAGAACTACCTAATTTCTGGTATATTTAGACCTGTTCCACTATAGCTCAGAGGCTTAAAAGGAAACGAGTTCTCCTTGTCATCCTAATAGTAATTTGAGATCCTCAAAAAGGATATATAACTCCTACTTTTATTGACGTGAATGGGCCTTGGATTGAAATGGAGAAGGAACGATGGGTAATAAAGTGAATTGAAAATCTCAGAACCAACACAAACCACAGCTGTTTTGTCTTGTTTTCTTAAACCCGAAAATGTTGAAATCATATCTATAAACACAGGTACTGCTTCTGAGGACATGCTTGGTTTTCTTGCTGGGGATTTGTTTTCCTCCTGATGACTAACAAGAAGAAAGGAGCTAACTTCACAGAGTTAAATGATGAGGCAGAAATGGGAAATTAAGTATGACTTTGGAAATGCTGGTACAGCAAATTCAGAGAACTATAACTCAACATTTTTGTTAGATCTGAGGTGCTGGTGATTCTCCTGTAACTCCTCACTGTTATAACTTTAAAAATCACTCCTCCCATGTCTTAAGACAAAAAAATGTATAAAGAGACAAGGATTTCCTGCTTTAAAGAAAAGATAATAATAATAATATCCTGCATTTGTTGAGGCAGGAGATCAAGATTGGGTGGGCTTATATACATATCATTTTTCACCCATTAAAGTAGCAAAGATTGTTTTAAATAAGATTACTTGATGTTGGCAAGTGTACTAACATGAACATACGTATACACTCTGGTGGGAACATAAAATGGCACAGTCCTTTTAAGAACTTGCAGTATTTATCATGAGCCATAAATATTCCTTGAATCCAATAGTTTCTCACCAAAAAAAAATAAATTTTTTTCATTATCATATTAAAGTAAGTGCCCAATAATTAGGGGGTGCCTAAATAAATAATGGTAAATACATAATAGAATGCTGTCTAGATCTTTTTAAATAACTAGAGGCCCAGTGCACAAAATTTGTGCACTGGCAGTGGGGAGGGGGGTTCCCTCAGCCTGGCTTGCACCCTCTCGCAGTCTGGGACTCCTCGCTCCTTACCACCCACCTGCTTGCTGCTCCTGTTTGGCTCACTGCTCCTTAGCACTGCTGCAGGGGCAGGAGAGGCTCCCGCCACCGCCACTGCACTCGCCAACCATGAGCCTGGCTTCTGACCACTAGGGGGCAGCTCTTGCATTGAGCATCTGCCCTCTGGTGGTCAGTGCACATCATAACAACTGGTCGTTCTGGTTGTTCTGCCATAACGGTCGTTTAGGCTTTTATATATAGACTAGAGGCCCGGTGCACAAAAATTTGTGCACTCGGGGGGGAGGGGGGGTCCCTAAGCCCAGCCTGTGCCCTCTCGCAGTCTGGGACCCCTCGGGAGATAACGACCTGCTGGCTTAGGCCCGCTCCCGGGTGGCAGAGAGCAGGCCTAATCCCTAGGTGCAGCCCCTGGTCGGGCTCAGAACAGGGCCAATTGGGGAATTGGGGCGCTGCCCCCTGTCATGCACAGAGCAGGGCAGATTGGGAGGTTGCAATGCCATCCTCAGTCACGCTCAGGGTAGGGCCGATTGGGGGGTTGGGGCACCGCCCCCTGTCACACTCAAGGCAGAGTCGATGGGGAGGTTGTGGCGCCACCCCCTGTCACGCACAGAGCAGGGCCAATCAGGGGGTTGGGGAGCTCCCCCCTGTCACTCACAGAGCAGGGCCCATCAGGGGGTTGGGGAGCTCCCCCCTGTCATGCACAGAGCAGGGCCCATCGGGGGGTAGGGGAGCTCCCCCGTCACGCACAGAGCAGGGCGGATCAGGGGGTTGGGGCGCCGCCACTCTCACACTCAGGGCAGGGCCGATGGGGAGGTTATGGCTCTACCCCGTCACACACAGAGTAGGGCCCGTGGGGTGGGGGGGTTGGGGCGCTGCACCCTGTCACAGAGCCGCAGGGCGATCAGGGGGTTGGGGAGCTCCCCCCATCAGGCACAGAGCAGGGCCGATCAGGGGGTTGGGGCGCCTTCCCCTGTCAGGAACAGAGCAGGGCAGATAGGGAGGTTGTGGCCCCACCCCCTGTCACACACAGAGCCACAGGGCGATCAGGGGGTTTGGGCACTGCCCACTGTCATGCTGATCCTGGTGCCGGGAGACTTCGTGGCTCTGCTGATCCCGGTGATGGGAGGCATATTACCCTTTTACTATATATAGAATAGAGGCCTGGTGCATGGGTGGGGGCTGGCTGGTTTGCCCTGAACGGTGTCCCGGATCAGGGTGGGGGTCCCCACTGGGGTGCCTGGCCAGCCTGGATGAGGGGATAATGGCTGTTTGCAGCTGGTCACACACCCTTCAGGGTGGGGGTCCCCACTGGGGTGCCTGGCCAGTCTGGGTGAGGGACTGAGGGCTGTTTTCAGGCTGCAACTGAAGCTCCCAACTGCTCCTTTTTTTCTTTTTTATTCTGAGCCAGCTTTAGCTCTGAGGCTCCAGCTCTTAGGCCTCCACTCCTGAAAGTAGGTATCTGGTTTGTTTAGGTTCTACAATCGAAACTCTGTATCAACTCCAGGTCTGAGATCCCGGCTAGCTGAAAGCTGGTTGCTGGGGTTTTGTTTAGCTTCTATTTTTGTAACTATGTTTCAAACTGCCAGCTCAGAGGCCTGCAGTGGCAGGCGGAGAACGTTGGAGTCCTCCGTCACTGAAGCAAGCAAGCCTCATGTTAGTTTCAAGCTGCCTGGCTGCCGGCCGCCATCTTGCCTGGCAGTTAATTTGCATATCGCCCTGATTTATTCTGGGATTTATTTACCTTCTATGGCTGTCACTGGAACTGAGAGCCGGCTTTAGCTCTGAGGCTCGGCTCCAGCTCTGAGACCTCGGTTGCTGAAAGCAGGTATCTGGGTTTGTTTGGCTTCTATAATTGAAACACTGTTGCAGCTCCAGCTCCGAGGCCAGCTGGCTGAAAGCAGGTTTCTGGGGTTTGTTTAGCTTCTATAATTGCAACATTGTTTCTTAGAGTGCAGCTCAAAGGCCGGCAGCGGCAGGCGGGGAACCTTGGCTTCCTCCATCACTGAAGCAAGCAAGCCTCCTGTTCGCTTCAGCTGCCTGGCTGCTGGCCGCCATCTTGGTTGGCAGTTAATTTGCATATCACCCTGATTAGCCAGTGGGAAGTGTGTCAGAGGTATGGTTAATTACATGTTTGTCTATTATTAGATAGGATACTATATCATTTACTTTATTTAAAAAATGTTCATGCAGTACAGTTGGTTTTCACTTCTTATGTTATGCAGTTCTGTGAATTTTAACACATGTATAAATTCTTATGTGTATCGCCACAGTCAGAATACAGGACAGTTCCATACTCCAAGTAATCATCACATCCTCCTCATCCCTAACCCCTGGCAACCGCTGATCTGTTCATCGTATAGTTTGTCTTTTCTATAATGGGATCGCGCAGTATGTAACATTTTGACACTGGCTGCTTTTACTCAGCATAATGCCTTTGAGATTTATCCAAGTCGCCGAGTATATCAGTAGTTCATTCCTTTTTATTGCCAAGTAGTATTCTATGCTGTGGCTATTCTGCAGTGTATCAATTCACCCACTGAAGGAAATTTGGGTTGTTTCCAGTTCCCAGGACACTTACAAAAAGAACTGCTAAAACATTAATGTACAGGCTTTAATGTAAACATAAGTTTTTGTTTCTCTGGAATATAATTTACATATTAATTACATTCTTTTCTTTCTTCTTCTTTTTTTTTTTTTTTTTGCATGTTTTGTTCACAGATGTATTAGCTTAAGTTTCTCAAACAGTTCCTGGCACAAACAAGGCTCAACAGATTGGTGAATATGCAATGTTACTTTAAAATGGAAAGGTAGCTCTAGTTGGTTTGGCTCAGTGGATAGAGCATCAGCCTGCGGACTGAAGGGTCCCAGGTTCGATTCCTGGTCAGGGCACATGCCTAGGTTGTTGCCGGGGTCCAACCCCAGCGGGTCCAGGGGTCCCCAAAGGTGTGGACGGAGTCGGCGAAGAAGGAATGACACGGAGGCAGCGTTCAGTTGATCAGCAGCCTAGCCAGGATCTCTAGCCAAGTTCTGGTCAGGATCTCCAGTGAAGTTCTGGTCAGGATCTCCAGCCAGGTTCTGTGTCCATGTTGTCTTGCTAGGTTCTCCAGGTTCTCCAGCCAGGTTCTGTAGCCATGTTCCCTCGCTAGGTTCTCCAGCCAGGTTCTGTCCAGGTTCTCCAGCCAGGTTCAGTCACCAGGTTCTAGTCAGGTTCTCTTGCCAATTTCTGTAGTCAGGTTCAGTCCAGGATCTTTTGCTATGTTCTCTCGCTAGGTTCTGTCTCTAGGTTCTGAGGCCAGTTTCTGTCCAGGATCTTTTGCCATGTTCTCTCCAGCGAAGTTCTTCTGTCTCTAGAGAACGTTCTGTGTAGGTTCTGTGCCTAGGTTCTGTCTCTCTCTCTATCTCTTGCTGTCTTGTTACATCTGTATTTATACCAGTTGATTCAATCCTATCAATCTCTATTACAAAGGTTAGGGCGTTTCTTATCTCCATTCCAGGGAGTAAAGATTATGTAGCTTAAGCATGATTGTTCATAGTTAAAGTGATTAATTACCCGCCTGGCACTTAGTTAAGAGGTTTTATTCCCTCCCTAACTTCAGGGGAAAATCCCTATCTGGGGAAACAACCTTTCTCAGAGACCTTGGTTAAAACACATAGTGCCAAGAAGTTGAGCAAACATATTAAGAACAGTATGCCATATATGCCAGGTCCTTTGAAACAGCAAGGATGGACCGGCTCCCGGCAGGTTGTGGGCTTGCTCCCTAGTGGGTTGTGCAGGAGGTAGCTAATCAGATAGCTCTCATCATTGATGTTTCTATTTCTCTCCCTCTCCCTTCCTCTCTGAAATCAATAAAAATATTTTTTTTTTAAAAAAGGAAAGGTATACAATGGGAGAAAAAAAGGGGACACATGTAATACTTTCAACAATAAAAATTTAAAAAATAAAATAGAAAGGTATAGTGCAACCAGGATTATTCTGAACACATTGAGGGTTTACATCTGCAAACCCTAGACTGCAGTCTACTCAGACCCCAAATGGTAGGAGACTTGAGTTGAAAGACACCTGTGAGTTGAGAACATAAAGGACTTTTTTCTGAAAGTATTTCCTCACTAATGTTTTTAGTGGCCATTTATCAGATTCCTGATTTGAGAATCTTGGGATGTGGTTAAGGAGAAACCTCATGGGAGAATACTTTAACAGTGATGTCAACATAACTCATTTGTGAGCAAAATGAAAAGCCAACTTTTCCTCCCTAAGGATAACCTAGAAACAAACTTGTTTGCAAAAGCAAGGGAATAATTGGCACCATTCTCTCCACATTGTCCAATTTATTTAGTTTCACTTAAACTCACAGTAAAGGTCATTGGATATGATAAGAAAAAGATAAGTTTGGGGTAAAGAGGAAAATAATGATTCTGTGAGAGATTGTGTTCATAAGAGAAGGTGATTGATTTACTGGAATATTTGTATTAACAACCATAGCCTATATCTGACTATGAAGTATCTTTTGAATAATCTTTTATTTATAATTATTTGCTGACTAATGTCCCAAACCAGAATAGCAGTGCACCTCGTTAAAATACAGAGACCCCCCCCCCCCCAATAAACCCTATTCTTTAGAGGATGGAATTCCATAAGGATCAGTTGGCTCCTGGATCCCATCCAGTGCATTATAGCTTTGAAGGCTAGCAAGATTTCACTTTAAGGTGGTTCCATGTTTAAAGTTTGAGCAAGGTTTCGAGATAAGTTTTCTTCATTTTTTAAATGTTTCTTTTGGTATAAATGATATGGACTCATAAAAATTTCAAATTACATGAAGATATACAGAACTACATGAAGAAAAAAAGGCATTCCTACACCTATATATGAGCACTATTGATATTTTGATGAAAAATCCTTCCAGATATCTTCCCAGGTAGTTGTACAGTACACATATGTGTTTTTGTTACTCTAAATAGAAAGGGCTACAGTGATGCTTTTAGGATGGAGACAGCCCCCTTCACTTTTAATAAGAGTGGTTAGTACATAGAAGAAAGAAAATTAACTTCTATACCTAAAACACTGCAGACATCAGTGTCTAATTAAACATTTTTAAGATGATCTTTTTCAGGAAAAATGAAATAATTCTGAAATATATTGAGGGTTCTGAGTGCACATGGGGGTATAGAGGCTTTGCTTATTCATCCAAGTATCCAGGTTAAAGCACTGTGGCAACTTGGAAGGTCTAAGTATAGGACTAAAACAGCACCATTAACTCTCCATCTTCCCATATCTCAGGCAAATTAGAAATAGATGTCTATTCATAGTTCTTTAGCCATTATAGATGGCCAGGTGGATGGGGTGGGTATCATTGTCGTCAACTCAAATGAAATTCATAGCTCTCTGAAAAAAGCCCAGTGCACGAATACTAGAGGCCCAGTGTATGAATTCGTGCACAGGTGGAGTCCAGCCGGAGGGGGGCGGGGGAGCTGCAGGAGATTGGCCAGCTGGCCCCGCCCCTGATTGGGCTGGTTGGCCGGCCGCAGTGCGGATCATAGCAACTGGTCATTCCTGTCCTGTCGTTCCGGTCACTTGGCTTTTATATGTATAGATGTGTGCAGTAATCAGTTCAATGATACTTTGTGATTGAATGAACTTCTGAGGAGATCATGAAGGATCCTTTCCTAACCACTATAATATTCAAGATTAGTCATTTAGAATGTCTTTAAGTTCCCTCAGTTGGTAGCCCAATAGTTGGTATACTGCCTTAAATAGTTCAAAAGGCAAGTCTCTGCCATTGGCAGTGACTGGAAACTGTAGGAATTTCTGCCAAAGTTCTCGTGATCTAATCCTCTCTTGGAAGTACAAAGCTAAAGCATGCATTGAAATGCCTGAGTCAGCCACTCAAGGGATATACTGGCTGCAACCCTGCTCATTTTTCTGGGATGAAAAAATCTGCTTGGTGACCTGAGACAGCTAGCTAGCTTTAACTCTCTCCACCTAGAAATACATGTATTATAACTGCATAGAAAACGCGCGCGCACACACACACACACACATATACAAACACACATAAACTATATCTAAATGTTGGCATAATTGAAAAAGAACCCTTTATGATCTCTTATATTTTCTAGAGTTATGCTTAATTTCAGCAGATCTTGTTTAGTAACTTACAAGAAAATAACTTCACCTCTTCTATTGATTGCTGTTTAAAAATTTTAACTTCTCCAACTTTCTAATTTGGGGAAGGAAAAGAAAGCCACCTACTATTTATTGAATGTTTAATATATGCCTGGAATTGTTACTTGTTTAGTGTTAACTCCTATTTTATAGACAAGGACCTCAGAACAGGCAAGTGAGGTCACATAGCTCTGAGGTGGCAAGCATAGTTAGTATTTGAACCAGGTCTGTATGTTCCCAGACGCCTCTCTACCACCTCATCATGCTATAAAATGAACTGTAGAATGTTAATATAAAAAACCATTATTAATATTATTAAGTAAAAAATACAAGGTGCAGAACAGTAAGCATAATATACTGCCGCTATGTGAAATGTGAGTGTATACATATATTCACGTGTGTGTGTCTGTAGTACATATGCTTAGAACATCTAGTATATCTCTGGAATACCATACAATGGTTCGACCCTGGGAGGGGGAACTGTGTTGCTAGAAAGCTAGACTTTTCATTATAAAATCTTTTATACAGTTGAATTTTGTCATATATGCATACATTTGATTATTTTTTAGATTTAGTAGTTTATTAGTAAAGTTTCATAAGCATAAAGCTTCTAATGCTATAAAATGTTAATTGCTAGCTCTTATGATACTGATAAGCATTGATAATGATCATATCTTTCTAGTTTTTAATTCCCATCATCTACTCTAATGACCTACCACTTTGGAATTTGAAAGGGAGATAAAATATTGATATAACATATAATTGATGTTAGCAGAAATAATGGTGACTGATTCTTCTACGTTCAACTATTTACATTTTTAGTGCTATTTAAGATTTTAATAATCTTTGGTTTATCTATTTTTTGAAATAAGAACATCATGCCTCAAATACAGTAGTTGCCAGTCATGATTGAGGTAAAAGAAATCTATGTATATAAAAGGCTAATATGCAAAGTGTCCGACCGTCCAACCGGTCACTATGACAGGCATTGACCGCCAGAGGGGCAGACACTCAACACAGGAGCTGCTGTGACACGCACCGGCCATTTACAGAGAAATGGCACTGCGGACCTGGCACCCACAAAACAATACTCGGCTTCCCCCAAGTGGGACACAGGCCCCACCACCACCCCGGAGTGACAGCCCACCAAATTGCAGCCCATGCTGCCAAGATCCCATGGTGCAAAATGCAGCCCACAGCCCAGCCCAGGCCAGAAATGGTCATTGTGGGTGCTGGGTAATGAGTCATGTAACAAAGCCCGGCTTCCCCTCCCTAGCGACTAGCCTCTTTGGAGTTTCTTCAGCCCAGGAACATGACTTACTTTATACCCAGGTGCATACATTTCACACTTTAACCAAATGTCTGCGAAGCATTTTCCCAGTGCCTCATCTCATTTGATCCTCACAGAAGTCCTGGAGTAGGTAGATAGGAGACTCAGTGGAATCCTGTTTTCTTTTCATTAGTCGGAAAAAGGAGATTTAGAAAGCTTAGAAACTTAACTGAAAAGACGTAAGAAATGGTGGACCTTGAAAATGACTTCAGGTTTTCTCACTGTGCAGAATATAGTCAAACACTGCTGCAGTTAAATATTTTACCCTTTGTTCTCCCTATGTGATCTACAATAATAATCTGCTTCATGTTGATATTTACTGCTGTGTTGCTGACAATTACCTGAAAGAGAAGTTGGGGTGCTTCACTGGGCTGGAAAAAGTTTAGCTAAATCAGAAAGCAGGTCTAATTAAGTAAGCTTATCTATGTGTATAAAGCTCTCTCTGGTGCCAATCTCATGCGTGTGTTTTGATCTGTCATTGTTGATCGTGAATTTGATTGACACTTTTATTATAGAAAAAGGGTGAATAGCGCTATTAAAATATTTCTTCTAATTAATTTCCTTTCAGTGTGCACGAATTCATGCCCTGGGCCTCTAGTATTATATGTTTCCTAAAATTGAACTTAAACGAAAAAAGTTTCCCATCTATTAAAAGCTATATTTTAATTTGGGGCTACCATTTATGGAAATACCTTACCTTGAATATGCTAATTTTTGTACTTGTTTTCAAAATTGTAATGATCTGTTTACACAGTTGTCTTCCTTAGTAGACTGGTAATTCCTTGAGGGCAGGGTCCATGCCTCATTTGTTCTTGTTTCTCAGGACCTTGCCTAGTGCTTGACACTTAGTAGGTAGCTAAGAATGTTGATTGAATTGAATCAAATTGAACTAGAGATACTTAGCTTTAGTCCAATGAAGAGAGCGAGAAATCATCTCACTCTTCACATAGTTGAAGGTGTTCTCTCATGTGGAAGAGAGTGCTCTATATGGCTTCAGTAAACAGAAAAAACAATGAGTGAAAGTTTCAAGATGTTTCTAAATGTTGACTCATCTAAATGTAGGTGGCGCTGTCTCAGGAGGTACTGAATCTATCACCAGGAGATTCATTCATGGCTGGTCAACTCCCAAGACAATTTAAGAATTTAATTATTCATTTGTTTCTTCACTCATATATTGAAACATTTGCTGAACAGACACTGTTCTAGATATTGGATGCCAAGATTGAATAAATCATAATCCTTGCTTGGGGAATTCAACAGCCAGCAGGGGAACAGAAGTTTAAGCAAAGGATTACAACCCAGGGTTCTAAGAGGATGTTGTTGTAGAGGTGTAATGGTAATACCCTGGAGAGAGGAGACAGAAAATGCTGCTGAGGTGACTCTTGAATAGAGTTGATCAGGCAGACCAAGGGGGGAAGGAGTGTCCTAAGAAGACAGAACAATACATACATAAACTCAGAAGTTAAAGTTATTAAAATAGAGTAATGCTATTTCATTTGTATTGCATGCCCTTAAAGGACCCTCCAATACTAAGATTCTGTGTGCTGGCTCTTTAAATTAGTGTTTGTTTGTTTTTTTTGTTTTTTTGTGTTTTTTTAAAATATATTTTATTGATTTTTTACAGAGAGGAAGGGAGAGAGATAGAGAGTTAGAAACATCGATGAGAGAGAAACATCGATCAGCTGCCTCCTGCACATCTCCTGGGGATATGCCCGCAACCCAGGTACATGCCCTTGACCGGAATCAAACCTGGGACCTTTCAGTCCGCAGGCCGACGCTCTAGCCACTGAGCCAAACCGGTTTCGGCTAAATTAGTGTTTTTGGCTTTTTTTTTTACTTTATGCTAGATATTGCATGAATGTATGCATTTTAGTTGTTATTTTTTATAGGAAGCAAAAATACTAACCTCCTTCTTTGATTTTTGTTCATAGTCAAATTCATCCGAGAAGTAACGCCATATATCAAGAAGCCATCATTAGTATCAGATCTGCCATGGGAAGGTGCAGCTCCCCAATCACCAAGCTTTAGTGGCAGTGAAGACTCTGGTTCTCCAAAACACCAGAACAGCACCAAGGACAGGAAGGTCATTCCTCTCAAAATGTGCTTTGCTGCTAGAAACCTAAGCATGCCGGATCTGGAGAACAGGTGAGCTGTACCTAAGCAGAACATCGTACTTAAAGACAAGTTGCAATATCATTCTGCAGTAACATGACTGACTAAATTTCACAGAGGGAAACATCAGTCTGAGATAAGAGAATAGTTTTTGGCATTCCATATTTAAATTACTTCATACATATGTGTACAGTACATATATAGAAAATTTGGGGGCAAACAGACAAGAAACTTAATGGTGGATACTCCTGGGGAGTGAAATGGGATTGGAAGGAAAGAAGGTACTTATGGTCTTCGTTTTTACCTTTCTGGAATGTTAGTATTACTTTTTTCACTATGAACGTTACTTTGTAATTGAAATAATTTTACTAAAATAATTTTTTTAATGTTTGTTTAGGTGTAAATTCCTTATACTGTTGGTGTGTAAAGAGTCAGAGATCTGCATTGTAGACCTGACTATCAACTAATAATGTGACCCTGGCAAGTTAGCTTCTCTTGACCTTAGTTTCCTTGTTTGTAAAATGGGAGAGTTGAATTGGATAATTTCTAATGTCCCTCCTAGTTCTATAAACATTTGGTTTCTATGAGTTTGTCTTCGTTAACTCCATGAAGTGGTACTGGTAAACCTAGTGTTAGGTTAGGGATTAGTGGGGAGGGGTGGGAGGTAAACTTGTCCAAATACATAGTTAAGGACAAACTTTTTATTATGAGCTTTCACTTTTATGGCCTCCTCCAGTCTGAATGCAGGGCCAGGTACCTGATCAGATGGAATGGATCATAGAAGACAGCAAGTAGCTGAGTGACTTTCTTGGGCATTTTAGACCACAGGGACATTAAAGCTCCTGCTCTATAGCATGTGGTATGGTATGCCCTAACGGACTGAGCTCTGCGATCAGACAGACCTTGATTTGAATCCCACCTAGGTACCTGCGCAAAGGAAGGGTCTGAGCAAGTCCCTTCATCTCCATAAACTGCCATATCTTCATCTGTTAAAAAACACCCCCAAAAACGTAATAATTAACTCATTGTGAAGATTAAATATGAAGCCCTTTGCATAGAGTCAAGCACATAGTAGATCCTTTAAAAATAGTAGCTTTAAAAAGTATTTAAAATGTCTACACACTTTTAAAATTATATTCTGATGCCGAAACCGGTTTGGCTCAATGGATAGAGTGTCGGCCTGCGGACTGAAAGGTCCCAGGTTCGATTCCGGTCAAGGGCATGTACCTTGGTTGCGGGCACATCCCCAGTGGGATATGTGCAGGAGGCAGCTGATCGATGTTTCTCTCTCATCGATGTTTCTAACTATCTCTCTCCCTTCCTCTCTGTAAAAAATCAATAAAATATATTTTTTTTAAAAATTATATTCTGATATATTTGTATTGTTTTTGTTGCTTTTTTAAATGTTTTAAATTTTTATTTATTTCAGAGAGAAAGGAAGAGGGAGAGATAGAAACATCAATGATGAGAGAGAATCATTGATTGTCTGCCTCCTACATACCCCCTACTGGGAATCGAGCCCACAACCCAGTCATGAACCCCTGGATTGAACCCAGGACCCTTTAAATAAGTCCCTTAATTTCTCTGTCCTCTTGTTTGTATTTTTCTGTTTGTAAAATGGACTAATACCTGCTCAACTATATTCTTTAGAACTACTTCAATGATAAATAAGGTAATATCTATAAAATCAACTGGACCTTTTGATCCTTAAATTTATCTCCACTTGGTCAAAGGAAGTGTCATGGCAGGTGACACAGTTTCAACATTTAAAACCATGCAAAAAATCACAATTTCTATAGGAACAGCAAAAATAAGTTTCATCAGGACATCTGTCATCAAGACACTTATCAAATTGCAGCTTTATTTAGCTGACTGTTTCTGTTTGAAAATCTTTATCTTCCATAGTCTTTTGTAAAACCCTGAGCAAGAAATAGGCTTAGATGTTCTCTAATCTGGAAAATACTTTGGAATCTGTTTTTAAGCTGTAGGTAGGTAGGCATGTGGTTTCTCATCATCCCATCATTCTTCACTTCCCCCTAATATTTTATTATGAAAATCTTTCAACACATGGCAAAGTTGAGAGGATTTTATAGTCACTGCCCATTTTTCCACCACCTAGCTTCTGCCATTAACATTTTACTCTATGTTTTATCACAGTTTTTATAAAATGCATTTTAGAGTGAATTGCAGACATTAAATACTTAAGCATGCATATAAATAACTAGAATTCAGTGTTTTTTATAGTTTTTCCCCCTTTTGGGTCAATATTTACATACAATAAAATGCATAAATCTTAAGTTTTGACAAATGCATACAATTATATAGCGCAAGCCTAACAAGATACAGAACATTACCATCATCCTGGAAAGTTTTCTTGTGCCCCTTCTCAGTCAGTTCTCTCTCCCACCTCCCAAGGCAACTACTGTTCTGATTTTCTAGCTTAGTTCTAACTATCCTACAACTTTATATAAGTGTATTTTTTTGTGATGTGATAGAATTATTTTGCTTTGCATAAGGTTTTTGAGACTCGTCCATCTTGTTGCATATATTGATAGTTCTTTCTCTCTGTTGCTGAGTAGTATTGTGTTGTATGAATGTATCACACTTTATCTTTATTTTTGGGTTGATGGATACCTGAGCTATTTCCAGTTTGGAGGTGATATTAAAAAAGTTACCGTGAACATATATTTTTTTAATCCTTACCCGAGGATATTTTTTTCATTGATTTCTAGAGAGAGTAGAAAGGAGGGAGGAGGGAGAGAGAAAGAGACCCTTTGGTCTGTGGGCTGACACTCTAACCACTGAGCAAAACCAGTCAGGGCTATTGTGAATATTTTTCTATAACTCTTGTTGTGGGCATACACTTTCATTTCTCTTGGGTAAATTCTTAGAAGTGGAATTGCTGGGTCATGGGGTAGGTATATGTTTAGTTTTTTAAAAAACTGCCAGACTTTTTCCCAAAGTGGTTGTGCCATTTTACATTCCCACCACCAGTGTAGGAGAGTTTCTGTTGCTTCTCATCCTTGCCAGCATTGGTGATGTCACTCTTCAATATTAACTATTCTGGTGGGTATGTAGGAATCTCTTTGTGGTTCATCTTTTACCTTCTAAATGAAAAAGGTATTTGACACAAGAGGGAAGCATCCTTGTCTTCTGTTTTACTACTCTTATTTAGTTTCATATTCACTATCCAGAGCTGGAAAAAAAAAAGTGCTGACGGTCAGAATGAGTACATAAGGAGGAGGAAGTGTATTCTCTTCTCCACCTTGAGTTCTCAAGACCTCGCTAGATGCTTCTGATAGTTATAAACAGTTAATTCTGGAAAGTGAAAGCTAAATAAATAATGATGACGTTCAGGGAGAGAACATGAGCCCATTCCTTAGCAAACAGCCATGTGGGCAGTGTGGAGTTGAGCAAGGACAAGGTGTTCTTACACAGTGCTTTTCGGAAATGTACATCTGTTTCCTTAGAGTTGGTTCACAATGTCTTGTTCATCTTCACATTGGCTGTTTTCCATGTAAAAGGTAAATTTTGGTTTTATGACACATAAAACAATATAATTACTACTAAATTGAGCACATAAGTTATATCAGAGCCTTTACTAAGCAGAAGAAATAAGCAGGCTAGACTTAGAGAATCCTAAGCTTCCGTGTATCTAGATATTGATTTGATTCATATGATCAGAATGGAATTGCATTTCTCAGGAAATCCTCAGTGGTTTGACGAGAAGCCAAAACTGTTCACACTGTAGCTGTGACCCAAACAATTACTGGCAGACTGCCTCCAAGTTTTTGTTAGGAGAGTTTCCATATGAATTTTTCTTTTAAAACAGCAATAGGCTTTAGGAAATCGGTTGTCCCCTTTGTCAGGTGTAGGGGAGCTTCCTCTTCAAAGGCAGATTCTTCTGGATCCTAGAACCATCAGAATTTTGGAGTTTCTTTTCTGTTTCTTCTCATTTAATTTGCTATTCACAATCCCTTTTTAAAAAACACCGCAGAATTTCTCTTTTCATGAAATATCAGTGATCCTGCCCTGAAAACGAATTTATTGCCTATTTTCAACTTTTTCCAGCCTACTGGACTTTGTTAATCAAGCTTAATTTTATTTTATAACAGACTTACTTTCCATTCCTCCAGTTATTAATAACTAGGGTCTTTGATGTTAGGATGTTCAGAGTTCAGAGGCTGTTGGAGGAGATGTGTCTGAGAGACTGTCAGGAACTGTATGAGGTGAAAAGGCCTTTTCAGAAGGTGAACGTTTTGTACCCAGAGAAGGATGAACTGATTCCTATCTGTAGTGCTAAGTAGGCCAGGAGGAGGAGTGAAAGAAATTTCTTGTCATTGTTTTAGGACTGAACTTTTAGCATGTGTCTAAGGATGGTAAGCTGGTTACAGGGAGTGCCAAAGCAGCAGGTAGGAATAATTAGCCCCTTTATAAAGCAATCAGTGAGGTAGAGGATCTGAGTTACGGACATCACCAGCTCTTCCACCCAGTTAGGTGAGATGAGTGTGGGTTTGAATCTTTTGTTGGTTTGAGGGTGGGGTAGTCACTGGCCTCTGGGTGTGGGGAAGGCTGACACAGGCTTTCAGCCAGACCCTTTATTTTACCTGTGTGCTTTACTCCTACGGTCAGAGGTACCTGGTGCCTCCAACTCCTCAGCCTCTTTGGGATTCTACACCAAGGATTGGCTGGGAGTTGGCTCTCCCCACTTTTTTTAGGTCTGATACATCATTTAACTCCTTTGTCTACTTGCCAATTTCCAAAATTTTGTAGTGCTTCTCTTCTTTTCTCCATGAGCGTCTAGGATTGTGCTTTTTTAAAAAATTCCTTTTAAAGGTTCCTGATGACTTCTTAGATACAACACCAGACTCACAGTACATAAAAGAAAAATTTTATAAGTTGACCTTTATTAAAATTAAAAACTTCTGCTCTATAAAAGGCACTGTATATTAGGGTTCTCCAGAGAAACAGAACAATAGAAAAGATGGATGGATGGATGGGTAGAAAGAAAGAGAGAGAGAGAGAGAGAGAGAGAGAGAGAGCGAGTGAGAGAGAAAGAAAGAAAGATTAATTTTAGGAATGGGCTCATGAAATTATGGAGTCTAAGAAGTCCCATGATCTGCTGTCTGCAAGTTGGTGAAACAGGAAAGTCAGCGGTGTAATTCAGTCTGAGTTCAAAGGCCCACGGATCAGGAGTGCCAATGTGCGAGGATAAGAGAAGATGGATGTCCCAACTCAAGCAGACAGCAAATTTGCCCTTCCTCCACCTTTTTGTTCTATTCATGCCCTCAGTGGATTGCATGGTGCCCACCCAAGTTGGTGAGGGCCATTCTTACATAGTCTACTGGTTCAAATGCTAATGTCTCCCGGAAACACCACAGATACACCCAGAAATAATGTTTTAACAGTGATCTGGTCAAACTTTTATTTAAGGATGACACATAAAATTAACCATCATATACCATTAGAGACTGAGAAGAAGCCACAGAATGGGGGCAAAAATCTTTGTAAAATGCAGATCAGATAAAGGACTGGTACCCAAATAAACAAACGAATTCTTAAAGCTCAACAATAAGAAGCCAACCCAATTTAAAAAATGGGCAACAGATCTGAACAGACACCTTACCAGAAGAGAAATATAGTTGGCAAATAAGATTATGAAAAATGCTCAACATCATATGTCATTAGAAAATTGTAAATCAAAACAATGAGATACCACTGCACACCTATTAAGATGGCTAAAATTAGGGCAACAGTAACTCTTTTTAATCCTCACCTGAGGGTATATTTCCATTGATTTAGAGAGAGGGAGAAATATCTCGATGGAGAGAAACATTGATCATTTGCCTCCTGCATGTACCCCAACTGGGGATTGAACCTGCAACCCAGATAAGTGCCCTGACTAGGAATTGAACCCCCAACTTTTTGGTGTATGGGATGACGCTCCAACCAACTGGGCCACCCATCCAGGTCTAGAGCAACAGGAACTCATATTTGTTGCTGGTAGAAATGTCCAATGATCCAGCTGCTTTGGAAGACACCTTGGCAGGTTCTCACGAAGCAAAACAGGGTCTTACCATTTGACCCAGCAATCATGCTCCTTGGATGCTTTACTACATGGCTAACTCCATTGGGAAGGCATGTGAATGGGTGAATAGATAGGTACAGGTAGATGTGTTTATAACCTGTCTCATAGCATATCACCTGCTTGGGGGCGGTGCCCAGAGGTATAGAGGCCTCCATTGCAGTTCTGCTTTGCCACTACCACCTTCAGAGTGCCTTTTTTAGATAAGAACTTCATCGTAGTCTTCATAGTCCTGAATAGAAGCACTTTTTATAACCTGTAATTGTGTGTTAATTGTTTACTTTCCTGCCTTCCCCATTAGACTATAGACCCATATTTTTTTCATCACTGTATCGCCAATAGCAGTATCTACCACAGTATCTGGTATGTAGAGTAGGTGCTCAATAAATGTGTGTTTAAGAAAGATAGACTAACCAGTTTTCAAATGAGAGTGAATATTTGCCGTATTAAATGTGGCAAATTTAAATATTTGCCAAATGAGAGGAATACAAGCTTCAAGGCAGAAATGCCAGTGTAGCCCAGGCGGTATTGCTCAGTGGTTGAGCGTTGACCTATGAACCAGGAGGCAATGTTTTGATTTCCTGTCAGGGCACATGCCTGGGTTGCGGGCTCAATTCCCAGTAGGGGATGTGCAGGAGGCAGCTGATCCATGATTCTCTTTTATCGCTGATGTTTCTATCTCTCTCTTCCTCTCCCTTTCTCTCTGAAATCAATTTAAAAAAATTTTTTTAAAGAAATGCCAGTGTACATGTAAACTGCTTATCTTTGGCAGGAGTTGTAGGATCTGATGGCAGTGCTTCAAGGCAGCAAAAACTGTCTTTAGGAAGACAGTGGCAATTCACAATTTCTAGTCTACCATGAGAAGCACTCCTAAGAGCTTTTTCTTTTCCATTTTGAAAGAACTGTTAGAACACAGCAGTGTGTGTATATATTAGTCATTTATTTATTTGACTTTTTAAAGTCATCTTGACAAAAATTTTGGCCAAAACACAAAACAGTACCCAATAAATTACTGTATACATAATTTGTTCAATGTACTTTTAAAAATTTTTAACTAATTTCTAAAGGTTACTTTTGAAGTATATAAATTATTCTCAGTTGAGCATTAACAAATAATAGTCATAGAGTTGAAGATCTCTTAATTGTTTTACTACTATGACTCAGTAGATGATTTATTATATAATGTTACTCAAACACTAAAAAAAAACAGTTGTAAATTTTCAAAAGGAATCATATTCTTCAACTATTTCCTCTTTCCTTTATTTCACACAAAATTTCAGTTCACTGTTTGGCAGTAGGTTTTATTTATCTAGCAATACTTTTCTAAAGGTATTTTCTAAATGTTTTTAAAAATATCTGTTCCTTCTTTACAATGTGCCCATCAGATTCAACAAGCGTGCTTTCTGTTTCTTTGGCATGGAAATTAAGACAAAGTGTTCTATTATAGACTATACAACAGGTTCCCTCATCTTAGGCCTGTGGTCGGCAAACTCATTAGTCAGCAGAGCCAAATATCAACAGTACAACGATTGAAATTTCTTTTGAGAGCCAAATTTTTTAAACTTAAACTATATAGGTAGGTACATTGTTATTAACTTAATTAGGGTACTCCTAAGCTGGCCTTTGCTAAAAACGTCCTCAATCTGAGGGGTCGACCTCAGCGAACATATCCCCACTTCTTCTAATGCCACTTCTTCAAAATAGACTCGCCCAGGCCAAAAACCGACTTCTGCGCATGGGCCACGAAGTTTCAATCGCACTGTACGTGCGCACCCGCACCTGGTATTTTGTGGAAGAGCCACACTCAAGGGGCCAAAGAGCCGCATGTGGCTCACAAGCTGCAGTTTGCCGACCACTGTCTTAGGTTATTATTATATTAACACATTGAAATAGGAGACCCAACAGTTAGTCTTTCTGATGATTACCAGTATCTTTCCACATGTGGTTTTCCCTGGAACTGGAGAAAACTATGGAATTAGGAGAAAGCATCTCTATTCTGGAATGTAAAATTAAAATAGATTCCCAATAATGTGTGTTAAACTCTGGCAGGTTTGATGACTTCTGATCTAGCTCACTTTTTCATTTTCTTTTTTCACACAGATTGATAGAGCTACATTCTCCCGATAGCAGGAACACATTGATCCTACGCTGCAAGGATACAGCCACCGCACACTCCTGGTTCGTAGCTATCCACACCAACATTATGGCTCTCCTCCCACAGGTGTTGGCTGAACTCAATGCCATGCTTGGTGCAACCAGTACAGCAGGAGGCAGCAAGGAGGTCAAGCATATTGCCTGGCTGGCAGAACAGGTAGGCTGGGCGACAGGGCAGGGTTGCCATTCATAGCCAGGATGGTTCCCCCAGTTCATATGTATCATGCAGTCATGTCTGCACATCTGGATTGCAGAGCTTTGTTTATCCTCCCTACCATTTAGCTATTTGTTGCTAATTATCACCACCACCAGAAGAACTGACCGCCATGAGAATCATCATCACAACAAACTACAAAGAGGCTCTTATTTATCACCTCTGTTCTTAATGACAGAAAATACTTTTCATGATTTTAGAACAGGATCAGCAAACTGTTTCTGTAAAGGGCTAGATAGTGTCACAACTACTTGCCATTGTAGCAATAACACAGTCATAGACAGTATGAAAATGAAAAGGTGTGGCTGTGTTTCCATAAAACTTTATTTACAAAAACAAGTAGTGGGCTGCATTTGGCCCACAGGTATTAGTTTCCCAACCCCTATTCTAGTCTGCTGACAGAGTTTTAGGAACAGCAGGCTTAGTCCCCTGCTCTGGAAAAGTATAAAATATACAAAGTATTTTACAAGCCATTAGACAAATGTCTTCCCCAACTGAAAAATGAAGAGAAACAAGAGGACATAAGTGGCTATTGACCGAAGGGAAAGGAAGAACGTAATCCAAGTTTGACATAAGGGAGACTAAAAGTTCTGTGCGATGTATGGTACAGACTTCTTCTTTCGGGTCCTTCACTGTCAGCTGGGTCAGAAGGACTTGAAAAAAGAAGACTGAACTTGGGGTTCAAAGAAGAGTTTTCAAGTGCTAGTTCTGATTTTCACTGGTTTTAGATCTTTTTAAAAGTGCCTTCATCTCTTTAAATCCTGGTTCCTTCATGTGTGTGCAAGGGGGCAGGCAGTTAGTATCAGCCCAGGGTGGTTTTGTTCTTTTATTTTTAAGTACAGTTTCCCAGGTCGCCTCCCCCATCCCCCACCCCTTCCACCTCAAAAGAGTTTTGAGCCGTAACCGGTTTGGCTCAGTGGATAGAGTCAGCCTGCGGACTCAAGGGTCCCAGGTTCGATTCCGGTCAAGGGCATGTACCTTGGTTGCAGACACATCCACAGTAGGGAGTGTGCAGGAGGCAGCTGATGTTTCTAACTCTCTATCCCTTTCCCTTTCTCTCTGTAAAAAATCAATAAAATATATATTTTTTTAAAAGAGTTTTGATTTGGTAGATCTATTGTGAGGCCTGGCAATCTTGTTTGGTAACTTTCAGTGATTGTGTTGTGGACCATTTTGGATTCTACTAATCTGTTTTTTTCAGCTCTGAAATTTTTGAACATTTCAAATAATAATTATAAAAATTAGAACATAGAATTATATTACTAACACAAACTTAAGAACCATATATATTCAGATATTTGATCATTTTTAGGGAGCATAATTAGAATAACTAGACAGAGAAGAAACTAATGAAAATCATGTTATAACTACTTATGACTTACAAAAGTTTTAGTCTTTTAGTTATGTTTATCATTGTTTCTATTTTTTTATGCAATAGTTGAAAAACACCATTGAATGGTAATTTTTTGTGCTTTCAGCAATGGTAGAAATGTTCATGGTTTTTAACAGGTAATAATTCACATAGTTCAAAGATCAGAATAAAAAGTTAAGAGGTGAAAAGTCTTACTCTTTCCTGTCCCCCATCCGCCTAGTTCCCACTCCCAATTCACCAGAAAGATCATCAATTTTCATTACTTTCTAATGATTTGTTTGAGAGTTTATGCAAATAGGAACAAAATCCTTCTTTTCTTCTCTTATGAAAGAAGATAGCATATTATGCACACTATTTTATACCTTGCTCTTTTTTTCATTAAACAATATGTCCTGAAGATCTTTCCATATCAATGAACAGAGGGCATTCTTTTTTCCTTTGTGTGATTGCAGTTAAATAAGCACTCTCCCAATTTCGCTGTTACCGTCTTTTGCCATTATCAATGATGCTGCAATGAATAACCTTGTAGTTTGCTCTTTAAACATGTACTGTCCAAAGTCTGGTTCCGAGTTCAGATAAATCAGGGTACAAGGGAACCCACATATCTGAATATATTTGGTTCATAAGTTTGTGTTAGTGAGTATTAAAACTTTGGTCAGAAAGGGATTTATCGAGAAATTTACAAATGTTCCTGAGTTTGGATAATGACAATTCAGAGAGTAGGGGATATTTCTCTATCTGTAGGATAACTCCCAGAAGTGCTGAGCCAACAAGTATATTAATTATCTATTGCTATGTAATAAATTATCCCAAGACATCGTGGCTTTAAAATAATAAGCATTTACCTTACACAGTTTCTAAGGATCAGGAATCTGTTTACAATTTGCCTAGGTGGTGCTGGCCCAGGATCCCTCATGAAGTTGTCAAGCTGTCAGCCAGGGGGCAGTCATCTGAGGGCTTGACCGGGGTTGGAAGGTCCACCTCCAACACGATTAATTCACATGGCTGTTGGCAGGAGGCCTCAGTTTCTTGCTGCCTATTGCAGAAGTCGTCAGGCCTTTCCACGGGGCTGCATGAATGTCCTCAAAACATGGCTGATAATTTCCCCCAGAGTGTTGATCTGAGAAAGAGAACAATATGGAAGCTACAGTGCCTTTTATGACCTCTACTTTATTCTGCTTTACTCTCTTCATTAGAACTGAGTTACTATGTCCAAACAGCCTACACCCAAGGGCTTCACCTCTAAAGGGGAGGAATAGTAAAGAATTTGTAGGCATAGTTTTAGTTTTGTTTTGTTTTTAATCCTCATCAGATGATATTTTGCCCTTGATTACTAGAGAGAATGAAAGGGAGAAAGGAGAGGAGAAAGAGAGAAACATGGATTGGTTGCCTCCCACAGGTGCCCCCATCAGGGCTGAGGACCTATAACTGAGGTACTTGCCCTTGACCGGGAATCGAACCTGAGACCCTTTGGTCCATGGGCCAATGCTCTAACCACTGAGAAACCAGTCAAGACATTTATTTAAACTACCACAAAGGGTATGTGCATTTGTAATTTTGATAAATATTTCCAAATTGCCTTCCATAAGCCTTGAACTAATTTAGATTCCCAGCAATGTTTGAGAGTTGCCAGACTTTTAAAGTGAACTTAATATAGTTCATACAGACAAGTCGGAGAAAAATAAAGCCACCAATTCATCACAGTCTGTTTTTTATGGACTGTATTATGTGTGTTTCCTCCACTCATTTGTGAGCTCCTGGAAGACAGGAGCACACTTTTTCTAAATCTTTATTGCCATCAGAGAACTTAGCCTTATGCTTTGTATTATAGTAGAAGCACAGTAATTTTTTTCTTTGTCTCTGTATATACATACAAAAAGCAAGCAAGCAAGTCACTAATTATAAAATCTTGTCTAAGAAGACAACTTTAGGGCTCGGAAATAATACTAAGAAGAAAAGTTCCAGCCACTTTAAAAATAGTACCACTGAACTAATTCAAAGTACCGTTTCTAAAATACTCTTGATTTTTACTTCTCTGAGATAGTTGTTTGGGTTACCCAAATTAAATATCACTCTCAGAATAAGGTGTTGAAGCAGGATTGGATAGCATTTCTCAGAAGTATCATGAGCTTATATATCTGATAAAGGTTGGACTAGGTACATGCCAAAGTCTTTTCTGACCATAAGATTGTTTATGAGTGTGAAAATGGTCAAGATAATTTCAGATCATATAACCTATTTAATGTAGGTAAGCATTTCGTTTGGCAAGAGGTGCATCTCCTGAAAAGTTTTCATATAAATG
Source organism: Myotis nattereri (assembly GCF_964212035.1). Taxonomy (NCBI): domain Eukaryota; kingdom Metazoa; phylum Chordata; class Mammalia; order Chiroptera; family Vespertilionidae; genus Myotis; species Myotis nattereri. The sequence goes on from NC_138090.1 coordinate 14,462,492, forward strand.
AAACCGTTCCAGTTGTACTTGAAAAACATAGTCATTTGGGGCAAATAAATTAAGAAAGGATCATTTAACTTTAAATGATTTCTCCTTAATTTATCCTTTTTGTTATTTCATGTTGTCATAAATTGAGTTTGCTTAAAACAGGGAAAACCTATAATATAGAATATTTGGTAACTGATAAATAATCTGTTCTATGCAAAGGGACTTCTCTATTGATACTGATTTTTATGTGACTGATAGTTTACCTTTTAGTTTATATTCTTTTTTTTTTTTTTTAATATATTTTATTGATTTTTTACAGAGAGGAAGGGAGAGGGATAGAGAGCTAGAAACATCAATGAGAGAGAAACATTGATCAGCTGCCTCCTGCACACCCCCTACTGGGGATGCACCCACAACCAAGGTACATGCCCTTGACTGGAATCGAACCTGAGACCCTTGAGTCCGCAGGCCAATGCTCTATCCACTGAGCCAAACCGGTCAGGGCAGTTTATATTCTTAAAAGGGAATTTTCTTTAAGTGCACCAAATGGGGGAACATTAATTATCTATAAAATCAGTATTTTTAAGCATTTGAGTATAGGTTAGAAAAGCCAAGATGGCCAAAGAAAACTTTGTTCTCACAGTTCCTGCTTGGTCCCTGATAATTCCCCAAATGTGTAAAGACTCAAAGTAGTATTAGTGAAATGGTTTACTTAGTGTTTGCTCTGTGTTTTCTATTATAAAAAATAAAGAAGCACATCACTTGTCAAAAAGATTTATAAGATTAAGAGATTTTAGGGAATGAGTAGTAACTATTAGTATTTTTTCATTTTTAGTGCTATCTAACTCTATTCAAAAATAAAATTTTCAGCCGAAACCATTTTGGCTTAGTGGATAGAGCGTCGGCCTGCAGACTGAAAGGTCCCAGGTTCAATTCCGGTCAAGGGCATGTACCTGGGTTGCGGGCACATCCCCAGTGGGAGATGTGCAGGAGGCAGCTGATCGATGTTTCTCTGTCATCGATGTTTCTAACTCTCTATCTCTCTCCCTTCCTCTCTGTAAAAAAATCAATAAAATGTATTTTAAAAATAAAAAATAAAATTTGCAGAAGGGTCTTATTTGGCCAGAGTATATGCAGGCATATGGATGTGTGGGTGTTGAAACACAAGCAAACAAAAACCCTAACATTAGTGTCCCTTTTTTCTCCAGCCATAACCTCAATAGTGGAGCCCCAACGCTGCTTGCTTGCACTGATACCACAACTGAAAACACAAGCTATATATAGCAGGCAGCATTTGACTTCTGTAAAAGCAAACAGTATCTTTATAAGTTAAGGCAAATAGGCAAACAGAATGACTTAAATTGAGGCTTTCTTATTCTCCAACGGTAAGTAGAAAAGGGAAAAGATATTCTCCAAAATCTAAGGACTCAAGAGAGCTAAAGAATAAATGCTTTTTAAATTTTTTAATTGAATACAAAGTTTTTTATCTTGAAATTGAATATTCTATTGACATTTGCAGTTTTCTTTAGAGCCTAAAATAGCTTCCTTGGGAAGAAATACATTTCATTTAGGTTTTCCAAATCCATATACTCTGATCTAGCCTTCAAAATCTCTTTCTTACGACTTAGGAGATCATTAATTTTTTAAAAATCAGATTATCATTTTAACCCTTTGGGAAGATAGAGTTACATTATTTTCCCTATTGAAATATTATCCATAACAATTTCAGAGACAAAGACTTAGTAGTGAACATAAACTAGAAATCCCTTTGGGGTACCTGTGACCCAAAATTGTAAGAATCTAGAAAACCTATTTAGAGATGGCATTCTCTCTCCAGACATTACAGTTACCTATGGACTAATATAGAGTCCTAGAAAATTTGGGTTCACTGGTAAGAAAAGTATAATTATTTCTACAATAATTTGCTTGAATTCTGAAAGTCAGATTACGTATTTTTGTGCTTTCAGCACACAGTAGAACAAGGGTCACTTCACTGAGTTGAATTCATTTCCCACTCCTGGAATCAGCTGGGGGCTCTAGCTAGGAGGAAAGAGTCCAAGTGGTAGTTGTAACACACAACAGAACCACTTAGGCCATTTTTCAGATTATAAATGTATTGTTAAGGTGCTCTAACATGTCCAGATTATCTTCAGAAGTCATTAAGGAGGAGAAAATGAAAAGGGGCTCTGAGACATCTCTTTAAGAGACAAGTGATTCATCAATTTGGATTCTCCTTGAAGCCATCTGTAACTATGATGATAGTGAGCTGAAGAATCAGTGTTAAAATACACTGTTGTTAAGCATTGTCTGCTCAAAGATCTTATCTCATGAGGGCAAATGTTTTGCTTAAATTTATTTACTTACTGATAGATTTTACAGAGAGGAGGGGAAGCGGGGTGGGGGGTGGGGGAGAGAGAAACATCAATTTGTTGTTCCACTTATTTATGCATTCATTGTTTGATTCTTGTATGTGCCCTGACTGGGGATCAAACCCGCAACCTTGGTGTGTCAGGAGGATGCTCTAACCAACTGAGCTATCCGACCAGGGCCATGAGGACAAATATTTTGATGATTCCAAAGCTTTTTCTGAATGTAGTCTTTTGCTTTTGGGCCTTGGATCCTTGACAGTATGGATAAACAGTGGTGGTTTTCCTTTATTTTAAACCCTCAGAGAGATCATTGAACTTTATGCAAGTAAATGCAATGGTATGTTTGAAACTGAAACATAAACTTCCTAAGTATAATAGAGAAATATTTGACAATAGTTTATATGAGTGTTTTCCAGAATACAACATAGTAGGTCATCAGCATTTAAAAAAAAACTAGAAATGATCAGAGTACACTGCACAAAATATAGAGATTATATTGTGTTAGAAATTTTTACATTTAGTTATTTATATATGTGTGTGTGTATTGGGTTGTAATGTAAAATATTTCTTTTTCTTTTTTAAAAAATATTTAAATCAGGTTTTTAAATTCTTTATTGAAAGTATTTAAAATATATTTCTTACAAAAAATATTGGAGAAATACTGATGTTTAGAAAATATGAATGGAGAAACAAATGGAGACTCGAGACCTGCTATGTCAGACCACCACTGAATGGACTTTTATAATTACATATCGTTATAGTTAGCTCTGCTTTCTGGATTTCACCATTGTAACAGGCAAAACTAGATGGTGGAAGACAACAGTGGAGACCTGTTCTCATGGCTGTGACTGAAAAGGATTTGCTGCTTTATGACTGTATGCCATGGACAAGGGATGCCTGGGCATCACCATGTCACAGCTACCCTCTTGTTGCCACAAGGTAAGACAAAAGACACAAAAAGAAAGTATCTGTCCTACTCTAAATCTTCAAAAGAATTTTAAAGTGAAGTCTATTATCTTAGGTGCCTAAAATAGGATTTAAGTAGCTGACATAGTTGATTTAGTCAAAAACTTTTATTTCACAACCTTATTGATAATTTTCTCCTACTTCAGAATAAATGGTTTCTGTCATTAGTATTTTTGTGCGCATTTTTTAAGTTGTTGAAGCCGCTTTCTAACTGCTCCCTTCAAGACTTGCTTAGTCATGAATATAAGTAAATAGTGTGTGTGTTTTTCCTTTACTTTATTGACTGTGACTACAAAACCACTGAAATTGTGGTAGCCTCTTGACCGAGTGATGAAATCATTTAAACCAGAATGTGGTACTGTGGATAAACCACACAGCTCAGCCAAAATATTCTTCAATTTCTCTTTCTGGTAGAAGAGCACATAATTTTGATTTCATCAAATAAACATTGATTTGACCTGAAGCAATGGGATGTTTCTAGCATGCTAGAAGTGGGGAGTTAGAAGCACAAGGAACAGAGAAATGTAGATTTGGGTGCCAGTATGTCTTAAGAGAGAACTGGAAACTAGTTACCTCGTGTTAAACTAGAAGACATATTGCACATTTAGTTTTATTGGAGCTTTAAAAAGAATCAGGCTTTTTTTGTTGTTGTTTTTTATTAAGTTATTGCATATGTGTTCATATTCACCCCCCATTGCCCCCAAGAATCAGGTTTTGATGTTACTCAGAGACTACACATTAAAAAGGAGCCCCACAGAAAAGCATTTGGTACTCAAAAGAGCTAAATGTTGAAACCATCTGGTATGTCCCACAGGGAACAGTGGGGAGCAGTCCTGCTTTGAGCAAGCAAAGATTTATGCGAGGAAGGGTATTCCTTACATTACAGGAAGACTTTCATGTTATATAGGACTTCCTGCAACTTGCCACGCTCCCTTACATATATCTTTTTTTTTTTTTTAATAAAAATACAATTTTTACATAGCTTTTCAGGAGTGTCTCTGTGATTTAGAGCTGGAACACCTAGATCACAGAATAGAGACAAGGGATTTGTTGAGCCTCAGAATGAGAGGTCCCCTCATTAAGTCCTTCAGGTCATAAGGGTCCTACAGGAAGACTGACTCTAACCGTCAGTTTCTCTTGTTTTGTTTCTTACTCCCCACTAAATTATAACCTTGAGTTAAGAACTGTGACTTAGCCATCTCAGCACTTCCTATAATGCTTTGCATATAGTAGGCCCTCGTTAAATCTCAGTTGAGTTAAATTCTGTTACTTAAGTTATAGCTTCTCTGTCATGGTTACATTGGAAGCATGACAGGAATCCTATGAAAACATGTGGACATGTCTCAGTAATTATAAGTGCAACGATTAAATTTATATTTTCCAAAGAGTTAAGCTTATGACTATGACTGTAGAGATTGCTTAAGTTTAAATTTCAGGGTAAAAGCTTATTCTCTTGTTATGATTATAAAATGCAAGGAGGGTAGTTTTATCCTTAGACCTTTCCTTAATTGTGGCACTGTGACATTCCATAGGTGAGCCTTTGTTTAATACTAGAAATTACAATCCCGTGAACAACTAGGTTCTGGCCATAGGCTAGACAAGTCCTAGAACTACAAAAGCACTTTGGTACTAAGGAAGGAAATGGGGTGTTTGTGTTTGTACTATTAGTGTGGTATTAATTTGCAACTAAAGAAAAGTTAGAAATAAATTTAAGAGTTAAAATTATAACAGGAGTAGATCTTCATGACCTTGGCTTGGGCAGAGCTTTCTTAGATAGAAAACCAAAAGTGTAAGCAACAAAAAATAAGTCAATTAGACTTCATCAAAATTTTAAAAAAAATTTGTGCTTCAAATGTCACCATGAAGAAAGTGGAAAAAACAAAAAAGAAAGTGAAAAGACAACCCACAGAGTGAGAGAAAATATTTGCAAACTATATATCTAATCAGGATCTTGTATCTAGAAAATAGAAAGAACTCTTACAGCTCAATAATAAAAAAATAAATTACCCAATTAAAATGGGAAAAGGATATGAATAGACATTTGTCCCAAGAAAATATACAAATAGCTAATAAGGCCATAACAAGATGCTCAACATAACTAGCCATCAGGGAAATGCAAATCGAAATCACAGCGCGATAGATACCTCTTCCTACCCACTAGGATACCTATAAGTAAAAAGACAGATAATAACAAGTGTAGACTGGGATGTGGAGGAAATGAAACCCTCATACACTGGCTCCTAGAAATGAAAATGGTGCAGTCAATGTGGAAAACAGTCTGGAAGTTCCTCAGAAGGGTAAACATAGAGTCACCGTATGACCCAGCAATTCCACTCGTATGTTGTATACCCAAGAGACACAAAAACTTATGTCCACCCACAGAATTACACATGAGTGTTTTTTTAACAGCATTACTTATAAAACCCAAACAGTGGAAGCAACCCAAGCTCATTCAAATAATGAATGAATAAAATATGGTATATCCATACAATAGAATATTGTTTGGAAATAAAAAAGAGTAAGATTTTTATAAACTCTGCAATATGGATGAGCCTTGAAAACGTTATGCTAAGTGGAAAGGAGCTAGACACAAAAGACCACATAGTATTTGATTCCATTTGTATAAAATGTCTAGAATAGGCAGAGCTATAGAGACAGTACAAGTAGTCATTGCCAGGAATATAGGGTGGGGAGTGGGAGAAACAATGAGTATAGGATGTCTTTTGGAAGTAATGAAAATGTGCTAAAATGCAATGTGATAGTGATTATATAACTTTGAATGTACTAAAATCTATTGAACTATACATTTTAAATGGGTACAGTGTATGGCATGTGAATTATATATTTCAATAAAGATGTTATAATTTAAAAAATACAATGCCATTTAATGGAGGGGACTAAGGCCAATCCTTAATAAACTTGAGTTTGAATCCTTATTTTGCCACTTCTAGTAGGTAATTGGGAGCATGTTACTTAACCTTTCTGTGCTATAGATTTTTCATTTGTTAATGAAACTCTAATGAGATAGGGCGGGTGTGAGTAATAAATGAGTTAATACTTGTAAAATGCCTACAATGGTACCTAACATGTTGTTTAGCTGCTTTAATTATAAGAATAATAATTTATTATTAAGTGAAAATAAGTCAAAGAAGAATTCTATATAAAAAATATAATTGGTTAATTTGGCCATTGTTAAAAGAGGAGTTTAGTTTTACAACAGCTTTTACAAGAAGTGAAAGTTTCATATTAAATGTGAGGAATTCAAATGTATTATTTGGATCAACCTAGACATGCAAATTGAAATTGTCCATTAATTAAATGGGTGGAGCCTGTAGCTCCCTGAACATGTTTCATGCTAAGAGTAATTAATGTGACAGCAGGGATTCTTAACTCTTTGTTCAGGAAGTACCAGTGGATTAGGAACATAGATGACAGGCAGATGAGAAGTTTAGTTTTTCCATGTGGCCGTGTCCACCAGGTGGAATTGGTTTAAGTCAGTACATGATATAATTAAGTGGGATTTTATCATCCTCTGTCTCCCAGAGTGGGTAGAGTATGGTCACTGAGAGAGAAGCCCGAGGATGGACCCAGACCAGGAGGTTTACCACAAAGAAAGGCAAGGCCAGAAAGTGGTGTGCTTGTGTCTTTTTAGTGTGGGGGAAAGAGGGTTTGAGATTTATATGAGTAACTAGAGGCCCAATGCATGAAAATTGGTGCAAGAGTAGGCCTCCTTCCCCCAGCTGCCAGCACCAGCTTCCCTCCGTCACCCGGGACCCCGGTTGGCTTCCCTCCGGCCCCGGCTTCATCAGGAAGGACGTCTGGAATGATGTCCAGAAGACGTCTAGTCTAATTAGCATATTACCCTTATATTAGTATAGATGAGAAAGGGCTGAATGTTCACTTTTCACTGATTCTATCTCTAATACTTATGAATGGATGAGACAAGAAAAAAAGATTGCATAAACACATAGGGAAGAAAAATTAAGGACCTTGGTTATCCACAAAAGTAGATGGTCAGAAATCAAAGAACATTGTCAGGGTAGTGTAAATTAAATTATCATGAGTTATCATTTATATTGGCTTGCACCCCTACAGATTCTTGGAAAGCAAGGCTTCGTGTGTGTGTGTGTGTGTGTGTGTGTACTTAAATAGCTGATATTTCAGGCTGGTAAAGAATTAAGTAAAACATTAAAGTGGTAAATGAAGAGGATTTTTATTTTATTTTTATTTTTATTTTATACATCTCGTGAGATTAAAGCCAGATACATGATAGAGGTAGAAGAGCACATTGGTTTTAAAGGGGCTGTGGATTTTGTAGGATGTGCATTTTGTCGTCTTTTTCAATAAGCTCTCTTTGACTGGAGGAGAAAAAGATCCAAAGAAAGTGTGACTACTTTACAGTGTGGAAAAGGGAGTGGTGGTGTGCTTGTAGCACTTACAGGGCAAAAGCTGCTAAAACGCCTTTGCGTGAGCTCATCTGGCCTCCCCACTAAAGGGGGCCTTTTGGCGGCGTGTGCTAACTAACTGCTCACAGTACAACTCCAGCAGCTGGTTTGCATTAGATTCCCTCTGCCAAATATTTCATAATCAGATCTGTAGGAAACATTTTCCTAGACTTTATTTTTTTAATGTCTGACTTGGGATTAACAACCAAACTGAATATGGTAGACCGCACCCTGTCACTTTCCCCATGCTCTGCCTTACTTGGATGATATGTAGAGTAATTTTGAAGCTTATTTAACTCTTGCTGAAATAGCTAATGTTTAAGTGGCATGTTAGTTCTCTCGGAATCAACTCAATGAGGCGGTTCTCAAAGTCTACTTTCATGGACCTCTGGGAATCCCTTCTTCAGGGGATCTGAAGATGAGTTCAAAATTATTACTAAGAAATAACTTGCTTTTTTCACTGTTGACATTTGCACTGAGAGTTGGTAAAATTGCTGATGCCTTATCATGAATCAAGACAATGGGCACCAAACTGTATGACTTGGAGGGGGTGGGAGGATGCCAATTTAACCTAAAAATGTCTTTGTTGGAGCAGTAAAAATTACTCGTTTTATTACCTCTCAATCCTTGAGTATTCACCTTTTTAATATTGTGAAGCATGGTGGTTTTCTCAAAAGAAAAGCACATGTGTATTTGAGTTGTGAGCTGAACTTGCTGTGTTTTTCATGGAACACCATTTTTTACTTGAAATAACAACTGGCTGACAAACTATGGTAAATGAGACTTGGGTATTCGTCAGACATTTTTCTCTAAGATGACCAAAATGATTTTGTCACTTAAGAAAAACACGGGTAGTATTTGTTGTCAATTATAAAATTCTAGCTTTCAAACAAAAATTGGAATTCTGGAAAGCATGTATCTGTCCCTGTGAGTTGACAGTTTTCCAGCACCTAAAGAATTTTCTGATGATGTAACAGTAATTATCAATAAATATAATGGATGCAAACAAAAGCATTTTAATTTCTAATTATCATTAAATATAACGAATGTAAACCAAAGCATTTTAGAATACAGGTTAGTGCTTCTCAACTGTAGCCTCACACTTGAACCATCTGTAAGTGAGGTGTTAGCAAATGTCACTTTTTGATATTGTATAATGAGATGGTTTAAACATTTGGAAAATCTGCATAGCTCAGTGAAAAATATTTTCCAAGTGGCCAATGAATGATGTTACAAAATCATGCAAGCATATAAAAAAGATCCATTCAAAGAAACAAAGATGGCGGCATACGTAAAAACCGGAAATTGCTGCCTCCCACACAACAACTTCAAAAATACAACGAAAAGGCAAAATGGACATCATCCAGAACTACAGGAAGGCTGGCTGAGTGGAAATTCTACAACTGGAAGGAAAAAGAAAAGCACACATAGATTCAGAGGAGGTGCGGAAGTAAAGTGCAGAGGTACGGAGGCTCGAGCGCGCGCGGAAAGGGGTGGGCACCTGAGGACGCAGCTGTCTTTTTGAATTGGGAGGGAGTCACAAGCTCCCGACTGCTCTGAACTCCAGTTCCAGGAAGTCTCTGGGGACCCAGGACTCATAGGGGGAGAAACTGGACTGTCTGGCAGCAGGCAGAACTCGGAACCTGAGAGCGGCTTTCCCTCAGAGGTGCTTGCAGCAATTACCAGGACACTGAGACACGCCGCCCCTTAGGGCAGGGCTGAGGATCCGCCATAGCTGCTGGCTCCACCCTTTGATTCCCTGAGACCCCGCCCCACCCAGGCTGTGGCAGAGGCTTTGCATATGAATGCCCTGGCCCTTTGCAACCTGAAAATTACCTAACCAATTGCAGCTGGGCCAGAGAGACCCAGAACTTCCAAGAGAAGGCCCAAGGCCCCACATCAGCTTGCATTGCCTCACAGCTGGGCCTCATCGGAGCACCTCCAAACTCCAAAAAAGGAAGGGGAATCTGCAGTTCTCTTAGCTCCTGCTGGGTAACCTCAGACAGAGGCTAAATTAGCACCTCCTTAGATCCAAGGGCCAGTGTACCCAGTGGTCAGAGCGGGACCATCCGGATTACAACTCCTCAGATCCATAAGGGACACACTCAGGGGGCAGACTCAGTGAGCACCAAAGCCCCACTGAAGCAAGTCTTGCCCCAGAAGGGTGTCTTCAGCACAGAAGTTCTCCCACTGCAGACACAGCTGATTCTCACTGCCAGTTGGCCTGGAGGTCAATTCCTCCCAGTGATCCTACAACAATCAAGGCATAACTACAACAAGACTGTGCACAAAGCCCACAAGGGGGTGCACCAAGAGTTTCCACCTCAGGTAACGGAGGAGGCTGAGCCACTGGGCCCTACAGGACACCTAGCACACAAAGCCACTCTACCAACACAGGGAAGCATAAAAAATGCGGAGACAAAGAAACAGGTCACAAATGACAGAAATGGAGGAAAGCAAACGACTGGATAGAGAGTTCAAGGCCACGTTTATAAGGTTTTTCAAGAATTTTATGGAAACCGCCGATAAATTTAGTGAGACCCTGGAAGATATGAAAAAAGACCAACTAGAAATTAAGCATACACTGACTGAAATAAATAATAATATACAGAGATCCAACAGCAGACAAGAGGATCCCAAGAATCAAGTCAAAGATTTGAAATACAAAGAAACAAAAAATACCCAACTGAAAAAGAAAAAAGAAAAAAGAATCCAAAAATATGAAGATAGTGTAAGGAGCCTCTGGGACAACTTCAAGCGTACCAACATCAGAATTATAGGGGTACCAGAAGAAGAGAGAGGGCAAGATATTGAAAACCTATTTGAAGAAATAATGACAGAAAACTTCCCCTACCTGGTGAAAGAAATAGACTTACAAGTCCAGGAAGCGCAGAGAACCCCAAACAAAAGGAACCCAAAGAGGACCCCACCAAGACACATCATAATTAAAATGCCAAGAGCAAAAGACAGAGAATCTTAAAAGCAGCAAGAGAAAGACAGTCAGTTACCTACAAGGGAGTACCCATACGACTGTCAGCTGATTTCTCAACAGAAACTTTGCAGGCCAGAAGGGAATGGCAAGAAATATTCAAAGTGATGAATACCAAGAACCTACAGCCAAGATTACTTTATCCAGCAAAGCTATCATTCAGAATTGAAGGTCAGATAAAGAGCTTCACAGATAAGAAAAAGCTAAAGGAGTTCATCACCACCAAACCAGCATTATATGAAATGCTGAAAGGTATTCTTTAAGAAGAGGAAGAAGAAAAAGGAACTCTTACCATTTACCACAGCATGGATGGTACTGGAGAGCATTATGCTAAGTGAAATAAGCCAGTCAGAGAAGGATAAACACCACATGATCTCACTCATTTGTGGAATATAATGAACAACATAAACTGATGAACAAGGACTGATCCAGAGACGGAGAGGCATTGATTGGACTGTCAGGCCTTGGAGGGAAGGTAGGGGAGGGTGGGGGTAAGGGGGAAAGATCAACCAAAGGATTTATATGCAAGCATATAGGCCTAACCAATGGACATGGACAACAGGGGGGTGAGGGCATGAGGGGGGGGGGGGTAGGGGGTAACGTGGGGATAAGGACACATATGTAATATCTTAATCAATAAAAATATATATATATATATAAAAGATCCATTCAAAATGCAAGAGAAACCAGTGGATTTTTAATGTAACAGGATATTAACTTTATTGGTAAGGTTTCAGATCCTACAATGCAGCTGACCTTTAAGAAAGCACTTGATGCCTGGATGCAGTTGCTCAGTGATTGAGTGTAAACCTATGAACCGGGAGGTCAGGGTTCGATTCCCAGTCAGGGTACATGCCCAGATTGCAGGTTCAATCCCCACTGTGGGGTGTGCAGGAGGCAGCCAATGAATGATTCTCTATCATCGATGTTTCTATCTCTCTCCCTCCCCCTTCCTCTCTGAAATAAATAAAAATATATTTAAAATATTTTTTTAAAAGCCCTAGTTGGTTTGGTTCAATGGATAGAACGTCAGCCTATGAACTGAAGGGTCCCAGGCTTGATTCTGGTCAAGGGCACATGCCCAGGTTGCAGGCTCAATCTCCAGTGGAGGGTGTACAGGAGGCTGCCAATCAGTGATTCTCTCTAATCATTAATGTTTCTATCTCCCTCTCTCTCTCCGTCTCCCTTCCTCTCTGAAATCAATAAAAATATGTTTTTTAAAAAAGAAAGCACTTGGAGTTTTGGTTCAGTGGACAGGATATCCACAAATATCTTAAAGGCTATTAAAATACTTCCTTTTCTAGCTGCATACTGTGTGAGGCTGGGGTTTCTTCATATACTTCAACTACATACTGCAACAGAATGCAGAAGCTGATAGGAGAATTCAGCTACCTTTCATTAAGCTGGATATAAGAAAATTTGTAAAAAAATTAAAATAGTGCCACTCTTCATTAAATGTTTGTGTTTTGGAAGATATTTTAATAAAGATAAGTTATTTATATTAACATGTCAATGGGGGAAAAAAGGAGACATGTACTACTATTTGTAATACCTTAAACAATAAATTAATTTAAAAAAGTGACAGGTTTATTATTTTTAAATGAATTAATATTTTTAAATTGCTCAGTTTTAATTTCTAATTATCAATAAATATAATGGATGCAAACAAAAGCATTTTAATTTCTAATTATCAATAAATATAAGAATGTAAACAAAAGCATTTTAGAGTACTCTGTAGTTTTTAAGAGTATAGAAAGGGTGCTTAGACAAAAATGTTGGCAAGCCACTAGTTTAGTGCTTCTCAACTGTAGCCTCACACTTGAACCATCTGGAAAACTTTTAATAAAATTTCCTGGGCCACACCCTAGACCAGTTAAGTCTGAATTTTTGAGGATGTGAGCCAGGCATCAGTCATTTTTAAAAGCTGTTTACCAGGTGATTCTAGTATACAGCCAGTGTTGAGAACTATAGTAATTAACTTGGTTAAACCAGTTGGTGGATTAGAAGAAATTGCCTTTTCTTTAAGAAATGCACTCTTGCCTTTTATCTGAACCAATAGTGACTCCCTGACAACTAAGGGCAATGTAAAGGAGCACCCATTTGCTCTTAGATGTGTTCTTCCTCAGGTTGTTAGAGGAGTGAAGGAAGGAACCAGCATATTTGTAGAAAATATTATAGGTATACAGCCTACCATGAAGCCAACAAGCCATTTTTTCTCTTTGCTGTACATTTCTTAGTCAAGTTTTTAAAAATTCTGTATGGGAAACATTGTCGGCTGGATTTCTAATAAGTGAGGAAGTATGTACTTTTATACTGATCTACTTAGGACTTATAGGAAATATTTTTTGGGAGAAGTGAATAAATTGAACTGTATTAAGTGGTTGCCATGAAACAAAATGTTGAATAGTTTAATGACCCTAAAGAAAATTACTTTTCTCGTTTTTTTTCCACATGTGTACTTCACTGTGTGGGGTTTTTTTTAGCAGTTTCACTGAGGTATTATAAACTGTGGACTTTGGGTGATTATGATGTGTCAGTGTAGGTTGATCCTTCGCGCGCGCACACACAAATATATATATATATGTATTTACACACACACACTAATCTGGTGAGTGAGGTTGATAAAGAAGCAGCTATGCATGTGTAGGGGCTTATCATTTCCTAAACAGAATTGAACCTTTTATTGATATGCATAGCCTCTTGGGAGCATAAAAATGTCAGTGGGAAATTGGGGCCCTGTGCCTGTGACACCAAGGGTCATTTTATGGGAAAACAGAATGGTATCTGCTTATATTGAAATGTATTTCTCCAAACACTGCTGATGGCTTTTATAATTTTCTGCGTATCAGCCGGTATCAATTGCTGACATCTTCCTCTGACAGTACATTAAGTACTTTTAGTCTTTGCTCTGTTTGTGGTCCTAGGTTGGTTCATTCTGGCTCTGGATGTCGATCACCCTCCCTTGGTTCTGACCTCACGTTTGCTACCAGGACAGGCTCTCGGCAGGGCATTGAGATGCATCTCTTCAGGGTGGAGACACATCGGGATCTGTCGACCTGGACCAGGATACTCGTTCAGGGTTGCCATGCTGCTGCTGAGCTGATCAAGGAAGTCTCTCTAGGTATAGATCCTGGCATTTCACTTCTAATAGTAATTAAATGGAACTGTTGTTATACGTAAAGTACAAGTCATTATCATGTGTACCAGACTTGAAAATGTTCTGAAATATGGCAGCTTAAAGTGATCATGATGGGAAGAAACCTCATTTCTTTGTTTTAATAGCAAAGTTTTTCCAAGCCTTGTACATGGCTCTGAGCACATTCATAAAACCCTCTGTACAAGATGGCAGTTTTACTGTCCATCATTTTAATCTGTCTGATAACATAAAGACTCGTTTACCAAGTACTAGATGCATTGACCCTCTAGTTAAGATTTGGAATATAAGATATAGATAGATACCCTTAAAATAAGCTTATGGCTGTAGAAAAATAATTTGGAATACAAGTTTCTTTTTAAAAGTTTGAAGATGTGTACCCAATACTTATTGAAATAAGCATCTGAAGGAATTAATTTTGGCGATCTCTTTCCATTCTTAAAGCGCCCTCTTGTGGCTAGTCTATATGATTAGGGGTGTGGTTTCATATGTATGCACAGTATTTATGTATTATGCACTGTATATATGTACAGATATTTCCAGATTGCCTTTCATTTTAATAAGAACAGAATAGTCAAAATTAATATACAATTACAGTTTTTAATATAGTTTGAATTGCTTTAAATATCTTGGTTATAAGTTGGTTTACTTAATTTTGCTGCTTTTATCCATGATTTTATTTTATAGACCTAGTTTTACAGAATTTATAAAAGAGGAAATGTTTCAAAAGCAGAAAGTCTTGTGATTTATCCTTCTTTCTGTTGCTTCTTGAAAGCGAGGGAGCCCATGGCTTAGAAGTGCAGGGGCACAGGGACAGTTTTTTAGTGTTGTCAGATAGTGCAGATCTTCATCTATTTAGGACGTCGATATTTTCCTCACAGCTACAGTGACAATCCAAGCAGTGACACCAGTGACTAGTAAGAACCCACCGTGGGTTTTGACCAAAGCCACCACATCCACACTGTCTTGCTCAGTGGTCTGTCTCCTGTCTGTTTTCTCTGTGAAGTGGCTGGTCACCACATTAAGGCCTGAGGGCTCTAGTTTTCATCCTGACCACAGCCTGTGCTTTCTGGGATGGCCAGTCCTCATTCTGAAGGGCTGCGATGCTCTGTGTTCCTGTGCAGAGCCTGAGCAATCAGGCCAGCACACCCATCCTGGCACCTGGGGTCATCAGATCTTCTCCGAGGATCCGGAGAGATATGCTTCCCAAGCAGAGAGTTCAACTTGGATTTTTTAACATTTTTTAGTTTCAAGTTGTTTCTTTGGTGTCTGGAAGCCAAACTTTATCTTCCAGGAAATAAAAAATCTATTTAGTCCCTGGCTCACAATTGTTTAAATAGAGACGGCTTGAGGAGGAGAATAAAGACAGCTGGTTTCTTTTATTTTTAAATAGACAAAAGAAACATTTTTAGGTAGATTTTGAACTTTTTGTTCTCATTCACAGCCTTATTTAACCATTACCTTGGTAATACTTTCATTTTCACAATTCAGGTCAACTGATGTGCTATACCTGTTAATCACTTACTCTATAGAGGTCTGCCAGATATATTAAACTGGCTGAAGGGAAACTGCTTTGGTGAAAGTCAAAGTTTCTTTAAAACGTGTGTGTGTGTACATGCACATACTCATGTGTGCACACTTAGTCTGCTGTCTTAGTGTATGTATACTTAGTGCACACATTTGCATATACACACACATAGAAACATAAAACAAGCATGTTCTTTAGATACATGTTACCACCTTCTGGTCCATTGATTCAGAAAGGTTCATTTAAAACCAGTTAACTGCCACACGTCCAAAAGGAAAAGCATCCCCACACGCCACGATATTTTGAATTTAATTTAAAAAATCAATTTGCAATGAATATTATAAAAATAAATATATTACTCACAATTCGGGTGTTCTTGAATATTTTCAGCTGAAAAATTTTTAAAGTTGGTCAGGGCTGCCACTTAGGGGAAATTGTTTGTTCTTTTTATAGATGCACGTGGCGTGTGTGGAAGGTCCACCACTTACGTTTACAGGCGCTTGTGGCATACAATGTGTAAAGCTATAATTGTGGCCCTAGCCAGTTTGGCTCAGTGGATAGAGCCTTGGCCTGTGGACCAAAGGGTCCCAGGTTCAATTCTGGTCAGAGGCACGAACCTTGGTTGCAGGCTCCTCAGGGCTCATGCAGGAGACAACCAATTGATGTATTTTTCTTTCCCTCTTCCACTCTCTCTCAAAATCAATGGGGAAATATCCTTGAGTGAGGATTTAAAAACATATATATATGTTAAAAATAAAATTATAATTGTGGCACTTTATACCACATATTCAGATATTTGTGGCCTAAAGAAAGAAAGTTGACCAAAAAAAAATCAATATTTAAGCTCTGTTTTCTTGTCTCATGTATTTTGGTTATCAATTATCCATTTAGAAAAATTCTACTGACTACATACAAGAGTTGACTAATGAATGTAATACATGATCTTTATAATGTTCATTTCGTGTGTTTTATTTTTATTGATTTCAGAGAGGAAGGGAGAGGGGGAGAGAAATAAAAACAACAATGATGAGAGAGAATCATTGATCAATGCTCAACCCTGAGCTACACCAACCAGGCTGTTCATTTCGTGTTAAATCTTTATTAGATTATAGTTACAGTAGAATTGATCTGTGATCCTTCTGATATGCAAGGACTTTTTTCTTTTAGCAAACATGAACTTCAAGATGACTAAGCAGAGAATACAATTAACTCCCTCAGATCCATAAAACTATTTCCATTAGTCACAGGGTTTGAAAATATGAAAATACATATGAGTGTGGCTGTTTTGTAGTTTAAGAAGTATGCTTTTAAAGGCTTAATTTTATTATATCAATTACCCAAGCTATTGAAGTTTTTAAATCGTGCAAGAAGTTTATGAAGATACTTTATATTTCTGTAGCTTTAGTAATATGGGCTAAGAAGTCATAGACATAGGTAGGAATTGCATTAATAAGTATGCAGAAAATCCTAAGAGGAGAAGGAACGTCAGCATTTAAAAGTATATTGTTGCCTGGCCGGCATGGCTCAGTGGGTGAGAGTCAACCTATGAACCAGGAGGTCACTGTTTGGTTCCTGGTCAGGGCACATGCCTGGGTTGTGGGCTTGAGCCCCAGTGGGGGACATGCAGGAAACAGCCAATCAATGATTCTCTCTCCTCATTATTAATCTGTTAAGAGGTAATCCGCACTATTAACTGGTGAATTAATCTGCATTATTAACCGGTTAATAGTTAATCTGCATTATTAACCGGTTAAGAGTTAATTCGCACTATTAACCAGTTAATAATTAATCCACATTATTAACTGTAACAATGTGGATTTTGTAATCAAAGAAAACATGATAATTTCAAGAGAAACATCAAAAGTGCTTTATTCAAAGTAATGTCCATCGCTAGCTACACATTTCCCCCATCTTTCAGGTAATTGGTGGATACTGTCCCAATAGAACTTTTCTTGTTTTGAGGCAGACCATTGAGAGACCCAATTTTCCACTTCGTACGTTTTGAAGTGCTGCTCAGAAAGTACGTGTGCCATCGATCGGAACAAGTGGTAATCTGAAGGAGCAATACAACAAAATAGCATACATATCAACTCGCATATATATCAACATATGTATAACTCCAGCTATTGAAAAAAATCCGCAGTATTAACCGGTACACCTAGTAAGTCATAAATGAGATACGTGTTAGATAACCCTAACACACAACCCTCTGAGGCAAATTTTATCACCTCCATTTTCAAGATGAAGGAACTGGCGTTAGTGTGGCTGCAACTTGAATTGGGGACTTTCTGACTTCAAAATCAGTGCCTCAAGCCTCTGCACTTACGCCTCTAAATGACTCATTCTTACGGCCAAATCAAACTTCTAGAGGGCATATACGTCATCAGTTTCTCTTAATTGGTTAAATTAACAAATATTTATTGAGTATGTTATTAGTTACAAAGCTCTGCTTGGTAATGAGGGAAATAAAAATAAATAAAACTTACCTCATGCCTTTGACCAAATAGCTATAAGTGAGGAACATAGTGTCATGTTCTTCTTTGTATCCCTGAGAATGATTAGCCTGTTGCTTATACTTGATGGACTGGCTTTCCCTATGCGTAGTAATGGAGAATGTTGCCTCAGTCCTTCTCTGAGAGAGTCCTGAGCAGCCCAACCAGGTTGAACCTGCGAAGCCCACTCCCTTCTGGGTTGTTCTGAACGCCCAGATGAGCCCACACGGTCCTGCAGCTGGGAAAGGGTCTTGCTGGAAACATTGGCGCCCCCAGAGTCCTCCTCCCGTGTAACTGGCCCCAGAACAGCAGAGACAGGATTTGCAGGGTAGAATTTATTTGACATCAAGGTCTTTGTCCTTCGTGATACACTGGTAACCATTTAGAAAGACACATGGTAGCCCTAGCTGGTTTGGCTCAGTGGATAGAGCGTTGGCCTGGGGACTGAAGGGTCCCGGGTTCGATTCTGGTCAAGGGCACCTGCCCGGGTTGTGGGCTCAGTCCCCATTGGGGGGCGTGCAGGAGTCAGCCAATGAATGATTCTTTCTCATCATTGATGTTTCTATCTCTTTCTCTCTCCCCCTCCCTCTCTGAAATCAACAAAAATATATTTTTTAAAAAAAAGAAAGACACTACCTAACCGGCTTGGCTCAGTGGATAGAGCGTCGGCCTGCGGACTGAAAGGTCCCAGGCTCGATTCCAGTCAAGGGCATGTACCTTGGTTGCGGGCACATCCCCAGTATGGGGTGTGCAGGAGGCAGCTGGTCGATGTTTCTAGCTCTCTATCCCTCTCCCTTCCTCTCTGTAAAATCAATAAAATATATATTTAAAAAAAAAAGAGAAAGAAATACACAAGGTAGAAAACACAAGTTATATTTACCAGTATTTATCTTGGTGTAACACTAATAGGTTTATTACTAATTAATGGGCTTTTCTTTCTCTTAGCTTTTTTTTTTTTTTTTTTAGTATTAAGGGAGCTGCTTAGAAAGTTATCTTTAATGTGTGTAATTACACTCAACAATATCCTTGTGGTTTGAAAAAGCCAATGTCCCTTCCACTTAGCAGATTGTGAAGTGGTAGCCAGGGCTGTAGAAGGAAAACCAGGGTGGGTGGGGACAGGCAGTACCAAAGGAAGAGCATTCGAGGAGAAGAATGGCCAGTAGGGTTAAATGTGTCAGTTGGGATGATTTTGGGTGCAATTAATAGAAAATACCCTCTAAAACTAGATTCATGCATTAAAGAAACGCATTCTCTTACATAAAAGAGGAACAAGAGTAAAAGGAGGTGGTGGTGTGTTTTCTCTTCCCAATCATAGTTCTTTTCTGTGTGAGCCAGTTTGGTTCATATGCACACCCTCAACCAACGCCAATCACCAGGGGAAAGCCAAGCTGCCTAGTCCAGAGGCTGTCTGCCCTTGAAGTTGAGGTCACCCTTCCCTGAAACACTTTAGGAGAAAATAGAAACCTGAATAAAATTGGGGTTTGGCTGTAAAGGAAGAATGGAGAAATAGAAGCTGGGTAGACAGCCAACAATGAGCACTACCAGTATCAAGTAAGACAGGGCTGGAGAAGCAGGTCGGATTTAGCAACATGAAGATAATTGGTGCCCTTGGGGAGAGACACTTGGTGGTGTGATGGCTGAGGATGGGATGGGAGGTGAAATGTGGATAAACTGAGTGTAGACCGGCTCTTTCAAGAAGTTTTGCTGTGAAGAGGAGAGAGGGGACTGGTAGAAAGTGGAAGGTAAGGAGCTGAGTAGAGGTATTTCTTTTAATGAGAGAGACTTGAACATTTTAAAAAGTTAATGGAGGGATCCGGTTTAGAGGGCCATGTTGCAAATGGCAAGAGGAAAAAGGGATAACAGGCTTGTACAGTTTCTGAGAAGGTGGGAGTGGGCGGCATCCAAAGTGCAGGTGGAGGGACTTGGCCTGAGGCTGGCAGGGAAACAGGTGGCTCTGAGAGGAGAGAGGCTGGGTGGAGCTGTGCGTCCTCGTCTTAGCTGCTGACGTGGGCATTGCCTTTTCCTCCTGAGTAATTTATGCCGTACACATCCCTGGCTTTTACTCCAGGTGCAATTACAGGCTACTTTTATATTGTTCAAATTTTTTTAAGTTATATCCTGTATAATAGGAAAAACTTTTTTTCCCCTGAAAAGCTATCAGTTATTCCCATGCACCAAAACCATTACTGTAAAGAATTTTACAATATGTTATTGAGGAGCTGGGGGAAATAGCAGAATTTTAGTTTGAGGGTTTCCTGTGAAGTCTAAGGCTAAAATTAATGGATTTTGTAGAGCCCAAATACTGACTCCCTTGTCCCAATCCCAATGTCTCATATTTGCCCAATTGCATAACCATCAGGAATTGTACCCCCAAAACAGGTATTAATGCTCCAGACCAGTGGTTCTCAACCTCAACTGCACAGTGGAGTAGCCTGGAAACCATCTTTTATTCAGCTCTGTATCTCCCAGCACCTAACACAATGTCTGGTGCATAATGAGTGCTCAAAACAATCCAGTATAGTTTGGTTGCGATTACCTGTCTGTCTTCCTTGCTACCCTGTGAGAGCAGAGAATTTAAAAATATATGAATAAATGAAATAATGAACAATCAGTGAAGTAAGACATCATCACCATTCCACCAGACAGTTACTCTTCCTGTATGTTTTCTAGTTATTCTGGGCCCAGGCTCATGAATTTGCACCTGTGACAAGTGGCCCTATTATGGCCAGTTCACACACACATACTGGCATTTCCTTCCTGCCCTCCTGATGGGAAACAATCCTGAACAGAACATTTTAAGAAATATCTTGCATGACAAGCTTGTTGGGGGGGTAATGGCTTGCCTTTGCTCGCTGAGATTGCGGATCTTGCCCCACTGGGGACACCTGCAGGCAGAAATACTCACCTGTCTGCACCGCACCTTCTTCAGCCAGTGCTGCAAGGACCTGGGCAGATCCTTGTTCTTTGAGCTTTTCTGAGCTAGAACTGACCCCTCTCTTCTCGTCAGACCTCAAAACCCTTGACCAGCCGTGGGCAAACTACGGCCCGCAGGCCGGATCCGGCCCTTTTGAAATGAATAAAACTAAAAAAAAAAAAAAAAAAAGACCGTACCCTTTTATGTAATGATGTTTACTTTGAATTTATATTAGTTCACACAAACACTCCATCCATGCTTTTGTTCCGGCCCTCTGGTCCGGTTTAAGAACCCATTGTGGCCCTCGAGTCAAAAAGTTTGCCCACCCCTGCCCTTGACTATACTGTAGCTTCAGGGATGTTAATAGAATAAAATGATCTTGAAAACTCTATGCTGGTTGCCTCGATTGGTGCCTTAATTGGGATCTGTTCTTTCTCCAAACCCCTCAGCCATTCATTTAGAGATTGTGGCACTGGATTACTTCTACAAAGAGTTATTATTTTGTTGTTATTTATTAATCCTCACCCGAGGATATTTTTTCATTGATTTTTAGAGAAAGTAGAAGGGATGGGGAGAGACAGAGAGAGACATACATTGGTTGCTTACCCCATGCACCCTGCCCAGGGCTGGGGATTGAGCCTGCAACCAAGGTACGTGCCCTCAACCAGAATCGAACCACGGCCCTTCAGTCCGAGGGCTGACACTCTATCCACTGAGAAAAACTGGCCAGGGCTACAGGGAGTTAATTTTATCCATGTTCCTCCCCAAGGTTTCCTTTCTGAGATTTAAAGTCCATTGTTCAAAACTCTCTTCTCTGAGTAGTGCTGAGAAGGGACACTGCCACTATTTATGTTATTCATTTTCCTTATTTCATAAACACTCCGGCTGCCTTGACCAATTGAATGTCTTTGCAAACTGAAAGAATCAGTTTGATGTGAGCACTTGCTTGTTTGAGAGCCAATCTTTCTGTTTAAAGTGACCAAGCAGGGCTGGGAGGAGAGAGGGGAGAAAATGGGAGATATCTGTAATACTGTCAACAATAAAAAATATATTTAAAAAATAAAAATATAAAGTGACCAAGCATACCCCACTCTAATCCTTTAGGTGATTTTAAGGTGAGCTCTTATAGGCCTATGTTAATTCCCAGGTCTCGGCGGGTCTCTCACATGGAACCCCTGTGCTGCCAGCAAAACTGCTCAACTGTTAGTGAGACAGGACTTTGCCATTCTCTATAAAAGACATTTTTCCATTTGTTTTTTTAGAGAATGGAAGAGAGAGGAAAAGACAGGGAGAAATATTGATGTGAAACATCAATTGGTTGCCTCCTGCACACACCCCGACCAGGGCCTGGGCCGGGGAGGAGACTGCAACCGAGGTACATACCCTTGACCAGAACTGAACCCGGGACCCTTCAGTCCACAGGCCGACGAGGGCACGATAGCCTTTATCTTTGATAAACATTATCTTTATCCTCTTCCCAATACCAGCCAAACCATGTTTTTCCCCTGAAAGGCGTTTCTTCTCTTTTGGTTGTTCCTTCTTCTTGCCCACTTGAAACCTCTCCCTGTCCGTCACTGCCTGTCCGTTTGGTCTATTCTTTAGGGCCTATCTGAAGTCCCATCTCCTACAGGAAACCTTTCCTTGACTTTGGCCTTATTCGGTTCAGTGTGTAGTCATGTTCTGTACGTCCTACTTTGCACAGGGGTTTCATGTTTATGCCCCTTCATCTGTGAGGTCCTTGAGAGCAGGGGCTGTGCCTCTTCCTTCTCCAGTACCACGCACAGGCTCTTGCCAGCACGGGTTCAGTTGTCACTGAATTGAACTGAATCAGATCAGATTTCAGGGAGAGTTATGGTAATTTCCTTATCTCAATCAAGATGTTGACTGGAGTGACCAGAACAAAACTCACTGTAGGAGGTTCCAAATAGGTTAGGTATCACACATTCTTAAGATTTTGTTTCCTTTTTTTGAAGTCAGAAGAATCCTTTTCCACCTGACAACTGAAGCAGGAACTTTAACAGAGCGTTTGCTTATCTTCAACAGGCTGCACATTAAATGGCCAAGACGTGAGACTCACTGTCCACTACGAAAATGGGTTCACAATCTCCAGGGAAAATGGAGCCCCCAGCAGCTTGCTGTACCGCTACCCCTTCGAAAGGCTGAAAATGTCTGCTGATGACGGCATCAGAAATCTGTATCTGGATTTTGGTGGTCCTGAGGGAGAACTGGTGAGAGCGTTTCTGAAAAATAGGTTCATTCTAATAGCTATTCTCTTTCTTATGTGTTGTTTCTTACCCTCTTGCGTAGACATATTATGAACTGATAATCCACTTTTTTCCAGGAAACTGTTCTTCAGTTTTCAAGATGCAGTGGGTTTGGGTTCTTTTTTTTTCCTTTCCCACATTTGGAAATTATTCCCTTTTTTAGAAGTATTTTTTTTTAATCTTAGAAAGAAAAAATAGCCCTTTTAAGAAATAGGTTTTTATAAACAATAAGATATTAAATATTAAACATTTTAAATACTAAATAAATTCTAGTCATTGCTATTTAGCAGTTTCTTGGTATAAGAATTAAAAATAATAGGGTGTCTTGGTTGCTACAGAAATTCTGCTGATCAGAGAAAAAGATGCAGAGATATGTCCATACAGCCATCATTTTCTTTTTTACCTCCTTGTCCCTTAAAGGAAATTTCAACAGGAACTCATGATCCCCTTTAGAGAACTAGAGAAGTGCATTTCAGAAATCATAAATTGTGATAAAGGAGTAAAACAATGCCTTTTCTCTCTTACCAATATTGAGCCAGTAGTTCAGGTCTTATATGTGAAATCTTATATCCATTGACACAGTCACAACAGGTCTAAGTTGGAAAGCAGAATCTTGACGCTTTAGAACTGAAATAGATCTATTTTGAGCACACTGGCTAGAAATCTTACTTTAAATGATGAAGCTTTGGGAGACTACGGGTAGGCCATGAACCAGGGCTTTTCAAAAACCTGAAGCATTAAAGACAGTTAAAAGCTTCTATTAAATTAACTTCTATTAAAGTAACCAGTTATTAATATCTATAGCCATATAGCAAGCAAGGTATTAGATTATCCCCAGCTATTTATATATTTTTAAGCCCTGCTTTACATTTCATGTATGCAAAGTTTAGTGAGGAATTTAATGCTCTATGACTATGCTCTTCAAGTCCTAGTTTTCTTTACAAGGCATAATTAAGCCGTGTCCTATTCCTGGTCTCTGTTATCAGTGCCACAGTGATTGACGGCCCCCTTGACTCATGCAGCCAGACCCCAGGTCTCCTATGCATCTGGTGCCAGGTGTCCAAATTAGAGGCCTGTGCTTAGAAAGGTATAATAACCCTCTTTACTAGCCTCAAGAGTTGTCATTTCCACCACAAACTTATATGAGGTGTCAAAATCATGCCATAGCCCTAGCCCATTTGGCTCAGTGGTGAGTGTTGGTCCACAAACTGAAGGGTCTCAGGTTCAATTCCAGTCAAGGGCATTCTGGTCAGTTGCGGTCTCCAGCCTGGTGGGAGGCAACCAATCAATGTGTCTCTCTCACATCAATGTTTTTCTCTGTCTCTACCTCTCTCTTCCACTCTCTCTAAAAATCAATGGAAAAATATCCTCAGGTGAGGATTAACAACAACATCAAAAATCATACCATAGGGGGTGACAGTTCAGCTGAGCTTACTGTGGTTCCCACTCAGAAATGCATACAGTTACAATGAATGGTTTTCATATAGGATATTCCTTTCTTTTAGATCCTCTACTTTTTAGTTCTATCAGGCATGGTGGAAGCCAGTATACCACCAAGTGTAATTGTGGATGTGAAACCTCAGACTAACGTTTAATTATAACATGGAAACTCCTAACTTGAGAGTACACTCTCATTTGTGGCATTCAGTTCCCAAGAGTTTCTGTAGCTCTGGCACATTCTTTATCTAAGTTCTTTTGAAAAAGTAGAACATCACATCTAAATTTGTTTCTTTTGCGTGTTTATTGGCGTGTCTGTGTATGGTAGTGATAACGCCCTTTCTCCACAGACCATGGACCTGCACTCTTGTCCGAAGCCGATTGTATTTGTGCTGCACACGTTCTTGTCGGCCAAAGTCACGCGCATGGGACTGCTTGTATGAGCAGCAAGAATCAGAAAAGAGCCTTGAATGTCACAAGAAGTATTTTCACCTCAAAAAAAAAAAAAATAGCACAATAAGAAAGCTCTTTGCTCTCCTCCAGCACAGTGCCTTGACAAGGACCTGCGAATCACTGCTGACCCCCAACCACGTTTAAAGAGGAGCCTGCCTTTCACAACCTACCGTGGCCAGAATTTCTAGGCTCTAATGAGCTCCAAAATGAAGCTGTTGACTTATTGTTAGTTTCCTAATGTGGTTTCTAAGTAATTGGGTTTAATTCTCCTGTTAAGAAGGTGGCTCATTGTTTTTCTTTATGGACATAGTAAAATATCCAAGAAGTGGGGGTTTTTCTTCTTCCTGTAGGATTTATTTCAGACTAAGCTTTGATCTCTTGCTTAGGAAGACTGTCTCTTCCCAGGTGCTAGTTTCCAGCAGCCCCTGCTTCTTGGTCATTCCAGATATGTTGTACGTTGTGATGGAGTTTACTGTACGCACTTGCTCCTCCCGCCCTAGGAAGTCCTCGAGTTGTATCACCAAAGCGCTCTTCCATGTGTCCTGGCTCTCGCTGCGTCCCCCCACCCCCCACCATCCCTTCCCACTGCACCACCAGCTTTGCCATTTCTCAGTGCTAACGTTAGGACCTAGAACTTGCAGAATTTGATTTGCCTTGCCTTCCACTCCCTTTCTGGTGGTGACCAAGTTGAAGAGCAAGTCAGAACCACTGCATTGAAAGAAAATACTTGTTTGAGAGTTTTCTGATTTTACTTTTGGTAGGAACCAGGGGATGTGGTAAGATTTATTTTAAAAGAAAATCCTTATTTTATTTTTTCCATGACCTAATAATTGATATTTGCTTTAATGAAAAAATCCTCATGTTAGCCTAAGCCATTTTTTATTGCTTACCAAATGTGCCTTTGGTTGGGGTTCGTGGAGCTTTATTAGTCACTATTTGAATAACTGGATATCACTGCCATCCCAGGGAGGTCATCTGTCCTGGTGTTAGAACAGCCTGCGGCAGCTCGCCTGAGTACTGTCTTTTCTCGTGGGCAGTCATAGTTGAGAAAGATACAGCCTGAAGAGCAAGCTTGTTTCAAGAGGAGAATTTGTGGGTGAAGCCAGCTTTGTAGCACAAACAAATTGTCGAGTTGCTTTAGGCTCTGTTCCCCCATGTAGGACCCTGGCCCTAGCCTTCTCCCCTTGTGGCAGCAGAGTGGTGTGGACAAGCAGCTGCTAACTCAAGACTCAGTGTAGCTTAGTAACCCATCCTCCAGTGGGCGGGGTGAGGAGACCATGGACGGGAGGCCTGGGTTTTGCTAAGCACTGCCAGATGTCATCATTAGGACACGTGACAGTAAGATCGCTGATTTTGTGGTACTGGAGAATACACTCAGTTATTTATAATCATGAAGGAGGTGCATATCTGAAACCATTTAAAATAGTGTAATAGCTGTATAAGATATCAACATTAGTACAGTCCCTGGAACTGAAAGAGAAGGTAATAGTGAGTTGGCTGTTCTCCGTGTTCTCTGAAGAAGGGTCTGGGGTTAGTTCTCATTTACTGTGTTTATCAGGAGTGCCTAGAGGATGTGAGCACTGCAGAGGGTGGAGGCGGGCAGCACTCCCAACAGGAAAAGAAAGCACAGCGGTGTGTGCAGCACACAGCTATTTGGTGTGAGCGCAGACTGACACAGGTGGGATGTGAAAGAACCCACTCGAGCTGGAAGTTCTAGTTAGACGTTGTGAGCCCATTGTCTTCACTCCTTCCCGTGTTCAGTGAGATTAACCACAGGCAGAGGCTTGGGAGAGAGATCTGTTCTTCCTCACCACCGGTCCCAAAAATGAACTGTCTGATCCACTTAAAACTGGAAATTGAAATCTAGACTAGACTACGTCTTTCAAGAGCTTTTTATGTTTTGAAAATTCACAAGCCCAAGTTTGGTTCCATCTGGAGTAAGGTGACAAGTTAGGGAAGAAAAAAAAAATACCTTGACGGTCCAGCTGTGATTTCTGGAAGAAGAATTTGAATACATAACCCTGAGATAGGGAAGCTTAGACATTCTTTGCAGTGAAAGTATTTATCTGAGAAGATGAACGATGTAATCACAGACTTTTGCAGCAAAGCCATTTGGTTGAGGTTTTCTATTAGTGTGAAAGGCTAAGCCACTGACAAGATTTTCAGGGGGAACTTCTGAGCCACCTGCTCAATGGTTATATGAAAAGATCTGTAAAAAAGGTGTAATTAAAACGTGGGAAGGAGAGGTAAGGCGGGTGTGCACTTCAACCCTTTTGTTCAAGCTTAAACTGCCATGGATAGCCCCAAGGTCCACAGGGTTTTTAATATTTAATAGGGTTTTGAGTCTTGATGTGGAGTGAAATTGATGGGAGGTTTCCTGTGATCTCTTGCTCCCCCAAGAGCAAGAGCCCTCAGGCTGCTTGTTTAACAAACTTCAGCAGCTTTCCAACCATGGATGACCAGGTTGTTCTTCGATTAAGTGTGTTTGTGGGATTTTCAAACCACAAATGAAGAACTTTTTGTGAATGAGACAGCCTTGATAAATATGTGCGTATTTTCAACCCACAGTTGGGAATATGAGGAGGGCTGACTCTATCCACTGCTCTGCACTGTTTTATATAAGGGACTTGCACATCCGTGGATTTGGGTCCTGGACCCAATCCCTAGTGAACACCAAGCAACGACTGTAGCTAAGGTTTTAGGGAGCCAAAGTTAATTCGTGGGTTTTCGACGGCCTGGGGAGCTGGCACCCCTAATCCCCACGTTCTCCAAGGATCAGTTTGTACTTTGTATTTAGATGCCAAAATATGGCAAATTATTTTCAAATGAATAGCTAAAAATAGGCATTTTTCATATTTCACATCTTTTACAGAACAGCTAATTTTTCATTTCTTTTTTATTCTGAATTAGGAAAATTATTGAGAATGTTGTGGGCTTCCATGTGTAGAATGTAAAGGAATTGCAGAGTATTGTCCCCCTCATTCTGATGGACCACTTTCAGTGCCCCCCAGGACCTGGGCCTAGACATCTTCTCCATATTCCACACAGATGCCTATCAAAGAAAAGGCTCAGTTACTATTTTTCTGAAAAAGGTAAGTCCTTTTCTGAAGTCATCAAATGGACCTTACCTGGAAAGGTTCTAATATTTTATATGAAGAAATACTTTATGTTTATACAGTATTTATTAGATTTTGTAACTGTAAACTCACCTACCTAGTAGACAGAGTTTCAGGTTAAATATTGGGACATGTTCAGGCAATCAAAATATTACTTTAAATGTCATTCACTTATTTTAAAGCTATGTTTTAGCACTTTTTAACTCTAGGTAAGTCTGACAGTGCCTGTTTTTATCATCTGTAATCTCACAAACTTTGTTATTGAAATTGCATTGCAGGAGAGATTGAATTATTTATTTCTTACATTTTTATAAGTGGAAAAATCTCTCCAACCAACAAATGATTAAAGTTGTTACTGATTATTTGTTCTCTTATCCTCCTAAGCAGAATGATAACAAATTTTTTTTCAGCTGATTAAATGCACTTAGCTAATAAACCAAAATTTATTTAAAAAAAAAAAAAAGCTGTGTGGAATCTGGATAAGATTATGTTTCTTCCAGAAAAACAAATTAGTGCAAATGCTTTTGATGGACAAGTGTGACCACTTTTGAGAAAAGGTTATGATAGATTTTTTTGTTAATTTTCTGAGAACCTCCAGGTCTTCGTTTTTAATTTATATGCATGTGGATAATTTGTGTGTGTTTTCAAAAACATGGAAGAATCTCCATATTTTTTAATGCAAATTATCTTGTAAGCTGCTATGCAAATTGTATTAAAAGGCCTACCTACTAAAAAAAGTTAAACATTTTTGAAGCTTCAGGGAAGACCTGTAGACTTAAGCACTTTCTCTGCTTTTTTGTATCTTGTCTTGGATATGCTGAATTATGTTATTGTTTTCACTGGTTATAAGCTATTGATTGTACATAATATTTAAATCATCCAAATATCCAGCATACATTTCCATGTTGTTGCCATCCACTATCGACACCATGAGTGAAATGGCTGGTTGGAAAGCCAAAGTTCATGCTTTTACAATCCTTAATGAAGTAAAATGCCAGATCTCTTTGGTCTCAAAACATTGTTCTGGTCTGATCTGACTATCTGTGTAAGAGAGACTTCTTTAAATTTGGGATGCTTAAACTTTTAAGTTGAATTTGACTATAGTCATACTTATATATTTTTGTCAAGTATGTTATGTGGCAGGTGATATTATATTCTACCTTGAGTGTGGAAATTTCTTTCAGTTAAATTTGAATTGTTATAATGGCCTCTGAAGATGAAGACAAAGGAATCTGTCATCTGCTGCCATTCTTCCTCTGTGTCTCGATTTTAATTGCTTGGAAATCTAGAATTATTTTGACTTTCTATATACTGTCTTTAAAAATCGACACAGCAGACTCCCCCCTCCCTTTCCCTTTTTAAGCTACATCTTCGTGCTGAGTATATAGACACTTGATAAATGTGTCATGTTAGTTCTAAAATAATTATGCTTTATATCAGGATTATGTTTTCTTGATCAATATAGCTATTCTCATGGTGAAATTTATTTTGTACTAGTAATAGACTGCTTAAGTGGCTGATTTGAAAACCGTTCTCTAAAAAAACAAACTTATCTGGCATATAATTGATATAAGTTCATCCTATGAAAGGATTAAATTTCAAGTTAAGGTAAAGTACAATAAGTAGGCACATAGAGCATATCTGTTTCCTTGTCTCTTTTGACACTAGCTAAACTGCCAACTGGAAGAATGATTGTTATATATAAACTAGAAAAATATTTTAACAAGATTTCTTCTATTGTTTCAAAACTGATAAACTTGAACTTAGTCTCTTGCCATTTATTCTTCCTTTCCACTTCAGGTTCCTGAACCAAAGCATATTCTGGGTTTTTAAAGCAAATCTGCATTTGATACAATGCATAAATATGTCATTTGCAAATGATTGCTTGTTCTCCAATGAGCATTTGGTTATATTCAACAAAAATCTATCATATGAACTGTAATCTTTGAATTGCCCAAAATAGATTGACTGAAACTAAAAACCTATAATAGAGAAATTATCGATACTCTGTTATTAAGGGGTTGGACAGAAGTAAATTTACAGTTGTTCACAGAAGTAATACAGTAATTAATAAATAATAATACAAGAATAGCCCTGGCCAGGTGGCTCAGTTGGTTGGAGTGTCATCCCATACACCAAAAGGTTGCAGGTTTGATTCCCGGTCAGGGAATGTATGGGAGGCAACCAACCGATCAATGTTTCTCTCACATCGATGTTTCTCTCTCTTTCTCTTTCTCTCCCAGTTCCTCTCTTAAAAAAAAAAAAAAAGCCACACACACCAAAAACATATTCTTGGGTGAGGATTAAAAAAAGAAGAAGAAAACTGTGTCTCATGGTACTCACAAACTGTAAACCTACTTTTGCCCACCCCTGTATTGTGAGATAAGATATCCTAATAGATTTCTAACTTCTGCGTCCTCTGAGTCCCTTACTCAGTTTTTCTTAATCTTAACCTCTAAACTGTTGACACCAATGATCTTTTAGTTTTTGAGTCCCTCTTTGTTCCACTCACATACACACCCTGAACCTGACTGTTCTGTCACCTCTTCCAAAGTGACAGAAGCCTCTTGTGAGGAGACAAAAGGTACTTTGGAGGCTTGGAGAATTTTTAGAAATTGCAGGGCTAATTCATGATACAGTAATCCTTGCAGACTTTCATCGAATAAGCACTTATTAGTGTATAGTTCTTCACATGCTCTCTGAAGGGTCCAAAAGAAAGTTCTTGCCCTCACATAGCACATAATCCATTCTCAATCACACCATGCCATCTGTCAGTCAGAGGTTAAATAATTAACCACTTCATATTTTTATCAAAGTACATCTGGAGTTCTGCTCATTTGGCAAACTGGAAAGTGTTTAAAAGGAGGCTCAGTCTTTGGTCCATGCTAGCATGAAAGAATTTCAAGCACATTTACATAGGCTGGTCTTTTCATCATGCATAATTTTTTAAATGCAAAATTACGATTTTAGTTTTGGAAGGAGAACACTGTAGAATATCTTTAGGGAGATAAATCACAACAACAATGAAGTTCTGTTGCTCAAAGTGGATCAATGGGAAAGTCTTTTTAAAGAAATGCTTCTTTTAACTGTAAACAGCAAAGCTAAATGTGTATTTTCATCTACCCCCATTTCTAAATTGTGCTGGCCTGTTCATTTCCACACTCACACCATTTAAACATCTCATTTGCTGAAAGTCCGTATACATGGTAGATGGAGTATTTCTTCATAATGAGAGCTCAAAATGAAGATATTTAAAACTTAGCAAAAGTCCACTTATTCCAGACACTCTGGCAAACTCGGTGAAAAGAGCATCTAAAGACAATGAAAGATTGTTTGAATGTTTCCAATATTTTTTATATATTAACATCCTTTTCTATCCAGCTTGCCTTCCGTTTATCACTAAGGCCGGCCTTTCAGGTAGCATCCTTCATCATGCTCAGAAAGTGCCTGAACAATGTGATTGGAATGGCATAGGGAACAACATACTCTCATGGCTCTTGCCCTTTGTTTCCAAGTGTCCTGGAGGTGTGCACACACATTAGGTCAGGGTCTTTCCTTCAAACCTACCCTTTGACAATCAGGTGCTAACGATTCTGTATTATTGGAACCAGCACATAAATATTGTCACGTGTCTGTTCTTCCTTGGTTGGAAGAAGCGCTTCCCTTCTATCTCAGTCCTGTTCGGCGGGGGCGGGAGGGGCGGGGGGAGTCAGCTATATTTTTTCACCTCTGTTTTCTAAATGAATAGAATCTGGGGGAGAGGAAATTATTAAAGTGAAGTTCTGGGTTTGGCACAATCAGTGTTGATGATGCTCTTCACAACTTACAGCAAATCTGCCCTTATCATGAGATCCAGTCCCAGTTTTTGTTCCCCTCCAGTACGGGGCTGCGTGTTACCTGTAAACCTATCAGGTGGGTGCAGCGTGTTAAGACCTTGGTTCCCAGAGAATCGTTCCCTTTCGGTGTCAGACCCGAGGTCTTTTCGCAGATGATGCGGCGGACACTGCCCATGAAGCCTTCCATTGGGGCTCATCTCTGCAAACTGGTTTGTGTTCGGTCCCACACAACTTGCATTGTTGTTAAGCATTAAGACTTAGCTGGAGTAATACTTCTACAAATTATTAAAAGTATGTGATATCCTGGGGTTTTCTTCTTTTTAGAACCCTGTATTTAAACAAGACTTCTTTGTAAGTGTTTAAAATTTAAGTTTCAAACCTTCTGGCATCACCAGACTACCAAATTGAAATCCGTGCGTAAAACAGGGCAGTATTTGTGTTCTTAATTAAAAGAAGAAAAAAGCTTTATGTATGTGTACTCTGCAAATACAAATGCATAGACAACACTTTCCCTTGAGTTGCACATCAACATATAGCATTGTATATTACAATGAAAGTTTGTAACTTAAGGGTATTATATATATAAATACATATATACCTTTGTAACCTTTATACTGTAAATAAAAAATTGCTTTTAGACTTGTATTTTTTTTCTTCTTCTCTTTTTTTTATTGTTAAAATAGTTTCAAACCTACAGGAAAGTTTTAGGAACAGTACAGAGAACTCCTCCATCTCCTTTCCCCAAATTTCCCAGTTAACGTTTTAGCACATTTGTTCCATCTTCTTTTTCTGACATGATGCTCTCTACTGTGTGCCTCCAAACACAAGGACGCTCTCCTGCATCGCCGCCACACAGCCCTCCAATGAGGAAACCAGCATTGGCACAACCCTGCCGCCCCCTCCAGAGCCCCCGTTCGGATGCTACCAGCCATCCCAACAGCGCTTCCTTCCCTTCCTGGCACAGGACCCCATCCAGGACCACATGTTGTGTTTGGTTGTCATATCTCATCAGTTCCTTCTGGTACCATTTTTAAGCAGATTTCAGGCAAATCCAAACTCGTAAAAACTTAAGTTTTGGTTCTCATTCCACCAGGGACTTTCTGTGTGATGGAAGCTTAATCACTGGAGCATCTGAGCTTTTTCAGACTTTGAGTCGCACTGAGGAGTGAGAGGGGAGATGGTTTCTCGGGCATCGTATTAGGGATCATCAGTGCTCCATTTACCTGGGTGTCACTCGCTTTGCATGGTAACTCAGCAAAATTTTGCCCTGGCCCTACCTCTCCAAAATGTTACCTAGCCCTGGTTTTTCTTCTCCACACTGCTCATGGCCCCCATCAAGGCGTTCATTAACAAACGGTTAGGAACAGCCCTAGAACACGAGTTCGTTTAGTCTGATTTTACTAGGTTGTATTGGCTAAACAGAGTTGATTCACTGGTCCAAGCTTGGGTTTACAAGGGCCACATTCTCAGCATCACGATCCCAATTGGAAAAGTGCTGTGCAAGAGAGAGCAGATGGAAGTGTGCCTTTGCAAGTCAACGACTTTCTACCTAAAGGTGGGAGCCGAGAATCTGGTTTCTACTCTAGTGAGAAAGTTAGAACAGAAAGGTCCTGATCTGACCATCGAAACCATCAAGCCCAAACAGGCCCCAAGTGCCAGCCCACAAATAACTTATATTTGGTCCCTTCATTCCCCCTTTCCTTCCTCAGCTTACTCCCCCATCCCCAGCAATGGCAACACCACTGCAGAACTGGGGGCGGGGGCGGGCGGGGGTTGAGGGCCTCAGAGTCTGTTTTCAAGCTCTTCCCAGGAAAAAGTCAACAGTGGATGACCAAGTGAGAGGGGAGAAGACCATTTCCTGCCATCAGAGGCAGCAGCTCATGACAGAGCTTCCTCTAGGGGGCGCTTCCTCGGGGGAAGCTCACCTTGGGAGCCGGAGCAGTGTGGATGGCAGGCTTGTGAGAGACAGACGCTGAGCAAGAGGTGCAAGAAAGTGGAGTGGGCAGAACAAAAGATGCACACAGCTCGTGGATTGCACACCCAGCCCTTGTTTCGGGCTGAACCGTGTGCTGCCAAAATGCATATGCGGAGCCCTCCCCCCGGCACCTCAGAATGTGACTGTATTTGGAGATAGAGCCTTAAAAGAGGTGAGTCAGCTGAAATGAGGCCATTAGGTTGGGCCCTAATCTAATCTGACGGGTGTCCTTACAAGAGGAGGAAATGTGGACACAGATACCAGATCGTGCGCGCACAGAGAAGGGACCCTGCAAGGACACAGCAAAGTGTGGCCATTTGCAAGCCCAGGAAAGAGAGGCCTCAAGAAACCAACCCTGACACCTTGATCCTGGACTTCTCGCCCCCAGAACTGTGAGAGAACACATTCCTGTTTAAAACAACCCTGTCTGTGGCACTGTGTTATGGCAGCCCTAGCAAACGAAGACAGCCCTCTTTTCATTGTAGGGACTTTTCATTTTCATTCCGTCTTTCAACTCACACAGCCCATCCAATACGTGGGGTTGATATGTTCTCAAGGTCTCTGCTTCACTCTCACCCACCAGTGAGAGTTCCTCTTTTGTTTGCTCACTTATTCATCCTGAATAACTTCATTATTAATTCTCCCAGCAGATACTGAGTGTGCCAGGCCCCTGGCAGAGGCCCCGCCCTGCCCTCTCAGTGATGCGAAAGGACAGTGACTACGCCAGGTGCCATGCCCGCAGGTGGAAGCTTCCCCACTCGGTTCTGTCAGTATTGAGGGTAGACGAGAGGAAGCATGGCTCACAGGGTGTGTGCCTCCCTACCTCGCCCAAGCCCATCACAGGCCTCGCCCTGCCACTCGGGTCATCACTCCGACTCCTGTCCACAGGGATGCTCAGCACTTTGGCCTTTTGGTTCCTGACCTCCCTGTGTGTGACGATGGCCCCATCACTTCATCTCACCATCTTCCTGCTCCCAGGGTCACCCCTGGACTGCATTGTTGCTGAAACAGCCATTCCTGAAACCAGTAACGGAAGCAGCCCTCTCAGCGCGTTCTCACTGTGACTATCCTTCAACCTCCTGGGTCCTCAGTTAGTCCCCGTGACTCTTATCTTCTTACGC
Source organism: Myotis nattereri (assembly GCF_964212035.1). Taxonomy (NCBI): domain Eukaryota; kingdom Metazoa; phylum Chordata; class Mammalia; order Chiroptera; family Vespertilionidae; genus Myotis; species Myotis nattereri. The sequence continues at coordinate 14,497,530 of NC_138090.1, forward strand.
ACTTCCCACCGTACCCGGCTCTCGTTCCACACTTGCCGAGCCCGTGAATGTCCCTGCTGCTCTGTCTTCACAGCAGCCACCTGGATGAATCCTGCCGTCTCCCTGCCCCTGAGTAGCTGAGTATTGGGGAGAAAAATCCAAGGCAATTGGTACCTTTATACATGTGTCGAGGTTGCCAGCTGTTACCAGGTTTGCCTGTAACTGCTCACTTTCGGATTACTTTAAATTTCAAACCTTGACTCTCCTCAGCCCCAGGCCTCCCGCCTTCTCTCTCTTCTCAGCAGACTCTCTTTCCTTCTAATTCATGGAGAGAATAGAAGCCATCCAAAGGTACTCTCCCAACTTCTTGTTACCTTCCAGCCAACATCTTTTTCCCTCCTATTATAATGTCCAAAGCCAATCCTCCTGCCTATACATTGATCCCATTCCCATTGATCTTTACTAGATCCTTTCTGTTGGTTGGTTTGTTTTATTTTTTTAATATATTTTTAGTGATTTCAGAGAGGAAAGGAGAGGGAGAGATAGAAACATCAATGTTGAGAGAGAATCATTGATCGCTGCTTCCTGCATGCCCCCCAGTACGGACCAAACCCACAGCCCGGGCATTTGCCCTAACTGGCACTCAAACCATGACCTCCTGGTTCATAGGTTGACACTCAACTAGTGAGCCACGGCGGCCGGGCCCTGTTGGTTTTTCAAACATGCTCAACTCTTCTCACATTAACAACCATCAAAAACTCCTTCCGGACCCACAGTTCCTGCAGCTATTATCCTAGGCCTCCCTTCCTGTTCCCCAAACTCCTTGAAAGAGTTGTGCCTCCTCATGGACTACATTTCCTCGTGACCCACTCACTCGTGGCCTTCTGCAGTATGGCTCTGCCTCCATCACTTACTCATCTCTGGCTAAGGTCGTCGGTATCTTACATATATCACTGTCTGCTTTCTCAACTGCATTAGGTACTGTGCTCCTCCCTCCTTCACCACAGTCCTCCCACCCCCTGACTTCCAGGACACTCTTCTGTCTATCCTTGTCTCCAGCTGTCTTTCTGAGCTGCTTTTGCAGGCTCCTCCTCCTCTGGTTGGCCAACAAACCTCCAAGCGCTGCCCCAGGTCCCCCCTACACTCTGCTCTTCCCTAGGAGATCTTATTCGCAGCTTCCGTTCCCACTGACACCCAGATGTCTCACAGATGTGCATCTCCAGCCCTCATCTTTCTTCCGACTTCCAGATGCATATATCTGACTATTGATATTTCAAAGGCACCTCAAACTCCTCATCCCTCCCCCACAAGCCCCCAAATCTAGTCTTTGTCCAGTATTCCCATCTCAGCAGCATCACTATTGGTCCAGGTGCTGAAGCCAGCAACCCAGGAGTTATCTCTGTCCCTCCAGCCCTCACCATACCCCATATCTAATCCACTTCCAAGCGCTTGAAATTTGTCTTCCAAAACCTCCCATTCTCTGTGTATTTCTCCATGCCCCCTTACCCCAGTCCAAGCTTCCCTTACTCTTCTGGACTATGGCAGGAGCTTCATGTATAATAGCCACCCCATCCCTGCAATCAGTTCTGCATAATAGGGCTAGTCATCTATCCAAAAACAAATGAACAGTTTCCCATTGATCTTGGGATACAACCCAAAATCTTGACCATAGCCAAATGTCCTGGCCCCTGCCCTACCCCCGAACACCCGTTCACATCAGGTGAACTTGACTTTCTACTTTATGCTCTCTGGCTACCGGAGCCTTCTTCCAGTTTCTTAAATTCCACCAGTGGCCTCCTCAGGGCCTCGGGCCTTCGTACAGGCTGTCCCATCAACTGGGAATGCTCTTCTAACCCCCTTCATCCCTGGAAGAATGGAAGGCTTTCCTGAACCCCTATCTCAGGTAGGTTGCCAGTTAGAAGCCCACAGAGCAATGGGCCTTCACACACAGGCCTCAACACGCTTATTACATAATTTTTCCTGGTGTACATCATCTTTCTCCTTAGACTGCAGGCTCCCCGGGAGCTGTTTTAATCATTGCTGTATCCCCAGAAACGACACAGAGCTCCGAAATAGTCTGTATTGATGAAATATTGTTAAAGTGAATGAGTGTGGCTCAGTTGGTTGGAACATCATCCGTACACCAAAAGGTTGTGGGTTCGATCCCCAGTGGGGGCACGATAAGGAGCCACCCTGATCGATATTTCTCTCTCTCTCTCTCTCTCTCTCTCTCTCTCTCTCTCTCTCTCTCTCCTCCCCCCCCCCCTTCTCACTCTCTTTAAAAATAAATAAGAACATATCCTCGGTGAGGATTAAAAACAAAACTTTTAGACAAAGCCACAGACATAAGTTACCTGGAACTGATAACACTGTGGGGTAGACTATGTGTCCATTAGCTAGCTCATTCATTGCCCTCAAAAGCCAGAGAAGGTGGGTCCTGGTTATTAGCCTACCCCGTTAAACACGCGCACACAGAGCTCGGGGAACTAAAACTGTTTTATTGGAAGTGGGGTCTAGGACTTGAGGCTTCGGCCCCGCCCTGCCCCTCGCCCCGCCCCACGCCCCTCCCCACTCCCAGGCCCCACCGCAGCCCTGCGGGGCTCCGGGCCTCGCCCCCGCCCACCCCGACGCGTCCCTGGCCCGGTTCTCGCCGGGGCCGCCGGTGGCCGCGGAGAGCGGTGCCTGCAGTGCGGGCCGTGGCCGCCAGGGGGCAGCCGCGCCGCTCGGGCCCGACCGCTCTGGGCCGCACCCGTCGCTCGTTGTCGGACTCCCTCCCGCTGCCAGCGGCCACCCTTCCCCGCGCCCAGCGCGGACCCATCAGGCTCCCCGCGCCGGACCCAGCACCTCGGCTCTCCGAGGCCGGACCGAGGCCGCAAGCAGCGCCGCGGGGTGTGAGGCGGACCCAGGAGATGAAATGACAACGTCAACCCTCCAGGTACTCGGCGCGGCCCGGCCGGCTGGCGGAGGCCGAAGGAGGCGCGGCGGGGCCTGCGGACCGGCAGCCGGGCGGGCGGGGGCCGCCTCTGAGCCCCGTCGGCTTCTGTGTTTACGGGCTCGGAGCCAGGGACCACCTCCGTCCGGAACGCTGGCCCCGTGGCCTGGCCGAGCCCGAGGCCCCGCGTTGCAGCCGGCGCCCCCGTCCCGCCGCGGGCTCAGCCTCACCCGGGCCTCCTGGCGCCGCCCGGGCAGCTCGGGCCGCGGCGCGGCTGCTCGCTCTCCCTCCTCCTCCTCCTCCTTCTCCTCCTCCTCCTCCTCCTCCTCCTCCTCCCTTCCCTCCCCCTCCCCCTCCTCCTCCCCCACCAGCCTTCCTACCAGCCCCTGCTTCTTCCCCGTCTCCGATTTCCTCTTCTCGGCCGGCGACCCCTCATTCATTCCCCGGACGGTGCAGGGCGGTGCTGGGTGGCGCCACCTGGATGCATGACTGACCCGCCTCCCAGGTGCTGCCGGTCCTGCTGGGCCGGAAAACGTCAACATGCCCCGGCCTCGGACGGGTGTGCGGTCCACCCGGCCGCCCCTCGCGTGTGACCTTGGGCTGGTTCCGTGATCCTGGGGTCCCAGCAGCGCTGCTGTGATTGATTCCGGGAAAGCGTTCCCAGCCGGGTGCCAGCCGCCCGGTCGGTGCTCAGTAAGGGGCGATGGACGCGGGGCTTGCGGGAGTTGGTCCAGGTTTCACGGAAGGAGTGGCATCTGGCAGGATCGTCAGCGGTAGCGTTCAGGTCCCTGGAGGTGGAGGAGGGAGGCGGCTGCGGGTGAGGGAGGTGGGAACAGCGGGTCAGCTTCCACCTGCGGGTCCCATCTGCCCAGGGTTTGTCGGGCCTGTGAGCTAAGAATGCTTTTTATAAAAACATTTTTTTAAAAGCAGCTTTACTACAATATAATACACACCATGCAATTCGCCTAGTTCAGTGGTCAGCAAACCGCAGCTCGCGAGCCACGTGTGGCTCTTTGGCCCCTTGAGTGTGGCTCTTCCACAAAATTCCGCGGGCGGGCGCGCACGTCCAGTGCGATTGAAACTTCGTGGCCCAGGCGCAGAAGTCGGTTTTCGGCCTGGGCGAGTCTGTTTTGAAGAAGTGGCCTTAGAAGAAGTGGGGGTACGTTCGCTGAGGTCGACCCCTCAGATTGAGGACGTTTTTAGCAAAGGCCAGCTTAGGAGGACCCTGATTAAGTTAATAACAACGTACCTACCTATATAGTTTAAAAACTTTGGCTCCCAAAAGAAATTTCAATCGTTGTACTGTTGATATTTGGCTCTGCTGACTAAGGAGTTTGCCGACCACTGGCCTAGTTAAAGTGTACACTTCAGTGTTTCTCGTATAGTCACTGGATTGTGCACCCATCGCCACAATCACTTTAAGAGCATCTTCATCACCCTGTGGCTGCCACTCCCCCTCTATCCCTCCACCCCTCCCAGCCCCTGGTAACCACTCATCTCCTTCCTGCCCCTATAGATTTGCCTGTTCTGGGCATTTTATGTAGATGGAAATTATACAAAAAATGAAGTCCTTTGTGAGTGGCTTCTTTCATCTAACATGATGTGGGTTTTGGCATTTTTACAAGGCTGAAAGGATATTTAGTGATACATGAAAATCATGAAATTCAAATTTCAGTGTCTACAGGTGAAGTTTTATTGGAACACGTGCCTGCTCATTGGTTTATGTATTGTCTGTGGCTGCTTCGGGGGCTACCAGGCAGAGATGCGTCGTTGCTACAGAGGTTCTGCAGCCCTTTTCTTTCATCCTCATCCTTTGCAATAGGTGCGTTTCTAGAGATGAGGCAGGGTTGGCATTTGGTCACCTTACGCTCCTGTCATGCAAAACTGTTCCTCTCCAAATTGCTGCTGAGGCCTCTTGCATGCAAAAAACTGTATGCGGTTGCCAGGAAAATCTTAGGTGCATTAATTGAGTATCAAGAAGGGAGCAAGGGGCCCTTGCTGGCTTGGCTCAGTGGATAGAGCGCCGGCCTGCAGACTGAAGGGTCTGGGGTTCGATTCCGGTCAGGGGCACACGCCCATACCCAGAAGGGGGTGTGCAGGAGGCAGCCGATCATTGATTCTCTCTCATCATTGATGTTTCTCTCTCTCTCTTTCCCTCTCCCTTCCTCTCTGAAGTCGATAAAAATATATTTTTAAAAAGGGGGGAGGGGAGCAAGGGATGGGCCTGCTCTGCCACATGGCCTGTCACATGGGGGACAGAGTGGACCTGGAGTATTGTTCTGAACCCCGCCTTTCAAAAGGACAAACCTAAGCAAGAAGGTGTATAGAGCAGCAATTTTCATCTCATGGCACACATGAACTAACTTCTAAAATTCTGCAGCACACCAAAAAATATAGTCTATTTTTTGCTGATCTTCCAAAAAAATTGATATCATTTTGATTCATTTACACCAGACGGCTATTGTTGTGTCAGCTGTTGTCATTTTTGTGTGTGTGTGGAAAAGCAAGCAATTTATTAGCCGCAGCAAAAATATACTTAGGACAGTGAAACCAAGGAGGGCACAGAAGAAGCAGGAGAGCCGAGGCTGGGCTGCCCCAGCTCACTGGGAAGTCAGAGGAAGCGGGGAGAGGGAGCCTTGGAGACGGACTCAGGGGTTAACCCTGGACGAGCTGCCACTGCCCATTGTTCCCCTGGTTGCAAGTCTCACGGGCTCCCTGGCTCCCTTCGAGGTGAGGGGAGGTGGGGGGGGGGGGAGCGGGAAGGGCCTGGGCTTGCTCCCTGGAGGGAGAGCGCTGCTGTCATTTTTGCATTTGACCAACTACAAACTAAGAGAAGAGGTCATTGCTCCTGACTCATAGTCAGGTATTGCAGCACACGTATTGAAAATCATTGGTATAGAGCAGTGGTTCTCAACCTTCTGGCCCTTTAAATAAATACAGTTCCTCATGCTGTGACCCAACCATAACATTATTTTCGTTGCTACTTCATCACTGTAATGTTGCTACTGTTATGAATCGTAATGTAAATATCTGATATGCAGGATGGTCTTAGGCGACCCCTGTGAAAGGGTCAGTCGACCGCCAAAGGGGTCACGACCCACAGGTTGAGAACCGCTGGTCTAGAGTGGAAAAAGTCCACAGAACTGGGGGTGTTGGTTATGGAGAAGAGAAGTCACCAGGGACAGGACTACCCTTCACGTTGTTTCTGAAGGGCTGTGATGGGGGAGAGTAGACAAGTGACGCTTGTGTTTAAGCTACTCATCCATTCAGGAGGTTCAGGGCTCCTAGCAATTCTCTATTTAGGGAGTGGATGGAGCCGAAGCTTGAAAATAGTAGCTACACTCTTGCACCTTTCCTCCTCTCTTTAACCTGGCCAGTTCACATCAGCCTGGCCTCACCTGCCCGTCTGTTAGTAGAGAAATCTGTGTCTTTCTGTCTGAGGCTTCTTGCTCTCAGATGGGAAGGGCTGCACAAACGCCTGGGCCCTGCCAAAGCCGGTCAGTGGGGTTATTGTTTGCTGTGGACGGAGCTGTGTGTGGCAGCGGGATCCGCCGCTGGTGTCTGGTGCTGTATCTTGTTGAGGAGGGTAAATCTGGTAACGCTCCCGGGTGCAGCCGTGGCTTCTAAAAGGGGATGGGTAGGGAGGTGTGGGCAGCTGTAAAGACCCAGCGTGCTCAGGTTCGGGGAGGGCACCGGCCTCCAGGACGTATGAGCCGCACGGAGAATCCCCCAGAGTTCTCAGGGCTCCCGGGGGCTGTGCCCTCTGTCGGCAGCACACACATGCTTAGGGGTAAGCAAGCACGTTTGTACTGGAGATGCTGGTGAGCTGGCCCCCCTGTACAAGCCGCTGTGCCCTAAGTGTCAGCTTGACGAAACGTCTTCCCTTTTCAGCCTCGAGAAGCCGGTTGGGCCCGTAGATCCCTTTAACTCCATCGCATACAACTCGGGTCGGTGAAGGACTTTCCGTGCTGGCCGGCTCTCCTCTGCCTCAGGTTTCCGGCCTCCCTGCTGAACAGCACAGGAATCCATTGGTTCTGGTGTTTCCCCTGTTCCGGCTCTCAGGCAGGGTCCCAGTCTTTTCCCTGAGGAGGGAATAGAAAGCGAGCTTCCCCTGTGAGCCCTGACCTGCACTGTTTCCCAGGCTTCCACTTGCTCAGAGCAAAGCCTGAGGAGTTGCTTCCCTGTATTGAGCGCATTGTGAGGCGGGATGGCTGTCTCTTCAGCATCCTCCTAAGGCCTGTCTAGCTGTTGGAGAAGTAGGCCGGCATAATGGTCTGCGCCTCACTAATTCTCGTCAGTGTCTTCCTTCTGCCTGGCACCCGAGGGCTTTCTGGATCCCTTGGGAAGCACTGAGCTCTTTGCTTTGCCTTTCCAGAAAGCCATTGATCTGGTGACAAAAGCCACAGAAGAGGATAAAGCCAAGAATTACGAGGAGGCGCTCCGGCTCTACCAGCATGCGGTGGAGTATTTCCTACACGCTATCAAATGTGCGTCCCACCGGGCCCTCCCAGGCGCCAGGCCCCTGCGAGAGGAGTGTGGGCACCTGGGCTCACAGGGCTCCTCTCCAATCCCCTTTTGCAGATGAGGCTCACAGCGACAAGGCCAAGGAGAGCATTCGAGCCAAGTGCATGCAGTACCTAGACCGGGCCGAGAAGCTGAAGGATTATTTACGGAACAAAGAGAAGCACGGCAAGAAGCCAGTCAAAGAGAACCAGAGTGAGAGCAAGGGGTGAGTACGCAGGAGGGGAGGACCCGGCCGGGACCCACGAGCATGTGCCCTGGTCCTGTGTTGCTGTCGCTGTGGGTGCTAATGCAGCCTTGGACTAGCACGGCACCTTTCTCTGCTCACCGCAGCCCAGAGCTGCTTTCGTCAGGCACTTTACAGAATACTTCTGGGTACGCTGCGGCACTGGGTCTGGATGGGGAGCCAGCGTGGAGGTGACTAGACTTGGATTCTGCAGCCAGACTCTTGGGGTATAACCTGGCTCTGTGCTTCCTAGTCTTGTGACCTTGGACAAGTGCCATGGCCCCCTGTGCCCTCGAGCTCCTCGTCTGTAGGAGGAAGATAATGGGGCTTCCCTCTGAGGAGCAAATGAGATGACGGGGTGAGCCCTGAGCATAGACGGTGGTGCTCAGTGAGGACTAAATAACTGTCAGCCGCTGTTGTCACTGGAGTTAACATCTTCATCTGACTTATGAGGCTACAGACTCAGGGGTTCAGAGGTTGCCACGGTCACGGAGCTGGAACCTGATGGAGTCGGGACCCACACCCGGGGCCTGTGTTTCTGATTCCAAAGCCAGGGTTCCCTCTGCAGTTTCTCTCCTCACGTCTGTGGTTTGTCCACCATGGAGATTCCGGTTATCTGAGCACAAAGGCCGCTGGGGTGCTGGAGGGAGGGAGGATCCTGGGCAGGGAGTCTGCGTAGGAGAGCGGTGGGTGCTGTGTCAGCTGTGTCCCCAGAGGTGGGAGGCTCTGCTTCTGGGTGGAGAAGGTTGCCTGAGTGAGAGACACACCGAGGAAGGGGCAGGAGGCCAGACCTCCAAGGGAGCTGCAGGAGGTGTGAGGATGGCAAACCCCTCATGGCCGGACGGATCTGCCAGGCGGTGGGGGCAGTGACTGTGTTCCTTTTCCAGGTGCTCTGTAGACTTAAGAAGACTGACCTAGCCCTAGCTCATGAGCCTCAGTTTGCCGACCACTGCCCTAGCTGGTTTGGCTCAGTGGATAGTGCCAGCCTGCGGACTGAAGGGTCCCGGGTTTGATTCCAGTCAAGGGCACATGCCTGGGTTGCAGGCTCGATCCCCATCAGGGGGTGTGCAGGAGGCAGCCGATCAGTGATTCTCTCTCATCATTGATGTTTCTCTCTCCCTCTCCCTTCCTCTCTGAAATCAATAAAAAAATATATTTTTTAAAAAAGGCAAAAAACCCAGACTGACTTCTTCTCCAGGTCAGAGCCACTTGCTGTCTGGTTTTGAGTCTGTATGAGAGGCCAGTGAGGGCTGTAATTACTTGCCTTGCCTGGCTGCTCTGTTTTTACCTCTTTTTAAAATATATTTGTATTGATTTCAGAGAGGAAGGGAGAGGGATAGAGAAACATCAATGATGAGAGAGAATCATTGATTGGCTGCCTCCTGCACACCCCCTGATGGGGATCAAGCCCACAGTCCGGGCATGTGCCCTGACCGGGAATCGAACCATGACCACCTGGTTCATACGTAGATTCTCAAACACTGAGCCGGCCCTGGCTGCTCTTGAAGTCCAGCCAAAGCACATGTCCGCCACCAGTCTCTAGAAAGAGCGCATGTCTCTCTTATTCCCTTAATGAAGAAATGAGGATGGGTCATGAGAGTTTCCTGGAGGATCCATTGTGGTCCCTGAATGTGCTCGGGGACCTGTTTGTGGGTGTCTCCTCTGTTGATCAGGAAGAGCATCCCTTTACCCCTCTGCTGGCAGCAGAGCCTGGCCTCGCTCTGAGAGCCTCCTACCAACCTCCGGCTCTAGCCTGTCATCTTCTGTCTCCTTTCCCAGCAGCGATAGTGACAGTGAAGGGGATAATCCAGAGAAAAAGAAATTGCAAGAACAGCTGATGGGTAAGAGGCTGGAGGCCCCATGCTGTGGGAGCGGGACATGAGGGCCCTTGGTGGGTCCGGGCTCTGGATCAAAGGCTCTGCCTCCCTCTGCAGGGGCCGTCATGATGGAGAAGCCCAACATTCGGTGGAGTGACGTGGCCGGGCTGGAGCTGGCCAAGGAGGCCCTCAAAGAAGCTGTCATTTTGCCAATTAAGTTCCCACACTTGTTCACAGGTAAGAGCTGAGCCTCTGTCGGCCCCGATGTAAAATATCAGGCTTCTGAGGGAGCAAGCTCAGGGCTCCCGCTCTGAAGCTGTCCAGGGGCAGGTGGTGACTTGGCTCCTGTCGCCCTCAGTGGGCGAGGCCTGGCCTCCGGGGGCTCCCACCCAGGAAAGGCCAAGGCCTGCCCGTTGCAGTCGTCCAGTCCTTGGCTTCTCTCTGGTGTCGGAAACACCTTTATAACCGGAGCTTCGCTGACTGTCCCAGTGGGCGGGCAGGGTCAGGAACAGTGCCATCAGTGTCACTTTGCAAGGTCGCGGGGTCATGAGCCAGGGCTAAGACAAAGTCTGGGCAGTTAACTCAGTTCCCTTCCTCCTTTGCTCTTAGAATCCGTTGTCCTGTAGAAGTCATTTCTGACTGTATTTACAATGACTGAGGCCCATCTGCGTTCTTGTTCCCCTGCCCCAGTCAGAGGAAGCTCACCCAGTTTATTCTTTCTTGCAGGCAAGCGTACCCCTTGGCGAGGGATACTGCTCTTTGGACCCCCTGGCACCGGGAAGTCCTACCTGGCCAAAGCGGTGGCAACAGAGGCCAACAACTCCACCTTCTTCTCCGTGTCCTCCTCGGACTTGATGTCTAAGTGGTTGGGGGAGAGTGAGAAGTAAGTCAGCACCAGGCCCTTCTCTGCTGGATCCCGGCATTCTCTGCTGGTGGTCCGCTTCCTGCCCTTGGAGTCACCCCCCAGAGGAGCTGCTACTGATGTCAGGGAGGAGTAGTCAGCAGAGGGTATCTTGCTAGCTCATTGGGGGGGGGGGGGGCGGGGGGGCAGGGAGCACGGGGGGACTGATCAAGACCCTGAAATTGGGAGGGCACTTGGGAGAGGTGGGTCTTCCTGAAGGGAAGAGAAGGCACCCCAGTAATTGGGTATCAGGTGGGTATCCTCTGTTGGGGACTTTATGTAGTTAGCGTATTCCCCACACCGACTCCCAGGTAGCAGATGATGAAACAGGAAGGGAAGTGACTTGTCTTAAGTCCAGAGCTAATGGATGGGGAAGGACGCCCGGCTAGCCCTTCCTCTGGGTGCGGTGCTGCTAGAGGATTTGTCACCACCATTTTTTCTGAAATCCAAGCGTGACTCTCGTCTTGACCTCCTCGTGGCAAGGGCAAGAGGAGTGGTGACTGGGACCCTGGCTGGGCATGTGTGTGAGTGTCCAGGTGCCAACCCCATTTTTCGCCTTCACAGGCTAGTCAAGAACCTGTTTGAGCTGGCCAGGCAGCACAAGCCTTCCATAATCTTCATCGACGAGGTGGATTCCCTCTGCGGATCCCGCAACGAAAATGAGAGCGAGGCTGCCCGAAGGATCAAAACAGAGTTCTTGGTCCAGATGCAGGGTGCGTGCTGGTCCTGGGTCTCCTCCCTGGTCCTCGTCCACCTAAAGCCAGCCCAGGCTTCATGAGTTAGCTGCAGCTGGATCTGATTGCCCTTGGGGCAGAGGGAAATCTCAGAGAAGCAATTCTCAGTTCCATCTCCTCAGGCCTTCCTTTGGAGAGGTCTCTGCGGCCTTTGGCCCCCGCCCCCGCCCCTCCCGAGGCTGGCAGGGCAGCCGAGCTCTTCGCTGCCGCTAAGCCAGTTAGGGCCCCACCACTGAGGTGGCACAGGGGTGGCTCCCGTTCAGGACACACAGCCCCTGAGGTCCTTCCCCGCAGGTTCTGACTGACGGTTGCGGGTGCTCTGAGTCAGCATCTGCTTCCCTTTGTCCGCAGGAGTGGGGAATAACAACGATGGGACTCTGGTTCTTGGTGCCACAAACATCCCGTGGGTGTTGGATTCGGCCATTAGACGGAGGTGAGTCTCCCGGAAGGAGAAGCCAGGGTCTTTCTCCTGACCTGTCTCGGCTTCTCCCTGTCTGCATGGTGAGCAGCCGAGTGCAGCCAGCTCGGTGAGCCCGCTGTCCCTCTTCATTGAGACTCCTCCTCCGTCTGCTCTCAAGTCCAGCCGTGTGCTTGGCTCTCTAGGTTTGAAAAGCGGATTTACATCCCGTTGCCGGAGGAGGCGGCCCGTTCCCAGATGTTCCGGTTGCATCTGGGCAGCACGCCACACAGCCTCACGGACGCCAACATCCAGGAGCTGGCCCGGAAGACAGAAGGCTACTCGGGCGCAGACATCAGCATCATCGTGCGGGACTCCCTCATGCAGCCCGTGAGAAAAGTGCAGTCAGCAACACACTTCAAAAAGGTGAGCGAGCCCGCAGGCATTGTTTAGAAACTGTCGCAGGAAAGGGGACAGCAGCTGACACTCGTGGGTCTCCTGGAGCACCAAGGGCAAGTGCAAATGAACCCTTCGGCTGCAGGGCCCAGACAGGGTTGTCCCTGCCCTCCCCTCCCCTGCAGTTCTTCCTGACCATCTCAGCTTGTGTGAGCCCAGGGGACAGCACCGTGGTCCCCGCTGCCACCCCGCCGTCAGCACTGCTGTGTGCGGTGGGTACAAAACCCCACACCGTAAGGAGGAACTCCGTTCACACAGAAGGTCTCTGTCAAGTGGCTGCCAAAAGTCCTACTATGCACCTGGCCTCTTTCTAGATCAGCCGTGGGCAAACGACGGCCCGCGGGCTGGATCCGGCCCGTTTGAAATGAATAAAACTAAAAAAAAAAAAGACCGTACCCTTTTATGTAATGATGTTTACTTTGAATTTATATTAGTTCACACAAACACTCCATCCATGCTTTTGTTCCGGCCCGCTGGTCCAGTTTAAGAACCCACTGTGGCCCTCGAGTCAAAAAGTTTGCCCACCCCTGCTCTAGATGCTGGGGAGACATTTGTAACTGACCACAGCAGACAGAATCCCTGCCCTCCAGGAGCCTCTTCCAGCGAATAAACAAAACAGATTCATTTCTCAGAGGGTGGCGAGGGGGAAGTTGGAGCAGGGAAGGGAGGTCTGAGATTTGGGGGCAGAGGGGCAGGTTACACTCTTAAAGGCTAAGCCACACTGGGTGCCATTCAAGTTGACGAAGGTGAGGGGATGAGCCTTCAGACACTTGGGAGGATGTGCCAGTGGAGAGGGTGCAGGTGGAAAAACATTTTTGATGCCACTACGTTGGTGTGCGATTTGAGTGAATGAGGAAGAGGAAGGTATCAAGGCATGTGGGGCCCCACAGTGAGATTCGGGAGGACAGTGGCTGGAATAGCCTGCCAGTCACCAGCCTCTGAGTGGACTTCCAGCCGCTGGGACCACTCGGCCTGAGAGTTGTGAAGGAGCCTCTCCCTCCTCAGACTAACGACCTAGAAAGCCAGGCTTTTGTTCACACCCTGCCCTCGCCTTCTCTTCAGGACTCAGAAACCTGCGGTGTCCTGCCCCTTCTCCAGAAGCCAGCCATCACACTCCTGTTTCTTCCAGGTCTGCGGCCCTTCCCGCACCAACCCTAACATCATGACCGACGACCTCCTGACCCCGTGCTCTCCAGGGGACCCAGGGGCCATGGAGATGACTTGGATGGATGTCCCTAGTGACAAACTCTTAGAGCCTGTGGTTTGCATGGTAAGCGGCCAACTGGCAGAGCGGACTGCGCAGCCCAGAAAATGGAGGGCTTTCGTCCAGGAATCCAAATGAGCTTCTCCCTTTTCTGTTCAAGGCTGTTGTGGCTCCTAAACAGAGAATGGCCTCTGCGGCTGAGTAGCTGCGGCTTCTGCTGTCGGACGCAGTCCTCACCCAGTCCCAGGATGGGAGCCGTAGCGTTAGCATTTATTTTCTTCTGCAGAAATAGGAAAAGCCAGCCCTAGCTGGGTTTGCTCGTGGATAGAGCATTGGCCTGTGGGCTGAAAGGTCACGGGCTCAGTTCCAGTCAAGGGCATGTACCTCAGTTGCAGGCTCGATCCCTTGCCCCAGTTGGGGTGCGTGCAGGAGGCAACCACTTGATGTGTCTTTCTCACATAGATGTTTCTCTCTCTGCGTCTCTCCCCGTCCTTTCCACTCTGTCTAAAATTCAATGGAAAAATATCCTCGGGTGAGGATAAAAAAAAAAAATAGTGCCCTAACTGGTTTGGCTCAGTGGATAGAGCGTCGGCCTGTGGACTGAAAGGTCCCAGGTTCAATTCCGGTCAAGGGCATGTACCTTGGTTGCGGGCACATCCCCAAGAGGGATGTACAGGAGGCAGCTGGTCGATGTTTCTCTCTCATCAATGTTTCTAACTCTCTATCCCTCTCCCTTCCTCTCTGTAAAAAATCAATAAAATATATTTTTAAAAACATATTGAAGGCCAGGTGATAGGACGGCCTCATTCCATGGGTTTGGCTTGCTTTGTTCACAGAAGGAACCAGCAGATGCCTGTCAGCCTGTTGTGATTTGATGCAGTTGCACAGGCAGCCTCTCCTGGCTAGTCCTCACCTCCTTATCGTGGTGTTGCCCGTTCTGCATGGCAGGTGTCTGCGTTTGCAGCGGGTGTGGGCGTGCAGGTAGAAAGAGCTGCTCCCGGGAGTTAGATGGCGGGAGCTGAGGTTCCCTGGGGCTGGCAGCAGGCCCATCTGGAACCGACAGAAACTGCCCCAGGAGGAAGAGCATCTCTCAGGGGAGGCTTTCAGGCAGAAGCCAGGCTGCCAGAGGGAGGTCTGCATTTGGGGCTGGCGCTGACCTCCACCCTGGACTGCATGGGTCTGCGACGCTGGGAGGCTGAGGACGTGAGGCCGGCCACTCCTCAGCCGCATGCTTTTGTCTTTGCAGTCGGACATGCTCCGGTCTTTGGCCACCACCCGGCCCACCGTGAATGCAGATGACCTCCTGAAAGTGAAGAAATTCTCAGAGGACTTTGGACAGGAGAGTTAAAAGCTTTTCACTCTGGTGATGGTGACGGACGGAGGTTGGTGGCGGTAAATTCATGCACTCCTCATGTCGGTGGCCAGACAGGCTGCAGGGCTCGTCCTAAAATCACTCCGTGTCCCCTGGGCTGTCTGGCCGCCAGCCAAGGAGCAGGAAGGAAGGGGCTCCCGGCCGCAGAGATGCAGAAGCACATCCGGCAGCGGGTGGAATACTGGCTCTTCCTACTTCCTCCTCCTCTTCTGGATGCTCACCACTCCTTGTCCTGACACTCCATGTTTGTTTTTAAAGCCTTTTTTGTTCCTCTAAATTAATGCTGCTTGGATTTTCGTCTTGTTTATAAATAAAGTCAAAATCACCTGGAGCATCACGGAGTGGGAGCAGCCGAGCAGTGGGGTCGGTGCAGCAGACCTGCGAGCCCCCAGGGCCCATTCCTTTTAGACCCAAGTGTCGCTCCTTGTGAACTGAATGGCTGATGCCCTGGAACCCAGCCCAAGCTGTGCCTGCAGAGGCCGAGAGTAAAGCCAAGCCATCCGCACACTCCCAAGCACCCTCCCACGTCGCCATCCCGGGCCCTGTTCCTCCCTGCAGGAGGACAGGGGTCTGTGAACACCAAGATGTGCACTTCAGAAGGAGTGAAGGCAGTCAGGCGGGTCTCACTGCTGCCTCTTCCCTCTGAATGTGAGAACATGAGCCCAGCCACCGCCCGGGTCCCTGTCCTGGAAGTGGGCTAATAAATCCTTTTCCCTTCTTGAGCCACCTGAGTGATTTTGTCTTTGACTCTTGGGTTCTGGAAGGTAATGCTTGCTTCCAATAGAAAGACCTAGTTTTCTCTGCTGTCTTTTCTTCAGCAGAGTAGGAAGCAGGAATGTCGCCACTGTGCCAAGGCCTATGTACCAGTCAGGTTCCTGAGACTGTCTTCCCCCAGGGCCTCAGAAGTGTGGCCAGGGGCGTCTGAGGGACTTGGGCAGTTCTTCCTGTTGTCCAGCCTCCCGATCAGAGTCTCAAACTGGGAGGCCTGTGGGCCAGATGTGGCCTGCAGCTGTTTGGTTTGCTCTGCTGCCAACATTTAAAACTCAAGAGTAGACACACAAATTCAGGTTAGGTAATGCTGGGCCTGTGTCCCCAGGAGGCCGCATAACAGCTGCAGCCGAGCAGGGGCGGCCCTGTTCAGTTGCCACATGCTGTGCGTTCACCATCCCCAGGTGCCCGCTCACACATTTGCATCGCCTGCCTGGCCTGTTTGACTTTGTCAGACACCCGAGTCTCCAGAGCTGGCAGCCCTGGAAATGCTGTCTGACGGAGCAGACGCAGTAATGGCTGTCAGGTTGACCACGAGATATGAACATTCAGAAAAGGCCTGGCACGGGTTGTTCAGCCTTCCTCCTCCGTCCCCCCTCCACCCCCACTGGAGTCTTCAAACCCGGATGGTCCAGAACTGAGTATGTGCCAACTCTCAGATCATGTTAGCCTTGCACTGTGGTGCTCCTTTCATCTGGTGAGGAATGTCTGCTGAATTCAGCTAATTTCTTTCCTTTTTTTTTTCCTTTTTTCCCCCAGCTAATTCCTTTTTTAAAAATATATTTTATTGATTTTTTTACAGAGAGGAAGGGAGAGGGATAGAGTGCTAGAAACATCAATGAGAGAAACATCGATCAGTTGCCTCCTGCACACCTCCTACTGAGGATGTGCCCACAACCAAGGTACATGCCCTTGACCAGAATCGAACCTGGGACCCTTCAGTCCGCAGGCCGACGCTCTATCCACTGAGCCAAGCCGGTTAGGGCTCCCCCAGCTAATTCTTAAAGTGTCTGCTGAATTGAGCCTTCTTACCTCATTATTATGTATCTTGAAGGCTTGGGCTTGGTGCTCCTCTCCATTGCTACTGAGTTAGCCTCGCTACCTGGAGCGCCAGCCAGCCTGACCTCCAGATGACACTGCAGCAACTGTGACTGGAATTCTTGTCGCTTGCTCTGAGCTCCCACATATATGCTTCTTGGTTAGTTATGTGCTCTCAGCCAGCCATTATGTTTGTAAATGCTGGACTAGAAGCCAGGATAAGACACTGCCCCCTGCCTTACTGTTTTATTTTAACTTCGTGTTTAATCGTATTTTATTACTCTACCTCCATTACCTTTACTTGAATCAGAAGGTCCTTGCCCCCCCCCCTTTTTTTAAACCTGCTTCCTCATTTCCTCTGCTTGAACACCTAGACGAGTCACAGTTCATCTCATAGCTGTAGTCCCAGCTTTCACAGACACCTCTGAGGCCGAACTAACGCGGACTGATGCTGTGGCCTCGGTCTCTGTTAATCATGGCGCATGTGTGCAGAGGAATTTCCTCCCCTAAATGCTCCATCTGAAATCCACTGCTTCCCTTCCTGGAATTCTGTTCTAAACCTTCCGCCTACATTGGCTTTCACTGTGGAAGCTGATTTCTAAAACTCGGCTCCAGATGCCCATTTGTGTGTGTGGTTTTGTGGCTAATACATCTGCCTCAGGTGGAAGAGATTTTCTTCATTGGAAATGCAAGGATCTGCCTTGGGGTTGTAGTGTTTTACTAAGAACTGTTAACCTCAGGGCTCTGTATGGAGGCATCCGAATGTTTGTTTTTTTAATTAATTTGAGAGAGAGGACAGGGGAGAGAGAAACTCTGACTTGTTGTTCCACTTATTGATGCTTTCATTGGCTGCTTCTTGTACGTGCCCTGACCAGAGATGGAACCAGCAACTTTGAAGTATCAGGATGTTGCTCTAACCAGTAGAGCTACCTGGCCAGGGCCCAGAATGTTCTGAGGCCACTCTGCAGCAGTCTCTGAACATTGTCTGAGGGAAAGGGGGTCACTGAATTCTAGTTTTTCTAAGGACACGTTTTCAGTATTGAGAGCTTTCTACAGACTTCCCCAGTGGCTGAGTGCCTGTCTTCGCCTCAGGGTAGTGCTAAGTCCTGCTCCTTCCAGAGTTTAATGCACAGAGAGCCACTTCACTTTTGCGTGGCCTCTTAGGCCCCCAGACTCAGCCTGTTTAGAAAAAGCCGTAAGGAGAGTTCTGTAAGGAGGGTTCGTTTTATTAATGATGGAGAAGCCATCATTCATTCTCTCTAAACAACTTGCCTGGACTTCTTACTACATGGGCACTTGGACTTTGAGGACTTTGGTAAGAGTATTAACGATGCAAAACAACATAAAAATGAGGTAAGCCAACCTAAAGAAACAAATTCCTTCACCTCTGACAACATCTTAAGGTTAAACACTGGTCAGTCATCATGAGGCTAATTTATTTTTCCAAAGTAAGTGTGGTGACCAGGAAGCGCAAGTTCTTTCTACTTAAATTGTGACGGGAAGAAGCTCAGTGGCCTCCCCCAAAGAACAAGCCAAGTACCAGCTGCCCAAGAAATCTCAGCAGAAAAGTCCTCCCCAGCTCTGTTAAAGGTGAAAGGCCTAAACTATCTGTGCCAATGTGTGTGGGTACTCATTTATTCTAATACTAGAGGCCCAGTGCACAACATTCATGCACTGGAGGGGGAGGGGGCCTCAGCCTGACTTGCACCCTCTCGCAGTGGGACATCCCCCGAGGTGTCCTTAGCACTGCTGCCAAGGCGGGAGAGGTTCCCACCACCACTGCTGCGCTCACCAGCTGTGAGCCCAGCTTCTGGCTGAACAGCGCTCCCCCTGTGGGAGCGCACTGACCACCAGGGGGCAGCTCCTGCATTGAGCGTCTGCCCCCTGGTGGTCAGTGCCCATCATGGCAACTGGTCATTCTGTGGTTTGGTCGATTTGCATATTAGGGTTTTATTATATAGGATTCTCAGTAAACACTTCTATGAACTGGGGCCATTCTGCCTGTGTTTACTTCTGTAAGCACACTGGTGTCCAATGCAAAGGACTTGAGGTAAGACACACAAATCCCTTGTAAAATAAGAATTTGGTAAATAAAGTCAATCACAGCCTTAATCTGCATTTTGAACATGGCTTTCAGATATTCTGGAACTACATTTATTACCAAATCTTGGCTTTGGGAATAGATGGCACAGGTCTTACGAAGTCATATCTACTGAGAGTGGTTATTGCCCCACTCATCCTCCACACAAAATTATCAGGAAATGGCCATTCTTTTAGGGGAGTTAGTTTTCCTCTCAAGTGAAAAGCAGTATTTTATAGCTCAACCTGGAGCAATCGTTTTTAACATCTTCCTCCAACTCAGTTCGGCATGCTTCGGAAGTCCATTGTTTTGTGTCGGAGGCAAGTCAATGCCAAGTAAGACAAGCCTGGCTCAAAGCTGAAGTGTTTGTGTCCTGGTTTTCAGAATCCTCAGGAAAGGTTTAGTCATTCACCTCCATCCAGTGGATGTTTGTAAATGTCTTGCTATCCATTTTGTCAATGAACAGGCAGCCCTGCAAGTGGTCCATCTCGTGCTGGATGATGCGCGCTGCCCACCCACTGGCCTGCCACACCACCTGCTCTCCTCTGGGGTCCAGCCCTGCAAAGGAAGTTACAGTCTGGGTGAGGACATGATGGACTGCATCACTCTCGACCTCCTTGCCACCTTCCCTGGCCCCTGGATGTTCCTGCTCACAAGAGGCAACATCAGAAGGGAACTCGGCACCTCATCCTCCTGGAAAAGGTGCCCCACGTCTGCCCGTTACCAAGTAGTCAGCTTAGCTCCCAGCTCTAACAGGCAGGTCGCTGGGCTTCCTATGTGATCTTCCTGATAAGGTGCTTCTCTCCTGAACACTCCTCCCGCCTCTGAAGCATTCCTGTTCGCTTTCGATTCCTAACACCAAGTACTCAGGCTTGGTGCAATACAAAGTAAGGGAGACCACTGACTTTGACCCTCATGGCCCAAGTGGCTTGCTCAGGAGGAACAATCATCACAACCCCAGCAAAGAACCACTTTCCACAAACATCCTGGTGTGACAGGCCGGGAATGGGTGTCACCTTCACCCTGGGCTGGGCAGGGCAAGAGGTCCCGTTTCTCCCGCTCCACATGACAGATCTAATCCGGGGCAGCAGAGTGTGTGACAGACAGAGAGGGCCAGGGCACAGAGCAGAGGACCAGCTGTGAGGAAACAGCGGCACCGGGCCGTCCTAACACCCCCACTCTACCTCCCACCCCGGCTCCTCCACTTGAGCTGGCTGTGCCCCAGTCTTAGTCCTGAGTCCCGTCACTTCCCAGATCCTGTCCTTTGTTCACGCCGGAAGGTTCCGCTGATCAGCCATCAACGTGTCTGCGCCTGAACTGGAGCCTTACAGAAACTTTCCTGGGACCCGAGGCCGCCGCCTCCACAGGCAGAAGAGACACAAGCGCTTCCCCAGCCGCCCCAGGGTCCCTGCCACCCCGCACCTGAGATCTGCACGGCCTGGAAGCGGGGCACGTAGGCCAGGAAGCCGGCGACGCTCTCGCAGCCCTCGGGGAACGTGACCAGGCGGCTGTCCAGCACCCGCAGGCTGGGGTTCACGAACACGCGCAGGGGGAAGGGCTCCATCTGGCGGGCCTCGCGCAGGCGCGGCGCGCAGGCGTGGAAGAGCGCCTCGGGGAACTCCAGGGCCAGCACCTGCAGGGGCACCCCGAGCTGCGGCGCGCTCAGGCCCACGCAGTGCCGGCGCCGCATCACCTGCACCAGGCGCTGCACCAGCCGCTGCAGCTCGGGTCCCGCCAGCTGCGCCGGCTCTACGGGGGCTGCCACGGCCCGCAGCGCCGGGTCTCCGACCTGGCACACGTGCGGGTACGGCGGCTTGGGCGCTCCCAGCACCAGACGCCGCAGGTAGCGCCAGTAGGAGCGCCGGCGCGGCGGCCCCTCGAGGCCGTCCCAGGGGCGCGTGGAGCTGCAAGCCCGGGCGCCGACCGCCGCCCCCTCCCCCCAAGGCCGGAAAGGCCCCCCGAGGCAACGCGCCCACACCCGCAGCGACCCCAGCAGCGGCCCGGCCCCCAGGCGGCCCATGGTGCGCTCCACAAGAGCGGCCCGCCCTGACGCTCCCCTCCGGCCTTCGTAGCCAAGCCCTCCCGCCGCCAGGGACGCTGGGAAGCGTAGTTCCCGCGCGCCTTCCGCCCACAGAATGCTGTCCGCTTCTCGGTGGCGATAATCAGCTTTATTTTATTTCATTTTTTATGGTGTAAGAGGAGTGACCAAGAGGCTCCCCCTCTCATTTTCTCTGGCGCGTGCCTCCCCCCTGGGGCTGTCCGGCGGGTGCTGCGCCTGGTTCTGGGAGCAGGGAACCCCGTTAAGTGCTCTCACTGGGCACGTCCAGCAGTGGCTCGCCTGATGCAACCTGCTCTTGCCCCTGGTCAGGGAAGGCCGGAGTGATGGGCTCGAGGCTTGCCTCCTCGGCTGGGAGTTCTGGGGCTGCAGCTAGAGGTGTGAGCTCTGGCGCTGGCTCCCTCTCATCCAGACAGAAGACCATCTCTTTCTTCGGCAGGATAAAGGCGAGAGGCTCCTGGACGATGCTGATGTTGACATGCCCAAGGTTTCCGTACTTGGAGAGCTGAGTGGGTGGAATGCCTGACCCCGATGGTAGGCAAAGTAAAATGGAAAAAAGTTTAATAAATGTAAATACTGACATGTCACATGAAGTAACAGTCACAGTTACCATATTTCAATATAGTGAGCCATTTTGTGACATGGGAGACGAAGCTATACTGTAAAGCCAGGCTTTGACGGTAATCTGGCAAGCACAGCAGGGCCGATGGAGTGAGGGTCGGCCAAGGTTCAGAACCTCAGTAAGCAACACTGGCTTCCCTGACAGGCCCAAGAGAAAAGCTGGGGGGAAAGTGGCCAGCAGCCACTGTTGTCTGGTGTGATTACTGGCCCATTGCCCTTTGGGAAGTTCTGCCTCCCCCATCCCCCGCACACCATCCCAGGGGCAGAGAGAGTGGGTACAGGGAAGTGAAGGCAAATTGGAAAATCACACAATATCTGGTTCTTTTGGGATTATAGCTTCTTCCACTTAGCCAGCTATATACATTGTATGATTCCATTTATATGAAATGTTCAGAAAGGCAAATCTGTTGCATCAGAAAGTATATTAGTGGTTGCCAGGGGCTAAGAGTGGGTCTGGGGAATGACTGCATTGGGCATGAGGGATCTTTTGGGGGTGATGGAAATGTTCTAAAATTGAATGGTGGTAATGGTTGTACACTTCTGTAC
The DNA here is from genome assembly GCF_964212035.1 of Myotis nattereri. Classification (NCBI taxonomy): domain Eukaryota; kingdom Metazoa; phylum Chordata; class Mammalia; order Chiroptera; family Vespertilionidae; genus Myotis; species Myotis nattereri. Next base: position 14,519,178 of record NC_138090.1, read on the forward strand.
ATTCACTAAAACACAATGAATTTTAGAAATAGGTGAATGAATTAGTATGTGAATAAGATCAACCAAATAGTTTTAAAAATATTTTCTCCTTTCCCTTACCTAATGTCTGTGCTATCTGAGCTGGTGGAAAAAGGACGTGGAGACAGCGATTTAAATAAGGAACCAGGTCCTCCAGGAAGACAGTGCAGAACTGGATGAAGAGCTCTCGCTCCCCATTGGTGAAGGCAGCCTCTTCAGCACGATGGAAGCCCAGGATGACTCTGGTTACCTAGGAGACAAAGGCACCAGCAATCGCTGCAGTGTCTATCACACCATCTATGAGTAGTCTGTCACTATCAGCAGTGCATGAAACAGCACCAATGTGCAGCCCTCAAGTTTTCATGAAGAAAGCTGTTCCAAACAGTTCATTATAGTACTGTTTTGTTTAAAGTCAGAATTGTAATCACTTGTCACAATTCTGTCATTTCATTGATGTCTTTCTGACCCAACTTGTTTCATTATAGTTGCTTGTTCCAGTGGAAGAAGAATAAATGGTTCTTGACTCCCATGGGAGACTGTCCAGAACTATGCTGGATCCAGGAAAATGAAGGAAAAATTATAGAAGGGTTTTACTGAGTAAAGCCAGGAAGCGAGGCCACTAGAAAATTGTAAAGGAAGAAGGAAACAGAGCTGGAAAGGAAGTTCCAAAGACAAAGAACAGAGCAGCCTACCCGGCATCACAGACAGGCGTCACGCTAACAGGATTAACAGCAGACTCTGGTGCTGGATGTCCTGGTTCAAGTCCTAGCTATGCCACTTACTGGTTCTGTGGCTTCCAACTTACCTGGTAAGCCCTCCATCCCATCTCTGTGCCTCAGTTTCCTCATCCCTTCCCTTCCTCAGTTTCCTCAGCAACAGGACCTACCTCATAGAGTTTTGAGGATCAAATCTTAATATGTGTAAAGTATGACGAATGTCTTTGGCATGGAGTAAGTTCTATACAAATATTAGATAATTATTATTACTTGAATGTCACTGACTCTAAATGCACTAGCCGATGTGGCTCAGTAGGTTGGATCGTCATCCCTTACACTGAAAGGTGGCAGATCTGATTCCAATCAGGGCATATCCCCAGGTTTCGAGTTCAATCCCTGGTCGGGGCGTGTATAGCAAACAACTGATCGATGTTTCTCTCACATCGATGTTTCTCTTTCTCAAAAAAAAAAAAAAAAAGTGCGGCATAGTAGGATTACAGTAGTAACAGCATTACTTGTGTTAGGCAGAATTCTAAAATAGCTTGTGTCATTTCTATCCCCTTGTAGCCACTTCTTTGTGTAATCCCCTCCCCTTAGATGCAGGCAGAATCTGTGGCTTGTTTCTAACCAATAGCAAATAGCTAAGCTGGGTAGAGCAGGGTATGGGGGGAAATGGTGATGGAAGGAGTCGTAACTTGGGGTGGAGCACACATACACAGTATACAGATACTGTGTTGTGGAACTGTGCGCCTAAAGCCTGTATAATTTTGTTATCCAGTCTCACCCCAATAAATTCAATTAAAAGAAAAAAAAATATGGCCAAGGTGAAGGATTTTGCAGCTGTAATTAAAGACACTAATCAAGTGACTGAATTAATCAAAAGTGGGCCTGATTTAATCAAACGAGCCTTTTAAGAGAGGGCTGATGACTTCCCTAAAAGAGATTTGTGCAGGAGATACCCCTCCATTGGCCTTGAAGAATCAAAAAGCCACGTATGAACTGCCTATGGAATGGGACGGCCTCTAGGAGCTGAGGGCCTCAGTCCCTTCACTGTAAGGAACAGAAATCTGCCAAAGCGAGTGCGTTTGAAAGGGGAACCCAAGCTCCAGATGAGACCACAGCCTGGCCGACACCTTGATTGCAACCTTGTGAGATTTTGAGCGGAGGACCCACTTATACTGCGCCCGGACTCCTGCTGCACAGAAACTGGGAGATGATAAATGTGAGTGGGAGCTCGTTATTCAGCAATAGAAAACGAATACATTATAGAATCGTTACTACAGGTGAGCCACTTCATGGGTTGTTTTAGGTTCCATGAAGGGGGACTAACTGGCTAAGAGCTGCTCGGCCATGATAAACCTCCAAAGCCACACTAAACCGCTCCAAGTCAGCAGTCACCACTGTCGAATGGGCTGGCTTATTACCAAAGTCTGGCCTTCTGTAACCAAAGACGGTTCCAACAGAGCCCAACAGTATGTGCTCACCTTAGCAAGCGCGTCCTCCAGGACCCCAGTCACATCCTGCGCCAGGGCTATGGGGCAGCAAAGGCGCAGATCATTGAAGGCGACCAGGATGTTGTTGAGGAAGCAGGCCAGGGGTGGGAAGTCCAAGAGCACCATGGGCGGCTGCAGGGTCCCTGGCTGAGTCGCTGGCACAGCAGCAGGCAGGTTGCTGCTGCCCAAAATGGCTGGGGCCAAGATGAGGGTGTAGGAGTTCATTTCATCTTGGAACTTCTCCACCGCCTCCTGAATTGCTTTCTGGAAAGTGCTGATAGCGACCTGCTGGAAAACAGGAGCCAACTGGCCCCGGAAATCAGCGCCCACCCGGCTGAAGGACAGCCCAAAGTACATGCACTGGCCCAGCAGAGAGTCCAGGCGGCCGCCTATCCCCCGGTGAAGGTCGGTTTCCAGCACCTGCAGGAACTGGGAGACTTTCTGCAGGACCCAGCCATGGAAGATCGCACTCTCATTCACGGTGTGCTCCCCCGTGGCCGGGGACAGCAGTGGGTCCTCGTCGGAGAAGATTGCGCGGTACTGAGTGATGATATCAAACAGGTGGACCCGGCAGGCCTCGATGGTTTTTGTGATGTGGAAATAGGGGTCATCGTTGGGGATGGCAGTCAGGATGGAGCGGAGCCAAGCATCTCGGGCCTGAAGAAACTTCACCCTCAACTCAGCCTCAGTGAAGATGTCCATGCGCCTCAGGAAGCCAATGACACGGAGGCAGGCAGGGAGCTGGATGCTGGTCCTCAGCTGCTGGATCAGCTGGCTCAGCATGAGCTGCATGGACTGGCGCACTTCGTTCACAATGCCCTGGCGATAGAGGGTGAGTCACGCCGCGCTCGGAGACACTCCCTGGAACCCATTCCATGAACCCCAAAGACTACAGACCAGCATTCCCCCGCCTTCCTAACACAGGAAGTACATTTCCTAAAACTGACACGTATTGGGTCACCATGGCCCTGCTTCTCCCACCTCACTGACTTCCTCATGCTCTCCCCTTGCTCACTGCAGTCCAGTCCCACTGGCTGTCTTTGTATTTCTTTTTAAAATAAATTTTTATTGATTTCAGAGAGGGAGGAGGAAGGGAGAGACAGAAATATCAATGATGAGAATCATCAATCGATTAGCTGCTTCTTACATGCCCCCCACCAGGGACCACGCCCGCAACCTGGGCATGTGTTCTGACCAAGAATCAAACTGTGACCTCCTGGTTCATAAGTCAACACTCAACCACTGAGCCACCCTGGCTGGGCTTTGTATTTTTTAACACTCCAGCTTCCCTCCTCTGCCTGCTGTGCTTGTTCTTTCCACTTTCTGGTTTGCGCTCTCTCCTCACATCTACGCGTGGCTGGGTCCTTTTTATCGTCTGGGTCTGAGCTTACATGTTCTCTCTCCAGAAGAGCCTTTCCTGACCACCCTCCCTAGCGTAACTCACCCTGGCCTCCTTCCATCCCATCCCCTGGTTTTTCTCCAGACAATCACTATCTGAAAGGATCATATTGTTTACCTGTTCATTTGCCAACTATCAGCTTACACTCATGAGAGCCAGGGCCTTGTTTGCTTTGTTCACTTTGCAAGGCCAGCACCGAGATCAGTGAGTGCCTGGCACACAGGTTCATACTTCTCAGCTGAACCAATGAATGAATGTATGCTCGTGCTCAAGCCTGGCTGGCTACCGCAGCAACTGATGTGAACCTTGTGAAGCGTTTCTGCCTAAAGGTTCAGTGACGACCACAGAATTACCGACGACAAGAACATCAGTGTGAGCCCCCCCGGGGAGGCTGGCTACCTGGATGACGGGGATGGAGGAGTACTTCTTTTCCAGGCGGCGAACGTAGGCTGCGAGCTCCAGGGCCTCTTCGTAGTAGCTGTTTCGGACACAGGTGTCCATGAGCTGAGGAATCTCTAAGATTTCCAGGATTTCCGTGTGCCGGTTCAGAGTCAGGGTGTTCATCCGGCGGTTGGAGCTGATCTCCTCCGCCTCTTTCACGAAGTTCCTAGTACAATCAGGAGAACGGTGGTTGCTCACTGCCCCGCACCCAACCCTTAATTGTAATCAGTCAGCATTTACTGTGAACTGGGCACTAGGCTGGCTGACTTGACTTAACCTTCAAACCAAATTATGAAGTAAGCACCCTTGAGGAAACTTTAATCTCAGGTTAAGCAACTTGTCCAAGATCACATAACTAACAAAAGGGAAAGATCTGAACCCAGATCGGCCACTGAACTAGCTGTGGCAGGGTAGTCAGGCTTTCATAACTGTTTCCTCATTAGTAAAATAATAATAATAAGGATGTCAGGATTAAATGAGATGATGTGTGTAAAGTACTTCACACAGAACCTGACTGACTCAGACCAAACGTTCCTTTAAGAACAGCTCGATCTGTTCCTATGCTGTTGTTCACCTTGGTTCCCACCAGTTGCCATTTCTTCTGCGTAACGGTGGACACCTGTTTCACCAAGTCCCCTCTCTATTCTGGGCGGGTACAAGAGCTATTTGTCAATTCGCCAAAGAGTCAAAAGAACACTTACAAACGTTTATCATGAAAGGCTGGAAGGCAGAATTAGGGATAATGGACTGAGGGCCTAAGGAAGCAGAATGACTCAAAAAGAAGGAATTTTAAAAAAAATAATAACTTTTGCCAGCCCCCAATGGTAGGATTTCCTTGTCAGTTTCCCATCAATGAAAGTTTTGGAGCAGAAGACTTCCGGTCCGACTTGTTGTATGTGTTGTGTCTGTATGTTTAGGTATCTTTACATATAAATACGCTTACCTAGTAAGCTGCCAAGTGTTGACAGTTAAGTATGTCAGGCCCAAGTCTTACTGCTTTGCATGGATTCTCTGCATTTGTTGCTCGCACCAGCCTCCGAGGGAGGGACGTGCAGCCGGGCTCCCATTCTGACCAGGACACGGCACAGCTGGGCCCTGGGACAAGCACTGACCGCTCGGTGTCCCAGCTTCCTCAGACATAAAATGGGAAAAACAGTACCTACCCCGGAGACTGTTGTGGATTTTAAATGGATTAATCAAGTGCTCGGAGAGCCTGGGACAGGGTAAGCGCTACCGAAGTGTTTGCTATCTCATCACGGCAAATGTCACTATGGCCGCCGTTTCAAAGCCCCTTGGGCACCGGCCCACCGCACCTGCAGCTCTGCTGGAAGCTGGGCAGGCGCTCGAGCAGGCGGCCGACCGACGCCTCCACGTCGCCAAACAGGCGGTGGATGCGCTCGGTGCACTCGGCGCCGCGGATGAAGGTCTTGTAGTTGGCGAAGGCCAGGTCGCGCGTCTGCTGCAGCAGCTGCGCGCGCTCCTCCGCCAGGCGCTCGGGCTCGCGCCGCAGCCGCTCCAGCCCGGAGCCGCTCAGCTCCCGGAGGTAGCGGCCCACGTCGGGCCGTTCCCGCCACTGGGCCTCGGGGAAGCGATCCCGGAACAGCGACGCCAGGAGCCCTTCATCCTCCACGTCCCCGAGAGCCGCTGCGGTGGCCGTGGAGGAAGCCGAAGCGGAGGACGGGATTACCTCCGTCGTCGCCATCTTCCCGGCAGCAGCGTCACTTCCCCTTCCGGCCCAGAGAGGGCGCTGGCTCCGAGCCTAGAACCGGAAGCACAGAGGTGCACTTCCCGTCTCGATGGTTTCTGCTTCGGCGGCGCTGGCGTGGGGAACCAATGGAGAGCGGGCTTTGGGGTTGCCAGGGAGAGTGAGGGAGGCTGGCGGCTGACTTCCTCTTCCGGCGACTGAGGCACGAGGATCCGGTGTCCCAGCAGCGGGAAAATGCGGCCTTTGACTGAAGAGGAGACCCGTGTCATGTTTGAGAAGATAGCAAAATAGTAAGAGCGCGGGGGGCGGAAGAGGGAGAGTGTGTGGCAGGAAGGGGCGGGGGCGGCGGGCGGCGCGGGGCCGGGGCGGACCCGTCGGTCCGGGCGCGGCCTCCAGGCCTCCTCTTGCCCACAGCATCGGGGAGAACCTTCAGCTGCTGGTCGATAGGCCCGACGGCACCTACTGCTTCAGGCTGCACAACGACCGCGTGTACTACGTGAGGTGAGGGGTCGGGCGGGCGGCATGGGGGCGGGGGGGGGGGCGGGGGGCTGGGTCCCACCTGCGCCCTTGCATGGCACCTCTCTCTTCCTTACCCTTACAGTGAAAAGATCTTGAAGTTGGCCGCCAACATCGCCGGTGACAAGCTGGTGTCGCTGGGGACCTGCTTCGGGAAATTCACCAAGACCCACAAATTCCGGTTGCACATCACAGCTCTGGATTACCTTGCACCCTATGCCAAGGTCTGTGGGGTGGCTCCCAGGCGGCCCCTGGGGATGGAGGAGGGTGGGGAGGAGGGCCACCCCAGGACGCAGATAGTTGACAGTGATCGGCGTCAGCACCAGCACGTGGAGAGGTTTGTAGGTTCGGCCCGGCCCCGGGGCAGGAGTCCTGTGACCACCAGTTGTAATGATCTCCGGCAAAGTGGAAAAGCTGTGCAAACCCCGCTGAAGCCCGAAAAGCAAATGGGCCGCTGTGATGGGGGGCAGAGTGGGTCCAGACAAAGAGCTGTTCACCTGTCCATAGGACAGCGGTTCTCAACCTGGGGGTCGAACGACCCTTTCACAGGGGTCGCCTAAGACCATCGGAAAACACATATGTAATCACATATTGTTTTTGTGATGAATCACTATGCTTTAATTATGTTCAGTTTGTAACAAGGAAAATACATCCTGCATATCAGATCTTTACATTACGATTCATAACAGTAGCAAAATGACAGTTATGAAGTAGCAACGAGAATAATTTTATGGTTGGGGGTCACCATAACATGAGGAACTGTATTGAAGGGTCGCGGCATTAGGAAGGTTGAGAGCCACTGCCCTAGGAGAAGCTGCTCGTGGAGTGGAGGAGAGAAGCTGGCAGTTCTGTTCAGGGGATGAACAGTTTGAGGGAAATCAGCCCTAGATCCAGCGGCTAGCTTATCTGCAGGGATGTAGCTGTTAACATTTTTGTTTGTTTTTTTGGATTTGATTCTCTTTCATATAGTACAAAGTGTGGATAAAGCCTGGAGCAGAGCAGTCCTTCCTGTATGGGAATCACGTGTTAAAATCTGGACTGGGTCGAATCACTGAAAACACGTCTCAGTACCAGGGCGTGGTGGTGTACTCCATGGCAGACATCCCTTTGGTGAGTACGGCTGGTAGCTGTTACGTAAAGATCTTTTGTATTCAAGAAAGATGTATTTTTCAGTCTGTGGGCTTGTGAGACTAAATGCTCAGCACCGTTGGAATTTCTCAGAGAACTGTATTTTTATTTTTTATTTTTTTATGTCTTCTGTTATTTCCAGCCTTCAGTGCGTGCTTATTGAATGACTTGAGTGAATCAGTGTCTCTTCTTTTGAATCCCAGGGTTTTGGGGTGGCAGCAAAGTCTACACAAGACTGCAGGAAAGTAGACCCCATGGCGATTGTGGTATTTCATCAAGCAGACATTGGGGAATATGTGCGACACGAAGAGACATTGACTTAAAACGAAACCATCGCAAGGACGTATGGCTGTGTGGAAGGGCCTAGCTTTGTTTCCTGTGTCTGTGTAGGCTCCACCATCATGTTGAATTTGGTCAACACTGTGATCTCTCCAGGGACTTCTTAGTTGAATATGGACAAATGCAGGCTGGATTCTTATTAAGCAGAAATGGGTCAAAAATGGCATTTCGGGTGTTTGTGTTTGCTACTAAATAGAATATCGTGTTTTATATTTCAATCAGAGGGCTTCTTATTTTCAGTAAAAGATTCTAAATCATTGGAATTGAGGATAAGAATAGCTCATTGTTATCTGTGATAACACTGTTTTTCAAGCTCATGGTAAGAACACAACAGGTTTTCTTATTTATTTATTAATACTAGAAAGGTAGATATTGCTGTATGAGAATAGTTGGCCATGCCTGGGATTTTACAGATGAAATTTGGGTAAAATACTAAGAGCAATTTATTCTGCTAGTTTTCCTTATGATGAGTGCTGTGTGGTGTGTAAGAAAACTTGGATCCTAACCTAGTTCTAATACCTACCAGCTCTATGATGCTGTAGATGAGTCATTAAACTTTAATGAGCTTCATTTTCTTCTGTTTCAAAAAACAGCTTTAACCATCTACCTAAGAATGGTTTTCAGAATTTGCCTGGCAAATGACAGGTGCTGACTAAGTGGTAAGAATTGTTTTTATGTTGCATATACTGAGTGTTTCTGCTACTAAGCGTAGGATTTAATGAGTATAATTTGATTATATTATTTTGGTTTTTCCAAGCTGTTTTCTGCATCTTTTTCCTGGATGGTGATTTCAGGTTGAATGTTATTTTCATCACCTTGGTTTCCTAAAACATTTCCCTTATGAACCTTTACTTACCTTACTGGACTGGACAAAAAGCACTAATCAGAGACCCTGAAATAATGTACCTCCTTCATTCTTCCCCATGCTTTCTGAAATCATTTTTAGAATTAAAATATTTTTAAAATGAAAGTAATTTCACAGAGAAATATTTTTTAAACTACCTATATTATAAAACAAATTTTCTAATGATTATACTGTTTAAATTCCAAAGGTGACTTCTCTAAAAATAAAGCATTTCTAAGTACAAAAAAAGCATTCTACCAACTATTGTTTTTGTATGCAACATATAAAACCCATATAAAACTAGGTTTTATATGTTTTTGACCCATTTTTCCAACTCTTCTCCCTTCCACAGTTCTCTGTTAACCTCTGAATAGACTTAGTGGCCCAGCTGGCATGGCTCAGTGGTTGAGTGTCGACCTGTGAACCAGGAGGTCAAGGTTTGATTCCGGGTCAGGGCACATGCCTGGGTTGTGGGCTGGATCTCCAGTGTGGGATGTGCCTAAGGCGACTGATCAATGATTCTCTCTTATCATTGATGTTTCTGTCTCTTCCCTCTCCCTTCTTGTTTGAAATTAATAAAAAATATTTAAAATAAATAAATAAATAGCCTTAGTGAAGGTTAAGGGACTGCTACAGTATTTTGATGGTAGCATCTGGTGCATACATTAGAAATAGCCAACATCAGAACTTATACATTTTTATTCCTTTATTGCCATTTTGCCTCTGTAGATGAGTCCAATAAACTAAAACTTTCTAATAGGATAAATTGATTTTTCCCTAATAACTTTACAGAGCTGATTTAACAAAGCTTTGAAAAGCTTCTGCCCCAGAAGAAAAGAGTCAGCACGCTGTAATTATTTAGCTTAGCATTTTGGCTTCTTTGTGTCTGTAGTCGTTGAGACATTGAAGAGACGCTTCAAGAAGTACAGCTGCAGGGTCCCAGAAAGAACAATAACAATGCTCTGGGCCGTCGACCACCAGTTCACATAGTTGTAGTTTGACTGGAGGAGGAAAAAGTCAGCCATTTTCCTCATGCGGGCAAAGTTGTAATGACGCCACATGTGAAAGATATTTTTCTGTACCTTTCGTGTACTTTCCTGTGGGACAGACAATGAAATAAGGAAAGGGTTCCTCCCTATCCCCGATCTAGCCTCACCTGGATGCTCTCCCACTAACAAGTTTATCTGGAAGTTGAGTAACTTAAGTGATTTTATGATATGTCATAAGTTGGCTATTGTAATTGATACATGTTGCTGCTTTTGCAGTATATGAAAACATGGCCTGGTCTTTAAGTTTTAAAAAACGTCCATGTTAAAACTAGAGAACTCTTCCAGAGATCTCTAAATTTAGATACCCACACAACACATCATTGTCCTAGGTCCGTGGTCGGCAAACTCATTAGTCAACAGAGCCAAATATCAACAGTACAACGATTGAAATTTCTTTTGAGAGCCAAATTTTTTAAACTTAAACAATATAGGTAGGTACATTGTTATTAACTTGATTAGGGTACTCCTAAGGCTAGGAAGAGCCACACTCAAGGGGCCAAAGAGCCGCATGTGGCTCGTGAGCCGCAGTTTGCCGACCACGGTCCTAGGTGGTGTCTTCAGCTCTTGCATGTGGTAGGAGACAAAGGCCTGCAAGCTTACAGAGCCAGACAGTACAGTAAATATTTTAGGCTTCCAGGCCATGCAGTCTCTTGCAGCCACTGGACTCTGCCATTGTAGCACAAAAACAGCCATAGACAATACGTAGTTGTCAATTAAGCATGCTGTGTTCCAATAAAACGTCATTTACAAAACTAGGCAGTGGACTTCAGTGCAACAAGGAGATGACCATGAAAGTGCAAAGACATCCCACAGAATGGGAGAAAATACCTATAAATCATATCTGATAACTTATATCCAGAATATATTAAAAAAAGAACAACTTATAGCTCAAATAAAAAGACAACCCAATTTTAAAGTGGACAAAGGATTTAAATAGACATTTCTCCAAAGAAGATATACATATGCTGAAAAACACCTGGAAAGTTGCTCAATGTCATTAGACAACTCAAAATCACAAGATACCATTTCACACCCACGAGAGTGAAGATGTGGAGAAATTGCAACCCTTATTTACTGCTGGTGGGAGTGTAAAATGGTTTAGGCACTGTGGAAAACAGCAGTTCCTCACAGTCAGTTACTATATGACCCAATATACTACTATATGTAGAAATAAAACCACATTTACACAAAAACTTATATGCAAATGTCCACAGCTGCATTATTCATGATAGCCAAAAAATGGAAATAACTCAAATGTCTGTCAGTTGATGGGTGGGTAAATAATGTGGTATATCCATTCAATAGAATATTATTCAGCTATGAAAAGGAATGAGATGCTAAATACATGCTACAATATGGATGAGCCTTGGAAACATACTAAATGCAAGAAGCCAGAGACAAAAGGCTACCTTGTGTAATTTCACTCATGAAATATACAAAATAGGCACATTTATAGGGCCAAAAAGTATAAAACAAGAACTCCAAGTCATAAAAATTGAAGGCTTCAAATCCCCTTCCCTGTTTGGTTTCTCAGCTCAAATGATATCACTCCCATATTTTTAATCTTCAAACTTAAAATCTGTTTCCATGGATGTTTCTCTCCCACAAAAGTTACCTCAATTGCATCCAGAGTATCATTCAGTTGTTTTCTTTCGTTCTTCTGTTTATGGTCCATCTCAGGCTCTTCATAGAAGACTCCAAAATTGAGGTATACTTGCACAGAACCAAAGTGATTTTGCTGATTTTTTAGACAAAGTTGATAAAAACCTGTAGGGATCCCTGGATCATTAGCAAGTCTTGGTCTCCCACCCTCTGTTGATCTCTCACCCTGTAGGTGTGGAGATAACTGTTCTCCGGGGGTCAGTGTGCTGCATTAGCACCTTCTTTTTACTTAGCAAGTACAGCGATCCAGTTTTTGGTGTAGAAGTTAGACTGATCTTAAATGAAGCTTATTTTACTAAACATTACTTACAATAATCATGTTTTGGCAGATATTACTAATAGGTCTAAATAGAAAAGAAATCAATGTTTCCGTCCTCTTTTTCAACCTATTATCTCTGAAGGAATTTCTCAAATTGAGTTGAAATTAAGAGCTGGAGGATACCATCTTAAACTTAAACTAGGCAAAAATTGATGTGAATGAAAGAAATGAGTAACTAACTGCAAGGTGGTCTGTACAGGGACTGATGGTTTTGGGCATGTACTGGTGCTGGTTCTCAGCTGGGGTCACCTCCCCTTGTGTGTGTGGAGTGTATTTACCGAAATGATTGGAAGGCACTACTGGCATGGAGGGGCCAAAGATGCTAAATACCCTATAATACTACACAGTGAAGGATCGTCTATGCTCCTGTTGAAAAACATGTTTTTTCGTACACCTGGCTGGTAGAGAGTGCTGCTGACTGGTGCTGTCCCAGGTGGGGACAGGCTCTGGCTGTAGGACCTTCCTGGTGACTCGAGAAGTGCTTTGTTGTGGGATGCGGATATTTTTCATGGCTGTGCATTTCCTCTTGTTCTGGGTGCTTTTTGGTAACTGGGTCATGTATTCCGATGACTGGAAAGAGATGTCATTCCATAATAAATTTACTAAATGAAATTCTGTATCTTTAACGAGTCTGTCTGTTTGGGGCACTTTCCCATATTCTGGTTAGTTGGGGATGATGAGATAAAATTGAGTTTCTGGACCCTCGAGTTATAATTAGTCACCTGGAGACTGCCCCCAAATTGCCAGTGGACTACCACTTGGCCATTGGCAGTCTCCAGGAAAACTTTTTTTTTGTGTTCTAGGCTAAAGTTTTTTCCTACTGTTTTACCATCCTATGCAAAAAAGCCAGGGTTTTCACCTTTTAGCCACTTAATTTCAATATGTCCTCATCATTTTCCCAACTTAAAAGAAAGATGATTATTAGAATAGCTGTAGTGATAAAAAAACAGACCTGTCTCATGGGTAGAGAAGTTAATCTGGCCCCGAACATTCTGAGAGGTTTCTATGAGAAAACCTTGTGGGGTATGTGCAGTGGCAGCAATATGCCGGTCATGTGATATTCCCATTGTCCGCTGAACCTGCCGAGACACATTAAAGAGGGAGAACAGTCCCTGATACATCACCAAGAAGCTAGTTAAGTGGTAAGATTGACATCCTATGTGGTTCTCAATCAGGGATGGTACTGCCCGCCCCTTCTGGGAATTTGGATTGAGATAACAATGGTGTTGCGATGGGGTGAGGAGAGACAGCAAAGATGAACATCCTGCCAGTTAGAAACAGAACTGCAGGACAAAGAATTGCCCCAAATGCAGATGGCACTCCTATAAAGAAGACATGTCACAGACCTTATAGCAGCCTGAATCAGTTGGTGTGTAGGATTCTGGTTGTAGAGTCTTGACTGAACTAGCTTGGCTTTGAGCTCCCTGATGTCCTCACACACGTGGGCTTATTTCATGCTTCATAGGCACTCAGTAGGCACTTATTGCCAAGCTGGGTCTTGATAAGCCCAGGCTACAGTGAGCTGACTATACTCTTCTATCACAATTTAAAGATAAGTTCTGGTAAGTTCATTTAAAATAAGTTGTTTTTGTTTTACTTTTTAAATTGATTTCAGAGGGGGAGAAATAGAAACATCAATGATGAGAATCATCTATTGGCTGCCTCCTGTGTCCCCTACTGGGATCGAGCCTGTAACTTGGGCATGTGCCCTGATGGGGAATCAAATAGTGATCTCCTGGTTCATGGGTCAACGCTCAACCAGGGAGCCACACCAGCTCGGCAAAATAAGTTTGAAGTTACAGTGGAGTAAGATCAGTATACATAATCTATTACTATGTAAACAGATTAGAAAATTAAGAGGCTTCTAAGATGAAAAACAAAGGGAATGAACAGCCTCTAACTTCATTATCGAGCAAGATGGATTTAAGTACCTGGTCTGTGATCAGGCAACTTAAAAACATTTACATACCTTCTTACACAAACAGGACTGTCTGGCCCAATAGAGAAATCTTGAGCCAGTGACTCCAATTTGCCAGAATTACCCCTAAGGCAGGAGACTAAGTGTTGCTCTCCCCGCCCCATAAACTGCAGTGTCTTTTTGAAATCTCTTTAAAGTTCATGTGACCTTCCATATCCATATTTTCATATTTTAAAAATGCATTTTCTCATCCCCAAATCCGAGTAAATGTGATGATTGTTTCTCCAGGAAGAGGCACCCCATTAGTCCCATGGTTTTGAGCACACTTCCATAGCCTCCAGTTTGGGAAGCCAAGCCATATGTTTTAGTGATTATTCATCTAAGAGTTTCCATCCAACTGCAGGTCTATTTCATTAACAGGTGGAGAATCACAGCATAATAAAGACAACCAGAACCTCATGTTAGTCTAGGACTTGACCCACTTTACAAAAGGAAACAAACAAAAAAATTCTCCCATGTGGCCAGAGGAGCCCAAGTACCTACCTCATAGCTGAAATAGAAGTATCCAGTTTGGTGGGCAAATTGCCAAAAGCATTCTATGCCTCCTGGTGGGATCATGATGGCAAAGTCATATCGATCTGCTCCCCGGAAGAGTGACTGGTCCCCAGAGCCACTAAGGGGTTCTGTTTTCTGGCTACTAGCAGAGGTCATTAGGTTCAGAACCACCAGTCCAGCCCCAATGAGCAAAGGGAACATGCTGATTCCCGGAGACTCCTCTGCAGGTGAACTGCCTGCAGCCCAGTGGAGCCAAGTAGTTTAGATAACTGCTAGGGTAATCATTAACTCCCCAAGTCACACCTGGGCTGGCTTCAGGGCCACACATAGATATTCCATAAAGAACTGGCATGATACCGCATGCGTGGCTCACAAGAAGAGTTTTTGCTTTCACCTAGTAAAACTCAGCAGCTTACCAAACCTACTTCATGGGCGCTAGGTAGAATCTACTACAATATATCTCTATCCTTCCTTTTGGCTGTTGTTTTTTCAGTTCTTGCTTCTTGGGGATAAATATTGAATAAGTTTATGTACAACCATCTGAATAGTATAGACAGAAGTTGGCTGGGGAGATTTTTCTCTTATTCAAATCAAATTGCTAGGTGATAACCAATGTTATAGTTGAGAGAACAAAACCCATGAAAATGTGTGCACAAATTTAAATGGGTGAAGAGTGAGCAAAAGACAGAAATGGATTTTCAGAGATTCCAGTGGCTGGCTCACCATCCATAAGCACAGCTGGCACTGCCGGGGCCCTGACTGGGCCTCACACTCTTACCCATCAGGACAGTATTTCTGTCACTCTCTGAGTCGTGCCAATGTCTAAATGTTTTTATTTCAGCCATAATCTTAAAAAACAAAACAGCATTAACAGCTTCTAAGCAAGTCTTGCTTCAGATTCATCACATTGACTCCAAGTGTAATACCTGGACTATCACAAGGGAATAAGCAAAGAACAGACTTCATAATTGTGTTCAGTTCTGGAGGAGAGCGAATGTCACAGCACTCCTCTTGCTGAGGTGGAGGTGGGAGAGACCGGGATCATTTCTCAGCACACAGTGGCACAGGCACCCCACCCAGGTTCCCCACTGCCAGTTTTTACTCTACTCATGACATGAGCAGTGACTTACTCAGCGCAGCAGTCAACAGTACATGGTAAGTTTTCTAGTTCTCTAGAAGCCAAAGTCTGTATTTTGTTTGTACACACTTCATTAACATAACACTGAAGCGATGTTTTAAAAATGTTCATGGACCTGTACATTTTTCACATTTGAGAAATGCTGATTAGGATATTTTTCTTCCCTAAATCATCGCAGTGTCACTCTTCTACCCAGAGCACGCCCTCTTACTGAGGTGAGTTGAGGGGAGAAAAGCTTCTGGACCCGAATCCAGTTTAGAGGGAGAGCACTCTAGCTGCCACCAGGTCAGGAGGCGGCGGCTGTATTGAGAGGAGATCAAGTTCTCACTGTCATTTCATTTGGGGTTCATTGACGGAAAAAACAGTACCAAACCCCCAAACATGCAGTTAACAGGTAATAAAGCTGTACAAAGCTTCCAACTTGTACCTACAGGATGAATTTGAAACTTTAGCATTTTTTTACATCTTTCACTCCAAAGAGAATAAGTGTTCCAGGTGGCTTCCAAAGATGACAATATCCAGTACAGTTTGACATCGCTTTTTAACAGTCAGCGTGGTTCAGCAGAACTTGTATAATTAACATTTTGCCACCTCCACGTGTTCATTCATGTTGAGCTGCAATTAAACAGCCACTTATATTTGAGAGAAGCAAGACTTTAATGAAGAAGGCTACAAGTTATGGACAATAATTAGTTCTCAAATTTTAAAAAATGATTACAGAAAACACTTTACTGAATTTTCTTTTTGCTAAAAAGACAGTCTTCAAGGATGTCCGAGAGAGACAGCAAGCACAACACAGTACAAAAGAAGGAAATGTTGAATTCCAGTGCAAGACACAAACATAGCACAATTAGGGAATCAGGTGGAAGCAACCATTTTCACAAAGAATGGGATTAGGCTTTTATATTCAATCAGGATTGGGTTTTTTTTTTGTTTGTTTTTTTAAGCTTTAAAAGTCCAGCATAAGGAAGAGAATTGAGAAGAGAGAATGGGGCAAGGGGGTAAGCGTATCTACAATCACCAAAAAAACACACGGGTTCCACCACATGAGAAGTGGAGGTTAAACCTGCCTATGTAGCCCAGCAAATATTAGGAGCAAATGCCAAGACTAGGCCTAGGTGTTGATGTCACAACAGGCTAAAACAGTTTTTAAAGGGACCCTGATTCCACCAGGACTGGTCTCTCATCAGTGTGGGCTCTGACAGACGAAGTTCCTTTGCATTTGCACCAAAAGGCCAAAGCTTTACCTGGAACAAGTTCACTCCAAATAATGCTCACGTTGCTGGTTTTAACAGGTCATGGAGTCATGAGTGTTCCTAAAAGACTCCACCATTTCCTAGGAGAAGGTCCTACTGATTACCAGGGATTGGAATTCAAGCAAACCACTGAAGAAGGGAAATACTAATGATATTCTGGCACTGTACAAGCTGTCTGCCTGTCGTCTCTGCCAAGGACATGGGATATACTTGGCTTGTAGCTCCATGATCTCCAACAGCGATGAAGTGGAACTGGGACCTCCCCCACGTCAGAGGAGGATGCCCAAATTTTCATCCCAGCCCAACTTCTGAAAAAAAGCAGACTATCGGGTCTATTATTAGGAACCATGCTCCTGTGAATTCTGTGTAAATGAAAGCTGTTTCAGTTCATGCCAAGTCTTTTCATGGTCCGCCAGCGATCCTTAATCATCACAGCTGTTCGGTTAATAAATGGGTAATTTTTAGAAATGGCAGCCCAGTTTCCTTCCCCGAATTTCTGCACTCCAGCCTTGATCCACTCACTCTCCTCTACAGTCCACTTCTGTAAAAGAAAACAAAAAGATTTATCATAACCTGGCTCTCCACTTATTTACTTCTCCATACAGTGAAGAGGAAAACTCAAGAAACCTAGTAGAATATGAACCCCCAAAAAAGTTTTATATTTTTAAAACCTGATACAGACAATAAGTTAACACTGGATTCGGATATTTAAAATTTTCAGTGTCCTGCCATTTCACTTCAATTAATAATCACTTGTGCATTCAAGCGTCAAACTTGTGTGTTGTTCATGATCAGGAACATGTGTCAGGTTGCTGTCCAACTAGATTTTTCTTCCAGAGAATAACTACAGTAAGCCCTCACTTAAGGCAACTTTAAGTGAGAGGACGTATTAACAAAACCAATTTTATCCTAGGCTAATTAATAGAAACAAGACAAGTACAGCACCTAATCAACATTATAACAAAACATTGATCGAAAGGACATTACTTGAGGATCTGCTATATTTAACTTAGTTTGGATCATCAGAAAAACGCAAAGGATTTTTTGCCAGGTGCATGGGTAGTCTGTCTGTGAGATGTGGGTACTTATTTTACCTCTGTTCTACCCACACAACCAGAAAGAATTTTAAATTACCTGCTTTTTTGTTACACTGCTTGTACTCTCTTCATCTGGTGCAGCTGGAAAACATTAAAAGTAGATTCATTTCAGAGTTAACTTTCTCTGCACAAACACCAGAAAAAGACACAGAATGTCCCTAATGGGAAAGCTTGATTCAGATTTCACAAACTTTGAGAAAAGAAAGGATATCACCAAAGGAGAATTTGGTTTTGTCCTTTGTTTGCAAGATACCAATCATTTCAGCCCATGAAAATCTGTACACTGAAATACAATACAAAAAGGCATTAATAAATGTTGGTTAATGATGGATTTGGGGCTCTTTAATAAAACTAACATTTTCTAAAATTAATGAGTGTGGTATTTAAAACCCTAATATACATCTTATACATACATAATTTCTGCTTTCTAACCCCTTGCTAATCACTGTTTTGAAATAACTTTTACTGTTTCATGTCAGAATTTTAAAATCCCTGATCATTTTATATAAGTTTAAGTTTAATTCCTTAAACAGAAGAACAGGGTAATGCCCTAGCTGGTTTGGCTCGGTGGATAGAGCATCGGTCTGCAGACTGAAGGGTCCCAGTTCCATTCCGGTCAAGGGCACATACCTCACTCAGTTGCAGGCTTCATCCCTGACCCTGGTTGGGGCATGTGTGGGATGCAATCAATGTCTCTCTCACATCAAGATGTTTCTCTCTCTGTGTCTCTCCCCCTCCCTTCCACTGTCTCTTTTTTTTTTTTTTTTAATATATTTTATTGATTTTTTACTGAGAGGAAGGGAGAGAGATAGAGAGTTAGAAACATCGATGAGAGAGAAACATCGATCAGCTGCCTCCTGCACATCTCCCACTGGGGATATGCCCGCAACCCAGGTACATGCCCTTGACCGGAATCGAACCCGGGACCTTTCAGTCCGCAGGCCGACGCTCTATCCACTGAGCCAAACCGGCTTCGGCTCCCTTCCACTGTCTCTTAAAAAAAAAAAATCCTAGCCGAAACCGGTTTGGCTCAGTGGATAGAGTGTCGGCCTGTGGACTGAAAGGTCCCAGGTTCGATTCCGGTCAAGGGCATTTACCTGGGTCGCGGGCACATCCCCAGTGGGGAGTGTGCAGGAGGCAGCTGATCGATGTTGCTCTCTCATCGATGTTTCTAGCTCTCTATCACTCTCCCTTCCTCTCTGTAAAAAATCAATAAAATATATTTTTTAAAAAATCCTATATAATAAAAGCCTAATATGCAAATTTTCTGCTCAACCGCTCGCTATGACGTGCGCTGACCACCAGGGGGTGGCGCGGTGCTGGCAGCAGGTGGCTGTGGAGGTGCTGCCGGCCCTGATGGGCCCCGACGAGAGCGGGACCACAGAGCAGGTGGGCAGGCAGCGCTAGGCCAAGGTGGTGCAAGCAGGGCCCTATCACCCCCAGACGGCGACCAGCGGCCAGGGGCGGGGCCGCAACCCAGCTCCCAGACACTGAGGGAGCTGGATGGGGGCCTGATGACTCTGGCAGAGGGGACGCCTGAGGGCCCTGGTACTGCCCAGGGCCCAGCGGTCAGCTGGGACCTGCCCTTCCATGCCAGACGCTCGTGCTTCGATCGTCAGACAGGCCTAGAGACCACACTCATGCATGAATTTCGGACACTGGGCCTCTAATCTATAGGCTAAGTGACTGGCTGACTGGCTGGTAGGTTGACACGCACTGACCACCAGGGGGCAGACGCTAAACGCAGGAGCTGCTGAGGGCACTCAACTTTGTAGGGTGCCCTCTTGCACTCTGGGACCCCTTGGGGGATGTTGGGACTGCTGGTTTCAACCCGATCCCCGCAGGCCAGGCTGAGGGATCCCACCTGCCAGAGGGACCCCCCACTCATTCCACAGAAGCTCTTCGAGCCCCGGCACCCCCCCAGGTGTGGTCGGCCAGGGAGGGACCAAGGGAGGTTGGCTGCAGGGCATGTCCACCCTGCCCCGCCAACCACCTTCTAATTAATTTCTTTTCAATATACACAAATCTGTGCACCGGGCCTCTCATACAAGTATAAAAGACATGCCATTTCAAGGCAATGAGAGCTAGTTAAAAAGCTGCAAGAAAAGGCAAAGTTGCATAAACATGAAACTTGCTAGATGTCTCAGCAGATGCCACAGTCCCAGCAGTGTTTCCTAAACAATGGAGGAAGGTGGCTCAGAACAGATTATTTATTTTTAAACTATGAAGTATTTCATACTATAGTGGAAGCATATTTCTAAAGCTGACACACATCTGGACTGCATTGGAAGTGGATGAACTTCTATATTCTGTTGTTCTTAACTATTTAATGCCACTGTTAATCATTTTGTTACTTCCCCCATTTTCCCTGTGATCTTGATCTTGCCAACTATGTTTTTGCTACTGAAGCTACTTTTTTTTTTTTTTAATTGATTTTTTACAGAGAGGAGGGGAGAGGGACAGAGAGTTAGAAACACCGATCAGCTGCCTCCTGCACACACCCCACTGGGGATGTGCCCGCAACCAAGGTAGATGCCCTTGACCAGAATCAAACCCGGGACCCTTGAGTCCGCTCTATCTACCAAGCCAAACCGGTTAGGGCTACTGAAGCTACTTTCAAAAGACAAAACCTAGGAAGTGGCAATGGATTGGTTGGTGGTGCGTTATAAAAGTGCTTAGGCCCTGGCCGGTTTGGCTCAGTGGATAGAGCTTCGGCCTGCGGACTGAAGGGTCGCAGGTTCGATTCCAGTCAAGGGCATGTACCTTGGTTGCATGCACATCCTCAGTGGAGGGTGTGCAGGAGGCAGCTAGTCGATGTTTCTCTCTCATCGATGTTTCTAGCTCTCCCTCTCCCTTCCTCTCTGTAAAAAATCAATAAAATATATTTTAAAAAGTGCTTAGAATCTCCAAAATTCACGCCCTAACCGGTTTGGTTCAGTGGATAGAGCGTCGGCCTGCGGACTGAAAGGTCCCAGGTTTGATTCCGGTCAAGAGCATGTACCTAGGTTGCGTGCACATCCCCAGTGGGGTGTGTGCAGGAGGCGGCTGGTCGATGATTCTCTCTCATCGATGTTTCTAACTCTCTGTCCCTCTCCCTTCTTCTCTGTAAAAAATCAATAAAACATATTAAAAGAAAAAAAAAGAATCTCCAAAATTCAGGTTTAGCTCTTAGATATTCCATTAGCATATGAAATATGTGGTAGGAGAGATTCTAATGCAAATGCTAGGAAGTTCAATAATTATTGAAAAGCAAAGTTTCTTATCTTAGAAACCATGTAGAAACTGGTAAGAGATTTTGTACCTAAACAAAAATGCAGGGAATGACCACTTCTACCTTTTCTAATTAAAAGACTTAGGGAGAATATCAATTACAATTAAAGATAGGATTTATTAAAACAAAACCAGGAATTTTCATTAAATACAAAGTTCTGCTTTGACAATCTCCAGTATTTAATGGGAAAGGACATATAATTGACTCCTGAGACACAATGAGGAACTTACTGAAATTTTTCTAGTTGGGAGACAAGCAGTTTCTGAAACACTGATGTGACAGTAACATGCATCTTACACTTGCAGGTGTCAAGGAGAAACCAAGGAGAATCTCCTAGCTTACCCTGAACATCAAACAGTTCGTCCTCTTCCACCCAAGTCTCTTTTTCTTCGACCCCATTAGAACTGTTCCACTTGCCTTTGGGTAATCTGCGGAGAGATCAATGAGACAAGGTGTAAAACATTCATCCTGGGTCATTCATATTCTGTCCTTGGCTCACTTACAGTCTTGTATTTCCCCTTGCTCTGCTGTGACCACATTCGAGATTCACCTACATACAACTCCTAAATCCTAACCTGGCCTGGTATCTCCGCGTCATCATCAGGCTGTAGAACCACTCCTCAGACAGCACTGAATACATCACCACCACCCTCAAAATACATATTTTTAAGGCTGTCTGGTTATTTTGCAAATGAGTAATGAAAGCAGTTTGCTTAATAAGTGCATAAGTTTGAAAAAAATTCCTTGAGTTCCATGAGTTTTTCTATGGAATTACCTATGTACTTTCCTTTGTTTTTTAATTGGATCATATCCCCCAAAATCTTATTTCTGAGAATAACTAATTTGAGACAAAGTAAAGGATATTTTTCCTTCTCAGGATATTAGCTGTTAATTACTATTTGTAAATAAAAGTCAGCTTAAGTTTTCTATCTACTTGTCCTAGTGCTAGGATAAAATTTTCACCTCTGGGTCTGTCATTTTCACCTGAGTAGCTGCTCACTCTTTCTGCAGATAGTCTTTGCAGTTCAGTGGTAACCCCTGCACCTACTCTCAACTTGGCATTTATTACGTGTACAAATGGTTTGGTACTTGACAATTTCTCATGTTGTGGAAGGGGCTGAGATCTGGATTTTCATCCTATTAGTGGCTGTGTGCTCCCGGGAAAGTCGGGATAGCCTGTGGCTCCTGGATTTTGAACAGCCCTTGAACTAAGAATGGATTTTATATTTTCAAAGCATTGTAAGGAAACAAAACAAAAAATACACCACACACACACACACACACACGGTCCACAAAATGTAAAATGTTAACCTTTTGCTGGACTTATATATAAGTTTTGCATGTGATCCCTTAAATTGCAAAAACCAGTAATTATTTTTATTTGGTTAATAAACACCTAGTACTTGCTCATGCCAAGGGGCGGGGGGGGGGGGGGGGGGGAGATATAAAAACCTAGTAAGTCATGGCCCTGCCCTCCAGGTGATAAACCTTAATCCTGCCTTCCTCTCTTCCACTGGCCCAGCTCCTCCAGGCCCTAACTGCTCGCTCGCCTGGCAGCAGTGTCGAGCGCCACTCTCCTTTCCCTCAGTACCTCTTCCAAACCCTCACTGGTATCTCATGAAACCTTCAGATTAGTGGGGTTAGAATTATTTGGACATAGTTAGAAAAGCCGATTACAGAGCATTCCCCAGCCCCTTCTCATTCAGTAGTAGGGTGCCTGGGAATATGTATTTTTTAAACATTCCGTAGGTAATTGTGATATGAAGCCGTTTGAGAACCTCCACCCGATAGAATACAATAGGAATTCAAGTTCTGGCCCATTTACCTATCCAGACATTTCTACTTTCTTCCTCCATGTGCACTGTATTCCCCTGCCATACAGACTACATGACATTTTTGGGAACATACCAGGTATTCTCATGCCTTTATGCAAGGGGTTCCTGCTGCCTAGAATCCCCAGGTCCCCAATATGCTTGATGACCTCTTGAGTAAGAGGTCATCTTTCAAGGCCAGCTCAACATTTGCTCCTCTGCAAGGTTTGCTCCACCAACCCTGCTGAGCAGGCTCAGCTCTTCCGTGGACAGGGATCCCTTTTTTGTAAAGGGCCAGATAGGATCTTCGGCTTTGCAGGCCTTAATGTCTTTGTTGCAACTACTCAACTCAATGTAGCATCAAAAGTAACCTTACACAACTCAGCCAGATAACACATAAACGATAGATGGGGCTGTATTCTAATAATCCTTTACAAAAAACAGACAGCAGACAGATTGGGCTCAGGGACTGTAATGTGCCAACCTCTGCTTTCATATCATACCCTTGGCACATGAGAGAGGTGGTTATGTCTGAAACCTTCACAGATCCTCCCATTAATAAAACTATTGTGGTCAGGCACTCTTTCCAGTTTTCTCATCTGTTCATGGGGAAATATCTACACCTCACGAGATCACTGTAAGAAGTCACTGAGATCACGTCTAGAACGAAAATAAGTGTGTTGAGCTGCATCTACTTGCCCAGCCGTGACTCACTCACTTCCAAATGCTGGTATTGGTGCATATAGTGCAGCTTAGTGCCTGAGTATGACTCACCTATCAGATGCCACAGCCCCGCAGGACACCTAGCACATGCTGCCAGAGCACAGGTCCCCAAACAACTACAACAAAGAGCAGTAGTACAGATGGCAATGGCCTGGGGAGACCATCAAGGTCACCTACAGCAGGATGACCAGGAGGTTCATGGAGGAGGCAGAATTTTTAAGAGGCGGCTGATGTGTAGTGTACAGGCCATGGGCCCTTGAGTCTCTAGATTGACCTGGATTAATGACTTAAGGCCAGTTATCAACTTTTCTGAACCTTCCTCATTTATAAAATGGGGCTAATAATCGGTAACTGATTGTAGAGATTCAGTAATATAATACATAAATGTACTTGGCCCACAAAAAGTGCTTCTCTTCCCTTTAAAGGACGGATGGGATTCTGACAAGCAGTGATGGAGGGATGATAGTCCAATCATGAGGAATGACAGGGAGCAAGAATACAGTAGTAGAAACAAAACAGCATGTTCCAGAGAGAGCAAGCAGACCAGTGTGCCTGGAGAAAGGATCCACGAGAGGACACGAAGGGTAACAAAACTTGAGAGAGAGGTCAGGGGTCATGATAGGGGAGCAAAATGAAAGCATTCTAACCACTGCTCCACAGAACCTAGCACAATGTGAGAGGTTAGTAAATATTTACTGAATTTGCCAAGTCTCAAAAGCTCATAGAAGGTGCAAAACTGTAAATACTCATAAATCTCTAGTTAGTAGTCAAGGTACTCAGCAGTCTGCAAAAAATGGAAGCAGCAATGAGCAGGAGGCTCCGACACCCTTTCATGCCCTTGTGCAATGCCTGGAGGCCCCGTGTGGGGCTTCAGAACTGGCACAGATGGCTACGTTGTCTCTCCCCACTCCCGAGTCACATTCTAGCAGTCTGAGCAAGCCTTGGTGGTGAACAGCTTAGATGCAAGTTACTTCATTCACAGAAGCAATACCAGGCCCAACCAGGACCACCAACCAGCCCCCAAACTCCTACAAAGAAGGTCTTCATACTTTGGATTCTTCTCCCTGGGAAGGGGTTGGTTGAGAACGGCAGGCGTGGATGGTGACGCTGGAATGATTTCCTGAGAGGAGTTGAGGCTTGGGCTCAGCTCAGTACTCTGACTGTCCTCCTCCAAAACCAATCTGCTAATTGTCATGCGCTTGTTCTTGGGCTGCAGTTCCGAGCCACTCTCTCCCTCAGCAGGAGCGGAACCTTCGTTTTCATCCTTTCTCGGTCTCTTGTTTTTGAGGGCCGGCGATGACAGGGATGCTTTAGTAGGAAGTACCAGATCTTTCTGGTCCAGTTTTGAGAAGATCGCCTCAGAATCTTGTGCACCGCACAGAGTCTTGAAAGCTGCTTTCAGAGTCATAATTCCAAAGGTGGTTGGAGTATTCCGTAGCTGCCTACAAATAAGGTAACATACTAAGATCAGTTACACCACTTTTTAAAAAAATCTAATCTAAGGGTATTTTTCTTCATTGATTTCTAGGCAGAGTGGAAGGGAGGGAGGAGGGGGGTGATGAGAGAAACATCGATAGGAGAAAGACTCATCGATTGGCTGCCTTCTGCACACACCCCTGCTACCTGAAACCAGGGTATGTGCCCTTGACCAGGAACTAAACCTGAGACCCTTCAGTCCACTCTCTAACCATGGAGCCAAACTGGCCAGGGCAGTTTCACCACTGTTGATGCTCATATTAGCAGAGGAATCCTCAAATTGAGGAC
The DNA here is from genome assembly GCF_964212035.1 of Myotis nattereri. Classification (NCBI taxonomy): domain Eukaryota; kingdom Metazoa; phylum Chordata; class Mammalia; order Chiroptera; family Vespertilionidae; genus Myotis; species Myotis nattereri. The sequence continues at coordinate 14,544,340 of NC_138090.1, forward strand.
TTGTAATTAAAAAAACAAAACAAAAAATACACGAGAGAGAGAGAGAGATTGCTTGATATAACCTTACTTTACAAAAGCTTCTATTTACATTAAACTATGGATTTTAAACTCCAAATCCGAGAACCTTAAAAGAACGAGGGCCACGGAGACTCCAGAGACTCTGTAACTTGCGTGTGATCGAACCTGTTGGTCTGTGTGGACCACAGCCGTGGTTTCCATTATGTAAGAACTTTACACAGTGTCTGACAAATGTAAGTCCATCTGGACAACCTACTGATAATCCAGCAATTTCACTCTGAAGTCTAAACTCTCCTTCCAGCTGTCCCAGTCCGACCCTCGTGTGGCGAAAGTGAAAGACTGCTCTCCATTCTGCCCATTTTCTCCTACAATACACTTGTGGATGGGACCTGGAGAATTCTCAGAGTAAGAAGCGTGCCACACAGTTTTGGAACAACAAGAAACTGCCTTTTCAAGAGAAGTTCATCTGTCGTTTGGAATAGCTAGTGTGCTTTAAGTAAAGACTGTTAGGAGAGGGCAAACTGGCAGCCTGTAGGCCAAACCCAGCTGGCAGGTGTCTGCCTAACCTACGCAAGTGTTTTTTAAAAACTGGGTAACTACCAACATTCAAAAACTGAGAAAGCTAAAAAAAAAAAAAAAAAAAAAAATTGTTATCTCACACAAAAATTTGAACTGAAGCTTGGGCATCCTTGGACAGCAACAATCACACAGGCTGAAAAGCATGCCCTCCTGGTTCACTGTCCATGCTCTCAATTACCCTAGACCCACTTCATTCCTTTACCTTTCCCACCAGGCCCCCAAAGGCATCTAAATTTGTGAGCCCCCTGCTTTCACAACTGGTCTTGGGAATCTGATTCACAGTCTGAACACTCTATTAACAGATCAGATATCAACAAGGAAGTGCTGAGTAAATATGGGCGAGGCAAAGAGCAACAGGACGACGGAACTTTTGAGGGATGGCCAGTCAGGAATTTCTGTCAGGGATCTGACATCCAGTCTCCAGTACCCTCATTTTCCCAGGTGTGCTCTGTACCTCCACAGTGCCGTGTATGAGCAACCCAGTAACAAGTTAGAAGGGCACCTCTCACCTCGGAGGTTCTCTGGGTGGCTTTTCCACAGGCTCTGGTGCTGGTTGTTTATCTTCCTTCACTGTAGCTGAGGCAGAAGACTCAGATTTCAAAGCCTTTTTGGCCATCTGGGAAAGGAAGGATGTCATCAGGAAGAGGAAGCCACAGAATTTCATTAATTCTCTGCTTCTTTAACCATGACCATACTCAATATGCAAACATGTTCACCTACAAACCCAATCTAGGCATAAACTAGGACATAAAAAGCAAGAGAACTTACAAGAATGATCTCAAATTTCTTCCTTTTCTTTTTCAAACAATGGCTCATAGTTTCTATGCTGAAGGAGAACTCAGTTTGAGTACTGCTTTTTCAAAGAATTGAAAAAATTCTTTAATTATGTGGTTTTACTTCACATTCCTCTTCTTGGGAATCTGATTCACAAGTTTGAACACTCTAATAAGTGTTCCTAATATCCTGACACTTGCTCCTGGATTATTCCAAACGGTCTGCTTTATAAATAATTTGAGATTTGCCAAATCTCAAATTTGCCAAATGACAAGTGATGTCTTAGGAGCTGCACGCTCTATCCTCACAAAGAAAGTGGCAGGTATTTTCCAGTTACCTGGAACACAAAGGAAAGGATCCTAGGCCAGGCCCAAGTATCCTGACACTTGCTCCTGGATTATTCCAAACAATCTGCTTTACAAATAATTTGAGATTTGCCAAATGACTGCTAGGATCATTGACACTATCCTAATATAGGTCTTGCACACCTACAGTTATGAGCCATATTTTCAACACTCTCAAAATCCTAGTTTAAGAAAACTAGGAGAGACTGGGTTCTAATTCTTCTACAAACTGTGTTGAGCCTCACTGTTTCCCTTCTTTATGCTGATCTCTTTGATCCAATTAAAGAATGTCTTCATTTGGCCTCTTTTGCCTTATACTTCTAATCACACCTTTTCTCCAATTATGCCTTCTTCCTGTTAACAACCCCATCATACCACATCTAATAAACCACTCTTCCTCCCAATTTAACTCGGACTTCATCTCCTCTGGGAACCACCATCGACTGTAAGATGTATTTTCTCCTGTAGCAACCACACAGATTAATGACATGTAGAGGAGGTGAAAATGGGAGGTAAGAGAGACAATCTTTGTTTCATTTGCCTCTGTCAGGATCTCTGCTTCTGTATATTTACGGCATTTAATTAATTAAGGAAGATAGTGGATATAATTCAAAGTCTTTTCCACACATTTATTTTTTCATTTCTAACAAGATTTGTCCTTTTCTAATTGCCTGCACATCCTCAAGGCCATATCATGGTTACGGGAAGAGAAGGCCAAGGCCCACCGTGAGGAGGTAGGGTTCTGCATCATCCAGGTGACTCTCCAGGAAGCGCAGCATCTTCTGTTGGAAGGTCTCATAGGAAAAGTTCTGGATAACAGGGTGGGCCAAGTTCTTTTCACGGATGATGTTCAGGAGATCATTTCTCAGTTTCTATACAAAGGACCAATATTGGCAACATGAAAAGGAGAACTCTAGTAAAAATTCAATGATGAGTTGAGACAACACTGTCAGAAATTTCACAACATTCTCAATGAAAATCACTGGTACACAGAAAGGAAGGGAAGCCCACCACAAAGGATGGGTCAATAAATGACCGATCAGCCACAGTGGGTTACCATGCAGCTGTAAAATGATGATGAAGAACTTAGGGTCTAAAGTGCCTTTATACATTTACTTACAGATTATTAAACTTATAAAAGAAACCCAAAATACAAAAAGGATAAAGAAGTTCTTTATCTGCTAATATAGCATGATCTCTAAGACAGAGTAAGTCAAAGAAGCAATTTACAAGAATACTCAAATTAGTGTGTAGAATATGCTCACATATGTATATGAGAAGAACAGGAAGAATGGATATGTGTGTATACAAATATCCATATACAGACACATGTACACTTATTTGCTTGCATATACGCAGAATATCTCTGAAAAGATAAAAAGCAGAAAATACAGGTGGCCTCTGAAGAGAGAGGAATGAGATGGCTGAGTCAGAGATAAGAGAGTATCAGCAAGCTCTTTGGTTGTACTTCTTAAATTTTGTGTTATGTACATGTTACCTTTTCAAAAGTTAAAATTTTAAGGAAAAATAAAGGGGGTAAAAAACCAAGAAGAGGATATCAACAGAGCTTTTGGCACCAGAAAATAGAGGAGTTACGTCCTTACAAAGGCAAATTCTCAGGTCTACAGGATCAGCATGGAGGCAGCAGTAAGTAAAATTAGAAGTGATACAAAACTTGATAGTTTGATACCTGGTGCTGATCACTTAAAGTTCTGTCACAAACCAGACAGAAATGGGCAAGTAAATGACTTACGTAAATTTGTGTAATAAAAAATAAAAATTTAAAAGCCAATCTAACAGTAAAATATCCTCGATATAAAAGACAACATGCTAGCCCTAACTGGTTTGGCTCGGTGGATAGAGCGTTGGCCTGTGAACTGAAAAGTCCCAGGTTCGATTCCGGTCAAGGGCATGTACCTTGGTTGCGGGCACATCCCCAGTAGGAGATGTGCAGGAGGCAGCTCATCGATGTTTCTCTCTCATTGATGTTTCTAACTCTCTGTCCCTCTCCCTTCCTCTCTGTAAAAAATCAATAAAATATATTAAAAAAAAAGACAACATGCTAAAGGTGCTGAATATTTACATTAACAACCCTAACAAAGAATTCTTTCCCTGTTTTCCCACAAAAAACAATGAAATGTATTTACGTCTTAGAAGCAAAATATTATATTTACCTGAGTTGTGGGGTCCTTGGACATATGTTTTTTCAAAATTTTTGAAGCCTTTTCAAATTCTTTATTTTTAATACAAATAATGACAGCCTACAAAAGGGGGAAAAACCTTTTTTAACTGTTGTGATAAGTATGAGAATATTAAATGTCACAAAGCTTTACTAAAAAGTGAAACTGAGTCTTACATACCCAAGAACTTTTTCATTCTTTCAAATTCCTGTACTTAAAAACTAACAATTATTGTTCAAGCATTATGAACAACTGCAAGCTCTTTCAGTGTAGGGTATAGATTTTCAGCATTACATTCAATTTTTTAAAAAGATGCCTATTACAGCAAAATCTGATCCCCTAGATTACAGACCATTTACCCAATTTGAATAGGGCCTCGTACAGAAAAGCAAAATGGACTCGAGTCATTCCAGGTCCGCAGAACAATTGGTTTTGTTCTTTTTAGATGCTAAAGCTTTGATGTAATGGAGGGAGAGAGGGTAGGATACATTATTCCAGTTAAAATGTGCAGGGAATTACTGAGACAGACAAACCCAGCTCATCCACAGCTGCCACAAAAGAAGACAAAGTTTCAGTTAGGATGAGGTCTCAACAACCAGAGGAAAAGAAGAGTCCTTTGGTAAAAAACACACACAAGAAAACCCAAGAGACTATAGTAGAGGGAAATTAACCGTAAATTGAAAATTAAAAAGGATATTTTAAAAACATGCGCACTTTTTTTTTTTTTTTTTTTAATTAGAAAGGCCAGGGGAAAACTGGGAGCACTTGGAATTACCTAACAGGATAAAGTAGCTCCCTTAGATCCTGTCCCAAGAGAGGTATCAGACATACCTCACATACAAAAGGAAGGAAAATTGGTTCATAGGTAGATTATTTTCAATCTTCACAGGGAAGAATTTAAGGAGAAACAGACAAGAGTAGGAGGAATAGCAAATCCATGAAGTACTAATCTCTGGTCATTCTGTCAATATGCTGAGCACAGCCCTACAGGGCAAACTAGTCAAATGCTCCTGAATGCGTAAGCCTAAATTCTTGCTGCCCAGGGAAGGTACAAAGTCCTTTCACTTAATCCAGCGGTTCTCAACCTGTGGGTCACGACCCCTTTGGTGGTCGAACGACTCTTTCACAGGGGTCGCCTAAGACCATCCTGCATATCAGATATTTACATGACGATTCATAACAGTAGCAACATTTCAGTTATGAGGTAGCAACGAAAATAATTTTATGGTTGGGTCACAACATGAGGAACTGTATTTAAAGGGCCAGAAGGTTGAGAACCACTGATTTAATCAGATGACCACATTCACTTTTACAGAATTTTTTTGCAGAAAAATACTAAAACTATACTTTCTTGAATACCTTTTTAAGTCATTCAAAAATATTTTACCTTTTTAAGTCAGGTGCCATTGCTTTAAATTTTATTTGCCTTGCATATAGTAAATTAATTTTTGGTGGACTGTTGAGTTTTAACACAAGTATTGCCTGCCTCTCTTAAGGATACAAAAACCTCGCTTGTGCTGCCTCTCTGTAGTCACTCCGCCGCATCCCTAATCTTTTCACTATCTGGACTCCTCAAGAATGTCATAAATGGATTTATACAGTACTTAGCGCTTTTTTTTTTTTAAAGGACATAGCCTTGAGACTAGCTTACTTCCCTCAGTTTGATGCCTTTGCAATCCATCTATGTTGTTGCATTATCAATAATTCTTTTTATTGCTGAACAGTAAATCCCTTTGTATGGATCTACTACAGTTTTGTTTATCCATTCCCCTTTTGAAGGACATTTGGGTTGTCTGCAATTTTTGGTGATTATGAATAGAGATGCTAAAACATTCATGTACAGGTTTTGGTATGAACATAACTTCATTTCTCTACAGTAAATACCCAAGAGTGGAATTGCTGGGTCATATGGAAAATGTATGTTTAACTTCCTAAGTGGCCAAACTGTTCTCCCGAGTGATTATACCATTCTGCATTCTCGTCAGCAACATGGGAGTTCCAGCTGCTCCACATCTTCACCAGCACTTCTCAGCGTTAGTTTTTAAAGGTTAGCCTCTCCAATAGGTATGTCCTGGTATTCACTGTGGCTTTACTTTGTATCTCCCTAGTGACTGATGTTGAGCATCTTTTCATGTACTTACTTGCCATCCGTTTATTCTCTTTGGTGGTCTTCTGCCCATTATTAAAATAGAGTTGCTTCTTTTTTTTTTTTTTTTTTTTTGAGAGTTCTATATATATTTCTCCTCTTTATTGAATTGGGGTAATACTGGTTAACAAAATTATACAAGTTTTAGATGCACAATTCTAGAGTTCTTTATATATTTTGGATAAAAGTCCTTTGTCAGATATAAAGTGTGTAAATTTTATTTTTTTAAAAAATATATTTTATTGATTTTTTACAGAGAGGAAGGGAGAGGGATAGTTAGAAACATCGATGAGAGAGAAACATCAATCAGCTGCCTCCTGCACACTCCCTACTGGGGATGTGCCCGCAACAAAGGTACATGCCCTTGACTGGAATCGAACCTGGGACTCTTGAGTCTGCAGGCCGATGCTCTATCCACGGGGCCAAACCGGTCAGGGCAAAATGTGCAAATTTTATATCCAGTCTATAGCTTGTCTTCTTTCTCAACAGTATTTTTCTCAGTTTTAAATTTTGATGAAGTTCAGTTTATCAATTTTTCCTCTTTTAGTGTCATATCTAGGACATAAAAATTTTCTTTCATGTTTTCTTCTGAAAGTTTTATAGCTTTACACTTTACATTTAGATTATGATCCATTTTGAATGAATTTTTGTATAGGCTGAGTTTTAGGTCAAGGTTCCTTTTTTTGCATGTGGACATTTGGTTCAATACTGTATGTTGAAGACTATCCCTTTATCATTAAGTTGCCTTCACATTTTTGTCAAAAAACTAAGTCATATTTGTGTGGGTTTACTTCTGGATTCTCTCTGTCCCACACGAATCTACATGTCTACATGGAGTATAATTCTTAAAATCGGGTAGTGAGTCCTCCAATTTTGTTCTTCTATAAAACTGTTTTGTTTTAGTTCCTCTGCCCTAACATATTATTTTATAATCAGTCTGTATCTCTAGAAAATCCTACTGAGACTGTGATTGGAATTATATTAAATCTATAGGTCAACTGGAGAATGACATCTTAACTATCCTCTATAATAAAAGGGTAATATGCAAATTGACCCTAACAGCAGAACAACTGGGAATGACTGGTCACTATGACACACACTGACCACCAGGGGGCAGACGCTCAATGCAGGAGCTGCCCCCTAGTGGTCAGTGCACTCCCACAGGGGGAGCTCTGCTCAGCCACAAGCCAGGCTGATGGCTGCCAGTACAGCGGTGGTGGCAGGAGCCTCTCCTACCTCCTCAGCAGCGCTAAGGATGTCCGACTGCAGCTTAGGCCTGTTCCCTGCTGGAAGTGGACATCCCTCGAGGGCTCCTGGGCTGCCAGAAGGATGTCTGACTGCCAGCTTAGGCCTGTTACCCCAGGGAGTGGGCCTAAGCCAGGAAGTGGACATCCCCTGAGGGGTTCCAGACTGCAAGAGGGCACAGACCGAGCTGAGGGACTCCTCCGAGTGCACAAATTTTTGTGCACCGGGCCTCTAGTATACTATAGTCTTCCAATTCACAAACATGGTATGTTTTCCCATTTATTAGGTCTTGAATTCTTTCATCAGCATTTTGTATTTTTCCCCACATACAGATCCTGCACATGTTTTGCTAGACTTATATTTAAGTATTTTTCTTTTGGGAGCTATGAGTAGTCCCATTATCCATTTTTATATAGAATGGGGCAAAAGTGGGTTTACAGTTGTGAGTATGCAAGTTTATTCTTATATTATTAAATATTGTATTATTTTCCATACAAAATTAGTTTCAGTTACTTATGGCCAACTGCAGTCCAAAATATTAAATGGAAAGTTCCAGAAATAAACAATTCACAAATTTTAAATTGCACCATCGCTCTAGGTAGCATGATGAAATTTCAGGCTGTCCTGCTTCATCCTGCCTGGACCAGGAATCATCCCTTTGTCCAGCGTATCCATGTTGTACACGCTGTCTGTTAATCATTTAGTAGCTGTCTTGGTTATCAAATTGACAGTCATAGTATGACAATGCTTGTGTTCGAGTAGCCCTTATTTTACTTAATAATCGCCCCAAAGCAAAGTAGTAATGATGGTAATTAGGATATGGCAAAGAGATGCCATTAGTGTATGTATGTATAGGGAAAAACATAGTATACATAAGATTTAATACTACCCAAGGTTTCAGGCATCTGCTGGGAGTCTTGGAACATATTTCCCATAATAAGGGGGAGACTACTGTATTGTAAATGGCACTGTTTTGGTAATTTGATTTCAAAATCTTTATTGCTAGTATATGGAAATATGATTGATTTTTGTGTTGATCTTATATCCTGCTATCTTGCTAAAGTTACTTAGTATAGCTTTTTTTGTATATTCCATTGGATATATTTTTATACAGAATGGGGCAAAAGTAGGTTTACAGTGGTGAGTATGCAAGTTTATTTTTGTATTATTATTAATTATGGTATTATTTTCCATTTGAACACTGTGAACCTGCTTTTGCCCCACCCTGCATACAGGGTGATGTCTTCTGCAAAAAGGGACAATTTTATTCCTTCCTTTCTTGTCTGTTGCTGTTTATTTCCTTTTCTTAATTTACTGCACTAGCTAGGTCTTCTAATATGATGTAGAATGGAAGTAGTGAGAATGGATTCCTTGCCTTGTTTTGGATTTTAAGGACAAAGCATTCCTTCTCCACCATTAAGTATGATGTTGGCTGTAGTTTTTTTGTAGATGCCTTTTATCAAGTTGTGGAAGTTCCTTTTTATTCCTAGTTTCTGAGTGTTTTTATCATGAACTAATATTGAGTTTTGTCAAATACATTTTTGGCATCAACTGATAATGACTGTGTGGTTTTTTTTCTTTAGATTAATAGAGTGGATTACACTTATTTTCAAATACTGAATCAGCCTTGCATTTCTGGGCTTTAGTTCCCCACTGTGCCACACACTAACTGCATCTGTATCCAGGGCTGTATCTACAGCAGCAGGATGTAGAGTAAAAAAATCAATGGAACCCAGCCTATGTGGTTCAGTCGTTGAGCATCAGGAGGTCCTGGTTTGATTCCTGGTCAGGTCACATGCCTGGGTTGCAGGCTCAATCCCCAGTAGAGGGTGTGCAGGAAGCAGCTGATGAATGGTTCTCTCTCATCATTGATATTTCTATCTCTTTCTACCCCTCTCCCTTCCTCTCTGAAATCAATAAAAATATATACTCTTTAAAAAGCAACGGAAGTTGCTCCAAGTTGTGGGGATCACACCTTTACTGTTAAAGAGAAAAGGAATTCTGCCTTCAGTTTTGGGTGCCTGCCCTGCTGCCATCACTATAGTACTGCCTAGGTGCTGGGGCAGGAGAGAAGGGAGTTAAAAACAAAACTGGCATTTCTCCCACCCTCTCTGACCCTTAGATCTTTCCTCTCCTCAGACCAGAGAGAACCTCCCTTGGAGTTCTTTCTGTTCACACCTGGAGTGCACTTCCAGGTCTAAGGAGCCTTCAAGTCCAGGCTGGAAGATACTGGAGAGGGAAAAAATGATAAACTACTCATCACCAGTTTGGTAGACTTTCAAATGCTGGTGTTCTTCCCCATCTCTTACTACCATTTACATTTCTAAGTCCTCAGAGAGCTGTTCCACACATTCTGTGCAGGACTTATACTTGCAGCATTAAGGTAAGCAGCAGAGAGCATGCTTAATCTATTCCAGAACTGGAACATAGGTCCTGTTACATTTAATTTGTTAAACAAGAAAGGAAATGCAAATGCTTTCAAATCTAAAAGTCTGCCTCCAAAGTTTGTACTATGAGCTTATCTTTTAAAACTAAGTATTAATTTCCGGTGAAGATTTCTTTTAAAGAGATGAACCATTGCTTTTTCACTTGAGAGTATTCAGAAGTGTAATCTCTTCTCTTATGTGTCTGTTAAGGTTCTTGGGGTGTAAGCAATAGCAGTGGTTTCTTGCTAACTTAAACAAAAGGGAAATTCCAAGCACAGATTTTCAATAGAGGGGAGACAGACTTATGTTTGGGGGGAAAGATAGAAAATGAACAGAAAGAGAAAACCAAACTCACAGAAGAAAGGCTAAAGAAGAAAACTCAGAAAGAATCCAGGCTGTTATGGGAAAGCAGGCATGCTCAAAGCCTTGACAAAGCCTTTCGTTTCAAAAATTAAACTTCTGGGAGAGTTTGTCTGATCCACCAGCCCCTCAGATGGGGTAAAGCACCAAAAGAAAATCAAAGTGCTCTTACAAAGCAAGGTTCAGGGAAAGTGCTGCCACAGCAAAAAGCAACAAATAAATGCTTCCCCAAAACATGCCATACATGCTCTTCGCTGCTGTTTTCGACAGAAGCATTAACTGAGGAATGTCTCTTTTAGGGATGAAGAGAAAACCAATATAGACTCAATAGCATTACCTTACAGAAGCAGTTTCCAAACTCTTTGGTCTTGGGATTCCTTTATACTCTTAAATGTTAATGAGGATCCCAAAGAGCTTTTATTTATGTGAGTTATATCTATTAATAATCATATCAGAAATATAAAACTGAGGAAATTTAAAGATATTTATTAATTCATTTAAAAAACAAATTAATTCATTACAGTTTAACATAAATACATATCTTTATGAAAAATTACTATATTTTCTAAGACAAAAGTTTAATGGGAAGGGTGGCACTGTACATTTTTACAAATCTTAATATCTGATTTAATAGAAGAAAGATGGATTCTCATTTCTGCTTCTGCATTCATTTTGTTTTGGTTGAAATATATACAAAAAGTAATCTGGCCTCACAGATATGAAGTTGGGAAAGGAAGGAATATTTTAATAGCCCTTCAGAAAATTATGGCTATATTTCTTCAACTCTATACCAAACTTTGGCAAGTGAACTTTTCATCATCTGTTACATAAAAATGTGTTAGTCTATCTTATACTTTAAATGGATCTTTTACCCACAAGTGACTCTGTAATATAATGCACTGATCATCTGGAAAATATTGGTTCATCAAATTATGTAGATCATCCAAATATTGACCCATTTATTTAAAATATTTTTAAAGTCACAGTTGTTAATTCCATCATCAATCTTACCAGAAAAGTCTTGAAGAATTGGGAAGCTATCAAGCACATTAATACAAGTTTTCCAAAACTCTTTCACTTGAAAACTTGAGTTTTGTCATTGGTAACAAATACTGACAATTGTTTTCCTTGAAGTGACAAGTTCACTTTCTCAAGAAAATAACGGCCAGTTCCTTCAGGTCAGTGGTTCTCAACCGTCCTAATGCCGCGACCCTTTAATATATAGCTCCTCATGTTGTGGTGACCCCCAATTTCATTGTTACAAATTGAACATAATTAAAACATAGTGATTAATCACAAAAACAACATGTAACTATATATGTGTTTTCCGATGGTCTTAGGCGACCCCTGTGAAAGGGTCGTTCGACTCCCAAAGGGGTCGCGACCCACAGGTTGAGAACCACTGCTTCAAGTCAAAATGGTGTTCCACTAAAAAGGCAGCTAGGCCCTGGCCAGTGTTGCTCAATGATTAAAGTGTTGGCCTATTCACCGAAGGGCCTTGGGTTCGATTCCCAGTCAAGGGCTGGTACCTGGGTTGCAGGTTCACTCCCTGTATGGGAGACAGCCAGTCAATGTGTCTGTCTCACATTGATGTTTCTCTCCTGCTTTCCTTCTCTCCCTCTCTCTACTTTTTCTCCCCTCCCTCCTCCCTTCCACTCTCTCTGAAAAGCAATGGAAAAAATATCCTCATGCGAGGATTAACAACAACAAAAAGGCAGCCAGGTCAGCCTGCAACTCAATCACTCCAGGGGGTTTCTTGAAGACAACCATCAAATTTGCAGCAAAAATACTTCAGGCAAAATTCTTATTTTGTCACACAAAATAGTGAAAAGATGTTTGCTCAAGAGTCTAGATTAAATAAAATTAATAATTTTTACTGTTTCCTCAAAGACATTCTTAACTGAAACTGGCTTTTTTTAACTGCAAGCATGTGGCAATGAATACAAGGAGTACTAATCCAATTTACCACTACCTTGGTCATGCTAAGGCACCAGCAATTTTACCCATCGTTGCTTGTGCACCATCAGTGCAAATGTCAATGCACAGAAAAAAATTGACTATTGTTTTTGGCATTGTTATGAAAATTGTTTTTGACCCGTTAAAGGGTCCTGAAGACCTGCAAGAAATCCCCAGACTATATGCTGAGAAGATCTAACTTAAAAAATAACTCACTTGATTAAAAAAAAAAAAAAAGGACAAGTGACATAGTATGTAATAACTAGATCAAGATAATTTTGATAGCCAGCCTCTAAGATGGCCCCCAATGATCCCTACCTCACACATAGTCCCATTTTATACACTAATCCAGAGTTGGTCTGAACTATGTGACCAATAGCATATGCCTGAAGTGATGGTACGACATTACTTCTGAGATTAAGTTATAAAAGATTGCAGCTTCTGTCTTGGGCTCTCGTTCTCCTGGATCACTTGTCCAGGGAAAGCAAGCTACCATGATGTAAGCAGCCCTATGGGAGGCAAAGAGCTAAAGTCTACAACCAACAGTCTTGGAGGAAGTGAGTCCTGCTAACAACTGTGTGAGCGTGGAAACCGATCTTTCAACCCTAGTAGTCAGCTTGACTATAATCTCATGGGAGACTTCAGCCAGAAATACCCTGGCTGAACAACTACCACATTCCTGACTCTTGGAAAATGGGAGAAAATACTTTAATGTTTTAAGTTGCTAAGTTTTGGGATAATTTGTTACACAGCAGTAATAGTAATACAGTTAAGTATACCGAGATCTTGTACCTGGTAGAAAATGGAAAGGAGACGGAGTCAACATAAGAAAATGGTTAACTAGACTTTATGAATAGATTTTTCCTTAACGAAGCTCCTAAACTAAAGATCAGTGACCTTAAAATAATATACAGCTGAAAGATGAAAGCCCACAAAGCTTCTTCCAGAAGACAAATCTATAGTCCTTGTGTTCTGAAGGAGTTGCACTTCTCAGCTAGCTACGTAATAGCAGCTACACAAATTACTCTGAACTGGTGCTGTTTCTTTCCATTCGAAAGCTATTCTGAAAGCCAGCATGGATTTCTCTTCCCTTGCTAATATGTCTTTTCTGGCATTTTCCCTCCAACACAAGCCTCGCTTACCTAAACCAAAATTCTATTCTTGCAACTAGAATTATCTAAGCTTTCTTTGCAAGAGCAAAAGTAGCTCTTTCCAAGGTCCTTAACTGAGTAAATATCTGAACCTCACACACACTAGTTGTTTTAACAGGGTACCTGAGCACTCAGCACACCACCAAGGGACAGAGTCTTCATTGCTAAGCAAGGCTTTAATCTCAGCCTCCTCTGCCTCGGACGCAATTCCATCCTTTTAGGGGGTGCTCTTTCTTTTTCTTACCAGTTTTCTTAACTTTCTATCACCAAGGCAATGCTGAGCTGTTGTTCATCAGTCCACACCTCTGAATCTGCTTCCACATCCCTAGCCTTTGTTATTGGAGAACAAAACACTCTTTCTGACTGATTCCCATGGCCACTCTATGTTTTTGGTATTTTTTCCCCTCAAATATGTTTTTATTGATTTCAGAGAGAGGGAGAGGGAGAGAGCAATAGAAACATCAATGATGGGGATCAAGCCTGCATCAGGGGCAGGTGCCCTGACCGGGAATGGAACTGTGACCTCCTGGTGTATGGGATGATGCTCAACCACTGAGACTGGCCAGGCTACGTCCATGTTTTAAATAGGCTCTACTACTTGAAGCTACCTGAGCCATGACAGAGTCAATAGTCCCAAATTCCTAGACACTCCACTAGCTTTTTTTCTTGTCAAGAACACTACCTTTGCAAGCCTTCCACCATGACTGTTTTTCTAACTGGCTGATTATCACAATGTGCCTATTCAAGGGGAATGTTCCCTAAGCCTCTCTTCCTGCAATTGCATGAAATAGCTCAGAGTCCCACATTTCCCAAGGCCCCAGCTCTTCTCCTTGGTTTATTATATATAAGGGTGACCAAACCAGTTACTTCTAGTCCTTCCTCAATTCTCCGAAATGTATGTAAATAACCTCCAGGCTTCAGTGCCAACCCATTTCCTACGTACTGTGGCCCCTCCTGCAAGGGCCACATGAAAATCACAAAAGCTGAACACCTACTATCAATGGTTCTTTCCAAGTCTGGGCTGAGAAGGGGTTGCCTGAAGAGATAATATCTATCTGTATGTTCATGTTTGAGTGTGCTCACTTGCTCTCTCTCCACCGTTTTTCCTCCACTGCACACAAAAAGATAAGCATTGTATCCTCAAAGACCTCTGATTTTTGTTCAAAGAAAAAAGAAAAATAGAGCCTTACAGCCTCCTTGACCAGTTTTCTACTGGATTCCACCACTGCCTCTGTCAGTGTAAATTCCGTTTTAATCATCTCCAGCACATTGATAGCTGATTCCAGGGGTGTGAGCTCAGCCTCCATATCAAAGGAACAGTCTAGGACAAAGAGCACAGTTTTCACTTTAAAGCTATTTTCTCCAGAGTAGAAACGTTATGTCCAAAAATACATATATTAATGGACAGGAAACATGCAAATATAGTAAGATTTGCATTTGATTGCTGACTAACTCGCTATAGGCTTACAAACATGTTAAGGGTCCAAATTCAAGTCAATTAATTTGAAATGACTTAATTTTCAAGACAGGTAAAAAAAAAATTTTTTAACACATGCATTTGCAGCTCAGATTTCAAGATGCACACATCCTCCTCGGATACAAGCGGCCAGAAACTGTAGACCGTTTTGCTAAACAGCTTTCAAGTTCAAATTCAGAAAATAAAAATGTGCTTCTACTGTGAAAACTCTCTATATGGGGGGGAAAGATGTGGCCATCTTAACATAACTCACTTCAGACAGCAGCAAAGTTGGGGCGAGCAAGAAACAGGTGGGAGGAAATAAAAAGAAAAACGCAAACCACAGAAAAGCAGGCAAGAGAATCTCATCAACTGCAGAAACTAGAGCCCAGAGCATGCTCATTCCAGAAGGAACACGACCACTGATCCGAACGCAGCGCACCTCAATCCCGAATCCGTCAGTCCCGGATGTAAATTTGGTAACAGAGTAACTCTAAACCCGGAGGAGAACACAAACATTGCCATACCTAAATTCTCCCCTTCTTCAATGCGCGACAGACACTGCATAACCCGCAGCAGCCGGGACACGGTGTGCTCCTTTCCCAAGGGCCTGACAAGCAAAGCTGGGAAAGAAGACAGCGTTGGTTCGGCGATCCCCCTCCCCCAGCCCCGAACGCCGCCCCCCACCCCCACTCCCCTTCCCCGGGCCCGGCCCTCACCCTGCATGATGTCCCGGATCTGCCTGAAGTCCCCGTACCGGCTACTTCGAAAGGCCCGCAGCGCCTCGTAGAAGTAGAACTTGAGCACCCAGCGGTTCACAGCCTCCTCCAGCCGTGCCTCCCCCGCGCCCCCCAGCCCCGGATCGTGCCGCCCCCGCCGAGCCCGCCCGCTGCTGCGGGACGCCCGCCGGCTTGCCGCCCGCCCGGTGCCGTCGCTGCTCCCGCCTCCTCCCGCCATCGTGTCCGTTCGCCGCGCACCCTCCCCGCCCTCCCGACCGGACCGCTTCCTCGACTGTGACGCCGCTGGATCACGCAGAACGTCCGGACCGGAAGCGGGGCCCCCTGTCCCGGCTCCCGCGGCCATGATACGGACAGCGTTCCGAGCAGCCCGCGGGCTTCTGGGTGGGAAAGGACCGTAGGGTCCCGGCCCCCTCTCGGCCCCCATAGTTCCGGTACGCCTGCCGCAGTGCTTACCGGGACTTGAAGTCCATGCTGTTCAGTTGCGCAACCCAAAGGGTGTTTGCAGTCAAGGGTCAATTTTGCTCCGAAATTATGGAACACCGCACTAGAGATGCGGGTCTTTGTATAAAATATTGAAAAATAAATACGTGCAGCTTATTAAGCACTAATTGTGAGATGTATCATAACATGGAGGGAACTTTATAAACAAATTTACGCTAAAAAAATAACCCAAAGCAAGGGCCTGTGTTGACCCTGTTGAAATTAAGAAATAAAATAAGGCCCCGCCGGTGTGCAGTGGTTGAGCGTGGACCCATGAACCTGGAGGACTCATGAACCAGGAGGTCACGTTTGGGTTCCCAGTCAGCCCCTATGCCTGCGTTTCAGGCTGGATCCCCAGTAGGAGGCATGAAGGAGGCTGCAGACCAATGGTTCTCTCTCATCATTGATGTTTCTATCCCTTTTCTTCCTCTTCCTTCCTTTTTCTGAAATCAGTAAGAACATATTTTTTATAAAAGGAATATGGCCAGGCCGAAACCGGTTTGGCTCAGTGGATAGAGCGTCGGCCTGCGGACTGAAAGGTCCCAGGTTCGATTCCGGTCAAGGGCATGTACCTGGGTTGCGGGCACATCCCCAGTAGGAGATGTGCAGGAGGCAGCTGATCGATGTTTCTCTCTCATCGATGTTTCTAACTCTCTATCTCTCTCCCTTCCTCTCTGTAAAAAAACAATAAAATATATATAAAAAAAAAAGGAATATGGCCAGTACCCCCACAACTTCTAAACATATAAGACATAACTTTTAAATTACAAAATAACATATTGTCGTAGAACAGTTAGAAAAAATAAAAGGTTAACATTTAAGTCACCACATGAAAAGTATGTTGAAATTAAGGTTTTAGCCTTCTAATATCTTGTAATCTATTGTGTGTGTGTGTGTGTGTGTGTGTGTGTGTAAAAAGGGTTATGCTATATATTTTATACTAGAGGCCCAGTGCACGACATTCATGTACTGGGGTGGGGTCCCTTAGCCCAGCCTGTGCCTTCTCACAGTCCAGGATCCCTCAGGGGAGCGGGCCTAAGCCGGCAGGTGGACATCCCCCAAGGGGTCTTTAGCCCTGTGTGAGGCAGGGGAGGCTCCTGCCACCACCACTGTGCTTGCCAGCCTGTGAGCCAAGCTTCTGGCTGAGCAGCACTGCCTCTGTGGAAGCGCACTGACCACCAGGGGGCAGTTCCTGTGTTAAGCGTCTGCCCCCTGGTGGTCAGTGTGTGTCATAGTGACCGGTCGTTCCGCTGTTCAGTCGATTTGCATATTAGGGTTTTATTATATAGGACTAGAGGCCCGGTGCACAAAAATTTGTGCACTTTGAGGTCTCACTCAGCCCGGCCTGTGCCCTCTCGCAGTCTGGGACCCCTCAGAGGATGTCCACCTGCTGGCTTAGGCCTGCTCCCTGGGAGATTGGGCCCAAGTTGGCAGTCAGACATCCCTCTGGCAGCCTGGCAGCCCTTGGGGGATGTCCACTTACCATCAGGGAGCAGACCTAAGCTGCAGTTGGACATCCTTAGTGCTGCTGAGGAGGCAGGAGAGGCTCCTGCCACCACCGCTGTGCTGGCAGCCATCAGCCTGGCTTGTGGCTGAGCAGAGCTCCCCCTGTGGGAGCGCACTGACCACCAGGGGACAGCTCCTGCATTGAGCATCTGGCCCCTGGTGGTCAGTGTGTGTCATAGTGACCAGTCATTCTCACTCATTCTGCTGTTAGGGTCAATTTGCATATTATCCTTTTATTATATAGGATAGAGGCCTGGTGCATGGGTGGGGGCCAGCTGGTTTGCCCTGAAGGGTGTCCCAGATCAGGGTGGGGGTCCTGCTGGGGTGCCTGGCCAGCCTGGGTGAGGGGCTGATGGGTGTTTGCAGGCTGGCCACACCCCCTTCAGGGTGGGGGTCCCCACTGGGGTGCCTGGCCAGCCTGGGTGAGGGGCTGATGGCTGTATGCAGCTGGTCACACCCCCTTCAGGGTGAGGGTCCCCACTGGGGTGCCTGGCCAGCCTGGGTGAGGGGCTGATGGCTGTTTGCAGGTTGATCAAGCCCCCCGCAGTGGGGACCCTCACCCCATGGAGATTTGGCCAGCCTGGGTGAGGGGCTGATGGCTGTTTTCAGGCTGGCCACATCCCCTTTAGGGTGGGGGGTCCCCACTGGGGTGCCTGGCCAGTCTGGGTGAGGGGCTGAGGGCCGTTTTCAGGCTGGCCAAGACCCCTGGTGATGGAAGCTCCTAGCCTCTCCTTTTTTTCTTTTTTTATGACTCTGATCTGTTGGCTGCTGATGGCACATTTCCCACGTGTGTTTTAGTTATATTATATTTCATCTGGATTAGAAGGGCCCAGTGGGAAAGGACGTGCTGACTTGTGGTAACCCCTGGTAGCAGTTGCCTGAGGAGACCTCCAATTGTGCTGGCTCCTTATTTGTTAAACATATGCTCATGTCATGGAGGTCAGGGCTAGGTCTTTTAAAAATTCCTGCCAACTGTAGTGCTGCAGGATTCCTGAGTCTCACCCACACACTGCTCCCTCCCCAAACCCCAGCCACAGGCCAACACACCCACTGGCCCCCAGCACCACCACCCATGGGAGTGGTGAGAGCCATAACCACACCATGTGTACAATCTTGCCTCTAGGGGAGAGAGCATAGGGTCTTGCACACACAGTGGGCACTGGATAAGCATCAGGTGAATAAGAACTGAGTAACCACATTAAGATTAGGATGTGGGAGCACATTTCCATCTGCTGCAGTGTAGCAAGAAATGCGTAGCTTATGTAGCCATTCTCAGTCCTGAGTGTATGTCAGAATCACAGGTAGGAATGGGGATGGGGATGGGGTGCAGATTCTCCCCCACTGAATTAGAACAGAGAAGAGATGTGCAGAAGGGAGCTATTTTAAATTAACTCTCTGGGAGATTCTGGTTTTGATACCCAGGCAGATATGGGAACGATAGAATTACTAAATATATGGAAAGTACCAATTTGGCAGTATTTATCAAAACTTAAAATCACATGCATTTGCACCTAAACTTCTTCCTAGATTTTATCCTATGCCCAAAAATATAGGTACAAAGATATTCAGGGCAGCCAATTGATCCCCAATGGAGGGCAGCCAATCGAAGATTCTCTCTCATCATTGATGATCCTATCTCTCTCTCCCTCTACCTTCTCTCTGAAATAAAAAAAAAAAATACATATTTTTTAAAGGTGTGGGATGCAGCAAAAACAGTCATTAAACGCACATTTTGTAGGCTTAAATGCAGTTTTGAAGAAATTTTGAAAACAAATGAGTAAAGCACTCAAGTTAGCAAGAGAACAGAGTGAATATAAAAATAGTAGAAGGAAGGAATTTCAAATAATAGGAGGCGAAAGTAATGAAGTATAAAAGAAACAGAAAAAAATTAAAAATAGTTAATTTTTGGGAAGTCTGATTGAAGAGGGGAAATTTTTGCTTTTCTCTTTACTCTCTTTCATGCTGTTCAAACCTTTTATCCTAAGGAATTATTACTTTTTTAACTTTTTTGACTGTTAAAAAAAAATTCCATAGAAGCTTGAGAGTCTGTGATATTTTAAATTTCCAGCAGGGGGCAGCAGTGATTTTCAGATATTTCTGACATCAGCCCAAAGCTGAGGCTTAGCGTATACAGATTTCCAATTCCAGGCCCAAACACTGTACTTGGATCACCAGATTATAAAGGACATAAGAAGTAATACCTCACAAAGTTTAAAATGCTGTAGGAATTGTTTGACAAAGCATTTCCATTACAGATCGTTATTAACATCTGTACATGATTCTAAACTGCTTTTTTTCTTCCCCTGAGCTCACAGTTTTCTTATTCATTAAAATCAAATAGTTTGATGAGATAACCTTATAAGGTCTCTTCCCAGAAAATTCTATGGCTTTAAGAATCTAAGTCAGCATCAGGAAGAAACAAGCCCCAGTGCCCTCTGCAGTTAATTGGCTTATCAAAGAATCTGCTTTGCAACCCTTAGCTGATCAGGATGATTTATTACCAGTTTATCTTTAGCGTAGATCAAAGAATACTTTCTGGAGGGGAGAGGAGGATGTTGGTATTTATTCAGTTTGCTGATGGAGAAAAAGGAGAACTCTCCCAGTCTATAAATGTTTAGCATGTGTGTAAAGGTCGTAGGTCTGGTGTTTAGAAACTACACACAGGCTTACGAAAGAATCTTCACTGGGTTGGCCAAATTAAACATGGGGCAGTTGTAGAAGAATAAACACAAGTTAACATTTAACCACAAATCCCTGTTCTTGCTGCTTGGTCTTTCTCAATAGGAGGGGCCTGAGAGGGTCAGCAGGCTGCTGGCTTCTCTAGTGAGACCATGAGCTCCTCTGAGAACTCACCCACCTACCACGTTTATAAAATATATATTTAAGCATTTAATATTTACATATTTAAGCATTTGAATCATAAACTTTTCCAGCTGTTATTTCATGCCCCAAGAGCAGTTCTCTCTTTTTTTTTTTTTCCCACAAACAACCCTTTATAGGTTGTAAAAAATTTTTTCTTTTAACATTGGTACAAGGTTACACAGTTAATAAGTGGATGAAGCAGGATTCAAACCTGTGACTGGCTCCAAGACCCTCACACTTGACCACGGCACTATATGAAATAAGAGGGCTCACTTCATCTACTTGTTATCTGGAAGTGGTTGAATGTCTGCAGAGTAGCTGGGATAAGTATATGGAGTGAATGATTGTGGGGTCACAAAGCTCCATCTATCTCACATAAATTAAACATATATGTGCTGGCAGTAAGGGTGTCAAAAGATTATTTGATCATCACACTTTAAGAAACTTCTGGCACACTCTCTCTCCCTTGAGCATAGCCCCCCCTTATGACCCTCCCCTACTACACACATACTTCTTTCCTTGGGCATGTATCTTTGCTTTTTTCCTCTAAGCTCTAAAGGTTCCCAGGAGACTGGCATCCAGGGGAGCAGCGAACAGTGGCAGCTCGTCCTGGGCTAACCCCTGAACCTGTTTCCAAGGGCCCTCTGTTGCCTCTGTAACTTGTTTCCTGAGTCCACACAGTCCAGCTAGCTCACTGCTTCCTCTGTGACTGACTTTCTGAAGGGCCAAGGCAGCCTCACCTAGGCTCAATCCTGTTGCTATGATCTTGCCTCTTCTTTCTTAAGCCCTGCCTTCGTTTCACTGTCCCCAGCTTTAATAAACATAACTCTCAAAAAAAAAAAAAAAAGGAAAGAAAGAAACTTCTAGGTTTTGGAGGAATGAGGGGCCACCAAGTAAGCAAACATAACATGTGAAAAAAAAATAGGAAGCCCTATGTGGTTTGGCTCAGTGGATAGAGCGCTGGCCTGCAGACTGACGGGTCCTGGGTTCGATTCTGATCCAAGGGTGTGTACCTTGGTTGCGGGCTTGATCCCCAGTAGGGGGCGGGCAGGAAGCAGCTGATTGATGTTTCTCTCTCATCATTGTTTCTAACTCTCTATCCCTCTCCCTTCCTCTCTGTAAAAATCAATAAAATACATTTTTAAAAAATATTTTTTAAAAAAGAACTTAACCCCTGGGAGCTTTATTTAAAAAATAATAATAACAATAGGGAAACACATAAGGAAGAAGAAATCATGGCATCATAGCAGGATGGTTACATCCCTGGGCTCTGGAGTCCAGTTCTTAGCTGTGGGACCTCTAAGCCTCAGCTTCCTCACCTGTAAAATGGAGGTGGCCTCTGGGATAGGTATCTGCCGTGAGGGTTAAATGCTTTAGTGCATTATCCAGTTGCCTAGCATTTTACTGGGGGATGAGAAGACTTGTTGACATGTTAGTTACTGATACTGTTTCTTTTTTTTTTTTTTTCCTTTTTAATATATTTTATTGATTTTTTTACAGAGAGGAAGGGAGAGAGATAGAGAGTTAGAAACATCGATGAGAGAGAAACATCGATCAGCTGCCTCCTGCACATCCCCCACTGGGGATGTGCCCGCAACCCAGGTACATGCCCTTGACCGGAATCGAACCTGGGACCTTTCAGTCCGCAGGCCGACGCTCTATCCGCTGAGCCAAACCGGCCTTGGCGATACTGTTTCTTAAAGTGCAAGTGTCTGGGTTGTTGATGCCCCTTCCTCGGGTTGTTCTGCATTTCTCAGCACCCAAGACTCATTTCCCTGAGATTGATTCTTCTTCCTGACATGCTTATTTTTCTGTCCTTCTAGAATGTCCCCAGGAAGGAATGATGTGCACAGGGACCCCCCAATCCCCAGGCGCCGAAAGCTTGAGTTCCAGCACAGGGAGGGGGAGCTGAAACCAGAGTCCACCTCATGTCAGGCAAACCAAAAGAATCAATCTGGAGGGTTTGCTACAAGTTTCTAGGTCTCACGCCCCGAGATTTTCATTCGGCTGCAAAGGGAATTTCAATACATACTTTAGCAATATGTTCACATCACTGTCACCGTAGGGAGGGTTTCACATGATTGGATCCTGCAATGCGTTCCCTTCCCGACCAGCTTCTGCATTGTTTTCTCCCAAACACTGACTCACCTCTCTCATCCTCAGTCAAGGACGTTGCTTTGATAGGCCGCAGCGGCTGCCCCCTTCCACCTCTGCGTCTTGGCACGAGGGCACGCGCGACCTTTCATCTGCAACCCTCCGCCTTCTGAGAGCCACCCCGAAGCTCACACTCGGCCTCTCCTCTAACCCATGAAAACTGCCCTGCTTCTGGAAGCCTTCCCTGCTGACTTTTTCACTTTTACACTCTGTTCCTGCCACCGACGGCCGCTGGGGTTGTGGGAATGGGACCAGGGAAGTGTTCTGACATCTTTGCTGCGGGTGTTAAGTTCTGGTCCTTCCCACGGGGGGCAGCATGGGTTTGCGGGGAGAGCAGGGACCTGGCACCTGGCCTGCGTGCGCCTGGCAGCACCACCCCCGAGCTCTCCGGTTCATGCTGGCTGTCCCCTGTCACCTTGGGCTGAGCTGCTTCGTTCTCGGGGGGTTGTCCTCCTCCATCAGGGCCTCTCCAGGCGCTGCCCCAAGCGTGGGCAGCGGACCCCCTCACTTCTCCAAGCGCAGCGCACCCCGCTGTGCGCCCCACCACTCATCTGTCAAAGGGGGGTATTGACCGGCCCTTCCTGGCTGAATTCTTGTCCGAATGAAACATGAGCGCAGGCCTGTTTACGGGACTTGGCAGGCAGGAAGTCCTGGCAGATTCTTTAGCCGGTCCGGTCCGTCCAAAACCCACTCCAACCCCTTCCCAGCCTGCTTCCTGGACCGCAGGGGCTGGGAAATGAAACGCGACATTTCTCCACCCCCCCTTGCAGCTGCGGTTCTGGTTGTGACTGAGAGGCCGCTGAGCGGAACTTAGAACCGCGGCTTCATGTGGCGGGAGAAGCAGGTGGGAAGCATCCATTTCGCTGGAGCTGATCGTGGCAAAGGCCACGCGGTTCGGCGGCGGCTGAGCAGTTCTGGGGTCTCCGTGTCGGGGCAGAGGCGGCCTCTGGTCACCAGGCCCACGCTGTCCCTTTAGACGTGTCATTTCACGCCTGGATGTTGAACATACAGCCTGTTTCTTAGCTTTCCTAATGCGCTCTCCATACCCTTTAATAAATGCCCGTGTGCTTACCTTAGCAAGAGGGGAAACCAAGAGATGAACCAGTACCTAAGTGACCAGGAAATGTGAGCTGTTGTTATTCTTTTAAAACGTTGTCGAAGGCTTGGTAACAAAGCAAGTTGTTACTTTTCAGGAAAGAAAAAATTTAAAACTAGCTGCTAGGTAATTTCTTGAGCAGCGCTACCCCTACCTAGAGCTTTCTTTAAGGATAGACATGGTCTATATTTGCATCCAATAGGGTAGCCACTCATATGTGGCCGTTGAACACTTGAAATGTGGCTGCTATGGCTGAGGAAGTGAATTTTTAATTTGATTTCATTTTAATTCAGTTAAATTTAAAATTAGATAATCACGTGCAGATGGTGCTACTGTGTCGGACGGGACAGTCTTCCATGTCTGACTTCCCCTTCCATGGGGACCTTTCCAGCCATCGCTCTCTCTCTCTCTCTCTCTCTCCCTCTCTCTCTCTCTCTTTGTCTCTGGGCATGAGACCTCTTCAATCAGGTCTTCCTCAGTCCCTAGTCTCAGGCCACATCTTAATCATCTACAGAAGTGGAACATGCCCAGGACAATGGCAACTTTAATAGAATAAGTTTAGGGTCCCATTGTCTCCAAATCCCTTTCTAGGATTCCATATCGGCTTCTTATTTGCACAGTTCACTGGAAGGTTTTGCTGAAATGCAATCTGTCTCAAAAGGCACTCTCACCCTTCACTTAGAGAAAGAAAATAATTTTTTTGTATTGAAAGATACATGTTTTCCATCCTTTCTACTATTGAGTTTCCAAAAGTATTAGGGCCCTCTACCAGTTAGACAAGCGGTTCTCACACTTTGCCACAGATTAGAATCACTGTAATCAAGTAACTTATTGTCAGCCACACGCCAGCCCAATTAAATTAGCATTGTGGGGAATGATTACAGGGAACCCAAACTTTATTAGCAACACTAATTCTTTCAAAAAGGAAGAATGTATTCCTATTTTAACTGGTAATTAAACGTTAATAAAAATAATGGTAGGATTTTTAAAGGGGTATAAGATAATTATAAACGTGTTTTTCAAAGCCAACCTTTTCCCCCTCATTTTGGTTGACCAGTGGCCACAAGGAAACTTCTAGTAATCATAGAACCATCATCCAACAACTCTGGGAAGCTTCTGGAATACAGACATTCACAAAGATTTTAGTCAGGCTCCTTTTCAATGTTTCCACTTTTTTTTTTTTTTAAATCCTCACTTATTGATTTGAGAGAGAGAGAAACATTGATATTGATTGCCTTCTGTGCATGCCCTGTCTGGGGATTGAACCCGAAACCCAGGTTTGTGCCCTGACCGGGAATCGAACTCACACCTTTTGGTATATGGAACTATGCTCCAACACGGCCAGGGCCATGTTGCCACTCTCACATGTTCTGTGAATAACCCCCAAAATTAAACCATCAATGTCTTATAGACCTTCCGTCCCCTACAACCAAACAAATGGACAATCCAGAGGAAGCTGGGGAAAAAGACAGGAGGTGCCCAAGTTCAGTGTCAGATGGCCTCCCCTCCCTCCTCCTCCCCACACACAGATGTTCCCTGTGAATGAACTTGGCACCATGTGACTCACACCAGAATGGTATGGCCCTGAAAAGTTTGAAGAGAGGAACTCACATTTCCTGAAATGATTTTCTCTTGACATTAATTCAAATTTAGGAAGGAGCTGCCTAAGGCTTTTCTAAATACCCGTGAAACATATGTCACTCAAGACTGATTTTACTTCCTTTTGTTCTCTCGGTGCCTCTTTTATCTTCCCAGAGGGATGCTATGACTGTGGTTCATGACGGCGGGTGAGTGACAGCTGGGAGCTAGCCCTTTCCTCCTGCCCTGATTAAAAAATGGTAGGGCGTTTCCCACAACTCCAGGGCCCAGGTGCTTGGAAACACTGCCAAATACTTCTTCCAACTAAAAAAAAAAAAATTGTTATTATATCCATTAATTCTGGATTAGGTCACACATTTCAATAATTTAAAAATTCAGAGGATACGAAGAGGATGAAGTAACATCTGTTCTTCTTTCCATGTCCCCCAGCTTCCCAGTTTCCCTCCCCAGCGCTACCAGTTTCTGGTGTATCTTCTCCGAGGTAGATATTTTATGCATATTTAAAAGAACAGATTTATGTTATCTTACCCCCCTTTATTATCTTATTCTCCAGTAATGATAGCACGCTAAACAAATATATTTTTCTTTTTCTTACTCCTCCCCCTAGAATGGGAGCTCCATGGGGAAGCCATTTTATTTCATGTAATGTATTCTCAGTATGTAGAGAGGGGCCTGGCACATGGTAGTTGCTTTCTTCACTTTGGAGATCATCTCATTTCAATACATAAGAAACCTCCGCGTGTTTTTATGACTGTAAAGTGTTCCATTGTCTAGACCAGCCGTGGGCAAACTACGGCCCGCGGGCCGGATCCGGCCCGTTTGAAATGAATAAAACTATTGAAAAAAAAGACCGTACCCTTTTATGTAATGATGTTTACTTTGAATTTATATTAGTTCACACAAACACTCCATCCATGCTTTTGTTCCGGCCCGCTGGTCCAGTGTAAGAACCCATTGTGGCCCTCGAGTCAAAAAGTTTGCCCACCCCTGGTCTAGACTCATTATGATTTATTTAAGCAGATCCTTACTGATGGGTATTAGTTTGTTTCTAATCCTTGGCTATGAAAAATAATCCTGCCGTTCGTAGTCTTGTACAAACATGTCACACGGGTGTGAGCATATCTATCCGCAAGAGAAACTCTTAAATGCAGAATAACTGGGTGAAAGGGTGAGGTCTGAGGTATATTTCGCCAACTTCTTTTGAGTCAAAAGTACCTTGCCGTGTCCTCGCTGTGCGGCTCAGCTGGTTAGAGCATTGTCCCAAAATGCCAAGGTTACAAATTCAAAGCATAAACAAGAAGCAACCGATGAATGCATAATTAAGTGGAATAAATCAATGTTTCTCTCTCTCTCTCTCTCTCTCTCTCTCAAAATTAATTTTAAAATATTTATTTTTTTAAAAAGAACACCTTGCTGTGTCTAAATGGCATTACCACAGTCTATGGCAGTTGCCTTACCCTCACTCTGGGGAAGTCTCTCATTAATGAGATTGTTCTGGTTAGGCCTGAATTTACTACCCCCAACTTATCCCTGCAACTCCCACAGAAAAACACCATACAGGTTGGAACAACACAGATGAATCTCAAACATAGAAAAGAAGTCGATGAAAAAAAGGTGCATACCGTGTCATTCCATTTTTATGCTGGTAAATCAAGAATAAATACGAGGCATAAATTGCAGTCATTTCTGGCCACACTGCCCACTTGGCCTCCTGAGCTTAGAGAAATATGTGGAGTGTCAGAAGTTCAGGAAAGTTGGAGAAAGGCCTTTGGTTCATACGGTGTCACTGAGATGCTCACTGTTTTGTGCAGTTTACTAGAGCATGAAAGGGCCGGCTCAGTGTCAAGCTCAATCTCAGGACTTTCTTGGAGGCTCTTCTCAGACCTAAGAGGTGCTTAGCGCTCGGTCTTCCTGGGGCCACCCCCCATTCTGCCACCTTCTGGGCTCTGTGTGGGGTCGGGGTGGGAGGCTTCTGTCACTCTGGAACTTGCCCTCTCTTCATCCTCCCAGTGGGTCTGTATTTCAGAACACCCTCCTGTTGAGAACAGGTGGGAGAGGGACAGGTGGGAGAGGCCTAGAGGGGGGTTGGGGAGACCCATTAAAGCTGGTAAGTCCCCAGGATGGACTTGGCCTCAGCTTCTGTTAAATAGCAAATGGGAAAACGGGGAAAGAAATGCATTTTTCCCCCCAAACTTCTAAGAGTTTTGCAAACAATTAGAGTAATTAAAAGTTCTCAGAAGTAGCCGATGGTGCCCTTTTCACCGAGGGAATGTGGGCCAAGCATGATATATTAAAAGAGAAGGAGCTGCTCTATTGAAGTTAAAAATAATCTTCTGTCACATGGCTAATTTGTTGGAATGCAGCAATTAAAGAGCTATGAGCAGAGGGAGAGCTGGAAGCAGCTGGGGAGCTCACAGGCGGAGTGCATGCCCTGGGGACTGTGTTTGCAGAGAGAAAAAACTGTTACAGCTGGCTTAGGGGCACCTTATCAGAAAACCCACAAAAGGGCCAGGAAGAAGGAAAAGTGGGGTCATTTAGAGCTGTGACCTTTGGGCTTATCAGCCAGTGAAGGGATGGGTTGGGACTTGTCACCTGTGCTCTGGGATGCTGATTCACTCCCCATGGATGAAGGCCTTCCAGACCCCCCCTTCGCTTTGAAAACCGTGTCTTTGAATCCATTTCAAAGGAACACATAACCAGAAGGAACCCTTTGATCCTAAATCCATGGGAAAACCAATCTATATGGTCTTGAAGGGGAGAACTCACAGCAGGAATACAAATCCTAGTTTGTCAAGTTGGGGTTTTTTTTTAAGCTTTGGAAAAATTTTTTTTGGAAGGGGTGATTTTTGAGTTAAAAGATTTTTTTAAAAAAGTTATTCAGTATAGTATCTGAATTTTCCAGGTGAGGCAACGAGCTCAGAGAGGCTGATTTTGCTCTAGGTCACTCAACCAGCAAATGACAGAAGCTAAATTCCAACCCAAGTCTTTAAACAGAGAAGAAGGACACAGTGGTTACGAATCACAGGAATCAGGCTGCCCTGGTTATGGAATCCTGGCTCTGTGAGCTGTAGGACCCTCTCACCAAGTTCCTAATCCCTCTCAGTCTCAGTTTTACCATCTGTAAAATGGGAATAACAACAGCACCCACCACCTAGTATTATTGTAATACATGTAAAGTGTTCAGTGTAATGTCTAACCTAGAGTAAACGCTTAAAATGTTACCTGTTATCATCTGATAGCTTTTTCTTCTTTTCTTTTTTTAAATTAATTTTAGAGAGAGGGGAAGGGAGAGAGAGAGAAATATTGATGAGAGAGAGAATTGGCTGCCTCCCACCGGGGATCGAGCCTGCAACCTGGGCATATGCCCTGACTGGGAATTGAACTGGTGACCTCTCGGTTCATGGGTCAATGCTCAACCACTGAGCACACCAGCTAGGCATCCCATAGCTTTTTCTACACCATCCTGCATCAACTTCCTGGTGCCTTTGCAGATTAACTTGCCCACACATCCTCTTTGATTTGGGTAGGACTCTCTTTCCTTTCTACCTCCAACTCTCATTCATAATAAAGAAAAAGAGGACTAGTCACTTTCTCCTAGTATTTCCTGCATTCTAACACACCCATGTTTCTTGTTTTCTCTCAAGTTATGTGCCCTCCAGCCTGTGCTTTCAGTGTTGTTTCCAAGTTGCTGGCAAGCAGAAATAGCGCCAACATGAAGAAGCAAGTCTTTTTAAAAATATATATATATTTTATTGATTTTTTTACAGAGAGAGGTAGGGAGAGGGATAGAGAGTTAGAAACATCAATGAGAGAGAAACATCCATCATCTGTCTCCTGCACACCCCCTACTGGGGATGTGAGGGCAACCAAGGTACATGCCCTTGACCGGAATCAAACTTGGAACCCTTCAGTCCACAGGCCGACGCTCTATCCACTGAGCCATACCAGTTAGGGCAAGAAGCAAGTCTTACTGCCCCAAATGCAGTGGCCAGTTCTATCTGAACCTTTTAGAGTACTTGACCAATTTTCTAATTTATAATGGGCACCACAGATAGAAGGGCCTCTGGACCGCCAGTGGAGGTTTGGGCTTTATGGTCTGAGCACCCCTGAAAGTGGAGGCCACCTTCTGTGTGTGCATATGTTGCAAGGAACAGAAGTCTACCTCGCACTAGAGTGAGGGGGAAAAAAGGGCAAATTTAGTGGCTCATGTAACAAGTCTAGATTTCATTATGACTGGATTCAAGGGTGTCCCCAGGGCAGCTTTCTGCTTTGTTGGGCTCCATTCTTTAGACTTTCCACTTGGTAGACAAAACAGCTGTGGAGAGCCCCAAGCTTTACCTCTTCCGGTTTAGTATTCTTCAAATAAAGCTCTCTCCTCCTACCCTCTTTTTTAGTTCTCGTTCTCTGATTGGCTATCTTAAATCCAGTACCCATTTCTGAAACAACAGGGCCAGGGAATTGAGCTTCTCTGATTGGACAGATTGGGTCACCTCCTAGCCCCCTCCAAGGAGGGGAGGTGGAGCAATTTGATTGGCAGCCCCACTTGCTTCACACAGATTGAAAAAGGAACAGTTCCTCCCAGGGAGGTAGGAGTACTGAGACCTAAAGAAAGGGAAAGGCAGGCAGCTACAACCCATTCATACTGAACTACAGCACGTATGTGCACTTTCCTGAGCTGGTGGTTTATAGCTTGCTCTATATTCTTAAAGGGTCTGTAAATCAAGGAATAATAAGAGCTTTTGGAGATGCCCTGGTTGGGTTGGCTCAGTGGGTGGAGCATCAGCCTGCGGACTGAAGGGTCCTGGGTTCGATTCCAGTCAAGGGCACATGACCTGGGTTGGGGCTGGATCTCCAGTAGGGGGCGTGCAGGAGGGCAGCCAATCAGTGATTCACTCTCATCATTTATGTTTCTCCCTTCCTCTCTAAAATCAATAAAAATATATATTAAGCCCTACCTGGTTTGGCTCAGGGGATCAAGCGTCAGCCTGCGGGCGGAAGGGTCCCAGGTTCGATTCCGGTCAAGGGCATGTACCTTGGTTGCAGGCACATCCCCAGTAGGGGATGCGCAGGAAGCAGCTGATTGATGTTTCTCATCGATGTTTCTAACTCTCTATCCCTCTCCCTTCCTCTGAGGAAAATGCTTTCTCCCCACTCCAGCTATTTCCTCCTAGTGTAGCGGGTCACCCATGTGAAGGCTCCAGGCTCCCTTCGTGTCTTTTGCCCTTTGCACTCAGGGAAGGGAGAGCATTAGGAGAAACTGGGCATGAGATACCCGGTGTTTTCCTCTTTCTGGTCTCTTAGGACCGAGATCCTGGGAGGGAGGGTACGTTCTCTCACTTCACATGGGGAGGGCACCCGTCCACCGCTGCCCGGGACTGGTGTGAAAGTCTTTAGTCAGGTTACAGTACATACACTCAGCCACACTCTCCAACCTATCCCCTTACCAGAAGATAATCCATCTCCTGACCACCCAGATCCACAATTGATTCAGAGCCTGGGAGGGAGGAGGCAGGCTACTTATTGAGCCCCCTCTCAAAAGTCGAGAACACCCAAGCCCAGGTGGCGTGGCTCAGTGGCTGAGCGTGGACCTATGAACCGGGAGGTCATGGTTTGATCCCTGGTCAGGGCACATGCCGGGGTTGCTGGCTAGATCCCCAGTAGAAGCTTTGCAGGAGGCAGCCAAACGATGATTCTCGTGTTTCTGTCTCTCCCTCTCCCTTCCTCTCTGAAATCAACAAATATATATTATAAAAAATAGAAACATATTTTAAAGAAGTCAACAAGAACCACCAACTTAGAACATGGGGGACCCACAGATTTATCCTCTCACTCCCTTTCCTGGCTGGGTCCCCTGAGGGAGGAGCTGGTCCCCATGGTGGGAATCCACAGACACGGTTGAGTGCGCTAGCAGTAGGCCCAGAGGGAAACAATAAGAATGAGAAAGGCAAGGAAGCCAGCTTTACACTTGCAGGTGAGAGGCACTGGGAGGATTTCACATGGAGAGAGAAACAAAAGCAATGGCGGGCGATTGAATAGTGGCCGTGGCCACAATCATGCTGAGGGTGTGGCATCACCGGTATTTTTCCACAGCCTCACCCTGACCCGGCTCCCAGTCACATCTATTCCCCCACCGCTCCCAGCCCACTTGTGTCCTTCGACACCCACTTCTTGGAAAACAAATTGTTCTACTTCCACACAGCGGTACAGGAGGTTGGGGCTCATAAACCTGCTTAAATAAAGTAAAATTTTAGTATTATGATTTTTTTCAAGACAAAAGTAATATACAATCTGTGAAAATAACTAAAAAGATATATAAAAGTATAAAGATGAAAATGAAAACCAACTCCAAGCTCTCACCCTGAGACAGCCGTTAGTGTTTTGTTTTATTATTGTGCAGACCTTTTTTTTATATATATGTTTTTAAATTTATTATTTGTTCCTTTAAAAAAATTATTAAAAATATTTCAAGTGAAACAGCAGTGTATCATGTAAAAGATGAGAATAGCATATTCTGTAGTTTCTCTTAGCATCATGTGTCCTATTAAATTAAATATTTGTTATTGTTACTACTTCCTTTTCTCTCCCCAGGCCTTAGGGATGGTTGACATTAAGGTCCTACATTTAAGAGGAAATTACTGGTATTGTGACAGCCATTTTAGAGATGGGGAACGGAGGTTCCCAGACTTACCCATGACCATACCAGCTCCCGCCAGGGCCCCAGGGAAACATTTCCTAACAAAGTAAGACAGCGTTGTCGCCGAAACCGGTTTGGCTCAGTGGATAGAGCGTCGGCCTGCGGACTGAAAGGTCCCAGGTTCGATTCCGGTGAAGGGCATGTACCTGGGTTGCGGGCATATCCCCAGTGGGAGATGTGCAGGAGGCAGCTGATCGATGTTTCTCTCTCATCGATGTTTCTAACTCTCTATCTCTCTCCCTTCCTCTCTGTAAAAAATCAATAAAATATATTTAAAAAAAAAAAAAAAAAAGTAAGACAGCGTTGTTAAGAAAAGGGGGTGAAAGAAGTGGCTTCCATAAGCCAGGGTTCTTGGCCTTCCTTCTCTATCAGAAATGCCCATCACATCACCCTTAGCCACACTGGCCTCCAAGATTTTGATTCTGGGAACATATAGTTGCAAGTGAACAAAGAGTCAAGGAAAAGTTCTTTATCAGCAGGAGAATGATTTTATTCAATGTGTTTCCTTACATGAGTTGGGACAATAAGGGGAAAGAATGAGAAGAAATAAAAGGCCAGTTACTCAGGCCGCTTTTAATGAATCACCCCCCAGTGTCATTACCCATCTCCAGTCAGGAAAAGCTTGAGTTTTTCCTTGCCAAGAAAAACAGAGGGCAGGAAGAAACAAATTACGACCTTGTTTGTGTTTTGTGTCTTAACTATTTGATTTATAGGCCTTGATCCAGTGATTATGGATGAAAGAAAATATCCCAGTGCCCCAAACCTAACCTGAACTTAACCGAGGGTGGGTCTCACGTCCACTGTTCAAAGTTAGCCCGACATTAAAATGTTTTAAGAACAAAGTTTCAGGGTTAGGGGCTGCCTGTAGGCATTCTTCGTCCAGGAGCAAGGTCAAATTCCTTTCCCACACTCCAGTTTCAAAAAATCCTGTTTAGAAACTGTTTAGTGACTTAACCCTTTTCCTCATTCCAGAAGTTGGGCATTTAGCTATTCAACAGATAGTTATTAAACATCTACTGTGTGTCTAGCACCATGTCAGATACTGGGGATACAATGGTGAGCATACAGATCAGTCAACACAAATCAGAAACATACTATGCAGCCATGAGTTCTATGAAGAGATAGAAAACAGAATGGTGTATCAGAGACACTGGGCTGCAACCTAACGCTCACCGAGGGGGTGACATTTGATGTGAGTTGAGAATGATAAAGCCTGAATGTGAAGTTGGGGTGGGAGACCATTCCAGGCAGAGGGACTATCCTAAGGCAGGCTCATGCTTGGCATATAGGAATAAAACCCTCTCAACTCAAAAGAAATTCTTGGCTATTAGGATTATTTTTCAGGAGTTGCTGTGGATAGGAGATTGATAATTCCTTTATTACTTCTAACTATAGAAATCAATATTCAACTTCATGTATAGGAAGAGAAAGGCAAATCAGAACTACAGTGTGATACAATTTTTGAAACGTTCAGATTGGTATAATTAAAAACCTTTGATAACACACTCTATTTGAGGCTCTTTGAGCATGTTATTTTTACTGCAGAATAGTATTTCATTGTAAAGACACACCACACTTTATTTTTTCATTCATCAGTTGAGGGACATTTGAGTTGCCTCCACTTTTTGGCTATTGTGAATACACTACTATGAACATTTGTGAACAAGTGTTTATGTGCATACGTTTTCATCTCTCTTGGAGGTATACCTAGCAGTGTAATTACCAAGCTATGTGGTAACTCTGTGTTTAACTTTGTGAGGAACTGCCAGTATGTTTTGCACAGTGGATCCTCTATTTACATCCACGCTAGCAATGCATGAGTGTACCAGTTTCTCTGAATACTCACCAATAATTGTTATTGTCTGTCTTTTTAATTGTGGCCATCCTGGTGGGTGTGAAGGGGAATCTCATTATGGTTTTGAGTTACATTTCCCTGACAGCTAATGATGTTGAGAATCTTTTCATATACTTATTGGCCATTTGTGTAGCTTCTGTGGTGAAATGTCTACTTAGATCCCTTGTGCATTTTTAAGTTTTGGGTTGTCTTTTTATTGTTGTAAGGGTTCTTTATACATTCAGAATACAAGTCCCTTATGAGATACAGGCATACCGCCTTTTATTTCACTTCATTTTATTGTGCTTCACAGGTGTTGTGTTTTTATATAAATTGAAGGCAAGACCCTCCACCAGCAAAAAGATTACCACTCTCTTTATTTCAATTCTCAACTTTATTTCAGTGGTCTGCATCCGACCCTGTCATATCTCCAAGGTATGCTTGTATGTGATTTGAAAATATTTTCTCCCATTCTGCAGACTGTCATTTCAGTCTTTTTTGGAGCACAAAACTTTTTTAAAAAATATATTTTATTGCCCTAACCGGTTTGGCTCAGTGAATAGAGCTTCGGCCTGCGGACTGAAGGGTCCCAGGTTCGATTCTGGTCAAGGGCATGTACCTTGGTTGCAGGCACATCCCCAGTAGGGGGTGTGTAGGAGGCAGCTGATTGATGTTTCTCTCATCGATGTTTCTAACTCTCTATCCCTCTCCCTTCCTCTCTGTAAGAAATCAATAAAATATTAAAAAAATATATATATATATATATATTTTATTGATTTCAGAGAGGAAGGGAGAGGGAAAGAGAGAAACATCAATGATGAGAAAGAACCATTGATCGGCCGCCTCCTGCATGCCCCCCACTGGGGGTGGAGCCCACAAGCCAGGCATATGCCCTTGGCTGGACTCGAACCCGGGACCCCTCAGTCTACAGGCCAATGCTCTATCCACTGAGCCAAACCAGCTAGGGCAAAACTTTTTAATTTTGGTGAATCCAGTTTTTCTATTTATTCTTTTGTCATTCATGCTTTTGTTATTGTAATTGTTTTACCTGTTTTTGAACTTTGAATAGGTGGAATAATACTCTTTATTTTTTCATTTGTTATGTTTAAATCTTTGATTAAGCTTGAGTTTATCTTGGTATATGGATACATAGCCAAATTATTTCTTTCCAGAAAAAATTTCTGGAAAAGCTTTAATTATGATTTTGTTTCAACTATAAAAGGCCCCCTTCTCCTCACTGATTTGAAACAACATTTTTACCCCAGTTTCTATTCCTGATTGTATATATTAGCACTTTCTGTTTTGTTTCATTGCTCTGTCTATTGATCACACACTGTTGATAAGATTTTATGAGGGCAGGCTTCCTCACACATTGTGTGTGGGTGTGTAAAACTATACATTTTGCATGAAGGGTAATTGGCTAATATCTACCACAATTATAAAAGCATATATTCTTTGGTCCAGCTATTCCCATTTCTAGGAATATATCATATAGATAAAACTGTACAACCCTGGCTGATGTGGCTTGAATGATTGAGCTTCGTCCCATGCCCCAAAAGGTCACCAGTTTGATTCTCAGCCATGGCACATGCCCAGGTTGCGGGCATAGTGTCTTCCTTGACAGTTTCCTGTTCCAATTTTACTATGTATACAAAAGCAGTAAAATGAACTTGCAAGGTAAATAACAATTCCCCTCAAGCAGCATCTTGGGGGGGGGGGAGCAATCTGAATGGTGCCAGTAACCTAATGTACATCCTTGATAGCCTATAATTAAGTCAGGGCCCCTTTCTCCACTATCTGGTCTAGCAAGACCTGTTTTCCTAATTACTCCCAATTTACAAGGGGCCATAAGCAAAGAATGGAACAGCTTAGCTAGAGGGGAGGTAACTGACACCACCCAGACCAGGCGTCTAACTGGTCTCAGGAGGGGCTGTGGAAGCCCACCACAAAAGCCTGCTAGTTCGGAAACAGATAGAAGACAAAGAAACGGAAGGGTATAAAGAGAGAGCTTCCTCCATATTGGCTTACTCGGGATTTGGAGAACTGACCCCTGAGTCACTGTCCTAGGACATGTGAAACATCTGAAAATAAATGGGTTTATCCCGGATCTCCAAGTACTCCTGTGTACGTTTCAGTCATCTGGTAAATTCTGTAACAATCTTATACACTGATCCTGCTGTTACTGAGACAAAAGTCAGAGCACATACCTGGACAGCAGCAGGGAGAGGATTTTCTAATATGTAAAACAATAACAAAAGGAAAATGTTGTTAAAAATGTCTCATCTTCCTCTTAGAAAGCAACTTTCTTAACGAGGTGGGTCTCATTCATAGCGTCTAGAAACAACAACTCCAAAATAGCCAGCATTTACTGAGGACACTGTGGCAGGCACTTTGCTGAGTTTTGCTTATGTTGACAGTGTACTTAGCTCTCGTTATTCAGTAAATATTTTTCAAAGGGCTTGAAAAAACTATTAAAGACATTCAAGAAGAAAAATTACAAACCATTATTTCTCATGAATATGGATGCAAAGATCCTTAAGAAATACTGAATTGAATCCAACAATATATAAAAAAGACCAACATCATAACCAAGTGAGGTTTATCCCAAGAATGAAAAGATGGTTAAGTGTTTGCAAACCATTTAAAGTAATTCACCATATTAACAGAATTAAAGAGGAAAATCATACAGTCACCCCAAACAGATGTAGAAATTTTTAAAACAGGATTTAATATCCTTTTATGATTAAAAAATAGCTCAGGAAACTAGGACTTCTCTCTCCCTCTCTGAAATCAATAAAAATATATTTAAAAGAAAGAAAGGTAAGCCCGGCTGGTGTGGCTCAGTGGTTGAGCATCGACCTATGAACCAGGAGGTCACGGTTCGATTCCTGGTTAGGGCACATGCCTACGTTGCGGGTTTGATCCCTACTGTGGGGTGTGCAGGAGGCAGCCGATCCATGATTCTCTCTCGTCATTGATGTTTCTATTTCTCACTTCCTCTACCTTCCTCTCTGGAATCAATAAAAATATTTTTTTTAAAGAAAGATAAGAGCAAAGCTGAAGGATTTATATTACTTGACTTCAAGCTTTACTACGAAGCTATAGTAATCAAGACAATGTGGAATTGTCATAAGGATTGACAAATAAATCACTGGAACAGAATAGAAAGTCAGAAAAAGAACCACCCTTATATGGTCAATCAATTTTAAAGAAAGACATAAAAACAATTTAATGGGGACTTGTGTTTTCATCAAATGGTGTTGCAATAACTGGGTATCCACTTAGAAAAAAAGAGATCGAAAAAGCTGCCTATCATTACCAAGTTTGCGAGTGGTATAGACAGGATTCCAAGCTGGACCTTCTGGCTAACATGTTACAAATTGTGAATATGAATTTATAATCAATACATATAGGCTACAATATTTTTCTGACTCAAATTCAGTTTGATGCCATACTTTTCAAAAATGTCAATATTGCCCTGGTCAGTTTGGCTCAGTAGTTACAGTGTTGGCCTGTAGACAGAAGGTTCAGTGTTCAATTCCCGGTCAAGGGCATGTACCTCAGTTGCGGGTTTGATCCCTGGCTCTGTCAGGGCGCATGAGGGAGGCAACCAATTGATGTGTCTTTCTCACGTTGATCTCTCTTTCTCCTTATCCCTCCCTCTCTCCCCTCCTCTCTCCCTTCCACTCT
Source organism: Myotis nattereri (assembly GCF_964212035.1). Lineage (NCBI taxonomy): Eukaryota > Metazoa > Chordata > Mammalia > Chiroptera > Vespertilionidae > Myotis > Myotis nattereri. The sequence goes on from NC_138090.1 coordinate 14,581,630, forward strand.
CTCTAAAAATCAATGGAAAAAATATCCTCACTCCTTGGGCGAGGATTAAAAAAAGAAGTCAATGTCATGATAGAAAAAGAGAGCCTGATGAAAGTACTTGATTAAAGGAGAGGGAGGACACATAAATAAATGCATTGTGTAATTCTGGATTGGATCCTGAATCACATAGACACACCAAAATTCCACAAAGGACATTATTATAATAATTGGAAAAGGATACGGACAGCATGTTAGATAATAGTTTTATATGAATGTTAAATTCCCTGAATTAAAAAATCATCCTGGGGTTCTGTAAAATTATTTTCTTATTCTTAGAAGATAGAATTATTTGGAGGTAAAGGGTCATGATGTCTACAACTTTTTCTGAAATGGCTTATCATTATTAACAACAACAATAAACATATCTCAAAGAAACCAAATGTGGAAAAATATTAACAATTGGTGAATCTAAATTAGAAGTACATGGGAGCTCACTGTATTATTCTTTCCACTTACCTGTGTGAAATTATAAAACAGAAATTTAAATATTAATTTTAAAAAACTTTGATTTGAACCTAAATCCACTTCCCACAGTGGTGACAAATTAGTCTGTAATATATGGGGATGTTCTTCTCTCACTCCTCCCGGGGTTTTACATGGTACAAAACATTCTAGCTTTCAGTCCACATTGGTCACTGAAAGATCTATTGCAGAGCTGACTGCCTCCACCCTAGGGTTCAGGTACGTCCGCTGGCTGGGAGCCCTGGCACTGAGGGTCCAATCTCCCTGCACTCACCATGTGGCCCTTCCTCTCCAAGGTCCTGTCCTTGCCCAGGTCCCCTTGAGGAAGCTTGTGACATCAGTACTACTGGAAGGACTCCACCCTCTTTCCTCTCAGAAAGCCCACTTTTGCTTTTGTGTTACTCCAGATTTATATCTTTAACCCTGCCCATTGCTACAGGCTCTTCCAGGCTCCCCTCTTAGGGTTTTTAAAATCACTATTGAACCGTTTCAATAGAGGTGGAGGTAGAAAAGGAAATGGTGTGGACTTTTACTAACTCACTGTATGAGAGATAAAGACATAGCTAATGTACTTTATTACAAAGTGCAGTGTTTCCCACAGTTATCTACAGATGACTCACCTCAGTCACCCAAAATACTTGCTAAAAATGCTGATTTCTGATTCTATATCCATACTCACTGGACTTTTTTTTTTTTTTAGTGTTTTAGTATTTCTCATGATTCTGGGGTTGACTGAGCAGTTCTGCTCATTTAGCTTTACTCATGTGTTTGCATTCAGCTGACAAATCGATTAAGGGGTGGGCTCGGTTGAGACAGCATTTAAATGGCTGGTCTTTAATTCCAGGCTTCTTCATGGCAGCCAGATCCTGGAGTAATGTTCTAAGATGGTGGAGATGGAAACTTCAAGGCCTCTCGAGGACCAGACTTTGTAACATGCTCGGCACCACTCACGCCACGATCTATTGGTGAAAGTAAGGAGGCAAGCCAGGATTCCAGGTGAGGAAGAGGCGTCAGGTCTGGATGGGAGGGAATCTGCCCTTTTCACACAGCCTCCTCAGGTGACTCACACACCAGGCGTAAGTGTTAGTTAACAAAACACGTGCTCAGAGCTGCTTCCCATTGCGTTTGATGCCAATCTCTATTTCTAACTTATATACTGTATATGTCTTTTTTGTTTATTTCAGAGGGCTTATTTGTGATGCCACCTTTCTATCCCTAGAGTTTATCACAGCATTTGTGACCCCGTAAATGCTCCGTAAATACTTCTGAAATGAATTGCAAATATTTGGAGCTAGAGTTTGTGGAATGTCCTAAGAATCATTCGGGCTTGCGCTCCTAGTTTTCATGCTAATGAGGGAGGTAAATGTGGGAAGGTCAGATTTTAGATACAGAGGGTTTCCTGGAATAGTAATTTGCTCAGGTGCTACAAGGACATGGAGTCACGGAAGCTCAGAAGGGCAGGAGAGTCTGTGAGAAAGGAGGATCTGAGGAGGAGCTTGAAAAGTGAGTAGCATGGGAAGGAAATGGGTGTCCTAAGTGGAGGGGCCCGGTATGACCACAGAAGTGAGCTTATTACCAACAAACAGGGTTTGGAGTCGCAGCCGGTGCACGAGGCTGGTAAAACGGAATGGCATTGGTCCAGCAGGTTGGGGTGGCCCGTGGAGAGCCCGGGAGCGTGACCTGATGAAAACAGTTCCCCACGAACAATCTGTCAGTTGTAATGGCAGTTAAACATGATCAGCTCATAACGCTGCACATTGACCAAACTCGTTATTAAATGCTGGGGCCCTCTGGCCCGTGACAGTTGAGGCAATCTCTATTTTAGAACAGGCGGAAACGAAAACAGCGTAGGTGCGTTCTGATCGCCAAGAATTTGCCTAAAAACCAATCCAGCCTCCAGGCTTATTGAGATATAACTGACATATAACAAAATAATTCTTCGCAGCGGCCGAAACTGGGGATACTCCACCCCGTACCCCGTGCGGCAGTCCCGAGGCTTCCAGCCAGCCGCCCCGCCTTTTCTAACGCCGCCTTTTCACTTATGTGTTGATTGCCGCGTGCCAATAGCTCTGCAGACATACTCTCGCACCGAATCGGCCACAGCACGCCTTTCTATAAATGATCATGCCCATTCTACTGGTGCGGAGACTGAGACCCAGGCGGGATTCGGCAGGTCTCATGCAAAGCAAAGCTGTAAACCCGAGGCTGGAATGCAGGCCGCGCGGGCGGGGGCTGGGGGGGCGGGAGGACGAGCTTAACGGGACTCAGGAGGGGCCCACGGCGGAGGGAAGGGCGACGGGAAAACAGAGACCCTTTCAGGACGCTGCGGGCCGGCTGGCCGAGCGCAGGGCAAACCTCTCCTGAGTGACACCTGTCACGTGTCCCCACTAGGCACCATCCCAAAATCACAGTGTCCACGGGCGAGATTGGAGGGTGGGCGATTCTGATTGGTTAAGTGGATCTCGAACCAGGACTACGTCCTGAGGCACAGGCGGGGAGTGGGCGGGACTTTAAACAGAACCCCTCGTTTCATTGGTGAGAAGAAAACGAACCAGGAAGTGGTCGGAAGCGTGATTGGCTGTGGCCAGGACCCCTCCGACGGCCTTGTGGGTCCCGGTTACGGAAGCCGGGGAGGGCCGAGCGCCGCGTCCACCTGGAGGAAGTTAGCGGCGGGAGGCGGGGAGTGGTGTAGAGCAGGTATCTCAGGCCTCATGGCGACCGTGGGAGCGAGCGGCAGCGATGGGAAAGGGCCAGGGGTGGAGACCCCCGTCACCTATTACCGTTTGGAGGAGGTAGCGGAGCGCAACTCCTCGAAGGAGATATGGCTGGTGATCCACGGGCGAGTCTACGATATCACCCGCTTCCTTAACGAGGTGGGGCCCGGGAGGCGGGAGGGCCCTTGGAGCTGCGGGGTGAGGGGTGGTCGGGCCAGGAAAGGCCGCCAGGGGTGCGGGTCGGAGGGAATGGACGTCCGGCTGAGGGCGGTGAAGCGTTTGCCAGGGGCCTCCACCCTCTGAGGGGGAAGCGGGGGGCGGGGAGGGGGATTATATGCACACATTGCCAGTCAGCACTAAATTCTGGTGTCTTGGGTAATACCGTGTACTGCTGCCTTATCAGGTATCGAGCACTTACTGTGTGCTGGGTGAACGTCAGCGTGGCGATCCCCATTTTACAGAAGGGACAACTGAGTCCCAGAGAGACCGAGGACCCCCAAGGCCACGCGCTGCCTCCGACCCAGAGCCTTAGGAGCCTCCGCTCTTTCCACTCTGCCGCCTGAAGTGACACCCTTTTTGTTTCTCATTTTCTTGATAAGAAGCTGAGATTCACCCCTCCCTCCACTATGCTGCGTTCATTTTTTTCTAACTTGAGTTCACCTTGAGGCCAGAGGGTCCCGAGTTGGCCTCTCTTTGGCCGTTGACTCAGGTTCTGTCCTCCTCTTACATTTTCAAGGTGTTCTGTTAGATATTACATAAGTCCCCTTGGAGATCATGGTACAATCGAGTGATTTTTTTTTTTTTCACCTTAAGGGAACAGGAGAGGTTTATTTGTTTAACTTAATTGGGGTGTAATTTGCACTCAGTGAAGTGTGCCCACTTAAAAGGTAAGTCATGACAATGTGTTCGCCCATGTAATCACAACCTCAAGTTTCGCCACTCAGTTTTCAGCACCCGAAAGCGTTTCCTTTTGCTCTTTTGCAGCAGGCATTCCCTGGGCCCCCAATCCCTGAGGCTTTGATATACACATATTTTGTTATATATTGGTCTGTATCATTTTATTTTGAGCAATAGATGAATTTCCAAGGAATTTTTGCATAATGTAACCGAGAAAAAAGTTCCTTTCTATTAGTTCTTTTCTCTGAAGCAAATATACAAGTTACTTTTTCTATTAATTTGGGGCCTAGGGAGGAAAGTATCTACATCCTGATTCATAAATCTATAAGAACCTTTAACACGTAAAATTTCCCCCAAAGGACATTGGTTTTTTTAAAAATATATTTTATTGATTTTTTACAGAGAGGAAGGGAGAGGGATAGAGAGTTAGAATCACCCATGAGAGAGAAACACCGATCAGCTGCCTCCTGCACACCCCCTACTGGGGATGTGTCCGCAACCAAGGTACATGCCCTCTTCCGGAATCGAACCCGGGACCCTTCAGTCCGCAGGCCTACTCTCCATCCGCTGAGCCAAACCGGTTAGGGCCCAAGGCTTCTCTTAAACCTTGAGCTGCAGATCTTTACCTGCATTTCGCCATTTTACTTTCTTGTTCTGTAGTCTCTACTCTTGTTTTCTTGTTCATTCCAAGCCCATTCATTCATTCACTTACTATTCACATACTTAGCAAGCGTGTGCTATGTGCCAGGTATTGTTCTAAGTGCTGAAGCTACAGCAGTGGATAATTAAACACATGCCTTCATGGAGATTACAGTCTATGGGAAGTGGACAATAATCAGAGTAAATAACTAAAATACATGCTATGTTAGGTAGTGGTAAGTGCTCAGAAGAAAAACGAAGCAGAGAAGAGGAGTATGGGTGTATGTTGGGGTGAGGGTATGAGGATGATGGGCTGAGATTCTAGGTAAGCTGGCGAGAGATGGCTTGAGTAAGACGATGACTCAAAGGCCAACAGAAGTTACGGAACCAGCCATGTGGAAATCTGCAGGAGGAGCACTCCTGGCAGAGGGAGCAAGTTCAGAGGCCTTGAGGGAAGAATATGTGTTCTGTGTTTGAGGAACAGCGTGGCAGGTTAGAGTGGCTGGATAGCAATAGATGTCATCGGGATCAGGGGATAGCAGACCAACTTGGCAGGTTTTAGAAAGGATTTTGACTTTTGTTTTGAGAAGGGAAACCACGGTAGAGCAGAGGAGTGACATGATGTGACTTGATGGTGTAATACTGTCACTCTGGCTGCACTGTTGAAAAGAGACTGAAGGAGGGCAAAGGTGGAATTGAGGATCCCAGCTTATTAAGGAGGCAGGACAAGAGATGGTGACTTGGTCCAGGGTGGTGAGAAATGTCAGATTTTGGATGTGTTATGATGGTAGAGCCAGTAGGATTTAATGATACATTGGATTTAAGGAGTGAGAGAAAAGAGTCAAGGATGACACCAAAGATTTTGGCCTGAAGGTCTGGGAGAATAGGGTTTCTATTACTAGTAGGTGAGATGGGGAAGACTTATGGTATTAGGTCTGTTTTATTTTATTTCTTTTTTTCAAATATATTTTTATTGATTTCAGAGAGGAAGGGAGAGGGAGAGAGATAGAAACATCAATGGTGAGAGAGAATCATTGCACACCCTTTACCTGGGGCTCGAGCCCGCAACCCAGGCATGTGCCGCAGGTCAACGTTCTATCCACTGAGCCAAACCAGCTATGGTGGTATGTATTAGGTTTGTTTTTCAGCCAACTGCTTTCACATTTTAAATATAATTTGGAAGGATTGGGAATGGGATGTAGAGAAATTAGAGCCAGGTACCTTTCTTCTGGAACTTAGGTTGATTTTATTTGTGAATAAATCATACAAATATACAGTGAAAAGCCTTCCCATCTGCCTAAAGTTAACTACTATTGTTTGTGTTTCTCCAGAATTTGTTTTGCATATGTAAGCAAAAGTGAAATAGTCCCTCCCACTCTTATTTTTTAAAACAGAAGGTAGTGTGCTGAACACACTGTCTGTGCCTTGCTTGTTTACTTACCTGTACCTATCAGGAATCTTTCCACATCGATACCTGGAACACTTCTTATTTTTCACAGAATTTGTTGTCTGCGTCGTCATTTATTTAAGCAGTCTCCTATTGAGAAACATTAGGGTTGTTAGTAATATTTTGCTATCTTGGCCCCTCACCCCCCAAGTGAATTCTGTTGCGAGGCAATGCACATACAATAAAATGTACAGATTTTTAAAAATATATTTTTTATTGATTTCAGAGAGGAAGGAAGAGGGAGAGAGAGATAGAAACATCCATGATGAGAGCGAATCATGGATCGGCTGCCTCCTGCAAGTCCCCCACTGGGGTTTGAGCCCACAACCCGGGCATGTGCCCTTGACCGGAATCGAACCTGGGACCCTTCAGTTCACAGGCCGACGCCCCATCCACTGAGCCACACCGGCTAGGGCATGTACAGATTTTTATATGTAAAGTTCACTGAGTTTTGACAAAAATCTCACCTGTGTAATCATCACAATCAATATATAGAACATTTGTAGAACCTTTGCCCTCATTTAACCATTGATTTGATTTAGAATACTAGAAAACTGTATGCACTCTTTTGCGTATAGATCTGAGATTCATCTCTGTTTTATTCTATGTATCAGCAGTTTGTCTCTATTTATTTTTATTTTGTTGAATGATATTCTAAAACTTGTTTATCTATTAACCTATTGATTAACATTTGAGTTGTTTTCATTTTTTTGGCTATTATGAATAAAGCTGCTATGACCTTTCATGTACAAATCTTTGTGTGGACATATGTTTTCATTCCTCTTGGGGAAATGTCTGGGAGTGAGATTGCAGGGTCATATGTTTTGTTTTGTTTTAACTTTTCAAGCAATTGCGAGAACTTTCCCCAAAGTAGCTACATCGTTTTACATTCCCACTAGCAGTGCATGAGTTTTCTAGTTTCTCCACATCATCATTGACACAGGGTATTTGTCATTTTACTTCTAGCCATTCTCGTGCTTTTCATGGGTGTGTCCTGGCATGTAATTATGGTTTTAACTTGCATTTCACTGATGACTAATGTTAAGTATCTTTAAGGGCTGATTGGCCATTTGTATGTCTTTTTGTAAGGTGTCTGTTCAGTCTTGCCCATTTTTTAATTAGGTTGTTTGTTTTCTCATTATTGACTTGAAAGTGTTCTTTATATATCTAGATGCAAGTTCTTTCAGTATATGTATTACGAATATATTCTTCCAGTCTGTATTTAGCCTTTTCATTTTCTTAACAGTATCTTTTGAAGAGAATTTTGGTGAATTGTATATATGGAATAGAATTCTAAAGGCAGAGTGCTGGCTTTGGGGTTTATGTCTGGTTCCGTTTCCTACTTAACCACTTAATAGTTGTGTAACTTTGTGCAAATAAGCTCTGTGAAGGCCTCTCCCATCTGTAAACTGGAGATAAAAGTACCTACTCCACAGGGTTGTTATTGGGACAGTTAATTTAGATAATTACTACAGACTTATCATGGTACCTGGTATAAAGAGCTCAGTAATGTTAGTGGTTATTTTCAAGTACATTTTCCTGCAGCATCTTTTGAGTGCTTACTAGTATAGCAGATGCTGTGAAGATTCAAAGGTGAATTAGCTGCCTTGGACTTAAAGGGAGGATGAGATTTGTGTATAAGTAATTGTGGTGCAGGGCGAAGCGTGAGCTTGCCTTCAGTAAGACTGAGAATGCAGGCTCTTCTTGATGCATCCCTAGAATAACTCCTGAAAGCTTCAGAGTTTAACTAATAGCAGTTCTTACTGGATTTCTCCAAGGCTGGTCAAAAGAATGCAATTTACATATCTTGTGGAATTAACAAATCTATAGAAAGAGTACTATCTTTCCTTGAGCAATCCCAAGTGGTGACAGCCCTAGGGAAGACTAGGAATAACATGAGGTGAAATTTAACCTCCAGCACTGTCCAGGTGAGAGGCCCTGCATCAACAAATTGATTTTTACTTATTTTGTATGTGGGCTTCGGTGAGCATGTAGCAGAGAGGGCAGGTGGGAGGGAAAGAGGTCAGAGTACTCCCTAGATCTCACTGTGTTTCAGGTGCCATGTTATGTTCTAGAATACAGCCATTGATAAGACAAGTCCTCCCTGTTCTAATGGAGCTTACTGTCTAGTGGGGGAAGAAGGACATTATATAAGTAATTCAGACTTTGGGTAGTGGTGACTTTGTAGGTGGCACCCCTGTTTTATTTTTTAAAAATACATATATTTTTTATTGATTTTAGAGTGGGGGAGAGAAAGATAGAAACATCAATTATGAGAGAGATCATTGATTGGCTGCCTCCTGCATGCTCCACACCAGGATCTAGCCCGCAACCAGGGAATGTGCCCTGACTGGGAATCGAACCGTGACCTCCTGGTTCATAGGTCGACGCTCAACCACTGAGCAAAACAGGCTAGGCTACTAGGCTCTTTCTAATCCAAGGGCAAATACCTATGTACCTTTACTATTTCTTCCTGTTTCCTACCCAGGTTTATCATCGTTCTCTGCCCAGTCCTCTTCAAAATTTCCTAACTGGGATTCAAACTGGTGACCTTTTGGTTCATGGGTTAATGCTCAATCACTGAGCCATACCAGCCAGGTGCCCTTTCTCCCCTTTTATAATGATACATAAAATCTCATCCAGAATAACTGGATATTTAGTTATTGAGTGTCTATAGACAGTACATTGATTTTTTTTTCCCAGTGGATTTGATATATTCCTAACTCCAGACCAAGAACCTCTCATTGTTTAGTGGCATTAAGTACAGTCATTGTTTAACCCATCTTTGGTCATCTAGAAGGTACTTGAGAACCCAGCAGTGTCTCAGGGTCACGGATTTCCCCTGCTCAGTATTAAGAGATATAGAAGGCTTGCAAAATCTGTCCTGTCCCTGAGTAGTCACTCTGAAAAAGAGCATTTGAGTAAAGTTTTGACACATTTGTTCTTTATGTCATTCTGTCGTTGCAAAATGAACAACACAGTGAGATTTGTTTTGCTCATCCATAGTTTTTAAGTTTTCATTAATGAAAGTTATTACTGTTGTAGAGAAAGTTATAAAGATACCAGCTAAAACATTTTACGGGGGGGTTTGCATCTCAAGAAAACAAGCGCTAACTGCGGTTAGAACTCAGGCTGATTGCACATGGTAATTAACTATAATTGAAAATGTTTTTTTTTTGTTTTTTTAAATATATATGTTATTGATTTTTTACAGAGAGGAAAGGAGAAGGATAGAGAGTTAGAAACATCGATGAGAGAGAAACATCGATCAGCTGCCTCCTGCACACCCCCTACTGGGTATGTGCCCGCAACCAAGGTACATGCCCTTGACCGGAATTGAACCCGGGTCCCTTGAGTCTGCAGGCCGACACTCTATCCATTGAGCCAAACCGGTCAGGGCAAGAAAATTTGTTTATTTATATATTTATGTATTTATTTATTTTTAATTTATTTTTTTAAAATACATTTTTTATTGACTTTAGAGAGGGAGAAGGGGAAAGAGAGAGATAGAAACATCAATGATGAGAGAGAGTCACTGATCGGCTGCCTCCTGCACGCCCTGCACTGGGGATCGTACCCTCAACTCCCAGCATGAGCCCTTGACTGGAATTGAACCTGGGACCCTTCAGTCTGCAGGCTGATGCTCTATCCACTGAGCCAAACCGGAAAGAAATTTTAAAGCATTTAAAAAATAGCCCTTTTTCTAAATGCCACGCAGCACATAATCCTCATTTCCTCTAATTTCAAACATAAATGTGAGCCCAGCTCAAACCAGAAGGATCCTTGCTGCATGCTCACCAGCTCATGCATTCTCTTCATTCTGAGAGGCTCAGCTCAAACAAAAGGTACAAGGTGAAGGGCTACTCCAAGTTCCTAGCAGAGCTAATCCGTGCTTGGTCTTAAAAAAATAGAGATCTGTAATTCCTATTTGAACATGCTTTCAAAGTGGAGATCTTTGACCATGAGTTCCTCTTTGACATAATCTAGTGCCCACTGGTGATCCATTAGCTCCAAAACTTCCCACTTTGTCTTGAAAATTTTGTTGGTGTCTGCTGCATGCACGGCCATGGCTGCTCCAACATTGCTCTTGCATCATTTCTGATTGGTCATTGGCATTATCTTGGCCCAGAACCAAAGAGAGTAAATGCTCTGAAGCCCAAATACATATCAGAAGTACCAGGATGCAATTAATGTGAGTAGTTTGATTCCTTGCAGTAGCATAGACTTAAAATAGGGTCAGTGGAAATACGACTTTGCTTGTAACAAAGCTTGAGAATGTCTTGTTGATCCATTTACCAAGATAAGAATCATGGGGAGGACATTTGTTAATTCCCTTTCATTATGTCAGTGAGCATAGTGGGATCACTCATAGGAGAAGGCGGTTCTATTTCCCCATTATTTTATTTTTTTGAAAAATCTGTCCTCTGGGTGGTTGAAGTAATATTTCCATGTGAAGAAGGACTGCTTGGGAATATAATTTCTATTTTACCTAACTGTACTTTGAATTAGGATTTAACTGTCAGATCCTTGCTTCTGAGTGAGCTCATCACTCTGCAGCAGGGCGGACACACAGTGGTAGGTCATTCGCACAAGGTGATGATAACAACGGGCAGGACCACCCTGAGCCTGAGGATGGAGTAGACCAGGAGCTCCTGCCCATTGTCTTCACTGAGAGCCAGCTAGGCCAGGGCCCGGGACAGGCCTGGGTCTCTGGTCTCTCACACTGCCTCCACCTGGAATGCCATTTCATTTAAAACAAGAGTATCTGGGGGGAGAGATCAACCAAAGGACTTGTGTACATGCATATAAGCCTAACCAATGGACACAGACAACAGGGGGGTGAGGGCATGAGTGGGGGTTTGGGAGGGCAATGGGGTAATAAGGACACATATGTAATACCTTAATCAATCAATCAATAAAAATAAATAAGAGTATCTGAAGTTTATAGAATTCTAAAACAGAAACCAAGGATTCCTTGAAATCTTTGCATGTTCCAAACCATCTGTATTAAGACCATATTTGGGAGCTATTAAATGTAGGGCTTTTTGGACCACTCTGACCCCCTGGCCTCAGTGAAAAAAAGTAGGCTATAGAACAGTATATACTGTATGAATTCACTTTTGTAAAAACACAAAACCTTTATCACTGCCTAGTACATAAAATAGTAAGTACCACCCGGCTGGCATGGCTAGTGGTTGAGCATCAATCTAAGAATGAGGGGGTTGCACATGCCCAAGTTGGGGGCTCAATCCCCAGTAGAGGTCGTGCAGGAGGCAGCCCATCAATGATTCTCATCATTGATGTTTCTATCTCTCCCTCTCCTATCCTCTCTCTGAAATCAATAAAAATACATATTTAAAAAAATAGTAAGTACTAATAATATTTATGGACTAATGTTTGAAACGATTGAGTGGATATATGCGAAAAACGAGTATTACACACTAAAAATGTTAATTGTACGTATTTCTGCTGTAGTATTTTTTTGTTTATAAGTGGTGAGAGATTGTTGAAAATGAAATATTTTGTCGTAGAAAGAGCTGTGTAGGAAGTCACAAATTTAATCATTCCCTGAAATATTTCAGGCCACTGATACGTTTTGTTATCCTTTTACTCTGAAAAGCAACATAGTAAGTTGGAATATGTCATAAAGGAAAAATATCTTTCATAGTTTGGGTACTGAGAGCAAACTGGGACACAATTCCAAAACTACTAGCTTAATCCAGCTGAGAGGTTTCAGATATAATAGCAGATGAGTGGTGGCTATCTAACCCTTTAGTCTTTAAAACAGCAGGCTTAAATACCAGCATGGGAGACAACCCACTGCCTGGAAACCTTTAGGAGACAAAGGAGAAGTAATTCTTATCATCAGGGAGCTCATAGGCAATGACTATAACTGGGAGGTGACACTTATATTTATGTTTCAGCTGAATTCATTTTTCAGACAGGGATGATCATATTAGTCCTGCCAAAAAGTTTATAAAAAGAAACTACGTAACAGCATTACTTGAGAGTTCAAAAATACAATTTTAGATAATATGTCAAATAATTTGCTAGTTGTAAGTAAAAGTTTATTGAGTATTTACTTTAGGTCAGGGACTGTGCCAAATCTAACTTTTAATAGATTATTTATTTTCTGGTCCTGGCTGGTGTAGCTCAGTTGGTTGAGTGTTGTCCTGTGCACTAAAAGGTCGCCATTTAATTATCAGTCAGGGCACGTGCCCAGGTTGCAGGCTGGGATTCCTGGCAGGGAATGAGCAGGAGGCAGTGTATTTCTCTCTCCCTCTCCTTTCCTCTCTCTCTAATAAATCAATAAAAACATTTAAAAATTTATTTTCTGAGTAGGTAATACTTCACTAGGTGAAACAATTTCAAAAGGGTCTGTAGTTTAAAGTCTTTCTCCCACCCTGTCTCCCAACTACCGCCTTCTTCTTGTTTCCAGGGAATTTTTATGCATATGCACGCATATATGTATCTGCTTTTTAAAATCACAGATGATAACATTATACAAATTGTACTCTCTCTTCTTGAGTACAAAGTATTTGATATCCTTATCTCATTTAATACAATAGTAGTTAAGATAGGTACTCATTATCTCCATTTTACAAATAAGGAAATTAAGCTATCTAAATTTCTTCATTTGTCCAGGGCAGGGGTTCTCAACCTTTTTAAACAGGGGGCCAGTTCACTATCCCTCAGACCGTTGGAGGGCCGGACAATCGTTTAAAAAAAAACTATGAACAAATTCCTATGCACACTGCACATATCTTATTTTGAAGTAAAAAAGCAAAATGGGAACAAATACAATATTTGTATTTGCATGTGGCCCGCGGGCCGTAGTTTGAGGACCCCTGGTCCAGGGTAATGCTATAGCTTGTAAGTTATACTAGTAGATAGAATCTACTTTCTACTGCTAATTTATTTAACTTTTTGTTTTGAAACCATTTCAAACTTACAGAAAAGTTGCAAGAATAGAATAAAAGATTTCATGTATTCGTTTGCCCAGAGTCTCCATTCAGGTTTCTGTAGCTATCTCAATAATGTTGGCAAAAGAATTCTACCCAGGAGCACACACATTCCCAGTTATTTTGTCTCTAGCTCCTTCAGTCTGGAACAGTTCTTCAGTCTTTTCTCAGCTTTCATGACCTTGATATTTTTGGAGATCAAAGGTCAGTTGTTTTGTAGACTATTAATTGGCAATTATCCTAGATTTCCTCACAATTATACCCATATTGTGCATTTTGTGGCCAAAATACCATGGAAGTAATGCTGTGTTCTTCCCATTGCATCCTATCAGGTGGCACACAGTGTTGATTGGTTCCATTAAAGGGAGAGAAGGGAAAAGAGGAGAGCGGAAAGCAACTTTTATTGGTTTGCTTTTCAGAGAGCCCTCTGTTCAGTTACTATCTTTCCCTTGTAGCATCCTGGCGGAGAAGAGGTTCTGCTGGAACAAGCTGGTGCAGATGCAAGTGAAAGCTTTGAAGATGTAGGCCACTCCTCTGATGCCAGAGAAATGCTAAAGCAGTACTATATCGGTGATGTGCATCCGGTAAGAACCCATTGGGCTAGGAGTGCTAATGGGGAGGAAAGCTCCGGAACGGCCACAGAACAATGGAAATTCATTCAACCCAGCCATCAGGCTAAATTTTCTCCAGAATCACCTGGCCTCACTGTGCAACGATACAGCGTCTTGTTTGTAAAGCGACACATGTAGTATCTCTGAAAAGCTAAGGAAACTGATTGTGGATGTCCTTGTTTAATCGATTGACTGATTTTTGTAATGTAGTTAACAACATCTCTACTTAATATAGTGGTTTGGTTGCTCTTGCAAATTCCTTTCTAAAGATGGTAACTGGACTTTTTAAACCATACCATTCTAACAAGAGACCTTGATCTGCTCAGGGTCAGGCATACCCTTCTGCAGACCCTGATGTCTCTTAGGGAATTCGTTTCCATGTTCCAAGGTTAGAAACAAGCACATGTGAGCATTCATTGGGTTATGTCTTAAAATACTATTTGTTTTCCTCTTTTAACAGAATGACCTTAAACCTGAAAGTGGTAGCAAGGTAAGAAGTCCTCTGTTTCTCTTGTGTGTTTCAAGTGTTTATATTTCTACTTACTCACATAGAATTGCTTTTAAAAAAAATTATCTTAATAAGAGAAGTGTTTACTTTTCCCCCAAGCAAAAATCCTATTTTTCAGGAATTTGGACTCTGTACCATCTCAGGAAAAAAGAATAGCTGAGTCTTGAACAGTAGGAAATATTTATTCATGTTTCTATTTAATTTTTTAAAAAAATTGAAACTCTACACCATGCCCTATATGGTTTTGAAAGAAATTAGTTTATGAGCTCTGTTGTAGAAAATAATTTATTAGTCTTACATTAAATAGTGTAGGTGATAATAATTGCGTCTGTATTGGAAAAAGAATTGAAAAGTTGATTTTTCTCTTAAAAGTCTTAGAAGGCATTATAGACGGAAGTAATTGACTAGAACAGGCCTTTCTGTCCCTAGTTCCCAAATTTAATCCTTTTACCTTGTAGTATCAGATGGGCCCAACCCTTCCCATTTACTCAGTGATACAGCAAAAACCTTAATGTGCACTGCATAATGTAACAGGAAGAAAATATGAAAGCCTTTTTTGCTTCCCACAAGCTGGGTGGTTCACCCCCTTTCTTCCCTCACAATTTTCCTTGATTTCTGTCCATCAGATAGATAGCTATTACACTGCCTTCTGATTTAAAGGGACAGCAGTTTAAAAGTAGATGCCTAGGACATCATGGGAGTGATGCTCCTTCTCCTTTTCCCCCTTCTACCTTGTTCCTTCCCTTTCCTCATTGAGCTGGAATTTTTTAACATGTTCGACACAGCAGTTAAAGTTGGCCTACACACAAGAATTCTTTCAACCCGAGATTGCTTGACAATGTCTGCCATCTGTTGCCCTGCAATTAGAGTGTGTAAATTAACTCTCTGTCTTGCTATCTTCTGCTACTCTGAACTGTTGAATTGTTTATGAAGGCGGATGAAATGGTTCTTTATTTTTTATTTTTATTTTTTTTTAAATATATTTTATTGATTTTTTACAGAGAGGAAGGGAGAGAGATAGAGAGTTAGAAACATCGATGAGAGAGAAACATCGATCAGCCGCCTCCTGCACATCTCCCACTGGGGATGTGCCCGCAACCCAGGTACATGCCCTTGACCGGAATCGAACCCGGGACCTTTCAGTCCGCAGGCCGACGCTCTATCCACTGAGCCAAACCGGTTTCGGCTCCTTTTTTTTTTTTTTAAATATATTTTATTTTTTTACAGAGAGGAAGGGAGAGGGATAGAGGTTTGAAACATCGATGAGAGAGAAACATCGATCAGCTGCCTCCTGCACATTCCCTACTGGGGATGTGCCCGCAACCAAGGTACATGCCCTTGACCGGAATCGAACCTGGGACCCTTGAGTTCGCAGGCTGACGCTCTATCCACTAAGCGAAACCGGTTAGGGCACCTTGCTTCTTTTTGCTTAAACATTTTTATATTGGTGATTGTTCCTTATCAGTTCATAAAGATCTTCCTCATTCTTTCAATTTTTTCTTTTTTTTTTAAAATAATTTTTATTTCTTGAAGTATTACAAAGAGTATTACATATGTCTCCTTTTCTCCCCCCTTGACATTCCCCCAGCCTCCCCTACCCCCTAGTGTCTTGTGTCCATTGGTTATTCTTATATGCATGCATATAAGTCCTTTGGTTGATCTCTTAACCCCCCCCCCCCCACAAACCCTCCCCAGGCTTCCCACTGTAGTTTGACAGTCTGTTCAGTGCTGCTCTGCCTTTGTATCTACCCCTGTTCATCAGTCTATACTGGTCCCCATTATCTGTGCCAACCTCACTGGAGCCGTCCCAACCTCACCGGGGCCGTTTTGTCCTCACCAGGACCGTCTTGACCTCACTGGGGTCGTCCATACCTCACCGGGGCTATCTCTACCTCACCGGGGCTGTTTCAACCTCACCGGGGCCATCCTGACCTCACTGGGGCCGTCCCGACCTCACCGGGTTATTTTTTTCTTTTATTTAAAAAAATTTTTTCCCCTTCCTCATTCTTTTAAATAGATATTTAGTATTTCATAGACGAAAGTTTTAATGAAATGACATTTGCTGTAACAGGATTTGTGCTGTTTTTTATAAAAAAACAAGATTGTCTCCATAGAGACTTAAACATTTTTTAAAAGATTTTTAAAATTAATTTTTAAACTTAAGTTTAACTTTTGAAATCCAGTAAATTTCACATAATACTAGAAGCAATCCACACATTGGGTTTAAAGTCATGCACATTTTTTTCTCCCAGCTGCTACTTACTTGTGTTATAAATACAGTTTTCTATTACACATACATAACATATTATCCATATATAACAGTCAGTTTACCTTCTCTTATGGGAGAAAAGGATACATTGTTTATGTAATGTAGTTATTGGTTACGTTACACTAAAATTTTCCTTTTAAGAATTCTTGAATATTCCTATCATACTTACAACCTAATCTATTACAGTTTGGAATGGGGAGGTAGAAGTCCTGTAGATGAGTAGTGATTGCCATTTACCAAAGAATTTTGTCAGGTTACTTTGTTCCTGTTTTTGTCTAACATTTGTATTTTGTACATAATCTTTTGAAATAAATCATAGAATGTAATGGCAAAATCACTCTTGAAAGACCAAATACACTTTGCTGAAGGATCTCAAGGATTAATGTCTTCTTGTAGACTTCTATTTAGAAATGATATGTAGTTTTGCAAAACAAGGTGTTAGAAGACAAGGTAACATTCATTTTAAATCAGCCCTCCAATGTTATAACAATTTTTTCTCTCTTAGGTCTCTGTAGGAATCATTCTATGAGTGTTTTAATTTTAATTTTTCAGTAATGTCATATATATTATATCACAATGGGTTCTTTTTTTTTTTTTTTTTTTTTTTTAACAGAGAAGAAGGGAGAGAGATAGAGAGTTAGAAACATCGATGAGGGAGAAACATCGATCAGCTGCCTCCTGCACATCTCCTACTGGGGATGTGCCCACAACCCAGGTACATGCCCTTGACCGGAATCGAACCTGGGACTTTTCAGTCTGCAGGCTGACGCTCTATCCACTGAGCCAAACCGGTTTCGGCCACAATGGGTTCTTGATAGAGTTGTGTAGAAATCTGTTTTAGAGGATGTTTTTCATTCTTGAATTTTGCCCCTATTGACAGGGAAATATTTTTTCCTTGCCTGGGCTGACTCTAGTGATATATGCTCTGAAGACAGTAATTGTTAAACAGTATTCTCATCCAGAAAGAAATTTTAGTACACTAGAAGCCTGGTGCATGAAATTTGTGCACTCGGGTGGGGGTGCCCTCAGCCCGACCTGCACCCTCTCACAGTCCAGGAGCCGTCGGGGAATGTCTGACTGATGGCTTAGACCCGCTCCTCATAGGGGAGCGGGCCTAAGCCGGTAGTCAGACATCCTTAGTGCTGCCATGGAGGTGGGAGAGGCTCCCGCCACCGCCGCTGTGCTCGCCAGCTGTGAGCCCGGATTCTGGCTGAGCGGCTCTCCCCCTGTGGGAGCGCACTGACCACCAGGGAGCAGCTCCTTTGTTGAGCATCTGCCCCCTAGTGGTTAGTGCGTGTCATAATGACTGGTCTTTCCACTGTTCGGTCGATTTGCATATTAGCCTTTTATTATATAGGACTAGAGGCCCGGTGCACAAAAATTTGTGCACTCGGCAGGGAGGGGGGCGTCCCTCAGCCCGGCCTGTGCCCTCTCACAGTCTGGGACCCCTCGGGAGATAACGACCTGTTGGCTTAGGCCTGCTCCCAGGTGGCAGAGGGCAGGCCCAATCCCTAGGTGCAGCCCCTGGTCGGGCTCAGAGCAGGGCCGATTGGGGAGTTGGGGCACCGCCCCCTGTCATGCACAGAGCAGGGCGGATCGGGAGATTGCGATGCCACACTCAGTCAAGCTCAGGATAGGGCCGATCAGGGGGTTGGGGCGCCACCATTGTCGCACTCAGGGCAGGGCTGATGGGGAGGTTATGGTTCTACCCTGTCACACACAGAGCAGGGCCCGTGGGGGGTGGGATTGGGGAGCCGCACCCTGTCACACACAGAGCAGGGCCGATCAGGGGGTTGTGGTGCTGCACCCTGTCACACACAAAGCCGCAGGGCGATCAGGGGGTTGGGGAGCTCCCCCCTATCAGGCACAGAGCAGGGCTGATCAGGGGGTTGGGTCGCCTTCCCCTGTCACGAACAGAGCAGGGTGGATAGGGAGGTTGTGGCCCCGCCCCCTGTCACACACAGAGCCACAGGGCGATCAGGAGGTTTGGGCGCTGCCCCCTGTCATGCTGATCCTGGTGCTGGGAGGCCTTGCGGCTCCACTGATCCTGGTGCTGGGAGGCATATTACCCTTTTACTATATAGGATAGAGGCCTGGTGCACGGGTGGGGGCCGTCTGGTTTGCCCTGAAGGGTGTCCTGGATCAGGGTGGGGCTCCCCACTGCGGTGTCTGGCCAGCCTGGATGAGGGGATGATGGCTGTTTGCAGCTGGTCACACATCCTTCAGGGTGGGGGTCCCCACTGGGGTGCCTGGCTAGTCTGGGTGAGGGGCTGAGGGCTGTTTTCAGGCTGGCGGGTGACTGAAGCTCCCAACCACTCCTTTTATTCTTTTTTTTTAATTCTGGGCCAGCTTTAGCTCTGAAGCTTGGCTCCAGCTCTTAGGCCTCGGCTGCTGAAAGCAGGTATCTGGTTTGTTTGGGTTCTGTAATCGAAACACTGTTTCAACTCCAGCTCTGAGATCCCGGCTGGCTGAAAGCAGGTTTCTGGGGTTTTGTTTAGCTTCTATATTTGTAACAATGTTTCAAACTGCAAGCTCAGAGGCCGGCAGTGGCAGGCGGGGAACGTTGGAGTCCTCCGTCACTGAAGCAAGCAAGCCTCCTGTTCGCTTCAAGCTGCCTGGCTGCCGGCCGCCATCTTGGCTGGCAGTTAATTTGCATATCACCCTGACTAGCCAATGGGAAGGATAGTGGAGGTATAGCTAATTATCATGTTTCTCTTTTATTAGATAGGATTAGAACCTTCATGAGAAGGCTGTCCTCAAGATCCATACCACATTTCTGTGTCATTGTTGGGATTAAAATGTTGAAATCATGTACTTTCAGTACTTAAACTTTTTATGTTATAAGATGAACCTAATAGTAAAATTCATATAGTGATAGCTCATGGTAAAAGTCCATTGTATTAAGGAGGAAAAGTCCTCTCCAGTAGTGTCTGAGGCCAAAAGTTCCCGAGTTGTTTTTTATAGGTACTGGCCACATAGATACCAACGTGTTCTAAATAAAAAGCTGTAAAAACTACCAGACCACCCAAACACTCATTAAATTTGCTGAAGGTGTCCTGTGGCTTAAAATCCACTTCTAATTTTAAATACTTAGAATCCTCTTGGAATAGCAAACACCCAATTGAGGAATTAAAACATAAACTTCTTGTATATATTATATTTCTTTTTTATTTAAACTCTTGAAAGTCTGAATGTAAACTATTTAGGCTAAAGATACACTTAAAATGCCCCTTCTGTATATTTTAATGCATTATAATCATAATTCACATCATTTCCTATGGTGACAGAACACCACTTTTCAAACGTGTGTTCTTCTCCCATGTTAATTTCTGTTCATTTTGAACTAAAATCAGAGTAGACTTAAAGCAGTTTGGTTCTTTGGAAGTATATTCCAAACTCCTTGGAGAATAAAAAAACATGCATATTAATTACTTAGTAAGTCTTTGGCTAGAACTTTGGATTTGATCTGTTCTCTTGTAACTAAAATCATATAGTACTGCAATTACTACTTTCCATGCCAGATCCAGAGCAGTCACTGTTCTCTTTTCCAAAGATCTTGCGTGTAAATGAAAATGTGGGCAAGAACATAACCAGCCAGAACACCCAAAGGGATAAATTAAAGTCAGTCATAAACTGTAGGAATTTCACTTAAACATTCCTTAGATTCAGCACAGAGCTTTGGAGTGGAAATGAGAATTGGGAAACTGTATAGAAAGCCAGAAAGGTGGAGGTGAGGGAAGGTTTTGTGTTAATAGAACCTTTTTTTTTTTTTTAAATTTTGTAAATTTAAAAATAACTTATTTTGTCTCTTTTCCAAACTTGGCTGGGGTACTTGGCTAACTAAGAGCCGTGTCTTAAATAACTCTTTCATTATAGTTGATTAAAAGTGGAGTCACTGTAGTTTGGCATTTACTTGGCTGTCAGTATCTTAAAGAGAAAATATGCCTCTTTCTCTTTTCTCTAATGTTAGGGAAGTTGGTCTTTTTGACTCCAGGGAAGGGTTGATCTTTTTTTTCTTTTAATTATGTATTGATTGATTGATTTTTAGAGAGAGAGACTTCAATTTGTTGGACCACTTATTATGCATTAATTGCTTGATTCTTACATGCTCTGACTGGAGAACAAACCCACAACCGTGGCATATAGGGACAGCACTCTAACCAACTGAACCACCCAGCCAGGGAAGGATTGATTGATTTTCAAACGGGTTGAAATATTTAGTTAAAAAACATACACATTTAAAATTTTATTATTGTTTATTAGAAACTTAAAATTTCAGCATTATGGTCTGGTTCTCTTTCTCTTTTCTCTCAGTTTGTTTACTACACTAAGACTCACTCTAGTTAGCACACATATAAGGTTTTGGTTATAAAAGAGGCTAAAAGCATTGAAATCTAGAGAATCCATTTATATGAATTATATATATGGCTCTTAATGTGTTGCAGATTAAACATCATAATACATCTATTACTCCATAATACTGTCATGTAAACCTTGAAAATCATCCCATTAAAAAAATATATATACTAACTCCACAATTTTTGTTTTATAAATCATTGGTTTATATGTGGATAAAGCATAAAAGACCATGGACATTTTCTTGATGGAATTCAATTATTTCTTGACTGCTATAGTGGAATATTTTTAAAAGGCAACATTACAAATTAACTTGGTGCACATGCCATCATCACTAACACTACCTTCCAAATTTGTAAAACATTTGTTGTATTTCTCAAAGATTGATCTGTGACATGTTTTAATTAGCCCAATTTGTTCTATTCTAGTAGATATGACTCAGATAACTGTAATCATCAAGGTCTTAGTGAAGTGTATTAGTATATTAATATAATTTATCTAAAAACTTTTATTGGAAATTTTACCTGCCTGTAGGCTAATTTCTTTCAGGTTTGGGGCATGTATTCATTTGCATGACAGTGTCTTGGATATACGAAATTAAAACTCATTTCATGGTCTGCTCTAAAGTATCTAGGCCAGTATGTAGGATTTTTGAAAATCCTGGGAGAATACTGATATGGGGGTTAAGCAGAGTTAATATGCTGTGTTCACACCCTGGAGTGTTTCTACATATTGGCAAAGATGATATTTTGGGCAGCAGTAGCCTATACTAGTGGGTTATTGTCCTCTGGCAGTAAGAGGGTCTTTTGTAGTATACAGTTAATTAATAGAATCAATAACTTCATTTGATATTTACTTAAATTGAATTTAAAAAGTTTAGTTACAGCTTTATTAAGATACTAGAGGCTTGGTGCACAAAATTCATGCGGGGGCGGGGAGGAGTGGGCTGGTTCCCTCAGCCCGGCCTGCACCCTCTCGCTGTCCGGGACCCTGTGGGATGTCCAACTGACATTCTGCTGTAATGGTCGCTTAGGCTTTTATTATATAGATAATTCGGATCCCATCCAATTCACCAGAATTTTGTTTTTAAGGTTTTCAGCAACCATAATCACAGTCTATTTTGGAACATTTTCATCATTCCAAAAAGAAACCCTAAACCATTAGCAGTCATTTTCAATTTTTCTCCAGCTCTTCTTCCCCTGAGCCCTAGGAAACTGGTGATCTGCTCTCTGCCTCTAAATTTGTTTATTTTGAACATTTCATACCAACGGACTTATATAATATGTGGTATTTTGTATCTGGCTTATTTCACTTAGCATAATGTTCTCAAGGTTCATCCATGCTGTACTAGTAGTGTGAAGTGTACTTCATTTCTTTTTGTTGTCAAAATTTTGTTTTTACGGTTATTTGGTATTTTCTTTCCATTTACTTTATTCTTCCCCTTTTCATTATGAAATAAGCCCTAAGGTCTCTAATCATAATTATTATGATTTCAGAGAGTAAGCCAGTTCATTTCTGTAAGCCACAAAACAATCAACTCCATGCTATAGAGCATTTCACAGTTAATTTATATGTCACAAGACAACACTTTATTTTTAAAATATGTTTTCAGAATATTTAATCTTAGTTACTGCCAGTGGCAAGCCCTACTAAACCAGATGTATCGCTGTGACTACAAATTGGTCCATTTCAATATAATTTTATCAGTAGCATTTTTTTTTTCATCTAAAGAATGTTTAGGTCATTTCTTTATGCTTTCATTAATGGTTCTTCACTAAGGAATACCAGTATATTATCAGAAATAAAATTCCCAGTACTCTCATCGCATATAGATTTGTAGACATCAAATTGCATGAAAGGTGAAGTTCTGTTATTAGCTACAGAGTTTATATAGTTATTCAAGAAGATTTATGTACTCTGTTAATCTTCATTCTTTTTGTTTTGTCATTTTTGAATATGCATCTTCTTCAGGACCCTTCGAAAAATGATACATGCAGAAGGTTAGTATCCCTTTAATTCACTTCATTCTGCTCAATATAATGTCTGGCAAGAGGTTCTTCCATAAATCTACATGTATGACGTAACCTAAGAATATTGTTTGACAGTTAATTCTTCTTTTGGCCAAAATTATTGCACATTCAGAAGTTCCTTAGCATTAGCAAAATTAATTTTTACAGTCTTAATCATTTTGAGTAATCTCAAAAGCAGCCTTGAGTAATTTGTAGATCAAGTTGGAACCACACTCAGTAAGAGGCTGTGTGTGTGGACAAGTAACTACTATTGAGTCAAGCCCAGTCTCTGCAGCTCAGCTGAGCTGTGCAACTTCCCCTTAAAACGTAAAGTCACTTAATCCTCCCAATCACCCTGTAAATAGGCACTATTATTACATTTTACAGAATAAAAAATTATGTGTTGCGGTCATATGTAGAACTTTGGGTTTTCTCAGAAGCTTGCTTACTTTGCACTAATATCAGTAATACAGCTCTGAAAGGTATGTTTGCCATTCCTTAAGTGCTTCTACCTGAGGTGACTGTGGAATCCTGGACTTGTAAAAACCTTTATAGAGATTACATAGCTACCTGTTTTACCTTTCTTAGGTCGCACTTAGAGCATTTCAGAGAGAGAGAGGAAATGTGCCCCCCCCCCCCCCCAAAAGTGTCTTGTCTTTTTTATTGGAGGTGATGGACAGAGTGCTAGAAAAGTGCTAACTTGAAGGAAACAGCAAATTTAGCTTCTTTAGTATTAAGGACTTATGCTTAAAGAATTTGAAAGCCATAAACTTTGAATAGACTTATGCTATAGATAAAACTAAGAATTATTATGCAGAATACATAAAGAATTTCTACAAATCAATTAAAAAATAACTTAGTAGAATATGAGGAAAAAACAAGAACCTTAAGAAGAAGAAACACAAATATAAGCACATGAAAGAAAGATTTAATTTTACTTATCATCAGAGAGGTACAAATTAAAACCATTGGGTATATTTTATACTTACCAGATGGGCAAAAATTTTAAATTTTAGAAAGCAAAGGAATTGTTTAGGAAGTAAATCACCAAGATTCTTAGGCTCTTCTTAGGGGAATATAAATGGGCACAATCACTTTGGAAAATAGTTTGGCATCATCTATTAAATTTGACTATGAATAACTTTTAACCCAGCAATTCCATTTCTAGGGATGTATTCAAGAGAAATGTGTGCACGAGTATACCAGGAAACACATACAGGAATGTTCACTGCATTATTCAAGATCTTAAAATATGGGAAGAAATAATGAAAATAACCATTAATAAAATGAATGAATTCATTTTGGTATATTCATACAGTGGTTATCACTTGGTCTTTTGTACTGACAAATTTCTCTTCGTTGTTTTCTCAACGATCCTTGCTTTAAAAAATAATTTTTTTTAAAACAAAGCTACCTGGTTTATATGCTAACCTTGCCCAGAGCAGCTTTTGCCATACTTAAATGTACAAAGTGCTAGGCATGTTTAGGCAAAGAGAATACTTCTTATTATTGAACCTAAGCTGGTTTTATCACCTACAGAATCTTTAATACCAGAACTGCATATGTCTTAAGTAGACAGGCAGCCAGGCCATTTGGGTCATGGAATTACACCTTTAAACCAGCAGTGCTAATAAGCTCTATTAGAGAATAAGAATTATTTTAAGGAGAATGATGACTGTTCTGAAACTCCTAAGGAAAATCTCTTATATGACTTTATTAGAACTAGTAACATGTTCAATGTGTGTGCATGTGTGTTTTTTAATTATTAGTGTCCAAAGTGTGTGTGTGTGTGTGTGTGTGTGTGTGTGTTCAGATTTGTTAGTGTCCAAACTTAACTAGAAATTAATAGGATGGGTTTGGAATCAGACTTCTTTACTAACTTCACTCTGTGATTTTGGGTACAAACTTGTATTTCCTATGTGAAAATGAGACTAATAGTAGAACCTATTTCATAGGATTGTGAGGATTAAATTTACATGTGAGGCAGTTATTGCCAGTAGTTGTATTAGATGTTAATGCTTCTAAATTTATAATTATGTACATATAAAATGGTGGCTTTTTTTCTGTTTTAAAGCATTAAATGTAGAATATGTGAAAATCAAAGCACAAAGAAGAAAAATTTAAACTACCATAATCCCGTAACCCCAAAGAGCCATTAATATGACTTTGTAAAAACAGAACCCAGATATTTGTTCTTCTCCAACTACTGTGTGAGAAAAGCAGTTAAAATTCCCAAAGTAAATCAGAACTCTTTTACTCATATAAATATTAAAATGTGAATGTTGAAAGATAATGAATGGATAATGAATGTTTGGTGTAAAATGTTCATGATGTTGTTGCTTTTCCCCCCAACTTCTAGTTGCTGGTCATACTGGATTTTCCCCATCATAGGCGCCATTCTCTTAGGTTTCCTGTACCGTTACTACTACCCGTCAGAAAGCAAATCCTCCTGAGGAGGCCTTGTCGAAGTCTGGAAAGCAGATCCACTTGGGAGTGGAAGCTAGAGACTTATTTGGAGGCTGCAGCGGTGCCCTGTTCTCAAATTCTTCCAGCTGTATTCTCCCCCCATGGAGCCCAGACGGTTGGCTGCGCATCCACCTCAGAGCTGGGGACAGGGTCCTCCTTCCTCAGAGCCTTACTCCTGAAGCACCTGCTCACTGCTCGGTGTCCTGGCCAACGTTTCCTGTCTTCACTGGTTTTCACGAGCATCTTTATATTTCATTGTTTTCTGTTGATAACTGCAGTCCATGTGCCCTAGCGACATTGCCCTTTGGTAAAAATGCCTGCTTTCCAGTACTTTGCACATTATCATACTCTACTTTTGAAGCCTTTTTCCATTTTTCTTTTAAGTAAATATTGTTATTTTAAATTTTGACTTTATTTCATTGTTTGTCAAGAGGGATTTAATTCATGAAGTAAGTTGTGCATTTATAACTTAAAACACAACTGCCAAATGACCTTGGTCCTTGTTCATATTTGTTAAAACTAAAAAGAGCCATGTGATCATCTCCCTCCCTCCCGAGCTAGTTCAGCAGGTAGCTCTTGCCACCATCTTATCCACTGTGTGGTCCTGAACAGAATTATGCTTTCTTCCCTTTCATTTTTTGGAGTGGAGAGAAACGGGGGAAGGGAGAGATGGATTGGAGTGATAGGGCGAATTCATAGCAGTCTTCTCTCTGAAAAGTATTGAAAAACGCTACTGTAGGACAGGAGTTTAGAAAAAGCACCAGACTTCATCCTTTACTTTGGTTTGGCATCAGTTTCTAGCCACCTTTCTTATTTTTCCTTTCCCTCAACCATCTTTATTGGTAAAATACAAATTTGTAATTATCTCTGTAGAGCTTTACCAGGGATTTTTGCTGCTTTTTGGTGTATTGATTAGCAAATTTTTTATTTCCTGTTTTAATGAAAGTAAGAGACTCCAAAGTGATCAAAGGTACAGTATATGATCTTCTGTTTGCCCAGTGAAATAACGTCCATAGTCAAGCGGCAGTTGAAAGGGGGAGATAGTGACAAAAGAATGTTTTCCATTTCATCTGCATTTTGCCTCCATGACTGCAATTTGTGGTTTTGTTGTTTTTCCATTTAGAATTTAAAAACTGGTAGGCTTTTTTTTTCTTTTCTCTCAGATGAGTGTTTCATGAAGAGTAGATTATTACCGAGAATTGTGTTATTGTTTCTCATTGGTTCAGGAATTTCTTTGGCATATTTGCCTTTACATTTTTTTCCCCTGTGGAAACACCTGAGGAGACAGCACACTGTTTCCTGCCAGCCACTGCTTGTGGTGATTTTTCTCCCCATCTTCTGAGGATTACCCGTCTGTTGCTGAGCCATTGTCATAGGCAGCAGGGAGCAGCGCAGTTCAAGAAGAACCATGGGCCCTGCTTAGTACCTCCTGCTTCCTGCTTGCCAGGGATTTGGCAAGACAGGAAACTGCCCAGCATAGTGTCTGCCCATGCAAACTATTTAAGAAAAAGTTCAACCCAGGTCTTGTATCCTGTGATTTAGCAATTGACTGAATCAGAGTTCATTAAAATAATATTACCCCCCCCCCAAATAAAATAATATTACCCAATTTTGCACATTTGGATATGACACTATCGAGTAATGTCTTGGGATTTCTGGCTGACTTTTATATTTCTTCTATGATAATAGTCAAGCTTCTATTGTTAGGAAATGTTTTGTATGTATTATAAGATGCCTCTTTAAGACAATTTATTAAAAAAAAATCTTTATTTATTATGTAGCAAAAGTGTTGGAACTTCTGATGCTCCTTCATTTGAAGGCAAGGAAGAGTTGCCTTGAATAAGAATTGGTATATAATTGGTATAAGTTGGATGATTGCACTGGACTACATTGGGATAGAAATAAAGAACAAAGGAGTATTGAGGAGTTGGAAAGGGAACCTTCAAGCTAAAACTAAACAGGAAGATAACTTGGATCAATCAAAAGTGTGTTGGCAGTCTCCAAAAGTGAATGAAAAACATATGGCTTGTAAGAAACATTAAAAAATGATAGTCTTAAAATTGGTGTTTTTGGTATTTTTAGGGTAAACACCAATGCAAAAGGTATGTTTTTCTATTTCATATTGGTTGTCTTTTCCTTGTTTATATCTGGACTCAGAGCCAGAGGAAAAGATTTTCAGACTTTGTCTCTACCATCTATGAAATTCATCCAATACCCAGGACTGCTTTTGAACTGCTAATATGATGTCACTTTATATTATAAAAAACATACTTTTGGGTCCATTCACTATTCTTCTTCTGCCTACATAAACAGCTGAGGTGAAAGGTAGAGTTTGTGTGAGAGTTTGTAGAGGTTTTTCTAAACAATAAAGTAATACAGTATGTTAGCCAAATCCATCAAAAAGGACTTTTGTTTTAAGAGGTAGACTCGAATTCTCGAAATAGTCTCTACATTGGTAGGTCACGAACACCTCTCTGGAGCAAGTGGGGCCTGTCCCTGTTGGCTGGCCGCGCCCCCTGGAACTGGCCTTGGCTGTTTGGTTGTTTATTCCTAAGGACGATTAGCTGCAGCTGCGCACCATACTGTACACATAATGGCTGGGGATCACAAAAAGCAGATGAGGGGAAAATTGTGCCACTGAAATAGGGATGTCCCAGGTCTCCAAAATTTCCTGGCCCCCTGACTCTTAAGAATTTTGGTTTCAACATAACTTCTACATTTGTAAAGACAAGAAATATTGTGTCTAATTCTTGAGTAAGCAGAAACAAAAGCCCATTAGGACCTATAATTTGAATCTATAAAGTTCTCTGAACAGTCATAAATGTATATGTTGTGAAAGAAGAGCATTGGTGAGTTTAATAGTCATTTAGTTCTGATGGGGAGCAATGAAAAATGCTTTTTACAGGCCAGGTATAACATTACCCATGGTATGTCGTGCTTAAAATCTCCAGTGATAGCTATCTGGTTAAATTCCATTTTAGGAGATTAAAACGCAGAATGTTAATGTTTATTACTCCTTCCCCAGGAGAAATGGGTCCAGACATGTCTTGTCTCAGCGAGAAATTGATTCCTTTTAAACCATCTCATTCAGTTGCCAAATATCACAGAAGTAATGGGGAGTTTGGTCACATTGGGCTGTTGTGCTCTGAAAGAGCCGGGTTTGGAATTTGGGGTGATTTCAGAGGGAAGTTCCAAGAAGCAGAGTGGTATTTAAGTCACCTACCCTATGTCTAGCCTCTCACTCCTGAGTTTTAGGAGCTGCTCTTTGCCTGCATCTATATTCTACATTTGCTATTTTGACAAAACATCATTACGATTATTTGACTTCCTTTTTACTTCGCCCTCGACTGTGAACGAGTAATATTTAACATTCCTTTTGTGTATTCAATAATGGAGTTTGTTTACCTATTTTATTTCAACATATTTTGAACAAAGATCTTTGTCTTTCTCTGCTGGAATGTGCACACAGTGAATGTTTGTTAGGGCTACACACAATAAAGATACTGTTTGCCTTTTCTTGCCCTGACTACGGTTATTTAAAAACACACACACACACAAACTCTTTTTTAAAAGTGGAAGAGTTGGCTTTGTGATCTTCAGGTGTTCTAGAAGAAAATAATTTGAGAAGCATGAAAGTCACCCGTTTCTGTGCTAATGCTGTGTTTAGTGTCATGCAGTGGGGAGTCCTGCGGCCCAGGATTCCTGCTGCAGCTCTTTCCTTGAAGTGAGTGGCTCATTTGATACTCAGGAGGCAAAGATCAATACTTACTGTATTGATGGATGGGAAGGGGCCACCAGGTAGATACATTGGGAGTTCTGTTTCTACTGAACCCGTCTGCAAAGGAGAAGCCAGTACAAGGTAATAAGATTTTGTTATCTGCAATGCCAGTCTTTAAAATGATTGTTTTTCTTGGCAATAGCTAAACTGTTGGGGAAAATTAAACACCGAGATTGAAGTTCTAGTGATTATTTAATAAAACAAGGGTAATAAAAAACCATTTTTCTCATTACTTTTAAAACCTACTGGTAGCCTTGTAACATTACTAATGAGACACAGTTCACGAGGGCTTTGTTACTTCACTGTCACATGAATTGGGGATTGCTAACAGGAAAGCATAGCCCATTCTTATTATGAACTTTTGAATCCAATGTGTAACCTACAGCCATAATAATTCATATCACTGCGTTCTTCCTGGTCCTGAGTATTTGGCAGGTGCTTGACAGATCCTGGTTTCTGAAAACCTGAGGTAGAAGAGTGATTCCAATTATGTAAACATAAAGGTAAGAAATACCAGTCTACTAAATTGTCAGTAATTGTAGGTAACGTTGGTAACCTAACTTTTAACTAAATAGAAGTCTATACTATGTATTTCAAGGTCCACCCAGCTTAATTGCATATATTACCAGCATTTAAAAAACTTAATCCTTTTACGAAGCATTATGGAGAAACTAGAGTTGCTTTCAGCTGAAACAAGAATGTAGTTGTAACACTCATTTATGTGACACCTACCATGTGCCATGCAGTGTCTTTGATAGTTTACAAATATTTCTGCTCCTTTCCCTGTAGGATCCTTACGAGGTAGATGGGGGAGAGGAGTAATCCTCAGAGAGCCGCTTGACTTGCGTGAGGCCACACAGCTAACAGAAGAGTTATAGTTTACACCCAAGTCTAGCCCTAAACCTCAGTTTCTACTGTTGGTGGTTCCATATAAAAGCTAAGCTCAAACTGTGTCAAATAAATAATATGTTCAGCCCTAGCTGGTTTGGCTCAGTGGATAGAGCATCGGCCTGTGTACTCAAGGGTCTGGGGTTTGATTCCAGCCAAGGGCCTATGCCTGGGTTGTGGGCTAGATCCTCATTAGGGGGTGTGCAGGAGGCAGCTGATCAGTGATTCTCACCATTGATGTTTCTATCTCCCTCTCCCTTCTCTGGAAGAAAAAAAATGTGCCCAGTAGATCTAATGATTCCATATAGAAGTTTCTGTGTCTGATTAATAAAATGAAACTAATAATGTAATCACTTTCTTAAATAGTAAATACTAAAAAACAGCTAGTGTCTTAGTTGTTGAAGAGAGTCATATTGATTAAATAGAAACAACTTATTTAAAATGACCCTCGAATCCCTTACAAAATGGTTTCCTAAAGCCAGTTTATGAGAACTTAGATTTGAACTATGCTATTAGAAACAACTTTTTTTTTTTTTAAATATATTTTTATTGATTTTTTAAATAGAGGAAGGGAGAGAGATAGAGAGCCAGAAACATCGATGAGTGAGAAACATCGATCAGCTGCCTCCTGCACATCTCCTACTGGGGATGTGCCCGCAACCCAGGTACATGCCCCTGACCGGAACCGAACCTGGGACCCTTGAGTCCACAGGCCGACGCTCTATCCACTGAGCCAAACCGGTTTCGGCTAGAAACAACTTTTGATAAAAGTTAGCCTGTACAGGATAGAGAGTTGAGGACTATGGAGGAAATCTTGAAGCAGCACAGACGAGAAGTCCTTGCATCACTCCGCCCATCCCATCACCAATCTGGGATCCTGGATTGAGACTTAACCGGAACCTATGTAAGTACATTGTTTTTAATGAGAAGTAGTTGTTAATTGGTTGGCTTGCCCATAGCCTCTTCTGGACTGATCTCTCTGAATAATAGAAGCCTACTCTGAGCATGTGGCATAAGATTTGGAAACTTGTCATTTCCAGCTTTCGAAATTGTTAATACTGTTACCATGAAAAGATGACTCAAGTTCATTGGAGAAAGCGCAGCATAATGCAAATACAAGTGCTGTTTGTTACTAGCGTGACAAATGGCATTTTTGATCCACCAGTGCCAGTCTCAAAGCAGTTCCCTCTTGTTTCCTCCTGATCCTGATCTCTGTGACTGAAACAGTGCTGTTAACTTTGGAACCACATGGACCTGGAAAGTGAAACAAAAAACCCACATGCTTGAATTTCATTTTTTTCTTTAAAGAAAGCTTACTTTGGGGATTTTTTTATTTTCAGTTTCTTCATCTTAAGTTTTTCAGAAATGGGTGTGGCCTTACTTTATAGAACAAAAGGATGATGTCCACAATAAAAACAAACTCCCCAAATCTGCCCACCTTGATTTAATTACCCAAGAAATCTAATCAGGAGCAAATGGAGATAGAAGTTGGGAGAAGCTGAACCAGGAGCAGCCTGAGAAGTTGAGCTTTCCAAGACTCCCAGTCTGCCCCCTTTTCCTTTGTATAATTTGAAATGTCTTTGGATTTTCTCTTACCTCCCATTCTAACCCTTGCTTGTCCCTTTGCCTTATGTCTTACTTTGTATTACTTTGCCTTATGTTTTACCCAATAAATGATCAGGGAGAATCTCAGCCATTTTTCTCTTCATTTTTAAGTATTATGGTACAAAAATGTACCCGATAGAGAACATTTGGAAGAAACAAAGCTGATTTGTTTAGAATTTGGACCGTTTATGTAAACCAGTACAGTTCTGTTTGAACATCTCTATTGACCTTCGTTTAAGGCTAAATAAATTCTACCTCTGGGCCTTTCATGTGTGAGTCAGTAACTTTGCTTTTTGTGTAAGCTAATTTAAACTGGGTGTCCGAGACACACATATCCTGACTACTATAGCCTCTGCAATTTATCTGACCTTAAAATGCCTGCCGTGATGATGCCTTGGTAAGGGTTCTGCCTCTTCAAGTATATCTAAGCAGAAACTCAGTTTTTATTGTGCCAAGTCTAAGTGCCTTTGGAAAGCAGAAATATTCCTCACCTTAAAAAAGATATATACACACTCAATTATTGTTATAGAATAAGATACAAAAACCTTTTTAAAGGTTTAAACCCAAGGCAGATTTTATCACCAAAAGTGTGTGCCTGCATGCATGTGTGCGTATGTATGTTATGTAAGTGTCTTCATTTTCATTGATGGACTATATACCCTCTGAAGGAAGGGCCTTCTGCCCCCTTCAGGGCCTCTATTATGCTGGACCACAGGCAGGGCTAAGTGATTCAGGATGGTTTACTGTGCTGTGTCTGAACCGTGGCAAAATGTGTTGAATAACTAGGACTCCCAAGTAGAATTTTGAGATGAATCCCAATGTTGCCCACATCACTAACAACCAAACACCCCATTCACGCCTGCACACCTACAAACCAATCTTGTTTTTTCTGTAAATAGATTCCACTGCCAGCATTCATGGGTTTCATAAAAATATTTTAAATAAACCTTTTTAGAACAGTTTTAAATTTACAGAAAAATTGTGAAGGCAGTATAAAGCTTCTATAAATTCAGCACCTTGTTTTCCCCTATTAACATCTTACATTAGTATGTTACATTTACTAAAATTAATAAACCAGTATTGAAACATTATTAAAATTCATGCATTATTCCTATTTCCTCAATTTTTACCTACTGTCTTTTTTTTTTTTTTTCCCTGTTCCTGTATCACATATTACATGTAGTCATCATGTTTTCTTAGGCTTCTCTGGACTGGGACAGTTTCTTGGACTTTGGTTTTTAATGACCTTGACAGTTTTGAGGTCCGGTACATAGTAGGATGCTCTTTATTGAAATTTAGTATTTTTCTTGTAATGAGACTGAGTTATAAGTTTGAGAGGAGGCTACAGAAATTATAGAGGCAAATTGCCATTTTTATCACATCACACATGCTATCAGGAGATTTATGATGGTTGATAGTGATGGTTGCCGGGCTGAGGTGGTGTTGATTAGGTTTCTCTACCAGAAAGTTTTCCTTCAGGAGGAACTTTCCATACTGTTCCATATGGGAAGGCAGTCACGTTGGGCAGTCTGCACTTACGGAGGAAGAGCTATGCTCTATCTCCTTGAGGGCAGAGTAGCTACACAAATTATTTGGAATTCTGCATAGGATATTGGGTCATAGAATTTTATACTTGCTTAACATTTGGATTGTAAACCCTAGAAATAACAGTGCAGGGTTTCTGACCGAACATAGTCGTTTAAAGAAACTTGTTGATCTCTGCTCCCTTCCAAAAGCCACACAAATGATGAGAGGAAGGAATAAACAAAGGTAAAAACCCAAAAGCGACAAAGCGAGTGAGAGAGTACACCTCAGTTGTAGAAAGATCTCAAGAAATTTTTGGAAGGTGGAAGGCCAATAAAGGTAGAAGAAGTGTATAGCCTGGCTGGAGTGGCTCAGTTGGTTGAATGTAGTCCCATGCACCGAAAGGTTGCCGGTTCCACTCCCCGCCAGAACCTGTGAAGATCTTGATAATGAGATTAGTCAGGCAACGCTGAAGGCAGTGGTGAGTATGGAGCTGAGAGTGGGGATTAAAAGGAAATTCATACTAATTGCTGACACCCTCCCACGCCCACCTTACGCTCCCAGGAGCTAAAATGATAGCCCTGGTCAGGGACTGAAAGATTCCTCTCTGGAGAGACTCACCAGTACAAGAAAAAAGATCTGCACATACTGACATTTGGCAGCTTCCACATGGTCGCCCTGCAGTGAAATCCTCCAACAAGCTCTGCTGATGTAAAGCATCCAAAAAGGCTTTTAGTGGACTGGGACTATCTACTGTTTTTTGGAAAGCCTTAACATGAAAGATAGTGACCAAAACAAATAGGAAAAAAAAAGAAGTCAGAGGAAGAGATAATGTAGAAGAAAAGAAAAAAAAACTGATAACTTCTGAGAGATTATATTGTATCCACGAATACAAACATAGGATGGTATTTAAAAGGAACATCCAGAGAATAAAAATTCTAGAAATCACAAGTTTGAGGCTGCCAATGAATGATAAAATTTAGTGGGCAAAAGCTTAAGAAGAAACAGGATATTTACATAGCCTCAAAATATCTAACGCATTTACTAATTACAAAGAGAAAAGCAGTGATTTTATAATGACGATAGCTGGCAAATATCACCTTAGCCAAGTGGTCAAGTTTAACATCACCAGTAATAACATACCAGTATCATGTACCCTTGATACCTTGAGAAGGTCACATCACTTGTGTTATCCAAAATATATAACCGCAATCCAGTCATAAGAAAATATCAGACAGGCCCTAATTGATGGGCATTCTACAAAACCACTGACCAGTGTTCCAAAGTATCAGGTCACAGAAGACAAGGAGAGACTGAAGGACTGGCACCGAAAGGCAGAGATGAAGAAGATATGACAACTAAAGGCTCTTCTGGATCCTGGATTGGGTCTTGGAAAAGCTGGTGATATGCAACATAAAGTCTGTAGCTAATAGCATTGTTGCAATGTGAATTTTTTGGTTTTGACAACTGTACTTTGGTTATGTAAGATGTTAATTTTAGGGGAAGTTGGGGTGAAGGATATATGAGAACTTGGCTGTCTTTGCAAGTCTTTGTAAGCCTAAAATTATTTCAAAACAAAAGTTTTTAAATGAAAGCAACAGAAGGTATGGAAAATAAAAATGAGGAAATATCCCACAAAGTAGAAAAAAAAAGGAAAATATGGAAAATTAGAGT
Source organism: Myotis nattereri (assembly GCF_964212035.1). Lineage (NCBI taxonomy): Eukaryota > Metazoa > Chordata > Mammalia > Chiroptera > Vespertilionidae > Myotis > Myotis nattereri. The sequence continues at coordinate 14,616,478 of NC_138090.1, forward strand.
TTCATGCCAGGAGAAACTCAATTAATAGGAGATCTAAAAAAGGAAAAGATAGAAAATAGAGGTTCATTAGAAAAACTCTGTCTCAATAGGAGATCTAGAAGTGAAAATGAAGGCATAATTATAAAAATAATACAAGAAAACATCCCAGAACTAATGATAATGATTTTTGAGGTTGAAAGGATTCCTGAGTGCTCAGCACAATAATGAAGAATAACTTACACCAAAGCCTATCATTGTGGAATTTCAGAACAGGTTAAGAAGAAAATCCAAAACCGTCAACCATGGCCACTTCGGATCACTTTGAAATTACATTGGAAGATTAAAAAATACCAATATTGTTCCTGCCACAGATCAATTGAAATAGAATTTCTGTTTCAGGGGAGTATGATGCATGGTGAGGGTTGAGAACCAGTGTTCTAAAAGCTTCCAAAGAGAAAAATAAAGTTCACTATTTTTTTCTAAAATAGAATTAGGAAACATATCAAAACTTCTCAACAGCAGCGCTATAAACAAGAACCCGGTGGAACAATGCCTTCTGAATGAAAATGTCTTTAACCTTGAATTCAGGATACTTTAGAAATCTATTAGGAATTAAGAATTACCACCCTAAATTTATTCAGAGGTTTGGGTTTTTTCTAAATAGAGATTTTTTTTTTTTTAAAGTGGAGGCACCCAATAACTTTCTGTATTATGCATATTCCTCCCAAGCTATTCTTTCTTGAACACATTCTTTATTCAAGAACTGCAGCCCTGGCTGGATAGCTTAGTTGGTTAGAGTGTCATCCCTATATACCAAGGTTGCAAGTTCGATCCCCAGTCAGGGGCACATACAAGACTCAACCAATGAAAGCATAAATAAGTGGAACAACAAATCAATGTTTTTCTCTCTCGTAAACGATCAATAAATAAAAAATTAAAAGAATTGCCTAGTTTTCAGTTTCCTCTATGATTTTACCAAATGCCACCTATCAGATTTTATAGGTTGGAGTAATTACAGTGAAGCGGGAAATGTGCCCTCTGCTGGTATGGCAGAAAAGAGCAGTCCTCTTAATATCTCTACAACCTTTATAGAGCAAATTAACAGAGGCTTCTTCATTTAGAGTGTATATTAGAAGATCCTTAACTGGATTGGGCCTTGGCATTGTAAATTTTCCAACTTTTTTCAAAAAGGCCTAAGCTATACCAAAAAGCAGAGTGGGGTATTATTGGATTATAAATAAAAGGTACATTCTCAGTTGACATAAGGATGAATAGTGAACTATATATGCCGCACATGTTATTCTTCTTTTAAAAAAAAAATATGTTTTTATTGACTTCAGAGAGGAAGGGAGAGGGAGAGAGACGAACATCAATGATGAGAGAGAATCAGATTGGCCGCCTCCTGCACACCCGCTACTGGGCATCAAGCCTGCAACCCAGGAATGTGCCTTGACTCAGAATCAAACTTTGACCTCCTGGTTCATAGGTTGATGCTCAACCACTGAGCCACACTGGTCAGGCTCACTTGTTATTCTTGAGAAAGAACTGGAATTCAAACAAGAACAAACATTCAAATAACCAGAGGATATTGGATGGCTGTTGGATATAAAAATTGCAACTAAAATGGTTGATGATCACAGGATGTTTTCATATTTTCACATATATATTTTTACTTTAGTTACAAAGAATAAATATTTTTTAAAACGAGGGGTTTGGGCTTATTGAGATCAGCTGGGTTATTGATGTACTTTCTCATATTAGAACCATATGAGATATTAGATGTAATATTTGTGCTAATAGTTGCCTTATAAATATAATAGCAATTAAAATTAGAAACAGTCGTGAGAAAAAAATTCCCCAGAAATGTTAGCTTTGTGATAAATATTTTTTCTGAAGGATATGCTGAATTTTTTACTCTTCAATTGGAATTGCCCTTGTAGTCATTCATCCTTTCTTATTGATGCTGAGAATATTATTAGTTATGTATTTATCATGTATGGGTAATTATTTAAAGACCTCCTTTTTTAACAAAATATAACTAATGGTACATATACATATAAATGTGAAATGCATATACATAAACAATGTAATACTTTATCTTTAAATTTATCTACTATTGGTCCTATCATCTACAGACATATACATTTTACCATTTAACACAAAAATATCACTATTGTATCTATCATTATTATAATTGTTTTTAACTGATGAGTATACTTCCCTACCCAGATATTCTCTGATGATCGATTCCTCCAACAGGTACTCATTCACTAGTGTGCTAATAATATGTGACTAGTGCATGGATAAAAGGGATGTAGACATGTTACATTCCCAACTATCTTAAGCAAATGAATATTAATATGTATATGTGTACCTATATGGCTTTCATTTATAATATTTCTTTGAAATTTGGGATTTTAATTAGGAGAATATTCAAACAACTAGAGGGACTGAGTGGCTGTTGGGGATTCTCAAGGTAACTGAAGGAGTGGAGTCCGTTGAGGAGCCGTGACGCACACACCTTGTAGCATTTGAAGGACACGGCCCACGTGCGCTCCCTGCCATCATGTGCTTTGTAAAAAGGTAAGGTTTGTCCTATGTGTATACTGAAACGTCATGCCCTGTGCTTCACATAACTGGCAACAGACATATCCCAATAACTTTGAAAAATGTGTTTATGACTCAGTGCCCAAGGATCATTGACGTTCAGCGGAGAGACGGCAAGAGCGGCTGTGTTTATTTTGTCACGGTCAATTTATTCTTCCCTCACAGAGAATTACTTACCTCTGACCTTGAATCTCCACCAGTATGTTCAGTCTCAAATCCCCACTATTGCCAACCCTTGCTACCATTTGGCAGTATCGAGCATTTTTATACATGAGTTGAGCTAGAGATAGACAATTCCCATTTTTATGATGTGGTTTTCTGTAGGGAGCAGTGGGGTGGACTTCTCAACATCCATCCCACCCCCAGGTGATACGTCGGTTGAAGCAATCCCATCCCTTTGGACCAGTGGTTCTCAACCTTGGCTGCACATGAGAATCACCTGGGAATCTTCTTAAAATCCCGATTTCTGGGCCTCATCCTTCGGAAATTCTGTTTCTTTGTTATGGGGTGGGAGCCACAACATTAGTAACAAAGAAACAGAATTTCCGGAGGATGAGGCCCAGAAATCAGGATTTTAAAAAGATTCCCAGGTGATTCTCATGTGCAGCCAATGTTGAGAACCACTGCTTTGGACTTATCGTCTGCACGAGTGACCCAATTCTCACCAGTGGGATAAGACTTCTGGGAGGTTTCCTCTCCAGAGAGAGAGACAGACAAAACTGCTGTGGCCACCCTGCTACCAGCCTTACAATGAAGCAGACACCAAGATGGCTGAGAGGAGAGATGAAGGACCATGGGACTTTGTTGACTCAAGTTGCTGATTCAATTAACAAAGCACGCTGTACAGCAGGACTTCCATTTATGGAGCCCATAACTTTTCTTATTGTTTAAGCCATCCGCATCGGGGTTTCTATTACTTGCAGCTGGAAGCATCCTCACTGATAAGCTATTCTTAAGAGAAATGACTCATGGGAAAACAATCCTCCCAGCTTCTGATTAACTCTGGCCTCCAGAGATAATTATCTGGGTCATCAGATACATAAAAAAACAGGGAGGTCATGAGATTAAAATTATAATAGTTACATTTAGGGAGAGGGTGGGGATAGTGACCAGGAGGGGGCCTGAGAGGGTCTTCTGGAATGCTTGTGATTTCTTGACCTGGGTGGTGGTTATATGAGTGCGTTGGCTTGAGGAGAAATTCACTGATCTGTGTACTTAGGATTTGTGTACTTTTCTGCATTTAAGTTATAACTTCAACAACAAAAAAAAGTTTATTTAAAAAATATTATATTGTAACCAGCCTTCCAAACAAGCTGTTTATATCTTGACTGGAAGGATATGAGTGACATATTGTGGTCATTTTATTGGGCAACCAAATTAAGCTGTAAGGATATGCTTTTTTTTTTTTTTTTAAGAAAGTTCCAGAAGTTCATTGTCAAGACCTCCTGTCACTAGTGTATAACCAGCCCTCTCTACTCTCAGCCAAAATGTTTCTTTTCCCCTTAATGATTTGAATCGGAGGGCCTCAAAGCCTTGCAAGCGAAGGATATCATTATTTTTAGAATTCAGCTACAACGGGTACTAAAAACCAAAGGGAAAACAACAGACGGGAGTCTGTCCGTGTAGGGCTTTGTCAAGCAACATTCTCAGAGACGTGTTTTACTTACGTGAGGGTCCACTCCGGGGACCCGCTGGGTTTGGAAGGATGTAGCCAGGAACCTCATGCAGCCTAGGTTACTGAGCCCTCTAGCTCCCGGAGGAAGAGATGCCACATCTTTAGTCAGTTGTTGGTGGGAAAATGATAAATGGATTTTGTGGACCAAATTATCAGGAGGAAGACTTGGCTCCGCAGGAGGAAAACCAGCCAAGGGAAGTTACCATAAAGCCGGTTGGAGAGTGGCCACATGGGTCCACAGAACCGGAAGCTCCCAAGAAGGCGGTGGAGGCATCTTGATGTTCCACCTAAGTCTTCAAGGTGCTCTCACATCAACTGTGTCCTCGTTACAACCTGGTGAGGTCGGTAAGTTAGATATGATCATGAGAGACAGGTTTTAGGGTCAGACCTGGGCTTGGATACTGGCTGCCTTACTAGCAGAGTGGTGTTAGGTTGTTTACTTAGCCCGTGTGAGACGTTTCACAACGTATGGAGACATCTTTGATTGTCACAACTGGAGAAGTGCCATGAGTATCTAGTGGGTCAAGGCCAGGTTTGCTGCTAAACATCCTACAATGCACCGGAAGCCCCCAGCCCACTGCATTCCCTCCCCCCCCCCCCCCGCCAAAAGAATTATTCAACCCAAAATGTCAGTGGTGCCGCTATTGAGACACCCTGGGCCCTATCTGTTTCTCAGTCTCTTCACCTGTAAAAGGGGGATATTTTAAATGACAGGTGGTATTGGGTGGTCTGTTCCACGCTCTGCTCTAGGAGCTGTCCCTTAGGGATGCACATCTCTCCAGACCTGGGTCTCTGTGGGCTGGCTGCCACCTTCCACAGTCCCCACTCAGTTCCACGATGTTTGTCCCTAGCACAGCGTTTTGCTTGGTGTGATTCTGTCTGTCCCTTTGCCACAGCTGAGTGGATCAGGGGTGGACACTGGATCCTCACCGAAGCAGTAAGGAGTCTTTCCCCGGGGAGCTTCCTCATTTGTGTAGAGAAATTCCGGGCTCAGTCTGGCTGGTGTCTTGAATGGAGAAGATACACACCTGAGAGTTGTGGGTGGTCATTTTCTCACACGGGGACGGAGCACAAAGACGACCAGCTTATAGAAAAAGAGAGCGTCACCTTTAGGGGAGGAAAAGCAAAGAGAGAGTTCTCAGAGCCTGTTCCCAGCTGCACCCGCCCTGGGGTTCTGTGGGTCATCTTTGCATCCTTGTAGGAAGGCTTTTTGCTTAAGCTGCCTTCAGGGACATGTTGCTTGTGCCCAAGGCGCACGTAACAACTACTGATATGTAAGAGCACCCAGCATGGTGCATTGGGATAGTAAGCCCGGAATAAGCGACAGTCACTATTATCCCCGTATTAGAGAGAAAGAAGGTGAGGCAGAGAGATTGGTTTGTCTTGTGTCACACAGTTCTTTAGTAGTAAACCTGACCTGGAATCCAGGCCTCCTGATGCCTCAACCTGAGTTCTGTCCTGTTTATAATTTTAATTGTGAAATAGAACTTTTGGGATCGTGCACAGGTAGGTAAGTACCTATGTACAGGTAGAGATAAGCCAAAATGAATCTTTTTTTAAAAAACAAACATATTTTTATTGATTTTTTACAGAGAGGAAGGGAGAGGTATAGAGAGTTAGAAACATCAATGAGAGAGAAACATCGATCAGCTGCCTTCTGCACACCCCCTACTGGGGATGTGCCCGCAACCAAGGTACATGCCCTTGACCGGAATCGAACCTGGGACCCTTCAGTCTGCAGGCCGATGCTCTATCCACTGAGCCAAACCAGTCAGGGCTCCAAAATGAATCTTGTCCATCACCCAGGACAAGAATTAGAAAACTGACCTCAGCCCTAGCCGGTTTGGCTCAGTGGATAGAGCGTTGGCTTTTGGACTGAAGGGTCCTGGGTTTGTTTCCAGTCAAGGGCACATGCTCAGGGCTGCAGGCTTGATCCCCAGCGGGGGGCATGCAAGAGGCGGCCAATCAATGATGCTCTCTTACCTCCCCCTCCCCCTCCCTCTCCCTTCCTCTCTGAAATAAATAAAACTATATTAAAAAAAGAAAAGAAAATTGGCTTCAGCTCAGAAGTTGTTCCTGCATGCCCTCTAGTTCCCAACACATCTCCCACTCTCCCTGCCAGAGGAAACTAACGTCCTGAAATAATTTTGTTGAAATAATTTTTTAAATTAAATTAAAAAAATTTCCCCTATACCCTCTTTTCCGTGTGAAATAATTTTTAAATAGTTTTTCCACCTACAGATGTACCCTGAACCACATGATTTAGTTTACTGTTTTGGAACTTTGTATAAATGAAATTGTACTATACATATTATTTTGCGACTTGTTCCTTTCAGTGCTGTATTTGTGAGGTTCATCCATGCTGTTAGGCATAGCTGTAGTTCGTTTACAATTTATCCAAGCTACTGATAGTGGGCATTCGGTTATTTCAGATCTTTGGCCAACAATATTACGATGAGCATCCTTGTTTGGACATCCCGGGGCATATGTGTAAGAATGTCTTCTGGGTTATACTTAGGTGTGGACCAGTGGTGTCTGCGACTGCCTTTGCCCCACATCCATGTCAGTTTGGGTTCTTTTCCATGCAGATGCCTGAGGCATTTACCCAAGAGAAATGAAAACTTCTGTTCACACAAAAACTTGTGCATTCCTGTAACCAAAAGGTGGAAACAGCCCAGATGTCCATCTGCTGATGAATGGATAAACAAAATGTGGTGTATTCAAATAATGAGATATTATTCAGTATAGAAAGGAACGAAACACTGATACATGCTACATTATGCTGAGAGAAGCCAGAGCAAAAAGTAATTCCATTTGCATGAAATGTCTGTAACAGGCAAATGCATAGACGCAGAAAGGAGATTCGTCGTTGTCAGGGGCTGGGAGAGACTAATGGGTACAAGGTTCCTTTTTTTTAAAAAAAAAAATTGTTTTTATTGATTTCAGAGAGGAAGGGAGAGGGAGAGAGAGACAGAAACATCAATGATGAGAGGAATCATTGACTGGCTGCCTCATGCACGCTCCCCCCCTCCCCCCACTCCCCACTGGGGATCAAGCCTGGAACACGGGCATGTGCCCTTGACCGGAACCAAACCTGGGACCCTTCAGTCCATAGGCCAAAGCTCCATGCACGAAGCCAAACTGGCTAGGGCTACAAGGTTCCTTTTCAAATGAAATTAACCAGAATAACATTGGTTAATAACATTGCGTAAGTTTCAGGAGTACAACGTTATAACACAACATCTGCATATCCTACTGTGTGCTCACCACCTGAAGTCTAGACTCTGTCACTATATATTTGACCCCTGGACCCTCTTCATCCTTCCCCAACCCCCCTTCCCTTTGGGACCCACCATGCTGTTATCTGTGTTTATGAGCTTGTTTATTTTTGTTCATTTGTTGCTTTTTGTTTTATATCCCACAAAACAATAGGGTTCTTGTCCTGTTCCATCTGATTTATTTCACTGAACTCATCCTTGATCCTTTCAAGGCTAGAGAGGGACTCTGGAGATGCAAATGTAGATCCTCTATCTTCATGGACTGTATGTACGTGGGGAGATACAGACAAAATAACTTCAGAACATAGTCATCAAACAGGTTGAGATGGAAGAGGTGGGCACCTTGGTGTGTGGGTGACTGGGGTTGCAGCTGAGATCTGGTGCCTGGGAAGGTCTTTCCCAGGAGGAGGCACCGTTTAGCGGGGCCCTGAAGGATGAACTGCTTGGTGCTGAAGGTGGCATTTATTGAGAAGGGGAAGCATGGAGGTGACATCAGCTCTGAGGGAGGAAATCGAGAATCCCCTCTGGGATACTGTGAAGACAGAACATATGCAAACACTGAAAAGCAACAACTCAAGGCTGAGTGGGGCTCGCGGAGAAGCGCTGGCTGCGGGAGCACACCAGGCCCTGCCTCTGGGAAGTCGGGACCTGTGTGGACTGCGCCCTCCCTGGAGGTTAGACCGTGTGCTGGCACCACACGCTGGCTCAGGGCCTGCCCGCCTGCTCACGCGTCTCCTTCCAGCGTTTATGGGACTTCTGCCACGTCCCAGGTCCTGTAAGAAGGCAAGAAGGGCCAGGAGAAGGGCGTGTCCTTTCTGAGCACCGGATGTGACAGCTTTAAATAGGCAAGAGCTCCCATGTGATGGCTGGGGTGGCCACAAGGAGAAACGTGGGCTTGCCAACCACGAAGAGTCCCAGATCTACTAGAAAAGCACCCACGCCCTGGCCGGTTTGGCTCAGTGGTTGGAGCATCGGCCTGCGGACGGAAGGGTCCCAGGTTTGATTTCGGTCAAGGGCACATGCCCGGGTTACGGGCTCGATCCCCAGTGGGGGGACTGCAGGAGGCAGCCAATCAATGATTCTCTCTCATCATTGATATTTCTCTCCCTCTCCCTCTCCCTTCCTCTCTGAAATCAATAAAAACATATTTTTAACAAGAAAAGAAAAGCACCCAGGCCTGTGACCAATACAGAGAGAGAAGCCGGCCCGACAACCTGGCTGGTGACAGATCAAGAAAGCCCGAGAGACCACTGGGCCTGCGGCCAGCACATTCCTCCTCACCCGGTGGGTCCATGGCATCAGCCAGAACCCCCCCCCCCCGCCCCCCTCCTCCCCGGTGATTCCAGGCCGCACCACTTGGCACATCTCGGTATTTTCTTCCATAGAGGTCTCTCCCCGCTGGCTCCCTGCCCAGTCAGTTGCCCACAGACTGGAAAACAACGGCGCGCTGCCTTCCCTGGGGACCTGGGCTTAAGGGATGGGCCCGGGGCAGGCTGGGCGGATGCTCTGTTGATTTTTTTTCCAAGTGCAGAGAATGTGACAGCCAATTCCTGTTGGAAATGGCTTTTGTTTTCTTTGGAGCGCAAAGCACTTTTCCTTTCTCGTGATTGTTCCAGAGCAGGTCATGCTTAGGATGGAGATGATTCGCTAACCTAATTGCATGCCTGCCAGCCCCGTGGTTCTTAACCTTTTGGGGCACAGATCCTATTGCAAGCCTGGTAAAAACGACAGACCCTCTCCGTAAACACACACACACACACACACACACACACACACCCCAAATTTAACATTTAACATCAGTCTTAGCACATTAAGATCCCCTGGGTTAAGTAGGGTGAATCCTTCTTACGCTCTGCCCACTGTCTCCCCCCTCCTGCTTTCTTTTCGGTCTGCATCTTAAACTTCCCTTTCTTTAGTGCTTCCCAGGGGCCAGCACTTCTTGCCTGGCTCCTGCCTGAATCAAGCCCACGTGTCCAGCCGCTGAGGCGCTGGGGCCTCGCTGGACTCGGGCTGCCTCTGGCTTGAAGGCTCCAGTCCAGCGGCGCTCCAGTTTTTCAGGCAGCAGAACACCCCAGTGGGATTCCAAAGCCCTGGCCTCATCCGTGCCTCGTTGTTACGAAGGGGCTGGGCAGCGAGAGTCTCGGCAGGTTCTGGAAGAGGGGGCACAGCTTTGGATGAGACGAGGGAGACAGGCGTCTGGCTTTGTGAAACTCCAGAAGCGAGTCACTTTGCCAAAATGCCAAAAATAAAAAGGACTGTCTAGACACTGACATGTTGGAAGTTCTACAACGAAGAGAGACCATCCTGGAGAACACGGCTTTATGCTTAAATGGTGACACAAAGGTTCATTTACTTAACAAACGTACTAGGTGCCGGCCATGGGCCGGGCAGTGTCCCGGGTCCTTGGGGCCCAGGGCAAGTAAGAAGGACAGAGCAGAGGCAGAGACAGGTCCGAGGACGACCCTGAGAGTGGGTGCAGTGATAGATGTGACGGTGGTGGGGACATGGTCAGAGGAGACACCTCTCTGGGAAGAGGGCATTGGAGCGGACGCCTGGACTTTGAAGAGGAAGCGGCCATTGAGGGAGGAGCGCCCCAGGTGGAGGGAGCGGCGGCAAAGGCCCGAGGCTGGAACAAATGGGCCTGTTGGAGGAAAAGAGAAACACGTGCGGCTGGCCCGGAGTCAGGGCCGGGGAGGTGGGAGCTGCGATGGCAGAGGTCGGCAGAAGATAGATCACGCGGGGCGTGGCAGGAAGGAGCGGAGAGCGTAGACAGAGCAGGTGTCTGATGGGATCTGGTCCGCGTTGTTGGAACCGGGCCCCGTGGAGAGAAGGGTCTTCTGGGAGAGCAAGAGCGGAAGTCGGCGCTGGTGCCAGGCTGGTGGGGGTCCAGGTGAGTGGGCGATGCTGGCTGGGACCTCTTGGAGGTGGTGCAGATGGAGAGACAGGGACCATTTGGTGCATAATACGAATGCACCGAGGTGGGGGCCCCGGGGAAACTGCCCCTTGGTACATTTTGGAAGCCCAAGTTGCGGTGTTCCTGCCAGCCCCAGGGTTCCTGTTTGTGCCCTTCCAGGAACAAAACAATAACAAAGGCACACATCCTTCCGAGAGAAAGTTGCTTGGCTGTTCTTGCCTCTGCAGGAGGTCAATCTCCTTGGCAGGCAGGAGGGGGGAGGAAGGGCTGCTATGTATTAAGTGCCAACTGCATACCCTGATCTCAATAACCTTGCAAGGCTCATGTTAATGTTCTTAGCCTTTTTTTTTTTTCTTTTTCTTTCTTGAGATGAGGAAACGGAAGTTCAGAGAGATTAGGTAAATTGCCCAAGGTCACAGAGCTAGCAAGGGACAGAGCTTGGATCCAATTCTGATCCAATTCTTTCCCCATCGTCCCTGGCTGGGAGACCAGGTGAGCACATTGAGGAGGCTGTAGGACCCTAGGCTCCAGGTTTTAGCTCCACTGGGGATCCACTGACTTTTCCAGGCCATGGGGGCGAGGGGGGGGGGTGTATGCTGAGGCCAGTGATGTCCAAGAATAATGATTTAAGACATTGCTTAATGGTCAGAAGATGTAATGATCCCAGAGAATCGAATGGAGAAAGGAGTTTGGGTCTTAGAGAAACAGGCTCATTAGCGAAAATCAGTTAGGGTGAAAGCAATTAGGACTAACTGAAAGACAGAATGTATGCCATCTGGTTTTTTGTTTTGTTTTGATCCTCACCTGAGGATATTTTTTCCATTGATTTTCAGAGAGTGGAAGGGAAGTGGGGGAGAGAGAGAGAGGAGACATTGATTGGTTGCCTCCTGCACGTGCCCCAACCAGGGCAGGGAACATGCAACCCAGGTTCATGCCCTTGACTAGGAATCAAACCAGTGGCCCTTTGGTGCACGGGGTCGGTGCTCTAACCACTGAGCTGCCGGCCAGGGCATATGCTATCTGTTTTGACTCTTTTGAACTGAGAGACTGATCGTAGCTACCCGTGTGTCATGGAGGTGCACAAAAACCCTAATGACAAAGAAATTCTGTGCTGCCCTAGCCGGTTTGGCTCAGTGGATAGAGTGTTGGCCTGCAGACTGAAAGGTCCCAGGTTCAATTCTGGTCAAAGGCACATGCCTGGCTTGCGGGCTTGATCCCTAGAGTGGGGCGTGCAGGAGGCAGCTGATCAATTATTCTCTCTCATCATTGACGTTTCTATCTCTCCCTCTCCCTTCCTCTCTGAAATATATATATATTTCTGTGCTGTTAAGTTCTACCCCTGCTGCGCTGTGGTTAGTTGCTTGGTAAGAGGGCTCCACTGTTTCTAGCAAAGTCCCTGGCCTGTCCCTCCAGCAGCCTCAGACCCAGGACTCCAGGTCTCAGGCCTTTCAGAGCAACTGAGTAGGGAGTGGGTCTTGCAGGGTCCACCTGTCCTGGCTGCCAGGATGGTCTCAGCAATGTTCCCAGCAGCCACAGGTAGGAAAAGCAGCCCGTCACACCCAGGGCTACACCCAGGGCTACAGCGAGGACCCTGACCGTGTGCTTCTCTTTGGACTGCAAGCTCCACGCAGGGAGGACTGTGTCTTTTCTCTCTCTCATTATCACGTCTGCTGTGCTTGAATAAATGAACTGAGGTGGACTGACAGATCTTGCCCTTGTCCTCCATGAGGTGGCATTTCAGATGGCGTTAAAGGCCCACCCAGGGGAAACCGAGGCATTGAGAACAATACATTTCGGGATCAGTAGATCCGGCTTCCAGAGCAGAGAGTGAAGCCTGGGTTTCCTCAGCTGCGGAATGAGGTGACGAGGCACCATGCAGAAGGCTGTGGGATGCCATGAGAGGACGCACATAGTTGCTTAGCAGAAAGCCTGGCTCGTAGCAACCCTCAGAGCGAGACCTTGCGCTTCTATAACCACCACCAGTGCTGTGCGTGGTGCGAGGTATTTCAATGCGGACTTGCAAATATTTTTTACTGTGACTTGAACTACGGCCCAATAATGTGAATTATTCGTGTGTGTACCCTTAGAAATAACTGAGATGCAAGTTTTATGAAATAAATACCCTTAGTATATGTGCCGAACTCTTTTTTTTAAAGTGTTGCAGGAATTTTGGGGGGTGATGAGCAGGTTCTATATTTTGATTAGGGTGGTGGTAGCCTGGGGGATCTTTGTCAAAAATCATTGAACTCCACACAAAAATCGTGCATTTATTGCATGGAGGTGTTATCAGAGGCCACCTGGAAAGGCAAGAGAGAAAAACTCTGGAGTTTTAGGAGCCCTCTTTTTCCAGCTCTTATCAACAGAAAGAGGCTACAATGTCACTGTCAGGATCGAGTGTCTAGACGTGTTAAAGCAGGCTGAAGAGCAGGGGTGGGGAACCTTTTTTCAGCCAAGGGCCATTTGGATATTTATAACATCATTTGAGGGCCATACAAAATTATCAACTTGAAAATTAGCCTGCTCTATTTGGTCAAACATTGAATTAACTCACCCCTGATGCCTTGGCAGGGCCAGACCAAATGATTTCCTGAGCCTTATACGGCCTGTGGACCAGACATCCCCTATCCCTGCTGTAGAGCACAGGTACCTACGATCCTGTTTATATAGATACTAGAGGACTGGTGCACAAATTCGTGCACGGGTGGAGTCTGGCCGGCCTGCCCAGATGGGGTCTGATCGGGGCCAGGAGGGCAGGGGGAGGGGACATGGGAGGTTGGCTGGCTGGCCCTGCCCCTGATCGGGGTTGGGGGTGCTGATGGGGCAGGGCCGGCTGGGGGGAGGGGCCGCGGGAGGTTGGGGGTGCCAATTGGGGCTCTGATCAGGCCGGTTGGCCTTCACAGTACATGTCACACTGACCAGTCATTCTGGTCAGTCCGGTTGCTTGGCTTTTATATGTATAGATTACATGTGATTGTCCATAACAAGTCCAAGTCTGGAAGGGTTCTCACCAACCTGCCAATAATAACCTTCAGGGAAAGGAAATTTCACTGTCTATTATTAGGTTATTTTTGACAATTGTATGCCCTTTGATTAAAAAAGAGATATTTTTTAAATCCATTTTTAAACAGGTGATACATTCACATGGAAAATCTCTCCTCCATTCCAGTCCTCATCTAGAGAGACACCCACTCCCTGTGCTCTAGGTGAGTAATGTTCCTAATTGCTTATGCATTCTTGCAGAATTTGCTTATGCACATATAAGTAGGTTGGTATAGAAATTCTCAATACAACTTCTTGGAGCTCTAGGAAGGAAGTTAGAACTCAGACTCAATGACTAGATATAAGAGCGCTGAGGATTTCCTGTGATCCATTCCATCTATAGGTGGCTGCTGGGCCTGAGGAACAGCGCCCCAAAGGGGAGAGGGCTTTCAAACATCGTACATGCAAACCAATAACTGACAAGTGCTCATTACAGAAAGGGCCAAGAAATGCAATAACAAGGAAAAATCACCCCAAATCTTCCCAGCGCAAAATAACAATAATGAACATTCATTGAACATTTTTTCTGGATCAGTGATGGCCAATAGAAGTTTCTTCGATAATGGAAATGCAATTTCTGTCCTATCACAGTAACCACTCCCTACCTACGCCTGCTGAGTGCTTAAAATGTGGCTGGTGCAATCAAGGCCCTGAATTGTTTCTTTTATTTTAATTTTAACTTAAGTATAGATGTGTGCCTGGCACCTGCTATAATGGGCAAGGCAGCTCTCGCCCCTTTTCAATGGGTATATATGAGTGGAAGGACGTAGAGAGAGGCTGGGGATATAGGCCAATTGGGTACTACCTACCTAGAGCCTCATAAGTGTGATTACTAATTAGCCTAGGAATTCTACTTCTAGGAATTATCCTAAAGAAACAGTTACAAATTTTCTCAGAATCTAGTTCCGAGAGTGTTTGTGAACACGAAAAACTGGAACGCTGTAGGGAAATATTTATTGACGTGGGGATACGCTCACAACTGTCTCTTCAGTGAAAGCCAGTTTACAAAGCAGGCTGATTTCATTAAATCAAAAAAAGAAATCGTCTAAAATTACAGATTTCCAACTGCTCAGTACATGGCAGGCGCTCCCCGACTCTGTGTGACATGAATGAGTGCATGTTAATAACAGCACCGGGGGGTGAGATTATGAGTGATTTTATGTTCTCTTCTGCTCCCTTGTTTGTTTTCTAACTTCTCATTGTGAACACATATACCTTTGTAATAAGGGAAAAAACAACATGTATTGGAAACAGCAGTAGAGTCACTGGGTCGTACTGTGTTAGAGCTGGAAGGAACTTCGGTGACAAAGGCACACATGGCTAGTGAATGGCAGAAACCCAGATTTCCCAACTACACACAAACATCGCCCGGAGCCAAAGGGAAAGGATGGCTGGACTGCCTCCTGTTCTGGAGTCCCCTGGCCAGGACCGGCTCTCAGTGTGGCAATTCAGGAGCGCATGTGGAGAGGAAAAAACAAAAGGGCTTAAAGCTCCTCAACGGGATGCAAAACATCGAGGGAGATCTCACTAACCATGGGCGTCGTAACCTTTGCTGAAGCAGGGCCTGCCGCCCCCAAATCGCCCTCCGTGATGACTCCTGCAGGGACACCACGCTCTGTCCCTTGCAGGGGGAAGGAAGTCTCCTGGTTGTCTCTGTGTTTTGGCTCTTCTTCAAAGCCTGTTCTTTTTCAGAATTCTTAACTGAATCCCCAAGTCGCTACCTTAGCTGTCCTTTCTTTTTATTCAGCCTTTGGGTTGATGTACAACACAGGAACTTTACGATAGCTCTGAGTCCTCTGACTCCGTTTATTTAATCACATTTTTTGGAGCACTGGTGGATACAGAAACGTACAGAGAGATACTTATAAAAAAAATGAGAACGTATACCCACAAAAAGACTGGACTCGTACAGCTGTAGTCACAGCCGTCCCAACTGGTAACAACCCAAATGCCCATCAACAGGAGGACGGGTGAACAAGCCATGGCACACGCATTCAAGGGAATACCGCTCAGCCATACAAAGCCATTCTGCAATACTGGTATTCACAACAGCATGGGTGAACCTCGTATACATTATACTCAATGGAAGAAGCCAGAAAAAAAAAAAAAGAGTGCAAACTGTGCCATTCCATTTACATGAAGTTTTAGAACAGGAAAAATTAACAGAAGGTGAAAAAAATCAGGACAGTTGTCGTCTCTGGGTAGGGGTAGGTGGGTGGAGGGCACTGGATGAGAAGGGACAGAGAAGAGTGGCAGATGGACATGCTCTACATTGTAAAGGGCTGTGTGTTACCCAGCTGTACCCGCTTGTTAAAATTGTATATCCTACGATTTGCAGGTTTTAATACCTGCAACTTTTATCTAAAGAAAGGGGAGGTATAAGAAAATAGTAATGACATAGAGTAGGAGTGGAAAGTGGGTAGAGGTATAGGTAAAACAAGAATGGCAGAATAGCCTAGCTGCTGTGGCTCAGTGATTGAGCGTTGACCTATCAATCAGGAGGTCATGGTTAGATTCTTGGCCAGGGCATGTGCCCAGGTTGCAGGTTCAATTCCTGGCCAGGGCATGTGCCTGGGTTGAGTAGGGGACGTGCAGGAGGCAGCCAATCAACGATTCTCTCTCATCATTGATGTTTCTATCTTTCCCTCTCCCTTCCTTTCTGAAATCAGTAAAAATATATTTTAAAAACAACATCGACAAAAAACATTAAAAAAAAAGCATGGCAGAATGTTCATAATTGTTGAAACTGGGAGGTGAGCATGTTATTCTCCTTACTTTGTATATGTTTGAAACGTTCCACAATAAAAAGTTAAAAAGAAATCAAACTTATCTGTCTATATTGTAGCCAGGGTCCCAGCCAAAAATTTGAGGAGCGTCTAATAAAGAGACTATTTATGAAGGTGCATTTAATGTGGAGAAACCAAAGGTTGTGAATAAAGACTTCCTTCCAAAGAGTGCAACATGGAAAATGTGAGTGAGAAAGGTGGTGGGGAGAAAGAGTTAACTCTACTGGGGAAATCTGGGACCTCAGGCAGGTGATTAAGGTCAACAATAACAGCCATAAATCATGCTGATAGTCTTGTCCTTGACCTGATGTGATAAGAATGGCACCTGGACTATGTGATCTGTCTCCCCACAATCCATAACCTCAGCCTCATCGTGAGAAAAACATTAGCCAAGTTTCAATAGAGGGCGTCCTGCAGGGTACCTGACCGTCCTCCTCAAAACTGTCAAGGTTGTGCATCAAAGGACACAATCAACTGAGTGACAAGGCCAGCGATAGGATGGGAGAATCATATATCGACAAGGAGTTGGTTTATAGAATATATAAAGAATTCTTACGATTCAACGAAAACCTGATTAAAATATAGACAAAATACTTGAATCGATTTCCCCAAAGAAAATATGCACATAGCCAATCAGCACATGAAAAGTTAACATCACTAATCATCAGGGAAATGCAAATCAAACCACAATAATATACCTGCACACCCATTAGGATGGTTACTATTTAAAAAATTACAAATGTTAACAAGGAGGTGGAGAAATTGGAACCCTTGTGCACTGTTGGTGGAAATATAAAATGGTACAGCTGCTAGGGAAAACACTCTGGTGGTTCCTCAATTACCATCTGATCCACCAATTCCATTTCTCAGCATGTACCCAAAAGAATTAAAAGAAAGGTCTCTAAGAGATGTTTTCATACTTACGTTCACAACAGCCAAAAGGTGGGAGGAATCCAAGTGTCTGTCAATGGATGAATGGGTAAACAAAATGTGGAATATGCATACAGTGTCCATGGGTGAAACTTGAGGACGTTATGTTAATTGAAGTAAGCCAGTCCCAGAAAGACACATACTGTATGATTCCACTTAGATAGCTAAAGTAGTCATATTCATAGAAGCAGAAAGTAGAACAGTGGTTACCAGGGGCCGGGGAGAGGGGAAAAAGAAGAGTTTTTTAATGAGTGTAGAATTTCACTTTTGCAAGATGAAAATGCTCTGGAGATCTGTTACGCAATCATGTGAGCGTACTTAGACCACTACTGACTGTACACTTGAGAAGGATTAAGATGGTAAATTTCATCATGCATATTGTACCACAATTTATAAAAACTGTCAAGATCATCAAAAAGAAAGAAAGTCTGAGAAACTGTCACAGACAGAGGAGCCTAAGAAGGCATGATGACTACATGTAATGTGTGGTCCCTGGATGAGGTCCTAGAACACAAAAAGGACATCAGGTCAATGAAGGAAAACTGATTAAACGATGGACTGTAGTTGTAATGATATATAGCTCTGGTGCATTAGTTGTAACAAAAGTACCACACGAATATATGGGAGCCTGGGCTTGGATATATGGCAACTCTCTGTATTTGTTTTTGTTGTTGTTGTCACTGAACCTTTGGACCACCATCATCCATTTTGCCCACTCCCTACTTCTGACAACTACCATCTATTCTCTGTTTCTATGAGTTTGGTTTTTGTTTGTGTCTTTTTTTCTTTTTTTTTTAGATCCTACTTATGTGTGAGATCATACATTATTTGTCTTTCCATTTTCACGAAGAAATAGAAAATCTGAATAGACTGATTTTACTAGTTAAGGACATCGAATCAGTAATCAGAAACCTCCCGACAAACAAAAGTGCAGGACCAGATGGCTTCACTGGTGAATTCTTCCAAACATTCAAAGAAGAATTAATACCAATCCTTCTCAAACTCTTCCAAAAAAATAGGAGAGGAGGGAACACTTCCAAACTCATTTTACGAGGCCAGCTTCACCCTGATATCGAAACCAGACACGGACACCACAAGAAAAGAAAAGCACAGGTCAATATCCACGATGAACATAGATATTAACAAACAAAACATTAGCAAACTGAATCCAACAGTACATTGAAAGGATCATATATCATGATCAAATGGGATTTATTCCAGGGATGCAAGGATGGTTCAACATATGCAAATCAATCAATGTAATACATCACATTAACAAAATGAAGGATAAGTCATACGATCACCTCAATATATGCAGAAAAAAACATCTGACAAAATTCTCCATACATTTATGATAAAAAACTCTCAACAAAGTGAGTGTAGAAGGAACGTACCTCAACATAATAAAGGCCATATATGACAGGTCCAGTGCTAACATCCTACTCAATGGTAAAAAGCTAAAAGCTTTTCCTCTAAGACCAGGAATAAGATAAGGATAGTCACTCTTTCCATTTTGATTCTAGCCAGAGCAATTAGAAAACTCTCTATTTCCTTCATAATTCTTCTGTAAATCTAAAACCATTCTACAAAATTAAGTCCATTAAAAAAAAAATAATAACCTGGGCCCTACCCTCAAGGAATGTAGTGGCTAGGAGTGTGAACTCTGAGTTGGTCAACTGGGTTCAAACCCCGATTCCACCATGACCTGGCAGTGGGCCCTTGAGGGAGTGAAGCAACCTCTTGAAGGGACAGTTGCTTCTTCAGCCAAGTGGGGGGGGGGGGGGGGAGGGTAGTACTAGGACCTACCTCATGGGGGTGCTGTGGAGACTAAATTAGAGACCCCATAGAAGTGCTCGGCACCACCAGGGCTGGTTGTAGAGGCTGCTCTTCCTGTGAGAGTTAGAAATCAAGGCAGTGATAATGCAGTGGTTGAGAGCATGCATGTCAGGCATTCTGGGTTCAAATCCTGCTTCTTCCAGTGTCACTTATAAAGTGGTGGGTCAGGCACTTGGACTGAGCCTGAGTTTCCTTAACTGTAAAGTGGGATGATTAACGCCCAGCCAGTAGGGTGGTTGGGAGGATTGGATGAGGGCAGTGCGTGCCAAGGGTAAGCATTTGATGGGTCGGTTGGGAGCTGTGGGAGGAGAGTAGATGTTTAGTAAGAGCCCAGGGGAGGAGCAGATAAAACTGCCTGGGTGGCCACGAAGGCTTCCCCAAGGAGGCTGCAGAAAGGGGCCTCTCTGGCGTCTGGGCTGAGGAGCCCCGAGGTCCTGCAGGACCTGCTCCTCCACCCTGTGAGGTCCTCCCAGGTCTCCAGTTCTGGAACAAAGCTGTTCTCCATCTGAACTCCGATTAGGCCCTGATCTCCGTGGCTTTGCCCGCCTTGGCTGCCTGTCACGTTCACTTCCACCCCAGGGCTTTCATCCTGCCCCGAGTGTCCCTGAGTGTGAGGTTCTAGGACGTGGGGCCCGGCCTCTCTCGTCCTCAGTTCCCACGATCCTGAGCACTGTGTCTGGCACACGCGGCTTCTTAGTCCCTGGCTGCTGATCACAATAAAATGATTGGCACGCTCACTTCTGGCCTTGATGATGTCAAGGTGCCGTGAAACACCGGCCCACCCTCCGCCTCTCTCTGGACTGCCTCACACCCCCAATTCTATGACTAGAGCTTCCTTGCTTCGGCTTCAGCCAAATTGGGATCTTGTACCTCATAAAAATGCAACATTCTGACTCAGAGGCCTTGCAGCAGGCAACAACAGAAGGACACTCAAAAGGGTTCAACTGAAAAATAAAACAAGGCAGTTAGGGACAGGACTATCTACAGCGACGCGGGCAGGATGGCAGGACCCAGCAGGGGTGGCGAGGTGCCCTGGGACTGGGACAGCCGGCAGCTCGTAGCAGCACCTCCGGGCGGAAGGGCCAAAGGGAGCCCAGCCAGAGCTCAGCTGGGGAGGAGCCTCCTTGAGGGGGACGGAGGCTGTAGAGATGCAGCCACAGCCATGTGGGGCGAGGCTGCAGGGGGAGGGGGGGGTGAACTATTTCCATGCTGCCTCCTCTTGCCCTCAGTTCTCCTGGCAGGTCCCCCACTGGCCAAACCCAACCGAAGCAGGAGGATGAAGGGGCCTGGTGATGCGGTCTTCAGGGGTCAGCCTTCTGGGGACAGAGAGAGAAAAATGGATCTGGGCTGGGGGTAGAGGAGGAAACCGTACAATTCAGGGTAAATAAAGGCATCAGATTCTTTAAGATGAAGGAGAGGAGAAGGGGCCGAGGAGCCAGGGTCCTGAAGAATCAGAAAGAAAAGAGCATCATTGACTGGGGAGATAGGTATTCCTCCCAATCACAGAACACCTGGCCAGTTTCCAGGGGTGGCTCTGGAGTTTCCATAGGGGCGGCAATCGGAGGATGGAAAACCACCGATGCGTAGCAAGCACGAGGGCTTTACGTAGACTTGAGTGGCCAGAGGTGCTGCTGCTGAGGATTATGGGGCATTCAGTCTCTGCCACCTGAGCGGTCCCTCCGGCTCCTGAGCAAAGCTGTGTCATCGCAGGACTTCTGGAGCCTCAGGGGTCCTCACGTGCGCCGTGGTCCTGAGTTTTGGGAGATGTGACCTGTGACCTGGGAGGTGGCCTTGACCACAGGAACCCCCTCACCCGCCTCCCTTGGGACTCGTGGGCCATGCTTTGTGGGAACTGCATGGATTTGGTAGGTTGCATTTAAGCCTGGGTTTGGGAAGGAGGAGGAAAATGGGATCTGCGGCTAAGGCCACATGAGGAGTGCTAGGCAGTACGCAGGCCGAAGAGAGTCCCGGCGGCAAGGGCCAGGGATCAGAGCGGCCCGGACCTCGGTCGCAGGTTCTCCGGCCCTGGTCGGGGTGTGTGCAGGAGGCAACCAATCGATGTGTCTCTCTCACATCAATGTTTCTCTCTGTCTCTCCCTCTAAAAATCAATGGAAAAATATCCTCAGCTGAAGATTAACAAAATAAATAAATTGCCCTCCTCTCATTTCTCCCCCTCCCCAACACCTAGTAGGCTCTGAATTCTAAATAGGAGAGCGTGAATGAATAAATGAGTGAGTGAACGAATGATATGGTGCAGATTACAAGTACATGAGGTGACAGTGAAATCCACTCCTTCTATCTTCCATCAGTCTGCTTTGCAGACTCCCTTATCCATCTCTTCCTGTCTGTCTGTGAGTTTTGAAGTGAGTTTATTTCCTCATTTATGGTTTTTTTTTTAGAAGCAGCTCATAGAACAAACCGGGAGGCCTCACATAAGGAAGTGGTTTAAAAACACAGGCTCAGGCTAGACACTGAGGTTCAAATCCGGGTTTTATTGTTTTCTAGGTCAGTGGGCATGTTGCGTTTCCTCTCTGTGCCTCAGTTTCCCCATCTGCCCAAGGGGGATCATGAAAGAACCATGGTCACAGGGTTGCTGAGTTGTTACCTGCAAGGTGCCTAGGACAGTGCCTGGCACTGGGTAATTGCCATGCAAGTGTTTGCTGTCCTCGAGAACTTGCTCTGAGCTGGGCTTGCGTCAGGCAATCACAGAGAACATCCTCTGTGAATGGCCGCAGCAGGACGCCGATCTTAATCACACACTCATCGGGAGAGTCCTTGGAGCTGGAGGAGAAAGGTCTTTGTCCTCAGCAGGAGGCCGCGGGGGCTGTGGGCTGGCCTGGGGCCTGCAGAGTCTAGTAACCACTTTCATGGGAACTAGCAAGACCTTCTTCTCCTGCTGTTCTCATTCAGGGCTCCGTGATTGATTCTCTTGTTAGGGATCTCCGTGACCTCCTCCTCTTTGAAGCCCCTGCAGCTGGTGGCCTTTCCACTTCCTCTCACGGCTAATTGGAAGTCAGTGGGTTGGCTCTGGCAGGCAGATGGCGATACCCAGGCTTGGCTGGCATTGAAACGGTTTTATATTGAGTGAGTTCTGAAGGCTGGAGGGCCAGTGTGTTTGACTGGCATCCTCAGAGCCTTGATCGGATCTGTTGCTGCCGAAGTCAGCAGAGCTCCCAGCCCCTCTTATCCATCTACTTCGATAAGCATCATCAGCACGTGCACCTTGACGTCTATGACTGAGCAGTGTCTTGGGGGTGGGGTGTTCCACTCTAGGCCAGCGCCTGGGCATTTGGCTAATTCGGGGGCTCTGAGATGTTCTTAGCAACTTGGGGGATTTTGCACCCTAACTTTCTGGCCAGGCTGCCTCTCATCTGGAGGAAACAGCACAGGCCTCAACTCTTCCTGAGATCTTGGCAGAAGGATGCACTCACTTTGGGGGAGAAAAGGGGCAAGAGGTGCCACAGCCCAGCCCGAGGCCTGAGGAGGAGCCATTGAGATGGCACCAGCGGGCCGGGGTGGGACAAGGTGCAACTGCCACTTTCAGGGCTGACTGTGGGGTCACAAGGACCGTTCAAAGGTTCAGTAATGTTGGGGTTCCTAATAGCTGCCAGGAGGTGTTGTCAACTGAGACAGGTGTCACCCCCAGCACCTCCGACACAGTGTCAGCTTGGCATGTGGGTAATCAGCACCCATCTGACCGATATTCCTTCTGTTGACCATGAGGGAGCGATGACATCACAGTCTGTTCGTGAAGACCCTCAGGAGTTCCCTAGATATATATTTTTAAACCTTTTACTTTGAAATAATTTCAAATTTACAAAAAAGCTGCAAGCATAGTATTAAAAAATTCCAGAATACCCTTCACCCAGATTCACTGTTCACATTTCGCTGCATTTGCTCGCTCTCTATGTGTATGTGTATACGGGTGGGGCAAACGTAGGCTTACAGTTGTGAATATGCAAAACACAGAGTTTATTCTTGTATTACTATTTATTAATTATTGTTTTACTACTTGCATTACAACTGTAAACCTATGTTTGTCCCACCCTGTATATGTATATAGTATTGTATATATATATGTGTGTGTATCTATATTTGTGTATAAGTGTGTATATATATATATATATAGTCCCCAAAAAATGTATACACACACATTGAATAATTATAAAGGCAGTGTTTATTAAAATACATTTCATTTTCAAAATTGAGCTATCAGCTGTTAAAGTGTGTATACATTTTGGGGGGGGGACACCCTGTATATGTGTGTGTATATATATTCTGCTTGAAGGTAAGTTGTAGGTACATTTACCCCTTCATATTTGAGTGTGTACTAGTATTTTCTAAGGACAAATATGTTTGACTACATGACCACAATATAATTATAAAATTCAGAAAGGTTAACATTGATTCAGTACTATTATCTAATCTGCGGTTCAGGTTTCAGTTTCAGCAGTTTTCCCCCCCATCCGGGATCTAATCCAGGATCAGCGTTACATGTTGTTGTCAAGTGTCGTGAGTCTTCTTTAATCTAGAATTATTCCTCCGTCTTCGTCTTCCATGTCCTTGGGAGATTTCTAAATGAAAATAAATCTGAAAGCATGCTTGTGGCTATGACTTCTCTAAAGGCCAGCTTAAAAAAAAAAATCCCTTTCAGTTCCTTGCCTTTGAAGCCTCTAGACAGGTGGGCTTGACAATCATCTATTTTGGTCATGCCTGGGCATTTCTGGCTCACCCATCTATGCTAGTCTCAAATGATCCTGGGATTAGCTCGTGGGCGCACAGTAGATGCTTAATAAGTACTTGCTGATTTGCCAGGAGAGAAAGTGAATTAATGACCCAATTAAATAACCCAAGTGACATTCCAAGAAGGTTTTGCTGATGTCAATGGAGAGACAAAGGTCCTCCAGACGTGAATACCAGGAGCGTTTTTCCAAGGACAGGAGGCAGGCTTGGACTTCTTCTTTTTTTAAATATGTTTTTATTGATTTTAGAGAGAAAGGAAGTTACAAATAAGAAGTATCTCCCACTTGGCATATGGATGCCAATATGCTGGGCTCCACAAAGTTTTGTAATCATTATTTTTAAAAAACAAAATCTGGCTCTACTTATTCTTGTCTCCCTTTTCAAAATGTTCTTTAGAAATAATTTTTTATTTTTCAAAATTATCTTTTATAATTTTATAGATCAAGGATGATAAAAATGGCCTGTAATTAGTTAGCATAAATAAAAAAAAGAGCAATTAAGGTCCTTTTTTTTTTTAAATGAAATGGTTTTTAAGGTGAATTATAGCCCCATTTTACAGATGAGGAAAGTGAGACACAAGGATATTTAATGACTTGTTCAAATTGATATGGGTAATACATGTCCCGCCTGGGGTGCTCAGTCGAGAGTTCTCACTGTTATTCCATGTTGCCTCTACCGACCTGCAATACCATTGAACAAAATGGATAAAATCTATTATGAATGACACCCATGCTGACCATATTCTACCACAAAGTATCAGATTCTGAGAATTAATTATACCATCCAATTGAAGCCTTGACTATATAGCAAATACATTAATTTGCATGATAATAAATAAAATGCTCAAATCAGTATATTTCTCAGCCTCAGTTCTCAGTGTCTTATGTTCAGATGAAGAAATTTAGGATCATGTTAATTGATGATTTTTCACTCTGAAATCCAGACGTCTGTTAGAATTTCCATTTATTTATTTTTTATTTATTTATTTTTATTAAATCTTTATTGTTCAGATTATTACATTTGTTCCTCTTTTTTCCCCCCATAACTCCCCTCCTCCCAGTTCCTGCCCCACACTCCGCCCTCACTCCCCACCCACTGTCCTCATCCATAGGTGCACGATTTTTGTCCAGTCTCTTCCCGCATCTCCCACACCCCTTTCCCCCCCAAGAATAGTCAGTCCATTCCCTTTCTATGTCCCTGATTCTATTATAATCACCAGTTCATTCTGTTCATCAGATTATTTATTCACTTGATTCTTAGATTCACTTGTTGATAGATGCATATTTGTTGTTCATAATTTGTATCTTTACCTTTCTCTTCTTCCTCCTCTTCTTAAAGGATACCTTTCAGCATTTCATATAATACTGGTTTGGTGGTGATGAACTCCTTTAGCTTTTCTTTATCTGTGAAGCTCTTTATCTGACCTTCAATTCTGAATTATAGCTTTGCTGGATAAAGTAATCTTGGTTGTAGGTTCTTGGTATTCATCACTTTGAATATTTCTTGCCACTCCCTTCTGGCCTGCAAAGTTTCTGTTGAGAAATCAGCTGACAGTCGTATGGGTATTCCCTTGTAGGTAACTGACTGTCTTTCTCTTGCTGTTTTTAAGATTCTCTCTTTATCTTTTGCTCTTGGCATTTTAATTATGATGTGTCTTGGTGTGGTCCTCTTTGGATTCCTTTTGTTTGGGGTTCTCCGTGCTTCTTGGACCTGTAATTCCATTTCTTTCACCAGGTGGGGGAAGTTTTCTGTCATTATTTCTTCAAATAGGTTTTCAATATCTTGCTCTCTCTCATCTTCTGGCACCCCTATAATTCTGATGTTGGTACGCTTGAAGCTGTCCCAGAGGCTCCTTATACTATCCTCGCATTTTTGGATTCTCTTTTCATTTTGCTTTTCCGGTTGGGTGTTTTTTGCTTCCTCACATTTCAAATCATTGACTTGATTCTTGCGCTCCTCTGGTCTGCTGTCGGGAGTCTGTATAATATTCGTTATTTCAGTCCATGTATGCTTAATTTCTAGGTGGTTCCCCAATATAAGATCGAGGGTCTCATTAGTTTTCTTGTAGATCTCATTAAGTTTATCGGCGGCTTCTAAACAGTTCTTGAGAGACCTTAAAAGTGTGGTTCTGAACTCTATATCCTCCATGGACAATTTTGTCCTGTTCCTTTGTCTCCGCATTTTGTTATGCTTCCTTGGTGCACCCCCTAGTGGTCTTTGTTCGCAGTCTTATAGTTAAATCTTGATTGTTGTAGCTAATTCCAGGGAGGGTTTGACCTCCAGGCCAAGTGGCTATGAGAATCAGCTGTGTCTGCAGTGAGAGAACTTCTGTCCTCTAGGGAGGTGCTAATCTAGCCTTTGCCTGAGGCTATCCGGCAAATGCCTCTGTGCAGGGCTTGGGCGGGGCAGGTCACACAGGATCAACAGGGTGGGCCAGAGAGAGCAGTTATGGCGGCTCTCAGTCCTGTCCCCAGGGGCTCTGCCTCTCTGAGTCCCAGCAACGGCTGCAAAGCTCGGAGAGAAAGCTGCACTCGCTCTGACCGAAGCCAGACAGTCCCGCTTCTCCCGTTTGAGTCTGGGTCCCTAAAGACTCGCCTGTATCTGGAGCTCAGAGTCTGCGACTCCCTCCCGATTGAAAATGCCAACCGCGCCCTCCGCCGCCAGCCCGCTTCCCGCACTCCGCACCTCAGAATTTGACTTCAGCACTGCGCCTCCTCTGAGTGTCCGTATGCGTTTCTCTTTCCTTCTAGTTGTAGGACTTCCACTCAGCCAGCGTTCCTGTGGTTCTGGGTGATGTCCCTTCCGTCTTTTAGTTTCACTTTTGAAGTAGTTGTTCAAAGCAGCAAACTCCGGCGTTAACCTATGCCGCCATCTTGGTTCTCCCTAGAATTTCCATTTATAATCCTGCTAAATGAACTGTGCCAAGAACTCACCCAAGTCCCACATTTGGCTGTTATTAGTGTTACCAGTAAGCTTTTCATTTTTGTGTATGAAAAAGTGTCTTGCCATCATCAAGGTATGCTGGGATTTCTTTTGGTGGCATGGGGATGGGACCAGGAAGATTTTAAGAGGTTTTTTTTTACTGATGCTCAGGGCTGGTACTAGGGTGAGGCAATGGCAACATTTAAGGAAGTTACCAAAAGTCACGGTAGTGCAGATAAATGCCATTTTAATGCAATCTGTTTTAAAAATAAAAATCATTGCAAATATTCCATGATGAACAAAACACCAACATTTTAAGTACAGGCAGGACCCCACAGGGCTGGGATCAGGAATCATGCAAGTACAGAGTCAGAGTCTGCCTTATTTTAAATTTCGTTTATTATACAATTTTTGCATTGACTTTTTTGGTAAAATATTATTTATCTTGCCCCAGCTGGTGTGGTTCAGTTGGTTGGGTGATGTCCTGTGCACCAGGAAGTTGCTGGTTTGATTCCTGGTCAGGGCTCATGACCGGTTTGCAGGCTCGAGCCCCGGTGGGGGCTGTGCAGGAGGCAGCTGATCAATGTTGTGCTCTCACATCCATGTTTCTCTCTCTCTTTAAAAATTAATAGACAATTCTTTAACATTAAAATTGCACTTGAGAAGAGTGCCTCTCTTGCTTCACGCTGGCCCTGTAGATCCGTAGGAATCTTCCCAAGGGTAAGCCAGAAAGAAGCTCCCATACCACCCACCCAGACATGTTTGGCTCTGGTGTGGGGAAAGGGTCTTCCCTGGCATCATTGCTGGGGGGAGGAAGCGTTTTCCAGCTCCCTCTCGTTTGACACGTTTACTTGATCTTGGGCAGATCCAGCCTGTGAGCCACTCTCCCAGGTGGTGGCGTGGAGTCGGCTGACCCTACAGAGCAATGGGGGAGGGTGTCTTTCTGCAGCCTCTCCACGTTCCCCGAGTGAAAAATAAGATTTCCGCAAGTCCTGATGGAGGCCGGAGAGACCGAAAGTGTACAGAGTGATACGTGTCCAGTTGAATCCCACTCTCTTTTGTGTAACCGGAATGTCCAAAATGCTCAACCGTTTCCCAGGTGACTTTTCCTCTAACATCTAAATGCGAGGCTTATGTGTCCCGGCATCGACCTTGGGCTGCTCCAGAGGCGGGGGAGGATGGTTTGCAAGGTCTCTGCCTCTTCTGCTCTGGTTTCGGCTGCGGCTGCTGCGGTTCTCTGTCCCTGCTGGGCCCCCGGCGGCGGCAGAGTGGTCCTCTCTGGGCACTGCTTTTCGCCCCATGCAGACATTCTCCCCCCATTGCCCCAGGCACCGGTAACAGGCTTTTTGTGAAACAGCCTTTTCCTGAAAGTTTGTGGGAAACGGAGAAGGGCTCTACGGCATAGGAGGGCAAGAAACAGTTTAAAATAAAATAAAGGCCGAAACCGGTTTGGCTCAGTGGATAGAACGTCGGCCTGCGCAATGAAAGGTCCCAGGTTCAATTCCGGTCAAGGGCATGTACCTGGGTTGCGGGCACATCCCCAGTAGGAGATGTGCAGGAGGCGGCTGATCGATGTTTCTGACTCTCTATCTCTCTCCCTTCCTCTCTGTAAAAAATCAAATTATATATATATATATATATATATATATATATATATATATATAAAAAATAAAAATAAAGACATTTTGGGGAAAAAAAACCATTGAGAATTCATAGCCAGCAGATCTGCACAATAAGAAATGCAGAAGGAAAGTTTTTTTTAGGGTGAAAGAAATTGATGCTAGAGGGAAACTTGGATCTTTAGGAAGAGTGAAGAGCATGAGAAATAGTAATTGTAAGAAATATTTTCCTCTTAATTTCTTTAATATATTTATGAATGTTTAAAGCAAAAGTATTTACATTGTACTGTCAGGTTTATAACTTACGTAGATATAACATAATACATATTTTTTACATGAAGCCTAAAGCCTAAATAGACTGTGAAATGTTAAGGATATGTATTATAATTTCTATAGTAACCATTTTTTAAAAAGTGCAAAGACCTATACCAAAAAACTAATCCTATATAATAAGAGCCTAATATGCAAATTGACCAAATGGCAGAATGACTGATGGAATGACTAGTTGCTATGATGTGCACTGACGACCAGGGGGCAGACGCTCAATGCAGGAGCTGCCCCCAGCCTGCAGGCCCCAGGCCAGCCAAGGCAGGTGCCAGCGGGGGCCCCTGATTGCCTTGCTGGTCACCTCCCTCTGTGGGAGGCAACCAATGGCGGCAGGGGGCAGGAGGCAAGACCGGCAAGTGGGCAGTGCCAGGCTGGCCAAGGCGGGTGCCAGCGGGGTTCCCTTGATTGCCCCGCGGGTCGCCCCATAGATCAGCCATGATTGCCGGCCAGGCCTAGGGACCCTACCCATGCATGAATTTCACACACCAGGTCTCTAGTAGATAAATAAAAGTAGATTTATAAAAGTATTCAATTAACCCAAAAGAAGGCAAGAGAGGAGGGACAGAAGAACAAAATAGAGAACAAACAGTAAAATTGTAGCTCTACATCCAGCCATATTAATAATTACATTAAAAGTTGATGGTCTAGCCTGGCCGGTGTTGCTCAGTGGTTGAGCATCAACCTACACACCAAGAGGTCACTGGTTTGATTCCTGGTCAGGGGACATGCCTGGGTTGTGGGCTTGATCCCTTGTGTGGGGCATGCAGGAGGCAGCTGATCAATGATTCTATCATCATTGATGTTTCTATCTCTCTCTCCCTCTCTGAAATCAATGAAAAAATACATATATATTAAAAAATTAACAGTCTGCCTTAGCTGGTGTGGCTTAATTGTTTGGAGCGTTGTCCTGTATACCAAAAGGTTGCAGGCTTGATTCCTGGTCAGGGCACATACCTAGGTTGCAGGTTTGATCCCCTGTTGGGGCACATGTGGAAGGCAGCCAATTGATGTCTCTCTCAATCAATGTTTCTCTCTCTCTCTTTTTCTCCCCCTTCCCCTCTTTCTAGAGTCAATGAGCATATCCCCAAGTGAGGATTAACAAAGTTAATGGTCTAACCAGAAATGTTTTAAATTTCTTGTGGGATGTAAAAAAAAAAAAAAAAATACAAGGTTAATCCTGCAAATCAAATGTCTATTAAGATTTTCTCTGATCGCCTTGTGAAAAAAACTTGTCAGGTTTCAGATTGGAAAATTATAATTCTGAGATTTGGGGGTTAATAAGGGATTTTTCTGCATTTATCCTCTTATTCATTTGCTCAGCAAATATTTGTTAGACCTCTATTATATATTATTTAGATTATTTAATGAAAGGTAATTTAGTAATTTGTGGATTAGGGATTAACTGGTCTGTTTATGCTTTCATTCATCAATAAGTTAATTTATTTAATGAAAAAAGTTAATAGTCTAAAACACTTGAATTAATTAATTTTCAGAATGGATAAAACAGCATGAATCAACTATACTCAGTCTATGAGAGACACACAAGAGAGATTGATAGGAAATGAATGGGAAAAGGACATATGCAAACAGTAAGCACAAGAAAACTGAAATGGTTCAATTACTATCAAGTGAAGTAGACTTCAAGAAGACTGTTATCAGAGATAAAAGGCAAATTTCACAATAATGAATATTATCAGGAAGGTATAATAATCCTATATAAATAAAGAGCTAATATGCTAATTAGACCAAACAGCTGAACGACCTTCTGAACAACCTTCCGGACAACCTTCCGGATGAAGCCGAGGCTGTAAGGGGCTACGAGGGCCGAGCTCTTTGTTTTTTTTGTTTTTTTGTTTTTATATTTTTTATTGATTAAGATA
Organism: Myotis nattereri; assembly: GCF_964212035.1. Classification (NCBI taxonomy): domain Eukaryota; kingdom Metazoa; phylum Chordata; class Mammalia; order Chiroptera; family Vespertilionidae; genus Myotis; species Myotis nattereri. Next base: position 14,647,014 of record NC_138090.1, read on the forward strand.
TTACGTATGTGTACCCTCTACCCCCCCCCCCCCCCGCTCATCCCCTCACCCCCCCGTTGTCCGTGTCCGTTGGTTAGACCTATATGCTTGCATATAAGTCCTTTGGTTGATCTTTCCCCCTTGCCCCCACCCTCCCCTACCTTCCCTCCAAGGCCCGACAGTCCAATCAATGCCTCTCCGTCTCTGGATCAGTCCTTGTTCATCAGTTTATGTTGTTCATTATATTCCACAAATAAGTGAGATCTTGTGGTATTTATCTGCTCTCCAGTTCCATCCATGCTGTGGCAAATGGTAAGAGTTCCTTTTTCTTCTTCCTCTTCTTAAAGAATACCTTTCAGCATTTCATATAATGCTGGTTTGGTGGTGATGAACTCCTTTAGCTTTTTCTTATCCGTGAAGCTCTTTATCTGACCTTCCATTCTGAATGATAGCTTTGCTGGATAAAGTAATCTTGGTTGCAGGTTCTTGCTATTCATCTCTTTGAATATTTCTTGCCACTCTCTTCTGGCCTGCATGGTTTCTGTTGAGAAATCAGCTGACAGTCGTATGGGTATTCCCTTGTAGGTAACTGACTGTCTTTCTCTTGCTGCTTTTAAGATTCTCTCTTTATCTTTTGCTCTTGGCATTTTAATTATGATGTGTCTTGGTGTGGTCCTCTTTGGATTCCTTTTGTTTGGGGTTCTCTGCGCTTCCTGGACTTGTAGGTCCATTTCTTTCACCAGGTGGGGGAAGTTTTCTGTCATTATTTCTTCAAAAAGGTTTTCAATATCTTGCCCTCTCTCTCCTTCTGGTACCCCTATAATTCTGATGTTGGTACGCTTGAAGCTGTCCCAGAGGTTCCTTACACTGTCTTCATATTTTTGGATTCTCTTTTCTTTTTTCTTTTTCGGTTGGGTATTTTTTGTTTCTTTGTATTTCAAATCTTTGACTTGATTCTTGGGATCCTCTTGTCTGCTGTTGGATCTCTGTAAATTATTCTTTATTTCAGTCAGTGTATGCTTAATTTCTAGTTGGTCCTTTTTCATGTCCTCCATGGTCTCACTATACTCCTTGAGGGATTCATTAAATTTATCGGCGGTTTCCATAAAATTCTTGAAAAACCTTATAAACATGGCCTTGAACTCTATATCCAGTCGTTTGCTTTCCTCCGTTTCTGCCATTTGTGACCTGTTTCTTTGTCTCCGCATTTTGGCTGCTTCCCTGTGTTGATAGAATGGCCCTGTGCGCCAGGTGTCCTGTAGGGCCCAGTGGCTCAGCCTCCCCAGTTACCTGGGGTGGACACTCTTGGTGCACTCTTGGTGCCTTGGTTGTTGTAGGATCACTGGGAGGAATTGACCTCCAGGCCAATTGGCTGTGGGAATCAGCTGTGTCTGAAGTGGGAGAATGGTCCCCCTCTGACCACTGGGTACAGTGGCTCCTGGATCTAAGGAGGTGCTAATTCAGCCCCTGCCTGAGGCCACACAGCAGGAGCCACGAAGAGGCTCAGCTGTGAAGCAATGCAAGCCGCTGTGGGGCCTTGGGCCTTCTCTTGGAAGTTCCGGGTCTGCCTGGCTGGGCTGTAGTTAGGTACATTCACATGCAAAAGCCTCTGCTGCAGCCTGGGTGGGGCGGGGTCTCAGGGAGTCAAAAGGGCGGAGAAAGAAGCTATGGCTGATTCTCTGCGCCCGGAGTCGCGCGTCTCAGTGTCCCGGTAACGGCTGCAAGCACCTTTGAGGGAAATCCGCCCTCAAGTTCGCCCGCTGCCGCCTGACAGACCAGCCTCTCCCCGTATGAGTCCTGGGTCCCCAGAGACTCGCCGGAACCGGAGTTCAGAGCAGTCGGGAGCTTGTGATTCAAAAAGACAGCCGCGTCCTCAGGTGCCACCCCCTTTCCGCGCGCGCGAGCCGCCGCGTACCTCTGCACTCAGCCTCCGCAGCTCCTCTGGCTCTCAGCGTGCTTTTCTTTTCTTCTAGTTGTAGAAATTACACTCAGCCAGCCTTCCTGTTGTTCTGGATGATGTTTGCTCCGTCCTTTGGGATATTTTTCAACTGTTGTGTGAGGCGACTATTTCCCGGTGTTTATCTATGCCGCCATCTTAGTTTCTCCGAGGGCCGAGCTCTTTGGATGAGTTTCATGCACCGGGCCTCTAGTCACATATAATAGTGTTTCAAATACACGAAGGAAAAACTGACAGAATGACAGAATTTGAGGAAGAAATACACAAATCCACTATCATGGTTGGACATTTTGACACACTTCTTCCAGCAATTGTAAAGCAACTAGACCAAAAACTCCCAGTAAAAACAGAAGATTTGACCAACAGTATCACCCATCTCAATCTAATTGATATTTACAGAACAATGCACCAAACAGAATGCACATTATTTTCAAATTCAAGTGCCCCTGATATATTCACTAAGGTAGTTCATATGCTGATCCATTAAATGAATCAGACAATCAATTTAAATGGGTTAAAATCATAAGAAAATATTATCTGATTGTAATGGAATTAAATTACAAATCAGTAACAATAACGTGTAGGAACACCCAAATACTGGAAAATTAAGTAGCAGAGTTCTGAATAATGAATAGCCTAAGAAATCACAGAAAATATTATTAAATACTTGGAACTGAATGAGTATAAAAATAAAACATACCAAACTTCGTGGGATGAAACAAAGCAGTTCTTAGAATTTATTTATAGCTTTAAAACCTAATATTAGAATAAAAAGACAGAGGTTTCACTTTCAAAAGCTAGAAAAAGAAGAGCAGAGTAAACCTAAAGTAAATGATAGGACAGAAGTAATAAAGAGAAAGACATAAATAACATAGAAAGCAGATAAATAATACATGTAACAATGCCAAAAAGTTGGTTACATCAACAAAATCAATTAACCCCTAGCTAGACCAACCACCTCTTGCCTACAAAATAAGAGAGAAGACAAAACACCAATAACAGGAATGAAAGAAGGGCTATCACTAGCCCTAAATGTAGAAATTAACACTAAAGCTTCCATAAGAAAACCCAGGAGGATGTCTTCATGACGTGGTGATAAGCAAAGCTTTTTTTTTTTTTTTTTCCCGACATTTAAGAAAAGAAATAGGCAGACCAGAAGCTGGCAGACATTATTTGTAAAGAAAGCATTTATCAGACAAAGGATTGGTATTTGGGACTTAGAAAGAACTCCTATAACTCAAGAGCAAAAAAAAAAAAAAGATAAACCAAAATAAAATGGGGAAAATTTTGAACAGACACGTCACAGAAGATAAATAAATGGCCAATGAGCATTTGAAAACCTGCTCAGTATCACTAGTTATCAGAGACATGCAAATGAAAACTATGATGAGGTACCACTACATACCCACCAGAATAGCTTAAATTAAAAAGACAGACAGCACCAAATGTTGGCACGGGCGTTGAACGATATTAGCATTCCTATCGTGTTGGTGAGAGTATAAAATCATGCCACCTCTTTGAAATTAAGGCCTAGCAGTTTCGTATGAAACTAATCATACCCTTGTCACCCAGCAATTTTGGTTGTAGGTATTTACCCAAGAGAAATGAACGCATATGTCCACAAAAAGACTAGTCTGAGAATGGTAATAGCATTTTTCTTTATAAAGGCCCAAACTGGAAACATCCCAGGTGTCAGTCAACAGGAGGGCGGACACACAAAGTGTGATATATTTATGCAATGAAAAGGAACACACTACTTATTCATGCAACATCATGAATGAATTTCAAAAACATTGTGCCGAGTGAAACAAGCATTAGGCAAAAGAGTACACGCTCTGTGATCGCATTATATGAAGTTCTAAAGCAAGCAGCACGCTATGAGAACACCATCGTCATGGGGGGAATAACTGGGAAAGGGCAGGAGGGAGCTTTCTGAATGATTTTAATGTTTTATATTTTGGTAGGGTGTTGGGTTACACGGGTGTATGCATTTCTCAAACTCATGGAACTCTACCATTAATGCATGCACTTCACTTTGTGCAAATTTTCCCTCAGAGGAAAACTTATGAATAAATATTAAACTTTGGTCAATGATATGCTTGTTGAAATGTTTTGGGGTGAAATGTACTTCTGTGCACAACTTACTTTGAAAGGCACACAGAAGAGGAAAAAGGATGGATTTATGGGTGGGTAGAGGGATAAATGATGAGGCCAATATAATGTTAATTTAGTATTTAAATGCTTCCTGTATAAATGTGCATATAGGGTTGGCCCTCTGTACTCATGGCTTCAGCATCTGCAGATTCAACCAACTGCGGATCAAATATATTTGAGGAGGGAAGCTGTTCTGTTGTTGTTGATACATACTTTGTAGTTAGGCCTCCCTTAGTTGTTTCAGTTACAAACATGTACAGACCTTTTTTTTTTTTTGCCATTGATCCATTAGGGAATCAATAGACTATAACAACTATTTACACAGCATTTGCAATGTGTTAGGCAATGTAAGTAATCCAGAGATAATTTAAATCACATGGGAGGATGTGTGTAGGTTATATGCAAATACTGCACCCTTTTATATAAGGGACTTGAGCACCAAGGATTTTGGTATCTGCAGAGGTATTGGAACCAGTCCCCACATATACTAAGAGATGACTGTACAATTATTTCAATTTTTTATGTTTGAAAAATTTCCAAATCAACTGTTGGAGGGAAAAAGTAAACACTACACATGCCCAACTATGTTTGCAAGCAGCACTATTTGTCATGGCTCCAAAATGGAAACAACTTCTATGTCCATCAACAGTAGAAGAGACCAGTTAATTGTGCTATAATCATATTCTGGAATAGTCTACAGCAATGAGAATGAAAGATATACGACCATAGGAACCTCACAGATCCAATGTTGAGTGAACGGAGTCAGGTTCTGAAAGACATGACCCATTTATAGAATGTGCAGGAACAGGCAAAACTCGTCCCTGCTGTTCAAAGTCAGGATAGTGAGTGCCTGTGGGTGGAGCCGTGATTGGAAGGGAACATGAGGGGAGCTAGCTTCTGGGAGGGCTTGACTTGAGTGCTGGTTATTTGGAAGTGGTCAGTTTGTGAAAATCCATTATATTTCTGTGGTGTATATTTCTCTGTAGATCTATTATTACTTCCATTTTAAAAGCTGAAAAAAATGACTGTTAGACATCACTGCTCTTAAAACAGGTTCCTCAGCCCAGCCCCACCCTGGGAATTTTTTACTGGCCACCTTGCTCCCATCTCTTCTCCCAGCTCCCAGGCTCTGACATGCCTGTCTCCCTCAACTGCCAGGGAAAAACTCAGTGCAGAGGAATTTAGTTCTCAATCCCTACCTAGGCTCCAGGATGGATCCTAGGAGAAAGGACTCCGTAATGACTTTACCTAAACCAAGGAGCCATGTAGCCTCAAGATGAATTCCTTTGCTTTCTGACAACAAAAAATTGCTGCAGGCATTTTTAAAAAACAAAATGTGTCTTTGCTTTATTTTTAAAAAATATATTTTTATTGACTTCAGAGAGGAAGGGAGAGGGAGAGAGAGAGAGAGAAACATCAGTGATGAGAGAGAATCATTGATTGGCTGGCTCCTACATGCCCCCACACTGGGAATTGAGCCTGCAACCTGGGCATGTGCACGGACCGGGAATCGAACGGTGACCTCCTGGTTCAGAGGAGGTCACTAAACCTCTGAGCCCTGGGCTATCTTCCCTTGAGATAGGCGTCTTCCCCTTCTACCACCCTCAGTTTCTCTCTTTCATCCTCTTCTCTTTAAAGTGGTGGCGGCCGCTTACGCCCTTTGCTAAGTCTGGGAAGCAGTGACTTGCCTGAATGATTGTATTGGGGCTCCAGCTCAGGCCCAAGGCTCCCTTAGCTGGTAGGTGAGTCAACCTCCAGATCCCAGCAAAGTGGGGGGGAGGGTTGCTGACCCTGGACAAGGGAGGAGGGGCACGGTGGGGGTGGGGAGTAGGGTACAGAAGAATAAGGTGACACAGTCTCTGCGTTTCCCAGCCTTGCAATTGGTTGAGAAGTCTGGACGAATACACATCAAAGGACACAAGCAAGTCATTCAATTAAGCATTTCTCCTTTTTATCCGAGGGGTCCATTTTCAGTCCTGTTGTTACTTGACCAGTCAGACGCAGTTGCTCTTTCTCTCTTCCTTGAAACATTCTCTGGGTTGCTTCTGACTTCCCTGTCTGTCCCTTCTTGGTCTTCTCCTGCCAGTTCCTCTTCATTTCTGACCTGGAAAGGTTGGCCTGCCCCAGGGCATGGCCCTTGGACCTTGCCTCTTGAGGTACTTTCACTTCCTGGGTGATTTCACTCAATTTTGTGGCTTAAAAAATACCATCCACACCCTAATGACTTCCACATTTGTGTTTCCAGCCAGATCTCTCCCCTGAAATCCAGAACTGTTTATTTAACCACCCGCTCACCAACATTTCTAACGGGCATCTCAAGTCTTTCCATATCCGATACGGAGATCCCGCTCTCCCTCTTCACACCTGTTCCTCCCACAGTTATCTCAGTAAATGGTAACTCTGTTCTTCTATGTTCGGGCCAAAAATTCGGGTGTCATTCCTGACTCCTCTCTTTCTCTCACTTCCCAAATCCAATCTGACAGGAAAAATCCTGTTGACTCAACTTCAAAATACATCTAGAATCTGACTGTTTTTACTACCTTCACTCGATCCAAGCCACGGTCATTTCTCACTTTGACTATCAGTAGCTTCCCAACCTTGTCCCCGTCAGCCTACTCTCAACACAGCAGTCAGGTATTAAAATGCAGGCCTGACCAGCATGGCTCAGTGGTTGAGCGTGGACCTATGAACCGGGACATCAAGGTTCGATTCCCAGTCAGGCACATGCCTGGGTTGCGGGCTCCATCCCCAGTAGAGGGCATGCAGGAGGCAGCTGATCAATGATTCTCTCTCATCATTGATATTTCTCTGTCTCTCTCTTCCTCTCTGAAATCAATAAAAATATATTCTAAAACAATGCAAGTCTGCTCAAAACTCTTCACTCAGAATGAACGTCACCATCCTTACAATGGCTTGTGAAGGTCCACGCAGTCTGGCCTCCTCTCCACACCTGTCTCACCTCATTTCCAACTGCTCTATCCCTCACTTGTTCTACTCCAGCCACTGCGGCCTCCTCGCCACTCCTTGAACACACCGGGCATCCTCCTTCCTCTGTGCCTTTGCCGTTGCCCTTCCTTCTATTTCAAATGCCCTTCCCCTTACATGGCTCATTCTCATGTCTATTAGATCTTAAGTCTGGTATCTCAAGGCCTGCCCTAGCAGCCCTGCCCAAAATTGTACATTTTCTCTCATTATTCTCTATTTCCTTTTTCTGCCTACTCCCCTCTTTAGCACTTACTGCGATCTAATCGTCATATATTGTCATGTATTTGTGTTCTTTAGTACCTGCCTCCCTCCCCTGGAATGTCAAGCCCACGAGGATGGGGATTTTTTACCTGTTTTTTTTCCCCCAAGTCTCCCAGAACAGTGCCTGGCATACACAGGTGTTCAATATTTGTTGATGAATGAATGATTATTTCAGAATGGCCTGAAGCCTTAGCTGCTAACCGATATAAGGAAGTCAGTTAGTTAAGGGAAAGCAAGAGAGAGCTGATGCTATCTGGGAGGACATGGAATTCACTTCAGTCTTTGGAGCATGGGAAGTCCTGGGAAAGGTGAGAAGAGGAGGAGAGCCATTGGCATACTGATGGAGACCATGGATTTTGAAGACAGTCGGCTTGGGGGTCCAAGTCCTGGCCCGGCCACTTACTAACTGTAGACAAGCCACCTAACTTCTCTGAGCCTCAATGTTTATATCTGCAGAAGGGAGGCACTCATCATATCTACCTCATAGGGGTTTAAAATTTTTATTTTATTTTATGATCTAACAAGGGACAGTTGTGGTTCCTCAGTATCTGAGCGGGAGTGGTTCTAGACCTTCCCGCCCCCCCATACCAAAATCCCTGGATGCTCAAGTCTTTTATATAAAATGATATAGTGTTTGCCTCTATGTAACCCATGCACATCCTCCCATATACTTTAAATCATCTCTGGATTACTTATAGACCTAATAAACTATAAATGCTATGTAAATAGTTGTTATGCTGTATTGTTTAGGGAATCATGACAAGGAAAAAAATTTGTTCATGTTCAGTGCACACACAACTATCTTAGGCTTTGCTACATTACACATGTCAGCACCAATAGAACTTTCCCTCCTGGAATATCTTTAATCTGTGGTTGGTTGAATCTGTGGGTGTGGAACCTGCGGATACGGAAGGCTGACCAAACATACAAAGTTTAGCAAGGGGAGGGTACTTAGGAAGAATTGCTCAAAAAGTGCGACTTGTTATTACTATGCAGATCTTTGGATACCAGTGAACTAAGCTTTCATATCAGAGGAATTGTAGCGCTCGTCCAACAGAGCTCCTTGGTCTTGAGCTTGACTCAAGAGGGCATAGGGCAGTGGTTTTCAACCTTCTAGTCCTTTAAATACAGTTCCTCGTGTTATGACCCAACCATAAAATTATTTTCGTTGCTACTTCATAACTGTCATGTTGCTACTGTTATGAATCATAATGTAAATATCTGATATGCAGGATGGTCTTAGGCGACCCCTGTGAAAGGGTCCTTTGACTGCCAAAGGGGTCGCGACCCACAGGTTGAGAACCGCTGGTATAAGGGCTTCTTTCTCCGAACTATCGGTCCCTGGGCTCAACCAGTGAGTGAGTTGGACCTAATTCCTGTGCTGCGTTCCTTTAAGATGGCCCTGCTTACAGACGGAAAGGGAATCAGGAACAGGCACAGATGTGGCCTGGGGCCTCTGCTGGGGACCAAGCAAGTCCCGCCGCCTGTCGCTGATGCAATCGGAGCAAAGAGAAATGATTCACTTCGGTCCTGCCATTGACCTCAAGATGTTGGCCAGGTGCAGGTTGTGGGGGTTGGTTGGTGGGTTATTTTTTCCCTCCTGAGTTGAAAGAGTAACTCTGTGTTTCAAAAAGCACTTTCTTTATGCAGGGAAATTCTGTGGCGAGGGCTTGCTGGCCGGGGTTTGGGGTGAACCACCTTTGCCTATGTCTGGGGAGAGAATGAAATCGGGTGCCCCTCGTTCTCTTCCCTCCCACCCAGTTAGAGAGGCAGCGCTGAAAGGTGCCTTTCAGAAGGGCCGGAGACAAGGGAGTCGACCGACCGGTGGGTAAAAGGACGCTCGCTGCACAGGAGGCTGGCAGAGAAGTGGCTTCTTGTTTGTTAGCGTGGGTTTGTGGCGAGGAGGTCTGCGGAACCCTCCCCCAGAGTCCCCGGCACTCCACAGAACAAATAAAACCTCTATTGGTTCGTCTCTCCCCTGGATTTAGATGGTGCTTTACAGCCAGGGTTATTGGGATCAGCCGAAACCCAGGCTGATGTTTATTCCTGGGGTTGCAGAGACAGACAAATACCTCTCTGTCCTTCCACTTTCCAGGCCAAGAGGGCAGGAGACGCTTTCAATCAAGCAGGCAGGCAGTGAAGAATTATTTTTTAGGTGCCCACTGTGTCCCCAAGGCTGAGCCACATGAATATTAATAGAAAAAGCACAAAATTCAGGCTCCAGCCCTCCAGGCACATAAAATCCAGTTTGCAGGAGGAGGCCTGGTGGGCAAAACAAACTCAAGAGAAATGGGTAGCACAGTGGGTTCTAAAAAAGAATCTTACAGGAGGGGAGAGAGGAGAGAGGGAGTGTGTGTGTGGGGGGGGGGAGGATGGGGGTGGGGAAGAGGGGTTCTTGGAGGAGGTTTCCTGGAGAAAGTTCCTAGGACAATAAGCACAGGCGACAGAAAGCCTATCTGTTTGGTTCTGTGCCGCAGCCTGGCACGTAGCATAATGCCTGCACAGAGTGGGCATTCAGTAAACATTTGAGGAATGAATGAAGAAGGAGGGGGCCGTCATCAGAAGGATAAATAGGTGAAGACGAGGGAGGAGGGCATTCCAGCGCGAGGAAAGGCCCAGAGGAATGAGTCGGATGTCTTGGCGAGACTGGTTTAACCACAGCGACGGGTGTGGAGTGAAGAGTGGTGGGGAATGAGGTTAGATATGGAGCCGGATGGGGAAAATCTGGAAAGCCAGGCAGAGAAATTGAGAGATGAACCTTCCTGCCTTCCTCCGCCTGGCTTTTCCTGAGCGTGGACCACGTGCGAGGCAACGCAGAGGTGAGGGAAAGTGGTGGAGCTATAGGAATGAATGAAAGTCCTCACCATCTGCTGACAGGCAGGGTATCGGCGCCGTATTGTAACCGTGATACTGATGGTAGGGGGTGAACTGTTTTGATGCTGCAGTCATGGTTTGTTTCCTTGTGAGAAACCGAGGCCATGTCACACTTGCTCATATGAATTGAGAGTCTAGTGAAGGGTATACCAGACATCCAAGGCTAGCAAGCAGAGTTCAAAAGAGACATGAAGACCCCCGCCGGTTTGGCTCAGTGGATAGAGCATTGGCCTGCGGACTGAAGGGTCCCAGGTTCGATTCCGGTCAAGGACACATGCTGGGGTTTCCGGCTCAATCCCCAGTGGTGGGGCGTGCCAGAAGCAGCTGATCAATGGTTCTCTCTCATCATTGATGTTTCTATCTCTCCCCTCTCCCTTCCTCTCTGAAATTAATAAAAATACTTATTTTTTTTTTAAAAAAAGAGACATGAAGAGGCTTAACTTGGTCAGTGGAGCTGGTCCCCTCCCTGCCTCTTCCCCAGCAATGCCTCATGGATGGTCTCTCCCCTCCGCCCCTTTCTCCACGTATGCTCCATGCTCCTGCCTCCCTCTCTTGCTAGGATTTTACTTGGTGCAATCTTGACACCTTCACACCACAATACCCTCCCCCTCCAGGGCTAGCCGTCCTCATTCACTCCCTGAGCTTTTAGGTCAGAATATCAAGGACACAGTCCTTAGAATACCAGCTCAGTCTTAGAATGACTACCCCAGGGTCAGATGGTCACCCAGAACCAATCAGCAATTGTTGGGAGACAAATCATGTATTAAAACCTGGCTGCGCCCCAGCCGGTGTGGCTCAGTGGTTGAGCATCGACCTATGAACCAAGTGGTTCAATTCCTGGTCAGGGCACATGCCCAGGTTTCGGGCTCGATCTGCAGTGTGGGCCGTGCAGGAGGCAACCGATCAATGACTCTCTCTCATCACTGATGTTTCTATCTCTCCCTCTCCCTTCCTCTCAGAAATCAATAAAAATACGTTTAAAAAAAAACAACCCAAAACACCTGGCTGTGTAAGCCTACCAAGAACTGCAAAGAATTCCAGAGAAGGGGTACGAACCCAGAGGCATTAACGGACAAGCCTAATTCCTACAGGGTGACAATGCAGGGAACATATCAACTCACCTGGTGAGGGTAGTGCAGGAATAAGGCAGTTGGCATAAGCAAGGTTTGATTTAAAGGACTGATTTAGTCCTGGGCTGGTGGAGGGGATGGAGGGGAGGGCAGAAGGAGGGAGACATCCCACTTGTGGATGAAAGCATTTAAAAGCAATTAGGCTGACCCAGAGCAGGAATTGGAAACGCCGAGAAACCGAAGCGACCCAGACCTTCAAGAAGGCTTTTGCCTGGTCCGGAATGGAGCAGTTTAGAGATAAGGATAAAGAAAATATGTAGCCTAAATATTTTTAGGGCAGAGTCTGCTTCTCATTCATTGCCATAATCCTGGCCTTGCAGTGAGGCTCAGAGTAGAAATTCGCCAGACGTTTGTTGGACTGAATTGGATTTCCCTAAAACCCGGACAAACAACGAACATATTGCTATTTGTATTCTGTTAGGAACAGAGCCAGGAACACAGAACAGCAACGACAACAAAAATCAAAATATGATTTTTCTGCCTCCTGATGCCGGCCTCGGGTCACTGGATGCAGGCTTGTTGAGAAACAAAAATGCAGCCAAAGGAGGGTCTGGGCCAAGCTGCCTGGCTGTGGGCGAGATGGACAGATAGCGAGCGCTGAGCTCAGTGTCTCAGCGGCAGATCAAAGTCGGCTTCCCCGGCGCAGGCAGCAAGCATGGCAGGAATCTGGGGACCTTTCACTCAGTCCTTCATCCGCACCAGCGGAGGGAAGCCACACCGTTAGTGGTCACACCGGTGAACACGGGCAGCACACAGGTGTTTGTGACAAATCTTTTTATTTATTTAATGTTTTAATATATATATTGATTTCAGAGCGGGGGCGGGGGGGGGGGGGAGAGAGAGAGAGAGAGAGAGAGAGAGAGAGAGAAACATCAATGATGAGAGTCATCGACTGGCTGCCTCCTGCACACCCCCGACTGGGGATCAAGCCTGCAACCCCAGGCATGTGCCCTGACGGGGAATCCAACTGTTACCTCCTGGTTCATAGGTCGATGTGCAACCACTGAGCCATGCTGGCCAGGCTGTGACAAATCTTTTATATTCCAGTACAGTAAGTAGTCCTCCCTGATCCACAGGGGATACATTCCCAGACCCCCAGTGGATGCCTGAAACCACAGGTTAGTTCCAAGCCCTATATATACTATGTTTTTTCCGCTACATACATACACTTTACAGATTCTCTTTGGCATATCCAAATTGCCAGCATCACTACCCTTGCACTTTGGGGCCATGATTGAAGGAAATGAGGGTCACTTGAGCACAAGCCCTGAGATACCATGACAGTCCATCTGATAACCAAGACGGCTACTACTAGGAAATGACTAGCGGGGGAGTACCGTCTACAGCGTGGAGACCCTGGACAAAGGGACGATGCACACCCCAGGCCAAACAGAGCAAGATGGCGTGCGATTTCATGGAGCTACTTGGAGCAGCACACGGCTTAAAACGTATAAATTGTTTATTTCTGGAGTTTTCCATTTAATATTTTCGGATCATGGTTGACCACGGGTAACTGAAACTGCAGAAAGCGAATTTGCTGATGGTGGTTGCAGGGACATTCTATGGAGCTTTCTCCAGGTAGGCAGCTGGGATACACCTGGGATATGATTTCTGGACAGATCCCCTGGGTTCCCAGCCCAGGTCTACCACTTGAGCCAGTTGCTTAACCACTTTGTGTCTCAGTTCCCTGGTTTGTAAAACAGAGATAATAAGTTCCCTTAGAGGAGCGGTTCTCAACCTGTGGGTCGCGACCCCTTTGGGGGTCGAAGGACCCTTTCACAGAGGTCGCCTAACACCATCGGAAAACACATATAGAATTACATATTGTTTTGTGATTAATCACTATGCTTTAATTATGTTCAATTTGTAACAATGAAATTGGGGGTCACCACAACATGAGGAACTGTATTAAAGGGTCGCCGCATTAGGAAGGTTGAGAACCACTGCCTTAGAGGGCCGATGATAAGATTAAATGAGAGAACATATGCAATGCCATTAAAACTAAGCAAGCAAGGCACTTGGTAAGCAAGCAATGATTACTAGAATTGGTACCAAAAACTAGCCTGCAGACAAGAGCTTCCCAACCTGGAGGGCCCTAGAGGTCACGTAAGCCCACCGAGAGCAGCCTGTTAGCAGCTGTGATTTGGGTTTGCCTGGCACCCATTCCTTCTTCTAGGAGCAGGTCCCCGATTAGTCCAGAAACAGCCATTAAAACTAAGCCAGGCCAATCAGGATTCTCCCCTAGGATTCTCTAACTGGATCTTCCGACTGGTGGAAACGAGAATACCACCACCGCTCACTGCCCATCCTTTCCCCCCCTTTGGGGATTCAACTAGTAAAAATGGGAGCCCAGAGCTACCTTTGCTCCTTTCCTCCAGCGTGTGCAGAAGCTGGCCTGAGAGAGTGAAGCTAATTTGCAGAGATAAACCGGAACAGAGTCCTAGCTGGGGCAGAGACTGAGTCTCTGAATCCCGTCAGCCCCGGACCAGACAGCCGCTCCCACTCTTCTGCAGTCTGATTATGGAAGACACTACATCAGTATCTCTCCCCTCCTCTCCTTCTCTCCTCTTCTCCCTCTCTCATTCTCCCTTCCTTCTCACACTGCTTTCGATTATATTTCTGTTACTTGCAAGTAGAGTTTGTGCTTGAGGGTCCATTCAGGAGGAAAACATCTGAGTTTGCATTTTCTTGTACATTAGAAAATGACAATACTTTAAATTTTATGGTAAACTAATTAGATTCTTATAAATTACATTACTTATGTGTGTGTGTGTTTTTAACAAAAAACACCAGAGAGAAACTCGATGGTGCTTTGTGCCACTAAAGTATGCCTATCTTGCACCATTTGAAAAGAAGCAACCTGTGGGTAAGCTTTTTAAAGTTTTATCTCTTAAGTTTTTAAGTTCTCCAGAGACTAGAGTAAATTTACTCTGAAGGTTGTAAGCTTCCATGCACCAGGGCCAGGCAGGTACCAATAAGTGAAGTGGATGGACGGGTGTAATGCAAGACGGAGTGGTGGAGACTGCGGCAAAGTGTTGACCCATCTAAAAGCTGCTGCTATCGCTCAGCCCCAGCCCGTTGTTTCATGTGCAAATGTGGGCACAGAGTTGCCAGACCCTGTAGTTTTTAAGAGGTTCTGGACATTTGGGATGTTTAAGGTGAACCTCTAAATTTTGAACATGGGCCACAAGCTTGGGTGTGCAGGGGGTGTGAACAACAGACCCATTCTGCCTAGAATGAAAGGTTTCCTGGGATGTGGATCTTTTGCTGCAAACCAGGACGAGTGGGTCTCCCTAGGTGCAGGCCAAATGGAACTCATGTGAGACCTCTGGCTCACACACGGGGTCTTGCTGCACCCCAGTACTACCCAATGGTGGCTAAGCAAGGTCCATTCGTCCTCCAGGTTCCCATCCCCCACAACCCAAGGAGGCCCACGCCACTGTTATTAGCACTTTACAGAGACTCCCGAGCTCCTACAAGGAATGTGAGGCAGAGACTCTGTTGATTCCATGACCCAGTGATTCCCTCAGCTCCGCCTGTGGGTCTGGCTTCAGGTGATCCATGAGTTCCAGGCCTCTCCCTGCTGCCTCCAGCCGCTTCTCCGTGGCAGTAAAATCCCATCTTTTCCTGGAGAGGACAGGGCCCTCTGAGCAGCCAGGAGATGAAGGCGTTTCCCCCTTAATCCCTCTTCTTGAGGCTGAAAGGACGGCGACCTTTATAATCACATTCCATACAGTGAACTTGGACCTGGTCCACATTTCTGAATGTGGAAACCGAAGGTGCAAAGCGGGAGTTGGGTGCTTGAAGCGCACAACACACGGGTCGTCGGCGCTGACCTGTTTCCAGGCTCGGTATCGGTCTCCTCTGTCAGGGAAAAGACGGGGGGGCGGGGCAGTATTTTCTGACTGCCTCCCAGATGCCAGACCCCACGCTGGGCACTCAGATAGCCTTCCCAATGCCCAGCAAACTCCCGAGGGAAGGGCTGGCGTCCCAGGCCCGTGCCCTTTCCAGGCCACCACCCTGCCAACCCAGGCGTGCCAGGAGGGCATTTGAAATTGGCAGGTTGTCATTGCGCAAAGGGAGGGGCGTGCGGCTCAGAATAGAATGAAATAATAAGGATCACAAATAGCCTCCGTCTCCACGATGCTCAGCAGGTGTTGGTGGCTCTGTGGGTGGGTTGCAGGGAGAGACAGGCCCACCCCTTGTGAAATCGTTCTCTGATGAGACGATGCATGTTAAGTGAACTATAAACTTTAAGAGCACATTCCATACCCACTCATAAACATTGGGAATCGTTCCCTTTGGGGAAGCTGGTATTCTCGAGGCAATAGAGCGTGCTACCAGCCTAGAGGGGGCCTCACTGGGATTTCCTCTCAACCAGAAGTCTGAATTCTTGTAAGGGAGCCAAAATTAGAAAGAAAGTGAGGTTTGTGCTTTATTAATATCATTAGCCCTTACACTGAGGTGTCTCTGACCCATTTTAACAGAGCGGCAGAAAGACAGAATTACATTGTGGTTACCAGAGGAGGTGTTTTTTTCCCCCCCCCCTGTCAGATCTGAGTTCAAATCCCAGCGCTACCTCTTATCTGATGGGTGATATGGGAGACGGGCTACTAAACCTCTCTGGACCTCAGATTTCCCCTCTGAGAATAAGGCTGACAAGAGCACGGGGCTATTGTAAGGATTAAAACGGAGATGATACACACTCTCCACATGACCCAGCAACCCCACTGCTATGTATGTAGTCATCCAGGAGAAGTGAAAAGGCATGTTCACACAAAAATCCACATGCAAATGTTTAAAGCAGTTCTCGTCATAAGGTGCCCACACTGCGAACAACCCCGAATTATCCTTCAACTACCAATGAATAAACAGATAATGGGATCCAACTCACCGACGACGAGGAATACACCGCGGAGACACACAACATACACACGGTAACAGGGATGCGTCGCCAATGCCTTCTGCTAAGTGAAAGAAGGCAGACACAGAGGATTGCATAGTGTTGATTCCATTTAGATGAGGTTCTGGAAAAGGCAGTACCACATGGACAGAGAACATAGCAGGGGTTGCTGGGGGCTGAAGATGGAAGTGTAGTTGGGGTAGCTAGGGGGTAGTCGATGACTACAAAGGGGCAAAGAATTTTGGGGGAGATTACTAGAACTGTTTCTGTATGTTGACCGTATGCATTTGCCAAAACTTGCAGAACTGTCCACTAAAAAGGGTAAATTTTCCTGTATGTGTGTGTTATGCCTCATTAAACACAGTGGTGTGTGTGTGTGTGGGGGGGGGAGGTATCATATGCAATACTTTCAACAATAAAAAATTATTTTTTAAAAATGAGAAAACAGCCAAAACCGGTTTGGCTCAGTGGATAGAGCGTCGGCCTGAGGACTGAAAGGTCCCAGGTTCGATTCCGGTCAAGGGCATGTACCTGGGTTGCGGGCACATCCCCAGTAGGAGATGTGCAGGAGGCAGCTGATCGATGTTTCTCTCTCATCGATGTTTCTGACTGTCTATCTCTCTCCCTTCCTGTCTGTAAAAAATCAATAAAATATATTTAAAAAAAAAAATGAGAAAACAAAGGGAAAGGGCCTTAGCGCCCTTAGGAAGAAAATAGCTGTAGACTCCTTTTCACTAACGAGTGTTCTCTCCAGCATTTTTGTTTTTGTAAAAAGAGCCTGCAACTTTCGTAGAAACAGAAGGAGTGGTGGTATATGTGCACGTGTATCTGTATTTATTTGTGTGTGTCTAAAGAAATTCTGAAAAGATACATGAGAAATTAATAAGAGCAGTGACTGTGGGAGTGGGATAGGAACTGGGCAGTTGGGGGACCAGGTAGGAGAAAGACATTTCCGTATAGCGTGTGTGTGTGTGTGTGTGTGTGTGTGTGTGTGTGCGCGCGCGCGCGCGTGCACAATAAGTTCACATGGTTGAAAATGATACAATGTGTATCATTTTATATGCACTTATATATAATGTATATAATTTTTGAACCATGTGAATGTATAACCTATAAAACATTAAATTACCAAAAAATAAAAAAGGTTTAAAAGAAAGGGAAATGCTTCATCTCCAGACGTGACTCTTGACTGGTGGAATCTGTGAGGGGGTGGCATTCTGTGGCGGCCACATCACATGAGCGTCTGCTTACCAGGCCTTGGCCCCACCCACCCTGCTAATAGACTGAGGGCAGGAGTTGGCTCCTCGAGTAGAAGGGCTACTGTTCACCCTCTTTCTTCCCCAGATATCTCTCCCGATGGCAGAAATTCCTGCTAGTCGTTCACCCCACAACTGGAGCAGGACTTTAGCCACAGATGCTCCCTGAAGGAGAATGATAAAGTGTAGAAGTCTGTTATCAGACTCTTAAGACTTTTTCCCCAAACATCTTTTGGAAGAAGGAAAGCAGACCACCAACATTTCAGGTGCCGGACCATTTCAGGCAGGGCACCTGAAATACAGAGCAATGGAAAGACACGGATTAGTCACTTCTTGGTCTTGTTGCCGGGGTAGAGCGAGGTGAGAGCCCTAGGAAAGACAGAGTGGTGGGGTCCTGCCATGTTGGGGAGTTCAGTCTTTGATGTCAGACCTGAACTTGAATCTCACCCCAACCTCTTCCTTAGCTGTGAGCCCTTGACCAGGTATCAAAATTCTCTGTGGTTCAGTTTCCTCATGTTTGAACCAGGAATGCTAATAACCCCTGCGTTGAATAGGTAGCCATGAAGGTGGATGGAGAGCATGTGGTGACCATGACTGAGGCACCTGAGTTGCTCAACGCCCAGTAGCCCGTCTCAGCCAAATCTGGGCCATCTGAAGATTGCACATGTGGTTCATGGGGAAAGGGTGACAGACAGAGGAGCAGTGAGGTGGAACAATACCAAGAATGAAAGCAGGGCGGCGGGGCTGACTCACTGGGTGAGTCATTTCCTTGCCCAGAGATGTTCTGAGCATCCATGGAGCTACTCCGCACACTCCTCACACCCTGTTTCCTCCTTGTGGGCAAGGCCGGTGGAAGATGCGTGCAGACTGTCAGACCTTCCCCTTTTTACCCATGACCAAAGGAGAGGTCAGCTGGCTGCAGTCATTTCTTCAATCCACAAAATAACAGTCCCCACATGATGTCATAATTTTAAGAAAGAACAGTTTTGTGTGTGTGTTTTTTTTGCCCTGGAATACAGGACAGATTCTAGACTCATTTTGCCCTTTACCCAATGATCACAGGGATAGTTATATACCACAGAACATTTGGAAAGCACAGAAAAATGTACAGAAGCTCAAAAAAAATTACTCATAATTCTATCATTTAGATTTACTCATGGTGATGAGTTTGGGGTTTTTCCATTCTATTTTTTTCTCTCTCTCTGTGTGTTTCTTTCTTTTTTTTTTTTTAAATTACACAGTCAGGTTTATAATATTTGTATCAGCGCTATTCAAAAGAAATATGTGAACCACCAATGTGAGCCACATAGGTCCTTTAAAATGTTTGGGAGTCTCATGAAGGAAAACTGAAAACAGGTGAAATCGATTTTAATATATTTTTCATTTAACCCAATAGATCCAAAATACTGTCATTTCATCATATAGCCATGTAAAAAAGTATTAATGAAATATTTTATCTTTTCAGCCTTTGATTTATTTTTTTCCTGCACTATCATACATCTTGTTTCAGACTAGCCACATTTCAAGTATTCAGTAGCCAAATGGGGCTGGCTGGTGGCTGCGATATTGGACAGCACAGCTCTACAATTTCTATCTTGCTTTCGTTTTTTGCTTCAGTTGCATCTTAAAAGTATTCCCTCATATCATAAAGTATCCTTTGAAAAATAACGTTTAAGGGTTTAAATAACACGTATTTACTATCTAATTCCCAAGGTGATATATTTGTTTCTGTTTTGGTTTGGTTTTGTTTTTCCTCACTCAGGGACAATTTGTCTTAGCCATTTAATATAATTACTTCTAGACTGTTTTCTCGGCAGATAGTCATATTGCACAAAAATTGGACACATACACTATGTTCTATTTTATAAGCCCTCTTTTCATTTAGTGATAGATTGCGAACAAACAGTAATAGTAAAGCCAGTGTCACCTTTGAGCCTCTACAGAGAGCCAGGCGTGTTCCAACACCTGCTCTCGTCTCAGCAGTGGGAGGGAGCGCATTTCCATCCCCGTTTCTCAAAAGTGGAAACCTGGGCCCAGGAAGGTAAAGTGATGTTCATTATTGCAAAGTTGGGATGCAACCCAGATCTTCCGATTTTATCTCCAGAACCTTTCATTGTCACCATACGGCCTCCTTCTGCAAGGAGGCAGGCAGGGGAGCTAAGACATGCCAAAGAAGCAATTTACAAATTAGCTTTTGGAGTAGGATTCTCAGTAAATTGGGGCTGTCTCTACCCAGAGGTTTGACTAACAACCTCCATAATCCCCCAGGTACATCCTCTTTCCCTTGCACATACATGCCTCCAGGGCTGCCATCTTCTTGTGGGACATGCCCCCCCCCCCCCCCGCAGGTTTCTCCTTCATTTTAACTTCTAAAAAAGAGTCCTGTGAATCTAAGTCAGTGGTTCTCAACCTTCCTAATGCCGCGACCCTTTAATACAGTTCCTCATGTTGTGGTGACCCCCAACCATAAAATTATTTTCGTTGTTGCTACTTCATAACTGTAATTTTGCTACTGTGATGAATCGTAACTATCTGATACGCAGGATGGATTTTCATTGTTACAAATTGAACATAATTAAAGCATAGTGATTAATCACAAAAACAATATGTAATTATAGATGTGTTTTCCGATGGTCTTAGGCGACCCCCGTGAAAGGGTCTTTCGACCCCCAAAGGGGTCGCGACCCACAGGTTGAGAACCGCTGATCTAAGTAGAGTTTCTCATCCTCAGCACTGTTGGCATCTGGGCTAGATAGGGTGCTGTCCTATGCATTACAAGTTGCTTAGCAGCATCCCTGACCTCTGCCTACTCGATGCTAATAGCACTCTTCCAGCCCCCACCCCCCAAGTTGTGACAACCAAAAGTGTCTGCAGATATTGCCAAGTGTCCCCGGGGATGGGGGTCGGGGTGGGGGAATATCACCCCTGGCTGAGAACCACTGCTCCAAGTATGATCAGATGGAGGAGTCATTTGATGGAACTCAAGACAAGGCATGACAATTACTTTCTACATAGACTAGGATCCTCACAAAGATCGGGACCTTTTCTCTCTACTAGCGAGTCTCCAGTAGAGGCATCTAAGAAGCATTCTAAAAATGGGTGCACAATGAAGGAGATTGATGCTGTTTTGGTTCTATGTTATATTAGGCTTTTCAGGACTAAGCTAAATGCACCCAATGTATGTCCCAGATGGCAGTGCTCTACACGGGTCCGTTTTTTTTCTGGCATTCTACGCCTTTCCAATTCTGATATTCAGTCTGTTACTTTCCTATGCGAAAGAGAATGCTATGCAATCTTAGCATTTACGTCCTTGAGTTATCACTTTACATTTGGATTGGGCACACATGTCAGCAAGGATTCACAAATATTTCTATGAAGCGAAGGAAAGATCATTTTTAACATTTGTATCGTACGCCATCTTTTCAGCATATGGTCTTATATGCCACAATAAACTGTTTTTCTAATTTGGGGGATTTAGTGGGTTTCCAATTTTTCTCATTTTAAATAACACTGCAGTGAACATTTTTGTGTATATATCCCTGCTGTACACTTCTTTCTTTATTTTTTAGAATTGAAATATAGTTGTTTTTTTTTTCTAAAAAAATAAAGTTGATACTCCATCTATGGCAGTGGTTCTCAACCTTCTGGCCCTTTAAATACAGTTCCTCATGTTGTGACCCAACCATAAAATTATTTTCGTTGCTACTTCATCACTGTAATGTTGCTACTGTTATGAATCGTAATGTAAATATCTGATATGCAGGATGGTCTTAGGCGACCCCTGTGAAAGGGTCGTTCGACCGCCAAAGGGGTCGCGACCGACAGGTTGAGAACCGCTGATCTACGGAATCCCAAAGAACATATCCTTTCCTGCTAAACACGTAGCCTCTTTGTTGAGTTTTACACCTGGAAACGACTTCTCTGATTCAGAAAACAAATCCCCAACATTAACCGAACTAATAAAATTCATTACATTCAGCTCAAATGAACCTCCATCTTTGTGAATATAACTCGAGTAATGGCTTTGTTGGACAAACTTGTCGGTGCAACTCTGAGCTTCAATTTCCTCATCCATTATATGGGAGTCATTTAAAGAGTTTTTCCGCGGGTTAAGTGAGATCATGCAAGCAAAGTTCTTAGCACCCATTAAAAACAATTAAAAGTGTCATAAAATGTTAATGGTAGAAGGTGGTAGGTGTAGGAGTGTCCCTCTGAAATTCTTTCAACTTGTCTATATGTTTGAAAGTTTTCGTAAGAAAATGTTGAAAAAACCTTCGTAAATGTAATGTCAGCTGGTATCACGATAGAATGGGGGCAAACCTTAGAGAAAGTCAGGTGCAAGGTCGACGCATTGACCCGGGCTTGCAATGTGGAATCTGCTCCCTTGGTGCAGGACAGTGGGCCCCGACCTCATGTGAGCGCTGGAAAAGACGGCTGGTTTTTATGTTACCATCTGGTCTCTGAATATAAACCACAGTGTGGGGGTAGCATATGCTGTAGAAGCCATTTATTTATTTTTTTTAAGTTTAGGGAATTTAAAAAAAAATGGAGTTTGTTTGCAAAGGTACTTGAAACATTTAGACAGACACTTGCTTTCGAGTCAGCGCACCTGGGTTAGAATCCTTTCTCGGACACTTAGTTTATGGGACATGTAGGCAGGTCACCCCTCTTCTTTGGGCCTCAGTTTCCTCACCTGTAAAACGGGGAGGATGGTCGTACATGCCTTTCTGAGAGGCGGGAGGATTACGTGAGAGCAGGTCAAAGTGCTAACGGATGCACTTGACTCTGTGTAGTTTGCCTCCTTTCTAAGAGGCAACACTTACGTTGTGTTTTGCCAGTGAATTATTCAGAATGCAGCTCTGCTAATGCAACCAAAGGTGATTTTCCCGCTGGGAGGTCACCCAGGGCTGAGGATCCTGAACTGCCCACAGGCTGGTGTTGAACAACTCAGCATATTGTTATTCCGATTTCCTCCTATTCAGAGCCCCTGACCGTGGTGACTGGCTTTGTGATTCACGGAGATCCCTCCCAGAAATTTCACTTTGACCTTCGATGTGTAAAAATTCCATTCCTGGCAAGTGGAGCACGCTGCTTTGGGGATGACAGCTGAGCATATTTTGTGTTTTGCATCCTCTGGGATTGGATAACATCAGAGGGACCCAAAATATGTGCCCGTCACCTGCGGAATACGGGCTGGCTCTGACATATGAAACTCCGCGTCCCCGCGTTTCCTGATATTTACAGAATACACCCCTTTTCCCAACCTTCACCACTGGCAACGAGAAACATATCCAAAATCACACTCACTGTTTTCTACAACAATCGTGGTCATGGCCCGTGTCGTCATTCTCTTGGCATAGGAGAGGGGGGAAGAGGAGGGCTGGTGTTGGTCCGTATGGAGCATTGGTGCCAAGCCACAGAGGCCCCCGGCTCCAGGCAGATGGACCCCTTGCCAGAGCCCGTGACTTGGGGAGCATAGAATGGAGCCCCATTCACTCCCTGAGCTGAGCATCCTTGTGTGGGGCACAGCCGTGTGGACCCTGGGATCAGCATGGAGTTTGGAGTTAGGGAGAGTCAACTGTGGATATAGTCCCAGACATTTCCTAGCTGTGACCCCAGCCAATGACTTCATCTCTCTGAGCCTGTTTCCTCATTTGATCGTAATGCCGATGTCATGTGATTGTTTGAAGGGGTGAGTGGGATAGAATATTTAAAACTGTATGTGTATGTGTGCATGGACACGAAAGAAAATGTTTGGAAAGAGACACAGCGAGGTATTAAAAGTGGTTGAAATTTAGGGGCAGAATTACAAGGCCCTATTTTTGCTGTTGCTTCTTTAAACACTTCTGTTTTGTTTGACCTTGTTTTTTTTTTTTTTTTTACCTTTATTGCATTTAAAAAAAAATAATATTATTGGGGAATTATTTAAGATTTACAGAAGACATGCAAAAATAGTACAGAGATTCCTTATACTCCTTACCCACGTTCCCCCATGGTTAAGATCTTACATAACCATGGAATGTTTGTCAAAACTAAGAAGCCAATATTGGTATGTATATGTCTACTATGATTTGGACTTCATTGTTTGTCCACTAATGTCCTTTTTTCTGTTCCAGGATCTCATCCCCACATTGAATTATATGTATCACTTTTGGAATATATATATATATATATATATATATACACACATATATACATATATATATACAATATACGTATATATGTATATATACACACACACATATATAATTTTATATATTATGTAATATCTGATCTTATATGTATTATATGTGTAATGTTCCCCTATATTTGGGGACAACAAAAGAAAAAAATATATAAAATGTTCCCAATTGTAGGGCAAAGAGGAGCTTAAGAGGGTTGCGAATGACTCTACCATGAATAGCTGTGCAACTCTGAGCCAGATGCTTCTCCTCCCTGGGCCTCACCTATAAAATAAATGAGTAGGGCAAGAGATTGTTAAGCTCCTTCTCTCACAGTCCAGAACCACTGCTTTTCAGGGGAGAAAAATGAGGAAGTTAAAATATCACACACATTTTAAAACATAATTCTTAAAATATTAAAACATGCCTTAGGTCCAAGGAGTCCCTTTTGGCCTAGTTAAGGAAAGGAACAAAGATATGATCACATCTTCCAACTGGGGACTCCCTACTGCTGTAGCCACTAGGGAAGGGTGTAATTGGTGATATAAAGGTCTTTTCTTTTTCTCTCTATTAGTATTTGTTTTTGTTGTGGAGACTTGAAGTGGAGCCTAGTGGAGAATTTGTCCAAATTCTTAGAGAACAGAGAAACATAGTAAGTCCTGCTTCTCATTTTGGTTTATTATTTGTGACTGCCAGGTCTCCGGTGAGGAGGAGAAGACCTGTAACAGGTCTTTGTGTTTTAGTAGCTGGTTTAGAGTTACATTCATGACAACCTGCCCAAGATGTGCTAGTGGATCTGAACTGGATACCACTTACACATCAAAATCCAGCCTACGTTACTCTCCTAGACAAGCCTAATATCGCCATACTTTCACATCTGACTTCCTCAGACCGGTGTCATGGACTTATTTATTCAGAATTGTGTCCCTGCAGGCAAGTTCTTTCCACGTTTGGCTGAAAGAGCAGACAGTATCATCACATCCTCAGGGGAGCATTCCTCAGCTACCTCTTAAAGATTAGGTCAAGCCCCTGGAAAATACTTTTAAAGCATCCCATACAACGCCATCACAGCAGTCACACACTCACCATTGTTTAAATAGTATGTTGAAAAATGATGGATGTTTTTCTTTCCCTGTAGTTCTCCATGGGAGCAATTGTGTGCCCCAGGGGACACTTGGCAATGTCTGAAGACATTTTTGTCACTCTGGGGAGTGGGTACTAGTGGTATTTAGTGAGTAGAGTTCTCAAAATACCACTAAACATCCACAGGACAGCTCCCACAACAGAGAGTCACCCATCAAAATGTTTAGGATGAGAGAGGAACCCTGCTGTAGAAGGCAAGTTCTGTGAGGATAGGGACTTTGTTCTGTTTGTCCCTGGTTCTCGGCCACACATAGAGCTTGCCACAGACAAGTATTCATACATGTTGATGACTGACACTTACCTAGTTTGTCGTCTGGGCTGGGTTGACATCAGATTGAACTTTGTTTTCCAAGCGCTGAGCCCTGGGTTCTATATGTAGTCATTAAATGATTACAAATAAGTGAATGAATGAATCCATCCATCCATCCACCCACGAATAACCCAAATGGGTCCTCGTGCCAAGAACACTTCAGTAGTGCCTCCTGACACCAGTTTTGGTTTTACTATTACCCAGCTACGTGAGCTTATGAATTTGGCACATATTTTTTTTAGACCAACATTGTCCACTAGAACTTTCTGTAGTGATGGAAATGTTATATATCTATGCAGTCCATATGTGGCAACTGAACACTTGACATGTGACTAGTGTTATATGATTTAATTTAAATAGCCACAGTGGCTAGTAGCTACTGTATTGGACAGGTATTTTATCATAAGTCTAGATATTTTATTCTAAAATTTAGGAGGTTTTGATATTCAGTATCATTCCACATATCGCACATATTGTACCCATGTAAAAATAGTCTTGTATGGGTTTTTACTTACATATAGTATTTTTACCAGGTTTCTGCAATTTGGTTCTTAGATTCATTCTGTTTTTTGACATCTATTCATTTGCTCACTCGTGCTTCATAGTATGAATATTTTATGTTTCACTCGCCATTCTCCTGCTGATGGACATTGCGGTTGTTCCTTCCTTCCTTCCTTTTGCTGTTCTTTTCTTTTTCTCTTTTTTCCTGATACAAACAGTGCTGCAACGAACATCGTTGAGGGCCCCTGTAGGCTTCTCCTTGGTAGCTCTCAAAAGTAGAATTGCTGGGTCATAGTGAATGCATAAGTTTCATTTCATTAGTTCCTGCCAAAATCATGCCCTGATTTTTTTTTTCTCCTGGTAAATTAGAGGGATTCAGTGACTACTAAGGTTTCCTCCCCCAGCTCCCAAACCCAGTTATTCTGAGACAATGGAGGTGAGAGGCAGTGACCTGGTGTAGCCTGTACTCAGTCAGATGCAGCGGAAACAGGTAATATCCAGGGGCACGTGTTCCCCTCTTTGGGTTCCTGGGAAGAGAAAGTGCCATAAGACACCAGATCAAGTTTTCTTTTAATCCTCTAAGTAATAGAGTGGATAAAAGTTTCTGACACTGGAAAACTCCAATTATTCAATTACATTAAAATAAATCTGTCACTAGACTTGGAAACTCAAGCTTCGCTTGCTCAGATAGCTACAAAAGTAAAAAGGTTTCCATGCTATGCGCAATTCTTCTAACTTCCCCCCCACGTGATGGTGACTTAGAGTCATTTTACCCACTCACACCTGCTGTTACCCAACTGCTAATATCCATGCACTGAATGATAAAACAGATTGTAAGAGGAACCCTAGCTAATCCCAGTAAATACCTTATTTCTACTAATTTTGAATGTGTCCATTATATCTGGAGAGTAAACACAATGCAGGATATCAGAATATGAGCCCATTTAGGCAAACGTATATTCTATTCCTTTGAAATTAAAGACACAATAGACGTTGACATCTGTCCATGACTCATTTCCGTATGATTCCAAACTCATGAGAGGGTTTTAACTTGCTTGTCTGAGTGAGGGAATAGTGTTAGGACAATATGGGCTTTTCCATCACCTGTTTAGTTGTAGATATTCAGTGCTAGGGAGTATATTAAAAAGAACGTATATAAAATGCATAAGATAGCTCATGCAGATTCTAGACTGACAGTAACTTCTTCCAGATATTAGGATTAAGTTTGCTTAAAACAAAACTTTAGAACAAGACAAAACAATTTGGTGGTTTCCCTCCCATTATAGATTTGCTTATTACAAAAGCTTTGGAAATTATAGAAAAGGAGAAGGAAGAAGAAAAGGATGATCACTATTACTGTTTTGGTGTAGTTCCTTCCCATTTTTAAGAGAAATTCTTCTACATTTTGAGAAATTTTAAAAATACAAGAAAGTACAAAAAACAACAATAACAAAAAACAACAACCCCACACCTATGTTCTCACCATTAACTGAGAAAGAACCATTAATATTTTGTAATATTTGCTAACAATCTCTGTTTTGCTTGTTTCTTTATTTTTAAAAAAGAGAGAAATATTGAAGACAAAGCTAAAGGCTGATTTAACCACCATTTCCTATCATATGGTTGGAATTGTCCCTTCTAGTTCACTGAAAAATATAGTATATGTACACATATATATGTATATATAGAGAGATATAGACATATAGTACATAGAAATAGATATATGCTTTATATAAAACAATACATATGAGTAGGTTTTTAAAAAACCTATAGTTTTTATTTTTTGATGTATGGTGATGTATAGTGTACTGATACACTATACCAATTGTTTTGCATATTTTATTTTATTTTTCTTTAATATATTTTTATTGATTTCAGAGAGAAAGGGAGAGATAAAAACATCAATGATAAGAGAGAATCATTGATTGGCTGCCTCCTTCACATCCTCTACTGGGGATCGAGCCGGCAACCTGGGCATGTGTCCTTGACCGGAATCAAACCTGGAATCCTTCAGTCCACAGGCCAACTCTCTAAACACTGAGCCAACCCAGCTAGGGCTGTTTTGCATATTAATATTCTTAGGGAATGGGAATCTTGAACAGGATAGGACAATAAAACCTCAGTTCCCTCATCTGTAAAATGGGAACAGTAATAGTACCTACCTCATAGAGCGGGTGTGATGATTATAATGAGATTGAATGATACATGTACTTCCTGCAGACTCTGCCTGACACATGGACTTCCTCCCATTTCCCTCCAGCACAGCCTTCTTGCTTTGCTTCCAAATCCAACTACTACTTATGTGACCTTGAGCCATGTACCTGACCCCTTTGAACCTCATTTTCTCATATTTATAATGGGCATAATAGTAATAATAATAACACATATCTCTAGGTTGTAACACATGTAACCAACATCAGATTTATATCCAGAATATGTTCACGATGATAACAAAAGACAAACAATTCAAATGAAAAAATGGGCAAAGGAAACATACAGAAGAACTTAAATGGCCAATAAATACCTGAAAAGATGTTCAAACCCGCTAGTAATAGGGAATTGCAAATTCAAACAATGAGATACAGGAGGGGACCCATGGGGGGGACACAGGGGGCATCTGTAATACTTTCGACAATAAATATAAATTAAAAAGCAAACAAACAAACACAATGAGATGCATGTTGTAAAAGTATAAAGACAAGCATGGGATGACACACTTCACCAATTATAACAGTTACTGGTAAGGTTTGTGTTACAATAATATACCTTACAAAGCACTTTCTCATACGTTAGCTCATTTTTTCCATAACTCTGTGAATGACAAAAGTACTGTTATACACCCATTTTGCAAATTTTTCTCTGATTGCATTTTTTTCTTTTTATTTGTCTACTATGTAACATTTTTAGATTGCTAGTTTGTTTTGTTATTCCTCACCTGAGGATATTTTTTTCCATTGATTTTTTTATTTTTAATTTTTATTTTTTTTAGAGAGAGTGGAAGGGAGAGAGAGAGACAGAGGGAAACATGGATGTGAGAGTGACACTTCAATTGGTTGCCTCTGCATGCCCCGGACCAGGGCCAGGAGCCTCCAACCGAGGTACGTGCCCTTGACCAGAATCGAATCTGGGACCCTTCAGTCCGCAGGCCGACGCTCTATCCACTGAGCCAAATCAGCTAGGGCTGATGCATTTTTCTTAAATGGATATCTCATGTTTGTCTGTACAGGATAGTATCTGATGTAACATGAAGTTATATGTTTTGTGATTTTTAAGTTTCTCTATCAGCATTTCTATAGTGTTCTGCAGAGAGCTCGGATTTCCAGGTGTTGTGCCATGGGAATATATTTTTAAATCATTGCATTTTGTTATGCTGAGTAAGTCCTGGAACTTGCAAGCCAAACACATTTTAGGCCTCAAAATAATGGTAAAGAGCTATTATGGACTTGCTATACTCTCTCCCATTTCAACATTGTTTCTCCTTACCACTCTGCAAAGAAAACTTATGGAGGGGTGTATCCAAAGGAAGTAATTAAGAAAAAGCTATAAACAGAGATTAGCTACAAGGATGTTTATTTCAGTGGTATTCACAAAGGTTTTCAAAAAAGGAAATAAACTAAATACCAAAGGTAGGGGATTGGTTAATAAATTAAGATATATTATATAACCAAATACACCTCTGCCATCCCATGTTATTAAAAATATTTACTGATTGTACTGATGTTCACAGTTGCAGCAAGAATGCAGGCTAGCCCAGCTGGTGTGGCTCAGTGGTTGAGCATTGACCTATGAACCAAGAGGTCACAGTTTGATTCCTGGGTCAGAGCACATGCCCGGGTTGCCAGCTTGATTCCTAGTAGGGGGCATGCAGGAGGCAACTAATCAATGATTCTCCCTCATCATTGATGTTTCTATTTCTCTCTCCCTCTCCCTTCCTCTCTGAAATCAATAAAAATATATTTTAAAAAAAGAATGCAGGATAACAGTATACATAGTGTACCCAATTTTTGTATATGTAAAACAAATACACATAGGCAACGCAGTAAGTGGTCTCTATGTGGTGGTTTATGAGTTTTTATATAATTCTTATTTATCAACTTACTTTATTTGCAGCTATTACTTTTAATTTTTACAGCAAACACATGTTGCTTTTGCAGTATAAAACCTCCACATAACTTATTTTTTATTTTAAAAGACAACCCACTCAGGCCTTTATAAAGCATTAGCAAACCTGTTACCTGCTGTGTTCTTTCAAAGTAGAGAGCAAAGGAAGAGGAAATGGCATCTACAGAATTTAATTTAGACATAAGAATTTCCTGAAGGTAAAACCTTTAATCTGTTAAAATGGGAAGGGCTTAGATGAAACAATTAGGTAAAGGGAGGTTGTCAGGGTGCTGACTCGGGAGACCGAGCTGAATGTACAATGGTGGAGAGGATTTACAGGTAGAAAATTAAAGGCTTTCTACAGCTGGCTTCCTAGGATACAAATTGCCTTGGTAATGATTCTGAGATGCAGTCAGTTAACAAGCATGCATTGAGGACAGAGTTCTGAGGACAGAAAATAAATAGAATTTCAGATTTCAATCAATCATTCATTCTTTGCTCAGCCATTATCGATTGCTCACTCCAAATCCAACATTGTGCTGAGTGTTGGGCTCTGCTTTTTACAAGCTTACAATTTCATTGGCGAGATAAAAGATGAGGCTATGAAATCGTTTGGGAAGGACGAAATCAGAAGGAAAAGCCAGGTAACTTAGTACAATTAAGAATCGATCAGAATAGTTGTGAGTAGTAAGAACAGGCTTCCAGAAGATTGGAATGAACAAGTTTAAGAAAGTTTCAGGGAAGAGATAATAAATATAAAGAGTTTCAGGTGAATAATCTGATATCTCAAATGTATCAGTTGTCATTTCACCTCTGCTTCTCCAAAATTTGAGATGTTAAAAATGTTCTCCCTTTTCCACAAAATATTTAGCCCTTTTTTCATTTAGAAAGGATTAGGTAAAACAAAATGGAAAAAAAAAAAAGATTAGAATTACAGAACTTCAAAGAGAGAGGTTACCTTTGCTATTATGGAGTTTGTGGCAGATACTGGAATTGTCTACCCAACATCTGTTTTTCCCCTCTTCCTTGCCAACTGACCCCCAATTGTGTTCAGTGCATCACTGTACTCATATGAAAACAACCACACATTTCCCAGCCTTCCTCTCAGCTGGAGTGACCATGTGATACAGTCCCGGCCAATGAGATGGAAGTAGAGCCACCTGTGTGGGTCTTCCAGGGACCAGAGTTGTCCCTCTGGCCCTTTCGCCTTCCTTCCTCCTCATGCCTAGAATGCAGCCAGGATGCCTAGAGGTGACAGCCACCTCGGAAGCACGAGAACAAGGGCCGCTTGGAAAGCTGGCAGACGGGAAAGCCTGTGTGCCCGTTGGCATCATGGCACTGCGGACCTGTCCTGGATTGCCTAATCTAGACTTCTCGCACGAGAAAAACAAAACCTCTAAACCACTGGTGTCTGTTACTAGCCGCCAAACACAAAGCCTGTCTGATAAATCATCTAACCCACTTATTTCACAGAGAGGAGACAGAGGCCCAAGAAAGTTCCATAAACCTGGGAAGCTGGTATCAAATTAAGACTTTCTCATTTTGCAGTGACAGGAAACCCAATCCCAAACCTCTTAAGCAAAAAAAAAGAAAAAAAGAAAAGAATGATCAATTTTAATAATTGAAGTCAGGCATGGCTTCCTCCAGAGACTCCCATGATTTTTTTTTTTTTTTTCAGGTTCTAGTTTTTCACTCTCTCCATCTCTCGGCAATGCTTCCTCTGCTCCCTCCACCCCAGACAGGCTCTTTTCTCTTTGTGGCAAGGTGATGCCAGCAACCCAGCCTCACTCCACCCAGGATTAAGTCCAGAGAGAAAGCGGAAACCCCTCCCTGGAGGGAAGTCACACCGCTCCGCAGTATGCCTGCCTGCCGGGCATTCCAAAAATGGACATCCTTGAACGAGAACCTAGGACTCTTGGTTCCAAATCAGTTCAGGCTCTACTTCATCAAATAGCTTCTGATAGACTTCACATCAGTATATGTGACCGTCATGAAAAATACCCAGCAATCAGATATATCCTTGGAGCATGTGAACGATTACAGGCTCCTTTGGTACCTTTTGACTCCTGAGGTCTGTGAATAGTATAGAGAAAATACAAGGTCTATCTAGAAGAAATTAGAGTTGATTGGGTGCCCCATCTAAAGATGACCCCCAACACTGAGGACCAAGTCAGATTTGGGGCTTGGGGTTGCCCTGCTCATGAGCAGTGATGCAGATTACATTTTTCTCTTTCTATTTGGAGGGAAACCTACTGGAGCAACTCTCCATAGGCTCGCACTCCCCCAAAAGGTATTTGTTTAGTAACAAAAGGCAGATAGATGATCTACTTGTTCCGAATGACTCCAGTTAGAACTGGGTGGTCAGGGCTGAGTTCAGAGTTCCATCAGCCTGTGTTTTTTAGTTGTGTTTTGTCTTTTTAAATATGTTTTCATTGATTTCAGAGAGGAAGGGCGAGGGAAAGAGAGAGAGAAACATCAGCATCGATGATGAGAATCCTCGATCGGCTGCCTCCTACACACCCCTACTGGGTTTGAGCCCGCAACCGGGGCATGTGCCCTGACAGGGAATTGAACCGCAACCTCCTTGTTCATGGGTCAACCTCAACCACTGAGCCACAACGGCCGGGCTCAATCAACCTGTTTTTGTAACTGGCTTTTAAATGCTTTGGTCTTTGATCCAGGCCTGAGAGAGTAAACCTTAGGTCCATTATTATTATTACCTAAGTCCTCCATGAATGGAAGGTTCAAAATTTGATCCTCTGTAAAGGCATTATGGCTGCTTTTTCTTCCAGCAGCCCTTTTGCTTTTTGTGAAGAATTGTTGGC
This sequence comes from Myotis nattereri, assembly GCF_964212035.1. NCBI lineage: Eukaryota > Metazoa > Chordata > Mammalia > Chiroptera > Vespertilionidae > Myotis > Myotis nattereri. The sequence goes on from NC_138090.1 coordinate 14,679,554, forward strand.
CTTCGACATTCTTGAAATTCTTTTAGATTTAGTTAGTATGAAAGTGAATATTTATAGGCTTACAGGTTAATGCTCAAGTTTGTTTGGAGTGAAAACTGGAAATGCATGCTCATGTAGATTCATTTCTTATCGATTTACTATTTTACTGAGTTTCAGCAAGTTATGTGTTCTTAAATTTCCTACTGGTAAAAAGTAAATCTAGGCAAATATCATTTCTAGTTAGAGCCATGGTTCTCAACCTTCCTAATGCCGCGACCCTTTAATACAGTTCCTCATGTTGTGGTGACCCCCAATTTCATTGTTACAAATTGAACATAATTAAAGCATAGTGATTAATCACAAAATCAATATGTAATTATATATGTGTTTTCCGATGGTCTTAGGTGACTCCTGTGAAAGGGTCGGTCGACCCCCAAAGGGGTCGCGACCCACAGGTTTAGAACTGCTGAGTTCGAGGTTTTTTTTCCAGGTAACAATGTATAAAGTATAAGTCTCTTGGATGGTTGCTTTATGTTTAGTGGTGTTTGTTTCTCTATTAGATATTTTTGTAGGTTAAGCTATGGGACTTGAAGGATGAAGAACCTATTATTGGATGTTTCAAACCTTTGTCCCACCATCTCTTTTTCTTGAATATTCTGATTTTCCTCTCCCCTCCCACTCCCACTCTCAACATTTAAGCAGTTTCTGAATTCTTTTGTTTCTACTTCCACAATATCTTACATATACAACTCCTTCTTTCCATATTTTCCAGGCTCTCGACTGCCAATTTACTCTCCACACAATTGCCTCAGTTACTTTCTTAAAAATACATCTCTGGGCAGGTCATTTCTCTCCTCAAAAACCTTCAATGGCTCTCCAGTGCCCATAGGATAAAGAACAAAATCCTTAGCACAATGTTTGAGTCCTTTCGCTTCTGCCCTTTACTTACATTTCCAGTTTCTTCTTTCATTCTATTAATCGCTGTACCTAATGTCAAATCTCTGTACCTAATGTACCTATAAAGTTTCAACAAATGGCTTTGAAAGGTTTATTTCCTTTTGTTTGAGTGCTGAAGTTATGTACTCATAATCAATTATGTTATTTAAGGCAAGGATATGTTTTGTTTATTTTTACCTTTTCCAAGACCATATAGCAAAGTGTTTACAATATATTAGAGAGAGACCATGGACTATAATTCACTGTGATGATTGTTCTACCAATAGTTTGGACAAAATGTTATGGAAACCCGGAGGAGAGAACAATTATTATTGCTTGGAAAGGTTCGGAATGTATTCACAGACGAAGTCATTATCTGAACTAGACTTTGAAGGCTATAAGTAGGATTTTTGCAGGTATAATAAATAAGTGAACATTCTCTCTAAGCCTCATATTTTATAATTCAATTATAACACCTGTGAGCAGATCCCTCGTATGCCTCCTCCCTGTTTGGAGCAGTCCACATTTCCTGGTTCAGCTGAAACAAATGCTTCTCAGGTAGAATATGTTATTTCTAAAGTCAGTCTAGTTTATCCAATAACCTCAACTTAGCCCTTCCATTCTGGGGCTTAGTTGTGGATGACCAATTCAACTATTTTATCATTGCATCCTTAACCTAAGCATTTAGCCATAATCCTCAGCAAAGCTGAGAAAGGACACTCGGTGTTTCTTTGACCACCCACCGACAAAGTCCAATGACGCTCAGGTATTTCTTGGGATATTTGTATCAACACATAATAGCTGTGATGCATCACAATGCAAACACTGGTATGTCAGGACTTTGCCCTGCAACTGAGGCTCTTTTAATCACTGAAGGACACTGGGGTTGCAGCTCTGGAGATAGTGGGTAGAGAAAAAAGAGTGATGTGTGTTGAATGGCATTCCTTCCTCTTCCTCTCTATCGGCTCACTAAGAAAGCAAAAGGATAATTTACCTGTACAGAACTCTGGCAGAGCACCTGTCACAAAGCATGGTTTTGCTTAGAAGTCATCTCCCCTGTCAGGCTGAGAGTTGACTTCTTATAATAATCTTTGTAATGTCTTTATATTTCCTGCACCTACCATAGTTTTTGGAGCCCATTTATGGAAAGAGTAAAGAATGAATTTGCTTTATATAGAATTGGGTTATGGATCTTTCTCCCCAGAAATCTCATGAAAGTTAAAGACTTTCGTTCTAAGGTGCACGTAGGTGGTGGGAAGCTTGCAAAAACTGATATACACGTTTAGGGATATCACAGATGCCTTGAAACAAACCCATAGAACTCAGGTTTAAATTCCCAGAATTAAGAGAGAGGGTAATAAGAAATTGTAAAATAATTTCTCATTCATATTCTTTTTGTTGTTGTTGTTAATCCTCACCTGAGGATGTTTTTCCCCATTGATTTTTAGAGAGAGAGTAGAAGGGAGAAAGGGAGAGAGAGAGAGAGACATTGATGTGAGAGAGACATCGATTGGTTGCCTCCTGCATGCACCCAGACCGGGCTGGGGATTGAACCTGCAACCCAGGTACATGTCCTTGACCAGAAATCAAACCCACAACCCTTCAACCCTTTGGTGCAAGGGCCGATGCTCTAACCATTGAGCAACAATGGCCTAGGCTCTCATTCATATTCTTGGTCAAACTAATATCACAGCTGAGGCGGGGCTACCAAACTCAATAAATATTATGATTAGATGTGGAAAGAGCACCTTACAAACCTAAGGGGGCGGTATTAAGGCCAATGTGAATAAGTATAAACTGCCTACTGTTGGGATGACCTAGAGACATCTTCCTTCCTTTTTCGGTTTAATGGGTTCAGGGTTTCCTATTTTCCCATTAAAATGTCTCCTCTCTAATCCACCCTTTGAGTTTCTCTGGCATTTACCTCATTTCTCACTGTTAAGTCCTCCAGATTCAAGCTGATTGTATCCTAGCTCAGGACTTACGATTATTCTAGATCTTGAGAGACAGAACTAATCTCTAAAAGACGTCAGATGAGAACTCTGACTCAGAACAAGTTATCAAGTACAGGGGTACTTCATCAAAGTGAAGGAGATGACCAATGATCAGATAATAGGGACTTTGAAAGCCATAAGGAATGAGAATGTTCTAAACCCGATGGCAAAACTATCAAAACTAATTTCTCCTTCAGAAACAGCTGCTAGAACATGTTCTGAGGATAAAAATCGACACATAATCAAATAAGACTTTGGTTGTAATTTCAGCACAAATTTAGTCGCTGCTATTTCCCACCACTATCAATTCTCCATTATTATTGAATGCTCCCAAGGTGGGGCAAAGATCATTTTCAGGCTAAACTTTTTTTTTTTTTGCCCATGACTTAAATCTTTTGGAAATTTTCCTTTCAGATTTTGTGTTTGCTTAGCAGGTTCTTTATATGGGTGACTAAAATTATTTTAATAGCCTTAACTGTATTATCATGACAAAGATTCTGTAGATCTTGTGACAACACATTCCTCTGTTGAGTTTATTTAATTCCTTTTCAGTGGTTGATATTTGAACCTTTCATTTGGAGTGGATCCAGCAACACAATTCACTAATTGCCTGAACAGGTCCAGGAGGGGTTAAAGAACACACCACCAATACAAAAACTCCCCATCTATTGTGCAATCTACACAACCTTGTAGTTGAATCTGGGTTATTGTGAAATTTTAATCGAGTAACTTCAGGAATGTGATAGGATGATGGGGAAATATTATAAAGAAGTTCTACAGACTACTAAATTTGCTTTACATTTTGTTCCATAACCCTATTGTAATTTCCCAATGAGAGGAAATTTCCAAATTTTGTGGCTTAAAGTGTTACTTTTTATTGTGCACAGAGAAGTTTTATGAAGATATATGTTTGGGTGATGGGGTGGTTTGTAAAATACAACATGAGACTATTTCAAATATAAAATAAAAGGGGAAGCAGCCGAAACCGGTTTGGCTCAGTGGATAGAGCGTCGGCCTGCGGACTGAAAGGTCCCAGGTTCGATTCCGGTCAAGGGCATGTACCTTGGTTGCGGGCACATCCCCGGTGGGAGATGTGCAGGAGGCAGCTGATCGATGTTTATCTCTCATCGATGTTTCTAACTCTCTATCTCTCTCCCTTCCTCTCTGTAAAAAATCAATAAAATATATTTAAAAAAAAAAAAAAAAGGGGGAAGCAACTGAGATATGAATGACCACAGAGGGAAATAATGTTGGAACTAGGGGTAGAATGTAATTTACTAAAGATACAATGATCAGATAGTTATTTTTCAAAAATATACTTTTATTGATTGCAGAGAGGAAGGGAGAGGGGGAGAGAGAGAGTAATGTCAATGATGAGAGAGAATCACTGATGGGCTGCCTCCCACACACTCCCCAGTGGGGATGGAGCCCACAACCCAGGCATGTGCCCTGACCTGGAATCGAACCTCGACCTCCTGATTTATAGGTCTATGATCAACCACCAAGCCACACCGGCTTGGCCAGATAGTTATCTTGGATAACCCTCAATATCATGTAAGTCATATCATATTTTGTAATCAGAGCTGAGCAAACACTGTTTACTGATTAATTTGTGTTTTTAGTCACTGAGATTTTAAGGACAAAATGAAAATGTAGGTCTTTATGCTATCATGATACATGGCCATGAAAACTATCCATCTAAGCAGGTTTTTTAAAAAATGTGTCTCTGTAAGGCAGAGAAGCATCGAACAGACTGTCAAATTACAGCGGGAAGGCTGAGGAGTGTTGGGGTGGGGGTGGTAAGAGATCAACTGAAGGACTTGTATGCATGCATGTTAGCCTAACCAATGGACACAAGACACTGGGGCGTGGGGTGGAGGGGGGCGTGGGTAAGGGCATGTGCCAGGGGATAGGGGAGGCCAGGGGAAGGTCAATGGGGAAAAAAAGGCGGGGGGGGGGGGGGAATGTGTCTCTGTAAAAGGACATGGGGAGGGAGGGAATCACTGAATTTTCAAACACTCATTTCAATCACTGCTTGTTGCAGGGCCTGATGGGGTGGGGCCTGAGCCCAAAGAATCCCAGTCTAAGATAATTCCCAGTCCCGGTCAAGTCATACTTTAGGAGATCCCTCTTTACTTTGCTCTTAACTAATTAGGGGAAATCTGATTAACATATACAATAAAGCATTTGTACTAGGAAACAAAAAGAGGAAGAGGCCTTACCAATTCATGACTTCTTAATTAGGGTCAGGACAGTCTCTGGGGATTTCCTGTACCCTAAGTTTGCTGAATGATTACATAGGTCTGGGGAAAAGGAATTTGCTCAGAGTGATTCATCCAACTTTTTTTAGTATTGGGGTTCTGCCTTGCAATTTCCTCTTCTGGCATTGTGCGTTGGCTAATGGAGGGGGTAGGTTTCTGATAGGTTTACTCCTACTTGGATTCAAAAGCCTTGGGCTAGGCCTTGGCCTGTTGGTCAATGTGGGGTTCAAGCCTTCCTCTCTCAAATGAGTGGGTCGCCGATCAGGTATGAAGGGACTTTCCTTGAGACTTATTACAATAGCTTACTGTGGGATGGATATTTGAAGGTAGCTTTCTGTTCTGTTTTGCCATCTTGGGGTGGCTCTGAAAAGCTTTCTTACCTCTGAGAGGAAGAAAATGTTGATAGGGTTGATTAATTACTACGCAGGATGCAGTGACGATAATTGGGCAACCTGAATCAGATGTTCAGATAGAAAGGTAGGCTGTGATGACACAGGTTTCAATACTAGGTCTGCAGGTAAAGCTCTGCAAAGGGCCTCACCCCAGAAACGCCTGCATTGGGGTCTTCTTTGCTGAAAGTTTGTCCCCCACCCCCAGCACTCCAAGTCCAGATGAATTGCCTTAATTCCTGGGAAAAAGGCTCGCTCTCTCTCTCAGATATAGATATAGATATATATCTTGACTTTTAAAAAAATGATTTGTAACTATCTTTGTAGATAAAATATTAAAATAAAAAAACTTTGCCCAGGTGGCTTCTGGCATCAATATTCTACACCAGATTAAAATCATTTCCCAACATGCATACCCTGCACCCCAATTGGTGTCTTAATAGCTTGATTAAAAATTTCTCAGAAGTCTATTAGACTCAGGAAACGGTCTGCGGCGTAGGTGAGGATTTTCAGTTTTTGCAATGGAAACTTTTGGCCCTATGAGCAGAATAGCAAAAACTCAATTAAATGTGCTCTTCCCCATCCTTGCCTAGTCCAGCGGTAAAAGATGAACAAAACGGCTTGGAAGAGTGGTGTTTAGGTAACCCCCCACCCCTTTTTTCCCCTCTAAAACAGCCAGGTGGATTCATATGGTCCCATTTTTTAATGGTCTTCTATCTCCCCCTCAGAACAAACCAGGTCGCCCCAGCACCATCAGAAGTATCTTTGTTGTTGTTGTTGTTATTGTGTGCGTGCGCGCGCGTGAGCGTGTTTTAATGTCCAGCCTCTAAGGACATTGGGCTGGATGGGGTAGGGGAAGAGCAAGGGATGGTGCAAAGGTACTTTAATGAAAAGCAACCAATAACTGGAGGTTTTTAGAATGTGGTCTGCCATTTCCTAATTAAGAAACGAGTTGGACAGTCCTTTGGCCAATTCTTTTAGACAATGCTATGAACCCAAAGGTCTGGTGACTGTCCAAGCGACGAAACTCCATTCCCTTGCGGGACCCCGAGCCACCGCCCCAGCCACGCCAGCTCTGGAGTCCCTTCCCTCCGGGCGCTGGCACCTCGGGCTGCCTGGGTCTGTCTCTAGCGCTCAGCTCGGTGTTGCACCGGCTGCCTCAGGCTCGCCGCCACCAGGCGCGGACACCTCCCAGCCTCCCTCCCTCCCTCCCTCCCTCCCTCCCTCCCAGCCGGCGGGACCTATTCCGGGCTGGGGAACAGCAGCCCGGGCAGCAGCGGCAGGAAGCAAAGCCCTTGTTGATGCTGTTCCACGGCGCGCCTCCCCGCCCTCCGCTGGGCCGCCGCGGCTCTTCCCCTCTTTGGCGCGCCCCCCCTCCGCGCCTGCGCAGTGCCCCGCGGGGGGCGGAGCTCAGATTCCTGTCAGCGGCAGCGGCGGTGGCGGCGGCGGCGGAGGCGACCGTCAGTTTTCTCTGAAGAGCAGCACCACACGGACCCGTTGGCTCCTCTCCCTCCCTCTCCCCGCCCTGAACCCCTCTCCTGGCGCTCCGGGATTGAGTCCCTGTGGAGTTTCCCGTCCGCCCTGACGCAGTTTCCTCGCTCCTCGGCCCGCTTGAAGTCACTGCCCTCGAGGAGGAGGCAGCGGCAGCGGCAGCGGCGGCAGCTGCCCTCGCCTCGCCGCCCCCGGTTCGGTGCCCGCGGTCCCGGAGAGGAGGTGCCGCCGCCACCGCCGCTCCCCCCCTCCCGCTGCCCTCGGGCCGGGCTGGGTCGAGCTGCGATGCCCTCGGACTTCATCTCCTTGCTCAGCGCGGACCTAGACCTGGAATCGCCCAAGTCCCTGTACTCGCGAGGTGAGCGGGGCGTGGGGGCGGGGAGGCGGCCCCGGGAGACCCGAGGGTCCTCGGCCGGAGCGGGGACTGCCGGCCGAGCCCGGGCCGGGGTGGCCTGACCTGGGGAAAGGGGGGGCGGGGAGCGTCCGAGGGGGTGGGAGACGTTGGAAGCGGCGGGGAGGAGTGGCGGCCCCTCCCCCGCGGAGCCGCCGGCCGCTCCGGGCCCCAAAGCAGTCGGCCCCCCGGTCTCCGCTGCACCGGTCGCTCCGAGCGTCCGTCCCCCGCTGTCCGTCCGGCCCGGCCCCGCTCCTCGAGCGGCCAGCGCCGGCCTCCTCCCTCCCCCGACCCCCCCGGTCGGGGCTCACCCCGGCCTGGGCCCGGCGCTGGGGCCGCCGCGATGCGTGGGGCCGCGGCTCCCCTCCCGGCACCATCCTCCCCAGCAAAGTTGCCCCCAGACAGGCGGCGGGGCCTGGGGCCGGCCCGGGCAGGGGCACCATTTTCCTCCCCCTCCAGGTTGTTTGTGCCTCGCCGTCTGGCCCCCTCTCCCTCCGGCCTAGTCCGCTCCCTCCCCTCGCTGGGACGGCCCCCCGCGACCAGGCGTCCTGCCTTTCCTCGTCATCTCGCTGGAAGGGGCCCGGCTGGTCGGTCTCCTCTCTCGCTCCCTGCCTCTGTGGCCTTCTCATGACTGACTTCTCCCCTCCTTTTGCACAAATAGGGGTTCCCTCTCTCTTTCTCTCTCTCTATTAGTTTGATTCCTCTCCCTCCTGTCCCAGAGGTGCCACAGCTCAGGCATAGGCGCTGCTGTCCTTTGAGAATTTTCTATTTCGTTGCTGTTCAAGGGCCCGGTGCGGGGCCGGAAGGGGGGCCATTGGACTGACATTTCCATTTAAAAACTCTTCTGGCTAAAGCCTGAAAGGGGGGGGGGGGGGTCACAGACAGCGGTTCTCAACCTGTGGGTCGCGACCCCTGAAGATACATCCTGCATATCAGATATTTACATGACGATTCGTAACAGTAGCAACACTACAGTTACGAAGTAGCAACGAAAATAGTCTTAGGGTTGAGGGGTCACCACCACATGAGGAGCTGTGTTAAAGGGTCGCGGCATTAGGAAGGTTGAGAACCGCTGAAAGCTATTCTTACTGTAGCTGATCTCGGCTGGGGTTAAATTCCTACACTGGGCACCGCAAGAATGTGTTAGAACAGGTTCCCTGTACAGGAGGCATCAAACCAAAATGCTCCCCCTGCTCTCTTCACCCCCTTTGAAACCACTGGGAGGGGGCAAAAGACAGAACTGGGTGGTTCACTCTGGATTTCACCATATTTTTTTTTTAAAAAAATTGCGTGCCGTTATGAACCCCCTTCCTGAGAAATCCCGTGTTTCTCCCACTTCAGTCTTGGTCTGGTGTATCCATCTGCTGGTTTCACCCCTTGCAGGGAGCGGGGCCTGAGCTGCGCATTGGGGTGTTTACCTTGTTTAAGTGAAGCGGAGTGAGGTGGGGTGCCCCGGAAGGCACTGGACTTGAGAGGCTGACGATTGGCTTTGTACACAGAGTCCTGCTTAGTAACTGGAACCATTGTCTGTTGCTGCGATGACTTGAGTTGGCAGTTACCATCCTGTAAGACGCTTTGTGGGCAGTGTTACCTGAAGTAGTTTGAAAAGTGTAGCTGAGTGTCAGAAGGTGTTATCAAGAGATGGTGATGCTTAGAGGAGGGCACATGTGGTACAATTGGGTACTAAATACAGTCAAGACATGAACACCGTTTGTGCAGTAATCATCAGATAATTTTCTATGGAACATGTTTTATGAAAATCTAAGTTTAGCATAGAGACCATTGTAGAGACAATTCAGCCTTCTTTCATAGGCAATAAGTTCACAAATATGGGCTTTAGCTCTTAAAAGTACATGGCAGTTATATGAGATGTATGCTATCCTTGGCTTTTTTTTTTTTTTAAATCATTCAGCATAAAAAGTACTTAATGCTTTTTGTGTTTTTCAGATTCTCTGAAGTTACACCCATCCCAGAATTTTCATAGAGCTGGACTATTGGAAGGTCAGCAGAATGCCTTTTTAAAGCATATTGTGTGAGTATGCAAAGGCTTTCTCTGAAATGGAGTTTAAACGAGAAAGTGTGAAACTTTGCAAACTCATACAATGTAGTTTTCTCTTAAAGAGCCTGATCCTTCTTTTAGAGCAGCTGAATGTTTCAGTGGGTTTTGTTTCTGTGTTTGATGTGATTGTTAGCTGTTGTATCTGCTTTGAGAAGCCTCTAACTCCTCTTTATCCCCCCCAAAATCATTAAAAATTATGTGTTGGGTGATCTACCTTAGAATTCCAGATATTAATAAATAGCTTTTTACAAACAAACTGAATATGAAAAAGCTCAAACAAGATCATGAAACTAAGAGTGACACCAAACACATATTTAGTTTGAAAATTCACAACTTTTATATGCTAAGTATTTCAAAATGATATATTAATTATTTATTACAAAAGCATTGATGTCATTACTATTGCATTATTTTTAAAGATGAGGAAAGCCAAGTAATAGAGATGATGATTAAACTATGCTTAGAAGAAAGGGTTTTAGAACATTCTGGAAACACTAATATACTATGTAGAATAATTAAAACAACTGACCGATTACTTCAGAAAACTTTATTTGGTGTTGTTTTTAGCAATTTAAGACAAAAAAGGTTCTAGTTGTGTTGTGTTTGTAGTTTTTGAAGCGATTTCACATATATTATCTTTGACTCTTATAATCCTAGAATTGGACTGCAAGGATATTCATTTCCCCATTGTAAAGATGAGTAACCTAAGGCTGAAATTAAGAGACTTGGTGGGGAGGGGGAGGAGAGTCATACAGTAGCAGAAACCATGCTTTTTGTATTTTAGTTGGTGCTCTTTACCTAAAGCCAAGCTGCCATTATACAATATATATGTAACCCGTGCCCTTTGGGGGTAGGGTTCAGATTCTTAAATGTAGCCCACTTAAAAAAGGCCCTAAATATTTAAGTTTGACTTAAGTGTAGGTGTTTGCTTTCTAAATGGTAGTCTGGTATAATGGAGAAAAATGTGAGTTTTGTAATTGAGCTTAAATTTGAATACCAGATTTGACTATTGATTAGCTCTGTGACCTTGGCAAATAATTTTACCTCTAAAAACTTTAATAGTCTATCCATAAAAATGTACATAATCACTTAAATTTAGTGAGCTAATGTGTACGAAAATGCTTATTGCATATAAAAGGTTCTCAAATTATTGATTATACTTATAAGAAGCCCATAGATAAATATTAGTATGAAAATCGAACCTGGGACCCTTCAGTTTGCAGGCGTATGCTCTATCCACTGAGCCAAACCAGCTAGGGCAATGCTGATCTTTCTTGCTGCTACCTTTTTTTCCTTAAAGATAGGAAATTAATATTTTTTTTAATTGAGTTATGGTTTGATATATAACATTGAATTGGTTTAAGATGTACAATGTAATGATTAGATATTTGTATATGTTGGGAAAGGATCACCACAATGTCTAGTTAACTAGGTCACCATGCATAATCATGCTTCTGCTTTTTCAATTTAATTTGGTGATTGACTGACAGTGGGAAAGGGAAAGTCTAGCTATTTTTTAAAATACGTTTTTTATTGATTTTTAGGGAGAGAGGAAGGGAGAGGAATAGAGAGATAGAAATATCTATTCTATTTTTGCATTTTCCCTACCTTTAAAGAAGATAGTTTGTACATATTTTTTAAAAAAGATGATTTACAGTTATGGTGTTCAGATTTGAAGGCTAGGATTCTTCTCTGGAGTACCTAGACAAAAAGTTCAACTACAGAGAAGAAGGTACCATTTCTTACACCTTCTGTATTGAAAAATATTTATTATGGCATGTATTGTTTGTCATATAAAAAAAGATAAAAATTAAACTAAGTGGAAGTATACAAATAAGATTAAGAGGTCATTCTAGAAATATAGAGATGTAAGATACCATGGTAGAAAATCAGATAAAACAAGAAAAATAAGCAAATTGGAAAAATCAAGTAATAAAAATGGGTTAAAAATTAAAGATGTTTATAATAGCATGAATTTGATTATATGATGAATCTTAACTGGTTAAATAAGAACTAAACACCAATATGATACATCCTAGTATGAATTATACATTTAAGATTGGAAAATTTAAAAAGAAAATATGAAATATTACAGTGACTTAGGGGAAAATAAACTACTTTAAAAAATTTTTTTTACTACCCATTACCTCTTTGATATAGTATAATGCATAATTATGCTTTATAGTTCACAAATGGAAATACTTGTTTTTTTTAAAACATTTTTAAAAAAACATATTTTCAGAGAAGACTGGAGAGGAAGAGAAAGATAAAAACATAAACGATGAGAGGGAACCATTGATTGGCTGCCTCCTGCACGTTGGACCGAGCCTGCAATAGTAGCAGTGTCTTACTGACTTTATGGAATATTTCTGAATTGCCATTAGGCCTGATTTATTTCTTTTCCTTGGGTCTGTGTTAGTAAGGTAGTTAGGCCAATAACTTTTTTACATGTGAATGTATGATGATATCTTATTGGAAAGGATTAAAAAAATATTTAACATTAAAAATAATCTGTTGGATTCTTTTCTTGTTTAGTATCTATTAATCTATTGATATATACCTAATAAACTAAAAGTATCATTATCGAAATAATTATGAAAATGAAATTCAAACATGTGACAAAATCATACCTAGTTCATCCGAACATGCAGAATTTTGGATATATGGCTGCAGAACTGGGCTTTTTTTTTCTTTTTAAAATATGATTATATTAATTTTTGGAAAGAAAGGAAGGAAGAGGGAGAGAGATGAACACTGATGTGGCTGCCTTTTGCATGCCCCCTACTGGGTACTGAGCCTACAAGCTGGGCCTGTGCCCTGACTGGGAATTGAATCAGTGACCTCTCTGTGCAGAGGTGCTCAACCAACTGAGCCACACCGGCCAGGACTTTCCCAACTTCTTGCTTCTAGGATCTGTCTCTCTGATTTCCTACTATTTGTTTTTGTGCTTCTTTCTACTAGTAAACTCTGCTTTCATGATTTCTCTTCTATCCTAGAATTCTATTTTTTATTACATTAAGAGGATAGAAATTCATGTTTAATCAGATGGTTCTTGGCCTGCTCTTAATTGATTCTTGACTATACTGTAATTATTCTAGGAGTCCCCTAAAACTTGAAAATGGTAGTACAGAAAAACATTTCTTATTATAATTAATATAATATACAGGGTGGGGCAAAAGTAGGCTTATAATTGTTCATATGGAGAATAATACAATGACTAATAAATAATAATACAATAATAAACTGTTTATTTGCCCCACCTTGTATAAATGCCACTTTTATTAGAAAAAGTTAACTCATCAGGTTGTTTTCTATTAAGAATTAACAGGTAGTTAGAAAAAAGAAAAGATCGAATTGATAGATCAGTTGGGCCCGATTAATGTAGTGACAGAGGATAGTCTTGTTTGCATTAGCACTCAGATAAAAGGCATTCTCCAATAGAAATGTTGCCTATTAAACTTATTGCCTTGTTGTTAAGATTTTATTTCAAGTTACATAAAGGAGATTCATGACTCTTTTATTTGCTGTTTTAATAAAAATCAACGTTATAAAAGGTATAATAAAAGGTATAACAAGGGTATAATACACTAATTATAAACTTATACTTGAATGAAAAGGTAGACATTTTCTTTATGGATTGACTACAGATAATGATTTCTGCTTCCAAATATAAATAAAACCTGGTGTTGTGTTAAAGGATCTATATTTTTGATTATTTGAACTGAAAATGTGATTTTCAGGTACTTTTATTTATAACTATTGAAAAATAGACTTTTTTCTCTTCTTTTTTTTAAAATAATTTTTTATTGTTGAAAGTATTACATGTGCCCCCTTTTTTCCCCCATTGACCTCCTCCAGCCCGCCCCAGACCCTCACTGCCCCATTGTCTGTGTCCATGGGCCATGCATATATGTATACAAGGTCCTTGGTTGATTACCTCCCACCCACCCACCCTCCCCCGCCTTCCCTCCAAGATTTCACACTCTATTCTATGCTTCCATATCTCTGGATCTACTCCGTTCATCAGTTTATTTTCTTACTTAGATTCCACATATGAATGAGATCATGTGATACTTGTCTTTCTCTGACTGACTTACTTCACTTTCTTGCTTCTGTTTTTAATACAGTAGTCCCACCTTGTCCATGGTTTCGCTTTCTGGGTTTAGTTACCTGTAGTCAGCCATAGTCTGAAAATATTAAATGGGAAATTATATATGATAATTTATATACAATATATAAATTCTTTACTTAATATATTTTGAAAGAGATCATGTCCACATTACTTTTATTACAATATATTGTTATAATCATTCTATTTTATTTTAGTTATTGTGGTTGATCTCTTATTGTCCCTAACTTACAAATTAAACTTTCTCATAAGTAAGCATGTATAGGAAAAAACATAGTAATGGATAGGGTTTATTATTATCTGAGGTCTCAGGCATCCACTTAGGGGTCTTGGAACATAATCCCTCTTGGATAAGGGAGGAATACTGTATTTACTTGATACATCGGTGATGATTATTACTTCTGGCCAGCCACGGACCAGCATTGTGTCTTTCTCATTCAGAAACGTTACGGTTAGTCTTTTAGTACATTTGGTACTTGGTTTTGAAGGTAAGGAAAGAACAGAAAAGTTTCTAATGGTGAGCTAAGTTATTGATTATTCTTATCTTTATAGATTTACCTTTAGTTTAAAAAATCTGTTTAAAGCAACCTTTGTAGGACATGTTAAAAGAAGCAGTGTTAGTAGTTAAAGAGAAGGAAGAGTAATAAATCAGTGTTGTTATAATTGAAAACATTTTTGAGCAGGTATGAGTATCAGCATTTTATAGATGTTTTTCACGTTTTATTTTCAGAAAAATATTATGAGATAGTATTGATATCCCTACTTCATAAATGAGCAAACAGGAGATTTACTTCCCAAGGTCATATAGCTAGTGGAGAAAGCTGGAATTTGAAACCTGACAATTTTATCCTAGAATTTTTAGCTTATTCTGACTTTCTTACATAAAATTTATAATTAGTACTTTAAATAGGATTCTTTAGCTTCTATAAAGTAATGTGAGAAATTCTATAAGCCACAGTAAAAACCAGTGAAGAATATGATGATGACCCTTTGGGAGAATATTTTAACACTCAAAATTAGCAAATCATTGCCTAGCTTGATGGATGTCTTTAAGATTTAACTGAAGCACATCACTGGTTGAACCATCTCTGTCTTGACTGATGATGGTACTCAGAAATAAAAAATAGGGCAAGGGTAAGCCATAACCTAAGGAGAATTACTTTAGAAATGGAGGATGCCATGGGGCTGTGATTTATTTTTATTTTTTAAAACATTTTTATTGATTTCAGAGAGGAAGGGAGAGGAAGAGAGAGAGAGAAGCATCAAATGCCTCCTGCATGCCCTGCACTGACTGGGAATCAAACCATGATCTCCTGGTTCATAGGTCAACGTTCAACCATTGAGCCATGCCAGCTGGGCAGAGCTCTGATTTTTTTTTGGTAGTAATTTTATGGAAGCATAGTAATCATTTTAACCTATTTCTGCTGGTATATTTCAGAGCTTAAGTTTGAGAAGAAATGAGCAGCAGAAAAAACAGTAATAATAGAGCAGCGGTTCTCAACCTTTGGGTTGCCACCCCTTTGGCGGTCGAACGACCCTTTCACAGGGGTCGCCTAAGACCATGGGAAAACACATATATAATTACATATTGTTTTTGTGATTAATCACTATGCTTTAATTATGTTCAATTTGTAACAATGAAAATACATCCTGCATATCAGATATTTACATTACGATTCATCACAGTAGCAAAATTACAGTTATGAAGTAGCAACGAAAATAATTTTGTGGTTGGGGGTCACCACAACATGAAGAACTGTATTAAAGGGTTGTGGCATTAGGAAGGTTGAGAACCACTGTAATAGAGCCTTAAGAGTTGGTTTTATTTCTTGATATGGTTGGTCTTTGCTTCTGAACTTTCTGGAAATACTGTGTTAGGTATTTAAAAAAAAAGAATTTTATTTCTAGTTTGACCTTGAGACCTTGTAGAAATTTGTGTAAGCATTCCTTTTCTTTGTCAGAGACATTATCTGTCTTGCTTAACTTAAGAGTTTTGAGGAAGAACAACTGAAATAATGTTAAAGGACTTTGAAAACTATGAAATGCTATATGAATAGCAATATTTTGCATAGGCCCTTATTAATTTGCTTTGGTTTTTCTTTTCATTGTCTTCTCTCTTCCTCAAACCCCCACCCCCACCTTTTTTTTTTTTTAATCTTCTCCTATGCATGTCTTGATTTTCTCATGGTATTCTACCTGTTGCTTGTTGGTTTTGCTGTTACTACTTCTATCTTCTCTTTATCTTCTTTTTTTCAAAACAAACAAACAAACAAACCATCTTTATACAGGTAGAGAATTACACCTATTTTAAATGATCCTTGAATTTTTTACAAGTACATACATTTGTGTAATTACCATACACAAGGTACAGAACATTTCAGTTACCCCATAAAGCTGCCTCTTGTTTTTTTATAATCAATTTTGCCCACTCCAGCCCCTCAGGCAAGTACTGATCTGTTTTTCTTATCATAGATTAGTTTTGCCTTTTTAAGAATCCTACATAATAAAAGGGTAATATGCAAATCAACTGAACAGCAGAATGACCAGTCGCTGTGACGTGCACTGATCACCAGGGGGCAGATGCTCAATGCAGGAGCTGCCCCCTGGTGGTCAGTGTGCTCCCACAGGGGGAGTGCCACTCAGCCAGAATCCCTGAGCCAGGCTTACAGCTGGGGAGTGCAGCAGCGGTGGCAGGAGCCTCTCTCTGGGGAGCAGGCCTAAACCATCAGTCAGACATCCCCCTAGGGCTCCCAGACTGCACGAGGGTGCAGGCAGGGCTGAGAGACCTCCCCCCCCCCCCACCACCACCAGTGCACAAATGTTGTGCACTGGGCCTCTAGTTTCATATAAATGGGTTTATACAGTGGACACTCTTTATTTTCATTGTTCAAGTACTATAACTTTCAAAAAAGGAAAGCTATTTTATAAAGGACAAAAGGTAATAGGACCTTTTTTTAAAAAAATATATTTATTGGTTTCAGAGAGGAAGGGAGAAGGAGAAAAAGATAGAAACATTAATGATGAGAGAGAATCATTGATCAGCTGCCTCCTTCATGCCCCTTACTGGGAATTGAGCCCGCAACCCAGGCATGTTCCCTTGACCAGAATCGAACCTGGGACCCTTCAGTCCGCAGGCTGACGCTCTATCCACTGAGCCAAGTTGGCTAGGGCACAAGACCTTTTTTATTACCATATATTTTTATATTCTACAATGTAGCCAAATGTCTATTTAAGATTTTTGCCCATTTTTAAATTGAATTATTTGTCTTTTTATTGTTGAGTTGTATGAGTTCTTTATTTATCCTATATACAAGTCCCTTATCAGATATATGACTTGCAGAAATTTTCTCCAAATATGTGGATTGTCCTTTCACTTTCTTGGTATTGTTGTGGTTTTTTTTTTAATTTTTTTAAAATTTATATTTATTGTTGAAAGTATTACAGATGTCCCTTTTGTTTCCCCCATTGATCCCTTCCATCCCGTCTTGGTATTGTCTTGATGCACACTTTTTTAATTTTGTTGAAATCCACGTTTTCTATTTTTGTTGTTGTGTTGCTCATGCTTTGTGTCATATTTAAGAAACCATTGCTTAATCTGAGGTCATGAAGATTTATATATGTATGGTGTTTTTTTGGTTTTGTTTTGTTAATCCTCACCCTAGGATATTTTTCCATTAATTTTTACGGAGAGTGGAAGAGAGAGGAAAAGACAGAAACATGGATGTGAGAGAAACACACGATCGGTTGCCTCCTGCACACGCTCTGACCAGGGATAGGCCAGGGAGGAGCCTGCAACTAAGGTACATGCCCTTGACCAGAATTGAATCTAGGACCCTTTGGTTCACAGGCCAACACTCTATCCATTGAACAAACTGGCTAGGACTGTATGTTTTCTTCAAAAAGTTTTACAGTCTTGGCTCTTACACTTAGGTCTTTGATCATTTTGAATTAATTTTTGTATACGGTGTGACGTAGGGGCTCCAACTTAATTCTTTTGCATGTGGATATCCATTTGCCCTAACACTATTTGTTGAAAATACTTGTTTCCCATTTAATAGTCTTGGTACCCTTGTTGAAAAATCAATGCCGAAACCGGTTTGGCTCAGTGGATAGAGCGTGGGCCTGCGGACTGAAGGGTCCCAGGTTCGATTCCGGTCAAGGGCATGTACCTGGGTTGCGGGCACATCCCCAGTAGGAGATGTGCAGGAGGCAGCTGATTGATGTTTCTCTCTCATCGATGTTTCTAACTCTCTATCTCTCTCCCTTCCTCTCTGTAAAAAATCAATAAAATATATTTAAAAAAGAAAAAAGAAAAATCAATTGACCATAGATATATGGGTTTATTTATGGATTCTAAATTCTTTTCCATTCATCTTTATGCTCATCCTTATAGCAGTATCATACTGTCTTAATTACTATAACTTTGAAATAAGTTTTAAAATTGGGAAGGATGAGTCCTCTAACTTTGTTCTTCACTTAAAAGATTGTTGTGGCATTGGGGGAGGCTGGGGAGATGTGAGTGGGGGAAAAAGGAGACATATAATATGTTAAACAATAAAGAATTTAAATTAAAAGAAAATATTTTGGCTATTCAGAGTCCCTTGAATTTCCATTTGAATTTAGTATCGGCTTCTCAATTTCTTCAAACAAAAAATGAGCTGTGATTTTTAGTAGGGATTGCATTGACTTGATGTGTCAGTTTGAGGAGTATTACCATCTTAATAATACTAAATATTCCTGTCTATGAACATGAGATGTCTTCCTTTTATTTGGGTCTTCTTTAATTTCTTTCAAACATGTTTTATAGTTTTCAGACTATAAATGTTACACTTGTTTTTAAAATATTTATTGTAAAGTATTTTATTCTTTTTAATCATTGTTTTAAGTGGTAATAAAGTTATGGAAATAATTTGAGGATAGGTCTATCAAAACTTAGGAGAGCTTTAATTTTGAAGTCGTAGATTATGCATGTATACAGAAAAAGAGACCCAAATCATGCTAAGGTAATTAACTATAAAATAGCCACAGAATTAAAGCTGCAATTAACCATAAAAAACATTTAGTGAAATCAGTTTTGTTTTAAAAGTTATACTGGATGGGGATTTTCTCAGTGGCAGCGACTATACATTGCATTCTCATAGCATCTGGCACACACGTGCTCAATACCTGAAAGGGGCTTGATATTTATTAAATAAATGAATAAATGAATGAATATCACATCCAAAAAAGAAGGAAGGAATGGTATTGGAGGTCTGAGAGAATTGTGCTCTAGTTACTAGGTGTACCGGTTAATAATGCGAATTTTGTAATCAAAGAAAACACGATAATTTCAAGAGAAACATCAAAAGTGCTTTATTCAAAGTAATGTCCATCACTAGCTACACATTTCCCCATCTTTCAGGTAATTTGTGGATACCGTTCCAATAGAACTTTTATTGTTTTGAGGCAAATCATTCAGAGACCCAATTTTCCACTTCGTACGTTTTGAAGTGCTGCTCAGAAAGTGCGTGTGCCATTGATCGGAACAAGTTGTAATCTGAAGGAGCAAGGCCTGGTGAATACGGCGGGTGGGTTAATACTTCCCAGGCAAGATCTTTTAATGTGTCTTCAACTGGTTTTGAAGTGTGTGATGGTGCGTCATCATGAAGCAAAATTACTTTGCTGTGTCTTCTGGCCCATTCTGGTCATTTCACGATCAAAGCGTGGTTCAAATTGATTATTTGTTGTCGGTAGCAATCAGTATTAACGGTTTCACCTGGTTTTAGAAGCGCATAATACACCACACCTTCCTGATCCCACCAAACGCAGAGCATTTGTTTTCTTTCCGAAGCGATTTGTCCTTACAATCAATGTTGATGGTTGACCTGGATCAACCCATGATTTTGTGCGTTTGGGATTCTCAAAATAAATCCACTTTGCATCGCCAGTCACAATTCGATGCAAAAAAGACTTCTTTCGTGCTGTGAAGCAACATTTTACTGATGACTTTTCGGTTTTCCAATTTGTCTTTCGTTCATTTGATGTGGCACCCATTTTCTTTCCTTTAAAATCTTTTCCAATGCTTGTAAACAATTGGAAATTGTTTGCTGAGCAATATTTAATCTTTCTGCAAGTTGTTTTTGAGTTTGACACGCATCTTAATCCAATAATACTTGTAATTGTTGGTCTTCAAACTTTTCGGTTTACCTGGACATTCTTTGTCTTTCACATTGAAATCATTGCTTTTAAAGCATTTAAACCAACGTTCACAAATATCTTGAGATGGAGCATGTTCACCATAAGCTTCCTGAAGTATTCAGCAGCTTTCTTCAAAATAAAGTTGAAGTATTCAACTTTTCTTCAAAATAAAGTAATGAATTAAAACTTACCACAAATGCTCTTTTTTTGGCACAAAATTCAACATTTTTTTTTAATATGTTTTATTGATTTTTTTACAGAGAGGAAGGGAGAGAGATAGAGAGTTAGAAACATCGATGTGAGAGATACACCGATCAGCTGCCTCCTGCACATCTCCTACTGGGGATGTGCCCGCAACCCAGGTACATGCCCTTGACCGGAATCGAACCTGGGACCTTTCAGTCTGCAGGCCGACGCTCTATCCACTGAGCCAAACCGGTTTCGGCTGAATTCAACATTTTTAAGTGTAAAAATATCTTTGATGTTAACACCTTCAGCAAATTTGACATATGAAGTTTTGAAGCTTGTTGTCAATACAACAAAATAGCATACATATCAAATTGCATATAAACATGCGTAACTCCATCTATTGAAAAAAATCCGTCTTATTTACTGGTGCACCTAGCATATACAACCATGTAGAAAGCTTCATTTGATATAATAATTGTATTAAAAGAACTATCGATGGGAATCTAGGCCTTTAAAGAACTGGAGCTACTTAGTTTGTAAAGATAAAAATCTAAGTAATTAAGATGAGAATGGAGGTGGATTTGTTCACTAATCCATATAATAAAAGTCTAATATGCAAATTGTCCCCTCCACCTGGAGTTCGACCATGGGACGGGGATGACTGCCCATGGCCCCTCCCCCTGGCCAGCCCCTGCTGGCAGCCAGCAGCTGCTAGGGTCCCTACCCATGTACAAATTCCATGCACTGGGCCTCTAGAATTCAAATAAGAATGTTCTCTTGAAGCATGAAAGTGGCAGCTTAGGACAAAATATATGACTATGTAATATAGAGAGCAAAAGTTCTCTTAAGAGAACTTATATTACAGACTGGAAAAAAAGAGACTCTAGAATGGTTAGTTAAATTAATAGGTAATAATACCACCAAGGGTAATTGAGAAAGCTGGAGATGTGACCTTAGTTTTGTAGCATAAAAAAATGTCTGGCACCTTTATCAGAAAATATAAATTTTCCCAACAGGACTTTTTTTCATCTATATTTGGGAGGATTTTTAGGGAGAGGTGGGTCTTAATTTTAAAAAGGGTTTTCAAAAGTTTGTGCCCCACAGAACAGAATAATCAATTAATAGGTGATTGTGAAATTGGACATAGAACTATTTGCTCAATATCATCTCAAGTCTCTTACTAGAATACTTTTCCCAAGATTTTTAGTAGAGTGAAGTGGGGTATATGTGTGGGTATATGTGAGGATCACTCCTGTCAAATCCCAACCCACAACAACTATTAAATTAATCTTGTAATTTTTAACTGTCATATTCCAGGAACAAACTTCACTTTAGAAACATAAGTCAATGGGAAGTAGGACTTAACAGTATTATTTATAGGTAGATTTTTAAATACATATATCTATCTATTTCATGCAGAAACACTACATGAAAATTTTTTAGCTTTTAATTTCTGCACAGTTCTAAGAGTAGTGAGTGTAGCATATAAAACATTGATTTGGGACTATCAAGCTTGTGTTTTCCACTACTTTTGGAATAATTGTGTTGAGAGTTAATTTTAAACATTTTATTTTTATGCTAGGAATTAGTCTTTGAATTGTGTAATTTTTAATTAATTAATTAATTCTCACCCAAGGATATGTTTCTTGATTTTTAGAGAGAGGAAGGGGTCGGGGTTCGGGGGAGACATTAACGTGAGAGATAAACATCTATGGATTGCCTCCCATATGTACCTGACGGGGATCCGCAACCTATATATGTGTACTGCATGGGAATTGAACCCGCAATTTGGTGTAGGGACAATGCTCCAACTAACTGAGCCACCAGGCCAGGGCTTGCATGAGGAGATTTTTAAGTCCAGAAGAGTTGGGGGGTGTTTGTTTGGAGTTTTGTTTTTTTGGTATTTTTTTTTGTCATTTTACTCCTATGGTTGATACATTTTTTGTAATTGAAGAAACATCTTTGAGATATAATTGATATATTAACATTGTGTTAGTTTTAGATATATAACATAATGATTTGATATATGTACATATTGGGAATGATTACCACAGTAACTTTAATTAACATCCATCACCACATATACTAGTAGTTACAATATTTTTTCTTGTGACAAGAACTTTAAACATATATTTCCTTGGCAATTTTTAAATATTCAATGCAGTATTGATAACTATAGTCACCATGCTGTACATTACAATCCCAGAACTTATTTCTCTTATAACTGGAAGTTTGTACCATTGATCACCTTCGCCCATTTTGCTCACCCTCTTCTGCCCCAGCCCCCTGCTTCTGGCAACCATCAATCTGTTCTCTGTATTTATGAGTTCAGTTCTTTACTTTTTGTTTTTTTTAGATTACATATATAAGTGAGATCATACAGTATTTGTCTTTGCCTGATATTTCTTATGTGACACACCCATTTAATAGAAGAATATTTGGCCATAAAAAGGAATTAATTACTAGTACATGCTACAACATGAATGTGAAAACATGCTAAGTGAAAGAAGCTGATCATAACTATGTATTGTATGATTCCATTTATATGAAATGTACAGAGTAGGCAAATTTATAGAGGCATAAAGTAGATAAGTGGTTCCTAGGGGTAGGTTGAGGGTTGGGGAGAGATCATATTTAAGGGGCTTGGTTTTTTCTGAGTGGGGGTGGTGATACAAAAGTTCTAAAATTTATTGTTGTGATTGTTTTACAACTCTGGGAGTATATACTAAAGCCAAGTATCTTATCAACAGATGAGTGTATAAATAAAATGTGGTATATACACAAGTATTTCCCCTTAAAAAAGGAATGAAATTCTGATACATCTTAAAACATGGATGAACCTTGAAAACATGCTAAATAAAATAAGCCAGACCAAAAAAAAAAAAGGGGGGGTGGTGGTGGAAATATTGTATGATTCCATGAGGTATCTAGAATAGAGACAGAAAGCAGAACAGTGGTCACCAGTGAAAAATGTGAAGAGGGCAATGTGGAGTTATTGTTTAATGGGGCAGAGTTTGTTTTAGATGATGAAGTTCTGGAAATGGAAAATAGTGATGGTTGCACACAACATTGTGAATGAAGCTAATGCCATTGAATTGTACACTTTCAAAAATGGATACAATGGTGAATTTTATGTAATGCATATTTTTACATTTGTTAAAAACAGGCAGAATTAATTTTTTTAATTGGAGATAATTGTGTGGAAAGGAGGCTATTTTCATTTTTTCCTTTTAACAGAGTATATTTTAGTTGTTTTAGTCCTTTATGGTTTTCTTCTATTTTTATAAAGTGTGAATTTGTCTTGCTTTCTACATGGGACCCAAAATCTTTTTTTTTTAAATATATTTTATTGATTTTTTACAGAGAGGAAGGGAGAGGGATAGAGAGTTAGAAACATCGATGAGAGAGAAACATCAATCAGCTGCCTCTTGCACACCCCCTACTGGGGATATGCCCACAACCAAGGTACTTACCCTTGACCGGAATCGAACCTGGGACTCTTCAGTCCACAGGCCAACAACGCTCTATCCACTGAGCCAAACCGGTCTGGGTGGGACCCAAAATCTTTAGCTTTAAATGTAAGTGTGATGACTTAAACTCCACTGAGTGTCCAACATCTTGGATAATCAAAACAAATTTTTGTTGAGCCAGACTAGACTACAAATGACTTTGTGAAAAATTCATGAAGTAGTCACATTAACCTCATTTAGATTGGAAAATTTTTTACTGTTAATATGCATGTTGATTCATTTTGTTGATTTCTGGAAAGCAGATGTTTATGGCATTTAATAGTAGCAAGAGGATTGCAGTTTTCTGATAAATGTCACAGAATTGTGGCAGTGAGCCAGGAAGAAGAAAAGCTGCATTAGTGAAATCAGATACACTTCTGTAGCTATGGAAACTATAAACCTTACTAAGTCTAAAAAATGTATTCTCTTTGTATTTGTATTATTAATTAGACATTAGTAGAGGTTAATGAGGACCCGGGGTAACTGCTAGACTAACTGTAGGGATAATTGTATTCATCACAAGGCCTGGGTAGTAAAAGGCATTGTTGGATAGTATTTGTTTTGTCTGAACATTAAAATACTTAATTTATTTATCTTTAATTTGATTTATTATGGTCACCGACTACTAGAATGTTTTCTGTATAAAGGATTTTTCCTAGATTATTGCCACAGCTCAAGTTTTAAGTTTATCTGAGAATAAATGAGAGAACATAATTCAATTTTGTAAAAATTAAATTCATGTTGGCTGACACTTACATGTTTATTGGTAAATGCATATTAATTTGTGCACAAGTAAATATTATTAATAAATAATGTCTTAGGTATAAATTGGCACACTGGTAATTTACAATAAAACGACTAGTGATTTTACCAAGTAATAATTTCCTGATATATACCCTGACTGACCTATAAGCTTAATGTTTCTCCTAATTATAGAAACTAACTTACTCCTAAGAATACTTAAGATTAGGTAGGTAATCAGGGTTGCCTGTACTCATTTGGTGGAATTATAATGGCTGTTTGAAGTGGCAAGCTTCAGAAGAGAGATGGTAGCTAATTCTAAAAATAGAAAGATACCCCAGAGCTGAAAGATAGCCATTAAGTAATTGTTCTCACCATATTTGTTTGCTTATTTGTGTGTAAATCCAAAAGTGCATTTTTCCTTAAATTCTATTATGTTTTGTTCTGTTAAACCTACACTAGGAAGTATTGCTTCAATTTGCTAGGCCTTTTTAGAAACATCAACTGTCAACAAACATAGAAGGGGGGAAAATGGGGACAGAAAGAGACTTTTCTTGGGGCGATGGGCTCACAGTGCAGTGTGCAGATGATGTTTTGTTGATTGTACACTTGAAACTTGTATGATTTTGTGAGCCAATGTCACCCCAATAAATCCAATTAAAAATTGTACTTTGGAATCTCCCAAATGAAATACATTCAGAAGTGAAATTTAGCAGCCCTTTAGTGTATGAGGAAAATTAAACAGAAAAGTGGATTATGAGAGGTAAGCTCTTTTGGAAAAATCATTTAAGGTTGAACCCTATAATATTGCCGAGAAAAGAGAACCCCATCCACTTGGAAATGCCATATTGGTGAAGTAAGGGGTCTAGGACTTCTTCCATTAAGAACTATTTTATTTTTCACCACTCTACTTCTGGAATAAAGATAGACCAGAGCATTGAAGAATCCTTCTTAGTGTGTGAAACCTTTCCTTTTCCTACTTCTTTTTAGTAGGACTTTGTTCATCTACTTGTCCATTAATTGCATATTGAAGAAATCATGGATTGTAGTAAACATAACTCTTCATAAAGAGACTGGATGGTAGGTCCTTTGAGAAAAGGACCATTTTAGTAATCCAAATGTGGATGTACTATATACTAGGAAAGATGAGCACTCCTCATTTGGATTGCTAAAATCCTTAAAGGTAGATCAAACTTCAACTCAAAAACTCAAAGGACAAAATTTGATAAAAATAAGAGTGAAAAATAGTTTCAACCTTAGTCGGTTTGGCTCCGTAGACAGAGCATCAGCCTGTGGACCAAAGGATCCCGGGTTCGATTCCAGTCAAGGATATGTACCTCTGTTTGGTTGCAGGCTCCTCCCTGGCCCAAATCCTGGTCAGGGCATGTGCAGGAGGCAACCAATCTATGTGTTTCTCTCACATCGATATTTCTCTCTGTCTTTCTGTCTCTCTTCCACTATGTCTAAAAATCAATGGAAATATATCATAGGGTGAGGATTAAAAAAAAATAAGTTTCATCAGTTAAAACAGCTGAGAATAGACAAAGTAAAAAGCAATATCCCTAATTTGGTATTTAATTAAGGTTGAATAGAAACTCTAGGTTGTGGAGTCTGTACCTCAGCATGATTCAAATCACCCCTTTGAGTTTTTAGGGTAAGGCTTTTGAATTCCAAACCCAGGAATTAAGAGAAGTCTTTTTTTAAAAATCAGGAGCAGGAAGTTATTTTTCGTGATATTTTGTTCCTTTGGTTTTCATTATAGCTTCACTGTGTATTCCTGTCTTCCATCATAAGTGACACTGTCACCCCAGGTTATCTAAAGAGCTCCTTACTTTGGCATTTGTAGGACTTCTCAGTACAGTTTTTAATGAATGCTCAGTACCAGATGCCTAAACACAAGTATTGTGAATGAATCAATAAATTAACAAGTCTTGTTTTAGACAGTTGGGCTATGGTATACAACTGTTTCCTAATAATTTAGGTTTGAGCATTTATTAAAAAAAACTAACAAAATTTAGGATTTTTCAGGGAATGGTGTTTTACAATACAGAATAACACTATTTCTTCTTTGTATCATTAAAATAAAACTTAGTTGCATTTCATTGGTAGAATGAATTTTCTTTTAGTTGTAAATAATTTTGTATATATGGACATTTCATATTTATTTATTTTTTCTAAAACAGGATCATGTGAATTTTGTAACCTGCTTTTTTCTTAGTATATTTGAATACTCTAGAAATAAATAACTATATATATCGACTGTTTATAGCCTTTTTCCTTCATTCAACAATGTTCTGTTTTCTAGGATCCAAGTAGATCTATGTATTTATTTTTAAACAATCTCTTGCCTCTCCATAATGATATTGAGTTCTTAATTTTAAGCATAAATTTAAGTCATTAATACATTGACTATTAAGATATTTGAGAAGGTGGCCACTTATTCCTTTATTCAATATATTTTGTGCCCAGTGCTTAAAGTATAAAAAGGCTCAGCATTGTTAATAGGGCAGACAGACAAAATTTCAACATAATTTGGTAAGTGCTACTTTAAAATAATTGTTTCATGCTAAAAATAAGGCAATAGAAGATAATGATTTCAGTTTTGGGTATGTTGAAATTAAGATGCTTGTGGGATGGTGAGGATCTGCTATGCACCAAGCACTAATCTAGATCCTGGAGATTCAGAAGTATCAAAGTCTCTGCCCTCACCAGTTTATATTCTGATGGTTGGAAACAAACAAACAAATAATTATCAAAAGTCAGAGGGTGAAAATAGCTAATCCATGGAGACAGAAAGTAATTTAGTGGTTGCCAGGGACTCGAGGGATGAGTCTAGAGAGACAGAGGTAAGGATAATTTGTATCAGGGAAAGGTCGTATGGGAAATTCATA
Organism: Myotis nattereri; assembly: GCF_964212035.1. Taxonomy (NCBI): domain Eukaryota; kingdom Metazoa; phylum Chordata; class Mammalia; order Chiroptera; family Vespertilionidae; genus Myotis; species Myotis nattereri. The sequence goes on from NC_138090.1 coordinate 14,706,690, forward strand.
CCCTATAGTCTGTGTTCTCTTTGAAGAAATAAACAAGCATTTGTCAAGAATGATAGATAGCCCTAGCTGGCTTGGCTCAGTGGATAGAGCATCAGTCTGTGGACTGAAGGGTCCCAGGTTCGATTCCGGCCAAGGACACATGCCTGGGTTGCGGGCTCGATCCCCAGTAGGGGGTGTGCAGGAGGCAGCCGATCAATGATTCTCTCTCATCATTGATGTTTCTATCCCTCTCTCCTTCTTCCTTCCTCTCTGAAATCAATAAAGAAATATATTTTTTTAAAAAAGAATGATAGATATATGGTGGTCATTGTAAGACAATCGTTGTGAGGAATGGGGAGGGAGGTTGAGGAAGAATACCTTTAAAAAAAGGTTCCCTGAGTTCCTTTGAGGAAGATCATGAATTCATAGTGGTACTCATCTGTGTGTTTTTCTTCAACAAACCTTAGAATTGATGCTATGTATGATGCCAGGTAGGTACTGGAAATATTTGGGTGGAATACTTTGTAAAGTATATGTTTGTTTAACCACTGTGTTATACACCTAAAACTAATACCAAATAATATTGAATGTAAACTATAATTGAAAGTAAACAACAAAAAAAGTAGAAGTTATTTTTCAGGAACGTTGAAGGTGAGTGGTTAGGGTCTTTGAGTTGCTGTTCTTTCTTATCCTTAAAAACCTGTTAGGCCTTCCTGACTATCTTCTCTTACTAGTAAAGTTATTCCCACATTCTTCTTTTTTTTAAAAAAAAATATTTTTATTGATGTCAGAGAGGAAGAGAGGAGAGAGAAACATCAATGATGAGAGAGAACCATCGATTGGCTGCTTCCTGCACACCCCCTATTGGGGATCGAGCCCAGGCATGTGCCCTTGACTGGAATTAAACTTGGGACCCTTCAGTCTGCAGGCTGATGCTCTATCCTCTGACCCAGCTGCAGTTTGACAGGTTTTAGGCGGAGAAAGGACAGGCCATTCATATACAAAAGCCGATGCCCACAGCTTGGCTGGGGCAGGGTTTCTGGGAATCACCAGGGTGGAGCAAACAGCAATGGCTGCCAGTCGGCCCTGCATCGGAGAGGTCTCCGGGTCTCCATGTCCCGTGCCCCCATGCAGGAACAATGATCGCTGCGAGCACTTCTGAAAGAAAGCCGCCCTCGTGTTCCTGTCCTGGTGCCAGATAGTCCAGTTTCTCCCCGTATGTGTCTGGGTCCCCCCGAGTCTCACCCTGAACTAGAGTTCAGAGCAAGCGGGAGCTTGTATCTCCCTCATGATTAAAAGAGCATCACATCCAGGTGCCAGCACTTTCTGCGCCTCCACATCTCTTACCAGTCTCAGTGCACTTTCTTCACTTCTCTAGTTGTGGAACTTCCACTCAGCCAGCTTTCCCACAGTTCTGGGTGGTAGTTGTTCTGCCTTTTAGTTGTAATTTTGATGTGGTTGTGAGAGGCAGCAAGTATAGGTGTTTACCTATGCTGCCATCTTGGTTCTCCCCTCCACATTATTCTTTATTACAAATTTCTGTTTGTTTTCTTCATAGCATTCATCCTATGTTGAATTTTTAAAAATTATTATTTTTCTGTTTCTGTCATTACAGAAACACTCATTAAGAACAGCAACCATTTTTGTCTTAAATAATTTTGTATCTTTGGCTTTTGAATGAATTAATCATCAGCATAATAATCATAGTGTATGCCTGGAGTATGCTGCACAGTGCATTCTAGGTGTATTGTATATTTTATTGCTAGCACTCACAACTCTCCAAGGTAGATAGATAATACTGTCATGTTATAAATGATGCAACCAAGGAAGGCTTAGTGTGGTAAGTAACTAGCCCAAAGTCAAACAGAAAATAAGTGATAGAACTAAAATGAAAGCCCAGTTCTCACTCCCTTTGTTCTTTTATTATGACATGCTACCTACCTCTTATTGTAAACTATAGTGGTATCCTGACACAAGGGTCATTCTCTTTGTATAGTGATTGTAGACATTTCTAAGGAACCTGTGGTTCTCTCCTTCCTCTCTTATCCTCCTTCATGGAAAAAGATCACAGTAATATTTGAAATCATCTGCTATATAGTATATCCTGATTTTGACTATCTGATCAAGCCAAATGAGAATTCCTGTATTTTTGTTTAATAATAATATTGATGCTTTCTAGTACTATAACTTTTATCCCAGTCTTAATTCTTCTGTATGATATAGTTGACCCTTTAAACATTATTAGGTATAGAAGAGTTTCTTACCTGCCTCTTAATTCTCTGCTTCTAGAGTATGGTCACAGGCCAATAGAAATAATTTAATTCTCTTCTAGAGCACTTTGAAGCCATCTCACTGAAGCCCCTCATTTTTTTACCTCTTCATCTAAAAAATGTGTGTGTGTTCACTTTCTATTTTCTACTTTTCTCATGTCAGTGAAGAAATGCCCAGTCTTTTTCTAAGGCACCCTCAATCTCCTGGACTTGATTCCATGAAATACTTTATCGCACCTAAATATTTTCTAACTCTCTTTTTTCATTATTTTCTTTCATGTTTTTGTTTCCTAATAGCAGTAGTTGTCAAACTGTGTTTAGCTAGGATTTTTTTGTAGGTCCCTTTGCATATGATATCATTTAAAAGAAATAATCTTAAAAAGAAACTTAGAAAATTAATTTCTTATAGTCTACTATAATTCTACTAGAGGCCTGGTGCACAAATTCATGCACCGGGGGGGCGGGGGGGGAGAGGGGAGAGGTCCCTCAGCCCGGCCTGCACCCTCTCCAATCCAGGATCCCTTGGGGGATGTCCAACTGCTTCTCTCAGTCTGGTACCACTGGCTCCTAACTGCTCACCTGCCTGCCTGCCTGATTGCCCCTAACCACCTCTGCCTGCCTGCCTGATTGCCCCTAACTGCTCTCGTACCTGCCTGATTGCCCCTAACTGCTCCCCTGCTGGACTGAGTGCCCCTAACTGCCTCTGCCTCGTCCCGCACCCCGGACCCGGGCTTCCCTCCCTCTGGCCGGCCGCAGGCACCCAGGACCTGGGCCGGCTTCGCCCGGGCCGGCTGCAGCCACAGGGGACCATGGGCGGGCAGCTTGTCCCTCTCCCGGGCTGCAGGTGCAACCATTGGGACTACGGGGACCATGGGGCGTGCGGATTGTCCCTCTCCCAGGCCACAGGCGCAGGCGCAGCCACTGGCGCCCGGACCACGGGGCAGGCGGCTTGTCCCTCTCCTGGGCTGCAGCCTGGCTGGTCCCCATTCCTCTCTCATGAGCTCATTTGTGCCTGGCTGGTCCCCATTTCTCTCTCCCCAGTGTTGAGTGACTGAGCCATTAAGGTGTGATGGCGTGAGGGCGTGACAACCATTTGCATATTAGTTATTTATTATATAGGATGACAGTGCACTAGAACATTATTGTATTACTAGAGGCCTGTTGCAGGAAGATTCCTGCAAGAATAGGGCTTCCTCGGGCCGATCGCGCTGCCAAGCCCCGCTGCCCAGAGCCGCACCTAGGGGTCCCGCTGCCCAGGGCTGCACACGGGGGTCCCGCTTGCCCAGGGCCGCACATGGGGGTCCCAGCTGGCGGCGGGGCTTAGGTGGCACACAGGGGTGCCGGCTGGCGGCAGGGCCGCACACGGGGGCCCAAATGGTGGCTCGCGCTGACCTGCCCTGCCTGCAGTATGCAAATTAACCACCATCTTTGTTGGTAGTTAATTTGCATATCGCTCTGATCGGCTGGTGGGTATAGCGAGGATACGGTTAATTAGCATCCTTGTCTTTTATTAGATAGGATATTCATTACTATACTAATCGCAAATTCTTCACCCTTTTGTCCTTTAACCCTTTTTTTAGCATGCAAGCATTCTCTAGGAAGTTCATTTGTGATTTCACAGTTGCCAAATTTGATGGTGTTTTCTTAATTAAATCTATTCTTATGTTCTCTCTTGGATCTTCAAGTGTTTTTTCATTTCTGGATATTTTCCTTATTCTGTCAAGTATACACAATTTCTTCTTCCACACAATAAAATAAAATGCTTTTTTAATTGGTCCTGTCTCCTTAGGTATGTTTCCTTCTCTTTGGATGGACTTTGTAAAATAGTGGCCTATATTTCTGCTTACAATGCATTTACTTTCACACTTCTGTTTGGTCTTCAACTTTGTGCCTCTGGCTCTGTCTTCATCACTCCCTTGATATTTCTTTGGCAAAAGTATCAAGAAATACCTTTTGCTGCATCAAATCCATTCTTTCCAGTTTTTCCTTATTTGAACTAAATGAGGCATCTTCATTTTTTGTAGTACACTCCCAAGACTTATTTTTTTGACACTGTACTCCTCAGGCTTTCCTCTGACTCTTCTCTAGCTTCTTTCCTGGCTTCTTTTCTCATTCTGTCTGACTTTCTGCCTCTTCATTCTTTATACAGTCTTTCAGCAGTCTATGTATTTGCACAGTTCTGTTTTCTTGCTTATTCATGCATTCATTAAGCGAATGCCTTTTTGTGCTAGGCACTGTGCTATGGCTGAGATGACACAGTGAATGAGATTGACACAGCCACTACCTTCATGATGTGTGTAGTCTAATAGGAAATACAGATAGATAAACTGGCAATTGTAAACAGTGTGTGACAAGTATTCTGGTAGAGGAAATAAATAAGAGGGATAACTAAGAGTGGAGTGGTCAGGAAGTGTTTCTTGGAAAGAAGTAACAATTGAAAGGGGCTGTGGGAAGAAGGTCAGTATGTCAGGTAAAAACCATTAGATTTCCAAAGAAATAAAGGTAAGGGAGTAAATACATGGCTGAAGAAAGTCATTGTCTTGAGAGTGTGGAGGGAAAGAGGAGAATGGAGAGGGATAAGGCTGCAGGGTCATAAAATAGACACACAAAATTCAACAAACACTTAATTAGTGCTCTGTAGTTTTTTTAATAGCTCTGCTGCCACATAATTATACAATTTAATAGCCTAGTTTGCCCTCTTAGCTGCAACGAAAGATAGTCAAACTAGGTTTTATAAGATATCTGAGTTTATAATAATTGCTTATAGCTATAAACTGGTGTTTGATAGGTTTATACTGGTTATATTACTAGATCTGACTCAAAAGATTCAAAGACTCTTTTATTAATTAGTCAAAACCTTAGCCTCTGCCTCTGGTCTTTAATTATAATCATTATCAATAATGTATAATCTATTCTTATTCTCAAAAGGTTTAATATATATTCCCTTATTCTAACAAGTTTTTCATTTCTTTGAGGGCATAGACTATTGTCTTCTTTAAAAATATATTTTTATTGATTTTAGAGAGAGAAAAACATAAATGTGAGAGAGAAACATCCATCGGCTGCCTCCTACACGTCTACCACTGGGGATTGAGCCCCCAACCTGGACATGTGCCCTGACTAGCAATTGAACTGGCAACCTTTTGGTGCATGAGCCACACCAGCCAGAGTGTGGGCAATTGTGTCTTTAGTTTACATCTTTGTGCCTAGAGTACAAAGGGTACACTTGTATGTGTCTTTGTATATACATTATTTTTGGTAATTTACAAGATTAAGACTCATTTTTTAATCCTCAAAAGACTTGAGTATCTTTTACATAGGGCATATACAATATTTATTGACTAATTAAGTAACCTGAAAAATCTTCAACTCTATTGAAGGATGTGAAGAAGAACATGGTGATAATAGTTCTTCATCCTCTCTGAGCGTAGAACCAATTGACATGGGTTAAAGTTACAATAGCATAACTTCTGTTTTTAGCCAAGATAGAGTAACGGGATAGATTTACCCTCCTGTCTAAAACATTTTAAAAGCCAGATAAAATACATGAAATAATGGTTATCTTTACATTTAACATTAGGCAGTGAAGGACAAAGATACCTGAGGAAAAAAGAAACAAATGAGATGAGCCCTATTAAGTGTCCTGTCGTACTCCCTTGCGAACATTTACAGGCTGTGATGCAAAAATGTGGAATCCAAGTAGAGCCCAGTCGTCTCCCTGAGTTTTGGAGGTAGAATGAGGCGTGTTGGGAAGCCAAGATAGCTGAAGTTCTTAGGGTCTAAAAGTACAGGGAAAGATGGAAGTGTATACAGAGAACTGTGGAGATCTACTGAGGATCTCCTTTGAGTATTCAGTTGAATGGTGATCATGCATGCAGGAAAACGCAAGACAGAAAAAAAAACTACCTGAAAGGATTGGAGGAAAGTTTCAGAGGACTGGGTATGATGCCTGTTTGCACCAGCCAGAGTAGAACACCTTGTGATTCAGGGATATTGGGTAGTGTTAAGAAAGTTCTTGCCTCAGTAATAAGGAAAAATTAACCCCGGATTAAACATGCTTTGGGTCATACCTAAGAAAGCTTTAAAAAGCAAGAACCACAAAGATTAAACTATTTCCAAGTAACATATAACCATATGCCAAAACAAAACTCAAGAATTTTTATAGGGCCCTAACGGGTTTGGCTCAGTGGATAGAGCGTCAGCCTGCAGACTGAAAGTTCCCAGGTTCGATTCTGGTCAAGGGCATGTACCTTGATTGCGGGCACATCCCCAGTGGGAGGTGTGCAGGAGGCAGCTGATCGATGTTTCTCTCTCATCGATGTTTCCAACTCTCTATCCCTCTCCCTTCCTCTCTGTAAAAAAATCAAGAAAATATATATTAAAAAAAGAATTTTTATAGGAATATGAAAATACCAGCACACAACAAGGTAAAATTCTCAATGTCTGGCATCTAATCAAAAATCATCAGTCATGGAAAGAGGCAGAAAATTATGAGAATTTTCTCACATAATGAGAAAAATCAGTAACTCACAATAAGTCTAGTAATGAGTTGTGATAGTGGTGGTTTTTGTGTGTGTGTGTGTTTTTTGTTTGTATCCATTAGCATTTTTCAGATTATTGCCTCTCTGATACCTCATGTAGGAAATATGAGGCAAAAAGAAAATCCAGGAAACTCACTACTGTATTGTTCCTGGGGTCCCAACACCCCAGCTGGTCTACCTTCTTTTCCCTACCTTCCAGTCTTCTTATGTGTATGTGTTTTTTAAAATGTATGTAATGGCCAAGGTTTTCAGCTGAACTTAGTGTGAGGAATAGGGAAAAGTACACCTCCATTTTTCCAAAAGTGAATGTCTCTGAGCCATATTTTTGGAGTGAAAACAAACATTCCTTGCTAGATCAGTTGGATATTCATGTGACAAGCAATCAACTTTGACTTCAGCTCCTTTATTACAAAACCAATTTCAGATGGATCATAGATATAAATATGAAAGGTAAAGCAAAAAGAATCCTAGAAGAAAGCATGGTAAAATATCTTTGTCTTTGGTGCATGCAAAGATTCCTTTAACGACACAGACATCACTAACCATAAATGAAAAGATTCTTAGATTAAACGTCATTAAACTTAAGAATTCCTGTTTATTACAGATACCATTAAGGGTTAGAAAGGTGAGCCACATATGGAAGAAGACATTTATAATATGTATATTTGACATAGGATTTACATCTGGAATATATAAATGAATCCTGACAAATAATTTTTTGTAAAGAATACAAAAGACTTGAGGAAAGCCTGGTGGGCATGGCTCAGTGATTGAGCATTGACCTATGAACCAGGAGGTCACAGTTCGATTCCCGGTGAGAGCACATGCCCGGTTGCGAGCCCCATCCCCAGTATGGAACGTGCAGGAAGCAGCCAATCAATGATTCTCTCTCATCATTGGTGTTTCTAGCTCTCTCTCCCTTTCCCTTCTGAAATCAATAAAAATATATTTTAAAAAATAGACTTAAAGAAAACCATATGATCAATCAGTATATGAAAAGTAGCTCAAAATAATTAGTTATCAGGGAAATGCCCATTAAAATAAAAATGTAATATCACTCCACCTCCACCAGATATCTTGTAAAAACATTTATTTATGACTGAGCTGGTGGAGTAGCCAGAACTTTCATAAGATGATGACAGTGCATATTGGTACAGCCATTTGAGAAAACTGCTTAGCAGTATCTACCAAAGTTGAATATGCACATACCTTGTGACCCAGCATTTTCATCTCTAGGTATACACAGGAGTGGGCAAAATAAGGTTTACAGTTGTGAGTATACAAAATAGAGTTTATTCTTGTATTATTACTTATTATTGTAATATTTTCCATCCAAAGAATGGCAAACCTACTTTTGCCCACCCCTGTATATCCAAGGGAAGTACATATATGCACATTTCAGAATGTTCATCACAGTATTTGTGTAATAGATAAAAACTGTAAACAATTCAGTCATTTGACAGGATGGATTAATTGTAAAATATTCATACGACAGAATAACATATAGAAGTGAAAAAGAATGAACTACTGTAAACAACATTGATAAACTGAACAAACATGTTGAATGAAAGATGCTAGGCACAAAAGAGTATATCCTTTATGATTCCTTTAAGGTTCAGAAACAGGTAAAACTATAATCTATTTTGATAGAACTTAAAGTTTGGTTACTTCTAGGGGTGGCACCTAGGAGGAAGCATGAAGAAGGATGCTTAATCAGTTAGCTGGTGGTGATGTGTGTGTTCACTTTTTAAATTCAAGCTCAAGACTTAATATATTTATACTTTATGTTATGCTTTAATAAGTTAAAACACTAAAAAAATCTGTTCTGAAATTATGACCTATAAGATTAGTAAAAAATTACCCATTTTCATTTTTAGGTACTTTATAGTCAAAGCACTTTTCACATATATCAATACTATGTTTATAAATATAAAAATACTTTTGTAAACTCTGAATTATAATATCAGATTTATTTTTAGAATAATTTTCAATTTTCTAGACCTGTTTCTCTAACTTCTTGTTTATGGATCACATCTTGGCACAAAGGACTGCATAAACTACTCTTTCATTTGCTATTGTAAAATGACAACTGGAAATCATTATCAGAATTAATAAAAAAAAGTGGCCTTGTTGATCATTAAAATGACATCTCATTAATATATTACAATCAAGCTATTCTTTTTTTTACAAGAAGCAAAATATTAAACTTTCATATAACAAACATTTTTTTTTTAATTTTAATTTTTTTATTTTTACTGATTTCAGAGAGGAAAGGAGAGGGAGGGAGAGATAGAAACATTAATGATGAGAGAGAATCATTGATCGGCTGCCTCCTGCACATCCCCTGCTGGGGATCAAGCCCACACCCCAGGCATGTGCCCTTGGCCGGAATCGAACCTGGGACCCCTCAGTCCTCAGGTCGATGCTGTATCCACTGAGCCAAACCAGCTAGAGCAACATTTTTATAAGAGAACAGCCAGAGGATGATCTAGAGCAGCGGTTCTCAACCTGTGGGTCGGGACCCCTTTGGCGGTCGAACGACCCTTTCGCAGGGGTTGCCTAAGACCATCCTGCATATCAGATATTTACGATTCACAACAGTAGCAAAATTACAGTTATGAAGTAGTAACAACAATAATTTAATGGTTGGGTCACAACATGATGAACTGTATTTGAAGGGCCAGAAGGTTGAGAACCATAAAGTAATAGCTTTTAGCCAGAATCAGCTGTGGAGCTTTATAAAAATACTAGAGGCCCGGTGCACAAAAATTTGTGCATTCGGGGGGGAAGAGGAGGTCCTTCAGCCTGGCCTGTGCCCTCTCACAGTCTGGGACCCCTTGGGAGATAATGCCCTGCTGGCTTAGGCCTGCTCCCGGGTGGCAGAGGGCAGGCCCAATCCCTAGGTGCAGCCCCTGGTCGGGCTCAGAGAAGGGCTGATTGGGGAGTTGGGGCGCCACCCCCTGTCATACACAGAGCAGGGCGGATTGGGGAGGTTGCGATGCCACCCTCAGTCATGCTCGGGGTAGGACCGATTGGGGGGTTGGGGCACCGCCCCCGTCACACTCAAGGCAGGGTCGATGGGGAGGTTGCAGCGCCACCCCCTGTCACGCACAGAGCAGGGCCAATCAGGGGGTTGGGGCGCTGCCCCCTGTCACGAACAGAGCAGGGCCCATCAGGGGGGTTGGGGCTCCGTACCCTGTCACGCACAGAGCAGAGTTGATCAGGGGGGTGGGGAGCTCCCCCCTGTCACGCACAGAGCAGGGCCCATCAGGGGGTTGGGGAGTTCCCCCCTGTCACACACAGAATAGGGCCGATAGGGAACTTGGGGCACCGCCCCCTGTCACACACAGAGCAGGGCGGATCAGGGGGTTGGGGCACTGCCCTCTATCACCCACAGAGCAGGGCCGATCAAGGGGTTGGGGCGCTGCCCTCTATCACCCACAGAGCAGGGCCGATCAGAGGGTTGGGGCGCTGCCCTCTATCACCCACAGAGCAGGGCCGATCAGGGGGTTGGGGCGCTGCCACTGTCACACTCAGGGCAGGGCCGATGGGGAGGTTATGGGTTATGGCTCTACCTTGTCACACACAGAGCAGGGCCCGTGGGGGGGAGGTGTTGGGGCGCCGCCCTCTATCACCCACAGAGCAGGGCCAATCAGGGGGTTGGGGCGCCGCCACTCTCACACTCAGGGCAGGGCTGATGGGGAGGTTATGGCTCTACCCTGTCACACACAGAGCAGGGCCGATCAGGGGGTTGGGCGCCACACCCTGTCACACACACAGCCGCAGGGCGATCAGGGGGTTGGGGAGCTCACCCGTATCAGGCACAGAGCTGGGCTGATCAGGAGGTTGGGGCGCGTTCCCCTGTCACGAACAGAGTAGGGCGGATAGGGAGGTTGTGGCCCCGCCCTCTGTCACACACAGAGCCGCAGGGCGATCAGGGGGTTTGGGTGCTGCCCCCTGTCACACTGATCCCGGTGCCGGGAGGCCTTGCGGCTCCGCTGATCCCGGTGCTGGGAGGCATATTACCCTTTTACTATATAGGATAGAGGCCTGGTGCATGGGTGGGGCTGGCTGGTTTGCCCTGAAGGGTGTCCTGGATCAGGGTGGGGGTCCCCACTGGGGTGCCTGGCCAGTCTGGGTGAGGGGCTGAGGGCTGTTTTCAGGCTGGCAGGTGACGGAAGCTCCCAACCGCTCCTTTTTTTCTTTTTTCTTTTTTTAATTCTGGGCCAGCTTTAGCTCTGAGGCTCCAGCTCTTAGGCCTCCGCTGCTGAAAGCAGGTATCTGGTTTGTTTGGGTTCTATAATCGAAACGATGTATAACTCCAGCTCTCAGATCTGGGCCTTGCTGAAAGCAGGTTTCTGGGCTTTTGTTTAGTATCTATATTTGTTACAATGTTTCAAACTGTAGGCTCAGAGGCTGGCAAGGCAGGCGGGGAACGTTGGTTTCCTCCGTCACTGAAGCAAGCAAGCCTCATGTTAGTTTCAAGCTGCCTGGCTGCCGGCCGCCATCTTGGCTGGCAGTTAATTTGCATATTGCCCTGATTAGCCAATGGGAAGGGTAGCGGTCGTATGCTAATTACCATGTTTCTCTTTTATTAGATAGGATACATTCTATGTTTCTGTTTAATGTAAACCCATATTCAGTAGGTCAGTGGTGGAATCCCAGGCATCTTCATTCAAGAAAAAACTACATATGTTAGTCCTTCTTGATTACCACTTTCGTAAAATTAAGGGTCAGGATAATGAACTTAGTCATTTGTTTATTGTCACTTAAGTAGACTGTGGAGAGAGGCTACAGTGTTGGACAGGTTCAAGCTTCTGACTAATGAGAGGGCACAGTCCTCTCATTGCCACGTGCAAGTCCCAGCTTGGAGGGCAGAGCCCTCCCAGCACAATTATAGCCAACAGCTATAGTTGTAAGCTTGAACCTATAGTCCGAACATGTGGCCCCATGTGTCTGAGTAATACAGTGGGGCCTTGACTTACGAGTGTCCCGACTAACGAGTTTTTCGAGATACGAGCTGTCTCTGCCTATATTTTGCTTTGAGTTGTGAGCTAAAATTCGGTTACGAGCCAGCTTCACATACCCCACCACTAGTTGGCGCAGTGAACATCACAGTGAACGCCACAACATCAGCCCAGCATCACGTGTCTCACTCATTCACTGTTGATTTGACATATGAGTAATTAAACTCGTAAGTCAAGGCCCCACTGCATGGGCTTGATAGAGTTCAGGTGCATGTAATTGAGTAGGATCGAAACCCAGGAGAATGTTGTAAACATCTTGACCATGCCCTTACTTTGCCTCATGGAACCTGGCTATAAAATAAAGGCACGTCTTGTAGTTCGTGGTGCTGTCTCTCCATCCGGGAGCAGTGTCCCACCCAGACCCAGCTTTTTTCTCTTGTCTGTCTTTTCTCCATCCTTCACCACCCACTCTCAGGTTCAGCCTTGGCCGTGCTGGCGTGGCACAGTAGACAAATATTTTGATTTCTGTAAACAATTATGTTATGAGGTTTGCAATTTTTTCTGTTTATTGTTGATAATCCTTGTGTAGAGTAGAAAAGACAAAGTGAGCCTTGCTGATTTCCTCAATATTGAAGGAGGGAAAATATCCTTGTTACGTGAATATTAAAAGAAGAAATTTTATAGGAAATAACTTTAAAAATCACTGAAAATGAAGATGCTAAAACAGGGGTGGGCAAACTTTTTGACTCGAGGGCCACAATGGGTTCTTAAACTGGACCGGAGGGCCAGAACAAAAGCATGGATGGAGTGTTTGTGTGAAGTAATATAAATTCAAAGTAAACATCATTACATAAAAGGATACAGTCTTTTTTTTTCTTTTTTAGTTTTATTCATTTCAAACGGGCTGGATCCGGCCCACGGGCCGTAGTTTGCCCACAGCTGTGCTAAAACATAAAAAGTAATTTTTGTTCATTATGAAAATGGTGGTTTAGGTGATAGTGACATAGAAGTTGAAAGGTGGGACATGGGGAAATAGGGTATCTGTATATATAGAAGGCTAATATGCTAAATGTCCGACTGTCCGACCAGTCGCTATGACATGCACTGACCACCAGGGGGCAGATGGTCAATGCAGGAGCTGCAGTGACGCACACCGGCCATTTACTGAGAAAAGGCACCATGAACCTGGCACCCACAAAGCAACACTTGGCTTCCCCCAGTGGGACACAGGCCCCGCCACCACCCCGGAGCCACAGCCCACCAAATCGCAGCTGATGCTGCCGAGATCCCATGGCGCAAAATGCAGCCCACAGCCCAGCCCAGCCAGGAAACAGTGGCTGTGAGCACTGGGTAATGATGTTATGTAGCAACACCCAGCTTCCTCTCCTGCCGGGAGCCGGTCCATGCTTGCTGTTTCAAGGGACCTGGCATATATGGCATACTGTTCTTAATATGTTTGCTCACCTTCTTGGCACTATGTGTTTTAACCAAGGTCTCTGAGAAAGGTTGTTTCCCCAGGTAGGGATTTTTCCCTGAAGTTAGGGAGGGAATAAAACCTCTTAACTGCCAGGCGGGTAATTAATCACTTTAACTATGAACAATCATGCTTAAGCTACATAATCTTTACTCCCTGGAATGGAGATAAGAAGCGCCCTAACCTTTGTAATAGAGATTGATAGGATTGAATCAACTGGTATAAATACAGATGTAACAAGACAGCAAGAGACAGAGAGGGAGACAGAACCGAGGCACAGAACCTACACAGAACGTTCTCTAGAGACAGAAGAACTTCGCTGGAGAGAACATGGCAAAAGATCCTGGACAGAAACTGGCCTCAGAACCTAGAGACAGAACCTAGCGAGAGAACATGGCAAAAGATCCTGGACTGAACCTGACTACAGAAATTGGCAAGAGAACCTGACTAGAACCTGGTGACTGAACCTGGCTGGAGAACCTGGACAGAACCTGGCTGGAGAACCTAGTGAGGGAACATGGCTACAGAACCTGGCTGGAGAACCTGGAGAACCTGGCTGGAGAACCTAGCAAGAGAACATGGACACAGAACCTGGCTGGAGATCCGAACCAGAACTTCGCTGGAGATCCAGACCAGAACTTGGCTGGAGATCCTGGCTAGAGATCCTGGCTAGGCTGCTGATCAACTGAACGCTGCCTCCGTGTCCTTCATTCTTCGCCGACTCCGTCCACGCCTTTGGGGACCCCTGGACCCGCTGGGGTTGGACCCCAGCACTCTCCCTAGCGACTAGCCTCCTTGGAGTTTCTTCAGCCCAGAAACACGACTTGCTTTATAGCCAGGTGGAAACATTTTACACTTTAACTAAATGTCTGAAGTGTTTTCCCATGCCTCATCTCATTTGATCCTCACAGAAGTCCTGGAGTAGGTAGATAGACTTGGTGGAATCCTATTTTCTTTTCATTAGCTGGAAAATGGAGATTTAGAAAGCTTAGAAACTTGACCTGACTGAAAAGAAGTAAGAAATGGTGGACTGTGAAAATGACTTTGGATTTTCTCACTGCACTTATAGTCAAGCACTGCTGTAGTTAAGTATTTTACCCCTTGTTCTCCCTGCATGATCTACAATAATAATCTGCTTCATGTTGATATTTACTGCTGTGTTGCTGACAATTACCTGAAAGAGAAGTTGGAGTGCTTCACTGGGATGGAAAAAGTTTAGCTAAATCAGAAAGCAGGTCAAATTAAGCAAGTTTATATACATAAAGCTCTTGCTGGTGCCAATCACACACGTCATTATCGATCGTGAATTTGGTTGACATTTGTATCATAGAGAAAGAGCGAATAGCGATGTTAAGATATTTCTTCTAATTAATTTCCTTTCAATTTACATGAATTTGTGCACTGGGCCTCTAGTGTAAGATAAAAAGTGCTGTAAAATTATTACACTTTTAGTTGAGGTAGTAGGACATTTTGGTAATGATAACAAGGAAAACAGTGGATTTTTGTTTGTTTTGTTTTCCCTCGCTAAAATTATGGGTATAAAAACAAGAATTAGCCGAAACCGGTTTGGCTCAGTGGATAGAGCGTCGACCTGCGGACCGAAAGGTCCCAGGTTCGATTCCGGTCAAGGGCATGTACCTGGGTTGCAGGCACATCCCTAGTAGGAGATGTGCAAGAGGCAGCTGATCGATGTTTCTCTCTCATCGATGTTTCTAACTCTCTCTCTCCCTTCCTCTCTGGAAAAAATCAATAAAATATATTTTAAAAAAAACAAACAAAAAAACAAGAATTAATGTTTTAGAGCCCTAGCTAGTTTGGCTCAGTGGATAGAGCATTGGCCTGCAGACTGAAGGGTCCCAGGTTCGATTCCCGTCAAGGGCATGTACCTTGGTTGTGAGTTCCCTGGCCCTGATCAGGAGGCAACCAATTGATGTGTTTCTCATATAGATGTTTCTCTGTCTCTCCCTCTTCCTTCCACTCTCTCTAAAAATCAATGGAAAAATATCCTCGGGTGAGGATTAACAACAACAACATTTTTTTTTTTTTAAAGAAATGACTGTTAAGTATATGGTTTTATAATGTAGTTAACTGTTAAGCAATGGAGTAGAGGTCTATCCAGTATTGGTTTTGTAAACATTCAGCTACATTATAAGTGTGTATTCATTACATTAGTGTGTACAATAAAGGTTTAAAGTAAACATACATTGAGAATTTTCTACTGCTTATGTTCCAGAAATGAACTTATTTTAGTGATACTACAATTAAATGTGAGTTCAGTAAGGGTAGGAAACTGTAGAACACTGGAGCCTCCTTCTCTCTTTAGCAAGCAAACAATCAGTCACACTCATTTAAGCCCATTAAATGGAAGGTCCATGACTCAGAATTTTGTCTCTTTTGTTACTAATATATCCCCAGAACCTAGCACAGTGCTTGGCATACATTAGGCAGTCAGTATACATTTAAATGACTAAGTACATGAATAAATAAATGAGGATATTTATTGAACTGTGCTTCATTCTATAGCAGGTACAGTGGTATCACCTTACCACTGATACATTATTTATTATTTCTTATATTAACTAGCAGTGTTTCTGAAATAATAGGAAAATTTCCGGAGCTTAATTCACAGTTTAGAATTATTACCCAGTAGCTTTTCTTAGTATTTGATAACCTCATCAGCAAACATTGAGTGCCTATCATAAGGTACTGCTAAACTTTAGTTATTCAAAGAAGACATACCGTAGTTTATGCCCTTGAAGAATTTTCAACTACTAATTGAAGAGATAGAAAACAGATGTAAAGATAATGCATAGCAATATGAGGATGTCAAAGATATAGTACAGATGAAAAATGGTTATTTTCAATGAAGTTTCTTTTAAATTTATGTGCATTATTATTCAACTTTAAAACTATGAATAGAAAAATATGGAAACGAAACAAATATACTAGTGTTTTAATATATATCTTTGGATAGTGAGGTCATGGGGAAATTTAATTTTTATTTCTTGCATATGTATATTTTTAAAAACTAGCAATACTTTAAATAATATTTTATCCCAGTTCTAGGACAGATTTTTTTATTTTTTCTTTATTGATTAAGGTATTACATATGTGTCCTCATTCCCCCATCCCCACAACCCCCTTCCTCCCGCTCATGCCTTCACCCCCCTAGTGCCTGTGTCCATTGGTTATGCTTATATGCATGCATACAAGTCCTTTGGTTGTTCTCTCCCCTTTTCCCCCACCCTTTCAAAACACATCTAAATTCATATTCTACTTGCCATTCTCACTACACTACCAAAGTATCTGATTTTGTTTGTTTCATTGATTTTAGACAAATAGCAGCAAAAGTGAGAGGGAGCACAATGTATATCATTTTTTGATGGTCGCATACCCAAATATGAAGACTTGAAATAAGCTTGTTTCCCTTGATATGTTCATTTCTTTGGAAATTGCAATTAAAAAAATAAAACTAGTAGTTACAGAACTGAATTTTTGGATTATGTAGTAATTAACTATTACATTTTTAGTGAAATGTGCACATGTGCCTCTATGTACTTTTGGAACATTCTCCAACTTATGAAACAGTTGTAAGTATAGTGCAAAGATTTCCTAAATTATCTTAGAAGAAGTTGCTGACATGATGTCCCATCACCTCTGAATACTTTACTATGTATTTCTAACAAACAAGGAAATTATCCAACATAATCACAATATAACACCAAATTTTTAAAAATAACATCAATACATTTTCCCCCCATCTAATCCTCAGACCCCATTTAGGATTCTTCAGTTGCTCTGGTAATGTCTTGTCTTACCTAATAATAGACAAACATGTAAATTGACCATCCCTCTGCTACGCTCACCAGCCAATCAGGAGAGTATGCAAATTAACCCAACAAATATGGTGATTAATTTGCATACATAGGTGGGAAGTGGCTGAGCAGACTGAAGGCTCCGGCTGGAGCAGTGAAAGCCTGGGTGCCGGATGCCGGAGGAAAACCGGTGCTGGCAGCCAGGGGAAGGGAAGGCTTATTGCACAAATCTCTTCATGCAACGGGCCTCTAGTATAGTATAAGGGTCCAGTTTAGAATTACATGTCTATTTAATTGTCATGCTTTATTAGTTTCCTTCAGTCTGAAGGAGTTCCTTGGTCTTTTCTGGACTTTCATGGTTCAGATATTTTTGAAGATTAGAAGTTAGTTACTTTGTGGAATATTTTTTAACATTTGGGATTGTATGCTTCCTCATGATTACATTCCAATGATGCATCTTTGACCAAAATACCACAGAAATAATGATGTATTCTTACTGCATTCTCTTAGATGGCATGCGATTTTGATTTGTGTCATTATTGATGATGCTTACTTTGATCACTTGGGTCAGGTGGTATCTGTCAGACTTCTTCCTGATTCTCCTTTGTTATTAGTAAGCATTTTGTGGAGTTGTACTTTGAAACCACATGAATATCTCATTCCTCATCACACTTTTTACCCTTCTTACCCCATTAGGCTTCTGACACTCAGCCCTGGGGCCTCTTCACCCCTTTTGGACTCTGTCTGAACTCTACAGTTCTCACAGCCCTATTGTAAAAGTATTATTATAACATCTTTGAAAATTACAAATAAGCCATAAATGTTTTACTCAGTGATTTATGTCATAGATCTGATTTTGAAAGTCTTTTCCCTTCTAGAACAGCGTTAAGTAAATTTCTTCAGAAAATAATATATATTAAGGATGTAAATAATCAGAACGGTTACTTCAATAGTATACTCAGTTCGGCATTTTATCAGTGTTAATAAGTTACTTAGAAAATAATTGTGAGGTTTTTTTAAGTGTAAAGTAATACCTACTTGGAAAAATATATGATGTGCCCAGCTGGGCATGGCGCAGTGGCTAAGCGTCGACCTATGAACCAGGAGGTCAGGATTCGATTTCTAGTCAGGGCACATACCCAAGTTGCGGGCTGGCTCCCCAGTGGAAGGTGTGCAGGAAGCAGCCAATTGATGATTCTCTCTCATTGATGTTTCTCTCTCTTTATCCCTCTCCCTGTCCTCTCTGAAATAAATAAAAAGATATTTTTTAAAAAGAAATATATGATGTATATATTAAAATGATTGTGGAGCTAAGTTAGTTTTCTTTTTAAAAAAATATAATACTTTATGTTATTGCAAAATAGTGTAGTAGACTAGCATCTTCACATGATGACTTTTTTTATTTCAAATAACATCTTTTCTTATTTTATTTTTTCCATCACCATTTTTAAAATAATATTTTACTTTTGATAGTGACTCATTTCTGACAGTCTCAGAGATACAACATGTTCCTGTAAATAATTATATGTTATAATTATAAACACAAATAGTTGTATAAGTTGGTTTTCTTATTCCCCAAGTTGATACAATTTATGCTGTTGTATATTATTTATAATTATCTTAGGATACTATATTGTTTTAGAAAACAATAAAAATATACATTCAGTAAGAAGTGATATGTTTAAATAAATACAGTATGTGATAGCTAACAAATGAATTGACTTAAACTTAGAAAATTTTGTTAAAACAGAGCATCACCTACCAGTTATTCTTGGACTTTATAACCTTTTAGAAACCAAATATCCAGTAGACCTGCAGCCAGTACATTTTTCCAGTGGAGATGCCAAGTATGATGACTGTCAAGCCTGAAGTGTTTTTAACAGAGTGAATGCTGCCTCTCTTCAGTGCAGAACTATGTTGGCACAGTGGAGGTGCCAGACATTTTGTTTTAGAATGTCTAATGTGAAACCATAGCCTTTGGATTCACCAGCTTATTTAGAGAGTTAATAAGAGATGGAAGAGTAAGGCAATTAGTTCCCAAACCATTTGCAAAGACTCTTTGAAAGTTTTAAAACACACACACACACACACACACACACACACACACACACAAACACTCTTGTGTTCTAAAGTAGCTTTGCATTTAAAGTAAAAAAAAAAAAAAAGCTAGATCCCATTTAAAAATTAAGATACAAATATTCATAAATGGATTTTTAGTATTATAGTGTTTGCATATTATATCAGGGAGCATTCATTATTTGAATAACACCTGTGCTGAGCATTAATTCACTTTCTGTTAAGATTTTAAGCATTCCCAACACAAAGTATCATCTTTATACCACGATATTTCCATTTAGCTACTTGCTTGACAATTGAACAGAAACATCGTATTTACAGAGCCTCTCCCTGTTTTCATTGTTCATCTCCACATGGAGTTAAGTCTGTAGTATAGGTGTGTACAACTTTTATTTATTTTGTTACCTGAAAGTAAATAAAATAGTCTTCTGAGAAGTCATAAAGTAAATGGGCTCTCTCACAATTTTGGTCTTTACTTTTGAACATTGAATACTGTCAGGTCAACAATGGTGAGTGTGGAGGGGCGGGGGGAATATAATTTACAGAGTTCTTTTTAATATCATTTTATTTAAGCCTTATAGTAACTCTGTAAGGTTATGCACCATCCATGTATAACTTTAATATTTATTGCATTTATTGATTTGATTTTATTTTTTCCCCAAATATTTTTATTGATTTCAGAGAGGAATGGAGGGGGAGAGTCAGAATCAATACTGAGAGAGAATCATTGATTGGCTGCCTCCTGCACAATCCCCACTGGGGATTCAGCCTGCAACCCCAGGCATGTGCCCTGACCAGGAATCAAACCATGATATCTGCCGGTTCATAGGTCGATGATCAACCACTGAGCCATTCTGGCCAGGCTAGATTATATATTTTAGTGAAAAGAATATTCCTAAAACCATTGTCAGGCCAACTTATTTCTGCTCCTCTGTCTTATCTCCATATCTCCCCATCAAAGGAAACCACTATTCTAAACTTTATGTTTATCATTACCTTGTTTTATCCCATGTGTTTTTCATTTTTTACTATTATTCGAACCTCAAATTCTTTTTTTTTCATTTTCATTTTTTTAAAATTTTTATTGTTCAGATTATTACAGTTGTTCCTCTTTATTTCCCCCCATAGCTCCCCTCCACCCGGTTCCCACCCCACCTTCTGCCCTTACCCCCCCCCCACTGTCCTCATCCATAGGTGTATGATTTTTGTCCAGTCTCTTCCCACACCCCCCACACCCCTTTCCCCCCCGCTCCGAGAATAGTCAGTCCACTCCCTTTCTATACCCCTAATTCTATTGTATTCACCAGTTTATTCTGTTCATCAGATTATTTATTCACTTGATTTTTAGATTCACTTGTTAATAGATGTGTATTTGTTGTTCATAATTTGTATCTTTACCTTTTTCTTCTTCTTTCTTTTCTTAAAGGATAACTTTCAGTATTTTATATAATACTGGTTTGGTGGTGATGAACTTCTTTAGCTTTTCCTTATCTGTGAAGCTCTTTATCTGACCTTCAATTCTGAATGATAGCTTTGCTGGGTAAAGTAATCTTGGTTGTAGGTTCTTGGCATTCATCACTTTGAATATTTCTTGCCACTCCCTTCTGGCCTGCAAAGTTTCTGTTGAGAAATCAGCTGACAGTCGAATGGGTACTGCCTTGTAGGTAACTGACTGTTTTTCTCTTGCTGCTTTTAAGATCCTTTCTTTGTCTTTTGCTCTTGGCATTGTAATTATGATGTGTCTTGGTGTGGTCCTCTTTGGATTCCTTTTGTTTGGGGTTCTCTGCACTTCCTGGACTTGTAAGTCTATTTCTTTCACCAGGTGGGGGAAGTTTTCTGTCATTATTTCTTCAAATAGGTTTTCAATATCTTGCTCTCTCTCTTCTTCTGGCACCCCTATAATTCGGATGTTGGTACGCTTGAAGCTGTCCCAGAGGCTCCTTAAACTATCTTCGTATTTTTGGATTCTTTTTTTCATTTTGCTTTTCCGGTTGGGTGTTTTTTGCTTCTTCGTATTTCAAATCGTTGACTTGATTCTTGCAATCCTCTAGTCTGCTGTTGGGAGTCTGTATAATATTGTTTATTTCAGTCAGTGTATGCTTAATTTCTAGTTGGTCCTTTTTCATAACCTCGAGGGTCTCACTAGATTTCTTGAGGGTCTCACTAAATTTATCGGCGGTTTCTAGAAAATTCTTGAAAAACCTTATAACTGTGGTTTTGAACTCGATATCCAGTCGTTTGCTTTTCTCCATTTCTGTCATTTGCGACCTGTTTCTTTGTCTCTGCATTTTTTATGCTTCCCTGTGTTGATAGGGTGGCTTTCTGTGCTAGGTGTCCTATAGGGCCCAGTGGCTCAGCCTCCCCAAATACCTGAAGTGGACACTCTTGGTGCACCCCTTTGTGGGCTTTGTGCATAGTCTTATTGTAGTTAAGCCTTGATTGTTGTAGGTATCACTGGGAGGAGTTGACCTCCAGGCCAATTGGCTGTACTTGTTTCAGTGGGGCTTTGGTGCTCACTGAGTCTGCCCCCTGAGTGTGTCCCTTATGGATCTGAGGAGTTGTAATCTGGATGGTCCCTCTCTGACCACTGGGTACATTGGCTCTTGGATCTCTAAGGAGGTGCTAATTTAGCCTCTGCCTGAGGCTATCCAGCAGGAGCTATGGAGAGATCTGCAGATTCCTCTTCTTTGTTTGGGGTTTGGAGGTGCCCAGATGAGGCCCAGCTGTGAAGCAGTGCAAGCTGCTGTGGGGCCTTGGGCCTTCTTTTGGATGTTCTGGGTCTCTCTGACCCAGCTGCAGTTTGTTGGGTAATTTTAGATTGCAAAGGGCCAGGTCATTCATATGCAAAAGCCTCTGCACACAACTTGGGTGGGGCGGGGTCTCAGGGAATCAACAGGGCGGAGCAAACAGCTATGGCTGATCCTCAGCCCTTCCCTAAGAGGCTCTGGGTCTCAGTGTCCTGCAGTAATCGCTGCAAGCACCTCTGAGAGAAAGTCGCCCTCGAGTTCCACCTGCTGCCATACAGTCCAGTTTCTCCCCGTATGAGTCTGGGTCCCCAGAGACTTGCCCAGAACTGGAGTCCAGGGCCGTCGGGAGCTTGTGTCTCCCTCCTGATTGAAAAAGACAACCGTGTCCTCAGTTGGAAGTCCCTTTCCATGTGCGCCTCCGTACCTCTGCACTTTACTTCCGCACCTCCTCTGAGTCTTAGTATGCTTTTCTCTTTCCTTCTAGTTGTAGAGTTTCCACTCAGCCAGCCTTCCTGTGGTTCTGGATGATGTCTGTTTTGTCTTTTAGTTGTATTTTTGAAGTGGTTGTGCGAGGCAGCAATTTCTGATGTTTACCTACGCTGCCATCTTGGTTTCCTCTCAAATTCTTTTTTGTTTTTTTAATATATTTTATTGATTTTTTACAGAGAGGAAGGGAGAGAGATAGAGAGTCAGAAACATTGATGAGAGAGAAACATCGATCAGCCGCCTCCTGCACATCCCCCACTGGGGATTGCCCGCAACCCAGGTACATGCCCTTGACTGGAATCGAACCTGGGACCTTACAGTCCGCAGGCCGATGCTCTGTCCACTGAGCCAAACCGGTTTCGGCTCCTCTCGAATTCTTTATTGGTAAAATCTACCTCATAGAATTATCTTGAGATTGACTTAATGAACTTTGCATAAATGCCTGCCACCTGACCCCAAATGCTTAATAAATGGCAGTTGTAATTATATTTATTAATGTTGTTACTTTTATGAGAACATGAAAAGCATGCATTTCTTCCTTCAATTTTTTTGTTGTTTTATCTCCCTGACTCTTCTGGGGGAAAGTGAGGGAACATGCATGGCATGGGGGTTTGAAGTCTTTTTCTCTTTTCCTGGAACTGAACAATATGTAGCATGAAGCAGTAGAGACTGGGAATTGGGTGATCAGCAATTAGGGAACAGAGTTCCCTAATGAGAAGTGGGGGTGGAAACCTGTACTATTAAGTTACCTATTTTTTCCTTCTTTTTCACTGCCTTGTGCCCTCAAAGTTCTGTTAACTTTGAGCTTGATGCAGCATAGTGAGACTCTCACCCCCTCATAACCAGCATTGACGATTAAAGGACCAAGTTGACCCAGAAATAATAAGTGACATAAATTAATCAATTAGAGCTTACTGATGAGCAAACAAATAAGCCAGCCAGTCAGCCCATTTTTACACTGTTCACCTTCCCACCCAACACTGGTAAGTATTAAGTTTGCTTTCAATATCTGAAAATGGTTTCATTCCTCCATTTTTTCCTTCTCCCTAATTGCCCTGGGCTCTGCATTATTGTCCCAACATTAGGCAAATTCTTGTTCTTCTGAGTTATTCCCCCTTTTTGCCTAATTTATTTTATCATACACTTATGTTAATAACTTATGATAGTAAGAGTTGCTTATTATAGCACACTTGCCCTGATTCTACTATATGCATACTTAAGCAGTTGTATTGGGATTTTGGTCAACTAAAATTCATGATGAACCATTAAGTTAATTGAACATTATTATTGCACAAATTATTAGCAACATTAATAGAAAAAAATATATAAGACAAAAGTTAATCAGTCCTGGCAAACTGATGACCGAGTTCCTTAGAAAACAAAAGTAAAATCATTTCTAAATTTTTAAAAAATTTATTTTATTGTTGAAAGTATTACAGATATCCCCCTTTGCCCCCATTTCACCCCTCTACCCTACTGTCCCCCCTCCCCCAGGCCTTCACCGCACTATTTTCTGTTTCCATGGCTTATGCATGTAAGTTCTTTGGTTGATCTCTCCCCACCGACCCCGCCTTCTCTCTGAGATTCATCAGTCTGTTCCTTGCCTCTATGTCTCTGGATCTATTTTGTTCATCAGTTTGTTTTGTTCATTAGATTCCACATATGACACTTGTCTTTCTCTGACTGGCTTATTTGCTTAGCATAATACTCTCCAGGCCCCTCTATGCTGTCTCAAAGGGTAAGAGATCCTTCTTTTCTACTGCTGCATAGTATTCCATGATGCAGATGCACCACAGCTTTTTTTACCCACTCATGTACTAATGGACACTTGGGCTGTTTCTAGATCTTAGCTATTGTAAATTGAGCTGCTATGAACATATGGGTGCATACATTCTTTCTGACTGGTGTTTTCGGATTCTTAGGATATATTCCTAGAAGTGGGATCACTAGGTCAAATGGCAGTTCCTTTTTTTTTTTTTTTTTTTTTTTTGAGGAAACTCCATACTGTTTTCCATAGTGGCTGTACCTGTCTGCATTCCCACTAGCAGTGTACTAGGGTTCCCTTTTCTCCGCATCCTCTCCAGACATCCTTGCCAGCACTTGTCATTTGTTGATTTGTTGATAGTAGCCATTCTGACAGATATGAGGTGATACCTCATTGTTGTTTTAATTTGCATACTCTGTGATGATCAGTAACTTTGAGCATTTTTTTTATATGTGTCTTGGCCATCTGTATGATGACTTTGGAGAAGTGTCTATTTAGGTCCTTTGCCCATTCTTTTAAATTGGATTGTTTGTCCTTTTGTTAGGTTGTATGAGTTCCTTATATATTTTGGAAATTAACCCCTTATCAGATGTATCATTGGCAAATATGTCCTCCTCTACTTGAGCTCCCTTTTCGTATTTTTTAAAATATTTTTATTGATTTCAGAGAGGGAGGGAGGGAGGGAGGGAGGGAGAGAGAGAGAAAGAGAGAAACATCGATGAGAGAGAATCATTGATCGGTTGCCTCCTGCAAGCTCCACACTGGGGATCAAGCCCGCAACCCGGACATGTGCCCTTGACTGGAATCGAACCTGGGACCCTTTGGTGTGCAGGCTGACGCTCTATCCATTGAGCCAAACTGGCTAGAGCCTCCCTTTTCATTTTGTTGTTGGTTTCTTTTGCTGTGCAGAAGCTTTTTATTTTGATGTAGTTCCATTTTCTCCTTAGTTTCCTTTGCCCTAGGAGATGTATTGGCAAACATATTGCTATGAGAGATGTCTGAGATTTTGCTGCCTGTGGTTTCTCCTAGGATTTTTATGGCTTCATGACTTACAGTTAAGTCTTTTATCCATTTTGAATTTAATTCTCGTGTATGGTATAAGTTGGTGGCCTAGTTTCATTTTCTTTTGCATGTACCTGTTCAGTTTTCCCAACACCATTTATTGAAGAGACTGTCTTTACTCCATTGTATGCTCTTGCTTCCTTTGTCAAATATTAGTTGAGCATAATGGCTTGGGTTGATTTCTGAGTTCTCTGTTCTGTTTCATTGATCTATATGCCTGTTCTTGTGCCAGTACTAGGCTGTTTTGATTACAGTGGCTTAGTAGTATAACTTGATATCTGCTATTATCTTGGTTTTCTTTCTCAAGATTGCTGCAATTGCTTGGGGTCTTTTTTGGTTCCATATACATTTTTGTAGATTTTGTTCTAGATCTGTAAATGGCCGGAGCACGTCACGGCAGCTCCTGCATTGAGGGTCTGCTCCCTGGTGGTCAGTGCACGTCATAGCTACCAGTCAGATGGACACTTAGCTTATTAGCCTGTTATATATATTGAAGATAGAAGATAGATAGGATTATACATACTCCACATCCTTTCCAGCACTTGCCGTTGGGTGAATTGTTGATGGCAGCCATTCTGACAGGTATAAGGTGATGCCTATATTTGAAAGATAGAAGTAATTTACTTAAGGCTTTTAGCAACATTTTAACAAACAGAAACTTTTCAGTTAGAGCATATTATAGGTAGGCAGATGTCGAATTTGCCAAATGTTTTAAAGATGTAAATTACAAGTTAGGTAATAGAGTTTTTCAAAAGAAACTTTTAAATTGATTCTTTCTTTAATCCTTTTGTTTAAAAGAATATGTTTTTATTAATTTGAGAGAGAGAGAGAGAGAAAGAGAGAGAGAGGAGAGAGAGAGAAAGGGTTAGCAATTGGTTGCATCCTTTATGTACACTGACCAGTGATGGAACCTGCAAACTAGGTATGTGCTCTGATCAGGAATACAACCCTCAACCTTTTCGGTCTATGGGACGATGCTTCAAACAAGTCACTGGTGAGGGCTAAATAGATTCCTTACTGTAAATGAAGATCATTTAATAGTATAACTTCTAATTTTAGCTTCCTTCACAACGTTCTTCCTTATCCCTATCCACATCAAAGTTAACATATATACTTTAATGGTTAACTGGCAGGATCAAAGTATTTATGAATTCAGTAATCAGTTAACGAAAAGTATTGTTTGTTACCAAGGCCAAAATGTCTTATTTGGTTACCTGTGGTATTTTAATCACTCATATAAATAATTAATAAATAACTAATAACCTTCTTTAATTGTTGGAATGTTAGGTTTCATGGAATATTAGATAAGTCCCTTAACCTCTGTGCCTTGGTTCTTTGGAAACTGGGTATATGATTCTAATTGTTTTTTTGAGGCTCTTCCAACATTGATTCTACTATCTTTAGAGGGTATGTTGGGATATCTTTCTGTCCCAAAATGATATAATAATAATTATAAAGTAATTTATTAAATAGTAGATATAAATTTAATTTTATTAATAATTAGAGTATTACAAAATACATTGTAAAGAAATAATATTCTTGCCTGGCCGGTGTGGCTCAGTTGGTTGAGTATCATCCTATGCACCTAGAGGTCATTGGTTTGATTCCCAGTCAGGGCACATGCCCAGGTTGCTAACTCGATCCCCAGTAGGGGGTGTGCAGGAGGCAGCTTATGGTTCTCTCTCATCGATTTTCCTCTCTCTCCTTCTCCCTTCCCCTCTTTCTTCTCTCACTCTCTAAAATAAATAGAAACAGGGGGTGGAGTGGGTTAGAAGAAGTAAATGGGGGGGGGGGAAACGGGGGACAGATATAATAGTTTCAATAATAAGGATTAAAAAAATAAAATCAATAAAAACATCTTTAAAAAAAATATGTTTGGCTCAGTGCAAGAACATTGGCCCATGAACTGAAAGGCCCTGGGTTTGATTCCTGGCAGGCTCGATCCCTGGCCCGGAGCATGTGTGAGAGGCAACCAATTGATATGTCTGTCTCACATCGATGTTTCTCTCTTTCTGTGTCTCCCCCTCCCTTCCACTCTCTCTAAAAATCAATGGGAAACTATCCTCAGGTGAGGATTAAAAAAAAAGGGAAAAAAAGAGAATATTCTTTAATCTTGGATATAAAAGCAATCATAATCTAATATAGGCAATATTGCTTTCTGTTTTAAGAGTATTATATATTTGTACCTTTCTAAAGTTGGAGATTTCTCAGAGTAAGAAGTATTTCCTTGAGCCATGTCATTCATTTTTTTAGCTTCATTAGGAAGGAAAAATGCATGATGATAGCAAATTAAAATATTTGCTAAAGCCCTAACCAGTTTGGCTCAGTGGATAGAGCGTCAGCCTACGGACTGAAGGGTCCCAGGTTCGATTCCGGTCAAGAGCATGTACCTTGGTTGCGGGCACATCCCCAGTAGGGAGTGTGCAGGAGGCAGCTGATCGATGTTTCTCTCTCATTGATGTTTTTAACTCTCTATCCCTCTCCCTTCCTCTCTGTAAAAAATTAATAAAATATATTTTTAAAAAAATATTTGCTAAAAAGTGCTATGTAAAAGAGCAGCACTAGACTAATGGTCTAATTGGAGAAGGCATCTTAAAACTAATATACTATCTAATATAGCTATCTCAATATATGAAAGATGGTAGTTACACTCATTATTATACAAAGAGATATTGGAACACCTTGGGTTATTTGACCTTCTATTCTCTAGTTTTATGCAGCTTTAAAATTTCATAACTTTTCTCAAGACCAGCTTTAGCATAAAGGATAAAACCAAGAAGAAAACAGGTGGTAGAACTAATGGAAAAATTATTCTTCTGTTCAATAATATTATATAATAAAAGAAAAATATTTGCTAGTAATTTTTTAGGACAGTAATTTTATGGAGTTGTGTGTGTTTGTGTGTGTATGTAAATATTAGTATGTAAATAATACAGTTCTCATGTGTAAAAGACATATTTGTGCTTAGTTATTAGGTTGACTTATACTCTTTTCAAAATATTTTCTCCCCCCACCCCCCCACAGAATCTGTCTATGATCTTCTCCCAAAGGAGTTACAGTTACCTCCATCTAGAGAAACAACTGTAGCATCAATGAGTCAAACAAGTGGTGGTGAGGCAGGCTCGCCTCCTCCAGCTGTAGTTGCTGCTGGTATGCATTTCATTTTACTTTATTAAAGAAAACTAGGGTATAATCTGGCCAACATGAACAGTGCTGGTAAAGTTTATATAAAAAAGAGTGTGATTTGAGGCTTTCTTTTAGGAGGTTTTAAAATATGTACTTTAAAATTTTTCAATATAATTTTATTGATATAATTATTATTTCTTAAAATTTCACACTGGCACATTTATTAGTGCCATCTCCTAGAATGGACCTTGTGTTCAATTATGGAAATGAGTTTTGTTGACTGCACATAGGTTAAATACCAAGCCATGAATGGAACATTACATTTGTTAAATTATATTTTAAAATTATTTTTTTAATTTGCTTTAAAAAAAGGAAAAAATACTTTACTTTGTATAATTTGAAAAAGGACTCAAGCACTCAAGTCTCTTTTCTGTTTGTAACACATTACTGTAACCTGTTCCCTACATTTGAAAACATGTGGCTTTATAGTTATTTTAAATTCCGTTGAAAGTAATGGAAGATTTGAATGTAATATTTATATAAAGTCATTTTTATATCAATTTAAAATGTGGAAATTAGTGTTTAAAAGTTTATCAAACCTATTTTTACTCAGCTCTCAAATCATACACTTTATAATTATATAATCAGATTATATAAAGCTGGTTCAAATTTTGATCAAATTAGAATTTAAAAAAGACAAGCTAACAGAAAAAAGTCTTGATTAGTCATAAATTAATATGAATGCTTTAAAAAAATTAGATTGCCCAACTGTGTTTTTCTTTTAGTTGGGTTTATAGACTGCTAAGTGTGGTTTGTTTAAAAAAAGGAAAAATATTACAGACTCTGAAGTTTTATCTGTCCTACTCATTAGAGGTTTCTTGTCTAATATGGTACCTCTCGCCTTTTCAAGTGGTTCTTAAAGTCCGTCAGAACATTATTTTCAGTAAATTCTTTTTGTTTCAAAAGAACAGTGAAGCGAAAGGTTGTTATTTAAATGAGGGTATTGGTACTATAGTAGAACTTCAGATATTTTTCTTGTATGTGTTAACTTATGTACCATTAGCCTTGTGTATCAATCTTTCCCCTTAGCTGTACAGTGCAGTTTGCTGCTTTCCTAGTTGAGGGCCGGAAAACATTAAACATGGCAAATTTATCAGCTCTGCTCACTGTTCATGTGTTGCCAGACATTTCTAACAGATACTGTGGATTTAATTGTGAACGTTTTAGTAATGAAATTGGTGAGATGACCTGGTTTCACTTTATATCCACTGGGTTCTAAAATGTCCCTGAATATCTTTTCTGGAATTTAAAGTTTAAACTAATTTAAAATTTATATAAGACAATGAAATATGAAAAAAGAGTTTTTAATGAAATATTTCACTTTAAGTCCACAGGTAGATATTGACTAACTGATTTCTTTTGTATCTTTTGAGGTTGTTTTTTAAAGCTATGTTGAATCTGAATAGAACTAAAAGTCTGTTTCTTCTGTGCTTTTAAACATGAGTTGACAGTAGATCCAGTTCCTTTTAAAAGCTGAAAAAATGTTAATTAGGATTTGGAAAAGAACAACATTGCCTTTTAAACAATATCAAACTGAATTTCAGAAGTTTTATATGTAAATATTGAAAGTTCTTGAATTTGGGTCACTAATGGAATGTTGATCTTTTCTTCCCCCTCTGTCCCTCTCTCCACATACTTGAGAAAATCCTTTCCAGATAAACTAGATTGAAAGAAAGCTATTAGTTGAAAAATCCTGAAAATAAGAGAATTAACCCAGGAAGTATTCTGAAGTAATACATTTTTATTAAATTGAGAAGTTATTAAGTTTTTAATGATGGTGAAGAGTAAGGACGTAACCTTGACAGTTTTCTTATATTCACACACAGAAAG
This sequence comes from Myotis nattereri, assembly GCF_964212035.1. Taxonomy (NCBI): domain Eukaryota; kingdom Metazoa; phylum Chordata; class Mammalia; order Chiroptera; family Vespertilionidae; genus Myotis; species Myotis nattereri. The sequence continues at coordinate 14,736,888 of NC_138090.1, forward strand.
TTTCTGTGATCTAAAACCAAGTCATTTGTAATTCTTAAAACATAAATTTAGTTTTAGTAACCAACGTAGTCTTATTCTAGGATTCTAATGTCTTATTGGTAGAATAAAGTCTTTGTCATATAACATTATAGATAAGAGAGTTTAAATTACAAAATAATTATTGTAGGGAGATTAATTTGTATATATTATTGAACTTGCCTTTTATATTTGACCTAATAATATCCTCAGTGACATAACTGTCAAAGAGAGAGATTTAGAGTAAATTACCAGTTACTCAGTATTTTCTGGCCAAAATACTAAATTTCTAGGGAAAGGCACATTAATTTAGACTTCTGTGAGTTTTATTTTTTAATCTATAGCATTTGCTGTTTAAGTATGAAATGCATAAAAATGATGACTCTTGATGTAGTTAATTCTTCAGAGTTTTGAAGGAGCCGGATTGGCTGCTATCAGTTATGAGGGCCTGGTGGGAACAGACTTCTAGTTCTGCCATAAAGGTTTGTGTTTTGCAAGTTTTAAATCAATTTTGAAATTTAGAGGCTGGGCGTGTAGGTGTTCATGTACATTCTTTATTATTTAATTATTAAAATGTGTTTCTCACATTCACCAAACTAGATATTTTTCCTTTACATATTACTGAAGGAATGAGTAAACATGGTGCTGCTAATCCACAATCCAGAATATTGGATAAAAGTGTCTTTCAAATCTTTTTTTGCCTCTACACTAGTTCCACTTTTACATGCTCCCAACAATAACATCTTTTATCCGGTAAGTCCCAGGGGTTGAGAGTGGGGGAAAGAGGACTTACTTTTCCTCCGTAAGTCCTCCCCTCTGCATGGGATCAGGTGTCAAAATTTGGGAGGTGTAGTGGAGAACCACCAGTCTGAAATTTGTACTTCTCACCATTTTTTTAAAGACCTCTGTTTTTGTCCCTCCAAAAAGGTAGTTAAGAGTTTGAAGTTCAATATGTGAATGAATAAAAGTTTTAGAAATGCAGACTTTATGAATATAGTATTATTGTAGATTCTTAGTAGTTAAGAGAGAGGCCATTTTTCTAATACAAAAAAAGTTATCCAAATGAATTGATGCTATTTTTTGGCAAAATTAATCAAGAAGAAATGTAAATTGTGAAAGTATTCTTTTGTGTGTGTGTGTGTGTGTGTGTGTGTGTGTGTGTGTGTGTGTGATTCCTATAGTATAAAGAACTAAAATTAAGTATTTAGGAGAAATAAATCAGTTACACCAGAATTTGGGGTTTTTGAAAAGAGATGTGGCAGGTATTTTTCTTAAATAACAGCTGTATTAGGATATAGTACATATACCAATTAAAAGTATTTTAATCTACTTATATGTTTATAGTTTTTATCCTTAGATTCACTTAATTTGTGTAAAATTCTTTGACAGAAGTTGACAATCAACTTTGATCATCTAGAGAAATTAAATTATTTTCTTGTTCTACACTTTATTTGTCTTCATTTTGGGATATAACATAAAATATGATTTTGCTAAGGTAACTGTTTCTTTAAAATTGTTTTATTTTAATTGAAAATGAATTAATCAAACCACACATTTTATAATTTAATTTATATATCTTAAGAATATCTAGTTAGTAATTCTTTTGTTATTTTCATAAAGTTATTATTTTACTTTTAATAATTATATATATGTACTCTTTTTACAAGTAATATATTCTCAGTGCACTAATAGTTTGTAGCAATTTTAACATGTGTAGGTATATACACTCATAAATCATGTACAATACAAATCTCTGTTGAATATTTCCACCAGTTGGATCACTGGAGATGTTTAGCATTTTAATTTAAATTAATAACTTAAATGGAGTGATCCATATAATAAACTTTCCTGTTAAAAGAGATTTATTACATGGTGCTTTGAATTCTATGACACAGCAATTAATAAATCTCAAATACCTAACAGATATTTTCTATACTGAAAGAACTTAATTGAGTGCTGTTTACACTGTAGGAGAACATGCTAAAGAACTAAATTAATGTTTGTAATCAAAGAACAGCTATGCTTTAATTCATTTCAGACATCTTAATCACCTAAATTAAAATTTTAGGAATTTCTAAAGTATCCATAACAGCAAAGCTGTACAAAATTGAGGTGAAAAAAAATATAAGTTGTCATTTTTTAGTTCTTACTGTGTGATAGGAATTATATCATGCAACTTGCATATTATCATATCTCAATCTTTCCAAGCACCTGCTCTTCTTATTGGGTTCTAAGTTCTTTTCTCTTTGCCATTGTTCTTTAGAGAATTTAACATTATGTTCTCTAACTTCAATTAAGGAAACACAAGATCCTGGAAGGCAGTGTGTAGGATATTGAGTTGAAAAAACTATACCCCTTCTCTGCAAGTTTCAGGATCTACAAAATGGGAATATGCTTTCTAGAAGAGTATTAATTTTTAATAGAAGTGATTCACCACAACAGGATTATATAGCCTTTTGAATTTATTATAATTTAGATTTTCGTGAATTAATTTGAGGAGTAAATTACCCTGTGATTTCTCTCCTGGGTTAATAGGTTAGTATATTTCAGAATTTTGGCCATTTATGTAGTATACTATTCCTAAAATTACATCCAAAGCCTATTGACAAGAAAGGTAATCCACCTATGTAACCTATGTATTGATGTGAGCTAAAATCTTAGTTATTCCATATGGCCATTTCTACTTTTTCTAGAAAACTGAACCATTTCCAGAAGAAAGTCAGATCCTAGTTACAAACATGTTGAAACTAGGTTTAAAAATTCTGTCTTTTTACTAAAATTACATAGTAAATCTAAATACATACATTTATACGTATGGAAATATCTATATATGTGTAAATTTATGCTAACATCTGACTTATTAGGATGAAAAGCATAAGCAAACTTAAGTCATAACAGTTAATTGAGAAACAGCTACCGATTCAGGAGACTATCCATATTATAAATTTTAATTAACAAAAAGTACATTTTCCCTTTTTATTATCAATTTTTAGCAATAACTTATAAAAATTGAGATTTATTCAGTCTCAGAATAAGCACATTTTTATACTACCTGGGTCTATTTTAAAACTTCACAGATTCTCAACTATTCAAAGGCAAGTGCATATATAAAATTGACACAATCTCTTATTTTTATGTGTTTTATACAATTTTACATTATTAATGAACAGAAGTGGGCTTATCTTTTATATCACAAATAATATTGATAATATCAGTAGAAAAAGTATTGTCATAACTTGGCGATTTTCAACTTTTTTCATCTCGTGCAGACATAAACTAATTACTAAAATTCTGCGGCACACCAAAAATATATTTTTGCCAATCTGACAAAACATAAGTATAATTTTCATTGATTTATAGAGAAATAATATTAATAGTAATTACCTACCCTTTTTTGCTCCAAAGTGACTTTTTAAAATATCAGGTGCCTATACTTGTGTATAAGGATTTCTGGTACCAAGAATTAACCAATCAGACACAGCCTTATTATGCAACATGACCAGTAAAATGCAACTCTATTATATGACCTATATATTTATGGTTGAAGACAAGACATTAATGGCTATTGTTGTGTTGGCTGTTGTCTTTTTTTTTTTTTTTTTTTTTTGCAATTTAAGGGAAAAGAGGTCAGTGCCTGACTAAATAGAAATCACATGTTTTAAAAATTCTTAGGGCACACCGGTTGAAAATCACTGCCATAACTAATTGTTTTGTAACAATTAGTTGTATAAATAATACTAATAAAGTTGTATAAATAACACCCCAGCTAGGACAGGAGTGAAAGGAATATATTAGGATAGGAAACAACAAAAAGTTTTTGTGACTTTTTTTCTCTTAAAATAAAATCATGCATAGTAAAATTGTTAGCATTTGTTAAATATGAACAGAGAGTACATTGGTGTTTAGTTTTAAATATTTCATAATTTAAAAAAACACCTGGTTTGATTAAGGTATTACATGTGTCCTTGTCAGAAAATAAAAAAATTAAAAAACAAACAAACAAAACACCTGGTGGCAGTTGATTAACATAGTCAAAATGGCCAGTGCTCTTTAAAAGTAACAAAGGTGTGGCATACCTAAAGTAGATACTTGATGACTTTTTCCCCCATAAGCCAAGTATATTTTCATTGGCAGTGTTCTTTAGCCCACTGACGTAAAATTCATTCTTCCCCTATCACTCCTTCATAACAAGGTATTGTCAATGAAATTAAATCAGAAAATGCGTGAGAAAGCACCACAACATGCCTGATCCATATGGCCACATTCTAGATTGAAAAAACAACAACACATACCCACATATTATAGTTTTACTTTTATTTGTGTTTTGAACATATGAAATAAAATTAGTGTGGGCAAAGATCTTATTTTTATAATACTAGAGGCCCGGTTCACAAAATTCGTGCAAGAGTAGGTCCCAAGACCTGGCTGGTGGTCAGGGCTGATCGGGGCCTTTCAGCTGCCGGCCAGGGCCTCCCTTACCCAGTTGCTGGCTGCTGGCCAGGGCCTTCCTTCATTCTGCGCCCACCCCCTGGTAGTCAGCACACGTCACAGCGAGCGATCGGTCTCCCTGTCAAACTCCTGTGGGGACAATTTGCATTTTAGGCTTTTATATGTAGAAGGTTTTCTTTAACCTTATTTTGCTTCTTTCTTTCCATTCTCACCCAGTCTGTTTTTTTACTTTATTTTGAAGTTTTGCATATCAGTCAAGATATAGCCACACACATGGACAGGGGATTTATTTTCTGACTTATTCTTTTACATTGACACTCTCTCAATGGGAACCTTTGTATGTAAAAGGAACATTGATAGAGGATGAGTCATAAAGAAAACAGTTCCCAAAAAGATGATTCTGTAAAGTTGACTAAGAGTCCTTCCTAGAATTCTTTTCCCACTTTTTTTTAATCAAATAATAAATTTGATCAGTTATCAAAACTTCTGGTAGAGCATTTTATGACACCTGTTTTTTTTGCCTACACTATTTTGTCGACAATTGGATCTAATTCACACTCACTGTAATCTAGACTCAGTTGTAAAACCTGATTGGTTAATAAAATTAGAAGATTTTAGTAATATAAATACTGTTTTCTTTTCCCTTTTTGGTCACCTAAAAAAAGAAATGTAAACACATTGAACTAGTGTTGGCAGGAATACCTTTATTATTTATAAACTTTTAAAATGCACTATATGATAAAACATTAAAATGATCTTCAAATAGTATCTCTCAGAACTTTTTCCAGTTTTTATTTGTTTAATGTAGTGATAATCTTTGTTTTGTCTTAAAATAACAATACCTTCCAAGTGGTACAAAGTTGTTCCTTTTTTTTAACTTGTACTTCCTAAGGTCTTTGACAATGTAATAAATTTAGTTATTAGCTAGAATAATTATTTATATAACTTGTATAAATATTGTGATTTATTCAGTTTCTGATTAAATAAGCACATTTCATATTACCTGCCTCTATGGAATAGCATTCTAAAACTGTTCAGAGATTCTTGATCATTCTGTTCAAAGATTCTTAATCATTCTTTTGTTTTTCAGTAATTTGAGGTAGAGGATTCTTTCTAGGCTTTAGTCTTTTCACCCAATGTTAACCAGTGATGTTACTTAAATCACTAGATGATAGAAAACATCTTTCTGTCCCAGTAGGAGGGAATTTAATTCTATAATGTGAACCTAATATATATTTTACATTGTGCTTAGCTACTTTGACAAAAGATATATTTAAAACATTGCTCTAAATGTCAGGACACTTAAAATATTTGTAAGCATTTTTCAGGAAAATGTCTTTAATAAATATTTTGTGAATATATTAATGATACTGACAACAATAATTATTTTAGGAGAATTCAGGTTAAAAATGGGAGAGTATTTCAAGTATTATGTCATATTAGAACCCTGACTGGCAGTTTGATGGACTGGGGAAGAAAAAAATGATCTCCAATAAATCAGTAACAAACTTTTCACCTTCAGCAATAGTGCTAATTATTTTTTTAAATATAGTTTCCAGATTCAGACATGTGATGCACAGAAGCATATCTAATTTAGAAGTGTAAATTGGTAACCTTTTTGAGGAGGAATGAGAAAGTATGTGGAAGTTGACCTGAGGGATGAAAAGATTCTTTTGCTGCTAAAATATAAATACTTATTGTTTGAGTGTATCCTCTAACACTCTTTAAGGGAATTTGGGTGAAGGTACAGAGTAAAAACACCTATGAGAGAACATTCTGGCTTATGGATTAGATTGCATTAGTAAACAGGAGAACAATTTGGTGAATATGAGTAAACAAAAATTCTGGGTAAGAAATTTCACCATTTGCATTTATTTGGATGTGAAAAAATTAATGTTTTTAAACATTTGTTTTAAAACATTGCTTATTGTAGCATGTAAGCTTATGTTGGGTGGAAAAAGTACAAATGGGAAATTGAAATGTTTTAAACATATAAATTAAATAATCGATCCTAAAATTTTTGGGTTTTTTTTGGGGGGGTTTTTGGTAAAGTAATCTGGATTGCTTATTTTATATGCTGGGATGCTAGTTGTTTTTTCTATTAATACACTTAACTTGCATTCTAGCTTCGCCATTCAGAGACAGGCATCGTGTGGTGGGTTGTGTGACAGTGTCTGTCAATAGTGAAGACAAATAGTGCCAGAGACACTTAACCCATCCAATCTCACCCAGGGTATAGGTCGGTTTTCAGACTTACTCATAAGTCTGTCTTTCTTTCTTCCTTCCTTTCTTCCTTCCTTCCTTTCTTTTTTTTTTTGTTTGTTGTTTTTTTTCTTCTAAATAGTGGATTGATACTGATTGAAACGAAAATATTTGGTAAAGTTTTAAACTTTACATTAATACTATAAGGAAAAGAAGAAAAGTAGAAAATGAAGGTTGGCATGTAAGGTGTTGACAAAGCAGGTTTGCAGCCACTTTGTGTGTCCTAGATTTTTCAATTCTTGGCAACATGAATGTTGGCCTTATATTTTTTCCTCTCAATATCTTCTTTTTTGATGTGAAAATATATCCTTGTTATCTGGTGACTTTCATCAAACAAGATAGATTTTAAATCTGAAGGTATTGTTACCAATAAGAAAAATGAAATACTTAAAAACAATAACTAAGGTTGAACAGTAAATGTTTTAGACCAGAAATTGTTTGTAAACATCCTGTGTTGTTTTTTATGATTATTTTCTGAGCAGTCAATAGTTTGCTCCTCCTCTGTTCCACTATTGATTCACTTAACACACTTGTAAATTTTATGGCTTTTGGTTTAATGGCTTTCTTAAGAAACTCGACTGATTTTTGCACTAATTTTGAAAAGCTATAAAATATATGTGCTTATTTAAATGCTAGGGAACACATTTTTATCTTGGGAGCTTAGTTAAATGTAAATTCTTTCATATATTTTAAATCTGTAAAAGATATTTGTTTCTTCTGAGGATTTTAAAGAATGTTTCTAATTTCAAAGCTTTCTAGAAAAAGTTTAGTTCCATATAAAATACCATTTATTTTTTATGATATTTTAAGCATTGAAATGATATGGTAATTAAAATAATTTCTAGTTCAACAAATCTAGAACCAGTAGTTCTTAATTTTAAAATATTGTTTAAAATTAATAAGCACCCTGTCAGTCACTGGTGACTGACACTATACTTTCCATCCCGAAGACAAAACAGGCTGGGCTCTTAGCATGTTAGGTAAGGAGTATATAAAATCTATGTGGGTTTCTATATGGGGTACTATTTAAAGATCCATTATCATCCTTGTAATCAAATTAATAGTGCTTGCAATCATCTGGGTTATCCATGCAGATATTATCTACCACTCTTTTTATCCCAATTACTTTGAATATTCATAGTAAACCTTAATTATTCCATCTTCTTAAAAGAAGCCATATATTCAACTTAAGTTGACCATCATTACTGGCATTTTACCTAGTAATTGGCTAATCAATAATATAATTATTGCCGAAACCGGTTTGGCTCAGTGGATAGAGCATCGGCCTGCGGACTGGAGGGTCCCAGGTTCGATTCCGGTCAAGGGCATGTACCTGGGTTGCGGGCACATCCCCAGTGGGAGATGTGCAGGAGGCAGCTGATCGATGTTTCTCTCTCATCGATGTTTCTGACTCTCTGTCTCTCTCCCTTCCTCTCTGTGAAAAATCAATAAAAAAAAAAAATAAAATAAAATAAAAAAAAATAATAATATAATTATTAAAACATGATAGCTGTGATGCTTTCCTTCATTTATAAATTTCTTAGTTAATCTATTCTTTTGAGATTATAAATTTACATTAGTAAATTGTAGATATAGTATATTGGTTTTCCCTTTAGTTTGCTGTGCTGTCTGTGGTCACAGGTAATACTGTGGAAAAATAAAATTCTTCTGGGTTCAAAGATAACTTTTTCATAAAAGAAAAATATGAATAAATATTTATTTACACATTAAGTGAAAGAATAAGTTTAAGAAAAAATTTAAGGAAAACTTCCATCTTTATGAAGGATTGGTAAGGGATTTAAAGAACAAATAAAAGTATAAAGTTATACATCAGAAATACATTATAACTACTCTGCTCATTGAAAAATAAAAGCAGTTACTAAAACGTTTTTATGTTGGAGTTTTTGTATTTTAAAATGTAGCAATTAAACAGTCTCTATATTTCTAATAGATAAAAATAGAGACTCAAAACCAAAAAAAAAAAGTGAGGAAAAGTAGTTAGCATATTTTGTTTATAAAAACTTGTAAATGAAAAAGAATATATAGATGAGGATTGCATTAGCATTTTTATTCTATAGAATGTCAATTAAGTTTCTTGATATCTATAATAATAAAAGCATAGTATGCTAATTAGACCAGATGGCCGAACAGAACAACTGTCTAGATGACCTTCTGGACAACCTTCCGGACAAAGCCGTTGCCGAGCCACTTGCATAAATTTTTAGCATTGGGCCTCTAGTATATATATATATGTTTTAATGTATTTTTATTGATTTTAGAGAGAGAGGAAGGGAGAGGGGAGAGAAACATCCATCAGCTGCCTCCTGAATGCCCCATACTGGGGATTGAGCGCACAACCCCAGAAATGTGCTCTGACTGGGAATCCAACTGGTGACCTTTTGGTGCATGGGACAACACTCAGCCACTGAGCCACATCAGCCAGGGCTGTTTCTTAATGCTATGGCTATTTCTTAATGCTATGGTGACCTTAAGTTACATTTATAATATTTCCAGGAGTGTTTTTTAGTGCTTTTCTGGGGATGCTGAGAAATGACAAACTAGAGTTTAGAAATCTAGTATGTTCTTGATATTATTTTTATCATTTATTTGTAATAGATAATATTAAGGATTTTTATTCTTAGTAAATTTATAGGTTAGTACACAAGTAGGTAATTTAGCTAATGTATAGTTTCAAGAAAGAAAGTTATTAGAGCACTCTTTATAGAAATAGCAAGTAGTTACCTCTGAACTCTTAAGTTTCTTCTAAACCAGTGGTTCTCAACCTGGCTGCACATTAGAATCACCTGGGAATCTTTCTAAAATCCTGATTTCTGGGCCTCATCCTCTGGAAATTCTGTTTCTTTGTTACTAATGTTGTGGCCCCACCCCATAACAAAGAAACAGAAGTTCCGGAGATGAGGCCCAGAAATCAGGATTTTAAAAAGATTCCCAGGTGATTCTAATATGAAACCAAGGTTGAGAACCACTGTTCTAAACCTTTCCCCACTATCAGATAATGCAATTATAGCAATATATATAGTCTAAGTAGTTTTAGTTAGTAAATCTTTTTTTAAATAAACCTGATGTGTCTATTGTGAACATATTGGTACATTTATTTGCCAATTTAACTTTACTATAACTCAGCACCCATATCAAATATTAGCTTCCCATAAATTAATAACAAATAACATGCAAGACACTATGTTAGGTACTGGGAGAGTCTAAGATAAATATATTGCCCATGCTCTCAAAGGGCTCATAGCTCTTATACTCCACCATCTAACTTGGCATTATTAATGCACTTTGATGATGTCTTGCTAACCAGAATATAGTATCTTTATGTGAAAGATTTTATACACCACTATAATCATCATCAGAGCAACAGTGATAATATGATAAAGAGTTTTATAGTTTTATTTGTTATAGTCTTAAAATAAGTAGAATTTTTATAATTTAGGGTCAAACTGAGGTAGGCTTTAAAAAGTAATGCTATCTATTTTTAAATTAAAGAATGCTTACTACTGTCTCCTGACAGAATTTATGTTTTCAGTTTTATATTTTTGTGCTAATGAATTTTTTTATTTAATAACTATTTCCAGGAAACTGCAGGTAAAATAAAAAAATTGTGCATTAGGTGTCTAAGAAAAATGTATTAATAATTTATTGAGAGTATGAAATCACAGTTTGGCATACCTGTCCCGGAACAGACATTTATGTATGATTATATCAATTTGGTTTTATAACCATGTTTGTTTTGATCAGATTTGCAAGATAAATTCATATAGCATACCAAAGAGCAATGGTGGGTTATATCTTGCAGATTAAACTTGCTTTTGAGTTCATAATTGTTTTTCACCTGTACTTTCCATCTGTCAAGGACAGGGATCCCTGCGATGGTCATATTCTGCATTCTCGTGTCCCTGGTACTTAGATTCAAAAAGTCTGGGTTGGGGAAAGCTCCTTATAGAAAGACAGATTCACAGCATTCACACTGCATGCTTTACGTGATCCACTGCAAATGTTGCATGCTGTATACTTGTATTTCTCTGAAAATGAAGAACATAGGCTCACACACACATAAAAATTTAGTTCCATTTTTGCCAATAGTTGGAACAGATAGAGGAATGTTAGACATAATACCTTTTCTATTTTTTCTAAAATGAATTCTGTTGTATTTTTCAAAAAAACTTGTTATTTAAACCCAAAGTGGCTACAAATCAGCTCCTAAACTGTCACTGACATTAGCATCTAGATTTTGTAGTTTTTACATATCTTTTAAAATATTTATTTACTAAGAAAAGATTGCATTAATGCATGATACAAAATTGATAAATTTTTTCTTTAAATTGGAATGCAGTTTAAAATGACTGAATTTTCCAATTTCAGCTACTGAATTTGACAAGGATACAAACTGGAAAATGGAACTGGTATCATCTAATTGCTTTAAGTTTTTTGATTTATGGTAGTTGGGAATAATCTCCGTGTGGCATTATGTAGATCACATTGTTAATGTTAATATTTATTACTATGCTGTTTAACCTTTAAAGTAATGAATATTATGACTGAATTCAGCTCTTTCAAATGATTTAAGTGTTTTTGTACATGTTTTCATTTTAAAAATAGATCTTTGGCAGGTGGCTTTTGATTATCTAAACATTGGCATTCTTACATTTCACTTGTTATATTATAATTGATATGAATGTTACAATTCCAATAACTGCATATCACAATTTTAAGTTTCATCATTCCATTTTAAAATAGTGGCATACGTGGCTATCGATAAAAATTAACTTTACATTTAAACATATCTTTAATTGTCTGCCATGTTACCTATTTTTTATTGTGTATACAATTATAAACCTTCCCACATATTATACAAGATGAAATGGTATTTGAAAGATTTTAGGACTGACAACATCCAACCCTAATATTATTAGTGTGCCTCTGAGGTTATGCTATTAAGGATTTTAAGTAGTATTATTTTCCAATGAGCTCTTCTGCCAGTTGCCACATATTTTGAAAAGATCTACTTAAATCTTTTTTGCTAAGCATAATAGATAAATGGTCTTATTTAAAAAAACCTTTTTTATAGGAACCAATTCTGGTGATCTCCAGAGATTTTTCTTGCTTAATTCTTTGTTGTTAGATTCTGGCCAATAAAACTTGCTATTACTCAGAGTATATTAGGAAATTCCTTTAATGGTTTTAAATCAAGTGGGCCCTTAAAGAGAGAGGAAATGGATAGTGGTAACCAGTTGCTGAGTGTAATCAAGTACTTTATATAAGAAATCCATCCAATAATCTGTCCTTACTCTGCTTTTCATTCCGCCATTTAAGACGGATTTATTTATTTTAGAGATTATGGTTTTGAACTACCACTTCCAACTTTTTAAGACCCTTCCCAGTGGTTAACTTACTTATCTCCTACAACCTGGCATGTTCCAAATCAAACCTTTTTCAGTTTTATTCTTCTAGATTATAGTGACAATAATCATAGTGACAGAGTGACGGTACCAGTTCCATTTTGCCTCCAATTGATTAAATATTTTTCTCTTTATTTTTTATTTTATAATTGATATCTGGAATAATCAGCAGCTCTTTTCTCATTTATTTTCTCATATTTTTATTCCAGGATTTGCCTCTGAAGCAGGGAGTGTCTGCATTAAAAATGACCTGTAGTTCTCTGCTTCATAGGTTAGAGACTTATTTTAATATTTTGTGGCTAAGCACAGTCCCACTTTTCAAATTCTGTAATAAATTATTTAATTGGCATTGAATGTGGACCACAAGCATATATTTTATATTGGGGTTTTCTTTATTATTTTAAATGATTAAAATTCAACTGAACATCCAGCTGAGGCAATAAAAGCTTTATTCTTGCTTTACAGCTTAAAACATTAAATTAGATTTTTTGAAAAATCAATTTAGCACAAGTAAAATAATTCTATTTGGGCATTTTTTAAAAAAATGCATTTCTTAGGCCTTCTATTACTTGAAACATTGATATTCTAAAGCTTAACCAAATTCCAACTATTCATTTTGGGGAAAAACAATCAGTTCACAAATCACATTTTCAATGGGACTGCTAGCCAGCATAGGTGAAAACATGTATAGTGTATTTACTCTTAAATTGTACACTGCAGATGCTTCTTCAGCTCCCTCCTCTTCCTCCATGGGCGGTGCTTGCAGCTCCTTTACCACCTCTTCCAGCCCTACCATTTATTCTACCTCAGTCACCGACAGCAAGGCTATGCAAGTGGAGAGCTGCTCCTCAGCCTTGGGGGTAAGTAACAGAGGGGTAAGTGAAAAGCAGTTAACCAGTAACACAGTCCAGCAGCATCCATCAACACCGAAGAGGCACACAGTCTTGTACATCTCACCACCACCTGAGGACTTGCTGGATAACAGTCGGATGTCCTGCCAGGATGAGGGGTGTGGATTGGAATCTGAGCAGAGCTGCAGTATGTGGATGGAGGATTCCCCCTCCAACTTCAGTAACATGAGCACCAGTTCCTACAATGATAATACTGAGGTACCTCGTAAATCACGAAAACGAAATCCAAAGCAGAGGCCGGGGGTCAAACGACGAGATTGTGAAGAATCTAATATGGATATATTTGATGCCGACAGTGCCAAAGCACCTCATTATGTGCTTTCTCAGCTTACCACGGACAACAAAGGCAACTCAAAAGCAGGAAATGGGTTGGTATTCACATTTTTTTTAAAGTTCTATCACCATTATGCAAAACAACAACAACAAAATCATTCCCCACTTTTCTTAATTGCTTAACTCAAGTATGCATCTGAAGCAAAGATAATAATTTTATCATTGAAATACCTGAAAATTTTAAGTTAAAATTACCAAGTTTCACTAGAGAAAAAATAAAATATCAAAAGATTTTAGCAATAGTTATCTTATTATGGATGTGATTAAGTAGTATAAAATAAAATAATGTTTTGAAATAACTTAAATTTCAAATAGATTTATATTTTAAAAGGATTTAAGGATATTTTTACTCATACAAATAACTAGCATGTAATGGCTCTAGCTGAAACAACTCAACATTCACAAAGGACTTGTTTTTCTTTTCACATTGTCTCCCCATATGATTCAATCTGTTTCCATTTTTGTGAGGGTTTTAGACTTTATTTTTCTTTTATTTCATAAAAATAAGAAAAAACTGATTGATGGCATGATTTTCATCATTTAGATTGATGTATTTATTTTAAGCTTTTTTGTATTACAGTGTGCTGATTTGGGATTTTTAATTTAACTTATTCCATCACCATTTATCCCCTCTGTGCCCTCTTCCACATCCACAATGCTGCCCACACCCCACCACCACAATCACAGTGTTGTCTATATCCATGAGTTCTCTTTCTCTTTTTTGCTCAATCTCTCCCCCCCCTTCCCGCGCAACATCCCCCTCCCACTAGAGCTATCTGGAATTTAATGAACAAATTGAACTACCAAGCAAAATAGAGACAGACTCATACATCGAGAGCAGGCAGACAGCTCTGATAAAAAATACATCATGAAATTTTTTTCTATGATTCTGGTTTATGTATTTGAAGGATGATAGAATGGAATCATAGTACATGTTTGAGTTTACATTGATTTCTGCCAGTTCACAACACTCTCTAAATATATTTCTGTAACTATATTACAGAATATTCACTGCTATATAGTACAGAATACTGACTTATTTTTAACTTTTAAATTCCTTTAGTACTTTTATTGTAATATTTAATTGCTAGACTTTTTCATTAGAGTTTCCTACAGTGTGTTCAACATAGTTCGATAAAAATTAACACATTGGATTTTGAGAGATGTTTTTTGGGGAAGCAGGGTATGGTCCTTTAGTTGCTCCAGGATCTATAATTTCAGATTGTCACAAAAGTGATGGAGAAGCTTTTGATTGAGTTACTACTTGATGACATCATTGATATCTTTTAAGTTAAAAATCTAATTGAGTAGTATCAGAGTGTTTTTAATGTATATTATACTTGTCCTTAAATATTCTCTCAGTATATTTTGAAAGTAATACTTACCATTTAAGCAATAGTTATTCTCTGCTACTTGCTTCTCTACTCTTATTTAAAACTTTTTGGTATGATGCAGTTAAGTGAAAAATGCACTTTAACTGTTTTTTATTTTTAGAAAGTCCAGATTAGGAAATTATTTAAAAGAAAACAAGTATACCTTTTCTTAAAATGTTGCCACTAGCAGATTCAAGAATTCTAGAACATATTTGTAGAACTATTACCTATGTAATAATGTTCTGAAAACATAGCACAGAACGAAAAGGCTCATGTACATCTATCATTAAATACAGATATGTGTTTATTTGGGTTTCAGTGGAGAGAGTTGTTTTTTAAGTTCCAGAAGAGAGATTTTTATTTTTATTTATTATAAATAAATGTTAAAGTTTCAAATGAAAACAAAAAAATTTTTGACTTGAAAGTTAGTCAACACACTTGGTTTGTAGTTGCTATTAAAGAGATAACTTAGAACAAGCATGTCAAACTCAAAGGCTAACATGGGCCAAATAAACAGGGTTTAAGTTTACGTGGGCCGCAAAAAAATAAAAGCTTCAGTTTTCATAGAAATGTAGGTTTATTTTGATAGAGACATGCTGAATACAAAGGGCTGAAATAAATGAGTAATCGTTAACATAAAATAATAGAACATTTTAATAAAAATTTATATTTTTTCTTGAATATTAACTTACCAGACACTGAATAATGCACAAATTAATAAGCATAACGCAAATAAACCTATTTTTCTTGTTCTCCAAAAGCGAAATGTTTCCTGTTGCATACACCAAACAAGTCAGTCCAAGACTAATGATGTGGCCATCGGCTGCTAAAATATTAGCTGCTAGTATTACTGGAGAGAAATGGTGCACCTGCGCATAAGGTGCGTAAGGGAAATGAATGCAACACGATTATAGTAATCAGTCATTAGCGAACATTGTAGTTCGTTATTAATAATTATGTATAACAGGTTATTGTAAAAATTAAGTTATGAAATTTTTATTAAAACGTTTCTTACATACCATTATATTGAATGGGCTGCAAAAATATTCATTGTGGGCCGCATGTGGCCTGAGGGCCACGAGTTTGACATGCTTGACTTAGAACATCCTTTAAGCTGCTAGAAGGGATACTGCCCCATTCATAAGTTGCTTATTAAAGCGAATTAGAACTTGTAAAAAGAAAAAATAAACATGAAAGATATGTTGGGCTATATTTTTTCTGCTTCTGCTTTTGTATGACAGATATATCTTAGAAATGATTTGAGGTTACTCAGGGAAAGTATAACAACATTTGTCAAGACAAAATCATGAAATAATTAATGAAACAGAAACTCATCAAGCAGGAGAAGAAATGTCCAGCTTCTTAGGTAGTGAAAAATATTTAACTCTGGTATATGGAAATGATGGCAGAAGTTTAAATTTTGAATTATTAAGAACTATATCAAGAAAAGGAAAAAACCATATGTAAATATAGAGAAAATTAGGCCTTTGAGGACAATTATTCTTCAAAAGAAAAATGTTAGGAACGTGAAACATATTTAGAAATGTTTTGAGAGATAGGTATAAAGCCTTAAATCTAATATTCCATAAACTTATAATTTATGTAATGCTAAATTACAGAAAATGTACTCTCAAATATGTTCTGTACCACAGTTTATTGATCTTTAAGATGGAAATAGCATTTTCATATGATTAAAATGTTATGTAAGTTATGCCGTGGCCGGTGTTGCCAAGTGGTTAGAAATGTCAGCCTGGCCACTAAAGGGTCTCGGTTGGTTTTGATGCCTATTCACAGACACATGCCTGGGTTGCAGGTTCGATCTCAACCTGGCCCTGGTCAGGAGGCGTGTGGGAGGCAACCGATCAGTATGTCTCTCCCATATCAATGTTTCTCTCTCTCTTTCTCCCTCTTTCTCCATCCCTCCCTTCCACTCTCTGTAAAAAAATCAATGGAAAAAATATCCTCAGATGAGGATTAACCAAAAAAGAATGGTTACATAATAGAGTTTATTAAGAAAACAAAACTATTTAAAAAAATATTACTCGGTATTTAACGATTCCTAGCCATATCATTCTTAAATCCTTCTACTAAATTTCCTAAAACTCAGTAGCCCTATATTTCTTCTAGGTAGTCCTAGAAATTAAGATATGATGTTATCTTGATGTGAAACCTTTTTTGGGCATTTTATAATGAAAATTATTTTTGTAACATAGACAACCAGAAGACTATGTAGAACAAAGGAATTAGAATGTCATTTTAAGACTTCTGAATATGCCAAGAGAGTGGATTTTATTTTCAGATGCCATTTAGAAGTAAAATTCATTCAATCAAACTGATACTTTCTTGTTTTTTCTTAAGCCATCTTGCCTTAAAAATTAGTAATTTGAATGACTAATAATTAGTTGATGTTTTCCATAGTTTTATGTCTAGAAATCTAAATATATATGTATTCTATTTTTACCTTTAAACCTAGGGATAGTTTTAAGGGCTTTTTAAAGTATCATTTCATAAATTGTTTAATTACATGTGCTATGTTTCTTTAAACCCTATTGGGTATACTTTGTCAACTCAACAGTCTTCATTCCAGTGTGAAATATTTTGTTTTACTGAAATAGTGAAACTCATTATCAACTATTCTCATAAATAGTAGCTTCACTAGCATAAGTGAATATAAAACCATATCTTGCCAAATTAGGTGATATGCTAAATTTTCTTTATATCAAACTAAAGTATGCCCTTTTCTGTTATAAAATTAATAGATGTTATTTGAAAACTGCAGAAATAGAAGAAAATAAATAACTTATAGTCTAGTTATTCAATACAACTATTAGAATTTTGCTGTATTTCCTTTTAGTCCCTTTCAATGCATATTTGGGAGATTTTTTTATATTAGATTCAGTAAGTAAATATTTTTACTATTAAAATGATTAAGAAACAGATTATCATTATAAAATTTTATAAGTAAGGGATTCCACATTACATTCAGAGCAAATGTTCGCATTGCAACTCAGAACGATGAAAAGAAAAATAGGATTTATTGCCCATTGTTCCAGCTTCAACTTAGTACTTTGTTCATAGGATTTATTCTTCCAGGGCCTTTTAAATGACTTACTCAGGTAATCTTTGACTTATTATGTCAAACTTACTGGCATGCCATGGCCACTTACTATTATAGAAGCTCCTTTTTTCCTCTGCATTCCTTTCCTTGTCTCTTTCTTCTTCCTATTTGTTTGTAAAAGTTATAAACAAACTTTTTTTTTTCAGCACCTACTCTTTAAGGAATTGTACAAGATTCAGGGAATATGAAAATGATTCAACACTACTTGTCCACAAAACTCTTCTTATCCAGTCAGTCTTATTACCTCCCTTTGTATCCCTTCTTTCCTTCATTCTTTTGTCCCTTTCTTAGTCATAGTTTGTACTCTGAATGGAACCAGGACTGGTTTTGTTATTGATAATTTGAGGCAACAACTTGGTTAGAGATGGAGGGGTAAACATTAGAGCCAGTTTACGGCTGCTTAACCACCATGGCTCCTCTATGTTTGAAGTCATAATATTCCTCCTGGGGCCTATTTGTTTTAGGAGGAAATTTTTTCCATAGTCATCTCTTGGCTTCTGTATTGTCAATGTGAGTATAAACTTAGGACTGAGAAGGTCCCATAGAAAGTATTATAGGCCCTGACTATTTTTAAAAGTGCATGGATAATTTCAACCTTTTACTTTTTAAAACGTATCTTTATTATTAAAAATATTACAAATGTCCCCCCTTTTCCCCCATTGACCCCCTTCACCTCAACCTATTTAAAAACTAACAATATTGTTTTTTATTTATTTTTATGACATATTTGCAGTGCTTCAGATTAAATGTGTCTACCTGAAGTCCTAACCACCATTTGAAATACTTTTCTTTGAATCTATATTCCACATAGAAAATGAATGATAACTTGTATGCATGCATATAAGCATAACCAGTGGACATAAGACATTGGGGGATAGGGGAGGCTAGGGGACTGTCTAGGGCGGGGGGACAAAATGGACACATATGTAATACCCTTTGTAATACTTTAAGCAATAAATTAAAAAAAAAAGAAAAAGAAAATGAATGATAAACAAAATAAACATTAGAAATACAATAAAAAAAATAAGTTAGCTCTGTCAGGTCTGCTCAGTGGTTAGAGCATTGGCCCTCACACCAAAAGGGGGTTTGATTCCTGGTCAACAGCACATACTTGGGTTGCAAGTTCGATCCCCAGCCCTATTAGGGGTGCATGTGGGAGGCAACCAGTCATGTGTGTCTCTCACAGCAATGTTTCTCTCCCTCCCTCTCTTTCTCCCTTTCCTCCCTTTCTCCTTCTTTCCTTTCCCTCCCTTCCTCCTCCTTTCCCTTTCCTCCCTCCCTCCCTCTCTCCCTTTCCTCCTTCCCTCCCTTCTACTCTCTCTAAAAATCAGTGGAAAAAATATCCTCAGGTGAAGATTAACAAAAATAATAATAAATAAAAATACATTAGATTGCTTATCAGTAAAGCCCAGATTATAAAGTTTTTATGCGCTAAGAGCTTTAATAATTTTATCACAAAAAATATGCTCTAAAAAATTATACTTCCGGGAAAGATTGTATAGAGTAAAGTTAATTTCCAATAAAAATTGAATCACTGATTTTTTAATTTATAATTTTCTCAGTTTGATATCCTGAGAAAGCTATCCAAAAGAATATTAAAGGTTTTCTTTAAGGCCCATTGTTTGCTTGTTTCTTTTTTGCTACCCCTACTTTTTTTTATTTGCTTTGCAAGTCTGATTAGAAAATAATGGTGTAGTTAATCTCATAGCTTTATATAACACTCACATATATATGTAATTTAAAAAATTTATTTTGACTGAAGTACAATGTGGAAGGTTATAAGTGACATTAGCTATATTCTTTCCTGTTATTCCTAGTTTATTGCATTCAATCTTCCTTCTTCCTACCATATATATATGCATTCTTTGTCTTGCCCTGTCCAAACTTTCTTTTATTTTTGCATCATTAATTAAATTTTATTATGAAATTTTAAAATATACTTTACTATGGAATGTATCTTCCCCTAGGCTATATTTTATTTTGTCATTAAGATAATCAGTTGTTTTTAAAGTTACTGCCTATTCTGTTTCCTCCTTTATCTTACATGACTTTTGTAAAAAAACAACAACACTTTTTGATGCTTTTTCCACGTTGTGCTTTGACTTCTCAGAACATTGGAAAACCAAAAAGGAACTGGAGTAAAAAAAAGCCCTATGTTGAGTGGACAGTATCCTGTTAAAAGTGAGGGAAAAGAGCTGAAGATACTTATACAACCTGAGACCCAGCATAGAGCTCGGTACTTGACTGAAGGTAGCCGTGGCTCAGTCAAGGATAGAACACAGCAAGGCTTTCCTACAGTAAAGGTACTTTTTTATTTAGCAATATATGAAGAATTTTCTCGAGTTTCATTTATTTTGTTTTTAACCAGCAAAAGCTGCCTGAAATAGAAGGATAGGCTTGTTAACTATATATAATAGAATTAAAGTAAAAGTCTGACTGAACCCTAAGATAAATATTGTTACTTTGATGTCATTTGAATTTTAGTTTAAATGGAAGGAAATGATAATGTGTTCTGATAAGAAAAATATCTGGAAATCATGAATTTTCTTCCTCTTATTTTTGATATTAGTAGCAACCATAATAGATTCTTCCAAAGCTTTATATTTAAGAAGAAATTTTAAAGTGAATTCAAATAAATATTTCAGAAATTATTATGAATTTAAAAAATAAGGGTTTTGAAATGGCTAGTGTAATCAGGACTATTCAACTCAGGAAAGGATCAGTTGATAGGTAACATAAGTCTTCAGTTTAAGAACTAGGATATCAACTGAGTCTTCATCTTTTCAGAACTTAGACTAATGACTAAAGGGGGCTCAAATTTTAGCACCTAGGCTACCTTGTTACAAAGAATATTTCTCTTTGAAGACAAACCAAAAAAATTGGGTAGGGGATGTTTAACGAGTGTTCTAACCCCCTGCAAAATACCAAACCAGTCAATGGTAGATTCTTGATAAATACAGTTTGTGTAAATGTGTTAGTTGAATAATATTTAGTTGGACTGCCTTTCGTTTTATACTTGAATGAAATAATGGTAGAAACTTGGCATCAGGAAACTTATGGTCGGTTAATAGTCACATGTACAATATCATTTCTGCTCCTCTACTACTCACTACATCAAGCATGTTGTCAAACTCAAAGGCTAATATGGGCCAAATAAACAAGGTTTAAGTTTATGTGGGCTGCAAAAAAACAAAAACTTCAATTTTCATAGAAACATAGGTTTATTTCGATAGAAACATGCTGAATACAATGGGCTGAAATAAATGAGTAATCGTTAACATAAAATAATAGGACATTTTAATAAAAAATAATGTTTTTTTAACTTTAACTTACCAGACACTGAATAACTGCACAAATTAATAAGCGTCACACAAATAAACCTATTTTTTTTTTTTTTTGTTCTCCGAAAGCGAAATGTTTCCTGTTGCACACACCAAACAAGTCAGTCCAAGACTAAGGACATGGCATTCGGCTGCTAAAATATTCACTGCTGGTATTAGTGGAGAGAAATGGTGCGCCTGTGCATAAGGCGCGTAAGGGAAATGAATGCAACACGAGTATAATAATCAGTCATTAGCGAACGTTGTAGTTCGTTATTAATAATTATATGTAACAGGTTATTGTAAAAATTGTTACAAAATTTTTATTAAAACGTTTTTTAAAATATTTTTATTGATTTCAGAGAGGAAAGGAGAGGGAGAGAGAGATAGAAACATCAATGATGAGAGAGAGTCACTGATCGGCTGCCTCATGCTCACCCCACATGGGGGATGGAGCCTGCAACCCAGGCATGTGCCCTGACTGGGAATCGACCCATCGTGACCTCCTGGTTCATAGGTCGATGCTCAACCACTGAGCCACGCCAGCGGGGCAAAACGTTTTTTACATACCATTATATTGGCTGGGCTGCAAAAATATTCGTTGTGGGCTGCAAATTTGACATGCTTGTACTACATCAATCAATCCTCAGTCCCCTAAACTCAAAACAAGTAACAGGCAAGTGAGAAATTTAAACAAGATTTTCTGTAGAAACTTAGTCAACTCTCCTTTATGAAAATATTTTACCTCTGTTTTTCTTGAGGATTTAAATTATGTCTTTATTATAACCCAGTTATAAGTATAAGACTTGGTACTAAATGCTTAATTTTACAATTTGATTATTTGAAAGGCTAATTTGTGTTTATGCTCTATGTTATCTCACTCCAGCTGGAAGGCCATAATGAGCCAGTAGTGTTGCAAGTGTTTGTGGGTAATGACTCTGGTCGAGTGAAACCACATGGATTTTATCAGGCCTGCAGGGTAACTGGACGAAATACAACTCCCTGCAAAGAAGTGGACATTGAAGGCACTACTGTTATAGAAGTTGGCCTTGATCCGAACAACAACATGACACTAGCGTAAGTACTTAGTAAAAAATTTTTTGTTCTCTCTATATATTGTAGGTAAGAACATTTTTTAGTTTCTACAAGATTTTGAGTATTTTATTAAAATGTTTATAAAAATAGATTATTAAAGAATGGTAATGGGTTAAATCAACTGTTACTCTTTGCTAGAGAATTCCTGTCATGAAAGGCAGGGAAATAAAAGCCCGGTGGAATGCTGGATTTTTGGAAAATAATATGCTTATTTGTTGGGATTAACAATATTAACATTAAAAATAAAAATTACAATTTGGTTTGCTTTCCTAATTTCTGTTTTCTTAATGTTTGTTTTAGAAGCTACTTAACAGAGATCATTTATGGCTCCTTGACCCATCTTTTAATTAGTTAATTTTTAAAAAGAATAGTTAATTGATTTTTAAAGAGAGGATAAGGGAGAGGGAGAGAGAGAAAAAACACATTAATGTGAGACTGTAACATCAATTAGCTGCCTCCTGCAGGCTCCCTTCCGGAGATTAAGGTCACAGCACTGCATGTGCCCTTGACTGGGAATCAACACGACAACCTCCTGGTGCACAAGACTATGCCCAACCAACTGGGCCACACTGGTGAGGCACACCTTGACCGATCTTGGTGTGCAAAAGCATATTGCTAGTCTAAATTTACCTTCTGTTCTTATTTTTCTATATTATAAAAAAAGTATGTCCTGGGACTCTAGGTATTTTCATTGCCCGAAAAGTATTAGAAGTGTTAGTGATTTAAATGAAAAAATGTTTCCCTTAAACCTTTTGTTAAGGAACTTGAATCCTGAAGTTGAACCATAACAGCAGCAAATATATGGAGTAGACCTATGTTGTAATTATTTGTATTGGATAGCTAAAGACTTTCTCTGGTTGGCTTTGTTTCTTTTATTTTTTTATTTTTATTGATTTCAGAGAGGAAGGGAGAGGGAGAGATAGAAACGTCAATGATGAGAGAGAATTATTGATCGGCTGCCTCCTGCACACCTACTACTAGGGACAAAGCCCACAACCCAGTATGTGCCCTGACTTGGAATTGAACTGTGACCTCCTGGTTCATAGGTTGATGCTCAACCTCTAAGCTACGCTGGCTGGGCTGGCTTTGTTTCATTTTGAAAGCCATTTTGCATAGGTAAGAAGTTAATTGTGGGAAAAATAAAAAAGGCCCTGACCGCTTTGGCTCAGTGGATAGAGCGTCAGCCTGGGGACTGAGGGGTCCCGGGTTCGATTCCGGTCGGGGACATGTACCTTGGTTGCGGGCACATCCCCGGAGGGGGGTGTGCAGGAGGCAGCTGATCGATGTTTCTCTCTCGTCGATGTTTCTGACTCTCCATCTCTCTCCCTTCATCTCTGTAAATAATCAATAGAATGCCCTGATCGGTTTGGCTCAGTGGATGGAGCGTTGGCCTGCGGACTGAAGGGTCCCGAGTTCGATTCTGGTCAAGGGCATGTGCCTTGGTTGCGGGCACATCCCCAGTACGGGGTGTGCAGGAGGCAGCTGATCAATGTCTCTCTCTCATCGATGTTTCTGGCTCTCTATCCCTCTCCCTTCCTCTCTGTAAAAAATCAATAAAATATATTTTAAAAAAAGAAGTTGATTGGAAAAGAAATGTTTGAAAAATATTCAGTAAAGCCTGGCTAGTGGTTTAGTGGTTGAGTGTCTACCCATGAACCAAGAGGTCACTAGATCGATTCCCTGTTTGGCAGGACACATGCCCTGGTTTCAGGCTCTCAATCCCCAATCAGGGGTGTGCAGGAGGCATCCGTTTGATGATGTTTCTCTCTCATTGATGTTTCTTTCTCTCTGTACCTCTCACTTCCTTTCTTTCTAAAAATAACAACTTTTTTTTAAAGAAAGGTTAAAAAAAGATACTCAGTAACTATTTTTAATATTTTAAAAATTAAAAAATAAAAGTATATAGTGGAAGAGAGGAAGGGAATAGTCTATATATATAAAAGCCTAATATGTAAATTGTCCCCTCGGGAGTTCTACTGGGAGCCAGGAGTTCGATCACTCACTATGACCTGCGCTGACCACCAAGGGGCGGTGCAGAACAAAGGAAGGCCCCGGCTGGCAGCCAAAAGGCCCTGATCGCAGGCCAGGCCTAGGGAGGGGGCCCTACCTGTGCATGAATTTTGTGCACCGAGCCTCTGGTTGATTATAAAAAATAGTACCTGCCCTAGCTGGTTACCTCAGTGGATAAAGCATTGACCTGCAGACTGAAGGGTCCCAGTTCAATTCCATTCAAGGGCACATGCCCAGGTTTTGGGCTCAATCTGCAGTAGGGGGCGTGCAGGAGGCGACTGATCCATGATTCTCTCATCATTGATGTCTCTCTCTCTCCCTCTCTCTCTCTCTCTCCCCCTTCCTCTCTGTAATCAATAAAAATATCTTAAATAGTTTCTAAACATTGTAAGTTGAGAATACAGAATAATTGAAAATAATAAATTAAAAAAATCATAAAAAGCTAATACGATACCCCTTAAAAGCCAACTTCCCAGAAATAACCACAGCTGATGCTCTATTCATGAGCCAAACTGGCTAGGGCTAACCTCTATTTTGATACTCATCTTTCCATCCTTTCTGATAAGATTAAAATAATATTGTGCCCACTGTTCTGTAACCTGCTTTTTACTTATTAGCATTTTCCCATAACATTAAATATCCTTTATCATATGTTTTTATGGCTACTTAGTGTCCCGTTCTTGTTGGAATAATTACTAATATTTTAAAAAATAAACCTATTTCCTCTATATCTGAATTAACTGCCAAAAGACAGAGGCTAAATTTATTTATTTAAAAAATAACACAGCAAAAGTACCTTTTGTAAATTATTACTTACGTTCAGATTTTAAAATAGTAATTTTACTTTTTTGTTGTTTTTCCTATTACAAATAAAAAGATGACAAGATTAGGAATTAGGAATATTCATGATTTACCCTTCTATACTTTTTGAAATTGGAATCTTATAATTATATTACATATTCAGAAATTAATAATGAAGCAACTTTAAAAGAAAGAAACTTGTTTTATTAAAAATACTGTATCATATGTACAACAGAAAATATCAGTTAATGTGCTTTTTTCTGTTTTTAGGGTGGACTGCGTAGGGATATTGAAATTGAGAAATGCTGATGTTGAAGCCAGAATAGGAATTGCTGGTTCCAAGAAGAAAAGTACTCGTGCCAGATTGGTTTTTCGAGTTAATATCACACGGAAAGATGGCTCCACTTTGACACTGCAGACACCCTCTTCTCCGATTTTATGTAGTAAGTAAGAAAGTAGGAGATATTGCCAGCGCACACAGGCCAGGCAGCGGGACGGGTGGGTGCGGGATGGGGGGGGTGGTTGAGAG
The DNA here is from genome assembly GCF_964212035.1 of Myotis nattereri. Taxonomy (NCBI): domain Eukaryota; kingdom Metazoa; phylum Chordata; class Mammalia; order Chiroptera; family Vespertilionidae; genus Myotis; species Myotis nattereri. The sequence continues at coordinate 14,762,527 of NC_138090.1, forward strand.
GGGGAGGTGCGGAAGAAAGGAGGAGGTATTAAATATATGGAGGTGTTTTTTTTCATTTCTATAATCTTTCAGACAGTCTAAATTTCAGATGTTTCACATACTCAAGCTTTTGATCATGCAAAATTTGAAGCATTAAAAGCTATGGTCAAATTTTCTAGACTAAAGATGGATAATTTTGAATAAAATTCAAAGGATGTGTAGCGTTTTGTAGTTTTCCAATATCGTCCTATACTGATTTAAGACGTACTGTAAGTAGTTTACCAGAAGTAAATTGGAAAGCCAAAGGATTTTCCCAGCATCTTCACTGTGTGATAAATTGCTATGACCCTGTATTTTGAACATAAGAAACAGTAGGTAAAAGATACATGCACCTACCTATGTTCATTGCAGTATTATTTACAAAAGCCAGGAAATAGAATCAACCTGGGTATCCATCAGCAGATAAATGATATAAAAAAAAAGATGTATTTATACACACAATTGAATATTAGTCATAACAAAAAAGAAATCTTAACATTTGTAACAAAATGAATGGGCCCAGAGGGCATTATGCTGAATGAAATAAGTCAGAGAGATAAACAAATATTGTATGATTTTATTTATATGTAGAATCTAACAAAAACAGAAACAAATGAACAAACAAAACAGAAACAGAAGCTTAGACACAGAGAATAAATGGTTGGTTGCCAGAAGGGGAAGGAGAGTATGGGTGAAAAGGTAAAGGAATAAGAGGTACAAACTTCCAATTATAAAATAAACTAGAGGCCCAGTGCACAGATATGTGTACCTGTGGGGTCCCTCGGCCTGGCCTCTGGGGATCGGGCCAAACCAGCTCTCTGACATCCCCGGAGGAGTGCCAAATTGCAAGAGGGCACAGGCCAGGCCTGGGGACCCCACTGGTACACGGGCACCGGGCCTCCAACATACCCCGATGGGTCCAAGGTGTGGATGAAGCAGATTTGGGGCTGACAATGCCCCAGCAGCAACCTAACACACGGCGGATTCCGTGAGGAATCAGGCTCCCTCCTCTACTGGTTGAAGTGTCTGCCCCCTGATGGTCATTGCATGTCATACCTACCCAGTGAATGGTCAGACGGTCGCTTAGGCTTTTTATATATATTGACTAGAGGCCCGGTGCACAAAAATTTGTGCACTCGGGGGGACGGGGGGCCCTTCAGCCTGGCCTGTGCCCTCTCACAGTCTGGGACCCCTCGGGAGATAACGACCTGCTGGCTTAGGCCTGCTCCTGGGTGGCAGAGGGCAGGCCCAATCCCTAGATGCAGCCCCTGGTCAGGCTCAGAGCAGGGCCGATTGGGGAGTTGGGGGGCCATCCCCTGTTATACTCAAGGCAGGGTCGATGGGGAGGTTGCGGTGCCACCCCCTGTCACCCACAGAGCAGGGCCAATCAGGGGGTTGGGGCGCTGCCCCGTCACGCACAGAGCAGGGCCCATCAGGGGGGTTGGGGCTCCATACCCTGTCACACACAGAGCAGGGCCCATCAGGGGATTGGGGAGCTCCCCCCTGTCACGCACAGAGCAGGGCCAATCAGGTGGTTGAGGAGCTCCCCCCTGTCACTCACAGAGTAGGGCCGATAGGGGAGTTGGGGCACCGCCCCTTGTCACACACAGAGCCGCAGGGCGATCAGGGGATTTGGGCGCCGCCACTGTCACACTCAGGGCAGGGCTGATGGGGAGGTTATGGCTCTACACCATCACACACAGAGCAGGGCCCGTGGGGTGGGGGTAGGGGCGCCGCCACTCTCACACTCAGGGCAGGGCCGATGGGGAGGTTATGGCTCTACCCTGTCACACACAGAGCAGGGCCGATCAGGGGATTGGGGCGCTGCACCCTGCCACACACACAGCCGCAGGGCGATCAGGGGCTTGGGGTGCTCCCCGATATCAGGCACAGAGCAGGGCTGATCAGGAGGTTGGGGCGCCTTCCCCTGTCATGAACAGAGCAGGGTGGATAGGGAGGTTGTGGCCCCGCCCCCTGTCACACACAGAGCCGCAGAGCTATCAGGGGGTTTGGGCGCTGCCCCCTGTCACACTGATCCCGGTGCCAGGAGGCCTCGCGGCTCCGCTGATCCCGGTGCTGGGAGGCATATTACCCTTTTACTATATAGGATAGAGGCCTCGTGCATGGGTGGGTGCCGGCTGGTTTGCCCTGAAGGGTGTCCTGGATCAGGGTGGGGGTCCCCACTGGGGTGCCTGGCCAGTCTGGGTGAGGGGCTGAGGACTGTTTTCAGGCTGGCGGGTGACTGAAGCTCCCAACTGCTCCTTTTTTTCTTCTTTTTATTTTTTATTCTGGGCCAGCTTTAGCTCTGAGGCTCCAGCTCTTAGGCCTCCGCTGCTGAAAGCAGGTTTCTGGCCTTTGTTTACCTTCTGTATTTGAAACAGTGTTGCGATCCTGCTGGCTGAAGCCTGGTGGGACTAAAGCAGGTTTCTGGGGTTTTGTTTAGCTTCTATATTTGTTACAATGTTTCAAACTGCAAGCTCAGAGGCCAGCAAGGCAGGCGTGGAATGTTGGAGTGCTCCGTCACTGAAGCAAGCAAGCCTCATGTTCGCTTCCAGCTGCCTGGCTGCCGGCCGCCATCTTGACTGGCAGTTAATTTGCATATCGCCCTGATTAGCCAATGGGAAGGGTAGCGGTCGTACGCTAATTACCATGTTTCTCTTTTATTAGATAGGACTGGAGGCCTGGTGCACAAAAATTTGTGCACTCGGGGGGTAGGGGGGGGTCCCTCAGCCCGGCCTGTGCCCTCTCGCTGTCTGGGACCCCTCGGGAGATAACGACCTGCTGGCTTAGGCCCACTCCCAGGTGGCAGAGGGCAGGCCCAATCCCTAGGTGCAGCCCCTGGTCGGGCTCAGAGCAGGGCCGATTGGGGCGTTGGGGCGCCGCCCCCTGTCATGCACAGAGCAGGGCAGATTGGGAGGTTGCGATGCCACCCTTAGTCACGCTCAGGGTAGGGCCGATTGGGGGGTTGGGGCACCGCCCCCTGTCACACTCAAGGCAGGGTCGATGGGGAGGTTGCAGCGCCACCCCCTGTCACGCACAGAGCAGGGCCAATCAGAAGGTTGGGGCACCGCCCCCTGTCACGCACAGAGCAGGGCCAATCAGGGGGGTTGGGGCTCCTTACCTTGTCACGCACAGAGCAGGGCCGATCTGGGGGTTGGGGAGCTCCCCCCGGTCACGCACAGAGCAGGGCCGATCAGGGGGTTGAGGAGCTGTCCCCTCTCACTCACAGAGTAGGGCCGATAGAGGAGTTGGGGCACCGCCCCCTGTCACACACAGAGCAGGGCGGATCAGGGGGTTGGGGCGCCGCCACTGTCACACTCAGGGCAGGGCTGATGGGGAGGTTATGGCTCTACCCCATCACACACACAGCAGGGCCCGTTAGGGGGAGGGGGTTGGGGCACCGCCCTCTATCACCCACAGAGCAGGGCCGATTAGGGGGTTGCGGCACTGCCTCTCTCACACTCAGGGCAGGGCCGATGGGGAGGTTATGGCTCTACCCTGTCACACACAGAGCAGGGCCCGTCAGGGGGGGTTGGGGCGCCGCACCCTGTCACACACAGAGCCGCAGGCTGATCAGGAGTTTGGGAACTCCCCCGTATCAGGCACAGAGCTGGTCTGATCAGGAGGTTGGGGCGCCTTCCCCTGAGACAAACAGAGCAGAGCGGATAGGGAGGTTGTGGCCCCGCCCCCTGTCACACACAGAGACGCAGGGCGATCAGGGGGTTTGGGCGCTGTCCCTGTCACGCTGATCCCAGTGCCGGGAGGCCTCTCGGCTCTGCTGATCCCGGTGCTGGGGAGCATATTACCCTTTTACTATATAGGATAGAGGCCTCGTGCATGGGTGGGGCTGGTTGTTTTGCCCTGAAGGGTGTCCTGGATCAGGGTGGGGGTCCCCACTGGGGTGCCTGGCCAGCCTGGGTGAGGGGATGATGGCTGTTTGCAGCTGGTCACACACCCTTCAGGGTGGGGGTCCCCACTGGGGTGCCTGGCCAGCCTGGATGAGGGGATGATGGCTGTTTGCAGCTGGTCACACACCCTTCAGGGTGGGGGTCCCCACTGGGGTGCCTGGCCAGTCTGGGTGAGGGGCTGAGGGCTGTTTTCAGGCTGGCAGGTGACGGAAGCTCCCAACCGCTCCTTTTTTTCTTTTTTTCTGTTTTTATTCTGGGCCAGCTTTAGCTCTGAGGCTCCAGCTCTTAGGCCTCCGCTGCTGAAAGCAGGTATCTGGTTTGTTTGGGTTCTATAATCGAAACGATGTATAACTCCAGCTCTCAGATCCGGGCCTCGCTGAAAGCAGGTTTCTGGGGTTTTGTTTAGCTTCTATATTTGTTCCAGTGTTTCAAACTGTAGGCTCAGAGGCTGGCAAGGCAGGCGGGGAACGTTGGTTTCCTCCGTCACTGAAGCAAGCAAGCCTCATGTTAGTTTCAAGCTGCCTGGCTGCCGGCTGCCATCTTGGCTGACAGTTAATTTGCATATCTCGCTGATTAGCCAATGAAAAGGGTAGCGGTCGTACGCCAATTACCATGTTTCTCTTTTATTAGTGTAGATAAGTCACAGGTATGTAATATATAACACAGGGAATATATCTAATAATATAATTTTGTTCAGTAACTTATTGTGGTGGTCATGTCATAAGGTATGAAAATATCAAATCACTATGTTATATACTGGAGAATAATATAATAATTTATGTGAACTATACTAAAAGAAAAGAAACAGTAAGGTAAGCAGAACTTTATAAATATGCAGTGGTTGGAGTTCTGATTACAAATTAGAGTATTATAGTACAGCATTGGGAAATGAAAAATGAAATTCTTACTTTGCTAAACTTGGCATAGAAAGTAAATGACGTGTGTGTCTAAATTCAATCATGCTGTTGAATGCACCTCATCATATAGTCTGATTTCCCCTTAATGAGTATTATTACAAGTAATAAATAGAAAATTTTTTTCTTTATACACACTCAAGAAGATTTTCATCAAGTGTAATTTTCTTTGGCATTTTTTCTTTGTAATTTATAACTGAATTCAAAAGAATGGACGAGACCCATTCCATTCAGTTAAATTTCCTATTGGGATGTTATGAATATTTTGACCTTGCTTCCCTTTAGGACAGTTACAGAGCCTTTGTTATTTAATTGTAGCTTAGTTTTGTCAAATTATGTATCCTTTATAAATCTTGCATTTCCTTTTAATTTTCTCAGAAATTATTGTACCCACACTTTAGCTTAGCAAACACCCTAATTTTAAAAAGAAAGTACTGAAATATCTTTTTGATCTTAAGACAGCTCAAATGGATTTCTCTTTTTCATTATTATGAAAAATTTGTTTTAATATTAGTATTTCCTTGGGTGATTTCTGTGTAATGTTCAGTTATAACTAGGCTACTGTTAAAGATCATAGGTTCCATGTTCATTCTACCACATTCAAATAGGGACAGAGTAAATAATCTGTAGATGGTTTATTGAGTTCTAAAGCTTTTCTAAAAGGGGTACTTCAATTTTGAACTTACTATAATTCACAAGACGTCCCAACTTGAATATTATTGGGATGGAGTTCCAATACCATAGCTACTCTCTGAAGGCCAGACCCAGGAGATGCTGGATAATTCAGACCATATGCTTTAGCAGGAACTGGGAGATAGCTGTCAACTTTATTTAATTGTTTGTTCCTTCTTTCATTACTTTGTTCATTTATTTCTTCATTTTTCTATTCATTCATTTGTTAAAGTATAGCTATGGTACATCCAGCTAAAGGTGGTCGAAAATATGAAAGAAATAGAAAACATGATTTTCTAAAGTTTTTTATCTCTAATTATTATTATCATTTGTTAATTATCACCATTAATGATAATATATGTCCACATTGTCAAAAAAGTATCTTTCTGGGAGGTTATGTCTGAAGTGAAAAATGAAAGCCCTAAGAAGCAGCATACAGGGGAAGGCATATATAGCTAATAATAAAAGTTATCATGTTTTGAACTCTGTGTGCAAGGGATTTTCTTAACCACTTTATAGGCATTATATTATTTAACCCTCACCATCACAGTATATATGGATTCCATTTTACAGGTGATAAAACTGAGACTTAAAGAGATTAAATTACTTCCTCAGCTAGTAAATAGTAAGACCAGGATTCTAAGCTTGTGCTTTTAGCCACTATGTTATATTGCCACCATGATCACTTAAATTGCAGTGCTGAAAAATCAAGTTTGAACAATTCATTTTATTGTAGCCATAGCCTCTGCATGGTTAGGACTATGGTTACAGTATGAAATTAGGTTAGAGACCTGTTTCCTCTACCTAGCAGATTTATGTTTTGTAATTTAGATTTTTTAAAAAAATATATTTTTATTGATTTCAGAGAGGAAGGGAGAGGGAGCAGGGGAGAGAGAGAAACATCAATGATAAGAGAGAATCATTGATTGGCTGCCTCCTGCATGCCTCACACTGGGGATTGAGCCCGCAACCTGGGCATGTGCCCTGACCAGGAATCGAACCAGGACTTGAAATGGGACCTCTTGGTTCGTAGATTGATGCTCAACCACTGAGCCACGCTGGCTGGGCTGTAATTTAGATTTTTTAATAACTTTAGAAAATAGGTCAAAATTTGTATTGGGGGATTTTACTTGAATACCTATATTATCCCTTCTATTACATTTTGTAGATATCGTTTATTATGAAGTATAGAATATTAATTTTTATCCCTTTAGTTGACTGTTGGGCACATGCTATCAGCTTAGAGAAACTGGATTAGATAAACATAGGCAGTACTTTCTTTTAAAGAAAGGAGTACCTTTTGCAGTGTACTTCCCATATCTGTTTTGGAAGAGGACATGTTAGAATAATAATTTGCAAATAAATTTACATGAAAGCTCTTTAGCTTTCATATTCCTTACTAATGTTGCTATTTTCATAGAATTTCATGCACACTGATTTTTTTCTCTAAACATTGTATAACTAGCTTAAAATATTTCTAATGGTAATTTCTATGAAAATCACTTAGGTCTAATCATTTAGGCAAGAGTCTAATCCTCTTGATCTGTACACTCCTCCTAATGGGTTAATGATTTGATTTTTTTTAAAATCTATCATCCTATTTAATGAATGTCATCATTCTGTGTTCAAAATGTAATTTTATTTGATTATTAGAAGTTTTCATTAAATATATTACCAAAGGTGTATAGGTTGGTCAGACAATCTTGCTTTATTGTTTAACTAGCAACAAAATGAAATATTTAAAAATTTTTAGCCCTAACCGGTTTGGCTCAGTGGATAGAGCGTCGGCCTGTGGACTGAAGGGTCCCAGGTTCGATTCCGATCAAGGGCATGTACCTTGGTTGCGGACACAGCCCTGGTGGGGAGTGTGCAGGAGGCAGCTGATTGATGTTTCTCTCTCGTCAATGTTCCTAATTCTCTCTCCCTCTCCCTTCCTGATTTTTCTGTAAAAAAATCAATAAAATATATATATTTTTTAAAAAGAACAATGTTTAAATAAATAAAAATAGATGAAATCATGTAATATGTGGCCTTTTTGTCTGGCTTCTTTCACTTAGCATAATATTTTCAAGGTCCATCAATATTGAATCATATATCAGTTCTTCATTCTTTCTTTACAGTGGAATGATATTCCATTGTTTGAATATACCACATTTTGTTTATTCCTTAAGTTATTGATGGACATTTGTTTTTCCCCCACTTTTTGGCTATTGTAATGCTGCTATGAGCACATGTATACAAATTTTTGTGTGGACCTGTGTTTTTCATTCTCTTGGCTATATACCTTGGAGTAAAATTGCTGGACCATATGGTAGACAGTTTCTTGTTTAACAGTTCTCTGAAATCCATCTTATGACTTAGAGAAAACAGGTGTTTTTTTATCATAATTCTTTTATTCATTTTTCTATACTGTTACTGTCTTATCGTTTTTCTGAAAATACTGAAATGAACTAAGTTCTATGATCAGTTTAAATTTGGTCATTTTGTCTCTGTTCATCAGCCATTTTATTCGACCTGCTTTTTAAAACTGATATATTACTAAATTTTTTCATATTTGCGGGCTCAGACAACAACTTTTGGCAGGCAGTAAAATTGTTCCAGTGAGGTGTGTTTTTTTATTTGTTGTGCTTATTAAGGCTGCAGTTTAGTTCATAGAAACAGTACAGTGTTCTAACAAAATAGTGCCTCATTGTCATTCAGTCATTCATTCAGTATAAATGCAGTGCTTCTCAATCCTGGCTATCTGTTAAAGTCCCTCTTACTTCATTGAAAAAAAAACAAAAACACATGCCACTTAATCTCCAAAAGTAGATCTCTGTATGGTTTTGAGAAAGCTTCATCGTTATCTTAGTGGATAGTTATAATGTGCCCAACTCTAGAAGTAAAGACATGATAGCTTAAGGAGCTTACAGAACTAGCAGGATAGGGTGAAAACAGACAAGGAAACTCCCTATTATATTATAAAATGATATAAAGGCATGAATAAGGTACAGTGGAAATGTAGAAAAGAAGAATATCTAATCCATACTGCTTAGTGATGGTAAAATGTGTCCTATATCTTCAAGGACAAATAGAGGTATACCCAGCAGAAAGGGGTTTTAGATGAAGTTCATTCTGGGTAGAAGGAGCAGTATATAAATATATTCAATGAAAGAGTATGCTTCTTTTACAGGAATTAAAAATAGTTTGATGTGATTGAAACAAAAAGATATCTATGAAGAAGTGGTAAGATTTGAGGCTAGTAGAGCTAGGCAGATTCTCTTTCATAAAGAGACTTGTGTGTTGAGCTAAAGAATTTGAATTTTACCCTGACTACTTCAGAGAGCCTAAGGTTTGAACTTAGGCTTTGAGGTGGAGTGTATGAGGGGCAAGGAAAAGTAAACATAAATAATACATATGAAGCAAAGGACCCCAAAATCTTTTTAAAATTAAAAATAAGAATGTCTATTCTATTAAAGGTTCTGATTTGTGTTTATTTCCATAAATATAATAATTTTGGCCAGTTTGAGCAGTTGGAGTAGAATGAGAGGTGAAAAGGAAATAGGTTAGTAAGAAGGGTTACAATTGGAATGGGAGGTAGAAGGAAACAGGAAGATGAGAGGGAGGTGGAAAAGGAAGAGGGGCCAAAAGGTGGTAGACATGGAAGGGAGGAGAGGAAACAGATTCTTGATATTCCATCTAGAGATACTCAATGGAAGAAAGGCCTAATGCCAGAATTCATGTTGTTCCTTGTGACCTCTTGCTTCTGCTTGTTGGTTTAACAGTGGCCATTGGATTCATTGTCTATTTTTGTTTGTTTTTAAGGGGATGGAAGAATCATCCCCCTTTACATTCTTAACATATTTAGATTTCTCCAGATAATAACGATATATAAGGCTTTTTTTGTTTTGATACAGTGTTTATATTATTTAGTTATACTTTCATCAAATTAAGAATATGAATCTTTATACTTTTTTGGTAGTTACCTGCTGGTAGTAATTTTTTTGTTACAGTTTATATTCAGTATTATTTTGCATTATTTTCAAGTATACAGCATAATGGTCAGACAATCATACACTTCACAAAGTGCTCCTCCCAATATCCTCACCTACAGTACACAAGGGTACCCTTTTCGCCACATCCTCGCCAACACTTGTGTTGTTTGTTGACTTATTAATGATAGGCATTCTGACAGGTGTGAGGTGATATGTCATTGTGGTTTTAATTTACATTTCTCTGATGATTAGTGATATTGAACATCTTTTCATATGTGTATTGGTCATCTGTATGTCCTCTTTGGAGAAGTGTCTGTTTAGGTCCTCTGCATACTTTTTTTTAATTGGATTATGTTTTTTTGTTGTTGTTGTATGAATTCTTTATAAACTTTGGATATTAACCCCTTATCAGACATGTCATTGGCAAATATCTTCTTCTGTTCAGTAGGTTGTCTTTTCATTTTGTTGATGATTTCCTTTGCTATGTAAAACTTTTAAAAAATATTTTTTATTGATTTTAGAGAGAGGAAGGGAGAGGAGAAAGAGAAACATTGATAGGCTGACTCTTGCACGGCCCCTAGTGGTGATTGAGCCTACAACCCAGGCATGTACACTAGGTGCATGAAATGATGCTCAACCAACTGAGCCACACCAGCAATGCAAAAACTTTTTAGTTTGATGTAGTCCCATTTAGTTTGTTTCATCTTTCCCTTGCCCAAAGACTGTAGTAATTTGTTTAATACAGCAAAATTAATCATAGCTTTCTTTAATAATGTACATTAGATTTTATTTTATGTTTATTATAGTAAATCTGACTGAATTAATAAGTTCTACCTCCCTTGTCTGTCTTACAACTTAAAAATACATTGAGTAAACTTTTATTCTCTTCACAGACATGATAATTAAAAAGCTTTACTAATTCTTTTGACAGGTTGAAATATTTGCTTTTTTGTTTTTCAGTATTCAAATATTACTTTTTTCAGCTTTGTTTCTTGAGACCACAATTTGAAAGCATCTATAAACACACTGTTTTTATAATACCAGAAAGGTGGCTACTTTTTTGTGTTATTATTTTTTAAACACTTTCAAGAGTCAGCTTACTAATTAATTAAAGATAAAACTAAAACAGTTAATGCTTAAATAATCCTGACTTTAGTTCTGTTTAGTATGAAGTCTATCCTGTTAGGTTACCATTAAACTTTTTTTAATAGAAAAGACTTTTTAAGGTCAAAAGTTTGTTTGTTTGTTTATTTATTTATTTATTTATTTATTTTTTCAAAGAGCCTTTATTTATCTAGCGCAAAGTATGCACTGTCACAGTCTTCTCTGTTACCTTTTACTAAAATAGTTCAATGTTTTTACCACACTATCAAAAAGTTCTATTTCTTTTTCTCTCCCCTAAGGTCAAAAGTTTAAAGTTAAATTATTTTGAACAGCAACAGACTAGTTCTTATGTAATGTAAACATAAATATATAGGAGATAAATACACATTGTACCTTCACAGGGACCTGTTTTGCTATCTTAGACCTTTAATACATGAAAGGAAAAATTAGGAAAAAAATTTGATAATCATGAGTGAAGTGGAATTTCCACATAGTATTTGAAAATGGGGGGAAAAGTTATAGATTTCCATTCATTTTGTTAATACAATATATTTATATAATTTTGCACCTCTTATTGTTTGCTAGTAAAAATAATATTTACCGTATTTTTAATGTCCCTTAAAAAACAAATATTTAGTTGCAGAGTTACTCCACAAAGTTGTAAACTAGTTCGGTAAATTTTTCATTTAAAAAGGTTATGTAGCACTAGCTGCATATAAAATATAAAAAATATATTTAAAAAAGGTTATGTAAAAATAGATACAGAGGCAGAGCAGCCTCGAACAGACTGTCAAACTGCAGCGGGAAGGCCGGGAGGGTGGGAGGGGAGGGTAAGCGCTCAACCGAAGGACTTGTATGCATGCATATAAGCATAACCAATGGACATAAGACACTGGGGGGGGGGGGGTGGAGGCCAGGGAATTGTCAAGGGTGGGGAAAAAAGGAGACATATGTAATACTCTTTGTAATACTTTAAGCAATAAAACAATTAAAAAAATAATGAAAAAATAAAATGGTAAAAATAAATAAATAAATAAATAAAAATTTAAAAAGGTTATGTAATTGCCAGCTTCTGACCAATAGCTATTTCCATTCTGTTCATACATTAACCCTATAGTTCTAGACAGTGTGTTTGTATATATGTGTATTCACAATTTCTTTAAACTCTCAGACTTTGCTGAAGATGTTATTTGCCATTTAAATACTTAATAAGGATAGGATATTTAATAAGGATAGGATACTTACTTGTTAGTATTAGTGAGTGATACAATCTAAGAAAAAACTAAAAAACTAAATGATAATGCAGTAATAAGCAACCAGAAAACAAAACAAAAAACTCAATGCCGTGCCCTGGCTGGTTTGGCTCAGTGGATCGAGCATCGGCCTGAGGACTGAAGATTCCTGGGTTCGATTCCAGCCAAGAGCACATGCCCAGGTTGCGGGCTCGGTTACCAGTAGGGGGTGTGCAGGAGGCAGCCAATAGGTGATTCTCTTTCATCATTGATGTTTCTATCTCCTTCTCCCTTCCTCTCTGAAATCAATAAAAAATATTTTTTAAAAAACCCTCAGTGCCTTAAAACAACAAAGTTTTACTCCTCCCTCACTTTATGGTATTGGCTGTGTTATGGAATCACTTCCACTCTGGGGTCCAGGCTGAAGAAACTGCCCTATCTGGGATATTGCCATTTTATAGTGGAGGAAAAAGGAGATGGTCCAACCATGTGAGGCTCTTCAAACTTTTGCTTGGAACTGGCATATTACTTCAATTCACATTTCATTATTCACACAGTTATGTGGCTAATTCTGATGTGAGTGAAGTGAGAATTACAGCCTTTCCACTAGGGAAAGAGGAGCAGTGAATGTTTTCATAACAGTTTCCCTCATTACATTCTTGTAAAGATAAAATGAACTATCTATAATAATAAAAGCGTAATATGCTAATTAGACTGAACAGCCAAACGACCTTCCAGATGTCCTTCCAAATGAAGCCATGGCAGCGGGGGCCAAAGCAGAGGTGGTTAGGGACGGTTAGGCACGCAGGTGAGTGGTTAGGAGTGATCAGGCAGGCAGGCAAGCGGTTAGGAGCCAGCAGTCCTGGATTGTGAGAGGGTGCAGGCCAGGCTGAGAAACACACACACACACACCTTGCGCACGAATTTCGTGCACCAGGCCTCTGGTCTATAATAATAAAAGCGTCATATGCTAATTAAACCGGACGTCCTTCCAGACAAAGCCAGGGGCTGTGAGGGCCAAGGCGGCCACTGCGGCAGGGGCCAAGCCCTTTGCACAAATTTTGTGCATTGAGCCTCTAGTTAAATAAAAGTATCTAAGAAGAAACTTAAACTTTTCCTAAAGTATGGTGGAATATCTCATTAATTTAGAAGTTGATGACTTATACAAGGCATATATAAGCTTACTTTGGCAATATAAATGTTGTGTTTACTAAAACAACAAATAATATAATTTCATTAAGCAATGTAACCCCAATAAATTTAATTTTTTAGAAAATAGTGTATCTATGTCAAAGTGCTTAATTTTATGGGGAACAGATTTTGAGCACTTAACATATATTTCCTTACATACACCAGTATCCGAGAAAGTATTCTGGTAGAAGACTAGTCCTTAGGTGTCAATAAGGAGGAATGTTTCTGGAGTTATACTATATGCCGCTTCTTGGATATTTAGTGTACATCAGAATATGAAATTCTTGAAGAAATCCTTTTGTTCATTTAGTTTTGCTTAGCCCAGTATTTATTTCCCTGATTTATTTGACTTTGGAACCTATTTGCTGAGCAATACCTAATAAATTTTCTTAAGGAAATCCTGGCAGGAGGAAGTTGGTAAGCTGATTATAATTTATTCATTAGATCTAGCTCTTCAGTGCTTGTCAACCTCTTTGTTAATTTTAGTAGTGTTTTGTTAGTTTTCGTAATAGAAATCAAGTGCATTTTCTTTTTTAATCTCAGAGTATCCCACCCAGTTCAGGGAAATTCCATGTAGAATTATTCTGAATTGGATGCAGTCTGTGTTCAGGTACTCTGTTGGTATGTATTCTCTGACTCCTGGATCTGGATCCTTAAAGGAGCCCCAGTACCACCCAGAGACACTCATTACCTCAGAAGTCTTATAATGGCATAACATAGCTGACATTTTTAAGATTACAATTGTGGGATAAGCATATTTTTAGGTTGAAGTTTTTTAAAAAATATTAAGACAAAAACATACCCAAGTTCATGTTTTAAAACTGTTTTATTCCTGTAATGAGAAAGCAATGATGACAAATTAAAACCTCATTTTAGACCAGTGGTTCCCAGCGTGGGGCACATGTCCCACAGGGGGGCAATTTGATTTTTAAGGGGGGCAGTTTGAGAATGAGTTATTAACAATGAATTTTTGCATTTGTTATGGTTCTAGGGGCCTAAAATACAGTATATAAATATATATTTTGACATATTTATGCATTTTAGTTCTCTATTATGTTTTGAAACTTTATTTGCTATTTTTCATATCACTCCGTATTATTATTATTTTTTTAAACAATTTCTTAGTGTTTCTTCCTCAGTACTTCAACTGTCCTTTCGTTCTTTTGTTTTTCTCTTTCATGAATGCCATGTTCTTTGGAAGCGTGTTTAGACCAAATTAATGACCTTTTAGGCTTCCTCCATGTGAACAGGAGTTCACTTTTTGAATAATAGGAATTATATATATGTCACAAGGAGGGGCGGGGGCATCAGGATTTTAAAGATGCTTAGGTGGGGCATGGCCAAAAAAGGTTGGGAACCACTGTCCTACACATTAACCCATTCTTATACAATCTTGCAAGAGTCATTAAAAATTAATATGGACTTTTCTATTTTTTTTGTTTGTTTGTTTTGTTCTCTGTTAGGGTAAAAGTAAAGTTTAAGATAAAGGAAGTCAATTTAGAGGTTAACAAATACAACTTCTAGAACTAGAAAATTGAGGGTTGATTTTAGATAAGAAATGTGTTGGTGGTTCTTTTTATGGAATGCTTATGTATACCCACAGCTCAGCCAGCAGGAGTGCCAGAAATCTTAAAGAAAAGTTTGCATAGCTGTTCAGTGAAAGGAGAGGAAGAAGTATTTTTAATTGGCAAGAACTTTCTGAAAGGAACTAAAGTGATTTTCCAAGAAAATGTTTCTGGTAAGTAGACATAATACTACTGATATAGAGATTGTTGCATGTTTCAGTTTGTTATAAAGCTATAGTTATAACTACAAAGTAAAAAAAAAATCAAAATTTTAGTAAATCACTGTTTTTGTTTCAATCAGATGAAAACTCTTGGAAGTCAGAAGCTGAAATCGACATGGAATTATTTCATCAGGTATAATTTTAAGACTTAAAAATTTTTATTTTATTGATTTCAGAAAGGATGGAGGGGAGAGAGAGATAGAAGCTTTAACAATGAGAGAGAATCATCCATTAGCTGCCTCCTGCATATTCCATCTCCCTCCCGTGCTCCGGGGAGCCTGCAGCCAGGAATCTTGGTTCAGAGGTCGTTGCTCAACCACTGAGCCACGCCCCCTGGACTAATTTAAGACTTTTTATAGTTTGATTGTTTACTCTCTGAGAAATTCGGTTTTGTTCCAAAATTTCCTGAATCAAAAGATTAATTTTTTTCTTTATATGGGATTGATAGAAATCATTTAAAGTTTCTTGAGTTTAACTGAAATAAAACTATGCCACTGATGCTAGAAGTGACAATTCTCTATTTTAAAAAAGTTTAAAAGCATTAGCAAATTGCATTGCTAATAAATGAAACATTTCTTAATATTTATTTGTTCTGGGGATTTAGATTATCTTAACCTACTATTAGTTAAATCAAAGAAAATTTTTTTATTAAGTGTCTATGTTCCAAGTGTTTTTATGTTTGTTAGTTACCTTTTTGCATTCAGAAGAACAATTTGTTACACCTGTATTAAAGAGTGTGTATTTGTTGGCACTCACTATGTATTTTTAGATAATAAGAAAAAAGAGCTTGAAAACAAGGAGAGAAAAATAACTTAATTAGTCTGTAGAGCAAATAGGAGCAAACTCAGGTATTGAGACAACAGAAGAGAACAAATTTATATGCAAATCAGATAGAAGACTAGAAAAACGGTAGTATGTTTAGGTATAGATCATAGAGAACAGAGAAGCAGGAACATACTAATGTGTAAAATACTCAAAGCCTAAAATATCAAATGCTGATAAAAATAGAAAAGAGCACATGAAAGCTAGCAGAGAGCTAGAAGAGGCAAAAAATTGAAACTTTATATTCAATTTATCAAAAAATATTAAGATGAAAAAGTTTGTAATTCTTTTGTGTTTTAAGAAAAATCTTAGACACAAATTAAATGCTCTGAAATCGAAGCCTTAACCTTGGCCTTGTCACATGTTCTTTTCAACTGAGTCAACCAACTATAGTCTAAGTAAAAAATGTCATCAAATTCACTTCACCCTCAGCTATCATCATTTGCCTCCTGCATATCTTGTCTTCTGTACAAAAGCATAATCACCATCTCTTGATGTTCCTTCCCATTACTATATTGTACCAACGAAGAAGAGAATACGTCCAATATTGTTCACAGTATCTTCCAAGAAGATGTGGCAACCTTGAGTAACTGCTGGTGAAGCATTTATGAACTTTCCTTTTCTTATAAGGATGTTTCTGCCACTATTCTGACAAAAAAATAACTTTGATTTCCAGGGTTAGGGTAGACTGAACCCTACTTGGTTAAATGAGGGTAAATTTGACTTAATTTGGGTAAACTGAAGCCTATTTGGCTAAGTGATTAGGAAGCAGTGAACCGCTTTGTTAAAGTACACCTCAATTAAGGTTGTACAGAACATATGGTAACTGATACTGTGCTTGGTGGGCATAGTTTTTTCTCAAAATGTACTCATTCTTTTATTCAACAAATATATTTATGCGTTTTTTGTATAAGGTGCTAACAGGATAAATAGAATTAAGACCAAAACATCCTATGTTCTCATGGACCTTCTTGAGGGTAGAGGGAGAAAAAAAAAAAAGCACATTATCACAGTAATTTCAGGTAGTGATAAATAATAATTTAGAAAGAAACAAGATTATGTGATCAGGACTAAGAGGGGTGCCACTTTTAAAAGGATGGTCAGAGATGGCTTCTCTGAGGAGAAAACATTTGAATAATACCAAAAATGGGTAAGAAACTAGCCATTTTAAGAGGTGAAGGAAGAATATTCTAGTGGGAAAGAACAGCAGGTTATAAAGGCTCTGAGCTAAAAGTGGATTTAGTGTGTTAAAAGAATGGACTGAGAAGGTCAGTATGCCTAGAGCAGTGGTCGGCAAACTGCCGCTCGCAAGGCATGCGGCTCTTTGGCCCCTTGAGTGTGGCTATTCCACAAAATACCGACTTCTGCGCATGGGCCACGAAGTTTCAGTCGCACTGTATGTGCGTACCTGCACGTGGTATTTTGTGGAAGAACCACACTCAAGGGGCCAAAGAGCCACATGTGGCTTGAGAGCCGTGGTTTGCCGACCACTGGCCTAGAGTATAAATGATCTGGGGAAAATGGGGATAAGAGAAAGTTGTCAGGGCAGGAACCTTGTTAGTCATTATAAAACATTTGGATTTTATCTTAAAAATAGTTTTAAGATTAATATCCTGGCCCTAACGGGGTTGGCTCAGTGGATAGAACATCGGCCTGTGGATTGAAGAGTCCCAGGTTGGATTCCAGTCAAGGGCATGTACCTTGGTTGCGGACACATACCCAGTAGGGAGTGTGCAGGAGGCAGCTAATTGATGTTTCTCTCTCATCGATGTTTCTAACTCTCCATCCATCTCCCTTCCTCTCTGTCAAAAAAATAAATAAATAAATAAAACATATTTTTAAAAAAAGATTAATATCCTGATGTCTATGAACCTGAGCTTTAAAATAATTTTTGTAGTCAGACTTTTGACCTTTATTGCTTATAGGAAATATACTTAATTATAATTTTCATTTCAAATTTTTTATTTAAATATTGCTTCTTTTCTGACTCTTATAATTTTCTTTCAATTAGAATCATCTTATTGTAAAGGTTCCCCCATATCATGACCAACATATAACTTTGCCAGTATCAGTGGGAATATATGTAGTGACCAATGCTGGAAGATCTCATGATGTTCAACCATTTACTTACACTCCAGACCCAGGTATGTCAAAATAAAAAAGTCTGAACTAAAATGAATGATTAATTTCTGGTACTTTGGAAGAATATGAAGACCAGCCAACCAAAATGAAAAAGTGGTAGCCTGGCTGGTGTGGCTCAGTGGTTGAGTGTCCACCTATGAACCAGGAGTCATGGTTGGATTCCCAGTTAGGGCACATACCCTATTTGTGGGGCTGGATCCCCAGTAGGAAGCATGTAGGAGACAATCAATCAATGATTCTCTCTCATCATTGATGTTTCTATCTTTGTCTCCTTCTTCCTTTCTCTCTGAAATTAAAAAAAAAAATTTTTTTTTAAAAAGAGCATGGCTTTTGAAAAAGAAAGAAAAGAAAAGCTAGGAATGCTCTGAAGAGTTATCATACAGCTTACTCTTTAGTAAGAATTAACATTCATTGAGTTTCTCTAGTGTGCAGAAAAATAAAAGTGACAACTTTGGGAAACTGCTAATAATTTAGCCTAGCTGGTTTACAGGATTGCCTTTTGGGAGAGAGAAGAGATACGCTTGTCATGATGAGTGATAAGAATCACAAATAGAGTTATATGCCTATAACATTTTCTAATCTGTATAATAAAAAATATCAAAGACTGCTGGTGAATAAATATTTTAAACATAATTTTAAGCATTTAGGCAAAATAGATGCTTTAGAAACCAGAGCAGTAAGAGCAATTGAAATGTTAAAAATTTAGAAGATCTGCCCTGGCTGGGTAGCTCAGTTGGGGTTAGAGCATTAATCTTTTTTTTTTTTTCTTAATAGCAACAGCTGGTGCTTTGAATGTAAATGTGAAGAAGGAAATATCTAGTCCAGCAAGACCTTGCTCTTTTGAAGAGGCCATGAAAGGTACTAAGTTGATTCTCATGTATTTTCTCTAAAAAACTTTACTATTTTGTTTTCTCTTATGTACTTGGAACACTTAGCAGGGTCTCATCTATACTGTAAAATAAATATTTGTTTTTTACTGAATGCAGAGATTTGTTTCCCAACTTGATATTTCCCTTCATTCACCATGTAAACTTTTTTTTTTAACATATTAGAGTGGAGTTTTTTGTTTTTTTCTTTGTTTTCCATTCCCCAATATTAAAAATCTTAAAAGTATATGTAAAGTACAATAATGTATGTAAAAAAATTTCTACTAATAAGATTAGTACTTGACATTGAGACTGAAGAGACCAAAATATGAACTATCTACATTTGAAAAAGTTGCTTTAGGCTCTTTCTTCTGATATTTTTATTTACTCCTTTGCCAGTCCCAAGAGATAACAAAGATGTATCTTCAGGATGTTATGTGATAGATTCTTTTCTCAGATTTCTAATACAACTATGATACTTAGTGATACTTTTGTGCCATTATAAATGAAGATGTCAATTACATAATGGCCATTGGTTTATTCCTATAATCCTAGCTTTTATTTATATCTTTCTGCCATGAAATTCATGAGTTAAATAAAATTAAATTATAAAATTAAAAATATTTACATTTAAAAGGGAATATTATGCTTAATAAATTTTATCAAATTTGGTAGCTTTGTTTTCTATTGTCAGTAGTAAAATTTAGCTTTCATGTGTATAATGTGTTGAGTATAGCTTGCCATTATAATTTCTGATCACAAACACTTTCCCGGAGTAGATTAGTGAGAAATTTTGCACTGATGAGTAAGCTGCCAAGATTATCTGATTCAAATACAAGAAAATTTATAAATCTGTGCTATATATAATCATAGCTAATGCACATTGGACATATATTAAGTGCTGAGCAATATGCCACACTCTTCATTGGCATTATCTCATTTAATCTTCCAAACTCTATGAGGTAGGTAATTTATTATTCTCATTTCATAGATGAGGAAAACAAGGTTTCAGGGAGGTTAAATAATTTGCCCAAGGTCACTTAGCTAGGATTAAAAAAGATAGGTTAAACTTCAGTATAAAAGTAACACCTCTAAGCAAAAATAATTCAAACCATGTTATTAGATAAATAATACCATAATTAATTAATCATTAAAGAAAGTCTTGCCCTAGCTGGTTTGGCTCAGTGGATAGAGTGTTGGCCTGCAGACTGAAGGGTCCCGGGTTCGATTCCAGTCCAGGGGCACATGCCTGGATTGTGGGCTGGATCACCAGTAAGGGGCATGTAGGAGGCAGCCGATCAATGATTCTCTCTCATCATTGATGTTTCTATCTCTCTCTCCCTCTCTCTTCTTCTTTGAAATCAATAAAAATATATTAAAAAAAAGAAAGTCTTGAACATTTGTGGTCTATCCTTTGCCAACTTTGTGCTCTTCTACAAAATTTCCTTGATGCTTCCTTTCATGGAATATCAGGCAGATAGAACAGTAACCTAATCCAATGTGAAATTTATCGTACAAGATTATGAATTGAAGGTAGTCAATTGATCCAAATCTTACAAGCCTAAAAAAGGATACAACCATACATGCATGTATTACTTTTTCAAAATTCAGACCTCCTTATTTTGACAATTTTATCAACTTAAATCATGATAAAAATAATTTTATGAAGATATAAAATTAAATTGAATACTCAGCTAACTTTGTTTAAAATTTTCATTTGTTTTTATAAATAAGGTATCATTAATTAGGAAGTACTGATCATTTTAAAAGACAATAGCTTTTGAAACCAGGAATTTTCATTGACAAATGGCTTATTTTTATTCCATGAAATCACAGCTTTAGTATAATGCCAAGGTACCATTTCGGAGATTTAATTAAGTATACTTTAATGATGAAAACTGAGCAACATAAATGACTTTTAAATTTGTGTTATGGCATTAATCCTCTAAGAAACAGTCTGACAAATAACCATTAATTACAATAAGATTTAAAACTTGATGCCCAATATGATGTTATGGTCATATATTGAAAGCTTTTGCTCTGAAGTAAGTTTCTAATTCCTTGGAGAGAGTTTGGAAGAGTGGGGAGTAAGGATAACAACTAGTGCCAAAGCATTTGATTCATTTTTCGTTTTACCCAACTGTGTATATATCCTTAACACAAAGTAATGCGTATTAAATAAGATAAAGTATACAGTGTAAACTATTATTAACAGTTTTTTTGGGAATATTTCCACAAAGTTTTCTATATCTATATAGATGTGAGTGTAAATGTTAGCTAAATTGCTCAAAGACTCTGTGATGGAGGTTCAAGACCCAGGGATAAAGTGTTGATGTGCATTCTCTCAGTTTCAGCTTTATAAGGAGTGGTTAATTGGATTAGTGTGAAAAATAGTTGAGAGCATATACTTTTCTCTACTGGTTGGATAGGGAAAGGTTTAGGAGCTTTGAGGAGCCATAGAGATAATCTAGTTCAATCGAATTTTACAGGTGATAAACCAAGGCCTAAAGAAGTTGTGATTTACTCAAGGTCATACAGCTAGTAACTGACAGAGATTACAATTTAGGTTGCCCTCAAAATTCTATATTTTTTCACTCTATTATTCCCTACCCTATAAATCTTGTTGTTGTTATTGTTAAACCTTACCTGAGTATATTTTTCCATTGATTTTTAGATAGAGTGGAAGGGATGGGGAGAGACAGAGAAACATCTGTGTGAGAGATACATCCACTGATTGTCTCCCACACATGCCCTCACCGGGGCTAGGGATCAAGTCTGCAACCAAGGTTCATGCTCTTGACCAGAATCAAACCGTTCAGTCCATAGGCTGACACACTATCTACTGAGCCAAACCAGCTAGGGCACTCCCCTTAAATCTTTATTTTAACCATGCATATTTGTACTTGACCTTATCATTTTATGCTGCTTGCTGATAACAAACTTTTACTAAGGATTGTTCTAAGTTTCAAAAGTTGTTATTATTTGACATCAATAGAAGAGAGCACTTTAAAAGTTGTTTGGCATAATGTGTCAATACCAATATTCCTTATAAATTCAAATTGCTATTGGGATGGATAAATATGTCTATCTTATTTACCTTCTGCATTTTTTGAATTGGCTTAAAAGTTTTCCCCCAACCCCTAGGTCGTTTGTATTTTACATGTTTGTATTTTTTTTTCTCTCACTAAAATGTAATTTTCACTAGTAGGGCTTTTATCCATCTTATTCATCATCACTGACCCCCAAAACCTTGAACAGTACCTAGAACTTTGTAAAGGGCTCAATAAATACCTAGTGAAAAAGAAGGAAGAAAAGAGCGTGACATCTCTCAAGCCATTTAATATTATTTACAGGTCCATTAAGATACAGTTGTGGGTTCTGGGACAAGAAAATATGTACTTACTTTTCCCTTTTCCTCCCTCCTAAATCTACTAAATACCTTAGAAATAATTGAACAATCATAAAAGGACTTCAAAATATAGAGAGAAGAAAGACTGGCTAGGGACCTCATATTTTGAAGAATGACACCAAGTCTTGTGTTCTCCTTTTATCTCCCATTTATCTGGATTGGGCACTAGAGAGGTCTGCTACTCAGAACTGGCAATGGGCATAGGCAAAAAATAAGTCAGTAAATAAGCATGAAAAGCCTGCTCTCTTTGGCCAGAAGACCAGGAAAGGGAAAGCCCAGCAAAGACTTTTGTTGGGATGACTCCTATTTAGTGACAGCAACTGACCCACCCCCTCCACCTATACCTGCAGTAGCAATACAGAACTTGGGAAGGTCAACCCACCTCATCCTGCATACCTATCAATTAACAGTGGGCCTAGTCTGCCAGGAGGTCAGTCTAACTGCAGTGATGGCAATGGCAGAACCAGGGGGGCAACCCCACCACTACCAGGCAGCAGCACATGCCCCTCCACCCGCATTGGTGGTGCCAGCAGGGCCTTGTGTCTTCCCTGTTCTTCCCCTGACAGCAGACAGAGACCCAGACCTAGCAGCTCCTAGCCCTCCACCTAAGAGCAGAGAAAGATCCAGGCCAAGTGTGTCCCAACCCTCCACCCAGTGACAGAAGGCTCTATTTGGTGGCAGAAGGTGAACAGACCCAAACCTCGTCCTAGTGACATGAGCTACCCACACCCTGCAGTCTTGACCTTCTACCTAGTGGCAGAAGGCAGCCTACCTACATGCTTCCCCAGCACCAGCAGAGATAGAACAGGAAGCCCGTTAGTACCAGGAGGCTAGAACATATACCAGAAGAAATGCTTTTCCTCTTGCAGGTCAAGCATCCCTCTTCCCCACCTAGTAACACCAGACAGCCCAGAGAAGCACTTGCCACGCTTGCAGGCAGCACCAACAGGATTCCAGCTGGAATTCATGCAGAGCTAGAACAGAATACTGACCAGAATAGGACTCAGAAAACGAAATTGTCAATGGTCATAGAAAGACTTGTATCTTTTGTGTGGGCATTTTAAAAAGTGTCCTTTTCTTATTTATCTACACCAGTAGACATACCTGCTTGTCAGTGGGCTCCTTTGGAGAAGTAAAAGACTCTTGCTCAACCTATTCCACCTATTCTCACTTTCCAGAAGGGAAATAAAACTAAAATGATAAGGATTTTTCTCTAAATAAATTTTGGGGAAAATTATGTATAGACCTGTTAAGCAGTAACTGTAGGTGGATGCATTTATTTGTCAATGGATATTTATAAGCAATGTCTAATTGAACTATAATATAAACTTGTCTTTAGATATTGGAAATTTTTAGACCAAAAATACTATTAATGACAATATGCAACACACTGCATTGTAAAATTAACCAAACAATGAACTAAATTGACTATGATAAAGGTAAAGAAAGATTAATTCATCCATTTCTTCATTCAGCAAATATTCATTGATTGCTTACTGTACATCATGCAACAAGAACAAAATCTCTGCCTTCATGGAGCTCACATTGTAATAGAATTCAAAAGGAAGAATAGCAGTTGAATGTTATTCAAGACAACACTAATAGTCTTTAAAATTTTCCTATGAGATGGGCCACAAATACTTTTAAATGCCTCACATTTTCTCTCAGTAAAAATTAGATTTTGAGTTTAATTGTAGAAGTATTGGTAGAATCTAGGTGAAAATAGGTCCAGGGAACTCAAGAATAAATGATACATTCCTCAGAATAATAAAGCGTAGAATATCCAAAGTTAAATTTAAGAGCACTTTCCCCTTCCTCAGTATAATCAGTTTCCACAGGAATTATTTCTAGCCATTGGCTATGAGACAAGTTGAAGTAAGATCAGAAAGTTGCCAAAACCGGTTTAGCTCAGTGGATAGAGCGTCGGCCTGCGGACTGAAGGGCCCCAGGTTCGATTCCGGTCAAGGGCATGTACGTTGGTTGCGGGCACATCCCCAGTAGGGAGTGTGCAGGAGGCAGCTGGTCAATGTTTCTCTCTCATCGATGTTTCTAACTCTCTATCTCTCTCCCTTCCTCTCTGTAAAAAATCAATAAAAATATATTAAAAAAAAAAAAAGATCAGAAAGTTTCAAATATTTCTAAATCAGAATATTTACAAAGGTGGCAATCTTATTCATATATCATTTAAAATTCTTCTTTGTTGCCAAGATTTCTTCTTAATATCAAATTAAGAAATTTAACAGCTATGCATTCTGGGGAATCTATATTTCTCTCCACAGGGTTTCAGAGTAGTGGTAATCTTTTAGATCAGAATTTGGGTATGTGTTCAATTTAGAAGACTGTCATTAGTGATGTCAGTAGGCGTCACTAAGTCCACCAATGGCTGACTCACATAGACAAAAAAAGGAAAGGAAGGAAAGAAGGGAGGGAGGGAGGAAGGAAGAATCAAGGGGGAAAAGTAGATATAATGAAGTGATAAAATGTACCTCATCTGCTATATATTGCTTCTCAGTGTAAATCTCTATTGAAAATGGGAATAAAAAGAAGTGAAAAATACTTGCTGGTTTTGTTTTGGAAATTTAATTGGTAAACTAAAATAGTCCTTAAATTTCTAAAAAGAAAATATTTTAAGTCCTATCTAAAAGAGAAATGTGTTCATGTGTCAACTTGTCAAATTCAAGTTTTCTAAGACATTAATTTAGGAACGCAAAATTTATTTCGTTACTTGGTGGCCAAGCTTCTCAGAAGAAGCTTGAGCGTGGTTCAGTGGTTGATCATCCACCCTGAATTAAGAGGTAACTGGTTCGATTCCTGATCAGGGCATGTGCCTGGGTTGCAGGCTGTGTTCCCAGTAGTGGGCATGCAGGAGGCAGCTGATTGATGTTTCTCATCGATATTTCTATTCTTCTATCACTCTTCCTTCCTCAAGCCAAAGCTACTTCAAAAAAGAGAGGATACATTTTGATATGCCAGTTTTGTATCTCATGCTACATAACATAAAAAAAAAATGGACTTTTAAATATGGCTAATAATCATCACACTATATAGAATGAAATAGTTGATGACTTTAGTGATTTTAAGCTTTTCTTTCTTTTTTGTGTGTGTGTGTCTGTGTGTGCAGCTATAAAGACTACTGGATGTAATTTAGATAAGGTAAATATTCTTCCTAATGCTCTGATCACTCCACTCATATCAAGCAGTATGATTAAGAGTGAAGATGTTACTCCAATGGAAGTGACAGCAGAAAAAAGATCTCCTATTTTTAAGGTAAGCCAGCCGTATTGACAAGTGTCCCCCATCTTAACCTAAAATATAAAAATTACTTTTTATATTTTAAGTGGTTTGATTTCTTTTCTCCATGTTTATGCTTTTTACTTTTTCTGTTTCTTTCACATTTGTTTTTCTTTAGATGCACTTAATGAATTTTACTTTTCAGAGTAAGTGCTTTTATACTCCAGTAAAGTAGCCTGCCTTTAAAGTGACTTTCAGTATCTATTTTTGACAAGCAAGAAGGAATTAATGTGTTAGCTAGACCTATGAGATGGAGGGTGTTAATGAAAGTACTGGTTAGCATTTTTAAAATTAGAGACATTTTTATTTCCTTTTCTTTCCCACTCTTCCTGTAACTCCCTTTCCCTTTTTCATTTGTTTTCCTCCTACAATGTTACCAGTAAACCACAAAATGGGAATATATATATTTTAAATACATTTTATTGATTTTTTACAGAGAGGAAGGGAGAGGAATAGACAGTTAGAAACATCGATGACAGAGAAACATCGATCAGCTGCCTCCTGCACACCCCCTACTGGGGATGTGCCTGCAATCAAGGTACATGCCCTTGACTGGAATCGAACCTGGGACCCTACAGTCTGCAGGCCGATGCTCTATCCACTGAGCCAAACTGGTTAGGGCAAAATGGGAATATTTTTTAGCTTGCTGTTAATTCATGAACCATAGAATTAATGTTTTAACGGACCTAAGCATATCAATAGCTGATTATTTTACATATTGATTTATATATATATTTGATTTCAGAGAGGAAGGAAGAGGAAGAGGGAGATAGAAACATCAATGATAAGAGAGAATCATTGATCGGCTGCCTCCTGCACACCCCACACTGGGGATTGATTCTGTAACCCAAGCATGTGCCCTGACCGAGAATCAAACCATGACCTCCTGGTTCATAGGTCAATGCTCAGCCACTGAGCCACACTGGCTGGGCAGTTGATTATTCTTTTACTTCCTTATTTGACTGTGTTTGTTTATAATACATACTAGAGGCCCAGTTCACGAATTTGTGCACCAGTGGGGTCCCTCGGCCTGCCCTGTGGGATTGGGCCGAAACTGGCTCTCCGACATCCTCCGGGGGGTCCCGGATTGTGAGAGAGTGCAGGCCAGGCCAAGGGACCCCACTGGTGAAGGATCAGGGCCAGGGAGGGACCATGGGAGGGCTCTAGGGTGTGTCTGGCCCGTCTCACTCAGTCCCAACCGGCCAGACCTCAGCAGCAAGCCAACCTACCAGTCAGAGTGTCTGCCCCCTGGTGGTCAGTGCACGTCATAGTGTCTGGTTGACTGATCAACTGTCTGCCCCCTGGTGGTCAGTGCATGTCATAGTGCCTGGTTGACTGGTCAACTGTCTGCCCCCTGGTGGTCAGTGCACGTCATAGTGAGTGGTTGAGCGGTCTTAGCATATCATTAGCATATTACACTTGTGATTGGTTGAATGGACAACCAGACACGTAGCATATTAGGCTTTTATTATATAGGATTTTAAAAATACTCTTTAGACAATCAGACATGTATCACCAAAAATAATAGTCTTATACCTATTTTCCAAATAATGTCGAGTAGAAAATTGGTCCTGCATATGCATATGTTTTTAGGCTAATACTAATTTTTGAAGTATCACCTGAGCTCATTTAATGGTTATTAATTAATATTATCTGGGAATTTTTATTTTTCAGACTACAAAGACAGTTGGATCAACTCAACAAACATTAGAAAATATCTCTAATATGACAGGAAATGGCTCTTTTTCATCATCATCATCTTCTCACTTACCCTCTGAAAATGAAAAGCAGCAGCAGATTCAGCCCAAGGCATACAATCCAGAAACCCTGACAACTATCCAAACACAGGACATTTCACAGCCTGGTACCTTTCCAACAGTTTCTGCTTCTAGTCAGCTGCCTAACAGTGATGCACTACTGCAGCAGGCCACACAGTTTCAGACAAGAGAAACTCAATCTAGAGAGGTATTACAGTCAGATGGAACTGTGATTAATTTGTCACACCTGACTGAGGCATCACAGCAACAGCAGCAGTCACCACTACAAGAACAAGCACAGACTTTACAGCAGCAGATTTCATCAAGTATGTTCCCATCACCAAGTAGTGTGAGTCAGATACAGAACACCATTCAGCAGTTGCAAGCTGGAAGTTTTAGCGGCAGTACTGCTAGTGGCAGCAGTGGAAATGTTGACTTGGTTTTAGAGGCACAACAAGTTTTAGAGGCACAACAACAGTTATCTTCAGTTTTGTTTTCTTCTCCAGATGGTAATGAGAATGTTCAAGAACAGCTTAGTGCAGACATTTTTCAACAAGTCAGTCAAATTCAAAATAGTGTAAGCCCTGGAATGTTTTCCCCGACAGAGCCAGCAGTCCATACCAGACCAGATAATTTAATAGCTGGAAGAGCTGAAAGTGTTCACTCACAGACCGAAAACACATTATCTAGTCAACAGCAGCAGCAACAGCAACAGCAGGTGATGGAATCATCAGCTGCAATGGTGATGGAGATGCAACAGAGTATCTGCCAGGCTCAGATTCAGTCGGAATTATTTCCTTCAACTGCTTCAGCAAATGGAAATCTTCAGCAATCTCCAGTTTACCAGCAGACTCCTCATATGATGAGTGCATTACCTACCAGTGAAGACATGCAAATGCAATGTGAATTGTTTTCTTCTCCTCCTGCAGTTTCTGGAAATGAAACTAATACAACCACCACACAGCAGGTTGCAACCCCTGGCACTACCATGTTTCAAACGTCAAGTTCAGGAGATGGAGAGGAAACAGGCACACAAGCAAAACAGATGCAGAACAGTGTCTTTCAGACCATTGTCCAAATGCAACATAGTGGGGACAGTCAACCTCAAGTTAACCTTTTTTCATCTACAAAAAGTATGATGAGTGTTCAAAATAGTGGTGCCCAGCAACAAGGTAATGGTTTATTCCAGCAAGGTAATGAGATAATGTCACTCCAATCTGGAAATTTTTTGCAGCAGCCTTCTCATTCACAGGCTCAGCTTTTTCATCCTCAAAATCCTATTGCTGATGCTCAGAACCTTTCCCAGGAAACTCAAGGCTCTATTTTTCACAGCCCAAGTCCTATTGTTCACAGTCAGACTTCTACAACCTCCACTGAACAGATGCAGCCTCCAATGTTTCACTCTCAAAGTACCATGGCTGTGCTACAGGGCTCTAATGTTTCTCAAGATCAGCAGTCAGCCAACATATTTATTTCCCAAAGTCCAATGAATAATCTTCAGGCTAATGCAGTAGCCCAGGAAGAACAGATTTCATTTTTTGCAGCTCAGAACTCAATTTCTCCACTTCAGTCAACGTCAAACACTGAGCAGCAAACTGCTTTCCAACAGCAGCCTCCAATGTCACACATTCAGACCCCCATGCTTTCTCAAGAACAGGCACAACCCTCCCAGCAAGGTCTGTTTCAGCCTCAGGTATCCCTGGGCTCCCTTCCTCCTAATCCAATGCCTCAAAACCAACAAGGGACAATCTTCCAGGCACAGCACTCAATAGTTGCCATCCAGAGTAATTCCCCATCCCAGGAGCAGCAGCAGCAACAACAGCAGCAGCAACAGCAGCAGCAACAGCAGCAACAACAACAGAGTATTTTATTCAGTAATCAGAATACCATGGCCACAATGGCATCTCAAAAACCACCACCACCAAACATGATATTCAACCCAAGTCAAAATCCAATGGCTAATCAGGAGCAACAGAACCAGTCAATTTTTCACCAACAAAATAATATGGCCACAATGAATCAAGAGCAACAACAGCCCATGCAATTTCAGAACCAGCCCACAGTTTCCTCACTTCAAAACCCAGGTCCTACCCAGTCTGAATCGTCACAGACTTCCTTGTTCCATAGCTCTCCTCAGATGCAGCTGGTCCAGGGGTCACCCAGTTCTCAAGAGCAGCAAGTAACTCTCTTCCTCTCTCCAGCATCCATGTCTGCATTGCAGACCAGTATAAACCAACAAGAGATGCAACAGTCTCCTCTTTATTCCCCTCAGAACAACATGCCTGGAATTCAAGGAGCCACATCTTCACCTCAACCACAGGCTACTTTATTTCACAACACTACAGGAGGCACAATGAACCAACTACAAAATTCCCCTGGCTCATCTCAGCAGACTTCAGGAATGTTCTTATTTGGCATTCAAAATAGTAAGAAACTCTAATTTCTCATTTCTTAAATGTTATTAGTTTAAATGGTCAAAGTATTATTATTAGAAGGAAGCGAAGCACAGTGGTTTTAAGAACACAGATTATAGTTTGTCAGAACTGAGTTCAAGTCCCAGTTATACCAGGAATAGACTGTGAGATCTTAGACAAGTTGACTGGCATGAACCTCAGTTTGCACATCTAATAAAATGGTGGTAATATTACATACTTGACAAGGATATTGGGAGGATTAAATGTGGTAGTGTATGTGTTTGCCACTTTAACCTATGAACTTGAAAGGAAAATGAAGAATGACAGAAAATCTCAGCCAATTTAAGTAATTTCCAAGGAGGTAAAAGCCCATCTTTAATGTTTATGTACCAAGGAAACTATATAAGACTTAAGATGGTAGCTGGACAAAGCTGTGTTTGTATACTGCTAAGAGGAAACCAAAGATGAATATCAGTACTTTTTGGGGGGCTGTCAGGTGCCTCACTTTTAGTTCTATGCTGAGTGAACACAATAATGACTTACCCCCAACAACTAATTCATATCTTCTTGTGAATCTTAAGAGAAAGTAACTAATCAGATAGCTTCTCTATTTAAAATGTCTCTGCAGACTGTAATCAGCTTTTAACTTCTGGACCAGCTGCATTGCCAGATCAGTTGATGGCCATAAGTCAGCCAGGCCAACCACAAAACGAGGGCCAGCCACCTGTGACAACACTTCTTTCTCAGCAAATGCCAGAGAATTCTCCACTGGCATCCTCTATGAACACCAACCAGAACATTGAAAAGATTGATTTGCTTGTTTCATTGCAAAACCAAGGGAACAACATGACTGGCTCCTTTTAACTGGATATGTAAGTATTGCATTTTGGCTTCTTTTTTTATTGAAAAGCATCAATGAATTTTATTATTCCCAGCAGATTTGGTTAAGTAAATGTGGTGTACTCACCAGGTGGTACTTTATTTTACTCTGAATAAGTTATTCGATATGTGATAGCTTATGGTCATATTGTTAATACTGGGCATTCCACCCTAGCCAGTTTGGCTCAGTGGATAGAGCACCAGCCTGCGGACTGAAGGGTCCCAGGTTTGATTCCAGTCAAGGGCACATATCCAGGTTGTGGGCTCAATCCTCAGTGGGGTGCGTGCAGGAGGCAGCTGGTCGGTGTGATTTTCTCTCATCATTGATATTTATATCTCTCTCTCCCTTCCTCTCTGGAAGCAATAAAAATATATTTAAAAAAAAATACTGGCAATTTCTTCTGGCTCTAACCTTCTTTGCCTTGGAATGACAGAAAATCTGATGTATGTATTATATATTAAATATAATAATGTCTCATTTCTCCTTTCCTCGAGGAATAAATATTGAGTCAGAAAACTCTGTGGAAGTATAAATATGATAAAGTATCATCTATGGTACTGTAATATACTTTGGGATCATTCAGGGTAACAGGAACTTTATAAGTGCTTTCCCTCACTAGTGAGTTATATTAAATGTTTTCTTTTTTTAGAAATTCCATGAAGAAAATCCTGATTCCAAGATGTCCTGAGATCTTGTGATTCCATGAGGATTATTGAACTGTTACTTTAAAAACAAAATGAAATATGAAAAACTATGATGGAGTAAATGGATAGATTTTACTCTGGCGGCAAATGAGCACACCTATGCTGCCTGTTGCAGTGACTAGCCACCATCGTTAACATGTTCAGATTTTGTATTCCTAATAGCACTGATGACTGAGAATCTGCTTGAGTTTCAAGCTGACAGATTTAATTGTTGCTATTTTCCTAGGGGCTATTTCTTTAAAAGTACAGTTTAAATTTAAAAGCTGGACTGCTCAGTTATTATTGCTATTAGAAAATAACCCATATTGTCATGTTTACTTTTGTTCTTTGTCATTTTCTTTCCTGCATTGTTTTAGTCAAATAACAGCTTTTGAAAAAGGAAAATTCAAATAATAACTAAGGCTGTGATTTTTCAATATAAAAAGCACAGCTATTGGCCAAAGTGAAGGAATCCTTTTTCAGTTTTTATAGAAAACTGGAGAGATAGCATTCTGACAAGTAAGCTGTATTAAGAGCTTTACACAGAGAAGAGGCTTCTTTATCACAAAGGCAGACAACACACAACTGGGAACAGCTGGAGTGCTATTGATTTTATTTTTCAGATTGTTGTTTAATTCTCTGTATTTCTGATAAGGAGTTCAGCCATAAGTACATAGAAGAATAATTATCTTGTTCTTTAAAAAGTGAAGGGGATAATATTATGGTAAGTTATATCTGATCTCCTCTTGCAGTAGTTTAAATTGACACAGCAATTTAAATCTGTTTTCTTCTTAACCCAGTCTTGGGCTGGTTGTTCCCTTTTTATATTTGTCTATATTATTCCCCTCCTTTTCACTTTATTTTAAAAAATTGGTAATATATTCCTAGCTTTGTGACCCTGTAGCATCTTAAGGAAAAGGCCACTTTGATCTGGGGTAACCCAGCAAGTCCTGCAGCACAGGTGGGAGGTGTAAGGAGAGCTGATTTTCAGGAATGAGGAGAGCTGATTCCTGAGAAACAAAAAACAATGCATTTTTCTCCATGAACGGTGCTGTTCTGAAGTCTTCAGATTTTTCCCTCTAATGGGAAACAGTATAAATTTTAATTTTTAAAAGGCAAAGTAAAATTTCTTGAAGCATAACTTCTCCATGAGCTGCAGTGAGTGTAATTTACTTGTCACCTTAGTGCTTTACAGTTTGAAGTGGTCACTATCTGATGGTTCCCACAAGCCTTAGGCTTTACAGGGTCATGTCACTGACTTAAAATGAAGAATTAACTTGTGTTTCATCTATAGAGAGCAAAATAACACACTCCAGAACTTGTAGTTGTAGCAGTTATACAGTTTTGGGTGTTCTTACCACCCATGGGATGCTTGCTTCTCATTACAACCTGTTGTGTAGACACATGCTTATGCCTTATTTTTCTTTTGGCATGTAGAAAGCTGTTAATACAGTTTAAGGCCAAATTGTGTGTGGCTTCTATATGTAGATAAGATGTTTTGGTATCTTGTCAGTTTCATTTTTTTTTAAGTGTACAAAAAAATAGCCTGTTGATTGTTTGTTGAAGGCTATTTTTCTATTTGGTTTGTTGTTGTTGTTATTGTTTTCTATCCTATACATTTAGTTAAACTTAGTGGGATTGTGGTCTTGGTTTTGTTTATACAGCCAGATTTATCCCCTTTTTTTGTGATCTTCCTTGGTTCTTTGAATGTGCTCTTCTTCTAATTTGTTTTTTTTCTTACTCATATATTCTTCCCATCACCCCCAACCTTCCTTTCTCTCTCTGATTGAGAGGCATTGAATTACGTTTTCAGTAGTACAGGCTTCTTGCCGATATGAAGGGAACTTTTCAGAAAGAGACCTACTCTGGGTCATTTAATTTTGAATACAGTTTTCAATCGTTCAAGTTTTGGATGGTTTATATCTAATGTGTGTTTCATTTTTTTGGAAAGCTATATTTTGTATTTAGGAAATGGTATACTATTTTGCTATTTGTACTGAGTGAGTACATTGGCATAAATATAGAAATTTATATATATACATATATATAAACTATTCTTTTTTGCCACACATTTTTGTGGTAAATTTGTGAGTTAGTCTGATGTTCTACCACAACGTGGCGTCTGATAACAGTGAGGGGGGGTTTGTTATGTCTTTATTGAGTATTTAAGTATCTTTTGAAACAAATGACCTGTTTATCTGTGGCCATTCCATCAGGCAGTTCTTTGATGTTCCTAGTGGGCTAAAGGCAGCTTACTGTGTGTTTGCTGGATATTTTACTCAGCAAAATGTTAGAGTAAGGAAACCCATCTAGGCAGTTGTGTCAAATGGTGTTTCATGAGAATGAGCCATTCAGTCTTTGCTCACTATATATTTAATATTTTATTATTGTTATTATTATTATTAATTGGCTTTCTGTGTTCTATGCTTTTTTATTTATAAAGACACTAAAAATGTTTGTAATTTTAATAACATTTTCCCCACCTTGTAATATCCAGAGCTACTTTATAAATTCTCTGAACTGAAAGCATTTTCCTCAATATATCTCTTCTCCCCCCCATCACTATCGAGAAAAATTACTCAATATAGTTCAGGTTATGAGAAAGACCAGCCACACAATCCAGTGCTTCAGTTTTAAAATGTAAAACTCCAACTGCAGAGGGAACATTGCTCTATGGATGAAGTGGTGGCAAGAAGACTGGCTGTGTGCTGATTTCTATTGTTTAGCAAGAGGTTTATCATTGTAAAATGCTGATTGCCAATGCCAAGTCACCAGGGACCAATTTTCTGTTTTATAATATCTAAGTTTAGAACAGAACATACACCTGAATGGTTTGATTGGACAGAGGCAGAAAACCCAGTTTTTATTTTCATAAAATTTGTGGTTATTTATACAAGGGCTGTGCTATGCTACCATATTCTTATTCAATAATGATGTTGTGTGTTTTTTTTAACATTATTAAATGTTCCTTATCCCTAAAGGTCAATGTTAGGTACAGCATTCTGAATATACAATTTGGTTACAAAAATATTTATCTTCTTATTGAAGAGTTAGCTTAGTGGTCAGTGGTTGATACTTGTGCTAATAATACAGTTTCCAGATTACTGTTACAAGTTATTTATGGCAGAAGGTCCTAAATAAGTTATGAACCACATTTTAGTCCTTTGTTTTGTTATATTCAATTGTTCTTGCTTTAGCAACTCACATTAATGCTTGGAGCTTATCTCTGTGTCTGTGTTAGTGTTTGTGTGTGTTGTATTCCTTATTGTCATTCCATTATATATCCACACCAACATGGGAGAAGATAATTAGAAGTCATAATTTTGCTTCTGAGCTTTATCATGTTACCTTTGTAGTTAGAGTCATGTTTTTATTTAGCCAATGCAAATCTGTTTTCACCAGTCTCCCTAGAACAGGTTTTTTTTAGAGGACTTTGTTATAGATGCAGTATTAATGAGGGACCTTCCTTCCTTTTTTCCGTTCCTTCCTTTCTTTTTTCCTTTCCTCTCCTTCACCTCCTCTTCTTTCTCCTCTCCTCCCCCTCCTCCCCTCTGTCCTCCCCTTCCCCCCCCCCCTCCTCCTCCTTCTCTTCCTTTTTGTAATACTGTATATGCTATAGTTGGGAGTTTCATTATATGTGCATTTCTGGCCCATCAGAACTTCATTTAATCTGCTAAGGGGAAGTAGTGTCCAAGGAAATGAGAAAGTAGTTATAGCTGAGTCCCTCTAGAATTAAGATAATTCCTTTTGACTATTTAAGCCATTCTAGATGCTTGTTTTGGAAAAGTAATATCTGTTTAGACTCAGCACTAATTAAAGAACAGAATTAAATGCTTTAATTAATAAGTCAAAGTCTCAAATTCAATATGACTTAAAAATATTCACCAGAAGTAACTTGAGAATTTTTCATCTTTCTGGTGAAATTTTCTATTCTAATATCTGTTTCCTAGTTGATTTTCTTAATCAGTTGAAAATTATATTAAAACCTGTGAGCTTTACTTAGCTTCATGACCACAGGCTGCATCCCTAACCAAGACAACCATGTTATAGCTGAATGACTTTGGTTATATGCAGGGAGGGACTTAATGAAAGAGAGAGACTGAATAGTTCAGCAGCTTTATTAGAATAATAACTCAGAGAATATACCCTACTAAGTGGTTTAGTAAAATCTAATAACATGTATAAAAAGGTTTTCTCCTCTGCTTATTTGTATCAGTAGAGCTAAATTGTGGAGATAATGTTCATAATGTAGTAAATGTCAAAATAATACCTACAATGTAATCTGTGAATTGTCCCAGGGCTGTAATTACTTCTTTAGTCCCCATTGATTTTCATGCCATTCTAGCCTCACTTATTAATAAAATTATATTTTTATTCTACTTTCTCTTTTGGACATTTTAAAATTAATATTTTATATCCAAATTAAATGAGAGAGTGCCTTTTACCATGATAGTGCCCCTCTTTTTGTAGTTTCTTTTTTCACTATTGCCAAAAATACATACATAATTTTAATAGGTCCCAGTTTGAACTTTTCCACTTAGTCATTCTCTTTTCTTCATTTCTTTCTTTTCTTTTTGAAGATCTACTTGGCTTTATTAAGCAATTCATGAATTGGGCAGCATCCCATCTAGCAACCAGAAGGGCACTATAAAGGGTTGTGCCAAATAGAAGGTTTTTATAGCTCTTTTTCTTAATCATCACAGGAAACAGCTTCATAAGTTTCTAACTCCTTTTTGCATAAGAGTAACAGAAAAGATACATTATCAGAATCATTCCTCTGAGGGAGGGTAAGTAAAAGATAACAGATACTATTTAGGTTTTATATAAATTAACTAAATTTGTCTTCATCTCAGCCAACTAATGATAGATCTTACCTGAATGCCAGTGAAAATTTTACTACCTATGAGACTCCATGCATACAAATGTGTGTGTAGTTAAATTTCAGGAAGTGTTCAAAGCATCTTCTGTGATCTTAATTAGATGAGTGAAAATAAGTCACAAACACATAGTTTAAATAAAATCTGGTAATGTCAGTTTTTCTAACTAGACAGGGCCAAGTAATTAATTATAGTGCACTTCTTGCTCATCAGAGCCTCAATAATCTACCTATGAAAAATAGTGTTAAAAGAAATGAAGAAGTTATATCTGAGTCTCTCCAGATCTCAGATCTGAATTGAGTATTTCTCTGGTTTTTATTAATTTTGCCTATGTTCCATCCAGCTCCTTAACACGGTGGTGGTGCCTGAAGAAAGGACCATCAGCAACAGGTCAGGATAGAATTAGCTTTGGGATGAGCTGCTTTCCTCATGTGAGTATTTCCATGGTTGTTAGTGACACTGATGACTGCAAACATTTATGCAATATTCCTAATACCCTCTTGATAGTATGCACTTTAATCATTCCAAAGAAGTCAAGGATGCTGTATAGTAATGATTCCTTCTTAATGAATACATCTTAACCATTTAGAATGTTTATGTCCCTTTTTATTTTGGACAGTAAGTTAATATAAGTGTTATGTGAATATTTTCTAAAATGACTATAGTAGGACTTAGACTTTGAAATGTAATTGACTATAAGGGGAAATGATTACACTTCAGGAAATCATTTTAGAAACATTAAAATGATCAGCTTGCTAATCTATATGTTTGAGAGTTAATTAAACCCAGCCCTCTTCCTATATATTTTATGTCATGTACATAAGAACATTACAGTATATAGTTTTCTACATATATGATATGTATAATCCAGTGGTTCTCAAAATATGTCCTTAGCCTACTAGCTAACATCAGTATCGCCTGAGAACTAGTTAGAAATGCAAATTCTTAAGGCCTATCCCAGGCACACTGAATTAGAAACTCTGGAGTGGGGCTTAGCAGTCTGTGTTTTAACACCCTCCAGGTGATTCTGGTGCATGGGTCAAGTTTGAAAATTACTGGTATAAACTATTTACAATAAGATCTAAAAAGCCGTTTTTTCCCCTACTCATATAGTTATACTTTGTTCTCTTAGTAAATTCAGCTTGATCTGGTTATTCATAATCCTTTATTGGCAATGATAACGTATTCTCCATACTGCTTATAGTATATTTTATGTATATATACAATTAGTCTAGTTATTGATAATTCAGTTAACTTAGTTGGGCATATTCCTACCACTTACTAAAAAGTTTACATTAAGTGACTGATTTAAAGATATAGGTGCAATGTTTTATATTTCTTTTAATTGTTATGACATTTAAGTAGCTAATATAATTGACAGGTGCTAAATTATTCTGTTTATGCATAAAATGGGTACATTGTGGGCAGTGATAATACAAGCTTTTTTTTCATTGCCTCTTATTTTACCAGCAGACAACAATTTTGGTGTGGCTAGGCCAACTCTCAGAACAAATTTGTCATTCCTATATTTATATTTGTATCTGAGATATTAAACAAGATGGCTGGCCAGATCAACAAAGCACCTTATTTAATTTCTTTCATGAATACATGAAACTTCTTTAAAAGTAGCTTGCTTAGTATGAGAACTGCTGCAGTAGAGTTATAGCTATCCTTGGAATTTATACTTCAGACAACGATTTACTAAAATCTTAAGACAGTAATGCGTTATATAATTTGGGCATTTCTCCCTTGTCAATGTATGCACCATGCTAAATATAAACTAACCACCATAAGTCAAGTGATTTATTCATTCATTTTCATCTTCCTGTGTAATTTAATACCTCTGTAATTGTTCTACTCTTCCTCCCGCTGTTTACAAATCAATTAACTCATGAAAAAAAAATGCACATTTCAAAATAAAACTAATTATATACTCTATAAAAATCACCACTGCTTAATACTAGCAGTGGAAATGTAAGTGGCTTACTCTACAAACTATGGTGCTGGCAAATACATAGGCAAACTGTTGGGAGATGCTCTAGCTACATTCCTCCTTTCTTGTTCCCTTTCCTCTCTCTCCCCCACTTGATTGCATAATAGTATTCTGTACCCAAAACACTCTACCATAATTCTGTTTGACTTTAACTTGTAATATCTCTTTTAAAAGCCCATATTTAAGTCTCATATCACCCCTGCTCTTTTTTTCCTCAGAAGTAATTTGCCTGATTTGAATAGCTCATGGGAATCACTTGTTATTTTAGCTAATGAACCTCAGGACAGCACACACACACATACACCTCCCCCCCCCCCCCATCTCAGATGTTTGAAAATGGGATTGGAATCAGACTAATGTGTCCAGTAAAGAGCTGTCCACTGAAGTGATTATGACTTTAGGGACTACAAACTGATTCCAATGACATTTAGCTAATTCTTTTCATCTAATGAATGTATCTTCTCACCTTGTTCTCTTATTTCTAATTGATAAGCTCCAAGTAGTTGCTAATTTTTTGACAACTTTACTTCGTCTTTTAAATAAATATATTACAAGTATTTCATTAACCTATTCTCAAGTGGTTTAGCTACCATTCTGCCATTTAAATTTTATTTGCTTGAGCACACTGATCAACCACTGAACTGCCTTCTTCCATTGTCCTACAATGACTATTTTTGTGTATGTGGCTTTCATAGTTGGGGTTGCAGAGCACTGACACCAGATATTTTCAGTTTGTTCTCTGGGGGAATTTTATTTGCATCTATGTTTCTAGCTATCTGTGATAACTTGTTAAATATTAAAAAGATATTTTGCTTCTATTGAACATTTGTATACTCGCAACTATATTTCTGTAAACAGCTGCAGTCAAAATAAAAAAATTGAAAGTTTTCATTTTGCAGTGGGTAACTGTCTTTTTTCCCTCAAACTTTGTGGATGAATTTGTATCCATAAATGTCATTTTTGAGCAGCAGAATGCCATTTTGCTGAAATTATAAAATCATTAGGAAAAGGTATGAAATATAGAAATATTTTCAAGTAGTTATTTTGTGCCTGTTAGTGTACAAAGTACTTAGTGTGATCAATTTTTTGTTTGTTTTACCGAGTTTAAATGTTTCATGCTTATTAGTAAAATAGAACATACATGTAGCAAATCATGTAGCATGGAGGTGCTTTTGATGAGCATTAAGTCTCCCTAGCCCTCAGTCCCACATCCAAAGGCAATCTCTTTTTATTCTATTGGCAGTTATTTCCACATGTATAAATTAGTGTTTACTAGAATGTAACATATAACATCATATCACTCAAAATGATTTCAGGTGATACATGGAAAACATTTTTTTTAAACATAGTATATGTTTTAATGTACATTAGAAAAAATATGTGTACACCTACTAGACTATAGGGAGATATGAATCAAGTTAAAGAACAATATTAAGACTTGGTCGGTGTGACGCAATTGGTTGAGCACAGTTCCATGTACCTAGAAGTTGTGCATGACAGTTCAATTCTCAGTCATGGCACATGGCCAGGTTGCAGACTTGATCCCCAGTAGGGGGTGTGCAGGAGGCAGCCAATTGATGTTTCCCTTCCTTTCAAATCAATAAAAACTTATTTTTAAAAAAACGTATTAAACAGCCAGGCTGGCATGGCTCAATGGTTGAGCTCTGACCTATGAACCAGGAGGTCACGGTTCGATTCCTGGTCAGGACACATGCCCGAGTTGCAAGCTAGATCCCACAGATTGTGCAGCTGATCCATGATTCTCTCATCACTGATGTTTCTATCTCTCCCTCTCTCTTCCTCTCTGAAATTAAAAACAACAACAACACACATTTAAAAAATATATATGTATATTAAACAAATACTAATACAGATGATACATGGATATTATGAATATGATATATAAGAAACTGATATATTAGAAGTACTACTTTAGATAGTGTGTTGATTCTGTGAGAGTGACTGCATTTTTTTTTTTTTTAAATTTTAGGGAGGAAGGGAGAGAGAAAGAGAAACATCGATTGGTTGCTTCCTGTTGCACCCTGACTGGGGATTGAACCCGCAACCTAGGTATGTGCCCTGACCAGGAATCAAACCCACAGCCTTTTTGGTTTAGAGGATGACACTCAACCAACTGAGCTACAGGGCCAGGGCAAAAGTGACTGAATTTTTAACATACCCAAATGTATCTAAATGAGTTGTCACTTTAGGAGGATTAAATTAATTATATATTAAATAAACTACATATATATTTCAACAATGTTGCCAACATTCAAAATAAGTTTAAAAGTTGTCTTCTTCTGGCTATTGACTTTAACAGCACTGGAAAGAGAATAAACAAATTAACTTTAATAACTAAATTTCAAAAATACTTTGGCCCAGCCCTAGCCAGTTTGGCTCAGTGTATGGAGCATCGGCCTGCGGACAGAAAAGTCCCAGGTTTGATTCCAGTCAAGGGCACATGCCTGGGTTGTGGGCTCAGTCCAACGTGCAGGAGGCAGCCAATCAATGATTCCCTCTCATCATTGATGTTTGTACCTGTCTTTTCCTCTCCCTTCCTCTCTGAAATCAATAAAAAAAATATACATATATATATATTAGAAAAACAATACTTTGGTCCAGAAAAATAGCATATGTGGGCAAGAGACTGATCTGAAGATGAGACTGCAGAGGCCACCAGAAAAGCTGATGCAGACCTGGTTTATGTAATTCAAATCACAGTATCCAGAGCAAGGGAAATAATTGTCCTGCTTTACTCCAGGCTGGTAAAAGTACTGCTCTGTCATCTTGTAAGGAGCAAATTCTCAGCAGCCATATAATCAGACCTATAAGAACTGAAACAGCATTTATCCTTCTTGTGACACAACAGGAACTCTAGCAGTACAAAAGCAGCTACAGTCAACAGCAACACTAAATGGTCTTGCTCTGAGGAAGAGGTATTGATTGCTTCTCTTGCTCTCTGTTTCATGGTACCACTGTCCCTGTTTCTACTGAGGCAGTATAATGTAACTAGAGGCCTGATGCACGAAAATGGTGCAAGAGTAGGCCTTCCTTGCCCTGGCTGCCGGCACCGGCTTCCCTCTGGCACCCCAGACCCTGGCTTCCCTCCGGCCACCGGCAGGCACCCGGGACCCAGGCTTCCCTCGAAGCCCTGGCTTCATCTGGAAGGTCGCCCAGAAGGACGTCCAGTCTAATTAACATATTACACTTTTATTATTATAGATATTTTAAAGCATAGGCTCTTGAGTTTGCCTTCTTTAGGTGGAATTTTGGTTCCTATACCTATTTAACCTCTCAATTTCTCAATTTCTTATCTATAGTGTGGAAACAAAAATTGGACTCTCTTCAGAGTTTTTTCAAGAATTAAGTAAATGAATCCATGTAAAATTACTTAGTTCCTAGCACACATAAATGCCTAATAAGTGTTACCTTGTGTTAGTATTACTAGACCTGTTATTACTCCATTCTTCTGTCTCTTGTGCTCTGGATCCCATATCCTTTTGTCTTTTCAAAGACATGTCCCTTTAACTGTCCCCTTTTTCCAACGTCAAAACCTTCTCTCTCTCACAGTCGTTCTCACTGGCACATAAATTTCCCTTATCTCTTAAAATATCAAATAAAATAACTTCCTTTAACCACACACACTGTTTCCACTTCCTCTCCTTCTATTCTTGAACCCATTCTAATCAGGCTTCTATCACAACACTCTAAACTGATTCTTGTCAAAACCCCCAGTGGCCTCCACATGGCCATGTCTAAAGGTCAGTCCTCCAGCCTCTGTTACTTGGCTTATCGGCAGTATTTGGCACGCTGATCACTTCCTCCTTGAAACTCTCTCTTCACTCGGCTTTCAGGACACCGCACTCGGCTCTCCTGCTTCACTGACCTCCTGACATTGGAGAGCCCTGGGTATCACTCATCAGGTCTCTCCTCTATCATAACTCACTTCCTAGGTGACCTCATCCAGTCTCATTGCTTTATATAGTACCCACATGCTGAAGATGCTCAAATGTGGTATCCTTAGCCATAATTTCTCCCTTAACTCGAGGTTCCTATTATCCAACTGCCAGCTTGACAGCTTCACTTGGCTGTCTTAATAGATGTCTCAAATGTAACATGTCTGAAGTCAGATTTTGATACCACCCTTTCCATCCCCACTCTTGCCCGCAATACTCTTTCCAGATTCTTCCTCAGCTTAGATGGAATCTCCATTCTTCCAACTGCTTAGGCCAAAATACCATTAAAGTGTGTTGTTTTTGTTTTTATCTGACCTAAATCCAATCCATCATTAAATCCTGTTATTCCTATCTTTGAAATATATCCAGAATCCAACCACTTGTCAACATATCTATTGCTATCAACTTGGTTCCAAAACACATGTAGATTGTGACAACAGCTTCCCAAAAATTCTCCCCGCATCCATCATTACCCCTCATACCTGATTCTTCACATACCAGCCAGACTGAAACGTAAGTCAGATTATGGTACACCTCTGCTCAGAATCCTCCAGGATTTCCTAGCTTTACATTCTTACAATGCTTATACAGCCCTCTGTGATCTGTTCCAACTATGTCTGGCCCATCCTTCTCTTCCTTTCTCTGCTTTAGTAACTTCCTTTTTCGCCCTCAAACATACTAAGCATGCTCTACCTCAGGGTTTGCACTCACATCATTGCTGCCTGCAGTGCTCTTCCTTCAGATATCCATGTCTCATTCTCACTTTACCAGGAGTTGGCTTAAATGGAGCCTTATCAGAGCAGTCTTTCTTGATCACCCTGGATAAAATGGGACTCGTATCCCATCACTAACCCTCTTCTGCTTTTTCTCCCCAGCATTTACCACTTGACATA
The DNA here is from genome assembly GCF_964212035.1 of Myotis nattereri. NCBI lineage: Eukaryota > Metazoa > Chordata > Mammalia > Chiroptera > Vespertilionidae > Myotis > Myotis nattereri. Next base: position 14,805,309 of record NC_138090.1, read on the forward strand.
TTTGTTCATCTCTTGTTCTTCACTAGAATGCAAACTCCATGAGAGTAGGCAATTTGCTGCATCCCCAGTACCTAGAAGGGTGCCATGCCCATTGATTGGCTAAGACAAAATAAATTGGGCAAATCAGAATAAATACTTCCCCTTGGCATTTGTGTCCTGCATTCTGTTTTTCTTGATTTCTACACCACTCGATTATTTCCTGGATCTCTTTAAATGTGTGTCATTCAGTAGGAAGCAGCCCTATTAGGCAAATTCGCAAGACATGTCACCTTACAAGCTCTGACCCTAATTTAATACTGAATTCTCTCACCTCATCTCCCCCAGTAGATTCCACTTTTGTCTGAATGCCTCTCTCTAACTTCACTGAAACTAGAGTGTGGGTTTGTTTTGCAGAAATGGATTTTATTTCATTTGGAACTTTTAGAAACGTACACAAAGTGAGGAGAAGGCAAAAGAAAATATTTTCACCAAGCAGAAGCACCAAGCCATCTGTCATTGTGGATATTGTAAAAGGAAAAAATACCCAGTGATCTGGCAACTGATGTTCTCTGGTGCCTGACACCATCATTTCTGTGGCAGGTATGAAGCTAGACCCAGTTTCAGGCCACCTTGCTTTGCATCATTTGTTGTTTTCTTCCCATACACCACAAGAGGGCAGTCTTTCATCATACTCTACTTGAATTATACCAACTCTGTGGCGCTGCACTTAAGAATTTCAAAGTGAAATTAGAATATTGTGCCAAAATTATTCCCCAAAATAAAATGAAACACAGGCTTACAATTTTATCCCAAAAGTCCTGTGACCAGAATACATCCTTAAATGGAAAGTCATCAGTTTAGCAATTATACAGGAAAAAACTTCCCATGTGATTTTATAGATCACATATACAGCAGTGTTTGTGGAAGTATTTTTTTAAGAATTGGGGCACTGTTTCCTTTTTTGAATTCATTTATTGTGGCAAATTGTAGTACACAGATGTGTTTTATCTTTGCAGACGGTAAAGGAGACTTTTATTAGCTTTTCATTTCAAGATATCTGTGTGTACTGTATACAAACAACAGAAGTTAAAGGAAGAGTAACACTCAGATTAGGCATCCCAGTCACTATGTAGTAATTAAAACCAATGTATATCACAAACAAGTCCCTTAGGTCTGACAGATTCAGTCATTGCTTTCTCTGGGCAATTCCCTTTTGCTGCAAACCACAGAGAGATAATTAAAAGAAAAATAGATCATTGAAGAGTTAGATGTTTTATAGCCAGATTTAACCCTAAAAATATGTCCCTAAGAGAAGGATTAAGTTGTACACAGGACCTTAAGGAATATTTTCTAGCACCTTTCTACACCTTTCACTGCTTTATATTTTAAATGGCTTCTTCACCCTAATCAGATTTTGCCATGATAGCAATTGTAAAAATCAGTTATGTTTAAAAAAAAACTATTGAAAAATGTATGAATAGTCTAATCTCTCTTATATTCATTCCTCGTGGAAAAAGAAAGGCACAAATCTTAAAAACTAAAGGAAGCCTAAAGAAGAAACCTAGACTTGGCTACATTTTAGAAGAAAATCAAGCCTTGTGAGTCTTATTCTCTGGCTTTGATCTGGTTGTCAGTCGGAATGGACTTGCCCAAGTGATGGCCCACAGAAAGGCCAAACTTCTTAGCTTTCTGCTCTTCCTGGACCTCCTTTTTCATTAAGAATCCTGCCTGAAAGTTTAGGTCAAAGAAACTACTTGGAACAAAATATAGTGGAGTCTCATCCCAGATATTCTCCAGGCGTTTCTTCCATCCTTCCAGGACCTGAAGTCGGGCATCCGCGGGAATGTGCCCAATGCTGTATGTCAGTTGAGGTTCTAAGACCTGGAAGCCACAGAAATGCAGAGTGCCACTCTGGGAATACACAAAGTACAAAGGTGAGTCACTACAAACCCCGAACAGTTTGTACCATATACAAACCACAAAGGTTTATCTGGGCTTTCCAATAAGACACTGACATGGAGGCGGAGGCACCCTGCAGAAGCAGTTCAGGACTGTATTCTCTCACCTTCTGCTCCCAGACCTAGCTGCCTGTTATCTATTTTAGCCTATTCAGCTGTGCTTTTCTTGATATAAATAAAACCTTGAACCTGTGCCAGCCTAGAATCTTCTGCCAGAACTGTCGGAAATTCTGTTCCATAAGGGAGAGTTGCAGCTGCTTGGTAGCCGCTCCCTTGCCTGCTGTTCCCTGCCTCTCCATAGAACTAGATGAATCTTAACAAACAGTGCTTATCATCCATTCTCCAATAGTCATATTAATTCTCCAATACTATAGGTGGCCACCTCATTTGCTCTTCTCCCCACCCCTCTTCCTTAGAAGAGGTTATCCTGAGCCCAGTGACCACCAAAAAGCATACTTCAGACTTCAGTTTTATTCACTAAACTAAAGCATTTCTTAAATTGGGGTGGAGGGCACTCTAATAGTCTGTGAGACTATTCTTGGAGAAGGATAGGAAGATTGGAGAGATGTCAGTCACCGGGAGAGAATCAGACCATGTGGCTGCACTAGTGCTCGGTTAGGAGAGTGGTATGTGGACACGTGCACATGGGTTATTCTGTAAGCACAGGGGCCTGGGAAGACAGGTAAGTCTTAAAAGAAAGCTCCCTGTAGTTGTGAATCATTACTATGCTTTCACCTCAGGTCTGTTTTCAGTTGTTATCTTGAGGATCTGGACCCCATAGAAAGCTCAATTAGGTAATCCCCCTGAAGGTTCACTGAAAATGAGGTACCTGAATTGGCCAGAGAATGATGTTCATGTCCCCGTGGACTCCCTGCAGAGAGTACATGGAGTCGCTGCCACCAGTGGTGATGGACAGCACTGCCTTCTTATTCTGTGAAAGAAAAGACATCACCCTGAGCATCTCCTTGGTGACAGGAAGCTAATGAAACAGCCCCAGGGAGAACACAAACATCCACCCATCTGCTGTTGATGTTACTCCTCTGAGCCACTCAGTATGACTCTGCAGAAGTACCTGCCTGGAAGGCGGTACCACAGACAGACAGACAGACATGTGAGCAGGGGCAAGCCAAGGATTCCATACTCCTGGGTGTGGCAAATCCGGGGAGATTGTCATGTAAATGCAAAACCAGTGTTGACTGCTGGTGCCTAGGAGTTATTTGTTTACTGTTTTATTCTGTCTCCCTACAGTGCTAGGCATAGATCTAGGCATGTAATCTAGAAGGTCAAATATACTTTCTTATATAGTAGTTGGGTCTCTGAAAAATGAAGAGACACTATTTATTTTTACTATGGAATGTTTCAAACATAAAGAAAATAGTACAATTGACCCTTGAACAATGTAGGGGTTAGGGGTACTTCCCCCCACACAGTCAAAAATCTACATATTACTTTTGACTGACCAAAAATGTAACTGCTAATAGCCTCCTGTTGACTGGAAACTTTACCAATGAGAACAGTGGTTAAACATATTTTGTATGTCATATGTATTTATTCTTAAAGTTAAGCTAGAGAAAAGAAAATGTTATTAAGAAAACATAAGGAAGAGAAAATACATTTACAGTACTTATTGGGGAAAAAATCCCCATATAAGTGGACCTGTGCAGTTCAAACCTGTGTTGTTCAAGGGTCAACCGTATAATGATGCATCTACCACCCAGCTTCAACCCTTGGCAGATTGCCATTCTAGTTTTATCTAATCCCCTTACCTCTCTTTTCCCTGGGGTATTTTAAAACAAATCCTAAACATCATGTCAAAATGTCTGTTAAAACTTAATTATGCATCTCTTCCAAAGGGACCTGGAGCCGGACCGTAGTATCTAATTTTACTCAAAACTCTGCCTCAGGCCGAATCTCCCCAGCACCCAGCTGTTAGAAAAAGCAGAACCATCCACCTACCCGAAAAGGTCCCTTGTCATACATGGCAGCGTACGTGTAAGCAAACTCTCCGATGAGGACTCGCTCAAACCAGCCTTTCAGGATGGCAGGCACTCCAAACCACTGCAGTGGGAACTGTGGAGGAAACGACAGAGAGGCCAGGTCGGGGAGGCACCAGCACAGAAGAAGGCTCAGGGTCCTCACTGAGGGCGAACCTTTCTTCAGGCCCCACATCGTTCCTTCTGGAGGAGACAGTGCATTTAGAGACAAGAATCATCTCTCGTCAGTCAGCCTGACACTCCTGTTTCTACCTAAAGGTAAAAATGTTGGGTAGGTCTGAAGAAGGCCACATGCAAATGTTTGTTTCTCTGAAATCATGTTTGGCAATGCAGTTTAGACAGCAAGGACTGCAGACCAGTGTGTGATACCTAAATCAGTATTTACTCAGGTGCTTGTCTTAAAGTTTTGGTATCAAAAATATGAAGCAGCCCTAGCTGGTTTGGCTCAGTGGATAGAGCGTCGGCCTGTGGACTAAAGGGTCCCAGGTTCGATTCCAGCCAAGGACACATGCCTGGGTTGCAGGCTCGACAGCCCCCCTCCCCCCGCCCAATAGGGGGCATGCAGGAGGCAGCCGATCAATGATTCTCTCTCATCATTGATGTTTCTGTCTCCCTGTCCCTCTCCCTTCCTCTCTGAAATCAATAAAAGTATTAAAAAAAATATATATGAAGCATGTACCTTGTGCTCACAAATGTAAAATCCTATCAGTTAGAATAAACAGAACCACTCAGATTTGCAAACGAATGATCAGTGTGACTAAGGTTTATCAGGGAATTCCCATGAGAAAGTCTTGTTGGGACTTTGGTCCTGATAAAAGCAGAGCAAGAACTATTCTCAGTATTTCTTCTCCTTGACTCATGATTTAAAGGCAATGGCAATGGAACAAGCCCAGACAGAAAAAATCTAGGACACGGAAGGAATTTGTAGGAATTGATAGCTCTCTCTTTGAAGGATTGCTGACCTACAGAAAAGGGGGTAAGGAAATAGAGTTTTAGAACAGAAAGAACACTGGATTGAAAGTGAGTTGTGTTCTCACCCTGAATCTGTCACTAACTTGATGCCTGACCTTTGCCACACAAACCCCAGACCACCTTTAAATTTCATTTGCTGCATCTATAAAAGGTGGGGCTTGAATGATCTCTAGCAGCATTTCCTATTACATTTATGACTCTCCCACTGACAGGGAGCAGATCTGCAGCTTTTAGGAAGAACGGATAGGTAGGGTGTGTAGGCAAGTAGATTAGCTTCCCTTGGATGTGCTGCAGTCAGAGTTGAAAATAGACGTGGTTGGTTGCCGAAACGGGTTTGGCTCAGTGGATAGAGCGTTGGCCTGCGGACTGAAAGGTCCCAGGTTTGATTCCGGTCAAGGGCATGTACCTTGGTTGTGGGCACATCCCCAGTGGGAGATGTGCAGGAGGCAGCTGATAGATGTTTCTCTCTCATCAATGTTTCTAACTCTCTATCTCTCTCCCTTTCTCTCTGTAAAAAATCAATAAAATATATTTAAAAAAGAAAAGAAAAAGAGAATAGACGTAGTTGGCTTGCAGGGCTTTAAGAGTTGACTCTCCCTCAAGTTGTTTTTGGAGAAGTGAGTAAACAGAGCAGGGGACTAGCCCTTGGCACCTTGATATGAATTAAAGCACTCCTTCCCAGGACACGTCACTCCCACATTGAAAGACTCCTATAGAGCACACTGATTTTTCCAGAACTAGACTTTTCCTGTCATATGTTGGGAAACTGTTAAAATAAATATACAAATCTGCAGTGCTTACATTGCCCTTTAGTATGTTGCTATGTTGCAGTGACAACTTGCACAGTTGTACTGACAGGATAGTAAGGAAAACATATGCGTTGAATAGAAGCTAAATTAAAAGACCACCAAAGTCCTTTCCAATTCTGAAATATAGTGATTCTGAGATGCGGGATTGAAAGCCTCTCCTGCTGCTGCCTTGGCTGTACTAGGATAAGACAGACACAGTAGACAACCTGGACCAAGAAGGCATCCTTTGTGGCTAATGGCTTGTGGCTTTGATTCATGGCAACAGGCCTTGGGTAGAATAAGACTGCAAAGGTAGGATTCTTTGCAGATGACTGAATAATTGCAAAAACCACAGCCAATATCACCCTTCTTATGATGTTTTCACTGTCATATACATTCCATGTTCAAGATCAAGAAGCTAATTGGAATTGATAGAAACAAAGTCATTGAGTACAATCTGGTATTTTCAAAAAAAATATGGCTTACGAGAGGCATAATACATTTCCAGTACTGACTGCTAAATGGTGAGGTGGCTTCCAGAAGAAAGCCCATGGTTTACTGGTGAAACACAGTAAGCAGGACGATACGTATCAGCTGGTATCACTCCACAAACTGGCCAGATGCTAACAGAGAGGGAATGCAGACTTCACTGAGAGATCCCATGAAGAATCACTAATTGGTTTATTGCAGCATTATTTACAACAGCCAAGACATGAAAGGAACCTAAGTGTCCATCAATAGACAAGTGGATAAAGAAGATATGGTACATATACACAATGGAATATTACTCGGCCGTAAAGAAGAATGAAGTCTTACCATTTGCAACAGCATGGGTTGACCTAGAGGGTATTATGCTAAGTGAAATAAGACAGACAAAGACAAATACCATGTGATTTCACTTATATGTGAGATCTAAAGAACAAAATTTATGAAAAAATAAAATAGGCTCATAGTTACAGAGAACAGACTGATGGTTGCCAGAGGGGAGGAGGTGAGGGAGCTGGGTGAAAAAGTGAAGGGATTAAGAAGTACCTATTGGCAGTTACAAAATAGTCATGGGGATGTAAAGTACCACATAATAAATATAGTTAATAATCTTGTAATACTAAGTATGGTCCCAGGTGGGTACTAAACTTATGGGGGGAATCACTTCATAAGTTATATGTCTAACCACTATATTGTATGCCTGAAACTGATATAATATTGAATGTCAACTGGAATGGAAAAATTTTAAAAATCACTAATTGAAAAAAAGATTAAGACTGACACGTCATCTTCAAAATTGCATTCATATTTTCAGAGTAACACAGCCCAATTCACAGCATCTATAAATCTGTGTAATGCTGTACATTTTATCTATAAATCTGTGTAATGCTGTACATTTGAAGTAATGACTTTTTTTTTTTTTTTTTTTTTACAGAGAATGCAGTAAAGGGGGTAAGTGACTTTTCTAAGATCACATGGCTAATTAGAAGTCGGGTCTAGGACAATAAGAATTCAAGTGTCCCACTCTGGCCAGTGTGGCTCCGTTGGTTGGAGCCTTGTCCCATGCCCCGAAAGGGTTGTGGGTTTGATTCCCAGTCTGGACACATACCCAGGTTACGGGTTCAATCCCTGGGCAGGGAGGGTACAGGAGGCAACTGATCAGTATTTTTCTCTTTCTCCCTTCCTCCTCTTCCCCCTTCCTCTCTCTCAAATTTATAAAAACATATCCTCAGGTGAGGATTTAAAAGAAAGAATTCAAGTGTCCCTACACCCTTCTGATGTCCTACCACACCTGAAAAATCACAAGGTCTGCAGCTTCCAGCTTCTTTTGTTCAGCCACAATATCTGGGCTCAGACGGCCTTCTTTATAAGCCAGAACAGACTCGGCAGGATACTTAAAGTTCTCAGGGTCCTTCAGTTTACCTGCAGGGAGGAAAGGGGAGGGGGGATGAAGCCTTGGGGCCAAGGTGGGACCAGAGAACCCATAGGCAAGAAGTTCCACAAAGACCTAACTAAAGGGGGAGCGGCTCCTACCTGTAATGTCCTTTCTGGAGATGACGGGATTGAAGTTCATGGCATACAGGTCTGACACAGTGACCCCCCATCCTTTCCTCTTCAGAGCCTCTACAGCCGCTTCCTTCATGGCATAGTTGAAGGATGTCCTCTCTGCGTGAGCCAGTACGATCAATGCTTTTCTGCCTATTTTGACACACCCAAAGCATATGGTAAAAAATAAGTTACCAGCCTATCAGATTGGCAAAACAACTTAGGACAAGCAACATCGAGGGCTATCAAGATTGCAGGAAGACTGGCACATTGCCAGCGGGAATGTCAACGGCCTCAGCCTTTAAGGAAGTTATTAGGCTGAAGCTCTTAAAATTTTAAAGGCACGTAAACCTTTGATCTAGCCGTCCAACTTCAAGGAATCTGTTCCCCAGACTGAAAGCATCAGGACACAGGAACAAGGATGTGTACTGTACCATTCTTTCCATTGGCAAAAATCAGAAATAACCCTATTGTCTATTTTGGGGGGAGCATTTAAATAGATTATGGTACATACATACTACAGAATATTATGCTGTTAACCAGAATGAGCCCTAGCTGGTTTGGCTCAGTGGATAGAGCATCAGCCTGCAGACTGAAGGGTCCCGGGTTCGATTCCAGTCAAGGGCACATGCCCAGGTTTCAGGCTTGATCCCCAGTAGGGGGCATGCAGGAGGCAGCCAATCAATGATTCTCATCATTGATGTTCTCTCTCTCTCCTTTCCTCTCTGAAATCAAAAATATATTTTAAAAAATAAAGAATTAGTTAACAATATATACAGGGTCCCAGAAAGATATCCAGGATATATTAACTGATAAAATGAAGTGAATGTGAATCCATTTTTATTAAAACACACACACACACACAAAACTACATATAGGTTGTCCCCCCAAAATGTAACATGCTTTAACAACTGACACCTGTTAAGTGGAAATGAAATATCTATATATATAAAACCCTAATATGCAAATAGACCAAACGATGGAACTGAACAACTGGACAACCGGTCACTATGACATGCGTTGACAACCAGGGGGCGTGCACGGAACATGGCAGGTGTCGGCAGCAGGTGGAAGAGCACAGAACATGGCTGGCATCAGCCGCGGCGGGATGGTGGAGCAGGTGAGCAGGGATGCCAGACACAGCAGGGCGCCAATAGCTGTCATCGGGGTGAGCCTCTGGTGGTTACTGAAAATTCTTTGCTCCCACGTGTGCCGTGGTCCTGCCGGGTGCTTGCACTTGTTGCTGGCGCTGGCCCCGCTTGCATTTGCTATCGGCACCCGAGCCACCACTCACACCCGCTGCCAGCGCCGACCTCACTTGCACCCACTGCCAGCAGTGCCGGTCCCCTGATCACTCAGCACCGTCAGCAGGTGCAAATGGTGGCTGCAGCCCGGATTGTCCCCGAGGGCTTCACCTCCCCCTGCTCCTGAGGGGTGATCAGGGCAGCAGATGCAGCTCACACCCGCTGAGGGTGCAGAGCGATTGGGGCCGGCACCAGCAGTGCATGGGAGCGGCGGCAGGAGCGGGGCTGCTAGCAGACAGGTGACAGGGGTAGGGGGGGTGGGGAGGAAGTAGGGGGCCTGCAGCGGGAGGGGGAGGGGCCAGGCGGGGGTACGGAGGATGGGCTGAGACCCTCCCCTGTGCCCACCTCAGCATCGCAGCCCACGGTTCCTTTCAAGGTGCACAAATTCGTGCACTGGGCCCCTAGTATTTTAATAAACACTGCCTTTATAGTTATCCAAAGTGCGTGTATACATCTTTGGAGACACCCTGTACATGCAGGTAGATTTGCACTATATTGGTATGAGGGGAAAAAGATATGGAATGATCATACGAAACTATTAATAGTTTTCTTAGATAAGTAAGAGATGACAAAGGGGTTGAGAGGAAAGAGGAACTTTTTCTTGGCCACGTGTGTACTAGTGAAGTTGTTAGAATAAGCATGCTTTACTTTTGCAATAACAGCAGGTAACGGCTGCTTATTTTGTGCTGGGCACTGCTCTAAGTGCTTTGCACTCTTTTTTTTCAATTGTCACGGTAACCCTCAAAGGAAGATACAATTAGTATCCCCATATTATGGATGAGAAATCTGATGCATACAGAAAAGTAAAGCAAATTATTACCCAAATTTACATAGTACGTGGGGAAGCTGGAATACTTTAGAAGTGTAGAGACATAAATAAATCCATGCTACAATGTGGAGGGAGAGGGGAGGAGTGCCCGGGACAGGGAGTTCACCACCTCTGTTTCTCCTAATCATTGGCACCACTGTCTCATACCTTGCTAATGCTTAAAAGGGGCGACCGTGGGTGGAGCTCAGAGAGAAAGCACCTGCAACTGTTTTTGTCTTGTTTGAAGAAAATGAACTAGAAAAAGCACATTTAAGCCTTCAGCTCTCTACCTGCTTTCATCATGAACCACACCTGGCATAGGCAGCACCTATGAGGTTAAATTCAGCCAGGTGTGCGCTTCAGGCCTCTGAACGCCAAAAAAGAAGGTCTCCAAGCTTGGTCCTGGCATTTCCGACTCTATAAACTCTGATTTGGTGGGATATCAGTTTGATGAGGATTTAAATGCTATGAAAGTGATTTACCTGCTTTGGAAGGCCTGGGGAAATGGAAAGAAATTTCTGAAGCTGCCTCCACAAATTTCCACCGCCTTCCTTACCAACTCTTGGACTGAGCACTCCTGGAGAAAGGTGAGTACCTTCAGCGCTTACTCGCCTTTTCTTTGCGATCTACCTTTGCGTTAGTAACGTGTTTGCTGAACGCTGCTTTGCTAGTTTTTATTCCCTTGGCTTGTTATTGATATACACATTATTTACTTCTTATCAATATTAACTAGCATTTCCTAAGTAGCAAAACATGAAGTTGTTTCCCAGAAAATGAGAAAGTCAGGAGATAGCCTTGATTTAGCTATAGGCATGCCTATTACCATAAAACAAACCAAGAAAAGGCACAAACAGGAAGGATATAGTTGTAAGAAATACAACTGCCCTGGTTGGGTAGCTCATTTAGAGTGTCATCCCCATATGCCAAACTTGAATCCTGGTCAGGGCACATACAAGAACCAACCAGTGAATGCATAAATAAGTGGAACAGATCTATGTTCTCTCTCTCTCTAAAATAAAGTAAAAAGAAAAAAAGAATTCACCCAGAGAGAAGTGATAAAACACATAGACAAAGAGCCAATTTGCCTGATAGGAGAAGCAAGGGACAAAGTTCCACTGGGAAGCCGTCCGCTTTAGGGCTGGCCGAGTAGGAAAGGCTTCAGAAGGGTCTGCTGTTGGAACAGAGTCTTGAGGGACAAATTAGATTTTCAACGCCTGTAGTTTCAGATCCATTTCTGCTGGTCTGCAGGCCATTCTGCTGCAGGAGCGGCCACATCTAACACCGCTGAGGACACCTTGGTGCTGCATCTCCCTGCTCTGGTTCATTCGCAGACCTCGTAGGGAGGTCGTCTTCCCTAAACGCCCACCCGGTTTACCGGGGTGGGTGGGAGAGAAATAGGAGCCCCCCTCGCCCCCGATGCTGGTCAGGGCTCATCCAGGACCCTAAGGCCTTCACTTCGCCAGTTTTGAGCCCAGAGAGAACTCAGGGCCGAGCCCCTCCAACCTCCAGCCGAGGAACGGGGCGGGCGCCGCGGGGTACTCACCAGTCATGGCTCCGGCGGTGCGCTGAGTGGCGGGGCTGGTGGTGGCGGGCTGGTGGCTGGGGTAAGGTCTTAGGAGGCTTGTGGGTGCTGCCAGCCGAGCCGAGGCTGCTTTATATCTGGCCTGGCCCAACCCGGGCCACACGAGCCAAGTACCCAGCAAAGGCGGGGCCGGCCACCGGGGCCCTGGGATGCAGGGCGGAGCTCGCGGAGGCTGCGGTTCCAGGAAGGAAAGGGGAGACGGGCCTGGACGGGGGACCTCGGGACCTGGAAGAAGGGTCCCCTGGGGGTCTCCTGGGAGGGAGTGGGAGGTGTGCCCATCTGGCCACAGCCCTGCAGCCGCCTTGGGACCCAAGGAGGCTGTTCCTGGTGGCGTCCGGGCTCAGTGGGCGCGCCATTTGGCCTTCTCTCTGCGCGGAGGGAATCTGCCCCCGTGCTCAGGGTGGGGCGTCAAAAGGGAGGTGCGCGCGACCGCGGCCCTTTGGTTTTAGATTTGCTGAATCACTGTGACTTGGGGTTTGGGTATTGAGGGCAAAGGCGTACAAATCTGAGACTGACCGGGATGCTTGCTGCGGAGAAAGCGTTTTCTTCCTTTGCGAGGTCCGGATGCGGCACTTGGAACTGTGTGTGCCCGCGCCAGTCCCTCCCCCTCATAATTGGGGAACTAATGCCCCCCCCCCTCCCAGGAGCTAGTCCAAGGCTGGCGGGGGGTGAGAGCAGTCGCAGTGAAGCATTGAAAGGTTCGCACAACAGTCCAGTTTAGTGGCTTTTGTGTAACTGAACAGAACAGAGTGAAAAGTTGTATCTGCAAAATTCAAATTATAGTAGGGCCTTCACCCTCCAGAACAGAGAGGAAATATATTGTCTCAAGGTGAAGGGAAAAGAAATAGAACTTTAAGGTGTAGCCGTCCGAAAAATTACCAATGATAAGAAATTTCAGCGGGGATGGAGGTGGGGAGTGCGCAAGGTCCTTAGGGAGAGGTACCCGGGGGCAAAAGTTAAGGGAGTGTCAGAAAACTCAGAAATCAGAATAAAGAATCCTTGTAATGTTTTCCAAAAAATGTAATGTTTTTCAAAACCAATTTGCTGGAAAAAGTCATGCTGGACAAAATATACGAATGTTAAAAAGGCAGGATTAGGTAATAGTGCCAAGTCATGTTGACTCTAAAGCAGCCGTGGGCAAACTGCAGGCCGGATGCGGCCCGTTTGAAATGAATAAAACTAAAAAAAAAAAGACCGTACCCTTTTATGTAATGATGTTTACTTTGAATTTATATTAGTTCACACAAACACGCCATCCATGCTTTTGTTCCGGCCCTCCGGTCCAGTTTAAGAACCCATTGTGGCCCTCGAGTCAAAAAGTTTGCCCACCCCTGCTCTAAAGCAAAAGGAGAAATCAGTTTATTTGATTCTTTTTTTTTTTTTTAAATATATTTTATTGATTTTTTACAGAGAGGAAGGGAGAGAGATAGAGAGCTAGAAACATCGATGAGAGAGAAACATCGATCAGCTGCCTCCTGCACATCTCCCACTGGGGATGTGCCCGCAACCCAGGCACATGCCCCCGACCGGAATCGAACCCGGGACCCTCCAGTCCGCAAGCCGACGCTCTATCCACTGAGCCAAACCGGTTTTGGCTATTTGATTCTTTATGTTGTTAAAAACTGAGTAAATTTTAAAGATCTTATTGGCTTTACACAACAATTTATGCATCAGTCAACATCCAGGCTGGCAGATGTAAAGGAGTTCACAGGAGCTGTACACAACGCAAGACTTTTTTAGTCAGAAGGGAACGGTAACAAGGAAGTTAGATGAGGCAAAACCGCCATCTGGTTATTACAAAGTTAGCTTCCTTTGGCAGGGGTCTACCAGGCAGATTGCATAACCAGTGCGGGTCATGCAACTCGATTGACAGGCTTAAGAGTTTAAGATTCCATTTCTGGGAAAGTCTAAACTCTCATTAAGCCTGGATTTGGTGATGTGACGCGCAGCGTAAGTGATTCTAGTTTGGGCCTGTGGTCTTGTTTTTAACAATTCCACCCTTTTTATGAGACTCTTGGCCTGAGAGATGTGATAAAAAATGGAAGCCTTTAGCGCTACATCCAGCAGATGCTCTGGAATTCTCTAAGTCTGGTATGTACAGGTGTGGCATTTACAGGTCACAATATGGGGCTCACATTCTCCAAGTCATTCTCTTTGATCCTTTTCTGACGTTCTAGTCTTAGGGAGATCACTTGCTTGGTGGTTAGTGGCTACACATGTATATTTAAAACTTGAGAGAATACAGCACACCAAGGAACTAGTATGATTATTACAAGCGGGTAATGCATTGTCCGTGTCTGCAATGCCCTTTGGAGCTATGGTTCTCGAGACTCAAAGCAACCGAAATTAAATAAGTCACAGACTCCATTGTAGGAGTCACTGTTTTAACACCACCGTGCTTATGCAGTGATCTTCTGTAGTTCAGTCTCAACCTCCCAGGAAGCGTCCGTCCAAGGGCAGCAAGTGATGTTGGCCATTGCTCCGCTAACAGATAAGCAGAGGCTGTCAAGAACAACTTTGGCCGAAACCGGTTTGGCTCAGTGGATAGAGCGTCGGCCTGCGGACTGAAGGGTCCCGGGTTCGATTCCGGTCGGGGGCATGTATCTGGGTTGCGCGCATATCCCCAGTGGGGGATGTGCAGGAGGCAGCTGGTCGATGTTTCTCTCTCATTGATGTTTCTAACTCTCTATCTCTCTCCCTTCCTCTCTGTAAAAAATCAATAAAATATATTTAAAAAAAAAAAAAGAAAAAAGAACAACTTTGGCCACAGAGTCTAGGGATTTTGTGGGGCAGCTACTGCTTCAGCAGCAGATTCTGCAATATTTTCTTCTTCTTTTTTTTAACGTATTTTTAAAATCATTTTTTTTTATTTTTCAATTACAGTTGACAGCAATATTTTCAAGAGTTTAGGAACAGGCTCCTGATGATAGCCTCATTTGCACTTACTCTTAGCAAGGGATCTGCCAAAGGAAGTGACTTGAATTACGGATGTCTCCTGGTTATTCCCATTGATCGGTCACCTCCTGCACAGCCCACACTGGGGATCGAGCCAGCAACCTGGGCATGTGCCCTGACTGGGAATCCAATCGCAACCTCCTGGTTCATTGGTCGACGCTCAACCACTGAGCAAAAAAGATATGTTTTTATTGATTTTAGAGAGGAAGGGAGAGGGAGAGAGAAAAGTAAACATTAATTGGTTGCCTCCTGTACATACCCTGACTAGGGATTGAACCCACAACCTGGGCATATACCCTGACCAGTCCTCCCCACCTCCCTCCGCCCCCACCACAACCCCTCCACCCCCATCCATGCAGGGGACAATGCTCAACCAACTGAGCCACACGTGCCCAGGCTCCTCACCAACACTCTTTATTGTCTGTCTTATTTATTGTGGCCATCCTGTGTGTGTGAAGTGGTATCTCATCGTTGTTTTGAGTTGCATTTCCTTCATGACTATTCACGCTGAACATCTTTTCATGTGATTGTTGACCGTTTATCTATTTCTTTGGAGAAATATTTATTCAAATCCTTTGCACATTTTAAAATTGGATTATTTGTCTTTTTATTGGGTTGTAAGAGTTCTTTGTAGAAGTTCCTTATCAGATATATAGTTTACAAATATTTTCTCCCATTCCTTGGGTTGTCTTTTCACTTTCTCAATGGTGCCTTTGGAATCATATACATTTTAAATTTTTGTGGAGTCTAACTTACCTAACGTAAGGTCATGAAGATATATACACACACACACACATATATATATATACATATACACATACATACACATACACACATATATATATATATACATATATATACATACATATATATATATATATATATATAATTTCTTTTAAGAGTTTTATAGTGTTAGCTCTTATATCTAGGTTTTTGATCCACTTTGAAGTAGTTTTTGAGTATGATGTGAGGTAAGGAATAAAATTATTTTACACCAAGCCCTAACCGGTTTAGCTCAGCAGATAAGAGCGTCGGCCTGCGGACTCAAGGGTCCCAGGTTCGATTCCGGTCAAGGGCATGTACCATCCCCAGTGGGGAGTGTGCAGGAGGCAGCTGATCGATGTTTCTCTCTCATCGATGTTTCTAACTCTCTATCCTTCTCCCTTCCTCTCTGTAAAAATCAATAAAATATATTTTTTAAAAAATTAAAAAAAAATTATTTTACACCAAGTAATTATGTGACTTGTCATGGCTACATCGCTAGTCAATGGTGTACTCCAGAGCCAGCTCCCAGTTGTTACTTGCTATCAGAATTCTTGAGTCTAGCTCCAGGTCAACTGCTAATAATCTCTCTGAGCCTTGGTTGCCCCAACTTTAAAAATCCGGTTTTGGAAAACAAACAAACAAACCGGTTTGGGCTGCATTGCCTTAAAGGTCCCTCCAGCTTTTTATTTGCTGTTAGTTTAAGATTGTCCATTTTCCATGATCTTATCTGAGCAGGCCTCTGTGCCAAGAGGAGTATGTATGTCCCAGGCATTGTGTGTCAACTGAAAATAGTGCTCAAGGCCTCCCCCTGGTCCCCAGGGAGCAGGCCAGCACCTAGAGCTGTAGGAAGCTCTGCTGACAGCCTTCATTATCTAGAAACAAAGAGCAGGGGTTGGAGAATCCTCAGGAGCGCCCCCCCCCCCCCCCCCCGCATTCCCAAAAGAACACAAACAGCCTCATTAGTCACCTGCTAAGGGCCTGCGCCCACATGTCTGGTTGCTTTTTTTGCACAAGAAGTCCTCAAAGCTCTCTTGCTTTTCTCTGAGCTGCAGATGACAGAATTACTACAATAGCTCAGAGCCACACTCAGGCCTGTCTGGGGACCTGGGCATCTGTTGTCTTTTGTGGTTCCCATGGCTACCAGCCAAGGATCCCTGGAGGGAACAGGTCCTTGGGATTAGGGTATAAATGATTCTTCCACTGTAGACCCCATCCTGTCCTGGCTTTTTGTCTCACTACCACAATCACTACTGCACAAAGCACACGCCCGTGTGAGGACATCCCATGTTCCTGTGTGTCCTGCTTTGTGGGCAGGAGCAGAGCAGCCTTTGGTCTAGAGATAATTGGTTCCCACCCCTGAGTACCTGCCATATGCCTCTGAGTTAAGAAATTTTCCACTCTGCTCAGTGGGAACCTGAGCTATTCCTGGCCTTGTGTGAACGCCTAGTATTTTCTCTGCCTTGTTGGGGGTATTTCTTTCTCCAGCTTCGGGAAGCTTTTGATATGTATGATGTGTGTCTCAAAACTTAGCTGAGGACTCAAGGGATCCCCATGCAGACCTTTAGAGCAAGCTGTCTGCAATGCTCTCTCCTCTCCAATATCCTGTCCTGTGAATCCTAGCCATCCTCGTCTCCCAGCATAACTCAAGGAGATGCCTGCATTCCACCTTTTCCTTCTGGAAATTCTCTCTAGACACCCAACTGGTGCGATTGTGGCACCCAAGTATGAGTTTAACAAGGATGGTGGGTGAGGGGAAACACAGTGTTCAGCTCGTTTTCTATGATCTTTGACTCGTAAATTTGTTGCATAAAAGCACAGATGGGCCAAGTTGAAAACTTGGCCTGGAGACTGAGGCTGCGTGATTTTGAGCAAGACACTTAACCTCTTGTAGCTCAAGACAGCTGGAGATAGCAGTTCTGGTGGCTCATCACGATGTTCCATGGATTAAACGGGCTAATGTAGATGAAGTACTTAACATAGAACCTGTAATATGGTTAAGTGCTTGAATTGGTAGCTTTTCACAGCCAAGTACTAGGCAGCTGGTAAAGAGAGTAAGGTAGAGCTCTAGGAGCTGATATGGAGGGATTTCCAGTGGGAAAAATATAGTTTACTACCTTTAGTGGGAGAAAAAAGGAAATCTAACAGGCACTTTTTTTTTTTAAAATATATTTTATTGATTCTCTACAGAGAGGAAGGGAGAGAGAGATAGAGAGTTAGAAACATCGATGGGAGAGAAACATCGATCAGCCGCCTCCTGCACATCTCCTACTGGGCACATGCCCTTGACCGGAATCGAACCTGGGACCCTCCAGTCCGCAGGCCAACGCTCTATCCACTGAGCCAAACCGGTTTCGGCTAACAGGCACTTTTATTTGTAAAAGAAAACATAATGCTAAATCAGAAACAAATGAAATTATAGAGGTTAAGGAGAAATAGGAGGGGAGGAAATGGCATCTAGATCTCAGCATCCTGTTTATGTCTTTATACTAGTGGCCCGGTGCATGGATTTGTGCACATTGAAAGGCATCGGGCTCCCTCCTCTCTAGTTCCAGGGTGTGTCACCTGAGAACCACTGCTGCCAACTCACGGCAGCTCGGCAGTAAACTGGATTTGGGGCTGACAGTGCCCCAGCAACAACATAACCCACGGCCGAAGGTGGAATTGCGCTGCCCCTCGAGGAATGGGGCTTCGTCCTCTCTGGTTCTGGGATGCATCACTCGAGAACCGCTGCTGCCAAGTCACTGCAGCTCGACAGCTCCTGCCCCGGGTGGTCAGTGCATGTCATATACACCGGCCAGTTAGTCGAATGGTAGCTTAGCCTTCTATATATATAGTTTTGACTTTTGGAAATGTATGTTTTCGTATTTTAAAAAATGGGCCCTAGCTGGTTTGGCTTAGTGGATACAGCTTCAGCCTGTGGACTGAAGGGTCCCGGGCTCGAATCTGGTCAAGGGCACATGCCTGGGTTGTGGGCTTGATCTCCAATGGGGGGTGTGCAGGAGGCAGCCAATCAAGCTCTCTCATCATTGATGTTTCTCTCCCTCTCTGAAGTCAATAAAAATATTTTTTAAAAAAAGATAGGACATTGCCCTGGCAAGGTAGCTCAGTTGGTTGGAGTATTGTGGATTTGATCCCTGGTTGAGACATGTGCAGGAGGCAACCGATCGATGTTTTTTCTTTCATCAATAAAAACATACCCTTGAGTGAGGATTTGAAAAACAGAAAAATCTTAAATTGAATTTTAAGCAAAAAAATTAACAAGTTAACTATATACCAAATGGGTAAGATTACCGTAAAGGAAAAAACTGAATTTAAGGAAATTTGAAGATAGCACTGTGTGTATATCTACACTAATAAAAGAGAAAAATGGTAATTGGCATACGACGATACCCTTTTCATTGGCTAATCAGGGCTATATGCAAATTAACTGCCAACTAAGATTGGCAGTTAACTGCCAACAAGATGGCGACTAATTTGCATATGTAGGCACAATGCAGGGAAAGAAAGGGAAAGCAGGAAGAAGCCCCCTGCCACTGACAGTGATCGGAAACCCAGGGGGGAGCTAAGAGCTGGGGGGCAGGGCAAAGGCGGCCCTGCCGCCTTTGCCCTGCCCCCCAGCCATGATCAGAGAATCAGGCGCCTTTGCCGCCCTGGCCAGTGATAGCAGGAAGTAGGGGTGGAGCCAGTGATGGGAGCTGGGCACAGTCGAAGCTGACAGTCCCGGGAGCTAGGGGTCCCTTGCCTGGGCCTAAAGCGAAGCCCACAATCGCGGTGCCCCCCGCTGCCACTGCAGGTCCCTGCTGCCTGGGCCGGACGCCTAGGCCAGAGGCGTTAGGCCTGGGCAGGGGCGGAGCCTGCAACCGCGGGGAGCTGGGGGTCCCCTGCCCAGGCCTGACACCTCTGCCGGAGGCCTCAGGCCTGGTCAAGGGGCCGATCCGGTGATTGGTGATCGGAGGGTGATGAGGGTCAACTCCTCTGGCCGAGGCATCAGGCCTGGGTGGGGGGTGGAGCCGGGGATTGGGGGGATATGATGGTCCCGTTGCCCAGGCCTGAAGCCTGGGTCAGAGGCGTCAGGCTTGGGCGGGGGCTGGAGCAAGCGATCAGAGGGAGATGGGGGTCCCCTGCCCAGGCATGATTCCTGGGCCAGAGGCCTCAGGCCTGGGCGGGGGCCAGAGGCCTCAGGCCTGGGCGGGGGCCAGAGCCAGTGATCGGGGGGAGATGGGGGTCCCCTGTCCAAGCCTGACACCTCTGGCGGAGGCGTCAGGCCTGGGCAAGGGGCTGATCAGGTGATCAGAGGGTGATGGGGGTCAACTCCTGAGGGCTCCCAGTATGTGAGAGGGGGCAGGCTGGCCTGAGGGACACTCCCCCCACACACACACCCAGTGCACGAATTTCGTGCACCGGGCCCCTAGTACTATCAATATAAGAACTAAAAAGAAATCTTGGGACTCAGCAGGTTCATTTTACCAAGTAGTCAAAGTTAACATCACTCAGTGCAATGCACTGAGGACCTAATTATCACTCAGGTGGCATTCCTGCCCAAAGTGAAAACCTGAGCCCACTGAGGAAACAATCTGCCAAACCCTGAGGGAGGGACATTTAAAAACCGTCTTGTATTGTTTAAAAATGTGCATTTCACTAAAGACAAAGGCTGAGAAACTTTAGAATTGAAGGGAAATGCCAGGACAGTATTGGGGACAATATAGTAAAATGTGAACTGTTACATATTAGGTAATAATAATGTGTCAAATTTCTGAAACTTGATCATTGTACTTTGGTTACATAAAAGAACACCCTTTCCTAGGAGATACTTTGTACTGTGTGCATAGAAAGATAAAGAGCAAATGAGAAGAAATGCTAAAGATGGGGAAGTCTCGGTGAAAGGCTCTATGGGAGTTCACAACACTCAACTTTCCTGAATGACCGAAATGCTTTAAAGTAAAACAAAAAAGAGAGAGAAATGGTAACACTTAGTTTTATTTTAACAAATTTAGTGTATTTCTTCCCCAAAAAGATAAATCTAAATGCTTGCTCTTGGTGTATACCTCAAGTGTTAGCCTTCAAATTACTTAAGGAGAAAAATTTGGCTTATTTAATGAAAACGCACAGAAGTTTACAACCACATTTATTAGAAAAATATTATCACTTGGAAGTTCCCTTCTTTTGAGGTCGAAGGTTCGATCCAGGGCACGGTTCTGTTTTCAGCAAACCCCCTCCACATGGCAGGAACCCCAGCTCTGGGTGCTCTCGGGCCCAGGCATGGCCCAGTCCAACCGCAGACCCAGCCCACCCTCCACATGAGGAGTCATGAGAAGCAGGCAGGAGCCGGGCCTGTTCTTTCCATCCCGATGCAAGTGGAAATGAGATCCCAGAACTTGGCAGCGGCAGCAGCTGTCCAGTTTGCCTGCGGAACTTGCACTTCACCTTTTCTTCACAAACTTCTTTCTGGAAGCATTGGGATTTAACCGTCTCCTCCCGGCCCCCAAAGTGTTGTCTCGGACCTGCAGGGTAGCTGAGCGGCTGGAGATGTCGTTCTCTGCAAAGGGAGATACCCCAGCCTCATAGTCAGGGGCAAACACATCCGTTTTCTGCCGGGCCTTGCGGGAGAGTCGCAGCTGAGGGAAGCGCTGGTCCTCAGTCAGATGAGGGTTGACGGCATATTTGCCCCCTTTGGGAGCGGGAAGTGAATACTGCAAATAAGAAAGGCCATTAGAAGGACGTTGATCCATTTTCATACAAGTCAGATCCTGTTAACGTCAGCTTACATGACAGCTCTGGATGCAGGCGGATGACATCAATGTAGTCTCATCCACCGCCTGCTACATGCTAAGCACATGACATGCATCTTCCCACTTGATCCTCCCCTCAACTCACAGATGAGAGGGGCTAGAATGAACTCTGTAGTGTTCAGTTGAAACCTAAGTTATAAATTCAATTTTTAGTACATGTGTATTCATACACACATGTATATATTCACCATCTCTGCCCACCTGGACAGAGACGCCACCCTAAGACAATGAGCACACAAGTGCCAAGATATTTGCTTCTAAAAGCCATTCTTCATAAAGATGACCCAGAGCTGCTCAGAGAAATGGCCGATTCCAGGACAGGGGCACTATAAGAGTCGGAACATCTTGCTATGCTGGAAAGTGGAAAATGTTCAAATAATTGGGACGCAGAAGCCAGGCTGAAGGGCCTCTATAAACAGTGTGAACATCTAAGTAAATATGATGGTGATGGAGCACAGCCTGACGACTAAAAGTCCACAGACCATACTCACATAAATGAATACATTAAGAGGAGAAATTCCTCTTTACAGCAGAATGCCAGCTCATGTAGAAAGTGACAGAATGAGAAAATCACCACTTGGCAACCATCACTGTGAAAACTGATTCAGGTACTTTAACCACGAGTTGAAGTTGGATGAGAAACAGTATTACACGGCATTAGAGTATCTTTCCGTAAGTTGCTTATCACTAATGATAACGTTACAGGAAATTTGTGGCAAAGTTGGAATATGGCCTCAAAGATTAAAATCTTTGTGAAATCTAAGTGAAGGGTGGGTGGGCACTATTTGTATTATTTTTGCAACTTTTCTATACATCTAAAATGATTTCAAAATACAAAGTAAAAAAAAATTTCTTCTCGCGCATTAGAGGCAGTGGCCACTTGGAGAACTCAGTGCCAGGCTGGCTACGCTCTCGTGGTCCTTTGTCTCTCAGCCCTTCTCTCTCGATGCCTTAGAACAAACACATGGCTGTGCACTCAGCGGGGCCTCTCTTCTGTGCTGCGCATGTGGACACCTCTTCCCCTCTGGTCCACCCCAACCACGTGCACAAATCTACCCGCCGCCCTGTGAATGACCGCCCTCTTGTGGCCCCACACGCACTTGGCCCTTGAGACTGCCTGGAATTACTGGCTATTTCTCATTAAACTGCCAGCTCCTCAGAAACCTCACCCCCATCTGCACTGATGACAGGCTCTCAGTAGCTATCCTGCAGGAACCACGAGGATTTTCTGTCCTCCGTTCGTTTCGATGCCGGTGCTAAGAGGCCTCGCTTTCCCAGCCCTAGGCCCTGCTGCTGGAGGCGGAGAGACACGCCACTCACCCGGAGGCCTCGCGGGTTCAGCACCTTGGGGTTGCGGGAAAAGTGCATCCGCAGCGTCCCGTCGTCGCTGACGGTCACAGAGACTTTCTTCAGGGTCTTGTTTCCACAGTGTGAACAGAACACTCGGCTCATGTCGGAGGTTGTCCTGGAGACATAAAAGCAGATGCTTCGGACTGGAGCCACAGGCAGCCAACCTTGTCCCCAGAGCACAAGATGAGTCACAGGACTCACGAGGAGGAGGGAACGATAAGAAATGGGGAGTCTAAACAATCTCTCTGTTCAGACCCCCAAACACTGTACACGTCACAGACCAAGGCCTTCCGGCCTCATGCTGACGACAACCAAACGGCAGCTGCATTTCTGAGGCGAAGGGAAATGACACAGTGAAAACCGAGCATGTTGCCGCCTTAACAACAAATCCTTGCTGAGCTCGGTCAGGCATTCGCCTACAAGTTTCATATTAAACCAATCCTATGAGGTTGCTACTATCTTCAATTTACACAAGGGGGCAAGGTAAGGCAGCTTTCAAGATGACACAGCTCACAGGGCAGGTAAAAAGCCAGGGAGTCCGGCTCCAGGTTCAGTGCTCTCAGCATCACCGTGCTTTCTCAGGGGCGGATTATTACAGCTCGAAATACTGTGTCCCCACATGCGAGCCTGGGCATTAAGCCAGGAGGTGGTTCTGGAGGTGCCGATAATGTGCTAACGAATCACAGAGGACACATCATACAGGCTGCTATGGTGGAATAGGTGTGGGTGCTGAGGACAGACCTCAAGGCCTTGCCGCTTTTCTATCCATGAAAGCCCCAACGATGGACCTCCCACTTATGTATTTCAAAGAAAATCTCTGGCATCATTTCATCAGCAAGTATTTCAGTACTTATCACCAAGTAAGGAGGGCTCTTTGCTCCAGAACCCACACCCTAAATCAGGGGTCCTCAAACTGCGGCCCGCAGGCCACATGCAAATACAAATATTGTATTTGTTCCCGTTTTGTTTTTTTACTTCAAAATAAGATATGTGCAGTGTGCATAGGAATTTGTTCATAGTTTTTTTTTAAACTATAGTCCGGCCCTCCAACGGTCTGAGGGACAGTGAACTGGCCCCCTGTTTAAAAAGTTTGAGGACCCCTGCCCTAAATCCTATGCCACTACAATAAGGACTAAAAACGCCTCCTTCGATTTCTCAGGTGGGCGGCCACTGGCAGTCTGTCCCAGGGGTTTCATTGCCTGGTGGGATGCGGTATACATATGAATGAGGTACGCAAGGCAAGGCTCTCCTTCAGGAAGTTTGTAGAAGGGACAGGAAGAGCAGAGAGTGTTCGGCAGAGGGCACGGGGTTCGATGATCAGCTACGTACCTGAAACAGCCGTGGCAGCGCAAGATGTAGCTCCGGGCCTCCCGGATCAGCATGCCGTTCACCGCCAGCACGTGCAGCCCCATCTGAAGCAGAACATTCTGCAGCCAACAAGTTAAAGCAGCACTGAACTCAGAGCACAACTCAATTTTCTCTTAACGTCTGAATAATGACAGTTGAAGGAACTTCACAAACCTTGGTTGGGCTCCTAAAGGACTTCTGCTAAGGAAAAGCAAGCTTAGGGTGGCTCTCAAGATAAGTAAAGTAGGGCAAGGACCCAGAGTTACCTCAAGAGCTGGGATCTGTGCTCAGCAATGTCTCTTAACAGAGACATTTATTTTGTCAGAGCAAATATACTCATTTCTGACCTGGAAACCCTCTATACTTTCCCGGAGCACTTAACTGAGCAAAGAACATTGTGTAAAAGAAAAGCACCAACAGATTATGAAAACATTAAAGTTTAATGTCTTAGCCCTGGCTTGTGTGGCTTAGTGGTTGGGTATCGTCCCATGCACCGAACGGTTGCCAGTTCGACTCCCAGTCAGGGTACACGCCTGGTTTTCGGGCTCGATCCCCAGTAATTGGCAGGAGGCAGCCAATCGATGTTTTGCTCTCACATCGACATTCCGTCATGTTATGATTCTCTAGCCTCCAAGCAAACTAAAAATTACCGAAGAACACAGGCAAAGTTTCTAGAACCATTAGAACAATAACCCTGTACAGACCCCCAACCCTCGGAGGGACAGGTATGACACTAAGCCCAGCGCTAACTGATGCCCTCCACCCACCTGCATGGCAAAGTCTGTGGTCACGCAGCCGACCCGCACGTCCTTCGGGACGGCGCACTGTTCAAAATCCCGCTGGATCTGCTTGATGTTGCTGGGGGTTATCCACCCCCCATCGTCATCACTACCTTCATCTTTCCTTTCTTCAAACCCATTCTCTTCCTCCTCACTTGGAACATCCTCGCCTTCGTCGATCTGAAACATAACAGAATTCATGAACCTCCAGCCCACAGGAGCAAAAGGAGAAGCTAGTGTGCTGTCTGTCACCAGGAGAAGGTAGTCATCAGGGCCTTACCAACAGCTCCTGCAGATCACGATCAATATTAGGCAAAGGGTTCCTCCAGAACATGAAGGAACTGAATTCCAGGTCCTCAGGCTCACCGGCTGGGTGTTCATGTTCCACTGCTTCTCGTGGGGGTCTAGGCTAAGGTTAAAATAATAACAATTTTAAGACCTGAACATTGAGAGGGCTACGTATAATATGATATATATGACATACAAGTCAGACCAGACAGGGTGGGACAAACTATAATATTAGTCTAGGTAAATTTGGTTCAGTGTAAACAGTTAACTTGTGGAGATGTGACTCGTGGCAGAAAGGGCATGATGAACATGACTTGTCTAAGGAATTACCTTTGAGGGCAGATGGAAACCAGAAATGTGTAGAGGAGTTTCAGGGTGCTGAATCGATGAGCTCACTTTAGCCTTAAAAAGAAAAAAGTGACAGCTCTAAGCAAAGAAATACAGTTTGAAAATTCAACATGGAAGAGTAATTAAAAGAGAAAACAATATTTTCCCTCGGTTACTGAAGTAAAAGATATTCAGTGTTTAAAAAAATTGGAGGTCTGGCCAGGTAGCTCAGTTGGTTAGAGCATCATCCCAATGCCCCAAGGTTGTGAGTTTGATCCCAGTCAGAGTACATAAAAGAATCAACCAATGAATGCATAAATAAGTGGAACAACAAATCTATGTTTCTCTCTCAAATCAATAAAATTAAAAAAAAAAAAAGAACCGGAAAATATAAATACATACAGTCACGTGCCGTTTAAAGACAAGGACACATTCTGGAAGATGCGTCATTAGGCAGTTTCCTCATTGTGCTAACATCACGGATGCACCTACATGAACCCGGGTGGTGTAGCCTGTTCCACACCGAGGCCATATGGTATACACGCCGTCCGTGTGGTTCGGCGCTGACTGAGATGTCATTATGCGGCACATGACTGAGTAATTACTCCGCGATTCCACCACCAAATGACCGCTTTGGGACGTTTCTTTTTTTGTCCTTATCCATAAAGCTGTAGCGAACACCACCATCCATAAACTCAAAAATAGCGTTGCTTGTTTGTTTGTATATATCTTTTTATATGTCAATGATGTGAGAGGATCACTGATCAGCTGCCTTCTGCCCGATTGGGGATTGAGCCCGCAACTTGGGCATATGCCCTGACCGGGAACCGAACCGTGACCTCCTGGTTCACAGGTTGGCGCTCAATCACTGAGCCACCGCGGCCGGGCAACTCAAAGGTATCTTTGGTTACATCCTTAGGATAAATGCCTAAGAGTGAACTGCTCTTAGTGAAAAGATAGGCTGTTTTAAAGCTTCTGATACAAAATACGTAAGTCCTGCCCAAAAGGCTGCAGGAAAAGTCAATTTCTAAGATTTAGGAATAGGTGGATGCCAAACAGAAACCCAGGTATGTCACTGAGTCAGTACAACTACTCCATTCAAACCTCTCCCCCACCTTCACCCCCACCCCCCAAAAAGACACCCATAAAACATTCCAGTGACATGCAGAAGTCTGTAGTTTAGGCATCACTTTTTTTTAGACTTTCTGGAGTGAAGGACTCTAAACCTACATGAAAACAAGCTGAAAAAAAAATGTATTTTCATGGCTTCAAAAAGAAAACAAGCTGAAGACAGTTCTGGCAGGTATAGGAACACGAGCCCACTGTGGTTTTGATGACTTAAGGCAGAGGAGAGCAAGCAATTCTTTGTCAGCACTATTTGAAATGAATTATTATAAGGTTAATTATCTGGCTCCCCAACTTCTCTGACCTTGAAAGAGCCAATAGGGCCCACGCACAGATAGATTAGTCCAGCCGTGGGCAAACTACGGCCCGCGGGCAGGATCCGGCCCGTTTGAAATGAACTAAAAAAAAAAAAAAAGACTGTACCCTTTTATGTAATGATGTTTACTTTGAATTTATATTAGTTCACACAAACACTCCATCCATGCTTTTGTTCCGGCCCTCCGGTCCAGTTTAAGAACCCATTGTGGCCCTCGAGTCAAAAAGTTTGCCCACCCCTGGATTAGTCTCTTCAACCTGGGCAAGGCGGCCAAGTCCCCAAAAGCACAACAGGAACCCAGAATTCTGGTGTCAGGGTTTAAAACAAAACAAAACAAACAAAAAAAACCAACAACACACAAGCACCTAGTGCTCTTGCTTCTGAAAAATTTCTAGTTTAAAAAAAGTGAGAATGTCACTTATTTTCACACTTTCTGCATTTTCCAAATTTAACCAATCTTCCCAAGAACCTACAAATCAAAAGACTTACACACATTTGCTAACTGCAATGTTTGACCCTTATTTGGAACTCGATCCAAACAAATAAGCTATTTTTACATTTTTATAAAATTGGGAAATGTGAATGCTAACTGGTTATTTTGATAAGACTAGGGAGTTATTATTAGAATGTTATAGGTATATAATAAGGATGGTTTTGTGGTTATTTTTTAAAAGAGACACACCTATCAGTGAAATATGATGTCTAAGTTCAAAAGGGCTGGGTCAGTAGAGAGGAAAACAGATCGTAAGTTGATAACCGTGGAAGCAGAACAGTGGGGACCCAGGGTCCATTCCCTCTACTTTTGTGTATCTGATACCCCCCATAATAAAAAAGTCAAGACAAAAAAACAACAACCCCAAAAACCAACAGTCCTCCCGATTTACCTTTTCTGGTTCTTGTTTTAAGTGTGACACCCCAACAAACTCTGCCTCCAGCTGGTAGGTAAGTGCCAGCACTTGGATGTCTGTGGCAGAGAGGCTGGGATAGTCTCCAGTTTTCTTTGAAAACTCAGTCACTGTAAACAAAAGAGTCTCAACTTCATTTAGAGGCAAAAAGTCATATGACCGCAGATAAAGATAATGAAAGTCTGAAAAGAACTTAGGATCAATATGTCAAGAAAAACCTCTTAAGACTACCATCCATTTCCTCATCTTTTTTCTAATCATAGCTGACATCTATATTCTCTACCACCAAGATTCATGCCAGTTAGGTTACTGTGATATCCTTATTGAGTACAGATGAGGAACGGGAGGACAAAGTTAATAGGAAGGCACTCAAAGTTAGCATGATATTTGCAAATGATGAGTTTTTGGTATTACGTCAGAATAGAAGGTCTCTTCTCTCCCAGTTCTAAAATTCTTTGATGTTTAACAATTGAGATTAATAGAATGGATGACCAGATTCCAAAGTGGGATGGAAAGTTAATCCGGCCAATATCTGTTGTAGTCTATGACGGAAAAAAAAAAAAAATTATTGGTTGCTTTGTAATACATATTGGACAGTTTTTATGTATTAAAATAACAACCCCCCCCCCCATGTTTACCACATTGTAAATGCCAGCGGCTGTTATTGTTACTCTCCTGAGACATCAACAATAAACATGCACAATAACATTTTCTGACATAGTAACAGAAAGGGGTCTTGTGCTACACCGTCACATGGGTCACATGGGACGGTAACTATACTGCTTACATTTCCTAAAAGCGGACACCAATTCACAGCAGCAACTGCACTGGGCATTTACTAGCAGTATCTCACACGAGGCACTGTGGTAAAAGCTTTGCATGTCATCCTTCAACCAAATCCCACTACATGCTATTAGTGTTTGTTCGGAAAGATGCAGTAACTCCCCCTTAAAGCTTTCACAGTAAGTTGGTGGGAAAAGCTACAGAAGAGTCACAAACGAACAGCGTAGCAAACATTTTCATTATCAGCCCCGAAACCCCACAGACACTTCCAGTCACCTAGGACAGTGGTCGGCAAACTCAATAGTCAACAGAGCCCACTATCAACAGTACGACGATTGAAATTTCTTTGGAGAGCCAGATTTTTTAAACTGAAACTATCTAGGTAGGTACATTGTTATTCACTTAATTAGGGTCCTCCCTAAGCTGGCCTTTGCTAAAAACGTCCTCAGTCTGACTGAGGTACGTTTGCTGAGGTCGACCCCTTCCAACGCTCCCATCCACACTCGTCCTGTGTACTTGTTTCGGGACTTTTCCTGGGCGCCGGCACCTGGATCCCCAGGGAGAGATCAATGCTGACGCCCAAGCCAAGTGTAAGTGTTTCGTTTCCTTCAGGACTAATGGAAAGCCGAAGGCCACCCCTTGTTTTTCTGAGTTGAGCCTGGCCTCCATTTCCGAAACAATTATCCAAAACAATGCCCACTCTGATCTACCGAAAAGACATGGGCCAGAGCCCTGGCCGGTTTGGCTCAGTGGATAGAGCGTCGGCCTGCGGACTCAAGGGTCCCAGGTTCGATTCCGGCCAAGGGTATGTGCCTTGGTTGCGGGCACATCCCCAGTAGGGGGCGTGCAGGAGGCAGCTGATCGATGTTTCTCTCTCATCGAAGTTTCTAACTCTCTATCCCTCTCCCTTCCTCTCTTTAAAAAAATCAATAAAATATATTTAAAAAAAAAAAGACATGGGCAAGAGTAAGAAATCCAGGCTCTTTTATTTTTAATCCAAACAAACTCACCGAATGGTTGCCAGGCACTAGCCACTATGCTGAGCGGCAGAGCTCACTGAACGCTCCCAGCAGCCGCGGAGGCGGGCGCTGTTATTGCTCCCATTTTACACACGAGGCGATCGAGGCCGAGACGGTCCGAGTGTCACACCCAGGGCAGAGCCAGTCACTGGCAAGACCCCGCGGACGCAGATCGGGAAGCTTTTCCTCCCACCGCCTCCCGAGAACCTGAGGTTCCTAAACCAGCTGCTGATCAAGGGGCCCCACCCGCACCCCGGACCCGGCTCCGCCCATGGGCCGCCGGGGCAGAGGCACTCACCCAGCCGCACGTATTCCGGGAAGGGCTCTTTGAAACGCAGCTCGTAGGGCAGGACGGCGAGTCGCCGGCGCGTGGCCTTGTCCCGAATCTCGGTGACCACGTCCCGGATGGTGTAGATGTTCTTCCCAATGTCCTGCACGGAGACCGGCCCAGCTCATCGCCCCCGCACGGGCCGCCGGCCCACAGCCTGCTCCCCGCCACCCGAGCTCCCCGTACCTGCAGAGCCGCGTCCCGCAGGAATGCCCCGGCGTCCGCCACAACGTGCTCCACCGGAGCCATCTTGGCTAGACGACCCCGAGCGCGCCTGCGCGTGCCCCTGCGTCCCACTCCGGCCTCGGGAGCCGGGAGGAACGGCCGCAACTGAGCGGCGCCCCCTGGCGGCCACTCCGGCACCAATCGGCTCCGGCTACTTGTGCGCATGCGCACTGCGCCGGCCAGGGGCTGGGGGCGGGGCCGAACCCTGGGGGTGTGAGGGGGAGATACCTGAGGAAATAGGTTTCAGCATCCAGGCCTTAGCGCTTTATTTTTTTAACTTTTATTTTATTTTTATTTTTTTAAAATTAAATCTTTATTGTTCAGATTATTACAGTTGTTCCTCTTTTTTCCTCCCATAGCTCTCCTCCACCCAATTCCCACCACACCCTCTGCCCTTATCCCCCCCCTCCCCCCCACTGTCCTCATCCATAGGTGCACGATTTTTGTTCAGTCTCTTCCCACCCCCCCCCCCCCCCCAATTGTCAGTCCACTCCCTTTCTATGCCCCTGGTTCTATTATATTCACCAGTTTATTCTGTTCATCAGATTTTTTATTCACTTGATTTTTAGATTCACTTGTTGATAGATATGTAATTGTTGTTCATAATTTGTATCTTTACCTTTTTTCTTCTTCTTCCTCTTCTTAAAGGATACCTTTCAGCATTTCATATAATACTGGTTTGGTGGTGATGAACTCCTTTAGCTTTTTCTTATCAGTGAAGCTCTTTATCTGACCTTCAATTCTGAATGAGAGCTTTGCTGGATAAGAACATGTAAAGCCAGTGTGTGTTGTCATTGTTAAAAAGTCAATACCTACTTTAATGATCACAAGTCCATAAGGTAGGTATTATTTTACAGTCAAGGGATAGCTACTTGAGACAATTCAATACAGCTATCATGGCTAGTAAATGGTTGTTAACACTCAGGCAAAGCGACTCCGAGCCACTTTCTCAATCATGACGCTACAGCAGTGATTTTCAACCTTTCTCATCTCATGGCACAAGCTAATTACTAAAATTCTGCAGCGCACCAAAAAAAATACATGTTTTGCTGATCTGACAATAACAAAAAATAGGTATAATTTTGACTCATTCACACCAGATGGCTATTGCTGTGCTGGCTGTTGTCATTTTTTGGTTTGACAATCGAAGGGAAAAGAGGTCAGTGCCCATGACTAAACCGTCGGGTATTGCATGTTTTACAAATTACGGCACGCCTGTTGAACATCGCCGTGCCACTATAGTGACGGATGCGTAAGCATCCCCATCTCATTTTGAATAACTTGGAGCCAGGGGTCTATGTCTTATTTACTTTAATATCCTTGCCCCACTGCCCTAAGCAAGGTGCACTATAGACTAGCAAATCACTCATTGCTCAATCGAACTGAGGGGTCCGGGATGATTTCCGAATTCCCTTTCAAACCTGAGATTTCATCATTTTGAGGTCTGGCCTATGACAAATTCATGCTGGTGAATTTTGGCTGAATGGTAATCGAGTTTTCGGTCACCAGTCTTCAGCGATGTTGGCTTATCCCCATGCCTTCTTTGTCAAGTCTTCCCTCCAATCTTACCCCTCAATTATAACTTATGCGTCCACTTCCAAAAATCCTTCAGTGCCTGTAGCCATTACCCACATCCTTTTTCCTTCTCCAGACACATAACTGCTCTTACCACTTAACCTCTTCAACTGCCAGAGCTACTGACTGGCTCCTGCCCTACCTACCCTGCTTAAATTGTCCAATTGGAGGCTTTTTCTAATTTTCCAGTTCATCACGTGTGTTTTTTAGTTTTTATTTCTTTTTAAAAAATATTTTTGTTGGTAGCTCAGTTGGTTAAGAGTGTCCTCCCAATACACTAAGGTTGTGGGTTCCATCTCTGGTCAGGGCACATACAAGAAACAACCCATGAATGCACGAATACATGGAACAACAAATCGATGTATCGCTCTTTAAAAATCAATAAATAAATTTTTTAAAAATGAAGAAAATCCATGCAGGGTGTTCAGGGAAAGAAGGGTGATGCCTGGTGTAACACAGGGTGACTGGGTAGCTGGGGACAGGGTCTCTCAGAGGTGAAGTGAGCCACGAAACACATTTTTTTTTAATTTTTAAAATTTTTATTGTCTAAAGTTTTACATATGTCTCTTTCCCGCATCCCCCCATTGACACCCCCCTCCCGCCATTCCCACCCCAGGCAGGCCCCCACCGCCCCAGTGTCTGTGTCCATTGATGATGCTAATATGCATGCACACAAGTCCTTTGGTTGCTCTCTAACCCCCCTACCTCCGCTGCCATTTGTCTCTGGATCTATTTTTGTTCATCATTGTATGGAAACACTTCACTTTTGTGGAGCTCCTGTTTTTTTTGTGTTGTTGTTTTTTTTTAAAGTGAAGAAATCTCAAACATTATTAGGAAAATCTGGTCCCTTTAAAGCAGTTTGCATGAACAACACTTTCAAATACATGTTGGACAATGTATAACTCACTGAGGTCTTCCGAGAGAGAGAAGGCATTGCTGGCGTGCCAGTGAAAACCCGAGTTACTTTCCAGAACAACCGGAAGATGCAGCCGCTATGAGACCCCGTGCTTAACAGGATGGGGAATGGAACCCGCTACCCTTCAGCGTACTGGGCAGTGTTCCAGCCAAGTGGCCCACACCGGCCAGGACTACAACTATTGATGACTCGATTAAATAGCTACCTCTCACCTGTAACGTGGGGCTAACGATAGATCCAACCCCGGGGTGGGTGGGAGGAGTAAGCGACCGGCATTAGTGAGTCCTCGACTGATCGCTGGGGAGCGAGCACTCCGGCGAGTGGGAAAAGCTTCGACTTTTAGACGCGCAGAGGAAAAAATAAATAAATAAATAAATAAAAAATAAACGCGCAGAGGATAAGAATGCCTCCTCCCGGGCAGAGGATCCCAGGCCCGGCCTCGGTTGTCCCACACCTGCGGCCCGGCCAGCCTCTTCCGGGTCAGGTGACCGCGCGCGGCCACGTGACCCGGCCCGAGTGCGGGCGCTGGAAGGCGGAAGTGAGAGAGGAGTTGGGCGCCGCTTCTGTAGCCGCGCGGCAGGT
This sequence comes from Myotis nattereri, assembly GCF_964212035.1. Lineage (NCBI taxonomy): Eukaryota > Metazoa > Chordata > Mammalia > Chiroptera > Vespertilionidae > Myotis > Myotis nattereri. Next base: position 14,838,099 of record NC_138090.1, read on the forward strand.
AGCGTGCGCGGGCGCTGGGGGTGCGGCGGGCCGGGGTGCGGGGCAGGCCTGGGGTGGCGGCGGCTCGCGGGGGACAGGGGGGCGGTGCGGCCCGGGCGCCGGGGGGCGGTGGCTTCCTGTGGGAGGGGCCTGGCGCGGCGGTTCCGGCCTCCGAGGAGGGGTGTCCCGGCTCCCGCCCTGGAGGGGTGGGCGCGCCGCGGGCTGCGCGCGGGGGCTGCTCCGAGGGGGGCGCCGAGGCAGCCGCGGGTGCGGCTGCGGGCAGCCAGTCCTTCTGGAAGGGGCATGGCGCTTAGGCGCCAGGGATGGAGAGGGTGGCCTCTGTGGAGGGGTCGGGACCGGGGGAAGGGGCGACTGGGGACTGAACGGGAAGGGGGCGCCCGAGAGTGGGCGTCTGCCGCGGAGGGCAAGAAGGGGAGATGCAGAAGATGCTGCCTGAACCCCAGCTGGGAGCCTCTCCCTTCTCCCTCCTTCGGAAGTGATAGTTACCCGAGACTTTGATTTCGGTCCCATTCAGTTTTTAAACTTCAGGAGGGACCACAGGATCTTCTCTTGCTTTCGTCACACCCACTTAGCCCTGCTTGGGTAGGGAGGGTTTCCACTTCCTGGGAACCTAGCCCTGCAGATCATCTTTCTTTGAGATTTTTTTCCCCAGATCCCATCAATTTCTAAGCTGGGGAAAAAAGGAAAAAAAAAAAGAGTATGTGGGCACTTTTGCTCTGGCCGTAGGATGGCTTTTAGCCTAAACTGTGGAGGGCCACCTAGCTCCGCCTGACCTCAGCACCATCGCGATTGCTGAAACCTTGGACAGTGTCTCCTTACCCGGCGTCCTGACTTTTCCTCTTCTGTTTAAATTATTCAGCGTCCCTGACCATGTGACTGCTTATCTTGACACACTGATTAGGTAGGGTGACTGCGAGGTCTGTGTTGTGCTCCTTAGAACCATGGTTTTAGGATCATGATTTTTGAGATTAAACGCCTTTGTGAAAAGCTGTTCGTCCTTTTTTCCTCTTTCTTTCTTTGTGTTGACGAAGCTTTGCAGCAGTGGAATGAATTTCATGGATGTGGTATAACTGGAGCGAATGCTCAGGCTGGACAGTCACAGGAGCCGGCATGGTTCTGAACCCAAAATGTTACAAGTAGGGGGGAAGAAAAGCACTTCGCTAACGTATTCTGAGTTCAAGTTTTTGGAGTATTTGATAAACGTTTACAGATGATTTTTGTAGCAGTCCAGTGAGTTATGTTCGGAAGGTATTATTCTCATTCCACAATGAGCAAGCAGAACTAAGAGAGATGACTTGATTTTTCAACAGTTGATTGCTCTTGTTGACCTGCTGGACTGCTAATCCTTCAAGGGCAGTCATGTCTTAGTTGGTTTGTTTGGCTACTAGCCTAGTGTATGGCACGTTGTGGCACTTGGTAAGTGTTTAGTGAATACAATTTCTGAAGGTCACAAAGCAACAAGTGTAGGACAAGGGATTTGAACCCAAGTCCTAGCTCTTCTCTCGTCTGATTTGCCAGTTTGTGTTATTGGTCCACAGTGAATACGACAGGCCTGGGGAAAAGGCTTGGCTGGGCTTCTCAGCCTCTTACTTGATGACTACTTTCCTGTTTACAAAGGGCCGATATCAGCATCTCATTTAACTTTCACCACAGTCCCGTCAAGGCCAGTGTTGTCCCTGTTCTACCAATAAAGAAACCGAGGCTTAACAAAGTCCTTGCTTTAGAGTCCAGAGCTAGTGAATGACTGAGCAGGGACCCACGGCCAGGCCTTTTATCCTTAGACCCATACTTTTCCAGTCATAGAAGGACATAAAGTTTTGTTTTAAAGTGTTTTATCAAGTATAAACGTATGCCATTTTAAGAAAAAAAATAGTATATAGACAGCAAAAATTGTGACTGTAGGATGCAATCAAAGTTCGGAACTCTGTACTGTACCATAGCTGCCTCTTCCTGGGAAAACATTCTCTCGTCCAATGAATATTTGTAAGTGCCTGCTCTGTGCCAGGCATTGTTCTGGAGTTGAGCTGTCCAGGATGGTGGCCACTAGACACATGAGGCTGTCTAGCACTGGAGATGTGCTATGAGCATAAAAGACACACCTGATTTTGAAGGTTTAGTATAAAAAAAGATAATATCTCATTGGTATATTTATATTATAGTAAATATAACATTAATATAATAAATGTAATATTAATACAACGTGAGTACATTCCCTAATTGGTTATTTAAGTTTTTTTGGGTTAAACACAGTGTAAATGGAATTTAATTCACTTGTTTTCTTTTTTAGTTTTTAAAAATGTGTTTCCTAGAAAGTTAAAAATTATATTGGACAGTGCTGTTCTAAACACTGGGAATATAGCACACAAGGGAGGCAAACATCTCTGCCCTTGTGGATATTACATTTTAGTGGGAAAAGGCACAATAAACAGAACAACCAAGTATATGATGTTATAATAAGGCATGGAAGTGGGCTGTGGAATGTCGGCTGGGGTGGCAGTTTTGAGTTTGGGTCCTCAGAGAAGCCTTCCTGAGAAGGTGCCGGCTGAGTGAAGATCTGAAGAAGATGAGGGGGACAAAGCTGTGTGGCTGAATGGGACATAGTGGTCCAGGCAGAAGGAACAGCAAATTCAACAGTCCTACAGAAGGAGCACCCCCGGCGGGTTTGTGGACCACCCGGGAGGCCCCTGGCTGGAGGGATGTGATGGGGGAGAGATGCTGAGGAGGAGGTCAGAGAGGTGGTGAGGGTAAGGGGAGAGATGGGCAGGTGGTGGAGGGCTTTGCAGGCCTTGGTAAGGACGTTGGTTTTCATTCCATTGGCACCATTGGAGGGTTTTGAGCAGTGGGAGTGGGCACGATCCATCCTACCTTTTAAGAGGCTCGCTCTGGTTGCCATATGAAGAAAAAAGAAAGAGGAGCAAGGCCAGAAGCAGAGAGACACGTTCAGAGGCGATGGCCATTTTCCAGGTGAAGGCTGGGCCAGGTGGTAGCGATGGAGGTGGTGAGGAGAGGTTGGGCCCTGGGTATATTTTGAAGTATAGCCAACAGGGTTTGTGGATGTGGGGTGTGAGGAAGAAAGGTCAAGGGTGACTCCACGGTCTGTGGTGTGAATAACTAGAACTGGTGTCGGCAAACTGCGGCTCGCGAGCCACACGTGGCTCTTTGGCCCCTTGAGTGTGGCTCTTCCTAAGCCTCAGGAGTACCCTAATTAAGTTAATAACAATGTACTTACCTATATAGGTTAAGTTTAAAAAATTTGGCTCTCAAAAGAAACTTCAGTCGTTGTACTGTTGATATTTGGCTCTGTTGACTAAGGAGTTTGCCAACCACTGAACTAGAAGAATGGAATCATCCTGAACTGCAGTGGGGAAGCCTGGAGGAGGAACAGGGTTGGGGCTCACTTTTGTTCACGCTGGTCCTGAAACCTCAGTGCCAGTGTTGTGGACAATTAGAGAGTCTGGAGCTGGGCCTGGGCTGGAGATGCACATGTGGAAGCAGTTAGCACGGGGACAGTATTTACAGTTAAGCGCCTGGGCCAAGTCACTTACGGAGCAGTGTGGATACATATCCAAGGAGTGCTTCTTATTGGAAGTCAGATTTTGGAAATAAAAACTGTTTATGCTATTATACCCGTGTAGCAAAGCATTGTATTATATCTCAGGGAACTTGGTTTCCCCTCTTTGTCCCCTTTCATGTAGAGATTCTTTTGCAGACTGCAAGGTAACGGGCTTCTGTTTCTCTTGAGGGTGCTGCTCTTCCACGTGTGCTGCCGTGTAGTGCCGCTGGCATCGGTTTGAGTGCCAGGTTCCAGAGTTGGTCTGGCTTTCTGGGTTGGCAACCAATGTAGAGATTTCCAAGAAGGATGGGTAACGGGCTTTTAATGTCTAAAATGCTGGTTTTACCTACGGTGCGCGGAATGCATGCTGTTTGTCAGGCATCCGATTGTTTCATAGATTTCAAACAAACAGAACCTCCCTGAGGTGAAAGGACCCACATAAAGTCATGCAGCGTAGACATGGCAGAGCTGGGATCTGAATCTCGGTCTTCTGGGTCCAGATCTGATGCTTCCAACGAGAGACATGCAGAAATGGGCGCCAGAATGTAAACTCCCAGGGAATCAAATCAGTGAGCTGCTCTTGAGTGATTTTGAGTCACTTTGGACTGTTATAGACTCTGGAATTTCTGAGGGGTAGGAAGAAAAGGGAAGATCTTGTTTCCCCTTTAGAAGAACCAATGGAATCTTTTTGTTTTTTTAAATATATTTTTATTGATTTCAGAGAGAAAGGGAGAGGGAGAGAGAGATAGAAACATCAATGATGAGAGAGAATCTTTGATCAACTGCCTCCTGCACGCCCCTCCACCCCCTTGGGGATCAAGCCCGCAACCTGGGCATGTACCCTTGTCCAGAATCGAACCTGGGACCCTTCAGTCCGCAGGCTCTATCCATTGAGCCAAACCAGCTAGGGCTGAATCTTTTTTAGAAGGTTGCAGTCCCCTGCTCCTGCCCCTCCCCCTCTAAGTTTATAAACAAACATTTTGTGATTTAAGTCAAGTGTTCACACCTATTTCTTAGAAAACACCAAATACCAAGACTTGGCAGTCCTGACCTAGGACAGGCCCTCTTCCTCTGTGGCATGCATGCTTTTTGCTTCCTGTTTTGTTGCGAGATCTGCTTTCCAGTCTGTTTTATTATTAGCCTGTATTTCCACTGTGCTCCCCCTCCCTCCTTTCATGAGCTTGGTCCTTTGTACGGATGTCATCTGGCAAAGTTCAGTTCCATTTGGTTGTTTTTTTCAATACTTTCTGGGCCTTTGGAGAGTGGAAGGTCACCAGCTCAATGCTGGCTGGAGGAGAGAGGCCAAGACAGAAGCGCACGTGTTGGGAAGAACGGGAAAAGCATGGGAGTGTGAAGGAAGGAAGAATCTTTTGGGCAGACCTTTTCTTCCACATCTTTCAGGAAGTGGGTGCCGGGCGGATCTATAGCCATAGAGAGGAAGCTCCGCCCGTTCCTACAGCTGGCTCATTACTAATAAAATCTGGATGCTGGTGCGTGGTTTTGCTCTTCCCTGGCTCATCTGCTGCACAGACTCTTCCATTTTGAGGTCGTTGTTCAGTGGTTTCTTGCCTCAAAGCTACAGGAATTCCAGAGCCTAGAATTACAGCATCAAGAAGAACTGGTTTAGCTTGTCATTAATACTCAGAGAGCACTTACTATGTGCTGCCTGCTTTGCCTGAACTCCTTTAATCCCTACCGTAAACTTATAAGGTTCATTATAGGATCTATTATTTAGGTTCATTTCAGAGATGAGGAATTGAGTCTTAGAGAGAGGGTATGTTGCTTGTCCAATATCACTCAAAGGCTAGTGAGCAATTAAACCAATTTGCCTCTAAAAGATTGACTGGTCTGAAAGGTTCTTGCTGAAGTTGGGTACTAAGAATGATCAGGTATGTAGGATATTGCAAGAGCTATCTGGCGTGTGGTTGCTTTGTCTTGCCAAAAGCTCTTCAAGGATTTAACGGGGGTCTATCTGGGCTCCCAGAGGGCAGAGGCCCCATGGCATTCACCTTTGAATTCCAGAGCCTTGCACAGACTGGTGTCTATGAGCATTTCTTGAAAGACTGACCCTGGCTCAGGAATGGACAGGGTGAACACACAGGGGCCTGGAAAGGCGCAGTCAGAATGCTGGCTGCTTGCCTGCGGAAGGTGCCCGTGGCCGTTACAGTCCTCTGGCTTCAAGAATCAACCCATCCCAGCAACCCACATGTTGAGTTGTCCATCGATTGTTGAATGGCTAAACAAAGGAGGTATATCCGTACAATGGAATATTACTCAGCCATTAAAAAGGAATGCAGTACTGATACATGCTACAACACAGGTGAACCTTGAAAACATTACGCTCAGTGAAAGAAGCCAGACTCAGAGATCATATGTTCTATGATTCCATTTACTTGAAATGTCCAGAGTAGGCAGATTCATAGATACAGAAGGCAGATTAATGGTTACTAGGGGTTGGGGGCAGAGAGGAATGAAGAGCGACTGCTGCTGGTGTGGGGTTTTCTTTTGGGATGATACAAATGCTCTGGAGCTAGATAATAGTGATGGTTGCACAACTCTGTGAATATACTAACTACAAGCCACTGAATTACATGCTTTAAAAAGGTGAATTTATGGTCTGTGAATTATATTTTAGTAATAATAAAATAAAGACTCAACCAGTCCTGTTTTGAATGCACCCTCCGTGCCTTGTGGAGGTCGAGTTAAGGTTTTAGTGCCGGCAACAGCAGCCATTATTCTCCATCTTCTGGGGCCAGGGCGCTGCGTGTTACTCAGCCTCCTCTGCTGTTCCCAGGTGATTTCTCCCTGTTTTTTTGATCTCAGGTATTTCAAGTATTTTAGCCGAAAAGGACTATGGTATATCTTTGTTGCCTTTTGGATGTCTCTGGAAATCCTGAACCAATAGGTGGGCCCTTGACATGCTTAATTTGGCTAATGACAAGGACTCGGGAATTAACTATCCTAGTTAATAATTTCTTTTCTTTCTTTTTTTAAATATGTTTTTATTGATTTAGAGAGAGAGGAAAAGAGAGAGAAATCTATGTGGAGGAGAAACATTAATCAGCTCGAGCTGCAACTCTGGCATGTGCTCTGACCCAGGAATTGAACCGGCGACCTTTTGGTACATGGGACAACGCTCAACCAACTGAGCCACACTGGCCAGGGCTCTTCTCTTTTTACAAGCCAATAGATTATAGGCAATGGAAGATGGTCCCCCCCCCCCCCCCCCCGAGTTTCTTATTTGAAATTAAAGGTGTAAGGACACTCTTTGTTTCCTCTAGGGCCGAGCTGATAAATCCCCAGAGCCTCGGTCCAGGTTGTATTACAGTCTAACTCTGAGGCGGAGGGCAGCTGCCCTATTGACTGTGAGTCCAGCAGCGCAGGGCCTGAGGCCTGTATCACAGCAGGGAAAAGGAAAAGCCTGGAGGAGGAAGAGCCTAGCCAAGTGGAAAAGGAAGGAGGCAAAAGGAGGAGGAAGATGGTGAAGAGCAGAGAAAGGCTGCCTGTTAATCTAATGCGGTCCTTCTTGCCTCACTCTGCTACTTATCATTGAAATAGATACATTATCTTCAAATTCTCAAAAGCTGGTTGTCCTGTTAGTAGTGGCATCAACAAGTTGTTTCCCCTGTGACTGCAGAGTTACTTCTTAAGGAATTTACTGAGGGGCCTGGATCCAGGTGGATATGGGAGTTGGGCGCCCCACGGATGTGTTGCTAATGTGCCGAAGACTTCCAGCTTCAGCCTGATGTCAGTTGAAATTTAAATCTTCTAAAGCCTTTGCTGCTAATTGTATTAGCTTTTCTGTTTCTAATCTGTGGAACAAATTGATACAAACTTGAAATTTATTCTTTCATCGTTCTGGAGGCCAGAAATCAGAAGTCAGGGTGTCAGCAGGGCCATTATCCCTCCGGGCTCTTGGAGAGAATCCTTTGCTTCTTCTAGGGCAGTGGTTCTCAACCTTCCTAATGCCGCGACCCTTTAATATAGTTCCTCATGTGGTGGTGACCCCAACCATACAATTATTTTCGTTGCTACTTCATAACTGTAATTTTGCTACTGTTATGAATTGTAATGTAAATATCTGATATGCAGGATGTATTTTCATTGTTACAAATTGAACATAATTAAAGCATAGTGATTAATCACAAAAACAACACGTAATTATATATGTGTTTTCCGATGGTCTTAGGCAACCCCTGTGAAAGGGTCATTCGACCCCCAAAGGGGTCTCGACCCATAGGTTGAGAACCACTGTTCTCGGGGGGGGGGGGGGGAGGGGGTCCAGGCATTCCTGGCTTGGAGGTGCATGACTCCAGTCTCTGCCTTAGTCTTCACATGGCTCCTCCCCTGTGTCTCCTGTGAGGGTGATCTCATCCACAACCTTTCACTTAATTGCATCCGCAAAGACCCTATTTCCAAATAAGGTCACATTCACAGGTTTCAGGGGGTTAGCACCTAGACATATTTTTTGGGGGGGTGGGGTGGCACAATTCAACCCAGTACACTAAATGAATGTTTATCAGCTGTTCTTATTAAAATTAAATAAGAACATCATCCTCTGACTTGATTTGAAGAGAATCCTTTTTCTTTCTTGAATTTAAATTTTATTTATGCACAAAACAATACATGCACATAGTGAAAAAAGTCAAATAGCATTATAAGAATTATAATGTGACAGCAGTTCCTTGCTTCACCTCTTTTTATTCTTGATTCTTAGTGCATGGAATCAATGACCATTAACTCTTAGATCCCTTCTGGTGTTGACTTCTGCATTTCCAATGTGATACGTATGCTGTTCTTATACTGTTATTTCTTAGCTTGTCAGTTTTATCTCTTGTCTTTTAACCATTGAAGATGAGGAATTAGCTTTCTTTGCAGCCAGTCTCCACAAGCACACACTTCTATCCCCATCTTCTGATTATTAACCATAGCACAAGTTTAGATTAAATAGTATGTTATTGTGATTATAAATATTATTCACAGCTGAGCCACGTCATGGATTCGGATTACATTTCCTTTCTTGTGCTTTTGTTTTTACTAGAGTTACATATTTTCCGATTTTTTTTATTTGCGTAATCTTCTGTTTACCTATCACATCAGTTCCAAGCATTCTGATGGAGCTGAAATAATGCTTCTTTCGGTGCACTTCGATGCATCCTGTAATCTTCCATTTTCTTTCTTTCATCTGGAGATGACAACTTCTTATAAACTGTCTGATCTGGACTGGTTGCTTTCTCTTTTTAAAAAAAATATTTTTTTTTACTGATTTCAGAGAGGAAAGGAGAGGGAGAGATAGAAACATCAATGATGAGAGAGAATCATTTATCAGCTGCCTCCTGCATGCCCCCCCCTGGGGATTGAGCTCACAACCTGGGCATGTGCCTTGACCAGGAATCGAACTGTGACCTCTTGGTTCATAGGTCGATGCTTAACCCCTGAACCACGCCGGCTGGGCTGGACTGGTTGCTTTCTAAACTATTGCCCCATAATGCCTTGGGACTTCTTTTCACCCCCATTCTAGGAATTCCTTTTGCCTTTCCCATGTGAATACCTAGGATCCTGCATCTTGTCATTTACTTCCCCGGAGCACATTTTTCAGCCGCTTCCTGAGAAAGTTTTCGAAGCAATGTTTTTGAGACTTTGGAAATCTGAAAATGTCATTGTTTTCCGCTCATGCTTGATTGATGTTTTTCTTGGTTATAGAATTCTAGATTGGAAATAATTTTATCTGAAATTTGAAAGCATTGCATTGTCTTCTCGAATTCAGTATTGCTGTTGGGAAATCTGATGACATTCTGACTCCTGTTCTTTGTAAATGTGACTGGACGCCTGTATACTCTTTATCCCCACGTTATCAAGTTTCATGCCATTGTGCCTTAGGGTGCTTCTTTTCCCATTTATTGTTCTGGGCAATTGGGTCCTTTCTGTCTAGAAGTGTATTCCATTTCAGCTTAAATTTTTTTGGTAATATTTCTTTTATGATTTTTTCCCCCTCTTTTCTATTTCTGGACTTACAATACTCAGATATTGGACATTTTAAATGAACCCACTGTTTAAAAAAAACTTTTTCTCTCCTACTTGCCTACTCTAGACATTATGAATAATCCTGCTATGGACATTCATGTACAAGTTTTTGTGTGGATACATATTTTCAATTCTTTTGGATATATTCGTAGAAATGGAATTGCTGGGTCTTATGGTAATTCTATGTTTAACTTTAAAAAATATATATGTTTTTATTGATTTCAGAGGAAAGGAGAGGGAAAGAGAGATAGAAACATCAATGATGAGAGAGAATCATAGATCGGCTGCCTCCTGCAAGTTCCACACTGGGAATGGAGCCAGTAACCCAACTGGGAATCGAACTGTGACCTCCTGGTTCATAGGTCAATGCTCAACCACTGAGCCACGTCACCGGCTGGGCTTGTTTTTTTGTTTTTTTTAAGTGCTCTCTCTAGATAATTCAAATGTGCGGAAAGAATTGAGATCCACTGCTCCAAGGCATTTCATATTTCATTAAAGTTAATTCTTCCTAACAGGATAAATTCTAATGCATCTCTTATGGCTATCTTTTTCCTGCTCTTTCATTGCCCTCCAGCCACCCTAGCCCTGTTTTGTTCCTTATAGTTCCAAGATATGCTAGCATCTCAGGAGATTTTGCTCTTGCCCTTTTATCTGCCTGAAGTGTTTTTCCACAGATATCCTCAGTTCCCATCTTGTACTTTTTCAATCTTTGCCTCAAAAGCTACCTTCTCACCCTAGCTGGTTTGGCTCAGTGAATAGAACATCGGCCTGCGGACTGAAGGGTCCCCAGTTCGATTCTGGTCAAGGGCACATGCCTGGGTTGCAGGCTTGGTCCCCAGTGGGGTGTGTGCAGGAGGCAGCCGATCAATGATTCTCTCTCATCATTGATGTTTCAGTCTCTCTCTCTCTCTCTCTCTCTCTCTCTCTCTCTCCCCCTCCCTCCCTCTCTAAAATCAATTTAAAAATATATTTAAAAATAAAGTTACATTCTCAATGAAACTTCTTGTCCATAACTTAAAATTTCTATTTCCAACCCTCAGCCCAAATTCCTGTCCTCCTTCACTGCTTTGTTTTTCTTCTGCTTCTCACCTGTCTTGTTAGTCCTCTTATTTGTTTTCTATTTGGCAACCCTTCTCAGCACACGCCCTTTCCCTATGTGTCAATCTAGTGTGTAAAGAAGCCAGTGGGTGGAGCTTCATTCATTTCTTCTCCCCTGCTCTTCTTTTCTGTGTGTAGATACAAGTTTCTGACCCATATCACTTTCCATTTCCCGGGAGAACTTTTAAACATTTCTTGCAGAGCAGGTTTTGTTTGAGAAAGTCTTTTTTTGTTGTTGTTTTCTCCTTTGCTTTTGAAGGATAACTTCATTGGATACACAAATTCCAGGTTGGCGTTATTTTTTCTTTCAACACTATAAATATTTCACTGCACTTTCTTCTTGCTTCACAAGAAGGCTGCTGTGATTTGTATCCTTATTTCTCTATAGGTAAAGTGTTTTCTTTCAAGATATTCTCTTTGTCTTTGGTATGTCCAGGTGTAATTTTTTATATGTTTTTTATTAATTATTTGTTGTTTTGGTATTTATTCTGTTTGATGTTCTCTGAGTTTTCTGGATATGTGGTTTGGTATATATCATTAATTTTGCAAAGTTCTTGGCCATCGATACTTCACATATTTCTTCTGCTCTGTTTTTTCTTCGTCTGATATTTTAATTATGTGTATTTTGCACCTTTTGAAATTGTCCCAAAATTCTTGGATGTTCTGTTGTTGTTTTTATAAAGTATTTTTTCCTCTGTATGTTTCAGTTTGGGAGTTTCTATTACATATCTTCAAGCTCACTGATTCTTTCCTTAACCATGTCTGGTATACTGATGAGCCAGCCCATCGAAGCATTCTTCATTTATGTTACAGTGGTTTGGATTTCTAGAATTTTCTTTTGAATCTTTCTTTTTTTTTTTTAAAATATATTTTATTGAGAGAGAGATAGAGAGTTAGAAACATCGATGAGAGAGAAACATCGATCAGCTGCCTCCTGCACATCTCCTACTGGGGATGTGCCCGCAACCCAGGTACATGCCCTTGACCGGAATCGAACCCGGGACCTTTCAGTCCGCAGGCCGACGCTCTATCCACTGAGCCAAACCGGTTTTGGCCTTTTGAATCTTTCTTATGTTACCCTTCTGTTCGTGGGTGTTGTCTACCTTTTTCATTAATACCCTTAACATATTAATCAGTTATTTTATTTATTTATTTTTTAATCAGTTACTTTAAATTCTCTGTCTGATAATTCCAAAATCTATATCATATCTAAGTCTGGTTTTGATGTTTGTGTTGTCTCTTCACACTGTTTTTTCTTGCCTTTTAGCATAACTTTTATTTTTTTTAATTAAAAGCCAGACATGGCGTATTAGGTAATAGGAATGGAGGTTTATGCTAACTCAGATTATTTGAAGTGATTTGGATGCAAACACTTCCCATTGCTATTGCCAGGGGGAAAATTACTTCAGCAGTGTACAGTTTTGCTGGGATAGATGCTGTGTAATGCCTATTTCTTTTTCCTTACATGGTTTGGAAAGGTTTTACAGTTCAAGATACCTACCTTGTAACGTCAGATTGGTTTCTTGCTAATTGGATCTGGAAAGACAAACAGCCCCACAGAACCGCCTAGATTATGATTAGCAAACTGTGGGCTCCATGGCAGACACTGGAGAGGGAACGCAAGGCGGTGTCACTGCTGCTCCTCCTGCTTTCCCAGTTGGCGTCGTTCTGAGCCTTCTTTAGGATTTACCTGGGTGATGTTGTTTTCGGGCCACGAAGGCTATAGATCACGAGGTTCGGTCTTTTCCCCACGTAGGGGGCCACGTGGAGCCTTCAGGTCTTATTCTCCAGGATTCTCTCGAGTTTGGAACAACGGCTAAAAGCAGCTAGAGCTCAGGGAGAACAAACGAGTTTAAAAACTGCTCTCAGTCAAGTTGCCTCAGGAAAGAAAGAGTCCCAGTGGATGTGAAGATTTTAAAGATTCTTTTATTTTTAAAGTCTATAAATAATGGATTTCCAGCCTTTCGTACCTTAACCTCAGTTACTTAAAAGCCCCCAGGCTTAATGTATAATCATTAATCTTTCCTTCATTACTCAAAATAAGATCCTTTTTTCCCCTTAAAATTATTGTTAAATTATGTAAAAGATCAAACATATGAAATGGGTCAGAGAGTAGATAACAAACAGTCATAAAAACTACCATCTGGATTTAATGAATATTAACATTTTGCCATATTTGCTTCAGAACTTTTTTCATTAAAAGATAAAATGTTGCAGATACAGTTGAAGTTCCGTTGGTCTCTCCTCACTCCAATTCCCCTGCTCCTTCCTTCGCTTTCCCTGCTCCTCCAACTTCTGTCTGAATCAACGGTTCTCAATCTGTGGGTCGTGACCCCTTCGGGGATTGAACGACCCTTTCACAGGGGTCGCCTAAGACCATCGGAAAACACATATATAATTAAATATTGTTTTTGTGATTAATCACTATGCTTTGATTATGTTCAATTTGTAACAATGAAATTGGGGGTCACCACAACATGAGCAACTGTATTAAAGGTTCGCGGCATTAGGAAGGTTGAGAACCACTGGTCTAAATGGTGGGGTTCCTTCCCATCCATGCTTCTATACTTTCATTCCATTTATGCGTGTCCACAAGAATATGTGAAATTGTTTTGTGTAAGTTTAAGTGTTATACAATGGCATCATACTATATTTAGCTGCCATTTGCTTATTTATTTATTTAAAAATATATTTTTATTGATTTCAGAGAGGAAGGGAGAGAGAGTGGGAGATAGAAACATCAATGATGAGAGAGAATCATTGATTGGCTGCCTCCTGCACCCTCCACACTGGGAATGGATCCTGCAACCTGGGCATGTGCCCTGACCAGAAATTGAACCATGCCCTCCTGGTTCATAGGTCAACACTCAACCACTGAGCCACACCAGCTGGGCCATGAAATACCATTTTTATTAAAAAATAAAAACAAAAAACAGACCTACTAAAGTTACTAGATTTGAGTATTTGGCAGTATTTTATTGAAAATGAACGAAGTGAGTCTGTCACTTCAAGGAAAACAGCTGACAATATCTGTTGCCAATGATAAAATATGAGTTTTTAAGTAAAAATTAGAATTTTGGAACACTTAATACTACCCCAAGAGCTAACATCTTCTCAGTACTTAAAGATTACTGGCGACATTCACAAATGTGATTTTTTTAATATTGTACAATGAAATGAACACAATTTTATAATGTATAATGACATTTGGAATATCTGCATAACTCAATGAACCAATATTTTCCAAATGATAGTTTACAATATTACAGAATTATGTATGAGTAAAAAGATCCATTCAAAATACAAGATAGACTTCTAGCAAAGATGAAATGACACGGACACCTTATGACTAATGATGTGGAATATCTTTTCATGTGCTTATTGGCCGTTGGTATGTATATCTTCGGAGAACTGTTTATTTAGATGTTTTGCCCATGAAAAATATTGGATGATAAGGGTTATGTTTTATTGTTGAACTGCGACTTTCTTTTTGGGGATGTTATATTAGTGCCTCCCTCCTCTAGGCTTTGATATAACAGTGTTCTTCTTAAGCTATAAAGACCTATCCAGGTTGAATAGCCATCATAAGACAGACAGACACACCACTCTGCTGGAAATAGCATGGCCACAGATGCTTCAAGGTTTCTGGGTGTTGTTGTTTTTTTGCTCTGTCTCTTTAAACTCGGATATTAAAATTGGGTCCAGTTCCTCAGTCTCTTAACAGATATTCTCTAAACCTACTGCTGTGTTTGTCTTGCAGTTTCCTGGTGATGACATGGCATCTGCCAGCGCCAGCCGGACAGGAGTGGCCCTGCCTTTTGAGAAGTCTCAGCTTACTTTGAAAGGTGAGTGGCACTGTGTGGAGTGTTTGTTAGTCATTTGAGGTCCAGCCCAGTGTGGGGGGAAGAGGTGGGTTTATACCACACTTGGGTCTGGAGAGCCAAAGTCTGTGAAAGGCTTAAGAGTGTAACTGTTCATTCTCATCGCGTTGTCATAGTGTAGCTTGCATTCTTGAAGAAGGACAAAAGGAACTTTTGGCCAAAATGATCTAAAATGGTGATTCCTGCCCTAGCTGGTTTGGCTCAATGGATAAAGTGTCGGTCTGCGGACTGAAGGGTCCTGGGTTCCATTACGGTCAAGGCACATGCCTGGGTTGCAGGCTCAATCTCCAATAGGGACGGCCGGAGATAGCCAATCAATGATTCTCTCTCATCATTGATGTTTCTGTCTCTCTCTCCCTTTCCCTTCCTCTCTGAAATCAATAAAAAATGTATTAAAAGAAAGAAAGAAAAAAGAAACAGTAGAAAACAAAGCACAGCAAAGCAAACAACTGTTTGAAACCTATTGAAGACAAAATGCCAGGTTCTATTCTGGTGCCTTCCTAAGAGCTTTTCAAGGGTATAATTTTGGCCATATATGATGTTTGCCTTATTTGTTGACTTTAAAAACGAAACCCTATGTGAAGATGTGATTCCATGTAGAAGAGACTGGCATTTACATTTCATCACGGTAAATAAACTTTCTAGATAAACTTGCTTGTATCTCGATGTCTTTATTTTAGCTTGTCTTTTAGAAAGAGAAACATGCAACACATCAACCTGCTGCTTAATTATAAATTAGAGGGAAAAATGTTTCTTTACAGTGGAGAGACCTGGCAGACCCCACATTAACCAAGGGATAACCTCGCTTCCCCAGTAGGGTAACAGGGTGTGTGCATAAGTATACAATGTAACCTATGTAATATTCTTGACAAAATGTTCAGTGTGAATCTAATCATGAGGAAAACAATCAGAAAAATGCAGAATTTGGCATATTCTAGATCACAGTTGGTGGAAGTCTTTTAAAGTCATTGTCATGGAAAAAGAAGGGAGAGCATTCCAGCTTTTAAAAGGTTAAGGAGACACCCTGGCTTGTTTGGCTCAGTGGATAGAGCGTCAGCCTGCGGACTGAAGGGTCCCAGGTTTGATTCTGATTAAGGGCATGAACCTTGGTTGCGGGCACGTCCCCGGAGGGGTGTGTGTGTGTGTGTGTGTGTGTGTGTGTGTGTGTGTGTGTGCAGGAGGCAGCTGATCAATGTTTCTTTCTCATCGATGTTTCTAACTATCCCTCTCCCTTCCTCTCTGTAAAAGGAGATCAATAAAACATATTATATATTAAAAAAAAAGCTTAAGGAAACAACAACCAAATGCAGTGTGCTCATCTTGATTGGATCCTGGATTGGGGGAAAACAGCTATAAAAATATATCTGGAACAATTGAGGAAATTTAAATATGGAATGAATATTAGAATTGATAGAGCCGGTAACTCAATTTTTTAGGTAAAATGATGGTGGTGTGTGGTTAGGTGGGAAGATGTCTTTATACTTAGGAGTTGCATTCTGAAAAGTATTTAGGGCTGATCTCTCATGATATCTACAATTTACTTTCAAATGGTTTACCAGAAAAAACGTGTGTAGATATAGATACACAATTATAGACATAAATATCATATATTTATATCCTGTACAGTCCAATAGGGTAGCCACTATAGCCCCATAGAACTATTTACATTAAAGTAAATTAATTAAATTTACAATTCAAATCCTTAGTCCCACTAGCCATAGTTCAAGTGCTCAATATCCACATTTGTCAGAGGGCAATGCATTGGACAACGCCGAGGTAGAATATTTTCATTATCACAGAGGTTCTCTTGAGTAGCACTGATATAAACACACACATAGAGGGGAATAAAGCAAGTGTGGCAAAATGATAATTGGTGAAGAGCATGCAATTATTCTATTTTTTCAACCTTTCTATAGATTGGGAACTTCAAAATCACTGCAAAATGTGACTCTAGATTGGAACAGAAAACAATTCCCTTTTGTGCTATAGTGGACTTTGGTAGGACAGTTGGCAAAATTTGAATAAGGTCTGTAGCTAATAGTATTAAGGAATGCTAAATTTGCGCATGTTGATATTTATACTGTGGTTATATTAGAAAATGTCTTTGTTCTTAGAAATACACACTGAAGTATTCAGGAGTAAAGGGGTATAGCATCTACAACTCACTCTCAGAGTTTTAGGGAGAAAAATGTGTATGTGTGTGAGGGAAAGTCAGGGGCAAGAGAGAATAATAAAGCAAATAGATAAAAAGTTAATATTTGGTGACTGGGTAAAAAGTTTATAGGAATTCTTTGTATTGTTCTTGCAATTTTCCTAAAAACTTTGCTGAAATTATGTAAAAATAAAAAAAAGGAAAAGGTAGAAAAACACCTAGGGGGAAAAGCTAGAGGACAAAAAAAGGGAACATCATGGCAGATTTCAAAGAATTGGCCTGGGAGCTGGGAGACTTGACTTTAGGCTTAGCTCTGGCTCTGACTAGCTCTAGGATTTTGGATATATGCTATTTCACCTCCATGGATCTTAGTTGGTCAAATGATTAAATAAAGGGTTTGAACTTGTTGATTTCAAAGAAACGGCCTAGCTCAAAATTATAGGACTCTATAATTAGTCCGTGTTTTTGTTTTTTTTTTAAGGGCCTACATGCAGAGCTATTCTTGCACCACCAGGTGGCCTCAGTTAGCCTTGATCAATGTGTAAAGTATTTCATTTTTCTACACTGGGCCACATTTCCCAGGACCCCAATCTTTTTTCCCTGGTACCACCCCTTCTTGCTCCTGAATCTTAGCCACAACTTTTGATGTTGTTCTTTGAATTTCTCTCTACTCTCCTTTTGGGCCTGAAGAAGAGAGCTATTGCTAAAAAACAATCCAGACGTGGGTTTGTCCTTTGCCAAATTGTGGCCCCTTACAGGACTGTCAACTCTCAGAAGGGTCTGGGAGGGAGAGGTTTGCTACCTCTTGACAGAGGGGAGCTCAGGCTACAACAGTCTTGCCATCATAGGTAAGGAATGTCAGTCATATGCTCTTCTCTGGGGCATAGGATTGAAGATGTGTTTCATCCTGATGACCTGGAGTTCTTGTGACTAATATATGCTCTCAGAGGAGCTTGCCTGGCCTTGGGCGGATTCTTGCTTAGCTTGTGCTCTCTGAGTCCCTGGCTTGCTGGTGCCAAGTGAACATCAGAAACGCTGCCACATGAAGAGGAAATGCAGACGGTAACAAGCACATGGAAAGAATATTCAGTCTCACTGGTAATTGAAGGAAAGCATTAGAACAAATAAGCAAAGTCTGGTAATGGCACAAAACATGGTGTAGTCAGGCTGCCCAGTTGCACATCCTCGCTCAAAGCTTCCTGGCTCTGTGGCCTGGGGCAATGACCTGGCTTCCTCAAGGCTGTTTCCTCCTGGTGAAATGGGGTGATGACATATTCCCTGCTTCATGGGTTCATTATGAGGATTCAGGTAGATGATGTGTGCTTAGCATAGTATCTATAAAAAGTATTCAATTCTTAGCTATTATCTTTATGCTTTTTTTTTTTAAACCTGCGATATTTGCAAAGAATGAAAAAACATTGCACTCAGTGTTACACAGTGTTTGGTGAAATGGACATCTTCCTAGAGTGCTCATGGGCATCTACAGATTTACCCTTTTTAGAAAGAAATTAAGCAGTTTTAGGAACTTTTTATAAAATGTTCATAGATTTGGAAGGATACTCAGAAATGCAGGCAAAT
This sequence comes from Myotis nattereri, assembly GCF_964212035.1. Classification (NCBI taxonomy): domain Eukaryota; kingdom Metazoa; phylum Chordata; class Mammalia; order Chiroptera; family Vespertilionidae; genus Myotis; species Myotis nattereri. The sequence goes on from NC_138090.1 coordinate 14,856,385, forward strand.
ACTGTATATACATTTATGGTAATTTTCCTAGAGCAAAAAATTAGAAGCAATCTATTCATCAGTGAAAGAATATTTAACTAAGTTATGGCATATTCTTGTAATGGGCTTGTGTTACTGCCTTTAAAATGGATTTTGGGAGGAGAAGAATTTTTAAAGAATTGGGGACATAAAAGTTGAAAGTCTAGAAAGTCTGAATTTACCAACATCTTGTTTTTAGCTTAGGAGTGATTTTTGGTTCTTATGCTTCATATTTGTGTGTGTGTGTGTGTGTGTGTGTGTGTGTCCTGACGTTTTTAAAAAGTTTTCTTAAAATCAGGAAAAAAACCAAAAATTTATTTTTTGATCGAAACAGCAAAAAAGAGTGACACCATCTGCCACAGGGGGGCAGCTGGGAGCCCTCTGCCTCACATCCTTGACTTTTTCTTTCTTTCCTGTCCAGTGGTGTCAGCAAAGCCCAAGGTGCACAATCGCCAACACCGAATTAACTCATTTGTGGAAGTGGCAGTGGATGGACTGCCCAGTGAGACCAAGAAGACTGGGAAGCGAATCGGGAGCTCCGAGCTTCTCTGGAATGAGATCATCATTTTGTAAGAGAAAGTCCCTTCTCTTTTGAACGCAGTAACGTGGGGGAAAGAGAGAAGGCGCTCCAGGCGGGTTGTGGTGGGAGATCCAGGTGTCCTGTGGAGCCTCTAAGTCTTCTGCCTTTGGTGCCCGAGGTGCCTCTCTTCATTAGTAAGTGTTTCCACATCATTGAGCTCACAGAGTGTTCATTATTAGCTAGGTGGTTACAGGGTCAGCTTTGGGGGGTTAGGGGTTATGTGAGCATCTTCCTGTTGGGGTCCTCCCCGCCTTTCCAAGTTGTCAGCAATACCTGTTTTCTTCTAAGGCAATCAGAGTGATTGATCTGCTTGGATGTGATGAATCAACTGTTTGTTTTCCAGGAATGTCACAGCCCAGAGTCATTTAGATTTGAAGGTCTGGAGCTGCCATACCTTAAGAAATGAACTGCTAGGCACCGCCTCTGTCAACCTCTCCAATGTCCTGAAGAACAATGGGGGCAAAAGTACGTATGACGAAGGGGTGGCTGATGTGATTCATTTCCGTGTGTGGGGAGAAGCATTTGGAGGCATGGTTTTCTCTTTTCCTGCCCGATAAACCTGGTGATGTCGTTTCCTCCAGGCCCAGGGCCTGCAGTGACTCTGCTCCCACGGATGCTGTCCGTGGGGTTTTAGGAAGGCTGAAGGCTTCTTTCTGCAGAACTCGGCCCCTTTTCCAGCAGCCGTAGTGGTGGGATGCAGTGACTTGTCCCCTGGATCCTTCGCAAGGATCAGTAAATTTTCCTCTGCCCCTCTTTCCCCAGTCCAGGAGATGGGACCTGTACAATCAGACTGGCCAGTGCCTCCAGCCTATGCATTACTGCCCCAGTCTGAGTCCTGGAACAGAACAAAGGAACTGCTGTGTGTGTGCGTGCGTGTGCGTGTGCGTGTGCGGTGTGTGTGTGTGTGTGTGTGTGTGTGATGTTACAAATATGCCCTGTGCTTAGTAGGCACTCAATAAACATCTGTTGGAAGCTCTAGCGTAATTACTCAGGGTGCCTCTGCTGCATGGAAACCTAAACCCTAACATCTATTTATTGTTGTTTGTGGTCAGTGGCATAACCGTGGCTGTGGTACCCGAACCCTCCCTCATAATGCCTCTATTCAGAGCAGTACCATATGTGGCGAGGGAATGCCACAGAAAGAAAGGCTCCTTTTTCTCTTGAAGGCTGCTGTCTAGAAAATATTTTCTGAGAGTGGATTTAGCTTGAGAGAGGTGTGGGGGCGGGGCGTGCTGAGTCCTAGGGAGAGCGCGGCATTGATCCCGGTCCTTTCCTTCCGAGCCTGTCTTTCTGATCGGCCACTCGGGTGGAGTGTGAGGCTCCCTTGGCCTTTTCCTTTCTGCTTGGCACACAGAGATGTGGCGAACCCACCTGGGCTGTGGGAATTGCTTAACATCCAGAGTATGTCTCTATCCTAATTCTGTAGGGAACTCCCTGGTGCTCTGTCTTCTGAGTTGGTCTTTATTTTCCCGAACCTTATGCTGCCTTTTATGATTTGTTCTCAAGTGGATTATATTTTTTGGAGATACAATTGTGGACATTCTCGAATTTGGATCAGCATCCTTTTCTTTCCTTTTTCATTTGTCCAGTCAACATACTTTTGCTTTTGATTATAAACGTAAATGTAGAAAACCTGGGAATTACAGAAAAGCACACAGACACACAAAGGAAACAAAATGTTCCTGTAAGCACAGCACTTAGTGATAATTATTAACATTTTGATACATACCCTTCTGAGCTTTTTTCCTGTGTGCAAATATATATTAATACTTAAGACATCAATCAAAATTGAGATAATAAAAGAATAGTATTTTGCAGCATGTATTTCTCTCTTGAAAAGGTATCAAGTATGTTGATTTATTTTTAATTATAAAATATACATAACATCGAATTTACCATCTTAACCATTCTTTTGTTGTTGTTAATCCTCACCTGAGGATATTTTTTTCCATTGCTTTTCAGAGAGAGCGAAATGGAGGGAGGGAGGAGGGGAAGAAGGAGGGAGAGAGAGAAAGAGAGAGAAACATCAATATGAGGGAGACACATGGACTGGTTGCCTCCCACACGTGCCCTGACTAGGGGCAGGGTGCGAACCGCAATCCAGATAGGTGCCCTTGACCAGGAATTGAACCTGTGACCTTTTGGTACACAAGCCAGTGCTGTAACCGCTGAGCAACACCATCCAGGGCTAACCGTTCTTAAATGTAAAGTTCAGTGGCATTAAGTACATTCATATTGTCATGTAGCCATCACTACCATCTATCTCCAGAACTCTTTCTTCTTCCCAAATGCAAACTCTGTACCCATTTAAAACAACAACTCCCCTTTTCCTCCCTTTTCTCCACTCCCTATTATTCTACTTTTGGTCTCTATGACATGTCTATTTTAGTTACCTCATATAAATGGAATCATACAGTATTTCCCTTTTTGTGATAGGCTTATTTCACTTAGCATAATGTCCTCCAGGCTTACTCATGTTATAGCATATATCAGAATCTCCCTTTTAAAGGCCGAGTAATATTCCATTGTATGAATATACCACATTTTGTTTATTCGTCCATCCAAGGACACTTGGATTTCTTCTACCTTTTGCCTATAACGTGGTGCTGTTATGAATATGGGTGCACAAATACCTCTTTAAATCTTTGCTTTCAATTCTTTTGCATACATACTCAGAAGTAGAATTACTGGATAATGTGTTATCTCCATTTTTACTTTTTTGAGGAATCACCATACTGTTTTCCATAGTTGCTGCACCATAAAATATATCAAAATAGCTTTAATTTTTCTTCCAAAATTCAGTTTTTGATAACTGCCTGGTAGTAGTCTATCAGATGGCTGTATGAAAAATTGAACATTTGGATAGATTTCAGTGTTTCACAATCACAAATCCTATATAATAAAAGGCTAATATGCAAATTGACCAAATGGTGGAACGACTGTTTGCTATGATGAGCGCTGACCACCAGGGGGCAGACACTTGCCACAGGAGATGCCCCCTGGAGGTCAGTGCACTCCCACAGGGGGAGCACCACTCAGTCAGAAGTCGGGCTGTAGGTGGGCAGTAAGGAGCAAGGGGTCCCGGACTTTAAGAGCCCCAGACTGCAAGAGGGATGGCTGTCCAGGGGGGATCGGGTCTAAGTTGGCAGGCGGACACCCCCTGAGGGGTCCTGGACTGTGAGAGGGGATTCCCTCCCACTAGTGCACGATTTTCTTGCACTGGGCTGCTAGTAATGCTATGATAGACATGAAAGTTTTTAAATCTTTCTGCCCATTGTTTAACATTTACTTGAGATAAATGACTGAAGATTTATTTATTTTTTGCCTATTTACTAATTAACATTATGTCACATTTGCTCAATCTCTTTCTTTTTTGACTGTAGTATTTTCAATAGATGTCTCAGTATTTTATCCTAGATTCTTTAGCATGCATCTCTTAAAAGTAGGACATTTTCTTACATAGTTAGCATACCATTATCACACCAATCGTATTAGCCAATCATGAATTCTTTATTATCACCTATTACCCAGTTTATATTTGATTTTATGATTTGCCTCAAAGTGTTGTTTTAAAATTGGTTTGCTTAAATCTGGATTTGGTTTGGGTCCTCTTGTTGCATTAGGTTGTTATTTCTAGGTTGTTGTGAAGTCCTCCCACCTTTTCTCTGATTTATTGAAGGTGATTCAGTGTTTTAAAGTATGCTTATTGCCTTATCCTTTATTCATTTTTATATTGAAGTGTGTAGTTTTCACTGTTAGTTTTAAAAGAGCTCTTTATATGTTTTTATTTTATTTTTAAAATTGATTCTTAGAGAGAGGAAGGGAGAGAGGAACGTTGGTTTGTTGTTCCACTTATTTATGCATTCATTGATTGATTCTTATATGTGCTCTGACTGGGGCTCAAACTCACAACCTTGGCATATTGGGACGACGCTCTAACCAACTGAGCTACCTGGCCAGAGCTGAGTTCTTTATATGTTAAGGCTATTATTCTTTGTCTTATAATTTGTAAACATTTTTCTAGTTTTTCATTTTAATTTTTTAGGTTTTCATTTTCTTTTTCCAAACAGATGTTTTAAAGTTTTTGTAGTTGAATCTGTCACCCTTTGTATTTTCAACTTTTTCTTTTATGCTTTGAAAGGCTTTTCCCATTCTGAAATCAGGTAAATAGTTACTTCTGTTTTTTTTCTAGTACATTATAATTTTTATTTTTTCATATTTTATCCTTCATCCATCATCCAGACATATTTATTTTTTGTGCACAGTGTGATTAGGGATCTATTTAAGTTTTCCCAAATAGTTAACTGATAGCTTTATTATTGCTTATTGAATAATCCATCTATTTCCCCTTTGATTTGATTTGGTACCTTCGGCATATATTAAAAACATATGTATACTTGGGCCTGTTTATGGATTTTCCATTTCATTTGTTGTTTTAAAATCATTCTGTCTTAGCTATTGTAACATTATAAATGTTTTAATCTCTGACAGTTCAAGTTTCTCTTCTTTTCAAAATCTTCCTTCTTTACTTTGCATGTATGACATCATCAGATGAACTAAATTATTTTGTCAAGTTCTCCCCTCTTTCTACTTTCTTCCCCTCAAATTCCTTGAGGTTTTATTAGAATCTTATCATTTAAAAAATTCTTTTATGGAAAATTTCCATGCTGATTCTTCGTACCCAGGAACACAGATGTCTCTAAATTCATTCAAATCATTTTGAAGTTATCTTTAGATAGACTCTTTTAATTTTAAAAGTAATTTTGCTATTATTTTTAATGGTATCTTTTCCTGTTAGGTCTTCTAACCTGCTGTTTTTAGTATGCAACTATTAGTTTCTGCATTTTCTTTTATATTCTGTCAGTTGCTGAATTCTTAATATAGGTTTAAATAGTTTCTTTTGACTTTTCTTGGGAGATATTTATGTGGTTTCTAAGACTGATAATTTTGCTCATCTTATTAGATAATTATACTTCTTTTTCTTGTCAGTTTTGCTTTGTGTACACTTTCCCGTTTTAGTGGTGATGGAGCGGGTGTATGGCCGTGTCTAATAACCGTGCTTCCAGTGAGACTCCTCTGAGTGTAAGGCTGCGTGTTAGAAACCTGTCTTGTCTTCTTGGTTCATTAATCATTGTTGTTTTTCCTTTAAAAATCAGGAAAGGGGTTGAATTTTTAGCAAAATATCTTTTAAGCAACCATTGGGATAATTATATGATTTTTCTTCCTTCCATTTATTTTATTAATTTTCTAATAGTAACAATTTTAGAATTTCTAGAAAACACCTACTTGCTCATGCTAGATTATTTCTTGAAAGTTTTGTTAGAATTGCTCGTTACTATTTTATTTGGGGGCTTTCTATCTATATTCATAAATGACGTTTGTCTGTAGTTTTGTACTATTTTTGTCGGCTTTGGAATTGAGGTTAAGCTAATTTTATACGGTAAGTTGAAGTGCTTTCCAACTTTGAGAACAGACTGTATAACATGGGAATTATCTGTTCCATGAGTACAGGAAGGAGCTCACCCATAAAACCAACTGGGTCTGGCAGCTTTCTTTGAAATAATTCTATGATGACTTTTTCAGTATTTTTCCCCATAATGATTTGGTTTGTTCAACTTTTCTGATTCATCTTGCATCAATTTTTAAAAATATATATATTTTATTGATTTTTTACAGAGAGGAAGGGAGAGGGATAGAGAGTTAGAAACATCGATGAGAGAGAAAAATTGATCAGCTGCCTCCTGCACTCCCCTTACTGGGGATGTGCCCACAACCAAGGTACATGCCCTTGATCGGAATCGAACCTGGGACCCTTGAGTCTGCAGGCTGATGCTCAATCCACTGAACCAAACTGATTAGGGCTACCTTGCATCAATTTTGTTAATTCATATATCCTGAGAAAATTATTTTATGAGATTTTTCAAATTTATTAGTGTAAAGATTTTATTTTTGTTTTGTTTTTAATATATTTTATTGATTTTTTTTACAGAGAGGAAGGGAGAGGGATAGAGTTAGAAATATTGATGAGAGAGAAACATCGATCAGCTGCCTCCTGCACAGCCCCTACTGGGGATGTGCCTGCAACCAAGGTACATGCCCTTGACCAGAATCGAACCTGAGACCCTTCAGTCCGCAGGCCGATGCTCTAACCACTGAGCAAAACCGGTCAGGGCTAATGTAAAGATTTTAAATAGCATTCTCATTTAAAAAATGCTTTTAATTTTCTCACTTAAAATTTTTGGTATTTGTATTTCCCCCCAATTTTTTTCTTGACTAGCATAAATACTTTTGTTTTAACTTTTGATTTTTAATTGATTTTTTTTTCAGGACAACTTGGATTTATTTATTAGGTGTTCCATATTTTCTAATATTAACTTTCATTTTTAGCTTTATTAACTTTTTTTCAACCATTTGCCCTTAGACCTGTTATATATATCTTATTTATTCAATCAGTCAGTCAATAAGTCTTTTATAGCTTTTGAATTGAAAGCTTAGTGCATTTAGTCTTGCTTACTAATGAAAACGTTGTTTTTAGAGTTTAAAGTGAAAGTGAGTTTATTAGTAAAGCAGTGAGACAGAAAGTGGCTACTCCACAGACAGAGTAGCTCCCGTTGAGCAGAATTTGCTTCCTTTATTGAGGTTCACTTAATGGGGGGAGCATATTCATTAAGGGGGAGGAATTCAGGCCCTTCCAGGGAACTGAGTAGGAGATTTCTCAGAGGAGCTTCCCCCGGCCGTGCCGTGCCCTTTTCATTTCTCATCATGGCATGAAGACTGTGTCGTTTAGCATGCTAGTATCTTATCATGAGCATATTGTCAGATTAGGGGGCTCCTGTCAGGTGAAATTAGTTGCTTCCTCGAAAACATTGTTGCTTTGCACTTGCCTTTGATGTTGTTTGTGGCGGCTGCAGCTCCTGCCGCTCTTCCCAGCACCAGCCGTAGCCCTTTGAGTGTGTGGCTGGGTTGAGGAGTAAGGTATGTCAGATCCAAATCTAATGGAAAATGTGGATTGTGTTAGGACAGTGGGCTTCATTCTCTTAGAAAAGCCAGTCTTCGAGGGTGACCAGGACATAGCTGGCATGCATAACATTCCAGCCATGTTTCATCACGGCTGTTTCTGGTGATTACACATCTGTCATGTAGGGAAGTGGTTATGAACATGTAGACTCTAGAGTCAGACTACCAGGGTTCGAATCCTGGTTCCACTAGCTTTGTGACATCTTTCAGTCTCTTAACCTTCTGTTTCCTCTTTTGTAAAATGTTGTTTTGAGCTTAAATGAGCTAACAGCATTGCCTGATACATAGAAGCATATATAAGCAGTAACATATATAAGTAGTTATTGTCTGCTCCGGTACTTTTCTTCCCAAAGATGGGGAGGTTTGAATCCCAGAGATGGGCAACAGAGACACTGTTTGCTGATGTGGGCCCTCCTTGCCTGAATGGGAGGCAGGCGTGAAGTTGCTCAGGAGATAATTCCGAGAGGAACAAATACAAAAGCTTTGGGGGCCCTGGAGTGGGGAGGCTGACATTAGTGTGGGACGTTTCAGCACCTTGGTCTTGGGGCCTGTGCCCCTTGGGGAGCTGCTGAGCTGAATGCTTCCGGAGTGGTCTCTACGCATGAATTCAGTTTCATCTGCGAGTGGGTCACAGTATGCGAGGTGACTTTTCTCACCGTGGCCTGCTCTTCCTGAAACCATTTTTCCTGGGAAAGGGCCTGATGACTAGCATTTTTCTGCTCCATGAGACACAATTCCTTCTTTCACTTGCTTTCTTGTTTTCCCCTGGGTGGACTTGGAAGTTGACTGGGGAACTCAGCTGGTGTTTTATGCCTTCCGTTGGCAGCGGGATGCTATGGTGGAGGGTTTACTCAAGCCTTGCAGTTGTGTAATGGTCAGCCTCGGCCGGCTTTCTGTGGGGACATCGAACTGGCCGTGGCTGCCAAAAGGACTTGACCAAAAGCGCTGGTTTGGCTCTTAAGAACAGCTCTAGTCCTCTCTGTGTGGAAGCCAGATTTTGAGGTTGAATTCTGATTTTTAAAAACGTGTTTATTAGGGGAATTTTCAAACAATCCCCATCACCCGGTGTCTGTTTTAATCAGCAGCTTTTGTCTGTACCTGCCCACTGATGACCTTGCTAAACTGACAGCAGGTAGCCCCCGAGGCTCAGTTTCCTCTTACAGCTCCCCTCTTCCGCCGCGGGCCTCACGAACTCTGCAGACCGTGGCACGGCCAGAGTGTCCTGCGTTCAAGGAGGGAAATAGAGCATAACTATCTTTACCAAAATTTACCAAAAAGTCTAGCTTATAAACTTAAGGAGTTCAGTCTTAGAGGGGTTTTTTGTGAATTTGACCCCAAAAGCAAGAGAAGTAAAACAAAAATAAAAGAATGCAACCGCATCAAACTCTGCACAGCAAAGGAAACCATCGAAGTGTGGCCTCCAGACCAGCAACATGGTCCCCAGGCCTGGAACCATATCAGAAATGTACATTTTGAGCCCTTATCCCAGACCTGAAGAATCAGAGCTCTGGGTCTGGGTCCGGGTCTGTGTTTTAACAAACCCTCCAGGGGATTCTGGTGTGTGCTCAAGTCTGAGAGCGCTGAGCTTCCACTTGGGAAAAAATAAAGTTAGATACCTTCCTTTTACCTTCACTTGTGATGGTTTTCCTTATTTAGTTTGTTAAACATGTAACCGTTTTATCAATCTGGAGTTTGTCATGTGGGATAAGGATCTAGTTGTTATTTTCCCCCTAAAAGTCTCACTGTTTTCATTGGAGGGTGTGTCACCATCAGGTTGGACATATCTCTTCCCACTGCTCTTCTTCCAAACTTGGCTCTTGAGCCTTCGGTTTTCCTGACAGACGTTATAGATACAGATGCACATGCACACACACAAAGACATATAAATATCTATTTCTATGTCTCTGTATTAAACACCATGAGTTCATACTGGAACCTCTAATTCTAATTCACCTCCACAGAGTTCTTCCTACCCTTTCTTCATTCTGTATAAGAACCCTGCTTCTTCTTTTTTAAATTATTTTGATTCTTCTTTTTTAAAAAAATATATTTTATTGATTTTTTTACAGAGAGGAAGGGAGAGGGGTAGAGAGTTAAAAACATCGATGAGAGAGAAACATCGATCAGCTGCCTCCTGCACACCCCCTACTGGGGATGTGCCCGCAACCAAGGTACATGCTCTTGATCAGAATCGAACCTGGGACCCTTGAGTCTGCAGGCCGACGCTCTATCCACTGAGCCAAACCGGTAAGGGCAGAACCCTGCTTCTTAACATCATCCAGATAATTATGCATTTACTCAGTTCTGCAGTGCACAGGAGACTGTACCCATACCACTGTGATCAATGAAGTAGACTTCGAAAAGCTCCTTGTTTATGTTTCTCTCCATTTTCTCTGTATGTCTCCTTTCTTTCCCCATGTGTGTCTCCCAGATTTAAAAAAAAAAAGGCAAGCAAGCAAACAGCTCCTTATTTATTTAAAAATCTTATAAGCAGAGGGTTGTTTCAGCACTTTATGTTCCAAGAACAGATAGGCCAGTCAGGAGGGGCGTACCGCCTCCTTTGCTCTCTATAAGGACAGCGTGTTCTGGTGGGTGGGCTGTGCACCTCAAGGAGGCATGGCTGACAGACAGTACGTGCATTTATTTTAAAGTAAACACACCACTGTTTTTCCAGTTTTTCAATTGAAAGGTAAATAAGACTACTGATCCTTGGAACCTGAGTCAGAGCGAGAAGGAAAAATGGAAAAAAAAAAGCTTTACAATTAAAAATAATTTTAAATTTAAATTTGAAAAATTGTTCACTGTTTCTTCAGCTGAGGAGGAGTTGGGCAAGGGACAAATGTTCAAGGCAGTATGTGATTATCCTGTAAGCTGGCAGGGAGCTGTTATTTAGGACCTAGCTGGAACTTGAAAAGGCCTGGTGGTAGAAATGGCTAAGTCAGTCCTGCATGGCCAATTCGTTACCTGTATGAACCTGCTAAACCGTAAGACCTAGTTATTTCAGTCTCATGGCATGCTCACAGGAAATTTTTTTGTGATCCACAAATTGAAAATATTAATATTTTTTTCTGATTAAAAGTAAAATATGCTCCTGAAACTGAAAATTTTATTACTATTTTTCTGATGATTATTATTTCATGATTATTGAAGACAAAAAATATTCTGAGTGCTTCATATGTATTAGGCATTGTTTTGTTGAATCCTCATATATATATATATATATATATATATATATATACATATATGTGTGTGTATATATATATATTAAAATTTATTCAATACTCCTTCATACCTATGAGCTAGATTTTATCACCATCTCCTTTGCTGAGGAAATTCTGCAGACATTATGTACTTTGCCCAAAATCATATAGTAGGTGGAGGCAGAGTTGGGATTTAACTCAGGCCTTTTGGTCCCAGAGATTTTGCCTGTAACCTCTGCATATACTATCTTCCAATGAAGGAGAAGTTTAAAATCACTTGAAATTATATTTTTCAAAGCTAATCCTGTTAATATTTAGTTATATATCCACTAAGCTTTTTTTGGTATGTAAGTTGTGTATGTGTGTGTGTAACTATTTTTTTCCGAAAGTAGAAACTCACTATATGTTCTGCTCTGTAACTTGCTTTCTTAACCCAGGCTTTTCCTCCTCAATTAAAATAAATAATTTTTTTAAAATATATTTTTATTGATTTCAGAGAGGAAGGGAGAGGGAGAGATAGATAGAAACATCAATGATGAGAGAGAATCATTGATTGGCTGCCTCCTGCACGCCCTCTACTGGGGATTGAGCCCACAACACAGGTATGTGCCCTTGACCGGAATCAAACCTGGGACCTTTCAGTTCATAGGCCGACGCTCTATCCACTGAGCCAAACTGGCTAGGGCAAAATATATAATTTTTAATAGCCACAATAGCTTTTTAATGAAAGCACCATAGTTTAGCCAGTCCTTTATTTTATTTATTATTATTTTAAAAAATCTTTTTATTGGTTTCAGAGAGCAAGAGAGAGGGAGAGAGAGATAGAAACATCAATGATTGGCTGCCTTCAGAACACCCCCCACTGGGGATCAAGCCCACAACCCAGGCATGTGCCCTGACCGGGAATCGAACCATGACCTCCTGGTTCATAGGTTGACGCTCAAACACAGCCATGCTGGCAGGGCTAACCAATCTTTTATTGTTGGTTATTTCTATTTCTTTAGTAGTATAAGTAAGACTCTTTTTAAAAAATTAAATTTATTGAGGCTACATTGGTTAATAACATTATATAAGTTTCAGCTGCACAGTTTTATAATATATCATCTGTATATTGCATTGTGTGCTCACCACCCAAATCCTACTCTCTTTCTTTCACCATATATTTGACCCCCTTTATCCTAGTCATTCTCCCTCCACCTCCTTCCCCTCTGGTAACCACCATACTGTTGTCTGTGTCTATAAGTTTATTGTTTGTTCATTTGTTGCTTTCTGTTTTATATTCCACATCTGAGTGAAATCATATGGTTCTAATCCTTTACTGTCTGACTTATTTCACATAGCGTGAAACTCTTAAGATCCATCCATGTTGTTGCAAATGGCAGTAATTCATTATTTTTTATAGCTGAATAGGTATATAGGTACCACATCTTTATCTTTTCATTGGTTGAAGGACAATTCAGTTGTTTCCATGTCTTGGCTATTGTGAGTATATCTTTATGAATAAATGTTTTGAAGTTTTTCAAATAGATACCCAGAAGCAGGATTGCTGGGTCATATAGTAGCTCTATTTTTAATTTTTTGAGGAAACTCCATATGATTTTCCATTGCAGCTGCACCAATTTACATTCCCATCACCAGTGTTTGAGGGTTCCCATTTCTCTACATCCTTTCCAGTACTTGCTATTTCTTGTCTTGTTGATAATAGCCATTCTAACAGGGATGAGATGATATCTCATTGTGGTTTTGATTTGCATTTCCTTTATAGCTAGTGTAGTTGAGCACTTTTTAATTTATCTGTTGGCTATTTGTATGTCTTTTTGGGAAGTATAAGGCCCTCTGTTTATTTTATAATTAGATTGCTTTTTTTTTTAATTGTTGAGTTATATGAGTTCTTTATATATTTTGGTTATTAGTCCCTTATCAAAGGTATCATTTACAAATATCTTCTCCCATTAGAATACTAATTCTGTTGGTTGCCTTTATATTTTATTGATGGCTTCCTTTCCTGTGCAGAGTTTGATGTGGTTGCATTCATTTATTTTTGCTTTACTTCTCTTGCTTTTGGGGTCAAATTCACAAAAACCCCTCTGAGACTGAAGTCCTTAAGTTTATAAGCAAGCCTTTTGTTAAATTTTGGTAAAGATAGTTATGCTCTTTTTTCTCTTTTTTTTCTTTTTATGGTAGTAAAGTTAGGCATGCAATTGCTGGGTCAAAAGGCATGTTTCAGGTTTTCTTATGCCTATGACTGGGTCTGCTGCAAAGACCGGTGTACCTAGTTTCCTTACCCTCAGGGGCACTGGGCATTGCCAACCTGGTCTGTTCAGAGGTGAAAAGTGATTTCTTCCTGTTATTTTAATTTGCATCTTTTTTTCTTTTCTCCTTCTCCTTTTTTTCTTGAGAAACTTCAAAGTAGGTTTTGTCCTCACTGCCCTGATGCAATTGCTTGTACCAAGATCACCAGTCACCTCCATCTTGCTAAATCCAGTGGTCAGTTTTCATCTTCAACTTACTTGCCTTAGAGATTGGTTTCCGGGACACCACACCCTGCTGGTTTTCTGTCTATCTTCCTGGTCACACTTTTTCAATCTCCTTTGTTGGTTTCCTCCTTGCCAGTCTGGAAATACTAGAATATCCAAGTTGGCTTAGTCCTGTATCTGTTTGTTAATTTATACCCCTTTCTTTCATGGTTTAATCTGGTGTTAAGGTAGGTTAATAAGAAGCTAGGAAAATTCCTTGGCAAGTAGAATGAGGAAACTGAGGCAGATAGCTATACAGATGGTGGAGCAATTTACAGCCAGCTAATAAATCACAAGCTCTTATCTTCCCTAACCAAGGATCCTTAGGAGCAAGTGGATTCCACATTCCAGATCATGCCTGGGACAGACCTGCCTACGTCCTGGTCTTTTCCTAGTTGAAGGTGAAACTGACCAGAGAATGACCCTGATCCCTATATACATTCATTTTGATGCATCAGCATATCAAAGGACACCCTGAAAGCTGATGAATTTTAGGTGATTGACACCTTACCTAAATTTCCCGCCTTTAGAAAACAGATGACAACCCTTAAGACAAGGACCCAGTGTGTGCTATCCCTTGAGCATGTCCATGCCTTTCCCCCACTTCTTTTTTTTTTCTTAATTAAATCTTTATTGTTTAGATTATTACATTTGTTCCTCTTTTTTCCCCCCATAACTCCCCTCCTCCCAGTTCCCGCCCCACCATCCGCCCTCACTCCCCACCCACTGTCCTCATCCATAGGTGCACGATTTTTGTCCAGTCTCTTCCTGCAACTCCCACACCCCTTTCCCCCCCAAGAATAGTCAGTCCATTCCCTTTCTATGTCCCTGATTCTATTATGATTACCAGATTATTTATTCACTTGATTCTTAGATTCACTTGTTGATAGATGCATGTTTGTTGTTCATAATTTGTATCTTTACCTTTTTCTTCTTCTTCCTCTTCTTAAAGGATACCTTTCAGCATTTCATATAATACTGGTTTGGTGGTGATGAACTTCTTTAGCTTTTCCTTATCTGTGAAGCTCTTTATCTGACCTTCAGTTCTGAATGATAGCTTTGCTGGATAAAGTAATCTTGGTTGTAGGTTCTTGGTATTCATCACTTTGAATATTTCTTGCCATTGCCTTCTGGCCTGCAAAGTTTCTGTTGAGAAATCAGCTGACAGTCGTATGGGTACTCCCTTGTAGGTAACTGAGTTTCTTTCTCTTGCTGCTCTTAAGAGTCTCTCTTTGTGTTTTGCTCTTGGCATTTTAATTATGATGTGTCTTGGTGTGGTCCTCTTTGGATTCCTTTTGTTTGGGGTTCTCCGTGCTTCCTGGACTTGTAAGTCTATTTCTTTCGCCAGGTAGGGGAAGTTTTCTGTCATTATTTCTTCAAATAGGTTTTCAATATCTTGCTCTCTCTCATCTTCTGGCACCCCTATAATTCTGATGTTGGTACGCTTGAAGCTGTCCCAGAGGCTCCTTACACTATCTTCGTATTTTCGGATTCTTTTTTCATTTTGCTTTTCCAGTTGGGTGTTTTTAGCTTCTTCGCATTTCAAATCTTTGCCTTGATTCTTGCGGTCCTCTGGTCTGCTGTTGGGAGTCTGTATAATATTCGTTATTTCAGTCCGTGTATGTTTAATTTCTAGTTGGTTCTTTATCATAACATTGAGGGTCTCATTAGATTTGTTGAGGCTCTCATTAAGTTTATCAGCGGCTTCTAGACAGTTCTTGAGAGACCTTAAAAGTGTGGTTCTGAACTGAATATCCTCCATTGACAGTTTTGTCCTGTTTCTTTGTCTCCGCATTTTTTATGCTTTCTTGGTGCACCCCCTAGTGGTTTTTGTGTGCAGTCCTCCTGTAGTTAAGCCTTGATTGTTGTAGTTAATACTAGGGGGATTTGACCTCCAGGCCAACTGGCTGTGAGAATCAGCTGTGTCTGCAGTGGGAAAACTTCTGTCCTCTAGGGAGGTGCTAATCTAGCCTTTGCCTGAGGCTATCTGGCAAATGGCTCTGCGCAGGGCTTGGGCGGGGCGGGTCGCACGGGATCAACAGAGCGGGTGGAGGGAGCAGTTATGGCTGCTCTCAGTCCCGTCCCCAGAGGCTCTGCCTCTCAGAGTCCCAGCAACTGCTGCAAACCTCGGAGAGAAAGCTGCCCTCACGTTCCGACTGATGCCAGACAGTCCTGCTTCTCCCGTTTGAGTCTTGGTCCCTAGAGACTCGCCCAGAACTGGAGCTCAGAATCTGAGACTCCCTCCCGATTGAAAGGACAACCGCGCCCTCAGCTACCAGCCCGCTCCATGCGTACCTCCGCACCCTTGTATTTTCCGCACTGCACCTCCTCTGAGTCTCGTATGCTGTTCTCTTTCCTTCTAGTTGAAGAATTTCCCCTCAGCCAGTCTTCCTGTGGTTCTGGGCAATGTCCGTTCCATCTTTTAGTTGTATTTGTGAAGTGGTTGTTCGAGGCAGCTAACTCCGGTGTTTACCTATGCCGCCATCTTGGTTTTCTCTGATCATTTCTTACCATGATTTCTCCTAGTACCCATTTTCAAGTCACCATCACTTTTCAACTGCTAGGAGGCAATGGCCCCCTAGTTGGTCTCCCTGCTTCTGCCTTTGTCTTGCTATAGTATATTTTTGAACCAGCAGCTAGAACAATCCAAACTGTGAGTCAGAGGTATCATTCCTCCAATGATTTCCCGTTGTACTAGGAGTAAAAATTATGATGTTCTTCCTTTAATAGGTCTAAAGGACCCTCCATTATCTTCCTGCCACTTCTCTGTTATCTCATCTCAGCCATTCTCCTTCCCTCTCCAAACCCCTTCTGGCCCACAGGCCTCCTAATTATTTCTCCACCCACTGATGCTCTTGCCTCAGGGCCTTCGCATTGGCCTTACCTTCTTTCTAAAGTCCTCTTCTTCAGGTGTCCTCACGGCTTGCTTCTTTACCCCCTTCTAGTCTACCCAGATGTCACCTCAGTGAGGCCTTCCCTGACCAGACTGTCTTTTTCTAAAAGGGTCCAGTTCAGTGCTTTTTGAAAAATTTAACAGGTTTTGCAGCATCACCATGAACTTTCCTATCAACCCAATAAGATTCCTCAGACCCAGTTATAGTTCATTCCCATTCCCACCCCCAGCCTGTGGCAATCACATATCTGCGTTCTGCCTCAGTAGTTTTGCATTTTCTGGTCATTTCATACAAATGGAATTACAACAATATATGTCCTTTTCCAAACTGTCTTCATTGTGACTCCTCCCTATTCAACTTTTCCTATTTCCTTTCCCTGATTTATATCCTTTTCTCTTCTCTCTCTTTTTTTTTTTTTTTTAGCAATATTCTCACATAATACTACATGTTTTATTTATTCATCTCACTTATTATTCTCTACAATGAGAATGTAAGCTGCCTGGGGCAGACATTGTTTGATTTCTGTTCACTTGTGTACATCTCTCCATCCCTATGCCTAAAACACATAGAAGACACTAATATAATATAATTAATATAATGTAGTATAATATAATATAATATAATATAATATAATAGTGGTATATTATGTAAATTATATTGAATTAGATTAGTGAGGTGAACGTATTTTCGTGTGAGTTAGGTTTTTGTGGCTAGTGCTGTGGCTCCCGTCTGAGGCAGAGCTGGGACCAGGGCGGTGCTGGGTGGCCACTCCGGGGAGCCATCGGCCTGAGTCCGTCCTGGCCTCCAAAGGCGAGGCTTTGTTTCATTTTACCCCATCCGGTTGCAGTTACATCAGTGACTACTGTTTTCTTGATTGGCACCAGATGCCAGGCGTTGGGATTTAAACCATCCTTAATAGCCTCTGAAAAGCTCTCTGTGTGTTGCTTTCCATCATCCTGCACCTCAGGCAGATATGGCCAAGCCAGAACCTCAAGGAATTCCCGAAGAAGCCAAAGCCACCCCCTCCCCAGCCCCACCGCCCAGCTTCTCAAAGTTACAGGCGGACCCAGTTCGTGGCGTTAGTGTCAGTGGAGAGCTGTTTGAAAGAAAAGGTCCTTTTAGCCACGAGTCTCGAAAGTAAACACACAGGCCCCTGCAACGAATGTGGAAACAGACCTGCTTTCTGTGTCGCCGGCTGAGAGGCAGCCTTGTGAAACCTTCCTGGAAGGGGGAAGAAAAGCTTTCTGTCGGGAACTCCTTTCCCTGTACGTGGCTGCCTCTGTGTAGCCTGGGGTTTACTGCTGCCTCTAGAATATTCCATAAATGTGTCTCGGCTTTGGAAGTTGGTCAACCTCATGGGAACGCATATCTGAGCAGAGTGGTTCCACCCCTGCAAACAAGAATGTCAGCTAAAGCTGTTCCCCTTTCTAGAGGTATATTATGACATTCTGCATCTTAGTCCATTGTAGGGGGTCAAGACACCTTTTCCCTCTTTTTCTTTTTAGATGTAAGAATTTTTCAATGTTGGTTGAGGGTTTTGTGTGAGAGGAACTTTTTGTCTTCTCTATAGGCCCTTCTTAGGATTGTGAGACCTGCCTGGAGCAGGGGAAGGGTCTGAGATTTATTTACCCTGTGAGCACTGGGCTAGATGCTGACATGCAGCAGAGAACAAGGCTGACAGTCCTGGAGTTTCGGATCTGGAGAGGAAGGCGGACAGAGGTTAAACGGATAACGGTGCAGACGGTTCCAGTTGTGAAGGATGGGATGGAGGAAAGTGTGGGATGCTCTGGGACTGTGTCTCTGGGACTTTTCCTAGCCCGGGGCGGGGGAATGTCTAGGAAGGCTTGCCAGTTGAAGAGGCAAAATCACCTGGACTCCAGAAGGATGAGAAGGGATTGGCCAGGCCAGCAGGGGAAAAGCATTCCAGGCGGAGGGAACAGCATGCCGGAAGATTTGAGGCAGGAATGAACTGGGTGCATCAGGTTACCAGAGAGACCCCTGGGGCCAGCCATGTCTGATGAGTGACACCTGCTCAAAATTATGACCAGAAGTGGCAGGGAGGAGGCGTCAAGCAGCCCAATAGAAATAACATGGGCCACGTATGTAATTTTGAATTTTCTAGCAGCCACATTTAAAAAAAGTAAAAACAAAACAGATGAAATTAATTTTAGTAATTGATTCTTTAGCCCAATAGATCCAGAATGCTTTCATTTTAATATATAATCAATTTACAGACAATAATTAATGAGATACTTTACATACTTTTTTGTATGAGGTCTTTGAAGACTTGGTGTGTCACTTACACTCATAGTACATCTCAGTTCAGACTGGCCACATGCCTGGTGCTCAGTGGCCACGTGTGGCTTGTGGCCCCCAAAGTGGACTGTGCAGGTCTAGAGGTTGTTACACAAGGAAGGCTTGGAAAACTCTTCTTGCAAACCGGGTTGCTGTTAATGTAGGACTGTACTGTTGTACAGTTCTAGAAACTTCTTCCCAGCCCGTCCCACAGAGGTGTCATGCCATCTCCTCGAGGACCCGCGCTGTGTCTAATTAGCCGCATAGCACTGGCTTCTCAACGGACAGCTGTTGCAGGCATGAAATGGTGGCCTTGCACAGAGCCCACAATAGGTGATAGGAGAATGAGACTGTTGCCTCCACATGCGCTATTTCCTTCCCGTTGCCAAAAAATAAAAAAATCCAACCTCCCGAATCTGAAACATTTCATCTGATCTTGGGCGTCTGCGCCAGTTATTTGCGAGTGGCTCCCGCCTGATTGCCCCTCCAGTCTCAGGCTCTCCTAGGGGAGGCACTGCGGCTGCTGGAATCGTATTAAGATCAAACCTCATTTATCTCATTTGAATGTTTTACTTTCCCCTTTCCTGTGGTCTTCCAGGATCCTAGGAGTATTTTTCTTAGAGTAAGAGACTTATTCTTGCAGGAGAGTGGTATGTCAGGAGTGAAACCGATCCTGGCCCAAGGTGAGAATGCCACAATTACATGAGCAGGACAGTCAGTGCCACGGTTAGGCACAGAGTAGGGATTTTCCTTAGTGTCAGGCCCGGCCTGGGTGGGGGGATCTGCGTATTACGTACAGGGCAGCAAGGCACACATTTCTCTGAATATGATGTCTGTGTCTTCTCTCCCTCTCAATTAATTAGTGCTTATTTGCACATGTATTAATGAATTCATTCTCTCAGAGGGGGCATATTAAAGAAAAGGCTGAATTCACCTTGAACGTGCCCCTTCCTCCATCCTAAAACCTTCCTCAATGGATAATTGCTTCTGTATGTATTTTAAAAGATTCGTGGAACATGTTAAGGGAAAAATTAAAGGGCCCAACTCTTGGGTCTAGATGAAGCCGGTTTTGCACACGTAGTTTATATGTACGTATTTGTGCTAGTGTTTGCAAGTACGAGGACTCCCTACAAAGTTGTCCACAGTGAGTTATGTCATAGGGAAGGGATTTGGCATGGGTGTGTGTTTATGGGAAAGGTGTCATATTTTACCTTTCTGTATTGTTTTAATTTCTTGCAATAAGCATGTTGTTATTTTTTAAAAATTAAGTTAATATTTATTGTGATGATAACATATAGCATAAATAGGACACACTTTAAAAATGTTTTATTATGGAAAATTTCAAACATAAATAAAAGTAGAGAGAATAGTGTAATGAACTATCCTGTACCATTACACACTTTTTAAAAAAATATATTTTATTGATTTTTTACAGAGAAGAAGGGAGAGAGATAGAGAGTTAGAAACATCGATGAGAGAGAAACATCGATCAGCTGCATCCTGCACACCCCCTCTTGGGGATGTGCCCACAACCAAGGTACATGCTTTGACCGGAATCGAACCTGGGACCTTTCAGTCCACAGGCCGACGCTCTATCCACTGAGCCAAACCAGTCAGGGCGACCATTACACACTTTTAACAGCGATTGGCACATCTTTAGTCCCCACTTTTTTGGGGCATATTTGAAAGTCCATCTTAGACATCATGTCATTTCACTTGTAAACACTAATGCATACATGTCTAACTGATATGGAAATTAAGAAAAAAAATACACCCACTATGCAGATAATGGAAATTAAAAAGTAAAGCCTTTATTTATTTCATAATCTTACTCTTTAAACACAATGTATTATTTTTCCCTGGCTCATTCATTTCTGTGCCATTTTGCCTGTTTTTACAGGCAGGGTTTTAATAATAGGGTGCATTCTGTAACTTCCTGTTCTCTTTTTTTAACTTAACATTGTAGTATAAATAATTTTCCATGTTCTCCTATACTCATCATATCATTAGTCCAAATCTTAATGTGGCACATTCCACTCATCTGAAATTGTAACTTTTAAAAGCCAAATTTTTAAAAGGGCATTTTTAAAAAAGCAGAATCTTAACTATAAAAATTCTCTTTTAGCTACTTTCCTACATTTTGCTATTCAAAGACCATTTAAAAGGTTTGTTCATTGAAAGCCTGCCTCTGTCGGGTTTATAAACATGGCTTTGATCCTGTACAGCAGGGAGAGGTGGCTCGAACAAGGGTGCATAGATTGTTACAGTGGCCCATCTAGGAGCAGCTATTAATGCAGTGGTTCTCAACCTTCCTAATGCCGCGACCCTTTAATACAGTTCCTCATGTTGTGGTGACCCCCAATTTCATTGTTACAAATTGAACATAATTAAAGCATAGTGATTAGTCACAAAAACAATATGTAATTATATATGTGTTTTCCGATGGTCTTAGGCGACCCCTGTGAAAGGGTCGTTCAACCCCCAAAGGGGTCGCAACCCACAGGTTGAGAACTGCTGTATTAATGGGTGATGAGGACTTTCTCTCCCCTTGGGGAAGAGGACTTCTATTGACAAGGCAGCAGCAAGTGATGTGAACTGACAGTTTATTCTAAAGATTTAACTTTCTCAGATCTGTATTTATTTCCCCTAAATTACTTAAAATTTTTTGAAAAATATGCTACAGCTTGACAAACTGAGATTTACCAAGACAGATGAGGGCTTTTGTATCCTGTGTTAAAGGGACCCTCGTTCGTTCAAGAGAGACTCTTTGTCTGTGGTACACCTTATTGGGCGGATGACTGTGATGAATAGCCCGTTCTGAAGTGTGCAGCCATGGGCATTTTTTTGTGTAAGTAGAAACGTGTGGAATTGTACGGGCCCTTGGCCATAGATCACTGGAACTCTGAGTCAAGAGAAATAAGGACAGTTATGATTGACCAACGGGGATGTGTGTGCCTAATCTCTCCTCCCTTTCCTGTGGTAGGAAGGAGCCGCATCTCTCCCTCCTGTGAGGCAGGGCAGACTTTCCATCCATGCTGAAGAGCCCACGCTTGCCTGCCGTCTCAGGAATCCTTTCCTTTCATCCTGCTGCCTCTTTGCCTGTTCTTCCCTGTCTTCTTTGCAAGGTCATCTTCATCTGTTTGACTAATAACTGAGAGTTTCCTACCATTCCATCTTCTTCTGTGATTGCATTCCCATCTGTACCTCCTCCTTATGCATAACCACCATGTGCTGGTGACCCACAGATTCGAAACTCTGGCCTATACCTTTCCTCTGAGCTGTAGACCCACATATCTTCCCACATACATGTCTTGCTGGCTCCTCGTGGATGTCAGAAGCACCTAGAAATCAACATGTCCAAATGTGAACTCATCACCTCTTCCCCAGAGTTGGTCCTCTCCCAGTGTTCCATATTTCAACATAGAGACCCTCCATTTGTCCAGTTAAGTAAGGTAGAAACCCAGGATTTGTCTTTGATATTTCCACCCCTCTTGCCCACCCCCTGTGCTAATCTATTTTCAGGTTCTCTTACTTCTTACTTTTGCAAGTCTGCTCTCTTCTTTCATCCCTGCTTATACTCCCCTGTTCCTTTCCAGTGGCCTCCTCTCTGCTCTACCTGTGTCTACCCTTACTTTTGTCTGTTCTGCAAACACAAATTAGATCTTGTCACACCTTGATTAAAAACCTTCAAGTATCATGCTGCTGCTCTTCGGGTATAGACAGAAACTCTCCAACATGGCAGGCCCACAAAGCGTTATATAGTCTGGCCACCATGTAGATCTCTTCTACCATTTGGATCATATTCCTCTTGAGCCCCACTCTTCACTGTTCAGTGACCTGAAAGCATCCAGCTCATTGTGCCACAGTGCCTTTGCACATGGTATTTCCTCTGCCTGGAATGGTCTTCCTCCTCTCTACCTCCCCTCCCCCAACCTGCTAGCCATCTGCCTGCAATCTCAGGTCCCAGTTGAGTAGTCAGTTTCAGGAAACGTTCCCTGATGCCATGAACAAGTCAGTTAGCCAACTGCCCATGGGACCATAGATCTCTTACATGCACTCTGTTCCATAGTTGTAAGTTTACATTTCCTTGCAAGATGATGTGACTTGTGAGGTTCCTGAAAGCAGAGATTATGTGTATATCCATTCTTCTTTAAAACCCAGCATCAGCACAGTGTCAGGCAGATAGTAGGTGCCCAGAAAATGTTTCTTAAATAAATGAACAAGGAAGAAAGAAAAAAAGAGAAGTTTACAAAACTGGCTTTGTAAAATGAAGCTATCTGCTCTAGAGGAGTTAATACCACCCCCAGTAGACCAAAGTAATTTGGAGATGATTAAGGGTGAACCCCCAGCAACAGCACACAGAAGAGGCCAAGGTAGACTCTTCCTTACCCTCTGTGTTCAGAGGACCCTGCCAGGGCGGGGGACCCTGTGAGTGATGGGGGCACACGGGAGTGGGGTGAAGCAGAGTCAACATTGGTCCCCAACAAGCATTCCAGTGTTTACGACCTGATGCTAGCTTGGTAGAAAAGACTTTCTCTTGTTAGAATCTGGGTAAGGTTGGAAGCCAAAGAGACATCGTAACAGTAAATCCTGGAAGCCTTTAGCTTCCTTTACTGCAAAGGGAACGTGAAAGAACGTTCTCTTTAAACCTGGAGTAGACTTGAGCCTGTGTGTGTCTGAGTTATGGGGAACCAGGGAATGGAAAAGGGACTGTTTACTCTCTGCCCTTTTGGAATTTCCTCCCTTCGGTTCCTCTGTGCGCCAGTGTTTCACAGCTCTGTGCAGCGCGAACACTGACCTGTTAATGAATGCCCTGCTTATTTTCACTTTCTTTTGATGGGCCTATGGAATTGAGGGTAGAGGGAGGCAGGAAGAAGGAGGTTTGTTTGTTCCACTGAGCGGCTCTGTTAAGGCCAAATCAATCACATCTTCATCAGGCTTCCGAGACTCTTGACCCAAGAATACGGGGTCTCCCTTAAAAGTATCCTACTTTTGTGTCTTGTTTTATTTTTATTTTTTGCAAATTTCCAGGTAAATCTTTGCATTTGTATTTTTTTTTTTTTTAAAGCTTACATTTTTTTTAAAAATATATTTTATTGATTTTTTTTTTTACAGAGAGGGAGAGAGATAGAGAGCTAGAAACATCGATGAGAGAGAAACATCGATCAGCTGCCTCCTGCACATCCCCCACTGGGGATATGCCCGCAACCCAGGTACATGCCCTTGACCGGAATTGAACCTGGGACCCTTCAGTCCGCAGGCCGACGCTCTATCCACTGAGCCAAACCGGTTTCGGCCTTTGCATTTGTATTTTGAGTTAGGAAGAAAAAATGAATTTATTTTTTAAAAAGGTCTAAGTGTGGACAGTGCATGTACCTTTTGGTGATGTGGGGGCAGGGAGGGACAGCGATGACAAAAGATCCTCAAGTGGGAGGTTCTTTCATTCACTGCGGTGAAACTGTCCAGGCGGGAGCTCTGGCTTTCGTAACTGCACTGCCCTGTTACAGTGGCACCGTTTGGCAGCTGTGGTTTCCGTAGTTTCTTCTTTTGTTGGAACAAGGCAGGCAGCTTCCATGTCCCATTTATCCATACTAGTTAGTTCCATGTGCAAAAAAAAAAAAACAACCCCAAAATCATGAAAAAGTTCAAGTCAAGAAAGGGAAAAAGTAACTCCTAAAAAAATATTACTCATTCTTGTTGTACGTAAAAGCTCTTCCCAATAGGAAATTATTAACCTGAAGCCACTTGCAAATCTGAGGCTTTGAAGTTAGGAAAAATAAGAGTTATTCCCTAAGCATCTTGACTGATATATTTTTTGCTCTTTTGTATTTCAAAACTGTATAAGTTTTGTTGAATTCTTGTAAGTTTTTAAGTTAGTTTATAGTCTCTGTGCCTAGGGTGTGCTGGTTTGAAAGAAAACTATCCCAGAGAATGTCAAGCATAAAAAATAAAAAAAGTGGAAAGAATAGTCCATGGACCCCTACGTGCCTGCCATCCAGCTCCACAGCCCTGAGAGGGATGGGCGTTCCTCTTTCACCTAACTGGGTTATTTTTATGCGAATCCCAGACACGTTTCACTTACAGATATTTTAGTGCGTATCTTTAAAATGTAAGAGCTGTTAGAAACCATAGCTGTAATGCCAGTTTCGTAGCTAAAAAACTTTGATGGGAATTATTTCAGTATCATCAAATACTCAGTTTTCACATTTCCCCAGATGTCTTATAGCCCCCCCCCCCCCCATTGGTCTATTTGAATCAGAATCCAAATAAGAGCGAACTGTCTCCTAAGGCTCTTTTAGCTGATGAGTTCTTTTCTTTTTTTTTTTTTTTTTTACCCCTTGAAATTTGTTGTTGGAGAAACTGGATGGTTTGTCCTGTCGTTTCTCACATTGGGGGTTTTGCTGAATTGTGGGTTAGCACGTTCCTCTGTCCCTCTGTGTTTTCTATAAACTCATAGGTAGATTTAGAGACTTGATCTGATGTAGAGTTCTCTCCCCCTCCCCCCTCCCTCCCCCCCTTTTTGATGAGGTGATGTGTGATTCCATCAGGAAGCACCTAGTGTCTGTTTGTCTGTCTCGGTATGGCAGCTTTTGAAGCGATTTCCTGGCATGGTCCTTGAGATTTTCCAAATTCGTTTCCCTGGGATTCTAATATCCAAGCCCTACCGCTGTCTGTTGACCTCCATAAAGCAGCATCACAAGGTATTGGTTACCAGTGGGTACTTAGAACAGAAGGGCACAGTCCCATAACTGAAGAAGTGTGCTTGCTGATTGCTGAAGTTAGCGTGAGCTCAGGACTTTGGCTTTCTCGGTGGAACTGAAGTCTCTTGCCAGCGGAATATTTTCATTATGTATGTTCCATTTGGTTGCAATTGAATCTGACTTCCTCTATCCATGCTCTTAAGTTGGCTCTGTTTTTCAGTCCCTGCCTATGATTTGCCCAAAGCTTTGATTCCAAGAGACTGTGGGGCCTGGCTGATGTGCTCTGTGGGGGCCATCAGCCCCCCTAACGTGTGTTAGGAAGGAAGCCAAAGTAGAGTCTCCCTTAGGCACCCTGTTCCCAGAAGACACTGCCATCACCTTGGCCCAGGCCACCATCTGCTCCCACTTGGAATATCGTAATGCCTCCTGCCTGGTCTCGTCTGCTTCAGCCCTTGCTGCTCCTGCAGCCGCTGTGATTGTTATAATGGGAATCATGTTCCTTCCTTGCTCAGAACCCTCCAATGGGCTCTGATCTCACACAGAGTCAACGTCACAGACCTCGCGAGGGCTCCAAGGCCTTCCTTGTGGGGTCTGTTTACCCACTGCCCTCATCTGCTGCTCTCTTCCCTCGCCTCCTCCAGCCCCCCCGGCCTCCCTGCCATTCCTCACACCTGCTAGACACGCTCTCACCTGGGGCCTCTGTGCTCCCTTCTCTTTCTGCCTAGAATATTCTCCTTCCAGGTACCTACATGGTTTCCCCAACCTCACCCTTCTCTAAGTCTTTGCTCAATTGTCACCTTCCCAGCGAGACTTCTTCACCACCCCGAACCCTCCTCCCACCTCTGGCACTCTCCATCCCTTG
The DNA here is from genome assembly GCF_964212035.1 of Myotis nattereri. NCBI lineage: Eukaryota > Metazoa > Chordata > Mammalia > Chiroptera > Vespertilionidae > Myotis > Myotis nattereri. Next base: position 14,882,468 of record NC_138090.1, read on the forward strand.
CCTCGTTTCATTTTTTCCTACTACATTTGTAACCTCCTCACAGATTATGCAATTTACTTAAAAAAACACACACAACAAAACACCACCAAAACCATTGCTCATTGCCTGTTCCTCCTAACCAGCAACAAACAGCCCAGAGCACAGATCCTTTGTTCCTGCTGACTCTCTGTGACTAGAATAGCAGGTGCTCTGTACACATATGTGAGCTGCGGGGCCACAGATAGAGCAGGGCCCGCCCAGGCTGAGAGGAGCTGGTGAGCTTCCTAGACCTGGTTCTAGTGATGGACATCGACCTGTTACGCCGATTTGTTTAATCGGTTTCTTGATTTTTGAGCAGTGCCTCAAAAGGCAGTAGTGGGAAGACATGCTTGAAGAGAAAGGCCCTTTGTAGAGCTGTCCGCGTGGCTGTAGTGAAACCTGAGGGCCCCGAGGCGAAGTGGCTAACGCTGCTATTTATAGTTAAGATTCCAGTATATGTTTTCCAGCCACACTTGCCCCTTTCAGCCTCCTCTGTACGCTGCAGTCTGTCACTCAATTAGCTAATGGCTCCTTTAGTCCCATTATGCATTGTAGGGTTCCCCTGGCTCAGCTACTTTTAAAGAAAGAGAATAATGGGGTGTTCTGTTCTCAGAGGTTTAATTTTTTAATAGCCTTGCCAATTAAGTGAAAACCTTTTCCCAACTTTTTATTATGAAATTTTCAAACATGCAGAAGAATGGAAAGAGTAACACAATGAGCACCCAGATGCCCTCCACTGAGACCCAACCCTTTTTAACAGTTTGCCCCATTTGTTTAACCAATACGTGCGAGCCCGTGGGAATGTGCATTTTTTCCCCCTGAACCATTTGAAGGTAACTTGCAGATATCATGGCACTTTAGTCTTAAAAACTTCAGCCTGTTCTCCTATAAAACCATTTAAGACTAAGTGCAGATATCATTCTAATCTTCTCTTGAGTCTCACAGGAATAAGAACATTTATATGTAAAACCATGGTGCCGTTCTTAAACCTAAGGAAATTAACGGTAATTTCAGACATTATTTAATATCCAGTCTCGTGCAGATTTCCCCCCAGAATATTTTTTTTTCAAGCCAAGGGTTAGTCAGAATTCACGCGCATTGCATTCGGGTTGTTTCTTTCAATCTAGAAGAATCTGTTTGCCACACACCATTTCTAAAAAAAAAAGAAACATGTTTAACAACACTGACTTTTTGAAGACTCCTGGACAGTTACTGTGTAGATGTCCCATATTCTGGATGTCTGATGGCCTCCTCATGGCATCACTGAATTTGCACGGGGTAGGTCTCAGTTCTTTCTCCCCACGCCTAGACTTTTGAAGGAACTTGTTTTCACATTACTCGTGTTAGTTTATGGAAATATTTGAGTAAGCCCCTCCGTGAACCTGACTGAAAGTAGCAATGGACTCAACAAGAGACCGTTACAGGAAGAGAGGTTAAAGGAAGGGAGAGAACTTGAAAACCTGCAGGGTAACTGATTTCTACTTTATTATACTAGATCCTTGAATTGATCCAGACTTTGTTTTTGCTAAGTTCTTAAAGAACTGTGTCTATTCCTTAGAGAAATCTGGGGCAGGCTTTTTCATTGGGGGAGGTTGTTTCTAGGAAGTGCTCCTGGAGATACTTATTTATACACTAGAGGCCCGATGCACGAAATTCGTGCAAGGGGCTCGGCCCTCGCAGCAGCAGCAGCAGCAGCGGCGGCTTGCCTCAGCCCTCGCAGCCCTGGCTTCATCCAGAAGGTCGTCCGGAAGGTCGTGTGGCTGTCCAGTCTAATTAGCATATTACGCTATTATTATTATAGATACCCTGCCTTGTTCTAGAAAACCAGTGAGGTAGCTTATAATAATACAGTAGCAACTAAGAGATAAAATTAAGTGGTGGGTGGTGGGTGGGGAGGGAGGTTGGAGTATGTGGCATTTTCCTGGTCTGGCTTTGTAAGATGTGGGGGAGGCACAGAAGGACTGCACAGCCTTTGGAAATCCTCAAACACGCTGCTCTCTCCCGGTGATTATTGAACGGCCCTGACCTGGAGGTTACAGTTCCTGAGCAGGAACTGGATGGTGTGGCCAAGCTTGGTGGGGGGGGTCGGGGTTGTGTGTGTGTAGCAGTTTCCAGCCCACCTAGGGTTTGGGGCCCCTGCCTCCTGCCAGTTTGTTCTGTTTTCCTGCTGTGGTTTCCCAGCTCGTCTTGTTTGCCCACAGGGCTGACTACCTAGTGCTCTGGGCACTGTGAATGTGAGCCGCCTTCCCACCTCGGTGACAGAGCCAGGTGTGAGTGGTCTCCCCTTCCCGGATTAACCCCAGGTCATATGACTATGGGGCTGACTTGCTTGTATTGAACTTTTATTATTTAAAAATGTTTTCCTTATTTCAAGGTGAAACATTTTCAGAGTTGAAAATAAAAAACAACAACACTTTTTAATGCAAATAAGAAAAGAATAAGCCCCTGAAATTGTTCATCTAGAGATGACTCCTGAGATGTTCCCTCAGGGTCTTCTTACCTGTGTCTTTTCTTTTTGCCACTGTTCTCTATATGAGTAGAGGGATACTGCTTGGAGGAACTACTTTCTTCCTCTGTACGCCTTCAGTATCTCTAGTTTTTCCTTATGGTCCTGCAAGTATAAGCAAACAAGTCATGTAGAAATTCTGTAGTTAACCTAATAACCTCACATGTTTAGAAAAGGAAGAGTACAGCCTTCCCCACCAGCCTCATACAACAGTGACAATTAGGCATGTTCCTTTCCGTTCTGTTTCCCATGCCACAGACAGATTTGAAGCTGCGGCAAAATGTTGCCAGGGGAGCCAGAGTAGGCGAAGTGGGAGCTTACAACTTCCAGAATCTTAACTCCGGGTGCATTTGCTTTCTCCCATCCGCGTTGCCTTTTGTGTCCAACAGTGGAGAACACACAGCTGACCCTGAACCTGCAGACGGAGAACAAAGGCGGTGTTGTCTCGGGCGGTGAGCTGACAATTTTCCTGGACGGGCCGACTGTTGATCTGGGAAGCGTGCCTAATGGCAGTGCCGTGACAGACGGTGAGTGCTGCCCTGCTCCCCAGGGGTGGGGCGGGGGGGTGGGTAGGGAGGTGCCCAGAGTTTGGTTCTCTTCCAGGTCCCTGGTTTGGGTACGGCTCAGCCAGCCCTGGCCCATAGCTAGCCCTGATTCCTTTCAGCGTCCATAAGCATGATCAAAATTGTGACATGATTTTACAAGGACAGCTTTCCGACAAAGGAACAAAATAAGTGTCATCTTTTAAGTGTGGTGTTTGGTTTGAGAGCAGAGAAAAACCTCCTTTCATCCCACAGGGGCTTTGGACAATAAAAGGTCTTTATTACATGTTACTTGGGCCCATTTTTCCTCACCCCCATGCAGTTAACCTTCCCGGTGAGCTTTGAGGGTGTCTTTTATGAGATGCTATTGCTGGGAAAGGGGACTCTGTGTCTTAGAGATTCACACTAGCAAAATACTGACAGGGGCAGGGAATTTGAAGAGTGTTTCCCGCTCTGCCCTGAATGTGGGCCGTTTGTTTGTTTTTAATCCAATCTGAAATTAGTCACCTTGGATCTAGCAGGAAATTATTTCATGAAGTCAGAAATAATGGGTTGGATTTCTCCATAATTTTTCTTGTCAAATGTGATGTAACTAAGGGACTTTCCAGGCCCCAAACAGGCTTTCTATAGCTTCAAGGGGGTGGAATTGGAATTCTCATTCAAGGGCACCTGGGGAATGGTTGGGCCTTGAGTTGAGAATCCTCCCTGAGCTGGACCGAATGGTGCTTGTGTGCTTTTGGTGCATGGAGGAAAACAGCACATGTGTAGGTAATCGAGCACCTGGTATGTGCTAGACCTTGGACCAGGTGCTAGCTCGATGGCAGGGGCAAAATTCACTTGGTGTCTCCTCCCAGGAGCTTATAATTTACTCGGTAGGGGCAGGGGATGCTAAACATCAAACGAGTAAATGCACAAATAACTGTGTAACTATAATTGTGACAACAGCTATGAAGGAAAGATAGTGGGCAGTATGAAATCTCCTACTCTAGGGGATCTCATCTAAATTGGGGGCGGGGGCACGGAAAGTTCCTCTGGGGAAGCTGAGGCCTCTGGAGTATGAGGAGTTCTGACAGGCCAAGGTGGGGGTGTGGATGAAGGGGTGGCCGAGTCAGAGGTGGAAGGGCCCCATGTGCAGAGGCTCCAAAGTGCGAGTGAGCTTGGCCTGTGTGGGAACAGAGGTGGCCAGGGTGGCTGGACTGTGGGGAGCAAGGAGAGTGGTGAGAGGTGAAGCCGCAGAGGTAGGTCAGCTCAGATCACACAGCCTTGAAGGCCTGGGGTTCAAATCCTTTTGAACCCCATCCTAAGGAACGGTTTTTAGCAGAATAGTATCATGATTTGATTTTTAATTGAATTTGATTTGGCTTTTGAAAAGCTCTCTGGTTGCCAGGCCGGCATGGCTCAGTGATTGAGTGTTGACCTATGAACCAGGAGGTCACAGTTCAAGTCCCGGTCAGGGGACATGCCCAGATTGCGGGCTCAATCCCCAGTGTGGGGCGTACAGGAGGCTGCCAATCAATGATTCTCTCTCAACCTTGATGTTTTTCTATCTGTCGCTTCCTCTCCCTTTCTAAAATCAATAAAAATATATTTTAAAAAAAGAGAAAAGTCCTCTGGTTGTGACATGGAGAAATGCCCCAATTCCTTGCCCCCACTTTGCATGGTCAGCATCTGTTCTCTGTCTCACGTGGATGGCCGAAGTTCATGTGCTGTGTAAGGCAACATGCTTATAAGTGCCTTAGACATTCTTGAAGGTCTTGGAGAAGAAGAGCTGTTTCCCAGCTTTGAGCCCCTCTGTTTCGTGGCCCTGATCAGATCTCACCCACTGCCCCTGTTCCTTCTCGTGCTGGCGGCTGCAGCTTGCTCGCCTCTCTGAGTCCCACGTGGTGGGTAACTGTCACACACAGGGGAGCTCTGTGCTGTAGCCACATCTCAAGCACGGGTTGAGCTTCTCAACGTTTGTCTTTTCTTGTGATGGATCTCCTTTCTAGGATCACAGCCACCTTCGAGAGAATCCGGCGGGACCACTGTCACTGTCGAGGGCCGGCACCAGTCCCCCAGCACCAACTGCTTTGGAGGGAGATCCCGGTAAGACCCCTGTGGATGAGGAGGAGCCCGGAGGATGGGTAGGGCCATTGAAAACACGCTGCCAAGTGGCAAGGAACGATTTATGTTAGAAACTGGTGGACATTTCCAGAGAGCTTATAACTGACCCCATGTGTTAAGGAGGCCCAGAGGGGAGGAAGGGTCAGGGGTCGCTTGTCGAAGGTTGGAACTGGCTAATGGTTATTTGGATAAGAGGAACTGGCGAACAGAACTTGACTGCTTTTTATACATCGGGTGCAGCGGCCACAGTTACGCTTCCAAGATCCACACAGAAATGCTTAGAGCAATGCTGCTTTGTAATGTGACGTTTTCTGTTTCTCTTCTTGGGGGTTGGTTAGGACCTCCCGTCCTTCGAGCCTGAGTTATATTTTACTTCTTATACATATCACGGATGACTTAAATTTTATTTACCTACATTCCCATCTTACACCTGGGTTAATGCAGACTCATTTTCACGATAACTGAGTTCCCAGGCAGAAGAATAGTTTTAAGTGTATTAGGGCGATGGAGAGGGGCTGTTTATTACAATGTACAAAATCCCCAGACATTTTAAGGAGAAGAATCACAGTAAATCCTTGTTAATCAGTGGAAAGAAGGCAAATAACTGGCAAAAATCTTCCCAAACAAGTCCCAGGGTGTGGGGGAAAATGCTTGGAGAAACCTTATGATTTCAGCCAATACCCACAGAGGCTGGAAAGATTCCTCCGAGAACAGCCATCAGCCTCTCTGGACTTGGTTGTTGTGAGCCTGGCAGGTGTCAGAAGCAAGAGAGGGTTGGGTGTTTGGGCTTTTGTCTATAGCGTCATTAGAAGCCAGAGTATGTTTCCCTGTCTGCTTTTCTCCAAGCACCTGCAGTGGCATCCCCCACGCTCTAAAGACCAGTTGCCTCTTTCTGTGACTCACTAGGTGACTTACAGGTTGGATAAATAGTCAAGTCTCATAGCATTAAGGACCAACGGTATAACTGGCAAACCTGGGTCCACCAAGGAGTGATGGGCACCCAGAACTAGAGAAAACAGAGTCGGTGCCGAGTATTGGCCGAGAGAACACCTCAGCGTTTCAGCCTCAGAGCGATGGCTTCTTAGCTTTGGCACCGGTCACCACCACTCTGGCCTTGCAGCTGACTTGGACATTTTGTGTCAAACAACTGATACACTTATTTGGAGCTGGAAGGCAGCGTCCAGCTCTTAACAAGTTTGGACTTAAGTTCTTGCCCTATGTATTGTTCTCTGAAGTTCTCCAGTTGTGAGACCCTGAAATTCATACGCTGTATCCCGCCAGCCCTTCTTTGTTGTTGTTTGTGTGGAGGATTGTTGACTGTTAAAACAGCAGGCAGACTTCAACAGACAGCCAGATGCATTTTTGCAATGACATGTGGTAGACAGTCAATGCTAGTTCATTATTGGTGGGCAGAGCGCCTTCCAGCTATTACAAGCCGCATGGGAGTCCTCCTCCATCTGCCTCGCCACTGCAGCCTCAGCCGTCTATTCTGTGTCCACATGGAACCTGCTCCCATTCAGCAGCAAGCACTTTGAAAGAGTCACCCGAAGGCAGTATCCTCTGTGTCCCCATGGCTGCTGGTCAGTGTGCACACACAGGGGGTAGGTAGCAGGGCAGCTGACTGGATGAGAGTCCTCCCAGTACAACTTGCTGTGGGGTATTGGACAGGTCACTAAACCTCTTGGTGTATCTTTTTCAGGTGTAAAAGGGGGATATTACGTGTCTCATGGGGCTATTGCAGGAATGAACTGAGATGAGGTGTGTCAGTCTGAGAGCCTTGCGCACTGGGAGTGTTCAGTGACAGTGGTGGGTTTTCTTTGCTCTGGAGACTGTCTGTTGCATCCCTTCCCCCCCCCCCCCCCAACCCAGGAAGTGAGGCATTGCTGATGCATTCACATCAGTTAAGAGGGTGATGAATCAAACCTTCAGGGTTCAAGGGCAATCCTCTGCTGTCTTTGGTTTGCCAGGGCAGAGAGAATGATGGGCTTCTGTCTGCTGCCTCCCAGACTAAATATTTAGCTTTCACTGTCTGAAGGGTAGGTTTTTCTTGGACTTGGGTGCCATTCACCATGATCAAAGGTGCTCTGATGTGCCGTGAAGGTGAAGATTGCAATGTCAAAGCAGTGTTTACCTCTCCTCTTCCCCCCCCCCCCCCCCCCTGCCTTATTAAGCCATGGACCTGGAACCGAGTGAGGGCTTTACCTTCGGGGTTCACCTACCCAAGTTCATCTAGCAAAGGCACCTTTGCTTGCCGACCAAGGCCTCGAAGCTCCATCTCTCAGTGAGATCTTGCCCAGTCTTTAAGAATAATCGAATGAGCCCTAGCCAGTTTTACTCAGTGGTTAGAGCGTCGGCCCAAGGACTAAAGGGTCCCAGGGGGTTTGATTCCTGTCAAAGGCAGGTACTTCAGTTGCAGGCTCCATCCTGGCCCTAGTTGGGGCACGTGCAGGAGGCAACCAATCGACGTGTCCTCACATCAATGTTTCTCTCACTCTCTGTCTCTCCCCCTCCCTTCCACTCAATGGAAAAAATATCCTCGGGTGAGGATTAGCGACAACAACAAAAAGAATAACCGAGTGAAACAGCGCCAGTTATTGTATCACTTGGTCTGCCACATGGAAGCCGCGTGGTTTAACCACCAAGAATTCACCGGGCATGCATTTATTTGCAGGCAGACCGCATTAGTACATAGTCAGGGGGTCTGTCTGATTAAAGAAAGAGTTAACAGCATGGGCTGCTGTGTAGTCCTATAATGAATTACTGTCCCGAGGTAAAGATGGGTGCAAGATCGAAGCATTAACATGGTCGAAACTCAGAAACATAACATTGAGCAAGAGAAGCGGGTCATAGAAACCAAATATACAGTATGATGTAAATTTATATAAAATTAGAAAAGACAAAGTTGAATCATATGTTTTTTAATGAATACCTTCATAGGTAGTAAACCTATAAAAAATTGAAGGGAATAAGCCCTGACCGGTTTGGCTCAGGGAATAGAGCATCACTCAAGGGCCCCAGGTTTGATTCTGGTCAAGGGCATGTACCCTAGTTGCAGGCACGTCCCCAGTAGGGAGTGTGCAGGAGGCAGCTAATCGATGTTTCTCTCTCATTGATGTTTCTAACTCTCTATCCCTCTCCCTTCCTCTCTGTAAAAAATCAATAAAATATATTAAAAATAAAAATTGGAGGGAATAATGAACCTTGAATTCAGGAGAATGGTCATCATTGGGGAGGTGGGGGTGAGTATAATGAGGAAAAAGCACACAGAAACTTAGAGGAGCTGGGAATGTTAATTCTCAGCCTGGGTGGTGTGTCCCCAAGTGTTCATCTTACTGTTCTTTACTGGAATGTGTATTTAATGTATTCTTTTGTTTACATGGTATATTCCACAGCAGAAAAGTTAAAAAGTGTCACATACCCACCTCAGAGAGCTGAACTACGATGGAGAAATTGTTTGCTATTGAGGCAGACAGATTTCAGAACCTAGGATTTCTGCAGGCTCAGTAATGACCACTTGTTTCTGTTTTGCCTCGTTTCTGTGTGTAGCAGTGTAGCTGATGATGCTGAGTTGGTGCTCCACATGGGCCTTGCATTCCTGTCACCTAAAAAGCTCAGGCCTGAGACTTTCGTTTGGGAGGTGGGGGAATGGGTTCCAGAGGAAAGCTGGTCACTGCCAGATAATGTGTCAGAACAGCAGTAATCTTGGTGGTCTGGGAGGGCTGCTCTAACACCGTTTGGTTGATTGGAGTGGGGTGCTGATGTGGCATGCCGAGGATTCTGTCTGTTGGTGTGCCATCCTCAGCCTGTGTCCTCAGTCCGTGTTCCTGTTCCAGCAGCGGAGAGTGCTATCACGGAGCCCCCTGGGAGAGTGTGTGCTAGTTGGCACGGGGAGTACCCACCACACCCTTTAATAATTCCCCAGTACTTATTTTATTTTGCTGGAATGAGGGCTGGCTTTGGGAACCATGCCTAAGTCAATTCAGGTTTTGAAGATTGAATAATGGTGCCCGGTATGGTGCACACATTGCACAGGGTTTGCCTGGAGTGCTTTCCACCTTCTTCGTGATGCACACGTTTTATGTGAGACAGGCACGTAAAATTGTGAGTGCTGGAGAAGCTCAGAGAGGAGAAATGAGAGGAAAAAACCGGGGAGAGAAAGGGGTGGGAGTTTGCAGAGAGGTGGTTGTCCATGGTCCGTTGTTAGGGACTTGTGGAGGCAGCTAACGCATGAACTAGAGAAGCTGGGAGTAGGACAGTGAGGGCGAACCTTTTGAGCTCGGCGTGTCAGCATTTTGAAAAACCCTAACTTAACTCTGGTGCTGTGTCACATACAGAAATTTTTTGATATTTGCAACCATAGTAAAACAAAGACTTATATTTTTGATATTTATTTTATATATTTAAATGCCATTTAACAAAGAAAAATCAACCAAAAAAAATGAGTTCGCGTGTCACCTCTGACACGTGTGTCATAGGTTCGCCATCACTGGAATAGGGTGTATGTGGAGGCAAAAAGAACCCAGCAGAGGGGATCCATGCTGGTGCTGCCAGCTGGGTTCGGAGTTACTTTTAGGTTAGAAGTGATTGTGAAATTCCAGTCTGAAGAGTGGAAAGCCAGGATGTTAGAGTCCCGCTGTCGTTTGCTGATTCTTCGCCACCTGTCATTTTCCCTTCTCCCTAGTTATTGTGTGAAATCAGGAAGTGAAGGTGAAATCAACTAACGGATGGAAGCCATAGGCCTGTCTCCTAGTGATGCTGCTCCTCTAAGCTCAGCCTTAAGATTTCTCCCGGCTTGAATAACTAGCTCTTCAGTCTAGAATCCCTGTTGATTTTCCAAAGTCATACAGGGAAATGGTACAAAAAGTGGAAGAATGCATTGAATTTGCTTTTAGATTCACTCAGTTTTTCATTAATAGGTCTGAAAACTACAGAAGTGAGAAGAAATCAGTGGCGAGGGGCAGAGGGGAGAGAGTGGGGCAGGAGTTTGCAGAGAGTTTACTGTCCATTGTCCGTGGTTTGTGCAGGGCCTTAAGGTCTAGTTGAGCTTCTTGGTGAAGAAGCTGTAGGTAGGGACTTTATGACTAATTTTCTTGTATGCATTTCAGTTATTTTGCATAGGAGTATATGTGAATGTGCATGAATGTGTGTGCATGTGTGATTAGTGAAGGACTGAAGGCCTTAAATTTGTCTATGTCCATCATCAGTTGTGAGTGTTGGCCAGTGTTGATCAGAATCTGTGTTTTAACAAGCTCGTCCAACCCAAACCAGTGATTTTGTTACATGTAAAAATTTAAAACTTCTTAGGAGTTTTCATGCACCCTCCTCCCCCCTTTTCCTTTTTGTCTTGCTTTGATGAAAACATATCACATTTATTGACTCCCTTTCCTTGGCATTAGTGACTTCTGAAGATTTAAAAGAGGTGTAATCTCGGAGACTTATAGAACCCCAAGGTCTCTGGTGAGCTCTAAATAGCTCCTCAGCTGTGTCTGCAGACAGCCTAGCCCAGAAAGGAAAGAAAAATAAACTCAGCCAGGCATGATTCTGCTGGGAACACTGCTGGGAGTCCTGGGAGGCCCAAGGGGTATTGGGAAGCAAAGCTAACCGTGAAGGAGGGAAGGGAACTGAGCCTCCGGGCACTGGGCCATTCTCTCAGTGATTGTTGGTCACCAATGACTTCTTCAGTTAAGATGACTCAAGGCTACTTGATTTGGAAGTGCCGTTATTTGGAGATGTCAGCATGAAGCTCAAACACCTTTTACAGTTTCCATTGGGCCTTCCACTCAGCAGCTTTTACTTAAAGTGGCTCTTATAGCCTCTTAAGATTGCTGGGAAAGGGAAAGGAATAAGGAAAGGAAAAGTGTAAATCATTTGTTCATTCAGTGATAACTAAGACACAGTCCCTGCTCATAGGAGCTTACAGCACTCTCTTCCGAGCAGTTGGTTTATATGGAATAGGATTGAGACTGTGGATAAGAGCCCTACTGCATTCTCAAAGCAGCTTTTGAAAAGTAATCATGGAGATCAATTATACATTCCTTTATATGCTAATTAACTAAGTTTTTACTAATTGAAATACACATTATACATTAATAGAGGCCCAATGCACAAAATTCATGCAAGGGACTCAGCCCCGCCGCCACGGCAACTGCCTCTGCCTCAGCCGCCCCTGCCAAGGTTTTGTCCGGAAGGTCGTCCGGAAGGATGTCCGGTCTAACTGGCATATTATGCCTTTATTATTATAGATTATACATTTGTTTATTCAGGTCTGTTTATTTCATAGGTATTTATTGGTCATTTCTTCTCTATGAACCAAGAGAGGTGTGGTGTGCACCAGAAAGCTGGTGAGGACCTTTTTATGAACTCCAAGGAAGTAAGGCAGAAATCTGCAGTTAAGGCAATATTCATTCCACAAACATAAATGCCAGGCTCTTAGCCAGGCAGTGGTGAGAAAAAGATAAAAATGGTCCCTGACATCAAGGACTGTGGCATCTAGTATGAGACCGATACATAGAGGGCAATATCTTCTAGCAGGAGGCAGCTGATCTATGCTTTGCTCTCACACATTGATGTTTCTCTCTCTCTCCCTCTGCCTTCCTTTCTCTCTCTCTCTAAAAATCAACAAAAAACCTCTCTCTATCAAAAAAAGAGTACCAAGACATGTTTGGGGGCATTGGAAGTGCTCGATTTCTTTATTGTGGTGATGGTAACATGATTGTGTACATTTGTTAAAACTCATTAAACTGCACCCTTCAAAAGGGTGATTTTATTATATGTAAATTGTACCTGAATTTTACCAATTATTCTTGAAAATCTGTTTGGACATTAGCATAGTTATCCCACCTCTCTTTTGTTTTGTATTTTCTTGGCATATTTTCCCCCCATCCATTTAGTTTTAACCTTTTTGGTACTTATATTTTAGATGGTGTTGCTTACAAAGGCATTTAACTGGATAAAAAATATATCCTATATAATAAAAGGGTAATATGCAAATTGACCCTAACAGCAGAACGACCAGGAACGACTGGTTGCTATGATGCCGCTCAGTGCAGGAGCTGCCCCCCAGTGGTCATTATGCTCCCACAGGGTGAGCTTCTCTCAGCCACAAGCTGGGCTGACGGCTGCAAGCGCAGCGGTGGTGGCGGGAGCCTCTCCGCCTCCTCAGCAGCACTAAAGATGTCTGACTGCGGCTTAGGCCCGCTCCCAACGGTGAGCGGGCCTAAGCCGTCAGTCGGACATCCCCCGAGGGCTCCCGGGCTGCCAGAGAGATGTCTGACTACCAGCTTAGGCCCAATCCCCCTGGGGAGCAGGCCAAAGGCAGCAAGTGGACATCCTCCGAGGGGTCCTGGACTGACAGAGGGCACAGGCCGGGCTGAAGGACCCCTTCCCCCCAGAGTGCATGAATTTTTGTGCACTGGGCCTTTAGTGTATATATATATTGATTTCAGAGAGGAAGGGAGAGGGAGAGAGAGATAGAAACATCAATGAGAGACAGTCATTGATTGGCTGCCTCCTGCATGCCCCACACTGGGATTGAGCCTGCAACCCAGGCATGTGCCCTGACTGGGAATCCAACCGCAACCTCCTGGTTCATAGGTTGATGCTCAACCACTGAGCCACGCCGGCTGGGCTTAACTGGATTTTTTTTTTTTTATATATATATTTTATTGATTTTTCACAGAGAGGAAGGGAGAGAGATAGAGAGTTAGAAACATCGATGAGAGAGAAACATCGATCAGCTGCCTCCTGCACATCTTCTACTGGGGATGTGCCCGCAACCCAGGTACATGCCCTTGACCGGAATCGAACCTGGGACCTCTCAGTCCGCAGGCCGACGCTCTATCCACTGAGCCAAACCGGTTTCGGCCTTAACTGGATTTTTAAGAAACCAATATGATAAGTTCTATCTTTACATTGTCACTGTTAGCCCATTTATGTTTCTTGTGATTTTTGCTTCTTTTGGTTGTTGTTTTGTTAATCCTCACCCGAGAATATTTTTCCATTGTTTCTTGTGATTTTTTACATCTTTGGAGTTGTTTTCATGCTCTTGCCTTTTCATTCCTGTCTTGTGTTCTTTGTTTCACATCTCTAGACTAAATTTTTATATTAAGTCTGTGTTTGGCCTGCCTTCTCTCTGTCTTGATGACTTGAAAGTTCCTTTGGCTCGCTGAATATTTGATAATGGAGTGTAAAATTCTGCATCTAATGGTGTAAAGAGAACAAGAATTGTCCACAAGAAAAACCTTGTCTGAAGGTTTTCTGTTTGGCTTTCCTCTGAATTTTATAGCACGTCTGTGTGCTAGGTCTACTTTGCGAGCTTACAATATGGTCTTTGTTGGTACAATTTTTTAAAAGACAAAATGACAAAAATGTTAAATGGTATTAGTAAAAACCTAGAGTAGGATATGGTGTGAATAATTGTTATTTTGTGAAGGAGAGGGGGAGATTTGGACCAGGTTGGTTTTGTTCTTTAGTTGTGTGTGTTTTTAATTTTACCTTAAAATTTTTGCCTTTAAAAAAAGTTTTAAAAAAGCTTTATTTTAAATTAAATTATACCATTTTGTTTACACTTAGAAAAGAATAAGGAATTGAGGAGTTACTTCTGCCTTTTTCCATTTCCTTTTTTTTTTTTTGCAAGGGTACAGGGGTAGTGGTGCTGAATCCTCAAACATGATGTCAAAGGTGCCTTGCCTTATTCATCTTTGTGTCCCCGGTAGGGCCAGATTAGTTCCTTGCTGCACGTAGCAGCCATTCAATAAATATTTGTTGAGGTGAAAGAGTCTTGTGTTTCTGCTCCTGGTTTGCCAGAATGTTAGGGTGGGTCTTGCTACTGGTTTACATTCCTTGGCACCCCTACTCTTGAGAAGCAATGGTTTCAGGGGCACAGGATGTAGGAAGACTTTTTATCTGGACTGCCTTGTGCCTTCCAAGGCTTAGCCTAACTGCCAAGAACATGGTGGGTTCCCACTGCCTGCTCAGTCTCTCCTGTTTCATCTGTTTTTTTCCTTCATGATTGATATTTCCATATGGCACTCTTTTCATAGACTACTGGAGGCCCAGTGCAGAAAATTCATGCACTGGGGTGGGAGGGAATCCCCAGCCTGGCCTACCCCCTCTTGTAGTTGGACATCCCTCTTGCAATCTGGGATCCCTCGCTCCTTACCGCCTATCTGCTTACTCCTTACTGCTCAGCTCGCTGCTCCTTAGTAGCAGGCTCCTTACTGCTTGGCTTGTTGCTCCTTAGCACTGCTGCAGAGGCAGGAGAGGCTCCTGCCACCACCACTGTGCTCACCAGCTGTGAGCCTGGCTTCTGGCTGAGCAGCCACTCCCCCTGTGGGAGCGCACTGATCACCAGAGGGCAGCTCCTGCATTGAGCGTCTGCCCCTGGTAGTCAGTGCACATCATAGCCACTGGTCGTTCTGCCGTAATGATCGTTTAGGCTTTTATTATATAGATTCTTTTCAAATCTGTGCAACTTTTAAGGTAAACGTTGGAATTAGAGATAAGTTGCCACGTAGCTACATCTTGTTTGGAAAAAGAATGTGTAAAGTTCATGTACCTGAACTCTACCAGAAAAGAATGTTACCCTCTAAGAACTGTAATATCTCACTCATGGTTAGTTGTTCCAATTCCCAAGTGATTGTTGAATCTTAAAAATGTGTCCCATAAAGGACATTTGGGTCACAGAAATGTCCCTGTGAGATGAGCACCGATTATCTAGGGCAGTGCCATTACTGTATAGTAAGGTCCTCTAACTAGAGTGAGGTAGGGTGATTAGCAAGAATTTAGACTGAGGCTATTACCTAATATATATTTGAGAGTTAATATCTTCTGTGGAAATGGACATTTATTTGTATTGAAAAGATATATTAGTTTTCTATTGTTGTGTAACAAACCATAGCAAACTTAGGGCTTAAAACAACACCATTTATAAGCTCATAGTTCTGTAGGTCAGATGTCTGGCACTGTATGGCCAGCTGGATTGTCTACTCAGGGTCTCACAAGGCCAAAATCAAGGTGATGGCAGGGCTGCATGCCTATCTGGAAACTCTAAGGAAGAATTTGCTTCAAAGCTCATTTAGGTCATTGGCTGAATTCAGTTATCTGTGGTTGTGGGACTGAGGTCCCATGTCTGACTGGCTGTCATTCAGGGCCTCTATCAGCTCTTTAAGGCCACCCATATTTTATTTCATGTGTACCCCCAATCTTCAAGCCAGCAAGAGTGTGTCAAATCTCCCTCACACTTCAAATTTGTCTGATTTCTCTTCTGCCCTACACATCTGACATCTGTTGGAGAAGGCACTCTGCTTGTAAGAGATCACGCAATTAGATTAGTCTTGCCTGGATGATCTCCTTTCTTGAAGTCAACTCTGCCGTATAAACTTAACATAAGCAAGTGTGTGGCATTTTATCATTTTCACTAGGGCTACCCTTCCATTTATTAATGTGACTTTTAATTTATCTTTATTTTGTGCTCAAGTTTAATTTTTCATAGACTAGATGCTTACTAGTATATAATACCATAATGAATGTAAATAGTAAAAGTAACTTTAACTCTAGATTCCAAAACAAAATTTGAGCATTCTTTACAGTTAAGCCCAGCATGCAGCCTGGAATTATATTAGATGAGTGCAATTTTTTAAAAATCTAAATTCTTTATTGTTTAAAGTATTACATATGTCTCCTTTCCCCCACATTGACCTCTCCCAGCCACTCCCACCCCCCAGCACATGCCCTCATCCCCCTACTGTCTGTATGCATTGGTTTTGCTTATATGCGTGCATACACGTCCTTTGGTTGATCTCTTCTCCTCCCTTCCCACCCTCCCCTACCTTCCCTCTGAGGTTTGACAGTCTGTCCGATGCTTCTGTGTCTCTGGATCTAATGAGTGAGATCATGTTAGGTGAGTGCAATTTTATTGTATATTCTTTCTTAAGATGAAAATTTTAGTCCCATAAAGCTGCCACCTTTGATAAAATTGCTCTGTACTCCAGGTTGGGCAGAAGTCAATCATTTGTCTTTCTGTAATGGAGAACGGACTTGGCAGCAGTTTTATTTTTACCTTTCCTGTCATTTCTGAGGCTGGCAGCTAGAGGTAGGGTGTGGAATGGAGCCGTAAATTACCCTTGGAATAACTAGAATGGTCCCATTTTAACTCAAAATTGCGCCTTTCCCTTTTCATCTCTCCTTTTTATCCCCCCCTCCCTATTTTTTTTTCTTCTAATCCACATTTGAATGAGGAGGCAGAATTGAGGAGGGTGTACTTGAGAGTAGGTTTGCTTGTTGATGCCTCTGAATGGTGGAAACCGTTTCTTTTCCCATCACCGCTCCCCATTTCTTCACCATGCTTCTATTTTAAGTGCCTGCTTTTTACTGGTTCTGTCTTGCTGGAAACTGGCCCAGCCTCACTCAGTTTTGTTTCCATGCTGCTATTAAAAGACAATGCCCAGTTACGAGGTCTCGGTGGAGGATGGGAGCCTCCCTCTTGGGTCTAGTCATCCAGCATCCAGGCAAGTACCCCTGCTTTGGAATGTGAGAAGAGCTTTAAGTTTATTAGGCAATTTTAACGTATGCATCTTTTTTTTTTTTTAAGTGGAGGAAAACCCACTGTTACTTGTTATACCCTGAAACTTTTCTTTTGCTGAGCTCGAAGACGAACATGGCTGAATTGAGGGCAAAGAAACTCCCTTTTCTATCCTGGGCCTCATTTCCCAAGATAGAAAAATGTGCTTGTCACCGGGTGTCTGGTCAACCATGAATTCTTTTTTTTTTTTTACCCAATGGGTGAATTTTTATTTTATTTTATTTTTTTTTATTGATTTCAGAGAGGAAGGGAGAGGAAGAGAGAGATAGAAACATAAATGATGAGAATCAATGATCGGCTGCCTCCTGCATACTCCCTACTGGGGATGTGCCCTTGACCGGAATTGAACCTGAGACCCTTCAGTCTATAGCCTGACGCTCTATCCACTGAGCCAAATCAGCTAGGGCCAGCCATGAATTCTTGACGTTTGGGAGAGATGCGTCCCCAGTATTTGAAGAATCCTTATATTTATTAAGTGTTTCTAGAGTCACCACCAAATTTTGAATTTCACTTTTTAACTTAGCCAAAATTTTTGTGTCTGGCTTGTAAGCCATCACTTTTTTGGGCTCTTCATTTTCACTTACATCACCAATGGTAGGGCTGGCTTCCTTTTTAAGAAATAAACAAAGAAAATTTGTTTGTTGAATTACTCCTCATAAAGTATTGCATATGTGACAGTGGTCAACAAAGCTGCACTGGGATGACAATCCCAGGTTGTCATCCAGATTCACTGGCTAGCAGGTGGCCCCCTCCCACACCCCAGCATAGAAGGGTGTGATGCAAATTTGTGTCTGAGCAAAATTATAAATCACTGCATTTCCACTAAGACGTAAGCTCCTTGAGGTCAGGGACTGTTTCTGTTTTGTTGCTAGACCTAGATTAGGGCCTAGTGCTCCGAAAATGATGATAGAATGGAATCCAATGGACTTTATAAAGGACAACACAAGATGTCCCAGGTATCCAAGGCTGTTGCTGTCAGGGTCAGCTGAGGCCTGAGGCCAACACTGTGAATGTCAAAACTTGCATGTCAAGGGACAGCCCAGAGTCCTGTCGGTCCTGGGGACCTTACCTGCATCAGATCCACTTTCAGGAGCTTGGAGAGAGACTCCTAGGGCCTTGGCCTTGATTGGCGTTCCTTAAGGAGGCCTCCGTTTCCGGGGGAGGAACTTAAGGGAAGATACACCAGCATTGAGAAGGGCATGCTGCAAGGAGAGCTGAATGTCTGTAACCAGGTGACTTGAAACCATTTGTGGGGTTTCGCTGTTCCACCTTCTCCTGACTGCCCTAGGGTGGCATAACTTCCTCCCTCCCCCCCAGCCCCCAAATGGTAGAGATCAGGCCAAGGCTGAAGTCACTGACAGAGCTGAAGCCAGGCTGTCTGTGGTGGAGCCCAGCTCATCCCCACCCCATCACCCCGCTTTTGTCCTGATACTATTTTGGCTTATGGTGTGCGGTTTCAGCATTTGGGCCAGCTTTTAATCATGACCCAATCCCAACGTTTAAGGGCTGAGCGAGTCCTCCAACAGAGGAAACTGCTGAAGAGAAGATTTTCTTCAAACATTGAGGCCTACTCTTTTGAGAGTCTCATTTTAAAGGCACTTCAAGAGGAAAAAGTGGAAGCTCCAGATTTAGGGCAAAGGAAGAGTGTGTGTGTGTGTGTGTGTGTGTGTGTGTGTGTGTGTGTATGTGTTTGGTGAGGGGAGCAGGGGTGGCGGTGGGCCACAGGCAGGGAGGCGGCAGCTCTCATGCAAAGTGGTCCCAGCTGCCCCTGGTTTATGGGCTAATCCCGGCTCTGCTCCAGCCTGTCATTCAGGGTAAGCTGCTATCATTAGTGGTTAAACATTTCTGAAAGTATTCTCTCTTGACTCTGACCGCATGCCCCTTCGGGGAAGGGAGGGAGGAGCCAGGAGAGTAATGGAACCCACTCTGTTGTCATGCCGAGCTGCTCTACCGAGGGACAAGGGGCCTGGCAACTGGACGTAATCATGGGCTTGTCAGAGCCTGTGTGTGTGTGATGGGACTGATGTTGCATTTTTCCATGCTGCCCACATGGCATGCTGCTCCTTGAGGGACACAGCCCTCCGCTGTGGGCTGGGAGGACCAACTAGAAGGCTTTTTTGTCCTTTTAAGGGGATTATTGGCTGGAATAAACCTTCCATTAACCAACTTTATCTCTCTCAAGCTCTCTGCCCTCAGCACATATACACACATTCACCAGTGGCTAAAGCCTGAATTTCCCTTTGGAACTTGTCTGCACCCATTCTGCTTTCGATGAGGAGTTGTGGTAAAATGCTCAATACGAACATTTCTTCCCATGAAGTGGGGACTTTGAAATATTTTTCTTGACTGAGGTGTGGTTGACAGTTTTTGATTTATGAAATTAGCTCAGGGAAAAATAAGATGGAAAAAGAGAGTCCAAATTAAATCTTTATTTCCATAGCTCAGTTGTGCCCTCTCTACCCATTTTTAACTGCCACGCAGTCTTTAGGTAAGAAGGACTCCAGGGTTGGCTAGGCTTCTTGGTGTTTTCCTTGGTTGTGTGGGCCCAAGAAAAACCTTTTTTTTCTTTTTTAAAAATTGTGTTTTCTTCCTTGTTCAAAAGTATACAACAAGCTCAATGAAGAAAGCTAGAAAATTTTAGAAAAACACAAAAGGAAAAGCTAAAGGCATCCATATTTTCAACACCCAAAGATAATCAGTTAACATATTGGCTTATGCCCATCTTATTGGAAAAATTCATTTCTTGTGCTACAGAAGTTAGTCAGTTGAGACAATTCTAGGAACCTTCTAGTTCAGTGGTTCTCAACCTTCCTAATGCTGCGACCCTTTAGTACAGTTCCTCATGTTGTGGTGACCCCCAATTTCATTGTTACAAATTGAACATAATTAAAGCATAGTGATTAATCACAAAACAATATGTAATTATATATGTGTTTTCCGATGGTCTTAGGCGACCCCTGTGAAAGGGTTGTTCGACCCCCCAAGGGGTCGCTACCCACAGGTTGAAAACCGCTGTTCTAGTTAGTTGTGCTGCAGGCTTGTTCCACCCAACAGGGCTGGAGTCTGACCAGCAGAGGTGTTTGATGGGTACCGCACCTCCCTGTGTGAGGAGCTTTCTGTTAGAGCTCTTCATCTCACCATTGGCTAAGTGACTAGTGAAAGAACCACCAGGCAGGGATTCAGCTAAATTCCAGACCTCCCACCCCAGGCGGCAACCAAAGAGCATGGGCTGTTGGTCTTCAAGGACCTGAATATGAGTGTTTTCTCAGTTGCTAACTTTCTACTGGACTTTTCTATGTCTGTTTTCTTATCTGCAAAATGGGCATTATAATAGTAAGCTACTTCTCGGGTTGCCATGTTAAATGAGATAATGTTTGTAAAGTGTGCAGCACACCATAGGTACCTGGAATATAAGGTTGCAGCTCAATGCATAGTATATACTTCCATAGTCATCGTTAGTACTTTTATTGTTGACAGTGTTCTCTCCACCCCATGTTACGTGGACTAGATTGTGCTCTGGACTTTGGTTCCTCTGCCTGGAGAGGGTGGTCTTTTCCTCACTGGATACTATTTAAATCATCTCACTGTTGTAAAGTATCATATAATGACTAAGTAATAGCATAATCTCCTTTGATAAAACTGCCAAACTGAAGGGCAAGGAGACTTAGCCATTTTCACCAAGTGAGTGAAGTCAAGTTACGACAGGCATGTGAGAACACATTCTGCCTGCTGCCTTGTGTTCTCTGAAGGTGTCAGACAGGTTCTCTGTTAGTTCCCCATTTTCCTTGCGACGCAGATCCCTTTCTGCATTGTATCTTTTACTTGGATGGACTGTGGAGTCATCTTTTCTAGATAAAACACGTCAACATATGCATTGGCTAAGCTGTCTAATGTCCCTTGACTTCTGTTCCGAAAGGAAGCGTCTTTTTAACTAAAGAGAAAATGGATTTGGATAAGTTTTGGGCTCTGCCTAACAGGAAAAGTGTGTCATCCGTACCCTGTCCAGTGGTCTAGTGATTCTTGTTTATTTCTTACATTCGAGCCCAATGAAAATAATGTGATGGTCACAGGAAATTTTGCCAGTTATTTCAGATGTGGGAGCAATTCACTCTGGATTTGTTTACTTCAAGTGGAAAAGTTTACCCAAAGTTGCCTCTGGGCTTTTACCAAGAAGGAGGCTTACCTGGG
The DNA here is from genome assembly GCF_964212035.1 of Myotis nattereri. NCBI lineage: Eukaryota > Metazoa > Chordata > Mammalia > Chiroptera > Vespertilionidae > Myotis > Myotis nattereri. The sequence goes on from NC_138090.1 coordinate 14,903,406, forward strand.
TCTCTCTGTTTGAAGCCAGCATCTGTTGAGTCAAAGACTACAGGGGCTATTGAAGGTCTTACTTCCAATAAATAGCGAGAGAGGGAATACGGTGGCTTAGGTGGGATACCTTCTTTTTTCCCCACAGTAACTTACATCTGTCTGCTTTATACTTTGAACCCCCAGGACGCACAGACATTCAAGTGGTTCAGCCAGAACAACCACAGCAACCGACGAACGAAGTCCTGGTACTAACAGCCGGCACCGCCAGCCCGTCAAGAACCCAAGCCACAGTGGCTTGGCCAATGGCACAGGTGAGTGACAGCCCAGAATGCCAGCCTGGACTGAATCAGTGGCCTCTAACCTGTTCTCACGTGGAGTAGGGGTTCTGTCTATGTCAAAATGTGGGGTGGATGAGAGAAGACTCCAATACTAAGATGAATTCGAATCCATCAGTCTTTCCATTGACCCTTCTTTCTTTATCTCTGGCATACTCTGTATAGGTAAGGTTAGTCTCCATAGGACTCTTCTAAAATATTTCTTTGCACAGAAATAAAAAATATTGATTTTTGTATTCATTTCTTTTCAACATTGGATTTCATTGGGAGAGGATATCTTACTTCTACATGACACCTTTTTTTTCTGTCCTTCATTTAAGGAAATGATCAGACTTAGGGAGAAAGGAAACTGAGTGTTGTTGCTAGGAGCTGAGTTAGAGAAAATGGCAGCACTGTTGACGGTTGGGAGGCTGACCAGGGGCAAAGCCACACTGCTCCTGGGGGGAGGGGGGAGGATTCTGTGGCTGTTTCAGTGAGCGTTTGTGCCACTTGCGAATAGACAGCCCTTCCACATCCACATAGACCGTCTCTGCACTTAGCTCGCTCTGCTTCCTTGTAAGTGGGAAGGGAAGGGCCTATTTCAAAACAATTCACTTTTTGTCATGCTTTCCTTCTGTCTCATCAGGTCAGTGTTGGATTGAAATGGAAAAAGGCAAATAAAACACAACCCTTCATTTTTCTAAGCGTCTTGAAAATTGTCAGATTTTTAGTGACTGCTGGTCATTTGGTAATTTGTCTTAACTTGGGGCAGCTGGGAAGGGACATGTGGCTATTGCTTCCATAAACTATAGGTGTTTAAATTGGTAAGTGACACCTGCAGTAATTTTGTAGGTGCTTGTGATGACGTGAAGGACAGGAGGTCCGGAGCAGCATAGCTTCTCCACATGAGTGTTGTCATGGCCCTTTGTGTGACAGGCTTGAGTAGGAGAAATCGGCTTGGGTTACTTTTTCGTGACTCGGTTCTCTGGCAGCACCGTTTGAGGGCTGCTGTGCCCCTCTGATGGCTCATGGTGCTCAGTTATACTGTTGCCTGCCATGGACTGTGGGTGGAGTGGCCTGTGTCCTGCACAGCTCACTGCATGTGTGGGGGCCTGACTTTCTCTCTGGAGTTGGGGACCTGCCTGAAGGAATTGAGTTAACTAGCTCACCTTGAACCCTGAGGACAAGGATGAGCTGGAGGCGCTGGCTCAGCCTGCCTGGCGCTCCCGTGTCAACCCCATGTCCGAGTACTGGAACCATTCAGTCATAGTGTGGATGTTGCCACCTGTGTGAAGGGGATGGCGAGGTGGTGGCCGGGGGCCGTGTTGCAGAAAATTGTGTGCATCTCTGTGAGCGCCAGTATGCATGCTTCCCTTAGAAAAACGAGGCGCTGGTGGGAGTGGGCCAGGGAACCCGGCTCCTTGGAACCAGTTGTTTCCTGGAGGCCTTGGCCGTGATTCCAACCACTTTGTTCTTCGGGGGGTACTGGTTTCCCTTAGCCACCTCTGCTTTCCCTATGAAAACTCTTGGTGAATTGGCTTTATGTGGTGATGGTCTTTGAGTCACTCTTGATGTTTAAACAGATCTGTATTTCCCTGACATTTATTTTTAGGTACCTTTGCATATTGCCCTTATCTCCAGGAATATTATGTTTCAGCAGACGAGGCAGGTGCCAGCCATGTCCCCAGAAAGCCAAAGATCCGTAACCCCTTGGAAATGTTTCATGGCGGTGCATCTGAATTTCCAAACTGTTCCCAGAACCCATCTGCCGAGGACAGTTGCTGCATTTAAGGGATTTCTGCCTGTTCAAAGACGAAGGTCTTGGCTTCTGTCTCCTCTCCTCTCTCCTTTCTGCTGTGATGACAGCTCACCTTTGCCTCCCAGCCAGCCTTGACTTTGTAAGCTCTTTCATGTCTGTCCAAGGGGTACAGAAAGACCTCACCTTCCCTCTGGGGAGCAGGCAGAAGCCCCCCTCTTTGGCAGCACAAGAGCAGGAGAGTTTCTGAGGATATGAATGCTCCATCCATCAACACGTTGCTCTTAGAACTGAGAGGAGCAGTTCCAAAGTGGTGGTGGTCGGGAGCCGTGCCGCCAGGAAATATTTCCACAGACATCGAGGTTTATTTAGCAAGCCCTTTTGGCTGTGCCCTGCAGTTAGGCATGAAAAAGACATTTGGGGCAAAAACGGAGCTGAGTTCCAGGTGGTATTTTTGTGTTGTCACAACTGTAAAGTAACCATTTTTTTATAAAATGAAAGTGAGTGGCAGCCTGTCTGTATAAATATAATATTCCTAAGTTTTAAAAGTGGTGGAATTGAGAAATAGAGTAATGGTATAGCACTTCATTGAGACTCCTGTGAAGTGATTTATTTTTTCTTCTTTTATTGAAAACTTTATTCAAAAAAAATGACATCTCTCACTCCTCTCTTCAGTGTGATTTCCATGCACATAGGTGTGGGGGTCACACGGGCTGCGCTCAGATTCTGATCCCTCATGTGTGGTGTGTGCCTAGAGCCCAGGGACTTTCAGGGCCTTCTCATTAATAAAATTAGGACAAGATTCATATATCTCATAGGTTGTTATAGAAACAAATTTCATAAAATATGTAGAGTGTCTGGTATGGTGCCTGGGAATGCAGTAAGCTGTCCATCAACATTAGTTTTTATCTTCATAAATAATTTCATATGGTTATAATTATGCAGCATGGATAGGTTTCACTTTGTTATTTTTTTAGACATGCTCCTATGTATTTGTGGTCTCTTCGCTGACCCCTTTTTAGTGACCTCCTACTATTTCACAGTTCATACACCGTAGTTCCTTTAACCATTCCTCAATCCTAGTGTATTTCCCCATTGTCAAACCAAATCCTGATGTAGACATCTTTGCACACAGCTTTGTTTCTTCTTGAATGAAGTTCTTGAATCAAAGGATATGCATTTTTAAAATGAGATTAATGTATATTATCAGATTGCCTTCTGAAAGGTTTGAAGCAATCATATATCACAGGGCAGTGTAAAATTTTCCTCAAGTGGGATGCGAGGTTTATTTTTTACTGCTATCTTGTACTAAACACTAGTTTATCTATTTGCTAAGAAGTATTAAGTGCTCCCTCATTGTTTAACCTTCTTGCATTTCTTGTTATTAGTTGCTTGGCTGTTTCTTTTCTATTTGTGTGACTTTTTCATAGTGTTTGATTATCCTTTGGAGATTTGGAAGTTTATTTATATATCCTTGGTTCAAGTTTCTTTTTACAAATTGTGATAAAATATGTGTAACATAAAATTTACCATTTAAACCATTTTTGAATGTACAACTCAGTGGCACAAAGTACATTCACAGTGTTGTACAACTACATCACTATTTATTTCCAGAACTTTTCCATCATTCCAAACTGAAACTCTAACATTAAACACTAACATTCTCCTCTCCTCCCACCCGCAGCCCCAGCCAACCTTTATTCCACTTTATGTCTCTATGAATTTGCTTATTTTAGGTGCCCCATGTTATAAATGGAATGATTTGTCCTTTTGTCTATGTCCTTTTGTGTATTTCACTTAGCATAATGTTTTCAAGATTCACCCATGTTGTAGCATGTATCAGAATTGTTCCATTTTATTTATCCATTCACCTGTTGATGGACATTTGGATGGTGTCCACCTCTTGGCTATTGTGAGCAGTGTTGCTGTGACATGGGTGTACATAACCTGCTTGAGTCCAGGCTTTCAGTTCTTTTGGCTGCACACCTATGAACAGAGTTGATGGGCCATATGGTAATTCCTTGTTTAACTTTTTGAGGAGCCCTCAAACTGTTTTCCAGAGCAGCTGTACCGTTTTACATCCCACCAGCGATGAATGAGGGTTCCGGTGTTTCACCTCCCCAATACTTGTTTCCCCCTCATTTTTTGATAATAGCCATCCTAATGGGTGTAAAGTATGTAGGTACAAGTTTTTTGTTATGTTTATGGTGATAAGTTTCCCCTGTATCATTGCTTTGTCTTTTATCTCATTTTTTGTGACTTTTGTAGAAAAAGTTAAAAATTTAAAAAATCTTTATGTGTGAGTGTTTTTAATATTTTCAGTTTTACTTTTTGCCTCAGAAGTTAAAAGATTCTCTCTTGTCTATAGAGGGAATAAATACTTTATTCTGTTTTACTTTTTTTCATGCTGTTATGTTAAAAAAGAACTATCCCACTGGAATTTATAGTGGTGTATCTGTATCTATACATATATAAGCATAATGAGGACTGGGTTAAATTAATTTTTCTCTATATCAGGGTCCTATTTTCCTATAAACATTAATTAAATGGTTTTCTTTTCTCATTGTGGTTTTTCTTAGTGTTTATCACTTACCACATTTTTATATGCAGTGAGAATTCATTTCTGGACTCTTTACACATTCCATTTACTTTATTTCCAGTTTGGAGCCAGTGTCATGTGATTTTGATTATTGACGTGTTATAGTATGTTTTTCTAATGTCTGGAAGGGCTAGTTTTGCCTTGTTATTTTTTCTCCATGATATTCTTTGACAGTAATACATTTTCAAAACAGATTCAGACTTTGAATTCTTAGAAGCGTGGTGGAATAGAAATGGGAATGGCATGAATCTATATATTGGCCAGGAAGGATTAAATGTTCCCATTAGGTAACATGGAATGGTGTTGTTCATTCTTAAGTTTTTCTTCTTTTTTTTCCATCGAATTGTTTTGGTTGAGTCTAGTTTTGGTTGCTCTTGTGAAGAGCTGAGTGATCAGTTATACTGGAGGTGCATTTCTTATATTCACGGGTGAGAAATATTGACTGCTTTATTGTGGAGTATGTGTTACAAGCTGATCTCCAATTTAAAAAGCTTTCATTGTTGGCAAGCGCCTTCCTCTTGCCCAAGTTGGGGGCCTGAAAAGACTGTGCTACATCACACGCACCTAAAGATTTTGGAACACACAGTGAGTTGGCAGCGTGTCTAGGATTAAGAAAAAGAACTTCCAATTCCTGATCTCTTTTTGACTAACTGTGACTAGCATAATAGAGTCTTAGCCCTGAATGAATATTTGATTCATGAAGTTAGAATATTTAACCAACACCACAGAGGGAACCTTGTGAAATACCCATCATTGCACAAACCAGAGGCCTTTCAACTGCTATTTTACCTACTTACCCCATTTACCCTCTCATCTTGGTACCCAGCTTTTCTTCCTATACAAGAAAGTCATCTAAGTCATTTCATTTCTCTTTCCCCACCCCCTTCCATTGTTTTTACTTCATGGTGTTCTGGGTTTGAGTTCTGGTTCAGCTACTTGCTGACTGCATGGCACCACTCTGAATGGTACCTCTGTGAGCCTCAGTTTTGTCTTCAGTAAAATGGGAATAACAACATCTTTTTCATGAGGCTATTAGGAGGATACATGGACTGGATCTTGGAATAGTAAAAGGACATTAGTGGAAAGGCTGACAAAATCCAAATAAAGTCTGGAGTTTAGTTAATAGTAATGTACTGATGTTAATTTTTTAGCTTTGACAAATGTGCTGTGGTTAAATAAGGTAGTAATTAGGGGAAACTGGGTGAAGGGCATACTATCTTTGTAGCTTTTCTCTAAATCTAAAAATTATTAGAAAATTAAAGACTTTAAAAAAGAACCTCCTTTATAAATAGTAATGTTATACAAATGTGAGATGGTTTTATTTCAGATATCATTTGCTAGATTATTAGGTTTATTGAACAAGTATTTATTGAGCAAATATCCATTGAATGCCATTTTGATAAGAACTATGGGCAATGTAAAGAAGCAGAAAAGTAGGCATCTACCTGATAATCTGTTTCAGGACTAGAAGCAGAGAAGACACCATCAGCCAAGGGCCAACCAACACAGCAGGTGTCACAGGGGCTGGTGGCTTAGCTGAGACCACAGGTGCGGGGGTCCTGCAAAGGGGATCAGTTTGGGTTGAAGTGGTGGGGAGGGCATTCAGGGAGGAGGGCTGAGCTAAGCAAAGATGTGTAAGCAAGAACATAGGAAGTACAGAGTGGAAGTCATGAAAAACAAAGGAAAATGAATTTGCCTGCATTCTCAAGAAGGGTACCGTCTTTTGGGAAACATAAGTTGTATACATCCGCATACATCCAGCAATTAGGATTAATAAGGGACTATTGGCTATATTGAATAGAGCTAAAATGTAAAATACAGTGATTCTCTAAGGCCTGATGAAATTGTTAAGTTCGTGTCTTTGACGATCCACGTCATGGCTTGTTAGGTGACTCTAGGCCACTAATTTAATTGTCTGAACTTTAGTTTTTTCTGACTATAAGCTGTGATGGGGTAGATTTACCTCTGAGGTTCTTTCAAGCTCTCATGTTCTAAGAGCAGGATAGTATAAACACGGACACAGCAAGTTTGTCAGTGCTAGAATGCCTGACTTTCCTGTTCTATTTACAAGTCTAAACGCGAGGTGCAGCACAAAACTCTTAAACAGATGAGCTACTCCAGTGAGTGAAAGGCAGACTTGTCTACATTTGCAGCTGCATGAACAGCAGTGTTGATTGGAGGGTCTTTCCCATGGGCTGTCATGGGGCTCTGCTTTTGTTCTTTTCCTGGTCAGTAGTTTCATCATCGTTATTTTAATAGGCAGTATATGTAGGTTTTCAACAGTTTAAAAGTATAAAAGCTTAAACTGTGTAAAGAAAGTCTCCTTCCTGTTCTAGTCCTCCAGCCGTTCCCTCTCCAGAAGCAGTCACCGTTGTGATTCTTTCCAAGATACTTTTTGAATATACAAGCATATACATATATCTTCTTCAATAATATATATGCTGTCTGCACTTTCCCACTTAATCGTTATCCGAGAAGTTTTTCCATAGAACTCCAAGCCAACTTGAGCTTTGCCCCTTCCCTCTTCTGCTAACCACAGCCAAAGATGGGGACAATTTTAGTTTCAGTAAGAACAGTAATCACAGCGGATTGAAACATTTTAAATATGTTTAAATCCAAGAACTCATAGTGATTTTTTTTAAAAAAATTCTTTTTTTGTTTTTTTTTTACAATTTATTTCTAAAATTTTTATTTTTCAATTACAGTTTGCATTCAGTATTGTTTTTGTATTAGCTTCAGGTGTACAGCTTACTGGCTAGACAATCATATACTCTACAGAGTGTTCCCCTCAATGTTTCCAGTCAAAATGTCATTGTTCATTTTTGGAGGATGTGAGGAAATCAGTTCATTATTCTGAAAACTGGCTAAATAAAAGGAAAGACTCAAGCATTTTTTTTCCTGCCTTTTCTTTATAATCTGAACCTCAAGAAAGCCAAATAGTCGATAAGGCAAACTTTCTTTCTATAGGGATGGTAGAATTAGTATATTAGTGTTTTGCAGTCTATATTAATGGAGTTAGGCAATTATCATCAGTGGCTGCTGACATTGCAACAGAGAGACAACCAGACATCATGGGTCTCCTGTACACAAACATTGAACATGCATAGAAGCAAAGAGTGCTCGAATGACCTCATCACCCAGCTTCAGCTATTAATTATTCATGACAATTTTAATTTTATCTGCCACCTCTCTTCATGACACCTACCCTCATTTCCCCCCACCTTTTAATGATTGCATTTACATTTTTTGTATTGCTCAACTGTGCTCCATAGAGGTTCTAGCAATTTCTACTCCTACCAGCAGTATGTTAAAGTGCATTTAAAAAATATATATATTTTTATTGATTTCAGAGAGGGAGGGAGAGTCATAAACATCAATGATGAGAGAAAATCACTGATCGGCTGCCTCCTGCATGCCCTCTACTGGGAATCGAGCACGCAACCCAGGCATGTGCCCTTGGCCAGAATCGAACTTGGGACCCTTCACTCCGCAGGCTGATGCTCTATCCACTGAACCAAACCAGCTAGGGCAAAAATGCATTTTTTTTTTATACTCTGATAAGTGTGTGGTTAAATATTTTTACTCTTGTCAATCTGAGGTTAAAAAATGGTATTTCATTATAGTCTTAAATTACATTTCTTGTCTCATAATTGAGATTCACCATCTTTTCAGATGTTTAAGGGTAATTTGTATTTCCTTAACTGTGAAGTGTCTCTGATTTGTAGAGGTTCTTTTCATATCAAAGAAATTAGCCATTGGTGTATAATTTGAATTGATAATAATATTTCCTAGTTGTTATTTTTCTTTTGCTTTTAATTTTGCTTATGGTGTTTTTTTCCCCCATTTAGATTTTTAAAACATTTTAATCATCAGTCTTTTGTGACTTCTATCTTTTGTGTAATATTTTAAAAATCATTTTCACTGTGAGATTATAAAAATATTCCCCTCTGTTGTTTTTTTTAGTTCCTCTGTAGTTTCATTTTTGTGTGTCAAAATCTCTGATCCATCTGGAATTTATTTTGATGTAAGAAGTAGATAGGACTGAAACTCAGTTTTTGTTCAGTATACCCAGTTGTCACAGCACTGTTTATTGAATAACCTGTCTTTTCTGCCGTAATTTAAAATGCCACGGTTGACATATACTAAATTCCAATGTCTATTTAATTGTGTCTGAACTCTCTTATTTATTTAATTGACATCTGCCTATTCATATTTCAGTGCTACATTGTTTTAAATGTTGTAGCTTTATAATATGTGTTAATACTTTAGAGAACGACCCCTCACCCCGTCACATATACACATAAAACTTAGTCTTTAGAATTTTTATTGCTTTTCTTCTGCATTTAGTTGTCGTTATAATTTTAGAACGAATTTATTTAGTTCTTAGAAATATCATGATGGTTTTTTGATTGGAAATGAGTAAAATGTATAGATTTGCATAAAGAGAATTGCCATCTGTTGTGTTTTACTAACTTAGCTGAGATGGAACAGAAACATAAATTCTTGCATTTATGTTGGGGAAACATCAGTTGCACAAGATGTAGTTATTTATTAGACAACTAATTCAGTCTGTGTGCCAGACCATATATCATTTCCTAGGGAGAAAGCAAATAGATTAATCGTAGTTGGTTCCTAGGCTCTCATCCATTTGTCAAGGCCTAGCTTGGCATCACATCATGCAAACAAATTTTTGTTTCAGCTGACCTCCAGTCTCATGTCAGCCAATAGCGTTATGTGGTTGCTTCAGCGTTATTACAACCTTGCGTGGCATTAGAGGATGTCCAGAGAGGGCAAGTGGGATGTAATGAGTGAGTGGTTCAGCCTCTGGAAGCAGACAGTGGGGGTGCCCTGTGGCCTTGGCAGGTTATTTAATCTCTTTGGGCCTCAGTTTCCTCAACTGTAACGCGAGGGGATGTTAATTGTACCCGACTCATGGGATTATAGGTGAGGCTTAACTGAGAGAATTCAAAATGCTTTTGCACACTCCCTGTAAATGTTTCCTGATAGCACTTCTATTGGAAATCTGACCCCACTGGCCTGATGGTATCCGATTTATTATGTTCGGTTCCCGATATCATCACTTAGGAGAGGCAGTAGAAAAAGGTCTCCACAAGAGGGAAGCCAGGTGGTAAGAAGAGGGGGGCCTAGAAACATTAAAGGGATAGTAGCCTTTCTACTGGAAAAGAGAAGGTGATTGAGGAGCAGTGTCGGGTACGTATTTCGTATTGCCTGGGTTTGGGGACTGAAACCAGCTAATGAACTTCAGCTTAACTGAGAAAAAACTTTCCGGCAGGGACATGTTCAGCCACGGAAAGACTGCTGTGAGCCGCCCGCCAGGAGAAATGTTCGAGAAGAGGCTGGGTAGCCATTTGTTAAAGAAACTGCAAAAAGAATTTCTGAATTAGGAAAAGGAGGCTAAACAACAAACAACTAAGGCATTTTCCTACAAAATTCTAGTATAAATGCACATCTCACATGTAGAAAATTCTCTGCGTATGGCTTACTCATGTTCAAAGAGTTACAATTCTTCAAAACCTTTTTGATCCTGTTTGAGTGAGAGTGCCCTGGGGCCCTGTGGGCATGGGTGACCATCAGAGAAAGGAAGATGTGGAGAAATAAGGAGACTCGGGAGCAGCTTGTGCCACTGTCTCCTTGTCTCTCGTTACCTTGGAGACAAGTCCTATGTCTTAGGAGCCCCATCCTTTTTATCTAGAATAGTAATCCTTGCTCCCTACTTAGAGTGTGACTCTTTAAAAGAGCAAGCACATTATTATAAGTTTTCCGCCTCTTAGTGTGTGTGGAGCTTTTTGAAGGAAGGCAGACAAATGACAAGTTTAAACAAAGGCATATGACCCTATAAATTCGGCCTTACTCCATGTAGCACCAGTACACTTTCCCGTTATCTTTATTTTTCCTGCTATTCTTTTATTTCAGTAAGTGTAACCATGGCATGTTAGAAAAATTTAATAAACTTCTATAACAGGTAGTGTTTAATAGCCTATTTATTTCAGACCCATCTCCCTCTTTTCTTCTGGCAGGCCATTACTGACTTGCCTTAATTTCCTAAGTTATGATCTGTAAAAATTTTTGATGTCACTGGATACATGCATGGTCACATTGTGTTAATTAAGGGAAAAACCTCGTCAATGGAAACACAAGTCTTAGTTGATCTCTAAAATATGATTTCTGTATTTTTAGTGAACGATGAACCTGCTGCAGTCACTGATCCCGAAGAACCTTCTGTTGTTGGTGTGACACCCCCACCTGCTGCAGCATCGAGTGTTACCCCGAACCCCACTGCAGGGTCTCTCCCTGCTCCGGCCACGCCAGCTGAAGGAGAGGAGCCCAGCACGTCGGGCACACAGCAGGTCCTCCCGGCTGTCCCGGCCCCCGATGCTCTGCCTGCTGGGTGAGTAGCCTTCTGTTCCACAGCAGCACTTTCCAATCCTCCAAAGACTGAGGCCCCTTCACCAGGGCAGAAACAACAAGGTTATTTAGTACCTCGTGGCTAGGAGTCTCTGGGAGGCTGCTGTGCTGAGGACCGAGGGAGGTGTGGAAGAACTGCTTATTCTACGTAAATCTTAAAGAGAATCTAAATCAACTGGGGCAGAATCAATGCTACCTTATACTGTGACTGGAAATGAACAGCTTGATCCCAAGAATGTGGCTTTTATAGAACAAGAAGTTTATTTTGCCTTCCAAAATCACTGAGGGGTGTTCGCCTGCATCCTGCCTAGAAAACAGCGTTTCTCTTAACTTCTATCTTAACGGCCTGTGGAGGACGTTAGGCTTTGAATATTACTGGATGTCATTCCCGTACCTGGTGCCGATATTAACATGGGTTACTAGTTTCCTTGCCATCCTTTAGTTCAGAATTAAATCTGGTGGTAAACACCCTGAATGCTAAGAAGGTGGCCCCAGTAAGCCAAAAGGAAGTTCAAGTTTAGTTACATAGTGAGTGGAGATAAAAGCAGAGACTCAAAGTCAAATAGATCTGGGTTTGAATCCCCACTTGACCCTATTTGACCTTGTCGGAGTGGCTTACTGTCGTGGTGAGGTAGAGATAATAATCATGGGTACCTCTCTAGGAAGTTAAGAGACTCAAATAAGACGGCGTGAGGGAAGCACTCACCCACTGGTGGGCATTGCACCTGGTGAATATTTTCGAAGTGGTTGTGAAAGAACCATGAATAGTTTTGAACTGGGAAACGAAGGCTTATCTTAGGGCTACCAGTCATAGCAGGGCAGTCTGTCTGTGGTCCCCCTGTCCATCCTGGTTATCAATTTGGCTCTGTAGACACCCATGTCCATGTCGCCATAGTCACCGTGGTCTGGCTGCTGCTGCTGCTGCTGCTGGTGGGTCCTCTGAGCCCTGTAACTCACAAGGAAAAGGGAAAGGGGTGGGTCCCTTGCTTGGTGCATAATATGGTGTGTTGTTTTTAAGCTACTTTAGAAAACCCAGTTGTTAAAACGACAATCCTAAATCTGCAGCATGTGCGATTTTTTACCACATACATATTGTATCCTTACTATTTGGCGCACTGCCTAACTCATATTTCATCATAAAGTGTGCTGAGCAAATGAAAAGTATTGCAAATAGTTCTTAATACCTCAAGCCTGGAGTGAATTGGGGGTATTGAGAAGTGGCTCTGAAAAGTTTTTTGGTGAAGCTTTTGATTTCATGAAAAGATTAATAACCAATTGCTGTGTCCAATTCCTCCCTACTGAGATTTCTTTTCTCTTTTGTATGTGGTAAGGACTACTCCAAAGACCTTCATTTGGTTTATAATTTCAAATCTGTGTATAATTTGGGGGGAACAGAGCAGAATCATTTTGGCGGAAAGGAGAGAAAATGGCGCCGCCTGTGTCCCCTGTGAGCTGTTTGTTTTCTTTCCGCTGAGCAAATGCCTGGAAGGCCCGCTTCACTCCTGTGTCAGTCACAGGCAATTAGGGCTAATGGCTCAACGTGTCTTTATGTAGGGCGTGTGTGAGGGTTACTGTTCTCTGGGATTGGGCTCTTCCTGTTTCCAGGCAGCTGGAAAACTCCAGGCTCTGAAAACGCTCTTTATTCTAAGTTTGGCGGATGGAGTGGCCGAGGGAAGCGATTCTCCTCCCTTACCCTGCCAGAGCCTGCTGCACTTCTCTGAGGTCGACTTTGGACGGCATCTTAGAGTGTTTAGAACATGATGAGGCCTGTGTGAGAGTCTGGGGAGGCTGTTGCCTACTTTTAACATGTGTGCCGGTCCACAGAAGGGTGTTGGGACCCAGTTTTCCATCCTGAGGTGCCCATCCCTGAGACATGGGGGAGCCTGGATCCCGAGCTGCCTCACTGGAGGCTGCCACCAGTGCTGCTGCGTGCTCGGCAGTGAGCATGGCAGGCTTTGTGTTCTCTGCTTCGTACAAGCCAGAGACCCTTGCAATTCGGAGACCTGCCGGCCCCACCAGGGAATATCGCCCTGTTTACAAGTTTAGGAAATCCAGACGAGATGGACTGTTCCTTTATTCCTGGTATCATGGCTTCAGGAGTCAGAGGACCGATAGAGATTTAACCTTTTTAAATACAACTCTGAGCCTGACGTTTCACCACCTAGAATGCTGCATTGGCTTCCTATTGTCCTAAAGTGGCGATATTCAAAACTGTTTTCATAGTTTTATTTTTTAATTTAATTAATCTGTTAATTTTACTGGTTTTAGAGAGACAGGAAGGGAGAGAGAGAAAAACATCAATTTGCTGTTCTGCTTACTAGTATGTACGCATTCATTGGTTGATTCTTGCATGTGCCCTGACCAGGGATCTAACCCCCAATGTTGGTGTATCTGAACGACACTCCAGCCAACTGAGCTACTTGGCCAGGGAAGAATTTTTAAAACATGCAATACCTGACTATTTAGTCAGGGGCACTGACCTCTTTTCTCTTAGATTGTCATTAAAAAATGACAACAGCCAACACAACAATAGCTATCTGGTGTGAATGAATCAAAATTATACTTATTTTCTGTTCTGTCAGATCGGCAAAAACATTTTTTGGGTGTGCCGCAGAATTTTAGTAATTAGTTTATGTGTGCCATGAGATGGAAAGGGCTGAAAATTGCTGTCTTGAGGGATACATTCTCTAATCCTTAATAAGGCCTAAAAAGCCCTGCACGTAGGCCCCACCCAGCCCTGAAGCCTCCCCTGGAAGACCCTCTGCTTTGCTCTCCAAGCTTCAGCCATAACTTACGTCAGTTTGACAAATGTTCCGCTCTTTCTCTGCATTTGGGACCCTCTGCCGTGCTGGTTGCTGTTTCCAAAACCTTCTTCACTACTTTGTCCATTAATTCCTTTCCATTTTCAGGCCTCAGCACCATCTTCAGAACTAGCCCTTCCTCTGGAACTTCTCCCTCGACCCCTGGTAGACAAGGTCAAACCGCCCTGAGTACTGTAACTCTGCTCACACGTGTAATTGCTTGTTTCGCGTCCCTCTGCCCTGCTGGGCTGTAAACGCCATGTAGTCCAGGAGCCCGGCACAAAGTAGGTCCCCAGGACATATTTGTAATGAGTAAATTTCAATGTTTTCTGCTTCTTCAATACCTCAAATAAATAGCAACTAGGACAGGAGTATTGCGTTTTTCCCCCAAGAACAAGAGCTCAAGGCATCCATCATTCACTGGGTTGACTGGCTTTGGGTCTCTCACAGGGTCAGGATGTTCTTCCCTGTCACTAGGGGTCCTCGTACACTGAGAGGTCCTGGGGAGTGTCTCCTCTCTACTAAGGCATTCCTGACTCACGCTAGAGCGCCTTTTCAAGGTACCCAGACTTTGTCTCGTTCCAACTTTATCTTCTCAACTTCAGTCTCCCTTACTGAGCGATCGAGCAAGAGATCCCTAGGGCTTGTTTTCCAGTTGCTGCATTGCCTTTCTGAAACTTGCAGCAGATAAGACTGATTATAGCCCTAGCTGATTTGGCTCAGTGTATAGAAAGTTGGCCTGCGGACTGAAGGGTCCTAGGTTCGATTCTGGTCAAGGGTACATGCCTAGGTTGCGGGCTTGATCCCCAGTGAGGGGCATGCAGGAGGCAGCCAATCATTGATTCTATCTCATCATTGATGTTTCTATCTCTTTCCCTCTCCTTCCTCTCTGAAATCAATAATAAAAAAAATCAATCAATCAATCTATCTATCTATCTATCTATCTATCTATCTATCTAAAAGCCTAAGTGACCATTCGACCAGTCACTATGACACACACTGACCACCAGGGGACAGACACTCAATGCAGGAGCTGCCCTCTGGTGGTCAGTGCGCTCCCACAATGGGAGCGCCACTCAGCTGACTGGGCGCCCCTGGATCATGGCTGGTGAGCGCAGCTGAACAGCTGCAGCAGCTGGAGCCTCTCCAACGACACTCCCCCTGCGCACCCCTACCCCATCCGTCCTGGGATCAGGACCAGCATCAGGAATGACTGGGCACCAGCCTGAGGCTGCTTCTTGGTCATGGGGGTGCAGAGACCGCAGCAGAGCAGCAGTGAGCCTGCCAGCGGTGGCAGGCGCAGCAGGGCCGGGATGAGTGGGAGTGGTGCAGCGCCCAGCCCGGGATTGGGCTCCTCTCCGGCCATCAGCCACTTCAGCCACTGCTACATCCCCGGGAGGATGTTGGACTGCGGTTTCGGCCCGATCCCCGCAGGCCATGCCAAGGGTCCCCACTGGTGCATGAATCCGTGCACCTGGCCTCTGGTGTATATATATATATATATATATATATATATATATATATATATACACATATACACTAATAAAAGAGAAAAATGGTAATTGGCGTACGACCGATACCCTTTTCATTGGCTAATCAGCGAGATATGCAAATTAACTGCCAACTAAGATGGCAGTTAACCGCCAACAAAGATGGCGGCTAATTTGCATATTGCAGGCAGGATGGTACAGCGCCATCCGAGAGCGGGTTGGGGGCGTGAGTGCCAGCGGTCGCCCGGGACCCGATCCCGCTAGCAGACCCGGACGCGGGCCGGCGGGGCGGCTGCAGCGTCCGACCGCACTCACGCCCTCAACCCGCGAGGTTCAACTCCCCTGGCCGAGGCATCAGGCCTGGGCGGGGGGCGGAGCCAGCAATCGGAGGGGGCTGGGGGTCCCCTGCCCAGGCCTGATGCCTGGGCCAGAGGCATCAGGCCTGGGTGGGGGGCAGAGCCGGGGACTGGGGGGATATGATGGTCCCCTTGCCCAGGCCTGAAGCATGGGTCAGAGGCATCAGGCTTGGGCGGGGGGGTGGAGCAAGCGATCAGAGGGAGATGGGGGTCCCCTGCCCAGGCATGATTCCTGGGCCAGAGGCATCAGGCCTGGGCGGGGGTCAGAGCCAGTGATGGGGGGAGATGGGGGTCCCCTGTCCAAGCCTGACACCTCTGGCGGAGGCGTCAGGCCTGGGCAAGGGGCCGATCAGGCGATCGGAGGGTGATGGGGGTCAACGCCTGAGGGCTCCCAGTATGTGAGAGGGGGCAGGCTCGGCTGAGGGTCACCCCCCCCCCCCCAGTGCACGAATTTCATGCACCGGGCCCCTAGTATATATATAAAAGACTGATTATAAGGAGATAACACATGTCTGTATGTTTGGGGTTTTTTTTTTAATTCTCACCCGAGGATATATTTTTATTGATTTGAGAGAGAGAGAGAGAGAGAGAGAGAGTGAGCACATCGATGTGAGAGAGAAATATTGATCAGTTGTGCACCCCGACCAGAGATAGAACTGCAACCTAGCTAGTATGTGCCCTGACTGGGAATGGAACCCAAAACCTTTTCGTGCATGGGATGATGCTCCAACCTACTGAGCCACCTGGCCAGTGCCATGTCTGTGTGTTTTAAGGACTGAAGTCTACTGAAAGCTGGGCTGCGTAAGTCCAAATAGAACACCGCATTAGCCTTTTCTCCCTGTCTCCAAACACTCCTGCTTTCTGTACTTTTAAATTTAATTAGCAGGAGAGAAGCCAACTGGAAGGGTCTCTTCGTTTTCAGCTTGCAAATGTCCACTAATGGAGGGGTGCCAGGAAGGCTCGGGAGACATGGTGAGATAGTGGTCCAGGCAGCGGGCAACGGGGAGTGAGGCCACTTTGATCAGTGGGCCCTGCATCTGGTTTTTATCAGCACTGAGTCCACTTTGGGGACTGAATGCTCA
The DNA here is from genome assembly GCF_964212035.1 of Myotis nattereri. Lineage (NCBI taxonomy): Eukaryota > Metazoa > Chordata > Mammalia > Chiroptera > Vespertilionidae > Myotis > Myotis nattereri. Next base: position 14,920,212 of record NC_138090.1, read on the forward strand.
TTAACAGACCCTGTGTACATGGCTTAGATAAACTCTAAGTGCGTCCCAGGCTTTGCGCTCGCGCAGGGCCTCGCACACAGAGGCACATTATTCCACCCTGGCAGCCCGTGCTCTGCTGTGGTTTCTTACATAAGGGAGGCCGTTGTGTTTGGACTGCCGACTTACCTCAGCACTGCCGGTTCACACCATCCCGTTCTCCCACAGTCACTGGCTGCCCCGTCCGTTTCCTGCCTCAGAGTGGAGCTAACCGAGGAGGGGTGTTTTCTCGATCTTTTTGATGTGCCGTCTCCCCTGCCACCGCACCCAGTTGTGGAGATCCAGAGGCCCTTTCCCCCAGTGGTCCTTGAGACACTATCAGGAATCACAACCTCGTAAGCGTTCTTCGATGTGTTGTTTGTAGAGACACCTGAAGAGAGATGGGAATTTGGAGCTTCTCTGCTAAGTTAGAAACCAGCCAATGCCATTGATTTTCATTCCAAACTCAAATTTGGCGCTAGCCAAAAATTCTTGCCCAAGGAGTTTAGACAGTGCTGTTCAGACTCTCCGTGAAGAACCAGTCCTTTTTTTCTGGCTTCTTGTTGTTTTATTTATTTTTTCAATCTGTTACAAATCCTTACTTTTGTTCTCTATTCAGTGAGACAAATCTACTAGTCACATGCTTCCATGTGGCAGTATCAAATCAAGTTGATGCGAAAGTTTCTAAATGCTTAGAAACTTCTGCATTTTTCTGGTGGCTAAATGGTAACCATTTGGGCCATGGACCACACTTTGCGTAGCACCATTTAAAAGGACTATACTGGGAGAATCTGTGCCTTTTGCGGAATATAGTTTAGTTTTTTTACTTATAAGCTTAGGTAATGATCAATAGTATATGTTCCTGACTTCCTCATCATCATCTCACAGCAAAAGCCTTATTTCCAAAGATTCTACTGTTGTCAGGGCTGTCCCGGGAGATGTTCTCACCCTCCTGTACGTATGTATTCATGTGTGTTAATGGTGATTGTGTCCATCTTTGTATCCCTAGCACCTGGCGTAGTGCTTGGCTTCTAGAGAGATGGAGTTGGAAGTGTTAGTTGAACGACATGATTTCATTCTCAGTAGCCCTTAAAACTTTTTTTTGGAGGGGGACAGGGAATAGAAGAAGAAAGAATAAGGAGAACAACAACAAACAAACACCCAGGTTTAATCATTGGTGCTGTTCATGTACCTTGTGTATATTTTTTTCCTGACCATTAATAACAGCTAGTATGTGTTAAGTGTTTCCAGTGTGTTGGAGAATGCTAAGTTTCACATGTGGGTTACCTCATGCAGTCTTCACAGCATGCTGAATGGTAGCCACTTTTGTCCTCATTTTGCAGATCAGAGAATGTTAAGCCATTTGCCCGAGACCACATATACATACAGACACACATTTACACACATCTACCAAAATTTGGTAATCTTATGGTATGTGCCTTTAAATTTTATTTGTTTATTGTAAAATATCTTAAGCATGCAGGTAAGAATGGACAGCACTTCAGATTTAATGAAAAACAGTATATTTATGTAATTTAAAAATAATTTTGATTATCTTATTTTTTTAAGAGTGACTATTTCCCTACATTGCCAGATATGCAAAATCTTGTAATTGCAAAATGTTAAAAAATATTTAAACTTTTTACTGAATTTATTGAGGTGACATTGGTTAATAATATTATACTAGAGGCCCAGTGCACGAAATCTGTGCACTTGGCAGGGGGGAGGTGGTCCCTCAGCCCAGCCTGCGCCCTGTCACAATCCGGGAGCCCTTGGGGGATGTCCAACTGACAGCTTGCTCCACATGAGGAGTGGGCCTAAGCCAGCAGTCGGACATCATTAGCACTGCTGTGGAGGCGGGAGAGGCTCCCACCACCGCCTCTGCGCTCACCAGCCATGAGCCTGGCTTCTGGCTAAGCAGCGCTCCCCGTGAGAGCACACTGACCACCAGGGGGCAGCTCTTGTGTCAAGCGTCTGCCCCCTGGTGATCAGTGTGCGTCAAAGCGACTGGTCGTTCCAACATTCAGTCAATTTGCATATTAGCCTTTTATTATATAGGACTAGAGACCTGTTGCATGGAGAGATTTGTGCAATAGGCCTTCCTTTCTCCTGGCTGCTGGCACCGGTTTGCCTCCGGCACCCGGGGCCCAGGCCTTTGCTCTGGCCGAGTTCTGGCTGGAGCCAGCCCCGGAAACATCAGCCTTCGCTGCTCCGCTGGCCTCGGGGCCGTGAGGCCTTGCTGCTCCGCCGGCCCTGGAGCCGTGAGGTCTCGCTGCTCCACTGTTAGGCTTCGCTCCACCGTCAGGCTTCGCTCCACTGCTTGGAGCCTACGTAAGCAAATTAACCGCCATCTTTGTTGGTGGTTAATTTGCATATCGTGCTGATTAGCCAATGGGAGGCGTAGCAAAGGTACAGTCAATTACCATGTTTGTCTGTTATTAGATAGGATAGGTTTCAAGTGTACATCATCTGTATATTGTATTGTGTGTTCACCACCCCAAGTCAAGTCCCCTTCCATCACCATTTACCCCCTATTCCCTCTTCTACTTCCCCTCACGCCCCTTTCCCTCTGGTGATCACCATATTGGTTGTCTGTGTCTATGAGGTTTCTCTGTTGTTGTTGTTTTGCTTAGTCCCTGTACCTTTTTCACCCAGTCCCACAAGCTCCCACCCTTCCTCTGACAACTGCCAGTTTGTTCTCTATGGGTCTGTTTCTGTTTTGTTAGTTTATTTTGTTCATTAAAGTCCACATATGAGTGAAATCATATGGTACTTGTCTTTCTCTGATGGGCTTATTTCTAACTGCATAAGGTTCTCCAGGTCCATCATGCTGTTGCAGAGGGCAAGATTTCCTTCTTTTGTATAGCTGAGTAGTATTCCTTTATATAAATATACCAACGCTTTTTTATCCACCCTCTACTGATGGGCACTTGAACTGCACTGCAGTGAACACAGGGGTGCATATATTCTTTTGAATTAGTGTTTCGAGTTTCTTCGGATATATTCCCAGAAGTGGAATTGCTGGGTCATAAAATAACATTTTTATATGTACTATCTCCAGGAATTTTCTTGCCTCTCTGTGAAAGTATGTCTTTTAATGTTGCCAACTTCCATTGAAGAGCTTTGGAGACTTTTCCAAGGCAAAAGGGGGAGGGGTGGTTGAAGAAGAGGAAGAAGCAAAATAGAATTAATTCAGAGCCTCGACAGCTACTACTGTGCCATCCTGTGCTTAAAGGGCATAAAGTGCTAGTTGTTGATAGTTTAAAAAACAGGTTAGTGTGCTAAGATTTAAAGGAAAGCTCAGTATTTCAAGAAAGGCTCTCGGCGGAAGGACCGAGTTTAACACATTTCCTACGCAGTTTGCAAAGGACCTACTGAAGCAATGAAAACAGCGAGCAGGAAATGTGTTCTATTGCACAGAGATTTCTGACTCATAAAACAGTCTGAAATGTCCTTACAGAGGAAATAAATCTCGTGGTTCACCCAGGAAGTGACCAGAGCTTGGGGAATAGGATTTGGTTCAGAGTCATGTATTATAGGGGCATAAAGTAAGAAAATATGAATCCCATTAGTTCTTGCCTGTGGGAAATTGAGCTTCTACATAGGAGGCTTTAAGAATACCTGGATACTCTCAGTGCATTTCCTGAAGTTTGGCTTTTGTGTAAGTAACCAGCCAGGCATCTTTTGAGGGTGCAAAGGGGTTTTGGCTTTTGGTTTTGACTTTATTTTCTAACAGAGAATATTTTTTGAATGAGAGTCAAGTTTACTAATGCCCTGTAAGCAAATTAATAAATACTCTAAGTTAACAATGCTCTTAGGAAGATAGGCGATTTTTTTTTCAAATTATAAGAGAAAGTTTATTTAGAAAGTTACAGGTGTAATAGCAGGGCCCTTGGAGCTTAGAGAGAAAGGCAGAGGTACCGCACGTGGGGGAAGAGGACGGGGAAGGGAAAGGCGCCTGAGGACTCCCTAGAGCAGCGGTCGCCAACCTGTGGGCCACAGACCACTGGTGGTCCGTGAGGTCTGAAAGATTGGCGACCACAGCCCTAGAGGAATAGCTGCCCACAGATAGAATTTCTGATATGTAAACTTGAAAGGGCCATTTAAAGAGAATGTCTCTAATACTGACCTGCAACCCTCACCCAGCTTTTATCCTTTCCCAACTTAATCCTACACTTGGTGAAACATTCTGTTCAAACATAGCGGAATCTGATCAAGAAGTATATTGGTCAGGATCGTTGAATATACACTGTAATGGCAGGTCATTGAGAATTAATTTCTTGAACACCTTTTAGGAAACCTTCCACAAGGAAATGTGGTTCAGGTGACCAGATAGTTTCCTTTCAGGAAAACATAGGAGAGAAGTGATTGCAAGTCATCCCAATAATGGGATTGAGATCTTGAGCCTTTACCCTTTTATTTCTTATTTATTTATTTTTAAAAATATTTTTTTATTGATTTCAGAGAGGAAAGGAGAGGGTGAGAGAGATAGAAACATCAATGATGAGAGAGAATCATTGATGGCTACCTCCTGTGTGCCCCCACTGGAGATGGAGCCCACTGCCAGGGCATGTGTCCTGACCGGGAATCGAACCTTGACCTCCTGGTTCATAGGTCGATGCTCAACCACTAAGCCACACCAGCCTGGCAGCCTTTACCCTTTTAATGCTGCTGCTGCTGAGGGAATTGGGGCATGTACATGGAAGATACACAGCTGAATAAAGGGCAGGTAAAATCCACAGGAGCAAAGATAATTTAGGTTTTAAAAAGTATCTAAGATTAATTGAAACGGGAGACTACTTTTAGGTACTTTCGGGTACAAAGACCCTGCGTAGTCTGTGGTCCAACTGAATGTTACTCATTGAAGGCCAAGGAGCAATGTGTTGGGAAGGAACCTGAATCACGCTTGATGCTTTGAACACTATTTCTGACAGCATCAAAGAAAACTATTCAGTGGGAGAGGATATGACCCATGTGACCAGGATGCAGTATTGAGACCCATGGGTAGGTTGATTGAAAAGCCTTTTAATCTCAGTGGGAAGAAGATGCTTAGAAGGGAGAGAAACCTAACCCCTGACAGGGATGTGCTGATGAAAGGTCGCTGCTAGTATCACTTTCTTGGCATGGGAGAAGAAACCAAGACAGTCGGAAGGCTTGATCTATGTGGGTCAGCAGTTACTGGGGAGAAATGAGAATCAGGAGGCTCATTTGATTGACAACAGAATTAACCGACTGTGCTGCATGAATGAAAGGAAGAGATTCATATGAATTCTGAGGAGCCGTGCAGATAAGGGAGGAGTTGAGAGTTCTCTAAGAAAAGCAGCTAGGCCAGGTCATGGATCAGGGAGGACCCACATGGACATTTAATCTGAGCAGGAGTCCAGTTTTAAAAGGAAAAACGTAGCTATCAAAAAGGTAATGGAAGAAAGGCCTTATTTCTCTGGTAACTATTTTTCTAGCTAAACCAGTTGAGAGGGTTCATAGAAGGACACCGAGATTTGCTGGACAATAACAGTCCCTGAAAGAGAGACTTTGATTTGTAGGATCAGCTGGGATCAAAGATGGGACGGACAGATCTGTCTAGGCTTGGAAAGAGCTGCTGTAAATCTTGAATATAAGCGAAGAGGATTCACACCGATTTTCTTTCTGGCAGTGTGTGGGAACTCTGCTGTGCCAATTAAGGGCATTGACTTCATTGGATTTCAAGTAGTATGCCATCTTCAAATTAAGGTATTAGCCAAAGTACAATAAAACCAAAGTTTTCTCCTTGCCTCAAATGAAATATAAAAGAAGTCGAAAGTAGAGCCTACTTATTAGGTGAAAGTTGTCACAAAAGAATTGTTGGAATAAAGAAAGAGTCTTCTAGTGCCTTTTATCTGCAATTGCTACAATAAGTATCGTGTCTTTACAAAAGGGGTAGCCCCATGCTTGCTTTGGCAGCACATGCACTGAGAGGGGTAGCCCCATCCACATATTATGGACAGTTTTCCAAATAGTGACCACAAAATGAGGAAACTAATTTTGTTGGTGCTTTTGTGCCACAAAATTGCCAGGGAAGGGAAAGAGGTAGCTAATGTCTTAAGGAATTCAGAGGAGTTCTCAGCTACGTAAGTTTATCAGGAGCAAACATTATGAAAGGGTGTTTCCTGCTGTTGCCTCAAGGAGCTTCCCTATTTCAGTATTTACCCTTAAGCCAAGTATCTTCCTCAAGACTTTCCTCATTTCCAAACTCAGATGCACAAAGAGGGTATCAGATTTGCTCCTCGATTATAGAACAGGCGTGAGGAGTTTGGAGAGTTGGCGTGAAGCCACAGTGTGCTACCAGCCTGCCTTTCCTACCCAGAGGTTTTAGATCTTCACAGATGGGACACCAGCCTCTTGAGCTGGCCATGTTTGTCAGTGGCACACACAAAAATAGCAACCTAACAGTGATGGTAGCACAGTTTTACACATGTTAAATGGTTGAGATACATAACATGACAATAAATATGACACGTTTTCCATGAGAAGACCTGAAGTTTGCTGTGGAAGCCAGTGTGGGAAGGGTTGGAGTTTGTGGGTGTTGCCTCAAAGTTGTGCAAGGAGTATTATCTGAAATCAGGTGGGAGTTGTAATGCCAGATGGGTGTGGTATATAACGTGGTAAACTGAAGTAACTGGTAGGTGTGTGGGTTTTGTATTCCTATGTGACTGGGTTTAGCTGGGGGAAGTCTTCTGTGTTCACCTCGTGTTTCACAAGGGCAAAATCATACGTAAGCAAACACAAAATTTGCACTATGCTCAAATTGTTCCATCATATATCAATCATATTGGAATAGATCTGCATTTTCAAAACAAGTGTTTCAGCAGAACTGACTGTATCAGCTTCTTGGAAAAGGTTGCCTTCTCCCTAAAGAGAGGTAAGAAAAGTCAGTGTAAACCATAAAAACTAACGGGGCCATTAATATCTTTTAGAAAGTGGTAATCATTTTATAAATGTAAATTTTTGCATTCTTTATATATTGGTTACTGTATCCTGGGTAAGCAGAGTTACCATCAGCTTGTTGAGTGTAGGAATAATTGGTAGTGTGGGAATGGGTGGCCCTTGGCTGTACTTTGTCATGATTTTGCTTGTGGATTATCTCTTTATTTCATCTGCTACCTTGTCGTTCCTCTATTAGCACAGATGAGCCACCTCCGCACCCCAATCTCATATTCACTGACACACAGACTTATGGGTAGAGCAGTCAATAAATAACAGTATGCAGTATTTCTTTGAGTCACCCAGATCTCTCTTAAAGATTCTCTGTAGCCCTAGCTGGTTTGGCTCAGTGGATAGAGCGCCGGCCTGAGGACTAAAGGGTCTCGGGTTTGATTCCATTCAAGGGCACATGCCCAGGTTTTGGACTCGGTCCCCAGTAGGGGGAGTGCAGGAGGCAGCCTCTCAATGATTCTCTCATCATTGATGTTTCTCTCTCTCCCTCTTCTTCCTCTCTGAAAAAAAAATTAAAAAAAAAATATATATATATATGATTCTCTGTAAATGAATCCTGTATTCTAAAAAGAAATGTGATCGTGAATATATGTGATGCTAGGAGAACAGTGGTAGTCATATAAATTGTGGCTTCAAGAGGTGATACAGGCTTAAAAGGCTATGGAGTTATCCATAGATAAACTCTAGGAGAGGTCTGTGAGCCCCAGAAAGTGTATACAGAGTTTTGTTGGTGAGTGCATTTTGGGAGGAAAGAGTCTTCAGCTTTCATCGCATTCCTAAATGGACCTTTGATCTCAAAGTGGTCAAGAAAGACTGATTTAGAAAACGCCATGGAATGTAGTTCATATGGGTGCTTGAGGGGCATTTAGAGCACTTGATGGTGTGTCCTGGCACTGTGAGTCCGCAGAGGGAGCTGTTCTGGTTTTCTCAGGAAGCACCCCAGGGACTGCAGTGGCCGCATGGGGCTGGTTTGACCACTGGTTGATCTTGCATGTCATCCTTGATGTTTCCTCTCAAATTAGCCACATCAGTGGTGAAGGACTCCCTTTCACACAAGGATTTATACCTTTCTACTGTGCATCTCATGCTTCCCTTGACTTTATTTTTCAGATGGGAACAGCGAGAGTTGCCCAACGGCCGTGTCTATTATGTCGACCACAATACCAAGACCACCACCTGGGAACGTCCTCTTCCTCCAGGGTAAGGCCTGGGCTGACAAGCCCTGAGACTCTAGGGCTGGCACCAAGAGTCACCCAGTGGCTTCTCCACCACTAACTGCTACCGCCTCCTCTTTATTTTCCCCACTTTCTTCTACGTTCTCTCTCTTTTTTCCCTCCTTCCACAGTCTTCCCCTTCTATATTCTTTCTCCTCTCCTCTAGTGCATTATATTGGCCATGACCGATGGCCCTGGCTTTAGTAAGTGGTATTCAGAGCTACTGTGGCTGTTGGATCCCTGAGGAAGGAGGGTTGAGGAGGTCCCCTGGGCCATTGATATCTCCATGCCCTCAGTCATTTCACCTACAGAAATATCCTATCAGGGCCAGGTTTTCAATTTGTTTCTGCAGAGGTAGCAAAGTTCAGGGTTCCTTGATTGCTTTTCCTACTCACTTACCTTAATTCTGACCTTACAACATACTGGGATTTTTAGAGCATCTCTGAGAAAATTGGGCATGGGGAGGCCAAGCTAGAAAGAGCAGTGGTTCACCTCACAGCTCCCTGTGCCCAGCCAGCCCCTGAAGACAGTGTGCTTCTTGTTCAGCTGGGCTTTGTGAGAACGTGGCTTAAGTTCTCCAAAACCAGAGGATGAGTGAGGCTTCCAAGTGAGAGAAGACTATCCAAGTTCAAGGAGAAGAGGTTTGGTTCCCTCTCTGCCAGGGACAGAAAGTTCTTTCCACATGCGTCTCCCGGTCCTGAGACCTTTCACAAGGGAATGTATTCTGCACTCAGGAAAGCATCACCTCCCAGTAAAGCAGCCATGAAGGGCTCCTGCATAAAACATGAACACTTCTCCCTCGTCAGCTTGTGAGGGAGAGGGTGTCAGAGGTGCAGAGCCCCCACGTGTCTTGTTTGGTTCAGCTGTCAGGCGTTGGCCAGGTAAATACCACTCGCCTTCTGGTCCTACAAATTTCCATGGACTAGCAGCTCTCAGTTTGTGTTCCGGTAGAATGCTTATATTTTCCTAACCCTTCTGGAAATGAAATTCATAATCCGTCATCCTTAGTCTTCGCTGTGTTTTCCTTTTTTTTTTTTTTTTTTGGTGTAAAATATATATATATATATATGTATATATATATGTATATGTATATGTATATATATGTTTTTTCAAAATATATTTTATTGATTTTTTACAGAGAGGAAGGGAGAGGGATAGAGAGTTAGAAACATCGATCAGCTGCCTCCTGCACACGCCCCACTGGGGATGTGCCTGCAACCAAGGCACACGTCCCTGACCAGAACCGAACCTGGGACCCCTGCGTCCGCAGGCCGGCGCTCTATCCACTGAGCCAAACCGGTTAGGGCTTGGTGTGATATATTTTTAATGATTTCAGAGAGGAAGGGAGAGGGAGAGAGGTAGACACATCAATGTTGAGAGAGAGTTATTGATTGGCTGCCTGCTGCATGCCTCCTGCTGGGAATGGAGCCCTCAACTCAGGCATGTGCCCTTGACTGGAATCGAACCCAGAACCCTTCAGTCCACAGGCCGACACTCTTTCCACTGAGCCAAACCAGAAAGGGCTGTTTTCTACCTTGACTTCAAGTCCAGTGAAGTTACTGAAGTGAAACGTTGACTTCTTTGGAAAAAAATTAAACATTTTATTATGGAAATTATATTATTATGGAAATTTTCAAATATACACAAAGCAGAGAGAATCCCTACATATTCAAAACTTAGCTTCAATAATTATCAACTGATAGCCAGCCAATCTTGCTTCATCTATACCAGAGGTTGGCAAACTGTGGGCCTGTGACAAAATCCAGCCCTCCATTTGTTTTTGCAAACAAAGTTTTATTGGAACACAGCACACTCATTTGTTTACTTACCACCTATGGCTGCTTTTATGCTTAACAGCAGAGTTGAGTAATTGTGACAGAGACTGTATAGCTCGCAAAGCCTAAGATACAGTATTTACTTTGTATCGAAAGTACTTACCATCTCCTTACCCATCTGGAATCCTTACCCATCCTTCCTCCACCCCGTCCAGGATTATTTTGAAGCAAATCCCAGACGTCATATAATTTTATCTATATTTTGTATATGTTTCTAAAAAGAGTTCTCTCATTTAAAATAAAACTACCATATTGTTAACAATATTTCCTTGCTATCATCGGTCAGTAGTCACATTTCTCCAACTGTGTTCACAAATTAACCATTGCCTTTTATCAGGATGCATTGCACACTTGTTCTTTGTGTATTTAACAGCACATCTGTTTAAAAGCAGTGGCAACTCTGTAAGTATGCTGGTAGCCGCCTCTTAACCTCTCTAGTCTATAGTTATATAGGCCTTCACCTGGTGAACTTTTGGATGGAATCTAAATGAAGCTATTTAATGGTATTGTCTAAGGATGGCTGAGGTTTTACTCTTCTTTAAGGATTGAGGTGGGATACTAGATCCAGCTTTCTTATTTTCAGGATAGTTTTAATGTTCTATTGGGAGATGGCTCAGCTCTACGCCCCACATAGCCTATTATTTCTTCCTGAGTTTTAGGCCCAGACCTTTGAGTCCCTGGCACTTACTTTCGCTATGTAACAGGGAACCCAGAGAGAACAGAATGCTTAAGCTTTCATTGCTAGTGAATGGGAGAAGTTCCACCCCAGGGAATCATTACCATGGTGAGAACAATCTTAAAACTACAGATTGTCTCAGCAGACCTGGTCACCGAGGAGTGAGACTGAGCCAAAGGACTCACTTTATCACGTCCATCCCTTTCTCTCAGACCCATGGGACACTTGTATGGTGATGAGTCATTCTATCCAGCACCTGGTAACTAAGGATGCATGTGATAATTTGCTCTGTAGTCACTCTTGGGCGGTACTCAGCCCAGAGGTGAAGAGGGGTCATCATAGAGCATGGCGCTGGGGAGGCCTCACAGATGGAGGTGGATCCAGGTTGGTTTTGCAGGAAAGGCTGGAAGTGGACTTAAATAAGAAGTAATAAGTCTGGTTTGGGGGAACAGTGAGTGTAAAAGGTGTGGTTAAGGAGTGATGCATCGAACAGTTTTATTGCAGTGGAAGGTTTGTGTAAAACAAAGATGCTCAAAGGATGTCCAAGGCTCATAGGTTTGGTGGAGATGGCCCCTGGAACCGAAGAAGGGGAGGTGACTCGGCCTCCAGCCACGGCTCCGTGACTGTGATTCTGCATAAGGTTTCATTGGAAATCAAGGGTGAGATTGTGCTGCTTGGGTGTTTGAAATTCACCAGTGCAGGAGACTTCTACTTAAACATGGGGATTGAATGTGTGTTTATTTCTGTTCCTTCCTGAAAACTCACAAAAATGGCAATAAAGGTATAAACCGTCAATGATAAAGGAATGGAAGAGGGGAAACAGCATATGGGAGATATTAATCAGAATTTAGTTGCTGATAGATAAGTGGCAGAGCTGAGAAAGCTGAAACCCAAGCCTACAGTGTGGGCTGTCCACCAGGAAGTCAGCTGATTTGCTCCATGGAGCCCTGGAAAGCCTCAACTATGGAAGACGTGTGTGTGTGTGTGTGTGTGTGTGCGCACGCGCACGTTTGCAAGTGCAGGGAAAAGGTTCCTAGGTTGTAAAGATCCATCCCAAGATACATCCTGTTGGAATTTCAGAATGCCAAGAGAATATCTCAAAAGCTTCCAGGGCAAATAGAGTACCTATCAAAGAGCAGGAATTAAGAATGCCATCCTTCTCAACAACAACTATGGAGTATGATCCTCAAAATTCTGGTGAAAAATTATTTCTGTCTAGAAATCAAGTTTCAGCCATTTTTACACTGAAGTGTGAGAGTTGAAATAAAGGCATCTTCAGACAGGCAGAATTTCAGAAATTTAATTTTGCTGCACCCTTTCTCAGAAGCTACCCGTGATTTATTCCACCAGATAAGAGGAAACCAAGAAAGAAGCCATGAGATGCAGGCCACAGGAGACTCAATTAGGAGGCCAAAAGAGGTTCCCAAGAGAAAGGTGAAGGAAGATGACCTAGGACAATAATGGAGAGCAGGCCTGGAGGACGACTGCCCACCTTGCACAAAGGGCTCCGGGAGAGATGTGGCTAAGAGTTAAATGACCCCGAGAGGCCACCAGCCCTGTCAGAATCGGGGGGTGAATTAGTGATAGGTTCTTTTAAATCAGGCAGCATAAAACAATGCAGTTCTTAATTCCAGAGGGAGAAAAAGTTGTATAAGTAAGGAAATATGTTTATAGTATTCTACAAAGTCATAGTACAAACTCTGAATATTGCTTTAGTGATTTTTCTATTTGGAAGGAGGATGCAAAAGAGGGCTTTGTGTGTATTGTGGGGGTGGTGGGTGGAATACAATAACTAAATCCTCAAATTTATAGTGGAAAGTCCATAAGTAATGTCTAGATGGCAGAAGGCCAGAAATCATGGAATAAGTTCGTTGTTTGGAAGTGTGTATGTAAGCAGTAGAAGAAGCAGGTGTAAGTAGTAGAAGGAGTAGTTAGGAGTTGAACGTAGTTGCTTTTGAGGAGCAGGAGTCAGCAATGGGGAGAGGTAGGACAGGAGACATGGGTTTTTTTATGTGTCCCCTATAGTACTTTTTGTGTTTTTAAACTCTCTCTCTCTCTCTCTCTCTCTCTCTCTCTCTATATATATATATATATATATATATATATATATATATATATATATATACACTAGGGGCCCGGTGCACGAAATTCGTGCACTGGGTGTGTGTGTGGGGGGGAGAGTGTCCCTCAGCCCAGCCTGCCCCCTCTCACATACTGGGAGCCCTCAGGCATTGACCCCCATCACCCACCGATCGCCTGATCAGCCCCTTGCCCAGGCCTGACGCCTCTGCCAGAGGTGTCAGGCTTGGACAGGGGACCCCCATCTCCCCCCGATCACTGGCTCTGGCCCCCACCCAGGCCTGAGGCCTCTGGCCCAGGAATCATGCCTGGGCAGGGGACCCCCATCTCCCTCTGATCGCTTGCTCCACCCCCCGCCCAAGCCTGACGCCTCTGACCCAGGCTTCAGGCCTGGGTAAGGGGACCATCATATCCCCCCAATCCCCGGCTCCGCCCCCGACCCAGGCCTGATGCCTCGGCCAGAGGAGTTGACCCTCATCACCCTCCGATCACCAATCACCGGATCGGCCCCTTGACCAGGCCTGAGGCCTCCGGCAGAGGTGTCAGGCCTGGGCAGGGGACCCCCAGCTCCCCGCGGTTGCAGGCTCCGCCCCTGCCCAGGCCTAACGCCTCTGGCCTAGGCATCCGGCCCGGGCAGCGGGGACCCGCAGTGGCAGCGGGGGGTGCCGCAATCGTGGGCTTCGCTTTAGGCCCAGGCAAGGGACCCCTAGCTCCCGGGACTGCCAGCTTCGACCGTGCCCAGCTCCCATCGCTGGCTCCACCCCTACTTCCTGCTATCACTGGCCAGGGCGGCAAAGGCGCCTGATTCTCCGATCATGGCTGGGGGGCAGGGCAAAGGCGGCCCCAGGGCCGCCTTTGCCCTGCCCCCCAGCTCTTAGCTCCCCCCTGGGTTTCCGATCACTGTCAGTGGCAGGGGGCTTCTTCCTGCTTTCCCTTTCGCCTCCCTGCATTGTGCCTACATATGCAAATTAGCCGCCTTCTTGTTGGCAGTTAACTGCCAATCTTAGTTGGCAGTTAATTTGCATATAGCCCTGATTAGCCAATGAAAACGGTATTGCCATACGCCAATTACCATTTTTCTCTTTTATTAGTGTAGATAGTTCCTTTGATTAAAAAATAAAATGAGCCTGACCAGTGTGGCTCAGCGGTTGAGCATCAGCCCATGAACCAGGAGGTCACAGTTTGATTCCTGGTCAGGGCACATGCCTGGTAGTGTGCTTGATCCCCAGTAGGGGGTGTGCAGGAGCCGATCAGTGACTGTCATCATTGACGTTTCTTTCTCTTCCTCTCCCTTCCTCTCTCTGAAATCAATAAAAAATATATTTTAAAAATAAAATGAAAATCACTAGTTGAAAGGATTTATCATAAAGGAGGGCATTGGAGTCAGCTGAAATTTTGAGCAGGTTCATGACACACGAGGTCAGTCTGGTATGGTTATCTGGATGGCAGTTTATAGGCTGGGTTGGAGTGGGGAGATCAGTTCAGGGATAGTTGGATACAGAAATGCAAGTCAAGGGTAGAGAGACAACAGAATAAAAAGCTCTGGGGCTGAGTGCTTTATTGACAGTCAGCAGAGAAGGAAGAGTCAGGGAAGATGGTGTAGTTTACTCTGGGAGGACTGACCTGAAGAAGACAGGGAAAGACCTGTTTTCACCAGGTTTTCTCTCAGGTTTCGGGAGAGAGCCTTGGTGTTTAGTTGAATCCAAAGTGACATCAGGTGGTGAAGGCAGGACAGTATAGAGCAGTGGTTCTCAACCTTCCTAATGCCTCGACCCTTTAATACCGTTCCTCATGTTGTGGTGACCCCCAACCATAAAATTATTTTCATTGCTACGTCATAACTGTAATTTTGCTACTGTAAACAATACGTAATTATATATGTGTTTTCCGATGGTCTTAGGCAACCCCTGTGAAAGGGTCGTTCGACCCCCAAAGGGGTCTTGACCCACAGGTTGAGAACCGCTGATATAGTGGGTGCAAGCTAGACCAAATCTGGGAGCTAGCCATGAGGCTGGGAGCTGCTTGGGGGTAGCCATATCTAGGGAGGATTTGAGCTTAAAACAATCAGTGAAGAGAGTGCACCAAAAGTCATCTCAGTGTAGCCCTGAGTGTTGGGAAGATACCAACCTGAAGCATGATAGTCGTTTGAGTAAGATAAGAATTCAGAGAGAATGAAATGTGAAGGTAATCCGGAACAAAGTCCAACAGTTTAGAATCATGCAACACAATCTATATTGGGTTCTCTTTGCAGTGGACTAGTCCTATTTTCTTCAGTGATGTCTCTTAGCTTTTTTTTTTTTTTTTTTTTAATATATTTTATTGATCTTAGAGAGGAAGGGAGAGGGAGAGATAGAAACATCAGTGATGAGAGAGAATCATTGATCGGCTGCCTCCTGCATGTCCCCCACCGGGGACCGATCCCGCAGCCCAGGCATGTGCCCTTGGCCGGAATCAAACCTGGGACCCTTCAGTCCGCAGGCCAACGCTCTACCTATTGAGCCAAACCAGCTAGGGCATGTCTCTTAGCTTTTAATTTTTTTTTTTTAGTATTTCTTATCTTTAACCACTTTCCTTTCCACCCCTCCTTCATACTTAGAATGGAAAATTTCAAGCATACATCAAATTTGAGAGAATAATACAGTGAGTCTTTTGTAACCCTCACCTGGTTCTGACAATTAATAACATTTTATTTCATGTGACCTCTTAGGAGAGGGGCCAATGAATTTTAAAGCAAATCCCAGACATCATATCTTGTGATCCATGAACATATCACATATATCTCTAACAGATGGGGTGTTTTCTAAAATAACCAAAATACCATTATCCCACCCAACAAAATTAACACTATTTCCTTCTTTCATGTCATACCCAGTTTGCATGTCATTTTTCCTAGTTGTCTTGAAAGTGTTTTTATACTTGATTTGTTTGAATCAGATCCAGATTTAAGATCAAAACATTGCTTTTGGCTGATAGGCCTCATAAGTCTCTTTTAACCTATAAGTTCTCCTATCCCGCCCCCCCCCCCTTTTTCCCAGACCATTTATTTGTTGAAAATCATGGGCATTTGTCTTTTATAGTTTCTCATATTCTGGATGTGGCTAATTGTGACCTTCTGGTGTTGTGTAACATGCTTCTGTGTTCCTTATCTTTCCTGTAAACTGGTAGTTAGATATGGAGGCTTGATTAGGTTCAAATTCACCTTTAAAACTGAAGTGTAATTTACATACAATAAGATACACAGATCTCAGATGTGCTGTTTGCAGAGTTTTGACAAATGCATGTGCTTGTGTAGCCCACACCCCACCAAAATATAAAACATTTCCATCACCCCATGCAGATATGTCCCTCTCTTACTTTCTTTTGCTCACCTTCCCTTGTGTATGTGGAAATGCAATGGAACCTGTCAAGCATGGCTGAGGTTTTTACCATCTAGTCTATTTCTGCCTTGTCCATGGGAGTTTTAGGACCAACTTTGGAAAGGTTGTTTACTCACCAAAGATAATGTGGAGAGTCTTGCTGCCATTTGCACCAACCTTCCCATGACCATGCAACATGTTTTCACTGGCACCTTATATCAGGGTAATTTCAAAAGCCAATAAAAAAAAACCACGTGGGATCCAAATAGGCTTCAATAATGAAGAGAGTTTATTGGCTCATATAACAAAAGTCTAGATGTAGGTCCTGGTTTCAAGGGAAGCCTGAACTAGTAGCTCAACAATATCACCAAAGAGCTGGATTTCCCCCCACCTTCCTGCTCTGCCATCCACTGGGTCACCTTCACGTTGTTGGGTTCAAGATGGCAGCTAGTAGCTCCCAGACTGCATGCTTTCTCCGTCATATCCTGCAAGGAAGAGAGACTGCTTTTTCCAGAATTCCTAGCAAAACTATCAAGATTCACCGACTGACCGGCCTTTGTCCACTTTTGGTTTAGTCAATAGTTCAACTCCCGGGTTGGGAGTAGGGTCATCTTCCCTATAAATGGGAATCAGGAGCTAGTGGTAAGGAGGGATTGGTTGCTAAGGATGCAACCACAGATTTTCTCTATAATTATCTAAGCCTCAGAAGCTCTGTGATTGGGGCCTGCCTGGCTGTGCTTCCCCGCAAGCAGCCAAGCTCCTGTGCCAGACACCATCCTCCACCCTCCCTTGGCCCTTTCTTGTCAGCCATCTGAGATTTTGCTAGGATTTGAAGGTGGGGGTGGGGTGGGCACTGTATTCACGCTGAGTTTTACATTTCCAGCTGGGAGAAACGCACAGACCCCCGAGGCAGATTTTACTATGTGGATCACAACACTCGGACCACCACCTGGCAGCGCCCCACAGCGGAGTATGTGCGCAACTACGAGCAGTGGCAGTCACAGCGGAATCAGCTCCAGGGCGCCATGCAGCACTTCAGCCAAAGATTCCTCTACCAGGTGAGAGGGCAGAAATTGCAGCTTCGCCTAGTCTCCACTGACCTGTTGGGTGAGCAGGGAAAATGTCAGTGCCCTGACCCTGGGATTTTACTCATCACAGTGAAATTCCTCAAACTCCAGTGTTTCTAACTTAGTAACTCAATGCTCAGCCTCTGTGTCTAAGGCAGCGGTTCGCAACCTGTGGGTCGCGACCCCTGAAAATACATCCTGCATATCAGATATTTACATTATGATTCATAACAGTAGCAAAATTACAGTTATGAAGTAGCAACGAAAATAATTTTATGGTTGGGGGTCATCACAACATGAGGAACTGTATTAAAGGGTCGCGGCATCAGGAAGGTTGAGAACCACTGGACTCAATGTGTCTGAAGCTGAATTCACCATTTCTTTCATCATTGGATTTCTCATCTGGCCCTCCCATCCAAGTCCATTTACCCAGACTTAGAGCCTGGTCAGTGGTGACTTCTCCTATATCTCACCCTTTCAAATCAAAGCAACCACCCAGATCCTTCTCTTCTCATTGCTACTATGTTTCTTTAGATCTTTATTATCGGACAGATACTAAAGGATGGAAGGGCCTTTAAAGTTCATCTAGATCAGGGGTTGGCAAGCTATGGCCTGTGGGCCAGACTGGCCCTCACCTGATTTTGTTAATAAAGTTTTATTGGCACATAAGCACACCCTGTACTTGAGGTATTGATTGTGGCTGCTTCTAAGCTGTAATAGCAGAGTTAAGTAGTCACAACAGGGAGTATGTAGCCCATACAGCCTAAGATATTTACTGTCTGACCCTTTACAGAAAAAGTTTATTGACCCCCTAGGCTAGATCAACCTCCTGCTATCTAATTCTGGATTTTCCTCTGCCTCTTCCAACTGAATGGTTAGGGCAGCTTCTGAATTGTTCTCTTTGCTGCCATTCTCTCTCCTTTAATTCATACTGCCTGTTCCCACCAGAGTAGCACTGTCATTTCATCACTGTTAAAAAAAAAAATCACTGTAGAGGGTTTAAGGAAGGGGGGAGAGTGTTGCTCTACATTTATTACTGTCATTTTTAAAAAAAATTTACTGATTTTTTACAGCGAAGAAGGGAGAAGGATAGAGTTAGAAACATCAATGAGAGAGAAATATCTATCAGCTGCCTCTTGCACACTCCCTACTGGGGATGTGCCCGCAACCAAGGTACATGCCCTTGACCGGAATCGAACCTGGGACCCTTGAGTCCGCAGGCCGACGCTCTATCCATTGAGCCAAACCGGTTAGGGCAATTACTGTCATTTTTTATCACTGGCTCAAAAACTTTTGTGGTCATTACCTACAGAATAGCATTTAAATGTTCTACTCCAGAATTCAGAGTGGTCCCAAATGAACTGTCTATGGTTTCCCGTACTGTGAACCCTCTTAGCCCCACCTTCCTGAGTCTCCACTCCATTAGAGCTTCCACCAGTAACATGGTGGCTGGAGGGATCCCAGACACACGGCCTTTTGGGGAGGAAGGGGTAGGATTCCCAAGTTGGAACTCTGCATTTTCTCAGAGCACCTTGAACATGGAGCTTGGGATCTGTGTAGAACCCTCATAGGATGTGGTGGATTGGAGGTTGGAAACTTTGTGAGCTGGTCCACAACGTGTAATCCCTGTCACAAGAAAGAGCAGCTGAAATGCCCTGGTGGTCTACCAGGTGCAGTACTGCCTGAGACCTTATGCCAGGCCTCCCACTCTATAACCCCTTTCAATCATGCCTGGCATCCGATTCTGGCATGTTTCAAAATGGGATGGGATCTGGTCATCCTCTGCGTTTCAGAAATTGTTCTCATGAGCTGGGCCCCAAAGACCTTACCTGCCATTTGCGTGGGTGGTCCTTTGACTTCACGACAAGGACACATTTTAGGAGTCTCACATGGTTCTGTCTTCCTGCTTATCCAACTTCTCAAGTTAAAAAAGAATCCATTAAAGGGATCTTTTTTCTTCTCTAACAAGTACCAAGTAGGTCCTGTAGGTTGACCAAGATGCTTGGTATGTGAAAGGGAAGATCCCCGAGTTCACGTCTGCTTGGTCTTTTGTTCCGCTTACCTGCCTCTCATTTTAGCAGCTTCATTCTGGGGCTGCAGAGGAAGAACTTTGACTTGGAGGGTCTCCGAGAAGTAAAAATTAAGCACTAAAATTTTTCCCCTTCTTTTTAAGTACTCTAATACAGTTTTCTCAGCTTGGTTGGGTATTTAGGAGGGCTCTGGATGGCGGCGATGGTTCCCTTTTCTCCCTGAAACAAGACCCATATTTTTTGGTTCAGCTTTCAATGTCTCTCTGTTGATTTCCCTCCCCCTTGGGTTCGATTTGCCCCTCTTGTTTGCTGTGGTGCCATGTCCTGGTTACAAGTAAGAAGAGTCGCTTTCATGGAGTTATTTTGGGGTTTGGCCTTGGCCCAGGATTTGACGTGGTAGACTTAAGAGCTGATACTATACCAGCGGCCTCCCCTCCTCCTCTTTCTCCTGCGGGGCTGAAAGTGAGACCCGTTCTTTACTGCCCGCAGAGCACAAAATACAGTTCAAGATGGAAATCTAGGGAAGCCCAGATTGCAGACTCCCGCAGTTCCTTCCTGCCATCTGCCTCAACGCACATCTTTTTCGGTCTCTGTTGTTCCCTTATTTCTGACATGTTTTCCTGTCCTTACGGCCTGGTGCCTTTGTAGCTCATGATCATCATGCACATACTTGTGTTCGATGTGCACTTTCACTTTGCCCTGTTTTGGGTTCCCACTGCAGTCCACTGAGGATGCCCGGCCCGATCGTGCGCATTGTGTATTGTGACAGGACCCGTCTCACATCTACTACTATTTCTGCGACACCTCTTCCTTTGCTCCCGCTTTGGTCCTCTCCTAATAATCTAGTGTCGGCGGGACAGAAGCAAATCATTCTGTGGCTCCTAATATGAGGATGCCAAACTGCATTATCCAGAAACAGACAACCTGGTTCTCACTGTGCAGAGGCCCCGTGGCTTGGGCTCTCAAGCACCTGGGTTTTGTTCTGCACCCACTGAGTGCACCCTTTACAAAAAAAGGAGCCTGCCTTCCACACTGTAACCTTTATGGCCTTCCCAGAGCCTTTCTTGCCCTTGGTTTTATTTGCTAGACATTCTTTATTTCTGAGTTTGTATCTTAAAATATTACCGGAACTTGGTGCTTATTCCCCGAGAGACTTGAACTCACATGAGCTGTCTGGCTCACGGCCTGTCCCTCGGATCTCCCAACCAGCGGACGCTTCCCAGGAACATTGTTCAACAGCGTTCCTTTCTGTTCCTAGTGATAAAGGAAACTGTCTTGTCTCTTCGAGTCCTAGGATCTCTCTTCTGGCTATAATCCCTCCCGGCCCCTTTCTCTGTGCTTTTCTGCTGTGAGCCACCCACCTGCGATCGTGCATTCTGGGAAGTGTGGTGGGAGAGAAGGGCAGGTGGTCGGCTCCCAGTGCCTCCAGTTCCCGTGTTCCTGTTTATCAGTTTCTGGTCTCTATCTCCCTCCCTCCTGCTTCCTCTTCTCTCTTCTGACAGGCGTTGGAGGTGAGAGTAGGAGGATGCTGAAGACATTTTTAAAAATCACTTTAACAAAAGAGAGCCACCATTGTATGAAGTTTGTGACATTAAAAAGTCAAGGATTGAGAAAAGGGCTGATAATTTCTTTTTATTCTCCTCCCTGTGTTTTGTATGCTAGTCAGTGTTCATTTTGATGAATAATAGAAACCTGCTTGGTTAAGCTTAAGCAAAAAAAAATGTATCAAGTGGGAATTCACAGAACGATGAAGAACCTAACTCTGGCAGAAAACCAGGGGTAGGCAGGGCAAAGCGATGATCTGCCTAGGACATCGCTCATCTGTCTGCGGCCAAACACTCGGTGCTTCAATGGGCTGTGGTCTCTACTGAAGCAGTGAGGCGTCTCCAACAGCCCCCATGCTTTCTTTCCTGTCCCTGCAAATTTGGGTGGGAGCACCTGATTGGCTGTTCTTAAGTCATATGCCTACACTCTAGATGGTGTGTTATTTGCTAGCTGATAAATATTTTATATATATATTTTTTAATTGATTTTTTTACGAGAGGACGGGAGAGAGATAGAAACATCGATGAGAGAGACTTCGGTCAGCTGCCTCCTGCACGTCCCCTACTGGGGATGTGCCTGCAACCCAGGTACATGCCCTTGACCGGAATCGAACCTGGGACCCTTCAGTCCGCAGGCCGACGCTCTATCCCAGGGGTCCTCAAACTACGGCCCGTGGGCCACATGCAGCCCACCAAAAACATTTATCCGGCCCGCCGGGTGTTTTTGCCGCCGCTGCCTGTTGCTTAGCAGCCGACTAGTTTTTTTTTTTTAAACTATAGTCCGGCCCTCCAACGGTCTGAGGGACAGTGAACTGGCCCCCTGTTTAAAAAGTTTGAGGACCCCTGCTCTATCCACTGAGCCAAACCAGTTAGGGGGATGATAAATATTTTCTGTTTGTAGTTCAATGCAGGTCACAGAGACTGTCAGTAAAGACATTTGGTCTGTTGATTTATACAGTTAAGCAAAAGATGCCTGTAAGTCCACTGAAACCCACTTGGTACCCATTGGAGCCCCTCATTGCTTGTGGATTGTCCACCCATTCCAAGAAAAGACCTGAAGCAGCAAACATTTTGCACCAAATGCTTCTTTTAAATTCTTAAAATGACCTTTGCTGTAGTTCTTTCCTTCTTCAAGGTCATTGCCGCAGCTCAGTACTTGCCCCACGACATTGTATTTGGCTTCATTCTCTGAAATGCACGGGTGTTGCAAACAAACGTGGAGGAACTTGAGATGCTGCACCCTTCCCCCAGCAAAACGACCGCTGTGAATCTGGGAGATCTTTTTCAGTAACCATCAGACCAAACTGCATTGTGGTGGCGATACTGCGCACGTCCTCCACGGTACACCGATGGTAACGTGCCCTACATGGAGGACAGCCCGCTCCCCACACCTTGGTGCAGTTTCATTCTGCTGGGTTGGAGGCCCGCTGCTGAAAGGGGGCTCTGTCCCGTCAAGGAACCTATGGTTTCCAGACTTAAGCGTCTTTGTTGGAACTCACTTTGGAAGAGTTGCTTGTGCTGCCACCTTGGAAAGAAAGTTTCTCTGTCCTTTCAGCTGGGGGTGGAGGGTGGCCGTGAAAGGGGGTTCGTTGGCAGTTGAGCCCCACCAATGTTTTCTCAAGACGAGACTGAGCTCCATTCATCCTCATGCCTGTGTGTGGCTCCAAAGGGGCCAGCCAGGCAGCTCCCAGTCTGCACGGAGAACTTGATCCCCTAATGTAATGATTAAATTTTAGTAAGTGAAATAAAAATGTTTCAGAAAAGAGAGAGAGAGAGAGAGAGGGAGGAAGAAAGAAAGCGCAGAACAATACTTGTTTTATTTAACTATGAGGAGATTCTGACAGCACCCCCTTCCCCGCAGGATATGAGAACTCTTGGTTCGCGGCAGCCTCGCCCCAGGGACCTTGCAACAGAGTTTGGCTGGGGGTGGGGGGCTCTAAGGTAAACAGCGACCCTGAAGCCCTGGAGTCAGCTCCCCCTTCTTTCTCCTGTCTCCCCTTCTCTCTTGCCACCTCGCCCCCAGCCCCACCTCCCCAGACAGGCACACACAGAACACTGTGCAACTTCAGGTTCAGGCCGGAGGAGAATAAAGGTGCTTTGTGAAGGGAAGCAAAACATTCCTGGGGGAGGTGAGGGGCCTGGGGCATGAATGTGCCCTCAGTCTGGGCCGATGCTGCACACCCTGCTCCCTCTCCCAGCGCACCCAGGAGGGAGGTGCAGGGAGGAGGCCCAGCCCCCAGCCAGGAAGCTCTGGGCGTGGGCAGGGCTTGTGGGAATGATTTCATTGGAAAGGCCTGCGATATTTTTTCCCCTCCCGTGTGTGGTTCTTGGAGAAAGTTGGAGGTGGTGGTGATTTCAGTTGCCTTGGCCGCGCAGAGCAGGAGCTGAGCGGAGGCACTGGGCCGGCTGAGCTCGCCAGCAGCCCGGCTCTGGGCCCTTCGGCCATGCCTGGGGCCAGCCCGCTGCCTCCGGGGCCCTGGCCCGCCTTCATCTGCGCACCTCTTCCTCCCCCTCACTCCACCCTCGCCAAAACCTATCTGGGTCCTCAGCGTGCAGGGTTCTTTTTCAGTTTTTCTTTTTTGAAAAAGACTTTTGAGGGGAGCGGATGTCACCTAAAGCCCCACGATCTCCTCCACAAAGAGCCCAAATGTGGAAACGAGTTGTTGGCGTTTTTAGGTTTATCTTTCAATTTATTTTTACCCAGCGGCGTTTTTTAACCTCTGTGTTCTGCTGTTTCTTGTGTTTAGTCTTCGAGTGGTTCAACCGACCATGACCCACTGGGCCCCCTCCCTCCCGGCTGGGGTAAGTACCGAGTCCCGTGTCTGTCCCTCAGCCGCCCCTAGCGGGTGCTGCGCCCTGCTCCGTGCTCTCCCTGCGAGTCCTCTCTCCCCTCCCTCGGTTTCCCAGGTCACTGCTTTCCAGCACGCTCTGTGGGGATGCCCAGCCGGAGAAACTGCAGGCCATGGAGCGAGAGGGCAGGGAAAGAAATGGAGTCCCCCTGGCCGTAGCATTCCCCCGCCATAGCGGAAGGAGGGGGACGCTACGAAAGAAGTCCCCCGAGCGGCTGTGGTACTGTTGGGTTTTGGTCCTGACTTTCAAGGTGTCGACCCAACAACCCATCCTGTCACTAAGACGTTTTGACGTGGCTGATTCCCAGATGCATTTGTTTCAGGCCCGTGGCCATGTGATTGAAAGGAGCCACCTCGCCAAACCTTTCTTTGCAGCTGAGATGTTGGAGGACTGAGAGCATCTAGCTCAGCCTCATTTAGGGAGAAATGGGGCTCGGGGACATTCGGGGCGTGTGCCCTGGGTCAGGGCAGCTGAAGAGATGTGGACCTAACGCTGAGATGCTCCGACCCCTGAGCTAATGGAAGCCAGCTTTTTGGGGGAACACAGCTGTGAAAGGGGCCGCAGGGAAGCCAGCTGAGCGCTGGGCAGCGACTCTCTTGAAGTACACTGTTGCTAGCTAACGGCATCAGGCTGGCTTCTCCTTGTCATTGACAGCTGCCTCTTACCTGAGTCTTCGGTTTGATTTCCAGTAGTGTTAGATGGATATTTATGACTTGAGAGAAATTACAGGCGTCATGGCTTTTCTGGGATGGAGTGGTCATGCAAAGAGGGGTCATCAGAGACGGTGAGACTGGGTGCTTTCCGTCGCTGTCTGAGCTGGGTCAGGATTTTTTTCAGCAGGCAAGAGCTCCTGGGAGCTAAAGAGGACCGACCGTGTAGCAGGAATTGGCCTGTGCTGGGTTTAATTGATTGGTTAGGCCGGCAGAAGACAGTAAGTGCGGGTTTGGTGGTGTTCACAGATGGTATTAAGTTGGGCGGGGGCATGCTCCCCAGCGAAGATGGAGAGGCTGACAATGACAGGATGCGCATCTGAGCCCTTGGTGCAGACACAACTACTCCCTGGTAGTAATTTACGAGGTTGCATCAACCCCGTGGGACCTGCAGGGTATCACTTAGTGAATTACCGCAGCATTCCAGAGCACTGGAGGGACCTTCCCGTCCTCCTAGTGGGATATGTCAGTGAGGGAGGCCTCCACACAGTTGATTTTCTGCTAGAGAATCCACCTTGCTCCCTGAGCCGATGAAGGGCCATTGCTGTCTCAGAGACTGGCAGCAAGTCAAAGGCGAGGGCATCCCGCACAGGACCCCTGTCTAGATAGGGGGAAACTCAACAGATGAAACAAGAATCTGTAATGCTGTTTGGCAGCCAGTAGACCCTGTGACCTGGAGCTGGGGGCTCAGAGTTGCACCTTTCTCCATAGAGTCAAGTAATGTATTTCTGTACCAGTTTTGCTAAATGATGGTCACCACTAAGGGTGGCTGCAAGGACTTGTAAACAGTTCCCAGAAGCCACGTGTGACATATTTGACATGGGACTCGGAGCCACGCTTGGAGTCGGTGCTGTTTACAAATGATGAGGAAAACCCGACAAAACTAAAGGGTATGCGACTGAGAAAAAAGAACATCTGGCCGAGGGCCAGGGGCCTTCCTAATCAAATCCTTCGGGCTTTGTGTTGGCTTCTCCAGGGCTGGTGCAGGCATCGCCCCAGGGAGAGCGGAGATTGAACAGAAAGAGCAGCAAAACTAAACGAGAATTGCCTTTAGCAGGAGCCTGCTGCCAGGTCTGCTGTGTCCTCCTGCTCTCAGTCCTGCGTCCCTTCCTGCTCCTCCATGACAGACCCATGGTCCTTCCTGAGCGTCGGCTCAGGGGTCGGGGCATCTCAGCGTTAGGTCCACCTCTCCTCAGCTGCCCTGATCCCTGGGCATGAGCCCGAATGTTCCCGAGTCCATTTCTCCCTAAATGAGGCTGAGCTAGATGCTCTCGGGACTCTCCCAGCCCCAAAGTATGAAATTGTTTGCAGCAAAGCAGTTCCGAGGCACCACACGAGGCCCCCCATGCAGGGAGCAGTGCCAGAGGCAAGGGCACAGGCCTCAGACCTGAGGGCAGATCCCGCAGCCTGGTGGTGAGCTGACTGAGGCCCCGGCAGAGCAGAGGTGGAGGGTCCAGTTGAGAGCAGAAGCCTCTGGCTGGGAGCCCTTCCCTCCCGCAGGTCCCTCTCGGGAAGCCTGTGTTCAGTGGGACAGCCCCACAGCGCTTCTGAGGTGGGGGGAGCTCTGCAGCAATTCTGGGCCCCTTCTCTTGACTCCTTTTGTGTGTGTGTTGTTTTTTTTTTATCGATGAATGGATACCAGGTAAGATATACGGAGACCAAAGTCTTGGGTTGGTAATGGGAATGTTGCAGCCTGACACTTGAGGCAAGGGGATGGGACCCCCCCAGTTCTGCTTCTTTTATATTTTAGTTTCCCTGTTAGGTTCTGGAACTGATTGTGTTTATTTTTTTAATTTTTCCCTGTCATTGTAAGTGAGAGAGGGCCATTAGCATCATTTGTTCTCAAGATAGAAACAGATTTGAAGCCTCAGAAACTTCCTGGGGAAGGTGACCTGTCTTGGGTTCAGAGCCTTGCCCTGAGTTTTGCCTTCCAGCCACTCAGAGCTGATAGGGTGTCCCTTTTAACCTTTTCCAGGGCCCGGAATCCCCACTAGACTCAGGTCTGCTCCTGAAGCCCAGATTTCCTCCCTAGAGGACCCCAGAGCCATCCTCCGTGCACAGGCAAAGAGCAAGAGAGTAAGGATTGTCCAGAGGAGAGAGAGAGAATGTCTGAGCTCTCCCAAATGCTGGACGCATGCCCTTAGGTGTGAGCGCTAGATGGGCGTTGTAAGTGCCGCAGCCCCTGCATTTATTTGCACATATGCAACATAGAGGTTTTGCTGGGACGTGAGAGTTTTAGAACAAAACTTTGCCTCTGAGGAGAAAAAAGACCAAGGGAGGGTAGGTGGAGTGCTGATCAGAGAGGTGTGAGGGAAATGCAACCCCCACAGGCGCCTGGGTCCCTGCATCTGGTGGGCAGAGCGGTGGCAGGACCAGAGACCAGCTGTCAGGGACTTGGTGGGGCCAGGGGTGGGGGGTGGGCATGGGTGAGGGCCTCCACTTTGCACACAGCTGGATGCAATTAGGCCTCTGGTTTCAGCTGGGCTGCTCCCCCTCCGTGTTGCCACACTGCCCCCCGCCCTCCAACCAACCAACCGAAGACAGTGCTTGATCCTGAGCTGGAAATGTGACTGTCCCTCCACCACTCCCCACTAGGGCAAGATTCTCTTTGTCCTTTTTGCCAGTGACAGATGTGTGTGAGCTGGGCTTTTATTGGATAAACTTCTCTAACAGGGCGGGAACAGCGGCGGCAAGTCAGACCCCAGCACCTGGAAAGGGGCACCCAGAGCGGGAGAGAACAGGGCTCAAGATGTCCCAATCTGACTGTCCTCCTTTCTTTCTTCTCCCTGGCAGAGAAGAGACAGGACAACGGACGGGTGTATTACGTGAACCATAACACGCGCACCACCCAGTGGGAGGACCCTCGGACCCAGGGGTAAGGGCTCGGGCTGGGAGGGGGCCCTGTGCAGCTCAGCACTGGCTGATGGCCTTGGACTGCATTTGTCCTCTATGGCCAGTGTTCTGGGACCTTCAGCCACACACAAGTGCCTGGAGACCCTCGTGTTACAGTGTCAGCCGAATGAGAGCCTAAAGGGGCTCCTTAAATTGACTTTCCTGGTAGCTGTGTTGACTGTGCACGCTGCTGATAACATGACTTCACCCTGTGCTCCCCCACCCAAGCTGGTCTGGGACTGGGGCAGTTGGTGCCTCAGGATTGCTGGTGGCCACTCAGGCTATGGCCATGGCCATGGCCACTGAGGGCTGGTTCTTGGGCCTTGGGGCAGTAAACGACCTCTCTGTTCTTCACAACTGTCCTCATGACTTGGGTGGTACCAGGTACCGTTCCTCAAGGAAAAGCTTTGCAGAACCTGGGTGAAAGCAGAGAGAAAGGAGTACTTTGGGGACCCCAGCCTCCTAAGCATTGAGGCCCAGAAGGTGAGGCCAGCCCTAACCCCCCTCTTCCTCTTCCCGTGTTGGCAGGATGATCCAGGAGCCAGCTCTGCCCCCAGGGTGGGAGATGAAGTACACCAACGAGGGGGTGCGCTACTTCGTGGACCACAATACCCGTACCACCACCTTTAAGGATCCTCGCCCAGGGTTTGAGTCAGGGTAAGGACTTGCCACAGGCGACAGCAGTATCCATGTTCAGCTGCTCTCACTGCCCTCTAGTGACCAATTTCCATGTCACATCAGCAGGGCTGGGGAAGGAGGGGGCCACCCCAGTTATTCAGAGTAACACCAGTGGTTTCCTCTCTCTCTCTCAAAGCAAAAATCTGTCGTTATTTCTAGGTTTTTTGTTTGTTTTACTTCTCAAATCTGCCAAAGATTTTAAAGGCAGTCACTTCCTCTCTTTTATGCCTTAACTTACTCGTCTTTAAAATAGCACCAGCTGTCCTTAGGGCTAACAGATATATTGCTAGTTTTTGAGAAATCACAGATTCCAGAACTTCTTTGCTCTTCCCAGGGCGAAGCAAGGTTCCCCTGGTGCCTATGACCGAAGTTTCCGGTGGAAGTATCACCAGTTCCGTTTCCTCTGCCATGTGAGTTCTGGTGCTGGGCCGTCCCTGCAGGGTGGGGTGGTGGACTTGTTTCAGCTCGATTTCCGAGCCCAGCAGCAGTCTGGTCAGCTGGGGGCAGGCCACTGATCTGACCCCGACCCAGCCGTTGTTTGACATTGTCTCCAGGAAGCCAGCTCCCATTCCTAGGGACCAGGCTCTCCTCTCCTGGCCCAGGGAGACAGGGAAACGTCCTCATACAGACAGGAGACCAGACTGAATAATTACCTCCTGAGGCCTGATTCAAGGTTTATCTTTTCTCCTTGCAGTCAAATGCCCTCCCCAGCCACGTGAAGATCAGCGTTTCCAGGCAGACACTTTTTGAGGATTCTTTCCAACAGGTTAGAAAATAATTATGGTATCTATCTAAGTCCAGAAGCAGGTGAAAGGCCCCCTCCCAGCACCCCGTCTTCTATCACGTGGCCTATTAAACCCACACAGTAGAGTATCCAAGGCCTGGGCCTCGGTGAGTGCTGTCTGTCCCCTGCCCACTGCCCCCAGTTGCCTTGAAGGGAGAGTGGCAGGGTGGCCATGATGCTCTGTCTCCCCAGATCATGAACATGAAACCCTACGACCTGCGCCGCCGGCTCTACATCATCATGCGTGGCGAGGAGGGCCTGGACTACGGGGGCATTGCCAGGTGAGTCGGTGCCCCGGGAAGGCTGCGCTGCACCCCACTTCCCCAGGGTACTGGGCCTGTGGCCGGAAAGCTGCCTCCTCCTTGCTCAGATTGGTTGCCAGTGCCCTTACACTTCTTCAGGAGTGGGCACGGTTATGGCCAGTTCGAATGCTGGAACTGGGTCCCAGGGTTCCCTGCTGGGCTGGGCACTAACCTTTAGTTACTGGGTCATGGGGGCCCCAGAGGGACAGCTCAGGGCAATGGCTCCTTTACCAACCAATCTGTCATTATTTCTGTGCTTGAACACCATCTGCTGCACCGGTGGGCAGCAGCTAAATATCGGTGCCATGTGGTCGTCCATTAAAATCACCCCTGGACTTCTCCTACTTTTAAGGCCGCTGGGGCAGGTTAAGTGGGGGCATCTTGGTACATACCCGGCATGGATAAGCTGTGTCACAATCCAAAGGGCCTTGACCAGCATTCAGCTGCATGTTACTCACACAGGGTCAGTACAGTTCAAACGGCCGACACAACCCCCAAAAGAGCCCAAAGCATTGTTTCGCCCTCACCGTAGCCCACCTACAAAAGTTAGCAGACTCTCTAGCAAAAAGTTGCTTTGGACGATGGGGCTGAAGGGCCCCGGCAGAGAGGAGGAGTATCTTAGCCTGTGGTGACTGCTCGGCTCACTCACCTATCTCGGAGTGGGGACATCTCGCTTGGTGTTGGGTTAACTTGCTGCTGGTCCTCTGTTCGTTGGTGGCTTTGCCCTCTGTGTTGGCCCCGTGGATCGATGGCTGTCTTTCCCGTGGTGACCGTGGTGACCTCCTCTCCAGGCTCTGCTTGGTGGGCTTCTGGTGTGGCTCCCGCCCTGTGTGTGTCCGTCTCTCTGTGTCCTGCCAGTGGTTTTACCCTATGGTAGGTTACGTCATGCTGTTCTACCACAGGGTAGAACCACGGACAGGATACCGGGGTACCCTCTGCATCGAAGGACTCCTCGTCTGCCTGGCCACAAACAGCCCAGCAGCCAGGGACTGGCCTCGTTGGGTTGTCCCCCTGTGGGTTTAGCTGAAGCCCAAAAGGACTCTGAATTCTGGTTTGAGGCTTGTACCTAGAGTGCAAAGAGATGCTAAGGCCTGGGTGTTGGTTCAGATGAACATGCAGAAGGACAAGCAAGGTCTGGTAATGGGGCCTGGGGGAGGAGCGGGCAAAGTGCAAGGAAAGCAAGAGACCTGCGGTGGGAGTGAGGTTTATAGTCTGCAGGCAGCATGGATCACAGTTCATGCATCAGGAGGTGGGAATGCATTAGCATGTGTTCATGTTACGCCACCTGCTCAGGTTGGGTGGAAGCGGGGTGGCTGCTATTCATACAGCATCACTGCAAGATTTAGAAAAAGATGCCTTATTTCAAGACACTTCCATGTTGGAAAATGGTGGCGATATTCTGGCTTTTACAGAAAGAAACAGCTTGGCTGCAGGAAAGTTGTTGCAATAAATGTGCAAGTCTATGATGTTTTGCCATAGTACTCTTGTGTAGTGCACAGCCTGCACAGCTGTGCATGGTGGCCCCGGGGTGCCAGGGGCCATTGCCATTAAGATGTAAAGTCCTGGATGCCCACCCGGAGCCGACACACTCACGTTTTCCTGAGCGTCACCCTCAAGCGTGGCTGTCGTCCTCGCTCACCCTGGGTCTGACCCCACCCTGTCCACTGACCTGCTGTTACTTCAGGTTAGCCAGCTGCTGGCTCGCCTGCCCAGGACCCGTGTCTCCAGAGCAGCTGAGGAGGACGGCAGAGGAGCGGTGCGCCTCCAGCCCGCGTGCAGGGGAGGATCCGCTAGTCCTGTTTCTCTCTCTCTCTCTCTCTCTCTCTCACAGAGAGTGGTTTTTCCTCCTGTCCCATGAGGTGCTCAACCCCATGTATTGCTTATTCGAATACGCCGGGAAGAACAATTACTGCCTGCAGATCAACCCCGCCTCCTCCATCAACCCCGACCACCTCACCTACTTCCGCTTCATCGGCAGGTTCATCGCCATGGTAAGGTTCATTGCCACGAGACCTCCAGGGAGGGGGGCAGCCGAGGAGCCAGACCCTACACACCCTAGCAGCGCCACTGTCATCCTCACGGAACTAACTAAACATGCAAAAAGCCAGAGAGAGTTCGGGACTAGTTCGGACTTCTCTCAGTGCCCACCCACGGGCGTCGAGCGGGTTTCTCCATGGTGACCTGTGGAGGACTCGTCGAGCCAAAGCCAGGGCCCTGGGTCGTCACAGGCTTCACAAGTGCTCTTCTGAGGGTGTTGGGGTGATGGGCTGAGCACACATAACTGCCCACCTGCCGCCCACCTCTGGGGGTGCCAGCACCGGCCACCAGCCCAGGGTGGGAGCATTGGGGACTGTCCTGCTGAGACACTGGCCTGTGTCAGGGGATATGGAATCTGCACTGGCTTAGAACAGACCCTAGTAGACTGGGTGGTGCCCGATGGAGGAGGGAGCTGGCAGGAGCTGGCAGGGTAGGGAAGGGGTGGCACGCTTTATCTGTACTTACCTAGAAATAGGAACATACCGTGAACAGGGCAGGGGGTCATGTCACGTGCATCCGGTTGAATGTCTCCTGAGGGTGGAGAAGCAGGACTGAGGAGGGGAACCCACGGGAGCCCCACTGCCATATTTGGTAGTTGCTGTTTCACTGCTAACTTTCCTTTACTTCGCCCTATTCCCCTCTCGGGAGGGCCCAAGAGCCGGTGACTAAATATGTCCCTTCCTCTGGTCTGGAAGTTTTTGGCCAAGGTGTTGGGCTCAGGAAGTGGGCACATTTTTCCCAGGTCCAGAGATTTGCTTGGCCCAGCAGCCGCCAGGCCAGTAAAACCCTAGACTATTACTCACCACTGGCCCGCCAGCTCTCGCCGTCAGCGGCGTCTGCATTATTTTTGGCTGCTGGTGCTGCCCAGCTCTGAGCATCGGCGAGTCAGGGCTGCCACCGGGAGCTGTGCTGAGCGAGTCTTCTCTGTGAGTGTGGGCGCATCTTTGCTAGAGCCGGGAGCCGGCAGGCAGGTGTGCCAGGCAGGCAGCAGGCCCGAGGTGGGTTCCTGAGCAGGCGGCTCTGCTCCGTCCCTGTGGTCTGCAGGTCAGAGAAGAGTCTGTCCCCAGGTCCCCGTCAGGACACAGGACGGAGTGCTGCCTATTTCCCAGACCCTCCCTTGGGGCCTGGGGTAGCTGGATGCATGGTGCTCTCCGGGCAGAGGGCAGCGGACGGTGCCCGGGCTCTGATGCAGAGCACCCTGGAGCCTGCCTGCAGGAACGCAAACCTCTGCTGTGCGTCCCCCCTCCCAGGCTCTGTACCACGGGAAGTTCATTGACACGGGCTTCACCCTCCCTTTCTACAAGCGGATGCTCAACAAGAGACCGACGCTGAAGGACCTGGAGTCCATCGACCCCGAATTCTACAACTCCATCATCTGGATCAAGTGAGCCCCTCGCTCACCTCGTATTGGGGGGAGAGTAGGTACCCACGGCCTTTATTTTCTTTGCCATAGTGGCCTCTGGGCCTCACCCAGGCTGCCTGGGTGTTGGTGGAGATGCTCAGCTTCTAGGTGCCCATGAGGCAGCTCCGGAATTCTCTCCTTGCGTCAGGCAGAGGCCCGTGCTGCTGTCCCCGGTCCTGGGACACGTCCTCGTGTCCCAGGGGCACTAAAGTGAGTGGTAGAGCGGGATCGAGGGAAGACCCTTCTGTGACAGACGTCTTCCCTCTTGTGCTCTCGTGCCCCCAGAGAGAACAACCTAGAGGAGTGTGGCCTCGAGCTGTACTTCATCCAGGACATGGAGATTTTGGGCAAGGTGACGACCCACGAGCTGAAGGAAGGTGGCGAGAGCATCCGAGTGACGGAGGAGAACAAGGAGGAGTACATCATGTGAGTCTCAAGTGCTGGGAGACGGAGTGAGGGTGCGGGAGCAGAGGCACAGCAGCCCGCGCATGGCCCATAGGTCTCCAGGGGTCACAGAAACCCCCATTTTGCATGGCCTTCAGATGGCGGCCCGTGGATGGTCACATGCTGACCAGAGCTGGGGAGCCAGAGCCCAGAGCCCTGTGGCAGCTCCTTCTTGCTCTCTGGTTTCCCACATGGTGGACTTAGGGCTGCAGGGCTGACTCTCTTTGACGAGTCCTGAAACGCAGACATCTTTCTTTTCTTTCTGGTCCTGTGTGCTCAGACCCACCATCTCACGTGCGTGTGTGCATGCGTTCACCTGTGCGTGTTCTCCAGGTCTCAGTCTAGTCTGTTAACATCCATACGTCTGAGGCTCAGGCGGCGGCAGGAGGAGGAGGTGCTGGTGGTGATTTCAGATTCAGTATCTCCGGGCTGCTGGGAGGGTTAAGAGGTTCTGCTCTGGGGCGGCAGCAGCCGGGGCTCGCAGCCCAGAAGTGGGAAGTTGAGTCTCAGCAGATTCCTCTCGGGCTCCACCAACAGGCTGTCTTTGTTTCAGGCTGCTGACCGACTGGCGTTTCACCCGGGGCGTGGAGGAGCAGACCAAAGCCTTCCTAGACGGCTTCAACGAGGTGGCCCCCTTGGAGTGGCTGCGCTACTTTGATGAGAAAGAGCTAGAGGTGAGAACTACGGTTGTTGGGACCCTGAGCCCCTGCCTCTGGGGCGATCCTGCCCTTGGATAGCCTCACTGTGTACCCACAGAAATGCCCCGTAGAACCCATACTGCCCAGGACTGTAGCAACAAGCAAATAACTTTGATTTGGGTCCTCACACCCACCCTTCCCTGGCCCCTGGTGTGAGGGGGTCCATGTGCAAGATTTGTGCTGTCCCTATGATTAAAACTGCCAGCAGAAGTAGTTGGCAGTGCCTGGGGCGGTTCCACCTGGTGGCCGGAGGGCTGGAGCGGCTGACGCCCTTTCTCTCGCAGCTGATGCTGTGCGGAATGCAGGAGATAGACATGAACGACTGGCAGAAGAACACCATCTACCGGCACTACACCAAGAACAGCAAGCAGATCCAGTGGTTCTGGCAGGTGGGTCCTGCCAGGTCATCGCAGCCCCCAAGGGACACGAGACCCGACTAGAACTCAAGCCCAAGGACTCTGCTGTGTTATCACCTCCCCGACCTTTGGCACTCTCCTCATCTCCCCCAGCAACTTGCAAAAGGAGATGAGAAACCCAGTCTCAGGACAGATGGAGCTGTTGCAGCTGGGTGGTGGCCAGTGCATTGGACAGGAGTGTCGGTGGTCAGCTGGGATAGCTCTAAACGCCAGTGTGTGGTAGGGGGGCCCGCAGGCAGGGGAACGCTCCCATAGGTCACGTGGTTTCCTTCCAGTCATGCGGGATGAGAAAGCATTCAGAGAAACTCCTGTATGTAAGGAGCTGTGTGTGGGTGGTGGTGTCATTCTGAAGTATAGCAAATACACAGAAAGAGAATAACTGTTTTGGTTGAGGTGAAATTCGACATACCATAAAACTTACCATGTTAAGCATTTTAAAGTGTATAGTGCAGTGGCTTTTGTGCAACCATCATGATTAGCTAATTCCAGAACAGTTCATCCTCCTTCCCCCCAACCCTACCCCCCCCCAAAAAAACACCAACCTGTACCCATTTTTAAGTAGCCACTCCCATTTTTTGTATATCTTAGAAAGTAGAACTTGGAGAAGAGAATACCAAGGTGTTCTGAGACAGCCATACCCCGTGGACTGACGGGGATGTTCTATAAAGACAGCCTCTTAGAGGGAGCAGCTTAGGGGTTTCCCAGGTGGGTGGCTGTCACCCCCGGCCGTCCGGGCTTTGTGTGCTCAGCCTTAAAGAGGAGAGTTACAGAGTCGGGTGAGGTGCTGGGCCACGGGAGTCACCTGACTGCTTCGATTCTCGGAGTTGCAGGTGGTGAAGGAGATGGACAACGAGAAGAGTATCCGGCTGCTGCAGTTTGTTACAGGGACCTGCCGCCTGCCTGTCGGGGGATTTGCCGAACTCATTGGTGCGTCTCCCCTTGCCCTGCTGGCACCCCTGGGTGGGGGTGAGGATGGCTCAGGGAGGGTGGGACCTAGTGACTTCCTGGAAGCAAGTCCGTGGGAGGGGCAAGAGCTGTGGCCTCCGCCTCCCGGGCTGAGACATCTGTGGGCGGAGCCAGAGGGTCCTGTCTTAGGGAGGGACGGCCCTGTTATAGGAGATGTGTTTCTTTGGATAACAGGTAGCAACGGACCACAGAAGTTTTGCATCGACAAGGTTGGCAAGGAAACCTGGCTGCCCCGAAGCCATACCTGGTGAGCCTGCTGGTTCTACTGGGATGTGGCCGGAACCTCACAGACCCGATGCACCCCTGAGGGCAGCCCAGTAGACAGGGCAACTTTGGGGCCTTGAGTCCAGCAACTTTTGCATGTCTGTGGCTGTTGGGTTGAAGGGAGGGGCTGTGATATGCCAGCCGCCTTTGTCTGGGCCTCTGATCTTTCAGGAGTTGTGGCAGCAGACATACCCCCTGGCCGTCATATTGGGTATTAGATATCGAAGCACTTATACTCCAGCAGGCAAAGAGCTGCTGCCCCAAGTGCCCTCTTGCCTACTCCCCATTTCCCCAGCTGCCTGGTCTCTCTCCTAACCCCTCTGTGGTCCAAGAACCTGAAGCATTAAGGCCCCAAGAGCAGGGTCCTTGACATCCCTGTTTCCGCATCTCGCCAGCTGGTGGGGGTGGTGGTCGAGCCACAGTCGCCTCAACGCTCTTGAACCTCCTCGGCCAGCAGCCCTGAGCTTCCCGTGCTGACGTCTCCACCCCTCTCTCAACAGTTTCAACCGTCTGGATCTCCCACCATACAAGAGCTATGAACAACTGAAGGAGAAGCTGCTGTACGCCATTGAGGAGACGGAGGGCTTTGGACAGGAGTAACTGAGGCTACCCCCTCCCCTGCGCCCTGCACACATGTAGTCACGAGTCCTCCCTGCCTGAGAGGCTGCCGGCCGCAGCCCCGGGAGGCCCCGCAGATGGTGGCCCTGCGCGGGACCACACTGTCATCGGGCTGGTGGCAGCAGAGCCTGACCTCAAGAGGCCTTGCCCACCCCTCCCTCCTTCCCGCTGGTGGCAGTCTGGAATAAAGCCCCTTAGTCACCTTAGCCCAACACCTGTTGCAGCCTGGAGGGCTGACCCTCTGCGAAGCTCACTGAGCCTCCTTCTCCCCTTCGGCCAGCCCTAGGTGTGCATGAGTGTGCAAGCCGGGGTGCCCGTGCCGAAGGGCTGCAGCACAAGCTGAGGGCCTCACGGGCTAGTTAGGTGAGAAGGAGGCTAGCCCCTCGGGGTCCCTGTCAGAGTCTTTGCCAGTAAAAGAGGTTCTGTTTTAAATAGAACTTTTCTAATGATGTGTACAAAACGAAGGTCTGAGAGTGAGGAGCTCTTCCCACAATTCCCCAGAGCTCTGGATGGAGGCTGCCTTGCTTCCTTCCCCGCAGGCTTAGCCGTGGAGGCCGAGCAGCAAGGCAGGCCCGTCTCCACTCAGGGCTGGCCAGTTCCCTCCTCCCAGCCAGCCGAGGCTTGTGCCAGCTGCGTGGATGTTGCTGGGATGGAAACAGCAAACTCGGACTTTCTTTCCCTTTCCCTCAACTTGAAGCATTTTGTGTGTAGGGTTGCTTCGTGTTTGTTGCTGGTGTGCTGCTGTCACTCTCTGCCAGGGAGCTGGTGCACCAAGTGTTGCTGGGACCTTGAGGGACCCAGCACCGTGGGTCCAAGGATTTCCCAGACAGCTGCTCCTCTTAGGAACCAGCTTAGCAGTTCTGCGAGCTCAGGCAACTCGACCTCACAGCGGCCTCTCCCCGAGCCTTGACAGGGAGGGAAGGGGTGGTGTCCCAAGTGCCACCAACCTCGCCGCCTTTGATAGAGAAAAACGCCCTTTGCCAGATGTAGTCACCCAGGCTGTGGGCCTCCAGGTGGGTCGCTTCGTCCCCTGTTGAGAATGAAGGGCATCCCCGCCAGCCAAGAGCCTTGAAGTGAGGCTTTGTCTGCACACAGGAGACGATGCTCTTGGAAGCAGCTGAAGGGCCTGAGCTGCTGCACACTTCTGACTTGATTTCTGGAGCCCCGCTGGGCTCCGTCTTGGGCATTCTGGGTATTGATACCTTCAAGGACACGCTCCTCCGGGATGCTGGAGCCGTGATGGTCATGAACTTCCCGATCCAGCCCCTGGGTTCTAGCGTCGAGCACCAGCTGCAGACTAGCTCTAGCTTCCTGGGACCCCAGGCAGGCCCCCAGACCGGCCAGGGCCTTCAGAGGATAGTTTCGTCTCCCCAGATCCGTGTCCCTTCCCCTGGCCCTGCAGGGACAGCCGTGTCTGCTGTGCTGGCTGTACTGGTTTGAATGGCTCCTGGAGTCACTTGCTGTGCTTCCCGCAGTGACTTGCCACTTAAAGGCGGGATGTGAGCTGCCATGCGGAGTTTGGAAGCCTCAGGCTCCCATGTATTCAGAGTGTGTTCATGTGCATGTGTGTGTACATACGTCTGTGTACATATAACATGTGTCTACAGAATATCATTTGGTAGCTCTGGGTTGGCCATCTGATTGTTTTGTAATGCCCAGCGCCTTGCCTCGGAATTGCCAGTTTCTTGTGCAATAAACAGTCAGCAGCTGTGGGTGGTGTTGGCGTGTTGTCTCCAAAATCACGGTCTCAGATGAGAGGCCTCTGGGCCCCACAGACCCTCCAGGTCCTGACGGGGCAGCAGTTCCATGACCTAGCTGGTTTTGAGAAACGTGTGTCATTAACCAAGACAGCCACACTCCTGGTGGGTGGCTGAGTCCTGGTCCAGGGCTCACTGGCTTCAGCCCTCGGTCAGTTGCTTCACTGCACCCTTTCGGCATCCTTGGCCTCCCCCTGACAGGCCTGGGTTTCTCTGAGCAGTTGTGGTGGGGTCGGCACACCCACCAGGTGAGGCTGCGGGTTGGACAGGCTTTGGAAACCTGGGGATAGCGTTCTGGGCAGTTACTTATTCCAGAAACATTTCTTGGTGTTTCTTCAGTTTCATGATGATAGTGGGAGTCCCTGATCTTCACTTCCTGGTCATACAAGGGCCTGCCACCTACTTTTTTTGGTATTTAAGAGTTCAGATGGGACCGATTCCAGGCTGATGGGTCTCTGCATTCAACACAGAGATGACTGTCATGGGTGGAGCCTGGCCCTGATGGTGCTGCTTCTCAAGGGAGGCAGAGATGGTCGGACGGGCTCCTTCCTGGAGTTATCAGCTGAATTCACTGCCCTCCCGCCCATCTCCGACAGGGCAGTACTAGACTTTGAGAAAAATATTGACAAAAGCCCACATGTTATACAGACGAAATTGTTCTCCTCACTCTTATCCCCAGAGGTAGCTGCTGTTCTGTTTGCGGTGGTCCTTCTAGACTATTTTATGTGCATATGTAAATCATAGATATATATCGTTGTCAAATAGACTGAAATTGAGCTCTTATATGTTGAACAACTCGCTTGCCTCATGCAATGAGCTGTCAGGGACACCTTTTCACGCCCGTCCACATATCTCTAAGTGATTCTTCGCTGCGTGATATTCCGCATTACGGTGTTTCTGTAAAACCCCGTCTGTCCCAACAGGCATTGTGGTTGTGCCCAAGCTTCTGTGAGTGCCCTTGGGCAGGTCTTGTGCACTGAGGCTGCTCTTCCTGGAGGGGGCAGTGGTCCTGGAAGTTGGACTGTTCATGATATGCCTTCATTTTTACTTAAAAACTTATTAAAGTTTTAAAATGTAAAGATAGGAAAGGTCTGCAGTGAAAGAAAGCCTATCTCCCCCGTCCCTCCCCTACACACACACTTTTATTCTGTTGTTACTCAGACACTCAGATCACCTACTAGAGGCAACCATTGCTGCTGGTTTCTTCTGGGCCCTTCCAGACATACTTGTAAAATCCCAGCAGATTCTACCCAATTGTCCTTCAAAAAGGTCGTGTTTTGCCCTGGCCGGTTTGGCTCAGTGGATGGAGCTTCGGCCTGCGGACTGAAAGGTCCCAGGTTCAATTCCCGTCAAGGGCATGTACCTTGGTTGTGGGCACATCCCCAGTGGGGGGTGTGCAGGAGACAGCTGATCGATTTTCTCTCATCGATGTTTCTAACTCTATTTCTCTCCCTTCCTCTCTGTAAAAAATCAATAATAAAAAAAAAAGGTCGTGTTTTATCAGCCTCAGCAATGGCCGGACCCCTGTCACCCCACTGGGTGAACGGAATCCCCATCTGTCCTCCCAGTTCTCTGCTCCCTTTTCCATCTTCTAACTCTGGGCATCTGTCCTTTCACACGATTAGTGTTTTGGTTTGTTTGTTTGTTTTTAACATTTACTGTGGACCCATAATGAAATCTGCATTTTTTTGAAGGCTTATTGGAAAAGCAACAAGAACATTTATAGTACTGTGATCATATAAACACTGTCTAACCCAGAACTGATTAGTATCAAGTTGGACAACTATTTCTTTCTCATAAGCTTTCAACCCAGAGGTTCGAATGACCTTTTGCTTTTATTACGTCCTCAATTTTTTTCTGACTCTGAAGTATTTCAAGTGAAACTAGTTGGCAGGGAGTTCCCCTACCCCTATACACTAGAGTAAGTTCCTGATATAATTAGCCAAAATGAAGAGCAGTTATGTCTCCCTTTGCCACCCAAGGTCCCTAATGGGTCTCCCAGGTGCCAGTGAAACTTTACATAAGGTGGGGTCTCCCTGGGTCTGGAAAGCTCAGTTCTAGCTTCCCCACTGCCCTTCAATATTAGGGCCCTTCACTCTTCTAGAAAAACTCACCCATTGCTCCATGTGCTTCCATTTCACAGTGGTTCTCAACCTTCTGGCCCTTTAAATACAGTTCCTCATGTTGTGACCCAACCATAAAATTATTTTCATTGCTACTTCATAACTGTAATGTTGCTACCGTTATGAATCGTAATGTAAATATCTGATATGCAGGA
This sequence comes from Myotis nattereri, assembly GCF_964212035.1. Taxonomy (NCBI): domain Eukaryota; kingdom Metazoa; phylum Chordata; class Mammalia; order Chiroptera; family Vespertilionidae; genus Myotis; species Myotis nattereri. The sequence goes on from NC_138090.1 coordinate 14,960,096, forward strand.
TGGTCTTGGGCGACCCCAGTGAAAGGGTCGTTCGACCGCCAAAGGGGTCTCGACCCACAGGTTGAGAACCGCTGATTTAGAGGAATGCTTACAAATAAGCTCTCCTGGTTCCTGAGCCAAACTCAGCATCAACAAGGCCCCAACCTCATCTTGGGGAAGAAAATTGAGCCAGCGCCCAAAGTTATTTCCTTAGCTCATTTCCCTACGGTCTACCTCTTTTTATTTCAATTATTCTTTTCTCAGTCTACCTCTTGAAGCCCATTGCCCCCAGCCGAGCTCACTTTCCTGTAGTCCGTGCTGCACGAATCGGGCACCACTCAGCTGACTCAGGTCGGAACATGTGACTTTTCATTGGCCATTTTCTATTATTTGTAGCCTTTGAACATCAACACGGACTTAGGGCCTGACTCCAAATCAGCTGGCCCCAGCGGCATTCATCTTCGTTTTCTTTTTGATGCTTGTTACAATTTTGACCCCTTCCATTCGATTCTGTTTGTTACCCCCGGATATATTTGATGGTCTACAGGATATCCTCATCCCAACTGAAGTTCCAGTGCCCCCATCACAGCATCAACTCCTCCCCTAGGAGCCCTATCTCTTTTTGGGATAAAATAGTATTAGAAACCAAGATCGGTTCCATCAAGATGGCACTGTGATTTCATGATTCGATCAACCTCTCTGCTCCAAACACACAATAAAGGCACACAAAATATAAAAAGGAAAGCAAAAAGGCTGGTTTTAAATCAGGATAAATAATTCCATGGATCAGAAACAGAACAAAATGCAAAACATTGAGCAAGACTGAAGCTGAGGCTGGGAGTTCAGCTGCTGTGGCGTCAGCCGTTCCATGTTCCCGCATAGACGGGCACGGGCACCAGCCCACGGCTCCCTCCCGTCTCCTGGAAGCAGGCCAACCGGCAAACAAAACCAAACGGTTGCTGCTGCGCACCTGGCTGTGGCTTTGAGAAGCATGGAGACTTGAGGCAGAAACTCAAGCCAACCCGCCCCAGAGGTTCTGGCCTGCATCTGTGCTCGTCCTAGGTCACCCCAGGCCAGGCTCCCACCTGCCACTCACCGGTCAGGCTCTAGAATGGATGCCCATCAGGACAGGAGGAGGCAGCTGCAAAACACTAGGCAGACAGAGAAGGAGAGAAAGAACAATGCCTCCCTCAAAATTCTTGTCTCTCCATATTTCAGAGAAAGATACCCACGGATCTCTTGCCTGCTGGTGTTTGCCATAAGGGAGTTAGGTGGCAGTTGAATCGAAGGGGTTGTCAGTGTCACTGTTCAAGGGTCTTTTCTCTGGAGTGACCAGTTTTTCCAGAGGTGGATCCTCTGCTCCCGCCCGAGGGGAAGGCCCTACCTGAGACAGGTACACCTGCCTGTAGGCCTCCTGGGAATAAGCAAGCAGGAGGGGGCCGAGGTGCTCGGATCCCCAGCCACTGACCTGGCCTTTTCTGTCTGCTTTCAGCCCTTCCCTTCTGCTCTGACTTGGGTCCCCAAGCCTACAGCTCCCTTGACCTCTGTGCCCTGAAGCTGGGAGAGGGGAGGCGGCCAGGCTATGAGGGGCTTGGGAGGGACCTGGGTGTCCAACTCTTCTGTATGGACACTTCACAACCCCAGTTTTCAGGTCTCCTCCTGCCGGAGTCTCTCTGGGGACTTGCTCATTTCTGTTTGGTCAGTTACACTCCTCCACCTGCTTCCCACCTTTGGAAACTTTGTCGTGTCCTGGTTGATCACTGAGTCCTGGAGATGGTTAATCTACCATCTCAGTTAACTCCTTCTGCGTTGACAGGTCTGCATGGGGGCAGAGGAGGGGCAGCTTGTAGCGGGCAGTCTGCGCACAGAGGTCCCAAAGGGGGCTTGACTTCACTCCGTCACATTGATTTTCAGCTAGTCTGCTAGCTGTAAACCCCATGTGTTGACCCCATGACACTAACTCTGGCCTCTCGTAAGCCTGAGCTTGTCCCAGGTCCTGCAGGCCCCACCAGAACCCTTCTTTTTTTTTTTTTAATATATTTTATTGATTTTTTGCAGAGAGGAAGGGAGAGAGATAGAGAGTTAGAAACATTGATGAGAGAGAAACATCAATCAGCTGCCTCTTGCACATCTCCTACTGGGGATTGTGCCCGCAACCCAGGTACATGCCCTTGACCGGAATCGAACCTGGGACCTTTCAGTCCGCAGGCCGAGGCTCCATCCACTGAGCCAAACCGGTTTCGGCCAGAACCCTTCTTGATGACGCTCCTTCCAGTGAATTCTTGGCCGTGGCTCCTGCTACTGGCCATTTCTCCCCACCCTCCTCTTTCCAGAGTGTGTTGAAGTCCCTCATCCACCCCTCAGACACTACCTCTCAAATGAGCCAAATGGCCCGGGCAAACTGGGAATTTTTTTTACATTTAGGGACTATCATTTTAATGGGGTCTTGGGAGGGAGAAAAGATAAATTCTACATGTAAGAATTGAATTTCAGCCATTCTGCCATGATTAAGCCCCTTGCTCCTCACCCCTCTAAGACTGGGCTTCTCACTCAAGATTTGCTTTGCTTTGTTTTGCTATCTCCAAAGCCAATGGTGCCAGTAGATAGTCCTGTTTCTAAGTAAGAGGGATGTTTTACTTCTGCGTTTTCTACTAACATTGTTTTTATTCTAAGAAATTAATTAGACACTGAGATTAAAAAAGAAAACACTGCAGCCTCTTATGGTGAGTTACCCTGGTGAATTCGTGTTCCTGTCTGTGAGAGGCAGACTTCTCCTGCCCCCCTCCCCAGGACCCCCTCATGGTAGTCACACCCTCCCGGTGTAACCCCCTCCCCTTGAGTGGGGCTGGGCTAGCGATTTGCTTCCAACCATGGAATGTGGCAAAGGTGATGGGCTGTCACTTCTGTGATTAAATTACAAAGCCTTGCGATCTACTACTTGCTCGCTAACCACTGCCTTCTCACTTGTGCGTTTTGATGAAGCAAGCTGCCCTGTTAGAGGGGCCCATGTGGCAAGGGACTGAGGGCAGCATCCTGTCAACAGCCAGTGAGCAACTGAGGCCCTCAGTCCAGCAGCCCCATGAGGAATCGAGTCCTGCCAACCACCACCTGCGCTTGGAACAGCTGACACCTTGATTGCCACCTGTGGACATCCCTGAGGGGAGGAGGCAGCCAGGCGGTGCGGGGCTCCTGACCTACCCAAACTGTGAGGTAATACTGTGTGTTAAGCTGCCGAAGTTTATGGTGATTTGTTACGCAGCAATAGATAGCTAATACACTATCCTAGATCAGATTAGATGTCCGTGGACTAGCATCTCTTCCACGCTCTGAGTTCTGAATGTGGTCATGATTTTTAATGAACGAAAGGGCCACAGCATGAAGATTATCTATAGATCAAAACATCATTCTAACCAGGAATATAGGCAGAAAAGTACTAGTATCACTCTTGTTTCTTTTCTTGGGGAAAGAAAATTTGGGAAGTGGGAGGAATTTCAGTCCTTGCCCCTCAGCCCACAGCCTGACATCATTTGCTTGGCTCCACTAATGGTCTCGGAGGCCTTGGGTCTGGCCCAGCCTGGGACTGGCACTCTGCCTTGAGATGTCATTAGTACTTAACTGGGCCTCCAGCCAAACCCGGTTGGCAAGAGTCCTGTCCAGTCTCTCAAGGACAATTTTGGGTCCGTTTCCTTAATTACAGGGTGAGCAGCAGAGTAGGTGGTGCCATTACAGCAGTAAATTAGCTCGAAGGACAGCCTTTGCAGCTCCAGGACTCTGGCTGAGGTTGGCTCAAGGGGCACAGTTCCCGTCTCAATAGCAGCCTCCCTCAGGAGCATCTGGGCTCTGGTGGGCCCTGGGTTTGGAAGCATTATTTCTTCCATTTCATCCTTCGACTTTTGGATTTTATAGTCATGTTGTTTGGCAACTCCTTGTCATTGGTTCCCCTTGGTAAAAATAGGGGGCATATGGGGTAGGGATAGCTTATGCTTCACACTTTGACTCATCCCATCCCTTCTGTCCAACAGGGGTACCCACCCAGGGGGATCAGTTGTCTGCCACTGGGTAATGGAAGCCCCTGGATAATTATTTTTTCTAGCTTTGTTGAGATATAATTGACATATATTGTTGTGTAAGTTTAAGGTGTACAACATGAAAATTTGATACATGTATAATATTGAGAAATGATTGCTACAATAGGATTAGTTAACACATCATCACCTCACAAAATTGCCATCTTATTGTTGCTGAGAACATTGAAGGCTGCGTTGTGGTGAGAACACATACGATCTACTCCCTCAGCAACTTACAAGTATATGATACGGCATTGTTAACTGTAGTCACCACCCTGTACGCTGGATAAATATGACAAGAAGACTGTGGGAAAGTAGAATAGGGTGAATGCATCTACTTTATTTTATTTTAGTTTAGTTTAGTTCAGAATGTGGTTAAATGAGTCAGGCCACAGTTCTCTATTTTTGCTGTTAAATGAGAATGTAAATATTAATTCTTACATTTTTAGAACATCCTTTTTTTGTCTTTTCAATTTCACTTTTATTCATTTTTTTTTCCATTTAAGCATGCTTCAATGTATTTATAATGAATGAGAGTACAAATAAACCTTCCAGAACATTTCTGGGACTACAGAATTATATTAATAACACTCTTTTTTTTTAAAAAAATATATTTTATTGATTTTTTACAGAGAGGAAGGGAGAGAGACAGAGAGCCAGAAACGTCAATGAGAGAGAAACATCGATCAGCTGCCTCCTGCACACCCCCCACTGGGAATATGCCCGCAACCCAAGTACACGCTCTTGACCGGAATCGAACCCAGGACCCTTCAGTCTGCAGGCCGACGCTCTATCCACTGAGCCAAACCGGCTTCGGCATTAATAACACTCTTAATGTATTTGACATAGGGTCTGATAATTCCATTAAGGGCCCCCTAGTTCCTCTGATATTCACACAGGGATTAGAAGTAAGTGAATTGGGGAAACATCCCTAAAACTAGGATTTTTAAAAAAATATATTTTTATTGATTCCAGAGAGGAAGAGAGAGAGAGAGAGAGAGAGAGAGAGAGAGAGAGAGAGAGAGAAACATCAATGACGAGAGAGAATCATTGATTGGCTGCCTCCTGCATGCCCCATACTGGGAACCGAGCCCACAATTCAGGGCATGTACCCTTACTGGAAATCGCACCATGACCTCCTGGGTTCATAGGTCAATGTTCAACCACTGAGCCATGCTGGCCAGGCTAGGATTAGTTATTTTTAAATTCTAGAATCATGGTACAATTCACAGTTCCTTTTCTTCAGGAATGTTCAATCTTTTTTGAGAAGAAATTTATGTATTCATGATAAATTAGAAAACAATTTGGAAGCAACCCATAAAATTTATAGAGAGCTTCAGCCGGTATGTATCATTCTTTTTTTGAAAATTTTAAATTAAATTTATTGTGGAAACATTGGTTAATAAGATTATTTAGGATTCAAGTGTACATTTATATGATACATGATCTGAATATTGCATTGTGTGACCACCACTCAAAGTCATATCATCTTGTTACCATATAATTTCTTTTGCATGTGGCTTTCCAATTTTCCTAGCTCCATTTATTAAAAAGGCTTTTTTTTTCTATTGTGTGTTTTTGACTTCTTTGTCAAAAATTATTTGCTCATATACATATGCTTTTATTTTTGGGCTCTCAATTCTGTTTCATTGTTCTCTGTGTCTGTTTTTCTGCCAATACCATGCCGTATTGATTATCATTGCTCTGTGGTATAATTTGAAGTCAGGTAGTATGATACCTTCAGCTTGTTCTTTTTTCTCAGGATTGCTTTGGCTATTTGGGGTCTTTTGTGGTTCAATGCAAATCTGATGATTTTTTGTTCTATTTCTTTAAAAAATGACATTTGAATTTTGATGGTGATTGCATTAGATCTGTGTATTATTTGAGTAATATAGAATTTTAACTGTCAATTCTTCCAATCCATGAACATGGAATGTCTTTCTTTTTCCTTGTGTCTTTTTCAGCCTCTTTTAATAATGCTTCACATCCTTTGTGAAGTTTATTCCTAGGTATTTTATTCTTTTTGTTGCAATTGCAAAGGGAATTTTTTTTTCATTTTTCTCTCTCTGAAATTTCATTTAGTATATGGGAATACAGTGGATTTTTTTACATTAATTTTTTTTCTTTTAAAAAATTCTTTATTGTTGAAAGTATTACATAGGTACTCCTCCCCCCGGCCTCCCCATTAACCTCTCCAGCCCTCCCCCATGCTCTTTTCTAGCATGAATTTTCATGCATATGTGTCTATTACACTCCACAAAATGTCTTCCTTCTCTGCAGATTAACACCCATGTGCAACCTCTGCTCCCCGCTGGCCCTCACCAACCCATTGTCTGTGTCCACAGGTTATGCATATATGCATACAAGCTCATTGGTTGCTCTCTTCCCACCCACCCTCCCCTGCCTTCCCTCTGAGGTTCAACAGTCTGTTCATGCTTCTATGACTCTGGGTCTATTTTTGATCATCAGTTTATTTTGTTCATTAGATTCCACATATGAGTGAGATCACGTGATACTTGTCTTTCTCTGACTGGCTTATTTTGCTCAGCATAATACTCTCCAGGTCCTTCCATGCTGTGGCAAATGGTAAGAGTTATTCCTTTTTTATTGCCATATAGTATCCATTGTTTAAATGTACCATAGTTTTTTTATCCACTCATCTGCTGATGGACACATGTAGATTGATTTTTATATCCTGAAACTTTTAGGAAAGGATGAGATCTAATGGAAAATATGTATGTAAATGAAAACACATGCACATACAAAATAATGCTGCATATTCTGCCAGGATCAATCCATATCTAAGAACAATGATTAAACCCACTTAAGGGTCTACCAATTGTGTAAATATGTGTGTGAGGAGGTTACAATGGTAGTGGAAATCAGGATAAAGGTAAAAAAAATAACAAGAGAGGGGCTCTAAAAGTGATGCTGCTGCTAGTGAGTCATGAAATGAGGTTCAAGCAACTCCATCTGAGGTTCATCTTCCAACTTAGTGTCTCTGGTGTGAGAATAGAATATGAAGGAGAGGGCAGGTGAGAAGGTAAGCAAGAATTGCAGGTAGGAAATCCTTGCAACAGAACAGAAGAGATATATGGATGCTTGGACGTAGGTGGGGCAGTGGGAATGCAGAGATGGTCCACATGGTAGGACAAAGAGGTGGCTGAAGGCAGAGGCTGAAGGTGAGCCTGTGACCAGTATGACTCCTAAGGTGAGTGGGTAGGATATGGAATAAAGAGGAGGAACAGCTATGGGAATTAGAGTTATCAACTAGATTGTGGATTTTAAAAAATGTACGTGGATAGGTTGAGTAAGATGAAGGTTCAAAGGAAAATGTGAGGGGGGTGGGGGAGGGCAAGAGGATCCAAGAGAAGCAGGGATGAGTGCCAAGACAGAAGCCTTTCAGAGGTCAAGTCAGGCAAGGTTAGGGCTGAGAAGGGTCAACTGGATTAGCAACGTGGAAGCCACTGGTGACTTTGATGAGCACTGTTAGTGGAGTGATGGGGGATCGGGGTGGGGAGCCAGAATGCATAAGATTAAAGAAATGTCTGAAAGATAAAGAAGAGAAGGCAGCAAACACGGGTGGCTATTTGATGAAATTAATGGGGGAAAGGACAGAAAAAGAGCTACAGTGGAGGATGGAGAATGCGGGGCTGTGAGATGGGAGAGAACCGAGTCTTCATATGCTGAGAGGTCAGAGATGGGGATGAAGCCAGGCTGAAAATGAGGAAAGAGATACTACGTAGATGAACTATAGCTCTTAGTTGGTTATTTTGGTTAAAAGATGAACTAAAGTATGTTATTATTGCTCAGACGTTAGCTGTAGCATAGAGCTAGCGGTCACACGTGGGTGTTAAGCTGCAGAGAAGGAAGACATTTTGTGGAGTATAATAGACATGTATGCATGGAAAGAGATCTTGAGCTGGGAAGGACTTCTTGAATATGATCTACAAAGTGGTAACCGTAAGGCAAAGGATTGATAGATTTGTCTGCGTCGAAATAAAGATTCTCTAACTTTCATGTGTGCAGGAGGGCATCCTAAAAACACAGATTCCCAGAGATTGTAATGCAGTAATTTACACGGACATAAATTAAATCTAAGAAGGTAACACTAAACATGCGTCATGTCCTAATTGTTTTACCACATTTTACTATTATGTGTGTTCCTGAGGTCTTTTTATCTATTGTATCCATATTTAGGTAATACTGTGCAGCGCTGTGCATCTCTTCCCAACTCACGTTGGTGTATTGAAATCAGCCCTGGTGATTTACACCAGGGAAATTGGCAAAGGCTACAAATTAACCCTTTCCCCCTTTTTTTTTTCTTTTTTCCGAGAAGTGAGTGTTACTAGCACACCTCTGAAAACTGTCTTTAAAGAGATCAGTAGTGGTATCAGCAGTGAGGGGAATTAAAGCATGAGTTATTGAAGGGCAGAGAAAACCTTGTATATAATTGCCCAAACAGTAGGGTGGGGTGTGGCAACTTCACCCAATCTTTTTGCACCCATGCAACGCTCCAGCGTCCTTTAAAATCTTGCCTGGATGACTGCAGCCAAAAGCAGAAGTGACAGGAAGCAACTTTGGGGCAAGAATTCCCAATTCTTTGTTGAACTGGCAAGCAAATGTTTCTCTTGCCAAGAGATGAGATTATGGTGCCATCTAGTGTTGAAGAACAGATTGGCTCGACAGAGGAATGCTTACAGATTTCTCTTGATTTAGGCCCTGGAAACATTGTAACTGCCATCTTTTTTCTCCCTTTCTTTTCTTCTATTTTCTTTCTTCACGTCTATTTCCCTTTCTGAGTGCCTTTCTCTTTCCACCTACTCCCCAACAAGAGTAGCCATTGATTTTTTTGAAAGATCTCAAGTCTGTTTATCTTTTAGGCAAATATAGATAATACTGTTGGCATAGCAATATGCAAATCAGTGCTTGCCTGTATAATGTATTATTTGGAGTGTATTTGTTTAGGGAAATTGTAGAAATCATCTCTTATGGGTCACATAAATCAAATGTTCTCTGCTTTCCCACCACGACCCATCTCCTTCCCATTTCCTGGGACAGGGGCAGAGGAAGTAGTGGTGTTAGTGTGTTAATAGTGTCACAAACAACCCTAATTAATTTGCAAGTCTTATTTCTCATTTTCTTAGGAAAATGGTAGACTACAAGGCTTGTTCATAACTTCCCAGTGAATAGGATATTTCATTATTTTATGAGGACCTATGTTGTCATTTATTTAAAGTAATTGTATATGGTTGAGTTCTCACAGCTGGAGGGTCCTCTAGAAATGGGAGTGAGATCCTGGGGTTGCTAATTCCTGCTGGGAAGGTTTACTTTGCCTCTGGCACACTGGAGAAGTAATATGGTAGCCTCTGAGTAAGATTACTTCCCTTTGTCCCTTTAGTGATTAATGGTCCGAACAAAATTAAATAACATTTAACAATAATTAGTTGGCCTACAGCTGTTGTTTCATTATGATAGTTTCTATTTTTACATTAAGAACTAACCTATAAGTTCAGGGAGATTTTGGATGTTAGTTATCAAACAAAACCAGTAAGGAATAAATATCATTCTCTCTGTAATGTGTGTAGCAGGAGTAACAAGTCATTCTGAAGTCTTTGGCAGTGGAAGTGAGTGTAAAATATGAGGTCCAGACTCAGGATCAGACTTCTTCCAGGATTGTTTCCAAAACAGAAGTAGTGGAGAAATCTCATCTTGAGTTGGTCAGACTATACAAATGCAAAGTTTCATTTTAAGTCAGGGCCATGGGTTTTACAGTCAAGTCAGCTATTTGTCTACGCAAGATTCCCACAGTAGCCTTACGATGCTCACCCTTATAGAGGATGGCAGTTTTGCCTTATAGTGAGCCTAAATGACTCCAGAGGCTATAAACTGTTTTCTTTTTAAAAAAAATATATTTTATTGATTTTTTACAGAGAGGAAGGGAGAGAGATAGTTAGAAACATCGATCAGCTGCCCTCTGCACATCTCCCACCGGGGATGTGCCCGCAACCGAGGTACATGCCCTTGACCGGAATCAAACCTGGGACCCTTCAGTCCGCAGGCCGAGGCTCCATCCACTGAGCCAAACCGGCATCGGCTGTTTTCATTAGAAGTAGGAACTGAGGGTCCTGTTAGGAAGGTAAAGTCAATTTTATCCATATGTGGGTCAAACTATTCGATATAACAAAGCCTGAGTACAGTATTCCCATGTTCTTAGATGCTCAATAAACATTCCAATTTATCAAATGGTGGAAAACTTAAAATGCCTGTGGCATTAGACTCTAGAAAGCTTTTCAAGTCCAAATTGTACTACCAAAGGCAGACCTGACTCCTGTGTGGTCTGATTGCCACCTGACCCTTACATAAAGGACCCGCCTGCCTAAAGCCTCAGAACCATTGCATCCTGGCTCTTCCCTCTCCATTCCCTGGAGAGTTAGTGTTCCATGTTTCCTTTCTCACATCAGTCTGTTGTAAACATGGAAACTAAATTACAAAAGCTTCAACACTCCTGTTACTTTAAATATATCTGAAGCTTTGAACTTTGTATTTAAAATTTGTTACATGCAAAACCATCTGATCTTTGCTGTAATAGGAAGACTTGGTTGCCGGTAGTCCTTCCTTTACCACCCCTTTTTATCCCAGAATCTTACAATGAACTTTGAAGTGAACCCTCGTGGGCATGCTTCTATTTATGTAAAATAAAAGCTCAGTCAGTCATAGATCATATTATTGACCCTCAAGTTTCCACTAATTAGTTCACTGGCAGATCTGTGTAATAGAGATTGATACTTTTGGTAACTTTGAAGCATAACGCTGTGAAGTGGTTTCTGAGATTGACTTGACTCAGTTGTAGTGCTAATTCGTTGTGTTCTTAAATCTTTGGATTGGTACATGAGAGAACTTCAAGGAGGTCCTAACTGCTCAAGAATGAAAATTAATATCCAAGCGACTACTGTATGTCAAATGACCAAGAACCTTATTTAATCTGTTCCTAGAGGAGCCCTGAGCACTTATTTTGGGGGAACTTCATTCCATCCTCAGTAACATCCCCATTAGCCTGTGGCCTGATGTACTTAGACCCACTGCAGAAGTAACCGAGTGTCCCTTAGGAAAAACTGCTCTAGGGACTTCGCAGAGAAGGTGAGGCACAAACGGGGACCTAGGTCCTCTAGGCAGAGTTAAGAACTCACCTAGCTATAGCATACTATTTTTGAAAGGAATGAGATTCTTTTTCATAAAAGATTCCAAGTCTAAAATACTTCTTTAAGGCAGTTTCAATTAAAGATTGTTTTGGCTGCTTCTGAATATAATAGATCGCCACTCTCAGAGTCAAAAACGACTAGAACACAAGACTTAAAAACCAAGCCATTTAATTGTCTTTAAGGTAAACAATACATGGAGCTGGATCCCAAGCCCCGAGAATGCCAGAGCTCAAGGTCCCTGTGTCCCGTGGTGTGATATTCTCAACGGAGCTCAGAAGGGTCAGAACTCAGAGGTGTTGGAGGCAGAGCGCTTCTGGAATTCACGCATTCCACTTAGCAATTTTGCAAACTGCCAGAAACAGAGCCCAAGAGTCTTTTGAGATGGGGAAAATTCAACTCCTGGTTTTATAGATAAAAGAATGAAGAGTACCAAAAATGTTGTTTACTTTTGTCAGTCTGAATCCTGAGCTGTCGTAATCCCAATTCATAGCATCCTATGCTGTAGTTTAGGTACGAGATCAGTCCCTCTATCCATTCACTTCCATGTAATGCCACAGCAAGAGTGACCTGGGGCAGAGAGCTCTTGTCAATACAGCTTTTTAACAAGCACTTAAATGAAAAGAACCCTCTGGCGGCACACAAGTTAGTTTATAAGATTTTAATTTACAAATTAAAAAGCTACATGTTTTATTTTTTCTCCTTTTTCTCTTCTTTCTTTATATCACTCTTTTCCTTATCTTTCTCTTTGTCATCTTTTCTATCCTTTTTGCTCTCTTCTTTTTCCTGCCCTTCTTTTTTCTCTGCATCCCGGTTGGCAATCTTGTTGTTGATGAGGTTGTGCAGGGCAACCACTGAACGGATCAGGGAGGCCAAATACACCACGACCATCTGGTCGTTGGTCTTTAGGTAAAAGGCCTTGACAAACTCCTGCAGGCTAACGTCTGGCAGCAGGTTGAAGACGTCCTGCAGCTGGTAGATGATCTGGTGGTTGATGGGAAGCTTGCCTGTAGCCACTTTCTCCAGGTAGCCTTTGATATCCAGAAGTTTGGAGTTCAGTCCCTTCAAACCATGCACCTGGTTTGTGATCCGCTGGGAAAGAGTGCCCACAGTAGTGTCTTTGATGTCTCTGTAATAACCCACAAGAAGGGCAGGAAAAAGCATCAGTGTACTTACTGTATTACCTCCCAGGTTCCTACATTCTAAGGAAACACCTAGCTTTGTGGGGAGGGGCAAGTTTTCAAAAAAAAAAAAAAGTTATTCCTCCATTTTACAAAGATCTGAGTATAAACTGGCTTAACTTTGTTTTCATTGGGAGGCATATATTTAGTTTTTCTTATCACAGGGCATTTTTCAAAAGAAAAGAGAGAGCCAAAATGAAATTTCTTTCAAAAAAAACCCACAAAAAAACCCCTCTCGCCTCCAACTTTCCTAACAAAGGTAGCATTTTCCCCACCTGCATCTATACAATGTTGCGAGAAGTTTAAATTAGCAGTAACATTTTGAATTGAAAGAAATCTTACTGAAAAAAATGATGACATTTTTTAATAAATCAGGGTTATAGAAGTAGAGTACTTTAAAATAAAGCCCATCCCAAGTAGATTCTCTGCAGAAAACTGGCTAGCTACATTCACTGAGAAGGTCACCTTGGAAGAAAACATGCCTATACTTTCTGCACACATCTGTTCCTTTCCCAGTCAGCGTTACAGTTTCCACACAAGGTGTACATCCACAAAGCCATAAATCGGAACTCAGGACACTGTAGAGAGGATACGGGTCTAGAACCCGTGTCCCTGCACTCCTGACACAGCTCTCTCCCTTACGCCGAGCAGCCTCGTGGGCTGCTATTGAGTCTGACACCGCCCAAGTCTCACCGTAACAAGTGTTCGACCCCAACTTCTTCAGCTTCCTCCGCTCCAATTTCACTGGTCACGTGCTCAAATGTTTTTGAGGTTGGCGTTCCATCCTGGGAGAGAAGGCTTTACTGTAGTTATTTGCTTACAAACTGACACAAGTTCCTTTCCACACCTTGATTCCTGTTTTAAATCAAATTACCTCATGGATTCATTACTGGGTTTTCCATGGCAGGAGTGGATAAGATTTGCTTTGAAAGCTTAGTCTTCTAAACTAACGTGACAGAGTCTGCTGGAGCAGCACGAGCTCGTTTCTGAGGAAATTCTTGATAATCCTCTCAACCCCACAAGTGGGGATGGACACTCAGGCAAGTCTGGATTAGGCTGATTTTTAAAGTATATAGTTCTTGCCCTAGCTGCTCTGGTTCAGTGGATAGAGTGCTGGCCTGTGGACTGAAGGGTCCAGGGTTTGATTCTGGTCAAAAGCACATGCCCAGATTGTGGGCTCAATCCCCAGTAGGGGGAGTGCAGGAGGCAGCTGAACAATGATTCTCTCGCATCATTGATGTTTCTTTCTCTTTCTCTCTCTCTCTCTCTCTCTCTCTCTCTCTTCCTCCCTGAAATCAATAAAAATATATGAAAATAAAAAAAGTATACAGTTCTTTCTAGCAAAGGCAATACGAGCTCAGGTCAGAAACATAACATTTAACCACCTATTGTCCCTTGGATCAAACAAAGCAGAGCACCAAAATGATGCAGTCAGAACAACTTTCTGGTGGCCTGAATTTACCAAAGGATCTGCTTGGGGATGTGGTCGACTGCATCACCTAGGGACTTCCCGATGGGACTCGGAGATAATTTCCTCAGGTCTAGTGTCAGAAGAGGCTGTACATCTCTTGAAAAGGCTATAACCAGACTGCCTGGGTTCACAGTCCAGCTTTGCCATGCATGTGATCAGGGAGCTGCAGGACCTTGGGTAAGTCACTTAACTTCTACCAAGCGGCATAAACCTTAGCTGTTATTTTATCCATAACAGTGTAAATCCTGCCAATGCAATTTTCCTCTTGGCTTTGATGGCCAGGATGATCAGAGACTTTAATGATCTTGAGGATGTCATGGCATGCCTTTTTAGGTACTAATTTTCTCCAAGTTTCATCTTATAAATGACCCTTATGTCCTGTCCATCCACTATTTAAAATTCCTGCTTCATTGGTGTGTGTACATGCATGCATGCATGAGTGTAAGCCACCTCAGATTCCTTTTTGAAAGGGGAGGGTAAAGATTAACTTAAAAGCAGCTGTATCAAGACAGGAATGAAAGCCTTATGGCAACTAGACAATAAATTGAGATCTAAGCTCCCTGTAGCAAGGCAAAAAGAGTAATAGGAGGATAGAGCTCAGGGCAAGGAGCATTTGCAGAAAGCTAACCTAAAATGTCTTTCTCCAGATTTAAAAACTGAATATAAGGATATATACTACATATTTAAAGCTAAAGACAGACTTTAATTACCCCTCAGGCTTTTGACTTTGGACATTCAAGATTAAATTACTTGCACACACTCAGAGCAAATATTTTATGCTTCCAACAAAACATGTTTTCACTACAAATCCTATCTTAGAGTTAGAGTTCAATTTTCCTGGAAATAGAGAAAAGATATATTCTGGCAGCTCTTTCTAGCTATACCTAAAGCACAAGCTAATGAACCTGAGAGCAAGTACTGGCTGAGTATCCAGGTGTCAAATCACACAGATGGGTCTTGCCATCTAGCCCCAGCCAGCTCTGACCTACTCTATTTGAAAACCTATGCTAGCCATTAGGGATTGAAAATCTCCAAGGAGAAAGGAATAGTGGCCCAGGGGGGCCCAAGAGTGGAAAGTGCATTAGATTAAGGCTAAGCTCACCAGATTCTGCATCTACTTTGCTGTGAACATCTCTGGGCAATCACTTAACTACTTTGAGCCTCAATTTCATTTGTAAAAGGGGACTTTCGGTCTCTATGGTCCTCTCGTTTCTGAAATGTGGCTATTCAAACACTCAAAGGGAAAACCATAATGTCAAACTGTTAACAGACATCAACAACCTTCTCTTTCTTATAAAGAGATAAAGGATTTGTTGACTTGAAAATGGAAAAACAAAACAAAACCCCGAACAACTGCCTATTAAGTATCAAATCTATTTATTCTAGACTCATAGCAAGATGACTTACATCATGAACTTCTTCCACTGAAATATACGCTTCTGTGGGCAGTCCCAGGTCCTTTGGTTTCACATCAATGATGACTAGTACCTTGCAGAAAAACACATCTTAGCAAACCGCCTTACACTGAGTATATAGGAATGACAGCAGCCATTCTCCTGCTCATGAGTACTGAAGGATTTCATTCAACCAGACAAAAGCCAGAATTTACATGCAAATTATCTCATCATTTGCTTTGTTCTCCACCCCCATCTCTCTCTATATAAAAGTCTAAGCGACGGTCTGAGCATCTGACCCATAGCTATGATGAGCACTGACCACCAGGGGGCAGGAGCTGCCGAGCTGTGGTGACTTGGCAGCTGTGGTTCTCGGGTGACACACCCGGAACCAGAGAGGAGGGAGCCCAATTCTGGGGTGCAACACCTGAGAACCGCCCTCTCGCAATCTGGGACCCCTCGGGGGATGTTGGAGAGCTGGTTTTGGCCCTATCCCCACAGGCCAGGCCGAGGGACCCCACCTGCCGGGGAGGGACCACAGGAGGTTGGCTCTAGGGTGTGTCCGGCCCATCTGGCCCAGTCCCGTCCTGCCGACCACCTTCTAATTAATTTCCTTTCAATGTGCAGGAATCCATGCACTGGGGCACTAGTTAATTAATAAGCTGAGAGGTAGTCTATAATATGGTGATCAAACTCAAGGAAATCAGAGTTAAAACAGCCAACATTTTAATCCCAGTCACACCACCAATGAGACCTTACTAACCATTTTAAACCTCAGTTTCCTCATTGTAAAGAGGATAACAGCCCCACAGAGTTACAGAGAGGATCAAGGGAGATAACTTACATACCTGGCACTTAGCAGGTGTCTACTGTTACTTATTAAACATATTGGGTTATTGCATATTACACAAAACACTAAAAATTAACACAGGCTTACACAGAAACAGTAACAAAATGATTTTGCTGTTCAAATCCTTCTTAAGATGCTCTTACTTAAGTAAACTGGCAAAGAATATCATTCAAGAGTTTTAATGATAGAGTGCACTCACTGAGTTAGGGCAGTATCTTTTCATGAGTTCATTGATGGCGATGTCATTCTTATGTAGTTTAGGGCCTGTGTGGTACCATCCAACTATTCTTTCTCTGGCTGGAAAGGAAAAAAAATTAAGTGGGTTTGAATTGTTAAAGATCTATGTAATTCCCTCAGAAAGGGTAAGAACTCCAGTTATTATGCTCTCTAGCCTTTTCAGAATTTAAGACATCTATTTTAAATGTTGACTTATAAAATGTAAAACTCAAAAGAATTTTCAGAAAATAAGCAGCAAGGGGAATCCAGACATCCACATCTCAGACTAGTTTAGGAGACCAGTCAACAATGAAAGCAACCAGAAAATAATTCTAAGGCAACATATAAATATGGGTTCATGTCACATAGACTGCAATTGTAAGTGTTACAGGAATAAACATTTTCAAAGCAATGTGGTTGCTGTAATGAAATAAAATGAAAATAATACACATGAAGAGATATACTTATCCTGGCGGCACTAAAGCTCTAGGGGCAGGCGGATTTTATCTGATAGTTCTTGGGATTTCTGCTGCAGAGGGCTACCTCTCTCCCCTAAAACTTGGGTGGTCTTAACTTGCTTTTCTAGTTTCTTATTTATTCTTCCTCATTCTTCTACAAACACTAGTCTTACTGAAGTCTAGCTAAGGAAAAGGCCCTTGACATTAACCAAAGAAAAGGGAATACTTAAAAAAGAAAAAACGTTGTACACACACTTAAAGATAATGTAAATCAATGCCACTAGATCTTACACACACACACACGACATACCATTGACCTTCTTAAACATTCCATACATGTTTTCCAAATAATCATGGTCTAAAAACCAGACGGAATCATCTTTGTCATCTTCATCAAAAGGGACTAAACAGGAAAAAAAAAAAGCAATATTTATTTTAGGTAGAATTCTAGAGCACAGGTCATAATCAGAGACCCCTAGGCCAGATATGATCCACGTAGGTGGGTTTGTCCAACACAGTATTGAAATTATTTTTGAATTGTTCGCATTAACAACTAGGAAATTTCACATAAAAATCCAGACTTCTGGCTTCTCTTGAAAAATCAGACCTGCTGACAACTGGCTAGAGCCAGGGAGAGGCTGAACCCTTTCAAACGGACAATGTTAAAAGCCCCATCACTTCCTAATATTTTCCATTTGGCAACTAACACTATCTGGTCCTTTTAGACACTGGAGTTAGTTACCCTTAGTCCAGGGGCCATGCCAACAATTTTTTTGTTTTTTTTGCTTTAATCATAACATACACTGAAATGTTCTTATAAAGATTCATGAAACAGAATAAAAGGGTAATGTCTCTATCTCTTCTTTGCTAACCCATAACCGCGGTTAATAGTAGTGCATAGGTTTACAAACGACAACAATTACCTATTTTTACACATACAGTTTTCCTAGACCACAGCTGCCATTTGTCTACATACTGTCTATAGTTGCTTTCCTGCTACAATAGCAGAGCTGGGCAGTTGCAATGGAGACTGTATGGCCTGCAAGTTTAAAATACTTACTACCCACTTTAGTGTGTAGCCTTTAGCCTCTCTTTTCATACCACAGCAATTCTTAAATTACAATTCTGGTTTGCAGTAAAAAATGGAAAACACAAAATATCGCTTTTAATTTTAAAGTTAATTGACATTTTAACCATGCTCAGAAAATGTAAAATTTGTCTTTTACCTGCAAAACTGTTAGATACATCCAGTACTTTCTTTTGCCATGACCCCAAAAGCACACCAACAACACGCTTCTGGTTTCCAACCTTGCCTATTCTGAATGAGAAAGGAGAAGGTCAGTCTAATAGGTACACAGAGGATGTGCCAACAAGTAGATACTCAACAGGAAATATTCACGTACAGATACAACTGAGTGAGTTAACTTGGAAACTAATCCCACTAAACAAATGTAATAGAGTCAGGTTACTCCTTAACATTAATTTCTAATAAATATAATGAGTAATTCATGAACTTTTTACACTGGCAGTTTTTACTCACTGTTAACTGGAAAGTAATATAAGCTTGGAAAAAATCTCAAACTTTATACAAATTTTAAATGGAGAAAATGAAAACTCTCCCTATCTTTAGAGTTTTAAAATGTTATTTGGTTGATGTTTGAAAAACATATTGAAGTTATGTCACTACATTTAATTTTATCTTTTCCTTTGCAGCTTCCCTTTGTCTTTTATTTATTTGTTTTATTCTTTTTTTAAATTCTTTATTGTTTAATGTATTACATAAGTCTCCTTTTTCACCCATTGACCTCTCGCCAGCCGCTCCCACCCCCCTTCCCTTTCTCTTTTAAACTTTTCCCATCTTCTCTCTCCTTGAATCTTTTCAGGGATAAAGATGTTGGAAGTAAAACCAGTTTTATTGTCCAGCTTGATGCTAACTGCTCTCTGGTACACCTACACCATGTCGGCAGGCCCCACTAGATGTTATAAATCTTTGAACCAGCTAGGCAGTGGTTCTCAACCTTCCTATGCCGCGACCCTTTAATACAGTTCCTCATGTTGTGGTGACCCCCAATTTCATTGTTACAAATTGAACATCATTAAAGCACAGTGATTAATCACAAAAACAATATGTAATTATATATGTGTTTTCCGATGGTCTTAGGCGACCCCTGTGAAAGGGTCGTTCGACCCCCAAAGGGGTCGCGACCCACAGGCTGCGAACCGCTGAGCTAGGGGCTCAGAAAGTGATTCTGACCCAGAGGCTTGTGCATGTCATCTGTGGGCGTTCTGAATGGCTTAATTAGAAAGAAGTCAACAGTGAGCTGGTGACTAATCACACCGAGAGTAGAACTGAATGAGAAACATTTTACTTCAGGATTTTTATCTCTCTATCAAACCTCAGTGATTTTGTCCTAAGGAGCTACAAGTGTAGCAAGTGAGACACAGATACAATACAACTCTATATTCAGAGGAAAGACAAAACCCGCTGTGAAATGAACTATGATTTCTCAACAGTTGCTGGTTTCACATTGGTTTAATCGAATCACATGGTTAGGCAAATTTATAAATGCTTACTAACTATGGGGTTTGTATTAAACAAAGTTAAGGATTCTGTATGCCTGGTGCTTCTGATTTTTTTTGGGAAAACTTAGGCGCTGGGTTTGCACACTTCAAAGTTAACTCCCAC
The DNA here is from genome assembly GCF_964212035.1 of Myotis nattereri. Lineage (NCBI taxonomy): Eukaryota > Metazoa > Chordata > Mammalia > Chiroptera > Vespertilionidae > Myotis > Myotis nattereri. Next base: position 14,979,597 of record NC_138090.1, read on the forward strand.
ACGTCCTGGCTTTTCTTTCAGTTTACAAAAATCGATTTGTCTTTTACAAAAGCCTACATTCGTTATCTGACACAGCAGCTAGCAGTGTCCATTTGTACCCTGAACAAGTGTTTGTTGAGTTTACGGAATAGAACTGACCCGGTGACTGCCCCATCAGCACCTCTACTATCTTATGGAAGAAAAATAGCAATTACTGTACAGTGGGAACGCAAGCATATCCTGTTAGGCTGAGCGCCCTACACGGCAAAGGAACTGAACTGGGGACTTAGGAGTTATACAAAGCAAAACGCTGAAGAATGAATGGGCACTTAAAAATCTGACACTACAGCAGTTGCTCCCCCACTGGGTCCCTCTTTACACTTGCTAATTCAAGTAATTATTTTGTAAAACGTACGAACACGTGTAACAGGTCCGGCGGGATGAACAACCTGAAAGCAAGCAAGGGAAGGCGGGAGAAACATCTGGGGATGTTTTCTTATCTAATTCATTAATGCCACAGTCTCCAACTGATCTCATTTTTAAAAGAAAACCTGGATACCTCATCTACGTTTTAAGATATTGTTGAACCAGATTCCAGCTCAGAAACTTTCACAAGTGAAAAACCATAGCTCTTCCAAGGCGCCGAGACCAGAATTCCGGTGACAGCCTTCAAAGGCACAGAAGCTAGAATCAGAAGGGCTTTCCTACGAGACGGGGCGGGGAGATGAGGTGACAGATGGGCACGAGGCTTTGGGGGACCAGGGCCAATTGAAGGTTGTTGCTCCCATAGTCTAGCAGCCTACGGACCAGGATAGAGGAAATGGGCAGCCCAATCCCCGGAGTGCCGGCCGGCGCAGGGGGACAATGCCGGGTGACGTGGGCTTCCTGAACCGAGGTGAGCCTGGGTCCCTCGGCGAGACCGGGCCGCCCTCCGCTCATCAGCGCTCCTGCGGCCGCTTCGCCTTTCCCAGAGCGTCCGTGACTCAGCAGTGGAGGAGCCGCCGGCCCCGCGCAGCCGCCCCGCGCCGCCCGCTCACCGGTTAAAATGATCCACCACACTGAGCAGCACCAGGGGATGGACCACCACCTTCTGCACCGCCAGCTCCGGCATCGCGACACACCCCGCCCGCCAGGTTCCGCTCTCTGCGACCCGCAAACACAGGCAGCCACAGCGGCGGGCACACTCGCGGATCCTCCAGGCCCAGCTCCTCCTCTTCCGGCCCGGCAGGCGCCGCGCGGCCGCCGACTTCCGCTCCCAGAGTGCCCCGCGCGCGTCGCTCCCGGGATGACGCTCCCGCCGCCACCCGGCGGAGGGGTCGTGACGGAGAAAGGCGGGACCTGGCCTGGGTGAACAGCTACGAGTTTCCCTTGAAAATTAAAAGGACAAGGAAGACTGATAAAGGTTGACTCCCCGGTATTTGTCCTGCACCGTTCCCTGCAGTGATTTTCCGCCTCAGTTCCCCCTCAGCCCCTTCCCACTCCCCCACTCCCCCGTCTGAATACTAGAAAAAAGTACTAAGAAAAAATATAAATAGTAATAACTAATATTTCCACCATCCAGAAAATGTTCACTTTTGCTTCAAGTCACAATCCTCCAGAATTTCTTAGAAGAACTAACTTCAAATCTCTAGCATTAAGGCGCGCCCTTAATGGTAAATTTGGTAATTTATTTCATCCTCATTTTATTGTCGGGGAATAATTCCCTTACTCCCTACTAGGGACACTTTGCAGATAATATGTGTTTATATTTCCCACTTGTCCTTATATTACCATTTAACTAGGGCTAACGAACGCAATTGGTGCCTGCAGCGACAGCATTCAGGCTCGTTTTCAAGCAAAAACTTAGAAAAGTGCTGAAGAAAAGATGAAAGGAAATAAGGAAGTAAAGTTTTGGTATTTAGCTAGGAAAGAGAAAAAAGAAGACTAAATGGGGCCATGTAGGAGACAAGGACTTAGGCTTATTTGCAGAAAGAGCCAAATTACTTAAAATCCATGCAAGTTTATATTTCCGTCTAATTTTATTTTATTATTATTTTTTTAAAAAAAATATTGTTGAAAGTATTATATATGTGCCCCCCCCCGCCCCCCAATTATTCCTTCTTGGCCCTCTCCGCCCCCCAGGCCTTCACCACCCTATGACGGTGTCCATGGCTTATGCATATACGCATGCAAGTTCTTGGGTTAATCTCTTTTAAGTTGCTGTTTCTCTAAACAAAAACAATACTTAAGCAACATGAATTGTTTACTACTTGTTTATCCCGTCGTCAAACGCCTTTGATCTTTCGGATATTCAGAGGATTTCACCTCACTGAAGACCGGGAGGCGTCTGCTCTTAGCCTGCTTCCATGTAATCGGGGAGCTTTTGATATTCTTTCTGGGTCTTGCCCGTCGCTTTTAGAACATATACTCTTCCTACTTTTGGGAACACTACTTTGGCTTTTTCTCTTTCCTTTTAATATATATATATTTTTTATTTGGGTATCCGTTGGTTGCTACTACTTCTTTTGAAAAAATCTATTGTTGAAAGTATTACATGTCCCCTTTTTTTCTCCCATTGACCCCTTAGAGCTGCCCCCCCCCCCCATTTAAGATAACTTTTAGATGAAGAAAATCTAAGCCAGTCTCATTGTGTCATGTGTTAAAGCATGCTTGCTGGTGTTTAGCACCTGATTAAAAGTAGACATTCTTGTTTAATCTCTTATGTGATGTTATTCCTCACAGGGTAGGCATGCAAATATGTATTAAAGAAAAAGCTTGCAAGGATATTCCCCCCATAATTTTGTAGTTAAAGATTTAATAGTTATCAGAAGATCAAAGATTGATTTTGACTTCTCTTCTGTGTCAAGTAAGGATTAGGAATTTGAGTTTCAAAGAAGCATTTTCTTTTTTTTTAGTTAAAAATATGTAGAATTTAATAAAGAAGATGAGTTGAAATCATAAGGAATGTATTTTCCATGTTGCCCTATTTTATTTTTTTTAATGGAAATGAAATCATACTTGGTATTGTAGCCACTACTGCGGGCTTAGTTCATTCAGAGGAATGCAGTAGGAGATATAAGAAACCCCTTCCTTTTGTTCATTGAATTCTGGACTTAATTTTAAAAGACCTGATGAGAGTTTAAGATATTTTCCTTTGATTATATATTTTTTTAATGTTAACCCCCCCCGATTTATTTAGCTGTAATTGACATATAATATTGTGTATGTTTAAGGTATACAAGATGATGACTTGATACACGTATATATGGTGAAATGATTACCATAATAAGATTAGTTAACACCTCCATCATCTAACATAATTACCTTTTTTTAAAAAAAAAAACTTTAGTTACCATATTGTACATTAGATTCCCATCTTATGAATGGAATTTTGTACTCTTTGACCAACATCTCCCCATTTCCCCCAACCCCAGCCTCTGGCAACCACTATTCTCTATTTTTGTGAGTTTGGTTTTATTTAGATTCCACATACAGGGGTAGGCAAATATAGGTTTACAATTGTGAGCATGCAAAAGTTTATTTTAATATTATTATTTATTAGTTATTGTATTACTAGAGGCCCAGTGCATGAAATTCCTGCACTGTAGGTGGGAGTTTCCCTCAGCCCGACCTGTGCCCTCTCACAGTCCAGGACCCCCTGCTCCTTACCGCCTGCCTGCTAGCTGCTCCTTAGTGCTGCCTTGGAGGTGGGAGAGGCTCCTGCCACCGCCGCTGCGCTCGCCAGCTGTGAGCCCGGCTTCTGGCTGACTGGCGCTCCCCGTGTATGAGCGCACTGACCACCAGGAGGCAGCTCCTGAGTTGAGCGTTGGCCCCCTGGTGGTCAGTGCGCATCATAGTGACCGGTCGTTCCACTGTTCAGTCGATTTGCATATTAGGGTTTTGTTATACAGACAGTCCTCAGGTTATGTAGGACTCAATGTATGTCATTTTGTGGTTACATCACCATCTCCCATTTATTTATTAAAAAAAAAAAAAGTTCCGCCATTTCGACGTACGTACATATGTGCTTTATGTTTTTTATTTATTTACCACAAGTAAAGGTCAGGAATTGTTATCTTTCTTTTAAATTTTTTTTTTTACTGTTTCACTTCATTACTACTGCATATGTGCTCCATGTGAGTGACGTAGGTGCTTATGTAGGTGGGTTTTGACTTACGGTGAAAATCGCGTTACTTGCGCCGTAGGAACGGATGTCTGACGTAACCCGAGGACCTACAGTATAGGATTTTCCATATGAACAACTGGAAACCTACTTTTGCCCACCCCTGTGTAAGCAAGATCCTAAAGTATATTTTTCTGTCTCACTTATTTCACTTAGTGTAATGCCCTCAAGATCTCTATCAATGTTGTCACAAATGGCAGGATTTTCTTTTTATAGCTGAGTGATATTTCACATTTCCTATCTATTCATCCATTGACAGTCACTTTGGTTGTTGGCCATTACTAACAATGAATGCTACAATGAACATGGGGTGCCTAGTTACCCAGAAGAGTGATTGCTGGATCACATGGTACTTTTTTTTTGTTTTTTTGAGGAATCTTTACACTCTTTTCCTTAGTTGCAGTGCCAATTTACATTTCCACCAACAGTGCACAAGCTTCCCTTTTCTCCACATCCTTCCAACACTTGTTATCTTCTGTCTTTTTGATACTAGTCATTCTACCATGTGTGAGGTGATAATCTCATTGTGATTTTGATTTGCACTTCCCTGATTATTAGCATTTTGTCATGTACCTTTTGGCCATTTGTATGTCTTTGGATAAATGTCTATTAGGTCTGCTGCCCATTTTTAAATCAGGTATCCTATATAATAAAGAGCTAATATGCAAATGGTCCTCACGTCCTCACGCTGTCACGCTGTAATGGCTCAGACACTCGACACTGGGGAGAGAGGAATGGGGACCAGCCAGGCACAAATGAGCTCACGAGAGAGAAATGGGGACCAGCCAGGCAGAAATGAGCTCGCGAGAGAGAAATGGGGATCAGCCAGGCTGCGGCCCGGGAGAGGGACAAGCCGCCCGCCCCGCAGTCCTGGGCACCAGTGCCTGCAGCTGCGGCCTGGGAGAGGGACAAGCTGCCCTCCCCGTGGTTCCAGGCGCCTGTGGCTGCGGCTCGGGCAAAGCCACCCACCCACAGTCTCCTGCAGCTGTGGCCGGCCTGGGTGAAGCTGGCCCGTGTCCTGGGTGCCTGCAGCCAGCCAGAGGGAGGGAAGCCCAGGTCCTGGATGCCTACAACTGTCCGGAGGAGGGAATCCTGGGTCCTGGGTGGGAGGCGAGGCAGAGGCGGGTAGGGGCGACCAGGCCAGCAGGGGAGCAGTTAGTGGCAATCAGGCCAGTAGGGAGCAGTTAGGAGTGATCAGGCAGGCAGAGGTGGTTAGGGGCGATCAGGTAGACAGGCAGAAGGGTTAGGGGCGATCAGGCAGGCAAGCAAGGTCCGCCTAAGACCATCCTGCATATCAGATATTTACATTACGATTCATAACAGTAGCAAAATTTATGAAGTAGCAACAAAAATGATTTTATGGTTGGGGGGTCACAACATGAGGAACTGTATTTAAAGGGCCAGAAGGTTGAGAACCACTGCTGTAGAAGCTTACTAGTTTTGTGTAATTACACTTGTTTATTTTTGCTTTTGTTGCCTACATTTTTGGTGTCATATCAAAAAAATTGTTGCCAAGACCAGTGTTAAGGAGCTATTTCCCCTCTGTTTTCTTCTAGGAATTTTACAATTTCACGTTTTACTTTAAAGTCTTTAATTCATTTCACGTTCATTTTTGTGTGTTGTAAGATAAGGATCCAATTTCATTTGTTTACATGTGAGCATCCAGTTTTCCCAACATCATTTATTGAAGATACTATTTTTGGTTCCCTTATCAACTATTAGTTGACCGTATATGTGTAGGGTTATTTCTGGTCTCTGTATTCTGTTTCATTGGTTTGTGTGTCTGTTTTTATGCCAGTACCATATTGTTTTTAAAATACATATTTTTGTATTGCTTTTTAGAGAGGGAGGAAGGGAGAGGGAGAGAGAGAAACATCGATGTGAGAATTGGCTACCTCCTACATTCCCCTTGTAAGGTCGCTGAAACCTCCCTTCCCCCTTAACCAACTTTTCCAGTAAGCTCTGGTTAATGTAAGATTAAAGAGAAAACTTCCCCCTCCTGTGTCTCAACTGACCTTTCCCGTAAAGCTCTGGTGCCCTGGTCTGGTCATGGCATAGCTATCCTATCTCTTCCTGGGATCGGTCTGTGCATACCAGACCACCCTGACCCCTTAGGAAATGAGTCAACTAATAACAAAGGCCTGTCCCTGTAAGAGATGAGTTATGAGTTAACTGTTAACCCCGTTCCCTGTTTCCCAGGCCACCTGCGTGTGGTTTTTGCCTTTATAAACTCATGTTCTGCAATTGCTCAGGGCTCCAGTCAGCCAGCACTTCCCTTGTGTTGTTGCCTGCCTGCCTGAGAGCCCCTGCGCTGCGCTTGTAATAAAGAACCTCTTGCTTTTGCATCAAGTTTCGGTCTCTGCGTTTGACTTGGGGTCGTCGCCTCCTCCGTCGGACTCTCCGGGGGTCTTAGGACCTTACACCCTACTGGGGATGGAGCCTGCAACCCAGGCATGTGTCCTGATCGGGAATCGAACCAGCAACCTTTCGGTGCATGATTGATGCCCAACCAACTGAGCCACACTGGCCAGGGCAATACCATCTGTTTTGATCACTATAGCTTTGTAATAAAGTTTGAAATCAGGAAGTATGATGCTGTCAACTTTGATGATCTTGCTTAAATTTGCTTTGGCTATTTGGGGGTCTTTGTGGTTCATACAAATGTTAGTATTATTTTTTCTATTTCTGTGGAAATTGTCATTGAAATGTTGGTATTGAAGCTATAGATGGCTTTGAGTGGTATGAGCATTTTAACAATATTTTTCCTATTCATGGATGTGGGATATCTTTTCGTTTATTTGTGTCTTCTTCAGTTTCTTCCATCCTTTAATTTTCAGTATAAGGTCTTTCAACTCCTTGGCTAAATTTATTTCTAAGTATTTTTTTTTATGCTATTGTAAGTGGAATTGTATTCTTTGTTTCTTTTTCAGATATTTCCTTTTACTCATGTGACTGCCGAGGCTACCTGTAGGTGTGTGCAGCCACACAATTCTTGATTGCTAGTAGGGGAACCATACTCCAGCTCAAACATGAGGGGAATTTATTATCTTATGTAACAGACAAGTTCAAGGGCTCTGCTGGTTTCAGGGTCTCCAATGGTGTTTTTCTGTCTACCTTTAAGCATCCTGTGTTCTGGCTCCATCTTCAGATAAATTTCCTACCAGTGACAGGGAAACGTGTTGATGGCCACAGTCAGTCTTAGGTTTAAATCTTTAAAGGAAGGGAGACCTTGAACTCCAAATCTTAATTTATGAAATTTGATTGGCCTTTGTAGGTCTGGATTCCATCCCAGAACTAACTGCTGTGCCCAGGGGAAGGGAGTTTCCTAAATGTCCAGTTTGGGATCAGTTTGGGGTTGGGGCAGTTGTGATAGATCAACTCATTAGAATCACATGGAGTGGGGAAGGAAAAAGACGATGTTGTAAACCAGAAGGGAGGATTGAATGCTGGGCAGGCAAAAACAAGTCTATCCTGTGATAGAGCTTAGCACAGGTTTTGGAACAAAGTAAAAACTAAATAGTGTTAGACATGATTATTATTAGAGTGTAGGGTCATCATCATTATTATATTTTAGGATGTATTATAAGAATTTTGTATTTTTACTACCTGGTGTTTCTATTTTAAATAACCTAGTATGTAAGAATTGAATTTCATCTTTTGTGTTTACTGAGTATTTTTTTAATCTTTATCTTTTGCCTCAAGTTTTTAGTTTATGAAAATGTGTTTTTTAAAATTCTTTTTTCTAAATGCATTTCTGATCATTTTGATTTTTCAAATGACTGTTTCAGACTTGATTAGTTTAAAAGCGGTTTTCCTTGTCTTAGGCTTTACACAAGTGATTGCTCCATGTGTCGGCCCTGGATACCTGCATGGTTGTTATTTCTCTTGTTATTGTCATATTTCATTTAACTGCAAATTAAAAAGAACTAAAAAAAAATTACAGCAATTTCTAGTTTATATCCAGGAAATAGAACTCTCCACAGGAACCTTTGCATGGTACAAATATGTTAGAAAACCATTTTCCATTGTGCTTTGAAAGCTTGTAAGGAGGCCACAGTGGAGCACAGTTCACTTCTCTTGGATGAAGCCCAGAGAGACTGTGGTGTGCAGCCTGCAGGATATCTCCCATCTGAAGAATTAATTTTCTTTCAGGATCAGTGTTAGGGGCTGTTGCGATTAAAACAAGACACTTTAAGATTGGTACAGGAACACTTACAACAGTTGACTATAAAAGAAAACCCAGGAGGCCAGATTCAGCCCCGGGAGCTACTTTTGTTTGAGCCTCAGACCTTTATTTTGAATTTACCTCTTCCTTCAATTACACAGGCTTTCAGCTTTAATAAAAAGAATTCATTAAATTAATATAATAAACAACTATTCTCATCTCTTTAATGTTCTAAAATGTCTTGAAGGCCACTTTGCACTTACGTCTTTTGTTTCCATTCTGATTCTTTTCAGAGCCACTCTTAATGGTTGTGTAAAATGAAACATTTTTTTCTTCTTCTTAGTTTTACCTGACTTTTAGATGTAGATTGATAAATGTACCATCAAAACTAGTATAAGGTTTGGAGACAGATGAAGCTTTTCATCTTTTTAAGTAGAGGTATTTTTCCTTTTCTTATTTTCTTCAAGACAGTAAATCAAAGATGTATTTACTTTGAATTTGAAAACAGGCAATAATATTAGATAACTGCTGTTGGAAAAAAAAAATTAACCATATCCTAATATCAAGTGTAGCAACTCATTTTAGTTTTTATGTTCCTTCCAGTTTTGGGCACATACACACATCTCTAGTTTCCTAGTATTAATGAAACTAGGAAAATTCTTGAGGAGGAATTTAAAGCAAGTTGGATCAATTTGAAGTTGGTATACTTTATGTTTTAAGAATAGAGCAATGTTTGTCAACAGTAAACTGTAATTTTTGCTTTCTGCAAGAACAACATAAGGCAAACATCTTAAAAAAATAAGTACATTGCTCACATAATGTGGGAAATGTTCTTCTTTTTGACATAGAAGTTGGAAGAGAAGTAAGAGTTAATCTGGGTTTGTGGTAATGTTTCATTATCATTGACATTCTCTCAAGTCTTCCAAATATCTTCAGTTCCTTATCTTAGTAGTCATATTCATATGCTGTGCCTAATTTTGACTTTCACCAGTATTATTGCAGGTACCTCTCACCTGCTTCCAGGAGGACCTTCTACATTGCTGTCATTTCCCACTGCCCCTCACAACGTGACTTCCTTAAAATCACTCAAAACTTTTCCAGTGCCTCTGGGATGAAATCTGAACTCTAGGAAACTATCCAAAACTCTTCCCAACTGGTCTTAACCAACCCATCAGAGCCTCATCTCCTACTGGTCTCACCTTCTGCCAAACACACCTGAAACTCTAACATTTCAGTTATTTCCAACCATTTGCTTTTTTCTGTGCTCATCTAGTTCCTGCTCTCTGAATTGCCTTTGACCTCCTTATACACAAGGAGAAATTCTAGATCTTTCTCAAAGACCCCAGAGGGTCATCTCTTCTGCTGGAGTTTTCCTCATCTCCCCCAGGCAGTGTTAGTCCATCCTATAGGTCCCTACAGCACTTTGTGTGTATTTTTTGTACAGTGTTCATCATGCTGGATAGTAATGGTTCATTTGACATGTGTGTCTTCTTATCCTAGGGCCGTGGTCGGCAAACTGCGGCTTGTGAGCCACATGCGGCTCTTTGGCCCCTTGAGTGTGGCTCTTCCTAAGCCTTAGGAGTACCCTAATTAAGTTAATAATAATGTACCTACCTATACAGTTTAAGTTTAAAAAATTTGGCTCTCAAAAGAAATTTCAATCGTTGTACTGTTGATATTTGGCTCCGTTGACTAATGAGTTTGCCGACCAGTGTCCTAGAGTATACGTGAAGGTCAGGACTATAAGTTACTCATTTATTTGGAGCCTGCAAACAAAATCAAACTCACATACAAGAGTTTCATAAAAACTCATGTAGATTCTCTTTGATTAAAAATCTCTCCTAACAGTGTGTATAATTTTATATATACCCATTGTTTCAAAAATAAATGAAATGTGTTGAAATGTAAGTGAAAAAATATATGGGCTATTATTAATGAAGCCATTCAAAACCAAAATGGTATATCCTGAGGTAGCTGTAATTTTTAAAAAGGTACTATGTACAGTTTTAGGTTAGTTTCAGATAACCTCTTCACCTTCATTTCTCTCTTAACACCTTTTATCATAATTTCTGAAGCTCCCCTTTGTAGTTCCAGTTAAAAGTCCTGAGGCAAGCTCTTCAGAACTCTTAACACCTGCTTAGGGCTGAACTGGCAGGGGGATAAATTGAAAAGTTGTGAAGAGTCTTTTCAATAAAGTACTTAGCATTTTAAATAGTAGATGTTTGAAAAAAATAATTGTAATAATAGTATTGGAAATTCTCATACCACCACTTCACACAGGGAGAGAGGAATGTGAAGCTGTTTAGTGGATTCATACTTTGAATTCTCAAAAACCTTCATTTGCAAAGACAGCTTAAACCTTATTTTGATAAAATAAAATTAAACTACTTTCGCTATCTCTTTTAAAATATAAACCCCTTTCCTTCTGACATCAAAGAGAAAGGATTCAAGGCTTTTGAACCTTATTCTAAGATACCAAAAATCCCTAGGATAGAAAATGACAAAATTCCAGGTTAATGACGAAGTTTTTAAAAGGTACATATGTTTTTTAACCCTTAATGATTTTGTATTTTTCCCCCATGAATTTCTGGAGCCTTTTAAGTTTCAGAGACCTGTGGTGGGCTTTTTGAGGTTACATCTTTTAATTTTTTATCTTTTTGTTCTGTAACTGGAGTAAATTGTTTGATTTGTTTTTCCAGCAGAGGGAGACATCTGACCATGAACGTGGTATTACTACTTGCCAAGAGGATTCTGTAGCCCTTTTTATCAATATACATAAAAAACTCAATGTTCAAATTAACTAGTTCAATAAGTAATTTAGCTCATTGATTTTTGGGCATATCCTAAGTGCCATTACAAGCTACGGATATTTTAAATGCCATTACCTAATAGAAGGAATGTTTTAAGCACCTTTTATTGATTTTATTACTGCTTTATTTTGCTGTCTTGGTTTAAAATCATTTTAACCACTCCGTAATCAAGAAGAAATATATCGTTGGTGAAATACAGTCAATTTCCTAAAAACCTTTGACATCGTTAAATAAGGAATTACAGTTGTTAAATCATGTCAGACAATAACGGAGGGACAGAAGAGATATAAAATTTTGAGCAGTGGGCCAGCATACCAGTAAGCCATACTGACCTCTAACATTCAGATTCTGCATGTGACAGTCACACGTCAGGTTTGCTATGATTTTTACATCAGCAAGAAAGATTTAAAATCTTGGGTAGCAAGGAAGGTGGAAGAATGATAACACAGTATGATCCAAGGGCAATTACAGTGCTTTTTAATGACCTCTTGTGACTTTGGTTTAAATTATTCTCTAAGCAATTTAAAAACTTCATTTGCTTTTCTTGCTACATTATAGTATATTCTGCATAAGAGGGTGCCAGAGTGTTCGCAGGTTGTTGTTTTTTTTTACCACTTCCTTTTGCTCATTTGATTTTATATTAGCCATATTACTGAGGCAGCTGCTCAGCTGATAGACAAGGAGTATGGCCCATATACTGCTAATCAAAGAGGTGAAAAAGTGGGTAGTGAGTTCTGAAGCTGGATACAAGCCTGCTAATGAGTTGATTGCATTGACATTTGATGTACTTTAACTGTAGAGTGGCAAATATCAATACCTGTATATGATTTGGCAGATGGTTGTTGAACTGTGATTAGAAGTTTAGAATGATTCCTGGTAAAAGACCACCTGGCAGTAGACCAAGAACAGAGACTGAGTTTTCCCCATTAAATGAAATAGGTCCAGAAAGTCAAGTGTTTTGATCATGAATAGAATCTTTCCTTTTCTTTTAGCAAATGTTAGCTTCAGAGGAAATAGATAATTATGCATAGGCCTATTAAGTGATCTTAGATAAAGCTCTTTTCATTCCTAGAAATGAGTTTATATCTACAGTTGTGGCAATTATTCATCAGTGAGAAAAGAAAACTAGTTAAATGCTGATAGATGTCTTTTCAAATAAGTCGGGAATGCTGGAAGCATTTTTGTACAATTAATATATTAATTTGAGGCTGAAAAGCATTCAGTAGTAACATTGATTATATTATTTTGTAAATTATGTAAAGTTATAATATGAAATTACGCTATATTGAGTATCTGTTATATACAATACACTCTTGCAGGTGTTTAAAATATAAAGAACACTAACATGATGTCTACCTTTCCCTCAGTGAGGGAAGGGTAGTAGATGGACACGTGCAATACATGTTTCATGGAAGGGTTGGAATAAAGGTCAGTAGCTGTGGCAGCATAGAGAGGAGTAATGGGTTCTTTTGTGGGAAGAGGAGGTGCCGTGGAAGGCCTTATGGAGGTGTCACTTAAAATAGACTTTGAACAGCTGGAGTTGAGCATTCAGAAGTAGAGGGACTAACAATACAGAACAAAAGCTTTTTGTTATTTACATAGGCTTTAATTTTTAGAGAAGTTTTAGGTTCACAGCAAAATTAAGCGGGAAGTACAGAGTGTTCCCATATGCCCCTGATCCCACACGTGCACAGCCTCCCCACTATCAACATCCTGCATCAGAGTGGTACATTTGTTACAGTTGATGAACTTAACATTGACATGCCATTATCACCCAAAGTCCACAGTTTACATTAGTGCTTACTTAGTGTTATATAGTCTATGGGTTTTGACATACGTATAACATATATCCACCGTTGTAGTATCAAATAGAATAACTTAACTGCATTAAAAATTCTCTGTGTTCTGCTGCTTCATTCCTCTATTCCTCTCAACCCCTGGCAATCACTGATCTTTTTACTGTCTCTATAATATAAAAGCTTTTGAAAATTTTAAAATGTTTAATATACATTATGTGTATGTGATGTCTAAAGAACAATGAAATAAATAAAATGTATTCACTTCTCAACTGAGATACAGAATATTACCAATATTACTGTAGCCCTAGTGTGTTCCTCCCTAACTGCTCCTTTCCACCCTACCAATACTTGCAGTTTTTTAATATTCTTATACCTAGTTGGAAAGCACACAAAAACCTGAATCTCTTAAGACCAACAACCCCCTTATTTTTATCTTCGGTTAGATCCATGCTAGATGAAGTGAAGGAATGGGTTGATGTTTGTCTAGTGAATTCAAATTATGTGGAAAGCTTTTTTGTGTATGTGTGTGTGTGAAGAGGAAGTTATATTTTTGGCTAAATGACCGTCAATATAATATGAAATAGGAAATAGTCTGATTTATTCAAATTATAGCTGCTTTTTCACTTTGAATTTTATAGGCCTTACTTTTCTTGCCCAATATATGCATAATGAATGACTAAATGAATTCCAGTGCATTATAGGAGTTATGTATTTGGCTGTGGAGACTCATACAGATTTTTCATGCATGTAGACTTCCATATCAACATGGAATACTTATCTTTAAATTTAACAGCAAATATTTTCAGAATTTTTTTCTAAATTTGGCTGATGGCCATGCTTTTTCCCCCCCATTTTCATATTCTGGTTCCATTTGACTTAGAGGCGAGTTAATTTTATATTCAAGACCATGGTATGTTGAAAAGTGGAACTCTGTAGGATATAAGCAATGTTCCACTTCCACTCCCTGTCAGTCCCACTCTTTCGGCTAGTTCTTTGCCTGCATCTGGATGAAATCTTAGATGCATCCCCTTAGCTTTTCCAGACACTTTTGGATTAAAGAAATATACTCTGGTTACTTCTAGTAATAAAAACAGTCTAATTTCAGAAATTAAAATTACTAACCCAAACTTTATTAAAGTTCAAGTCACTCTTCTTGTTCAGCTTGGTATTGTTTCAGGTTGAGAAATCCATAGTAGGAGTAGGGAAGAGTTGACTTCTTTATTTCCGTTTCTGCTGCTTCTCTTCCCCATCCTTCCCACACCAGGGTAGAGGCTGGGAGAAGTAAGGAGGAGGGACAAAGGGCAGGAAGTCTTCCTTGGCAGTCCTGATGTGCTTGCTGTTGGTGTTCTCTGGATTGGCAGATGCTTAGCTCTGACTCTTGAGACGCACTCTCCTGGGCTCCCAGTCTGGGACTGGCAGATTACAGGCCACATGCCTCTCCTCTGGCTGCATTCCAGGGTCCATCTCCAGTGTATTTTTACTGAGGTACGCTGACCCCTTTGGATTGGAATCTCTTTTAAAATGACCCCCGACTATACCTCTCTTTTACATAAGGGCCAATCGTACAATTGCCGTGGGGATTGAATGAAATAATATACATAAAGCAGTCTTCTCAGCACGTATTTGTGGAATAAGTTAGTGAGTGCTTTCTTTACTGGGTGCCTTTTCGGTGGGACACGGTGTAAGCCCCTTTAAATCTTATGTACCAATCCTATGAATAGGTTTAAAGGGACTCCCATATGTTAGGTTATTTTCAAGGTCACAAAGCTAAAAATTGGCTGAACTTGGATTTGCACCAGCTCTGTGTTTTGTTTTGTTTTTGTGTTTGTTTAACACTGGAGTCTCTGGTCCTTTGGACTGTGGTCCACTGCCTTCTGAAGCAGCCTGGATTGAGTCTTATTGTTCTAAAGCCCAGGAAATCTGGTTACGACCCATGGATCACAGTGCCATTCTATCTTGTCAGTCTCTTAAATGTCAAGTGTGTTATCAAACTACAGGGATGCTCTCTTGGATACTTTCACTTGACCACAGCTATGTGACATTTGGATACATCTGACTTCCTCGGCATGAGTCCTTTATCTGTCCTGGGCCAGATTTCTCCCGATGAATTCAAGCAGAGATTTAAGGAAATTCATCCTGATAATCCACACAGAACCTGGGTTTTTCTTCCATGGGAACACCTCAGTATTCCACAGGAGTTCTGGGCTTCATGGAATAATTTCTGGGAGTATAGAGATGGCAATGGAGAGGTAACTACACATCTGTCCCACCTCCAGTGGTGCAAGAATTGGTAAACAAGTCTGAGTTACTACAGCGCTGCTATGCCGACTTCCGCAGATGACTCTCAGGGAAACCAGTGCAGTTTGGAAATCTCAACAGAGAGGCCTGGAAGAATAGGGATTCTTGTTCATTCTAATTCACTTGGGACGATGGGTTGAGAAAATCTACTTTGGAAAGAATTGGCAAGAGTTAGACTAGGGTAAAGCAAACCATAGAAAGGAAACGAAACCACTGGAACATTAGTTCTAATTTGTTTCAGTCATTTAATGAAATCCTAATGATAAAGTTAGGTCCTGGATATGCACTACCATGAAATGTGCACTTAATCAGAATGTCCTAAAAAACCTTCATTAAAATTAGCTATTGTCTAGTCCCTTTAACTTTATGTCTACCAAGCTGCAACCTGCTGCAAGTAGGTAATATAAAAGTCCAATTGCTGCCGAAACCGGTTTGGCTCAGTGGATAGAGCGTCGGCTTGCGGACTGAAAGGTCCCAGGTTTGATTCCGGTCAAGGGCATGTACCTGGGTTGCAGGCACATCCCCAGTAGGAGATGTGCAGGAGGCAGCTGATCGATGTTTCTCTCTCATCGATGTTTCTAACTCTCTATCTCTCTCCCTTCCTCTCTGTAAAAAATCAATAAAATATATTAAAAAAAAAAGTCCAATTGTTATTTGCTCTTACTGTGTGGGGTAAAGTGGAGTCGAACCCAAGATTGTAAACTGGCAAGTTTCTGGTGTACAGAGAGTTATTCAGACAATTTATGTGGATTAATAACCCTTCTCTATTTTGCTGTGAGATCTGGTCAGAAGAAAATGCATTCCAAGTTCTTATTTTGTGGACTGTAATATGTGAGTTCTTATAAGAAGAATACTGACTCTAGCTAGTCCTGTTTTTTGGCTCTTGGGAGAACTCAGCAGTAATCAGGAAAAGACCTATCTTGCTTTTTGTGCCTTGGCTTCCTCTGCAAGAAACTACAAATAATAAAACCTGCCCTCTAAGATTTTATAAATCTGTTGTATTGAAGTATTTTGAACTCCTTGGAGAAAAAGGCTACTTGGTGAGGTAGCTTTGTTATTCCCTTTACCTTCAATTATATTCTGAAATCTGATTTCAGAATTGAGGATCCCAGGACCTATGATTGACCTGGCAGCTGATCGATCCGGTGGAATTTAGAGTTCTCTTTCTCTACACTGAACCAAAATTTGCGTTGGCTAAAAGAAGTAAAGCATACAATTATGGTCAGAAATGTAATAATAAAGCTTCTGTAGCAACCTTCTTTCCACCACATATCTTTCTGGTATTTATCTGAATATCCAGATTATAAAAACTAGAGCAATTGTAATTTCAGTAGCACCAGGAACTCTGTGAGTATATGAAGCCATTTAAACTATGATCTGTTTTTTATTTTTTCCAATGTGCATGTCTGAAAGGTTTTCTTTCTTTTTGTTTCAAAAATTAAAAAAAGGAGACAAACAGTTAAAGGTAGGGAAGTTCTATGTGTGCTGCTTTTTCTACACCTCGAGGACTAGCAAAATCTTTAATATGAGACTTTATTTGTACAAAGCAAAACTTCAAAACCACTCAAAAGCTTTTCTTATTAACTGCTGTCAGTCCTGTGATTTACAGAGGCAATAAAGAACTAGAGGGGGCACATTTATCATGGAGTTCAGCACACCAGGAGCCATTTTCTCCAGCGGTAAAGGCAAGTGATAAAACAAATTCTTTTGTTCTATAACCAAGACACATTCTCTGTTCCCTGTCCTCTAAACTTGGGCACACCAGGTTTCTCTGGTGGCAACTTGGCACCACCTCATCCACACTTAATGATAAATTGTTAACGTGAAAACATTGATGGCACACCTGGAACACCTGGCTGTGAACAGTGCTGTGTGTTTATCTTCAACACACAATAGTTAGCCGCCAACATATTTATAGTATTAATTCAGTTTACTCTGAACAATACTATATGTTGTGTGCTTTCTTTTGTTTCAGAGAAGGTAGGAGGGAATGTTAAATAATGTAGAGTTTGCTTGTTTAATAAAGAGCATAAAAATTTGGATTTTGAATCACAGTTTTCTTGTATCAAAGAATGCCTCATCTGAATTTTGATGCTGAGAAGCTAAACCACTTCCAGTACATGTTTTTTCAATTCACTTTGTATTTGATTTTGTGTTTTAGGCAGGCGGGCAGATATGATATGTAGAGACACTTTTACATATGTCTCTGAGTATTGATTATACATTTGGGGGTTTTTGAAAGGAATTTGTCAGGCTTTGAGCTAAGCAGGATATAAAGGCTACAACAGTTTTTTCTGTTGGGGAGACTTAAAAAATGGAACATTTTGGAATATTCTATAATCAAGTAAACTATTATCCAATAGTATTTATTAAAGCACTCACCTATGCATGACAATGTGTTGGGCATAAAGATTACTGGGACTCAGTAATGACTTGGAATCAGAGAGAGTGGTAGTGTTTATACGTATGGAAAAATGAACACAAATGTTAAATTGTGAATGTTATTCTTAATGGAGCAAGTTATGTAGTTAATTTAGTCTGTGAAAGACAAGGACACTCAAGTAAAATCTCTTGGCATTTCCCAATTATACAATCATTAACTATGCTCCTTATTGGTGTGTTAATGAAAAATAATATGTTCAAAAGACAGTAAGGCAGAGGCCATGAAAAATCCAGGAAAAACATCCAGGTGAGGTACTTTTGTGACTTTTTGACCATTCTTACAAACTCTTAGCTGCAAAGGTATTTGGAATGTTATGTGGGAGTTTCATTATCCATCCGTTCTTTGTAATGTGTAATTTAGTGGCTAAAGTTACTTTCTTGCTTCTGTCACTATCAGTTTGTTTTTTCAGGAAGAGGAAATAAGTCCTTCTGTCAGTAATTTGGCAGAAGTGTTCAAAAGCACATTATCCCTGTTGGGGAGAAAGCAAACCCAACCCTGGTATGTGAGAACCTAGCAGTTTCATAGAAGGAGATGAGCCCAACAAGAAGCTTGCAGTGAGAGATGGTCTTTTATTTCTGAGAGACACTGATCATTAGACCATTAGACATTCCTGAATCCACCTAACATTTTCTTGGAGCCAAGTTACCCACCCCCCCTCAACCCCACACTCCACAAACAAATTCATTGGTCTAGAACAGTGATTTTCAACTTGTTAAAAATCTCATGACACACACAAACTAATTACTAAAGTTCTGTGGCACACCAAAAAATATATTTTTTGCTGATCTGACAAAAAATAGGTGTAATTTTGATTTATTCCCACCAACGGCTATTGTTGTGTTGGCTATTGTCATTTTTAATTTGACATTCTAAAGAAAAAAGAGGTCAGTGCCCCTGATTATTTCAACCCAAAATGGTTGAAAATTGCTAGTCTAGAGGATATGGGATGGAGAAGGAAAAAAAGCAATTATTTTAATAAAGAAGTCACATCTTTTCGGTACTTTCTGTAGTCTGTGGACTTTGGAAGGGACCACATCTGCCTGGAGGATGGTCGGAAATTGAACACGCTGATTCATTGTGTGCTTCTTGTAGTATTTCTTTAACCAAAAGGGGGCAGCTGTTGGGTAGCAGAGAAAGCATAGTTACCAACCTGAGCATATGGAAGCTTTGGATAATTTGGATGTCTGAGCACCATTGCAGAAAGACCTTCATAATTGTTTGCCCTGATTTTAGGCCCTTACTTCACTGTTGGAAGGGAAAACTTTTTACAGAGGCTTACTTTTTTATATGGCTTTGAAGGGAATTGCAGTTTATTTCTGACACTTATTGAATTGTAAAATCTCTAGTCTCTGATATTTAAAGGTGGAAATTTTTAACTTTCTTTAAAAAACAACAACTCTAGGGACTTTTAAGTACTATAGCTTCTCAAATAATCCTAAGGCTTTGAAAAATGAAATACTTCATTTTATGAAGCAGTTTTGGGGTCAGTTTTTCCCCCTAAAATGTATGCTTTTATGTTGGGTAGTTTAAAGACCAGCTGTTAACTGAAACCAACTGTCAACGAAGTTGCATGAAGTTGTGTTTCCTATTAGTGTTGTATCTTTCCTATTAGTCATTTATGAAGGGATACAGGAACATCTAAGAGAACTCTGAACAAAAATTGAAAAAACAGATGTTGAAACTATAACTGGCTTGATGGTTTGCTATTTTTTTTTAAATAAAAAAGGAGCTTAATTATTAGTGGATGATGAAATAAAGCTTGTGTTGCTAACTTATCACAAAATTATTCATAGTAGCTTGCATTTGAAAATTTCAGAGAATTAAAAAAAAATGAGGTTTATGCCTGGAAGCATCATGAAGGAGAAACCATGACATTTTCAATAGTTGGGCATGTATGAGCCTCTAAAGGTGTGTTTATTATGTTGTCTTGGTGAGCAGTGAATTAAAAAAATAACAAGACTGCTCCTTGGGTAGTTGTGACTTATTGGCGGTTATCTTTACAAGAGTTCCATGCTGATTTAAGTAAAGATCTTCAGGGGGAAAAAACACAAACTTTATTTTTCAAATAAATTCAGCTAAGAGCCTACAGGCTTCCATGACACCGCACTGAATTATTATTAATGTGCACTGCTGTGAGAATAATGCTTGTTGCTGTTTAACAGTAACCCCGTCCTCTGGAATTTCAGGGAAGTGGTAGGAAAATGAGAGGCAGATTTAAGTGCTGCTCCTGAATTAAACGTGCTGGTTGATGGGCACAACGTTTTTATCGTCATTTGTGCAAGGGAGTGTAGAAAGAGACCATTACTTGGGGTCAGGTCACATGTGGGACTGGTGCATTTATTTAAGAGGCATTTTTGGCAAGGAGGGGCATTGCTCCTGGGCAGGAAAAGGTTTGTGCAACTTATTGCCTTTACCTTGGATGCCCCATTTCCATCCTTCTTCTGAGGGTTATATGTGGTGTTTCTTGAAAGCAAAGATATGATCTTTTTTTTGGTTGTTATTAATCTTCACTCAAGGATATTTTTTTTCCCCATTGATTTTTAGAGAGAGTGGAAGAGAGGGAGGGGCTAGCTGGGGGAAAGAGAATGACAGAGAGAGAGAGAGAGAGAGAGAGAGAGGCATCAATGTGAGAGGGATGAAACAAATTAATGTGTGTAAAGCACTTCACTTGAGAGTGTGCTTGGACCCCCAAATGTTAGTCATATATAATAACTGTTTTAGTTTCTGAGAAATTATTCAGGTTGTATTTCTGAGAGAAAGGGAAATACAGTGGTTAAGATGGTAGACTCTAGAACAGCCGTGGGCAAACTACGGCCTGCGGGCCGGATCCGGCCCGTTTGAAATGAATAAAACTAAAATGTAATGATGTTTACTTTGAATTTATATTAGTTCACACAAACACTCCATCCATGCTTTTGTTCCGGCCCTCCGGTCCAGTTTAAGAACCCATTGTGGCCCTCGAGTCAAAAAGTTTGCCCACCCCTGCTCTAGAATCTGCCTGGTTACACACGAAACTATTTTCAGCTGTATGACATGTTGTATAAGCTTTGTGCCTTGGTTTCCTTATTTATCAAATAGGGAAAATAGTAGCACCTACTGCATGAAGTTTCTATAAAGATTAAATGAACCAATTAATATGTGTAACATGTTTAGGAAAGAACTTGCATAGAAAGGATCTCAATAAATGTTGTTGTTATTATTACCTCTTGTGACTTTAGAATATCTTTGGGTTCTCATTAAGATACATTATCTTTATGAAGCTGTGCGAAACCTGAATATATTTATTTGGATGCAATTCTGTCTCATTTATCTCTAGGGCAGCGGTTCTCAACCTGTGGGTCGCGACCCCTTTGGGGGTCGAACGACCCTTTCACAGAGGTCGCCTAAGACCATCGGAAAACACATATATAATTACATATTGTTTTTGTGATTAATCACTATGCTTTAATTATGTTCAATTTGTAACAATGAAATTGGGGGTCACCACAACATGAGGAACTGTATTAAAGGGCCGCAGCATTAGGAAGGTTGAGAACCACTGTTCTAGGGCATGATAGTCTCTCTGATGTCATCAAACCAATTTAGGGCTTCACCAGGAATCTCTGAGGCAAAGCTTGGAGATGTCCAGTATGCAGTAGAAAGTATGGCTTTGGAATTTAGAAAGAGGTATTGAATAAAAGTATAGTTCTGAATAGATATAGCAGAAGTCATGGGAATGGACAAGATTGTTCAGAATGAAAAGAGAAAAGGTTTGGGACAGATGAACATGAGCCAGGAGATCATACTTAGTGTAGTCAGACAATTAATACTGATAGTGAACAGACTTGTAAACATACTATGTGTCAGACATTGCTCCATGCTCTTTTATTTATTCATTTAATTTTTTCAACAACTTTTGGTAGACATTATTATATTCTCACTTTACAGATGGGAAAATTGAGATACAGAGAAAATTAAGTAATTTTCCCAAGGTTGCAAAGGTAGTAAATGATAAAGCAGAAGAATTTGAACCTAGAAAATCTGTTTCTAAATCTTAGAATTTTTTTTAAAAAAATTGATTTTAGAGATAGAGGAAGAGAAAGGGGGGGGGGGCGCGGAGGGGAGAGAAACACTGATGTGACAGAGAAACATCAATTGGTTGCCTCTTGAGATCCAACCTGCAACCTGGGTATATGCCCTGACCAGGAATCAAACCTGTGACCTTTTGGTGTGTGGGATAACACAGATGACACTCCAGCCAACTGAGCCACACTGGCCAGGGCTAAATCTTATAATCTTACTGATTATAACAAATGGCCTCCAAGGGCAAGTAGAAGAAAAATCAGGATAAGTAATGACTAAGAATTTGTCTCTGTTGGTATTTAGATTGTGATGTTTTTCTATTTTACTTTATTTCTTTTATGATTAACTATTTCAAACCAACAGCACATGATGTTCTTTAGCAATAGCAACTTCAGAAGCTAAACTGCTATGAATTGTGAAATGAAAGTGTGTTGGTCAGTTTTTGCTGTGATAATAATGAATAACAAGCAACCCCAAGATGTAAGTGGTTTACAGTTATAAACACTATTTCTTGCTCTGTATCTGTGGTTTGGTTCTGCTTCATGCTACTAGATTGGTTATGTCTGATCCATGTGTGTATTAACTTGCTATGACCGTCATAAGTAAATACTGTGGACGAGGTGACCTAAACAACAGAAATTAATTTTCTCACAGTTCTGAAGTCAGTAGTTCAAGATCAAGGTGTCAGAAAGTTTGGTTTCTTTCATTATCTCTTTCCTTGGCTTGCAGATGACTGCATGTCCCTGTGTTCTCATTGTGTCCTTTCCTCTGTGTGTGAGCATGCCTGGTATCTCTTTGTGTGTCCAAATTTCCTTTTCTTTTTTAAAAATCCTCACTGGAGGATTGAGGATATTTTTTCCATTAATTTTTAGAGAGAGTAGAAGAGGGGGAAGAGGGAGAGAGAGAGAGAAACATCGACTCGAGAGAGACACTTCAGTTGGTTGCCTCCCACACACACTCTGACTGGGGGTGGGGATCAAACCTGCAACCCAGGCACGTGCTCTTGACTGGACTCAAAGCTGAGACCCTCAGCTGATGCTCTAACCCAGCTGTTCTCAACCTGTGGGTCACGACCCCTTTGGCGGTCGAACGACCCTTTCACAGGGGTCGCCTAAGACCATCCTGCATATCAGATATTTATATTATGATTCATAACAGTAGCAACTTTACAGTTATGAAGTAGCAACAAAAATAGTTTTATGGTTGGGTCACAACATGAGGAACTGTATTTAAAGGGCCAGAAGGTTGAGAACCACTGCTCTAACCACTTAACCATGCCAGCCAGGGTCATATTTCCTCTTCTTATAAGGAGAACAGTCAGATTAGAGTTTGGCCTAAGGGCCTCATTTTAACTTAATTATCTCTTTAAAAATCTGTCTTTAAATACAGACATGTTTTGAGGTACTTGGGATTAGGACTTCAATATATGAATTTTTGGGGACAAAATTCAGCCCATATAAATGTATTTCCTTATTCTGGGACCTGTGACTAAGTGGGTCAGAAACACAGGATGCCTCTTAAGACCTCAGCTGGCAACTGGCACATTGTCCCTTTGGTCCACATTCCATTGTTTAAAAGAGGTTACATGACCAATCCCAAAGTCAATGGGATGGAGAACTATATGCCATCCTCAAGAGAGCCCTGCATGAATGGGAGGGAAAGGCACATTGAGGATAAACAACACAATCCACTACAGAGTGATAGCAAGTATTTTTCAAGAAGTTTTGTTAAAGGAAGTAGGTGGGGCCCTGACTGGGTGGCTCAGATGGTTGGAGCTTCAATTCCTGGTCAGGTCACACACCGAGGTTGCAGGTTTAATCCCCAGTTGGGGTGCATATGGGAGGCAACCAATTGATGTTTCTCTGTTCCATCAATGTGTCTGTCTCTCTCTCTCTCTCTCTCTCTCTCTCTCTCTCTCTCTCTCTCTCTCTCCTCAAATCAATAAAAACATATCCTCAGGTGAGGATTAAAAAATAATAAAAAAATACATGGGGTAGTAGCTAGATGGAGACACGTGTTCTCACAAACATGTAAATAACAGACAGGTTTCATTAATCATCTCACAGAACAAACCTGCTGATGGCATGGAATGGAACAGGCATGCCCTTCTCCTCCAGCTCTATTTGGCTCCTCGGCGATCTCTAAATGCCCTCTCTTTGTTCACATTGTTGTTTCTGCTGAATTAATGTCTTTCCTCATTTTTCTTTTCTTGGATAACTGCTATTCATCCTTCAAGACTCAGTTCAAAAGTCACTTTCTCTGTGATGCTTCTGTTTCCCTGAGGCAAAGCAGATACTTCCTTTTCTATTTTAGCTTTTATTACTTTTAAAATTATAACTTTGTGTAACTCACATTTCAACTTTTCTCCTGTCCTTTGGGTCCAGTATCATCACAATCAGTGTATGTTCTGGGCCCACGAGGATACCAGGTTCAGCAATGCTTTGGGTTCACAAATCATCAGGACAGAACCCCAAATGATAACCACCACCATTTACCTATTACACAGAAACAAAAACCAATAGTAGAAATTCAAGTTCACTTTAGAAGTCTTAAAAGTTGATTTTGGAGGGGAAGTGGAAGAAGGGTTTATATCATATTCCAAGGCAAATAGCTATAGAAATCCCTTCTAGACATTTCTGCTCTCACCTCAAATTTCTTCTTGTCCACTTGGGATTCTTTACTGCCCAGTACTGCCCAGGCCCTCTGGCTCTTCCATGTATACAATGCCATTCACATAGAATACATGTGCTGCTCCCTGGAGTTGTGTGTTGTGGCCCTGGGCCAGTTGTGTCTTCTCCCTTGCACATCTGTCTGTACCCTTGGGACCCTTGCTTGCTGTTCTGTTATGCAGAACCATCCAGCTTGCTCCATTTAGTCTTCCAACTGCATAGTGGTGCTCAAGCCAGAAGAGGGGAAACAAGATCCATTGACTTTAGAAGGAGTTTTAGTGGCGATTTGTGGTTATTTTAGGGTGCTCTTTGGTGGACCTATAACCTTAAGAACTCATTAAAGCATTTTTCAAACCAAGGTGATGTCCTCTTGAGAAATTCTACTGTAGCTCTTAGGATACAGCAGTTTTCTCCATATCACTACACCTGTTCACTTGACTGTCTCCTCACTGGATTATGACAGTCCCTGAAACATAATAAGGGCTTTAAAAGTGTTGCCCAAATACCTGTTCTTTAATTTAAATTACAACCAGGAAGTCAAGGGACTGTGAATCAGAAACTAGTAAACATGTTTCCACATTCCCAGAACTGAACTGCAGTTGTTATTGTATTGAACCTGAACCTGAACTAAATTGAAACAAAGCTTCTTGATATTTTTGTCCTAAATCAGAATTGCTTACTGGCTTGAACCAGAGATAAACTGCAACACTGCTTAACCCGAAGTGGAATTAATCTGAAAAAAGTACCGATTAATTCTCTAGTTACTTTGTAAGATACTTGGACATTCTGTGAGTATGAAATTGCCATTTTGTTGACAGTGGATCTAAATATACTAATTCATTAGGTGATATATTTTCCTGATTTTTCCACTAAGATCATAGGATCTTACCTAAAGAGGATTATTCCAGGGCTTGCCAAAAATATTGTGGATAGTCTTATCTCTTTCTCTTCCCTCCTTCTTGTCCTTCCCTTAATTAATTAATTAATTAATTAATTAAGTCCATGATTCCTTGCCTTATTGCTAAAGCCCATTCCAGAATAAGACAAAAATCAATTCAGAAATCAGGAGATGGGAGCAGGAGATATTTGGGAGGGGTAAGGTAGGAAAACAAATAAAGATAAAAAGAAAACAAAGTTAAGAAAACTTTTGTATCTAAATATGTGCTCAAAAGTCTTACTTGTTTTGCTAAATGATTTATAAACTGATAAAGTTAAAATAGAGTATTTGGAAGCAATGACAGTAATATACAGTTAAACTGGATTTGATAGAATAAAGTTGGGTGAATTGTGAGAGGAAAATGTTTGCATTTAAATTTTACCAACTTTATTTTTTCTTCCTGATTTGTGAAGAAATTATTGTTTTGCCATTGAAAAACGTATTGCACTTCAGTTAGTTGAATTTGGTTGCTAGGGAAACTAAAATCCAGTGTATAATTTCAAAGTTGTATGCTTTAATTTGGCTATATGGATCAGTCCATAGAAAACATTCCTTAAGAGTGTTTTCTTTCTGTTAAAAATAATGTGAATGGCTTCAAATAGTCTTACTTTATGATGAAATGCCACATTGTCTTATCTGTTCTCACAATCTGGTAATTCCTTTAATTTTTCATGATTTTATTAGAATTTAGAAAAGGTTAATTAATTATTCACTGATCTTAGTGAAAGATTTAAAAAAATATAATATTTCAAAACATTCTAGTATGATATGAAGGTAACACCACAAATTTGCCCTGGTAAGTTGGCTTAGAAGGTAAAATGATTAGAGAGTGCAGAGTTAATTTTAATATGCTAATACATCACAGCAAGTTGGGAACTTAAGTAAAATGATACAATTAATATATTTTTATGGGATGTAGAAAGACTTAGTAAGGTCATTTGTAGATTATATTACAGCTATATTTAGACTTACTGGATTTAAAATTCAGCATCCTTAAAGGAAAGTAGCAGATGTCTGATGTATGCATTTTAGTGACCTTTGAATAAAGAAGTGAAAGTCTAATTGTGTGGATTTTGATATGGGTTCTTAAAATAAATTAACTCTCTGTTCTTCCCTCTCAATACAGCTAGATCAAGCCTTTAGATGTTAATTTCCTTAGTGTTACAATATAGAAAATGTTGCCGTATGTTAATCATGGAAGGGATTTTATAGAAATCATAAAAGACTTCAGTTTCTTAATGTGCCTCTGAATGTGATTCTGCAGTTTTGCTTGGTAATAAACTTGAGTGGTTTGTATGCCTCTTGGTTGGACAATTCTATTTTTTTTTTTATTCCAACTAAATTGTTTGAAGGTGCTTATATAGCCAAAGAAAAAAATTTTTAAGGTAACATCTTGGTACTCCATGTATTTATGAGCTACTTTTAGTGGGTGTTGCTCATGTGCTGGGTATTTGAAACAAACTAGTGATTGAACTCTGTGGAAGAGCAATTACAAATAGAATTGCTACGTATTCTGTCTTTTGTCACATACTTACCCAGTGGTATGTTGAGCCAATCTTTAGTATTGTGCTAGGATTAAATGAGATAACGTGTAAACTGCTTATGTATAGTAGCTGGGGCAATGATGAGGCAACCCACAGCCTTAGGGCTGCTGGAGGCCTTCTCCGCTCTGCCATGTGACTCTCAATCTCACTGCAAAATGCAAGATTAGAAAATGTTAAAATTCAGTGTCTAATAAGACATTCTCTTATTCAGTAAAGTAAGCAATCTAAATTTTAAGAATTTCTGCTTTACTCCTCCACAAGACTAAATGCAGCTATTTTGTATTTTAAAAAAGCAACCTATAGACCTTTTGAGGTCTCTTAAATGATCCTGTCCTATAAGAGGTTGTTCATGATTGTGTAAGGACATAATTTGGTAAAGGATTTTTTCTTTTTTTTCCCTTCTTAAAATTTTTCTTTATTGCTTTATTTTTTTAGAGAGAGAGAGTAAGGGAGGGGAAGAGGGAAACATTGATTGGCAGCACAACCAACACTGCGAATAGGCAACCTTTTGGTGCATGGGACGATACTCAGCCAACTGAGCCACACCAGCCAGGGCTCTTTTTCCCTTCTTTTTGCCTTATATACCCAAAGGCCCTGACTTGCCTCCACCTTTAGAGTGATTCTGATTTTGAGCAGCGACAGCTGTTTTATAAGATTTTTTTTTTTTTTTTGGTATCACTCTCTTCTTGGCTGTTCAGTCCTCATGCTTGTTTTTCAAATCCTTTGAGTAAATTCAGTCTCTTGTAGTTCATACTGTGTCTTACATTCATTTCCCTCTGTTCTCTCTGTCTGATTTCCTAATGCCAATATGTGACATTTCAGAATCTGAACTTGACTTGCCCATCTTCCCATCTGTTCTACCTGGTGCTGGTAATAGTGGCCTTGACTGGAAGACCCTTAGTTCCCATTGTTACTAAACTTTGAGCCATGAGAATCAGTCTCCTCTTCTTTCTGAACTTCGATGTGTTAGGCTTAATATAAATATATCTTTTAGCTAATAAAGATATAGATGACAAACAGCAGGTATAGGATCAACTCCTTTTTACAAAAATAATGCCTATCACTATCAACATTTTTATTTTTTTATTTTTATTTTTAAAATATATTTTATTGATTTTTTACAGAGAGGAAGGGAAAGGGATAGAGAGTTAGAAACATCGATGAGAGAGAAACATCGACCAGCTGCCTCCTGCACACCCCCTACTTGGGATGTGCCCGAAACCAAAGTACATGCCCTTGACCGGAATCGAACCTGGGACCTTTCAGTCCGCAGGCCGATGCTCTATCCACTGGAGTCAAAGAGAGTAGGGCACTATCAACATTTTTATAAAAATAATGCCTATTACTATTAAATAAGATCCACTCACTTAAATGAGTGGATCTTAGGAAGAAATGAGCTATTGAGAAATTCCTTCCTCTAATGGAAGATGGAGTTAAAGATAGAGGCCCCTGTAAAAGCAGGCTTTTGCTTATGAATGGCAGAATTTTAAGTGTGATGTGGAAATTAAACTGCAAGTACCATGGTGGCAGGAATTGGATCTATTTTGCTCACTATTGTTTTCCTGGAACCTAGCACAGCGCTTGTCACATGATAAGCCATTAGAAATATTCACTGAATGAATGAAATGAAGAGCTGGGTCTCGAGCACACAGTGGTGCTATTACTATTACTTGACACGTCCAGCCTGTTCAGATGACCTGGGCCCTTGGCTTTTCCAGAACAAGAACCTGCAGCATCATGTTCTGGCCCCAAAGGATCACTAGCATGTCATCTGAAACTAGCCATATTTTTCTGACAGATAGAATATTCATACAGGTGGCTGGCATCAGTTCTTCTAAACAAAAAGGCTTCTTTTCTGAAAGGGCCTGACATGACTATATAGGGCCCAGTGGCTCAGCATCCCCAGTCACCTGAGCCAGGAGCTCTAGGTGCACCCCTTTGTGGGGTGTGAGCGCAGTCTTGTAGTTGAGACTTGATTGCTATTGGTGTCACTGGGAGGAATTGACCTCCAGGCTAATTGGCTGTGAGGACCAGCTGTGACTACAGTGGGAGAGCTGCTATGCAGGAGACAACCCTATGGAGCAGGACTTGCTTCAGTGGGGCTTTGGTGCTCACTGAATCTGCCCCTTGAGTGTGTCATTTATGGATGTGTAGAGTTGTAATCTGGTATGGTCTGACACTGACCATTGGGTACACTGGCTCTTGAGTCTCCAGGGAGGTGCAAAATCAGCCACTGCCTAGGGCCAACCCAGCAGGACCTACAGAGAGATCTGCAGATTCCTCCTCTTTGTATTGGGTTTGGAAGTGCCCAGATGAGGCCCAGCTATGAAGCAAGGCAGGCTGGTGCTGGTGCCAGGTTTTGGGCCTTTTATTGATAGGTTTGGGGCTCTCTGACCCAGCTGCAGCTTGTATGAGAGATTTTAGCCTGATCAAGGACAGGCCATTCATATGCAAAAGCTGCTGCACACAGCTTGGGTGGGGTTGTAAATTGGATGAGGTGGGGGTCTTAGAGAATCACTAGGTGGAGCAAACAGACATGGCTGCCACTCAGCCGTGCGACCTTGGAGGTGCCAGCATAGGAAAAATGATCCCTGTGAGCACCTCCATCTGGGAGAAAGCCACCCCTGAGTTCCTGTCCCAATGCCAGACAGTCCTGTTCCTCCTTGTATGTATCTGTGTTCCCCAGAGCCTCATCCTGGTGCTGGAGCTCAGAGGAAGCAGGACCTTGTAAGTTAAGTTCATGGTGCCGGCCTTTTAAGAGGAACAGCTGGGTCTCTAGCAGCATCTGTGTCACTGAATCCCAATCCGCACTGGTTTTTACAGCCTGTAGTTCTTACTGCCCGTAGGGACTTCTTTTCCCAGCTCTTGGACCCTGGGCTGGGTTTCTGGTGTGGGACTGGGACTACTTGCTCCTCTGGGTGGCCTCTGCAGAGACAGTCTCCCTCCCAATTAGAAAAGCTACAGGTGGGTGCCAGACCAGCTCGTTTAGTGCCTCCACACCTCCTACCAGTCTCAATGTGCTTTCTTCTTTACTTCTCTAGTTGTAGGACTTCCATTCAGCCAGCTTTCTAGTGGTTCTGGATGATGATTGTTCTGTATTTTATTTTATTTTATTTCTTTAAAATATATATTTTATTGATTTTTTACAGAGAGGAAGGGAGAGGGATAGAGAGTTAGAAACATCGATGAGAGAGAAACATCGAATAGCCGCCTCCTGCACACCCCCCACTGGGGACGTGCCCGAAACCAAGGTACATGCCTTGACTGGAATTGAACCCAGGACCCTTCAGTCCGCAGGCCGACGCTCCATCCACTGAGCCAAACCGGTCAGGGCAGTTGTTCTGTATTTTAGTTGTAATTTTGATGTAGTGTGAAAGGCGGCGAGTACAGGCGTTTACGTATACCACCATCTTCCTTTCTCCCTCGTCCCTTCTCTTTTAAAATATATATTTTTTAATCCTCTCCCGAGGATATTTTTTTCATTGATATTTAGACAGTGGAAGGGAGGAGGGGGAGAGAAGAGAGAGAAACATCGACACAGTGACTGTTTGTCTCTCAAATGCACCCCAACCTGGCTGGGGATTGAACCTGTAATCTGGGGAATTGAGCCTGCAACACAGGTACATGCCCTTGATCGGGAATCGAATCCGAGGCCCTTCAGTCAGTAGGCTGACGCTCTAACCACTGTGAAACACTGTCCAGGGACCCTTCTGTTTTTCAGCTGCTGCTGACTTGGTTCAGGTGCTCATTCTTCACAGCCTACTACTGTAACATGGTCAAGTGCTGTACTAGACTACTGTAATATAGCAAAATGCTATTCTGGACTATTGCAATGGGGTAAAGTGCTGTTCTGGACTACTGTAACAAGTCCCCTTTCTTTCCTCCATTCTAGCCTATCTCAATAACATGTTCACCCTGCTGCCAGAAGGATCTTTTTGAAATGCAGATTTGATCATGCCTATTCTCTGTTTTAAAAACACCCCACAGTGACTCCCCATTGCTTCCAGGAAAAAAAAAATCCCAGTGCCTTAGCCTTGAATCCAAGGTTCTTTGTCATCTGGAGTATGCCTACATGTTCAGCTTCACCTATTACAGCCTCTCCTATCGTACCCTGAACATCTCTCTGGGTATGATAGGAGAAGGAATAGGCATGATCAACATATCCTGGAACTTACCTGCTCTATTATCCCCTTCTCCCTTTACTGTGCAGTTTCCTGACTTGAAATGTGTCCTTTCCCCCAGTTCTGAGCCTCTGTACTCCGTTGTGGTAATGAGGTCATAATGGTGGACGCCATCTTTCCTTGGTGCTGAGTTACATTATATCTAATCCTTCTATTGGTCAGAGACAGCCTGCCTGCTTCTTCTGGTTTCAAAGCCTGTGCCTTGTTTTGGGACATTTACACTGTTTCTTGTTTCTGTTTCCTACCTTTAAAAAGTTGGTGATTTTTATGATTTACTTTAGTAATATTTCTAAATCCCACTGTAATTTTATAATATCCAAAGCCTTGATCATACAGTAAAAATCACAGAGATAATTTTTACCAAGTTAGAGGCTTTTCTGTCACATTCGTTGACAAGAGAGAGCCTATTGTATTTTAGAATGTTTCAAAGGCTAATATGGGCTGGAAAGAAAGAGTGATCATTTAAAAACACTTAAAAGTCAAATATACTCACTGGATAACTTTTTACTTCTGTTAAAACTTTTTCTTTGATGCCTACTTTGGGAATAGGTATACAAATAAAATATCTGTTTTTGAATTTCTGTGGAGTTTTGATAAATGTCACAAGGTTGTTCCCAATTATCGGTGTGAAGCTTTAATTAGAAGAATATAGTGATGTATTTTTGAAGCAGAAAATTCATAGGAATAAAAAACTTTAAATAATTCTCAATTTCTGTTTAGCAAGATCTAATATGCGCAGAAATAATTAGAGAGACCAAGTCTAACCAGCACTAATAAATTTGACTAAAAGCCAAGAACAGCACAGCCAGGACACTTATGTTCATGTTTAAATTACTCAAGTGCTTAATTGTATAATTTCAGTTTCAATTACCAAATGCCCTTACTTTTAAAATTAGTCCTTTGAGTATTAGCTGCATGATGTTGTTATTAAAGTTGAAAATCTGCTATTACAGTTTAGAGGATTATTGTAAAGTTGTTGGCATATGCCTTGTTTAATAAATAAGTTTAATTGTGCATGTAATGTGGTAATTTAATAATGATGAATTATTTTTTTTTTACAGAAATGTAGGAGACTAATTTTTTTCTTAGGGCAAAACAAAATTATTTTTTAAGATTTATATTCCAGAGGAAATATTTTACTATAAAAATTCCTAATATACCTCTGATACCATGTATACTCCTGTAAATAATGAAACTTAATGGAGATTTTTACATTAATCCCTCTCCCCACCCTTATAAATGAAGTTGAGAATAGGGAAATGAAGTTCAATTAACAAGAAAGTGATGTTTACATTTAATGCTTTCTCAGTTTGTCTTATTCCTAGAATACTAAAAGTATGAATAAGTAGTCCATAAAGTAGATTAGTATATTTTACTCCATGAGGCATTTTCCCCATTTGGATATATGAACTCACAGTTGCTATTAATGTTAATGAGCTTACTAGTCAAGAAAGTCCCTTGAGCCTCATCCTGAATTACCTTGGGCAAAACCATCTGATTGGCATTATGTTGTTCTTGCTTCCATCAGCTCTCAGGGGTCCTCAAACTGCGGCCCGCGGAAAACATTTATCCGGCCCGCGGGGTGTTTTTGCCGCCGCCACATGTCCTGCTTAGCAGCCGACTCACCCCGGGCCCGCAGTGCGCCTGTGTGAAATGTCTGAGGGACAGTGAACTGGCCCTCTGTTTAAAAAGTTTGAGGACCTCTGAGCTATAGTGTCTCTATTGAATTTAGGAGGAAAAAAGCCAATTGTTTTAGACGTGTACCTCAGAACAGGAAGTTTCAGAATTTTAGAATTCAAGTATATATTTTTTTCTATATTATATTGGCCTCTCAGTTGATTCTTAGATGAAGTCTGCATCAGGAAGGGTTGCTTTATTGACCTTTGTCTTCATTTGATGGGTGAAGAAATGGAGGGTCAAAATGTTTCTTCACCATTTGTAAAAGATTGCATAACTAATGACAGAGAAAGGGCTACAATCCAACTCCAATGAAAAGAAAATTGATAGATTACCTGAATTGTTTCAACTTATTGAGAGATTAATAGTGTTTTTAGAAAATTTGTGTATAAGTTTGTGATGGGCTCATGGAATATTAAGCAGCTAAAAAATGATAATTATTACCTCTAAGGAAAACAATAAGTTGTAATAGAAAAGAAATGAAATAAATTACACCATGAGCCTTAGTTGTAAATAATGTTACATGATTATGTTAATTTAAACACTGATTTTTATTTTATTTTATTGATTTTTTTACAGAGAGGAAGGGAGAGGGATATAGGAGTTAGAAACATCGGTGAGAGAGAAACATCAATTCAGCTGCCTCCTGCACGCTCCCCACTGGGGATGTGCCAGCAACCAAGATACATGCCCTTGACCGGAATTGAACCTGAGACTCTTCAGTCTGCAGGCCGACGCTCTATCCACAGAGCCAAACCGGTTAGGGCTAAACACTGATTATCAATTTAACCAAAAATCGGTTACAGCTGTGTTGGGAAGCTGAGGTAAGAGGAATTATGTGTGTGTTGGGGTAAGTGGGTGGGTGGACAGTGGTATAAAGGTTATAAATCTTAATTTCTACAACAAAGAGATGGTGAGCATATTAGTTAAAATACAAATGTAGAAATTAGAAGAAAGAGCTGAAAGAACTGAAAGTGTTGGTTTCTGGGGAATTGAGTTTGGGGTATGTGGGGATTCAAAAATATGCCTACAAATTCTTTAATACTCCTTTTTTCAAGTGTGGGCTGAGCTTAGTGACTCATTTAATGCACAGAATAAAGCAGAGTGATAGTATATGATTTCTCAGATCATAAAAGTTTGTGGGGCTCTCTTATATCACTAGCTTTAGGTAAAATTAGCTACCATTTTGTAAAGACACTGAAACAGTCAAATAGAGAGGTCTATTTGATGAGGAACATGTAGGTGCAGTAGCAAGGAGCTCAAGGTCAAGAGTCTGGGGTAGTGGCTATGCATGGGTCAATTTCATTTAGTAGTAGACTGATCATTTTTTAAGTTGGAAAATGGAGACTCTCATATCCTGAAGTACACATTCTGAAAGCTGCACTCTCAAATATTTTAACTTCTTGGTTGTCCCTATAAATCTTGGGTGGTGAGCAACTCTAAATGGATCTCATTATGATTTCTAAAATTAAAATAAAACAGATTATTTAAATGTTCTCAGAAAATGTTATATGACCTCCTAGGATTTTCCAGGTCCATTAATAAATAGTTTGGGATATTTCTAAAACTTTTTAAAAGACAAAAATTAAATTAAAATAGCAGAAAACTGGCAAAAGAAAGGGTAGCTTTACCAGCTTTTTTACTCTAGCTGGAACAGATAATGGAAAGTATTATCTATTCAATGTTGAGGGAGAGTTGAGAGGCATCCTGAGTCAGGAAATAGCACCAGCATCTTCTAAATGACACAGTAATTCCTTTATAGGCCAAGAGCAAGGTGACCATCTAAGTGTTGTAGGTGACTTGAAGCTGTGATCTTGATCCATATCCCTTAGACTGCATTGGGTCATTTCCTACCAATCAGTCAAACAAGTACTCATAGCCTTGAGAACTGAGAACTTTTAGGATAGCCCCAAAGTTAGCCACATTTGAAAATCTGGCCAATGCATTGACAGCATGCATCCTTTAACTGAAATTGCACATTCTTCAACTGGAGCTTTGCTGTGATGCTAACAGGTCAGGTCAAGAACGGTGGCAATTTTGTGGGCTAATAAAAATTATTATTATGGGATATAAAACTCAATCTATATGCAAGGCTTTTATGTGCTCCTGTTTGAATGACATATTTTTTTTCTCCCTGCCCCCTCCCCTCTGTCACCCTTTGGCTAGTACAGGGTTTGGGGGGTTCCCTTGTAGATTGTGTGAGCTTCCAAAAACAAAGCAAACAAAAGACAAAAAAGACTTGGCTCTCTGTGCTTACTGTCTGCATGAACACCCACCCACTGTTTCCTTTTCACAGTGAACAGGGTCTAATATTCATCACATTACAAACTACAGCTCTTCAATTAAGTGATTCAATCACTCTGTTTTGGTCATTATGCAAAATTGACAGAAAATTTTCCTCTTGCTCACAGAAATAGCTGATATTCCTCTGGGAGAACTAAATAAAGGTACGGTACTAAGAGGAATGTTAAGAAACTTGACAAATGAGAACAACAGACAGCAAAAGTCAGCACATGTTCAAAGGAAAGTACTGCAAGCTGTCACTGTATTTTCAAAAATTCCCTTCTCGGATGATTAATAAAATGCTCATGTACTTTCTAATGTTTTTTTTTTTTTTCATGGCGTGATGTGTTTTAGTAGGTATATTTGTGGATGTAGTGGGTCTTTCTACAAAAATATGAATCATAAAATGGGATATCTATTTAAGTGTTCTTTTGGTTGTTTTAAAATGTGATATTGAAATATAACAATAGTAAAACTGTACACTAATAGCTAACCCTCATCCTCCCTAGCTTTGGATTAGAATAGCAAGCTACTGCGTCATCACTGAAATTAATACAGTTGGCAATATGGCTGTATCTCTTTAATACAGGAATGAAGAATAAAAAAAGTCAAGCCATGATTTATCATTATTTTTTCCACATTGTTGTCCATCTTTTAACATCAGAATCCCTTATTAGTGTCATGTTACTCTTCCTCTTTCCCCCTTTGTTTTCAGGATCTACAGTTTCACCCCGTTGTAGCCCTAGATCTTCATGATAACACCTGGCTCCTGTTGTTCTAAGGAATTTCTCCACTAGACCTGGTGGCTGGTAGGCACTTGGCAAATGTTGTTGAATGAATAGGTTGGATTTCATTCTCTTTTCTTACTGTTTCTCCCACAGCCCATCCTATCAGTCTTCCTTTTCTCTGCCCCTTTCTGGAATCTCCGATCATCCTAGTCTCCTAGTTTCATTCAGTCTATTTGATAATATTCTCTGATTACCCAACTCAGGGGTGCCTCCTCCAATACCTTTGGTCTATTATAAATACTTTACCTTTTATAGTTTATTAGGATTTCTTCTTGCTCTTTATGTCCCCTCCCCCACCGCCCCTATTGCACTAACACGGGCACACAGGCACTCATGTACTTTGCCTTCTGCTCCGTAGCGTGCAGTTAGCAGTAGTGTACACCTAGCCCTCTCTGTTTTTTTTTTTTCAATTTATACTCACTATAAATAATTTATGGTCTCTATTAGAGTGTGACTTGACCTCTTAACTTAAGAGCCATTAGACTACCAAGTAGGATTACATATTTTTCTAGCAGTCTTGGCTTTAAAGAGAAAAGACGCTTCTTTTCTCTTTAAAGCTGATCCCTATATTTTGGGACCTCGGGCCCATACTTAGTCATATTCACTGCTTCCTTGAAATCTTCCTCTGTTATTCTACTCCTGTTTTAACTTATTTTGGCTTAGTATTTAATATTTCTATTTCTACTTTGTTTTCTCTCCAAAACTAGGTCATCAATTCATTAATTTATCGGAAATACATTTTTAAAGAAATGCTGCCCGTCATCTGTTTGGTTAAAATAAGAAAGTGTAGGCTAAATATTTGATTCATTCCTGTTATTTGTTTTCTAGATAATGCATTAGCTATGCTCTGAAATTGGCCAGTTACTTGAGAACTCATGGATTGAAACATTTGATAGGTTTCCATTCTTTTCAAAAAATATATTTTTATTGATTTAAGAGAGGAAGGGAAAGGGAAAGAGAGAGAGATAGAAACATCAGTGATGAGAGGGAATCATTGATCAGCTGCCTGCTGCACACTGCCCTCCCCACCTCCCCCTTTGCTGGGGCATGTGCTCTGACCGGAAATCAAACCATGACCTCCTGGTTCATAGGTTGATGCTCAACCACTGAGAAGCTCAAGTTATTCCAGGTTTGGCTAGTGGAAGTTAAATTGGCTTCTGAATCTTGTGGATATGACCCTAGTAGTCTTTCATAGCTTTTCTGCCATCTGAGATAAAACATTTAGGCTCCTCTTATTCATTTCCAACTAAATACTTAGTTAATTTCTCCAAGAAGCCCTACTTTCTTTTGGTAGAAAATGGTATTTAATCATTGCTATATCTCATTGTATTATTTCTACAAAATGCCTGCTGGGATTTTGATTGAGATAGCATTGAATCTGTAGAATAGGGGAGAATTGACATCTTAACAGTATTGAATCTTTTGGTATTCAATGTCACGTATTTAGGCCTTCTTTAAGTTTTCTGTCAGAAAACTATACATTTTTTTGATCAAATTTATATCTGTGTTTCTAACTTTTTGATGCTATTGCAATTGGTATTGTTTCTTTAATTTTGTTTTCCAATTTTTTCCCTCTCTAGTATGTAGAATTTTGTATATTGACCTTGCATTCTGTAAGCATGTTAAGTACATTCATTAGTTCTAGTTGCTTTTCAAAATAGAATCTGTAGAATTTCTTTCATAGATGACAGTGTCTCTGAATAAATAGTTGTATGTATACTTTCCAATCTGGATACCTTTTGTTTCTTTTCCTTACTTTATTTATAGGCTAAAAACCAGTAGTTTAATCTTGAGTAGAAGTTGTGAGAGTGGACATCTTTGCCTTATTCCTGATCTGAGGGGTAAAGTATTCATCAGTGTTTTTATTTATTTTAATATTTTAAATTTTTTTTATTGCTTTCAGAGAGAGAAAGGGAGAAGGAGAGAGAGATAGAAACATCAATGATGAGAGAGAATCATCAATTGGCTGCCTCCTACACTCCCCTTACTGGGGAGTGAGTCCACAACCTGGGCATGTGCCCTGGCGGGGAATTGAAACCCTGACCTGGTTTATAGGGTGATACTCAACCACTGAGCCACACTGGCGGGGCATCAGTGTTTTGTTTTTATTTTTAATATTAACTGTGCTGTCAGATATAAGCTTACATACATATTCAGGTTGGGAAAATTCCCTTCTTTTCTTAATTTGCAGAACGGTGTTTATCAGGAATGAAGATTGAATTTTGTCAAATGCTTTTTTTCCCATCTATTGAGATGATAATAGGTTTTCCTTTTTTAGTTTGTTAATATGGTGAATTACATTGATTGATATTTGAATATTAACTCAGCCTTGCATTTCTGTGGTAAAATCTACTTGGTCATGCTGTATTACCCATTTTATGTATTCTGGACTTAATATGTTACAATATGAAAAATTTTTGCATCAATTTTTATGAAGGATGTTGGTTTGCAATTTTCTTATAATTTCTTTGGTTTTGGTATCACGGTATTGCTAGCTTCATAAAATATGTTGGAAATGAACCCTCTTTCAATTTATTTCTGGAAAAATTTGTGTAGAATTCATACTACTTCTTTCTTAAAATATTTAGTAGAATTCATCAGTGACACTAACTGGGCCTGGAGTGGGGTGGAGGAAGTCAGTGAAGGAAAAAAGTGGACATCTGTAATACTTTCAACAATAAAGGTCAATTTTAAAAAAATCAGTGAAGAGATTTAAAAAAATGAAATGGAAATGATGGTGTTTTTCAGAACTATTGGTAATAAAGACCTATTTGTGTGGGGATGGTATCACATTTTATCCAAGGCTTGAATGACAAGGAAGTATTGGTTTGATTAATATAGGGGGATGGAGGAGAGCATACAAGGCAGAACTAAAGGCTAATGCAAAGGTCCCTTCGCAGGCACAATAATGTGAGGAAGAAATATATCTCTTTGTTTAGAAAATACCTTTATTAAGTTTTCTTTTTTACTAATGTAATTGACATGTAATATGTAAGTTTAACATGTAAAATATGTTGATTTGATATACTTATATCTCACAATATAACTAGCACCATAGCATTAGCCAGCACCTCTATTGTATCACATAATTGTCATTTCTTTTTTGTAGTGAGAACAATTAAGATTTAGTCTCTTAGCAGCTTTGAAGTTTATAATACAGTATTGTTGACTACACTCACTATGCTATGTATTAGATCTCCAGGACTGACCATAAACTTCTATATTATTTAAACCACTATAATTTGGAATATCTTTTTTCATCCCATTGTTCCTAATCTACCATGAAAATTTATTTTAGGTATGTCTCATTTAGTTAGCTTCTAGCTGGATTTTTAACCTGTCTTGGAGTTTCCGTCTTTTAAAATAGGCATTTAACTTATTGATATAGTTATAGACATTTTTAGTTTTATGCTTGCTATCTTTTATTTTTTTCTAACTTACTATGCTTTCTTGTTTCATATTTTTCCTTTTCCTTTGTCAAATTTATAACTTTTTCTTCCACTGTTTTCTGTACTATTACTTATAAAGTTTTGGGAATTTTATATACTTTTTAGAGTATTTCTTTTTTTTTTTTTAAATATATTTTATTGATTTTTTACAGAGAGGAAGGGAGAGAGATAGAGAGTTAGAAACATCGATGAGAGAGAAACATCGATCAGCTGCCTCCTGCACATCTCCTACTGGGGATGTGCCCACAACCCAGGTACATGCCCTTGACCGGAATCGAACCTGGGACCCTTCAGTCCGCAGGCCGACGCTCTATCCACTGAGCCAAACCGGTTTTGGCTTAGAGTATTTCTTTTAATCACATTTCAATTTATATTTTTCTTCAGTGCTTAAAATTAATTGTTTTATATTTATTAACCATGTACAAAACAAGAATCTTAGCATATTTCTACTTCACATTTCTCATTGCACCATTTTCTATATTAAGATTATCTTGGATTTTAGTTCTAAATTGTTATTTTAATTTAAATATATGTCAGTGTGATTAGTTTTTTTACTTAGCACTTTCTTATCTGCCTTACCTTCCTTCTTGTCCTTTGTGTTTTTACCTGTATTCTAGTGTAATTATTTGCTCTCTTGCTGGGTGATAGGTGAAGACTCACTTTTGCATCTCTTAAGTTTGGCTTGTAGTAGATACATTGTAAATGTTCATTGAATGATTTTAAGCCTGCCCTGTGCTTTGATCTGCTTCCTTGTGTTTCTACTTTACCTCATTCTTCTTGGTCTAGATTCTTACTAGTGTATTGTACCAGAACCACAAAGCTTCTGTGTGGGACATCAGAATTGGCAGGAACAAACAGAATTTGGGGCTCAAGGAGTTCTCCTGAGAGGAGTCATGTTTGTTCTGTCACCTGACGCTCAGTCTCAGTCAATTGCTGAAATTTATTTCCCTAGACATTTATATATATGGTGAGAGAGTACTTTACAAAGTTGAGATGGTAGAGAGATAGGGACATTAATGGAGGAGCAACTATGCATTGAGTATTTACTTGCCAGATGTACATCTCAGGTCTTAGATGTGGGAGGAATCTTCAAATGGTATATCTATTTATCTGGTTATACAGTCTGAATATGAGACTCAAGGCAGGATCATTCAATAATGAATTTATTTTTGATCCTCACCGGAGGATATTTTTCCATTGATTTTTAGAGAGAGTGGAAGAGAGAGGGAAAGACAGAAATATTGATATGAGAGAAACACATCGATTGATTGCCTCCTGCACGCACCCTGACCAGGGCCTGGCCAGGGAGGAGCCTGCAACCAAGGTATGTGCCCTTGACCAGAATTGAACCAGGATCCTTTGCTTCAAATGCCGCTGCTCTATCCACTGAGCCAAACTGGCTAGGGCCCATAATGAATATTAAAAACTAATTTTTCTGCCGTGTTTTAATTGTCACTTAGAGGGAAAAAGGCCTTATCACATGGGAAGAATATTCTACAAAATCCTAGATGTGTTAGGAAGTTTACCCTAGGACCTCTATTTGCATTGATTAAATTTCACTCTATTACTTCCTCGCTCCAGATACCACACTAAACTTTTTTTCTTCTTTGTTTACACTTTTTAGGACATTTATTGGCTATTTTCATGGGTTCTTAGTTGTGCTGTGCCAGCACAGCCAAGGGTTTGGTGAGCCTGAGGAGGGGCAGTGAAGGATTAAAGAAAAGACAGGTAAGAG
This sequence comes from Myotis nattereri, assembly GCF_964212035.1. Classification (NCBI taxonomy): domain Eukaryota; kingdom Metazoa; phylum Chordata; class Mammalia; order Chiroptera; family Vespertilionidae; genus Myotis; species Myotis nattereri. The sequence goes on from NC_138090.1 coordinate 15,020,578, forward strand.
AATATAGCTGGGGCTCAGTGGATCTCCTGTGCCTGGATGAGGCCACAGAGAAGGATTCAGCGAGCAAGCTGAGGCTTTATTTTATAGTCGGAGAAAAATAAGGTAGTGGTCAACATAGTTACAACGTTCTTGTGAGTTTCACTTGTTTTGGCAGCACTTGTTGCATCTCCCACAGCCCATTAGCTACTCAGGAAGGATCTAGGGGGTGGTCATAAGCTCAAGCTTAATTATGCTAAGAGGGCCCTGCCCTCTAAGCTGGGACTTGTTTGTGGCTCTGCCACAGGGCAATCTGAGGCTTAACTCTAGAGCCACTCCTACATCTCCCCCTTATTTTGTTTTTAAGCTACTATAATAAAAGTAAAATTTGGAACATCAAGAACAAAGCTTTGACTATTAAAACAGTAACAAAACAATGCCAATGCAAAACCCAAACTACAGACATGTTAATATTTTTAAAACTTGAATATCAAAAACAAAACTCTGGAATAATAACAAAACAATGCCAATCCAACACAGCAATGAGAGAAATCAAACTACAGACATGTTAACACTTTTAGCTACAAAATGAAAGTTTTAGCTATAAAATGAAAGTTATCTACTCAAGAGTTCTCAGATTTGGTTGCGCAAGACTTTACAGAAAACTGGCAGCTCACCGAAGCTAGTCAGCACCTCGGTCCCTTACTTAGCCTTCATTTTCTTCCACATTGCTCTCATCAGGGCAGCTCTCAGTCCTTTGAACGAACGGACAAGGAGCTTCTCTGGGTCCCCTGTAGCTTCTCTGGGTCCCCTGTACCTCCTCCAGCCGCCGGTGCTGTTTCTCCGTCTCCTCGATGAGGAGGCCCCACAGCTGCTGCAGGTCGGCGAGCCTCTGTGGGATTGTCTTGACATTCAGGTTGCTGCTGTCATTGATGATGTTCTGGCTCCTCTCAAAGATGCCATCGATGTGAAGATGTTGTTGTTGAGAAGATGATGTCGATGAGAGCCTGGTACTGTTGGATTTCCTTTTGGAGGGTCTGATTTTTATTTATAGTCCTCAGATTTGGACAGTCTTAATTTCCCATGTTTTACACCTAGCTATTACTAAACCTCACTCCCTACCTTACTTTCGCTTTCTGCATGTGTGCCTTAAGGGAGCCTGCTTTCACCTTACGGTTGTAGTTCCCCCATACTCAAGCCCCACGTTGGGCGCCACATGTGCCGTGCTAGCATAGCCAAAGGTTCGCTGAGGAAGGGCGGTGAAGGATTAAAGAAAAGACAGACAAGAGAATATAGCTGGGGCTCGGTGGATCTCCTGTGCCTGGATGAGGCCACAGAGAAGGATCCAGCCAGGAAGCTGAAGCTTTATTTTAGAGTCAGAGAAAAACAAGGTAGTGGTCAACATAGTTACAATGTTATTGTGAGTTTCACTTGTTTTGGCAGCACTTGCTACACCTCCCATAGTCCATTAGCTACCTAGGGAGCACTTTAAGGTCAAGCTTAATTATGCTAAGAGGGCTCTGCCCTCTAAGCTGGGACTTGTTTGTGGCTCTGCCACAGGTCAATCTGAGGCTTAACTCTGGAGCTGCTCCCTACACTTAGTTTGGTTATTGTTTGGCCAAACAGTTCATTATTAATTTTTATTTTTATACTCTTTTTTTCTTCAGTTCTGCCCTTATTATTTCTGTTTCTCTCTCCCCACCTCTCACCCCTTCTGACTTAGGTCTGCATAACTTCAGGCTTTGTTAAATAAGGCTTAAGAGAGTTCTTTGAGCAATCCCTTTTGTTTTTCTTTTCCTTAGATGGAAAGTATCTCCAGGGACCAAGAGCAATGTTGTCACAGGGGAAGATAACTTAGGGCACTCCTCTGGAGCCCTGTACCATAGTGTGGATCCTGCTGTCATGGGGTGGGAGAGCCTTCAGTGAAGTGAATCCAACCAGTACCAAGATGGCCTGCCTACATTTTCTTTCCCACCTTTTCTTCTCTCCATCCTCCCAACTCCCTTTGGATATAGAGGATACAGGCATGGTAGGCATTGGGAGCCTCAGGGAGTAACCCTGACTTTCTATCCCGGTGACCATCAACACTTACCTTCATCACCAATAAGAAAAGACCCAGGAAAAAGACAGCCAAGGACTTTTGGCAGGAGGTTGGATAGTATTATATGGTGTGTGTGTGTGTGTTGTGTGTGTGTGAAATGCATTCTGCCAGAGTCATGTGTTCAGACCTGCAATTAATAGCTTGATAGTTGAACGAATTCTTGCCTTTTTCTGTGGAATGCCCAGTCTCTGAGCTACGTAAAATATTCTAGCATTTTAAATTTACACTCACATGAGATTTCACTCAGAATAGGTCCTGATGAATATTCATGTTGAAGTATTTAGCCTTATGTGTAAAATATTATTCTAACCTGAGTTTTACATCTAATTCTTTTTCAGTGATACAGAGAAAAATTAAATGTTACCTGCCACCAGGGGCATCATTAGGACGAGCTCTTTAGGTTAAAACTCTAAAGGAAGAACTCACAGTCTCAATTTTTTGCTGTTTCCTATCATGTGACATGCAAAATTTATAAAAGTATTAGCATTGTTTTTGTTCAGCATTGACCTATCTATCCAGATTTGACAATAAAATATTAAAGGCCAATTCCTATTGTAGTGAGTATGAGCAATCCAAATTATTGTTTGCATTAGGATTTGTGATGAAGAGTACATGTCTCGAGATTACAAAGTTTATCAATAGAAATTATAAAGATAGATTCACTATGATGAATAATCAATTAAATTAGTAATCTGAATTGAACAGGAAAAAGTACTGGTATTGGATTACATTTCTGTTGTAGTGCATGTTTGTATTTTGTTTCTTGGTGCTTAGTTTGAGAGTTCAGGTGGGTTTTTCTGAAGTGGCAGGGTATATGAGAAGTGGAGGGGAAAAGGCAGAGCTGAAGGTAGTTATTTTATATTTGTTTTTCTTTATAAGAATAATCATTCATTGAAGAAAATTTAGAAAAAATGGATAAATAAAAATAAAACATATTGCTCAACTACCACTAGGAGAAATCACCACTATAATTTCAGTTTCTTTAGTTTAGTGATTAGCCTTTTATACTATACTAGAGGCCCAGTGCACGAATTCGTGCACCTTGAAAGGAACTGTGTGATGCGAGGCTCTGGTGGGTACAGGGGCGGGTCTTGGCCCATCCTCAGTGCCCCCGCCCGGCCTCTCCTGCCATGGCCCCTGGTCCCTTCTCTGCAGGCAGCCCTGCTCCCGCCACTGCTCCCACATGCTGATGGCGTGGAGTGATTGGGGCCGGCGCCAGCACCGGGTGTGAGCGGGGCTGGTGCCATCAGCGGGTGTGAGTGGCAGCTGCTGCCCCAACTGCCCCTCAGGAGCAGGGGGAGGTGGATAAGTCCTCAGGGGCTTTCAGGGCTGGCAGCCACCGCTCATACCCACTGAAGGTGCTGAGCAATCGGGACCAGCGCTGGGTGCTGGCAGCAGGTGCGAGCAGCAGCTCTAGGGCTGCGGGTGCGAGTGGAGCCTGTGCCGGCAGTGGGTAAGAGAGGCTACTGCTGGCCTCGATCACCCCTCAGGAGCAGGGGTTGGTGGAGAAGCCCTGAGGGGCGATCAGGGCCAGCAGCCGCTGCTTCCATCCGCTGACAGTGTCAAGCAATCGGGGCCGGTGCTGGCAGTGGGTGCGAATGGCAACTCTGGCACCAGCAGCAGATGTGAGCACCGGGTGAGACCGTGGTGCACAGGAGCAAAGAATTTTCAGTAACCACCAGAGGCTCGCCCCCATGACAGTGACCAGGGCCCCACCTTGGTCTGATGCCCCCGTTCACCTGCTCCACCATCCCACTGCAGTTGATGCCTGCCATGTTATGCGTTCTGCCTCCTGCTGCTGACGCCTGCCATGTTCTGTGCACACCCCTTGGTGGTCAGCGCAGGTCATAGCGACCAGTTGTTCAGTTGTTTGGTTGTTCTGCCATTCGTCCTATTAGCCTTTTATTATATAGGACTAGAGGCCCAGTGCACAGATTCGTGTACCAGTGGGGTCCCTCAGCATGGCCTGTGGTGATTGGGCCGAAACTGGCAGTCCAATATTCCCTGAGGGATGTAGTAGTGTGCTAAGCAGCAGGCGGCTGGGGAGGAGCCCGGGCCGGGCTGAGCGCTGAGCTGCTCCTGCTCATCCAGGCCCTGCTGCACCTGCCACCGCAGCCACTTGGTAGGCTTGCCAGCATGCCCATGACTGAGAAGCGGCTGCGGCCTCATGCCTAGTCAGTCCCGATGCAGGTCCCGATCCCAGTCCTGGTCTGGATGGGGGAGGGGTGTGCAGGGGGAGTGTCGATGGGAGAGGCTCGCGCTGCCATAGCTGCGCTCGCCAGCTGTGAGCCCGGCACCTGTCACCCATTGGTCAGCTTAGTGGCGCTCTCACTGTGGGAGTTCACTGACCACCAGGGGCAGCTTCTGCTTTGAGCGTCTGCCCCCTGGTGGTCAGTGCACATCATAGCGACTGGTTGAACAGTCGAATGGTCGCTTAGGCTTACACACACACACACACACACACACACACACACATATATATATTAAAAATTCAAATATATGTATTTTGCAAAACCAGAATCATACTGTTCTATTTTGTAATCTGCTGTTTTTTTCAGTAATTATTATGATATAATTTTCTTGGCATCATTTTACAGAGCTACATAATGTACTATTATATGGATTAAAATTAATTAGATATTTTTGATATTTAGGTAGTTTCCGATTTTATGTTATTATAAATGACATTTCAGTGAACCTCCTGAAAGCTATTTTTTTTGCGTAAATCTATTATTATTTCCTTAATCTTAGGATATATTCCTATAAGTGGAATTGCTGAATCAAATAGTATGCACATTTTAGTGCTTTGTATATATGTATTGTTAAATTTATCTCCAGAAAGTATGCACCAGTTTATATTTCCATATGTTTCTGAAACCCAGTCATTCTCATTCAACTATGTATATTTGCTAAATTTATAGGGAAAAATCAGTAATTTACTGTTTGAAATTTTAACTGATTTGTTTTCTTTTTAATATTTAGTGTTGAAAGTATTACATATGTATTCTTTTCCCCTCCAATTGACCTCTTCTAGGTCGCTCTTCCCTTCCTACCCAACCCCTGCCCCAGGCCTTCACCACACTGTTATCTATGTCCATGGGTTATGCATATGTGCATACAAGTTCTTTGGTTCATCTCTTCCCATCCACCCACCCACCCTTTCCTTTCCTCTAAGATTCGACAGTCTGTTCCATGCTTCTATGCCTCTGGTTCTATTTTGTTCATAAGTTAATTTTGTTCATTAGAGTCTACATATGAAAAAGATCATGTGATATTTGTCTTTCTCTGGCTTACTTCACTTAGCATATGAAATTTTAACTGATTTGAAATTCCACTTTTATCTCATATGAAGTATATCTTTTAAAGTGTATTTTTTAAAAAGTTGACTTGCCCCACTTATTTATGCATTCATTGGTTGGTGCCTGCAAGTGCCCCTTACCCAGGATCAAACCTGCAACCCCTGCACATCAGGATGATGCTCCAACCAACTGAGCTACCCTGCCAGGGCTACAGGTAGTTTCTTTTTAAAAATTTTCTTTATTTTTTTAAAATATATTTTTATTGATTTTTTATAGAGAGGAAGGGAGAGGGCTAGAGAGTCAGAAACATCGATGAGAGAGAAACATCAATCAGCTGCTTCCTACACACCCCCCCCCTGGGGATGTGCCCGCAACCAAGGTACATGCCCTTGACCGGAATTGAACCTGGGACCCTTCAGTCCGCAGGCTTCCGCTCTATCCACTGAGCCAAACCGGTCAGGGCTACAGGTAGTTTCTTAATGAAGAATAAAGGAACAAAAGAAAATCTTCCTCTCCTTTTCTGTTGCAAGAATCTCTTCAAAGAAACCATTATTTTATGTCAAGGATTAGTAATAATTCCATAGCTGTGGAAATCATTGTATTGGTAGAATCAGCAATATGATAGAACCATCCTTCTCTTGACAGAGGGATCTTTTGCCACACTTTATTGTAATTAAATTGATTGAGATTTTACCTGTATTTAATTAATAATTAGCAAACATATTTGTAAAACTAATCATGGGTTTGTAGATTGATACTATTCCATGAGTCTAATGACTTCAATAGTCCGATTGGGGGTTAAAATTAAGAATTGAATGGGTGGCTTTGCCAGAGGATAACCAAGGATAAATAGATAATTTTGATTGTTTGGGTTTACTCCTAGTGTAGAGAAGAATGTCAGATAGTATGAAAAGATGGTATTCCAATTAATCTATATTATTCTAGAAGAATTGCTGTTATAATAATAAAAATGTTTATGGGCTGGGATAGCCTATATAATAAAGCCTAATATGCAAATTGATTGAACAGTGGAACGATCGGTTGCTATGACATGCACTGACCACCAGGGGGCAGACGCTCAACGCATGACTGCCCTCTGGTGGTTACTGCGCTCCCACAGGGGGAATGCCACTCATCCAGAAGCTGGGCTTGCTGCTCCTTAGCGCTGCCTAGGAGGCTGGAGCCTCTCCCACCAGTGGTAAGGAGTGAGGGGTCCCAGACTGTGAGAGCCCCAGACTGCGAGAGGGATGTCTGACTGCCGGCTTAGGCCTGCTCCCCCTGGGGGTCCTGGACTGTGAGAGGGTGCAGGCTGGGCTGAGGGACCCCCTCCTAGTGCATGAATCTCGTGCACCGGGCCTCTAGTTCAGTAATAAAAGTTCACCTACATGTACATGGATTGACCTCATGGCTCAATTTTGAAGTCTGTTAAAAGGTTATATCCATTTATTTTGGCAGCATAGTTGGAAGATCAGGCTGGGTATTGGGAATTCCAGTGAGAAACTGTAGCCTGGAGGCATCCTGCTTGTGTCTACTCTTCAAATGCTACTGGAAGTCTGCCAGTTGTCACTCACACTTAACGACTGAGATTATGGGAAGTATTTGCCAAAATCATGATATTTGATTGTTCAATTTGTTTCTCACTGTTGATCCTAGACTCTGGTAGTTACTACTTAAGAGAATCATTGTTTCTGTTACCCCCTACTCGATTATTGCAGTCTTTTTGTGTGTGTGTTTCCCCTGTCCTAAGAACATTATTGCCAGGTTAACTGTACTAAAGAACACGAATTACACCCTATCATACCAAAATCCTGTTCAAAATCTTGAGTGGCTGCCCTTGCCTGTGGAATTACATGGTGATCATTTATCTGCCAATCGAAGTCCATTGTAGTAATGGCCTTTCCTCTTTCATCATTCATGATTCATGTATAGTGTTTTGAACCCTGAATAGAACTCTTGCCTCCCTTAAAAAAAAGCCTTTTAAAAAAGCTTGTCTCTCAACTTGAAATGTGCTTTCCCTTCATTTGCACAGATAACATTGGAGATATAAGGAGTGGGAGAGACTTTCAACATTTCATGCTCCCTGATTTTCAAGATCCAGAACATATATTCCTGTTCCTGACTTCTACTTGAAATGATTTATTTTCTCTGATTTCCTGTGTACTTTATTCATACTCCTTTTAAAACAGCATTGATCACATTCTGCCTTATTTTATAGTTATGTACTTATCTTATTCTTACAGATGAAAAATTGTGTGGGATTAGGGACTGCATTTTATTTTTTTATTTTAAAATTCCTTGTTGTACCTAGTATAGTGCTGGGCATACATTTGGTTATTAATACTTAAATGAAAATCCTGTATAATAAAAGCCTAATATACAAGTTGACAAAACGGTGGGAACGACCAGTGGAATGACCGGTTGCTATGATGCGCGCTGACTACCAGGGGGCAGACGCTCAACACAGGAGCTTCCCCCAGCCCGAAGGCCCCAGGCCAGCCAAGGTGGGTGCCAGTGGGGGATCCCTCCAATTGCCCCACTGGTTGCCCCACAGAGGGAGGCAAGCAGCAGTGGCAGGTGACCAGCAGTGGCAGTGGGGTGGGGCTGGCCAGCAGGTGGCGCCAGGCTGGCCAAGGCGGGTGTCAGCAGGGGGGCCCCCTATTGCCCCGCCAGTCACCCCACAGATCGGCCCTGATAGCCAACCAGGCCTAGGGATGCTACCCGTGCACGAATTTCGTGCACTGGGCCTCTAATGTATTAATAAATTATTGGCATTATTATTAACTAGGGGCCCGGTGCACGAAATTCGTGCACTGGGTGTGTGTGTGTGGGGGGGCGGGGAGAGTGTCCCTCAGCCCAGCCTGCCCCCTCTCACATACTGGGAGCCCTCAGGCGTTGACCCCCATCACCCTCCGATCGCCTGATCAGCCCCTTGCCCAGGCCTGACGCCTCCGCCAGAGGTGTCAGGCTTGGACAGGGGACCCCCACCTCCCCCCAGTCACTGGCTCTGGCCCCCGCCCAGGCCTGAGGCCTCTGGCCCAGGAATCATGCCTGGGCAGGGGACCCCCATCTCCCTCTGATCGCTTGCTCCACCCCCCGCCCAAGCCTGACGCCTCTGACCCAGGCTTCAGGCCTGGGCAAGGGGACCATCATATCCCCCCAATCCCCGGCTCCGCCCCCCACCCAGGCCTGATGCCTCTGCCAGAGGAGTTGACCCTCATCACCCTCCGATCACCAATCACCGGATCAGCCCCTTGACCAGGCCTGAGGCCTCTGGCAGAGGTGTCAGGCCTGGGCAGGGGACCCCCAGCTCCCCGCGGTTGCAGGCTCCGCCCCTGCCCAGGCCTAACGCCTCTGGCCTAGGCGTCCGGCCCAGGCAGCGGGGACCTGCAGTGGCAGCGGGGCGCACCGCGATCGTGGGCTTCGCTTTAGGCCCAGGCAAGGGACCCCTAGCTCCTGGGACTGCCAGCTCCGACCGTGCCCATCTCCCATCGCTGGCTCCACCCCTACTTCCTGCTATCACTGGCCAGGGCGGCAAAGGCACCTGATTCTCCGATCATGGCTGGGGGGCAGGGCAAAGGCGGCCCCAGGGCCGCCTTTGCCCTGCCCCCCAGCTCTTAGCTCCCCCCTGGTTTTCCGATCACTGTCAGTGGCAGGGGGCTTCTTCCTGCTTTCTCTTTCGCCTCCCTGCATTGTGCCTACATATGCAAATTAGCCGCCATCTTGTTGGCAGTTAACTGCCAATCTTAGTTGGCAGTTAACTGCCAATCTTAGTTGGCAGTTAATTTGCATATAGCCCTGATTAGCCAATGAAAACGGTATCGCCGTACGCCAATTACCATTTTTCTCTTTTATTAGTGTAGATGTGTTCTTGTGGGTATTTTTGTTGTTGCTAATCCTCACTTGATATTTTTTTCCATTGCTTTTTAGGGAGAGTGGAAGAGAGAGTGGGAAAGATAGTAACATTGATGTGAGAGAAACACATGATTGATTGCCTCTTGCTTCCAGTACCAATCAGGGCCTGGGTTGGGGAGGAGCCTGCAACCAAGGTATGTGCCCAGGGACTCAAACCTGGGACCCTTTGGTCCGAAGGCTGACGCTCTATCCACTGAGGCAAACTGGCAAGGGTGATCTTATGGGTATTTAATTATGATAGATTGCAAATTTTAATGGCATCTAGGACTTCCAGTTATTAAGAAAATATGTTTTTATTTATTTTTTTAAAGAGAGGAAGGGAGAGGGAGAGAGAGATAGAAATATCAATGATAAGAATCATTGATTGGCTGCTTTCTGCCCTCCCCTTACTGGGGATGGAGCCCCCAATCTAGGCATATGTTCTGATTAGGAATCAAACAGTGACCTGGTTCATGGGTCGGCGCTCAACCACTGAGCAACACCAGCCAGGCCAAAACTTGCAATTTCTGTGCATGGACATAAGGATGGTAACTCTGCTGAGTTTTTTTTAAGGCAGTTTTAAAAACCTAAGATTAAACAAAAAACAATTTGGAAGGAAAATTACCATTCTTGTAAAGTCACTTTTAAGGCTGATCTGAGAGAAGTCAGTAAACATAAAATATGTGATTTTACTATTTGCTCATTTTCTTGATTCTTTCAGTGCCATATCCCACTCTTCCCATGGGATTTAAACCTCAGGCATTTTTTTGGTTCTCTTTCCTATAGTCAACCAATCACTGTATATACTTAATATATTTTTTTAGACAATAGCTAGTGGATTCATTGTCTTCCCTCTAGCTCTGCCTGAGTCACTTTAACAACCCCCCCCACCCCCCAGTGCCTCCCTTCCTTGTGTGGGCATCTAGGGCACTGAAAACACTCATTTCAGAATCATCTGCAGAAATGTCATCAATAAACCCCTACTAAGATGTCATTTGCGGCTTTCTGTTGATGAAATCCAGACTCAAGCTTTGTAGTCCATGCAAATCTGGTTCATTCTACCTATGCTACCTAACTTGCCTTTTTTTCTTTTTTTTCTATAGGCACTTTTTACTTAGAGAACTGTGTTTTGGAGGTCTTTCTGATCTAACATACTTAATATTTTTATAAGTCATTTCCAGTTTGTGCTGTATGGTGCAGGTTTCTCTTTTCCTCCTCCCTCTTTAAAAGTTCCTTATTTCCTGACTAGAGGCTTGGTGCATGAAATTTGTGCACACAGGGGAGGGGGAGGGGACCCCTCAGCCCAGCCTGCGCCCTCTCGCAGTCCAGGACCCCTCAGAGGATGTCCACCTGCTGGGTATCAGGCCTAAGCTGGCAGTCAGACATCCCTCTCATAGTCTGGGGCTCTTGCAGTTTGGAACCCCTTGCTCCTTACCACCCACCTGCAGTGGAGATGGGAGAGTCTCCTGCCACCGCCACTGCGCTCGCCAGCTGTGAACCTGGCTTCTGGCTGCACGGCGCTCCCCCAGTGGGAGCACACTCAACTCCTGCATTGAGCGTTTGCTCTCTGGTGGTCAGTGCATGTCATAGTAATTGGTCATTCCACCGTTTGGTCAATTTGCATATTAGGGTTTTATTATATAGGACTAGAGGCCCGGTGCATGAAAATTCAAGCACTGGAGGGGGGATCCCTCAGCCCAGCCTGTCCCCTCTCACAATCCGGGAGCCCTCAGGGGTGGAAGGCGACCCAGTGATCAGGGGAAGACAATGCCCCCATCACACTTCTGCTGCTGCCACTGCTGGCAGCACAAGCCTCGTTTGGCCCTGGTTACCTGAGCCTCAGGTGGCCCTGGGCGGCTGGGGGCTGAGGGGACCGGGGGACTCTAGCCTTGCTGCGCGCTTGCTGCCCTGGCGGGGCTGAGGGGACTGGGCGCCACCATCTTATGGCTGTGGGCACTGCCATCTTTGAGGGCATAGCAATTACATATTCCCTCCTTATTGGCTGTGGGTGACACCATCTTTGAGGGCAGGGCAGTCAATTAGCATATTCCCTCCTTATTGGCTGTGGGTGCTGCCATCTTTGAGGGCGGGGAAGTCAATTAGCATATTCCCTCTTTATTGGCTGTGGGTGCTGCCATCTTTGTGATGGTGTGAAGGTCAATTAGCATATTCCATCTTTATTAGATAGGATGGTTCAGTCTCTCATCTCTGGCCCACTTATTATTGTTTGCTTTGCCCATTTGGGCCATGTAGCCCAGCTGTTGCATATACCTGGTTTCCCTAAACAGACTGAGCCCTTGCGCATGGTTGGTGCTCTGGTAAACATCTAGTGAATCAAGATTTGTGTTTCTTCTCTGTTGCCTTGGTGCTTAGCACCATGCTATGGAAATCTCAGGGAACATCTGAGTGTCTGTAACTTCTGAAAGAGTTCTTTGTACAATAGATCATGCTGCCTTTCAGAAGTTTTAAGATGTTGCTAAGATAATTTTATCTATTATAATGAATTTTTCTCCCCCTCCTCAATTTATAAAACCTATTTTAAAAAACCTTGATTTTACTGGAGCACCTTTCACTTGATAATTTTAGAATACTAGATAAAATAAAATGAAATTTAGCATCTTCTTGTGCATGGTCAGGATAGATTTGTGTCTAAAGCACAGCATAAGTTGGCCATTAGTTGGAGTTGGGCATTGAATGTAGGGCTCAGGACCTCCTGCCCCTGTCTCCTTGTGTGTATTTATTTATTTTTTTAATTTTTTAATTAAAAAATATATCTTTATTGATTTCAGAGAGGAAGGGAGAGGAAGAGAAAGAAAGAAACATAAATGATGAAAGAGAATTATTGATCAGCTGCCTCTTGCATGCCCCGCACTGGGGATTGAGCCCGCAACCTGGGCATGTGCCCTTAACCAGAATTGAACCTGGGACCCTTCAGTCCACAGGCCAGTGCTCTATCCACTGAGCAAAACCAGCTGGGGCTCCTTGTGTCTATTTACATATCTACAAAATTCAAAGAACAACAACCTAAGGCAAGTTGGGAGTTCTCTGACTTTATAGGAGTTGCTGATGAATGTGTATATTCTTTGTCCCAGTCTGGTCCTGCCCAAATGATAATGTGTAGTGGCAGCCCAAATGGAGAGATGTTGGCCTACTCTCTGAGTAGAAAGATGGAAACAGAACTAGAGTTTTTTGATGGCCATTTTGAAAACTATTCTCTCCTCCTACTTGTTTAAAATATTTATTTATACAAATAAGTATTATTAAAAACTGATCATTGCAGTTTTCCCTTGACCCAAATTAGATGTTTTTTTTTTGCTGCCTAACACCTAATTTAGCTCTACTTTGTTGATCAGTTTTTATGTTTTATTTTGGTACATCATAATGAAGTTCTGTAAACCCGGGGGTCCAACTATGGCAGTAAATCACATATACCATTGGAAAAGTCAACTGCAAGTTTCAAAAAGCTATCATCATATTTATATTGATAGAGAGCTCTGTGTTTTCTCCACAAGAGGGCAGGAAAGTCTGGGCTGTAAATAAAAGTTTTCAAAAAATAGTCTTTATGGGAAGAAGCACTTCACCTTCCATACATACTTTAAAAACATTCCCCTTTCAAATAGTTTCATTAATGGGTGATTTTTAATGTTTCTCTTATTTTCTGGGCAGTTAGTCTTCAGCTTTGCTCATCACTTTTCTCCTCTGGATTCTAATCATAGGTTCTAATCGCTAGATTTAATGTTGTTGGGCTGGTGGTACAGCGACCAAGGCAGTGCGTTTTCATCAACTCATGACTTTAGGTCCTTAATATATATGTGGGGAAAGGAAAAGACCAACATTTCACTAGATGTTTCTGCCAAAGTGAAAGTAACATCCATGCCAAAGGAAAACAAAACTCATCTAATAGGTTTGAGGCCAGTCCTGATCATCCATACACATTCATCCATTCTCCTGCTCCTGTTAGATTTTATTCTTCACTGCTTCACACTGGCTTCCAGTTCCACACTGCTTTTGGCCATTGTGTTCTTCAAGATTTAAATTACAGGCCGTGCTACAAAACCCATCTAAATCTGTGATAACAAAAACTACATGCTTCTCTCTCTGGCAATCACACCAGATTGGCTTAACATGTTAGTTCTCACTGTGCTGGGATAGCAACAGGATAGGCTGTGTAGGAGGAGACATTTGACAAATTCAGTTTATTTTCATAAAAATAAGTTGAGGAAATGTTTGTAGGATTCAGATTTGGGGATTGAATGCTCCTTGAATACCCAGTGCCAATTGAACTTTTTTAAATTTTATTGATTTCAGAGAGGGAGGAAGTGGGAGAGAGAGAGAGAAATGTCACTGATGAGAGAGAATCATTGATTGGCTGCCGCCTGCACGCCCCACACTGGGGATTGAGCCTGCAACCTGGGCATGTGCCCTGAGCAAAAATTGAACCGTGACCTCCTGGTTCATAGGTTGATGGTCAACCACTGAGCCAGGCTCTTTCTTTCTTTTTAAAGAGCTAATAGACAATGTGAAAGATAAATTGTATAAAGCAATAAAGCATTAAAGACTCAATTTTTGTTTAAGGCCAGCAGTGATCCCTCCCCACCCCTTCCCATAGGACATGAAATTAAAATGTGTGCACAGGACCAGATGCTTCCAGTACCATATTTTAAGTTCCAGTTGTCTTCTTGAAGCAGTTAGTGCTGCTAAAAAGGAAGTGAAGTATAATAGTGCAGATGCAAAAAATTGATTCAAAGGGGATGTTTATACAGAAAAATTGACAGCTACAGACCTAATTGGTTGGCATAGCTTGGCGATAGGCAAAAGATGTGCGAAAGATATCATAGAAGTAACATGGGGATTTTCTTTGCTTGTGAGATGCAAGTGTAACTAATATCACTAACTTACATAGCACAAGCATAAGCAACATGGCCACCCACATGCAGCATTTGTTATGATAAGGTTGCCCAGAAACACACAAGTCATTTGGCACCTCCTCCTTTAAGTACTGTGGCAGTTTTGCAGCCTTAGGAAAAGTTTACTTGAAAAATCTCATTATTTCATTCCTAATTATACAGACAGATGGCCACATGAGTTTGGGGGGTGGGACTTAAACTGTAGAACATTTAGTAGTTTTAGAAAGGTATTTCAGTCCTAAAAGCCTATGTCTTTTTTCATAGCTTGTCTTCTTTTCTAAACACAGACAGTGGGAGTATCTATTTTTCTTTAGAAGCAGTGTAATGGCCAGAGGGAATGTGTGTATGTGTGTGTTGTAATTATATATATACACATATTTTCCATTTACATTATAACTCATTTTTGCCTGAACTTAACATGGTTAGTCTTGGTTGAGTAAGTGATATCACAGCAATTCTGGCTTCCTTCCAGCAGGCAGCCCTTTGCAGAGGGAAAAATGATAAACTTGACTAAGAATTCCATAGCACAATGTACAGGGGAATGTATTGAACAGATTTTACCCAAAGGAAACATGAGGAAAACATCTTATTATAAGATATGTATTTAATATGTTTTTCATATTTGAGAAGAGAAGTTAATGTGTGGGAATGTCCTTTGATTCACTGGCCAGAAGGATTTTTGTTACCCACCCCCAAGTCTTTAGATTAAAAATGATTTATTTACAGAGAAAAGAACAGTGCTTTGATATGCTATACTAATGTTAAACATTTATGAGGTTTAAAAATATTTATGAATGTGTAAAAGTTATTAAAGTGAACGTGCTTTAGGTAATCTTGTGATCAGGTATAGTATAAATATAAAAACAGGAATTTTTGTTAGAGAAAAAGACAAAGAAAAATACATATGAGTATATTTGTAAAATTTAATAATCTTAGGGTATGTGCATGTGTCTATTTTGTGTATAATTTAAAATCTTGTGTAATACAGATTTAACTTATATGTACATTTTAGAGTCATGATGAATTATAACGTTCAAGCTTCAAGAAAATTTCCGTATAACTCTTTATTCCTAGTCACTCAAAGATATAATGAAACATTTTCTTTTTCAAAAACTTCCTACAATTTGCTCTTTATGAAAAAAATTTATTTAGAGAAACACTGGACAGCTTTTTTTGGGCATTAGTTTTAGAGGAATAGAATTTTTATTTGTAAGATTATTCAGGCCTTACGATGTTAGTCCGTAAGAATGGCAGTATTGATGAAGAAAACTTCTCTCTAGTGTTAGTCACATCTCTTTTCTCGTGGGGCTTAAAGGATGTTTTGGGGGCAGGAAATAATATCTAAATGTTTACAAACTAAAACAAAAGAACCTTTGTCGTTAGTGTGGTATTTTGGAGTGTGAGTTTTCACAATCCAATGAATACTGCAAATCAAAACAACGGTGTGACCCTAGCTGCTTTGGCTCAGTGGATAGAGCGTTGTTGGTCTGCGGTCCCAGGTTCGATTCTAGTGAAGAGCACGTGCCCAGTAAGGGGTGTGCAGGAGGCAGACGATCAATGATTCTCTCTCATCATTGATGTTTCTGTCTCTCTTTTCTTTTCCCTACCGCTCTGAAATCAATAAAAATATACTTAAAAACAAAACAAAACAAAACAAACCCACAATGTGGTATCACAGCACCTTTTAGATTGTTAGATATCACCTCACACCTATTATAAATAAACAACAACCAAAAACAAAAACCAAGAAATAGCCAGTCTTGGTGAGGATGTGAAGAAAAGGGAACCCTTGTGCGCTGTTGATAAAAACATTATGGAGGTTCCTCAAAAATTAAAACTAGAACTACCATATGATCCAGCAATCCCATTTTTGGGTATTTATCCAAAGAAAACAAAACACTAACTAAAAAAAGATATATATTCACTACCCTGTTCAATGCATCATTATTTACAATTGTCAAGATATGGAAACAACCTATCTGCCCATTTATGGGTGAATGGATAAAGAAAATGTGATATACAGGGTGTCCCCCAAAATGTATACACACTTTAAAGCTGATAGCTTAATTTTTTTAATTTAAATTCTTTATTTAAAATATTACGTAAGCCTCCTTTTTCCCCAGTTGACCTCTCCCCGGCTGCCCCCCCCCCCCCCGCCCCTAGCACATACCCTTACCCAATCCCCCAGTCTGTGTCCATTGGTTATACTCATATGCATGCATACAAGTCCTTTGGCTGATCTTTTACCCCCTCATCCCCCTGCCTTCCCTCATAGGTTGGACGGTCTGTTCAATCTTCTATGACTCTGGTTCTACTTTTGTTCATCAGTTTATGTTGTTCATTATATTCCACAAATGAGTAAGATCATGTGATATTTATCTTTCTCTGACTGGCTTATTTCGCTTAGCATAATGCTCCCCAGTTCCATCCATACTGTTGCAAATGGTAAGAATTCTTTCTTCCTTTTTTTTCACAGCAGCATAGTATTCCATCGTGTAGATGTACCAGTTTTCTAATCCACTCATCTGCTGGTGGACAGTTAGGCTGTTTCCAAATCTTAGCTATTGTAAATTGTGTTGCTATGAACATAGGGGTGCATATATCCTTTCTGATTGGTGTTTCTGTTTTCTTGGGATATAGTCCTAGAAGTGGGATTACTGGATCAAATGGCAGTTTCATTTTTAACTTTTTGAGGAAACTCCATACTATTTTCCACAGTGGCTGCACCAGTCTGCATTCTCACCAGCAGTGCAAGAGGGTTCTTTTTTCTCCACATCCTCTCCAGCATTTGTCATTTGTTGATTTGTTTATGATAACCATTCTGACAGGTGTGAGATGGTACAGGTTTTGATTTGCATCTCTTAGATGATTACTGAGTTTGAGCATGCTTTCATATGTCTCTTGGCCTTCTGTATGTCCTTTTTCAAAAAGTGTCTGTTTAGGTCCTTTGCCCATTTTTTGATTGGGTTGTTTATCTTCCTTTTGTTAAGTTGTATGAGTTCCCTATAAATGTTGGAGATTAAACCCTTATCAGAGATAATATTGGAAAATATGTTTTCCCATGCAGTGGGCTTTCTTGTTGTTTTGTTGATGGTTTCTTTTGCTGTGCAGAAGCTTCTTATTTTGTTGTAGTCCCATTTGTTTATTTTCTCTTTAGTTCCCATTGCCCCGGGAGCTGTATCAATGAAGATACTGCTTTGGCATATGTCTGAGATTTTACTGCCTGTGGATTCCTCTAAGATTTTTATGGTTCCCCATCTTATATTTAAGTCCTTTATCCATTTTGAGTTTATTTTTGAGTATGGTATAAGTTGGTGGTCAAGTTTCATTTTTTTTCATATATCCAGTTTTCCCAACACCATTTATTGATCTCCAGTCGGGGCATGCAGGAGGCAGCTGACAGATGATTCTCATTCATCATTGATGTTTCTGTCTCTCTCTCCCTCCCCCTTCCTCTCAGCAATCACTGACAATATTTTTAAAAATTGAGCTATCCATTGTATGCTCTTGACTCCATTGTATGCTCTTGCCTCCTTTGTCAAATATTAATTGAGCATAAACACTTGGGTCAATTTCTGGGTTCTCTGTTCTGTTCCATTGGTCTATATGTCTGTTCTTGTGCCAGTACCAGGCAGTTTTGAGAACAGTGGCTTTCTAATATAGCTTGATATTTGGTATTGTGATCCCTCCAACTTTCTTTCTCAGGATTGCTGTGGCTCTTTGGGGTCTTTTTTTTTTTTATTCTAGATGAATTTTTGGAGAGTTTGTTCTAGGTCTTTGAAATATGCCATTGATATTTTAATGAGGATTGCATTGGATCTCTAGATTGCTTTGGGTAGTATCGGCATTTTAATGATGTTGATTCTTCCAATCCACGAACATCTCAGACCACAATGGCAGTTGCGGGCAGTTGCCGGCAGCTGCTGCTCTCAGGGCGACTGTTCTTGGGCAGTCGCAGGAGTGATAGCTTGACCCCTCCCCACCAGCCATTCCCACCCTGGGCAAGCCCCCACCGCCCCAGTGTCTGTGTCCATTGGTTATGCTAATATGCATGCATACAAGTCCTTTGGTTGCTCTCTAACCCCATTCCCTGCCATTTATCTCTGGATCTATTCTTGTTCATCAAATTATGTTGATCATTATATGAGTGAGATCATGTGATATTTATCTTTCTCCAACTGGTTTATTTCGCTTGATAGCTCAATTTTTTTTCTTTTATTTATTTATTTATTTATTTATTGCTTAAAGTATTACAAAGGGTATTACACATGTGTCCATTTTATCCCCCCGCCCTAGACAGTCAGATAGCTCAATTTTTAAAAATATTGTCAGTGATTGCTGAGAGGAAGGGGGAGGGAGAGAGAGACAGAAACATCAATGATGAATGAGAATCATCTGTCAGCTACCTCCTGCATGCCCCCTACTGGAGATCAAGCCCACAACCCAGCATGTGCCCCCACCAGAAATCAAACTATGATCTTCTGGTTCATATGTCAACACTCAACCACTGAGCCACACCGGCTGGGCCTGATAGTTCAATTTTGAAAATAAAATGTATTTTAATAATCATTTTCTTTATAATTATTCAAAGTGCGTGTATACATTTGGGGGGCCATCCAGTATATACACAGTGGAATATTATTCAGCCATAAAAAGACAATCTTGCTATTTGTGACAGTGTGGATGAATCCTGAGGGCATTATGCTAAGTGATATGTCAGACAGAGAAAGACAAATACCACATGATATCATTTATATATGGACTCTAAAAATGAAAAACCAAACATGAGCTCTTAGATACCAAGAACTGATTGGTGGTCACCAGAGGGTGAGGGTGAGTGAAATGGATGACGGGGTTAAAAGGTACAAACTTCCAGTTATAAAATAAATAAGTCATGGAGATATAATGTGGGTTTACAGTTGTGAGTATGCAAAACACAGGATTTATTCTAATATTGTTATTAATTACAGTGGGGCCTTGACTTACGAGTTTAATTAGTTCCGAGACCGAGCTCGTTAAGGAGCTTGTTAACTCAAATTACTCTGTCAACTCAATGCAAAAAATCCGCCGAGAGACAGCTGGTATCTCAAAAAACTCGTTAGTCGGGACACTCGTAAGTCAAGGCCCCACTGTACTGTATTGTTTTCCATATGAACAACTGTAAACCTGCTTTTGCCCCACCCTATATATGTACTTCATCTTCTTTATCCTGTCCTCTATCAAAGGACACTTTGGTTGTCTCCAGGTCTTGGCCATCATGAATAATACTGCAATGAACATAGTGGTACTATATCATCACAAATAATTGTTTTCAAAATTTTCAGGTAGATACCCAGAAGAGGGATTGCTGGGTCATGTGGTAACTCTATTCTTAATTTTCTAAGGAACCTGAATATTGTTTTCCTGAGTGGCTGTACCAAGTTGCATTCCCACCAGTCAATGCTCAGCTTTGAGTATCAAATTAAGTTCTTTAAAGGTTAAGTTGTAGTTGGAAACTCAGTAGTTGATAGTCGGTCTTTGTTTAGAGAGAACAGGGGCTTATGTTTTCCCAAAGCTGCTTTTGCATTATCTGGAAACAAGAAGCAAGGACTAAGATGAGGCCAAGTCTACAAAGACAGGAAAACTCCATTGGTCTCCAACAGGGCCAGGAGGATCTACCAGCTAAGGACTTCAGCAGGAGGCACTACAGAGTGACCAGGAGAGAAAGAGGCATCTTTGCAGAGGCTATGGGGCAGTGAGAGACCAGAGGACAGCTCAGGGTTCAGCCCTTGAACCCCAAATGTAAAAATAGTACAAAGAATCCCCAGACACACCAATTTACTCTGTGTGCTTTAGTATATTCTCGTATATTCGTCTCCCTCCCTCCCTCATTCCCTTCTTTCCTCTCTCCCCATATATATATATATATACACATATATATGTATATATATTTATTATTTTTAACCATTTGAGAGTAGGTTGCATAAATCATGCTTCTTTATTCCTGTCTTTCTGTGTATATCCCAAGAACAAGGATATTCTCTTAAATATCATATCAAATTCAGAAATGTTACCATTAATACAATACTTCTATGTAATCTACAGTGCATATTTCAATTTCATCAATTCTCTCAATGGTGTCCTTTCAGAATTTTTTATGTAGTACGGGATCACTTTTTGAATTCAGTTGTACTGTGAGATGGCATTATCTTTTTTTGTCTTTGTTGTTAATCCTCACTGGAGGATATTTTTCCCATTGATTTTTTAAATTCTTTATTGATTAAAGTATTACATATTCCATTGATTTTTATAGAGGACGGAAGTGAGGGGGGAGGAGAGTTTAGGGGGAGAGAGAGAGAGAGAGAGAGAGAGCGCGAGAGAGCGGGAGAGAAAGAAACATCGATGTGAGGGAGAGACACATCAATTGGTTGCTTCCCACACATGCCCCAACTGGGGCCAGGGAAGAACCTGCAGCCCATGTATGTACCTTTGACTGAGAATCGAACCCATAACCCTCCATGCACAGGCTGATGCTCTAATCACTTAGCAACACTGGCTAGGGCGAGATGGCATTATCTTTAATTGATAATTTCCAGTCCAGTATCTTCAGACATCCAACCTCCATCTTCCAGAATAGGAGCTTTAGGGCAAGATTGATTTTTCCTTATTTTTGTATATTTATGGGTATTGTATACTAATTATGTTACATACACCTTTTGTATATCCATTACTGTTTCCAAATGCTTCCACATGAACTCTCCACTTGGAATTGAGAGATTTCATCTGTATCCTACTTACTCAATTAGACTTCAATCATAGTTACAAAGAGATTGTTCTCACTTCTATAACCTTGAAGTGTGCCCAAATGAGGTTAGAGGGAAGTCAGGGTCATCTTTCAAACAAACTCATGATGTAAGTTAAAAGGCCAGTGTTCTCTAGCCCTTGTCTATCTCCATCCACCCCCACTTGCTCATGATTCTCCACCCACCCAGACCTTCAAGTTTCTAGAAGGTCCGTGTTCTTTTCCATCTCATCTATATATTCTTTTTGCCTGGAGCATTCTTATTTTTTTTTTTTTTGAAGAAGCTTAGCTGTGAAGGGAAGATGAGAGTTAAAAGGGTCAAGATGATAGTTAAATATGTGTTTGTGTGGTTCTCCTTAATGATGTTGTGTGTGTATTTTAATGACAGCCATGTATTTATTCTATAAGCTGAGGGAAAGAGTCAGAAATAGGAAGAAGATACAGAGGAGAAAGGCAATTGATGGAAGGAGATTCCCGCAAAGGAAGGTGAAGATGAAATAAGGCATACAAGTGAAGAGGTTAACTTTGTACATAAAGCTGGGAAAAGTCATCAGTATGTGTACAGACGTTGAGGGAGTTTGGTTTTCTTCGTCTCTGTTTTTCACTGAAATAGGAGGTTTGGTCATTTGCTTGGATGCTCAGAGTGAGGAGCCTAGAGCTGAAGGAAGGGTGGATAGGTAATAGGACCAAATCATAAGTGGAGGAATCTGGGGACAGAGAATGCCTATGTCCTTGTTCATATGCAGGAGCTCTGGAAAGCATCATGATTCTAGAAGTTTCTTGCATGTAGCTTAGTGTGGGAGCAAAATAAATGTCTGTGTAGGGTGCCTGAGAGAGCCCCCTGAAGCCCTGGCCTATAGCGGGAACAGCAGAGTTTTCCTAGCAGTCTCGAGTGGCACAGATACAATACATGGGACTTGCAGGAATGAGGAGGAAGCTGCAGTGGCCTGTGAGAGCTGACTAGATGAGAAAACATTTTAGAGGCTGCCAGCCTGATGGATGAAACTGATGACTCAGCTGTTGTTCTCCATGCCTTGGTCCTGCCTCAGATTCCTAGTAGAAGATGATAAAAATCTGGGCAACACTAATGGGTTTTCCTCTGAACCCATATCCTCTAAATAAAGTAATTGGCTTAGAAATAACAGATACCTTATAAGGCAAACTCTAGTTCAGCTGTCTTTTAAATGGGAAACATTTCTGTTAGTGGTACAGGACAAATTCATTGAGGAATTTCCACTGAGAATTGGAACTTAAAGAGATGTGCAATGATAGAAATGGAAATCTTTCTCCTATGAGCCTTTCAATATGGCCATTTTACTTTCCAGTAATTTTCTGCCTGGAGCAATGACATGTCTAATTACTAATAATATTCTATTAAACAGTATGATTAATCTGAAAGATCATTATGCACAAGTAGACTAAAAAAGCAACCTAAATCCCCTTGGTCTGCTTTAAGATAAAATAAGGCTGACTTTCTTATCCAGAGAGTTTTTTCTCCTTGTGATAATAACTTTGATGGTAAATCCCATTTTTGTGATTTTTTTCAGTGTGTGTTATTTATTATTTGGTGAACTTATAGGAGACTTTTGAATAAGTAGCACCTATTCAGTTGCCTCCTAATTTCATTGTAATTTTGGATAAACTATTTGCATGTGAATATTACTTTTGCTGGATACATGTTATATGATATGTTGTTGGCTTCATATGGGGCAACGCAGTTAATATATTACTAATAGAAACAAAGGTTTTGGGGAATTGGACAGAGAAGGACCCCATAGGATATTTCAGGGCAAAGCTCAGGGCTTAAAACTTGATCTGTTCCTGGCGCTGGAGAAGTGGCAATAGTACGGTTTTGTAAGTTCAATGAGTGAAAACAACATAAATGGTCTTGCTTTCTCAAAAGGTATGATTTTAGAGAAGTCTGGTTATTTTAAGAGTTATTGTTCCTTAATTTTTCATTAATCAGTGGGAAGATTTTTGATAAACCTTCTCACTGCCAGGCACTGGAGTAGAATAATTAAAATCTAGGTTTGGAGTCTTCTTGGCTTCAGGTTTCAGTATTGACACTTACCAGCTCTGAGATTTAGGACAAGTTGGTTAATGCCTCAAGCCTCAGTGTGTCCTAATCTGTAAAATGGGCCAAGCACCAATTTCCTAGGCAGAACCTCCCCAGTTGTGTGCCTCCCAGACAGAAGGTCTGAAATTTGATCTTCTTAGACCTGTGACCTCAGGCCTCCACTGGTGGGACAAGCTTCCTCAGTTCCATATGTGTTAAGTAGTGGGCAAGTTGAGGCAAAGCCAGTTGTGAGATTCAAAGGATATGATGAAAGTAAAGCCTTTAGCCCTGTGCCTTGGACCTCATAATTGTTCAAAAAAAGCCATAATCTGTTATTACTTATGATACTTGAAAAATCCATCAGATTTCCAGATCATATCTAGGTTATTTTTTCTTTTATTCAATTGTCTTTCACCTGGAATTTTAATAGTATAAAGATATATCTGGCAGTTTAACATTAGAGCCATATGTTCTTAATTTAATAATACAAATTGGACATATATGTAATACTTTACAGTAAACAAAATATTTACTACATCATATGTGTTAACATTTTAGTATATGGTCAGTACTAATTATGATAAATTTTAACATTTAATTTTGCTGACACTCATTTTCTCTGGGTATCTGTTGAAGACCAAATTTTGAAATTTCATGTGAATGCTAGTCACACACACACACACACACACACACACACACACAGACACACACACAAATAATCTATAGACTGTTTCAGTAAAACACTATTTAGTGATAATGATATTTATACACTAGAGGCCCGGTGCACAAAAATTTGTGCACTCGGCGGGGGGCGGGGCCCCCCAGCCCGGCTTGTGCCCTCTCGCAGTCTGGGACCCCTCAGGAGATAACGACCTGCTGGCTTAGGCCTGCTCCCGGGTGGCAGAGGGCAGGCCCAATCCCTAGGTGCAGCCCCTGGTCGGGCTCAGAACAGGGCCGATTGGGGATTTGGGGCGCCGCCCCCTGTCATACACAGAGCAGGGCGATCAGGAGGTTGTGATTCCACCCTCAGTCACACTCAGGGTAGGGCCTATTGGGGGTTGGGGCACCATCCCCTGTCACACTCAAGGCAGGGTTGATAGGGAGGTTGCGGCGCCACCCCCTGTCATGCACAGAGCAGGGCCAATCAGGGGGTTGGGCATTTTCCCCTGTAACTCACAGAGCAGGGCCCATCAGGGGGTTTGGGGCTCTGTACCCTGTCACGCACAGAGCAGGGCCAATCAGGGGGTTGGGGCACCGCCCTCTATCACCCACAGAGCAGGGCTGATCAGGGGGTTGGGGTGCCGCCACTCTCACACTCAGGGCAGGGCTGATGGGGAGGTTATGGCTCTACCCCGTCACACACAGAGCAGGGCCCATGGGGGGGGGTTGGGGCGCCTTCACCTGTCACACACAGAGCCACAGGGCGATCAGGGGGTTTGGGCGCTGCCCCCTGTCACGCTGATCCCGGTACAGGGAGGCCTTGCGGCTCCGCTGATCCCGGTGCTGGAGGGCATATTACCCTTTTACTATATAGGATAGAGGCCTGGTGCATGGGTGGGTGCCGGCTGGTTTGCCCTGAAGGGTGTCCTGGATCAGGGTGGGGGCCCCCACTGGGGTGCCTGGCCAGCCTGGGTGAGGGGATGATGGCTGTTTGCAGCTGGTCACACACCCTTCAGGGTGGGGGTCCCCACTGGGGTGCCTGGCCAGTCTGGGTGAGGAGCTGAGGGCTGTTTTCAGGCTGGGGGTGACTGAAGTTCCCAACCGCTCCATTTTTTCTTTTTTTTAAATTCTGGGCCAGCTTTAGCTTTGAGGCTTGGCTCCAGCTCTTAGGCCTCCGCTGCTGAAAGTAGGTTTCTGGCCTTTGCTTACAATGTTGCGATCCTGCTGGCTGAAGCCCGGCAGGTTTCTGGGGTTTTGTTTAGCTACTAAGTTTGTTACATAGTTGCTTGCAGCTCAGAGGCCTGCAGCAGCAGGTGGGGAACGTTGGAGTCCTCCGTCACTGAAGCAAGCAAGCCTCATATTAGTTTCAAGCTGCCTGGCTTCCGGTCGCCATCTTGGCTGACAGTTAATTTGCATATTGCCCTGATTAGCCAATGGGAAGGGTAGTGGTCGTACGCCAATTACCATGTTTCTCTTTTATTAGATAGGATGTTGATAGAGATATAATAATTTGTACTGTTGTGTAATAAAACCACTGATTGGCATTGGGGATAGTTCTTATAATTCCTTCCAGGAACTATAATAGGGGTGAAAAAGTAGAAAACAAAAATGACAGAAACATCTCAAAATGTAGAAAATACAAGTGAAGTTTTCTCTTTTTTTCTTGTAAGTGAAGTTTTAAAGTGTCATTGGAAAATGAAAAAAAAAACAAAAAAACAATTGAGATGCCAAGAATTTAAAGATACAAATTTGAAATAAAAATATACTTGAAACTAAATGAAATACATTGTCAAGTGTAAGTTGTTGTTTAGAAGATAGTAGGACAAAGTAAAAACTTATAAATATGAAGTAAATGCTCTTAAAGTATTTTGAAATTGATGGTAATGTTTTCATTGCAAATATTGATCTGTCCTTAAAATGTACATAAATTTATTTGATCAAAGTGCTTGTTCTGTAAACCTGCTTGAGCATATATGGATGATAGAAATTCTTCCCATGACAGATGAAGACATGGACCCCAGAAAAAACACGTGACTTGCCTAAGGTCACACAGCTCATTCATGATGAAGAATCAGAACTAGAACCTAAGGAACTCTAATGCAATTTCTACTACTTCACTCCTCCTTTATGGGTGATTTCATGAGCCCTTGAGAAAGTCAAGTGCCTCCTAACTCAGCTAATTGATTCTGTAATTTTTCTGATCAGAGATTCATACCTATGGTTTTATCACTGCTTAGTGTTGTGCAAGTAGCTCAGGCTTTAAGCCAGGAGGACTCGGGTTTAAAATCTAGCACTGACACTCAGGGCTGCCACATTGCACAAACCTAAGGGTGCCATTACAAGGTAGTTTATGTGTATAGGGCCTAGATTAACAAGGGACTCATAAAGGGCTAGTCAGTCTTGCATATACCTTAATATTAGGAGTAGTATCAGATACTGCTTTTTGATTTTAATGCTGACGTGAATAGAATTTTGGACAGGGACATGTATGTGTATATGCTTTAGAAATTATCATAAGTACACCTAATAAAAAGCATGTTAATTCAGACTCCCCTATTTGGAAGCTCTCGTAATGGCGACAAGAGTTAGAGTAGTGGCCAGTCTTCTCTCTTTGTCACTCTGCTTTGGAAGTCCTGGCCCTACACTCTATTCAAGATCCTGGTTGAAGGCCTGGCCACCTCTGTTGACATGATGATAGACAGGTTGTATGTATGACCTCTTTATCACCCAGAGAGCAGGAATGAGTATGGAAGGGCTGCTCTAAACACAGGAAGTGTCCCCATCCCAGCTCTGCTCTCCACTTGTCTGATTTTGGTGAGAACTTTCTGAGACTCTTCTAGAGCCTCTTCTATTGCCTTTCAGTTTTCAGAACCAGTGTGATCTGAATCTGGTGTCAGAGACAGCAAATCAGTGGGAGAGATTGATTTTTAATTTTGTAATATTTTTTCTATTAAGCAAATTAATAGCACCATAAAATTGCAAGTCTCTTCCAAATAAAGAAAATGAATTGTTTTCAAACAATTTTGTTTTGCTCCAAACAATATTTGATTCTCCTCTCCCATCCTGCCCCTGCCCCTGAATCTTCCATGTCTCAGCTGCTTTATCCACTCAATCCCTAAAGCCAGATCCTAGGAATTGACTTGATCTCATTTCCTCACATGGCACAGCCAGCCCATTAGCAAGACCTGTCAGTTGTCCTCTAAAAGGGACTCAGAGTTTCCAGGTTTTCTCACCTGCACTACCACCTTTCTGGTCCAAGAGATCTATAGTCTAAATCACTGCAAGGGCCTTTGAGCTGGCCTCTCTGAATTCTTTTTACTTTCTCACCTATTTCCAAATTACCTTTTACCACTCCTCTGCTTGGCTGCAAAATTTTACATTACACTTAAAACAAAATCCGAACTCTTTACTTGGCCTATAAATTCTGTGATCCAGCCCTGCTTGTCTATCTCTGTGATTTCAGTTTTGCTCACGATGCTGCAGTTGTCTTGGCCTTCTGTATGTTCTTTGAATCTGCCCTATTTTATTTGTTCAGAGTACTTATCTCTTCTAATAGTACTTACTCATTTGTTAATTAGTTTTCCATTTTCCTCTCTAAGTTTAATGAGTAGGACTTTTTATTTTATGACTTGTTGCTTGCTGTGTCTCTAGTATGTAGAATAGTGCCTGGCAACTTTTAGGTACATAACTGTTGGAACAATGAATTAATTGGGTGAGTGATACATTAGAAACCTAGGATTCATCCCACACTTCTCTGCTTTCTACCTGTAATGGTAGTCAAGTCCTGTTGATTTTGTACTTTGGATTTTTCCAGAATCTATCTCTTCTTACCCAACTCTTCTATTACTGCCTAGGTTTATGTCATCAGCACCTAGTTAGTTTCCAAACCTCTAGTCAAGGACTGACTCCTGGATATAACATTTTCTCTACTCCAGGAAGAACCAATCAACTACTCTTTTGCTACCATGGTATCCCCTACTTTTGCCATAGAATCTCAAAACTTTATCGCACTTTTATTGTACTCATTTGCTTGTACTGTATTATAATCTCTCTGGAGGCAGGGACCACACATTTCTGTGTTTTCATTCTCAATACCTGGCACAGTGCCTGGTATGTAGTAGAGTTCCAGTAAATGTTTGAAGGAAGAGAATGCGTGAATACAAATGAATGAGTCTAGCTAAATGGGGCCATCTCAAAATAGCTACAATAAAATACAAACCTAAAATTTAGGTATATAATTAACAATGTTTTTAAACTTTGAATTTAAAAGTGACTTTAAAGTTCACCTATTACAATTAAATAATGATTAATAAACTTGCTTTTGAGATTACCATGTTCTCTATTCCAATATTTTCAGATAGAGCTCTTAATTTTTTTTGGAGATAATTCTATACATAAAAATAAAAAATCAGTCATCCCATATTTTTCTTATAGAGTTATAAAAATAGATAACATGAGGCAAAGAACCCCATGATATACACAAATTCTAGAAAATGTTTTGTGCCCTTTGTATCCTTTGGTGCCTTTTAAACATGTTTCACACATTTAAAACAATTTAGGAAAACTATGACTAAAACCATTCACACATCCTAGGACCCTAATCTAACCCTAATCTAACCTTAGGTGGTTTGAGTTTCGTCCTTATTTTTGCAACAATACTCACTCCAGGTGTGTCTTTTGTGTTTATATGATAATAGGTCCATATTGGTTAGTGAACTTTAGGAAGCTGTAACTCTAGTATTTTCAGACAATGAATATCCAGTGTATTTTGCATGTAATTTTTATCTGCTTCCATCAAGTGTAACAATATGTTGAATTTGCCAGGGGCCTTTAAAGCTTCGATGTTGTGAAGAGCTCTGCATGACATTTTAAAGAGACTGGACCTTTCATCTGCACAGCAGTAGGGCACCTCACTATAGGGACAAGAAAGGAAAAGAGAGAGAGAGAACATTTCTGAAGCAATAGCAGAAAATAACAGCAGAAGCAATTATTTCATCAAAGGTTGATTTTTTTTTTTTGTATTCCTTTTTTTTTTTTTTTTTTTTTTTTCAGATTTCTTAGCTGGAGATTGTCTGCCTGTTGCCTTCATCTCTTGGTGTATGTTTAATTTGCAGGTTTCACATGGTCAAAATGGGGGAGCATTCGTAAATGAAAAGATGTTTACTTTAGAAGGTGATGTTATTGAAAATAGCATTTAAATGTATTTGCAAGGGATCTGCAAGTTGGGAACAATGCAAAGACCTGAATGTGGCATTCCCTTCGAGTTCTTAATCTGTTTATTTGCTTGGGGATGTGAACAATGTAGTCACCTTCCTTATGACTTTGCTTCCTCCCTTCCCTCCCATAAACAGTAGTATAATCTTTGACTGCTCTTGGGAAGAAAGGCGAGAAAATTTTATCTCTCCACCTCTGTGGCTAATATCAACACTTTCTTTTGATTTGGGGTGGGGCTGGGCATTCCTGGCTAATAGCCAATTAGTACCAGTTTTTATGGTGTGGACATCATTCTACTGGCAGTAAAAATACCAAATATGGGCCGTCATCTTCCTTTACTGTGATCCCGCGACATCATCAAGATGGAATGCCTGGGCTTTCCTATTGCAAGAATCTGAACCTCTTGTTCAAAGGAAGCTTAGGAGTCCTTCAGAGAGCTGTATTTTGGAGTTGGGAGGATCATGTCTTTCTCTAGGTCTTAAACTTAGTATTTTTGCCCTGTTCTGCTATTTATTTGCTTTAGTCTTGGATGACATGCTCTAACTTCTTGTCCATTTTTTCCCTTCTTCTCCAGGGTGCTAAGAGGATTGATGAAATTATTTTCTTGGGCTTTTGAGGTTTTTGGTGGAAAACACTTCTCATATGAGTTTCTTGTTAATGCTTATAGTAAGTTACTACAAACTTAGTGACTTAAAGACATACATATTTATTCTCTTACTGTTCTGGAGGCCAGAAGTCCAAAATGAGCCTGATGTGGCTGTGTCAGCAGGGCTGTGTTCCTTCTAGAGCAGTGATGGCAAACCTTTAGAGCTCGGTGTGTCAGCATTTTGAAAAACCCTAACTTAACTCTGGTGCCGTGTCACATATAGAAATTTTCTGATATTTACAACCATAGTAAAACAAAGATTTATATTTTTGATATTTATTTTATATATTTAAATGCCATTTAACAAAGAAAAATCAACCAAAAAAATGAGTTTGCATGTCACCTCTGACATGCGTGTCATAGGTTCGCCATCACTGTTCTAGAAGCTCTGGGGGGAATCTGTATCCTTGTCTTTTCTGGCTCTTAGTGACTCTCTGCTTTCCTTAGCTCAGGGTCCCTTCCTTCATCCTCACAGTGCATCACTCCAACCTTTGCTTCCATTGTTCCAGATCCTCTTTCTCAAGATCTTAACTTCGTCACATCTGCAGAGTCCCCATTACCATGTAAAGTAACATATTCACATATTCTGAGGATTAGGACATGCATATCTTTTAGGGCAGCATTATTCAGCTTACCACCCTCTTCAGCGTTACACTACATAACGTTTTTGTAATTGTCATTCTGTTTTTATTTGTGGATACATATTTCGTTCTATCTTCAACTGGCAATGACTGTAAACTTCTTAAATGAATAAGAGAGAAAAGTTTTGGTCTCATCTCCAAAATTCCTCCTAAGAGTCAAATAGTGATCAGCTTCAGGGGAGTAAACCTCTTTCAGGTGTGGTTCCCTACTATTTGGGACTATTTTCTCTGTATCTTTAAGATTCTGAGGAAGCAGAGTTTTAGGATTCAGTGCTTTAGGTTCAACTGGATGCCTGGAGGTACAAATATGGAAGGAGCTATGTCTTCTTTTCTTCTTACATTTATTAAAGATCTCTCTTCATTTTGGGGATAATCTCATCTCTGACCAACTGTTCACATAGTTTTAGGAAGATCTCTCCCTGCTTAACACTCCATCCGTTGTTTCCTATAGCACGTTGTGCATATTTTTATTGTAACTCCCATCTATTAGGATTGTAATTATTTGTGTTTTCTAATAAATGGAATTGCTTGAGGGCAGGAATCTTGCTTTATTTACCTTTATCCGCCCCACTAACGTGGCACTTGATGTAAACATATTTTTCTGAACTAGTGAATTACTAAACAACCCTGTAGGTTGAAGCCCAAACCTTGAGATCATGAAATCTCCTTTAGCTCCCCATCTCCTCTCTTCATGCTCCCTATTTTCTGTTCACTTCATGCCCTCTCTGTGTTGTACTGCTTTCTGTTCTCCAAACCACATTCCATTTTATTGTTAAACCAACCTGTGTTCCCACTGTGCTGATGAATAAACTAGCATTTGAGGGTGCTTACTCTGTGCTAGCCTCAGTACAAAGCACTGTATGGGCATTTAATCCTCATAATACTCCTATCTGGTTTACATTTTATGTATAAAACTTCTGAGGCTTGGAGAGGTTACATAACTTTCTTGAGACTACACTGCTAGTAAGGAGTAGATCTGAGATTTGAATTCAAGGGCTCAAGTCTGGAGCCCATGTTGATAACTTCCACAGTTCCTGATAATGGGCTTCTATTCCAAAGGGATTGTTTAGCATTTCTAGAAAACCACATTCCCTGTGCCCATCATAATGCTTCAATATATATATCCATTTAGATTGAAATTTGGGTGAGGGTTTTAATTAATAGGTCTCTTTTATGATTGTAAGTCAAACTCTTAAGAAACTATTGAATAGAACCATTCTAGAGAAGTCCTTGGAATCCATTCCCAGCCACACATCTCAATCAGTCATAGCCATGAATGCCTACAAGTTGATTTCCAAAGAAACAATAGTCATTACATTACTGAACAGAACATTATCCTTCCTTTCCTCGTACTTTGTTGGTATCCAAACTTTTTCTTTAAAGCAATGAAACCCATTCTTCAAAAAATATCATGTAGATATAAAATAGACACACACACACACACACACACACACACACACACACATACCCTATATAATAAAAGGCTAATATGCAAATCAGCTACATGGTGGAACAACCAGTAGCTATGAGATGCACTGACCACCAGGGGCAGAAGCTCGATGCAGGAGCCCCCTGGTAGTCAGTGCGCTCCCACAGGGGGAGCACTGCTCAGCCAGAAGCCAGGCTCATGGCTGGCGAGCACAGCGGCAGTGGCGGTGGCGGCAGTGCTAAGGGTGTCTGACTGCCAGCTTAGGCTCCCTACAGGGAGCGGGCCGAAGCTGTCAGTCGGACATCCCCTGAGGGCTTCTAGGCTGAGGGACCTCCCAGAGTGCATGAATTTCATGCACCAGGCCTCTAGTGTGTGTGTGTGTGTGTCTATATATATATATATATAGACACACACACACACACATATATATATATAGGAATTCATATATATATATATGTATTTTCTATCAGCGTGCCCTGCCAGAATTGTTCCATAAATCCCTTTCTCAAGCTTAAGGATATAGCACCCTCTCCTGCAACTTTTCTCTCCCACTCTAATTGCTCCAAATCTTTATGTATTAACTTTGGGCCTGTGGGAAGAACCCAATTGACCTAGGTTTGCGATGGATTTGTGATATATTTATTATTCACTGATATCTTGTCAATCACTTAGATTGTGTAAATTCAGAATAGTCCTGAGATAGCAAAAGCTGGTGGAAATGTATCTAATAAAGGACCATAGAAGTTAAATAGGAAGAAAGCTCACATAAGGCCAGTGGAGAACTGTTTGTTTTTTAAGAGTCCTCTTGGGGTGACATTGCCTTTGGTGAATCCACAATCCAGGCCCTGACCTTTCTCCTGCAAGGCTAAGAAATTTGATTTTTTTCCACACATTTTGTGGCCCAGTTGACTTACTAGTTGAACCAAATGGGTCCTTGGGGTCACTGTTGTTTGGGGCACATTTGAATAGGCACTGTGTGCTTGTCTGAAGCCTTTGTTCTGTGCTTCCATGGCTCAGCAATGCTGTTTTTTAAAAATATATTTTTATTGATTTCAGAGAGGAAAGGAGAGGGAGAGAGAGATAGAAACATCAGTGGTGAGAGAGAATCATTGATTGGCTGCCTCCTGCACATCCCCTACTGGGGATTGAGCCTGCAACCCGTCATCTGTCCTTGACCAGAATCGAACCTGGGACCCTTCAGTCTGCAGGCTCTATTCACTGAGTCAAACCCGCTAGGGCAGCAATGCTGGTTTTAATTGACCCATTATATATCCTTAGCTATAATAATACATGCAGCAAGGATATAGTCAAGTATTGCCAACCCAGAGCGTTTTTGCCTCTGCAGCAGGAGAGAGTATACCATGATAGATAAGAACATAGGTGTTGAGGCCAGAAGGCATGGCTCAGTGGTTGAGTGCCTACCTATGGACCAGGAGGTCACGGTTCGATTCCCGGTCAGGCCATATGCCCGGTTGCAGGTTTGATCCCTGGTGTGAGACGTGCAGGAGGCAGCCAGTCAATGATTCTTATCATTGATGTTTCTATCTCTCTCTCTCCCTTTCCCTTCCTCTCTGAAATCAATAATACACACACAGAACGTAGGTGTTGAATTCAATAGGACTTGGTTCAAATTTCTGGCACTGCCACATACAAACTGTGTGACCCTTGTTAATTTCCTTAACTTCTCTAAGCTCATTTTCCCTTGAATAAAGTAAAAACAGCTGAGGTTTGGTGCGAAGATTAAGTGAGATGTAGTGTGTAAAAGGTCTCAGTGCTTGGCACAGGAGATCACTTGGTGACTGCCAATTGCTGGCTTTGCTATTATTTAGGTGGCATCCCATTCTTATTCTCTGATCCAGTTTGTATTGATGTTCAAGTTTAACTTTCAGGGGCTCATCTTGTTTCTCTTCATTTCAGATTCCAGGAGGATGCCTCATTGTGCTTCTGAGAGACTGAACACGGGGTCCCCAGCACAGCTAATTGCTCAGTATCTCCTCTTGTCTGCCATTGAGGAAGTCATGTTGCAAGGGCATCTAATGGTAGTCCCTGCTCACATCCATGTGCAGTGCCAACCATTTCCCTTCCTTGAGCCAGGATAGAAGTGGAGACCTCCTGCATGAATGCACAGCCCCCCCTCTTTTTTTGGCTCCTCAGTTGAATCCATCTTTGCTCTGCTGCCCAGGTATGTGGAATATAAACAAATTATATACATAATCCATGCTTGTGGGAAATGCAAATGATATAGAAGTGTGTAAAAATTTGTCTTCCTTTACACTGCCAACCACATTCCTCCCTAATAGTGTGTATCATTCTAGCATTTTTCTATGCATTTATGTACTTATTATATTAAAAAATGGCGCTTTACACCATTCTTTGGAGATCTGACTTTTCAACTTAACATATCTTGATCTTTTTATGTCAGTATGTACAAATCCTTCACATCCTTTAAAATTTTTGTTTAGTTTTCATATATGGGTGAATCATTATTTACCTTGAGAGTATTGATGACTATTTAGCTTTCCAGTTTTTAATACTAAAAACAACATTTCAGTGAGTATTTTGGGGTTAAAAGGGTTAACATTAAGATACTTCCCAATGTCCTTCTAAAAGCTATGCCACATTATACTCCCATAAACAGTGTTCAGGAAGGCCCATTTCTATTTACAGGTATATCACCACTAATGACTCATCTTTAGTCTATTTAATTTTTAATAATCTGATGGATAAGCATCTCCTTATTTTAATTTATATTTCTCTGATTACCTGTAAAGTCAAGCTTCTTTTCACAGTTTTTTTTTCCTTTTTAATTTTGAATACTGTCAATTTTATCTTTTTCTCAGTTTTATTTTGTGTTATTCATCTTTCATATTGCTTAACAGGTGCTCTTTGTATATTATAGATTTTAGCTTTTTCTTAAATACATCAACTGTTTTCTCTAGTTGCTGTCTTTTAATTGTGTTTTTGTATCTTTGGCTATATATAGAAGTTTTAAATTTATCTAGTTTTTGCTGTCTTATTATGAAGTTCATTATATTAATTTGTAAAGGAATGTGAAAGTTTAAAAATTATTCAGTATCCTTTGTGGTGAAAGAAGCCACAATATTTTCAAATCAAACCAACAGGTATTTATTTAATATCTATTATGTGCTCAGTGTGATGGATAATAAAAAAAAATGAAATATAAAACACAGTCTCTGCCTTCAGGGCATTTGCATGTGAATCACAAATATTTAGATATACCTTAGAAAATTATATCGGGCATTATTTTAGCTAAGTGCTGAATTTTGTTACAGAAAAAAAGTGTTATCAAAAGGAACTACTAGGTCAATAGAGTAGGCTATGATCATCATAGTAGAAACTTGAATTGGAGTTTAAAGCCCAGGAAAGATTTAGTTATGAGATTATAGGACCTTTGTTTGTTATCTATTGGGTGTCCCAAAAAATGTATACACATTTTATAGCTGAAGCTCAATTGATATTTCTTTCTTTTTATGTTTAATCCTTTGTAATTAATAGTTATTCAAAGTGTGTATACATTTTTTGGACACTCTGCATTTCTGTATAAAAAATTATCCCAAAGCTTAGTGGCCTAAAAAAGTACCTATTTAATTTAGCTCATAATGTTGCAGGTTCACAATATCCATTGGGCTCAGCTAGGCAGTTCTGACATGGGCTAAACTTAGCTAATCTTGCCTGGGCTCACTTATAAATCTATAGTCAGCTGATCAATTGCCTGTGCTGACTGTCTCATGATGGCCGCATCTGGGACAGCTGAGATGACTGGGGCCTTTTCTCATATGGGCTCTCAACATCTGGCAGACTAGCCCGGCTTTGTTTCCATGGTGGGTACAGAAATGCATGAGTTTGAGAATGGAAGCTGCAAGGCTTCTTGTGACCTTGTCTCAGGTTTGGTATACTGCCATTTTTGTGCATTCTATTGATCAAAGCTACAAGACCAGCCGAGATCCAAGGGGTAGGAAAATATACTTTACCTCTTGATGGGAGATGTTAAAGCATTGTGGCCATTTTTGCCATCTACTGCAGAATTCCAATTCACACTCATGTTAACTGAGTGAGTCAATCCTCACAGTTATGTGCAATGATCGTGCTCAAAATCTGTTTTTCATAAGGTCAGGTAGGAATATAAATAACAGTAGAGTAGTAGTCTGCAAATGCCTTTTTATCTTGGCCAAATGTGTATTGGCTTTTAGGGAACTTTTCTTTCATCTTATTTTTAAAAAGATTATTAGGAATATGATGTGTGGATTTATAGACTAACCAGAGTGATCTATGATAATCTTGTCTCCCGCCCACTATCTTAAAACACATACTGAAAGGGTGAAGGAGATGTGGTGTTTAGTTATGGCAAAAATGTCATGATCCTAAATGCAAAGCATTAAATAAAGAAAGCTACACATCACAATTCTCCAGTTTAAAAAGCCAACTTCTAATCTTGGTTTCTTGTATTCATCTTTATTCTCAAGTAGTTGACTTTACTTGCAATTTATGGTTTAAATCAGCGGTCGCCAACTGGTGGTCCGTGAGGTCTGAAAGGTTGGCGACCGCTGGTTTAAATGATTGGTACAGCCTGGCCAGTGGGGCTCAGTGTTGACCTATGAACCAGGAGGTCATGGTTTGATTCTCGGTCAGGGCACATGCCGGGGTTGTGGGCTCCATCCCTGGTGTGTGGCATGCAGAAGGCAGCCAATCAGTGATTCTCCCTCATCTTTGATGTTTCTATCTCTCTCTCCCTCTCCATTCATCTCTGAAATCAATAAAAATATATTTAAAAAATAATAAATGATTGGTATAATTCCTCTTATCTTATTTTGGCCTTATAGATACAAGTCTAGAAATTTCATCAATTCTTGTTTTCACTGTTTAGAAGTGGCCAATAAGTCCTTTTTCTAAGCTTCTCTCCCTTCCAGTGATCATGACAGCTTCTTGGGTCAGACAGGAGATATGAGGTTTAGGCAGAGCCAAATAGACCTGCTGCTTCATGTCTTCATATAAAGTTGTGGTTCCTTTGGCCAAACCTTTAACTCAGAATGATGCATGAATAATGTCAGGGTGTAACCTAAAACACTATATGTAGAGACTAGTGGCCCGGTGCACGAAATTCATACACATTAGAAGAGAATTAGAGGAAATATTTTAATATTGCTATTTGCCCTTTCTCTATAATAGAAGTGTCAGAGATGAAAGAAAATTAGTAAAATGTATATGAAAATTTTCTTCCTGTCAGAGTCTGGGCATGCTGCGGGACCCAGAGTCAAGTCCCCGCCCGCCCGTGTGCACCTCAAAATCGCGTGAGACCCAGATCTGGTCGGCCCTATCCCCATTGGGCGAGATCCAGACCTGGCTGGTCCCACCCCTGTCAAGCCTCGCTGGGGCGGGGGGCGCAGCCTCAGGTCCCCAGGCCCAGAGCCGGGCAGGGGGGACAGCCTCAGGTCTCCCGTCAAACCCCGCCAGGTGGGGGGTGCAGCTTCAGCCCCCGGCCTGGTGCCGGTTTGGGGGTGCAGCCTCAGGTCCTCCGGCGCACCCTCAGGTCTCCCGGCCCAGCACAGGGCAGGGGCCGTGGCCTCAGGTTCCACGGTCCAGTACAGGGGCAGGGGGTGTGGCCTGAGGTCCCCCGTCAAGCTCCACAGGGCAGGGGGTGCGGCCTGAGGTCCCCCGTCAAGCCCCACTCGGTGGGGGGTCGCACCCTCAGGTCCCCGGCCTGGCGCCATGCAGCCTCAGGTCCCTGCTGATCTCTGGTTACGGCTCATTATGGGAACTTTGCCTCCGCTGTGGGTGTAGCTATCTTACGTTATGGGAACCCTGCCTCTGCTGTGGGTGCAGCCATCTTGTGATGGAGTGAGGGTCGATTTGCATATTACCTCTTTATTATATAGGACTAGAGGCCCGGTGCACAAAAATTTGTGCACTCGGCGGGGGGGGGGGGGAGGTGGGGGTCCCTCAGCCCGGCCTGTGCCCTCTTGCAGTCCGGGACCCCTCGGGAGATAACGACCTGCTGGCTTAGGCCTGCTCCCGGGTGGCAGAGGGCAGGCCCAATCCCTAGGTGCAGCCTCTGGTCGGGCTCAGAGCAGGGCCGATTGGGGAGTTGGGGCGCCTTCCCCTGTCATGCACAGAGCAGGGCAGATTGGGAGGTTGCGATGCCACCCTCAGTCACGCTCAGGGTAGGGCCTATTGGGGGGTTGGGGCACCGCCCCGTCACGCTCAAGGCAGGGTCTATGGGGAGGTTGCGGCACCACCCCTGTCATGCACAGAGCAGGGCCCATCATGGGGGTTGGGGCTCTGTACCCTGTCATGCACAGAGCAGGGCCAATCAGGGGGTTGGGGTGCTGCCCCCTGTCATGCATAGAGCAGGGCCCATCAGGGGGGTTGGGGCTCTGTACCCTGTCACGCACAGAGCAGGGTCAATCAAGGGGTTGGGGAGCTCCCCCCTGTCATGCACAGAGCAGGGCCGATCAGGGGGTTGAGGAGCTGCCCCCTGTCACTCACAGAGTAGGGCTGATAGGGTAGTTGGGGCACCGCCCCCTGTCACACTCAGGGCAGGGCAAATCAGGGGGTTGGGGCGCCGCCATTGTCACACTTAGGGCAGGGCCGATGGGGAGGTTATGGCTCTACCCCATCACACACAGAGCAGGGCCCGTGGGGTGGCGGGGGGTGGGGGGAGTTGGGGCGCTGCCCTCTATCACCCATAGAGCAGGGCCGATCAGGTGGTTGGGGCGCCGCCACTCTCACACTCAGGGCAGGGCCGATGGGGAGGTTATGGCTCTACCCCGTCACACACAGAGCAGGGCCCTTGGGGCGGGGGGAGGTTGGGGCGCCGCACCCTGTCACACAGAGCAGGGCTGATCAGGGGGTTGAGGCGCCACACCCTGTCACACACATAGCCGCAGGGCGATCAGGGGTTTGGGGAGCTCCCCCCTATCAGGCACAGAGCAGGGCTGATCAGGGGGTTGGGCCGCCTTCCCCTGTCACTAACAGAGCAGGGCGGATAGGGAGGTTGTGGCCCTGCCCCTGTCACACGCAGAGCCGCAGGGCGATCAGGGGGTTTGGGCGCTGCCCCCTGTCACGCTGATCCCGGTGCCGGGAGGCCTCTCGGCTCCACTGATCCCGGTGCAGGGAGGCATATTACCCTTTTACTATATAGGATAGAGGCCTGGTGCATGGGTGGGTGCCGGCTGGTTTGCCCTGAAGGGTGTCCTGGATCAGGGTGGGGGTCCCCACTGGGGTGCCTGGCCAGCCTGGGTGAGGGGATGATGGCTGTTTGCAGCTGGTCACACACCCTTCAGGGTGGGGGTCCCCACTGGGGTGCCTGGCCAGCCTGGGTGAGGGGATGATGGCTGTTTTCAGGCCGACTGAAGCTCCCAACTGCTCCTCTTTTTCTTTCTTTTTTTATTCTGGGCCAGCTTTAGCTCTGGCTCCAGCTCTGAGGCTTCTGCTGCTGAAAGAAGGT
Source organism: Myotis nattereri (assembly GCF_964212035.1). Classification (NCBI taxonomy): domain Eukaryota; kingdom Metazoa; phylum Chordata; class Mammalia; order Chiroptera; family Vespertilionidae; genus Myotis; species Myotis nattereri. The sequence continues at coordinate 15,059,644 of NC_138090.1, forward strand.
ATCTGGTTTGTTTCGGTTCTATAATCGAAACACTGTATAACTCCAGCTCTGAGATCCCGGCTCGCTGAAAGCAGGTTTCTGGGGTTTTGTTTAGCTTCTATATTTGTTACAATGTTTCTTAAACTGCAGGCTCAGAGGCCGGCAAAGCAGGCGGGGAACGTTGGTTTCCTCCATCACTGAAGCAAGCAAGCAAGCCTCATGTTAGTTTCAAGCTGCCTGGCTGCCGGCCGCCATCTTGGCTGGCAGTTAATTTGCATATCTCGCTGAGTAGCCAATGGGAAGGGTAGCGGTCGTACGCCAATTACCATGTTTCTCTTTTATTAGATAGGATGGTGGTTTTTAAAAATTCAGTGTTATTCCCATTGTTCTCAGTTCTTTCTTGTTTAAGGAGCAGAGCTACCTTACGACTTCCATATATTTATATATAAAAAGCCTGATTTCCCTCTGATTCTTAAACATGTACAAAATGATGCTAATTAAAATAAATATGCTGTTCAATAGAGGAACAGTGTATCAAGGCGGAGCTGTCCATGAATGCTGGAGCCAGAATCTTGTTTGAATTAGGAGGATGTCTGCTAAGTTAAGGCACCCTGTGGAGATGTATAAGGCCAGAGCTTCTAGCAGTCCATACTGTCCTTATTGAGAGACATATTTATATCTTCCAGACTAGTAATTAATCACTCAGTAGGTTTTTTTAGGGGGAAATCGTGCACTCACAGAGAATCTTTTTGTACTGCCAGTAACCGCAAAGCATGGGCACAATTAAAATGCTGATTTAATTTATTATATTGAGGCATGGAACAGGAATGTTTAAATGATGTTGACAGGGCCAGAATTTCAGAACCACCTTTTTAAAAATAGAAAACAAATGCCTACCCCCTTTAAATTAAATTATATTAATAACATGTTTCTGTAAGTTGCTTGGAAGCAAAGTAAAGCACTTGACAATAATTAAAATTTAAAGATGTTGTATTATTTGTTGTTAATATGTAGTCTTTGTTAGGGGAAATAATTTCAAAGTGATCTATTTATGAAAATTAAATGGGGAAAATGCCTGTTGAGCAAATGCCACTTAATAAGGCCGCTTTTCTTAGAACTGTGGATTCTGAAGTAACTAAAATGTTTTTATATTCCAATAATGGTTTTTATTTTTGATCCTCTCAAAAAGTGTCTTTGTTACTTGACTTTTGATATTTCCACACAGAATTCCATTGTGAAGGGGCTTATAAACTCTAAAAACCAGGAAGGCTTTCATATATCTTGGGGTCTTAGGTAACATGTATTTGCAAAGAGAATTTCATCTGAAATCAATGTGGTTAGTCACTTGGATCTCCTCCAAATACCTCTGCAGGACCAGAAGCCAAATACCTATGCAGGACCATTAGCAGCCTCTAACTAGTTCTCCTCTAATTAATGCTGTGTTCTGGGTCTTAAAATGGCACTTTCCTGGTTTCATACAGACTAGAAAATGCCATGAGATAATGGGATAGTTGTTTGCTCTGCTGTACCACAGTGAGAAGGGAGTTAATAGAGTCACCTCTGTGTGGACTTCATGTGCAGATAATATTCTGAAAAGCTATACATCTCCACTGTTTGGGGGGAACGGCAGTTTCTGACCGTGGTTTAGGTTTTATTTTCTTTTGGCATTGGCACAGATGCATTGGATTTGGGCTTTCAAAGTTGCTATCAAATAAAATCCTTAGATGTTAAAATGATGTGTTTTTCTATAAATGAAATAAACCATAAATGACAATGTTATTTCTTACCACATTACTGACATATTTTGTGCACCTTGATAGTGCAATTATAGTGTGGGGATTAACTGACCCCTGTTGGTCTTGATAATTCTGGTGATAGGAGTGCAAATTGGATAGAAGAAATGGAATAGTTTGTCTACATGTGTTTTCCCACTGGTTAAAATTAAAGCAGGAATAGCAGAGTCAACATTTATTTTATGAACATCTATGTGGTGAAAGTTTTCTTCTGGGAAACATTCCTGATTTTGTGGAAAAACTCTTTTGACTTAGGTACTAAATAGTAATTAAACATTGTTGATATATTGTTTTCTCTCCTCCCTTTACTCATCCCCACATCCATTTAGTCACCAATTGCTGTGGATTCTGCTCTTTGAATGTTACTATGATAGCCCATTCTTTTCCTCCCTGCCCATTGGCTTTCAAACAGCCATCATTACCAACATGGATTTGTTTATCTGTCTCCCCTATTAGGCTGTGAACTATTTGAGGGTGCGAATCACATCTCATTTGACTTGACCATAGTGTCTAGCACAGTGGTTCTCAACCTTCCTAATGATGCGACCCTTTACAGTTCCTCATGTTGTGGTGACCCCTAACCATAAAATTATTTTCGTTGCTACTTCATAACTGTAATTTTGCTACTGTTATGAATCGTAATGTAAATATCTGATATGCAGGATGTGTTTTCATTGTTACAAATTAAACATAATTAAAGCATAGTGGTTAATCACAACACAATATCCTATATAATAAAAGGGTAATATGCAAATTGACCCTAACAGCAGAACGACTTGGAATGACTGGTCACTCTGACACACACTGACCACCAGGGGCCAGACGCTCAATGCAGGACTGCCCCCTGGTGGTCAGTGCGCTCCCACGGGGGGAGCTCTGCTCAGCCACAAGCCAGGCTGACTGCTGCCAGTACAGCGGTGGTGGTCAGAGCCTCTCCCGCCTCCTCAGCAGCACTAAGGATGTCTGATTGCAGCTTAGGCCTGCTCCCCGCTGGCAAGTGGACATCCCCCGAGGGCTGCTGGGCTGCCAGAGGGATGTCTGACTGCCAGCTTAGGCCCTATCCCCCGGGGAGCAGCCCTAAGCCAGCAGGTGGTCATCTCCCAAGGGGTCCCAGACTGTGAAAGGGCACAGGCTGGGCTGAGGGACCCCCCCCTGCCCCCCGAGAGCACAAATTTTTGTGCACCGGGCCTCTAGTGTAATTATATATGTGTTTTCCGATGGTCTTAGGCAACCCCTGTGAAAGGGTTGTTCGACCCCCAAAGGGGTTGTGACTCACAGGTTGAGAACCACTGGTCTAGCATATAGTAGGTGATCAGTATATATATTCATGTGTGAATAATGACTTCTATATACTAGTAAACCATTTAATTTAGTCATTCTCTACTGGGAGTGGAGGGTGATTTTGGCTCCCCAAATCCCCAAAAAGGACATTTCGCAATGTCTGCAGACATCTTGGTTGTTACAACTCTGTCATGTGTGTGTGTGTGTACGTTTTTACTCTGCTGGCATCTGGTGGGTAAAGACCAGAAGACCAGACATGTTGCTGAACATCCTATAATGCACAAAATTGCAGCAAAGGATTATTGGGCCCAAACATGTCCGTAGTGCCAAGGTTGAGAAATCCCACTCTAATTTAATTATCAAAATACCTCTCTCAAGTGGATGGATAGTAGTAGTCATTTCTTTATTTTAGATATGAGAAAACACACATTAAATGACTAGTCTGAGTCCACCCAGCTTAAGGTAGTGACAGAACCAGGAATTGAACCCCTTGATTCCACATCTAGATAATGACTAGATTATTTCAATGACCTAAATGCTTATTGTGATTTTTTACTTTAATTATCTGGACAGTTGTATTAGATTTTGGCCCTGGAAATCTGTCCATATTCTACTCAAAAGTAATAATCAGAATTAAGGCAGAAAATACTTAAATGTTTATTTGAAAGGTATCTTTCCTATGGAGATTCCTTTAGATCTGGTATAAAAATTTTGAATTTCCTAACCTTACATCTTCCCAGAGAGAGTGGGTTTCTCTAGCAAAATGACTCAATCCATACATGAATCTTATTAACATAGTTCTGAAAGATTAGCAATATTAAATATTTTTGTATTACTCAAATTGAGACCTGAAATACCTAAATAGGTCACTAGGTGTTTTGAGCAAATGCCTAATTAATTTTTCATACAGTATCTGTATACATCCTGAGATTATACAGAACACAGCTGCTTTAAGTGCAAACATCTGCTTATCACCCAAGTTATAGGTTTGAAATATAGGTTGTATCTGAACCTAGACCACTATATATTGTTTAGCCATAGCGTCTCTAGAAATAGCAGAGACAGAATAGGAAAGACGTGGATAAAAGTAACTAAATTGGCCAAAGAGAAAAACAGTCTGGTATGCAAGACTGTTTCCAATGTGCAAGACTTTGAGGGAAAAACAGACACATTTACGACATCGCCTCTCTCTGCAGGTGTATTCACATAGGTGCGATGTATGTATGTGGGTATCAGAATCAATTAATGAGACAGCACCAGCGTCAAATAAATGGTAATTGCAGGGAACACAGACAATGAAAAGTATTTTATATTGGTGAAATCTGGTAAGGAATTAGTCACTAATAGATGCAAAATACCTATATTTGCTCCAAGTTGGAAAATGTAAGTTATAAGCATTGGTTAAAAGAATATTTACAGTAAACTATTCTAGATAGTATCTTTTTTTTATATTGACAAGTATAAGTCTTTTCTGCAGTCTCTGTCTAAATCTTCTTCTTGATATCTAGATGTTATCCAAAAGTAAATATCTTTATGGAAAGATTTTATTTACCATTTAAAATTCTTTCTGTACTACCAAGTTCTGATCTTTGCAGGTGCTGAATTTTTCTGGGTTCTTTAGGGCTCTATGCCACATCATGAGAGAATTGTAAGCACTCTATAAAAATCACGGAAAAAGCAAGTCTCCCAGGCTTTGACCTGTACTACATGAAGAGATAAAGTTAATACTAATAAAAGAATAAGAGTAGGTCTCTTTCCTTCTACAGTCAAATCAGAGAAACAAAATTCTGAGGAAGCATCAAGCACATAATATAAGATGCCAAGTTTAGTGTTGCAATTTATTTTTATGATTTTAAATTATATAAGTGATGTTATTTTAGGTGTTTAGTTATTTACCATTGATTTTTAGAAAGGGGGGGAGAGAGATAGAGAGATAGGGAGACAGAGAGACAGAGCCATTAATGTGAGACACACTGATTGATTGCCTTCCCACATCCTTCTTGACCCGGGGCTGGGGATGGAACCTACAAACCAGGCATATGCCCTTAACCAGGCATTGAACCTGTGACCCTTCAGTGCACAGGCTGATTCTCACACTGACCAGGGCTGTTGTTTCTTTTATCTCCATTTGTTTCCAGTATTTTTTCAGCAGCTTGACTATACTATGTCTAGGTATTATTTTTTGATAAGTACTAGATCTCTTTGGGATGCAGTGCAGAGAAACATATACTTTAAGTTTCTCATAAAATCTTTGCACCCTATGTTAAGTAGGTGTGGGGGCCTGAGGCACATCCTCACAGCCAGCATTTCAGAGGGCTTGTCATTTCCATCTTTCTGATGAAATTTCCTATCTGTTTACATATGTCCCTCTTTTCCTTTAGAATCTTTAATATATTGATCATAGTTATTTTAAAATCTCTGATAGTTCTAAAATCTAAGTCATCTCTGTGTTTGCTCCTGTTGCTTTATCATTTAACAATGGCTTGCTTTATCCTTCTTTTAAAAATATATTTTATTGATTTTTTTGCAGAGAGGAAGGGAGAGAGAGAGTTAGAAACATCGATGAGAGAGAAACATCGATCAGCTGCCTCCTGCACACCTCCCACTGGCAATGTGCCCGCAACCAAGGTACATGCCCTTGACCGGAATCGAACCTGGGACCCTTGAGTCCACAGGCCGACGCTCTGTCTACTGAGCCAAACCGGTTAGGGCGCTTTATCCTTTTTATTAAAATACATCTTGTACTTTTTATTTAATCCTGGACATAATGTGTAGAAGAATTGAAGCCACTAATTTAAATAGTATTTTTGCCTGGTAATGGGCATTCTCTTCTCTGTAAGTGTGGACCGTGAATCAGTCTATTCAGGAATTGCATTAGATTTGAATTTTGTTGTTGCTATCGTTATCTTCAGTTCACCACAGGCTTCAAGTTCCCCCAGTGGAGTCTGCTGTTACCTTGCACTTAGAGAAGGACTTGGGGTGCTGGGAGGGTTTTCTCAATTTTCCCATTCTACTCTGCCTGCCTGAGCTACAGAGCAGTCTCTTTTTATTGTCTTTGCTTTTCCCATAGGCTGCTCTTCGCATGAATTGGCGTTGGGCTCATGGTGGATGTAGGAAGTTCTCTTTTGTATTGGTCCAGCTGCAGTCTTAGGCAGCTCCTATGTGCCTATTCCTTATTCCCATGGGAGCCAAGTCATTTCTCTACTTGCAGAATCCTAGGTTCAAGATTTCCTGCCGCACTCCAGAGACAAAGGGTTTCTGCTTCTGCTTTTCCCTCATAAGCGATGGATCTTTTCCTGGACTCTGAGTTCAACAGAGTTTGTTGTCCCTCCTTTAGTGACTTAAGGCTGTTGCTTCATAAGAGAAAAGGGTCCATTTTCTTTAGAGGAATCAAATGGGAGAATTGAGGCTAAATGCCTCCTGTTGCAAATTGGGCAAAAAGGCTCTCGAAGCTGGGTGAATAATGTAGGGGTTAAGGGAGGCTGTAGCAGCAACTATAACAGCTGGGAATGGGCCATATGGAAGTAAGGAACAAAATGAGAAAAAGAGGAGAGTTTTTATTATAGTGCCTGCAAAATCAGGCCAGATCTTTATCAGGTTCCATTTTTTTTGCATTTTTTTAAAGTTTTTCTTTTTAAATTATAAATACTCTTTACTTTTATAGTCAGCATTAAAGTTAAAATAGAAAGATAGTAAGGCCACAATGGGAAAAATGTATTGGAAAGTTTAAACAGATATCTGAATCTGTATAGATAAGTTAATTTTCTATGTTATTTGTGAGATGTCTTTCTTTTTCTTTTATGCATTTATTATATATATGATATTCCTAAGAAGCAAGTATTTGAATGTGTTCAAGTTTAGGATTTTGTTTCTATGTGAATATATGGGAAGGACATTATTGTATTTCACATTTTAATATCTCTGAAATTAGGATGTGTTTTACGATTGATGGACTATTATAACTTAATTGGCATGGTGTTTTAGTAAATGGAATAATAGTATGTTTTACAATTGATGGCATCTTATATTTGAGGAAATATGCTATTACATAGGCAATTTCACAGATTATGAAACATAACCATCTGCCTTTTTTTTGGGTAAAAATGGTTGTAAATTTTTTTGACATTGTCTAGATCAATCCACCCACAAGGTAGTACATGCCTGTGTTTGAGGTGCTTAAAAACCTATGTTTGAATTTTAAAAATGAACTAAACTATACTAACTTTCAGTTATGTTAGAAAATATAATGCCTTTCTTCCTATAGATTTATAGTCTTTCTATTTTCCCTCTGCTTTTCATTTTAATCATAATCTCCTTTGAAAGTTGACCACTCTGTTTTTATGCCTCCTATTATTTTTACAGAAATTTGCTGCCTATATTTTATATTCATAAAATGATCCTCCAGCCCTAGCTGGTGTGACTTGGTTGGGCCTCATCCAGTGCACTAAAAGGTTGCCAGTTTGATTCCCTGTCAGTGTAGAGGGCTTGATCTCCGGTAGGGGGCGTGCAGGAAGCAGTCACTTGATGTTTGGCTCTCACATCGATGTTTCTCTCTCTCTCTCCGTTCCTTTCTCTCTAAAAATCAATTAAAAAAAACTTTTTTAAAAAAGGACCCTCCAATATTATATATTCATAGAGAAATAGTGCTCAAGTGAGCATTGGTACTGCAAGTCTCCCCTTTCTTTAAAAGGGACTCATGTCCAGAGGACAAGATTTTAGTGCCATTATCATGTAAATGGTGACAGAAGTCTATAGCAGGAAAAACTCTTTAGTTACTTTTCAAATTCAAGTTTTGTTTATTCTTATGATGTGATAGATTATAATTTGCTGTCTTTTGGCTTATTAGGAATGCAGTTGTCTTGATTACAGTGTCTGAATATCAAAGGATGACTAAGCCCTACTCCCTGTTCTGAAATGAAAGACTTGTGAAACAATAATTCTTTTAAAAAAACCTTAAGTTATTCATAGCCACTATAGCTTTAATTAATTAAAGGCAGAAAATATCAGTTACACTAAATATTATGTACAAATTTGACAGCAAAAAGTACCCTCAGATCTTAAAAGGATTTGTTCATTGTCTTTGATGTTGGGTCATAAATGCTCATAGCTGATATGCCAGATAGTTTTGTGAAGTAAATATTCCTTTTTACTATCAACATAGAATTCAGAACTGTTCTCTGAAAAGCTGTCACTTTTACATAGGAAAAGATGGTGATGTAAAGAAAACCTTTTCTTCTTTACTTTGACTTAAAAATTTTTGCTTGATTTGGTGGCTTAGACACAGTCTCTATCATTCCCTCTCATATATTCACCTTTCTCTCCAGTAACACACGATGTATTTGACCCAGAAATTCTGAAAAGACATATGAAGAACAATAGAGTAGAATTCTGATAGAGCAAAATAAACATGATCAAACCAGAGTTTATTGATGTGTATTGAAACGATTGTAAGGAGACATAATTGGCCCTCTCTTCAAGCCAGTTTGAGTCATCTCATTTAAGCAGATTTAAAAACAGTGTATATGGAGGCACCTTCTAGTACTTTAAGGGAATACACCTAGAACCACGTGTACTGAACCAAAAAAACAAAATACTCAAGTTAATATTGATGATATTTTAACACATTGGAATGAAAAGGAAGGTCAGAATGAACTCTGCCATGTAAATATAATTGAAATGCTTCTGAAGGAGCCATGTGATTGGATGGACTTGGGAAATGGTAAATGTTTGGTAAAATTTGGACTTAGGGAGTATAGTTTGATTCTTGGCATTAGCAAAGTGAAAAAAACAATTACAAAGCACCTCATTAGAAAATTTCAGGATATCAGTGAAAAACTTTGGGTTGGTTTGAGGGGGGAGATTATAAAGAAATGATAAGCACTCATATATTAAGCCCTCATGTCACAGTTTTTAGAGATAAGTAGAGAATCTACCATAAATTCATAGAAATACTTGTTCCATTAGAAAAGCTGCCTTTCCCCAACTTAATAACTGTGAAGCGTAAATGTATTTGATAGTGCATGTTCATATATCATCAATTGTTTTTAAATTAAGAAATCAAAAATGAAAGGGAACAGGAGTAACTGACCCATAGTGGTATTAGATGTGTATGAAATAATCTTTGGGGTTAGTGGGTATTTTTAAAGAAATTCAAAAAGATAACTAGCATATTAAAACAAGGCCCCAAAAAGGTGGAAAGTATTTAAAAGCCTAATCACTAAATATTATACAACAATTTCAGTATTTCTTAAAAGTTTAAGACTGAATTAAAAATAAATTACAAAGTTCTATGGCTTCAATGCAGGTTCATTCAGAGAACGGTAAAAAAAACAAAAAACACACACACACAAAAAAACCAACCCAAAAAACACCAGCCTTTTGTAAAATATGGAAACCATCTTGAGTTAAATAAATGCCAGAAAAAATTATAATTGTAAAAATGAGATGTCGACTATCGTTATTACAGTGGCTGTGTTGTTTCCAATAACAATTTGGCGTTTTATTTAGTCTGTAACAATCTACAATTGAAATATAAAATAAAGATTTTTCTTTTATTTCCCTCTGAAGTTCTGTGCCAAGCTAAGCAGAACTGAATGAAACATCTGTGGATGATTAAAACAAGCTTTCCTATGGGGTTTTGAATAGAAAGTAAACATGGATTTTATCCATAGTCAACAGCATTTACAAATGTAAAGGGAGGAAGCTACTGAGTTTTTGAAGAATGAGCTGTTAGAGAGGAAATAGAAGTATGGAATGGCAGATGGCGATAATTAGTTCCATATGGGGAAAGGCTTCTATTAAAAAAAAAATGACAGTGAGCTGCTCTGGTTGGGTGATACTTTATTGAAACAATTTTTTTGTATTATTTCCAATTTTTGTGTTTCTGGAGTAGTCCCATCTCACAAAGCCAATCAAATATGACTAACACGTGATGTATTTTGTTGGGGAGTCTATGTTCATGTTCATGCATGAGAACACCCTGTGTTAGGAAGTTGCCCAGACTGGATGCCCACTCATCTCTTTTACTTGGGATTTTTAATTCTTCAGTATTCCCTGCTTAATTTCATTTTGAGTCAGTCATAGTTTCCTAACTTGTTGAGACGATGTTTAGTGCTTTAAGGGCACTGGCTTTGGTGCCAGAATGTGTGGATTTGAATTCTGCTTCTCCCTCACTAACTGTGTGATCTTGGGGGAATTACCTAACCTTTCTATGCCTATTTTCAGATCTGTACAATGGGGATAGTTATAATACCTGCCTCAGTATGTTATATTATGCAACCTATGGTATAATTGTTGTAAAGATTAAAACGAATTAATACATGTAAAACACATTCACCAGAATCACCTGGTTCCCACCATAGAGCTATTTAATAAAAATGTCTATATTTTCTTGATCATGTACCACTTATCCTCATTAGAAGCTTGTTCATAAAGTTAGTAATTTATACATATTGTTGTTGTATTTTATCATAAAATTTTATAACATATTTAGATATTTTAAAAGTGAGATAAAAATAAATATAAAATGTTTGAACATCTTTTTCTCATATCTTAGTGGATTATGATTCAGAGGTCCCTGATTTAGAATGTATTTGCTGAGTTGAACTAACTTGAAAAGAGTAACAGTGAATTCAGCTAGCCAAAATCTTGAGGAAACAGTTTGATGCTTAGTTTCTCCATTCCCCATGCATATGCCAAGGCCAGATGTGAAATCCTCTTCCCAGTTCCCTGTGTTTTTCATTTCAACAATATTTTTGTTTACTTCTATTTCTTTGTTCTTTGTACTTTTTGTATTGTCAACCGACTCACTATTTGCAGTTGTGACCTTGACAGTATTCAAAACCCTCTGTTCTTAGCCACAGATATCTGTATTTTTAAAAAAGATAAATGAGCTCTTTGCTTTTAATTGTTGATAAAGGTTTCCTCACTTCCACCTTATTTCAGGTTTCTTACCAATTGGCAGCGATTGCAGCAGCTTTCTTAGTTCTGGGTCACCAGCGACTCTGACTAAGTTACGGTGCATCAATATGCAGAGGTGTTAATCTTCTTTTGTTCCCTCTTGCAGTCTTTCTCTAGCTTTATAATTATCCAAGGTGGTAACAGCTCTTAAGAACATACTCTGTCACCTTGAAATCAAGTGGGTTTAAGCTGAAAACTCAGGTAAGGTCTTAAAGATGTAGCTCTCAGCTATGAACAGTGAGGGAGAATTTGAACATGACAGTCCTTAGTTATAATGATATTTGGATGATGGAATCCCATTACACTGCATTATGTGGGATGTTGACATTTTATTCAAACATGTAATCCTTGTCATTGAGTGTGGGAAATAGAGAGATTGCTACCAGGATTAGGGGTAACACAGGATGTCACTACAGAGAAATGACAGAAAGCCCAAAATAACAGCAGTAATCATTTTCCACTTTCTCTCTTGTCGTTTTTAGAACTCAAATGATGTACTATGGTACAATCTTCATGATTCTAAATAGCTGCTCTGGTTCTGAGCAATGTTTAGAGAACACTTGGTTTTATAAATGCCTTCAAACACATTAACATTGACTATATATAATTATTGAAATAAAGTATTTGATTTTTGTCCTTAGAATCATTATTTTGTAATCAAAGAACTTCATTGTTGAATTAAGGTAAGGTTGCATTTGGGTTTTAATGCATATTCGTTTACACTGTTAATATGTTGAAGATAGAAAAATTTATTTCCATCTTAATGACACCGTCTGTGTGGTAATTATTCAAGAACAACGTGGCTGTTTATCTAGAAACATTCCAGAGCATTTTCATTTAATTTGAATACCCCATATGTAGTGTATACTGATTAACAATTTATAAATAATTTGAATACACTAAAATATACACAAATGTATAGAGAATTCAGTCTTTCATGGTTCTTGTAGGAACATGGTAACAGCATAAAATTAAATGCTTCTACCTCCTCTTCTAAAATTCATATAAGGAGAAGACAACATAACATAGAGTCAAGAAGAAGGGGACACTTGGCCTAAGTGATGAGGAGTCAAACATTGAGGATCTATGGGAAGACCATTCCAGATGGAGTCAATGGTAGTTGCAAAGGCCCTGAGGTAGAAATGAGACTGTGGGCTGAAAGAACAGAAAAAAGACCTATGGTGCTTGATCACAGTGAGGAATGGAGAGAGTATTAGGAGAGGAAGGTGGAAAAGTAGGCAGGAGCCTGAACACAAAGGACCTTGTAGGTTAAAGTAAGGAATTTGGATATTGTTTTAATATAATTGACAGCCATTGGAGCAATTTAAGCAGCAAAGTGACAGTTTGACTTACTGTTAAAAAGTCATGTTGTTATTGGGACAATTGTTGAAATTTGAATAAGGTTTGTAGATTAGATAATAAAATTATATCACTGTTAGTTTCCTAATTTTGATAATTATGCTCTGTTTATGTAAAAGTAAGTTTTTGTTTTTAGGAAATACACTTAGAAATATTTAGGGGTAAAAGGGTGAGCTGTCTCAAAGGCTACAGAAAATAAGTGTGTGTGGAGAGAGAAGAGAATGTTAAGCAAATGTGGTAAGTGCCAGTTCTTCTTGGGAATTTGAGGGAAAGGTAAGCAGAGATTATTTGTTCTATTCTTGCACTAGTCTTTTTTTTTTTTTTTTTTAAACACACATATTTTTATTGATTTCAGAGAAAATGGGAGGGAGAGAGAGAAGAAACATCAAATGAGAACCATTGACCTGCTGCCTCTTGCACACCCCCTACTGGGGATTGAGCCTGCAACCCAGGCATGTGCCCGTGACCGGAATCGAAACTGGTACCCTTTAGTCCACAGGCCAACGCTCTATCCACTGAGCCAAATCAGCTGGGGCTATTCTTGTTAGTCTTACAACTTTTTCGTAAGTCTGAAATGATTTAAAACAAAAAAGTAAAAAGATTATACTAGCCTGTATGATTTATAGGAAAGCAAATGTGAGAGCAGGGAGACCAGTAAGGGAATGATCGCAGTGGTCTAGGAAAGCAATGGCAGTGGCTTGGATTGAGGCATTGGTAATAAAAGTAAAGAAAAATGACCCGATTCAAAATATATACGGTTGGTTGAACTTGCTCATGAGTATATGTGGTTGGTGAAGGAAAGAAAGGAATGATATATGAATTAGGGTTTCTTGGCTATGGTGATGCCATTTTCTGAGATAGGAAGAGTGAAGTTGTTCAGAATATACAAAAAGTCACCCTGATCATTTAAGGTTTGGGTTGCTGGAGTTGATGGTAAAGAACCTTGCAACCTTCTTTTTACAAAAATTTATTCTTTAATCTGACAAAACCAGAGGTTAAGTTCCTATAAAGGTCAATTACTTTTTCTCCATTTCCTTGGTGGGGGTCTCTGTCTTTGAAATAATATATTTATTACCAGAAAATATGCATGTAAATGGATTGGTGAAAATCCATCACCACATTTAGCTAAACAACTCAAATCAGTACCTCACTATTACTGACAAATCAAGAAGATGATACAAGAAAGAATGCAGAGAAAAACTTCAAGAAAATACATATTTGGACTATGAAAGCCATATGGTTTTGTTGTAATAAATTTAAACAGTATGAAAGTAAAAAGTATAATTTTCCCTCTTTCCTAATTTTGTGCTTCAGGAAAAAACCTTTATTAAAAGTTGGATGTTCTTTCATACATCTATCCCTGTATAACCAGTTCCCAACTCTCTTTTCACATGTACATATGTAATATAGTTGAACTCCCTTTGATAAAAATGGGAGCATATTGTTTTTCTATTTCTGTGGAACAAATTCCCTCAAAATGTAGCAGCTTAAACAGCAGTTATTATCTCATAGTTTCTATGGGTTAGAAATCTGGATATGGTTTATTAGCTGGATCCTTTGCTTTGAGTTTCTCATGAGGCTGCATTAAGATATTGGCTGAGGCTGTGGTCTTATCTAAAGGGTCAAATAGGTAATGTATCTTCCAAGCTCTCCCAATTGGTTGCTGGCAGGATTCAGTGATTTGTGAGGCTGTTGGACTAAGTAAGACCTACCTCAGTTCTTTGCCACATGGGCCTTTCCATAAGGTAGCTCACAACATGGCAGCTGACTTCCATTACAGTAAGCAATAGGAAGCCACTGTCTCTTTATTATCTAATCTCAGAAGTGCTATCCCATCGCTTTTTGCCATATTCTATTCATAAGAAGTGAATCACTTAGGCTCAGCTCACACTCAAGAGGAGGGGATTACACAAAGGTGTGAATATGGTGATTACTGGGGGCCTTCTGAGAAGTTGACTACTATAATGTACATGCAATTATGCAACTTAAGTTTTTCACTTAATGCACTGTGAATATTGTTCTATGTTACTATAAATAGACATTTCTTAAGTTCTTAATTATTGGGTTGTATTTCTTTGTATAGATATTCACAATTTATTTAAAAATTTCTCATGAGTTAAAATTATTTTTATTTTCATTGTGAACAATACATATATTTCTTTTTTTAAAAAAATATATTTTATTGATTTTTTTACAGAGAGGAAGGGAGAGGGATAGAGAGATAGAAACATCGATGAGAGAGAAACATGGATCAGCTGCCTTCTTCACACCCATTGGGTATGTGCCCACAACCAAGGTACATGCCCTTGACCAGAATCGAACCTGGGACCCTTGAGCCCAGAGGCCGACGCTCTATCCACTGAGCCAAACTGGTTAGGGCATACATATATTTCTTTGACATTAGTGTAAAAAAATTTAAAGACTTTTTTTGTGTGTGTTTATGCCTATAACAAAATTGAGAAGAAGGTATAAAGATTTCCCATATGTCAGTTGCCCCTATACATGCGTTGCCTTCCCCATTTCCAACATCTCTCACCAGAATAATACGTTCATTTTATTTTTATTTTATTTTATTTTTTTTCCAAGGATGAATCTACACAGCAACACATAATCATAATCACCCAAAGTCCATAGTTTACCTTATTTTACTTTGTTGTACATTCTGTGAGTTTGGACAAAAGTATGATATATATCTATCATAGTATCATATAAAGTATTTTCACTGCCTTAAAAATCCTTGGTGCTTTACCTGTTCATCTCTCTCCTCATTCCCCATCCTTGGAAACCACTGATTTTTTTTGTCTGCAGATGTTTGCCTTTTCTAGAATGTTATATAATAACAAGAGGCCCGGTGCACAAACTTGTCACCAGTGGGGTCCCTCAGCCTGACCTGCGGGATTGGGCTGAAACCGGCTCTCTGACATCCCCCAAGGGGTCCCGGATTATGAGAGGGTTCAGGCCAGGCCGAGGGATCCCACTGGTGCACTATTGGGGCTGGGGAGGGATGCAAGAGGTTGGCCAGCCAGGAAGGGACACCGGGAGGGCTCCAGGGCATGTCTGGGCCATCTTGCTTAGTCCTGATCAGCCCAACTGACCCCAGCAGCAAGTTAACCTACTGGTTGGAGCGTCTGCCCCCTGGTGGTCAGTGCATGTCATAGCGAGCAGTTGAGCGGCCTTAGCATATCATTACCATATTACGCTTTGACTGGTTGAATGGCTGACTGGTCGACCGGACACTTAGCATGTTAGGCTTTTATTATATAGGATTGGAATCATATAGTACGCAGCCTTTTCAGATTGGCTTCTTTCACTTAGTAGTATGCGTTTAAGGTTCCTCCATAACTTTTCATGGTTTAATAGCTGTATTTTTTAAAAAGTGCTGAAATTGTCTAGGTATCCCACAGTTTATTTATTCATTCACCTACTGAAGGACATCTTGATTGCTACCAAGTTTGACAATTATGAATAAAGCTGCTATAAACATCCATGTGCAAGTTTTTATGAGGATATAAGTTTCCAGCTTCTTTGGGTAAATATTAAGGAATGTAATTGCTAGATTGTCTGATAAGAGTGTATTTAATTTTGTGAGAAAATGCCACTGTCTTCTAAAGTGGCTGCACCATTTTGCATTACCACCAGCAAAATCTGAAGAGTTCCTATTGCTTCACATTCTCACCAGCATTTGCTGTTGTCAGTGTTCTGGATTTTGGCCATTCTAATAGGTATATAGTAGTATTTGCATTGTTTTAATTTGCATTTCTCTAAGGACATATCATGTGGTGCATCTTTTCATATGCTTATTTGCCATCTGTATACATCTCATACATTTTGATGTGTGATATTGTTATTGCCATTAATTTCTTTAAAAAAACTTTTTATTATAAAAGTTTGTAATCATTATAAAAATAGAGACACCAGAATAATGAAGCCCTAATTTTATACCATCAGTTTTCACAAATATAGCCAGTGTTATTTATCTAACACATATTTCTTCAACCATCTGGCTTACTTAAAAGCAAAGCTAAACAAATTATTTTATCTATAAGTACTTTTATTTACATTTCTAACAGATTTGGGTTCTTAAACATCATTATATCCAAATGAAAAAATAACAAAAATTCTTTATATCATTTAATTGCCAGTCAGTGTTTAAATTTCCCCCACTTATCTCGTAAACATCTTTTTGCACTTGGTTTGTTTGAATCAGCAGTTAAATAAGGACCACATTTGTCATTTTGTTGATATGTCTCTTTCACTTTATATCAGACCTTCCTCCTCTTTGTTCTTTATTTTTTGTAATGAAATGGACATTTGTTTTGTAAAATTTGGCTGAGTGTATCCTCATGCTGTTGTTTAAAATGTTCACCTGTCCCTGTATTTCCTGTAAATTACTGGTTACAACTAATGGCTTGATCAGATTCAGGTTTGAGTTTAATGCTTTTGGCAAGAATCTTTCATAGGTGTTGCTATGCACTTCCTATTACATCATATCAAGGGGCTCATAATATCTGATTCTTTCTCCTCGTGATATTAAGATTGATTAGTGGTTCAGAGTGTTTCCAGCTTGATCCATTCATTATAAGGTTCCTCATCAGTCTTATCTAATGGTTTTAGCAGCCATCCATGATCCTTGCCCAGATACATCATTTCATTAAGTGTTGCAAAATGGCATTTCAAATTCTGTTATTTCTTTATATTAACTAAATGTTTACTCTGAAACATATTTCATAGAGAAGAGCATGATAAATTCTTGAATCTTTTATTTACCATTTTTTTAGAATGATTTGGTGCTCTAGAAACCTCCAGAAGTGACCACTTTTAAGGTATTGTTACAAGTGTATAGATTTTAATATTTGATGTGTTTAATCCACTATAGTTATTATTTTTTCAATGTTCATATTGTCTCATCTTAGGGCAGTGGGAAGCCATTTGCATGGATTGCTAGGTCTGTTTCATGTGACCCTTGTACTCTTTCATTGTTTTTTTGTTTTCTGGTACAACAAAATGTCCCAGGTTTTATCTGTACAACTCCTTCTCTCGATCCAGAAGCTGTCATTTCCCCAAGAAGTTCTGGTTCTTATTAGTGGGAACTATCATTAATTTCCAAATAGTCGATAATTTCTTTCTTAGATGTTGAGTTATTCAGAAAAGTGTTTTGAAATTTCTAAATGGCTAGTTTTTGGCTTGTATTTTGTTGTTCATTTCTCTATTTTATTTTCCCTATAGCCAGAGAATGTATCTGTGTGACTTTCTTTATGGCTTGCCATTGCCATTACCAATTAAAAAAATGTTTAATGAGCATTTGAAAAGAATTCTATGGAGTTATTAAATCAATTCTTAAATTGTTATTAATGAACATTACTTATTTTTATTTATTTTTAGGTTTTTAAGAGAGCTGTGTTAAAAATGAATGCGATGGTAGTGGTTTGTCAATTAATTTATAAAAACATATTTCAGTTTACTTATCTCGAAGGATTATGATTTAGTGTATAACATTAGGATCTAGATAGAAAATCTAATTATTCTTATCTGTAAGATGGATAATTTAAAACAATATAAGATTAAATTTTCTTCCCTTTATTAAGGGTTAGACCCCATGGAGTATAAACATAGATTTTTGCTTTTGTAAAAGATTTTGGATTTTTTTGGTAGCTCCAGGAGTAGAAGAAAATCATATTTTGGGAGTTGTGGTACTAGTTCGTATATGCAATAACTTAATAGTGTTGTGAAATGCAAATAGTTGAGTGAATAAATAAATAAGAAATTATCGGTCAGTGGTCAATATAATTATTATTGACTACTTCTTGGTAATCTGGTAGTCTCAAGAAAACAAAGACATTTGCAGAGTGTGAGTGCAATAGGATTCCTTCCTGGTTGTGCCTTTTCCTTCCATGGAATGCTCTGAAAATAAAAGTATACATTAAGAAGGCCTAGTGTATTGCCTGACCACCTCAGGGTAAGGCCAGCCTCACTCATGCTGAGAAGGGATGTGTGACAGGCAATGTTCACATGACATTTCAACACACTGGGTTGTGGCTGAGCCAAGAGAGCCTGCCACCTACGAGTCTCCTTTCATTTCAGCTGTTTAAAAATACAATTTCACACATTCTTTCATGTTATTAATGAAATGCTATGCTTCAAATGAAGAGGCCTGCCTGCCAGGTGGAGCTATAATTATGCCCGGGCAGTCTGCAGCTGTAGTTATAAAGCTTTAACTAAAGAAAATAGAATTTGGTTGCTTTTATGCATCTCATAATATTTCCTCAAATCAGTATATTTATATGACAGTTAAATAATTTCTAAAGAGCTTATTGGCATTTAAATTTTTTTTGGGGGGAGGGTCCGAACATTGAAAACCTGATACTAAAATTAACCTATTTTTTTGGTTATCTTTCAGCAAAACCAACCTTAAAATTTTTCTTTTGTTTTCTTGGCAACAGTACAATCCATCTCTTTCTTAACTCCTTCCTTTTTCCCACTCACTACCCTCAATGTATTTGCAAATCCGCTGGTGCTGGTTGGAAGTAGATTCAGGATCCAGCCTCTTCTTACCCCCTGACTACTACAACCTGAGTTGAAGTTGCATCACCTCTTGCTAGGACTGCTGCAAACACTTTCTATTTAGGCTCCTGCTTCCCTTCCATGATGTATTCTACACCCAGCCCAATGATCTCTTAAAAAGATAGATCAGATTATGTGTCTTCTCTATTCTAAACCTCTTTTGGTGTCTCTTCTCATTTGGAATAAACCTAGAGTTGTTGCCGTGGCCCAACAGACCTTACTCAATCTGTATCCCTTTGGCTCTCTGCTCTCATTTCCTACCATTCTTCTCCTTGCTGCCATCTCAGCCTCCCTGCTGGTTGTGGACACACTGAGCATGATACCACCCAGGGATTTTGCACTGGCTGTTCCCACCACCTGGAATATCTTTCCACACATATGTGCATGGTTTGCCTCTTTACTTCATTCAGGTCTCCAAATAAATTTCTCCTTATCAGAGAAATTCCTAAAACTGTCCCTTTCCCTCCTGGTTACTGTCTGACTTCTTACCTAGATTTATTCTTTTCTTAGCACTTATTAGCATGATAACATGTCTCTAGTGATGCATATGAAAGTTCCAAGAGAGCCTAGATTTTGTTTTGTGCACGCTGCATTCCTGTACCTATAATAGTGCCTGCAGTATCATCAGTGCCCAATCATTATCTGTTGAATGAATACACAGAGGCCAGTGCCTGCTGAGTCTTCCATACTTGAACTTGGTGCCCTAGCTCTGGGGAAGTCATAACCCAAATTCATGCTTCCAGAAAGCTGGACACAGCAAACCAGAGCCACTTCTGTGGGATCACAGTCTTACTATGTATAGACTGGCCTATTGAAGAATAATTTCTACCTTTTTTTTTTTTTTTTTTTTGCACAATACTATATCATTTACAAGCTTTTTACTAGATATTATTTTATTGAATTTTCACTTTTTTTTATTCTAGAGGTGAGAAAATAGAGACTCAAATAATGTGGCATAAGTGGGATTCAAACCCAGGCTTTTTAAACCCAGAGGATTTTTCCTACCCAAACAAATAAAAAATATGTGTAGGCCCTTTTTTATTTGGATAGACTTTTCAAAAATTTAAAGAAGTAGGTATGCTTTTTATTTTAGAAGAGTTACTTTGGCATTAAAGCTTATTGCTATTGGGGTTTGAAGTGTCCCTAGTTATTTAAAATCATCTCTAGCAATAAATAAGGTAGGAAGATCATATTTTGAAGATGGGTTGAACTGCTCCCACTTTCTTATAGCATGGTAGCTGATTTCACATGGGGCATTTGCAGACAAAAGCTGCAAATCTCTTAAGGCCCAACTTATGATGTTGTACAATGTCACTTTTACCATATCTGGATTGGTTCTATAATCAAAATAGGTCACAGGACCATTCTGATTTCAGGAGAGTGAATAAACGCTTCCTTTTGACAGGGGACTCATTGCAAAAGGTGTATTGTGGCCATCTTTGGAAACATAACCTACCCCAAAAGTCATCCTGAAAAACTGTCATAATTTTATCACCAGTAGAGAACAGAGAGCCTTTTAAGACAGTGATGATAATAAAATTGTGGGTTTTCTTTGGTGTACTAGGTATTGAAGAAAAACTTCATCTCTGAATAATAACGCTCCTCACTGGGTATGCCTCTGAGATTTATTGTTCCTCTTTTTTTTTTTAATCCTCACCTGAGGATATTTTTTCCACTGATTTCTAGAGAGAGAGTATAAGGGAAGAAGGAGGTGGGGTGGAAAGAGAGAGAGAGAGAGAGAGAGAGAGAGAGAGAGAGAGAGAGAGAAAGAAAGAAAGCGAGAGAGGGAGAGGCATTGATATGAGAGAGGCACATTGACTGGTTGCACCCCTACTGTGGCTGGGGAACCTGCAACTGAGGTTACATGTGCAAATCTGAGATCCTTTGGTCTCCAGGCCAACACTCTAACCACTGAGCAAAATCGGCCAGGGCTCTTGTTCCTCGTGATTGGACCAGCATTGATAACACTTTCAAAAGAAAGAGAAAAGCTATATTGTAGAATCATGCTGAGTTCTCCATATTTCATACATGTACATTTATCTGTACTTTGCAACAGGACCTAATGAAGCTGATTTTATGATATTTGTCACAAGGAAGCTTGGACAAGAGAATGTAGGCCAATCATCACCATTCACTTTGAATAGTAAACTATAATTCACAGTAATATTATAATCTGTGCTACTAATACATGATCTTGTCATGTTCAATAAATCTGGAAATGGAGACTTGACCTTCTATTACAGTATAGTAGTCTTTCAAATTAAAAACCAGCAACCATATACAGGTGGTTTTATTTTATTTTTTATTTTTTTAAAAATTTTTTTTGCTTTCATGTTTATTGGACACAAGTAAACACAACGATTTCTTAAAATTCTTCGCGTCAGTCCATTTCATTGAAAAAAATTTAGACTGCTTTTCTAAAAATTGAAATCTTTTATGAACATACATTCAAAAGTCTGCCTATCTTCTAAAATGGCTGTACTTTTTTGCATTGTCTCTGACAAATAAAAGTTCCTGTTTCTTTACCATATCACCAGCATTTCATATTTTCTGTTTTTTAATTTTAGCCATTCAAATTCTGGGTACTTATATCACTCTACAGGTGGTTTTAAATTCGCTATTTCTCTTTAACATTTATTTAGACATACTTCTAGCACACTACTAGGTATATGGTAGGGCACTGCATAACTATTTGCAAATGTCAAATAGTATATCTGTGAAATCAGTTTGTTTTATCTTCGAAATTTCTGTGTATGAGGAAGAAATGAAATACTGTGGTTAATTCTAATTATAGAGTCTTACCAGGCACTACCCTTTTTGTACACATATGTAAACTATATGCATTTAGTGTATCTAATCATTGTTTTAACTTTCACTTTAGCACTATCATTTTTATTTTGTGATATTTTGGTCTCATGTTTTAATTTCTTACCCCATTTCATCTCCCTCAATTCACCTTCCATTGCTTGGCAGGACAAACTGTCTGGAATTGTTGAGTTAACAACTTCCTCTGCTGTGATCATGTAATTCTAATCTTTACCCTCACGAGAGAGAACTTCTGTGAATTCTAAGCCCATATGCTGCATTTCCCATTTTGCCTCTGAAGTTAGTTCCAGACACGTGACAAATGCGGTCAAACTATTTACAACAAATGTCCACAGGAGCATTCATACTAAGCGACTGGGAAACTGGGGTTGATTCAGAGAAAAGTTTCTGTTTGACTTGACTGTCATAAACAATGAGATCACAAAAGTAAATACTCCACATCTGGCTGTCTGGCTCCTTACTTGAGTGGATATTTCTGGAAAGAAAGAAAGAAGCCATGTGGATCAGTCAGCAAGGTATTGTCCACATAATTACAATATTTTCTAAGAAGTGAAAAAAAAATTCTTGGTTGATTCTTTGGATAAGTTTCACTCTCATGATAAGTAATCAGTCACTATATTTCGATTAGCATTATGTAGGCAAATTAAAGTGTTTGGATATTTCAATATGACATGGGTATATTTGTGGTAGAAGTAATTTAGTTTATAGGTTACAGTCTTGGCTAACTGCAAAAGCACATTTGCTTAGTTGCCTCATGTAGCTATCTAGTTTTAACTATCTTGGGTTTCCCTTTTATACAGGATATTTTTTCAAGATGGCATTTAATTAAAAGAGAAAAGAGCTTTTCCACATTCAAAAATAGTCCTTAATATTTAATATCATAATAAATTAGGTACCAAATTTACCTAATGGGTTATCTCTTTATGCATTAACCATTCAAATTGTTAAAACTTAACTGGTAACCATTAAGTTATGGGAATATAATTCAGTAAAAGGTAAAAAGAAATAAGAATTTTTCTAATAATGGGCCTGAATATGTGTTAAAATATATATTTTTCTTTAAATGTGCACTAGGGATAATCTACATTTGTTGATTCTTTAGTATACTATTTGCACTTCAAATATTTTTTCTCTCCTTATAATGCACAGTAGTAAAAGGTAATATATTTGGAAGTGTGTTGGCAAGGGAAACTGGTAGACTTAATCCAATAACTTGGAGCATCTTGGAGAAAAGGTGCTACAGAAACACAAAGGTATTATTATCACTATTATTATTGTGTGGAGCTGGAAACCCTACCTACCCTTTGTAAAAGTTGACCAGGAAAGCAGAATTGCTATAGCAGGAGTTGCAAGAGTTTCATGTTTTGAAAAATTTACACAGCTAAGTGGTAGAAAAAATTTTAAAAATGGCTTACTCAGATTTCTTGTTACTGTTCTTCATTTTTGAAGATGATGCTATCAGTGATTATTTTCCAGGTATAACATGTAAGTCACAGTTCCAATTCTTGGAAGTATTAGAGGTCAAACTGGAAATATGGTTTTTAAAAAATGGAAGTTGACCCTTGAGATTTAGATGGAACAGACTCCAGGTTGCACAGAAGAATGTAACGTTTTACATTAATATCCAAACACCTGTGCACAGGGATTGTTTATTTCTGTACCTTGGCTGAGGATGTGTCAGTATTAGAGAGGAAGTAGCTGTAGTGGGTAAGAGGATCAGCTCTGCAGTTAGACTAGTCTTCATTAAAATTGTGGCTACCACCTCCTCTGTGACCTTAAAAAATAAATATCAGCCTGGCCAGTGTGGCTCAGCAGTTGAGCATTGACCCATGAACCAAGAGGTCACAGGTTTGATTCCCTGTCAAGGCACATTCCCCGGGGTACGAGCTCAGTCCCCAGTAGGGGGTGTGCAGGAAGCAGCCAATCATTGATGTTTCTCTCTCATTGATGTTTCTACCTATCCCTCTCCCTTCCTCTCTAAAAATAAATAAAATTTATTTAAGAAATAAAAAAACCCAAAATGAAAATCATTAACCTTTCCAAGCCTCAGTTTCTTCATTTATATATCGCAGATAAAAAAATCACAGCAAAATCTGTGCCTTGCACACAGGCGAGTTCTCAGAAGTGGAGGCTATCATCTCAGCAAGTACTACCACCATCCTAATTCAAGTTGTGCTTCTTAACTCAGTGATTACCAAGATATTTATATAGTGTCTGCATAATTAGGATCTTGAGCTTTTACTTTCTGCTGCTCCTCACTTTAGAGAATGATAGAAAAGAAAGGTCATAGAAATCCTCTAATTTTGATAGCTACTAATTATTATATTTGGAGGTGTGGGGGAAGTTACTCATAAAGTAAATATGTTGGTTTTATGTAATTTTTTTGCTACATAAATATAACTTAAGGAAATGAGATATATAAGTTAAATTCATGTTGGCTAATTAACCAGATATATGTATCTTTTTAATTTTATCATTATCAGTTCTATAGTTACAAGTTTACTTGGATATCACGTTGTTAAATGATCCTGTTAGGGCTATATTTTCAAAATTGCTTTAGCAATTCTTAAGCTTATTTACCAGGTATATCTGCTTATTCCAGTCATTTTAGTTATCCTATAATTAACAAACCAGAAGGAAACATGTTTCAACTTTTTCTTTCTGTAGACATGTGTCTTAAAAGAGGGTATTTTAATGTTCCCATTATCCTGTGCCTGCAAATAATTGTGAGTGCAAACATTTCGCATTTCCAAGTATGACGAACATATTTAGGCTCAGTAGACATGTCCTTTATTCAGCTTAGAGTAGTGAAGCACTAAGTTTTTATTTCAAGATGGTTTTAAATTAGATTCAGGTAAAAACCTTAGGGTGGCTACATTTTACTGAAAACCATTTACTATTTCTTCCTTTTTTTAAAAAAAATATTTATTGATCTTTTTTTTTAAAGAGAGAGGAAGGGCGAAGGGGAGGGAGAGAGAAACATCATTCAGCTGCCTTCTCATGTGCCCTCCCAGGAATTGAACTGGCAACCTTTTCAGTGTGTGGGATGATCAACTGAGCCACACCAGCCAGGGCTCTTTTTTTATTTTTTTTAAGTAATATATGTTAGTTTCTCTTTCTATTCAATTTTTCTCATGTCCTCCAGTTTTTACATACATGCACACTCACATTTAGTCATTTACTTTGTTCTTGCTTTCTCTTTTGTTTAAATTATTTATGCACTCAACCTTAATTTTTTCCTTGTCTTCTCCCTGCTGGTGTCAAATGAATTCCTTTTTCTGCAGAAGCTCAGCAGGAAACAGATTAATGCAGGTGGAACACAACTAATATAGTGTCAGGATGTGAGGTGACCTCTGTATTTGAGAAATAAGAGAATTGAAAAGTATCCAGCAGCTAAAAGTAAGGAGGAAAAAAATCTTGATGCATCTTGGTCATTTCCACTAAGGAAGTGTTTGTAGTATCTCTAAGGTATCCTGTGAGAGAAAAATCACCACCACCACCATCATCATCATCATCATTATCATCATCAAAATTCTTAAATGAAGATGAAACAGGCATAAATGCTGAATCTGGGATATGTTTTAATATATTTCAAATTAGCAGCTCACAGGGAACCTGGAATATTGAGGTGCATGATTAATATGAACAGAAATATGACATTGTCTCAACCCCATTCATTTAAATTGTATTATTTCCAGCAGTGAGAACCACCTCAAAAATTCATCTTCCAGAGATAAAAAAAATTCATGTTTCTAGCCATCCTTCATCAATGTCAGGCTGTGATGATTATCCATTGCATGGGTATCGTTGCCGCTAAAGCAAATGGCAACTTAGAACTGAAAGGATGTCCATTTTCCCTCCTACTGGGGTCTCTGGCCTGCCAACAGTATTTTTTACCCCTATGACTAGTATTCAGTGAAATAGCTGATGTTTAAAAACAAGATTGCTTACCCTTGCAATTGTTATTAAATTCTTTTCCTGGGCTGTAATGCATAGGCTTTGATCTAAAATCCTGTCGTTGCTGGAAGGACTTGTGTGATTACAATAATGTGCACTCCTCTTTTTGCTATTCCTATAGGGAAAATAAACCCCACATTAGTTCCATATTAGTACCTGACTTGGAGAAGTTAAAAAGCACCAGAAAAAGGTTAAACAGAGTCAAGTACACATAAGAGAGCAGTGGTTATTAGTGTTCAGGGAGTCATTAAAAATTCTGCTTATACAGAAGAATTTATTGGTGCTCCTGCTTCTGGCTGTGTTATGCATTTTAATATAGAAGTAGGATTGTGTGTGTGTGTGTGTGTGTGTGTGTGCGCGCGCGCGCGCGTGCGCACTTGCACACATTTATAGCTATGATTGAACAAGGACTTTAGTTATTTGGTCTGTCACCAATTTCATCCTTTTTTCCCCTCAGGTGTCTTTCTTTAACTTTGTGCTTCTGAAAATTCTGAAAATCCTTCCGTTTTATTTTTAATATAGGTAATGCAGAATGTATATGCCTCTTAAGTCTACATATTAGTTCTGGTAAAATTTTTGGGAGAGGTACCTTATATCTCTCATGAGAAAATTTAAAAGTTATGCCACAATATAAATGACAAAAATATTGCAAAGTGATTTCTGTAGTATGGGTGCAACTATGTAAAAGCTTTTGTAAAAATATTTATTCACAAAGTAAGTAAAAAATAAGACAATCACAAATACACAAAGGATGTAAGTACCCGCAAAAAAGGTAACAGCAGTTGAATGCCTTGGACGGTGTGGTTGTAATATCTCTCTCCGACTCTTACTCTCTCTGCTTTTAGAGTTTTAGTTCTATAAGCTCCTTGAAGACAAGGGGACCCCGCATTCCTCAGTGCCTGGTGTCATTTTGGTACTCAGTGCCTGTTTGCTGAGTGAACAAGGGAGATGCTTTTAGCCTTATACTTTTGAACTGAGATCTCTATTCCATGAGTAAAGAAAAAATAGTCAAAATGCACCTGTGAGGGTGTGATGGGAGTGACTGCTTAATGGGTATGAGGTTTTGGCTTTTGGTGCTGAAAATGTTCTGGAATTAGATAGTGGTGATGGTTGCTTAACACTGTGAATGTGCTTAATGTCACTGAATTTTTCTTTATTTTTACTCACTTTTAATAGCTATTATGGTAAATTTTATGTTATGTGTATTTTACCACAATAAAAAGAAATTTTAAAAAAAATTGGGAGGGGGAGGACTTTTTACCTTAATTAGACATTTGAAGGTAATTATATAGAGAAAAGAATAAATCTGCAATTTTATGAACCAAGGAAAGTTTGGGGGAAAAAACAAAACCCCAATCCAAAGTACTAGGAAAGACATGTAGGTTATGATTTAAAGAAGTGATTTGAACAAAATAAACTGATGAACAAAATAGATCCAGAGACATAGAAGCACGGAATAGACTGTCGAATCTCAGAGGGAAGGCTGCGGTGGGTGGGTGGGAAGAGATTAACCAAAAAACTTATATGCATATGTGCATAACCCACAGATGGACACAGACAATAGTGTGGTGAAGGCCTGAGTGGGTGGGTGGGGGCAAGTGTGGGCCAGAAGGGGTCAGTGGGGAAAAAAGGGGACATATGTAATACTCCCAACAATAAATATTTTAAAAAGTGATTGCTGATATATACTTTTAACTGCTCTTTCTAAATTCTAGTTGAAATGACCAAAGGAATATAAAATTAGAGAAAATGATAGGCCAGTGCTGGAAACTAGTATACACTGTTCCTAATACTCAGAAACTCGAGGGACATTTGTAAAATATTCTATAGACAAGATTGAACTATGAGAAGAGCCAACCAGAATGTGAAAGAAGTGTCTTCTTTTCATTCTAAGAGGAATAGACCCTGAGATGAACCCAGTTGCAAGCTCCAAATGCCAGGGTAATAAGGGCAGGGATGGTCTTTATGAATGGGAGAGGAAGACAAATATTGGTCTTATATAGGTACTTGTAGGGCATTGCATAGCGCTTACTCTTAACTCATACTTAGAGCATATATCAGGGTAAGTATGTAGAGCTTGATGTTAACACCTACCATCCTTTTTGTGTATGTTTCCTTTAATGCCTTTTCATTGTGGTCAGAGGGTATACTTTGTATGACGTAAGTTCTTTAAAATTCATTGAGATTTGCTTTATGCGTCCAAGATATGGTCTATCTTTGGTCTCCAGGCCAACGCTCTATCCACTGAGCCAAACCGGCTAGGGTGATATGGTTTATCTTGGTAAATGTTCCAGGTGCACTTGAAAAGAACGTATATTCTGTTGTTGTTGGAAAGAATTAATTAGGACATGTTGGTTGTTTATATTGATCAAGTCTTCTGTATCCTTAGTGACTTTGTGTTTATGTGTTTATCAATTATTAAGATATTGGCATTGAAATCCCTAACTATAATTTTTGGATTTGACTATTTCTTCTTGCAGTTATATCAATTGTTTCTTTATGGACTTGGAAGCTATGTTATTAGGTGTATAAAAGTTTAAGATTATTATGTTGTCTTGATAAATTAATCCCTATGTAGCTATGATATTCTTTACTTTGAAATCTAATAATAATAGTCTGAATAATATCATTTTAGCTTTCTTTTGATTAGTGTTAGCTTGGTGTATATTTTTCTATTCTTTTATTTTTAACCTATATGTGACTTTGTATTTAAAATGTGTTTGTAGCCCAGCCAGCATGGCTGAGTGATTGAGCATTGACCTATGAACCAGGAGGCCACGGTTCGATTCCTCGTCAGGGCACATGCTGGGGTTGCGGGCTTCATCCCCAGTGTAGGGTGTGCTGGAGGCAGCCAATCAATGATTCTCTCTCATCATTGATGTTTCTATCTCTCTCTCCCTGCCATCCTTTCTGAAATCAATAAAAATATATTTAAAAATAAAATAAAATGTGTTTTTAGTAGATAGAATATAGTTATGCTTTGCTTTTCTATCCGACCTGACAATCTTTTCTTTTTAGTTAGGGTATATAGACCATTTACATTTAATATGATTGCTGATATGTTTGGACTTAAATCTATCATCTTGATATTTGTTTTTTATTTATCCTATTTGTTTTTTCCCTTTTTTTCTTATTTCTTTTGGACTAATTGAGCCGTTCTTTTTTAATGATTCCATTTTATCTCCCTTTTTGGTTTGTCAGTCATAGATCTTTGTTTTCCTTTTTTAGTGGTTGTGTGAGGATATATAATATAGTGTATAGCTCTCTCTCTCTCTCTCTCTCTCTCTCTCTCTCTCTCTATATATATATATATATATATATATATACTAAAATGTTCTAATAGCGTACTTCTATTTTTTTTCTTCCTGACTTTTATACTACTTTTGTTTTCAAAAAAATTATATATATATATATATATATACACACACACACACATGTGTGAATATGTGTATATTACCTTTACATATGTGAAATATATTACATTGTAATTATTTTTGTTCTAAGTCAAGTACCTTATTATTATTTAAATAATAAGAAAAAAACTCTATGTATGTACTCTGGCCTGGAAACTTTCTTAAGGTATTAAGATGAAATAATCTTAGGGTTCATCTACTTTGTTTTTCACTCTCAGGGATCATTGTTTTCTACTGCCTAATGTCTAGCACAGCCGTGGGCAAACTACGGCCCGCGGGCCGGATCCGGCCCGTTTGAAATGAATAAAACTAAAAAAAAAAAAAAGACCGTACCCTTTTATGTAATGATGTTTACTTTGAATTTATATTCGTTCACACAAACACTCCATCCATGCTTTTGTTCCGGCCCTCCAGTCCAGTTTAAGAACCCACTGTGGCCCTCGAGTCAAAAAGTTTGCCCACCCCTGGTAGCATCTTTAAGACTGTTTTTCTATATTTTGACTGTTGTTTACTTGTTTCTGGTATCAGGGTAAGTTTGGTTCCTGTTATTCCTTCTTGGTTGGGAGTGGAAGTCCCTTTAATTGGAGTGTAATCAAATTTGCATTAAAAAAATATTTTCTTCATAATTTTAGCTCCTGTATGTTTGGTGCAAGTTAGTCTGTGAATATTAAATAATTGTTAAAAACTCTATTTATTATTATCACATAATTTCACTCTATTTTATTTAGTACTTAAATTTATATTTTATCTTTTTTGCTATTGTTGCTACTCCTCCTTTACTTTGTTTTCTGTCTTCCTGGAATCCTCTTGACAATCCCTTCATTTGGTTTTATTGTTTGAAATTTACATTAATTTTAGTCAAAGTATATAATCCATAATAATAATCTATAAAAATAAAAGCATAATATGCTAATTAGATTAAATGACCTTCTGGACGAAGCCGGGGCTGCGAGGGAAGCCTGGGTTCCGGTTGCTTGCCGGTGGCCAGAAGGAAGCCCAGGTCTCGGGTGCCAGAGGGAAGCCAGTGCTGGTAGCTGGGGGAAGGCCTACTCTCACACAAATTTCATGCACTGGGCCTTTAGTATTACATAATAAATATTGAACAGCCTATTTTATGTAATACTAGAGGCCCGGTGCACGAATTTGTGCATAGATGGGGTCCCTAAGGCCTGGCTGGCGATTAGGGTCAATCAGGGCTAGGCCAATCAGGGCCTGCCGGCCAGGGAGAGAAACAGAGCACAGGAGGTTGGCTGCCGGCCCCAAGGAGGGAGCCAGCCCTCAGTCCCCCTGGGAAAGGGGCTGCGTCTGCCGCCACCTACCCCTGGCTCCCCATCCCAGCCTGGGGCCTGAAGGCCCTGGTGGGGTTGGGAGAGGAGGTAGTGGTCGCCGGGCTGGGCATGGAAGGAACAGACACTGGATCCCGATGCCACCAGCCAGCCACAGGAGGTTGGCTGTGTGAGCGCAATGACCACCAGCGGCCAGCTCCTGCGTTGAGTATCTTCCCCCTGGTGGTCAGTGCGTGTCATAGCGACTGGTTGACCGGTCATTCTGGTTGTTCCGGTTGTTCTGGTCGTTTGGTCGTAATGCTCTCTTAGGCTTTTATATATATAGATTACATGTATCCTGTGGTTTTCTGTGGAGAAGGTTGAAGCAATTAATACTAAATGAAGGACAGGTAGAAGCCTTTGATCAGTATTTTTTAAATATTATACACTAAAAGTACAGTGTAAAACAGAGTGGTAAATGGCATTATCTTTGTATCTTCATAGGTCATAGGACCAAATCTTTACAGTGATCTTTTCTAATTAACACTGCTATTTCAGACTTTCCATTTCTGTCTTTTACATACCATTTCAAACAGATTTAAACTAAACATGCTCCATATGCTCTACTGTCTTTCTCAAAGAGTTAAGTAAAAGAAAAAATGTCAAAAAACAAAGATAGCCATTTGGTGTTAGATCTCAGCAATACAGTATTATGTCATCTGTCTATAATCTGTCCAACAATGACCAGAAGGAAAACTCAAATGTATATATTGGTATATGGGAGATTGTGCTTATAGATGGACAACATTATTAACAACTCCATATAAGGAGGCTTTTGAATGAGTAATTTCAAGTGAATAGGAAATAGAAGCCATAAAAAGAAATAAAGGACAGAAAACCATTTCTTTAAAGGACATAGAGCATTTATATTACTCTTTGTATTTTCTCTTGGCATTAAGTCCTGCTTATTTTTTAGAATTGTTCCTACTGAGTTCAAGTATTTCTTTATACCTTCTGTGTGATATTTGTGACTTTAGTTAATTTTTCTGCTCTCTCATTGTCTAGAAATGATCTAAAATGACAGTTTCTCCCATTATCCTATATAGTTGTTACTGATTAGTTTTAATTTTTAGGTTAATTCTCCAGATATCCAACTTGTGAAATTTTGTGAGTGAGGGCAGGGGAATGAGGTCTTGGTAGCCCTCCCCTCCCCTCCCTCCCTCCCTCCCTCCCTCTCTCCCTCCTTCTTTCTTTCTTTCTTTCCTCTCTCTCTCTTGCCTCCTCCTCCTCCTCCTCCTCTTCCTCCTTCTTTTCTCTCTCTCTCTCTCTCTCTCTCTCTCTCTCTCTCTCTCTCTCTCTCTCTCTCTTTCTCTCTCTTTCTCTTTCTCTTTCTCTTTCTCTCTTTCTGTTTGTATATGTTTTACCTAGGTGGTCACAGCCTTTTATTCTATTTTATGGTATGTAGACTTGTCCTTAACTGGAAGAAAAGCAATTGTCTAGCTCTCTCTTTATGGTAAAAGGAAGATGATGTGTTGTTTTTTCTGTTTCTATTATGTCCTTGATCTGCTGTTCCAAATGTTATCTTGAGTTAAATCAACCTGAATGGTTATAATCCACAGAAATTAATTAATACCAGTGGTGTTTCCAACATATTTTTATCTCATTTTAAAGAAAACATTATTACCATTATGTATTTTTTCAAATATATTTTTATTAATTTTAGAGAGGAAGGAAGAGGGAGATAGAAACATCAGTGATGAGAGAGAATCATTGTTTGGCTGCCTCCTGCACGCCCCCCCCCTGGGGATTGAGCCTGCAGCCCAGGTATGTGCCCTTTACCAGAATCGAACCTGGGACCCTTTAGTCCACAGGTTGATGCTCTATCCACTGAACCAAACTGGCTAGGGCCCATTATGTATTTTTTAAAGGAATGTGAGTATATGAAGGATGATGACTACTTTGTATCTTAATAGAATATAGAATCAGAGAATGTGCAATTCATCTGTAATAGTAAGATTTAGCTAACAGATTATTGGAGTCCCTGTCTCTAGTTAGTGGGGTAAAGTTAGTTGTTTGGGGTGTGCAGGCAAAGGAGAGAATAAAGTTTTTTTAGAAAGCTAAGCTGGCTGATGGTCCATAGGAATAAGGCTGGCAGATGGATTCTCTATTACCCCCAAAGCAGTTTATGATGCTCAAATCAGGAGTCTGCTGGCCAAAGCTGGGAGGCCAGATAGGTTACTTAATCAATGAAAAAGTCAGAGTCAGGTGTCAAATTCCAAAATATGAAATCAGGATATGAAAACAGGTAGTAAAAAGGCTAAATGTAGGACACCTCCTATACAAAGCTACTCTACCAACCCCAGGAGACATAGAAGCTCTACATAATATATAGAAACAAACACAGGGAAGCAGCCAAATATGGAGACAAACGTCACAAATTAAAGAAGTGGTAGAAAGCAAACTGTTGGATACAGAGTTCAAAACCAGGGTTATAAGGTTACTTAAGGATCTTCATGAGAGTTTCAGGGGACTTAGTGAGACTTTCAAGGATCTTAATGAGAATGTCAAAGACATGAAAAAGGACCAGTCAGAAATTAAGCATACACTCACTTAAATTAAGAATAATTTACAGGGATTCAACAGAAGAGTAGAGGATTCTGAGAATCAAATCAACGATTTGAAATATGAGGAAGCAAAAAACAGCCAATCAGAAGAGCAAAAAGAAAAAGAATAATGTAAGTAGCCTCTGAGGCAACTTCAAGTGTGCCAATGTTTGCATTATGGGGGTACCAGAAGGAGCAGAGAGAGAGCAAGATATTGAAAATCTATTTGAAGAAATAATGGCAGAAAACTTCCCCTACCTAGGAGACTTACAAGTACAGGAAGCACAGAGAGTCCCAAACAAGACAAACCCAAAGACGACTACACCAAGACACATCATAATTAAAATGCCAAGGGTGAAAGACAGAGTCTTAAAAGCAGCAAGAGAAAAGTAGTTAGTTACCTATAAGGGAATGCCCATATGACTGTCAGCTGATTTTTCAACAGAAACTATGTGGCCAGAAGGGAGTGGCAAGAAATATTCAAAGTGATGAATAGCAAGGACCTTAACCAAGATTACTCTACCCAGCAAAGCTATCGTTGAGAATTGAAGATCAGATAAAGAGCTTCACAGACAAGAAAAAGCTAAAGGAGTTCATCACCACCAAACCAGTATTACATGAAATGTTGAAGGGTATTCTTTAAGAAGAGGAAGAAGAAGAAAAAAAAGATAAAAAATATGAACAATAAAAAGGCAATAAAGACATATCTATCAACAGTTGAATCTAAAAATAAAAATAAACACATTATCAAGGGAACAAAATAAACTGGTGAATAAAATAGAATCAGAGGCATGGAAGCATGGAACAGTCTGATGAATCTCAGAGCGATGTAAGAGATTAAACAAAGATCTTATATGCATATATGCATTACCTATGGACACAAACAATAGCATGGTGAAGGCCTAGGATGGGGTGGGAACTGGGTGGAGGGGGCAATGGGAGGAAAAAAAGAGGGACATCAGTAATACTAAACAATAAAGATTTTAAAAAATATTAAATGTCAAAACTGGTAGAAAGCTAAAGCAGAATTTTGAGGTAATTTTATAACATTAAATGCTGTAATAGAAAAGAGGGAAAGGTAAAATCTAATACAATTAACTTCTGTCTTAGTTAAATACAAAAAAATAGAAGGAAGAAAGTAATAAACAAAAGCAGAAATCAATATAGTTGGAATTAAGTTTTTAATGAAGAGGATCTAGAAGGCTAAATAGCTTATTTGAAAAGATTAATATAACTGACAAACCCCTAGTGAGATTATCTGTAATAATAAAAGCATAATTTGCTAATTAGACCAGACAGCCAAACGACCTTCCAGACGTCATTCTGGACATCCTTCCAGATGAAGCCGCAACGGTGGGAGCTGAGGCAGAGGCAGTTGGGGTGATCAGTCAGACAGAGTGGTTAGGGGTGATCAGGCAGGTGAACAGTTAGGGGTGATCAGGCAGGCAGGCAGGTGAGTGGTTAGGAGCCAGCGGTCCCAGATTGCAAGAGGGATGATCCCTGCGGGATCGGGCCTAAACCGGCAGTCGGACATCCCCTGAGGGGTCCTGGATGCAAGAGGGTGCAGGCTGGGCTTAGGGATCCTCCCTACCTCCACCCCATGCACGAATTTTGTGCACCAGGCCTCTTGTGAAATAATAATTGTCAGGATTGAAAAAGGAAACAACAAAAAATGTTCTGGATATTATAATAAAAGGCTATAATCATAAACTTCAGGCTATAATTTCAAATATTGGTAAGAAATGGGCGAAATCTTATGAAAAATATACCCCAACTGACTCAAGCATAAATAAGAACCCCAAGCAATAACAAAACCATTAAAGAAATTGAATCCACAGTAAAAAGAAAGTTTTCCCACAAAGCAAACTCCAGTCCCAGCAAAATCTACATTCAAGAAAAATAATTCCAAACTTACTCCAATTAGCACATTATTTTAAAAATGTATATTTTTATTTATTTCAGAGATGGGGAGGAAGTGGGGGGGAGAGAGAGAGAAACATCAATGATGAGAGAGAATCATTGATCAGCTGCCTCCTGCACGTCCCCTACTAGGGATTGAGCCCACAACCCAGGACATATGCCATGACTGGGAATCGAATCGTGACCTCCTGAGCCATGCTGGCTGGGTGATTAGCATATTCTTGATATTAAAACCTGACATAGATAATATAAGAAACAATTATAGGCCAATACTATAATGAAAGTACATGCAAAAATTCTCTACAAAATATTAGCAAGTCAGGCCCTGACTGGGTATCTCAGTTGGTTAGAATGTTATCCTGATATACCAAGGTTGCAGGTTTGATCTCCAGTCAAGGCACATACAAGAATCGACCAATGAATGCATAAGTAAGTGGAACAAGAAATTTATGTTTCTTTTTCTCTCTCTTCCTCTCTCTCTCTAAAAAAAATATTGACAAATAAAACGTCTTATATAATCATGAGCAAGTGGTGTTTGTCCCAGGAGTATTAGGTTGTTTTAACTTTAGAAAGTTAATATTATTTACCACATTAATACATTAAAAGAGAATAACCATGTCATCTCAAGTGATGCAGACATAGCATTTGATGAAATTGATCATATAGTTAGAAAATACCCTTAGCAAACTGAGACCAGAAGGGAAAGTCCTTAAATTGGCCAAGGGTTTCTAAAACCAGTAACTGTCATACTTAATGGTGAAACTTTTAAGCCTTATATTTGAGATTAGCAAGAGAGTATGTGACTCCAGTTACTTTTATTCAAAAATCTATGGAAAGTTCTGACAAGTCCCATGAATAACTATAAATAAAACATATCAGGACATATGTAAAACTTTCAACAATAAAGAAAAAACAATAAAACGTATCATGACTGGATGGAAGGAAAGAAAACTGTCACTCTTTACAGATGTTATGATTGTATAAATACTAAAAAATCAGCAGATAATTTATTAGAATTAATAAGTCAGTTTAGAAAGGTAGTTGAATATAAAATCAATATACAAAAATCAATTACATTTCTACATGTCAGTAATAAACATTCAGAAAATGAATAAAAAATATGCTTATTATAGCACAAGGATATGAATAATAAATTTAACAAAAGAGATGCAAGAGCTTTATGGAAAAAGTTATAAAATTTTATTGAAGGATATTAAAGAGGACCTAACCAAATGGAGAGATAAGCCATGCTTATGGATCAGAAGGTTCCATATTGTAAAGGTGTCAGTTCTCTAATTGATTTAGATTCATTGCAGTTCTGTTTAGAATCCACACAGGATTTATTTCTTCTTTTGTGAAATTTGATAAGCTACTTACATAGCAATGCAAGGGACCAAGAGCAACCACATTATTTTTAAAGACAAAGAACAAAGTTCAGGAAATTGCCTAGTAAGATCAAGATTTATAAAACTATAGTAATTGGGATACTTTGGTGTTATTACAGGGACAGAGCTATAGGAGAGCATAAGGGAGCCCAGATAGGCAAAAGATGCAAGGAGTTTGGTTGCTCAAGGGTTGTAACTGTTTGGAGCCTCTTCTCCTACCTGTCCCTGGATGGGTAATACAGAACCTTGACATTCTCTGTGCAAAGCACTCTGGGTCCTTCATTCCATAGGTGGGCCATTCTTCCAGTGTGCACGTCTTATCTGAAGGGGTGGCTGTGTATAATTTATTGTGTATGGGGGTACATGTGGCTTGGATGGTGGACTTGGGTGATCACATGTATGCACTTGAGACCCCTCATGGAGCAGAATGGAGCTGGGTAAGAAGGGGCTGTGTCATGGGCCAGGGCTTTGCAGATAGAATATGGCTCTCCCCAAATTCTGGTGTGTGCTGCTATGTTCTGGCCAGAAATTTTGAGAAATTAAAAAGTTTAAATTAGTGCTTCTCAAACTGTGATGAAAATCTAGTTTTTTAAAAATTTCAAATTGATTACAGACTGATACTTTTGTTAAATACAATAAAAACAAATGGTAAGAAAAATGAAATTTAAAAAGTTAACAACCAATGCAACATTATTCTGTCAAATTGTAGAAAAATTACTAAACACTCAATTTCTAAAATAGGGACTTCACAAAGAAAGAAAGTCCAATAAATGTAAGGGAAAATGCTTCATTTCATTAATAATTAGAGAAATACAAAGTGATAAACCAATGAGATAGCATACACTCATTGGGTTGGCAAATATGAACAACCTGACAAGTATTGGGGATGGTGTGGAGGAAAGTGAGCCTGGGTCCACAGTGGCACAACTACTTTGGCAGACAGTTGTGCACTACTAGGGAAGTTGAGATTTATATACATTCAAGGGACCTACAAGTCCTTCTCAAGTGTCCCCCCCCCCTTGAGAATCTCCTGTGATTATGTGTACCAGGATTCACATATATAGAAGTACATCGTTTAATACTTTTTACACTTAAACATTGCTTATAAGAGTCAAACAAAAACAAAACAATAAAACTGGAATGACTCAAATGTCCATCAATAACAGATTAGATAGTTGAGATGTGATATTTGTACAAGGGAAATGTGAGACAAACTATAGCTTTGTGCCATCAACATGAATGATCTCAGAAGCATAATGTTCATTCATTCAAAAAATATTTATTGAGTGCCTACTATGTGCCAGATACTGTACTACATGGTGGGTAATTAATAGAGTTTATATTCTAGTGAGAAAGAAGATAGAAAACAAACAATAAACAAATTAAGTAAATGGAAGGTTAAAATGATGAGTGCTGTGGGAAACAAAAGGAATGAATGAAAGGGAATCTGGCATTTCTGAGAGTTGGGTAGAGTGTGTTTGTCATTTTCAACAGGGAGATAAGGCTTCATTGAGAATGTGATGTTAGAAAAAGTACTTGAAGGTGGTAATGTGTGTGTCATGGTGGTTGGAATGGGGGAAACTGCATAGGCAGAGGAAACAGCCAATGCAAAGGCACAAGGTAGGACATTTCTGGAAAGGAGGTAGTGTTGCTGTCAGGGAGTGAAATTAGGTTTAGAGAGGTAGCTGTGTGCTCAGATCATGGAGAGCTCCATTGACATTCTTGCTTTTACTGAGTTGAGCAGCCACAGCAGGATTTTGAGCGGAGGCAGTGCTCCACCTTGACCCATAGATTAATAAGACTGCTTTGGCTGCCACATTACAAACAGACTTGGAGAGTGGGGAATGGGCCAAATCGAGCAAAAGAAGCACATGACTGCAAGAACGCATACAATATGTGTTTGTTTATATAAAGACCCAAAGTAGCCAAACTAAACAATATTCTGTCTGGGGATACACACACAGGTGGCAAAACTATAAAGAAAGCAAAAAGCAAAACAAAGTTAGGGTAGAGGTTACTTCTGCGGAGAGAGCAGATGATTTGATGGGGGTAGGGCATACAGGGTTGCTGAGTGGCCAGGTTCTATTTCTTCAACTGGGTGGAACTTTTACTGGTAGTCTCTTTAATAATACCTTAATTTCTAAGCATATGTTGTACACAAAAGTAAAAATAAAAAAGAAATAAAAGGGCAAAAGAGCCCTTCTGTTAGCAATCACCTATACTGCTTTACTATTCATTTATACAAGTTGTTGTTTTTCCAGATTAAGACAAAAATTTAAGTTTTGCTCAAATATCTGGGAAGTATAAATAAAAGAATGTGGATGCATTATTTGGCTGTGAGTTTTCCCTGACATGTACATATCAACTTTTCGCTATTAAAATAACAAAATAAAACAGAGAATTACATGTCAGTCAATGTATTTATGTGCTAGAAACCTCCAATTTAGATAAACATGCTTATCAGTTAGTATTTTTTGAGGACCTGCTACTTGTATAAGGAACCTGGGAGTACAGAGGAATATTTAATATTATTAGCACGATGAGATCAATATACCAAACAATTAATTACCCAAGACATTGTGTTATTAATTGCGAAGTTGTGTGGCACTAGATAAAAAGTGCTGACAATAACATCTGAGAATCCCAGATGTGATGCACAGATACAGTCCATGTCTTTATTTTAGAATCAGTGGTAACTTGGGTACAGAATTTCATAGTCAATTTTTATTATCACATTAACTGACTAGATTATGAAAAACAATTTGCTGTTGTACATTTATGTGAATACTGGGTATCTTTTTTTAATTCTTTTTTTATTGATGTTTAGAGAGAGTGGAAGAGAGAGGGAAAGACAGAAACATTGTGTGAGAGAAACACATCGATTGGTTGCCTCCTGCACCAGCCCTGACCAGGACCTGAACTAGGGAGGAGCCTACAACCAAGGTACGTGCTCTTGACTGGAATCGAACACTGGGACCATTAGGTCCACAGGCCGATGCTCTGTCCACTGAGCCAAACCAGTTAGGGCAATACCGGTTATCTTTGATGTTAATAATTTCACAAACACTTCGGCCAACATACTCATTTTTCTCTTCATGATTCTTTATCTGCCAAGATAGTCCCATGCTTCTCTTCTCATAGTAAACAGGTGCAAATAGCCTTAGAAAAGTGGACCATTCTTTCTGCTTTTGACTTTTATATTTTCTTCCGTGGGAATGAAATTATTAACTATTTTAGTTTAAAACACCCCTGCTGGGCTGTAGGAAGTGTAGGTAATCAGGAGATAATGAATACTACAACTTCAGGAATTTAAAATTTCATCTAGTTATTTCAATAAGAACTTGAAAACAAAATAGACTGGTAATTGGGAGTTTACCTTTATTAAGCAAATTAAAGAAAGTATTTAAAGTTACTTCTGGGGAAAATTTTGTTTAGTAGTGCTTTGTTATGTTTTAAGATATTGATGAAAAACATTAACATAGCTTAATATCTTTATTACTAGTTATTATGTATTATAAAGTTCATATACATATATATACATCATCAGGTGATACTTTTCTTTTGGAGCTCTGGAAAGGAAAACTATTTTAAAGTCTTGTACTCAAATGCACTCTTGCTTTGGTTGTCTATGGCTTTCAAGATCCAAGAATAAAATTGGTTATGTTGACTGCTTGACATGGTTCTATTTTTTGTAAATACATATTGAGAAGCAAAAAAGTTTAGTCTTTGTGCTTTGTGCTGCGCTTTGATGTATGTCTAGAGCCCAAAATAACTGGTATATTTCAGTAAACTATTGAAAAGTCTGACTTTACTATAACGGTGACTTAGTTCTTTTTTATGTATGGATTTGCCTTGAAGTATTTTATCCTTAGAAATATTTGCATATGCTTGGAATGGGTTAGTAGTCCCATTTGTTTTTTTTTTGCTAAATTCTATTCATTACCCTTTCCCAATTCTGGTCACTCCATCCTCCCAAGCTGTGTTAATATTGAGAATTTTCCAGGAAGAAAGGTGGAAATGAGGAAAGTATGGCTTTTGAGGTGCGTGTTTATCTTTTGCTTTTCTTTATTTAACATTGTTTTGGCCTTAAGCAAAAAAAGGAAATTTACTTTTTTTTTTATAATTCACTTGCTTATATAAAGAAAAAAGAACCTCCTATCTTTTTTTTTTTTTAAAGAAAGACATCTTTAATAATTCTGTTTTAGAATTTCTTCAAGGTACTATGATATATACCCTAGATTAAAGGCC
This sequence comes from Myotis nattereri, assembly GCF_964212035.1. Classification (NCBI taxonomy): domain Eukaryota; kingdom Metazoa; phylum Chordata; class Mammalia; order Chiroptera; family Vespertilionidae; genus Myotis; species Myotis nattereri. The sequence continues at coordinate 15,100,193 of NC_138090.1, forward strand.
TTCATATGATCAGCAGGAATCTATCTTCAGTTCATAATAATGCCTTTGAGAGTTAATTCTCCTCCAACATTATTTCTAGGGATGAAATTAACAGCAAGGTTCAACAGCTCACAGATTCAGAATAATAACTGGCCATCTGAGTGTCAAGAATTGGTTAGAGCTGTATCTGCTTGGGAATTTTAAATGTCCTAAAGGGTTTGTAGAAACTTGGGCCAGTCTCAGTTTGACTCTGTTTCCCTCCACCCGCCCACCGCCCCGCCCCCCTCCTCTACACACGCACACCACACCACACTGCCCCAATCCCTGCTCCTAGTTGTTCTCATTGAGAAATTCAAGTTGTAAGTTCTGTTCTTTGTTTTAGTGGGTATTCCTTGCAGTATACCAAAGTGAGCAGCAGTTATGGTGGAAATAGGTGTGCGGGAACATAGCAGTGTGCCCGAGGTAATGTGTTTAGATAGATTGAAGCTCTGTGAGAATGGAGGTTTCTTTGGCAACCTTCCAAAGGCTGCCACTCCAGTTTGAAGCTCCTTGAGATATTTTATAAGGAGGCGCTATTAAAATTTACATATTAAATACTTCCCATTCTGTTATGATGCTTGAGTTTCAAGGCCTGGTTAATGTTTTTCTTTTCTTTCCATAGACTGAGAGTTCCTTAATGATCTCCTTGAGGGTCAGAATAGTGTCACTTGAACTATGTGTCCCTAGGATGTTCAGTAATATATGTAGAATGTAAGGCCAGATGAGAGTGACCGTTTAGTGTAAGATAACGCTTTTCCATTTTAATGTAACTACTACTGAAATAATTGTCCCTTCCCTCCTTCATTATTTCAGAAAAAGAAAAAGCACATTCATTAAAAGCTTGTGTTAGGTTTTCACAAATACTACTACTCATCCTGTTGGCTAGGTTGTATTAGTAATCTCAACTGGGAAGAGTTTCATTCTTAAAGCAATGAGGTCCTATGCAAGGCATTTGCCTGTTTGTTCTCAAACACATTCCCTGCCCTTTCCTGCCCTTTGTATTAATTGGCTAATTCTGCACTGGCCCCAGTTTCTGCTGGGGGCCCTGGCTCCTGAGCGTGGTAAAGTGTTTCTCAGGTTCCCTTGCTAACTATTTTCCAGATAGGTTTGGCCAATGGTAAGAAAATGATGAGTAGTAGGAAGGGAGAAGCCAGGGCTTCTGTCTTATTGTCTCCTCTGCTTCAGGATGAGTATCTGTGTCTCCTTCCCGGTTCCAGCTTCCACTCACTAGTCCCTTCTGCCCTAGGCCCAGTTTCTGTTGGGGGTCCTGGCTCCTGAGTTCTGGAAAAGTACTTCACTCCTTAGTTCTTCTTGCCCAAGGTCAGACAGTGGCTCCTTTCTCTGTTTACTTCTTTCTTTTCTTCCCTCTCTTCCTCCTCTTTGTTTCTTTCCTTCCTTTTAATTGAAATATAATTTGGATACTGTAAAATTTACCCCTTTAAAAAGTGTACCATTCAGTGTTTTTTTTAGAATATTCAAAACTAAAGTGTACTAAGTGTACAATTTAGTATTTTTTTTTTAAAATATAGACTTATGCAACCATCAGCACTAATTCTAGAACATTTTCATCATTCGAGAAAGAAACATTGTACCCATTAGCATTCACTCCCAATTTTCTTTTCCTCACAGCCCCTGGCAAACACAGATCTACTTTTTGTCTACAGATTTGCCTATTGTGAACAATTCATACAAATGGAATTATATGACATGTGGCCTTTGTGACTGACTTTTTTCACCTAGCATGTCTTCAAGGTTCATCCATGTTGTAGCATTCAATTTTATGGCTGAATAATATTCCATTGTATGGATATACCACATTTTGTTTATCTATCCATTCATCAATTGATGAACAGTTGGTTGCTTCCATTTTTGGGCTATTATTAATATTTTATGAACATTAACGTACACATTTTTGTGTAAACCTATGTTTTCAATTCTCAGATTGAAATTCTCAGTTCTCTTAAGCAAAAAGAGATACACTTAGGAATAGAATGACTGGATCATCAAGTAGTAAGTCTGCATTGAACTTTTTGAGGAATTGGAAGTGACTTCTTTCTGTTGCAAATTACTGCATTGTCTCATGTCCTTTCTTTGGTCATTTGGCCTATTTATAACTAGTCCGTGTATAAAATATTCTCTATTAAAATAACTGGCATGGACTGACTTTCTTAGATTGAACCCTGACTGAGATGGTTTCTTTTACGTTGTACATGAAAATCAAGGCTATTTTTCCTCTCAAATTTCTTCTTCCTTTTTGCACAACTGAGAAATCACAGTTATGTGAAAGAGGAAAAGAAACCTCAAAGTTATTAGCATTGTCAGGAACAGAGTTTCTGGTAGATTAGATTTTGCAACTTTATTTGGTAATTTGCTGTCATCTCTAACCTGGAGATAGTTCTTTTGAGCATGTGTTGTTTCCCCATCAGTCCCACAACTTTGAGTGTAAGTTTGTTTATTTAGAAAGTGATTCTAGGAAGCTCTAGGAGGGAGATGGGGAAGTGAGAAGTGACACAGGAGAGGAAAGAAGACAGCACAAGATGCATTGGTGAACAAGTGACTTGAGTGGCTCAATCCTGTGGATGACCTTGGAGAAACTGTAATGCATGTTGCAGTTATTTCTCCATTATATTTCATTTGTCACATTGGATCAAGTGACTTGAGGACTGCTCCCCAGGGAATGAATTCCCTGAGAGCGTCAGCTATGGTCCTGTGCCAGATAAAGCTTGCATGCAGAGTCCCAGGTGCTTGTAGTAAAAGCCAGTGCAGTGTGTGTGTATGTTGATGGGGGATGCAGTAAGGAGGGTGGGGAGCGGGATCTGTAAACTCCTTGAGGGTAAAGACTTCACATTTGTATGTTTACATTTTATTGTTGAATGATAAGAATTAGTTGATTTGATATATTCATGAAGGAAACTGCCCAGGGAAAAAAGCTTCCTGAATCATATCTAGGAACTGTCGCTTTACTAGTATGTTTCCATTGGAACTCTTCTTTCCAGTAATTGTTGATCTGGAAATTGTTTTTGGAAAGAACTACAAATTCTGAACTTGTAACCATACTAGCTGCTGTGTTGTCAGCCCTTGAAAAAAGCCTCATAGAAATACAAAGTTAAAACTTCCTTGATGCCTTTAGCTGCAGAGAATAAAACCTGCAAGGAAAAATACATCTCACCCCCAAACTTTTCACAGGCACAAAGCAGGATGCTTCAGGAGTCTATGAGAAATGACGGGTATTAAACAAAAAAAGATAGATTAAAAACCAGGAAGCTAGATGAGTTTCTCAAAACAATGGACCAAGAGAACATGTTTAAATCAAGTTTAAAAGGCAGTGATAAAAATGTAAATTAGTAGTTGCCTCCGGATCTCTTAACCAGCAGAATAAATTTAGATGCAATCAATTTTCCTTCCTCAGATTAAAGCTGCGTTTTCATTAGGTTGACAGCAAAGTGATAGGAAGGTGGTGAGTTGTACAAGTTATTGAGAAATGACATATAAATGGGTTAAAGCCACCGGCATTAGGGAAACTTCTCTCCCATTCTTGAATCTAGCCAGGGCTCCTTTGGAGCAGGGCTGGGGCGTTTCTAACCCATTTTAAAGACTTAACAGTTTCCCCTGGTCATCCAAACAGGTTGTGGCGATCACTGTGTACAAATTAATTACAGAAACTTTGCTATCTGTGTCTTGACCTCTATAGTCTGAAGCAGGAAATTGAATTTAATCATATTTGGCATGGTTTGCCTCCCCATTCAGAAAGCAACAACAATTTATACTTGGCATGTAGCATTCTCCACCTTTTATTTCACGCCTTCAACTCTCCTCTCCATGATCCCATCTCTTACGGACAGTGTACTAACTTCAGCAAATCTCATCACCTCTGATTCCCCAGCTGCAGACAGCAAGTAACAATATCTACTTGGTAGTTGTCAGAGTTGTCGAGAGCTTTAGTGCTGAATAAATGTTGGCAATTATAATTATAACCAGGGCCCTTCAGCCATACTCACCTGCCTGTTTTATCTTTAGTCACCCCATTACCTGCTGCTTCAACCTTCCACTCATCCTCTTTTATATTCTTGGGCTCTTTTTCCAGAAATTTGTCTCTTTCCTTCTCCCTTGCTTTCTGTCTCTCTCCCATTTTTATGGCTCTTTCCCTCTGGCTCTGACCCTAAATTAAAAGTATAACTATCAAACAATGCCCATTCCCAACAAGTCAGCTCCAGATGAAGGTACTGTTCTATTTTTCCCTTTTTTTACTGTGAAATTTCTTGGAACAGTGGTCTGCACCCACCACAATCACTTTGCTCTGGCTTCGACACTGTATTCTCCTGAATGTGGCCCTTCTCAAAGGGCCTGCTGGCTACATCCCAGGGCTTCTTTCAATTCTTTATCCTCCTTCTTGGCTCTATTTCACGCTGGTGCTCACCCCCTTCTTAGAGATGTTTGTGCTTTTGGCCTCTGTAGCCTTGCTCTCCGGATCCCCTTCCTTTCTGACCACTCACCTTCATTTGTCCTGTTCCTCTCATATTTCTTTAAGGCTAGTAATTCCAAGTTTTCTGCCCCAGGGAGTCTTCTTACTCTTCCTGAGATTGCTGTCTGAGGGGATCCATATCCAAGGCTTTGGCTATCGTTGTCTCAGGATCAGGGCTTTTCCTGGTCATTTCTAACAGGTTGGGCACTGCCTCCAAACTAAACCATTATTTTCTCTCGCACATCTCTTTCATTATTCCTTCTTACCCTTGGTGGTATCAGTATCCACCCAATTGCTCAATCTGAAAACCTATTTCATGTTGACTTTTCAGCCCCTTACACCAATGTCCATCCCACCGTTTTACTCCCCGGTTTTCAGATCTGCTCCCTCTTCTGTGTTCTCCCTGCCATGTCTCCATGCTAAGCTTCTGTGGTCCCCCAAATGGATTGTCATGGTAGCAACTTCAGGGATCTCTAGACCTAAAGGTCCCAAGGATTGCGGCACAAAATTAGGAGAGAGGCACAAAGGTTTTCCCTTAGGGCCTCCTGAGGAAAGAACCTTGTTGACAGCTTGACTTCCAACTTTTGGCCTCCAGAACCATGAGAGAATAATTTCTGTTATTTTAAGGCACCATGTTTGTGGTAATTTGTTATGGCAGCTTGTAGGAATATAGCCTCTCATCCCAGACTTATTCATTATACCCGTTTTTAATATTTCTTGATGCCTGGTGCTTCCAGGAGTCTGTTCTGGGGCTTTTACTCTGTCTGGAATGTGCCTTATTCTCTACTTCTCCTTCTTTCTCACCATCTAGTAAACTGAGGCCCTGCTCAAATTTCCTGCCTCAGAATCCTTTCCTCCTTATCCTGCCACTTCATTTCCTTCATTTGTATCACATTGTTCTATTTTCTCTTCCCGAGATGTAGTCTCTAGTTTGCCATTCAGTATCTGTGTCTCTAATGAACTTCTTAGGAGTTTGGGCTGTGTTTTTGAAAATTATTTGTATTGATTTCACAGAGGAAGGGAGAGGGGGAAAAAAGGTAGCAACATCAGTGATGAAAGAGAACCAGTGATTGGCTGCCTCCTGTACTCCCCTCATTAGACATTGAGCCCACAACCCAGACATGTCCCCTTACCAGAATCAAACCGTGACCTACTGGTTCATAGGTCGGTACTCAACCACTGAGCCACATCAGCCAGCCTATATGTATGTGTGTGTGTGTGTGTGCGTGTGTATATATATATCCTCACCAAAGGATATGTTGATTGATTTTAGAGAGAGGAAGGGAGGGAGAGAGAGAAACATTGGATTGATTGCTTCCCATATACACCCTAATAGATAACCTGCAACCTGGGTATGTACCATGATAGGGAATTGAAACTGGGACCTTTGGGTTTATGGGATGATGCTCTTACTGAGCCACACTGGCCAGGGCAAGAGTTGGGGCTGTTTTATATTCCCACAGCTTGGCATGTGATGGGCACATGATTGACTTCCATTAAATATTTACTTAATTAATGAAAGTTTCTCTTACTTTTTATTTGCTTCTGTTTTTTTTTTCTTCTTTTTAAAAAAATCTAAGCCTGTTCCTTTCAGTCTCTTTGGAAGATTTTATTTAAAAATTAATGTGACTTTGGATGTCAAAACAGACCATAGTGAGATCTAAAGTTAAGTCTTCCTGGCCTTGCTATTTGAAACTGCTATTTAAAAATTGCTTAATTTAGAACTTATTTTATTTTATGAAGATAAATGGTGGAATAAAAGGAATAAACCAGTAAATAACTGTCTTGAAATTGTGGAGAGTGAAAGCTGTGGTGACTTCATTGAAGGCCATTAAGAATATGGTCACTGTCAGCAAATTAGAGAAATATTTTACCTAATTAATTGAGGTGAGTTCATGGTATTAAAGGCCTAAAAAGCTTTTATGCCCAGAATTATTCTGCATGCCATCTCCTGCCATAGTGTGTGGGAAATGGGTTAAGGAGAAAATTTGTGGGAAGAGGTGGGAAACTTTTTTTTCCTTAAAATTCTAGAATCAGTTGAAGGTGATAATAAGATAGCCATAATTTAAAGATCAAGAAAGGATTTTACTAAAAGGAAAGAAATTACAAAGGGGAAGACTAAGCATTTCAAGGACTCTTTATTTATTGAATTATCTTGTTTTTAGAACTGTTTTCTGGCATCACAGCATTGGCCACTAGTTAGGATAATCAATTTATTATTTCCAAAAGGGGGAAAAACTGTGACCCCATACGGTTCTGAAAAACCATAAATCAAATCCAATTGAGGTTATGAATTTGAAAAGGCTGGTTGTGGTTGTGTTCTTAAGTATTAGTTCTATGTAGGGAAAGAAAAAATATTAGAAAAATGACTTTTGGTAATAAATTCAGGTGTCCTGTAACAACATATAAGTTACAAGTTGTTTTTCATTGGACTTTGTCAGAAAAAGTTTTTAAAAAATCTTTTATCTATAGATGATCATCACCCCCCTACCAGAGGTATTCCCTGCTACTTTCACTGGCTGGGTTCCATTTTGCAGCCCTTACCCAGTGAATCTGGGGTTGTCCTGCAAAGAGAATGTTTCTGGAATTACAGCTCTCTGTCTCCTCTACTTCTGTGCATGAGGCTCATTTTCAGCATTCTCTGAAACTTCTAGTACATACACCTCAATGAAAATTTGTTAAGAGAGGAAATTTGATGTGCAGCTTCTGACAATCTCAGGCTACAGATAAATACAGTCAGTGGTTGGCAGTTTAGATTCTGATTCAGTTATGTATAGCCCAAAACTAAAAAGGAAAAAAAAAAGATTTTTTACCCCCCTTCTTGATTCTGCTGGGAGGTTTTTCTGCCTTATATGATGTCAACTAGGGTTATTCAGTTGCATTCAATTGGCATCTTGGCTGGGCTGGTAGTTCCAAGAAAGCTTCACTCAAATGTCTCATGCTTTGGGTCTCCCATGTTCTTTCCCTGTGGCTGTCTTAGGCCTCCTTACTGCATGGTGATCTCAGGTTAGTCAGAATTCTTGCACTGCAACTGCCTTTAAGAGGGAAGGCAGCAGTCTCCAAGCTTATAGACTAGGACTGGATCTGGCACAGTGTCACTTCCACCCAACTTACAAGACCAGCCCAAATTCAAGGAAGGGAAGTGGACTCTACTTCTTTATGGGAGTGGCTTGCTCATGTGGGGAGGAAAAGGACTGATGGTGGCCACCTTTGGAAAATACTTACCACAGCCTCATTACTCACTTTAAGTTAGTGCTACTTAATTTTATAAATTAGATTTTCTCATGTATCATCAGTTCCCTTTATTAGAACAATCTTACACCCACTTGCCAGTTTCTGCCAGCATTTTCTGGAAAAGATCCTGATTATTCTTAGTATAATTATTTAGTTTGGCCTTAGTAAGTGCTCAGGACTGGGTATAGTTCTTTATGTATGTGATCAAGTCCTTATAATAACCAATGAGGGGGATGTTATTATCACTATTTTCTTTATTAAAAAAACTGAGACTTTGAGTAAACAAAATGCCCAAATTCTCACAGCTTATAAAGTGGGAGAGCCAGCTTTGGAAACTAGAGATTTCCTATTTCAAATTTGGTGCTTTTGCACTGAAACATGATAGTTTTTTCAGTCCATTATGAAGTTTCTATTTGAAACTGCTGTCAGATCCATTTACACTAGACTTGTTGACTGCCCTGAATTCTGCTCACAGAATTTCCCTGAAATAGATGTTCCTTTTCTTGACATGCAGACCAGAACAAAGGTCTGTGAGATGCTTCCATTAACAGAAACTCCTCCAAGCTTTTTGATTTATGGTTCTCTAAAAGCATAAACAGAGGGAGAAACCAAGATGGCGGCATAGGTAAACACCTAAAATTGCTGCCTCACAAACCACTTCAAAAATACAACTGAAAGACAAAGCGGACATCATCCAGAATCACAGAAAGGCTGGCTGAGTTGAAATTCTACAATTAGAAGGAAAGAGAAAAGCACACGGAGACACAGGGGAGGTGCTGAAATAAAGTGCAGAGGTATGGAGGTGCGTGCGGAAAGGACTGGCAACTGAGGACAAGGTTGTCTTTTTCAATCAGGAGGGAGATACACGCTCCCGTTCTGAACTTCAGTTCTGGGCTAGTCTCTGGGGACCCAGACTCATACGGGGAGAAACTGGACTGTATGGCAATGGATGGAACTTGAGGGCGGCTTTCTCTCAGAGGTGCTTGCAGTGATTACCATGGGAAACTGAGACCCGGGACCTCTTAAGGCAGGGCTGAGGATCAGCCGTAGCTGTTTGCTCCACCCTGTTGATTCCCTGAGACCCCGCCCCACCCAAGCTGTGCACAGAAGCTTTTGCATATGAATGGCCTGGCTCTTTGCAATCTAAAATTACCTAACAAATTGCAGCTGGGTCAGAGAGACCCAGAACATCCAAAAGAAGGCCCAAGGCCCCACAGCAGCTTTCATTGCTTCACAGCTGGACCTCATCTGGGCACCTCCAAACCCCAAACAAAGAAGAGGAATCTGCAGATCTCCCTGCAGCTCCTGCTGGGTAGCCTCAGGCAGAGGCTAAATTAGCACCTCCTTAGAGATCCAAGTGCCAGTGTACCCAGTGGTCAGAGTGGGACCATCCAGATTACAACTCCTCAGATCCATAAGGGACTCACTTAGGGGGCAGACTCAGAGAGCACCAAAGCCCCACTGAAGCAAGTCTTGCCCCAGAAGGGTGTCTCCAGCACAGAAGTTCTCCCACCGTAGACACAGTTGAATCTCACAGCCAATTGGCCTGGAGGTCAATTCCTCCCAGTGATACCAACTACAATCAAGGCTTAACTACAACAAGACTGCGCACACAGCCCACAAAGGGGTGTACCAAGAATATCCACCTCAGGTAATTGGGGAGGCTGAGCCACTGGGCCCTATAGGACACCTAGCACAGAAAGCCACTCTATCAACGCAGGGAAGCAGCCAAAATGTGGAGACAAAGAAACAGGTCACAAATGACAGAAATGGAGGAAAGCAAACTACTGGATATAGAGTTCAAAACCATGGTTATAAGGTTGTTCAAGAATTTCCTAGAAACCGCTGATAAATTTAGTGAGACCTTCAATAAATCTAGTGAGACCCTCGAGGATATGAAAAAGGACCAACTAGAAATTAAGCATACACTGACTGAAATATGGAATATTATACAGAGATCCAACAGCAGACTAGAGGATCGCAAGAATCAAGTCAAAGGTTTGAAATACGAAGAAGTAAAAAACACCCAACCGGAAAAGCAAAAACCAAAAAGAATCCAAAAATATGAAGATAGTGTAAGGAGCCTCTGGGACAACTTCAAGCGAACAAACATCTGAATTATAGGGGTGCCAGAAGAAGAGAGAGAGCAAGATACTGAAAACCTATTTGATGAAATAATGACAGAAAACTTCCCCTACCTGGTGAAAGAAATAGACTTACAAGTCTAGGAAGTGCAGAGAACCCCAAACAAAAGGAATCCTAAGAGGACCACACCAAGAAACATCATAATTAAAATGCCAAGAGCAAAAGACAAAGAGAGAATCTTAAAAGCAGCAAGAGAAAAACAGTCAGTTACCTATAAGGGAGTACCCATACGACTGTCAGCTGATTTCTCAACAGAAACTATGCAGGCCAGAAGGGTGTGGCAAGAAATATTCAAAGTGATGAATAGCAAGAACTTACAACCAAGACTACTTTACCCAGCAAAGCTATCATTCAGAATTGAAGGTCAGATAAAGAGTTTCACAGATAAGAAAAAGCTAAAGGAGTTCATCATCACCAAACCTGTTTTATATGAAATGCTGAAAGGTATTCTTTAAGAAGAGGAAGAAGAAGAAAAAGGTAAAGATAAAAATTATGAGCAACAAGTACATATCAACAAGTGAATCTAAAAGTCAAGTGAATAAAAAATCTGATGAACAGAATAAACTGGTGAATATAATAGAATCAGGGGCATAGAAAGGGAATGGACTGACAATTCTTGCGGGGAAAGGGGTGTGGGGGGTACAGGAAGAGACTGGACATAAATCGTACACCTATGGATGAGAACAGTGTGGGAGGCTGGTAAGGGCAGGGGGTGAGGTGGAAACCGGGAGGAGGGGAGCTATGGGGGAAAAAAAGAGGAACAACTGTAATAATCTGAACAATAAAGATTTAATTTAAAAAAATAAAAAAACCATAAAGACTTTTTGGGATTTCTGTTGTTCCTCCACACCACCCCTTGAAACCTTCTTTTGTCAGTTCAGCTACTACCCACCTGAGTTAGATGGAAGACATTTCCACATCCTCAGGTCTTTCTGTTTTCTTGTCCAGTATTACCACATCTTAATTACATTTTCATTGCTGAAGTCTTACACTGTGGCTGCCCAGACTACAGAGAATTTTTCAGTAGGTTAAACAAACATAAAATTGGCTTTTACTATTTTGAACATTAGATTCTTGTCATGTTCTATTGTGAATTTCATAGTCTGTTAAACTCCTTACTACATTCCTTTAGGCCATTAGTACTTTCTGAGCTTTTCTATAATTCACTTTGATGTTAATATTTTATTTTTCTGGTCATGTATTTACTGTTCACCATCATTAAAAATAGCTCAATCACAGGCTTTGGATATTTTTGCTTGTTTTTAAAGCATTTTATTGCATCTTCTTGTATTGTTATCTTGACTTTTCACCAATGTATTGTGTTTTAGTAATGACTTAAAATGATTTCATAGGATTTTATGAGAAATTAGAGTTATCCAACAGTTTTGTCTTAACATAAATTTGTGCAAGATGGTTATAGGTTTTTTTGTGTGTGCTTTTAGCCAAATATATACCTTAAACACAAAAGAAATTGCTTCTGCAGTGTATTATATAAAGGGCTAAAATATCAGTGCTTTATAAACCATAAAAACAAATAATAGGTAAAGTATTTATATTAGTTATGAGAGGAGTTATAAATATCTAATAAGTTATAGAAAACAATCTTGAAAATTAAAAACATTCACAGTACCTACCTATTTGAACATTTAGGAAGATGGCATATTCTTTGAATACATTTTTGATGTATCTGCATCTGTTTCAGATGTGAATTTTCCAATTTTCTAACTTCAGTATCCTAGATCTCCAGTACTGTCTGCTTTATAGTAACAAAATAATCCAATGCATCAGCTGTCTTTATTGAATTGATCAATTTAGACTTCCCGTTCAAGGAAGATTGATTATCCACTGCTAAAATAATTATATATAGCAAACCACCAAACCAGAATGGCTTAAAAATATTTTATTATTTCTCATGGGACTATGAGTGCAAAGAGTAATTGTGATTATTTGGGACATTTTTGGGGGGTAGATTAGCTGGACTTGTTCGTACATTTGAGATTGGTTGCCAGAATACTATGGCTGGCTTCTGAAATGGCTTTGGCTGGGACATTGGGCTCTTTTCCATGTATCCTTCACATACCTGCAGCATTCTAGCCATAGTCTCATAGTTGTGGCAGGGATTCAAGAGGAAGCAAGCCCAGTCATACAACAGGGAGAAAGAGGACACATGTACACACTTTTCAAGCTTCTGCTTGTCTTATGCTTGCTAATAAAATCCAGTTGGCGGACTTGTATGCATGCATATAAGCATAACCAATGGACATAAGACACTGGGGGGTAGGGGAGGCCAGGGGATTGTCAAGGGCGGGCGAAAAAAAAGGACACATATGTAATACCCTTTGTAATACTTTAAGCAATAAAAAAAAAAATAAATAAAAAATAAAATCCAGTTGGCTAAAGCAAGTCATATGGATGAGCCCAGAATCAAAATGGGAATTCACTAAAAGTTATAGTATTAGGATACAGGTAAAATTAATGCAGGACATTAAAAAAAATCCTGAAGGTGACTGTGAATTATAAAAATTTTCAGCGATACCTAAGTTCTAGCAAATGCAAATATTAAATTCATGCTAGCTTCTTTATCAATGAAAAGAGATGAATTGTAGTAGTAATCATTTTATAATTTTTTCATTAAAAATTACTAATAAGAAATTAAAACAAAAAATGTCTTACAAATCCACATGTGCAATGTTGAAAATATCATATTTGAATACATTTTCTTTAACTTTACCTATACATGATTACATGTTAAAAACACAATTGAGGATGTATTATATATGTATCTGTGATGCTTATACTGTGTTTTTGTGTGTATAATGTGTTTGTATATAATGTTTACATATACACATAATTTTATATATTATATAAATACACATGTGAACACAGATACACATGTACATGTGTGTGCACAATAGACATACGCCCACATACATATATATTCTCCTCATGACAAACATTTCTCCCCATAACTTAAAATGATTGAAAGTATCCTTTAATTTAACATCAGATTTATTAAAATGTTTACATGTTGGGATCTTAAGTATTTCTAATTTTAAACTTGCTGGGGTCCAACCCCAGCAGGTCCAGGGGTCCCCAAAGGTGTGGACGGAGTCGGCGAAGAAGGAAGGACACGGAGACAATGTTCAGTTGATCAGCAGCCTAGCCAGGATCTCCAGCCAGGATCTCCAGCCAAGTTCTGGTCTGGATCACCAGAGAGGTTCTGCTCTGGATCTCCAGCGAAGTTCTGGTTAGGATCTCCAGCCAGGTTCTGTGTCCATGTTCTCTTGTTAGGTTCTCCAGGTTCTCCAGCCAGGTTCTGTAGCCATGTTCCCTCGCTAGGTTCTCCAGCCAGGTTCTGTCCAGGTTCTCCAGCCAGGTTCAGTCACCAGGTTCTAGTCAGGTTCTCTTGCCAATTTCTGTAGTCAGGTTCAGTCCAGGATCTTTTGCCATGTTCTCTCCAGCGAAGTTCTTCTGTCTCTAGGTTCTGTGTAGGTTCTGTCTTCTAAGTTCTGTCTCTCGCTGTCTTGTTACATCTGTATTTATACCAGTTGATTCAGTCCTATCAATCTCTATTACAAAGGTTAGGGCGTTTCTTATCTCCATTCCAGGGAGTAAAGATTATGTAGCTTAAGCATGATTGTTCGTAGTTAAAGTGATTAATTACCCGCCTGGCACTTAGTTGAGGGGTTTTATTCCCTCCCTAACTTCAGGGGAAAATCCCTACCTGGGGAAACAACCTTTCTCAGAGAGGAGACCTTGGTTAAAACACATAGTGCCAAGAAGGTGAGCAAACATATTAAGAACAGTATGCCATATATGCCAGGTCCTTTGAAACAGCAAGGATGGACTGGCTCCCGGCATAAACTATCCTATATAATAAGAGTCTAATATGCAAATTGACACAACAGTGGAATGACCAGTTGCTATGACATGCACTGACCACTGGCGAGTGCAGCGGCTGTGGCGGGAGCCTCTCTTGCCTCTGTGGTAGTGCTAAAGATGTCCAACTGCCATGGGGACGGGCCTAAGCTGTCAGTCAGACATCCCCTGAGGGCTCTCAGACTGCGAGAGTGTGCAGGCTGGGCTGAGGGACCCCCCCGCAAGTGCACAAATTTTGTGCACTGGGCCTCTAGTTATTAATAAAAATATATTATGCATTCTATCACATAGATATATTGTAGTTCTATTTTTTCAACATGATGTCCTATCAGTTGGGTTATTGGACTAAAAATATAAATGTTGATAAAGTTCTTAACATATGATACTATATTGCCCATGAGCATGCTCTTATAATTTACTCTTCGCCGAAACTGGTTTGGCTTGGTGGATAGAGCGTCGGCTACTCTTCTCGAAATAGTTTCAGACTTCCCTTCTCTGTCAACAAAGCTTGGTAATTTAATTTGCTTATGTAAAAGTCAGACAGGTCCTTTTTTTTAATTGTTATGGAGGTTATTCTTTACCAGTTGTATAATTTTTAAGTTATTTAACCTTTCTCTGCTTCAGTTTCCTCATCTGGAAGGTTTTCACTTGGAGGGGGTATTTTTCAAATACCTGCTCCTAGTAGACTGAAGATTTCTTCTTCACCTGAGACACTGAGTACCAGAAGCAGGACCTGGTAATGACAAGATTAGGTGCAAAGATTTATGTTTGATGCAAAGATGGCATTTTGGGGTGGGCAGGCAAAGCCCCACTGCCTTGTACTCTCACAGTGAGTTATGGAGGCTTTCCTGGTACTCTCTCCATGGTCGCCTCTTCCCACGAAAGGATTTATAGTTTTCATCAAATTTGAAATATTTCAGCCATTATTTCTTCAAATATTTGTTGCCTCCTTATCCTTTCAGGAATGCCAATTACATTATATGTATTTGTCCATTTGAGTTTATTCCATGGTTCAGTGATGCTTTGTTTATTTTTCCCCCCATCTTTTTAAAATTTTAGTGTGTTTCATTTTGGATAGTTTCTATTGCTATGTCTTGCAGTTTACTAATCCCTCTTAATCCCATATAGTATTTTTTATCTCACACATTTTAGTTATTATCTTTAGAAGTTTCATTGTATCATTCAATCTTCTAACTTTTTCCTCTTATAATACAGTGAGGTTGTGATTTTTATATTTGAAGCTACATTGTGTGGGGGGCATACAAGTTAATACTTTGTATGCATGTGTTCACATGTGTGCATGTGTGTGTATATCTGCATATGTGTATATATACACAGGCATATATATGCTTATATAATCTTGATTTTTCGTTCTATTCCTTTTAAAGCCTTTTGCTTTAATTTTTACTTTGACACTAAAACTACTGAAAAATCACTACAATTATTACACTAACAATTTTTTTCTAGTTAATGTTTGCCTAGCAAGTCCTTTCCCATATTATTGTCTTAAAACTAGAGGCCTGGTGCATGAAATTCTTGCACTGGGGAGAGGGCGGCTCCTTAGCCTGGCCTGCGCCCTCTCATAGTCTGGGACCCCTCGCTCCTTACCACCCACCTGCTCGCTGCTCTTTACTGCTTGGCTCGCTGCTCCTTAGCGTTGCCGTGGAGGCGGGAGAGGCTCCCGCCACCTCCGCTGAACTTGCCAGCTGTGAGCCCAGCTTCTGGCTGAGCAGTGCTCCCCCTGTGGGAGTGCACTGACCACCAGGGGGCAGCTTCTGCATTGAGCATCTGACCCCGGTGGTCAGTGTGCGGTCATTCTGCTGTAAGGGTCGATTAGGCTTTTATTATATAGTTTTTTAAGTGTATCTCTTGTAAATACCAGATAGTTAAATATTATTTTGTTTAATATTATCATCAGTCTTTGAAAGTTAAATCTGTTTATAAAATTTTTCTCTTAGTCATCACAAAGAATCGGACAGGTAGTCATAAAAATAGCCACCATGGAAGAAGCACAGATGTTTAAGAACTCTTACAGCCCTAGCTGGTTTGGTTCAGTGGATAGAGCGTCAGCCTGTGGACTGAGGGTTCCGGGTTTGATTCCGGTCAGGGGCATGTACCTGGGTTGCGGGCACATCCCCAGTGGGAGATGTGCAAGAGGCAGCTGATCGATGTTTCTCTCTCATTGATGTTTCTAACTTTTATCTCTCTCCCTTCCTCTCTCTGTAAAAAATCAATAAAATATATTTAAAAAAACAAAACAAAACAAAAAGAACTCTTACAAAGTCCGTGGTCATGGGTTCCAATTAATGGTCTCTGACTTCTTTTCTTGAATAGACTGGAATTCCAGTGGCTCCCATTAAATCACCTTCTTGGCATATAGCCCTGAAGGTGCTGATAAAAAAAAATGACCTCACTTTCCTAATATGGGAGATTATACTCAAGGTGTCTCCTGACCCACATGTGACTGGGTCTTTTAAAGCATTTATGTGCAGTATTATTTTGTATTTTGCTTGAAAGGTAATTTTAAGTAATGCCAGTATTTTAAAAAGCTATTCTTAAAAAGTTAATATTAAGCATTGCCAATCTTTTTTAAAAATAAATTGTCTCCGTATTATTTAGTGTATGAAGTTGCTCCTTTGGCCATTCCGTTTTAGGTGGTCATACACGAATTTTACTTGGTCACTATTGGAGTGAATTTTTTTTATTCAAATAGACTATACTGTTCAGGGTCATTTATAATGAATACAAAGTAACATGCCTATTACATAAAAATAAAATAATTGTTTTTGTGAAATCAATTGGAAGATGTGGCATAATTAGACAGTGGGCATTTGTATTCTCCTATTATCGCTTTAGAGCTGCAAAAAAATGTAAGTAATTTATTTCATCTTGGTAATGCTTCTTTCTGGTCCAACAATTTATCAGAAATGTTAATCCAGCAAGCAGTAAGTGTGTGGGGGGGAGGTGGAGAGAAGAGAGGGGGATTTAAAATTAGCCTGGAAATATTGCACATCTCATTAAAAATGTAATCATGCGTAAAATGAGATCAATGAAAATTTATCTAAAAGTGCAAGAAAAAGGCATTTTCCTGTATGATACTGAATTTAATAGACTGGATTTTAATGTAGTCAGTTTGCTACAAAAAAAATCTCTCCGGGCTAAATAAAACAGTTTTCCCTCCCAGTTATTGTACAGACAGCTAATTTCAGGCCCTTTCCTTCTGATATTCAATCTTATCTTTTGCTGGATATGGGTTCAGTATATTGCAGAATTTGTTTTCTTTACATTTTCCATTACTGCTTTCATTTGCATGATAAATGATTAGAAGTAGAAACAGGAAAAAAAAAACTCATGCAGAACATTTCTTTATTATTTTTGTTTAAATTAGAGTAACTTTTTTATTCATCTTCCCCCTCCCTATTTAACAACCAGTGTATCTCAGGGTTATTTTAATATTTTGTTATACAGCTAGAGAAATGGGTTACACATCCATTTTATCTTATACTTTCTTCAAGTAACATTTTATTTCATCCTTATGTTTGTCGTTTACATTTTGGCTCCTATCTTGCACTGTTAACGATATTGGTGAGTTTTTCCCTTAACAGAGACTCTTCTGTTTAAGGAGTTTAAAATATGTTTACATCGTTGAACTTAGGGACTTTGAAGATTTATTTTGCAGATGATGTTATCACAATTCTTAAATAATAAATAAAGTTTGTAAAATTTGACTTCATTTATGCTTTCTGCCCTTTCGCTCTTAGCTATTTTTCTAGCTTGCTAATTTAGAAATGTGAAATGATGTAACTGAACTCATTAATGAAAATCATCTAATGCCTTCCTTTCCCCCAAGGTTCTAAAGGAAAAGAAACTAGCTTTACTTATAAAAACTTATCTAGGCAAAATGCCTGAGCAAAAATTATTGCATAAGCTGAATGAATGGTTCCTGCAAAATTTGTCTACAAGAGAAGATTCCTGTATGATCATTTTAGGGTCATTCACATAGATAACTTCTCTTTTTCTCTCACACAGATTTTAGGTATACTAGAGGCCTGGTGCACGAAATTTGTGCACGGAGTGGGGGGGGGGGGGCTGTCCCTCAGCCTAGCCTGCACCCTCTCCAATCTGGGACCCCTTGAGGGATGTCCGACTGCCTGTTTAGGCCCGATCCCACAGGGCCTAAACCAACAGTCGGACATCCCTCTCATAATCTGGGACTGCTGGCTCCCAACCACTCACCTGCCTGCCTGCCTGATTGCCCCTAACCGCTTCTGCCTGCCAGCCTGATCACCCCCCAACCACTCCCCTGCCAGATTGATGCCTCACTGCTTCCCTGCTGACCCATTCACCCCCAACTGACCTCCCCTGCTGGCCTGATTGCCCCCAACTGCCCTCCCCTGCAGGCCTGGTTTCCCCTAACTGCCCTCCCCTGCCGGCCTGATTGCCCTCAACTGCCCTCCCCTGCAGGCCTGGTTGTCCCTAACTGCCCTCCCCTGCAGGCCTGGGCACCCCTAACTGCCCTTCCGGCCATCTTGTGACCACATGGGTGGCCATCTTGTGCAAGGGTGTGACAGTCAATTTGCATATTACCTCTTTATTATATAGGGTACTTGCCTGTTAATAAAAAAAATTAAACAGTATAGTTCATTGAATGTTCTCTTGATTATTCTTCCTATCCTACCCCCTTCCCTAAAAGTAACACTTTGGTCAGCAGCTATCTTTCCTGACATTTTTCTCTGTAAAATAGATATGAACCTGTAGAAATATGTTAGTTTAAATTTTTGTTAAATTCTTCTAACATAAAAGGTATAATACCATTTTAATTTTTCTTATTATACTTAATGTCTTTGAAAACTTTCCATTTCAATACATCTAAATCTACTTTCTTCTGTTGAATTATTGCATAATATTTCATAACATGGACCTAGAAAGATCTGGAAAGAACCTAAATATCTATCAATAGGGGACTGTTAACTATGACAAACAACACTGCCATACTAACCTTTGTTTATACCTCTGTGCACAGTGGAAATATTTCTTTGGGAAAAACACCAGGCAGTAGGAGAGCATGGTCAATGAGTGCACTTAAAGTTTCCTCTGAGTACCATTTACCTAAATCCCACAGGTTTTGCCATGCTTGTATTGTCATTCATTTCTAAATAGTTTGTAAGTTCTATATTGATTTTTATCTTAAACATAAGAGTTATTATCATGGGGTTTTAAAGTTTCTAAGTCTATAGATTTTTCAGGCTATCTTTTTGATGATGAATCTAATTTTATTTTATTGTGATCAATCAATATGGCTTATATGATTTCTGCTTTACAGGAGTTGATAGGATTTTTCTTCATGACCTAATATATGATCAATTTTCTTTTGTGAATATCCCTGACTGAGAAGAATTATCTTTATTATATTCAGTGTTCTGTTTTATATCTGTTAGATCAAACTTGTTAATTAGCTTATTCAAATGTTCTATATTCTTATTTTTTGTCCACCTATTTTATCTGCTGGTACCTAAAAGCTATGTTGTTAGATATGCCCAAAAGTTCATGAGTTTCATGTTCTTGGCAAATATTTCTTTTTGTCCTTTTAGTGTATTTGCCTAAAATTATTTCTTTTTTTCTGATACTAATAGTTATTTAGTGTATTTTTTCTTATACTGTTACTTCTACTCTTTCTGTGATATCATCTTTTAAATATGCCTTTTAAAGATAGCCTGTGCCCTAGTTGGTTTGGCTCAGTGGATAGAGCGTCTGCCTATGTACTAAAGGGTCCCAGGTTTGATTCCAGCCAAGGACACATGCCTGGGTTGCATGCTTGACCCCCCTCCCCCACAGTAGGGGGCATGCAGGAGGCAGCCAATCAATGATTCTCATCATTGATGTTTCTATCTCTCTATCCCTCTCCCTTCCTCTCTGAAATCAATAAAAACATTTTTAAAAAAAGGTAGCCTGTGAGTTTTCTATTTTTATTTTATTTTATTATTATTTTTTTAATATATATTTTATTGATTTCTTACAGAGAGGAAGGGAGAGAGATAGAGAGTTAGAAATATCGATGAGAGAGAAACATCGATCAGCTGCCTCTTGCACACCTCTGGGGATGTGCCCGCAACCCAGGTACATGCCCTTGACCAGAATCGAACCTGGGACCTTTCAGTTCACAGGCCGACGCTCTATCCACTGAGCCAAACCGGTTTCGGTGAGTTTTCTATTTTTAATAGATAATTGATCCATCACTCAAATTATTATTATCATTGTGTTTGAACTTATTCTTCTATTTTCTGTTTATTTATTTTTGTTTGTTATACTATGCATTCTTTTCCCCTCTTTCTGCCTAGTTTTGGTTGATTAGATTATTGTATTCCATTTTTTCCTCCAGTGGTAGTTTGTAAGTTATACCTCTTATTTCTATTCTTCTAATAATTACACTTATAATTTTAACATACATATTGATTGTATATCTTTCCACCTTCATGTAGACTACCTCTACCTGTCCCCGAATAAGGTGAAAACCTTAACATTTTTTATTTCTGTCACTTACCACTTTCTCTGACAGTTCTCAGTTCTTTAGTTCCAAATGTTAATTTTTTTTGTTTGATATAAACATTTATTTAAATTTAGTTTTACTGTCAGGTTTTTGTTGTTTTTTGGGGGGGCTCACACTTGCCTTTTGAATCTTCTCTGCTCTCTTTTCTTTCTCTATTTTTTTCTCAAGTACATTTTAGCTAAATTCTTATTAGAGAATTTGTATATGAATGCTTGCATATTTTAAATTATTTTGAAAAATAATTATAACTTCTATGGAATTTTAGGGTCAAATCCTTTTCTTTTAAACTAATACTGATATTGTTCCATTAGAAATCTGAAGTCAATCTTATTCTTCTTTTAGGTCATATGATTTTTTTCTTTCTGGAACATTTCAAATATTTTTAAAGTATAGATAATACTTTTACCTAATTACAAATAAATATTGTACTCAGAATTCTTGCTTCACTCCTGTTCTCTCTTTGCTTTCCCCTATATAGGTAACAGTTTCCTATTAGATTTATTTTATTTATTGATTTTAAAAATTTATTGATTTGAGAGAGAGAGAGAGAGAGAGAGAGAGAGAGAGAGAGAGAGAGAGAGAGAAAGAAAGAAACATCGATTTATTTTTCCATTCATTTATACATTCTTTGGTTGATTCTTGTATGTTCACTGACTGGCATATCAAGGTGATGCTCTAACCAACTGCACTACCTGGCCAGGGCCCTGTTAGAATTCTGTGTATATTTATTCAAAGAAAAGCAAATGTATATTTATATTTCCCCCTCTTTGTTATAGAAAAGGGAGCATACTACATAACTTGCTTTGCATCTTGCTTTTTTTAAACAATGTATATCCTTGTTTACATTGAGATCTTTCCACATCAGTAAGTAAATATTCCCGGGCCTTTATTCAGATGCATAGCATTTAATTGGGTGAATGTATCCCTCGTTTCTTCAACCAGTACCCTAAAATGGACTGCTGGATACTTTTCAATTTTTTGCTCTTACAAATAATGCTATAATGAATAATCTTCCACATATGCCATTTTATATGTATGCAGATATGACTGTGGGATAGATTCCCAGATGTAGGATTGTTAGGTCAAAGGATAAATGCATCTGTATTTTTTGTAGAGGAAGCCAGATTCCTCTGGGGTTGTACCATTTCACTTTCTCTAGCAATGTATTTTCCATGACTGTTTCCCTCCAGCCCTTTAAATCTTCTCCTCTCCTCTCTCTTTCTTCCTCTCTTTATTTTTCCTGGAATATGTTTTAGATAAATTCTTATTAGAGAGTTTGTATATGAATGCTTGAATATCTTAAAATGTCCTTATTTTGAAAAATAATTATAACTTCTATAGAATTTTAGGTTCAACTCCTTTTCTTTTAGAGTAATAGTGATACTTTTCCATTAGAAATCTGAAGTCAATTTAAGAGTGTTGTCAAAATTTTAATTTTTGTCAAATTGATAGGTGATAAGTGGTATCTGAGTGTAGTTTTTGATTTACCTTTATCTTACTGCAAGCAAGGTTGAGACTTTTTATAAGCTTAATGGCCATTTATATGTGTGAGTATTTATGTATATATGTATGTATTTTTGCTGAGGACTGTTGATGCCCTTTGTTTTGATTTTATTTTGGATTGTTTGGCCATTTATATGTGTGAGTATTTATGTATATATGTATGTATTTTTGCTGAGGACTGTTGATGCCCTTTGTTTGATTTTATTTTGGATTGTTGGTCATTTTCTAACAAAATTCTAGTTAATCTTTAAAAATTAGGTAGATCCGTCTTTATAATATAAGTTACAGTTTTCCCCTTTTCAAATTAGTCACTTGACTTTTAATTTTGCTTATGGTATTTTTTGGTGTGCTGAAGGTTTTTATTTTTATTCAGCCAAATTTACCAATCTTATATTGCTTCTGGATTTTTAAGTCTAACTTGCAAAGGACTTCCCCACTCCATTTTAAAGGTATTTATAGTACTCTTTTTTTTTTTTTTTTACCTTTAATTCTTTAATCCTTTTACAGTTTATACTTGTATACAATGTGAAGTAGGGAACCAACTTTATCTTTTTCCTAGACTGTTACCCAGCTGATACTTATTGAAATGTAATTTGAGATGTCACTTTTATAATATAACCAGAGGCCCAGTGCATGCACTGGTCAGGTGGGGTGGGGGTTCCTCAGCCCAGCCTGCACCTCTCACAGTCTGGGACCCCTCGGGGGATGTCTCACTGCTGGCTTAGGTCTGCTCCCTGCCACCACCGCTGTGCTCACCGGCTGTTAGTCTGGCTTCTGGCTGAGCAGTGCTCCCCCTGTGGGAGCGCACTGACCACCAGGGGGCAACTCCTGTGTTCAACATCTGCTCCCTGGTGTTCAGTGTGCGTCATAGCAACTGGTTGTCCTGCCGTTCAGTTGATTTGATTATTAGGGTTTTATTATATAGGATAAGTTACTATACATTTTGATCTATTTCTGGACTTTTATTCTGTTCCATCATTGTTCACTTTTAATTGGTATATTTTGATAGGTATTTGGTCTATCCTCCTCCAACATTTCTCTTCTTTTTCATAGTTTTCCTGGCATATGTGGAAAATTATTCCCCATTACATTTTATTTCAGTGGTTGTCTTCTGTCTCATCAGAGATATTCCACAACACATAGCTCTACAGGGCTGACTTCTTAGAATCTGAGTGCTTCAGGTCTGTGATACAGGAAAAAATAGGAGTCATGCCTGTCAATATCACTTATGACCATTAGCATTTGACCCAAGAGTTGAGAAAGTGCTTTGAGATTTTTGGAGAATAGGCACTTTATAATAAATGCGTGAAGTCATTATGTCATCTCTTGATCTATTTAATGTTACTGTGAACATCGGTGCAGATTATGTACACTATTTTCCATCTGTTCTCTATTTGCTTAAAACTCCCCCCAGTTGGACTATATGGGATTTGCCTGTATGACATTGGCTATTCGCTTTTATTTTTCTACTAGAGGCCTGTTGCACAAAATTCGTGCACTTGGGGCGGGGGGGGGGGGGTCCCTCAACCCAGCCTGTGCCCTCTCGCAGTCTGGGAGCCCTCGGGGATGTCCGACTGACAGTTTAGGCCCGCTCCCCAAGGGGACACTTTGCATATTAGCCTTTTATATATATAGATATTTAATTTTTGAATATTCAACATAAATAAATCTAATTTATTTGGTATTCAAGGAGAAATGATTAGCTATATGCCAGATCTTCATACTTGACTTAACTGACTTAAATGTGATATGACATTGAATCTTTTATTTTTCAGTAGAGAAGTCTCTAGAGGCAGATAATTTTACTGGATCACATGTTTCTTTCAGCTCTTCCATTCTGTGGTTCTATATCTGTTTTCTTCCATGCTGGACAATTGATGAGTTTCAGAACATGCTACCCCAAAATATGGCACTTTGGTGGTGTAGTGAGTATCGTAAGCTGAAGGAAACTGAGAAACAGCAGGTGCAGGATGGACTTTCTGTCCTTCTCCTTCTCCCCTGAAGCAGGTAACAGATCCCATGTGAGAGGTGTCCTTCCTATATCCGGAGGAAATGTGCATCTTTATCTCCAAAGATGCAGCTACTCTGAGGAGTCCAAACAAACAGGCTTTGCTGAATTTCCCCAGTTACTACCTTTATCTCATATCCTTTTGTCCTGTCATGTTTTCCCATGATTTTCTACTCTTCTTCAAACCTAGTATAAAAATGCTCAGGTTTAACCACTTCTTTAGTTCTTTATTTCCTTAGTAAGACTCCAGTATAAAGCCTGGAATAAAGTTGTATGCTGTTTTCCTGTTAATATGTCTTTGTCAATTGCATTTTCAGGTCCAGCCCAACTCTAGGAGAGCTGAGGAAAAGTTTTCCTTCCTCTATGCAATCTAATAAAAATTTACTCCTATAAGTAAAGGTGATCCTTTAGATGTTCTGTGTATGAAAGCACAAGCCACATGCCAGGCAGTAAGTGATGATTATTGAGACTCAGATAATAGATGAGAATTAGGCATTATCTAAGATAGAAAGAATAGTTTTATGTGAGCTGAAGCATTCCGCTACTGATGGAAGATATATTCATAAATATTAAAGAATCATCCTGATAAATGGAAAAAGGTAGTAGCAACTAAGACATAAGTACTCATTCAAATTATTCCTTCTATGTAATTTTAAGGAGTTATACAAAATTAATCTTATATGATTTTCTTTATGAAGAAACATTAACAATTGGCAGAATTCTTTTCCTTTCTTCATAACCATTTGCCTTTCAGAATAGACAGTATTACTTAAACACTCTGTATTAGTTTGTATTGCTGCTTTAATAAATTACCACAAACTTGAGAGTTTAAAATAATGCAAATTTAATATCTTACAGCTCTGAAAGCTAGAAATCTGAAATGGGTCTCATTGAACTGAGATCAAAATGTCAGTGGGACTGTGTTCCTTCTGGAGACTCTAGGAGACAATTTGTTTTCTTATATTTTCCACCTTCTAGCCTCTAGAATCTCTAGAGGTTGCCCACATTCCTTGGCTCCTGGCTCCTTCTTCTATCTGCAAAGCTAGTAATGGCCAATTAAGTCTTTCTCACATCATATTACTTTGATGAATCAGGTAGCATACAATCTAGAAGATAGAAGGAGCTGTACAAAATGAAACATTTTTATAGGCAGAAGGGAACAGGAACAAGTAAGTTATAATTGATAAAGAAAGCGGGTTGGTTATTGCAAAGTTACTTTCTTTTAGGGGATGGCAGAAGTCTATCAGACAGATTACCCAACTAGTGATATTTCTGATTGAATGGTTTATGATTCCATTCTGGAAGATTTGAAACTAATTTGAATTGTTTCAGATTGGTAATATGGGACTTAATTTAAGTGATTCTATTTTGGGCCTGTGGAGGAGGAACGAACTTTCTTCTATCCTCAAATTTCTTCTGACTGGTGTCACAATCAAAATGACAGATTAGCAAGAGAAAATAACCAAATTTAATACATACATATGTTTGAGAACCCCCACATACATGAGAGAGTTAGAGACCCCACATGCAGGAAAGGTTCAGAGATAATCTTCTATTTTAAGGTCAGATGATTAGCAGCCTTAATTCCATCTGCAATCTTATTCCCCTTTGCCAGGTAATCCTATCTAATAAAAGAGAAACATGGCAATTAGCTGTACCTCCGCTACCCTTCCCATTGACTAATCAGGGCGGTATGCAAATTAACTGCCAGCCAAGATGGCGGCCGGCAGCCAGGCAGCTTGAAGCGAACATGAGACTTGCTTGCTTCAGTGATGGAGGACTCCAACGTTCTCCGCCTGCCGCTGCCGGCCTCTGAACTTGCAGTTTGAAACATTGTTACAAATATAGAAGCTAAACAAAACCCCAGAAACCTGCTTTCAGCCAGCCGGGATCTCAGAGCTGGAGTTGAAACAGTGTTTCGATTATAGAACCCAAACAAACCAGATACCTGCTTTCAGCAGCTGATGCCTAAGAGCTGGAGCCAAGGCTCAGAGCTAAAGCTGGCCCAGAATAAAAAAGAAAATAGAAAAAAGGAGCGGTTGGGAGCTTCAGTCACCCGCCAGCCTGAAAACAGCCCTCAGCCCCTCACCCAGACTGGCCAGGCACCCCAGTGGGGACCCCCACCCTGATCCAGGACACCCTTTAGGGCAAACCAGCTGGCCCCCACCCGTGCACCAGGCCTCTATCCTATATAGTAAACGGGTAATATGCCTCCCAGCACCAGGATCAGTGGAGCCGCGAGGCCTCCTGGCACCGGGATCAGTGTGACAGGGGGCAGCGCCCAAACCTCCTGATCAGCCCTGCTCTGTGCCTGATGGGGGGAGCTCCCCAACCTCCTGATCGCCCTGTGGCTCTGTGTGTGACAGGGTGTGGCGCCCCAACCCCCTGATCGGCCCTGCTCTGTGTGTGACAGGGTGCAGTGCCCCAACGCCCCCCATGGACCCTGCTCTGTGTGTGACGGGGTAAAGCCATAACCTCCCCATCGGCCCTGCGCTGAGTGTGACAGTGGCGGCATCCCAACACCCTGATCGGCCCTGCTCTGTGGGTGAATGAGGGAGGCGCCCCAACCGCCCCCCACAGGCCCTACTCTGTGTGTGATGGGGTAGAGTCATAACCTCCCCATTGGCCCTGCCCTGAGTGTGACAGGGTGACGCGCCCCAACCCCCTGATCCGCCCTGCTCTGTGTGTGACGGGGCGGTGCTCCAACTCCCCTATCGGCCCTACTCTGTGAGTGACGGGGGGAGCTCCTCAACCCCCTGAACGGCCCTGCTCTGTGCATGATGGGGGAGCTCCTCAACCCCCTGATGGGCCCTGCTCTGTGCGTGACAGGGGGGAGCTCCCTAACCCCCTGATCGACCCTGCTCTGTGTGTGGCAGGGTACGGAGCCCCAAACCCCCTGATGGGCCCTGCTCTGTGAGTGACAGGGGGCAGCGCCCCAACCCCCTGATTGGCCCTGCTCTGTGCATGACAGGGGGTGGCGCCGCAACCTCCCCATCGACCCTGCCTTGAGTGTGACAGGGGGCGGTGCCCCAACCCCCCAATCGGCCCTACCCTGAGCGTGACTGAGGGTGGCATCGCAACCTCCCGATCTGCCCTGCTCTGTGCATGACAGGGGGCGGCGCCCCAACTCCCCAATCAGCCCTGCTCTGAGCCCAACCAGGGGCTGTACCTAGGGATTGGGCCTGCCCTCTGCCACCCGGGTGCAGGCCTAAGCCAGCAAATCGTTATCTCCCGAGGGGTCCCAGACTGCGAGAGGGCACAGGCTGGGCTGAGGGACCCCCTTCCCCCCCGAGTGCACAAATTTTTGTGCACCGGGCCTCTAGTCTACACTAATAAAAGAGAAAGATGCAAATTGACCGTACCTTCGCAATGCCCACCAGCCAATCAGGAGTGAATATGCAAATTAACCTAACTAAGATGGCAGGTTAATTTGCATATGCAGGCGCTGAGCGGCCAGGGGCGGGGCGGGATGCTTGCATCATCGCCATGGCTATGACGCAGGAGTTCCGTACCACCCCAGCTGCTCCAGGCCTCTGGGCAGCATGGGAAGGCAGAAAGGCGGCTCCAGTTTGAGCGAAGGCAGTGCTGGCAGCCAGGGGAAGGAAGGCCCATTCTTGCACGAATCTTCATGCATTGGGCTTCTAGTCCAGCTGTGGGCAAACTACGGCCCATGGGCCGAATCCGGCCCGTTTGAAATGAATAAAACTAAAAAAAAAAAGACCGTACCCTTTTATGTAATGATGTTTACTTGGAATTTATATTAGTTCACACAAACACTCCATCCATGCTTTTGTTCCGGCCCTCCAGTCCAGTTTAAGAACCCATTGTGGCCCTTGAGTCAAAAAGTTTGCCCACCTCTGCTCTAGTCTATAATAATGAAAGCGTAATATGCTAATTAGACCAGACGTCCTTCTGGATGAAGCTGGGGCTGCGAGGGAAGCCCAGGTCCCCAGTGCCTGCCGGTGGCCAGAGGGAAGCCTGGATTTTCGGTGCCAGAGAGAAGCCGGTGCCGGCAGCTAGGGGAAGAAAGGCCTACTCTTGCACAAATTTCATGCCTCGGGCCTCTAGTATAACATACCATAGGTTCTGGGAAGTAAGACAAAGACATATTTGGGGAGGGGGCATTATTCTGCCTACCACACACAAGTTATGAGATAAAGAGTAATCCCTAAAGAAAAACAAATTCTAAGCCATAGGCTGAAATGGTAACTATATATGCATTAATATGTGAGAACAGCTACACTCTTATTGTTTTGGTTTATTGAAGAGCAGCTACTATGTAGGGCAAGCAAGGTCCCAAATAGCTGGCTGAAAATACCAAGAGCTGGGGATTTATTTTCCAGATTTCAAGAAACCATTAGATACTAGAATTCTTTCCTTTGTCCACCAGCAACATCTTTCATTCATTGAGTTGGTGGAAAGTTGACAGTCGTATTTACATAGATACATTGTTGCCCATAGAACATGTTCACAAATGTAGTTTGGCTGAAACCCCTTTGCCCTGGAACTCTGGCCTCAAATGATTTATGCATGAATCTATAAATATAACCAACCACACAATAGAAACCTCTAATATTCCCCTGTGGAACAGCAAATGTAAATTTCTGCTTTGCTTACCTGATAGCAAGATATATTGAGGAAGGAAAAGTTAACTTCTGGCCCTGATTCATCACTTTTATTGAAGTTAAATTCTTTTGTTTTAATGCACACTTGATTGAGCAAGCATTTATTGAGGCAGTTATGGTTTGTAGGAGAAAGACAGTTGAAGAAAGAACAAATGAATCTAATGTAAATCAAATACTTAGCCCTTTTATAGGAACTACAAAGACTTAAATGTGTGTTCTTAATGGTAATTTTTACAAAACTCCAATAGGAGGTTTTGACAGTGATTGTTTCAGTGGGGAGATGGGTTTTTCCTTTCACATGCTAATCCCCTGCTCCTGGTGATATTTTTCCCCTGACTTCAGTCACGGAATTGAATAATTTATGGAATAAATTTTGTTGTAAATTTATTGTGTCACAAGCAGGTTGTAATTTCACTAACAGTTCACTTAAGTTATTAAGGTTAAAAAAAAAAACATATGGTTGATAGCATAGTGCATTTGGAGGTGTTTTATTTTTTTTTCCCTCCCAGCAAGTTCACATCTTATATATTTTCAAATCAGAGGACTTGTCTAACTTTTATTCAGAATCCGATATGAGAAGGAAACACGCATTAACATAAGTGGGATTGCATTTGCACACTGTTGTTGAATTTTGGAAGTCGTAAACAAATTATTGAAGATTTTTTGGAGACAGAAATAGTATTAAACCCACAGTACTATAGTGCTGCTGCCATTGTTTCCTGAATTACTGTCCCTTACTTGCTGTTGAGGAATAAAGAGTAGGTGACATAAAGGTGAAGAAGATACTCCTTGAGGAGAAAAAGTCACATTAATCTCTTTAAATTTTACTTCTACTCTGAGGGTAAGACAATAGCAAATTATTACTCCCCCCAATCTTATCCAATACAAATGGACTATAAGGAGAACAGAGAAAAAAATCTTTAAAAATCTCTCACAGGGGTATCTGATGGGCCTCCATCTACATTCACAACATCCTCAGGCTTCTTCTTTTTAATGGCTGTTCCGCTGTGATAAGAGGCAACATTTGGCCACTGTGGAAACCTTTGCTTAGTTTCTGCCCCCAATGTTTCAGCATTCAGCAAACACACATTTAAAGTCTCCTGTTATTTACATTGAAAATTTTCTATTGACCCTGCCAGTGTGAATGAATTTCAAACAAGACGTTTCTTTCTCTGTATAGATGATTTCCCTAGGTTCCTGGTGGGAGTTACTTTTAATTCCTCTTGGAGTTGCCTCTATTCTTGTTAACACCCTGAGGATTTGCTTTCTGTTCCCCGCCCCTTCCCCCATCGCCTGGTGTGTGGCCCCCTCTCCCCACAATCTACCCTGGATATTCCAACCCTTGTACAGGGACGCTGGATAATAGCCACTGTTCTTGAACAGAAATACTTTTTAGGCCTTCAGAATAGACATTCTCACCATCTGTTACATAGAATCTAAAAATGTGATGTGAAAACAGGTTGTAATTAACTAAAAATGGGTAAGATTCTGTGTGTCTTAATGCATTTAAATTGAGGAAATAGCCTCTCAAATTTCCATGAAAAGACATGCAGCTTGTTCATTAAAAAAAACTAATAGCCTTTATTTTTTGGAGCAGTTTTTGGGTTACAAAAAAATTGAGGATAAAGTACAGAGTTCTCATTTGTTTTCCCCTCCCCCTGCCAGCTTCCCCCGATAACATCTTGCCTCAGTGTGGTGCATTTATTACAGTTGATGGGCCAATGCTGATATGTCATTATTCACTAAAGTCCATAATTTATTCGTGGTGCTATATATGGAGGTGAGGAAGATACTTTCTTTTGCCCTTCAGTGTTCTTTCAGCCGGTCTAATAATTATCTACATGGGACAGATCAATAAGAGAAAATAACCAAATTTAATTACATGTGTACATATGGGAACCCATGTGTATATATGAGAGAGTCAGTGACTCCACATGAGAGGTTAAGAGACAGAAAGGGAAAATAAGGCATATCTGACATTCTGAGCTAAGAATGAGGTAAGACACCTTAGGGCTTCAGAGGGGAAGGTCATTTGCAGGATGATAAGAAGAATAGATGTTCAGTAATTAGAAGTTTGCCCTGCCCTATAGATAAGTTATACAAAGTTATTTCGGGTGTTAACATTTACTGTGGGCAAGGCCCCTAATTTAAATTCATTCAGGGAGAGTAAAAGTTTCTCTTGAGCTGCAGGGTCTTGATTGCCTTCAGCTCAAAATAATTCACATGTCAAAGTGGCACACTTTGGGGAGGCCTGTTCTGAAGCCTGCATATATTCTATGGGTTTTGGCAAATGTATAATGATATGTATCCATCATTATAGTATCAAATTGAACATTTTGACTGGCCCATGCTCCATCTACTCATCCCTACCACCCTACCCCCACACCAAATCTCTGGCAACCACTGTTATTTTTACAATCTCCATAGTTTTGCCTTTTCCTGAATGTCTTATAGTTAAGTCAGCAGCAAAGGGGTTCCTGCCTTACTTCCTCCCAAGATAGAAATCAAGAGAGGAGGTAAAACATTCAAAGAAGGGTTTACTGAAAACAAAGTGGAGGGAAAGGAGAAAAGGAGAGAGCTTGATGCATCAAGGGAGCATACACTGATGAAGAATATGGTTCCTTAAACTGCTCTAGGGCTGGGTTCTTCACACAGGTGCAGAGTAGATTTCTTTGCTTCCCATGTTCTTGCCTTGAGCTGGTATGGACCAGTACAGGTGCAGAGCAGAGCTCTTTGGGGAATGCCTAAAGAGATACCCTTTTAAAAATATATACATATTTATATCGATTTCAGAGAGGAAGGAAGAGGTAGAGAGAGAAACATCAATGATGAGAATCAATGATTGGCTGCTTCCTGAACACCCCACACGGGATCGAGTCTGCAACCCAGCATATGCCCTGACTGGGAATAGAACCATGACTTTCTGGTTCATAGGTAAACACTCAACCATTGAGCTACACTGGCTGGGCTGAAGAGAGACTTTTAATTCATTTAGGAGAGACCTAAAACAATAATTGAAGAGCATTCCCATTCATTTTTAAGAGAGGCTCAGCCTGTCTCAGTTGGAATCAAACAGTGGGTAGCCTTATCAGATTGGATTCTTTCACCTAGCAATGTGCATTTAGAATTCATTCATGTTTTTTGTGGCTTGATAGTTTTTTTCAAAATTAAATCTTTATTCATATTATTACAGTTGTTCCTATCCCACCTCCCATAGATCCCCTCCACCCAGTTCCCACCCCACCCTCTGCCCTTAACCCCCCACTGTCCTCATCCATAGGTGTACGATTTTTGTCCAGTCTCTACCCTCAGCCCCACACTCCTTTTCCCCCGAGAATTGTCAATCCACTCCCTTTCTATGCCCCTGATTCTATTATATTTACCAGTTTATCCTGTTCATCAGATTTTTTATTCACTTGATTTTTAGATTCACTTGTTGATAGAAATGTATTTGTTCATAATTTTTACCTTTACCTTTTTCTTCTTCTTCCTCTTCTTAAAGAATACTTTTCAGCATTTCATATAATACTAGTTTGGTGGTGCTGAACTCCTTTAGCTTTTTCTTATCTGTGAAGCTCTTTATCTGACCTTCAATTCTGAATGATAGCTTTGCTGGGTAAAGTAGTCTTGGTTGTAGGTTCTTGGCATTCATCACTTTGAATATTTCTTGCCACTCCCTTCTGGCCTGCATAGTTTCTGTTGAGAAATCAGCTGACAATTGTATGGGTACTCCCTTGTAGGTAACTGACTGTTTTTCTCTTGCTGCTTTTAAGATTCTCTCTTTGTCCTTTGCTCTTGGCATTTTAATTATGATGTGTCTTGGTGTGGTCCTCTTTGGATTCCTTTTGTTTGGGGTTCTCTGCGCTTCCTGGACTTGTAAGTCTATTTCTTTCACCAGGTAGGGGAAGTTTTCTGTCACTATTTCTTCAAATAGGTTTTTAATATCTTGCTCTCTCTCTTCTTCTGGCACCCCCATAATTTGGATGTTGGTACGCTTAAAGTTGTCCTAGAGGCTCCTTACACTATCTTCATATTTTTGGATTCTTTTTGGTTTTTGCTTTTCTGGTTGGGTGTTTTTTGCTTCTTGGTTTTTCAACTCTTTGACTTGATTCTTGCAATCCTCTAGTCTGCTGTTGGATCTCTGTATAATATTCTTTATTTCAGTCAATGTATGCTTAATTTCTAGTTGGTCCTTTTTCATATCCTCGAGGGTCTCACTAGATTTCTTGAGGGTCTCACTAAATTTATCGGTGGTTTCTAGAAAATTCTTGAAAAACCTTATAACCATGGTTTTGAACTCTATATCCAGGAGTTTGCTTTCCTCCATTTCTGTCATTTGTGACCTGTTTCTTTGTCTCCACATTTTGGTTGCTTCCCTGTGTTGATAGAGTGGCTTTCTGTGCTAGGTGTCCTATAGGGCCCAGTGGCTCAGCCTCCCCAATTACCTGAGGTGGACACTCTTGGTGCACCCCTTTGTGGGCTTTGTGTACAGTCTTGTTGTAGTTAAGCCTTGATTGTTGTTGGTATCAGTGGGAGGAATTGACCTCTAGGCCAATTGGCTGTGAGAATCAGCTGTGTCTGCAGTGGGAGAACTTCTGTGCTGGAGACACCCTTCTGGGGCAAGACTTGCTTCAGTGGGGCTTTGGTGCTCTCTGAGTCTGCCCCCTTAGTGTGTCCCTTATATATCTGAGGAGTTGTGATCTGGATGGTCCCACTCTGACCACTGGGTACACTGGCACTTGGATCTCTAAGGAGGTGCTAATTTAGCCTCTGCCTGAGGCTTCCCAGCAGGAGCTGCAGGGAGATCTGCAGATTCTTCTTCTTTGGTTGGGATTTGGAGGTGCCCAGTTGAGGCCCAGCTGTGAAGCAATGCAAGCTGCTGTGGGGCCTTGGGCCTTCTTTTGGGTGTTCTGGGTCTCTCTGACCCAGCTGCAATTTGTTAGGTAATTTTAGATTGCAAAGAGCCAAGCCATTCATATGCAAAAGCCTCTGTGCACAGCTTGGGTAGGGCGGGGTCTTAGGGAATCCACAGGGTGGAGCAAACAGCTATGGCTGATCCTCAGCCCTGACCTAACAGGCCCTGGGTGTCAGTGTCCCATGGTAATCGCTGCAAGCACCTCTGAGAGAAAGCTGCCCTCGAGTTCCGCCTGATGCCAGACAGTCCAGTTTCTGCCTGTATGAGTCTGGGTCCCCAGAGACTCCACCAGAACTGGAGTTCGGAGCAGTCGGGAGCTTGTGACTCTCTCCCAATTGAAAAAGACAACCGCGTCCTCAGTTGCCAGCCCTTTCTGCATGCACCTCTGTACCTCTGCACTTAACTTCTGCACCTCCTCTGAGTCTCAGTGTGCTTTTCTCTTTCCTTCTAGTTGTAGAATTTCCACTCAGCCAGCCTTTCTGTGGTTCTGGATGATGTCCGTTTTGTCTTTTATTTGTATTTTTGAAGTGGCTGTGCTAGGCAGCAATTTCAGGTGTTTACCTATGCCGCCATCTTGGTGTCTTTTGATAGTTTTTTAGGGTAGAAAAAAACTGCTATACTCTCCTAAGTTCTTTTGGGCTACTAACTAAATGGACAGATTAACAAGAGAAAAAACAAGTTTAATTTCTTTCATATGGGAGTTTTACATAGACATGAGAGGACCAAAGACGTCAGGCAGTTGAGGCTTACATGCCATCTTGAGCTAAGGAGACAGCAGAAGGAAGTAGGGATCTAAGGCTCCAAAAGGAAAGAAGACATTTCACAGGAAGATGGGAAGAGCAAATGTTCGTTAAACAAATGTTTGCCATGGGATACAGAGAGGAATTTGAGCAAAAAGGCCCTGCTGAGCTCCCCCAGCTCACCACACCTAGCCCATACTCTTTTTTAATATATGTGGTAATAGTTCTCTTTTACCAGAGATCTGGATCAGTCCCTTTACCTAAATTCTTTTAGGCAGTGAAGGAGGTGGTAAAAAATTCTTCCTTAATCTTTTGCGCCTCGGATTTTCTTCAACTCAAAGTAATCCATATACCAAAGTGGAATATTTTGGGGCTGCCTATTTTGTTCCCCTTTAATAGCTCATATCTTTTTCATTGCTGAATAATTAGCTTTTCACTGGGTAACACTGAGAAGGTACTCAGATTTTCTGATGTGGTAGAAAAGCTAAGGAGATTCACCTTTGCTCTCCTGAGTCCAAGCTGGCATCTTGTGTTTTCTTTTCCACTGATGTCCTGATAGAGTTAAGTCACCAGCATAATGTATGTCCACAAAATAATGAGACTGATTTAACAATCCACATGGGAAAACCAGACTCATTAATCTGATCACATTTCTTATATTCCTGTTAGTGGTTTTCCTTGGCTAATTATAAATGACATATTATGTCTAGTCTCTTGCTCTCTGAGAAAAAGAGACTTGTTCTTAATGCTGCAAGTATGTATTTGATCTGAAACCAGCTCAGGCAAGTAATAATTTTTTGTGTCCATACCTGTCTAATATTAGGCACATATTCAATCCAACAATGCTTTTGAACACATAGTGGATATTAGGTACCAGTCTCTATACTGAGAAGAGATTAGTGAATGAGATGGAGCTTACAACATTGTATTGTAAACAATAGAAAAGTAGTAAACAAACCAATAATATAATTTATATTCTGAAAAGTGCTATAACAAACAGAAATGTGGTAGAGTGGGTGTGTATATTTTGTGTGTGGATGCATATGTGTGTGTATTGTCCAACTGTATGTATGTGTCAGTATGCAGTTTGTAGCTGCTTTTGCTAGGGTGTTTCAGAAAGGCCCCTTTAAGGAAGTGGCATTTAATTTTATGAGCAGCAGGCAACCGTGGGAAGATATGTGGAAGGGTATCTAGGCAGAAGGAATAGCAAGAGTATTCAATAGTCCTGAGTCAGAGCTGGGTGTGTCCCAGAACTGAGAGAAGGCTAATGTGACTGGAGAAGATTAAGTGATGGGAAAATAGGAGATATAGGAAAAGCAGGTAGGGGCCAGCTCTTATCTGACTTTTCAGGCTGTGAGCAGGATTTTGTTCTAAGATGTATTGGGAACAATTAACCTTACCCACAGAGAGGTCTGGCCTTTGCTCTCTGCTCCTGAGGAGCTCCTTAGAATGCCCTGATTAATAAGAGTGTCTTTTTTTTAAACCTGGGGGTCTTGAGCCACACTAGAGTCTAACAAAGCGATTTCTCATTATGGCTTTGGGCCATGTAGTACCAGTTCAACCTTTGGAGGAACTAGAGACTAAAGATCAGCCACACGAGCAATCAACCATGTCTAGGTGATCAAACCCCAATAAAAACTCTAGATGCCAAGCCTCAGATGAGCTTCCAGGATAATACTTCATGAGTATTGTCACCCATAATTGCTGAGAACACTTATAATTGTATACATGACTCTACCAGGAAAGGACAACTGGAAGATCTGTGCATGGAACTCTCCTATAATTTGCCCCATGCTCCTCTTCACTTGGCTGATTTCAATCTATATCCTTTCACTGTAACAAACCATAACCATGAATATAATAGCTTTTAGTGAGTTCTATAATTATTTTCAAAGCAAAATATCAAACTTGCAATTAGTGTCATAGTGTAGGTCATCTTAAGGACTCTGAACTTCGTTGTTGGTGTCAGAAGTGAGAGTGATCTTGGACAGTCCCTTTATCTGCATAAGCCATTGGAGTTTAAGCAAGTGAAGAACAAGGTTTGATTTTTACTTTAGGAAGATGACTTTGCTCTGTTAGGAGGCTATTACAGATGTCTGGAAAGAGATGATGGAAACTTAACCAGGATGACAGCGATGGTGATGGTTAGAAGTGGTTAGATATGGCACATGTTTCGTCAATGAAGTGATGGTACTTACTGATGAATTGACCATCATATTTGCTATCACGGATAAGTGTTTGGATAAACCCCACTATTACATATCAAATAATTTTAGGTTGTATAAGAGGAAGACCATCTGAGAAATCTAGAAAACCCTTCTTGCATTTTTCAAGCAAGCCCTTTGAGCTCATTCTCTTCTTAGGACTAAATTCTTAAAACATATATAATACCACACTACTAGTGTTTACAGACTTTCCCATAACAACTTTCTTTGTGTATAGTTCAAAGGTTTATAGTTTAGGAAAATTGGAGACTACATGGGTTTTATATGTATTGGGTGTCCATTTGGAAGCAGGCACTTTCCATTGTGTCATACCTCATGTTCCAGGGCATTCAAGCATTTCATGAAACTTCCTTTTTTATTTCTGCATTGAATATAAATCTAGTGTTATCTTTGAATAAATGTATTCAATGTCTAGCACTGAGTCTGGCATGCAGTAGGTACTAGATAAGTATTGGCAGCATGAAGGAACAAATAAATGGCATTTGAGCTTTCTTTGTCAGTCTAATAACAAGCACACAGAGAACCTCACAGGTCTTCAAGTATTTAGGTTTGGAGGCAACCAGGTGTCCTTACTACTATAGTCTATCTATCTTTTGGGTCAGCGGTTGCCAGCCTTTTGGGCCTCACAGACAGCCAGTGGTCCACGGACCACCAGTTGGCGACCGCTGCTCCAACGGTTTCCTTAAACCAGCAGTTGCCAACCTTTCGGACCTCACGGACCACCAGTAGTCTGTGGACCACCAGTTGGCGACCTCTGCTCTGGGTGAGAGTGAAAAGTTTGGCTCAATTATTATGTGAATTAATACCAATTCTATTATTTGTCTAAATCCAACCCCTTTATTGGATGAAAACATTTTTTTTTTTTTTTTTTTTGCTGACTCACTGTGTCTTCATTGAATTTCTTCTGGGTGCCAAGCACTAGGCTGGCCCTGGGTATTATAAAAGAAAAAACAAAACAAAACATCATCCTTACCCTCAATGATTTTATGTTCTCAGCGAGTAAAACTTCTTTAGGGAGTAGGGAGATGGAGAGAATGGGAATCGTTTTCTGTAGGACAAACATTTCCTTGGATGTTGAAGTGTTGGTGGCACGCAGTGGTGACAAAATTAAAACCAGGAGGCAGATGCACTGGAGTTAGCTTTAACTCTTATGTGACTCTTCTACACTAGGTAGATAATCAGGATCAAGCATTCAAGGGAACAGGTTGTCAGTTCTCTCCTACTAGAAGGCATAAATTGCATACCACTTCTGAGCATGTAAAAACTCTTCCTGAACGTTCTCTATGAATCTTTGTTTTTCTGCTCCATCTCGCTCTGGGCCTTGGGAAGTTGATGCTTCAGGACTCCTTCATCTTGACGTCCTAGCTCACATTCTGTAGTTTTTTGTTTGTTTCTTTTTTTAACAAGGAATAAAATAATGAACTTTCCCTCAAACCCCTACAGGGGAGATAAACAAGTTCTTAAATACATAATGTGGAGAATAATGCAAGTTAAATACAAAGTGCTCTCAGGCGAGGGGAGGTTTGAGGAGCACAAATCATATCTGGTGAGTGGATGGGGGAGCTGAGATGTGGGATTAGGAAAGATGGTGTGCTACAACCAGCTTTAAAAATGCCTTTGTAACCTCTCATTACATTTTCAGGAATTTTGCCTGCTGGTTGATATCACCTTAGCAGCTTGAAATCTGCCAAAGTGGGAGTATTTACACCACAGACATTGATAAACTCTGCAACTCAGGGTTTCCTCCACACAAAGCTGTTTGCTTTGATTTTTATATATTGATTTGAAAGAGAGGGAAATATTGATTTATTGTCTCATTTATTAATTCCTGTATATGCCTTGATCGGGGATCAAACCTGCAATCTTGACATAGGGGGACAATCTCAAGGAGGATGCTCTACTAACTGAGCTACTAGGCCAGGACTAGAGCTATTTGTTAAACAATTACCAGCACCCTGCTGTAAACCTGCTGGAGAAACATAGCTCTTAGATGAACCTGGGATGTGAAAGGGAAAACTCTGTAGGTAGAGAACCTAGCTAAAGTCCAGGCAGGGAGGTAAGAAAGGACACGTGTGTGTGTGTGTGTGTGTGTGTGTGTGTGTGTGTGTGTAGAACAATGCAAAGGAAGCATGATTAAGTGGTAGGAAAAACATAGGGGAGCATTAAGAATGAGGCTGGAAGGCAGGTTAGAGTTTTGAATATTTCACAGTAGTCTAAAGGATTTTGTACTTTTTCTGGTACTTCATTTGATAGAAAGTGGAGAGTCATAGAAGGGTCTGAAGCATAAGAGTTAGGCAATCAGCCAAAACCGGTTTGGCTCAGTGGATAGAGCGTCGGCCTGCGGACTGAAAGGTCCCAGGTTCGATTCCGGTCAAGGGCATGTACCTGGGTTGCGGGCACACCCCCAGTGGGATATGTGCTGGAGGCAGCTGATCAATGTTTCTCTCTCATCGATGTTTCTAACTATCTCTCTCCCTTCCTCTCTGTAAAAAATCAATGAAATATATTAAAAAAAAAAAAAGAGTTAGGCAATCAGAGATGACATTGTAGAGGTTGTTTAATCTGTCATCCAAGATCAAGGTCACAGAGTCTTCTGAAACTCTCAGGTTCTCCATGTGCAATCAGTTTCCAAATCTTGTCACTTTCAGGATTTTCGTTCATTTGATCCCCTTATTTCCATTGCAGGTGGGAAGCTTAGGAGCTGACCTTGGGATGTAGAAATGAGGTTTCTGTCTTTAGGAGGCCTTTTCCATGTCAAATGACACATTTGGCATTTGTAGGGGTGTGAGGTAAAAGATCTAATTTAATTGCTTCCCAGATGCCTAGCTCATTGTTCCAAATTATTGACTAGTTTTCCTATCCTCACCAGTTTTAAAGGCCAGTCTACAAGGATGATAAAGGTTAATATCCAAACATATCATCAGATTGTTTGGTGCTTTTCCCAATGAGTTCTAATGATACTAGTATCCCTAAGATGATCCTAAACCCTTTACTTCATTGCAGAGTTTTCTGAGATGTCATATCAATTGACTTGTTTTAATTTGGGCTCACCTAGAAGCAGACTCTGAGGCAGGGCACTGGGGAAGTGAAACAAGGAAGGGAAGGTAGTGAACAACATTTATTTATGATGCAAGTTAACATTGTGGGTAATTTGTTTTGGTTTTAATATGTAAAATAAAAATTGTAATAACTAAAAGTTACATAGTAATTATTATGTACTAGGAACTTTTCTAAATCCTTTGAAAAATCTTAACTCATTTATTCTTTACTAGAGGCCCGGTGCATGAATTCATGCACCAGTGGGGTCCCTCAGCCTGGCCTGTGGGATCGAGCCAAAACCAGCTTTCTGACATCTTGCAAGGGTTCCCGGATTGTGAGAGGGCGCAGGCCAGGCTGAGGGACACTGCTGATGCATGAGGAGGTACGCGGGAGGTTGGCTAGCTGGTGGGGGGTGGGGGGGTGGGGGGGGGACTGCGGGAGGACTCCAGGATGTGTCCAGCCCATCTTGCTCAGTCCCAATTGGTCAGACCCCAGCAGCAAGCTAACCTACCAGTCGGAGCATCTGCCCCCTGGTGGTCAGTGCATGTCATAGCGACCAGTTGAATGACCTTAGCATATCATTAGCATATTATGCTTTGATTGGTTGAATGGACGACCAGACACTTAGCACATTGGGCTTTTATTATATAGGATAACAACTTAATAACTTCTCCATTTTACAGATGAGGAAACTGAGGCAAGGGCAGATGAAGTATGTGTTCAGAGTCACATAGCTTGTTAAGTGGCAGATCCAGGAATCTGCAGGACTTTCACAGACCACAGGACTAATTATCCAGGGGGAAATAGTCTTTATAATGAGTGGTTGAAAAGCCAGGGCTTCTGAAATTACATCACTGGTGAAAACTGTGCAAAATACTTGCCTTTGCCCTGTTGTAGTTAAATGTTTGTGAAAACCCAGGTATGGCCCTTAGACATGTCATTCTAATTTTAAACAGTAGGCAATAATTTTCTAATGAAAGCCATTAAAAATTAGTATTAAAGGAGAGGATCCACTTGAATGATCTTAAAGTGGATTTATTATGCTATGGGAGGAATAAGGAATAGGGGAAAACACAAAAATGAAAACCTTTTGTTTTGATGGCATTGGTTTATGTATCCAGCTCCTTTCCCATCACCATGTATCAAAAATTAAAATGGAAAAAAACATTTTGCCTTTCATTTCTTATTTAAAATTTGTTATGACTCTAATGTTGTATATTTAATTTTAAATTTGCATTTCATTTATATGTCCCATTGATGTAATTGGTGCTCACTCACCCCAGTTTTAAAGGTTAATAACCTCCTAACCTGAGGGGAAAAAGGATGATAAGAAGAACAAAAGAACATCTCAGGGTTTAGGTGACCATTTAAACTACTATCTCTCTTTTAAAAATAACCTATTCTATTTCTTGCCCTTTCTGCCCATGCCATTTTGTGCTTTCCAAAGCTCGGCTAGCCATTAAAAATAATTAATTACTTTAAGGTATTATTTTCAAAGGAATTATAAATAAATTACTTTAAAAATTAGACCTTGGTTTGCATTATAATGGCAAGAAGATAAAGTATTTCTATTTTGTGAACCTATATTCAAATTAGAGCATTGTTGTTTGTGATTTGAAATATACACTAAGCTATTTTTCTTATTCATATCTTAAGAACAGTGTTAGTTCATGTGCTTCTTAAGCACATTAGTTAATCTTGTGGAAAGTTATTTAAATACAATAACAGAGTTTTAAGAAATGTATAAAGGCTGTTGATCAAAAACTATGCCAAATCAATGTAGTTCTCATCACTGTATTGTAAATAAAAACATTAGTGTAACAGCTAACATTTCTGTTCCAGCAGCACTAGCACAGTGTTTTGCACATTGTAGCATTGAATCAAAGCTTGTTGAATGAACAGATGGATGAATTTATATGATGATTAATTTTATGTGTCAAATTAGCTAGGCCACAGCATGCAAACATTTGGTCAAACATTATTCTAGATATTTCTGTGAAGGTACTTTTTAGGTAAGATTAACATTTAAATCAGTAGACTTTGAGTAAAGTCCTTTTTCTTTGTCTCCGCATTTTTTATGCTTTCCTATGTTGATAAAGTGGTTAAGTGTCCTCTAGGGCCCAGTGGTTCAGCCTCCCCAATTACCTGAGGAGGACACTCTTGGTGCAC
The DNA here is from genome assembly GCF_964212035.1 of Myotis nattereri. Taxonomy (NCBI): domain Eukaryota; kingdom Metazoa; phylum Chordata; class Mammalia; order Chiroptera; family Vespertilionidae; genus Myotis; species Myotis nattereri. The sequence goes on from NC_138090.1 coordinate 15,141,702, forward strand.
CCCCTTTTGGTCTTTGTGCACAGTCTTGTTGTAGTTAAGCCTTGATTGTTGTAGGTATCACTGGGAGGAATTGACCTCCAGGCCAATTGGCTGTGAGAATCAGCTGTGTCTGCAGTGGGAGAACTTCTGTGCTGGAGAAACCCCTCCGGGGCAAGACTTGCTTCAATGGGGCTTTGGAGCTTACTGGTCTTCCCCCTGAGTGTGTCCTTTATGGTTCCACGGAGCTGCAAACTGGATGGTCCCACTCTGACCTCTGGGTACACTCAACCTTAATTCTTTGAGTTAGTTTTTTTCTTCTGATGTAGGCATTTTTACAGTGTTCTTGCATACGAGGGAATATTGATCAGTTTGACAGCATTATAGATTTTCATTCAGCAACAGGGCTCCTACAACAAATGCAGAATTGATTTTGAGAGAAACTCCTGTCCCATAAAAATTTTAAGAACTGGAGCAATGACCATCTGTTCTGATTATTTTAAGTGCAGCCGTTTTTGGCAGTCCGATACAGATGATCTCTTTTAGCCCTTTTAGGAGTGTGATTTTAAGATTCTTTGTTGGAAAAACTGACTGAATCTCTTGCAGAAATAGGTCAACAAGGGGCTCATAAGTGTTCATTGTTTTACATTTGAGAGTCTTTTGCTGCTCTGAGGATAAAGACTGGCTCACTGCTGGGGATTAAAGGGTTTTAAGGCAGGCCAAATAATAACCAGCTGGCCTCAAGTAAAGTTTATATCCTAAGACTTTCTTTTATATTCCCCAAAGATTTTATGTTTACAAGAGAATTCAGAATGAATTTACCATTGGTGCATGTTGGTATTCCTCTAAGTCTTATCATATAGGAACCTGGAGAGGAAGTTTATGAAGACAAAAGGAAAAGGAGATATAACACAGCAAAAGTGAATGAGAACCAAGGAAATTTTATAGGCCTGGAAAACAATTGTGGACCGAATGTTTTTGGAAATATAGAATGCTAAACTTGTGAAAATTCAGTGTTTTCACCAACCTAAACAAAAATCCACAATCAGGAAAATGGAGCTTGATAGTTTAACTCTCTTATACTCTTCATTTTCCCTAGTAGTCATTCTCTGTGCTTCAGAGCAGCAAACAAGATGGCTTGTGCACAGTGCTTCAGTCATGGTGTTCTGTGATATTAGCTGAGGATCAACATGACAATAGTTGAAAAGTACCAATGACCCCATTTCCAGGCTAAAGCAAGGGTTGCTGTTGGTATTTGGGGGCAGAGATGTATTCACTGAGATACAAGGTCAGTCCTGCCCCATCAGGATTCTGAACAACATCATGACCAGGCAAACCTTGCTTCATGGTGAACATTTTCCTGCAGTCTTCCCTGTAGCAAACATGTATACATGAAATAGACAGTGGGGCTTTGAGGCAGGGACAGAGCCAGGATTTATGGGGCCTAAAGCTTATATAATAAGAAAACAGAAACTGATGGGTACAAATTATGTATGAAAGTAAATATTTAGTTTGAAAAATTATAAAGCTCAAAAAGTAGGCAAATACAACAAAAGCCATATGAATGGAAAATAATATAACATTTTTTAAAAAATATATTTTATTGATTTTTTACAGAGAGGAAGGGAGGGGGATAGAGAGTTAGAAACATCGATGAAAGAGAAACATCGATCAGCTGCCTCCTGCACACTCCCCACAGGGGATGTGCCCGCAACCAAGGTACATGCCCTTAACCAGAATCGAACCTGGGACCCTTGAGTCTGCAGGCCAACGCTCTATCCACTGAACCAAACCGGTTAGGGCTAATATAACATTTTAATTAATTAATTGCCCAAGACACCTCAGTGATTCTTTTTTTCCTTATAGTTTTTGGTTACATAGCCTTGACAGTTATTTTTTAAAATTTTCCAGCTTTTTTGAGACATTATTGACATAAGTTTAAGTTATACATGATGATTTGATACACATATTTGACACTGATTTTAAATTGTGCTTTCTAGTCAGAGGACAGAAAGATAATTCAGTTTTATTTTCTAGCATGGTTAACTGGCATTTTGTTGTTGTTGATGCTTAGAAAAATTTATTTTAGTGTCCTAAGTCTTTATTGGTAAATGTAAATTTTTAAGATTGCTTAGAATTAAAATTTAGAAAACCTGCCCACAAGTTTCTTTCCTGTTTGGGCAGGAAACTATGAGATTGCAAAGCATTTCAAGTTTTCTTAGAATAGTGTTGGTCTTTGAATTGACAACACTCATTGTTGTCAGTGTCTTGTAAATTAGAAGTTTTATGTTATTTTCATCAATATCAGGACTACCTGTCGAATCAGGAATAAATGTAATCTTTTTCTCAGTGTGTTTATTTGGGTTCCTCTTCCTTATTAATTTAATGATCAGTCAATCCAATAGTGTATTCATTATGACTGGTCAGCATTTATCTCTTTCTTTTATCAATTACTGCTTTTGGTGTGATTTAAACATTTTTGATGCAATTCTTTTCTTGATGTCAGAGTAATTTCTATTGACTTCAACTCATTTTATCTCTTTTGTTACATATTCCAATAATTTTTATCTGAATTTTCAGTTATTTAATAAATTTATTTATTAATTAAAAGTACAGACCCTTTATATACATCTAAATCAGGAATCAAAAGGGTGGAAAGGGACAATGTCCTAACTAATTATGGTTTAAAATATATTGGCTTTGAAAATTTATAAAAACACTGCTAGGTCTCTCCAGAGCTTTGAAAGGGGCTGTGCAAATGAGAGGCCCTAAAGCAGAAACTTTATTAGTATCTTGGTAAAGATGCCTTAGCTGAAAAGATAAAACACAATTTTGTATGTTCTACTGAGGTCTTCTCTTGGTCATCGATATGTGTCTTTCTGGGGCATACATTTTCATATGGTACGAAAGGTAACTTTTGCATCTTAGTATTTTCTAGAATGCTTATCTCCGCGTGGGGACTCGGGTTTTCTGGTTTTTCCTCTGTAAGTTCCCTCCACCCATGTGTTCATCTTGAAGGAAACTTCCCTCTGGGCATATGTAGCTTCAAGTACTTAGCCAATTTTAATTTTAGAGTGAAGCCAGGTGTTTCCCATGTCCTTCATGGTTGCACTTGAAAATGGTTCATTTATACATTGGTTTTGATTGTGTTTCTGAGGCTCACTTAAAGCTATCATAAGCATAATATATAAACTGTTTTTTGCTGATTTTTATATTTGTTTTAAGATACTACTTCAAGTTTTATTTTGTATTGAATTTTTTATTATGCTTATTTACAAGTTACATATACAAACGGCTTGCCTCCATTTGTGCATGAGAATGTGACAACGGGGATGATGGTACCTCATCAAAGATTTGCCACATTCTCATAAACAAATGGTCTTTCCCGCTGTACCATGTGTTCGCATAGGTGTGTGTAAGGAATCTTCTAGGCCCTAGAATCTAGGGGGAATATGAGGGCAATAGGAGGTGACTGACTCATTCATAGTTATGAAGGTACCACCCAGTGATGGAGACATGATATTACCAAGTGAGTGTAAGCTGTAAACTCCAGAGAGCTCTTGGCCACCTATTGCTTGTAGTTTTTTTGTTCTGTTTGTTTCTTGAATAACTGTGTGAGATGGATCTACTAGCTTTAACACTAAGCTGGATAGTAGCTAGGTATTATTTCCTAGTGAAGAAAGGATTTTTTTCAAAGTAGTGAAGTTACTTTTTAAAGAGATAGTTTTCTCATGTCTATTTGTCCAGGGAAATAATAGCTAAAAATTTTTTTTAACGCATAATCATAAGGAAAGCAATATCTGATTATTGTGATTTTTTTGAGGTTACCTTCTTAATTAAAAAACTAAATTCTCCTATTTTCTAGGAAACTTCAGATGTGAGAAGCCAAGTGAACAGTATATTTTCTCACTGTATTACTCTAATCTTATTCTTTAGGTCAAGGTTAAGTAGGTCTAGAAAAACAGAAATCTGTGTTTGTAATGCAATAAAGTGTAATGAGTGTGGCAACTTTTTCTCATTTACCTCAGCTGGATATGCAAATGAAACGATTAAACTTATAACCCATAACTCTGTGGGGGAACTGATGGGTAACGAAAATGCACAGTATTTACTGTAGCTAATGGGAAAATTGTTAGATGATAGGAATGTAATATGTTCTATGTGAAAATCTGCTAAAGAGCTAGTTAGCAGTGTAAATGAAGATTTGGTTATTTAGGAATAATCTTCAAATTGGCAAAATTAGTCCCAACAGCACGATTTAAATTTTTAAAAAATCATTTATTTAATGGTGTTTGAATTTACTAACTACAGCTTGTTATGTGTGTTTAGAGATCTAGTTTTATAATTGGAAAGTCAGTAATTTTAAATGGACATAATACACTAATGCAGTATACCAGTTTTTTATAATACTAGAGGCCCAGTGCACGAAATTCGATCAGGATGTGGTCCCTAGGTCTGGCCGGCAATTGAAGCACACGTGTCTGGTGTGGAAGGGTAGGTCCCAGCTGACCTCTGGGCCCTGGGCAGTACCTGGGCCTCTGGACCCCCGCATGCCCCGCTCCACCCAAGTCCCCACGTGGAGATGCGGTGAGTGCGGCCAGACACTGTGGGTGTCTGGGTCACCCAGCAGAGCCACACAGAAGCTAGGCAGGCAGCACACTCTCTCTGGCTGGCCTTGCAGACTGGCTCATGCACAAACCCTTGGGGAGCCCGACTGGCCCCTGTGGTCCCGGTGGCTGTGGCCCTGCTCACCCAGAAGATATCGCGCGGGTACAGGGTGGGCTCCTCATTGGTGCTCAGCACCTGAGCTCGTGGGGGAGGCGCGGGGGGGAGGCTTCCCCTGTGCGTGAGCCCTGGCATCCCCGGAGAGAGTAGCAGGGGGACTGAGAGCAAGCTCGGTGAACACCCCGCATTCCCACTGCACCTCCGTCCCTGTAACCCCCACGCCCAGGTAGCCAGCGAGAGATCCCAGCATGTAGCCGATGCCCGCCATGTTCCTCATTGCCCCCTGGTGGTCAGCGCACGTCATAGCAAGTGGTTGAACTCCTGGTCGAACTCCCAGTCGAGGGGACAATTTGCATATTAGGCTTTTATTATATAGGATTTTTCTTCAAGGAACTCAAATTTTTCACAATATTTAACTAGTTAATCCCATAGCATACTTTCCAGGAAGGCAAGGGTTAGGGTAATAATAATTTTATAAATGTAAGAGTTACATTTGCTCAAATTCTATCATTAATGACCTGAAATAAAATTCATGTATTTGGACTCAGTCAATATTTAAACAAAACAATGATTTTCTTTCTACAGCTAATTATAAAATTTTCTGTTTTATAATCTGTGTATATATAAAGTTTCTAGCCTTTAGGGGTCACCTTCCCACTTTACACCAAAATGACCTAATCTGAAGTATTCATAGGGATAAATGAGTAAACAGTTGCAAAACAGTAAAAGAGGTAAATCCATCATGTTAAGGAAGCAGAGAGAAGTCCCTTTTCAGATTAGCCTGAAAGAGGACTGTGCATAAACCACTCGTGAAAACATGGACTCTTGTGATTAGTAGGAGTGTAGGGTTCATCCAGTTCACTTTCTTCACAATGCTGCATAGATTGCTTTACTCTGTAACAACCTCGTTGACCAGGAATCACCTGACTTGAGCCCTTGCAATAGTAGGAAGCTAGCAGGTATTTAGAATTGCTGATACACAACCATTTTTAACCTATAAAATGGCAGTTTCATATGGTTCATCCTAATAAGTTCCTCCTCATCTGAAGCCAAAATCTAGCTCTGTCCCATTTCGACATAGAATCTTTTAAAAACTGTTTAGGAAAAGAGATTTAAACTCCATCTTTGGTACACCATATTGATATTTCACATTTCTTCTGTGCCAGGCTCCTAAAATCAAAGTCAAGCAAAAGGAGAACCATGAACCTTTCATAACTGTCTTTTCTTTGGTTATACCATCATTCTCTATAATCAGTCTCCAAATAGCCAAATTTTCCAAGTTTGTTTGCATAAAGAGACTACACTCTAAACCAGTGGTTGCCAACCAGTGGTCTGCGGACCACTGGTGGTCTGAGGTCCAAAGGTTGGCAGCCGCTGTGAGACAATCTTTGAATCTAAATGGAAGTCATGACATGGGCTGGAAAAGGTCAGATTAGGGCTTTGGAAAATTCCCAGGACAGGTAATAAAATGAGAAAGCAAAGAGGATACAAACAAATTTTTAGTTTAGATGGATTGAACTCTTAAGTAATAAAAATCTGTAGTTTCTATGTAGAAGTGGATTTTGATCTTCATTTTTGTTTTAATTGGGAATTATGTTACTTACAAGTGAAAATAGACATGATTCAAAACAGTTAAGTTAATAAATGGTTTGGTTTTACTGAAAATGCCTGGTGAGTTGATGGGATGTTAATGTATTTCTGCTATGTTCAAGTTATTCATAACTGAAATACAACTAACCACTGAACTTATGTTGTGGTAAACTCACTAAAATTGCCTGGTGACAATTTCTTAAATACAGACATGATGGTTGGAGAGTGTTAATTTACTTCTTTTTTTTTTTAAATATATTTTATTGATTTTTTACAGAGAGGAAGGGAGAGAGATAGAGAGTTAGAAACATCGATGATGAGAGAAACATCAATCAGCTGCCTCCTGCACTTCTCCCACCAGGGATATGCCAGCAACCCAAATACATACCCCTGACCGGAATCGAACCCGGGACCTTTCAGTCCACTGAGCCAAATGGGTTTCGGCTAATTTACTTCTTGAAGGACTTGATTTGAATACTAATTCAGATGTAAATGTCACAGTTTGCAGGCTTAAAGAGTTACAGTGATTATTTCACAAGTACAATATTTGAATATCATAACATTTCTTCATTATAGAAGAGAACAAATACTCATTCAGCCAGCCATAAGTACCAACAGCTATACTGATGTTAGTGGTGACGTGGGCTCTCAGTTCTTGAGTTTGGTAAAGAAATAATCCCGAGCCAAGAACTCTAGTTAAGAAGTTCATTTAGCATGCAAAGTGAAAGTACACTAGAATAGAAGATTCAAGCAGGATGCTCAGAGAACTGCTTTGGTCTTTTAGAAAGAAAGTCACAGAGGCAGAAGAGCTGAGCCAGCTGGGCTTCATTACAGAGACAAAAGAAAAGCCCGCAGAGCTTAGGTGAAAGAAGCAAAGAGCCCTGGCCAGTGTGGCTCAGTTGGTTGTCCTCTAGTGCACTGAAAGGTTGCCAGTTCAATTCCTGGTCAGGGCACATGCCCAGGTTTCAAACTCAATCCCTGGTTGGGGTGCATTTGGGAGGTGGCCAATTGATGTTTCTCTCTCTCCCTCTCTTTTCCTCTCTCTCTCATAGAAAAAAAAAAAAGAATAAAGTTGCTTTAAAAAAAAAGCAAAGATACATGCCTAAGGAAAGAATATATATATATATATATATATATATATATATATAGAGAGAGAGAGAGAGAGAGAGAGAGAGAGAGAGAGAGAGAGAGAGAGATGTACTAGGTTCTTTGTCTTAAGGGTTTTTATCATTTTCTAAAGGCAGGAATTTTAGGATATCTCAGGGGAGGATCTTAGTAGAATATTCATCAGCTTTCCAAGTGTGTCCTTTAATATGCTGATTATTTAAAACAACCATATAGAGTCAGGGTCATTTTCTCTACTGATTGGTCCGAGTTAGGGTAGGCAGTCATTGGGTATTGCATCTGGTCCTGATGCCAGCTATAACATTGCTTTGTCTGGTTTTGCTGCTTTTTTGGGCCTGGAGGCCTAGATATTATCTGTAGTTTGACCAAAACTCTGTCTCTGTGGTCAACAGACCTGAGGCTTTGTTTCTATGGTTAGTGAATGCTTATCAAAACCTCATTGTCCTGAGGGCTTAATGCTTAAGGGCATGGTCATTAAAGGGAGAAGAAGGCAGGTGAGTCCGGGTGCTGCATGAGATCAGTTTGAATCAAGCTATTTGTCTCAGTTTCCTATTCCACTTGCCAAGGAATTTTCCTGGATTCCTATTATCCTCCTAGTCTCAAACATAATCTGAATTCATTATTTTAATTATTATAATTATGCAATTTATAACTAGATGTTAATTACTAAATAACATGGTTTCTCAGTTTTGATCTCTGATATTTGACTTCACACATTTGCAGATACATATATACTAAATTATGACTTTCTTAAAACAATTCATTAAAAGGACTTGAAAATAAGATTTTTAAACTATATCCAACTTAAGACAAATATTAACTATTTTTTAGAGTTCCTTATGCTAATGAAATTTTGATTATCTGAATTGTCTAAGATATTAAATATATGACTGACTTTGAAAGCTCATTTTTCTAGATTAAAATTACTGAAAACAGGTATATATATAAAATGATTTTTCTCAAAGTGATGGCCTTCAGATCAGCTGTATCAGTATCACTTGGGATACCTGTTAGAAATGCAAATTCTGCAGGCCCAGCTCATACTTACCGAATCAGAAACTTTGGTGATGGGGTCCCTGTCACGTGTGTTTTAACAAGCCTGAGGTAATTCTGGTAATGGCTAAAGATGGACCACCTGTGATCTGAAAGACTGTTTCTCCGATTGCAGCCAGATGCCAGAAAAGCTGCTTTTCACAATAACCACCCCCATGTTTATTCGCATCTCTGAAACTCCTGTCATAAATCTGGTTTTGAACTGTTGGTTAAGGCTAATTAGGATTTGAACCCATTTAAAATGAAGAAGTGCAGTCTCTTAAAACCATTTTTCCCCCAATTTAATGCCCAGATGATAATTTCATTGCTTAAGATGAAAGTAACTATTTGTCTTATGATTTTCAAACTGTTACTAATTCAAGCTAACCAGGAGAGTTTCATCTAATTGGATCAATTATTGATGGATAAATTCACTAGAACTAATCTGAAAGCAGAGATTTACTTTTTCATTTGTCTTTTTCCACCCACAAAAGGGGAACAGGAACTAACTGCCAGTAGTTACTGCTTTTCTCTGTACCATTTCTAGCTTGCATTTACTGTCATGAAACACACGTAGATTTGCTTCATCATCGATTGGCTTCAATGTCTTTAAATAATAGTTGCAAGTTAGAGGACTGGGTGTTGGCACTTACTAGCTCTAGAGCAGCGGTTTTCAATCTGTGGGTCGCGACCCCTTTGGGGGTCGAACGACACTTTCACAGGGGTTGCCTAAGACCATCGGAAAACACATATATAATTACATATTGTTTTTGTGATTAATCACTATGCTTTAATTATGTTCAATTTGTAACAATGAAGATACATCCTGCATATCAGATATTAACATTACGATTCATAACAGTAGCAAAATTATAGTTATGAAGTAGCAACGAAAATAATTTTACGGTTGGGGGGTCACCACAACATGAGGAACTGTATTAAAGGGTTGCGGCATTAGGAAGGTTGAGAACCACTGCTCTGGTTCTCAACCTTGGCTGCACAAAGAATCACTTGGGAATCTTTTTAAAATCCTGATTTCTGGGCCTCATCCTCCAGAAATTCTGTTTCTTTGTTACTAATGTTGTGGCCCCACCCCATAACAAAGAAACAGAATTTCCGGAGGATGAGGTCCAGAAATCAGGATTTTAAAAAGATTCCCAGGTAATTCTAATGTGCAGCCAAGGTTGAGAACCACTGCTCTACCTAAACTGATAGCAGGAATACCTCACTTTATTGGGCTTCACTTTATTGTGCTTCACAGATGTTGCTGTTTTTTTAACAAATTGAAGGCAAGGTTCTCTACCAGCAAAGAGATTATGACTCTTACTGCGAGACTCTACTGTGATGGTCTAGAACTGAGCCCACAATGTCTGAGGTGTATGCCTGTATTTAAGAGCCAGGAAGAGGTAAATGTTACCCTTTTGTCTGCCAGGGGAAAAGAAAGACCTTTGAAAGGAGAGCTTGGGAACTTTTTCTACCCTTGTAGGAAAGGAACTTCTAAATTAAATGCTGTGTCACCTTAAAGAGTTGATTGTATTATGAAAATTTATGGCTTTGCACAGTGATAGAAAATCATTGCTTGTGATGAGGAATTTCTCCTATGAGTTGCAATGAAGGATATTTGCTCTCTTTGAAACTTGCAATGAGTATTGGGTATTAATATTATGAAGTTTAATCTGACATTTAGGCAGTTGTCAAGTTCCTTTATTCTTTAGATGGCCTCATGAGATTCATGCTCTGATGAGCAATGAAAATTAGTGGTGGCTAAATCTTAACATGAATTTCAGATATATCTACAATTCTTATAGTCAGAGGTCACTGGTGTGTACAGGTAGCTTCTAAAAAAAATGGGTTAATTTTGGTAGTCCTGTGCCTTCAGGACTAAACACCCCAAAGTAGCCATTGTGAAGGAAATATCTGGCAGATACACAGAGAAAAATGGTCAGGCAATTTTTTTCCTGATGATTTAATGTGTAATCATCACTGGATATCATGCTATTATGTTTTTATTTCTGCAATTAAATGCTAATAAAGTAATCAATTATGGCTTCTAGTAGGATTACCAATGTACAATGAACTCAGTTTTTAAGGGTGAGGATAGCTGTATGGATTTAGGATTATACATTTGTACAGCTGAATGTAGTTCTCATTCTCCAGTTCCACTTTTCAAAAGCAGCTGCTTCCAACCACTTAGCTATTTTGTTCAGGACTTTTCTCCTAAATGATCTACATCACTACTACTTATTTTCCACCCCTATTTTTAGACATTTTCCTTGACTTTTTAGTAGGAAAATGAGGAATTTTTAGCTTTAAAAAAATATTTTATTGATTTTTTACAGAGAAGAAGGGAAAGGGATAGAAAGTCAGAAACATCAATGAGAGAAACATCGATCAGCTGCCTCCTGCACATCCCCCACTGGGAATATGCCCGCAACCATGCCCTTGACTGGAATCAAACCTGGGACCCTTTAGTCCTCAGGCCGACGCTCTATCCACTCAGCCAAACCAGTCACGGCGGAATTTTTAGCTTTTTTACACTCCTCACCTCCCTATCCCATACCCACTCACTTCCCTTTTCTTTATTCCTCAAATATAGTATAAATTTTGTTTAAATTTAATTTTAATGTTTATATTATTTTGACTATGTAAATATTGTTCTTAGCTGAGCCATATAATGTTCTACAATTTGATTTCCTTTTTAAGGCCACAGTTTTATTTTCCTAGAGACAATAATTTTTTCCTTTTTGTTTGCTTAGTTTTCTGGGTATGTGTCACTAAGTTTCTTCAAAGTTTCTGTTTCGGTCACCCTGTTTTCTTTCTTTTCTTTCTTTCCTTTTTTCTTAACAGCTTTATTGAGATATAGTTCACTCATCATGCAAGTCACCTATCTAAAGTATACAATTTAATGATTTTTCATATGTTCACAGATATGTGAATCACAGATTTGTTGCCACAGTCAATTTGAGAACATTTTGAGCACCTAATACTTGTCTTTTGATATTGTCCCCAAATTCCCTTCTCTGAGCAGAGGCTAAAAGACGTTGTCTCTCCATGAGTCTCTTCATCACCCTGTCTCTAATTCCTGTGCCCCTCTAGGGTGCTGAGGGGTAAATCTCTATTCTCTCCCTACGTGCTTCTGTAGACATTAGTGTGTCAGCTTTTCTAGTACTGCTCAGTGCTCCATTTCTCTTTCATCTTCCCAACTTTAAATACATCTTTTATTTGTTGTATTCTCTTCATTTTCTTTGCCCTCATCAATATATACATATTATAAAATATCCGTTTAGTGTCCTTTCAATGGGCTTTTAGCAACAGAGATGATAAGGCGTCTGAATCAGAGACCCTACATACTGACGCCCATCTGGCCTATCTCTCTGCCCCTGTACCCTTGGTTCTCTACCCTTAGTACATCAGAATCACCCAAAGGGCTTGTTAAACTGCCGTGCTGGTCTCACCCTCAGTTTCTGACTCAGCAGGTCTGGGGTGGAGCCTGAGAATTGCATTTCTAACAGGTTCCTAGGTGATGCTAATGTGGTGGTATGAGGATCCCACCTGGAGAACCACTGCTTTAGATACTGTCCCAACTGATTGTTGCAAGTATTAGTTTTCTAAAAGAAATATGCTCGTGTCAATGACTGCGTAAGCATTTCAGTGATCTCTGGTCATATATGGGTTGACACCCAAACTTCTTGACTTGGCCTGGGCAGTAATATAATTAGAGAGGTCATTTTGCCTTTGGTTGGCTCAGACCTCTTCCGTGCATCCCTTGGAGGTGTTTTCCTTTGTCTCAGGGGACTTTGGGGTTGTGGACAGCAAAGCAAAAGTTATACATATATATATATATATATATATATATATATATATATATATATATATACACACACAAGTAATTTATTTCCTTTCTGGATTTTGTTTTCCTAAAAAGGATATACTAGAGGAGTATGCCAGGGTAAGAGAAAGGAGGAGGAACACAGAGAGAGATTTATTGTGACCTGGGAAGACAGATGCTGGATGGAGGTGGAACCCTGGCTTAGGGACCTTGGTAGAGTTCTAGGTATTCACCAGGGCTGAGAAACAGTCTAGGGAGATGTTGAATGGATGTTTTCCCTTTGCTCTGATGGCATCAAGTTTCTTTTGACACTGATCGAAAGATGCATTTTAATTAGAGGAACATTAAATGTGAAACAATAGGCAGTTCAGAGTCAAATATAGTGATTATAGTATTTTTTGGCTACCTTACTTTTTCCAGGGACTGGGTAAGTGTTTACAATGTATTATCTCCTTTCTGATTATCTCTACTTCTTGGATGAGAAAGCAGAAGCACTAAGAGGCATCATCGGTCAGAGTCACACACTGATGTTACTCATTTCACTTGTGATGTGAAACCTTCCCAATAGAGTCCTATTCCCCTCCTCCCAGTACACTGAGCTGCTTTTCCACCGTGCTCTTAAACCAATCTGTACATACATCCTTCCTTATTTTCCTTTGGAAAATTCTAGTATATGTGTTATATTTCTGTATTACTCTTGGCAACTGTGAGTCAGTCCTGTTACTGGCATTTGCAAAAGTGGAAGCTGGGAGTTGGGACTAGAAGTTGGTGCAGTACAATTTAGAAGACATAAGAGAAGCTGAGGGTAGAGTAGTCTAGGTCTTGGGGCAGTGTCCCTGATGCTGTGGGAGGAGGGTCAGGGAGTTAGCATGGACATATATTTCCTGAGGGCCAGGGGAAGGAGATTCTGAAATACTTGACCATACTGAGTAGGTTAAATAAATGTTACTCCTTTTCTGTTGCTGCTGCTGTTCTTCTTCCTCTCCTTCTCCACTCCCTCCTCATTCTTATTCCTACTTCTCATCATATTATTAATCTAGTTATTTTGCAACTCTCTTACTTTGTGGAGCTTGGAATGAAAATTTTTTTTTCTGAGTTATAAAATCAGAAAGGGATTGAACATTTTGTTGAATGTCTGACAGAATATAGTTGCTCTTAATTTATACATCTGTAGCGAAGCAAAATGAACTTGCAAGTTTAGAACTTCCATAAAATTTGTGGCAAGATTGTCCTTAATTTGTTCTCGCCTCATGGAGTCTAATCCTGTATGGACTCTAGTGTTGGCCATGGGACTTATTTTGGTCAATAGGATAATAGCAAATATGATGCAGAGGCTGGGAATCCTTCCACTGTGTGAACAAGCCCAGCTAGCTTCTTAGAGGGTGAGAGACAGTGTGCAGTAATTCAGCCATCCATGCCATCCAGTGGAGGTCACAGACATAAGTGAGGCCATTCTACATCATTTAGTCCTGACAGACCCACCCCGGATCACAGAGTCCTGAAAAATAATTTATATTTATTTTAAGCACTAAGGTTTGAGGTAGTTTGTTTTGTATCAGAAAGTGATAGTATAGTAGCTTCTATTGCATATTTTTGCTACATGAAATATTATTCATATTCTCTCCATTTCATATGCTACCTTTATTGTATCCATCAAGTTCTACCATATAGGTCAGTCATTAAGAATGTGGGCTCTGTATTTGGCTGCCTAAAGTTAAATTTTGACCCATCTGTTAATTGGATGACGTTGCACGAGTCGCCAAACCTTTCGTGGCTCTGTTTCTTTACCAATAGAATGGGTTGTTGGGAGGATTAAATGAAAATGCATGAAATGCACTTCATATTGTTCCTGACATATAATAAGCGCTCATTAAACACAAGCAATTAGAAGTTGTATGCAATATTCATAAAGGTTCTCATAGGTTAACTTAGTACCCTATCCTATTTTTCCATAAACTTCTATAAGGTTTCTTAAATGTCAATTTTACTGTTGTATTTTCTGGAATAGACTTCAGGGTTGGTGTAGGACTCTCTCTTCATTAGCATTCAATGTATTTTTTATTTGTTCATTTCTTTCCCTTCACAGGCCATGGTTCCCCCAGGCCTGAGACCAGGAACAGCTGTGTTAATATTATCTAGGGTGGTTTCTGACATGCGTTGAGCAGACAGTATGTCCATTGAATGGCTGGAGCTAGCAGGCATTAAGTGGAAGCTCCAGAATTCTGCTTGCTTTTGGAAAGACCCTTCCCCTCCCAACACTCACTATCTTGGCAGCTGGGGCCTCTACCTTGGGGCCATCAGGATCACTCTCAATGAGCATTTATCCCTATTTATGATGCTTATAAAGCTAAAGCCTTAGAAGGGCTTTGAGTTCATGATCCCTTACCTGAGCCCATCAAACATGAAAGCTCAGTGACATCTGTAAACCTCCTTGTACCTTACGGTAAAAGCCACCATCATGTATTGTTTGGAGGGAGGCATCTAATATAGAGGGAAGTAAAGTGATGTGAATCTGAAATCAAATAGGAGGAACAGAAATGACCATGAGTAGAAACTAGGTTACCCTGACTATGACGATTAACATAGGTCAACCTGTTTCCCCTTAGCTTACAACTGAGTCCATTTGGGGCTATTTTGGCTAGTTCCTGTGCATTGTGACAGCTTCCATGTCCAGTCCTGTGTCTCTGCTGTTCTCCCTGGGAGCTTTCTCTAGCTCTGTGTGAGGCTGTCCAGAAGCTGGGGATTTAACTTTTCCCAGGAGCAACCTCAGCTCCTGAGAGATAGGAGTCAGAGAAAACATTCTCCTGCTTCCGCATTCTTTGGAGGGATACTTCTTATCTACTGAATCCCAGTTGTCTATGACAATATCCCCTCCTTAACACATCTTTTGGATTTTTCTTTCTTCCTGTGTATTATTTTCTCATTCCCTCAATTGTGTTTCCTGAGTTCATCTCCCAAACAAACTACCTGTCCTCATCTCCTTGCCTGCTCAGGACCTGCCTCCCACACCAGGACAGTGTCTGCCTAGCCTTTTCAAAAGAGCAGTTAAGGCAGAAGTAAGAGTACTATATTCTTTAACATTTGATCAGGCAAAAGATTGGCTTTGCTCATAATAGAAAAATAAAGAGAATAGCTGGCAGTATCCTAGGTCAGATTTTCTCAACTTTTCATGGATTTCATAACTTTTTAGAGAAATCCCAGGATGGCAGATATGTTCAGTTGTTTTCTGGATCCCCTCCAAAGCTGTTCATACATTATACAAGGTACCCTGCCCATATGAAAAAACAAAACAAAAACAAAACTAAAAAGTACTGCAATGGAGCAGAATTGAGAAATCTTTCATATTGAAAGTGACTGCTATTGACTGTTGAGTAATGTGCCAACGACCTAGGAAAAATGATCTTTCCTTATTAATATAAGGAAACCAGTGGGTACTTAATATATTTTTGCAGAATTATGCCTAAGGATCTTATATTCTAACTAAGGAGGCAAGGTATGTACTCAGTGGTTAAGCATTTCTTAAAGGTGTTATTTAATTAAGGACAATAATTAACAGGATAGGTAATAAATGCTTAGAGTCATTCCTCTGGGATCTGGAGTCTGGAGTGAGTACAAGACAATTATAGAACTGGTTAAAAATGATCTAGTCTCTTGATTTTACAGAGGAACATGCTTTGCAGAGTCCCTTCTCTTCGTTAAACATACCGATATGATTAAATCTAGTCAGCATCATTATTTAGTGCTGTACTTGGAGCATAAACCTAGTCAAAAGGGCGGATGTTACAAGGATTAGTAGCCTGCACTCTATATTTTCAGCTCTTTGTTTAAGCTACTCCTTATTCTTGTACTTGATGTACGGTCCCCTAATGAATCAGGGAAATGACTATTAGTGTCTTAACTTTTTTTTCCTACCATTGACTCGTCAGCTGAAAAGTAAATAAATGAATAAGAAATAAAAAGGCATCCTTTTTTTTCTATGCTCTCATTCCAACATGATAGTAAGTCTGAATGTCCTGAAATGCTCAAGCACTTTAGGCAAAGAGGGAAAGGAATTAGGGAAAAAACCTTGGAACTTGGAGATGTTTGTGACTTGTCTAGAGGGCAGTATAATAGGATGACTTGTTCCATGTCCATATCAAATCAAATTGAACTGTCTGCTGTCCGTGGCTAATGAGAGGTTCAGTATCAGTTTTCATACAATTTCCCTTGAGCTGAGCCCAGGGCTTCTGCCATCTAAGACAGAAAGGGAAGAGATCTCTGGCCAGGCCCATCCTGTGCACCACTGAGACCATTCATAGATCAGCTCTCCTGATGGTGTCTATACCAAGCTTGTCTGGGGCTCTCAAGGTTGTGGCACTGAGTCATAGATTTCCACAGGACCACTGCCTTCTGAGGTCTGTTACCTACAAGGTAATTCTACCCATGGAACCTGCTATCTCTTTGGAACCAGCTCTAACCTGGGGGGAACATAAGGTTGGGCATTAGACACTCTAGCTGGCTATCTTCCTAGAATGAGGATGAGAGAGGAGAAGAATGCATTGGCTAATGAGTTAAGATACATTCCCTTGACCAGGATCAAACCCGGGACACTTCAGTTTGCAGGCCGACGCTCTATCCACTGAGCCAAACTGGCCAGGTTAGTTTGATCTTAGCTGAGCATTTCTGAAATGAGTCCTGCAAAGAAGAGTGATAATTGTCACTTTATTTAATGGGATCAGACATGGGAAGTGTAACATAAATTTTATAGTAAAGAAGACATGTCCCAGTGCAAAACATGCTTGGGAAGTATTGGGTTAATTTTTAAATTCATAAATAGATTCTACCAACCTTTATTGAAAGACAGCTTTCAAATTTGGGGGAAAAACCCCTTGTAATTTTATACTAAAAGTCCCTTTTCTAATTTTATTTGTTTTATTCCTACTTATGTTATTTCTGCTACAGGATAACTGTATGACTTAGTGTTGTTTTTTTAAATGGTGGAACACAATCCTCAAAGACTCAGTGAATGGTGCTCCAGCAGCCCATCTTATCCTGGCCTCACATAAGTGATAGCAATATGAAGATTCTTAAAGAAGAAAAGCAGGTGTTAGTTAAACACTCTATCTGTATCCTATCAATAACATTTTAAAGATTGAACTCACAGTGCCCGGATGTTAAAATTCTCTCACTGATCCCAGATTATGAATGCTCATGTTGCTTTGATCCATTCCCTTGCAATGGCTTTATTAGGTGAAACACCCTGTTGAGCATCTGAAGAACAGTGGGATTATCACATTTCCCTTTGAAAATCCAATAAAGACAAAATAAATGGTTAACAAAACAGAGCAAATTCAGTTTGCAGGTGTTCATAGGCAATGCAACCCCTGGTAGAAACTGTGTCTCTATTCTTCTTTCCTTGTGAAAAGCCTTTTAAGCAGGCTGAAGATATTCTTGAGGGAAAAGGAATCGTGGGGCAAAAGTTACTTTCCTCTCCTTTTGATGTGTTGCTAATTGCGTTGTGTAGACTGCAGAGACAGTGGGTAAGAAATCTGAAAACTTTGTTTTGTTAAGCTTCACTTTTGACTACACCCTGGGTGTGCCAATAACAGTTCTTCATCATCTGTATCTCCTAGGGTGTTGACGCGTAACGATTGATTTTTTTTCTTGGCAAATCTAATTAACTATTTGAAGTATTTTATCAAGCAGTACGCAGTGACTACACACATTTGGTGGGTGGCTCTTAGAGATTCTCTTAAAAACTCGGTTATGTCCCAGCACTCTAAAAATTCTTGTCTGCCAGAGCAATTTGAATTTTGTGATTAGTGTCTGCTGGAAATCATAATAAAATAAAGTCTAACTCATTTAAAAATGTTTCACACTGGGCATGCATTAGGTAACTTGGGTAATAGGAGACACAGAAAAACATACAAATGCTCAGGTTGACATAGGAAATTGGAGTGGTAGTGAACAATTTGAAGGAGGCTTTTTGTATTTTTTAAGAAGTTGTAGCCAGATTAGGAGTGTGTGTATGTGTGTGTGTGTGTGTGTGTGTGTGTTTACACACTAGTCTTTTTTTTTTTTGTTCCCCTAATATACCACCGTTTTCCACCAATCCTCAAATGCAAGCTGGTATGTATAAAAAGAGCCTCTATCAATATTTAAAATAATGATAAACAAGAGCCCCTGCAGCCCTGACCGGTTTGGCTCAGTGGATAGAGCGTCGGCCTGCGGACTCAGGGGTCCCGGGTTCGATTCCGGTCAAGGGCATGTACCTTGGTTGTGGGCACATACCCAGTAAGGAGTGTGCAGGAGGCAGCTGATTGATGTTTCTCTCTCATCGATGTTTCTAACTCTCTATCCTTCTCCCTTCCTCTCTGTAAAAAGTCAGTAAGATATATTAAAAACAAAAACAAAAACAAGAGCCCCGGCATATTTATTTGTGTAACTAGAGGCCTGGTACACGAATTTGTGCACAGGTGGGGTCTGACCAGCCCATCCCGATTGGGCTGATCAGACTGGGCCAGCCTGGGGGAGGGGCCGTGGGAGGTTGGTGGGCTGGCCCCGCCCCCTGGTCAAGTTCACAGTTGAACTCCAGATTGGAGGGGACAATTTGCATATTAGCCTTTTATTATGTAGGAGGATGCTTGTATGACCCTGGCTTCTCCCCTTGAATGAGATTGCATCTGTCTCCTAGCCTACTCTTTAGCTTTCTTTCTCTTGTTCCTTTTATGGACATAGGATTATTGCTATAGAAAATATGGTCATGTCATAGGGGAATGTACCTCTTTGCTCAGGGCTGGTTTTTTTTTCTTCCACCCAACTACATCTGCAGACTGCAGCTGCTGCAGCCTTTGGGGAAAAAGTCTGGGTCCTCATGAAATTGTAATTCTTGAACAATGAATTCTTCCTTACAGGATACTGTACTTTTTCATTGCTGTTTAGCAGTCTGCCACTAGTCTTCCCTGTAGTTTATTTGCTGCCCAAATCCATCATTTGATATATGTAGGAATATTTAAATATTCCCCCCACCCCAGAGAAGTTTGTTTCATCTTTGGAACCATGGGGCTTCCTGCTGTCTTCACAGAACCCCTCCTACTCTTCCCTCCCTTTTTCTATGTGCTGCTTATCTGTGCCCAATTCCACATGTCCCTTTTTTTATGAGGTGTCTCACACCGTTTTCCATTTGCCTCCTAAATGGCATTCAGAAAGCACCATCCCTTGCCCATTTCCCCCCTTCCCTTCTCTCTTCCAAGCCTCTTCATCTTTTGCAACATATCAGCAGAACTGAACTTTCAATTTCTCCTTCCCTTTTTTATTGTTTCAGTATGTTTTGTGCTGTTATGAATTGTAATTTACCTTACTCTTATACCCAATGCCTAAAGAGATTATGAAATTTTTTCTGAAATTTGGGACAATAAAAATATATGTGCTTTATTTTGGTACATTTCCCTCTTTTGTCCTCTAAACGTTATTAGGTATTTCAACATTAAGAGGGACCCATCTTGATTTGATGAATGGAAGGCTTCAACCTCCATGTAAATAAAAAGAGAGCTAAATTATGGTTGATTATTCATCATAAAGAAAGATACATTTTTTGTTTTTTAAACTTTTTTGTACATATCACACTAAATCAACCTTGATGTGTGATTTTGTAGCTCCACTTAACAATCAAAGGTTTAAAAACAACAGAGGAGACCAGTTATTTCTTATTTCTCTTTTTAAGCTTTAAGAGCAAGTAAAATCAAACTATTGATTGCCCTGTAATGATTGTATGGTATTTCTTATAAATCCTTTAAAAAGAAGAATTAAACTGAGAAAGAAACCTAAGGTTGTTACTTTCTGATTAGTATAGAAGTCCTTGCTAGCATTTAAGTTAATATTTTTATGGGGAACTTTTGGCGCTTTTTCTTTTAAAGAATAATATAGAGAAAGCAGTTAACATGTTAACATTAAGCTGTATTGAGCAAAGTGAGTCCCTGCTCCCCACATCTGTTCAGTGTTTCTGTTGCCTTTCATTTTCTAAAGTGTTACATATGGAATACATATGTCTTTCTGTTCCAGTACCACAGGAAAAAAAGGGGAAAGAAATAAAAAAGAGAAAAATCACAAAGAAATCAATAAACACCTGTTATTCCCAGATCTGCAGTTATTTGGGCTCAGAAGTGCCTGCAGGCAAAGTTAGAATAAAAATCCTAGGATGTCTGTATGCCTTCATAGATTTCTTAGCCTGTATGAGTTTTTTAAATTATATTTTACATTTATTTCATTTTGTTTCATCTTATTTTATCCCAGAGTGGACCCTTAACCTTCTGCGATTTTACTGCCCTGGATTTGTTCTCTCCAATGTATATTTCCTCTTTCCTTATACGCCAGAGTTTGTATTCAGCAAAGTGGAGATTTTTTTCAGGTGGCTCTAGAATGCAGCCTTGCTTTATCTCTCACCAGTTTCACAGCAGGTTTCCTACGTTACATTGCCCCCTGCTGCTTCTAGAACATTAAAGAATAAAGCTAGAAATAAAATAGGTTTGGGGTACTATTATCATAAAAGTATATATTCAGTGGAATATATTGGAACCTAATCATAATAGGTTCAAATAGAATAATTGGTAAATACTTTGGCACGCCATACAGAGATTTTAAACTTTGTGTGTAAGTGGGAGTGTGTGCACACAATTGACACATTGTCCTTTTCCACTGAAAATTGCCTATGGTTTAGAGGGCATCCTTTTGAATAAGTATGAATCATATGGTATGCTTTTGCCTTTGTCTGTGACAGGCGATGTGCACATTCTTACCCAATTGTACAGCATATTTTTTCTTAAAAAGTATACTGTCCCTAATTGCAGAGACCATATCTTATTTGTTTTTGTGTCTTTAGTCCAGTGCCTGACACATAAAAGGTACTGTTTGTTAATTTCACTAGATTTAGTCATTGAACAAAGAGAGAATAAGATCACTCAAGTGTATTTCATGTAATTTTTAATTTTGTTGGGCTTAGGATCCAGAAGAGTAAATCATGTTGCCAACATTTTGACAGAAATAACTTCCAGCAAAGGCACAGGAAATTTTTAGTAATCCCTAATGTCAGAGAGAGATTCCACATTAGTGGCTTGCATTTTTGGCTGTCAGAATTTTCATTCTTTTTATTGCTTTTTCCTTCTTTCCCAGCTCACATTTATACATAGATTTGACTTTCTCTTCTGGGTATTCCTCCCCTACCTCATATATATTTTCAGGGTACCCCATTTAATACTTTGGTTATTAGAACTTGTCTGCATTCTCTGCTAAACCTATAAGTGATTTGAGGGCAGGAACTATGTCTGATTTATTTCTACATCCCCAGCATCTATCCCAGCAATGTTCATTTGTTATTAAATAGTTGACATTTAAATGGGATTCAGATATCCTCCAAAGAAAACAAGTATTTAAATAGGAAAATAATACCACTATATTTTCTGTGTCCATGGATTATGCATATATGCATACAAGTTCAGTGGGGGTAAAGGGAGGGATATATGTAATACTTTCAACAATAAAGATTTAAAAAAAGATTCTGATGTATAGGAGCATTAGGAAGTTTCTGGGCTTATTCATCCCTAGGAGACTAAAAAGCTAACAAAAATTCAAACCATCCAACCATTTTATAATATAAAAGAGAATCCAATTTAAAAAAAAGGAAAACAATAATAAAAATGGAAGAAAAATATTAGACATAGTATCTAGTTTTGTGGGTCATCCAATTAAAACAAAGGACAGTAGTCCTATATAATAAAAGGCTAATATGCAAATCGACTGAACCGTGGAACGAGTGGCTGCTATGAAGCGCACTGACCACCAGGGGGCAAATGCTCAACACAGGAGCTGCCCCCTGGTGGTCAGTGCGCTCCCACAGGGGTAGCACCACTCAGCCAGAAGTTGGGCTAACGGCTGGTGAGCGCAGCGGCAGTGGCGGGAGCCTCTCCCGCCTCCGCAGCAGCACTAAGGATGTCCAGTTACCATCAGTCGGACATCTCCTGAGGGCTCCCAGACTGCAAAAGGGCACAGGCTGGGCTGAGGGACCCCCCCCCCCCCCGAGTGCACAAATTTCGTGTACTGGGCCTCTAGTAAGGTATAAAGTCACTATGCTGCCGGATGCAAGGATGGGATGGTAGTGGACTGAAAACATGAAATTAACCATAGTTGATTGCCTAATCTCTATTCTTTTTCCCAGCTGTAATCATTAGAGCATCTCTATGTATACATTCTGGCATTTCTTTTTCCCTTCAATGATTGAGACTCATTAATTAACCAGCATTATGACTGACTAGAGGCCTGGTGCACAAAAATTTGTGCACTCAGGGGGGTCCCTCAGCCCGGCCTGTGCCCTCTCACAGTCTGGGACCCCTCTGGGGATGTCCACCTGCTGGCTTAGGCCCGCTCCCTGGGGGATCGGGCCTAAGCTGCAGTCAGACATCCCTCTGGCAGCCCAGCAGCCTGGCAGCCCTCGGGGGATGTCCACTTGCCAGCGGGGAGCAGGCCTAAACTGCAGTCGGACATCCCTAGCACTGCTGAGGAGGCAGGAGAGGCTCCCGCCACCACCGCTGTGCTGGCAGCTGTCAGCCTGGCTTGTGGCTGAGCAGAGCTCCCCCTGTGGGAGCACACTGACCAGCAGGGGCAGCTCCTGCATTGAGTGTCTGCTCCCTGGTGGTCAGTGTGTGTCATAGTGACCAGTCATTCCCAGTTGTTCTGCTGATAGGGTCAATTTGCATATTACCCTTTTATTATACAGGATAGTTTATTTCAATAAAATTATGAGACTTTAGGTTGGCATTGAGGGGTCTTGGCCCCTTTACTTATCTGCAAACTATTTAGTAGAGAGTGTAACCATACTCTTTCATCCCTAGCCTGCAAAGGGTGAGTTCTTGAGGTGTATTTATTAGGATAATATGAAGAGAAGCCAGACCCATCATGTTGGTATCTGGTCAGCAAAGAAAGGTTCACCCCATTGACCCTAGGGATGTCCTCTACCACCCCTGATTTCAAGTATGTGCAAATGAAGTTTATAAAAACCATGTTTGAATTTTAACCCTTTGCTATCTAAATAAAAAGAGCTTATTAAACAAAATCCGTTGGGACTCATTTTTTATTTTCTTACTCGGCAGAAGTAACTAGCTCCCTGAAAATTATTTTTCTCATGTTGCCCCATAAAAAAACCCAAACGTTTTACCACTATGTGTGATGTAGGATTCATATGTATGTGTCCCTAAATATATTCTTTAATTTTGCTTATCTTGAAACTTTATAAAATGGTATCCTATTTTAGGTACTCTCCTGCAGTTTTTTCCCCCCACTGAAATTTATACTTCTAAGATGCATTCATGCTATTGCATGTAGCTTTAACTCATTCCTTTTCATTGTTTCAAAATACTTCATTGAATGAATGTAGCCCAGTTTATTTATGTAGTCCCCTCCTGGTGGACAGTTGGGTTGCTTTTTGCTATTTCCAATATTGCTACAAGGTACATTTTTGCACAGGGTATATATAAAATATGAGAATTTCTAGGTTGTAGAATATGCACATTTTCAACTTGGTAATGCCAAATTATATTCTAAGATAGTAGCACCAATTTACATTCCCATTAGTAGCAGTTATCATTGTTCCACATTCTTGCCAGTACCTGGAACTATCAAACTCCTGAAATTTTGCATGTCTAGTGATCTAGAATTATCTCACTGTAGCATGCTTATTTTTTAAATCCTCACCCCAGGATATGTTTTTGTTGAGAGAGAGAGAAAACATTCATTGATTGTCTCCCATATATGCCCCCACTGGTGATTGAACCCTAAACTAGGTATGTTCCTGACCAGGAATCGAAACCACAACCTTTTGGTGTATGGGATGATGCTCCAACCAGTTGAGCCACCCAGTGGGGGCTCTCACTATTTTAATTTGCATTTCCTTGATTACCAGTGTGAGTGAGAGTCTTATATGAATACTGGCCATTTGTGTTTCCTCTTCTGAAAAATGCCTGTTCATGTCTTTTGCCCATTTTTTCTAAGTTACCTGTTTTTTAAAAATAATTTTTATAATTCTCTTATGTATTCTGGATACTAACTCTTTGTTAGTTATGAGTGTTCAAATGTCTTTTTCTTATTTGCCATTTCATTTTCTTACTATTTTTGAATTTAAATTTTTCCTTTACTGGTATCATTTTAAAGTATTCTTATATATCAATCTTTTGCTTTGTGGTTTGAGTTTTCAGTGTCTTGTGAAAATTTCTTTCCTATACAGAAGCCATGAAAATGTCTTCCATATTTTATGAATTGTAAGAATTAAAATATTTATGAAGTTGTACTTTTCAAGATAAAATCCTTAATGTACCTGGGACTGGTTTTTGTGTATGGTGTAAGGTAGGGATCCAAGCTCCCCCACATGGGCAATCTGTTCTAGGCCCTGTTTGGCTTTATTGGTCTAATTATTCATCCTCTGCCTTTATGGATTTCCTTTCTCTTTTGTTTTCCAAGACTAAAAACTAATAATTCTTGAAGGACAAGATCATTGTTTGCATCATCTTTTATAAATCTGCCTTAATGTGCATTATTGAAAGAAGCAGTTGAAAAACTGTTTATTTTACTCTGTGTTTTAGCAGCTGTTTTTAGGCATATTTTCCTGTGCTTTAGTGACAACATAAGTTGTTTTTGTCACACAAATCCTTACATCAATTATCAAGTCTTTTTATATTTCAGGCTCTTGTTTGTAAGTCTTGGGTGGATTTTTGTCACCATTATTCAGTTTCCTAATGGGATTGTAAGAATTGTTGTATTTTGCTCTTTTATAATTCCTATGCAGAAAATCACATAGAATAATGTTGCTTCCACTAATGAAAACTCTGTGGAATCTCATTATAATGCTGATGTTGGAGAGTAAATGTAACACCTGCTCTATTGTGGACTTACTGGGTTCTGATGTGAGCTGGTGTGTAGATGGGAAATTCGATTGCACATGATTTGATTCATTTGAAACCTTGCAACAGTGAGACCCATTATGATTGGTTTTGGTTTTAGTATATACGAAACATTCTAGAAATTTCAAATTCATTTTGTTGAGAAAAGATTTCTTAAATATGGAATCTTTTATTAAAAGATTAATACGGCAAGGTTCAAGAGTGTTTCTCACTTTGATTTCAATAAAAGATATTTTTATTTCAATTCTCTAGTAACCTGTATATGTACTTCTATTAATTTTAATAAATCATAAGAAAATGGTGACTAATGAATCTACATATCTCAATGGTGTAATGTAATAATACACTACTCAGTCTTGATTCTCTAGCTAAGATAATATGAACTGGAATTTTATTGCTGTATATAGCATTGCTCTCTTAAATCATAGCTGTGAGTGTACAGGTATACCCATATAATTTCAGTAGATTATAGTCTCCATGCACTCTGTATATTTTATAGAAATTTATTCACTGGTTTTTATGACTGTACCATTCAAGCTATGCATTGAATTTAATTATGCTTGTTTGCTGAAGAGAATATTTTTTCTTTCAAAGTCAGTTATGTCCCTAATTTTTAAATAAAGTATTTGTTATTCTGTTCTATTGATATTATAACCAGCCTTATATTAGCATAATGGTCATTTTAAGAAAGATACCATTAAATGCATGATCTCCAATTTAGAAGCCATCAATGTAGACAACGAATCAATTGCTGGGTATCAAGGAATCTGGATTTATGTTCTTGGTAGAGGTGCTGCTGTTCTAGTCTGCAATCCTTTCTCTCATGGATACATCCCATCATGGTAAGGAAATATAGCTGAAGCACTACTTCTAGTTCCTTTTGAAAGTGAAGGACAGCACCAGACAGTGCTAAAACCATGTCTGCATTACTTGAAACTTAATCTGTTAGATATATTATATTTCTTCTTAAGTTTCTAGCTTTGCTGAAAGAAAGAATGTAGGTAGAGGGAAGAGCCTATTAGGAAGCAAAGGATCTTCTTTTAGCTTTGGGTAAAGGTCAGGAAGCAGGAACCCACTCTGGGCTGACATTTCCAATTTCACGTTTTGATGTCCTTAGTGTAATTAAGAAAATGAAGATCCAAACCATTGTTCTCAAGGTGTTGTCCCTGTGGCAGGAGGACCAGTATCATTTGGGAACTTAATAGAAATTCACATTCTCAGGTCTCAACCAGACCGTCTGAGTCAGAATCTCTAGGTTCAGCCTCAGCAATCTGTGCTTTAACAATCTTTCGGGTGATTCTGATGCACACAGAATTTGAGACCCACTATATTATTAAGTATTTAACCAATTTCCCTTTGGAAACACAAATTAAGCACGTCCATATACATAGCAGTGTATCAAGTACTTTTTGTTCCTTTATCATTGACAAACAATAGAAGAAAAAGTGTTCCATATGTATATATTTATATTTGCATTCCTCTAGTATTTTTTCTTTTCTGGCTAATTTTGTTGTTGTTTAGTCTCCTATTGCTTTTAAGTATTATAAAACTTTATTCCAATTTGACGTGATCATTTTTGCAACAACTGAATTTTCTAAGTGGAGAATACTATATTGAGTGCTTTGAAAAGAACAAAGTAGAAAACATGATCTTTTTCCTTAGGGAGAAGAAGAAAACCTAGTTAGGAGGGCATCAACTTCTTGACTTGAAATTTCTTTACAAATATAATAAGACAACATAGACAGGAAAGAGCTATCTGAATTGGGGTAGAGAAGCTTTTTGCATGAAATAAGTTATTTTTTTACATAGACATTTCTTTTAAATTGTGGCAAAATACATTTAAATGTATATTTTCATGATTAGATTTAGAAGACTGGCATGATGGTTGCCAAAGGGGAGGGCAAGGGTTGATGGGAATAAAAAAATACAAATAAACATAAAATGTACCATCTTGACTATTTTTTAAATGCAAAGTTCAGTAGTGTTAAGTACATTCACATTGTTGTATATTCAATCTTCAGAACTTTTTCATCTTGTAAAACAGAACCATATACCCATTAAGCAACAACTTCCCATCCTCCCCTGCTCTCAACCCCTGGCAATCATCATTCTACTTTCTGTCTATATGAATTTGATTTTTTGAGGTATTTCATATACCTCAAAGAGAATTATATAGTAGTTGTCTTTTTGTGACTGTCTACTTCACTTAGCATAACATCCTAAGGTACATTCATGCTGTACCATGTGTCAGAATTGTCTTCCTTTTTAAGACTGGATAATATTTCCTTTGTGTGTTTATCACATTTTGTTTATTCATTCATCTGTTGATGGATATTTGGGTTGCTTCCACCTTTTGGCTAATGTGAGTAATGCTGTTATGAAAATAGGTGTGCAAATATCTCTTTGAGACCCTGCTTTCAATTATTTTGGATATATAGCCACAAGTAGAATTGCTGGATCATATGGTAGCTTTACTTTTAATTTTTTGAGGAACTTCAATAATGTTTTTCATAGCAATTGTACCATGTTACAGTCCCCCAAAAGTGTACAAGTGTCCCAATTTCTTCACATCTTCCCCAATACCACTCCCTCCCTCCCCCCTTTCTTCCCTCTCCTTTCTTTCCTTCTTTTCCTTCCTTTCCTTTCTGCCATCCTGATGGAAGTGAAATGGTGTCTCATTGTGGTTTTGATTTGCATTTCCCTAATGATTAGTGGTGTTGAGCATCTTTTGATATGCTTGTTGTATGAAGTAAGTCTTAATCCAAACTCATAGGTGATTATGAACTTGGGCTGATGAAAGGTGGAGTAAGTTTCCCAAGCAAGCAAAGAACCATGAGAAAAACAGAGAGAAGATTAAGTTTATATTATTCGGGGGAAAATAGACTATATTGAAAGATGGGTGATAGTGAGATAGGTGGTGTGTGGAGTTGGTGGTACCAGATGATGGTGGTATCAGATGATGGAGGCATGTGCTACACTATCATCATAAGAAGCTCCTGGAGAGTTTTGAGCACTGAGATTATCTGATAATAGTAGAAGCTATCTAGTGGTGTTATTCTAGCAGTTGTTGATTGAATCTCAGTGGCCAGGGATAGAGCCAAGAGAATGTTTTCCTAGGAGTTATTACCTTTGTTGGTATTTGAGGTTTTGAATGACAAGTCAGGGACTTAAAGAAGAGCATTAAAGTAGTCTTTACAATGTTGATGTAATTTTTTAAACTATTTAAATGATCCTCAATTTCATATTTGCTTTTTTAGCTGTGATATTGGAGCCTTTCAATTAATTTATGTGTGTTTTTTAAAGAGCTGACCCAAGCCATTGAAAGCTGTTACAGCAAATAGAGTGAGTGTGATAGCCTAAAATATGTCCCACTCTCAAAGATAAATAAGGTCCTAATGTCTGGAGTTTGTAAATATTGCCTTATTTGGAAAAAGCTCTTGCTGATATTAAGGATTTTGAGATGGGGGTGTAATCTTAGAGTGTCTGGGTGGACCCTAAATGCAACCACAAATGTCCTTAGAGAGAGATGGGGGAGATTTCACACACACACACACACACACACACACACACACGAGAAGGCCAGGTGAAGATGGAACAGAGAGAGACAATGGCCTTGAAGATTGGAAAGATACATCCACAAGCCAAAGAATGCTGATAGCTACCAAAAGCTAAAACAGGCAAGGAATGGATTCTCCCCTAGAGTAAGTGGAGAGAGGGAAGAACTGTTGACACCTTGATTTTGGCTCAGTGATACTGAGTTTAGACTTCTGGCCCCTATAAATGTGAGAGAATAAATTTCTGTTGTTTTATATTATTAAGTTTGAGGTAATTCGTTGCAGTGACTACAGGAAAGTAATATTGTGGATAAGAATATTGAAACCAGAATTCCTGGACAAACAGGTTGGCATTGCTACTTGCTGGCTATGTGAAGTTTTACATTTAACTTACTTCTCTATTCCTCATCTGTAAAATGGCAGTACTAAAAATGGAATATTATCTATTTGAAAGGGTATTTGTGAGGACCAAGTGAGCTTGCTTGGCCTTGGTAAACTCTATCCTCACCATCACTATCATCATCTCCTTTTACCAGTTGGATATTTACTTATCCTATATAATAAGAGGTGATATGCAAATTGACCATCACTCCACACACAAGATGGCCAGCAGGGGAGGGCAGTTGGGGGCGATCAGGCCAGCAGGGGAGGGCAGTTGGGAGGGACCAGGCCTGCAAGGGAGGGCATTTGAGGGTGACCAGGCCGGCAGGGGAGGGCAGTTAGGGGCAATTGGGCCAGCAGGGGAGCAGTTAGGTGTTGATCAGGCTGGCGGGGAGTGGTTAGGGGGTGATCAGGCTGGCAGGCAGAAGTGGTTAGGGGCAATCAGGCGGGCAGGCAGGTGAGTGGTTGGGAGCCAGCAGTCCTGGATTGTGAGAGGGATGTCCGACTGCCCGGTGGGATCGGGCTTAAATGGGCAGTCAGACATCCTTTGAGGGGTCCCAGATTGGAGAGGGTGCAGGCTGGACTGAGTGACACCGCCCCCCCCCCACACCCCCCCCCCACGCACAAATTTCGTGCACTGGGCCTCTAGTCTATAATAATAAAAGCGTAATATGCTAATTAGACTGGACGTCCTTCTGGATGAAGCTGGGGCTGTGAGGGAAGCCCGGGTCCCGAGTGCCAGAGGGAAGCCGGTGCTGGGAGCCGGGGGAAGGAAGGCCTAATCTGGCACAAATTTCGTGCATCAGACCACTAGTCTTCTAATAACCACAGTTCTTATTCTGTATCTGAGCTCATGGTTTGGCTTCTCATTGAAATTTTATCATTTTGACCCAGTAAAGCCATCTTCACTTTCAGCAAGAGATTGGAGGATGCTGCAAAAAATCTAATTATGGCCAAGGTTACCCTAAGCAGCTATGGAGGCTTTTTCTTAATCCTCTTTCTTATCTTTCCTCTTCCTTCTTCCTTTACCTCTTCCTCCTCCTGCTTCCTTCTACTAATTCTTCTTCCATTACGTCATTCTTCCTGCTCCTGCTCCTATCTAAAATGGTTCTGAACCCTTCCCTAGTTAAGTATAGAGTCAGTTATTGATTATAAATTTTAAAGGAAGATGATATTGTGATGATAACCCTAATGAGATCTAGGCATGCTTTGTTACATGGCAGCCTAACAGGCTATGCAGCTTTATAGAATTATAAAATTAATCAGCCAACACGTTTGGTTTCTACATTATTTGAGAATTCAGATTTTGAGTAAATGAGCTCTTTCTTGCTTGCTTATCTCTACTTCTAGGCCTTAGGTTTAGCTATAGACTAACTTCTTTGATCTGCTGAGAAACCATGACTACCAATAGGGTTAAGCTTGGCTAGAGTCACCACCAGACCCTTAGCCCCCAAATGCCAATTCCATCAACTTACTGATGCCTGAAAAGGATTTAGCCCCATGAGAAAAGAAATACCCAATAGAGTTTGGGTCCTGTAATTCCTTTTTTTAAAAAAAAATTTTAAAATTGATTTTAAAGAGAAAGGGAGAGGGAGGGAGGAAGGGAAGGAGAGAGAGAGAGAGAGAGAGAGAGAGAGAGAGAGAGAGAGAGAGAGAGAGAGAGAGAGACATCAATGATGTGAGAATCATTCATCGGCTACCTCCTGCACACACCCTGCATGGGGATTGAGCCCACAACCTGGGCATGTGCCCTGACCGGGAATCAAACCATGGTCTCCTGTTTCATGGGTCCACACTCAACCACTGAGCCACGCCAGCTGGGCAGGAGTCCTATAATTCCTTTAAAACTTACCAGGTTTTAATTTCTTCCATCACCCATCTGGGAGGTATTCACTTAAAGAATAAATGCTATTAGGAGTGCCTACTACACATTGTGTATGTTGGTCTCAGTAGTGACCCAAACACAGTCCATATTCTCCCATCTAGAAGGAGATAGAGGCAATTGAAGGGACAATTATAATACAGACTGATGATACACACTGGGATAGTTCAGGGTAAACATGTAGGGGCTCTTTTCAGTGTCCATGCTTTCATTGAAATTGAAACGAGGCCTCCACTCTTTTCTAAATAGCTATCTACTTTATTCAATGCTGGAAGTTTACAAGGATGTCTTTGAAAGGCCATAACAATATGGTTTTTTAGCTACAGAATGAATTTCCAAGTATTTACTTAGCTAAAAGTAGCTTGGGAATAGATTTTTCTTCTGTCACTTAGGCACATATTGGGGGAGTACTCAGAAATTCTGAAGAAGCATGGAAATGGAAAATAATGAGTTCTGGATGGAATGTTTCATTGTGGTTGAAATTTAAAAGCATTTTTGTTTATTAACAAAGCATGAGTTTGTTCAGATCAACAAACATTTGTAAGTAGGAGGAAAACTATCTTTGTGAAATAGAGCATTTTTCTAGAACTTATTTTTGAGAGAAAAGGGCTGAATCTTACAAAAGCTAGT
Organism: Myotis nattereri; assembly: GCF_964212035.1. Classification (NCBI taxonomy): domain Eukaryota; kingdom Metazoa; phylum Chordata; class Mammalia; order Chiroptera; family Vespertilionidae; genus Myotis; species Myotis nattereri. The sequence goes on from NC_138090.1 coordinate 15,173,349, forward strand.
CCTGGTATGTTATTCAGGACTTAATGTACAACTTTGCTCTAATTTGGTTATTGCAGGAAAAATAAAATTCTGGACATATTAGAAATGCTATTATGGCAGTTGGTAAGGTTGGTTGTAAAGAGCAATGGAAACCAGTGAAGATAGTCTGAGAACCTTTCTTTTCATGGCGGACACATCACAAACTTGTTACATGGCCAATGCTTGTTACCCATCTCACGATTTCATGGAGCATAAGTGACCTAAAGTTTTAATACCATTGTCAATATGGCATGATTTTAGAGTCATTTGTTCATTTTCAACCAAAGGAAGAGGATGCATGCTCTAAATAGAACAAGCCTTCAGTTTACAGCATTAAATAAATTCCCTTATTGGCTTTAAAAACTTTGGGATTAAAAACACTCATGCTACATTGAAATGGATTTGTGGGATGTTTGAAAGATACAATGTAAGGATCAAGAAAAGTCAGCTACATATTTGGATAATTTTCAAATTTGTTTTTGTTTCTGGTGATTATGGTCGGCCCCCTCTGGATTTTCTATCCTGTTATTTATTAGGGATTTCACTCTTTATCCCCACTGTTTGAACCATTTGTGGGTTTTTTTGGACATTCTGGGCTACAGCTTCTTCACAAAGGTGATGCCATGTAAGGTCAATCTGTGCACAGTCAGAGGCAGAAATTCTTAAGCAGAGTCTTGAAGGACCCAAAAAACTCCTTTCCCTCAAATCACCTCATTTTCCATATAACATCAGCCACTGAATTTTTCAATCAGTGAGTCATTCCTCTGGGTTAGCAAACACCATTAGAAAAAGCTCAAGCAGCAATCTGTCACACATACTCTAATGCAAATCATCTCTGACTCTTCCCAGCCAAGAACTGAGCTTCTTGGGAATGGAATTTAAATCTGGGATAAGGGATAGGATAATTTGAAGTGGAAGCTCTGTTAGAGATCAGGCTTAAGTGTGGATGATTAGAAGCTATACTTGGAGCAGCATTTGGGAGTACAGAAAGGGAAAGTAGGAAGATGCATTTTAGTGACATCATAGTTTCCTAGTTTAACCTTATGTTGGTGATTTACCATGCTGACATTCTCACTGTGTGATAGTTTAAACTCCCACTGGATTATAGCTCTGCAGAGACAGGGACTATTCATTCAGTGGTGTTTGTCAAGCAACTAGTACAGTGCCAGCAAATATATAGTATGTTCTCAATAAATATAAGTGAATGAATAACTTGATATGCAAAGGATACTTTAAAAACGTTTTTGCCCTACGGTGCTAAAGCTATTTTTTTCAGTTAGTTTATAGAGTGCCCTTATTTTTTACCCCAATCCTCAAATGATTTTTAATAAGGTTCACTATACCAGATATAACTAACTTCCATCCCCTCCCTTATACTTAAAATACTAAAGATCAGATGTTCTAGCAACTAAACAAGGTTATTATAAGAATCAGTCAGTTATTTATTGACCACATATTCTGTGCCCAGGATTTTTAATTTTTAGATCTGGAAGAGGGAAAAGGCCAATCTGTTGATCCATATTTTACTTTTATACTTATAAGAACCAACAGCAAGCAATTAGGAGTTTCAATCTTTGAGGATGCAAATATTCATGATAAATAATAGCCATCATTTTAATCTTTCAGATTTCATTTTATGGTTGCATTATGAACATTTTTCTGATGTATTTAATTTTCTAAATTTCTGTTGCATGAAAAATGGAAGCTGTATTGATTTACCATCAGAAAAATATACGGCAGTTAATATAAAAAAGGCTACATCTAATTTTGTTAATAAACTATAAATGGTAAAATGACATACAGTTTAGATTTCAAAGCATTGGGAACCCACATTTTCCTGTAACATTAATTATGTAGTTTAAGTTTTGGCAGCATCATAATTCTACAATGTGATATTTCTACTTTATTGTTTCTCAAAGTAGGCCTAAAATGTTAATATAATATGGGAAATCTTTGGCTGGTGAAGTGTGTGCTGAGCTAGGGGATGTAATGTTTGCATTACAAAGGTAACTCTTGCAGAAATTTGCAGACTACACATACTGGTCATTGTAACTACCCTCAACCCTGACATTGAAAGATTTTATTAATGTCAGATGATACACATTTACCATTATCTAATGTAGTTTGCTATTCTTGACTGTTTCTGGATTAACAGACAAGTTTAGTAGTTAACTCTGGAAACTTATATTCTTCATTTGAATCTTGGCTCCTCCAACTTATTGGTTGTGCCTCAGTTTCTTCATCTATGAAATGGGATAATAACCAGATCAACTCATAGGATTGTTCTGAAGACCATAAGTTAATACAAATAAATGTTTAGAACAGTGACAAGAACACAATAGCTACTTGATAAATACTAGAATTTCTATGATAGATTATGAATATTTTTTTCCATAGAAATTTTAGCTTCAGTGAAATCCTATATAATAAAAGCATAATATGCTAAGTGTCCAGTTGTCTGTTCAACCAATCAAAGTGTAATATGCTAATGATATGCTAAGGCTGCTCAACTGCTCGCTATGACATGTACTGACCACCAGGGGGCAGATGCTCTGGGGGATGTCAGTTTCGGCCTGATCCTGCAGGCCAGGCCCAGGGACCCCACTGGTGCACAAATTCGTGCACCAGGCCTCTAGTAGTAATATAACAAATAAGGTTAGTTCAAGAACAAAATATAGTGAGCTGTATCTGTCTGGTGTGTCCTGTCTTGGAAGAGACTCAGTTTAGTCTTACAAGGGGAGGTTAGACTAAGCACAGAGCCTTTAAAGTGAGAAAATGTAAGTCTCTGTGTTAGGGAGTGTATGAGAGATGAGGCTGGATAAGAAAGCCAGGCCTGAATCTTGATCCTATTGAGGGCAGGAGGAAAGCCCCTAAGATTTTAAGATGGAGAATGACATGTTAGATGAGTTTTGAGCAGCACTACTGTGCCTGCAGTGCAGAGAATGGAGTAGAGGGGCCTTGACTGGTGCAAGAAGTCAGTTAAGATGCTGTTGCAAGCTAGTCAAGCTTGATGGATGAAGCAGCTGGTGCACCAATGGGAATAAAGAAATGGATAGAAGTAAGAGGTATATGATGTTAAAAATAGAAAATGAGGGCATATTTGGGACAAGTGTTCCACACAACCTGGGACATAACCTCTATACTCTCAGGATTCCATATGGTAGTAGGCAGTCTTTTAATTTTTAAAAATCTAATGTGCCTCTTTTCTAGTGAATACTGCCCACAGAACAGCCCCTATAGGTTTTATATGCCCTGGGCAATTCCAAACCTCTGTTGACTCTTATTTGCCCTGGAGCCTTGGTATTAGCAGTTAAGGGTTCTGTCTCTATCCCTGAGGCAAATTTGAGGTCACCTTGAATCTGAGATTTTCTTGGGCTCATACCTCCAGGTTCTGAAGATGCTCTTTTCCCTTGGGGCCGATGGACCCTGAGGAGTTAAAGTAGAGAAGTCTTAATTCTTCTTTATCCATATTGGCGACATATCCATTCCATACCTTAATTCTTAAGGTGTTTTTTAAACCAGTCTGCTGAAACCTGAACCCTGATGCATTTTCACTAGGCATTTCTGCCAGCTTGGCTCTAGAGATGAGTTAGGTTGATTTCAGCTAATTGATAAATTAACATTCTAGTTTCACAAAATTTGAGTTTTATGAATCATCACAACACTTTTATGACAAAATATGAACCTGAACACAATGTAAATTGTAGCACCATTGGATGGGAATTTAAAAATTAATGTTCAGCCTGACTGGACATCAACTCCTGCACCAAGATATCATTCGTTCACTTCTTGGTCAGGGCACATGTCCTGGTTGTGGACACTTTCCCCAGCTGTGGGTAAGCAAGAGGCAGCCGATTCAATATTGATGTTTTTCTCTCATCAGTGTTTCTATCTCTCTCTCCCTCTCCCTCTCCCTATCCCTCTCCCTCTCCCTCTCTCTCTACAAATCAATTAAAAACATATAAAAATTAATGTTCAGAAATTAGCAAACTAATCTTTTATGAGCTCTCTTAAGAATAGTAGAATTGTAAATTTGTGTGAATGAAATGTGAATTTGTTTCAGTAAGTTTAATATTAGAAATTCAAGAACAGGAAGATCCAAAGCATTTTAAATATTGCAAACTTTCTTAAGGTGATCATTATAGCAAGTCTCACTGAAAGTAAACAGACCTCTCTTGCTTCTTTAATAGACAAACTGTGATGGCGAGGATGAAATTAGCAATGAAAGTATTAAAATATTGATAGCAATCATTCCATGTCCACACTTTTCCAATTAATAATTAATTTTACCTTGAAGGTAACTCTAAGAGTCATGGGCAAGAATGTTTGACTTTTTTGCCTCAATGTTATCAAGTCTCCAGCAGATAACTCACATTTTAATGTGGTTAGTGGTTGGAATTTCTTTTGTGTGGCTTTATAAAATGAAAAAAAGTTTGCTGTGAATGATTTAGAGAAGGCCTGAATTAGTCATCTCTCTGATTCACATGTGGTATCAGTGCATCCTTATTATGTCATTGCCTGTTATGTACTTCTCAGTGTACATGTTTGCTTTAAAAAAATTTCAAAAATCATTCCCTCTACTATATCCAAAAGTAGAGGGAATGGTTATAACAAAATGCTGATGATTATAAAAGTATTATAGGTTGTTACAAAATGGACGTTTTCTCACCCAAATAGCATGCTTCAGTTTTTGTGACTTTTTGAGCAAGATAAGTTTGTCTTGAACTTCTCCCAATATCATGTGTTTACAACCTTCTTGTTATTGTGGTATTTTGGAGTTAATAGAGGTTATGCTTTCAAAGTATTGATCTTGCTTTAACAGTTGGTAGCAACATGTATGTCCTAATTGTTTTTACACATTCAATAGCTATCTAATCAGAAGTCCATTAGGATGAATTTTTTGTTGATTGATTTTAGAGAGAGGGAGGGGGAGAATGGAGAGAGAGAGAGAGAGAGAGAGAGAGAGAGAGAGAGAGGTCAATTTTGTTGTTCCACTTATTTATGCATTCATTAATTGATACTTGTATGTGCCCTGACTGGGGATTGAACCTACAACCTTGGCATTTTGGAATGACGACCTAACCAACTGAACTGTCTGGTCAGGGCCTTATGTTGTATTTTTTATTTTGATAAATAAAGAGTGGCTAAAATGTTTACTCACTAGAGGCCCAGTGCACGGGATTCGAGCACTGGTGGGAGGTGTGGCCTGCGGGGATCAGCCTCTGCTCATCCCGGTTAGCCAAGCAGCTGTGGACTCGCCCCTCTGAGTGGCTGCTCCCTGGTCCGGCATCTTCCGTGGAGCTGGAGCACTCACCTCTCCAGGTTGACCGGGTCAGGGCTGGGCCCAGGGATAATAGCACTGAGAGGCGGGGGAGTAGGTCTCAGACCCGCAGAGGCCATGAACCCACCTCCCAGCCTCCGGGGTCAGCTCTGTGAGCGCTGCATGGCCTGCGGGCGTCTGGAGGAGGTGGCAGGGAACGAAGAGGAGGAGCCTGGGGCAAGGAGGCGATGATTGCAGCCTGGGTTCCTGCCCTTTGGCCCGGGGTTCACAGCCGGAGTAGCCACTCATCCTGGTCAGCCGACCAGCGCTCCCACTGTGGTAATGCACTGACCACCAGGGGGAAGCTCCTGCATTGAGCATCTGCCCCCTGGTGGTCAGTGCTCGCCATAGCATCTGGTTGGCCAGTCGTTCTGGTCCTTCTGCCATTGGGACGCTGGGCTTTTATTATATAGGGTTCTCTCAAACAATTATTTGATGAATGCCTGGTATGTGCTGTCTTCGATAAAAGCAGACTTAAAGCTCCAGCTTATGCCATACTAAAATGGTTATTAGAAAATAGTACACACTCCATTTTTCATTTTCTAAAATGGGACAAGATATTTATAGTCTTTGGATCTTATACAAAAATGTCTCACCTTTTAAAATATCCATCCCTTCCAATTAAAAGCATAGGCTTAATTTTCTTTTGAGTATGTACATTTAGCTGTTGTCATCCTTCACATTTTGGAAATGTTGCACTTAATATATATGTTTATGTGGAACGACAGGAAAACGTAATTTTCCTAAATGACTCTGTTTAAATGTTTGAAGATAGCACCTAGCAGTGTGCCTGGCACACGTGTTTGTCGGCGCTGAGTGTGCCTTAATCCCAGTCTCCAGAATCCAGTTGTTCAGCATCCTCACTCTTTTTAGTCACTTGTCTTCTCAGTGATGCTTTCTTGTCTCAAGTTCAGCCTTGGTGCCTCAGCTCCAACTTAACCCAGACAATTCAATCTGGTTATTACTACCTAGTTCTAGCATATAATGAGCAGTTTTCAGACTAATTGCAATATTAACATAAGACTTGCAAACATTGATTATTTGGAATAAAAAGTTAGGGACAAAAGATAGTATTTTTATTTAGGTGGCCACATTTATGAATGAAAGTGAGGCTACTGGCAAGGTTTCATAAATTACACATTTATTAGCAGGATTTGTGTGGTAATGTTCCTACCATCTCCTATAATGACCCAATGGCATAAGTGGTAAGACACTTGCAAATGAATTAGATACTTAGAGTTTTCTGCAGTTAACTCATGAGATTTATATGGCCATGCCAGTAATTTAATTTCTGCAATTTTAAGGTCAATAGTCATTGTCACTTGTGAAATGAAAGTGAGCCAGAATTTATAATAGCCTTCAGATGGACTTTATTTTGCTCTTTAAAGTTACTCATGGAGAGAGAGTATTTGTGAAAACAAAGATGTTAATAACACAGTATAGTATTTATCATTTTTCCAGATTGGGTAGAAAGTACACTTCCAGGTTATTAGTATCTGTCACAGAAGAGTTCCCAATGTAAGTTGACAAGAAATGCTATAATATTTTATATTCAACTTTCAACAGCTTGTTAATTATGCATAAGATAAAAGAGCTCTCAAATAATATCAAAAGTAGACAAATGAAATCATTAGTTTTATATTCCAGAGCCCCATGCATATCTGTTATAACAATGCATTAGAATGCCTTCACCCCCATTTCTCAAAATCACTGTTTTTCATATGTTATGATGTGATATCATACATGAATATGGTGAACATTATTATATAGTATATGAAATTATACAAAAACACTTTGCTTTTGAAAATTATAAACCTATCTCATTACTTGGAGGAGACAATTTTCTGACAGCCTATGACAATGGAAGGACAGGTATTGATCAACCATTTACCACTGTCTTTATTTCATTAAATGGGACTTATTACAAATATGCCATCCACTCCAACATGCTTAGCATGATGCCATGGCAGTGGCAGTGTAGGTAAAAGTGGATCTCTGTGGTGGTACCTTCTAGGAATATGAAGACTAGCTGGAGAGACGTACTCTGGCTTCCTGCAAAGACTGGTTATGGTGGGATATCCAGGGTGTATCTGCATATTCTTTTAAGTTCAAAGCATTCTAGTGAATTATTTTGAGAGGTAGGAGAAGAAATGCACAGTGTACATTTAAAATGACTTTGTAAAATGATATGATTTGCCAAAATGCACATTATTGTAATTTAGCCAAGATAGGTGGCCAATTGAATGTTCCCGGAACTGTAATTGTCTACATGCTATTTGCAAGACCCTTTCTGATAGAGCTAGAAAAATGCACCTTTTTCTTTCAATATCCATTTGGTTAGGAATGCATCTATTACTTATAAATGAGGACTCTTTTTCTTTTTTTGCTCTGTATATACAGGTGAAGGTAATTTCCAATAATGTAGTCTTTTTCTATTTTTGTAGTTGTGGAAATTATTTTTAAATATATTATGTGTTATCTTAAAATCCATTCTAAACTGCACATTTGCTTAAAAAGAAAAGGGAGATATAATCTGAGAAAGACAACCGTATCCAAATAGAAATAGTTCTAGCCAAGCATTTAATAGCCAGAAGTTAAAAAATATGGATGTAAATATTATCTAAGTTTTCATTATTAAAAACTGGTTAAACTTTTACAAACTTCACTTTGCTGACACCAACCTAAAGCAATTAATGTATGAAAATAGAATCATATATATTACAGAAATGGTACATTGTAACTGGAAAAAGTCATGATTTATTCATTGGTAGATACACTGGTACTTTTGTTTTATGGTTCTGAAGTATAAACACATGAACCAAATTATAGAAAGGGATTTTGTCTATGAATTCCACTATTAGTGGCAAATGTTAAATATATCTTCTCATGGAAATACTGTTATTGGAAAAAATAAAATGATGAAAAAGTAATTTTGTAAATTTTGAATTGTGACTTCTGTATTAGCTCTGATATCTTGAGTACACATAGTTAGTTATGTTTCTAACCTAGTTCTGTCTGTAGTAGCTGTGTGATCTAAGGCAACTTATTTAAGTCTCTCTGTGCTTTAGTTACCTCATGTGCAAAATAAAGCAAAAATATTTCCCTCAAAGTTGTTATAAAGATTAAATGATTTAATACATGTATTTTGTTTAGGGATTCAAATACATGCAATGTTGGGTATTCTAAGTTATGCTGTATTAGTAAAGTTATTAAAGTAAAAATAGATATGTTATTTCAAATTCTAAAAATAATATATTTTCATTACAAATTTTTGGAAAGTACAGAGAGATATAAAAAACAAAGGAAAAATCACTTATCACTCCCCACAGAGATAATCACTATGATATTTAGTTATAAATTATCCCATCTTTAGCAATTCTACTTTTTTCAGTTGGTATTTGCCTTGCATACCTTTCTTTATCAGTTTATTTTCAACCTTTCAGTGCCACTCAATAGTGTCTCTCTAATAAACAACATATAGCTAGTTTTTAATTTGGATTCAATTTGAGTCTGACTGTTTAAAAAGATGATCTAAATCATTTGCATTTATTATAGTAATTGATACTTAAAATTTTTTTATATTTCCTATTTTCCATATTTTTTCTTGTCTTCTTTCCTGCCTTTAGTTGAATTAATTTTGTTTTAAAATTCTTTACTGAATATTTTTTCTCTCTTTTTTAAAAAATATATTTTTATTGATTTCAGAGAGGAAGTAGAGGGAGAGAGAGAGATAGAAACATCAATGATGAGAAGAATCATTGATTGGCTGCCTCCTGCACGCCCCCTACTGGAAATCAAGCCCAAAATCTGGGCATGTGCCTTTGACCAGAATTGAACTAGGGACCCTTCAGTTTGCAGGCTGATGTTCTATCCACTGAGCCAAACTGGCTAGGGCTTCTCCCCTCTACTAAATTTAAAGGTTTTCTTTCTATTTCAGTTCTCTCAATATTTACCCTAAAGTATTTGACATGCATACTTGACTTTAGATTTTCTTAATATAGTATAAGGTTGATGATAATCCTATCCTTTTCTTAAATACAACAATAATCCTGTAACCTGATAATGTTATTGTTGTCAAGGATTCCATTATGATTTGAAACCTTCCAAAACTAGCTATTATTGACATAGATTTACCAACTCTGTTATGAATTTCTTTGCTTGCCATTATTTCTTGTATCCCATTCCTTCCTGTGGGTTTGATTCTTTTTCCTTCTGGTTGAACACATCCTTTAGTAGTTCTTTCAGAGGAGTTTGTGCTTAGCAAGCTCTTAGTGTTTATATCTTTGATAGTCTCCTTTTATTTGAAGTCAGGTGATTGTTAGTTGGATATGGAATTCTAGGTTATGTGTGTTTTTTACTTAGTATTTTGAAGTTAGTATTGTCTTTGTGCATTTATTGTTACTGATGGTATAACTCCTATTGGTCTGAAAGTAGTTTATTTTTTCTATTTCGTAGCTTTCACAATTCTCTCCCCCTCTCTCTCTCTCTCTCTCTGTCTCTCTCCCTCCCTCCCTCCCTTCTTCCTTTCTTCCTTTCCTCCTTTCCTCCTTCCCTCCCTCCAACCCTCTATCTGTTCTGTAGTTTCACTGTAGTGTTTTAGTTGTGAATTTGTCTTTATTTAGTTTGGGAATTGATGAACTTTTTTCAGTCAGAGGATTTATATCCTTCTTCACTTCTGGAGGCATTTTTTCCCTATGATTCCTTTCTTTGTTTTCTGTAGTCTCTTTTTCTCAGATGACTATTAAATGCTGGAACTTTTCATTTCTCTTCTCTCTGTCTAAATTTCTCTTTTGTACTTTCAACTTCCTGTAATATATTCTAGGTGATTTTCTTAGATTTACTTCCAGATTACTAAATTTCTCTTCCTTTTTGTCTTGTGAACTCTTTTAGCATATCATTCTTTTGTTTTCCAGTGATAGTCTTTTGATTCCAGAATTTTTTTCAAATTTTCTACTCTTCATAATATGCTATTCCTGCCATGTAGATTCCATTATCTTTTTACCTGGTTGATGATTATAATCATTTATCTTAAAGTTCTTTTTTAAAGTGCTTTAATATCTAAAATTATTTGATTATGAACTTTTGTTGTATTTATAAACGTTCATAGCATCAGATCTCTTTGCATTCTTTGCAACCTTTTAATTTGGGTTAATCAGTAACCATTATATATTTATAGGTTACATGCTGGCTTGTGGAAGCATCCTTATGGGGAAGTTTTGTGCTTCATTCTGTCATGGATGTATGGAGGCCCTAGGTTTGCCACTTTTTATATTAATTTCTGAGTTTGGAATTTCCTTATGGCTCAAAGAATTTTACATTGTTCTTGCTTGCCGTACAGGGTAGAGAGTTCTAAATTGTCATGGTTGACTCTGCTTCCTGCCCATACCTTGAATCAAACCTTGTCTTAGACAATTGGGAACTTTTCTAGTTCAGGTTTGCCCTGGTCTTGTTTTGTGGAGAAAGCTCAGGATTTACAATCATGACTTCTGTGCATTGCCAAACCTACATTCCATTTCTTCCTGAGAGGCACAATGGCTTATTTTTCTGAACCCTAGAAATGTATTTTTTTTCTTTAAGTCCAGTTGTGTTCTTTAATATTTTTCTTAAAATTTTATCTAGAATTTCTAGAAGTTTTTAAAGTAGGAGGAGGGACTTCATACCTCAGACTGATCTACTTTCTTAGCTAGAATGGCCTCCCATTTTTTGAAAAAGTTTTTAAAATTTTATTTTTCAATTAAAGTTTACATTTAATATTATTTTCTATTAGTTTTAGATGTATAGCATAGTGGTTAGGTGATCATATACTTTACAAAGTGGTCCCCCTGGTATTTAAAGTGTCCACCTGGTAACTTACATAGTTATTGCAATATTATTGTCTGTATTTCCTATGCTTTACATCTCTGTGACTATTTTGTGACTACCGGTTTGTAGTTCTTAATCCCTTTACCTTTTTCACCCAGTCTCCCAACCCCTTCCCCTCTGGCAAATCGTCCATCTGTTTTTATTTTGTTTGTTCATTTATTTTGCTCTTTAGATCCCACATATAAGTGTAATCGTATGGTATTTGTCTTTCTCTATCTGACTTATTTCACTTAGCATAATACCCTCTAGATCAGTGGTTCTCAACCTTCCTAAGGCCCCTACCCTTTAATACAGTTCCTCATGTGGTGACCCCAACCATAAAATTATTTTTGTTGCTACTTCATAACTGTAATTTTGCTACTGTTATGAATTGTAATGTAAATATCTGATATGCAGGATGTATTTTCATTGTTACAAATTGAACATAATTAAAGCATAGTGATTAATCACAAAAACAATATGTAATTATATATGTGCTTTCCGATGGTCTTAGGCGACCCCTGTGAAAGGGTAGTTCAACCCCCAAAGGGATCGCGACCCACAGGTTGAGAACTGCTGCTCTGGATCCATTCATGCTGAATAAATAGTAAGACTTCATTCTTTTTTATGGCTGAGTAATATTCCATTATATATATGTACCACAGTTTTTTTATCCACTCATCTGTTCATAGGCGCTTGGTTACTTCCATATCTTGGCCATTGTAAGTGATGCTGCAATGAACATAGGATGCATATATTCTTTCAAATTAGTGGTTTAGCTTTCTTTGGATATATACCCAAAAGTGGAATCACTGGGTCATAAGGTAGCTTCATTTGTAATTTTTGAGGACCCTCTAAACCAGCGGTTCTCAACCTGTGGGTCGCGACCATAGGAAAACACATATAGCATATCAGATATTTACACTACAATTCATAACAGTAGCAAAATTACAGTTATGAAGTAGCAACGAAAATAATTTTATGGTTGGGGGGTTACCACAACATGAGGAACTGTATTAAAGGGTTGTGGCATTAGGAAGGTTGAGAACCACTGCAACTGTTTTCCACAGTGCCTACACTAATCTCCATTCCCACCAACAGAGCACAAGGGTTCCCTTTCCTCCACATCCTCACCAACACTTATTGTTTATTGATTTATTGGTGATAACCATTCTGATAGGTGTGAGGTGATATCTTGTGGTTTTAAATTGCATTTCTCTGATGATTAATGACATTGAGCATCTTTCCATGTACCTATTAATGGCCTCCCATTTTTTATTTTGTTATTTTCTTTTTATAAAATTTGGATTGTGCTAGGTATATCATTTTATTAACTGCTTTTTTATCTCTAAGAATTTATCATGAATCTTATACCATTACTAGAGGCCTCGTGCACAAAATTCATGCACTGGGGGGCAGGGGGGAGGGTCCCTCAGCCCAGCCTGTGCCTAAGCTGTCAGTTGACATTCTTAGCGCTGCCGCGGAGGAGAGAGGCTCCCACCACTGCCACTGCACTCACCAGCTGTGAGCCCAGCTTTTGGCTAAGTAGCGCTCCCCCTGTGGGAGTGTACTGACCACCAGGGGGCAGCTCCTGCATTGAGCGTCTGCTCCCTGGTGGTCAGTGCGCATCATAGCGACTGGTCGTTCCGCCGTTCAGTTGATTTGCATATTAGCCTTTTATTATATAGGATTGAGCTTCTAAAGCTTGATTCGTTAGTAATTATTTTCACAGAATGTATATATTATTTATCTAGGCAATCCCTAATTTTGCGTATTAAGTTGTTTCTGATGTTTTCAAATGATAAATGATGCTTCTGTGAACATCTTTATATCTTTGTGATTAACTCTGACAGGGCTGCCTTCTTAGAGGTGGAAGAATTAATGCATAACAGGATAGAGTCTTAATTTGAATAATCATTTAAACATTAGTAATGGGAAGTATAATTGATCTATTACAAAAATTGTAAACATTAGTAAATAGCAGGATGAAATGGTAAGAAGAGGATAAAAGTACAATGGATTAGAACTTTATACCATCATAAACTTCAAATTTCTGTTCACTTAGTTCATTCATAACGGACATTTAGAGTATTATAGCTAATGGGGAGGGTTACGAGATGAATAAGACATGGCTTCTGTTCTTTAGGATAAATGTAGGTGAATTCTCAATGAAGATAAATAGAAGTACAAGAAACTCTAATAAAAAAGGTGGCCATAAATAATATACTTAAAGGTACAGATTCCTCTGAGATCTCAGAAGCAGAATCTACTCAATCCATTTGGAGAAGGGGCCATATCTACCTAATAATTTATGAAATTTCAACTTTCCAAATGTGATGAGATGGCTTGCATTCATTGTCTCCTTTGCACCTTCACTGTGTTTTGACCACAGCTTATTATACACTTTCAAATCTTTTTTCAAGCATTGAAACTTTTTATTTCCACCTCCCCTGCTAAAAAAAGTTGTAATGTATTATATTAAATTGATTTCATAAACTCAAATTTATAACTGGAATTTATGGGTGATAGTTGCAATTTGTGGTCACCTTGAACAAGTGACTAATTTGTTTGAGATTCCTATATTGAGAGTATTCTGACTCACACCGCAAAGTAGTTGCAAATTTAAGGATTTTGTTTGTTTGCTCAAGCAGCTTGCTTTTCAAACCCTAGGTTCTTAAATAAGGATGTTAAGAAATACTTTATTCCAAGTTCACAGAAGAACGAGTTAACCTGGTTGCACAATTAATGTATTGAAAGTTTCATATATGTTAATATTTGCATTCAATATTCTTTTTTAAAAAAATTCTCATTGGAGGATATGTTTTTATTGATTTTTAGAGAGAGAAAGAGAAACATTGTGTGGGAGAAAAAAAAAAGACATCGATCAGTTGCCTCCCGTATGTGCCTGGACCAGGGACTGAACCCACAACCGAGGTGTGTGCCCTAACTTGGAATCAAATTTGCCACCTTTTTGGCGTACAGACCACGATCCAACCAATTGAGTCACCTGCCCAGAGCAGTATGCAATATTCTTATACACATGTTTTAAACTACCCATTTTAGAAATAAATGAAGAATTAAAATGATATAGTGTTTGTGACCCCTAAAGTACTCCATCACAACTTGAATTTGAAGATCACTGCTTTTAAAAATTGTTTTACAATTCTCGCATCATGTAACAAATATTTGATGAACTTTCAGTTATCTAGAGCTTCTTGAAGTCAGAGCTTGTGTCTTATTTATGTCTGCATTCCTCATGTTAGGCACCCAGTTCTACTTTTACATGGTCACTCCTCCTTAGACCACTGAGAGCTTCCCACGGCAGTATTCCTCACACATATAACACATGGCAGGTCTACAGAATGAATTGTATAGCACTGTAACAGACATTTCTCTGCCTATTCTGATCTGTTCAGTTAATAAAAGACCAAATCAGGGATTGCTCTTATTGACACTTCTCTTATAGTATATGTGTGTATATGTAATTATGACAACTTTTGTTCTCTTCATGTTGAAGATTAATAGACGCTCATTGTAGAAATATAGACAGTGTAGAAAATTTACAAAGAAAACAATCATTGTGAAGCATCTGTATTTCTTTCCAGTCTTTCATCTCTCTATATATTTATTATATAAATGATGTCTAAATCCTACTTTTTTCTCCACTAACATATTGTAGGTATTTCTCCACTCCATTAAAAAGTTCTCATAATCTTAGTTTTAATTGCATTGTGAGCTATTCCATCTATGACAGTTGTACCATGGTTAATTTAACCCATTATTTATTGTTAGACATATAGTTTCTAATATGTTTTTATAAATTATGCATTACATAATTCTATGGTATTCTTGCATATATTCTTGCAAAGATTTATTTGTTTGGAATAAATTTTTCAAAAAAAATACTGGGTCAAAGGCACAAATGTTTTCAAAGCTATTGTTACATTTTTGCTTTAGATAAGTTTGTAAAATACCTATGATATTGGAAAAGTCATATCTATTTGATTGCAGTTGGATAATTGCTGATGCCTCAATAAATGAACTCTTCTATTAAGGATTTTAAAATTTAGACAACAGTAAAAGCAGCATCTAAGTTAGATTTATCAAATTGAGCAGATAGCAGAACTAGGCCACCTTTTTATTTAAGAGAATTGGCTTTTAGACACTTTATCTTGAGTCTCAGCTTCTTGGGGATTCCACCCTCCAGAGCCTTCTGCAGCCCTGGTTCTTAGTGGATTTACATTTCCTGAATGTCATTTGCATCTGACCTTTCCCTAAGGAGAACCTAGTAAGGCTTGTACTCCACTTAAGAACCAGCACCCGTTTGCTTTCTCTCAGACTGACCTTGGTTTCTGGACTGAGGAATACAGTCCTGATTTCTTCTCTTGATTTTGCATTAACAAAGCTTTTTTACACTCACATATGCAGAAAGACTTGATATAGTGGGAACATCATTTTGTTTCAGGAAAGGAATGATATGTATAAGGGGTAATGTTGAAACTAAATTCTTACATATTTAAAAAATTTAAACTATTTACCCAGAGGCAGAAATGATGTGGGGCTTAGAAAAAAAATCACAGATAATTTTAAATTCATACAGTATTATTTGATTTAAAGTAATATCTTTCTTCATCTAGATCATATCAATCTAATTCTGAGACTCACATCCAAGGGCTTTGAGTGGAATTTATTTTTAATGTAAAGAAATGGCACTTAAAACAACAAATCAGCTTTTCACAGTGGCAAACTTGCAGCTGTTAACTAATCCCATAACGAGTGGTATTTACCCACACATTTTCCAAATTAAATATGGCTATATGCAGGCTTAAGATCCTGTAATACAGATACTTTACCTGCTAAGGAAATAAAAATTAAAACCCAAATCACCCCAAGGGTTATGAGCACTAAGGGAGAGGTGAAAATAAAAAAGTCAGAGAGAAGGGAATGTGTCTGAATGCCCACTCAGGGCAGAGAGGGGAGAAGATTGCAGGGAGAATAATTCAAGTACTTCTGAGAGCATGGTTAGATCTGGTCAGCTATCTAGGAGTCATGCTGGCACTATTAGAACTTGGGTATTAAGAACTGCCGTTTTGGTGAGCACTGATGATTGCTTTTTTTTGCTAGGAGTTATTAGAAATTTTTTCCCCTTGGAATTGCTTACTTCTGTTTTTCCTTCTCTTTAAAATTCTTTTTTCAGATAGTGAAATGACATTTTCATATCTTTAGTTTAATTTGGATTCAGTTCAATACAGTTTTTGAAAACAAGAAATTAATCCTGCACGGGGCTCAAACTTGGTTTGCTAGAGTGGTTTGCCGATTATCGCATCTCTCCCTATCCTGCACATTTTTTGAGAATCCCATTAAATTTTATTCAGGAGTCCCTTACCAGTCAAATGTATTGTTTCCATGGATACAATTAATGGGGAAAGCAATTTTATAAGACTGATGTAAAAAATGAGCACTTCATCAGCCCCCCTGCTGGTTGCATTTAGAGACTGGAGGTAGGAAGTCTGCTCTTGCCGGGTTGGCAGAAGCTCTGTGGTGTAAAGGGGGCAAAACAATGAAAGCACAAGTCAGAATTGTCTTTTTAAGTGTAAGGAATTACCCCTGAAGACTTTACTAAGAATTGGAAAATACCACTAAATTGTGATACCTTTCACACTCTTCCCATGTACAGAATCCACTCAAAGACAACCTTAAAACACAAAAAGCAACCCATTCCTTAAAAATAGACTTCCCTTCTCATTTAATTGCTGCTGTGGGTTTTAGGGTATTTGGTACAAGACAGACCCAGGAAAGAATGAAAGCCTTAAGGATATGAAGGATGCATTAATTTTCATCACAATATTTTTTATGTAGTTACGACACGATCATCAAAATTTCTCTTGATTAGCATTTTTATTTATTTATTTATTTTCTGAAACACATACAACAAGGTGAAATCGATAGCACCTCATCTCATTTTCAAAATACTGAAGTGAAAATAAAGGAACCACAATGCAATTTCCTAAGCATTGAAGAATGCTTTCACTCAACTGCATCCAGTCCAAGCCCAGGCAGAAATCTAGAAAAATTTCTTCAAGAATTCAGAGTCCTACTGTACAACAGTCACATGACACTTGAATGATTATTAAAAATATTTTTTGTGCCTGCTCTAATTTGGGGAGAAATTAGACTTCAACAATCTGTGTTCAGTTTAACATTACCATGAGGTTTGTGACAATAATGTTGCCCTTTTCCTATTTTTGTGTGACTGGAAATAGTGTAAACATGTATATTTTAGGGGGAATAAATGTAGTTTAATTGCTTACAAGCAAACCCACTCAAGAAACTATTTGTTTATAATTTCAGTATCCCTGCTTTTTTTTTTTGAGATTGCATGAGAGGGGGCCGTTAGAAAGACGTTTCCCCCTGCAGAGGGCACTCTGTCTCTACAAAATACACCATCCTGGCCAGCATTTGAGTATAGAGAACAAGTATGTATAATTATTTTTTAAGCTCTGAATGTAAATAATTCTTTTTCTTTTGAATGGCACTAAGGGAAAAATTTTCTATATTAGAAAATTATGGATTGTATACAATCTATAAATGCATTCTCCTCTTGCCCTTTTAGTATTGTCTTGCTGACCAGCTTTTTTTTTTTTTTTTTTTTTTTTTTTAAAGATTTAAGGCATTTTTGAATAAGCACTGAGCAGGAGAGATAACAAATAAGGCCCAAATGGAGAGGGAAAATGGTAATCAGGAGAATAAGAGAAATATCAGGCTGGGTTGTAGATTAAAAATGTATTTATATTAAGAATTTGAGGGCCTACAAATTGCACCACAAATGCAGAGAAAGTAAAATATACCACCTGATTTTATTTTAATACAGAAATTAATTTCAGTTTAAAGAGGTTTCTATCTGCAGCTGGAGATATTTAATCTGAAAAGTGTGAGGAAATAGGTGTTTCTTTTTGTAATATTTCTTTCCTCTTTGATGCATGTCTCTGTCTGAGAGAGGAATGGATTAAATAGAGGCAGCTATACCAGAGGAAAATCTGAACCTTTCAAGAAGAGGCACTGCAATGCGTGTAACTGATGCACAGATAAATACAAGACAACAGAATTCCCCAACAGTTTAATCGCAGGTTTCCTGGACTTGAAAGGGGAGGTTCCACTTTCTGCTGACCAGGAGAAAAGTGCTTAGAGATGTTGTGAAGGCTTAGTTAAGGGTGTGTGAAAAAATGATCAAGCGACAAATGATCATTTCAATAGATCAGCTTCAATGGGCAAAAAATAAGCCACCTTCCTAGAGTAGAAATTCATAAATCCTGAACAAAAATTATATGGCTTTTGTTTATTAAAAAAAAAAAACACAGAAAAAAGATGTGTAAAACACTCCTTAAAAACACAATTTCTAGTATAGGGGAAAATGCTCAGAAACTTACGTCTTGGGAATATTAGAGGAATCTGCAGCTTACACCGTTTTTCACATCGTGAATGCAAGTTTGGAAATACCTTTGAGAATTTCTCTTTCACTGCTTGCCTGCCTATTTACACGCCAGCATTTTCTCAGTTCCTTTTCTAACGCAGTTTGAAATATGTGATTTGTGTCGAGATGCTTTTGTGAAGTGCAATTTATTTATGCGCTTCTCACCACATGTTTTTATTAATGTGCAATTACTATATAGCAAGATAACGCCAGCACAAAATTTATTGTCTCTAAATGAAGAGGAGGGACTGTAAGTGGTTTAATTTTTGAAACTTATATTTTTGGAGCTGGCTCTCAAATCATGCTGCTTTGTAGTCTGCAATTTATGATGGCTGCGGTCGAGCCAGGTGGAGCAAAAGCCGCAAAATGGCAGGACAATTACTGTAAGGGAAGATCATGGAGGAGCCTTGTCAGTTTCCAACGTGAAATTCAATCAGGTTACATAGAGTGATGTGATCTATCTTGTTACCCTATTCTGAACTATTTTGAAAATGTAAATTATAAACCTCTCAAAATTTAAAACAGACCCAGTACTGCATAGGTTATTGTCCGGATGTTTATTTTGCTGCCATGAATTTTTATATTAAGTTTATTTTAATCAAGTGGCCCATTCTATATCATATTGATATTGTACAAGCACTCATGGTTGTTAATTCCAACCATTTAGAAAGAGTTTTATTTTAGCAAGCTTATCATGATAAAATATTCTAGTCTCTATTATATAGATATTTTTCTATCCTATCATAGTTGCCGAGCCAACAACATATAATTATTCTTTTCTAGAACTATAGAACCAAGTATAATGTTTACATACATCAAAGGAGCTCATCTTAGAGGCGTATTTTGTCCTGTGCTATTATAAACAGTTGAACATAGCTTATGCCCTTAACCTGAACAAATCTTAAAAGTTATTTGTGTTGTGTTCTTTTGTTTTAAATGAATACTACTTAAAACTCTTTGAATATTAAAAATTAAGTATGATAACAAAATGTACAAACTACTCTTAAGGCTTCCAGATATTTAGAGGATGATAATATTGGATAGATTGGCTATTTTTTCACCAAAAATTTAAGATTTTCAACCTGTGAAATTTGTGTGCATTATGTGCCACCAGTACTGATACAACTTAAGAGAATGATGCTCTCTTTCTCTCTTCACACACACACACATACACACACACACACGCACACACGCACGCACGCGTGCACACACACACATACATACTACATAACAATGTTTTCTACAAAAAAATATGTACTTTCTTCCATGGCTAATGAAGTACACCTAATCAATTATTTGTAAATTAGTGAGCTTTCCAAAATATGTTAACTTTTATGGTCTGTCAAGTGCATCATGAACACTACAAAATTCACACAGTTGGATTTGCCTTGTTCCTCCTAACACCTCAGGAACAAAGCTTACAGAGAAAAGGGTGGGTGGCTTTTACATCGCTTGAAAATTTGAAATAGTATTCCAACTTGTATATGTATCTATAATTAAGTGATCTTAACATTAAGTTTTAAAGGACTATCTTAGAATTTTTAAGTATACATACATTGAATCATGAAAAATTGTACTAAATATTTTTTCTGTCATTTCAAGCAAACTCAATTTAACCGACTTGCACATGTGATTTGAAAAGCAGAAGCATTCAGTGCTGTGGTTACTCCTCTGTCTAGAGTCTGCATTGTAGTGTGTTTTCTTGCCACCATCCACAGCCGAGTGCAAAAAAACCCCAGAAAACAAAAACACACCACAGTGTGAATCCAGATTTTTCAGCCATTCTGTATCTTTGTTGCTGTTAAACTCTTAATTCTGCTCGAGTTTATAATATTTGTGTTTGCTCTTGTTACACCAAAAGAAATTCCTTGGAATGCATATTCACTTTCTCCCCATTCTTTCATTTGCAGATGAAAGGCAAATGCAGATTTAAAAAATAAATAAATAAAGACGATGTGGTTAGGACCATTCATCACACTCCCTGTCTGCTGGGTCTTTGTTTCTGTTTCATGCTGCGTGCATTACATTACATTTCTGAACCTGTTGTGAGTTTTTTCCCCAGCATTTTTCTTTTGTAGTTTATTAAAATAAAAATATTTTCAGTCAGCAGAAATCCCATTGGTTCTTCTGGAAATCTTGCCCCACAGGCCTTTGGAGGACAAGAACAGATTGTCTGGGGCCTAATTCTGAGCATTGTTTTTTATGAGGAAATCAAAAGTATAATTGTTAAAACCCAGTGTGTCCTTTTATGTCTGAGAAGGAGAATTAAATTGCTGGTGGCAAAGCAACAGGGGATAGAGAGAGAATGGATGTAAGGCAGACTCTCTGAATTTGGGGTTTGTTGTTGAAAGTAAAGGGAGAATACACTTCTGAGTGTACCCAAGCAAGTGTACATTTGGCACATAGATCATGGGACCTACCGAGTATAATGCAGCGGGAATTGAACAGGCATAAATGTAATAAAATGGTCTCTTTGAACATTCAATTTGCTCATGTCAAATTCTTTCTGAAAAGTCCCAATTTGGAAATGGTGGAGAAGACATTTTGGTTCAAACTTAGACCATGAACTATCAAATACCTACCAACTTTGGTCCTTTCTGGAATAAAAATCTTAATATTCTTGAGGGCTTTTTTTAGGCATGTGCTTTTTCAGCATTATTCATAATAGCACTACTTTAGCTCTTTGACCTGTACTTTCATTTTTAATTCAGAGGAGAAACAGGTTGAAATTTCTATTTCATTTGAGCTAATTTCATTTTCTGGATCTGATCACTAAATGATATGTCTTGATTTGGGACTCATGGCCTAACTGTTCTAGATTCCTGAATTTTGTGAAGTTCTAAAAACCTTAAAAATATTCATCGGACTAGTCACACAATTTTGAATATTTTCAAATGGCATATAGCATGTCTGCATATTTTAGGGTACACATGAAGGACAAAAAATTCATTGAAAGCACGTTGTGTTCTAAGTTTAATTGGGATGTGACAATATAGATTTTTTAAAAAGAGTGCCGTGAATCCTGGCAAAACCTCAGTGGTGTGCTGTGGTGGACAAATGGTTAAAATATACACTCATTGGAGTATGAAGGCAGTTCTTCTTGGCTGTCAGATAGTTTGACCAGTGTCAGGCTATCCTGACGCATGCAGCATACCTTCATTGCATCATAAATAAAACAGACAAATTACATTTTTTTTCTCCCTAGGATGGAATAAACACCATGAGAGGGGAGGGTAAAGGATTAAGGGGGGGAGTTGTTTGGAGGGTCTGTGTTGGGGGGAGCTGAAGAATTAGAAGGGAAAGGAAAAAAGAGAGATCCTTTCAGCCCCTCTATGAATCTCAGAATGGCAGCTGAGAACAATGAGAAAACCAGGCAATTACCTAGAATCCTGTTCCCTTATCCAGACATAGAAAATATATTCTTGCACCAGCCTTCCTTCCATCCCCCACTCCCCACCGCCTCCTCCCCTTCCCCGTCTATCTAATTCAGTTCTTTAGTGGAAGGCCCAGCAGATGTAACAAAGGGAGAAGGTTTTCTGATGATGGGCCACTCAGGACTCGAGGGCCCAGCCTTCTGGGTCTGCAGTGGGAAACATTTTTTTTATATTCTGTGCCCTTACCGACTTTGGTAACCTCTGAAGCTGCAGCAGTGAAAAATGAGCAGAAAGGTATTTTACAGCTTGAACTCTTTTCCTGATTCCCTGAAAATCAAGTGGCCAGGATGCTAAATCACCTGGCCCAAATGCACCAAAGCCGACTATGTCCCTTTGGCCTTTGCAAATTCGGCCTTAAGGTGTGCTAGGAATTCTGGGCTCTGACACAGTTCTACCCAGAACCTTCCTGAATTCCGTGGAAGAGTGCTGCTTTATTTCTTATTTAATCATTGCAGTCCTGCAAGAGGTTGTCTCCCCTCCCCAGCTTTTTCACTTTAATTAGGCACTGATGAATGTACTAGTAGATGCCCATAATATTGGTGATTTGACAGTTTCTGCCAGAGTGACTGGGAAGCCTGCCCTTTCCTCACTCCTGTGCTTCCTGGCCACCTGGCCAAAGCACTGAGGACAGGTATGGAGGGGTGACCTGTAAATGACTGCTCTATCTGAGGCCTGCAGTTGGAATATGAGGGTCCCATTGTATGCTGAACAGGAACTTTAGGTTAACCAGCAAGTTGAAGAGTGAGATTTAGGTGAGAATGTGTGTCTGAACCACTGTCCTTTATAATCCAACATGGCAAGAGTAGACCTATATATTATTTCCTGCATCCTCCATTCACCTTTTCCCACAATCATTAAGACTTACTTTGCATTGTTTGGAATGGTGATGGTTTATAATGCACTGTCCACACATCTTGTCATGACCAGTAGTTCATAAAACGAGACAGCTGCTTGGGGTTAGGGTGTGGTTGGCAGCTGCTAACAAAAATTCCTCTCTGCACTCTTCACAGTAGCTGTGCAATTCACTATAAAAAGTGGAATACCCAGGCTTTCCCATGACAACGCTTACAAGTGCCTGAAAGAGACTGAAGTATCTTCTTGGATAAACAATTAGCAAAATCTCAGAGGCCAGGAGATTGCCAAGACCACCTCCTTACTTAGCCAAAGAACACTTGTTGGTATTCACTGGCTTATTTAACCTTTTCCTTTAAGTAAAATAGATTTACTGGAAATGCCTTTGTTTCCAGTGGAGTGGTAGTATTTGATTTCAAAGTGGATGCAAAGTGCTTTGGCACCTCTTGTGCCTTAAAGTGTGACTTACATCTTATATTATGTAGTTTTCACTGTATTTATTTTTACAACTTGGTTGTGATTTTGGAAGGGCTGGAACCCTGCATTATCCCATAGGATCTCAGTGTTTGCAGTTGGAGTCTGGAGGTTCAGAATCCAGTTTTGCCTCTTGGCTGGTGCGATGTCAGGGAAATTGATGACTCCTACTTAGATTGAGACTCAACTTCCTTAGGGGACCGAAATTCACCAGCAGTCTGGTGAGGTTTAATAAAATAAAAGCATATCATATCACTTGGTAAACTACCAAATGCCTAGAAATGTTAGTTATGTTCACTCCAGTACATACTCATAAATATTTGTTGATTGAGGCTCCAGTTAGATAAGCCTCAACTAAGCAGCTACTTTCTCAAGAGTGTTGTATTGTTCAGGACAAACCCCTAAAAATAAAGGTACTTCTGGGGAAATACTAGAAAATATGTTGGAAGATGTCATTGTTCAACTTGAAAAAAATATGTCACCAGAAACAGCTCTATATTGCCAGATACAGCTTTTTCTTTTTCTTCTTAGTAGTCACAGCTGAATTTAACGTAAGTTCCAAAACTGTGCTGAGACAAACCATAAAATAATCCAATTAATGAGTCCCTAGTGCAATTTGTAAGCTTATAGCAAATTCATCATTTTTAAAAAGCCTCTCAATATTCTTTACTATTGTTTTTTTCTGATATTTATACCAACTTAATTTGACCCAGTTGAATGCTTCTTTAGTGTCATCTTTCCAAGTTCTATCTACTACTGTCTATTACAGATAATCCTTTATTAGGTGAGATTATCTAATTTCTCTAAACTTTGCATTTAAAAAAATAGTTTATTTTATAAACTTTGCATTAAAAATAGTTTATTGATTTTTAGAGAAAGAGGAAGGGATAGGGAGGGAGAGACAGCAATGCAAGAACATAACATCGACCCGCTGCCTCCTGCATGTCCCCTACAGGGATTGAGCCCGCAACCCGACCCGAGCATGTGCCCTGATTAGCAACAGAACCTGCAACCTTTCAGTGCACAGGGCAATGCCTAACCAACTGAGTCCCACTGCTGAGGCTAGGGCTAAACTTTGTATTATAATAAAACTTTACTATAGTTGAGGTTTTTAATTGTCAAGATAATTGTTTTAAACCTTACTGATTTTTTTAATTCCATGATCAAATTTTCTGGCCATATTATAATCACCCCATATTGTTGACAGCGGGGGCAGCTGTGCATGTTGTATAATGCATCATATTTGATGGAACCCATGAAGCAGATCAGAATGGCTTTTACCTTCAGATCTCATGTACGAATAAAAATGTATAAAATCTTGAGAAATTCCACAAGTTCAACAGAATGAGGCAGAATAACCTTTCTCAGTATTCAAATGGCTCACCCCAATTTGTTTTGCTAGGGATTGAAGATGTCCTGGAAGGACTCCAGCCTCCCGAAGACAGTTCAAGTCCTTAATTACTAGTATGTGAACTTAGGTGACTACAAAACACTTGAGTGAATACTTAAAAATATTGTCTAGCCCAGCTGGTATGTTTCAGTTGATGAGCACCAACCCATGAACTAAGAGATCCCTGGTTTGATACCTGGTCAGGGCAGGGCACATACCCTGGGGCTGTGGGATGAGATCCCCAGTAGGAAGTGTGCAGGAGGCAGCCAATAGATGTCTCTCTCATTGATGTTTTTATCTTTCTGTCTCTCTCTAAAATAAATAAAAACATACTTAAAAAATCCAAGAGCAGTTGTATGCCTTTAAAAAATATTATCTAAAGTGTTTACCTGTTAAATGGAGTCATAGCATTATTATTTTTTAAAAAGGTATCTGACAAATCAAAGTTTTAGTTGAAAGTATGACTTTAACTTTGGGAGAAGTGCAGAAGTAGAAGGAAAGGGTTAAAGATTATGGGTTATGTAAATATACATTACTCTTTTTTAAGATGCTCCTTGAATGTTGAGATTTGTTTTTTAAATGTTGGAGGATGAGAAGTAATTCTAGAGGGACATCAAAGGACAGAGGATGCTCTATCATATTAAGATCACAGTTTGGTGAATCTGTGCAGGGCTTTTCCTTAATCTAATGTAAAGGTTTGTAAGAACCTGTCATCTCACTGCTGCTCCTTGGCTGCATTTTACATAAGGCCCTTCAGCATCATTGATACCAACCTGGATGGCATTATTATTGCTATTTACAGTTGTGTGCTAGTAATGTTAAACCTGAGTGGGATTAATAAAGAAAATTAAGTGATAAAGATTTGGATGCTATTAACGACCAGTAATACTTCTTGACAGCACAAGAAAAGGAATGGCATGCTATTGGACAGCCTAGATAGACTCTATGGTCTGTAAACACAAAGATTCCTGGTAATTTATGTTGATAAACCTTACTTTCTTCAAGTGGCTTTCCCCTCTACTTTCATAGTCTTTTTCTTTCCTTTGCTTCCTTCTTCCCTTCTTTTCCTCCCGCCCTTCCTCTCTCCCTCTCCCTTTCCATCTCTTTTGTCATTTCTCTGTGCATTCCTCATGATCTCTCATCTTCATTGCTTTGTGGTTATTATTGTCTGGAAATTGACCATTGCCTAGCAATTGTGTGCGTGCCTTCTGCCAATAAACCTGCTGGCTCAGCCTGCTTTCTTCCCCGTTCTCTGTGCCTTCCTTAGCTTGTGCTTTCCTCACTCCCACTGTCTTCCAGCTTCCACCTCCACACTCTTCATCCTCCTGCAGATGCTTGCTGGGGTTCTTTTTGAAATGGATGCTAGCCTTTTGTTCCAGCCCCACTTTGAGCCGCTAGGGTCAGGCAGCTAGCAGCCTCCCTGGGGCAGTGCTATGATGAATTTTGGCATGGCCAGGCTGTTTAACAACTCCATCGCAGAGTGCCAGCTTCCTCAAAGATTGAAAGGGGCTGTGATGAGCTTTTTCCAAAGGCTCCACTCAAGTTTTGAAATGCCAAAGATTCCCGTGGATCTCTAAATTATGTGGTAATTTTTTGAACCACGCCTTCCCAATAAAAATGAATTTTCTTTCCCAAGAAACATAGCTACTCTGTGATCTTATAGTTAAGCACTCAAATTTTCCTGGAATTGGTGTTGTTTGGATTTAGTGATTTTTTTTATTTAAAAATGTTCAAGTCCTGTCAACCTTTTTATTGCTGATTGCCAATTATGTCTCATCTTTGCCATCATTCACATGCTTTCTTCTTTTTAAAGTCATAATTGTTATAAATCACTCCCTCAAATAATTTTTAAAACCCCATCATTTTAGAAACATTTAGCAAGTTGTCCTAATTGAGTGCAGTTTTTTAAGTAGGTAGAAACAATTATCTCAGCCCAAATTACTTATTTAGCTCTGCATGTATGTGAAAAATTGTTTAAATTAGAATACATTTTACTTTCTTTTAG
The DNA here is from genome assembly GCF_964212035.1 of Myotis nattereri. Lineage (NCBI taxonomy): Eukaryota > Metazoa > Chordata > Mammalia > Chiroptera > Vespertilionidae > Myotis > Myotis nattereri. The sequence goes on from NC_138090.1 coordinate 15,200,154, forward strand.
GGTATTGAAAACCTAACTTTCAAAAAATTATTTCATCTTTCAGTATTGACATATTTGGGTTGTAATGTGGCCACTGAAGAGGCAAATAGTGGTCTTTAGTTGGGACTTAACTAGTCAGGCAAGGAAATACTACTACTGGGAACCTTCTGATGTTAGCCATGAATGCGAAGACATTTAAACGGAGTTTATTTGACTGCGTACACAAAATATAAGCATATCACATGGCCTCTTTGCAAATCAGGTGTGCCTTTCAGTGTACTCCATTGTGATGATCCCCCAGCTTTTCTGGAACCAAGAATAGGAAAAAAGTGCTTGTGTGTGTGTGTGTGTGTGTGTGTGTGTGTGTGTTTCTACTGATGTGATGAGTGTTCTCAGGAAGGATAACTTGGGCTGAGTTAGCAGCTCTGTACCTTCCTTCTTATCCTTTCTGGTATTCATTAAGTTAATATACTGTTGCCTGCATGGGGCACCTTCTTTGATGGTGAGCACAGTTAAATGCCTATTTAGACATGTCATGGACTAACCAATACAAGAAAGTGCATGAAGTGTGTGTGTGTGTGTGTGTGTGTGTGTGTGTGTGTAGAGGGGAGAGAGAGAGAGAGAGAGAGAGAGAGAGAGAGAGAGAGAGAGAGAGAGAGAGAGAGAGAAGTGTTGCTATATATTTTTAACTTAAAAATGCTTCTTCTTAACAATCCTTTGCAGCTGGCAGAAGGCTAAGGTTTCTCACACTATGAAAGGAAGTCAGACCATAAATAAGCCAGCCAAGCACACCTGGAACGGATAAAATGCCTTTCTAGACTTTACACTGTACCCAGAATGGATGCCAGCCTGGTGCGTGCATTCAGACGGTACGGAAGAATGTGTAAATGCCACATTAGTATAAAGCTAGGGAAATGTTTCCATTTTTAATCTCCAACTTTTAAAGTAATGGCTTATGGGGGAAAATATGGAAAGACATTTTTCAAAGTTTAATATCTTGCTGTCATGTTTGGGGCAATGGACCCCTTTCAAAAAGTAGCGACAGAATAAGACTGAAAGGTATGGTGCCTTCAGAGGCTGATAGAGACTTACAAACATCCCAGATGTCGCCGCAGTTTTCACACTTATGAATCTAATTCAAAGAGCAAAGAGATGCAATGCATTCCTCATCTGATGTGCATAAAAGACCTAAAGTGATCCAGTAACTGTTCACTCTTTTTACCTTATCCCCTTTCAGGCCATTACACAAGGTTTTTTATCGCTGCACTGGCCAGACATGCACTGATGCAGTTCTTAGGTTGGAAATTGTGGATGCTTCTGTTGAGTCATTTGGCTGTCAGTACTGTCCGTAAATTCTGTTTCATCTGGCTTAGGTCTTTTGCAAATTTTGAGCTAGGTATTCAACCTCCTCAGAAGCTAGGCACTGTTGAAACAAGTCAGAAAAAAATTTATGGCTGTATTACTTTTGCCAGAAAAGCATGCTTTCACAGCCTCCGTGGTCTATACAGTAAACAGAGTTCATGTCTAGATCACAGGATAGAAGAGAAGAGAGAAGTGCATCAGTTGCCAGGCTGTTAGATACTTCCTAGGTTAAAAAAAAAGATGGGCTTGTACAACCCATTTCTTATTCTGCTAACTTTGTCCTCAGATTCTAAAGTCCAGATGGGGTATAAAGCTTTCTTTTTCTTTGGTCTGTATTATCAACTTTTACAGATTGACGCCAATGGCAAGTTGATTGTTTAATACATTTTAAAACATTTATGGGTGTAGCAGCAAAGTAAAAACAAGTATGTCTGGGTGTAGCTGCCCAGTAGTCAAATTCTTCCCTTTTGTCCAAGTTTATCTCCTATCACTGCCTTCTTTTAATGTCAGACACATTGTCCCTGGCCAGTCCACTTGGTTAGCATCCCCTGGTACAGAGGGAAAGAGTGAGAGGGGGAGGGCTTCTGAGCGCCAGCAGAGGATTCCCTTGTAGAATGTATCAGTCTTCTTTACCCAGGTAGCTTCGTCCCCAGACATGGGCTCTGCCTCCCACCATGAGGCCCGAAGGCGATGGGGAGAAATGAATCATTATTTAGCGCCTGTTATTGGCCAGGCATTGGCAGAACCAGATGGCTCTCAGTTTTTCCTGAGTTTTACACTGTGATTGTGTAAAAGGTTTTCCGTGCTGGCTTTCAGCCATTTTCAGGGAATCCACATCTCTTCCTGAACTTTCATGGACTAACACTTCAGATGATTATTTTGCACCAGACACTTTGTTAGATTATCACATTTATATTATACAATTTAATATACTTGAGTGAAGGAAAGTCTTAACATTTACTTTTTAAATACCAACTTAGTAAGTCCTTTAAAAAAAGAAAAGTAGGGAGGAAATAAATGACACAAAGAGCTTATTGTCAGTTTGTTTATTCTGTGAAAAAATTAGTTGCATGTTTTGATTTTTTTATTCATTTTTATTTATTCATCTTTTTCCTTTCAATGACTATGTACTGGGTGCGTCCTTTATGCAAGGCATTGTTCCTGGTGCCATGGGGGAATGGGAGAACTACAAGTCGTGATTCTTTTTTTTTTTTTATTGCTTAAAGTATTACAAAGGGTATTACATATGTGTCCTTCTCCCCCCCCCCCCCCATGATTCATACACCTTAATTTACATCATTTATAGGGACGTGCTTTAATTTTCATACATGTCAACAATTGATGTTTCTGAGTCAAGATTTTTTTTTCTTTTTTGTTAATCCTCACTTGAAGATATTTTTTCCACTGCTTTTTTTCAGAGAGACCGGAAGGGCAGGAAGGTGGGGAAGGGAGGGAATAAAAGAGAGAGGGAGAGAGAGAAAAACATCCATATGAGAGAGATTCATAGACTGGTTGCCTCCACATGTGCCCCGACCCGACCCAGGGGCAAGGAGGGAACCCAAAACTCAGGTACAGGCCCTTGACCAGGGAATGTGGGGTGCTCTAACCATTGAGAATACTGTCCAGGAGAAGATTTTTTTCTTTGATAAAGGAGTCAAGAAACAAATGAAAATATTTGCCTCCCTTTTTTCCCAGAGTAAGGGTAATTTCTGCTGATTTTAACTAAAAAACAAAAAACTCTTTTACCTTGAATTTTTAAGGGTTTTTTTGTTCTATTAATTTAAAAATGAAATTTATGTATTGAATATGCTTAGAGAGATTCTAAAAGAATAGGTGTCTTAGCTATAAAACTGGAAGCCTAACTTGATAATTTACATCAATAGTAATTGAAGCCCAGGGTCTATTTTAATACACGTTTGTTTGTAGATCAAATGCTGACAAGACTTGCCTCTGAAAATGATGGAATTCACTGTTCATAAAATTACTGTCTACCCAAAAGGAGAAGAGCAGTATTTTTACAGTAATGTGCTGCTAATGTTTAAAGTGTTGCTTTTCTGATATTATTGCTTAAAATTTCCAATGGTGTAAATTAGACCCTCTAATCCTTCTCTCAGCAGTAAGCAATAACTGAGGATATTTAATGGGCTTTATCCACATGGGAGAATGTACCACATAATTCAAAAGAAGCAAATCTCTGCATTCATTTTATTTACATTGCATTTTTTAGTTTCAATATTTTGAGGTAAGAAGAAATGGTTAAATAATATTTTCTTAAGTGACCAATAACAGGGATAGAAATTTAATAAATAAATGAATGTGGATAATCTACATTAATATACATTTCTTGTATGTGAGTTCAGTTTATGTTCTCTTTCAGCATCTAGTTTCCACTCTTTATAAGATTTTTGGTTGAATTTGGAAACGTGTCATCTTTCTGGAGTTTATGATTTTTTTTTAATGTTGAAGCAGTTTTAGTGCATAATTTTTTGTTCCGTTTTTTGGTTGAGAATCATATGGAGAAGCCAAACATACTAGTAAAGTATTAGTTGGTTAGGAGTGTCACACAACACATGTGGGTAGTATATGTCATGGTGTTATATATAACTCTTTTTGCCGGGTTTATAACTTTATTGTCAAAATTCACCTGAGACTGACACTCTGTAGGTAACTCTTAATTGAAGAGAGATTTACAAAACCCAGCCTTACAGAAAACACCAGAGAGTGGTTTTAATTTTCCTTAGCACAGTTTTTATATTTGTATTCCTTCTTAGATGGCATTATGATTTTTAACATTAAATTTGATAGACAGTAAAGCTAATTATTACTGAGCATATGAAAAACTATATAAGTGAGCTAGCATCTAAATATTTTGTTTTCACATTCATGGAATATTTGTTAACAAAGTTTCATAAGGATTTTAAAATTGTTACATATCACAGTTCTATCTCTAATAAACTAACTATATATGTTGTTTCTACTCTGTAGTTAAGTATAATTACACTAATTGCATAAACAGATGATAATCAACCTGAAATTACTTTATAAAATAAGAACATTTACACAACAATAATGTCATTAAAAAACATAAGCCTCTCCAGGAATGAGACAAAGCAAACACCACCAGGAAATTCAGTTAGGGATTAAGTGTCTTGCACTGTAGGTATAATAGGGACGCTGTCACCTTTCCATTACCCTAATGCACTCCATTCCTCTTAGATATAGTATGTTTAAATCCTGAGCTGTGAATTTCTAGGCCTTTGTGCCTTTGTCTCACCACCTTAGCATTTTTAATGTAGTTTTTGTTGTGTAAATCTATATAAGTGCCATCACCTGTCAGCGGTGACATTTGATGGCATGAGGCCTACCCAGTCTGCATGTATTAGGGCTTTTTGTGTTTGTGCAGTGGAACCTACTTAAACAAATTCCAGTTGAAGGAGTAAACCTGTAAAAGGAATACATTTTCCCTGTTCTGAAACAATAGCTCAGTGTTGAATGGATGCCCATGAAAAGAATAAATCACATAGAAGTTCTTTTCCTCCAAAAGGGGAGAGGAAGGTAATGATGATTTTGACTATCGAGGAAATAAATCTCTTGATTCATCAGTTTAATGTGGAGACCAATCTAGAACACATGCCAGGAAGCCTTCCTGACATTAGTGCTAAATTTTGGATTGTCCAAAAAGAATTTCAGATAACAAAAGCAACACCAGGAACTTAACATTTTCATAAAAAATGTTGAAGACCCAGACTGGGCAGGGACACTCTTGACATTCCTTGAATAACTCTTTGACATTTAGTAATTCTGTCAGTGCTAGACACCAGTAAACCAAATACCTGGAGAACTATGGTTAGAGGTAAAACTAGCCTCCCTTAAGACATAGTATTTATGTAGCAACTGACCTTTTATGTTGTGTGTGAACAATAGTTTAGGAACTCTAGATCTGTATTAGATATACCTTGGGTAAAATTTACTGTCGACTATGCAATAAATTTGGGCTTTCAAAATGTGTAGATCCTTGAGTCTTCAGCTTCTCATACTTGAGGTATACATGCCACATAACAGTTCAGTGCCCATTATCTCCTTAATTTGTAGCCAGGCAATTGGAGTATAGTTAAAAGCATTTAGGACTTGAGATGCAGACTCAAGTTCAACTTGAGACCTTGAAGATGCCAATTTGTATTCTTGTTTCTCCGTCAATTAAAAAATGTAGTTGATAAAATAATATAATTTCTCAACTGCCAGCACTAATAGAAGGTAGACACACAAAAGTTCAATAAATACTTGCTGAACAAACACATGAATATAAGGAGAAAAAAAGAAAAAATAATATTTGATAGGTTTCACCAAAAGAAAAGATAGAATGTGAGTTATGGTTTGCCTGAAAACTTGAAAATATTACTTATATTTTTAAATAATAGGACTTTATTTTTCTATGATTATAAAGTAATATTTACTATAAAAATTTCGGAAACTACAGATAGGCACAAAAAAAGATATGGAAAGGCTTTGAGGTGTGTGCTGTCTTACTGCTCTCCAGATATCTTCCACTCCTACTAGAATAGGGTAGAAGAATGCTATTTTCCCACATTTTTTTTTTAATCCTTAAGCGAGGATATTTTTCCATTGATTTTTTTTGGAGAGAGTGGTAGAGAGGGAAAGACAGGAAGAAATATCTATGTGAGAGAAACACATTGATTGGTTGCCTCTCCTGCACGAGCTCCGACCAGGGCCCAGGTTGTGGAGAAGCCTGCAGCCGAGGTACATGCCCTTGAAAGGAATTGAACCAGGGACCTTTTGGTCCGCAGGCCGATGCTCTATCTACTGAGCCAAATCGGCTGGGGCTTTCCCCACATCTTACCAGTATTGGGTGTTTTAATTTTTTAAATCTGTTAATTTTATGCACAACATATTATTTTTATGCATCATCTTCAATTTTAGAACTCTTCTTTTGGTTTCTGTTTCCATTTGATTCTCTTAGATATAGTTGGTGTTTTGATAAATATTATCTGAATCCCTTTTCTATGATAGGAGAATTCTGCAATATTTTGAGTCCTAGTGGCAGTCTGCTGTCCACTATAAAAAAGAGAAGTTCCAAATCTTCCTATTATGAGAATATAGGCATGTATAACAGGTTCTACCATAGGATGCCCCCGATTCAGAGGTAACCATGAGGAATACCTCTTCATGTTGGTTTTAGAAAGAGTGAGTTTCTGGCGAGTGGTGGCATCCGTGCTGGTGTATCCAGTGTCTGCTGATGGGAGAGTTTGTAGGAAGGCTGCATCGTCCAGTGCTCAGCAGGGGTATCAGTGATGTCCTCACTAACCTCACTGCTGGGCTTCTAGGCATTACCTCTAGCATTGTAGCTCTGAAGCCATATCTTTAGCTTTCACTACACTTCTGTGGGTTGACAATATTCTTTTAAAAATTTTTATTAAATTTATTTGGGTGGCATTAGTTAATAAAATTATGTAGGTTTCAGGTGTACAATTCTGTAATACATCATCTATATCTTGTGTGTTCACCACCCCAAGTCAAGTCTCCTTCTATCACCCTTTATCCCCCATTTACCCTTAGACAATATTCTTTTAATAAGTATCATTTTTACTAAAATAAGCGAACGAAGTTTTCCATTACTTGTGACACACAATATTAATTAATGAATAAAAGGGTGTGCTAGGACTTGTTCCTTCTAATGTGTTGCTAGACAATTTAAAGAAAAAGAACAACAAACTTGAAGTTCTAAATTCTTGGTTCTAGAGAGGGATTTTCTATTGCAAACCAAAAGAATATCTTCTCTCTTGTAGCCACAGAGCTCAGGAAATTCAAAGTAAAGAATGATCAGCCCCCAAGGTTGTTGCATTATCAAGTCAGTTGAACTCATTGTCTGGTGTGGAAGTGTATTGATGGAAAAGGAGTGAAACCTCAGAGTTGGGGTGGGGATTGGGGAAGGATTTGAATGATTCAGAATATAATGAGCTCCCAACCCCAGGATTTTCCACTGTGGGTAGAAGCAGCCTTTTTGCTCTGTCTTGCTTGAAATTCTAGAATGACCTCCTTGCAAAGGGAATCCACCATTCTCAACATCATACACCATCCTGAAACCTGTGTCTGGAGACAGATTCCAGCATGCCCCGGAATACCAGTTTTCAAGTAAAAACTGCAAGATTTTGCTTATTTTTATTGTAAGATCTGATGTATGTGAATGGGTTCTGAAGGTGTAAGAATAAGAAAAAATATAATTTTAAACTTGGCTGAATTAATTGATATGGCTATACTTCATACAGATTCTGGATTAGATAGAGCAGCTTAAGTGAGAGTGCTCAGTGTCACACTAGGTATTCAGCTGCTCAGGAAGTTAGAAATGTTGGAGTTATCTTGTTTGCCTAACTCTAACTATGTCTTCGAAGAGGATTCAGAAGATGCTCCCTTCAGGCATTTAGGCATACATTATAGAGAGTATTCCAGGTCTTGGAAGAGTGTTAAAGTGGCCGTTCTCTCTAAGGCAAGGATGCTGGTAGGAGACTCAGTAGGGTTCCATGTATTTCGTGAGGTTGCATGGATACCAAGGTGCCAGAGGTTAAGTAGCAGCTCAAAACCATTAGAGACAAGGCAGATATGATCATCATAATATGCATCAGAGCTAGTATGATAATAGTTTGACCAGCTGTAGTGTTTGGTGGCAACCAAAAATAAAAGAGATGGGTAGCCCAATAAGGTTTTACTAAATACTGCACACTTGGCAATGAAGGCCTGACTTGAACCACCATAATAGTCATGATCTCCTGAACAAGTGTCAAATCTGTAAGTTTACAGTTTCAGAATTCTTTAAATGAGGGGAGGCCAGGTACTCTTGAGAGGGAGAAATCTACAATAACATTCCAATTAGTGTATGTAAATCTTCTTATTCTTTTCAAAAGGACCTGAGTCCTTCACCAGGGTAACTGAGCACTTGCAGGAAATACCTAGATCTTTCAGAAAGTATTAGATGTTAGCTTTGAGCTAAAACTAAGTTCTGGGGCTAGAACACAATGTGGTTCTTCTGTCAGAATATGGAATTTAGATGATAGAGATTTGACCCAACTCTGTTTCATAGTAGGTCCAGTGGGACCTTAATGCATCCCTCATATATTTTTTTAATTCATGAATTTGTTGCTGGAATGTATATCATTAGCAATAGAAGAATCCCATAATGGCTTCTGGTAAGTTAGAGAGGACCAAGTGGAAACCACTGGAAGTTGTCTCACTACCAAGATAATAAATGAAAAGCAATACCACATCCCTGGGGAACTTCAGAGATAAGTGTCATCATAAACCACTCAAAAGGCAGGGATGTTGAGTCTTACTTTTTGGCATACTCTCTAGTATAGGTAGATCTTGGAGAATGCTGGCGAATTATTATTATTATCATGGCATAATAGGTGGTAACTTCAGTTAAATCAAATGCTCCAAATGTGATGTCTTTACTGAAGCAAATGAACTTAGCCTTACCTACTAACCTTGCAAATGTGTTTTTTTTTCTATTTCAATATATGTAGAACACCAATAGCATTTTCTTACACTTGCATGATTAGCAATATACTTTTGCAACTTCGCCTTCTAGGGAACTTGATCATTTCATTATCCCAAAGGACATCAAACTAGGACATGAAGTAGCAGTCACTCTAGATACATACCCCAAAATGGGCATGATGTCTTTGAAAATACTAGCCTTAGTTGCTCAGTGAAGTGTATGGAGATTCCAGTGGTTTGGAAAATTTCAGAATATCTGCTGAAGTTTGAATCCTTTATCATTAGGAAAGAGACACTGAATTTAGTGGGTCTGTTTTCATTTTGAAGGCAATATATACCACACTTAGCTGTGCTGTCTGAAGCCTCCCCCATATTCCCTCACCTTTACCCCATCACCACTTTAAGAAAACTTACAACTGCCAGCACCTGCATTCTTTTTTGTGAGGGATTTCTCTGGCTGCCTGAGCATTATTTTTTGCCCATTACTAAAAGTGTCTGACAAACTGGGATGCTGTATGAAGATTGTACTAAATCTCATTATGAGAGGCATGTCAAACACCACTGTGGTTTGGGATTAAAGTCATGCTCTCTTAGTCACGTAACTAGTCTTGAGAAATAGCTCTCACCTTGCTTTAGGCACTTGTAGAGACTCAGTGTTTAACCATGACTTACCAGATAATTGTTCAACCTGAGCTCTCCGTGATGTGTGTTATAATTCATCTAGTTTAGTACACCCATATATTTGGGACCTAACTCAAGTAGGTTTTTCTCAGTCTTATGGTCTCATGGGGAGGTTTCTATGACCTATTGGTTAAGGAGGGAAGAAAAATGGAGGCTTGATTACCATTGGTTCTGTATGATGTTAGTACTAACTTGAAGTGGAGTGTTTTAGTTTTACAAACATACTCAGGGATAGCCTGGCTCAATTCTTAAACTTTATCTCATCAAGGTTGACTTGATTACTATCATTGCTGAATGCCCAGCCTGCTAGCTGTAGCCCCTAAATGGTACTGTACTCAAGCGAGATTAGCTAAACACCTAACCGTATTAGACTATCAGTGGTTCTCAACCTTCTGGCCCTTTAAATACAGTCCTTATGTTGTGACCTAACCATAAAATTATTTTTGTTGCTACATCATAACTGTAAGTTGCTACTGTTAATAATCTTAATGTAAATATCTGATATGCAGGATGGTCTTAGACGACCCCTGTGAAAGGGTCGTTCGACCGCCAAAGGGGTTGCGACCCACAACTATGAGAACCACTGGACTATATCATCATGGAGCAAAACTAATTTTAAATTTGAATTTTTTTTAATTGCCTGCCATGTGTTAGCCAGCCCCACCATCCTTAGATTAACTAAAGGCTTTATTTTCCATCATGATGTCTTATAGTACCAATTAGGGGCTACAGCTAGCGTGGTGTACTATGCAACATAGTTTCCGAACATGAATTCACTTTACATTAAAAGAAGTAAGGCAGTAGGTATAGCACATGAGATTCATGCAACCTTACAGAAACCGCAGTGGAGTTTGTGAAATACAAGTGTTTGCTTTCCAGCCTCTGGAGTTTAGGGAAGCATATAGAAGGTAGGAATGAATGCTAAGGGTCAATCAACCATTTTGTGAAATTTATGCAATCACCAGAAAGCTGAAATGGCCTATTGAAGACTCTGTTATCGCTTCAGCTCAGAGACTACTTTGTGAGGTTGAGGTGCTGTCCTATGGGATACACTGCTTGCTTTGAGCTAGTGATCAGAATGTGATTATGTTTCTATCCTATAAGAATACATACATTTGGTAATAACCAAGGGGAAGGAAAAGGGAATGGAACATCACGCAGGTAGAGCTAATGACACACTCAAATGTTTTACTTTCATATTACTCAGGGTTCAGTGTAGCAAACAATCACTTCAGGTATTTTAGACAGAAAGGAATTTAATATAGGGTACTTGTGAAATCATTGGAAGGCTGGAGGAAGGAGAATCAGGACTCATTTCAGGAACAATGAAGTTCTAGAAAAACCCCTAGCCACAATTCTGGAACTGTTGAAATGAGGAAATGGTTGAAATGGTGAATGTCTATCAACAACAGCAGGTTCTCAAATAAGGTCATTTTGTTCAATGTTTTTGTTTTTTTTAATATATTTTATTGATTTTTTACAGAGAGGAAGGGAGAGAGATAGAGAGTTAGAAACATCGATGAGAGAGAAACATCGACCAGCTGCCTCCTGCACATCTCCTACTGGGATGTGCCCGCAACCCAGGTACATGCCCTTGACCGGAATCGAACCTAGGACCTTTCAGTCCGCAGGCCGACGCTCTATCCACTGAGCCAAACCGGTTTCGGCTTGTTCAATGTTTTGTTAAAACATTGATGAGATGCCATAGGAACCTAACTCTTATTTATATCAACTAGCCTATGGTAAAATTGGTTTTGTGATATGTTGTTTCACTACAGTTCCAAGAACCTATCAACAACATTAAGTGAGGACTTAATGCGTATCTGGAACATTTCTCAAAAACTCTGCTTTCTGCTGCTTGAGAGGCTTAGTACTGAAAGGACGATGGCTTCCATCAGGCCAACAGTAGTTACTCCATTGAATTCAGTCTGGGCCAATCCACCGTCATTTTAGACTTGTCATGCTATTTGACAAATACGTAAAAAGAGGTTTTTAGTGTTTGTATGGGAGATTGTTTCTGTCAGTAATGTTACTGCTGAAATAAAAAAAGTCTAAGGGAAAAAATAATGTTACTGCTAACATGATAGCAGCATGAAGAGTTTGGAGCCCAGAGGATGCTTTGGGGGTACCTTTTTGTACTGCTCTAGGGATAAAATGTAATGAAAGATTTAATTCAGTATCTTGAATCCCCATGAATAAAGGTTTAGGTCATCACTCTGGGTAAAGAAACCTGGTCAACTGAGGCACAGGATGAAATTGATCCTGGAAGGAGGTGTGGAAGAGGGAATACCAAGTAGCATCATGCCTATTTGCAGATGACTATAGCATCTGCTCATATTTTTGTACCTGCTATGATGTCTCATGTATGTTTATATAGATTAATTAAATTTTCTTCTCCTTTTCTATTCCTTTGCCCTGCTATCATTTATATTTATATCTATTTCTATATCTTATATTGTATTTGTTGATGATTATTGACTTTATAGTTTAGTCTATAGATTTGAGAGTATTGAAAAGAGACAGTACTAAAGAAAATCTTGGAGTTGTAGCTGGATGCATTAACTAAAAGGTCTTTGGGTTGTCCACTACTGGAGGAGAGAAGGTGTGCTTCTAGACCAGATAAAGATGGTTGCATTATGTTAGAAAGAGCTTTGGGGAAGAAGAAAAAGTATGAGGAAGAAAATGTATGTTGATGTGGAGCAGTCAAAAGATGGTCTTTCAGAGAACATGTGTCATCTGCTTTGGCCACTCAATATCTAAACCTCCTTTCCATGTCTTGGGTTCTCCCTCATTTTATGAGCTTTATGGTGAGCACAGCCTGCCTCTTGCTGGAAAGGCTGAAAATGCCAGTTATTTGTATCTCTTTCCATACATACCCTTTGGCTCTCTTGCAGCTGGAGTGCAAGTACCTAATCTAGACTCCAAGGACAATTGTTCTAGAGTGACAGAGAATGCACACCATCAAGGTTGTGTCCCTGGTAGGGGCAGTGGCTACAGAAAGATTGCATTCCTGGGGCAGCAGTGATACTGCATCAGCGAGAGCAGCCTGTGTTCCTTCCTGCTTGTTTGTATTCAGCAGTGATGGTAGTAGTGTTCTTTCTCCACTTGTTCTGGCGGTGTGATTTGGGGAGTCTGTCTGTGTGCCCCAAATCTAGCTCTCCAAACTTTCTGGGAGTTCTGTCATTACTCATTATCCCTTCTTTACCCCCCCCTCAGTTACGGTTAGTTTCTATTTCTTAAACTAGGAAAACTAACCTATTCAGCGATATAATAGAAGGGCCACTGGACTTGTGGGCAATAGCCTGGGTTGGAAACAGGGGCTGCCACCTTGAGGCCATGTAACCTGGGGCACATTACTTAATTCCTCGGAGCCAGTTTCCTCATCTATAATATGGGAATAATAATGCCCACCTCAATCATTTGTTACAAACACTACATGAGCTACTATTTGTGAAGGTTCTTAGACTTGTGCCTGTCACATCTTGATTTTATTATTGTTGGTGATGTTTTAATTTTATTATTTTTAAATCTTTAAAAAAGTATTTGAAAATGTATTTTTATTGATTTTAGAAAAGAAGGAGAGGGAAAGAGATAGCAACATCAATGATGAGAAAGAATTATTGATTTGCTGCCTCCTGCATGCCCCCTATTGGGGATTGAGCTCACAACCTGGGCATGTGCTCTGACCAAGAATCCAACCATGACCTCCTGGTTCATAGGTTGATGTTCAACTTCTGAGCCACACTAGCCGGGCTGGTGGTATTTTTAAATAAGCAGTATAATGGAAAGATCCAATGTTTGAGCACAGAGCAGCTCTGTGCTGTGCTGTTACTATAATGTATGACTATATTTAATATTGTTTTCATTAAAATGTTCTGGAAAAGTATATGTTTTCTTACTTGCTCCTGAAAGTGAATAAGCAATGGAGCTGTAGTGGCCAATTCTGAATGCAAGTGTTCTTTAATTTTTATTCAAGTGCTACCATCCCACTTAGGGCAAATTTCTGAGGGTCATGTTGGAAACTGCAGAGCAGCACTTTCATATCTGATTACTGTAAGAAAGTTCAGTAAAGTTGGTGAATAGATTAATAAGTATGCCATTTATGGTGAAAGAAGCTTGCTTATTGTCAATGAAATTATTTTATTTTTACAAAGAAATATTATATAAAGTATAAATAATAACTAAATAAACAGCATTGTACCCACCACTCAAATGAGGCCTCTTCTATAATTCTTTTTTTCTCTCTCTCTTCCCTCTAGCAGTGTGTATAAAAGATGCCTGGCATTATGTACAATAAACTGTTGCTTTTACTTTTTTTCATTTATATATTTTTAGGACAGGGTATTTCTTCATTTAGGAAAATGATCCATTAAAAAAGAAGAAAAACCATATTGGAGCAATAGAAATTAGCTAATAAATTGGAAAACATAAGTACACTGAATTTGCTGAAATACATGAAATTTCAGAAGCACATTAGCAACAATTATTTGGACAATTTTTCAGGTTTAATTGCTCTTGGTAATTTGTAGAAATTAGAAGGGTGATCCTGGAGTTAGTGGGTGCAGTTTGAAACTCAGCTCCAAAACTTGTGTGGCCTAGCATAAGCCATCTATACTAATAAAAGGGTAATGTGCTAATTAGACCAGACTTCTTCCAGTCGTCCTTTGGAACAAAGCTGCGGTGGTGGGGGCCGAGGTAGAGGCGGTTAGGGGTGATCAGGCCGGCAGGGGAGGGCAGTTAGGGGCAATCAGGCCAGCAGGGGAGCAGTTAGGAGCATCAGGCCAGCAGGCAGAGGTGATTAGGGGCGATTAGGCAGGCAGGCAGGTGAGCAGTTAGGAGCCAGCAGTCCTGGATTGCGAGAGGGATGTCTGACTGCCATTTTAGGCCTGATCCCCTAAACCAGCAGTTGAACATTCTCTGAGGTTCCTGGATTGGAGAGGGTGCAGGCCGGGCTGAGGGACCCCCACCCCCCTGTGCATGAATTTTGTGCAGTGGGCCTCTAGTTTATGTATAAATCCCTTTGTGCCTCAGTTTCCTTACCTATAAATTGTGGATAGTTAGAAAATCAATCTCATAAGATGTTCATGAGGATTTGATGGATAATTACTTAGAACAGTGGTGCATAAATAGTATTTACATATATGTGTCTGTATATACTTTACTTACACACACACACACACACACACACACACACACACACACGAAATGGAATTCTGGGAAATGTAGTTCAGCCTAGCCAAATTGACACATTGCAAAGCCATCACAAGCCTCTCTTCTGTCCATTTGTACTTTTAAAAAGTCTTAGAAATTTTTCGATTGTTTCTATTCTGCTCTTCACTGACTTTACTAAACACTCGATCCTCTTCCCCTCTCCCTCCCTCCCTTCACTTCTCTCCCTTTCTTCCCCCCTTTCTCTAAGTTTTGAAGAATTCATTCTTGTTCTCAGGTAATTTCTTCTCCACCCCTACTCCATCCTCCTCCTTCCTTTTTTCTATTTTATTCTTGTTTCAGTGATGTAATCCCAGCTTCAGCTTCTTTAATCCCACTGAAACATTCTCTACTGTTTCCTGCATTAACATTAAATCTACTCCCTCGGACTTCTCAGTTGTTTCACCTCTTTCAATTTGCTGATTATCTTCATGTGTTTAGCAACTTTTTTATTGTTTGATAATTAAAAATTAAGATCTGTATCCACTGGTTCCCAAAAGTTTCTATAACTTAAACTCACCAGAAGGCTTTACCCAAAACACAGATTCCTATGTCTTAACACTGGGGATTCTGACTTGGAAGTTCTGAGGCAAGACCCAGGAATTCTAATGTAAAAAATAAATTTCAAATACTTTGACACTACTGTTTATATAGAGCAGTGTTTGGGAACCTCTAATCTGTGTTGCTTAGTATTTATAGCTAGTACAAGCTCTTGTTGGCTGCAATTACATATTTCTTCTGTTTAATTTTTCTTGTTAGAGTTGCCTCTAGGCATCTAGGTTGGTGCAATAGCAACAGGTCCGGTCTTCCTTTCCCAACCCACAAACAGTAAACAGGAGCCAACACCTGTGAGCATTTCTTTGTGAATATAGAGGGTGATTGTAAGGGGCTTTTAAAATAGTATACCATATATATTAAATACATATCTTAAATGGAATGCTTCAGTTAATTTATTTTGATTCTTTACTGTTTTTAATAAGCTAACAATTAAGGCTATTAATTTGCCTCTGGACATAGTTTTAGGCACACCTTATAAGTGTTGCTGTAGTATTATTATTATTGTAGTTATTTTCTAAATAATCTGTGAGTGCTTCTAATTAGGAGGTCCCCCAAAGGTGTTCAAGTTGTTGAAAGTTTTCATTTTATTTTATTTTGTTTATTCTTAAAATTTATTATACTGTGGACAGATAATGAAATATAATGCCTGCATAGTTATTACTATTTGGAGTTCAGTACTTTGTAGGTGATATATGGTAAAATAATATTAATATTCATTGGATATTAAAGTATTTGCTTTGTATGGAGGTAATCATATATATTGTTATTTATATTTTGACTAATTTGTCAAATTTACACTCTGCTGTTTCTTGTATTTTTCTTAGTTTTTCCTTTGCTTCTTTTAAATTTATTTTTCTGTTTCAAGGCAATGTTATTCCATGTATAAAAGCTAGTGGTTGCTATAGCTTCTTTGTATATTGTACTTTTTATCAATTTACTCCTCTTTATTTAATGATATGACTTGATTTGGGGTTTTACTGATACTAATATAGGAACTATCACTTTATTTTTTTTATTGATTTCAGAGAGAAAGATAGAGGAAGAAAGAGAGAGAGAAACATCAGTGATGAGAGAGAATCACTGATCAGCTGCCTCCTGCATGCCCCTACTGGGGATTGAGCCCACAACCTGGGCATGTGCCCTTGACCAGAATCGAACGTGGGACCCTTCAGTCCTCAGGCTGATGCTCTATCCACTGAGCAAAGCTGGCCATGGCTACTATCACTTTCTTTAGGTTTATATTAGTTAGTCTGTTACATCTTTGTTCATCCTTTTACTTTTCAGCTTTCTGTGTCACACTGTAAGTGCTTAAGTAAATTTCATTGTTTTTAAAATCCAACTAAGAATTTTTGTCCCTTAATAGATGTAGTTATCTCATTTATATTTATTAGTAAAATTAGTAGGTTGACCTATATTACTCTTGTTGCTTTCAGAGTTTTCTTCTAATACTTAACTTTTGCTGTCTCCTTTCTTTTATGCCATGAACTGTGTATTCTTTGCTTATATTTTTGTCAGTGTCTTGGAAGTTATATATCCAGACTTTAATTCTAGATATGATAATCGTGCTGTTTTAAAAGCATTTATTACTAAATATGTTTTTTTAAATACAACTTTCAAAGCTGAACGAAATAATCACTTAAACAAAAAACTAATTGTCAGCATTCTCTGGCTCCTACTGCTAAAAGTAAAAGAAAAGAAAAATTCCCCATCTTTACTCTTGCCAGCTGGTACAGGAGCCAGCGGAGAAAACAACACCCACTGCTGCTGCCGAGAATAGTGGCAGGAAATAACTTGAGTTTTGTGCTGACTTGTATATAGGACTCGTTATACTTTTTAGCATATAAGATTATATATATTTTAAGATCATAATGTATCTGCTTCTAGAATCACCATCCCATTTTGCTTTGCTATAATTAAATAAAAATGTAATGGAGCTAGAAAAGATTCAGGGAGGGAGAATAAAAACAATTAAAAGCAGTTGAGAAGCTTCCATATGAAGATAAATTTTAAAATAGTTCCATTGACAGGACAGAACTCTGAGCAAAAGGAAGCTGCCTCAGTATGAAATTTTAATTGTTTTTAACATAATGAATTTCTTTTCAAAATGTTATTAATTTATAAAAAAAATCATTGCATGCGTATTTCTTTGACCCCTATAAAATGGAATGTGGAGATTATTACTGCTCCTTTGGCCAGAGATACAAAAATGAGCTGGGATCATTTTTTATTGTGTTTTTGCTTTGAACCAGTCCTGATTAAATGCATGACTTAGAGATAGTCTTTTGAGTTAGAAGTGATCAAAATGATTCAGTCTTCACCAAATCTATCACCATTTGAATTGAATTTATTTTAAACAGTTTTGAGATTTTTTATGTGTTTCTTAGATATCCAAGGCCCACATTTCTGCCTTGGAGTGCTATGGAATAACACAAATAACAATATAGAACAAAAGAGAAAGTTTTTAAAGGAACTCACTGGAAAAGCAAGGTGAATAGAGAACTGATTAGCTAGCAATAGGACCATTGGTCAATTTGGTATGGCTTATTGTGAGAATTCTATAGGTGACTGTCATTTTTCTGGAAGTTTACAATAAGCCATATAAATGATATGGCTGGCCTGCTGGCTTTGGTAAGCAAAAATATGTAATATCAGAATGCATGTTCATTGCAGGGCCATAATTTACCATGATGTTTTGCATTTAGATCAGTGATTTGCAACCTATGTGCTACAGCACACTGGTGTGTTGCAAGAATTTTTAAAACATTCAGTACTTGACTATTTAGTCAGGGCTACTAACCTCTTTTCCCTTAGATTGTCAAAATAAAAAGTGACCATAGCCAACATATCAATAGCTATCCAGTGTGAGTGCTCTGTCTTGAACCTTAAATATATGTCATATAATAGAGTTGTATCTTATTGGTCATGTCACATAATAAAGTTGCATCTGCACCAGTAATGAACTTACAGAAAGATTAAAAAAGCAATCTCATTTACCATCGCACCAAAAAAATTAAGATACCTAGAAATAAACTTGACTAAGGAGGTAAAAGACCTGTAGGCAGAAAACTACAGGACACTGAAAAAGGAGATAGAGGAAGACATAAACAGATGGAAGAACATACCATGTTCATAGGTTGGTAGAGTCAACATCATCAAGATGTCCATACTACCCAAAGCAATCTATAGATTCAATGCACTCCCCATTAAAATGCCAACGGCATATTTTACAGACCTAGAGCGAACTTTCCAAAAATTCATCTGGAATAAAAAAAGACCCCGAATAGCTGCAGCAATCCTGAGAAAGAAGAACAAAGTAGGTGGGATCTCAATACCAGATATCAAGCTGTATTACAAAGCCACTGTTCTCAAAACTGCCTGGCACTGGCACAAGAACAGACATATAGATCAATGGAATAGAATAGAGAACCCAGAAATCGACCCAAACCACTATGCTCAATTAATATTTGACGAAGGAGGCATGAACATACAATGGAGTCAAGACAGCTTCTTCAATAAAATGGTGTTGGGAAAATTGGACAGATACATGCAAACAAATGAAACTAGACCACCAACTTTTACACCATACACAAAAATAAACTCAAAATGATAAAGGACTTAAACATAAGACGGGAAACCATAAAAATACTAGAGGAATCCACAGGCAGCAAAATCTCAGACATATGCTGAAGCAATTTCTTCACTGATACTGCTCCTAGGGCAATGGAAACTAAAGAGAAAATAAACAAATGGAACTACATCAAAATAAAAACTTCTGCACAGCAAAAGAAATCATCAACAAAACAACAAGAAAGCCCACGGCATGGGAGAACATATTTGCAAATGTTATCATCGATAAGGGTTTAATCTCCAACATTTACAGGAACTTACACAACTTAACAAAAGGAAGATAAATAACCCAATCAAAAAATGGGCAACAGACCTAAATAGATACTTTTCTAAAGAAGACAGAAGAAAAGCCAAGAGACATATGAAAACATGCTCTATGTCACTAATCATCTGAGAGATGCAAATCAAAACAACAATGCGGTACCATCTCACACCTGTCAGAATGGCTATCATCAACAAATCCACAAACGACAAGTGCTGGCGAGGATGCAGAGAAAAAGGAACACTTGTGCACTGCTGGCGGGAATGCAGACTGGTGCGGCCACTGTGGAGAACAGTATGGCGTTTCCTCAAAAAACTAAAAATGGAACTCCCATTTGACCCAGTGATCCCACTTCTAGGACTATATCCCAAGAAACTAGAAACACCAATCAGAAAGGATATATGCACCCCTGTGTTCATAGCAGCACAATTCACCATAGCTAAGATCTGGAAACAGCCTCAGTGCCCATCAGTAGATGAATGGATTAGAAAACTGTGGTACATCTACACAATGGAATACTACACGGTGGTAAAAAAAGAAGTTCTTACAATTTGCAACAGCATGGATGGAACTGGAGAGCATTATGCTAAGTGAAATAAGCCAGTCAGAGAAAGATAAATATCACATGATCTCACTCATTTATGGAATATAATGAACAACATAAACTGATAAACAAAAACAGATCCAGAGACAGAGAAGCATTGATCATACCGTCAAACCTCAGAGGGAAGGTAGGGGAGTGTGGGGGTAAGGGGGAGAGATCAACCAAAGGACTTATATGCATGCATATAAGCCTAACCAATGGACACAGACAACAGGGGGGTAAGGGCATGAGTAGGGGGAATGCGGGGTATTATGGGGATAAGGACACATATGTAATAACTTAATCAATAAAGAAATTAAAAAAACAAAAAACAAATAGTTGCATCTGGTTGGTTAATTCTTGGTACTAGAAATCCTAAGTACAGGCACCTGATTTTGTAAAAAGTCACTTTGGAGCAAAAAGGGTAGGGTAATTACTATTATTATTATTTTTAAAAAGAAATAAAAATTATATCAATTTTTTTTGTCAGGTCAGCCAAAAAGATATTTTTTGGTGTGCTGCAGAATTTTAGTATTTACCTTATGTGTGCCATGAGAAGAAAAAGGTTGAAAATCATTGGTCTAGATGATGACCCAATGAAAGGCCTAGTTTTTACAATTTATTGATATTTACTACCCTCACAGCAGTTATTTTATAAGAGTTTGTTTAAAAGGACATTTATGTCAAGCATTTGGTCAGTAGTATAATATTTGAAGCCATGAGACAACGTTACTAAGTAGATTGTTTTTATTGTGAAGTGTTGTATTTTTAAAAAAAGTGCTTGTTTTCCAACACCAATAGGTGAAAATAATCTGATGAGAGTGACTATTCAAAGTATATCTTAAATCAGAAGTTCCCTGGCCAAGGAATTCTGAATGCTGGTAAATTGATTTTAAAGCAATTATTTGGAGTATTTGCACATTAGGCACTGTGAAGAAAACCATTTATAAAACCTATTCAGTAATAGTTTTTCATATTTTAGAGAAAAACATGGAACTACTACAACCTCTTTGGAATGTAGCCCAGTGGAAGGAAAGCAGACATATGGAAGATAGTTTCAGGACATTTATCCCCCATTCACAAACAGCACATTTTTCCAAGTTAAAAAGGTCTGATTATGTCTTTGTATTTTTTGGCATCTTAACCATTTTCCTAGTAACTGATGGGTTATATAATTTCCTTCTGTTCCAGTTCTATAACAAGAAGGGTGTAGCATGAAAATGGGATGGTCATTCTCAGATATGGATATCAGTTCATGAGGGAAACGACCACATGGCAGACAGCTTTGAAGGTCAAGTTGTTTGCATTGTGTTCATTCTTTCTTTCTTCTTGCCCAGTTGGCTACCTATTATAAGGGCAAATAGGTTTTGTGGTGGCTTGCCATGGTTCTCATTAGTATGTGTTTTGTTCAGTCTTAAGTTAATCAAGATAGCTACTCCAACAGAGTTTGACCATTCAGACAGAACTATTGTATTACCCATGAGATTTTTAAAAAATCAAATTATGATTTTTTTGGGGGTTAGTAATAGCAAGGGATACCTGTTTCTGAAAAAGGTTGCGACAAAGAGGTTTTTCAAGCAACCAAATGAACGGGAATTTGAAGTAAATGAAAAGAGGGTAAACCAAAGTGACTGCTAGTGTTTTGCTTATCTCAGAGCATGCACTCTTATTTATGTTCCATTGTTTGTGACATAGCATGTGATGTCACCTAGTACTGGTCCCTGGAGGGAAACCCAAGTGTGTCCAATGTTAACCATAGTGCAGTGGACTTTGCCAAAAGTTTAAAGAGAAACACATGATTCCTGGATTGCTGCAATATCTAATTAGATACTGAGTAGTGGGAGAATGTTGAATAATAAGAGCAGGGAAAAAATCTGGCATGCCTTTTGTTGAAATTCAATCCCCTTGTCTCCCCTCCCCCCCATTCTCTGCAACAGTCTGAAAACTTTTCAATCACTTTTTTAAGGATGCAGTGAATTTTATCACAATTTTGTCAATCAAAACCACATGTGCTTGCTCCATTGATGACAGAGAATAGCAAAATCATATTTGTTAAGACCAAAACTCAGGTAATAAATAACTGGGATGCAATGTGAAGTCTAATGTTCTTTAAAGAAACAATGAACGTTGCCGAAAAATTTAATTTGGTGAGTAAAATGAACTTTTTGAAGAGAAAACCATATGAAAGTTGGGCATGTGACTCAAATGACCTTTTCCCCCTTATCAGACCAATTCTATTTTTCCATCCTGAGGCCATAATAAGAACTCTCCTATGAACTGCCCAGTGTTTGTGCATTGTAGACTAAGATCTGAAAGCATAGGTTATAATTATGGCCACATTTTAGAGCAAGGATGGGCAAACTACCATCTGCAAGCAGAACTGGTCCATTACCTATTTTTTTTTGAAATACATTTTAATTAATTTCAGAGAGGAAGGGAGAGGGAGAAAGAGAAATATCAGTGATGAGAGAGAATAATTGATTAGCTGCCTCCTGCACACCCCCTACTGGGGATTAAGCCCGCAACCCAGGCATGTGCCCTTGACTGGAACTGAACCCGGAACCCTTCAGTCTGCAGGCCTATGCTCTGTCTACTGAGCCAAATCAGGTAGGGCCCAATGCCTTTTGTGTATGTGAATAAAGATTTATTGGAACACAACCACACTCATTTATTGACATGTCATCTATGGCTGCTTTCATGGTACAATGGTAGTGTTGAGTAGTTGCAAGAGACTGGCCCACAGAGTCTAACAATATGTACTATCTTACTTTTTACAGATATAGTTTACTAGCCCCCCTTTTTTGGTGATCAAGAATATATAGATATAATACAATTAAAATGGCTGACTCCTGGAGAACAAGGATTAAGAAGGATTGTGGTCATTTAAGAAACATTTCCTGCTGATTCTTGGGCTGTGACATAGTTTTTGTTTTGTTTTGTTAGCGGTACTATCAGGAAGACTAATTCTGTGTATGCGACAAAGGCCATCAGCACCCTCTCAAAGGTCTCTATTCTGTATTACTGAAATTACTTGCTCTTGGGTTTGGCTTTGACAAGTAGCCAGAACTTCTCTGTCTACCCCCTTACCGAGGAGGCCCGGCTCAAACCTAAATGCATAGTAGCGACTCTTGGAGTGTGGAAGCTTCAAGTTCCTCCTTTGGCATCATTACTGCGGAATGATTTGTCCTAGCATGTGTATCCCAGGATAGTTAAGGACCAGTCATAGCCTTGCCTTTTGAAAGTGATGAATGTTAGGGTGTCATTTTGTGTGTTTTTATTTTTAGCTTTGGAAGCTGTTTGATTTTAGGAATGCTATCAATTTTAATATGATTGTGCAAAGAGAACAAAAGAAATGTAATCATATCTTGAACAAGATCTTTGATCACTTAATAGATGAATTAAAGACTTTCAAAGGCCGTACACCAGGCGGAATGCTTCAGATTTATCGGTAATTTTAGAAGCACTTTGTTATTAGTTCCGTATTTCCAGCCGTCCTGCAAAAGGTATTTCAAAATGTATATTAAAGTCAAAGCCAAGCTGCCTCTCTTCTCCAACGGCTACAGAGCTCCAGGGAACTTTTCTAGGAAGGCAATGTCAGGATATTTGGAAAGGTTAATTCATCTCTAGGTGATAGGAACCAGGTTCTGTCCATTTTTAAAGGGAAGGAATAGAAGGGGGAGGAGAACACAAGGAGAAAAAAAAAAGACTACATAACTACAGAAACTAACCATGAAATGTGTAAGGTCTGTGGACATTTGCTTAAAAGAAATCAGGCTGGGGGCAGTTAAAAAATTCGAATGGTAATATAAAAAGGTCTCACTCTGATTAGGTATTTTCAGGTGATTAATGCTCTCATCATTGTCAGTAAGTATGAAGATGGTAATAATTTTAGCAGACTAGTTTGATCTTGTGTTTTGTTTATCTAACATAGCAGAGATAGCAAGTGATTTCTCAGCTGCCTCCTCTAGCCCTAACTTCTTTGTATATCTGAATTGTAGAACATCTTTCAAACTTACCATTGCCACTCAGAAAATAAGCTGAATCTGTTATGTCCAGGGCCCTGGGGACTCCTGGGACCTCTGGGCTTCGAAGCATGAAGAATGAAGAGGAAACAAACTAGTGAGCTGTCATGAATCTTGGAGGCAGGGTAATAGAAATACTCTTACTTAGTGCAGTAGAATCCCCCCTTATCCATGGTTTTGCTCTCAGTAGTTTAAGTTACCTATTGTCAACTGCAGTTTGAAAATATTAAATGGAAAATTCCAGAAATAAACAATTCCTAAGTTTTAAATTGCTCAGCTTTCTGAGAAGTATGATGAAATCTTGTGCTGTCTTGCCCTATCCCACACAGAATGTGAGTCGTCCGTTTTTCCAGTGTACCACACTGCATATGCTAACTGCCCATTAGTCACTTGGTAGCTGTCTCAGTTATCATGTCGACTGTCACTGTATTGCAGTGCTATGTTCAGTAACCCTGATTTTACTTAGTAGTGGCTCCCAAAAGTGATGCTGTCAATTTGGATGTGCCAGAGTGCTTCCTTTAAGTGAAAAGTATGTATGTATGTATGTATGTATAGGAAAGAAAGCAGTATATATAGGGTTTGGCACTGTCTGCAGTTTCAGGCAGGTCTTGGAATGTATTCCCTGTGAGTAAGGGGGCACTACTGTATTCCCTATGGCTGACATGTTGAGGACCAATGTTTAATTGGGGACATCTTCTCCTGTTTTTCGGGAGGCAGTACAAAGAGCACTGAATTATAAGCCAGAGGCTTACATTTTGTACTTATATTTTATGAGTCCATATTTAGAGTCTCTCTTTAATTTTTGATGTACTGAATACATGAATGGTCACATTTACCAATCAGTGGCAGAGACAAAGAGCTTGTTAGACCACTTTCTTGGGGAGTTTTGTGAAGTAGGTTATTTTGATGCTAGAAGCCTGGTGCATGGATTTGTGCACCGATGGGGTCTCTCAGCCTGGCCTGTGCCCTCTTACAATCTGGGACCCCTCAGGGGATGTTGAAGAGCTGGTTTCGGCCTGATCCCCGCAGGCCAGGCTGAGGGACCCCACAGGTGCATGAATTCATCCACCGGCTGGTTTTGGCCCAATCCCCACAGGCCAGGCTGAGGGACCCCATCGATGTACAAATCTGTGTACTGGGCCTCTAGTATGCATATAAGATCTGTGGTTAATCTCTTCCCGCCCTGCCCTCCACCCCTTCTCTCTGAGATTCATCAGACTTCTATGTTTCCATGCCTGTGGTTTCTGCTCCTATGTTGAGCATCTGCCCCCTGGTGGTCAGTGTGCATCATAGCTACTGGCCAGTTGGCCCATCAGCTGGTTGGCCAGTCACTTAGGCTTTTATATATATAGATTGGGAAGTAGAGAAGAATTAGATAAATGTGGCATGCTTAGACCTCCCTGAAAGGGTTAGGCCTCATCTGGAAATTTTAGTTTAGTTTTGGAGACTGTATCTTAAGAGATATATTACACATTAGAATATGTCCAGGATGGTGAGAGGACTTGAAACTCGTAATTCATTCAGCAGACTTTTTTTATTGGTACATAAGTGTTTATCATATACCAAGCACTGTAATAGCCACTGGAACTGCAACAGTAATAGATAAATATGGAACCCACATTTATGGAGCTTTCAGTCTAAAGGGGAAAATTGAATAAAGAAACACATCCACACACACACACACACACACACATCAGGTATCTAGCTAATAAGTCATAAGTGAGTTGTGATAAATAGGAAGGGTTAGTAGCATCTAATTTAGAAAGATTGTCAGACAGTAGCTCTAAGAAAATAATATTTAAACTGATGATTAAAGGATGGTAAGAAACAGGGTAAAGAGCATTCTGGAAGAGTGCAATGGTCCTGAGATAGGGAAATATTTAACACTAGAGGCCCAGTGCATGAATTCGTGCATGGGTGGGGTCCTGAGGTGGGTGGGGGGGAAGGTTGGTATGAGATCGACCCTCCGGGTGGGCGGTGGGATATCCTTGCCAGCCCAGGATCCAGATCCATCCCGCTGACATTCGCGCTGGTTGTTGGGAGCCAGCTGGCGGCTGCTTTTATATTCCTTCTTCCTTGTGCAGCATCTAAGGAAGGGAAGTGGCTGTGGTGCCCAAGGCCGACTTCTTGGAGGCTGGCAGTGCTGTTGGGATCGTGCTGGTGGCACTGGTCCATTGGTACCTGGCCCGTTCTCTGGAGATTGGACCTGCAGGACTACTGAGGGAATAAGTGGCTGCTGCCTAGCTGGTGGGCCACCAGGACTGGTTGGTCAGCTGAGTGGCACTCCCACTGTGGGAGCGCACTGACCACCAGGGGCCAGCTCCTGTGTTGAGCTTCTTCCCCTTGGTGGTCAGTGCATGTCATAGCGACTGGTCAACCAGTCATTCTGGTTGTTCGGGTCGTTTGGTCACTTAGGCTTTTATATATATAGACTAGAGGCCTGATGCACCGTGCAAGAGTAGGCCTTCACAGCTGTGGTGGCTGCCTGGATCCCTCCCTTGCAGCCCCGGCTTTGCCTGGAAGGTCGTCTGGAAGGACATACGGTCTAATTAGCGTATTACACTTTTATTATTATAGATAGATGTTGGGGACTGAAAGCAGGTTGTTGTCACTTTAATGCAGTTAATGAGGGGAAGGAGGAGAGTGATGAAGCATCAGAGGAGGACTTGTGTCAGATCACCCAAGGTCTTAAGGAGCATGGACAGGAGGTTGGAATTTTTTTTATAAGTGTCATAGAAAGTCAATGAGGGTTTCAAGTAAGAGGGTAACATGCTTTTTAAAAAGAAATTTATTATTGAAAGTATTACAGATGTCCCCTTTCTCCCCCATTCACCCCTTGTAGCCTGACCTCATCCCTCACCCCAGGCCTTCACCACACTATTGTCTGTGTCCATTGGTTATGCATATACAGTGGGGCCTTGACTTACGAGTTTAATTCGTTCTGAGACCGGGCTCGTTAACTCAAATTACTCTGTCAACTCAATGCAAAAAATTGGCCGAGAGACAGCTGCTTTCTCAAAAAACTCGTTAGTCGGGACACTCGTAAGTCAAGGATCCACTGTATGCGCATAACTTCGGTGGTTAATCTCTTCCCACCCACCCACATGTTTCTTAAAGTTTAGGCTATTGACTTGAGATTTTTCTTTTATAATATTGGTGTTTACAGCTATAAATTTCTCGCTGAGTACTGATTTATATACATTCCATAAGTTTTGGTATATTGTGTTTTTGTTCTTATTAATTTCAAAGTAGCTTCTAATTTGTTTTTTGATTTCTTCTTTGACCCATTAGTTATTTAGTCACATGCTGTTTAATTTTCACATATTTGTTAATCCCCCAAGTTTCCTTCCAGTATTGATTTCTGTTTTAATTGCATTTTAATCAGAGAGGATACCTTTTATGATTTCAAACTTTTTAAATATATTGAGGTTTGTTTTACGGCATAGTGTATGGTTTATCTTGGAGAATGTTCCATGTGTTCTATCGTTGAGTGGAGTGTTCTATAGATGATTGTTACATGTAGTTGGTTTACAGCATTGCTTAAGTCTCTGTTTTCTTATTGATCATCTATTCATAATTGAAAGTGGGGGATTGAAGACTCACTCCGTTGCTGAATTCTTTATTTTTCCCCTGTCAGGTGCACATATTTTCATAATTGTCATGTATTCCTGATAGACTGACCTTTTTATTATTATGAAATATCTCTCATTATTACCAATAACATTTTTTCTTTTAATGTCTATTTTGTCTGATATTAATATAGACAGTCCAGTTCTTTTGTTACTGTTGTTTGTATGATGTATCTTTTTCCATCATTTACCTTCAACTTGTTCGTATCTTTGAATCTGAAGTATTTCTCCTGTAGACATCATATAATTAGTAATGTGTTTTTTTAAAAATTCAATCTAACAATCTTTGTCTTTGGATTATTTAATCCATTACACTTAATGTTATTATTGGTATGGTTAGAATTACATCTGCCCTTTTGTTTTTGTTTTCAATATGCCTCCTTAATTGTGTTCTTTTGTATTAGATACTTTCTATTGTAACATTTTATTTCTTTTAGAGACTTTTATGTTTATTTTGTTAATGGTTGCTCTAGGTTTACAATTATACATTTTAAGCTATCAGAATTGACCTCAAAGATACTATTATATTGGGTTTTAAATTACTGATGTAATTACCTTTACTGGCCCTCTTCAGTTTTTGTGTGGAGTTGAATGACTGTTTGGTGTCACTTTCACCCTGAAGAACTTCCTTTAGTATTTTGTACACTAGTAGAAAATTATCCCAATTTTTATCTTGGAATTTTTTTTCACCTTTATTTTTTTTAGATGTAATCACTTTTATTCAGATTATTGAAAGCAATAGAAGGGTAGATTTATACCTATCTTTCCAAGTTAAGACCTGAAACTATTTCCAAAAGTTCAAATAAACTCCTGCAGGAAGTACAAGGATAATCTCTATCACCTTAAACCAGCAATAAAAAAGTAAAATATAAATTTTTATTTAGAATTAAATACTTCAGTATCACAAACATGATATTAAACTTCAAGAAATATATCGCTAATATGGAGTGAGCATTTATTTGCACAGTTAACAAGATGCTGACAAACCCAGAGGAGGGGAGCAGGCCTGGAATTTGCAACCCGTGCAGCAGTTGGTCATACCACCAGCACAAAGTGAGACACACAAAGGGAGGACAGTCTGTAATGATCTATCAGTGATAGCAAAGGTGAGGGGCGCAGGTGGTGTAGCTGCTACTTGTCCACCTCAGAAGACTCAAATGTGCAGGCAGTGAAGCAAACATTAGGTCTCTTGGGGACAAGGGGACCCTTCAGTCTCATAATCTCAAAGCCCCTAAAGCAGAGGGTATGGAGCAAAGTTGCTCTGTGATGATGGTTCTTTTGGAAGCAAACGAAGACATAGTCACATGCATCTGCTCCTCCACAAACTCCAGAAGAACTGTGAAGCTATCTTTCCTCCCCTCAGGCAGAGCACCGCCTGGGATCTCGATGTAGAGGCAATTGCTGCTCAGCACTGCCTTCCAGTTAATGTGTTTGACATCTGTAAGCCTGGTCTGGACATTGAGAATTCTTGGCTTCTTATTAGACGTTAGTTCCTCTGTTACATTCAAAGTAAAATTAATTAGCTGAAAAATTGTGATCCCTCTCTATTTCCTCACCCACCCACCTGGGATCTTCAGGGGTGGGTGAGGAACATCAGAGCACCACTGAGGCCCTGGACCCAGGTTACTACAGCAGTTAAGGGGGACCCTGCAACTCTTGTGGCTGCCGCTGCTGTGCAGGCTGATGAGCAGCATGGTGAGGCTGGTGTGAACCATGGTCCTGGGTTTATTCCCCTTCTTCTCTTCGGTGAAGCAGTGGCTATTGAGGATCCACTGCAGGGAGGATTTCACCATACGGCCGCTGGGGTCTGAAACCTTTATTTTGAAATGTAGTTTTGCTGGATACAATATTCTTGGTTGACAGTTTTGTACTGTCAGCACCTTGAATATGCCATCCTACCGCCTTCTGGCCTCCGCTGTTTCTAATGAGAAGTCTGATCTTAATTATGTTGGGGTTCCCTTTTACATGTTGAGTTGTTTTTCTCTTACTGCTTTCGGGAATTTTTCCATTTTCTTTGGAATTCAACTTTTGGGTTTCGATGTCTGGGTGTGGATCATTTAAGTTTATTTTACTTAAAGTTAGTTGAGTTTTTTTTGTGTGTAAATTAGTTTATCAAATTTGGGAAGTTTTTTAGCTATTATTTCTTTGAATATTTTTTCTGTTCCTTTCCCTCTCACCTCTCCTTCTGGTAGTTCTGTTACATGTATCTTGATTCATGTAATGGTGTCCCACATTTTTCTGAGGTTCTTTTCATTTTTATTATGTTTTTCTCAGCTCTTCAGATTGCATACTCTCTATTAATCTCTATTCAAGTGCTGGGGTTCTTGTCCCAGCATCAAGAATGGTTCAGGAATCTGGAAAAGGGCCTGTACGTAGGTGACATAGGAAACCAGAGACTAATAAAGAATCCGGAGACGAGATATAATTTTGAAAGGCATTGGGGGTCAAAGGACCTTCAGCTAAAGGAACTGAAGACTCCCTCCTTGTCTAGGACCCTTGCTTTTATTAACACAATTTGTCCTAAGGCAAGGTGGAGATAATACACTTCAAAGGGTAAGGTTTCAAAGGGTACAGAAGCATTGTCAGTTTGGGGGAATTAGCCTACGGCTGTTCAGGTGTTTGGCCAGTAGGAGGCAATAACATGTAAATTAAGATGCCTTTTAGCTGTCTGGCAGCCACAATCAGTTTCCTATTCAGGTTTGGGGAAATGCCTTTAGCCATTCCCAACAGGTGACTACATGTGTGACTCAACCCTGTTGAGTCCCCAACTCTCATCAACCTTTTGATGAAACTCTTGAAATTATGACATGCTGGAATTGATCTACGGCATTCAAGTTTATGGATTCTTTCTTCTGTGCTCTATTATTGAGCCCCTCTAGTGAATATTTCATTTGGATTATTGTACTTTCAACTCAGAATTTTTATTTGGTTCCTTTAATAGCATCTGTCTCTTTAGTGATATTCTCCATTTTATAAGTCATTGTCATCTTCTAATTCTTTAATAATTATTTCCTTTAGTTTTTTTTAACATATTCATAATAGCCACTTTTTGAAGTCTTTGTCTACATAGTCTACCATCTGGGCCTCTTGGAAGAAACTTCAATTGCCTGATTTTTTTCCCTGTATACGAATCACACTATCCTGTTTCTTAGTATGTCTTGTAATTTTCAGGACTAATATTTTAGCAACTTTAGGCACTGACCCCCACCTTCTGGGGTATTTTGTTGTTTCCTCATTTTGCTTGTGTATTTGTTTAGTAACGTGACTACAATAATTCTGCAAAGTCTGTTTCTCTGCAGTGTGTATCCTTGGATGGCCTTGCTAAGATTCCCTCCTCCCCTGTTTTGTTTTGTTTTGAGCCTGGCTACTTAGGGGATGCCTCTAGGTTAGAGTAGATTATTGTTTATTCAGTGTTTGGTCAGAACCCCCTCATGCTAGTGAGGCTTCCACCCTCCTTCACAGGTTTGTGTACAGTCTGAATAATGCTTCCAAGTCTGCCCTGCACTTGGCTCTGATTGTTCCTGAGATGGAGCAGCCGAAGCATGCACTCACCTCTTCCCAGTGTTGATTGTGACTCTAAGAGGCCTCTTCTTGCCTGTTTTTTTTCCTTTGTTGTTTCTATTAAACTTTCAGTTGCTCAGACCATTTGCTTGGATGGTGGGGCTACTGGCCTTTTCTTAATGTTCTTCACTAAGATCTCCACTGTTTTTAATAAGACCCGTAGCCTTCACAAGGACCCAGTGGCTGAAATCTTTCTGCCAAAATGGGTAACTTTATCTTGGTAAGTGTTTTATATCTCAGCTGGAGTCTCCTGTTTGCCCACTTTACCCTTGACCAGAATTCTTGCCTTGAGACGAATCATATATAATCCCTCTTACATAAAAACCAGTGAATTCCTTTAAGTTTGAGTGCCTTGATTCTGCTGCCCTCCGCTTTATTCCCCTTCTGTGTCTTTTATGGATGCTTTTGGTTCGGTCTCATTGCCTTGAACTCCCAGACACCTGCCTTGCTCTGTCTGTCCTACAGTCTTCTTGGAGCCCAGCATTGTACTTAAATCTTTATATGTGTCTGTTTAAAATGCGATATAACTTCAGATTTTCTGTGAATCTTTGAGGTATTATAGTCAAAGTGAAGTTTCAGAATTTCCTGGGTATCCCAGTTCAGTCTCTGTTTTTGTCTTTTTTATTTTTTTAAATTTTTATGCCACACTTTGCTTATCGCTGGTCACTGTTCCTCTTTCCTCACTCCTTATCACTAGAGGAACATGTCTGCAGTGTGTGGCAGAATTTCAGTGAAGGTTTGAAGGTCAAAGAGGGTGGTTACATTGCATAGTGAGGAATGAGCTAAAATTATATAGCAAAATTCATTCTTTTTAAATGTTCCTTGGTCACCTGAGCATGTCTCACAGGCTGTTTCTTTCCTCAAGCCTTACCCATGTGTCTGGCTTGCTGCTCTCTTCTGTCTTCATCTCTATCTCTCTCTCTATTTTTCTTAATTCCTTTGTCTATATTTTCTTCTCTCCCTTCCAGGGTTCCCAAACTATCCTCCTCCTGCCAACTTTTTTTTTTTTTTTCTTATCCAGGTTCTATTTATTGAGATAGAATTAACATAACAAATTGTGTAAGATATACAGCTTTTGTTGATTTGATACATTTATGTATCACAAAATGATCACCGCCATAGCATTAGCTACCACCTCTATACCATCACATAATTCCCACTTCTTTTGGTGGTAAGAGCATCTAAGATCTACTCTCTTAGCAACTTTTGAGTATATAACACAGTATTGTTAGCTGTAGTCACTCATGCAGTTCATTAGATCCCCAGAACTTGTTAAACTTACAGCTGGAAGTTTGTACCTTTTGACCAATATTTTCTTACTTTTCTCATCGCCCAAGCCCTGGTAATCACTTCACACATCTACTTATGCATCACCTGTCTTCCTTACTAGCATGTAAACTTTCTCCACATGAGCGTGATTGAGGTTTTGCTGCCTACTCTATGCCTTACTAGATTCTCCAGCTGAGGTTTTTTTTTTCTTCCTGAGTGTTGATTTAAAAAAATACTATAAAAGCCAGCACCGGTTTGGCTCAGTGGATAGGGCGTCGGCCTGCGGACTGAGGGGTCCCGGGTTCGATTCCGGTCAAGGGCATGTACCTTGGTTGCGGGCACATCCCCAGTGGGGGGCGTGCAGGAGGCAGCTGATCGATGTTTCTCTCTCATCGATGTTTCTAACTCTCTATCCCTCTCCCTTCCTCTCTGTCAAAAATCAATAAAATATATTTAAAAAAAAATACTATAAAATATGTATAACATAAAATTTACATTTTAACCATTTTAAGTGTATAATACACTGTTAATAAGTACACTTACAGTAAAATGCAACCATTCACTACATTCACTTACAGAACATTTTCCTCATCCCAAATATAAACTTTGTACTCATTAAACAATAACTTTTCATTCCCGCCGTACAGTCCCTGGTAACTTCTATTATATTTTCTGTATAATTTCTATGTAATTTCCCTGTATGAGACACCTAATTTCTAGGTATGTCATATAAGTGGATTCATGCAATATTGTTCATTTTGTGCCTGTCTTACTTCACTTAGCATAATGTCTTGAAGGTTCATCCATGTTGTAGCATGTATCAGAATATCATTACTTTTTTAAGGCTGAATAATATTACATTGTATGTATATAACACATATTATTTCTCTATTAATTTTTTGATGGACACTTGGCCTGTTTCTACCTTTTGTCCATTGTGAACGATGCTCCAGTGAACATTGGCATAAAAGTATCAGTTAGAGACTCTGCTTTAAATTCATTTGGGTCACAGGGTAATTTTATATTTAGCATTTTGGTCTGGTCAGCATGGCTCAGTGGTTGAGCATCAACCTGTGAACCAGAAGGTCATGGTCAGATTCCAGTCAGGGCATATGCTTAGGTTGTGGGCTCGATCCCCAGTGTGGGGCATGCAGGAGGCAGCCAATCAATGATTCTCTCTCATCATTGACGTTTCTATCTCTCTACCTCTCCCTTCCTCTCTGAAATCAATAAAAATACATTTTAAAAGAAAGGTAAAATTATATTTAGCTTTTTGAAGAACCTCCAAACAGTTTTGCATAGCAATTGCACCATTTACATTCCCACTAGCAATACCCAAGTATTCCAATTTCTTTATATCCTCAGTAATACTTGTTTTATTCTGTTCTTTTGATAATAGTCATCCTGCCCACTTTTAATTACTTTTACCTCTACTGCTGTCAGGGGATGAATCCCTTTAATTTTATTACAGAGAACAAGGAGAAACTATCTATTATAAGTTT
The DNA here is from genome assembly GCF_964212035.1 of Myotis nattereri. Taxonomy (NCBI): domain Eukaryota; kingdom Metazoa; phylum Chordata; class Mammalia; order Chiroptera; family Vespertilionidae; genus Myotis; species Myotis nattereri. The sequence goes on from NC_138090.1 coordinate 15,233,906, forward strand.
GTCTACTTTTGTGTTGTAAAATATTTCTAATGTACAGAGATGTATAATAGATCATATATACCTGTTTTAAAATCAGATTTTTTACTAGATCTTGGCATTTTGCCATATTTGTTTTATATTTTATCTTTTATAATTTTCTGTGCCTTGAGGTGGGCTTCCTACCTTATCAGTGGTTACCTGTCTATAAGCTAAATGAGACAGTTAAAGTATTTTTTTCTCCACCAGGTCCAGAGCAAGTCCCCCACTGTCAGGATATGTTTTGTTGTTTTATTTTAAATTCCTGCTCTGTCATCTTTGTATCCAGAGGCATTTTGCATATTTAGAAGGAAGCTTTCCTTTATTCTTTATGTTTCAGCAGATGTATTTTGAGTGAGTTTTTCACATTTCCTAAATTGCTTTCTAAAATATCATTATTACAGCCTCCTAATAAGTATACCTCAGGAGCTGTATTTTTCATGGGAGGAAACTGAGGTTTGTAGAAGCATAGAGGAAACTTAAATCAGCAGATGGAAAATATTAGCATTAAAAAGGAAGCATGAGAATATAACAGACTCTCTTCTGCCATTATCTTTAGCATTTAAAGAAATCCTGTGAGATTGTATTTGTTTACATGACTGAGAAAGTTCTAGTACTTCGTAAGTATTCAAAACCACAGAGAAAGTCAGAGTAGCAAAATGTGAGGAGGTGAAAACAAATATAGAGGAGGACTACAGACAACAGAGTTCATGGATTCTTTGGCAAAGGTTATACACTAAAGTGTTTGAAGGAAATATAAATATTGGGTATAGAGATATGCCAAAGTTCCAGAAAGAATAGAAAGATCTAAGCTGATAGTGGTGATTGAAGAAATAAAAATATACATTAAACTTTTTCAGTTAAGGAAATCAATACTTCATATTTATTTAATATTTTATAGTTTATAAATGTTTTATAATCATTATCTGATTTTTATTAGTACAATTGCCCTGAGAAATGCTTTTTCTGAATTCCATTTTATAGATTTTTTTTTTAAAGGAAGGGCACTACTTTGTATTGATCAGGTGCCACTCTGCAATCTTAATCTCCTATAATCATCACAACAATCAAGTACATAGATATTATTATTGTCATTTTACAAATTAGGAGACTGGGGTCACAGGTGCTGAGTGCCCAGCCCAGATCTATACAGAGAAAAGCAGAGTAGGAGCTCAAATTCCATTCTCTTTCTACTAATAATGTTGAATTTTAGAAATACTTTATCAGAAACTATAAATCTGTGGTGTCTACTATGGTATTCTATTAGCCACATGTGGCTATTTAAATTTAAATTAATTAAAAGTATGTTAATTAGAATAAAATAATATGTAAAAATTATTTTGCAAGTAGCCAGTAGCTGTTAGGGTCGCCAAGGAGGAATGCATGAGGCCAAAATGGTAAGGGATTATGAATTTATTAGGTCATCTGAATACCAGATGGGCTGAGCCCCAAAATGACGCCAGCACCCAAAGAGAGAGAGAGTCAGAGGTTTTTAAAGGACTCTAGACTGGATTTTTCTGGGCGGAGAATTCTCTGTGCAGGTCCGGATTCTGGGAAACTATGGAAGGGAGATATAATGGTCTTAGCAAGTGGAATGTGGTCTAAGCAAGTGAATGTCCATTGTGAAGTAGCCTAAAAGTCAGTTCCCAGGGGAGGGGGTATCGATATGATTATTTGATCCAACCTAACATTCCAGCCTTTTTGTTTTATGCAATAGGGACGAAGGTCATATCTTTCGTATTTACTTCCTGCTGAGGTGGGACGTTGAGATCACAGGGGAATGGACTTTGATAGTAGTGGACTCGATGAGGGGTCACAGAAGCATGATTTCCCCAAGAGACTGGTCGGTAAAGGCTCAAAAATGGTCCTGTTGAGTGACTTGGGAGGTGAAAGCTGGTCCTGAGGCTGCCATAGCATCACTTGTCTGGTTTTGCTGCTTTTCTGGGCCTGGAGCTGAAATATAACTGAGGCCTAGATGTTATCTTTAGGGAAGAAATGATCAGGGGTCTTAGTTACCTGACTAGTTATTTGCTAGGGGAGGATAGGTTACCTTGGGGCTGAGGTGAGAGCAGTTTTCAGAGCATTAAAGGGGTGAGAATGCTGGCCTTGGGATCTAAAGGCTCAATGAGGGGGTCCCTTTGCCATGTCATGTCATAGAGGAGCTTTGTGAGAAGACTGAAGTTGGGAACTCAGAGGCGAGAGTACCCAGCGAGCCCGAGAAAAGAGAGATTTCTTGTTTAGAGGAGGGGACAGTCATGGAGGAGATAAGGCATTTACAGTCTAAGGAATGGCACAGTTTTGTGGGGTAAGAGTGAAACTGAAGTAGGTGCCTATCATTTGGGACAACTGGGTTTTATGAGGAGATGCACAGTAGATCCGGTCGGGCATTGAGATAGAACTAGAAAGAGTGAATGGGGATATTTAGTAAGATGCAGTGTAGAGGTGAGGTGGTTAATGGGTTTGGGGTTCATGAGATTAGTGGCTAGAAGCTGGAAGGCATCCTTCCGGGCCCCCGCTTGGCCTGGTCTCACTTCTGTTTTTTGATTTGGGTCTCCTCATCTCCATTATTAAAGTCCTTAAACGTCAGGTTAATGAGGTCTTTTTGAGGGTTTTGTGGACCTGTGTTTATGGTGTGTGTCGGAGGCTGATTGGGATATAAAGTGGGTGTTCAGAGGAAGGGTTCCCTCTGAGTGGGGGGAGGATCTAAGGTGGGAAATTTCTTCAAGGCCTCTGTGAGGCAAGAGAGGAAGAGAGCTGGGTTTTTGTCAGGGCCTTGAGTGATTTCATTAAATTTGTCATAATTGACCACAATGCCCTCAGTTCTGCTACCTCCCTCAGGGGTAGAATGGGCGAGGGAATAGAAGATGCTGTTGAGGAGGGTGGTCTTTAGGTGGTACGAGAGCAAGTGTTATGTGAGAAAAGGCTGTTTTGGAGCTTGCTTTCTTGGGATTTGGGCTCTCAGGGGCCAGGGATAAGGTGGTTGCTGGTTAAAAGGGTCTGGGTTTTGGGAATCTACTGCAGCTGAGGGAGGGGGTTGTAAGGAGGTGAAGTCTGTGGTCTGCTGGGTCAAAAGTAGATTCAGAATCAGAAGTGTTAGGGTATGATGTTTTGCGTGAAGGAGAAGGACCTGCTGGGTAGAGCAGGACCGACAGAGAGAGGGTTGAGACTGGAGGGTGAAAAGGCCTGAATGTATGGAATCTCTGACCATTTTCCATTGTGATGACAGCATTTATCTATATTGTGCAATGTGTTAAAATTGAAAGTGCCGTTTGTCCCACGAGAGAGGAAGGGTGAGTGACAGACCACAAATCCAAAGGTAACAGTTTAGGGCAGGCGTCCTGCTGCTAAACAAATCACCATGAGAAATGAGAGGTGACCCTCTGGACTGGGCGTCTCCAGTCCAGAAGGACCCAAAGCCAAACGGCTGAGGAGTCTTCTGGCCTAGTGCCAGGACTTTTGAGACTTTTAAGAAGTCAGTGAGAGAGCTTGGGCAGAAGACTCAAGATGAGGGAAATTGTGGGATGTCACTCACCTAGAGAAGAGTGGCCGGTGTGGAATGGAGGGCCAGCAACGGAGAAGGAGATATTCCTGATCCAGCGTCCTCCTTATGGACCCTTCGGGAGGGTCCATACAGGAGGGAGGCCTAATTGAGGCCGGCAATTGAGTCACCCGAAGCCGAGGCGATGGCTCCCTACCCCTGTTGAACCCTCCCGGATTTCGGCACCAAATGTTAGGGTTGCTGAAGGAGGAACGCACGAGGACAAAGTTGTAAGAGTTTATGAATTTATTAGGTCATCTGGATACCAGATGGGCTGAGCCCCAAAACAGCGCCAGCACCCAAAGAGAGGGAGTCAGAGGTTTTTAAAGGACTCTAGGCCGGCTTTTTCTGGGCAGAGAATCCTCTGTGCAGGTCCAGATTCTGGGAAACTCTGGAGGGGAGAGATAATGGTCTTAGCAAGTGGAATATCCATTGTAAAGTGGCCTAAAGGTCTGTTCCCAGGAGAGAGGGTATCGATTCGATTATTTGATCAGACCTAACAGTAGCTACCATACTGGACAGTGCAGCCATGAAACACTTTCATCATTGTAGACATTTTATTGAGCAGGGCTGCTCTAAAGGCTGTACCAGATGCCTACTATTTGTATAACATGTGCGTATGCTAAAGAATAAAAAAATGGTAAAGTCAAAAAGATAAGGTAGCAGAACACAAAGCGATGCCCATGAACCCATTACTTGTTTTGTTTATGTGAGGGGTGATGCAAATTATTCTTGAGTGTGTATACAGTTGGCAAGAAGAAAAAAAAGAAACGATCCCTTCACCTCAGCATATGGAAAGTAGCAGAGGTTGTAGGGAGGATGTATTGGTAAAGGTGGTAGTTAGGGAACAAGTATTTGAGTGTCCATAGGATGCTTAGTTCTAAACTAGGTGCTGGAGGGTACATATTAAAAATAGACATGGTCTAGTGCACAGTTTGTAGATCCTATGATTTTTCAGAACTCCCAGAAAAGCTGACAAAGAATTGCCTCATGCACTGCAGAAGAACCACAGATAAAAACCATTCATACCATCAACACAGTCATACAGAATATTGGCTATTATTTTCTTTCTCAACAAATGTGGGAGATAGATTGCCTCAGGCAAAATAGTATTTTACACATGGTTTCCCAAAAGCCTTGTGCATATTTAGAGCTCTTCTCAAAATGTTTGCATTTGTTCTTCCAAAAAGAAATTTGCATGACATTTTAGAATTGCATTCTGTCTAGAAAGCAAATCCTAGCTTTTCATATTTAAATTCAAAGCCTTCTGATGTAAAATCTGCCAGGAAAATGTATGTTCCAAATTAGGTTCTTCTCAGAGCACAGATTTTTTTTTTTACCATTAAAATAATTTTTGGGGGAAATGCCTAACATCATGCTATCCTTTCTTGGTCGAGAAAACCACTGATGGTGACTTAAGGATCCTCCTAGTCTTCTACTTATAGAAAACTGAGGCATAATTCCATTTTAATGGGGCTGTCCAGAGACAGAGTTATGCACTGTTATTGGTGAGCCACTTGATGATATAGTTGTTCTATATAAAGGCTATTAATAGAGTATTTGACAGACAGCAGTAGCAAAAACATTCTTGAATGAAGTAGTTGATGACCAATGTAATTAGCAAAGATTGGTGAATTACTCAGATTGAATAAAAGTACTCTTAGTAATTCCTCAAACTCACCTTCCAAAGTGACTTATTTGGGCATTATCATCAATGGCTTATAGCCATGATCCTTAAAATTTTTCATTTTGGGGCCCAATTTCTGTTATGCAGGTATCCTTCCTTTAAAACTCTGCAGCAAGTGAAAAAAATGTTAGTGCTTTTTTTTTTTTTCCATAATGCATGTTGTAGAGTATTTACCATAAAGAATTCAAATATAACTAAACTCAAGCAGCAGTCTAGAAAGCAAATCCTAGCTTTTCATATTTAAATGAATGATGACAGAGACCAAGTTGTGGGACCAGAGCCAATGGTATGGTTACTTGGTGTGGTAGATTGTTTCAGTAATACTCCTGCCTCCTTTTAGCCAAACCCATACTGACTCTGGACTTGGTCATGTGACTTGCTTAGATCAATGGGGCAATAGCAAATGTGATACAGCAGCAGCTTGAAAAGTGCTTGTGTATTTGGGCTTTTCCCTCTCTTGATGCTCTTTGGAACTGAGACTACGAGAAGAAGCCTGGTAGATAGATAGACCATATGGAGCAGGGACCAACAGTCCCAGCTGAGGTCCCATTAGACCAACCAAGATGGTAACCACCACACATGTGAGTGAGGCCATTTGGCCTCAGGCGATTCACCAGGTGAGTCCAAAGATCAGCCAAACTGGCCCACAGTAGCTACACCACCTCGTTAGCCCAAAGAACATCCTTTGGTTTGGTTGATCTCTTGTATTTGTTTTATAATACCTAATTTCTGCTTTTATCTGTATTGTTTCTTTCCCTTGATTCTCTATGGCTTCTTGTTTTCTACCTTCTTGAATTGATACTTACCGTATTAGTTTTCAACTTTTTAAAGAGGTTGAGAAAACTTGCTTTAAAAGTAGAATTGAAAGAATTTGGTAGTGAATTGGATATTGGGACTGAGGGTGAAGCATCACAAAAACTCCCAGGTTTGGAGTGCATTTAGATTGGCATTTTCTTTGTTTTAAAAATCTAAGAATATTGACCTGAGCCATTGGGAAGCCCCAGTCTCCAAAAGATTGCCTTGCACAAAAGGACCCTTAAATGAGCATACTTGGCCTACGAGCCAGTGGTTGAAAGGTTGCTGACTTTCAAGGGAGAGGTGCCTGTGGAAATCACTCTGACACACTGAGGCTGGCTTCCTTGGGCCTGCTGGAAGAGTAGGGATTGCTTAGGGGCTTGGCTCGGCTCCTCAGGGCTAGGCTGGGCTCTTTGGAGAGAAGTTCTGCCTTTTGGGACTGGCTACAGCTGTTTGAGTCTTGTCTAGGGTCTTTGGGGCTAGGCTCTGCCCTTTGGGACCACGTTTGGCTGTTGGGGGGTGGGAGTGGGGTGGGAATCTATATATATAAAAGCCTAAGTGACCATTATGACCAGTTGACCAAATGACCAGTCACTATGACATGCACTTACCACCAGGGGGCAGACACTCAATGCAGGAGCTACCCCCTGGTGGTCAGTGCGCTCCCACAGCCAACCTCTTGCAGTCCCTCCCCCAGGCCCGCTGGCCTTGATTGGCACTGATCACCGGCCAGGCTGAGGGACTTCACCCATGTACGAATTTGTGCACCGGGTCTCTAGTAAATAAATAAAAATCTCAGATGGGTTGACCTTGTTTGTGTCAGTTCAGGTGTAACAGAAATCTCTATTAATCCCCACATAATATCACAGGTGTTAGGTAGCTTTTGTTACCTCTTTGTAAGATTAGTATAATAATAGTACTGCTCTAACAGGATTGCTTGAGAATTAAATGATATGTGTAAAGCATTTGACATGCATATTAAGTGTTAGCTATTATATTATTATTAGGCAGACATAATGCAGATCCCAGCATGGGAGTTTTTTCATTGAGCACCACAATTTATCTTGCAGGGCTTCCCATCAAAGAGGGGAAACAAAGGCTTGGTGATGAATGAACTGAAATGCATCTCCAACCTATCTCGAGCTTGCAGAAGTCATATGTTCTTGATTCATTACCTTGTTTTTATTTTATATTTAAACCATGTCCACATTGTGTTCATTAGATCTTGTCAGTCAGTATCACTGTAAAGTGGTTCTTCGTGATCCCATCTGTTCCAAGTGTGAAGAAATGGTTATACCAAGGATTCTGTAGTTTGTGATGACATTGAAATAAAAAAATCTTTGTTCTGCATTATTGTTTAAGCCTTTGAATATTTGATTAGTACTGAAAATTTCCCAAGTCATTTAAAATATGAAATTAATATTAAAAATAGCCCTTTATTTTCATTAGGTAGGGTTTGGCCTGTGTCCCTTTGGACAGGCTTTGTCCATCCCACATGTCCTCTCCAATTGGAACCCAGGGTCTCTGAGGCAAAGGCAGGAAGTTGATCCCTGTCCTCTAGGTTCCTAGCACCTGCTGCTTTGTTCTGGAATAGCTTTCTTGGCTCTTTGTTCTTGAATTCCATTTCCCTTCCATTCTGTTAAATTGTAACAGAAAATTACTCTTCTTTTCTGTTGTAGGAAACTATTTCCCTTTTCCCATTGGGCTTTCTCAATAATTACCATTCTTTATTTTAACACGTTGCACAAGCATGAGGTCTTGTATTTGTACCAACACTTGGCTCTTTTTATTAACTTACATGCTGCTTCCAACAGCAATGCCCTTAATTCTCTTTGAGGTAGATGGAAGGTATGCCTCACTTCAGGCCCCTGGCTGCAACAGTATATTGGATGGTGCTGGGTGCCCTGTTGGTGCCCAACAAATAAGCTCTAATGCTGATGAGAATGAGCAGGCACGGGGATAACCATCCATCAACTCTCCGTCATACAACATTGAAGCGGAGCGACTGGTGCAGAAGGCAAACCTGTGCAATCTCTGTGGAGGTCTGGGCGTTGTACTGGCACAGACTGCATTAGTTAAGCCTTGCTGCAAGTAAAATACTACCCTCCCACCTTTGATTAATGTACCTGATTATCGCTGGCCAAAATAATACAGCTCATCTATTTCACTGACCTGTTACAGATTTCTGGCTTGGTTTGTTGCTCCCTTAAATATCACAGAAAAGGTGGGTGGCAGGGACACTCCACCTTGTAACATGGCTAAAGGTCTGTCTGTAACATGTACTTTCAGTACATGTCCTTTGTAGATCATGAAACAGACCTTACCTCAACTAATATCTCTCTTGGCAAAGTTGAAATACAGAAATATTCAGTGATTTATTTTATATCTTTTTGAGTCTATGAGTAGCCAATCAACAACCAACCCAGGAGATGATAAACCGACTAATTAGCATTTCTGCCTGAATATGACCTCTGAAATGGAGTTTCTTCTCCCATTTTTGCAGATTTCTTCATCTTTTGCTGTTCTCTTGATAAAAATGATGTCATCTTAAATTAAATAAGGTAACTACTTTGATTTCTAAAAAAATTTTAGGTTTCCAGTTCACCACTTAAAAGGGCCCCATATGTCACGCTCAGAGAGCCTTTTGAGTTGAATGGGAGGTACTACGAACTCTTTTTTTTTTTTTTAAACAGAGGAGACCATGCTCTATCATAATAGTAACTGCTGCCACTGAAGTAATTTTGAGATGCCATAGTCAGCTTTCAGTCTTAGGCACCATAAATGCAAGAGCCTTATTCTCCAAGTGCTTTAAGGAAAACTAGTGATTACAGTTTCTTCGATGGCTGCCTCGTTTTGGAGCCTGAAATTCTTTAAAAGCACCTTCCAGATTTGATCTGTGGAGGGAAATTCCATCTGGGCAGTTCTTCTGTGCAGGATCTGGGAGTGGTGCTAATGGGAAAGGGGGCTGGGAGCAGAGATTCTTACAGTTGGAAGAAATAACTACTTAAAGCAAATGCTAATGATTTAAAATGTTATTCCTTCTGTGCTTTTAGAAAAAAATAAAATTAAAGTAATAAAGGCTCACAGCCTGTACCTCATCTCCAGTCACTCCACTGGAATTCCCAAGAGGGTCTCGGCTCCCCTCTCCTCCCTTTAAAAATGGTGGACCTGGAACCACTTACAGGAGAGGTTTAATAAGAGGCAAATGTGTTTTATATTTTGTATCTTGTTAAGTGAAAAAAGATGGATTCTCGCAAGTAGTCTCTTGGTGCAGATTTGAGTGGTCTGTGCATGCAGACGTGGGGATGTTTCGCCAGCTAGCATCTCTGTTCTGGTCCCCCTTGGCTACTTAAAATCCCCCCATCCAAGCCACTCCTCCCCACCCCAGAGCCAGCAGAGATGAAATTGCTTCATTTGTAGAATGGATCTGCAGATCCAGGAAACTTGTTTCTATCTGATTTGCTGATAATTTACTCCTCATTTGATTTGTGGGGTGGGGCATAAGTGAGGAGAAAAGCCCAGTTTCAGCTCACATAGCCCTTCCTCAAGAAAAGAGGGATTGCTTTGCATGTTGCAGAAAATCATGATTGAAAGCAACTGAAAAATTAATAAAGATTTACACAAAGGTTGCACATTTGTTAGTGGAAAAGCAGGAAAATCTTGCACCTGTGATGGAGTGACAAAAAAATTCTTCACTTAAAGTAGCTCATTGGAAACTGGGAGAGGAAGAATGGTTTAATAAATATATATTTTATCTTAGATATATAATTTTACAATGAGACACATTCCCTTTCTGGCAATTTTTTATGACCTTTGGGTGCCAGATAGCGCCATTCCTGCTGTCTGCTTTCGCTATTCAGCGTTGAGGAAGCCCATTATATCTGTCTTTGATCCAGAGATCGGGATTGCTAAAACTGATGGCCACAATTAAAGACAGTCCTGTTGAAAAGCTGACCTCTGTCTGCTCTCAACTGCATGTAAACTTTTCAATATGGATGTAATTTGGTATTAAATTACCCATGCTTTATTGCTTTTTAGTACAGCCCTGTCTGTTGGCTTTTAAAGATAAAGGTAACATAAAAGAAAAATTGTGGTGTGTCTGCATAATTATGTAATTATAAACTTGTTTTCCTACATTCAGAAAACCCTTTGTGTGTGTGTGCATCTATTGAAAAGTAATAGATTGGTAGGATTGGAGAAGAAGCCTTTATATATATTTTTTTCTCCTGATCTGTTCAACTTAGACATATGCTGTGCAAGATAGGTCACTGTATTTAACTATTTTAATCTTGGCTTTCAGAGGGTATTTTTGATTTAGAAGTAAGGTAGTTTCGTAAAAAGATGTCGCCGTGTTTATTCTTTAGAATTGGCCAAACCAGAATGGAGTTTGTGCCAGAGCTCTGAAGCAAACCTACCTGTTTCACCAAAGATTGGCTCCTATCTTAGCAGCATGAGAATATCTCAAATGTCTGGAATAAGCTTTTGGATGAACTAAACCTCACTATGCTTGAAATTTAAAATGAGGTTGTTGTTTCTTTTTCTTTTAACATTCTTTTTTTTGGGCGGGGGCCGGGGGGAGGAATTCTGCTGAGGGGAACTGAGAACAAGTTGGGAAGATTGGAGCTGACTTCCCTTTTATATTACAGAGTTGCCTACTCCTCTCAGTTCTACTAGCTACTGCTGTTATTTCAACCACGAAGAGCATAAGCTATCATTAGAGTTTGATACAGGTTTCTAGAATTGCATTTTCTGAACAGAGATACAATATCTGTTTGAAACGATGGTTGAAATCGCAATCCCATCATAAAACTTGGAGGAAGACATATTCTCAGACCTCTGGAAACGTGCAGTAATTCTGTGTGTAAATGGAAAATTTTGAGTTTGCTTCCTCTTCTTGTTAAATGTTCCATGGCAAGATTTTCCAGTAGAACCGCATAAAAAGTCAGGCAGATAAAAAGCTGATATCAAAACAAACAACTCAAGGGAAGCCAAACAGGCTGCTTCAGATACCTTAATACATAATAAAGCAAAGGTTTTAAGTTGGGGAAGAGTGTCTGCAGAAAGAAGGCCAGTTCATCTCTCCCGCTGTGTCAGACCTCCATTGAATTATTTTTCTTGTCTGCTGCCCCCGCCCCCCCCCCCCCCGCTCCCACCTAATACGCTGGGCACACTGAAGAATTGCATCCTGACCAATGTTGTAATTCATCTGGTTGCACTACAAAAATTGCATCCTGTGGAAAACATATGCTATATACACTTTTATTGGCTCTCATGCAAAGAGGTAATTCCAGAATATCGAGGAAGTGTTGAAAATAGATTCCATGCTAGATTTAATTTCCTACCCCCATCAACACCACCCCACCCCCAACATAGCTTGCTTTAGGGACTGAGAACAAAGAGAAGGGTCAGCTTCAAGTAAACTTTTGTCAAGCTACTTAATCCTTTTTCTTTCATTCCTCTACGATGGATCTTCTTTCCTCTGATGATGCTAGTAGCAATGATGAGATGGCTGGGGCATTAGAGTCAGTGAGGGGAGTGGGGGGTGGTTAAAGGACGATGGGGGCTAAAGGACCGAGCTGTCCAAGATGATAGCCATTAGTCCCATGTGCCTATTGATGTTTAAATTAATTAAAATTATATTAAAATGCAATTCCTCAGTCACCCACTACATATCAAGTGGTCAATAGCTTCATGAAACTAGTGGCTACCAACTTGGACAGCACAGATATGGAACATTCCGTCATTGCAGAAAATTCTATTGGAAAGAAATGGGCTAGTTTGACTTGGAAAATTAGCTTCTTTCTCACCTTGGTTAAGTCACTGCACCTAAGTTTACTCATCTGTAAATGGGAGTAATAATAGTACTGACTTCTTGAGGTGATTATTGCAGTAATTAAAGGAGGTAATATATGTGCTGTCTAATAGAACTTTGTGCTGTGATGAAAATGAGCTATATCTACATTGTCCAATGTGATAGCCACTAGCCATATGTGGCTATTAAACACTGAAGATGTGGCTAGTGTGATAAAAAAGTGAAGTTGTAATTACTTAAAATTTAAATATCCCTGTGGAACTACTATACTGTTCAGCGTGGATCTAGAATAGAGTACTTGCTCAGGAAACATTAGCTTTTGTGTCTATTGGCTCTTGGTGGATAATGATACATCACAAGTTTGTTTTGGGGTTTAAATGAGAAAATTTTCATAAAAAACACTAAATAAAGACTACATAATTAACATATTTTTTCACCATGCATTAAATTTATTTATAAATATAAGACTTGTGGGAACAGAAGTTATTTTGAATAAGAATAAAAGGCACTATGAAATAGTCAAGGACCAAATAATAAATATGTCTTCTGTTTAAATGCTTCAATAAGTTTGAATTCTAAGAAGGTTAAAATATATGTTAGTTCAGGAGACTAATGAGAGGATCATTATTTTTTATTGTCTCCCTTAATTTTACTTACCATTATTATATAGGCCATACTTGGTATTTAAAAAATATATATTTTTGTTGATTTCAGAGAGGAAGGAAGAGGGAGAGAGATGAAACATCAGTGATGAGAAAGAATCATTGATTGGCTGCCTCCTGCATGCCCCCTGCTGGAGATCGGGACTACAACCCCCGGGCATGTGCCCTGATCTGAAATTGAACCCTGACCTCTTGGTTCATAAGTTGACGCTCAACCACAGAGCCACACCAGCCAGGCCATATTTGGTATTTTTTTAAAGGGCTTTGGATCAGCTGCATTATTTTCTAGCATGAATAATTTAATCTAGTGGTATTCTTGTTTGATTTTGCATATAGCCACAAGTTTGGGGAAAACATAATCCTCTCTTTTTAAATGCAGCTACTTAAAGCTGTACAATGGAAGAGAGGCTCGGTGGTGCTGAAATGAAGGATTTCAGCCACATCTGCCAAGCAAGCAGACCTGTTTTTGATTTCCTTATTTGCAGAATTAGTTTGGAGCAGTATCCACACATTTCACTGAACAATTGTTTGTGAGCTCTCTTGTGTTGTTTTGTGGGAGTTTGTCCTGCCTTCCCAACTAAATCATAAACTTCCTGATGGCAAGTCATTTTTTAAAAAAGAAAAATCAGATTGCATGGGGACATCAGCATTATCTATAACCACTCTAAAGATCATCATTTATTTTACCAGTACAGAAACAACCTGACCTTTTAATCTTGGGAAAAATATTCCATTTTATACTGAAACATTTGGTAAAAATTAGTGTCTATTTAAAAAAATCGTTATCAATTAAAATTAGGTATTGCAAAAAAGGCTGCAATTTGGGGTAACTTTAAAGATCCAATTTTGTAAAAGATCTGAGAATAATTTAACTCCTTCTACTAAAATATTCCACTGGATATCATGATCCATATCCACTTGGGCATTTCTTTAGCTTAAAAAAAAACCCACCTAAACATTTTTTTTTTTGGAAAATTCACCAGAAAAGCTCATTGTAGGAGAAATGTGCGTACACAAATAGGCTTAGGCTTGAACACAGAATTTTGGAGCTGAAAGGGACCCCAGAGCTCCCATGGTCGGGTCCTGCAGAGGTTAATTAACTGACTCATGATTACGCAGAACAGATCAGGTTCAATTCAGCTCTGAAGGGCCCACTTGACTAGCCAGTGTAGACACGAGACGTGATTCACTTAAATAAAAATGCATCATGAGCTCACTGCGAGTTTAACCCCAATTGTTACAATTGTGCTACCTTGTGGTCTCTGTGCTACATTTTTATTAATCCCTAACTTCTCATTGAGATTACTTTATTTAAATGTCATCACCCAGCTCTAAAATATGCTTTCAAAATAACGGTGGTGGCCATGGGATACAAAGTATTGGGAGAAAAAAAGGAAGCAGTAGAAGCCAACTTCTGTTTGATATGTAGACGTGTTTTAGTGCACTGGGCCCCTGGCGGTGGTACCGTGGCAGGCTTTACAATCAGACCTGGACATCCCAGCTGTCAGAGGGGGACTGCCATCACCACCGGCAGGGTTGTGCCTTTGGAGGCATTTGGGTCATTGGTAGAGTAGGATCAGAGAACAGTATAAAAAGTGAGATGAAGCAAAGGGGTCTATAAACTAGTCTTATGATGCAAGGTGGGTGGGGGAGGCCCCTGGCATTAGACAGAGAGAAGATCAGAGTCAGTTAATAAGTTTGGGGTGCAGGCGACTGAAACCAGATCACTGGTGGCTGTCAGCTGGAGAGGGGCGTTTTCCCAGGTGGACGGTGACCTGGTCATCTCTGCTCCAGCATGTGCCTTAGTATTCATCCTTTCCACTCCTGTTCCCTTTTTTCAGTCCTTTGTCGAAAGACAGTGAAGGGTTGGCCTTTTCTCCCCCATGCTGATATGGGTAAAGGCAGAGACTGATGGTGCCAGCCTTAATTCCCCAAAGAAAAGGAGATCCAGACTTATGTGAATACCTTTAGTTCTGAAACAAGAAAAGATAAAACAGGCTACATTCATGTATTCATGAAGCAGGCAGTGTGTGCATTGGCGAATTCTGTACAAATTCACTTATTGTTCCGTCCCTCTTATTTCTGAAGACCCCGTGCTCATTTTCCCTCAATAACATAAAAGCAGTTTTAGCACAACTGAATTTTCAGATTTAAAACGAGGTATCCATAGTTCAGAAATGCCCTTTATGTGTGTGTTTATGTGCAACAAGTTGATTAGAAGATCAGGGTGATTCCACTGGGAACAAAAGTTTTTTTTTTTCAGGTTTATGAGTGTTTGTTTGTTTGTTTTGTTTTTAAATCAGTAAAACTAAAGGACATCTTCCAGCTAGGAGAATTGTGTTCATGGGTCAGAATTTGGACATCATGATAAAGATGGTGAACTGCAACAAGCAGCCGATTTTCTTTTCTTGGCCTGAATCACTTGTCCTGTTTTTCCACTGATAAATGTTCTAACTTTGATAGCTGGAATGACATCTTTTATGGGGGCTGGGGGAAAACTGGGTCTAGGAACAGTGGTTCTCAGATGTTTGTATGTCCATAATTTACCCAGGAAACTTGTTAAAAAAAAGCTGATTGTGATTCAGTAGGACTGGAATGATGAGGCCCATGAATCCCTAATTTATACAAGTAGCTCAAGTGATTCTGATCTGTAGTCACACTTTGAGAGGCACAGTATTAGTCTAGGACAAAGGTGAGCAAACTGCAGCCTGTGGGACAAATCTAGCCCATTGCCTGTGTGTGTAAATAAAGTTTTATTGGAACTCAGTCACCCTCATTTGCTTTTGTGTTGTCTCCAGATACTTTTGCGCTGTGTTGGTAGAGGTGAGTAGTGTGACAGAGTCCGTAGAGCATGCAAAGCTTAAAATATTTACTACCTGGCCTTTTCAGGAAAAATTTGCTGACCTCTGGTCTAGTAGGAGAGAAAAAAAAGTTCAACTTGTTTTTGGAAGTCAACATACACTGAGTGGCCAGATTATTATGACCGGCCAGATTATTATGAGCACCCCATCAGTACTTCATTGACACTTCCAAAAATACTGAATAGTGAAAACTTCCTAAGAAAATACCCTCAAGGTTTTATTATTATTATTATTATTTGCGTAACTAATTCACTTCATTGTACTGTTGGGGTGGTCATAATAATCTGGCCACTCAGTTTTTATATGTGTGTTTCTGTCTAATATGTGATATGTGTACTCACAACTGTAAACCCACTTTGCCCTACACTGTATATGTGTATACACACATATGATATCTTAAATGCCTCGTCCAAGTTTACCCATATAAAAGTTCATAAAGGGTGTATTATTTGGTTCAAGAGCTAGAGGTTGAGTGTGGTGCTGTCTCAGTAATTTAATAGGAGGGCAGAAATGTAAGAGTTAGTTGTGTCATCTCTGTGGTTACACAGGCAATGATCCCAGAGTTGGTTCTCTTATTTATTGGGCTTGTGACCTTGGGCAGGGATCTTCAGCTCTCTAACCTCTATTTCCTAATCTGTGAAAAGGGGATGATAGTAGCACCTACTCATGCGGTTGTGAGGATGAAGAAAGAAGATGTGAGTGAAGGCTGTGGGATTGTGTCTGGTACACATCAAGTGCTCAGTGAATGTTGGCTCTTTGAATCATCTACATCCTCACCAGTGTTGCATGGTGCTACTGAGCTGGGGGTGTTGTGGTCAACAGATGTTGCTACCACCCTGGGCTGACCGTGTGGCCCAAAGTTTAGGACTCTGGACAGCCCAGATCCTGAGTCTGTTGATTTTGAACGAAGCATTTTTTGGAGGCATAATCTTCTCTTATTAAATGTCATTGCCGATTTTCCTTTTGAATACACAGTTTAAGGAGGTGCCTGTACCTTTGGAAGTGGTTATTCCAGTCTCCTTGAAATATATTACCTAATTGTAGCCATGAAACCTTATTTCCCATCAAAGTTCCATCAAACAACAGCCAATAAATGGTAAGTTAAGATAAGGACTGTGAAAACCCTGTGTACTTTATTATAATTTCTTCAATCTACAGTAAATCACTGATGGTGGATATGATACAAAAGCCCATTTCATATGCAATTGTGAAAATATCTGTCTATAATCCAACAGCTATTTTCTTTCTGTTCTGCTTATTAACTATGAGCTAAGTGGCTGAAAAATACACACACAACACCACACACACATACACACACACACGAAAAAACAAACCAAACAGAAAAAACCTGGAAACACATAATTCAGGGTAAATACTATTTTTATCTTTAGCCTGTTTAAGAAAAGAGAATGAATTTGTCTTTGAGTGAGGAAAGAACAGATAAAATATTATCATCATCATTATCACAAATTGCTCTGTAAACTGAGGCCATGTGCGGCTCTCTGGGATCATCTCTCTACCTTTAAAGGTTTTTATTTTTTAATTTTTTATTGATTTTTTGGAGAGAGGAAGGGAGAGAAAACATCAATGTGAGAGAAAAGCACTGATCCGTTGCCACAGCCTGGGCCAGTGCACTGGCTGGATCTCAAACTCGCCACCTTTTGGTGTATGGGTTGACACTCAGCCAACTGAGCCACACCAACCAGGGCATGTATTTTCATCTAAAGCTGTGATTCTCTATGGAGGAGGATCTTGCCTTCTCAAGGGGGATGTTTTTGGTTGTCACAGCTCGGGGGAGCGGAGAGGAAATACTACTGATATCTAGTGAGGAGAGGCCAAGGATGCTGCTAAACACCCTACAGTGCCCCTGACAGCACCACTCTAACCCCACCAGACAGTTATCTAGCCTAAATTGTCAGTCATATTAATGATGATAGAAATCCAGGTCTTCCAGTTTCTGGACTAATAATTATAACTTATTTATTGCCATTTGGCCACCCCCAAAATCTTCCTTCTGTTTAGCTTTTCTGCTACTTGACTGCTTTGTTACCCCAGAAAATATAATTCCCATTTAAAAGCAGTTTACCAAAGTAAAATGTGTTCACCTTGTGGTACAATTACACAATGGACTACTATGCAGCTATAAAAAAGAAGGATCTCTTACCCTTTGAGACAGCATGGAGGGACCTGGAGAGTATTACGCTAAGCGAAATAAGCCAGTAAGAGAAAGACAAGTATCACATGATCTCATTTATATGTGGAATCTAATGAACAAAATAAACTGACAGACAAAATAGATCCAGATACATGGAAGCATGCAACAGACTGATGAATCTCAGAGGGAAGGGGAGGGGGATTGGGAAGAGATTAACCAAAGAACTTATATGCATATATGCATAACCCATGGACAAACGATAGTGCAGTGAAGGCCTGGGGAGAGGGTGGGAGTGGGTTGGAGGGGATCAATGGGACATAAAAGAGGGACATTTGTAATACTCTGAACAATAAATATAAATTGAAAAAATGTTTCAAAGTTTCTAATTGTTAAATATTTCAAATAAAATACAAAAATAATACTAATAACCTACCACCTAGCTTTTAACAGATCTTTGTCATTTTTGCTTCACTTTAAAAAGTAGGATATTCCAGATAATCAAATTCCTTTTCTCCCACCCTAGAGGTAACCACTATTCTAATTTTGTTTATATCAATCCAAAGGTTGTTTTTATTCTTGCTTCATATATATATAACATATCTATAAATAAGCTAATTTTTAAGTACAGTCATGTGCTGCTTAATGACAAGAATATAATCTGAAGAATATGTTATGCAATTTCATACTTGTGCAAACATAGAGTATCCTATATAATAAAAGCCTAATATGCAAATCGACCAAATGGTGGAACAACCAGTGGAAGACCGGTTACTATGATGTGCACTGACCACCAGGGGGCAGATGCTCAATTGAGGAGCTGCCCCCAGCATGCAGACCCCTGGCCAGCCAAGGCAGGTGCCAGCAGGGGCCCCCGGTCGCCTCCTGCAGATTGTCCCTGATCGCTGGCCAGGCCTAGGGACCCTACCCATGCATGAATTTCGTGCATCGGGCCTCTAGTATTTACATAAACCCTGATGGTCTAACCTACTACACACCTAAGCTTTATGGTTGTTGACCAAAACATCGATATGCAGGGCTTGACTGTGAGAATTCCTACATTTTATTCAACATTATAACTTTTTAATATATTTTTATTGTTTTCAGAGAAGAAGGGAGAAGGAGAGAGAGAGAGATAGAAACATCAATGATGAGAGAGAATTATTGATTGGCTGTCTCCTACTGGAGATAGAGCCTGCAACCCAGGTATGTGCCCCAAGGAATCAAACTGTGACCTCCTGGTTCATAGGTTGATGCTTTAGCCACTGAGCCACATCAATCAGGTATTCAACATTATAATTTTGAGATTTATCCATATTTAAACTTTTTAGAAATAATTTATTTATTCTTTTATCTGCTGTATAGTATTCCACTGAGTGAATAAATTCCTATTAATTTGTTTCAGTTGCTTTTTTTTGGTGATGAGTATGCTGGCATAAATATCCTTATTATATGCCTTCTAGAGCAGTAGTCTGCGAGGTCCGAAAGGTTTGGCGACCACTGTTTTAGAGCATGTGCAAATATTTTTCTAGGATTGATCACTAGAAATAGGGTATGTGTAGCTTTGTCTTTGTAGGAATTGCCAAAAGTCCCTCCCACATTTCTTCCCCCAGGTATAAAAGTTCTAATTTCCCCTTTTCTTTACTGTCACTTGGTGTTATCAGGCATATTTTCTTTTGCCAAACTGGTGAGCTTAAGATGGCATTTTAGTATGTTTTAATTTTTGCATTCTGTGAATTTCTGTGATTACTAGTGAGTTTGAACATCTTTCTATAAATTTACTGCTCATTTGGAGTTCTGTTAATTGCCTGTTCATTTTCTCAGCCCATTCGAAAAATTACTTACTGATTTTTAGAGAGAAATGAAGGGAGAGAATGTATGAGTAAGCCAGAGAGAGACAGAAACATTGATTTGTTTTTCCACTATTTATACATTCACTAGTTGATTCTTGTATGTGCACTGACCGGAATCAAACCTGAAACCTTGGCTTCTCACAATGACACTCTAACTAACTGAGCTACCTGGCCAGCGGCCTTAGCCCATTTTTTCTATCAAGTTTTTTCCCCTCTATAAATATACTAGAGGCCCAGTGCATGAAATCTGTGCAAAGGTAGGGTCCCTAGCGGCTGCCGGCTGCTGGCCAGGGCCTTCCTTTGTTTCGTGCTGCCCCCTGGTGGTCAGCGCATGTTATAGTGAGTGATCGAACGCCCGGTCAGTAGAACTCCCAAGGGGACACTTTGCATATTAGGCTTTTATATATATATATATATAGACTAGAGGCCTGGTGCACAAATTCGTGCATGGGTGGGGTCCTGCCAGCCCGCCCTGATTTGGGCTGATCAGGCCAGGCTGGCCAGGGGGAGAGGCCCCAGGCAGTTTGCGGGCCAGCCCTGCCTACTGGTTGAACTCTGGTTGAACTCCCAGTCGAGGGGAAATTTGCATATTACCCTTTTATTATATAGGATTAGAGGCCCAGTGCACGAAATTCATGCATGGGTGTAATCCATAGGCCTTGCGTGCAATTGAAGCATCTGGCATGGAAGGGCAGGTCCCAGCTGACCTCTGGGCCCTGAGCAGCACCCGGACCTCTGGGCACCCACGCCACCCCTCTCTGACTGAGTCATGGTGCCCATGCAGAGATGTGGTGAGCACGGCCAGATGCTGCGGGCTGGGGCACAGTGTGGGCCTCTGGGCCACTCAGTGTACTCTCTCTGGCCGGCCTGGCAGACGGGCTCCTGTGTGAACCCACGGGGAGCCTGGCCGGCCCCTGTGGTCCTGGCGGCGGTGGCCCGGCACACCCAGAATAGGCTGTGCAGGTGTGGGGTGGGCTCCTTGTGGACATTTTTCACCTGAGCATGGGGGCTTCCCTGGCATGCGAGCCCTGGCGTCCTGGGGGAAGGTAGCAGGGGGAGTGAGAACGAGCTCGGCGGACACTCTGTATTATCACCACACCTCCATCCCCTTCACCCCTGCCCCCAGGTAGCTGGCTAGAGGTCGCAGCCCCCTGTCCGGGTGCTGTGGGAGTTTGGTCGCTGCCACCCACCCCCAGTTTCCAGTCCCAGCCTGGGGCCAGGCCCCATCAGGTGATCAGGGCCTGCCAACTGCTGGTCGCCATCTGCAGGGTGATCGGCGGGGTGATCGGGCCCTTGCTCGCACCCACCTTGGCCTGGCGCCTCCTGCTCACCTGCTCCACCATCCTGCGGTGGTCCCGCTCTCATCGGGACCCATCAGGGCTGGCAGCGCCTCCACTGCCTCCTGCTGCCAGTGCTGCGTCGCCGACACCTGCCATGTTTTGTGCCACACCCTGGGGTTCAGCGCACGTCATAGTGAGCGATCGGACTCCTGGTTGAACTCTCGTTCGAGGGGACAATTTGCATATTAGGCTTTTATTATATAGGAAGATAGGATTTTTTTTATATGCTTGATCAGAATACTGTGCTAATTCTATGAGTAGAAAATATCTCTGTCTGCTCTGGGACTTGTCTTTTCACTTTTTCCTTGTGTGTTTTTTGTGACGTTTTAAATTTTAGTACAACCAAAGTTATCAGTCTTTTATTGTTTATGCTTTTTGCGTCTTGTTGAAGAAATTATTCCCTACTGGGATGTCATAAATATATTCTCCCATGTTTGATTCTTGAAGTTGAATGATTTCACTGTCTCAAGTTTAAATATTTAATCTATGTACAATCTATTTTTCCATTTTGTGAGAAAGTAATCTACCGTTCTAAGTGGATGGTTGATTGTCTTAACACTCTTTGTTGAAAAGTCCATTGTTTCTCTTAATTTGCAATTCAGCTCTGCCACATACCAGGTTCCCATATGTCTGTGAGAGTGTTTTAAGTTTCCCATGTTTATCTCTATTCTAATATTAACAGTTATAATTACTGTAGCTTTATAATAAGCTCTGCTATCTGAAGAGGTGAGACTCCCATCCTTTAATAACCTACATTTTTTAAAACTTGCCTTTGCTATTCTTAACTTTTTGTTTCCATATGAATTTTAGAATCAGTTTGTCAACTGCTAAGAAATGTCCTGCCTGGCAATTTGATTAGTATGGTATTTAGTTTGTAGAATAAGGCGAATTTCCATTTTAAAATAGATTCCTGCTATCCATGAACAAAGTATAGCTCTCCACGTATTCGAGCCTTTCGTGAGTCTTCAGGCCTTTCTTTTTTGGCACCTGTGTGTAGAGATCAGCCAGCTTTTCTAGAAGTGCATGCTGGCTTCTCCTCTGCCTGCTTATCTCCTAAGCCCAGCAAAGAGCTTCTCGTGTCAGTGGTGATGATGGATGGAATGGCTCCCATAGCCATGGATAAGGGCGCTGTGAATATAAGGATCCCGCCACCTTCTGAGCAGCCCATTTGCTGGTGGAGTCTGGCTGCTGTGATGGGTGCAGGGCAGAGATGAGTAGTTGGAGGCTGAGACCAGGGCAGCAGGTCTGAGCAAGAGGCCTGGGGGCTCTAGTCACTGCGAGTGCAGTTATTTCCTGGGCCAAATTGCTTTCTATGTTCCAGTGGCAAGATATCTATGCTTTGGAACATAGTCTCTGAACTAAACTGCATGGTTGGATTCAACTCCCATCTCTACCACATACTAGCCTGGGAAGTTGCTTAACTCCCTAGGGCAGCGGTTCTCAACCTGTGGGTAGTGACCCCTTTGGGGGTAGAACGACCCTTTCACAGGGGTCGCCTAAGACCATCAGAAAACACATATATAATTACATATTGTTTTTGTGATTAATCACTACGCTCTAATTATGTTCAATTTGTAACTATGAAAATACATCCTGCATATCAGATATTTACATTATGATTCATAACAGTAGCAAAATTACAGTTATGAAGTAGCAACGAAAATAATTTTATGGTTGGGGGTCACCACAACATGAGGAGCTGTATTAAAGGGCCGCGGCATTAGGAAGGTTGAGAACCACTGCCCTAGTGCATCAGTTTCTTCATTTGTTAAGTAGGAAATCTCATAGGGTTGTTTTGAGGAGTAAATGCCAGTAAAGTGCTAAGAACAGTGCTCTGCTATTTGGGGGTTACTTGCTGCTCCAATATCACACCAGTAGTCTTATTCTTATTATGGTTTGAGTGATCTGGGATTCAAGTGGGTATTTTCTTATGTGTGTGCTCTCTTGAAATGAGCTTCCTGTGACATACTCTGTCTAACCTATTGGAGGTTGATGGTGTCAGTTAGCATATTCAAGGCTCTTAGAATATCTGTAGAAAAACACACACCTGTTTAACCTTATTTAAGCCAATATTCTCTAAACCTACCTATCCATTGAACTCTTCATTTTTTTCCATTTAATATCAGTGTAATTAATATTCCGAGAAGCCAATTTTAGGAATAGTCCTTAGGGCATTACTTGTAAAAAATTATGTTTATTTTGGCAAATAGTACAGAAAGATATCCCAAGAAGATATATTCTTAGTGTGAGGTTTGAAAACAGAGGTTGGATAAAGAAGAGAGAGTGACATTGGTAGGCAGTCTTTGATCAGTAAAATATCCTTTAAGTAGATGAAAAAAAAATCTATATCGTACATTAGCCAAACAGCTTCCACCAATTACAAACATATTCCCATTAATAAAAGTGTATGTGTGTGTACGTTTTTAAAGGAAGACTAAAAGTGTTGTATTTTTGGTGCCTATATTGCAGCCTGGTGCAGAGGTAAAATTTGATGTATTTCACAGAAGCACTGCTGGATTTTCTCCTGAAGGCACGAAGGCCAGTTTATTGGTATTAATCATGGTTCATTAACTGCTTGTTTTGTTTCTTCAAAGAATCCCAATTGCAATTGGGAATGGCATTTTAGGAATGTTGGGAATGCTACTGAGATACATACTGACTCCTCCACCCCTTGGATGTATTTTGTTATTTCCTTAGCCATGTGCTCTATGAAAATATTTGACTAGTTAATTGTCCCAAATCAGGAACAAAATGCAAAAGCAAAGCAAAGGGGAGGCAGCTCCGTGTTTGTCTCCTCCCCTGTCACTGTCCTGTCAACTTACCTTACTGCTCTTAACGGAGCTGAGGGAGAAGTGAATGATGCTAGTGTTTGATCCAAATAATTAGCTCTTTATCAAGAAAAGAAAAGCAAGACCAATTGTACACACAGTTTCCTTTCCTTTTTGTTTATTTCCTGAAAGAGATTTTCTTAAAATAGCTTCCCTCACCCCCTGCCTATTTTCCCCCCATGGGACTTCTTACTACTGTAAGGTGGCAGCTCACTGTGGACCACTGACGCTTTTGAAAGCTTCTGGGGGCAGGAGCTGGTAGAGGAGGTCTAACTCAGTAGAGAACTAGAAGTGAGAAGTAAACTCTTGGGCTGGACCATTGGTCTTTTCAGTTATTCATGACTAAGTCTCTGTAATGCAAATTCGTCCCATTGCAGTGTTTTATCAGATAAAGTAAACAATAAAATCCAGGTGATTTGTTGATGACCTGTAATACATTCAGTTTACATGTTAGAATAAAATGTCGAGGTTTATGCCTAGTTGATTCTAGAATCTTAAAAACAATTACTTTATAGCCTTGGTTTCCATGGCTTGTGTTTTGTTCTTTCAGCACACTCATGCTAAGTAAGATGTCTTGGGTTAACTCAAAGTAGGAACATTTTGTTGCTTTACAGTTTTATGAATGAAGTTTTATAGATATTTTTGTCTCATATTTTTTCAAACAAATTTCACTTACTACTTTAAATCTATGTGTTATTCAGAAATCAAGTTAAAGTAGTAACTTTTGGCTTATCTGTCAAAGATATATTTTCATGGGATTTAATCATCACTCTATTTAAACAGAAACATTAAAATGCAAAATGAGGTTTGTTTTTCATTTAAAAAGAAAATAACTGGTGACACTTGCAATGTGTAAACTTCGTTGCCTGGTAAATTATAATCCGATTGCCATTGGTTCATTCATTACATTGAGCTAATGCTAAAAGACCAATTCCCAGTGATGTCATTACAGGCTTTGGGTAGACAGGATTTGTTTCTATTAAAGGAGGCTATACTAACAGAGGAAGGAGTAATTTGGGGTAGGATCAGCTAGAAGTGTAAAGAATCATTTCTTTTTACTGAGAAAACTTTCGAATGTTAGATTTTAACTGTCTTGGGCAAGATCTATTCGACATGGACCATTTTATTAATTTAAAAAATACCTTCCATGCCACTAAATTCATTTCTCTGTGCACAGTTGACTTTACAGTAGGATCAGATGAAGGAGAAGTTGATAGTTGCAGAAGGAAGTTTTTCTCTTTGTGCATGCCTCTGTTATCATTGTAGATAAAATAAGAAGTGAATGGTTATGTAAATGGTTTTAAAGTAAAGGCTTTTTATTTTATGCTCTTTCTGGTTTTTACTCTACGGAAGACAGGTGATTCTAATATGTCCACTAGTGGGCGCTGCAGTGCTTCCAACTTGCTATATATATTTATCTGGGCATAGTATAAAAATAATCATACAGTGAATGGTGAGTTTTCCTTAAGAGCTACTGTCCTGTCAAGAAAGACACCAAAAATACATTTGGAAGATTATATCTACTGAAATTATTTACTAAAATTTAAGAACAGAATAATGTGCTTGAGATTGCTGCTCAGTTTTTGCTGGCATTCATTTATATATGTGAATTGTCACATTTATTCTTGTTTGATAAGCATATACATTGAAGTCCACATTATGCAGAAAAAGAAAGGTACTTAATGCCATAGTACAAATTAACAATATTTATTAGGAGAAAATCCTGCCTCTTTCTATTGAAGAAAAACATTGAACATGTTTGGTTGGTGTAATTTTGAGTGTGAAGCAGTGTAGTTGTGGCTAAGATGTCTATTTGATATTTAGGGATGAATTTGATGCTTTAATAAGGGAATCCTCTGTCTCCCTCATCCATCATCCGCCATCCTCATCCATCCAAACACCACTGTAAATTTGTCAGAGCCTTTTCCATATTCAGTACTTGTATAAATAATGGCTGCTGTGATTTGAAAAAAGGAAAATGTGCACTTTCTGGCTATGTTGTATATCTGATCACAGTCATGGCGACATCTCATAGTTTTTGTTTTGCATTGTGGAGCCTCAGTGCATATAATTTAAGCCCCAGAGCATTAAAGGACATTTTTCTGTGCTGACCCTTATTGTGGTTAGTACTTGCCGAAATGAAATTAGTTTGGGGGGGGCTTTTCTACAGTGGATGAAACACAGCCTCTGCTCCATTACCATGCTTTTATCATTGCCCATCGCCTCTCCTTTTCTCCTTTGCTATCTTAGGGATTATGCAGGTTCTCTGCAATATTCTGAAATTAATCAAAGCAAGCAAAACCCCGCCTTATTATCCATCACAGGAAGAGAGTGGTTTCCACAATTCAGACAGCTTTGTGATGTCCAGTTGTGTAACTAGAATTTTATTATCTTAAAAAAAAGGTTCTGATTTTCACACAATGAAACCTTTTCATGTTAAACTTTGCATGAGCGATGCATGGCTCCGTGTGAGTGTGACAAAGGATCTGAATTTAACTGATAGGCTGTTTCCCTTATTTAAATAAGGAACTGATCTGTGAACAACGTCCATTTCTTTCTTTGATTTTTAGCTTAGCAGAACAGCTGTATGTCCTTAATGCAGTTTGGGTCATAGAAGCTTTCTATGCAATGAGATAGGAGTAAACTTACAGCATGCTTATCCTGTCTGGACCTTGTGTTCTGTCTCATCTTTTTATAATCATACTCTACAAATGATTTTTTCCCACTAAATTAGTGGCCATTGTACAGATTGCAGACACTTAGTTTGATTGAAAGTAATAAAAGGAGATTATCCACTGGGTTGGTTGAGTGAAGGTTCTGATTTGAGCCACTGCCTGGAGAGAAAAGAATTAATCTTATAAACCCGACTCACTTCTGCCATGCTTTGAAAAACTGCCAGGAATGCATTAGATCCTTTTTGTCTTAAGTCCAGTGAGAGTTAAAGGTGGAGTGGGAGAGATTCAACATATGAACCAATTGACCATGGCCTGGGGTGTTATGCTCTGAGTGGTATGATGGGGGCTTTTTCTCGCACTCTGAGTAAATTTCTATCACCACAATTTTTGAATTTGAGGAGGACAAAAAGGAGGAGAAGGAAGAGAAGAGGATGAATGTTTTTCATTTATTAAATATATTCTTTGTGCCAGGCACTGTTTTAGATTCTAAGTTTAGATTATACATGTTTTTGTACCTTATTCTCATGAAATTGATTATTATGCCAACTTCATGGGAATGGAAACAGGTACAAAGAGGTGAAGTGCAGGCACTATAGCTACTCGGTGGATGACTTGAGATGCAAATCCAAGTTTGTTTGTTTTCACCTCCAAAGCACATGCTTGTAAACACTGTGCTCTCCTGCCTCCTCTGACATAGCAGAGATGGAAACGTTGGCTCTGGGAGGGCAGAATGAGATGCAGCATGCCCAGCACCAGGCTGGCCCAGGGAGGCACTCAGAAAAAAATGAATGGGTGAAAAGGTGCATCGCTGATACTGAGGGGAAAGCCATTTGCCCTTTTTTAGGATAATAGCATGGTGAATTAGAAAGGCTACGAGCCAGCTAGACCTGGGTGTGTGTACCTGACCCTTCTCTTTGTTGTTGTTGTCACTAGGAGCATCCCCCCTACCTCTCTGTGCCTCTGTTTCTATCTCTGTAACATACCTCGTAGGTTGTTGGGAGTTAGGGGGAGGTGGCCTGGGGAGTGTTGGATGGCAGATCCTAGCATGAAGTTTATGTTGAAGGATGTGATGAGCTGCCTTGGGTGGGAGGTTGGAGGAGGTCAGGGATGGTATTTGGAACCATGAAGGTGGCAGAGGGAGCTTTCCATATGTTACATTGGAAGAATCTTAAACCATATAATTCAAGTGGAAAAATCCCAACTCAGAGGCAACACATAGCAGGACTCAAACCTACCTCAGTAACCTTTGAATTCTAAAAAGACTACCCTTCCCACAGAGCTTTAGGCAAAATAGTAATGTCAACTCTGATCTTTATTTTAGCTGTGTAATTTCCAGCGAGTGTGGAACAATCCAGAACATTCAATACCAGCCCTGCTTCTCTCCTTTTATGGAAGTAGCCATCATCTAATGGAGGACACACTCTTCAGCATCTGCATCTCCTGCATCCGCCTTTCTCTTCCTTGGTATGTTGGGGGAATAAGAGTGAGAGATTTGGAAAGAAAGCAAACAAACAAAAACAAAATACCCATTGTGCTAGAAGTAGTTCCTTTTACTCAAATTCTTCAGGTCATTTGTTTGTCTGAGGGGGTTTTCCTTTGATTATCAGCCTTTTGTTATTTTTTGTTGATGATTGTAATCCATTTTCCCAAAGTTGCCCCCTTTTTAGTCTTGAGATCTGGTAGGACAGAATGAAGAAGGGAAAAGGAAAAAGAAAGGAGAAAGGGAGTCAAAAGGATAAACAATGTGGGCTCAGGCTGGGGGCCGTGTTAGGATGGTCAGCATGCTAAGGGCCGCTTTTTGTGGGCGAAACCAAGATATTTGGAGGGAGATGGCTGTGGGACCTATTGAAGCCTGGTGGGCATATTTTGCTATTTTTTTTTTTGTGTGTGTGTATTCAGAATGCAATATGAGTCTCTTCTTACCTGTATTTAGAGATGCCTTTTTTACTCACTAGCAGAATAGAATGACACAATCACCTTATCTTGTCTGTTGGTTGCAAAGTCAGTAGAACTAGTCTTACATTTTTGATGTTATTCAGGTAATATCAACCTGGAGAAACCAGACCTCCACTGATTCTCTGGCTGGGAGAGAATATGCTCGCTCTAACCCAGGGCTTTAGGTACAAGGGAACTGGCAACTGGGAGACAGGTCAAGGACTGAATCTGTTTTTCTTTTCTCCCTAAGCCTAAAGGGTTTTTGTCTCATGTCTGGACAAACTTCAAGGGGCTCAGGATCATGGGTGGAGGTAGTGATTCAATGCCCTCTTCATTTCTCAACCTCAGGGCCATTGGGGCTGCCCCTTCCTGTGGCTGTGCGGCCTTCTTGGGGTGGGGGTGTGATGTGAAACTGTGTAAGGCCCCTTGGGCATCTGGTTAGGGATTGGCCTGACAGCCACGAGAGCCTTCTTGATGCATGAAAACTTCATCTGTTTCTCCCATTCTTGTCGTTCCTGAGGGAAGGAATTAGAAAAGGAAGGAAGGCACAAGTGGGGAGTCCCTGGAGTCAGGCTATAGCCCTTCTCCCCATTTCCCTCTTGCTTTTGTCTTGCCAGAGTCAAGCTCCTGGTCTGCAAGTTGTTCTGCAGATGGCTCAGCAGCAGACACCCAGCTGGGCTGATTTAACCCACAGAGTGTTTGTGTTTGTGTTTGACAGCCAAGACAGGGAGCAGGGAAACTGTTTTCATTGGGAGCAGCCTCAGTTGTTTCTCCAAAAGCAGTTGGTTGAACTGCTGTGCTGTTTCTGGAGCCATTATGCCATGAAGTGAAGTTTGGATGAAGGACAGATGTATTATCTAGGAAGGAATCCTGTTCTTTTTCCAGAGAATGTTCAGTCATTGCCTGTGCCAACAAATGAAACTGTTCTCCAGTGTTCTGTTTATGTAGAGACTATTTTTGGGGAGAAAAAACCCTATGACATTAATCCTCTTTTGTTCTGAAGCAAGTTAAGTAGCAAGTGTTGATTAATATTCATTTCATAGATGAGGAAATAGAAACACTAAGAAATTAAATAGAGCAGTGCTTCTCAAACTTGCATGTACAGTGGGGCCTTGACTTACGAGTTTAATTCGATCCGAGACCAAGCTCGTTAAGGAGCTCGTTAACTCAAATTACCCTGTGAACTCAATGCAAAAAATCAGCGGAGAAACAGCTGGTATCTCAAAAAACTCGTTAGTTGGGACACTCGTAAGTCAAGGCCCCACTGTATCGTGAAGTGCCCGAGGATCTTGTTATAAATGCAGATTCGGAGTCAGTACTCTGGAGAGGAGACCTGAGGACGTGTATTTTTAACATGCTCCAGGGTGTTGCCAGTGCTGCTGGTCTGTGATCATACTTTGAGTTTCAAAGATGTGACTTACTAGGCAGGTAGTGAGTGAGCCACTTACCAGGAGGCTACTTGCCTGTGTCCCAGGAAGCGAAGCAATGCAGTCTTCCAAATTAGACTGTATCTAAATGGTTTCAAAATAGTTAAAATATGAAGCATGCTACTTACTTACTGGATGCTGTGACCATAATGTATGAAATAACCAGATTGGCGGGTTTGGTTTTTAACAGAACTAGCTGGTTAGTTTGGTTTTATGCAGCCATAACTGTATCCTGTCTTAGATAATAGAAACATAAGAAATTGTGTCCAAACATTAGGAATTTAGAACACAAGGCTTATAAATTCACATTTTATTCCAACTAAAGCCCATAAATGGTGTGTGTGTGTGTGTGTGTGTGTATGTATGTAGGTAGGTCCAATGTTACTGTTTCTAACTGCCCTCCTGTAGTCTGTTTCCTTATAACACGTTATCAGAGCAGAGTTGGCGTCTGTAAAAGACAATCTTTCCCATGTGCTGCTACTCACAAAGATTTCACAATTTGTTGATGACTCACACATCTGTGTGGAAATATATGCTACTGCCCTCAGCTGCAGTAGTTTATGCCATTCTCCCCTCCAGAATATGATTACCCAGAAGTATGTAATAGTCATTTAATGGGGAGCAGGTGTAAGAAGAAACAGTCATTTTGAACAAAAGGAACAGATGCAAATTACAGCATGAAGGATTTAGGTTAGACATCCACATGTGGAGAAAATTCTCTCCTGCCAGTAAGAGCAGTGAAACATTGGAACATAGAATCAAAGCTGAGTTGCAGCACATTTTCAGGGCATTTGAAAGAAAAGGGCAGGTGGTTTTATGTCAATGCTTTCTATACAGCTCCTCACAGAAGGAGGCAAATGAATTCTGCAATTGCTGGAGATCATTTTTAGCTTTGTGATTCATGAGAGATGAATTCTAGGGACATCTGATTAAAAACCATGTCAAAGAGCCACATATTCCAGCAATCCTTTCTGATCATCCTAATTGATACTGGATGTCACTTTTTGGCACGAGGAGTGGAATCCAACAAGTATTTGTTCAGACCCGTTTCATGTAACATCTTTTACTTTGGATGATTTTCACCTACACCTTCAATGATAATAAAAATTGTCTCCCCTAAGGGCTTATGAGATACTGTAAGTATAGTATCATCTCAAATACTCAAGGGATCTAGAGGTCATCAGATATTCTTTCTCCCAGTATTATTTGGAATTTTCCACATTTTAATCATCTATACAGTAGTCCTTCATTTTCCTTTTTAATTGGAATTTCAACCAGGGATGCCTACAGGCATTGACTGTCCTCACTTTGAATGATTTGGTGGACTACCTAGTCAATGATGAAGGATGTCCATACATGGGTCCATAATCACCATGCTGCTGTCATTTTTGACATTACACCATATAAAAGCCCATGTCTTGAGAGAGAGTGACAGTGCCTAAAAAAAGTGGAGATTAAACTCTCCCAGCTTTTCGGAGGATCCTGAAAATATAATGCTATGTGTCTTCTAAGTGACTAATGGCGCCTTCTTCTAAACAGCATCATAAGATATCACACACGTACACTCACACACACACACACACACACACACACACACACACACGCATGCAAAATCACATAAAGATGAGAAATGGGCATTTGAGTTTCTAGTGAATATTTTTTAGGTCCATTATATATGGGGTCAGCAGCAGTGTATGTTCAATAAATTCATAGCAGGCAAATGGGAATGTGGAGAAATCCTACAGACCTTTTGGAGCCAGATAACTCAAATTTTAGAAGGTCGGCAAACTCGAAGCTTTGGAAAACAAGAATTAGGAAAATGTAAAAGAGGAGGAAGCTGATAGGCCTATATTTGAAAGGTTGCTTATGTGGAGGGATGTATGGCATCTGAATTCCGTCCTTTTTTCTGTTCTTGTCTTTATCCCGATCACAGAATCTATCCCTCAATGAGCTGACCCATCAATCAGGCAGGGTCTGGACAAGAAAAATGAATTCTGTGATGGTTGTTTGTTTTTGTTTTTGGTTATTAAACCAAGTTAGCTAAAGCTAAGTCAGCACACCAATTCATTCCCATCATTTTGTTAGATTACCAGATCAGTCATGTTAATTATTATTTTGAAAGAAAAGAGATGGGGAATGTACCGTACTATATTTTTCTTATTCCACAAAATCCCAGAAATTTACACTTCATAGAGTATTAAATTTCAAAATTTTGCTAAGTAAATTCCCCTCCCCCAAGAAAATGTTTCCACCTGAAACCTGTATAATTTTTTTTTAACTAGTGTCACCCAGTAAATTCAATAATAAGAAAAAACTAAAGATATTTCCAAATTTAAAAAAATCCAACAAATGGAAAACAAAATAATCATCTTATCATTTACTTTGGATGATTTCAAAAAAGACATTTGAACACTGAAAATGTGGGAAGGAGATATTCTAGAATAAAGAAGTGCCTGTAGGTTAAATACATTCAGCTTATGATACCTTAGAGAAGAACAGTGAAACTCTCATCATGGACCAAAACTGGCCAACTGATTAGGATTTGGGAACCACTCTTATAAAACCCAGCTACTTGTTTAGAAGTCCACCTGCTTGAGGGGACGGAGTGACTTTTGGAGGCCCATTGGACTTTGGCTATTGGTGATCTTCACTGATGAAATAGATATGCCAGGAAAAAAAAACACACACACACACATTTGAATACTTTTACAAAAATGTCTTAATAAATTGAAACACATATTTTTGACTCAGCCAGTCTTAAAGATTTTCCCAGTACTGTCTTTTGCTTGTTTCCCAAGATTTAGCAATTCTTGTGGCCTTTTACAGATAGAAAAGGATATGAAACCTGCTTTTTTTGTGGAAATCACACTGTATCTAAGTAAACTCTGCTCCGTTTGCCATTGTTTCAAACGAGATGATTTAGCAATTTCGCTTGTGCATCATAATGCTTGAATTGAGAAATCTTCCTGTTATTATTATAACTTTTAGTTATAGTTCTTAATTCTCTTACTATTATACTGTATGTAAAACTTTCTGAACCAAGAAGACTTGATTGAGAGGAAATGAAGTGGACACCAATACTTGAAGGCTGAACACCAGTTGTGAATACCTAGGCTAGTCCAAGCATTATTCGTATATTTACTTACCTTTTTGTACCTCGTTAAGTGTAATCGTCCATTTTTATTCACCCAGATTTTCTGTTGGGAAACAAATGCTGGGGCTAGGTCAGTGTTCCAGGACAAGCTCACTTTCAGTGTTACAACCATTTTTTATCAGCTGCTCTATGTAAGAGCGTCTGGGCCTGACTCAGTGGTAGTCACTTAAAATGATACAGCAGGAGAGTCTTGAAAGATGCTTATTTTATAGATGAGGGAGCGGTAGGGAAGACTCTTGGAAGGGATTCAAGTTGAAATGCAGATGTCTGAGAAAGGGTATAACAGGACCCAGAAGTAGAAAATTGAGGAGGATGACAGAGTTGAAAGGTACAACAGTATTTTAGATAAAGCTTTACGGATTCCTTCCAGCAGTATGTGGATTGCAGTTGGAGCTAAGTGAATGGTTTTGCTATAATGTGTTGCACAGCTGTTAGGAGATGCCAGATGTGTGTGTGTGTGTGTGTGTGTGTGTGTGTGTGTGTGTGTGATGTTCTTTGGATAGACTTGCTAACAAGGGCCTGCATATGGTCCCTTACCTGTATTTGCAATCAGCTACAGCTTTCAAAGGCCATAAGGGCATCTTCTTGGTTCATTGCAATGACGGCTCTCCCATTGAGTGCTGTGATAATGATTTTGGCAAAAGTAGATGTTTCTTAAAACATTGGCTTACTTAAAAATGACATGGGCATTACCCATAGAGAATCTGCTCCAGTTTCAGGGTCCCTGAAAATTCTTTATTTCTTTTTTTTAAAAAAATATATTTTATTGATTTTTTACAGAGAGGAAGGGAGAGGGATAGAGAGTTGGAAACATTGATGAGAGAGAAACATTGATCAGCTGCCTCCTGCACACCTCCCACTGGGGATGTGCCCGCAACCAAGGTACATGCCCTTGACCGGAATCAAACTGGGGACCCTTCAGCCCGCAGGTCGACACTTTATCCACTGAGCCAAACTGGTCAGGACAATTCTTTTCTTTCTTGATTCAACCCTTATAGGATGGACTTAAGGAAAATTTTGACTTAAGGGAAAATTTAGAAGTCAAGTGTCACTGAGTTGACTTTAAGTAAACAATCTAAAGATCACATATAGTCTTTTTATTAAGTTCATTTTTGTTTGCTTTTTTTTTTTTTTTTGCCAGCTATATCAAGGCATTCAAGTACTTAGGTCTTCATAAAACTGTTTCTTTCCTCCACTTGTGTTAATACAGATATTAAGTCTAATAGTATCTACTTAGCATAAACAAGAAGATAAAAATGATTCCTATGATTGAAATGTTTGTTATTTAGCATTAAGCATCTTCCTGCTCCCATGCGTTTTGCATTTTAATCCACTCAGAGCTTGGTTTGGGGATTGCTAGATTAGTTTTAATCCCCTGTCTAATAGTGGAGTAGTGGTGAGATTTATTACACAGGCAGGGTTTGGTTCTTGGATTTAAGAGGGCTCACGTGCACTCTTCATGCATATTAAATTTGGGAAACCACTGGTTCAGTATAAAAGGTTGGGGAGACATCCTTTATCTCAGAATGGTTCTCTTTAGGAACACAAAGTGCAGACAGCATTTATCGCATTAATGAAAAGAAAATTGATTATAAGTGTTTCTCTCTTTTGGGGTCAGACTAATGTTCTCAGAATCTGTGTTTTTTCCCCTTTTGAAATGTGCTCTACCATCATTTCAAAGCATTCTAGATGTTTTCTTTTTCTTTTAATTTTTGGGAGGCCACCTTGAGGGGAAAGATAAATAGGTTATTATATAATGGGTTCTTCCCAAGAAAAATGGAAAAGGTTGAACACTACTAAACCAGGGGAATAAATATTTTTAGAAACCACAGAAAAGTAGGGTAGCTCACTATTCTTAGAGAACCTAGTCATTGACACATTTTTCCAAATTGATATACAAACCTGCTATTTTGAAGATTGGAGGTGTATTATTATTATTTTAATATTAGCTATGTTCCACATGCTGTAAAAAGATTCTGGTTAATGGAAAACTTAAAATCAGAATACCACTACTTGCAGATTTCGGTGATTCATGAGTAAAAGTAATACTGGAACCAAACTTGTGTGGTAGCTTCTTTTCTTCCATTGCTCTTCTGAAGTAATTTCATCTTAAGGAAAAGAATGGAATGCATTATGATGAATAGACAGGTGCTGGGAACTACTTGGGTTATTGGGTGGAAAGTAAAGAATTTTTATGGTGTCAAAATACCATCTAATATTTTAAATGAATTTTAATCACAGAACTTAAGTTTGCATCCGATGAACTTAATCTTTGACCCAGGAAATGTTATTTAGTTTGTCTTTCAGAGCTGCTTTTCTCCCCATTAAGGTCTGATCTTCTAAAGGAAGAACACAAGTGTGTGTAATGGTTAGAGGTCTCCTAATAAAATAAAGAGGAGCTCAAATGAGGGCAATACAGTTCTGCTTTCTTCAGAGCCATATTTAAAATGTAAAAATCAGTGTTTTCTCTTTATGATTTGAGCGTTCAAAGGAGCCAGCCAGCCTTTCCATGTTCTTCAGTTTTACTTCAAATTTGATTTTTTGTTTCCAAATATATCTTAAATTTGTTTGGTGCTGGCTATGAATGTGAGTAACTCAAAGTTGGTTTTCTTGAGAGTCCAGAACAAGAAAGAAATATATTCTCTTGGAATGTTATTGATGCTATGATTTAAATCCTGCTCAACATGACCTTTAATATATATATTTAATAATATAAATAAATGGACTTAATAGTAATACCAAGTTTGGACCTCTGATCCAGCTTTCAACATATATGAGATATAGATGAGAACGTGTTGTTGGATTTGACAATCTCTAAGGTACCTTTTTGTTCCAGGATTTTGTGATCATATGATCTAATGTCAGACAGAAATCTACAAACCTATTAAATTTCTGTTTTGAAAACTTAGCCAATTGAAGTTTTGAAATATTTCTTTCATGTTGTATAAAACATAAATACGATGGTAATATTTTCTTTTGCATTTCATCACCATCCAAATGTTGCCCCCATGAGGCCTGGGATACTGTCTATCTTGTTCACTGTGGCATCCCCAGAGGTTAGTACAAGGTCTGTGACATTTAATAAATGAATAACTTAATGAATGGATAAACAGATCTTTGGGAAAGAGATGTCTGAATCTCTTCTGAATAAGTTCCCAGACAACAACTTCTTGATATACTCTACAGCCTTAGAGATTGTGCACTTTTTAAACATTAGGGAATTCAGTCAATGGTCAGCTAGGTGACACAGGGGGGTGAGAGTGGGTTGAAGGGGAGGGGTTTGAATCTGGGGAACAATATTGAGTTGTTGCATATTTCTATCATATATGTAATATTATACAGGGGTGGGCCAAAATAGGTTTACTATTGTGAATAAATGAGTTTATTCTTATATTTTATTAATTATTGTATTACTTATTATTATTATTATTATTAACCTACTTTGGCCCACCCCCGTATAATATTATACATAATATTGGTATGTAATAAATTGAAGAATTATTCTGTTGTCTTCTTGTATCTACTATAAGTATTGGGATGTCCATGATAATTCTAATTGTTTCTTTATCACTTTCCAGTCCTTTATCTTTGGTATCTTGTAATTTCACTACAAGGTGTCTAGGCGTGGGTCTCTATTTATCTGGCTTGGTATATGTTGTAGTTTTTGAACCACTGGAATCATGCTTTTTATCAGTCCTGGGAAATTTGCAACTTTTACCTCTTTAAAATATCCCTTCTTCCATTTTCTTTATTTTTGCTCACTGATATTCCACTTACATATATTTTAGATCCAATTTTTCACTCCTCTATGTCTTTAAATACCTCTTTTATATTCTGTATGGCTTTGACTTTAAATTCTTGGTAATTTCTTCATATGCATTTTCCATTTCACAAATTCTCTCTACAGCCATATGATTCTATTTAATCCATCAATTAAGTATTTTACTTAAACAACATATTTTAATGTCAAGAGTTCTATTTACTTTACTTTCTAATTTATCAGCTAATTCTTGATACCCTCTCATTTCTTGCTTATTATTGCATCTCTTCTCTTACTTCTTTAAACAGTTTTGTCCATACATGCTTTCTATTCTGTATTTGGAAGTCCCAATATTTATGTCCATTGAGGGGTCTAACCCTCATATTTGTTATTTGGATGGTTGCCTTTGAATGTGCTTATTGATCTTTTCTTCTGAGCTCTACTTCTTTCTTTAGAATTTATCTTTATTGACAATAATACAGATGTACCCATTTTCCCCCAGTTGAACCATTCTAGTGCCACCCCTCTAACCCCAATCCCAGGCTTCACCTCACTGTTGTCTATGACCATGGGTTATGCAGACAAAGCATAACAAAGCTAAACCCATATATGTTGTTTCCTAGCTTCTTTAAAATTGATATATGCATGGGTTTTCTGTGTATATAATTCTAATGTCAGGCAAAATTAGTGCTATAGTATAACTCAAACATTTCTGTAGTTAAAGTCTTTCAGAGAGGAGTAGTGATGGAGGGGGGGTTAGCATTGATTAATTTTTTTCTTTTTTGCAAAGTTTCTTCTTTTTCCCCCCACTGATTCTGATCAGGAACAGGTACATTACAACCTTTAGCAATAAGAACCTCATTGAGAAGCTTGAGAGATGTTTTGTTGGAGATATGTGTTATTGGCTTATCTTTCAACCACCCACATTCTAGGATGTATTTCCCCCCTCCATGAGCTACTAAGTAGTTCTTTATGCTCCCAACACCCTTCTCCTCACTAACTGTTTATTGGATGAGGGTGGCCACTGCCCTAGACATAGAATCCTGAAAAATCCAGAAATTCTCTCTTTAAGTGGGTGAGCCTGAAACATATAAATTCAGTAGCTATGGCACAACCGTCTGTACTCACAATGGGAACTATGGATCAGAGGTCATTCTGCAGAGAAGGGGAGAAGAATTCAGAGAGTGGTTGAGATGAGTGGTAGGAAGAAAGGATCGCCAGGGTAACTGACAGCATTTCTCTTCTTCGTTCCAGTTCCTTTCCAGACCAGCTGCCTTACAACCTTTGGATTCATGAGATACCTCTGTGTCCTCAGAATTACGTGTTTTGTTTTCTTTTTGTGAAAAAGCCTTTTGAGGCCACAGACTTAGGCAACTAATATACCTGGATTTAAATTCTAGTTCTAGTGACTCTGAGCAAAGTTACTTAACTCCTAGGAAACGCAGTTTCTGCATCTGTAAAATGGAGGTAGTCAAAACTTCTACTTTGCAAAGTTCTTGTGAGAATTTGAGCAATAGAAGTAGTAGAATAACTACCTTGAGTAGATTTTTAATAAATAACAGTTATTACTTTTAAGATTATTTTCCCAGTCCAATACAATATAGGTAGTGTAATGTTTGCATATTTATTATTACACATCCTATTCTGTCTGCATTATTGCTTCTTGGATGTTCTCCCTATATTCCCATTAGATTTTGAGCTTCCTGACTGAATGAATTCTAACATGTGCTTCTCTATAACCTATCAGAAACCATCCCAAAGTTTGTGCTCAATAAATAATTATTGATGGGATAAATACTTTTGGGATTTCTTGTCAGGGAAAAACCAGAAGAGCCAAGACTAGACCACTTTACATATTATTTATGATTGCTCTCTTTATAAAGTGAGCCAAGCACAAACTCTGATGTCTTTCATTCCAGAAAGAACTGCCCTTAAGTGAACAGTCTTTTCCTTGGAGAGGCCCCTGAAAACGATATTATTTTAGTCATCATTTTTCAAATCAAATTCTATGAGGAACTCCAATATATGAAGCAGATTTTAGCAGAGACTTTGTGGCTGAGCAGGAGAGAGAAGCCTTGAGCTCTGTATCCCATCCTTAAGGTAGATTCCAAGGTACCTTAGGGCTCTGAGGAAAATATTTTGAAAACCATTACATTAGATTATTTGGGATAGCCTATGTAACCAATAATTATCATGGGTTTTTACTGAATTAAAAAATGTGAAACCAAAGGAGCAAGATGTTATAACTCTTGCTTATAATTATAGGGTTTTTATGAAAGGTTTTAGAAAACTTTGGGGGTGGTGAACACACAATACAATATACAGATGATGTATTATAGAAATGTACCCCTGAAACCTATATAATTTCATTAACCAATGTCACCCCAATGAATTCTTTAAAATTTTTTAAAAAGAAAGCTTTAGAGGATTGTTGTCAAGCTTGTTACAATTGATGGTGTGGGAATTTTGGGCCACTGTTATAAGCAAGAGTGATTTTGATGAGGTAAGATGGAAAATGTTTTGTG
This sequence comes from Myotis nattereri, assembly GCF_964212035.1. NCBI lineage: Eukaryota > Metazoa > Chordata > Mammalia > Chiroptera > Vespertilionidae > Myotis > Myotis nattereri. The sequence goes on from NC_138090.1 coordinate 15,272,925, forward strand.
TTTGATGTCGGGTTTTGGTTCCTTTTCTTACTGGTCAGTGATATTAGGCAACTTTGCGAATTTACTGTCTCAACTACAGATGAAGAATTATTATCCCCATGTAATTCACAGGTCAAATGAGAGGTAAGATGGTTTTATAATCTGAAAAATAGTACTACATATATATGAAATATTTTTAGTAATAAGATGAAGGGACTAAAGAGAGAAAATATATACAATTAATGTATAACTTAACTAAACTGTTTTCATCTTGTGACATGATTTACACACATTTCTTTTAAATTTTCCTAAGATAAAAACATAATAAGTGTAGTAGCAATAAAGGCCCTTCTATTGGTCTGGAGGATTCTTGTTTCTCCAAATCTTTGTATTTTTAAAATACCTTTTATAGTATCCAGGCATTGAAAACACATTGTGAACTTCTGCTTCTGAAAAGATGAAATAAACAGGAATAGAAAAGAGACAGCCTTGTAAGATAGAAAACTTTCAGGCAGTATATTAATTTGCTAGGACTGCTGCAAGAAAGAACCACAGACTGGGTAGCTTAAACAATAGAAGTGCATTGTCTCACAGTTCTGAAGACTGGAAGTCTAAAATTAAGGTGTTGGCAGGTTTCATCCGAGGGCAGCAAGGGAAGGATCTGTGCCGACCTAGCCTCTTTCCTTGGCTTGTAGGTAGCCATCTTCTCTCTGTCTCTTCACGTTACCTTCCTTCTGTGCATGCTTCTACGTTTAGATTTTTTCTTTTCATAAGGACACCAGTTGTATTGGTTTCAGGTCCTCCTTAATGACCTCATTTTAACTAGATCACTGCTATAAAGATCTTATCTCCAAATAAGATGACATTTTGAGGGTTAGAACTTTAATATATGAATTTTGAGATGACACAGTTTAGCCCATAACAGTAACTGCTCTACTCTAGTGACACAGCACGAAAAATCTCTCGCCTCACCCCATTTCCCACCAACACAGGCCAAGTGGAGAGCTTATACTTCCACCCTTGCCAGGCCCCCTACCCTCACCTCTAATTTCCATCAGTAAAGACTATGTGAGGAGCCTGGATTTGCACAGTGGTATTAGGACACCCTTCCCCGCTCTGTACTGTGGTGGTGTCTGAGGAGGCCTGGTGGAAAGTCTTCACTCCCACTCATAGGCATCAATAACAAGAAACACTGTTGGTGTCCATGGATGAGTGGGGAACTTGGACTTATATTCCTACCTTCCCTGATGTCTCTCCTTCCCTGCTGGAGTAGTGTCAGAGGAGCCCTACTTAAACAGAAGATATAAAATAAGATCTAGAGTCTTATAAGAAGAAGAATGTCCAGTTATCCTTCAATAATCACTCCTACCTAGAACTACAATGGAATAAAAATAGAAGCCAATAACAGAGAAAATCTCCAAACACATTTCTACATAATCCATACATCAAAGAGGAAATATCAAAGAAAATTTTAAAAAATACATGGAACCGAATGAAAATAAATGTTCAAAATGTCAAAACATGTGGGACATAGCTAAGGCAATGCTGTGAGGAAAAGGTATAGCACTGAAAGCTTATATTAAGAAAGAGGAAAAAATATCAAAATCAATAATCTAAGCTCTCACCTCAGTGAAATGGAAAATCAAAATAAATCCAAAGCAAGCAGATGGAAGGAAATAGTAAATACACAAGTAGAAATCAATGCAATAAAAAGCAGTAAAACAGTAGAGAAAATCAATAAAACAAAAAGCTGGTTCTTTGAAGTGATCAATAAAATTGACAAAACTTAGCAAGACTGACAACAGAACAATGAGAGAAGACACAAATTACTAATATTAGGAATAAAACAGAGGTATCACTAGACCCCACAGACATCAAATGGATAATAAGAAAATAGTATGAACAACTCTACACACACATTTGACAACAAACTACTAAAACTCACATACTATGAAATGGATAATTTTAGTAGTTCTTTAACTCTTAAGGAAATTGAATTTGTGACCTAAAACCCCATGAAAAAGAATTATCCAGTGAAACCTTCAGGCCCTGATGGTTTCACTGGATAATTCTACCAAATGTTTAAAGAATAATTCTATACCGTCTCTTAGAGAAAATAGCAGAGGAGGGAATATTTTCCAACTCATCCTGTGAAGCCAGTATTGCTCTGATATCAAACCTAGAAAAAGACAGTATAAAAAAACAAACAAATAAGATATCCCTCATAAATACAGACATAAAAATTCCTTGCAAAATAGTAGACACTATAATTCAGGAATATATAAAAATAATTATACACCACAGCAAAGTGGAGTTTTTTCCAAGGATGCACGACTGATTTAATATTTGAAAATCAATCCAATCTACCATATTGACAGGTTAAAGAATGCATAGATCAATCAGTGCAGAAAAAGCATTTGAACAAATATAACATGCATTCATGGTAGAAAAAAGTTTCATAAAACTGGGAATAGAGAACTTCTTTAGTTTGAGAAAGAATATGTACCAGAAACTATAGCTATCATCATACTATTGCTATTTAATAGTAGTACTATATGTTATAATCAGCTTAGTAAAATAAGAAAAAAAGGCCTTTTAATCAGAAAAGAAGAAATAATACTCTTTCTATTTACAGATGACAAGAGTGTCAATGTAGAATATTTTAAGAATCAATTAAAAAAAACTCATAGTACTAGTAAATGAATTTAGCAAGATCTCTGGATACAAAATCAATTATATTTTTATAATTTAGCAATGAACATGTGGAAACTGAAACTTAAAATGTAACATCATTGAGAGAATGAAAAGAGAAGCCATGGAGTAGGAGAAAATATTTGCAAAACACATACTGATAAAGATCTGATATGTAAAATATACAAAGAACTCTTAAAATTTACAATCAGTAAATAACTGGATTAAATAATGGGCAAATGATCTGAACAGATACCTCACCAAAAATGATGTAAACATGGCAAATAAACATATGGAAAGATGCTCATCATCATTCAAAAAAGTCATTAAGGAACTGCAAATTAAAACAATAATAGGATGCCACTACACACCTATTAGAATGACCAAAATCCAAAACATTAGTAACATGGAATGCTGGTGAGTATGTGGAGCAACACCATTTCTCATCCATATCTAGTGGGAATGCAAGATGGTGCAGCCACTTTGGAAGACGATTGGGCAGTTTCTTACAAAACTGAATGTAGTTTTATCACATGATCCAGCGGTCATGCTCCTGTGTATTTATTTACCCAAATGAGTTGAAAACTTACATTTATGTAAAAACCTTCACACAAATATTTATAGCAGCTTTATTCAGAAATTGTCAAAACTTGGAAGCAATAAAGATGTCCTTCAATAGATAAATGGATAAATAAACTGTGGTATATTCTTATGATGTAATATTATTTAGTGATTTAAAAAAGAGCTAGTAAGCCAAGAAAAGATATGGAAAAACTTAAATTCATATTTCTTAGTGAAAGCAGCCAGTCTGAATAGTTCACTATTATATGATTTAAAGTATATGACCTTCTGGAAAAGGCAAAGCTATGGAGATAGTAAAAAGATCAGTGATTGTCAAGAGTTAGGGGAGGGAGAGAAAGATGACAGAAGAAACACAGGGTATTTTTAGGGGAATGAAACTACTCTGTATGATACTATAATGGTGGATACAGGTCATTACACTTCCGTCAAAACTCATAGAATGTACAACACAAACAGTGAATTCTAATGTACACTATGGACTTTGGTTTATAATAATGTGTTAATATTGGCTTATCAACTGTAGCAGGTGTAGTTCTACACTAATTCAAGATATTAATATAGAAGAAACTGCCAGGGCAGCATGAGGGAATATATGGAAACTCTCTTTGTTTTCTGTTCAATTTTCATGTAAACCTAAAGCTGCTCAAAAATAGTCTAGTAACTGAAATAAATACCATTACAATTTATAAAATATGGAATATTTAGATTTATATCTAACAAAACATGTACAGAACTTGTATGCTGAGAACTATAAAAAATAATCAAAGATCTAAATAAATAGAGATACATACTAGTACTATGTACATAGCATTTAAGACTCACCATAGTAAAGATGTCAGTTCTCCCCAGTTTGATGTATAGGATTAGTGCAATGCCTATAAAAATCCCAACAGAATTTTTGTTGATAATTATGAATAGTCTAAAAAGTATATGAAAAGGCAAAGGAACTAGAATAGCTAGAACACTTCTGAAATAAATAAGTGGAAAGAATAAGCCTACCTTATTTCCAGATACATGATAAAAATAACATAGAACTATACTATGTACACATTGCACCAATGCCAAATTTCTGCATTTGATATCCAAAGTGTACAGCAGAGTGATTTGATATATGTAGACATTGTAAAAGGATTCCACCCATCTAGTTAACTAACACATACATCACCTCACATATGTATCTCTGTGTTGTGTGAACATTAATTTCTACTCTCAGGAAATTTCAATTATTAGCAGTTAAAAGAAAAAACAACAGCTCTTCTTAAATTTTTCGAGGTAACTCCATACTGCTTTCCATAGGGGCTACACCAATCTGCATTGCCACTAATAGTACTCTTGTCCACATCCTCACAACACTTGTTGTTTGTTGATTTATTGATGATAGCCATTCTGATAGGTGTAAGGTGATACCTTGTGGTTTTAATTTGCATTTCTCTGATAATTACTGACCTTGAGCATCTTTTCATATGTCTATTGGCTATCTGTAGAACTGCCTTATGACCCAGCAATGTCACTTCTGGGAATATATCTGAAGAAACCAGAAACACTGATATGAAAGAATATATGCACTCCTATGTTCATTGCAGCATTATTTATAATAGCCAAGATTTGGAAGCAGCCAAGGTGTCCATCATTAGATGAGTGGATAAAAAAACTGTAGTACATTTACACAATGGAATACTCCTTATGCATAAAAAAAGAAGGAAATCTTATCCTTTACGACAGCTTGGATGGACCTGGAGAGCATTATGCTAAGTGAAATAAGCCAGTCAGAGAAAGACAATACCATATGATTTCACTCATATGTGGAATCTAGTGAACAAAATGAACTAACAAGCAAAATTGAGACAGACTCATGGATAAGGAGCAGGCTGACAGCTATGGGGTAAGGGCTAAGTGGGGGTGATGGAGGGATTGAGCAAAAAAAGAAAGAAAAAGAGAAAAACTCATGGACATGGACAACAGTGTGGTAATTGCCCAGAGGAGGGCAGGAGAGGTGGAGAAGGATAAAGGAGGGATAAATGGTGATGGATGGAGACTCGACTAGGGGTGGAACTCACAGTACAGTGTACAGATGATGTTTTGTAGAATTGTGCATCTGAAACCTGTTTAATTTTGTTAACCAGTGTCACCCCAATGAATTCAATAAAAAGGAAAACACACACACACACACACACATACACACAACAAGCACATTGCAATTGTGTTAGTCATTTGCTGGTTAACTCTCTGCTGTTCTGCTCTTGTTCTCACCCTTCTGTGTTCTGTTGTTACATATGATAAATACCAGGGCTTTGCAAGTGACTTCTTTCACATTCCTTTGTCAACTGGCTTCTATTAGGTCCTACTAATTAGTGGCCATGGAAGGGACTCGATGACAACAGAATATTGGACGAAGCTACTTACTTCTCACTTCCAGCTTCCTTTGATATTTCCCCAACAACAGTGGGCAGCTATGAAACATAGCATGTTTTGGCAGTTTAAGCATATTCCATTTGGAGCCTTTTCCTGGTCCCATCACTAGCATTCAGCACCCCCTCAACAGTCCCCGCTTTAGTCATGAGGTATTCCTTCTTAATCCAGGCATTGCAATTCAGTCTTTTCTATTTCCAGGCTCTGGTCACCTCCATTTACCAGCCTTAGCGGTAATAGTTGCTTTCTTTAGTTAGCTACTAGTCTTTGGATTACCACCTTTTTTATACTCTGGGTTATTTTTCTTTTTAAATATATTTTTATTGATTTCAGAGAGGAAGGAAGAGGGAGAAAGAGATAGAAACATCAGTGGTGAGAGAGAATCATTGATAGGCTGCCTCCTGCACACCCCGCAGGTGGGGATTGAGTCCACAACCCGGGCATGTGCCCTGTCTGGGAACCAAACCATGACCTCCTGGTTCATAGTCTGACACTCAGTCAATGAGCCACACTGGCTGGGTTTACACTCTCTGATCTTTTAATACCTTTCTAACCAATTCCCTGTGTTAAATTTGTGTGTTAGTAATTCCTACAGTGGTTCTCTTTTCTGACTTGACTTTGATTACTGATGCATCAGTATTGAGTGAAGCAGAGCTAGTCTCTGTTACAGGAATTGTTCTACAGAGAAAAGACAATATTCTTTTTATCTCTTTATCTCAGAGTTGAGCCACTGTTCTTAGAAGCTTTGTATAGAACCTTCTGGAAGTGAGAAAAAGCATGGGGCATCTTCAACCTGAACTATAGCTGAAATTTAGTCCTAAGATCTCTGAAATCTGTGGGAATGGTGGAGACTGGAAAAAAAGATATTTCAAATTGGAACATAGTTTTGTAATTTTCAAGAGAAGGATATTTGGATGCTGTTCTTTATTTTCTAGGAACTATGCCCGAATTAGCCAAATAAAAACAGAGATATATTTGTCCGGAGATTCCAAAAATTAAATCACTCTACATTGACATTTCCTAGACTTTTGATTTTATGTTCCTGGAAACAAAATTGAGGACCCAACTCTTTAGTTTTACCAAGGGAGTAAGTTAAAAATGGAAAATAATAGTAATAATTATCATAATCATTTCATTAAACAAAGAACAGCTTAGTAAAATAGACATGAGATCAGAAAAATGGATAGTGTTTTAAATTTAAGAAAGTGTTCCTTACAGAATTTTACATTTGTTCTTATTTGTTTATTTGAAAATATATACCCATGATCCATTAAAATTTTTCATTGATCTGGTGTTTAGAAAGTCCTAGTGGAAAATTTTATGTTGATTTTATGGTATAGGTAGAGTGCATCTTAGAGATAGTATTTCTATTACAGAGATATTTCTTTTGTAAGTGGATTGAGATAGCACTATCTTAGAAAGCTTTTGTGTGTGTGTGTGTTTTTTCATTTGAAGATGTATGTCCTCTTGTTTTAGAGTTGCTAACAGAAGTTGAAAATGATGTTTTCATGAGAGATTGAGATTCTGTGTCTTTAGGAATCTATATTTAGGAGAAAAAGTAGAACAGAGTTTGGGAGAGGGAAAGTCTTTCTTTTTCTGGAACCCATTGCTGTGCTTTGAATACTAAGAGACTAGTACTCTGGGAGTACCTGGAGAAAATCTTCTTGACCCAGATGTGAGCTTTCTCATAATAGTCTCCAACGACACTGAGAACAGTCATACTCACCCAAGTTGCTTTACAAGCATGCAAGCCAGAGAAAAACACTCCAGATGCTATATAATGTCTGTAGAGAATATAGTTTGCAAGGACACATGAAACTCTTCCTTTGAATATTCCTAGATGTTCTTGGGAGTGATAGATTGTCAAAGGAAGGCATAAGATACTTTGTTAGCCTGTGGAGTAAGAATAGTACTTGATTTGATTGTTGTTGATGTGATTCCTTTGTACCCACTAAGTGGAGAATTTTGACAGTACTTAGTAATACATGGTCTGTATTACGTAGTTAGCTTTTGGTATGTGACCAACCACCCCGCAACTTAGTCACTTAAAATAACAAACATTTATTGTTGTTGTTGTTGTTGTTTTACAAAATTATGCATTAACTAGATCAATTATGTGGTTTGTACTGGCTAGACTGGGGCTGGATAGTCCAGGATGGCTTTACATGTCTGTGGTCTCAGGTGAAATGGCTAGAAATACTGAGACTAGTGAGGCCTCTTTCCATGTGGTCTCTGATTTTTCCAGGAGGTGAATCTCTGCTTTTGCACATGTTGGTATTGATGCTCAGCAGCAAGAAAAGAAACGTACTCTTTGAGTCTCTGAACACATCATGTTTGTTAATATTCCATTGACTAAACCACCCATTGGCTTGGATGATATTCGAGGCCAGATTTAGGGAAGAAGAAATAGACTCCATCCTGGATAGGAAAACCTGCAAAGTCATTTATAAAGGAGCATGGATAAGGGGTGAGGAGTGTTTTGTGACCAATTTGCAACCTACCACATGGAGTAATGGTGATAATCTTAGCTTTGAGTTCATGCGACACATAGGATTTCTTATGCAGATGCTCAGCATGGCTTTAAGTTTCTAGGTGTTGGAGGTGGCCTCCAAAATTGGTAAGAAAATTCTGGTGTTCTCTGGCAAACATCACCTACTGCAGTGATGGCGAACCTTTTGAGCTCAGCATGTCAGCATTTTGAAAAACCCTAACTTAACTCTGGTGCCATGTCACATATAGAAATTTTTTGATCTTTGCAACCATAGTAAAACAAAGACTTATATTTTTGATATTTATTTTATATATTTAAATGCCATTTAACAAAGAAAAATCAACCAAAAAAATGAGTTCACGTGTCACCTCTGACATGCGTGTCATAGGTTCGCCATCACTGACCTACTGTCATGTGCCATTTTAATATCATGCCATTTATTGAACCATTGTCTTTCAGTTCCAAACCCAACTTTATGTATGCTGCTTTGAGATCCTGGAGGCGGGAGCCCTGCAAATTATATTTTTGCCTTGCCTGCGGGTTCCCTGTTAAGTTCTGACAATAGTGACCACTAGAAGAATACTGAAAGGCTAAAGAGGAAGAAATGACATTCTGTTTTGGTCTGTCACTTTTGGACTTCCTGTTAGTTTTTCCCTATGAGTATCATTCCAACATCATTTTGTCACTCTGTCTATAGAAGTTCCTAACTACAGAGCAATTAGATCCCATTTGCAGTTTTCACACCTCACTCAGATATACCAGCACCAGCCACCTGGCACCCCGTCCTTCAGAGACCTGTGTTTGGCCCTTTCTTCAAACCCCTTCGTTTTAATAATTCCAACCTCTTTGTTTTATTCTCCCAGTTTTAGGGGCGATTGGTACTTATTTGATACTTTAGGGTTCTTTCTGTCTTTTCAGTTAGCAGATTAAGAATTCTTTATTCCCAGTTAATAATTCTTTATATTAAATTTTCTCTGTTACATTAACCTGTGTAGTTTCTGTTTTCTGTCTGAACCTTAACTAACAGGTAGGAAGGGGAAGACAAGCAAGGGAAATTGACTAGAAATGTTCAAGGCACCACTGGTTTTCTACCATTAGTTGTGTGACTATAATTACGAAATGTTTAGAACATCATCTAACATGTTATGAGGCGAGTATAAACTTGATAGCAAGACTTGACAAGGAAATATGAGAAAAGGAAAATTATAGCTTATCTGTTTGAAGAAAAAGTGATGCAAAGTTAAGGAAAAAATATTAGCAAAGCAAATCCAGCACCTGTATAAAAGGATAATATTTTATGTCCTGGGCTTGTTTCTGAAATTCAGTGTTGGTTTAACACTAGAAAATCAGTTAATATGTAGTTATTACATATTAGGTAATAATTCATACATAATTACTTAAAGGAGAAAATGATAAGATCATCTTACTAGGTACAGAAAAAAACATTTGAAAAAATTCATTATTTCCTATGTGAGAATTTTGGGCAAACTACTAGGAATAGAAGCACTCCTTATTTGATAACTAGTATCTAAACAATCTGAAACAAACATTGTTCTTAATTGTAAACAATAAAATGCTTTCCTTTTGAGATCTGGAGAAAGATAAATGTACCTCTTATTACTTCCACTCCACATGACATTGGACATTCTAGCCAGTGCAATAAGGAAGGAAAAGAAAATAAAGGTATAGGATTATAAAGGAGGAAATAAAACTATAATCCTTCATAGGTGATATGACTATGAATGTAGAAAATCCAAAAGAATCCAAGTTGCTGGACACAAAATCAAAATAGGAAAATGGACCACATTTCTATCTATGAGTAACAAATAGAAAATACATTTAAAAAATATAAAATTTTTAAGAGTATATAAAAAGTATGAAGAACATTGGAATAAATATAACTAAAGATTTATAATGTCTCTAACGTTAAAATTAAAACTTTATTGAACATCATTATAAAGGACCTAAATAAATGGAGAAATGTGTCATGTTTATGAAAGATGGCAATTCCTCACAATTGATCCAAAACTACAATGCTGTATCAATCAAAATCCCATTTTACAAAAAATAAATGTATCTAGAAATGCAAGGGATGAAGAATTGCCAAGAGTCTTTTAAAAAGAAACAGAGTTTTGCCCTAACCGGTTTGGCTCAGTGGATAGAGCATTGGCCTGTGGACTGAAGGGTCCCAGGTTCGATTCTGGTTAAGGGCATATACCTTGGTTGCGGGTACATCCCCACTAGGGGGTGTGCAGGAGGCAGCTGATTGATGTTTCTCTCTCATCGATGTTTCTAACTCTCTATCCCTCTCAAAAACAGAGTTTGGACTTCCTTACCTGATGTCAACATATATTATTAGGCCACATTGAGAAAGTGTGCTAATGGTACAGGTATAAAAAAAAACAGGCCAATAGAACAGAATAGAAAAACAAGAATTGGAACAATATATATATTCTAGAGGCCTGGTGCACAAAAATTTGTGCACTCGGGGGTGGGGGTGCCCCCCAGCCCGGCCTGTGCCCTCTTGCAGTCTGGGACCCCTCGGGAGATAACGACCTGCTGGCTTAGGCCTGCTCCCGGGTGGCAGAGGGCAGGCCTAATCCCTAGGTGCAGCCCCTGGTCGGGCTCAGAGCAGGGCCGATTGGGGAGTTGGGGCGCCGCCCCCTGTCATGCACAGAGCAGGGCGGATTGGGAGGTTGCAATGCCACCCTCAGTCACGCTCAGGGTAGGGCTGATTGGGGGGTTGGGGCACCGCCCCCTGTCAAACTCAAGGCAGGGTCGATGGGGAGGTTGCGGCGCCACCCCCTGTCATGCACAGAGCAGGGCCCATCAGGGGGTTGGGGAGCTCCCCTCTGTCACACACAGAGCAGGGCCGATCAGGGGGTTGGGGCACCGCCCTCTATCACCCACAGAGCAGGGCTGATCAGGGGGTTGGGGCGCCGCCACTGTCACACTCAGGGCAGGGCCGATGGGGAGGTTATGGCTCTACCCCGTCACACACAGAGCAGGGGCCATGGGGTGGGGGGGGTTGGGGCACCACACCCTGTCACACACAGAGCTGCAGGGCGATCAGGAGTTGGGGAGCTCCCCCCTATCAGGCACAGAGCAGGGCCGATCAGGGGGTTGGGGCGCCTTCCCCTGTCAGGAACAGAGCAGGGCCGATAGGGAGGTTGTGGCCCCGCCCCCTGTCACACACAGAGCCACAGGGCGATCAGGGGGTTTGGGCGATCAGGGGGTTTGGGCGCTGCCCCCTGTCACGCTGATCCCGGTGCCGGGAGACCTTGCGGCTCCGCTGATCCCGGTGCTGGGAGGCATATTACCCTTTTACTATATAGGATAGAGGCCTGGTGCATGGGTGGGGGCTGGCTGGTTTGCCCTGAAGGGTGTCCCGGATCAGGGTGGGGGTCCCCACTGGGGTGCCTGGCCAGCCTGGATGAGGGGATGATTGCTATTTGCAGCTGGTCACACACCCTTCAGGGTGGGGGTCCCCACTGGGGTGCCTGGCCAGTCTGGGTGAGGGGCTGAGGGCTGTTTTCAGGCTGGGACTGAAGCTCCCAACTGCTCCTTTTTTTCTTTTCTTTTTTTTAAATTCTGAGCCAGCTTTAGCTCTGAGGCGCCAGCTCTTAGGCCTCCGCTCCTGAAATCAGGTATCTGGTTTGTTTAGGTTCTACAATCGAAACTCTGTATCAACTCCAGGTCTGAGATCCCGGCTAGCTGAAAGCTGGTTTCTGGGGTTTTGTTTAGCTTCTATTTTTGTAACTATGCTTCAAACTGCCAGCTCATAGGCCTGCAGCGGCAGGCGGGGAACGTTGGAGTCCTCCGTCACTGAAGCAAGCAGGCCTCATGTTAGTTTCAAGCTGCCTGGCTGCCGGCCGCCATCTTGGCTGGTAGTTAATTTGCATATCACCCTGATTAGCCAATGGGAAGGGTAGCGTTTGTATGCCAATTACCATGTTTCTCTTTTATTAGATAGGCGGTATATATATATATATATATATATATATATATATATATTCACACACTTAGATAGATAACAGAAGTAGTTTTATAAATCAGTGGGGAAAGAAAAGACTTTTCAGTAAATTGTGTTTGGACAATTCATTATTTATATGAAAAAAGAAATGAAATTGGAACTCCACTGCACAGTATACAAAATAATCAATTCCAGGTGAAATAAAGACCTGAAGGTGTAATAGGCAAAGCACGAAAGCTTTTAGAAGATAATTTAAGAGAATATCTTTCCACAGGAGGTTGGCTGTGGGAGTGCACTGACCACCAGGGGCAGCTCCTGCATCGAGCATCTGCCCCCTGGTGGTCAGTGCATGTCATAGCAACTGATTGACCTGTTGTTCTGGTCATTCTGGTCATTCGGTCGTAAGGGTCACTTAGGCTTTTATGTATATACTAGAGGCCCGGTGCACAAAAATTTGTGCACTCGGGGGGGTCCCTCAGCCTGGCCTGTGCCCTCTTGCAGTCTGGGACCCCTCAGAGGATGTCCACCTGCTGGCTTAGGCCCGCTCCCTGGGGGATCGGGTCCAAGCTGGCAGTCAGACATCCCTCTGGCAGCCCGGCAGCCCTCGGGGGATGTCCACTTACCAGCAGGGAGCAGACCTAAGCTGCAATCGGACATCCTTAGTGCTGCTGAGGAGGCGGGATTGGCTCCCGCTACCACCGATGTGCTGGCAGCCATCGGCCTGGCTTGTGGCTGAGCAGAGCTCCCCCTGTGGGAGTGCACTGACCACCAGGGGACAGCTCCTGCATTGAGCATCTGCCCCCTGGTGGTCAGTATGTGTCATAGTGACCAGTCATTCCCAGTTGTTCTGCTGTTAGGGTCAATTTGCATATTACCCTTTTATTATATAGGATAGAGGCCTGGTGCATGGGTGCGGGCCAGCTGGTTTGCCCTGAAGGGTGTCCTGGATCAGGGTGGGGGTCCCCAATGGGGTGCCTGGCCAGCTTGGGTGAGGGTCTGATGACTGTTTGCAGCTGGTCACACCCCCTTCAGGGTTGGGGTCCCCACTGGGGTGCCTGGCCAGCCTGGGTGAGGGGCTGATGGCTGCTTGCAGGCTGGTCAAGCCCCCCCCCCAGTGGGGACCCTCACCCCATGGAGGTTTGGCCAGCCTAGGTGAGGGGATGATGGCTGTTTTCAGGCTGGCCAAACCCCCTTTAGGGTGGGGGATCCCCACTGGGGTGCCTGGCCAGTCTGGGTGAGGGGCTGAGGGCTGTTTTCAGGCTGGCTAAGACCCCCAGCGATGGAAGCTCCCAGCCTCTCCTTTTATTCTTTTTTATTTTTTATTCTGGGATTTATTTACCTTCTATAATTGAAACTTTGTAGCCTTGAGTGGAGCTCAGAGCTGGCCAGGGTGGGCGGGAAGCTTGGCTTCCTCCATCACCAGGAGCAACCCAAGCCTCCTGCTCACTCTAGCTCCGTGGTCACGGCCGGCAGAAAGCAGGTATCTGGGGTTTATTTATCTTCTATAATTGAAACTTTGTTGCCTTGAGTGGAGCTCAGAGCTGGCCGCAGCAGCCGGTAAGCTTGGCTTCCTTCATCACTGAAGCAACCAAGGTTCCTGCTTGCTCCAGCTCCATGGCTGCTGGCCGCCATCTTGGTTGGGTTAATTTGCATATAGTCACTCTGATTGGCTGGTGGGCATGGCTTAAGGCATAACGAAGGTACAGTTAATTTGCATGTTTGTCTTTTATTAGTGTAGATAGATACTAGAGGGCCAGTGCATGAATTTGTGCACCAGTAGGGTCCCCCGGCCTGGCCTGCGGGATTGGGCTGAAGCCAGCTCTCTGACATCCCCTGAGGGGTCCTGGATTGTGAGAGGGTGCAGGCCAGGCAGAGGGACCCCACTGGTGCACAATTGGGGCCGGGGAGGGACGCGGGAGGTTGGCTAGCCAGGGAGGGACCACAGGAAGGCTCCAGGGCATGTCTGGCCCGTCTTGCTCAGTCCTGATCAGCTGGACCCAAGCAGCAAGCTAACCTCCAGTCGGAGTGTCTACCTCCTGGTGGTCAGTGCATGTCATAGTGAGTGGTTGAGCGGCCTTAGCATATCATTAGCATATTATGCTTTGATTGGTTGAACAGCTGACTGGACAACCGGGCACTTCGCATATTAGGCTTTTATTATATAGGATACAAATGTTGATGTTAATTATCATTATTGACTAAAGTTAAGTCAGTACATTATAGATTTGGCACTGTGTTGTATTAAAAATTAATGAGAGACCAGTCCTAAAACAGCTATTTTCGTGGCTCTAGGAAGCTTGGTGTCATTAGCTGATGCATATTTTACTCTGGGTTGTCCCTGTCATAGAAAACACTGACCATAGCCTTGAAAACGACTTATAGACTGAGGTGTTCAGAATGTTGCAGAATGCATTGCCAGGAGCACCCCTACATTTATAACCCCGAGTAGAACTCCATTTTGCCATTTAAACATTGATGCTTTCCTTTGGGGAGCAAAATTTCTACATGAGAAAAGTGCAACAAAACAGCAATTATGTAAATTGAATGGAAGAAAACCAGTAGTGTCCTGCTTAAGGTAATTTGCCCCATAATGAGTGTTGGGGGAAGGAGGAGAATGGGAAGTACTGGAGGTTAAAAATGGGAAATTGTATGTGTGTATGTAATAAACTTGCACAGAAAGCAGATGCACGGTGTGGAAGTCATGTATAGAGGCAATAATCTGTGACAGAAAGATTTACATAATATTCTTTGAGGGCAGGTTCCCCATCTTAAAAAGATGGTGAAATGCAGGTGGCATGCCTGACTGTAATGAATCTAAATCAAGTCAATAATTTGTACTCTCAGATTATGCCCCCCCCACCAATCCGCACTTGCTTAATGTATCTATTACAGCTTAGAGGGTAAAGAGACCTGAAGTCACCCTGACATGTGCATGTGACATAAATGAATACACTATATTTTGATAAGGTGATACTGTGACATTCACAGTTTTGATCTTTCAGGTCATAATTAATAATTGGTACATAAAAAATTGAAAGAAAAATTTCCCTAAATCATGAAAAAACGGTTGTTTTACACACACACACACACACACACACACACACACAGCCAAAAATTGGCTCAGAGGACTCTAGGTTAGATGGAAGGCTGATTTTCCCTGCAGTGGAGCTACACCATAAGATGACAATTATGTAAAACATACATCTGTACCCTTCCTCTTCCTTCTCCTCTTTAGCAATACACTTCCATTAGGTGCTGCGATGCCCGTTGGCAAAAGAAAGAAAACTGATGCTGTTCACTTCATGTGATGTCACTCAAAACTGGATAGGGATTGAGATCCAACTGCCTTCCTTCCTTTTATTCTTACATTTTAAGCTCCCCTTGCCTTTATTTATAAACACTTCTCTTGTTTGTTATGCTCTCCATTACGTTCATATAAATCTGAGTGACTTTTTCCTCTGCTTGTAAATTGGACCTGGAGGTCTTTTCTTATGGGGGTGCATCCAGTGCCGGAAGGCTAATACACTTGACTCCAGCAGCCTTGTACTAGATCTGCGGTTCCTAACTTTTTACTGTACAGTAGCCATAAGCTGTTGCAAAGTCTTGACTTGGATACTTAATACCCTGTCTCTAAAATACAGTTTCAATTAACCTGTAAACCTCTTGGTTAGTGTAATGCTTAACTAGAGCTAGAGTAATTAACTGCCTATAATTGCTACACAGAAATATAAAGTATTGTTTAACATAGGTGGAATTAAAAAGAAAACCTTTGAGACTTGGTTTTGTCCTTTGAATATTGTACATGAATTATATTGTTGATTGTATATACATGATATTTCTTTTTTAGGTAAACACAAAATACTGAAAGGGTAGCAAATCAGAGAATGTACCCCAAACATCAGTGTTGTTATTTGTTTTCAATCTTTTCAGTTTCTTTTCAGGTCATCAGTATGGGTACCAAAATGAGATGGGCAAAGGAGAGAATTGTAATTAGGTTTAAAACAGGAAAAGAATCGTTTATGGCGAGTGTGCCTAATTTGCCAAGGCATATCCCTGATAGCAGGCAACCATCAATTATTACTATACATTTATCGCCATAAAATGCTTACTTTGACTTATTTTTAAAAAAGGAAAAATTTATGTATGTAGTTGCGCGCGCGCACACACACACACACACACACACACACAGGGCAGAGCAAGGTGCTCTCTCTCAAGGGTAGGCTATTACTTGTCCCAGCTTGGAAGAAAAGACTTCTCAATGGGATTATGTCCTCTCTCATAACCAATCACTTGTCTGATCAGAAATTCATAACGCATCCCATCTATCGCTCAGCTCGTCCAGGGCTGCAGGATTGAATTTAAATAGCAAATACCCAACTTAGGGGTTGACATTCTCTCTGTCTCTCTCAATCTTTCTTTTTCTCCTGTCCTCCTCCCAATCACATTGTCTCTCTTTTCTTTTTCCTATCTTTTTAAAAATTATTCCACACACCACCATTTTATATTAGCTACATTCTAACATGATGAGAAGTTATCAGGAAATGGAGAATGGATGGTGAATGGAGATGCAGGCACAGCGAGAGGCAGAGGGAGGGAGGATGAGAGAATGAGATGGAAGGAAATTGTAAATTATTGCTGTCTTACTCTCGCTAGGACAGTAAGTCTGGTTGCTTTTTTTTCCTTCTCTCTCTCGCTCTTTTTTCATTTAAATGGAAATAATTCAGGATAAATTACTTAGTGTGTATCCTTACTCAACCAGCAAGATATCTGAGCATATATAGTGTATGTGTCCATATTATACCCTTTTTTTGTGTGGCTGATAATATAGAAAGTGCATTTTAATCTCTATATTGTCGATCTTGGCTGCCTGTGTCTGCCTAGGTACAGAGAGTGTCAGTTCTAAAGAGTTGTAACCTAATGACATTTAACTTTGGTTTGATAAAATAATAATTCAGATTCTCTTCCCATTTTTTCTTCCCATCTTCTCCAACCCCAGTAAAAATAAATCAGATTTGTCTCTAAATCCAAAAACCACAGTGGAAGGAAAAACTTGTTTAATTGATAACACATTAAAACTCTGTAGAACTTAAATGTTGAAAGTTGAGAGCTTTTGTGTTCAGATGGATGGGTGAATGTTAATCACACTAGTTGGGCTATGCTGCAAATAATTAAAAAAATGAAAATTGCTATGATAAAACTGCCTATTGTCCTGCCTCTTTTTCTTAAAGAGGGTGGTAAAATTCATACAACTTTATGTCAGCTTGCTAGCTCTAAAAAGTTTGCTCTCCTCCCTCTCCCTCCCCAATATCTTTACATTGGGCTAGAAAATTTATTTCATAGGACAAACTCCAAATAAAATTTGTCCACATAGGAAAACATATTCCACAACTTGTAACAAACATCTTACCCAGCCTTAATAAAAATGATATTTTTGTACTATAATATGTTATTTTTGCCTAGGGGAGGGTAGTATTGTATACCAGAAAATGTTTTTAAGTATTTCCATTTTTCAAACTATCTTTATGCAAAACATTACAACCCCCTTTTCATATAAGGACACTGAAAACTCCTTGGCTTTAACTGATGAGAAGCTTGATAGCCTGAAGCAAAAGAATTGGAGGAGCAAGTGCCAGTTGTCCAGTTCGCCGCCCGCTGGCCCACTAGAGCTTGGAGTTTCCTTTATCATCATGCTCACTTGCAGATATCGCCACTAACTCGTTGGCCCTTGGCCCATGGAGAATTCAATCAGTGTAGTGTTTGCTCAGTTGCTACAGAGAAAAATAAATGTAAACCAAAGTCATCAAAGATCCAAGTCAGTCTCCTTCCTTCTGAGGTTTGTATTAATAAGTATGGGGGCCCTTATATTTACTCTCTTTGGCAGTTTCTTCATTGTTTCAGTCTGATGAGCTCCCTCCAGGAATTGCTATTTTTCGGAAGGACTAAATTTTACATTTGTGGGTGAGAGTTTTATAAATGTCTTTTTTAAAAGCAGCTTTATTGAGATATAAGGCTTGGTGCATGGATTTGTGCACCGGTGGAGTCCCTTGGCCTGGCCTTCGGGGATCAGGCCAAAACCAAACCGGCTCTCCTGCATCTCCCAAGGAGTCCCAGATTGCGAGAGGGAGGTTCTTGGGTGATGCACCCTGGAATCGGACTCCCTCCTCTCTGGTTCCAGGTGCATCACCCGAGAAACGCAGCTGTCAAGTCACCACAGCTTGGCAGCTCCTGTGTTGAGCATCTACCCCCTGGTGGTCAATATGTGTCATAGCTACCGGTTGGACTGGTTGAATGGTCAGCCGGTCGCTTATATATAAAATTCAAATACTGTGCTGTTCACTCATTTAAAGTGAATAATCCAATGCCATATTCATATAATTCTGGTATATTCACAGAGTTGCTCAACCATGACCATAATCTGTTCACACAGACGATGTTTTAGAACATTTTCATCACCCCCAAAAGAAATCCCATATCCATTAGCTCTAAACTCCTAGCTCCCTTCCTCTCAACCCATCTGCAGGTAACCACTGTTCTGTTTTCTGTCTCCATGGATTTGCCTATTCTGGACATTTCCTATCAATGGAATCACACAATATGTGGTGCTTTGTGACTGGCAGATGTGGTTCTGAACATCTGCTGGGAGCTCTGACCTCTTTGGGAGTTCAGAAAGATACATATGCACACAAATATTGAGAACAGTGTTGGGGTGATTATCCCTCCCACTGTTCATGGACCCCCATTTAAGAGCACCATTCACTTGGCAGAAACATTGTCTGTGTGAACAGGAAGATTCAGTCTTCACTATCCTAGAGGTTTTCCAGTGGTATTTATTTTCTCCCTAAATCCATTTCAGTAAGGGAAAAGACCAGTAGAGTGTACCTATTGCTTTTCAAAACAACACATGGTCATTCAGTAATTGCTGGGATTCACATTTAAGTCACATATTTGTTACTGTAAAATTGTATGTAAATAAAATTGTACAGCCTAAAATAAATTAGGATGGGTCTAAAAGAAGTAAAGATTATGATTTACCTCTGCTATAGCAAGGTAAAAGGAGAGAAGACTTATTCAAGTTTTGGCAGTCCCTTAAGATTCTTTTCAAGTTGGTTGATTGGTCGGTGGATGAATGAATAAATAAGTAAAAAGCATAGGCAGAGCTCCAAATATGATTTTTAGGGACCCAGGGATTGCCTTTTTGCCAGCCATTGGTCACCTTTTCTCTCTGCCTAACACTATTTTTTCCCTGACAGCTTTCCGTAAGCTGACTATACAAGTACAAGACAGCTTGTCTTACTCTGTTCAAGCTTGGTATGTATCCAAGCCTACCTCTGAAGCCCTAATTGTTCCATTTTTAGACCAGAATCTTATAGCAGCCACAAAGCAGTCTGGCATGTTTTGCAGACCTTGTTTGCCAAACAGGACTTGTGCCATTGCGGCCAGCCCATCAGGTCATTCTCAAGATTGTTTCTTACACAGACCTTCCCATTTCCTACTTCAGACCATCTGACATTCCGCGCTTCCAAGAAAGCTGCCTGGAGAGAAGCCCACGCGGACAAATGTCTTTCCTCTGTGGTTTGTTCCAGAGGGGAGTCACAGTACAGTTCAGACCCATCAAATTTCAGTCCGTGGGGGGAATATCTTGCTGGATTATGCATGTTGTTTTTCAATGGGCCTTTACTGTTTGTTTTCTTTTCTTTATTACTCCCTCCCTGCTTTGGTTGTTTTCTTTTGCACATTCTTTTTTTTTTTTTTTTTTTTTTTTACCCTGGGAATCTCATTTTTATCTTAAAAGCTACAGAATTTGTTGGAAAACCAATTTTACACACACAATGAATCTTTATCTCCATATTATTATAAGAAAGAAGTACTAGGGGATACATGGGACAGAAAGCACAATATATGTATTTCTCATATTCAGCTATAAGCCAGGGTCTAATTCTGTCTTCAGATTGATTAAAATGAAATATTGGGTTTTGCAGCACTCATGCAGGAGTGGGTATATACCTGGAGCGCAAAGCCGTCCTTCAGACATCATCGCTTGCTTCCATCACTGCCTCCGTTTTGTAACTTGAGGGCTGCCAGAAAAACAAGGATGACTTGGGGTCAACCTGAGCTGCCTTTAGTAGGTTAAAAGCCAAGGTTATGGCAACTGGGATTTCTCAGTTCAACAACATCCTTATGAGTCTCTTCCGGTACCAAAGGGAATATGAATCAGGTCCCCCCCCCCCGCCCCCCCCCCGCCCCCGCATCCCCTCTTTTTCACAGTGTCAAATACAAAAATAAAAACTGTAAAAATCTGGAAAAAAGAAGAAATTTATATTTGTGGCAGGAGACAAGTACATACTTCAAAATTGACCTCCTGAAATAAGGTCAAGTGGAGTTCCTTTGCTTTAGTGAAGAAGTTGTTGATTCACAGAAGCCTGTGAGAGGAAAAGTGTAGCCACACAAGGACTGCAAGGATTATCCAAGTGTCAGCTGACATTAGTTTATCTTTTGAGATTTAAATTGATGGTTTGACAACATGTCCTGTTGGAGATCCAAAGCTCTCACCAAAAATGCAGTTAATTTCTGGGTATGTGTGTGTTTTTTGTTTGTTTGTTTTTGGGCTGTCCTAGTTCTAAGGGCTTGCTTCCAGTGACTTCACAGTCCCCACATTAACGACACTCTATCAGTTTTTTTCCTGGAAATCTCTAAATGCCATAGCAACCTAGGTATGGAAGAAAACCCTTGCTTCCATTCCCTCCACCCCTAAATCGCTCATATAAGACACGTTTTTTAAAAAAATATATTTTATTGATTCTTTACAGAGAGGAAGGGAGAGGGAGAAGGATAGAGAGCTAGAAACATCGATGAGAGAGAAACATTGATTAGCTGCCTCCTGCACACTCCCCACTGGGTATGTGCCCGCAACCAAGGTACATGCCCTTGACCGGAATTGAACCCGGAACCCCTGAGTCCGCAGGCCGACGCTCCATTCACTGAGCCAAACCGGTCAGGGCATAAGACATGTTTGAAGAACTTTGTTGAAGGTTTAGAAGCAAAGAAAGTTTAATTTACAGTGATACACGCAACTTTATAATGAATATTACATGAACATATTCAGGGAAGTTTTCTGATCTCTGAAGTTTTCTGATTTCAACACCAGAAATTTCTGATTACAGTACTTTTTTCTGAAATTACTTCTTTTTCTATTCTACATCCCTCTCATTTCTTCTCTCTTTCTCCCTACCCCCTAGTTTCTATGTTTGTTCATGAAGAGTAGTTTAGTACCTTTTTTGGGCTGTTGTTTTTATCTTCCAGTTGGGCTCATCTTCCACATGCTAGTTGGTATATGAAAGAGTTTCCTGTTTGACGATGGTGTACTCTTTAGCATGAATGCCATTGCATGCTATAAAAAGTCACTTGGCTACAGAGCTCCCCGAGGACTGAGGATGATGAAGGCAGAGAAAAATCAAGCCCCCTCCCCCCAATAACTTTAGAGGGAATCCTGTCATGTTTCCTTGAATAGTTCTACTTGTGACACTAGCGGTGACATTTATAGTTTTATATTGGTGTCAGTGAGCTGATTGAAATCACTGAAATATTTCTATTGGAATTCTTAGAGTAAAAAACATTTTTTTTCTTCAAAAATAGGAAGCAATTGAAGTTGCAGTGGAATAAAAAGGAACTATTTGAAGTTTCCAGAAGTATATACAAAACAGTGTTTTTGGATCCTGCTAATAAATAAAAATGATGTCTGTGGAAGTTAATATTAAGGATTTCTCGGGCTGGTTATGAAACTTTATAAATGAATAAGTAAACAAATATTGTGGATGACAAAAATCAAAGAAAAAAATCCAAATCCATTTGAAATATAATTTCAAACCATATTTCTTACAAAATGAAATTTCAGCCAATATAAAGTAGAGAAATGATCAATGTTTGAAAATTCACAAACCTTTAAAAAATAGTATCTCTTAGCTATTACTAGATTATCTCCACAGTTATAACATGACAAGGAAATAATGAATAAAAGTATAAAGATAAAAATAACATTTTATTATTAGAATTAAATGAAAGCAGATCCCAGGCAAAATTTTTGCTCTGGTGAAAATAAATTGTTAGACTCAGCTCTGCCTTTTTTGTGTTTTTCTTCTCATCAACCTATATCTAAAATTTATCTTAGTGGGGTTTCTGATTAGGTAAAAAATCAAATGTGGAAAATAAAAATTCAATGTTTTCTACAGCCTAAATAACACTATTTTCATGTGCAATTTAGATTCATTTTGCTGGCCAGAAGCCTACTGGATTTCATCTGTTTTTCT
Source organism: Myotis nattereri (assembly GCF_964212035.1). Classification (NCBI taxonomy): domain Eukaryota; kingdom Metazoa; phylum Chordata; class Mammalia; order Chiroptera; family Vespertilionidae; genus Myotis; species Myotis nattereri. The sequence continues at coordinate 15,295,354 of NC_138090.1, forward strand.
ACAGTGGTAAAACTTCATTATCTTGGTTTGTGAATCTTGGTAGGAATTAATTTTGGATTAGCCAAGTTTTTATGATGTTATCAGATATTTCCTAATGATAACCCCTGGGACATTTCACCCAGCCTATCTCCACATGAATATTTCACATTGGTGAGAGTGTGAAATACAAGGCTTAATCTCTTGTTCAAACATCTTGAAAGGTCTAGACATTAAATATATGCACCTTCTTTGCATAGGGCTCCAATGGTGTTGAAAGCTAGTTTAATTTGGCATGCAAAACAGCTGATGGATCTGTACCTTTGACACATATTTTCTACTGTACAGGAGGGTTTCTTTGGAAGGTCTGTTGTAAAATAATACAAAGTGAGATCTCTAACAGAGCTTCAGTGCTTTTATTTTATTTTTTAAATATATTTTATTGATTTTTTACAGAGAGGAAGGGAGAGAGATAGAGAGTCAGAAACATTGATGAGAGAGAAACACCGATCAGCTGCCTCCAGCACATCTCCCACTGAGGATGTGCCCGCAACCCAGTTACATGCCCCCGACCAGAATCGAACCTAGGACCCTTCAGTCCTCAGGCCGACGCTCTATCCACTGAGCCAAACCGGTTTCGGCCAGTGCTTTTAATAGAACACAAAGAAAATGGGATTACCTGAGAGTTTACTATTAAACTGAAAACTATAACAAAGTTGGTTTGGTAGAAAGCTACCATTTCCTGTGTCTACATCTGGTTTTTCAAAACCTTTGAATATGTTTTCTCTCTCCAGGTATGTAGATGTATGTGTACATATCGTGTGTGTGTGTGTGTGTGTGTGTGTGTGTAGCTGTTAATTGTTGCTGACAGATGTTTGTTTAGTTGACACATCCATTGTACAAAGTTTTATTTATGGTCAGGGAAGATATAGAAACAATAGCAGCTATAACACAAGTTATCAAATATTGTATCTGCCATGCCCGGTCCAATATAAATACTTCTAGAGAGAGATGATGGAATGTCTGTCAGTCACAAGAAATTCCCACCTTAGTGTGAATGGTATGTATGCTCATGCTCATTTCCAATGTCTGTAATAGAAGTATTTGAATTCTTCTGCAGCATTATAAAAGACAGAACTCATGTCCAAAGCTTTTAGTTCTTATTCTGTTCATTAAATATGGCATTCATTCTTCTGGGCTAACATTCTTTCTTTGTATTGGAAGTGTCAGGTAGCTTTTCCTTGACTGAAAGATGCCTTGCCTTAACCCTGTAGAATACATCCTTCATCAAAATACTCATGAATGTATCTGTTCATATGTTGTCTTCAGGGTGCGTTGTTGAGGGGAAGTTTTCGTCCTAGCGAATATGAGCATGAGTGCTCCTCTCCCAGTTGGGAACCTGTAATTCAAATAAGCTATTTGACCCATAAGAAAAGCTGCACAGGAAATCACTGTATTTTTCACCTGTGTTAGAAGAAGATGGATGTGCACTGGCTGCAGCTTCTAGACTAGTGGTTATTAACTTATTTTGGGTCATGGATTCCTTTGGAGAACGAACACACACACACACACACACACACACACACACACACACACACACACCCTACCTCAAATTTTACAGAGTATTTCAGAGGATTCTTGCTTTCCTTGAGACTCATCAATGATCCTATTAAGACTGAAGTATCCAGGTTAGAGAACCCACACACTGAACATTCTGCATACTAAGATAAAAATCCTTTTTAAAAAAATTATTATGAAATTGAGTGACCATTATAAGTTACCACTATACCTTGTTTCTGTTGGGTTTTTACCACTCCCTCTTCATATCCTGCTTTTGCATCTTTCCCGTTTTTTCTCTGATTTTTATCCTCCTCTCACTCAAAGCTTTGTCCCAATCAGGATGTTTGACTCTGACTTCTATCCAGGTTTTTTTTTTTTTTTATTTCATTTCTTTACATTTGAAATCTCTTTTCCATTCCTACTCAACTATGCTTTTCTCCATCTGTTTCCCACATGCCTTGTTCCTTTAGGGGACTTGACAAATTAGATCATGGTGCTTAGAGGAAACAAGCTTTAGAATAGTTACATAATTTTGGTAGCAGTCACTGTGTAGTGTGCCAAAATGTAATGATCCCAGTTTTATTTTGTCACTATCAAAATGCAAAGAAAGAGAAGGGGGAAGATGTGTTGGTGACATTTTACAGGCACACATGTTTTGATGTAAAATAAAGAATATTGATTTTTATCCAAAAGGTTTAATATTTAATAAGTCACTCTGCTACATGAATCATGATTCAGGAAAATCAGTTTTCAAGGGTGTTTAATGGGATCTTTTAGTTTTAGAGGTGCAAGTCTGAGTACCCATAGTCGGTCTTTAAGTTATTTAATGCTATGCCACTTTTTAAGTAGACTCTGTTGAAACCAATGAAAATGAAAGCCAATGAAGTGTCCATTTCAAGGTATACCTTAGAATTAAGCAAGTTAAATCAATGGAAATCAATAGAATGTTAGGAGAACCAAGAAAACTACCTGGCAGGAGAGCAGTGAAGTAGTGAATTAACGTTTCATGCCAGAATCAGTATATTTCCACTGCAGTCCTAGGGCTTCAGGGCTCACTCGGGTGAATAATCTACATGTGATTTCTTTACTTTAACAACTTAAGGCCAATGTTATTATAAAATTGCTGTGTGATACTGTCTACTATAGGGCTGGAGTAGGAACAGAACTTGCTTTCTTAAACTAGGCTCCATCAGGCCTGACACCCTGTTATGGGTAAAACTTCCCTAACTGTAAAGAGTCCAGCTCTTGCTCATTTTTGAGAAATGCTTGGTAGAGTTTCTCTGTTGAGATTTTAGTCAATAGGTAATTCTGACTCAATTTATTGAATTTTGAACATTATTTTGATAGCATTTATATATCCACTATCTAAACAGTTCAGATATTAGGTTAATGAAACACTACATGGACTAAACAGGTTTCGATTTAATTTAATTTTAGTTCATGTCTACTAAAAAAAAGAAATGACAAGAAAATAACGTGGAGAATATAGGCTACATATAAAGGGTAATTTGATAATTGTTAAAATCACACCAACAGAATGCTTAATATGAACTTTTTTCTGGAAATCTTGAAACTATAACCATGGTTTTTCACTTGTCTGGGGTGGTTTAACATGGCCTTGCAAAATTCTGGAGAAGTTAGTAAGCTTTTAAAAAAAATATATTTTATTGATTTTTTCACAGAGAGGAAGGGAGAGAGATAGTTAGAAACATTGAGGCGAGAGAAACATCAATCACCTGCCTCCTGCACACCTCCTTTTGGGGATGTGCCTGCAACCAAGGTACATGCCCTTGACCAAAATCGAACCTGGGACCCTTCAGTCTGCAGGCTGATGCTCTATCCACTGAGCCAAACAGGTTAGGGCTTTTTTTTTTTTTTTAATAATCTGTTTTAAAGAGTGGAAAATTGATCAAAACATTAAAATGTTCTGAGTTATAGATGTTGATTTGTAGGTTGCCTATGTACATTTTATATTGCTTATGTGAATTCTTTGCAAGAAATTTTGTCTTTCCAAAAGATACTTTATATTAGACATGGAGAGAAGAGAAGGGGACTATGTCCTATGCAAAAGCACAGTGTCATTCCTACCTTTTATTGTCTTTGTAAATTATTTCTTTGTATGTCTCTGTAATTAAAAATCTTACATGTGCAGACTTGGTGCACAGTACAACACCAAAGACAATAAGACCAAAGGAGGAGCTATGACATAAGAAACAAAAAAAACTTCCTTGATTATATTGAGGAAAGTAAAAATATTTAGATTTTTGCAAACTTCCTAATTAATTAAGCTAAAAAGTAATCTTTACTCTCTACTTCAGAATTGGATGTAGAAGGCGACCCTCTATTAAATACCCACCAATAATATGTTATGTTAGTAGATGAACTAGTGACCCAGAAATGGGCAAATTGAGGCCTGGTTGTTTTATGCTGTAAGGGTTAGTATATAGGCTATACTCTCTTATAAAAATTTTTCACTGTGTATAACTACTACACTTACTGCAGTTATTTTTGGCCTAAAAAGTGGCATGTTTGTCTTTCTACCTAATTCTATTAGATGTGCTTTGCAAGCTATAAATGTTGATCCATCCCTTGCTGTAGGTTCTCAATTCTAAAATGGAGGTAACAATTATACTTTCCTCATAAAGTTGTTGTGAGAATTAAATGGGATAACAACAGAGCAACTTGCTTAGTACAATGTCTAGTACCGTAAGTGCTCAGGATCTTACTATTTATCACTATTGTGATTAAGAGTTAAATAAAGCACAAATAACCTACTGTATTTGTTTGGACAATATTACTACCAAGTTAAAAAAAGACATCTTCATCCCCCTACCCCCTTGTTGGCTTGAAATACCATAATAATGACTGGATAATGAATTAAATGTGTCCTCAGTAAAACTACTTCTGGGTTTTGGTGTAGAAGACAGTTGTCCAATCCATTTCTCTATTGCTTAGTAAATATCTTTTACCTGGTATATATTGAGTTGCATTGAACTGAGTTTCTCTTACACTTCAGAGCAATTTCTAATTTCACCTTATTTTTTTAAAGAAACATCATTATAACATATAAATAAATTAGGAGACATAGGAGTGTGTTTTTAAGATACTTTCAAAAGTTGGTCACAGTAAAAAAAAATCTCATAAAATAGTAACTATGTTATCATAAGATATACTGAAATGCATTATATAGGCAAATGGAGTCCTTGGGGGCAGAGGGATGCAAGGGGAAGAGTTTGGCAGCTTCTCAGACCTGTACAAGGACTCTTCAAGAGCCATGCTGAGGATGACCTTAGTCAGCCTCCCTGAGCTCTAATTGGTTCTCCTTCCATTTCAGCCCTTGTCAGAGAAGGAAAGCCTGCCCAATAGGAAGTGGCTGTGCATCCCAAACTCTTCTATTAAAGAACTCAACTTGGTTTTTGGATTCCTGCTATTGATGGAAATACTTTGTAAACACTTTATATGGTATATTATTTAAATTTGGACAAATATTAAGTTAGGCATTAATTTCCTATGCATATAGCTTTTATCCTATACTAGAGGCCCAGGGCACGAAATTCATGCACTCGTAGAGTCCCTAGTGGCAGCCAGCAACCTCTAGGGACTCTACCAGTGTACGGATTTTGTGCACAGGGCCTCTAGTATAACTATAAAAATAAGCTAAATTTACAGATTACTATAAAAACCATTAAAGCTTAATTTAACATTAATGTTCTATATGAAACTAAAGGGCTGATGGTGGTTTTAATCATGGGAAAATATATTTTATATTTGATATTTTACTTATTAGGCTGATTCTTTGGGTTTTAGCCTGATGGGATTATCATTTTAATAATTTTTATTATCATGGTTATTTTTATTTTTTACACATGGAATTTATTTTAAACCACTGATCTATCATTTTGATGAGCCAATCAATTTGACAGTGTTACTCAAAGTACAATATTGAAAAAAATTTAGATACACTTTTAATGAAAACATTTTCAGTATTTTTACATTTCTTGAAATGAATTGTTACAAGTTCTTATTTTAAATATGGGAGTCTCCCTATTAATTTTAGATGGGAATACTACAATGAACTGTTACATTAAAGCTCTGGAATTTGGCTTTTCTTTATTATTGTGTGCCATGTGATGGTTCCATTTTCTCACCATTTTCCTCCATTCCACTTTTCAGGAAACTTTTGTTCCTACAATCTCCTATCAAGTCATTGGGTAAGAACCTATCATTACATATTAAATTGACCTTTGCTTTTTTCTCAGATGCTAGCGATTAAAGGAACACATTAATCTACCACACTATCATTTTCATGATGATGAACCAAAATCTCGGTTTGTTAATTAACTTAAGAATCTATGTCTTACCTGTGAAAATGGCTCCCACTTGATAATTATCACTCCAAAAGTGAAATTTTGCCTTTATAGTATATAGAATTCCATATAAATATGATGACAGCTATAGCATGATAATTTCACGTTTGGATTTTTCAATTTTGTAAAACTTCAGAGTAGCACATGAATATGTTGTTTGAAAGAATGAATTGAGGAACAGGGAATAAAGAGAATTGAATTTGAAGAAAGTTTCACTGTAAATGGATGCATCTGCTACCCTGACTATATTTAGAGTTGATTTTTCAAAAGAAAAGTGTGGATGTATTTGTTACAAAAGGTAGTGATTTTCAAAGCATTTTAAAATTGAGGTAACTGCAAATTATTTCAGCATAAGAAACTTCAATGGCTGAATCCTGCTAAATTTGTCAATTGATACTTTTTTTTTCTATTTTATTGCTAATTTTAGTTGTTTCCTAAGCTTCTCATAAATACCCTAATTCTGGTAGTAAAGTTTTTACTCTGAGGCATTGATGTGTGTGTGTGTGTGTGTGTGTGTGTGTGTGTGTGCGTTTAAACAGTGATTTCATTGGAAGGGGCATTCAGAAGTATCAGAAAACGCATAGGCCAGTGGTAGCTCTGCTACTTACTAACTCTTACATCTTTGAAAAGTCAGAGTCTCTCACCCTCAATTTCCTTACTGATAAAGTGGGACTAATATTACTAGTGGTGAGGAAATAGTGTACAGTGATTGCATTCGGAAAGGCTAAATCTTATGTGTATACATAGATGTTATTACATTAAATAGAGATCTCAATGCTAATCAAATGGATTTAAAATCTTTAAATGGGTTTGCAATCATCAAGATTCTCCAATTCTTCCATTCCCATTCTATATCTCCACTCATTATTCCGTCCTTCAACTGTGTCATTTAAAATGTTATTATACGTCAGATCTCGGAAACTGCAGGCTGAGTCCTGTCTACCATCTGTTTTTGTAAATAAAGTTTTATTGAAATACAGCCATGCGCACTGGTTGACTTAGTGTTTATGGCTGCTTTTTTCACTACAGTGGCAGTTGAATAGTTGTGACAGAAACTATGTCATGGAAAACCTAAAATGTTTACTCTCTGGCTTTTCACAGAAACATTATGGTACCCCCTCCCCTGTTACATGTTACTAAAGTCCAGGGCCAATTATAATCCAGTCCTAAATCCTTGATCGATGATGTAATTTTGTTTAAGATCCATACTCTTCTGTAAGGAACCAAGTGGTCCCGGGTGTCCCCTCTTGGTAGGCAGCATCCTCACACATCTTCTTCTAATCCATGAGTTCAGAGATGTGGGTATCTTGAGATCTTTTATTTTCTTCTTGCTCCTTTATTGGCTTCATTATTTAAAAGAATATTCTTAGTGACTTGAATGATGTTGATGAAAATTTTGGTTGTAAATCTGGGCACATTTTAAATCCAGTTTATTATCGGGTTATAACAATGAATGCAGGATACTCTCTCACAAGTTTTAAACCTAAAATGGCAAATCGAGTAATGTGAATTACTAACCCAGCAAATAGATAATGTGGAAAGATAAGATACAGAGAATAAGTTAATTTTAAATGTACTTATCTATTTTTCCCATTTCCAGATTTTGATATGTTTAAGGTTTTAGACTTCATATGCTATATTCATGCGAATTTGGAAGTAACTAGTGAGAGAGATGGGGGATTTGGCAGTCTCTGCAAATTTACTTTCCACTAATTTAGAAAAGTCAGAGGTGTCTCATTTAAAATATAGAATTTTAGAGCTGAAACAGACCTCAGAGATCAGCATTTCCCAACCTCTTTTGACCCATGAACCATTTTCATATTAATTTATAATCTTGTCAACCCTCTTAGGAATTTTTAAGACCAGTTCATCATTTTTGTGTGGTATATTATGAAGAAGTAATTATAAGTGAAAACTATTTTACCTTAGATTAGTACATTATTGTTTATATTATAAATTTTATTTAAAACAGTCATTAATGATTGTATATGTAAACAAATTGCTTTTTTTCATTTAATGAGTGGGTAAATACTTTTTAAATTCACAAAGAAAGTACTAAAGGAAAAAATAAATTAGCAAAAAAATGGAGTTTGGAATTGAAATGTAGGTTAACATAAAGAGGCAAAATTGCTTTCATGATCTGATACCTAAAATTCTTAGATTTTATGCTATAAAAATTAGTTTAATTTATTTTATAATTTTCATTTTTGTGTTTTAATGATGCGATCAGGGAGATTGGTGTTTCCCTTTTCCAAAGAAATATTGACTGAAAAGTCCCAATGAAAAACCAAATGGATATAATTGAGTGTGAATTTTATTTTAATATTTTTCTATTGGTAGACATATATTGATATGCTATATAAGAATTTTGATCAGATAAATACATTCTATGAACCGTTTGAGGCAATTTTGCACAATTATTAGTTTTACTCTCTTCCTGAAGCTTCATTTCAATTTCCTCCCCACTTTCTTTGGCTTTCGGTATTAACCAAGAATCTGTGATAATTATGCATTAATCTCCTCATGACCATAAACGAAGTAATTTAAGACTGTGATGGTCAAGGACCTGTGGTAGTTGTCTGGAGTGTGGGCCCAGAGCATCCTCATCACCATTGATTGACTTGATGCTCATTCCACATATGCTTGGAGGCTCTCAAACCATCCAATTGAAAAGGAAAGGGTTTTTCAATTATTATTTCATTTAGTTATTTTACAAAGGAATGGAAATAGATACTATTGACGAGAGCCCCATGGTTTATTCATTTTTAATACCAGGAAACTGGAACTAAGATAAGTGAAATGGTATTCCCAAGTTCATGCAGCAGCCCAATGACTGAGCCAGATCTAGAACACAGGGCTCCTGACCCTCTATGTATACCACTCATATGTTTTGACTGAACCATCTAGCATCCTGCCACCTGAATGCACATGTTTAAATGATGGTGTTGTGCCCTGCACAAGCAAGTGCGGTAGACCTGGTTGTGGTTTTTGATTGGTGGCTCACCAACTAATTCACCCCAAAATATGTATTGTGTTCTAAAGCTGTTATTCGGCAGAAGTAAGCCTATCCAGTTATTTCTTAGACATCTCTTTGGATGATATTGATTCTTAATGTGCCTCTTTTATGATATACCAATATTCTAATGGTAATTATTTGTGTGTAAGTTCAATTACAGTAACTATTCTATGGATATTGCTTTGTAACAAAGGGTATTGAACTAATAAACTATTTATTGGAAGCAAGCCATTGACTAAACAAATTTACAAAGTGACAAAATTTTGAGGGTATGGTAGTGCGGTAGATTTTCAGCAAAAACAAAAATTTCCCAAAACAATGTGGAATAATTAATTTTCATTATTGATATAAATTCAGACTAACGATTAAGTGAAGTTTATTCTAGCATACAATCTATTGGTCATTCCAGTGGAATTCCATTCAAATATTTGTAAAGTTGCTTTTGTCATGATTGTTTTTCCTACAGATTATAATGAATGGATCCTTGGGTGTCTTCAATTGATTGATTGTTGACTGTTCATTTATTCAGTATATATTTACTGATTTGTAGTCCTCCTCCATTGTTAAATCTATCAGATTATGTTAATCACCCAACTCAAGGCTATGCTGTCATCATGTTGGAGATTATTTTAAACCAATCTATTACTATCAATAAGAGTGGAAGGTTTTATGTTTGTATGGCCATACATTTAGTGGCTATCCCATAGTGAAGAAGAAAAGCTAACATATGAAAGGATGCAAAAGATTAGAAAGCATTTATAAATTTAGTCAAACTCTGCATCTTCATGAAATGGGAATATAACCTGGGTTTCTATATTTAGGTATTTTTGCAAGAAAAATTTTAGGATTATACGGAAAACAAGATCTTAGCTAACCAATCAGCAATGACTCTATTGTCCAGTCCTTCTTTCTTCTACTCATTACTGCTTGCTGCACTCATTTTTGGTGGAGTCACATTGTACTGGGCACATTCTGAAAGAGCTACTTCTCAAATAGATTTGGAGAAATAGTGTGACTGCTTTTAAACTTTTATCCAATAAAAACTGTATTTATCAGCACCAACACTCAAAGCATCCAAGGTTGCAGTTAATAAAATAGTCCCTGTGCTCATTCTTTAATTCTCTATGATCAATTATTTGGGAAAATACATTTTCTGGACTTGGCATAGTAACATTTTGGAAGAAAGTCATTTGTTTTAAGACTTTTGCCCCAAATCCTAATTTAACACTATGCTCTTGGGTTATGTCATGAGCCAAGCATCTCTGTACTCCATGTGGGGTTAGCTGGACCAGGAATTGGAACCTGTGACGTTTCAGTGTACCGGACGACATTCCAACCAAGCCACACCGGCCAGGGCTAAAGCATATTCTTAAATATATTGTGTAAAACCCTAACAGTTTATCCCCTTTTCCATGACTAAAAGCCATGAAGAACTAAGTGGGAAATTTAGGTTATAAAATAGTCTTAATTACGTAAAGTTTATAGGGGAGTCCCCACCATGAATCACAATGTCATGCTGAACGTACTACCCAAAATTAGATACCTTCAAATAATATAACCTATTCTTTGACCCCCAAATGGAGTGGAGAAAAAAGGGAGTATACAATATAAAATCAGGCTTCTCTTCCTGCCTCTTTACTATTTCAGTGGGAGTCACCAAGGGCAGATTATTCACGTGGCTATGTTGCAGAATCGTAGATTTTTAATACCTCCACTACTGAGTATAAACATAACATTTAAATAAAAATAATGCAGAGTTATTTATCCTCACCAAATCTTCTCTGTCCTGTAGAGAATGTGAGCTGTCTCTTTAATAATGCAAAGGAGTAGTAAATTTCAAGCTGCGGATGGGCAATAACAAGGAGAGTGATCTCCACACTGCCCTAATGTCAGTGGAGTGCCTTAGGAGAACACCTTATTAGTTCTAACAGGCTGGTTAGCGCAGGGTCACCTCTGCATCCCTCTTCCCCAGCAGGGTCACTCATCTCTGGCCTATATTTGGGAGGAGAGAAGTGAGGGGGAGGGGAAGGAATATATTTAGAGCTTCTCTCATCTCCCCAGCATTGAGAGCTGTTTATTTTTATTTGTTGTCCAATTGTGTTATTCTCCTTCTCTTTCTCTCTCCCCATCTCTTCCCATTCTCTCCCTTCCTAGCTGCCCATTCTTCTCTAGTAGTATGTCTGCATATATTCTCTGTTGAATTAAAACAGAGCCCCTATCAATGTACTTTCACCCTCTTTTTTGTTTTATTTATAGAAATCATCTGAAATAAGTGTAGTTTATAAATCTGTATTTAAGTGATTATTTACTGCGCTGGAAATATTAACTGGGAAAGGGACCCACCATAGCTAAGCTTCCAATTAACATGACTAGCTGAAAAAAGGGAGGGAATATAAGATATACATTTAAGCACCTTTAACTGTCTTTAAAAAATGAGATCTGTATATCAATATATTTAGTAAATTAATCACATTTTAGAATTGCGCTTAATACATTTTCACAAAAGAAAAAGATTAGCTTCTTTTTAAAAAGGTTTTTTAGTGTGCTGTCTTTGATTTTTTTCATCATAGCTACCAACATCAACCCTTTCTCCTCCCCAGCCCCCAGCCCCTAGCCCCCAACCCCATCCCCCATCCAAAAATGAATGCAAAGAAATACTATTAGGCTGTCTGGTTATGTATTTTTTATGAGGCCATACAAGACGCTGCCTGACCCCTTGCAGCTCATGTTATAAGCACACTGAAGATGCTTTTCATTTAGGTTTTGCTTTTCAGCCTGGGTGACCTCTATTAAATAAAAAAAAGGGGGCGGGGGTTGGGGGGAGGCCTAATATGTGACCCCAGGGACTAGTCGCTTCAAGGATTACATTTAATTCATATGATAATATTGAAATATAATGTTCCTGTGTCTAATGTTTTGGTTATTTTCTCTTTCTCTTTATTTCAGAGATTCATTGATGAGTCTTGTCATAGATGCTTTTCATCAATTTTGGGTAGAGAGCTGTAACTTGTACATTAGGGTCAGATTCTTAAAATTACCTTTTCTTTCTCCTTTTTGAATTCAGTCCATGAATACAAAACATACCTCTTTTTTTATGTGAGAGAGACACAGAGAAATTAATTTTTCTGATGTATGTCTGCCAAGAGTTCTGTTTCAAATAAAGAAACAATTTTTACTTAGCATTTCCTTAACCATGCTCAACAACTGATCCCCAAGTTTTTTTTATTAGTGTGAATACTAACATCACTAACATCTTCCTTCCTTCCTTCCTTCCTTCCTTCCTTCCTTCCTTCCTTCCTTCCTTCCTTCCTTCCTTCCTTCCTTCCTCTGCAGTCAGTTGTACATATTTAAGCATATTCTCTCATATGTGATATGTGTCTAGCTAAAGACCAACACTTGGGTCCTCATGCATGTGTGCTGTAATACATATTTTTATATTGCTTTTATTATTATCCTGCATTTTATAATGCCCCTATTAGTTACTGAATACTCACTTGCATAAATTTTAGGGACTTGAAATTTCACCATATCTTTTTTTTTTTTCCTTTTACCGTGAAACATTGTTCATACTATTTAAGTTCAGGATTAATGTTCAAAACCAATTTGCAAAAGCATCCCTCTGGCCAGTTTTTAGACTAATATTTTTATTAAAGTTTCTCACAACATTGGATGCCTTTTTGTCTTTACTAGTTGAAACGAACAGGTTGAAAATGGAATTAAACTACATACCACCCTTTGTATTTTGGAGATGTTTTTATTCCTTTCACTTAACAGACTAGCACTTAATTTCTTTGAATGAGCTGCTGTTCCTCAGAGCTGCAGTGGTTCACTTGTCTTGGAAGGCAGCTTCCTTGGAGGGATAGTAACATTTCACCAGAGCTAATAAAGTCAGTTATTATAATATTATACAGTAGGCCACTAGAAAACCAGGGCATTTTGCATGAATTATTCTATGTTTTTAATTCATACCAATTTTTCACTTTATAACGAATATTTAAAGACAGCTATTATTGGTTACATTAGCTTACATATATATTATTTAATTGAGTTTTTCTTTTCCTTTTTTTTGTTGCAAGAAATAGAAAGCAAGAAGATTTGTGGACATGTGCACACATTTTCATTACCACAAAAGTACTGATGAAAACTGATCATAGCTGGGAAATTCACTGCAGTAGCTGAAACCCCATCTCAAGCCTGTCCCTTATTTCCCAGGTATTGCCACAAATGTGATTCAGCAAATAAAGCCCCTAGCTGCATGGCCCCCTCTGCATTCAGAGAGCAGCAAAATGGATCAGCAGTGGGGTTTTCACAATGTCTCATAATTTTCCTACAATTGTTTGCATCACAGTCTTAACATTTTTGACATCTGGGTTACTGGGGAAAATGTGCCTATGTCCCTGTGTATACATATAGTACATATATTTTTGTCTTGGTTAGTCATTGTATGTGCGAGGGATGTTTTAAAAACAGAGACTCCAGGTTCTCCTTTGTAAAGCATTAAGCTGTGACCCTCCCTTCCTCTCTTCCCTCCCCCTGTAGCCCTGGACTTCATGATGCCTTCTTGACTGCTAGCTGAACATGGAGATGTCTTTTTATTTTTTTTTTTATAAACCCAGTCACAACACAGAAAGAGGAGGAGGAGGAGGAGGAAGAGAGGGGGGGAGAGAGCGAGGGGGGTGAGAGAGAGAGAGAGAGAGAGAGAGAGAGAGAGAGAGAGAGAGAGAGAGAAAGAGGGACAGAGTGAAGTAAAAACCCTGAAGGATGGTTCTCAAAAATTCTAAAGGAACCACAGGGAATTCCTTTTAAGAGCAACAGAAAGCAAGCTAGCTGAGGTAAGGCAGATGTGGACAGCCTTTCTTTTCTTCTCTTTTCCTTCCTTCCCTATCTCTGTATCTTAATGTGTATGTCTCTCTTCGTTCTCCTTCTCTCCTCATATTCTCTCTCTCTTGTCCTTTACATTCAGATGTACTGTCTCCCCCCCCCCCCTCCTATTCCTCCCTCCCTCCCTTTCTCCCTCTCTTTCTCTCCTCTCTCCCTCTCCTCTTCCTCTGCTCTAAAGCTGTTTCTTTATGGTTCTGGGAGGGTAGGTGGGTTGGGGAGCTACCTAACTTCTTTCCTGCTTAAGCAATCTGAGAATGGAACTCATGTGAATATGCAAATAGGACTGCCTGGGCCGCATTGCTGACACGTGTATGTGTTGTATCCTTCTCCCCACCTCCCTGTCTTAGCGTCTGATCTTCAACAGATTGCTGTTGTTTCTTGTGATCACCAGCACAGCGTGCTGGAAAGAGAGATTGGGGCGGGGGGGGGGGGGGGGGGGGAGGTGGGGATTGGAGGGAGTGTTGTGGGGCTGGAAGGCAGGAAATCAGACATGATTGCTGTGACTTTTTTATATTAATGTGAGGCTTTTTTTCCTAGCTCATTTGCATGTCAAAGTGGTGGAGGTGTGAGGGCAGAGATTAGTATGGAGATGACATAATGATGCAATGAATTAAATGTGATCACTTCTCAAGCCGGGGTGAAGGGGGGGTGGAAAGCAGCGAGGTGAGGAGGGGGAGCCAGCGAGACAGACAGAGTGAAAGAGCAAGAGGGGAGCGCTGCTTCTGATCTTCACCACACAGTTGATTGATGTCACCAGCGAGCAGAATGCATCTTTTTATTGTGATGATGGTGACGGTGGTGGTGGTGATGCTGATTGCCATGATTACACTTATCGTTAGTGTGAAATTTGAATTTTAAGTGGTCAGTGCTGGAGCTCCAGTGCACGTGATTGTTTGGTTCATCAGTGCAAACCCTTTACTGTCAAAATTTAACACTATTCCACGTTTGCTTTTATTTAAAAAGGAAGATGCAACATACCGGAAAGAAATGACTAATTTGAGATGTTACACAGTGGGCTTTTTTTTCCCCATGTAGCTTCAATTTTATTTTGCATATGAAAAAAAGAGGGGGGGCGAGATTAAAAACATTTTTATTATTACAAAAAAAAATCTTTCACTGGATCAGTGGTGTGGCAAGGGTTTCAACCCTCGACAATAAAGAAAATGCAATTTCATCTCTGACATTCAGTGTTATCTCCCTTTAATAACAAAACCAAACCAGACTGATTACTGAACAAAGCAAATTCTCAGGCGGCTAGTTGCAGGTCTGAATGCTGGAGTAAAAACTGAACGTTTCCCTCCCTCCTTTTGGTTGTTTTGTATGCAACACCTGCAAATGTGCATGGAGTAATTGTAAAAGATTTGCAGGGGAGGCAAGGGGAGTTTTTCTGTTTTGTTTTGTTAAAACTCCCCGATAATGAAAAGAAGAAAAAGGATATAAACACAAAGTACAAACGTTTAGACTTTGTCGATTCATTTGTTTTAGAAGTCAAATTCATTCTGTCTGCCAGTAACTTTTCCTCTGATTAGTCTCTTTCAGGACAGACTTCCTACAGTATAGACAAATCAGTATAGAAATTTAGGACTAATTGTTATGTGTGCAATAACCCTGATGATATAAGTGAGCACTTAAGAATCCACAGAACATTACTAACATTAATTTATTGAAAAAGAAAATCCAAAGCAACTCCATTAGTTTTTCCCTGTTATTGTTAAGGACTTTAAATGGATTTTCTAATTGGATAATTTTATTCACAAGAATAATACACAAATGGAAAGCAAGCCCTACCTCTGGGGGTGGAGAGGATTGGTCTGCAGGAGAGGGAAGTGCAGTCAACTTCTGGAAAACCTGCTTAGTGCACTAAAGAGAAAGGCAAAAGGTTAGACAATAGCACCCATGTGTGAGAACTAGCTGACCAACTGCAGGGGCGGAGATGGGGGAGATGGGGGTGGGGGGAGGAGACAGAGGGTTACTCTCAGCATGTTGAAGCAATATAGAGGATAAATTCACTGGCCTCCTTTCTGTGATATTTAAAACAGTGTCCACCATCGTTGCCCCTCTTTGATCATAGGCACTTCACAGTCGTTCTGTCCTAACTTTTCCTAAGATGGAGCATCACATCTTCACTCTCTTTCGCTTGCTCTCATCCACATCTTTGGCATTTTCTGCCCACCAAGTTCTTAGAGTGGCACTTGGCCTTACATTGTTTCTCTTCCCTGTCCCAGGTGAAGGTAGCCCTGCTCAACATCAGCTGGAGCTCACTGAATGTTGTGCGTGGCTACTATTAATGGAAAGTGTCTTGTGTGCTGATTTTACACCCTTTGCCTGCCAGATGCACAGAATGAATTGAGACAGTCAAAGAAAAGTTCTTGAGGGCTGGTCTTTGAGTGGCTTTCCTTTCACACATCAACACCTGTCTCCTTATTCTCCATCTGTCCCCAGGTAGCACTGCAGCCTCCTCCACCTCCTGCTTTCTCCTTGCCTTAGTCTTCTAGGCCAATAAAGAAGAAAGGCAGGGATGAGGATTGTTCCTATTGATCTGCCCAAGGGGATCATTAGGCATCCGTATCAATCTACAAATCAGTGGCCTGTGTTACTAGCTTGGGCAGTCATTGCCAATTTGTTCCTATTAGATGGCGGAGCCTGGAGGTGTTTGATGAGCAGATTGGGTCTTTATCTCAGCACTAGAGAGTATGCATGCTTGGTACCTGATAGCAGAGGTTTACAGGATTTGTTTTTTTGGTAGGGAAACAGGGGTCCTTATGGGTATTGTTTTCCGGCCTGAAATTGGCCTGCGTGGTAACCAGACCTCCAAGGAAGACCCCACCCACACTCGCTGAATTGTCTCGTTATAATTAGCCCCCCCATATTGCCTCCTCCAGCCCTGACATCTCAGAAAGCTTCCACAGAAATATCTCGGAGTGTTCTTTTGTAATCCTTCTCAGGACAGCATCTGAACAATTGAAATGTAAACACTTTTCCTGTTCTTCCTCCAGCTCCTTTGCTAGGAGGAGGAGCAGCAGCGTATTTCCTGTTGAGCAGGTGACAGTTTTAGCTGATATTTTTCTCTGTAGTTCAATTAGATAAAGTAAAAGTTAAAGCTCCAGGTAATTTTGTTTGGGGAATCCTATTTGCCTTTTCTCTTTGAATTGAAATCATGAAAGATATGTGTTCTCATTTCCACCTTTTTATTTTTTTCCCCCAAGAAATCTTTAAAAATCACTCTTGTCTGTAGTCTTGGGTTTGAAAGAGCAGCAACTGTGACGAAAGCCAAGTTCTCTCGTCTGTATGTAAGAACTGAAAAATAAAAATTGTGTTTCCATGGGGGGAGGGGAAGAGAAAAGGATAATGAATGAATAAGCACAATTTATGCTGCTACCACTGCTAGCATGATATTTCCTCTTCATTATTTTGTGAAGACCTCAATTTTAAACCTGGTTTTACTCATTCCTGACGTGAGCATTATTCAGTATAAATATCTGTCCATTGCCAGACCGTGGTGATGCTCTCAGTGACATTTCTGCTTTATAGCTTTCGGTGGGGGAGGAAGTGAGGTGAGGGGAGGTGGGCTGATGCAGATGGGGAAGGAGGGGACCAGGCAGCATCCACTTCCTAGGAGCTCTGCTTCTATCCTGCCCTTGAGTTTGTTACTTGTGAATAATAAACTGTTATTCTGAGCTGGGGCCGGGGGAGGTGAGTAAAGTAGCCGAACCCGAGTTGTGTACTTAGCAGTTCTGTCTTCTTTAGAATTTTGTTCATCATTACAAAGGACAAAATGGTTTTTTTAAAAATACAATCTTTTATATTTGAGTAAGATAGACGCCAATTTACATTGGACACCAATTTCCAAGTGGTTTTGGTCTCTTTAGAGTTACCTATCCCAGTTCAGGCAACTATTAAGAAAAACCTGCATTTTGCTTTAGAAAACTTTTAATTTGGTGATTGTTACTATTTATTAGTTTGTACCTACATTTTCTCACCTGTGTATTTTTTTTCTCTGTCCTGTTCCACTCTAAGAAGCACTCATTTCATTTCATTTGACAAGAGCCTGCTTTGTTTGGTTACTGAGTAGATCACAGAACTTCACAGAAATACATCTGTGGGGGGTATATGATTGCTAGGAGTTAAACCATCTTAATTTATCATAAACCAGACATCCAGCCAGCTTTCATCTTTACAGTGCATGTATAGAAATCGATTTGGAGTGGACTCGGAGAAATTTTTTAAGAGTTTGGTTTGCAAATATTTATAAACCTTTTTCTCCAGAGCAGAGCCTGTTTTAGAATGGTCCTCATACTGTTAAGAACAGAGCTTATTTTGAGGAAGATGCTGCCAAACTCTGCTGTTTGTTTTATCACGAGGGTTGGGAGTTCAAATTTGTTTTGCCACTGACATACTGTCCAAGCTAGAGATATCTGTGACAAAGCTGGTTATTTTATTCATCCTCAGGATCTTCCCCCTCTATTTATTGAACCCCATGAGAACTTAAAACGAGTGAAACAAACAACCCAGGTGCTCACTTTGATTTTCTGCCTGGAGGACAGAAAGTGGGCCTTTTTGCATTTTCTTTAGCAGAGAAAGGAAGCCAATCATTTTCTCATCACATAAGGGCTTATTACTTAAGGATGTTGACAATATGTTGCAACTTTATAGAAACTTTTAATCAGCGAGAGCCTGGCTCTTCAGCCAGGACATTTATAGTTTCCAATTCACCTAGCCCATGTGCTAAGGACATTACTTTGATTTCTCTCATAGTGATAGAAAACATTTTCATTCCTTAACACACTGTTTGTTTATCTCTCCATATATCTCCCTGGTTTTCCTTGTTTTATTTAGTGTGGCTTCACATATGCCATTTCTCCATGAAACAATTGATACATTCTCAGCACGCTGTTGTGAGTAGAAAAACTCCTAGATTAATGGTCAGTGTCTCACACACGCACATTTGTGTTGTGATACTACAGAGGAGCTGCGAATTACTGACAAGATCTAGAATAATTCCTAATGCTGTCGGAGGCTTCAGTTTCTCCTCGGCATGATGGATGAGGCATGAGAAGTGCTTTCTGAGATCATTATGTGCATCATTCTGTTAAGTGTTATTCAAGTCCGTCTGTCTTAGGCAGCAGAAACAATATCTTCACCCTTATTTTGCTCATGTTTTTAAAAACAGTAACTGCAGGTCCCTTTCTTCCTGGGGTGAGCTTTTTTCTAGAGACCATCTGACTATTAATTTGTGCCATAATAATATTAGTAATTGTGTTTTCCTTTTGACTTAAAATGTGATGATATTAATCTATAAATAAATTCTGGCTTATTTCTAAATTATTAATTTACAATAAATATTTTAGAAATTGCATTTTATTTTTTAAAAAAATAGATGTGGAAAGTACCAGAATTTGAGGCATAATGTCAAAGAGGTTTAATATAGGGTCTCTTCTTTTCTGGGCTCCAATTATTTCCAGTATCATTGCTATTTGTGATTGTGTGAGAAACAGGATGAATTTGAATTTTGATGAACCTTTCATAGGATTGATTCCTCCCTCACAGGCAGATATGTTCAGAGCAGACAATGTAAAGATATGTAAATGACAATGAAACTTTCCTCTGGCACTTGGTCAGGGAAAGTTTGTTTTTATAAACAGTGAATTTGGAGGGCAAATTTCTCTCAGTAAACTGGGGGCACTTGCTGTGTTTGGTGGTGGTAAGGGGATGGGGGTCTTGGAATGAACGCAGGATACCCTATTTAATAGGGCCGTCCAGGTAAATTACACATGGCTCTTATCAATCTCAAGCAATTTCACCCAAACAGAAGAATTTACTTTAAAGGTTTATAGACTTCCTTTGAGTCACAGGTTTGTCTGCAATAATAAAATACAATCTACTTTACACAGAATTTCCATTATTACCCAGGAGCCCTCCCAGCCGCCTTGTTGTTACTGTTGTTAGCTTTGGAGCAGCGTGGTAGGACATCTTTAGACCCTGGCAGGCTTATCAAAGGGAAAATGAAACCAAAAGAAGCAGATCATCACACTTTCTTTTAAAACGCTACTCCCCCTTTGTAGAGATTCAATGAGATCTAGAGAGGCTCACTTTTATAGTTTTAATAGAATTATGTAAGTTGGATGCACAGCTCGGATAAACTTAGCCATCCACAGCACAGCACAGCAAGTTTTTGAACGTTTAATTTTATATTTGAATAATACTCCAGATCAGGCTATAATCATGGATGTCATATGAAAAGAATTTTAAAAATAAATTACATTATTTCACAGATGTGCAAATACTTTTAAGAAAAAAATTACATTGATCAGTTTTTAATACCCCCCTGTCTCACCCTTCAGTCAAAGGGAAAAATAGCTTTTTCCCCATCTTTGTCTTCAGAAAGGTGCTAGATTGTAAACATCTGAAGGAAATGAAAGGGGGTTGGCCAGTCCACCCCAAACTCTTTCCAGATTTTCAATCCTTTCAGCAGCAGCCTTCAGTTTTCAGAAAGAGGGAGGGTCTGGGGGAGGGGGGAAGGAGATGTCTCTGTTTATTATTAAAATTTAAAGTGAAAAGCATTGCTATAACTGGCTAATTTTGAATCTACTAATTTAGAGGGCTTGAACAACAAGAAGCAAAATTTAGACAATGTGTGTACTGTGGGGATTGGGAAAAGATAAGGCATTTGCAGATAATTAAGATCTAATTCTGTGAAAAGGACAATAAGCAACAGATGGCTATTTCTTTTATAGTTTCTGAAACAATAGCATGTGGGTATTTAATTCAAAATTCTATTTATACAACAATTATTTTTTGCTGAGGTAGAAAGATGATTATTCTATTATAGGTTTCTGAAGCATAGTTTGTTTATTTCTGTGTAAATATCGGCATTTCAGAATTTCTGTGTTTTGCAAGTATCGGAATATTTTTGGAAGTAACAATTGAAGTTATGAATTGTGATGATTTTGGGAACAGTCACCTGTGGTTGAAAACACTGCTGTTACTCAGGGCTAAAGGAACAAGTGTTTTTTGAAGCTGATTCAAAGTAATTAAAAGTTCTGACTGTATTGATTTTTCCATGTTTCTTTTGTTAACATCTCTGACAGAGTAATATGGCATGGCCTTACTACCCATATAATATTTGGATATTTGATATGTCCTCATAAAGATATGAAAGTGAAAAAATTGCATTAGTGTTTGGCCCATGGATAATGATTTGGTTAAGCTTCAGTTTTTTAGGACTTCTTTACTGATCTCACATAAATTTTTTTCACTTTAACCAAAACACTGAGAATAATATACAAAAAATAAAACAAGGTGTTGTATTCAGATCAGTAAGTATGAAATCACAATTGCCCCTTTGTCTTTCAGAAATCATACATGCCAGATGCACTATAAGAAAAATAATCTAAAATGTTGAGTTTATTTTCAATATGCAAGTAGTATAAAAATATGCAAGCTCAAGTCACACTATGCTGGAAACTACTCCACAAAAATGTGTAACGAAAGCTGTTACTATAAATGTGGTTCATGTATTGGAACAGCTGTGACAGCCCGATACAGCTTAACACTTGTTCAATTATAAGAAAAAGAAATTCAGAAGGGAACTTGATTTAGATAAGAATTTTAAATAATCTTTGAAATTTCCAAAGGAACGTCTCTTTCCAGTCAAAATCATACCTTTTCTCTAGTTTGTCCTCTTTCCTTTAACTATATTTAGTGTCCAACTCCTTTATAGAGACCTTGGAAGTAACAGCTGCCCTTGATCAGACCACCTTCTCCCTTCCCAACCCTGCTCATATTTTATGTTTTTTAAGGTCTGGGTTACAGTGATTTGCAAATTATTTTGGGTGTATGCTCTGTTATATTTACTTAGGAAATTGCAAAGAAATCACCTAGTAGCTGACCACACTTTTCATTACACCCACTCCTTTTTTCTTTTTCAAGTGATTTTACTGTGCTTTTAGGACAGATATATTTTAGTGCATATAAGAAAGGCTGACACTGATATTGATACTACACCTATAGTTCTGGGAATTTGAATACTTTTGTTAAGCAAATGCTTGATTCATGTGGGTACAATGTGTAATTTATGTATATATCCTACATATGTTTTATATGTGTGTATATATGTAATATATACACATATACATATATATGTCTAATGTGCTATCTATTATCTTTTTGCGCCATCTAAACTCAATCCTGGAGTAACTGAATACATACAGAACATATGTTCCTGCGTGTGACATTTCTTTTGTTTAGCTTTAACTTTATTTTCTAAGATGAGTTGTTTCTATGGTTTATCTGTTAGAACTGCATATTTTGAGAGTGAGTGACATACAGGGTGGGGCAAAAGTAGGCTTACAGTTGTTCATATGGAAAATAATAAAATAGTTAATAAATAATAATACAAGAACAAACTCTGTGTTCTGCATACTCACAACTGTAAACCTACTTTTGCCCCATCCTGTATTAATAGTGTTTGCTTGATGTCTTCAATAATCAACATATTAATATCATGTTAAAATTGCCATCCACCCCCCACCCAAACAAAACAGCCTTTAAACTACCAAATTATTTGGTATTCTTAATCTGAAAGACTATTTTTATCTTGACTAAAAAAATAATCTTAGGCATTTTCACAAAACAATTCCCAAATCCCCAGTGTCTATAACCAGGGCCCGCGGGTAGACAGCAGGGAGAAGTGTGTATTTGTACCAAGGGGACAAATGGCCCTCACACCTCCATTTATAGATATGCTTGTTTCAGTTTCATAATTCTCATTAACTTTACATTATTCAAGTCTTTGAAAGTGGATGGAAGAATCAAAATATGGACTTTTTTAGTGGTTTCTCAGGAACCACTAAAAAGCTTACAAAAGGGTCTGTGCATTAAGAATCAGGCTGCAAAGGGGAGAGATGGTGGAAGTTATCTTTTTTAATTCTACAGTGTTGGTATGGGCAATTTAAAGAAGGATCCTGTATTTTCCAGACCCCAACTCTATCTTCTAAGTCATTTCTGTACCTGGAATAAAATGTTGCTGTAGAAATTATTGACATAATAGTCCCCATGAGGACTCATAGCCATCAAAGTGAAATCTCACAATAAATTCAGAGGCCACCTGGAGAACCACCGTTAAAGAGCTCTTTAGAGGAGGGCGGGGGGACTTTAAAAGCTTAATTCTTAAATATAAGTTCACTGATCATGTTTCTGTACCACTTTCCTAGAGTTTAGTTCTTTACTTTTAGCTTTGTTAATAATCCTTTAAAGCTTTTTTTTTTGACAGCAAAAATGCTGTGTTTTGTGTAGATGACATCACTAACCCAACTCCAGCCACTTTGAAAGCCAAGGGGTTACTAAGCAATAAACCTCGGTCAGGATTTCTGCGTGTCTCAGAGCATAAAAGCCTTAAAACGAGAGGTGGGTCTTAGTGATCTGCAGGACAAACATTCCTACTATAGTACCAGAAGCATTATTGATCAGTTTTGGGGGAACATTTTTTTAAAAGCTAATTAGTCTTTGCAGAGTGGAATAACTAATGCTGTTTTACACTTAGCACTTAGGCAGTGCTTTTCATCTTCAAAGTGCTTTGAAAACATTAACTAATTAATCATTAGCTAATTTAGCAACTGACGATAAAAGTTAAGAGACTGAAAGAGACTGGATTCCACTAGTGTCCTGTGCAGAGTAACCCCTTTACAGAGTCACAGGGAGTGTCTCTGTCTGGAGTGGAACCATGGGCAGGCTGCCAGGCCTGGGTGACTTTAGGGCTACTGCTCAGGTAATGTCTATAGAGAAAGTAAAGAAAATCCTTTACATATAAGTTCCTGGACAATTTTAACAGGTCACGATTAACTTAAAAAATTTAAAAAGCCACCTTAGTGGCAGGACCCTTAGCCAATATCCAGGGCTCATAGGGATGCTGAAATTTACAAGAGTGGGAATCATGGGCAGGGTAGGAAGTGCGTGGGTGAATGATCTTGACCAGTAATCCCTCCTGGGTTCAGTACTATGTAATCCATGAATGCTGCCCTGGAAATCTAGCTTAGGTTAGAAAACTCAATGCTGAAATGTAAGAGAATTTCCTTGCATGTCGTGACAAACGGAACGCTTTCCAGGAGGCTTGTCTGTTCTGCACTGTGGCTCCATCCATTATGTGAATGAGATGTGAAAACAGTTCCTTGTTTCTCTGAGATACCAGCAGACCGCACAAGCTGAGTTTCTTTAAAAATATGGAGGCAGTTCATCTATAGACTTATTCTGAATGAGTGAGTGTGTGTGGTCCAGCCCATTTAAAGAAAGAAGCACTCCACAAAAGCCACTGGTATTATAGAACATGGTACCAGTGGCTACAGTTTTGAAGAATGAATATATTTGCTTTGCATTCCTTGCTTTTGAGGCGTATCCTTATGGCAGCTACCATCCATGAGCCAACTCTCCCTAAAACTTTCTAGGGAACCTTTTGGAAAGGTCAGGGGCCCTGGTTAGCTCTGAGGTTAGAGAAGTTATTAATGGGCACTACTCCTCTTTTATTCACATCTATTCCACCACAATCTTATATCTTTTAAGAAATATTATGTCATGCATCAACATGAATCAGCCAGATAGAGAATCATATGAGAATGAATTGATAAACAATTGAAATTAGTATCCTACAACACTTATCATCAATGGGGGCATGGGAGGATGATTTTGTTCCCAGGGGACATCTGGCAATGTCTGGGGACCTTGATTATCACAGCTGTGTGTGGAGGTGCCAGTGACATATACTGAGTAGAACCTGGGGATGCTGTTCATCACTCTACAATGCACAGGATAGCCCCCCCAATAAGAATGTTCTCCCCCTAAATGTGAGTAGTGTGGCGGTTGAGAATCTCTGCTGCTACTTAGCCTAGACCAGTGATGGCGAACCTTTTGAGCTCGGCGTGTCAGCATTTTGAAAAACCCTAACTTAATCTGGTGCCGTGTCACATATAGAAATTTTTTGATATTTGCAACCATAGTAAAACAAAGACTTATGTTTTTGATATTTATTTTATATATTTAAATGCCATTTAACAAAGAAAAATCAACCAAAAAAATGAGTTCACGTGTCACCTCTGACACGCGTGTCACAGGTTTGCCATCACTGGCCTATACCTATACTTGGAATATGTGGGCAGTAGCTTTTAGGTAGGAACTTACCTTTTTAATAGTGTTCGTAAAGTAAGTTATTATTTAATTGGGGTAATAGTGCTTTCTTCTAAATATTGCTTTTCTCAACCTGAATAGTTTTGTCTAGAGAGTGGGAAATGGTGGCCCTGAATCCTGTCCATTTCTCACTTTTAAAAATCGTACAAGCCAACCAAAATGAAAAATATAAAAGCATCCAAATGAGCACAGGATGCATTGGTGGAAATGTGAGACTGGCTTGCAAAAGCTTGACTGATTTTTATTTTTTAAAAGATGCCTTAGCTTCTGCATCCCCTATAGCATAAGAAGATAGAAAGGGACTTTATGCTTATGATGTCAGGAGCTCTCTGTGTCTTCACTCTCGTTGACCCCTCCTGACCAGGACCCTTACCTTTCCCATTGTGATTTTAGGTATTAAAAAAATCTTTTGCAGAGAGGATTCCAACACAAACTGGCTATAACAATCACAAGCGGGAGATTGCAGGGAAGGACCCCAAGGTCGCTCACTGCTAGTGATTATTTTTTCTGGGTGTTAACTTGCTACTCAAGAGTAGTTGGAAGGAGCTAACAAAGAGAGGCTTTAGCTGGAAATTAAGAAGCAAAATGCTGGGAGGAGATCTCAGAGGAAGAGCATTATGATCTATAATAAGAGCTGATTTTCAACGACAATATATATATTTTTCTTTTCTTTTCTGAAAGTGAAGAATGTAGGACTGGCTGTCTCTCCAGTTACATCTATCTGCCTTTTAAACTAGCCTTTGCTGTTTAAAGTGAAGTTGAACTTCACTTTCCCAGTAGATGGCATTGTAGTCTGTTCAGTGGAAAAGAGGTTCCCTTAACCAACAGGACTTTAATTTTTCCCCCTGAGCTTCTTCCTTGAAAATGTACCCCTCCCCCTTGCATTAAATACTAGCTTGAGGTTATAAATAAGAATCTTGTTTTCACTAGTTACCTATAACTCTCAAAAAGATTTGATTTAAAAAGAGATACAGTAGATTATTTAATATCCCTATATCAAATAGGAAAAAAATAGACTAGATCAGGAGTGTGGCATATGGAAAAATATGCAAGCATGGAATATTTTCAAACTACACCATTTTAAAATAAGAGCTGCCTCTGGTTTTCCTAAGTACACATTTTGGTGTTAATCCCTCATAGTTTTGGCATCTTAGTGTCACTGTGAAAGAAGGCTTGGAAAAGTTGTTCTGTCAAAGATTTTCAGATATGATGTATTCTCAATGGAACCCCTAGCTAACTTTGATTCCTCTGTATTAACTAATTATTTTAAAATTCTTTTTTACAAAAACCATCTTGTCTGGGTTTCGTGCGTACTACATGTGGGAAAAACAATTGTATTTTTTGGTTAATTATAAATATTATTTTCATGGTATTCTGTTTCCTTCTTTTAAATCATTAAGCCTAAAAATAATGGCAGTAATTGGTTGAGCTAGAGCTCAACCAGGGCTTGGTGTTAGAAAAGGGTGTATGTATGTGGTATTATTATTTTGTTTATTATGAAGGTCCCTGAAAAATAGTCAGTACATTAAATCAACCAAAGAGAGAAATGATGATATAAGGAATAAACATATTATTTTCTTTAAATATTCATAATGAGGATTTAGCTTTGTAAATACCTTATAAAATAGGGGCTTAATGTATTGACAATAGCCATAAAATTTTCTTTGCTTTCTGTTTAGTTTTGAAGATGAAAATACCATGTCTGTGTGTCTTTGTGTTTCTTAACAGAATGTGGGTTGTCTCTTAAGAGTCATTTCTTTTTTCTGTAAGGCTATTGTGTTTTCTTTAAAAAAATATTTTGCTAAACTGTGAACTAACCCCCTCCCAATAAAATCCTTTTTACACTGAATATAATCTATATTTCTCTGATAGTCATTTGGTAATAATATTTGACTTCCATTTATCAATACCATTTCTTTCCATTATTTTTAATCACAAGATTATGAGCTGTGCATTTAGTTATTATTTAAGCCTAAATGGTGTCTTTGGCTGTTAGCTTGAAAAGATAATGTCCCAATATCAGGATTAAGTTTTCATCTGTATCAACTGGCTTAAAAATACCCAACTTGATTCCTTTTGAATTAACTGAGTCTTATTTTATTTTTTTTTCAATATCACCTATCACCATAGTAACCACTGGCTGTCAGTTCAGCTTCTGACATTTTTCTCATTTGGTAAGATTTCAGAATTGCCATCCTCCCTGCCAACATGTCATGAACAAGAAAAAAAAATTGCATGAAAAATCTAATGGGTGTCTGGTCTGATTGTCCTCATTCGTGGCAGGAAAGACAAAAACTGATGAATTGTGAAATGTATTCAGAGGGATTCAAGGAAGCAAGTGCCTGAGACCCCCCTCCCTCCCAACCTCGTTTTCATTTTGTTATGCTTGATGCACCGTACATGCTTACCCTGACACTTGGGTTTGTAGAAATTTAAGATGAACAATTTTTACATTCACCCTGCTGATCTTTCTTCCTACCTTGTTTTTTTTCTTGTGTGTGTGTAAAAAGTCATCATTAAAAATAAAGTTACCAGAGCTCATATTTAGCATGATTTCTCACTTGGATCACAGATTTTTAGTAAGTCCAAATTGGCTTCCAACGTTTAAGATGTTGTGCTTGCAAATGTGCAGCTCTGTTTGGGAGCCACATAAGGACCCTGGGTGCACACAGTGGGTTTTGTGTGTGCGTGCCGATGATTGAGAAATGATATTAGGCCCATCTGAAAAAAGAAACAAAGCTGATTCTGGACCTCCTCTAAGGGTTTGTTTTTCATGGCAAAGAAAAGTAAGAGAAAGTCTGTATTTTTGAATTCTTTCCAGCATTCTGGCTTAACAAATGAATGGGGAAAAGCATGCTAATGAATTTCTATCCCAAATACCAGGCTGGGTAGTTGATGAAAGAAACTATTTCTATACTTATTTCCTTCCTTTGATTGCCGGACTTAGAAGCAAAAAAAGAAGGGAAGCGATAATGTACGTTAGCTGATGTAAGCATGCAAATTACCGAGTAAATGTTATTAATATGATATAAACATATACTCCATATATGGATCCTATCACTGACATCTGGACAAGACATGTAATATATATGTGGTCTGAATATAAGTAAACATATGAAATATACTGGCATGTGTTTATATGCACACAAATATTCAGACTGTTAATATATCTTTAAGCTATCTAGGTATACATGGGTTTGATAAAGCTTACGTGTCTTTTTCAGAGGTTTTGTTTTGAGCCAGATCAATCTTATAGGATATTTTTTTCATGACTGTCTACAAATTCAGACTCAGCAGCAGGAACTCATTCCAGAAACATAAAGCTGATTTGATAAGCAGCTGCAGAATCCAGTGCCTTTTTACTAACGGGTGGACAACCCCAGGATCAGGCATGTAGATATCGGGATATTTCCATTTCACATTTCATATGCTATGGCTTTAACGCCTCTTAAAAAATTCACACTGGATGGTTTGGGGGCGTGTTGTGAAATTTATTGCAGATTTTTATTCACAACTATATTTAAACATTACCTATAGCTAAGAAAGAATAGAAAGGCCCAGTGAAAAATATCTCCATTAAGGACCAAAGTCTTTAACTTAAAAAGCAAAATCACGTGTGTATTTTTGATGCAATTTATATGAATATTAAAACATTTAATGTTCAGTGTAGGTGGATTGATAACATGATTTTGGCATTGATGATTAATAGTGTGCTGGAAATATACATGCATAAGTGCATACATATGTATATGGCTGTAATGTGTGTGTAAAATAAGCAATTTGGTTCATCATGCCTTTGTTATTTGATTCTTTATAAATTTAAACACTTTGGAGAAACCAAAGGAATAATGCCTGAATGTTTGCTGCTATTATTATGCACAAATATAACCCTTGAGAAATAACTAGAAAATTGATATTGAATCTCAGGGTATATTTCAAACACATATTTGGAAGAGGAAAAATAGAAAGTATTTTTTTGAATACTGGCAAATAAATTCACTTCATAAAAGAAAAAAAGCCAAAAAAATATAAATCGTTTAATAAGAAATGATAATATTTTATACGCTGTATTTTAAAATGAATGGTATAAACAGAATATACTTTAATGCCTTTATGCTTTATAAGATTTATAACAATAATCAGCAAAACCTTGTAACTGTGTTTGCACCTATGTGCCTTCAAGCCATTGGACCTTGCAGTTAATTGTATAAATTCCATACACTATGGGAAATCACAATGTATCATTTATATTCAGCATGTGTCATGTGTATAAATATTAAAATATATTAGCCCAAAATGGCTGATTATTCCTCAAACATTTTGTGATAAATCTTATCTTTTATGGGTTGGGTGGGGGAAACTAAATATTTTATGTTATTTGGAAATATTCTTTAAACAACCTAGATTTATTATTAACATTTTAAACATTTATAACTACATTAAGATATTCGGAGACTTGGCTCACTGAGCAGCCATATACCCCGGTCAAGTTATTTTTGCATGCGGCATATACAGGCAGTTCCGGCTTCACTGTTCTTCAGTGTGGTGCCTGCAGAGCTGTCCACTGGTGCCAGACTCATGTACATAAAACATACATTTGTGGATATGTTCAGAGTTACAAGGGATCAATGATCCAGATCCAGATAGGTATACTATACTGTCTGTATATGCAGGGATGTTTTGAAATTTCTGTAATTAAAATTCTCATCTTTTAAAAATTCTTTTAATCTTTCCTAAACAGTAAGGCAGCATAGAGCTTTAATTTTTGTATGAGAATGTTTTATTTTTAGTGTGTATTTGAGGAGATGTTTTCAAAATGTGGGCTGAATATATTCAAACATAAACACATAAGTCAAATACACGAAGGTCTGATGTAATAGCAAATGTAAAAAATTAGAGCGATACATATTTATTGAGACTGATAGAGATGCCTAATGAATAAACAAACACAGGGTTGAACTGTTTTACAAATGTATTTGGCAACTGCCCGTAGCAGTGAGTGTGTACATTTTGAGGGAGGAAATGTCAGAACAGAGTCTTGTAAATACATGCAGCTGGAAAGAATAAAATAAAAAATGATGACTAGCGCTGACAGGCAGACTTGGGGTGTATGATATACTTTGTTCATTTGATTCTTAGAACTCAGTCGGGGGTTAAATTGGAATCCAGACATCAAAGAATTCTTCCACCAGACCCAAATTTTGCCCGTATAATTTTTTTTCTTACAGTTGTCATAATTTTAGCTAATTTCACAGTGCAATAAATTTTTACCGTTTGAAGTCTTTCCCCCCCTTCTTAAATATGCACACAGTATGTATATAATATATCTCATGTGAACTACCCACACACTTGATATTGGGTATACACACACATAAAAATGATAGACATACACACATGTATATCCCACACGTGCCTGTGCACGCACATTCACAGATGGAGAAAGAAATGGCGTGGGCAGCCACTGCATTCATCTGACCCTAATCTTGAAATATTAAAGAGAAAAGGCTGTTTTCGGTAGCGATACGTTTGTTTCTTTTTTCTTTTTTACCTTTTTGTCCCTCTTCCTGACTGTTGTGTCTGAAAATGTTGGAAGCACATGGTGCTGCATATTTGGAGGTTTTGCAGATTTCTGTACGATTTTTATCTGAAGGTCAGGGCTAAGGAAATACATCAGGTTGGGATGTTTGCCGTTTGCCATTTAGCCTTGCTCCTCTTATCAGATCATTTTGTCGCATGGGCCACAAACAGGGAACTCCTCTAAAGAAAGAGTAAAAATAAACATTACTTTATTCGTATGCAATTTTTTCCTTTTTAAAGGGTCTGAACACCATTTCTATGTTTACTTCACTTCCAGAATTCCTTAGGTTCATTGGTTTGTGATTAAAATCCCATTTACCATTTGCATCTCTCAAATAAAAATGTTAAAGATAAATGTGTTTTTTCCCTATAAAAAGTAAAAAAAACAGTGATAAATCATATTTGTAAGGTAATGTGTCATCTCTGAGCCATTGGTGTGAGTTCACTATACTTGCTTTTACCTGAATGTGTCACTTATGATAAAGACACATATAAATTGAGTAAGAGGATTTTTTAAACTTGTACATTCCATGGATCTAAGAGTCTTGTTTTGTAGCTGATGAACTTGTCTGTTTTCAAATGAGCCATACTGATGCAGGCCTACCTAGATAATTTGCTCACCATCACCACAGTACGTAAACAGACTTGGGCTCCCATTTCATGAAGTTAATGTTGTTTATGGCAACTCCTGATGGAGAATTTCATACCATGAATGCTGTGAATTAAATGTATTCAAGGTGCTTGTCCAACTTCCATCATTTCATGCATTATGCAAAGGTCATGCAGAGCTAAGGGAAATGAACTTCCTTCCGGTCTCTTGCCATTGAGAAAGGATCTCCTCCCACTCACAAGGTGCATGATTAGACAGGAGGCACATTGGAGGATGAAAACCATTACGGTTAAGTATTGGTCATGGCTGTTGGGAACCAGGTGAGGAGTGCCTATTGATTTTAAGGATAAGTGGGTAACTCATTATGGTTCTAATTCCAACCAGTCATTCATCTACAGTTAAAATATGGCCCTCAAACTTGGCTGTAAACTCTTGCAATGGACCTATGGAAAATCCTAGATGACCTTTATTATGGTGGACCTGCCATTTTTTTCATCAGCACAATTACTCTTTGAAATAATTTCCAGGGAGTAGATCTCATTGGGAGTTCTTAGAAAAAGCCAAGTTTCATTTCCCGAAGCATCTAGATTGCTGAGGGGGGCTCTGCAGCTGCTTGTTACTTTACAAAGTGATTATTTATTTTGTTAGCCAGGCTAGCTGTGGTCTCACTATTAAACAACTGCTGTCAGTGGTATCCAATAAGGACTTGATTTTTTTTTTTTAAGAGAGACCACCATAATCTTTGTTATGCTGTCCTTTGCAAAAGATAAACATTTGCTTTCCATCTTGGTGTCATCTTTTCAGGTTATTATTTGGTTACTAATTTATCTCACCATTAGCGAATTATGGTAGATTATTGCTTGGATGCCTTAAAAGCACCAAGGAACTGTGGTCCTGTGGCTATTTCGGGCAAAGTCATAATCTCTCTCTCTCTCTCTCTCTCTCTCTCTCTCTCTCTCTCTCTCTCTCTCTCTTTATTGTCCTCCCAGGGAGCAGAGTTTGAACTTAATATTCCATGAAATAAGCCATTGTAATCACATTGGGTTAATAGAAGAAGTAAAATTGCCTCTCCTCTCACAAGACATTAGAGCAAGGCTGCTTTATTAAAGTTTTCTTGTGGACAGGCGGTTTAAAATATATCCTCAGTGGCTGATGCAAGTCCTTTCAGAGTGGATGACAGCTTTTCAGATCTTAATAGGCTGTTCATTCCTGGCCCATGAGTTTCCAGCAATTCTTTCTTTTAAGCCAGTGGCATGATGGCTAAAATCTGACATAACAGAGTACCATGGGCTGTGCAAACCCTTACTCATTAAGTGGCTTTATGTAAATTTATGTCAATAAGTAAACAATTAGAACTTGTAAACACTATTGATTTGGTTTAGACCCGTATTCTCACCTGTTTGACCCATCAAAGTCTCTGTTGGATGGCCTTCTTGGGATCCATAGCCCACTGGTACATACAGAACAGTAATGGGAATCCAGCAAGGATTAGGTTCTCTGTTTGGCCCAGGAATTGTTGAATCAATGGGAGACATTATTCAGAGCTTTAAAAACAAATCTTGCCAGTGAGTTGTACTTTAGGTTGAGCTAAATTTAAGTAAAGGTTATAAAAAGAAAGCAGTGAGGTATTTATGTGTGGCTCCTCCTTTCACACCTGATTGCTGCCCAGCACCTGCTGTTGTTCATGTTCAGGTTCAGCTAATATTGGGAGGGCAGGCACTGCCCACCAGTCCTCATAACAAACTCCAGCACTTCCACGCCCTGAATTGACTTTGAACTTAATTTGAATTGGGGACTATATCAGCATGTATTTCCTCTTAGTGACTTTATGAGCAAAGACAAGGAAAAGGACTCCTTGCTCTCAAAGGCTTCATAAATGCCATTTTCCAAGTCACGTCTTGTCCAAGAAATACAGAGAATAATGGATACTCATCTGGGTATTTCTCAGCTCCTTTGGGGGAAAGTTGTTTTGAGGGTTGGGGTGGACTAGTTTGAAGCTTGCTTTGGCTTTTTCCTCTTTCTGTCCTTGTTTTGGTTTCTCTTTCCTCACTTATATTCCACTACTTAGCACTGAGCCGATGAATGACCTGCCACACTGATGGTGATGCTTTGTGGCTCCAAAGATTGGCTTGAGGCAGTTCTTTGTTACTGGCATTGCCTTCAGCCTGCTAGTTGAGAGGGAATACCTAACTGTGTCCAATGCCCAGTAATATGAGGGGATTCTCTCAAGGCCCTGGCATTAAGTGGAATTTGAGAAACAAACCTCAATAGTATATAAAGTGATTACCAGGGAGCTATCCTTGTTCCTAAATATGATGTATAAATAGACACAGCGAGGGAGATGAAAAAGATGAGATTTTGACCTTCCTCCACATATCCAGCATTTGGAAACAGCTTAATAAGGAGTCAAATAGTTTGCTTTTTCAGCAACTCAAGAAGCTTTATGGTGCTACTTTATGCCCATTTGGAGGCTGGACACAGAGAGAAGATACAGAATAATCTGATTTAATTAAATCAGAATGTTTATTGAATGCCTGTTTTGTTTTAGAGACTGTCCTAGGCCTTCTAGATCCCAGATGTAAAGGACATAGTCCCTTATGGCAAGAAACCTGTTAATGCACAAGACCACGTCCTCCCTCTCAGCAAACAGGAAGCAGGGTGAGAAATTCTAAGATGTCTGGGCTTCTTTTAAAGCCCCACACCACAATGAACACAGCTACCTCCACAGAGCCCTGCCTCACGTCAGGGTAGTGGGGTTTAGTCAGGCATAAGCCAGCATTTATACATGGGAACATGTTTACAGCCGCCTGTTTTGTCTTTGTGGTGTGTTTGTTTTTTCCCAGTATGGATGTATGTACCTATTTCTTTCACATGATAATCCTTAAGTACAGTTATGCAAATATACAAATAAGTTATGTATGTATTTTCCACATATTCTAAGGCATTTCTCCAGTTATCTGTTGCACGGGCAAGCCCTTTGTAGTAGAGTGTATTTTATCTGTGGTGCATAAACAGTTAGCCCTTTGTCTGTGTAACTTTTACTTGAAGACAGTTCTCTGCAGATACCTAGGTGTTCCCCCCCCCCCCCCCCCGGTATTGACATAATTCATTCTCAGCTGATAAGCGTTAGCCCTTTTTCCTGGTCAAATGGCATCTAAAATTTAACTAAACATTCCCTCTGTGTTTACTCTTCAAGTTGATTTGGGTGGTCGGGACTATTTGCTTATTCATGAGTTGTATTTAAAATGCTGTCTTTTCTAAAACACCCTGTAGGTTACTGCACTATGAATTGGCAGCTCCGCTACCAACTGTTTCCAAAGTTGTACAATTTATGTGTGCCTTGACCGTGATAAGGTGTTTTTTTTTTTGAAAAAGTGTTGTAAACATTACTAGCTGCTGGGAGGTTCATGTGACATATTCTTAAAGAATTCTGACTTGGATGAATCCGTCGAAGGCTTAGAGAGAGCACTGGGCACTTTCATCCTAATTTAAATTTAATAGGACAACATTCACCGTTTTCAAAGGGTAGAACTTCCAAGGAAGGGAAATGGTATAAAGAAGATTATGAAATCATGAGAAAGAATAAAAGTGTTCTTTAAAAAGTAGATCAATAGCTGGCTTAAAGCCCTGAGATTATAAACTGATAATGTAGAGTATTGAAATAAAAATATGGAGCCAGGGCATGCGATGGAACAAGAGGGAAAAGCCAGCTCATTAAAAAAAGAAAGAAAGAAAAAACATGTAAAGAAACCCTTCAGAGTGCACTGAGTAACGTTTGCACTGGGCTGTTCTCTGCATTCAAATGAAGAAGAAGAAAAGGCTGTAGTTAATGTGCTTAGGTCTGTTAGAGTGTCCGAGGGGTTCCCTGTACTGCCAGGTAAATTTTGCATTTACATAATGGAACAAAGAGTTGCACACAGTTCCAGAGGGGGCAGAGGAATGCTACAGATGCACCTGAACAACTGTTACACATGTGTAAATACCACCTTCATTGGGTGACCTGGTCATTACAGATTCCACTAGCAGATTGTCTGCTGTCTATATCAGTTATGATTCTTGGTTTCAAACATTGAAACTTACTTTGGACAATTAAGCAAAAGGGGATTTATTAGGAGGAAAAGAAGATGGGAGTCATGAACACCTGCCAATGACCTGGGGACCTTGTTTATGGGGGGGCGGAAGCGGGCAGCTCAGAGGGCTGTAAGTCTGCATAAGGAAGCATGGCACCTCACTCTAGCAAGAGTGGTCTGGCCGGAGCACCTTTGCTGCTGCTCCCTTGAAGGACTCATTATCTTCTCTGTTCTTGGATCCTTGCTCAAGATGCAAAGTATTATGAGAGGATATCGGCTTGATCAAGCTTAGACCACAGATCCATCCCTGGGAAGCCTCTGGACTACATTCTTAACAAGCCTGTGAAACTACTTGAGGAGAGGCAGTTTGTCTATGAAAATCAGGGTGCACTTGGGAAGGGGAATGGATGCTGGGTGCCCAGAAAATGATAGGTGTCCACTGTACCTTTGAATTAAATAGTACTTACTAAATAGCACAATTGCAAGGTGTTAAGTCCCATGTGAATTTAGGTTAAAAGAGAAGATACTGGTTTTTAGACACATAAAATGTTAAATGGCCAGACTAACCAAGAAGTATAAAACTTTGGGGGAGAAACTCTGCCTCAGCCTTGTATGAGGTTGTGAATGACTACAAGGTGAAGATCATGCCCACTGTTCTTCTCATGGTTTCCATGATGCTAGCCTGTGGTTTACAATCTGTCTAAGTTGCCAGGTGTTCAAGCTTAGGCTCTGGCTCTGCCACAGCACACTCAGGCCAGGGACCACAGTTTTCCCATCTGTAAAATGGAGCTCACAGTAACCTCATAATGGTGGTTTGAGCAATGAATGGGATGACGCTTCTGAAGCATTTGATGTCAGAGCTGGCTCACAGAGCAACCTCAGTAAATGTTAGTATAGTGGATGCTGTCAATGTCTTGCCTCACATCCTTTTGGCCCACCTCTATTTTCACCTGTAGTTGAGGTGGGCAGTTCCAGGCTGCCAATAGTTCCCCAGTGTCTCTGTCTCTTAGTCTGTGGCATGAAATGGCAGGAATTTAGTGCATCTGGGGCAACCCCAAACCAAGAAGGGACATGAAGGAGTTAGTGGATAAGCATTCTACACTTCTAGCCCTTGGTGGGACAGTTCCAAGGCTTTTCCACATGGTTTCATCAGAGATACCCCAGCAGGATTGATCACTCGGTGCCCATAGTGGTCATCAGCTTGCTAACACACCATTATTGTCTTTTCCCCTCCCCCTGCTCCTTCACTTGTCCTTTCAGGATTTACCTCCTAAGTAAACTCCCTGCACCTAAGTCTCTGGAACAAAACCTGCCTTTGAGGGAAACAGCAATCATAGTCAACTGGAAAATTGTTAAAGAAAGGATCAACCCCGTTTTTTACAAATAAATATGTTTTCAACTTATTATTTTTTGGTGCCTGGAGTAAATAAGGAGAGAATAAAGAATGACAAAACTCATTTGAAGCCAGACTCTTTGAAAAGTGTTGGACTTTTGCAGGTTTTGAGGAGAAGAGGGAGTGATGGAGTGCTTGTTATCACCTGAAGGAAATTCAGTTCTGAGGCTAAGAACAGGATGCTCACAGTCATCCCTGGGTTGGATTAGGAGCAGGTTGTTAGACACAACTGGGTGCTTTTCTGAGTCATAGCAGTTTAGATTTCTCACAAGTTAGGACTCAGGACACTGTGCCAATGTTCTCTCCACTGGGGGTGAGTGGTAGGAAGGCAATTAACAGTGTGAAAATGGGCAATTATGAACAAAGCATCTAACATCAGAAGTTGGGAGGTTGGGGTCAGGGGGCTGTCTCAGTCCCAGGAAACGGGATATGAAGAGCTTTTTTTAATTGATGGGAGAGAGAGAGAGAGAGAAAGAGAGAGAGAGAGAGAGAGAGAGAGAGAGAGAGAGAGAGAGAGAGAGAGAGAGAGAGAGAGAGAGAGGAGAGAGAGAAACATCGATGTGAGAAAGAAACATTGATTGGCTGCCTCATGCACGTGCCCTGACACTAGGGATCAAACCTGAAACCTGGGTGTGTGCCCTGACCAGGAATCAACCTACCATCTTTACACAGGAAGATGCTCCAGCCAACTGAGCCACATGGACCAGGGCAAGAGCTTCTTAAATGAACCCATGGTATGCAGGCTTCACAGAGGCGCCTCATTCCCCCTCACTGAGCTCTAGCCACACCTGTCTTTCAGTTTCTCAGACTTTACGGCCTCAGGAGCTTTCCTCATCAGATTTTTTCAAGCTGGACTATTCACACTCCAGACCTTTCATTTCTTAACTTCTTATGTTCAGATCCCGATTATATGAGGCAGCATTTGCTGCATAAAAATACCACTCCAAAACAAGATCATATAGTTGCTCACAGTTCTGTGGGTCAGCAGTTTTAGCTGGGTTCACCGAGGATGGCTTGCTTTACTCAAGCAATCTGGCAATCTTAGGCAAAGAAGGTGCATTTCTTTTTGGTGTCCTACTTCACACTCTTCAGCCCACTCCCTTTTGGGTCACCCTCTATCTGGGTCTACCATCTGGGGTTATTGTTCATGATTCTCCACTTTTCTGCCTACTGCTTACATATAAAACTTAACTTTCAGTATCCCATTCCTCTAGGGATGCTTCTGATAATTGTTAATCTGTTCCAGTTGTGCCAACTATAAAGAAGAATTTAAAGTCACATGGCTTTCAGGAATTATAACAGGTAGATGGGTAGAGGTTGTTATATATTGCATCTTTTTATTTCTTTCCAATCTTGCTAGTGAGAATGGGATTCTAAAACCTCAGGAGATAACAGATAGGCAATTAGTATGTGTAGGTTTTTACTATATATCAAGCACAAAACCAGGAAGCTTTATATATATTTTAGATGAGGTTCTTAGTTGCAAACATCAGAATCCACTCTAGGTAGTTAAAATCAGAGGAGATTTTAAGTGATACAAATAGCTTGTAGACTCAATTTGAAGACCTAAGACACAGACCCAACTCTGAGCTTCCAGGAAAGACTCCTAGAAACCACAGCGGAGCAGAGAAACCATGCCTTTACTGTGATCAGGAAGGTGGAACTGCAGCCACAGGTTCAGGACCACGTGGTGTTTAGCAGTCTATACCAGGAGAATGTATGCCCAGCCCTTGGCCTCTTTCTCTGCATAACTCATGTGGTACGTCCCACTTAAGGACTCTAAATGACAAGGCAGGCAGGAAACAGATTGCTTAGATTCTTCTTTGGGAAGGCGAGATAATACCTTATAGGGAACTATCAAAATGTGGAAAGGAACTCCAAAAGATCTTGGGAAGTGACACCTGAAAATGTTCTCTCCACAAATAAAGACCACACATTTTGAATCCTTCACTTCCATATGAATGATTTCCATTTAAACTCTATTAGTACCTCCTCTTTTAAGGCTAGAGAAAAAGGTATAGAGAACCAAATAATTTGATCAAATTGGGGTTAAAACCTAGAGTAGTCTGACTCCAAAGCTCTCTGATTTCCTTGGCACCATTTTTGGTTGCATTGAAGAACATTTTTCTGCCCTGTCCTCTGGAATTGTGTTAACAAGCAAGGGCCACATAGAAACTTGGGTATAAAGCAGACGATTTTGATTCTGAGAGTAGAAGAATTTTACAAATATTTTCAAAAAGTTGTCAGCAGCATTATTTTCATCAGCAAGTCTAGAAAAGGAAAACTAAGAAAATACTCCCTCCCCTCCTCCATAAAGAACCCTTGGGAATGTGCGAAGTGGAGAAAGCTTGGGGCTGGGGGTGGGGAGTTGGTCCCTGACACTTGCTGTTCAGGCTTTTATGGTGAAGCTGCGCTAATGTCTTTAATCATTTCAAAGAAATGACAAGCAGAGTTCTGCACCGAAAAGGCCTGAACTTTTATCAAGTGCTAGTGTCTTTAGGAGACAGCACGGGAGAAATATAAAACAGGCCTGAGGAAGGTGCAGAGTCTGCTTTGTTTCACTTTTTCCCCCCCTTCACCAAGATATAAGTGAGATCTTTCTCTAAAGACCAAAATGGCTTCACAAGAATTGCCGTATTAGACAAGAAGTCTTTTTACTTTTTATGCGATGCATTTGTATTGAAAACACATGTTGTAGGCCAAAGTAATTTTCTTTACAGACAATGAATCTTACAGCTGGTATGAACAATTTTTTTTATGTTTTAATTCTTTACTGTGAAAAGTATTGCATAAGTCTCCTTTTCCCCCCATTGACCTCTCCCCAGCTGTCCCCACCCTCCCAGCACATGCCCTCCCCCGCTCCCCAAGTCTGTGTCTGTTGGTTATGCATACAAGTCCTTTGGTTGATCTCTTACTTCTTCATCCCCCTGGTTTGAACAATTTTTAAAACTCAAATGTTTTACCGCTCTTTGTGATTGGTAGGACTAGGAAAAATAATGTGAGGGAGAGAAAGAAGACAAGAAAAGCAAGAACAGATTGGAACTGTTTGAAAAGTTGCAAGTTATAAGGCATTAAGGCGTACACAGAACCTTCAAAAGGCAGCGATTCATACCACTGCCTGGAAAATTTTTGGTTACAGTTGCTCACACTATACTTTAGGGAAAATTGTATTTATCATTTTTTTGAAATGTTGGTAATTTGATAATCAATTTTTTTAAATCAGAAAAGAATAACAGCTATTAGAAAAACAAAACCCCACCTTACTGTGATCTTTCCTCAGGATGCACTGATACTAGGTTCCTGTTTGCAGTTGTGTGTTGTCCGGCCAACAATCAAGGCAGCATCTCTAACCAAAAGTGAGAAGTTGTGACCTTCACTGTCAGAGCCCATTTGAACTGGGCCACAGGACTTTGCATTTTATCTTTTAAATTAGCCATTCCTGTCTCTTGATGTTTGTCTGCAGGCCACTCCTGCTGCATGGAAAAGACACGCAGTGGGACACTTTAACTTTTCTTCACATTCCCACCTAAACAGCACTGGCCTACCTTTAACCACTTCCAATTTGCTGACATGGCAAAAGTTTTCTATTAGGCTTCGTTCATATGTGAAGAGGTTTTGTCTTTGAGTCTTAGTGATCTTGGTCACCTGCTCTCTATTTTTTCCCTCTCTCCTTATCAGAGGAGAGAACATTTCTCTTTTTGTTGTTGTTGCCTTTCTCTTGAATTCTTAGGTATCATTTTGTTGATAGCCATTGGCATTGCACTGTCCAGGTTCAAGAGCAAGGCTGGACCTGGAGGGGCGCTACACTGTCCTTACAGAAGTGAAGGCAACTAGATGCTGGAGAAATGAACTGACTTGCTCAAGATTACACCAGTTAATGGTTTACAAGACTCTATGTCAGTGGTTCTCAACCTTCCTAATGCCGCGACCCTTTAATACAGTTCCTCATGTTGTGGTGACCCCCAATTTCTTTGTTACAAATTGAACATAATTAAAGCATCGTGATTAATCACAAAAACAATATGTAATTATATATGTGTTTTCCGATGGTCTTAGGCGACCCCTGTGAAAGGGTCGTTCGACCCTCAAAGGGGTCGTGACCCACAGGTTGAGAACCACTGCTCTATGTGAATCTCTTCTCCCCCACCCATGCCCAATGGCTGATCAGCAGAGAGAGAGATGGTGAGGCAGGAGAGGGCTGCTTCTTTCCCTAACTGAGCAAGCACATCAGAGGTTTGAAATTTTCATACAGGTTTTAATTTACGAAGTTAAATTAATTTTGACTCCCTGTCTATGGCAATGGGGCAATAAGATTTAAATTTGGCGATGCTCTTTTATCATTTTGCTGGCACTATTTGTCACTTCATGAAATAAGAACTATGGGAACTTGCCAGAAACTTATTTTAGACAACAGGGGACTTCAGTTCTCAATTGGGACCTTGCCAATGGTCATTAGGGACACTTTGAACATGATTTCTCATCTTGGCATGAAATTTGGAAATATTTTCTCATATTATCCATACAACTGCTTTTCTCTGGGGAAAAGACAGGAATTTGCACTTTCCTTGTCTTCCCTTAGGTATTGTTTTTTTTCCCTCTCAATATAAACAGAGTTTACACATATAAAGTAGGGACAGACAGAGGGATGAAAGGGAGGAGCAGATGGTTGTGAATGGTTAGTTCAGGTGGGGAAAAGCTGGGTCAGAATTAGGTCTCATCTCCCTCTCCTTCGTATCTTACATGCCCCATAATTTACTGAAAGTTGTAGATTATTATGGAGCTGAGAATCCCATCATTATGATACAGTCCATTTGAAAGCCCTGTTTTCAAACCAGACCAAGTTGTGATCACCTCCCACGTGCTGAAGTTCCCTGGACATCTTTTGTGATAGCTTTGTGTTTTTGTATATCAAAAAGTTTAAGGTGGAATTATTCCTCCTGAATCCAAATGCTAGATTACCTATATGTCATCTATTTACAAGACGCTGTGGTACTGGTTTTCTCTTACAGTGAATGAGACAATGTATACAGTATTTCATGAGGATATAACAACGCTATGGAGGGTCCTAAAATACGCTGTGACGCAGTACAATTCATGTAAACAAAATCATTTCCTTTCAACATGGCAAATGTGGTTTCAGTGCTAAAGAACCCACCTCAGCCCATTGTTACTGATGGAAACCACCTGTTGTCATCAACGCATCCAAGACTCCATCAAGATCAGCAGCCGTCCTCCCCAGAACAGCGCCTCTTTCAATATTTAGCCTTCCCAGGGGTTCTTTGACGTGGTCTAAGCCTCTTTCTATTTTATTTATCATTCTCCATCATGTAACATCACTGTTTACTGGATTTATACCCACTGAGCTTTTCTTGTATAGGATGTGCATAGGGGAGGCAGGCATTGCAGGACAAACCCCTTGGTTAGGTTTAATCGGGGACATTTTTTCCATTTCTGCAAAATGTCAAAATTGAGTATCAAGTGTCTACCACAGGATCTGAGACCCTGTTCTTGATAATGCATGGAAGAGCCTTCATGGACTCCATCTTACTTAAAAAGTACAGAACAGAGCCCCGATGTAGAATATTAAAACTTATACTGTATCAGGCAGTTCAGTTTAGGGTTCCTGTATTCTCATCTTTTACTTTGAAATGTTGGCCCAAGTTTCATGGGGCTTCACTGTAGAACATATCCCTCCATCTTTAAAAATATGTTGCTAGTTGGAATAAGGAAGGCTGAGAACAAAGGGAAAACTTTAGCAAAGCAGTGAAACCAGTGGGGTTATTTTATACTAAAGAGAGGGTACATGTCCATTCTACCAGAGGGCTCAGTGTCTTCACAAACAATCTCACTTCTCGACTGGTGAATATATTTAAGAAGAAGTGCATTTAGATGCCATTTTTGCTAATCTATTCTTCAAACTTTAATACAGCACATTTTGGATTTCAATATATTGCATTTCAAAACTAATGATGCATTCATTCTAGAGCAAATCTTATTTCTAAGCCCTAATTTAATAGAATTAAACTCTAAGATGAATTGGTTTTATGAGATAAACCTCTGAAGTTGATAACTGCATTTAGGAATAGTTTAGATATTGAGTTTCTAATTTGCTCCCTGAGCATGGAAATCCCTCAGATAATCAATATTGACTACCTTTAATTGGTACGAAAGGCTCTTGCTGAGTTTTCTATCTTCTGCTAAAGGAATTGCCTCCGCATATCGGTTGTCTGTGTCACTCTGATTGGTCACAACTGAAAAGCCCTGGGCTTGAGTGCATTTGAATTTGGTGTTCGTTCCTGGCCAGTTGACCATAGCTCCATTCAGCTCCATTCAAACAACAATGGGATGTGCAAACCTCTTTCCTTTATGCCTTATAGAGTTTCTGGTTGTATTTTAATTATTTTCCTTTAAGATTATGTACTTAGTTTTTATTGAGTACTTTATTGTTTTTTTATTTTTGTGTGTGTTTTTTTTTCTGTGGGAGCAGAAGGCAGGCTGGCTGCGATAAGATCAGGAGCTTTCCAAAGGGTGGGGATACTTCCAATTATATATGACTCTTCAAAAATCAGCCCTAGTACCTTCTGAAAAGGAAAATCCTGCTAATTGTTAAATGGACTATTCACAGATGCTACAGGCATTTGGAAATGGATTTTCCCAAATCCCTTAAAAATCAGATGCTGGCTTATTTTGATATAGGAAATACATTTTAAATGTGAATTTAAAACACAGGTAAATATGTATTTATTTTTTAGAGCAAAGGCACCTATTCATCTCATTTTTGATCCAAATCCTCTAAGACAGAACTTTTTTTGTCCTTGCCAATCTGGAGGGATTTTATTTAAAGGAATTAAATACGAATACTATAGAACTGCTACTGCATCCAACCTCATTTTTCATAAATAAGGCAATTTAAAATTTTTATTGTTTCTTTTGAAAACATTAAAAAATATATAGAATAGCACACAAAATAACAGGAGAATAAAATGTAATCCTACCATCTACACATTTCTGATGACATTAAAGAGTGTATATCCTTTTCTCCCCACCTTCCCATGAGTGTATACAATTTTATGCAGTTTATGAAATCAGGATAAAAATGTACATATTTCTTTAAAACTCCGTTTTAATTTTTTTTTATATTTGGAACATTTATCTATGTTATTAAATACACTTTTACAACCTTATTTTATAATGGTTCCACAGTGTGGATACATCATAATCTATTTAACTGATTTTCAGTTATTGGACATTTATTTTCTCCCAAATTTCTAAGTATTATAAGTAATGTCATGATAGATAACTTTGAACATAAATTTTATAAAGCAGTTTTTAATACCATTCTATTTTATATGTATGGCAGATCTTGTCCCAAATATATACACTTTGCAATGTTTTTTTTGTGTGTTCTCTGACTTATTTTTTCCTCTCCTTTTTTTATTAAAAAAATACTCCATGATGATGATGAAATGTTTTATACATTTAGGTTATTTGTGAAGTTTAGTTTAGCTCTTTAAGTCTATGTTCTAGTAAATACTTCGAGTTTGTTGTATTTTCCAGAGATGACTCATTTGTATATTTTATTCCCATCCATAAATTTGCATTAATATTAAGGTATGTGTGGCAAAGATGAAGTAATTCTCAACTCAGCAGAGCTCTGGCATTTGAAGTTTATAGCAGTGTTCCTCCTCCTCCTCTGGAAAAGTCCTGGTGTTATCCGTGCCCTTGCCAGCTGCTCCCCTGGCTGCCCACCTGCCACACCCTGGCTGTTTGTGGCCCATGGAAGTTGGCTAGCTCTCTGCTTCTTCAGAAATGCCACTGAATATGAAATCCAGCTTGAAAGGCTGGGAAAGTAAATTGTGGATCTGGCACATTTCAATGCCAATAAAT
Organism: Myotis nattereri; assembly: GCF_964212035.1. Lineage (NCBI taxonomy): Eukaryota > Metazoa > Chordata > Mammalia > Chiroptera > Vespertilionidae > Myotis > Myotis nattereri. The sequence continues at coordinate 15,339,866 of NC_138090.1, forward strand.
TACATTTTGTCAGCTTCATTGCCCTGAATTTCATGCAGAAATGTGGGACATTGAGAGACTGGCATTTGACAATAAAATTTTTTTTAAAAGGCTAATGCCTTATTAATGCAAACACTTTATGATTCAAATGGCTGTAGGCAAGGAGTTGTTGCTATTTCAATGGGGACAATTGCTCAGCTTTTCCTTCAGTTCTTTTTAATCTCTTAGAAAAAAATAAGGTATCTCTTATTTTCTATTTTGTTCTACACTGGATTGAAAACACCAACCCTCTTTGGAAAATTATTGGCTTTTGGAGGCTTGGGGTCCCCCAAAACTAGGAGATTTGGGTCCTCATTCATCCTGGAGGGCCCCTGTGTTCTGATTTATGTAACACTAGTCACTTCTTCCTGAGTCTGCCTGTAGCTGTGCCTCCTTTAACTTCAGATCCTGAAGCTTCTTCTGTGTGGGACCTCCTACAGAAGCTGTCATTGAAAACCCCAGGTATACTGGAGCAGGCGTGGGAAGTGCCTTCTGTCCTAGAAAACAACCAGAGGTCTTAGGTTGCCTTCTGGAAATATAAACGTTTGTTCTTTGTTGTTGTTACTGTTTTATGGAAGGTGGGATAAATTTCTTTGTGTCATCAACTCCAGCAAACTTGGTATTTTGCTTTTTCCTTCTGGATCAGAGAAAATACCCAAATTTTATAGAAGCAAAAGAACTCCTTGTTCAATTCTGTATATTCATTTTTATTATTAGCCCTCCAAAATGGGAACAAATGTGCACTTTTCATAATGATCTTTAATTTCTCATGCCAGAGAGAATCTGAGACACTCAGAATTCTAGCAAGTTTCTGGGTAAGTTTGACCTAACACCACCTTGGTTCTGTGGTTTGTCAGTGGGGTTACAGAAAAACATCTATTTTTATCTCTCAAATACCTACTTTGCCTTTACTGGAAAAAAAGTATACACAACAGAACATACACAAAAGCAAAAGAAATGTTTTATGTGTGTAGCTGTATGTGCTTTCTTTGTGTTCAGCTGAAAGGGCATGTAAGAGTACAGTGTTCAGAATCAGACAGGGGCACTTTTATTTTGGTGTTGACTGAGGTGCAGAATGGAGACAGATGACCCAGTCTAACACATGTGACAATACTGGATCCTCAGAGACTTTGGGAAGCATCTTCAGTCTTATCAGTGAACTTCATAATGTGTAGAGACCTAGTCCCAGCTCCTTGCTCACATGAGGATGGACTTTGACCTTGACTTCCGAGCATTCTGCCAAGCTTTCAGGGCTGGGTGAGCAAAAAGCCTGGCATTTCTAGGAGGAAAGTCTTGATGGAGGAACCAGGGCTGAAAAAACAGTTATATTACAGTGGCGATAATGACCAATTTCATCACCTGGACGCAAGTGGGCATGACATCAGTTCACAATCCTGTTGGACCCAATGCTCCTCTTTCAATAACAAATATTTTGTAATACCCGCTTTAATATCCTGACAAGAAAGACATAGACATTATAACCTACCCATTCACATGATTTTTAAAAATCAATGACATATTCTAATAGTAATATAAAACAAAATAGAGAGGAAAACAATTTATAATAAAATACACATTTGAATATGAAAATAATCAGCACAACCACATTAGAAAACATAATCAGGAAGTCAATACGTACACCTTTGTGTAGGTTCAGTGTGGGTCAGTGATAAATGCAGATGATAGAAATTTTTATAATGATGAGTTGGTTTTATTAACTGGTTTTGTCATGACTTTCTGGCATGGGGAGCAACTGTTGATAGAGTTGCAAAAACAGCATACAGTTGTCTCTTGACTAATCTAGCAATTGCATTCCTAGAAAATTCACTAATATTTTCATTGAATAGTAAATAGTTTTTTAAATATGTGAAAGTATTTAAATTTAGGCTCAGATAATGACTAACAAGTTTTTACCTTTGTAAATGTCCTGTGGGGTATTGGGAAGTCATGCAGGAGTTAAGTGGGACAATTCTTCATAGTGAGAGATTGTTTTTGGTCATGCTGGATGTTTTAACACGCTTGGATCTGCCCACTAAATGTCAGTAATGCCCCCCAACATCACTGTGATAATCAAAACTTTCCCTGTGATATTCCAATTTGTGGAGCCACTATGGAAGACAGTGGTGAGGGGAGGAATCTGAGAGAGACAAATCTGTAGATGCTAATGCCTCAATATTAAAAAATGAAGTCCTGTGATATTAAATGAAAATAGGAAGTATATCATGTAGGCTGTATATTGATACATTTGAATATCAAAATGTATCAGTACAATGGTAAAAGTTCCTCATCTTAAGATTTCAGTAGTTCTTAAATTTTTAGCTTCTTACTCCCTTCTGAAGAGACTTTTTAAAGGAATTTAAAGAATACAGCAGTCTCCCCTTATCCTCGGGGAATATGTTCCAAGGTCCCCAGGGGACACCTGAAACCTCAGATAGCACTGAACCTTACGCATATGATGTTTTTATCCTAGACATACATAGCTATGATAAAGTTTAATTTATAAATTAGACACAGTATAAGAAATAACAATAATAACTAATAATAAATAGGATAATTAAAACCAAGATACTTTACTAGAAGTTACGTGAATGTGGTCTCTCTCTCTGTCTCTCTCTCTCTCTGTCTCTCTCTCTCTCTCTCTTCCTGATAACCCATCTCATAACCAAGATGGTCTACTAAGGGGCTAATATACCACATGGAGATTGGAGATGCTGGACAAAGGGCTGATTCACATCCTGGTCTGGATGGAGTGGGACAGTGTGAGACTTCATCATGCTACTCAGAACAGCTCACATTATAAAATTTACAGATTATTTCTGGAATGTTCCATTTAATATTTTCAGACATGGATAACTGAAATTGTGGAGAGTGAAACTGTTAATAAGGAGGATTAATGTATATGCTACATTTGAAAGCTTAACATGTATCTAGCACTGCTTTAAGGAGTATTTATACATTATTTTATTTAAACCTGACCTGTAACTTTTGAAGATATTAGAGAACACAGGCTTTAAGAGGTTAGAACCTTAACAAAACATACCCAGCTGGTATATGTCAGAGTAAGATCTGAGCTCATGTTTGTCCAAGGAAGTAATATAGCAACCACCTCAACAAAGATAACTTCAGGAGGGAATAGTTGCTTGGTTTCCCCGCCTTCTATAAACTGCTCTGAAATAGGCTTCAGGGGTGTCTAAAATGTGGCCGTTCCCTGTAGAACATTTGATTCCTTGATTCTCTTACATGCTGTGCCCCATTGAAGGGTTTCTTATGTTCGATGTACTAGTTGTTAATTTCCTCTTCTCTGAATTGAGTTCTATATTTTAATCTATGTTCAGTCTCTTTGTAGAAAAAAATAGTTTGTAACCATGTTTTGACAGCAATAAGACAGACTGTAACTTGGAAGTGGAGATATTATGGTCTTTTGTAATTGTGCTTAATCATAATATATTTCAACAAAGGGAGAATTTAGAAGGAGGAAAACAAGGAGGAACGAATAAGGTAATTGAGGTGGCATAGAGCCACGTGTGCTTTGCCCTAGAGGTCATTCTGGTTGGTGGGTCCCAAGTTTTGATGGAGTGATTGACATGTCTCTGTGGTAGATGCTGGTGGTGATGAGCCACCCACATCCTCTGATACCTTTTACCAGTTGAGTAACCTTCTCCAGAAGATTGGCCTTGGCCAAGTAGAACTGCTTTGCAGGAAGCTCTGGGAACTATCTTTCAACCATTGGAGTCCTATAGTCAGTCACTGACTTTGGTTGGGGGTGACAAAAGCCTTATTCCCTTTCTTCAGGGCAGGATGGACTCTGCCAGGTAGTTTATGCCCCACTGCTCCTCAGGGGATTGGAATGAAGGTAGACTTTACCTGAAACCACATTCTTGCTCCCTCTTCCCCTCTCTTATCCTGCTGTCCTCACTCCCCTTCAGAGAGCCCTCACGGAATAGCTCATGTGCATGATAACTCATGAGTTCATTGCAAGACTGTTTCTGTGCACCAGACCTGAGACAGACCCAGTTTTCAAAAGTAAACCATGTTGATTGCCAACCAAATTCCAGCAAGGCTTATTTTAAAAAATAATGACCATTTTAGTGAATATTTTCTCTGCCTGCAGCACTTTACAAAGCACTTTATATATACTATCTCTTTTACTCACTCTAAAAATCTTTATAGTTGAGGAAGCTGGCTTTAGAAATGTTGACTACTTTGCCCAATATGGCACAGGTTAGTAATTGGTGATGGGATTTGGCTTTAAAACCCATGGCCTGAGCCAAGTTATTCTGCTTCCCTACTTACTAATCACTGAGGTGGTGAGCTCTTGGCAAAGAAGGCCATGATTTCCAAGAGTGAGTATGCTTTACTTAAAATAAGTCTTCCCAAATTAATCGTATTTGTGTTTTTAAAATGAGTGTGATATTGGTGGATTAAGGGAATATCCTGGAGTTTAGCAGGCTGTTGATAAAATTTCTTGTATATCTCTGAAGACAAAATGGAGCAATATGGACTGACTGGTGGAATATAGTTAGTTGAATAACAACTCTTAGCAAGTTTTATTAACCAGAGAGAATTACCCTTATTTTATAACCACTCCCAAACTGGAGGCACTGTTATCTTTTTACATTTTAAATCAATAACTTAGATGACAACAGAGAAACTATACATTTTCAGTATGCAAACTGAGAGAGAACTAGTACATTGGCCATCAGAGCCAGTGTTCTGTGGAACATAATATGGGAGGCACCGTTCTAAAGGATTTGCCCATTCCTGTATTGATTGACCCATTAGAGATCACGTATCATTGCAGTTTCATAATCGCCTTTTGCTTGTGCTCAGGCTTGAACACAGACCTGTGTAAAAAGTAAGACCAGAAATACAGAATGGCTGAGTGACCGACAGAGTCTACTTTCTCCTGGTCACCTTTGATCCTGCATTAGACATGATCTTGTCCATGTTCCCTCATTTCTGAGATTAGGATTGTTCCAACTGACATTTAGGGAAATGATGCTCCCATTGAAATAATCCTCTGTCCAGACTAGATTGGTTATAAAGTGTACAGAGACAAAATCTGTTTACTATACCTTTAGGTCTTACTAATTCTACTAATGAGAAATATTATTTATCAAATGCTATATGCAGAAGTGGTTACTTCATATACATTGTCTAATTTAATATTCATAACAATCCTGAAAGGTAGCTTTTATTCGTCCTTTTAGACAGATGAGTAAACTGAGGACTCAGGAGGCTAACTAACTTGCTGAATCAGTGGATAGAGTAGATCCAGGATTTCAATGTATCTGACTCCATTCACACTCTGAACAGACTTACTCAACTCACCATCCTGGATGACTCTGTCTGGCCCAAGATGAGTCTAAGGATGCTTGCTAAGGGAGCCTTATCCCACCAAGACTCTGACAAGAATGCTTTTTCCAGGAACCAACCAAATCCCCCTTTGGCACAGGTTTTGAAGTGTGATACTAACATTCTTAGATCAGGGAGACGTATCGTCCTTAAAGGCACCTGAAGTCCTAGAGTCTTTGAGAACCAAAGAGATGGTGTGACCTACAATGGGAAATGAGAGAGAGAGAGAGAGAGAGAGAGAGAGAGAGAGAGAGAGAGAGAGAGAAAGACTTTTAAAAACATTTGAAAAATAAAAAAACACCTGGCTGGAAAGTTTCAACTGTTTACTGTTTGTTGGGGTCCAAAAATTTGTGATAGCCCATCCTTTGTGGCTGAATTTGTCTTTTATTTTTTACTAAAAGTGTGGCTTTGAAAGTGTCCTATCCTGGAAAACTATACTGGAAAGTTAGCCTTCCTTCCAGGTTGAGTTTCGCCTCATGGATGAGAAGCCCCCGCTCCCACTGTGGGAATGTCACATATTTTCTCATGCACAAGTGGGTAGCAAGAGGGCGCCCAGACATTGGGCTTACTGCTGAGGAATCTGTGCTTATTCATGCATATTTACAAGGTAATTAGTTGTCCATTCATTCATTAGCGTGTTTATAGGGCCACTGGCAAAGCCTTGCAATTGCAGCTTGGAGAAGAGACACAGCCAAGGCAGGCCTCCAGGGAACACTCCCGTTAAACAGAGTCACAGCTGGATTTAGTGGAATCCACCAGTCCCGAGAGCAGAACTAGGTTAGTGTCTCAAATGTGACTTGTCAATCACCCCGAAATGAGGTATTGAATTGGCTCATTCGTGTTTTCCCTCCAAAAATCAAGCAGATAGAAGTTCCCTTTTTAAAAATTCCTTCATGTCCAGGCAGAAATTTTAATGTTTTCTTTTTTTAAAGTTATTCTTATTGAAATTTAGATATAATTAGCATACACTCAAATTTACTTTTTGATCTACGGGTCCATGAATGCTGATAAGCACATTTAGTCATGTAACTAACACCACAATCAAGGTAGAGAGCAATTTCCATGGGTTTTATTATTTATTACTTTAAATTTTATTTTTTGATTTTAAAGAGAGAGAGAGAGAGAGAGAGAGAGAGAGAGAGCAAGAAATGTTTAGCTGTTGTTCCACTTAGTTGTACATTCATTGGCTGCTTCTTATATGTGCCCTGATCGGGGATCAAACCAACAACCGTGGTGTTTCAGGACAACATTCTAATCAACACAGCTAGTGCCCAATTTCCAGGTTGTTTAAAAAACGAATCTTTATTGTGGAAAGTATTAACAGATGTCCCCTTTCCCCCCCACTGACCCCCTTCTAGCCTGCCATCACCCCCCACCCCAGGCCTAATTTCCATGTGTTTTAAAAGTAAAAGAGTTTTTGCATTTTATCTTTTTCAAAATCACTTCACTAGATCTGAAGTAGACATGCCTTACTTCAGGGAGTGGGGAAAGACACTGTTTTCAGAGAGAAAGTTCTGTGGGGGGAAGGTTTTGATCCATGACAGCACAGGTGGTTGCTAGAGACATGTTGGGGGAAACCTGATAGAGTCACATGCCTCATTCGAGTGATACATTATCAGAAGGGAATAAAGTTCTGGTGACTTAGAATCGATTTAGGCCGAATTACATAGTTTGGTAAAGCTTTTCCTTTTCTTTTTTTGTCTGTGAAATAAAGATAATGTTCCCTGTTAATGTGGTTTGGTGTGAGTTAGGTTTGTTTGAAAGAAGCTCCCCAGCCACTTGAGGCTGGACCCACCACAGTTGAAAACGCTCCCTGCACAACATGCTTTGCATTCTCTTCAAGCCCCTCCTGGATATCAAAGGGAGAGAGTTTGTAGAACCTGTGTTTTTGAAAATCTGTCCTTACATTAGATCTGAGAGGGAAAAAAATCTAGTTCTTCAAATCATCTTCGCTCTTTCAAATCCCCTCTGAATCTTTGTTTTTCCCAGTCCCAGGTCCTCCGTGAACACACGTCCTGTAGTTGTGTGCATGTTTCAATATTTAGTTCCTTCAGTCATTTTAAAATGACTTTCAACTCACCTCCTTCAGGAAACCTCCACCCAAACTCTTGGAAGAGTAGAGCCTATCAGCGCGTGGCTGCTTATGGATAAAGAGGAGTTCCTACCACTTCCCACTTCTTCAATTCCTGCTCTTTGTTCCAATAGCCTTTTACTTACTTTCTTATTTACTTTGCCTACACAGACAGCCTACAGTGAGGTTAATTGCTCCATTTTTAGAGTTGGACTGTTCTATCTCTATCTATCTATCTATCTATCTATCTATCTATCTATCTATCTATCTATCATCTATCTACCTACCTACCTATCTATCTATCTCTATCCATCCATCCATCCATCCATCCATCCATCATCTATCCATTCACCCATCCATGCATCCATACCTTGGGCATATTATTTATTCTCTCGTGGTCTCAGTTTCCTCATCTGTAAAATGGGGCAATAATGCTTCATAGGGCTGTTATGAGTATTAAATGATAAAATTTGTATATAGCATTTAGATAGTTCCTATTACCTAGGAAGGCCCTATAATATTTTCTATGTCTTCATTATTTTTGTGACCTCCTTTCTCCTTCCTTCTCCCATATTCCATTCACAAAAGCAGGCCCATGCTTTGTCATTTAGGACTTTCCCAAACTTATCTTCATTCAAGTTCAGGTATTGGTAGGAAAACTGGTGTTCATTCAGCCCTTTTCTTCACACTCACATCATCAGCAGGACTGATGTGCATAAGTTTCGCCACATTTTGTAGCTCTCTTTTTTATTTGTGGTTTGTTCATCCGCCCCTACCCTCCTCACTTTCTTTACTGCTAGGGTTTCATTGGCTAACATTTAGTTTCTGCATTCTTGTAGTTGCCCGTTCTTCTTGAGCACGTGTCCAGAAGTATGAGTGTGCAGGTAATATTAGGTTGTGGTTTTGAAGGCTTTGTGGATTATGAAGCCAGGCTGGGAAGTCTGCAGCCACTGTCTAATGGCCTTTCAGCAAAGGATGGTTTATACATTTTTAAATGTGTGAAAAAAAATCAAAAGAAAAATATTTCAGAACACATGAAGATTACGGAAAATCAAATCTCAGTGCCCGTAAAGTTTTATTGGAACCCAGCCACACCCATTTGTTTATGAATTGTCTATGGCTGCTGTCATGCTACAATGGTGATTTGAATAGTAGCCTAAGAAGCCTAAAATATTTCTTGTCTGGCTCTTTACAGAAAATATTTGCTGACTTGGAGTCTTGTTCTTAGTGAACTCACTGATGAAAAAAGAGTATCCTGATGTGAGAAGCAGAGGTTTGATAGCTGGCTATTTTAAGGAGAGTTGTCTGAGTAACTGTTGTCTCTGATTTTCAGTATTTCCTCCTCCTTATTTGAAGCTTTTAATATATTTAATGGGAGTATGTTAAGTCAGTTTGCATAAAACTTCAGTGTCAAGTCAATTTCCTGATATTCTCTGCCTGCCAGTGAAACCAGACCCTGCATTCTTGAGTAGTGGGTTTCACAGGACACAATCCCTTTCCTCAGCTCAAACTCTTTGTTTTTTTTGTGAACTACTGCAGCTCTTCTTGAATTTCTTTTATCAATGTTCAAAACCGGGCCTTTTGTACCGAATATCTTCACACGTTTTAAAACAGTGCAACTTCAGGCTTTTCAGCTGTGCACGCTGGAAGGAGCATACACATTGTCTTTCTATTGGGGTGATTGACTTGTTCTTTAAATAAAACTGCAGGCTTTGTTCTCAGTTCCCCACTAACTGCCATATTCAAATTGTTTGTTCTTGTCTAAAATAACTTCAGTGTGTGCCAGTTATTATTCAGTCTTGCAAACAATTAAGAACAGTGTTTACAATATAAATTGACACCTATACTGGAAAAATTCTGCAAAAACAAAGAAGGAAATCCAAATAACAAAATGGGGGAAAAAAGAAATCAGGCAGGCCTTTATTTTGCACATAATGTGTTCCTGAAAACTTGTCCAAGAGTTGAACAATTGATTCCTGTGTTGTAAAGTGGGGGTGCCATTTGCAGGGAATTAAAAAAAGTCATAAAAGGCCTAATTCTGATTTGAACAAACTCTGCCTTCCTTGGGCCAGGAGAGCTGGGGCGTGAGAGGTGGCAGTGTGTAGGGAGGTGACAGCTCATGCTGAATTTTAGGGAAGCAAGCCAGGCATCTTACCCTGACTGTGGCTGATGGTTAGGCAGCCCCCTAATCTGGAACTTCTACATTTGAATGTGTTAGATCCCTGGAATAAAAATAGTGGCAATTATCCTAACATATTACCATATTACTAGTATCATAGAGCCTTGTCTTTCCCTCTCCTGCACACACACACACACACACACACACACACGCACGCACACGTATACACTCACACTCACACACACTTAGCTGTCACCTGGCTGCTTCCCTAAGAGAGCGCCATGGTGAGGAGGTAGGAGGGGACAGATATTGACAGAGCTATGAGACACAGGCTGGAGACTGCATTTAGCAAAATAACTGACTCCAAGTTCCAGCTTCTGGCTATGTGTGGTCTGTCTGCTCGAGTCTGCCCATTGCAACAGCAGCTCTTGGAGCCTAAGGTTGGAGGGATGGCTGGTTCCTTTCCACCAGGGTCCTGTGTAGGCACCGGCAGCTCTCCCAGGACCTGTCCTCCCCTCAGCCACTTTATCCCTTGGTAGCAACAGGCATCGGGCAGTGCCATTTGGGGATGACTTCAATTATTGTTTTCCATATGAATTACAGAAGTTCTTGAAGCTGACATTGCTCAGTTATGTATTTATATACCGATGTGCAAAAAAATGTAGTTTTAAAATGTTTCACAACAGATATACTCTTCTCTGATAATTCCTACTCTGCTAGGTATCAAGGAAAATTAAATTTAGTTTGATTCAATAATTTAAACAGCTTCTTAGGTAAAGGTCTCTTTGGGTAAAGGTTTAGTCTTTCAGAGTTCTTCCTCTGCTTCTGTTGTTCTGTTGTTGTTTTCCAAAAGAGTTGTGGACAGTGGAGGGATCTCATCTAATGGTGAGGAGTAGACTGTGGCTCATGCTTGCAGGTCCTTGTATTGCCCACTAACCCCTCTTGTGGCCATAGGCATGTCCTGAAGCTGCCTGGTTGTGAGGTTCTGGACTGGTGCTCAGGTTTACAGCTCTGAAATCCCAGTGCCTTTGTGAGACAGGCACTGTCACAGGTCATGCCAAGAATCCTCCCAGCCAACACAGTCCCTCCTTAGCCCTGACCTGAGTATTGCCCATCATTCCTGGTTTGGGACATTTCCCCTGTAGTTCATGGCTCTCAGGATCACTCAATCCCTGCTGTGAGCATCCCCTCACAAGTCCATCAGCTAGTTATCTTCTGGGTCCATCCAGCAACTAACAGATACTTGCCCAGTAACATAGGAGCGAAAGGGGATTCTGGAAAGCTTTCCCTGTTTCTCTCTTGCGAAGCCCCCAGTTTGACTCTGCTATGGACACCTTAGGTTGGTATAGAGTGGGTGGGGTCAACCTCTAATATAGTGCCTAATGGGAAGGAAGCTCTTTCTCTCCTTTCTTTTTTTCCCTTGAATGTCTTTTACATGCCTACTCCCATCTAGGACTCCAGCTTAGAGAATGGATTTGTACATGCATTTTTTTTTTACAATCTTCTTTTATGTTGCTTGACTTGGTGTCCTATCGATTCCCCTGGGGTGGAAGGAATTAACTTTCTTTTTCATCTTCCTGTTTGATGGAGTATTTTCCTTCATTGAAACTTCTCCTTTCCAAGCTAGTACTCCCTTACCCCATCCCTTCCCTACCTTCTGGAGCTAGCAGAATGAAATGTCCACCAAGGGAAATGATTTATGGGAAAGAGGAATGTAAGTCACATCAGTTTACTATTTTCAAAATATTTTCTTGGTTTTATCTCAACTTATGGTATGAAAGGCAGTTTAGAGGTACATTGTATTCTGTGGGACAGCTCGGGGTATATGGGAATTGACAGGGAATGGTCAAGAACTGCACTGTTCTATACCCTGTAGGCTCATTAGGTGCTGAGGACACAACATGCATCTGTCCTTGAATGTGCTGTAGAGCCCCAAACACTGTGGAACACAATGAACATTAAATTCTCCATCGTCAGATGATGATATTAGAAGGTTCCTACCTCAAAGGAAATTTTTGTTGTTTTGGGGAACAAAGAGCCTGCCAATTCCGGGGGAATTACATTATGTATCCAAGTGACATTGGGTTGGAATAAATACTCAGGTCATCCTTAAAGGTAAATAGTCACATGACTTTCAGCTGAGGAGTATATGTGGACTATTTGAGGGGCAGCCCTTCTGCCTTTACTTCATGTGTTGGTGGTGGGGGCTTTAGGAACTGGGGGAAGGGTGACTTTTAGCAGCAAGAGGACATTTCCTTCTCCATTTTCTCCTCTTTGCTGGTTCTCTTTTCCCTCCCTTCCCACTTCCTGCCATTTCCCTTCCTACCTCTCATAGCTCCACCTTATTATAGCCCTACCTTATTATAGCATTCCCTCATTCATTCAGCATATAATGACTACCTGCTGTGTGCCAGATATTAGGCTGGGTGGTGGAGAAAGATTAAATCCCTGTTCTACTCAGATCTTTGCTTGGGCAAGAGAACTGACGTGCAAGATGGGATTTGAGGTGGTTGTTGCACATAGAAGGAAGATGATGTATTTGGAAATGGAGAGGGGCTGGAAGGTCTATGGAAATGAGAAATGGGGAAGAGCAGGAATGGAGAAGAGCAGGGATGGGGAAATTGTTGCTAGCAAGACTAGCAGGAAGTGCCTCGTATACCAAGTGTCTTCTCAAAGGTTGGTGTACTGTAGACCATAGTTCCCAAGATTAGGGTTAGGGTGATGGGGATGACTGAAATCATGAACCCACTTACTGTATTAGAGGGCAGGCTGCGTGTTTCCTTGAGACTGGCCCACTATGAGAGGGTAGTCAAGTTCATGGGTACTAAGGGGCCATTTAAGTGTTGTGGGTACATGCTTCTTCTTTTCATTGACTCAGAGACATGAAGAGAGCATTAATTCTGTCAGATAATTATGATGGACTCAAGACAACCTCACAATTCTTCCTCGGTCTTCCAGCTTGGTATTTAAGCTTTAGATTTTCCTCATGGACTTCTACCCGAGCTACTCTTTCAGGTCAATGAATCATTGTAAGAAGCTTCTTGGTAAATATCTGGTTTCAAAACTCCAATCCGTTCCTGTCCTGCTAGTGCACACCACAGATGTGTGTGCGCGTGCGCGCACACACACACACACACACAAATACACACCGACACTCACAGATGCACCTTCATTCACACATACCCTGCAGGGACACACACCATATACCACATATACACATGTGCACGCACACACAGGAGTAGAAGTTGACCTGCAGGACTTATCTGAAACGCTCTGCTCTTGCCTCTCCTTCTGTGTAGCTTGATGTGTGGAAACAGCTCCTTTAATCAGACTAGAAAAGACCCCTTGGTGTTGATACCTGACACCCAAATGAAAGAACTCCCCCTGTAAGTAACACTTCACACTTTATAGAACGCTTTCAGTCTTACTATGTCTCTTAGCTATCTGGAAGATAGTAAGGATTCATTGGGGTTGTCTGAGCTGTGGCCCTTAATCAAGCCTCATGTAGCCTGTTTTCACTTGATGTAAATTAAATTGGCAGCATGCATTTTTTTTTTTTTTGGTGAGGTGGCAGCAGTGGCCATTTTCTTTACTATTCGCTCGTGTACTTAATTTTATTAGAATACTAAAAATGACAGAAGATACGCTTATACAAAAAACCTTTTATCTGCCTCCCCCCCCCCTCGCCCCCATGGGAACAGACAAAACTGAACAACAAAATAAAGGCCAGATCAACCCAAAACAGGAAAAGTAAAGTGTAAGTACTAATGGAGGAAAGGCTTTCTGGGCTAATTTGGAATATTCTAGATACATTAGTAATTTTCCAAATTTAGTTGAAATCTGACAACATTCAAACATTTCTAGTGCAACAAACACTCCATGTCAAGTGGCCAAATTAAAATGGAGACCTGGAAATGCTAAATAGTTGAGCATGTCATATTCAAGTGCATGTGGCAGTGACATGGGGGCTTGATGGGCAGTTTTCTATCTTTTTACCATTGACAAAAGGGAAACAGATTTCTTTTTTAGAGGGAGAGTGGGTAAATAGAAATATAATTCAGCTGATATGTGCATGTTTCTAAGAATTCTCGTGCTCATAGTGACCCTAGAGCAGCCGTGGGCAAACTACGGCCCGCGGGCCGGATCCGGCCCATTTGAAATGGATAAAACTAAAAAAAAAAAAAGACCATACCCTTTTATGTAATGATGTTTACTTTGAATTTATATTAGTTCACACAAACACTCCATCCATGCTTTTGTTCCGGCCCTCCGGTCCAGTTTAAGAACCCATTGTGGCCCTCGAGTCAAAAAGTTTGCCCACCCCTGCCCTAGAGCATGGGTGTGGAGAGCTATTTGAGGAAAGTTGGAAAGAATTGAAAAGCAAAACACCATTAAAGTATGTCAAGTGGTTTGTGTCTTTACCACACCTTTCTGTTTCCCAGCAATTCCAGGTTTTTACCTACATATATGAATAGGTTTGGGGCATGGAAGATCACAACCTCTTAGCCAAAAGGCAGTCATCATGTTGTTTAATGAAACTCAAAGAGTTGAAATTGAATAGGAGTCCGGTTTATGGGGGACATCATGTCAAACATGTTGGGCTACATCAAACAGCCAATCCAAAGATATAAAAATAAGTTTTGTTCTAACTCATGCTTGCTCACTGTCTTAGCTTGGGCTACTACAACCAAAATCACAGCCAGAGTGACTGAGACAATAGGAATTTATTTTCTCATAGTTCTGGAGGCTGGAAGTCCATGATCAAGGTTCCAGCAAGGTTGGGTTCTGGTGAGGGCCCTCTTCTTGGTTTGCAGACAGCCAGCTTCTCACTGGATCCTCACCTGGAAGAAAGAAATGATTTCTCTTGTGTCTCTCTTTAAAAGGGCACTCATTCCATTCGTGAGGGCTCCAACCTCATGACTTAATTACTTCCCAAAGGCCCCACTTTTGAAGACTATCTCATTGGGGAGTAGAGTTTTAATACATGGATATTTTTTGGGGGGGACACACAAACATTCAGTCCACAGCACTCATGCAATCCATCATACGTGAGCAATGAGCTTCTTTCTGTTCATTATTGTCATTCCTGCACCTGATCTGTCAGAAGCTCCATCATGACATGAATTTTAGAAATCCCCCAGGCAGGGGAGAGTGTGACTGATTTGAACCATGAATGCAAGTGGCATGGCCATAGCAGTGTTTGAGTGGAGGGAGGAATGTGATACCCCCACACTGCCTACAATGTGTACTGCATGTTTGTCAATAGCTCCAATGACCATCACTAACTTTACTGAAAGATTATTTGTTATTTATTCTTTCTTGCCTTAAGAAAGGATTATCTTCTGAAATCCTAAATCTGCCCCATTTAAAGTAACCCCCCCAAACATGTTAAATATTGGGGGATCTTACTTTAAATTGATTCAGCCTACAAATATTTGTTCAGTTTTTTTCTTATGTAGACATTATATTAAATGCTATCATCCATTGTTTACTGTCTCATGGGGTGACAGACATTATAGACAAATGCTTACAGTACAATAAGGTGACTCTTCCTCTGCAAATGACTTTAATGTGGAGAGAGAGTAGTGGAGAAGGTGCTCCTAAGTTTGTGTGGGGACACTCAAGACAGTTTACTTATTGGAGGAAAGTTCCTTGTGCTACACTTTATATCTCTCTCCTATTGTCTGGCTTGAAAATTATCATCTTTGAGTGAAAGCTTTCATGTCCTTGAAATAAATATTATTCTACTTTCCTCCGTTTATTTTCGATGCAGAGTGAGTGCGGTTCTTTTCACTTTTGTGGATCAAATTTCTTTTCCTTTGTGGCCCTTTTGAATCCTACTTTGCTCTCCACCCAGGTGTGGGAAAAGTTATGAGAGCACAAGAAATCAGGTGCATTTTGTCAAAGACTAGGCTGACTAAGAAACACCTTTGTGATAGTCTTCAAAGGAAAATGGGAAATTAAGTATAGTTTTCTTGACAGCTTGGAATGAATCATCTCTCACGCAGCTTAGAACTGACGCTATCCCAGAGTTAGAGAGGGCCACCCCTTGATTCTTTTAGTTTCCATTCTAGATCCCTTGGGCAACCCAGGCGAAGGGTTTCATTTCATGTCCTCATCTCATTGGAATCATCTTCTGGGAAGTATCTTGTCTTATGGCTTCTCCAATACTGCAGAAGCTGCTTTAGTTACTGATTTTATTTGTTTTGCTTTATTTTTTGTAACAGGTGAGTCATAATATAGAGTCTTAGCATTTGCTACTGGAACACCTTTTTCCGTCATTTCTGAGGGCAGCCTCTTCCACTGCTCTACATATTTCTGTCTTTCCCCTGCTAAAGACCGTTGTGACACTGTTGGGGGAAATGCTTCTTCCCCTCTCCTCATGCTTCCTTCCATGAAAAGAGGTGTTGGCTTGTGTAACTCCTGGCCTTACTGTGACCCAGTAGACATGGATTTAACTGATTGGTAAATGTGGGAAAGAAGAATGAGGCATCTGCCCCATCTCTGCTTCTTCCTGTTGGGACCACCTTCCCTCCAGAGCACTTGGTATGCTCTGACTTTGGGGGAAAGTCCACCTACCTGTGGGGTCCACTTATCACACTCTTGGCTCTATGTCCTCCAATGTGTCCTTTTTAAAAAACTAATAAAAGTGGTATCTGGATCTCTATTTGTTACTCTTACCATTTCTTTATTTGTTCAGAAGCTGAGTGAAAAGAATGGGTATTATTGATTGAGCATCATCACACCAGGAGATTAAGAACTGCATTTTATGACAAAAGCCAGATAGTGCCCTGGGCAGTGAGTGGACTAGACCAGGCATTCCAGAATCAACCCTGTTTCTTTTAGCCTCTAGGGCAGGAGTGGGGGACATCTGGCCCACAGGCTGTATAAGGCCCATGAAATCATTTGGCCCTGCCAAGGCGTTAGGGGTGAGTTAATTAAATGTTTGACCAAATATAGCAGGCTAGTTTTTTTAAAAAAATGTTTTTATTGATTTCAGAGAGAGGAAGGGAGAGAGAGAAATATCCATGATGCGAGAGAATCATTGATCCTGTGCGCCCCCGACTGGGGATCGAGCCCTCAACCCAGGTATGTTCCCTCACCGGGAATTAAATCATGACATCTGGTCCACAAGTCGATGCTCAGCCAACTGAGCCACACCGGCCAGGTGTATAGTAAGCTAATTTTTAGGTTGATACTTTTACATGGCCCACAGATGATGTTATAAATATCCAAATGGCCCTTTGCAGAAAAGGTTCCCCACCCCTGCTCTAGAGGCTCAGCTTGGCCAGTTCTTTCAGAAAAACTTCTGTAGTGACTGTGACTCACCACTGATTTCCCCTTCCTCCTCCTTTCTAGAGCATCAGTAGACTATGTGGCACATTATGCGGGAGGGTGATTGAGACTATAAATATGTATATGTTATATATGTTCACACATATGTATATATGTATATTCACACACACACATATATACATGCACATATAATAAGGTATCTGAGGTATAGTAGGTACTCAAAACATAGTGACTATTGTTATTGTCTTTGTATTTTTACATATTTTATGTCTCATATGATGAAGATGTTGAGCTCCTTGAGGACAGAAACTATGCTTTATATTTCTTTTCCCATTTTGCAAGGAATTGGTAAACAATTCTAAATAAATTATTGAAAGAATTTCTAGAAGCCTATATAAAACTATCTGTACCTATTTTTGAGAACTTCTGAGAATCTAGTTTTGTCAGGAAGTATTTCTGTTCTATTATGTTTTCTCTGTGTAAGTCAGCATTTAGACATTCATTTAGATGATAAATATTAAATTTGGCTGTCAAACAGCCTGCCTTCTTAATTCAAAACTATCCCACCTGCGCCCATTAAAAAAAGACCTTGCTTAAAATAATTCCATTTAGTAGAAGGTAAGTATCAAAATATGCTTCTTGAATGTATTGTTTTTTCTTTTTTTAAAAAAATATATTTTATTGATTTTTTACAGAGAGGAAGGGAGAGGGATAGAGAGTTAGAAACATCGATGAGAGAGAAACATCGATCAGCTGCCTCCCGCACACCTCCTACTGGAGATGTGCCCGCAACCAAGGTACATGCCCTTGACCGGAATCGAACCTGGGACCTTTCAGTCCGCAGGCTGATGCTCTATCCACTGAGCCAAACCGGTTAGGACTGCATTGTTTTTTCTTATGCTAATTTTAATCTTCTTTCTCTAGTCTTTTTTTTTTTAAAATATATTTTATTGATTTTTTACAGAGAGGAAGGGAGAGAGATAGAGAGTTAGAAACATCGATGAGAGAGAAACATCGATCAGCTGCCTCCTGCACACTCCCCACTGGGGATGTGCCTGCAACCCAGGTACATGCCCTTGACCGGAATCGAACCTGGGACCTTTCAGTCCGCAGGCCGACGCTCTATCCACTGAGCCAATCCGGTTTCGGCCTTTCTCTAGTCTTAAGGAGTGAACAACTGTGGGCTCTTAATGCCATTTCTCTTTGGTTACGAAAGTAAGCATAAGGACTTATGTCTAAACAGCCCCAATACACTGGACTCTTTAAGAACTGTGGGTAACCTTAGCATATAGCAGAGCCCCAGAATGTTGGTGCCATCTGGAATGAAAACAAATGGCTTCAAGAATGCTATAAAAACACATAAACTGCCACCAGGGAGGGTCAGTGCTGGGCAAATGGAGAAAATGGATGTCCAACTGCTTATCCCTGTCCCTGAAGGAAGGTCTACAATTAGCAAACTTTCTCCCTCCCTCCCACTTCCCAACCTATTTCCTCTTGGCTGCCTTTTCTTTCTCCCTCCTGCCCCACCACCCATGGATGCAAGGAATGAGTTGAAAATAATCATTCTTGGTGGGAGAGTTTTACAAGGGAAAGTTGTGGGATTGCCAATTATTCTATAATTAGATACTAGATTAACTGTCTCTGTGAAGGAGAGAAAGTCAAGAAATGAATGTTCAAGAAACTGCAGCATTTGTGTACAGTGCTCGGAAAGCAGTTCCTGTTATTGTTAATAGACATCGTGTAGATGAATCTCTTAGTACCATGCACACTCATCTGCTGAAACCTCACTCTTCCAGCTGTCATTTTGCCATTCCCATCTGTTTCTTCTGCTCTAATAAACGATAGCACTAATTTATTTAGCACCTCTCATCAGAGCCCCCAGGGCTGCTCCAACCCTGCAGGGATCCTCTGTGTGATGACCTCAGAGTGGACACATGGCCTGCTGCTTCTGGACGGGCAGTTCAGACTCTGAAATAGGACTTTGCCTTCGGGGATGCTCACCATCAATGATGTGATTTTTCCCACTGCCCTTTTCAAATCCCTTTAGCCCCGAGAATGGAAAATTTGGCCCATTTCTCCAGGGCTGTGAATACCCTGAGAATTGCTTACCTATACAGGTTCTAGAATTTTTGTAGGTATTTATGGTTGCTTTTGAAAATGTTTATTGGCCTTCTGTTTGGCCTTTTGTAGGTGACTGAAAGAAAAGAGAAATACATAATATTTACATTCTTGAGGGTAGTGCCAGTCTTTGAGCTAGTTACTGGTCTGCCAGATGCATGGATCTGTTTGTTCAGTGCATAGAGATGGTGGATCTGAGAGCAATGAGTGCAGTTGGCTGTCTTGTCCAGACTAATTTCTTATAGACCTTGGCCTTGAAGGCTATGTAGTACTTTTGCATATTGCAGGGGATGGGGATGGGACACAGAAGGGTATCTTTTGCAATATTTAAAAGAAATTTAGCTTACAGGATTTGGAATGTAGTGAGACAGTCAATTGAAGAGGTTAAACACAAGCATTTGTTTATTGTAAACTGATGCTTTGAATAAAATTTTTTTTCAGCCAAATGCAATTTGTTGATGTTGACAATTTGTGGAAATTAGAAGAAAAAAAGGCAAGTATCTAAAGCTTTAAAATGGAGTCAGAGAATTCTCAGACATAGAATTTTTTAAAATAGTAATTGAGAACAAAATTTCTATAATTTTTTATGTGGAAGGAATTGGAGAGGCTGAGAGGGGTGGGTTTTTATTTCCTGTGTACCTACAGGTGTCTAGCTTGCTACAGATAACCCTTTCCTCTTCTGACAATTTTGAAAGGCAATACCTTTCTGATATTGTTTGGTGAAAATTAAGAGGAAAGTTCAGAGCAGTGTTACTTAAAGTTTGCTTCAAGCATCTGATTGACAAGATGTTGTTGAAAAAGGAGTCTGTGACCAAATAAATTTGAGACACAGCATAAATTTTTTTCTTTCTCCTGGAGATTTACAAAGCACATAATGTATTAAAGGCTTTAATAAATCCTGCAGTAAATAAGCTTGTTCAATTTTATTTATCTAATGCTTTACAAATTATTTGATCACAATGTTTTGGATTGTTTTCAGATCCCATCTTTGTGTGTGTGTGTGTGTGTGTTTCATAAATGTATGAACCTTGTCTTGTTTGATTTTGGGGGCATTATCAAAAAGATCTACAATGCACCCTTTCCTTCTTGTGATTTTTTTAGTCACTCAGAACATCCACTAAAAGACATGCTCAAGCTTCCTTTTTCCAGGTGCCAGAGACACAGGTTCTGGCATACTTTTCCTCTTAACCTTCTGATTTAAACTCCAGCTTGTCTTTTTTGACCAGGGTTCGGCAATCTGTATGTGTCAAGGGCCAGCTAGTGAATAATTAGTGTTGAGGGCCAAGAGATCTTCGCAGAAACTCTCCTATCTGCCACTGTAGTGTGAGGGTAGCTATAGACATTGTGTAAATGAATGGGTGTGCCTGTGTCCTAGTACAACTTCACTTAGAAAAATAGGCCGCAACAGAATTTGGTCAGCCCCTATTTTAGACTCTGTTCAGGGGTGATGCTCTTTTTGAAGCCTTTCTTGAGGTTCCAGCCATTGTTCCCACATTAGTGTGAGCCTTTGTTTAGCACTTACTTTATTCTGTCTGGCATGGACTCTGTCATCTATCATTATGTCATCCTGAGGGACCAGGGATGGCATTGTGTTCCATCTACCTTATCTGGCTTTCCCCTCCTCCCTCCACCCTGGCCTCTTGGGCCATCGGTTCCACAAACACACCGTGCTCCCTATCTTTGTGCATGCTGTTCCCCATACTTATCTCTGATTGATTAGCTCCTACTTTGGCGTAAGGCCTTAGCCTACTCAAGCTTTCCTGACTTGATAGATTTGATAAAACTCCCTATTATAAGAATTCAAACCTTCATTCACGTCACATACCTTGGCTCAAATACAATATCCTATTAATTGTTATGACTAGATGATTAAATTTGTCTCTTTCACTGGTCTCTAGGCGCCACTGTGCAGGAATCAGGCTTGGTTTTGATCACTCATAACTCAGTGCCTGTAATATAGTAAATGCTCAATAAAAATTTACTATATAAAAATGAATGCATTAACTAATACTCGAATGATTGAATCCAGTCATTCATTCAGTTACCACTGGCTCATTGTTTGGTGTAAGAGCTTGCACATATATGCTTAATAAACATTTTAAGGAGCAAACATTAAAAATGACAGCTGTTACTCTCAATATCTAAAAGTGACATAGACTTGCAGCTTTGATTCCCTCTGGCATCAGTTAGAAATTTGTAGGCTATGCCTCATGCCACATTGTGGCACTTTCATCCAAATATTTGATTCCTTTTCAAAATGAACTCAGCTACAACTGCCAGGTACACACTTTACAATAAATGATAGAGAATGAATCCTTTCTACTTAGGGAACCGTCAATAGCTGTGCTGAGCAGAACTCAACTAGACATTAGTACCTAGGAATAAACCATTACTGTGTCCTTTAGTATTTTTTTTAACTAAAAAAAAAAAAGATAGTATAAGGTGCCCTTTTAATGACAGCTAACCCAAGAAAGCCACTCAGTGGAAAATTCTGAGTTGAGATGCAATTGTGTATTAATTGTGTTTTAGGGTCTTTTACCAAAGTCATAGCATGATGAATTCTGGATGAATACTTGCTTTTCCTTTGAAACTTGGGCTTCTTTGCTGGCAGAAACCTAATGTGACTGAACTGCAGTGCGTTCTCTGGGCTCTAGAGAAGAAAGCCTCCAGCGTGGGGAGGTATGGTGAATGGAGATCAGAGCCTCGATTCCAGGGTTTCATTCCCAGCCCCTCTCCTGATGTGAGCAAGCTTCAAAGAGAAAGAGAAAACAGATGCTTAAGGGCCACAGGCAGGAAAGAGAAATCTCACTCAGGCTGGCATGGGATCCTGTTAGGGAATTTTGGTTATACATGGTTGTGCCGCTGGTCAACGATGATGCCAGCAGAGGTGTCTTTCTGTGTGGCTAAAGACTGCATGAAGGGCCAGGCGTGGAAGTCCTTAGAAGGCAGTGCCTCAGCTGTGCTCAAAGGCAAATGTAGAGGTTAGATCCCTTTGGAGTGGGCCTCCAAGCATCAGGAATCCCCTGGCATGGGGCCTTTGGGCTGCATCCACTCTCACATGCACAGCCTAGGATATATGGGCATCTCAGAAGTGTGTGAACGGTGCATTGGCAAAGGTCAGCTCATGTATGTACATTTCAGACTAGAGTATTTTTGACTCCCACTGATCTCTTCACTGCAGCAGCTGTCTTCTCTCAGTTAGATGTCAGTTGTAGGAAGCAGGAGGGATATATGTGCCCAACATGGCTCCAAATTTCCAGGCATTAATTTAGACAAAGGCTAAATGTAAACATTGCATTCTGGCCTTCTTATCTCTCAGACTGTACATGCCAGACGTAGCTCCTAGGTAGGTCCATCGCTTTTGAGTGCCCTTGCGTGCCAGCAGTATGCTGACACTTTAATACATTGTCTAACCTCAGCTATTGTTGCCATTGAGAGAACATTTTCCTCACCGCACTATTAAGAGGGAATCCCAGTCATTGTTATGCCATTGGTAATTCACTGAAGGAATGAACTTAATTGTAGAGATTTTCAAAACAAGTACACTATGTCAGTTTTATGATTATTCAGAGTCCATCCCTGTGTAGATCATAGGTATTAATCACTATCATGGTTTTCTTAGGTACTGGGTATGTTTCTGTCATTGTTTATCTCAATGAGACTCAGCGTGTCCTGAAATTCTCTGAATAATCAATATCTAGCTTGTTCCTTCCCAAATTGTGAGTAATTAGAAGTTTCAAAATAAATCAAGTACAATTTGAGAAAGTGTTGCGGAGCTACAAGTGCTCTCCAGTATAACGTGCATTTTCATCTCCCTTGCCTGTGTGCATTTGGTGTTAATTGTCCTTCATTGTACCAGCAGGGACCCATAAAGAATCTCTTTAGAACCCTGTAGTTGAGCATGAGTATCTGTTTCATTAATGCTTGATATAAAGTTTAGCAGAGTTGCCAGGTGTCTGAAACCCCTATTGAACTTTTCTTGAAAGAGCATGGGGTCTGGGACTTGTAAGAGCTTTGGCTGGTATCACATAATGGTGCTGTGTTGGTAAGAGGACCTCTTACACATGCCATTTGTACATAAAATTGCTTAGCAAAAAATCCATCCATCTCTGTGGTATTGGGGGTGGGGGCTGAGTTAATGTCAGCTAACCTGACGAAAATCACCTTGCCATGAACTCCCTTAGAAGCTGAAATCCCATTGCCATTTTCCTTTTTCTTCCTTGCAGCAAGAGGTGTTAATTGGCCACGCTGTGTCTAAAAAGTATTTGTCCCCCCAATGCAGTAGGATCTCTCTTTTTCCATAAACAGTTGCAAATGATAAAATAAATCAATATTTGTTAATGTTATGATGCGGCAGCATCCCCCCAGATCTGCAAAGAATGATTTATAGACTACAGCATTTCAAGCCTGACCCGTTCAGGTCTCAGAAAGCACTTAAAAAATAAATTTACCATGGCCTCTCTCACCCCATTTCAAAAAGGGTGACAAAGATGAAGTAATTTATAAGTCACACTTTTATTAATGCTTTTAACTTTCATACACTTGGCTTTGTTGGCCTTCAAGTGGCATTAGTGCAGGCCCTGGTTGAATGGTAACCTTCGGCACTTTGAGGGGGGTTCGGTACAAATGATCAACTCATAAATAGGTGCTGTGCTCCACATTATCCTGCCATAAATTCACCAGGCCTTTCAAGTACATCAAGTAAGAGCGAGTTGAAGTAGGCATTTTGCTCTGAGTTTACAGACTAATGCAGTACTAATGAGTATCTGGGCAAAGGGTTTCCAGAACGATGTCTAGCACTTTGCAATGGGAGACATTGCTTGTCACAAGGGAGAGGAGAGCCTTATAACATGGGAGTCATGGGGAGCAGGCCTGTCTGTTTTCAAGGGAACGAAATGGATGTTCCTGAACTGTTGCAACTCCTCCTTTGCAGCCAGAGCAGGAAAATGAGGAATTGACTTGAACTTCACCATCTGCCTGTCAAAACTGAGATTTTTGAGACTTACGTTAGGGTGTCTGTAACATGAAAAAGAGATCAGGTAGAAAAACTTCCCGAAAGATGATGATAGCCACCTATTTGCTTGATGTCTCTAAAAAAGAGTCTGTTGTGGTTTGTAGGATTAGTGATGACAGGATATTGACCTATCAAAGCAACTTTGAGAAGCAGTAAACTGCTGCTTTTCTCTTTCCCTAGAATATGGTAAATGAGTCAATGAATTACATTGATTAGAACAGGGTGGAAAAAAAAGGAAAAAAATATAGCTGAAATTATTGACCCTGTATTTTAGAATTGCTTTGGACTTGATTCATAGCATGAAACTTTCAGGCATGCCTTTAATCGTCAGCACAAAAAATAGCAAACGCCAATAAATGTGGCTGCAATGCAAAGCACTCAGTTGTGTGGTCACCTGGTTTGGAAGCCCTGGTGTAGTCTTGATTATGCTTCTTCTTTCTCATTCCCAAACCCTATGGTCACCAAGTCATGTTCAGTCTTTCCTGCTGTCTCCCTTACTCATGCCTCTAAACCCAGTCCTTCCGCATCTGGGTTGCTCCAGGCCTCCATTGTCTCCTGCCAGGAATCTCAATCCATCCAAAATTACTACCCGATGGATTTCTCTAAATCTTCACTTTTGTCAAATTATCTGCTCAGAAAACCTCGGTAATGGCTGACTATCAACAGAATCAAGTCCAGTCTTCTTGGTCTAGATGTCCATGGTTTTCTGGCTTATGCAATCTCAACCTAATTCATTTTCCATACTCTTCTTCATTGACCTGTTGTTCAGGTCCTGCAGTGCCCAGTCCCATCTCCACTAAGGTGATCAATTCCTTCTCCCTGCTGGGAGAGCCCTCTGCCTCTTCAGTCCCTACCCATCCCTCAAGATGGAGCTCTTTTTTATTTTTAACTTCGTTAGAGAAGCCTTTTTTTGGGGTGATCAGGGGTCAGCAAATTTTTTCAATACAAGACTATAAATATTTTCAACTTTGTGGGCCATACAATCTCTGTTGCAACTTCTCCCCTCTCATTGTACAGGGAAAGCAGCACAGACAGTACATAAATGTGTGGCTGTGTTCCAAGAAAACTATTTACGATAATAGGTGATAAGTTGGACTCTGCTCGTGTATCTAGAGCAAAACCTCTGTGTCTGGACTTAGTTACATGGTAAATCGCTTTCCAGTGAGTTCCCATGACAAATTTAACCCTTTCTTATGTACTTCCTTTTGATAGCTTATACATGAAGATTATGTTAGATTTTTTAATGTTTCATGACATTATCATTTCCTTAATTGGATTTTAAACATCTCCTATACAAGCATCAGGCAGATAGTTTAATGTAGAATAATGAAGCTGAAAGAGATCTAGTCCCATCTCATCTCTCTCTCTCTGTGTCTATATCTATGGTCATACCTATACCCTTATCATCTCTAACTATTTCTCTCAGTCTGTTTTTGTTGGGTTTATTTTTTTGGGAGGGGGTGCTAACTGGTCTTGTAGATCCAGATTCTGGGTCTCTCTCTCTCGTGGACCCCATTCTCTGCCATTTTGTTTCTCTATATGAAGACACATTTTTATTCTATGAAATGTTAGGGTCATACACTTCAGTTACTTGAAAAGTAGTAGCTTTTCCTAAGTCTTCTGTGACATGTCAACCTCATCAAGGTGCCTTAGAAGAAATGCCACAGTCTTTTTGTATTTTAAAGTTTTATCTTTAATATTTTTATTTATTGATTGATTTTGGAAAGAGAAGAAAGGAGAGAGAAACATCAGTTCGCCATTTCACGTATCCACGCAATCATTGGTTGACTCTTACATATGCCTTGACCAGGGATTGAACCCACAATCTTGGCCTATTAGGATGGTGCTCTAACCAACTGAGCTATCTGGCCAGGGCCAATACTACAATTTTTGTGAAGTTGTTTACACTGGGGATTAGAAGTTAGATAACAGATTAGATTTGGGTCCTTAGAGGTCTTTCCAGATAAATTCTGCACAATTGACACAATGTGGGATGTTCTGGTTAGAGAGAAAGAATTAGGTGAAAGATTTACTATGTAGCTTGCATGTTTGAGGACCACTTTCAAGGGTTTCCTAGAAGCCACTTCCTGCATGGAGTTTCTGGCACTAAGTTTAGGTGTACACGAATAGATAGGTTTGGCTATAAAAGTCACTGACTCTGGTGAAAAAAACAATTCTAGTATATTTATATCAGAAGGATCACCTAATCCATTTCGAAGTATGAGCTTTGGAAAGGTATATCCTGGTGGCATGTTTCACCACAAAGATAAGGAAATTAAACTCAATGGGATATTATACTATCTAAAAAAGAGGGAATATGCTAATTGACCCTCACATCTTCGCAAAGATGGCAGCCCCCACAGCCAATAAGGAGGGGATATGCTAATTGACTGCCCTGCCCTCAAAGATGGCACGTACAGCCAATAAGGTGCCATCTTATGCTAATTGCAATATGCTAATTGACTGCCATGCCCTCAAAGATGGTGGTGCCCAGTCCCCTCAGTCCGGCTGGGGCGGCAGGTGCCCAGGGCCAGCCCGAGGAGCAGACAAGCCTTGGATGGCAGCTGCCCAGCTGCCCAGGGCCGCCTGAGGCTCAGGTAACCAAGGCCGGCTGAGGCTTGTGCTGCTGGCGGTGGCAGCAGCAGAGGTGTGATGGGGGAGTCACCTTCCCCTGATTGCCAGGTCGCCTCCTGCCCCTGAGGGCTCCCAGACTGTGAGAAGGGGCAGGCCGGGCTGAGGCCGCCCCCCCCCCCCCCCCAGTGCATGAATTTTCATGCACTGGGCCTCTAGTATATAATAACAATAGATTTTATTATAGTTAATATTGTTCTCGTAATTCTAATATTTGTTGAGTGCTTGCTATAGGCCAGGCATTGGGCTAAGTGCTTTGCATGTACTTGCATTCACATATTAGGTACTATATGGCATTCTCTCATTTTATTAAAGAAATGTTTCCTAAAATTGGTGATTATCACCCTACTTTTAAGTGTGGTGACTTTTAATTTCCTCCAGAAAATTTAGAATAAGTTGAATTGATTCCAACTTGATAAATAATATTGTTCCAGTATATGTTGGATGAGATTAATGCTTTTAAGAAGTTGTGAATTGTATAATGTCAAAAGACCTCCCGTAAAAGGAAATGCTAAGCTTTCTTTGAAAAATACACATTATATATTTAAAAATTTTCATAGTAAGGCATCTTTGCAAAAAGGCTGTCTGCTGAGCAACTTTTTCATTAACTCAAGAAGATCCCAAGATTACTTCTTCATATAAATCCATGATGAACACAACCATCCAAATGGTATATAGCCAAGTTAGCGGTGTTGTTTTGTTGTTTTAATTTTAAAAGATAATTACTATGTGTTAGGTTTTGGTTTTGTAAGGTAGAGGGTCTGTCTGGCTACTATTGTTTCACCATCTACCAGATGACAATGGTGGGGGGAAGAAGTAACTCCTTGTCATCATTTACCTGAGTTTATTTAAATATAGAAGCCAATGGAAAAAATTGATGATACAGATTTTATTCAGCTTTCCCATCACCCTGCCCTGACTGCAATTATATATATTTATTTATTTATATATGTATTTAATTATATATTTCATGACATATATATATTTAATTATTGAAATATAAATATATTTGAAGATAAATATTTTATAACTATTAATATATGTTATATATAAGTGCATATAATATATAAATATATTTAATTGCAGATATTGCTTTCAAGGAGGAATAACTGGGCCAACAGACTCCAACATGATGATTAGAGTAAGGCAAAATCACTTACAAGTTAGAAGTGCTGCCCAATAAGAGAAGATTGAAAGAAATGAATTGCTACAATGAGTTAAATTAAATTCAGCACAACTAATAGTAGATTAGCAAACATTACAAATTAAAACCAAAGCTCCAGACAAACAAGGGAACAAATCTTGCCTGGAGCTGAGCTGCCGAGGGACTTAGCTGATAGCCATGGTGTGTGCTTTTGCTCCGGGGAGGAGTTCTTGACTATGGGAGGATTTACTGGGACTGGGTTCAGGAAAAGGAAGGAAATTGTGCTAATGACCATTGGCACAGCTAAAAAGGCAGACTTCTGGTTTAGTGCAAGAGCCATGGCAAGCTAATGACCACCACAGGATGGGCTTGTGAGGAGAGTGTGCCTCAAAGAGCCTGTGATTGGTAAAAGTCCTAAACTGAGTGGGAAGGGGGCTGAGTTTTAGCAAGGAAAGGGAGGTATGGCTCCCACTGCTTTTTGTTTTCTGCATGATTTGCCTTTTTAATATTTTTTTATTGAAATATAGGAAAAATGCACAAATATATACAAGTCAATCGATTTTCATCTGTGCATCCAACTCCCAGATGGAGAAAGGGGACATTATAAAAATCAAGGGTGTCCCCACTACTCCAGATCACTAACTGCCTTGCTCTTCTGCCATTGCATTTTGTCCAGTTCACTTATCAGTTCATCTTACCTCCTTCCCAAACATTAAGTTAAGATGAGAGATAGAGATGGGACAGAGAGAGTGAGAGCGAGAGTGAGAGAGACTGGAATGGAGGCACAGAGAGAGAGTGACAGACAGACAGACAGACAGAGATCAGAGAGATCTGAGAAAAGTCTTATGTATTCCTGGTTTGGAAGCTGGATGTTTGCAGAGCCAGAAGGGAAAAATCAGATAAATCTTGGTGTTTAGTTTGCCAGCTCTATTTAAAGTGGATTCACTGATGGCCCAAAGCTGAGCATTCACAGTAGGACTAATATCTACCACTTAGTGCAGATAATGCCTTACACACATTAACTAATTATTTCATGTGGCACCCTAGTGAGAAGTAGGTAAGTATTATCATATCTGCTTTACAAATTGAGTTAAGAGGCCTAAAGAGATTAAGGCTGCTCCCATTTTGGAAGTTTGCTCAATGACTTGCTATCTTATCTGCCACCTTTGTGCTCAGTAGATCTTTAGGCTGCCTAGCAGTCTTCATGTGTTCACCTGTTCATCACTTATTCATTCATCAAACATCTATTGAGCTGTTTTTCTGGTTCTGTGCTAGGCTGCATGGAGAATACTAAAATGAACAGGACATAATCAATTCTCAAAAAGGAATAATTCTTACAGTGGTTAAATCTTAAATCCCATCACAGGGTGGGCAGGTAAAGTCAATGTATGACCTGACCAGGGATAAGACAGTAGGGAATGAGGAGGACTGTAGCAAACTGGAAGTTTCTGCCCTATCTATAGATTTACAGTTGTTCGTATAGAAAGTAATACAACAATTAATAAATAATAATACAACAATAAACTCTGTTTCACGTACTCACAAATGCAAATGTACTTTTGCCCCACTCTGTATTTATTATAATGTGATAACCGCCTCCAGTAAACATGTCTATGATTAGGATTCAATAAAGGCAGCCAGTTTGCAAGAATTTCTGGAGGTGGAAGAACATAATTTGCTATAATGCAGTGTGGTAAATACTGTAATAAAAGTGTAAACAGTGTAATGGAAACACATAGACAGCTATTCATTATGTTAGGACAGAGGAAAGGTATCAGAAGTAGATATAAGAGTACCCAAGGGGGATTTGCGATGGCTTTAAAGACAGATTTAGAACCATAAGATCTTATAGTATGAAGCCAAGTAGAGGCCCAGCTTATGCTCGAATGCTTCTGGTGATGGGAAATTCAGTACCTAGAAAACTGACTCCTTTGGAGGTCTCTCCAGTGCCTGGTTAGTGGGTGAGTGGGCAGCAATGTGGTGGTGGAGACCACTATAGGTTTGGAACAACCTGTCTGGGTTTGAATCTCAGACTTTACCACTTATTTGTCATATGACCTTGAGGGAGACTTCTTTGTGCCTCAGTTTCCTCATTTGTAAATGGTGATAATAATAGAATTGTTGCAAGGATTGAATGCAGATAAAACTTTAGCAGAGTCTTGACATACAGGAATATTCAGCTAGAGTTGTTCCAAGACACCAGTTGTGCCAGGCCAAGTGAGGCTTGGGAATTGGGCAGGGCTCTCCAAATAGTGGTAAACCACTCCCCCAAAAGACTTTGAGTGAACAAAGTTATTATGAAATAGGTAATATCCTGCCCATTAGAAAGGAAGGGACTGGCCCAGCTGGCGTGGCTCAGTGGTTGAGCGTTGACCTATGAACCAGGAGGTCACTGTTTGATTCCCAATCAGGGCACATGCCTGGGTTGCGGGCTTGATCCCCAGTAGGGGGTGTGCAGGAGGCAGACAAACAATGATTCTCTCTCATCATTGATGTTTCTCTCTCTACCCCCTCCCTTCCTCTCTGAAATCGATAAAGAAATAAAGGAAGGGACTGAAGATCAACTCTGATGCATTCATGGGTATTAGTCACCAAATGGCTTTGATGTGCCCTTGGAAATTTAGGCTCTACATGTCACTTTCAGATCACTCAGAGAGAAGAGTGTGACCTTGCACAAAATAGATCAAATGTCTCAAATTGAGGGCTCCAATTCAGGAGAAAGGCATTGTAGTCTCTAAAAGAATTAAGCCAAAAGCACTTTTTGGTGTGGCTTTTAACATGTTGAAGGGACAAAGATATTAATTAAATCTTGTTGGAGGGTGGGAGTTCTGGGATTTGCACACTGTAATGGGTATATTAGGTGACATGCTCTGAACTTTCCATCACAATTTTTTTTCATTTGGTATTTTTATATTTGCAAAGTTCCTGTGTGTGGCACACTCTGTGGTTCATGTCATTCCCTTACTTTTGGGTGTAAGTATGAGGCCCAGAAGTGGAAACATTTAGGAGTACAGGATTGTAGGGTTGTAGGGCTTTGAAAGACCATGGAGGTCTTCTAGTTAACTAACTCCTTTTACAAATTGACAAAGAAGCTCAGAATAACAAGTGATTTACTTAAGACCATGCTTCCAGTTAGTAACAGTCTACAGTTGAATCCAGTCCTCAAACTTCCCTGATAGTTTACAATCCAGCTCTTCCAATTTTTTAGTGGAATGATCTTGACTAATCCTTTTCATCTCTTTGAGCTTCCATTTCTTCTTTTGTGATCAGGAGTATTAATAAATACCATAATTCATAGGGGTGCATAATGGGTCAAATAGGGTAATGGATGTGGAAGCATTTTGTAAACACATTATAAAATGCTATAAAAACTTTAGGTATTATTATTATTATTACTATCTGAAGTAGTTCAGCAAAATAATGGGATGTTGACAAATACAATCCAGAAAAAAGAAATCACTGGATTTTAGAGTTGGAAGGGACCACTAGAGGTTATCTAGGTTAATAACCAAGTAATTGAAGACTTTGTTACATGTCTAGTTATTAAATCAAATAATATTTTAAAATATGCATTTGTAAATTGACTTTTGATGTGAATGAAAAATTTTGATCATCTCTGAAAGGAGACCTTCCATTAGAGACCCAGACACTTTTTTATTAAGTCCTCACCTGAGGAGTGAGGATATTTTTCCGTTGATTTTTAGAGAGAGTGGAAAAGGGGGAGGAGGAGAGAGGAGAGAGAGAGAAACATCGATGTGAAAGAGACACATTGATTGTTTGCCTCCCACATGCACCCCAACTGGGGTGGGGATTGGATCTGCAACCCAGGTAGGTACCCTTGACTAGAATCGAACCCACAACCCTATGGTGCATAGGCCAATGCTTAACCTGAGCCTCACCTGCCAGGGCAGGGGCCCAGATACTTCTAAGATGGAGTCACAATCCAACTTATTAAAAGTGGCAGGACATGATTGGCTTCAATGGTCTTCATTCTTGCAGGGCTTGGTGTGAATCATATAATTTCACTTTTATTTCTGGGGTAACAGGCTAAGTAGGAGAAAGGCTGTGGCAGGGCTTAGCAACCTAGAAAATAAATACTAGGAACTAGGCCTCAGATCTAGCATCCAACAGCCAGGACCTTCTAAGGCCAAAGTGTAGGTAACCAACCTCTTTCTACATTTGCTTTGACTTCACTGCAAGAGAAGAGGAGACGGGCATTGCAGTAGGTGGATTGCAAGAAAACTCTCATTTCCTTGCTCTGCTACTAAGCCAAGTAACACAAAGCCAGGACAGGTAGGAGGAGAGCAGCTAATAGCAGGGCTGCCATTTTCTCCAGCCTGAGTAGGATTTTGATGGTCTAATGATTTCTGAAAATGATTGGCAAGTTCAGGTTAGTTAATGGAGATAATTTTTTTTTTTTAATGACTAGAGCCAGAAGAGAAACTCACTTTAAAATCCCCTCCACTGCTCCTGTGTATGTTTAGCCCACAAATCAGAGGCTGTGAAGGGCGGTTCATATGAGAGAGGTGAAGCTGCATTCTTGCTCACTATTCCACCCTCTTTTAAGATCCTGTATTCCACTGACTCCCCCCAGTAAATGCGCTTCCACTGTTAATAATTTAAATGATGAGATCGGTTCCGTAAGAAGCACTGTGAAACAGACAAAGCTGTGGAGAGTGGAGTTCATAAATCCGTGACAACTCAAGGCTGGGTTTAAGAACAACTGCGTGGATGACTGACTGGCAGGTGAGAGGACTCAGGCCCCCTTCCATGAGGCCGCAAGCCTGGCCGCCTCTTCCCCACTCAGGAAGGGGCAGGCTTCCACATGGGGACACCTCCCTGGGTCAGGTGCATTTTCATTGCCCTGCCAGGGCGATTGCCGCAGCACTGCACACTGTATCTGCCCAGTGCAGCTGACCTGCATTACAGTGTTGATGATGCGTGTCACAGAAAAGAGGTTTTAGCCTCAGGAATAGCCTTAAAGAGACCTTTTAATTCCTCCTGAGAGCTCTACCTGCACCTTTGGATGGTGGCAGGGTCACCCCTGTTCAAGAATCTGCCAGTTGCTTCCTCCTCCCACATTTTAGTCAACCCTTTGCTCTTTAGGAAATGTCTCACTTATTGCTTACAAAGTCATTTCAAAAACAATAATAAACAACAAAAAGCAAAACAAATCCAAGTAAAAATGCTTATATGATAGAACAAAATCTATCCAGCACTCTGTCATTAATCAGGCACTATAAATTCTGTTTCTCAAAATGGTAGTTTGCTATGACTTTTTAACTTACCCAATGTATGTCTTCAGACCCAACCCCCTCTTTCAGCAGGTTTTTTCTTTTATTTAAAAAAATTATTTCATACCTTCAATCCATTTTTTGTCTACCTCCCACTACCTGCCTCTGGTAACTACCGATTTGTGCTCTTTATCAGTTATAAGTTATAAGTTTGGTTTTTCCTTTTAAGAATCTACATGTAAGTGACATCATATGGTGTTTGTCTTTCTCTGACTGACTTACTTCACTTAATATAATGCCACTAGGGGCCCGGTGCACGAAATTCATGCATGGGGTGGGGGGAATAGGTCCCTCAGCCCGACCTGCACCCTCTCAAATCTGGGAGCCCTCAGGGGATGTCCTACTAACAGCTTAGGCCTGCTCCCCGTTGTTCTCTGCTCTCTGTGGACCTGCCTGCTTGACGCCACTGCAGGCCCTGATGTCTGCTCTCTGTGGGGGCCTGCTTGCCCTTCGCCGCCAGGGCCAGGGGCAAGCAGGGCCTTGCTGTCTGCTCTATGGCTCACTGCCCAGGGGCAAGCAGGGCCCTGGTATCTTCTCTCTGTGGGGGCCCTGTGGGGGACTGCTTACCCCTTGCTTCCATGGCCAAGGGCAAGCAGGGCCCTGCTGTGTGCTCGCTCGCTGTGGGGGACATTTCCGCCCCACCCCTGGTTGCTTGCGCACACACTGGCTCGGAGCGCCTGGGTCCTGGGGATGTTTCCGCCCCGCCCCCGGCCACTTGGCGCTTGCGTATGCAAATTAACCTGCCATCTTTGTTGGGTTAATTTGCATACTCACTCCTGATTGGATAGTGGGCATTGCAGAGGGACAGTCAATTTGCATCTTTCTCTTTTATTAATGTAGATGGTTGTCACAAATGGCAAAATTTTATTCTTTTTTATGGCTGAATAGTATTCCATTGTGTATATATGCCACATATTCTTTATTCATTCATCTGCCGATGGACACTTACGTAGTTTCTATATCTTAGCTATTATGAATAATGCTACAATGTGCAGATAATTTTTGAGGTTCTGATTTTAATTCCTTTCCAGATATACCCAGAAGTAGAATTGCTGGGTGATATGGTAGTTCAATTTTTAATTTTTTGAGGAACCTCCATACTGTTTTTCATAGTGGCTACACCAATTTACACTCTCAGCAACAGTGCACAAGGGTTCCCTTTTCTCAACATTCTTGCCAACTTGCTATCTCTTGTGTTTTTTATAGTAGCTATTTTACATGCTGTGTTGTGATATCTACTGTGGTTTTGATTTGCATTTCCATGATGATTAGTAATGTTGAGAATCTTTTCATGTAACTATTGGCCATTTGTATATCTCTTTGGGAAATCCTTTTCCAGCATGGTCTTCTCCAAGACTGCTTAAAATGCTGTCTTATAGCCCTTGTAGGTTATACACTCTGAACACTATATGTTCCTTTCTAAGCCATTTCTGTGACTTTCTGGAGATTCAAACCTGTGCATTTTTTTCACTCCTCTCAAAATAATATGTTTAAATGGTTTCATGTCACCCAACCCCAGGACATCTGCTTCACGCTCTTCTTAAATCTCTTACCCAGGCTACTTTCAAGGTATACTACCTTGACTCAGTTCAATCCTTTTTTTACTAACATTCATTGAATGCCCATAAGTTGTACAGCCCTGTAGCATAAGGTATAAGTCCTCACTTATAAAAGTTTATAGATTGATTTCTTAGCATATCTAACTTCTTTCTGATATTCAAAACTATTCAATAACAACAATAATAATAGCAATAAAACACAAGTCTCAATAATCCACTATTATTTTATCTACCAAAATGAGATGAATTAAATTCAACAGAGTTCCATACAGCATTTATTTCTTGATGATTCTCCCAAAGTAGTAGCTTCATTCTGATAATGAAAATGCACTCATAATCCAAAATTAATGGTTTTAACCATTT
This sequence comes from Myotis nattereri, assembly GCF_964212035.1. Lineage (NCBI taxonomy): Eukaryota > Metazoa > Chordata > Mammalia > Chiroptera > Vespertilionidae > Myotis > Myotis nattereri. The sequence goes on from NC_138090.1 coordinate 15,374,848, forward strand.
CCATTCTTCTTCCAGAGTCTCCATCATGGAGTGTTTTCAAGAAGGAAACTGGTCCATTTTTGATCAGCACTTCCATTTCTGCTCCTTCCCTGCTCCTATTAGGAAGTTAACACTGAGAGGTGGGTTGACTGATTGTGAGCCCCTAACCATGGCCATTAAACCCTGGCTTTGAACCCTGGATTTTCCATTACTTGGTATGTGATATAGAGCAAGTTATAGTCCTTGAATATAAAATGGTGATAATAATAGTACCAAGGTCACAGGGGTTGTTGGGATAATTAAATTAAGTGAAATAAAACATGTAATCTAGCACAGTGCCTGGCATAATGTCTACTAGAAAGGTATGTTGGAAACGAAATGAGATACTAGAATCCTGAGTGGGTGGATGTAGTATTTTACTGTAGACAATGGATACTTTTTCACAACTTTCAACACATTATATGAGCTTACTGGTTATAGATGTTTACAAAACAAATATCTGGACTTTTCTTACATTTGATATCAATGGATCTTAATGTTCTTGATCTAAAGAAAGGAAAGGAAGGAGGGAGAAATCAGTCAAAGGGTATAAATGGGTCATATGTATCACATTTGGGAAGGACAGGTTTATGTAGTAATGGAAGGTTATACATACTAGCACTCAGCTTCTGAGACAACTTTTATGATAGTATAGGTTCCCACATCTCAAATGCCAACAGTCCCTGCTCTCTCACCTGGAGGTGCCAATTAGATGTGTGACCACTTTCTTTTCTGAATCCACAGTGTTTATTTGTACCCATTAAAAACACTCCCCCCCCCCACATCCTGCTTCCTATTACAGTTATTTTGCTCATGTTGAATCCCTCTTAGTGTAGGAGCTCAGTACTCCTCCATCCTCTTTGCCCACCACACAGTGGAGGGAATTGGATGGAGCACTGCCATTCACTCAGGCGAGGCTCAACTCTGCTGACAGGATGATGGATTTCTTTTAGGCCAGAGCCTATACAACCCTAACGAAGGGTCAGGGCAATGCCAAAGCTAGAGGTGGGGTGGGGTAGGGAGATGGATTGGAAGCAATTGCTTTCCTTGGTCTCATTTTCCAAAAGTGGCATCTTTTACCAATTTTTAAAAGGGGTAACATCTTACATGAAGGTTGTCACAATAATGACAAGAAAGGGTAAGCAATGAGGAAGCAAGGGTCAGTGAGCTCAGAGTGTCAGGTTGAGGCATTGAGACCTTACAGTAGGATGTCATAGTGTGGCCCTTTTTCTGTTCCTCCCCCCTCCCCACCAACTACAGTTGTAGGCTGGGAACTACCCTGGCCCTAAGCTTGCCTTTCTCATGAAGATCTGATTATGCACCTACACAGGGCCAACCTGCTTTTCTCCATTCTGTCCTTGACTCCAATTCTGGCCTGTTTCTCTCACTGTGCAATGGTCACATGGGCTTCCTTGCTTTTCCTTAAACTTGTTGGTCATGTTCCTGTCTGAGCCTTTGCACTGGCTGTTCCCTCTGCCTGGTATACTCTGTTCCAGATGTATAAATTGTTGATGTGCTCCCTCCTTACATTCAAGTCACTCATCAGATGTCACCTTCTCAGAGAGGCTTTCTCTGACCACTCAAGCTAAAGAGATCCTCTGTCACCCTCTACTTCTCACTCTGCTGTACTTTTCTGCACATGCAACCAGGCAATATATTTTGCATGCATCAAATTGTTGTCTTCCTCTGCCCAGAATGTAAAATCTGTGATGGCAGGGAATTTGCCTTTTTTGTCCATTTCTATATCACACCACTAAGCAGTGCCTAGCACATTGTGGTGTTCAATAACTTTGTTGGGCAAGAGAATGATAAAGAGCAATTTTCACCCATCCATTCAATGCAATGATTGAGTGTCTACAGTATGCAAAGATGAAGACGTCCAAGTCCTTGCCTTCTTGAAGGGGAGACAGTTCTTGCAGTCTTGATACCAGATAGCAAAGTATCTATATCTATATTTATATATTTACCAGAGGCCCGGTGTATGAAATTCATGCACTTGGGGGGGTGGGAGGCTGTCCTCCAGCCCAGCCTGTACCCTCTCCAATCTGGGACATCCCTCTCACAATCTGGGACTGCTGGCTACAAACCGCTTGCCTGCCTGCCTGCCTGATTGCCCCTAACCACTTCTGCCTGCAAGCCTGATCACCCCATAACCACTCCCCTGCAAGCCTGATCGATGCCTAACTACTCCCCTGCCGGCCCGATCACCCCCAACTGCCCTCCCCTGCTGGCCCGGTTGCCCCTAACTGCCCTCCCTGCAGGCCTGATCACCCCTAACTGCCCTCACTGCGGGCCTGGTTGCCCACAACTGCCCTCCCCTGCCAGCCTGGTTGCCCCTAACTGCCATCCCTACCCTATAGGCCTGGTTGCCCCCAACTGCCCTCCCTTGCTGGCCTGGTCACCCCTAACTGCCCTCCCCTGCTGGCCTGGTCTCCCACAACTGCCTTCCCCTGCCAGCCATCTTGTGGCGGCCATCTTTTGACCACATGGGGGTGGCCATGTTTGTGTGAGGGCGTGACAGTCAATTTACATATTACTCTTTATTATATAGGATATTTTTAATGTTTTTTTAAAAATAAATTTTATTGATTTTTCACAGAGAGGAAGGGAGAGGGATAGAGAGTTGGAAACATCGATGAGAGAGAAACATCAATCAGCTGCCTCCTGCACGCCCCCCACTGGGGATGTGCCCGCAACCAAAGTACATGCCCTTGACTGGAATCGAACCGGGGACCCTTGAGTCTGCAGGCCGATGCTCTATCCTCTGAGTCAAACCGGTCAGGACTATATAGGATATTTATGAAAATGTTTTGCAGGTATAATGATGAGCTAAGGACAGGACATTTTCTCAAATGCAGTGTAAGAGAAGCTATAGGTTATAGGCTGGCATTAAATATATTCACTTGCTTAAAAATCAAAGCCACAAGTAAGTGTGTGCACGTGTGTGTGTGTGTGTGTGTGTGTGTGTGTGTGTGTGTGAGAGAGAGAGAGAGAGAGAGAGAGAGAGAGAGAGAGAGAGAGAGAGAGATATGTTTTGGCCATATTGGATTGCACAGAGTTTTTACAAGGACTCAGATGGCTTTGCAGTGTTGTTATAGTGTGTCAGAAAGGTGAAGGATTCACTGTCTTTCCCCCTAAATGAAACAGAAGCAGTTGCATTTCTCCCAGGTGGGCCTAGGCATTGTATGAGACCCACATATTTTTCAATAAGGGACTCACATTTGCCGTGATGCTAGAAGCTTCTAATGGGCCTCCAAGGGTTGTAAATTATATCAAATAATTTTCCAGATACTAAGCTGTTGTTTTTTTAAGGATGGAAGTGGGAGGGCTGTGGATAAAGCTTTTCTTGGACCCTGGAATTACACCTTCTTCAAACCACATTCAATAAATCTTTTTGCATGTTGAAAGTTTATTCAACAAAAATTTACTCTGTGTCAACTATGTGAGAGGACCATGTTGGTCCATGGGGCCATCCTTGGTTGGCTTAAAACCTGTAGATTTTACTGGAAAAACTGCTACAACTAGCTGTAGCTTTTTGTTTTAACATTTCTGTTTATTGCTGTCGCTTTATTACATCCTTCTTGTAGGAAGTCAAATAATACAGAGGTAGATAAATATGTGTAAAGAAAAAGTAACTAATGTGCCATTCTTTCTTCTCATTTCTACCATCCCTTGTAATTAATCTTTCTGGTAATTGATGGGCATGTTTCTATACCATTATCTTTGTACACACACACACACACACACACACACACACAAAACACACACACATAACTTTTCTTTATTTTAAAACAAAAATGATATATCACACATTCTACTCTGAAATGTACTTCTTAAAATTTACTAGTATATAATGAACATTTTTCTTTCTTATTTTTTAGTGAAATTCTTTATTGTTTAAGTATTACATGAGTCTCCCTTCTCCCCCATTGACCTCTCCCCAGTGTCTTATTTTTTAGTAATATCATAATTTTCTATGGAATAAATATAAAATGTAGTCAGCCATCCATTTTTCTATTTATAGACCTTTAGGTGAATCAAGATTTTTTTCTATAGTACACTATGTTAAGTAAACATCCTAATTCATATTCTTTTATATATTGGTGCTTTTATTTCTTTTCAATGGTGTCTTATAAATGAATTATTATGTCAAAGGGTAATGCACTTTTAATCTTTAATAAGTATGGTTGATTTTATCTCCCCTAAGTTTTGTGGCAATTCATAGTCCCTTCAGAAATAAATAGAAGGGAATACTTTTGTCCCTAATGCCATACCCAGCACTGGATGTCATCAGTATTTTTAAGTTTTGCCAACAAAGGCAATAAGGTACCTTGAACAGTGATACTTCATTGTTGCTTTAATTACATTTACCTGTCTCTGAGGTTGGTATCTTTCATACATTTATTGGACATTTACTTGCATTTCTCATTCTATAAATTCATGTTCACAACCCTTTGCCTGTTTGTCTATTGAGTTTCTTTTTCTTATTGACTGGTAGGAGCTCTTTGTATATTAGAAATAATAATACTTTGCTGGTCACAAATTATAAGAATACAAGGTATATCATCTTGCAGATTACATATCTGCTTATTTTTAAGATTTATGCCTTTTTTTGGTCTTGCTTAGGAAACATTCCTCTTCAACCTTTTGGATGTGGTGCTCATAGAAACTGTGAGCCTGGCAAGCTAGGCTCTTTGGTGCAGAGCAATGTTAATGTGTGGTGCTTTGTGACTGCAATGTAACATTTCAGGGTCTGGTGCTATGATGCACTTAAGACAGTGATGCCACCTGCATCAGCCTTTCCCTCTCCACTCTTCTCCCTGATTTTAGTGTAGATTCATCTGCTGGTCGCAGATCTCGTGTCCTGTCATTAATGCCTGGAATACTTCTGCTAGAAAATGTTTGGGAGTCTTTGAACCACAAAGTGAGGCTGTTGAAAGCAGTGGTCATTAAAAGGTAATTCAGAATTTCCTAACATCTCAAGGCCATTTCTCATTCTGGAAACATCCATAGCAAAATATCCAGTTTTCTGTGGAGCACGCTGACTTACCCCTTCCCTGTAGAATCACCTCTGATTTGCTTTGTCCCTCTTTGGCCATTTTCTCTGAAGGGGTCATCAGAATTGCCTGGCACCTTTGACACTTTGGTACTTCATCCTGGAGATGGATTTTATATAAAATCCGTTTAATTAAAATGTCATTTATTTTGTAACTAACATATTGTTAGTTTCCATGGTCCTGGACTTTGAGGAGTTCAGCGTGTCACCACGGTAACTGAGTCATTTGTTCCCCTTGACAGTACTAATGTACTGTCCTTCATAAACAAGGATGACTTCGGAAGGACACAGGCTTTTAGGTGAGCTGTTTCTCTAATGGTGAGGCTAGATATGAATGTATAGATTTTCATACACAATTCCCTCGTCCGCGTGACTAAGCTATTAGAGAAAGTTAGAACGTTAGAGCTATAAGAAACTTCGGGTAAGCAAATTGAAGCAGAGGAAAATAAACCGGACATGCATAACAGATTGATGTACACTAATAGTCTTTGTTGATTTATGACAACCACAGAAACAACAATAATAGGAATTACATGTAGATTCTGGTAAATAAAAACAGGGCCATATAGAAGTGTCAGCACGTGTATCATCTTATCAGTGGGATACTGATCATTTCTACAACTCTTAAAGCTGATTCAGAGCTACAGTCTAGTAAGAAGACAGTCTGAACTTCTCCACCTATTCTACAGCTGTGGGAATGGAAACATGGAGAAATGAAGTGATGTGCCCCCAATTAATTCAATCATTAGCAACAGTGTTAAAACTCAAATTCACGTGCCCTTATAATCTGATTTAGTCCTTTCTCTACTGCCTTATTTCCCCTCCTGGTTGATGTGGTTAGTTTTAGGAATAATTTTTTGGTGAATAGTAATGATTGAAGACCAACATTTGTGGAGAACCAGTTGAGGGACTGGGTTTATTGCCACACTCACACATACCCCTTTATTCTGCCTCCCAGCTAAGGAGTTATGTTATCTTGTTTACTCATTCAGGAAATATGTATTGGTCATTCCCTGTGCTAAGGGCTGAATGAATGGTTGTGGAATTATATTGAGCTGATTTGAATTGTTAAGGTACCAGAGGTAGGGGCCTGAGCAAGTGATTAAGATTTGGTTTTACTAGTTGGGATAGAAGATACAGCTCACTGAAAATAAATACATCCCTTTTTAAGAATTCCACAAAAAACATATGCTATATAATTGAATATAAGTACAAATAACAGACACCTAGAACAGCTTGTTCCAACTTCTCTTTTTATTAGAATCTAAGTGGTAACATTCATTTCCAGGCAGTGTCACTGATGTTGGTTTTGTTCATTATTAGGAGATTGCAGTTATTGCACTCTGAAGGGAGAAGCCTGGGTTTATAACTGCCAGGGCTGGCAAGTGGCCGAAGAATGAGATGCACTAGCTGATTGGCCTTTTATAGAGTCAGTGTGCCAGAAATCATCTTTACAAAACAGAGTGTCCCTTCCCTGTGGTCTGCTTTCCCTGGGGAGGATGGGCACTTGTGCTCCTTTGGCTGTAGATGCAGCATAGACTTCAGCCTAGAAGATGCTGCCTGATTCCCGGTCAGGTACCTGGGGGCAGCTGGAGGCGGGCAGCTCCGAGGCTGACATGGCTGTGGTCATGTGAGATGTGACGCTGACTGAGAAAGCACTAGAGGCTTCAGTCCCGGAGGAGCCCTGACGTTTCATTACTTTGATTTGAACTGGCATGAGTTGAATTTGTGGATGGGCTTCAGATCAGGGGGAAAGACAGGAAGAAGGAAAAAAAGCAGACCATCAATTATAGTAATAATTTACAAGCCAACAAAGAGCTCACTGGCATCACAATCATAGTCCCTAATAAAGATGCTCATGTGACTCATCAGGCAGTAATAACCCTCCCCTGGTGATTTCTGCACTGAGTTGTTGTTGTTAGTATTATTGTGACAGTTTGGGAATGAAGGGCAAAAATCCATGTTGTGTCTTTTGATTCTCTTAATAAGGAGAATGAAATTCTTTTCCTCGCCCACATTCCTCACACCTTAGCCGGAAGCAGTGTCAAACCCAGAGACAGAAGATGGGCTTTGGGGTTTATCCTTTCCTGTTTCCAAATCTGCTGGGGAACTTTCAAGGCTGACCTGTAGCTCAAGTTGAGGTGCTTTCCTGGTCCCTTTTATTCCTGAGAAGAAGGGAGGAGGCTGTTTCCTCCCCATGGAGGTTCTTTAGAGTCTTAGTTGTCTCAAGGGGATGTAGGAAGCAACAGGTATGTAAGGAGCTTGGGTACCAACTTCCTGAGCAAAATGAGCATATCTCCTCCCTTCTCCACCTTTATGAGCGAGAAGGCTGCCCCAGAGGGAAGGTGAGAAGAACCTGCCACAATTCTAGCTCTGTATCTAGATGTGTTACATTCACATCCTGAGTGCTCACTTTTTGCTCTATAGGCCTACTTGGGAATTCGTCTGTGAGCTTCTAAACAAGATGTACATCATTTTATCCTTACATAGTATTTTACCATTTTCAACAACACTTTTATACGTATTACTCATATAATCATCATTTCAGCCCTTTGAAGTGACTATTAATCAGCCGCATTTTTAGAGGATCAGAGAGGAAGTATGTCTCTCAAGGCTGCTGTGTGGAGGGTGTGGATCCCAGATTTCTGTTAGAAAAGAGGAGTATTCCCAACTCTCCTGGTAGGCATCACTGGAGGGGCACAGCACTGACTGCAGTTCTAGAGATGGGCACGCGTCTGTACTCTAACTCAGATTTTAAAGAGACACATAGATTCAGGGGAAACATCGAAGACATTTGGAGCTTGGAGCAGCCGTTGGACATAGGGAGAGCTTGCTCTACTGTTCCAGGAATGTGTTTCTGATTACTTAATATTAGCAGGCCATTTGTAATTCAGACATCAGGCAGGGTTTTTGTGTCCTAACATCTCTAGATAAGATGGCTAGGCCCCAACCCCTCCCAAGAAAATAGAATGTCTTTTACAATGCTTGTGCAGATTTCCAAAGGGCTCAAGCATCCTTGTTGTTACTTCTGGCTTCCAGGCTCTGTTTCTTAATTTCCTTCAGACAAACCATTCACAGGAGAGGGGTGTGTGTGTGTGTGTGTGTGTGTGTGTGTGTGTGTAAGACTACTGAAGTTTTGGTAGGACAGGAGATTTATGTGTCACCATTTGCTCTCTTTTCAACTCGAAGTCCCATTTTCTACCTTTTGCAACATTTTCTTCTCTAGTCCTCATTTGCTTCCCTCTCCCAAATTCCTGCCTTCTTGAATGCATTTCAGTTTAGTTACCTCCTTTATTTCCTTCTGACACCTGCCCTCAAGGTTTTACCTTCTCTCCAGCACCTTAACAAGGATATTTTATTTAGAAAGTCTTTGATGTACAATTGGTTTTAACATTATAATAGTTATAACAATAACACCTTATAGTTATGGAAAGCTTTTAAGTTTTCAGAAGCTTTGCCTAGACATTAGCATTTTTTATCTTTGCAGTAATTCTTATTGTCCCAATTTTCAGATGAAGAAACTGAGGGTCATAAAGAGCCAGGAAGAGACAGCAGGCTTCTGACTTTTCCAGAGTTCTTTTTCCACCAATTCTGTTTAGTCCATACCTCTGTACTGGCTGGCTTCTCTATTTCATTTTCGTGCAATGAATCAGATTTGAAAATTTCATCCATCTCTGATATATATTTGCCATTGGCCTCCCTGGGCCTTAAACTCTGAAAACTGACTCTCTGCTTTTTGACAACTACAAATGGTCAGCCAACAGCCCCAGGTGGAGCCCTGGGTACCCAGCTTTTTGTCACTTCTTCAACCTGGTGTCATACAGGATCAAGGATATGTTACAGCTCCAGCAAAGCAGAGGTTAAAAGGATTTTACCAATGGGGTTTCATGAACAAGCTGTGAGCCAATTTTTGGTCCCCTTCCCCATCTCTTTATGTAGTTGTCCCCACTCTCTCTCACAAGCATGCATTATCTGGACCATTATGGAACCCATCAGCAGAGGTGCCTTGACCTCTGGCTGACCTTGGCCTGCTGATTCCCTGCCCTGGGCTGCAATTACCAGGATATGTAGAGGCAACTAACGCCTTCCAGGACCTTCAGAAGCTTATAGCTGTGTCCAGGCCTTACCTCTTTTCAATAGCATTGGGCGACTTCTAGATCCAGTCAGCATTTCTCTGCTCATGTGACATGTGTGCTCATTCTGAAATGAAAACTACAGAGCTATGGTTGGTCTCTTTCATTGAAAAATTATAATTTTCCACTGCCTGGACTGTTTTCTTTGGATGATGGACTACAAGAAGGAACAGTGAGAATATGAGGAGATTGGTTAATTTCTTTACTACTAACAACACTATTTTTTCATATTGTTGGGGCATCAGGAGTTTTCTTGACTTGATACTTCCCAGCCTCTCTGCTTGTCTTTTAGTTCTTATTGTCATTCCTAAATTGACAATGGCTGTGCAAAAGGTTTAATGGTTTGGGTAATATTTTGTAGTATTTTGTTAAACTTTTTTTTTCTGAACACAGATAAAGAAAAAAAATCTCTCTGCTTTGTATTTTAGAGGCAAAAGAAAATTAGTTACCTGTTATATAATATGCTTGCAACATTATATAACAAGTCTTTCTACTGGAAATAAGGCTCCAAGCTGTGCTGTTTCCCATTTGCTACGATCCAGGCAAGGCTTGTCTATTCACCAAACTCAGAGATGTATTAGGTTAATCCTGTGAATATGCAAATTTTGTAGATCAAAAGCATGATGGGCAGTTTCATAGAGTTCAACCAATATTAGCAGCACGAGGCAAAACCTGACATCAGGAAGCAGGAGAAGTCATCTAGTCCATCCACTGTGTCTAGGCAGGATTGCGCTTAAGTCATACTCAGAAGAATCTCTTAACTCACACTCTTTACTTTCTGTTGTCAAAGAATGAAATTCCTGATGCACTTCTGGGTTAGTAAAGGAATTATCAATATCAAAGCAGGGAATCACTCGTTCTGTAAGCTCACCAGAAGTGGCAGTGATTTCTGTTCTTCAAGATCTTATGGAACATAGTGTCAGTTTTGGTAGGTATGAACGGGGTTTTAATAACCTAGAAAGATTCTCTCTTCCTTTAACCTCTCACCAACACAGCCTGCATTTCCATGCTCATCATAACCAGTGAAGACTGGCTCTGGTTTGCAACTTGCTTGAGATTGTGTCTCAGATCTGAGTCTGAGCGTGACAATCTGAGCTGTTAAACAGACTTCCTTGGCTACCTAGGCAGGTGGGTCGTCTGAACAAAGAGAATGCATCTGCTTTATTGAAGCAATGACATTTCCAGACAAAGCAGTCATGGGGATAGTCTCTGGACTCTGGGAAGGGTTTTCCCAGCATGTGTATTAAAGCCAGATGCTCAGGGTATCTGCCCCTCCTCCCAGACTCCTCACTATGGTCGGAGCCTGCAATGTCTCCCCGTTTCCATTGTCCCAGAGGCATCAGTGTGGCGTCCGTGTTCACTCTCACTTGAGCCAGCACTTATTCCAAGCATCAAACTTGCTCTTCAATGGTCTTATCTTTTGTTTGCAATAAAAATGTAGCCACTCAGTCCTGGGTGTGTTTATAATCGCATGGCAAGGCAGGAGTTTTAGATACTGGGTACTTTTTTGTAATGAAGAGCATGGAGGCAGCATCTCTTCGTTTGCCTAGAAATTGAACTCAGAACCTTAGTATGCCACATTATTCTGATACAAGAGTCACAAGGTTTGAATGTGGGATGTATGATCACAGACATTTCTGTGCAATATGTAAACTCTGTTTAAAGGAGATAAAAGCACCCATTGTGGTTCCTGGCCCTTCACAGATGTCTGCTGGATGCAGAAAAGGAATAGAATAATTGACTATGGAGGAAAGATGAGAGGCTTTTGGGTCAGAAGGCTAGCCTGGGCTCAGGTCATATGCAGGCCACTTGTATGTGCACGACCTCCGACCACTCTCTCAGAGCTTCAGTTCCCTCATTTGCAGCGTGGGGCGCCTGTACTCCCCAGGATTGTCTGTGGACATACAATGCAGTTATGGGAGCAGGAATGCTTTGGATAAAAGAAGAAACACCCGAAAGGTGGTGGGTGTCTTTTACCCTCTAGGCCTGATTCTTATTAGGTCTCACATGTCTTTGCATGATTGGAGATTGGAATGGACTAATAAGCCTTAGAAGTGGGTGTTTCTTAAGATTGATGAGTGACTTTGAGTCTCTACCTATTTCTTACCCAGCCATCATGAAGCAGCTGGTGGTGAAGGGTTGATGGGGGCCCGGGTGGGCTGGGGACTCCAGTTACCGTCCCAACCAGCCCTCGATCCCCACCCTCCTGAAGCTAGTTGTTAACGAGGGAGCTTGGTCCAAACCCAGTTTTCCGGGGTCTGATGAAAGCCATAGGCTACTTAAATCACTTTCTTGTGGCCTTTAACCTAAAAAGATTACATTTTGGGGGTGGGGCTAATGAGGTGGGTGAGCAGCAGAGAACCAGTCTGCTGTCAGAGGACAGAATCAAAATTTTTTATGTGATGTTGCTGCATTAAAAGGGCCAATCTTGTGTCATGTAACACGTGAATAATGGCTCTAGAATGTGATGTCAAAATTTTCCACACGTCTCATAAATAAATCCAGCCACACCCTCCCCCCAACCACCACCCAAAGGCTATCCGTTTTTGAACCTCAGCTTGCATCCCAAATTAAGAATGCATTCAGATTCAAGGTTAAAGGTATAGTATCCCCTTTCAAAAGGCACATGTCAGTGTTTCTGCTGAGAACGACAAATAACATTTGAAACAGGCTATCAATTGTCAAGACTTCTCCTCTCTTCTTTTTTACCTAACTTTGCGGAAAGTCTGATCCTTTGGAAAGAATAGATGCTGTATCAGGCCAAGACTTGATAGAATTGTCCTTAAAGAAAACCACTTGAGTGAGACCCCTGGGGGTTAAAAGAATCACACAAATAGTCCGGTGGCCCTCAAGAGGGACGTAACTAGATACAACACAGCTGCAGGTAGTATTAGCAGCATAGCCAAGCCAGGCGCTTCATATTGCAAGAAGCATATATTTATTCGAGACATGTCTGCTTGCATGGAGATATCAGACACAGATACTGACATTAGTCAGAAAACCTTAAATGTTGATGTTTTTGTGTTGTTTTGTTGTTCGTTTGTTTGTTTTTTTGCCACGGAGATTCTGTCTTCTCCTTATCAGTTGTGACCAACGCAGGTCACTTTCAGAAATAAGAATCCAAACCATCCTTGGATCCAACATACCTACTGTCATTTCCTTCCCTTTAATGTTAAAAGAGTGATCAGCCATGAATTTTTCTACAAGATCCAGCCTTGTTGAAAGCTGCTTTGCTGAAGCAGAGCTGCCTCTTTATTCCCCCTGAAGGACAGAATGCTTTTTTGTTTTTCCAGTTTATAGAGGGTCAGGAGGAGGAAATAGGCAGGAGCAGGATGGCCGAGAACCAGAGCAAAGAACAGGAGGGGAATTTGGCGTAATTTCATCTCATCTCAGGTCCGCCTGTCTGCTCTCCATCCCTCCCCTCTCTCCCCATCTCACAAACAAAGGCAGCATCTTTCTTAGATAATGCCGCGTGTGTCAGAAGCGAACGTTCTGGGAATGTACATGGTGACCTGCTCTGTGTAACAAACGTCAACCCGAAACCATACAGAAGTCGCTACATCTGTTTTGGCTTTGTTCGCAGCACAGAGGGGAGGGGGGTGCGCTCCATGGTCAAGGGCCAAACTACATGTCATATTTCATTACCTTCATTAGCTACTACAGAAGGCTGCATTCAAAGAAAAGGTTGGTATTAACTCTTGAGCCACCAGACTTTTCTAACAACCATTTTCACCTTCACCCACTGCTTTCGGATCTCCTCCGTTCGTTCGTGCTGTGGGCTCTGATTTAACTAAACTGTAAATCAGCCCCAAGGTCCATGATTTCACCTTCTTAACTTAAAGGAGGCAAGCTACTGTTTTATCCTAGGTAGCTACTTACAGGATGGCTGAACATCTGGAACCTATTAGGACAAATGCTAGTGTAAACCCAATGGGGAAAGCATATTTAGAATTAATAAAACGTTCCCTTTTTATTTTGTCTGCAGTTGTCTTTTTCTTCCCCCCCTCACATTATTTCTGTGATTTAGTATTGCTAGCTTCTTTCTTGGTTGCTGGAGTGAGATAAGACTATGCTTATTGCTGCCTAGCTACTTTTTGGGGAGACATTTCTTGGTATGCTTTCTTATGATGACATTGTACTCACACGGTTACTGTACCTAGGGAAAAAATAGCCCATTTCCCCATATTCATGTTGCATTTCTTAAAGTATACTTTACAGTTTCTGAAATGGAAGTGGGTGGATGTATAAAGTAGATCTTTTTACTGTATGGCTATAAAAATGGTCAGTTTTCATGCTGCATATTGAATACATCATGATTCTATTTAAAGTCATCTGTGGCCAGCACATGCTGTTATTTAATATTATGAAGAATGGCCAGTTGGCCAGCATAGGTCAGAGCACACCTGGACTGTGGAATTAGGAGTCTGGAATTTTGATTCTTTGTCCTGGCTCTGCTGTTGATTTATTGCCTGGTATTAGACAAAGCTCTTGCCCTTAATTCTCCCATCTGTAAACTATGGATCATTATACCATTATAAGGTTTCTATGAGCTCAAATGACTTCATTTGAAGATACTTTCAAAAGCCCTGAGAAGACAATACTTTATTTATTTATTTATTTTGCAGTGGATTGCAGCATAAATAAAAAACTTTAACCATTTTTTTCTCTTTTGTAGAGAAAAAAAAAAGGAATTTTCTGAAGCCCATAGACATTAGAAATAAATTTTATTGAATTTAATGGGGTGACATTGGTTAATACAATTATATAGGTTTTAGGTGTACAATTCTAGGATACATCATCTGTAAATTGTATGTGTGCTTAATACCCAAAGTCAAGTCTTCTTCCGACACCATTTATCCCTGCTCTACCTTCTTCTACTTCACCCACCCCGCTTTTCCTCTAGTAATCACCATACTGTTGTCTGTGTCTCTGAGGTTTTTTGTTTTGTTGTATTTTTGTGTGTGTGTGCTTAATTTTTTCTGAGCAATATTGGCACACTGAGTTCAATAGCCCACGTTGTAAATGACTCTTTGTCTAACGACATCTTGGGTACAGTTTAACATCCCAGGAAAACAGACTTGCAATGAAGATTGACAACCACCAGAATAAGGCCACCAAGCTTATATTTGGGACTCAGGTATATATAGAGGCAGGATAATGCCACAGAAGAAGGCATCGAGGCCTCTGGAGTTGGGAAACTAATATGAACATAGGTGCTTTGCACATTGTAGCCTTTGAGGTGGAGGGAGGAGGAATGGTAAAAATCAGCGTTGAATGTCAGAAATGAGATCTCTGTGGCTGAGTCACACATGTCCATCTTTCACATTTTACAGGAGTTGCTGTAAAATAAACTAACTGCAGAACAGACACCTGTATATGTGATCTAGTTTTGTAAAGTCATAGCAATGTAAATTGTAAATGCAGGAGTATAGCTATAAATTGGCTTTTAGTTTATATCTGTAGTGTGCTGTTTTGTACCTATAATGACTGTTTTCACAAAGGAATAAAAATTATACTCCCTTTCTCATCTTTTGGTGTTTCCATAAGATCCAGGACACCATCTGAATTTGAGAGAAGGGCCAATAATTATGACCCTATTTTGTTTCCATTTTTAACCTCAGACCAGCTAACTCAATTCTACCTCCTTTAGATTTGCCCCCAAGTTGGGTCCTACAATGAGACCTTTTGCATGGCAAGTTCCAGCCTGGAGCAAATTTTTATGGCTGAATTATAAACCCTTGAAAAAAGGGGTTTATAATGGAAACGCTGACACAACCTTAACTCTAGCGGCGAGAGTGCAATGCGATAATAAATGAGGCAGAACAGCAAAGTGCTGCTTTTAATTTATCATTTAGTAGGAGAAAAAGGCCTTGTTTATTTCTTCTTTTTCATCTTCTTCTCTGCTTCCAAGACTTGCAACCATTATTTTGAAATGTATTTTATAATAAAACCTCAGTGGTTATGTTGCCTAGGGCTTGAGTGTCCATTTTAGAAAGGGAGAAGGAGAGAAAGAGAGAGGGAGAGATTTTTGAGGCCTAAGAAGCATATTCTGTTGACTGATTATGTTTTGACTGCACATTTGCTGCCTGGCAATGTATTTATTACAGAACAGATCGGCTATTCTGCTATGATCCAAAAGCGCCCCAAAGATATGATCCTATTTGGACATGTCTATAATAGTAGCAGTAAAAATAATAACAATATTTGAGGTGCCTTCTAGCACCTTTATTCCAGACATTAATGTATTTTGAGCACAAAGATTACAGACTTTGGAGTCAATGATGTCACGAAGCTTAGGATCATTCTCCATTTTCTGAGTTCCCATTTTGTGGATGGAGAAACTGAGATCATTTGTTGCTGGTGTTATTTCTATACATTCAATTCAGTCCTTAGTCTCTTTATGCTAAGCACTGGGCTGGGACATGAAAGAGCATGCCCCCTGCTCTCCAGGAATTTACAGCCTAATGGACAGAGCAAACGTACAACAAACATAAAATATGGTGTAAAACATTGTAGCCATGGAAGCCTATTGTAATGTCATTTTAGACATGGGCGTTCACCTTCCCCTACCCCTCATTTCTATTTCTTCAGAAGGGCCCAAGGATACAAACTCTCTTGTATACACCCATGCTGGGTATTTTACATGGTCTGCCACATTCTCTGTGCCCAGAGGGGTGAATTCATGACTGCAGCTCCTCCCTCCTTTGTCTTGCAGCTTTTGGTTTGGTTTGCCCAATAGGAGGGCTTAGTAGAAGAAGGAGGTAAGGTTGTGGCACAGTTTTTTCCTATATTTACACACCTGTGATAAATGTTAATTTATAAATTAGGCACAGTAAGAGATTAACAATAGGTAATAATAAAATAGAAGCACTTGATGGCTTCTCTTTGGTATACTAGAATTACCAGCATCACTACTCTTGTGCTTTAGGGCCATTATTTAGTAAAATAAGGGTTACTTGAACACAAGCACTGCAGTACTGATTCAGTCCATCTGATAACTGAGACAGCTACTGACTAATGGGTGGGTAGCATGTCCAGTGTAGGTACTCTGGACAAAGGAAAGAGTCACATCCCAGGTGGGATGGAGTGGACAACATGTGATTTCAATCCGCTACTCAGAAAGGCTCACAATTAAAAACTTACGAGTTGTTTATTTCTGGAATTTTCCATTTACTATTTTTGGACCATGGTTGTCCATGTGTAACTGAAATCCAGGAAAGCAAAAGTACAGATAAGGGGGGACTACTGTGTTTATTCCTTTGGCTTCCTGCTTCTGGCTCAGAATTGGTGGTATGTCTCTATTGGAGACCAGAGCTCCTATCTACAGCCTCTCCCATAGCTACTGCTCTAGCTGGGTTCTGGCAACTCTACCCTCACTTGGCACCTTCAAGCCTAGGGGTGGTAATGGCTCCTGAGTGATTACTAACCCCAGGGTGTTTCACCATCACTTCTGGGTTTCCCTAAACCAGCTCACATCTCTAAACCCAACTCATACGCTATTACAAAGACATAAGTATGGTAACAACTTTTTTTTTTTGTACAAGCAAAAATCCTCTTTGGCTTTCTTCCAATTAGCAAAACAGGTATTAATGTAGGTCTTTTGTAAAGCATAGTGGCATAAAATGAACTTTGGGAAAGCAGGGGATATTCTTAGCTTTAGGCCAATTCAACTCTGAAAGTTTTCATGGGAACACTTGATGGTGGGGGAAACCTGTAGTACTGCATCAACTCTTCTTAGTTACCCCATTTGAGTGTGTGCAGGTCATTTCCTGCTGGGCCCCTGGATGATACAAAAAAACATACAGAGCACATGTATGTGTGCACACATGCATACACACACACACAAACACACACTTTAAGGATACAGTAAC
Organism: Myotis nattereri; assembly: GCF_964212035.1. Classification (NCBI taxonomy): domain Eukaryota; kingdom Metazoa; phylum Chordata; class Mammalia; order Chiroptera; family Vespertilionidae; genus Myotis; species Myotis nattereri. The sequence continues at coordinate 15,391,926 of NC_138090.1, forward strand.
GGTATTTAGGCAGATGTATACAATAGGTCTATTCAATGTTGGGATTTGTAGTGAGCAAATTATGAAGTCACTTTTTACAATTTCTAGACCAGATAATGTATCCATCATGTAAGGAAGCAAGCCCCTGAAATTACCTCAGATTTACAACATAATAAACTTTCATTAAGATGAAGCTGCATGAAACTTATGCTCCTTCATTCCCAGAACTAAACAAATGCTGCTTGAATACCTAATGGATCCAGGTTCCACCCGAATTCTAATGTTGGCATGAAGATGTTAGTGAGGAGGAAACTCGGAGACTCAGAACATGCCACTCTGTGGAACATCCTGAGGAGTTGAACATACTTATATTGTTGCCATCAATTTTCTTCCGTCATCTGCAATGGGACGCATGAGGCTGCTTGCTGAGGTTGATCCATGCTTGCACCCACCATATGGATTCCTGAGTGCATTTTAATCATAGTGTGTCTTGTGCTTTATTGAAGGGTTTACACTGTTTGGTTGCTTTCCCCTCTGATATTGCACTGGATAAATCAGTCGAGATCATTTCTTAGCATTACAGAGAGCAAATGCCCCAATGATAGAATAGGAGTGGTTCACCATCAGGCGTCTCCTAAGGAGACGTAATTCAGAAATATGGCTGTTTGAACACATGGGTTTATCTCTGCGCTCTCTCAAAGCCTTACTGAAATGACAGTTTAGGTCTAAAAAAGCATAAAATCGTAAGGACAACAAACAGAAGAGGAAGTGATGGCAGATAAGAAATGTCATCTAAAGTTTGGAAGCTGGAAAGCAGCTGGACTGATGATTTAGTGGATGACAGAAAAATGGAACTACATGCCTGCAGAAGGCAAAGTCAAGACTTGAGCCAGTTGGAGGTGCTAGAACATGAAAGATTCTGTTCTTGGAGGCACTGCCTGTCTCTGCAGGTTTGGGAATGGGTAGGGCTGGGAATGGAACTGGTTGGAAGTTTCATGAAAGGGGTATATAAAGAGTCCCCCACTCCTTAAGGGAAGACCCCTTTATCCGATGCTGGCAAGTTCTGAGTTGGCCCATCAGGCACAGCTGAGCGAGGGAGATTATTCCATGCAGATTGGGATTAAATGAAGGCTGCATACTGAATGGTGAGGCCTCCTTAGCCTAGTCTGGCACTTGGTTGGAGTGCGTTATTGATCTGGCTTACCATTTCCAGGCTGGAGACTGGAGAATTCCTTTTTGATCAGTTGAACATTCCAAGAGGATAGATCTTCAGACATTTTCAGCTGGGATCCCAAAGGAACAACCAGGTCCCCTCTTGAATGCAGAAGCCACCACACAGAACTTTCAACAACTTTTTAAGTGTCTCATTTTAAAATATGAATGAACAATTTTCCATAGACAATTAAAGAAGCCTTTATCTTGATGACAGAAACAAGGAGAAAAAGGAGCTCAGAGGAGACAGAAACAGTGCAGAAAGCAGAGAAAATATATTTTAAAAATTGCCGAAACCTGTTTGGCTCAGTGGATAGAGCGTCGGCCTGCGGACTGAAGGGTCCCAGGTTCAATTCCGGTCAAGGGCATGTGCCTTGGTTGCGGGCACATCCCTAGTAGGAGATGTGTAGGAGGCAGCTGATTGATATTTCTCTCTCATCTATGTTTCTAACTCTCTATCTCTCTCCCTTCCTCTCTGTAAAAAATCAATACAATATATTTAATAAACTTCCATTTAAAAAAAATTAAAAAAAAATTAAGGAACTCAGAGAGACAAGGGAAGATGCCACATCTATCCAGTAAGAGTAGGATGCTATTTAAAAAGATTTGTCAACTGGAGACAGAAGTAGCATGTGAAGCATGTACTAAGCCAGCTGCCAGCTGAGCATCCGAAGCATGAATCCTGACCAAAGAGGTTCTCTCTGAAGTGACCAGGACCCTGCACTGGCCAATGGGAGCCCTACCCAGGTTCTAGTCTGAGGTTTTCTCAACTTCATGGGCAGGTTTTGTCATTTATTAAATAGAGAATTCAATTAGAGACAGTTCCTTCCAGCTCTGAGTTTCTGTTACTCTGGTTGTAATCGGTACCCAACGTGAGCAAACATTTTCTGTAAATGGCCAAATAATAAATATTTAAAAATGTGTGGGCCACAAGGTCTCTATAGCAACTACTCAACTCTGCCATTGCAGTTTGAGACAGCCAGAGATAATATGTAGTTGATGGATATGGCTGTGTTCAAATAAAACTTTATTTACAAAATGAGCAGCATTTACAAAATGTCAAACCCTGCTCTACACCAGTGGTTCTTAAAGTGTGATTGCAAGACCAGCATCTTCACAATTACTTGGGAACTTGTTTAGAAATGCAAATTCTTGGGCCCTACCCTAGAGCTGCTCAATCAGAATCTTTGGGGATGGGACCTTCAGACAAAATTCTCATGAATGCTAAATTTTGAGAAACATGGATCATACTAAAAAAAAAAAAAAAGAAGCTTAGTGATTCCAGATTTATTTAGATATGGTGCTCTTTTTCTCAGGTAATGAGGCAGGGAGTGTTAAATAAAATAATTAGCTTTAACATCTCTGCCTCTTCCAAAGCCCCAAATTATATTAATCTCCTCATCGTCCCAAGCAAATTATCCCTTTCAGTTTTGCTCATCATAATCACTGCTAACGCTTTTAATATGGAAGAAATGAAAGCTGTTGCTTTCACACACTAGCCTTCTTCATTATTGTTACTGAGTAACTGATACTACCTTTCACGTTTACCCAGCGACTTCCTTGTAAATAGCACAAAGGTGTGTAAAAAAAGCAGCCCGCGGATAATACCAAAACTTAGCAGCTACGTTACACTTTCATGAGAGGCAGTCTGCATACATAACCATGCTTTAAAATACAAGCTTATTCACAATTGAAAGAAATGAACAGAGGAAGATGAGTCAATGTCAGAATTCAACTGAAATGAGTCTGTTGCTGTGCAATGAGAGTGTAGCTCCAATTCTGCTGTGGCTATTGACTTGTGCTTCTGTGCCTTAGAGTTTCATCTGTGAAACTAGTATTTGGTTTAAGGTCCTCACAGACGAAGATCTTATCTATCTTTGTAGGACCTAATTATTTCACACACCCCTGACCCCCCCCCCCCCACACACACACACACAGCAGACACAACAGAGTAAATGAGAGAGTGAATAAATGAACATTGTGGAGGATTTTAGAACCCGGCACAGCCAACTTCATTTTTTTTGATTTTCTTTGTCAAACCCCAGCGTGAAACACTACTGCCTTCCGCTGCTGCTCCTCCTCCTCCTTCCTTGTCTTCTTTTCAGATGAATTATACACATCAGGAATTTAAAAATTAACTTCTGGACAGTCATTATAACTGGTGTATGTGTCATTTCAATATGGAAGTATTGGACTCACTGATTTTATTCTTGTGGTTTTTGAATGTGTGAATTTGAGCTCTGTCAATAAAAAAAAATGGTCCCCAGAATTCCCGTGATAAACTTTTGCAAATGTTGGGAGGCTTATGAATGCTACAGTCCTGTGCCAGTTTCTGTCTTCAAAATATGAGACTCGGGTGACTGTCTCCTATTCCTCCTGGGGATTGCACCTGGACCCCACCCTAGGGCTGAGCCCAGGGCACTCAGGGCTTATTCCTGAGAAGGTTCCTATGATGGCCAGAAAAAACAGCTAATTAGTTCTAGCATGTCCCCTCAGAGTTTGCTAGTAGCTTTGTTCATTTTCCACTCAGCTGTGAATATTCCATTTAGAAGCTTCATGATTAATATTCCACAGAAGGAGAATCATTCCTCCTTTCAGAGGTTTCCTTAACATCTACATTGCATTTTAATTACTTGATATGAGAATGTGCTTCTTTCATTAATCAAGATTCTATACCTTATTCAGAGATCTAGAGAATCTCCTTGCTATGAACGCCTCAGTAAGAAGTCACCTTGACCTTCCTTGAGCCCAGATAAAAATTGTTGCTCATAATTTTTGTATTGACGTGGTTTCTTAGTGCTATTTCGAGCCATTGTAAATCCTACATTGTCATGTTACCGTGTTATTTTCATTAATCAGAGGAAACTGTAAGCCCTTAGAAGGCAAGCACAAGGTGTTTTAGGTTTTTATAAATGGTTTGGCACATAGTGCAGTGCAGAGGCACACACACGGGGCATGATTGCAGCTCTGAGTAGATAATAAGCAAGTCTATCAGTGGTTTTTCTCACATAGATTTTTCCCCTGTCTGATTTTTGAAAATAGTTAGAACCCAGGTTAAAACAGGAGATTATACATTACTGCCATCATTTAGGGGGTTATTGTGGTTTTAAATCTGCATTTGAAGAATTCTTAATATTTTGCAAAGTGTTCTCACCATTTGTTTAACACAACAACTTTTGTGGACAAGGGGAGGTAATTAACAGAGAAACATATATCACAGTGGTTATCTTGCTTGTCATGTGGTGATTGAATGAATAAATGGGCAAATGGATAAATGGTGCCATTTTAATAGAATCAGAACTGAAACTTCCATTCTGGGTTGAAGGGTAATGTGTTTTTTTCTCTTTCTTTTTTTGTATGCCCTTCAGCAGTGGTGTAGTGGTTAGTGCAGTGTCTCTTAGACCGGAGTTGTAGGGTGCACCTATTTCTCTTCCCCAGCACGGTCACTTCCAGATTTTGCTTACCATCCTGGGAGTGAGCTCCTGAAGTCGGTTTTGCATCCAGCAATTGGTTTGGCTGTTTTGTACCATTAATCTTTCTTAGTCTTTCCAGGGTGCTTTTGGGTCCCTCTATCTAGAGCAGTGGTTCTCAACCTTCTGGCCCTTTAAAAACAGTTCCTCATGTTGTGACCCAACCATAAAATTTTTTTCGTTCCTACTTCATAACTGTAATGTTGCTACTGTTATGAATTGTAACGTAAATATTTGATATGCAGGATGGTCTTAGGCAACCCCTGTGAAAGGGTTGTTCGACCGCCAAAGGGGTCGCGACCCACAGGTTGAGAACCGCTGATAAAGAGGAAAAAAAAAATCCTATCTCCACCTTGCACTGAGCCTCAGTTTCTTATCTGCAAAATGGGGTTGAAATTGCACTTAAACATAGAAGTTGTGAGGATTGGATGAGCATTAATGTTTTATGCTTAGCACTGTAGACTGGCATATAGTGAGTGCTCATCAAATATTCACCATCATTATTGTTGATAGAATTGGAGAGAAGTATTGATAAATATAGGATTTGGGGACAGTGTCACCAACAGAATGGAAGTTAATGCATATTTTAAAAATTGCATTAAATTAAATTTAACTCAGCTATCTAAAGGAGGCTTGTTGATCCAGGGAGTGGTGAGGAACAGGGGTCCTTGCCACATACACAGAGAAGAAAAAGTAGGTCTACAGCAGTTAAGATCGATGTGTTAGATGAGGGGTGTTGCTCCTTACAAAGCCTGGCAATGCTAGGCTGTGAAACAGGGTGTGCAGGACCTCTTTTACATTCATGGGAGAGGATAAAGAGGAATCCTTCTACTGGGTGCTGCCTCCCCTTCCAGGAACAGGGGATTGGCCCACTTCAGCTGCACAAGGTACACAGATGTAAATCTGATAATGTCATGCTTTAAAAAATAAAGAAAGCAAGCCGTGCTGATTGCATATGTGGACAGCTGGCACACTTTAAGAAGTGAAAACGGTTCAGGCGGGAATGTAATAAGGCCCAGGGAAGTGGCAGCATGAAAGGGATGACCTTTATTTGCAATCATGGCTGAGATTTACAGTTTATTACTGATAGCTTTTATAAAGAGCCATTCAGTTCAGAGGTGAGAGGTTTGTCATCTGGAAATGCAATTAACTTTACCTTATCCCAATCCCCCTGGTCTAGTGTGAGAGCAGCACTCCAGCGCTTCAGCAATATTGTGATTTCCCCTCTAATTTCATTTCTGCCTATTGCATCCCATCCCCAGGTCCCTCGCATTAACGCGGTTGCATATTTTTACTATTATTATTTTTTATTATTGCTACTCCCTGTCATTGGTAGCCAGAAGGCACTTGTATGTGAGTGTTTTTTTTGTTTGTTTGTTTGTTTGTTTGTTTTTTTAAGATTTAAATTATTTGATTTCTGAATGAGGAAACCTCAAAGCATAAAGCCTTTTAAACCCCAGCAGTTAGAGTGGCACACAGAACCAAGTTGTGGTGTCTCAGGTACCTGAAATTAATTATGGAAACAGAGAGGTAATACCAAGGTGGAGTTGTTTTACATAAAGATGGGACCTTCAGAGTTTCAGCCCTTGCAGTCCCGCACACTTCACTGAGAGACACCCTGTGCCTAGAAAGACTCCTGCTCCCCCATGCCTACTCAGACACACACGCATGTGGAGGAAGCACAACATGATTGGAAATATGAAAAAATGAAAGCGATTTTGGCATCCCCGCTGTGTATGTATGAGAAGTCCCGAAAGGTCTATTTTTGTTTCACAGGTTCAGTTTTATGACCCTCTCTTGTCTGTTAAGTCAGGTCTGCAGGAATTTAAGAGCCAGACACAAAAGCAAGAATTTAGTACTTTTTGCCAGTTGGTTTAGGTTATTTGAAATATAGCCTAGTATATTTTCCACACTAGGATGCTGCCAGATAGAATGGGGAGGGAAGTGGTTCCAAGAGCCTGCATCCTCCAATTTTTCAACCTCTGAAGAACTGAAGGAGAGGAGTGGAATTCTACTGGGTGCTGCATCACTTCCTGCCACATTGTCTGAGGCTCTGACACACTCTCCCAGTCCCAGGTAGTCCCTCCACCTGCCCTATAAAACCCCCAAATTCCTCAGGCTCTATCTGAACACTGTTTCCTCTGGGGTAAGGTAGAGGAGAATAATTACTACCCCTGTATTTTTCATCCCGATTTTATTGTGGCTATTATTTTCATCAGTGTTAGAGGTTAATATCCCCATTTTTCCCCTCCACTGCCTAAATATAACTGGGGCTCAGAACACAGCCAAACCAGGTAGTGAAGGAAATAACATTGCCTCCAAAAGAGGCTCGGATTAGTCCGTCTGAAATGAAGGTTTGGGGCCCTGGGGTAAGAATCGCCCTGCTGCAGCTGATAGCAGATAGATTTAAACCCATAGTATTTCTTTTCTCAGCTGAGAAAGGTCAGGTTAAAAGATTCAGAAAGTGAATAGAGCATGAAACGACGCGCTTATATAACTATATTGGTGCTACAACAGAATGGCATTACTAAGAATAAAAGCATCCAAGAGCCATTTTTAATAGGAAGCAGGAAAAACAGATCCCTCAGTAGAGCATCCTTAAAGAACTCTTTGCAGGCAAAGCAGTGTTGAAGGTGCTTAACTTAAGGGACCATACTAAATTTGAGAAGGATATATTCAACTGCCCTTTCCCATAGAAGTGCCTTTAAAAGGAACTTTTGGAAATCTTATGTTTTAAACCTTGTTTGTCCCTAGACTGTGTCTATACTCAAACAATAGAGATGGGGAAGGAGGCAAGCGTTGAAGCAGAAGGCTGCTGGAGAATTCCAGTTGAGACACTATCTGGGCTTAGAGAAGTAAGTGGATAATTTTGGGGGCAGAGCCTACAAGATACTTTGGGGTTGACTATGATCAGGAACAATTAATATAGGGTTCAGGTATTGAGAGAAATCAGGAAAACTATGTCCTGGAGCAAGTGTATCCATTCACATATACTGCTTACTTAGCATTCCAAATGCTACAGAATCGAAAAACCATTCCCACTAAGAAGAAAAGCATCATTGTCCAACTCTGATAAACTAAGAGTGTGCTCTCTCGGTTACCATTTGTGTCAGTTATTTTTCCCAGGTGCTCCTCATGCAATTGATACCTCCAGCTCTGGAACTCAATAGGGTATGTGTGTCCCCTTCACAAATGGCACCTTCTTTAGAGGGCATGTGTAAACCAACATCTTTTAAAACTTAGACTCGGTGCCAACAATGGATACAGGAATTTAAAGAAGATTTGGTATAGGGGTGAGCCAGGTGTTTACACTTAAGGAAGCATCTGGGTCTTTGTTAGAATACCTCTGAGTCACACCAAACTCAGAAATCATGGTGGGTCATGGGTGTGACTGCTGTAAACCCAGAATGGATGATAAGGTTACCATGGATTCCATGAAAGGGATGACCTCAGATTTCACTAAGTATTTAATGAGTTTATGCCAGCACCATGGGAAGCCATGGGGTTCTATAGTGACTAAAGTAGACATAGTGTTTTTGGTCTGAAGCTAAGTATTAAGCATCAAAGTGAGAATAACTAAAGCTTGGTATCTTTTCAACTTTTTAAAAGGGTTGTACCATGGAATGTTGGAGTTCCCTGGAATTTGCCCTACACCCCCTTGGATACTTGCTCCCTAGGTGTTTTTCATCCATGGCCATAGCTTTAAATACAATCTGTCTACAGATAATGCTCAAATTTAGATGTGAAGACGCTTCTTTCCTCTGAGTTCTCCAAGTCTATAGCCAAACTGCCTCTTCAGCATTCTGCTCAAATGCCTAAGAAGCCATTTAAACGAAATGTGGACAAATTGAACTCCAGATTTTCTCCCTCAAACTTAGTGCTTAACCCTCTTGGTAAATTTTACTACCACTCCATCAGCTCCTCCGGTTGTGAGTATAGGATTCTTTCACCCTCCACGTTAAAGTCACCAGCAATTTTGCAGGTTCTGCCTTCAAAATGCCTTCCTATCCCCTGCTAACCACCTCCAGTTTCCACCACCCATGACCCTGGTGTAAGCACTGTCATCTTTTGCCTCCTACTTGATTGATCTCCCTCCTTTCACACTTGTCCTGTTTCCCTTCTCAATTTCCTACTCAGAAGTCAGAGAAAGCATGAATAACTAAAAATTATGCAATGTAAACCAGAACCCAGCCCTTCTCCACTCAAAATCCTCTCCTGTGACTGCCTTCCTTACTAAGTAAAATCCCAAGACCCTACAAGATCTGGTCCCCACCTATCTTTTTGACGTCTTCTTTACTGAAAGTGGCTTTAATGTGAAGTGAGTGAGTGAGGGTTAAGTTTCATGGCCCCTCATTTACATAGACCCTTTCCAAGATTTGGGAGGGTCACTCAGAAATGTTGTAATTTTATTTTCTTTGTCTTAATACAGTGGGTTCACAAATGGCATAAGCTTCAGGCCCATGCTACCTGTGTTTGCCCCTTCTATCACTCTCTCTTTTTTACTTCTCTCCAGACACATTAACTTCTTTTCCTTTTTTAAGAGGTATTTTATTTTATTTTATATTATTTTATTTTATTTTTTCTTTATTGATTAAGGTATTACATATGTTTCATTATCCCCTTATTGCCCCCGCACCCCTACCCCCTGATCTTGCCCTCACCCCCTAGTGTCTGTGTCCATTGGTTAGGCTTATATGTATGCATACAAGTCCTTTGGTTGATCTCTCCCCCCTTACCCCCATCCTCCCCTGCCTTTCCTCTAAGATTTGACAGTGGGATTGATGCTTCTCTGTCTCTGTTTTTGTTTATCAGTTTATGTTCTCATTATATTCCACAAATGAGTGAGATCATGTGATATTTATCTTTTTCTGACTGACTTATTTTGCTTAGCATAATGCTCTCCATTTCCATCCATGCTGTTGTAAATGGTAGGAGTTCCTTCCTTTTTACAGCAGCGTAGTATTCCATTGTGTAGATGTACCACAGTTGTCTAATCCACTCATCTGCTGATGGGCATTTAGACTGCATCCAAATCTTAGCTATGGTGAATTGTGCTGCTATGAACATAGGGATGCATATATCCTTTCTGAATGGTGTTTCTAATTTCTTGGGATATATTGCTAGAAGTGGGATCACTGGGTCAAATGGTAGTTCCATTCTTAGTTTTTTGAGGAAACTCCATACTGTTCTCCACAGTGGCTGCACCAGTTTGCATTCCCACCAGCAGTGTACTAGGGTTCCTTTTTCTCCACATCCTCTCCAGCACTTGTCATTTGTTGATTTGTTGATGATAGCCATTTTGACAGGTGTGAGATGGTACCTCATTGTCATTTTGATTTGCATCTCATGGATGATTAGTGACTTTGAGCATGTTTTCATATGTCTCTTGGCCTTCTGCATGTCCTCTTTCGAAAAGTATCTATTTAGGTCCATTGTTCATTTTTTGATTGGATTGTTTATCTTCCTTTTGTTAAATTGTATGAGTTCCCTGTAAATGTTGGAGATTAAACCCTTATCGGAGATAACATTGGCAAATATGTTCTCATATTCAGTGGGCATTCTTTTTGCTTTGTTGATGGTTTCTTTTGCTGTGCAGAAGCTTTTTATTTTGATGTAGTTCCATTTGTTTATTTTCTCTTTAGTTTCTATTGCCCTAGGAGCTGTATTTGTGAAGATATTGCTTCAGCATATGTCTGAGATTTTGCTGCCTGTGGATTCCCCTAAGATTTTTAGGGTTTCCCATCTTTTAAGTCCTTTATCCATTTTGAGTTTATTCTTGTGTATGGTATAAGTTGCTGGTCTAGTTTCATTTTTTTGCATGTACCTGTCTAAATTTCCCAACACTGTTTATTGAAGAGACTGTCTTGACTCCATTGTATGCTCTTGCCTCCTTTGTGAAATATTAATTGAGCATAGTGGTTTGGGTCAATTTCTGGGTTCTCTATTCTATTCCATTGGTCTATATGTCTGTTTTTGTGCCAGTGCCAGGCAGTTGTGAGAACAGTGGCTTTGTAATACAACTTGATATCTGGTATTGAGATTCCTTCTACTTTGTTCTTCTTTCTCATGATTGCTGCAGCTATTTGGGGTCTTTTTTATTCCAGATAAATTTTTGGAGAGTTCATTGTAGGTCTGTGAAATATGCCATTGGTATTTTAATGGGGAGGGCATTGAATCTATAGATTGCTTTGGGTAGCATGGACATTTTAATGATGCTGATTCTACCAATCCATGAACACAGTATGTTCTTCCATCTGCTTATGTCTTCCTCTATCTCTTTTTTTAACGTCTTGTAGTTTTCTGAGTACAGGTCTTTTACCTCCTTAGTTAAGTTTATTCCTAGGTATCCTAATTTTTAAAAAACTATATTTCATTGTTTTTTGTTTTGTTTTTTACAGAGAGGAAGGGAGAGGGATAGAGAGCTAGAAACATCGATGAGAGAGAAACATTGATCAGCTGCCACCTGCACATCCCCAACTGGGGATATGCCCGCAACCAAGGTACATGCCCTTGACCGAAATCAAACCCAGGACCCTTCAGTCCGCAGACCAATGCTCTATCCACGGAGCCAAACTGGTCAGGGCGGTATCCTAATTTTTTTGGTGCAATGGTAAATGAAATTGTTTTTTTAATGTCACTTTCTGTAAGTTCACTATTACTGTATAAAAATGCCATAGATTTCTGGGTGTTAATTTTGTATTCTGCTACATTGCCAAATTCATTTATTATGTCTTAATAATTTTTTGATGGAGTCTTTAGGGTTTTCTATGTACAGTATCATGTCATCTGCGAATAATAACAGTTTCACTTCTTTTCCAAATTGGATACCTTTTATTTCTTCTTCTTGTCTAATCGCTGTGGCTAGCACTTCCAATACTATATCAAACAAGAGTGGTGAAAGTGAGCATCCCTGTCTTCTTTCTGTTCTTAGGTGAAATGATTTTAGTTTTTGCCCTTTGAGTATGATGTTGACTGTAGGTTTGCCATATAAGGCTTTTATTATGTGAGGTATGATCCCTCTAGTCCCACTTTGCTGAGAGTTTTTATCAAGAAAGGGTATTGGATTTTGTCACATGATTTTTCTGCATAATTTATATGACTGTGATTTTTATCTCTCAATTTGTTTATGTGATGTATCTTATTTATTGATTTGCAGCTATTGTACCATCCTTGCATCCCCAGGATAATTCCTACTTGGTCATGGTGTATGATTTTTCTGATGTAATGCTGGATCTGATTTGCCAGATTTTTGTTGAGGATTTTGGCATCTATATTCGTGAGGGATATTGGCCTATAATTCTCTTTCTTTGTGTTGTCTTTATCTGGTATTAGTATTAGGGTAATGCTGGCTTCATAGAATGAGCTTGGAAGTGTTCCTTCCTTTGAATTTTTTGCAGTAGTCTGAGGTCGATAAGTTTTAGTTCTTCTTTGAATGTTTGGTAAAACTCCCCTGTGAAGCCCCTGGGTTGTGTTTGCTGGAAGCTTTTTGATGACTGCTTCAATTTCCTCCATAGTTATCGCCCTATTTAGATTTTTAGATTCTTCCTGATTGAATTTTGGAAGGTTGTATTTTGCTAGGAATATGTCCATTTCCTCTAGGTTGTCTGGTTTGTTGGATTAGAGTTGTTCATAGTATTTGTTTTTTACAATCCTTTGTATTTCTGTGGGGTCTGTTGTTATTTCACCTCTTTCATTTCTAATTTTGTTTATTTGGGTCCTCTCTCTTTGCTTCTTGGTGAGCCTGGCTAGAGGTTCATCAATCTTGTTTATCCTTTCAAAGAACCAGCTCTTGGTTTCATTGATCTTTTGTATTGTTTTTTGGTCTCTATGTCATTTATTTCTGCTCTTATCTTTATTATCTCCTTCCTTCTGCTCACTCTGGGCCTTTCTTGTTGCTCTCTTTCTAATTCTTTAAGTTGTAGAGTTAGATAATTTATTACTATTTTCTGTTGTTTTTTGAGGTAGGCCTGTAGAGCTATAAACTTCCCTCTCAGGACTGCTTTCATTGTATCCCATAGATTTTGGATTGTTGTGTTTTCATTGTCATTCATTTCCAGGATGTTTTTAACTTCTTCTTTGATATCTTTGGTAACCCAATCATTGTTTAATAGCATGCTATTCAGCTTCCAAGTGTTTGAATTTTTTTGATTGTTTTTATTGTAGTTTATTTCTAGTATTATGCCTTTGTGGTCTGAGAAGATGCTTGATATGATTTTAATCTTTTTGAATTTGGAGAGACTTTGCCTGTGACCCAATATATGGTCTATCTTTGAAAATGTCTCATGTGCACTTGAGAAGAATGTATATTTCGTGGCTTTGGGGTGAAATGTTCTGAAGATATCAATTAAGTCTATCTGATCTAGTGAGTCATTTAGGATTGCTGTTTCTTTGCTGATTTTTTTTTTCCTAGAGGATTTATCCAGTGATGTTAGTGGATATGATTGTATTTTTGTCTCTCTTTCCCTTGATATCTTCTAGGAGTTCTTTTATGTATTTGGGTGCTCCTGCATTGGGGGCATATATGTTTACCAGGGTTATAGCCTCTTGTTGTATCAATCCCTTTAGTATTATGAAGTGGCCTTCCTTATCTCTTGTTATGGCCTTCACTTTGAGGCCTATTTTGTCAGATATAAGTAATGCTACCCAAGCTTTTTTCTCATTTCCATTTGCTTGAAAGATATTTTTCCATCCCTTCACTTTCATCTGTGTGAGTCCCTTGTTCTGAGGTGGGTCTCTTGTAGACAGCATATATATGGTTTATGTTTTCTTACCCATTCAGCCACTCGATGTCTTTTGATTGGAACATTTAGTCTGTTTATGTTTAAAGTTATTGTTGATAGGTACTTGTTTGTAGCCATTTTTATTTTTTGTGCCTGTGTTCTTTCTTCCCTTTTTATTTCTTCTTTTTACACCAGTCCCTCAGCATTTCTTGCATTGCTGACTTGGTAGTGATAAACTCCCTTAGCATTTTTTTGTTTGTGAATCTCCTTATTTCCCCTTTAATTTTGAATGATATCTTTGCTCAATAGAGATTCTTAGATTCAGGCCCTTGGTTTGCATTGTTTAGTAAACTTCCTTCATTTCTTTCTAGCCCAGCCGTGGGCAAACTATGGCCCACGGGCCGGATTCGGCCCGTTTGAAATGAATAAAACTAAAAAAAAAAAAAAAGACCATACCCTTTTATGTAACGATGTTTACTTTGAATTTATATTAGTTCACACAAACACTCCATCCATGCTTTTGTTCCAGCCCTCCAGTCCAGTTTAAGAACCCATTGTGTCCCTCGAGTCAAAAAGTTTGCCCACCCCTGTTCTAGCCTCATGTGTTTCTATTGAAAAATCATTTGATAATCTAATGGGAGATCCCTTGTACATAACTTTCTGTCTCTCCCTAGCAGCCCTTAAGATTCTCTCTTTGTACTGAACATTTGCCATTGTAATTACAAAGTGTCTTGGTGTGGGTCTTTTTGGGTTCATCTTGTTTGGGACTCTCTGTGCTTGTGTGATTTTTTTCTTCCTCAAATCAGGGAAGTTTAGTGACATTATTTCTTCAAATAGGTTTTCTAAGCCTTGTTCCTCTTCTTGTCATTCTGGCAACCCTATTATTCGTATGTTGCTTCGTTTCATGTTGTCCCAAAGCTCCCTTAGGCTCTCGTCCTGTCTTTTAATTTTTTTCTCCAATTGCAGTTCAGTTTGGGTGTGTTTTGCTGCCCTCTCTTCTAATTTGCTAATTCGGTCCTCTGCTTCTCCTAGTCTACTGTTGAAACTTTCCATAGTGATTTTTATTTAGTTGTATCACTCTTTATATCCTCTTGATTCTTACATAAGTTGTTGATTTTTTCATCCATCTGGTTTATGAGCTGTATGGCCCTTATTCTGAATTCTTTTTCTGACATATTGCATGACTCTGTTTCACTTAGCTTCTTTTCTCATAATTCCTCCTTTTCTTTCCTTTGGGGGTTTCTTTGTCTTCCCATTTTGCTGTCACCAAAGGATCTAGGTGTTGAGTCGTGTGGTGGCTGCTCCTTGGATGGCTGCTCCTCAGCAGTAGTGGCTCCTCTGGCTGGACTGCTTGCACGGCTGCTGCTCCTCGGACGGTGGTGGGCTGCTTGTGCGGCTGCTGCTCCTCAGACAGGGGCGGGCTGCTCGTCCTTTACCTTTTTCAAACATGGTAAGATCATCTCTACCTTTGCACTCACTCTTCCTTGAATGCATGACATGGCTCTACTCAAGTTTCTGCTCAAATACCTCCTTCTGATAGAGGCTTTCCCTAGTGTCCCTCTCTGCATACTCTGTCCTTTCCCCTGATTTAGAGCTTCCCACTGTCACGTTATTACACATAATAGAGGCCAAGTTCATGAAATTTGTGCACTGGGGTGGGGTGGGGAATCCCTCAGCCTGGCCTGTGCCCTCTCGCAATCTGAAACCCTTCTCTCCTTACCATCCGCCTGCTCACTGCTCCTTACTGCTCAACTTGCTGTTCCTTAGCATTGCTGCGGAGGCGAGAGAAGCTCCCGCCACGGCTGCTGAGCTCACCAGCTGTGACCCTGGCTTCTGGCTGAGCGGTGCTCCCCCTGTGGGAGTGCACTGGCCCCAAGGGGCAGCTCCTGTGTTGAGCGTCTGCCCCCTAGTGGTCAGTGTGCATCATAGCGACCAGATGTTCTGGTCATTCTGCTGTAATGGCCACTTAGGCTTTCATTATAGATACTTGAGTGTTGTTTGTTTTATTCAATAGAATGCAAGCTGCACGTGGACTGGGACTTTGCCTCACTTACTGTTTTAATCACCAGATCCAGGAGCAGGGCCTGGCTGATAGTTGGTGCTCAGTGTGTGTTTGTTGGATGAATGAAGGTGAGGACCAGCGGGCCTCTATATTCATTGACGCAGATGAGCACTGAAAATATAGCACATGAAGGAGAAAAAAATTACTGCCCGGGGTGAGGTCTGCCCAACATATAGAATGAGAAGTAGCCTGGCTGGCATGGCTCAGTGGTTGAACCAGGAGGTCACAGGTCAATTCCTGGTCAGGGCACATGCCCGAGTTGCAGGCTCAATCCCCAGTAGAGGGCTTGCAGGAGACAGCTGATCAATGATTCTCTCTCATCATTGATGTGTCTATCTCTCTTTCCCTCTTCCTTCCTCTCTGAGATCAATAACAATATATTTTAAAAAATAAGAAAGAGAAGCAGTGGGACTCAACTGTCTGGAGCAGCACTGTGCTCTAGAACTTTCTGGGATGATAGAGATGACTAGCCACTGTAGACTGAGCACTTGCAATGTAGCCAGTGAAACTCAGGAACTGAATTTTAAATGTTATTTGATTATAGTAAATTTCACTTCAATTGATTTATATGATTAATGTAATTAACTTCAAATAGCCACATGTGGCTAATGGTTACCACATTGATCACCATAGGTCTAGAGACCCAGAATCTAGGGGCCAGATGCCAGAGATAAAACCAAAACCAAGTGCTTCTGATTGTAGAAAGAAAAAAAAAATCCTGTGAAAGCTTTACAGATAGTGCCAGGGTGTAAAAGGAGGCAGGTTTTTCATGATGCCTTTAGAACCTCCAAAATCAGGAAGGATCTCAAGGTATCATGATATTTAGCAGCGATTTTTTTTTAAGGTTAGCCAGCTTAAAAATAGATAGCTTAGACACACACACACACACACACACACACACACACCATATAAGATTAGAACCAAAGGGCAGGTGACTGACACCAATTAGAAGCTGCTGCCCAAGGATGAGATAGTTGTAATAAATACAAAGTTCTATACTCAGACAGGGATGCAGACAGCCAAGATCCAAATGAGAATAAGACTCGCTAACTACACAGCCGTTGGGTCTGAAAAACAACTCAAGTGAACAGCTAATGACCAACTACATAGGGGTTTGCATGGCGACACTGGCTCCATTTTCAAATGAAGGGTCTATGGCAAGGAGGTCAAGGTGGGGAATTACATTGGTCTGCCTCATCTGAAAAGATTCTAAATACATCTGGAAAGTTAGCTGTGGTTCACATCCCCATAGTTTAAGAAGGAAATAAATGTAGAGGAAATAAAAGAAAGGCCACAAAAATGATACGAATGTTGGGAGAGCAAACTTGAGTGGTCTGACTGAAGAAGTAATTTATGTGCTCCCAAAAGAGAGACTTCCGTGAGGGAAGTGAGCAGTCTATAAATACCTCAAGGTAACCATATAAATGAGACCAAGGGATTAGTCACCATCTTCTCCAATGGCAGCTCCAGGAGCCATGGCCTAAATCTGAGAAAGAAAAGGTATTATAGTCATTGGTAAAAAAAAAAAGTTATTTTAGGCCATAGGGCTGGACAGTGGGCAAAGCTCTCAGGGGAAAGAAACCAAGTCCTGTCACTACACTCAGAAGCTGATCGAATGAGATAGTAATGGAAATAAAAGGAATATCAGACTAGGGACTTATGATGTCCTGTGAAGTAATTGGTCTGAAAGGTCCGGAAATCTGCCTTTGGCTGTGGCCCATGCATGAGGCCTCAGAGAAAGGTAAAGGCTCCGCACAATATTTCTCCAGACATGCTGGAGCAAGGCAAATGAGGAAAATTCCCTCCTGACGACTGCTTTAAATAGGCCCTGAATTTGGAATTTTGTGCAGTGCGACCTCATTTGCCCACACGCTGCTCGTCTGGATTCTTGGTTTGTCTGATCAGCTATCTGTGGGAGCTGGGGTAGGGGGACATGATGCCAGCTGTTAGGGCACTGTCCTCAGGGTCCCTTACTTAGGGGGAGGATCCTGCAGCACCATCTGTAACCTCCCAGGATAAATCCTGGCCCTGCCTGATCCATGCAGGGCTTTGACTACATTAGTCAGGATCATCAAAATGCATGAATTTGCTCCTCACCTTTCTTCTGAGGACTTTATGAATTGATCCTCTCTTCAGTCTTATCACCCCAATCTCTTAGCATCCTAAACGTTTGAGTTCCAATGAGCTTTAGAGATCTCATCTTCTTATATTTTACATAATGAGAAAAATGAAACATCAGAAATATCAAGTGGCATGCTCTAGGTCATACAGCTAGTTAGGGTCTGAACCAGACTCCTGATTCCACCGTCCTCTGTCCTCTACATTACAGTGTCCTGCGGTGCAAGGGGAGAAAATGATGCATGCATCCATCTAATAGCCAATTATTGTCCCTTGAGGTAATATACTAGTATATGGCACTGTGTTAGAGTCAGGAGCTATGTTGGGGAGAGGAGTTAAAATATGGATCATGTATAGATTCTAGCTTTAAGGATGATCATCTCCAAAGTAAAATGTGCCCACCTGAGGCACTCAATGTAGTCTACTGAGAGTGTCAGAAGGATATTGTAGGGCTTCTATTTACATTTATTTTATCTCATCCTTGAAAAATGTCTACTATTTTGTGTTCTATTATGTAAATAATATTGGTACATTAGCTTATATGTGTGTATAGATATAATTTATAAATGAAATACACACACATCTAGTAGGAATGAACAAGCTAACATTTTATAAACTCATTTAGAATGAGAGCAGCAAGATATACTCATGTAATTATCACAGGTAGAATAGTGATACTGCTGGATAACAGGGGATCTAGAGGAAGGGTGTTGTGGAATTAAGTAGAGCATCGAGGAGGTGGTGATGTTAGAACTGTACTTTGTAGAATGGTTAGCATTTGGTAAGATAGAAAAGCAGAGAAGGTGGAGAATTTCCAGTGTAGGGAGAAGAATCTTCATAGCATGGAGATGGGAATTCTCAAGGGATTACACAGGAAACACAAACTAATGACCATTGGCTAGACCTTCAGGATAAGGAAATGAAATAGTAAATATGATTGGAAAGGTAGAGCTGTGCTGGACTGTGGCCAGCCAAAAAAGTTAAGGTGTAATTGACACCTGATAGCATTTAAAATATATATTTTTATTAATTTCAGAGAGGAAGGGAGAGGGAGAGAGAGATAGAAACATCAATGATGAGAGAGAATAATTGATTGGTTGCTTCCATGTCCCACACTGGGGATCAAACCCGCAACTTGGGCATGTGCCCCGACCAGGAATTGAACCATGACTTCCTGGTTTATAGGTTGAAGCTCAATCATTGAGCCATGCCAGCTGGGGTAGACTCAAATATCTTGCCAAGAATCATGCAGCTGGTAAGTTAGAGGGCTGAGTTTCAAACTTTCCTCTTATGAAATTAACTATAATGGTTTCCAGAACAACTTACCACATTCCTCCATGGTCTTTAAGGATGTGAGCAAGATGTATGTAGAGTAACTCTCTATTTGTTAATGCAGCCAGAAAATTTCTGTAATTCTGACTATGAGCTATGTTCCTGGTAAGGAATTTTCCTCAAATTTATGACACCTGAATACCAGGCTTCTTCATGTCAGAGGAATTGCTGGTTCTGATTGTTGGAGATTCAGATATTCACCAAATATTTGTTAATGTCTTTTGGTTTTTCTAAAGCAATTTTGATTTTTCTGATTCTGGCTTTGTGATGCTGCTGAATATCGACTTAGCTTTTGTCTGTATGTATGTTTGTGTATGTGTTTGTAATATATACCTGTCAATTCATTTAGCTAGTTTTTCTTCACCTGTTTGATTAGTTCAAGTGGATTAATTATCTAAATTAGTTGGTTGCAATTTTCATCAGTTGTTGCTGTGGGCATTCTTGTATTGAACAAACTTGATCTTTACTAAACTTTGAGGCTTTCTTGTTCTTTTGGCTTTCTCTGGGAGATTTATGTCACCACCCTATTCATTTTTTTCATGGATATGCTGTGGGAATAATTTTGGTCCCATTATTCTCATTGTTGCTGCCACTGTATTATGATGTATCTGCTGTATATAGTATACTGAGGTTTCCTCTAGCTATCAAGGCTCTGTTATTTAGGTAACTTGCCTTTTCAGAGCCATGTATCTTTGGGAAGTTAAGTTCTTATACAAGGTCAATGTAGCTAAATGCCATCATTGCTGAAATCAGATGACTTTGCAGCACATGAAGCATTTGCAAATCCTCCCAGTGCCTATTCACAGACATTGCTGGCTCTCCCTTTGTCCAGGGTCTTTCATCTTTCCACGGCCTATCTCCTCCTTCTGATTAATCATTAGAAGGGGGCTCTTCATTTGTTATTGGTTATGCCTTGATTCTCAGGCATCCTTATCTTTGATGGCTTCCATTTCAGCAAGAGTCTCTTCAGCAAGGCCCCATTCCATTTTGTGCCATTTTGTCCTTTTACCCAGTTTTTGTCAATGTAGGATTTGGGCTGATCAATAGCCTGTGCATAAACCATGTGCTCTTATCTCCTTTTCCAATTGGTTTGGTTCCAGATAGTAGTGTTGTATTCTTGTTAATTTTGACTGTTCATTTCAATATCTTAGTTATTTTTCATAGCTCTTATGTTTGAGAATGACTTTGTTATCTCAGTGTTTTGTTGGATACTGATTTATCAGTTCATTAATACATAATTGTTGATAATTTTATAGAGGTGTTGCATTATTTTTCTATGGCTGCTCTAGCAAATTACCACAAACATAGTGGCTTAACGCAACACAAATGTATTACTTTATAGTTCTGGAGATCAGGAATCAAAGCTGGGTTTCACCTGGCTAACATCATTCCTTCGTGGAAACTCTAGAGGGGAATTAATTTTCTTGTTTTTTTTCAGTTTGTGGAGTCTCTATTCCTTCACTTATGGTCCCCTTCCATCTTCAAACCGGCACTGTCTGGTGGAGTCTTCCTCACATTACATCACTCTGACACTCATTCTTCAGCATCCCTCTTCCACTTTTAAGGACCTTTGTGATTACATTGGGTCCAGTCCAATAATCCAGAATAATATCTCTTATCAAAAGATCATCTGATTAGCCATCTTATTTCCTTCTATAATCTTAATTCTCCTTTGTTAGGAAGCATATCAAAATTCACAGTTTCTGGGGACATAATCCTGGGAACCATTACTCTGCCTATCACAGGTGGTAATAAATCATAACATCTAAGTACATCATTCTCATGAAACTATTTTTTTTTATTCATACATATAAGCCATCTTTTGCCTTTGGAGCTGTAACTATGTGTTGGAGATATTTCTGTTGACTACTGGAGCCAAATAAACGGGTCAAGAAGGAGTGATTCAGAGGGATAGGGGTTATAGGGCAGTAACCTTGGTGTTCTTCCATGTCTTCAACCCCGGGTATATTTGTAGGATAACTGATTTATTCATATATCAGAAAATCTCCAGCAAAAAATGTTTGTCCTTTTAAGTATATTTTAGTTTCAGAAGCAGTTTCAGTGGTTGAAAAGGTAGAAATTTCTATTTCACGTTTTAAGCCACTTTTTATCTGTAATAGGTTTTTGGATTATCACTGATTTTCTGTCTTTATGGAAAAGCAAATAGCTGCCTGATCTGGAATTCCCAAGTATAAATATAGATGCTGATGCCCATTAAAATTTGAATAAGAATGGTAGCATGGTGCTATTAATTCTGTGAGCACTTGATGAATTTGTGTAATGTACTGTACATTACAGACTAACATAACACTATTATGAAATGTTATTATGACATTTTCCAGGTTATATTTTCAATCAATCTAAAAGCGCTCATTAGGGCCCAAGTGACTTGGCAGTTTGCAAGGTGGCTTACAGATTTACTGAAATCCTGATGCCGTTTCTGATCTAAGGCAAAGGGGCACAGCATGGGACAGTTAAAAACTCTGCTAGTGGTCCTGATGCTGTTTGAACCAGCTGTGTAACTGAAAAGTTTCTTGATATCTGTGGGCCTCAGATGCCTCATCTACCAAGTGTCAAAGTTAGCTAAGAATCTCATCCAGGTTCAGGGCCAGGGTTGTCCAAATTTAGGAAAAAAAAAATACAGGGTGACCATTTTAACTTGAATTTCAGATAAGCAATGAATACGTTTTTAGAATATGATCCAAAATATGGCATGGGATATATTTATACTAAAAATTATACATTGGTTGTCTGAAGTTCAATTTTAGCTAGGTAGCCTGTATTTGTATTAAGATAAAGTAGCTCAGCTGAGTATGTATGTTGTCACTCTCCCTTTCATCAGCTGTTAGAAACATGTTTCCTACTGAGTAGGGGTCCAGCTTTTGATTTTTCTCAACATGATGCTCTAGGTAGCTACTGCCAATCACTTAGAATTGGCATGGATGATAAAATCCAAGCTCAGTACAAATTTGTGGAATGGAAGAGTTGCTTTCATCCCTAATTTAATGTTATCTTCATTCTATCTCTAAAATTGGATGATTCTATAACATTTCCATAGTGTAGGTAGGAATAAAAACAAATAACAGGTGTGTATTAATGTCGATAAACACAAGGTTATATGCAAACCGTAGAGAGATTGGTTTGAATGTGGATCTCAGGAAGGATTAAGGTGACACTTAATATCTCTCTTTTCCTATTGAAAGCTTGCAGTGGAAGGTAGGATTTCACATACTGCTTGATTTGAAGGGTCTTTATACACTGAAGAACCATCATAGGGTTTGGCTCAGTACATTTATGAAATGTTCAGTTGGATGTTTTTCATTTGTCCTTTCATACCTGCTCCCTTCCCTTCCTCCATGTGTTTTGTAGAGGCCAACCAGCATGGACCATGTCAATGGGATCCCTTGTTTTCCAGTTTCCAATTGTATTTTGCAATTCCAAATCAAGATATTAGAGAGTGAGAGGAGAGTGAGATGGGTATTTATTTCACAGAAAGTAGCCAAGTTTTGGCTGCTTCCCTTTTACTAAAGACCTCAGGCCCATTCTGGCAAGTTCCTCCTACAGCTTGTCTTCCCAGGTGATAGGAGTACTTCCTCTCTGTGCCCTTTGATCTAGGAATAGCCATAACTCACTGTTGCTGCTAGTTCTAAGGTGTTGTGCTCTTCACTGTTTCCCTAACCCTGCTCTCACCTTTATAGTTGGCCTCATTATTAAACTCATCTCAATTATTCATTTTGAGTATGCCATCTGCTTCCTGCCAGGGCTCTGACTGGTACATGTGGGTAATATTATTAGCTGATTATTGTGAGAGCGTGGGGTTCACAGAGGTTAAGTCAAGATCATATAACTCATAAGTTGTAGAACTGGGACTCAGACCCAGTATCTTCAAGTGAATCTGAAACAAATGAGAGAGAAGAGGAATTATGTTGGAATATATGTAATATATTTTTCTTAATTGCTCTGGAAAATATTCTGAAGAAATAAGCCCACATCACCATCTATTATGTCTCTCTTTTTCCATTTTAAGAAAGTCAGAATAAGAATTCTTCTTATGTTCCTCTTCTTTCTTAGTCTTTCAAATATGGAGAATCAAATAAAAAAGTAGGGATAACCCCCAGATTTGATGATTCTCAGCCTGGTGCTCTGTATTAGAGAACATGCTGCATCCAGTACCTTTTGACCATCGTAATCACTGATCTTGAAGTTCAAATAACTTTACCTTTTTAAAAAAAGGTCCTTCTGCCTAGCATGAAGGTACTCTAGTTCTTTACAAGTAGCACACTTAACATCATGTACCTCTTTTGTCCGGAGTAATAATGAATGGGTTAGGAATTAAGTCACTTTCTAGGATCAGGCCATTTCCCATGAGTTTCTTTGATGCCAGTTAACCTGGGAACAGCAAGCGGGCGGGGGGGGGGGGGGGGAACATACATCTTTCTGACCTTTATTCTCTCTGGAGTGATATATGCTTTAGACAGCGTTCCTGTCCATTTTGTTTCTGTTTAGTCTTTTATGTATCCTGAGCGCACTCAAATTTCCCTCTTTTCCTACCAAACACATCTTTCCAAAGCATCAGCTTGCTTCATGGACAGGTTCTTCTTGAATCCTGTCCATTGCTAAGTTCCTGCTTTATTCCCATTGGCACCTGCTGGCTGAGATCCATTGGTGGTCCCATGAAGCATGAGTGATATTGACAAATCAGGTATATGGCACAGATGTCAGGAGGAGGATGTCACCCCTTATTCATGAATGGAGCAGGGTTTGGTGGCACCCACAAGATCCAGTGTGTGCTAATTGCTACAGTAGAGGATATGTAGGCAGCTACCCTGGTTCATTAGCTGAAGAAATTTTAAGTCAGAATACCTCAGAGTAGTGTATAATGAACTAACCGGTTTCTGAGAAGAGGGTTGGGTTTCATTAATGGAGAGAAAGTTGCTGTTGCATGGTTTTATTTTAGCTAATTTTATAAAACTGGATTTTATTCATGCTGTCACTGTAGGGGACTAAAGTGACATTGAAAGTGAGACATTGAGCCTTTTTCCATAAAGAATTTTCTTAGGCAATGCAGGATTTGAGGTGCCTTTTTTCAAAGTCATATGATGCACCTGTGCGAACAAATTCTGCTATAGGGACTAGATAAGTCGGGAGCATTAAATTTTACTAGTCTACCCAATGTTTGGAAACTGAAACCCTACCAAAATGGACTGAGAGTAACCTCAAAGCTTTATCCTAAGCACCATCTATAGGATTCATCCATACCGGCCAACTTTATGTGACCCTCCTGGCCAGAGCCAGAGGTGTGGGTAAGGTGTAGGGGAGACACATGAACCATTCTGAACATTTGTCTTTGTGCAGGAAAACCAGGTACCTTTCATTGGCATTGAACTTCTTTCACAGAGAATTGTACCAGAACTAAACCCATTATTTTTCATGGAACTCAAATTAGACCTATTATTTTCTGATCTGTGTGGACCAAATAATTTGGGCAGTGTTTTCCCAAGTTAGTTTGAACTAGTAACTGGCCTTGAACCAAAAATGAACTGAATTACTCTAGTCACAACTGAAATTAAATGTAACTGACTCAAGTCCTAGGTGTCTTTCCTTAATGTTTGATTTAAAGTCCAAGTTAAGGAGTTTGGCTCACTAGCTATCAACAGGTGATCCTCAGCCTTACCCAATCCCACAACTCTTCATTCTACGCCATGTAAGTCAAATATGTAAATCAGGTAATTTCCTCCATAGGTAGTTACAGCAGTATTTAGAATCAGAATTGCTATATTCTTTACCAATCTTTTATTTCCCCATATATACACATTTCTAAAAACAAACAAACAAAAATAATAAAGAGATTTTAGGAACTCAGTAAAGTGTTTCCCATTCAAATTAGACACCTTTGCAATTGCAGAAGCTGTTCCTACTCTGCCTGGAGATACTCTTTGTCTTTTTAACCCTTCTATAGTGACTTGGGTTGTTTGGAGAATCCAGTAGATAAATTAAAGAATATGGACCAGTTTTTTTTTTTAAGTTTCCCTGTGAGCAGGAGGGAAAGGCTAAGATATAAGGGAAACAAAGATGGCTTTTCTATAACTTTGAGAAGGGATCAAGAGGAGGAAACATCAGGGAAAGGGAAATAGGACAAAATAAAGGGGCTGGGGGTAACATCCTGGAGCAAAATGGGGATTGAAGAAGAGGCTTGGTGCTGGAACAGTGTTTGTGCTTCCTGAAGTTACCTTAAACTGAGGAACACAGAACAGAATACTCACACCAGCTGTCTATAAAATATGTATCAGAACACAAGGTACCAGAGGGCTAAGAGCTGCAGATAGGGATTAATTTGGGGAAAAGCATGGTGATTTAAAGTTCCTGAACTTTGGGACATTCACGTACTGGCGCACTCACGTTAATCCTGCTTTTAGGGGTGTGTGTATGTAGGCTGTCTCCTGTTTACTTGTTAGAAGTTTTCCCAGCTGTTTGGATGCTCCTTTCTTGAATGTTCAATTTGGCCAAGTATCCTACATGGCAGAACTGAACATAGAGATTCTCCTTCTGTCTTATCCTGAGCCAGAGATCATTCCCTTCTGTATGGGCTGTTTTCCTTGGAAGTGTGAAGCATTAGCTTTAATCAGTTTATAGAGCCCCTGACCTAATTTTACATCTGCAATAAGATCACTATGAATTCTCTGCTTCCCTGTGGAGGATAAAGCTCTGCCTTCCCCCTCCCCTTTGCAATCTTTCTTTGTGATGAACGTTAGCCTGGCAGGTTCTTCCACACTGCATTGCTCCAAGAGCAAATTTATTTATATATTAATTTTATATAAAAAGAGATTTCTCCTAGGGAGCCAAAGATTGAATCATAGGCAGAAACCTGATTTGAGGTTGAAGGCAGGATGGCAGCAAGCATTGTCAAAGAGCAAAAGCTTTGGGGTGAGAAGTGATCAGGGATTAAAATTGTGCTTCCAAAGAGCTCTGCACCTCTCTTTGTCCCTTCAGCCACTGGCACATGTTGAGCAATCCCATCGTGTATTAGTTTTCGGTTTCTGTATAACAAATTAGCACAAATGTGATGGCTTAAAATAATATGTTTATTATTGCACAGTTTCTGTAGGTCAGGAGTCTGGGCTTTGCTTAGCTGGGTTCCCTGCTCAGAGTTTCAGAAGACTGCTTTCAAGGTGTTGGCTGGGCTGTGTTCTCATCTGGAGGTTCAACAACGGCCGAATCTGCTTCTAAGGGTACCCCTGGTTGTTTGCATAATTCATTTTCTTGCATCTGTAGAATTCATGGTAGCTTGTTTCTTCAAAGCCAGAAAAGGAAAAAGAGAGAATTTGCTGTAGGTTCTTACCTCTAGATACTGTTTTTAAAGAACTCCTCTGATCAGGTTAGGCCCACTCAGGATAATCTCCCTTTTGATTAACTTAGTCAACTGCTTAGAGATTTTTTAAATAGTTTATTTGTCAATGCCTGTTTTCTATTTTTAAAAAATTATATATATTTATTTCAGAGAGGAAGAGCGAGAGAGAGAGAGAGAGGAGAGAGAGAGAGAAACATCAGTGATGAGAGAAAATCATTGATTGGCTGCCGCCTGCACGCCCGGGGTTAGAGCCCACAATCCGGCATGTGCCCTGATCAGGAATTGAACAGTGATCTCTGGGTTCATAGGTCAATGCTCAACCACCAAGCCATACCCAGCCAGGTGAGATTTTAATTATATCTGCAAAATCTCCTCACCATTGCCATATTATATTAGTAGCAAATAATAGATTCCAGGCCCACTCAAAGAGAGGATATTACATGAAAGTGTGGTTTATCAGATGTCATCAAAGGATAAGCCCTCCATATCTCATATCTCATCAATTGTCCAAGATGCACAGGGTCTCCAAAATCTCATTTTCAACACCACTTTATCTTTTTAAGCAAACATTGTGGTCAAAGGAACAGGAAGATGTGTCTTTCATAAGAGACTGCATTACTTTATTGCTTAGCAAAATCATTTGTGACTTTATTTAAATGGGTTCATGTGGATAATAAGAAATGGGAAGGAATTAATTAGAATATATTTATAATTATACAGCTCGCTCAAGCCTATTAGTTGCACTCCCTATTTTCTAAAATTGCTTTTATTTTATGAATGCCTTAGACTTTTAAAGATTTGATAAGGTTTAATATTAGCCTTCTCTCAAGCCTTTAGCACATGATAAATCAATTTCAAAGAGGGGTAATTTTTTGTGTAATTAAGAAATTATAGTTTAAAACATTGTGCCCTAAACATGAAAGACTTCTAGTTTGTTTTTGTAAAAGTCTCCGTTTTAAAAGACTTCATATATGGGAACTTGAAACTAGGTAAAGAGATTCGGGGGCATTTCTCTTCTAATACATGTGAGAAGAGATAGTTAGGGGAGGGCAGTCCACTTTTCTGTAAAACTGAGACAAACCCAAACATCAACTATGCTCTTGGTAATCAACTTCTCAAGATTATTCTGCACCCAGAAAGTGAACTCTACCTCCTTTTGGTGCTCTTCCTACAGTCACAGAATTCAAAGGGCATAACTTAGAGAATTGGGACGTGGTGCAGAAAAGCATGATATCCTCCATTTAATGGTTTATGAGAGTCAGAGTTCCCATTCCAGAAATAAATCCTGAGGAGAAGGAGTTTGGAAGACTAGAGTAGGTAGAGAGGGCTAGAAGAGGAGTTTAGCTTACCTATGCTAGTTACTATTTATGCCTCTTATTTTTTTTAAATCTATTTTATTTTTCCCCTTCTACTTCACTGAAACTTATCCTACTGCCTTATGAATGGGAACTGTAACTCCTGAAGCCAGGTTTTGGAGACCGCTTTTCTGCCCTTTCTATTGAACAAGAAATTTTAGCTGGGTACATGACTTTTCAGTGTTCATTTCCCAGCTTCCCTTACAGCCAAGCATGACCATGTGACTAAGATCTGGCCAATGAAATGTGAGTAGAAGGGATGTGGGAAAATTTCAGGTGATGTCCTTAAGGGAAAGGCACATACCTCCCTTTTTCTTTTTTTCCTTTTCTACTGGCTGAATGTGAATGTGAAGATGGAAGTGGGATCAGCCATTCTGGGTCATGTGATGAAAACCATGTATTAAGGATGCCTTGGCTTTTATGGGAAGATAAAGAGGGAACTAGTTCTGATTTTCATGGATGAATAAACTAAATTATAGAAAAAGAGGAACTTTTACAGAACTGATGTCCATAACTGGCATTTTTGGTGTGCCTGTTTTCTGGGTATTTCATTGCGGATTTCCAATCCATGGCAGAAGCTTGTCCATAGACATGAGGGGGGAACCCACAGAACTTATGTGAGATGAGAGTTTGAAATAGACATAAATTCTGAACCACTTATTCCTCCCTGTCCTCTGCACAGTGGCATACCAACTTGTCTCCATCACTTTCCCTCCTTCCCTTTCCACCATAGCCTTACCCATCTTTTCTCATTACTGGCTTTCACACCCATCTGCTGCCCCTCACCATTTTAGATTCCCACAGCTCTACTTGGGAAGAGATACTGAAGCATCTGTGTGCCAGCGTTTGTTCCTGCATTTCCTTACCATGACTAATGGGGAGCACCTGTCCTGTGGATTCCCTTTTGCACTCTTATGATTGGATTTATCACTGCAGTAGTTTAACCATAACTAGAAAAATGTAGCTCTCTAAAGTCCCTATAATATGGTGGTTCCTAATGTGGTTTAAGTTATTCCTAGGGTCATAAATAACATAGACGGCACTATTATGGACCAATACCCTGAAAAGAAAAGGCACCAAGATCATAAATAACAGACACAATAGAGGCTTGAGGAGACTCATGGAAATGCTTTGGTTCCTGATGGGGGACAGGGGAGTGGGTGGCTCCTAGGAAGGCTTGGGATTTCAGGGCTCAGTCTTGGAAGAAAATGTCATTGTGTCTATGACAATCTTTCTAATTCAGCTAACCTAATTATGCAGTCGAGGGGTCTTACCTGGCCAGAGGCCAAGGTCTGCATGGTTTCTCTCCCTCAGAAGGAGGGGAAGAGGATCAATCTGTTTGTGCATTTTTCTTGCCCTTATATGCCTTCCCCCTCCCGCCCCTCGCCCCCGGTTATTACCAGGAAAGGAATGCAGGGAGAAGCAAGTTCATGTTGCATGAGTGACCTCAGTACCTGCAAGCACCAAAAGCTGCATTTTGTGATCACATATCTTTCCATCTATTCCATCCTGTGTTAGTCATCCTGTTGTGAGTAGCTGCCATTTTTACTGGATTAGGCCTATCAGATTATGCTCCAAAGATGAAGAAAATGCTACCACTGCAACAAAAAAAACCTGTTTCCACTTTATCTCAAAGGCCTCTCATTCTCTTTGCTTTGAGGAAAAGAGAAAGAGAAAGGGATGCAGTGTATGTGCTGTGCCCTTCATTTGGACTTTCATCTTAACCTGGGAATACCTGGTCTTCTGTTTCTTTCCTTCTCATGTAACTTTTCATTGATTTTCTTTAAATCAAACAAGCCACCATCACAGACTCTTACAAAAGAAAGTCGGCCATGAAGGAGCCCTGGGCTTGGAATAGAAGCCAATCTAATTTTAGTTGCTGGTAAGCCTCTTTAAGCGGCAGTGGTCAGAAGTTCATCTGGGCATGTGCTGTCAGGACCCAGCAGCAGCCCACCACTGTCACAGGACCCCTGGGTGGGGCAGGGGAAAGGGGAATCCTCACTGATGGCAGTTTCTGCCATAATTTCCTGATGAGGAGGCTTGTCTGCTTCAAGTAGGTATTTCATTTTTTGCCTTTTAAAAATTAAAATTGTTTTTGATTTATGAATTAATCTCATGCTGATATCATGGGGGTGGGGGTGCTGTGACTCCTGATAAGTGGTGGGACCCCGAGCTTCTGCTTTTCTTCATATGATGTTTGAATCTTTGCCTTTGGCTGAAGTCAGGGGCTTGGGCCTGCTGTGAGCCATCAGGAGAATTCCCAGGATATATCTGCAGGATCCCCAAACTTCGTAGACCACCCCTTTAAATCTTATTATAAGGATAGTGATTTACTTTTTAAAAAGGCATTGTTTGATTTGTTCATACTAATAAGTTCCAAAGTTCTTGTAGGATTTTTTAAAAAGAAAGAAGCAGTGTGAAAAATTACTCACACATTATGCTCTATCTTGAAAAATAGACCAGGCCCTATCTACTTATTGATATAATTAAAACTGGATTAATAGGATGGATTATAGAGTTACTGAAACCATTAGAGAGTTTGAGCTCAGAATTTTCTTACCCTTTTTTCCTTTCTCTACTCCCTTTTCTCCAGTTCAGATTTATATATGCCATTATATCCAACTGAAACAGGCCAAGGTCTTATACACAGGCAAGACTTTTGTTTGGCAAAAGGGAGAAATCTTAGGAAATAACATCGGAAATTTTAGAAGAAAGAGACCTCAGAGATTAATCAGGCAGAATAGATGAGTGATTGAGTGAGTTAAATGGTCTGGATTCAGACCATGACTTTGGTAGCTGTTTCAATGTGGACGAATTCATCACTTTGCCACACACTGCACCTCTGAAATGCAGCAGCCTCACATGTAACATGGGGATGGTAAATAGTATCTCTTTTGTAAGGGTGTTTTGGAAATTAAACGAAATTGTGTATGTAAAGTGTTCACATAGTAAACACCCAATAAAAGTTATCAATGTCATCATCATCAGTCACCATCGTCATCAAGTCTAAGCTCCTGGAGTTTTTTGGGGAATGTACCAAATTTTCCCAGGAGCTCAGAGCTATAAGCAAAAATGACCCCAAGGGAACCTTTTCTTAAGTAAATGACATCTATTGTATAATTTTTAGAAACTCTCAATAATCTCTTGTCACGTTTTGCTTCCCTATATCAAATTTGCCTGTTCCTTCAATGGAAACAGAATACATGTAGAAAAGCCTACTCCGAAATCAGGTTCACAAAGCCAAAGTTGATCAAAAGTAAAAGTCTTGTGAAAGCACAAAAGTCAGATCAAGGAAACATTTTCTTGTCTAATATAACACTCTGTCTTATTACCAACAAGATTCTGGTGCACAGGGGAATGTGTGGCACCTGGTTTGGCAAGATCTGCCAAAGGATGAGGATAAGACAGAGAGGCAGGTTTATGCTGCAGTTTTCAGGGGTTTCAGAGAGAGAGAGAGAGAGAGATCTATTGAGTAGCAATGGTGTGTGACTGCTGGGACACAAAACGTGCAAACCTCTCTCTACCAAAAGTGAAGAACTTAATTTTAGCACTGAATTCTTTTGCCTCCTTCACTCCCCTTTGCCATTAAAATGAAAAAATGGTTTGGGGTTGGTACCATATTTGATTAAAACTACAATACATCCAGAGGGGAGAGTCTATAAACAATAAGGTAGTGGATTATGCTCTGGAAATTTTTGAATAGAAACAATTGAATGAGTTGAATTGAATTAATGTGGGTCCTGTAACTGATCAATATACCCTATACATCAGTGTTTTGAAGTACCTTCTATGTGCCTTGCTGTATGCAGATCACATGTGATAATGAGTTTTCAAGGAGTTTACAGTGTGTTGAAAAAGACAAAATACATGAAACATTTGGGGGACACACAATTGATTCTTGTTATTTGTGGTACTTATCCTATCTAATAAAAGAGAAACATGGTAATTAGCCATACCTCTGCTACCCTTCCCATTGGCTAATCAGGGCGATATGCAGATTAACTGCCAGCCAAGATGGCAGCCAACAGCCAGGCAGCTCGAGGTGAGCATGAGGCTTGCTTGCTTCAGTGACGGAGGACTCCAACGTTCCCTGCATGCCGCTGCTGGCCTCTGAGCTTGCAGTTTGAAACATTGTTACAAATATAGAAGCTAAACAAAACCCCAGAAACCTGCTTTCAGCCAGCCAGGATCTCAGAGCTGGAGTTGAAACAGTGTTTCGATTATAGAACCCAAACAAACCAGATACCTGCTTCCAGCAGCAGAGGCCTAAGAGCTGGAGCCAAGCCTCAGAGCTAAAGCTGGCCCAGAATAAAAAAAAGAAAAGAAAAAAAGGAGCGGTTGGGAGCTTCAGTCACCCGCCAGCCTGAAAACAGCCCTCAGCCCCTCACCCAGGCTGGCCACGCACCCCAGTGGGGACCTCCACCCTGATCCAGGATACCCTTCAGGGCAAACCAGCCGTCCCCCACCCGTGCACCAGGCCTCTATCCTATATAGTAAAAGGGTAATCAGCAGAGCTGCGAGGCCTCCCAGCACCGGGATCAGCGGAGCTGAGAGGCCTCCCGGCACTGGGATCAGTGTGACAGGTGGCAGTGCCCAAACCCCCTGATCGCCCTGCGGCTCTGTGTGACAGGGGGCAGGGCCACAACCTCCCTATTCGCCCTGCTCTGTTCGTGACAGGGGAAGGCGCCCTAACCCCCCAATCGGCCCTACCCTGAGCGTGACTGAGGGTGGCATCGCAACCTCCCAATCCGCCCTGCTCTGTGCATGACAGGGGGCGACGCCCCAACTCCCCAATCGGCCCTGCTCTGAGCCCGACCAGGGGCTGCACCTAGGGATTGGGCCTGCCCTCTGCCACCCGGGAGCAGTCCTAAGCCAGCAGGTCATTATCTCCCGAGGGGTCCCAGACTGCGAGAGGGCACAGGCCGGGCTGAGGGACCCTCCCCTCCCCCCCGAGTGCACAAATTTTTGTGCACCGGGCCTCTAGTCTATATATATAAAAACCTAATATGCAAATAGACTGAACAGCAGAAAAACCGAAAAACTGAACAACTGGTTGCTATGACGTGCGCTGACCACCAGGGGGCGCGTGAAAAACATGGTGGTCTTCGGCAGCAGGCAGCAGAGCGCGGAACATGGTGGGCATTGTCCTCGGCCAGATGATGGAGCAGGTAAGCGAAAGTGCCAGACCAAGGTGGGATGCCAGTCACTGTCACTGGGGCGAGCCTCTGGTGGTTGCTGAAAATTCTTTGCTTCTGCGTACCGTTGTCCTGCCAGCCCCAATCGCCCCTCATGGCTTTTCCACCTCCCCTTGCTCCTGTGGGGCAATAGGGGCAGCTGCTGCCATTCGCATCTGCTAATGATGCCAACCCCAATCACTCCACGCTGTCAGCAGGTGCGAGTGGGGCCAGTGCCATCAGCACGTGGGAGTGGCAGTGGTGGGAGCGGAGCTGCCAGCAGACGGGGGATGGGAGGGGTGGCGGCAGGAGGGGCCAGGAAGGGGCATGGAGGATGGGCTGAGACCCGCCCCCTGTGCTCACCACAGCCTCATGGCCCACAGTTCCTTTCAAGGTGCACAAATTTGTGCACTGGGCCCCTAGTGTTCTATAAAGTCCCTGAAAACATCGAATTAATGAAAACTGAACTATTACTTCTTGGGAAATACAGATGAGTCAGATAAAAGATTTTCAGAATAGGGGGTCCCAAGAAAATATGTAGAGATTGGGGTGATTTTGTGTCGATGGGGATGTGAGGAGACTGTCCGATGGCTCAAAGGATGTCTGTATCACGGAGTACTGGGAGATGTGCTTGGACTGGAGTTGTGGACACATATTATTTTTGCCCTCCCAGAACCTATTCCCCCTTGTTTTGGCATCACCTCAATCTTCCTTTAGGAAATAGTTCCTCCTACTCAATCTACAGAATTTTCCTGGGGCCAATACTTTCCCCAGCTTCCTGTGGACTGTGACCCAGGCTTGGCCAATCAGGATGTTTTGTTGCTTTGAGCAGTTGTGATTGTAATAAGGAGTTGGCACATGACCCCGAGTTAGCCAACGAGAGTCATCTCTGAAAGTGTTTTCCTGCCAAGATTCATAGTTGCAAAAAGACAAATCTTGGAGCTATTGGGAACCACCATGAAGAGTCATCCTGTCTGAGAATAAAACCAACACATGGTAAAAAGAGGGAGAGAGAGAAAAACAGAAAGAAGATGAAAGTGGATGTCATTTTTTAAAAGAACCTGGATCCACTTATGCCTGAATGAAATTTAGACTTTTGATTGCATGAGCCAATCCATTTTAATGCATTTTTATTTCCTCAGATATTTTGAGTTACAGCCAAAAGACCAGTGTAGTAAATAGGTGTCCAAGTGACGAGGTTTTGAGTGAAGAACAGATATCCTCTAAATGGAGAGTAAATAAATAAGGAAGTGGTTACAAACCACAGAAACTCACATGGAATCCAAGCACAAGAAGCTTAACTGGGCCTCGCGAAAGCTGGACTTGGAAATTGAAAACTCAGGAATTAGGATAATTGTCCTGTGTATCAAGGGCTGCATGGCTTTGCTCATCAGACTTTCTCTATGGATCCTCGCTCCATCCTCCTTTCTCTCTCTCTGCTTACAGATTTTGCTCATAACTGAGCATAGTGACCTTGACTTTTAACATTTTTCCCAGTGTCTTAACCAGCCCAGTTTATCAGAATCCTAGTTTGATTCGAAAACCTTGAGAGAGGAACCTTACTGGCCTGATTCATCTTTTCTTATAAGACCAGCCTCTAGATTCTTTCCTCAGATTAGGACCCTTCTCAGGTGCAAGTACTGTAGAGCATCAGAGGTAATGATTGTGTGGATACAGTAATAGACCTTTCTGATACTCATGAGGCTAGATCTGAAAAAGTTTTCGGAGTCAGATGGGCCATTTAGACTCGAGGTTGTGGCAGTAAGAAGCCAGAGAGCTCAGAAGATAGCTCAATTTTTACCTTTCTCTTAGGACTCCTAACTTCCTATTTTTGAACATGAGACAATGGGGCTACAAAAATATACATGTACATTAAAAATTTATTTTATTTAAAAAACATTTTCAGTATATTTGTACATAGATACTTAAAAATTAAATGTATGCATACATACATATACTTGTCTGTGTATAATATATATGATATGCATTTAATAATTATATATAAACACCCACCTACACTGTGCCTATGTCTTTCCTCATATTTCACTCCCTTTGATTTGTTTGTTTTCCTTTTCTAAATTCCTATTGAGGCATCACATGTATATATACACATTATTTTGCAAGTTCAAGGGCAGATGTTTTGAAAGCTGATACAAAATGTTATCCATTTATTGAGAGTATTTGTGTGTGTTTTTAAAAATCAGAATGGATTTATGATACTTACTTAAAACCCTTCAATGGTTTTCCATTATATATAGGTTGCTTTTTCTATTCATGGCTCTCTAATCTAGTGTATATATTGACATTATTTATTTAAAACATTGTACTCAATGCCAGATACAGTATGGGCATGCAGTACTTGTTCAATAAACATTTGTTGGATGCAAGACTAAGTGCCTTTGTGCCTATGGATTCAAGGACTTCCTTGCAATAGCTCTTGAATTTGTCCCAGAGGTCCTCTGTCCACAAATTTTGGAAAATGGTTTTGAGGTATTCTCAGCTTCTATGAACCCAGGTCTGTTTATTATCCATAACAGAGTCTCTATGCTTCAATTAGATGAATGCAAAACGTTGTCTTTCTATTGAGTTTTCTAACAGATGTGACTATAGATATTTCTCAGAAGAACGCCCCGACCAGTAGACCTCTAGGCCCTATTTTGGATTTTTACACTCTGTAGATGGTTATCATAGGTCCCCTAGGTTGTTATTTAGTCAAATTATGTTCATTTTATCGCCTATGCCTTTCCTCATATTTCACCCCCTTTGATTTGTTTTTCCTTTCTTAACTAAATTCCCATTGAGGCATCACATTACCCCTAATTGCCTGCAGTGTTCCAAGTCTGGGCTCATTGTTGATCACAGACACAGACTCTCAGCTGTGGTTTGGAATCCCCCTATGAGCAGGGCTAAAAATTTTACTAGCTCAGAGAATTGCTGAACTACAGTACTTGCCTAACCTCCTGATAGCTCTTTACCACTAACTCACTATTTTGTTGTTTGCCTATTACTGCCATCCAGGAATCCCCTTAGAATTAAATTCCATCTTTAAGTTTATTCATCCCCAGATAGATCATCTGCATTTTCAACCAGTGCCTCATTGTGTTACTTTTGACATCTATTACTAAGATTCATGTATAGCTTCGTATTGTGTGCCAGTCTTCAACTGCTGTTGGAGACCCCTCCCAATTTAGTGTCATCTGCAAAGGTGATTATCATGATAATAGCAATAAGATCTTTCCCTCTCTTTCTTGATTCTAAATAAAGTTGATAGAGTAAAGCTCTGTATTTTTTGCAGATGGTACACTCCGGACTTCTTTCACAGCTCTGTCAATTTCCACACATTTCTGGGCTTGTTTGGGGGTCTGTTTTTACTTCTTGTGACAATGCTGAAGAATCCACCAGACTTCTCTTTATAAAAGGGATCTTAAAATGCAATCTGCCAGACCTAGGGGAAGCTGATTTCGTTCAGCCTTCGTTTCTTTCTCCCTGTTGGGTCCCTTCTTCTCCAGTTCCATCTCAGAGGTAAGGAACATCCCCTGACTCCCCATACCCCCAAAGAAAATTGTAGATTGCCAATTGAATGGGTGAATGAATTAACAAATGAATAAAGAGTAAATGAATGAGGTTTTCAGGCACTAAGCTGTTCACTGCCCTGAGGTTAGTAGATGTGGCTTGGGAAGCCAAGGAGACTTCCTGTTGGCTTGATGTAAGTTGCAGTGTTCTTTGGTCAATCAAGTTTATTTCTGTGTCAGGCTGCCCTTTAAGTAGGAAGCTTCTGCTGTCTTCAAGACCAAACCTCGCATTTCTGCTTTTAACTCAGCCCTTGCGTTTATCTACTGTGTGAAAAGTCAAACATTACATCATGTAATGCTTTCCAGTGCATGTGGCATTGCTGTCCTGCCTTAGGATCCTTATTTCTTCCCTGGAACCCTCCCACATAGTCACACATAGTGTAACACTAGGAAGGGTTACCACATGCATTTTAACTGTGTTAGTAAGACTTTATTTTTCACTGGTTGGTTGTTGTTATGTTATTCTGTATACTTTTGAGTGTTTTAAATATTTCATAATAACTTACAAAAATAAAAATAAAAGACATGGCCTTTACCTGCACAATAAATAGCTATAACAAATTATGAGAAAGCACTACAGATGAGGTATGTCTGCAATACTGTGGCTCCAGAGATTAGTTGGAGGTAGTGGTAGTATTATCTGAGGTGGTGGGAAGAGAGTGATACACACAGAAAAAGCTCAGAAATTATCCTTAGGATGAGGCTAGAAGGATGAATAGAGTTCACTAGGCAAACAAAGCCATAAGGATATTTTAGGAAAAGGGGATAGACAGGTAAAAACACACAGTGCATCTGGAAAGCAGTAAGTGGTCCAATATGGCCAGAATGAGCGTATTTGGGAGACTGGGAGATTTGAGCTAGCAATTAGTTTGGAAAGGAGGGTTTGGGAGAGTTTATGTTTGCCATTCATGGCAGGCAAAGACATTTGCATTTCATTCTGTAGGCCCCGGGGCTTTAAAACAGGGGAGTGATGGGATTAGATTTGCATGTTAGAAAAACTAGAATGTGGGGTGAGCCTGGAGGCAGGAGTGCCTGGTCTTGAAGGATGTTGGGAAGAACATACTAAGCAGAGGGAACTGCATGTGCATCCAGATAAAGGAGGGGAATAACATGAATTTATATGAAAGTAATATAGTATAAGTATTTTTCATGAAGTTCTTATGCACAATCAAATTTTAAAACTTTCAGCATAGCCTATGAATTCACAGCCACTACAATGAAGCTCGCACATTTTTGTTATACGATACAGTATTTGTGGGACTACTTTGCTTTGTCATACTTGCCCTTGGTTTAAAACCACTGGCTGTTATTACCCATCGTAAAAACACTTCAAATAGGTAACTACAACAGTAATAGCCTAAAATATAAAAAACAAACAAACACACATTTTAAGTGTGACAATGCATCCTTGAGCTTGGAAAGGTATCTTGAAAGCCAGACTAGGAAATCTAAACTTTGTTTATGTGGTTTTGAGAAGCTATTTCAGGTTTTTGAGAAAGGATGCCCTGCATGAACAGTAGCTTAGGAATATTTAAATTTATGGTTGATTGAAGCGATCAGAGAATAGACCCAGAGAGACCTGTTTCGTTATGGTTGGCATGTGGTTAGCTTCTGTATTTTGGATTTTAACTTAGATAACAAAATTGACAATAGTTTCATCTTACAAATGTTATTATTCCTTTGCCCATTGTCACACACATCTATATCTCTTTCTATATAATGGAAAGTGTCTATGAAATTTCCAAATGTTAGGTTTTGAATTTTTCTAAGAAGATTTTAAAAGAATGATTCTAAGTGATTCCTGCAACCCAGTTGGTGGAATATTATACCTATACTAGAGGCCCAGTGCATGAATTTGTGCACTGGTGGCTGACCTGCCCAGTCAGGGCTGATAGGGCTGGGCCGTTTGCGGGGAGGGGCCACTGAGGTTGGCCAGCCAGCCCTGCCCCTGAACAGGGAAAAGGGGACAATTGGGGGTGGGGTTGGCCGGGGGAGGGGCCATGGGTGGTTGACCGGCCGGCCCCACCCCCTGGTCGAGCTCCCTGTTGAACTCCTGGTCTAGAGGACAATTTGCATATTAGCCTTTTATTATATAGGATTTTCCTTCTTACTGCATGTGGTGTTTTTAAGTGCACCTGTGTGGTTGGTGGAAGAGAGTGGATTTTCTTTGGTAATGTTAAATCTAAGATGCCTGTTTACCCTTTAAGTGGAAAAATAAAGTTAGAAATGAGGATATATGTGTGTGTACAGACATCTCTATCTCTCTCTCTATCTCTATCTCTGTCGCTATCTCTACCTGGGGTGGGGGGCAGCTGGCCTGGAGTGGGGGATTGGCTGGTCTGGAATACATATTTGGCAATAATTAATATAGAATTTTTTTTTACTGTTAAATCCATAAAACTGGTAAGATCTAGAGAATTAGGGTATGCTAAGTGCTACTACAGAAACAAACAAATCATGGAAATCTTAGTGGCTCAACATTGTAAGGTTCATATTTCCTTACTCAGAGGCAGATACAGATGTCCTGGGCAGTGGCTCTTCTACAATCAAGGATCTCAGGAATCTGAGTTCCTGCCACTGTAGGATTCTGCCAACAGCAGTGCTGAATCTACCCAGATTTACTCATTTGTTTTCTATTTGTCCTTCAATTTTTGTTGTTGTTGTTTTGTTTTGTTTTAAATATATACATATATATGTATATATATATGTTTATTGATTTTTTTTATTGATTAAGGTATTACATATGTGTCCTTTTCCCTACCTTGTCCCCATATACCCCGCTCATCCCCTCATCCCCCTGGTGTCTGTGTCCACTGGTTATGTTTATATGCATGCATACATGCCTTTGGTTGATCTCTCCCCCTTACCACCACCCATCCTTACCTTCCCTCTGAGGTTTGACAGTCTGATTGATGCTTCTTTGTCTCTGGATCTGTTTTTGTTCATCAGTTTATGTAGTTTATGATATTCCAAAAATGAGTGCGATCATGTAATATTTATCTTTCTCTGACTGACTTAATTTTGCTTAGCATAATGCTCTCCAGGTCCATACATGCTGTTGTAAATGGTAGGAGTTCCTTCCTTTTTACAGCAGCGTAGTATTCCATTGTGTAGATGTACCACAGTTGTCAAATCTACTCATATGCTGATGGGCACTTAGTCTGTTTCCAAATCTTAGCTATGGTGAATTGTGCTGCTATGAACATAGGGGTGCATATATCCTTTCTGATTGGTGTTTTTAGTTTTTTGGGATATATTCCTAGAAGTGGGATTACTGGGTCAAATGGGAGTTCCATTTTTAGTTTTTTGAGGAAACTCCATACTGTTCTCCACAGTGGTTGCACCAGTCTGCATTCCCACCAGCAGTGCACAAGGGTTTCTTTTTCTCCACATCCTCACCAGAACTTGTCATTTGTTGATTTGTTGATGATAGCCATTCTGACAGGTGTGAGATGGTACCTCATTGTCGTTTTGATTTGCATCTATGGGATGATTAGTGACTTTGAGCATGTTTTCATATGTCTCCTGGCCTTCTGTATGTCCTCTTTCAAAAAGTATCTAAGTCCATTGCCCATTTTTTGATTGGGTTGTTTATCTTCCTTTTGTTAAGTTGTATGAGTTCCCTGTAAATGTTGGAGATGAAACCCTTATCAGAGATAACATTGGCAAATATGTTCTCATATTCAGTGGGCATTCTTTTTGCTTTGTTGATGGTTTCTTTTGCTGTGCAGAAGCTTTTTATTTTGATGTAGTTCCATTTGTTTATTTTCTCTTTAGTTTTCATTGCCCTATGAGCTGTGTTGGTGAAGATATTGCTTAGGCATATGTCTGAGATTTTGCTGCCTGTGGATTCCCCTAAGATTTTTATGATTTCCCATCTTATGTTTAAGTCCTTTATCCATTTTGAGTTTATTTTTGTGTATGGTATAAGTTGGTGGTCTAATTTCATTATTTTTGCATGTATCTGTCCAAATTACCCAACACTGTTTATTGAAGAGTCTGTCTTGACTCCATTGCATGCTCTTGCCTCCTTTGTGAAATATTAATTGAGCATAGTTGTTTGGGTCGATTTCTGGGTTCTCTATCCTATTCCATTGGTCTATATGTCTGTTTTTGTGCCAGTATCAGGCAGTTTTGAGAACAGTGGCTTTGTAATACAACTTGATATCTGGTATTGAGATCCCTCCTACTTTATTCTTCTTTCTCAGAATTGCTGCAGCTATTAGGGGTCTTTTTTATTCCAGATGAGTTTTTGGAGAGTTTGTTATGTCTGTGAAATATGCCATTGGTATTTTAATGGGGAGGGCATTGAATCCATAGATTGCTTTGGGTGGCATGAACATTTTAATGATGCTGATTCTACCAATCCGTGAACACGGTATGTTCTTCCATCTGTTTATGTCTTACTCTATCTCTTTTTTCAAGGTCCTGTAGTTTTCCAAGTACAGGTCTTTTACCTCCTTAGTTAAGCTTATTCCTAGGTATCTTAATTTTTTTGGTACAATGGTAAATGGGATTTTTTTTAAAAATCTCTTTTTCTGTAAGTTTGCTATTGGTATATAGAAATGCCATAGAAAGATTGTTAAATTTTTTTAAATTATATTTTAGAATTTATTGAAAGGTAATCTAGAACCAAACCTTTGTTTTAAGAAGTATGTACTTTGGCAATTAAAAGAAAAAGCTTGTTTCTTAATAGTAGATAAGTCTAGAACCTGGTTAATCAGATATATGATGGACTTTGGTCTCTTTTATTTTACAGAAATTATCTTTTTGGGGCATTTGTTATCTTGCCTAGGGAATGATTCATAATTCTGCATAATTTGGTAAATTAACTTTGGTGTTGGGAGCCCAAACAGAATCCTGCCACTATCTAGATAACTGCCCCTCCATTGCCTTTATATTTATAGAAAATTGACACTTAATATAGGAAAAAATCTCTTCAGTGAAACACGGCTCAGCATAAGGACAAACATCTCATGGGATTGGAAATAAGCCATGTGCTCTCTGGAGGAACTTCTCTAATCCATTGGCCCTAAAAGATAGCTGTATTTAGTATTCTGTCAAGAGACTACAAAGATACTGTACTTATATATTATACCTGAGAATGGTTTAAAACTACGTGCTGTCCAGCCTGCTTTTCTTTTGTACATAAGAGATTTATACCAAATATCATAAATTAGAGACAAAGGAACTCTGAAGTTTTTTTTTCTGCCTACCTTTCCCTGTTCAGTACTAGAACAATTTATGAATCTGACAAATCCTCCCCTAGATAATGGTAAGAGTAACATCATGTTCAGCTGAGTTACTCTGGGCCACTAAAGTTTATTAGACTGTGGAGCAACAGCAGCAGGATTGACGCAATAATCAAATGACATGCTTGGTTTGGGCTCTCCCTGTCTCTCTTCCCACCCAAACTGCCATTTCTTCCCTCCCTCCCTTCCTCCTACCTGTACTTAAGGAAAACTAAGTGGAGGGAATTTGAAATGGACAGTTGGCAGGGGTAAAGTCCCAATGTCCACTAGCAGCACTCATTCAGAAAGTATGAGGGGTCTGTGCCAAAAGTTTAAATGAAAACAAGGAACATTGTCATAAACATGTTTCCACTAAATTTTTGGTTTGAATCTGAGTAACTTAAGAGGCAGGAAGAGAGGCCTCTAGGTACTGCCTCATCTTAAGCCAATCATGAATTGTTGGGACACCAGAGACATCGGTAAAGGACATCAATAACTCGAGTTAAACCACCATTGATGGATCAGAGTTGGCAAGAAGACAGAAATGGAGGTACTGGAAACAAACTCTACTGTGCTTTGAAAACTGTGGGCTCCTTGGGGGTGTGTTCATTGTAAAAGCAAAGCTTTTAAGAAGTCCTAATCCAGCGCTTCAAAATGGCAGCCAGAGGGTGAATCTAGCTGTACGTTCCCTTGGTTTGGACCACACCGTTTTATCAAGTTGAATTTTAATGCTTTCAGGGGAGATTTTCATAGTGGAGCCCACCACAGGGCGTCACCTCTTCCTATAACCTTCTACCTCTTTCACACATATGTACCTTAACTCCTAGCCCATGAAGCCCTTTGTGTTTGAACCATAAATCCACCCCCTGCTTATAATAGGACCATGGAGTTACTCCCAATTGAAAAGATTTAAACTAGCCTTCTCATTCTTTGATCATAAGAGGATGAAATTCAGTGAAAATTGGTAAATGTCACCATTGTCCAGAAGACACTGAAGAAATTAACATATTAGAAGAAAACCACCAGGACTGACACCCAGTGCGGAAACCCTCAGCTTTTTCAGGACAGTGAGAGAGAAAGATCTCTTAAATATCAAGAAACATACTTTATACCCAGAGTGGTCTATGATGAATGGGGTAATAATATTCCACCCTGCCTGTAAAGAAAAGTGTTGTGGACATTATTGCTTTTTTTGGACACTGGAGCAACTGTATCACTCATTTCTGAGAGGTTGTCAAAAAAAATTGAATGGTTTAAATATATGACCTTTTACAGGAATTACTTCAACAATAGCTTATATTACACAGTCCACTGAAGTTGCGGTTGCAACCATGAATTTCCTCATATGAAATGCAAATTGTGGGCTAATTGCAAAATTTAATCCAATCTGTTTAAG
The DNA here is from genome assembly GCF_964212035.1 of Myotis nattereri. Taxonomy (NCBI): domain Eukaryota; kingdom Metazoa; phylum Chordata; class Mammalia; order Chiroptera; family Vespertilionidae; genus Myotis; species Myotis nattereri. The sequence goes on from NC_138090.1 coordinate 15,434,895, forward strand.
ACAGTCCTCGAGAAATGGGATTCCTGCAGCACTCTTTTACGGGTCAATGCCAAATATTCTGTCACAAAGAAGAAATAACCGAAGGAAATTGAACAAAAAAAAGAAAAGAAATAGTAACATTTGGAATACAAAAGTTGTCAGAAATATAGGCTGATCTTGAAGCAAATGGGTTTTATGCTGTGAATCAAGGTGGTAATGAGACAAGGGAGCTATCCAGATTGATGCTGTAAAAAACAGGGCAGTATAGATGCCAACCAGATATGCATAATAAAGCAAAGTAAGGAAAATGAATGTACTTTCGTTCTTTGGTTAGTCACTCTCATATGAGACATCAGAGTATTATATCTGTCTAGACCCAGGCACACGATCTAGCCTGAACGAGAGCATTTCAGAAATACCAGGGTGAGATAGCAGAGAATGTTTACTGAAATAGATAATTGAAAGCTCCACTTCCAGCCTGTCAGTTTTGCCAACTGAATAATTGCATCTGAAACCCTGAGTAAACTCCATCTATAGATGAGTTGTTCGAATTAAGTGGTGTCACCTGTAGTCATTGGCAACTCCTGGATCTTCTCTGTCAAGCACCATATGTGCACACCCGAGATGTATCCAAAGGCTATGGGGCAAACATCTTTAGATAATGAGTGCAAATTAATAACTACTTTTGCACGTCACAAGAGATCATGCCATTCTAATGTTATGCCCTTTGGGTGAACAAATAGGACACAAATCTTTGAGATACTAATGAGTAGTGTCTTGCAAGGATTAATTTGCCCAACTTTTGGTTGAATTGACATTGCATGCAACATGGCTTGATTTGTGTGTGTGTGTGTGTGTGTGTGTGTGTGTGTGTGTGTGTGTGTGTTGGCTTATGGAACTAAGAAAAAAATGAGTTCTAACTTTGAGATTTAAGACTAACAGTGATGTCATTCTGGAGTCTCAGTTTCTCACAGGATTACTGTGTGTAGTTGTGCAGGCTGTACCCTCATTCATACACAGTGTAGTCTGTATGAATGGCACCCCCTAGAGTTGTGTGTGTGTGTGTGTGTGCAACAATTGCAACTGTTTGCAGTGGCCCCGATAGCTTTTCATGACTGCCCATCATTTATTTTTGGATAACAGGGTACAATCTAAATGGTGAGCATAATACTTCATTGGAATAACAAGAATGTGGTTATCCACAAGGATTTATAGTCACTCTTATTAGGAATGCAATGGCACTTGTTTTTGTGTTTTGTGAGTTATGTGTGTATGTGTGTGCTTTCTAATAAAAAAATCAGATAAAATGTTTTAGCTATCAGACTTTCATGTATTAAAAGTATAGATAATTGCCAGTATCGGTTAGGGAACAGGGAAATAGGCCTTCTTTTAAATGGTTAATTGGTAGCCTAAATTAATGGAGCCTTTTTATTTTAGGGAAATTGGGAAATGGGTGTTACATAAAAAAATGTGTGTTTCCTTTGACTACTGCATCCCTTTAGGACTCTAATGTAAATGCTTTCTCAAGAGTGCATTATACTTGTAGGTATTATCTATTGTAGTTTGTAACGACAGAGACAGGCATTCCGACAGTTAGACACTCCCAAAGTAAGAGTTTGATTAAATCAGCTGTGGACTGTCTGTCTTTGCAGTGGATTGCTATGAAATGGTCAGAGTGCAGCAGATTGCCTGTACAGTGTATGGCATTTGCAAGCATATAAGAACTGACCTAAAAGAGACCCAAGATATACCATTAAATAGAAAAAGCAAGTTACATAAAAAATTAAGTAAATAAAAATGATCTTCATACATGTATGGAAACAATTCTGTATGAATAGACACTGAATCGTTACCTGTGATTATCTCTGGAGGATGGGATTATAAAGGACCCTCATTTCCTATGACATATATTTCTGAATTAAAAAAAAATAAAAACAATGACGAAAGAGGGGTGGTATTTAAAAATTTTTAATTATGAAAAAAAATCCTGTGACCTTCCTGGATGGGAGTGCATTTAGGGGTTTTATTTATTTAGTCATATTCACCATCAAGAAGTCTCATGATAATGTATATCTCACAGATAGGGAGAGACTGGGTGCTAGACCAGCTCAGACCTAATTCCTGGCTCTGCAGAAAGAAAGGAACCTGACTCTTCCCCAATAATGTGACCATAATAAAAGGCTAATATGCAAATCAACTGAACAGTGGAACAACTGGTCGCTATGATGCACACTGACCACTAGGGGGCAGATGCTCAACGCAGCAGCTGCCCCCTGGTGGTCAGTGTGCTCCCACAGAGGGAGTGCTGCTTAACCAGAAGCCAGGCTCATGGCTGGCGAGCGCTGCAGCAGTGGCAGGAGCCTCTCCTGCCTCTGTGGCAGTCGGACATCCCCTGAGAGCTTCCAGACTGCAAGAGGGCGCAGGCTGGGCTGAGGGACATCCCCTGCTCCCGAGTGCATGAATTTCGTGCACCAGGCCTCTAGTGTGACCTTAATCTCTTACAGCGGCTACTTGCTCTATATGCTTAAACCCAGATTATGATAGGTACTGCTATATAATATATTCCCTAAGACTGACATTTTAAAGAAATAGTCACAAACCTGGTGAACCGCATCCACTCTCACCCTTCCAAGAAACCCTGTAATTTTTGTGTGTCATCATTTCATACATAATTTAGGGGCTATCTTCCTTTGTAGATAGATTCCACTAACCCTATTTTTCTTGCTATTTACTATTGGTGAACTGGAGAAACTATGTTGGCAAGTCTTATACGTTGTGTCCATATGCACATTTAAAAGTGGTTGTAACTTCAGTGAGAATTGATACTTGGAAGGTAGCTTTCTTCTTCAAAAATATGAATAATGAAACATCATTCCAGGCGGATATGTTGAATTTTTAAGTGGTCTATGGATTGATGATCACAATATTGGTGATACGCACCTGCTAAATGGGGACCCACTTAATCTCAGCATCTGGAATTGCTGGGTGTCTCCTGGTTTGTATTCATTTTGGGGCACTGTGCCCCCAAATGAATGAGTCTTCCCCTTTTGGCTTTGTTGCTAGAGAGCCTCAGAACCAAATCAATGGTCCAATTTAGAACAAATACATAAACCTTGGGGCCATTTTGAATTCATCTATTTCTGAGTCCAGTTTATTCCTCTTGAGTTTTTCTTTCTCCCCCTTCCCTCCCAATTTCTCACTTAGGTTGCCTTGCATAATGATGTATCATCGCAAAGCAGTTGTAAGTCTTAAGGACAGGGAAGGATATAAGTAAATATAGAGATAAGGAAATAAGTGCCTGGAAAAGATGGCATTTTGTCTCTCACTTGATGAGATCAGGAATTACGTTTCTCCTGTGTAGCCTGGAGTGTCTAGGGCTATTGTAAGAAACAAGGCTGCCTGCTGCCCAAAGCTGCGTGGTGTTGGCTGTGGTACAGTTGGGAATAACTGGACAGTTTCTTCCACCTCTTCCAGCCACATCATAGATATGCACAGAGCATGAAAGGAGGAAGCTGTGGAGACTCTCTCTACCTATAAGAGAACTGATAGATCTGCTGGGCCATGGAGTTCTCAGGATTCTGAAACTCAAGTCCTCGTGTTTCCTTAAATGCCACTCTGGCAAGAATAACATCCCAGTTGGACTTTAAAGGTGGATATTTTCATGAATTTGGCATTTCTGCCTGTGGTCACTTCTGAAATTACCTGGTGAGAAAATGGCTCCTTTTGCTCCGTCACACCCTACCTACAAGAGAATTTCAGAAACCTGTACAATGGAAACCCTTTATAATTTCTTACTTAAAAAAATTGATTCAAAATTCTAATTATGGTCATCATCTACCATGACCAAGATAAGGCAAACTCAGGCTGTCCTTCCAGGGAAGATGCCTTTCTTCCAGTGATTTGACCTTTCAAACCCCTTGTGTTCCATGATGACAGACGTGGTTGAAGGCAGGGTTGAGTCTCTCAGTCCAGAGAAGACCAACAGAAATATGCTGCTTAATCTCCAAAATAAAGTAACCTTTAAAGTATTTTGCATTTATATTTTGCTTTTTTTGAAGGCATTGAAAGGACAATAAAATGACTACTATATTATTGTGGACAGCATCTTGCTAAATGAAGTAAATGGCATTTTTTTTTTTTTTTTATGATTTGGGAAGTTAAGGCCCAAAGAGAGACATAGTACAATTAGGTAGCAATAAATCTGGGCTAGAATAAAACTCTCCCATCTGCCATTCATAGCTCTGAGCAACAGCCTCCGTTCTCGGAGCAGAAGTCCAGTTTTAGGGACATTCATTTGAATAGAGAAAACACAAGGCTTCCCCAGCTCGCCCGGCTCATGTCCAGTCGCCTCACAGTTTTTGGCGGTAGCTTTGAACACAAAGCAAGCCTGTGCCCAAAGGAAAGTGGAGAGGAATGTTAGTTCTGGGAGCGACCATAACTTGATTTTCTTGATTTCCTTGAGTTTAAAGTGTCAGCCACAACATTACATTACCAAGTTATTTGCATTCAAAATAGAATACCTGGGGGTTGACATTTAATTAAATTACAAGGAACCGGGCTGGCATGCTAAGCTGACAGAGCCGGCAGTACCGCTGTGGCCTCCCTGAAGGCAGGAGCTCCATTGGTCACCAAGCCCACCAAGGCCTAGCGCACACAGGTAGCTGGTTGGCGCTTAAACACGCAGAGTGGGAAGTGGGCGTGTGAGAGCTCAGGGAGCATCGAGAAGAGGCCCGCTTTTCTTCAGACCCGGAGGCTCCAGTCTGGCATTCTCTCCGTGTTCCTTAGGAAGAGAAGTGATGAGTGAGAATCTCTTGGCCTTATTACAGCCACAGTCCAAATGGGGCCAGCAGTGCCTCAGTGAGAAAGGAATCTAGTTCGTAGTCTTCAGAGTCAGTGTGGCTCAGGACAGCTGGGGAACGGTGGTGCTCTTTCTCTCACGCTCTTGAGAAGCCGTTGTCGTCAGTAGAGTGACGAGGACACCAAGGGCCTTGCTGCTCAGAGCTCCTGCCTTTCATGCCCCTATGCCCTTTTTATGAGCAGGTGTGAGGACAGGAGCAGCCAAGGTGTATATCCAGAATTCTAGTCTTGTATTGGCAACAGCATCAGTTCTCAACTGAGGGAGATATTTTTTCCCCATCCCAGAGGAGATTTTACAATGTCTAGGGATATATATATTTTTTTAATTAAGAGTGGGAGCCCAGCCGGTGTGGCTCAGTGGTTGAGTGTTGACCTATGTACCAGGAGGTCATGGTTTGATTCCCGGTTAGGGCACATGCCCGGGTTGCTGGCTCGATCCCCAATGAAGGACGTGTAAGAGGCAGCTGATCAATGATTCCGTCTCATCATTGATGTTTCTATCTCTCTCTCCCTTCTCTGAAATCAATACACATATATTTAAAAGCTTCAGGGATGCTACTCAATAACCTACAATACATAGGACAGCCCCTCACAACAGAGGATTATCAAGCTCAAAGAGTCAACAGTGTTGAAGTTGAGAAACCCTATTTTTACAGATGAAACCACAAAATAGTGGATTCAGCTACTGAGTCAGTTATCAAGATAGAAAATAATTTGTAAAATGCACTGCCCCAGTGTGTCCATCAGGGTTGAACCAGGAAAGTAGAAACCATTTTAGTTTTCAAAAGGGAGAAGATTCAATTCGGAGATTGAGTTTGCAGGCCTTGGAGAGGCTGGGGAGCAGAGAGAAGAGTGAGACAAGATTAGCAACAGCAGGAAGCCACTGCCATTCCTGAGAGGGAGGAGGTGATGTTGCTGTTTAGGGATCATGGTAATTTGAACCACAGGAGGCCTTTTTGGGTAGGAGCTAGAGCTCCAGGCATGAGGAAGCTTCTGGAGCTAGAACCTGAGGGAAAGAGGGAGAAATACTTTGGTTTTCCTTTCCTGCCATCATGGAGTCTCCCATCAGGGCCTCCTAGCAGCTGAGCCTCGGAAGGAAGGCAGCTGACACAGGAACCTGGGAAGCACAGCTGCAGGGAAGAGGGATGAGTAAAATGGCCCAAACTGGCCCACACACCTCCATAATGCACTGGGGACTTTCTGGAACATCAGAGCTGAGGGAACCATGGCTTCCTTCAGCAGCCGTTCCAGGAGCCACGCTTTATACTTGGCACTGTTCCACCCTGGGACATCATCTTACACATGTGAAAACATGCCCGTAGGAAAGAGAGGGCAGACTGATTTTTCTTTTCCTTCAGCATTAGAAGTGGCAAACTTCACGTGTTGAGTGGCCTTAGGACATGGTGGAGAGTTCCCTGTCTGTGCAGACAGCAAGGTTCACTGCAGACCCGTGTCTACATGCAGAGCACAAATTGCTAATTTTACTGTGTCTGTGGCAGACTCAACCCTTCATTGTCAGGCTTTGACTTATTTTGGTGGCAGTGATCTTGCTTCCTGCTTCACTCAGATGTATCCTCTCCACGGGCCCTGCCCCTCTTAGCTGGAGTCTGGCTGACAGGAGAAGGTTGTTGGGGAGCGAGGGAACCTGCTGTAATGGGTTTTATTACTTTCTTTTCTTACAATGACATTTTACGAATCTAGACAAAGTAAATGAAATTAATTTATTTGTTTTCTATTTGAACTGCCCACAGGTCCCCAAACTCACAAGGATAAAAGTGATAGATTTTTAAGTGTCTTTTAAAAAGTTCTACAGATGCTTAATTATTTTCTGCCCCACTTTTGATTATCTGCACTGATGGAGACAGGGAAGGCACAAATCAATAAAATCCCTTGATGAACCAAAAAAAATCCTCCATGTTGCCATTAGTTTTGACCTCCTCCCCCACCAAACCTTTTATCGGAGCTACTAAAAAGTGCCTCTGCACCCCCTGGGCTCTCAATATATTCAACTTGTTGACAGGCTGACTGATAAAATTGTCTGATTTGAGTTTTATCTCTTTTTTCCTTCTCCTGCCCACTCTCTGGGGGAGGTGCTAATGAGCAGCACAAGAACAAAACCACAGGAAAAAGAGACTGCAAAAAAGCCAGGGTAACACACAAATGATTAAATAGCTCCCACATCTCTCAAACTTTACTATATAACGTCAGCTTTGTGGGATTTTTTTTCTTTTTTCCTAAAGTAAATTGAAATAACTCAAATGAGCCAAATATATGGGGCCTTTATAGAACCTTGCGTTGAAGCTTTGAATAATTTTTTTTATGACATTTGTTTTCTGGGGAAAGATTTTTAATTGTTCATCTTTATAAATGTTGTTGATGTTACTCCTCATGCTGGTGAAGTGCCCAGGCATTTTCTTAAAAAACTTCAAGATAACTGAGAATTGGGGTGGTGATGTTTGTCTTAATCCCATTAGGGATGACTGTAAATAAGAAAGAATCTGGGGAAGAGGTTAAATTGGTTTTCTTGTTTTGTTCTGTATTTGCCAACTTGTTTATTCATTATCCAAAACGGAGTCACAGGTACCACAGAGAAAAACTAGAGCATAGCTGGCTGCATACACATCTTGGTGTCCTTGCCACCCTTCCCTGTATCTCCCTAGCTGTATGGATCTGGAAGAACTGGCAATGAATAAAGCATATGTTGATATGAACATGAGATCCCTTAAAAGTCTCATTTAGTATTATTATTTAGGATCTACAGCAGGTCCCCGGTTGGCATTGCTCAATATTTAGAGCATCAGCCTATGAACCAAAGTGTCCCGGGTTCAATTCCAGTCAAGGGCACGTATGTGGGTTGCAGGTTTTCCATCCTGGTTGAGATGCGTGTGGGAGGCAACCAATTGATATGGCTCTCTCACATCAATGTTTCTCTCTTTCTCTCTCTCCCTTCTACTTTCTCTAAAAATCAATGGAAGAAATATCCTCCAGTGAGGATCAACAAAAAAAGAGAAAAAAGAGGAAAAAAATATAAAAAGATCTACAGCACAGGTGGGGAACATCAGCCCCCAGGCCATGTAAGGCCCGCGGAATCATTTGGTTTGACCAAATAGAGCAGGCTAATTTTTAAGTTGATAATTTTGTATGGTCCTCTAATGATGTTATAAATATCCAGGTGGCCCTTGGCAGAGAAAAGATTCCCCACCTTGGTCTGTGGCAGTGGTTCTCAACCTGCTGGCCCTTTAAATACAGTTCCTCATGTTGTGACCCAACCATAACATTATTTTCGTTGCTACTTCACAACTGTGATGTTGCTACTGTTATGAATCATAATGTAAATATCTGATATGCAGGATGGTCTTAGGCGACCCCTGTGAAAGGGTCGTTCGACCACCAAAGGGGTCGCGACCCACAGGTTGAGAACCCCTGGTCTATGGTCATACCCCTGTTTGCACCTATTGCCTGCTAAAGATGACTGTCTTCCCATTGTTCCAGAATGAACCCCTAAATGAGTAGAGTGGCTGGTAAAGTGTGCAAAGGTGAAATGAGGTGAAAGGTACCCATAAAGTGGGAAAGTTGAATTGGCATATGATTTGATCCCTGTGAGGGAGACAGAGACCCCTCCCTTTGGTCTCTACTCTCTATGGAGGAATAGAGTTCCCTCTTTCTGAAAGAGAAAAGCGGTGCATTTTCTGATTTTCCTTTCTTTATTTCCTTCACTCATTTTTATTTCAGTTTGCCAGAAATGATTTGAAGGCAATTTCTTAAACATCAAAGTAGCTATGAAATTCAGTGTTTGTATCTGGCAGGTGGCTTATAAAATCAAACTCAGGAACCACCTGTATTTGAAGAATTAGGATGATGTGCCAAGGTTCAATTTGAGAAGCAGACTCATCATGAGTGATGAGAATAAGGGATTTGTTCTAGAGTTTACCAGCGGTTCTCAATCTGTGGGTCGCGACTCCTTTGGCGGTCGAACGACCCTTTCACAGGGGTCTCCAAAGACCATCCTGCATATCAGATATTTACATTACGATTCATAACAGTAACAACATTACAGTTATGAAGTAGCAACGAAAATAATTTTATGCTTGGGTCACAACCTGAGGAACTGTATTTAAAGGGCCAGAAGGTTGAGAACCACTGGTTTAGACCTTACACAATTGTGGGAGCTGGTAGATTGACCCATGCAGGCTGTAGCTTCTGAATCTAGTGTTGGAACTGAAGGTACCATTGGTCAGACCAGCAGTTAGTAAGGAAAGCTCCAAATGGACCAGATGAACTAGAAACACACAAGAATAACTGAATCCATGAACATAAACTGAATTCCCCACGTGTCTCTGACCATTTCCACTCTCAATACCACTAATGACTGGAAAGAGAAAACGGCACCCTTAACCACGGAGCTGTGTGTGTACCTGGCCACGGGCTGAGAAATTGAAGGGGCATATTCAGCAGGAGCTGGAGGAACTGTGGGTTCAAGTGCTGCTGCACATCATCGGGGTGAGCCAGCAGATCCCCAACAGTGTATATGAGCTGCTGTGATGCCTGGTGCCCAACCAGATACACTGATCTTAAGAGCATTAAAAAAAAAAGAAGGGGGAGTTTGCTACTTCACTTCTGCCTTGAATCTTGCACAAAATGTCACTTGTGGGCAGTGCTAACTCTTAGCCATGCAGGAAAGGAGATGCTGGGAGCAGCCAGACTCTTGCTTAGTTGTTGTTACTGTACAAATCCACATAGTGAGGTGATTCTAAAGAGAGTGTCTCTGGGCACACAGGTGAATAGTAGAGACCTCACACTTTGGAGAAAGACGTCTTTTCAGTTCATCCCAGTAAAAATGTGAGTTTATATAATTTTTAAAGAAGAACTCCATCAAAATATTTTTTTGTACAATTTGAAATATTCTGTGGCGTATTTATAGAATTTAAAAATAAAATGTACATCATTTGAGCTCTCATCATTTAATATGTTTAAATTTCCTTCATGCTTCTTCTAGTATAAATTTTAACGAACTCTTATGTACAAATTTTGTTTCCACTAACTGGCATTCACTGAATTCTTCAGGCTTTAGTTTTTGCACTTGAATACTTGATTAATAGTGTCTAACTGATTTTGCACAAAATGCAACCGAAACTCAAAGGGCTTAATTATTTACTAAGTTAATACTACTGTAGAATCTAGGTTAATTTATAAAGTAGCTCTTCAATGTTTCACATTGAAAACCTAATTGATTTAAAAAATCAATGATGAGCAACAAAGAAAGGAAAACCATATAGTCATGGTAAAAATCTTTTTAAAAGTTATTTTTATATGAGCTTAGTCATAAAATCTTTGCACTTCCTTAATTTAATTTTGAGTATATAAGATGTAAAATGTAACAACTATTTCAACTAAAATCTAAAATGAATGAAATTAAGAAAAAGATTCATTTGATCTAAATGAAAAGTCATGTTTGGTAGAATGATATGCAATTGAATCTCTACAGCTTTGCATATCAAACCATCATTCCTTGGTGTAGTCTTCTTAAAATAACTACTAGCTTTTAAAGTAGAGATGATATTTCTTCAGCAGATCCATGTCTTTTGATCCATGTTCGTCTTTTATAGTCAATGATATCACTAAGATCCTTTCATGGTAAATGTCAATATATGTTTTGTGTAGCTTACAAGCTCTCAACTTTTTAAAGTAGAAATTTACAAATTAAATTTTCTTTAAACATGGGCTTTTGTTTTGTGCTCATCACTGCCTAAAGAGTTTATTGCAAAATTAAAAAGCATTATCAAATATTAAACTAAATAAATAGTTGTAGGTTCTAACCCAGCCGTGGGCAAACTATGGCCCGCGGGCCGAATCGGCCTGTTTGAAATGAATAAAACTAAAAAAAAAAAAGACTGTACCCTTTTATGTAATGATGTTTACTTTGAATTTATATTAGTTCACACAAACACTCCATCCATGCTTTTGTTCTGGCCCTCCGGTCCAGTTTAAGAACCCATTGTGGCCCTCGAGTCAAAAAGTTTGCCCACCCCTGAATCTAACCATACATTAAAGTAGCAAGAGCACAGACCACTCTCTTAGGGTCCATGACAGGACTGCTGTGATTCTCCACAGAAGGTAGCACTCTTTGGAGCATTCTTTTTTCCACAAACAAATGTGGAGATTCTGAGTCAGCCTTCCGTGCCTTTCCAATGAGTTGATCTTATTTAGTTCGATATTATCAAATTGAGATTTTTCTGAATATTTCTTAGTCTAGAAAACTGTATATATTTTTTACATTGACCTAATTGGTAGAGATGGTTGTTAATTAAAATCGTTTTATTCAGAGTTAGAAAACTTCTAAAATTATAGTTTTTGCTGCAACTGAAAACATTATCAACTCTTGAAAACTCTAGGGTTCACATTTTTAGCCAATCAGCAAGCGCTTGAAACAGAAAAATGATTTTATCCTGCTAGTCTATTTTACAAATTGTTATAAACTATTCTCAGTTCTCTCTAGTGCATCATCCCCAAAATGTTGTCTTTACCCTTTTTTTAGTCCTCTTATGAAGAAACGTTCTTCTCTTGAACTTAAGCCTACATGATTCTTGCTTACAAGAAAATGTTTTGGGTTTTAAAAATTTTGTTTGTCTTTATTTTGAACATAATGCCCCATTTGCACTTTCTTATTGTAGCCTGTCACTCGCTATTTCAGAAACTTTCCTTGAGGAGTTTGGAGTAGTTTTTCCCCACTCGGAACATCATTGATTTATGTGTCTGAGCTGCTGTAAAGTACAGTGATTGCTTAAAAACACTGTAGTTACTTAAAAAAAGAGATGACTTTGATTGTGTGTTTTTTGTTCCCATCACAATACCACTTTGCAGGTGATTATTAAATTAGAGATTTTCTTTGTTTTTCTAACAAAAAAGCCCCTTTTATGTCAGCACCAATTATGAGTGGTAATTTTTCACATTTTACAAAAGATTTTTCTGTCCTACCTCCACACCCCACCCCCAGATAAAGAAGGGCTTTGACATTCTATGACAGGAAGGATTTTTTTGCATACACAGTGCTTTTGACTTTTCTTTTAAAAAAATCTGTTGACTCTATTGAAATGTGACAGGACAATATTTAACCTGAATAGAGGCATGTTGACTCCTCTTATTAAAAGTGACAGTTAAGGACGTTTCTCTCTTTATTCTTCCTGATACACGCAGACAAGTCTTCACTGCTAACTAGTATACAAAATCAAAAACAAAAAAATAAGCCGCAAAGAGATGACTACCTTATAAACAATATATGAATGACAATCGCAAGTTAAATCTAGCAAAGAAACCTTTTTTTATCCTTTAGGAAAATTAAAGCCCTTTCAAATTAGCTTGATATATGAAGACAGACTGACATCATCAATTTTCAAGTATTCACTCATCTCCCCTAGCTGCATTTCCTCTCAGAGATATGGAATGTTCCGCCAAGCCCTGGACAGGATCACAGCGACGCCTATGGAGAGAGTCCAGGCCTCATTTGAGTCTCGTATAGAAGCTCTGTGCCATGTTTTTTGAAATTTCTTTGCCTATTTTTCTCAGATGGGACAAAAATGGTGGCTATGGATGTTGTCTCTGAGTTCCCTACTAATTGGCGCTTGGTCTCTGTCTAAAAAGAAAAAAAATTGGCTGGAAATATCAAGCTTTCACGGTTTTTCTGTCTTGGACTAATAAAGAGCCTCATTAGCATGAATGAGGCTTAAGTTCCTTTGAGTTGTGCATGGAGTGGGCCTCTTGGGAAGAGTACAATTGGGGACTTGTTGCCAACTTTCAAGATAGGCAGAAATCCTATGGAATTTAGGGGTCTTTGAGTACTTGCCCACTCTTCTCAACTTCCAGGAGTCAAATCTCTTAAAAGGAAGTGTTGACTTCTTTATGTATAATGTACTAGATATTATGTGACATAAGTAAGTTACCCACTGATTTTATATATATATATATATATATATATATATATATATATATATATATATAATTTTTTTTTTGGTAAGAGGGGTTGCTATTATATAAGGACTAGAGGCCTGGTGCATGACATTCATGCACTCAGGGGGTTGGGGAGCTCCCTCAGCCCAGCCTCCTCACAGTCTGGGAGCCCTCGGGGGATGTCTGACTGATGGCTTAGGCCCGCTCCCCATGGAGAGCGGGCCTAAGCCTGCAGTCGGACATCCTTAGCACTGCTGTGGAGGCGGGAGTGCACCGACCACCAGGGGGTAGCTTCTGCATTGAGCATCTGCCCCCTGGTGATCAGTGTGCATCATAGTGACCAGTCATTCCACTGTTCGGTCATCTGCATGTTAGCCTCTTATTATATAGGATTAATGGTGGATTAATTTTTGTTGTACTTCAATTTGAACTCTAGCAGAATCATGAATAGAACCATTTGCTATGATGCAGGCAGTCACCTCTTCTTCCCATTTCCCTACTGAGCATTCTCTTCTCTGCATATCACCAAATAAGGGTCCTTTAAATGGCCATCAAGTTTTTGTTTTTTTTAAATTTTTGTTGTGGAGAGTCAGAAAATAGTTTGTTTCACGGAAGCCTTCTATATTAACCATGCAGAAGAGTTAGTCTTCTAGGTGTTGATACCGATCTGTCTAGTTTGTCTCTCGAAATTACCCTGTTTTTCTTTCCTAAAAGGAGCCAGATGAGACACCTTGCCAAGGAAGCCTGTAGATTATGCGATGGAAGTAATTCTAGCTTTCTTCTCTCTTGAGAAAAAGGACCCAACAGTGTCTGTCTCTGTGGGATGCAATGGTTCCTAGGGTAAAGGAGACTGCCCTAAGGTTTTCAGGTATAAAGATGTCAGAAAACATTAAACATTGGTGTGTAAAATTCAGTTCCTATCCTTTGGTGGGTCTAGACTGTGGAAGAGACTGTCAAGTCTGTTATGTGTTTTAGTTTGGTTTCCCTCCAAAACAGACTTCAGAACAAGGATGGTTCAGTTGGAATACGAGCCAATGAGTTGTGTCCTGGGGATTTCCCATATCAGAAAGAGCCATGACTCTTATAAGGCTGAAAGACACAGAAAAGCAGATCTCAAGGTTGAAGATCAAGAGTAGAACCACTAGCTGGAGTCAGGGGCTGAATCCTAAAAGCTGAATGGGAACGGAAGAAAATCTAAAGTGCAAAAAGTCCTGGATACTTGTTATAAACTCTGATTATAAACAGTCTTATCTTATCTTATTCTTGAGCTGCCACAACCTTTGGTTAGATTAATTCTGTTTAGGGTAAATATTGGGTTAATGTATGAGTCGACCATCCTTTCAGGGAGGATTTTTCCTCCCCTTTTAGACTGTCTAATCCTACCACACCTATTTGATCCCAGTAGCCTCTGGGTACAGGGGAATTATATATCTTCTCAAAGGAGCCAACCAGAGAGGTTCCTCGGTATGTGGGCTATTCTTGGCTCTCCCCTATGACATGGATGGCTTGAGTAGGCCCTGATATTTGGTGTAGATGCCCATTGAGGTTCAATTCGATATAGCTGGTTTTTCCAGGGGTTGTGTTGGTCTGGTCCTTGCCTTTGGTTCCCTCCATGTGTGGTGTTTTCTGGACTACTGCTTTTCTTACTAATGCTACATCTACCCCTTGGAGGCATCTATTCCTCCTTGGTTGCTTATATTCTGGCACAGGCTCTGAGAACTAGGGTGCTACCTTTACTCGCATGGTCCTCAACAGGGAGTGATTTTGCCCCCTCCCTAGGGGACATTGGCAAAATCTGTAGACATTTTTTATTGCCCCAACTTGTAGAACAGGATTCTATACTAGCATCTGGTGGGCAAAGGCCAAGGATGCTTTTTTAAACATTCTATAATGCGTAGGATAACCCCACAACAAAGAAGCGTCTAAACTAGCGGTTCTCAACCCGTGGGTCGCGACCCCTTGGGGGTTCGAATGACCCTTTCACAGTGGTCACCTAAGACCATCGGAAAACATATATAATTACGTACTGTTTTTGTGATTAATCACTATGCTTTAATTATGTTCAATTTGTAACAATGAAAATACATCCTGCATATACAGATATTTACATTACGATTCCTAACAGGATCACAATTTGCAGGTAATTGTCAGCAAAATTACAGTTATGAAGTAGCAACGAAAATAATTTTATGGATGGGGGGGTCACCACAACATGAAGAACTGTATTAAAGGGTCGCGGCATTAGGAAGGTTGAGAACCACTGGTCTAGACCAAAATGTCATATTGCGGAGGTTGAAAATCTCCTTCTAGTCCAGTGATGGCGAACCTATGACATGCGTGTCAGAGGTGACACACGAACTCATTTTTTTGGTTGATTTTTCTTTGTTAAATGGCATTTAAATATATAAAATCAATATCAAAAATATAAATCTTTGTTTTACTATGGTTGCAAATATCAAAAAATTTCTATGTGACACGGCACCAGAGTTAAGTTAGGGTTTTTCAAAATGCTGACACGCCGAGCTCAAAAGGTTCGCCATCACTGTTCTAGTCCATCCTTTTAAACACCTTTTTCCACCATTTCCAACCAGTGTTTTCCAGTAGCATGTTCTCTTGGCACCATGCTTACAGAAGGTACTATCCAGAGGACTTGCAGTTTGTCTGACCTTTACCCTGAGAGTTAAAAAGCAAGCCCCATCATATTGGAAGGACCACCACCCTAAGTGAGGGTTTCTATCATCCCTTAGCCCCAGTCTTTCTCTGGAATATTGACTCCAAAGAGGAATTGAAGGTACTTGTATCTGATTTGTTATTTGCTTCCTCTTTATCATATCCTACATTTACTCTGCTCCAAGCCTACTGGATTTGGGTGCCCTAGGCTTAGCTTGGTCAAGAGAAGCTTTTACCTATCCAGCCTTCCCTTGAAACAATGAAACCCATTCATTTAATGGATGGTGAGAGGAATCCACTTAAAGGAAAAATTAAATGGTTTAATATTTTCAAAATATCACCCCCATTATGCTATGGCTAATAGGGTTACTACAGAGTTACCAGCAAGCATATGGTGCAAGGTTGTGTCAGGCACGGAAAGGTATGGTGTTTGACTGTCTGTCCTATTCTGTAATGAGAACCACTCGTTCTCAGTGCCACTGCCCATCCCTACTTTCAACTAGCTTAAAACATGTTCTTAATCTTGTGCCTAATAGCTACTTATTTTGAGAGAATTAGAGTAGGGCGAAAAGGGAGAGACTTAAGTAGCTCCCCAGTGCTTCACTATTCCCTTCTCTTACCTCTGACCCCAAGTCTATATTCCACCCCATTCTCTGATACCACCAAGACACACACACACACACACACACTCACACACACACACACTCACACACACACACACACACACACGTGCGCGCAAGCGCAGGAGCAGGAATGAGAAACTGTGCTGATAGGAGGAAGATGTCTGCCTCATGGGGGTTCTATTGCCACATTGATGAAGAGGAGCACAGTCAGCTCCAAAGCTCAGCACTTGCTGGGCCATCCTAGGTGCTTCGCCATCGGCAGTGTGGGCAGCGTGATTGATCCAGGAGAGCTGCTGGCCTGCAGGCCTGAGCACACACCTCCTTCACTGCCTGAGGAAACAGAACCCTGTGGCTGGGGCCTGGAAAAGCATGGAGCATTAGAAATCAGGCTGGGCAAAAAAAAAAAAAAAGCAGGTCTAGTTATATATATATATGCTTTTTAAAAATCTTTAAATTTGTTCTTCAAGAAGAAGTAAACCTTTATTGGACCCTATGTATCGCTGTAAATTTGATTGACCAGATGTTTGTCAGATTTAATATACGCTGTTTAAAAAGTTGCTTTCTACATCTTGACTGGGTCCCTTTCTGGTGAGAATGGAGCCAGTTTATAGGAAACAATGAAATCATTTTTTACACCTTACAGATGCTCTAATCCCATTACAGACTGAGGTGTTTAAAATTCTTGGTGTTTTCTTGCTCTGTTTTTATGGTGTGAGTGATTCCAACGAGAAAGCCAAGGCAAGAAAATATTTAAATGAGTCATCCCCAAGGGGGTAGTGTGGGTTGGAGGTGGAGGGAGGGATACAAGGAACAGTTGAGGTTTGTTTTTTTTGTATTTGGTTTGCTTTCCAGTCCTGGCTACTGGTTACAGCTGAAAGGCCACTGCTAGAACTTTGATGATTGATGCCAAGCTCTTGGACCATAATCCAAGAAGTTGCTGTATAAAGGAATTAGGGCTGATTTCTCAACAGTCCTACCAAACAGAACATGACTTCTGTAATCCCCTAAAGTTCTCTCCAGAAAACAAGTCATTAATGTGTGTTTCCTGAAAGGATGGAAGACTCAAATGTCTACAAGGACCAGGCAGATAGCAAAACTGTCTACTGTGGCAAATGGGAGACCCCAGGTCCCATCAGAGAAACAGTGCGGGTCCTCAACTATAGCACCTCTTTGTCCCAGGGGGATGTGAGTCCAATAAAAGGGTGTTCATGAGAATTTTCCCAATTGTTAACAAACAGAATTCATCAATAGGGTGATTTGCAGGTAGTTGTCAGCAACACAGCAGTAAATATCAACTGCTATTTGGTCAGTGGTTCGCAGATTTACAATTTTTTGTTGTAGCAAAATGTGTGTAAGTAGGAATGTACTATCCTATCTAATAAAAGAGAAACATGGTAATTGGCATACGACCGCTACCCTTCCCATTGGCTAATCAGCGAGATATGCAAATTAGCTGCCAGCCAAGATGGCGGCCAGCAGCCAGGCAGCTTGAAACTAACATGAGGCTTGCTTGCTTCAGTGACGCAGGACTCCAGCATTCCCCGCCTGCCTTGCCGGCCTCTGAGCCTGCAGTTTGAAACATTGTAACAAATATAGAAGCTAAACAAAACCCCAGAAACCTTCTTTCAGCGAGCCCAGGATCTCAGAGCTGGAGTTGATACAGAGTTTTGATTATAGAATACAAACAAACCAGATACCTGCTTTCAGAGCTGGAGCCAGAGCTAAAGCTGGAAGCCTCAGAGCTGGAGCCAGAGCTAAAGCTGGCCCCGAATGAAAAAAAGAAAAAGAAAAAAAGGAGCAGTTGGGAGTTTCAGTCAGCCTGATAATAGCCCTCAGCCCCTCACCCAGACTGGTCAGGCACCCCAGTGGGGACCCCTACCCTGAAGGGTGTGTGACCAGCTGCAAACAGCCATCATCCCCTCACCCAGGCTGGCCAGGCACCCCAGTGGGGACCCCCACTCTGATCCAGGACACCCTTCAGGGCAAACCAGCCAGCCCCACCCATGCACCAGGCCTCTATCCTATATAGTAAAAGCGTAATATGCCTCTCAGCACCAGGATCAGCGGAGCCGTGAGGCCTCCCAGCACCGGGATCAGCGGAGCCGAGAGGCCTCCCGGCACCGGGATCAGCGTGACAGGGGGCAGCGCCCAAACCCCCTGATCACCCTGCTGCTCTGTGTGTGACAGGGGGGGCTGGGCCACAACCTCCCTATCCGCCCTGCTCTGTTCGTGACAGAGGAAGGCGCCCCAACCCCCTGATCAGCCCTGCTCTGTGCCTGATAGGGGGGAGCTCCCCAACCCCCTGATTGCCTTGCGGCTCTGTGTGTGACAGGGTGAGGCTCCCCAACCCCCCCTCCCCCCCTCACAGGCCCTGCTCTGTGTGTGACGGGGTAGAGCCATAACCTCCCCATTGGCCCTGCCCTGAGTTTGACAGTGGTGGCACCCCAACCACCTGATCCGCCCTGCCCTGAGTGTGACAGGGGTGATGCCCCAACTCCCCTATTGGCCCTACTCTGTGAGTGACAGGGGGGAGCTCCTCAACCCCCTGATCGGCCCTGCTCTGTGCATGACAGGGGGGAGCTCCCCAACCCCCTGATTGACCCTGCTCTGTGCGTGACAGGGTATGGAGCCCCAACCCCCCTGATGGGCCCTGCTCTCTGCATGACAGGGGGCAGCGCCCCAACCCCCTGATTGGCCCTGCTCTGTGCATGACAGAGTACGGAGCCCCAACCCCCCTGATGGGCCCTGCTCTGTGCGTGATGGGGTGGCGCCGCAACCTCCCCATTGACCCTGCCTTGAGTGTGACAGGGGGCGGTGCCCCAACCCCCCAATTGGCCCTACCCTGAGCGTGACTGAGGGTGACATCGCAACCTCCCAATCTGCCCTGCTCTGTGCATGACAGGGGGCGGTGCCCCAACTCCCCAATCGGCCCTGCTCTGAGCCCGACCAGGGGCTGCACCTAGGGATTGGGCCTGCCCTCTGCCACCCGGGAGCAGGCCTAAGCCAGCAGGTCGTTATCTCCCGAGGGGTCCCAGACTGCGAGAGGGCACAGGCGGGGCTGAGGGACCCGCCCCCTCCCCCACGAGTGCACAAATGTTTGTGCACCGGGCCTCTAGTCTATATATATAAAAGGCTAATATGCTAAGTGTCTGACCATTCGACTGGTTGCTGTGATGTGCACAGACCACCAGGTGGCAGACGCTCAACAAAGGAGCTGCTGTGTTGTGCACTGGACATTTACAAGGAAACAGCACATGGACCTGGTGCCCACAAAGCAACACTTGGCTTCCCCTAAGTGGGACACAGGCGCTGCCACCACTCCAGAGCGACAGCCCATCAAATCGCAGCCAATGCTGCCGAGACCTTATGGTGCAAAATTAGGCCCACAGCCCAGCCCAGAAACGGTTGCTGTGGGCACCAGGTAACGATGTCACATAGCAATGCGTGGCTCCTTCTCCCTAGCAACTAGTCTCCTTGCAGTTTTTTCAGCCCAGGAACAGATTTGCTTTATACCCAGGTGGAAACATTTTACACTTTAACCAAATGTCTGTGAAGCATTTTCCTGTGTCTCTTCTCATTTGATCCTCACAGACATCCTGGAGTAGGTAGATAGGAGACTCAGTGGGGTGGAATCCTCTTTTCTTTTCATTAGCCGGAAAATGGAGATTTAGAAAGTTTAGAAACTTGACTTGACTGAAAAGAAGTAAGAAATGGTGGACCTTGAAAATGACTTCAGGTTTTCTCACTGCACAGAATATAGTCAAACGTTGCTGCAGTTAAGTATTTTATCCTTTGTTCTCACTGCGTGATCTACAATAATAATTGGCTTTGTGTTGATATTTACTGCTGTGTTGCTGACAATTACCTGAAAGAGAACTTTGGGTGCTACACTGGGCTGGAAAAAGTTTAGCTAAATTAGAAAGCAGTTCTAATTAAGCAAGTTTATTCCATATATATAAAAGGCTAAATTGACTCGCACATGCTCAATACATATAAAGCTCTCGCTGGGGCCGGTCACACGCGTGTGTTTCGATCTGTCATTGTTGATTGTGAATTTGGTTGACACTTCTATCATAGAGAAAGGGCGAATAGTGATATTAAAATATTTCTTCTAATTTTCTTTCAGTGTGCATGAATTTGTGCACTGGGCCACAAGTGTATAGATAAGTAGTTCCCAAATTTGATTGACCAGGACTAGTAAAATGGTTTTAAGAATTTGACACAGGAATTGTCAGCTTTGTTGTTGTTGTTATGTAAGGGTATTGAATAGACGCTGTTATTATTTACCATCATCACCATATTTTATCAAAAAAAAGGATATTTAAATAATCTCACCTCTCCCCCCACCCCACATACACACTTCCCAGAAAAGAGTAGGAAGGATAGCATCTCAGACTTAAGGACAGTTTTTAATATGAATAACTTTATGGAAAAATCTTCAAATTATCCTTTTGTTTCTAATTTTCTAGTGAATACTTCATCATAGACCAATGGTGATATATAGACCATTGCCTAAGCTGTCCTGCTTATTGAGACCAGCATACATTGCTTTCTTCAACTACTTACACCATTAGGTGTTCTTGGATTTTGTCACCTTCCTCACCTTTCTTGCTGTCTATTGCTTCTGTCCCTTAGAAGAAGCATAGCTCATTAGAGTTGGAGGAACCTTAAAGATCATTTAATCCTACATTTGAAAAAATTCTTTCATGGGTTATATCTAGCTCATTGGCTTGATAACTGGGACTATAATTACTTAAGTCACACATGGGATTTTTTTTTAATTATAAAGATAATACAAGCAAAAAGAAGAAATTAAATATTGCCCCAGTTATATTTCTAGGTGATGCCCCTCTAAACATTTCAGGGTACCCTCTCAATCTTTTTTCTAATTGTATATTTGTTTAGGATCCTACTGTCTGTGCTCTTTCTGTATTTTCACTTCAAGAATAGATTGCAAATATTTTTAATTTCTCAGTAACTTTAAAACTTCTTAATGGCTGACTAACATATTTTGTGGCACAATTTAATGTTTTTGGTTGTATGTTCATATTCTTTGTCACTTTGAGTTTTCCAAAGAGCACTAGAATGAATATCATTGTAGATGTAGAAACTACCTTCTGAATAATCAGTTTGAACCAACATTGAGCCACTTTGTTAAAATGGATCACAAATACTGGTGTTATCAATGGGAGAGAGAATATTTGCACTATGTCATCTAGCTTCAGCATTTAACTTTGTGTCAGGAAACCATTGGTATTGACAAGTTCTGTACTAAGACAGTTGGGAATGTAAGTACACGTGATTCAGCCATTATGCTTGCAAAGTGATAGGAAATGCCTAACTCCAGTTTTATTTAATAGATTTAAAACAATTCTAAAATGTATCCTTTGTATAGAGATTTAGAATCTTTTTGTGTTACATCCATTTTGCATATGAATGGTGGAAATCTTCCTTATGAGCCCTTCTTATCCAGGTTTTTGGAGGCAATTTCATTAAATATGTCATGGTTTATATTCCCATTCAGAATTTTCTCACCAGATGGCCCACTTTACAATTTAGTTCCTCCTTAGGGAAAAAAACACACCTTTCTATAGATTTGGGCATATCTAATTTTCATGCAGTTGTATTTCATGGAGTATTCTGCCTACTGCACTTTGAACTATCTTCTCTGAATGGGAGATGAGAGAAAAGAACTTACACATTTGAAAGAAGCTTATTTTTGCTGCCAAAGAATCAGAACCAAGTGTGAGAAAATTTCTTGGTTCATAAAGTCAAGGTTAATTTGGGAAAATAATGTGGGTGTCCCAGATAGCTTGCAATTGAATTCTGATGATTGGAACTTGTTTGATTCACTCTATTTTTTTTCGTAAGTCCTAATGAGCAATGCTCCAAAGCACTGTCCTCCTCCTTGGTTCTTTGAATTATTATCTCTTAGTGGAATATGAATACATGTTTATTTTCTGTTGCTAAATTAGCATGTAAGTTCAATGAGGGCAGGGACCTTGTTTTTTTAAGAGCTATAGGCTCAGTACCTAGTTGAGCCCTAAGCAGATGGGAAGGGCTGAATAGCTATTGAGGGAGTGAATGAACGAATGAACTATCAAAATGGGGTAATTTACTAGAGTCATTATTTATGCCAGCTAATAATAATTTCCCTTGGTTATGCAGTTTCCAGAATAAGGCTATTGTTCTCATGGAGAGTGGGTCTACAGCAGGTAAACCAAAGAGCATCTCCTTGCATGCATCTTCAGGACCACTGAAGAAATAAAGCCTTAGAAGGAACGAGTGGGAACACTGTGACCAAGTGTGGCTTGAGAGAGGGAGTTATGTTCCGAAGGAACATAGGCTACCTATACTATTTATGCCTTGGAGCACTTGCTCTGTGCCTTATGCAAGCAGCCTTAGATACTAGAATAATTCATTGTCTTTGTGATTTTGAGGGTATCTTTTTTCATTGACTATTTTCTGTATTATATTAATGGTAAAATTGTCCTCTTTGATCATTTTGTTTCCTTTCTCAGTTCTTTCACGTAGTTAGCAATTAGAACACAAGGAGGTCAGAAAAAGAAAGATGATGTGTTTTTGTTTTGGAATTGTCTTACAAAAGGAGCTGTGCATCCACATTTATCCCTAACCCAACTCATTCTTCTTAGTTAATATTGTTCTAGGCCTATTTAAGAATTACAATAAATTAATAAATTTAATTGAATACTAGTTTACTAAGCCATCCCTTGAACAAGGTTACACTTAGTGGGAGAGTTGAAGGGTCATAAAATAGAGAGCAGTGTGGCTCAGAGGAAAAAACTAGGTTTTGTCACCGTAGACCTTGGCTAAGGGTCTGGCACATAATAGTTACTCAATAAATATATGTCGATTTAAATGATGTAATCCTTTTGTTCTTATTTGACCATTTGTGCAATGGAAGTAAAAGTAATTTTATATGATTCTCAGGAGGACTAAAGATGCTTATAAACACTTAGCATATTATACACATTTAATAAATAGCAATAACCACAAGCTATATGTTATGGACTGAAACCTTATCCCCCAGATGTGATGGCATTAGGAAGTGGGGCCTGAGGTGATTATAATTTGATGATGCCCTGAGGGTAGAACCTTTTTGATGGGGATTGGTGCACTTATGTATGAGAGAGGCTACTCCCCCTCTCTGCTCTCTGTCACACAAGGAGAAGTAGGTAATCTGCAAACAGAAAGAGAATTCTCACCAGAAACCTACCATGCTGCCCTCTAAATCTTGGATTTCCAGTTTCCAGAACTGTGAGAAATAAATTTATTTATAAGCTACCTGGTCCATGATACTTTGTTATAGCAGCCCACACTGACTATGGCACTATGTTTACTAAGCCATTTATAAAGCACAGGAGAGCCTTTTAAAAATTTCTGTAAGGCCCTGATTTCAAGGAAGCCACATAAAGAGTATATATAGGTAAGGGGTAGATAGTGTGCATGTGGATGCACCAGTTAGGAAGACTGCTAAAGGGAGCTTCGCATCCCAGTTAGGATTTCTGTTAATCACAGAGGGCAAGCCTAGTTCACTGAAAGAGATAAGTACTTAGGTCAGTGAATCCAGGGATTGGGAATTTAACAGCTGAAATAGGATTATGTAATACAGTATGGAGAAGTGAGGACTGTGGCAAATTGCTAAAGATAGACCCTGTCCAGAAGTATTCAGATTTTGAAAATACCATGTGGCCAAGAAAAATGTGTCTTGGACCATACATGGCTTTACACTGTTATTATAAAAAAACACACACACACACAAACATGAATCCAGTGTCCTACTTTCCTGATGAGAAAGTTAACAGTATTAACAAGGAAGGAAAACAGATAAATTGTTGCTATTCTCTGAATAATCAGAATAAAAATGAACATTATATCCTAGATATTATATCAATAAACATTTATAGAAATAAATGGCCCATTTTAGAAAATTTGAAAAAAAATGGGGAAGTATTAGAGAAAACAAAATTACCTGTAATAGTATCACCTGAAGATAACTCTTCTTTATATTTTAAGTTAGTCTCCTAGAGTTTTTTCATGCAGATATATAGTCATCACAAAATTGTACAAAATTGAAATCCCACCATATAATTTGTTTCATTTAACTCAATATAACTAGTGTATTTTCCTATGTCATTATATGCTACTTTAAAAGCATGATTTTAAGTGGCTACATGACATTTTATCATATGAATGGATCAAATTTTATGTTACCATTTAACACTTAACCACTGAAATGAACATTTAGATTATATATTATTTTTCTCTCTTTTAAATGATATTGTGATAATTTTTTTTCCCGTATATAGCACCTACGTGTAATTCTCCCAACTTCAGGACCAATTTCCAAACACTGAAATTTGTGGTCAAACAGCATGAATTTTTTAAGAATGTTAACAAATATCGCCAGATTGTCACCCGGAAAAGCTGTACCAATTTATACCCTTGCATTCTATGTGTGCACCACTTTCTGTACGAGAGGCTGTCACTAAAAAATGAAACAAATGAAACTGCCAGTGTGTTAGATAGAAAATGTTATTTTTGTCCTATTTTCCATTTTATTCATCATTAGTAATTATTGGTGTATTATATTTCTTCTTTGTGAATCTTATTTTAATGCATTTGCCCTTTATTCTGTGTATTATTCATCAGTTTCACACATACTTATGACACAGCTACTATGTACCAGGTACTGTTCTAGGCATTGATGAAACAGTTCAGGAAACAGCAAACACCTGTTGTAAGAATTAAATGAGATCATGTCTCTAATACCCTTAACAGAGTAGTGTCTGACCCATTCAAGACTGCAGTAAGTTATCATCCACTCATTCTTGGTAAACTTATGAGAGTCTCTATGCCAGCACTTTCAGCTACTATTTTGGAAGGAAGATGTTTCTGAAATGTTTCCTATCTTGAGTTGGTTAGCAAGGACTTAGGTGTTTATGGACATGACTGTGAACTTCACATAAATATAGATCTCTAAATTGTAATCAGATTCCCAAAATGCTGGTGACCACTCAGGTGCCACCTGATGAGAAAGGAAGTACAAAAGAGTTGACCTGCAAAGTGTCACCCAGTGTATCTTACTTCTGCATATTTCACAAAAGCAAATGACTCTGCCAGGGTCTCTCCCAGGGCCTCACAGTTAACCTTCTCCTGGGGAGGGGAGTGCGGGGGGGGCGGGGGTCGATGTCTAGAGCATGGATGACATCACTCAGATCCCATGTTAAGATAGAATCATTGAAATATAGTTAAAAAGTGGAAGTTCAAAATTGCCAAGATTCTTGTTTTTCCTTTTTGCTACACAAGTTTGTATATGTTAATCTAGTGTGCACTGCAGTGTTGTAGTTGAGCATGTGGCATTAAGGGTGACAAAGAATCGGGCAGCCACAATCAGAATTACAGGTTTTATGGGACTAATCCCATTCTTTGCCCTGATTTCAATATGTTTTCCATATGGTCTAACACAGGAGGGCTGGTTTTGTTTATAAACACAATTCAGTTCATGGTCTAGCCACAGAAGGCCAGTGTCCAAGTGGATTCCAGATCTGGCTATTTCAAGCTTGACCTCAGTCCCTCTAACCGTGTCTGTTTGCAAATGTTCCTGCCAAATAGCTGTGAGGGGGGCTTGTGTGCTTTTAAGGGTTGGCTCTTGTCCTTGGAGGATGGAGAGGTACGGGCCCAGGAATAATGGAGAAAGGATAACATGTTAGGTGTCAAATTTATATCAGAATAAGTGTGTCCTTTCAAGAAAGCACCAATTGCAACAAAATGTCACCAAATCCTCGCCTTTTACCCTGAGAAAACTGGTCACTTTTCATTCTGAAGTTTGATGGCTGTTGAGCTGCATAGGTCTGAGCCAGAGGCTGGCGGGCTGTATGCAAAGTGCTGTGTAATTGTGCAGTTTTGGGGGCTCTGCCTTTGGAACAATGTCTCATAAAAATCTTAAGCGGCTATCACTTTTCATGGCTAATGAACTGCAGAACTGGGAATGAGATCCAGAGCCAATTCTTGGATTAAATCTTGGGAGCCTCAAACAGAACTGTGTATAGGAATTGGGGGGAGGGGGAGGCCTGGATGGTGGGATGAAGGGCGATAAGCTCTGACCTTTCTCACTGAGCCTAGAGACCTGCTTGAAGAGCACACCAACAACCAATCAAGTCAGGATGTGAATATCAAAAGGCTTGTTTGAGCGGCAGTAGTGCTTTTAGTGTGGTTTTCTCCCCTCTGTTTGTTTTCCATGTGATTTCTAAGAGGTTCTTTAGGTTTTAGGAAATATTTGAAATAAAAAGCATTTATATTCACATGCTGATGAGAAACCAAATGGTGATAGCCTTTGGTGAATCCTGTGTGTGTGTGTGGTGTGTGTGTGTGTGTGTGTGTGTGTTGTGGGGGGGGTGGATCTGGAAATCTCTGGCACAAAGAAATGAAGTAGAATGGAAAGTGGGGTCTCTGTTAAAGGTGGGTGGTCTATTGAGAAAGGCAGTCAAGGCAGATTCAATCCCTGATGTACGCATGTAGATTTAAAAAAACCAACCAAATAAATACAGGTCCATTTTCCCTTTATTTCCCACAAAATACAATGTCTGCAGGTGCCTTTGCTCCCAAAGGAAGAATGACAGTGAGCTGGAGCCCAGGTACAACTGCATTAAAAATATTTCAAATAGGCCCCAACTAGATCGCCTTGTCTTTCATCTGCTTTTCTTTCTGAGATACTGAACATTTCCTTTCCCTTTAAAATTTTTTTCTGCAGGTCTATGGTGCTTGCACTCATTTCCAACGAAGGACATGAACATTCTTTCATATGGCAAGGTGAAAATAATTTTATTTTCATCACTTCCCTCACCTCCCCCCACCCCAACCTTGTGATGGATTTACTTGAAAAAAAATAATGACGGGGCTTCACAAACTGGCCTGACAGTTGTGATGCGGAGAGCCAGCCGGCTGAGTAGGGACGGTGAGGCATCTCTGTACCTATTATGGCAAAAATCGATAATGCTTTCTGTAAATTGCTCCTCCCAAAGGAGCCGAACAAATGCAGGAGGCAGGGGAAGCCATCATTCTGTGTGAAGGCTCCGCACACTTGGGCCAGTGCAATTATGAGCAGGAGGGTGGTTTGTTTGGTCTGTGTGCATCTGTGTGTGTGTGTGTGTGTGTGTATGCACGCGCACACATGCACACAATTCAGAGTAGGAATTTCGGGGGAGGAGGGCACTTACTCATCATAAAATTTAATTGTCCAGGTCTCTCAGGCACATCCTTCCATCTGTCCGTTGAAGGTGGGAGAGCCTGGAGTCCAGTTTCCCCCGTAAGCCCTTTGGAAGTGTCAGTGGGTGGATTGAGAATAGGCAGCCTAATTAATTGTTAATTTTCTGGCTGGGGACTTATTGTTCTAGCTCTTTTCTGGAAATTCTTTTGTCAGGGATTTTGGAATTCCATATTGGATCTATGACTGTAAACAACCATGTATGTTTGGCTGTTTCAGAATTTTCTTTATGATAGAAATCTCTCATCTTTTATCATTGAAAAGATAATATATCACAAGTTTCTTTGGGAACTATTTGTTCTGTAAGATTATGGCTCCCTTTCACCCTATCCCA
The DNA here is from genome assembly GCF_964212035.1 of Myotis nattereri. NCBI lineage: Eukaryota > Metazoa > Chordata > Mammalia > Chiroptera > Vespertilionidae > Myotis > Myotis nattereri. The sequence continues at coordinate 15,462,589 of NC_138090.1, forward strand.
TCCCCACCCCACTCCTGAATTATAGAAGGGAATGGGAGTCATTTTCATGGTGCTGATTCTTGTGGGCCACCACTAGATTTCCTTTTTTTTTTTCCAGCAGGAGGAACCTAAAAATTAATTACTGCCATGAAGTACAAGTTGATGGGTTGGAGATTTGGAGTACCTGAAATTCAAGGTTTTTATAGTTCATTGTTTAAATAACTAAGATTGAGAAGAAATCTGCTCTGTTGGAAATACCTTTGGATTTAGAAACCACAAAATCTACATGTAAGGATCGCTGTGCTTACACACCCATTGCACATTTTAGCTCAGTGTCTTCATCCATAAAATGGGAAGGGTGATATCTATCCTTAAGCTCTCTTACTGGTTGTGAGAAAGTTTTGTGAAAACCCATTGCAAACATTCGGGTCATATAAAATATTATTAGCATTAAAGAAGATGAGGTCAGGCCTCGGCATACTTGAATGGGAAGGCCAAGTGGGTCTCTCCATGGTCATACAATGCCAACTTGTTTGATAACATTTGGCCTTGGACACTATTTGTTACGTGCCCATATTCATGGAACATGGGACTATAAGAAAACTAGGTTTTAACCCATGTTAGAATTGATCACGTATGTGAGTGGGAAGTGAAATTGTGGCTATTGAAGTAGTTGGAATCTTAGCTGAATACCACCATCTGACAAAACCATGTTTCTCATGGTATCCAGCTTGAGTCCGGCAGGTGGACGGAATTTGATGTGGCATCCTCAGTTCAGAGATCATTGCAATTTCAGTGGAGGCAACAGAGAAACAGAAGGCACTATTGGAAGGCAATGAACGCTGAGGAGGGGGTGGGGGGAAGCTTGGACTTTATCCGGGAGATGAGACTGTCAGAGATTCCAACTGTTTTTGTTAAGCTGTTTCGTTTAAATTAATGGGAAGAGGACTAATGGATTAGTGAGTGAGAGGAGTCTCTATGAACCATGAGTAAGAAAGTAAGAAACAGGAAAGGGCAGAAGGGCAGGCGGAGGAACAAGGGGAAAAAGGAGACTACATAAAGACTAACATTTTAAAATAAGGGAAGTGAACACATTGGAAAGAATGAAAAATAACCACAATCATCACGACCCAAGGAAAACTTGTTCCGGTTGATTGGGTAGTTGGGAGTATAAGGTAGCACACCTGTTGAAATGAATTGGGCAGACCGCTCCATGCAATCAAGAATTTGCACAAGTGGAAGGTGACTCAGAAAGTGGGTGATTTAGAGGATGGATACTTGGGGACATACTTGAGAAAGAGTCACAAATACCCTAGGAAGGAATAAAGTTAATGGAATCCTACCAGATTGGTAGAACTGTAAAATCTAGCCCATACCAGTAGAAAACCGGTAGAGAAAGTTGAGGCAAACAGAGTCACCTAACTCATCACAGTCAGGAAGTGAAGGCACATCCTTTCAAAAGGAAATGTCTAATGTCTGCCCCCTGCTGGAAGCAGCTGCCTTGATTCCTAAAGGTAGGGAATAGGGAGCAACTGCAAAGGGGGAAAAAATTGACCTATTAAAGTCAATAATCCCAGGATCCTAATGGATCCAACTGCATCTGAATAGCATATTAAAATTACCAAAATTGTCTTTTAAAACCTACTGATGTGGGTCACCCAAGCAGCATGCTCCCAGTGGTTAATAATTAATACTGAGCGTCCTGGGGAGAAATCACTGTGGATAATTGTAGCCAGTAAGTACAGTCTGGCAGCCCAGTGTGCTGCAGGTCGGAAAAGGGCAGAGCGGAGGGAATCGTACATCAAGCTGGTGCCAGCCGCCGGGCATCGGTGGTCTGCTTCCTTTGGCTGTACTTATTCTTCTGGTGGGAAAGCCTTCTAAACAAGGCTGTGAATTGGTTTTCATGCTCGCATTGACAGATTGGGAAAGCAGTTTGTTCTACCAAATTTAACAATGATATATCATTATCACAACTTTGGGGGAAATCTATAAAATCAATAAGTTTGTAGCCTGAACAGGATTTGTATCGCTTGCTTGCTGTGCTGGTGTCAAAGCGTGAGCATATGGATTGAGTCACAGCCTGAGATCAATGGAATTTGTGGACAGTGAGCTCAATAACAAGCCCTTCTGAAAAGAAATAGATGTAAAAAGCAAATTTACTAGAGTATAAAAAAAAGCTAATATCTTTTCCGCGCCTGGCTGTAAAGTGCTGTTTGGCTGCCTTTGGCTGCGGGTACTTTGAAAGCTGTCTAGGGTATGTGCTCGCAATGCTGAATGCTCCTGCGCCGGCTTCATGCATTGCATGTACAGTTGGGTGCTTCTATTTGCAGGGTTTGTACTAGGAAACTCGCCAAGAATAGGAGGGGGAAAAATAGCCCTTTATATTGTAAACTGAATAAAGAATAAAAACAGTCAGTGTGTCTGCTGGGGAAAGACCATGGTGGCTTTATTTACTTTGTGCTGGTAGGACTTGCTAATGGAGAAAAATAAAAAGGCATAATTAAATAGTTTAATGAATTCGCAGCTCTTTTGTTTGAGTGGGACGGGAATGCATGTTCCAGAGAGGCCTCACAAAGAGCTTGGCTGGCAGTGAGTTAAAAGTAGGAAATCAGTTCTTTGAAGGCATTTTTATTCTTCATTATCCCAGCATGTAAAATGACTTGTACTAAACGATTGAGGTTTTTATTTTTCACTCTCTCTCTTTCTCTCCTTTTTCCTAAACAATAGGGAGCATGGGGTGGCTGGTGTCTAATTCCCCTTCGGGTCCTGGAGCTGGGAGATCAGCCAGGCTGATCACCAGGCTGGTGGCCAGTCCCCACATGGGTGCAAAGCCCAGGGTTCTGAATACTGTGCAGCACCCCAAGAAGCCAGCCCGCCCTCCATCTCCGCCATGTGCAAGCCCCAAGACTTAGCACCCGTGCCCTTAATCTCTCCCTCGTGGAGGGAAGCTATTTCTTATCGCTGGCCTGGGAATTGGGGTGTCCTTTATGTTGTGTTTTTGAGCAGCCAAGTTTATTTCTCCTCTTTTCATGTGAAAACAAAGGTGGGAAATGCATGTGGGAGATGAACAAAGTTTGGAGAACACCGACTCTGATGATAAGCCCTGACCTGGTTTGCTTCTGTTCCCTGAGGAGAATGCGCTTGGGAGGGCTGGTTCTTCAGAGAAGCTCGCTGTCCACCAGCACCCAGCTGTGCCCTTTCGGCCACCTGCTCCAATTGGGCCCGCTGAGCACTGAAAGGCTGGTGAGAAGTAGGCGTGTTCTCAACAGTCAAGGGTCAAACAGGGCTTGTGTTACCTGCATGGATAGTACCTTCAGACGGCATCCTGGGCAGGGAGATGCCAGTGAGTTGGGTTTGCATTGATACTCTTCCTGATGACATGCTGAGGAGAAGGCCAAAAGGAGGGGGCCTTTGACCCTGGAGATAGGGGGGCAGCTTGGACTTGGCAACGCAGGGCATGACATGGTGGCTGAGAGGCAGCCGTGGTACCTCTGCGCACGCACAGGCCTCTTGCTTTAAAACCATGACAGGTTCGCTCAAGCTCCACCTCCCCAACTTGGGGGTAACAAATTGTGGCCCCGGTAGAATGACCCATTTCTTTGGGTATAATGACCAGTCGTGACTACTCTTCAACTTCCACATGAGCCTTGTGTGAAGAGTAGGCAGAGTGATTGCTTTTTCAATAACTTGGTTCTTTTAAGTGTTTGGCAGGTTCCTGCCTTTGCTCCCTTCCCACACTGAGCACATGGTTTCCCAAGGGGTGTGGCCACTGACAGGGCCACAGGGGATTTCCCTGGGACATGGCAGCTGCCAAAGAGCCTCTCTATAGATGTGTTATTTCTTCTGTCCAGCCAAAGTAAGGGCTCTCTCCTGCGCCTTCTGTGGCGGCACTTGGAAGGCAATGGAAAAACAACCTAGCTGGTGACACACCTAATCCATCTTTGGAGGAAAAGGGCCCCCTTGAGTCTGGAAATAATGGTTGTTTCTCTCTCTCTCTCCCTCTCTCTCTCTCTCTCTCTCTCTCTCTCTCTCTCTCTCTCTCTCTCTCTCTCCCTCCCTCCCTCTCTCTCTTGGTATCTCTGTCTCTCTCTGTCTTTTTCTCTCTGGTGTGTGTCTCTCTCTCCTGTACTTACACTTTAGTCTTGCTTCCATATCGAGAGCCCAGCGTGTGGTCTCTGGGCTTCATCTTTCTGCAGCTCACTGGTGTGCCCCTCTGCCCCCCAATATTGTATCTCTGCGCCCCTCCTTTGGAAGGCAGATTCCTGGTGGCCTTTTTGCTCTGTCACCTTCCACATGCCTGAGTCAGCTGCCAGCAGCAGGGAGTTTCCATTTAGTTATTTGCTAGGCTCTGAGATTTTCATTCATAAAGCCTCTCTTATGCCTTTAAACAGCTCACATTTGCTTATAAACAACACTGGCTGTTTGTTTCTTGTTAAATTTTTACCTCATAAACAAATATTACTATGTCATCCCTAGCCAATAACTGCTTAATCCTGATTCTTTTTTTTTTATACATTGACTGTAAACCCAAGATTTAAACTTTATAGGATGGTTTCCCCATGTCCCCTCCCCCTCTTCCAGAGAGCTGATTGTGTGGTATTGGAAATAGTTGGACCCTAATCCATAAATTCCAGCTAGAGAGTATATCTTCAGGGGTGAATATAGTCAGGCAGTTTACTTAAACCAGCGATTCCAAAATGGACAGGCTCCACATTCTCTCACCTTCTTTGATTCGGGTACTGAAAAGTATGAAAGAAATTATTTTCACAATTAGCCCTAACTTTTGAATTACAGCATTTCTTTGGGTATACTAGTAATGACCAGCTATGTGGTAATTTACAGCCAGTCCCCGGCCTTGCTGAGTAGCAGGGAAATGCTGTGAAAGTGACTGTTAATATTGATCAATGAGGGCTAGAGAGAGTTGCAGACCCTCAGCACTGCCACTTAAAGTGGGCAGGAAACCCAAATTGACCAGTAATAAAGTGTTTGAGGTTGTACGAGGCGGCTCCTGGGGAAACCGCCTGCTCCGAGAGGGGAGGCTGGAGGAGAGAAGCTGTCAATTACTCTTGTTTGATGCCCGGTTACTGAGCAGGGCTGAGCGGCTGGGCCTGTGGCAAGCAGAGGACAGGCTGAGACCCGGCCTGGATCTCTCTGGAAATCTAACCTTTGTCAGTGTAGGAAGCCAAACTCAAGGGCTCCTTTCACATTCCTCATGGGTCCTGGGGCCTGGACCTCACTTGCTAAGGCCCAGTTTTCTTTGCAATCTTTCCTCTGCTTCCACACTGCGCACTAGCTGTTGATTGGACTTTGGTTTTGGCAATTATTGGAGTTATGTGGGTGAAAGACCAGAAATCTAAAAAGTTAGATTTGGGAATAAAAATTGGCTTCTGCTGTGGGCTTTGGGCATAAGTCTCATTTAAAGTGGTCATATTCTCATTACCATTTTAAGGGTAATGAACAATAATAACAGTATGGACTCTGTGCTCTGATTTCAGTGCTTAAAGTATTAACTCATTTAATTCTAAAAACATCCCCATAGGGGGAAGGTACTATTATTTTACTGATGGAATAGTATATGATTGCAGTTTTGATAGTAATTCTATTACTAGGAGAGATGAATTAGAGCAGCGGTTCTCAACCTGTGGGTCACGACCCCTTTGGTGGTCGAAAAACCCTTTCACAGGGGTCGCCTAAGACCATCCTGCATATCAGATACTTACATTACAGTTCATAACAGTAGCAACATTACAGTTATGAAGTAGCAACGAAAATAATTTTATGGTTGGGTCACAACATGAGGCACTGTATTTAAAGGGCCAGAAGGTTGAGAACCACTGTTCTAGGAGAAGAGTTGGTGAGAAATCTTTCTTTTACCCCCACTAGTTGTTGCTGGAGACATAGATTTCCTTTAATGACCCTATGTTATGCCAGCATAATTTAGGGGTTTTGTTGTTAACCTTCCAATTTATTGGGGGAAATCGTTGCTTTAAATCAGTTACATATTCTTAACTGAGAGGTCAGTTAATGTAGTTAAAGCAAAAATTGAGTAACCAACCCAAACCAGATGATTGTAATCAATTTAGTTAGATTAAAATATCAAAAAGTATTGATAAAACTGAGGTTTCAAATACTTGTACAGTCATCCTACTTTCATAAGTCTTTCCCTATGTCAGGCAAGAGTTCTTTGTTAAGTTACAAATCTCTGTATAACCATTTGATAACTCTTCCAATACAAGTAAATACATTTTTCAAATTATGAAATATTTCAACTGTACAGAAAAATGTATAGAGATTAATATCTATTTTACTCACCAAGCTTTGTCAAATCTGAACATTTGCCACATTGATTTCAACCTATGTTTTTCAACATATACAATGTTCTGAGTCCATTTGAAGATTTCCGTGTGTGCCTCCTCTTAATATCATTGGTTTTTCTTCCCCTCTTTCCTCTCCACAAGAATTCACCACTCTCCTGAATTTTTATGTTCACATGTGTGCCACTGTAAATGGCATATAGTTTTAATTTGCTTATTTTTACATCTTACATAAATGTTACCACACTGTATGTATAAATCTATAACTTGCTTTTTCAACTCCTCATTACATTTTAAAAATACCTCCATGTTTATATGTTTATGACTTTAACTATTGTAGAGTAATCCAAAGGCCTGTTGTTGTCTAACTGAATTTGCCATCATGCTCTCCAGAGTATGGGTTAGTCATGTTTGGACTGACTCTCAGCAAAGGGGTCACAACAGGTAGAGTGGTAATAGCTCAAATCACAAGGAATAAACAAATCTTAAGAAAATTGGGCAGAAAGGGATTTTTGTTTGTTTGTTTGTTAAATCAGCATGACAACTGCTAAATTTAAAAAAAAAAATCTTTGATTAATTCAATATACATGAGTTGTATTATAAGATACATTGGCTGCTGAATTATGTTTTAAACTCCAAATTCAGTCTTAACTGACTTATTTGGATTGAAATGGACAAAACATACTAATTCAACAAATATTGAACTCCTACTATGTGCAATACACAGTGATAGGTGCCCCAGGGGAGGAAAAAATTGTAAAGTAAGAATGGCAGAAGACAAGTAACTGAAATACCAGTAGAAAAAGCACCATAAAGGTGGAATGAGAAAGCATTCTGATCTTTAAAAAGGAGAGAGATTCTGGGTTGGTGTTGGGGCAATAGGAGATGGTGCATTGAACATCTGGTACATGAACTAGTTTGTGAAGGATCGAGAACTATGTTGCTCCTAAAGAAAACACCTTAGGCAAAGGAACAGAGGTGGAAAAATCTAGGTATTGTTATAGGGCTATCGGGAGTTTAGTTTGTCAGACCTTCCAGGGTATGAAGAGGATTGGGTGGAATAGTGCTGAATAGGAGGTTGGCCTAAGCCACACAGAGCCTTTAATGCTTGTTTACGATCTCTCCTTGGTAGCATTGTGATGCTCTTGAAGGTATAGAGGAAAAATTACCCCGCACGTGACTTCTAGGTGGCTTGGAACCGTAGGAGACGGGAAGCTGTTGATAGACTTAGTGTGCATTTGGCAGGGTCTCTGTGAGATGTAACACAGGCCTGGACCATTTTACTGTCAAAGGAAACAGTTGAGAGAGACCTTTTTGGGGGCCGACTGGATAGGACAGCTGATTGGATATGGGTTTAAGAGAGAGTCAAAAGTTGAGGGTCAGGGAAGGCTTACGAGGAGAAGAGCAGTTCCTCAACAAAATAGGGATGGCAGGGGGAGTGATAACTTTGGGATGCGGAGAGCAGAGTGGAGGAAATTGTTTTGAACACACTCAATTTTAAAGCACAAAACAGGACAACTCAGTAAAGAATCTGGGGTTAGAACTTAGTAATCAGTGACAGGGAAAATGGGCAAAGGCTTCAATTGCTCCAGGTGAAAAGCAGCAACACCACAGAAAGCCATGAAGAGATATTTCAAGGCCTTTAGGAAATATGGCTAATCTGTGAGTCAGTAGCGTTACAGACTGTTGGTGCCTGCTCATATTCTCTCACCTTGACCATTTCAGTGCATACTGGCCAAAAATCCAGCTGCTGGCACCTGCTTTGTCTAGCCTCTGGGGTCCACTTTGCTGCCCGCACCTCAGATCTGAAGTGCCAGGGATGTAATTCCCCATTGAACCAGTGACTAGGGAATTTGTACAATGGTGGGTTGGAGTTGGCTCATTCTGGTTTCAAGATCTGGTTGTTAAATATTTTCAGGAATTTTGTTAAAACACAGCTGTTATTAAAAATTAAATGGTAAATGCTTACAATTAAGTAAATTTTATTAAAAGTAATCAACCACCACTTTATAATTATTTTACTACATTTTACAATTGCCTGTTCTCTCATCTTATGTATCTATAGTCAGCAATACTGTATAGCGGTGGCTGCTGGGCTTCTCTTCCTCATTGACTGTATTCAATGATGTTATGTTGATGGTTTGAAATCAGCCGTAGTGGGAGAGTATTTACACCATGGAAATGAGCAGATGCTACTGGTCACTCAACCCCCTCCCACCCTTGCTGGAGAACTGGTTGTTGAAGATTTACCAGCACACTCTTGAATCCTATATAATAAAAGCCTAATCTGCAAATTGTCCCCTTGGGTGATCGTTCGACTGGGAGTTCAACCGGGAGACCAGGAGTTCGACTGCTCTCTATGATGTGCGCTGACCACCGGGGAGCAGCGTGGAACATGGTGGGTGTCCACCATGTGGAGCTGGCAGTGGGCTGCAGTGGAGGCGCTGTTGGCCCCAATGGGCCCTGACGAGAGCAGAACCGTGGTGGGATGGTGGAGCAGGTGAGCAGGCAGCACCAGGCCAAGGCGGGTGCAAGTGGGGGCCTGATTGCCCCGTAGATGGCGACCAGCAGCGGCAGCAGGGGGTGGGACCGCCACTCGGGCCAGCCCCAACCAATCGCCATGCAGACAGCGACCAGTGGCCGGCTGGGACAGGGAACTGAGGGTGGGTGGCGGTGACCAATCTCCACGGGGGGCTGCAACCTCTCGCCAGCTACCTGGGGGTGGGGGTGACGGGGACGGAGGTGCGGTGAGAATGCCAGATGTCCACCGAGCTCACTCTCACTCCCCCTGCTACCCTCCCTGGGGATGCCAGGGCTCATGCGCTGGGGAAGCCCCCACAGTCAGGTGCCCGGTGCTTGCGAGGAGCCTGCCCCACATCCACGCAGTGTCTTTTAGGTGAGCCGGGCCGCAGCCACTGGAACCGCAGGGGCTGGTCGGGCTCCCCATGGGTTTGTGCAGGAGCAGGTCTGCAAGGCCAGCTGGGAGAGAGCATGCGGCCTGCCTGGCTTCTGTGCGGCGCTGCTGGGTGGCCCAGAGTCCCACACTACACCCCGGCCCACCGTGTCCTGCCACACTCACTGAATCCCCATGTGGGGACTCGGGCTCTGTGACTCAGACAGAGGGGGACACCCAGGGGGCCCAGGGGCCCAGGTGCTGCCCAGGGCCCAGAAGTCAGCTGGGACCTGCCCTTCCACGCCAGACGCTCGCACTTCGATCACCGGCCAGGCCTAGGGACCGCACCCAGGCACGAATTTCATGCACTGAACCTCTAGTTGGTAAATAAATACTAAAGCTCCTTCACCCCTTAGGTGGGAGAGTTCTGAGGTACAAATCTACACTGGCTAAGTTCCCTGATAGGAATTGGTCTGTTTTCTCACCTTGGTAACTTCCTTGATGACAAATCATTTTTGGCTGCTTCTCTCTCCCTTTGTCTCACTGTTCCACCCCTTCCCAATAATTCTTGGGCCACTTCTACAATAAACTACTTACTCATTAAGTTCTTTGTTTCGAGGCCTGCTTCTGGGACAGTCACAATTAAGACAAATAACAGAATGGTTCCTCTTTCTGGTTAGGGTACATGAGATGTTAGGCCAACAGATGCCCATGGCCCAGCGGGTCGCAGCCCTTTGGCGGGTGGAGGACAAGCTCAAAGCAGGACCCACTATGGCAGTGATGGCAAACCTAAGACACGCGAACTCATTTTTTTGGTTGATTTTTCTTTGTTAAATGGCATTTAAATATATAAAATCAATATCAAAAATATAAATCTTTGTTTTACTATGGTTGCAAATATCAAAAAAATTCTATATGTAGCACGGCACCAGAGTTAAGTTAGGGTTTTTCAAGATGCTGACACGCCGAGCTCAAAAGGTTTGCCATCACTGCACTAGGGACTGCCATCAACATAGTTCTTCTCTCTCTGAAGTATAGTCATAACAACTTTAAAACAGTTGGCTTCCAACCTCGCTTTATTTTTTAACCTTATATCTCCTCTCTTCTGTGCTAGAAAGCCCTCTGTAAGTACAATTTCTTGTTTATTCCTGGAAGGATAGTATGGTGAACCAATAATTGTTCACTCTTCAGGGGCTGTGAGTTCCAGTTCCCCGACATGTATTGCTGTGGGGAGAAAGCCACTTAATAACTGCCTGTGCCTCTCCCCCAACCCCCCTTAAATACTGAGATTTATGTTTTTCAAGTAACCAAAGAGCAAAGCGTTGTCACTTTCTCAGTCTGGAATTGTGTCATCTGAAATTATATAATTTACATTTCTTTGTGACTGCTAGTAGGAGACAAATTTGCATGTACTCAGTTCACATCTCACAGAGATTCACCACTTTGCAGGAAGATCTTAATTCCATCGTGTACTTTTAAACATAGGAGGCAGTGAGGCGGGTTAGCCAGGGAAGATAGAATCGACCTGCTTGATGTGGCCACGAAATGCTCAATTTGATCTTGCTTTTTATTTTCCCACTGTTATCTCACTCACTCTGCCTTGTCTCGACTGGGGTCGCTTGAAAACTCACCACAGTGAGGCAGAAAATTTTTAGTGCATCTTAAACCTAAAGATTGCCTGTCTATGCTTTCCTATCCATCTATCTGTGTGTCCACCTTAATGTACTTTTGTTTAGTTATTGGAACGTCCACTCCACTGTCTGCCTTGAACCTCTTGGGAACCTTAAATCTTTGTTACTAGTGAAATGATTCAGGTAGGCACAGTCTACCAATCTCTGCACACTTCTTTATTACTAGTTCGTTATGGATACCATTTCATGGCTCTCTCTGCTACTGCTATTGGAAATTATGGATCTCTATCCTATAAACTTTCCCTTTCTCCTCTCCGCGTCCTTTTTTCTGCCTTCTCTTACATTCTGGATTTCAATTCCTATTTGAACCCATGGAACCTATTTTTAATATTATTGGATAATTAATATATATATTTTGAAAGAATGACTTTTTTTCTCCCTTAGGTTGGTTGTTACTTTTAATGATTGCTTTAATGGTAGTCGAGGATGTCCCTGCCTGGGGAGGCCCTTTCTTTCTGTCCATAATGAGGCATAACTCATTTGCACTGTCCTGAGATTTATGGAGGGGCTGTGGGTGGTGGGGTGAGTAGCTTTTCAATTTATTACATCTTAAATGAACTGCTCCCAAAGCAAAAACAAAACAAAACAAAAGGGCAGTAAAGCTGTGCCTACTGTTTAGTTTGATGTTCATTGAACTGTATAGGGGTTTGCTGACTAGGCTAAGATTGGTATGCAAGAGTTATCATCTCATTTGGGTCACTTTTTTTATATTCTGTTTGCCCGTAGCTCTTTCTCCTTTTGCATCACCACCACCATCACTACTTCCACCTCCTCTACTGAGCAATCAAAATGTTCCTCCTTGCTGAACCCTATATCAGCTCCCTACACCTCCTATAATTATATCCATGTCTTTGGATAGTTCTGATGGCTCATTTAATCATAATTAAGATTCGGGGGGACAAGGTGGACGAGGGGCCTCTTTATTTTCAGACAGTTAGGCCCAGTGGACTAAGCTCTTAGATATTTGATCTCAAGGACATTTGTAATTTAATAGAAACCCTTTGTCTTCCCCCCTTTTTGTGGAAAGGTAGTAGAGCATTGGATTCATTTTTTCACTGAAGTGCCACTTGCTTTTGTCTATGGGATTCACTCCCTGAATTCTGTGCTACCCCATCTCTTCAGGTCACAGAGTAACAGGAATCTCCCACTCACACGCTGACTTTTCACTGGTGCCACTGAAGCACGTTGCGGGGTGCGGGGAGGCTGACACCTGCACAGGTGGGGCCGTTGTCATTTCATGAGCACCAATTGAATGAGATTTATATTCCTGCTATTGGGAGTTAAAGAGCAGGTCAGTTTTGAGGAAGGTTCAGCAAACCTACTGTTACCTGTTCTTTGTTGTTGGTTTATTTCTGTGTGAATTCCGGAAGGAGAGAGAAAACCCTACCATCAGCACAGTGTTGAAATGTTTCCAGGACAGCCAAATTGTTTTAGGTATATATCCCATTCAGGCTTTGGGGATGCTCCCAATAAAATGTCACCCAGAAGCCCTTTCTCTGGGCTATATTCTGACATCCCACCTCAGGACTCTTCCACCTGGCCCCTTGTTTTTGCAGTCCTTACCACCCAAATCCTCCTACTGAACCCTTGAAAAGAGGGTGTGATTTTTATTACCCCAGCACTAAAGCAGACTCTGAACTTAAAAAAAAAAAAATTGTCGCTCATGGCAGCATTGCTCTCTCTGCTTCCTTGATTGGGGAAATGAAGCATTTCATTTCTAACCATGGTTTGAAGACTATATAAATGCATTTCACACAAAGCAAAACACCAGCTGTATATAAATGGTAATATTTTTTCATTAAAAACCCTTTTGCTTTTTTCCCCCTTGTTTCTCATGATAGGTGCAGTGATAGAAAGCTCCTACATACCTGTCTTCCTTTTTTTTTTAAGACTCAAACTTCAGAATATTTTCAATATCTGCAACATTATCTTTTGAATAATAATTACCTCTTATATTAAATTATAATACAGCAGGATTCAGGATTAGATCTCCCCATATTATTCTAGTGAAGGAAATTATGACAGGGGTCATTTTTTAGAATTATGTAGCAGGGTAAAAGGTCCCAGGCAGCATTAGAAGGCAAAGGCGTTTATAATTAAATTGTAATTTAGGCCAGTGATTTATCGTTTTCTCAATGAAAAATTTGGTGCTGCCGAGAGATCCTAAGAGGAACTTTAGTGAGATACAACTTAATGAAATAATAAAAAGAAAAATTATTCTGGAATAGATTGTATTACAGTGGCGGAACAATTGCAGCCTGCCTTCTGTGGGCATTTCCATTATCAATCCTATTTCTCAAGGATTTGTAATTTAACTATCTTTTTTTAAATTATTTTTTTTAAGGATAAAACGTGACACAGAAATTTTGAGTTTTATATCTAGAGCATTTCTGGAGATTTAAACAAAAACATAATTAAAATCTTGTGGTGTTTTTTTTTTCATGTTCACAAATACAGTTTAAGGCATTTGTCAATTTGCTTAAAAGCTATTGAAATTAGAGAAATGCTGACTATAATAACAATAAAAAAAATCCTGATTTATTTTTGGTGAAAAAATATATGATTTTCCTTTGTTTGTTTACCTTAAAGGTTTATTGGACCTCTGGTATTTGTTTATTATTTTTCTTTCTATCTACAATTCTCCATCTCCCATGGGCGAGATATGAGATTTAATCTATGGGATGGATATACACAAACCAAAAGAGAGGCTGCAGAATGCCAATCATTCTTCAGTTGTAAAATAAAACAGTGAGGGCAAGTTTAAATGTAAACATGCGGAGTTCTTTGCTTACAAAGTTCTTTCATAAGCTTTCAATGTGAAGTCAGCAATTTCACAAACTGATTGTGTCTAAAGGTTTGTCTCATAAGGCCAATTCCATTGGTGTTTTGAGTCGAGAGATTTAACAGTTGAGTTATTAAAAAATGCATGTTGCACTTTGGGGTGATACTTGGCACTTACTAGAATTCAAATTGTTCACTTACTATTATATTTCAATTGTCTTCATATTACCTTGATTGCTTTAATAATCTTTATGGTGGTTCTTTAAATATAATCATGCTAATAAACTTTTAATGACGTGTGTTTTAAATAATTGATTGAAAATAGTATAAATATCTATTTGTCTGTAATAGCTTCTTCATTAAATACCTAACTTATTGGGTAAATAATGTATGTTTCAAAAAATGCACTGTGCATTTACATTATGGACTTCAGATATATTAAGAAAATAACATGTATCCTACAAATTCTTTAAATATGTTTTCTTCAATAGCTGAACTCATTACCATCCGTTGAGTAAAGAACACACATTAGATACATGTTGTATGAAAGATCATCATGTCTTGCAAAGACCTGTTAAGTTTACCTTTAAATCATTTTTAAAATTGATTTTTGGAGAGAGGAAAGGCGAAGGAGAGAGAGAGAAACATCGATGTAAGAGTGAAACATCAATCTGCTGCCTCCTGCATGCCCCCTACTGGGGATCGAGCCTGTAACCAGGGCATGTGCCCTGACCAGGAATCAAACCTACAACCTTTTAGTGTGAGGGAGGACGCCCAACCAACTGAGCCACACCAGCCAGGGCAGTTAAGGTTTATCTTAGTCTCTGATCACATACTAGATTTGATCATTTTTACTACTTAAAACATATCTGGTAGGCTTTGGAATAAAACTTTTAGGAAGAGCAGACGGTAATGCTTCAGAAGAGAGGAATGCTTTTTAATTTTTAATACATGCTATGTAATGATGCCCTTCTGAATATTATATCAGGATATATACCTGAAATTTCTTATCCTATGGTCTTTCTCTGTCCTCCAAACATGAGGCAGAATTGACCTGGTATGATGGCCCTAACACTGCTCTATAGGCAAAGCCTAGTGGTAATTAAAGGCACAGACGAGCGGCATGACCTTGGGCAAGTGACTTAACTGTTTCTCGTTTGTAAAACTAGGAATAATAATAGTGTCTGCCTCATAGGGTTATTGAGCACATTAAGTGAGTTAATACATACAAAGCCCTTACAACATTTTTTGGCATATATTAAGTAGTTAATAAACGCTAGTGAGTCTGTCTGATTACTTGTGATTATAGAGCATGAGCATCTTCCCTAGACAGATGTTGACAGAAATATTCTAGTAAAGACCTGTAATAAAAACTTAGCAATCTGAATTTTGACCTACCTATGAGAAACTTCTGAAAGTGAAGCCAGTAAAGAAACACAAAACCTTTGGGGAAGTGACTAATCCAGAAGACAGTCCACACACAGAGCTCTTTTATTCATGTGAAATATGTTAATCTGTCATTTTATATTCAGGACTCAGGTCTTGTTTTTATTTTACTTTTTATTTTCAAATAATTTTAGACTTAGAGGAACATTGTGAAATAGTAGGGAAAGTTCCTGTATACCTATCACTCAGCATGCCCTAATATTAACATTTTTCATGACCATGGTACAATTGCCAAAACTGAGAAATTAACATGGATAGAAGACAATTGACTAAACTTGACTTTATTTGGATTTCACCGTTTGTTTGTTTTTTCCATTAATGTCCTTGGTTTGTTCCAGGCCCCAATTTAGGACCGCACATTGCACTTAGTTGTCTCTTTAGTCCCTTCCAATTTGTGAGAGTTCCTCAGTCTTTTTTTAAATTCCATGACCTTGGCACTTTCAAATAGTGCTGATCAGTTAATTTATAGAATGTCCCTCAATTTGGGCTTTTATATTTTTTATGATATAATTCCAATTATATTGAGGTCATATAATGTTGGTAAGAATACCACACATGTGTTGTACCCTGAGTTTATTATATCAGTGATATATCTTATTACTGATGATGTTAATTTTGGTTACTTGATTAATATGGTAACTGCTTTCTTCACTGCAAATTTACTGTTTTTCCCCTAGTGATACCAAGATAAACATCTTAAGGGAGCTGCTTTTAAATTATGCAAATATTCTATTGATTCTCAAATTTTCACCTACTAATTTTGACATCCATCAGTGAATCTTACCTGCAACAATTATTATTCTGATGTTCTAATGTGATTTTCTATTTTCCTTATTTCATCCACATTGAATAATTGGAATTCTTCTGAAAGTAAGAATTGCCCTTACTATTTTTTATTTATTCAGTTATTTATACCAAAATAAATTAATAGATATTAACAGATAATAAGCCAATACTACCATTAATTTGTTTTTTTGTTTTGCTTTTTGGTTTTTTTGCTCAAATGATCTCAGTTTGGGCCATTGGGAACCCTTTCAGGTTGGTTCTTATGTTATCTCAACATAACCCCATCCTATTTTAGGGATTTCTTACTCTGGCACCACAAGATGTTCCAGATTCCTGCTGGACTTAAGGAGCCATGAGTCCTTTTGTTAGATAATGGTAATTAGGTACCAAGATCTAGACTATAAGTGTACTTGCTTCTACTATGTAATCATTGCTTCTAGTCCAGTGATGGCGAACCTATGACATGCGTGTCAGAGGTGACACGAGAACTCATTTTTTTGGTTGATTTTTCTTTGTTAAATGGCATTTAAATATATAAAATAAATATCAAAAATATAAATCTTTGTTTTACTATGGTTGCAAATGTCAAAAAATTTCTATATGTGACACGGCACCAGAGTTAAGTTAGGATTTTTCAAAATGCTGACACGCCGAGCTCAAAAGGTTCGCCATCACTGTTTTAGGCCATCTCAGCAAATAGAGCTTGGTCTTGCATTTAACCACATTTATATTTGTTTATGGATTCTTAAGTGTTTTATAATGACAAACAGAAGAAATGTGGTGAAAGTCTATTAAGAAGACAATTAGTATGTTTTATAAGTAGAAAAATTTTAAAGCTGGAATTCAGCACATATCCAGAGTTAGACTATGAGCCTATTGTAGGATTTTAGACAGTCTTGATTCTTTGGTATATGAAACAGATAAAGAATTTTCTCACAGTCTTTGCACATCAGTGACTTGGGAACCTGGTGATGATTCACCTTGAATTCCATTGTCATGTATTTGTCAAGTTGGGAACAATGTCAAATTATTCATTTAATAAAATGGAATAAGTAATTGGGAGGATTTTTAATAATTGAGTGACAGTTTAATGTTTATATGTAGTAAACAAAACATTTTTGCATCTGTTTTGAAACTATGAATATACAGTAGGGCCTTGACTTACGAGTTTAATTCGTTCTGTGACAGAGCTCGTAACTTAAAGTGAATGAGTGAGACATGTTATGCTGGCCTGATGTTGTGGCGTTCACTGTGACGTTCGCTGTGCCAACTAGCGGTGGGGTATCTGAAGCTGGCTCATAACCCGAATTTTAGCTCGCAACTCAAAGCAAAAAATCGGCCGAGAGACGGCTCGTATCTCAAAAAACTCGTTAGTCGGGACACTCGTAAGTCAAGGCCCACTGTACATGAATTTTTGAAAGAACTAATGATTTCCAAAACTTTATTCATAATTTAAAGAACTATGTGCCTCAAGATGTTTACATGTTGAAAGTCAAGTTAGTCACTATGACAGACCCTGATGCAGCCCCATCCATTTTCCTTGGTTTTTCTTAGTATTTACATTTAAAAAGTTAAAAATTGTGAAATAGACTCCCCCGCCCCCCTAAACTCACAGAATAATTCTCTTTTGAAATACCAGAAACAAGTGATCTCAGAATTGGTTTTTAAAAGAGTTAATTCAGTTATGGCACTTTTTTCTATTACTTATTTCTCCAACAAAAATTTTATAAGTAATTAAACCTTCCCGTTTTTCTACCCACTTTTCTTTTCTCCTTTGGTTTTCTACATTAACTAAGTCTGCCCTTTTTTTGATGGTCTGTAAGCAAATACTGCAATTAGCATTACTTACTACATGATAGCTATAATGGTCACTATTGATTATTTTACAATTTAAGCTTGGAGTTTACCAACCCTTTATTCCTACCTTACAACTTAGGTTTAAATAGTCATTTCGTTATTTCTCGAAGTCTCTGGAAAAATTGAAGATAGAAAAGCCACAAGCTAAATGGATACATGGAAATTAAGGAAAAACTTTTTGTGGGACTGCTGTGGGAGGAGGAAAGTGGCTGGCGAATAAATCAGACTTCCACTTGCCATGTTCACAAACTGATGGGTTTGATAGAACTGACATTACACACAAACCCACATGAAGGGAAGCAATGAATTTAGAGCTGAGCAATGTGTTGCTTTCAGTTCCTTTTGGTGTGTCTTACAAACCAAATTGTTTGAGCTTTCCAGGCTGAAGAATTAGAGATAGCTTAACACACCTTTTATCAATGGCTCTTTGAGTCAGAATTCTTGACTCAACATATACTTTTTTCCTTGGCTAATGGCAATCCCAACAGCCATCATGGAAGTGGCTAGTGCCACAGTGTCACCCCCTTACTTGATAAGGTACCCTTATTGGCCTCCTTCCCTCCTATGACTTACTCTCTAATTGCCTACTGGATTTTCCCAGGTCACCTCCCTGATAAACTACTTGTAATCAAACCTTGTCTCAAGGTCAGCTTCTAGGAGAACCTAAACTAGAGCCAGACAAAATCTAAGTTGTATTTGGCATAAGGTAGGTTCCAAGTCCCTTACCACCTCCTCTTTGCTGTTCCTGTAAGTCTGCTTTGTTTTTCTGTCCAGCTATTCCTTCCTAGAGAGCTTGGGGATGAGCAGATGAGCGGGGGAGATGACAGTGAGGATGCTGAAACAAATAGGTAAAGAGTTAGGGCAACTGAGCACCTTCTGTGAACCCGGCACAGGACTGAATTAACTGCTTTATAAAGATGATCTCATCTCATTCTCTTGACAGCCCTGGAAGGACAGGGGTGGGTGGTGGTATCCCTTTTTGGAGATAAAGGAAACTGATATGCAGACGGCTTAAGAGATTTGCATAGTGTTATAAGGCTGCTAATGAATAGAACTGGGTTTGGAACCCAAGCTTATGCCCTTTTAGAGAAAGACCTAGACTAGAAACCAGGAAACCTGGGTTTGAATCCAAGGTATTATTTTCACTAGTTGTGTGGTCATCAACAAGTAGTTTACTTTCTCTGGACTTGTTTTCTCATCTATCAAATGAGATGTAACAAGTAAGGGGTGATTATCATTATAAAACATTTTATTTAGTCTTAGCCAGTTGGGTGCACTAAGATTATTTTGAGATGGAGAAAAAAAATTAGTATAAATATATTTGGCTAAAAGGGTTCTTCAAGACTAATACCAGCTGGGACCAATCCATGGGTGGAAGGGGATGGAGCTGGGTGCAGAAAAGTAGTTTACTCTTAAATATATGGCTTATTAATCATCACTTTTTAATGCAGTAACGAGGCACAGTTGTGTATCTGATCAAGGTGCCTTTGCCACTTGTAGTGGCCACACTATGAACTGCCTCAGTTTAGTGAAATACTTGGCTTTCCAACTCTTGGGTCAATCATGGCTGTATTTTCCATTGGTCAGAAATGGCTTAATCACAATATGGCCTTTAGCTTCATATTTGTCACTGTCAAGTTGGCTTTGTATTTTGGAAAGCTTCAAGCATTCATTACCATAAGGAGAAAAGGAGAGATCTGTGTGTGACTGGGTCAATTTCCATTGAGAGTTCAAACTCCCAGCACCAGGCCTTGGAAAGCTGCTCAAAGGGGCCATCCTTGCTCTCAGCATGTATCCCATTAACAAATGAACCTGCAACTATATGTATTAAAATATATTCATTGTTGAGTCTGCAGAATTGGAACCATAACCTTGTCCAGAATTGGCCTGAAGATAGACACGGTTGATAACAGAGCTCCCTTTGGCACTGATTCATTGTTAATTCTGCCTCCTTTTACCTCGGGAGCCATTTGTAGGTGTATTGTAATCAGTCATGAGACACGCAGACTCATAGATTGCTTCCTTAAGTAGGTGTAAACGGGCAAAAGATTTCCTAGAAAATCTCATAAATAAAAGACTGGCATTTCATTTTGTATATTGTAATTGGGACCTTCAGTTAAGAGAAGAACATTTTGCACTGACTTGCAGAGTTTTTCTTTATGTGACTCTAAGAGCCTGAGTTTGTGCTTATTAGGCAGAGGCCAGTGTGCCTTTGTGAGGAGGACAGAGCTTGACTTTCATCTTTCCTTGATAATGTGGGATGTAGGTTTGTCTATGTTCCCACTTGTTATTTTCTTGCCTGCTATGGTGTTGGGAGCTATCCAGGAACACTTTATGATGCATCTCAAACACAAGTGTCTTGAAAAGCCCTAATCCAAAGTGAATCTTCTATAAATAATAAACTGCAGATAGGCTCCATTTAGTTATATTAACCCCCAAATAGGTCAGGCACATTGTTTAAAAATGCAAACATCACAATAAAACAGATTCCCTAGATGCAGAATTTGATGTGTATGTGCAGATTTTCTGGACGTGGTATAGGAAAAAACAGCCCATACCTATGCTTCGCTACTTAAAAATTTATATATTATCTCTGAAAAGTGCTACTTTTGAAATGCTATTTATTATAAGCTGAGAGAGTTCCAGGGTTCCCTTCCTTGTAGAAGTCCTTCTTATGTTTCCTGGTTGCTGACCAGTTACTGCGAACTTTACTTTCTGAGACCTGTGGCGTCCTCAAGAGAATTGTAGCCCTTGCCAAATTTTGTGTGATTTCTTGCTGAACACTTGGCATTCATCTGCAATCCTCTTTAGTTTCTTCAATGGGTCTAATTTCACATGGTAAGAATCTTATTGTTTGCCAGCCAAAATAAAACAGCCTAGTTCAAAACTATTTATACAATTCAAAACATTTTTTCATTTGGAGCTCAGTCGGCTTGCCTTTCTGCTTTGATCATATGTTAACTTTGTTGCTTTCATGCCAGGAATAATTAGACAATTAAGTGCTGACACTCTGGAAATGAAATGGCATATTTTTATTGAAATCTCACCTACAAAAATACCTAGTCTAATTCATATCCCCCCCTTAAAATTAAATGTGAACTCTAACATATAGATCCCAAAGTATTTGTATCTGGGCAAAGATATGGCACTGTAATTCAATTAAGCAATGGTAGTAATTACCTTTTTCCCAGGGAAGAGTAATTCTTCCAATTAACAATATGCTGAGGTCGAATGAGACATTTCTGTATGTTCCAGTTTGCTTATGGACTCAGCCATTACCCATGCAAATCTGTGATTCTGTTATAATGATTTCATAAGTAAATAAAGTTGCATGATGTCCCACCAATATTTATATACTAGTGGCCTGGTGCACGAATTCATGCACATTGAAAGGAAATTAATTAGAAGAAATATTTTAATATTACTATTCGCCCTTTCTCTATAATAGAAATGTCAACTAAATTCGTCATCGACAATGACAGATCAAAACACGCATGTGTGATTGGCACCAGTGAGAGCTTTATATGTATCGCGCATGCGTGAGTCAACTTAGCCTTTTATATATATAGAATAAACTTGCTTAATTAGACCTGCTTTCTGATTTAGCTAAACTTTTTCCAGCCCAGTGAAGCACCCCAACTTCTCTTTCAGGTAATTGTCAGCAACACAGCAGTAAATATCAACACAAAGCAGATTATTATTTTAGATCACACAGGGAGAACAAAGGGCAAAATATTTAACTACAGCAGTGTTTGACTGTATTCTGCACAGTGAGAAAACCTGAAGTCATTTTCAAGGTCCACCATTTCTTCTTTTCAGTTGAGTCAAGTTTCTGAGCTTTCTAAATCTCCGTTTTCTGGCTAATGAAAAGAAAATAGAATTCCACTGAGTCTTCTATCCACCTACTCCAGGACTTCTGTGAGGATCAAATGAGATGAGGCATGGGAAATTGCTTCGAAGACATTTGGTTAAAGTGTAAAATGTTTCTACCTGGGTATAAAGCAAATTGTGTTCCTGGACTGAAGAAACTGCAAGGAGGCTAGTTGCTAGGGAGAGGAAGCGGGGTGTTGCTACGTGATGTCATTATCCAGATGGACACTTAGCATATTATTAGCCTTCTATATATAGAGATAGAGAAGAAACCATTGCTGCTTTGAAATCTTCTGACCCTTTAAAACTAGTTATCTCATTTAAATTTTTCTTTATTCCATTCCCTTTCTCCACATCCTATAATGGCCATAATTAAGAGATGAACTAGAAGACAAGTTAAGTTGGGATCTGGCTATCTATGTGGCTGGATTCATTCATATAAAAAGAATGTAATGCAACTCCCAGCCTGATCCACTCTATAGCTTGCTATTCTTTTTTACACTGATGTCTAGTAATCTCTCAAAAAGTGAAACGCTTTAAATTCAGGAAAGACTTGCTACCTCCTGCCCCCCACCCATGCCTTCCTTAGACACTGTCACTTTTACCACATCCTATTCATTAGAAGTGAGTCATTAAGTCCAAGCCACAGTCAAAAGGCGAGAATTAAATTCTTCTTGAGGGGAGAAATCCTCCTGGATGATTCTAGGCAAAGGAGTGTTGTAATCATCAATAGAAAAAGGTTGGTTTAAAAATTGGGTCCCAAGTATGCTGATACAAGGAGAGGCTGTTATTTGATTACTAGAGGCCCAGTGCACAAAAATTCATGCACTCGGGGCAGGGGCAGGGCGGGGGGTGTCCCTCAGCCCAGCCTACACCCTCTCACAGTCTGGAAGCCCTTAGAGGATGTCCTACTGACGGCTTAGGCCCACTTCCAAGGGGAGTGGGCCTAAGCCGCAGTCTGGCCTCCCTCTGCAGGAGGCACCCACTGGTGCGGCCCCACCCCACCTCCTCCATCGCTGCCCCCTCCCTCTGCCTGCTGGCATGTACCTTGGCTGGCGTGGCGCCACCTGCTCACTGGCCCTGCCCCCCCACTGACTGGTCATTCCGCTGTTCGGACAATTTGCATGTTATGTTTTTGTTATATAGGATAATCTCCTTTACCCATTAAATGTGAAACCTTATTAAGACTGAGACCACATCACCATTGATTCCCCAGCAATTCAAATCCATTGCATATAAGAGGTGCTTCTTAAATATTTTTAGAATGACTGAATCAATGAATCAGTAACTCAGTAAAGGAAACATTTATGAAGAATGAGTGACTTGGTCACATAATGTAAAATATAGCATGTCAAAATGGTAAAGAAGTGTTCTTTGGGTTCAGATCCAGCCTTTACCACATAGCAGGTATGTTTTCTTCAGAAGTCACTCAATCTTTCTAAACCTAGGAGTAAAAATGGAAATATTAATAGGACCATCCATTAGAGTTATTATAAAGAGTACATGATATTGATTATTAGGTACAATATTTGGTGCATAATAAGCAATAAATGTTAGCTGTGATTATAACTATTTTTAATACTCAAGTCTTCAGCTGTTAAATGGTAGATCCAAGATTTAAACTCATGTCTGTCTTATTCAAAAGCCCATAGTCCTAACTTTTGCACCTTTAAGATTGGAAATAATATTACTCTTTCATAGGTAGTAATATTGAAACTCATTTGGCCCTTTCAGACAGTGTTTTGATAGAAATACTACAACACTTGGTTTTTATTCGAGTTTTAGGCTTTGTAAGTCAGTTGGGAAAGAAGATGATAGAGCTTCTTGAGGTTTGCTGATGTAGCAGATTTTTCTAGACTAATTCCTAGAATATAGCGGACCACTTTTAGAGAACACTTGTTTTGATTACCTAAGCTATATAACCAGAATAGTAGCAGCAAGAACCCACTCTAGTTCGTGTTTGATAACCCAGAGACCCCATGTGACCTATGCTGGCTGGCGATCCAGTGAGAAGCCTTTAATTGCTTATGGTCAACAGTTTCTTCAGTGATTTTCTTTCTCTCTCTCTTTCTTTCTTTCTTTCTTTCTTTCTTTCTTTCTTTCTTTCTTTCTTTCTTCCTTCCTTCCTTCCTTCCTTCCTTCCTTCCTTCCTCCCTCCCTCCCTCCCTCCCTCCCTCCCTCCCTCCCTCTCTCCCTCCCTTTCTCTCTCTCTCTCTCTCTCTCTCTCTCTCTCTCTCTCTCTCTTTCTTTGTTAATCCTCACCTGAGGATATTTTACCCATTGATTTTTAATTTTTTTCTAGAGAAAATGGAAGGGATGGGGGGAGGTCAAAGAGAGAGAGAGAGAGAGAGAGCGCTTAACGTGAGAGAGCCACATCAATTGCTTGCCTCCTGCATGAACCCCAACTGGGGTGGAGAACCTGCAACCCAGGTAGATGGCCTTGACCGGAATAAAACCCAAGACCCTCCAATGCAAGGGCCATCGCTCTAAACACTGAGAAACACCGGCCAGGACTGATGCTTTTCTTTTTACAATGTTTACACTAACACAGGAAGAAAGATGGATTTTTGTGTCAGTTATACACTTGTAATTAATAAACCACTCCAAACCATCGAAGCTTAAAACAACAACCATTAAATTTGTTCACCCATCTTTAAGTCAGCAATTTAGGGTGGGGTCCTCTGGGCAGTGCTGCTGGGCTCACCTGGGGCTGGATGAGTGGGGTGGAAGCAGAGGGTCTAAGATAGCCTTGTTTGCATGTCAGCTGGACCACATGTCCCCAGCATCTAGCAGGGGCATATTCATATCGTGGCAGCCAAAAGAGGAAAAGTTTCAATGCGTAAGTTCTTTTCAAGACTCTGCTTGTATCACGTTGGCAAATATCCATTGGCTAAAAAAAATCACATGAACAAGCACAGATTCAAGGGGTGGAGAAATAAAAACCACTTAAATTTTTTTATTTTTTTATTATGGTTTATACTGATATTATTTTGTATTAATTTTGGATGTACATCATAGTGCTTAGACAATCACAACTTTACAAAATGATCCCCCTAATATTTCAAGTACCCACCTGGCAACATACATGTTTATTACAATACTATTGACTCTATTTCCTACACTTGTTTTTTTTTTTAAATATAT
Source organism: Myotis nattereri (assembly GCF_964212035.1). NCBI lineage: Eukaryota > Metazoa > Chordata > Mammalia > Chiroptera > Vespertilionidae > Myotis > Myotis nattereri. The sequence continues at coordinate 15,487,350 of NC_138090.1, forward strand.
TTTATTGATTTTTTACAGAGAGGAAGGGAGAGAGATAGTTAGAAACATTGATGAGAAAGAAACATCGATCAGCTGCCTCCTGCACATCTCCTACTGGGGATGTGCCCGCAACCCAGGTACATGCCCTTGACCGGAATCGAACCTGGGACCTTTCAGTCCGCAGGCTGACGCTCTATCCACTGAGCCAAACCCGTTTCGGCTATTTCCTACACTTGTTGACGGGGGGGGGGGGGGGGGGGCTGAAAGTCACATTGCAAAGGGGCATGTGTTGGAGAGGGATGGGAGGAATCATTGGGGCCATCACTGCCAACAGTTAGCACAGTGTGGAAGATGGTTGCAAGTTCATGTTTGCAAGGTGTGAAGCAAGTCCTGAAAAATCTCTTGAGGGGTTTGCAACTCAGAATTATATCTGGCACAGAATTGATTTGAAATATGCTGCTTATGTAACTGCTTCAAGCAGGTTACTAGCGGACCACATGGTGTTCGTTGGTGATAACGGGAACCTTAATGCACAAACCCTGCACATGGAGGCTAAGATGTGAACAGATCTAAGAGTTTGTAGTTCTAGCCTGGGACCGTTGGGTACATGTAAAAGCCTTGTTTTTGCTTCTTAAATACCGAATGTCTCCAGATCTGGGTAAAGCTTGCTAACGACACTTCATAGTCAGGTTTTCCATGGTTCCTTAAGAAAATTAAAAACCCCAGGAAACTCTCAAAAATTTCATTTATTCCATCTCACTTATAACGTAGAACTCCTGATATGGCCTTCTCAGGTAGCTGCCATGCTGTGCCTAGCCCGTCTCTCGCTGACTCCCCACCTTCTTAGCACCATGTCTAAGACAGCTAGCTAGATGCTTAGTGAGTCGGGGGAGGAGTGGTAGGGAGGTAGGAACACAGGCCTGATTCTGCTACAGCCAACAAAGCCTCTGCATGGCACCTAGCCTGCTCCCTTACTTGTTAGATCAGAAAAGGGGCCTGCTGCATCCCCTCTCACTCCTGTTTACCTTGACCTTGCAGCTCAGATAGGCTGCAAAATCGGTGACCCCAGGAAATCAATCTGTATGACCTTGTGGCTGCTCCCTGGGATGTTTTGAGTGAATTTAGAAATTGGGGAGTGTCCTAAAATCATCTTGTCCCATGGCACAGAGTGTGAGATCATTGCATTATGCATAATTGTGAAGTAGAACCTTAAAATATTCAAGTAACTGGATATTATTTTGATATTTTGAATCAAAGGAAATGTAATATCAAGATAACCTCTCCCAGATTTGAGCCTCTAGGTTTAATTTATGTCTTCGAACAACAACCATGAAACATTTAGCAAACAGTTCTTGGATCACTTTAAATGGGTTGGTTTGCATTAACTCACTAAACTTTGTTTGCCATAATATCACATGTCCTGAAATGTACATGTTACGTTCTCTTAAAGATTTTGGGTTTTAAATTGGGGAAAAAAACCTCAATATCTTAAAGACAAAACTGCACATATTTCAGAAATTTGGAGGACTAACAGAGGAATGATCTTTAATATTAACAGTTACTAAATCTTTCGAGGATGCTAATGATGGTATTTCTCTTTCCATTGTACATGAACAGAAATTACACTGTGTAGTCATTTTGTTTCTTGACATTTAACAATAAATTTATTGATGAAAAATCCAGAATTTTGGAAACCTATTCAAATAAAAAGTATAACTTGAAAAAAAGGTAAAGTATGTTTCTTGTAACATCCCCTTTCCCCCCTCAGAATAGAGATGCTTTCTCTCTTTTGGCTAGGGTGATGAACAGAGAGGGGTGGGCCAAGGCCAAGGCACCATGATTAACTGGCTGTTTTATATTCCTTTCCTCTGTGGTAAGGCTGCAGACTTTGGGACTTGCCTAAAGCAAGGGCTTTTAATCCAGAAATACATGCTGCAAACTTAATAGTTATTTCAGTGGGTGTCCCACGAGTACAGACATGCCCACTATTATGGTTTGTACAGTGAGTTAGTGTATCAGACATGCCCTGCGGAAGGGAAGTCCTGAAGCTCATCCTAAATAAAGGAAAGGCTTTCTTCTAAAGGATTTCTGCATTTTGCCTTTTTCAGCTTCTAGGGACTGCCTCTATTCCTTGGTTCATGGCCCCTTTCATATTCACAGCCAGCACAGCTAGCCCAGACTTTGTCATGATTCCAACTCTCTGGTTCTTGTTCTTCTGTTTCCCTCTTCCACATTTAAAGGACCCTCGTGATTAAATGGCAAGGTTAGTTCCAGTTCTAGATGCTCAGAGGCTTAACGATGTGCTGCCCTCTTTCTTTGATGCAAAGGGAGAAGTTAGGTTGCTTGATCCCTAAAACATGTTGCACAGTTAGTTCTATTGTCATTTTTAGGTTTTGGTGTTAGTAGAGTGTTGTAAAATTACCCAGGGAACTTGGGATGGTGTGAATATAAGTCACTTGAGAAAATAAAATGTCATGTTCACTTTATTAAGTCAGATTCTATCTACTTGTCTTCAAAAGGTTGTACACTGGCTTAAACTCTGATTAGGTTTTATTTATGGGTGGTTAGCACCTTAGCCACTCACGTGTACCCACATACTTACACCCTACTGTCCTCTCTGCTCAACCACTAGAAGTCTGAGATGGAAGTGACTGTGGGCTTTGAGCTACTCTTAACATTTTACAAGTCTAATGTTAATCACTCCCCCATAATGTACATCCTTGGTGGTTTAAAAATGGAACTACATCTTAATAAATTTTGTTTACTAGACAAAATTGTAATAAAAGACACCTATGAGAGTAAAATTGTTGGGCGTCTCTAGAGTATATATATAGTCTGTTTCCAAAAATCATGCAATTGTTATTTACTTTTTAAAAATCAGTATATATAACATAAATTGTGTACTGTGTATATGGCACTTTTTATGACCCTTCCAAAGGAAGTAGGTTTGAATTTTCTTCTAAAGGCTTTCTGCATTTTGCGCACTCTTTCTTTACAGCAACATTCCTGTGTGCCTTATGACTAAAAACCTTAATTTGAATTGCAGTTGTACGTGGAGGGAAGCATTCGATACTGAATCTGGAAAACAGGATAAGTTACCTGTCATAGCGCACCTCCTAGCTGAGAGTACCTAAATTAGATAATACTAACTAGGCTTAGCACTTAGCAAGGCATTTTCTTTTTTTAATCTTTATTGAGATATTACAGATACACAAAAATGCACACATTTAATGTATACATCTTGATGAGTTTGGACATCACCTCCACAAATGTCCTTGGGTTCTTTTGTATTTTCTATTTTCATAAGAATATTTAACATGACATCTTTCCTCATAACATGCTTTAATGCGCACACACCAGTGCTGTCTGGTTATCTGTAGGTACTATGTTATACAGCAGACCTCTAGAATTTCTTCATCTTGCATACCCACTGGGGAAAACAGTTCCCCATTTCCTCTTGTTCTTAGTCCCTGGCATACACCATTCTATTCTCTGCTTCTATGAGTTTGACTATGTTATATATCTCAGATAAGTAGAATCATGTAGCATTTGTCCTTCTGTGACTAGCTTATTTCACATAGTATAATGTCTGCTAGGTTCATGAAGGGTATCACAAATGGCAAGATTTTTGTCTCTTTTTAAAAGGCTGAGTAATATTCCCTAAGGCGCTTTCATCTTTATAATGATTGAGGAACACTGACCAGAGGCCAGGACTCCATTTGCTTCAGACGTCTGACTGTTCTGAATTAAATGTCATTCTCTACCTCTTGCCTCTCTCTTTCCATTTTTGGTTAGCGCACCCCCCCCCCCCCCGCTTTTCCCTTTTTAATCTTATTCTTCATATGTTTCCAGTAATTATACCTTTTAAGGTTTATGTTTTACTTCATAAATTGACTCTAGTCCTGCATTATTCATTTGGTGAGACACTTCTACCTTAATTCTTAAATCATTGTCCAAACTATTACTCTTCTAAAACAAGTTACCTTGACTTAAAATGCCTTTTTCTTCCATGCTCTCCTAATTTAACATACCCAGGTTAGTCTGGAAATAATGGCAAGGTTGTTGTGGAACCATTTCCTACCATCTTTGACCATCTCAACTTTCACTTTCCTACTTAAATATAAATAATACATTATTTTCTCCCATAAGACCAGAAATCCACTGAGAGGTAACCTAATTCTGGACTAACATTGTGTGGAATAACTAAAAGATTTGTAGTCACTTTTTGCTTTTGCTATTCTTGCTTGATTCCTGGACTTTATTTTCTTCCCTAGCAGTTGCTCTTTACATACTATATCTTTTACCTGTGCTCTATATGATCCTGTTTGTACAATGGGCTATGCTAGTTTCCACACAATATCTAAGGCACTTATTCCTCCACAGAAACATAAATGAGGCAAAGGTACACTTAAATTTAAATATATTGCCAAAAAATGATATAGCTTTAGATTGGCTATTTTTCTATTAAAATTTTGTGTTACACAATATACTCCTATCACCGAGTTTCGTCCTCGCCTTAGAACTCTCCTCTAATTATTTTTGGAGAAGAAATTTGCTGTTACTTACTTTGTACTTTACCCAGATAGAGACCTATGAGAAAATCATAAATTCCTTTCAGTCTTTTCCTCAATAAGTACTTAAACTACCAACAAATTAAAATGTATCCATCATTAGTAATTTATTATTTAATGTGAAATGAATTTCTATTATCATCTTTTTTGGGGAGGGAAAGGCAATGAATAATACTTCACAGGCTCTCTTTTCAATTGGAAACAGTATTTCCATTTCGAGATGTGGTAAAGCAGTCAGTGCTCATTCTGGCCATGACCTCCTTAGCTTGCAAGATTTTTATCAACATCCCACTCAGAATGCCTCGTTTTTAGTCCAGCACACAAAAGCTCTCAGCTTTTCTTGATCGTTTTGGTTGCTAATTTCTGGATATTTTCCTTAAACCAAACCATGTTTTTTTTAAATTTATTTACAGGGTTCTGGATTTCTTGAATTCTTCAGTGAACAAACAAAGAGTAAATCAAAGAACAGCTCCTATCTGGGTATGTACACACATCCAATTGGGATGCCCTAGGATTACTCATGCAGTCTTCTTCGAGTACTTTGTTTTACTCAGAGTAGTTGAAGGTTGATTTCAACAGGGAGGCTTATAGCATTTGTGACATAAAAATAACTTAGACATTAACGGCTGCACTTCCCAAACTCTGATTATTATTGTTTTCTGATATTCTGCCATGAATTAAATTTTTGTTATTAGAGCTTTGATGTCCTCTGCACACTAAGATGTACTTACCAACTAAACTTTCAGCCCTGAAACAGTGAGTCCGGTTGCTAAAGATTCTGTTGGTATATGGGTAGGGACAATCTGTGATCTCTAAGGAAGATGTTGTCCTGTTAAGTCATGAGCTTTGCTATTTCCTCGGTTAGTGATAGCTGGTCTTGGTGAGTGCCACGTGGGTGGCTCATAGATGCTTTCCTTTTTGAGACTGAGTATAACTCTGGATCCACATTGTTGTAGAAATAAATGAAGCACAATGATAGGAAAGTCCACAGAGCAGTGAAATAGGATGTTGTTTGGAATTCATTGGGTGTTTCTTGGAATTCATTCCTATGGCTATAGCTAGACTTGAAGACACGGCAAATGCACTCACCAGAAAACTGTGGTTTGAGTTTTCATACAGTAGGAAAGAGAAGAAGAGTTCAAAAGTCAAGGCATGTTGGAAGCAGAACCAAGTTGACATTTGCCATTCCTGCACCTCTTGACTATCCCAGAACACTTTTGACCTGGGGAATATTTCATTATACAGCAAAACATCTTTCTCTTTGGTATACAAGGCAAGCTTTTCTGTTACTGGGGAAATATACTCCTCCATGCTATGATTTGAAAATAGCGATACTGTTAAGAAAGAGCAGGGATTTGAGTGAATGCATCAGACATTCATTTGATGAGGTGTTGAGTAAACCAGATGGTTTGTATCAAATGCCTTGATAAAATATTTTAGAAATCAAAGCTGGTTCCCATTAAAAAAAAAAATAAACCCCTCTGGAAGGATTGCTTATGACTTTCACCATTTTGTTTTCATTTATTTCAAGTAGTTTTTAAAATTAAGTATATTTATGAGCACAAGTCAAGCTTGGACTATAGATTTTAAAATCAGTGTGCTTCACCCAGGATATTTGATCCCAACAGTGGTGCCTGGTCACCTGGTGCCCTCATCCTGGTTATCAGAGCGACATCTGTTTAGATGGAATGCTGATGTTTGTACATATCGAAGCCCCAATCACTTGAATTTTCCAAAAATGAGAACATTGGGTGTTTCTCTTTGTGTGTGCTAATGGTATGGACTGATTTCACAGAATCACTGCAGCAAGTTGTAAATGATGTATGAAATGAAAAATTCCTGTCCAGTGCACAGAGCGAATATATACAGTTCTATGCGATCATTGCCGTGCTGGGCTATTTGCTTTAATATTTCCTTCAGACATTTAGTAATTTTTTTGGTGAGTCATATCCAGACGCTTGCCATTGGGAAAGAGCACAGGCTTCATATGTATATATGAATTTCAGTCATGTACAAGTATATTTAAATTAAGAGAATGCTGGATTCTATTATAAACAATAGAATATATTTGTTTTGTAAAATAGGAAAACTTGAAGAAACTAAATAGTGAAATTATTTAAGTCAATTATGGAAAAATATCCTTTGTTTACATTTAGTATAGGTCTTTTAAAGTTTATATACCTGTGATTAGATGGAATTCTTTAGAAAAAACTTTTCCTATTAATTTATTTGTAGTTTTACTCTCAGTTACCAATAAGACTTGAACACCTTTCCATGCTCTTCTACAATGTAAGTTTTAATCACTGTGCACTATTCAGTTACATGGGTGTAGCATTAAGAAGTTTTACCCATTCCTATTAAACAGTCAATATGTAGGTTTTCTTCTAATTTTGATAATGTAAATAATTTCCTGTGTCATTGCTGTAGTGTTTATGTGATTTTTGTAATTTTGGTTTATTATCAGGTAATGCTAAATTTCCCTCTGTTCTTCTTTTTCAAAAATTTCTTGGCTATTGTATTGCTTTATCTGTGTTGGATTTTAATGACAATTGGATTTTTATGAATGATTGGACTAGACTTGGTATCTCTGTAATATTGTCATTCCATTGGTGAACACACTGGTTCTCTCCATTTATTGGTGGATTTTCTAACCTGGATTCATCTTTAAAAACCAGAAATAAGCCTTCCTAAGACATGATAATATTCTATTAGAGTTCTTTATATAATTCCTAAGTGGTATCTATGAAGATCTTTTTTTGAACAGGGTTGATTGTGGCCTCATAATAACAAGGTTTCCCCATCCTCCCTACCCCTCCTACCCCAACACCATGCCCTGGACCAGTTTAACTAGCAAAGAGTGGTAGTGACCCCTCCTCTTCTTTAAATGTGATAGAATTAATGTCAGTGTCTGGGTCATTTGAGGGATAAATTCTTTGAAACCTCTACTTTCCGTCCAAGGGTATTTAAATGTTTAGATTGTTTTTTATCCCTTATTAAACTAACTTAGGTAATTTATATTTCCGTATTAAAATATCAATTCATCTAGATGTTAAATTTGTTAATATAGATGCATATAAAATATTGTTACAATTTTAAAATAATCATAAATATGTTGTTAAATCATTTTCGTCATTCTGAATATGAGATATCTTTTCCTTGATTGGCTTTGACATAGGTAGTTTTGAAGAACTAGCTATTAAATTATTATTTCCATAGTTTTTCTATTTTCTTAATAGCTTCTTAAGTTGCATCTTTGGTTCATTTATCATTTTTTGTTTGTTAACAAATAAAATATTTGATTTTTATTTTAGCTGCATTATGTAACTTTTGATATGTTGTATTCTTATTTTATTCATTGTATAATAGCTTGAAGTACCACTTTGATATCATCTATGACTCAAAATTCTTTTAAAAGAGTAATTTTAGAATATAAAGTAGTTGAATTTTAAGACTTCATCTATTAATATTAATTTCTAGTTTCATTTAATTGTCTCTGAAATATACCTGCTATGACTTTTACTTGAATTTTATTGACATTATTCTTATGGAAGAGTTTATAAGATCATCTTTGGGAAGGAGTCCATGGGCACTGGAGATGAAAGTTATTTTATTTAGAGTAGAGAATTTAATCTTACTAATTATATTATCAAGCTCTTCTATATCATAGTGCTCTTGCTGTCTGCTTTGATCTTCTTTGACCCACTGTGAGAGATGTTGAAATTATTTATTAATTTGTTCTTGTTTTCTTATAGAGATATGTGCATTTTGACAGTGCAGAATTATTTGACAAATAAAATTGTCTATTTGCTTTGAATTGTACTTCCTTCATATAAAAGCTCTCTTCCTTGAAATTTTCTTTGTCTAATATTAATATTATGTTTTTATTTTTATCTCTTTAATATATCTTTTCTCCTCTTTCTAAAAAAATCTGTGTTTAAACATTGTTTTTGCTTAATAAACATAATACCACTTTGAATATCTTGGTATATTTCTTCTAATTTTCATGTGTAACAGTTTATTTTGGATAGACAGAACTATGTAATTATCCTATATAATAAAGAGGGAATATGCAAATTAACCCTCACACCCTCACAAGGCCAGCAGGGGGGTTAGTGAGGGATGACCAAACAACTGAACTGCAGGCTGTGTGGGGTGACCAGACCAGCGGGGGTGGGGATAGTTGGGGGTGACCAGGCTAGTGGGGGGCACTATTAGGAGTGACCAGGCCAGCAGAGGGGGGCAGTTAGGGGCAATCAGGCCAGCATGCAGAGGCAGTGAGGGGCAGTCAGGCTGGTGGGGGGGGGGGCGCAGTTAGGGGAGACCAGGCAGGCAGGCAGGCAGGTGAGCTATGAGGAGCCAGCAGTCCAGGATTGTGAGAGGGATGTCTGACTGCTGGTTTCGGCCTAATCCCTGGGATCGGGCCTAAACCGGCAGTCAGACATCCCCTGAGGAGTCCCGGATTGGAGAGGGTGCAGGCTGGGTTGAAGAGATCCCCCTCTCCCCCATGCACGAATTTCATGCACCGGACCTCTAGTAATATGTAAAAGTATAAGGTGTAAGTAATTGTAAGGTCTTATGATCATTTTAATGTCTCCAGGATATTAATGTTGATTACATATACATTTTTTTTATTCTATATCATCATGTGTTTATCAGCTCTATGCTTCTTTACTAAAATAAATTTGACCTTGTTGATCATTTTCTATGATGTTTATTTTTTATTTTAATAATTTCTACACTTACTTTTATTATTCAATGTTGGTGCTGTGTTTTGAAGAATAAGGTAAATTTTGGCCAATTTAAGAACATAAAATGCTTACGTATTTGTTAGACATAAAATGTTCCTGATAGCACTAACAAGAATATTAGAAATACTGTTTTAATGTGTGTTGTTAAAGTAGTTGGTTCTATCAAATACCCTGAAATTCAGAAATGTTGAAATCGAAGTCTACTACTCTTGGAATCATTTGAGTTCATTTAAGCATGTATGATCATCTCTAAGGTATTGATGATACTTTAGGTCTTTTATTTATCTCCTAGGTTTACCACACTCACCTTATTCCCAGAATGCTCTTGTTCTTTTCTCTTTTTCTAGCTCTTGATAAATCAGATTCTAAGATGGAAATATGCCTCCTATGGATGCCATATTATAAATTTTATGATACATAGTGTTTTTCTAATAGATTTTATCTGTTATATGAGCCTGTCTTATATACACGACTCTGTCCTTAAACAATATTATTGATTTTTATTTGTTTTGGTTACCCATATTTCTTATCACACATTCCACCCCTCCCCTTAAAAATCTATCTCCCATTCTTGGATAGTATCAATTTTCTTCACCTAATATTTCTGTCTTTGAAAAAAGCAGAAAGATGACATTGTTAAATGGGCCATTTAACTGAAGAATGGCATGCCAGACGTTCTTTTTCCATATACATAATGAGAGAGATGTATATAGGTTAATGTATGTATTTATAGAGATGAATATTATAGCTATTTTATGATATTTAAGACTAAATGCCACAGTTGTATTTTTTAAGTAAGTCTAAACTCCTCTTAAAGGAGAGCTGAGAAAAGTAGTAATTTGGAACTAGTTGGCTTAACTTAAAAAGCTCCCCTGTGACATCGGAGTGTGTTTCATGCAATTGCTTTCTTAGACTTCCTCATTAAAATATTGACTACTCTTTTTCTCCAGCAAATGCTAATCCTGCCTCCCATGTACATGTATTTACATTTCACTGCAGGCAGCCTGCCAGATTAGAAATAAAACCAATTTGTTAATATCACTATTTCCTTTTCAGCAAAGAAAATATGCATTAAATTAAAGGCCTTTTCTAAAAATAATAAGAAAGGGCTCCTGTTGATACCAACCATTTATTTGTCTCTCTGGCTGAGGTTGTGATGGCTCATCTTTATCAGCCTGCATTTCTCTGGCCATCTCTGTGCAAGACTCTGGATTCCAAAAGACCCAGCACAGGCCCTGATGTTTGCTCTGCTCCCTTCTCCTCACCTGTCCCACCGTTGAATTTTTGCCAATCCTTGTCAGCACCTATCTGAGAGGTGCAAAACACTATTTTTTTGGTTAAAAATGTGAGCAAATGTGATTAATCCTGGCTGATAACATGCTGCTTTGCTGGAGCATTCTCCCCAGAAATCTTGGAAATCTTTGAACTGTAAGAAGGTTCCCATTTGATTTATGATTCATAAGTGGATCAGTGTTATTAAAATCCACAGGAGCCCTTTGTTCATTTAGTCATTCTGAGGGCCACCCATCATGCATTTCCAAATACTATTTTGCACAAGAGCATCTTCCCAGACCCATAGCTATTTCTTCAATAATTCTGTATAAAGCAACTAATTATGTAACTGAATATCAAGCCGTATTAGTAACCATAGAATGTTTGTGCATGTTGGGTTATCTAAATTTGCAAAGTCAAGTGAATTTTCAATAAAGCTAATATGTTATTACCCTTATTAGCATACTTTGCCTGGCTGGATGCTACTCTTTACTTTGTTGAATATTTTATTTATAAAATTGATTAATTGATATTTACTATTGTTCCTGTAATGCATAAAGAAAAAGGGGTCATTTATAAATGCCACTGTGTAGTTGGTGCTGGGAGAAGTGAGATCTGGCATCTACAAATTGGTGCCCACATTCTGTTAATTTCTCTTGATTTTTCTCCTTATTTAATTATGTTTTCCATGTTGTTTTCCTCTCCAGTCAAATGTTGGCCTTTACTGTAGCAAAGTTAGAAGAATAAGGTCTTATTAATAATGTTTGTGTTACATTTCTACTTTGGGAAAAATATTAAAGAAAGAAAAGATAAGTAGCTGACTGATGACCTCCTTTCCTGTTTTGTCTTAACTTTAAGATTTAGGGTCCTCAGTTCTTTACTGGCCATCAAAATTCGGAAATGTTTCTGTTCTTAAGCTCTTTCATCTTTTATGATAATTTTGTTCTATCTTACTCACATCCGGTTTGAATGGAGTTGTTGGCCTCTCTCTTGTATCTTGTTTTTGTGTTTTAAATTGGTATAGTATCATGTCCATTTCCTAAAATCCTGAACAGCCTTGAGCTGGGTACACGCTGAGAGCTTAATGGTCCTTCTGCTATAGTCTTTGGTCCTTCAAGTGGTCAGCACTGAAGTACCTCTGAGGAAGACATAGTTAGCAGTGTTGTTCTGTGAGGAAAACTGCCTCCTCCAGCTTGTAAGCAATTGATGCCCTGAAGCATGAAGATTTCATAGCCCATGTAATTTTATCCTTCCTGGTGTCACTGCAGGTGCTATTTTTATTCATATAAATATTTAATCTTCTATAAAACTTATTAAGCTGTTGGCCTCAATAATATTTTTTTGGCAGTGAGTTCCCTAGGTTAAAGAGACACAGTTAAGTACAACAGCTTAGCTCAAGATCACAGTTTTAAGAAAGGTCTAAAAGGTGATTTTCTGAGATTTAAAAAGAGACTCCATCAAAACTGTTTAGGGTTCGGCTATGACATTTCCCAAGAATGCTGCCGTGGACTCAGTAGCGGTGAGTTGGCATCTGAAAGACTAGGAAGCAAGCTCAGTAGAAACTAAAGTGAAAGTAGTGACTATGTCTTTTTCTGCATCCAGTGAAGAGGAAATGCAGATAAAACATCTGTGTAATGTTGTTCACTTTCTTAGCATTCAGCCATTCGCATTAAGATGTTTTTCGTGGAATTATTTTTTTACTGGTCTTTCCTAGCCTTTTTAAAAAAGATGTATTTTTTTTGATTTCAGAGAGGAAGGGAGAAGGAGAGAGAGATAGAAACATCAATGACAAGAGAGAATTATTGATCGGCTGCCTCCTGCACACCCCCTACTGGGGATTGAGCCCACAACCTAGGCATATGCCCTTGACCAGAATCAAACCCAGGACCCTTCAGTCTGTAGGCCGATGCCCTATCCACTGAGCCAAACAAGCTAGGGCCTAACCTTTTTAAGTAGTTTGCTTTTAAAAAAATCCTAATTTTTTGTAATCCAATTACAAAAGAAATTTGTAATTGCCCAAACTTGGAAACTGCCCAAATGTCCTTCAACTGATAATTGGATAAACAGTGCTATATCCATACAATGGAATACTATTCAGCAATAAAAAGGAATGAACTACTGATGCACACACAACATGGATGAATCTCCATGCTGTAGATTCCGTTAACAATGCATTCTGTAAAAGCAAATCTATCGCGATAGAGAACAGATCAGTGGTTGTAAAGGACTGGGGCTAGGGGGGAGGGGTTGACTAACAGTACAAGGGACTAATGGAACTTTTCAGTATTCTGCTGGTTACCTAACTATACATTTGACAAAAAATTCTTTACACTGAAAAGGATGGGTAAATTGTACTTCAGTAAGCCTGACTTTAAAGAAGAAGTGGCCAGCAGTCTGATGCTTACCTATCTGACATAGTGACCTCCCCACATTGGTGGCCTGTGGTAGACTCTTTAATTCTTCACATAATAGCATCTTCTCCATTTGAAGAGGTTTTGTTTATAAACTTCATCATCCCTTGTAAGAATTTTTTAAACTCAGAATTTTGGTAGAGATGGTAAGAGCTTTCTATGAAACACACATATTTTGTATGTAATAAAAAAGTACTACTTTAAGAGATTGATTAATAGGTAGCTCTTTTGAGATATGGGATGACGTAATGGAAATCCATGTAACTTCTTGGCAGTGTGAGTAACAGATCTACAGCCCTTACAGAGTGTGGAGATTGGAATCCCTGAAACTCATCTGCACATTCACTTTTCCAGATATGAGTAAACTCGAGTTTTACTGTCTCCAGACTCCACTCAGGATGCTTAAAGATTATTGGAGAAAAACAATGAAACTCACTTTGTGGTACGTGGTACGATAAAACATCACTTGTTATTTAATGATGCAAAACCACCCATGTGTTTACCTATTGTTTAAAAGTTGTTTGTATCTCATTTGCTTCTAAAATGGATTTGAGGTGGCTCCTTTCAGTAAAGCAGATATTCTGAACATTATCTGTTTTGCTGGGCCACATTCCCACTTCCATATTCTCACTTTGTTAACGGTCTCTCTGGACCACCTTGGGAAACTGCCTGCCCTCTCTCTGGGTCTCAGCTTCTTTTTTCAAAAGTTAAGGGGGAAATGATGATCTGAGAGATCATCTCATTGGTCCCCAAGCACTCATGTCCCCTTTCATGACATTTGTCACAATATATTTAATTAATTATTTGTTCATCTCCTACATTAGACCATAAGCTCTATGGGACCATGCTTCTCTTCACTGTGATATTTTCAGCGGACAGGCAGCACTAGTGAAATATTTGTTGAATAAATGAATAAATTAAGGGCATCTGCCATCCCTAATGGGCCCCAATTGTGTTTCTGATTACATGTTTTTACCATTCTACATTTAAGCATCGTCTACCTGCAGATTATTGGTAAGGACAAGCAAAATTACTGCTATTACAATTATTTTTGTTTTTGGTGTATCTGAATGTTTTGTTAAAATTTCCTCTTTGGTACATGGTTTGTGTATTTGTCTATTTCTATTGGCTGGGAAGTAACCAGGTGGCAGCTCCTTCCAATGAGTGTTTTCTTTACAGTTTGTGCTGTGTCTCATCTTAGCACCGAGTATGTAGCTGGTGGGTGGGCTCTGGACATGGAAATGAACCTGAGTGCTCCTTAGTATGGTAAGTCCAATATGGCAAATACTGTGGAATTTTGTATAGAAATCTGTGGCTAGTTGTAGATATTGATTTGTTTAACCAATTATAATGACTGAATTGGGGATAGCATTTTAAAAAGTAGGTTTATGCAAAGATTTCAATTACATAGACATTATATATACCATCTATATAGTACTGTGCTGTAGATAGCTTAGACATCTTGGATCTTTGTATTATATATTGATGCAATTGTCAAAATCTAGTTCCTCCCTTTATTGTGGTTCTTTGTTCTTAATGGGAATTTAGGTCAGCACACAAAATTGCCAGGGCATCCCAAAAATTTCCCCAGAAGCAAGGTGGCCAGACCTCCAGAAGGTCAGCAACGCTGTTTGGCAATGGTACGTTCCCTCCTCATGGACAGCAGTATCTGGTTCAGTGTGGAAAACAGTGACTTTCCCAAGGATTTTTTCTCCCATTTTTTTCTCTTCCTTTTAAAATCACCTTCGCTTCCCAAAGTAAAATTATTTCTGTCCCCTTCTCTCTGAAATCAGTGTATCTATTTGGAGACTAATGCAAAACCACCGTGCCATGCTCATGTTTCCAAATGGGCCGTGTTCTCTGCAGTCACACCAGGCTCGGCAGCCGCTTGAGTCTTTTGAGTTCAGATGGTAAGCGTGTGAGGGTGTGAGATGGGGCTGGGAGGTGGGTGCAGCTAATCGTGGTTGACTTCTCCAACAAGAAATACCTGCTGTAGCCTAAGCCAGTCTAGTGCCCTCTCTGAGATCGCAGGTTCCACCATTGTTTTCACTTCAGTATCCACCATTGTAGCTTTACTCTGTGTCTCATGGCTTATGCTTTCCAAACTGCATTCATTCTTTTGGTAACAAACACTTACTCACCAGCTTCTCTGTCCCAGACACTTCCTGGTTCTTGGGGACGCATCAGTATTCAACATGAGCAGTGCTTTCCCCTTGCTGTTTTTCCTTATCCTCACAGCCCTGGGAAGCCAGTAGGACTTACTTATTCAGTAGGACTTACTTATTAGCCCCACTAGGAAATGAGAGCGGGTATGTGGCTTTCCTCTGAGATCACACATGAAATTATTGGCAAGATTAGAATGGGAAACCATATCTTTGTGCTCCCAGCTAACTAACATCACCCTTTATTATCCCAGACAAGACCTAGGGGTGGGGAGCGGAGGCAGGCAAGGTCCCCTTTGGGTCTTGGACGTTGCATTTGTCCTTGGCTTGTGACCTTCCAAAGGACCCCTAACAGCTCGTCTTTGAGAAATGACCTGCCATTTTCAGACAGCATCAAGGAGAGTCCAATTAGACTACGAGATGGGAAGCAAAGTATTGAGTTTTTAATATTTTTTTTAATATTTGGAAAGAAAAAAAAAGTGATTCAAGGAGAAGGTATAAAATGAAAACAGTTTTTTAAAACTCACATCTGTGGAGACGCTACTAATCAGTGGCTTTTTCTCTCTCCACTCCTTTTATTTTTTATTTTTTTATTTTTGGAAGGGGAGGGACGGCCCTGCTGAGTTCTGGAGTATGCCTACAGCAGCTTTTAGCAAATCACAATCCCAGCAGCAGGTTCAGCTTTGAAGAAAGATTTACAAGTCTCTCACTGCTTTATAAATATCTGCATTTATATCTTAAAGAAGAAGAAGAAAAAGCCCCTTGCGGTTGGTCTCAGCCTCCTCACCCTCTCTCCCCACCACTTCCCCTTTTCTTGCTTTCCTCTTTCAGGAATTAAAGATTGTGATGTGTGCAGGAAATGAGGGTCTATAAAATTGTGATAAAATGTTCCTGCAAAATTGCCTTTGAATTTTCGCCTTGAATTGCAGGCGAAATGAAATTGTTCGCTTTCAGCATCGCTTTGTTTTTGACCCCTTTTTGTGAATTCTCAAAGGAAAGAAACATATTCCCATCTTTTATAGTAATCAAATTTATCTGGCATCTCTCAGCCTCTTGAATTACTTATGCTAGAGTTGGCCAGCCTCAGGAAGGCTGTGGCTAGTTTATTGTTCTAAAGTGAGGGTTTTTGACATGAGGTTCCCTACATTGTCCTAGGGGAGTGTAGGAGAAAAATTGAATGTGTTTTCTGACTTGCATATGTATGTTATGTGTATATGTGTTGTAAAGGTAAAATATATCATCTAATGAGAAATAATAGGGAACTTCATGATCATAGGTCATGGCTGTTCAATATTTTCACATGGAAACGTTTCATGTCACTGATACAAAATTGTATGCAAAAAGCAAATAAATATCCGGGAAAAGGCTTTGCATTTGAGCAAAAGTGCTAACAATAACTCGTTGTAACCCTGTTTAGTAACTAGTTGGTTTTAACAAGTATTATTTCTGTAACAGGTGATAATATCACGTTATAATTTCTGGAGTTTAATATGACTCTTTCACATAAGCACACAGGATCAGAGAGAGAACATTGGCCATCACCTGCAGCTGCATTCTGTCAAGCCCAGCCTTGTCTGGTAACCCTGGGTTCTCCCGTAACATGATTCATTCCTTTCTGTTTATTTCTGGTCTCTTGTGTCTATACTCAAGAAAACCTAGGCTACAGGTGCAGACCTGCAGAAATCAAATTTGAGTTTCTAAACCAAATCATTCTTACGTTGAGAAAACAACATACTATACAACTATCAGAGAGAATACATAAACAGTCTTTTCTTTGTGTAGTCTTCACCTCCACTGGGCTCAAGTTAAATATTAGCTAAGAGAAATTATTTTTTTTTAAACCATTACTATTGTTTCCCATATCCTTTGTTTAAACCAATGCTTAGAAAACTGTGATGCATACAATTGCTGAATTTCTTTCATGAGTATACATTTCTAAATAATTTCTAAATTATAATAAGTTAACTCTGAAATGCTCTCAATAGTTACCTCATTTTTTCTATTATTTTTTACATTATTAGCAAAATGTGTTTATGCCGCAACCTACTCTCTTCATATTAATTTTTCAAGGTTTTCATTGTGTGTTTCTGGTTTACTACTTATACATTTCTTAAGTAGGAACTCATAAAAACCAGGACCCTTTCTGTGAAGTTATTCTTATTTAGGTCAGGAAGCAGTCCATACGAGTGTGAGAAAATATAAAATAAACATGCTTAGGGGCCAGTGTGGTATGTGAGGTATGAGCATCTCTCACATCCACTACTGCAATATTGTGAGATTTTAGAATCTCTGGAATAGAGGATGGCACACAAGTCGCTTTAACAGACCATCTCTCTATGTATCAACATCCAAGTAGAACAAATCTTAGGTTCAGCAAAAGTCAGCAAGTTCAGCTTCAGTGGAAGGTTTACATTAAGTTAATTAATGCCATTAGATTTATTTTAGAAATAATTATTTTAACAATAATTGCCTGTGACTAAATTTCTCCTTAATTTATGCAATCAAAGAAATTAAGCCAGCTGCACCTCCTGTTTTTTTTTTTTATGAAAAAGAGAAGAGAATTCAAGAAGATTGAAATAAAAAATAAAACGTAAGTTTTCACAGCATTTCTCATGGAGCTAGGTTTCAGCGGGATGTAGCAGCCTTTATGAGCCATCGACAATAGATCAGCAACCTGCACTGCAGTTTCTTCTCCATTGTCCTGTTTGAAAAGAAATTCTTAACGTTTATATAAATACTTGTATCCCCAGAAGAGTAGGTTAACATGATTCTTAATTGTGGCAATTAAATATATAGAAGGATCAATAATTATTTGAAATCATTTTTTTAAAATATATTTTATTGATTTTTTACAGAGAGGAAGGGAGAGAGATAGTCAGAAACATAGATGAGAGAAACATCGATCAGCCGCCTCCTGCACATCTCCTACTGGGGATGTGCCCGCAGCCCAGGCACATGCCCTTGACCGGAATCGAACCCTGGACCCTTCAGTCCGCAGGCTGATGCTCTATCCACTGAGCCAAACCGGTTTCGGCTGAAATCATTTTTAAAACAGTTCTCTTTTTCTGTTCCCATCTGAGAAGGCAGCATACACACTTTTCTGGTTCCGATGCAGGCATTTAAATGTGTCCAGTTTTGCAGTTGTGCCTATGAATCAATTTAGTATGGGTTTGTTCACATCTAAAGGAAAGTTAAATGCTGACTTTGAAAGTAGAGAAACGTTCCATACATATTCTTTGCTTTCAAAAAAGCATGCGTTTGACTGTGATCCTTAAAAGCCTTTATTGAACTATTTCCTTTTTCTGTTTGCAAAATTCACAAAGGGCTGTTCTGTAAGCCCTCTTCATATTTTCCCCAGTTTGTCCTAAATTTTGCCTCTGGGGAATAAACAGCAACAGTATTCAGTTTCCCGTTCTGAATGTATATGCCAACACAGAGAGCTTTTATTACAAGGGAAGAAATCAAATCATTGTCACCTAAAGTGCTAATTATGTCTGATAAATGTATGGCATACACTTAATGCAAAGAGAGCTTAGGAAATGATACACCTTCCGTAATTACAGTGACCAACCTAGCTCCATCAATCTCAAATTTTTTCAATCCATGTTCATTTGGGTGGCTTTATTTTTATTAAATGGCTTTCTTAAGCTTCAACAGACCCACTTGCTGCTAACAAGGAAGCTCGCATTAAGTGTTTTGGAACTGCCTACAATAAGAAGGCGTGTTACATGATACACACCCAGATGAGTATACACAGATAAACAGAAACCGAAGGCAAATACAGTTACGGTCTTCTCCCATTGGGGCATAGAACTGCAAACTGAGGGTAACATTTACCATTCTTTGCTTACCTAATGAATTTGTGTATCCAGTTAACTCAGGATACCATATTTCTATTTCAGGGGAGCCTGAAATCCTTCCCGACAGCTGACAACAAACCCTTTAGCCCCCTCCCCTGGGACATTAGTGACCTCAAGAGTAGGCATGCTACCCCCAAAACCTCTGATGATAACATTTAGGAATTACTTCTCTTCCTTTGTTTTTCATGAAAGAAAGCCACCATTCTTCTCAGAGCCAAATTGTATGTGGCCTCTAATCGAACCTGACACCCTTATACAAATGAAATAAAAGTAGGTTTTAATTAGACGGAATGATGCTGATTTTCTTTAAAGCTGCTCAGAGCCCCTCTTCTCCCTGAACCCTCTAGCAGATGCACTGGTTGTTTCGCACATGAATCTATACTTAGCTGCAGAAATGTTGCTCTGTCTTTGGGGTCCATTGGCCAAACATGTTCAGTTTTCTGTCTTGCTGTGTTCACTGTTCTGGGTTTTTGTCTATTAATTGCAGATCCAGCTACAGTGCATACTGTGGAAGTCATGCATATTTGGGCAGATTTTCTCATCATCAGTGATCTCCAACCAAACATTCTTATTGTTGTTTTTGCCTTTTTTCTTCTCTCTGTCTCTTTCTTCTTAACTCCTTATAACTCCTAACCTCTTTAATGCTTCTTAACCTCTTTCTTTTTCTTTCTAGTTAATTGTTGCTTTCTTTTTCACTTGGAATTTTTAGCAGATAGCTATTAGTTCTAAAATCTATATTTCTGAAGGCAGTAGAGAGGCTCAAAATGCTGTCATTTCCTTTTGTTTACCTACCTCAGGATCTTTGTGGATTTTTTGGGAAAGTTACTGCTACCTTTGAACAAAATAGTTAGTAGTAAATATTGAATTATCTATTTATTTTTATTTTTTTATCATAATTATAGTGCCAAAATTCAGTTTGGGTTGTTACAGTTATACAAATAGGCAAATCTTGAACAAAGATATGGTTCATTTAGTACTTTTTTCTTAGTCTTAGTTAATAGTTTTGTACTAAATTTTTGAATTGTCTGTTTTTGTCTAACTTAAGAATATTTCTAAATTGCAGAAAATTTGGTATCTTTAAAAATGGTTAAGTTATTTGGACTTATTTAGTTGGTTTCTGATTATAGAGGTGGGATGATAGGTTATATAGAAAGGATTTTCATTTTAGCCTGGAAAATTCTCAGTGTGAGAAAAATTTTGAGAAACTTTCCATGTGTTAAAAGACTTATTTCCTGAAATTTATAAGATATATTTGAACATATTTAATTTTACTGGTCAGAGAATAAATATCATGTTAATTGTAATCCTGTATTGTCACAGTAAAAAAATATATGGACTTTTCAGTGATGTGGTAATATGCTTTAGAAAACGAAATAACAGTTTATTTCACAAAACTAGCTTCCCAGAAGTAATAAAGAGATGCTGTAATTTAACTTAACTGTATAGGGTTTTTTTGTAGTCAGGTGTAAGTCAAATATTAAAATAAAGACTAATTCCATTTAGCAATATATACCTAAGAGAAATAAAAGTGGGTTCACACAAAAATTTGTACATAAATCTTCATGCAGTATTATTTATAAATAGTGGCCCATTGTGCGATATCGCGTGCAGTAGGCCACCTGCTGCTTCCACGGGAGCAGGCGGAACCACAGCACGCCTCCAGGAGCTGCGCTGCTCCCATGGGAGCCATGCGGCTTCTGTGGGAGGCAGAAGCAAGCCACTGGCGCCCATGGGAGCTGTGAGGGAGCTGCGCCGCTTCTGCGGGAGCCTGGAGGGATTCACGCCAATTCTGCGGGAGGCGGGAGTGAGGCGGGAGCGAGCTGCTTGTGCCTGTGGGAACTGGGAGGGAGCTGCCGCCACTGCCCACGTAGGGGGGTGGAGAGGCGGGGCGGACCTATCTCTTGGTGACCAGTTGCACGTGTAGCCCCACCCACTGCCACACGCAGCCCTACACACTGCCATGCATACCCCTGCCCACCAATGGTCATGACTGTGACACTGTAACAGATAATTTGCATATTTCCGCTTTATATATATACTAGAGGCCCGGTGCACAAAAATTTGTGCACTTAGGGGGCAGGGGGAGTCCCTCAGCCTGGCCTGTGCCCTCTCGCAGTCTGGGACCCCTCAGGGGATGACCACCTGCTGGTTTAGGCCTGCTCCCTGGGGGATTGGGCCTAAGATGGCAATCAGACATCCCTCTGGCAGCCCAGCAGCCCTCGGGGGATGTCCACTTGCCAGCAGGGATCAGTCCTAAACTGCAGTCGGACATCCTTAGCGCTGCTGAGGAGGCAGGAGAGGCTCCCACCACCACTGCTGTACTGGCAGCCATCAGCCTGGCTTGTGGCTGAGCAGAGCTCCCCCATGTGAGAGCACCTTGACCACCAGAAGGCAGCTCCTGCATTGAGCGTCTGCCCCCTGGTGGTCAGTGTGTGTCATAGTGACCAGTCATTCCCAGTCTTTCTGCTGTTAGGGTCAGTTTGCATATTACCCTTTTACTATATAGGATAGAGGCCTGGTGCACAGGTGGGGGCCGGCTGGTTTGCCCCGAAGGGTGTCCTGGATCAGGGTGGGGGTCCCGCTCGGGTGCCTGGCCAGCCTGGATGAGGTGATGATGGCTGTTTGCAGCTGGTCACACCCCCTTCAGGGTGGGGTTCCCCACTGGGGTGCCTGGCCAGTCTGGGTGAGGAGCTGAGGGCTGTTTTCAGGCTGGCGGGTGACTGAAGCTCCCAAGCTCTCCTTTTTTCTTTATTTTTTATTCTGGGATTTATTTACCTTCTATGGCTGTCACTGGAACTGAGAGGCAGCTTTAGCTCTGAGGCTCGGCTCCAGCTATGAGACCTCGGCTGCTGAAAGCAGGTATCTGGGTTTGTTTGGCTTCTATAATTGAAACACTGTTGCAGCTCCAGCTCTGAGGCCCGGCTGGCTGAAAGCAGGTTTCTGGGGTTTGTTTAGCTTCCATAATTGCAACATTGTTTCTTAGAGTGCAGCTCAGAGGCCGGCAGCGGCAGGCGGGGAACCTTGGCTTCCTCCATCACTGGAGCAAGCAAGTCTGTTCGCTTCAGCTGCCTGGCTGCCAGCTGCCATATTGGTTGGCAGTTAATTTGCATATCACCCTGATTAGCCAATGGGAAGCATGTCGGTGGTAAGGTTAATTACCATGTTTGTCTATTACGAGATAGCCAAAAGGTGGAAACAGCCCAAATGTCTACTCACTGATAAGTGGATAAACAAAATGTGGTTTATCCTTACAATAGATCATTATTTGATCAAAAAAAGAATGAAGTGTATGAAGTACTGATACATGGTATAATCTGGATGAGACTTGTGAGCATTACAGACACAAAAAGATCACATATTATATGATTCCATTTATATGGAATGTTCTGAATAGACAAATATAGAGAGACAGAAAGTAAACTAAAAGTTGCTTATGGCTTGGGGAAGGAGTAGATGGAGTGTTTGGTGGTGAGAGCTAAAGGGATGATGACAATGTTGTATAACTCTGTGAGTATACTAAAATCCATTGAATCTTCCTTTTAAATTGGGTAAGTTTCATGGTATATAAATTATAGCTTAATAAAGCTGTAATAAAAATATTAGGATTTGTATTTGCATATTTATATCTTAAATACTAATGAGCAAAGAAAAAATTCAATTACCTTTGGAAAAAAACACTGTCGTTTGCTTAGATATTTTGGCTATAGAGAAATTACTGAGTTAACAGTTTAGCTAATATATTATGCATATTGACATTCTATTCTAGAACTTACATTTCTGTTGTAACAGAAATAATTATTTTGTGAGTGAAACTTTGCAAATAATTTCTTTATATTGGCTGTTTTGAATATTTTAATATAAATCATGTTGAAATTTAGAAAGTGAGAAAAGAGTAATGAGAACTTTGAATCCATTGTTATTTTAAAAAATGTATATAGTACTAAGCCTTTCACATTTAAATTTGAATATAGTACTTTAAATTTCATTTTTAAAATTACAAGCTAGATAATGGAAGGAAAACTATATATTATATTTGGTTTACTCGATCAATAAAATTCCTATGTATCTACTATCCACATTAAGACATTATCAGTTCTCTTAAAGCCTGCGTTGTGTCTGCTCCAATCTCAACCCGTCCATCTTCCCCAAAGATAACTCTGCTTGAGATAATTATTTCCTTGCATTGCTTTAAAATTGTATCAAATATATATGTATCCCTAAGCAATATAATTTAGTTTTGCCAGGTTCTTAACTTTATATAAATGGAATAATTTAGCATATATTCACTGTTGTCTCTTTTAGTCAACATTATCTTGCAATATTCATTTAAGGTAACATGTCTTAATAAAGACAATTTATTCTGTAAAGGGCCAGATAGTAAAAATTTTTGTTTTTTTTTTTGGGGGGGGTCATATGTTTCTGCCAGAGCCCCTCAGCTCTGCTGTTGTGACGTGGCAGCAATCATGCACAGATGTAAATGAGTGAGAGTGGTCGTGATTCCAGTAAATTCTATTTATAAAACAGACTAGATTTGAGGCTATAATTTGCTGACACCTGATTTTAGTGATTACAAAGCCACAGTTTATTCATTTCCATTATTGCATACTATTCCATAATTATACCAACATTTATTTATCTAATTTCATTTTTGATGGAAATTTTGTTCCACCAGTTTAGGATATTACAAAAAATGCTTCTATGAACACTTTTATATAGATATTTTGGTGCAAGTAAGCAACAATTTCTCTAGAGCATACCTAGGAGGAGGAATAATGGGTCACTGGATATGGCATCTGTAGCTTGACTATTAAATGTAAATTGGTTTTTCAAAGTGTTATTTTTTAAATTTATAATCTCACTAGAAGTTTTTTTTGGAATTCCCATTATTTAACAGCGTCCTCAACATTTGGTAATATCAGATTTTTAAATTCTAGACAATTTAGTGATTATGGTATCATTTTATGGTTTTTATTTGCATAACTGTGATTGCTAATGACATTGTGTATCTTTTCATATATTAGATTTCAAAGTAAACTTTTTGTTAGATTGATTTATTTATAGTTTTTGACATTTTTTTATGTTACTATAAATGGTATATTTTTATTTTCTAACTTTATTTTGGTGATATATCTAATATAATTGAGTTTTGAAGATTGATTTTATATCAGGAAACTTATTATAGTCTCTTATTAATTCTACTAATATGTCACTAGATTACTTTGGATTTTCAACATGTACAATTATTTCATCTGGGAATAATGACCATTTAGTTTCCTTCTTTCTAATCATTATATATTTTTTCATGCATTATTATGTTGCCTGTAATCTCCACCACAATGCTGAGTATGAAGTACTAAAGAGTTTTTTCATTTTTTCTGATTTCAAAGAGGGAAGTAGTATTCAGTGTTGAAATATTATAATTGCTGCAGTTTGGGGATACATAAGACAGTTTTTAAGCCTCCTTCTTTCCCTCTGCTCACATTTGGGTAGGCTGATAAAAAAGTCTAGGTACTCTCTTGTTTTTTCATCAGATTCAAACATCACAAACTCCTATCTGTGTCTAGGACTCCTCACCCTGGGCTACCTCCTACCACAATAAGATCCCCAAGCCAGCCTCCTTTCCTTGCTTTCTTGAGCCATTTTTGCACTACCTTAGGAGGCCTGCCATGTTTCCCCCAGAAAGCCTCAATTATCTATAATTATAAAAGTGTAATATGCTAATTAGACAGCCGAACAACCTTCTGGACGTCCTTCCAGATGTCTTTCCGGATGGATGAATCAGGGGCTGCGAGGGCTGAGGCAGCCACTGTGGCTGCGAGGACCGAGCCCCTTGCATGAATTTCGTGCATCAGGCCTCTAATATAAATAATAAAGCTTTTCATAACTTCTTGATGTGAGTGAGTGTGAGTGTGTGTGTGTGTGTGTGTGTGTGTGAGAGAGAGAGAGAGAGAGAGAGAGAGAGAGAGAGAGAGAGAGAGAAATTGTCTCAGCATCCAAACCAAATTTTCAATGAGGGTCCATCTTGTCTCTCTGTAGTATGTCCAAGATGCTCTTAAAAGATATTTTCTCTGAGTACTGACATTCTAGTTTTACAAGTATTTTATGTCACCATAATGAAGAATTCTACTGTCTTTTGGCTTCCAGTGTTACTGTTGAGTTGTCAGATGTCCATCTAATTTATGTTCCATGAATTGTAATTCGTATTTCTTTTTAATGGCTGCTCTTTAGATCTTTACCCATTCTTTTGGGTGTTCTGTAGTGTCACTATGATATTTCTAAGTGTGTGTTGCTTTATTATTATTTTTAGTTTAATACTGGTAGGGTTCTGAACAGTTTCTTGAACCTATGGACTATTATCTATCATCACTTCTAGAAAAATCTGTCATTCTGTCTTCAAATATTTTCTCTTTCCCATTCTCTTTTTGAACTCCCATCAAATATGTTAGGCCTTTTTACTTTATCATCCTGTGACTCTTAATTTTTTTCTATATTTTCCCTTCTGTGCTACACTCTAGATAATTTCATCTGATGAATAGTCCCATTTACTTATTTTCTCTTCAGCTCTTTCTAATCTGTTGTTGTACTCATTTGTTGCATTTTTTATTTCTATAAGTTCTAGTTTGTACTTTATCAAACCTATTAGAATATATTTTATAGTTCCTTGTATATATTTTCAATCTTTATTTTTATTTTTTAACCTTGATAAGCATAGGTGTTTTATCTGTGCCTAATAATCCCAATTTGTAGGCCTTTTTAAAAATCATTTTTCCTTGCTATAATGCCATTTTCCCTTATGTAGTTGAATATTTTTTTTTAATCTAAGCTGCTTATTATCCTTGAAAGTAATTATTTGTAGGTATTATTTGAGACCTAAGATAAAAGGGGTTTCCTCCATAGGTAATTTCAGTTTGCTTCAGCCAGAAACCTAAGAGAATTAACTTTAAGACCACCCTAAATTAAATGTTTGGCATTAGGATTTTTTGGATTACATAGTGATGTGAATTTATTTTGCAGGTCCAAGTGAGGATAGCTTTTTTTGCTTTTTCTCAATGTCATTATTTTCTTACAGTTCTACTTAGTGCCCAGGCAACTTTATTTCAGTGCCCTGAGAGTGAAGGAGGTCTGGGTGGGTTTACTTCTGGTTAACTCTTATTCTGAGGGTATAAGCCTTTGGGAATCCAGTTTGCAGATGTTTGCTTTTTTTGAAAAATGCCCTTAGGGAAAAGAAAATTTAGTGCTCTGTTTCCCTCTCTTGGTTTCTGCTTTCTCTGATATCTTGAACTAATATTTGCACTACCTTATCATATTTTTTGATAATCTTAAGAAGTTATTTTTTTTTAATGTCCAGTTATTCGTGATTATTTTCAATGAGAGGATTGATCCAAATAACCTAGTCTTCAGAAAGTGATGTTTCAAGCCTGAATTTTTTTTAAGAGGCTCTTATCTGAACCACCAATTCAGGTTGTGAATAACAAACCCTGTTCTTCAAACTTGGAAGAGAGTCCAGAGACAAGGACAGAAGATGTATGAGCAGAGCCTCTCATTTTAAGATTCCAACTTCTACTTGGTGGGACTCAGTCCTTACAAGGTGTGCTTCAGTCACTCTGAAGATGAGTTAACTGAGGCACAGATAAATAAGTTGCTTATCATTACACATTTTTTCAGAGGCAGAGCTCAAAGCCACAACCTGTGCTTTCATATATGTCTTCTTGCAGGTTCAAAATTATTCTGACTGCCCATGTGATTTTATCACTCTGCTTTGGCCAATATTCCTTGGGTTTTCCCAGCTTTCTGCCTCTGGTTCCAGAAATTTGATTAGTAAACATTAGGAAAGGTTATGTTCCATAGATGTTATAAAGAATCTAACTTATTCTGCACTTTATCAGATAATACTGACCCAAACTCTTTATAACTATTAAAGTCCATAGATAGAACACAAATAAGTTTACTAAGACAATTTCTTAATATAAAACTCACACATACTTATTATAGAATATCAGAGTATATAAATGAGCAAAACCAAGAAAGTAGAGGATACCTGTCATTATGCCCAGTTGAAAGACTATCACTTGGAAATCCTTCCAAACTCTCTGTGCATATACACACACTTTACATTTACATTTATATTCTAGACGGGAATTATGCAATGCATGCTGTTTTGTAGCTAGGTTTTGACTGCATGGTATTAGGTACCTTAACAATGATTATATGTTGATTAGGGAACAGTATAGGTTGAGATCAAAGCCAGAAAGCAACAGGACATCCAACCCGAAGCTTTTTCTAAAGTATTGCACATCTTTTCCCAAACATTTTCTAATATTATGCAGCAAGTCATTATTTACCTGTGGAATATCATTGCAAAGAGAGAATATTTGTTCTCTCTGAAGCAGAGATAGTTATGATCCCATGTGGTTAAGGACTATTGTGACATATTGTTCCTGTTGAACTTCTACTGAGCATAGTAGTTATTTTGAAACATATAACATTGAAAATGATAACCATAATGTCCAAATATAAAGATATTTTCATCTCAGGGGCTTTATAACATAGCAATTGAAAACCCTGGAAAAGTAGTCTTTATTTCCATTAAGTATTTGAAAGTAGGAAAATGTTGAAGAGTACAGTTATTCATTCCAAGGGTGGAGGTGATTTTGGAGGGTGAGAGCTCATTGGAGCAAAGAAGTTAGTGTGTTTCTAATTAAGGGATTATAAACAACTGTGGAAACCTTATAATGGAAATTGTCGATCAGCGGGACAAGTCAACTATAATATTCGCATTTTTATATAAGTGAACTGCCCTGCGGTTTTTGAAGCCCTTGCTTACGTAAAACTTTTTCTATTTCTATATACTCATTTATAACAAGGTCTTTAATTTCTCTGAGAGTGTTTCATTCCCAGAGAAATTAGTACATTAGGTTGTTTCCAGTTATTTGTTATTATTGAAACAGTATGGCATTGGGCTTACACATGTCTTGGGGCATTTGATCAAGTGTCCCTGCACTATAGATCCCTAGAAGGGAAAATTTTGTATCAAAGAGTATGCATTTTGATAAACAATTGCCAGGTTATCCTCCAAAAGGTAGTGCCAGTTTGCATTCTCACCATGAATTCGCAACAGACTACACTTTTTGGCACTTAATATTATTTTTCCAGCTTTATTGAAATACTGGAGGCCCAGTGCACGAATTCATGCACCAGTGGGGTCCTCTGCCTGGCCTGTGGGATCAGGCCGAAACTGGCTCTCCGACATCCCCCTGGGGGTCCCGGATTGCAAGAGGGCTCAAGCCAGGATGAGGGACCCTACTGGTGCACGATAGGGGCAGGGAGGGACACAGGAGGTTGGCCAGCCAGGGAAGGGCCGTGGGAGGGCTCCAAGGCGTGTCAGGCCCTTCTCACTCAGTCTCCGTTGGTTGGACCCCCACAGCAAGCTAACCTACTGGTCAGAGCATCTGCCCCTGGTGGTCAGTGCACACCATAGTGACTGGTCGGCAGTCTGCCTCCCCTGGTGGTCAGTGCATGTCATAGCCAGCGGTTGAGCGTCCTTAGCATATCATTAGCATATTACACTTTGATTGGTTGATTGGCCAACCGAACACTTAGCATATTAGGCTTTTATTATATAGGATAATTGACATAATATCATTAACAGTTTTTTTAATCAAATGGGTTAAAATATAAAATATCACATTATATTTCATTGATCTTTCCATCATCAGTAGTAGGTTTGAGCAAATTTTGTGTTTATGGTGGATTTATATTTATTTTCTATGAACTGAATATGTATGTATCTTTTGATCATTTTTCTATTGTGTTATTTGTTCCTTATTAATTAATAAGTGTCCTTTAAAGATGTATATAATATGTACAGTTTATTTGTTTAGGAACATGTGTCAGGAGGCCTAGTATTTTCTTTCTTCCCTTTCCCCCCCTCTTCTGTTTTTCTTGGGTATGAATCAGAAAAATTTTCATCTTTTTCTAAACTATGAAGAACTACTCATAACTTTAGAATTACTTATTCTTTGAAAGTTGGTACAAACAGTATAGACGTTTGTCCCAATTTGCCTAAAACAGTTCTGTTTCTCACATTGTCCCAGCTTAATTAGCAATAGTACTGTCTGTCACTCTGCAAAGTGTCCCAGTTTGGGCGATAAATTATGTGGTCCCCCTGGGAGGAGCTCACTTATGAAACAAGCTAAGCCTGATGTACAGGGTTGGGGCAAAAGTAGGTTTACAGTTATTCATATGGAAAATAACACAATAATTAATAAATAATAATAAAGATTAAACTCTGTTTTTCATACTAACAACTGTAAACCTGCTGTTGCCTCACCCTGTATTTTTGAGGGTGCAGATCTTTCACAACATTTTCAATTTCTTGCATGGTTATCATATATTCAGTTTTTTTCTTAACTTTTTTCTGAGACAATTTGGTAATAAATATATATATATATATATAAATATAAATATATATATAAATATATATATATATAAATATCTATTTCACTTAGGTTTTGAAATTTATTGGTATGTAATTGAGCATCTGTTTTCAGATACTTTATAAGTATATAATTTCAGCTCCTGCAAATGTGGAAATGTGTCCCTTTTCTATTTCCTACTATTAGCTATATCTCTTCTTTTTTTGCCAGGTATTTGTCAATTTTATTTTATAGATCTTTTCATTTTGTATATAAAATGTAGTGTATTTTTATTTTATAATTTATTCACTTCTGTTTTCATTGAATTTGTTATTATTTATAAATGGAATGTTCAATTAGTTTATCAATCTTATTTTCTATGAAATACAATATAAACTATAAGTTTTGAGCTGTGCACTACTTTGGCCACATCTCTGAGATTTTTGAAGTGGGAACTCTTATTATCTTATCTCTAATTAGTTTGTAATTTCAGTTTGCATTTACAAATATTTTTATATGTCAGTGAATGTTTATCTACATTATTTAAAATTTCCTGATAGCATTCCATTATAAAGACGTACCACACTTTCTTTAATTCAGCAATTAATTTTGGAAGTACATACAGTTTTCTTTTAAAAAATGTTTTATTGATTTTTAGAGAGAGAGCAAGGGAGAGGGAGAGAGAAAAATCAACGTGAGAGGGAGACACCGACTGGCTGCCTCCTGTATGGCCCCCACCAGGGATTAAGCCCACAACTGGCACATGTTGGGAATGTAACTGGCAACCTCTTGGTGCATGGGAAGATGCTCAACCAACTGAGCCACACCAGCCAGGGCATACGGTTTTCTATTTTTCACTATAATGTTACAGCGAATATATTTATTAACTAGTTCACTAATTCTTTAGAATAAAATTTTAGCAATGGAATTTAGGGCATTTATTCATCTCTCTCGCTCTTTTTTTTAAAATCCTCACCCAAGGATGATTTTATTCATTTTAGAGAAGAGAGGAAGGGAGAGAAACATCTGTGTGAAAGAGAAACATTAATCAGTTGCTTTCCGTATGCATCCTGTCTGGGGCTAGAACCTGCAACCTATCTGTGGGTGAATTTTAGAAAAGAACAAGTAATGACTGGATTAGAGGCATGCTTCAACCTGTAGAGAGTTCAATTAACCCATCTCAACACAGCTTATTGGATTTGGCTATTAAACCTTTGTTATTTAGAGTGTGATGATAAGGATGCAAGCCAGATAGCAAAAACAATTTGGAGTAGATTTGAAGAGAGACAATGTGTATAATCCTTTCAAGAAGGGTGCAGGTGAGGAGAGAAGGAGCATATGGAGCACAATTCAGGAGAGAGGTAGAACCAAGGAAGGGTTTTTGTTTTAGTAGGAACTTTTGTTTTGTAGGCAAAAGGCTAGAGAGAAAGAAGGTGATGAAGAGATAGATGCAGCAGGGAGACAGGACTTTGGGGGCTCTGGGCATTCTGTTAACAAAGGTACCAAACATTCCCTCAACTTAGCCTGGACCCCATGTTAGTGGAACTGGAACTGCTGGAAAGGAATACTAGGACAAATTTTCAGATTGAGTTTTAAAACAGTCTACAGCAGGGCAAAAAGGTAACTTTGCCTTAATGGAATATGAATTTAAAGCATAATTCAAATTGTCGCTGGCTACAAATGAATGGCATTTAAGAAAATTGTGTTGTGCTTTGCATCATAGCCAAAGCAGTAGGCAAAATAATTTGATGCATCAGAGTCCGGTTCATTTGTTAAGTTGATGGCCATCGTTGGGTTCTGGTTAGAAAGTCCCTTGGCATAAATTTTGTTACAATTGAGCAGAGGGAAATCATTACCTTTAAAAATATCTCCAGAAAAGGGTTCATTTGTATTTTCAATCTTAAATGACTGATCTTATTTACAATTTTAACCATTAGTCATTTCAAAAAAAATTATATGAAGAACTAAATATCTTGATGATTTCTTTACTTACTGATAAAGAAAGACGTTTACTTTGTGCTATAGTGCAAATGTCTTAAAACTATTTTGTCTAAAATAATATGTTTAGTTCTTTTGCAGAAGGTTCTGGCAGAGCCTCCAGATAGCAAAACCTCTGTGCCTCGTGCTCCTTTTACGTGACCCTAAGAGTTAAACTGCTACACTGGGGGATTTTTCTTTAAAATTAATTTAACTGAAAATCTCTTCAAATTGTATTGTTGGCTTTGGTGCAGGGCAAGAAATAATTTTCCATCCTACCCCACCACTCCTGGAAGGTCAGGCTTTGAATTGGGCTGTTACTGTCTTGCTGCAGAGTTTCCAAGCTACGTTAATTTTGGGTCTGCTGTTGATGGATGGAGCAGTTTGAATTCTGACATGTAGCAGGCCGACTTGAATGACCTGCAGAGGCAGATGTCAGCCTGTTATTTCATGCCTGTTTGTCAGGAAGGAAAAACAGCGTCTGTTCAGGCTGCTCTATTCTGGGGTGCCTTCGTGGAAATGTGCAAACCTGTGCCCCATTTAATATAGGTTACGGGGGCAGGATGTATGTGGTATTTATAGAATATATTGACACACGAACACGTGAATGGTGTGTATATTATGTTTTTATATAGCCTTTAATGTTTTGGTATACATAAATATTTTGTCTGGGTGTAAATATAGCTTGTGTCTTTAAACGCATACAAAATTCCTTTATATGTAGAGGAGTATATCCATTGATTGAATACTCACATGTCTTTCTATGGACATATATTCTTCCCACTGAGACCAATATGGCATATGTAAAAAGAGGGCATGTGTGGATCCTCACATTATGAAATTAGGAGTGTGAGGCTGTGAAGGAGGAAGTAGAACCCAAAAGAGGTATAAAAGAGAGACTCTATCTATATCCTGGCAAAGTCTTAGAGCAGAACTGAAGGCAAAAGACCAAGCACAGGGTAGGAATTGTCTGATGAATCATCTGATAAAATAAAAGAAAATGGAGTGTCATTGGGAATCAGAGCTGCTTGCATGAGTGACTTGAAATTACCTGGAGTTCATGAATCAGAGCCCTATGACCATTCAGACCCAAGGACCCCCTTCCCTCCTTAAGCAGCTGCCTTGACAAGGAGGAACCTATTAGGCAGAAGGGTTCTGGGACTTTGCAGACAGACCAATTTGTAGAGACTTGTTTATTAATTTTTATTTTTGTAAAGTAATGCATGCAATAGTTTTGAAATGTCAAATAATACTAAAAGGCTTGTAAATACAAATAGCAGTTCCATAATCCACTTCCCACTCCTAATCCTATTCCCCACAGGGTGCATCTTTCCAGCCATTTATCTGTCTCTTCTGGTGTTTATAAACTTCCACAGACTCTAACTAAAGTAAAGTGTGCTCTTTAGTTACATTACTTTTCTTATACAACTTTTTTTTTCACCTGTCTAATTTTCTTAATTTTCTCAGCGACTTTTCCATTTGCTCCAACACATTCCCAATTAAATCTTTGATCCAGTTGTACCTATCAGATAATAGTCAATGTTTTTCAGGAGCCCTACATATTTCCCTCCAGTGTGGGCATCACTTCATGGGCCCGTTACTTCTATTCTCCATCTTTTGTCACCTTGAGAACACCATTGCCCTCTTTCCTGTTTTTGGTCACTCTTTCTGGACGTTATGCCTTCTTTATTTTCAGTTTTATCCCTCATTTTGTTAGGGCACCTTGCTGGTAACTTCCTCAGAGAACAAGTATTAAGGAACAGCTGTTTTGAGAACTTAAATACCTGAAAAAAATCTTTATTCTACTCTCAAATTTTATTGATACTTTGGGTATAAAATTTTAGTTTTAAAATAATTTTGTCTCATTGTTTAAAGCACTGCCCTGCTGTCCAGCCTCTAATACTGCTGCTGACGTGATAGATGTCATTCTGGTTCCTGTTGCTTTTATGACTTGCTTGTCCCCTTCTGGAAACTTCTGGAATCTCCTCTATGTTCCCAATGTTTTGTAATTTTACAAAGATGTGTCTTAACATAGGTCTGTTTAAATTCACTGACCTAATTGGAACCACTTAATCTGAAGGTTTTGTGTTATTTAGTTCTGGAAAATTATCCTGAAATATTTATTTGATAATTTTTTTACCTCTGTTTTCATTTTATTTCTCTTTTAGAGACTTTTGTTAATCAGAAGTTAATCCTTCTTGCTTGGCCAGTGTAGTTCACTGGTTAGCCCATTGGCCCGCGCACCGAGGGTCGTGGGTTCAATTCCCTGTCGAGGGCATGTACCTGAGTTGCAGATTTGATCCCCAGCCCCGGTGGAGGGGGAGGGTGTGGGAGGCAACCAATCGATGTGTCTCTCTCACATCGATGCTCCTCTCCCTCTCTCTAAATATCAATAGAAAAAATATCCTCCAGTGAGGATTAACAACAACAAAAAGTGGTAGGTAGACCCTCCTGGACATATTCTCTAATTTTCTTATCTTTTCTCTTGTTTTTTCATTCTCCTTTCAGGAAAATTTCCTCATTTTATCTTCCAGCTGTTAGATTAGATTTTTTAACATTTCTGATAACATGGCATTCTAATTTTTTGAATGTTTGTATCTATATAACATTTTGTTTCATAGATACAGTATTTCTCTTATCTTTCCAACAATATTACTTATTTTTTAAATTTTCTTTTGTTCCCTACATCGTTTCTGTTTTCTCGGAGTTCTTTTTAGCAATTTATTTCAGTCCCTGTCATTCAGTTTTTCCCAAATAGGTGTATTCTTTGACTTCCTGAATTCAAGAGCGAGGCACTAAAACATTGATTGTCTGGGTCTGTCTACTGTAGGGAGGGGCAAGGATGAGCATTTTTATTGGGGGACTCCAAAATTGTAGTGCTGTTCACTTTCTCTAGAAACCTCTAATTCTTTGCCTTAAGCGTCTAATCCTAGCTGGAAGAAATCTGGGAGCCTGACAAAGGATAAGAGCTGGGAGCAACACTCTTCAGTTTGCAACGTTTGCTCAATGTTCCTGTTTCATTCCAGGGCTCAGAATCTCTGGGTCTAGAGCCATTTCAGATTAAATACTACCTAAATAAACCTTCCACCTTCTGCAGAAAAGAAACAGGTGTTGTGTTCCTGGCAGAATGAAGGAGGGAACCAAGAGCTCCAAATGCTCCTTTCACCCAGTCCTCCTATTTTTAGCCTTGTTAGGATTCTGCAGGAAGAGTCAGCTTTCTTCTCATTCCCCTGCAGAAATTATTTCAGCTTTGTCTGCTCTGCTAAGGCAATTATTACTCTCCCCATGGCTTGCTTTCTTACAAAGATGTGTTGACATTTCTCATCCACTGTTGTCTTCCTTCCCATTTTCCTTGTGAGTTTATGCCATTTTTCTTCTTCTCTTCTTCTTTTTATTTTCATTACTTTGATAGGATTTGGGAGAGGAAGCAGAGATAAACACGTGTTCAGTCTCCCATGTTTAACTGGAAGTCTATGAGGCTTTGCTTTTAGACCTGCTTTTAATGCCACTGGGTTTGCACAGGGAAACTCCTACTTTAAGAGAGTACAGAAGTTCTTATTTCTCATTCTGACCTTGCTCCCGACTCTAACACAGTCCTGTAACATGGCATGTTTCTGTTTTGATATTAACTTTCATGAAAAAATATGATTAAAACCACTTGACCCTCAAGAGTAAGCCAATAAAGAACTCTATAACGACTGCTGAGTCTCATGGGTCTACTGTAAACCCATGGTTTAGAGATTCTTGGTTTGGAATTTTCTATTTGTAAATAAATGGGTTCCAAGGCATTAGTGACGTTGCTTGCATAAACAACAATAAGCAAGATAAAAAATATACTCCAGTGTAGATTATCCGAGTATGGGAGCTGGAACTTGCAGATTTAGGAGGACCCAAGAAAATGCAACTGTGAACTTGACTGGACTATTGATAGAGGTTCTAAGATATTTTGGAGTAGGTGCTTGGGTAGGAAGGAAGAGTAGGTGGAGTAAAAGAAATAAGATAATTTTACCCCTCCACTTACTTGCAAAGGATGATTACATGGCATTTTTTCTTCATGGCTTCTATTCGACAGACTGGAAGATCACCCAGTTGTGTGCCTGAAAGTCTAACTAATTACTAATGTATAACTCTTCCTTCTTTTTTCTTTTATTCCCTCTTCTCTTTTCAAGAGGATTCAATGAAGCCTTAATAGCTCTCATCAAACTTAAAGCCCATTCCCTATGATCTATGTTCAGATGCCTTCATTTTTACACCAATTTTTTAGAACATAGATATAAAGAGTCTATGTTAGGAGAGATAAATTGAGCTTCTACTTCATTCATTCATTCATTTATTCAACAAATATTTGTCGAATGCCTCTTATGTATCTGGCACTGTGCTTTGTGATGGAGATATAGAGATGAGTAAGTCATTGACCTTGATCTCAGAGAGCAGTTTAGTAAAAAACAATATAGCAGTTGCTATAATAAATGTTTATTAATGTATTCAGCAAACATTTATTAAAGCCTTATTATGTTTAATATACACTAAATGCTAACATCTACAATAGAACCCTTCAAAGGGTTTATAGCCATATGAAGTCATTGGAAGGACCTAGAGGAAGAGTACGCGTGAAAGTCCTCTGACCGTACGCCTAAAGATTAAAAAGTCACATGTAAAAACCTACCTGTTAAATAAGATATTTGCATTTTGCAGTGCTAACTGGTCTGGTTTCCTTCTTGCTGCTTCTTTTTTTAAATATGTTTTTTGTTGATTTCTGAAAGGAAAGGAGAGGCAGGTAGAAACATCAATGATGAGAGAGAATCATTGATCAGCTGCCTCCTGCATGCCCCCTACTGGAGATCAAGCCTGCAACTCATCATGTACCCTGACCAGAAATTGATTGGTGACCTCCTGGTTCATGGGTCGACACTCAACCACTGTGAAACCACAGACTGGACTCATTATTGCTTCTTGACATTACATTCTGTATAAAGCAATCAGACCTTCTAATAAATATAAATCTCAGGTTAAGTCAGTTACTTGCCTAAAATCAAATCAGTGCTCTATTACTTTCCAGTTTGAGAAAAATTAAAATCAAACTGTCATTAAGAATTTTTATATACATATTTACTTCTCATTCATGATTATTTCCATAGAACAAAATTCTCTAAGAGTGTGATAATTTTATAACTCTTGATATTGCTACACTGTCTTCAGGATGTTATGTACTCACACCAATAGTGAATGAGAACAATATATGAGGAGATCCGTTTTCCTATACCCTACCCAGGTATTTGTAGTTATTAATTATTATTAGAGCTTAAAAATTTACCAATTTGTCAGATAAAAATGACATGTCAGTATTTTATTTTCAAGCCTCTGTCTACCAGAGAAGCTAAAAACAATTTCATATGTTTCCTACATCTATAATTAACATTCTTTTACAAAATTGTCTAAGCTGGTTCTTGTCTTATTTTCTATTGGTGCTCACCATTTCATGCTATGTGTAAGCACTGTTTATATTTTGCAGACTTCTGTCTTTTATGCACTACTAGAGGCCTGGTGCACAAAATTCATGCACTCAGGAGGGTCCGCTTGTAGTCCACCACCGCCGCTGTGCTCACCAGCTGTGAGCCTGGCTCAGGGCTTCAGGCTGAGCTATGCTCCCCCTGTGGTAGTGCACTGATCACCAGGGGGCAGCTTCCGCATTGAGCATCTGCCCCCCTGTGGTCAGTGCACGTCATAGTGACTGGTCATTTCACTGTTTGGTCGATTTGCATATTAGTTTTTATTATATAGGATGCTTAATACATTTTCAATTTGTTTTAACTGTATTTTTTAATGTGTGAGGTTTACATCTTAGTTAGGCTGATCTATATATCTCTGCTTGATGGATTCCTCTTTTTGTTATTCTAAATCATGGTATATTTTAAACATTCAGAAAACCATATCATATACCCATGCACCCACTACCTAACTTTAACTCTCTCTCTCTTTTCAATTTATTATTGTGAAGACAGAAGATATGGCTTTAACTTCATTATTTCCCCCAAATAGCCACTAATCTCCATGTATTTGTTTTATATTGGCTACTTTTTCTATTGATTTGAAATGCCACAGTGAATTATATAAATTTATGTATTTAAGTATATTTCTTCACAGGTTATTTTGTTCCATTAATATGCCTATTTCAAACCAGAACTTCATTACTTTAATTACTATAGCTGTATGCTGTATGCATTTTAATATCTATAAGAGCGATTCTTCTTTACTACTTCATTTATCCCTCCAAATTTCTAGTTAAGATCCTATTTTTATTTTTTCAAAAAACTTTAGAGTTATTTTATCAAATTCTAGCCACTCAAAGAAACTTAAGGATTTTTATTGTAATTGTATCAGATTTATAGATTCATTAGGTGAGGTTAATAGCTTTATAGTTGTATATTTTTCTCCATATAGCTACAAACATGACTTTGTCACTATATCTATTTACACCTTTCTTTTAATTTTTTATTCTCCCACTTTTTATTCTTAGATAAACATTAAAAATAGATAGAACATATTTTTTCTTACAGACACTTTATTTTTATTATTTTTATTGCTGACAGCATTACAGATGTCCCCCATGCCCCCATTACTCCCCTCCACACAGCCCCCTCCAAGGCCTTCACTATATTATTGTCTGTGTCCATGGGATATGCATATAAGCATATGTGTTCGTTGTTTAATTTATCCTAGTTCCCCCCTAACCCTCTCCCCTATGAGGTCTGTCATTCCATGCACCCATGCCTCTGAACCTATTTTGTTTATCAGTTTATTTTGTTCATTAAATTCCCAATATATACACCTTTATTTATGCTTCACAGTAAATGTTACAGTTTTTACTGTATAGTTACCATGCAATTCTTATTAAATATATTCCCAATAATTATATTTTATAATTCCTATTATGAAGGGGATGTTACCATTATTTTTCTAACTGATTAGCTGTTGACATATAGGAAAGCTATTGGCTTTTTTTAATTACCTGAGTTTTATAATTTGTTACCCTGTTGAATAGTTAACTTTTCATAGTTTTTTCACTGACTCTCTTAAATTTATCAGGTGGGCAATGACAACATGGGCAAAAATGATGCCTCTGCCTCTTCCTTTCCAATACTCACACTTCCTGGTTATTTTTCTTATTGCTTTGGTGGAACTTCCAAATAGCAATGATAAATCAGGCAGCCTTATTTTTGTTTCCAGGGTTTCACCATAACAATTTTTTGCATAAATTTATAATTTATATATTGATAGAAATATATCCTTAGCTATACTAGTATATGTCTCTATGTAGACATATGTAGCTATATATAATATCTATATATTATTTAGACTTACACACTGTATGATGTCAATAGTGTAAAAGGGAAATGTATATGTTATGTGAAATTGGGAAATTATACTACATGAGTGAACTAATATATAAACTTTTTTTTTCTTATAAAATGGGACCAATTCTACTCTTTTCCCTCAGAGAAGTTTTCACTTCAAAATGGCTCATATGAAGAGTTAGCCAAAATTTAAGAAGTGAGTTTGTCATTTTGTACTGGGGAAAAATACAGTCATGGGGAAGGCAGTTCAGCTCATTATATTTATACATATTTAACTATAAAAATCAGAATGTCATTAACACTAATAAAATGCTAATGTTTTAATATTTAAAATAAACTTTTTCAGATTTTTACAGATACAGTTTTTACAAGTATAGATACTATGCTCATAGAATTTCATACCAGTTAGCCATTTGCAGTATTGGTCCTAGAAGTGAGAAGGCCACAGATTGGTCTCTTTCGTAATATGTCTTGAGGACAACCAACCCAAGGTCCCACAGGGCAGGTGCAGCATACGCTTTGAAAATTAAACGAATGAGCTTTCTAAAGGAAGCAAGCCCTTCTGTGTCATTGAAGGCAGCATATGGTGACAAAGAAGATAGAGAAGAAATAGGAGAGGGATTGCTTTCTCCTTTATAAAATCTTGGAACTTTTATTCTGGGCTCTAAAATATTTAATGGCCCTGGCCAGTTTTGCTCAGTGGTAGAGCATTGGCCCTTGTACCTGGTTACAGGTTTGATCCCCTGCTCCCCTCCTCGTAGGGCGCTTGCGGGAGGCAACCAATTGATGTGTCTCACTCACATTCATGTTTTTCTCTCTCTCCCTCTCCCTCCCTTCCACTCTCTCTAAAGAAAATAATAATAATAATGGGAAAAATATCCTTGGGTGAGGGTTAACAAAAAAGATACATTTAATTATGTCAATAAAGATAATTTTAACCATAAAAGTAATAATTTAAGGTACAGGGTGGAGGAAAGAAACCTCATATTCGAAAACTATGTTTTATTCCTATGTAATTTTGTCAAAATTTCCTCACTAAAAAGAAATTCAGGCCAAGGCCTTTGTGGGTACAATTAGAAAGAGAAGGTAGAGAACTCCCAAGGAATTTTGCTAGTGGTAA
The DNA here is from genome assembly GCF_964212035.1 of Myotis nattereri. Taxonomy (NCBI): domain Eukaryota; kingdom Metazoa; phylum Chordata; class Mammalia; order Chiroptera; family Vespertilionidae; genus Myotis; species Myotis nattereri. The sequence goes on from NC_138090.1 coordinate 15,527,220, forward strand.
TGGGCCTACATTGAACTCTAGCAGAGATGGAAGTGCCTCTTTCCTGAAGTCAACTCAAGCGATTGGGTGAGTGAATTGTTTAGTTGTTGAGAAGCTACTCAACTTTCTGCCAGAGGTCCAGGGAACTGCATGCTGCTCAGGTTCTCAGCCCAGAAAGTGGCCCTTTCCCCACACATTCACACACATACACACTTACACACTCACCCCCACACACATATGAACACAAGTATGGCCCACTGTTCTATTAAATTGTGTGCAGCTCATGTCCGGGGCTTGTGATAAGCTTACAATGGTGGGTTGAAAACAAAAGGACCTTTTCTTCTCTCATCTCAGAAGAATAGTCCCTCTTTTCTCCTTCCTTTCCAAAGCTAAAATCTCCCTCTGTGATCTGAATTGTCTCCTACGGACCAATGACCGTCCCATCACTCCCACTGATTTTTTGTATCCACCAACCATTCCCCTTCTCCTTTGTCTTCAAACCTTTTTCTCAGGCTGCCAACAATATTTTCCTTTGATTCTTTTTCCTCCTGAAACAACTAGCCTATCTCCTTTACCATGAAACAACTCAAAAGAGCTGTTTATATTGGCATCTGCCTTTCTGGATATGTACTCTCTGAATTCCCTTGTATTTTGACTTCTGTCCTTACGAGGCATGGCATTCCATCTATTCCCAGTAGCTCCTCTTTTCATCACCAGTGACTACAGAATAATGAAGTTGAATAGCTTATTTTCACTTCTCATCCTATTTTATCTTTCTTTTCCATTTTTATATACTTTCCACGGGGGAGCTTACCTGCTCCCATAACTTCACATCTACTCTCATAATTTCAATTCTCTTATATGCTAATGAAAGTCCTGACCAGATCTCATTCCTTAGCTTAACATCTCCAACTGGATGTTCCCGGACCCTGCAAACTCATTATCTTCAAAACTAAACATTAAAATAAACTGGATGAGAATATATACTCAAGATAATTTCTGGGGTTCACATTAATAGATCTATTTATTTAAAGAAGAAGCCTTCATTTATACAGCCTCCCTATTTTTCAAGTTTAGAAAAACAGTCTGACCAAAAGGACTCTGGCCCAAATGAGCAGTGAGCTTGTATTTGATTCTAAACAAGATCTTTTCAACAACAAACAAGAGGTCCCAAGGAAAGAGAAGGGAGTTGTACCATTTGAAGCCTGGGAAGTTAAATTTTCTCAGTTCTAGAAACCTTTTTGTGCTCCTTATAATACATTTACTAGGCCTGTAGGTACTCAATAAATGAGCACTGGATTTGACTAAATTTATAGCTTTAGAGAATATTTGTGTCTTTTTTAATTGTCCTAAATCATACCAGTAAACTTCTGAATTTCTTGTTCTATGGTGAGTCTTCCTATTTCTTTCCGTTGATTTTATTGCTAAAAGTAGACTGTTTCAAAGGACGTTGAAATTAGAGTAACATTTTCCAAAGTGTCTACCTTTCACTCTCACTGAAGAAAACCTCTGGAATTCTTTTCACTGTGCTGAAATATCATGACACCTGTCTAGACCAATTAGAGAGAGAGAGTGGTTGAGTCTCTGCAATAGAAATGATGGATGTGTTGGGGATGGTTTTAGTGACTCATTAGCCAAATGCTGCAAAGATATAAAAAGTTTTTGTGGTTTTTATTTTCATTTACATCAAGAGCCTGCTTAAGCCTGTACCATTCTCTCCATTACCTCTTTCTTGTGCGGTTGAAAGAAACTATCTGTTCAACCCACCCTGTGTGCCTTGCATTTAGTATGCAACCTGTCTTGTTCCCAGTGCCTTTTTGTGTCACCCAATCATTTTTCTAGCTAGTAGGATTTCCAGGCTGGAGGAGGAAAGTGGCAGGGATTTAAGTATGTCTTAAATTTACCTCTTTATGTCCATCTCCCAGGCACAAGTGACGGACACACTAGGGCTTTTTTATCTTTTCATTTCTTTTTTACTTCATATCAATTTATGGTGTTTGGGTTTGCTTTTGTCTTTTATTACCCTCACCCAGCCTCCCTTTCTCATTCCCTCTGTGATTAGTCCTATGGCAGGTGCATCTTTCTTTGGTGCCTCGGCAAACACTAGGCCTTCATTCATATTAAGTCCACAATATCATACATGAAATTTCGACTTGGGTGTAGAGGTTGCCCTGCTTGTAATATGAATCATAAACACCAGCAATGCAATTTTAAGAAGGCGATTTTTTTTTTCCAAAGAGGGAAGGAAAATAAAATATATCTGACTCTGCTAGAGTCAGATCTCTCCCCGCCCCCACCCTGCCGCTCACTTCCTCTGAACAAAGGCTGGGCAATCTCATTCCTCCTGAATACTATATGAAATCCAGGCAACATACAGAGCATGCCTGGGAACAGAATGTGCAGTAGGAGATGGATTGCACCTCTCGCAGTATTTACGTATCGGCGGCCTTGTTTGTGCACACACATACAGTGCATGGGAGGTGGCAGGAATGGCTGGCTATTGGTACAGAATTTATATTTCCCATCACTGTTCTCTATCCTTTGGGATCAACTTTGTCACAGGAGCACCAGTGGGGGTTTATTACAGTGTGTGACAGCAGGTGTGGGCTGTGTGTGCATTGTCTATTCATTGTCCTCCTGGATCAGGATTTATACAGTCACACACCCTTTCTTTCCAGAGTTTACTTGGTGCATGGACAATCATGTATCTGTGGGACTGGTGCTGCACAATGCCCCTTGAGTCAGTGACAGGATCCTACCCATTTCAGCCAGGTTAGGAGTGCATTCAAATAGGTTCTGTAAAATTGATAGATGCCGAAGGGGAAAAGGGTTAGGGGGCTGGGTGAAGGGATTAGAAGTACTAATTTGCTAGTTATAAAATAGTCTAGGGGATGTAAAGTAAAGCACAGGGAATATAGTCAATAATATTGGAAGCGCTATGTCTGGTACTAGGTGGGTATCTGAAATATCAGAAGGAGCATTTTGTAAAGTTATTTGAATATCTACCCACTAAGCTGTACACCTGAAACTAATACAAAATAATGTTAAATGCAAACTGTAACTGAAAAATAAAATTTAAGAAAGATTTGGTTCTAAACAACTAAAAGAAATAGGGACTCTCATCATACAATAAGAAATTCAGACATTTACTGGCATGATTCAGGACAATTAAAATAGAAGCAAATTTTCTCTAAAGCTATAAATTTATTCAGATCAAATATTCATTTATCGAGTATCTGCTATAGGCAAAGCAGGCCTAGGAAATGGTATTATAAAGAGCACAGAAGGGTTTTTAGAATTGAGGAGATTTAACTTCCTAGGCTTCAAATGGTACAACTCCCTTCTCTTCCCTTAGGACCCCTTGCTTGTTGGTGAAGAAATCTTGTTTAGAATCAAATACAAGCTCAGTTCGACCAGAGTCCTTTTTGTCAGACTTTTTTTCTAAACTTGAAAAATAGGATGCTTTATAAATGGAGGCTTTCTCACTAGATAAATAGATTCATGAATTTGAACCCCAGAAATCATCTAAGTTTTTATAGCTGTTTGAGAGCAATGAAATATATATTTGGAGATTGAAATAATAATTTTTAAAAGATTATAACATAATGATATTGATGAGGAAAATAAGACATTTGGTGGTGGTGGTGGGGGGGGGGTGCTAGCAGCTTGACCCTAATGCACATTCCTGTTAGCCTATAGTCTAGTCCAGTGATGGCGAACCTTTTGAGCTCGGCGTGTCGGCATTTTGAAAAACCCTAACTTAACTCTGGTGCCATGTCACATACAGAAATTTTTTGATATTTGCAACCATAGTAAAACAAAGATTTATATTTTTGATATTTATTTTATATATTTAAATGCCATTTAACAAAGAAAAATCAACCAAAAAAATGAGTCCGCGTGTCACCTCTGACACGCGTGTCATAGGTTCGCCATCACTGGCCTAGTCACTGCCCCTTCCTTAATTATCTGGTCTTGCAAGACCTGTTTACCTAAATACTCCCATTTTACAAGAGGACATAAACCATGAACAATAGACAACCCCCAGAGAGTTCATGGTTTATGGCCTCTGTAAAATGGGAGTATTTAGGTAAACAGGTCTTGCAAGACCAGATAATTAAGGAAGGGGCAGTGACTAGACTATGGGCCAATAGGAATGTGCATTAGGGTCAAGCTGCTAGCACACACACCACCCCCCAAATGTCTTATTTTCCTCATCAATATCATTATGTTATAATCTTTTAAAAATTACTGTATACACTTCTATTTTATAATCATATATTTTTTTCATGATGATGAATTTTTGTTGTAGGAAACAAAGATATTTATTGCTACATCCAAAGTACTAGTATATGGTCAAGTCCCTTTACCCCGAACACCAGGCACAGAGCCTGGCACAAAATAGTTTCTAAATAAATATGCATTGGGTTGAATGTTGAGGGCAATTGTATGTTAGATGAGACAACTGAAAAAGAAAACATAGCGATAGTATATAAAGATGAAAAGTCCCGAATAGAAGTGCCACCGTGGTTTAGAGGAGCACAAAGTAGGATGGTAGGGCTGCTGAGTGTCCGAGGGAGGTGAAAGGCCCAAGATAGACATCAGAGATGGGATGGGTGCTTGGCAGGTGGAAAGAAGGGATGATATTACAGGGGAATAAAAAGGGCTGGCAGCGAAGGGCAGTAGACCATTCCTTGGTGATCAGACAGCCTAGATTTTGTAGGTGGGTCTTATTATTTCATGTCACTTAATTCTTTTTAATGAAAGCTATTTATCAAATGAAAGTCTGAATGTAATTTAATTTTCATATCTTTATAAGCCTTTTCATATAACTAGGTTTACGAAATGGAATATATATTCTAGTTTTAGATTGGAAAATATGGGTACAATTTCCTATGTAAATTTGCATAGGAGGGTGAACATCTTCTGCTTTGGGGCACAAATGGAGTCAAGAAAACCAAAAGCATGACGTTTTCTTTTTGTCTGGGTCGATGATTCCTACTAAACTGCTTCTATCCCAGATGTAGGAGATGTATAGATATTTCTGTCCAACATTAGGTGCAACACAATGAGTTTTTGTTTTATTTTTTAAATATATTTTATTGATTTTTTACAGAGAGGAAGGGAGAGAGATAGAGAGTTAGAAACATCGATGAGAGAAACATCGATCAGCTGCCTCCTGCACATCTCCCACTGGGGATGTGCCCGCAACCCAGGTACATGCCCTTGACCGGAATCGAACCTGGGACCCTTGAGTCCGCAGGCTGACGCTCTATCCACTGAGCCAAACCGGTTTCGGCTACAATGAGTTTTTTTATATGACTTGTCAAATAATTATTTAGTCTTACACTAATATCATTCAGGAAATTTGTTTCATGGAGAACAGGGAGCTTGTAGAGCAGTGGTTCTCAACCTTCTGGCCCTTTAAATACAGTCCCTCATGTTGTGACCCAACCAGAACATTATTTTTGTTGCTACTTCATAACTGTAATGTTGCTACTGTTATGAATCGTAATGTAAGTATCTGATATGCAGGATGGTCTTAGGAGACCCCTGTGAAAGGGTCGTTCGACCGCCAAAGGGGTCGCGACCCACAGATTGAGAACCACTGTTAGAGCTTTGTTAGCCAGCAGTTCCAGGACTGCTAGCATCACTTAGGAGCTTGCTAGAAATGCAGAGTCTCAGGCCTTGCCCTGGACCTACTGAATCAGAATCTCCATCTAAACACCCTCCCTACGTGATGTGAATGCTGTTGGTCTGCAGGCTGGACTGTGAGGAGTGAGCCTTGCAGACTTTCTCCACCAGGGCTCCTCATTTGAACCACAAAAACACAGACAATGATTTGACAGGCTCTTTTCTCAGTTTCCCCAAATTGGCACATGAGTAGTACATTCTAGATGCCAAGGTAAGAAGTTAATTCATTACATACAATGGATGCCTTGGAGGATTCAGGCTTAATTAATTCTCTTATGGATCCCCAATCAGGAGAGGCATCCAGAATCCTGAACTTGAAGGGGAATTCAGGTCGATTCTATTACATTTAAACTTCATTAAGTGTGAGCACATTGACGTGGGCAGGTTGAGCTGCAATCTTACTGTGAGACGTGTGCCTTCCCATTGCTGAAATGTTTGTTTTTATTCAGAATTATCAGAAAACAGAACTAGCTTCGTACAAACTGCAGCTTTCTAAAAATTTAGCAGACATTCAATGCCTGATTTACAAACCCAAATGGCGCAGATCCAGCTATGGCTGCGTTACGTAAATAAAAGCATGGCATATGTTTTTCATTTCTATTTATAGTATTTAAATGACTTCAGAATTTAAAGACATTTTTCTCAGACACCTAAACTAAACTAAAAATCCCTGTGCCCTTCCCCACCCCCTGAATGTAGAACAGCCTCTGAAAATGTGGTAATAGGAAAGATGGAATTTTTCCATGCTCTGGGCCCATGAAAATGGGGCCATAATTGACATTATTGGGAAACTTTCTCCATTAGCATTCTTTATGACAGTCACCTCTGTCCTGGGTGTATGTGTGTGAGAGATTGGATTTAGGAAGAGAAGAAAATATCTTTGAGCATGAGGTAGCATTTGGCCTCACTACCTGGAGTAAGAAATCAGGGAATGCTGAGGCACATTAACAGCCAGGGACTCCTGCTGGTGACCTCCTATGAAATTGGATCAGGCTTCTCCCTGGCAGTTGTATTAAGCTCACACATTTGATGAAATGTGCTTATGAAGCCGGCATATTTGACTGCTTTTTTTCTGGGGCATAGATTCTTTATTATCTGCTGAATTCATTTCACTCTGTCAATATTCTATAGAAAAATGATGGACATTCTATAATTTTGACTTATATATTAATTCATAATTTTGATGGCTCTACCTTAGGGCTGCTCTCTTTCTCACAGCCTTCTCTTCTCCTCCCTCCTGCCCCTGAGTTGGGTCTCTGGTTGTTCCACGCAGCAGCTCAGCTTATGACAGCTGCAGCTCTCCTTATTGCTTTAGCGACTGCAGGTCTTTTTTCATATTAAACCCACGATAGCAGCAATGAAATTCAGATTTATAGCTGGAAATCAGCCTATTTGTAATATAAAACATAAACATTGGAGCATTTGAAAAAGCGAATGAATTTTTTCTCCCTGCTTTGTATTTTTTCTTCCTTGGGACTTCATGACTTGAGTCCCAAACAAGTGCTATTTTAAAATTTTCTGGCACCATGTAATATAATTGATAATAGTGTTTAAGCAGCATCTAATACCATCCAGCATAGTGCAAAGTGAGCCATCCCAGGATATGAGCTTAAAAAATTGCATTAACACTTAGACAAAATGAAATTTTTATACTTGATTTGCTCATGGTTGGACGGATGCAACTAAACACAATTTGAGCTGTCACTTTGCAAAGGGGAAAAAAAATATGCAACTTTGGAATATTTCAAATGAGCCCAATATTAGATTCTATAACTCAGAGTGACACAGGAAATACTATTTGCAACATGATTGGTTCATTAATATTTGGTAATTGTAGTACATCATTTTAAGGGGGAAATAAAATGCAAACAAATGTTTGCAGCTTCCAGTCAGTCACTGCTTCTCAATTGCCACTGCCAGGAAAGGTTTGGGAGCTAAAGGCTGTGTGTATTGGAGAGGTTATATTTTCCCCTCCCCATTTTCATTTTGGAAGAATAATTTTCATCATAAACCAACATGTCAGACAAAGCATCTACATTTTTAAAAAAATATTATTTCACGATTTTCCACATGCACATTTGATGTAAACCCTGGAGGTGTATTCCCTGAGTACCTATTAGCTCCATTTTAGGGAAATTACATTAAATTATTAGTGACAAATTTACTTGTCTGCCAATGTATTTTTCTGGAATTTTACTACAACATCAATACTTGGCTGTTTTATATGGGCCCTCATTTACCTGTCTTTGAAGGCAGCCACCCCTTGGGGAGCCCTGTCTGTCACTAACAGAAGCTGGAAAGAGCCTTTAAGTTTAACATTCATAGTTTTGAATTAGATGGAAAAATATGTTGCACTTTAAAAATGTAATGCGCCCCTCTGAATTTTACAATTAGGCAAATTGTCTTGTAATCCATTGTCTTACTTTTTGTACAGGGGTAAAACAACACAGATCATCACCAGGTGGTATACTATGAACAATGGCTGCTATCTTTAGGTGTAAAATATGTCTGCCAGGGACCAGCAGCAGAATGGGGAAAGATGGTCACATTTCTTTTGTTTATTTTATGGACATTAGTGTGGAGAGGATTCACTGTGATGTGAGCAGAGCCCCTCAGTGCTTGGTGCCCTTACATCCTAGTTGCTATTGTGAGCCTGGGAGACTGGTTTTGGAGGCGGGAGTGGATAGCCAGGGAGTGCCAGGGAGCCTGCAGGAGCCTCAGAAGAAAGGTTCTGAATGATCAAGATCCAGCTCTTTGTTGTAATATCTTTTCTCATTTTAAGAAAATACTAATGTTGGGACCTAACTTCATGTTCCTTTCTTATAGAGAATTCTCCAACTTCCATAAGCATCAGGCCCCCCAAAAACCAGATCTGTTGCTAAAATGTTATTTTTCTTTGCATCCAGTTTATGAACAGAGTTCTGGCAGGCAGAAGCAGCATGTCTGAGGTATGGAACAACAGTTCCATCTCAAACCCCATAGAGTCCTGATGAAGGGAGATATTAGGCCAGGTGAGCATTCTATATAATAAAATCCTAATTTGCAAATTGTCCCCTTGGGAGTTTGACCGGGAGTTCGACCGCTTGTTATGACGTGTGCTGGCCACTGAGGGTGGCACAGAGCATGGCAGGTGTTGGTGATGCAGCGCTGGCAGTGGAAGCGCTGCCAGTCCCGATGGGCCCCAACGAGAGTGGGACCGCAGCGGGATGGTAGAGCAGGCAAGCGGGCAGCGCCAAACCAAGACCAGTGCAAGCAGGGGCCCCATCACCCCACAGACAGCGACCAGTGGTGACGGCAGGGGGCGGGGGGCCTGGCCTGATCTATTGCCCCACAGGCAGGATGGCAGATCAGGTGAAGGGGCAGCGCCAGGCCACGGTGTGGTGCCTGGCAGGGCTGCAGGGCTGCGAGCCTGGGGGCACAAGCTGGGGTCTCAATCTTGAAGTACCCCACCCATGCACGAATTTGTGCACTGGGTCTCTAGTGGAGTATAAGGAAAACTTGAAACAGAAACAAAGGGAAAATGAAGTAAGTCCCAGGGAAGGGAGTGTACTCATCTCTCCAGGTTCCCTCCCTTGTAGAATTCTTCTTCTTGAGAGTTTACTAAAGCAGTACTTGGCTCTGTTGACATTTACAGTCCTCCTACCTGTACTGTGTCTGGTTCTCTGGTTTATATATTACTTTTTCTTTGAAACTGCCAAGTTATTTAGTGGAAGATTTCAGTTCATTCTTAGTTGAAGATTTGGGGTCCTTAAGCTGATCAAGACCCTTCTGTGTGTTGACTTTATCAAAAGTATGCAAATAGTTCTTTATTATAGATACTTAACTTGGAGTTGAAAACCGTTGCAAATACATATATTTTTATAAATTCTCAGAAAAATAATTTCCTGAGAAGTGTACTGCTCCATGTGGTTCAAACATTGGCTGCTACCTATTCTTCCCCATTCTCTACTAGCCAGAAGCCTCCATCTTTTAAAGGCCTTTCCTCCCCTCCCCAAATAAACACAACCATTTAGATCAAATTAACTAGAATATCTGTTTCAATAGACCTAAAGTCATCCTCTGCTATGGCTTTCGAGGTTTTACCTTAATTAAACCTCTATTTTGCCAGAAAATGAGATCGCTGGAGGGGAAGACCATATGAATTTCTACTTTCATTTCAGGTAGAACATTTGTAGCACCTGGGAACAGACTATTAATGAAATATTTGTTTTATCCAGACATGTGTTCTCAAGACCTGAGCATTTGGCAGTTTGGTAACTCTAAATGGGGAAGAATAGTAGCTACTTCCACAAAAGGAAGACAACAAGGGGTCCATTCTCCTAAAGGAGATATAAGGGGTAATGACTTCAGACAAAATGCAGACCTATGGACCACATGGAAGTAGTATTTCCTTTCTAACTTCCTTCCCAATTTTGCATCCTCACTTAATTGTGATTTTTGGTGCTTGCTAGACAACTAAGATTCATTATTATATTTAGTAATCATAGCCACACTATTGGATAGATACTAAGAACCCCATTTTCCCCAAGAGGATACCAAGGTGCAGGATGATGTATCGATTGGCTTAAGGTCACGTAAGGGCCTGGCTGGGTTCCCACCAACTTGTGCCTCACTCAGAGGTCGGGTTCATTTCTTCCCTGTTCAGCCTCCTTCCTTCCACTCATCTACTAATTCTGGATGTGGAGCCGTTTCTAAATGTTTACCCTTAAATGTTCAGCTAATTTTAGAATCTCTTGAATAGCACCTTGCATAGTTTTTGAATATATTGCCAAAAGTTGAAAAAAGAATAATTCATAAAGATGCAGATCAACTAACTTTGGTTCCTAAGGCATTGCCTTCACTGAGGGGAAAGGGATCAATGCTGAACTTGGGAAGGGGAAAACAAACCGCAGGAAGTTGGACGAACCTGTACACTCACCTTAAATGCTTAGCTGTGGTGGGAAAGCGCTTCAAGTTCATATTCACTCAAGCAAGGGACTGTTTATTCAAGGACAACTTTTAGACATTGTTAGGCTGTCCTAAGTGTTGAGACATTGTTGCTAACATCTCCTACACTTCCAACCCTAATGGCTACGGAAGCTGCATGTTTATTTTAAATGAAACAAAAATTTTGTGAAGAAGATTGGGGTTGGTGACTGACAGCCACCCAGTGGAAATGTCATCAAAGCCTTTTGGTGTTGTTTTTCATTTATTGCCCTAAGAGCAATGTTTATGTTTCTTTGACACTTGCAATCAGTGCTTTCATTTATAAATCTCAACCCCAGAAACAGATGTCTACTATATTACACTTGTACTTTTGTTCTTAAGGTGCAACCAAACATTCTTCTTCTGTACCCTTCCCCCAATATCTTGGGTGCTCCCACCCCTTGCATGCAATTGTAGCTCTAGGACTTTAAAGGCAGCTTGCAGGTTAAATTAGTTGATTGGATAATGACTATTTTTTTAAACCCTATTGGTGTGTTGGTATTTTGGAGGTACAGAAGAAATGTAGCCCTGATGATAAGGGTAGTCAGAGAAATTAATAAACTTTATAGGGCATCACGTGATAAAGCACTGAGTTGTAGGAGAGAGACTGTTGTGGATTCTCAGAGAAACGGTGTGGGAACCAGGGACAGTTTTCTGGGTGAGGTGGGGTTTGGTAGGGAAGAAATGGCACAGACTATTCCTGGTGAGAGGCCCAGGTGAGGCAGGAGGCGGGAATGCCTTGCAGTCTGCAGCTGAGCCTGAGCAGCAGGCATAAGCGGAAATACACTGGGAAAGGGAAGCAGAGGACTCCATACACTTTGTAGGGCATTCATCACGAGCCATTGAAAGAGCGTTGACTATCTGAGTTCCAAAATGTAAAACTATTGATAGAAATGTCAAGAGTTTTACAGAGCTATAGTTTTATTTTCCCCCTGCTGCCCATTTTTATTAATTGTTGTATTGCTTTAGGTAGAATTTTAAAGGTGCCCTTGTCTTGAACCTTCTCATAAGATAGCTTTTATATTTAATTTTTCTTAGCTTCCCATCTTTAACATCCATTGATATGGAACTGGTCAATGTCTTCATGGACTAGGGTATACCTGATTTAAAATATGTCCTTTTTCTTCCCCCATAAGCATCCTCTAAATTATCCATGGTAGTCAGCTGTGACAGGTTATAGTCCCATCACCCTCATGCCTCGTGTACTTCCTAGGCCAGTATCCCAGGTTCAGAAAAACGTGATCTTCTGAACTACAGAAAGCAATCAACGGAAAATGAATGGGGTCCAGGACTGAGTCAGGTGGTACCAAAGATGTGATGCATACACCTCGCTTCACTTTGCCTTCAAAGACTCAGCAGAGTTCACTTTGCCTTTTTAAAAATTGAAAACCACTTCCATCAAGAGGAGCCTATTTCAGGTATAAAATACGGGAGGTAGATTCTTAGTCATCTCACCGGGGTTATGAACTGTGGCACCTTTGGTGAATTACTGAACGTCTCTGAACCTTAGTATCACCATCTGTAAATGGAGAATGACAATTAACCCCTACTCTGTAGGGTTATGATTCTTTGAAAGGTACATAAAACTATAAAGAAACTGGCACAGTGCTTGGCTCATAGAAGATCCCCTGTTCCTTCTCCATCTTTGTATTTGCAATTAGATAGAATTTTCTAATCCCAGAATGTGGTGGAATTTAGTTTGGTAGAGAATCACCAGCAGGCATTTAAGAGCACCAGTGGACAGTGATGGCGATCGTGCTGCTGACGGCCTGGGATTCTCAGAGAATGTAGCTATGGGGAACTGCCCTGAATGTGGAATACTATAGGGATGATCATTATTGACTGAAGTGTAGATGCCAGACAAGCTCTGCTAGTGTCCAGTAGTAACAAATTCATTTGCCAGGCAAAAGGAGGCCCTGTGGGTTGCATGGATTTTCCGTTATGAGTGATCTGACAGTACCTGAACATTAGTTAATGACTTAGAAAGAAGTGGCTCAATTGCCTTGCAGGCCAGTGTGCAGAGCCAAGAGAAGTTCACGAGCAGCCCCACTGGAGGTGGGGGGTGGGGTCCAAAGAAATGGCAAGGGCTTTATTTACGACACCCAAGTGAGACTGTATGAATGGAACGGTAGCATCTGGGTACCTGAAGGAAGGCACTGGCATTCTCCTCCTACTCAGAAAATATGTCACTTCTAATGATTTGAATGAGATTTTAAAAATTTAAAACAGGGTAACATTTTTAGAGCCCTTCCTGTGGTAGATTGTTTTATAAGGTGATTTCCTATAAATAATGGTTTTTCCCCCTAGATTTTCTCCTGGAAAAAAAAAAGGTTCTAACAAAGACAATACATTTGACTATAACAGCTTGCTCAGATGATTGCATTTATTTTTCTAGAAATTTTAATAAACACATTTTCAGGTACCTCCATGTAACATATTAATCTTTAAATAAGTTGTACAAATTTATCTTCCTAGTTTAAAGCATTGAAGTAGATGGCCAGTTTTCTTGGTATTGTCTTTCATGTTCTTAATATGTTGTATCCTCTGTAACTCAAAAATGGTTGAGGACAGTTAATTTGGAATACAAATCATTGTATTGTGGTTAGCCGTACAATCTCATTTACCTGCATCGTCCCCAGTGTGTATTTCAGCACCTTCTTCTGTTTGTCTTCAACATTCGGTGCCTTTTATTTGCCCTTTGCTGTTTCCTTTGCCTCACTGCCAGAGCTGATGAGGCAGCTGCCCAGTGGTTGCCAGCTCGATGCCCATCATATAAATTACAGCTGAGGTTAGAGCCCCATTTTCCCACTTGCAAGGGATACTTACATTTCAAAATGGTGGGGAAACAGGGGTTTGGTTTTGAGCAGAAACAACTTCTCTGCACACTGGCTGTGTACAAACTCCTCTGCACCTGGATCTTTCATTTCAGCTAAAGATGGAGGGCTTATGTGCCAGTTGATGCAGAAAATGGACGAGTGCTTGGCTTCCTTTAAATATATCATGCTCAGTGCACACAGACTCTGAGCATCCGTTAGAAGTGACAGCCAACTTGACCTTTCTCTCTGAGTCGTATGTGGAGAAAGGGAATTAGCTTGCTACAATAGTACTTGAACTAGCTTTAACTTATCACTTACCTCTTTAGAAAGAGGAATGCACATTAGAAATGCAAAATCAGCTTCAGGCCTCATGTCTAAAATGAAACTAAACTTCCTTATAATATTAAATCAGAGGTGTCTTTCAAAAGAATTTACTAAGGTGTTCGTAATACTTAAAGTGCAAGTTATTTTTCTCTCTCTTTTAAACAACCGATATTTACATTTAATGTTGGGAAGCATTGTGTAGTGTGTGTGTGTGTGTGTGTGAGAGAGAGAGAGAGAGAGAGAATTGAATTTTGCAATGGCTATTGACCTTCCCCAGGAGAACATACGAACAATAGGTCCACTAGTGAGGTATGAGTTATAAAAGCTTTTAAATTGGCTTCCATGTAACTGGAAACCAAATAAATGGCTACAGAAAATGCAAAAGGGGACCTAGCAGGGTTTTTCCATAGTTGCCAATTACTGCTATTAAAAGATCTAGTATGCTCTGCTTATACCCAAAGCAGCTATGATTGACACAGACCTCAGCCAATCATAGTGTTTCCTTGTCAGCTGTCATTAGCCTGTGATCAAGTACCATGATTTTAGACTCACGTGAACGAAAATTAAAAACACGATGTTATCAAAGGCTCAGGTAAATATGCCATATAAAGAAATATATCTTCTTTGACCTCTCTGACATTTTCAAACTATTTAAAAACTGATGTTAATTCTTTCTGATGGCCTTTCATCTTAGTTGACAACAGAAAGCCCCAGAGTGGTGACAGCTCTTGTCAAGTGGGACTGTCTTATCAAAAACAATACCCTCCAGATCTTTCAATCCAAATATTCTAATCTAAAATAATTGCATTTAAAATTTCATGTAGCCTTTATGTTTCTCCTGAGCCATTCTGGTAGGAAACCACGGGAATCTCTTCCTGCAGTCCACTTGGAGCTTCAACTTTTCAACATCGCTAGTTTAAAAATGCATTATAGAGGGAATATGTGAGCATTGAGATTATAAAACTGCAGCGGGAGTGAAGGCTACAATTTGAGCTGCTATATCCTTTATATGCATCTACATGCTTGGGAGGTATTTCTGGAAGTGTCAGTCCTTGTTCTGTTTTTATATCACTGTACTTCTTTTTTCCTTTAATCCTCACCTGAGGATATTTTTTCCATTGCTTTTTAGAGAGAGTGGAAGGGAGGGATGGAGGGGGAAAGAGAGAGAAATAGAAAGAGAAATATCAATGTGAGAGAGACACATCAATTGGTTGCTTCCCACATGCACCTCAACCGAGGCCAGGGAGCCAGCCTGCAACCAAGGTATATACCCTTGATGGGGAATCGAACTCTCAACCCTTGAGTGCCTGGGCTGACGCTCTAACCACTGAATCACTGGCCAAGGCATCACTGTACTTTTTGTGCTCAACCCATCTTGTCTCTGCAAACGCAGCAGAGATCCCGGCTCTGAGATGATGTGAATCATCTTTTGAATATTTACATTTTTAACACCATGTGTTGGTTATATCTTCCAAACTCTATATAATTTGTCATTTGGAGGAACCTGTAATTGACGTGTAATTGTAAGCTGCTAGCAGTTTTATCCCATGTCTGCCTTGGATCCCAAGTCATTTGGAGGACTTTGCTGTTTTATAGATTTGAAGGCAGATAGCTCATCACTTGTTACCAGCCCCATAGGGACTAGTTTATATTTGGGAACATTTCTTTTTTATTTTTATTTTATTTAATATATTTTATTGATTTTTTTTGCAGAGAGGAAGGGAGAGGGACAGAGAGTCAGAAACATCGATGAGAGAGAAACATTGATCAGCTGCCTCTTGCTCATCCCCTACTGGGGATGTGCCTGCAACCAAGGTACATGCCCTTGACCAGAATCGAACCCGGGACCCTTCAGTCCCCAGGCGGACGCACTATCCACTGAGCCAAACCGGTCAGGGCATGGAACATTTCTTTTTGGCAGAATTTTGCCACAGACCTGTGCCTTTCCTGTCCTCGTGAGATCTGCAAACTTCTCCGTCCCTGACCGAGCCCTGTCACAAGCATCATCCCTGACCATTCTGGTTCTGGTCCCTCTTCAGCAGGTGTCGTGGGACACACACGTTCCATTCACCCATTCCTTCCCTTCCCCTCCACCTCTTCCCTGGACCCAACTCCTGCACTGTGCCCCTTGTTGTGCCAAAGGTTTTTTATAGCTTTGCCCCCTTTTGAATAAGTTGGGCTTGTTCTAAGGGAGGACCACAATTTCAGATTGAAAGGGGAAAGGGTTAACAGTGAAACTGTTAAAGCAAAGCAGACTCACTTCCCATTCACACAGGCGAGGCAGGGCTGCCCACCTTTCTTCTGCAGACCCAAGGTTCCAGATGGAAGCCAGGGTGGAGAAATAAGATCCTTTAAAATCGTCCCTGTCTTAAGGCCTGAGAGAAAGCAATAAAAGTGGAAATGTGCACCCCCTTTCAGTGTTAATATTTCTCTTAGATATATGGCACCTGTAGAATCTTTTTATTTTTCATTTTAAGCTTTTACTCAAGAAAAAGGCAGGAAAAGGTTGTTTAGATCTTTCATAAAACCAACATGAAAAAGAAATAATGTGTTTAAAATAAGCAGGGCTGGAAGTCTGTCCACTCCCAGGAAAATTTTGTTCAGAACCTGAGCTGTGCTTCCACATTGCACGTAACCCCTGACTTTTATTTTTAAAGTGCCTGAATACCTGGTCAGATATGTCCTGACTAGACAGAGGCCCCATCACCAACTTCACTTTCATCACATCACAGATGTTGAGATGTGAAATGTTGCTGTACATCTTCCTTCTTTTCACACCTGTCCTTTTTCCTTTCTTTTGTCAGAAAGTATGCTTAATCTTCTCTTGCCAGACATAGATATTACTAAGGATATTATATAAACCTTAAAATTTAGTTATTAATTTCAGGCAGTGTAAGATGGAGGTAGCAGGAAGCCCAGATTCATGGGATAGCCTGATCTTTGGATCTGAAGAGAAGTTCTAATGGAAAACAGCAGTGTGCCAGGGTGTCAAATAGGTTAGGGTTCAGATCCCAGAGGCTGACTTGATTAGGACATTAGTAGTACTCTGATGGCACCCTTCTGCTGCCACAGGGACAGGGTAGAGTCCTGCACTGTTTCAGCAAGATTAAAGGGCCCAAGGTTATTGACACAATACCACCCACAAGATGCACAAATGCAGGCAATCCTGAATACCACCCCCAGTTAAACCAAGCACAAAATCTCCATCCATGGGCTCTACAGAAACCTTTCAGAGTAGCTACCATCCCCCATTCAGGAGTCCCAGGGTTATCATATGGTTCTGAGAAGGTATTTTTAGGGAGGACCAAAGTCTCACTGTGCCTGTATCAGGGCAATTCGTACCAATTTTACCCCATATAAATGAAAAATCACCTTCATTCCCAATAAAGCAGGTCACAACTACCCACTTCTAGAAATTTCCACCTGCTTGCCTAAAAATTACACTGCTTTGTATTGCTCCAGGAATTTGTGACTGTCACAATCCTGCCTCACTTCCAAAGAACAAAAGCAAAAACTAAAAACACGTTTGATTTTCCTTATGTAAATGAAATAAATAAGGAGACAGCATCTCTTTATTATTGTCTTGTCCAGATGCTTATCTTTCTTTTGAACATTAAGAAAAGTCCTGAGTGGAAGCCCCAGGATTTCTTATGTATGAGCTTCATCTTCCTTAAATGAAGATGTAGTTCAGCAAATTCTGGTGAAAATAGTTTGACCCACAGACAATTCTGAAAGTCTGGCTTTGGCTGTCTACATAATATTATACCAATATTAATCTTCTGAACTAGATTTTAATTTTTACCAATATAAATGAGAACTTACTTTCTATTTCTCCCTTTTTCCCATATTCTAATAGAATAAAATCCTCTACTTTGATTTGGATTAGTCTTTAATCTTAGATCATTTTCTAATATCTTAAATTTTAATCACTTGTAATATTTAAGTATTAGAAGTTGCATTGAAAATATCCTCTCATCTCCTGTTTTTGTCTTGAATCTTTACTTCCTTATTTTTTTAAATTTATGTATTTTGCTTCCTTTTTTAAGACAGTGCCATTTTTTTCATTTTCTCTCTTGCAATACTTTTTTCCTCTCTCCCTTCTTTTCCTTCCTTCCTTTTCCCTTTTTAAAAAAAGATTCAGATATACTATTCTTATGTTTCCATTTAGCACTTTAGAAAATTATTCCAAAATGAATCTACCTTTTAAAAATTATATCAAATACAAATTGTTACGCCATGTTTAAAGTGTGTGTTTCTTTGCTTTCAGAATGCAGCTCATATCATTTAACACTTGCAAATGTTAGAACTATTTTGTGAGCTACGCTGGAGCTTGAAAATCCCTAGTAGCCAAGCAGTACTTATTTACTAATCAATGGCAAGATGCCCCTCACACCCTCTCAAACTCCTTTTTTGTCCCCAATAAAAATTGTTTTTAAGCAGCTTTATTGAGATACAATTTGCATGTCATACAGTTCACCCATTTTAAGTGTTTTGAGGAAACAGAGGCTTCCTTCTTATTCAACTACATAAGTTTATTATTTGAAACTGGAAAGCTACAAAACATGATCAAATAGAAATCTTAAAATATTCACTGAACCCTATTCTGTTTTAATGCATAATTTTCCTATTACAGCTGCCTGTTTGCACCTCTGGAGTTAAGGTCACAGCAGCGTTTGCATTATAAACCCTTTTTTCAAGGGTTTATAAATGCAGCTGCTTTTGTTTGCCCAGGACTGAAGCTTGCCTCATGAGGTTTTCATGCAATAGAGCAGCTTTTTGGGGTTGAGTTTTCTTTAACTAAATTAAAATTTTAAAACACCACATTGCCCTTTAAAAAAAAAATCATTGCCAGTGTCAGAAAGCCTAGCTAGGAATTTCTCCCCAAATAACTTCTTTATGTATATGCAGTTTTTAATTGCCTTTAGTTTCTAAAAATTCTCCACCATGCTGTTTGTGATTAAAGTTATTTGCCTCAAATATTTACAAACCTAAATCCAAGTTGGTTTATAAACTAAAAAAAAAAAACACATGTTATATACAGTTGCTGTCTTTCGGCATTGTTAACAGAATTATTTTACAGTGCATAATAAAGCCCAGAGATGGCATGACAAGACAGAGAACCTGTCATACCTCGTGAGAAGTTATACCTGTATATGTATGCATTTGAGAGTACATGTTCTCCAGGAGAGTTTAAAATATTGAGGAAGAAAACCATTTACATTTTTAGGATCATACTTTCCTTTTTCAAAACAATAAAAGTGGGTGGTAGAGGATGCAGAAACAACCATAAATTATTAAATTTGTTTTAAACGTTGAAGAGTGAAAATATATATGCTAATTAAACAAAATATAGTATTAAAATGTCAGTTTAAATGAAGTATAATTGAGAATCCTGACTTTGTTTGGACACATTTGCCAGAAACTTCTCATCACACCTTCACTTGGTAATTTCAGGAGGTGTTTTACTTTTCAATCACAGACCAGTGAGTATGTGGCTGCCTAAATATCACCTTTTTCAGAAGCCGGTTTCATTTTGTTCAATTTTAATTTTTGAAAATGTATTTTATTTAGTTTTCACACAAATTTACATTTGGTATGGAAAAGATAAATAAAATCAAAGGCAAAAATTACTAATCACTATTACGTTCTGGCATGTGCAATTTGTGGGGGAACAGCTCTTTCTTCCTTAAAACAGATGCAGTGCTCAAGACAAAATCATTTTTCAGTCAGGGCGGTTTCAGGGCAGACTGCGATCCTTCAGAAGTGAGGGACTCCCTTTTCTCCCACGTCTATGTCTGACCCACCCCAGCACAGTCCGTGCCTCTAAAAGGTTTGTTGAATGATGACCATTCTGCCCACCAAGGAGCTTATGGGCAGCAATCAAAAACTCAAAAACCAAAGCTGTTTTTCTAACCTTCCTCCCCGCTCCGGACTTCCTAAAACAAAACAAACCCTGCAAACAAACAGGAAGGTTGGATGTGGATTTATGAGGCGAGCACGCGGGTGACAGCTGGAGCTGAGGTTCCAGCTGCGGCTGACAAAGGCTGCGGCAGGTGCGGGAGGAAGGTTGTCTCAGACTCTTTCTGTCCTCAGAGGCTGCGATGCCCGTCCTAAGCCCTGAAATACAGCCACTTGGCTCCCCAGCCTCCTGCCTTTTGACAGTCCTTTGATTTCAGAATATATTTATCTAAGCCAAAATTTCTCCAACCAAATACATACAATTCTAAACTAGTATTCAGAACATAACTGTATTTGTTTCCTGCTGAGGTGTTTAGTAATCCTCCTTGTCTCTCCCAGTCTGATTTTTTTTTTTTAAACTGGGAGATTCTATTTATCATCCTGCTTCTTTAACAAAGTATATTTTAATAGAATTGTGTTATAAATTCAGGAACATTAGAGGAATAAGAAAAATAATTTGATAAATTCATTGCTAACAGACTTAGTGCTTCAGTGTGGTGTTTCAGTTAACAGACTGTTTGTTTTTCCTGTGGGTCAACAACAAGAAGGTGCTTTTATCCCCAGCAAAGTGAAGCATTGTCAGAGCAAGAAATGTGGAAATCAGAGGATGGAGGATGCTCATGGTTTCTGTATAGTGATACCTCCCAAACAAACATGCTTTCTCTATTCTGCATCACACATGTGTGAAGAAAAAGGGACACAACACACCCAGAAAGAAAACACAATGATGAAGGTGTGAAATCATCTCCTTTTGTGAGTGAATGCGTCAATTTTCATTCTGGAGTGAAAATGAATCCATCATTTCCAGCCCCCCACCATTTTCCATTAATCCCTGAATAGTTTTTTTCCCCTTTCTCTCTAAAGTTAATGCTATTAAATGTGGGCACTTTAGCCCCAGGGAAAATCTGAGGAAAGGGTGTGGTAAGAAAAATTAAAACCCTGTTCTTTCCTTCTCTCCTGAAGTGGAGGGGCACTGCCGTTTGGAGACCTGTCCACTCCAGGTCTGACCACCTCCCTACACACACCTGGTCTAAATACATATTTATAATTTTAAGTACATATGTACACATTTCAGATTGATCGATTCAAGTAATGACTCTGGGGTTTTCACAACCTAAGTAATTTAATAATATTGTCACTTTTTTCTGTACAATTTGCTAGAATGAAATTAAGGTTTGACTTGATTAGGTTTAAATTTTTAGATGTAGCCATCCTCATCTGGCATGTCTATAAAGTTTTCTTCAATCAGTATACATATCTCTTTTTTATATTCCTGATATATAGGCAGCAACTTTACCTTTAAACAATTCCTCCACTCCTTGCCTTTCTCCTCCCTTTTTCCCTCTTCCCCTTCCTTTCCCATTTCTCCCTTCCCTCCTTTCTTCCCTCCCTCCCTCCCTTCCTTTCTTCCTTGTTTTCCTAACATAGTACCTATGCTTTTCCTGTTAAGTAGTCCCTCAGTGGCTGAGGGTAAATTCTACAGTCTGAATCCTTTAAAGTTTTGATTTAAAAATAAAAATGTAGGTACTTCCAATTGTGTCTACTTATACCCTCTATTTAAATACAGGCATTCTAAAGGAAAACTTCTTTTCATTGTTGGCAGCACATTCAATTTCCCTTCTGCTCTTTATAGGGACAGTAATGAAGGGCTTCAAATTGATCCTTTCATTTTTTGAAATGGAGGATGTGTCAAATATTCAAATTCATCTTGATCATTTATTTTCCACAAGTGGGAGTAAACACTGTGCAAGAGATACATGCACATTCTGTAGGTGGTCATGAGGACGGAATCATTTGTATGATGCAGAAATCCAATGACGGAGGGCTGATGAGGACAAGCGAATCCAATGTCTTCACATGACTTCTCACTTCTGAAATGGTGTTAAGTCAGAGGTTTTGCAAGAGTGATTCCAAATGTCTGTCTGCTTTTCTACTAGAATGAAAGTTGCAGCCTACACATATGAGGATGGAAAAGCAGGAGATTATGCCAATTTAGAGGGAAGGAAACATCTGATTGATAGCAAGTTTATGAATCATGGAAAACAAGGTGGCTATTGCTGCAGTTTATGAAATTTGGGCATCTGTAAGTACGGAAGAGAAAATAAATGGAAAATGAAACCTAAGGAGTAAGAAAGAATAATTAAGAAATACTAACAATAATACTAACAACAAATCCAGTTACATGTATATTCAGTGGGTAGTTTTCATGGCCAAGCTCTCCATTTTGTTCACTTAAAGGTGGTGGGTTTTTATTTGTTTGTTTGTTTTGCAAAATATCCTTTAATGCTTATTACATCTGGAACTAAAAGGCATAAAGCAAGAATTCTGCTTCTAGACAGAAGCTGACAAAATACACCAAGTATTATATCCTTTTCAAGATAGGGCGTAAGTCTACTGGAGAGTACTGGCCGTGTACTTCGTTATTAGTTGATATTGTGTCATTTCAACTAGAGGAAAAACCATGAGAAAACATTTCATCTGAAAAATTTTGTCAGAGTATTAGCATTGATAAATATTTAGCTCTGGAGAATTTTTTTTCAATTTCATCAAAATGAACAGCAGTATTTTTATTGTTTTCCACTTATCAATAATCTCAGAAACCAAACAAATACATTATTTCACCCAGCCCGTGTTTGTAGTGTTTCCTCGAAGCAGGGAGTCAGGGAGTTGAACACATGGGTTGAGTGCCTACCATGTACAAGTCTCAGTAGGCCAAGGGCCATTTTGAATATTCTTTATACACTGAGTTGCCATGTTGGGAAGTTTTGTGCAGTCTTGTATTTTGGATGCACAGTTGAAATACAGGGCCAGCTTCAAGAAAAAGCACATGGGAAAATGGTGGTGGGGAATATGTGGGGTTCGTGGACAAAAGGAAGTTCTCAAGGCCTCAAGCCAGATTCCCCATCTCTGTTCCTCACTGTAAGTGGGGATTCAATGCCATCTCCCCTGTGTCACCTTCATGAAATGCACCATTTATGAAACCTTTCTCTGATTCTTAAATCTGAGGATCAAGCCTATATTTGCATCCTTTGTGGCCTTACCCAGTCGAGATAAGCAATGTCAGGTTTCTTGTGAGGGAACTTGGTTGTAAATTTCCCCAAGAGCAGTGATCACAATGTGGATGGATACCTTGTGTTGCTTTATAAATCTTAAATTGTTCCTAGTTCTTTCACATTCGTTTCCTCTTGGAAACAATTGTGTTGGGTAATTAGGGATACCAGGTATTTTTCCAATTTCATAGAAGAAAAATGATTTACATTAAAATCACATGGAGATATCTGATACTGAGGTTCCCTCACTCTTAGCGTCTTAGCGGGGGGATGGAGGGGGCTTTATCTGTTGTCCTAACTAGGGGCCCACAAGGCCCGAGACCAGCCTGTTTTATTAATGTCCCTTTGAGAGAAGAATGGATTGTACATTTTTAAATGATTACATTTTAAATAGTTTTATGAGTATTTACCTAATAGCCTACATTTTTACCTCTTGGCCCACAAAGACTAAAATATTTACACTCTGGTTCTTTAAGAACATATTTGCTGATCCGTATATCATTCTCTCTTCCACCCCAATTCTACTCCCTAGACTATCCTTTCCCTATATCCTACCCCAGACTACTACCCTCCCCCAGTTAGATTATTAACTCTGTAACCAAATACCAAATCTTTCCCCCCCCCCTTATATATTTGGCACACCAGTTGAGAAGCTCTATGTATGTAGGAATTTGGCTAATACTGTTTGACCATTTATCTCTCAAGACAAACCAGTAATGGCCGGAATCCTGCCTTAATTTGGGGTTAAGGTTAGAAACAGGGATGCAATGGAAGTGGAAAAGATCTAGCAACTTTAACTTCAGTGTCTGATTTCCAGTCAAACCTGGGACCCTGGCAATAGAGGTTTCTCTCACATCTTCATATCTTAAAATCAAGGGAAAGTGTCTATCATGTTTAATTCCCTACCCCCTTCACAATGAGTAATTCACCGTGTTTTGTTTTGTTTTGTTTTAAGGTTTCTGGGGGCTCTGACTGTCTGTAGATAGAGACAACCGAAGAGATTGTGTTTGCTAGCATGGGTTCCGTTTTAAGAGGGTCTTAACTATTAAGTGGTCTGAGTGACCACATCTGCCACCAGTTGATGTTTCTGAAGATGAAACTCTCAGACCTAAATCATCATTTTCCTTAAAGCAGAGCTGGAGTAGCCATCAGGGACTATGGGCTGTATAAGGCCCTCAAAATCATTTGTTCTGGCCCTGGCAAGGCATTAAGGAGTTAAATGTTTGACCAAATATAGGAGGCTAGTTTTCAAGTTGATAATTTTGTATGGCTCTCGGATGATGTTATAAATATCCAAATGGCCCTTGGCAGAAAAAACGTTCCCCACCCATGCCAGAGTGTGACCTTGTCAGGCTCTCACAAGTGGGTAAAGCGGTCACTCCCATCTCAACCGTCTCCAGGAAGGTGGGTCCAAATGATCGCACTAAAACAAATGGGGATTTAAGAAGGAAAATGAGACAAACAGGTGAAAAATGAATTTTCATATGCCTCAGTCTACCCAGCAGAGATTTTAGAAATTGTCTCCATATGGTAGCCAACACTGGCGAAGTAGTGGGCGTGGGTCACACACTCTTCCCTCACTGCTTAGCAAGCGATGGAGAGAACCCAGTGACTCCTGGTCATGGGGAGGTTTATCAAGGCAACTGGAGGGGCTGTGGCCTATCTGACTCACTGACCTGTGTTTCCAGTGAATTAGATTTGAAATCACTTGCATAAATTTTTTTTGGGGGGTGGGGCAATAGTGACTTCTTGTTTTATAGATTGTGTTTATTTGATACTCGCTTTCCTGAATTATAAAATGTAATCTAATGTAGAAAACTTAGAAAATATTTTAAAACTCTGAAAATGTCAATAATCCTTCCACCCAGGATTGCTATTACTATTACTAAAATCCTTACTATTTCAGTGCAATTAGTTTTAGTTTTTTGTTAATATGTATAATTTTAAACAATGTTGAGCTTATATTATATTTGGTTTCTATTCTGATACTTATTTTAATTAGTGGTATAGCATGATTTTTTTTCTGGGTGTTTTTTTTTTTTGATTACTGAGCTGTGTCTTTTTTATTTTTTATTTTATTTTTTTAAGTATATTTTTTATTGATTAAGATATTACATATGTGTCCTTATCCCCATGTTACCCCCTCCCCACCCACCCCCCCCCCCCGCTCATACCCTCCCCCTCCCCCCCCCCCCCCGTTGTCCGTGTCCATTGGCTAGGCCTATATGCTTGCATATAAGTCCTTTGGTTGATCTTTCCCCCTTACCTCCACCCTCCCCTACCTTCCCTCCAAGGCCCAACAGTCCAATCAATGCCTCTCCGTCTCTGGATCAGTCTTTGTTCATCAGTTTATGTTCATTATATTCCACAAATGAGTGAGATCATGTGGTATTTATCCTTTTCTGACTGGCTGATTTCACTTAGCATAATGCTCTCCAGTTCCATCCATGCTGTGGCAAATGGTAAGAGTTCCTTTTTCTTCTTCCTCTTCTTAAAGAATACCTTTCAGCATTTCATATAATGCTGGTTTGGTGGTGATGAACTCCTTTAGCTTTTTCTTATCTGTGAAGCTCTTTATCTGACCTTCAATTCTGAATGATAGCTTTGCTGGATAAAGTAATCTTGGTTGTAGGTTCTTGCTATTCATCACTTTGAATATTTCTTGCCACTCTCTTCTGGCCTGCATGGTTTCTGTTGAGAAATCAGCTGACAGTTGTATGGGTACTCCCTTGTAGGTAACTGACTTTTTTTCTCTTGCTGCTTTTAAGATTCTCTCTTTGTCTTTTGCTCTTGGCATTTTAATGATGATGTGTCTTGGTGTGGTCCTCTTTGGATTCCTTTTGCTTGGGGTTCTCTGCGCTTCCTGGACTTGTAAGTCTATTTCTTTCACCAGGTAGGGGAAGTTTTCTGTCATTATTTCTTCAAATAGGTTTTCAATATCTTGCCCTTTCTCTTCTTCTGGCACCCCTATAATTCTGATGTTGGTACGCTTGAAGTTGTCCCAGAGGCTCCTTACATTATCTTCATATTTTTGGAATCTTTTTTCTTTTTGCTTCTTTGGTTGGGTATTTTTTGTTTCTTCGTATTTCAAATCTTTGACTTGATTCTTGGGATCCTCTTGTCTGCTGTTGGATCTCTGTATATTATTCTTTATTTCAGTCAGTGTATGCTTAATTTCTAGTTGGTCTTTTTTCATATCCTCCAGGGTCTCACTAAATTTATCTGCGGTTTCCATGAAATTCTTGAAAAACCTTATAAACGTGGTTTTGAACTCTATATCCAGTCGTTTGCTTTCCTCCATTTCTGTCATTTGTGACCTGTTTCTTTGTCTCCGCATTTTTTATGCTTCCCTGTGTTGGTAGAGTGGTTTTGTGTGCTAGGTGTCCTATAGGGCACAGTGGCTCAGCCTCCCCAGTTACCTGAGGTGGACACTCCTTGTGCACCCCCTTGTGGGCTTTGTGCACAGTCTTGTTGTAGTTATGCCTTGATTGTTGTAGGTATCACTGGGAGGAATTGACCTCCAGGACAATTGGCAGTGAGAATCAGCTGTGTCTGCAGTGGGAGAACTTCTGTGCTGAAGACACCCTTCTGGGGCAAGACTTGCTTCAGTGGGGCTTTGGTGCTCACTGAGTCTGCCCCCTGAGTGTGTCCCTTATGGATCTGAGGAGTTGTAATCTGGATGGTCCCACTCTGACCACTGGGTACACTGGCTCTTGGATCTAAGGAGGTGCTAATTTAGTCTCTGCCTGAGGTTACCCAGCAGGAGCTACGAAAAGATCTGCAGATTCCCCTTCCTTTTTTGGAGTTTGGAGGTGCCCAGATGAGGCCCAGCTGTGAAGCAATGCAAGCTACTGTGGGGCCTTGGGCCTTCTCTTGGAAGTTCTGGGTCTGTCTGGCCCAGCTGTAATTTGTTAGGTAATTTTCAGGTTGCAAAGGGCCAGGGCATTCATATGCAAAAGCCTCTGCTGCAGCCTGGGTGGGGCAGGGTCTCAAGGAATCAACAGGGCGGAGCAAGCAGCTATGGCAGATCCTCAGCCCTGCCCTAAGGGGCTGCGCATTTCAGTGTCCCGGTAATTTAATTGCTGCAAGCACATCTGAGGGAAAGCTGCCCTCGAGTTCTGAGTTCTGCCCGCTGCCAGACAGTCCAGTTTCTCCCCGTATGAGTCCTGGGTCCCCAGAGACTTCCCGGAACTGGAGTTCAGAGCAGTCGGGAGCTTGTGACTCCCTCCCGATTCAAAATGACAGCCGCGTCCTCAGGTGCCAGACCCTTTCCGCGCGCGAGAGAGAGCCTCCGTACCTTTGCACTTTACTTCCGCAGCTCCTGACTCTCAGTGTACTTTCCTCTTTCCTTCTAGTTGTAGAATTTCCACTCAGCCAGCCTTCCTGTAGTTCTGGATGATGTCTGTTTTGACTTTTTGTTGTATTTGTGAAGTTGTTGTAGGAGGCAGCAAGTTCGGTGTTTACCTATGCCGCCATCTTGGTTTCTCCTTTTTCCTGGGTGTTTTTAAATGAGCATGTTGATGGCATAATATTACATCCAAAGTTATATGATACTTTTTGTATTAATTCTACTAGTACTGGGCTACATACTTTGTTTTAGTTTGTTCATTTGTTATAGTAATGAGATGAATTTTTGGGGGGTGTCTTTTTTATTTATTGTCTAAAGTTTTACATATGTCTCCTTTTTCCCCAATTGACACCCCCTTCTCCCCCAGCCATTCCCACCCTGGGCAAGCCCCCGCTGCCCCAGGGCCTGTGTCCATTGGTCATGCTAATATGCATGCATACAAGTCCTTTGGTTGCTCTTTAACCCCCACCCCCCCCACCCCCACATACCCTGCCATTTACTCTGGATCTATTTTTGTTTCTCAAATTATGTTGATCATTATATCTCACATATGAGAGAGATCATGTGATATTTATCTTTCTCTGACTGGCTTATTTCTCTTAGCATAATGCTCTCCAGTTCCATCTACGCTGTTGCAAATGGTAAAAGTTCCTTCTTTTTTATAGCAGCGTAGTATTCCACTGTGTAGATGTACCACAGTTTTTTAATCCACTCATCTGCTGATGGGCACTTAAGTTATTTCCAAATCTTAGCTATTGTAAATTGTGCTGCTGTGAACATAGGGGTGCATATATCCTTTCAGATTGGTATTTCTGGTTTCTTGGAATATAGTTCTAAAAGTGGGATCACTGGGTCAAGTGGGAGTTCCATTTTTAACTTTTTGAGGAAACTCTATACTGTCTTCCACAGTGGCTGCACTAGTCTGCATTCCCACCAGCAGTGCACAAGGGTTCCTTTTTCTCCACATCCTCGCCAGCATTTGTCGTTTGTTGATTTGTTGATGATAGCCATTCTGACAGGTGTGAGATGGTACCTCATTGTCATTTTGATTTGCATCTATGGGATGATTAGTGACTTTGAGCATGTTTTTATATGTCTCTTGGCCTTCTGTATGTCCTCTTTCTAAAAGTGTCTATTTAGGTCCTTTGCCCATTTTTTGATTGGGTCGTTTATCTTCCTTTTGTTAAGTTGTATGAGTTCCCTGTAAATGTTGGAGATTAAACCCTTATTGGAGATAACATTGGCAAATATGTTCTCCCATGCAGTGGGCTTTCTTATTGTTTTGTTGATGGTTTCTTTTGCTGTGCAGAAGCTTTTTTATTTTGATATAGTCCCATTTGTTTATTTTCTCCTTAGTCTCCATTGCCCTAGGAGCCGTGTCGGTAAAGATATTGCTACGACATATGTCTGCTATTTTGCTGCCTGTGGAGTCTTGTAGGATTTTTATGGTTTCCCGTCTTACATTTAAGTCCGTTAGCCATTTTGAGTTTGTTTTTGTGTATGGTGTAAGTTGGTGATCTAGTTTCATTTTTTTTGCATGTGTCTGACCAAATTTCCCAGCACCATTTATTGAAGAAACTCTCTTGACTCCTGAATTTTTTTTAGGAGACATTTCTGAAGGGGGGTGGGGGGGGGGTATCACTAGGGCAAGGGGTAAAACCCACTTCAAAATCAGGAAGTTTGTATTAGCTTATATTATTTTCAGCTTTTTATGAGAGCACATTCTTTTTTAAAAAAATATGTATTTTATTGATTTTTTTTACAGAGAGGAAGGGAGAGGGATAGAGAGTTAGAAACATTGATGAGAGAGAAACATTGATCAGTTGCCTCCTGCACACCCCCTACTGAAGGTGTGCCTGCAACCAAGGTACATGCCCTTGACCAGAATCGAACGTGAGACCCTTGAGTCCACCGGCCAACGCTCTGTCCACTGAGCCAAACCGGTTAGGGGAAGAGCACATTCTTATTAGCTTTCAGATATTCATTTATTTTTAATCTTTGCCAATAAATTGTTTAAAGAGCATCTTGATGGTTTAATTAAATTTATTTTTTGGGCTAATTAACCAGTTGTTTTACTGTTGAGAGTTACTGGTTCATGCTTTTGCCCATGTTGAAAGGGGAAGTTATTCATCTCTTTTTCTTACTGACTTGCATGATAATCTTAAGGCCATCAGATGATAATGTTTTAAAATTATTTTGCAAAGGAAAGTGAAGTGAACTAAGTAGAAGCAGTCAGAATTAGGAATTCATGGAGGATGTGGTTTTAAACGAAAGATTTAAATAAATGTAAATGGTACTTGAAAGCTTTTGGGGGAATGGTATGAAATATTAGGGCAGACCTCCCTGCTAGAAAAGGGCCTTGATTTTCTTCTGTGCCCTCTAGGTGTGAGACTGCTTTTCATAATGGGACAACATTTGCTGCTTTGTCATTTAAAATCAGAAACTCCTTGTTTTGTTATATTTGAACGTGTAGGCAAAATGCAGCCTGGGCATTGCAAGAGGTAGGTTTGTCTCTGTGACCAAATTTTATTTTTGGCCTCCCAGTTTGAAACAAAACATTAGTTTAAAAAAAATGTGTTACATATTAAAACCCACCAGCCAAAGTTTAAAATGTTAACATTTTGCCATAGTTCCTTCAAACCATTTTTGTGTGTTTGTTTTCTTTTCTTTATTATGAAATAAGAAGTCACTGGCCCCTAATCCCATTTCCCTCCCTCACTCCTGAAGTTGATGTGTTTTATTCCTGATCATGTTATACTTTTACTACCCATAGATGTTTGTTTTGGTATTTTTTTTTATTTTGTGTTTTAACATGCTATATTAAGCATCTATTTTAGTAAGTTGCTTTCTTTTCACTTATCATTATTTTCAAGATAGCATCACTTTTTAAAATATTAAAGTATATATTTTCAAATGTTGTATATGTCAAAGAATAGCTGGTGAGGTGAATTAAAAATGGTGAAAGTGACAAAACTGAACACAGAATGGTTAAGGTGCCGTGGAACCAGAAATCAAAGCAAGCATCTATTAAATGCCTGTTCTGCTGGGTTGCTATGTGGGATGTACAAAATCATAAACCTGTTCTCTGCCCTCAACGAATTTTAATTGAGGAAAAAGGAAAGTAAACTTAACATGGCAAGTTAACACAGTGTGCCAAACAATTGTTGAATAAAGGTACAAGAAAACCTTTAAAATTTCTCAAGGCAATATTTGCTTAAGAGTCAAGAGATTTATTTGAGTTTTATAATACTTAAAAGCCAGAATGGGAATATATTTATTAGTAAAACACTAAATATTTTCTTGGGGGGAAAGGCTATCACTGAGGGTGTAGAGGATTTCCTCAAATATTTATTGATCACTAACTCTGCATAGGGCATTATGGTAGGTATTAAGTAGCTGGCACGTCTGAAGTTAGATTTGGGTCCAATCCCTAGGTCCAGGGTAGTAGTGCTTCATGATGAATAGATTTGAGTCATGTGCCTACATCTTGTCAACCCTAAAAATATATTAGCCACTTATTTTATCAGTAAAATGGGTTTATTCAGGAATAGCAGAGAAATTGTAGTCTGGGGCATGCAAACTATGGTAATTCATAGGCAAGTCCAGAGGACAAAGGAGGGGAACATTATTTTTATAGAGAAAATGGAGGAAGTTGGGAGGGGGTGATTATGAGCTAAAGTCCATTGGAGGCGAGGGAGAGTTTGGGGTTCTGGCTGCTTCTCATTGGCTAAATCCTGGTGGCTTCTCATTGGCTGGGTATTAAAAGCAAAAATAAATGAATGGGACTACACCAAATTAAAAAGTTTTTGCACAGCCAAAGAAACCATCAACAAAACAAAAAGGCAACCAATCAAATGAGAGAACGTATTTGCAAACAGTACCTCTAATAAAGGGCTACTATTCAAAACATATAAAGAACTCATAAAACAAAACAACCCAATGAAACATTGAGCAGAGGACTTGAATAGACTTTTCTAAGGAAGACATACAGATGGCCAAAGAATCCATGAAACGGTGCTCAACATCACTAATTATAAGGAAATGCAAATCAAAACCACAATGAAATACCATCTCACACCTGTTAGAATGGCTATTGTTAATACGACAAGAAATAACAAATGTTGGAGAGGACGTGGAGAAAAGGGAACCCTTAAATACCATTGGTAGGGATGTAAATTGGTACAATCACTACTGAAAATAGTATGCAGTTTCCTCAAAAATTAAGAATAGAGCCACCACATGACCCAGCAACCCCTCTTCTAGGTGTCTACCCCCAAAATTTGAAAACACTTATTCATAAAGATACATGTACCCCAATATTCATTGCAGCATTGTTCACAAGAGCCAAGACACGGGAACATGTCTAAGTGTCCCTCAAAAGACAATTGGATAAAGAAAATGTGATACAAATATAAAATGAAATACTGCTCAGCCATAAAAAAGATGAAATACTGCCATTTGCCACAACAGGGATGAATCTTGAAAGTATCATGCTAAGTGAAATAAGTCAGATGGAAAAGAGTCAGACACACTTATCTTAGCCATGGAAAGCTTTTAAAAGAGAGTGATGTTAAAGCTGAGATGGGAGGACAGGTGGCAAAGAGGACACTCAAGAGTGCCCTGGGCAATGTGTTTGAAGGCCCAAAGGCTGGAGCCATCATAGAAAAACTCAAGAATTTCCCTGCAGGAGGGAGGGTAGTAGTTGCAGATGGTCAACACAGTGTGGACAGGGGAGATAGAGATCAGAAATGAAGCTGTAGGGAGCACGTTGCACCTGCATCCTGAAGTCAATGACATAGGCAGACCTACATTTTAGAAAGGCTTCCAAGGACTATTTTTTGGAGAAAACACTAGAAAGTGGTGGTCAGGGAGAGATAAAATGGCAGCCTGGTCCAGTTCAGTGGCAGTGGGAATAGAAAGAGGAGTGATCTGAGAGCTTGAAGAAATATAATCTACTGGACTCCAGAGTGATAGGATATAGACTTGAGGAAAAGGTAGGAGATGCAGATGACCCTCAGTCATAGACAACCAATGAAAGGTTCCGTGAGTTAGAGACCAGAAGAAGGGGCAAGTCTGGAGGAAAAAGATGTTGAGTTCAGTTTAAGTGAATTTAGGGTTCTTGGGAGGTATTTAGGATGAGATATCTAGTAAAGAGATGCAAATTGAATATCAGTCAAAATATCTGAGTTCAGATAGCAGTGTCAAAGCGGTCAGCATATTAATGGTAATTGAATGTGAATAGAGTCAAAATAAAAGATGACCTAACCAGAAATACAGGAGCATGAGCAGTTAACAAAGGGGTAGGCAAAGGAGATCAAGAGATATGGTCAACAAAGGAGAATGAAAAACAGAAAAGAATGAAGTCATGGAACCCAAGGGAGGATATTTTGTTTCAAGGAGAGAATTGTTGATTCTTTGTTGAATGCAGCTGAGAGGTTAAGTAAGATAAGGACTGAACATTGTCCATTGGGTTTAGCAAGCAAACCATTTTTGGTGCCCTTTGCAAGGGGACATTAGAGGCCATCATCTGGCCCATGAGATGTGCTGACCTGGAAGAGGAGAGTGAAGGTAGAAATAAATGAGATGATTAATAGTCAGGCAAGCAGTTTCTAGCTTGGGTAAAGGGATGATGGTGATGTTATTGACAGAAAGAGGGACACAGACAGAAGTTATTTATGTGTGGAGAAGGGGAGGTAATGAGCCTCATTACTTTCAGTGAAAGCATCCTGAGGAAATCTGCTTGTACAAGCAGCCCTATGACAGACATCCTCACACATGCTCCCTTGGAGACCTGTGCAAGAGCTTCTATGGAGTATTGATGAGAAGTGGAACTGCCGAGTCATACCTAAGGTAAAAAGATAGTGCCAATGAGGAAGGCTCTTCCATTTTGTGCTCCCACCAGCACTGTGTGAGAGTTCATATCTTTGCTAATTCTTGGTATGATTCCACTTTCTAATGTTTGCCAATCTGATAAGTGTACTGTGGTATCTCATGGTTGTTTTCAAATACATTACTAGTAGGATTATATCTTCATATATTTATAAACATGCAGACTTCTTCCCTCACTGAATTGCCTCATCATATCCTTTTGCCCATCTTTTTTTTTTCTTACTGGCTTCCTATCATTTGCTCATTTGTTTATTGTGCATTTTTATGTTAAATCAACATGGGTTTTAGACATTGCAAATAGATTTTATTTAATAGAAATATATAATTTGATTTTGTCATACCTGTTAATACTTTTGTTTTATAATTTCATTCTCTTACTGCCTTTTACCATCACAAAGATTTTCTCATTCTTTTTCTTCTTTTAGCTTACACTTTTATCTTTTACTTTGCATTTCTTAATACCTGGACGTCCCATTCAAATATGGTGTGACATAGGAATTCACCTGGTTTTTCTTCCTTTGGTGAATAAGTTTTCCAAACCATTTGGTAAGCAATATGCTAGTTCCATTAGTTGTTTGTTCTGGCAAGACACCATATCTGTACTAACCCTACACAGGTCTTTGTGTTGTATTTTGACATACATACAATGAGTCCCACGTTTTTGTTCAATTTATACTTTGATATAAATTTAAGTATAATTTTGTTCTTGTCTTTTAAAATTCTGGTATAATTTTTTATTGAATTAGAGAGAATTTGCAGACTGATTTTGGAAAAACTCAAACCTTAACATTTAAATCATGCATAGTGAATAGGATATATCTCTTTCTTGTTCAGATCAACTTTGTATCCTTTAATAAATTTTAGATATTGTTTTTCTTAGGGCTTTTTGCTCTTTGTGGTGGGTTTATTACTTGATGCTTTTTAGTTTTAGATGTTATTGGGAATAGCATCTTGTTTTCTGATATAGTTTCTAGTTGGTAATTGTTGGTAGAGAAATGCTATTGATTTTTTTTTTAGTTGATCTTATATATTTGGCAAAAGGGCTGAACATTTTTATTAGTTTTAATAGTTTATCATGTTATTCTGTTGAGTTTTTTGTTATAGATGATCATATCATCTGCAACAAATGACAGTATGTCTCTACCTTTTTAATACTTACAGCTCTTCTAACTGGTTTCTTGAATGATCTGGACTCAGTGGGATATAAGCAGAAAGTACTTTTGTTCTTCATGTTTATTGCCCTTTCCAACCCACTGTAGTGGCTTGAATTGTGGCCAAAAAAAAATATGTCTGAGTACTAACCTCAGATAATTGTGAATGTAACCTTATTTGGAAATAGGACCTTTGCAGATATAATTAATTTAAGGATCTTAAAATAATATTGTCTTGGATTTAGGGTGGCCTTAAATCCAGAGTGGTATCCTTATTAGAGAAAGTTGAGACAGATTGGAGATACACAGAGACACAGAAGAAAAACTACGTAAAGCTAGTGATGCATCTACAGACCAGGAAACACCAAGGCCGCCAGCCTTAGCCAACAGAGCCATGAGAGAGGCACGGAAAGGATTCTCCGTCAAAGCCTCCAGAAGGAACTAACACTAATTACACCTTTATTTCAGACTTTTGGTCTCTGGATCTGTGGGAGACTAAATTTATGTTGTCTTAAGCCACCAAATTTGTCGTAATTTGTCACAGGTAATTAGTTATAGGAAACTAATATGCCCACTGTGGGCTTAATATTCCATGCCCCTGGGTGAAATGTTGGGAAAATTCCAAAGATTTCCCGGCCACTCTCTGCTTCTAACACATTTGCTATTCTAGCTGCTTGAGCTAGATATTTAGGTTCTCAATTTTTAGACTTCTTTTTACTAATATACACATTTTGGGTTATAAATTTTTCTCTAGGGAGTACTTTCTTCATTCTGCAAAATACAAATGCATGCTTACGCATGCATGCGCGCGCACACACACACACACCAAATATATATACCAAATATATACCAAAAATTTACTAAATATGTAATATATATATATTTGTTATATATGATTAGTATATAATATTGGCATATACTTTTTGTGAATACTGATATGTAATATTTTACTATCTCTTAGATCTAAGTATTTTAAAATTTCATTATGGTTTCTCTTTTGAGTTATGAAACATTTAGACATGTGTTCTTATTTCCAAGAATAAGATTTTCATTTGTTATTGTTGTATTATTTTATTATTATTTATTTATGGTCTGAATACAAAGTTCAATTTTATCTTTAGCCACATGGGTAGCTAATGGGCCCAGCATGATTTATTGAAGTCACTTCTTTCTGCACTGATTCTGCAGTGTCACCTCTGTCATATGTCTAGAGCTATATATTTCTAGGTCTGCTTCTAGACCCTATTCTGTTCCATTGGTCAACTTTTCTTCTATCCACTAATATCTGTTGTTGTTAATCCTCACTGAGGATATTTTTTTCATTGATTTTTAGAGAGAGTGGAAGGGAGGGAGAGAGACAGAAAGAGAGAAACATCGATGTGAGAGAGACACATCGATTGGTTGCTTCCTGCCGGCTCCCCAACCAGGCCCCCATGACTAAGCCTGCAACCGAGGTATGTGCCCTTGACCAGAATTGAAACCATGACCCTTCAGCCCATAGGCCAGTGCTCTAACCACTAACCAAAACCAGCTAGGACTATCCACTATTATCTTGCTGTTCTAATGGATATGGATTTGTAAAAATTCTGGTAGGACAAGTCCCATCTCTTCCCAATCTCAGTTTGGTCTTAATTACTCTTATAAATTTCCCCTAATAAAACCCCCATAGGTTTTGTTTATGGGAAGCACTTAGTTTTCTCTGTGGGAAGATTTCTGATTACCCATTCAATTGTTTTTCATTGGGCTTTTCATTGAGATTGCCTGGAACCTATAGATCCATTAGGAGGTAATTGATATTTTTTCACTTAGAGTCTTTCTGTGAATGTGGCATTGTTTTCTATTTAGATCTTTTTAAATTATTCCAATAAAGGCTTAGATGTAGTACTGGACACATTGTATTTTTATACCATTGTAAATAGTATCTTTTTAAATTTTAATTTTATAACTCTTAATTGAATAATTTCTCTCTATATATAAAATGCTAAGTGACTATCCAACCATCTGACTGGCCAGTAGGTATGACACGCAATGACCACCAGGGGGCAGACGCTCAATGCAGGAGCTACCAAGCTGTGGTAACTTGGTAGCAATGGTTCTCGGGTGACGCACCCCAGAACCAGAGAGGAGGGAGCCTCTCACACTCCACGACTCTTGGGGGATGTCAGAAAGCCAGTTTTGCCCCAATCCCCGCAGGCCAGGCTGAGGGACTCCACCTGCCAGAAGGACCCCACTCACTCTTCAGATGCCCTTCGAGCCGTGGTGCCACCTCAGGTGCGGCAGGCTGGGGAGGGACCGCGGGAGGTTAGCTCCAGAGTGTGTCTGGCCCGTCTGTCCCATCTTGCCCAGTCCTGCTCCACCAGCCACCTTCTAATTAATTTCATTTCAATGTGCACAAATTCATGCACCGAGTCACTAGTAGAAATATAATTGTTGATTCAGAATAAAATTGCTAACTCTCTTAATGGTTTATTTTTAGATTTCCTTTTAATTTTTTACCTTCACAATCATACCTTATTTGAATATTTTTGTTTCGATCTCTCTAGTCATACCTTTTGTTTTTCTTCTTGCTCTAACTGTGATCTCCACTATAATGTTGAATAGGAGTATGAGGAGCATCCTTTCTTATTCCTAATTGCAAATAGAACGCTTTCCATATTTCAGCATTATAAAGGTCTTTAACAGAGGTAAATACCCTTTATCAGGCCAAAGTTATCTGATTCTATTCCTATTTTGGTAACGATTTTTATATTGAATAGATGTTGAGTTTCATCAGATTCTTTTTTGTATC
Source organism: Myotis nattereri (assembly GCF_964212035.1). Taxonomy (NCBI): domain Eukaryota; kingdom Metazoa; phylum Chordata; class Mammalia; order Chiroptera; family Vespertilionidae; genus Myotis; species Myotis nattereri. The sequence goes on from NC_138090.1 coordinate 15,564,182, forward strand.
TATTGAATAAGTCATGCCATTTTTATCTTTAATCCGTTAATGTAGTGACTTATAGTAATTAATTTTCTAATATTAAACAAAGTTTTGATTTCTGGGATAAACCTACTTGGGCATGACATATTATCATCTATATACTGTATATAAAAGCCTAAGCAACCGAATGACCGGTCGACCAGTCGCTATGACATGCACTGACCACCAGGGGACAGACGCCCAATGCACAGGATCGGGCTCCCTCCTGTCTGCATCGGGCCTGCGGGGATTGGGTTCCCTCCTATCTGGATCAGGCCTGCGGGGATTGGGCCAAAACTGGCTATCCAACATCCCCCGAGGGGTCCCGGATTGCGAGAGGGCACAGGCCAGGCTGAGGGACTCCATCGGTGCATGAATCCGTGCACCAGGCCTCTAGTTTTACTAGCAATATTTGATTTGCTAATACTTTAGTTAGATTTGGTTTGCTAATGCTTTAGTTAGAACATATTTTTTTTGAGTGATATTTTCTTTATCATAATATCCCTCTCAGGTTTTGGCATCCAGTTTTGTTAGTCTCATAAATTCAATTGGGGGAATGTTCCTTCTTTTCTCTGTTTAAGAATAGCTTGTGAAATAGTAAAACCATTTGTTCCTTGATTTGTAAAACTTATTAGTGAAGACTTAGAAGCACTTAGGGTTTTTTTGTGGGAGGATTTTTTATTACTGTCTCAATTGTTTTTTTAATGTTTATAGGATATTTAAGTTTCCTTTTGGGTGGCTTTTATTAAGTGCATTTTCTAGGAATTTGTCAGTTTTATGAACTTTGCAAATTTATTGATTTAAAGTTGTTCATGATATCCTCTTGTTATTCATTTTTATATCTGCACATCTATAGATAATCTTCATTTTCATTACTTATACTGCTTTTTTATCTTTTTTATTTTTGCTTGATCTATCTGACCTATGTTTGTCAGTTTTGTTGATCATTTCAAAAACTGAGGTTTTTGTTGAGTCATCCTATTGCATATTTGTTTACAAGTTTCATTTATTTTTGCTCTTATTTTTACTGTTTCTAATTTTCTAATTTTCTCTTAAAAACACTTTTAATGTGAAAAAATGTCAAGCACATGCAAAAATAGAGAGAATAGTAAAATTAATGTCAGGTACCTATCATTTAATTTTAACAACTATTGACATATAATCAATATTGTTACACCTACTCACTTTCCCCTGTCCTAGATTATTTTTTAGTGCATAATCCCAGCTAGCCTGCATTTATCCATATATATATTTTAGTATATATTCTGAGTGATAAGGACAGGTGGTTTTTAAAAGGATAGTTTACATTTTATTTTGGAAAATTTCAAGTATACTATATAAAAGTACAAGAAATAGTATTGTGACATTAATGAACCCATTATCCAGTTTCAACAACTATCAACTCATATCTTATTTCCTCTGTATCTCTCTTGCTCTCCTCCCCCAAATTATTTAAAGAAAAAATATACTTAAAGAAATATCCACACATATCTTTTCATTTGCAACTACCTAAATATATCTGTAAAAGCTAAGGACTTCTTTACACTGTGTAGACAGTAACATTTTTATACCTAAAAGTTATTAACAATAATCCTTTAATATTACCAATATCAAATGTGTCCATTTTCCTAATTTTCTCATTTTTTAAACCATTTTCTTGAATCAAGGTCCAAATTCACATATTTCATTCATTGATATGTATCTTAAATCTCTTTTTAATCTCTGAATTCCTCATGTCACTCTTTTCCTAGTTTTTGCTTTGTGTCATTTTATTTGTAAGCTGGTTGATTAAAAAACCAAATCATTTGTAGATTATTTAGGATTTGGGTTTTGCTCTTTGCATCCCCTTTTTGTCATTCAAGGGGTGCCGGGGTCCAACCCCAGCGGGTCCAGGGGTCCCCAAAGGTGTGGACGGAGTCGGCGAAGAAGGAATGACAAGGAGGCAGCGTTCAGTTGATCAGGAGCCTATCCAGGATCTCTAGCCAGGATCTCCAGCCAAGTTCTGGTCTGGATCTCCAGTGAAGTTCTGTGTCCATGTTCTCTTGCTAGGTTCTCCAGCCAGGTTCTCCAGCCAAGTTCTGGTCTCGATCTCCAGAGAGGTTCTGCTCTGGATCTCCAGCGAAGTTCTGGTTAGGATCTCCAGCCAGGTTCTGTGGCTGTGTTCCCTCGCTAGGTTCTCCAGCCAGGTTCTGTCCAGGTTCTCCAGCCAGGTTCAGTCACCAGGTTCTAGTCAGGTTCTCTTGCCAATTTCTGTAGTCAGGTTCAGTCCAGGATCTTTTGCCATGTTCTCTCGCTAGGTTCTGTCTCTAGGTTCTGAGGCCAGTTTCCGTCCAGGATCTTTTGCCATGTTCTCTCCAGCTAAGTTCTTCTGTCTCTAGAGAACGTTCTGTGTAGGTTCCGTGCCTCGGTTCTGTCTCTCGCTGTCTTGTTACATCCGTATTTATACCAGTTGATTGAATCCTATCAATCTCTATTATAAAGGTTAGGGCGTTTCTTATCTCCATTCCAGAGAGTAAAGATTATGTAGCTTAAGCATGATTGTTCGTAGTTAAAGTGATTAATTACCCACCTGGCACTTAATTAAGAGGTTTTATTCTCTCCCTAACTTCAGGGGAAAATCCCTACCTGGGGAAACAACCTTTCTCAGAGACCTTGGTTAAAACACATAGTGCCAAGAAGGTGAGCAAACATATTAAGAACAGTATGCCATATATGCCAGGTCCCTTGAAACAGCAAGCATGGACCGGCTCCCGGCAAAGGGGTTCTGTTATTCCTTTATTTAGTGTAAATTGTTAGTTCTACAGCCTTAAATCAGATATGGGCTTGATTTTTTTCTTTATAAAATGCTTTGTAAGGGTGAGATATACTTCCATCAGGAGACACATATGTCTAATTTTCTTTGTTGTGATGTTATAGCTATTGATGGTTATTGCCTTGATCCAGTAATCCATTAGTGGTTGCAAAATGGCAATATTTTATCATTTGTCTTCTATTTATTAGCCAGAACATTTCTTAAAACATAGTAACTTCTCAGAAAACAGTTGGTTACAGGTAAAATTTATATAGGAAATGCAAGATAAATACTCAATTCTTTATCTTTATTTACCAATTTTCAAAATATGAGTTGGTTTTCCTCTAGCTGGTTTGGCTCGGTGGATAGAGCATTGGCCTGCGGACTAAAGGGTCCCAGGTTCAATTCCGGTCAAGGGCACATGCCCAGGTTGCAGGCTCGATCCCCAGTAGGGCACATGCAGGATGCAGCCAGTCAATGATTCTCTCTCATCTTTGATGTTTCTATGTCTCTCCCCCTCGCCCTTCCTCTCTGAAATCAATAAAAATATATTTTTAAAAATATGAGTTGGTTTTTTAGGATAGTCTAATGATGACTACTGCCATCTAAAATATTATCATGAACTCATGGAGTTAAATATATTGATAAATTTTGATGTGTTGAAATTACATATCATTATCATTATTATTATTATTATTATTATTATTATTGCTGGTGCTCATGTATTCCCATTTGTGGCCATTGTTAACCTCTTTAAATGGGCTCTCGTTTTCTTTTGATATAGCCATTGTCATCATTGGCACTTTCCTTACTTTTTGTCATGACAAGATGTTTCATCTTCCTTTTGTACAATTCTCTCCCAGACTGGGAATCAGTGAGCCCTAGATCCTCTTAGTTGGAAAGAATTAGAGACTACAATCTCTATTTTAGGCCTGCTCATTGATAACAGGTTGGTCATGATTTTCAAGAGTTTTCAATAGATAAAGTTAGGACACATTTTTAAAAAATTATTTTCATGAGTTCACACTGATTCTTCCAATTCAAATTCAGGGCTACGGATTTTTACTTACCTTCATCAAATTTAAATTTGCATATATTTTCTCCCATTCCCCATATCTCTGTATCAATATGATAACTTATTTTTTGGAGAGGGAGAGATAGAAACATCAATGATGAGAGAGAATCATTAATCAGCTGCCTCCTGCGTGCCCCACACTGGGGATTGAGCTCGCAACATGAACATATGCTCTGACCAGAAATCGAATCCTGACCTCCTAATTCATAGGTTGACACTCAAGCACTGAGCCATGTCAGCCGTGCATAACTTGATTTCTTTATCACACAATATACATAAAAAGTCTCAGCATAGCAGTACCAACATTGCTACCAACAATATGATTATAGAAAGCAGTTTGACTTTTTTTAGAGTATATTCTGTTAAGGTTTACTGTCAACTTACTATGTTTGGATATTTCTTCTCTGAGGGTAATATTTTCAACAAGTCACACAGGTGACATTGTCACACTATAATTTCAGTGTTTAAGGATTACATTTTCATTTTGATGCTGTTTTATACTTTTTCAGATTTCAAAGTCAAATCCACAAAGCAAAGTATGTTCATAGCTGACATTACAACTTCTTTTACTGTGTAGTCTATTCCTCCTCTCTACCTACAGGTAACCATTACTTTTCATTTTTTGACTTGTTCTGTTGGTTTTCATTATATACTATATATGTATAATTACATTATAAAATTCACTTGTATAACATATCATATCTCCCTTTTTAGATATATGGTGGCATAATATACATGCTTTTTTATTTTTTTCACTTAAAAATATAAAAAAAATGTTGACATAATACAGTAATACCATTTACACATCTAACAATTTAACAATGTTCCCTTAATATAAATATCCAGATTTCCCCAGTTACCTCATAAAGATTATTTTTAAATTAAGTTTTATATGAACCAGTTTCTTCATTGCCCCATCCCCCCTTCTCCAGTGATTTATTTGTTAAAGAGAAAACAGGTCGTTTGTCATGTAGAGTTTTCTGCAGTCTGAATATTGCTGATTGCATGCCTGTGACACTGGTTAATACGTTCCTCTCCCTCCTGTCTTCCTATAAAGTGGTAGTTAGATATAAAAGTCTTCTGAGCTTTTTGATATATTTTGTTTTTCCATTTCTACTTTTTTAAGATGGATGCTCGTTGCACTAATATTTAGCTTTTCTTCCTTTCTAAAGTAAACATTTAAAATGATATATTTTCTTCTACATACAGTTTTGCCTGGATTCTGGAAGTTTTGAAATGTGGTTTAGTGTTTTCGTTGTTATTCAATTGTAAATATTTGCTAATTTCTATTAAGATATTTTTATTTGGTTTGTAGGGTTCTTTTTAGAAATATTTCCTAAAATCTGAACTTATAGGGATCTCCCTATTTGTCTCTATGTTATTGATTTCTAGGTTAACTGCATATCGTTGGAGAACATGTGAATGTTCACTATAATAGTAGTCTATTACTGCTCTATGTAATTAGTTCATTACTTTAATACTTTGACATTTGCTGAATTTTGCTTTAGCATTCATGACTCAATATATCCCACACTTTTGTAAATTTTCCATATGTGCTTGAAAAGAATGTATGTTCTGTTCTGTAGTTGTTTGGTGCAATGTTCTATATATTTAAGTTATACCATATGAAATTGCTATTTTTGTAGGTCAAATTGAAAATTCTGCTTTTCTTTGAGATGTGTGCTTTGTTTAATTAAAATGTAGATAATTCACATTGATAGTTTGTCTCTGAATAAAATACTAAATGATACATTTCATTTTTATTTAAGTTGGCACTTTTAGACTATATAAATTATTCAAAACCTCCAATTAATGCTTCTCCATTGGGAATGTTTTGTCTATTGGGAAGAATTCCAAATCCTGATAGAGGTGGTAGCACATTGGATAAAAGTCTGGTGAGAAGGTTGGACACAGCTAACATTTTATAGCCAATTCAGTTACATTTTCTAGGGCAATTAGTGATGAGTGTGATAGAATGTTGGCACAACAAAAGTTTGGGAATATGTCTGGTGACCAATGTGGGGTACTTTTAGATCAATCTTTAATGAATAGTTTAAATTTTTGATAATTTGATGTTGCTGCCAATATCTGACTCAAGTTTTAAAAATAATAATAAATTATGACTTTCCTAGTCCAACATGAAGTCATGGAAACAGTTTTGGTGGTAGTTATGGATTTGGTGCATATTTGGAAGCTTCATCAACATCCAGCCATTGTTCAGGTAGATCATTTGCAATTGTCATTCAGCTGATTTTTTTTCTCAGGTTATGATTTGTTCTAAAAATGGCTCTGCAGTGCTAGTGGTGGCATATCTCCAAATGATTGTGTGTTTTTTTAAATCATGATCAGTTGGTGTCCTCACTTGTCTATTTTTTTTTTTTTTACCATCCCTATTGCAGTCAGGTGTTGAGAAACAGTCATTGATCTCAAATTGTAACTTGTAAATTAGCTTCTACTATGGCTCTGAATTGACCTTTCAAAATAGAGTTGGGTCTCCCCAAGACCTTTGGGATTCAGATCCCCAAAATATAATTTCTGAGCCACCAGTAAATAATAGCTCTTTAACAGTGCAATTACCAAAGTCAAAACTGATGTTCTAACCCATTTCAGGGATACTGTGTCTGTTTAAATTCATATATTAAAAAGTAAAAGGCCTGGGCCAAGTGGGTCAGTTGGTTGAGCACTGTCCCATTCACCAAAAGGTTGCCAATTCAATTCCAAGTTAGGGCACATGCCCAGGTTGCAGGCTTAATCCCCAGTGGGGGGGGGGGGGCATATAGGAGGTAGCCAACCAATGTTTCTCTCTCTCTTCCTCTCCTTTCCGCTCTCTTAAAAAATATTATATAGAATTCCTTTGAAAACATCATAATGATTGCATAATGGGAAAAATAACCAAATGCAAAAACAATTCAACTATCAAAGACAACTGAAGAATCCAATTCTGTTATAAATTCTAAAGAGACAGTAGAAATCATACTGGATATCAATTTTACTAATCGCAATTTTTAGCTCATACTTAGCTATTCCATGTGGTAAAATCTAATATTCCTTTAGGTCAGTTTTAGTTTTGTGTTTTTCAAATCTTCCACATCCTTACTGATCGTGTCTGCTTTACTTATCAATAACAGAAAGAAATGAGTTAAAAGCATCATTAGTGGTCAATTTGTTTATTAATCCTTATGATTCTGTCAATTGTTGCTTTATATATTTTGAGGCTATGGCATAAAGTGCATAAACATTTTAACGTTTAAAAATATTCCTTATGAAATGACCTTCTATCTGTACTTAATTTTTTACTTAAAATCTACTTTGTCCAATAATAGCATATCTGTGGCAGCTTTCTCCTCCATAGTGTTGCTTTCATTTATATTTTTTCATTTTTTACTTTTAACTTCTCTCTGTTTGAATATGTCTATTAAAAACAACATATTTTGTGCCTTATATTGCACTTTATAACTTTATCATTTTTATCTTCTTATTTGGTATTTTATATTTACATTTCTATATACTTTCCCCCTCTCTTGTCTTCTTTTGGATTAATTGGTACTTACTCCATGTTTTTTTCACTACTACTAGTTTGGAAATTACATACCCTGTTCCTTATTATGTATGTGTGTGTGTGTGTGTGTGTGTGCACACGTACACGTGTTTGTGTGTGTGAGAATGTATGAAGTACAAGATGTAACTAGTCAAATTCTAAAATTAACTGTTTTTCCCTATCCCTGAATCATACAAGACCTTAAAAACATTTTAACTGCACTTGCGCTCTACAAAATATTGCTACCATTTTTAAAGTCAATGTTTCTTTAGATTCACCCACACATTTTCCACTCTCCATGTCTGTCATATATATATCACATCTATATCTTTACCCTGTAACAATTTTCAAAGTATTCGAAGTATATCCTTTAGGCTTTCCTTTGGTACTTGCCTAATGTTGGCAAACTCTATTCTTGTTTTCATTCTAGTTCTTAAAGGATATTTCCCCTACTATTTGTATAAGTCGGTATGTATTTTTTCTTAATACATTGAAAAGTTTATTCCATGGGCTTTTCATTCCCATTAATGCCAATCAACAGTCAGTTGTGAAACTATTTCTTCTTTTAAAGTTAACTGTATGCTTTTAAGACTTTTCCTTTGTCTTTGATATTGATCAATTTTATTTTGATGTGTCTAGATATAGATGTACTGTCATTTGTCCCACTTGGGTTTTACTAGGCCCTATAAATTTGGCTTCCATTACTTATGGAAAATTCTCTGCCATTGCTTCAAATATATCTTCTACCTCATTCATTCTCAATCTCTCCACCCCTCCCTGGACTCCAATGAAATGTATGTTAGAATTTCTCCTTCTAAATGTCATTTCTTTTAACTGCTTCCTCATATTTTCCATATTTTTGTTTCTGTACTGTACTGCACTTTGGATAAGTTCTTCATATATATTTTCCAGCTCACTAATTTTGTCTTCATCTATTACCAATCTGCTTTTTAGCTTGTTCCTTGAGTATGTAGATTTAGTAACTAAGCAAATTTTCTTTTATTTCAAAAAGTTCTATTTAATTTGTTTAATCTGCTTGCTCATTTCCATAGTGATTCTTTTTATTCTCTAATTGGTTTTAATAATTTTATACATACTTATATCACAGTTTCTATCAGAGTCAGATTAGAATTTATAGGCTTCAGTTAGAAGTTCTAGAGAGTCTTACTATTCTGTTTGATGGGTTTTGCTGATTCTCATTTTTTTTTCATGGTATATTTTGTAAATTTGAATTGTGAGTTTATTTTTAGTGGGGACATACATCACCAAGATTGGGGCATATCTGTCTGGAAAGATTTTATACTATAATAACTTCTATAATTTGACCTTCTTGTACAAGTAAAACTTTTTTTCCTACCCAAATCCCAGGTAGAGGTAAATTTCATTCTTATCTTCTAAGTAGGAAGGCAACATTTCTTTCTAGCCTGTCTTTACCAAGAATGAGCACTCTGATGATCCTAAATTACGTGGGAGGTATTTGAACTTCAAGCACATAGGGCATACAGTCTTATTTTCTGTCTCTCCCTCGTCATTAAGTCTGAAATCACTGGAGCCTAAATTTGAAACACATGCCCCTATCATCACTACACTATGCACAATAACAGCTCATATGTTTACCTGTCTGGTTTTCAGCCCACTGTTTCTTCTCCGTACCTCAAGATTTTCTCCTTTCTTATAAGATTAGTTGTACATTTTAAAAACTGTTGTATTTTATTTAGATTTTCTTGGTTTGTTTGAAATGGGAGGGCTTTCAGCGGGAATAGGTATTATAGGCTCACTTTTGCAAGGGACTGGTATGTGTAGGTATGCTAGCAGATGAGAAAGGAAGGGGCTTGATCGGCACAGATAGAGTCAGTACATGTTGAGATTTTTGGAAGTATTTTTCAAGACCATATCAGGGCCCCACTGGGAAAGCTGTAGTTTATAGGTGCTTCCCACATCCTAAGCATAGTGCAAGAAATGAATCACATGGCATTCTATATTCAGATTAATCAAATGCTGCAATTTATTTTAAATAAGACAGTACAATAGTGATTGGGGCTTCACAAAGTTGTTAGTACCCGAAACTAATACCCGAACCTCAGCATGTAGATTTTATGTGGCTGCTTAAGCTCTCCTGCTATGTCATTTGATACCACTCCAAGGCAAGAGTTGGGTCCAGATGGGAAATCTGGATCACAAATCATTATCATTAGATTTAGGCTTATTTCCTATCTTCCTGTATCTTAACTGTGAAGAATGTTGGAAGTTTGTAGGAAACAGACATGTGTCCATTTCGGGTATTGTGGGAATTAGTACATTAGAACTTTGGGTTTATGATGATTAGGAATAACCTCATGGAAAGTGAGTGAAAACTAATGCGAAGAACATATTCACAAGGGTTCCCTTTTCAGTATGGCCTAATCTTTGTATTGATTGTGTCTTGGAACTTCTCCAGTATTCCTTCACGAAGGGTATTCTGGCTTCTAATGTTTCATGCTATGGTTTTTCTTAGCCTGATTTTTCCAGCAAGCTGTGACTCCACTTGCTTCTTATATTCCAGGGTTTTTCTCATCCTTGTCTAGATCCATATTTTGTCTCATGGTATAATTATGCTATCATTTATTTGAAAAGCAATGTTTCAGTTATTTCAGAGGGGACTTAAAAGGAAGGGGAAGTATAGATATGTACCCAGTCCACTATTTTAAATGGAAAATTTGTTCTAGGTTTTATGATGGGTGAGTGACATGGATGGTAATGCAAATATTAACCCTTTACAATTATTGTAATAGAATGAATAATTATTTAAATGTAATACTTTTTTAAAATTACTGCTTAAACTTAAACACTTCTAACTTGATATCTAGGACCTATTTTAAAGTAACACCAGTCCATTTAAGTAAAAACATTGTTTCTGTGAATATCAAGTCTAATTTCAGATGTGAAGAGAGGATTCAGAAGTATACTACTTATATAGACAATACATTAAAGTAGAAATTATTAAGCTTAATTCATAATTGCTGTAGTTGAAATATTAATATGGATAGGACTTTAGGAAGAATTAACCTATTCCATACAAAATCGGGTGCATTAACAAAGGTGAAGCACTCATTAATGCCATCAGTTTATTCTCTATGTTGGTAGGCATGTGCCTACATTATGTAAAATTCCCTTCTGTTGAAAATACTTAGAAAGGCCAATAGTCTGGCCATTGTTTAATGCAAAAAAATGAGAAAATTTTTCTTTAAAAGGCAAGATTAGTATTTCTTAGACCCGTCCACTGAGCAGGCCTACAAGTAATGGTAATCCAAAGGTAATGTACACACCTAGTGTACAAATTGTGGTTTCTAAATACCACTTCCCATTAAAAGGAACTAGGGCTTCTTAAAGCCTTAGTTGGTTCCAGTTTGGGGCAGGGAATATATGAAAATACAACAAGATACTTTTTGTGCCAGAAAGTAAAGAAACTTTCAGAGATTAAAAATCCTCTCTAAAGAGATAAGAATAAATACAACTGGGTTCCCATTGGCAATAAATAGGACACTGAGTATAAAAAAGCATAAATAATGAAATTGGTTAAACACACTAAGTCCAATTACCCTTAAATGAAAAGAGAGAGAGAAACACCACCAAAAGCTACCACTACCACCACCACAATTGGATACCATTAGAAGTAATTCCTTACTCTGATAATTGGCAAAAGGAAATAAATAGTAAGCATTTATTCTGTTTTCTTATATAAATTATATTTCTGGGTAACTAAATAGTCCCAGTTAATGAGGAAAAGTTCCTTTATACAAAAAAATTTCATTTAGGGAAAATATTATGACATTAGATAATTACAATTTTAAGACTTTTATGTAATAATTGGTATTTTTAATGGTAAATATAGAATGTTTTCATTTAATTTATTGAAACATATAAGTATTTTATACATTGTCCAAGGAGAATATTATACTTATATTTATACATATAAAAGGCTAAGCGACCATCTGACTGTCCAACCGGCCAATAGGTATGACGTGCACTGACCACAAGGGGGCAGACTCTCAATGCAGGAGCTGCCAAGATATGGTGACTTGGCAGCAGCAGTTCTTGGGTGATGTACCCCGGAACCAGAGAGGAGGGAGCCTGATTCCAGAGTGTGTCACCTGAGAACTGCCCTCTCGCAATCTGGGACCCCTCAGGTGATGTTGGAGAGCCGGTTTCAGCCCGATCCCCGCAGGCCAGGCTGAGGGACCCCACATGCCAGAGGGACCCTGCTCACTCTACAGACGCCCTTCGAGCAGTGGCGCCACCCCAGGTGTGGCTGGCAGTGGAGGGACCGCGAAAGGTTGGCTCTAGAGCATGTCTGGCCCATCTCGCCCAGTCTTGCTCCACCAGCTACCTTCTGATTAATTTCCTTTCAATGTGCACGAATCTGTGCACCAAGGAACTAGTTTTATATATAGATACTAGAGGGCCGGTGCATGAAAATTCATGCACTCGGAGGGGTCCCTCAGCCAGGCCTGCGCCCTCAGGGGATATCTGAATGCTGCGGAGGCAGGAGAGGCTCTCGTCACTGCCACTGCGTTCGCCAGCCATCAGCCCGACTTCTGGCTGAGTGGTGTTCCCCCTGTAGGAACTCACTGACCACTAGGGGGCAGCTCCTGCATTGAGCGTCTGCCCCCTGGTGGTCAGTGCGCATCATAACGACCTGTTGTTCTGCAGTTTGGTTGATTTGCATATTACCCTTTTATTATATAGGATAAATGAAAAATATATATATATATGGATAGGTAAAGCAAAATCTATAGAATAATTGAATCTGTGTAATGGGACTATGGAGATTATTGCCTATTTTCTCTATTTTTTAATATGTTTGAAATTTTCATAATGAAAATTAAAATGAATGTACTTTGTGGTTCAGTTGAAAAGATTAGAGTTGGAATTTAAAGGCTTGGATTCTAGTTTTCACTCTATATGAGGGAGGTATTTTACATAAGACAAATCACTTCTTAGAGTATGTCTCTCTACCTATAAAATAGTTTTTACTGTATCATAGCATTTCAGAACTCTGATCTTGGGAAACAAGAGAGAAAAATGATTCTGTGTTGAATGTCAGCTTGGAAGAACCTGCTATTTCGTTCCCTCTTTTAGAGTCAAATGCAGCATTTTAAAGCCTTTGAGAACTTAGCATACAAGGAAACAACCAAAAAACTGAATCTCTTTAGTTCAGTTTTTCCCAAACATACTTAATGAAAATACCCTTCCCCTTGAATTTTTTTCATTTAACAGCTATGAAACTTGGGTAGAAACCCTGGACCAAACGATTTATAATCATCCTGGAAGATAAATTCAGGACTTTTTAAAAAGATTTTTTCTTGATTTTTAGAGAGTAAGGGAGAGGGAGAGAGAAACATGGATGTGAGAGCAAAGTATCAATCAGCTGCCTCCTGCACTCCCCCTACCAGGGACCAAGCCCCCAACATGGGCATGTGCCCTGACTGGGAATTGAACCAGCCTTTTCAGTGCATGGTACAATGATGCCCAACCAACTGAGCCACACTGGCCAGGGCAAATTCAGAACTTTTAGCATAGAAGTACAAGCCCCTAGTCCAGGGGTGGGCAAACTTTTTGACTCGAGGGCCACAGTGGGTTCTTAAACTGGACCGGAGGGCCGGAACAAAAGCATGGATGGAGTGTTTGTGTGAACTAATATAAATTCAAGTAAACATCATTACATAAAAGGGTACGGTCTTTTTTTTCAATAGTTTTATTCATTTCAAACAGGCCGATCCGGCCCGCGGGCCGTAGTTTGCCCACGGCTGCGCCTAGTCCCTCAGTCTTAAGGAAAGAAAAACCTGCTGTCAACAGTTTTTTCAATTTTGCTCTTAGTAGAATTTTTTGGAAGGTTGGGATTGGGGGGGGGGGGGGAGGGCGGAGGGAAGGGCCCAGGCACATGAATGGAAGTGATTAATTAACAACATAAGAAAAAGGCTGTTCAATTCTGTGTCTATCCTACAATGCATGGTATTTTTAATCAAATTTAATTTTGAGATTAAACTTTGAGATAATTGTAGATTCACATGCAGTTGTAAGAAATAACACAGAGATATTGCATATACTCACTCTTTAGTCAGTACCTCCCAATAATCTCTTGGAAACTGTCTGGTACAATATTACAATAAGGACCACAAGATGCAATTTTTGAAGAGTTTAGAGATGATGCCAGAAGAAAGAAGAAAGGAAGGGACTTTCAGTATGAACTTTATCTCAGATTGCCTACCTATCTCCCATATTTTAAGAGAAGAAATGCAAATTACTATTTATTATCAGTAATGAGGCATCCTGAGATGCTTTCTCTTTCTGCATATGTATAAGTAAATCATATGTTTTATGCATACATAAAGAATTAATATACTCAGCAGTCACACTTAGAAATAAGCAAATACAGTATGATTTTGCATATGCTTCCACACCATCCTCACCCCAAAACTGTAAGGTCTCAAAATTTTTCAAGTCACAAAGCAAAACAAATTTATTGGAATCTAAACCTAACGAAAAGATCCCCTGGATTGAATTTGCTGTTTTAGGATTTTAAACCTGCTATTTATCTTGAGTGTTATAGGAAGGACTGTATGTATGAAACACATCTATGCTTAGGACATCTGGAATGTTAAAACAGAATGGTAAGGGTTGCCTGGCCCCTGTCCATTTATCTTTAACTAACTTACTTCCATGTATGCATCTGTGATGATGGTGAATGATTTTTCTTTCTTCTTCCCTTTATAATAATTACTTATCCAAATATTGGTGTCAGATGAGACCGGCTGCAGCCATAGGGGCATCATCTATTCTTGCCCATCGCTCAGATCGTTGGGCGATGCAAACCTGTGTGTGCCAAGGGTAAATATTTGACCGTTGTTCCAGCCACCATTGCACAGCCCCTGAGTGACCCTGCATTAATTAGCTGAGAATTTCAAGGCTTTGAATCTGATTGAATCAAAATATTGTTTTTACAAGTTGATGAAGGCTTTTGATTGATGTGGGCCCTGCTGATTCTTTAAAGGATTAAATTGTATGTACAGATTACAGAGTTCTGGCTGTCATTGCTTAAAAGGGGATTGTTTTTTAACAAAGCTTTTTAAAAAATAGTGGTATGGTGTGTTCCCTCTCAATAGATACTGCAATCATTTCAGTGGGCATATACATGTTTAAGTACAAAAGAGAGTTAGAAAAATTGATAGAAATGGTCAAGAAAAATACCAAGTAGAAATAAAAGGCAGAAGAGAAAAAAAGACAAAAATAAATGGATAAAGTATGAAGATGGGACTTGGCTTCCCTTCATCCTGAAAACATGTTTGTGTGCACATCTCCCATGGTAAAGCCGGCCATGCTTGACCCTGGGGCAGGAAAGGAGCACAATCATTGGGGTCTGAGCGAGTCAGGACTTGGAGGAATTGAAGAGCATGCAGCATCTCCAGTGAGACACCCTCACACAGCCCTGAGTCACCTGGCTCTGTGTCTATTGAACCTGGGAGCCCCTGAACCCCATCCACATGAGTGAGATAAGACCCAGAGTCAGGCCTCATCCAGAGAAAGGGCAGGACAAGAAAGCTCCAGGGGGAAGCTGGCAGGACTAGAGATGGAAGGAGGAGGAGCACAGATTTGTCTCCCTGCAAACCCTTCCATGTGAATGGGAAATATCCACAGCCCCAAACAAGGCAAGTCTTAATATATTACACTCTTACATTTCTCTTCCTCAAGATCTCTTATATGGGTCCCATGTTGATGTTTTCTCCACCTGCAAATTTACAAAACTTTAATTTCATTCTGCACCTGTTAACATGAAAAATGACTTTTCTCATGGACTCTGTGTTGTGTAATGAATCAAAACCAATCAGCATACAGAAGAAACAGTAAAATGGAGCACAAATCATCATGGGCCCAGAGCAGGGAGATTGACGAAGGTCTAAGCTGGCAACCCCTTATGCAGCTTCTGAAAATGAACCTCTGGTTTTTAAATGCTCTGGGAACATGCTGCCTCCCCTAGGTTCCTTTTGGGACAAATTAACTGGAATCCTGGATGCTTTGTGGAGTTTTATTCTCCTTTCACTTGTACCATGAAGGAGGCCCTGGAAATTGGTTAACCCATAATGTGTTAAGTGGTGAGTAAAACATGGTTATAGGTAATAGTGACTTGGAATGTGAAAAGGGAGAATCTGTAAGAAGTTTTGTTTCTGCAGGAGGACCATTTAAAAGAGCATGTCCGCCTGGCCGGCATGGCTTAGTGGTTGAAGGTCCACCTGTGAACCAGGAAGTCACGGTTCTATTCCTGGTCAAGGCACATGTCTGGGGTTGTGGACTCCATCCCCAATAGGGGGCATGCAGGAGGCAGCCGACCAATGATTCTCTCTCATCGTTGATGTTTCTATCTCTCTCCCTCTCCCTTGCTCTCTGAAATTAATATATATATATGTATGTATATTATTTCATATATATGAAATATATATTATTTCATATATATATATGAAATAATATTTAAAATAAAAATAAAAGAGCATGTCAGTAAGTCCTGTCTTAGTCCATTCAGATTGCTAAAACCAAGTAACATAGACTGGGTGGCTTAAAAACAACTGAAATGCATTTCTCACTTCTGGAGACTGGAAGTCCAAAATCAGGGTGTCAGCATGCTTGGGATCTGGTGACAGCACACTTCCTGGTGACTCTTATAATGGCACTCATCCCATTCATGCAACTCTACCCCCATGGCCTCATCTAATCCTAATTATCTCCCAAAGGCCACACCTCCCAATGCCATCACACTGAGAGACTGGGGTGGGAGCAGGATAAAAGGGACATAAACTTTCAGCCTATAGCAAGTACAGAGTGGTAGCTTTGAAATTAAACACATGAAGATGGAAGGCAAGTAGAGCAAAGGAGAGTCCCAAGTAAGATGTGGTCAGTGGAGCAGACCACCAGGAGGTGGTGGGTCTCCAGAGGCACCTGAGGGAGAGGGCAGATGTGAACCGCTGAGAGCAGAGGGCACGCTCCTGAGGGACAAAGAAGAAGCCATAAGGAATCAGGGCAGTTAGTGAACTCTTAGCTTGGTTGAGGCAGGAGAATGATATGTGTAAAGAAGCTGAAAGACAGTTTAGGGAAGTGACCTCTGGTTGGAGGACCCTGGATCTCAGACTGAAATTCCCAAAGCAGAGGCAATAGAGACCCCGTGGAAATCTGAACAGAGGGAGGAGAGGAGGAAAAACCCCTGTGAGACGACTAACCCTTTGTTCATGCACCTGTTAGAATTCATACAGTCTTATGGAATCTCAGAGGGAAGGTGGGGGAGGGTGGGTGGGAAGAGATCAACCAAAGAACTTAGTATGCATATACTTAACCCATGGACACACAATAGGGTGGGGAAGGCCTGGGGAGAGGGGAGGTTGTGAGGGGCGCGTGGGGGGTGCGGAAGAGGTCCATGGGGAGAAAAAGGGAACATCCGTAATACTTTTAATAGTAAGGATTTATTTAAAGAAAAAAAAAGAAGCCATACAGTCAAACCTTAATTTAGTGGGTCTTAAGTCTGGTTGGTTAACAGAATCATCTGGGAATTTTAAAATATGGAATTACTGGTCTCTAATCTCAAAGAAGTAGGATCCAGAAATAGGTAATGAAAAGTTCCCTAGCCTAGGGCTTCCAAACTTTAAAGTGCATAAAGATGACCGGGGAGCTTGTTGAAAAGCAGACTCTGATTCAGCAGGTCCAGGTGGAACCCGAGATTCTGTGAGTCTAGCAAGCTCCCCATGAGTGGTCTGCAGGCCCCTCTTTGAGAAGCAAGACTTGGATGATCTGATAATCAGGTATGTTTAGGACTTGCTTCCTGAGATGATCTAAGGTCCAAAGAACAATGTTGGTGCAGTAACCTATCAGGTTGAAATTTTGCATCATTTCTTTAAGGAATGAGAAATAAAGAGGTGATTTTTTAAAAAGGGAAACCAAAACAAGACCATAAAACAATGAGACTATTTCATGTTTGCATATCTGTATGTGAAATCAGCCTATTGTACTTTAGCCTCACAGTTCATGAAAGGGGTAAGAAAATAGAAATCTTCAAGTTTCCCTGGAATGTATAAAGAATGGATTAGTCTTTTAGGTTCTTCTTCCTGTCTTCAGAACCAAGCTGGCATTATTTCAAAAGAAAGGGAGAAAGATGGAGAGAAAAGAAGGGAGGAAGGTGAAGGGGGAGGGAAGGAGGAAGGGAGCAGGCTGGAGAGTCACTGTAGGTACTTGCTTGATGAGGGAAGAGTATAGTTGTGTGTGTGTGTGTGTGTGAAGAGAGAGAAATAACTAAGCTAGTGAAAAATAAACCATTTAATTCTAACACAATAGTTAGACATATTATAGTTGTCTATAATACCAATATATCAGTATATATTAATGCAATCTAATATCATCATAAAGTTAACCTTATTTGATACCTGCCAGTGGCAGACAGCATTCTGAGAACCATACATGTAGAGAATGACATTTCACTGAAACATTTTTTTGTTGTTAATCCTCACCTGAGGATATTTTTCCATTGACTTTTAGAGAGAATGGAAGGGAGGGGGAGAGACAGAAGGAGAGTAATATTGATGTGAGAGAGACACATCCATTGGTTGCACGAGAGCTGCGATGGAGCCTGCAATCAAGGTACATGCCCTTGACCGGAATTGAACACAGGACCCTTCATTCTGCAGCTGACGCTCTATCTACTGAGCACCACTGGCTAGGGTGAAACAAACATTTTTAGTCAAGCATAGCTACAGCCCAAATCATTGACAACCCTCATTCCCACCGTCTATTTTATGTGTACTAAAGGCCTGTCCTCCAATTTGCAGACAAAAATTCCGCTCTTTTCCCCTGAAGGGGCCAGGGATTCTCTGGGCTGTGTCTTCAGATGGCCTGAGGCCTCCCTGCCATGACCCAGACCACACCAAGAAGAACATGACCGACCTTCCCTCCAGTTTTAGAAATGAGGTCTGGTGGTCAACCGAGAAGGGGAGGCACTCCTCAGGTTGCCTTCCCTTCCCTTCCCTTCAAATTGGGGAGGGTTGTGAGGGACACAAGAGGGAGCACGGGAGTGAGGCATGGACTTCTGGGGTCTCCTGCAGCAGGTTACATATCCTTGCAGAGGAGCAGTGCATAAAATGCAATAAAATGCCCCTCTCCCCGCACGCACTAGAACTCTTATTATCTTGGGCTCAGGTGTGTTGCATGAATATACAATAATGGGGCTAACAAGATGGTTTGAGGTCACAGAGGGATAAACCATGGCGTAATCCAGCTCCGAAAGCCGTTCTGGTAATGAAAATTGTAGAGCAGTCTTGTGGCTACTTTTGTAATAAAGATATACAAAGATGAATATAGGTTTCCAGGAATTAATCTGAGAGCATTTGATCCAATTTATACTGGAGTGGCTGCATTGAAGGCAGCTCGGTAGACAGGATTCCAATTTAGGTTGATAGAGTGCCGTGGGGTCCTAGGGAGGAAGGGTTCCCTGTAATTGGGAGATGATTTTATTTTTGAAATGCCCATCTCTTAGCTTTGTCGAAGGCCGTGCATCTGTCTGCCTTGTCTGTGAATGCAGCCAGGCTCAAGCCCCGAACCCCGCGGTAAAAGCTTCTGGTTCAGTCTGACAGACAGGCTTCCAGTTTCATTCTTTCCGAGGGGACTCCGGGCCGCACTGCATTTTATTGTTGTGATTGTTCTGTGGACCAAGCAACTGCAGGCCCACGGAGAGGGGGGCTCAAGACAGCCTCACGTCGCCTTCTCCTTCCCTCTTTCTGATTGTGCCCCACTGAGCACAGCCAAGTTTAGAACTCTTACAAGCTTGCACTCTGAGGCCAGGAGCCTGGGCCTGAGGAGGCCGGAGGAACTGTTCTTACTTTGGCCCTGAATGTGTGTCATTCTCTGGCAGATGGCCAGGTCGGGGGCAGAACTGGAGATGGCTGAACTCAGGCCCTGACTCTTGAAGAACTGAAATTCCTGGCACACTTTTAACAAAACAGCCCCAAACCAACCCAAGAATGTTGGCTATGCCTACCTTATTGTCATTCTATCTGTTTGATTCTCTGAGCTGCCAATGCAGGAAAAAGTTTCTTTATGAATATTGAGATTCAAAACCCATTTGATGCTTTCCATCGCCTTTTTTTTTTTTTTAAGTGGCATTAGGGAATTATTCTCTTCAAATCCTGCCTTGGTTGCTGTTAAGAGAGGCTTGTGTTTAAACTCCTGTTCTGCTTAAGATGAATCAGAAAGCATTGACTTCTGGCCCTCTCCCTAGGAACTATAGGGCCTCTTATTTGTAATTTTATTTAGTCCTTCCACTGATTTAATTTTGAACATATATGAGCTCATATAGTTTATCATATATGAGCTCATGTATTTACAACTCACATAAAAACACATCATGGTGATGGGAACACCCAATTTGAAAAAGAGGTTTGTAACACATTTTTATTTGTGCCATGAATTATCACTTAGGATTTTCATATCAGTGTTAGGAAAGCTGGCTGTGTAACTTTGTTGTAATGTTATGGGAATGAAATTTAATTATTACTAAAGGCTTTTTATCTTTTCCATTTTTTATTTTATTTTAATACTTTTCCTAAATTGTATATGTTGGCCTATATACTAGACACACAAGGCGGGATAAGATGTGAACTGTCTTTAGTAACAAATAAAAAAGCAGTTTGTATTCAGCTCAAAATAGTCCACAGCGTAGATGATGGACAGAGCTCTGCAGCCACTGAACCCAGAGAGGTTAGTTCTTCAGCCTGCAGATGACACCCTGAGACATTTTCAGAGGATTTTCAAGTACATATAAATCAATACATATATATATATATCTACTTATACAAATGTATAATACACATACACTGGAATTTTCTTACTATATAAACCACCTTTTTGTTTAGTGTAAAAGAACCCAGGTTTTTAATTCATTGTTACTTTTATACTATCTCGTCTTAGATTAGCTTTGAAGGGAGGTGGGAGTGGTATGCAGCAAATGAGAAAAGAGTGTATTTTCAATTGTCAGTAATATTTAACTTCTATCAACAATTTCTTAATTGTTCTTCTGTAAAGCAAAGCTTTAATGTGTCAGTCTAAGTTATAATACAAAAGAAATCAGAAATTATGCTGTTAACATTTCTCTTTTTCAGATATTACTAATTAGATTAGAGAAAATTATTTCTTATAATTTCACTATAGAAAAGCTATATGTCTAGTCATATTCACTACATTAAAATAAAATTAAGGAGAAACAGTTTCTTAACACTGTCTGCAGATATTTTTCTTCTTTTTTTTTTTTTTAGAAGGAAAGGTTGCAGCATCTAATTTTACTCATGATTTGTCTTTATTAAAAGCTCTTGTTAGGGAATTAGACTTTTTAGGTCTGGGCATTGCCTTAAAAACACAAAGCCTATCATGATGTTGTTCTTATAATAAAAATTAGTCTGATTTTAATTTAAAGAGATTTATAAGTAGTTCTCTGAGGAATTTTATTGTTTTATTCACCAAGCTAGTAGACCAATAGAAACATACCAATGACGTTTAGCTTGCAAGTTAATGAAAAACAAATCCCCTATTGAAATAAACTAGGTATTTTTTTTTCTTTTAATATAGAAAGATCAAGTTCATGCCTAAGAAACTTTCAAAGAGAAAACTCTACCAAATTTTTTTCTTATGTTTTTAAGATAAAATGCCTTCTGTAATCATGGTACTCACCATTTTGGGGGGGAAATCTTGCCTTCTTAGAATTCACTAATGCCATTTGTTGAGACTGAACTTTTTTCAGGGTGATATAAATGTCTAAGAAAAAAATCAAAGGAACCAGAAGAGTACTTTAATCTAGATGGTTTATATATAGGCATCTTAGGAAACACACATACTGTGCACGAGAAAACCATACCTATGTTGTAAAAGATGCTAAATCAATGTGTATTTAACTTCTGAAGAAAGTTGCAGAGCAGAATCAAGCATCTATCAGGGAAACATTATATGGGGTTGCATTTATGATGGGAATCCTAAGGATGTTTCTGAATATGTTAACTTTTTCAGATAACTCAGTAATGAAAGCTTACAGCAGAGCAAGTGTGTTTTTAACACAAATTTGTAAGGATGTTTTTGATATCTTCATCTTTAATGTTTCAAAGAAGCTTTATTAAAGTCCAGTTTGTGTAACATGTATACTTGGAAAGTGTCAGTACACAGGAAAAGAGACTTTTAAATATTCAAGGCATGTTTGTTTTTTAAGTGAAGCTCATAAAAGCTGCCTGGCAAACCGACGTTTGGGATACCACGTACCTCTGCCCAATAGCACATTCTACCTTCCAGAGAGGAGACAATATAAGGAAGATGGGCGACTAGAATTCTAACGGCTATTTACAGCATATCATCCGCTTGTTATTTTTCTTTCCAAATACGCAGATTAAGATAATAAAAGAAGTGACAGTAGATTCCTTGTGGAATTAACTGTTCCTCTCAAGCTTCATCCAGGCATCAGTCGCAGCATCTGTGTGCTCTTCCGGCCCTGCCTGCGAGTGTACGTCCAGGTTTCACTGGCAGACCTAATTTCAGAATACATAATGCATGATTTTGAAACCAATTTGTTATTGTAATAAAATATTTTTTAGGAATGCATGGGACTCCTCGAGAAGAGAATGTTAAATTATACATGCACTGTGGCCGCGTGGATTCATTTAGCTCAGTCTGCAGGTGAATCTCCGGTGACCTTGGCACTTGCTGGCTAGTATAGAATAACAATCAAAGCTTGGATTGGAAACCCGACCATTTCCAAATATTAACAACTTCTTTCAAAGGAAATGCTGATTTCAGCATTTATGTTAATGGGAACATCAGTATCTCACTCAGAGTTTTTAGGGCAGGGGGAGGAAGAAAAAAAAAAAATCCATGATCTTAATAGGATTAAAAGCCAGGCTTTTATTTTTAAAATGCTAATTTGTTTTCTGCATTCTGTTTTCATATCTGGGCTTGTTATTCACTACCCTAGGACCCATAGGCCACTGAAGACTCACAGAATTGCACTGGTAATGATAGGAAAGTGACATAAAAGGTTTCTGTCTTCAAGAATCCTATCGTCTTTCCAAACCACTTCCTTTCTTGTCAACTTGGGACCCAGCATTCCCAGATAAAGGGTGAGAGAGGACAAGAATGCTTTAGGTCCCAGGCCTGACTCCTGCCTACTGCCCCTTTCACCTTAGGGAACAAACTTTAGTCATTTGAGGGATAGTCATTGAAACAGCCTGTGACCCACATGAGTCAGATGAGCTGCCTGGGTTGGAGAAGTTTGGCTGTGAAGTTGAGTCGCCCAAGGCCCATGACATTCTGTAATCTGCTTATCTTGCAAGCTTTCACCAGCAGCTCACCCATTGCTGTTGGAGCTGAGCAGTGGGGCAGAGAGAGTAGGCGAGAACCGAGACAATAATGCACCATGTAATTTGTTTTGAGATTCCTTTGATAGATTTCACTACCCAAGAAATTTGCAAGAGAAGGGGACCCTTACTCTCTGAAGTCAGCTCAATCTCATCATGTGTAAAGGCAGCACCATGCCTGAGCCCTGTGATGACATTGTTAAATGGGCTTAAAGATAAATTCCTCTCATTCCCTCATTCTTTGCTTTTGCCTTTCCTGTCCAACTTGGGGAGGAAGAGAGAATGCAGAAAGTCAAGTTCCATGCAGGTTGATGAAAACCAGAGAAGCAGGTAATTTTAAGCTCAGGTCTGTTTGGCAAACGAGGTGTCCCATTTGGGGTAATACACGTTCATGGCTTGGCCCAGCAGGTGTGCTAATTCAAGGCAGGTTTCCTCTAGATGCCTTATTAGGGGATGTTACAAATAGAAAGACTATTTACATGCCCACAAAGACATTAACAAAAACACTCCAACTCTCAAAACCCTATTCTGAAAACTAGAAAAAAAAATCAAAGGGAAAAGGCCCAGCTTTGGGTTTTGCTCACTTGTGTTTTTAATAGTTGTTTAATGACCTATAAAGTTACTTTTCTAAGAAAAGAAACATAAAGGAATTTGGTAACTAAAAAAAAAAAAGGAGGGGGCTGCTGAGACATTTCCTTCCAGCTGCTGAGAGAAACGGAGCTGCTGTTTTCTGTGGGGCTTTGAATGGTATTTGCAGAATTCACCTTTCTTCCTTCCTCACTGGCTTTGTTGGAGAATATAAATATCAAGGCTATTTCTTTTCCCTGCCAGAACAGTTGGTTTGTTTGGGGTTGTGTTTTGTTTTCTGTTTGAAGGAATGGCAGATAAAAGGGGAGGCATCATCTACATTTTGCTTAATACATTGGTTTCTATTCAATGTCCTTTGGGGGGGGAAAATTCCTTCAATTAGCATTTTTCATGGAAACAAAGAGTTTTATTCTGTTTAAGCCTCGTTACTGAAATATTCTGAGGCATATAACTTCGAGGCCTGTTGCCATGAAAATGATTTGTGAGTCATGTCTTAGTTAAAGGGGTGCTTAGGCCAGAAGATATGGGAGTGAATCCTGACTTGGAATGGAAACAGAACAAATGGACAAGGACTATAAATGTCCTCTCCAACTTTAAAAAGGTATTTTCCATCTTCCCTTGCTGTGGAATCTGAGGAAAGAGAAGACACTGGACCTTGATTCAATGGAATGAGCTTGGTTGATGGGAATGTTCTGTTTAGAGAAAACGCAGATGAAGATCTCTAGGGTTATCCTGGTAGGGGAGGCACCTGCAGAGGGCTCCAAGGGAGGTAAATGTGGGACTCCTCTGGGGATGACTGTGGCCCACTGTTCTCCACCTTCTTTAAGTGCAGGGCAAGAGAAATTAGGCTTTAGCGTAGTTAACATGGAGAATTAGTTCTGATACCGTTGTGACATGCCTATAATATGTGGCCTTCCCTTTGTTCCTTTCCTGTTATTGATAACTAGGTTAATCACAATGGTATCATTTCAAAGGAAGAACAATTGTGAGTGCCTCACTCACAATATAGTGGGTTGAATACTGTCACCCTCCCTCCCCCCAGTTCATGTCCACTTAGAACCTCAGAATGTGAACTTATTTGGAAATAAGGCCTTTGCAGAGGTAATCAGGTATGGATCTCGAGGTAAAATTATTCTAAGTTTAGGATGGGTTCTAAATGCGATGATTAATGTTCTTATAAGAAACAGTGAGAGGGAGATGTGACACAAAGAGACACAGCGGAAAGCCATGTGAAGACAGTGGTAGTAGAGGAGTGATGAGTCTGTAAGACAAGAAATGCCAAGGCTTGATGGAGCCACTGGAAGCAGGGAGAGAGGCACGGCACGCTTCTCCTTCAGAGCCTCCAGGGGGAGCCAGCCCTACAGACACCTTGACCCCTCTGGCTTCCAAAACTATGAGATAATGAATTTCTGTTGTATTAAGCTGCCAAACTGATGACAAATTGTTATGGCATTCCTCAGACACCAATACACCCACCCAGAAAGACAGCACCCATTTTGGGTATTTTAAGCCTAAAAGTAGGTTAACTAACAGGAGATAAATCTGATTTTCACCTGCCCTTTGCAGAGGTCTTTTGGTCTGGCTTCTATGGCACACTGCTGTTAGGGCATTAATAGTACTCAGGGCCCTCAGGCATGCCCCAAAAGATTTATAGCTGGTATCGGAGAGGGTGCTCTGGCAGTGTCCAGAATGACCAAGGCTCTGGATTGAACAGGATAGTCCCACAAAGAGTCTTCTGCCCAAGTGAACACAAATCCAGGTATCCAAGAACTGATTCTTTTGTTGTTGTTACTCTATGCCATAGAATTTGGCCAAGGAATCCTGAGCACACAGAGAGGTTCACCACGTAGCCATCTTTTCCTAATCAATAGTGCAAGTTAGGCACACAGAACTCCCCAGATTTGGGCAGATTTTGATGACAGCAAACTTGGAGACTGTTTATATGAAAAAGTAACTAACCTTGTAGTAAAGAAGATGGCTAAACCTAGACATGAAAGGAAGACCTAGACTGGTATGGATGATCTTGGACAAGTCAATTAACCCACAGAAACCTTACTTTTGTCATCTATAAAACGAGAGGCTAGCTTATTCTTCCCTGAATTCTGGGTAATAAACAAGATAATGGGTATGAAAATAATATGGAAACTATTAGGTGTCCTCCAAACCTTAAGTATTTGAAGTAACCTTTGGGGAAACAGACCCATGGTTAATTTTTTACCCCTTAGCACCACCTTGTGTTCAAGCTACTGCTCTTGTGTTTTAGTGTTCTACGTTACAAAACGGACTGGGGTCACTGAAGAATTCATTGGAGTGTTTTTTCCTAATACCATCATGTGAAAACAAAAACAAAATTGAATAAATTATCCATGACCTTCACTACTTCTTTGAATTAGCAAAAGATCCAAATGTTTGACAGTAGATGTTTTCCTACTACTCAAAAGGCATGGGAGCTAAGAGATATCCCCAAATCTATCAATGCCAGTATTTTTTTTCCTAAGAGAACAAAAAGGGACTGCAAAGTTAAATACATTGCTTAGCTACCAACATTGAATACTACAATGTGGAGATGACAGAATTCTGTAGAAATTACTATCTAATCCTTACAACCTGAGCAGGACAACCACCAGGTATAGAGAGATGTCAGCAGCATACTTCTGAAGAATGGGAATGAAGACAGGGCTGAGCTAGGAAAAAAGACCCAGTGGAAGGTCTAATGCCAGGCACTGGCCAGAGGGCCTGATTGTAGAGTACAATGGGGTGTTGGGTCTGATCAGTACCCTTATTTGTATTGAGTTTGAAATAGCTGGGGTGATGATGGAGGGCGATGGGTACGGAGGAGGGAGTATAGGAGCCACAGCCTTGGGAGAGTGGCAATAACTGTAATTTAATGCGATGATGTGGGAACTCACATTTTCAAATGGTGGGATAGTCAATATAATTTGAGAGTAGAGGAACTGAGCCCCATCTTTAAGGCATAGAACTAAGGGTTGGTGATAATGAAGATGATAGAGGGCTATCATCTTGGAAGCGAACTTGGATGTAAACCAAGGGGCATGGTGAAGTCTACTATTGCTATTTAGTGGGAGGAGGGTGGGCTTAGTAGGTCTGCAGGCCCCAAGTCCTTGGTCCAGGAAAGCTGGGTTGCTATAGAGAGTAAGGACAGAGACAATGACACATTGTCAGGTTTATATCCCATGGACTTAGGATGGGGAAGCTTGAACCTGGAGGTCAAAAGTCCCCTAAATTTCTAGACTTGTGACTAGGTAGGAAATGCATGTTTGACTCACCCTGACCCTGGCCATGACCAAGTGACAAAACCATGCTCTGACTTATGAACATGATCTGTTAGTTTTGCCCTTGACCTGTTCCTAGTGTGTGTCCTGTTTTGGATTATAATTGAAGCCACATTTGAAAAACCTCATCCACTAGCTTCTTTTATTGTAAAGAGAACTGTTTTGAGTCACTTGAGGATTTATTTAGGGGTTTTCGTCTGATGCCATGTTATGCCATATCACTCATCTTTCCACCTAGACCAGAAGCTCTTCGAGGATAGTATATATACCTTTGAAAAATTTTTTTTACTGTAAAAAAGCAATCCTAGGACTCAAAAATGAAACAGACTAAGAATTGAAGCCTGGCTACATGACCTCTTCCAAGGGACAATTAATTGCTTTCTGCAGCCAAATATCAGAGAAAGCGGGATGGAGGGTGGTGGGAGGAGGGTAGGCGTGATTTTACACTTAGATTATTGCTATTTCACTCGACATGGAGCCAGGCAGCAACTAGTCACAGCCCCGAATACTGTAGATTATCACGTGTGACGTTAATGCACGTGAAAATTGGACCTTTAAGACTCCACATTCAGAGGCTAATCACCCTCTTTAGCATTCCCACTGTCGACCAAGTCTTGGTCTTCGCCTTCATTTATAAAGCCTTCTGGATACCACTGCTTAGCTGAAAACTTCCAGAGCAATATTTTTAATCACTGGCATTAGAACTGCAATTGAATGGTTTAGAGCAGTGATTTTCAATCCGTGTGCCGTAAGAATTTTTGAAATATGGAATACCTGACTATTTACTCAGGGGCACTGACCTCTTTTCCCTTAGATTATCAAATGAAATAATGACACCAGCCAACACAACAATAGCTAGTATAAGTGAATCAAAACCATACCTATTTTTTTGGTCAGATC
Source organism: Myotis nattereri (assembly GCF_964212035.1). NCBI lineage: Eukaryota > Metazoa > Chordata > Mammalia > Chiroptera > Vespertilionidae > Myotis > Myotis nattereri. The sequence goes on from NC_138090.1 coordinate 15,591,777, forward strand.
AGCTAAAAATATAACGCATTGTTTGGTGTGCTGCAGAATTTTAATCATTAGTCTATGTGTGCCAGAAGAAGCAAAAGGTCGAAAATCGCTGATTGAAAGTATTTCAGGCAGAGGTCTTCTTGAAGGGAGGCAAGGATTTTCTGCTTATTTCCCTGTAATGGTACAGTAGCATTGCTAGGGGGTACATTCTGAAGTATCACTTAACAGCAATCTATTTCCTTAAGATTCTTGATAACATGGTTTGTATTTCACCGCTAATAAATAGGACCTGTTTCACGGAAAAGCTTTTACAAACACAAGCACTGGATTTGCCTATACTTCACAAAAAGTATATATCATTTTGTCTGTTGTGTTTTGACCCTCTCTTTGTCATTTGAAACCGGTCTTTGAAAAGGGAGATGCCTTCTCTGTCTTCTCCAGAGAGACAAGTGGACAGACATGCTTCTCGTGGCCTCTTCTGAGGCGCTTCCCATCCTGGCACCTTGCAATTCAGAACTGCTCGCCTTCACCCTAGAGTACTAGTATTTTAGCGACTACTTTGAGAAATTCCTAAAACAGGTGCGCTAACCTGGCAAATCCTAGGAAATATTTAGATTCAAAACAGATTCTCCAGTTCTGGAATATTTTGCTTCAGTAGAGACATTTGCAGAACTATCTTTGAAAGAGGACATTAAGGACATATCTCATTTGGATGTTTACAAATATGTCCACTCTTATTCTTTTAATATATATATATATATATATATATATATATATATATATATGTTCTTCTTTTAATATTCATTCACTCATTCATGTTGGCACTTTTCTCCTACCTTCCAAGTGACCTGAACCCACTCACTCCAAACTCAAGGAAATAGATGGGGGGGGGGTACTCAGGTACATTAGGAGCCTTGTTTTTCATTTCTCAAAATTGAAGTGCAAGCCTGCCTCATGGTACAGAGGAGGCCCCAACAGCCCAGCTCAGTCACCCCGGAGCCCACAGAGATGTCTCAGATACACTGGGAGGGCCTTTTGATCAGAACTCATGTCTTAGAATTTGGTATTTTTGTCTCCTTTTCAGAAATAAGCCTATTGTAGGTAATGAGATTTTGCTGTAATCTGAAGGGAAAAGTGATCACTGGTGGAAAATTGTCTTGAGTAAAATATGAGAATAATAAAACCCAAAATAATTTGACCTAGTTAAAAGAAAATTCAAGTTTTTGTTACCTTTGCACTAAGTTTGTAAATACAGACTATTACCAAAAAATGATGGAGCATTTGTAAACTAAACTAATTGTTCTGTTTTTAAGGGTTTATCTAATTAATTGTGGTATGCAAGTATTTAACACTTAATATCTGTATATCTTTGCAAAGTCCTTTCACTTAGAGTTTTATTATATTTGGTGATTTAGGTTATTGTATATATAAGTGGTAAAACTGATTGCTTAAAATGCAAAACAATTATAAAATGCAGATGTTTCATGAAGAATGAGCTTATCACATAGTTGCCATGGGCACAGGTATGGAAACTCAAGCATGTCACCTGCCTTGGTCTATTGTCAGTAGAAAATTCTAGAATTCCAGTCTCTGTCTCTGAAAGTCAAATTGGTTCCAATTCTGTATTGAGTTGCCAGATTTAGCAAATAAAACACAGAACACCCAGATAAACTTGAACTTCGGGTAAACAACAATCATGTTTTATTTTAGTTTGTGTTCCATGTTTGGACATATCACAGTAGATATTTTATACTAAAGATACTTAAATATTTTAGCATATTCTCTGTTTATATAGTACATCTGTAGTTTATCTGGTGACTCTAGTTAGGGAGAGATTTAGGTTGTATTTATTACTTTCTCCTAATGATTTCATACTGTCTCACCTATCTGATCAAACCTCCCAAGGTGTCTGTATTTTAAACGAGGAACAGTCTCATGTAGCATTTTAACTCGACCTGTCTCTGACCTGAGGAACCATGAGGTAGAAACAGCTCAGCTAAGTAAAATTTCAGGAGGCATATCACAGATCACAGACGTATCGCCTTTTTATCTCCTCCTTGTGGGACCTTATTTTACAATTACAGCGAGTATCTGTACATACAACATGCTGTCGGTCCACGTAGAGCTCAGAGACTGCTCCTGAATCCCCACCCAGCACCACTCCTTAGCACCTTGGAATTCTGCAGGGAGTTTATCATTCCGACCTGGACTTCCTCCAAACCCGTGCCTCCCAATTAAGATGATAGCGATGATAATTCAGGCTTTATGAAGTCCTGACTTGATGGGGTAACATAAGAAGAGAACTACGTAGCTGTAAATGTAAAGAGCAAGCGTGAAATCAGTGGGAATCTTGGCATCCAAAAAAGCGTTTAAGAAATCAGCCTGGTCAGTATCCTTATGATAAAATAGCCTTGGCTTTTGAAAGGACTTTGCAGCTGGTGGAGCAGGGACGGATCTAATAATGGGTTCTGCTTTTGTTTCCTCTGCTACCTGCAGAGGAGGGGAAGCAAAGGGACCTCATTCTTCATGTGATATTTATCTGGAGAATAAACTGAAAATCGTTGGCATATCTGTGGCCCATGAAATGGGCTGCAAAAAGATTTTCAAAATTGAGAAATGGTCAGAAATGGTGGCTTATTTAACATTTGATGCAAAAATCAGCCAATAGAGAACAAGTGAAAGCAAAAGGGGAAAACTTGGTAGACAAGCTCCAGTCCTCATGGCACTGGGCTTTTCACTCCCTCACCTCCCCCCAGGTCCTCAGTGGATGAAATGTCAAATGAAACCAGCCCCTTTAATGCTTCTGTTACATCCAGCTTTTCATCACGAGCATCCTGGAGGAGGAACAGATACTTGTCTTATGAAGTGTAACAGCCAGTTCCCTTCCTGAACACAAACCTGCTCACAGGACTTGGTCCCAGGCTCAAGTTTGCAGATGCCCCAGCTTGTCAATTAACCAGATCCAGATGCTTCTTAGGAACAGTTTTCTCACTGTCGCTGCCTCCCTGAGCATGGAGGGGATGGTGGCCGAGCCAGAGTCCACCAAAGGCCCTCTTATTCCCAGCAGTTCTGCCATGTCTTCTTTATAATTTTGTTTGTTTCAAACACGGAGCACATGGCCCATCCAGCAAGGAAGCATGGGCGGGAGGAGGGAAGATGCCCATCAGACACAGTTGCTTAAGTCAGATGCAGCATCCAGACCCAAGAGAAGCACACATGTCTTCATTTCCGTATTTCACTCTTTTGACAACTCATTAGGTGGCCCATCGTCTCCTACATTGAACTGGGGAGGACACACAGACCTGAGAGAAGATCTGAAAGAGGATACTTTTAGTAAAGCCCAGGGTCACACAGCTGTTTCCATCAGTGATCGGCCAGTGAAGTCCTCGGCTTATATTTGGAAATGGGTTTGGGGGAGGGCAAGGGCAGAGAAGGGTGAAGAGGGTAATAGAAACAGAGGTAAGGTGCTGTCTTCTGTGGGGGGGTGGGGGGGGGGCAGTGGTGGTGAATGGAGAGCTCATTCTCAGAGGGTATGTTTCTCCCCTCACAGTGGTCTCTCCAGCCACCAGCCCATCCTCATGACCACCGCCGCCACCCTGACATTAGTGGGCAGAGCTTTCTGTATCTAATGGGTGGGTCCCCATCTGCTTTTCCATCGAGAAATAAAAGGCCCTGGCAGCCACTCCAGGCACGGTCAAGGTCTCGAGCTTCGATATTATTTGACAAGGGAAAGAGCTGCCCTGTCGCCACAGGGCACTGGCACTTGGTGGTGCTTTCCTTGAGAAAGTTCCAGGTGCCTCTGCTCTCTGAACGTGCAAACTGTTTACGAGGCAAAGTTGTCCTCGTTTATAGGGGGTCTGTTTTCTTTCTTTCCCTCTTGAAGAAACCTGTTATTCACTGGGCTGTAAAATGGAAAATAAAGATCAGAGGTAGTGGAAATAATATAATGTATCTGGGTAGAAACATTAGAACTCTCCCATAAAATATAAGGCCTTTAGAAATTTTCACCCTGTTACTTCACCGGGGTCTGTTGGGAAGCTGTTCGCCCTACTGGTCCTCTTGGCCTTATTCTGGGACATCTCCATAAGCTGCCGTTCCCCATTCCTTTAACTCTCAGCTTCCCGAAGCAGGGGATGATGAGACCTGGGATTGCTGATCATACTCGCTTGGCTACGGACTGACAGTCTCCACTGAGAGACTCCAGGGGCTTTGGTCTTCACCTGGCCATCCTGAATGGTATGAATTTGGGCTATTCATACAGTGGGTAAGTTTTTCCCCCCCAGTCCACAAATTGTGGCTCTGATCGTCCAGCACTAACAGATTGTTCATTTTCCCAAAGCCCCATTTCTCTCTGCCTTACCGTCTTGCTGCTTTGATTGTGTCAGAAGACCTCTGTTCACTAGGGATTCTCTGCCTTCTGGGCAGCAGCACCGCCTTTGTGGCCTCCCACCGCAGCTGCCCAGCAAGAGGGCCGGCCATGCCATGGACCCTGATTCGTCCTGCCCATCCTTGAGCCATCAGATGTCTCAGTTCTGCCAGACCTTAGAGCCAGTCTCTTTCCAAAGCAAACTCTCCAGTGCGGGGCGTTCAGCAAGCATTCACTCAACATGAGACATCACCCAGTGTGAGTGAAGTCAGCTCTCTGGTCCCTAGATATCACCTTTCCTTTCTTTCTATCCGCTCTCCTGCCCATCTCCTTCTTCCTCCCCAATAAAACCCCAGTAGGTTTCCCTCCAGAGAACAATGTGCCTTGGTCTTCAGTGCAGGTCCAGGGCTCAGAGGGAAAGTTGAGGTCAGCGTGGCAGCTTTCTTTTGAGGCAAACAGATGGTGAAGGTTAAATGACAGCTCTCTGACTGCCTCTTTTGAAGTAATTGGAGATAATTTGTATTTTGAATCCGAACTTGACCATTGTCAGAAGGGAAGAAGGTTAATATGGAAACGATTTTACATTAGCCCCTGTTTCTTGTGCTGCCCCCCCTCCCCACTGCTTTCTCTCTGTCCTTCGGATCCTTGTTTTTTTAATCCTTGCTCCAGGCAATTGGTGAGATCGTTTCTGGGCTAGATGTGCCTCATTTTAGGCTGTGGCTGTTATGAAAGCCAACAACAGCTTATTAAGGCCGGCGATAATCTCTTCTACTGATGCATTGTTGCTTTCCAGAGGTCCAATTAAGGCCGAGAATCGGAAACAAGATCTTGTAAACCTAAGGCTCCTTACCTAGGACAGTTTGCAAACAGATGCACAGATTGCTTCCTCATTTCTTGCTTCTGAACGCAAACCGACATCCTATCACAGAGAACAGTGTGTCTGAATTGAAGAAGGGGACGTGCCTGTCTTTCACAGCCTGCCACTCTTCCTCTCCAGTCACTTAAAAATTTTATTTTAATTTCAAAGCCTGGCTTTGGGCCCCAGCTCTGATGTGGAGCGTGGTATTGTTTACCTCCTAACTGCATCCTTTCAAAGAATTGACATTACTTCCTGAAACCCCACTCGGGGAGGGGAGGGGAAGGAAGCCCCTGAAAAAGGAGAAATGCTTTGCATGTTTAAGAAAAGAGACTTAAAAGAGTGGCATGTGGATTTTCCCTCTTCTTACCCCCATCATACATTTACCCAAAGCCAGCAGGCTCTTAACGTCAACGTGAGCAGGGCAAGGAGTTTGCTATTATTCTGGTCTCCACGTGGGGGGAATCTGGGTGTAGCCTTCTGGAGGTGGTGATGATATTAATCTAGCCAACTCAGAACTTCCCCATCTGGACATTGCCAGGAACCAGGGACACTGGTGGAGGGTGGAAAGCTTTATAATTTCCTGGCATATCGGACAGGAAGTGTCATGTGCATAGCTGGTGAGAGTAGGAGAGGCCATGCTTTCACAGGCAAGCACGGGCCCTCTTAGGCTTGCCCCGGGGGGTGCTGGGAAGGAGGAGGAGGAGTTACCTGTACATTGTAGGTCTCCTGAGTGTCAACAACAGGAGGGAAATCTGACCACCAGTTGGCTGAAGATGAAACTCAATTCTTCCTATATTGAAGTCTGAAAGTCAAGAAATTAGCAATAGTTTGCCATAAAAAGAAAAGCTGAATATACTAACTAACATTAAAAAGAGGTTTTAGTCAAAGCCCTGATGAAAAGTTTTAGTCCGTGGAATCCCGAGAGAAGGAGTGAAAGTGAAGACTGAAGGCTGTCTGCAACATGTGTAAGTGCTGTTTGCAACAGCAGCGCCAAGGGCAATATTGTATGTTATTCATATACATCTGGTTTATTATAAAGCACATTTTTTTCACCAACTTGGAAAAAGAAAAGAAGATATTGTCGTGTTATTCCTGGCTTTTTCTTAACCACCCAAAGTAAAGAAATCGCTGCAAAAGCTTTAGAAGCAATTCAAGTACCTCGATGGCTTTCATCAGACATTCTCTGTACAAGGAAAAGAAAAAAAAAAATCATTCTATCTTTTTATTTTTACTTTGCTTTAATCTTATTTGATGCTGTCTCAACAGGCCAGGACATGCTTTCTTGGATGGCAATTTCACTGCACCATATGTGTCTCTCACAAGATAGCAGAGGGAGATGAATCTTGGCAGGAAGAGAACTAAACACATCGACAAAGAAGAGAAAAAATTTATTTACTTAACTCCCTGTTGCCTGCATACATTTCCCTGCTGTACTCTGACTCCCAGTGCAGTAGTTCAGACTTAGTTTGTTATAAACAACCCTGTGAAATGCAGGCCCCCATTTATCACTTTTTCGGATCACCTGCCCTAGTTTTCCTGAAAACCCACATTAAGCATTTCAGTGACCAGATGAGGAAGCACGGTGTATGGAAAGAGAAAATCTAGCCTCTCCCTCCACCCCCGACCTTATATGTGCAAGAAGCCCCAGGCCAACCCCTGGAAGCAGCAAAGTCTCTGCCTCTCCCCCTCCCCCACCCGGACGTAGTGAGGAACCTGGGGTCTGCTCTGCCATTTGCCAGTGGGATCTTCAGTTCCGCTGGACACCCTGTCACTCTGTTGCCCTCAAGATTGCTTTACATGCTGGCTTGCCATCAAGTCATCATAAACTGGTACACATGACCCATCTGTGCAGGATAGACTGTAGTCCAATGACTGCTGTATAAATAGGAAGAAGTGAGTGCAGTGACACTGGAGGTGGCCTCTTGGGTTGGGCTATGTGGGAAATGGCTCTCCTATACCAGAGTCCATCACTTGCATCACAGGGACCAAGGGCTGTTTCAGAGGGTGGGCCAGAGCTTCAGGCTGGACTCTTTGGGCACCTGTAGATGGGGAAGGGGCCATGTTTGCTGTTGTGCATTCAGGTCACGGGGTCAGAGTCCCTGAGAACAATGGTGAGACCGTGGAACGGGTATATTTTTGTACTGTGTGATGTTTTCAGATAATAGCCTCCTGCACTGTGACCTCTGGTGACACAGCACAGAGAACGAGGCTCAGTGAGATATTTCAGAATGTGTTGAGATTTAAGCGAATTCCAAAACTTAAATTAAAAATAAGGAATACTTTTTCCCATCTTTGAGGGGGGGAAAAAATGAAGCTGTGAGATTTCTTTTCCAGGTATCAATTTAAAACATTTGGAAACATTCTTTTATTGGGGTAAAACTTCCATGTTAGATTCCTTCTAGGGCCAATGAGTGGGTGGATTACCCTCCACTGGTCACCCCTTGGGCCAGATTCACAGGTGATGTGATGAGGGCAGTGAGCAGGGTACAATGGCATGTGACAAAGGATGCTTGAAGACAGTTTTCCAGGAATACTCAGGCTTGAGGACACAAGAGGATCGTGAGGAGATTAAGATCATAAGAACAGAGAGTGAAATTCAGAAATTAGCTGCCTTCCCATAATGCGTGTTGACTCGTATGTTATTTTCCAAGAATCTCGTAGGTAGAAAGTTCATTCTAGGGCAGGAAAATGTAAGGGGTGTTTTTTTTTAATACATAAAAGGGAATATAAACGCAGCATGACAAATAGGTATCTAATGTTCTCTTGCTGTTGGACAAAATGCTTTTCTTTGTCCACTTACACTCAGGTCCCAGAGAACAGAGTTCAAAGAAATTTAGTCTTCTAGTTCTCAGAAAAATATCTAAGATTTTGGGTCGTACATAACCCATCCCATTTCTACCAATTTTTCATTTGGAATTCTAACAGCAGTAATAAAATGAAAATATAAATGTGGAATTATAGTTTCTAATTGTATTAAAAGTCAAACTACATTTGTTAATTTAGTGGATTCCATGTCTTAGGCAGTCAGCTTCTGCCTCAGAAATTTACATTGGGATCAGGATAGAATGGTCTCTGAATGAAATGGCAGAATGTTAGTCAATAAGGATTTCATAACTAATTTTTCAGTTACTAATAGTACACTTACTAGATGCTCAAAAGATGTATAAGGTATGATAGACATATATTTCTCTTAATTGCGCACTTTCTTGGCTTTGCACATTGAAAGGAAGAGGTGGGAAAAATTACCGAAAGCAGGGTGGAGAGAGAAGGTTACTGGCAATGATGTAATTTCCCTTTGGTACCTCGTCCCACTAAAAACTCAAGATTGCCCCATTATAAATGCCAGATCAATGCAATTTATTTCTTGAGTTCGGGCTCTTGTTAGAAGTCTTGTTTGGATGAGGTGAGTAAGAGAAGCATGACTATGCACATACACACATTCAGTCACAGACATGTTTACAGATATATCTGTGCTCAACATAAAACATCAAGAGGGAGTTAGCAAATGTTGACGATAGTTGGTGCACAGAGACACACAATGTAAAATGTACATTGGAAGAAAATGAGTTACTGAACTTGTCTTCCAAAAAGCAAACCAAAATATAAACCCCCTTAACCCATATGAAATCTCTGAATCCACAAGAATCTTACTTTCCAGCTTCAGGAACAAGATATGGTAATGTAGGCTGTGGGTGTGTGTTTCAATTTATCCAGTTTCTCTGGAATGAAACAGCCCTGAAATCAATATGAAAATGAGATGTAACCTGCGCTGATACACTGACTCCTTTGAGAAGAAGTAATTCTGGATTTTAGCAAGCTCTGAGGATTCCAGACTGCAATGGGAGACAAAGCACATGAACTCTGGAAACGTCTCCCAGCTTTGGCTAATGGGAAGCAGACAATGAGAGCCAGACGCAGGCTCCACCCCCCTCCCTCTTGGTGAGACATGTTCCCCAGCTGCTTCCTTATTTATCAGAAGGGTAGTTAATAGTTCAGTAAATGGATTATCTCTTTAATTAGATTTCTGCTTTTAAGACAAAACAGATGTATGATTTGGTCAAATTATTAGACCATTTGTACAACTTTTTTCTCTCTAATTATTTATTACCAACTAATGTTCAAAGAAGGAAAGGCTTTTTCTGTTGAATTCGGTTTTCAATTGGGGGGCCCACTTAAAAATTCCCTCTCATTTCCCCTTCTAATGCAATATCAGTTAATGCTCGAGAGGAATCCAGACAAGGTGTTAAAACCAGGATAAAAGCATTGTAATACCAGGAAGCCTGCTCCATCAAGACAGAGGCCGCTTTGCTGGTGGGAAAGTGGAAAAAGTAAACAGTAGCGATCTCGTGTGTAACAGAAGATTTAGGTATAATTTGTTTAAATAGTAGCAATAATGATTATTAATTCACCCTTTGAATGTTAACAAAGACCTGCTTTTTGTTAGTTTGTGCTTTTGATTCATTTTCAAGCTGAAGTTTGTTTTAGGCTAATGCTGCCCTAGAAGGGAAATGCAATTAACTTCAGCTTCGCACTCCCTCCTCCCCAAATATATTTGATGTTTGGTCACACAAAATAAAACAATTCCCTTCCAGAACACTGACTTGCAAACGCTGTGATCACAGCGGAGTACATTTTTGTCCAATTTTTCTTCTACTTCCTTGAGAAACAATAAGGAATTCTTTTTGTTCTTTGCCACACAAGGTATAACAAATGGTTTTCAAAATACCTGCACTATATCGGCAGTGCTTAGAAGAAAGAGAAAAATCAAAGCAAGAAATAAAAATTACAAAATGGTGGAGCCTGACCACTTTATCCACAATTTGTGTCTGACCTCATTGTTGAAAAATTTTGCGAAGCATCATGGCGGCTAGTTTTTCTCCCTTTGACGCTGTAACATTAATTTAAGCCAGGGTGAGGTGTATTGTTTCCTGTGTGGAGTAAGGGGACAGAACCCCTACAGGCCCTGACCTCAGGAACCCCTTGCGTTCTCCAAAAGGCAGCGCTGTCCTGGGCCTGCTGTCAGCAGAGGCAGCCTCAAGAGCAGGGGTCCAGCTTGTCCCGTCAAGTTTATCGTCCACTCCATCAAAGGGCCTAATGGTCAGCAGAGGGGGCTAAATGTGTCCCCTGGGACCTGACATTAACGGAGTGGACTGGTTTAAGTGTTACTGAGGGTGTCTCAGAATGATTTGGACGCCAATACCCGTTTCCCTCAATAAGCCGTCATTTGGGTCATGACTCAATACAGCTTTGCACTGACACGGCCCAGCCCCGAAGTGCTCCTGGGGGACATGGCCTCACCTCCGAGACCAGCAGACAGCGGGGCTGATCAATGCCCTCTGACAACAAGTGAAACAATCACCTTTTCTCTCACCCCTCCACCTCTTTGCACCTCCCGTCCCCTAGCCCGTCTGACCAGCTGGAAAATGATAAAGATAAATTGTTTTATCTAAACATAGGGTCTGACACTGAGAAAAGACAGGAGGAGTGAGGAGAACCGCCCGGTTTGTCGGGAGTCTTAGATTCCAGGCTTTTGCTTCTCATGTAATTTTGATGGAAAATAAAAATTCAGTCTGTATATCAAATGTAGAGCTTGACTGATCCAGGGGGGCGGGGAAAAAAAAAAAGCCTGGAGTTGTGGTGAATATTTTCTCCTCAGATTTAAGCTGGCCTATAAACATCAGCTTTGTAGGTGTTAAGGAGACACAGGGCATTTTCTGTGTTTGGATTGGGATTTTGACAAAATCATATGCATAGGAAATAAATTTAAATTATAAGGTTCTTTTAAAAGCAGAGTATTTTTCAAAAGGTAACCAACAACATAATACTGATGTGAGAAATCTTTAGAAAAGGCTTGAAATACTTTTTAAAACACAGGATTCCCTGCAGAGTTCTAAAATCACCATTTAAACCATTTTTACATTTCTATTTATTTGGATTTGAAACAAAACTAAAGAAGATAGGGAAAATGTACATATGCTCTTGCTATAATCACTGTCATTTTCTTCATGACATAAAAATAATACAAACCTGTGAAATAATAATGCCCAAGTAAGAATTGTGATGCGTATAAAAATATACATGAAAAACATTTTAAATGTATTTGGAATGCTTGAAATAAGTGGATTAGAATGTTTAAAGAATTATGTTCCATTTACTAATGATAATGTTATTTTATATTGATTTTAATATAATATTTCTGTGTGAAATAATTTTAAAATCATTTTCCTTTAGGCAGAAAAGGAAAACACATTTCTATTAGAACCAGACATATCTAAGAGTAGGATTACTTCTGAATACTTCAAATAAAAAAGTATATCAGAAGAAAATTTCATTTCTAAGCATTATCTTTTAAACAATTTCTAAATGTCCCCTTTCTGATTTCTGAGAAGTAACTAAAATTTCATATGCATTTTAAAAAACAAATACCTATTTTTAGTTTTTGGCTGATGAGAGCTTTCTCCTTTCATATTTTTCATTTGCTGAGGTGAACTGGGAATATAAATCAAAGGGAACAGAATTGAAGAATTTTATTTTTGATAGAGAATTATAATTTTGAAGTGCTTTTTATTGTTTAGCATCTAATTTGGTAAAATAGCAATTCAAAAGCACTTTTTATTTACAAAATTATTTATATAAGCTATCGTTACTTCTTAGTTTTGTTAATCTTTTCTTTTTTTCCTTCAATTTTATTTACACCTTCTAGTGGAGTAGAGTATAAATATATAGTATATACAATGTGTATACACATTTTAATGCATTATTTCAAAAATAGTTTATGCTATTGCTTGAAGATGATGTTTAGAAAATGTACATATTTATATGGGTTATTTATAACAAAAGATTGAAGTACTTTTTATTGTTTGTACACTAGCATTAACAACAGATTAATGTTTCCTTTTTGGAACACAACTATTTACAATATAATTGCACTTAAAAAAAAAAAAGGCTAAACACCCAAAGTGTCAAAAGTCAAGCTTAGCAAATTTAAAAGCAATGAGATGAAAACTCAGTTAAGCACAAAAGGTCTTTTTGAATTTAGCGAAGAGCGGCTGCAAGAATTAAAGAAGGCGAGATCTGTGCCTCCAGTATTCGGTTTATTAGGTCCAATGCTCGTCTTCAAAGGAATATCACAGCCATGTGGCATTTGAGGATTTAGAGGAATTCTGACAATTCGGATGCTTTTTGCCAAAATGGACTCTGTGTACACTTCCGCCATGAACACTGATTTAGGACCTGCTACTCACGTTGTCCTCCGGCTGTATTTGTACAGTTAGATAATTATAAAATTACCAGTCGGCAAAGGCAGAAAAATCAAGGAGGGGCAGAGCTAAACAAAAATCATACATGTTAGCAAAAGAAAAGCCCGAGTGCTCTGTTTATGGTGAGGAGCATGCAGGTTACGAGCTGGCCACCGACCTAGGAGCCCGCAGGTTCTCAGATACCAAGGCAGCGGGCGTGTCCATCTTTATCTGCTCAATGCAAATAAAGGTCTGAAAGTAACATTGGGCATTGTCTGCATTCAGAAGTTCCAAAGTAATCGATCAAAATCTGCCTTTTTATTGAACTTTAGAAAGAGTAGCAGCTGCAAGAATATGGTGTGGACTGAATGTAAGGGCCTGAGGGGAGCATGGAGCCAGGACGTGGCCCCAGGGCTGGCTTGGTTAGTGTCCATCCACGGCAAGTCCCTTTCTTGGTTCAGGCTTCCATGTGGGAGTTTTGACCTGGTGTTAGATGGAAAGAGCACCACATCCGCCTTGTATTATGAAAATCAGGCCCTGTTCACTGTCAGGATCAGCAGCCAGAGCTATTTCTCCCCCTTTGAAACTACCCCCTGCTCCCTCCCTGGATAAAACCTAGTTCTGGGGTTAGGAAGGAAAGTGACAGGGATCTTAAGAGACCTAATTTGGGAGTGAGGGCTTCTTGTCCTTGGAATGAAAGGAATAAAGCCAACGAGAGGGACTGTTTCAGGAGAGGGGCTGAGAGGAGGGAAGTCTGAACTTTGAACAAAAGGAACGAAGTAGGATTTAATTTAAACCGGGGCGATACATTCCTTTATTAGCTTCGATTGTACATAAAACGTTGCACCGTTTTCTTCTTCCTTTCCTCTATTCTTTATATTTTTAATTTAAAGCCAATTTGGTAACGTAGGGCTTGTTCGGTAAATATAAAAATAGAACAGTACAATAGCCCACATGCAGAATGGGGGGGAGGGGGGCATGCACCCTGGCTACGAAGATCACTGAATTTTTTACACAAAGAACAAATCTCTCCATCCTACGTTGTCATTAGAACAGAAAGACATTTTTTTTTCTTTCTTTCTTTTAAAGGAAATCATTTCAATATAAGAAAAGGACCCCTCTCAAGATGAGGTTCCTGCTTTTCAGGGTTGGGTATGTTATTATTATAAAATGTGGTTATAGTCTCTGCCTCTTACATTAACAATGGGGGCAGGGGTAGGGGGTGGGTCTGAGGGGCCTGAAATGACAGAATGAGGGACACACAATAGGATGGCCGTGACTCTGAACAAATAAATAAAACATGTGAATCACGGTCTCTGCTCTACCTCCCTTCCCCCTCACCCCCCAACTGTGATTAAATTTGCTGTGGTCATTTCCCAAATGTCTGCCTGATAAAAAAAAAAAAAAAGAAGAAGAAGAAGAAGAAGAAGAAGAAGAAGAAGAAGAAGAAGAAGAAGAAGAAGCAGTAGCAGCAGCACCCAGAGCCTCTTCCCACACCGTGGCTGAGAGTGAGGCCCTTCCTGGCGCTGGCCGTCTCCACCGCTGCCAGTCACTCCTGCCAGCACCGACACGCGTGCCGCTTTCATCAGCGAAAGGCTCCACGTCTGATTGCTGTCCTCCCCCAGCCCCCGCAAAAAGAGAGGAACAAAACCGAAACTACCAGCCCTGTAACACCAACTCTGCCCCCTTAATAAACAGCTTCCCAGACGACCCCCAGCATCACACTGAAGCCCCAGGCGCCCGGGGCTCAGTAATGGGATTTCTCATACCCCTTCCTACCACCACCAACGCGGCTTCCCAGCAGCCTATTGAATGCACAGGAGGAGAAAAAGAATACATTTTAATAAATCGAGGGGAAAAATGATTTGGGTCTTGCAGCCCCGTTCTTTAGTAATAGAAAAAGGTGAGGTTGTTGGGGGGGAGAGAGGAGGGTGATTTAATATTGCAAGAGATAATAGCAACTATGTTAATATCCGGAATTTTCAATATACCATAAGTACATTTTGTTTTTCCTTTTAGCACGATTTATAATTAAAGATTTTAATCTGGCTTCACATTGAGTTAATAAGCCCTTTGATTGATTAGGATTCATAAAATTGCCATTTCCCGCTGATGCTTTGTGTTTCTGGGGATGTTCTTTTGAAAAGCTGGGTTAAGGTGAATAGGAAGCAGCCATTGTTTAGGCTGAGCTGTGCCAATTCTGGGAACTCGGAACTGCTTTATTCAGAGTTTGTCCCCTGCAATATCTTGTTGTTCAGCCAAATTAATGCAGATAGGATCTGCTGGGCTACAGTTTAGCCGCTTTTAGGGGAAAACTTTTTTTTTTTAATTATTATTATTTCAGCAGGTGTTCCATGCAATTTCTGCCTCTGTTTTCTAACCTGTTCTTTGGCTAAAATAAAATGAAAACCATGATGAAATAGCATTAAATTGATAAATAGAATGTTACAAACTGCTCCCAAGATAAAAGAAAGGTACAAAACCAAACACACAGGAATGCAGCAAACCCAAAAAAACTGGGCCTCCATTTTTCTTTTAAAAATTCAACTTCAGAGGCTGTGCAACCAATAAATTATCCATTTGCATTAATGGCCAGTAGTGCAATATGTGGGAAGTGTCCTCCTTCAGCTCAAGGGATGTCTTCGAAATGTAAACACAAATGAATAAATAGGAGAGAGAGGCTGAGGGAGGGAGGCGGGGAGGCAGCGTGCTAATGCTGTTTGTCAAGTTAAATAATATCGCCTGCCACCCCCTCCTTCCAAAACCAAACCCAAATTAACAGCAAAACCTAGAACCAAAGATAAATCCCGTGAAAGAAAGAAAATGTGAGAAAGAGCCGGTGATTTGAAGCGTCCCGTCAGAGGGCCCCTTTTCTCCAGTTCATTGTAGCCTGCGTGTCTATAAGGGAGTGTGTACAAGAGAATTCTTTTTCCCCCTCCTTATTTTTAGCAGAGGGGGGAAAAAGTGACTCTCTCCAGCTTCCGAAGGGCCTCACTGTGGGGACTGAACCAGAGCAAATTCCCTTTGTGTTTCTCGCTCTGAAGGGACCTGCTATTGTTGAACGCGGGGCCTCCTGTGAGAGCCAGCCAAGCTGTGGGCTGTGGCCTGTGGGCTAAGCCTCTTCAGATAACACTCAACTTGTTTAGGGATCGATACTGCCTCTCCTCCCCTGTCATCCACCCCAATTTACTTGGCTCGACTAGCGTTTTCATATCCTTGTATTATCATTCAGATGTGTTTTAAATGCACACAGTTTTCAGGCTTAGTGAGGAAAACTAGAAGCCATGTGCACGGCATGTCCAGCCCCAAGGCAGCGCCCAGAAAGCCTCTCCCAGGGGGGCTGGGAGGTGATGCTGGGCTCACTGCTCTCCCACATCGTCACCTGGGAGTCTGCCTGCCTTCCCTTCCTAACGTGAAAACCCCGTCTGGATGCCTGTGTTGCCAAAGACCTCGTCCCAGCCAGCATGTTCAGTCCTTTTCTTACTCCATCCCCATCACAATCCTCGTCAGCCCCCTGCATGGTGGTCTCTCCCCTCTTTCCCATGCCCCCCCCCTTTCCCTTGAGGTTTTGGTTTCTGCCATGAAATAGCAAACACCAGCACAAAGTAGATAGCGGCCATACCCGCAGAGTGAAACGGGTTTGGGTTTCCAAACAGACAGCGATGTCGCTACCTACCCCAGGAGTCCTTGCTTTGCCATCACTGACCTCATGAATCCCGGACCGGCAGGCCTGATTGGTGGGCTTTTGAACGTGACTAATGAAGAAAATTTACCCTCGGTGGGGGGAGGGAGGGAAGGGAGGGCCCCCCCTCCCTACCACTAGATAGAATGTTTCCTGATGCATTATATTTTTTACAAGAAAAAAAAAAAGGAAAAGCCTAACACACATATTTGTGGCAATGTGGAAATAAAATAAATTTAAAACAAACTCCCTCCACCTTTTTCTTTTTTCTATCCCAGGTCCTCAACAATGACAGCAGAGAACGAATAATTCCCGGTGCAGTGTCTTACATCCGTTAAAGGTACCTTTGAATGAATGTCAGCTCCTTTCTACCTTAGTGCCAGCCGATCGATGCTTCATTAGGGCCGAATTGTCTTTTGCCCATGCAACCTTGAAAACAGTCCCTTTAATTACCTGTGAGGAAGTCGGGGACCCTCTTTTTTCCCTTCTACCTCCCTCCCCCCTGCCTTCTTCAGCAGAAGGCTCAGGGAAGTGGGGGTGGACAGGTGGGGGGTCACTCACGCACATTCACAGTCAGTACATCACTCCTTGATGGAGAAGCTGGGAGGAGAAGAAAAGGTGGGGCCACGGGGGAGAAACAAAAGGAAAAGAAAGACATATCAGACCCTGAGGTGAGAGGGCAGGGTTCAAGTCCAGACTACAAATCTATTGAAGAGCTTTCAGCCAGGCAGGCCTCCACTTGACTTTCTCATCAGCCAGCTCTGTGGATTCTCAGCTGTTCCCTTCACACCACCACTGCTCCTTGCATCTCCCTGCTGCTAATTACCCAGGGTTTCTAAATAAGGCAGAACCAGGCGCTGCTAGGGACCCCAAAGGATTCTGGATGGGCTTCATCCAGGTCACAAGAAAAAGGGGGACCTGTTGGCTAAATATTTTAGGGGGATCGGGGGAGAGACACAAGGAGCAGCACAGCTTGATATCAACCCTCCCATCAAAACCAGACGGGTTCCAAATGATTGTAGGCTTGGCAAGTTTGAGTCCCAGAAGAAAGTGCATAAATAATCTTATTTGTTATGCACTATTGAAAAATTCAGAAAGATTTTAAATTCAAGTGATAATCTGGTCATCCTGAGGGATAGGCTTGTATTTAACAGCCAGGAATTTTTACCTATTCAATTATGATGAGAAGTATTCTAATAAAGCCGAAAACCTCAGCAGAGGAATGTTAATCACCTGTGCGTGCCCTGTTGGCCCGGTATAGAAAAACATACCTGCCTAAGCTGAGCGTCCTCCTAACATGTAATGTAGTATGGTGTTTGGAACCCCTTCCTATCAGAGCTCCCCAGGCACCTGGGTGTACTAGTATATGGCAAAAAACTACAAAACTCATCTGATCTTCTCTCCAGTGACCATATTTCTATCCAAGCAAGGAGTCAGGGGTCAGGGGTCAAAAATTTCCCCTCAAATTTACACAACAGACTGCAATTACATTGCACTACCCCCTTCCAGTCCCCCACCATGACCTCTCCGCCGCCCCCCCTCCCCCCCCACGCACAGATTTTGCAAGTTTAGGGTTCTCAGATAAAATACAGGATGCCAGTTGAATTTGAACTTTAGATAAACAAGAAATAGTTTTTTAGTATAAGTATGTCTCAAATATTGCATGGGACATACTTGTACTAAAAATTATTTGTTGTTAATCAGAAGTCAAATTGAACTGGGCATTATGTATCTTGATGTTCTCTGGCAACCCTGTGTAGAGTCCTCTCCAATGCAGATATTTCCTGCAAACAAATGAGGCAGCAATGATTTTTAAGTCACTTTAAAAATACATAAATATAAAAGGGTTTATTTGGATATTTTCGGGTCCAGCTGTAATGGGGAAACATAAGCTGTTTTACTGTGTTCAAGTGCCCTGCTCTGTCAAGGGTCATCTCATTTAGTCTCCACCAGTTCAAGAGGTTACAACGGGCAGGTGCCTGGCCATTTGGCTCAGTTGTATCAAAAAAAAGGACTCTGGATAAAATCGTCTCTAACCAGTTTATGCAGGCTTGAGCCACGCTGTCATCAGCCTCTTGCAGTTCCAGTGTCTCAGCCCAGTCCTGTGAGACTGCATCTGAGGCATGTGCCTATCACCCCCACCCACACCCCCCCAAAGGCTTCACGCAGGCCCGCATCTTCTGGTCCAGTGAGAAGCAGCTGCCTTCATGGGAGAGGGAGGGTGTATCCTGCATCCTTGCTCAGCACTTGACCTCAGTCAGGACCCTGTGATGTCTCCACATGATGCTAAAATAATCACCAGACAGGAGAGCAGGAGCCCAGGGCTGGGAGAGGAGGCAGAGGGGGAAGGGGACACACACTGCGTCTGCGCACGGTCAGCTGTGCTGTGGGAAGTCCTTGTGCTCAAAAGTGTCCCATGGGAGGAGAAGGAGGATGGAAGCACCCAGGCCTCACTCCGTGTGCAGGGTGCTTGTGCTTGCTCTCGGCTGGGAGGCCCGAGGGCATGCTCAGAGCCTCTGTTTAGCCTGCCAAGTAACTAGAAGAGTTATGTTCCTATGTATGTGTGACTACATGTTATTAACACTTTGTATGGGGCGGGGGAACAATGTTCAATCTCACATAAGTTTGCTCACTTATAAACATTCATAAAGATGAGACTGTGTTTCAGGATGCAGATGGTGGGCAGGTAGTGGGTAGAGAGTGAGGGTCAGGCTGACCTGATTCTCCCTGGTGGGCAGAGGGCAGGGCTGTGGTTTCTGGGGAAAGCAGAGGAAGGGTGGTCTTTGTGGTGGCTGTCACCATCTATTCCAGTGATGGCGAGCCTATGACACGCGTGTCAGAGGTGACACGCGAACTCATTTTTTTTGGTTGATTTTTCTTTGTTAAATGGCATTTAAATATCTAAAATAAATATCAAAAATATAAGTCTCTGTTTTACTATGGTTGCAAATATCAAAAAATTTCTATATGTGACACGGCACCAGAGTTAAGTTAGGGTTTTTCAAAATGCTGACACGCCGAGCTCAAAAGGTTCGCCATCACTGGTCTATTCTGAAATTGCATCTCATTTGCCTGGATCCAGATCCCCTACATTTCTGAAGCCTAAGCAAAGCAGGACATGCCGCCCCTTCTCGTGAGCATGGCCCCCAGCTCACACCGGTGTCCACACTGGCCTCAGACTGTGAGCACGTGGATGGATTCTGCAGGAGGCTGATTCAGGAAATGTGCAAATAGCTGCTCCTGGTCCTGGTTGCAATTAAGGTGTATGTTTATCAAGCAGTGTAGGTGATGTTGAATAGGTTTCTGAAATGCTATTTCTTAAGGACGAAAAAGAGCAAGTGGCCAACAGATAATTGCAAAAGAAAATAAACAAAATAGAAACAAACTCATAGAGAAAACATACTTACATCTATTAGAGAGGAGTGGTTGGAGGGCTGGGTGGAAAAGGTGAAGGGATTAAGCAAAAAAAAAAAAAAAAAAAAAAAACTCTCACAGAGAGACAACAGTGAGAAAGGGGTGTGGGGTGAGGTGGGAGAGGGTAAATGGGGGATTAATGGTGATGGAAGGAGACTTGACTTGGGCTGGTAAACATACACTACAATATATAGATGATGCGTTATAGAATTGTACACCTGAAATCTGTGTAATTTTATTAACCAATTTCACCCCAAAAAAAATCAATAAAAATTTTAAAAAATATCACTAAGTGATATATAGCATATAATTTGGAAAGCTTTCAAAACAAACAAAAAGGAAAAGAGGAAGAAAGAAAAAGGAAAGTGTGGTGTGACTTCTTGGGAGGCAGCGAATGGCATTTTCTCCAGAGGAGAAAAGAACTACGATTCTTATTTTCCACCCGTTGACAGATGGTGAAATGACTTATCCGTTTTCTCTGTTAGGATAGGAAGGTAAGAGCATTGAACTATCTTCTTAGAAAATCTTGGTGAGACCATAAGGTAGGATTTGAGATCTTCCAGATCCTGAAGAAAAGAAGGGTTATCTCCTGTATAGAGTTTCTTATTGTCAGAGAAAACATATCTTCCCTGAAAGATTATAAAAGTGACCTTAGCTATTAAAAAAAAAAGAAAAGAAAGAAAAAGGTTGTACCTGCAAGACGATGTTTTGTTTCATTTTTACTCACGTCGGAGTGTAACTAGGCTGAACAGCCTCGGAAGCCATTATTCCTGGGGGCTGTTGATGCCTTTGTCCTCCTGGGCCCATGTCACAGCAAAGCCCGGCGCATGTCACACCAAAGAAAAATGCACCATGTTTAAATGCAATGTGTCTGCACTGTAATTTATGACTATGAGGTCCAAAAACCTCACCCTAATGTGAGTCACTGAAATACATAGCTTGTAGCTGCATAGGCAGAGGTGATTAACATCTGTAATATTTGGAATATAGGCTTCTGCTCTCACAGCATGGATATCCATCGCGGAGTCTGTGAATCCCTCCTTCTATTCACAGAAGTGAGTGTGCAGAGAAACACAGTGTCTGTATATACTGGGCATCAAAAAGCAATTTCTTGCTGCAGTGAGTTTAATGTATTCAGTAACCTTCTGTTTATTTGGGTATTATTTGCTGGAAACACTTGGAAAGCGTTGGCGTAAGAGTGTAGGAAAACCCAGACCCAGTGTTGATCCCGAGCTTCTCTCTTCACAGCCCAGTGGCCCAGACACACATGGGCAGACGGCGGGAGAGCCGCCTCCCTTTGCTGCACAGCATCAAATGAGGTCAGTAATGCTGCCTGTGCGCCTTCGTCTTTTATTGTCCATGTTATCGAGGAAACCTATAAAAGTTCCCTCTTTTGATATCTTGACCCTCTGTGGTGCTCGCATGCTGCTTTGTGGTTTAGAGATTTAAAGAAACAGAGAGGGAAAAGGAGTGAGAGAGAGAATTTGCCTTAGGTGATAAACAGCAGTGTAAGGCCAGTGGCCAGAGAGAGAGAGAGAGAGAGAGAGAGAAGCTACCATAGCAACAAGGGAGTTTGGAAATGTTCGGAGGTTTGGGGGTTTGCCAGAAGAGCTGGGGGGCATATAAATGAGGATGTAAAGTCAGTTTCACCTGATAAAAATGATAAAATTCTGGACATTCATAGACTCACTTGCTCCCTGGCTTGAATGCAGAGACAGGTGTAAGATCTACGTGTCTGTAGGGCCATACGGTCACATAAGAAATGTTTGGAAAGCCACAGGTACACTTGTTCAACTCTCCCAGTTTTCAAAGGCAAAAGAAAAACCTGTTTGATAACATATGTTATTGGTTTCCATTTTTAGTGAGAATTGAAATTAGTTGCTGTCATTCCCCCCCACATACACACAATCTTCCCTGTCAGATCACCCCTTCTCAGGCAGAGTGCATGGCATAGCCGCCCCCCCACCCCCCCGCCACCCCATCTCATCTGTTCACCAGCAGTACTTCTTTGAGTTAGAGGTCTTGGTGCCTTTAGATTCAATGGACATTGTTGGTTTATTGTCCACTCCATATGGCGTGTGATGTACATCTATCCAAAACAGTGTTCTTATTGAAAAAATGGCGAGAGAGGTGCTTGTGTTATTGGGAGTTTGTTTGATAACCAAGAAGAACAGACCTACCTGTTTATTTTTTCCGACTGCTAACCTACATGGTGATTCTAAACTGTCCTGTCTCCACTATGTTAGCCAATGGGCCTGTGCCGGGGAGGGGGGACTTCAGGCCGTGTGAGGAACAAGAACGCTTGTGTAGGACATGGTGACACTTGTGTGTGTCATCTGTTGTCCAGACGTCTCCTCTGATCCTTGCTTTGATGGGAAATTGGGAAAGTGGATTATTTCCTTGGAAAGAAGAAACATTTACATGATTCTTTCAGAGAGATATGATATTAGAAATAAATACTGAGGTTTTTGTGTCTGGAATGCAGTCCATCTGTACTTCTTGTTGGTATACCTTCACACCTGGAGTTTCAGTTTAGTACTCAAGTGGAGGATCACTTTTTCCTCCTTCCTGGACTTTTAATTAAATTTTATTCCAATATTCCTTGGTGAAAATTTTTCCCAACACTTTATAGCAGAGGACAAAGAAGGGCATACGATGAAAAGCTGGAGGCAGTGACATGAAGGTTTTTCCATTTTTTAGTTTAATATGATTAGTGAAAACAAAAACAGTAAAACAGTGATAGAAGTCCTTGAGGTGATGTGTGCTTTTTGCCAGGCAATAACACACTACTCCTGTTCAACCCTCCGAATGTTCTCATGTGGTCACTTGGCTACTCCACCTATTTTCTTCTCACAGTTCATCAGACCAAAAAAAAAAAAAATCAGAATACAGAAATGCCTAGACAATATCATTCCAGAAAACTTGGAAAGCAACGAGGCCAGTGTGTGAAGGCAGGGAGAAAAGTTACTTTGAACAATGGCTTTTCAGTATTGCACCAGCAAATGCCAAACTGTGTGCACACTGAGTATACTATTCTGGGGGCTGATGTGTCTCCGAGACACTCCTGGCCAGCTTTGGGCCCTTTACCACATGTCAGTTTTCCCCGCTAACGTGTAAGAGAAAGCTGATTGTACACCCACATCTTTTTCTGGGATTCCTGAGGCGTGGCTTGGTTGAGCTGCTCCCGGTGTGGAGAGGGACTTGGCCTGGCTGGTCTCAGAGCCCTCAGACCTGGCTTCCCATTGAGCACATTTGTGGCCTCTGTATTTACACGTCTCAGAGGCTGCCCCCTTAAGTCATTAAGGAGTGACTTTAGAGCAGAAATCAAAACAGAAGAAAATACTCCTGAGGTTTGTTCTCTTGGTGCTGAAAGTGGGACTGGGGATGCTGAACTCTGAGCCATCAGCTGCTGAAGTTTTGAAGATAAACATCAGCCAGAAGCATCATATCTACTCAGGGCTTGGCAACTCTGTGCTGAGTAAATTCAATTGGTCGTAACTGAGTCAGGCCTCTCACCTACTCACCCAGCATGTGATGAGATCGATAATGAATTGCTGGTATCCTTTGGATGCCCAGGTCAGATAAACACTAAGACAAATTAACATGAACTTGAGAGGTGGGATTGGCTGATGTTCGCCTTGTAAGTTTATTTCTTTTTCTAATAAAGGATGTCATTGAATTAACCTATGAAAATACACCTTCCCAAATAATAAAACACTGGTCATTTAGTCAAATGCTTTCATTTTTAGCAACAGCCTATTAGTTCCTCCCAACTTGGAGTCTCAAAACACAGTCCTCTGATAAATCCAGAATCCCGTGGGCTGTGCAAAAGTGACTAGAAGGAAACCATGTGCGAATGGGGACAGATGTAGAGAATCTGGCCTAAAGGGTGTCTCCATGTCATGTTGTGGGTATTACTGTAGGTGACACACACAGCAGCATTTCTTAATTATTTATTCTAAAGTACATTAGACTGTTATCAAGACATTAAATCCACGATTTTATAGACAGTTTGGTTTCAGGTGCAATTAAATGAGGTTACACTTTATGCAGATTGAATGCATTGCATTTTATCCCTGTGGTTCATTGACTTCGATGAAACATGGTTATGGCAAGAATCAACAAAATGGTACAAGTGAAGTTGGCAAATGACAACCTTTTGGCCAGTATCAAATGAGGCTGTAGCTCCCCATTTTTTTTTTTGCCTCCAAGAACCTGTGTAATTTTTCCTGATATAAACTTTATATTTTGAAAGGCTATTTTAGCTTACACAAATGCACTCATTATCTAATAATTCACTTTTCTATTTAAAGGTATCTACCCCTGTTGATAGGCATGTCAGTGCTACTGACTGAATTGGCATAACTCCAACAAACCCAAAATAAGGAAGCATAGCATAGGACAGTTGTTTTCAAGTATTGGAACCCACCTCAAGCTCACTCAGTGATGGGGAATTTATTTCAAATGTATAGGAACACCTCATGGAATCCAAGAGCCAACATCAGGAACAGCTTGACCCAGAAATGGGGAGGTGACCAGTACCCCTGGGAGAATTTTCTCTTGGTCTCTTAGTGTAGGTCTATTTGCAGATCTTTATTCTCTCTCAGTAGTCTGCCTTTTCCTGCTACCCTGTCCCCACAGGAATGGAAGATGGCTGTCCACAGTTCTCAAGTTCATATTGCAGCAATGTGAAGGACTGACTGGTCCCCTCAGCTCTGATTCCCCATCTCTGGGGGAGAGACTCTGAGTTGCCCTGCTTGGGTCAGATGTCCACACTGAACTCTTTCCAAGCTGAAGCTGCTCCTATCAGTTCCTAAGAGCCAGTAGTTAAATTTTCAGGATTGGGGGTGAACAAGATGTTCAATACAACTATTATTTGACCAAAAACAATTATAATTCCTCTCGTCTGTTAATTGGCAGCTTTGAAACAGCTCTTGGAGTCGGAGCATGTTGGCATGTTTCTGCCATTCAGAACTACCCCAGCTGGTGACGGGGTGCTTGGCCTTCACCACGGGACAGCATTCAGGTCAAATCCACACCTGGTTGTCAAGGGTTTTCTGTGCCAGACACTGGGGTTATGGAGATGAGTAAAATACAAGCCTGACCCCATGGAGATCATAATAAAGGAATAATAGAGATACTAGTAAGTGATCAGTCATTATGTGGTAGAAAATGCATGTACAACAGAATATATAAAGGGTGGCACCTTAGAAGTCATACATAATGAGCTTATCTTAATCAGTGGAACCTTCTGGAAACATAGATACATGTTGGTAGGGATAAAATCATAGTTAAGAAACTTCTTCAAAAAGTGGTTTACACACCAGTAGCATTGAAGTCATTTTGGCAGTTTTGTGTGCATATTACTGTTTGAGAAGCTCTGGTTTAGAAAACGTAAAAGCCTGCCCTAACTTCTGGGGAAAGGGAAGCAGATTTCCAGCCATGGAAACACATCTTTGGAAGTTCTGGTCACATCTGAGCTGAACTGCTTAGGGAAGATAATTAACCTGAGACACAAGGAGTACATTTCAACTGCCGAATACGAGGTAGCTCTTCCACTTCCCCTAAAATTCCCTCCTAGATTTGAACCTTGGATAGGAAGGGGGTCCTTTGCGATCATTGCTGTTTCATCCCAACTGATGCACCTGCTTCTTTGTAGCCTAATAAGGCGATCTTAGGCCACGTGATGACACACAACAACTCCGTGGGAAATAACCCATTTCCACTGAATTACTATCTAGGTGACAGCATAAAGTTACGGTGCCATTGACCTCCTCAGACGTATGCCACTTTCTGGACTTTTGCTGCAGGCTCTGAGGGCACGTTCTCATTTGTCACCTGGATACTGGGCAGGGACAGAGAGCAGGTTCCTCGATCCTGTCACCTGGTCTCAGCAGGCTCCGAGGAGGCGGCCGGGGCCAAACGGGTTATGTGTCTATGTTGCCCTCTTCCTGCCTTCCAGGTCAGCGTCTCCTACTATTTAAATGCTTTTGAAAATCTTTCAGTAATAACACTCCCTTCTAGAAATACCAGTTCAGAACTTACTTTAGCTGCCTTTCTTATCTGACGATTTTTATACAGGTCTTGCTTTGTCTTTTTAATTAAGGCTGTTACCTTCCGTGGATGTGGTGGGTGCCATGTTCCCTCCGTGAGAGGCTGGTTGAACACATCACAAGAGTGAAACCTGCTGACCTGGCTTCTCTGGAAAGGCCAGAATATTCTTTATTTATCCTGTTCCTGGGCACCAAACTCCCTGATTTCTTTTTCTTTCCTATACAGGCTTTTTTATGAGTTTTCCTGAAAGTAATAGCAAATCTTCTCACCAGGATAGCATTTATTAGCAACCGTTCTGTCCAATGGGCAGAGGGGGTCTAAACAGCAGAATGAAATGTGGACCCACCAATGTCCAGATAGTATAGACCCCCGGCATGTTTGAGTCTATTTTAAAGTAGAGGAAAAGCCACTCGTGCTGCAGCCTCGTTGCGCGTATTGTGTTCATACGACGCGTTGACGCTGTGTGACCTCTCCCTCGGCATGCTCATATTTTATTCTTTGCTGTCCTCAAGGAAACCCTAGCTTATTAATTGTTAAACATGCTAAGGAACAGGGGATTCATTACATGCTGTTCCCAATGCAGAAGGTTGGACAGCCAGATGCCTGTCCGGTATCCAGGAGGTTGACGTTCAGTAATGCATCATTCGAATGCAGCTGGTGTAATGAAGCCGAGGTCCTGGGTGTGATTCCCAGGGTGCCAGTTACCTTGGCTCTCTGGCTGCAGAACATAACTCTGTTCTGATACTGCACTTCAGATGCATGGTGCTGGTCAAAGCGAGACTGAATGAGGGGCTATGACCAACAACACATCATTAGTACCTCAGTAACGAGAACCACAGCACATCCCTTAGTGCTGGTGTGTATGTTGAATCCTTCTGTGAGCCACCCCCAGCCAGATCTGAATCCCCCTCCCCTTTTAATTCCCACCACACGTTTCTGCTCTAATGAAACTTACCACCTCCTGCTTTAGACTCTAGTAATTAGTGTCCACGGACCGTCTTCTCTGCTGGATTGTAAACTCCTTGAAGACATAAACCATATTGAGTGCATTTTTATATCTCCTACAATGCTCTTGCACGCTCAATAAATATTTGTTGAAAGAATGGATAGAAGGATGGATAGTTGGAGAAATGGATGGAATAAATAAGTGTGTACATTGCTTTTGCGAATGTGTTGGCTACTAGCTATGTTGATATTTGTCAAGGACAGATAGCTCAGAGATGTAAAATATAGCGTAATAATGGTGCCTGATAATGATACTACATCTTCCACCAAACTGATAAATCGGATAAGGTACTGTACATTGATGACTCATAATATGCTGGTAATGCATAGAATTTCCCTTCCCACCAACAGAATCAAATCCGCGTAGGTATTTAATTCACATCTAACGCCTCCCTGGGAGACTGCTGCCATTTTAGAGAAAAGGAAACCAAAACACAGAGCAGTCGACTGTTCTGCATAATGTCACGCAGTACATGGAAGGGTCAGTGGAATTAGCGGACATATTCATTATCTATTTTTATGGAACAGATGCCTCAACACTTAGCCACTTAAGGCAACACGCGTTTATGATTTCGTTTCCCTGGGTCAGGAATTTGGGTGCATTTTAGCTGGATACCTCTGACTCAGGGTCTGTCGTAAGGCTGCAGTGAAGGAGTCCGAGAGGGCTGCTGTCATCTCCAGGCTGGACGGGAAGATCCATTTGGAGCCATTAATGGCTGGTCGCTGGAGTCATCAACCGGGCCTTGGGCTTCATCGGGCAGCTTCCACAGGCAGCTCATTTCCTCCAGATGTAAGGCTCCAGGGAGAGTGAGACCAAGCAAGCAAGAAGTCATGGTCTTTTTAAAAATATATATATATTTATTAATTTCAGAGAGGAAGGGAGAGGGAGAGGGAGAGGGAGAGGGAGAGGGAGAGGGAGAGGGAGAGGGAGAGGGAGAGGGAGAGAGAGAGAGAGAGAGAGAGAGAGAGAGAGAAACATTAACGATGAGAGAGAACCATTGATCAGCTGCCTCCTGCTCACTCCACACTGGGGGTGGAGCCCGCAGCCCTGGTATGTGCCCTGACTGGGAATCGAACCGTGACCTCCTGGTTCATAGGTTAACCCTCAACCACTGAGCCACGCCGGCTGGGCAGTCGTGGTCTTTTTGCGACCCACCTCTATTTGATAGATATGAGTCACTAGGCCCCACCTACACTGAGGGGAAGGGGATGACACAGGGACCAAACAGCAGGAGGCACAGGGAACATTGGGTGCTATCCCAGACACTGGTGACCACTGTGGGCCCCCAACGCTCACAGAGGGACCATCTGCTAGCTGCCTCTTGCCTGTCTGTACATACGGTGTTGGGTCAGAAGGTAGAAATCCCAGAAGCCACCTGCCTCAGAAGTGAAATCTCCTTTCTCCATTTTGACAGAACACATAGGCAGATGTGGCTTCTCGCTGGAAAGTTCTACGAACAATCCCTCATATCCTGCATGATATCTAAGCCTCTTACCTTCACCTCCTGAGCTGACTTGCGTAGATGGTGATGGATTTCCGGGAAATTCAAACAAAGGTCTAAGCGTTGCTCTGCATCCACAGTGAACACCTAGGGCCGGGCCCCTCTGAGACAGCAGGGTTGCTTTCCCAATGGGACCAGAGGTGGAAGCGGTGAGTGTGTGGGTGGGAAGAAAAAACCCTCCCTGATGGTTGGTGGCAATGAAACTGTTCTGAAACCAGTTGTCTCTTATGTTGGAAATGAATGGTTCGCATTGACTAGACTCCCCCAGGAACTTACTCCTTTGTGTCTTTTCAAGCGAGGCTTTCGGCATAGACAGAATAAAAAAGATGCGGCATACTGGCCGAGGGGCAGAGGGTGTGCTTAAGCCCCTTTTGCTTCGAATGGCCATTTTCCCTGTAAGTCCATTGTTATTGCCAAATCTCCTTAACTCCTTAAGCAAGATAATGCCATTTTATTAAAGAGCAATTGCTAGATTATTAGCCACCGGGCTTAAAACACTGAAGTGTCATCCTTCTCCCGCTTCCCTTAGCCCAGATCAACATGGTTGAAGCTGCTTCTGAGATGTGAAGTTCACAGCAAGCAGTTCCCTCCATCCCCACTCAGAATTAACCGATAAATTAGAATAACTAAGTGAGAAAGGGTTAGACAAAGGCAGTGTCAAAACGGGAGGCCAGGGCTCGGGTCATTTAGAATATGAAACCAAGCACGGTTTATGTTTTATATTTTATAGGTTTTAAAACAAAGCTAAAGTATAGCATTAAGGATCAAGGTCAGGGTGTTATCTTTTGTGGGGTGAACAGGGTGGGGGTGGCGAGGTCACAGCTTATGCCAAAGACTTGGCCCCTCCTTTCTCTGTAACATTTATTTTCCCGAGCTTCTGTCTAATTAATATAAGGCCTTGCTTGAGCACACTGGCCCTCATTGGGCCTGTCACTCGTTAATCAAGTGACCCTTCTAGCCTTGGGTAATGACCTTGAAAGAATATATCAGCCCATGATGGCGGAAGTGAGGAATTAAATTGTTTCTCTGAATGCTTATGGTCATTGCTGACAATTTATATCTCACAGCTGCCCTGGGCTGGCCATACTGGCCATTGTGCGGCAATCATTTTCCTGGCCGGGAATGGATTGTGTGCCGGACAGGGACCAAGCTGGCCTCCTGTACATCTCCATCTTTATGTTATTTCCCCTCCCCCCCCTTCTTTTAATCACGTCTTTGTTTGAGAGGCAGGGATTGCACAAAGTTAAAAGCTTTGTCATTAAGGCCACCAAGAGCCACAAGCGTGGGGTAAATCCTGTGTCTGGCTGTACCCTGCTTTGTCTCCAAGCTCACTGCTTTCCTCTCTGCTGATGTAAGGCTTAAAAGGGAAGTGTCTTGAGAATTACGTTAGCTCAAAACTCATAAGAAAAAATTACTGGAAATATTAAAAGGCTGCAAAGGGTGTATTGTGTACAAGTGATTAAGCCTAAACCCTTTCTGGGTCTTTCTAAGAGGTCAGGGAGATATTGGCTGCTGGTCCTGAGGGGAATAGGCAAGGATAGGGACTTTCATCCTTTTACCTTTTATAGTGGTATATTTAGACTTAGTGGTATCGTGGCGTACGCTGGTGTACAGCTAAAATCGTACCCTCGTACCAAGATAAATGTTATCTGTACCTGAAATTAAGCACCATACCTCCACTCGGAACCTCTGCACTGCCTTCTCTTTTTCTGTTTGTTCTTCTTAAAACTAAGTAAGTGAATTTCAGGAGCTCTTTTCCAGTGAAAAAGTCTTTTTCGTTGTTTTATAATACTACAGTTGGGTTTGCAAAGGAATTAAGAAAGAGATTCTCCCCATTAGCTAAAATTCAGCAAGTAAATAGCAAACCTTTGCAAAACTCAAGCCACAATGACTGGATTTTGTGCGTGAAGTTTTAGAAGTACAATGGCAGAGCTTGGATTTGTCCTGGGTCTTCTCTTGTATATAGATGTTCACTAGTTATTAGTAAATGCATGTGCTAAAACGTCAAAGAAGAGAAATCACCAACAGGAACCTGCTGAGGTGGGGAGAGAAATAAGTATTTATAAAACCTAAGTTGTTATTCCTTCATCTTGCTGGCTCCTTGCTGGTACCCAGTCTGTTTATTGTTATTGGACAATGCCTTCCATACACAAGGAGGATTCTTTCTCCTGAGGTCTGTATGGCATGGGAGCTTCTGCAGGTCACAGTTCCCTCTCTGTCTTGGGGACTGTTTTTTGCAACCACATTGTGTAGAATGGTTGATGGAAGAGAGGGGGAAATAAGAGCTTCCGCCTAATTGCTCAAGCGTACTGGCCTTCTATGAAAATAGGGCAAATATTTATTCTGCCCTCAGCCCATCGGGGCAAAGATTTGTGTACAAATGTGGAAAACCAAAACTTCTGACAACATAAGGGCAGATGAAGGCAGATTGATAGAATGCATGCTGATCCTAATAAGATTGTCATCAAGATGTTTGCCATTTCATGGGGGATCTCATGGAAGGCAAGGGCCATACTGTTTTATTTTTGGATTCTTTACCACACCAAAATAGTGGTTGACATATAGTAGGCACGAAAAGGGGAAAAAGGGTTTGTTGAGGGAGGAATTCATTCCATGATCCGGATACCTGAGTCCAGCTGGTTCTTCAGCTCTTTGGGAAATGGGACAAAACTAATGGTACCTGGAAGTCATTCTTCCTCCACTGTCTTCCTGTTCCCTCTTGCATGAATGTTTTCTAGTGGAAAGAGTTCATGACTGAAATTCAGAGGCCTCACTTCCAGTCCTGATCACTCAGTTGAGAGTTAACTTTCCACTTCATCCCTTCCCTGGGAGCGTCCCAACAAAGGGATTGGACTTGCTGACCTCCCTGGCTCTCCCCAGCACAGCCTTTCTGTAATCCTAGAGGCCTGCCTCTTTCTGGGAGAGTAAGCCAAGCTACAGGAAGAGAATATGTTTCTGTGTGAAAAATGGTCAGGATTGCACATAGTAGGTGCCCATAAAGATGGCTGGAATTGGTGTGTAGAAGGAATTAAATGACAGACAAGCAATCGCTCTGCTGAAATCCATGTTCATGTTCTGTCTTCTGTCCTCCCCTCACTCACACATTCACGTCAACTACTTACCGTGGCTCCTGGCACAACGCCAGGATGTCATTTTTCCAATCTATAATTATAGTGATAAGGCTACTATTTACCTGAAGAGTTTACAAACTGAAATGATGGAGATCTTGAAAGTTTCATTTGCTTTGTTACCCATGTTCTCAAAATCAATCGATCATCTCCTTTGTGCTGCCAGTGAGCCGGCTGAACTTTCATTTCTCCATCCACTCTTCTGTACTTCCAATGACAGAGGCATTAATTGCTACATCTAAATATTACAGGTTTGGTTAGTTGTTTCTTTTGGTGAAGGGCAGGGTTTTTTTCAAGACAGTAATGTCTTCTTCGTGAGGGCCATGTAAGAGGCAAGGCAAAAATCAAGGAGAGGGAACTTCACGAAGAGGTAAAAAAGAGCAACGTAATCATCCATCTCTATTCTTATTTTCTTTGCCACCCCTTCCTTAAGAATCTACCTATGAAAACAACTGAGCTTTCTTCCCCAGCACCACACAGACTGCAGTGAACTGTGCCAAGCATCAGGGTGAGTGGCCATTGGTGAGGCTGACTGTGCCATCTGGGCATGAGAAAATGCCATGGGTGTGGAGCATGCTTCCAGGTATGTCAGTGAACTCTGCCTGTGGGACAGGGCCACCATATCACAGGGTGACAGCAGCAGCTCAGATGCTGTTAGCAGTGTGCATATCCAGGAAGGGCACGTGTGGTCACGAGTTTGGAAACCAGTGTTAGGGCTTCTATCTGAGTGGTAAGAGCTCTCATTTTACCAGGCAGGGAGTGTGTTTAAAAGTTTTTTGCTAAATGGCTTTCATGTGTTTTTACTGTTTTAGCCTTAATATTTTTTCTTAATTTATTTTATTTATATTTGTATTGATTTCAGAGAGGAAGGGAAAGGGAAAGAGAGATAGAAACATCAATGATGAGAGAATCATTGATCGGCTGCCTCCTGCATGCCTCACACTGGGGATCGAGCCCACAACCTGGGCATGTGCCCTGACCAGGAATTGAATTGTGACCGCCTAGTTCAGAGGTCAACACTCAACTACTGAGCCACACTGGCCAGGCTTAATTTTTTTTTTCCAATCTATATATATAAAAGCCTAAGCGACCATTACAACCGGTTGACTGAACAGCCAGTCAACCGGTCACTATGACACACACTATCCACCAGGCAGCAGACACTCAGCACAGGAGCTGCCCCTTGATGGTCAGTGTGCTCCCACAGCCAACCTCCCATGGTCCTTCCCGCAAGCTGGCTGGTCCCAATCGGCCCAATCAGGACGGGGGGAGATGGCCCTGATCGGTCCTGATCACTGGCCAGGCTGAGGGACTGCACCCATGCACAAATTCGTGCACCGGGCCTCTGGTTGTAAATAATTTCAAATCATTGCATGGGAAGTCATGTATATTTGTTATGCTCTGATCCCAATCTTCATTTATTTATTAAGCACAGATATCTATAAACTGACAATAGGAACTTCTATGAACCATTAGATAACCAATACTTTCATGCAAACTTGCTATAATTTTAGGTAAAGACAAAGGAACTTCGCATTTTCATCAAGGCTTGTGAAATCTTTTTCATTATGGAAAAATACTACCTTTGCAAACCCAGAATTTTAAGGACCCAGGGATGGAAACCTCTGTTTTTGTTGATTTCTTTTAGTTTTTTTTTTTAATTTAAATTCTTTATTGTTTAAAGTATTATTTAGGTGTCCTTCTTCCCCCATTGACCTCTCCCAGCCACCCTCACCCCCCGCACATGCCCTCACTCACCCCACCCCCATCTGTGTTCATTGGTTATACTCATATGCATGCATACAAGTCCTTTGGTTGATCTCTTACCCGCTCACCTTCCACCTTTCCTCATAGGTTGGACAATCTGTTCGATGCTTCTATGACACTGGATCTGTTTTTGTTCAGCAGTTTATGTTGTTCATTATATTCCAAAAATGAGTGAGATCATGTGATATTTATCTTTCTCTGACTGGCTTATTTCGCTTAGCATAATGCTCTCCAGTTCCATCCATGCTGTTACAAATGGTAAGAATTCCTTCTTTTTTAACAGCAGTGTAGTATTCCATTGTGTAGATGTACCACAATTTTTTAATCCACTCATCTGCTGATGGGCACTTAGGCTGTTTCCAAATCTTAGCTATTGTAAATTGTGCTGCTATGAACATAGGGGTGCACGGGTCCTTTCTGATTGGTGTTTCTGTTATCTTGGGCTATATTCCTAGAAGTAGGATTACTGGGTCAGATGGAAGTTCCATTTTTAATTTTTTGAGGAAATGCTGTACTGTTTTCCACAGTGGCTGCACCAGTCTGCCTTTCCACCAGCAGTGCAAGAGGGTTCCTTTTTCTATGCATCCTTGCCAGCAGCTGTCATTTGTTGATTGGTTGGTGATAGCCATTCTGACAGGTGTGAGATGGTACCGCATTGTTGTTTTGATTTGCATCTCTTGGATGATTAGTGACATTGAGCATGTTTTCATGTCTCTTGGCCTTCTGTATGTCTTCTTTCTAAAAGCGTCTATTTAGGTCTTTTGCCAATTTTTTGATTGGATTGTTTATTTTCTTTTGTTAAGTTGGATGAGTTCCCTATAAATGTTGGAGATTAAACTCTTATCAGCGATAACATTGGCAAATATGTTCTCCCATGCAGTGGGCTTTCTTATTGTTTTGTTGATGGTTTCTTTTGCTGTGCAGAAGCATTTTATTTTGATGTAATCCCATTTGTTTATTTTCTCCTTAGTTTCCACTGCCCTAGGAGCTGTATTGGTAAAGATACGGCTATGACAAATGTTTGCTATTTTGCTGCCTATGGCTTCTAATATGACTTTTATGGTTTCCCGTCTTATGCTTAAGTCCTTTAGCTATTTTGAGTTTATTTTTGTGTATGGTGTAAGTTTATGGTCTAGTTTCATTTTTTTGCATGTATCTGTCCAAATTTTTCCAACACTATTTATTGAAGAGACTGTCTTGACTCCATTGTATGCTCTTGCCTCCTTTATCAGATATTAATTGAGCATAATGTCTTGGGTCTGAAACTACTATTTTTATTGGTGGAATTCTAGGCACTATAATACGAAGTGAAAAAAATCAGTCAGTTTGAGAGTCCGCCATTTTGAGCAGGGTCCCAACTGATATGGACCTATGGTTAGAATTTCCCCAGTTTTCACAAATTTGTGCCTTTCTTTACTTTCACTACATTGTCTAACAATGGCTTCCACAAGAGTCACCAGGGGAGAAGGGGCTGCTATAGGGATCGGGGATACAACAAGCATGGGGTTCAAAGCAAGCCAGAGATGTCACCCCCCCCAAACTGTCTGTAGTGTCTGTTAATTTAAATAAAAGTCATAAGTTTGGTTATGCACTAAACTTTTTTCTAAACTTTCTAGGTAGATAGTATTTTCTGCATTTTATTGATGAGATTCCTCAACTGGAGCCATTTTAACATCTGCTCTCTTACCTGCTATACGTTATCTAACCAACTCATCGACAAGGAGACCTAGTTCAAGATTGATAATTGAAAGCTAAGTTTCCGTAACTGCTTAGAAAAGCATGGAGCTCTTCGGGATTTGTTTGATATTGTGTGTGTGTGGTGTGTGTGTGTGTGTATTTCATTTTTCCCTCCACTATGATATTCTGAAGTGCTGTATCTGGTAATCTGAAATTCTTAAGGGCCCAAATATTATTTTGTGTATTGTACGTAATGATAGTTTTTCTGGCCCCTCTAACCTTAATTGAGAGTGTATATCTCCCTTATCTGTAGGTATATTAGCTTGTGTCAACATTTTATCAATATCACTCTGGTGTAGCGTTATCCCTGTCTCCACAGTTTTCCCTTTCCAGAATGTCGTGTAGTTGGTACCATACACTATGTAGTCCTTTCAGATAGACTTCTTTCACTTCATAATATGCGCTTGAGGTTTCTCCGTATCTTTTTACGGCTTGGCAGCTCATTTCTTTTTAGTGCTGCATATTATTCCATTATCTATATGTACTACAGTTTATTTATTTGTTTAGCTACTGAAGAACATCTTGGTTGCTTCCAAGTTTTGTCA
The DNA here is from genome assembly GCF_964212035.1 of Myotis nattereri. Taxonomy (NCBI): domain Eukaryota; kingdom Metazoa; phylum Chordata; class Mammalia; order Chiroptera; family Vespertilionidae; genus Myotis; species Myotis nattereri. Next base: position 15,627,053 of record NC_138090.1, read on the forward strand.
ATTATGAATAAAGCTGCTGCAAACATTTGTGGGGAAGTTTTTATGTGAACCTAAGTTTTCAACTCCTTTGGGTAAATACCAAAGAGCAAGATTGCTGGATAGTATAGTTAAAAATATGTTTAGTTTTATGAAAAACTGTCAAACTGTCTTCCAAAGTGGCTGTACCATTTTACATTCCCACCAGCAATGAATGGAGAGTTTCTATTGCTCCACATCCTTGCCAGCATTTTTGTTGTCAGTGTTGTAGATTTTGGCCATTCTAAGAGGCGTGTGTTGGTAACTCATTGTTTTAATTAGCATTTCCCTGCTGATACATGACGTGGAGCTTCTTTTCATGTGCTTATTTACCATCTGTATATCTTCTTTGGTGAGGTGTCTGTTAAGGTCTTTGGCCCATTTTTTTATTGGGTTGTTTGTTTTCTTATTGTTGAGTTTAAGAGTTCTTTGTATATTTTGTATAACAGTCCTTTGTCAAATGTGTCTTTTGCCAGTATTTTCCCCCCAGTCTGTGGCTTGTCTTCTATAAAGCAACACTTGTAAAAAAAAAAAAAAGGTTCATTATTTAAAAGAAAACTCTGCTATTCCATCCCAGAATTGAGTTTTGTGAAAAAGTGCTCAGCATGAAATTAAATCAAGTATACAATGAGTCTATGTAAACCAGCTCCAAATGGCAGTAGTTTCCATGAGTTCTTTTATCTTTAAATATGTAATTTGACTTGTACCTAAAATACCGTAATTTTAGTTTCTAGACGACTAACAAGCTTACTTCTTTCCCTAGAAATCTTTGTTTTTAAAATGAAATAGCCTTAGCCTCTAGTGGTTTGTGAGTAACACCCCGTCAGTGTCTGAGCGCAGTGTACTCAGGTCACCTGTTAGTGGCCAGTAACTGCTGGTGAAAGAAGCAGACCCCGGTGCAGTGATGCCACCACTTCATGCTGCCCCAGAGGCCGTACGCAGAAGTCCTGGGACTGCCTTCGGAGCCCCTCGGCCACTGAAATCCCTGGGAGGAGAGAGTCTGGTGAAGTGAGAACAGAAAGACCAGGCAGGTGACATGTGACCGGGAAGAACCAGGGGCAGAGAAAGGGGGTCTCCTTTGAAAGGTCCAAAATGAAAAGGGAAGAAAATCCATTTCCATTGACCAGGGTTAAAGCTCAAAGGTACATGATTCTGCAAGTAGGACGATTTAAGAATGGGAATGCATAATAACCTAAGGCAGAGAGGAATGTACAGGAGTTGAGAAGGAAGGAAAAATTATTAGAAAGAAAGGCAAGTGATAATTTCAAAAGAAATAAGATTTTAAAGAAATATAGATCAAAAGGATTTTAAAAAGAGAAAAGTCATAGAAAATCTTAAGAAAAGCCAGATTAAATTTTGAACATTTAATCTGAGATAAATGAAGAGGAAGATAAATGGGTCTATAGTCCTGATGATAATAGTAACCAATAAAGGATAGTGTGTCTTCTTTCCAATGGAAACCTCTGTCTTCTTATTTACTAATGGCTTGACTTTCACAAGTAACACAGATACTGGGGAAATTTTTAGGCTTTGGGTCAAGAAAGATGGGTCATTTTGAATCCTCTGGAATTCAGCAGATTGCCCCATTTTTTCTAAGAAGTGGATGGGTTTGGAAATGTTTATATCTCTCTGCTTACTTCAGTGAGACTTGGGAAATTCACATTTTCCATTAGAAGACAATGAACACCATTTAGTATCTTTAAGACTTCCCTGGACTTTGCAAAATCTCTTTGCTTCTGCTGCTTTGCCCCTTTCATGCCACAGATCTCTGTGCCGTTTGCTCTGTGGCATAATGGCCCTTGCTCTGTTTAGCTACGAAGACATGGTAACCTCTTAATGGCAAGCTGGCCGCCAAGTACCCATCCTGTGCTTTTCAAATGCCTCTTTGGACTCAGAAACGAAGGCAGGCGATAAAGCAGAAAAGGAAAAAATAAAAAAGGAAAACCCCACCAGCTTAAGGATAATTTAGGTTAGATAGATGGAACTTTTTTTTTTTCACATAGCAAAATCTATTTAACACTCACGTTTGTTATTGCAAGAGTTCACTGCATCTCCCTCCACAGAGGTTTTTAAAACTCTCGTGCCTGTGAAGTGGTTGATATATTTGCACTGGGCAGGGTCTCCCAGCTGCCAGCCCCAAAGCTAACTATCTCCCTCCATTGAACCTGACCTGGAACATCTCCCCTCGCTCTCCTGATGGGGAACAACAGTCCCTTTTCCTTGCAGAAGGTTAGGGACCTGTGACTAGGTGACTTCTGAGAATCAATCATTTGGCCAAAGCTAATTGAACAAGGCAATCAAGAAGGATCTAAGAAGAGGGCATCACAAGAAACCCTAGAAGTATACTTCCTTATTCAGGGAAATAAGGACTAACCACATAAAAAGGTAAATAACATTTCTAAACAATGTACAATGAGCCTTAGATCAGCACTTTAAATAGTCAGAAGAGATGATCTCGGTGACTGTGCATAGCAGACACTCTAGGTGGCTTGCCCATGTACCTGAGCCCTGTGCTATCCAATAATGGCAGCCACTAGCCACCTGTGGCTATTGAGCACCTGAAATATGGAGAGTCCTAATTGAGATGTGTTTTAAGAATAAAACACATACCAAATTTCAAAGATTTATTACCAAAAATATAATCTCAGTTATTTGTTTATATTAATTACATGATACTATTTTGGGTAATAGATTTAGTTGAATACAAAATATGATATTGAATAATAATAAAATACATTACTGACATTAATTTTACCTTTTTAAATGTGGCTCGTAGAAAACTTAAAATACCATAGGTAGGTTGCATTTGAGACACACTTTATATTCCTATAGAGCAGCACTGCTTAGACGTGAACTATTTCAGGATCTACATCTCTGTACCTGAGGGCTTTTTCTCGAGTAATGGCAGATGGAAATAATTGGGAATTAACATGCTTCCAATAACTTATAACCAGTACCCCAGCTCCCTCCCCTCACAAGTGAGATAGGACTAAGGTGTATGTTTTGCACCATTTTCAGTATTTTCCCCACAGTTTCCCACTGTGGTCCCACTCCCTTGCTCTTCCCAAATAACCCATATGCCCTCAGATTTCTTGCCTCATATCCTGAGACTACTGACTCACATTCAGGCCGTCAGGGAGGGCGGCAGAGGGCTGGACATAGCATTTGAAAGGTAGATGGGAAGGAACATTCACCTGTAATTTGTTCACCCATGAATTTCATTGATAAATATAGAAAAAGGCATTGTGAAAGCAGAGCCGACCATGCCTATTGGAGGAGCAGGGGGAGGGAGACTCAGGTAGACAAATATGCAGATACCCAAATATGGATGACTGGAGGACTGGTGCACAAATTTGTGGGATCCCTTGGCCTGACCTGTGGGATCAGGTTTAAACTGGCTCTCCGCCAGCCCCTGAGGGGTCCCAGATTGCGAGAGGGCGCAGGCCAGGCCGAGGGACCCCACTGGTGCACGATTGGGGCCAGGGAGGGACATGGGAGGTTGCCCAGCTGAGGAGGGACCGCAGGAGGGCCCTAGGGCGTGTCTGGCCCATCTCGCTCAGTCCTGATCGTCTGGGCCCCAGCGGCAAGCTAACCTACCAGTTGGAACGGCTGTTCCCTGTGGTCAGTGCACGTCATAGCAACTGGTCGACCAGTTGACTGTCTGCCCCTGGTGGTCAGTGCACATCAGAGTGAGTGGTTGAGCAGCCTTAGCATATCATTAGCATATTATGCTTTGATTGGTTGACCGGACGACTGGACGACCAGACACTTAGGATATTAGACTTTTATTATATTGCAATCAAAGGATTGCAATCATTTTGGAATCTAATAGGCCACAGGGAGCTTCTTGTTGAAGGTGTTGGGAGGTGGAACAGCACAATCATGACGGAGGCTTAAGAGGTGTTACTTTAATGGGAATACGGGGAATGGTATGAAGGGATGATATGAAAAAAACAGGCAGGATTAGGGTTAAAGGTTAGGGGTTAGGGGCAGGCCTGTTAAATTTGTGAGTTGATAATGATCTCAACGGGGATGCTAGCAAGCAGAAGTTGAAATGTGTATGGCAGCGTATAGTTTATCAAGCATTTTCTGCACTCAGTCTCAGTTTATCCACCGTCAGTCCATTGAGGGAAACAAATGCAAAGGAGCATTTGAGGAAAAGACATGACAGGGCATGGTGTGTAAGCAGGAGGAAAGTATCAGAGCTGAGCCCCAAGATGGGGAGGATGGTATGTCAGTGTTCCATCCGTCTACCCACCCACCAAGTCGTTCACCACGTGATTACTGAGCACCTATTACGTGCCAAACATTGCTCTGGGCCTTGGGAATACAGTTATGAGCAAATTGGACAAAGCTCCCTGCCCCATTGGAGTTCCCATAATCAAAATAATGGGGAAGAAAGGGAATATTGTTTGGGGAGAATGTGATGGTTTTATTTTTAGATCTTTTGGCTCCAAGATACAATTTTCAAATGAAAACTCCTAATGGTCCACAGGCACTTTGAACTGTCACTCCCGAGAAAGTGCTGAGCTGAAGGTATGCCTGAAAGTTACTTGCGAAGAGTAACTTCTAATCACAACCCTGTCACAGCTATGTGTCATGTGTTAGAACATTTGAACAATTAAATTTGCATACAGTGTAAAGGATGGTAAACTTTGGGTACTTAAATATAGTTTTGCATGTATGTGAATATGTGCAGTTATGCATACATGTGTATACATAAAGACACACACTAATATTTTCTTTCCTGACCATGCATTCTGTGGACACCAGCCAGGATAGAATGTAAGCCCTGATTACAAAGGAAGACATGCTGCTTTAACTGCCTCTGTACAGACACAGATACACGAGGCGAATTTAATGCTGTTCTCTTTTCTAGCCGTGATCATATTTAGTGTTAGGATTTTGTGTGACTTGTTTAACTTTTCAAAATGTGTTCATATAGGCCATGGCATTGTATTCTTAAAAGAGCCCGTGTGTTAGTGTCTAATGATGATGGCCAGGAGTGAGCACCGGAGGTGCTGACATGTTCCCTGCTTTCTGTCTTTGAATAGAAATTTATTTCACAGGGATCACTTCGTTCCATGTTATAGCACATGAATGGCAAATGACCAATGGAAACAATGTGTTTGCATTTGCACAGAGGATGGAATATTTTGACTGACTCTACATCATCTTCCAGATGGGCTTGTTTGACTGATTTAGCCCATCCGTCCAGCCACACAATTGTTTCATTTAAACAGCTGGTCAGATGATCAAAATGGTTAGACATAGATATAGCTCAAAGAAATGTCTCCCAAATAGAGTCCCAGATTCCTCCATGACAGGTTTTAAATGGTTCCCTCGAGCCATAAACCATTCCAAGGGATTATTTTCCAGCCCCTTCTCCATTACATACTTCTAAAGAAACTGAATCCTCAGATTCTCATTTTTGTTCTCCCTCTATTTTCTCTTTCTTCCTCTCTCTCTTTTTTTTACCTCCTATCTCCCTTCTCCTCTCTCCTCTCTCCCCTCTCCTCTCTCCCCTCTCCCTTCTCCCCTCTCCCCTGTCCCCTGTCCCCTCTCCCCTCTCCTCTCTTCTCTCTTCTCTTTTCTCCCTTCCTTTGCTTCTCCATCCCAGTTTTAAGTTCCATGTTATTGTCTTCAGACCTCCACTCCATTTCATTACACAGGAATCCCTTTACATATTTGACTTGGTTATCATTAGCCAGTGCATTCTGTTCCCATTTAATGTGCTGTGTCCTGCACATCCCCGAGTGCACAGAATGGTAATTGGCAGCCTGGGAAGCTTAACAAAAAGACGACAAGACTTGCCGAGCCTCAATTGTGCTGCCCTTCTGCACACGCAAATCCGGTTTAGGTCAATGAAAGTTATGTAGATAAAGGAGTGGAAATGGGGCCTTCAGAAAGCAGATTTCCTGGCCTGCATGAGACTCAGAGTATTCTGGGAAGTCACATGGAAAAGCCTCTGAAAAGCATTCAGCATGCATAACTTGCAATGAATGTACTCTAGTTCTCTTTATTTTTATTTATTTATTTCTCAAAACATTCCTTTTTTTGTGAGAAAAATAAAGTGGAATAAAATAACAAGAACGTAAAGATGACTAAGACCAGCTCAATTGTCATTATATTTTGTCCATTATCACATATGTAGGAGAGAGAGAGAGAAAAGAAGGGGAAAGGAATCCTTCTAAGGTAGATCAGGAACATTGGCAGTTCCTCTCATTCATTCCCTCATTCACTCACTCCTAACAATTTGATCAATCCCAGTGGCCCACCATCACCAATCTTACACCTCTGGCTTTCAGGCAGGGATAGGAGTAACATAAAGAACTTAGGCAGAAGGTAATCTCAGATCTTGGTAACTAAGGCAGATAGATAAATGTTTGCTTCTTTGAGCTTCAGTATGTTCCTTGTAAAACAAGGATAATAATACCTATATTATAGGATTATTGATGATTACATTAGATGATAGATGCAAAGTTTATTCTTATAGGGTTGTTAGCAGCATTAATGGAAGTATAGAATGATAGTAAAAATAATAGTTCAGAATATTCAACTTCATTATATATAAAATGGTAATTCATAATAATTGGACCTAATTCATAGAATTATTATAAGGAATACATTTGAAAATAGGTATAAAATGTTTTGCATAGCTTTTGGCACATAACGCGCTGTCAATAAAAGGTAGTCAGTAGTAGTAGTAGCAGTAGTAGTCGTCATCGTTGTCATCACCTACCAAATATAGATTCATTCTTCATTATGACTAAAATATTATTTCCTCTATGAAACCGTCCCTTTCATCGTCAGCCTCTCCTGAAAGCTGCAGAGTGGATTACCTGGCATAGCCAAGGAAAGAGAATGGCTGATATCCACAAGAAAAGTCCTCCTGCTCATTCATTGCCCCCCCCGGGCATGAGTAAAACATACGTTTTGCTCACTCTCATAAGTCTATCCATCTGTATGTCTCTTTCTTAGACCTCCTTGTTTTCAGCCTTCCATCTTGCTCCTTTAGGCTCCTGACCATGCACAGGCATCTGCCTTGCTCATGAGTGTTTGTATAACTTATGTCAGACCATTATTTCATATTTACCCCAAATCAATGATCAGATGTATTACTCAGAGCTCTTTCTTATGGGAGAATGGCCCATCACCACTGTCTTGTGGGCCTCTCTTAAGTGAGGCTACCAGATCATTTACAGTTTACACTAACATAGCATACCAACATATCCACGAACTAACCCCAAGTTCTTTCCTCCTCCGTCAGCTGGTCATAGGGAAATCCCCCTACCATGAGGAAAATGGTGGAGCGGATTTAGTTGACATGGGGATCTTGACCACCTGTTCATGTAACTCTGAACCTTCCTAAGCCTGGTACCAACTGTCTTGGCCTGGGTTCCCCCAGAAAGAATAGCATGGAGGTTATCAGAAGTGACCTCAGAGAGTAGAAATGAGGGGACTGTAGGAAAGATACATGGAATAAGGGAAAGCCAATAAACAGGTACATTGTTGAGTTGGCCTTTGCTATAATTATTGGTGCTTAATCCCACCTTGAGGTTCTTAGGAACTTTTTGAGCTGAGTTTCAGAGCTGTCTATCTGGGTAATAGAAAGTAGAAGCAATTTTTCATTATACTTTGTCCCCAGTTGGCTGATTTTGAGGTGGCCATGCCTGAATGTTGAACAAGTCCTACTGCTATCTCATTTCACAACATCAGAGAAGCATAAGGCAAAAGCCAAATTGTGATTCACATCTCAAAGCAAAGCACTGTCCAGCACTCACAAAGATCTGATCAAAGACTTTTGTGCATAACAGGTCATCACATTAATTGCTGTAGTAGATGGTGGCAGGGAGAATAAAGACTAAAGTCAAGGTAGCTATACCAAAGAAGAGAAGACCTTGAAAATATCTAATTAACTAAGGGCCCAGTGCATGAACTCATGCACCTTGAAAGAAATTGTGGGTCCTGAGGCTGTGGTGGGCACAGGGGTGGGTCTCAGCCCATCCTCTACGCCCCTACCCGGCCCCTCCCACTGTGGCCTCTGGTCCCCTGTCTGCCAGAAGCCCCACTCCCTCGGCCACCTCTCCCATGGACTGATGGCACTGCCCCGCTTGCACCCCGTGACGGCATGGAGCCATTGGGGCCGGCGCCAGCAGTGGGTGCGAGCAACAGCTGCTGCCCCAATCGCTCCTCTGGAGCAGGGGGAGATGGAGAAGCCCTCAGGGGCGGTCGGGACCAGCAGCAGGCGCCAGCAGTGGGTGCAAGCAGCGGCTCTGGCGCCGGCAGTAGATGCAGGCACTGGCCATAGGTGCAAGCGCTTGGTGTGACCGCTGTGCGCGGAAACAAAGAATTTTCAGTAACCACCAGAGGCTTGACCTGATGACAGTGACCTGCGCCCCGCCTTCGTCTGGTGCCCCCACTCACCTGCTTCACCATCCTGCCTCGGCTGGTGCCCGCCATGTTCCACGCTCTGCCCCCTGCTGCCAACACCTGCCATGATCTGCACGTGCCCCTGGTGGTCAGCACATATCATAGCGACTGGTTGTTTGGTTGTTCCGCCATTCAGTCTATTTGCATATTAGGGACATATATATATATATATATATATATATATATATATATATGATTATTATTAACTATGTGAGCATGTATTTATTTACAAAACTGCATTTGGAATTTACTTGATCCATTAGCACAGAATGTCTCTGTTAAAGACTCTGAAAGATGCCTTAAGTATTCATATTTAAATCTTTTTATAATCGGTACAGGGCCATCTTTTCACAAGATTTATTCAAAAGACATTACAGACTGTCAGCACAGATCTTATTTTGGTAGCAATGTCAAAGACACAGTCTCCTTTGATAAAGGAGGAGAGGAACATACTGTTCTATTTTTGCCATTGAAGGCCTAAGTCTCACTAAGCCAGTTTTCATTGAAGTCTGGACAATAAGATACCATTGCATGTGTGTATATTTCCAGTGTGTACTACTCTCCCTGGACTGTGTTCTGCCTATTTCTGATGATGACTTATTGGATGATAGAGATAAATTGAGTATGATTCAGGGTGTCCAAAGTTCAGCTCACGCTATTTCCCTTAACTGGTTCCATGTGATAAAATGAAAGCTTTGTTTTTATGCTCTGCTCTGCCTAACCTACATATAGGGAATGACAGTCCTAAAGAACCGTATGCCCATGCTTGCAGTATAACACCCTTCTACCTGCACGGAGTATCACATGGTAGTATATTCAGATCTTTCTTCGTGGAGCATGACCACTCTCCATCTTTTTTGTTAAGATGTCTGGAGAGGAACAGCAGAATGAATTCATTAACCCCTTTGGGAGCCTTGATAAGTATTCCTAGAGCTCCACGTGGACTGTAAGGGGTCTTGTTAGCTAATAGGATCAATGGGCATTTGGGGAGAATCACTTTATGTCAAAACCAACTTATCATATTTAAGCATTTTCAAAGGAACTGCATATATTATCCTTGCCCCCTGCCATGGTGCTAACATTTATTGAGCATCTATTATGTCTAGGTACTAATTTAATCACAAAATTTTATAAACTCATTATAATCATTCCATTTTATTGATAGGGTGGCTGAGGATTAGATGTATTAAAAACTTATCTATAGTCTCAGAATTAAACTGGCAGAGCTGATTTTCACACTCACCCACTGCCACCGAATTCACTACTGTCTACTGTGTCTGATGCTGGGACATGCTGGACTGTCGGGATTAAGTAGTTCTTTTAGGGGTCACTAAGGGGTGAGAGGGATTTTGTATTGAACTGAAGGGAATATGGCCTTCAGTCTATAAACCCAGGATCTATTAGGTATACAGTAGGCATAATCCATTCTGGATCCTCTACACCACCTTGTTTCTCTGTTTTATTCCCCTTCCCTCTTTACTAAAACGATTTCACTCTTCTCCCTGAAACAGAGAACACCCAAATCAGGTTGTGTCTCTCTGAAGGAACAAAACACTAAAGCAGACATTAGAACAAAGGCTCGCTAAAACTGGAAAGAGTACTGGACCCATCCTGGGCGTTAATATAAAACTAGAGAACCTGGAGGCAAAGGGAGACTGAGGGGTAAGATGTGCTCCATGTGTAAGTCCCCGGAAGGGGCCAGGTGAGGAGGGTCATGCTCGAATCCTTTAGGAAATGCTGATTATTCCACATGGCTCAGTTTACAATGGATTTCTGGACACGAAATATGCATGATCGCCTTGGTTCAGCCAGGAAGAGGGCTCTCGGCGGCCACATGCATATTAAAGTGTGTAATCTTGCCGTTACTATGGGGAAATAATTTACAGGATCATACAACCCGCTGCCTCCTGTCATCTGCTGGGACCCTGTGGTTGCCGTGGCTGCGCGTGGGGACTCGGCTACCGAGTTAATGTCACCTACTGTGTAAAATTGCACCTCGGCAAAAGGAGAAGGCTGATTGGTTTCGGTCAGGGCTACATGTGGTGAAGGCTTAACTAGGAGAAAAGCCATCTGAACCCCCATGGCTCCCGTGAGGGGGTGGCAGAGCCAGGCCTGACATGGAGACCTGCTCTGGCTAATACACATGGACGTTGTGTTGGCAGCCCTGTGCTCAACCTCAGAGTGTTTTCTTGGGACATTGTGTTCACGTAAGAATAAAAGTATTCCACGAGGGAAGGAAGCCTGGAAACCAAGTCTACATGTCCGCAGTATGCTATTCACTTCAGAGTTAGGTAGGCATGGGATGTAAACGGAGTGAGACAGAGAAAATAGGAGAGAACTTGTCCATTAGATTTCTTAGGCATCTCTAAACATCTGGAACAGGTCCAGCCAAAGTGGCACCGGAGGCGTTTAGGAACCAGTAGCATTTCATGAAAAGATAGATACACTTGGTGTTGAAAATCTGGGCATCTCAGATCAAATCAGGCCCAGGGCTTAGGAGAGTCTCTGCACGATCCAGGCTACAGCAGCACAGGGGGGGACCCGAAGCAAATCCTTTTCCACTGGGGTTTCTAGTGTCTCCATCTGCAAACATGGTGATGTGTGGACGAGATGAACTTCAAGGCCCCTGCCTCTCCGACCCCAACCTGCTGTAATACACACCCCTCAGCCTTTGCTGTTTCCATATCCCACACGCACTGTCCAGCACATAGTGGGAACTCAGGAAATATTGAAGGAGGCAGAGTGCCAATCAATCCTTGAGCCCATCTGCTCCGATGAGCCCATTAGTGATAATGTGGCCGTGCTCCTTGGTTATGCTCTGCATTTCCTCACGTTCCCCATCATGGGAACAGTGACAATACATTTCAAGGCAAACAGGAAAGTCTCCCAGTGTCAGTGGCTGGAGGTAAAGTGGGAAGCAAAAAAGCTAGTGTCCAGAGATGACCAGGTGCAGCCCCTACAGGAAGTAAAGTTTTAAGGATCCTTTAGATTCACAACCAAATGAACTGGAATCTCTTCATTCTTATCTCAACTTATGGGGCTTCTGATTATATTGATCTGTACTTTTTTCCTCCCCTCCCCCCCTTTCCTGTGCTTCAGAACAAGGGTGACTGGCTAGGGAATTGTGGATGGGATTCCTAGGGATAAGGAGGTAGATAGCCCCCTCGATTTTACAATGGAGCCAGGGTTAGAGTCCATTATTGAAGGGGGTAAGGGAAGAAGCCAGTTAAAAAAGTGAGCAAGTGGTCAGCCCAGGGTTCATGCTCTGCCTCTCATAAGTGATGTAAGCATTCTCAGAAAGGCAAGATTTTCTATTTGTTTATCTGCACTATCTGGTGTTGCACTGGCTGCCTCCTGCATTTAGACAGCAGAGCATGGAGGATATACACATATATTTATATTTAGTGTGTTTTTTCAAGCACATTCATCTGAAAAGGCTTGGGTTGATTAATATTTTCCACTGTCCGGTAACCATGGCAATAGGGTCAGCAGATATAATACTTAATTTAATCTTCCAGTTGCCTCAGTGTGCTTCACCGGTGTCCTGAATAATAGAAAGCCTTTGCCTCCCCCTCTCTCCCCTCGTATATTATTATCTTTGCCAGTGGCTCCCTCACAGGATCCAAAAGGAATACACTGGGTTTTTTTCCTCGTTTCATTTTGTATATGCACTTAAAATAAATTCCTGTGTGATTCCCCTTCCCACTCGACTCCCCTTTGACACCCCAACACCTCTTCCCCCCTCCACCTCCACTCACTCCCCACAGCTCCCCCCACCCAACACTCCAGCAGCCAATCTCCACAGAATGACAGGAAACGTGGGAAGATCCTGATAGCTTTCATAGCTGCACCGCAAGGTTTATGAAACACACTCCCCGGCCAAATGAACCCATGCGGACTCTCCTCCCCGCCGCAGACGAGGCGATTGGCCGAGCACGCCTTGCTGGTCCGACTCGCTCTCCAGGTGGGTTAAGTGCATTGCTTTGTCTTCATTTGGCCCAGTTCCCTCGTGTCATATCTCTATTTTCTTTATTTTTCCTTCCTCCTCCTTCCCTCTGATAATTATCTTTTTTTTTTTTAACTACTATGTTTCTGCACACATTCAATATTTGGTTGGTTCTAGGAAATAGGACAGATTGGTTTTGAAACTTAAGTAGACTTTTATGTAAGCGCAAATAAAAATAAAGACGGTTTGGGGAGTCTAAGGGGGTTGATACTGAATATGGATATTTCTGTTTCTCCCACTTTCAGAAAGGCTGGTGTGACTTCTCAGATTTGAGTCCACTTGTTTCTCTCCTCCTTCTGTTTATCATCCTGCCACTATTTGCTCCACAGATATGAAAAGAGAACATTAAGATTAAAATAATACCTTTTTCCCAAAGCTGGGGAGTAGTGAAAGGTGGAGTGATGAGGAGGGATGCTTAAAAGAGAGAGGCATCCCTCTTTTAAGAAAGATAAATGGTTAGAATATGGATTATTAAAAAACTGTAACATTTTCCCATTTTTGATTATTTATTAATCAGAGGTCTGTTAATCCTGACCTTGACTCAAACAATAACATATTTTCCCATTGATGCCCCTCCCTTCTCCTTTTGTTGTGGTTTTGGAATAAAGAGCAATTTCCCCAGCAAAAACAATTTTTTTTAAATGAGGAAATGACAACTGTCATCTTCATTTCTTCCTCTGAGGAGCATAAGCCCCAGTTTATTCCTTTAGAATTTTGGGTGGGAAGATACAAGTCAAAAATATTACCAAAAAATGTCAATTATGTACCCATTGAGTTTAGTTTGAAATTGGGCCAATTCAATTGATGACATTTTCCCAAAATAGATGCCCATCTCTCTCTGATGTTCTTATTCATGTAGATAGGATGCAGTATAACTTCCCCTCCCTTTTGTCCCATTCTCTCAATCAGGAAGAGGTGCCTCCAGGTAAATCATAACACTGTCTGTAACTGACACGTGGGTACTTGAAAGCTGCTGAGGTGGGGCTGGAACTCAAGGAGAGTGATGTGCACCTGTCAGTCAATCTTAGGAAGCAGGTGCCACTGCGGAGCCACCACCAGGAGCAGACACTGCAGTCAATGCCTTTCGCACACAGGACTCATGCTGAGCCATGTGGCGTTTCTCAGGCAGGTCCCGTCTGTGCGAACACTTGTGACTGGAAACAAAGGTGCTATCAATGCGCGCGACATCCCATACATCCTCAGAGACAAAAATGCCCGTATGTGGATTTACCCCGGGCTGCTAGTGCTGCTTACCTAAGCGACCGTGACATACAGACCCTGGAATGTGAGGCTTGCAAACAGCTAAGTATAGATATATAGACCTCTATATATAGTGCCTCTAGCTCAGGGGTGAGCAAACTTTTTGACTCGAGGGCCACCATGGGTTCTTAAACTGGACCGGAGGGCCGGAACAAAAGCATGGATGGAGTGTTTGTGTGAAATATAAATTCAAAGTAAACATCATTACATAATACAGTCTTTTTTTTTTTTTAGTTTTATTCATTTCAAACGGGCCGCATCTGGCCCGCGGGCCGTAGTTTGCCCACGGCTGCTCTAGCTCATCACCCTGGCTACAGATACTTCCCTGATGAGACTGTGGATATCCACGGGCCACAGGCCCTGTGGTATGTATGCCAACTCCCATTTTAGGTCTGCATCCTCCAGCTCTGATTAGAACATCCCTTGAGAAAGCAGGGAAGGGGACCAATCATTCCAAGTGAATATGTCACAATGGGCCCCATCATCCCAGCCCATTAGCCACAGGACACACCAGTGAAAGAACCATGAACAGCGTTTGCCATTGCGTTTAACATCACTGTAGTCCGGTGTTGGGGCCATGAGTTACAAAGGATTCGCAACGATGCCTTCAAAAGGGTTTCTCAGCCAATTCCTTTCATCATTAAACGTCCCAGGCTTCTCGACTTAACACTGCCTGGCAGGTCTTGTTGGCACTAGACATAAGGCTTTTTCAAAGAAAACCAAGAAAAATAAATGCATTTTCCAGGCTGCTTTCCTTAATGGTCTTTTAGAAGTTCCCATTTATATTCAAAATGGACGAAACACATGTTTCTTGATCTACGGCCCTTTTTTTGCCCGATCAGTGACTTTTAATGCGGCCTTCTACCACTTTTCCATGGGCTTACCTTACCTCCTGGTGGAAAGAAACAGAAGAGAGATAACCTGCTGCTGGGGGAGGCACTTTATCAAAGTAAACAAATGGCTCTTTGTTGCTGTTTTTATAAAGGTCCTGTATTCCAGCAGCCAAGCCTCTTCTCCAGGGCCGCTCCCCAGAGGGGTGAGGAAGGCATTGCCTGAAGGCAGGCACGTTGGGTGTGGGGCGTCATGCCAGGCATGGCTTCCAGACATGCCAGCTCTCCAAACTTCCACCTTCCCCACACAGCAGCTTTTCTCTCAGGTTTCCTTTAATTTTGGTAATTAATTGTGAGAGCTCTTTGAGACATTTTCCATTTTGTTCACAGTTTGAGTCCCGCTCTGAGGTATTCTCAATAAATGTCTTGGTGTCTGTAGCAGGATTCTCTCAGGGTAATGGATCCTTCGAAAGAGACTCATATTCCTGTTTAATTTAGATGCCTGATCTGATTGTCAGCTTCAACCCAGAGATGGTTTTGATTATCAACGGTGACGTATAAATCATAAGCACTCGCAGCGGAGTTGAGGGGGTGAGGGGGAGGGGGGGGAGGCACTGCTGTATAAATGTTCTAGAACTAAGGGGCGTATGTGATCCAACTTCTTCCTGTGAGTTGCTGGGAGAACTTTGCTTCAAAATAGTTGGCGTAGTTCACACTGAAGACCAGTCTGTTTCAGTGTCTCACACTGAGTGATGTGAGTGTGTGTGTGTGTGTGTGTCTGTGTGTGTGTTTAAGGAGAAACAAGACATGGAAACTTCTGGTGTAGGATTTTGTGCCTGTGGTATATGTTCTTTTGCTTTTATATTTTCTTCTCTTATTTGCTGAGATCTCCTCTCATAATAGCTACCGTCTTCACTCACCAAGTTCCTGTCTGGGTTGCGCAGACGTGGTTCAGTTGGTTCCAGCATAATGCTGTGGCCCTCGTGTTTGCTCATCAGGTGGATATTTGTATCATAACATGAGGAACTTGGAAGGCAGTCCCACTGTTTTCCCAACTGTGTCTCTTGGAAAGATCCAGTATTACACAGTGTGACAAACACAGATGTCCTCCTACACTTCACACAGTGCCTGTCAGTCAGTTGCCACCTGTTCAGAAACGGGATCGCCAAATGCAAAGTGGCAGCTTGTCACCAACTCCCCCAACCCCAGTACTAATTAGCTCATGCTCCCCGCCACCCCCCCCCCCATGCAAGCTCATGTGCCACCTGCACAAAGATGCCTTTCTCTCCAGCATCGCGGCACTCGGGGGAATGCTGTATGGGTGGGAGAGCCTGCAGCCCTGGTTGTCTTCCTGGGCTGTGACCCAACAAAGGAGGTCATGGGCCTGAGGAACTGGAGGAGCCGCTGAGTTCGCCCTGGAGGCCATGCCACCCTCCTCAGCTACAGAGTATTTGCAGGCTCAGTATTGGCTACCTAGGAAGCCAAAGGGAATCCTTATTAAATGAACTAGTTCTGTAGTTTCACCCAGGACTACAACCCTGAGCTCAGGTCTCATAAGCACACAGCTCACATGTTTTTTTTTGGGGGGGGAGGATATTGTTAGGGGTAAAGTGGTACCTCCTCCTTACTTCTTGCCTTCACCCTGTAGTGGAAGCTTCTGGCACCATCCAGATCCATCCCCCACTTCAGAACAGAAGTACCAGTTCCCCAGACAGCTCCTAACAGAGTCCCCTCTCTAGTCGTTGCCCAGGTTAATAAGCCTCCTTCCCCAAGGGCAGCTATATCCCAGTCTGGAGCTCTACTCAGATGAGGCCTTGGTTTTGTCTGCATCACAGTTCTACTTCTTTCTCAACTCATTTCTGCTTCCTTCACCCACCAAGGCAGTGCTGATCCCAGGCACACTCTTAATCAACTTCATGCATGGAAATCTACCCCGCAGTCTCCATACCTAAGACCCATTCCCACTGCCACCTCCGTGTGGCGCCCTGGAGGCAACTCCAGGCATTCCCAGACACCCTGAGACCTGCAAGACGGTCTGATGTGCTTGGCCCTGCTCACCGAGGAGTTATCCCCTGAGCTAACTTGTGTGTCTACTAAGACTGCCAAATTTCACGAAAATGCTCATCTTTTAAAAAGGTGGTGTAGCCATCATTTTTCTGTAAAGGAATCACACCTTCCTGTTCAGAATTGGAGGTTACAGGTCTTTTGAAAAATGATTCTTTTCACATTGTTTATTGCCGTGCACATGCATACAGTAAAGAGTGTGGGTCGTGAGTGTACGGCTTACACGTTGATTTTTACATATACACATCCTAATGCGCCCAAACCCATAACAGTATGCCAAGCACATCCAGCATCCCAGGAAGCACCCTCATGCGCCCAGCCGGCGTTCCTCTACCCAAAACCAATATTGTTCCAACCTAGTCCCACATTCATTCATTTGAAAATGGTTTATTTTGTGCCTTTTGAGTTTCTACCTTTCATTTATGGTCTTCATAACTTGGTAAGTGCTGACGGAGGAGTCACCATTTCTGCTATGCTTTTAAAAGGCATTAAAAACATTTAGGAAGCAGCACACACAAGGGAAAAACTCACAACTCAATGTTTATACTAAGCACTTAAAAGAATAAACAGCAACATTGTTAACATTGGACACATGTAGAACCCAATGGGCATGTCTAGTTTGCAGAGAAATGGTTGCAAAACGCTACACAATCAAAATGCCAAATTATTTATAACTTAGCAAGATGGTTAGGTTGAAGGTGGAGGAGTCATTAGGGGGGGATTTTGAAGTTAAATTAGGATAAGCCATGGAAGCGCTGGACATATTGCCACTCTTTGTTTTCTGAAGGAGTCATAACAGTTTGCAAGGTATCACCCCTGGTCCAGTAACCCCTCTTTCCTCGGTGCTGTCAAAGTCCCTCCCTTTCTCTAATCAAATCCCTTGGGAGGCTTCCACCTCCTGGCCACGCCTTCCATGCATTTCAGGTTGCATTTATTGAGATCCACGCTTGAGACTTTCTCCTGGGGGAAGAGGAAATAAGGTTATTGTGAAATAAATGTGGCGGTGGCACATCTGTCAAACGGCGCATCTGTCAGGCGGCTGAGGACTGTGAGGCTGGAGGCAGACTTGGATTTGCTCCTCGTCTGCTTGCTGGTCAGTTGGAGATGGTGGTGCAGTCTCCAGGCTTCCCCCCGAATCATTCAGGTCTGAGCCAGAAAATGGGAGCCCCCGCACTTTATACAGGGACATTAATACAAGGTCTCATTTCAGAGGTGTCCCCGTGGCAGCTCAGAGATTAGCAGCAGCAGGAAGCAAACAGTGCCCGTAGCCTAGAACAAAGGAAGGAGGTGGTGGTACAGAGCCCAGGAGCCACCACTGTTGGAGAAAGCTAGAATCACAGGAGAGGTATTTGGCAGAGGCTAGAGTTTAGAGGAGAAACAGCACCTTTCAGTGGGGACACCCAAAGCGGAGGCAACAGGAGAGAGACAGGGGGAGACATTCCTGGCTTCTCCCTGACTCCCATCCTCCAGGCTCTTGCCAGCGCCTTTCGTTGGCTGAAGCCAGCCAGAAGCCATTTGGCAAGTGCACCTGGGAGTTTGCACAGGCCAGCTCCCGGGAATACGGAGCGGAATGGAGGGAGGGAGGGTTTGGATCAGACAGTTAAGAGGCCACTGACCAACTGACCCCTTCCCCACCCCCCAGTAACTGCTGCCAAGAAAAGCTTCCCACCACTAGCGCTAATTTTTTCAAGACGTGTTTCTGGGTAAGCGAAAGGCCCAACATTTAGTGTCTTTGTTTTCAGGGCCTGGGACTTCAGCTGGAGACTGTGCCAGGGGCTCCGTCTCGCGCTGTTTCAGAGCTTACAGATGCAGCGCCTTCCTTTAGGATTTACAGGCTACCTCCGCTCCATAAATCAGCGATGTGCGCTCCGTGTGTGGGAGTCTGCAAATTCTAAACTAATATGTCGCTCTCTTTCTGTCTAGCATCATATTTATGTTAAGGCGCCATAAATCGTGCTCTGCATTTCTGTGGCGCGACCGTGATGAAAAGTGATGTAACCAACAATAAGAAAGAATGAAAATTAAAATGCAGGAAAACAAAATGAAATACAAATTCATGCGGCCCGCAATTTAAAACCTCTTATTTCAGAAATGCGCATTGATTAGGGGAAGGAAATCGAGTATTCAGTCCACATTTAGCCATTTGGCTGCTAAGCCATTCAACTTGTCCTTGTCAAACGTGCCCCTTGTCAAGGCCCTGAGATTGTTGTGGGATCAGAGGTGATGGGGGGAGGCTTCTGGCCTGAATGTCTTTTCAGGGAAAACATTTCTAGAGGGATCTCAGAGGTCAGTGCAGTGAGATGGGAATGTAAGAGAGCATTTTCAGAGACCAAATTTCCCACCGGCTGATCAATACAGAAGGTAGACTCCAGGAAGCACTCCTCAGGTTCGATTCATGAATTTTGCTTTTTCCTGCCTCGCTGAGCAGACCAGAACAGGGTGGGCTTCAGCTGCTCCGTTTTAGCTGTGGCAGTTTTGTCATACGGATTTTAGTGTGTCTTATGCATACAGATGTCTTCCCTTTGTATCAAACTCGGAGAAGGCAGGGATGTGCCGGAGCTGAAGAACAAGCCTGCTAAGTGGGCCCCATGGCTGGTAGAGGGCAGTGATTTCAAAGGGAAGCCACATGGATACAGAGCATCTTCCTTTTCTTCAGGGGTATTTGCTTTAAAAGTTTGTTTATCACATTTGAAAACCTACTGAAACATCAGGTTATGTATTAGATCAAGGAATAAAAGGCAATATTTTAACATGCTAAAGGAATCCTGCCAGCCAGTCATAAGTATCAATCCATCACAATTATTAGAAACAATGTACTCTGCAGTAGTAAAGAGATACAGCCAATACGCAGACACGCACTAAATAAATCCCCTCTTAGACTGGCTCTTTCCTCCCCTGCCTCGCAAAGCAGGAACTGTTTATACAAAAGAGAAATGTTGAGAGATGGAACTCAACACCACACAGGGTTTTCTGGTGTGGTTTTTTTTTTTTAATTTTTCTGGTTTCAGTCATTCCTATAAGTCTCCAAATAGAATTTATTGCAGCACCCCAGTTTCTCTCTCAGAAATACAGATTGTGCCATAGCCAGTGTGGTTCAGTGGGTTGGAGTATCATCCAGTGCACTGAAAGGTTGCAGGTTCAATTCCCAGTCACAGCACTTACCTACATTTCAGGTTTGATCCCAGGTCTGGACACATGTAGGAGGCAGCCAGTCAATGTTTCTCTCTGTCATCAATGTGAGGATTGAAAAAAAATACAGGTTGGCCTTGAATTTGGGGGTTTAATATGTACAGATGTTTATTATAACACTAATGATGATTACATGTAGGCATCAACAAAAACGAGGGGTGGGTGGAAGAGGTAAACTGATTCAACCCAGAAAACAGACCCCACCTTCATTCTTTGCACATAGGGATCTCCTGCTTTTGTTCCTCTGCACCTTCCTTTCCAGCCTTGCCTTCGTTAGCAGAGAGAACGCTGGAGGCAGCCCCGCTTTCCGTGGCCATTTGCTTTACGTAAACCAGCTAGCAAACCACTCCGTGCCTATTGATGGAGACATTACCACAAATCGCCACTTAGGGACCTGAACGAATTGACTAGCTGGTTTCAGATCCAATACACATAACTTGATCAGACACAAAGTTTAAGTACACTTGCAGGCGTGCCAACTGCACCTACCGGGAAGGGGCTCTGCGGCTGCCAGCTTCCAGGGGCCCTCGGGGAACCGGGAGGAAGGCCTGCAGACCTGGGGGTGAGGTAGCACATCGGAAGATTTCAAGAAGAACAGCCCAAGGTGGAAAGAAATAAGGCATTCCAGGCAGGAAGCAAGGCAATTTCAGAAGCCACATGGGCACTTCAGTTCAGGGAGCCCTTGATACAACTTTCATTAATTTGGCTTTTATCCTCCCTGCCAGCAGCTCAGAGGGCTGGGAGACTGAGTGTCAGATGACACGGGGATGACTGAACTCAGATGAGAGAAATCTCAGCTGGTCAAGGGTCAGCTGCATGAGTATCTGCCCATCAGGCTGCCAGGCCCCCAGGAACAATGGCTTTTGAGTTCATTGTCTTCTCAGTAGACAGGAAATTACCTGGGTGAACTGGGCAAAGGCCTCGCGGAGAGGTCAGAGCTGGTCCTGTGGTGGCCAGGGCTGAGGGCCATGTGAAGCAGTTCTTCCTGTGCACAGTGCTGCTGAGTCACTGACCACGCCGGAAGTGGTCACTAATTTCTGACCCAACCTGACTACTGTTGCATTAGCTGCTTCTCACTCCTTTGGGTATTAAGTGTTTGTTTTTCTCTAACTACCTTGGGAATAGGAATGCTGCTTTTCTGTGACACAAAACTTTCCCTTGGAAAACCTATATATATAAAAGCCAAGCAACTGGAACGCTGGAATAACCGAACGACTGGTTGCTATGATGCGCACTGTAACAGCCAACCGGCCCGATTACCTCCCACAACCTCCCGCAGCCCCTCCCCCAGCCAGCCCCAACCCCAATCGGCCCCCATCGGAGCCCAGCCGGCTGGACACCACCCATGCACGAATTTGTGCATTGGGCCTCTAGTTGTGTAATAAAACTTAGAAGGTTGGATGTGCAAGTGGAGGCATTTGTTGGGCATGTAGCCATGGAATTTTCTGGAAAAAAATAAGTGAGAAAAAAATCTGTCGGTTCAACTGATGTGTACAAATTTGTCTGTATATATGTGTGTGTTGGGGTAGAGGCAATATTGATAAAGGTGAATATGATAAAATCCTAGGAAGAAAGGAGTGTGTCGTCTATGAGAAGCAGACCAGGCTAATAGCTGCAAAGCAGTAGATGACTCAAGAACGATTGAATGTTAGAATGGAACAGAGATAAATACTTAGTCGAGGGAGGGAGGCAGATATGGGTAGATTGCAAGAGGATTGTATTAGAGTAGGGAGCCCTTAAAATTGAAAGGAAAATCTTTCATTAAACATCGATAAAATACTTATTTTATTGTCATATATTTATGTTATTAAATATATATTTAACATATTTATTTCATTGTTCATTTATTTAATGTATACTTAGGGAATACCTACTGTGTAGTCAAAGCATTGTGGTATAGTGACCAAGTAGAGTTTATAGTTTCACAAGTTGTTAGGAGCAGATTATTGAAGGTAAGGTACTGGCAGTGAAAATTTAATCCTTATAAATCGATACAGTTTAATGTTAAAGACAATTATAAAAGTGATAAAATAATAACAATAGCAATCAATAATGAAACATAGACCAAGGCTACCTTGATAACAGCACACACAATAAAAAAGATTCTGATGTGAAATGGTAAGAATGCTAAATATTTCTGAATGCTTTGGCACCAGTCACATGCTTATAGTTTGAAACCTTTTGAGGCATGTTCACAATCACTCAGTTATACAATTTCATTTTAGTGTCTGTGTCAAAGACAGTTGGTATCCAGCAACCATTCATGTGCTGTCTTACATTTTTCAGACGGTTGAGTTAGAGCCAGGTGTCTAGTTCTCACGAATGGATTGGGAGAGAGAAAGTGACATGTATCACTTCTGGGCTGAAATAGATAAAAGCCAGGTGAGCTTTCCATTGCTCTTTCTCTGACACAGTAGCAGCAGAGGCCATATTCCAGATGACTTAGCTTCAAAGTCATCTACTACCTGGATCGAATCAGACTTGGCATGGGATATGATGTATAAAGCCACTGAGACCTATGGGTTTATTTGTTACCACAGCAGAGCTTAGCTTTATCCTGACTAATAGAAATCCTATTCATTTAACAGACAGAATGAGCAAGAATATTTTAAAGAGGTTTTGCCAATGTATGTCTACTGTAATAGGAACATGTCAACCACATATAAAATCTGTACCTAACAGAGTATTTAGATAAATGTTAATCACAATGAGAAGTCTGACATCATAGTTATATTCAAAGAAACACCAGCTAACTGTCACTTTTGTAGTTTCCAGGTTTCTTTCTTTTTAAAATTTTTATTGACTTTATTGGGGTGACATTGGTTAATAAAATTATATAGGTTTCAGATGTACAATTCTAAAATATATCATCTGTATATTATATTGTACTAGAGGCCTGGTGCACGAATTTGTGCACGGGTGGGGTCCCTCTGGGTGGCCTGCGGGAATTGGGCTCCAGCTTGTGCCCCCAGCCTTACGGTCCCAGCTTGTACTCCCAGCCTCATAGCCCTGCAACCCCGCCTGGCACCCCACCTTGGCCTGGCACCGCCCCATCATCTGTTTCACCATCCAGCCTGCAGGGTGATCGGTGGTCAGGGCCAGGCCCCCCACTCGGCTCCCTCAGTGCCAGGGAGCTGGGTGGCAGCCCAACCCCTGGCTGGTCACCGTTTGTGGGGCGATTGGTGGGGTGATCGGGCCGCTGCTTGCAACCGCCTTGGCCTGGCACTGCCCACTCACCTGCTCCACCATCCCGCCGAGGTCCGGCTCTTGTCAGGGCCCATGGGGCCGGCAGCACCTCCACTGCCACCGGGTGGCAGCACCATGTCGTCGACACCCGCTATGTTCTGCACTGCCCCCTGGTGGTCAGCACACATCATAGCGAGTGGTCAAACTCCAGGTCAAACTCCCGGTTGGACAATTTGCATATTAGGCTTTTATTATATAGGACGTTTACCATCCCAAGTCAAATTTCCTTCCATCACCATTTATTCCCCCTTTACCTTCTATATTGCCCAATGTCTCCCTCCCACTCTGGTCACCATACTATTGTCTGCGTCTATGAGGTATTTTTTCTTTGCTTAATCCCTTCACCTTTTTCACTCAGTCCTCTACCTCCCCTTCCCTCCACTCTGACAGCTGTCAGTCTGTTCTCTATAGCTATCAGTCTGTTTTTATTTTGTTTGGTAGTTTATTTGGTTTATTAGATTCCACATATAAGTGAAATTATATAGTACTTGTTTTCCTCTGACTGGCTTATTTCATTTAGCATAATACTCTCCAGGCCCATCTATGCTGTCACAAAAGCTAAGATTTCCTTCTTTTTTACAGCTATGTAGTAGTCCATTGTGTAAATGTACCACAGCATTTTTACCCACTCACCTACTGATGGGCATTGGGGCTGTTTCCAAGTCTTGGCTGCAGTGAACATAGGGGTGGATACATCCTTTCAAATCAGTGTCTCAGGCTTCTTTGGATATATTCCCGCAAGTGAAATTACTGGGTCACAAGGCAGTTTCATTTATTTTTTGAACAGCAAAGGAAAACAACAACAAAATTAAAAGACAACCCACTGAATGGGGGTATATATTCACCAGTGATACATCTGATAAGGGGTTAATATCTAAAATTTATAAAGAACTTATACAACTCAACACCAAAAAAATAAACACTCCAATTAAAAAATGGGCAAAGGACCTGAATAGGCACTTCTCCAAAGAGGATATATAGATGGCCAACAGATATATGAAAAGATGCTCAACATCAATAATCCTCAGAGAAATGCAAATTAAAACCACAATGAGATGCCACCTCACACCTGTCAGAAAGGCTATCATAAAAAAATCAACAAACAACAAGTGCTGGCGAGGATGTGGAGAAAAGGAAGCCTGCCCACTGTGGAATGCAGATTGGTGCAGCCGCAGTGGAAAACAGTATGGTGTTACCTCAAAAAGTTAAAAAAATGGACCTTTATGACCCAGGGATTCCACTTCTGTAGTCTCCTGGTTTCAATGGAATTATTTTTATTTTATTTTTTTTTAACACAGATGATTCTGTTAAACAGAACTTGTGTCTATGAAAGGGGGGATTATGTAACACACCAATTCAGTCTTGATTTCAGCCGTATCATGCCCACCTTAAAACTAATTTCCACATCGCTTAAATAAAAATGAAATTTTCACTAGTGTGAACAATAAGGGATTCATCTATGGCATTTTCCTGTGTACTTAAAAAGTTTTATAATAGGAATTGGTCAAAACTTCATAACTCTTATTTAAAAAAAAAATACAAGAAACTTCCTGTCTTCAAAAAATATATTTTTGGAAGTACAGGAGTTAATGTGATGATTCTCGAACTAAATACTTTACTAGATGAAGTAACTAATGTTATTTCCCCATTCTGAGCTACAGCAAAATTTTTGATAAAATTCTTAGCATGTTGGTTGTAATCCCATTAAGTTAACTTTAAAGTGTAAAATATGAAGGTCTTAAGATATTCTTTCCCAAGTATTTGAATAACTGCAATGGAATTTTGTGAGAATTGATTATACAACATAAATTTGTAATAACTACATAAATGGTGCATCTGGTGTTTGTACACTTGATATGTTTTTCATGTTTCTATAGCAGACTAGAGACCCTATTATCATGTTGCGATTTTATTGAAGTTGCAGTTCAGACAGATTTTGACATTGTATAAAATTATCTGATCCCTGCTCTTAAAAGAATCCTAATAATGTTGCAGTTACTATGAGCCTCATTTTTTTTTTTTTAGCTTGAGAAAAAAATTTTAAGCCTTCTGAATCAGAACTTTGGTCCTTTTTACAGAGTGTTTTCCCCCATAATTCTATTTTTAAGAAAGCAAAGGGAAATTATATTAAAACCAGAAATTATTTGTGAATATTCTCCCTGAGAACTGAATCTAGAAGAAAGATTTCTAAGGTAATGCTGCTTAAAGTAAGTTGTAGATGAAAATTGCTGGCAGTGGTATTTGTTGCAGTTAAGACCTGATGCATCAGGTAGTAAGGGTGTATGATGTTAATTGTTAAATTATTCCAGAGCTTGAAAGGCAAATCTCAGGGCTTCCATAAATTACGCCGGATTCAGTTGGAAAAAAGCCCTAAATGGGTTGATCTGGAGAAGATATGGAATCATTTCTACGTTGCTCATCTTACTTTGTCATAAAACGATCTTTTTAATGAACTTTCAGTCCTTAAATCATATCTTAATGAGAACTTGCTAGCTGGATGGCTGGATGGGATAGAAATAAAGATCAAACATAGTTGAATGCTCATATAGATTTTCATCAGGAACATGTTAGAATCCCAAACATAAGGAAAGTACAGAACTTTCTCCTCTGACTGCCAGATCTCAACGCTGTGGTCAAGAGGCCATTTTCCCTAACCAGCATACTTTAGGTATCACGAAAGGTATTGGTGATATTCAAATGGTGAAATCTTTCTTGATAACTCCAATGAATTCTTCAGACCTTTGAGAAAATGTGGAGGACTAAGTAACTATTCAAAATAGTGACAATAATACTGAATTTGCTATGCACTGGCTACTGTACTAAGTACTTTGAATAAATTATTTTATTTAATCATCAAAACAACCATATGAGATAGGAAGTATTACTGTCTACATTTTACAGATGAGGAAACTGATACGAAGTAAGTTGCCCAGGGCCTTCAGCCAGTAGGCGGTTAAGCTGGCGTTTTATTCTAGAACAGATGCTCTTAATCACCATTCTGTCTTGACCCTCAACAACTGGAATTACAATTGGACATCAACTTCAACAGTGAGGTGGGGTGATGGAAATAAAAACAAAAATAACATGTAGACTGACAGACAGCTTTGCTGGGTTTCATTAGGGCTGTCAAACAACTTGAATCTCCCAGCATCCCATGCTTCCCTAAACCACCACCAACTGCCTAGAAAACTTGGTCAGTGGACCTTTTCCCAGTAGAGTCAAAATACCACCTTCCCCACCCACAGTGTCTCTCTTCTTTTTTTTAATTTTTAAAAATATGTTTCTTTATTGATTTCAGAGAGGAAGGGAGAAGGAGAGAGAGATAGAAACATCAATGATGAGAGAGAATCATTGATCGGCTGCCTCCTGCACACCCCCTACTGGGGATCGAGCCCGCAACCCAGGCATGTGCCCTTGATGGAATCGAACCTGGGACCCTTCAGTCAAAAGGCTGATGCACTCTATCCATTGAGCCAAGCCGGCTAGGGCCCCCCAATGTTTTCTTGCCCCAACAGGATCCTAGAAGGCAGACATTGAAATTTGCCTGCTATAGCCATTCATTTCAATATCAGCACTTATTCTGTTATCCTTGTGGTTCCACCAGCATGGACAGGCCTTGCCGTGGACTGCCATTTAGCTGTGGGATCCTGCTAAGGTGGGCTCTCTTATCCTTTCCATCTTTGGGCCTTCCTTCATCACCACTCCAACCAGCACTGGCCCATAGTGCTCTTCTCATCACCACCATGTTGGGGTCCCTGCCTCCTCTGTCTTCCTCCCAGCTGCTGAGCTCAGCTTCCCATGGCATTGTTCCAACTCGAAGCAGGAGCCCCAAATAGGACGGCCTTGTTCCTTTAGCTTTCTTAGTGTTTGCAGCTCTTACATCAGTTCCCAAAAGAGCGACCTTGTTCTCTCAAGTTCTGGGTACCTCTCTTGAGGAACGTGTACCAATTCTTTATTGCTGAGTAATCATTCATAGCCCCCTAAACTAGAAGCTTAAGACAAAAATAGTGTGTATTTTCTCACTCATCTGTAGGTGGATCATTTGGACTGGGCTCAGGTGGGATGGCCCATTTCTGCTCCATATAGTGCTGGCTGAACTCAGCTGAGTCAACTAGAACAGGTGGACCCCTCTCTCCAGTGGGTCTCTCATCCCCAAGGAGGCTACCTACGCTTTTTCTCACCTGGTGTTGTAAGGATTCCCAGCAAGCAGCAAGAGAAGACAAACTCCAATAATGACAACTCTTCAAACTTCTGATGGCACCACATTTGCCAAAGTCCCTTTGGCCAAAGCAACTCACATGGCCAAGCCCAGAGTTAATGTGGGAAGGGACTACATAATCACGTGGATAAAAAGAGGTTTTTTTTGAGCCATTTCTCTAATAAATCTTAATAAAACTCTACCAGAAATTGGTTCAGAAGACATTTGAGTGAGTCTGCCCTACTATGCCACACCCAAACTATCTGTCATCAACTAAACTTGTGTTTGATATTCAAGGCTCTCACCAATGTGGCTTTCTTCCAAAATTATCTTTTTATAAAATCTTTCCAGGAATCCTCTACTCTAGCCACTGTTCCTATTCACTGTCTCTTCCCATTTCTTCAAGGTCAGACTCTTGCTATAATAAGCTATTTCTAAATAGGAAGCTATTTTAGCTTAAGGAACACTATTCTTCTACCAAACTCTAATCTCTAGTCCTATTTCCCATCATTTCATTTCTTCTATTGCTATCTTCTTATAAGTCTTATTTTTCCAAGTAGGTTTTATGCTGTAACATATATACTAGTATACCTAAGATATAATTACCCAGTAACCTGAATTGAATTGGGCTTGTAATGAAAGGAATTTGCCTCAGTGTTTGTGAATTCCCTACAAGGGTTGAAGTGGTCTTATTCTGGGTTATGGGGAAAGCCTGAGATCATGAAGTGTGCAGAACAGAGTGCAGTGTGTATTAAAGGATGTATTCTTTGCAACATTTGCAGACATGAATGAATTCCATTTCTGAAGAGAAAAATATAGAGAGTCCTTGGTTTCAGTAGGAAGTGAGGAAGGCTCTGACCTAGAATGAAAACTGCAGGACAAAAACCATGAGGTCAATAAGCACCATTGAATCAGTTTGGCCTTTGGAATACAGGCTGGCCTATCTTTAGATCCGGGGCTCACTGGAATTCTGAAATCCAGAGGCCTTTCCTGGCACCAGGATTCCCCAGTGCAGACACAGAGTGGTTGGGAAGTGTTACCAAATGACACACCAGGACCTCAATTATTGGTGTGTGGATAACCAGTGAAATTCATCCAACACATGTTTATGGCTCAAGTATTATGTGCCAGGCACTGTGTTAGGCCCCGGGGGACATAATAGTGAACCAGAGAGGGGTAGTCCCTGTTCTCACTGCGCTCACAGCCCTGGAAAAGTGGACAGACCTTTAGAGAACTGTGTAATAATTCCTAGCGCTGAGCACTGTGGGAGCACGTAGCAGGAGGCTTAGCCCAGACGTGGGAGGTGAGAAGAGGCCGCCAGAGGAAGGAGCATCTACGCAGAGAGTGAGCCCAAGGGGTGTGTTGTGTGTGTGTGTGTGTGTGTGTGTGTGTGCGCGCGCGCGCGCGCGCACTTGTGCACGTATGTCCACGTGTATGCATGCAGGTGCCCAGGTGACAGTGTGGCAGTACAGGGACATCGGCGGGCAGAGGGGGTAGTTTATGTGAAGATCAGGTGTGAGAGAAAGCATGTTGGTTTCAAAACTCTGAAGTGTTTAGTGTGATTGGGGTTGAGAGGAAAGAGTTGGAGTGAACGGAAGCCTGGGTTCTGCTGGTCTTATCAGTTGTGTCAAGGGGTCAAAGGAGAACAAAAGGTCAAACACAATCACAGAATAGAAGGGCATTTTCACCAGAAAATTTTTTTCTGAGAAAAATGATCAACACTAGCATTTTTTCCACTCTCAAGTTTCTCTCCAAAGAGACTTGAAACCTAGAGGGATCTTCACGTAAAACCAGACAGGAACCCGGGGCCAGGGGAGGCTGCATAGAGACACATGGACCAGTGGTTCCCCTTCTGCTGACCAGCTGTGACCAGGACGGAAGGAAAGAAGCAGTGTCTCAGGCCCCACCTCCCCACTCAGCTCCATTCCCCAGCTCACCCTTCGTCCCATCTGCAGTGACATGGTGCAAAGCAATTTGTCATTTCCTCCTACTCACTTTTCAACCCTTTTTTTGACTTTGCTATGACCTGATCTATTTTTAGTCTTTCTCATGTTCTTGTTAATTTTCCAAATGCGTGCAACTAGCCATTAGTTCTTTCTTTACCCTTTGGAGGACAAAATTGGCGGAATCCTTTTGTAGCTGTGTCTCTGAGGATACTTCAAACCTTATAAAAATTCCATTTTTTTCTATTTTTTTTCCCTTCTGGGAAATGCTGTCTGGTTTTAAAGACGTGGTGTGTGCAGCTCTATCTTTCCAGTTACCCAAGTGGAAGGCTCCTGTTCCTTCCCATGTGTTAACAGTGCACATTTGTATATAAATGTAAAATAAAAATCAAGTGCCAAAGCAATGCATGAAATGTTCCTGTGTCACCGGAGGAACATAAAGGAAAGACATTGTATTTCCAGAGAGGCCCTTTTCACGGAAGGCATTCCTCTGGCAGAACAAACAGATGCTAAAACAAAGAAAATTGGAAGTTGATTGCTTCAAAGGAGAGAGTGCTTTTGGATGTATGGTCCTTCACAGCGTAGCTTCCGGAACACAGTTTCGGCCGTCTCCTCCGCTGCCAGGCCCCTCATGGGGGGCAGTCGGGCCCCCAGCTGACCATTCCCCTTCACTCACCCAGGCCACACAAAGGGTGAGCTCATCCCCGCGTCATCTGATCTTCCAGTGGCCCATCTGGTCACT
This sequence comes from Myotis nattereri, assembly GCF_964212035.1. Taxonomy (NCBI): domain Eukaryota; kingdom Metazoa; phylum Chordata; class Mammalia; order Chiroptera; family Vespertilionidae; genus Myotis; species Myotis nattereri. The sequence goes on from NC_138090.1 coordinate 15,656,979, forward strand.
CCTGGGGATGTAAAATTGGGCTGTCTCTGGGGAATGCCCAGGGCGAAAGTCTCCAAACCTTTTGCATGAGTTTGGGGCTTAATGCATCATGAGTGGAGGTTTTCAGGCTGGTATCCGAATTGTGAAAACACTACCAGCTGCCAGAACTTCAGACTCCTTGGGAGTGACATGGAGGACAAAGCCCAGCTGTGTTCCAGGGACCAGGCTCTCCAGAGGATCGGGACAGGGAGGGGACACTCTTCGGAAATGGCAGTAACTCAGACACATCACTTCCAAAGCCTCTCTCCTCACCCAGGCTCTGGGCCACAGTCTTTGCCCGGGAGGTCTGCGCCTGGCTTACCTGTAGACCCCCTCCCAGACGGTATCTTTCTCCCTGGCAAACTTGACATTCTTGCAATCAAGTCCGGCACAGTCTAGTGGGGGATTTCAGACTGTTTTCTTATTACTAAATGGAGAGGTATTAACAACACAATGCAGAAATTAAAAAAAAAAAAAAAAGAAAGAAAGGCGGAGGGTGAGGAGTTGGGGGAGAAAAGAAAAGACAGCCGCCTGCTCTTTTCTTCTTGGTATTATTATTTGTGACAAAGCCCTGGGTCCATTTTTCTTCATAATTTGCAGGACTCCTAATGGGAACAGCACCTCCCAATTACCATGGCTGCCAAAGGCTAATTTGGTTACCCTCCGGATCCACAATAGGGAAACTGTGTCGAGTCTTTGTGGATATTTGCATACTATACATACCAGGAATGTAAAACAGCTGCCTGGCCCCTCTCCCACTATCATGGCAATTATGGGTCATTAGCTACCCCCCTCCCTCTTTCTTGTTCTCCTCTTCCAGGGTCTGGTAGGCAGTGGTAGGCAGCTGACGGATTTGCAGAGACAAGAAATGAGAGAGCGGAGCTGCACGGCCTATTTGTTAGGCGTCAGAGGCTGACGGACTGCCCCTGAATTGTGCTAGCACAGCGCTGTGCATTTATTCATGATGACCCCCTCCTCCTCTTTTCTCCCACCCTTCCAGACCCAGACGCCCCCCCTCCCCTTTAGGAAGCCTCTCCAAGGGGCAATGCTGGGCCCGCACGTGGCCACGTGTGCGCACTGGCCCAGGCAGCCGGGCCTGGGCCTCTAGGCGAGGCGTGTGCCGCACTTGGCACTGGTGACATGCTCCTCCCGGGACACGCTCCGCTCTGAGCCACCAGCACACTCCGAGCCAGCCCCAAGCACCCGAACGGATCCGCATCAGCAGGAGGGAACGCGTCACTTTGAAGTTTCCTTATTGACTCACCTTGCGGAGTCGGGTGAGCGGGGGAGGCGCAGATAAGAAAGGGGCTTAGCGATGACGTGCTCCCTTCTGTGGAACAATGTGTTGTATCTTGCGGTAGTTAATGGGAAGTTACAGTTTTGAATATAATTTTTCCCCCTTCAGGCTGCTAATTTTATTGACAATATGGATAGATTGAAAGACCCAAAGCTTTTGTGTTGTTTTGTTAAAGCAAATAAGTGAGGCACAAATGTAAATTACATCTCCAGGTTCACATTAGAGGTTTGCAAATAATACGGAGCTAATGGTTATTGCAAAGGAAAATAGCACTGGGATCAATATTCTATACAGTGGAAGGCGATACCTCTCTCTCTTTTAATCACCTCATTGCAGAAATGGCACTGAAATTTGAAATCTCATTTTCTCCATTTGTACAAATTGAACATAAATCACTATGAGTGAGGGGCGGTGGCAGGCAGCTTCACTCTTTGTGGGATTGCATTACTAATTAGTGCGGGGCTAACGCAGTGCACAGCCTGGGAGAGGCTTTGCTGGACCTCTGGCCCAATGCAGGATGCTCCGGGAAGGCCGGCCGTGTGGGGGCCGGCTCGTGGGGCGTGGGTGAGGCTGGGGTCAGCCCTGCGAAAGAACAAAGACTAAGGGCAAAGGGCAAAGGGCATTTCAGACCCTCGCCGGCTTGTGTCACTGTCTGTGCTGCCAGTCCCCTTAGATGCCCGTGGGGTCAGAATGTGTAGGACAGCTCCTCGTAAGACGCAAGTGAAGTACCAGCTTCCCAGCCCAACCTCTGTCTGTGTCTGGAGTGGGTAGGAGCTGGGGTGCCCGAGGACGGAAAAGCTCTGCTCCATGTGGGCACCGCTGGATTAGCTCCACAGGCCTGCGTCCTGCCTGCCCACACCAGCCCCTCCTTCCTTCCCTCTGTCCTTCCCTTCCTTCATTCCTGGACTTTACCTACTGGCGCGGAGTGGCTGTCACAGCTCTAAGCTGGGTGGCAGATATTACCGACCCAGGGTCTTCAGAGATGTCCGTGGGCCTGTGGTATTGTCCCCACTTCAGCTATATTTTCTCAGTGTTGCTTATAATGTACTCAACTTATGGCTGTGGGAAAAGAGTTCAAGACCTCCCTCCCTCCCTGGGCTGAAGTGTCTCATGGCCATGCATGTCTGGACTCCGCAGATATGGGGTTGGGGGAGGGGAGAATGCCTTACATTAAAAGTGACAAAAGGTGGGGGAGGAAGTTGGTATCTGGAATGTGGTAACAGGAGAACAGGCTAGTGGAGCGGGGTGTCGGTTTGGCTTGTGGAACTGCCCGATTTAGGACTCTGTTCTTAAAAAAATTGGGACAACCTGAGCAGACAGAGCCTTTGACTTGTCTTTGCAGCTGGCCACTTACCCTCTTGCTTGGAGTAAATAACATTGTGCTGGGTGATTAATGGAGGATATTTAGTTCATTAAACTTGATACCCCGAGGGCAGGATGGACTGGTGAAATATGTATACATTTATATGCGAGGCTGCTCCCATAAGGGCCAGTGTGTGCAGATTAGCCCAGAATGGGACAAGCTAGTGTCCATCAGGGTGGGGCCTCAGCAACGGCCACTGACAGCAACACCCCCAGATGTAGACAAAGGGACAGCGTTAGAATGAAGAAAGATACCTTTTCATTCCCAGCTGGGACGGCCATTCCTAGCCCAGGGAGGCTGCCATGGCTGAGCAGGGCCAGCCAGGGCACCCGCAGCGTTCCTCCCCAGGCTCTGCCCATCGTTTCACGCGTCTGCCCTCTCTGCCTGCCGCTTCTGCCTGCCTGGGGAGAAAAGGTGGGGAGTCCCATAGACTTATCCACACCCGGGATTTTCTGTCCTGTTCCTCATCCTTAGCAGTGGCAGGAGGAGTTAAAAACAGAGAGGTTAGGGGGGAAACAAGTTTCATTACCTCAGGTTCTTCTCATCCATTTCAATAGATGAAAGCAAAGAAAACACAGCAAACCCCATCCAAACAGTAAGCAGGTGGTGGCCGCTAATAGAGAAGAAATAAAAACCTTTTAGAAATCAGAGCCAACTACAAAAAACACTGACAAAGTGGAATGAAAGTTCTGAACTCTCAGTTCAAAGAAAAGGGTGTTTGAAATAAACCCTTAAAAACATTTCAAATGCTGGGGAAAAAAATTGCTGCTTTAGATATTTGAAGCCAGGATGACTTAATCTGGAGAGACGAGTTTTTGGATTCTACTTAAACACACACACACACACACACACACACACACACACGTGACTGACGGGCCCTTGGAGGTAGGGGCTCGGAGGACAGGCGCACTCGGGTGCACAGGGACTGCCTTGGCCTGACTGCCAATCACAGGTCCATCACCAGCGCCTGGTTGACCTGGGCTTTTAACCTCTGTGCCTCCATTTGCCCAGCTATAAACTGGGGTTACTAATAGGTGTGTCCTCTCACCTCCGGGTCCCCAAGGAGACGTAATAGGATAATGGACCCAATCCTATTCATGGAGAATGAGTAACTGCCATTTTGGAGCCTCTGCCTTTCCAGGCCAAGCAAGTATCCTCCAAAGACCTTTGGGAGACTCCCCGTGTTAGCTTTAACCTTCATGCCTTTCACCTGTGCCTGCTTTGTACCAGGTGCGGTACATGATGACGAGATGAGGAAAGCACACGGCCCCCTCCCTCAGGGGGACCACAGGCTGCAGGAGGCAGGCAGGTTACCAGGTGATTTAGACGGGAGTGTGAGGGAACAAGCAGGGGATGTGTCCAGAGCGCACCTGGGGAGCTTCCTGGTGGAGGGGACGACTAAGCTTGTCTCTAGCAGAAGGAGAAACGTGGCCGGTGTCGAGGCAGGGAAAGCCTGGGAACCATGTGTGCCAAGGAGGAGAGGGATGAGTTTGGAGAACATGGACAAGGCTGTGGCACGAAGGGCAGAGTGAAGGCAGAGGAGCCTGGAGCGGGAAGAGGGGACTGGGCCAACCGGCGTTTGGGTAAGTGGGGAACTGCATTCAGTTGCGGGTCTGGAGGTTGGCAGTTCCTAATTGTGGAGGATTCCCAGTCATCAGCAACCAGCAGCCTTTTATTGGGTTGAGCCACCATCCCTAGCAGTAGCCAGAAATGAAGTCTGTCTCACTAGTAAGGAAGAGGGGTAGTGTGAGTGCCGTATAGGTGCTGAGCGGGCTTTAGCACAGCATACGAGGGAGTGTGGATTTATCTAGAGCAGTGGTTCTCAACCTTCTGGCCCTTTAAATACAGTGCCTCATGTTGTGACCCAACCATAACATTATTTTCGTTGCTGCTTCATAACTGTCATGTTGCTACTGTTATGAATCGTCATGTAAATATCTGATATGCAGGATGGTCTTAGGCGACCCCTGTGAAAGGGTCCTTCGACCGCCAAAGGGGTCGCGACCCACAGGTTGAGAACCGCTGATCTAGAGTGTGGTCTGTGACCATTATCTCAGTGAGATTTGTATTTGTCTTGCATCCACACCCTATGAGATATTTGCACCTCACTTTTCTGTTTTATGAAAGGGCTAAGGAATCCCAAGGGGCAGATCAGTGCACAGAAAAACACTTAGCAGAATAAAGGATAAGAAATTTGGAGATTTGCTGCAGGGAAAAAAACCCCCAAGAATTCTATCTAAAACATAGGGTTCACGGGCAATAGGTTAGTGAACACCTGTGGGTGGGGTGAGTAGGGGCTGGGAGGAGGGGAGTAAAGGGGGGGAAGTGGGAGAAATCTGTAATACTATCAATAATAAAATTATATTAATAAAATAAAACATAGGGTGACAGCACATCCCAATTTGCCCAAGGGAGCCCTGGCTATGCTGATTGTCTTAGTATCCTGTGTAGTTTAATATGTGTCCTGTATTATACTTTTCTATTATTTTTTAACGAAGTGTCATTATTGTTGGATTAAAATAAGCCAGGAGGGGCCCATGGAGCTCCATTTTGTTTCACTGATTCCTTCCAAGATTTCATCCAGCTGTTTGGGAAATGCATGTTCAGTGACCAGAGTTCTCATGTTAACATGTGGAAAAGTACCAGGGATGGCCCATCCCTCTTTTCCAGTTTGTTCCAGACTCAGCTCATTGATGCCCCCTTCTCAAGCACAGGATGCAGGGTGTTTGCTGATGCTGCAAAGTGTGCTTAGCTGGGAGCACCGGGGTTCAATACCTCCTCTGGGTCCCTGTTGGTGGGAGAATTGGGTGCTGCTGCTGCCCCTGCTGACTATCTGAGCCGTGACCAGTGTGCAGCAAGCCCTCTGGTGCCTGTTGGCAGGGTCTGGGCAAACGGGAAAGCAATAGGGTAGGTGTAGAGGAAAATCCTGGCCTCATACAGGAAACAGTCTGAGCAGCCTTGTTATAGGACATAGGATGCTCTTGCAATAGCAGTTTTAAGAATTATTATCATTTAAATCCACAACACTTATTATTTGGTAACATTTTTATTTCAAAATAAACACTTTTGGCAGCAATGAGCTCAAAATCCAAAAGTGCATGCTTAATGAGAAATTAATTACTGAGTTTCCATTACTTACAAAAGTTGATGAAGGTGTAAGTTGCACAAAATATTTACCATCCACTCTGGCAAATGACCACATGAAAAAAACAAAAGACAAAATTTGCTAAAAAGACATGAGCATCTAATTTAAAAAATCGGTAGTTATTTTAAGAAGGCTCTCTTATGGAAGGTGAATTCACATATGAGTCTGCAGAAGGTGGGTTTACAGAATCCTCTGCAAACTCTGATTTTTCATTTATATCAAATGACTTTTTTTTTTTACCTAAATTTCACATTTTTTTTATTCTAAGTCTTTTTATCCATGTGCAATATATCAAGTGTTTGCAGTTAATATGTTGGCACTTTGAACAGAAGAAAAACTGCAAATAGCTCAAGGCTATCGATTTTATTACTGTTTTTAGGTTCCTCACACATTAAAAAATCAGTTAATTCTAACATTGGGTCTAATGATCACTTCCAATTGAGGAAAGCAAAATAGAATTTCTGGAAGTCCATTCTGAAGAACATGAACTATCTGAACTTATTGTCCACACTAGTGTCAAATTCATTTCTTAGATGAACTTTTTAGTTTAACGTTGAATATTAAATCATTAGTTTTGTAGTGATGATAGGCATTCAAATTTTGGTGGAAGCAATGTTATTACAAAATTAAGAAACTTATGGGCAAAAATAGGCTTGGGATTTGTTTTGGTATTCATATGATTCATACTTTCCTCCCAGTAAGCTTCAATGTTAGATCAATGGACATACAAGATGTAGTTGTTTAAATTTATAAATAGTTTTGTTTATCCTGTGAAAGTAATCACAACATTTTTCTCATAAAGTTGACATTGAATATTTAAAAAATACTTTACAGTATGTACTTTCTCTTTGTTGCCCACCACCAAAGGTTTTGTATTTTTGAAGAACTACTTTGTAAATCAACCTACATATTTTGCACTGGTATTGAACTTCTTTTGTAGGCAAAACTGTACATTTGAGTTGCATTTTATTTACCATCAGTTGGATAATCTCACCCTTAATTCTCCAAAGAATGGGTATACAAAAAACTTCACTATAAAGCTTTTAAACAATTGCAGTTGTTGAAAACAATGCTTGCAAACAGAAAGACAATGAAATATATCACTAGAACAGAAAGGGGAAAAAGTGTACAAATTAAATGTTGAGGGCCCAGAAAAATCATAGAAAATTTCACTTGCAAAATTATAATTGCTCTTTGGAATGTCTTGATCTATTGGGCAACTCTTTTGCTGGCATTTCCATTTTTAATTGTATAAAGTTATATTCTTACTGATAGAATGAAACTGAAAGGCTTATGGTTTGGAATCATAGAGACAGTTTGTATGAAGAATGTTCCATTGAAAAAATATCTGTGAAAGGTAGGTACATGAGATGTAGAAAAGAAAATATCTGAGAAAATATTTGGGCCAGCCCAGCTGGTATTGCTCAGTGGTTGGGTGTCAACCTATGAACGAAGAGTTCATAGTTCAATTCCTTAGCGGGGGGTGTGCAGGAGGCAGCTAATCAGTGATTCTCTCTCATCATTGATGTTTCTATCTCTTTTCTCCCTCTCCCTCTCTGAAATCAATAAAAAAAGGTATTTGGGCCAAAATATTTACACATTTTAATATGGAAAGCAGAGAATTGGAATATACTCTGGTAGAATGTGCCTTGTACGTGCAAGGCATCTCAGTAACTTCAGAGAAAGTATTTTTCTCAATTAAAGATAATATTATAATCTACAGAGAAGATTCAATTGAGGGTGTCAACAATTTCAAATTTATTAACGGTAAAATGCAACTTTAGTACTTTTTGGTATGCAATACTTCAAAAAGCTTTAAAAATGGAACCTTGAAGAAGATTATATGCAGTTTTATGAAACAAAAAGATTAAAAAATAAATCCAAGTTAAAAAAATTCTTTAGGAAAATACCATGATGTAGTAATATTAGAAATAAATATGACAAAAAAACATTAAAATATATGAATATATGCTAAACACCATTATTCTGCTAATAGTATTATTTAATTTTTGAATAATAGGTTGAAAAGAATAAATTCATTTGCTTTAATAAACACAGATATATTTATTTGGTGGACATAATTTTATTTTGAAAATAGATTTTAAATGAAAAGATTTTATAATTCCACCAATCTAAGTAAAGTCAATGTATTGGTCAATAAGTTAATACTTTAAATTACATAATTTTGATTATTCCTAGAACTCCCATTTTCTCTCAAAAATGTTCTCAGTTGGTTGATAAATTATGTAACCTCCCAATAATAGGAATAACAACTGAATATTCATCAAGAAGAGATACGAAATGGATCAGAGTCAGTAGAGGAAGGAACAGGAACCGACACCATGGGAGCATAGGAAGAAGTGGGGAGGGCAAAAGGAGGAGCGATGGCGAGCCCCAGGGGAGCACAGCACACTGCTCAAGAGGAAATCCCTGCCAGGGGCCCTGGTACTGACCAGAAAATCTCAAATGTTAGGCTGATTTTGCCAACTGTGGTTTCCCATGTATCTCCAACCTTATTTTGCCCTTCCCCCCTATTCCAATGCAAGAGATCCCACATCCAGTCAGCTAATGTAGGCTGTTGTTACCTAATACAGTTCCACCCAAGGTACCCAGGAGAGCTAAGTACACCAGGTTGTGCACCTGTGAGTGTGGTAACAGGAAAGAAGCGGTAGTGAATCCCTGAAAATGGCCCCATAATATCACAATATAGGGTTTCTCTGGTGGCAAATACCCGTCCCCCTTTCTGAAAGAAATAATTGTCGGCTACACAGACAATACTGTCAATTATTGATTCTTCCGTTCACTGACTCATCTCTTATTCAGTTACCCAATCCTTAATTCATTGACTCCATCAACCAAGAAGCATTTGCTGAGCACTCATTATGCACCAAGCACTTTCTGGTGAGGCACAGAACGGATAGGGCACAACTCAAAGGCGTGCATAGTTCCCAGTTCCAGAGATGGGCAAGGAAGCTGCCAGCTAGAGTAGACGCATGGAGCAGGCCTGTAGGGAACTCGGGAGGAGCATCTATGTAAAGCGGAGAATTAGGAGGGATGACGTCAGAATCTCCTTTGCCATTGCTCCTCCTCACCCCCAATCCCTTTCTTTCCACCTGGGAATGCTGTCTCCCTGGAGGGGTGATATGTCAAAATGCAAGCCACTGCTCTTTGCTCTTGATAATTTTAATAGCAAAAGAAGAGCAAGAATGCAGATCCCCAAGAATGATTCTTTTTGCTCCCTCGGTTTGGTTTCCAGCTGTTGTTTCGTTCCTGTCTGGTCTCGGACAGTATCCTGGAAAGACTTTTAGGACCCAGTAGCTGTTTCCTGTTCCAGGTTCCTCGTGTGTTGTTTCTGGGCAGAGAAATCCAATTCAAGCAAATAATGCTGTCATCGGGATCTTGTGCAGGCTTGGAGCGGGTGGGCCTGGCCAATGGAGTGCTGTGTTTAAAATAGCTTGAGATCTTCAGAAACATTTGTTTTTATTCAGAAGTGTTCATTTGATGTTTCCCTGACCCACACCGTTTTCCTATGGGCTTAAGCTCCCATTTGTTAAAGAAACAGATGGGAAAACCAGTACAGTTTGTGTTTGTTTTAGCATTTAAGACAGCTTACCATGAGTTGGTAGAGTTTGGACACTGCAGATAAGGACACATTATATTCAACAGGCATACAAGGGAACAGAATTATTTGACCAATTTAGAGAGATGGAAGCAGGGACCTACCAATGCCAGGGAATAAATCAGTGGTAAGGCTAGAGGTAGAACACTATGATTCTACTGTGGACTCACTGAACTTGAGTGGTGTGATTTACAGCAGGCCAGGAGGATCTCAAGTGTCAGGCAAATGTTTGTCAACTGCTGTTCATTTCCCTCTACGTCTATCTTATTTTTGCCCTTTCCTTCTCCCATTCAAATGCAAGTGACCCATAGCCAAGTCAGCTAATGTAGGCTATTGTTATCAGATAGAGTTCCACCCAGAGGCACCCAAGAGAGCTGAGGAGTGCCCCAGCCCACTGGGATGGCCCTGTGATAGTCAGGGTTCTGGCAGGGAAGAGACAGCATGCTCAATGTGTTAATTTAATGAAGAGAGTTTAATAATGGAGCTATTTGCAGAGGTGAAAGGGTAAAGGAAACTGACAAAGAATGATGAAGCACCTCAGAGGACTGAAATGGCAAGAGAAGGAACAGTGTTCCTGGTCCCTGGTGAGACCTGTGGCTGTGAGGGAGCCATGGCCATAGGTAAAGCAATGCAGCCACTGCCAAAACCATAGTAAGGCAGGGAGGGGACTGGAATAACCAATCACCTAACTTCAGGGCCTTCCCATTGGTCAAACCCAACTGTAAGCTGGAGGATGCAGTCTGTGGAGGTCAGTCTCCTGGGGACACGGAGCTGGATGGAGGATGGCAGTGTGTCTGCAGGGACAAATAGAAAAATTAGCACAACCCTCACTTTTAAAACATTCTCCTGACTCAGGAAATTATGATGTGTCCAAAACTCAGTATGCTGTTTTTAGTGTTGCTGGCAGAAGTAGAAAGTGTGCCCTTTCGATATGGTGGAACTCTGGCAGCCGACTGGAAGTTTTGCAACTCCATCAGAATCCACAGTATACAGACGATAGCCTTGTGCAAGCCAGATAAGTGTGACTTCACATTATGCCACCAGAGGCAAGATAACCTGAAAGCTACTTCTTCGAGTCTTTAGATTTGCCAGTTTTTAGAGATTTTCTAAATAGATTCCTGAACTAGGAGTCATAAAACCTGGGCTCCTGTTCCAGTTGGCTGTGGATAATCCTCTTTCCAGTTGGCTGTTTTCTCATCTGTGAAACGAGAAAATTGGGTAAAAAGGTGGTTTAAACCTCTTCAGCTCTAACATTCAGTCTTTAAGTCAAAATCAAAAGACCACTAGGAGGAATGGAATGTTTATACAGGTGAATGTCTGACCCATCCTCAGACATAAGTGTATGGAGAGGCAAGAGGAGGTTCTGAAATGCTCAGGCCACTTGACCAGTTGGGCATCACAGTGCCAGAACCAGAAGGTGGGTAGGTGATTTATCACCATGAAGCAGGCTAGCTCCCATGCTTAAAATCTTAGATGCTCTCCGATGTCTCAGGTTGCTTCAGGATCTCTCCCAGCTTAAGACTAATCACAAAGATCCAGGCAGTTTCTTAACTCTGCCTTTCCTCACCCAGAGGAGCAGAGACATTTGAGTCATTATGGGACTCCCTTATGGGAGCTCATCAACAAGGGAGGCTGCTGGAAAAGGCCTCTCCTATAGTTCCTTCCAACCTAGTCCCCAAGGGTACCAGAACCTATATAGGGTCCCCAGAGATCTCCCTTTCCCACCATCTCCCAAGTCAGTTGTACCTGCAGTAAAAGGTAGACCTGAAGACAAATGAAACAGAGAGAGAGAGAGAGAGTCATGAAGTGGAGATCTCTCTTGCCCACATGTAACAAATGTAGTGTAAGAATATCCTACCTTTGCCCATCTCTTTGACTGTGATTGGACTTGTAGGTTGCCTAGTGGTCAAAATAGGCCCTTAGAAAGACACACCTGTGCTACACTGGCCACTTTGTAAGAGCCGCTCCAAAAGCAGTGCCTGTAGCGATCCTGAGAGCAATCAAGATTCCTACATGGCACAGTTAATTGTTGACTATGATAACATATCTCATTATCAGTTTTTCTTTAATGAATTCCTTAATAGATGTCATTAGACATTAAGTGCTACATTGCTTCCTCTAAGGAGAACTATTTAAGGCAACTGCACACACAAATTCCATGCCCTGTATCAGCCCTGAATACCGTCCTTAGCAATCACAAACCACACTGTGGAATCACGTTCTCCTTAGTGGTGAGCTCATGTTAGCTTCTTTGGCTTCTGAATATATATAGTTTTTTCATGTCTTTGAGGGTAAAATTTGAAGCTACGGTAGATGTTCATCAAATAAAATAGGCAGAAGACTGAATTCTAAGAAATTCTCTGGATCCCATAGGAAACACGTAGCTATGATGAGAAATGGATAAACAATCTCAGGTTTTTAGCACCTGTGTAGGGAATTAAACTCACAATTTCCATGTTAATGACACCTTCTCATTTAATTTTCTGTGTGCCAAACTGAAAGTGGAGTTTCACTCCAAAGAGCTGTCTGATTAACTGAATGTGTATGAGATTGTACCTATCAAAACTGATTCTGGAAGCTCATTTAGAACTATAATCTGGTGGGAAGGGGGAGTGAGGGGATTGTACCATGTAGGTCTATCACTGTTTTCTCAGTATCATTATTGGTATTAGTAGTTGGTCATTCATTAACACTAAGCATTAATTATTAATGTTAAGAGCTGCATTGAGCACCAGCAGCCTGCTCTCTGCTGTGTACAACATGGGCCATTCTAGATCATCAGGTTAGCGGACAACAAGCTAAATGTGAAGGCAGATATAGACCAGGCAGCAAGGAGCAGCCCTGTTGCCCTATTTGGGGAGGGTCTTGCTATAGGGGCAAACCTCTGGCCTCCAGACAGCTTTGCAAAAGTAGACAGTGCACCAAAGCCCCCATGAAGAAAGCTAACGTGCACATTATCTGTAGGAGAAATGCAGGAGTCAAATTTGCTGCTCCAAGTTGTATGCCCCAAAGATGGGCAGCATCAGCATCAGCATCAGCTGTGAACTTAGTAAAACCAAGAGTCTCAGGCCCCACTCCGGACCTGTTGAGTAAGTCTGCATTTTTACATAATCCTAGCACGATGGAAATACACATGAAAGTTTGTGGGACACTGCTCTATTATAGTGATTCTCCAACTTCGCCCCACATTAGAGTCTTTTCAGGAGGTTGGAAAATATTAATGCCTAGGCCTCACCCCAGACTGATAAAAATCAGAATCTTGGAGACTGGGTTCAGTCCAGGGGTGGGCAAACTTTTTGACTCGAGGGCCACAATGGGTTCTTAAACTGGACCGGAGGGCCGGAACAAAAGCATGGATGGAGTATTTGTGTGAACTAATATAAATTCAAAGTAAACATCATTACATAAAAGGGTACGGTCTTTTTTTTTTTTTTTTTTAGTTTTATTCATTTCAAACGGGCCGAATCCGGCCCGCGGGCCGTAGTTTGCCCACGGCTGGTCTAGGCATTGGCATGTTTTCAAAAGCCCCAAGTAATTTCAGTGGGCAGTCAAATTTGAGAACCTCTGATCGACTGTGACACTAGATTGACTTAAATTCCTTTGAGAATTCATAATTCTTGGAGTAAATCAGAGACCACCGTATGCATGCAGGTGACTTACACCAACCTGGATACCTCCCTTTGACAATCATACCTACCCCTCTCCATGCCCATGTCCATCCTCCCTAGAGCCCCCAACCACCCAAGAATTCTTGCCTGAACTTTCAGGGCCCAGTATTCTCCTGCCACCTTCCTGAGGGTCACTCCTGGCTTTTGTTGCTTGTTTTCATCTCTAGATGACATCACCTGTCTCACATTCCTCTGCTCATGGCTGTCTCTGTGATTTTCACAGTTTTGGTTACTTGATGGAGGTCGAGGGACTGGGTGGTGGGAGAGAGTAGGGAGCCTTGGTCTCCATTCTTATGTAATCTAACAGAGGCCTCTAAAGATGAGGACCTCACTAGTCTTTTGCATTTAGGGAAGCCTCTATTTCTTATCTCTAACATGATGGTGCTAATACCCACCATACACTTTGTTTATTAAATTCTAAAATACTTAACACACAGCTTCATATTTCCTTCTGCTCCTTACTATGTGATCAGGCCAGAAAGGATACCATTGTCATGGAGGTCAATGGATAAGGTCAGAGAAGGCAGAGTAGGTAGAAGCTATGGATTGTGACATTCTCCCTACCTTTGCGAGAGACTGTTACTTGCCCCCCCCACCCCCCGCAAGTCCTCTCTCCCTTCTTTCATTGTAATATAATTTCTCTGCTGGTCACTTTGCTGCTGAGAATAAGGACTACATTTCCCAGTCTCCTTTGCATGTGGCTAGGCTTGCCAGTCACTTTCCAGGAACCATTCTTAAGAGACAGCTTGTGTGTGCTGTTGTGCCCCTTCTTCTCTCTTCCTTCCATCTTCCTGCTGCTTGGGATATAGGTGCAGCCATCTTGGGCCATGAAGAGGGGGACCACCCCTTAGGGATATTGGAGCAATGTGTTGGAAAGGACTAGCTAGCATTCTTGAGATGCTTGAAGTGCCATGTCTTGGGCCACTTCGGGTGGACTTTATGTGATAATGAAAGGAACTTCCATTTGTTGAAGTCACAATCGTTTTGGCCTGTCTGACACTTGGAGTCGAACCTAATCTCAACTGAAGTACCACCTAACATCCCACATTCCACTTCTGAAGATTTTAAAGACTTGTATCACTCATCAGGAGTGATCTGATAAAATACAGAACAGGCTCATAGCTTAAACTTTGCAAGCAACATTCTGAGCAGGTTGTTGTCCAGCTCTGGAAGAAGTTCAGACAGCACTGAAGGGGCTGAAAGGCAAGGTGGGGGAGTTGATGAAAATCTACCCTTTCATCATGCTGCCAACTGCCCTTTTGGGACAACTTGTCTTGGGCCCGTAAGGACATATGTTGATTACCTTGGCTACTGTGCCTAATTTTTGTTTCAATTTTTTATTATGAAAATTTGCAAACACATGGGAAAGTTGAAAAAAAAGGTTTACAGTGACCACTCACCACCTACATTCAGCTGTTATCATTGGAATACACTTGCTTTATCAGTCTGCCCATCTATTCATCCCTCTACCCATCCATCAGTTCACCTTTTTAAAATCGTATTTCTAAGTGCATTGCAAGCATCATTTCCCCTTGAACACTTCCCCACTACCTAAATTTTGTTTATTTTTACTTACAGCTTCTCTGTTTCTGTTCAAGCCCATTTCCATGTACGAAGGGAGAATTATGGCCTTAGAGATCTGCATAGGGTTTCTCTGGCCCCTTCCAGCACCTGAAAGTACTGGGCAGTTAGTGAAAGTGGCTACAAAGTCAGAGAGAGAAGTCCTCTGGAGACGTCATGCTTCCTCATTCTTCCTCTTACATTTGCTCTAATATTGTTCTCTAGATCTCTTTGAACCCCCGTAGGTCTTCCCCTAGCCTGACTCCTGCCATTTATTCCCCTGGCTTACTGAAGTATAACCATCATTCCTCGGCGGCCATTCCTTGTTCTTCATCCTCTTCACCTACATCCTCCTCAGACGCCCTTGCAGTGAAGCCTGCCCTTCTTTGTCCCATCCGTAGGGCATCTGGCCAGTTGTTCTGTACCTGTCAGGTCCGACTCTTGTCACCTTGAACAGCAGTTCAAAGCTCATGATTTGCTCCTTGCTTTCTGCCTTAGTGCTTCCTGTGGTTGCAACTCAGGCCTCACCAAAGCCTCAGTCTCCTGAGCATCCCCCTTTCCACCCCCTGGGAACCCCAGGATATCAGACTTCCTGGAACAGAGGAGGGAATGGAGAATTCAGTATTCGCTCTCTGGGTCTTCTAGTAAGGAGACAGTGCCTAGAGGAATTTGTTTGATAAATGCTCTGGTGGTGGAGAGCTGACAGTGTGCCAGGAAACACCTAAGCACTTTGTGTGCATGCGCAGTTCCTCATTTCACCCCTCCAGTAACATGTGAAGGTGGGTACTTTTGTTTCTCTTCCTTTTACAAGTGAGGAAACAAGGGCACAGGGAAGTTAGTAACTGGCACAGCTGATGAAAGTCTTCTGGAGGCATTTTTTAAACCAGGGAAGCTCAGGCTAGACAGAATGATTTTTTTGGAAGGGGGAGGAATTTGGATGTAATGCTTTGTAGAGCTACAATTATGTTTGTATTTTCATGTTTCTGGGTTTGTTTCTCAAAGCAGTGTGTTTCAAATGGGGATCTTCAGGGTTCATGAACATTCTTGTGTTTTACTACCTTTTCTTCTAAAGGCTCTGTGCATTCCTTCAGTCTAAAAAATTCTGGCTTGGCGGCCAGGACTAGGGTCTGTCCTCCAGTCTGCCCTCTCCCGATGGTCATGGCCTCAGACTACAGTCCAGGCCATGGAGGTTGCTGTGTCCCAGAAACCTTGTTTCACAGAGCATTTGGAGTAATTTTCTTATTTATCTCATTTGTGCTTTGGGCTAGACGTGGAGCCAAAACCATGACCTCCTGGTTCATAGGTCATTGTTCAACCACTGAGCCACATGGGCCAGGCCAAAAATCCAAAGGAGAACAGGGCTGGAGAAGGGAGAGGTTGTTCTCCAGGCCAGGAAAAGGCATAGCAAAGGTCCAGAGGCGAGAACCCGCCAGAGTATTTGGGAACAGGGGTAGGTTTGTCACCTGGGGTGGCAGCACTGAGCAAGGTAGTGGCTGTAGTGAGGTATGTGGACAGCTTATCTATAGAGCCTTGAATGCCAAGCTAGGGAGGCTGGAGGATGCTATAGGCAGCAGGAGCCAGAGAAGGAACAGAGGAGAAGGACCCCACCAGGGTTCCAGCTTCCATTGAAACCTCAGGTGCCTGGCAGAAACAGTCAAGGTAGCTTCCGAGAGGAGAAGGAGTGAGATGGGGGTGGCGGGGGCAGTTCCTGCAGTCCTAAGCCCCTCCTGCCCAGCCCACCAGGAGAGTGACGTGGAAGAAGAGGCCTCTGGCTCTGTCCCTTTGCCACAGGAAGGAAAACACCAAAGTTGAAGATGGCTCAGCTCTCAGACCCTAATATCGTTTTTTAGCCCTTTTTCTTCTGAGAGAAAATGGTTTAATTCTGCTTCTTGAGCTGCCCTTTGCTTCGGCGCAGCATAAGCTGAAGAAAGGGAAAATAACTATTAACTCAGAGAACTGAAATCAGAGAAATGGAGAAATGCGGTGAGTGGGTCTGTGTTTCTCACAGGCACTGGAGCCCTCTGTGCACTGCACTTGCCCGGGCTCAGAGGCCCAGGGCAGCTGGGTCCCCTGATCTAGTAGCCAGGCCAGCCCTGCCTCTCCCTTTGAAGGTGAGGGCCCCCACTCCTGCCCAACCCCCGCATCTCCCCAGTATGCCCCTGCCATGATGTGCCCGCCTTCGAGGGAAGCTGAATTACACCAACAGATAGTGACTGTTGATGATGGTCGAGGGACATGCCAGGAAAGCAAACTTTTCCGGGGGACAAAGGAAAGATAAGGAGAGAGGGAGCGAGGTCAGGGACTAAGTTGGTCCCTAACCTCTCGGTGTGACTGAGCCTCAGCACAGCTGTGACATTAGCAGCCGGCATTTGAGGCACAATAATAATTCTTCAGATCAAAGCAGCTCCGTCTTTAGACAATTATAGTAAAATTGAAGCCCTCCTCTAAAAGCAACACATGCTCTTGTTGTACTCCCCCTCCCCCTTCTTATTTTATTCTTTATGAACAAATTGGTTTTCAGGGCTATAGAAAGAATCGATTGGAAGCTTAAATTCTCACTGCCTGCCCAGGGGTGGATTCGCAGGGGTGGACATGGAACATCTGAAAGCTGATTTTTAAAAAAATTGATATCCAAGAATAAAAGAGAGAATAGTAGGAGATGCTGATCAGGAATGAATAAAGTCTCCTTTTAAGCTGAAATAACCCCCTCCCCCCCATCTTCCTCTAGAAAAGCCGGACTGTAATTGCTTGCAATCACTCGGCACAAATTGTCTGCTCGTATTTGCTTTTTAATTTTGTATAATCTGGTCCATTTCGCTCTCTCTGCCTTTGAGCTTAACCTCTCTCTCTCTTTCTCTCTCTTTCTCTTATTTCTTTTCTCTTACTCTCTCTCTCTCTCATTAATTCTCCAGGGCTGTTCAAAAAATTAGTAATAATTCCCACTGATATTTGATGGCTTTTACCAAGCAAAGGCACTCAGGGAAAAGAAAAAATACACACACACACACACACACACACACAAAATGGAATGAATCTGAGCTGCATCTGCTTAAATGTTCATTTCTGCATCCAAAGTATTGTTTATTTCAAGGCATTCATACTGTTTCTTAAGGCATGGCAGACATTTTAGTAAATAAATAGATTCACCCCAAACTGAGCAAAGAAAAACCTGAACAGAAGAGGTGATTTCTCAGAGTAACTGCACGATTTTCTCCTGTTTTTTAAGGTTTATATTTACTGGCCCTGACATGTCCCCATTTGCTCTTGCTCTGAGGGACATGCCTTCTGTTTAGCATGCTGCAACGTCCAGCTGCCGCCTGCCCCAACCTGTGCTTGTCCCTGTCCTTCTGTCTGTGTTTTACTTACATAGGGGCCAACACATCTGGAAGGAGACACATCAGTTGGTATTGCTTACTTTCCAACTCTACACTAGTAAAAGGTGATATGGAGGTGGAGGGGGCATTTAGATGGAGAAGTCCACAGTACGAATCCTCATTGGCAGAGAAAAGAAAAAAACAACAACAACAAATATAAAACAAAACAAGGAAAAGAGGTGGGTGTGAAGAGAAAGCAAACAAAAAGAAAAGCACAGCCCTTGCCGGTTTGGCTTGGTGACTAGAGTGCTGGCCCTTGCATTGAAGGGCTGTGGTTTTGCTTCCAGTCAAGGGCATGTACCTCGGTTGCAGGCTCAATCCTCGGCCTCATCAGGGTGAGTGCGGGAGGCAACCAATGGAGGTGTCCCTCTCACATCAATGTTTCTCTCTCTCCCTTCCCCCTCCCTTCCACTCCCTCTAAAAATCAAAGGGAAAATATATCCTCAGGTGAGGATTTAAACAAAGAAAAGAAAAGCACAGGCTATACTGGAAGCTATGGATGCAACTCAGACTCAGGTATCTGCTTTCTCTCAGCACTGTCTGCCCTGGACTTCTGAAACAGAGACTAGATGTCTGAGAATGAAATGAGTTGAAGAACTTCAGTAGAGCAGACGGCTGAGAGTTTGCTTCCCATCTTGCCTCTGATCCTGACTGTGGGTCCATTTACAGAATCCTTAACTTCTTGGTACTTCCGTTTCCTTTTCTGCATGATTGGGGTGACAAGATAGCCTTCCTTATGGGGTTGCTTACAGGAAATAACACAGGGAAGTGCATGGCAGGTACTCGATATGTTTTAAGTGCTCCGTCAGTATTAACTACGATTATTATATCAGCTTAATCACAAATGTTTTAAGATATCAGTCAGGACTCACAGGGAAGCAGACACTAGCCATGGTACGGAATAAGGAATGTACTATAGGCGACTGGCCTTGCGCAGATATGGAAGGAGGTGGGGAAGTAAGAGCTGGAAGGAGATTTGGAGAAACAGAAAAGTTCCTGGCCCAATGGTTTCACTGGAGAATTCTATCAAATATTTAATGAATTCCCACCAATTCTACTCAGTTTCACCCAGGAGGAAGAAAAAGAGGAAACCCTTCCCAGTTTGTATTATGAAGTTACTATTACCCTGATACCAAGACCAGACTAAGACAGCTCTGGGAAAACTACAGGCCAGTATCCCTCATGAACACGGAAGCAAAAAATTTAAACAAATTGTTAGTGAATACAATTCAGAAATATGTAAAAAGAATTATATACTGTGACCAAGCAGGGTTAAGTATAAGGAGTGCAAAGTTGGTTAAACATTCAGAAATCAAACAATGTCATCCACCATATAAAAGGGCTAAAGAAGAATAATCCCGCTGAAATCGGTTTGGCTCAGTGGATAGAGCGTCGGCCTGCGGACTGAAAGGTCCCAGGTTCGATTCCGGTCAAGGGCATGTACCTGGGTTGTGGGCACATCCCCAGTAGGAGATGTGCAGGAGGCAGCTGATCGATGTTTCTCTCTCATCGATGTTTCTAACTCTCTATCCCTCGCGCTTCCTCTCTGTAAAAAATCAGTAATATATATATATATATATATATATATATATATATATATATATATATAAGAATAATCCCATTATAAAGAGGAAACAATGACAAAATTCAATACACATTTATGATAAAAACTGAACACAAGCTAAACATGCAAAAATCAATTGTATTTCTATATATTAGCAATAAGTACATGGAAATCAAAATTAAAAATAACTTCCACTTATACTAGCTATAAAATGAATGCTTAGGTGTAAATCTGTAGATATAGCATGTGTATGTTGAAAACTACAAAATGCCAATGAGAGAAATCAAAGAATATCTAAACAAATGGAGAGAAATAACTATGTTCATAGTTTTTAAAACTCAACACAGTAAAGATGTCAATTCTCCTTAGAAATATAGGGTCAATGTAATTCCTATAGAAATCCCAGCAAGATTTTTTTTTATAAATATAGGCTAGAATATTTAAAAATTTACGTGGAAATTCAAAGGAACTAGAATAGCTAAAATTGTTTTTGAAAAAGAAGAGTACAGTGGGGGGAAATCAATCTGCCCAATTTTAAAGACTTCTTATATGGCTACAGGAATCAATGCTGTGTGGTATTGTCACACAGATCAATGGAGAAGAATAGAGAACCAGAAATAGACCCACACAAAATATGTCCAAATGATTTTTGACAAAGATATAAAAGTAATTCAATGGAGGAAAGATAGCCTTGCAGCAAACTTTGCTGGTACAATTGGATATCCACGGACAAACAGAAATGTACTTCAATCTAAATTCACACCATTTACAAAAATTAACTCAAAGTAGATCTTAGAGTTAAATAAAAATCATAAAACTTTTAGGAAAAAAATAGGAGAAAACTTTCAGAATCTAGGGCTATGCAAAGATTTTGTAGACTTGACCTCAAAGCCCAAGCCATATAAGGAATACTTGATAAATTGGTTCAACAAAATTAAAAATTCTTGCTCTGTGAAAGGTCTTTTTAGGAGAACTAAAAGGCAAGTTGCAGACTTGGAGAAAAAAAATTGCAAAGCACATATCCAACAAGGGACTAAGTTTCTAGACAATATAAGAACTCTTAAAACTCAACAGTAAGAAAAGCAAACAATTCAAGTTGAAAATGGGCAAATGACATGAAGAGACATTTACCATATATGATATGCACATGGCAAGTGAGTACATGGATAGATGTTCCATATCATTAGCAATTTGGGAAATACAAGTTAAAACCATAATGAAATATCATCACATACCCATGAGATTGGGTAAAATAAAAAATAGTGACAACACTAAATGCTGGCAAGGATGCAGAGAAATCCAATCACTCATACATTGCTGGTAGCAATATAAAATGATACAACTGCTCTAGAAAAGAGTTTGGTTGTACTTCGGAACATGTTTTCCAGAGAAATGAAAACTTATGTCATACAGACAACCTCTACATGATTGTCTATAACAACTTTATTTATAACTAGAGGCCCGGTGCACAAAAATTTGTGCACTCGGGGGGGGAGGGGGGGGAGGGGGGGAGGGGGGGGTCCCTCAGCCCGGCCTGTGCCCTCTCGCAGTCTGGGACCCCTAGGGAGATAACGACCTGCTGGCTTAGGCCTGCTCCCAGGTTGCAGAGGGCAGGCCCAATCCCTAGGTGCAGCCCCTGGTCGGGCTCAGAGCAGGGCCGATTGGGGAGTTGGGGTGCCGCCCTGTCATGCACAGAGCAGGGCAGATTGGAGGTTGTGATGCCACCCTCAGTCACGCTCAGGGTATGGCCAATTGGGGGGTTGAGGCACCGTCCCCTCTCACACTCAAGGCAGGGTCGATGGGGAGGTTGCGGTGCCATCCCCTGTCACGCACAGAGCAGGGCCAATCGGGGTTGGGGCGCTGCCCCCATCACACACAGAGCAGGGCCCATCAGGGGGTTGGGGCACCGCCCTCTATCACCCACAGAGCAGGGCCGATCAGGGGGTTGGGGCGCCATCACTCTCACACTCAGGGCAGAGCCAATGGGGAGGTTATGGCTCTACCCCATCACACACAGAGCAGGGCCTGTGGGGAGGGGAGGGTTGGGGAGCTCCCCCCTATCAGGCACAGAGCAGGGCTGCTCAGGGGGTTGGGCCCCGCCCCCTGTCAGACACAGAGCCGCAGGGCGATCAGGGGGTTTGGGCGCTGCCCCCTGTCACGCTGATCCCAGTGCCGGGAGGCCTCGCGGCTCCACTGATCCCGGTGCCGGGAGGCATATTACCCTTTTACTATATAGGGTAGAGGCCTGGTGCATGGGTGGGGCCGGCTGGTTTGCCCTGAAGGGTGTCCTGGATCAGGGTGGGGGTCCCCACTGGGGTGCCTGGCCAGTCTGGGTGAGGGGCTGAGGGCTGTTTTCAGGCTGGGAGTGACTGAAGTTCCCAACTGCTCCTTTTTTCCTTTTTTTTTTTTTTATTCTGGGCCAGCTTTACCTTGAGGCTTGGCTCCAGCTCTTAGGCCTCCGGCTGAAAGTAGGTTTCTGGCCTTTGCTTACAATGTTGCGAATCTGCTGGCTGAAGTCCAGCGGTATTTGTTACAGAGTTTCTTAAACTGCCAGCTCAGAGGCCTGCAGCCGCAGGCGGGGAACGTTGGTTTCCTCCAACGATCCTCAGTCACTGAGGCAAGCAAGCCTCATGTTAGTTTCAAGCTGCCTGGCTGCCAGCCGCCATCTTGGCTGACAGTTAATTTGCATATCTCGCTGATTAGCCAATGAAAAGGGTAGCGGTCGTACGCCAATTACCATGTTTCTCTTTTATTAGTGTAGATAGCAAAAAACTGGAAGTAAGTCAGATGTCCCTCAGTGGGTAAATGTTTAAACAGCTGTGGTACATCCATACCATGAGGTTCTACCCAGCAATAAAAAAGAATAGCCAGAACCAATCACCAGAGAATTATGCTGAGTAAAAAAAGCCAATTCCAAAATATAACACACTTTATGATTTTATTTACATAGCATTCTTGAATTCACAGACTTAAGAAAAAGAGGATAGACTAGTAGTTTCCAAGGATGAAGTAGGGAGTGGGCATGGGAGGAAAGTGGGCGTGGCTATAAAAAGGGCAGCAGGAGAGTTCCTTGTGGTGATGGAAATGTGTATCGTGACTATATCGTTGTCAATATCCTGGTTGATATAATGTCATGCATCGTAGTTTTAGATGATGGTATCATCGGAGGAAACTAGGTAAAGGGTTCATGCATCTCTCTGTATTTTTTTCTCAACTGCAAGTGAATTGATGTTTATCTCAAAAAAACAGTTTAATTGAAAAAAAAAAAAAACAGAGGCTCAATCTATTCAGAGACTCCACAAGCTTTTCCACATTTAAAATAAAATTAACTTTTTGTGGTTTTTCTGATCTTGTTTGGGGGAATTAAATTGATATATCTTAAATGTGTGTTCATCCTTTCATTTCTCCTAGCTTACTGGTACCCATCAACAGGTACATAAGTGTGATAGAAAGAGTGTAAATGTTACTAACGCCCATGGATGAGTTTGTTTTATTAGCTGCAGTAATTAGGCAAATGAGCTTCCTAATAAGCAAATCAGTTAGAACAGTGTAGACTGGGATATTTATTCTCCTTGTCATTGTAGGCAGGTTTCCGTTGCTACTAATATAAAGCTTTATTGACATGTTTCAATTATGTTGGTTCCTTAATTGTTTAAAGCAGGGAAAAGAGAGTTTACAGAGCACCTATAGGAAATGGTTTAAATAGTTTTTAACAAAGAGGGAAAATAACATAACAAAAGTGAGATAAAGATTGCGGGTGAGGAGTAGGGGGAGGTCACTGGAATTAGGGAGAGGGAGGTGACTTAAGGCTAAAACCAGGAGTCAGAGGAGAAGCTTGAAGCTCAGGTCCAAGAATTCTCCTTGGATTTCTTACATAGCAGGTAACCACTGCGGGGCTGAAACACGTGTATATCTAAAAGGAAAAGAGAAAAAGAAAAAAGGAGAAATAACGAAAGAAAGGGGATTCAGAAAGAGAAAGAGAGATTTCTTTAAGGACAGACAGAATTATTTAGCTGGCTAAAGAGGGGACAGAAAAGTGAACAGCGACCGTGATCACCAGAATAGTCACGGGGTTGTGATGACACAGGCACTTTTCTGTGAAGCCCATAGAAAGTAACAGGAAAACCTTTTAAACCACCGAGCTTCATGCCCCCTTCTTTAGCTGGTGTCACAGTCTTCCCAGGAGGAGCCGGGATGGAGGGAAAATACAGCCCGCCAGACTCCTCTCCTCTGCACTAGGCTGTGTGCTAAGAACTTCCCCTGCTTCATCTCGTGTAGACATCACCATGAAGCAGGTATTACTCCCTCATTTTATAGGTGACTGAATGCGGTTCAGAGAGGTTAAGTAGCTCGCCCAAGGTCATTCTGCTAATAAGTAGCAGATCCCCATGGAAGGAAACTTTCCAGCTCCCACAATGCAATCAAAGCCAGGTGCCTGGTGGGGGAACGTTCCCTGAAAGGAAAGGCCGGGCCTCATTGTCTCCATCCCTGAGCTCAGGGTTTCCACTCCCACTGGCATTTCTCATTACCTCTGACCCACCAGGCTGGTTTCAAGGGAGCTGCTACCCCTTGGGAGAAAACTGCCAGTGTCTTCAATAAAAACCCTACGTATTAGCTGTAGAGAGAAGGTGCAGGGAAGAGTGGTGGGTCTTCCATTCTGCTCAGAAACAGGGGGTTCAGCCCCCGCCATCTGTGGTAGTCCCTCCTCCATCTCTAACCTAAAGCAATCGTGGAGTCCCTTCCTCTCTAGTCTGTCTGATCCTAGAGCCCAGGATCCTTCACCATGCTGAAGGGAACTTACCGGCAACCTTCTGAGTGACCATTCAAGCACTTTTGCCTGAAAGGTAATTACTAATTAATTAACAAAAAAACAGAGGCTAAATGTATTCAGTGACTCCACAATCTTTGTCACCTTAAGTCGCCTCCCTCTCCCTAATCCCAGTGACCTCCCCCTGCTCCTCACTTAAAGGGGAGGTAGGCAGAGAAATATCACTACTTAAAGTGTATGCATTTGAGCCAGGCCAACTGGCTCAGTGGTTGGGCATCAACCTATGAACACATGCCCAGTTGTGGGCTCACTCCCCAATGGGGGCGTGCAGGAGGCAGTCAGTCAGTAATTCTCTCTCATCATTGATGTTTCTCTCTCTCTCCCTCTCCCTTTCTCTCTGAAATCAATTAAAAAAATATTTCTAAAGCGTGTATGCATTTGATTTTCAGCAGTTGATGCTAAGTAATTCTTTGTTAAATAAATAAATGACCAAAAGCGGCTCGAGTCAGTCTTTCCATCCAGATAGAAGGTGGAAGGACATCTGGCTCCCACTCGCTAGGCCTGGGGGCAGCTCTTCACTCATTTTGAAGTTGTCATTTTCATTTTGATGTCCAGGCAGTTACTTTTAGAACCTGAATAGAAGAGATAAAAGGTTGTGACTTTTTGAGTAGAACCTGCTTTTCACCATAACTAGCTGTGGTCTTTTCTGTCAGAACACGGAGTAGGTTTACAATTGTGAGTATGTGAAACAGAATTTATTCTTGTATTATTATTTGTTAACTACTCTAACTATTGTATTATTTTCCATACGAACAACTGTAAACCTCCTTTTGCCCCAGTCTTTGTTGTCCTATTTTCAGTCTTTAGCGGTAAGTGTTCTGTGCCAAGGAAGTAACATTTTCCAAGGAGATCCATTGTCTTGGATGTTTTCTAAGGATGTAGCCCCTGTGACACTTCGGTTTGTCTTTATCTTTTTGCTTTGTGTCATATGGAAGGTAGCCTGTGGAACCACATGGACTCTCCTGTGCTGCAAGAGATGGAAGGAAGGGAGGGAGGGAGCGAGGAAAAGAGGAAGGAAGGAAGGAAAGAGAGAGGGAGGGAGGGAGGGAAGGAATCGCTTCAATTTGGAAATTAATTTTAGTCTCCAGCTACTTTAAGAACTTGAAAAATTGAGCAAACTCTTTTTTCCCCCTTTTCTTTTTAGGGACTTGAAAAGGAAAACGAGGAACAAGTATAAAGTGTCCCTGTGTCATAACCCTGCCCTGTTCTCAGGGAAGTGAACGTATGGAAGGCGGTGGGACATCCTAGCAAAAGAGGCAAAAGGCTCCTGACTTGGAAAGAACGCTGCCTCTCGCTTCCCCCATAAGAGGGAGAGCGCCTCCAGCACCCCGTCTTGTCCGGACTATTGGAAGACAGCAGTACGGTTTCCTGGGCTGGCGGAGTCTGACTAGCAGTTTTGTCCAGGTAAGTGATGCTCTTACTTCAGTTTCTAAGAAACATGAAGAATGAAAATGAAGCAGTGCACTGTCAGTGCTTCATGAAGGTGACTCTGTGGTAGAGCATGTGCTACAGGGAGAGAAATACTGGGAGCCCCTGCCAACCCAGGCCAAAGGATTTCCCCACCTGAGTCCCCTCACGTCTCCCCAGACCAAACAGATGCCCTCTGTAAAAATGAATTGGTGCCTGCTTCTTAACCAGCAAACGTTGGAAGGGGGGAAATGCAATATTAAAAAAAAGAAGAAGAAAATTACATGTGTATTTTCTCCTGACACAGTTTTAAAAGCTGTTTACAGCTGATTTACAATGCTCATAGTATTCAGTTTTTCATTTGAAATTCTAATAAGTCCTTTGAATGGGTTTGGAGCTTGTTAGAAAGTAAAGGGAATGAAATGTCTTCATTGAGCTGTCAGGTTATACTGGCTTCTTCATGGACGTCCTAGGTATCTCTTTAGAGTCACCTTTCTTTCCATGGAATGTGGTTGAGTTGATTTGGGCAACAAAAACAAATATGGAGCGGGAAGAATCACTACGTAGAACCATCATGTGTGTGCACTTATGTAGCCACCTGGGTCTGTATCTTCTACCCACCACTTTGCATGTTCCTTTGATGCGTGAATGAACTGGAAGAATTATCTTTTCCATTCTCCTGAGAAATTCTCCCCTAAGAGTACAATTGCCAAGTTTTCTGGGAAGTGTTTGGGCTTCTCGGATCAGAGGTGCCATTTTTGTGGACTAACGCATTCACCTTTGTCCCCAAAGCGAATGTTAGCTGACACAAAAGCCAGGCCGTGTGGATCTTGTTTCCTGTCACGAGGCCATGCTCTAATTTTATGAGCTACCCCATCTGGAATGGACACCAAACAATGCATAATGGTTTAAAAAAGACAGTCGGGTCGGAATTTGTAATGATAAGCAACCATTTGAAAATCATTAAAAAAAAATAAGGGGCATGTTCTGGGCATAAAAGATCTAATTATCATTTGGTCTGACCTTGGCAAAGATAAATCAAGGCCCAGGTTAGTTTTCTAAAGCAGTTTTTTTTTTTTTTAACTGCCTTATGCTTTAATATCCTATCTTCTCCAGCATTGTTATCATAAATGATAGAAAAGTCTTGAATATTTGCATAACATTATAGAAGATTTGTGGCTGAAAGGATAGGATGTTACTTATGCAAACCGGATATATTTATTCTCCTGTGTTTGTAGTCACTTCCCAGGCACAACCCCCACTTTCGGTGGAGGGAGTGACATTCCTTGGGAAAGGAAACGGTAATTGTGAAGCTTTGAGTGGGATGAGGAATGAATAGGAAGTGAAGGAATTGAGAAATGTGTAAATTGCTCTTTTGAGAAGTTTGGCTGTGAAAGTGAAGAGAAAGAGTAATTGGTAACTAACCTGAGTAAAATTTCTGGAGAAACGGCTGAATTTGTTAGGTCTAATGGTCCCATTACTGTTTTCAGGAATTCAAAGAACATACATGAAATCCTCATGCGGTATTTATTCCATTGGGATTGCTATCAGGTTCAAAACTCCTACTAGTTTTATTAAGTCTGCTGAGTTTGCTTCAAAGAACCTCCAGTCTTCATGTCATCTTTAAAAAATATTCTGGTTGAATAAGGATTTTTCTCTCTATAATAAAAGGAACAGATATCTGAGACAGTAGCAAAGGCGTGGTAGCATATTATGGTCTCGTAGGATGTTCCAGGTTTCTATTGTTGTCTTACAAACCATCCCAAAATGCAATTATGTAAGACAACGATTTGATTTTGCTCATGGATTCTATAAGTCAAGAATTTTGATAGGGCTCAGTACTGTGATGGGCAGCAAACAATAGTTAATTGAGGATAGATTCTTAGATATGCTGGATTCAACTGCTGCCTCTTCATATGACAATATTTCCAGCACCAGAAGTTGGAAACATGTTCTACTTAACTGGGATTTCCTGTGTGCCTTAGACTTTTTAGTGTCCTTCTGCCAACAAGAAGAGTTCATTACATTTTTAATGTGATTAAACAATTAGAACAAAATGGTGATTTTTATATACAGACAATGATGAAAGATGTGTTTTTAAAGCAGTAAATTAAAATCTCATTAATATTTCAGTGAGAATATTTTGTTCTTCTCTGTTTCATCTCTATTTTTGACCTATGGCTTAGAGTTCACAGCATGAAGGAGATGGTGAAATCTGTTCACCATAAAATGTTAATTATAAGTAAATTACAGCACAAACGTTCAACCAGACACATTAATTCTACATAAAGTGAATTATTGTAGCAGAAAATTTCGAAATGTGACTGAATTTTGTAATCTTCAGTTTCCTTTTTCTACCACTTACACCAACCCTGAATCCCATGTGTTTATCCCAGGAAGTCTGAGCCCTTTGTGTAGTGTTGAGCTTACTCTACTCGCCGTGTTTTGAAAGTTAAATACAGTGTGCATACCCCATCTCTCCAAATGCTTCTGAAATTGCACATAGCTCTGTCTGCCCCATGGCAACTTAAATGAAAGTTTTGATGTTTTTAAGCAGATAGTTGGACTTTCAAAATGAAGGTGTTGGATTTGTCATAGAAACATTCTCTCCTACAATATAAAAAGTTCTTTCATATAATATATAGACTAGTGTTTGTCATTTTATATATCTTAATTTATATAGAAAATGCTTAAAATATCCAGACTGCATGTGGCTCATTCTGTCAACTATTTTAATTGTTCATTAATAGCAAAAATAGTGGTGCTTCCTTGAATAAGAATGCCTCTATATATTCGTTTTGTAATTAGATATGGGCATGCTGCTTATTATTAACAGGCTATTGAATGCAGTGACTAGATGCCGTGGACATAAAAGAACCCAAAGATTTTGCAAAATATTGAGTTGGGGGCACTTTTTATTACTTGGTGCAAAACTAACTCAATTCAAGTAACAAGTAGTCTAAAGGAATTGCATAGTAGGGGTTCTTGACAACTAGCTGGCCCTCTGGTCTAAAGTATCTTGTGATGGTTCTGATTAGACTCCTACCTAGCAAGGTCTAGTACCGTGGTCGGCAAACTGCAGCTCGCGAGCCTCATGTGGCTCTTTGACCCCTTAAGTGTGGCTCTTCCTAAGCCTGAGGAGTACCCTAATTAAGTTAATAACAATGTACCTACCTATATAGTTTAAGTTTAAAAAATTTGGCTCTCAAAAGAAATTTCAATCGTACTGTTGATAATTGGCTCTGTTGACTAATGAGCTTGCCGATCACTGGTCTAGTATATCCCTGGTGGATCTAAAATGTTTATATTGAAAGTTTGGGTCACATTCTGGAGGATCCCCATGTCAGGTCTATAAGTTAGGAGCTGTGGACTCTCTCCTGGTCTCATCTCACCCACTGTGGTGATATTATCATCCAGGTATCCACTCTGACCTCACGAGACTTTGACATGTGTTGTTGGCTACCAATGTCTGGCTTCTGTATTAAGGATCAGTGTTTCCATTAGTTGAAGGGCGAGTCTTTGCTTTGTTCTCTCAGATAAGCTGTTCCATTTAATACCCATGAAACTCAACAGAAGGCTGAAGTAGCCAAGAAAAATAGAAACGCTTTATAGAATGCATTAATAAGGAAGATGCACAAATTGGAATCAAGTACTATTAAGAGAAAGAGACTCCTATTATAAGAGGGATAGGAGAAAGAATTTTCAATTTGCTAATGGCAGAAGCTGTTAATCTGCAAATGTATGCAGTCATTGGTGAGTCCTCCTCTGACATGCTCAGAAAACTTTGAGGATTAAAATATCTGAGAGAGCCAGAATTAGGGAAGCTGGTACCATTAAGAGAAGGGGATCATCAGCTTCCCAAGAGGCTAGATCTAAAGAAAACAGAATAAACAATGCAGTAAAACTAAATGACAGCTACTTTCATTTGAAACCATAGGCAAAAATATTTTGATGTGACGCTTCCATTATAATTTTCTTCCCCCTTCTTTATGCCTCAAGTTTCTCTTCTGGCCTCTTAGCATCTTTCAGCATCTATTTCCCTTTTCTATTGTCGAAAATCACAAACATACTCACAAAAAAATGTTAGAAGCCTATATATTTTTTTCTTGTATAGAATGACTCTTGTTTTTACAAAAAAATATACATGTTAACTTTTTTTAAAATTAAGAACAGTAAACTACAAAGAAGAAAGCAGAATTTTAATAAATACTCACCTCTAAAAAAATAGTCATCTTTTATATTTTGTGAGTATGTTTCCAAGCATTTATTTAATATGTGTATATAAAAGAAAAGAGAGAAGGGAAAGAGTCAGAGACAAAGAAAGAGAATGAAAGGCTCAAAGAGACAGAAAGACTGAGATTTAAAGAAAGGGATTATGTCTGAAAAAGGTAAGAAGTATTAAATATAATGTTACTCAACTTTGTTATATGAAAATTTAACCCAAAAATTATATAGGTGAAGCTGAGGGTATTTCTGATTCTTAGAAAATAATGTTTTTTTTATTAGAATACAGTTCTTAAATGATATATCTCTGATTTAAGGAAAAAAGATTAGGAAACAATTTTGTTTAGATCCATTACTCTTTTTTAACTTCATATATCTATATTATATTTTACTGGTTGACTTTCTGCTTAAAATATGAGGAAAATTAACACACAGCTACTCAGTTTCCTTTGCACACCTGGTATTTTTTGGTCATTGCTTTACTTGTCATAGTTTGTAACATTTGTCATCTTGTTTTGAAATCATAAATACTACATTTACATTGTCATATCTTTATACTTCTATATTTGAATAAAAATTCAGTGCCCAACTCAAATTTTTAGACCAGTGTTTCCCATTCTTGTGTTTTTAAATTTTGATTTCTCTTTTAGTTGAATACGTTTATTTGTAGACTTATAAAAGGTTTTTAGTTGTCTTAGTATATGTTTGTGCATGCTTGAGGATGCCTGTTGCCTTTATACTCAAGGTGCAGTGTTAAAACATAAAAACAAACAAACAAGAAAAATGGATAGTTGAAAGGATACTTTAGCTGGCTATAAAATTTTCAGGTTATACTTTTTTTTCATCAGAAATTTGTAGACCTTTGTTCATTGTCCTCTGGCACTGAGTACTGTACTTTAACCATAAAGTTGTCATTTGTTTCATTGGTAAATGGGATCATGGAATCCATATTCTGAGTTCCTTCATGTTTGAGACTCTTTCACTGTTGTGATTATATCTGAACATCAACTTGACTGAATATGATATTCTACAGAGCATTCCATTTTCTTTAGAACTTTGTAAATATTGCTTTCTTGTCTTCTGGGATTAAGTGTTAGGGAGTAGACTGAGGCTCACCTACTTTTTCTGTTTATAGAGAACTTAATTTTTGTACTTGAATAACTAATTAATTTCTTCTTTATTTTTTTAAACTCTGCAACTAAACCAAGATATATGCAGCATCAACTAATTTGTATCAGTTTTTCCTAGAATATACTGTGCCCTTTGGTTGATATATCTATTTCTTCATCTTTTAAGGCACATATTTTTCTTATATATCTGTTTTTCCTCCCATCTGTTGCAGTCTGTATCCAGAGACATTGGTTATACTTTCCCTATTATCTTTCTTATTTTTTCTTTTTCTTTTTATTCACTAAGATTATTTCCTGCCATTTCCCTATGCCACTAATTCTATTTTCAGTCATGTCTATTCTATGCTACCTGTGCTAAGTTACTTATTAGTTCTATAATGATATTTTGATCCTCAATTTGTCTCCTAAGCTCCACAGTCTCTTTTTAATGACATCATTTTTGGGGGGGAGGTTGTATTTTATTCCAGATGGGTTTTTCACCTCTCTTTTGCATGTCTTCTTTTTTAAATATCCCTTTCCTCTTTCTTAACATGTAATATTTTGATATCTTGGCTTAATGTGGGGAGGTCTCTTGTTAGATTCATTACCCTGAATGGGCTCTAAGCATATTGGTATCTGTCCTACCTCACATGCAGCAAAGCTGTCAAAACCAAAATCCACATTTGCAGGTTTGGCAAATATCCTCATGACTTTGGGCTCCAGGGTGTCTCTCCTGTTCTCTTACCTTTCACAGTTCTGGTAGTCCCTTTAGGTTGACCAGCTAATGATCTCTCATTAGGACCTCAGTGTTTTAAAGATGTTTTTACTGTTTTATCCAGCCTATAAAGTTGTTTCCAGTGGAAGGGTGTTTGCCATTATTGAAAGAGGAGGTTCCTTCATATTTTTAAAAAATTCGTTTATTCATTCATTTGTCTTGTTCCTGCTTATTATGAGAAGCCCTATGGAGATCTATCTTTGCACTAGTAGATGTTGGGTAAATTCTTATTGACCTCCTCCTACTTAATCTGAGACCTGTCTTTCTTTCCTCTCACAAAAGCTTCATGTGTTCTATCCTGTTGTATATGTCCTGAGTGCTTTGTCTTAGAGAGCCAAGGGTTCCACTCCTTCTCCTGAGATTTCCTCAAATGTTATTCGTCAGGGTTGACTTCACCTAGTTGGTAATGTATCTTACTACCCTGTAAACCTTCTTCTAAAATGTTGAACCCAGGCAGATTTTCTAGTCCATGTCACTGATAAAACTCTGAGGTTTAATAGTGATAGGTATAGGGCTTCTGTTTTTGAAATTACTTTCCTGACTCAACCCACCTTCAGTTTGTTTCTCTCCAAGTTGTGAGATATTTGGGGAAATTGTAGATGTTTTCTCTACTTTTTTCTACCCACTGTACAATTCAGGGTACAGTTGAAGGCAGCATTTAGGCACATCAAAATATTTTCCCTTTCTTTCCCAACTGATTTTTTTTTTAAGTTTATCACTTGAAATTATACCATTTTCTTTGTTTGACTATTGCTGGTGAGCATCTTGCTGATTTTTCACTACTTCTTTTTCCTTTTATTAGATACTAGAGGCCCAATACACAGATTTGTGCACTGGTGGGGTCCCTCAGCCTGGCCAGCAGGGATCAGGCGGAAACTAGCTCTCCGACATCCCCTGAGGCAGTGGTTCTCAACCTTCCTAATGCCGCGACCCTTTAATACAGTTCTTCATGTTGTGGTGACCCCAACCATAAAATTATTTTCGTTGCTACTTCATAACTGTAATTTTGCTACTGTTTTGAATTGTAATGTAAATATCTGATATGCAGGATGTATTTTCAGGGGTTGCGACCCACAGGTTGAGAACCGCTGCAGGGGTCCCGGATTGTGAGAGGGCAGTTCTAGGGTGACGCACCCCAGAATCGGGCTCCCTCCTCTCTGGTTCCAGTTGCGTCACCCGAGAAACACAGCTGCCAAGTCACCACAGCTCAGCAGCTCCTGCATTGAGTGTCTGCCCCCTGGTGGTCAGTATGTGTCATAGCTACCAGTCGGACAGTCGAATAGTGGGAAGGTCAGCCGGTCCCTTAGGCTTTTATATGTATAGATTGGAGCAGGGAGATTCTATGATACAAATTCACTTCATCATCTTCCCCCCAATCCAGGATTCTGCATATGAATAGAAGACACCAACTGACCATATGTCTTCATTTGGGCCTCTCAGATATAGACCCTGAGACAAGGTAGTTTATTTTATGGTGATCCAAGGCACTGGGAGAAATGTGGGGAAGCAAAGCAGGGAAGAAAAAATGCTAATAAAGACTATATTAGGAAGCAAGTTATCATTGTGGGCACCTGGAGCTTAATTTCACTGGTAAAACTCAGGGAAGAGTTTAGAAAACACAGTTCATGGTTATTCTGCCCAAGGGAGAAGGGAGCTTGTGTATTTACACACTAACTCCTGTTATTCTTTGGTTGAGAACTGCTCTCAGGGGTAGTAATTCCTGCTCACTTCCTGCCTCCCTCATGCGCTGGCAGTGCGGTAGCCTCAGGTGATCAAAGAAAGATCTCAATAATATGCAGGCTCCAGCAGATGGAAGTTGGGCTGCCTTGCCCTAAAATGGTAAAATCCTAGGGGAGATGACCAGAACACACTGTGACTGCGAATTCCAGGATCTTGGGACTTTGGTAGAGCAAGACCGGGAGGAAGGAGGATCGTCCAAGGGCTGCTCAAATATACCCCTGGGTGGTCTCTACTTGACACGAAGTATAGATATTCGGCAGTGGTCCCTTGTAGTTTATTTTGTATCATTATAACACCTCTTCAAGTTTAATAGATGCATCTATAGAAAAAAAATCAGGGAAAATACCTTGAAAAGCCTAAATATAAGTGAGGGGGAGCTATTTTAGTTGATAAAGTTGAATAAACTATGGGCCCTTTTTAGAATTATGTAATCATGTGTGTATATATGTACACACACACACACACACATACATATATAAACATTTAAGTTATATTCATTATAAAATATTTTTATAAGAAGTGAGCATATGGTGAGGAGATACACAAAATAAATGTGTATGAAGTTGTATGTTGCATGGGTGCCATGTGGACACATTAATGGGGAGCATCAAAAGTGTTGCTGAGTTGTATCCCCTTCAGTTCCCGTCTAACGGGAGGGAATCACGTGGTTTTTATGGAGGCCATCACATAAATCCACTTACCTGCAATCCTACTTTCAAACAACCCCTTTTATAAAGGTCTCGTACGAATTTTCGTTTTAGAAGGGACATGACTTTTGACTGCTGTCCATGTCATATGTTGGACAAATCCGTCCCTTTTCCTCTGTGTGAACTATCTAACCTTGTGGTTAAAAAGTGGTGAGTTACATTAAATCTAAGATGAAAAAAACTAAAATGATATCCAAGCTCATTGATTAAAGTAGAGAGAAACTGATCATATGAAATACAGCAAGTTAGGGAATTCTAATCAGCTATTTTGTATATAAAGTGTATATTCAGAATATTATATTTTGAAAGGCAAATGTACTTCAGAAATCCCATCTAAGGGATTGAAAATGTGTATATATTCATGTTATAAAGAATACCAACTTGCTCACTTCATAGTACTTGACAAACTTTTCCATACTAGAAATCCTTATTTAAAAATTCCTGATTATTCTGTCTTATATTTTATCAAGGAAAAGCTAAAGCTAGGATGTCAGGTGGTGGAAGGGAAAATATTTGAGTTATTTGTTTTTATTTATTTATTTGGTAAAATAAGAGAAAACCAAAGAGTAACTTAACTACTCAAATATATGATGGAATTGTCTGTGGATGTTTCTCAATAATTATTCTTCACGTACATCAAGGGAAGAAGAGGAAGAAGGATGGGGAGCCTAAGATGGACTGAAGGACATATTAGCAGGGACTGTGAAAGAGAATGAACTCACTGAAGTCAGGATGCCTTGAAATGCTAAACTTTGACTTCCACTAGAAGAGATTTTGGTCAGGCATAAGGAATAACTTCTTGTTAGGCCTAGGATAGAAGTCATCAGAGCAGATCTCTGAGCCATCTCGTGGAGCACCTACCACTGACGTCTATCAGAGAAGAAACTACCATCACTTATGAAAGGTTCATATGAAAGGTTCAGGCCAGAGTCTGAAAATTATTATAATATTCAGGAGCCTGATTATTCTCTGGAAGGGGTTTGTGTAATGTTTTAGGGAAATGCACACACACAAACCCATTTGCTTCCCCAAACTCCTTAGTCTCCAGTCGGGTCACAAAGCATTTGGGCTGCTCTTATGCCTAGAAATTTGTTTCTCTCACTCTTTGTTTTATTATCATAGTAAGTAAAGCTCCAGATTCATCTATGAATTCTGAGATAAGTTGTGCCCCCCAATTCTTACGTTGAAGTTCTAACCCGCCAGTACTGCAAAATGTGTTTGAAGATTGTGGTATTAAGTTAAAATGAGGTCACTACAACGGGCCCTAACCCAAGATGACTGGTGTCCTTATAGGAAAAGGAATTTGGACACAGACATGCACAGAGGGACCAGAAGACGGCCAGCTACAAGTTAAGGAGAGAGGTCTCAGGGAAAACAAACCTGCTGGTGCCTTGACTTCAGACTTCTAGGCGCCAGAACTATGAAATGATAGACTTCCATTGTTTGAGTCCCTCAGTCCATGGTCTTTCGTTATGGCAGCCGTAGCTAATGAACGCAGATGTCCTCCTCCTTTTGTACTCTCTCCTTCCCGCTGGCCTTCTTTTAGATGACCTGTCTAGGCTCCCTACTGCTTCTTTTTCTCGTACTCATCTTTAGAACACCTCCCACCCTTCCTTCTTCACGTTCTGGTGATGTATCTTCACTGAGAACTGTCACTTCTTTGTGGTGCTACCCAAGCCCCCATCAATGAGAATTAGACCTGGAGTCCTGTTAGGAGAGGAAACAGTGTGAATCATGTTGAGCAAGTTTTCACTCACACAAGACGTTGCCTACCATCACTTCCATTTGCTATAAGAAGCACACATATTAGAGAAATTTTCACGTTTGTGTTGGCAGGGCATATCAGTTTATAAAGTATTTTAGCAGATATAACTTTGCTTTAAGTCTTCCCACATTTCAAGTCATTGTTTAAAGACCCTAAAACTCAGAGAGGTTAAGTAAAACTTGATCGAAATTATACAGCTAGCAAATGGCAGAGCTGGAGTCTGAACCCAGGTGGAGATAGCATTGTCACTGCCTCCCGGTGCCGAAGGCCAGTGATAGCTGCCCTACAGTGAGGGCAATGTCTCTCTCCTCTGCACAGCACTCTCATGATGGTTCTATTGGCCGATATTATTACCTCTGGCTAGGTGTTTGTTCATGAAGCATTTTCACCCCAGCAAAGTTGGAAGCTCTGGGCGGTGGGTTGTAGGCTTTGATTTCTGTTTACTTATAGTGTTTGAAAAACATTTGTTGATTGAATGGCTAAAAGGACCTAAAAGGACTATTTTACCAGAGAATTTGGCACTTCTCTTGACAACCAGCTTTCAGAGATATACACAAAAAGTGACAGGACTCTCACAATGTTGATCAGGTCTTTCTAGACAAATGTTAGGAAAAGGTATGTATAAAAATAACACGGTGGATTGACATTATATTACAATAATTATAATTATTATACCCTGTTTTTATATAGCTCTCTCCCTGCCCCCCTAACCCCAACTAAGGTGCTCATAGTCATTTGTAAGCAGTGGGCCTTATCCCGCTGTTAAATAGAAAATAAATTGCTTATCTCTTGGAAGAGAATTAACTCTTTCAGGGCACTGGGGTACCATTTAGTAAATTAGTAATCCTCTAAATGGCACTCTAGATACAGAAGATCCCCCATATAAACTGGAAAATGAGCATGTTCCCAGTGCTTAAAAGAAACCAGGGCATGCCTAACAGAAATCAGACAGTAAGCTTAAAATATGTGTAATGTACTTAAGTCTCTCCTCTAATAACTTTGTATTCATTCTCATAGAAATCTGTTTGTGACTAAAGACGAATCTATTTGCTAAAAGCTGGCACTTCTGATCTTTTAATCTACTAACATGAGAGCAATAAAGGGGAAAGGGGCAGATGACAGAAAAGTAGAGTGGGGGTGTTTATACACATGGATTGGTGGCAATTCGTTCAGCTAAACAGGTTTTGAGAAACTGATAAATGTTTTTTCAAAACTATTTGAAAGGCCAGGCTTGATAGTTCCCTTAGGGCTTGAAAATGTCCATCTATTACCAAAATAGTGGTTAGTGAATTAGACTTAACCTCATGGATCTCCTTGCGGGCATTGGTATGGTAGGTAGAGGTGCGAGCACGAATCAACAGTAGCTTTAGAAATTCTAGTCTCCATCAGTCAAAAATGAAGTTGAGGAAATTAACACAGACTCTGAGATAATACAAATGTTTCCTGGTGGGTGGAGAGAAACTGGCATTGAAGCAGCCCATTTTTTTGAAAAGCATATCGACTGCAGCCTCTCTCTCTTGTTTTCACTTAATTTCTCTTAGCTCCCCTCACATGCTGTCTTTCAGATTTCGCTCTTCCCGAATTAGGTACTGGTCACCTTGTTTCATGGAAACATTTTGGACTTCACTCATTAGCTCAAATGCCTTTTGGATGCACTCGCTCCCTGGGTGTTGCTACAACTGAATTCTGATAGTAATTCAGTAACACATGATTGATTGTTGAGACTTTTGGTTTACGTGCAATGAGATGGATTTGGCAACTGGTGGTGTCTTATTGACGTTCTGATTTGTGCCGCTGGGAAGCTCATCGGATGGTCAGGGGGGCTGCTGCCAGGCAGTTCGGCAGTTCAGTAAACACGCTGTGGTTATCCCACCAGATCGCGTAGCATCCCATCAGCCCTCTCACTTAGATCCCATGCACCGAGGAACAGCCCATGGGACTACTCACCCCATCCTTTTCCTCTCCCAACCCCAAGTCCAGGAGCCTCTGGCCAAAGCCTCACCCCCTTCTTTGATTGTTCCTTTCCTCCCCCTGCCACACTGACAGCCAGCTGCCAGGGCCCTCTTTACACAGGCCTCTACTTTCCAAGGTAGATATGCCACGTAAGTTCCATTTCAGCAATGCACGCTTCCTCAGGTTCCACGGGGCGTCCTTACTGAGACAATCGGCAGGCTGCTAAAGAAATCAAAGCAGATCAGCAAAATGTCCTGAAAGGGGGAAGGAAGGATAAGCCACCTAGACGAACGGCCTTCATTTTCCAGTAAGCAGCGTGTCTGGTGGCCAAAATAAACACGAGTGGGGGAGTGCATATGCAGTCTAATTGTATAATTGTGAGATGCTTTTCATGCATCACACAGGGACTGAAGTGATGGTGCCCCAGGAAGCAGCTCATGGTTCCCCTCCGGCACACACACATTTTGCATTCAGTGGTACCCTGCCTGGCATGAGCGAAAGGCCAAATGCACCAGGTTGGAGGATTCCATCACCATAATCCCCTAATGCTCATCGTCTGAAGGTGAAGGGCAGCTGCAGGAGTCCTCTGAGCTCAAAGGTAGCAAAGTGAGGTGAACAAAGCTGGCATGAGAAGCAGAGCCACTAATTCATCTCCCAGGTGACCCTTTTAATAGTCCACATCGCATTTAATCACCAGGCAGCGTGTTGAACCAGGGAGCCTAGGCAGCAGCGCCCTTCTGCTGACTGACTCCTCAAACTCTGCAGCAAGTAGGGAAGCTGGTGGATTTCTCACCTGGCCTCCTCGGCTGACACTAGACCAGGGGTGGGCAAACTTTTTGACTCGAGGGCCACAATGGGTTCTTAAACTGGACCGGAGGGCCGGAACAAAAGCATGGATGGAGTGTTTGTGTGAACTAATATAAATTCAAAGTAAACATCATTACATAAAAGGGTACAGTCTTTTTTTTCAATAGTTTTATTCATTTCAAATGGGCCGGATCCGGCCCGCGGGCTGTAGTTTGCCCACGGCTGCACTAGACCCTTTTCCAAGGGTGAGATAGGGATTCCGCCCATTTTCTTCAGTTTGGAGAGGACACCAAAATCCCCAGAGGTTGTATTTATGGGAGTATGAGACAAATATGCTTTTCCTTTCCGAATCCCATCCCTTTCTTTCCAGCATTCAACTGCTCACAGACCTGTACTCTCCACCACCACACTGGCTTCACTGCCCTGAGCCTTTTGTCTCTGACCCTGGCTGCCACTTCCTTTGCCTTCAGTGACTGGTATCTTCTCCAGTGGAAAACGGTCACATTCAGGGCAGGTAGGAAGTTTCCATGAACAGGACATTTGTGCAGCACTTTTCCAAGTGATCATTACACGTTATTCGGGAATTTTCAAGAGCAAAGCTAGAGATAGGGACAGAGTTTAAGGTTCTGAAAATTGTAATTTAACACCAATGAAATAATAATAATGAAAGGTTATCATTAATACATTATTAGTTTTCTTCTTTGTAACCAAGGAATATTTTTAATTCTTGGATTTTGTATGACACAGAGACAATGCGTAGATAAACAATATGATGCACATTTTTCCCTGTCAACATAGGAAATTACTCATCCACTAGAACTTAAAATACTCTTCAATGATTATTTCTTCCATCTAATTATGTGCATTTTGTCATGTGCTTCACACCCTCTTCCTTCATGATTTTTGAGGCATTGTTCAAATGGCCAACACTGCCTTTGAGTCATTATGACTGATGGACTTATCCCAGGGCCTGAATTATCAGCATCTACCCTTCTGTAGGGAAACATCTTTAGCAGAGAAGATCCAATTTTTGTTTCCCCCTATTTGTTGTTACTCAGACTTTGTGATAATGTCATCAAGCCTTACGCTATGCTTTCTCTTGATGAACTGGAATTCTCTGGAGCTGAGAGTTACAGGCATGGGAGAGGGTGATAAACTGGGACCATGGAATTAGGCAAATGCACTTTTGACTTTTCCGTGCTTCAGACATAAAATTGATGGACCCACATTTGTCATCTTTTATGTTTAGGGCAATCTCGGGACCACTTGTTTAAATCAAGGGCAATTAGAACATCCAACTCAAGAAAGGGAACCACCCAAATAAAAAGTTTAACATTTATGTTGAAAGAGAATATTGCTCTTACTTTTAGCTTTGTCTGGTGCCAATTGGTTTAAGAAAGAAATGTTGAAAAAGACTCTCGAAGCCCAGCGTGGCTCATGGTTGAGTTTTGACCAATTAACCAGGAGTTCACGGTTCCATTCCCGGTCAGGGCATATGCCTGGATTGTGGTCTCAATCCCCAGGATGGGGCATGCAGGAGGCAGCGCATCAATGATTCTCTATCATCATTGATGTTTCTATCTCTCTCTACTTCTCTCTTCCTCTCTGAAATCAATACAAATATATATTATTTAAAAAGACTACCCAAGAATTTGCAAGGACCACTTTGGTCTAAATATATTTTTGAAAAATTCACAGGCACTAATGCATAGACTTATCAGTGAAAAAATCTCACTAAAAATACTAATAATTCAGAAATTATGTGTAGTAAGATTAACTATTTGGCACAAAATAAAAACTCAATAGTAATGGGTGGGGGTAAACCTTCTACAGGAAAAAAAAATATGACACAAAATGCATATACTAATACTGATTAGGTTAAAATCTTTTTAATATTCTTATTTAATATATTTTAGAAATATTTCATAAAAACATTTAAAGTGCAGTCAATGCTTTGGTGCTTAGAGGCATACGCTTCAGTTTCCCACTATGTTCATACATGAAAATCCCTCATTCCAGTAGTGGGTAAACAGGCACCATTGTGCAAAACCCCTTTCCTCAAGTTACTGCGATAATGTTTACAACACTCTATAGTTTGCGCTCTAAGGACAGTCACCTAGAGGGGCTGAGCGTCTCATCCTTGCCTCCATCACTGGTTAGATGTGTGACCTTGAACCAGTCATGTAATCTCTCCAGCCCCAAGGCTTCCCATGTACAGAATACGGTATTACTCCAGAATTATGTTTCTTTTATTTGTAAGAAGCCCCATGGTTTCTCATGCGACAGTGGTTCTGGTGATATCAGGCAGCTGGTCCGTGGGGGAGTGACTGCTGAAGCCATTGGCCTCACTCCTCTCCTCACTCATCCCAGCAGCTGGAAAACAGCCGGGGGCCCATCCTGCCACCTGCCTGCTCTGCATCTGGAGATCAGCCAGTGATGTGATCTGACCACCTCCAAAACCTCAGTATTGTTTTCTGTGGGTTTGGGGGGGCGGGGAGAAATTACAAAACCACAGACAAATCAACAAAGCACAAGGTCATGTGCAAAGAAGTTGGCAAAAATCTAGGGTTTCCATCTTTCTGTTAAAAACCCCCAAAGTTTGTTTTTGTCTCAGTTAGTCAAACACATGCAGATTGTTTTAAAATTATCCAGATAACGGGCCAGGTACCCCTGCTCTTTTCCATAGAATTTTAGTAGATGAACTTAATGAGATGGACTGGTTGGTCCTCTGGCCCGTGGTTCCGTGGCGCTGGTTTCTTGGTTTAGAAGAACACCGCAGCCCTCCCCTTCCCCTTTCATCTCAATCAATCGTCTTGTATTTACTAAGGGCCTCGGGAGTGGGGCACAGAGGTGTAGATCACTCAATTTGTCGCAGCACATATTTTCAATATTATGATAAGAAGACAGGGGACTCTGCATTTTGTCAACTTGCAAGGCCAAGATCGATCAGCAAATAGATGGGCCTTCCCGTATTCTGAATTAAAGTGTGTGTTTTGGCGGTTTATTGACAGTTGATAACTACTGACCACTAGTCCTGATAGAGTTACAAAGGTCGGGTCAAGGCAGGTCAGAGCCACAAAGAGCGCCTCCTGCTCTCGGAGCCTGCGTCCCTCCCAGAAGGGATGTGCAGGTCAATAACCGAGCCACCTGTAGGGTCTGAAGGCTCTTCTAGTCTTTCTCCTTCTGGCTGTGCTGCGACCTAACTCTGACCTAAGCCCCATGCGGCCCCTTTCTCTTCTGTTCTTGCCCTCCATGCTGCTGCCCTGGGAGTCCCACAAGTGCCAGTGAAGCCAGGACTCAACCAGCAAGGGAAGGCAGCAAGCACAGCGCCACTGCGCCATGGGCTCGACTCTGCATCCCACTGCAGATGCTCTCTCCAAAGGGGTTGCCGGCACGGGCCGTCCTTCTGCCCATAACCTCACAGAGGGAAGGACACACAGAGGCAAAAGTGGCCGTCTTTATGGCTTCCCCAGGAGTGCTGCCCTCCTGCGCATATGCAAACCACTGTTGGCGAGCAAAGGCTTCATTAAAAACCTCTCAGAATGCCTCTCCAGCTGGGGTGGGCTTCGTTGTCCAGGAGGGGCCTTATCAAGTGGATGTGGAAATACACAAACGACAGGCCTTGTTCCCAGGAAGTGTCATCTGGTCTCCTCACTTGATGCCTGTGAGGAGAAGAGGAGGGGGGCTATGCCTGTGTGTTTGATGCCATAGTCATTGTCTACCTGGAAGATGCAAATGATATTCAAATTTGGTTTCAGTGTACAGGCTGCTTGCATATACCCCACAGCAACCCTGAAGCAAGTGACTAATGGGAACATGTGTTCTTTCTATTTTTATAAGGCTGGGAGAACAAGGGATGGAGGGCTGAGCTTGTGGGGTTTGAAATCTCTCTTTTCAGGGGACATGCTGCTGTCTGGAATGATGGTAATTCTCAGTGGCAGCTCCATGGCAGTGGCTCCAACCTGCCTGGTGCTGCGCTCTGTGGAGGCCCGGGAACTGGGTAAATGGCCCTGCCTGTCCCTTCTATCCAGCCAGGAGGAGAGGGAC
The DNA here is from genome assembly GCF_964212035.1 of Myotis nattereri. Lineage (NCBI taxonomy): Eukaryota > Metazoa > Chordata > Mammalia > Chiroptera > Vespertilionidae > Myotis > Myotis nattereri. The sequence continues at coordinate 15,699,949 of NC_138090.1, forward strand.
CACGGGATGAGACAGGACTCTTTGGACAGTGGCAGAGCCACAGCCTGTCTGTCCTGAGGGCTTGCTTAAGACTTCATCTCAGTGAGCACTAGTGGGGTGATCATCCTCAGCATCAGGACTGTTGGTATCACAATGATCGGCGTTTAATTTGATGATTCAGGACTGCCCTTAGGTAAGGTCAGCTGGGCGGAGCTTGAAAGGTGACTTCCCCAAAGCCTCCTGAAGCCTCTTACAGCCAAAATTGTGAAAAAATCAGAATGACTCCATTCATGACAATATTAGTATCAAAACCCCATTTTTACTTCTTAGTGCCCATTGTTGATTCTGTTGTAAAGACGGTGGGCCCCTCATTTCCCAACCACTTCTGCTCACACCTCAATCCAGTGAACAAGAGTCATACGGCAGTGAGGGCGAACAAGATGTCAAATGAGATCGTCTATATAAAAATGATCTCATTATGTGAATAACAGGGTGCAGGAATCTTGAAATGTCAGGTTTTGGAGGGATGGGACAGCTGGACTAGATCAGTGGCCATCAAACAGAACTCTAAACAGTCTTTTCTGAGGGACTGAAGTGGTTCAGGCTCTGAACTCCTCATCTCTTCATAAAACAGCCTAGTTCCAATCGATTTGTATTGTAAAGTGTATTTCTGTATCTGGGCTATAAAATGGAGTTATGTGCTCACTCCAGGCAACTGACATGGGCTACCCAAATTGCTGCGATGAGGACTCACAGGTGAAATCCAGGAGCTTGGAAAGGAGGGCTGCAACCAGCAGGCTCAGGACGGGAAAATCACGGCATACAGACCATGCACTCGCTATCTCTATTGTCGACCTTTTTTAAAAGACTGGATTCTGGGATTCTTAAAAGTCTAAAGACCATCAAACCCTATTTTCTTGCAATTAGATAGGAATCTTCATCCAAAACTAGACTGATATACATTTTGATTTTAATAACGGACTTCATAATGCTATCTCCATAGAGACAACCCATTACTAGCTTAGCAGTTCTTAACATCCCCTTGGGTTAAGGAAACCAAACAGCTACCTTCATAAAAATGAAAGCTCCATCTTCGCTTTGCCAAATGGAGGCGATTCTCGGAGACGAGATGAGGGTGCCAAGGTCCCGCTGCTTCTCCTGATATGGAGACTCGCCTCTGCTGACACTGTTGGAGGTCTCAGCTTGTCTCCTTAAGGTCTAGGGCATTTCCTCACCCTTGGTTATAAGCATCCCCTTAGAGGTCAGATGCTTTGTACATTTCAAGGATCTTACCAAAGTGCATTCCCTTGACCAAACTCCTCAGAAAAGAAATCACAGACTTGCAAATAAAAGATGCTCATCACGTCCTTATTCTAAATAATGAAACAAATGGGATCCATGAAATGTCTAACAATAAATAATTGGATTTATAAATAATGGAACATGTATGGATTTTATACATATATATGTACATACATATGGAATATTATGAGGCTTGTAAAGATATTTTTTAAGAATATGAATGTTTTGGAAGACCATGAGGTGAAAGAAACAGGATATAAGATTACATAAAATAGGATTCAACATTATGATATATACCTAAGGGGGAGAAATACACACACACCATAAGGGATCAAAGAATATACCAGATTTTGACAGGCACTATCCCTGAATGGTGGGATTATGGGTGAGTTTGAAGGGCTCTTGTAACTTTATTTTACAAATGACTTTTATCACCAGAAAACATGTTTTTAAAAAGTCCAGGCTCCCAAATCTGTGTACCAAAACCCCTAGATACAAGTTGCCTTACAACATCTATAAAGGGGAAATACAGTGAATTTTCTGATACTTTCCATTTGAGATAATATGCAAATTGCATCATTCAGGTAAAAAGAGACCCACTCTTCCTTTGCAATTAAGTGTTTGGTCTTCTTTATCCAGGAACTTGCTTCAAATTTCCATTTCTCTTTGCTTGTATGGAGACAGTAAAGTCCATGCCTCATCATGTACTAAAGCAGCCATAACTGTGACCCCCTAAACAGGCCCACCAAGTCCCTATCACAGGCTAACAATGTTCGGGGCCTGGAAATACAGAGATAATTAGGATGTCAGTCCTTGGAGGGATGTTTTGGACTAAGGGGGACATAGAAATGTAGACAGTTAGAGGTTGGTACCAGGTGTTACCTGTTGCAACACATTGCCACCTGCTTCGTGCCAGATGTTGTTCTAGGAAGATACCCGTGTATGTCACACACATGTTTATATCAACCTGAAACCTAGGCATGACCCCCCATTAGTGATATGCAGACAGTGACTCCTCTGAGGCTCTTTGGTAGGTGAGTGACTTCCAGTGTAACTCTTGAGCCAAAAATTGATGTTGGAATAGAAGAGGAAACCCTGGATTCTGGCTGCAGAACATCAACTCCCTGTGGAAAGGGGTTTATTTTTGGTTTGGGTATGTTTTGGGGTCCATTTTGTTTCCTTCTGTATTCCCAGCACCTGGAACAGTGCCTGGTGAGAATAGGGTGGGTGTGCTGGAGCCAACGTGGGGTTCCCTTAGCAGGAAAAAAAATAAAAGACAACCGGTTGAATTGGAATTTCAGGTGAATAATGAATACTTTTCAGTTCAAGTACGCCCCATGCAATATTTAGAATGTAATTAAAATTATCTCTTGTTCACTAAAATTCAGATTGTGCTGGGCATGCTGGTATAGCTGGCAACCCCAAGCATGGCAGCCGGTGGCAGGCTGGTGCTGCGTGAGATTGACAGCACATGGCAAGGCCTTCACTAATCACACAGCACAGACAGGCAGAGGCATAGCCAGGCATGGAAGGCTGGGGATGCTGGGTTTATTCAGGGAGCCGGGGGCAGCATCTTCCAAGTAGAATGGGGAGCAAAGTCCCCAACTGGGGATGTCGACCAGTATGTTTTGTTTGGCCTTCTAATTTCAATTAGTTATCAACATTTAAAATCTGGCCAATTTCATATGCTTTTTGTGAGAGGGGGGGGGGGGCACATGAGTAGGAATCCAAAGGTTTTTATTCCCAATAGGAAGTAAGTAGTAGATGTCCCTTCTGGGGCGGGGGGGGGGGGGGGGATGAGAAGGGAGAGGGTGGGCTCTCCCCTTAGCTGTGTCCTCCTAACCCTTGCTTTTGACGTATGTTCCATCCTCCTGGACCATGCAAGCTTCTGTGTTTGCTCCTCTTTCAGAGTGATTGGGAAGACTGCTGCCTGGTGGAGGGTGACTGGGGGTGGGGGTGCTGCTGCCTGGTGGAGAGTGACTGGGGGGACTGTGGCCCTGGTGGAGGGTGACTGGGAGGGGCTGCTGCCTGGTGGAGGGTGACTGGGGGGACTGTGGCCCTGGTGGAGGGTGACTGGGGGGGGGGCTGCTGCCTGGTGGAGGGTGACTGGGGGGGGGCTGTTGTCCTGGTGGAGGGTGACTGTGGGGCTACTATGCTGGTGGAGGGTGACTGGGGGGGCTGTTGTCCTGGTGGAGGGTGACTGGGGGGGCTGTTGTCCTGGTGGAGGGTGATTGGGGGGGCTACTATGCTGGTGGAGGGTGACTGGGGGGACTGCTGTCCTGGTGGAGGGTGAGTGGGGGATTGTGGCCCTGGTGGAGGGTGACTAGGGGGATTGTTACCCTGGTGGATGGTGGTTGACAAATGATGGAAAAGCAAGGAAGACCCTATCCAGGTTGGCAAGGGCCTGTAAACCATGCCAAGGAGTTTTCTTCTATAGACAGGGGTCAAGTGGCTGTTTGTAAGCCAGGTAAGCAGCATACCCACCTATCCCTTAGAATTCAGCCCTGTGACCTTGTGGAGATGGCCGGGAGCAGACAGTGCCTGAGTCGGTGTGGAGGCCGTGGCAGTGGCTCCGGGCAGTGAGGATGACAGGGAGGACACGATGGAGGGGCAGTGAGATTGTCATTAGCTGTCTTCCATCCTGCAGGGGGCCCGCTTCCAGAGCGCACATGTCTCATGAGGCAGCTGTAGCCGGTGAGTTTAAATGGTGAGCGTGGTGGATTTAGATGATGATGTGAGTGATCTGCGTTTATTCAGCCTATCTGTTCATTTACTTATGGTGTTTGAAAGAGGAAGAAGGCAACAGATGGAGTTAGAGATGGACATGACCCCCATTTGCTCTGCTCACTCCCCTTGGCTTAAGGAAACGTAGCTATTTCCCTGGCCCGCATGGCTGGCTGACCCGCTGTCCTTGCTGGTCACTGGCTGCTGGGGCAGATGCATCCGTAATGGAAGAGAACTCACCACGGGGGTTGGAGGGAGGGCGCTGCAGGCTCACTCATCAGGAAGGAGCAGAGGGAGGTGTTTTCTTCTCCAGTAATAGGATTGTCAGGGCCCTTCCTGGCCTGAACCACCCGGTGGAAGCTGCCAGGATGGCGAGCTCACTCTTCTTAATTAGCACTAATGCAGTCGAGGCTGTTTTCCTAGCCTGACCAAAGGGAATAGCAATTAATATGGTGGGGGAGACAGACGGAGAGTTCAAGGCCGGCATGTGTGCCCCCGACCCTGGGGTCGCTGGAGAAAGAGAGCCTGGAAGACAATAGCCTGGCTCCCTCAGGCCTGGACAAAGGCCGGCCTCTTTCCCAAACCTCAGCTCGCTGCCGCCTCCCATTAATGAGAAAGTCTGTCCTCCACGACTGGAAAGGGGCTATCCGCTAAGGCCTATGGATGTGTGTCTGTATATGTGTGAGGAGGGTGTTTTAAGGGGTAATTGTTCTCCCACTTAAACTGGCCCTTTGTTCTCAGTGTGGGATGTGGCTCCTGTGGGTGGTGGTGCAGGGCCGGGTTTACACTCTCAACAAATGGACCACGGATTCCACAGTGTCCATTTCACCCCGAAGCCTGCACAGCATCCTGGGCCTGGGAGCTTAGGACTGAGCATGGTCTTTTGCAAGCTGGGCATCGGAGGGGGCGGGGGCAGGAGCCCAGGTGCATCTGCAGTGGCGGGGGGGATGGCAGGCAGGCTGACTCACACGTGGCGAGGACTAAAAGTGATGGCCCCACCTTCCAGGGAATCCCCAAACAGGGCCGGAATGGGAGCCAGTTCCTGGCGGTGAGTGGGATCTGAGCCCCTGTCTCCCTCATTAAGGATGACCTTGCCACTCCAAGTGACACGTGGACGTGCAGCCCCTCGAACAAGTGAAAGCGCATTGAACTCCCCGTGCCTCCTCCATGCTCTGAGGTGCTGATCTTCCCAGAGAAGAATTTGATCCTTTTTGATTTTTCCCTCGACTTTCCTTAGGCTTTTTCTTCTTCTTCTTCTTCTTTTCTTTTTAATTAAATATTGCCGCCTAACTCTTTCAGGTCAGCAGCAATGTCACTAGCATCAGCCATGAATCATGGCCGAGCTGACATTTTAAAAATGGCATCGTCAGGGCAGCCAGTGCAGGCCAGACACCCAGGCACAATGGCTGGACCCCATAAATTACACTAAAAGTCTAATCAGAATAATCAACACACTGACATCTTTATGCATGTGGGGAGATCGCGGCAAGGGGAGGCTCTGCCTGGGATTTCTCTGCGATTTCACTTGCTGCAGATTCTGGTGCTTTTTGAGGAGACAGAATCTTCAAGGTGTATCTTTCGAGTTCTCTGTGACCTCTTGCCTCACGTTTATGTTTGGCGATAAAAACAGATATAATGAGTGCCTCTCGATGGCGTGTTGGTTTATATGCAGCTCAGGCAGCAGAGCCATATATTTTTCCACCTGCAAACACCCCATCCACACATATTTCTTCATGAGTACAGGTGCACATATTGGCTCTTGTTCTCTTGCATACACTCCCCCCCTCCCCCCCCACACACACACCCTGTGACTGTGATTTGAAGACATTTTGTGGATGCTTCTGGCTGCAGAACTGTACTTGAACAGTTTGCATGGAGGAATGTTTTTTATAATTCTGACCTAAATTCTTTAGTGATCCCCATTAATTTGATTTCCTGAGGCCAGACAGGACAGCCACCGTCTGGTTGAGACCATTCATCACCTTCATACCTCATTTTAGTTTTTTGACCTTTCCCTTTCTCTCCTCGAGTCCTTTCTCTGTCTCTCTCTCAAACCATCCCCCCCCCCCCCCACCACACACACACACACACACTTCTAGTCTCCCTCTCTAGTTTTGGGGAAAAAAAAATCTTTCCCAAAGCTTTGGGCTCCCTGCCTCTGATGGAAGGTCAGGGGTACCCCTGGCCATACATATGCAGAGAGAGCACCTCCCAGTGATTAATTGGCCCCACCAGATCGCAGGCGCAGAGAGCCCATTTGTCACTGGCCCAGCTTTGGCCATCACAACCAGACTGCCCATGACTTGTGGGCGGCCCAGTGCACACCAGCTGGGACTAGCCAGTTAGTGCCCAGTGAGGTGTGACCAGCCGGCCCAAGGGTGAATGCTATGGGCTGGCTGGTATCAAAGTGGGGATAGAGAACAAAAGAAAGAAGGAAGAAAAAAAGTGAAACATTTTTTTTGAAAGGTACAGAAGTCGGTTCTGTTTTACTTTAATTGATTTCTCAGACATTTATTGAATGCCTACTGTGTGCCGGGAATAAATAGTTACTATGTGATTCCTTAATCTAGGGCTAGAGACTGTTGATGCTATTTGAAGTTGTTTGAGAAATTTTTTGCAGTGATCTCAAGAACAATACATGGCCAATATGCATATGCTGATTTTTCAGGTGGGTAAACTGAGTGAGAGATCTGTGATTTGCCCAAGGCCATGCTGGAAATCCAATTAGACCTCTTCCTGTAGGGCTGCTTTTGTCACATCACACACAGGAGGGCCTCCCCCAGGTTGACGTGACCTTGCCATGCCCGTGGGTCCTCTGGCATTTCCTGACCACAGATAGTCTTCAAACCCTTTGACTCCTGGACATAAAAACATGGGCTCTAGTGTGAGTTTTGGCTATTTTACTCATCAGCTATAGGACCTTGGGCACTTTACCTTTTGCATCCTCAATGTCTCCATCTATAAAATGGGCTTCATACCCTTCGAATGGTGGTGATTGAGAGCATACAACTTGGGGCATTGTGCCTGACTTAGATTAAGCAGTTGACCTAGATTATAATTGTTCATATATAAATAAACATTCTGTACTGGCTGGGCCATCTGGGCGCCCCCCAGTGGCCCCATCGTAGGCATGCACTCTGAGACAGCCTGGGCAGGGAGTGGAACACAAGGACAAATGCCCCACAATGCCGTTTCCAAAAATATGTTTCTCCATCTCCTCCCTGTGCATCTACCTATCACCAGTCCCTCCCCAGCCTTTGTTACAATGATCTCTACAACCACGCATTTGTTCAGTACGTAATCAGTAATGGTCAGTGGAAAGCACTGTAGTGGGTGCCATGGAGCAGGCAGGTGAGGGAGGAGGAGGGACAGGGCAATGAAAGGAACCAAGTACAGAGAAGACAGGATAGGCAGGACACAGTCATGACACCCTAGTGATGAGACCACCGTGCAAAACTTATTTCAGACTGGGTTAAATAATAAGAAAAAGTTTCCCTTCACCAAACAAGTTTAACGGTAGGGCAGGCTCTCTGATGGGTGGATTCAGTGGCTAAATTATGTCATTGAAGATCTGGACTTTTCCAATTGCTCCCGAATAAAGCTATCCTTATGTTAGCTTGCCCTTATTTTTCAGGTTGCAATATGGCACAGAAATTCCAGGTGTTACCCTCAGACCCAGGATGGTCCATAGGTCAAAAGAAAGATTCAACTTCTGGGTCTCTTCATAGCAAGCCTCTTCCCAGAAGCCCCCAGCATACATTTCTTTCTCTCACTTAGCCAAACTTGGGTCACATAACCAGACCTAACCCAGTCACTGACAAGTAAGTGGAATCAGCAAGATACCCCAGACTGGTCAGCGTCAGCACAGCAGTGGATGGAGAAGAATGGGAACTAGGGCAACACTGAAGGAGGAAATGGGAACTAGAAGTTGAGAGGCAGCATTACAATATTTCCTGATAGCAGAATGGAAGACATTAGTTTTATATCTATAAAATGGTATCTATCTAGTACTTATCAAAGTTTCAGGACATAAGAATCTTTTTTTCCTATCAGCTCTTGAATAATAATGGGAGGTGTTAAAGACTAGTATGTCCTTCTGACATTCATATGTTGAAGTTCTATCCCCGGCACCTCAGATGAGGTTGTTTTTGGAGATAGGGGTTTGAAAGTGGTATTTAAGGTAAAATGAGGTCATGAGAATGGGCTATCTTTATAAGAAGGGGAGATGAGGACACAGACCCTCTCAGAGGGGTTGGCACTAGGAGAAGATGTCCATCCACAAGCCAGGGAGAGACCTTAGAAGAAACAATCCTTCTGACATGTTGATCTCAGACTTCTAGCCTCTAGAAATAGGAGACAATAGAGAAAATAGATGTCTGTTGTTTAAGGCACCCAACCTGCACTCCTTTGTTGCTACAGCCCTGGGGAAGTAAAGATAGGATTCTCAGTTTTTACAGTCGCTCCTCCAGTTAGTTGTATTCATTGGATATTGCCAAGGGCGAGGGCATTTAGGAGGATGACTGCTAAGAAACAGAGGGAAGATGCAGAGGAAGGACCACATACGAGTATTAGATAGGAAACGTGGATGTGCGTTGGCAAGGTAGGAAGCCATCAGGCAGGAAGCCAAAACCTAAGCCTGGGTGCTGGGGCATTCAGAACACCACCAACCTGCTATGGAGTTGAAAGGGATAGTTGTTTGGGGTGGGAAGGTGAACTACATTTGGAAATGGTTTCTTTACTGCTTGATAACCATGAAATAAATAATCCATATGTTTCCTCTGTGTCCGTCACTGTGTCAGGGCAATGAGGAAGGATAGACAGTGTGACCTGGCTTTAAAGAACTGATATTTACTCAAAGAGAAATAGTTTAGCTTGAGTGGTGGGGGGAAGATTAGCATCAGAAATCTGATTGGCATCCTCCAAAACTCTATTGTCAGAAAGCGCATGATGTATGAGAGTCATTGCTATTTGTAACATCAAATGGCCGCATCCAAAGGTTGAGCCCAGGAAAACATCTGTAAAGTTCAGTTCCCAAGTAGAAGAAAAAAAGCCATCTTTTTTAAATATTCTGTTTTGTTCCTACCCTACAAATTATCTCCTTGTGATTCCTAAATAGAGGGGAAAAGATGCTCGGATTTGAACTAGAAATAGGTAGAAAGCAAGGGCTTCCAGGAGACAAAGTGCATTGCCCATTTGCCCTGAAGCATGGTGGAGGGAATGTGCTTTACTGACAAGGAAACCTCAGACCTGCAGCTGTTACTGCCTCTCTGGGATTCACCTGGGATCTCTCTGGTTTCCCTGGTGGACATCAGGAGGTTGTTTCTGATTCTGGGTTGGTTTCCTTCGTAGCTTTTCTGAAGTTCTACCAAACCTAAGGCTTTACTTACCCAGAATTAGTTGAGGCAGAGCAGTAACTCAGGTCTTGCCTTGGGTATGTGTGTTCCTGGGGAGAAGACTGAATTCTGCCTGGCATCCCTCCCCTGCCAACCTGAAGCCCTGAGGGATGAACCTATGGTGGCCCATCTACTAGCAAACCTGGGTCAGCTGCAGCCCCATGCAGATGCAGACTCTGTATTAGCCAAGCCCACAGCGGGGATTTATGGCAGATCCATAAAGACGACAATTTATTTAGGCTTTCCTGCCTTGAATTTCTTGTCTTTTTTTTTCCCCTGTTGATTTTTATTGGCATAAAATGTTTTGCATTTACTTTTGCCTATGTATCACCATGACAGGGATGTTTAGATGATGACTGTAAATGAAATATGCATGCATCCTAAAGTATTTATGTAATTTAGCAAAATTATTTTTCAGGTTTGTTCAAAAGAATCCGCTCAGTTCACGTCTTGCTGGCACCGCAAAACATCTTACTATTCATGCCCTAATGTGGGAATGAGCGCACATTACTTACACATACCAAATATGTGAACATATAAATAGTGTTTAAAATATCTCTTACACAATAAATTATGATCACTATGTTAAAATACCAATTTCTAGGGAAAATTGATTTAAGAAAAATAGCTAATCACAGTACCCTGTGAAAGCAGCATTTTTTTTTTTTTTTTAGTATCATTTAATTTTCAAGCCAAGAGACTTGGGCTGTTGTTTCATTTTGTGTTCCATTATTTTTTTTCCCATTCATTTGCTGAACAATCATCTTCTAAAACATCCCACTTCTGCAGTAGTATCAACTGGCGCGATACCAAAAAGATGTAAATGATTTAATTGAATTAGTTTAATTAGGTAAATTAACAGTTAAGCATATCACACACAAGCTTGTTCTGTTTATACTACGTTAAGGAGATAATTTAGTGTGGAAGGAGAATGGGCATGACCAAAATTCCAATGCAGCGAGCCAGATTAGCTGGCAAAGAGAAAAATACAAAGAGAATAGTTGCTGGAATTAAATCTGGGTAAATAATTTAAATGCTGAATTCATTATGTCATTTGAGTTAGAGACGATGACCAGTTGATAGTCAACGAATGTGCAAAAACATTTCTATGGAACAAGAGTATTTCTGACCTTTCTAGAAGCATATCCCCAGGAAAATTTCAACAGTCCTTGGTAGGACAAATTCAGGCAGTGAAAGCCAGCCTGGCTGATGCAAAATCCGAATTAAAGCAGAAAAAAGGACAAATAAGCCATAGTTTAATCGCTTTCAAACATATGCCATTAAATTAAATAAAACATGGTTTCTTAACCTGGGCACTATTGACATCATTCTTTGTTGGGGTTGGGAAGACTGTCCTGTGCGTTATAGGATGCTTAGCAGCATCCGTGGCGTCTACCCACTAGATGCCAGTAGCACCCTCTGCCCCAGCTGTGACAGCCACAATGGTCCCCCCGGGGTAGAGGGAACAAAATCACCCTGGTTTACTACTGAATCATATCTAATATGGATCTTTAGGAATTCTGCTTTAGTGAATTATTCACGAAGAGTTGTAACATTCATAGCACTTACCTAGGATGTTATATAAAAATTTAAAAATATCGATTACCAAAGTATTTGAAATATCTGTTCACTAATTCAGTCATTCATCTATTAATTCACTTGGCAAACAGGTATTAGGCACAGAACATAGAGTATCAGTAGGTACAGGATATCCACACGTCCATGGGCAGGGAATAGTCGGCAGACCTGGGAAGCAAGAACCACATAGCATTCAGTTGATTCTGGCTGATATGGGGAGGCTCAGGGAACTGCTCAGGTACCCTTATTTTCCTTCTGCATGGCAGAATACAAGACCAGAGAGGAAGGCGGGTGCTACCTCCCCCCGCACCCCCCCCGCCCCCCGACACCAGAAGTTAGAGCTAAGACGTTAGCCAAGATAGTCGTAATCTGGGAAATTGGAAGGTTTTAAGCAAGGGATTGTTATATGTGGTCAGTGTTGACTTTTGGAAAGAGCAGAGATTTTCAAGACATACCCACACAGGTTAAATCCCAACTTTGCCACTCACCAATAGGGTTACCTGGGCATACTGCAGAGTCTGAGCCTGATGTCCTCATCAATAAGATAGAAATAATAGCTACTTCACTGCAAATCTTTTAAGTGAAATAATGTATTTAAAGTACCTGGTGTAATATCTGCCTCGTAAAAGTCATCCAGTAATTATGCATCCTTCTTTCCTTCATTGGCCTGTCTGACCCACTTACATTTTGCTCATGACGGATGCAATGGAAAGCATACATTTGTGCAGTCTGCATTCCCCGACATCTGGGTTGTATTGTTGAACGTCGCTGAAGTTGTCCAAACCTTGCCACTGGACTTTGTTTATTCTAAAGCTGAGTGTTTAAATCCCGCAAATTGGGAACGTCAGTTTGACGTCTGTGTTAATCTTCCGTGAGCTGTAAAGATCTGGAATCTCTACCGGGTCCACAGATCTGGGCTAACTGTGGCCATTGTTACCACGGGAATCAGAGAGAGTGAACGCGGAAAAGCACCCACGGGAAGAAACGCTTGTTTTCTATACAAAGGAATTGCAATGCTTTGCCAAGCATGTTTCTGGCAACATGTCTTGGATGCAGGCATTTTCATTCTGTTGGAAAACAGTGACAACCAAACAGAGGGGAAGAGAGACCTGTTTTGCATTTGGAAATACCAGCAAAACCACATCTCCACCCCTTCTGCCGCTGTATCCCTAGCATGTTCTGAGCTTTGTATACATACTGGAATGCAGGGCTGAGCTGTTGTCTTTGGGATTCTGACATGTCTCTGTCTCTCTCACACACACTCCTCGGTGATACATTTATAAATGAGGAAGATGTTTCCAAGAACACATTTCATTGTCAGAAACATATATACAACATGTAAACACCGTGGGTAAAGGTGTCCTCTTAATCCCTACTCTTGGCTGGCTTCTCCCTCTGGTCTTGTTCTGTGATAATGGGATCCCCGTTCCAGGTGACTAAGCCAGGTGAGCCTCACAGCCCAGCGAGCCCTACCAACACTTGACATCCTTCCCTGCTCCTCTGATCCCAACTCAGCTGATGAGGAAATCAGGAGCATCCTTCATTCCTTCCACACTCAGGGCTTATTCTCAGAGATTTGTTTACCTTCTGTTATAGCTACAATAGCATACGAGTTCTGATTAACCCAAGAGGGGAATGGCAAGTTCCCAGTGGTCTCAGCTCTAGAAGATTCCAGAAGGAACAGTCAGTCAGCTGTTGTGTGATCTCTATCCCATTACCCACCCTCTTTCCTTTCCCTGCCTCCCACAGTCTTTTACTCATTTTTAAAATTTTTATTTTGAAATCATTTTATTTTTTTAAATTTATCTTTATTGTTGACAGTATTACAGATGTCCCTTTTGTTTTTTTTTTTTGTTTTTTTCCCATTGACCCCCTCCACCCCACACCAGCTCCTCCCAGGCCTTCTCCAGACTATTGTCTGTCCATGGGCTATGCATATGATCTAAGTTCTCTGGTTAATTTCTCCCCAACTCCACCCCCGACCCCTGCCTTTTCTCTGAAATTCATCAGTCTGTTCCATGCCATTTATTTGTTTTTATTTTATTTTATTTTTTCCATCACCATTTATTCCCTCTATGCCCAGAAAATTTGCAAAAATTGCTCGGTTTCCCAGCGTTCCCTAATATTAACATCACATACAGTCATAGTATAAAGATTAAAACTGAGGAATTAATGCCAGTACAGTATTATTAGCTAAACTACAGTCTTTCTTGGTTTTCACCCATTTTCCCACTAATGTTCTTTTTCTGTTTCAGAATCCAAATCAGGACCCCACATTTCATTGCATTGTTACATCTCTTTAGTCTCTAATTTGTACGAGTTCCTCAGTCTCTTCTCTTGTGTTTCATGACCTTGACACCCTGAAAAGCATCGCCCAGTTATTCTGTAGAATGCCCCTCTATTATCATGTCCAGCGTTTTCTCGTGGTCAGAATGAGGGCATGCGTTTGGTGCAGGAATAGCACAGATGGGATGTACTTTTCTCTGTGCCTCCTATCGGGGTCCAGGAAGTCCATCTGTCTTATCAGTGATATTAACTTGGGTCAGGTGGCTAAGATGGTATCTGCTGAGTGCTCTCACCGTAAGGTTACTCTTTTTCCCTTTGTGATTAATAAATGTCTTGGGGAGAAGTACTTTGAGACTATGCTAATGTCCTGTTTCTCCTCAAACTCCTGTCTGCTGGCTTTACCATCTGTAGTAGCAGCTTGCCTGCTGCGGTGATCACTGTGGTGTTCTGATGGCGACTTTCCACTTCCCGTTCTTTCTGCATTTGTTACTGGAGCTCCCAAGACCTTTTGTCTAACAATCCGCAGAACTCATATCCTCACCTTGTAGGACTGTGCCTAGCCTACACCTAAAAGGGCTTTATAGATATATCTTCTTTTCATTGGAAAGGAAGAGGAGGGAGAAAATAACAAAGGAATAAAAGAAGCGATGGAGACTCTAGTCTGGGCTCACTGTGTGCCTTTGAACAAGTCACTGTCCTTCTCTGAGCTCCAGTTTTCTCTTCCTAAAATGCCCTGTCGGCTCTGAACCACTGTGATTCCGTGACAGGAGGTTGGGTTGTGGCAGACCTGCAGCTGGTATCACCAAACTGCCCAGTAGTAAGAGGAACACGACGGGGTTGCAACAGGCACAGGCAGGGGAACTCAAGAAGAAGGGGAGGAAATGGTCCATGAATCTTTTCCAAGTACCAGCAATTCTGGCATTAATAGTACTTCCCACACTGAGAAACACATGGGAGGTTTGGGGAGGAGGCAGCCCCACTTGGGATGAGGTCTTTTATCTTTGCCTGGCCCTAGAAACAGATGATTCAGCCCTTTCTCCCCACTGAAGAATCCACAGTGTGTGTTTCTACTCTTAGTTTCTTTACTTTGCATCAGGCTTAATACCCACTTAAGGCTTAATGGTTGCTGAATTACACTGGATGTAAAATATGGGTTTTAACAGGATTTTGGAAGTGCTGAAGTTTCACTCTTATCCTCTCTATAAAGCTCACAAAACATCCAGGTCTTAAGACTAAAAAAATATTCTCATCTCTCCTAATCTGAGTCTGTTTCTACTGATTTTCAACCCAGAGCCAATTTTTATTGACATTTTAAATATACAGTTAGAGGTTACAGTTTATTTTGCCTATCTTTTAGATACATCAGACATCAGACATTGTTTAAAAACATGTTAGAACATCAGACATCGTTTAAAAAATACGGAGGGAGAAACATTTGTGACTACAAAGGGTTGGCTCCCAGAGTGAACTGTGAATACTGGGCGAGGCGAGATGCCCAGGAGTTGATCATGGGCAGTGGTCTCGAGACCTCTGCTGGGGAAGAGAGGACTCCAGGGAGAAATGAAGTCACAATTAGTCCTCAACTCTTTTTATTTGAGCCAGTACTTGTTAAACCCTTTGCCAACTGGTCTATTCTCAAATCTGCTACATGAAGAGGAAGGCACTGGTGTAGGGTCCTACCTCTTAATTCCTAATTTTTAATAAGGAACTTGATATTTCACTATAAAATTGCTTTATGTAAATATAATTTGGAAGACTGTAGGGAAATTGAGGGTGGAAGAATGAGTAGCCAATTTGTCACAAGTTATTGTGAAGATTCTGTGTTATTGATTAAACTGTGAGTTTATTTCTTTAAGATAGAAACACATTTCTCTCTTAATCAACTGCTGTATCTCTGGTGCCAAGCCCAGTGCCTGGCACACAGTAGGTGCTTGATAGATCTCTGATACATGAATGAATGGTTGATTATAGAAATTATCTCTCACCCTGGCTGGTGTGGCTCAGTTGGTTGAGCATCATGCCTTGCACTGAAAGGTCGCGGGTTCGATTCCTTGTCAGGAATCACGCCCAACTTGTAAGTTCAGTCCCTAGTCTGGTGTGTGTGTGGAAGGCAATCAATTGATGTTTCTCTCACCAGTGTGTGTGTGTGTGTGTGTGTGTGTGTGTGTGTGTCTGTCTGTCTGTCTGTCTCTCTCTCTCTCTCTCTCTTTCTCCCTTCCTTTCTCTCTCTCAAATCAATTTTTAAAAAACAGATTTTTAAAAAGAAATTATCTCTTTGTGCATCTCACTGTGAGCTATATAGCCCCTTTCATTTACCTTTGAGGTGATGGTTGTAGATGGAAAACAATCTAACAGGAATAATTGCATGTGGAGTTCTATGCCTAGAATTTATATAATACTTTGTAAAAATATTTTTCAAAATGCATTTTTAAAGTTTGAACTGTGAAGGTGAAAAGTTTGCGGGATTTTTATTGTTGTTTTCGTTTATTTGGTTTTGAACCTCAGGACTTATCAGAGTCTTTAATACATTGAATGGGTGTTGGGACCTACAAGAAAGCCATTAAGCATTTGACTTCTGAATCTCTTCTCTTTTATCTTGAAGCATTTTTCATGCTAATGAGCAATTTGAGAAACATTGATAATACACAGAGCATCTTATTTGTGTAAATCATCCTAGAACATGTGATTTCTCCTATATTTGACTTTGGATTATTTACCTGTGTGTGAATCAAGTGTATAACATGAAAAAAAAAATTCCCAAGGCATTTAAATACTTGTTCAGTGAGTAAAAGAGTGGCTATATAACAACAATATTGTTAGATAAATGATATAGGGATAGCATCGTCATTACCAATATCTAAGGAAGTTGTTGAGATTTCCCCAACCACAAATATTCTCACATGTAACCATTTTTGCCATTCCTATTGCCACTCTCTTCCTGTCCCCCTTAAAGCTATTTATTACCTTTTGCTAATTATAACAGCTTGTTAACCAGCCTTTCCACAGCTTGCCACCCTCCAGTCCATCCTGCCCAGGCCCCAACGTGCCTCTGTTACAGTCAGACACTTGGCAGTGCTTAGCTTCGTGCCCAGGGCCTCTGACAGCATGGCCCACCCACCAGACTAATCTTCCAGCATCCCCTTCTGCAGGGGTCTCATTCCACCAGCCCAGCCTCCCCCAGCTCCCTGAACACCTCGGAAATTTTTCACTCCATGCTGTTGTTTGTGTTGTTTCCTCTGTCTGGAATGCTTAGGGAATCCCACATCATTTGTGGAAAGGGCCTCTTGAAATACTGCCTATTTTTCATTTTCATTTCCAACTGCCTCCTCCATGAGAATATCTCAAGTCCTGCTATTTTCTGAATCTCCATGGCATTCTTTTATATCACTCATATCTCCCTCGTATTCAGTTTGTTCCACTTGCCTCTTTTCTGCCCCACATCACCCCACCGCACGCACTCTGAATTGTAAACTCCTAAGAGGCAGCATTTCACTCTTTGTTTTCAGTGCCTTGCACGCAGTAGGCCCTCAGCTAATATTGGTAAAGGGAGCACTCCCCTTAAGATCTCTAAGTGAGTCTGAATTATTGCTTTTCAGTAGGGAAGTGGAGAGAGGACCAGGTCTCATCCTAAGAAAGCTTAAGTTCCAAATGGGAAGCCCAATTATCTCCTAGAGTTTAGAAGCATTAAATTTACTAATGGGCTATGTTGTGGAGTTCATTTGTGAGTCTGTTGTTGGGAACCTCGGCTAAATTTTCTCTTAGAAACAGTAATATGCGAGGCGGCTGTATCTCCCAGCCAGCCCACAAAAGCCTATTTAACTTGTAATGTGTCTAAAGTCCGATACTAATAGCAGCCCCAGGGGCTCATCGGCTTCTTCTCTCAGGCCATTGCCAGTCTTAACACTACAGACCTTGCCCTGAGGCAAAGTATGAGGCAGGGACGGAATGGGATAAGGGCCCAGTCTCCAGCAGCTGTGGGTGGTGGAGGGGAAGGGGCAGGCGGAGAGGGCAGGACTGAGCAGGAAGGAGGAAAGCGGAAGGAAAGGGGCCTTGAGAAATGGAACTAGGGCATCAGGTCTACAAACATTCTCGTGTGATGGGTATAGTGTGAGCCCAGAGCGTGGGACCTTAGAGGATAAATGTGTTCTCTGACATTTACTTCTGTTAGGAAGGCTTTGGGAGGCTGCCTGCCAATGTCTTGGAGGTCTTTGATCATTCTTTCTTTAGTTTTAACCGCAGTGGAAATTATGTGCATCAAGGAAGAAACCAAGGAACGTTATTTCAATATATGGAGGCACTTGCTATGAAATAGACTGGAGGCCACAACCCTAAATAGCTCAGGGGCCAGGCAGGCCTCGGAAATGCATGATGCGGACAGGAGTAAGGAAGCGTGCCGGTGCTGTGGCAGCCTGCAGAGCACCTGCTCCCTCAGAAGGTGGACGGTTCCCCTGGATTGAAACCTTCAACCAGGGCTCAAAAGATTCAACTTTCTCAACAGAAGCCATCAACCTGAATTTATGTACTATCCCCAGGATGTTATGGTGACAGTTAATTTAAAAATTTTTAAACATTACATAAGGCAAACACGCACACACGCACACACACGCACACACACACATATTTATAGTCCCACCCATGAAATCACTGCTGTACACAGTCATATTTCACTTAATGTGCTCCTGAAAAAAAGAAAGAATTATAAACAGGATTTTTGTAGGTGGAATCATATATTTTTCATCTGATGGACATTAAAATTTCAGAGATGTATTTCCACAGAAAAAGATTTCTGTTCAGCAACACACTTGAAAGGTAACGCATCAGGGAATAGTTTGTGTACATATTTCAAGGGGCAAGTGCCAATTTCTGATAAAACTTTAACAGTAATGCACCAATCTCTATTAAACTTAATTGCTAACACCTCTAAAACCTAGGTTGAAGTAACTCAGAAAACTGAGGAAGTTTTCCACCTAAAACTGGGGTACTTTTAGATGGAAACTCAGGTCAGCATTTCTGACGTCAGCTCCAGCCGGTGTCCATTCCCATTCTCTGCAGTCACGGGCCGCTGCCTTGCAGATTCTCAGTCTTCCTCCAGAAGTCACTAGGGATACTCACCCAGGGTCCAAAGGCCTCTACGTCCCAGGCTGTGATCTGTTCACCCTTCGGGAGCATCCATCAGCATGAAAGTGGTTCTGTTAGTGGCCATCAAAGATGTATTATAAAGACTTCAATGCCACCAACAGCCATACAAAACAAACCAACCAACCAAAATTCCACAACTCTCTCTCTCTCTCACCTGTCCGAGTCCTATGCTATAGCAGTGGTGGTGGTGGTGGTGGTGGGCAAGTGGAAATCAAAAGCATGGCATCTTGCCCAAATTTAAGTGTTGAGTTCTAGTTCTAGAGCCGCTACTGTGCTGGGCAGGTCACTAAAACCCTTTCTTCTTTAGCATCCACATCACCAAAAAAGTACCCACCCCATTACGGGTTATTACGGGAATGAGAAGAAATCGGACTTGTGCAAAGCACATAATTTGTACTCAGTGGATGGTAACCATTGCGATCCTTCATTCTTAGTGCTCTCCTCAGCAACACCAGGGGGCACCTGTCCTGTGAGAGCTTCCTCTACCCACTGGCTATTGCCCCTAAGATCACCCAGGTTTAGGAGCAGGAGATGGCTCAGCACCCACCTATGTTGTGGCGACAAACTGGAGACACTTCTTAAAATGAGAGGTGCAAGTGTGTCCCGTGAGGCAAGATTTCTTACTACCTTATCTAGGGCAGCGTTCTCTCCGGACCAAATGCATCTACTTTTTCTTGTCTCTGGGTGTATTCAGAGCTGGTCACTCAGCCACGCTGTGTCTTCTCCGTGCTCAGATGCATCACTGGGCTCTCCAGGCAACAAGGAGCTCTTATAGACCGTAGCCTATTCTTCTGTCTTGCTGTCTGAAATGCCTCACTTGGCACTATAAACAAAAAAAGTACTTATTAAGTTGCTATTTTTGTAAGGAAACTGCTCATTTTGGGTGAAATACTCATCTAGGGGATGGATTAACACTTTCATTTCACTGAAGTTGGCTTCGGCCAAGTGAATGAATGTCTGCACTGGATGCAGGGAGAGAGCACTTTAAAGAACAGTGGGAATCCCTCCCATAAATCCATGTTGAAACAAATGGGAGGAGAGCCAACCCGTTTGGGGATTCATAGAGCTTGTGTCTGTAAAATGTGACCCAGTCTGGCAGATGAGGACAACTCTGGTTGTGCCGGCTGGCTTTGATGTAGCTCATGGTTCTCTCCCGAGGGATCGTTTGGATAACACATCAACATTTTGGGAGGCCATCCTTGCCTCCCTTTGAGCAGAAGCTGAGCCGTTCCTCAGACACTGACACACAGCAGCAGCGAAGCCAAGGGCCTGACCCACTGGTCCACCCAGTGGGACTGTCAGGGTCACCGCTGCCCTGACTTCCAGTGTACAGGGCCCCAGGGTCAGCTGGTTGGAAACCAGATTTCCAAAGCTCCGCTCGGCTTGCGCTCCTCTCATTCCCGAAGGAGTGTTTCCAGCCCAGAGGGTTCCAGACACCACACACTGAACCACCGCCCACCCAGCTGTTGGGATTGACTTGTCTTTACTTCTTGGCCAGACTGCACTGGGATGAAAAGAAGGGCAGATGTTGCAACGAGGAGCCACGAACAGCTGCGCCTGCTGCTGCTTAGAGTTATTGGCGTCAAAATCCCTTTTCCTGTCACCCCGTTGGCTTTAGACCTCAAGTCCCTATTGGGGACTCAGACTCATCCTGTCCGTCCCCAACTTCATCCCCTCTAGTTAGTTATGCCCAAAGGTCATTGTCTCCGCACATCTATTTTCATGGTGGATATGAGTGTCTTCTCTTTCCTCTGTAGCTGGGTTGATATAACTTAGTGCAGAAATGCCTACAAGGGCCTTGGAATGAATGACTTCCTCATGGGTCCCAGGCCAAATCCCTCCCCGCAAGCGGAAAAAGCAGCTCCATGAGCCTCTGCAATCAGAGCTTCTGCTCCTACTCCCTCCACCCCCAGCAACCTTCCCGCTCCCATCCTTGGCCACCTCCCCTGTGGCAGAGTCTCCCGTCGCCATCAGACCAAAGGGTGGGTGTGCTTCCCTCAATTGCTGTTTGCTTCCCCCCTGCCTATGGGAATCAGAGGTTGGGGTAGAAATTGATAAAAGCAAGCATTTTGCCATAAAAAGAATCTAAGAGGGCAATGGAAGGCCATCTATGTGATTCCCCAGGCTGTCTGTCTTTGAAAAGGAAGATCTGGCCAAACCTACAGAACTTGCTGCCTCTGGAGTTTACTCTTTATATCACTCGGTGCAGCACATCCTTGTGTATGAATTAAAGATTAAAGGCAACTTAACCTGCATTTTTCTATAACTCTATACATGGGAGAGGGAGCAGGGGAGGGAATGTGTGCTTTCCATAAGACCTCCTGGTTCTAACACTGACTAGGACATGGGAGGCTGAAGCTGGAAAGGTGGTGGCCTCTTGCTGACCCTGCCACTGCTTCCTGCGATGACCTCCGGCAAGTCACTGACCTGGCCTGTGTCTCCATCTCATCAGCCAAAGAATGAGTGGAATGACACCTGCTTGGACTGCCGGTATGTTCTCGGCCAATTCTGTGAGTCTCAGAGTGGTGAGGGCATCGTAGCACTGGCCATTTTACACGGGCCACCCGGTGTGAATCGCCTGTCAGTGGGAAATCAGCAGGTGAGCCCCTCCCCTTGTTTTGAAATGCAATCAATTGTGGATGGTGCACAGCTGAACTTTAGTCCCAGATGCTCCCAGTCACCAAGCACAGTAGCTAGCTTTGCAGCCGCTCAGGACAGGATTTCTAACCTCTGCGTAATTGGCATTTTGGGTTAGGCCAGTGGTCGGCAAACTGGGGCTCACGAGCCACATGCGGCTCTTTGGCCCCTTGAGTGTGGCTCTTCCACAAAATACCGACTTCTGCACATGGGCCACGAAGTTTTAATCGCACTGTACATGTGCGCCCACACGTGGTATTTTGTGGTATTTTGTGGAAGAGCCACACTCAAAGAGCTGCATGTGGCTTGCGAGCCGCAGTTTGCCGACCATGGGGTTAGGCCATTGTTTGTAGTGGAGGGGCCATCCTGTGCACTGATAGATGCTCAGCAGCATCCTGGCTCCTACTCACTAGATACCTACAGCACTCCCCCCAACCCCCAGTTGTGACAATCAAAAGTGTCGCTAAAGCATCGCCAGATATCTGCTGCAAGGCAGAGTCGCGCTCTGTTGAGGAACACTGCCTTAGAATCAGCCATCTTGGAAGAGGCATCACCCAAAACCCTGATCCAGTTGTTACTCAAAGAAACTGAGATGCACAGGGGCTAATTCACTGCCTTATTCAGGAACTGGACTGTCATCAGAGAAGATAAATCAGTCCCAACAAAAGTCCAAAAAGAGAAGACTACAAGAAGAAAACACATTCCCAAGCCATTCTCTGTTCTTCCGTGGCATGCTCCATGCCACTCTTGTCCCATTAGTACAAATCATGGGTCATCGACCTGATAAAGACCACCCTACAGGCCTTGAGTTGTAGTAACATCTCTTGGCACTCACAGTTTCCAGGCAGAGGCAAGATGAGAGCAGGAAAGTAATTGACAGACGCATATGGACTAGGTGTGCCATTTGGCTCTGGATCTGTAGCTAAGTGTCTATGTAACAAGTGTTAAACAGGATTTATTGCATTCCACATGAGTGTATGAGCCTGGAGCAGCTACATTAGACTATTAGTATCTGCCAAAATGGATATGTCTTTAGGAGGAGATTTTTTTAATATCAAATGGAGAAAAGGCAGGAGCAGGCCCTAAAGGTGGACATGATTATCTGTGGTTTTGTGAAATTGTCTGCAGGACCAGCAAGGTCCCAGCTGGTCCTGTCATGACTGTAAGTCTGGGCTAGTGCCTCTGGCTGCAGAGACCCCCAAAGGTAAGGTGGGGTTTAGTAGACATCCATGTTGGTGCCTCCATTGTTTATCAAGGATCAGAGAACCCACACGGTCCATAAGTTCAGTGTCCCTCACCAGAATCGCCAGCAATGTGCCAGCGGTACAGAAAGAAGCAGCTCTCGGCCCCCACATGGGGTAGACTCTGAGCTGAGAATTTAATTCAGGGCGCTCTTTTCAGCTGACACTCACAAGGCATCTGGCGGGGCATCCCGAAGCCAGCCATCCGGTCCAGATGTTTCTGCTCCTCTGCTTCCTGGAGAAAGTGGAGTGTGTGTCCCCTCCATGCCCTCCCCGGCGCTCCCCTGCGGGCATCCAAACGCAGCTTGGAAACCATGTTCCCTGAGGAATTGTTTGTGTGGCACTTTCCAACCTCCCCTGGAGCCAAGAAAAGATTTACATTTTGCTGTGGGTGTTCAACAGGTCCCAGTCATTTCCTCTTCTTTCAGGAAGATTCCCCAGGAACATAAATCTCACCCCAGCCCTGACAGCCTCCACTCATCTGTTTACCAAAATAAACTTGAAGCATACATGGAAAAATAATTCCTAGTGAAATATGCATCCCCATGGCATTCAAGTCTGGTATTTAATGTCTTTTTTATGGTTAACAATGCATCAAAAGCATCCCCTGTCTGAGGCTGTCATTACATCACATCCATGATGTGCAGGACCATATCAATGACTAAAAAACTTGGAGTCAGTTTTTATTTTAAAAAATAAATAAAATAAAACTAATGTGTAATTACAGTTGCCTGTTTCCCTCTATCTGCATTTCTTTTTAATAAATCTTCTTCGTGATGAGATCAATCTGCTGAAAATACCTAGAGAGGTTCTTTGCTTTATAGAGATAAGAAAGGTCCTATATAAACAACTCCAAAATTCTCTCCCTGGAACTGGGTTCTATTGGGAGAGCACCCTAGTCTTCATTATTTTATGTTGCTTTAAAAAAAAAATCATCCAGGATAGCCTTGTCCTTCCTGGTAGACATATTAAAAATAGAATATTTGTATCAAAACATTGGTATTTATTTCAATTCTGACTTCCTAGAGTTAAAAAGAAAATCAGGAAAGCTCCATTTGCCTTCTGTTAATTGCAAGTGAACATCACTCTGAAAGTCTTTTGTATTTCTTACCTATTTGGTCCCTGTTGCTGAGAACAGCATGACTGGCAGGAATGATGGGGGTTGCAAGTTCATTTCCCCTGTCATCTAGAGGTTCCTATCACCCTTGAAGTACAAGAGACCCAGGCCCCACCATGGCCATCTGTAATGACCACATTCACGCCCACGAATGGTTTCTTTGCCGCCCCGGGCCATTTCAGATGGCCTGAGGAGAATGTGACTTCGTGCAAGCCTCAGCTCATAAATACTTGGGGTTGGAGGCAGTGTCTGCTTACCTTCATTTGGGGCTTTGAGGACCAACGGAGATAGTTAGATAATATAAGCAAAGTGCTTCGGGCAGGTGTGTACCTGGGCGACACTCAGACACAGGCAACAGTTAGGAATGGATGGGACAGTGGAGTGAACCACGGAGAGCATGGCCGTGACTCCGATTCTCTGGGGCGGGGTGGGACATCCAGATCTTAAAAACTTAGTTTCCTCATGTTTGAAAGGGGGGTGACCATTGCTGAGAGAGTAGATCTTAAATGTCCTCACCACAAAATGAAATGGTAGTTATACAACACAACGGAGGTGTTAGCTCACATTATAATGGTCGTCATTTTGCAATATATAGGTATATCAAGTCAGCGCATTGTACACCATAAACTTACAAATGCTATCTGTCACTTATATCTCAATAAAACTGGAAAAATGGGGGCAACAATAGTAACAACCTTA
This sequence comes from Myotis nattereri, assembly GCF_964212035.1. Taxonomy (NCBI): domain Eukaryota; kingdom Metazoa; phylum Chordata; class Mammalia; order Chiroptera; family Vespertilionidae; genus Myotis; species Myotis nattereri. Next base: position 15,724,044 of record NC_138090.1, read on the forward strand.
CCCTTTCACACAGTTATGATGATGACAATGCGACAGTATTTGGAAATATAAAGTACTCAGTGGGTGGCAGCCGTTAACAACACCAGCAGCAGAACCTATCATCAGCCCTGAAGTTTGCAAACACTTAGGTAATGCCACTTAATAATATCGTGACTTCCCTGACTTATGCTTTGCCAATGATGCAGTTGTAGGACCCACAATACTAAGTTCGAGCCAAGGTTCGTCCTCGGACATGGGAGAGTTTTCCTTTTCCTCTTCTGCATACGTGATAAACACATGTTTTAGGAAGTAGAGCCATAGCTAAAGGAGGCTGCTTTCATGCCCGTAGGTCCTAGATTTTCTTAGGTAGTTCCAGAAACCATTATAAACCACAGAAGACCAAGCCTTCTTTTGTCTCGGGTGGAGGACCCTCTGTCCAGGGACTCCAGGCTGGCTTTGTCCGAGGTCAAGCTGACAGAGTCAGGCGGCTGGAAGGCTGGGGGCTTCCCTCCAGTGGCGTTAGCTCTTCCGCAGCCCTGAGGCCGACTGCCTGGCTGCTCCCAACAGGCAGAGCGCTTCTGAGACCAAATCCTGAGCTTTCCCAGCGCAGGAAGCATTTTCATGTGGTTTTTTCTTAGTACTTTTCTAAGATCTGAATTGTGGGATCCCCAAAGGGACTCCTGCTCCTTTAAAATTCCTCACATGAGTTTTTCCTCTGCCTTCACCTGGAAAGGATCATCCTGAGATCCAAAGCAGCAGGGACTGGATGCCACCAACACCAAGACACCCTTCATCCCTTCCTCACTCTCCCCTCTGACTCTGTTTCCTGCCGCCCGCCCCCACCCCCAGGGGCTGACAGGCCTCCCCGTCTGGAGATAAATGCTGCAAGCTCTGCCTTTCAGAGGCGGTTTAAGAAGTTACGTTTTGGATGTGTTTGCCACTGGCTTCTTTTCAGTTCCCCAGCGGCCCCACCCCACCCGTTCAGATCCTTTTCTTGGTTTCCCCATTGTTCAACTCCACGGTACTTTTTAAATGTCAAAGCAAATTTGTGTTTCCAGTGAGAAAGCACCCTTTGCTTTTTGCCTTTTTTTTTTTAATTGCATGTGGCCTTCGTGATTCTAATTCCCATAGAAAACTTAACTGTATCCCTAAGAAAAGACACAGACACGCACACAAACCCTGCCAGCAGACACTCCCATGCCTTCACACACCCTCGCCCACCACACAATTGCATAGTGCAGAGCTGGCTAATGTTGACGCACCCGGGTTGGGAGTGACAGGATGTTGTGGAGGGCCAGTCACTTAATGAACCCCTGCGGGACCAGGCCTGGTTACTAACAATTTCTCTCCAACTCATCAGGCCCAGGAGCCGCAGCCCTGTGCTTCACTCCATCACGTCCCCCCTTGGCCCCCATCTTCTTGCTCCACACAAACAAACCAATTACAGCAACGGATATAAATTGGACCCCATTTCTGAAAATGCTCCCTCAACCTTTTTTTTTTCTTTCCCTTCTCTACTCAGCTCCAATCAGCCTGCCCACCAGGCGGACTGTGTACACACATGCGCGCGCGCACACACACACACGTGTGTGCATATGCACACTCTTGGCTACTCCCTCTTACAGCCTTCACAGGCTGTCTGTTTTTTTGGTCCAGCCTGGTTTTATCTGTCTTTATATTCCCTTGATCTGCTATCATGTGCAATACAGATTACAGATCACTTCAGGTTTGTGTGTGTGTGTGTGGTGTGTTTTTTTGTTTCTGTTTGTTTTTAACCTTCTTTTTGTACTGCAGCCAGAGCCAAATTATCCCCTTCCTGTGCCACAGGAAGTTAGGATAACTTCCTGATTTATTCTTGGACAGTGCCTTGTGTAACTCATATTGATATTAACTGTGCCCTCCATCTTAGTTATCAATTGATTACTTAGAGTTTTTATATAAAGATATATTCCTGATGACTTCACTTAGAGTCTTTGTTTTGTTTGTTTGTTTGTTTCTAAATTGTTGATAGTATTACAGATATATCCCATTCTCTCGCCCCCCCCTCCCCCCCCCCCCCCCCCCCGCCACACACACACCCAGCCCCTACCCACCTCCCAGGTCTTCACTACCCTATTGCCCATGTCCATGGGCTATGCATATAAGTATATAAGTTCTTTGGTTTATCTCTTATTGTCCCCCCAACCCCACATTGAGGTATGTCAGTCTGTTCCATGCCTCCATGCTTCGGGTCTTATTTTGTTAGTCAATCCATTTTGTTTTGTCTTAGCATAATATTTTCCAATCCATCCATGCTGTCCCAAAAGGTAAGAGAGCCCTCTTTTTTACAGAGTCTTTATGTAAAGACCTACCCCTGCTTAAATAAAACTACTGTTGAAACATCAAATTTATAATCTCTTATAAGGAATGAGAAGTTGCATAATGGGAATTTGAGCCACTTGTAAGTAAGGTAGCAAGACGCTTCATTGCCTCTACATCAGTGCTACTCAGAGTGTGGTCCACAAGCCGCTCCTGGCCTGGGAGCCATTTGTTTGAGGTCCCCAACAACTTGAGCACAGAAATTCAGAATTAGAGTTTAGAAACTTTTATAGCAATCTGACATACTGCAGCATTCAATCAACATTTTATTCTTCTAGTAGTCCATTTTTATATCTTTTACCAAGTATCAATTCATTAAGAGCTAGATGTCAACAACAATAACAAGGTGTCCTTCACCACAAATAATTTAAGAAGCAAGTTCTCTATCATCAGGGAGGTATTCAAATTCACCTGGAGAAACAGGGGCGCCTTTGAATAATTAGACTATTTTGGTGCAATTACATGTTTGCAGATCTTTTACTGTTTGGGTGGCTGGTGTGATCAAGAAAAGGCAGAAAACGTTAAAGCTAATAGGTATCTAAGGAAAGAAGATAATTCAATCTTGAGCAAATGTAGGTATGTGAGAATCACATTATGCCCAACTTCTGTTTTGAAATACCTTTGGGGCAACAAATCTGTTACATAAAGCTCCCTTGGAAACTAGAATGTTGATCCACCCCCTCCCACCCAGTTCATATTCTAGAGGGTGACTTTTATAACACTGGGATCAGGTTATCGTTCTAACTTTTCTATTAAAAGCTCAATTCACTTGTTGTTTTGGAGGATATTGTTAGTCCTTTGGCATTTACAAATCTCCGTGGAGTTGAAACCTTATTATAACAGGGTGCTATATGCTTAAGCCTCTACACAGGCATGCAAACATTTCAAAGAGAGGCTTGTTCCCTCCGGCATGAGCAACAATTACCCAGCCATCTAAGTAGAATGATAGGTGTCTATGACAAATTGCAGGCTGTAGACATTTTAGAAATAATAATAACTTGCATTTTTAGTGCACTTTCCCATTTACAAAGAACACCCACCCCTATTAATTCCCCGGATGCTCAACGCCGACCAGCAAGGAAGATGGGGCTCACACCTCTGTGTTTAGGCAGGCATCTGTGCCCCCCACTGTTTCTGTGTGTCCATTCACATGCTGCCAGAGGTTCCAGAAGATTCCAAGGGAACAGAAAGGACCCTTTCTTGCAGTCATTTCTGAGTTGCGTAACTCAAGGAGAACCTGCAGGGGGTGGATTCCCACCATCCTCTGGGCTATCGGGGCATTTTTTTTTTTTTAAAGCCAAATACCTGTGGGTTTTATTGGCTAGATTGCGACTAGAGACAGTGGGGAGAGAGGGCACACCGGGCATTAAAAATGACAAAGCGCTTTCATTTGTGAGAGCCATCCGAGGAAGGTGGACATGAACGTATTTTTCTGAGGGAAGCAATTTCACAAGCCCTTCCTGTGGACAGATGAGCAGGACAGAGACCGGCTCGGGATGGCCTCCGACGTTCCAGGGAAAGACGGGTGATTGATGCTTCCTCATTATGTGGACAGGGAGGGAGTTGTATGCAAAATTCAAAGAAGGAAGGCAACCCCAGTTTCACAAAGGAGGGCCGTCCTGAACTGGAGACAGACAGGTGTGGCGATCGGGCTGACCCAGAATTACGCAGAGGTGATGGGACCGTTTCCGGGCCATTAGAGGAGCCAGAAATAGCCATAAAGGGTCATGTTCCCTCGGGGAAGAACACAGGTAATAAATGGCTTTTGCAGCAATTAAGCACAAGAGTAAAAGGTGAGCCTCCAACGCCAGGGTGCCATGCCTTTATTAAGAACAATAACAAAAGTGGCCAGGAGCCCCCAACGCGGGAAAACCTTTCCCCTCCACAGGCGGCTGTCTGCATCCTTCTTCCTGAGCCTCCCACTGCAGCTCCTTACGGGTTTTGCAGATGAGATGGTTGGTAGGAGCTGAGAGAGTCCCATCCCATGTTGCATTTGCTAAAATGCATTCGGAATCCCATTATGATAGATTGTGCAAGATTGGAACATGGGAAAGATGAGAAAGTGGCCCTGATGCTTTCAGAGAAGCAAGTCAGCCTGACCCCTTGGAGACAGAGCTACTGACTCTTTGTTTTTCTACAGATCTGCTTGCCTGAGGGAACGATTCAGCGTTTCCTTCCTTTTTATTCCTGTCTTGTGGGAGATGTGAAAACATGAAGCAAGGAGAGGATATCCCTGCAGACTCCCACCACACACTGACAACTCTTCACCCAAGCGCGCGCACACACACACGCACACACATGCACACACACACGCATGCATACATACACAATGTAGTTGAGGTTTTAGATCTTTCCTTAGATTCAGCAGCTTTTTATGGGGGAAAGGATGTAAGAGTTGGAGGTAAGGAAGGCAGGGACTCCCCTTCGCTCTGATTAGCTGTATGTCCCCAGGGAAATCACTTACCCTCTCAGAGCCTCAGTTTCCTCATCTGAAAAAAAAAAAAAAATGCAGCTTTGGATTTGATGACCATTGTGGTTCCTTACAGACTCTGCATCCCTGATTCAATGAGTTCGTTTCTAAATGAAAGCCTCCCTCAGGAAGGCTCATGGGTTTTGCGTGCGTCCGTGTGTGTATGGGGCACGCGACCCGGCTGTGCACAGCAGATAATGCAGGGGCTCCGTTTTGTTCTCCCCAGAGCCCAGCTCCGGGGCGTGCTCTCTGCTCTCTTTCTCCCGTAGCCTTCCGTGCACTTTTGATGGGCCCGTTATATCCAGACCGCTGTATGTTCTGAAAATCATAATTAGAGTGATGGTGCAATGACACATCTCTCAAGCCCCGAGCACCAACGCAAACCAGCGCTCGATCCCTGTTGGAGGCAGCGAAGGTAGCCACAGCCCGCTGGAGCGTGAGGGGCATTGTCCGCACGCTCCAGTGCACTGCAGCGTGTCGATACTCCTGAGTAAGCTAATCAGCCCGTTTGCACCTTCGTGAGCGTGCTTCTTGGAGTCAGTGAAGTAGGTTGTGGTAGAGACAATTCCAACGTGAGTGGAGGAAGAAGGAGGAAGAGAAGGGCTACCAAGAGCGAACTTGCTACCTTTCCAAAGAGGGGTGCTGTGGGTCTAGGAACTCGGGATCGCCGAGCTGCCCCTGCCTTACTGCCCACGGCCATGCGTCCAGCTCAGTGTGGCCACCCGCACCCCAGAGGGAAGAAACTCTCCAAGTCTCCAATTCTTTTTACAAACACTGTTTAGTAGAAACAATACGCTCTGCCCTTTCTAAGGACTCATTCCACAAAACGCTGGATACTCAGATTCCGAACCTCCCCTTAGACTGCTGGAGACCCACTAGCAGCTATCATCCGTCTTGCGAGGGCCCGGGAGCCATGCTGGATCACGGTTGAACGTTGCAGGGGTTCCTGATTGATGGGACCCCGCCACCGTGTGCCGTAAGTCATGTGCCCTGCGGCTCCACTCCTGCAGGAATGAGGGCCCAAGGGTGCGCACAGGTGGTGTCTGGGGATCCCATGCAGTCCTCTGACAAGGCGGGGTCCTAAGCCCCACCCCCCAAAGTGGGATGGGATGAGTGATGTGCTGATGAGCTGGCTCTCACATTTTATAGGAAGGCCCCGATTTGGAATATTCACTGAAATAGGGTGTAAATGCTTCCACTGTGGCTCCCACAGTAATGGCTGTAGTTAGCAGCGGGCTCACACGATTCCTGAACACTGAACATCTGCCTCTCATGAGCCAACAGGCCAGCCCTGCACCCCACTGACAGGGATTCCCCAAAGGCTAGTTGGAATTTCCAGTGTGGCGTGGCTTTCTTCCTCGTAGAAATCTGATGGGATGTTTACCCCAGAGATTGGTGAGAAAATGCTAAAAGGCCTACCTTTTCCTGGTCCCTTCTCTTCTCTCTCCATTCCCATTTCCAAGGAGGACACTTCTAGGCCCATGACTTCAAAGTTCATCTATTTTTCTGAAGACTCCCTAAACCCGTGGTTGGCAAACCGCGGCTTGCGAGCCACATGCGGCTCTTTGGCCCCTTGAGTATGGCCAGGAAGTTTCAATCACACTGTACGTGCGTGCCCGCACGTGGTATTTTGTGGAAGAGCCACACTCAAGGGGCTGCAGTTTGCCGACCACTGCCCTAAAGGATCTCTCCTGCGCCCCATACTCTTCAGTTCTACCTCTAACAGGCGTCTCAGACTTCACACTTTTACAACAGGCCTCTTAAAGTCCTCCCCCCACCAAAGAAACTGTTCTTCCACAGTCTTGCTCAACTCAATAAATGGTGCCTCTGCCCAGTTGCTCAAGGTAAGGACTCTCCTTCACCTTCCATATCCAGTCCATCAGCAAGACCTATTGACTTGACCTCCAACACACACCCTGCACCCAGCCCTTTGGCCCATCCCCACTGTGTCCTGGTCCAAGCCGCCGTCATCACTCAGTGGGCCCCTGCAATGGTGTGCTCACTGCGCATCTCTATCCCATTCTTGACCCCTGTTTTCTGTACCCTATCCACGGTAACCTCCAACATTCAAATCAAATATCTCTTTCCCTCTTTCTACTCATATGCACACTCCTGTAGGCAGTTCAAGACACTGATGGACTCATATCACACTTGCCTCCCGACTCCTTATTCTTATTCTGCCTCCTCTCCAACCTTACCCAATGCTGTCACCCTAAGCACTACACTTCAGACGTACTACCCTTCTCGTCCTCAGGCACAAGTTAGCCTGTGCATTTGGTTTTCCACTGCCTGAGTTCCCAGATCGTTCCAGGCCTGACTATTCTTATCATTCAGGTTTCATCATAAAAGATCCTCCCTGCTTACCCTGGGCATTCACTGTCTGTCTAGAATGTAAGTTCCATGAGAGCAAAGACCAGTATTATTTACACATATGTAACAGAGGCTATGACACAGAGACCCAAATGACGGAGCAACTAAAAGAACAGAGAAATTCATTTCTTGCTCACAAGAAAACCATTCAGGTTCCTTCCTTCATGTCACTCTGCTATCTCTCAGAGTATCATCACCATCTGCGGGATCACAGCTGGGTCCCCACAGGCAACCCACAGTAGAAGGGATCAAGGAGGAGGTAGCATGGTTACCACCTAAAGGTCTGGGCACAGACATGGCCCACATCTCTGCCACGCATCTGCCACTGGTAAGACTCACTCACGTGGCCACTCTTAACTATATACAAGGCTGGGGAATGTACTACAGCTACCCATGTCCCCAGAAGGATACCCTGGCACTTACTACTTGTTGAATGAGTGAAAGTAAAATAAACCTACTAGTTTAGCAAATAAACATTTCAGTTTCCCTGCGGAAACCATCAACTCTGCAAAAGGAGGTTAAGAAGGTAAAATACAGCCTCCCCTAGTTTTATCCTCCATGGTGGCACCCTTGGACCATGGGAGACATTGATAAATAAGGCAATCTTTGGTTGCCATGGGATTGACTAACTTCTCCATCCTCATCTTCTCCTCCCCATAAACCTCCACCCATCCTAACTAGAAAGGAGTGGAGAAAATGCCCACTTGAAGGCTAATAGAGAATATTGTTCCTTTTCCTTTTCTCTAACTCCCTATTTTCTTCTCGGACCCCCAGCTATTTCTCCAACTTCAATAGGAGACTGCATTTCTCTAGGGCCCTGTCCTATTTATTCCAGGTAGGGTGATGATTAGGAAAGAACAAAGGGAAACAACAAGCATTTTATAGTGAGCCGTGGTTTCCTTCTAAGCCTTATTAAAAGTCTAACTCTACCTCAGATGTGCATGTGAGCATATTTAACAAAGTCCTGTGGGACAGCTGGTAGGTACGGGAAAGTCTCTGTAGATGCCTCATACATCCACACTTAATGTGCAAAATTGGGATTTATTAGTGGGATTTCTGTACTCCTCTGTAGTGAGTTTTGTACATGAGAGCCCCTATTCTGAGCATCTTCGGTGAAGTCCAATCTATAGACCTTTTAAAAGTATTAGTTATATAACAAAAGAAAAGCAATTGGTGTCCTTTATAGGGGCTCTCCTGATTTCAGAAAAATAATCTGTTTGGTAATAGTTATAAGGCCATTGATAGCAACTATGTGCCAGGCACTATTCTAGATGCTGGGGAGAAGGCGATGGGCCATCAATTCAGAATTTCTTAAGGAATCCAGCAGGCATGGCTCAGTGGTTGAGCATTGACCTATAAACCAGGAGGTTACAGTTCAATTCCCAGTCAGGGCACATGCCTAGGTTGCGGGCTTGATCCCCCGTGTGGGGCATACAGGAGGCAGTAGATCAATGATTCTCTCTCATCATTGATGTTTCTATCTCTCACTCTTGCTTCCTCTCTGAAATCAATAAAAATATGTGTGTTTTTTTTAAATAATTTCTTAAAGAAAAACTAGTATAGCATGGGTCAGGGTTTCTCAACCTCGACTCTGTTGGCATTTGGGGGATGGATGATTCTTTGCTGTGGGGCTGTCCTATGTGTTGTAGGATGTTTATCAGGATTCCTGGCCTCTACCCACTAGATGCCAGTAGCACCCCCATCCCAAGGTGGGACAAGTAAAACTGTTTTCAGACATTTCCAGATTGCCCTGGGGGTAAAATGACCCCTCATTTAGAACCACTGCTCTAGCGGGGGACAGAGTAGTCATTGGGATCAGATCTTGCTTCTGGAGCCCTGGGTTGGCCAGACATTCACTTAAAACCTCAGGGAAGTTTCTTTATCTTTCTGGGCCTTGGTTTCCTGATCTGTCAACTAGTTAATAAGAGGATGGTATGAGGTAATACATATAAGATGTTTAGGTCAATGTTTAGCACATATAAAGACTCTGGAAATAGTTTATAAAGGGTATGAAGTTTAATTTGCTCTGCGGCCATGAAAAAGCTTCAGTTAATATAAAATCTAGGTATTTATCACTCCAGTTTTTTATGATTTCAGCAGGGCTTTGTGCACCATTGCAAGCATATCTGCATCCTTCTTTGTCCTCATATGTGTAGAGGACAGCAGTGCTGTTGGTGACACCAAGATGGAAACTACTAGAGTTCTCGCTCTTAATTAACAATTCACTATTTTCTAGCACTTTGCTCTGCAGTGGTTCTCTGACCTGGTGGATATTGTGGTGGCTCCCAAGAGTATATGTTTCCCTGCAGGTATCATTGTCCTCTCTTTCCAAAAACCAGGTCCCAACTTTCCTTAGTTGATTCATTGTCATTGGAGCCGGGAAATAGAACAAAGTATCTGAAGGAAGATTCACACGAGGATAAGTGCGTCTTTCCAGTAGAGACTGAGTCTCATCTCTGGTGACTTTAAACTTGTGAACAGCATCAATTGCTTTAGGTATGTGGCCATCTCTGCTTCAAATTCAAGATAGTAACGTTGGAAAAAGAGGAATTGGCATGTGAACAGCTGGCCAGCTAGCAGTACTGAACATAAATAATTTATGGAGGAAGGGAGAGGAGCAGGAATGGAGTACCACAATGGTGAAACACTGTTAGTGATCGTGGGGGAGATCATTAGAACCAATCGTCAGACTTTTGGGACTGACAACAATATATTGACAAGTGACATGCCGATTTCATCAAGGGGATGTTAAGCTTAAATTGGAGAGATGGTAGGGAAAAACATGCAACAAAATATATTCTTTTTTGTTTTTTTTGTGTTTTTTTTAAATATATTTTATTGGTTTTTTACAGAGAGGAAGGGAGAGGGATAGAGAGTTAGAAACATCAGTGAGAGAGAAACATTGATCAGCAGCCTCCTGCACACTCCCCACTGGGGATGTGCCCACAACCAAGGTACATGCCCTTAACCGGAATCGAACCTGGGACCCTTGAGTCCACAGGCTGATGCTCTATCCACTGAGCCAAACCAGTTAGGGCAACAAAATATATTCTTAAAAATTACATATTGCTGAGACCTGTTTGGCTCAGTGGATAGAGCGTCGGCCTGCGGACTGAAAGGTCCCGGGTTCGATTCCGGTCGGGGGCATGTACCTGGGTTGCGGGCATATCCCCAGTGGGGGATGTGCAGGAGGCAGCTGGTCGATGTTTCTCTCTCATCGATGTTTCTGACTCTCTGTCTCTCTCCCTTCCTCTCTGTAAAAGATCAATAAAATATATTTTTTAAAAAAATTACATATGGTGGAGGATTGTGAAATGACATTAAAAGAATAATAGAACTCTTCTGATATTCTAAAGGGAAAAAATACAGGAATGGTAATCAGATAGCCATTATGCCCCCAGTTACCTGTATCCCCAGTGCACCTTTTGTGACTAAGAAACAAAGTGAACTAGGAAGTTTAATGCAGGTAAGAAGAGGCTCTGCAAGACCCTGACAGTTGAATGGCAGGTGGGGAATCCTTGAGCGACTGGGTTGAACTGTGGTGGAGACTGTGTACATCGGGATAAATAGAGAAAGGTTCAGAGGTGCCATCCTTGTGGGAATATGACTCAGACCACCCAGTCAGACAGGTCACCTGGGTTAACCAAGATTATGAACTTCACACTTGCAAAATGCACCCCTCTCAGGGTTTGCCAACGCTCCCCAGATTGGCTGTGTTCCTCCTTCTATTAAAGATACACCTCCCGAAACATTCTTTGCCTCCGTTAACATTTCATCTACTAGAAGGTTGAGAAAAACAAGAGTAACTGCTAATTCTGGACTTAATTCTAATAAATCTAGGAGAACTAGTGAGGAAATCAATAGGCGAGACCCTTTCAATTTGAATTTTCATTATTTTAATTTTATTTTATTTTTGCGAAAGTTATTCAAAACATAGCTTTTACACTCATGTAGTGCCTGTTAGAAAAGCACACAGTCTCCCCTGAAAATCTCCCATCCAGTGCCTGCTGCCCACAGACACTCCATGCCTTTAACTGACTCCTCAAGAATTTATCTCCACATCTCTAAATATAATTTTAAAATTTTCTATTCTTGATTTTTACTTCTAGGCATTATCTTTTGACTTCCCGCTGTGGAAAATGAGAAATCAGCTCTCTTTTAAGTCCTCTTTTAAGAAACACATAAAATTCCCATCCTTCCAATATTGTGGTATAATTTTCCTCAGGTTGAAATTCAGCCCTGCTGATCCATGTAGTATACTATGATTACTCTCCCTTTCCTACATAACTCTGTTTCCAGTGGTTCTATTTTTGCTTTTCTGTAATGATTATGGACAAGTCTATAAACTCTCCTCTAATTGTGTACATTTTTTCTCAATATATTCAAATATACTGGGAGTTACATCAATTTTATCTTCTTACGAAAATCCCCCTACAGCTTTCTGATCTGCTCCCATCAAGACTGGTTGATCCATAAGCCCAAAGCCCATCTGTTGCCCAGGATGTTCCTCCCCATCCTCCTGGGGACTCCTTTCCCCTCTGTGGTGTTGGAGTCTCTGTTTTCTGTATCTTGTTTCCTTTATCCCACACTTAGTAGTAGGTACTCTTATAAGTTCCATTTTGCAGATGAGCCAAACTGAGGCATCGGGAATTTAGGTTAAATTTCACAAAGGCGTATAGTTTGGACACAAATGGCACAGCCAGACCTCAAATCCAGAATCCATCTGACACCAAACCCATGCTCTTACTCTCTGATCATTCGCAGCACAACCTTTGGCTGTCCTGCCTGAGAGATCAGCCAAGGTGGCAGCAGCTGGAGGCACTCCAGGTGGCTGAGAACCTTGTGTAGGCCACGCAGCCCATGGTCAAGTCAGTCTGTTGCAACCTTCCTATTTTAAGGCACTTTTATAGCCCCTGACTCACTGTCCCTAATGGCAGCTTCTTATTTCTGGGATTATCGGGTAAAAAAATATATAGCTTCTGGGCATGTGACACTATTCTCAGGCCTTTAATGTCAGAAATAATGATCGTGTTAAATTGGAGCTCATTACCACGGAATGAGACCTCATTGAGCGCTCTTTTTTGGGGGTTGTTTAATGATTTTTTTTTTACCTCCCCTCAGTAGCTCTGATATGGTACACTGAGGGGAATTGGGTGTTTGGAGTGGCAAACTTTTAAATAATAAGAAAGCTGTCCTTTCATCAGTGGAAGGAAAAGGGTCCATCCTCCATTGTTCTCACCAAACGCAGGCTGTGCCTTTGTTATGGTCTCGTGGAAATTTTCTGAGCCCCTTAAGCCACTAATACCAGTTGTATCCCCAGCAGCCACCACACGTACTTAAAGCATTATATTCTGCACAGCCCTTTCCATAATGAATCTGACAATCCTGTTTTATGATTTCTTGAGTGGTTAATTCAAAATATACCATTCTCTAGAGCCGGCTCTCTGGTGGATTCCTGCTAGGCCTCCAACACAAATACAAAGGCTTAGTGAGCCCATTCTCAGAGGGCACCACGGGGGCCGGTCAGAGCAGGGTGCTACCCTGGGCCTGGGACTCCAGAAAGAGAGCCGCGGGCCTCTGCTCTGCGCTCCGGAAGCTCCTCTGAGAAACTGTCAGACCTACGGCCAGAAATAAATGCCCAGTGGAGAAGGGACCCCGCATCCTCGCAACCTGGGTGTAGAAAGGACACAGGCGTCCAGGAGCATGGCAGGAGGCAGAGAGCTTACTGCACACCATCAAGTAACAGTGCAGGGACTGGGCACCCAACCTAGGCAAGCAAAGTACAAAGGTGGGGCTGGTCAGCTGCCTCCAAACAATGAATGAGTTGTCTGAAAGGAATTGCCCGCCTCATCCACCAGCCCCAAAAGGCAGAATGGGAGCCAAGTGGATAGAAGTGACAGGAATCAGCTTTTCACTCTGGCTGAGAAAGAGCCTCCCACAGTGTTATTGGGCAGCATCACAGGCTGTCCTGTGAGCACCTGAGGAGCTCCTTTGATTGGAAATGTTGAGAGAGATGGGACATCCACAGATTTCCTAGAGGAGAACCTCATACCAGGCTTTAGGGAGGACTAATAACCTAGATATGCCTTTTAATGATACAGTTGATACAGTTCTGTGAGTCTAAGATGTGAATGTACATGAATCACTTTTAAAATGAGGGGAAGACCTTTGGAAATAAAAAAATATCTGTTTTCTAGTATGAGTACTACTTGAGAGGTCAGCAAACTTTTACTTAAAGGGCCAGACAGTAAATATTTTAGACTTTGTGAACCATATAAGCTCTGTTGTGACTGACTACTCAACCCTGTTATAGTGCAGAAGATGATACACAAATAGACAATAATAAAACTTTATTGACAAAACAAGCAGTGGGTTGGGTTTGGCCGTGAGCCATACTCTGCCAACCCCCATTTTAGACAATACTGAGAAGCCCTAGGAATAAAAGGGCTATGCTGACGCCACAGTGTGCTCGTGAGGGTCACACTCGCGTACACACACATGTGTCTGTGTGCAGGGATGCATATTGTTTGAGTAGTGTGGTTTGGAGAGTGGCAAGGAGAAGGAGACAGAACACACGTCTGCACATACAGAGAGAAAACCTGTAAGGCGTGTTGGCCATGGTCTGCACAGACCAGTTCTCTGTCACAGTGACATAAAGGCTCCAGCCCCAGAGCTACCCCAAGGGGAGTTAGACACAGCGTCTGAAATTCCTTCTGCTTCTCTCTCTTTGCTTTGGGCATCTGCCTTGTGAAGGAAAAGGCCTAACTAAATGCAACTTTGTTCTGAAGGAGGGAAAACACCGGTACCCAGGTTGGTCTATCAGACTGGCTGGTTGTCACAAAGACCTGCAGATTGGGAAGTCAAGCCTGATTGGTGCCTGGTGCAGCCAGGAACGGCAAGGAAGCCCTCCCGCTCCTGGAGGAAGGCAGCCAGGGAGCAGTGAGAGGTGGGGGCACAGGTCTGCACTGCCTGCGTGGCAGGTTCGCTTAGCAGCGGTTCTCAACCTGTGGGTCGCAATCACAGGGGTCGCCTAAGACCATCCTGCATATCAGATATTTACATTATGATTCATAACAGTAGCAACATTACAGTTATGAAGTAGCAACGAAAATAATTTTATGGTTGAGTCACTACATGAGGAACTGTATTTAAAGGGCCAGAAGGTTGAGAACCACTGGCTTAGAGGCTGCCCTGAGCCTGTGCCTCCTACCCCTGGCCATTTATCTGGGGTAATCTTGGAGTCGTTTTAAACAGATGTTTTTAGGCCGCTGATGAGCATTTACAGAGCTGGGATATTTTTGTATCCTTGCTCACCTGGCATGGCTATAGTTCAAGGGATTAAAATACTTGCAAATTCTGAGTTTCTTGGAGTCAACATACTCTCTTGGAGGATTGCTTCATTACCCTTTGCTCTTCTCTGGCCATTTTCCTTGTCGACCCTCCTCCCCCTCTACCTTCTGCGTCTCTTTTCTCCATCTGAACTTTAGAAGCCTCCTAGATCATGCTCCTAGTGACACGCTCCCCAATCCAGTTCTGGACACACACACACATGTCCTCCAGCACTGGGAGATACACACACACACACATACACACACCTTCTGGCACCAGGACTCACACACACACATGTCCTCCAGCACTGGGAGATACACACACACACACACACACACACACACACACACACACACATTTCCTCGGCACCCAGAAGCACATCCAATGCCATTTGCTGCCACTTCGAGTTTTGTCACACCCGAAGAGACAGAAAGAACAGCCTCCTTCCACAGTGCACTGTGGATCCTGATGTTTCCAGTGGTTCTAAATAGAGGTTTCTCTCCCCTCCTACCAGCTCAGCAACAGCCGTGCCCTGCATTTGAAATCTGACATCCTGTGTCCCTCACTCACTCTGCCCTCAGCTTGGAAGGGCCCTTAGAAATTGGAGTCCCCTTAACTAGGCGAAATGTTCTGCGCAGAGATGACCTTTACACAGGGAAAGGGCTGTCATCAGTGATCTCTGATACGTGGAGGTTCCCTTGCGTTCCACCCAGAAAGGGCACCTCACCAAGAGCAATAGGCGTACACCACGTGTTTCTGTGAAATGTGTGTAAAGATAGATTATATTACTGTATATGGACCTGAATAAATTATTACTGGTTCTTGAAAATACTGCCAGCCGTCTTGAGACACATCTACTCATTTTTTTTAATTGAAAAGAAAAATTTTGTCCAATTGAAAGGCTCTTGGGGGGAAAGCAGGGGGGAAATCATTAAAAATAGGAAAATTGTCCATGGGGTTTATAGAAATTAATTGTATTAAAAGTTATGAAAATAATCTTTAAATAATTCTTCCCACAGCCTTGGGGAATGAAAACAATGAATGGCTTTTTATTCTCCAAGATAATATGCTATCCTAAAGTCTTCAACATTATCCCTCTCTTCTTATCAGAAGCCTAATGTCTGAAATTCCCCTAAGCAGAATGTTATTTGTTATTTTTTTTTCAAACTGTTAATCTGTATTACCATGGAGTTGTGGAATTCATGAAGCAGAATGTAATGTGAAATTTCCAAAATGGGAGAAGATAAGGATTTGCTTGCATGGCACGGACACTCTGGGTACCACACTCAGTGTTAATGAGTCTTAACTCCAGGACCTTGTCATTTGCTCAAATAATGCATGTACCATGGGTTATTAGTATGCCAAGGAAATGGGACTTGCACAATCTCATATAACATGCTGTCAGATGGGATGGAAGTACCAGGGATGTGCTGACTGTCTGCAATTCCCTCTGTTTTGTCAGTTAAGCAAGAATCTTGGGGTGACTGCTCTTGGAGTGAAAGAACTACTTCTCTTGACTCTGGGGCCCTTGCTCCGAGCTGCTGGGAAAATGGATTCTGAGGCTGTTGCTAGTTTATGGGAAGAAGGTTACTTTTATAACCTTACTCTCTGGGTGAGGCCGCCTTCGACCAGCTAGAAGGAAAACCTACCTGGAAAAGGCCCCTGGCTGTCCCATCCTAAACCAATTCCAGGGCAGTCCACCGGAATTCAGTGATGAGAGGACTCCAGGAACTAGGTAGTCTAAGGTCTGAATGTGGCCCAATGGCCACTCCAATATCAGGCATTCCTCTTTTGACTTCCACATACACGGCTTGTATTTCTGATTCCCAAAGTCATTGCCTAAGGACCTTGCAGGCCTCTTACCTTTATGAAGTGGCCACCTTCTAGACATAAACCTAGGAACAGCTCTGTGGCTGTGACTGAAATTCTAACAGAGTTCCTGGTGTTGGGCAAAGAAGCAATTCTTCCCTATGAAAGAGCTAACGCCTCTGAGGAGCTGAACCAATATGAATGTTATAATATTGTTATAATTAATGTCATAATATTACTTGTTTAGTCATAGTCTTACAACCAATTGGTGTACGCATTATTTCATCTCCTCACGGTAACTCAGCAAGGTGATTATATTAAAAATAAGAAAAGCAGGAGTTAGAGAGTTTAAACTTGTTACTCATACTCACACAATTAGTAGGTGGTGGGCCTGGGATTCAAATCCATGTCTATGTGATTTGAAAACTGATATACCTGGTTTCCATGGGTTGTTTAATTAAACTCTTTCCTAGCTAAAAGCCATTTTGATAAGAGGATAGAGGAGGGGAAGGGTGAGAGAATGAGCACATGGGTTAACTTAAGGTTAAGGTGAAAACATGGAATGTTTTAAAGAAGACGTTACCTGATGCAGTGTTGCCTGGGATGACCTGCCCTTTGGTAGTGCTTTGCTCAGTTAACTTGAGGCAGGATCCCTGCGCCCTTTGCCGAGGATCTTCCTTCTGGAAGATGAGGCAGTGTTGTGACGTGAGCTGGTTGCTGTTGGAGAGACTGGAGCTGCAGAGTCAACAAACAGCGACATCAATGATGGCCAGGGAGGCAGGGGCCCCAGTTCCGAGCTGCACAGCTGTTTTTATCAGCTCTTCTGCAGACATGCAGACATGTGTTCAAACATGCAGTAGTTTCAAGAAAAGGCTTATGTATGGTCACAGTGCACATGGACCTAGATGTTCAACCATAGCCTAAAGGAAAGTTTCAGTAACTTTTTCCTCTCAGAACATTTTTTATTGCAAAGCAGAGATACCCCCACCCCAATGACAGAAGCCAAAGGGGACATATGGGCTCATGTAATGGAAAAACCTACGGGAAGGTCCACTTGGATAAGTAGTCAAGTCAGAGGTAGAGTTTGATTAGGGAATCAAACCAGGTCACCAGACTGTTTCTTTCGCCATCTCCTGGAGCTTTCTCTTCGATACTAGTTCCTTTTTCTGGAGGAGTTTCCTCTTGGGGTCATGAAATGGGTACAGCAGCCTGGGTCCTGTGTTCCTCGGTACACATGCTCTGGGAAAGAGGGAACATCCCTCCATCAGTCACAGCGGGCAAGTAGAGGATGCATGTGCTGATTGGGTTAGGCCTGGAGCAGATGCGGTATGCCTGGAGTCAGCCCCACCCAAAACATGTGAACAGAGATAAATCTCCAAGTGGCTGCATCAGGAAAGGGGTGAGTTCATGCTGAGGGTTAAAAGGCAGTGAATGCCCACTGCAGGGTCTGCCTGCCCACTGGCTTCCACAGACATGTGGGTGAACTACGTGGTGAGTCCCAGTCCCTTCCTTTGGGGCATGCTTCCAGGCTTTTCTCAGTAAGCAGTGCCAATGCAGCAAGAAGAGGTGCCCAAGACTTGCTTTGATTGTGGTAGACTCAGGTGATCTGAGGCCACATGGTCAAATGTGTGCCTGTTCAAGGTTGGTTCTTGACATACACTAGAGCAGCGGTTCTCAACCTGTGGGTCGCGACCCCTTTGGCGGTGGAACGACCCTTTCACAGGGGTCGCCTAAGACCATCCTGCATATCAGATATTTACATTACGATTCATAACAGTAGCAACATTACAGTTATGAAGGAGCAACGAAAATAATGTTATGGTTGGGTCACAACATGAGGAACTGTATTTAAAGGGCCAGAAGGTTGAGAACCACTGCGCTAGAGTGTCTTAGAACCTTGCTACTAATGAGCAGCTTCACCTGGTAGCCTCTTAGAAACTGAATCCTTGTCCTCATCCCAAACCTGCTGAGTCCAGGTAGTGGCCTGGCGCATGGATTGGCAGATTTTCCTATAAAAGGGCCAGATATAAAATACTTCAGCTCTGCAGGCCATATATCTCTGTCATGACTACTCAACTCTGCCTGCTGCTAGGGTGCAATAGCGATCTGTAGACAACATGTAACAAATAAGTGTGGCTGTGACTCAATGAATCTTAATTTACAAAAACAGTTACAGGCCAGCTTTGGACCTTGGGCAGTAGTTTGCCAAGAGGATCAGACATCCTGGCAGGGACTGGAGTCCCTTGGTGCTCACCTCTGCTTTGGGTTCCATATTGGGATGGATTATAAGAACATGACTCAAAAATAGCCTCATTTATTTGTTTCTTCAGAGTGTATGTGTTGAGTACTCACTATTTGGGAGGCATTTCTGCAATTAAAAAAAATGATTAAAGGGTCTCAATTTCCTGAGTGTCGGCAACGTGGCGGTACTCTCCCGGGGACACGCACTCTCCCCATGTGCAGAAATGTGTGCCTTTGCACAAAGACCAGCATGTTTGAGGAGTGGGACCCTTTGTGCCCATCTTCTTGGGAACCAGACACAGGCTTGGTCATGGGAATAGAACATTCTTAACTTGCCCTGCGGCAGCTGTGAGGTGCAGATTCATAGGAGAGCTGCGTGTCCACCCCACCCCTCAGTTCCTTCGGATCCACAAGGGTTTGCAGGCAACAGGGAGGCCTCCACAAAGATAAGCCGCACAGAGCTCGGTGGCAGGCTATGGGTTCCTCTGTGGAGGCGCTATTCTCTTCTCTTTGCAGCAAATATCAGCTCCACTGCCTCTCCCCAGCCGCTCCCGTCTTCTGCTGCTTTCATTTTTCTCCAGAGATCCCTCCGGTCCAGGACGTTTTGTATTTTACATTTGAAAAGCCAGAGCCTCTGCGCAGAGCCCCAGTTGCCAGCTCCAGCCCAGTCCTGCCCTGCAGCCTCGGGTGTTGGCCTCAGGCTCCCTAGACCTCACAGGGGAGGGTGGGCACGCCTGTGTGCTGTCGCTCCAGCTGCCGGCCCTGCTGCTGGCTGGCAGAGCCCACTTCCTAGTTGAGGAGAAGCACGTTGTCATTTCACTCCGACCACTTACCAGATAAAAACTGTTGGCTTCACACGTCGCCAAATGACTTGCAGCCAGGTTGCCGGGTTCCCAACCGCAGGAACAGAGAAGAAATTATTTGGTGCCGCCTTCCCCTTATAGGGGCTGCGGGTACATATCCTAGTCCCTCCTGTGTTTCTCAATCTTTCCCCTTCCTTCCCAGCCTCATCCCCTTCCTCCCATGCCTGGCCTCCTGAGGCCAAGAATTCACCAGTTCCTCAAGATTGTAGCAAGTCTTGCCTCTCTCCCTCCCCGCCCTGTCCCCAGAGCCAAGGACAATCAGACAGAACCATGTGGGCCAGGAGGCCAGGATTATCTCCGGACCCACCCTGGATTCACATTTATTTACCTAGAAAAACTTAAAAGAGTCATACCACGTTCTGAACCTGCCCTTCCCTCAGAGAAAGGATCAGGGAGCCAGCTCAGGAACCCTTGGCCTGGATGCCGTAGGCAGCATGGCATAGATGCTTTCATCAAAAACCGGCCCACATTTACTGGACAGCTATTAAGCCTTCTCCGGGGAGTCTGAAAAAACATCCCAGCTGGCCTCCCCTTTTCCAGGATGGCCCCCAGCCCCCCGCAATCCACTGTCCCACAGCAGCCTGAGTGGTCTTTATAAAACCACCAGTCACATCACTCCCCTGCTCAAAGTCCAAGCGCTTCCTATTGCAGTTAAACTGAAATCCATGCCCTTTGCCCATTTTTCTATTGGGGTGTCTTTTTTTCTTGCCGATTGGTAAGAACCCTTCATAGACTTACAGACATCAGTCGTCTGTGGTGCAAACATTTTTCTTGAATCTATTGTTTTATCTTTAGACTTTGTTTATGGCATGTTTTGTATAAAATTTTACTTTTTTATATAGTTAAATATGTTCCACTTTTCTTTATGGCTTCTGGGTTTCTTGACTTGATTAAGACAGATGCCCTTCTTCACATGATCATACCTGCAGTCCATCTGGGTTTTTCTTCTAAGAGTTTTTCATGGTTTATATTTTACATTTAAGTATTTACTCCAGCAGAATTTATTTTTTTATTTGGTCAGAAACAGGGAAGCTAATTTCATTTTCCTCTAGATCAGGCTGCCTCTGTTTGTAAATAAAGTTTTTGTTGTTGTTACTCCTCAGCCAACGATGTTTTCCCATTGATTTTTAGAGAGAGTGGAAGGGAGGGGAGAGACAGAAAGAAAGAAACATAAAGGTGAGAGAGACACATCAATAGGTTGCCTCCTGCACAAGCCTCCAACCAGGATCAGGGATTGAGCCTAGAACAGCCGTGGGCAAACTACGGCCCGCGGGCCGGATCCGGCCCGTTTGAAATGAATAAAACTATTGAAAAAAAAGACCGTACCCTTTTATGTAATGATGTTTACTTTGAATTTATATTAGTTCACACAAACACTCCATCCATGCTTTTGTTCCGGCCCTCCGGTCCAGTTTAAGAACCCATTGTGGCCCTCGAGTCAAAAAGTTTGCCCACCCCTGGCCTAGAATCTAGGTACATGCTCTTGCCCGGAATCGAACCTGGGCCCCTTTAGTACCAGACCTATGCTCTATCCACTGAGCAATACCAGCCAGGGCTGTAAATAAAGTTTTACAAGAACATAGGTATGGCCCGGCTGGTGTTGCTCAGTGGTTGAGTATCGACCTATGAACCAGGAGATCACAGTTCCATTCCTGGTCAGGGCACATACCCAGGTTGCAGACTTGATCCCAGTATTTTTTAAAAAATAAGTACGGCCACTCATTTACATATTGTCTATGGCTCTCTTGAACTATAATATAATGGCAGGACAATATAGTTGTGGCAAAGACAATAAGAGCCACAAAACCTGAAATCCTTTATAGCTGGCTTTTTACAGAAAAAGCTTGACCACCCCTGCTCTTGGGGACTAACCCTGTGAGCCAGCACAGCCACTCTCTGCCCTCGGAAATGAACGTCTGCCTTTGTCATGTATGAAATTCCAGGGTGGCATAGGCTTTTTCCCTGGGTTTCTCCATTCTGTTCCCCTGATCGCTTTGTCTGTCTCTCTGCCAATACCACTTAGATTTGATTCCTGTGACATTCTACTCCAGCAAAGCTATCCCTCCTCACGGGTCTTATTTTTTATGCTTTTCTTGGCTGTTCTCATATGATTCCTCCTCCATTAGAATTTAAGATATTTTTATCTCTTTCCACAAAAGTGAAAACTTTGTTGGAATTTTTAACAAGAATTGTATTATATGCATATATGTATTTTAGGGAGGATAGATATTTTAATAATATTAAGTCTTCCTATCTAAGAAAATACCTTTCTATCTTTTCAGTTCTTATTTAGGGTCTTTTTAATATGACTTTATAATTTTATTCATATAGATCTGTATTAGTCAAGGTCTAGTCAGAGACAAAAACTATGCCAGTAATTTGAACATGGAATATTTATAAAGATTTATTAACTAATAAAAAGTGATTAACTTCTAAAAGGGTTAAAAGAAGATTCTAAGGAATACAGAAATAGCAAATGCACGAGGCAGCTACTATTCTGGGACTGAAGGAAGGAACACAGGATGGAACAAAGAACTTAGGAGAGGGACCCCCTCCCAGAACCCAAGGTTGAAATTCAGGCATCTGGGTTCAAGTTCCTCTGATGTTAAATTTGTTCCTATGTATTTTTATCCCTATTGTCATTTTTTTTGCCATTCTCATTTCTAGGTGCTCATTGCTATTAGAGAGTGAAACTGTTGATTTTTGTGCATCTATCTTTATTATTTTAACTAAATTGTCTCAATTATTTGACTAGTGGTTCATTAGATTCTGTTAGGTCTCCTAGGTATTTAGACATAGCAGCACAAAAGAGATAGTCTTATCTATTTTTCTCAATATTGATATCAGTGATTTTCTTTTCTTACCTCAGTACATTCACTAGTTCCTCAGATAATGTTAACTTTAACAATTTATCTGTTTTACATAGTTTTATATTAAATTTCCTCTGTTCTTAATATTTTCTCCTAGATATGCCCAATTCTGAGAGATCAATATGGATATCTCCAAATCATATTTTATTTTGTAGTCTGTACATTCAGTAGCTTTTCTTCTTTATTATTTAGTTGTTGTGTTGTACGGTGCATATAGGTTTATGGGTATTACTAGAGGCCCAGTGCACGGAATTTGTGCACGGGTAGGGTCCCTAGGCTGGTGTTCAGGGCCCATCTGTGGGGTGACCAGTGGGGCGATTGGGCCCCGCTTGCACCTGCCTTGGCCTGGCGCTGCCCACTCACCTGCTCCACCATCCCGCTGCAGTCCTGCTCTCGTTGGGGCCTATCATGGCAGCAGCACCTCCACTGCAGCCCACTGCCAGCACCACCAATGCTGGCAACACCCACCATGTTCCACGCCACACCCTGGTGGCCAGTGAACATCTAACTCCCAGTCAGTTGAACTCCCGCCCTTGGGGACAATTTGCATATTAGCCTTTTATTATATAGGATATCTCCTTTATAAACTGTACTTTTAACATTAGACTGTCACTCTTCATTCTGTTCTATACCTTCAACCTTAAATCCCACCTTTTCTGTAATCCACATTGCTACTTTTCCATTCTTTTGTGCCTGGTTACTCTCTCTGTGTACTTTCCATGTCAACTCTCTTTTCTCAGTTTCTCCTTGTAGGTCAAATAATGTAGCTGTCACTCTTATATCTCTCTGGAAGTTTCCACAGATACTATATTTTTAGACTCTGACACCTCCGGTTGTTGTTTCCAATGGGTCTCAGTAACACTGGAAGCTGTCTTTAGTCAGAAATAAGCACTGCCCATATATTCTGCTCTTCCCTTACTATTCACCCCTAAGACAGCACTGTAATGAGTGTCCTGTGGAGTAGGATAGCTGCTTTAGATATAGCCCCCAAAGAAGACCCCCAGCCTCCACCCCTTATCCTGGACATGGGCCTGATTTTATTTTGCTCATGTTGACCCAACCTCTTCATTCATGCAAAGACAGAAATGACCAGCAGAATACTCTTCTTTTCTGCTTATACTAACACTAACTTCCATGTATTGCATACTCTAGACTCACCATTTTATTTAATCCTCACAATAATCCTGGAGAATATATTACCATCCCTAGTATGTAGATCAAGAGAGATAGGTAGCATGCTTATGGAAACACAGCCTGCAAAAAAACAGAGATAAAACTTAGACAGTTAAGAAACCATTAACAAAATGAAAACACGACCCACTGAATGGGAGAACATATTTGCCAATGATACATCTGATAAGGGGTTAATTTCCAAAGTATATAAAAAAACTTATGCAACTCAACACCAAGAAAACAAACAATCCAATGAAAAAAAAATGAGCAAATGACCTGAATAGATACTTCCCCAAAGAGGACATAAGATGGCTAATAGACATAGAAAAGATGCTCAATGTTACTAGTCATCAGAGAGATGCAAATTAAAACCATAATGAGATATCACTTCACACCTTCAGAATGGCTGTCATCAATTAATAAACAAACAAGTGTTAGCGAGGATATCGAGAAAAGGTAACCCTCATGCTCTTTTGGTGGGAATGTAGACTCTTACAGCCACTGTGGGGAAAAAATAGAGGTACTCTGGCCGGGTGGCTCAGTTGGTTGGAGCATCATCCATTATACCAAAAGGTTGCGGATTTGATCCCTGGTCTGGGCGCATATGGGAGGCAGCTGATTGGTGTTTCTCTCTCGCTCTTTTTCTCCCTTCCTCTCTCTCTAAGATCAATAAAAATATATCCTTGGGTGATGATTTTTTTTTTATAAAAAAGCATGGAGGTTCCTCAAAAAATTAAAAATTAAACTGTCTTTTGACCCAGCGATTCCACTTCTGGGAATACTAGTATAGCCAAAGAAACCCGAAATACTAATTCAAAAGAGTATATGCTTCCCTGTGTTAATTGCAGCATTATTTACAATAGCCAAGATTTGGAAGCAGCCAAGTGCCATCAGTAGATGAGTGGATAAAAAGAGGTGGTACATTTACACAGTGGAATACTACTCAGCCATAATAAAGAAGGAAATCTTACCTTTTATGACAGCATGGATGGGCCTGGAGATTATTATGCTAAGTGAACTAAGCCAGTCAGAGAAAGACAAGTACCATATGATTTCGTTCATATATGGAATCTAATGAACAAGATAATCTACCAAACAAAATAGAAACAGCAGCATCGATACAGGGAGCCGATTGAGAGCTGTCAAAGGAAGGAGGTTTGGAACCTGGGTGAAAAAGGTAAAGGGATGGGGCCCAAAACCCCACATAGACACGAACAACAGTTTGGTGATTGCAGAGGGAAAGGGGATGAAGGAAGGTGGAAGAGAGCGAAGTGGGATGAACGGGATCAGAAAGCAACTTTACTTTGGGCAATGAGCACCTGCTGCAATAGGCAGCTGATGTGAGAAGAACATTTTTAAATAGGAAAAAAACCCCACAACCTTGGCATTTATTTTGTTTTACTCCGTACACTGCTTCTCGCTTCCCGAAAGTCCACCAGCCCACAATTCAGCCCCCGCCTCCCATGCTGACATTGGTACTTTGGGGTGATGGTGGCAGAAAGTGAAAGCATTCCAGAATGACCCAGTTCTGGCTGTTTCACCAGCGTCGCCACTGGCACTGAGTAATGCCAACATAACCTTTACTTGAGCTTAACACCTTTACTCCCCTGCCTTAGAAATCAGTCATTATCATTAAATGCCTGGAAGTTCTCAGAAGGTCAGAAATGTTCTCCCAGGGAAAGATTTAAAGAGATAATGCACTTGAACGAAGCTAACGGGAACTAAGAAACTAAGCGAATGAAAAGAAGGCAATTTTAAGATGAGAGCCATGGGTGGGGGGCGGGGGGCTATATCTCAATGAGAAGGAACAGGGGGCAGACGAGGTTGGTGGAGGACAAGGGTGAGCGTGAGAGGGATCATGGTGGAAGGTGGTGCTAGAGCTGCTTCGCTGCAGGTCGTGCTGTGGTTAGAGACGGCGGACCTTGGCTGTGGGCAGCAAGGCCTATATGAAAGTCTTACAGCGGAGGTACCCGAGACACAACAGCTGCTTAGAGATAGTAACTTCACAGTGGTTGTGGGGGGTTGGAACGGTGTGTGTGAGAGAGAGCAATGTAGTAACTGAATAAAAACAAACATATCAGAAAAGAAAAGCTGTAAAGGACCAGTAAGCATTTCGGGGGGCGGGAGGAGGAGGGAGAGAAGGTTAGCTCCATTTGTTATTAAGTAAATGCAAATTAAAACAACCATGAACTTCCCTTCCTCACTCCCTAAGTGCAAAAATATTTTAAAGTAAGGTATTCATTATTATCAGAGGAAGTGACCTTGGCTCTTTCATATGCTGCTATTGGGCACATAAAGCATTTCAGGGAAGTCTTAAAAAATGTGGACCAAGATTTCCCAAAGTATCCAAACCCTTTGACCTATCATCTCCATCTGAAGAAATTAATCATAAGGAAATAATACAGCTATGTTCAACATTTTATGTGAAAAAAAAATTCATTACTGTTCATAATAGCAAAAAATAGGAGCAACTTAAATGTTAAGGGTTAGGGGATTGGTTAAATTCATGATGGGGCCATGATGTTATATTCATACAATGGAATACCCTGTAGCTATTTAAAATGATGTCTGTGAATAGCAGTTGAGATGGAAAGATGGTCATAAGTCAGTGTGCTCATCCTTTCCTATTGGTTTCTAGGCCCATATCAGTCATAAATCGAGCATCTATGTTTGCAAGGGCCTGTCCCTGGACTTCCTCTTCTTTTCCATTGTCCTATCTGTCCATCTTTATGCTGACACCGTGTCGTCTTAGCCACTGTAGCTTTATAATAAGCCTTAAATCCTAGTAGGTCTAATTCCCCTGACTCTGGCCACAATGTGAAGAAGAGTTTTGGGTGGAGGGACAAGGTTAAAGCAAGGGGACCAACTGGGGTGCTGTTGAAGTAATTAAAATTAGAGGTGGCACATGGAAATGTTTCTGGGCAAAATGAGGTTACTCTAATACTCTACAAAGCCCAGGGTATTGAAGGACACTAATAAGAACTTTTTATTCCACATATTGGCCACTTAATAAAATACCTTAGATCTTGGACCAGTTTTATAACCATCAAGGAAGAGAAATCAGTTGCGGAGAAGAGCACTGAATTTAAAGTTCCGTGTCCCCTGAGTCGTCCACCATGCCTTGCATTTTTGCACGTGGGTACAAAGGAGGCACGTATTCCTCCTGCTCCTACTACATCCCATCAGTCTCTCAACCGCCTTTTCCAGAAAGTGTGAATCACTCCGTGCAGTCGCTGCCATTATAAACACCATGAATTAAGACTTCAACATCGACTCAAGCCAATGGTGAAAGAAGCGCAACATTGCTACTCATGCAACAAACATTAAGAAATCCCAAATGGTTGTGCTTTCTTAGAAGAACTAATAAATGATTTCAAAGGCTTCCTTCCCTCCATGAAAACGAAATGAATTAAAGTTTAACAAGTAGGTGGTGAAAGCCTTGCTGACATGGCTGAAAACTTCTACAGCAGTGCTGATTGAAGGCCAGGGTTTTCCAGCTTTCTACCATTTTAAATAATTACAAAAATCCAGTAATGACCTTCTTAAATGTGAACTGTTCTAAGACTGAAAACTGTACCTTCAGTAAATATAATCCAGCAAGAGGATGCATAACTTATCGGTTCTGAACTAAAAAATTATGTAAAGTATAAAGTAAAAAGGAAGCTGCCTATATCCTTTTAAAAAAATCCAAATGAAGTATCAACCATAACTTTTTTTAAAAAAAAATTACTTCTAGTGGGAAGGAGGGAACACAGTGAAGAGGACTGTGATGAATGCCAGGAGTTACACTCCTTGGAATATACCTTGTTTTGTGCGCTTGACTTTCAAACTGTGTAAATATTTAAATAACAGTAAAAACAAAAGTAAATTTTTATAGCCATTCTTAGTAACAAAAATGAAATAAATGACCTCAACCGTGTGTCCAATGAGTGGCATGGCCACAGAGAGAGGACTCGTCTAATGATTTTAAGACATAGTGATTTGACGGGCATCTTTAAGGACAAAAAGAACTGCAAAAACGATTAAGCTGTTTTCAGTACTATCATGGATAGTTGTATTGTCGGTGTTATTCTCTACTGGTAGGCATGGAGTGTAGAGTCAAGCAAACACGTACTTAGATTAGTGTCCGTGGCAACTGAGATTGTTAGCATCGGAAGAGGAGAGACAGCTGAAAGGTCAGTCAAGTTAAATTAAAACCTAATAATTCTGTATCTGAATACAGAGTATCAGTAGGAACTTTAATGTATTTTATTTTAACTATATATTCTCATATTTTACATAATTTCATATCTAATGTATGATATTTAACGTGTGTTTATATATGTGTGTGCGTGCGTGTGTGTTTCCTTGCTATGTTCACTGCAGAGAACTGTAAACAGTGGTTCCAGCAGTTCTCAACCTGTGGGTCACGACCCCTGAAAATACATCCTGCATATCAGATATTTACATTACAATTCATAACAGTAGCAAAATTACAGTTATGAACTAGCAATGAAAATAATTTTATGGTTGGGGGGGTCACTAAAACATGAAGAACTGTATTAAAGGGTCAAGGCATTAGGAAGGTTGAGAACCACTGGACCCTACTAGCAATGAGCAACCCTAGCACCTAGACTGTAGTCTACAAATATTTCTTCTCATTAGAAGGATCCAGGGCTCCTTGGAGAAATGGCAGATTTCATGTCTGGGGCAGGAAATATACAAGATAAGCCTGGAACATTATTTTGCCACAACAGAAAGCAAAGGCTCAGAAGCCAATGTGAAAAAGCTCCCATTGGCCAAAGATGACACAATATCTAAGTGTTATAGACATATTTCAACTATATTTGAAAAACAAAGAAGAGGCCCTAGCTGGTTTGGCTCAGTGGATAGAGTGTAGGCCTGTGGACTGAAGGGTCATGGGTTCAATTGTGGTCAAGGGCACATGCCCGGGTTATGGGCTCAGTGATCCCCAGTAGAAGGTGCGCAGAAGGCAGCCGATCTATGTTACACTCTCACATTGATGTTTCTCTCTCTCCCCAAAAATCAATAAACTATTCCTAAAATACCTCATTATATTTTAGAGATGCATACTGAAATATTTACAAATGAAATATGTCTAAGGTTTGCTTCAAAATAATAAGGTAGGAGAGCATGGGGGCGATTGATGACCCAAGATTGGCCATGAGTTGATCATTGTTGAAACTCAGTAATAGGCTTACTATTTTTCATAATAAAAAGTATTTTAAAGACATAATTTACATCATTTTATACATGATATAGTATATTATAATTCAGAACATGTCATTACTTAAGAAATAGCTTACCCCACCCTCTCATATTTTGCACATTTTGGACTCTAGTGTGCTTCTCGTTAACTTTTCCCCCCTAAATATATTTTATTGATTTGAGAGAGGAAAGGGAGAGAGAAAGAGAGAGAGAGAGAGAGAGAGAGAGAGAGAGAGAGAAACATCAATGGTGAGAGAGAATCACTGATTGGCTGCCTCCTGCACGCCCCACACGGGGGATCAAGCCTACAACCTGGGCATGTGCCCTGACTGAGAATCGAACCGTGACCTCCTGATTCATAGGTGGATGCTCAAGCACTGGCAATGCCAGCTGACTCATTAACTGTTTCCCTTGCTTCTGCAACCAGAGGTGATTCTGACGGGCCATCAAAAGGGCTAGAGCAGTGGTTCTCAACCTTCTGGCCCTTTAAATACAGTTCCTCATGTTGTGACCCAACCATAAAATTATTTTTGTTGCTCCTTCATAACTGTAATGTTGCTACTGTTATGAATCGTAATGTAAATATCTGATATGCAGGATGGTCTTAGGCGACCCCTGTGAAAGGGTCGTTCCACCGCCAAAGGGGTCGCAACCCACAGGTTGAGAACCGCTGGGCTAGAGGATTTGGCTGTATCCCAGCTCAGCATGTGTATGCTACATTCCATCCTATTCTCACCCCAAGAGTACAGCTACTGTGTAGCTTTGACTTTGCATATCCCCTCAACCCCTTGTGCCGTAATGTGGAGTTTATTTTAGCAGCCATGACTTCTTTCATTAGCTTTGTAAGTCGTTGCTGCCCAAATCATTGATTGTCTGAAGGGTTAACATTTTCAGTTACACTTTATTGTATTGTGTAGGGAAATATTATATAGTATTACAGTAAAGACAACAGTAGAAGTTTGTGAAGCTCTCTTTGTAAATTTCTAGACCAAAGAAGTATTCAGAGGCTTGGCCTGAGGCATAGAAGGAGAATTTTATCGTGTGCTGCCTCATTTTGTTCTTTGAACATGAATAATCTTGTGCATCCATCCTTAGCACAACCTACGCCTTTTGCTTTAGTTTTGCTACCAGCTCTCCAGCTGCGCTGGCCATGGCTTGATATTCTGGCTAACAGGAATTGAACAAAGGGGTAAAAGGGACTGAACCCCAGGTTGTTTCTCCATCCTTGTCCCCTGAGACTCTTGGGGTTTGCTCCTGGATGAATCTCTTGGACAAGCCAGTGTTAAGACAAGAGGCTCTCCCCCATTGGGGCCTTCATGGCTCCTAGGTCAATGGGAGGGGGATGTAGTTGGACTCAGCTCCTCTAATCCATCTCACCCCAGATTCCTAACCTGAGAGCTATGCTTCATCGGAGACAAAATAGCTCAGTCGAGAGGCCATGGAATGAATAGCCTCCCAATTGGTGAGAAACGTTAGCTGAGAAGCAGTCTGACAGTTTCTCTCACTTACATTAAAGAAAATGGATCTGGAGATTTGGGAAACTTCCCAGCCCCACGAATTTAAGTCCCCAGGCCCCACTGTTCCTAATGCTTCACACTGGGAAAGTTAGAAGCCTAAGGGCAGGCAGCAGCTACAAGGCTACCTCTGATGCTCAACCCATTAAACCCCGTGAAAGCAATTTGACAGCATCCGGGACGTGTTTTGTCATTAGGGGTGGGATTGGCACTGCTGTTGATTTTAGCGGGGAAGAGGTGTGGGCTGAGGTGTCTGCGGGCCAGGGTATAGGTTGCTGATGTAGGTGTCACCGAGTTTGTGTGCGGGAGGGATGGGTGTGAGTTTTTGGAGGCTTTGGTTACTATTTTTGTTTTTGTTTTGTTCCTACTGAAGAAATGCCCCCAAGCCCCTGAGTTTGGTTCCTCTGGAAATTCTGCGCTTCTCCGCTGTGTCACTGGAATGATCCAAAGCACCCTCCTTCCTTTGAACCATTTTAACCCGATCTTTCTGAGCCGCTAAAGAGAACTGCCTCTGATTTTCACGTTTTCCTTTCCTTTTACCTAGAGGAGCAAGTTGTCATTCTAATTAAACAACAACTTCATTGCCTGATGTGAGGAACACAATATCTGAATTACTTTCACTAAATTCTAGTTTAAATCAAGCCATGCCAATAATTACTTGAACATAAATGATTTACCCATTCATTCTTTATTTGAACTGGGGGGGGATTCATATCTGTTTTCTGGCAAGTGCTTCATGATAAATGACTTGCTTATTTAGCAGTAAGTGTGTTATTCTTACAATTTCTAACATATGATAAGCAGAAGCCAGCCATTTCTATTTCATGTGTTCTTTTTAAACCCTTTATCTGCCTTTTTTTTAAAAAAAAAAGTCATGTTTAATAGATCACAGGCATGATCTTTTAAACTGTTTTCAGTAGTTATGCAAAATCTTCACAAAAGTACTGGTGGGCAGACTACAGGGACTTCTCGACTTTAATCAGCCACCAGAGTCCGCAGGATTTAGAAGTCATTTCTCAACTCGGGATCACCTGCAGAAAATGAAAAAGTCCGGGGAAGACTGCTGAGTCTGAAATGCCATTGTGTACATCGACTTTCATGGACTCTGAAAAGCCCTTTGACTCCTTGGAAATAGAAGCTATGTTGGAAGTGGAAAGAGTAGAAAAATGTGTGTGACATGTGTGTGTGAACGCAGCACTGATGTTTAGGCTTGAAAAAGAGCAAAGAGGTCCGTGAAGGGGGCTCGTAGCCACTGAAAATCCTAACCACTCGCCAGAGGGGCTGGGCCGAGACCTTAGAGGGGAGGGAAAGGGCATCAAGATCAGAGACAGAGGCTTTGAACGATTTGCCAGTGACATTGACTTCGGAGCCCCAAACCAGACTGGAGCAATAGTCCCAGGACTGGAGCGAGGTATGGAAAGTGGGCTCCGCATGAGAATGAAGAAGTCGCACTTACTAGCAAAGGAAGCATGATGACGGAGAACTACAATCCAGGAGAAATGGAGGGCCTCCCTGGTGTCCGCATAAAGCCCACTGGATTCTGCTGACTGAGGGAGCGTCCAGCCCTGCCGACGGTCACTTGCTATATGACCGTGGGCAACTCCTTTAACTTCTCTGGGCTTCAGTTTCTTCCCCCATGAAGTTGGGGGTTGCAGTGACTGACCTCAAGAACCTTGGCAGATGTAACATTCTACAGCTCAGCAGTGATGTACCAGAGGAAAGGGTTTGATTGCCTGAAAGGATTTCAATAGATAGGATAGTATCCCAAAGGGCTCTTTTTCCCTCTTCATTCTAGGCTTTTAGCAGTCCTGGGGAGCCAACTAGCCACGCACCCACCACAGATCACACGGAAGGAAAACAGGGAAGGACCCATCAAGCCTGAGATGGCTGGGCACAGAGACAGGGTGGCTTAGGCTTTGCTGTGGCCAGTGATGCATGTAAATTGAGTTCCAGAGCAGTCGATACCAGGAGAAAGGAAACCAGCAGTCTCCATCCCAGCCCTAAATCACCCCTGGCCTGGCCAAATGCAGTGCGCTGTGCGTGGCTACAGTGGGAGGGAGGCCGCTTCCCGTGGAGCCAAATGACACGGCGATCACATGGACAGCCCAGCCTAAGGACCTGTGCGTGGGGCGGCCATCACAGCCAGGAATGGGAGCTGCGCCTGCATCATGCTACGGGGTTAGCACGTGGGCTTCCCTGTGCGCCAACCAGCCACTCCAGGCACCTCTGAGCTCCCCTATTTATGTTCATGCACCACCCAATTAACACCCTGTTAATGGCTGCACACAGGCACTGCCTTTGCCTTGTCACCACTACCCTGCAGCTCTTAACTACCCCCAACGTGCCTTCCCTATAATAGAACCTTAATTAATACTCCCATCCAGGCAGGATACGATCTGTTAAAACAAAATCAAATGGCTTTGATGAGAGGAGGCATGCGACTTGTCAAACGGGGCCGTTCTGTCGTTTCCTGAAACAGACACTCAGGTGAGAATGCTGTGGAGTTACAGTGACATGTGCCAGGTGGCATGAAAGCTATCACCATACCATCCGTTTTCTGCCCGGATTTGAAGCATTTCCAAAGAAAAGCTGCTGTTGCATATCTGTTCTCACAGGCGCTGGTCTCTTCTGGTTCCATGGCAACCGGACGCGGGAAGGTTGGGGTGGCAAGCTGGGAACTCATTGTGAGAACTTTGGCCTTGAAGTTGCAGTTTCAAGTGAGGAATAATTCCTTGCCTAGTGGCACATAAAGAATCTTGTGTGTTTTCTAGAGCCATATCACTGACAGACTGACCAAGTGATCAGTTGAAATAATTTTATAGGGTGAGTTTCAAGGGACTTAGAGCTGCTGCAAACGTACCTTGTCTATAACCTCAAAACCAAAAAAGGGCCACCCCAATGCTAAGGAATGAAGCTGGATGTTTCTGTACCAAATATCTTTTGCCTGATAGCGCATTGCTGCTTGACCCTGGCTTTGCATCTGAATCACCGAAGCTTGTTAATAATACTGACGGGAGCTCCTGGGTCTGAATCTTCCAGAACTACTAGCATCTGCATTTTTCTCTGCATTTTAACAGGCTCCCAGGTGTTTCTGCTGCACAGGCAGGATTGAGACCCACCGGCAAGGTGCTTCGGGTTAAGCCAGGACTTCTTCACCCATCGTCGCTTTTGGTTCTCCCGACAATGTGAGGCAGGAACGGTCTCCATTGTATTGATGAGAAATCAGAGAGAGACTCAGAAGGTTCCAGTGCCTTGTTCAAGGCTGCACAGTCAATAAGCAGCCAAGGCAGCCGGGCTCCCGCCAGCACTGTCTCCACGGGCGCCAGTCCGTGCAGGTGCGTAGGATCCGTGCTCAGGAGCCCCGCGCTTGGTTCACAGCGCTGCTGCTGCCACCGTCTTGAAATTCTTCACAATTCTTGAACAGGGCATGTTTTCAGTTTGCACTGGCCACACAGATCGAGTAGCCAGTCTTGCTGTGTAGCCCACTGCACTGTGTTGCTTCAACTGTTAAATCCCTGCTGGGGAATAGGGAGTGGTTCTCTCCAGCGTGAATCCCAACTCTAGAGTCCTTAGCTTAAGCGTGCTAGAATGGCAGCCTAAGAGCGAATAGGAAAAACGTATTATCATATTTCCGTTTCCTGCCCGCTGTGTTATGAACTCTTCGGAAATCATATCACTTAATTCACACAACCCAGTGTAATATGATCACCATTTGATAAGTGAGGAAACTGAAGCACAGAGAAGTTAGGTATAAAAGGAGAGATGTTATATATGATCGCATATGTCATGATGGCGATGGATTCTGAAATCCATCAGAGACCAACATCTCAGCCTCTGGCATTTATTAACTGGGTAACCTTAGGCAAGTTACTTGACATCTCTGAATTTCAATCTCTCAACCAATAAAATGGGGAAGATAATAATTGCTTCAGAGAATTATTTTGAGGATTAAATGAATTAATATGGACAAAGTGCCCAGCACATAATGGAGACTCGATGACTATTGAGGCCTTTAACAACCTTTGCACTCAAGAATATTACCGGTAACATACCGAAATAGTTCTTTAAATGGTACCTTACTTAAGGATCCGAAGTGTTTTCATAGCACTGGCTAATATAGGCAAGGTGCAATTAGCCATACATTATAATATTTTTAAGTGATTCAAGTGACACTTCTTATGTCTAAGTGTAATCTTTCCCACTTTAGCATTTATCATAGTTTAATAACTACTGAATGCTGTTGAATTAAAATACTATTCTGTCTGGGGACACATTGACCCTTCATGTAGTAGAGCCCATCCAAAGCTCAGCTAGAGCCTAGAAAAAAAAGCTCACAGAGCTAATGAAGTCACATCATCTCAGACAAAAAAACTAAAGGCCGTAAGTAAAACCAGGCAGCTTCACACCCATGGGAGGAAGAGGGATAGGCGAGGGGCACTCATAATTATAATATCTCTGTAACATTTTACTGGGCTTTTTTGCAGTCATTCTATACTTCATAAGCTCATTTGATCCACCCAACAACTTGTGTGGCAGGAAGGGGACCATTCTGTAATTACCTCCTCCATACAAACCCTCAAGATTAAACCTACTATGTGTCTGTATGCTGCATTTGGTGCTGTATGTACATTCACTCTCAGAGTCTCATACAACCTGCATGATAAGTTATACTACCCATTATACAGATGAGGGAAGCTAGGCCCAGGGGATAGAACTAACTTGTTTGGTGGTGGATTCAAACCGAGGATGGGCTGGCTAGAGCCTGTACTCCTTATAATCCTTCATTCTTTCCTCCCTCACAGCTGCATGTTCTTCGTGCTCTTTGATGAGAAGGAAGGGGCCAGGGATCAGGAGGGTGGTCGGTAACTATTTAATGAATGAAGGAATGGGAGCTGGGTTGGAAGAGCACCAGAATGTTTTAATAATGGAATGAACTGGCTTGAACACATGACCCAGTCAAGTGTGCAATTGTTTTGAATTATTCAAAAGCTGCAAAGCATTTGTTTTTCTAAGTGGCCATTTTTCTTTTCTTTATTGTACACTCTTCTTCTTCCTCCACACCATGAAATGCGCCAGCTTGATTTAAGGGCATGTGGTCTTCTGGGCAGCTTGCCATCTTGGTTCAATAGTCTCACGGGACCTCTTTCCGTCTTCTGTATCTTAGACTTGGCTCCAAAGCCATCGTGTTTGATTCTCCCAGTGACCATTCATTGGGAGGGAATTTAATATTTTGTAAAGCCATGTGAGGCCACTGAAATTATTTTAGAAAAAAAGCCCTTGCTCCTCAGAAGAGCCCCCTGATGAGCTCCTACGAACCTGGGAGACTGGATGAAAATTGTGTACTGGGTGGAAGACAAAGTGTGTGCATACGTGGGTGCGTACACTCCCGCTCAGCGTTGAATCCAGCAGGGGGAAGGCAGGGGCCCCACATGCACAGCATTTGTTCACAATGGGCTCCCCACTGGTCCTCAGAATATTGGGAGACAGATGTTAGACAAGAACCCTTTCAGCCATCTCAGAGAACTTTAGAATCCCAACCAAAAGGGAACCCCAACCAGAAGATGGTTGGTGATCCAGTAATTTGAATGGTCCTCTGTAGTCTTGACACAATAAATCATGAAATCTTGGAGCCCTTACTCATCCCAGAAAAAAATCACACATGTAGTGCATGCACGTGTGTGTGCGCGCACACACATACACACACACACACACACTTTTGTAAGCAACATTAAGTGATTTGTTGAAATCTATGGATTTCCCTTTAGAACCACTGCTTCATAGAATTTCTTTTCTGTCTCAAAACAGTCGCCAAGGCCAGTGTCTTTCTTTTTCCATCCATCTCTTTCTGTCACTTCTTCCACTCAGAAGTCAAACCAGGGTAGGACTTTATTTTCTAGGGTTTGTGTGTGTGTTTGTGTGTGTGTGTGTGTGTGTTTACTGTGTTATATCATAATCCTTTTTTCATGTTGCTACAAAATCTTACTAATAGTTTTAATGGCTGCAAAATATTCCATTCAGTAGTGGTCTCAGAATTTTCTGAAGCAATTCCTCATTGCTGGACACTGAAATGGTTTCCAATTTTTTACTGGATTAACTAACATTTCAGCAAACATTTTGGCACCAGTACTTCCCATTCCCCACTGGAGCTGCCAAGCCTTTTCCATTCTCTTGAAGTGCCATGGTGATCATCATTTTCATTTACTTGATTTAAATATTCTTGGGTCTCTCCTTCCTACCTGACCAGGTGCCTCCTCCACTGGATGCTTGATTCCATCCCATCACCCCACCATCAGTTATGCCTTTTATTCTCTTGTACTTCTTGTGTTTCCCTTTCAGCAGGCGTGCCCAGGTCCTCCTTGTCTGGAGAAATCTGTCTTGCCTCCATGCATTTGCATGTGCCAGGTCCACTGCCTGGAGTAGTCTTCCTTCCCACCTGCACCTGGGAATTTCTACCAAGCATTAGGCTGAGACAAGGCATTGCTTAGTAAGGTGACTTCAGGGTAGGAAGGGCGAGAATGTGACTTTCTGTGAGGACTGTGTATTACAGTAGGCTGGGGCTACAAGGCTGATGTGGCCCTGTGCCCGTGGTTAAGGATACCCGTCTCTGCAGAGGTAGAGACCGTGGGAACCTCTTTAAGTTCCCGAAGCAGACAGTGTACTGGTGTTTAGAATTGGGCTGACATTGACTCAAGTCTCAGCTCCACCATTTACTAACTCTGTGACCCTGTATATGTTGCTAAACACCAGTTTCTTCATCTGTAAATGGATTTATGAGATACGATTTGGCCTGGTCCTAAGCCCCAAAGCTAGTGATTCATAAATAGAGGATTCTCTCCTCTGGTACAAGCCTGAGTCCCCCAGCAGTGTCTAGCCTCACGGTTGGCTCAGAGTAAACACTCAATAAATATTTGCTGAATGAATAAACAGTGACTGATCGCTCCAAGATGTGGGTCCCAACCCTCATCGGCATCCTTGCTCGACACAGCCGGGCAGATGAACAGGCGGTGCCTGCTGCAGCCCAGGGCAGTCGCGATGTGAGGCAGCAAAGCCTGCGACTGCGAGTGCACACGCGGCCAGGCAGCAGCTGTCTCCAGCGAAGGTGGTGGCTCTATGCCAAGTACCCGTGGCCCGCTCCACAGAGGCACAGGAATAATTACGGTCCCTCATGTTCCTTCTGGAGAGCGCCTCTCTCCTTGGAACATGTGGCACTTCACAGACATCATCTCAGGGATTGTCGCCACACGCCTGCAAGGAGCGAAAGTGCAGCATGGCTTGCTGCATGCCCTGTGGGCACATGGCAAAGGGGGGTGGATAATGAGAAAGGATAGGGAGGGGTGGAGGAAGCACGTCCTCATTCCACAGGCGGAAAATAGTCCAGAGGGGTTCCAGTGACTCAGCACCGCCAGGGGGGCACAGGGAACAAATTCAGGATGTCTTTTTGGTCTGGGCCCACCTGAGGACCTCTGCTGGCCTGGGTCAGGTTCCGCTGGTCTTGGCCAGGCCTCGTGCATACATCTGCAGTCCCAAGGTCTCGGCGTTGTCTGTGAATGGGAAAATGCCCACCTAGTGGCAACTGTGAGATGGGGAAAGAAGGAGATAAAACTACACAGACCCAGAGTGCTCACAAGCTAACAGGGCAAGTCTATGTACTCCTTAAAACTCAGTCTTTAGAACCACACAGAACAAGAGTGTCCTGCAAATCCCCCACTCAGGCTGTAATGGTGCACTCTTTGCTACGCGCAGGAGATTGCCAGCCATCCATACCCTGGCTAGGCCATGCTCCCCTGTGACCAAGGAAACATGATGACATTGGGCTAATTAGTAATCATTTGTTTACTGGCATGATTATACATATAATTATATAGAATCTCCGTGACCAAACTGAAAGCTCTATGAAGTCAGAGAGTACTTTGGTCAGGTTCATCTTATATGTACTCAATCCGGAGCGCAGAACACTCAGTAAATAATCAAGTTACAGGAAAGAAAAACTTGTACCAGGACAAGATGGCATTTTTTATGGATGTGTCTACCCATAGCCTTACTTGTAATTTCTACTTAAAGTTATAAACTAAAATTAACATTTTCTGTGGTACACAGAAATAATGGTATACATTTCTACAGCTGCATGAGGCCAGGGAGGCTATCTGTCTTGCTTATCTATTGTATCCTAGGGGTTAGCAGAGTACATACCACAGATTATGTACTAAATAAATATTTATTGAAGGGAGGATGGAAGGAGCCTACAGATACTTTAAAATTCGTTAATCCATGCCCCATTGATTAAGACTATTGGACAATTAAGACAGTCTAACTGGGTTTGTCTTTGTATTTTATTTATTTATTTTGTATTTGTCATTATTCCCTGTCTCATTTAGAAAAAAATTGTGGTGCCAGCAAGATAAGTCTACTTCACACTATTTTTACTCAACAAATATTTATTAAGTACCTACTCTGTGCCATGCACAGGGTTAGATGATGGAGATATAATGGGAGAAAAGACAGTTCATAGTATTTGGCTTCACAGATTTTATAGTATTGAAAATATGGCTAAGCAAGACAATAGAATTTGGAGCAGTTTTAAAAATATGTAACAGTCAGCTTTTGCTGCATAACAAACCACCCCAAAACTTTGTATTTTAAAACAACAACCATTTATTTTATTTGTGACTCTGAGTTGGCAATAAGCCAGCCAGCCCCTAGCCAAACAAGCAGCTACCTGAATGAGCCCCAGCCAAGATTAGTTGAGCCTGACCCATGTCAGCAGAATTGCCCAGATTAGACCAGATCAATTGCTGACCCAGAATCACAGATATTTTGTTTACCTTTTCATCCATCAATGGGCACTTGGGGTGCTTCCACGTTTTGGCTATTGTGAATAGTGCTGCTGTAAACATGGGTGTGCAGATATCTTTTTGAGGTCCCGTTTTCAATATTTTGTAGACTACTGCAACATATTTACCCAAACATGTTTAAGTCTTTTTTTTTCTTTTTAAAATATATTTTATTGATTTTTACAGAGAGGAAGGGACAGGGATAGAGAGTTAGAAACATCGATGAGAGAGAAACATCGACCAGCTGCCTCCTGCACACCCCCCACTAGGGATGCGCCCGCAACCAAGGCACATGCCCTTGACCAGAATCAAACCTGGGACCCTTCAGTCCGCAGGC
The DNA here is from genome assembly GCF_964212035.1 of Myotis nattereri. Classification (NCBI taxonomy): domain Eukaryota; kingdom Metazoa; phylum Chordata; class Mammalia; order Chiroptera; family Vespertilionidae; genus Myotis; species Myotis nattereri. The sequence continues at coordinate 15,763,396 of NC_138090.1, forward strand.
CGACGCTCTATCCACTGAGCCAAACCAGTCAGGGCAAGTCTTAATGTCTTACATTAGTAGTTCTCACTTGCATGTAAACTAATCATGATACTTAAAGAGATACAGAGCTGCCAGGAATTTTATTTGGCAACTCTTTGTTAACTATTTCAGATTTCATAGTTCTGAAAGCCTGTCTTCCCTTCCCTTGAGCTCACAGCAGGGTAATGCTATTGTTCATTTTTACCTCCAAGACACAGCTTTATCACTGTAAATTCATGTGGGCAGTACAATATCTTGCATCAAACCACTTGTCTTGGTCATATTCCAGCTACTCGGATATTGGATGAATTTATCTATGGTTCTGAATGTTTCTTTGTGAGTCATTTGCAGGATATTCAACAATCCTTCTGAATACTCTGTGAAGTGTGCTGTGTGTGTCTGGAGAGACCCGAGACCCATTAGATACTCCTGCTGTAAATTGGATGCTCTGGCCCCTGTGAGCTGGCACCAAGGTGTGAATTAGATAGAGCCGCTTTGGACTGTTCTCTGGCCTTCCGACTCTGTTCCTGGGCCAACGGATGGCAGATCAGGCCTCAAGGCAGCAAGCCTGACCTCAGCTGCCCAAGGATAGGGAGGTTCCAAAATTGGTAACAGTAGGGAACTCTGGCAGTTCCTGCATCCTGTTTGCAAACTGACAAAACAGAGCAGTCTCATAATCTGAGCTTTTGCTAATTCCTTTCCTCAGTTGTAAATTTTTCTTAGGTAGGGAGGGTAGTGGGAACAGATATGTTTGGGAGCCAAGGAAGGCAAGGGGGCATGTAGCCCACGATGGAAAGCCAAGCCATTTTGGCTGCCATAATTCCCCCAAGTCACATGGAAACAAGTTGTCTGGGCAGGGCTTCTCCTCCATGAAACGTGCAGGTTGCTATGAAGGCTTCTTGGAGCACCTCCTTCTCTGAGGATGATTAGAAAGGGGAGCAGCAGTTGATTTAGGCTGGTTACAAGCACAGTAGCAGAGGGATGGTTAACATGATTAGAAGCAAGTTGATTTGTTTTTCAGAGTCAGTGTTTAAGGGGAGAAATCTCTCCCTTGGCCAACCTGTTGCCATGTGTTCAGGGGGAGAGTTGTCACCCTCATCTTTAAATAAGTAATCACTTCAGTACTGCCCCAAAGTTGCAATAGAAAGTAGTCTCAGAAACAATACATTATCTAGGGGAAGGGGTTCATGATCCTTACTTTCTTTTGTGTTATGATTTTATTGGGAAAATAGAAGAAGAAAAAACTAATTCCAGCAGCTTGCACCGTTTTAATAAAAGGGGCAGCATGGACTTCTGGGTCCTCCATCAACTATGTGGCTCCATAATTCAGCATGTATTCAGCACCTACACACCAGACACTGCTGTGCATACATTAATCTCAGGGGTTAACAGAGCCAGCTCTGATTTCAAACCTCTGACTTCTCTACCTCAGTTTCTTCCTTGTGTGGTAGTGAGGATTACATTTGTCCAATAGTTCCAGTAAAACTATCCCATGTTGTTGTTGTTATGGTTATGATTTTCCTTATCTGGCTTAATTCTCCTACCAACCTCATGTTGTAGGTGTTAGCTCTCTCACTATAACTATCAGGAACCTGAGGCATAGAGAAATTGAGTAACTTATCCAAGGCTAACCAGCTAATAAGCAGCAAACCCAGGGCTCAAACCTGACTAGACCAGGATTCCGTCTGATTTCAAAGCTGTGCACTCAATCACTACATGATATCTTACTCAGATTTACAACCCTTCAAACAGGGTAGGTTCTGGTGGGTGATCCTTATTTAGTTTTCTACCAATACTTGTTTGATCATTAAAAAAATTCCATCTAACACGACCTGCCCCATGATCAATACCCATCCACACTGAATCTTTAATGCTCTGTCTTATCAAATTAGCAGCTTCTACTACAACTCAGGGCAGAAATCAATGTTCTCTTGACCTTAAACACGTACCAGCTTGCAAACCCTCGTGCCTTGGGGCTTCAGGGCTTGTGGCTGAAGGGAGCCACTCTCAGACACATCCACTCCAACCCAGTGAGAAGCAGTTCCGGATCCACCGTGCCACCGCAGGCCCCAGAGAGCCTAGCAGTCATGGCGCTCCATCCCCGGGCCTTCCTGGCCCTTCTTCCAGGACCTGGGGTATCTCTCATCTCCCTGAGCACACACTACACAGCCAGGCAGCATCTGGTCACCACGTCGCCCTCAGCCTCCTTCTCTCCTCTCTAAACCTTCTGGTCCACAAAGTTTGCCCTCATCCTACAGACTTCAGTCTTACACTCGTCACCACTGTACAAGTTTCTGTATTAATTTGCGTCATTGTCTTCCCAATTCTCATCCTCCCTCCACTCCAGCCCCTCACTCTACTACTCTCCTATTTTGCTCTGACCTCTCATCCTGTGCCCACATCAGGGGTCCTTGCTACAACTCCCTGCATCTTCTTTTTAGGTCCACTTGGAATCTAATCATCTTTCGTGCCTTGTTAAAGTTTCCCCACAAAACATTACGGGAGAATCCAGTTCTTTCTTTTTTTTACCTCTCCGAAACTCCTTCAATTTTTTACGTCTAAAGAACACACTTTAGAATTAATTACCTATTACTTTCTGTTGTCTTCCTTCATGACCTGCAGCATCTCCCTAGGCAGAAAGCAAGATCCTCAGCTTTCAAAAATTATATTATACCGTCTCTTATAATCTTTATAAGAATAATAACAGATAGCATTTGTTAAGTGTTTACTAAGTACCCGGTAATGTTTTGAATAATTTACAAGCATTACCTTGGTTAATCCTCCACGCTATTTTATAAGGTAGCTCATTATTACCTGCATTTTTCTGATGAAGAACCAAAGCCCATAGGTCAGCTATCTGGCACCAACAAGTCACCCAAGTGGCAAGCAATGGAGCCAGAATTTAAATCCTGGGAGTCCGACCAGAGCACATGTTCCTAGCCACTGGGTCTCCCATAGATGAATACAGGGTCACTTACCATTAATATCTGTTGAGAAAATGTTCCCTAAAGTGTGTACACTACAATCTGGATTCATAGCAAATGACCCCAAAGTCTAGTGCAGTGGTTCTCAACCTGTGGGTCGTGACCCCTTTGGGGGTTGAACGACCCTTTCACAGGAGTCACCTAAGACCATTGGAAAACACATATATAATTACATATTGTTTCTGTGATTAATCACTATGCTTTAATTATGTTCAATTTGTAACAATGAAATTGGGGTTCACCACAACGTGAGGAACTGTATTAAAGGGTCGCGGCATTAGGGAGGTTGAGAACCACTGATCTAGTGGCTTAAAACAACATTGATCATTTTACCTTCTATGGGCCAGAAATCCTGGCAGAGCTTAGCCAGGTGTCTTTGTTGCTGGGTCCCTCACAAGCCTGCAATCAAAGTGTCTGTCATCTCAAGGCTCGAATTGGGGAGGGTTCGCTTCAAGCTCGCGTACCAGGTCCTTGGCAAGATTCAGTTCCTGGAGGGCTCTAGTCTGGAGGCTGCCCGCAGTGCCTTGCCATGCAGCCTCGTGTAGTGCAACTCACCATTCACCTCATTGAAGCATGCCACGAGACACACAGGGACAGAGTGAAAGCAGGACAGAAGTTCCAGTCTTTGTAACCTAATCCTGGGCATGACATCCCATCACTTTTGCCATCCTTTATTCATTAGAAGCAAGTCCTCGGTCCAGCCCACACTCTGGGAGCGGGATTACGCAGGGGCATGAATACCAGGAGGTGGAAATCAGTGAGAGCCTTGTCAGAAGCTGCCTGCCACAATCCATAAAAGCAATTAGGGGAGGCCTCCCCGAAGAAGGAGCATGTAAGCTAACCCCCGACAGATGAATAAGAGTTGGCCACGATGCATCATGGAGTGGGGAAGCCAGACAGTTGAAAGAGATCATGGGGGCCCTGGAAAGAGCTGGGCTTGTTCGAGGAATGCAAGACACTTCATGAGACTAGAGGGTGACAGTGAGAGGGGCAAGGGACTGGAGATGAAGCCTCGGGCAGGCCTATAGGTAGATCCTGAATCTTCCTCCTCCTGAGAGCAATGGGAAGACCCGGAAAGATTTTAGGAAGTGGGATGTGGGTGTGGAGAATGCATTAGGGAGGGCAGGAATGGAAGAGGGTGACGGTGGGGAGTTATTACAGCTGGAGAGGAAGAGCTATGATGAGTTTGAGATATAATTTGGCTGAAAAATCTACTTAACCAATCCATTGTCCACGGAAAAGGACTATCCAAATTCCCAAGTACTCACCAGTTCCTGCCAGGGTAGATGTGACTCCTTCACCCTTCTGTCTGCTGGTCCTGGGTGAAGCTTCATCCTCAGGCTCTTTTTAGAATCTGGAGGAAATGGGCCTGTTAGGGCAAATCCTCTCATTTCCTGTGGAACCACCTAGCATTGAGGTGGCTCGCCTGAGACAGAAGTGTGCATGTTTTCTGTTTGTGTGCCTCCAGGCATCTCTCTCTCTCTCTCTCTCTCTCTCTCTCTCTCTCTCTCTCTCTCTCTCTCTCTCTCTGTCTCTCTCTCTCATATCACCCTTATGTCTTACATTGGCTTTTCTCAGAGAGAAAAATTCGACAAATTATCTCTCTGGGTGGTAATCCTAGGAAACACTAGAAGGGGAGTGGGGAAGGGAGAGAAGCCCGTAACGTGCGTGTTAACAGGATAGTGGACTCCTGAGAGACAGTGCAGAACACGCACTCAGAGTTGTCCCACCTCAGAGCGGAGGAGCCTTGTCCCATCACCTCTCGACTGCTTCCCGCTCTGTTGGCTCTTTGGCAGGTGCCAGAAGTGAAAGCCCCCGGGAGGGGCTCACAGGTGTTTGCAGCCAGCAGCCTTCATGTGTAGCGTGCACTGAGAACAGGCACGGGACTGAACCACACCTAGTGTAATGATCACAGCTGAAAGACTTCCATGTAATTAGCCCATTTCATCCTCACAGATGTGCTAGCTCAGTCCTTGACACATGAAGGTGCTCAACAAATGTTAATTAAACTTGTTAGTGTTGCCACTGTGTTGTCACGCTCATTCAGCTTGTAAATGTCAGAGCTGGGACTCCCACCAGGTCATTGGTGCTGAGGCCATTGGTCTTTATATTGTAGAGCGAGGAGCGTGTCACTGCTGCAAGGGGTCTTGACTCCGCTGTGGAGACAAGATGAGGAGAGAGGTGGAACAGGTCATACAGAGGACTGGCTTGGCCAACATCACCTTCTTGCTCTGGGTCAGCCCAATTAGCAGGGTTTGTCTGATAAAATTATGAAGAGGAAAAGCTCAGAATGACCTCTAGGGATGCACATGCGTATTTAGGAAGAACAAATGAGGGTGATAAAAAGCATATACAAACTGTCTCTTCAAGCCCAAAGTACCAGATTGAAACACAATCCACTAGGCACTACATCATGTTTGCTTCTGAAGGCCACACTAGTTTGTCCGATTGGTTATCGGGGGAAACACACCATTCAGTAAGGGCCCGTTCAAGTAAAAACTAATCTATTCCTTGGTTGTATCTATTCTGGGCTATACTCTCAGCTTTTATTCTGCTGCCTTGATGTTATTTCAGAAATCTCTCGGGTAGATCCTAAGCAGAATGGCAACCATGGAAGAGAAAGATTGCTAGAAAGACCATGTGAATATGAAGGAGAAAATCTACTGGACTTGGCAAGGACAGCGGCTCTAAGCTCAGCTCTCTCAGTAACTAGCTGCCTGGACCTGAGAGAGAGAGAGGAGCATACTTAACATTTAATAAATCTATTATGTGTCAGGCACTGTCCCTGGTACAGCACAAAGGCCCTATAGAGTAGACGTTATCAGCCGTCTGTACAGAAGTCTGAGATGCTGAACATCTTGCCCAAGGTCACCACCCATTAACTCAGCTTTGCCCTACTCCAGTGATGGCGAACCTATGACACGCGTGTCAGAGATGACACACGAACTCATTTTTTGGTTGATTTTTCTTTGTTAAATGTCATTTAAATATATAAAATAAATATCAAAAATATAAGTCTTTGATTTACTATGGTTGCAAATATCAACAAATTTCTATATGTGACCCGGCACCAGAGTTAAATTAGGGTTTTTCAAAATGCTGACACAACGAGCTCAAAAGGTTCGCCATCACTGCCCTACTCCAACATCCTCGCTCTTTACTCCCTGCTGTGCCTCGTTTTCCTATGTGCCTTATGGGACTACTAGAGGCCCAGTGCACGAAATTCGATAGGGTCCCTAGGCCTGGCCAGCAATCAGGGCCAATCTGCAGGGCAACAAGCGGATTGATCAGGGGGCCCCTGCTGGCACCCACCTTGGCTGGCCTGGTGCTGCCTGCTTGCCGGCCCTGCCCCCACCGCCGCCAGTCGGGGCCTATGGGCTGGGGAAGGCTCCTGTGTCATTCCACCATTCAGTCGATTTGCATATTAGGGTTTTATTGTGTAGGATTGTATCAAATGGATACACAGTGCCTTTTTAAAGGTATAAATTTCTGGACACATCCACGTTGTCTACTGGATAAAACAGAGCACCCCAGCTCCTGCCCTGTTATTCAGCACCCCTGTTTGGAAGAGGTGTCTGTCACTCGGGAGAGAGAAGGGCTCCCATCAACTGTGAATCAGTGGGACACTGTCTGGTTCTGGCCAGAAAGTGAGCAAAACTCAAATGGAATTTTTAAAGCCAGATTTCCTTTTTATTATTATTATTCATGCTTGGAGTTCACTGGGGAAATCTTTATCTGCATTAAAACATACATTAGAAGAAGAGAGAAGAAAAGGCAGACAAGAGAGTGTCCTACAAAGGGTTTCTTTGAGCCCAGCGCTGTTCCTCTGTCAAGTTCTTTGCCGTGCTCTCCACAAAGATGGAACCTGGGTTCAAGGTTGAATGGAAGCCGGCTCCTGATGGAACGCGTATCCCCTGAACACACCTCTAGGAGATTAGCCCGTCATTAAATATTTGTAGGATAACAGGAGAAGCCTAATTTAGTTTTTGTTTCTTTCTCTCTGTGGTTTAATCACAGATGAAAGAGACTAATAGCACTGCAGAGCTTTCTGGTGATCAAAGGCCAATCAATCCCCTTTGTGGAGTAATTAACTATTTGCTAAACTTGCAGAATTGATTTCCATTTAGGGCTAAGAGAGAGGGTTTTAAATGAAGACCGATTCACCAGGCGAGAGGGGGGAATCTCGGAGCTGATGCCAGGAGATACTCAGGGTGATGAATTGGAATCTGCTAATTAGAGACAAACATACAGCCAGAAGCTGACCCTATTCAGGAGTAGTTTAGAGGAAGGACAGGCAGGGGAAGGGTGGACGCCGGCACTGTCTTTATCCGCCAGGCAGCTGTGCACACGTGAAGTGGAGAAAGCCTTGGCATCCTGTTTGGGGCAGAAAGTCTTGATTGCAAGCAGACATGGGGCTGAGAAAGAGGCAGGAAGTCCGGGTGGAAGTCAGCAGGTGACCAGGGTGTGGAAGGGAGCCCAGTGACGTGAGGACCCCGTGTGTACCCCGAAGCACCGAAATGGTCATTGTGCACCCCTGATATTCCTCTCAGGCACTTGAAACTCACATTTGAAGCCAGTCAAGAATGTGGATCCTGCTGGCATCTGTACAGATGCCCGGAGAATCTGACCTTCAATGGAAAGTTTCTGCCAGCTTAGAACTATAAAGACCCGAGACAACCTAATAATGCCTCAGTGTAGGGTTGCCAGATAAAACACAGGATGCCTAGTTCAATGCGAATTCCAGATACACAAGTAATTTTTTTAGTATAAGTATCTCCTAAATTATTTGTTGCTTTAGTATAAGTACGTCCCGAATGGTTCGGTGTTTCTTTGAAATTCAAATTTAACCTGCTGTCCTGCGTTTTTACTTGCTAAGTCCCGCTGGCTTCCTCCGGTTAGATTTCTGCCCTGAACTTCTTGAGTTAGAACTTCCCCAGGTCTCAGTTTCCTTCTCTATGAATGAGTCTCACAGTAGTAACCGCTTGTTTCGTTATGAATATTAAATGAAATAACTGAATGTGAAACATTTAGGCAGTGCCCTGCCTGGAACATTTTACGTTCTCTATAAATGTGACCTATGATTAGAGCAAACGGGATTTATTTGACAAATAGGATAATAATGTTAAGTATTAGTAAGGTATTGCCCGGTTTTCTGTTTCCTCCTGTCCTTTATCCTCAGCCTCTTTTCTTCCTCTCTTTCTCCTCCTGCCTCTTTTTCTCTCCTTTTTTCACTGTAATTTTGTGTTACTAATAACAGCATTCGTAGTATTTTGTAAAATGCAGTGTTTCCATCCATTTCCCCCCAGCAAAGGCTCAGGATGGGTGAGTGGCCGTGAGCTGGCTCAAGGCGCTAATTCTGTGATCTTGGCCATGCTCTTTACCCTCCCCATGCCTCAGTTTCCTCATATGAAATGACAGTCATGTGACATGTCAGGTGACGTGAACTCCTGCAAGGAGAGCCCTTAACATAGTGACCGGCCAGCACCTTACCTTTATTACTAACTAGAGGCCCAATGCACGAAATGCACTCAAGAGTAGGCCTTCCTTCCCCCGGCTGCCGGCACCAGCTTCCCTCTGGCACCCGGGACCCGGGCTTCCCTCCGGCCACCAGCAGGCACCCAGGACTTGGGCTTCCCTCGCAGCCCCGGCTTCATCCGGAAGGTTGTCCAGAAGGATGTCTGGTCTAATTAGCATATTATGCTTTTATTATTATAGATAACAGCTAGGTGTTAGAGTGGATTCCTCTGGAAACAGTGCAGTGAATGTGAGTTTCCATAGGTGACTTGAGCCAAGCTGGATGCTGGTCCGTCCTGAGGAAGCCAGGCAATGGGTGCGGGTCCTCACGGTGGTTTCCACAGTCCCACTCCTGCCAGGAGCGCTCTGATGTAGGTGAACACCACGATGGCCTGGGTGAGATGAGCCCCTGGGTGGTTCCAGTGTTTGAAGTGAATGAGAATGTTTCTTGTCTCCCGCAGACTCTGCTTTACCATTTCCCAGAGCAGAGGCCCCACCCAGCGGGTTCATTTTGATAGAACAGGGTTTCTTGAGAATTTGGATGATCGATTTCCCCGATGGCCACTGCCACCACCACCACAGCCTTGCCCCCCCCCCAAACCACTGAGCTTCTAGGAAAACAGCCAAGCTCAGGCACATGCACAGGCTGGGAACCCTTGCCCTGGCCCCAGACAGTTTAGGGAGGTCGGGCTGGATAGCACTTCTCACTGATTAGCAGGGTGTGGATTTTATAGCAGATGAGGTCCCAGATGAGGAAAAGATTCAGGTAGGCCGATGCTATTGTACTCTCCCTGTACCACCCGCTAAGATCGTGTCCTTTACGTAACGCTTTTATTTATAGATGCCAGACCAGAAGCTTGGCAAATATTAACTCCACTTATCTTTTTAACCACCTGATGCAGCAGGTGCTAGTATCATCTCCCTCCCCCCCATGGTTTAGATGAAGAAACACAAGCACAGAGTGGTTAAGCTATTGCCCAATTTCACACAGCTGTTGGGTGGTCCCTTCATCATTATAGGTCCGTGAATGGGACTCCACAAATAAGGTGACCGAGGACACCACACCGTAGACCAGCGGTCGCCAACCTTTCAGACCTCACGGACCACCGGTTGGCGACCGCTGCCTTAGACCCCATCCCTGCCTTCTCTGTGAGCTAGAGGCATGGACTAAGGAGATATGGATAAGATAGATGGTAGCAGTACTATAGTTCTCCAGATTGGGAAAAATAAGTTTCTCAAGACATGAGAAAATGATGAGTGGAAAGAAAACTTGTGGTCTTTTGAGCTAGCCACTATCGCTGCAGCCAGGGAGAAGGTGTTTTATTTGAGTACCCTGGCAGGGCTACTGCATGCACCAGGCCTCCTAGCTTCAGGGACCCATTCAGGGTGGGAGGATTTTTGCATATTCCACTGGAAGTTGGTGAACTAGATCCTGGCCCCAGTGTGATCTGAGTGAGATTCTTCGGGCGGAGTACCGTGCTGGAGGTCACTCCACGGACTGTCCCTCGCTGGCCTGACACACAGCAGAAAGTCAAACCATGTTGCCAAGAAGCCAGAGAAGGGAAGAGGTTAGGCATGGCAGTGTTTTAAACAGATTCCATTTGATTCTTTATTGTAAATTGAATTCACCTATCACAGAGCCAGGACTTGATATTCTTTGGCACGTGAAACCAGTGTCTCCTCAGCTCCCCATCAACAGGAGCAAGACAGGGTCCATGTACGATGGAGCGTGTAAAATCCCCATGCCCGTTAAATTATTTAGGACGGGGGGAGAAGAGAAGCTGGGATAAAAAAGATTTCCCAAGTGGAATTTGGGGAAGGCGCCTCGGTGCTGGCCATACCCACCAGAGCTGACCAGCAGCGTCAATGCAGGGGCTGCCGTGAACTGACTCACTGCCGGGTAATTACGTTAGGGACCAATACGGCCTGCTGAAAATCAATTCTGTTGGACCAGTGTGTTTGTTCGGAAAGCCACTCAGCCAATTCAGGAGTATATTAGGCAGCAGGCCCAGTGCGGTGACCTCTTCCGGATTGGGGTTGACACTTGAACGAAGGCGTTTGTCCAGTTAAAGGACAGTACTAGCAGCAGGCTCTTATCTCCCCTAAATTGGATTACTCAGATCTGCTTGTTCTCTTTAAAGATAGCTACTCTTGGGTTTTTCCCCTCTCTTTCTATCTGTCTGAGATGGTTACCTCATGATTACTGTTTAACTTGCCATCCTTATGTATTCTCGGACAGGTAGCGCTTAATGCCACCGGTGTCACTTCCCTTCCCTGCATGGGGAGGGTCATCTGATGCTGACACCTGCATTTTTCAGGTCACTGGTTGTAGCAGTGAGTGGGTAGGGATCCAGGGGAACTGGCCCGTATGTTCTTGAGGAGTTCCTGGTTGGCTGGCCTGCGAGTCACTTTCCAGGGGGGCAGAACACAAACCAAGGGATAACACAGACTTCCCTTCAAACACACAATTCCCCCCAAAGGAATGACTCCAAGGACACACTCATTGGTCTGAAAACTCTCAAACCTGCTCACCAACCCAAGTCCTTGAGTGCGGGTGTCAGGCTGCCGCCAGGCCCTGGAGCAGGAGGTCCTGGATGGGGCAGCTGGGATGCAGGAGGAACCAGGACGGACGAGAGTGCCCATGAGAAGCCTGAGAAGCCCGCATGGGGCCCACTCCCTTGGTTGAGTCTGCGCTACCTGGCGCTGCAACAGCTGCCGCCACACCCAGGGGGGCGCAGGGTGTCAAGAAGACATTGAAAGGCCCAGGGAATGCTGCGCACACTTCTTGAAAGAATCCAGGAAAGACTTATTGCCGCAATTATGGTTCCTTTAATGACACATAGAATTAACCGCTCCACATATCCACTCACTTTGACAGCTGAGGGTTTCTCTATGATGAAAGTAGGGCCTCGCGCACTGTCAGTGATTTACATTTCCGTATCCCAAACCCTGTCAACCAATTAGACTGCAAGAGCGAGCGGCCTCATTTTCTAATGAAGCTATAATCAGGCTGCTCCTTCACCCAGAAAGAGCAGATATTCTTGTCCCGGATGGAGAAGGAGATCATCAGGGTAAAGGAAGGTTTTGAATAAATCAGATGTGATATCAGCATAGCTCACTGTAGGGCCCTGTAATTGGAGTCTGGGCTGATGGAGACTCAGCATCTCCTTCTAACTGTTTTCCTTAAGAGAAAGTAGACTTTTCTGTGTAGAGAAAGGCAACATGGTTTCTGAGATGAGCAGCTGGGAAGACAGAAGCCATGGTTAGAGATCCAGCCTGAGCTCTCAACGATCCACTGAAATGTTAGGGGAGGAGAAGAGAAAGGAAGTGAGAGAAGGAGAGGAAAGTGGAGACAAAGAGGAGAGAGGAAGGCAGGAAGGCTGAAAAAAAGCAAGGAAGGACAGGGAGAAAAAATAGGAAGAAAGGGAGGAAGGGGGGAAAGAAGGGGTAGAAGAAAGGAAAGAAGGAAAGAGAGAGGGAGGAAAGGAGAGAGGGGAAAGGGAGGGGGAGAGGAAATATGTAGGAAGAGAATAACTCTCTCTGTACCCAAGCTTTCTCATATACAAAAACTGATTGATAACATCTGTACTCCGTATCTCTTGAAATGATTGTGAAAATGAGACAAGATCCTATGAGTGAAAGCTATGAGGCAATCACCTTTTATTAACATTCTGCTAGTCACACCTTCTACACAGCAGCACTAACCACTATACAGGGCCTCACAGACCCTGGGCGATGGTGAAGAGTATGCATCTGGCTGGAGGTAATTCTTCTGATCGGTTAGATCAGGTGTCAGGATTCCAGGGTGACTCCAGGGAGGTGAGCCAGGCAAGGGTGTGTAAAGACCTCCTGCAGGAAGCCCAAGCAGGTGTGTTGGCAGCAATGACAGTAGAGCCTCCGTAGACCTTCCCTGCATCCTTTCCAGATTTTAAGATGTTCATGACATCCTGTGGCAGAACGAAGATGCAGAGGCACTGGGGAGCCCTGGAAATAAGCCCTGGATTCCTGGGTGGAAAAGTTCCCAAATACTCTCTAGAAATTCATTCTGCTTTGATCTCTGATATTGTTGCCCCCAAAGGAAGGCCAAGAAAACAAGGTCCTGATATGATCGTGAGACCATCCCCATTCTTGCACCATATTTTTAAGCATATATATATTTCCCCATAATGTTTTAAGGAAGTCATTGCTTCTCCACCAAGATAACCTTATTGTAGGAGAAGATTCCCGATTCCCTGCACACACACATCAGCCACGCATCGACGAATAAGAGGCCCCTGAATTTCTGGCAGCTGACTTGGCAGGGCCATGCTCCATACCTGCCTTAGTGCGGGCTGGTCAGCCGCAGAAATGTTCCCATCCTTCACTGGGAATGTGGGCCCCCCAAGAGCCTCCCCATGAGCACCAAGGGTTGAATGAGAAGAGATTTGAGCGCATTGCTTGTGCCAATTTGGCTTATGTGGCTAATTGCACTGTGTGCAGAAAATAACCCGCAAAGATCAGTCCGTCCTCTGAAGGCCAGACTCTCAAAGTCAGCGACAAAGCTCTCTGGGTGAATCCCATCAGTAGAAACGCTCACGGAAACATCAAACGCGGCTTCAAGTGGAAGGTGACCGAGAGCGAAACTTTAAAGATCAAGGAGAAGGCTAAATGGAACTGAATTCTTTCAGGGTCTGAAGAGGATGGAGGCTAGGGCTGCGGGCTGGCGCTGGGACAGAAGCGGGGTGACACATCCCGAGGGTGAAGGACCCTTCCAGAGAGCTGATCGACCAAGCCATTGCAGGAAGGCTTACTGAGCTGATCCCAGTGCGTGAAAGAATGGGGCAACACTGAGCTTCTCAAGGCCTATTTCTTAACCAACTTCAAGTAAACTTGTAGGTGAGTGCTCAGGATGTAATTACATGGGGTCTGCCTTGACCGCCAGCAGAAAATGAACCTGGGCTTTGGCAGGTTGGGGACAGTTTTCTTGTAAGCAGGCTGCCTGCCCAAATTCAAGGAGATTAGTAAACAGAGGAGAGGCCTTGTTTATGATGAGAATGAAGCCAGCCACACTGGTTCCTTGAAAGGTGTCTGTGAAGCCATCCCCCCTACCCTTAACCAGTCAACTGCCTCAGGAACAAGCTGGATACTCTGCCAGCTTTTTAAGAAAATGCTTAAATATCAAAAGTTTCCCCCCTTTTTCTGTGTGTGCAAAATATCAGCTTAAAACCTGATGGGAGTCAAAGTTCTTGCTTAGCATACAAAGGCTTATGAGTTTTATAGTGTTTGAGACTTTAATCTACAAAGTATAATTTAATCCTCTTTGAGCTATCTGCACCATGGAGCCCTGGTTGTAAATAAGCCATATGGTTACAGTGGATGCAGCCACAGCTGCCTGCCTCCATCATTCACCCTTGGTAAATATTTCTGCAAAACAGATGAAATTAACTCCTGTAACAGATATATAGAGATTGCTCTCAGGGCAAATGTTTTACCGCAGCAGTCATGCTTAAATACCACCAGTACCTCCAAGTTGCCTCAGACACCTGTAGATGAGTTTCTCTCTCTGCTCCCCCCCCCCTCCTCCCTCTCCCCCAGTAAACCTGGTTGCTGGCACCTGCCTCTGAGAAGAGTGATGGTGGCACAGAGACACCGCTGGGTGGGAGGGTATGTGTAAGGAACAGTCAGACTCGGAGCTCCCACACGGAGCAGATGCTGATGTACCTGCGTGTGCTGAGTCCTCTAAGGCCACTACAGGTTGCAGGAATACCCAGTTCTGGGCATCAGGGCCTGGAGAGGAGAAGGGAGTCAAGTCAAGGAAAGGAGGTGGTTCCCTTGGGGCTGAAGTTGCCCCAGGAGGGAGGAGTGTGTGCAGTTGTCTTGCTGCTCCCTGGGATGCAGGATGGGAGGAGTTTGTTTGGAATGTCGTGAGTTGCATACTCAGCTGGGGAACTCGGGCTTTGCCACCATCTGAAAGAGCGGTCTTGTATTTGAGTGGCTCTCTTCTGTGTCACTCTGGCATCCCAAAGACTCAGATTGGAAACCAGATTCTTGCATCTAACAGCCATGTGACTTTGTGCTAGTTACATCACCCCTCTGAGCTTCTGTTTCATTGCCCTGTAAGGTGGGAACGACTGTACCTCCTTACAGTTTATGAGTATGAGGGTTGATTGTAGTAATCATCATTGTCATCCTCGCTCTTAAACAAAATAATAATTATTGTTGTAAATCATTGTTATTGTACTGGTAGTAGCAAATGCTTAACTGCATGAGAGGAGGACGAGAGGCTCCTATCACTGCCTCGGGTTCTGGAAGCTGTGGGTCTCTGCTGGGCTGCACTCCCCATTTCCAGTGTCTGAGGCTCCTGATAAGCAGAGGCCTGGGTTCCATGGCTTTGTCTCTTTCCATAGCTGTTCAGCCAATCAGTGGCCTCCCTCTGCCTCAGTAGCTCCAGGCTTGGCAGAGGAAGCTTCCTGCTCTCCTCTGAAACCCCCCACTCCCTCCCCACCCCAAAGCAGGGAGCCTGTGCCTCCAGCAAGGGCAAGGCTGCAAGGCTGCTAATGGGGAGAGAATCCAGAGGATCATAGGTATGTGAGGTTTTCAAAGCAGGTGACAGTGGCCTATGAGGCACAGATGTTTACCTGAAGGCTGTGAAGGGTGCAGAAAGGCAGGCAGACGGCCCGTCACTGAGATCAGCAGGCCCCTCTGTGCTTCAGGGTCCCTGAGCTGCAGGGAAAGGAAGTAGGGTGAGAGAACCCCTGATGGAGGTACAGCACCTTCACCCTGGGCCAGAAGGCCTCCCCAAAGAAAGACACAGCACAGGGGGAACTCAGTAGAGAATCCTGGGGTCAGTGCCAAGATGTTCCAAATCCCCGTCACCGCTGAGGCTGTGGCACGTCTGTGCCCTGAAGAGTGTCCCTGCCCCGAGCTGGCATCGCGGAGGATGTGGCAGCTTCAGAGCAGCTTGTGGGACTTGCACTCACAGATTAACAGCATATTGGAAAATAGCTGGGTCTAATTGGATAATATACTTTTCTTTAAATTAAAAGGATTTAAATTGAGGGCCATAAAAAACACACGCTGTTAACTGGGAACAGGATTTTTTTTTTTTTATTTCAAACAGATCACATTCACACCCTTTTCCCTAAGAGTGGGGCTGAGTAGGTCCACAGACAAGACAGGAAATAATGGCAAGTCCATCCAGCATCGAAACAAAGACCTGAGGGACCCAGGTTTCTGCAGAAGTGTTTAAACTGGGACGTGGCTCATGCTATATGTTTGCAATTTTTCTCAGCAAATTGCTGACGTCGTGCCCCTTTATCCCTAAACACTGCCATGTTTATTTCCTAAAAAGAGGGACCGTATTTTATGTAATCACAGTGCAGCTATCAAAATTAGGAAGTTGAACATGGATACAATGTCATGAATGAACTCCAAAGCCCCATTTCAAATTGTGTCCCTTCTCCAAACACATGCTTTACCCAGGAACATGTCCCTTTAATTTTCACTTCTCTTTTGTCCCTTTTAAACCAGAACAGTTGCTCATTCTCTATTTTCACCTGCTCTTTTTCTTTCTTTAACCTTGACATTTTTTGAAGAGTGCGGGCCATTTATTTTGTAGAAGGTTACTTGATTTGGGTTTGTCTGATGTTTCCTCGTGATTAGATCTGGGTGATGAATTTTTGGCGGAAACACCCCAGAAGTAATGTTGTGTCTTCCTTGGTATATCCAGCCGGAGGGATCCCATGTCGGGCTGGTGCCATTATTGGTGACATTGTCTTTGATTAGTTGGCCAAGGTGGCATGGATCAGGTTTCCTCACTATTTTGCTATTTTTTTTCCCTTTGTGATTAATAAGAAATTTGCGGGGAGATGCTATGAGACTGTGTGACTCTCCAGTTCTCATCAAACTTTCACCCACTCATTTTAGCATCCATTGGTGATTCTTGCCTGAATCTGTAATTTGCCAAATAGTGATTCTTCTAATTCCATCATTTTTCTACATGTATTAGTTCAATTCTACTGCAATGAAGATCCTTCCCTACTTCACATTTATCTATGTATTCATTTATATCAGTATGAACTCATGAATTGTTATGCATTATTCAATGGGTTGTAACCCACTGCTACCACTATTCATATTCAGATTCAGATTGTGCCAGAGTTCAACGGTGGGAGTCCTTTCGGTTCTGTGGACATGTCCTCTTCCTTTATTGAGCACATTCTGGAACAAGGTGTTCAAGCTCATCTTGTACCTTATCTGCCCTGTGATCAGCCATCTCTCTAAGGCAGTGGTTCTCAGCCTTGGCTGCACATTAGAATCACCTGGGAATCTTTTTAAAATCCTGATTTCTGGGCCTCATCCTCCGGAATTTCTGTTTCTTTGTTATGGGGTGGGGCCACAACATTAGTAACAAGGAAACAGAATTTCCGGAGGATGAGGCCCAGAAATCAGGATTTTAAAAAGATTCCCAGATGATTCTAATGTGCAGCCAAGGCTGAGAACCACTGCTCTAAGGGCTCCTGAATGGTTTTGTGGAGAAACATCTGGGCATCCAGTTCTGGGCATGAAGGTTACTGGGGTGTCGTTTTTCTAGGCCCTCAGTGAAGAGAGCCAGGGTCTGTGTCTACTTTTAGAACACACTGATACTTTCAATTCCAGTCCAATAGCATTCCAGGGTTCCCTCTTTTGTATATTTGAAAAAAAGAAAACCGATTTCCTCAATAGTGAGACATCCAGCTCCCATTTTTTTCAGTATATTTATTCTTTGCTCAGTCCTAAAATACACAGTCGTTTTTGAAATGTTCATGTATACCACTGCAAGAAACAAAACTATTAACCAGAGTTCAATGTTTGTCCATGCTCATTTTGTCTTTAGCCTGAGGGTGTGTAGCCAAAACACCGTCTTCAAAAGTTACTTGGAGGAGTTCTCCCTTCAACCTTTGTTCAGTGTGATTATGTATTCATTTGAAATACAGTTTGACTCATTTATTTCTCTTAGGGTCTTTCTCCACATCCTTGTGGAGTTGTTCTTTTTTTGTTTTGTTTTGTTTTGTTTTAGTAAGTCAAAACTAAATTAAAAAGTTTATTCAGAGAAGAGTCATCTGCCCCCCTGTGCCCACCGCCCCACTCCTTGCAAGTAACTAATCTCATTCATTTCTGGTTTTCTCAATGTTTCTTTTTGCTAAAATAAGTCAAGTCATGGGTAGTTTATTTCCTCTTCTTTCTTATAGAAAAGAAAACATGCTACAAATGATCTTTGCACTTGGTTTTATTCTCTTAACAGCACACCCTGAAAGTCACTCCCCATCAGCTCCTAGGGCTTTCTTTAGCAGAATAGTTCCGCATTGTGTGATTGTACCATAGTTTATCCGATCAGTCTTCTATTTGTGGACATTTGAGAGCGTTTCCAATAACTTGTAATTAAAAACAATGCTTCAATATATAACCTTGTCCATATGTATTTTATTTTATTTTTTATTAAATTTGTTGGGGTGACATTAATCAACATGAACATATAGGTTTCAGGTGTGGATTTCTATGTTACAAGATCTGTGTATTGCACCATGTGCCAACCTATGGTGACAGGAGATTTGACTTTGAGTATATATGTATTTTAGTATAGTCGGACAGGTATCTTCAGGGTAAATTTTTAGAAATGAGACTGCTGGGTCATTAGGTATATAAACATAGAGTATTTGCCAGTCTGACAGGTGAAAAATCATATTTTAATGTTGTTTTTAAAAACAGCTTTATTGAGATTTAGTTCACACACCATACAGGTTGGGGCAAAAGTAGGCTTACAGTTGTCTGCATGGAAAATAATGCCATAATTAATAAATAATAATACAAGAATAAACTCTGTGTTTCACGTTCTCACAACTATAAGCCTACTTTTGCCCCACCTATTCAGCTCACCCAATTCAAGTGCACAGATATCTGCAACCGTCATCAACGTTAACTTTAGAAACCCAGTACCTTTAGCTGTCACTCTTCTATCTCCCTATCCCCCAGCCCTAAGCAACCACTAATCTACTTTCTGCCTATAGATTTGCCTGTTTTAGACATTTCATGTAAGTGATGTCCTAGAGTATGTGGCCTTTTGTGACTGGCTTCTTTCATTTAGGTTGTTTTTAAGGTTCATCCATGTTGTGGCATGTATTAGAACTTCATTCATTTTTTATGACCAAATAATATTTCATTGTATGGCCAAATTATACTCCATTTTGTTTATCCATTTATCTGTTGATGGTCATTTGGGTTATTGGCATCATTTGACTATTAAGAAAAATCCTGCTATAAACATTTGTATGTTGTTTTGTGTTTGAAAATTTGTTCTTATTTCTCTTGGGTTATATATCTAGGAATGGAACTGCTAGGCCATATGGACACTCTATGTTTAATTGTTTGAGGAACTGCCAGGATTTTCAGTATAGTTTGAATTTGTATTTCACGTATTCTGTGTGAAGGTGAACTTTTTCTTGTGTGTAAAGGCTATTTTTTTTTTCAAATTAATGTGTTCATGTTCTTTGACCTTTTTTCTTTTTTATTTGGCTAATGATTTTTATCCCTAAATGTTAAGAACTGTGTATATTGCAAAAATTAGCCTTTGATCTGTGATCTATATTTCAAACCTGTTCCCCCTTTCTTTTGATTTTGCTTACAGCATTTTTAATGCAAGCTTTTAAAATTTTTATGTAGTCATACTTATCAGTCTTCTATTGTCTCTGGATATTGATTCAAGTTAGAAATCCTTTCTCCACACCCAGAAATTCACCCATGTTTTCTTCCAGTATTTGTAGGGTTCATTTCTTCACATACCTTTCTGACCCATTACGGAGTATATTCTTGAGTGCGGTTGGAGGTATAGGACTAACTTTCCTAATTTTACTAACTGGTTACCCAGTTGTCCTAGTACCACTTATCGATCATCTGAACCCATCAATGCCACTTTTATATTTAGGATAGACTAAATGTGTGGGTCTGCCCAGACTTTCTGTTTTATTCTGGTCATCTGTATATATTCAGGCATCAACACCATGCTGTTTCATTTCTTATGAGCACCTGTCCTTTTACTCAGACCCTTGACTTCAGGAAGCCCTTGCCTCTGTCTACGTCAGTCTGCATTACCACAGTGCAAGTCTTCCCTCTGTGAGCTCCTGTGAGCGTAGGGCTCTCTGCACACCTCCCTCTGAGTTGCCAGGTGCTATGAGCTCCCTCCTTTTATGCAAATGTGTCTGCTGCTTCCTGGCCCAGAGGTGACTCTCTCTCACTGACAGCCCTGACTGCCGACTTTACAAGTAATTTGCTGAGTTTGTCAAGCACTGCAGAATCATGTAAATGCCATTATCATTTTTGTCATCATAATCATCAGCTGAAGCATCAGCTGCTTCCCTTCCTTCATCTATTGTTTAAAGCAAATGATGTAGCTGCTGATGCTCAGAATGGAGGCTTTATCTGTGGAATATCCAAGGTTGTGAGCCCTTGTAGGTCAGTTCACGTCTTAAAGATGTCAGAGAGGCCAGGAGAAACATCCCCGTATGCCACCTACTCATCATGGTTGAGGAGTTGATATATCTCACAAGGTTGGAAAAGCAGCCCTCCTCCTCCATCCCAAATGAATTTTTGTTCCTACTATTGGTGTAATAGACAAAGGTCTAATTAAAAAAATCTATGCTTAAGAACTAGCTGGGTTTTTTAAAGAAATAGTGGTAGATTTTGGAAAGCTTTTGTTATAAGATTATTTGCTTAAGACAATTAACCACTATTAGAGTCTATCCAACAGATATATGGTGAGCAACTGCTCTGTGAAAAGGATTATAGTAGAACCTGAGAAGGAATCAGTGGTGAATCAGACAAGATCCTGACCTCTAAGAGTTCACTCACAACTGAAGGAGGGACTAGGGAGAGTACCAAATCGGACTCTCAAGAATAATTTGAATGGTCCAGGAAAATAATCTGGCATATAATAATGGCTTAAACAAAATTACAGAGTCAAAAACTCGTATTGAATTGAGCCATATGAAATGACTGTTTGTGGGTCAAAGCAGTTGCACTGGCAAGTGCACATGACACAATCTAGCACATCACGTCTGGGGATACTGCAGACTGGTGGTGGAACTGATAGACTAATTTAGACAGGGTAAGAGGTCCTAAATGGGAGACCAAGTTGACGATGAATAATTTGACTTTTTTATTTAGTGAGGTTCATTTAATTACTCCTGAATGAAATATTTGTTAAGTCCCTATAATGTGCCCAGCCTTCTGGTTGGGGAAGCTCTAGGAACAGAGCCATGTTTCAGGAGGATAATTCTGGCAGGAGTGTGCATGGTGGGGTGGAGACAGGGGTCACTGTGGTTGAGAAGACTGCTTAGGGGCTCTGCACATGAGGGCCTGAGACATAGATGTGGTAGTTGATAGAAAGGATGGAATTGATGGCCATTCCAGAAATGGAACAGACCCTAGGGATTGTGGCGGATTCAAAGTAAAGACAAAGGAGAGACGGCTGACTAAAAATCTCAAAGGTGCCAGTTCAGGAGAACTGGAAGTTTCCCACTGAACCCCATCTATTCATTAATTCATTGATTCCACAAGTATTTATTGAGCACCAACTGTGAGATGAGCAGTGTTCCTGGAGCTGGAGGCACAGCAGAGAACAAGATAGGTGCATGTGTTTAATGCAAAAAGGTAGGTAGTACATAAATATATAATGTGATAGTAGAGAGAGTAAGCACTGTAAGGAAACATTATTCAAGGTAAAAGAAGTAGGGAGGGTGAGAAAAGTGTATCACCAAAGGATAATCAGGGAAGGACTTGAGGAGAAGGTGACATTGGAGCAGAAATCTGAATTATGTCATAGAGGGAGCATGGGAAGGCCCAGAGGAAAGGAGTCTCAGGGAGAAAGAACAGCAAGTACAGAGGCCGAGAGGTAGGTGCAAGCCTGGAGTATTTGGGGTCCTGGAGTATATAAGGCCAGGATGGCCAGAGTGAATCAGAGAAGTGGGGAAATTTCCTAAAACACACGATGGAGGGACAGGGCAAGAGCATGTCGTGACAAGGAGTTTGGTTTTACTCTGAGCATGCTGGGTTTTGAGTTTGGAGAGATGACCTTTTAAAGTGAACCTGGCTCCTATGTGGAGAATTGACTGTGAAGGAATATAAGAAAGGAAGAGAACTGATGCGGTAGGGTGGTGAGGCATAGTCAGATTCTGAATAACTTTGACATTAGAGCCGAAGGAATTAGACACAAGTTGTAAGGGAAGAGTGGACTAAAGGATGACTGTCATTTCTAAGTCAGGGGAAGCAGCAGGCTTTGCATAAAGAACCAAGGTTTCTGATTTGGATTTGAGAAGTTCGACATGCCCCCAAAAGATACCAAAGTAAAGAGAATGAGCAGTCAGTAGGGTATGGGAGCTCAAAGGAGTTAAGGCTGGAGGTCTAAATGTGGGAGTCACCAGGGTATGGATGCATTTAAAGCACTAAATCTGAATAAGACATTAGGGAGTGGAGTAGGTAAAGTCAAGGAGGAGCGTGAGGACTGGTCAGTGTTGACAGGTAGCAAAGGGAAGGAAGAACGAGAACAGGAGACTCGGAAGGAGAGGCTAGTGAGAGAGGAGAGAAGGAGAGTGTGGAGACCAGGAAGCAAAGAAACACTTCAGAGACGAGGGGACGACCAGCTGTGTCAGTGCTGCCACGAGGTCACATAAGATGAGGACGGAGAATTGACAAGAAAATTAGCAAGAAGGAGATGTCAGTGACCTTGCCAGGCAGTTTCAGTAGTGTAGTGTGTGTGTGTGTTGGGGGGAGAGGGGGAGGGTGCGGGGGTCTGAGGAGGGAATAGAAGGTAAGGAATGGAAACAGAAAGCATAGACCACTCTTGTTAGGACAGTTGAATAAAGAGGGACAGGAAAACAGAATGGTGATTATTGGGGTGGAGGTTAGTCTAAGAAGGGCTATTGTTAAAGAAGGGACACCTTACAGTATGTTTGTGTTTAGAAAATGATGATCAAAGTGAGGGAGAACATGATAATCAGTAAATAGGGGAGAGGGGGTGGGATCGAGAGCCCAAATGGGGATACAAGGCCAAGATAGGAGCTTGGGCTTTTTGTCCATTTAATGGGGGACACAGAGCAAAGGCTAGAGATGCAAAATTCATAGATTGTGCAGTAGAAGAATGAGGAATTTCTTATTGTTTCTACTTTTTTTTTAATGAAGTAAGAGGCAAGCTGAGAGTTAGGATAGGGGAGGAGATGCCGGAAGTTCAAGGACAGAGTAGGGAATAGGAAAGTGTCATCTTGGGGAGTGTGTGGGTGCAGTGAGATGATGGAGTAAAACTGTGGTCACACATTTAAAGTGAGATCAGTCAACCTGGCTGTGTCGTTTTCTTTACATCCTCATGCCCACCTGCAGGTGAGGATGTTAAAAAATATTCAGTTTTAGCAGAGTTGGGGTTTTGACAAGCAAGGATGGTGGAATATAGGAGGGTTGTGAGGAGGCTGAGGATATGCATGGAGGAGTGGTTTTAGTTATAAATCTTGGAATCTAAAATGAGTAATGAGGGATGTGAAACATGAGGCAGGTGATAGGCATAGAAAGGGCGTCAGGAGCCCCCAACAGAGTTGAAGACTCATTGAAGCTGAGATCCTGGAGTGAGATGGGAAGACAGAGGTTAAAAGGAAAGCGATGGAGTTGCTGGTAATGACAAGGACTGGGGTGTGACCATGACAGTGGTGATATAAGAGGAATAGGAAAGAAGGCCATTCATTAGAATGGAGCGGGTCAAGCAACTGTGTTGGAGGGATTGTCCATGTGGATATCAAAGTCATCAGGAGTAGAGACAGGGAGCGGTGAGGCAATGACGGTAATCCTGGCATGAAAAGATTCCGTGAGTCGGCAGAGGTGCTGTACCAGGTGATCCACGACTGGAATGAGGAGCAGTATTGGGTGGTACCCTGTGATGGCCTGTTCCTCAGAGGAGGGTTTGGGGGAGAAAATAAGAGTAGCCTGGCAGCAGCACTGCGGGGTGATGGAGAAACCCAGCCACCTATGGCTCTATGGAAGGGAGAAGTGTCACCAGTTAAGGTGACTGCGGGAAAAGCAGAGACCTCTGGATAATGCTGACACAAACGGTGAAGGAAACATTCAGAGCAAAGGTCAGGTGGCTTTGGGTGATAACAGACCATGAGTTTCAGAAGACGTAGTATAAGGATTTGGGGGGCGGGGGGGCTTAAGGGAGAACAGAAGATTGGATCAGGTTTAGAATACACAGCCCTGGGGGACAAGCATCTGGGAGTTCATGTATAATTTGGAGTCTTGGACCTATGAGTGAACTCATGTAAAACATAATGGTGTGGAGCTGGTGGTCTTTTAAGGGGAAGTTGTGAGTTACATCTCATTCTTGAGAGATCCTTAGGCAGGTAGGTGATGGTGGTAGACAGTAGTGGTGAGAGACAGGAGGCAAGGCTGGGGAACCTTTGGAGCCTCTTTAAAATATTTCTGGGGTGACATTTTAACTGGATA
The DNA here is from genome assembly GCF_964212035.1 of Myotis nattereri. Lineage (NCBI taxonomy): Eukaryota > Metazoa > Chordata > Mammalia > Chiroptera > Vespertilionidae > Myotis > Myotis nattereri. The sequence goes on from NC_138090.1 coordinate 15,787,407, forward strand.
GGGAGCTGTTAAGGAGGAACAGTGGAAGTTTGGGGTAGAGGGGAGGGCAGGGAGAATTACAAAGAAATGGGAAATTGTGGCCATTGTACACCTGCTAAGTGCTAATAACCCACGAGAATAGCGGAGGTGCGGTCACCAAGATGGTAGAGTATGGATTTGACTTCAGTGGTGGGAGGTTTTGAACCCAGAATCTGTTAGGAAGGTTAAATAAGATAGCCACCACCCACACCCACAAGGTAACTACAGTCCCTGATGCTTTGTAGGTGAATTGGGTACCAAGATGGTAGAGTATGGATTTGACTTCAGTGGTGGGAGGTTTTGAACCCAGAATCTGTTAGGAAGGTTAAATAAGATAGCCACCACCCACACCCACAAGGTAACTACAGTCCCTGATGCTTAGTAGGTGAATTGGGTTGCAGTTTTCTATCACCTTCCATTGCCTCCAACTTCCCCTCCAAATGCACGCAGGCGGACCCCACGGGACGAATGAGAGTAAGGATGTCAATCGGCATGGCTCCAGCTCCAGCTGTTGCAACAGCTTAAAATACAGACCCTGCTGCAAACACCTAGAGGCGGGACTGGGCATTGAGTGAGAAGAAAAAGAACCTGTAATGTGCAGTTTATAGAACTGTGACCTGGGCATTTCAAGACAACTGCAAAAGTTGATGCTGTTGAGCCCAACTCTTGGGAAAATCGAATGGAAAAATTGTTGGTATATTTAGGGGCATTATCGTAAGTGCGTGAGATTTAGCTGAACAAATGTAATCAATACCCTGACCTTGAGTCTTCATTGGTAGAAGTAGCTGTCAGGATTGTATTTGAGTTTGCTTGGGTCCCTTTAATTATAAAGGTATAGATGGCTGCATCAATTAAATGAGAAAAAATATTCTGCGGCTAAAACTTTGCTACTGGTAATATTAGATAGGTTCAGAAAAGTTACACACACACACACACACACACACACACACAGCCCTGTGTGGAATTCTCTATCACTTTATCCTTACACCTCCAATTCACTCCAGTGTGTTTTAAATTTGGAGTTTTAAAATTTCCAGAAAATGTGAGGCCTTCGGGAAAAGAAACTTGTCTTCATGTATTTGTGTGATTCCTTTGTTTTCTGGGGGAAACCACAGGACCTCGCACATAACACTTGGTAAATATTATTATTACTGTCATCACAATAGTTTGCATACTTTTCTTTCTTAAATTTATCTTACTTTACATAGGGAAGTGAAATGCATTATGTGTTACTTGGATTTCCTGAAAAAAAAAAATAATCACATTTGAGATATTTAAAACCATGGTGTTTGTCACATAATAATTGGTTCCGCATTTGCTAATTGAATTTACCTTTAAATGTTTTAAACTTTGTTGTGAATAGAGCTGCCGAGTTTCGTTTAGCTTTTTTTTTATTCCTTTGTGAGAAGCAGGGAAACTCAAGAACAAAACAAGCCATCAACATTAGGGTGGAACAAAGGGGTTTCTTATGTCAAGCAGATTCTGAGAGCATTCATTTTCCGAAAAGGAATGAGAAAGAAAAGGAGGAAAAGGGATCCCTTATCCAATTTAATGGGAGATCATAGGCCTGAGAGGAGGAGGGGCCGGATTCGAACTTGGCGGCGACTCTGAAACCTCGCCACTCGCCCCTCGCTTCTGCCTTGGAGCCTCTTGAGCTGGCAGCAACTTGTTTCTAATCTCTCCGAGCTCAAAGGACACGACTGTGAGTGCCCACTCGCTGGCGGTCCTTTGAGGAGCAGGCAGGACAATGGCTCTCTGCCACCCTCCGGGCCTGCAGGGGACAGGAGGTTGACAGCGGTGAGGGCACCGAGCTCCGTTTCCTTCAGTTCCGAGAACTGGAGTGGTCTCCTGGAGGCGAGAGTGCGTTTCATGCCATTTCATCTAAGTTTACTGTTCTCTCTGTGCTCAGCATTTGAGACTGTTAATGAGTTTTGTGCCCTTATGGCCTTTCTCCCTCACCATCCCCTCAACTCCATAAGCCCCTGCAGTCTGTCCTCTGCCCCCACCGAAGGTCAACACACGCAACAGCCTCTCCCCACTTCTTAGCCTGTGCAGCTGAAGCTCAGCACAGGCAGGGGTGAAGCTGATGACTGCCAGGCCCCTCTGCCTTCCTCAGAGCCTCTCCTCTCCTCCCCTGGCCCTGCGCACTGTGTCCTGGGTCCGCCGCCTTTTGTGTTAACCCGTCTCCCTTCTCTTTCTACCTTCAGAGCATGAGCTCTTCCCCAAAGACACATCCCGACCCCTTTGCTTCTCACCTGGTTTCATCTGGGACATTGTACCCCATTCACTCCTGTGGGCATCATGCAGATATAAGTTGTTGAATAGAAATATCATGATTTAAAATCCCACCCATACAGTTCCTACATTTTGACGTTTTCTCTGCTCTAGACTCAAGCTCCAGATCACTGTACGCGTAGCAGAACTCGCATGCTTGCCATTCCAACACACTATGTCCGCAGCCCCAGCTCTGCCAAGACTTCTAGGTGCTCTCACCACTGGAATAAGTTGGGGAGTTACTGCTCTTCACCACATCTCCTGGGCAGGTGGCGACATTCATGGAACCACAGTCATAGATGCGCCCTCTGTACAGACCCGAGATTGCAGTTTTATTCTGTGTCAACAGAGAAGGAAAGGGCTCCTGGCAGAAGGCAGGGGTGGTTCGAGTCATAGCACTGACCTGCACACACGGGGGGGGGGGGGGGGTTGGGGGCTGGGGAGGGGTGGTGGTGAGCACATTCTTCCCATCGTCTCTCACTCACGTTTCCTACTCTGGCAGTGCCCTTGCTATAAGTGCTGCCCATGGCTTTCCCATCAAGGGTGACTGAGATAGTTTGTGACTGACCAGACAAAGAGAAGTGTAAGGATTTATCAGAATAGGACTGAAGTGGAAGAAAGGAAGGAAGCACAAACGAGTCTGGGTTTACTGCTGCTCTTCCTTTCAGAAGGGACAAAACCAGACAGTGGGGAAAGGCCTGGTATCCCAAGCCTATTGCCTTAGCCTCTGTCTTTTAGTATCTTTCTCCTCTTCACCAAATCACGGTCATGAATATTTAATAATGACCCACCTCCCCGACATCAGCACACCTTCACCACCCCTTTATTCTGTGATCCTATTACCTGAATGTATCCAAATCTACCCTGAGCCTGCAAACTCCTCCCGATCCCACTCTGTTTTCAAAAGTCAGCCAGGCCATGTGCGCCTTAAAGGAAGTCCTTAAGTAACAACCAAGGCAGTTTCTGACTACAAAACGCTGGCATTTGTCTATCTCACATTCTCCACGTGATAGTCAATGTAATCAACGACCTCCCAACACATCCCTGCATTGCTTGCCTCCATTTTGCATTATCTGCTAACAGACATGCTTTACCCTGGACCACACCTGTCATCAGTCCCCTTTTTAATATCTATATGAACCCGAGCCTGAATCACCCCAATAGCCATGTTACGTAACCTGCTCAGGTTAATTAGGAAGGCCGGTTCATCCACTGCTTCCACTTTCCTTTCCTCCGTCCCTTCCTAGTCCTCAGCTGCCCCCTGGGCCACAGAGGCTATTTCCTTGCCCATCAGTAGGTGGCTCAAGACTCTCTCCTCTCTCTTCCCGCTTCCGGCCCCAAATGTGTGCTTCTGCTCTTAGAGCGGCTGCTTAGGATGACCCTACTTGATCCCTGTTACATTCCTCTGGGCTTGTCAAAGGTTTGCATTGTGTCCCTGAGTAGCTGGGGCATGCCGTGCAGAGTGAGCACAGCCCGGCCCTAATCGTGACAACCTCAGCCCCAGTGAAAGATGAATAATAACAACTGCTCTAGCCCTACCCCGAAGAGCCCACTGAGGACGTTTGTTTTGGAATAATGAATATGGAGATTTGGAATCCATAATAAACTGCAAGCAGTCTTTCAACTCACTCGTGCCGAAAATTCACACTCGCCTTTCCCATAACTTGTCACTTGTGTTTTTTATTGTTCGATATGTAAACAAGGTTGGGAAAGCCTTTGTTCCTTGGTGCCTACTTAGATTTGCCCATTAATCCCCACCCCCTCCCCTTCCCACCAATGCATGCAGGATTACACAAAGCAAAAGTCATTAATTTTTATCTCTGACTATCTGTAGGGTTTTTAATGTGGCCTGGCTTGCTTATGCACCACCAATTACATGTCATAAGTGCTTGTAGATGCTGGAGCAGCATCATGGGCTGATGAATCACTGCCTCCTCTCCTGATTAGCATGCAAGGGGCCTTTTCCTCTTTGAGCAGCTGGCATGCCAATGAGGATCTGGCTCCGCCGGTCAAGGCATCTGGACATGAATTCAATATGGATTGCTTTAATTAAATGGCTAAGCGCACAAGACGCTAAGGAACAACTCCATCATTGAGTGCATCTCGAAAATATAGTCGACACAAGCAAGAGGGTGGAAAGGGTAGGAAGCTATTTCATGAACACCGCCCACTCTACCTAAAATCCCTGCAACCCCCCTGTGTGAAGCACAGCCACTGACTGAAAGTGTGATGAGTTGTGGAATCCACAGGGAAACACCAGAGGTGAATCTGGTTCATCGCCCTAAATTTGGAAATCAAAACAGCAGAGCAAAACCTACTCTTTTGCCCTTTAAAAAGGTTTTAACTATACACTCCCTTGCAAACGACTGATGCGGTGGATTTCAGGAAGGAAGGATGCAATGGGGGGAGGGGGGAGCAGCGTCTGCATGTACCTGTTACCAACAGGAGGAAGAGAACAAGCTCCAGCCGCTTTGCAAATACCAGGAGCCCAGAGTGGCCCGCCAGGGTACTAATTGGCTGAGGGAGAGAAGAGAAAAGCAGCATGGATTCACACTGTCCACTTGGGATGGGCTTAGCATAGATCAGGAAGATGAAGTATCTGCCTGCTCATGTTTGCTTTCAGCCCACCCTTTATTAGTCTATTTCAATAGGGAAACGAATGGGATATTTTCGTAAGGCACAGCTGTCACAGCAGTAACCCGTTTTATTCTTCTGAGCACTTACCTTTCATTCTGTGGCAAGTTTCCTCTTACTTCCTCCTAATGGTACGTGGTTCACTTGTACATTCAGTGGGAGGCAGGATGGGGTATGGCCGGCAGTCACGACCAGGATTCAGATGCATCTGGACCCTCACCCCAGCTTCATTTATTTCCAGCTGTGTGGCTTTAGGCACGTTACGAACTTCTCTGAATCTCCTTCCCCCCGCCCCCCTCTAAAATGGGATAAGAATAATACCTACCTCACCAATATTTGTGAGGATTGAGTGAATCCACACCAAATTTATAGTACACACTGTAGAATCTTAAAAATGGTGGCTACTGTTAATGTTTTGTGGAATATGGTCTTGTGATGTGTTTTATTGACCAAATACAGGGAATACCTTATCTCCTATAATTGACTAGATTTACCTACAAGTACCAGTAAGGATTTAAAATCGATTACAATGCAACCACCACTTTTCCGTTTCTACTCCTTCTCTACTCCCCTTCAAAGGTCTGGTACCTTCAATTGATAATAATATGCACTACAGATGGGCCTGGGGCTCTATTTTCTTTTTTAAATAATTTATTAAGACACCATTGTTAAAAAGACCCTGAGGCACTCTGCCTTTTTTTTTTAAGGACATTAAAATGGCAGAACAGGCTCAGCATTCTAACTGGTGTTCCTCTCTCATTCTGAGCGGGGAGTTTGATGACCAGGACAAAAAGGTAAATGCTGGTGCCTGTGCTCCCTCTGTCCTTGCACAATGCATTCTCTGGATCTTATAAATCCATAGAGGATTGGGAGATTCTATGCCAGCAAGATCATCTGAGTCCTCAGAGCCCCCAGGGGCAAATGACAGAAAGAAAAGTGTCCACGGTGCACAAAATTAGGTTAAACCACACATGGGTAGTATGTAAGATTGCAATAGTAATTAATGGCAAGGATTCCATTTCAGGGCAATTCAACACTTGACATACCCAACTGCCAGATCTAAGTTTGACATAAAGGCAGTATTCTTAAGTCATAAGGCAAGATACTTGCTGAATCTAGTTCTTCTCTTTTGGGTTTTCAAATATATGATGAGAACTGTTTTCCTTGGAGCACAGATGGGTTTTCCTTGGAGCATCATTGTTTCACCTGCCAGGTGCCACCTTTGGAAGGAAGTGTTTTAGTAAAGATTGTTATCATATGAGAAGGGACCTGTAGTTTGCTCCAAGAATGGGTTATCAGTGCCCAGCTGGTGTGACTCAGTGGTTGACCTATGGACCAGGAGATCATGCTTCAATTACTGGTCAGAGCACATGCTGGGGTTGCAGGCTCGATCCCCAGGGTGGGGCATGCAGGAGGCAGCCAATCAGTGATTCTCTCTCATCATTGATGTTTCTATCTCTTTCTCCCTCTCCCTTCCTCTCTGAAATCAATAAAAATCTATTTTTAAAAAAGAGATAGAGAATGGGTCATCAGTGTTTTTAAAATGGTGGGCCCAGGTCTCCTTCTGGGGAAGTTGGGGAGGAATTGGAAGAGAATGGTTTGGTTGAGCACTGACTCTTTGAGGGTTAGGATCAAGGGTAGGGGATGCGTGATGGTACCTGGTCACATAGAGTAATTGAAACATTGGGCAGCAGTCATTGCAGTCATGGGTAGGACATCACCATAGAAAACAGTTTACTTGGGTCTTTAAATCAGATCATGTGGATTGCATCTCCCTGTTCCAAGTAGATAAGATGAATGTAAGGCATTCACAGAACTCTAGAACAAGTAAAAGGCTTATCAGAAAACTACTGTGTCTACAAATAAGACTCATGACCATTTGTTCCAGCTTCTTTCTAGACAGATTTTCTGTTTTGTGTTATTTAGACAAAGCCATCGAAAGAGCCTTTGTGACATATGGTCTTCTCGGGAGTGGGATTTCTTATTTTCCTATGGGTATTTAAGTCCCATTCGGGTTCTTTTGAACTACAAATATATGATGAGAACTGTATAAGATGTCAACATATAGTCTCACAAAGTAATCAATTGTATTGTCTCTAAGGTAGGTTGCTATTAGGTGATTTAATAGGTTAATTAACAGGTGTGAGAAACACCCAAATGAAGAGTAGCTTCTTTAGTGTTTTTTTAAACAACTTTATCCAGTTATATGTTATAAACCATGCAATTTACCCATTTAAAGAATGTAATCTAGTGTTTAGTGTATCAGCTATGGTTCTGAAATCATTACCACAATCTAAGTTGAGAATATTGTCATCACCTCAGAATGAAACCCCATACACATTAGGAGTCACTCTCCATTCAGTCCTCTGCCCCAACCCTTGGCAATCACTAATCTACTTTCTGTCTCTATAGATTTACCTGTTCTAGATATTTTATATACATTTCGCACAATATATGTGTGGTTTTCTTTACTGGCTTCTTTCACTTAGCTTAATGTTTTCAAGGTTCATGCACATTTAACATGTATCAGTACGTCATTCCTTTATAACTCATGTGCACATTCCATGCATTTCCTGGAGAGCTGGAATGTTAGCTCAGAATGGATTTATTACTGTTGGACATTAGCCCATTATTGGACTTGAGATACATTATTCAACTTTTTCTTGTCTCCCATTCAGATTCCTTCCAGATTCCCCAAATTCTTGAATGACCCTTGCATAGGATGTGTGATATTATTCTTTATAGTTTATCTGTGTTAGGAAATATGAAGTGTCATTGAAGAAAAAAACGTTTTAAAGGAAGAGATTATAGTTTGACTAGTCCCAATATTCTGGATTTTGTGGACTTCTTTTCATGGAAAATTACTTATAGAAAAAGTAACCATACATTGTATAAATACAATGAGATTTTAAGGAGCCAGGTGTGAGTAAGAGGAGCTCTGAGCCAGGAGTAAGGCCACCTGTACCTTACTACTGCTCCCACCACTACAGACCTGAGACAGGAGCATGTTGCCTAGCCTCTTAGTTCTGCCTCCTCATCTTTAAAAGACCATGCCTCTTCCAGGCTTCTTACTCTGCCAGCACTCCCAGTGCTTGAGAGCCAAACGCCAACTTCTTAGCATCATTGTATAAGGTTCTCACAGCATGGTCTCAGCTCACCTCTTCAGCACCCTCTTCAGCACCCTCTCTCCTGTGCATTTGTAGTATTCGACCAGACTCCCTAATTCTGTCACACATGCACTCTGTATATGTTGCTCCCTTCACCTGGCATGCCCTCCTGTCTTTCTCTTACAGGAAGATCTCTTCTCATCCTCCCAGGCCCCACTCAGATATCCCAAACCCCTATGGAAGGCTCTCTGAAATCCCCAGGAAATTATCAGACCCTCCCCCAGATCCTAGGGCATTTAGTTCGTACCTCAGTTAAAATTGCCTTATTGTGCCATAATTATTTGTTTTCACATCTGCCTCAGTGCCTCTCACACCAGATTTTAGACAATCCTAATAGACCCAAATCCTATCACCATTTCAGGGCCATAGTAAATCCCCATAAATGTTTGTTAAACTTACAAATTAATTAATTTGAGAGAATTTACTTCAAATTAACTGTCGACTCCTTCCCATCTTCCTGTCACCCTCCTAGACTGAACAACCATATTGCCTCCAGACTGGACTGCTCCAAGTCCCTCTTTTCCTTCTTCCTGCCCATAACCCATTCTCCACCCAAGAAGTCAGAGAGGTCATGAAAGAGTCCAATGAGACCTGATATACGTGAAAGAGATTTGCAAATTCTAAAAGCACTAAGCAGCCCAGCCGGTGTGGCTCAGTAGTTGGGCGTTGGCCCATGAACCAAGAGGTCACTGGATCGATTCCAGGTCAAGGCACATGCCCAGTTTGCAGGCATGATCCACAGTAGGGAGTGTGTAAGAGGCAGCAGATCAATGTAAACATCAGTGTTTCTATCTCTCTACCCCTCTCCCTTTCTCTCTCTCTAAAATCAATAAAAACATTAAATAATACACACTATACTTTAAAAAACATAAAGGTTTGTAATTGTTAATTTTATGCCTGTCTGATTTTGATTTTTAGAATAAAAGTGATCAAGAGAAGGGTAAGTGTTGCATCCTTGAGATAATTGAAAGCACTCTGTCACAAAACAGGCTGAGAACTACAGGATGCGTGATTACTTTCACAAGCCTCTGCCCCCGACCCAGAACCTGGAGGCCGACTTTACCTTTCCAGTCTCTATGGGTACCTGCTCCAAAAAATTCTATAATTCCTACCAGATGTCCCTATGTCACACAGTTCAGGTGAGGCCTCACTCATTTCTGCACCTCCTACCAATAACCTTTCCTACTGCGTGTAATGTTGAGAGCATCAGCCGATGTCACACCCATCCTAAAACCAAGAGGGCAGTGCCCTCCCACCCACCATCATCATTCCATTCCCTTCTCATTCCATTCTCTTCTCTCTTTCTCTAGTATGCTCGGAGAAAGCTCTGGGGCCCTCTTGACTTATTCCCTTTCCTTGGGGAAACTACCATAAAACTTATTCTGTCCATGATCTTCCCACAAAACTGGCCTTATTCTTTTTCCTGCTAAAAATTTTGGCATCTTCTCATGATAAACTCTGTAAATAGGAGTATGAAACTGCCAATACAGTGCAACTCCAACATTTATAGCTATTCAAAGAAGGAGGTGCTGGAATCAAAACACCCAAATCCACCTGCTTCTCTCCATCATCAATTAAGGCATCATCATATCTAATGCCTGGACTCCTCCTTGTTTCTCTTCTTCCCTCCTACAGCTCATTCTCTCTCGCACAGCATTCTGAATGGCCTTAAAACAAAACTGAATCAGATTACATCGCTTCCTTGTTTAAAATCACATAGAATTTCCCCACAGCAAATAAAATTGAGTCCAGACTCCCAAACCTAGCCTAGGACCTCTGTGTGATCTGGCCTTGGCCTGTGCCTTGGCTTTTACCTCTCTTTCCTGCCACAAGCAAACCCAGGACTTCGTATTATCTGTTTCTTCTGCATTGAATGTTTTTTTCCAGAATCTCCCACATCTAACTCCTGCTTGCCATTCAGTTCCAAAATTAAATGTCATCTCCTCAGGAAGCCTGTTTCTACCACCCAACCTAAAGTATCCCACTGTAATGGTCAGTCTAAGTGAGGTTGTGCTGTGATAACAAGCAACCCCAATATCTCAGTGGCTTAACAGAAAAAAAGTTTGTCTCCTATGTTATTTTCATATGACTGCCATATGAATATCACATAGGAGGACTTATGGGGGACTTAAACAACAGAAATTTATTTTCTCACAGTTCTGGGGGCTGGATGTCAAAGGTCAAGGTGTCAACAAGTTTTGTTTCTCCTGAGACCTCTCTCCTTGGCTTGCAGATGGCTATCTTCTCACATGGTCTTTCCCCTGTGCATGCATATCCCTGGTGTCTCTTTATGTGCCCAAATCTCCTTTTCTTATACGGAGATCAGTCATGTTGGATTAGGGCTCACTTTAACAGCCTCACTTTAAATTAATCATCTCTTCTAAGGCCTTGTCTCCAAGTACAGTCACACTCTGAGTTATAGGGTGTTAGGGTTTCAACACATAAATGTTGACAACACAATTCGGCATATACATCTCCCTCAGCCAAAGCCTATTGAGAGTCCAGGTAACAATCCAAGGCTATTGCCTTGCATTCTTAGAAATCCATGCTCCCACCCTGCTTCAACACAAGGCATCTTCCATGATTGCCACACTAGGGTTAGAGAATTCTAGAGAGTCTCACATGGAAATTAAATTATATAGCCAAGAAATGGTATGAGTCACATCCATTCTCATTTCATTGGCCAAATCATGCCATATGGCCATGACTTACTTCAAGGTAAGGGGGAAGTACAGCCTTTCAAGGGTCCAGCAATAGAGAAGAATGGATGTTGGTAAATGTTAGTAATGCCTACCACACTCAAAGATCAATCCTACAGTCCTAGCCCATTTGGCTCAGTGGATAGAGTGTCAGCTTGCAGACTGAAGGGTCATGGGTTTAATTACAGTCAAGGGCACATACCCGGATTTCGGGCTTGATCCCCATTGGGGTGGGGGGGGGGGGCGTGCAGGAGGCAGCTGACCAATGATTCTCTATCATCACTGATGTTTCTATCTCTCTCTCCCTCTCTCCCTTCCTCTCTGAAACCAATAAAAAATATATTTTTTTAAAAAAGATCAATCCTATAAGCCTACAGCAGGAAACAGACCACTGTCTTTATCCAAGATTAAAAATTGGTCCCTGGCCTCTTGCCCTCCAAGAATAACACTGATACTTTATGGGGAAATAAAGAATCCAGAAATATCAAGCCCTGATTCCTCAGTGAATTTCAGAATCCCTCTGCCTCAATTGCTGTCATGAGTATTCATTGCCTCCTATCCACCAGCTCCATGGGGTCATCTGGCTACACATGGCTCCCTGCCCAACCTAGATGCTGTGTCAGCCATTCCAGTCCCTTCACACTCATGTTATAGATGTTCCCTTCTATTGGACTTTCTCTTGGTTCAGCATCAACCTGAATCACCTCTACCACACACTTGGAGCCAAGCTATAGATCCCTGTGAGGGAAGTCTTCAAGACAAGTAGGTGTGGCCTCCCACAGAGGGACACTGTGACACTTTAAGGAGGTTTTGTAGCTCCTGAACAGGCCCTGTATTCTCTTGTGCCATGCTCTTGACCCCAGGCAGCCAATCATTGCTCTCTGCTGATGTCCTTCGTGACATGAGGGAGACCATCAGTAGCAGCACTCAGCTTATCCACCCCTCTCCACTCCTCCTTAGTTCCTAGTTCCCCAGCTCCTCAGCCCCTCTCTACACTGCTTCCTCTTTTACCTTAAGACATACACAGTCTCCCCGACCCTGATAATTCTGCACTCAACTTTGCCATTTACTCATGTTACCAACCTGTGTCCTCCATCATTTTATAGTCAAATTTCCTGATCAAGCGATCCACACTCACTACTCCAGCTCTTTATTTTCCTTTTCCTCCTCGGACTTTCACACTCTTATTCTGCTGAATGATGGCCTGGGTCCTCTTTTCTTCTACTCTCTCACTTCTTACAAACCCACTTCCCCCTTGGCTTTGGGAATCCCCCTTTCCTCTGACTTGCCTCCTGCTTCTCTGACCTTCCTCCTTGCCAACTGCTCTGTAATGAAACTGTCACTCTATCCAGATGGTCCTTCTTCTGTTCCTCAAACAACAATGTTGATTTTTGTTCCTCTGTATCTTTGCCCTTACTGTTCCCCCCCACCAAGGATTCCTATCCCACTCCTTCCGGTCTGTCCAGATCCTGCCGAGCCCTATGAAGAGCCCTCCTTTCCAGTAATCCTTTCATAGTTATTCTCAGCCACTAAGATCACTCCCCTTCTAAACCTAGATCATCCAAACCAGAGATTGGCAAACTCTTTTGGTAAAGGACCAGATGGTAAATATTTTAGGCAGGCCATACAGTCTCTCTCCCAACAGCTAATTTCTGCCATTATAGGGAGAAAGCATCCAAAGACAAGATGTAAATTAAAGGGGCTGGCTATGTTTCAAAAATACTTTATTTACAAACACAGGTGATAGTCTTTGAGCCCACAGGTTATACCTTACCAACACCAATTCTAGCCTTACTCTTTTAAGTAGCTCGTTATTTTCACAAATGAATGTCTTATCTTCCAACTAAATTATTAACTCTTTGGAGGTAGGAACTTTTCATACTTTGAAATGCACTAATGAGAGTCTGCAAACATTCATGGGTATCTTAGCAGAGGACCAATGAGTGTGGAAAGAGGCCTTCTAATGGTCTAGACCAGTGGTCGGCAAACTCATGAGTCAACAGAGCCAAATATCAACAGTACAACGATTGAAATTTCTTTTGAGAGCCAAAGTTTTTAAACTTAAACAATATAGGTAGGTACATTGTTATTAACTTAATTAGGGTACTCCTAAGGCTTAGGAAGAGCCACATTCAAGGGGCCAAAGAGCCACATGTGGCTCACGAGCCGCAGTTTGCCGACCACTGGTCTAGACCAGCGGTCGCCAACCTTTCAGACCTCATGGACCACTTGGTTGGCAACCGCTGGTCTAGACAGCCGGGCTACCCTGTTGGAACACCCAGCAGAGCTCCCCGAACACAGCAGCAGTTCAGTATTTTATGATGTCCTCGTAGTTCTTCCTAAAAACACTTCCCGAGCCAGGTGCTGTTGGAGAATATTGGAAACAGAAAGGGACTCTTCCCACATGGCAAGAAGCCACACCACTTTCCTGGGCTTGCTCTGCAGCGGCAGAGGGACAACCCTTTCAAAATTTCCTATTCAGATTTCAATATCACAGGATTCCACCTGGTGGGACCATGGATCAGGACATGCTGCAAGTCTCCATTATTCTGTTATGGCGCATTGAAATGGGCAAGTTTCTTTAAACCTAGCTGCCTCACCATTAAATGTGTGAAAAGTATATCATAAGCTGCAAAAACAAGTCTCTCTTTTCAGTGCTTTCTGACTGATTTTATCTGTGCGTGGGCTCCCCCTATACCTCCATGTCTTTGTTATGCGTATCGGGCTGGTCCATGGGTAGGTCAGCAGCCTCCCTTGCTCTCTGAGCTGTGTGTGTGTGTGTGTGTGTGTGTGTGTGTGTGCGCGCGCACGTGGTCTGCCTGGGCCAAGCACAGGGGAGCAAATGAGCGGCGAGGGCTGGGCTTTGATGCCTTTTGGTTGAGAAATCATGCCTCTACCTCCGGGATTTTTATGTGCTTAACGATTTCGTACACTTTGTAGTTATTTTGGTCCTCGGGAGGGAACACACGTGCAGCTGTCATGGAAAGTTGATAGGCACCAGAAGGTTCCCTCTCTTTTCTCTTTCTCTTTCTGCAGCCGTTTACCATGCTTATGAGGAGATGCTCACCCACCATTCGGGGGAGAGGGACAAAGCTGGCATTTTGTCAGTCAAAATACAAAACAAAAGGAAAGACATCTAGCGGAGGAAGACAGGGTGAACTGCCTGCTAGGCCTGCTTCTCAGGAGGCATCTAGGGAAGAAGGTTCTGGAACAAATATGTCCAAGCTAGAGTCTTCCAAAACAGATTTTTAAAGAAGATTTGTTGAACTAATGTTCAGGAGCTTATCATCGGGAAGGTATGCTTTTCTCTGTTGCCAAAGTAGCAATGGAAAGAATACTGCTTGCCACAGACTGGCTAGGCCAATAGGAAATGACAATAATTAATAAAATGTAAATGCTCTAGATTAAGCATATTCTTTTACAACTATTACCTCATTTAATTCTTCTAACAATCCAAGGAATTCAGGTACTGTTATGCTCCCACTTTTCAGATCAGAAAACAGGCTGAGCGAGTTCATCAGCTGGCCAGTGACAAAAGCAAGTTCTACTGCAAAGTCTAGGGTTAACGTTGGCTGTCCTGACTCTTCACTTTGGGTTTGTTTATATAGATTTATAAGGAAGCCAGAGCATGTTCTAGAATCCTAGGAAATATTAGCAAGCAATGGTCTTTGGCCTAAGACTCAGGAGAAGCGTGGCATTCGGAGTGGAGAGAGAAATTGACGAGAGCTGTTCGTCTTTGCTCTCTGTCCTGGGACTGGGCCCTGTCTGCTGGTTTCAGAGTTCCATGTCACTTCTCCTTTGTCTGGACAAGCACTCCTAGGGCCCAGGTCCCCTCTGCCGGCACCCCTGCATCCAGAGCAGTGGCATAAAGCGGGTGTCCAATCAGTGGCTGCATGGGGAATCGAACCCTCTGACTGTAAGGCAGTTGTCATCAAAAAAACGTGACAAGGCCAAGCTCACCTTCCGTTGTGTCTTGTATCCAGAGCTGGAGCCCTTTGTGGCTTGTGAGGCCTTGCCTTTGTGGTAATGAGATTGTTAAGTAAAGCACAGCCAGCCCTAGCATGCTGGGAAGGGGGGGCGGGGGGAATAAGTGAGGGTGCGGGAACTTCAGGACTCAGGCATCCCACACATGGTTTACGATCTCACTCAGAGCCCACGGTGGGATTATATAGCCCTGTAATTCCTGGCTGTCTCTTACTTACGCCCCAGCAGTGCTTGCTAAACAGCAGAGAGAAATCAAGCAACGGTGGGTCGGAAGGGTTGTTGGGATAAGATTGCAGAATTATCGCTACCCTTTCAACGTCAGCAGAGGGAAAATTGTGACTACGTTAAAGGAAACATGAAGCCGCATTTCCAAAGGAAACACTTCCCCCAGCTCCAATATGATAGGATGTGGATCTGTGGCTGTCAGTGGACTTTTATATTCAATAAATAAATGCTCTGTAATTTGCCACCTTCTTCGTTATTTGAGTATTTTACACAGTGGCAGTAGCTGGGCTGTCACCGCAGCGGCTCGTGAATTTGGTGTGGTTCACTGTTGATGTGTTTCAGATCCAAGATACCGCAGGTTCATTTGGAATGTAATTGTTAAATAAGGGGTCATCTGATGGGTCGAGTTGGGTGATGAAATTCACATCAAATAAAACTCATTGTCCGTTTTCTGAGTCTCAGGCCCTCAATTCAGACACAGAGCTGAGGGTCTCTCTTTTCATAGTTATTGTGTCCCTGTAGGTTTTCTTCCTTCCGAACCTCCAACCTTTTCTTCCTCTTCCTTTTCTCCTCCATTTGTACTGGTTGCTAGTCTCTGTCCAGCTCTCTCTGGAGATAAAGACTTGCTTTAGCATACAGCATGCTCCCCTTAATGCAGCTGAGTTCACTCTCATCATTTTAATAGTGGACCTAAGGTATGTTGCCATGTGAACAAGCCATCACGTCACCATAGCAACCAGCCAGATTGCTGCACACCAGTCTGAGGACTGGACCTTTTTTTTTTTCCCCCCCCCCTCCCTTTCTCTCTCTCTCTCTTCCTCACTGGGGCTCTTTCTTTTGTTAAATTTGCTGAAGTGTTCACAATAGGAAGATTCAGTCTGCTTTTTCAAGCGGGCTTTCATTTAAACCTGTAAATTGTTGTATAAACAGAAAGGCCACTGTGGCACTAGAGTTACTTTCAAAGACGACTTGATGAGGACTTTGAATGTGGACCCCACCCCCACTCTCTGCCGTGCCTTGCAGTTTGATCAAAAAAGGGACGATCACACGTATTGGTGGCATTTGGACTTAACCAGCCCCCCGCCCCCGAGTTTCTTCTTAGCTTCCCCCAGCAGGGACTCCGTAACTCTCCCGCGTGGGCCTGGTGACCACAGCTAAGCCCTCAACTACGCTCCGCCGCCCTTTACAGTTCCTGCGCTCCCTAGGATCTGAATTAGACCCAATTAAAGATGTGGATTCTCCTTCCTCATCCCTATTGCCAAGTAACCTATGCTGGTTCCAATTCCAACCGCGTGGGGAGAGCGGGGATGTTGAAAGGACAAATGATAAAGGGACATGTGTCATGTCCGCCTGACCATATTCATCAGCGTTGCTTGGCCTTTGATGCTCTTAACCTTCTCATCTTTGTTCGGGGAAGCATAAAGAATCCTTCTTCCAGGGCCTCACATCTTTTCCCATTTCATCCCTTGCTCTCTTGTAGATGGTGCATCTATTACCTGCTCGGGTCCTAGTGCGTCGCTGCCCCCCCACCCTCTGGAACTGCCCTCCCCTTCAGCTCCTTGCCCCTTCCACGCTTACTGCTGAGCGAGCAGGGACAAATGCCCCGGCAGCCCAGGCTGCGTGAGGGCCCCACCGAAAGCCAGCTGCAGGCAAGGCTTGGGTGGGTGACCTGCCCTCCACGGGCAAGAAGCACCAGTTCAGCTTTGTGCATAAAATTATAGCAAACAAGCTTCAAATAACGCAGGACACTTTCATAATTGATTTATGCAGGGGCGCTGGAAGTTCTATTACCTTTTGTTTAGCTCAGGGGCCTGACTCTATGCAATCCATTGCTGAAACTAATTACAAGATATAATTAAACTGTGACACAAAGATATTATACCGTTAGTTTACTAATGACACCGCGAAGCTCTACCACCAGCGCAGGACAGTGATTACGCTTCATTTATTATTTATC
Source organism: Myotis nattereri (assembly GCF_964212035.1). Lineage (NCBI taxonomy): Eukaryota > Metazoa > Chordata > Mammalia > Chiroptera > Vespertilionidae > Myotis > Myotis nattereri. The sequence continues at coordinate 15,804,365 of NC_138090.1, forward strand.
CTTTTGCTAAATGAGACGCTGGCATTTTCAAAAATTACTTTGAGGTTTCTTAATTGTCAGCAGCAGGATGGACTAGAAGGAGATCTCCTTCCTCTTAGTTACTTATCCAAACCTCAGAAGCATTATTAGCCAAAAGAAAAGGAATAAGGGAGGGAAGGAGAGCAAAAACAGTCACCCAATTGTAATAAGTAAAGCCTAATTGCATCTTTGGACATTTTTGAATTTTTACAAACAGTGCTCCACGGTGGATGGGCTGCTGACCCAGGGTTTAGGTCCAGGGCAGAGAAAGCCTTGTCATGAAATTAAAGGTGGCTCTCATTCTGTAATCTGGACAAACACAGATGGCCCTCCTGGATTTGTGTGGGAAGAGGCCGGGCGTGAGTGGCTGGAAGGAAGCTGACCCCAGGGTTCTGGCCTTTTCCAGGAGGCCGATTCAGCAGCAGAAAGCAGGTAGGGCTCTGATGTTATCTTATTGTTGGGTGTTTGTTTGTTTTAAACTTTCCCCCTTATTCACTTGCCCACACAAAATAGCTCATTAAGCAATACCGACTTGGAAACTTTTGCACGTGAGAAAAGTCAGGTCTGCTCATGGTAAGGAGTGGGACTCACGTGGTTTGTGTTTGGCCTTTTCTTTCACACCTTCCACAGATGAGAGCATTTCCAGGAAGAACTCACATGCCCCAGATGGATGCTTTTGCTTCCCTGCAAAGGTTTCCTTCCTACTTTTCTTTCATTGTCCATATCCCTCTGGCTGTTGGCAGACAGTACCTGGAGAAGATTGGAAATGGGGATTCCCTCTGTCATCTTTTAGGACTGGAATTCTTGGGGCCCATTTATTTTTTGTCCCTACATCTCCCTGCATGAACCTCACTTTATTATGCTCTCATGCGTCGCACTCCCAGAACAATAAAAGATTAATTTACTGGCTGCCATTTGCCGAGTTTCCGATGCCGCGAATGTGTGCGCGCTTGGGCGTGTCTCCTCACGGCTCTTCTGGGTCAGGCATCCTCCAAGGTAGCGCTGGCCCTGAAAGGCCACTAACCTCTCCGTAACCCCAGTAGTGATGCAATCACAGCAACCACTGGTCGGCTTGAGACAGAGTTTAATTTCTTCTGAGTGTAATGGCATCCGGCATCTATAATTATGCTATTTTCTCTCCTGTGCTGATTAAATACGATTTACCCAGAGAGCTCAATGATGAATATTTGAGTGGAGTGTGTTGAGCCAATAGCTGGTAAAATAGCCACAATAAATAAACTTGGAAGAGGGAAGGGGGCTGGGCAGCAGCTGTGACTCTGCCAGGTAGCATGGGCAGGTGCAGGAGGAAAGAAAATAAGATTAATGCTGAAGCCAGAACAATACCCGCCCAGCTTCTGTTTAAAGGAAAAGCAACCCCAAACCTGGAAATCTCACCTCGGGATCTTCCTGAACCTCAGCAGTAGTTAAACCATCAGACCCCCATCCATGTTGTTTCCCGGGCACCCTCCCCCTCAGAATATGCTTCATTCCCTAGCATAGAGCTGAGAAATGAAATTCAATATCACCTCTTCCCATCTCCCTGGACCTGTTCATCTCACAACTCCTGTGTTTATTAAAAGGAGGTCCCGCTAGTCTCAAGGTTCCTCTTTCTGTGACAGTGATTCTTACAGATCAAACAAAAGCTCTGTGCTCTTCTGACGGAAGGGCCAAGAGCCCAATCTCAAAACCGCCCAAGGAATCCTTGCAAGATTTTCCCTTCTTTTAGCCCCAAAACAAACAGAGATTCTTTAGCGAAGACAGTTTCTTCCCCCACCCAGATCATAATCGTTATGCAAGATTATATGTTGGGTGTTTTTATTTACTGGTTGGGGTGGCAGCATGAATGTGGAGGCCTATGGGTAGCACTATATGAACGTACAAGCATGGAGGTGATACAGATTAAGCAGTTTATCAGCAAGAATTTATCGCAGTCACCAAAATATGACATCTACTGAGGGGTGGGGACTCTCCAATCAGTACATGACAAGGTCCTTTCCTTCAAAGCACATAGAGTATTACTTGGTAGAAAAGACCCTCTATCTGTGGGAATCATCTGAGAATCAGAACACCAAATAGCATCTACTGAGTACTGGGTTGAATGGGCAAGAGTACATAAGCCATCAGAGGTCAGATAAAGAACAGGTCATTGTGGGTTGGACACAGCAGAGATGACCCAGTGCAGGCAATGATCCTCAAGTAAAGGGCATTGGGGCTGGGGCATGTGGACAGACATAAGAAGGTAGGAATGGAGGGGCTGGGATTGCCAGAAAGAGGCAACATGTGCCTAAATAAAAAGCTCAGGATCTCATTGCCTTTAGATTTTATTGCTTAAAACCCTTCTTTTTCTCCATATTTTCTTTTTGGCTTTCCTCGGTGACGTTTGCTGATGCTCAGGGTTATACTGCGATGGAATAGGTTCACAGTGGAAAATGCCCCCTGGGGTGAGAACAGCTGGCTGTCTCAGAACACTGAGGGATTCGGTTGGACTAGAAGCCCCTGCATTTGTTTTCCTCTTGGCGTCCGCCTTCTTTGGATGAAACATCCAAGAGAAGAGGAGGCTGTCCTCTGAGAGCCTCTCACCATGGGCTGGCCACTGTGGGTGGTCTGGCTGCTCGTGGTCCTCATGGCGGCCGGGCCTGGCAGGGCCCCTCTGAGCAGGGCCTGCGGAGAGTGAAGAGGCTGTGTCTCCCATAGCTCTGACTTTCAGGCGTAGCATCTCCTACTTTAGTGGCAGCACCTTCCTCCCTGCATCTCCCCAGGGGGCTGCAAATGGATTTAAAAGCTTCTCTTACACATGACTGCAAACGGGAAGGAGCAGGCAATGTCATCGTCACAGGGAAATATTCGTTGAGCAAATGGTGATGCGTCAAGGAAAAGACCATTTCCTTAGGCACTTTGCGTTTGTTCCTCGTTTTGCTTTCCTTCCCTCTTTCGCTAGCCTTGCTTTTTTCTTTCTTCTTTAATGCTGAAGGCTCATATAATAAAACCATTGTGTTTCTGTTTGGGTCTGTTTCAATGCCTTTTTTTTTTCCAATACCTGGTCCCCTGGCATGTTTGTATGCTGCTTTATCTGTATTGTCTTTTGTTTGGAAATTATGTGAAAGATGAGTCACCCAAAGAGAATACACTTTGGATGATCCTAAGAGGTACTGGTATTAATGGAAATCTGGCAACAGTGAAATTTAAACAGACTATCAGAGGGATTTTCCCCTCAGTGAAGGGTTTAGCATCCTAACTATAATGTAGAAGCCTTATCACAGGCGTTGCTGAAATCAGGGAAGACTTAAAAACCTTTGGGAAAAAAATAACAGCGCACGTGCTTTTGCGTTTGCACCAGATAGGAGAAACTGAGAAGACATTTCATGTGGTTGAATTATTTTTAATATTCTGTATTCAAAACACATAATAGCTGATGAGTGCGGAGCGTGGTGGTGACAATATTGTTTCCTCTAACTTATTGAAAAAATGAGACGTTTTCATTAGATTATTTTTCAACCGAGTAGAATGATAACGGGGAAACAAAGGTATTGAGAATTCTTGCCTTTGACCCATCGACTATTGAAAAATGCCCTAAAGTGATAGGGGCTGTCTGGAAGGAGTGAAACAGCCATTGGGTAGAGGGAGGAGTCCCGAGGTATCATTCTCTCTCTCCAGCCAGTAACTTTACCTGCTTTAAGATCTTACCTCCATGAGTCTCCTAAGCTCATGTTGTCTTGTCAGTAAAATAAGCAGCAGTCAAGAGAGCAAAGAGCTCCAGAAATTTCATGCAGGAGCTCTGATGATAAAGCCACCAGTCAGAGTTTCCATTCTGGCTTGGCCATTAGCCTCATGACCTTGGGCAAGTCATTTCATGTCTCTAAGTCTCCGTTTCCTCATGTTTTAAATGGATATAGTAAGGGTACCTACCTGCATTAGTCGGAGTTCTTCAGAGAATCAAAACCAATAGGATTTGTATATGTTTATTACATATCAGGAATTGGCTCACTTGATTATGGAAGCTAATGAGTCCAAAATCTGCAGTGTGGGACCCAGGAGAGCCAAGGGTGCCGCTCCAGTCCACAGGCCAGCAGGTGGATACCTAGGAGAGCTGATGGTGCAGGTGAAGTCCAGAGGCAGTTGGCTAGAGAAGTCCCTCTTGCCTGGGGAGGCCAGTTTTTTTGTTCTATTGAGGCCTTCAACTGATTGGGTGAGGTCCACCCACATTATGGAGGGTAATCTGCTTTACTCAAAGTATGCTGATTTAAATGTTACTCTCATCCAAAGCCACCCTCCAAGTGTTCACATAAAGTTGGCCAGTACACTGCCTCCTAGGGCTGTTTTGTTTGCCTGACACAGAGTTTGTGATGGTCAAGGGTTTATATCATTACTGCTGTGACAATGATAACAGTGAAAATGAGGATTTTTAGTACCATTGCTACTGATACCATTACGGAGTCTGATATAGCAGGTTTCAAAACCCAGCTCCACCACGTATGAGCTTGTGACCATGACCTTCCAAAGTCTACATTTCCCCATCTGTAAAATGCGGATAAAAGGAGGAGGTGCCTCATCGGGCTGTGGTAGTCAATGAGTTTAGATAGGTGTAACCTTTAGAAAAGTGTTTGACACCTAGTAAGCCCTGCAAGTGTTTACTACAAAATGTGACCCATTTCTGGCCAAGAACAAGATGCTCAATCTCTCCAAGGCTCAGCTCTAAAATGCAGATGTAGGAATAGCATTTAGAACTACGTCTGATGCACAGTAAGCAGTATATGAGTGTTTGCTGCTGCAATTGGTATGATGATGAGAATCACTGTTATGAGCCTGACTACAGAATCTGGTAACACTTATTAGCTGTTGGCATAGGCAAGGCCCTCCACTTCCCCCAGTCTGCATTTCCTCATCTGGAGTTGGGTGGATATATAACAGTACCTTCCTTACAGAGTGGCTGTAAGGAACAAGTTAGAGCATGTAAAGTTCTTGGCACCATTCCTGGCCCCTGGCCTACAGAAAGCGCTCAGTGGCTGTTGGCTGCTGTGCGCTGTTCATGCTTCAAGCAGCACGCACCAGGAATGCATTAGCAGCAACACTCCCCTCTCATTTTCTCAGCTCTCCGTCAGCTCTCGGTCCGCAACCCTGACACACTGTCATGAAGTCTGTGATGGGGACCATATGCCATCCCAAGTTAGCCACCCCATTTTTGGACAACTCTTAGATTTAGAAGCGTTTTCTCTCTTTGTTTGGAAATCAAGTGAAAGAAGATAAGTTATCAGTTAATATCAGTGATTAGTGCTAGCTCTGTGGTCTGGGCCCATGCACAGCACATTTGTCCCTTTTACATATGACAGCCCGCCAAATATTTAAAGATAGCACTCACTTCTCTCCTAAGCCTTTTTGTCATCAGACTAAACATCTCCAGCTCTTTCACCCTTTTGTCACATAACACAATCCCCAAGCCCCTCACTACACTGATTTCTCTCCTCTGGGCCCACTCCAGGTTTTCACTGGTCACCCTAAGATATGTCACACGGACGGCATTCAGCACTCAGATGTGCAGGCTTGCGCCACGGAGGACTGCTACCTACCTCATCGTAGTATGATCATATTTTATTAAGGCACCCTAAGTTCGCAGTGACTTTTTTAGCAACCCCATCTGGTCTCTTCTGTTTTATTCTGACCTTCTGTTGATTCACATCCTTTATACATTGACTGGTCACAAGCAAGACTATCCTCCTCTTGCCGTTGACACTTGAAGCTTTGAGCCTATAAGTAAATGTCTCACCGGTTATATTTCATCTTGTTAAGTTTGGCCTATGTTTCAGACTACTGAGCTATTTTGACAGAGCCGTTATTATATTTTTATTAGAAAATTAATTTGTGTTTATTTCAAGGTGTTTAGGAAATGCAGAAAGGTGAAAAGCAAAGAAGAAATATTATTTATTTCTCACCATCAAGAGATAACCACTGTTGGCATTTTGGTGACTTCTTCCCATTCTTGTTTCTTGCATTGTGTATAGTGTGTGCGTGTGCGTGTGCGTGTGTGTGTGTGTGTGTGTGCTCGCGCATTTGTTGTATATGCAGTTTGGATTTTTCACATTTGCTATTATACTGTGAGCAATTTCCTACATCATTAAATTATATCTGAAAACTTGGCCGCAATGTACATCCTACAGACATAGGGATATTCCATAATTTATTTAACCATTCCTCCATTGTTAAAGTGAATATTATTTCCAAGATTTTGTTGTTAAAAATAATGCGTGAGTGGGCATCGTTGTCTATATCAAGTTTTCTTAACCTCATCGCTATTGACATTTTGGGCTGAATAATTTTTTGTTGTAGGGGCTGTCCTGTGCTTTGCAGGACATTTAACAGCATCCCTGGCCCTGACCTACTTGATGTCAGTAGCACATCCCCAACCCCTGAGGTGTAACAACCAAAAATATCTCCAGACATTGCTAAATCTCCCTTGGGTTGGGGGTAAAATTGGAGAACCACTGGTCTCTGCTTCATCAGTAGTGCCCAGAGGGGTGGGATGGGGGAACAGAGGGTAAGGGAATGCCTTGTCAGTAGAGCACTTAAAAGCAATAATAATACCAACTAAAAATTGGTCTCCTTTTTATTATGTGCCAACAATGTCAATAAAAAATTCTCCTTCCTGCCAGGGTAGAATTCCACCATCACCACCATCCCAACCTACAAATGGTTTTGCCATGGTCTCTCTTTTAGAAAAAGCCCCAAAGCATACTGTTTATGCTCCCCAAAGAATTACAGAATTTTAACAAAAAGCCCTCTTGGTGAGTTTTGTCTGTTTTGATTGATTACTGCTTTCCTGATCCTCGCAGGTCTCAGTCCCTTGGGGACAGGGGCAGGAGATGGCCGCTGTCCTCACAATCATCTTGCTTCTCTCTTAAGTACTATTGTCTTACGGGATCAGGTCCCCCTTCTCTTAGGGTGTGTTATCTCCCGGTTCCTGGGGCCATATGCTTGAGGATCTGGAACACCTTCCCCCGTTTGCCAAAATATGTTCCCATTAGATACTACTCTGTTTAAAAATAACTTGTCAGTGTCTTCACTTCCTGCTAATCAAGTGGTTCCTCTAACTGGTTCCTCTCCAGATCAGCAACCTTGACTTCCCACAATCCCCTTGGAGGCGGCTCTGCTGCCCTTCCTGCTTTTCACACAGACCTTACCCACAGGAAGCTTTGAGCCTCTCATTGATATTCTGCTTCTCTAAACTTTCATCTTTATTGTGTGATCTGTATCATATCATAGCATGTCCTTTGGCACTTAACTTAGATCCTTATGTATTTCTAATTGTTTTAGTAACTTAGTCCCATCACAACAATTACAGTATAAATTTACTAAAGGCAAGATGCCTTATACTTGCATATCTTCCCAAAAATGAGTCTGTAAATATTCAATAAATAGTAACAAAAATGTGTAATTTCTTCTATTCCAACATTACTTAACTTTCACATTTTGTAGCTTAGTTCTATAAAATTCTAGGCAGGTATTCAAAATATATGTTTGTGTCATTCAGCTATCATAATTTAACCTTAAAATTAACGAGCTAGGCATCCACACTTAGATCTCAAAAAAGGTACCAGATTTTTCCATCACTCATCTGTCTGACAAGTATTTTCTGTAGGAATCAAATGATTGGTAACTGTCTGTAATAGTTCAAAGCACTATCCCAGCCCCTTTAGCTGTTTGCCAAGTCCCCTGCTAGCACAGGTTGCAGGAATCATGGGAGCTGGTGAATTGTGGGTGAATTCTGATTCTATAGAATCAAGGACCTTTCTAAACTTTCTGCCTGGTGTTCCTGTGAAGGTAATAATTAACCAATAGGTACCTAGTACCTATTTCCAAATGTCATCCCACAGTTCATTTTAACTGCAAATATTGCCCAATACTTTATGTCACTCCCCCCCCCCCATATTTCAAATTCGGAAAGCTTTTCGGGAATTATCCTCTTCATGTTATGGGTAACAATGTCTAAGAAAAGTGTCAACTATGAATTTTAACAACCCAGAATACTAAGAAACCAAAAAGATGCTGTAAGAGGAGGAACGATGGCCAAGGCAGAGAGGGAGGAGAAGGAAGGTCTTGTTTCTCTGGAGAATGAGCATATTGTTCCTGTTTGTCCCTCCGTGGTACCTACCCCCTGCCATTGCAGGGCAGAGGAGCTCAGAGAGCACACAAAAAAATGAAGGTCACCTTGCCTCGGTGGCTGTCCTAGAGCAGGCCACTTAGGTTCCGAGAATCAGTTTTGCAGAAAGAAGCAGATTTTCCAGTTGCAGAGAAACAGGAGAGTTCTTTTAAGTCCAGCCTCCAAAAGCTCCTTGACCAACAACCTTCAGAGCTCCCTGTCCCCTTGGGGTCAGCCCAGATTGATTTAGTGATTAACTCCAACATTTTCCTGGCTTCTCCACTACACCAGCACATTTCAGGTTTCTAAATATAGGTCAACCCAGGCAATTAGGAGAGAGCTTCTGTGTTTGAAAGGTATTCAGCAGGCAGAAAGCCCAGTTTACAAATGAGTGATCATATTTGGCCTCAGATGACTTGACTGACAAGGTCTGCTATAGTCTCGGCTATTTTATTTAAACATGTTGGGATATATAATGAGCTTCCTCATATATTACTTCAAAGATTGTGTTAACCATAAGAAACTTTAATTTCCCAAAGAAATGCATTTGTCCATGACCTTGTTGGCCCCTCTATGTAGATTGACAATTTTGTGATCTTGCTGTTCTTGTTGTGTTCGGGAGGAACTGGGATATGCCCAGTGAACCCGTAGTCCCACTTACCAGTTGGCCATTGGCAACTTAATCAGCGAAGGTATCCATTGTTCTCTCGGTATTGTACAAGCCGAGAAATCCATCACACGGCTTTGGGAGGCTAGAGGTGAGCATGGGGCATTGACTCGAGGGAGGACATTATTTAGGAGGCCACCACTCAAGTCAACATTCTGCATAAACAATCTGATACCCTTTGTGTGTGTGTGTGGAGGCGGGGGGGGGGGGGGGGGGCGGCGGTAGTGGTCTATCACTGCTGTGCCCAGAAGTAAGCTGACACTCACAAGGAGTCTCAAATATGGTCTTTTGCCATTTCTCCAAATGAGATCATGGGGAATTCTATTTGGGGAAATTAGAATTATTAATGTATTAAGGGTGACTATTCACACTACCACCATTTTTGAAGCTATTTGGATGTTTATTATGTATATATATATATATATATATATATATATATATATATAGAGAGAGAGAGAGAGAGAGAGAGAGAGAGAGAGAGAGAGAACAGGTAGACAGAGAGGTCGAGTCAGTGACACTTGGGAATCAGCTGACTGTTCTCCCGCAGCTCCAGTTGTGTCTTGCTTCCTCATCCTTAGCTTTCAGGCCACAGCCGCTCCTCGTGGATGTCATCTCTGGGTATGTCAGAGTCCATTGTCCTCTTTGCATGGACCAGTTGGCTAGAATGGACCAGGGTAATGACCATCTAACTGATGTTTGACACGGATTTTTGCTGCTCTCCCTTATGATGGATTATTGACTCAAAATGGGCTTTCCCCTCATCCAACAGCTTCCCTGATAGGAAAGCCCTCTCTCCAGCCACCCCCACCCCCCCAGGGAGAAATGCTTCCCCTTGAGGACTCGGAATTGCCCGGCTTATTCCTTGCTGCTCCCCCAGGCTCACTGCAGGTCACCAGGTTGCACCCTCCGCAGCCATAGGGTGAGTGTGGCTCCTTCCCACTGGGCTTGGGCCATTTTGCCTAGGCTACTTTAAAAAAAATTTTATTTTATTTTATTTTATTTGTGGTCTCTGTCATCCTGCCGGGGCAAGGGGGTAAAGAGATCTGACACTAAGTGCGGGGAAATGCTGAATCTGGAATCTATCTTCCAGACGCACGAGAATAAAAATTCATGGCAGGACAGCGGCTGCTGACACACTCGCCGAGACGTATTGCAGGTAGCATTATTTATCGTGGCAAGGAGTTCATAGAAGTGCTACCTCAAAGCACCCGGAGAGATCCTGAAAAGCCCATCTCCCATCACGTGAGGCAGATTTATGGGGGCTGCTCTCAGAGAGGTCAGGCAGCGCGGCTCAGGACGCAGGCTCCTTCCAGAAAGCCTGGATTCCCTTAACATATTCAGTGCTGTTTGATTGGTTCAAAGGAGGGCTTGAGTCTGTAATGTGGACCATAAAATTGCAGTGACATGCTGCTTTAGATAAGAGGCCGGAGGAAGGGGGCAGGGATGCTGCGGGCACAGGAGCAGCCAGCACCGGCAAGCCCCGAGCATGCGCTCATACTTGAGGTTAATGTGCAGGGAAGGAATGGGGGATGGGACCAGGAGGATTGATGTTCACACAAAGGAAATCTGAACCCACCAGCCTCGACACGGCAGACACCCTGCGTCTGTACACATAAAGCCACATGCATCCAAACACACAGACACATGGGGACCTGGAAGTGCCACCCAGACAGAAACAGCCAAGGCCAGGCCAGCCATGATGACCTCCCCATTGTCCTGGAGTCACCCAGGGGAGGGACCGCTCTGCCCTTGACCGCTGCCAACGTGATCAGGTGTCTCAGGCTGTCCATCAGCCCCATGCAAATTGTCATCCCTGTGCTGCTCGCAGATCAGCCTCGGATGCACCAATCCCCAGTCCACGCCCTCCACCCGGACACAGCCCAGAAATGAGGCTCATTTGGAAGCACAGTGAGGCTGAGACAGATGGAAGGCTGCCGGAGAAGGGCACTGAGTACTGCTCTCCCCATCAGTGATGTCCATACAGGGCCAGGAGCACATGGGCCATAAGGAGGAGATGACCTCCATGGCTTGTCCTGAGTCTAGAGTTTTGGAACCTCAATCCAAAGTGGGTGAGCGCCACTAACTGATTCAGGACAAGTGTCTCCTACATAAATTTGCTCATTTGGGTCAGTTTCTACTGATCATATTTTGGGGGCAGCACATTTACAGCCTAAATCCAGGGCCTCCTGTGGGCGCTGTGGTTAAGAGATTTAATTGCTGTCAACTTTCCACCTCTGAGTTAGAGAGATGGAATATATACGGGGACGAGATGGTCATCTAAATAATTGAGGTGATTATCTTTTTCTGAATTATTCAGCTAGGACCTAAATTGTCCTATAAATTCACAGAAAGGTAGGTTTGGGTTTGAATTATACAGATAATAGCCTTAATTCTTCACTTCACTCAAGCCTATAGGTCCAGTTGAAAAGTGACTCTCTCTGTGTTGAAACTGACATCATTTAGATTTTTTACTCCACCTGTTTGTAAATTTTCCTCCCACCCACATGTCCCATGTGCATGAGGCATTTGGGATGTCCACTTTGGTCCTAAGGTTGGCCTCTAGAATGTGAACTGCAGAAGTTCTTAAGCTTAGTGAGGCGAGCCTCCTCTAGTTACATTCTTAGCACAATAGAGAAATTTATCCATTGATTTTTTTTTTTTTTCTCCTTCAGAATCCTGCCCATAGCCTGGCTGGTATGGCTCAGTGGTTGAGCATCAACCCATGAATCAGGAGGTCATGGTTTGATTCCTGGTCAGGGCACATGCCCAGATTGTGGGCTCCATGCCCAGTGTGGGGCATGCAGGAGGCAGCTGATCAATGATTCTCTCTCATCATGGCTGTTTCTCTCTCTCCCCTTCTCCCTTCTTCTCTTGAAATCGATTAAAAAAACATATTTTAAAAAAGGATCCTGCCCGTGTAGAGGCTCCCCATATTCCACTCACATATTCTGTTGATCTCCCCAACCATGATTTTTAAAATGTAAGCCCGGACACTGTTTATCGCTGCCTGCTCACAGCAGGCAGGACAAGGCGCTGTTAGTTTCCTACTTGACTTCCAGATCTAGCTTTTGTGCAAGCTCTGTCCTGAGGGATGTGACGCTGGCTTGCCCACATCCAGGAGGACGCTCCGAGCCTCTGAACGCCACTGCTCAGGTGGCCGTCCTTGCCCACTGGCCTGAGCAGTCGTTCCTATGAGAACCACTGCTGAACCCCGGAGGCCCAGCGCTTGACCTCATTAATACAGAGGGGGAGAAAGCTAAGTGAATGTTTGCGCCGTCTCCCTTTTCTCCTGGCCAGCTGGAGGTTATCAGGGCCAGAGGCTGCTTTCTAGTTCATAAACCTGTTAGGGTATTCGGAGTCATGATTCCCTTATTCCACTGTCTGTGCTTTTCCTTGGGACAGCTAATCCCTCAGCGTGACTGGTGGAAGCCGCAGTATTGATTCCTGCGTCTCTCTAAACCTCAGTTTGTGTTCAACGCTTGTTAGACATCTGACGGAATGTCCAGTGGGCTCTGCGGGCAATTTGAGAGCGAGGCTCAACAGGCCTGCTCTTGAGAGAAGTTTCTGTGAGGCTCCCAGCCAGGCAGGCAGTCGAACAAACTGAGAGAGAAGGGGAAAGAGATCCGGTGGAAGGGGTGAGAGGGAAAGCAAGAGAGGAGAGGGACCAGGGATGAGAGAGAGAGAGAGAGGAATGAGAGAAATAGGAAGGAGAGGGAGAGAAAAGAGAACTTTCTTCTGCTAATATATATCTTGAAGGATTTTCATCTTTCTGGCCCTTTTAATCTCACTCTCCCTATGTTAATAAAAGAGTATTTTTCATTTTCTGGTCAACACCAACCGGAATGAGGAGAGGGCATTCCCTTACAGGGCTGGTGCACGGCACGTGTTGGGGTGCGGACTTTGTCCAGCTTTGGTACCTGTTTGGTTTCATATTGGCTCCTATGCAAATGAGGGGGGTGTGGCAGAGGAAGCGAAAGCTATGAGAAAGGTTGATGCAAATTGTAGGATTCTCTTCAGAGCCACCCCCCATCTTAGAAGAGTGTTTCTTGTAACACGGAAAACAGAAGTGGCTGGAGTAAAATTTCTTTCCAGGGATTATAATCACAAAGTGAAAGGCTGGCTTATTGCAATAAGCCATGGGGGACTGACTTGGCAATGATTCTTCTGTCACTCAATGCCCAGACCTCTTAAGATGCCCAGGCTGCAAGGCTTCTAATTCTCTCTAAGCCAGTGTCCCTCAACTGGGGGCAACTTTGCCCTCCCACCTCTATCCAGGGGACACTTGGGAATGTCTGGAGACATTTTTTATTGTCGTGACTGTGTCATGCTCCTGGCATTTAGCAGAGGGTAGAGGCCAGGGATGCTGCTGAATACCGTACAATGCACATGAAGCCCCTCACAGCAAAGAATGATCCGGTCTGAAATGTCAACGCAGCCAAAGTTGAGAAACCCTGCTCTGAGCTGTGAAAAAGTATGATTTCCCATTTTTTCTCTCTTATTTGCTCCCGGCTTTTACCTAAGACGTTTCCTCAGTCAGTAGTACATGATAGTCACCCCTTGGAATTAAAAAGAATACCAACAAGGAAAGACAAAGGTGCTTGTCTGTCCCGGCCACACTCGCCCACGTCCTCATAAACCAACCTCTCTGGGGAAGGGACCCAACAATTTAGACTTTAAAAATGTTTCCGGGTGACTCATACACAATCAGATTTGAGGCTCCTAGAGAAAGACAGGTGGCTCCTTCAAGATGCTGCCACATGTTAGGGGTGGTTTTTTTTCCCCAATCAGAGAACTACTTCCTGAGTTCTGGGATTGGAGGAAGGTCCACCAGTCTGCCACTGCCCAGCACAATGCAGGTCTGTCTCACCAGATCTCTCGCTCTGTGGTTCGCTTCTCCACCTCGGAGTCACGTTCGGCTCCAGTGTGCGTGTGTTGGACTCTTCCCAGTCCTCCTCATCCTGACTGGGAAAGTCTGGACCATTGGTCTATAAAAGCCGGGAACTCACGGCTGTTCGAGCTCCATGCCTGAGGCCCAGAGCAGGTGCAGGCCACACTGAGGTCACCTTTGTTCATGGTGCTCTGCACGCCAGTCCAGAGGGTCTGCGCAAGTGCTCACGTGCTATGCGGAACACGCCGGCCTGGCCTCCATGATGGCCTCTGGAGGCCTGTTTTCCACAGTGAGGCGGTTGGAGGAGTCCTTTGTCTTACCCAGCGGCCCTTGGAACATGTTTGGGAGTGGGACAGTAGCAAAGGAATCACACCAACCTCGTAAACTGAAAAAAAGGCAGAGCAATTCATGATAGTATATTATATTCAAAATAAAGCAGACGTTTCAGACGATGAAATGGATCATTAGGATCTGTGAAATCTGTTTTCTTCTGCCACTTTTCAGAAAGAGATTAGATTACCCCCAATTGTTGTTGGTAACTGTCCTAATTCTGCACTTTGCTGGGCCTGCGGAGAGCTGACTGAGAAGCACAGAATTACGTCCCATCCCCTTTCTTTCGCTTCCTTCAGCCCCTGCACACACGGCAGTCCCTAGAAAGCGCCTGGTGGAACACGGGGCCACCTGCATCAACCGGGCCAAATGGCCGGCCCTTCGCAGGCCCCGCCTCAGCCTGCCCCTCCTGCGCTGTGGCATTTTATTGGTTTTCCTCTTTATCGGCAGCATGGGCTCTGGCCCCTCCTCATTATCATTACCTTTCTGGAGACTCCAGCCTGCCCCTCATCAAGATTTATATCGCCACATTCATTAGGTGATACAATACTGTCAACAGAATCAGCGGTGGCAGCAGCAGCCTCATTATCTACATGGTTAACCCCTGCTTCCCCAGTGTTGGTCCCTGTCAGGGATTTTAAATTCAAATTAAATTTTAATGCGGCAGCTTTGATGTTGGAGGTAGAGCCGCCTCATCAGGAGGCGGCCGAGGATTCTGTTGTTACGTACCTCTCTGTCTTAGGCGCGCCTGGCAAATGTCCCTGGAAAACTCCCTTTCTCTTCAAGGGACTGAACAGCAGCATTCTCACCATGAAACTTACTTCATTTTTCGGTTGGAATCATAAATTAAGGAACATATATTTCAAATGTATATAGATTATACCAGATTGTCGAAGGACTGAAGCACTTGGGCCCAGATGCTATATATGACCCTAGGGGACAGCTAAGGGATCCCAGCCTATAAAATAATAATAATCATAATTTATATTTGAGGGGAAATTAGTCACTTTCAAGACTTTTCTGGCATTAAAAAGAAATAGCACCCTTTTCTGGGCCTTTATCGCCTTGTAGATTTGCCTGGCTGCACAGATATCAATGTTGTTTATCAAAAATATACATAGTTTTAATTTTGTGCATTTACAAACTACAGTGAAGATGTCCCAGCCATAATACAAGCCCTGCAAAGTAGAGAACTTGTCTTATTTCCAGCATCCTTACAAAGTAACAAAAGGGATTTTTTGCTGTGTGACTGGCATGTAGTAGGTTCTTGCCGACTGTTCTTCTCTCCTCCACCTCCTGCATCTCCCTTGCCCACCCCGTGAATATCAGAGTGAGGACCCTCAGTAACACTCACTGGTATATTTTGCTTAGCCCGGATTCTATTCACTGGCCTCAGCAGCTAATAACATCACAGCTGGCCATTTCAATCATACCGCAAGGCCCAGAAGTCTAAAATATACCGTGTGAGCTTTCTACTTAATTGCCCTCCATAACAGTCAGCAATAGTCTGTCTTAAAATTGTTGATTGAAGGACTTGAAAACAACATAAATAAAGTCTAATATTAATTAAGTTCTCACTGTGTGCCAGGCATTATGCTAAGGGCTATCTCATTTATTCTGCTGAGCAACCCTACAAGGTACGGTTTTTCTAATACAAGCACTTTCACTGAAGCTCAGAGAGATTCTGTAACTCACCCAAGGGTACCAGTTGTTTGGGAATGATGGTGCCTCTTGACACTCACCTGGGTTTGCCCTGGAATTGGCACCTGCATCACTAAACACTTAAGGCTTTGAGTCTTGGATTTGCATCTGGACTCCACTGCTTGCTAGCTCAGTGACCTCACCTTTCTTAATCTCAATTTCCATATCTAAAAAGTGGGTAATAATCATTTCTGTTTCACATGACTATTAAAACAGTAAATGAGCTGAAGTGTATAAAGCACCAGACATGCTGAATAGATGTTTATCATCATCATCATGATTGATATCATTATTAGCAATGTTTTGTCCTAGGCAAACCAATGTAAAGAATCTACCCATAACCCACACCCAGTACGTATCAGTCTCTCTTGGGCAACTGATCAAGGGCGTGGATTCTGTTTATACATCTCTGAATAAGGCACTGAGAAATAAAGGAGTAGGAAGCGGGAAGGAACCATTAACAGAATTATTGTTTGGTAAATTTGTTAGGCCTTCTAATACACCAGGCAATCTTGAACATGCTAAATGAGAGTAATTTTCTAATAGTGCTCATATAGTACATTTTCTTCACATTAGAATGGCACTGTCTGTCCTCTGATATATTTTCAGAGCAAGGCCTAGAAATGCGGCCATTTGGTGTTAATTTCCCACACCGAGGGTATGGAAGGCCCATTAAAGTTCTCTGATCCTTCCTTCTCAGACTTTATTTCCGCGATCTTCATAATTCAGTTGTAACAGTGCACTTACACATTGTCATACAAGGTCTTGGCTTGTAGTGATGTTTTTAAATGAGAGAATTTGGACATTTTTATGCTTTTTCAGTTATGTCTCTTAAAATGAAATTTCATAAGCATTTAGCTGGTAATATGAACCAGTTGCCTGAGTTATTTCCAAACAGAATGAACAAAGGTCAGGATACTATGGTTACACACACACACGCACACACACACACACACACACACACGCACAACGCTGTAATGAGAGCGCTAGGACTATGAACCTCTCTGAGAATAATGCATGAACTATCGCTGACCCAAAGGATCCCATCCAGGAGTCACAGGGGTGGCTGGGATGCCATTGCTGCTGGTGGAGCCAACCAAAACGGGAGGGGAGCTCCAGGCAGTGGCCACACACCACGTCTGGAGAAAGCTCCTTCCTGCCATGGAGGTCCCTAATGGTAAAGTTCATCCGGGACTTTTCCCTCTCTCTATCCCCCACCCTTCTTGCTGATGCGTCTCCTCCCTCCTGACAACCCCTTGTCCCCTTGGCCAAGTGTGAAAGGGTAGCTGCTTGCTGCCTTATCACCCAGGCCCTGCCCAGCCCAGGCCCTGCCTCCCTGCTTCCTCTCATCGGACACATCACAGCAGCCTCTCATTTATGCCATTAACTGAAGAGCAAATGGATTTGATGACATCCTAAACATTGTTACCTAGTTCTGGAAATGGAAAATGGACGACCCTAAGAATGCGGCACATCACTCTGAGAAAATTTCAAACGCTGTACAAAAAGGTTGTGGAAGTTCATAAAATGCGCTGAAACCCAGTTGTGTAGTCAAAGTGTAATTCTCAGAGCCCATGAGAAAGGTTTAATAAGTGCACAAATTAAGCCTTTAGAAATTCACACCTTTCTTTAGATAATTTCTCCAAACTTCTGCCTCCGATTGACAGCAGACATCCAGACAAAAGCAAGATTTTTTTCTGTCAATTTCTCTCTTTTTCTTAATTTAATGAATTTATTAGGATAACATTAATTAATAACATTATATAATTTTCAGGTGTACAATTCTACAATACATTATATTGATTGCATTGTGTGTTCACCACCCTCAATGTAGTCTCCTTACATCGCCATATATTTAACCCCCTTTACCCTCCTCATACTCCCCCACCCCCTCCCCCTCTGGTAATTTCTCAATCATTCTTTAGCTTAAGTGCTAGACCATGAGGAAGCGTGAGGAAGCTGGACACAGGAAGAGAGAGAAGGGAAGTTGTTTTGTTTTGTTTAATCCTCACCCGAGGATGTGTTTTTATTGATGTTTAGTGAGGGGCAGGGGGGGAAGGAGAGAGAGAGAGAAACATCAATGTGAGAGAAACATAGATCAATTGCCTCCAGTGTATGGAATGATGCTCCAACTAACTGAGCCACCTAGCCAGGGTGAGAAGGGAAGTTTTTAGTAGTCAGTCCCCGACAGAGCTCAATCCCAGGACAACGGAGAGTTAGCCATTCTAGAAGAGTGTGATACTAAGACTAATATCGATCTAGAAAGGAAAGCCAGAAGGCCCACACTGCTTTGCCACGTGGGTCCTTGCTCCCAGGCCCGCGGCACATAGACATGTCACTTAGTGGCTTCTCCCTGCATGTTACTCCCTCCAAATTAAGCACGACCAGCCCCCTCCTTTCTAGTTTAAAGAATTATTGCTAATGTTTGCAGAAAACATAAGGATGGTCAGCATGTCCATACTGCGGGGGAGGGCTACTTATCTGGGAGGAGGCTTTGAGGCTGTGGTATAGTATCCGTCACCTGGGCAACTTTGTCACCTTCTAAGATATAGCTCCTAACCTGATGGGCTAGGAAACTGATGCTGCCCCCAGTCCAGTAACGCCCCCCCCCCCCCCCAGGAACAAGGTCCCTTTAACAAATTTGTGAATTAAAACTAGGGAGGTTTACAAATTTAAATTTTTTTTAAATATATTTTATTGATTTTTTACAGAGAGGAAGGGAGAGAGATAGAGAGCTAGAAACATCGATGAGAGAGAAACATCGATCAGCTGCCTCCCGCACATCCCCCACCGGGGATGTGCCCGCAACCCAGGTACATGCCCTTGACCGGAATCGAACCTGGGACCCTTCAGTCCGCAGGCCGACGCTCTATCCACTGAGCCAAACCGGTTTCGGCTACAAATTTAAATTTTAAACATCAATAAATAAATGTATAACCCATTTAAAATTATAAAAATATATAACCCATGATAATAAATATTCTAATATAAACATCTTTTTTCTGTCACTGAAATAAGAATACACGGGAACCCAAATCATAATCAAAATGTAAGTGTATTAATTTGCAGTGGGAAATAGCTGTCCTAGAAACCAGAATTTGCAGATTCATCAGTGCTGGGCCTTGTTCTTACAGACATATTAACTTGGAAATTCAAGGACTAATGCAAAGGTTTTCTAGTGAGCATTGAAGCAAATGTGTAATGTACGGTCTTGCCAATGAGCCTGCATATGTGAGGTCTGTTGGCCAACGCTTGCTGACTCTGTATCCACATTGGCGTGGCCAGTAGAACTGGCACTGCTCTCGCTCCAGGTGTGGTTTCGCTGGGCATCGCTGTGTGTTTCTCCATGAATCTCTGTGCTCTACTTCACTGCTGCCAACCAGCCTGCTTCTAGTGAGCGTCCTCTTCCTTTACGTATGTTGATGGACTCAGTGGGCACGGTCATGCTGGCCTGTGTGTCATGCTGCCTCTTTAAGATGACTGCCCACAAAGAGTTAAACTTTGAAATCCAAATTCCTTTCATTCATTTCCCTCGTTCCCAAATTTCTGGGGGATCTTCTCACTATTGCCTTCATGCACCAGTGGCAGAAAATACAGTAGAAGAGAATATAATTAATTAAATTAATTAAACTGTAGGGACATTACAGGCACCAGACTCTTAAAAGTATTATGTATAGTAGTGATTCCTGGCTTTCATTTAAATTCTCAGTCCCCTTCCTAGAAATGTCAGTGGTCTTGTCCTGAAAATCAGCCCGTCTCTCTACCCTCTTGGCATTGGATGCCTAAGTAAGGGCTCTATGATTTGGTTTCAGATCTAGTGGGACAGAGTCACTCACAGCCTGTCTGCCAAACTTCTCACCCACTGTGACTCCTGGTATTATTGCCCCAGAACCCCACCCCCCCAGTGTCTGACCTTGCAGTATCATTCCTCCCGTGACTCCTGTCTCCGCCCATCTCCTCACCCCAAGCCTGCGTCCTTCCCCTCTGCAGGTTTCCACGCGCTGCTGGCTTTCGAGTCTGAGTCCACCTTAGGCACCACTGAGTTCCTTCCCTTTCGTCCCAAGGTGGTTAGCATGACCTCTGTCTTGAGGCCACGTGCTTCCGTGGCAGACACCATCCCTGCTCCCCGCTGTGCTGTGTTAGCTTCTTCTAGAATTCTACTGCATCTACCACTTACAAAGTGCAGCCCCCTATTGAACACACCAAGTGTCCCTGCTTCCAACCTGAGGAGTACCTTCTATTTTCAACCCAAGGACAAGGATAACTGACGTGTCTTGGGATCAAACCAGATGGGCTTGGATGGCCGGCCCACCCACACCCTCAGGCTCTCCCCAGTGACCCATCCGGCGCCCACCTTCTTCTTAGGTGGACTCCCACACAAACACACACGCACACAACAGGAAGCATAAAGAGCCAGGCAATCATTCTTAGACGCTTCAGGAAGACTTGAGAGAAACTGATGGTCATAAAGGAAGATCCCTTTTTAAATTACTGCCCTGTTCCCTCCAGAATATAAGTATCTCAAATGTTTATCTTCACCTGCTAGAAGTGTCCTATAACACTGAAGCCTGGCATATCTATAACTCAAAGATGGCCAAGTATTCTAGATTTGGGCTAGAAAGGAAAGCTGCAGACACAGCAATGCCCTTTCCTGGTGTAGGAAAGGCGGGGCTTGTGGGCAGGATCTAAGTCCCAGGAGGTCTGCGGCATCTGCGCCACCTCCCTCAAGAACTGTCTGTACCCAGTAATGATGTGTAGTAATCACCCTGCCCGATCCCACTCCTTCCTGCTGTTGGTAATACGTTTCCTTCTCCTTCTAGATTTACAAACAGTGGTGGGCAATATTTGTATTTGTTTTATTTTTGTCCTAAGATTTCTCCTCGATCTGTACAACTATCTCTAAGATAAGTAACATGCTTAACTTAAGCTTGGGTCTTGAACAGTCCCCTTATGCCAACACTTAGCAACTGTAGCTCTGGGTCTGCCCTCTGCTTACCAGAAGGGAAATCCAGAGAACAGCATAAAGACCTTTTCTGCAAACGGAGATAAAACATCAGACAAAGCCGAAAGCAAGAAGCTGGACAAATGACCAGCACCCGAATGCGCTTCCGGGAACAAGAGGAATGCTCAGAGCCAGCTCTGGTGCCAGGCTGGTGGGCCTGGGTGGGGCCTGCTGGAGCCCCTCCTGGAATGCTGAAAAGAAAGCATCTTCATAGAAGCACGTCAAGCTTTCTGGAAATGGCCGTGATGGGTCTTGATGGATTCTGGTTCCAGAATGCAAATGGCTAAGGGCACCTGCCTATTCCTTCCTGGTCCACACTTCTGCCCACCAGTGCTGAGCACTCTGAGGATGGCGTGCATTGGAGAGAAAGGGGGAGGTGAGATGAGAGGACTGCGTCCACATTTCAGACTCTAATCAGGGCGAGCAGATGCTCTCCTGAACAACCCCATGTTGTTCATGTAAAAATTAGTGTTTTTCTCTTGCTGCCAGAATGCAGGATTTACATGATCCCTCACACCTACCCCTGAGGATGGGGGTATAATCTCCTAACCAGCAAGGAGTCAATAATCCTTCATTCAGAGGAAAATCCAATGCCCAGAAAACTCAGGAAGCTTGCTGTCGCAGGCAGTTGCCCGAACTCCTCGGTTCCGCATTGGGGAGCTGCTCCCAGTTGGGGTGTGGGTCTCTCACTCTGGCCTGTGGTCTCCTGCCTGGCCCTCAGTGGTGGCTGAGAACCAGGCTGTGCTAAGCCCTCTGTGAAATCCGGGTAGGAGAAAGGGGTGGGGCGCAGGGAAGGCTGACATGCACCTACACTGGGGCCATGGGGGATGGGCACGCTTGGGCTGTGGGTTTCACTGGGTTTGGTTACTTGCAACAGGAGACATCAGCCTGATCTCCTGGAGCATCTTTCTGGTGGTTTCACGTCCCCCAGATTCTTCGGCTGCCATGGAAGCCACTCCGCCCTGGTCAGAGGGTCTCCTGGGGTGACTCCCAAGCCCCACATTTCGCTTCCAGCTCTTCACATTCTGGGTTTCCTGTTTCTCAAGCAGGATGCTCTCCTGGGTTGGCTTTGGATAGGATCTTATTCCACTGCCCAAGGTTCCTTAACGCCTCCCCAGCACACAGAAGGCCCGAGGCTGCCTTAAGAACTTGGGAGAGCAGAGACCAAGAGGCTGGAGCTCTGGGAGGCCCTTTGGTCTCTCCTCCCTCCTCTACTTGCCCCGGCACCTGCAGAGCACGAGGAGGAAGGGGCACGGCCCTAGCGATGGGCAGGTCCCTGGGGAAGGCTGGACACCACTCTGATGTGTAACAAGATAGTGAATCCCAGCCTCCCCGTGGGCCCCACTGTCTGAGCTCAGGCCTTGCTGGGCTCCTTTCTGCTCTTCTTCCCTGTCCACTCTGCTCCTTTGAGCAGCCTGCCTTGATGGTTGGTTTTTACTTAGCACTGCAGGTGACTTTCCTCTTGCATCAGCTCTCCGCTTACATTTCAGGTTTGGACAGTTTTAGCTGATGTGGAGCCTCATTCCCTTATACCTTGTCTGTGGGGAGATGGGTTTAAGGGAGGAGACTCAAGTCCCTTGCATAGAATAGCATAGTATTTACATACAGCCTTGAATCACCTCTAGGTTACTTATAGCACCTAATACAATGCAAACGCTATGTAAATAGTTGTAATACTGTATTGTTTAAGGAATAACCAAAAGAAAAAAGTCTCTACATGTTCAGTACATATGCAACCATCGTAGCACATGTCAGCAACATAGTGACTTTATTTTCCGAATAATTTTGATCCCCGGATGTTGGTTGAACCCGTGGATGGAGAAGCTGTAGGTACAGAGGGTCAACTGTATTCATCAGATTCCTGCCCACCCCAGGCCCTTTGCACAGGCTCTTTCTTCTATCAGTGATGCCCTTGCACCTGTTGCATCCTGGCTTACCTTTCATGTCTCACCCTCACCTTCGTTAGAGAAGCCTGTCCTGACAGCCCAGATGAGGCCCGGTCTTCATATCAGGTTCTCATGGTGTTAAACACTCTGCAGTTCTGTATTCACTTCATCCTTTGCTTAGAGGCTGTCTCCTCCACTGAACTTTGATCTCCATGAGGGCAAGCATAGCGTCTACTTGGGCTCATCCTTGACTCCCCTGGGCCTGGCAGTGTCTGGCATGCAGTGGGCACTCAATAAATACTTGTTGAACCCTTGTGGTTTACAGAAATGAACTGTATTCCTAGCTCATATATTTGTGTGTGTGTGTGTGTGTGCGTGTGTGTGATTTTTTTCTCTAATTAACACCTACAGCTTCTCCTTTATAATCTTTATACTACAGCCCATGCTCAGAAGCACCTTTCCTCAGCAGTCCTCAACCAAAGGAGGGGCCATCCTAAAGCATCCTGAGCGATTTTGCACGGGGCCCTGGTGTGGACATCCCACCTGGCAAAGCTTTACGCAGGGCCGCTCTCTGTCACCCTCCCTCCCTTACTCCTGCTTATGGCCTATGTCCGCATCTTCATTCACCTGCTCAGGTCTCTGGCTCCCCCTGACCCTCCCCAGAATGCGAGTGAGTAGCATTGTCTCTTTAGCCCCCATTGACCCATAGGACTGAGACCAGCTTCCCTGGCTTTACTGGAAAAGGCCAGATGTGGCTCTGGCCCGTATAGCAGCAGCCTGGGGACCACTCGCCATGACAGGGCCTGGCTGTGGCTGAGAGAGCCCTGCCTCTGAGCTGCAGGAATTGCTTCATTTGCTGCTCCCATCCCCTCCTGGTCAGACATGAATGTCTGGGGCACAGCCTGCTGGGTGCAGAGCTGGGTGGTGGCTTCCTCCACATTGCAAACCAACAGCTGGTTCCCTTGCAGATGTTGCTTTGAGTCAACACTGAACGTTCCCACCCTCGGGGTGGCGTAATTGCCTCCCTCTCCCCTTCCCCATGCGTGGCTGGAACAGGAACACAGGTAGAATAGGGTTAAAGGGGCTTCAGATCACCAGCTAAGGCTGCACGCCGGCTTTGTTCCCCTCGGAGGGGTGTCCAGCCAGACGCAGGCCTCTCCCTGCTTCTGGCCACACGGCACCCGGGCAGCGCTTGCCTGCGGCTCACCCACCGCACGCCGGCCTTTCCGAAGGAGCAGGGTTGATTCGGTACTTCTGGGACCTGGCGACATTAATGGATCTATCTTATGTAACACAGAGTCATTATTAACCGCATCCGAGATCATAACGAAGGTATAACAAGAGGCAAGGGGGGGGCGGTTCCCCTCAAAGATAATAGCAGCAGGGCTGGAAAAGAGCAGGCCCACGGAGCTGCGCTCTGATTGGAGGCTCCTACCCCGCACTGACATTTCTGCAGTTTCATCAGAAATTCTAAATAATCCCTGTGAAAATGGACGGCTGTTTACTGAAGGTACACGCGCCGCATGTGCCCGTAATGCACTGCAGACACTATCTTGGCTCTGTGTATGGCTTTTGTGTATGGCTGCAGGCGTGGCGGCTGCAGGCCTCAGCTGCGGGGACGCAGACATCTGCAGGGAAACTGAGTTAGTGGGTGACAGAGTCAGGGGGCGGGTAACACGAAGGAGAAGGAGAGAGATCCATCTCCATCTCCGCTGCGGACAGCGGGCGGAGGGGCTCGGCAGGCACACTGGCCCCGGCTCCCCCTGGGCCGGGCCTCGGAGCCTCAGGGACGCAGCGCCTTCGTGTTTGTCAGGCAGGTTCCCATTCTCCCCAGGTGAAGGAAAGCATCTTCCGTTATCAGTGACAGGCCAGGCCCACGGGAGTCTGTCTTGTCATTGAAGGCCTGGCAGTGTGCGTCAGCAGGGAGGCCTGGGCGCCTGGCTCCTCTTCCTTCCTGGGCTAACGGGACAGGACCGAGAGGCAGTATCACGTGGAGGGATGCTGCGTCCCTTCGGTCTGGGCTGGGGCCCTGCCTTCCCCTGCTCAGATTCCCGTCTGGGAATGATGATGGACGCTCTCAGAAGCCCCTTCCAGCCTCTCCACCCTGGGCCCCTGGTTGCCCTGCTCCCCTCTCTCCTTCCCTGGGGTGGAGCAGGCAGGAGATGGGGCAGCCAGGCTGGGAAAGAGCCAGGCCCATCCTCCTCCCGGGCTCCCCGCTGAGCTTGAGCATCTAAGAGCAAGTGGGGGTCAGAGCATTAGTGGGGCAGGGACGTCCATCTCTGCTCAGAGGGGTGTTCTCAGTTCTGTGCGGGAGAGGGAGGGACCAGGAGGGGCAGCAAGACTCCTCTGAGTGAGGCTCCTGGTGCACATGGGGGTTTCTCTCCTGGGCATTGATGAACCCGGTGCTGGCTCACATACACATACACACAGTCACACATGCTCCCACTCACACACACATCCGCACAGCCACACCCTACACCCGCACATACACTCACACACACACACACACACACACACACACACCTTCACATAACCTACGTACACCCACACACCACACACACACATATCCATACCCACTCACATACACATATGTACACTCACCACACCCACCTCTACCCTCACATATGCTCACATACACCCCCACATCACACCCACCCACACATATCCACACCCCAACACTCCCCCACACACAGACTTACTAAGGTGGTGAAGGTTTGGCCCCTCCTCCCGTGCATAAACCATGCATTTGATTTCAGACTCGGCTTTTGTCCTCAGAGCCCCAGCTGGGTAAATCTGAGGGTCACACTCGCAGGGGTTCCCTGAGCCACCCCCCTGCTCGGTGGCAGCCCAATCCCTAGAATCTGCATCCTGCTGTCCATGAGGTTACTTCACCTAATGACTTGTGTGCAGCTTTGAAAATCAGGCTTATTCCTAACAGAGCACTCCTCTGCGGCTGCTGTTCCATTACGGTTTTCATTATTTATTTGTATGGGTGTGACCCACAGGAGGAGGAGAGGTGTGTGTTCATGAGAGCGAGGGGGAGGGAGAGGAGAGAGGCCCTGGGAGCTGCAGAGGGAGCAGCGGGCAGCTCAGGCCCTGTGTTTGTGTGGCGATCCCTCCCAGAAAGCCGTGCGTGGCAGACTGTCTCAGAGCCGGCGAGGCAGAGGCAGCATTCCCAGCACTTATTATGAATTCCAGCATGTCTAATAAATACACATTTTACAAAAGCAATATGTGTTTTAAAATATAATATATGCAAACACTCTTATAAATCACCAGGCTTGACACTAGTCAGCCGAAAAGGCTTCTGGGGAAATGGTGTTGTGCTTGTACGTGTGTTTTTAATAATGTAAAAATATGTGTAATATGTTTGAAAAACTGTAGCCCCAAACCCCTTCTACCTGCCAACTTTACAATAGTTATTTCCCAGGAGCCTGCTGCGTCCTACACTCTCAGGAAAGCAGCGGGGCTTACATAGAAAGTATACATATGAATAAGGTGGGAAAGCTCCGCCCATCTTAGTATATGCTCCCCCGACGGACCTGCTCAGCCCAGGTTTCATATGTCAGAAAATAAGCATGTTATGGCCTTCATGCAAAGGCCTCTGTGATATTATTACATGAGGCTGAGTCCCAGGCACCGGGGAGAGAGTTCCGTCAGATCCCTGCTCCGACATCCCCCACGGAGCCTTCTGCTGTCATGGTGTGTTAAGCACTAAATGTCAACCCAGACTCTGAATTCTGTGCCCTTTGTCAGCTGGAGACACCCTTTGGATGTTTCTTTCAGGCCCAGTTTTAGTATTTAAAGGTTTAATGACGCTCTCCTGGTGTTAGGTAGGAATAGTCACAATAGGATTTCTGGCTCTCACAATTACTCTCTACTGGGTCCCCTAATCTCGTCTCCCCTGGTGGAGACTGCCTCCCAGGGCATCACTATCCTAATCCTAATCCTAATCCAGAGCGGATGGGGAAACAGTGACCCTCAGATGCTTTTCTGCTCTGTCGCCACCTCCTCCCACCCAGACTACCAAACTAGCACAGAGGACAAGAATGCCTCAAGGGCTACAGTCACATTTTTATCACAAAATTAAGGCAACTTCCCAGACAAGGTAAAATACGTTTATAAAGAAGAATTCTACTGCAAAGTGCGTACGGAGGGAAAGAATAGATGCGTATATTTAGGTGAAATCGTATTCTTTCCAGTGTTATTTGTAATCCTGGAAAGATAGAGGCAAAGTGAATTTCCAGCCATGAGGGAGCCTTTAGATGAGTGAGGGTGCAAAGTTGCCCTCAGCGTAGCAGGCAGCACATCAGTGTGATAAATGAGTAGTGGTACATATGTGCAATGGAATACTATGTAACCATTCAAAAGAAAATGTAGGGTCTTGGAAAAGTTTCATTATATATTAGTAAATACAAAAAGCAGGTTACAGAACAGACCAATGCGAGAGCATTCTGTTTTCTAGTACATATGTTATTGCCATCATGTATTACTTATTAAAGGCTGCAGACAGAGTGCTAGCTATTCAATACGAGGCCACTTTAATGTCTTTATATATAAAAATATATAATTACCTTACATTTAATATATATTCATATTCAATGTACATTTATATTTATAGAAAAATATTTGAAAGAACATATCTTGAAATGTTAACATTGTTTATCCCTGCAGGGGGAATTTGATATCATTTTTATTTTTTCCTCTTTGCCTAGCTACATGTGTTTCTGCAATGAATAAACACTTTTTAATAGGATAAAAATGTATTTTTCATATATTTTATATTGATTTCAGAGAGGAAGGGAGAAGGAGGGAGAGAGAGAGTAACATCAATGATGAGAGAATCATTGATCAGCTGCCTCCTGCATGCCCCACACTGGGGATGGAGCCTGCAACCCGGGCCTGTGCCCTGACCAGGAATTGAGCCATGACCTCCTGGCTCATAGGTTGATGCTCATCCACTGAGCCACGTTGGCTGAGCTAAAAATGTATTTAAAAAGTATTTCAGTAGCCTAGGAAAACAAGCCAAAAGTAAGTGCTTAGCATCTACCATGCATAAAATGGAAACCAGGCAGCAGGAGAAATACTAAGTCAGCAGGTGTCCTTACAATGCCCCTCCGTCCTCACACTGCTTTAGGGGGCTTTCACTGCTGGGTGTCCATGTTCTTTTAGCCTCTTGTCCCCCATTAGTTGGTAGTCACCCCAGGACCACGCCTGGAGAGCTACAGGGAGAAGCCAGTAACAGGTTCCAAATTTTGTCCTTTCATGTTAGCAACCAGAATGGGCTGTGTCCAGAAGTGACCCAAATCACCTTTTCCCCTTGGCCTTGAAATACTTCTAAGGGGACTGGGCTCAGCCCACGGAGAATCACTCATAGCTCTTTTTCACTCCCTTCTTGCTGAGTGACCATTGGACTTTTGTCTCTTCACTCACTCCACCCAGGACCATATACTTCACTGTCATAAAATAGGTAGAATGCCCTCAAATAAGCAACGCCAATGAGAGGACAGAATCACATTGGTAAAGCGTTGTCCTGACCCAGGTATCCACAGCGTTATTCGGAACCCAGCAGCACGCATTCGTTTACGTGTGGTCTATAAGGCTGTCAGAGTTGAGTAGATGAAACAGAGACCATGTGACCCACAAAGCGCAAATTACTGATTATCTGGCCTTTTCAGAGAAAGTTTACTTAATGTTTAATTATCTACTTGGGTGTTTTTTTCTGACATCTGGGATGCAATCTTATGAAGGTAGGGAACTTGGTTTCCCTAAGGTTCTCTCCCTAGCTTCAGAAACAGTCCCTGGCACCTAGTTGGTACTCAGTAAATCAGTATTGAATGAATAAAACAGCATAAAAATAAAGGACTTAGTCTGGAGGGAAACATAAGCCAAGGAAAAGAAGGCAATCCTATGCCATTGTATTACATTGTTAAAAATGTATTCCAAATGTATTTTTAAAGGAACTCAAAGAACATAAAACAAGAAGAGAATGGAGACTGCAAAAAGAAATGGAGGACAAAAGCACTATTATAGAACTCATAGATAAATTAGAATAGTAAAGACTACAATATGACTAGCTAAAACAAAATTATGATATAAATAGAAAGAGCTTCATCATGATGATGCAGAAGGGAAAAGACAAGTAAGAGAAAATGTAAGCAGTGTGAAGGCATTCTAAAAGTGATCCAACATAAAGATAATTGGTGTCCCTGAAGTAGAGATCCCACAAATGAAAATGTTTTCAGAGACAGATTAGTCCAAAGAAAGCCTTAAAATGAACAAGTAACCACATTGCAAATAAAAAGTAAAATGCAGATTGGCAGAGAAATATTAACCCTGAGCTATATACTAGTTAAAATTTTTAATCTTGAAAAAAAGAGAAAATAGTTTTAGCTCTTTCTAAAATCTAAAATACAAGTCACCAGCAAAAAGGATAGAGTGGGAATCTAACAGCCTTTTGACATTGCCAAAGCAATGCTCATCACCAGAGACACAGCATAATGTCTACTCAGTACTGGGGAAAAGAAATGTAACTTCAGGATGAAAAAAAAATTACAAAGGAAAAGTTTATTTAGTTATTTTGTTTACAAGTATACATCTGAAAAAGTAAAGTCCACAATCTATGGACTTCAGAAATTTTCATAAGAATTGCAACCATGTTCTTCACATTATGTTTCATTTTGGCCAATCCGTGGATTTCTGGGGCATCGCTGTATGGAGTCCAGTGGATTCCCCTCTGGTTGTCCCTAACTTGGGCTTCTCCAAGTCTGGCCCCAGATAAGTCCAGTTAATCAGGTAGGCTGCCTCTCCAGCTCCCCATGCCCTGATCTTTATAAATCTGATTAGTGTGTTTCACAAACCTTTCCAGCCTGTGTCGTTGCTAGCAGTAGATGACAGGAGCATCATAGCTACTTTCTAAGCAGTTGCGGTATCTTATTTGTGGAGCTGGTGGTTGCTCCTTTGGATCAGCTGCAGGACTCTGTTCTGAGAGGAGCTGGGTTAATATGTCATGCGACCTTCTTTAAGCAGCTTCATGCCTTGAGTCTGTTCTGCTTGAGAAATGGCTACCAGTGCCTTCCAAGGTTCTAACTACAAGGAATAAGACCATTGTGGAGAAGATCCCCAAAGCACATGAATGAAAAGGTCTTGGCTGCCTTTGCTCTGTCCTATGAGAGGTGTAGCAACATGCCCAGCCAGTGTAGCTTAGTGTAGCTCAGTAGCTGAGCACTGACCTCTCAATCAGGAGGTCAGGGTTTGATCTCTGGTCAGGGTACATGCCCAGGTTACGGGCTCAATCCTCAATGGGGGGCATGCAGGAGACAGCCTATCAATTATTCTCTTTCATCACTTATGTTTCTCTCTCTCCCTCTCCCTTCCTCTTTGAAATCAATGAAAAATATATTTTTTAAAAAAAGAGCAATGTAGCAACAAAAGAATTGTGGTGATGTCTTTGAGAGTTCAGAAGCATTTTCCATTGGACTCCTCATTACTTTATCTCAAAATTATTTTCTCACTGTAAAAGACACAATGTCCCATTGCATATGAGCTCTTCCTTTTCTCTCTTATAACATAGTATATCACTTTCAGATCACTAATATATTATAAACTATAAATACATTGTATACTGCTGACTCCAAGTAGAATAAAACCCAATAGGCTTATGTCTGGCAGATATATGCATCTTTGGATGTCTGGTAACAAGACCATAATTACTCTGTGGAACTCAGTTCTCTGAAAACTCCTTGAAGGGAAAAACCAATACCTTTGACGGATTCATTGGGATTACAACTTCTGGCCTAGTTTAAAATTTGTGCAAAATATATTAACTCTAAGGTGGGCCAAGAAATCTGTAAGGTAAGATGACTAGCATCCTAATTTGTAATGATTATGACTGGGATGTATAGACAGGAGAGTCAAGACAGCAAAGAAAGCTGTGTTATAATCAACTGAGATGTGTGGGTTTGCCCCCCCCCCCATTTAGCAGTAAGAAAGAATAAAAGGAAGATGAAAATTCTTTGCAGCTGCTCTTTGAGCGGGCAAGCACATCTTTCTTCCTCCATCAATCTGAACACTTTGCCAAAAGCAAGCATGCAGGATTGACTCACTATTTTGACTGAGACTATAATTACAACACAATAATGACCAAGTTGTTCCATAGGAGATTTCCAAGAACAAACACCTTATTCTAACTAAGTAGAATATTAAGATGTATACCTTTATCATGATTCAGAGTGAGAAACACCTTCCTTGGGTTTAAATGATCATCAAATCAATGGAAAAGAATAAAGCAACCATGATGCTTCCTTTTGGACACAAAAATTGAAGGACACATCTCTATTTCCGTATAAGCACGGAAGATGAACTTTTTTATTAAATTTATTGGGGTGGCATTGGTTAATAGGATCATACTGGTTTCAGCTGTAAATTTCTATGTCACAAGATGTGTATATTGATTGCACTGTGCACCCACCACCCAAAATCAAATCGCAGAAGATGAATTTGAAATAGGACGAATCAGAAAATCTTGCATGATTGTTTCCCCAGCTTCTATTAGGCACATAGGTGACCTCCAGACCGAAATGCTTTCATGGGGTGACAAGTACAGAGTGAAGGAAGTTGTGAAAATTTCATTCATCCTACAATTTTGGGACTTATTTTTTTCTATAAGTATAAGGAGAACATTATCATACTTTTGGATCTTACTAAAGATTTCATGTACCCAGTATGAAAGACAAATAGGATGCCGCCTAGAGCTGAAGGGCACGGAGTGGCTTTCCTCAGGGACTCGAGCCACAGTGCTGCCCTTGAGAATGATTCATCATCCTCAGCAAGGTTGGTGTTAAGTAAATCTTGGGTGACTTGCAGTTCATTCTGAAAATTAAATATTTTCATTAGACAGAAAACAAGGGCATCAACATGCAGCCCATCAGCCCTTAGATTCATCATGATTAAAATGCGGAGATTGCACCAACGGTGTTTCCTAAGTCAACTGTCAAGCCCTTAGCAAGTTGTTGTTTTTTGGGGTGTTTTGGTTTTTTTTTAGAAAAACAAACCAAAAAAATGTGAGGCCTAATCACTCACTTAAGTAGTATATGAAATATAAAAATTCATATTAATAAAAAAGTTTTATTTTAGAAGTGCAGAGTGATTCAAACTCAGAAAATAAAGTGATATGAACTACCATGTTAACAGGTAAAAGGAATAACACCATATGAACATTTTAAATGATAGAGAAAAATTATTCAATTAAATTCATATTCACTATAGAAATTCTTAGCAACCTAGACATAATCAGTTTCTTAACTCAATAAAAGGTATCTATCAAAAATACTCAGCAAAATCATATTTAACAGCATTCCCATTTGATTCATTTTATTTGGGGAGTGTAGAGAAAATTAAGAAAGTGATACTAGTAATTATTGTGGAAACATTTCATAAACATACATACATACTGACTAGGATATTTCAGGGAAGGGGTAAGAATAGTAATGGAGTGAATTATCCCAATCAGATTATCAAAAACATTAAGAAGCAGCAATAATTAAGGTATTTTGGTATAGCTAAAGAAATAGACAGATGGATAGAATCTAGGTTTAATCCAGAAAGAGACCAAGAACATGAAATAAGGATAGTATATGAGGTCAGTAAAGAATAGGCTAATTATTGCCCAGCTGGTATGACTCAGTGGTTGAGCATCAACCTATGTATGAATCAAGAGGTCATGGTTTGATTTCTGGTCAGGACACATGCCTGGATTGTGGGCTCCATCCCCAGTAGGGGGTGTGCAGGAGGCAGCCAATCAATGGTTCTTTTTCATCATTGATGTTTCTCTCTCTCCCTCTCTGAAATGAATGAAAATGATACACTAATTATTAATGAATAGTATGGATCACCTGGCTAATAACCTGGGCAAAAAACATGACCAAAGAGCTTTTCACCCCAAAAGTAGAGTCACCCAGGTCTTCACTCCTACACGTTGTGTTTGCAGTACCTTCTAAACAGTCTCCAGGGCCGGGCACTGCTCACAGCCCTGCTTCTGCACATTCTTGGAGAACTCCCTGGGCCCACCCTGCTTGCAGTCGCCCCACCGGAAGTGGCTGCCTCAGTCTGGGTTCTCTGCCTCAATCTGTCCTTGTTTGTATCTTCATGGCTGGCATCCAGGCCACATTCTGGGCCTCCCCTGAGGCTCCATGGTTATCCCTAAGCCAGGGGAGAATGCAGTGTTTCGGGTTGCACCAACCCCTCATTTTAAAACAAAAGCCTAATCAAAGGGCAGGTGTGCCGGGAGCCCTCCGTGATTAGCTGTAATTCCTGGCAGAGTGTGACATGCTTATTCTTCTGAATTAGCGCAGGGCACAAGGCATTTGCACGGTGCTAATTGCTATTGGATGAAAACAAGCAGCCCCAGTATGTGGGCATGAGGCAAGACAAAACAGATGCCAAAGCCTTTCAGAGCTGTGCCCTGCGCCAGGCGCTGCGCTGGTGGCTGAGAACGCGTTTGTCTACATGTCAGTCTCCTGTGGGAAGGGTGTGGGGAAGTGATTCTGATTGGGTAACTGGGCAACCACACACCCTTCTACCCAGCAACACACTCAGCATTGCATTCAGTGCTGTTTTTTATACTCACGAAGGATCAGACAGGGTAATGATAGGCGTGTTCTAAGCATCCAAAACCCTGCGGTGCATGGAACTTCCTCTCTAAGGGAATGACTGTGCTCAAGCAAAGCCACCTGTAGGCCAAGTTTCATTCACACAGCAGACTTCTTTAAAAATGCAAGTCTTGGGAAAATGACAGATTCCCGTGTCATTTATTGTAGAAAATAACTTGTGCACAACCTGTTTCCTCTTGCCTTCCTAACGATCACCGTAGACATGAGGAGATAAAAATATCCCATCAGCCAAGTCTTCTGGAATCTCCCAAGTGTAGTGGTGGAGGTCAGTAACAGAGCCAATATTTCTGTCCATCTTTATCAACAGATACCCTCAGAGGTGATGTTGAGGGGACTTCATGAATTGAAACTCTAAATATCCTTCCTTGTGGTTCTTAATTACATCTATAGTGAAAAATAAAGCTCAGGCAGACATAAAATGAGGAAAAACTCCACTTGATGCAACTTGTTTAAAGATAAATGGAAACAGCAATGCCGAGTCTTCCAGAATCTACTGGGGGCGACATGGGTCTGCTCCTAAGGGTCTAGCCCAGGGGTCCTCAAACTTTTTAAACAGGGGGCCAGTTCACTGTCCCTCAGACCGTTGGAGGGCCGGACTATAGTTTTAAAAAAAACTATGAACAAATTCCCATGCACACTGCACATATCTTGTTTTGAAGTAAAAAAACAAAACGGGAACAAATACAATATTTGTATTTGCATGTGGCCCGCGGGCCGTAGTTTGAGGACCCCTGGTCTAGCCCAACCGCCCTTCAAGCCCCAGGAAGGACCACACCTTCCGACTGAGATCTTTTTGTCGGGCAGAAGGATGTCAAATGCGAAGGTGTCGTGGCAGGTGGCCAGGGCTCAGGAGGGAACAGCAGCCCCCCATAGCAGTGAGGCTGCCTTCCCATGTCACCCAGGCCTGTCCACTGTCTGTGAGAAAGCTCCACGTTTTCGTGAACGTCCCATTTTCCAGGCTGGTATCCTAGATAAATGTGGACCTCAGCCTGGTTAGTCATCACCAAGGACTACTCCGTAAGCCCAAACCCCCACTTCTCCCAAACCTGATCCGAATCATTCTCCATGAAACCCACCCGAGTTTGGGGTGGTCGTGGTGAAGCCCGTTGTTTCCTGATTAAGCAAGATGACCCTTTGTCCTCTGTGCCCCTGGACCCAAGGTGACACTCTCCAGCTACTGGCAGAAGGGAATGAGTGTTTCACAGGAAATGGAAGGGAGAGAGATGGTAATTAAATAAATGTTTTCTTGATAC
The DNA here is from genome assembly GCF_964212035.1 of Myotis nattereri. Lineage (NCBI taxonomy): Eukaryota > Metazoa > Chordata > Mammalia > Chiroptera > Vespertilionidae > Myotis > Myotis nattereri. The sequence continues at coordinate 15,838,911 of NC_138090.1, forward strand.
AGTGGGAAATGGACCAGAACCCCCTTCTCCTTCCTTCCTTCCCTCCTTCCCCCTGTTCCCAATTAGCTTCTCTGCCATCGATATTTTTCTCTCTTCGACTCCACCAGGCTTCTGTGTCTCTCACAAAGCAATGCAGTCAAGCCACAAACCATGTTTTTGTTCTTTTATTACTATACACTCGACTGCAAAGGTGTCCTGGATGTATCCTAGGGCCGTACTCTAGATACCCGGGTTCGAGTCTCAATAACCAAGTAATCACGGCCAAGCGCCTTCAGTGCGTGGAGCCTGTCTTTGCATCCGTGAAATGGGGACACACGGATGAATAGTCTCCTTCACAGAAGCATGGCGAAATTTTCTGGGTAATCACACGCTCGTGATGCCTGGCAGGCACCTTGTAGTTCTTTATATATTTCTTGAATCTCAAAGAGGAAACTGGAGATAGTACCACGCATGTAAGCTTGCTTCAGAAAAGGAAAGATACAGCCATTCTTTAACATGGATAGTAGTTACATTTTCCCTGCACCGAAAAAACAAAAATTCAGAATTTTTCACAGGCTCATAAACACACAGGATTCAGAACAGAACCCAGCCTGAGCTGCCTACTGGGTGCAGCTGGCCACAGGCAGACAAGCTCAGCTGTGAGCATGGTCTTGGCTTGTAGCACCCAAAGGTTGCATTTGCATTTGTAATCACTGCCCTGTCACATTTTGATAAATGCGACGTGTTTCTCTTGAAAAACATCCGTCTCTTCGCTCGATAGAGCGAGCGGTTTATTTTCAAAATTGACTGCTGGGTGGCCATGCTTCCTCCACCCTGTTCGCAATGAGACAGTAGGCAGGTTTGGGAAATTCCTGTTGGGAGAGATTTGGCTCATGTGACACCCACACCCAGCGGCTGTTTGCATTTTCCTTGCTGTCCTTGGGAATTCTCCCTTTCTTGTCGGGCCCTGAGTGCTTTGGCCTGCAAGCACCAACTCCCAGGCGGACCAGAACCAGAACCATCCCTTCTGTCTCCAGTCAGGATGCTTCAAGTCACTGCAGCCACGTCTGTCCAAGTGCCCAGAAACTTCAGTTAAAGTGGATGCTCTGCATGCGGGACAGACCACCAACAGGGAAATTCCAGAGCGCTGATGAGGTCAGGAACCAGACTTCCAGGGTGATAACACAGAGATTTCCTTATCTGTCTTCTAAAGAACCTCCCAAAAGTACCAAACACCCCACAGGCTGGTGGGACTAGCCAAAACCGCTTTCCTCCAACCTGCACGGTCAGACCACCTGCATTTATTCCCGTGGTCCCGTGAAGACACAGAAAACCATCACAGAAAACCACCGTGTGGTCCGGGGTTGGAATTCTGAAAGCTGTGCCGGGCACCATGAGAGGAGCCAGGGAACTAGCCCCGGTGAGGAGGGGTCAGAGGCCACGCGGAGCCAGCTCATTTTGTCCCCTCAGCTTCTCCTCCCTCGTGATGTCTGGGTCCTCCACTGATTCCACCTTTGTCTCCAAAGCAGATGCTTCCTTCGCCACATGCACTTGGCCTCCTAGTAAAAGAGGTGCCAGAACTTTCGAAGATTCTGATTTGGAGAACCATGGGACTTCCATCAGGAGCCTCGTATTTCTAGAATCACCTGTATGAGGGCAGTTAGGGAAATTGTAAAAGAAAAAAAAAAAGGAAAAGATGCCTAAAGTTAAAAGGCTGGGGAAGGAGTGGAGGATGAGGCATAAAATTTAATGAGAACCAAGAAACCCTTAATTTATTTCTGGAAATGGAAGTGGGTACCTTGAGGGAATAGGTGGGGGGGGGGGATGCTATTAATGAAAATCATGTAAAAGGGAAATGAGGGGGGAAAGGAGATTGGTGGGTAGAAACTTAAGATCATATGACTTAAGAAAGTCATTCCCTGGCTCTCGTTTTTATCGGATGTCCTTCCCCTTTTGCTCAGCCCCTCCCAGCCAGTGCCAGCTAAGGCCCCTCACTTTTATTTTTACAGAAATAATTGAACAGTAGCCAGTAACGGGTCTAGAGTCTGTGGAGGAAGAGGTGGGACAAGGCGGCTCTGCAGCCTGTAGTTCCCTGGGCCCTGGGCCTGTCTCGCCTGCTGTTGCTGCAGAACTGTGGTCTGACTCCGGAGGACACGGATCTCTCCCCTTGATAGGCAGGGGCGTTCCTTGGAGCAGAGGGACATAGATCAGCTACACATGGGTGGAGAGAGATAGTGAACGTAGATGGGGAATTGGTCACCCCAGACTTTCTAGAGATGGATCATAGATGTGGTCTCATTGAAGAGAGGCCTTCACTGGGTTTGTTATCAATTAGTTTTTGCCATATAAAGCACCATAGAGACTCAAAACATCCGGCACGTGTTATTTAGCTCATGGGTCCATGGAGGCACTGGACAGCTAGGGGGGCTCTTCTGCTCTGGACCAACTCCATTGAGTTCTGTGGTCTGCTGGGGACGTGGCTGGAACTGGATGATCTGGGAAGAGGTGCGTCACTCACGTCACATGTCCTGCAGTTGGCCGACAGGTTAATCTCGGAGGCCTCCGCTGGGACTTCCTGCCTCCACTCCATGTGGTCTCTCATCCTCCCACAGGCCCATCCAAGCCTTTTCACGTGGCAGCCACACCCAAGAGGGCAGAGGCCCAAGCTGCAGAGCTCCTTGAGGCCAAGACTCAGATCTCACGTGACCTCACTTCCACAGCCTTCAGGGAATAAGAAGATAGAACCATCCTGTGATGGGAGGAGCTACGGGAAATTTCTGGTCATTTATAATCTACTTCAATCTCGCCCCCGAGGTTCTAGGGTGAAATTTGCTTTGGTTGACTATGCCATCTTGGGCCACCACTTTGTCTTGAGTGACATCTTGATCTCTATGGTCATAAAAAGAGAGAGAGAGAGAGAGAGATGTGGATTAGGTCATCTCTGAGAACCCTCTAGCTCTAAAATTTGGTGATGATCAGAATTATAGCTTGACAAGCTTTGGGAAGATGTGGAGAAACTGGAAGCCTTGTGTATGGTTGGTGGGAATGCAGAATGGTGCAGTCCCTATGGAAAGCAGTATAGAGGTTCCTCAAAAATGTAAAAATGTAACTGCCATATATGATCTAGAAATCCTACTTCTAGGTATAATTATGCAAAAGAATTGAATTCAGGATTTCGGAAATATATTAGCATTCCCATGTTCATTGAAGCACTATTCCCAATACTCAAGATGTGAAAACAACTTATATATCTGTTGACAGATGGATGGATAGAAAAAATGTGGTAAATACATACAGTGGGATATTATTGGGCCTTTCGAAAGAAAAAACCCTGCCATATGTGAGATGAACATGATGCTCAGTGTAATAAGCCAGTCACAGAAGGACAATGCTGCATGTTTCCACTCATGTAAGGAATCTTAAGAGTCAAACTCATAAAAGCAGAGAGTAAGGGTGGTTGTCAGGGGCTATGGAGGAGGGGAATGAGGAGTTGAGTCTAGACCAGGGGTGGGCAAACTTTTTGACTCGAGGGCCACAGTGGGTTCTTAAACTGGACTGGAGGGCCGGAACAAAAGCATGGATGGAGTGTTTGTGTGAACTAATATAAATTCAAAGTAAATATCATTACATAAAAGGGTACGGTCTTTTTTTTTTTTAGTTTTATTCATTTCAAACGGGCTGGATCCGGCCCGCGGGCCGTAGTTTGCCCACGGCTGGTCTAGACTGATAGAAACAGGATGTTCCCATAGTCTTCATTATCTACCCAAAGGAGGCTTGTTAATTACCAATGCAAAATAGGAACCTGGCAGACACCACCTAACTTAGTGATCAAAATATCACCACCAATACAGGGTGCGACATGAAGTGTGTACTTACATGATGCTCTGAGAAGGAAACAGCATCGCTTCTGCGGTGTTTTTGCCAAAAATGTACACCCTGTATCTAATCATGAGGAAAGAGCAGACAACCCAAAAATTAGGGATATTCTACAAATAATTAACTGGCCAGTACTCTCCAAAAATATCAAGGTCCTAACAGACACAACATGCTAAAGGACTTAGAGGCATGGCAACTAGGGGCAACAAATAATTTTAGATTGCATCCTAGAAGGTGAAGAAAAATTTTTTCCTAGAATGAAGAACATTAGTTGGACTGTGGATACATTTTAATAAGATGTGTAGATTAGATAATAATATTATGTTGGTGTTAATTTCTTGACTTTGACACCTTTTGTATGGTTAAATAAAAGAAGTAAAGTCACTGGAAAAAATATATAGATATGTACATATATATACACAGAGACGGGGAGGGAAGAGAGACTGAGAAATGTGATGCAAATGTGACACAGTAGTAACATTCTCACAATGGGTTATAGGGATACTTTTCACTATTTTGGTAACTTTTCAGAATTTTGAGATTATTTTTAAGTTAAAAGAAAATATATGTGCATATGAAATTTTGATAGATTTTGTCAAATTGTCTGCTATAGAAACGATAGAAATATACTCTTCCACCACCAGCAATGTACAAAAGTGGCACTTGATATTTACCAACTACATGCACACATTATAGTAGGAGGATTTATTGCTACTCCAAGAAATAGGCAAAGACATTTCCTTCATTTTACATAACCAAAGCTTCCAGGTGTGTAGACAGTAAGCGTAGCGGTTAAGAACACAGGATTTTGAAACAATAATTATATGCTATTTCAACCCAATCAGACTGGAAAACATTATAAAGTTTGAAAATACCAAGCGTTGGCAGGGATGTGAAGAAATGAAAACTCTTATAATCTGTTGGAGGGAGTATAATTTAGTGCAATCGTTTTGGAGAATGAGTCGGCAATATTTAATAAGGCTGAAGCCATGCACATCCTGCAACCAGCAGCCCCACCTCCAGCTGTATGTCCTGGAGAAATGCCCACACACGTATGTATAGACATGCACACAGCCATGTTCCCAGCAGGTGACTTGTGATAGTGAAAACGGGACGCAAACTAAATGTCCACCAAAAGGAGAATGGTTTATTACGATACGGTCATTAAAATAAAAAGAATTAAAACTATGGTTTCAAAATAGAAAAGCTGACACAATACTGAGTGAAAAAATGCAACCTGCAGAAGCCTGTTGTACCCTTTTGTGCATTTTTCAGAGTGTTACATGTTGTTTGTGGACATACATGCATGAAAGACAAGTGCACATTTTTTCCCAGGCAGGAGCTTCAGTAGAATGGTTATTGGGGAGAAGAAAGTGAGAGGAACAGAAGTGGGAAAGTATTAAAAGGAGAGTCATCTGTATTTGCAACATTTTATTGCCAACAATATAAAGCAAATATGGCAAAAATATTAGCATTTTCAAATTGGGGTGCTAAGTACATGGGTCTTTATTAGATTACTCTCTGTGCTTTTGTGAATGCTTAAAATACCTCATAGCAAAAGAAAAAAAAGGGGGAAACAATGAACTTGAGTCTCAAGGTTCAACAATTCTGGGTCTAAACCTCTTCTAACACTTACCGGTTGTGTAATATGGGGTGTTTTTCTTTACTTTTTTTAAAATATATTTTATTGATTTTTTACAGAGAGGAAGGGAGAGGGATAGAAAGTTAGAAACATCGATGAGAGAGAAACATCAATCAGCTGCCTCCTGCACACCCCCTACTGGGGATGTGCCCGCAACCAAGGTACATGCCCTTGACCAGAATCGAACCTGGGACCCTTGAGTCCATAGGCCGACGCTCTATCCACTGAGCCAAACCGGTCAGGGCTGGGGTGTTTTTCTTAACCTCTGTGGACCTCAATTTCTTCATCTGTAAAGTGGGAATGATGGTGCTGACTTTGGAAAACTGATGTCAAGATTGAATGTGATGATGTATGTCCTGGAGAAACAGGGCACCCCAGCACAGTGCCCTAATGGATCCTCAAAATAGTAGTTATTCCTCTAATCCAGTCATTCTCAACTGGGGACTTTTTGCCCCCCGCCCCCACCATACAGTGGACATTTGGCAATGTCTGGAGACATGTGTGGTTGACACAAATATGGGAGTGGGAGATGCTAATGGCATCTACTGGGCAGAGACCAGGGATGCTGTTAAACATCCTACAATACACTGGTTAGTGCCTCCCGCTCCCACAACAGAGAATTATTTAGCCCCGAATCTCCAAAGTGTTGAGGTTGAGAAAACCTGCTTTAGCCGAAAGTCACCTAGAACTTGAACCTGGCCTCCTGACTCCCAGTTGATTGTTCTGCCTCTACAGCACACAAGGCTCCTAGACTATGGACTTCCTGCTAAATGATGAGGGTAACCCATGATGGGTGGATAGCCTCCTTCTAGCCAATCAGGTTCACATTTGGTAAAAACCAGATATGTTATTGAGCAGAACAGCTGCCTGGAATATAGAAGGTCTTCATAAATATTTCTTGAACAAATGAATTAGTCAATCAGTGAGGACGGACCCACTGAAATCATGCAGAGCTGGCCACTATTCCTTGCATGTCTTCTCTGATTTCCCATTCATTTCAAACGAGGGCCTCCTCGGTGTTCACTTTCTTATATAAAGAGAAGAACCAACAAAACACGTGAGTCAGAGGTTCTCAGAGCCCATGTCACGGGGGGGGGGGGGGGGTCCTCTAACAACTATGGGCTGATCTTCCAATGGCCTTTGCCAGGACACCTCTGGAATGTGCTGAGACACAGAACTTTTTGAGAAAACTGACTGACTGTGGCCATACAAAGCAAAGTGAGGAGTTGACCTAAAGGTGATGAGCATAATTACGACATAATTATCTGATTTGGTTCTAGCACGGCTTATGAAAAGTATTTCTTACTTTTTTAATGCAGCATCAGGAATACATACAATTTCTTGCAACGGTTTACTTTTTGCTCTATCCTAGGCACTGATTTGGGGAACCCAGACATTGTGGGTCTTTTTGGAGAACAACTTTGAGTCCCTGCTATCTCCTTCTCCACCACTGATTTTCGGAGAGGGTGAGTACCATTTCTTTCTGAGCTCATTTTTTTCTAACGTTTGCTTTGGCAAGATTGAAGCTCTTGCCAATTGTTGCAAAGGATTTAAAAATTACTAAAATGATCCAGACGGGTTCCAGTTTCTACGTAAGTGCATATATGTCCAACAGGACTTGAAGGGGAAGAGAGTCACCTAACCAAATAGTATAGTGAAATAAATGGCACTATGACTGCATTCTGCTCCTAGGCCTGACTTTCTGCTAGTAACTGGCCGAGTGACTTAACTCCTCAGTTCCTGCATCTGCAAAAGGAGAAATTTGCACTGGATTGTTTTGAAGGTGTTTCCCCAAACTCTTTAATATTGCACTCACATAAAGATAGGAAAATATTGATTTAGAGCAATATGCCTTCCACAGAATGATGGGCAGTGCTTGCTACAATGTGCCTTCGCAAGCCCCTGCCCAGAACTGCCCAGTCAGAATCTGCATTTGAGGAGCAGAAATCGGCCGTTTTTCACACACTCCCCTGGTGAGTTAGATACGCTGTACTATCTGAGAGCCACCCCCTAAGCATCAGTAGCATCCTTCTGTTCACGGGGACTGTGAGTTGTGAGGAGCTCGGTCTGGGCCAGGCAAACACTGGCCAGAATCACTTGTATTCGCAGAAAATGTAACGCCGGTGGCTGTTTTACCTTCCATTTCTTGGCTTCGTACCTTCCCCTTTGGCTCCGTCCTCCACTCCACACTTCCTTGGCCAGATCTAGGGGCCTGGCCTGGGCTCCTTGGCGCGCTTCCCCTTGGCTGCCACTGAATGAGAGTGAAATCCTTTTGGAAAAACCCATCGAAGGATAGACTCTCCCGTACACTCTGTTCTGAATGTGACCTTGTCAGTCTGTGTGGCTCCCGGAGACGTCCCCGTCATCGCCTCCTCATGTGCAATCGGCTTTGCTGTCAGTCTTCTGCTCTGGAGGGTTGGGCTTTGCTCCCAAGGGTGTCATCACCTTGAAATGACTGAAGTGATGCAGATGGAGATAAACCAGGTCTGTGGAACCAAGATGGCAGACTCCTGGGGAGAAGGGGCCATGCCTAGAGACCCCCGGTCACCCGGCACCAGACTGCGCTCAGGAGCCTGGACTGGGGATCAGGAAAGCATCGAGACAGTGCTATGGGCCAAGGCAGCGGCCAGTACAGGACAGGGCATTCCAGGCTTTCTAGGTTTTGTACCAAAACTCTCAAGGGATCACAGGTACCCCGAAGTGACTTACATCTTAAAGGGACACAAAATCCTAGCTTTGAAATACAAACAGGGACTCCCAGTATTGGCAGCAGAGACTCCCTGCGGGGGTCAGTCTAATTGTTCTGTGGAGCGACTGTCCCTCGTCTCCAGAGCTTCAGCAGATTTTATTCTCTGGCATCAGATAAAGAGAATCAGTGTTTTAAGGATCTGGTGTCACTGTTGTCTGCTGTGGGTCAGATGTAAAACTCTCCTCCCCAATCACAGGCAAGGCGCTGTGTGTGATGCGTCAGGTGAAACACTAACAAGTGCCCCGTCATGCGAGAACCGCTCACCCATAAAGAGCGTTCCGGACAACACCCCTGCTGGCCGGGATGGATGTGGGCTTTATTTGATTTGGGGTTGATTTATTTGTTTGCCTTGCTTCTAGAACAGCATAACTTGGATTTAATGTCTCGGATACAGAATCCAATACTTTTAGGTTCACTGGCTGGTTATTATTTAGCATTTATGAAGTATATGTCAATGCGCTTGGAGCTTTACAATGACTCATAAAAAGGCATGATCCTGGCTATTGAGCATAAGGTGGCTACTGATTGAATTACTACCTGTGTGGATGTGATCACAGGACAGATGTGGGTATCCTTTGCCCCCTAAACAATTATATATCCTCATTGCATCTGAGCCCAAACAGAGGTGTGGTAGCTGCTGTTACCATTTTGATGTCAGTATCCTAATGCCATAGACTCAGTGCATAGTTCCTGACACTTAGGAAAAGCTTAGCTAACGGGAATGGGTGGGCGAATAGATGGATGATTGGATGGATGGATAGATAAAGACCTCTCGTCTCAGCGGACATCTGCCATTTCCTATTTGCCCTCCCCGCCACAGTTTTGTGTAGGCATCTTACCAACCTTGTGGTCATAGAGCTGGCTGACTTGGAAGAGAACTGTTACTTTCTGCAGCGAAGATGAGATCCATATATCTGTGGGGTGGACAGGAACATAATGAGAAACCGATGAGACAGAATCATGTGAACTTGTTAATATTATGTCAATGTCAGTTTCTTGGTTTTAATTATATAATGAGGAATTCCAACTGGTGGAAGCGAGGTGAAGGGTATAGGGAAAACCTCTGCTATGTTTGTAGCTTCCTGTTAATCTATGATAACTTCAAAGAAGTATCACAGGAACTTCAGCCTCCATACCTTTGCCGTCACCTCCATCTTCCAGTCCCTAGGCCCTCCTCTAAGAGTAGCAAGTCCAAGTGCGTCGGTTCAGGACTTCCAAAACAGCAAAAGCCACATCAGAATTAGACAGGCCACGGATTTGTTGGGGGAACGTCTGGGAAGCATAAAGTGAGAGGGAGGAGGAAGTGGGGGTGTCTTCCAAGTGCCAGGCAGTTCTAACATCTGTGAAAGGAGGGGAGGAGGACTGGGCAGGAAGAGCCTCCGACAACACCCAAAGCAGAGAAAAATCTGAGCCGGGCCATGAGGAGTCCCTGAGCTAAGCTCTCCTGTGGGAGGAGCCCTGTGTGGGGGAAACCGCCTGCCTCCTGGCCTCCTCCATGCTCAGGCGTCACCAGAGCAGCCTGCGAGCAGCCTGGCCTGGAGCGCGCGCAGGGGGAGCCCAAAGGTGCAAAGGTCACTGCCGGTGTCAGTCCGCTGTGCTCCCAGAGCAGGTGTTCTTACAGGGAGAGCTGAACAGCACCTCCAAGGCCTCCAGACCAGGCACTGGTTTTCTCGCAGTCCTCTCGCCTTCCTAGCCAGCCCTCCAGTGACCTTGACCCCTTGTCCCCCTGTGAGGCTCCTATTCTAACTCCCAAACCAGGGTGCATTCCACCCTCTGCTTCTTGTATATTATTTCCTCCCTGCCTACCCAGTGCACTTTAAAGAAAGCCATGGAACTAAGCCAAGTGACCTGCCTCGTGTGTGTCACCCAACATCAGGTGGCCCTCACACCGCCTCAGTGACCCTTCCCTGTCCTGTTGATTCTGTGTCACGTTTCTCACTGCACTACAACCCCCTTTTACTGTCACCAGGTCCTTCTGTGCTGCGCATGCCTCCCTGATTTCTGGGTGGCCTCCCGTGTAAGCTCCCAGGTGCTTCCCCTCCCCCTCCACATCTACAGCTTGGAGAGAAAGACACTTCTTTCCAACACCTTTGGACCCCACTTGCTTTCCACCCTATACTGTGGCTGTGTCAGTCACCCATATCTCTCATGCATTTTCCTTCTCTCTGCTCCGCGGGGATTCTTCCCCTTGGTCCGTGAACATTGGCTCCTTCATCCTAAACTTTTCCCTGAACCTTCTATCCCTTTGACCTGTCCTCGGTGTACCTCGCCTTTTCTCATCACCAAACCGCCGAGACATTTCTACACTTGGCTGCACCTTCCCCCTCTTACCTGACGCTCCTCCCCTCACCCCCAACTCCCCCCAACATTCAGCTGCAGCTCTTCCTCTCGGGTCTCTATTCTGTAACCAATGCCTCCCCTTGGGTCCCCCCTTCTGTCACCCATTGTCTTATCTGACTGTCACCCCTCACCCTCCACATTTTCTCCTCCCTTGGCGTCGAGGCTGCTCTCACTCTCTTCCTGACTTTCTGACCTTATCTTTTCTGACTTCGTTCCTCATCACCTCTGTAAGTAAATGTTCCCCAGGTCTCCGTCTTCCTCAGCCTCGGTGTGACTCTCCATTCTCTCCCTTCACACTCCCATCCATCTTCATGATTTAGACTCTCCCTGCTCTGCAGAAGCTCCAGGTCCCAACCCCAGCTGCCCTCTCACACTGAACCTCCTCCGCCAGCCCTGTGGTCCTGCCAAAGCTTCCAGCTCGGTGCCTGCACTTGCCTCCCACACCCTCTAGTCCTCGGGACTTTCCTGACTCTCAGTGCATGAGAGCCCATCCCTCCCTCATTCAGGGCGGAACCTCACACTCAGCCCACCCTTCCTACCCACTGCTCTGTCCAGGCTCCCGCTGCAGCCTCTCCCGGGCTCTCCGCACCCATGGGCACTGCCCTCGCTCCAGCCTCACCACCTGCCCCGCGGGTTTCTATAGACGCCTCTGAATCGGCCTTTCCACCTTGAGGCTTTTCTCCTTCCAGGCCATAATTGTCACCGATGGCAGTTTTATTTTCCTAAAAGCATAGCTTTCATTATGTCCCTTCTGTGCTGAAAAGCTTTTGATGGCTCTACATTGTGTACTCAACTCCTTCCTGCCTCGCAGCTAAAAATAATCTCCTCCCAACTAAACTGCCATCATATTTTTTCTAAATGTCTTTCTTTTGGCGCTTATTGCTAACTGATTGCTAACTGGCTAATTCTCCCAGCTCCCTCCCTCACCCCTCACTGACCCCCAAAGGAATAAAGGGGTGTGTGTGTTATTCTTTTTTTTTTAAATCTTCACCCAAGGATATATTTTTATTGATTTGAGGGGGGGGGGGGCGTGGAGAAAGATAGAGAAAGAAAAAAACATTGATGCGAGAGAGAAATGTGGGTGGGTTGTTTCCCATACGCACCCAGACTGGGGATCGAACCCTCAACCTAGTTTTGTGCCCTGATTGGGAACCAAACCCACAGCCTTTCGGCATAAGGGACAATACTCCAACCAACGGAGCCCACTCCCAGCCCGGGCTTCTGTGTGTTATTCTTTTTCCTAAACTATTCCTGATGTTTTCTTCTTCCATTAAAGATGTGAAAGCAGAACATTCTGTTGGGTTCTATACTTAATCAGGGGTCACAGAGGGGTGACTATGAGCAGGGCTCTGTGATCCTTCTCCCTGGGATTAACTCCTGTAGCCTCGGACATATAATTAACCTCTCTGAGCCTTGATTTCATCATCTATAAAATAGGCTGATAATTATATGTATGCCTCAGGATCATTGTGATAACTAAATAAAATAATGCACATAGCAGGCTTGGAGCCGTGCTGGGCCCCCACAACGTTCTGTGTTGGCTATTGTTATCATCGTTATTGTTTTATCAGGCTTGCTGCATGACATTATCCACTGCTTAATTATTCACTGTTTGGCACAAGAGACTAACTTGGGAATTGTGCACAACTGGTGAATTAATATCCTGAGTACTTCCACTAACACATCAGGCTAATAATTTGGGGTACTTTAGATAACCCATGATGGGTCCCAGAGGATCCCGAATGCAAGAGTCTACATTTTTCCTGGTAAGAATGGACTTTTTTTTTTAGTTTTAACTCTCTTTAGTTTAATGTAGCAGCCTCCACTGCTGGACAACTGCGAGCTGAACTGAACAAGAAAAGCAAGTCCTGTGGACACTGAAGTCTCTGGTCCCCTACACACGAGATAGCAAACATGGACTCAGATTGTAAATGAGACCAAGGACCTGGCAAAGATGGCAAAACACAAAGTGGAGGAAGGAGGCTAGATTAGAGGAAGTTTAGAAAAAAGCAATGTGAAATATGAAAGAGTCTAACAAATAAAGACTTTAATATGAGGGTTAAACTTGGACAGACAGATGGCACAACACTGTGAATATAATTGATGCCACTTAGTTGTGCTCTTAAAATGGTTTAAATGGCACATTTTCATACATTAAAAATGTAATAAATGCAGTCCTGGTCGGTGTCTCAGTCGGAGCGTCATCCGTGCAGCGAAAGTTCATGGGTTCAATTCCCAGTCAGGGCACATTCCTAGATTTCAGGTTCCATCCCTGGTCAGAGTGTGTAAGCGAGGCAACTGGTCAATGTTTCTTTCTCATATAGATATTTCCTCTCTCTCTCCTTTCCTCCCTCTCTAAAATCAATTTTTTAAAAATGTTATAAATGTAAACACACACACAAAAAAAACTGGACAGCTAAGCTATATAGTAACTCATAATAATATTTTTATTTCAGAATATTTTATATGACAGAATAGCATGTCAGCTCAATGTTCACTGAGTACAGTGTAGACTATGTACATTGGTACAATGTGCCGTAATATGTAGCAATATTACGTATTAGTACTAAAGTGTTGATTCCTGTGGACAAAAGAATGATGTCATACGTGACCAGATAAATGTCTGTCAATGATATCATCATAGGCCTGTGAGCAAAGTACACCTGTCTTAATTGAAAGAAAAGTAAAATATGAACCTGGCGTCAACATTGTTTGAAAAGTACCTTCCGCTTTAAACATAGACGACTGAGGTATGAGCCAACTAGCTCCTATAGTGTCACTGTTGTACTCAAAGGACCAATATGCTGTTTCCCCGCTCTGGCTTGGCCTTGGTCCAGTCTAACAACAATCCCCAAAGAAGGTTGCAAATGAACAGAGTCACTTGCAGCTGGCAGCAGAGCCCCGGGCGCCATCAAGCTCATGCACGGAGAATGTGTGCAGCTGCCCGGTTGCTTTGGGGAGAGGAAGGGACAATGCCTCTGGCTGATAGAAATCACCATCTTAGAGTCTATTCCTAACTGTCTTTCGAAGTTAGGAGAGAGGAAAAAAAGAGGAATAACAAAAGTGGTGATGTAACAGAACAGACAGCTTCTCATCGTGGGCAACTTGTGAAGGCAGGTGGTTATATTTGATTCATTTGGGTAGCAACTTTGGAAAGCTTTGGTAGATACAATAGTTTATTTTTATTGTAAAATGTAATGTATATTTGAAAGAGTGCACATATATAATTTAAAGTATAGTCATAAAGCAAAAGAGTATTAATCGCCTCTAATGTCAAAGGATGGACCGTTGCCCGTCCCTCAGAAACCCCAGACCCTCTGTGAGTTCGTTCTTAACCATAACCTCCTTTTCTAATAGATATAACCATTTTCCTGGATCTTATGGTAATCATTTCCTTGCTTTTCTTAAGAGGTTTTTTTTTCCCTTTGCATCTTGCTTCTTTCCCTCAACATAATGACTATAAGACTCATTCATGGAATGCATTCATTTTCATTGCGGTGTAATATTCCACTTGCTAAGAGAAAGTGTTCTTGTTGATGGAGATGTAGTTGCTGCTGGGAACCTTCTTATCATGTGTCTTGTGCACATGCTCACAGATTTCTCTCCGGGGGCGCTTCCCCTAGTTGAGAGCTCTTTGCCGTCACCCAGCAGGTTCACAGATGGCAGGGTCCTACCCCCAGAGTGTCTGATGCAGGGGGATCAGAGAGGTTATATTTCTAACAAGTTCCCAACTGATGCTGATGCTGCAGCCAGGCGTGGGGACCATACTTTGAGAACTGCTTTGTTCCAGGAAGGGATTTGCTGGGTCAGGGGCATGCATCTTTTCAGCTGTACAAAGTAATGCAAAGCCATTTTCCTAAGTACTGTCTTCACAATCCTGCAACAGTGTATGGGTGTCCCATTGTTCTATTACACCTACGCCAGCATTTATTATTGTCAGACTTCAATTTTTGCCAAGGCAGTGAGTATGGAAGTTGTCTCTCATTGTGGTTTTTTTAACTTTTCTTTTTTTTTAATCCTCACCTGAGGATATTTTTTCCATTGCTTTCACAGAGAGTGGAGGAGAGGAAGGGAGGGGAAAAGAGAGAGAAACATCGATGTGAGAGAGACACATCGATTGGTTGCCTCTAGCACATGACCTGACCAGGGGTGGGGAATGAACCTACTGCCCAGGTTTGTGCCCTTGACTGGGATTGAACCTGCAACCCTTTGGTGCATATTCCAATGCTCTGACCACTTAGAAACACCAGCCAGGACTTAAATGTTATTTTTCGAATATGGTTTGCATTCAGCACTATTTTGTATTAGTTTCAGATGTACGAAACAGCAGATAGACATTCATATAGTTTACATAGTGTTCCCTTCAGTAATTCAAGTGCCCACCTGGCACCATAGACAGTTATTCTAATGTTGTTGACCATATTCCCTATGTTTTACCTTATATGCCCATGCCTACTTTGTAACTACCAATTAGTACACCCTAATTCCGTCACCTTTTAATTTACATTTCCTTAATTCCAATGAATGTGAGCACTAATTGGCCATTTGAATTTGTGTGGGGTTTTTGTGTGTGTGTGATGTGCCTATTCCAGTCTTCTGCCCATTTTTCTGTGGGTTATCTGTCTCTTTTCTTACTGCTATTTCACCACTATTTGCTGAAAACACCACAGTAAAATCCTCATTGATTAATTTTTAAAACTTAAAGGCATCTTGGTATGCTTGGACAAAATCTTCTTCGGTAGCAGCAGGATTAAGCTACACAAGAGAACTCTTTAGACGGCCTTTCTTTTGCAAATGGCTTCATAGATAATAAATGAAGGACTTTCTCCAAGCAAGTTACTAACTGTAGAAGTAGAACCATGTAAAGGAAACATCAGCATTCTTCATACATTCACTGAAAATGTGTCTGTAAGCCCAAGGCCATCTTTAAATGGTAATAATGCAACTGAAATAGATCCTTCAAGGAGAGGAGGCCGATTATGGAGGCCAACATGGCCATCGACACTTGTTAGATTGTCTCTGAAGGACAAAATTCTGAGCAGCAAAAGCTTCAAGTGAATGAAATTGTATCCAATTCTCAATCTAATGAAAACACTTTGGGCTCTGGGCCAGGGAATAGATTTGGACCATGGATGGGACTTCTTTCAGGCTCTTAAACTTAAATGCCTAGAATTATTTTTAAAGTACCATCCTACTCGGTCCTTTGGAATAAAACTGTGGTTTTCAATAAAAAAAATTTTAAACTTTATTTCAAAATAAGGATGGACTGCAACATCTTTGATCTTCGGTGGTTCAGAAAAACGCACACTTCTTGCATAGTCAACATGTAGCAAAGACACCTTTTATAGCCTCCCACCACCCACAACACACCCCCCCCACACACCGTGCATACAGATTTACACACAAACACATTATATGCTGAGTCTACATACATACACATGTGCACACGCATGCACACATATCCATGCACACACACTCACACTTTGTGCCTGAAAAACTTGAGGTAAATATGCATATACATTAATTTAATATAAAGGGATGTATCTTCCTTTCTGAAAATATTAAATATTATAGCATGAAGACATCTATAAGCCCTCAGTTTCTCAACCAGTCGAGAACAAAGGAACCATTTTAGAATTATCAGTTTGTGTAAAAACTCTATTTTTTCTGGAATGGAAGTCAGTTTCAAATTTCAAGAGTGCAAGAGTGTTCCTCAAATTGCTGCATATTTTAAAAATGTCATATCTAAAGAATATAGAGACTTGCTTTAAAATATAAGCACTTTGCCCAGCCAGCATGGCTCAATGTTTAAGCATCAACCTATGAACAGGTGGTCAGATGAGGTTCAATTCCTGGTCAGGGCACATGCCTGAGTTGCAGGCTCGATCCCCAGGAGGGGGCATGCAGGAGTCAGCAGATCAATGATTCTCTGTCATAATAGATGTTTCTAGTTCTCTCTCCCTTTCCCTTCCTCTCTGAAGTCAATAAAAATATTTTTTCTTTTAAACAATATATGCGCTTAGAAGGAAAACGTGTTTTTCCACACATCCCCCCCTTTCTCAAGCAAGTAAGATGGAATTAACAGTGAGATGGAATCAATCAAGAGATTCATTCAGCTGGGGAAGACCTTCCCTTCCATTGAGGTTTAATAAAACTGCTTCCCAAGCCTGGACCCAAACAGCACAAGGCTCAGTGGGTAAGTCACCCCGCTGGTCACACAGGGACCCAGTCGGCTCAGATTCTGAATTCCCAGTCCATTTCCCTCCCTCCATCCATCTGGTCCTGAGCCCTGTGCCACAGCTCCCAACCCAGGTGAGAGGTCCTGCCTGGGAGCACAGACCCATACGTCTGTGACGTAGGAGCCCTTCTTTGCCCAAACCCTATTCCTTCAGGTACCTGGCCACGAGAAAGGAGCCAGATCCCAGTGATCACCAAATGCCAGCAGGGCCTGGTATTCAGGATGCTTCACTTCTGGGCCTCCCTGGGCACTCGTGGACCAGCTCTCTCCTAGAGTGTCATCACTCTGGGGCTGGGAACCCGGAGACCAGTGGCCACCTGTCAGCCAGTGAAGCGCACCTGGCCAAGGTCCGCCCTTACCAGGACTGTCATCAGTGGCGCTGGGCCGGGAAGCCTGGGACTGCTCACAGGAGTAAACTTCTCAGCTCGTTCTCAGGGGAGGAGATAGGAGCGGCCTCAGGCTGTGGCGTGGGCGTATATCCCATCATGGTCTAAGCCCAAGGATCCAGGCCTCTTGAGTTCACAGACCTAAGAGGCAGCACAAGTAGATCTGTCATTCCTTCTCGCCTGGCAGGACCTTCCTCTTCTTACCCTTTCACTTTTCAACCATCTGGTCCGTAAAGGATTTGGGGTGTGGGGCTGCCACTTCTTTCTGGACACCTGGACACAATCTTTATTCATTTACATAAGCTCATCTCAGATGCCGGTCTCATTTGTGGCATCTCTTGATTTATTTATCTTTCATCCAGCAAACATTGGTGAGGTTCTGCTGTTTGCCTAGTGCGGTGTCAAGAAGTAGGGATCTAAAGATGAACTAAACATAGTCCCTTTCCTCACAGATCTTACCATCAGGAGAGGCGGTGGATAAGTGAATCCACAATTAGAGAACACTGCAGTCACTATGGTTGGCTTTGGGGGTGTGGACATGGAAGCTTCTGATTCAGTTCCCAAGCCCATGCGAGTGGAGGTGGCCACCAGCACTGCTGTCTTCCTGACACCCCGTTTCTTCATGGGGCTTCCAGGTCTAGGTTGCTAAGACACCCAGTTTCTCCAGGTCACACCCGGGTGGAGGAAGGCTCATGTGGATGTGGCAGCATTGACCTCCACCTGCAACAGTAGGCGCTTCATTCTCAGAATCTCCCCGGGTCTCCTGGGAAGTAGCCCACAGAGGGGACATCACGTGAGCTCACATAAGTCCTCTCAGCCCCCCAGATCGCTGAGTCCTCTGCCACACACCAGCCTCTGTGCATGTGCCTCGTCTCACTCCGTCACAGCTGCTGTGAGGGTGCTGCTATATTCATTCCCAATGCTGCTGGCATCACCGTCTGCCAGCTTCTCCTGCTGCCACATCACTATGCCAGCCGCTGAGGGGGCTGCTGAAGCTGGGCTGATGCAGCCATGAGGGCAGTGTCTGCTTCGAGTTAAACTCTCCACAGTTCTACCTTCCCATTCTCACCCCTTCTGGCCGCCACCACCTGGACGCTTCTCTGCTGGGGAAGGATCTTCTAGACTGTATTTCGCACTCACTTGCCTTGGTCCGTGCGTGCTCCTGGCTGCCATGCCTCATCACTCAGAGGCTCCACAGGGAACTGGCTCTCTAGTCTTCACATTCGCTTGTCCCCAGAACTCAGGCCTGTGTGCCGGGCTTTGCCTGGAGGGGGGAGGGGAGGAGGGTCACGCCTTTGATTACCATGTCGTTGCTCTTCTTTAGTCTAGTTCAGGGTCGCCAACCTTTCGAACCTCACGGACCAGTGGCTGGCGACCCCTGGTCTAGTTCATACGCCTGACACTCCCCTCAGTACGAATATTTTCTGGAAGATGCCTCCATCGACTATTCAAAACTACTCCCAGCAGAGCTGTTCGCAGCTCCCAGCAGGGCCCAGGGTGCAGAAATCCCTATGGAGGCTGCTGTAAGAGTTTAGAGCTTTGCTGATATGACAGGCAGTGTTTCCTGGAATTCTTTGGGTCCCTTTAGCACTTTATTCTTCTCTCCTCAACTCATATATTCTCACATACCCTCTAAAGAAGTGGCAGCTGAAAAAAGGCAGAGTCCCCAGAAACCAAGATGAACTTCAGATGAAGAAGCAACCAATTTATTGGACCAATGGTGCTACTTCCCATTTCCCACAGGGACCAACGTGCCCAGGGTAGCCTGCATGAAGCTCCCGCACTCAAAGAAATCCCATATCCTGTGTCCACAACCTTTCTCGTTCAAGGGAGGGCAGCCTTGCATAGTGGTTCCCTCCAAGAGCCCCTGCCAGCAGCGCAGCGCTGGAACCTGGTCCTTGGAAGGGGCATCACATGCCACTGAGACTGATGGTTGAGCGTCTAAGATCCCTGAACGTCCATGCATGTCCCTTCAGTGACAGTTTTTCTGGCTTTTAGAGAGCTTTTCTTTTAAAATTAATTCCAGATAAGTAAGGTAGATGCTAAATAGATGACTTCTGGGTCAGTGAGAGGTAGCATCCATCCAAATTAAGCTACTAAACAGACTGTACCAAAAAAGCACATTGTGTTGGGTGCTTATAGGCATTCGTTGTGATCTTTTCTGTGGCTGCAGAGTGATGGGATTGCTGAAGCAAAACTCTGATTAAAGCTACTCGCAATTTAGCACTTGCCATCATACGGAAATGTCAGTTCCATCTACCAAAAAGAGAGTTTTACAGGCGTATTCAATATAAAATGCAAATATAATAGCTCAGTGGCCTGGAGGTGTCAGCTGTGTTTCACTTAAACCTATTACCTTGGCAGATTAAATACAGTTCCAGATCTTTCGCAAGGAGGATATCCTAATGAAGTTACATCTTATATCGGCTTTTGTGGTTCATCAGTTCAATTGGATATGAGTAGAATGAGGACAAAAATGGGTCAGGAATAAGAGCGAATGGGTCACAGCCATGGAGAAACAGGAGGATCTGTCTCTCAGGCCTTCCAATCCTGACTGAGAAATGTTGTGATTTGATCAACGATAAATATGAGCAATGTATGGCAAACATTTCTCTCTCAGGTGATGAAATAGGTCAGGGTCCCCCAATCCCATCAGGCCTGCCTAGTCACTTCCTAATCTCGGTGCCAGCTTCTGCAACCCTACTTAACTGGTGAGCTAGGATGCTGTCTCCACCTGGTGCCTATGCAGCCGTTTGGGCTCCCAGCTCCCTTAGCTGAAGCCCACAGTAGTGCAACCCCCTCTCATTTGACCACACACTCCAGACTCTGACCTCAGCTCCACCTTCAGGACTCACGTGCACATCATAGATTGTCTTGCTATGGCCAATGTCCTGCTGTACAGGACTTTTTGCTTGAATGCCACATAATCCATGATTCCATGGCACCACCCAATCCTCGCAAGGGCTCCGCCGGGACCACCTTGTCTCACCTCCCAGCCCACACCTCCACACTGATGGGAGTGTTGCTGGCTTCTGAACAGCCCGCTCTAAGGACAGTTCTCAGGTGTGGTGGGGATTAAGAAGCCCCATCCTGTTTCTCCAACACAGCTCTACTGTCCTCTCACTTGTTTTGATCAGTTACAAGCTCTGGGGTTTATGTGTCCTGCAGCATTTCCAAGGGAATGTCGTGCGAATTACTACAGAGAACTGCAGAAATAGTTGATCCTTTTTCTAAGAGCATTGTTTCTATAGCTCCTGATTTTGCTTTGTCTTACATTATTATGCTGTGAATATTATATGCCCTTGTTATTTATATTTATAGTAAAAAAGAAAAACATGAAGAAATCTTGCTCTGTGGTTCCTGATCTAAAACATTCTACTTGAATAATACCATTATCACCAAATCTTTCTTCCAAAGAAGATAGTAACCTACAGAGCAATGGTTACTAGGCTGTTGGGGTGCAGGAGGAGGGATGGGAGATAGGTCCACGGCTGTGGAAGATGAATCTAGAAGGGAAATCCGGGCCTCAGGGAGCTGGTTTCTCCTGATTCTGCCCTAACTACTGACGCGATGCGGAGCGGTTTGAATCCCACTCACTCAGTTTTCTCCTCTACGAGGAAGTCAACCTAGAACAGGTCCTTCAACTGTAATCTTCTATGTTCCCATGACTACGCATGACGCAGATGTGATGGGAGAGGCGAGCTAGTTAGGGATCTAGGCTATTACCCGAACAAAAGCAACAGTTACCAGCTTCCATTCCCAGTCTTTTCCGCCAGATGTGGCCCTCAGCACTTTGCATACATCATCTCATTTAATCCCCAGTCACTCCTGGAGGTTGATTTCATGGTCCCCATTTCCTGGCAGAGGGGACAGTTGTCAGAGAAGTTTCCCAGTTGGTTAGGCTCACAGTATGGATAAATCCCGAGCAGCGGTTCCAGTCTTGCTGGGGCCGCCTCAACACTCACGCATAGTGATTCACTCAGAGCTGCTTCTCCTCCCTCTCGTTGTCTGAAATCATGCCAGAGCTCCTCCTTCATGTACATTCTCAATGCCTGACTGACCCCCTTTCCTGACTCCTGGAATACACGTGTGTCTGTGCCTTTGGCTTGTGAGAAAACAATAGTGATCTAGAATTCTGCATCCATTCAGTCTTTGTCCCAAGATGGGAATCAGTAAGAGAAGAGCAAAAATGAATTTCTGAGCAGCCACTTGCAATATGAAATATAAGTGAAGATATGACCCACAGAGGGCAAGGTTTAGCTCAGAAGAATTAAATTTTTAAGATAATCAGGTAAAATCCTCTCCATAGAGGCGAAGATGCCTAACGTATCATCTGTCATTTTGCTGAAGCCACCTTTGAGTCATAAACCATGGAGGGCCAGCTGTGGGGCACTTCTCCCAGCTGGCGATGGGGTCTAGCTGGTCTCCCAGCCTTTGCATCTCATCCCAGCAAATCAGCCTTGTTTCTTTAAAATGCACCACCCCACACCCAACCATCCAACAACTTTTGAGTGGCGATTACTTCTGTGACAGGCCTAAGCAAGTGAAAGTGATCCTTTGCCAGAAAGTAGAAGTTTTGTACAAATAAAATGGACTACAAAGTTAGATTTCTGCACCAGGTCATCACAGTCTACATTTTGGAAGTAAGCAAAAGCTCTACTGTTTCATTTCTATTCTAAGAGCGCAGTCAGACATCATTATTTGCAGATTCCATACTTGCAAGTTCACCTCCTCACAGGTATGTGTAACCCCAGCACTTGCAATGCGTGGTCATTCGTGGACTTGTACAGGGAGGCTACAGTTTTGAGACATCCAATGTAAACATTCCCAGCGGAGACTGAAGGAGATAACGCTCTCCCTCTTGTTTAAACTCTCATGCTGTAAACAAGTGCTCTTTCTGTTCACTGTCTATTTAGTGACATGTTTTCCACATTTTGTGATTTTGATTCACTGTTTAAAATGCCTCCCAAGTATAGTGCTCCAGAGCTGTTTGCCTGGTGTTCTTTTAAGTTCTGTGTGGAGAAACATGTGCATTGGAGAAGTTTCGATCAGGCATGACTTACGGTGCTGTTGGTCGTCAGTTAAATGCTAGTAAATTAACAGTATATATTAAATAAGGTCTTTCAACAGAAAAACACATAAAACAAGGCTTTGTATTAATCAGTTGACGAACATATTGTCACCAGAGTCATGAGGGAACCTAACCCTGGAATTCTTCCAAGAACAATAGCTCAGTACTTGCTACGCCAGAGCCTGTGGTGACTCTATAGAGCAATCGACCATGAATAATGAGGACCAACTATATTCACACATTTAGGAATTCCTAATGAGGATGTCTTGTACCAGCGATCTCAATCCATGTTCTCCTTCATGAAAGATGGAAACTTACAGGAGTGTCCCTATTCCTTCTGTGGTGGGCAGCTTTTCTCCTCCGTTCAGCCAGCAATGACTGAGCGCTCCAGAACCCACTGCTGCGGGGAGATATGCAAAAGACACATTTAGCAGTCTCTGAGCTCGAGAGATGTCACCTTTGTTGGAAAGACCAGGTTACCGTGGCAGAGGTAGCCAGGTCACAAGGAAAGTGGAAACACCTTAGGAATGGCAGGGAGAACAGGCTCCCCAAGGCGTAACCTAAGGGAAACAGGCTATTTTTCTAATAGTAACCTTGAACTGTTAATTTAGTGTTTCCTCCCAGGAACTCTGCAGAGGAAGTTCAGCTTTAGCCAGAGCTTCTAATTAACTCCAAAGTTCCTACCACATCAGCAAACACCTACAGACCACCCCAGTGTTCATTTCTCACCTGACAGAAGTAAAAAAAACTGATGTAAGTGAGAACTGTACCATAGGAAATCCTTTTTCGCACTACGGGAAATGGTTGCTATATTTTCCCTCAGTTTCATTATTTGGGGGGCCTGTAATCTTCAAGTTTTAAAAAAAATACAGTATTTCTGATACTTATAATAAAAATAGTAATATTAATTTATTAAGTACCCAACATGCACCAGGACCTGTTCTGGGTGCTGGGAATATAGGGATAAAACTCACAGCCTCTCTCTGCCTTGAAGTGTCTCACAATGAAATTGGAGAACTTGATCATTGTAGAAGGGAGGTGAATATGTGAGAGAGGGAAGCAGCGGGAGGGGGCCCGTGGCTGCACATAACCCAAAGGGGGCTTGGGGAGTGCGTAATGCTTCCTACTGGAACAGAACCTTGAAGGTGGAGAAGGAATTGGCCAAATGAAGAAAGTAGAGTTGAACATTCCAGGAGGCAGGAGCATAGTAGGGAACCTTAGAGGAATGAAAGACTATGGGGTGTTCTATGACCTCCAGCACAGGGTGGGAAATGGAAGAGTCTCAGAAGAGAAGGCTGGGGAGAGGCAAGACCTGGACCACGAGGAGCCCTGAAGGCCAAGTTGGGAAGGTGGAGTTCACTGCAGGATTTTACAGAGGTTGCACAACAACCACATTGGCAGGTTCTATAGATCACTCAGAAGTAGTGCAGAGAGTGCACCGTGGGCTGGGCTCATCTGAGAGTGAAGAGAACAGCTGGACTGTGAGAAAAGCCACCGAGGAAATAAACCAGGAGCAAAGCATCAGGGATATAGTGAGAGAGTGGTTAGAGAGGAATTGAGAAAGTAGAATGGAAAGATCTTAAAGAGCAGTTGGCAGTTAGAGGGAAGAGGGAGAAGGGATGTGGAAGGAGGGGCAGCTTTGTGAATGGTGATGAGTCCAGTCTGGGGTGTATCAAGTGGGGGTGCCTTGGGCCATCCCGAGGAGAGGCAGCCAGATCCCCAAGGCTCCATCCAGGAGTTTGGATGATCAGTTGACAGATGACGGCTGAAGTCAAGGGTTTATGTCCACACAAAGCAAAATATATACAAGTTGAAAATAGAAGATAGCCATAGACACCCTCTTGCAGGAACACTAATATTTAAGGGATTAAAAAAAGAAAAACAAGTCTGAGATGGAGCCTGAGAAGAAAGAGCTATGAATGAAAGGTGGTGTGGTCAATGGAATCTAACCATGCAAGGGAGGAAGGTATAATTTCATTGGTCATTCGTGACCTGGAGCAGTTTTCGTGGGAAAGTAGAAATGGAAGCAGAGTGCTGTGTGCAGAGATGCAAAAGGGGGTGAGGAAGTAGAGACAGGGCAAAGGTAGACCAGCCTGTAGGTAAATCTGACTTTCAAGGGAAGGAGGGAGACAGGAGCAAACAGTGGGGAAAGGAAAGCTAAGGAGGAGGTCTGCCACGGCCATTTGTAACTTAGCAGTGGTTCCTAATTGCTGGCCGAATTCAGGGAGCATTTTCAAATTGCGCGTGACTACAAATTACACAGACAACAAGATGAAAGCCTCGTCGTGAGGAAGTGAGATAGGGGGTAAGAGAGGATCAAGAATAGAGGAAGCCTTGGGCCAGGGGTTCTAAAGAGGATATTTTTAAAAATTCTTTATTATTGAAAGCATTACATATGTCCCCTTTTCCCCTCCATTGTCCTCTCCCAGCCTGCCCCCACCCCCCAGCCCCAGCCTTCACCACCCCGCCCTCCCCGGCATTGTCTGTGTCCATTGGTTATGCTTATATGCGTACAAGTTCTTTGGTCGATCTCTTCCCCCCAACTCCCCCAACCCCCGCCCTCCCAGCCTCTCCTGCCTTCCCCTAAGAGGATATTTTTTATGGGAACCTATGAAGAATTATGAAATGACATCAGATTAAGACTCAGAAGACCCGTGAATGCCTCTTACTACTTTCAGCCTTAGGTGATTTCGCCACCTCTCTGAGCCTGAGTATCCTAATCTGTATAATGAGCTGAATAGTCTCTATCTTGCCTGGTTGCAGTGGGAATGAAACAGGATGCTATGTGTGAGGGGCACCTTGGACATCGGACAGCTCGGGACAGTTGTGCGAGAGGAGGGGCCTTCCTGCTGCCCTTCCCTGTTTGGTGAGGTGCCTTTTCTTGTCAGAGTTATTTCAGGGGCCATGGAAAAGCGCTCTTCCAAACTACAGGCAGGGTCTCTCTCTCCAGGGCCTTGTTTCCTACCCACTTGACATGCTGTGGATGAATAAGAAGAAAATGTTTTTAAAAATAAAATGTTTAATGTTAAAATAGCGCTAACCAGTAATTATTTTAGAAATTGATGGAGACGCACAGGAAAAATATGCAAACCCATTTCTAGGTATTTAACCTTCCCAGCTACGGCCCTGGGAGAAGAGGACATTGCAGCACCGTCCCTGCTAAGACGCCAGTGACCACAGGCAAGGAGGCCATGCAGACATCCATTTCCTTCCCTTCTTTCTTGTTCTAAACTAGCACTTCCCTCTTGGGGCAGCAAAACACACACTCCCGTGATGTTTGCCATGCAGTTGCTAATGTCTGCATTTTAAAGAAATTAAAACACCAAGTAAAATATTTCACAGAAAGACTGGGCTTTAAAAGTGAACAAAATAATCTAACAACAAAACACCCATGCTAGTATTTTAGACGAAAACAAAGGTTGCAAACTGGCATGCTGTGGGCCAACATTATTCTCACTAATAAGTTTTATTTGACCCATAGAATGTTTAAAAAAAAAACACTTTGAGCCAGTATTTCAATATTCATATACTAGAGGCCCGATGCACAAAATTCATGCAAGAGCCTATAGGCCTTCCTTCCCCCGGCTGTTGGCACCGGCTTCCCTCTGGCACCCAGGACCCGGGCTTCCCTCTGCGGGGCAATCATGGGGCGATGGCCAGGCCCCTGACCAATAGCGTCGCACCCGCCTTGGCTGGCCTGGCGCCAGTGGGTGTCATAGTGTAGTCGTTCGGTCTAATTAGCATGTTATGCTTTTATTATTATAGATTTTGTATTTAAACATGGCAATTTCTACCACCTCTGGGAACATTGGAAGATCAGACAACACAAGGCACAGCTTTTATTCCCCTGTGTGAACGTGAGTGGCTGTCTCCAGTTCACCCCAAGCCCCAGTCCTCCCTATTGCCTCCTCGGGCTGGGCTCTCAGGTCCCTAGAGATTTCAGAGTGTGAAGCCGCGGGTTTAAAGCTAAACAGTAAAATGCAATGGGAGAGAAGTTGGTTTCTGCGGATAGGGTGGCTCAAATAAAGAAAAGGGAAGCAAATGTTCCCCATTCCAAAGACTGGGGCAGAGTCCCGGATTCTTAGCTCCTCGACAGCCTTCTGTCCACTTCAGGACGGGCCTACAAAAGCTGACGTCCATGTGTTTCCTCTGTGTGCTTCTGCGTCTGATGGAGATTACAATAAAATCAGCCACTTCCTTCGGGAGAAGCCTAATGTGTAGCCCAAAAGAAAAAAATGTGTACCGCTTCAAAAGACACAGCAGTTGGCCAAAAGGTTCCAAAAACTCTTCTACCCTCACAAGGTCAACAAACTTTGATAACCTGAGACAGGGATGGAAAGACATCTGATATGGACCACATTTTTGAATTCGGAAGATAAAGCTCATTGTAACTTTTATTAACACAGACACACTGGCCATGGCTGGTCTTTGCCCCATAGAAGAAATTCCCAAGTAATACATTCTTGGGCTCTTGTCAAGTGGTCTGTTGTCTGTGGAATTTCCTATTCTCCAGCCCCAGAACAGAAAGCAGCCCCCACCACCCCCACCCCCAGCTTTGGCCGTCATGAGGTTTAAAGAGGATCATTTGTTTTCGTTATAGCTCCTTGAAGCCCTTCCTTCCCTCCTCATTAATGGATTTCCAGCCTTTCATCAAAAAACAAAAAACAAAAAAACAAACAAAAAAAAAGGACCTGACAGAGAACATGGTTAAGTGGCTGGCGCGCATGGCGGTGCTGGCTTTAAAGAGAGGAGCCGGCCATTTGCTGATTGCAAGGAGGGGTTGCCATCCTTGGTTAGTATGCTAATTTCGTCTCCTGCGTTTAACATTCAGATCAGGTCTGTGCAGGCCCTCCAGAGCCGCAGTCCAGGGATGGGTGGCTGTCTGCCTTGCAGCACTGAACATTCTCTGCATGAATCACATAAATGCCCAAACATTCCGTGTGCTCTGACTTCATTCTCCTTTCCACCCTCTCGGAGAAACACAGAGACATGGAGCCACACACATGCAAGCATACACTTTACATAATGCCATCACACACACACACACCCCATAGACACAGAAGGCTATGAATGATGAAGAAATGCAGTGTAAGGTGCAATGCAAGAGTCATCCACAACTGGCTTAATTCCTCCTCTGGATCTCCCAGGCACACATCTGCAAGGTACATTTCTCCTGCTCGGGAAACTTGCAACGTATTGGGGAGTCCGAAACAAGGAAGCAACATAATGAGTAAAACCTCAGTCAAAAGGAGATATCTTACCTATTGACTTTTAAGTCCCAGAAATTTAAAAAAAAAAATTTAAATTTTTAAAGCCCCAACTTCATTCCTGTGAAAGGAGACCAGGTAACTCAGTTAACTGAACACCCAAAAGGAAGGAAGATCCAGTTCATTTTCTTCCTGGGAGCCCCACTGTGTTGTGTGTGCTTGGAACCCTGTATTAAAAGAGTCCCGTGTGCCACAGCTGGGTGACAAGAGAAGAGGAATCCCACACCAGCCCGCATGGCGGTCCAACTGGCAGCGGCAGCCACCTGGCACATTTTGCCAGAAGCCCAGCGGTGGGAAAACTGCACCTCCTCAGCCTCCTTCTCCAGCATTATTTGTGTATCATTGCAGCAGCTTCCCGGCGGCATACTGAGAATCAGCAGCTCCCATTATCAGAAGGCACAGGTAGGGGTTGCTTTTAATAGAATGAAGCAAATTTGAGCAAGCAGGAACTCCAATTAAAAGGAAAGGGCAGCTTGGCTTTTATGATTTTGTTTTGCTTTGTTTCTCAAAGTCTGACACCGCTGTGTAACCTGGCATGCCACGGCCCCCTCCTCCGGACACTGGTGGCCCCTGGTCCTGCCCCAGGTGCCCACACAGCATCCGCACGCGGTTGAGGAACCCCGGGCAGTTCCTCTCGGAGTCCCCGACAGCAGCGAGGGTGTTCTCTCCGAGCTACAGACTTGATTTGCCTCGATTTTTTTTTTTTTGATTTTTTTTTTTTTTTTGGCTCTGGTCCAAGATGTTTTCCTGTCATCATTTCACTGTCTTTTCCAGTAATCCTTTTTTAAACATTGCCAACAATTAGTCGATTTATCTCCCCCCCCCCCCGCAGCCCCCACCCCCATATCCATCTCCCCGCGCGCGCGCACACACACACACACACACACACACTCCACTGAGCCCTATCACTGTCTTGTTTTGCCTTGAAGTATTAGAAATTACAGCTTCTCATTAGCTGGAGAGCACGTTCGGAACGGCTTTGTGTTTACTCACTTAGGAAGGGACGCCGGCCTTTTTAATTATTCCCCCTCCGCGTGCCATCAGAGCTGCGAGCTGTTCCAGGCGGACCCAGCGCCTGCGTGCCCTCCGCAAGGCTGTCGGAAGGAGAAGGAATCGGGCTTTACCTCCGCTGCTGCCTTCTTCCTCTCCTTGTCAGCAAGCCAAGGGATCCCCCAAAGCTCTCACGCAGGAGATGCCAACACTGTGAGTCACCTCTCGCTCCCCGAGCGAGCCCGCGGCGCGGTGCACGAACCCGCAGACCCAAGATGGGGCTTCCCTCCAAGCCACCGAGATCCCTGGATCCAGATGGCCGGCCGGCGCATCGTTTTTCTTGCTATTGCTCCCTCTTTCTCCTCCACCCTCGTCCATCCCTTCGTGTTCCGGCGCGTTCCTGTTTTTCTCTTCCTTTCTGTGTGGCCGACAGCCTCAGACCCCAGCTTGCTTGGGTCCTTCTCGCCTTCTGTTATTTTTTTTTCCCCCCCTGCAGCAGGCTTTGGCTGCAACCTCTGCAAGCCGGATCACCAAAGACACACGACTCACTCACAATGAATAATCAATACAGATATTGATCTGTGGAAAATGTTTGTAAATTCCTGAAAGGGGCTCAGGAGCAGGGGGCAGGGAGGCCCGTGGGGGACGACGCTGAAGGGCTGGCGGCGGTCGCAAGCAGAACTTCATTTGGATCCCAAGTCTCGCTGGCTCCGAGGCGACGGTACCGGAATGCGTGCGAACGGGGGTGTGCGCGTGGGAGCGCGCGCGTGATGAGGGTGTTGTGTTTTCTCCTTTCTGCACAGCTGCTTTCCCCGAAGAATCAGGAGCCAAATGGTCGGGAGCCCCCGCCAGTGCCATGTCTTGGCTGCGGGCCAGCACTGTTTTGTTTTCATTATCACACGCTACTTTGCAATTTGCATAAATACAGGGTTATTTTTTATCGTGTCGCCCAAAAGATAGAAAGGGGGGGTGAAAAAAATAGAAGTCTTTGTCGTGTACAAGAGGGGCTTGCTGCCTACTCATCATGACTAAGGGTTTAGCGTATGTAGAGGGCTTCGGAAGAAATAGGGGCAAGGAATGGTAGTCACAGAGAGAAAAGGGCACGGGAGAGACAAAAAAAAGGGGGATTTAAAGAGGACTGCAGGGCACTCAGCCCGGTGGAACCCAATATTAGGCACACACTTTCCTCTGTGGAGAAATGGTAGGGCCTTGGACAAGCAAAGAAGAGATAAAGACCACCAAGGTGCAATCCGTGCCCTGGAGTACATAGACTTCACACGTTCCGCTGGAATGAACTATGTATCCTTGGTAGGAGGGGTACGCAGGACACTGAACACAGACTTGCTTTTTCTGCCTCATCCCAAACCTAGGAAGTGTGGGAGCCAAGGCAAGGGCTATCCACTGGCGGTTTCCAGGGAGGGAGTTTTGCCCCTTGGTCTTTTTTCCTAGCCTCCCGGACAGCGTGAGCCGTTCAGCTGAGTTTCCGGGGTTGCACGCACCCTCGTATTGAGTGGAATTTGCATCCTCCCCTTGGCTTCCTCACCTTCAGGAAATGGAGCACAGGAGTGTCCTGAGTTCAGTGACACGCCATGGGTGACTCTCTCTGGCCTGCTCCGAGTCCTGGCTCCCGAGATGAGGCCCCCTGAGGCCATGCCCCCAAGTGGATGTCAGGCACACTCACCAGTCTCAGGGAGTGGCACCTCATTTCAGAAGAAGCTTCTAGCTCTCTCAGGCCATTGGATGGTCCCCCTCCCTTTGATTTCCTATCCTTTTGTCTCTCCCCCACTCGCTGTGTGTTTGCAATTCGGTAGTAAAATCTCCTTGGGACACTCTACTCTTTTCTCCCATTGCTCTGTCTGTCTCCTTCCGGCCTGGCGACAGAAGGGATGTGTCGCCTTTCAGATAGGCATCTAGAGAAAGACCTCCGCGTGAGGATTCAATCCCAGCGCCCTCTGCCTTGAAAGGAGCTGTCCGCTTTATCAGCAGCAGCAGCGGCGGCGGGAACATGGATTTTTTCATTCCCTTTCTGGCTTCTGACTAGCTCCCAGCAATCCAATTAGCAGAGGAATTTATATCAAACGGACTGAGGTGCCCCTACTCAGCACAGCAACTCCAGCCCACTTGTAAATTCCACCAATATACGTTTTCTGGTGACACGGAGTCATTACAGCACCACGCCTTCCTGAGCAGGCCTACCAGCGCCCCGACATATGAATATCAGAATTAAGAAAAGGCAAAATGGGATGACTTTTGTGTATCACCAAGGATGCCTGAAGGCTGCCCTGTGCATCCTTCACTCTGCATCTCCCATTCTTCTAGCATGTATCAAAGAGGCCAAGTGGGCCAGAATTGAGCATTACGGAGGATTCAGAAGTGGCTAAATCTTGGCCCACCCATGTATTTTCTCCCAATCATTAAGACATTATGAAACGTCAGGGCTATTAAAGGCTAATTCCCTGTTTCCAGTCTGTACATCCCCACTATTGTTAAACTATTTAAAATAGCTCCACAAAGAGAAATGTCATTAACTTCATTGGTATTCCATTCTAGTTGGGTACAATCACGATATTGTTGTACCCTTTCATCTATCTGCAATTTCATTCCAAATTTGTCCCTACATGCATCAATCTCTAGCATCTATCTCTCCATTCATCTAGCTATATTCATTTATATACCAACTATTTATTCTGCTTCCCAGTCATCTATTCATCCATGTGCATCTAGATATCCATTTTCTAACCATATATTGATCTATGAATATCTTCCTATTATCTATCATCTACTTGTCTATCCATCTGTATTATTCATCTATCTGTTTTTGTATTCATTATGTATCTATTCAATCATCTATCATTTTCTTATAGTTACCTTTTAATTTGTGCCTTTTGTTAGCTATGTTCTTAACAGAGTCCCAGATTGACATTCTCAATCATTTTTAAGGTAAATAATTCCCAATTTCCAAATGAAGTCTGTAAATGCTATATACTTGGTTATCTATTCTCCAGTATAAAACTCTTGTAAACTGAAGAAGAAAGGTTCAGCCAGTGTGGCTGAGTGATTGAACATCGACCTATGAACCAGGAGGTCACAGTTCAATTCCCGCTCAGGGCGTATGCCCAGGCTGTGGGCTTGATCCCCAGTGTGGGTCATGCAGGAGGCAGCCAATCAGTGATTCTCTCTCATCACTGATGTTTCTATTTATCTCTCCCTCTCCCTTCCTCTCTCAAATCAATAAAAAATATATTTTTAAAAAGGAAGTCAGTAAGATCACATGATTTTCATTGAGTTACAAACTACAAGGAAAATATTTTATCCTGGATATCTGGAGCATTTTCCTTGCAAATAAAATTATGCATTTCTACTTTCTCCTAAACCCTGAGTTTAAAAAAGGATAGCATATACTGGTAAATCTCATTCAGCTCCTATATCGACCATTGAGAGACCTTTATACAAGTGGTCCAATTTACACAGAGCTAACTTGAAATTATTTCTACCATAAAGCAAAACAGATACTAAATCTTAACATGGTAATGAGGTTATACATATTTGACTTACCCTGTACCCAGGGGATCCAATATCAGTTTGAGAACTAAAGATTATATTTTTACATTAATTTTATCCAAAATATATTAAAGTCTGGGCCAAAACTTGAGATTCAACACCTTCTCAGAGTGAACTCTCAGAATTAGCTCCAAAGAAACTGAGCCCAACAAAGCGTTATTAGGTTGGGGAGAAATGTTCATGGATGAATCTCATTTCTCTTTAGGATAGAAACTATAGTTTGCTGCTGTGTGTGAGGAGTGGAGAATTTGGCTGGGCTTATTTTCACTGTGCTTTATTGAAAACAGTAGGTCAGGTCAGAATCCTAATCAGGCAGCTGATCTTGTCTCTGACATCTCTAGTATTCTGTTAGTTTTTAGGCAGTATTATCAGTTCAGGATCCAAGCTGTTTTTAAAAAGAAAAACTAACCATAAGAATATTGATCAAGGTTAAGCTCATAAATACCTCATCAGTTCTGGCGTTGCAGTCCCCAAAGAGCAGACAAGGACCTCAGCCATGCGTCCTCCAAAACTACAAGGGAGAGGAAACCACCTCGTTCCTCTTCTCACGGCATTTCCATTCCTTCCATCCCCAGAGCTCTCTGGATCCGGTTGTAATCAGAAATGAGATTATGTGATTGCATGTTCTAGTCTAGGACTTTTTGTCATGCAAACCAGGGCCGACTTCTCCATTAGGCACAGCAGATGTAGTGGTAGGGGCCCATAAAAGTTTTAGAGGCCCACGAAAGTGCTGTAATGTCCTTTAAAATCATTGAAAGGTTATACTTTCAGGTCAAATGATACATGTTTTGATATATGATATTAATATATTCCTTTTCATGTCAGTGCAATCATAAAGCAGAAGTTTGAATAATTTGGGGAGAGGAAGGGACCCATGAAGGCAAAAACACCCAGGGCCAATGGAAGCCATGCACAGTGTGGTTCTGAGTTCAAGCAGATCACGTATAATTTAGTCGTTAAGGAGCCAGATTACCTGTGGGTAAGGAGCCAGATTACCTGTGTTCAGATGCCAGTGCCACCACTGCTAATGGCATTTAATTTCTCTGCATCTCACTTTCCTTGGTTGTAAAAAGAGATAATAATAATACCTAATGCAGGAGGATGCTGTGACGATTAAATGAGATTATAGATACAAATTGCTTCACATGGAGCCTGCACATAATGAAGGCTCAACAAAATGTGTTATAATAGTTGTTATTCATTGTTTTTGTTTTAGCTTTGGTGTCTTTGCTTCAAAAGTCTACCTTTCTGTAATCCAGCAGTTATGACTAAATCAATTACTTTTATTTAAAACAATTAAATTATATTCTAGTTAGCACTGATGGGGGAAAAAGTTGGTAATGGAAGTGTCCTCCCAACTCTGGAAATCAGAAATTTTCTCTCCTAGAAGTAGGAAATTCTGCACTCTGTACCTGGAGCTAGATCTTTATTCCATAATATAAAACTCCTCTAATAAATCAGTGTCATTGCTCCTGATCGAAGAGTTGATTCTTTTCTAACCTAAAACAATTTTGCAAAATCTTATTAAGAACCACAGGTTAAAAAGAGTATTGTCAAAACTTTCTCTTTCCTTTTCTCTCTTTCCTTTATTATCCCCTCATTTTTTTTGTCATTTAACTCCAATTATGAGATGCTAAGTGCTTTTGGAAATTTCATTGTTAATGTCTTCTTACAGTGCTATTAACGTAAATCAAGTTTAATAGTGTCCCAGCAAGTGTAAAAGCAATCAAAAATTCAGTACTCACGAATCATTCTGTAATTTCAGCATAAAATGTTAATAGAAATAATATCCAATACCATAAAATATCGGTAAATTCAACTTTAAATATATGTGATGGATTACTTCGCCACCCTGTAGCATTGGTGGAATATTCTAGAATGGAGTACTTCATTGGCAGAGCCATACCTCAATCATGCTCCGGCTGCCAGAGGCCCCTCCTCTGCTTTCCCCTTACCAGCCAATCCTGGCAGAATAGACAGCTCAGTGACGGGCATTTCTTCATCCCAGACACGCTCAGTTATTTGGCCATAGGAATAACGACTCAAGATCAGGGTAGGAAGTACAGACAATTTAAAGGAATTCAAATTAATAAGAACAAAGACAGTGCCTTTCAATTCTAAGGAAATTGATCAGAGCTATAAGGCCTTAGCTCCGGGTAATCAGCAAAGACGGCTAGTTCGAGGCCCTGTCCTTTGGGAACTCACAACTCATGAGACAGGCCAAGGCCAAGACACATGTGACAGTCGGTATTCCAGGCCCAGCAGTGAGAGCAGTTACCATGCATGCCTATACGGGAAGCTCTGATGGACCAGTCGCTGGTCAGTTAACTTTAGAAGTTGGCTAAAGCAAGGGGCACATAAAAACATGCACAATGCCACCCACATTAAGCATTTTAAACTTAAAACAACATCTTTTTGCATGAGCTACTGCCATGTTGTCAATCTAGTGGTCCAGTCTTTGAAGGGGAGGGGGAATTTAAGGTACCCAGGAGGCCATCAACTGCAGAATCCTTCCGTTATAGTTGCTCTACCCCCTTGGCAATTTTTAGCAACTCGCCTGAGTGTTTCCACAGAGTTTGTTCAGCTGTCATAGAAACAACTCTTTTTGTACCTATACATCTCTGCTTTGTATTTATTGAAGTTATGAATCACATGAACAAGAATAAGTTTTATAAAGAAATTTGAGAACAAACATAACTGACTCTTAGGGAGGATACATCTCACCTTGTGGGCCCAGGACTGCTCAGGTGCTCCACGGTGCGGGCCATTAGCTGGGACCCCATGGAGTGCTGTGGCTTCAGCCATCAGGGCTTTCCCAGGGAATGGATAGTGACTGTTAGTTCAGTTAGTTATTGACATGGATGCTAAAGAAGTTTCTGCTCCACAAACAGAAAGGCGAGCCCAGAGATTAAAAAAAAAATGCATTGTTAGGTTAAAACAGAGATCCACATGGGCCAGTGTTTCGTCTGTGCTGGGACACAGTGTTAATGAGTCCATCTTGGAAAACCCTAATTGAGCAGCTTTTTGTGGCTCTTACCTGTGGACATTTATTCAAGTCTTCTTAAACCTGGCTTTGTTTATAGCTGATATAGATATTCAAAAGAACAAATCTCAAATGTTTTCTATTTATTGTAGACAGCCATATTTTTGTATTTGTCCTAAAAGAGCTTTTTTTAAACCCATATTTCCTCAAGTGTGGAATGCATATAAACAGTAATGTGAAAGGCCATGTTTGGAGGTACACTAACACTTTTTTAAAAATATGTTTTTAACATTTAGGCATATATAAAAATATAACCAGCATGTAATACCATGATTCGATGGGTATTTTCTCGTAGCATGAGGCTAAATCTATTTAAGTAAAATTGTGAGTCCACTGGAAGAAAGATAGTAAGCCACAATGAAGGCGCTACAGGAATAAGACAAAATCCTGGAGGTCATAGTCCCATAATTGAAGCTTGGGAAAGCCAGCTGAAGCTTTCAGAGAGATTCCCGAGTTCAGATATTCTGCAGTCCAGCCACTCTTCCCTTCAGACTTTTCAAGCAGAAAGTTCTGGAAGTCATCGGTAGTCTGTGTTCATGAGAAGCAGCTTACCTTCCTGATTTTGTGCAGTTTTCTGTGCCTTGCTGTCTTTGTCCATTTGATTGAAGCATTAGGGCTTCCACTCACAGGCCCATGTTTAAAGAAGACACCTTTTCTTAGCAAGCAACCTAGGTGGCTGGTGCAGCCTTTCATCAGTCTGCCAGCATGAAGCCCTTTTCCCATAAATACGACTGTGTTGGCCACAGCCCTGCAAAAGCTCTTCGTCCTTGACAGGCCACACCTAGACATGTGGTGCAGGGCAGTTGGAAACTGCACTCAAGGGATATTGCCGACTCAGTGACTTGACTTGCTTAGGTGAGCTCAGCCTGCTCTTCATGACTGGCCAGTGGCAAGTTCCATGACAAGAAAATCATTACAGCCATGGAGGAGCGATCTAGAAGCTCAGTACAGGGCTGATCAGAACAAGAAACATTTCTGAGTATTTTGATAGACATATTGTGCTGCTAAATCCACTTTTTACTTTGCATGTTCTTGAGCTGTAAGAGAAAGTAATACTTTAAAGCCAAGTATTCTCAGCATGCCATTTTGCATTGTTGATCTTGGTATATGGCACTCAGATGAGGAGAAATTATTCACACCTGGTAAGTATCTTGTTCATCTTTAAAAAATAATTATAACCAGCAGTGACAATTTCAGGGTTTGTGGTGTTACAGGAGTATGAGAAAAAGATGTGAGAGGCTTCTGGGAAACAATTAGGGATGTGAAATAAAAGAAGGGCTCATCGCTGAGTTCTGTCTAATAGGAAGTTATATTGAGTAAAATAAAATTTGTCCAGACTGTGACATACTATGCAGTCATGTTGTGAAGTGATAGTATACACAGCACATTAAGTGATTTTTTAAAAAAAGTTAAAAATAGCATATAGAGGAGATCCCAAATTTATTTTTAAATCTATAAAAAGATACAACTTTTTAAATAAAATATATACCCATTTATAAACAATCTATAAAAATACATACTTAAAGGTGTATAAAATATATACACCAAAATTGTGACTGTAAACAGAGGTATTATGGTGTTTTTTAAATTTTATTCTTTGTGTTTTTTGCATTTTCTACAATGGTCAAATAAGCAGGAAGAAATAGCACATGATATAGAAATACATGTATACATGCATTATTACAAGACAAAATATAGATAGCAACCTGACATACAAAATTACTTTCATTTATGAGCCATTTGGCTTCAACACCGCCAATTTTGTAATTGTAGAAGCATGCTTATCCAGTAAACCCTGTTTTCCATTATGACCATGGCCATGGGTTGGGATGTTGTGATTAGTTGAATCCCCTCAGAAGTATCCCACATGGAGTACCAGTTTTCAGAGAATTCAAATATAAATAAGTGAAACTGAGCAATATCAAAAATAATTTAATCACCCTGAGTTGATTCAGAAGGAATCTCACAATCTCTTTGTGCTTCAGTATTCTTTTCATTTTGAACATCAGTGATGTCTTTGTGGGGAAAGCATAGAGGTTTAATAGATGTGTCCAGTCAGTGCCCAGCTCAGCTTCTCCCTGCAGACTGTCTGGCCTGTCCACCCTGATGATGGCTCCCGCTTTGAGTCCCTAGGCTTTTATCCTTCAGCATTCTATCAGCTCCTTCTCTGCCTCTGGGGTCCCAGGCCCTCATCCTGGACTCCCCGAGGCCCCCATCCTGACCAAGGAGGAAAGCACAGCCTCAGCCTCAGTCTCCCAGGGAGGTCAGATTAAGTCAAGTCCAGGACCTCAGGTTTGGTGGCTCCGTTACAACAATATGTTCTGCCATCTTCCTGAGCGTCCTTGTCCCTGATGAATCTCAAGCTGCAGTGGCCCCAAGGATACATCTTTGCATTCCTGTCTTAGTGCACTCAGGCTGCTGTAACAAAACCCCATGGATCGGGTGGCTTATTAGCAACAGACATTTATTTCTCACAGTTCTGGAAGCTGGGAAGCCTACGAGAAAGGCGCCGGCAGATTCAGTTTGGTGAGAGCCCACTTCCTGGTCCATAGAGCACGTCATCTCATTCTGTCGTCACGGGGAGAAAGTGGGACGTGCGCTCTCTGAGGTCTCATTTATAAGGGCACTAATCCCATCCCTGAAGGCTCCACTCTCATGACCTAATGCCTCCCAAAGGCCCCATCTCCCACCACCGTCACAGAGGGGATTGGTTTCAACATATAACTTGGGGGGACACACGCGTTCAGTCTATAGTAGCTGCCTTGCTCTCAGTGACAGTGCTCCTTCCCAGGGCTACAGCCTTGCCCCACAGAAGATATGCCCAACGCTCTCGTTCCCTGCATGCATCCTCCCTCACACACACAAACATCCACCCCCACGGCTCCGCCAGAAAGGTGTGGGGGACTCTGCTACCAACAGAGCACCTTGTGAAAATTAGAGAATGGAGACTATTTTGGGAAGGCAAACGAACAAACACAAGAATGCCACCCCATAGACCTTTAATTTGGCAAGCGGAGTGGAAGGCACATACATTTCAGCTCCCACTAGCTCCCTTTCGTAGGTATCTTTGTGCAGCACAAAAACTGCACAATGAACACAGTGGCATTGAGGGTTGTCATAGTCAAAGAACTTTAGAAAATTCTGCATGTTGTATTGGAGCTTTGGAATGTACGTGGATATATTAAAAGGCTCTCAAAAGACCTGGGTACTGAGACCCATTTAACTTCCCTTAACTTAAATGTCGACCACATTTCTCAGACTTATTTGTCAATGAAGACCATTCCAATTTTTAAAAAATGGTTTGCATATCACCTAGCTTTTCCTCAAATGTATTTTACAAAGGAAATCTTAACCCATTTCCTGGGACCTTGCTGACCGGAGAAGGTAGCTTTCAAGTTCTCACCAGCTTGGGGTCCTAGACACCAGGGCCCGTCCAGAGGCAGCCCAGCCAGCACAGCGCTCTGCTCCCTGCCTTGTGGTCCATCCCCATGATTACTCAGGGACTCTTAGCATCAACCATTTGTAGAAACAGTGATAGAAAACTGAAAAGAGCTCACAGGCCTAACAGGGTCCTGTTCCACAGAGTGACATACTCATGGCCCGCCTGCACCATCCCTAATTATTTTATATAATATTTTCCTTATTTCTGGTATACCCAACCTGAGCCCTGGAAGGCAAGGACAAGACCTCATCAAGCAAAATTGATTGAGTGCCTCTAAGTGCCAGTACATGCGGATGGACTATTGAGAGTAAAACATGTTAATAACATGACTTGTTAAAAACAACCACCACAACAACATTAGATCTGCGTGTTGTTTACATGAATTTCTGTTACCATGAGAAGAAGCAAAAATCAGATCTAAGAACCCAAATGACCATCAATAGATGAACACATAAATAAAATGAGGTTTTTTTTCTCTACAATGGGATATTATTATTCAATCATGAAAATAAAAGAATTCCTTATACTACAATACGAAGGAACCTTGAAGAGACTATGTTAAGTAGAAGAAGGCAGACACAAGGGCCACATATCATGTGATTCCATTTATATGAAATATCGGAATAGGCAAATCCAGAGACAGAAAGCAGGTTTGTGGTTGTCAGGAACTGGGGAGAAGAGGAAATAAGGGGTGACCACTAACCAGAATAGGATTTCCATTTTGGGTGATGAGAACGTTCTGGAAATGGATAGTAGTAATCATTGTACAACATTGTGAATGCCTTAATGCTATTGACTTTTATACTTTAGAATGGTTAAAATGATACATTTTGGGTCATGTGTTTTCACCACAATTTTTTTTTAATCACACTAATTCTACTAAAGTTCTGGGCACAGTCGAGATGCTTACAAGAATTAGTTGGGTCATTCCCCGGAGCCAGCCCAGGATTATTCTCCACAATCCTCTTCCAAACAGTTTCATTAGACAGGTTAACACCGCATCTCTGTGGTGAGATTTTGGAACTGGGATGTCCTTTTAGTTGCTTTGGGCCAAGTATACGGAGTAGTTTCCTTCCTCTTATTCAGGCGTGTTTATGATACATTGCAGCTTTCCTGGTGTGCTGCCTCCGGCCCCCTAATGTGTGCGACTCTCGGTAAGTCCACACTTTGTGCTGTGCTCCATGCTGGACACCCCACTCGGTGGGGCGAGTGGTTCCAAGACCTCACTAAACACGGAGAAACTGAAGAGACCTGAGGGTTGGGGGGAGGATGCAGTGACATAAAAGCTCTCACTCTCGGGATAAAACTGGAGGCAGCCATGACTTCTGTATTCTAGAAAATGACTCATGGGCAACACAAATCACCAATAATTTTTTTTTTTTCATAAATCCTGTCATCTGTAAGAAATTAGATATTTTTGGGTTAACTACAAAGCCACCAGCAGGGGGAAGTATACAAAGGGATGTTGGGACCACCCTGGGGCCCCAAAATGTCCCAGGCTCCTCTGTAAACAGGGGGGTTTCCTTTGTGCCTTTAGTAGAAAGAAATAGTCCTATTGTGAGGCTGTGAGAGAAACAACCTTTAATCCCTGCAAAGCCCAATAATATTATGTATATTGACTAAAACCCCGTCGAGTGGGCCTGACGGGGTTTTTTCATTACCACAGTACATTGTAACCTAGCTACCTTTGAAAAGTAACCAACATCAAGAGGCACTTGACATTTGCAAAGTATTATGGGTGTCCTCTCTATGTCCTCTCAAGTTCCCAAATTTACAATGGTCTTAATTTAAAAGTTAAGCCCGGGGATCAATTGCTTAGTGTAGGGCCAGGCTGCCCTTTTTAAAACAAAACAAACCAAACCCTGTGGACCAGTGTGACCTGACTTCCTCATGTTGCTCAGGGTTTGGTGTGTCACGTGCTGCCCTGTGTTTAATTTTGAAGGAAGGTGTCTGAACCCCAGGACAGTCACGTGCCACTCCTCCAGGTGTGGCTGAGGCGTACAAAGGCGGCAGCAGATGGGAATGAGCTGGTGAAAATGGGAAAGGAACATAAGTAGCTTCTCTAGCAAATCCTCTGGAAATGACACGGAGCCTTGAGGATCGATGCTATCGATCTATCCCAGGGCTATAGCGCCACTCCATCTGACACGTCTGCAGAAGTCAGCCCAGGGAAAACAGCAACATTATTACCGGCAAAACTGTGGCCAGATCAGCTGGGAAAATCAAACTCTGGCCTTCTTTTAGCCCCTCTATTTGGGCAATGGCCGTGGGTCAACATTAGAACAAGGATCAGGCCGAAATCCCAAGGGAGGACTTAAGTGGGTCATGGCCTTGCTTTCGGCACATATCTTTATGACCTCCGATGACATTTGTGCCACTCTCTATCTCCTACCGAAACCCAGATCACTGTGTAAACCTAGACTCTGAACTAGGAAACTGGGGAGTCTACGTGTTTTTTTAAATATTCAGATAACATTTGAGTCTGCCAATGTTTCCTATCAAAATCAGGCATGCTGTAATCATTACTAAGCAAATTCACTGTGTTTACTATAGGCTAGTTCTGAGACTACAAAGATGATGGGCTAACTTTTGACTCTGGAGTTTGTAGTCTTTCAGGGAGATGAGTATCATCCTGGTGACGTCCAGTGTAACAAGTACTGTTGTAGCAGATCATGGGAAATCCAAAGGAGGGGAAGCAACTCAGTTCAGGAAGGTTTTGCAGAGAGACTGACATTTAGGCTAGAACTGGATTGGGAGAGGCCCTGAATGCCATGGTAAGGAGTTTGGACTTGCCCTGTAAGTGACAGGGAGCTATGAAGCAAGGTGCTAACATAGTCACAAGGCAGTTATGGAAAGGTAACTCAGGCAGCAAGTACTTCAGTCAGCTATTGCCATATTATTGCTGTGTAACAAAGCTTCCCAAAATGTAGTGTCTTAAAACGGCAAACACTTTTCCCTGTGTGTCTATAGGCCAGCTTTGGCTCTACTGTGCTTTTCTGGGATCAGCTGAGCTTGGCTCTAGGGTGTGATTTGGGTCCAAGTCAGCTCCAGTGTTTTGTCATTCTTCTTAGGCCAGTTGCTGTCAAGGGCATATCATTCTCATGGTAGATCAATGGAGCATAACAGAAAGATGGAAACAGAAAGATGCAATGCTTTTGCGGGTCTCAATTCAGAGCTAGCACACTCGTGCACACACACACACACACACACACACACACACTCCACTAACTCAATCGGGTTACATGGTTGAGCCACACACCAAATCAATGAGGAAATACGCTCCTGTTTGAGTGGAAAAAGCCACAAAGTCACAAGGCAAAGGTATAGATATATAATCCCAATCCACAGAGGGCATGAAGGGTTGCGAACAGTGGATCATTCCACTACACCGGGAGGAGGACAGGCTGGGGGTGGAGAAAGCCTAGGCAGCCTGTGATATGTTGAGGAGGTCCATGTAAAACAGAAGCAAACAATCCATTGGGCAACACAGAGCACTTTTCCAGAACGGCATGGTCCAACCACGTTGGCCTCGCCCATCTCTTTGCAGCAGGGAGAAAACGCCCGCTAGAACATTATTAAATGGTTGGTTGAAGCATTTAGGAATTCCCGGTTGAATTATAGTCTTGGCAGCAGCTGCCTTCCAGGCCCATCTGGTTTGAATTGGCAGAACTGCAGCTGTGCTTGTTGGTATGGGTGAGCCTTTCCTTTGAGTAATGGGCCTGCATGGAAGGGGTGGAGAAAGGGAAGAGGAAGATGAAACTTGTCATGAAAAATGGGTAGAGAGAACAGCAGAGCGACTACCGTTTCGCTGTGCAACAGGAAAGAGGGCCTGTGGTTCTGGACTGGAGGACAGATTCCTGTCGGATGACTGGGTCCCTCTGCTTCTCTTGTCAAACCCAGGAGACGCTGTCACATCACATCCGTGCCTTATGAATTGATTGTTTCGCTTTTATAAAAGGGACGGGGATAATTAGTTTCACATTTTTAATTTATAGCATCAGCTAAGCTTTTTAATCCGTTATTTATGGCAGAGAACTAAGAACTAAATTGCCTCCTGCCCCCCTTGCAGAAAGCATTTCAGTCCCACAGTTTGTAATCAGTGGCCTGGCTGAGACATGTGGCCTTCTTCAAGGGGGAGCGGAGTTACTGCAGCTTCCTTGCATGTCTTCATAGCTGAGTCCTGGAAACCCTGAAGGAGCAAAAGAAAAGCCTGGAGTGATGTTTCTCTGAACCTCTGCTTTAGGAGAAAGTGAAGTTGGCAGGGACGAGGGCCTGATGCCTGGAAAGTTCCAGTGAAAGGAAGACTCTTCTGTTTGGTCGCCTTTCCTGTCTGTGGCCGGCCCCTGCGCAGGACTCGGGTGTATCGTTATTTTTCTGAAATAACCAAGGAAACATTAGCAGAGGAGAAGTGAGTTGGGATCTGTAAGAAGAGGTCAGTGTCCTGAACCAAGGGCCGCGGAGATTAGGCAAGTGAAGGACAAAGGGGCCGGGTGGACTCCGGAAGCATCGCGATCGTCTTCAAGTTCCCTGACAGCACTCCCGGTGCGCCTGGCCTGGTTGGGGAGAGCAGCTGAGAGGCTTTTGGCATCTTCCTCCTGTTGAGTGGTATTGATAGCCACATCACAAGTCACTTAAAAAAATCACAGTCACACTTGTGGATCCAGAAAGACGGGATGCCCCAGCTCACACTTAGCATCGTGGCGTGGCTGAGATGGCACCGGGGAGCGTGGACCACATCCAGTCTGGTAGCCCCTAGGGAAGCTAGAGCTGGAAGCTGCAGTTTAGGCTTCAGGCCCAACTTTGATCCTTTGCCTGAACCCGTTTGGGCTGGAGTGTTGAAGGGTTAAAGATGAAGAGCTGGACTGCAGCGGGAGCCGCTCCTACAGGACAGGGAAGCGCTGGTGCCGAGCTGGGGCCTCCCTTCCCCGCCCCCACCTGTGCTGAGGGGTCTCGGTGTTTACCGAATGTTAAAGAAATACCAATTGAATCGTATGTTTAATGAGGTGTATCAAACATGTAATAAGATACACATCTATTAAACAGTTGTGAAATCTCAGTAAATATGTTCTTAATAATAAAGGGTGCAGATGGCTTACAGATTGGACCAAAGAACAAAGACTGTAGGAGCTTATGGAAGGAATAAGAGAGCCATCTTCTGAAAAATGAGAAGACAGCTGATTTTCAGCCAGAATTTGATACATGTATCTGCGCTCAGCTAGAGCAAAAATGGGACCCAGGCCCACAGAGGAGAAGACTATAAACTTCGAGAC
This sequence comes from Myotis nattereri, assembly GCF_964212035.1. Taxonomy (NCBI): domain Eukaryota; kingdom Metazoa; phylum Chordata; class Mammalia; order Chiroptera; family Vespertilionidae; genus Myotis; species Myotis nattereri. The sequence goes on from NC_138090.1 coordinate 15,882,765, forward strand.
CTGAAGACGAGGAGAAAAAGTGTTTAAAATTAAAGACAGGAAAATGGTGGCTCACAAAATATCCCCAGTGTTTTAAATATACCTTCAGGTTTCAGCAACAGACGATTCTCAATATTACACACTTACCCTCTAATGTCCGCAAACTACAGGAACTAGCCAAGTATTATAAAACAAAAGAGCCACATGATATGTAGGTAAAGGATTATTAACTTGTTTTTCTTTCGCTAAAAAGTGGTAATTATCATATTCTATTGCAATATGCTATTGAAGTTACATCAGAAAATTACTACTGAAAACCGATCTCTTTCTTCTTGCACACATAGGTCAGGCTAAGAGTGTGCTTAAGCGTGAGTGTTTGCCCAATAATGGGTGCTTAGAGTTGAGAGGGAAAGGGGGTGGGGAGAAAGCAGAATTTGCAGGGGCAGGGTGTCAGAGTGAATTCTGAAATAAACACGAAGCTTATGACCATGCTTCCCAACCTTTTACACGTCTTTGCACAGAATGAAAATGACTGTATTTGTTCAGCAGACCGGAGTAATCAAAGGCTGGGTGCTGTCAGCCCCGGAGCTCTGACCCCTCAGGCATTGCCATGCCATCTTGAGGCCAAAGAATCACCATCTCCCCCAGCTGGCGTGGCTCAGTGGTTGATTTTTGACCTATGAACCAGGAGATCATGGTTTGATTCCAGGCTGGGCACATGCCCAGGTTGCGGGCTCTATCCCCATGTGGGGCGTGCAGGAGGCAGCTGATCAATGATTCTCTCTCATCATTGATGTTTCTCTCTCTCTCTCCCTCTCCCTTCCTCTCTAAAGTCAATAAAAATAGTTTTTTAAAAAATAATCACCATCTCATCACACTGTTTGGGATGCTGTATCTCTGAGCATACAGAGATACCAGAGCTTCCAGACCCCAATGTAACATTCTGTCTTTGCAATCAGAAACCACCCCACTTTTGAAATAGTATAAAAGTGTACCAATGCATATACATGTACCCGTGAATTTTACATTATTTATTGACATATATTAACTTATTGAAACATCACAATAACTATGAGCTAGACATTATCATTGCGTCCTCTTAAGAAGTGAGAAAATTTAGGGACACAAAAAGAAAGCTACTTCCTCAAGATCCCCCAGCTAGTCAGTGGTGGCACTGAGATTCAAAGCCAGTGGGATTGGCTAGAGAGGACTTATCTATAACTACTCTGAATCAGCACTTTTCAAGAATTTAAGAGCCATGGGCCACAAAGAAAAGCCCGTTTGTAGGATATATCAAGGTAAACACTGGAGGAGGTCACAGTCCCAGGCACAAGGGTGAGGGCGGATCAGCAAGTGGGCCGAGTGGCCCCATACCTCCCGCCCTGGAACCCACTTGCTCTCCACCAGTATGCCACAGCGTCGTGAGGAAGTGCTGCTCTGTACAGATATCCAGATGTTCCCAGCAGGTTATTTAGAAGAGCAAAACAAAAGCCTTACAACAAGGCAGTGGGTTGCCTAGATGAATGGAAATGGACAAAGCCCCTGTGCTGACATGCTGGGGAGTCTTTATAACATTTGATGTAGAAGTACATCAGTTGGCATGAAGAGATGTTCTTGACATAGCATCTATATATATAAAACCCTAATATGCAAATAGACCGAATGGCAGAACAACCGGAACGACCCGTCGTTATGACGTACACCAGCCAACCTCTCTCGGTCCCTCCCTTTCCCAGCTGGAAGGCCCTGATCCACCTGGCCTCGATTGGCCTGGCCCCAATCGGCCCTGTTTGCCAGCTAGGCCTAGAGACCCCACCAGTGCACGGATTTCATGCACCGGGCCTTTAGTGTAAAAATAAGTAAGTGACAAAACAGTATGTAAAGTTTGAGCTCATTTTCATTTTGAGAGAGAGGGAAAGACTGAGACTCCAGATGTTTGTAGCTATGATCTCAGGATAATGGGGTTACAAGTGTTTGTTTTTTTTAATTTTTTCTTATCTGTTTTCTCTATCCTTTTTCTATAATGAACATAGATAACTTCAAAGAGATTTTTGGTGTTTCTTTTTTTTAAGAAGAGAAGTCACCAGCTTAGTTCCTACCAAAGAATTACTAAATGTTCAGGTCCCATGTCTGACTATGTTTAGTTTCCCCGGACCAGTGCCTTTCAACCTTTCATTGTGATTGTGTTTAGCAACAGAATTCCTTTTCTAATAAAATCTTACTTGTAGCCTCACTAGGTAAAAAAACAAATCAAATAGAACTTCTCTGATTGAGGCCAGGTGTAAGGCCTCGGGCCCACCCCCCACTTACCGCCCCATTCCCCACCACCCCATCTCTACAGGGCCTGGTTCAGAAAATCCTACCCTGGACCATTACAGGAGAATCAGAGTTGCCCAAAAAACATGCTCTGAAGGAATAAATCTAAATAATCAAATGATAATAACTGAGAGAAGTAATAGAAAACTGGATTGTTAAAAAGGAAATTATTTGGGATTTAAATGTAAATGCAGAAGCTTTTGCCAGAGCCTATTCTGTGGACACCAAGTAGTGGCCACCAGGTGACTTATCCATGTGGCAGCCTCCTTGTGTCAGCATGATGCCTTTGTCACAGATGGAAGCAAACCTCCCCTGCTTTGTAGTTTCACTTCCGCTTAATTTCTGCTCATTTCCGTATTGTCCTTAAGTGTCATTGACCCTCAAGAAGAATCCAGAAAGAAGCTCTGTATCCAGAAACTCTACTTTTCCAGACCTTGTTTAAGCTTGCTTTCATTTTTACTTGCCTCTTCAAGGGGCTAGTCAATTGTGGTTGGTAGAAAATTATTTTAAAGAACTCTGGGTTCTTTTTTTAATGCAATATGGTTTCCAACAACCAACATTTGTGGGAAGGGGAGATAGACCAGAACCCAGCCACAGCACTGTCCTGATTCAAACTTTGAATCTAAAGCCAGGAGCTACTGACCTCATCCTCTGTTTCTCTAGCATGGACCCACTAGTCAACCAAATAGATACCTTTCAGCTTTTATTCATCATTCACAATCTCAAAAGGAAAGCTGAGCAGGTCCATAATGTATAAGAATTGGGTAGGTCATTTGGTCATTGAGCAGTTATGGTTTTGTTTATCTTTGCATCCCGACTATTCAGGAAACTGAAATAATATTTGAAGAAAATCTTTCTGGGAAAAAAAAAAGATGTTCCTACCTCATTCCTCTTTTCCTGCTTTTCCTATCTGCCATCTCTTCTGTTCCCCCACATATGAGTAGCCTCGTGACTCTTAGAACGGATTAATTGTGACACTCTAAGCTCAATTCTACTGAGCTGAGTCAAAATCTTATTCTGAACACTACAGGTTATTAGGGTTAGCCGAAAGAATGTGCATTTATTTGCTGAAGGTACTTTATAAATCAATACCTTGTTTTTGAATTCAGGTCAATAGGAATAACTCTGAAGCACGACCAACAACTACAGCAACCCTAAAACAGCACTTTCAACTTATTGATTTTTAGAAAAGTATATTTTCCTGGCATTATTCACACACCTTTGATAAGCAACTCAATGCAATAAAAAATTTTAATGGATTTTTTTATCCCCAAATATTTATTTATATATTTTTCAACATGTCTTTGAATCGAAGCCAGTTAGGTTCTTTGACAACAATAGTGTGGGGGCGAAGTGAAAGGGGAGCTTGGGTTCATTCCTTCCCATTTGTGGGGGGAGGCGTTGTGCTGATTCAGTGTTAGAGCATCACTGAGCATATCCAACAGCTATTTACCATTTAATTCCATTAAGTCTTACGGTGATTTTAGATATTCCCTTAATTTTGCCGAGAATTTTTTTTATTTTTTGTCATGCAACAGTATTTACTAAGCACCTTACCTGGGCAATGGTCTTGGGGCATGTCAAAAAGCAAATGTGGCCCTCGAGGGTAACTCAGTTGGTTAGAGCACTGTCCCGATACGCCAGTATTGTAGGTTCAATCCCCAGTCAAGGTACACACAAGAATCAACCAATGAAGGCATAAATAAGTGGAACAACAAATCTCTCTCTCTCTCTCTCCCATCCTCTCTCTATATAAAATCAATTCATAAATATTTTTATAAAAGCAAATATAGCCCTAGCTGGTTTGGCTCAATGGACAGAGCGTTGGCCTGCGGACCGAAGGGTCCCGAGTTCGATTCCGATCAAGGGCACATGCCTGGGTTGTGGGCTTGATCCCCAGTAGGGGACATGTAGGAGGCAACCAATCAATGATTCTCTCTCAAAATTGATGTTTCTATCTCTCTCTCCCTCTCCCTTCTCCTCTGAAATCAACAAAAATATATTTTGGGGGGAAAATCAAATATATTGCAGCCGGTGTGGTTCAGTGGTTGAGCATTGACCTATAAACCAGGAGATCATGATTTGATTCCCGGTCGGGGCACTTGCCCAGGTTGTGTGGGCTCAATCCCCAGTAGGGAGCATACAGGAGGCAGCCAGTCAGTGGTTCTGTCTCATTATTGATGTCTCTCTCTCTCTCTCTCTCTCTCTCTTTCTCCCTTTCCCTTCCTCTATGAAATCAATAAAAATATATATTTTTTAGAAAGCAAATATAACCAGAATAATTCTTACCTTTCTTCCAGGCCAAGTATTCTTCACCTGGGGTATCCATAGATTTTGGGGTGTTATTTACAAAATATTATGTGCATGTATGAACATGCATTTACATGCTTCTTTCTTGGAGAAGAGAGAACATGCTTGGTTCTTGGGGAAATCATGACCCTGAAATGGCCATGAGTCATAGCTCTAGAGCAGCAGTTCTCAAAGTGTGATCCTGGAACTCCTGGGTTTCCTGTGGCCTCTGAGGTCAAATGATTTCCATATTAATACAAAGACATTCTTTGCCCCTTTCACTCTCATTCTCTCACAAGGATACAGAGGAGTTTCCAGAGGCTACACGACATATTATATTGCCTCAGAGCGAATGCAGAAGCAGATCTGAGAATATGCAGCTGTCTTCTCTTAATCTAGACAAGATTTATAAAGATGTGACACAACGCCACTCTTTTCACTGCATTATTTTGGTTTGGGAAATAAAATGATTTTCAGAAAAAAAAATGCTACTTGGGTAAATCTGTAATGGTTTATTACTTTATTTTTAAGTGAATATATAAGTATCTTTTTAATTTCTCTCTTTTGGTCTCTAATATATATCCATAGATAATCTATAATGCAGACAAATTAAAGCTCTTTGGCATCCCTTACTGATTTTTAAGATTTTAAACAGGTCCTGAGACCAAAAAGTTTGAGAATCACTGCTTTTGAGTTTTGGAGGCTTTCTCTGATCAACATTAACAGGCCAAAGTCAAAATAACAATGGACAGTCCCATAATTAATTTTATAAATAGAGTTCATGCCGCTTCTCATATATTAGGTTGAGCCATGTGGAATTGTCAATGCTTCACCATTATTTGCTTACAAAATTTGTCATTTCATTGGCAAATCTAAAAAAGGTGATATTGTTAACCTGCCAGATGGATTATAGTCACCTTGGCATTTCAGAATTGCTTGGACGGTGTTGGTAGAGTGTCCCTGCTTTATCTTCACACTCTTATCTAGGCTCCATGTATTAAATAACACTTTCTTTTCTAAGTATTTTATTCAGTAATTTTGATTATAAAAGTAATACATGACTTAGGAGAACCACAGACAAGAACAAGAAGGGGCATCGCTAATCCATCATCCAGAGGTAGCTTCCTATGGAGCATGCTTATCTATATATTACTTTTACTTCGTTTTCTTGGTCTATTTCGCCTAAATATGAGCACACTGTATTTTTCCATCATAAATCCTACTTTTGTTATTTAATACCATTACAAAAACATTTCCCATTTTCCTTAAATCTCTTCATTAAAAATACGTTAACGTTTCTCTGATTATAGAAACCAACATGCTAATTTTGCTAGTCTTTGAAAATATAGAAAATTATGAAGAATTAAATTACTCTATGTGTCACCCTCCAGAATAACCATGCTTATTATTTGGGTGTATTTTTCTCTGTTTAGCCATATTGTTTTACATTCTTGATGTGATATTGTTTATACAGTGTTAGACTCCATTTTTTTTTTAAATATATATTTTATTGATTTTTTTACAGAGAGGAAGAGAGAGAGAGAGTTAGAAACATCGATGAGAGAGAAACACTGATCAGCTGCCTCCTGCACATCTCCTACTGGGGATATGCCCGCAACCCAGGTACATGCCCTTGACCGGAATCGAACCTGGGACCTTTCAGTCCGCAGGCCGACGCTCTATCCACTGAGCCAAACCGGTTTCGGCAGACTCCATTTTTTCATAATGAGGAGCATCTTCCATGCTGGTGGAAAACTTGTCATAGACAGTTTGTTTATGGGATAAATTTTATCATATGCATGGCTTACACAGGATCTAACTGTGTAACTGTTATTAACTATCCCACTATTTTTTATGTTGTTGGCACTTTTTCACAAACATACAGAAAGCTGACGTGAGCATCGTTGGGCAGACATAAATCTCGTTCTCTACTCAAGGTGTTTCCCTTGTTTCTCAAAAGTGGGGTCACCCCATTTCAGGGCAGAGGCGTCCGTCACCCAAGCACGCCAAGGATGGTCACACACCAGAGATAGTGGAGAGAATGTTCTAGAGGAAAAAGGCAGCTCCCCCCATTCTATAGGCTAGATTTCTAGAAGTAGAACTACCGAGCCAACGGGCAGGAACATACATTTGGCTCTTTTATTGCCAAATCGTTTTCTAAAATGTCCCAATTTCCATTTCCAACTGCCGTAAGAGAGCCAGAACCTGTCTTACTTATCCATGCCAGGACTGCGCTTTCTCTGTGTCCCCTACTCCTCTCTCCTCTTCTCTCTTCCCCTCCGCTCCCCTCCCCAAAGGAACTTCATAGGAAAAATGTTATCTTATTTTAGTCTCCATGACTTTGATCTTTAGTGATGTTGCAGTTGTTTCCCAAATATTATTTGCTGGCCACTAACTTTGCCTCTCTCTCTCTAGTGAGTCACTTTTATTTTCAAGGTGGCTGACTAGTGCTGGAGTCAAACCTTAATTAATATCTCTAGTCTGTAGTTATAAAATGAGTGAAGCCAACTAGCCCACAGGGCCCTGCACTCATTCTTTTGGCTTCATTATTACCTATTTGCTAACCAAATAGACTAACCAGCCCACTGTTAGAAATATCCCTGGCTGGAATACAAAACGTTGAAACCACAAGTAACCTTCTAATTATACCCTGCACTGGTCAACACCCCACTACAGTCTAATTTGGGGCCCTATAATTTAAGAGGAAAGTGAATAACTTATATTTCAAAAAGGAGCAGTCAAGTTCACAGGAAAGTAAACTTGGGCCTGGCCTATGTAACTGGGACGCGCAGTCTCCTCTGGCTCCTTCCTCTGGGTGGAAGTTCTTGAATGACCTCAGGCGAGCATCAACATATCTGAGCTAGTCAATCTTAAAAGATGGGCCATGTCTAATTCTTTTTTTTTTTACAATTTTGCACAGAGATGCTGTGTAAGCATTTGGTTGGTTGTATATTGAGATAATGGCCATGTGTGGGGAGAAAAAAGGAGGGTGGGGAGGAGAATTGTTGTAAATATATTTAACCGAAAAAAAAAATACCGAATACAAGATATTAAAGGAGCAGACTCCAGAAGACAGTAAGAATCCTTGAATGAAAAACCTTGAGAAATCCTACTTATAATGTAACCAAGCTTTGGTCTAGACAGGAAGTGTACGCTTCCCTAGGGATATAAAGAGATCAAATTGAAAGGGAAACACCCTAACATAAATGTCTAAAAACAGCAGACTCCCTGTTTTCCTGTGTTCTGGTGACCAGATCTCTTTATTAACTATCTCCCAGGCCTCCCCAGTATCAATAGTGGTTCATAATGATGACCTGGGGGCAGAGCAAGATCTCGAAGTGCCCTCTGACTCATCAAAGAAATATTAAATTAAAGGTATTTTGTCGTGGTCTAATTCTTTTAAAATTGGTAATCCATGTGTGGTATATATGATGATTCCCTATTAATCCAATATTTGTTTCCACCAGAGCAATATTCGAATAATCTATTTCCCAACCACAAGAAAAGGATTGATATTACATTGTAGTTGTAGTTGAGTACGCATCTCTATTGTATGTTACTCAGGGAATTTACATAAGCACGGCTGAATATCAGTTGTTTGCATGCTCTGTGATAAAAGTTCATTTTTAAAACCTCAAATTGCAATTTGTCAAAGTCCATTTGCCAGTTCTTTAACAATTTCAGCCAAATTGTAAATTGTATAACTGTCTGCATCATTTGCATACGTAATCATGTTAGAGTGATGGTATAATCTAGGCACATCATTTATGAGAAGAGGGAACAATAGCAGCCAGCTTCCAATTCTTGGGATACTGAGAGTAATTTATTACGTGGCTGATGTTTTCTTTCTAATTTCCACCAAATGATCTCTTTTAGAATGATGAGCACCAAGGACGGCTGTCCCGCGTGTATTATCTTTACTGTTTTCCCAATCTTGAATTGAGAGCCAAGATGAACACCATGTTACATTTCTGCCTCATTCACACACACGCACACACATACACACACACGCACACTCACAGTAATTTCAATCCAAAGAATATCACAAGAGTTCAATGAAACATCCTCCTCGAATGGTGCCCCTGTGGTAAATTAATTTAATCTCTGGATCTGGTTATTGAGTATTCTTTTCTGTGCATTGACAATTTGCCAATTGCTTGCTTCCTATTTTTAATCAATCTTGCAGATAATTTACCATCCAACTAAATCGTTTTCCTGGCCTATCACACTCCTCTACCCAATGGAGAGCGAAAGTAAATACAATCAGTCTTGTGTTGCACCATCAGAAATTTATGATGACCCCAGGCAAGCAGCTTTCTGCAAGACTAATTTATGTATAGTCACATCTGTCACTGTGGCACTTGGACATGTCTCAGGCATTTTTATTAGTCATTCCTGGTAACAGCCATGTGCGATCACAAGGTGGGTCTGATACGCCCTTTTTTGAGAGGTTGCTAACATGGTATTCGATGCCTACATTTTGCAACCCAGCCCTCAAATCAGGAGGATGGTCCTGACCACAGATCAGGCTCGCCCAGCAACGTAGAACTCGGAATCTCTGCCTGGCCCAAATTAATTATTCCACTTATTAATTTCTTCCCCCACAATCAACACTGCAGCCCAGAGAGGAAATCACTTTCCTAGGATCATAAAACAATTTAGAGGTAGTGATATTAAGCTTCCTTGTAAGTTAATGGTTAACAGGGACTCAGCCAGATCTGGATTCAAATCCTGGCTCAGCTATTACTGTGTGACTCTGGGCACGTTGCCTACCTTCTCTGGCAACACTGTCCTCTTCTTTAAAGTGAGGAAAATAATGCTTGCCATGTTGGGGTTACTCTGAGGGGTAAAGTAATGACAGCTCGCCGTCGAAGGGTTTTCTGGGCCAGGCTATTTGTACTTCTTACTGTGTTTAATCCACTCCACAGCCTTGTAGGCGGTGGAGAGCATCTTGAGTGGAGTCCCTGATACTGGATCCACACTCATCCCTCGGGAAACCGTATCCTCTTTATTACGATACCATGTGGTGGAGAATACATCTCAGCTGCCTTTCTCTCCTGTCTGAAGACCTGCTGTTTATTTGCTGAGCACGTTGTGGAATTCAGAGAAACATCTTTTCAATTCAAGTTGCAAAGACACAGGTTAACAGAGTTTAAAATAATTTTGCCTTGAAATACTAGTGTGGGCAGAGAGCCATTGATGAAGCTCTCTGCTAACTCACAGAGAAAATCCATACAATCTCAGCTTTTTTTGTATACAAACAAGCCTGAAACTCACTAGATCCAACTCTCTCCTGGGTTATAAATGTACAGTTGTCACTGCCTCAAGCAGAAGCTACGCTCACCTACCCCTGAGCATGATTGAATGGTGGTTTGTGCACGTAAAGCTCTTAGAACTGCATGTGTCCTGTAGTAAGTGCTCAGTGCATGTTAACTAATATTATTATGACTATCATTACCCTCCCCTCATCCCATCCCATCAGCTATATTTGATGGATCAGCTTTTTTAATATCCAAAGCTAGGAAGAGTCTACTGTCCAGTTTGGTATGGATGGCTTTCACATTCTTATGGCTTACCAATACCACATAAGTTTCTTGAAATGCTATGGAACAGAAACAAATGTGCATGCACTGTGCACAGGGCATCCTCAGAGACAGAAAAATGAAGAAGCCTTGAACCTTGACCCCAAAGAGCTCACGCTGTATTGAAGGAGTGGTGCAGGACTTGCCCATAATGCAAGTCAAACGGTGTTTTTAGAGTGTGTCTATGTAAAGTGCAACAGGACAGGAGGGATTATAGACCTTCTCAGAGGAAGTGACATGAGAGCAGAGCTTTGAAGGATTAAGACTTCCTTCTTCCTTCCCTCCCTCCCTTCTTTCCTTCCTTCCTTCTCCCCTTCCTTCCTTCCTTCTCTCCTTCCTTCCTTCCTTCCTTCCTTCCTTCCTTCCTTCCTTCCTTCCTTCCTTCTTTCCTTCCTTCCTTCGGACATCTATTCACCCTTCCTACTGAAAGCAAGGTACTAAGTGATAGGGAAGAAAGTTAGTGGATGCATGATCTCGGCTGTCAAGGCCATTCTAGTCATATGGAAGAGATACACGTGTAGATCGATGGCTACTGGACAGTGGGGTAGATCCTCATAACGTAGGCACAGAAGGGCTATAGAAGTCCAGAAGAGAACCTCCTAAGTTGGAATGATAGGTCAGAGAAGGCTTTCAAGAAGAGGTGATGAAGGAGCCAAATTGAGAAGACTAGTTTGGGGAGATCAGGAGGAATGTAGAAGATGGAAAAGAAAAAGAAAGAACAAGTGATTTCAAGGCATGGGGGAATAAAAGGGCGGGAGCTTTATGGCATGCCGGGTAGTGCAGAGCCAGCATGAGGGCCGGGAAGGAGAGCAGAGTAAGGTTGGCAGGGTGGTTAGGACTTCAGTGGGGTGGAGAGCAAAGGAGGTAGGCATTCTAGACAGAGGGACCAGCATAATCAAAGGCACGTGATGAAAACAAATGAATTACCTGAAAGAAGGCCAATGAGTGGTGTGGTGAGGCTGGAAGAGATGAGTCTGGAAAGGTCAAATGGGGCAAAGTCCGACTTCCTCCTGTGGAATTCCCGTCTGGCTCCCGCAGCACCATCTAGTTGGCCCAGTTCTCGGCGGTACAGTATAGTCATTCTAACTCCAGCCACGCTCGCATTTCCCCTGCTATAGCGATGGTTTTACAGCTCTGCTTTTGACTCTGGGCCACATTGGCCATATGGCTGGACTGCCTCAGCATAGAAACCCTTTGAGCCACTTGCCCTGGGTAATGTTCACATTTTCTCCTTGGGCTTCAGATTTCTCTTCCATGGGGCTTTTGTTTTCCTTTGTTTTTTATTGAATTTATTGGTTAATAAGATTATATAGGTTACAGGTGTAAAATTCTATAATACATCATCTGTATATTGGAGTGTGGGTTCACCACCCCAAGTCAAGTCTCCTGCCATCACCATTTATCCCCCTTTTACCCTCTTCTACCTCTCTCCCCACACCTCTCTTTCCCTTTGGTAATCACCATATTGTTTTCTGTATCTATGAGGTGTTTTTGATTAATCCCTTCACCTTTTTTATCCTGATCCCTAATCCCTCTCCTTTCTGACTTCTGTCAGTCTGTCCTCTGTATCCATGAGTCTGTTTCTATTTCCTTTGTTAGTTTGTTTTGTTTATTTGATTCCACATATAACTGAAATCATATGGCATTTGTCTTTCTCTGGCTTCTTTCATTTAGCGTAATACTCTCCAGGTCTATCCATACTTTCACAAAAAGTAATAAGCTTTCCTTCTTTTTTACTGCCAAGTAGTATTCCATTGTGTAAATATACCACAGCTTTTCTATCCAGTCATCTACTGATGGGCTTTTGATTGGCCTCATATTTCAGCCAACAGTTAGTGTTAGAAAAAGATGGTTAGGAAATAAATTCCTAAAAGGTAGTTTGTTCAAAATTAAGGCATTCTTTTAATTCTAGGGAATTTCAAGGGCTCAGAAATATTGGATCTAGCCCATATTTTAGCAACATCTACAAATTGTAACAAGGTTGGTATTCTTACACGTGTCCTGGGGTAAGCAGTGGGTGTTGGGCTGCAGCGGCTGCAGGGTAACAATGAGCCTAAGTCTTTGCATTTAAATGTCTTTTTGTAGAAGGTGATTATATGAGCCAAAAAAAGAGGCTCTTCCTACTGATTTATGTTCTTGGTGTTTTCTGGGAATTTTGTCAATCTTCAGAAAACAGTCTGATCATTTTTAGATTGCATTAAATTCCTCAGAAACACAGGCATGCCATACGTATCTTTCATTTTCTTCATAGAAAGTAAGCATTAATAACTGACAGCAATTTTCTTGTAAATGTCATCAAATAAATGCCTATTGTGCTCTTTGTTTGGTACTATAGATGCCAAAGAAACACAGTGCCTTTCCTAAGGAGATTTCATATAATTCAGGATTATCCAAAACAAAACAAAAATAGTAAATCTTCTTTTTCTTTATTTTTTTAAGGAATTTTCACCATCTCTTTTCATGTCTACAAGAGCCTTTCTCGAGCTAGGGTAGTTGCAGGGTCAAGTCTAAGATGCTTTAGCAGCATTTTCTTCTCAGACGGGTAACAAAGTCATTAAACCCCTTTGAATTCAGGAAACCTGCCTAAACACTCCAGGTTTGGTTTCAGAACAAAAGAAAATCCATTTGAAACATGCACATCCTTCACAGACAACATTGCCCTAATTGAGCAGGCTCTTTTGGTTGAAACTAACTGACACCAAACTCACATCAGCTTAGGTAAAAATGGGAATATATTTCTTCATGGACTAAAATAGCTGGGGTATGGGCTTCGGGCCAGCCTGACTCAGCAGCTCAAACAGTCAGGTCCGTCTCACCCCACCACTCTCCCCACACCCACTTAGCTTGCGTTGGCCTCCTTTCCAGGTGGGCCATTTGCTCTGGAAGTCCCTGCTCCAGGCTTCACCCTCCCATGGCGGAGAGCCTCTCCTTGCCGTGGCTCCGGCAGAGTGCTGGTCAGGGCTCTCATTGTCTCCCTGTGGGCCCATCCCTGCAGAGTGGTGTGGTGTCCAACTGGCCAGACTTGGGTCAATCCAGAGCCAGTGGGTAGTAGTGTCAGCCACACCTAAACCAAACAGACTAAGGGCAGGGTAACGTGCCTCCCCTGCCAAGAAATTTAGAGTGCATGTCCCCAAAGAGAGGGAAGCAACCACACTGTCTATTACAATTGCCTCTATAACTGAATGTACTGGAAAATCCAGTGGTACAGGTCAGATAAAGGATGTATAACCAAAAAATAACAATAACCATGTAATTGGTAATAGGTGATTAAAAAGTAAGATCTATCATCAAAATTTGGGGTATTTTAATCCTCAAATACCAAGTAACTCCTTTGATTGCATTATTTTCACTGATTTCAACAAATTAAACTATAATTGGCCCAGATGATTCCTACACTCACTTTCAGTTAAAAAAAATAATTCTGTAATTCTATGAATTGGTTAGCTGATTAGTTCATTGTTTTGGAACCATCTAGAAGTGACTTTCAGGTCACAGAGTTAGGTAAACTACATGATACTGTGTAAACAGTCTGACACTTTACCCGTTTTTTTCAACTATGGCTTTCCCACAAGGCCAATATAAGGTACACTCCTTCAGGGAATTCTTTATTTAATATTATTTTGTAGAAGAAACAAGGAGAATTCAGCTTTATATTTGAGTAAAAATAATATCACGTCATCTTTATATGATTATTTAATAATATTACATTTTCCCTTAAAGTTCACAATTATATTTTCACCATAACTCTAAATATATAAAATAGAAACTTATGAAAGAATGTTATGGGTGAAATAAAAAGTATTTCCTAGAAACATATAATAAAGTAGCTAAATAATTTTTAATTATTAACTTTTAAAAGCAAACTATGAGTGCAAATGTGAGGCTAGAAATTCTTCTAATTTGATTTGATGTATTATTGTGAACCTAAATTATACTTTCCTGAATATAATCATTTTTAGTTTATTTCCCTCTTTATAACACTGATGTGCTTTACCCAAACAAAACTTTCCAGATGATACTTGGCATTTTAGTCTATTTATTTCATCATGCGCACATTTTCTTTTACTTCCATGGTTTTTCATTGAGAACCTTGATTACAACAAATGCAAACATATATATATATATATATATATATATATATATATATATATATATATAATTTGACAAGAGTGGTGATTTTATTTTTAAGATCATAATAAATCCAGATTGATCAGCTTTAGTGTTACTTCATAGGTCTTTAAAAAAAAAAAAAAGAAAAAAGCTAAGTACTGCCAATCTGCAAAGCACTCTTTACTTCATTTCTGTATGGAATTCAGCAGCTCATCAAGAATGCAACAACATTCACTTGGGAGCCAGATTGTTCATCCTCTCATTGTAGCATCTGATCTGTTCTGAGGCTGCATTTTCCTCCACCATGGCCTCCCAAAGGTACTTGTTTTAGCGATGAGATTCACCATCCCTCTGGTGGACTCGATGATCTTACCTTGAGGTGTTAAGAATCGCTGAAGGCTATAAGGACTTGTGTAAATTACAGCCATGCAGAGCGGCGTTGAAAAATCAATAAGTAATGAAATAGTACTGGAGTGAAGTAGCCAAGAGAGCAATGGGTGGGAAACTCCCAAGGATGCAGTTTCATTTTGTCAAAAGGTAAAAGGAGATGTTCTGATGTGTTTCTATAAAACGGGCTTCCTTGGAAATGAGAGGCTATTGGTAGAGGTGGCAGGGAGTCACGTCAGCATACCCACAAAGCAGGGCGAACTGTGGACTTCTTGGTGCAACAGTTTCATTTTAGACAGCCGTGCATTTTGTTCCAGGCAAGCAATAAATATGGCATTTTCTTCATCAGTTTTGATATCTGCCCCCACCACAGTTTTTCTGTACCCTAGCTACCCAAGTGTACCCCATTTCTTCTCTTCTCTTCTCTAAGGGACCATCCAGATGCCTTCACAAACCATCTTCATCCTTTCTGATCCTGCGTTAGCAATGTCCCCCCAAGGTTGGGATGGTGTGGTTGAAATTGGACACCATTTCCCAAGGGTCCCCACTCATTCACAAACAACTCTAGACACATCAGCCCGGATGCTAAAATTCTCTAGTCTATGGTCCACTTCTGTGGTTGAGGGTCCCCGAGCTGATATTTAAATCTGCTGGTTTCTTTTTTCTTTTTTTGAAAGTGCATTGTTCATGTCTTTGATATTGGTTGTTTTCTCTGAGATGATGGAACAGATTTTTATAAAAAGAAGATTGTGGAGTGTTTGAATATAAGACAGAGTAGGTAGGGGAGAGAGATCCAATTCAGTCAACTCTGCTGGGGAGAACCTGCTTCCCTCCTTCCTCCGGGTGGATAGCCCTTTCATCTCTGCCCTTCCCAATGGTGAGAGGTGGCCTTTGGTCCTTATCCATCCATCTGGTATACAAATGAAGCTATCTGTAGGAGTCAGCCACCAACTGAATCCAGGATCTAGATCTAGAAAAAGGAAATCATAAAGATATTACCTAAGAACTGAGTGAAATGATGGGATTATAGTAGCTTTTTGTTTCGTATATATAGCTACTGGCCTTTGTTCATGAGCAGAACAATGAAAACTGTAGACTATCCCCCAACCTCTATTCTGGGTCAGTTGGTGTCACTCCAGCTATGGGGGTTTAAACTTAAAAAAAAAATAAAAGTGATACCAGCATGGAAGACAAGAAAATAACCATAGGTGTTTGTTCAATTAAAAGACTTACAGTCCTAGTGATATTGTGACTTGAGTCTTAAAACACCAAATAAAACACTCTGCTTATTTCCTTTCCTTTTAATGATACCCAGGTACATTTGGATCAGTGACAAGCAGAATCTTTTATATCTGATAAAACAGGGCAATAACTATAAAGTGAAAAGCATTGAGATGTGAACCAATGGCCGGCCCATTCACAGCCCATTTATGATATGTTGAGTATGTTTCCTGATAACTAATGAACTAGCCTTAATTATCATTTTCTATTCTCCGTCTGCATCTACCTATATTTTGTAGCATTGGAAATGAAGGCATTATTACATTTCACAAAAATAGGTATGATTCAGGCCCCAGAAAAACACTTTTCTCTGAAATATCCAGATAAATAATTAATGAGGAAGTGGTTTAGGTAGCCTGAGGTATCTGGGCATTTTACTTCCCTCTTCTTCTTGCATCAACATATAGAATCAAATTGCTTTCTTTGGCCCCATCATGTGCTACCACACCTGGATGAGGGTACCAAGATGAGAAATCCAACAGACGACAGACAAGTATTTGTTCCACTCACCATACCCAGGTTGCTTGTCTTCCCTCTGCTCCATGTTCTCCTAGTAAGTACCTGCTAGTCATGCTCCCATACCATGGACATAGCAATACATACCCACCTCCTCCAGCAGTCCATCCATTGATGCCCTTATCCATTGTTTATGACATTGCAACCGCAGTAATGAATTGACATGTCTTGATCTTTGAAATGCTTAGGCAGGAGACCACACATTATAAGAAGAAGAAAAAAAAAGGTCAAGACAACTCTATTCGGCAGGGGCTGGAAATGGATATTGTGCAGGAAAATGCATTAAAGTTGAAAAGGGTTTTGTTTAACATGATGGTTTTAAAGACGTAAACAATTACGATGTACAATAACTCCTTCCCTCAGAATACCATGGAGAAGCCCTACATAGGCCAGGGTGCTGGTGTGATTCCAAGTCGTGCTACCACCATGAAACACTAGGGGTCACCATATTAATACCAGTGTCCTGGCTCCATTGCCCTCCAGTCCAGAGAGCCTACCATCCCACAGATCTTGGCTCCCTGTTTATTCAAGGAATATTGCTCAGTGCCTATCGTTCGTGATGTGCCCATTTACAGTTACCTCAAGCACCAGTGAAATAATGGGGTAGAGTCCTCTCTAAGGCTCTCTCTTGTGAATGACATTTTTTAAGGGCCACCTAAGAGTTATCAGTCCATTCTTTAGGGCTAGATGTAACGGTAAAGGGCGTGCAGGCCAGTTAACCAAATATAGAGCATCTTCATTCAATAGCTGTGCAGTATTCCCATTCAGATGTTCTGCTAAAGCCCGAGTCTCTCAACCCTTTTTAATTTGCCAGGATTGATGCGTCTGTTGACTAAAAAGTTAATGTCCCTCTCTTCTTTTGTTTCTCATCTCTTTATGTTTTCAATCCTCAACTCAGAAATTATTTTCCTAAGAAGGAATGTAAGCAGTTGTCTGTAATCTACAGATATGTTATCACTAGGCTCCACCACAGTCCCTAACATCAGAATGAGAAATTGTTGGCCCAAGTCCAGGGGGGGCCCCCACCTCAGAGTGATATGATTCTGCTTATTCCTATTTCCGTTTTAAGAAAAATCCTTACCCGCCCCACCGCCGTAAGCAGGAAGCTCTAGTTATATCATTCAGAGTAGAGCTTCTAAAGGCTAGGATTAAAGCCGTCGAAGGTCTATGAACAGCATTTAAACCATTAAAAAGAAAAAAAACAGTATTGCAAGGAAAACAGACAGCAATTGATAATAATGGTAAGATCATAACCTAGATAGAGTGCAATTCTAAGTCAAAATTCCCATCATAGCTCCTGGGTTTTGTGTTTTTTTGACATGTTCTCTTTGTTTCTCCTTCATCTATTTATTGAGTATCTAATATGTGGAGGCATGTGTTAGGCAATGGAGGGGATCTATAGATATAAAAGCCAAGCAACTGGAATGACTGGAATGACCGCAGCTCCCCCCACAGCTGGCCCGGCCCCTATCGGCCCCATCAGCACGGGCCATCTGGACCCCACCTGTGCACAAATTCGTGCACCAGGCCTCTAGTCCAGTGATGGAGAACCTTTTGAGCTCAGTGTGTCAGCATTTTGAAAAACCCTAACTTAACTCTGGTGCCGTGTCACACACAGAAATTTTTTAATATTTGCAACCATAGTAAAACAAAGACTTATATTTTTGATATTTATTTTATATATTTAAATGCCATTTAACAAAGAAAATCAACCAAAAAAATGAGTTCGTGTGTCACCTCTAACACGCGTGTCATAGGTTCACCATCACTGCTCTAGTCCTATCTAATAAAGAGGGAATATGCAAATTGACCATCACACCATCACAAAGATGGTGGCGCCCATAGCCACAAGATGGCGGCACCCAGTCCCCTCAACCCCACCAGAGTCCCCCAGTCCTTGCAGCCTTGCCGGGGGGGGGGGGTGGCAGGCACACAGTGCAGCCGGACCCGCCCTCAGGCGCAGGCAAGCCTCGGATGTTGGATGTCAGCTGCCCAGCTGCGCAGGGCAGACCCAAGGCGCAGACAAGCCTTGGATGGCGGCTGCCCAGGGCCACCCAAGGCTCAGGTAACTAGGGCTGGCCGAGACTTGTGCTGCTGGCAGTGGCAGCAGCAGAGGTGTGATGGGGGTGTCACCTTCCCCTGATCGCCGGGTTGCCTCCCCCCCCCGAGGGCTCCCAGACTGTGAGGGGGGCAGGCCCAGCTGAGAGACCCCCCTCCAGTTCATGAATTTTCATGCACCAGGCCTCTAGTCTACACTAATAAAAGGAAAAGATGCAAATTGACCAATCCTTCATGATGCCCACCAGCCAATCAGGAGTGAGTATGCAAATTAATCCAACAAAGATGGTGGGTTAATTTGGATACACAGGTGCCAAGCTGCTGGGGGCAGGGCGGACGCTTGCGTCATCACCATGGCGACAACGTAGGTGTTCAGCTCCGCCCCACCTGCTCCAGGCCTCTGGGCAGCGTGGGAAGGCAGAAAGGTGGCTCAGGGCCAGAGTGAAGGCGGAAAGGCGGCTCCAGCTGGAGAGAAGGCGGTGTCAGCAGTCAGGGGAAGGAAGGCCCATTCTTGCACGAATCTTCGTGCATTGGGCCTCTAGTATAATATAAAGATATATATCTGCAAAGAAGGTAACCAATGATTACAGTTTTCTCTTCCCTGTCCTCACCATTGATGCAACTGTCTGACCCAAATATATTCTTTCTCCATCCACCCCTTCTCTCCCAGCCTGTTTAGTCATATCCTCTTACTTTCTCCTGCATGCCTACTGTTCTGGACTCCCTTTCGCCTTCATTCACCCTTCCTCTTTTTCTCTCTCTCTCTAGCCTGTTTAACTGGACATAATGGTAAAGAAACTAAAATGTAGAACAACCATGGTTTAGAGGGACAGTGATTCAAAATATTTCTACATAGCAAAATTAATTTTGCAAAGGCAATGGTACAGAAGTAGAGAAATAAATGAAAAGCTAGCAAAAGGTGGTATTTGTTGAGAAGGTATTTTGGGAGACTTGAAATATGCTTTTGTCTAACCTGAAAATTAAACTCGTGTGGGTCCAACCCTTAATTCCTACCAAATTACAATGGAGTTGTCCAGGGTATAATCATATCTAAGGGTGTATTTGCCATTATTTGGTGTGTGTTTTAATTTCAGTTTTCTCAAAGCCTAGCCTATAAAAAACCACCCACAGGAGAGTTCTTTATCTTACTTGAAATAAGGAAACTTTCATTGTTAACTGAGAGTGTCACACCTTTGATGTTCCGTTTTTCCAGAATTGGGATTTCTTTAAAAAGTTGGCCCTTGGCTATTTGCAGTTGCTGAATAGTGGGAATAGAGGGAGAAAGAGAATTTTCTTTTAGAAAATAGACTCTCTCAGAGCTGGGTGCATTGGACTTGGACAGAAATTGCAATGGCATGTGTCAAAGGCATAGTACTCGAGAAAGAGACTGCGAAGTCTAGTTCAGGTTCAGTCATATCAGACGTTTCATGTTCGTTTGGGACTATTAGTTGATGGTGACCATAATGAAACTGTCTGAGCAGATGCTTATCCTTACTACATTCAAAGCTGTACCCAGATGCCCCTGATGATGTAATAAACGAGAAGACAATAAAATAGAGCTTCCTAACCAAGATTCTGTGTACCCCAGGAATTTCGTGGATGGGTTGAAACACCCTGAAAAAATTATGTGGGAAATTTTTAGCACATGTTAACTTTTCTTCAGAGAGAATCCATAACATTTATCACCTCAAACAATCCATGCTCCCACTCCCCCCAGCAGCTTACGAACCCACTGGACTTGAGTCTCTTGCCTTAGTGAGGTCTTCCATAGTGGAGTCTCCTGGTCCGGCTTCATCACTGTGTTGACTAGAAAAATCTGATCAATAAGAATAATAATCTTGCCCAACCAGCGTGACTGTGTTGAGCATTGATCTATGAACCAGAAGGTCATGGTTCAATTCCCAGGCAGGGCACATGCCCAGGTTGTGAGCTCAATCCCCAGTAGGGGACGTGCAGGAGGCAGCTGATTGGTGATTCCCATCATTGATGCCTATGTCTCTCTCTCTCTCTCTCTCTCTCTCTCTCCATTCCTCTCTGAACTCAATAAATATATATATATATTTTAAAAATAATAATACTCTTAATATTTCTTGAGTGCTTATCATGTGCCAGAGTACATGCCATTGTTCTAAGCACATTATGTGTAATTATTGAATCCTTATCAGGCAGAAACCATTATCATCACCGTTGTATAGCTGAGGATGCTGAACCAGAGAGGGAGGCATCTTGCCCAAGGACACAGAGTGGAAAAGTGGCCGAGTTAGGACACAACCAGAGTGTGGCCCCATAGTCCATGGTCTTGACTGAGAGCTTAACCACTATACCATACTGCCTCTTGACTGAGGGGTACTCTCAGACAAGGGTCATTCCTTTTAAAACAAAATAGACTGAGAGTCTAAGGCAGCGGATCTCAACCTGTGGGTCACGACCCCTTTGGGGGTCGAACGACCCATTCACAGGGGTCGCCTAAGACCATCGGAAAACACATATATAATTACATATTGTTCTTGTGATTAATCACTATGCTTTAATTATGTTCAATTTGTAACAATGAAAATACATCCTGCACATCAGATATTTACACGACGACTCATAACAGTAGCAAAATTATAGTTATGAAGTAGCCACGAAAATAATTTTAAGGTTGGGGGTCACCACAACATGAGGAACTGTATTAAAGGGTCACAGCATTAGGAAGGTTGAGAACCACTGGTCTAAGGAACGGTGACCACTAACAAGGGAGTGAGAAAACAACCCTTAACTTGCCTCACCCCACTCCTCATGTCCAGGATATTGGCAACTCAGAGGAATACCAGCAAAATGCCAACAGTGCTCCTTGGTGCTCGAGAGGGCTCCCAGGGCAGCAGGCAGGGTCTGCGGGCCCAAGGGGGCAGGTTAGTCATCTCCCTGCAGGACCCTTGGCATTTCCCATTTGAATAGCACTTTCTAGTTGACATCCACAGTCCCACCTCTCCCTTCTGATGTTCCCTACTCCCCGCAAGGAAGACAGGCTGGAGACTATTCCACAGACTAGCAAACGGAGGCTCAGAGCAGATGCACCTTCCCCAGGATAACAGGACTCGGTTTGGGCAGAGCTGTGTCTAGTCCAGCACCCAGCACTCCGGACCCTTGGTCCTGTTCTCTTTCCACTGCTCTTCACTGCCTGGCCTATCGATGTTAACCTGGCACTGGGAACCCGCATGCACCCGGCTCCGCTGCAGGGGGCATCTTTTCCTGTGTGGGCATCGAGTAGGCCCTACCCTGAACCAGTGCAAAACGCATGGCTCCTGCTCTCTCATTAAATCCGCAAACAACCCAATGAGGTGGCCATTAGCTCCCCGACTCCCCCGACAGGGAAACTGAGGCACAGGAGCACAGCTAGTAACTTACAAAACCCGGACTTCAGACCCTGACACAGCCGACTCCTCTGCGTTTGTCTTCACCGCCAGCCCTGGCCCTGCCACCATCCGGGAGGCAGGAAAAAGCAGAGGAGGAGGAAGTGAGCAGCCCGTGTGTGTGATGAGCCACGCTTTCTGCCTTCTCCCAGGGCGGCGCCCACGGAAATCTGTCTCACGCGCTAGCCCATGAGGTTAAAATTAAAGAGGACAGTTATGAGCGATTCGTCACTGGAGTGGGGCCGCCCGGTCTTCAAAAACAGGACCGCTCTCCCTCCCTCGGACCTGGCACAGGAGCCGCGGAAAAGCCTTCCCTGGGCCTGGGCTTCCTGGATTAACTCCCTTAAAGGAGCCGGCGCTGAAGCCCGTGGGCAACAATGGCCCCGTTTCTCAGGGGTGTCGAATCAAGTGGGCCCTGAGCGAAGTTCGCTGGCACCGGGGACCCTGAAACGCACACCAGAGCCGCTGGCACGGGGTCGCGCTCTTGTGCCGGGCCCTCAGGAAGGGAGCAGGCGCTCAACCTTTTTGTTCTAAAAACCCAGGAAGCCCGGGCGGCGGGGGTTTGGGTTTCAGCGCCTCTGAATGCACCATTTCAAGCGGCCGCTCTTCCTACATGTTCATTCATCCCGCGGTTCCCCAGAGAAGCCTCCTGAATGGACGCGGAGGGGCGGGGAGGGCTTTGAAAGGCCGTGGGGATCGAGTGTGTGGGAGGGAGCCTCTGAGCCGGAGGGAAGGCAGCAGTGAGGCCCACGTGCCAGGGCGGAAGGGGCCTCTCTCCCCGGATCCCCTCGGCATCAGCCGCGCGGCCTGAACAGGGGCCTTCAGGAGTGTTCATGAGCCCAGCGGCAGGCAGGCGGCCGGCCAAGGCGGCCGAGCCCCCGCCAGCAGCGCTTCCACGGGGAGAGGCCCGAATGCCACATCTTTGATGTGCTCAGTGGGTAACATTCCTCTTTGTGGAACCTTCCCTCGGCTTCCAACATTCTGTCTGCTAAACAGTGTTTTCGCAGCACGGAGGCGGCCGAGCCCCCAGGCGGCCGCCAGCCAGAGAGGGGCCACCAGGCTCCCTCCCAGAGGCGGCTGGGATCCCCGGGACAACCCAGCGCAGGTACCTGGCCCCAGCCCCAGAGAAGTTAGGCCTCTCCTCCAGCAGCAAAAAATATATATATTTATTTTGAGGGTTCTTGCCAAAAGAGCTATGGGTAGGAGGGAGCCAAAGGAAGGTCTGACTTATGGCCACTGTAACAGAAAAGGCAAGGGCTGTTGAGAGAGCCCTGGGGTGGGGTGGGGAGTGGGAGGGGAGGGGTTTGGTTTGGTTTCCGCAGCCGCGTCCCTTTCGGAGATCTAAAATCTGCAAGTTTTACGTCAAAGCTTCCTCCAAATGACTTGATGGAGGGCTTTTTGTTGTTGGGCTGCTGCACTCCCAGGACTCATTGGGATGGCAGGATAAAAATTAATTAGAGGCTGTTTGGAGGGGGGCTTTGCAAGACAGCCTGAGGCTACGCTTCAGTCTGGTTGTTAGAAGCAATATCATCACCCGCTCCTCGCCCAGCCAACAGGCCTGTGCAGGGGCGGCTGGGGGGAGCCACGGATATTCAAGGCAGACATCAGAGCCAAGACTTCCTCCCAGAGAGATTACTTACCACAAACCAGTGGATCTACCTGCTGACAACCTCAGAAATATGTCTTGTTTCATTTTCAGATTTTTAAGGGAGGCTACGTAGAAAGCTTACAGAATCCTGATGCAACAGCTTGGGGAGGAGGCGATGCTGCCTCTGCCAGGTCACTGAACACCACATTCAGACCGGGCAGAGCCACCAAGCAGACATGAGGGAGGCAGGACCTGTTCCAGGCACGATATGTCCTTTTTCAGGGGGTGGCAAACTGATGAAGGGGACTCGAGGGCTTGGCACATTTCTTCATGACCAAGGCTGACCGAGGATTGTTTCAAATTCAGACAATTTACAAGAAAAATCATCCAAACGCTCTTCTCCCTTCTGGTCTTTTTCTTTCTCCCTTCCCCTCCCCTGCCCTGTGGTCCTCACACCTCCTCTCCTCTCCCACCCATTCCTTCTCCTCTCCCTGGAGTACTGGTTCAGTGCGTGGCCTGGAAGTTTGAATAATTGGGAACTGGCTCCTCAAATCCAGGTAAAATAGTGCAATGCAGGATAGCAGTCCCTGAACTTCATCAACTGAGGTAGCTCTCCCTGCTGGGTGCTTCACCCCGGAAACAGAGCCTGCGCAGCGAGCAGCTGCCTGGGTCCCCTTCCTCAGAGGACTTTGAACTGTCGTGAAGGAGCCTGTGCACTTCACACACAGAGTTTATCTCCAGACCTGGGTGAAAGCATTAGCTGAGTCTTTAAAACATGTCCTTGATGCGGACAGTAATTAAGATCCCTGTTTTATGGATGGAAAAACTGAGATTGGTCATATTCCTCATATTGGTCATATTGGTCATATTGCCTATAATTGCTTCCTTGCATCATGTTTGGGAGGCAGGCGGCGGGGGGAGCCAATGGGAACAATTACCAAAAAAAAAAAAAAAAAGAAGAAGAAAAGAAAAGAAATAGCAACTTTCCCCCAAAACAGCCACTTCCAAAATGAATTCACCAGCTGCTAATATCAAGTTGTACCACTGCACATGTCAGCAACTCCCCGCTTTCAAAAGTGCGTTTCTTAAGGTGAGGCCAGTTCCCTTTGACCTTGGATGAGGAATGATCATGGCACTCGGCACATCTTCAGGAGAAACCAGAAGATCCCTGCCTAGGAAGGCTCTCCGCCGAATCCGAATTATTTCCGAGGGGATGTGAGACAGTGGTGAGTTAAGCTAACATCGCCTCCATGCCCCAGCCGCTTGCTCCTACCCATCATAGCCAGACAGATAGAAATGGTCCCCAGCACAAGGAGATGATAGCAGCTGGCTCTCGAGCTCAGGGGGAGAGCCTGAGTCCACGCCATACCCATTTGCTCTCTGCCAAAGGGAAGGGGAAGGAGAAACATGAGGACTGCTCTCAGACGCCAGGCACCTATCAGGAGAGGGTCAGGGGGCGCGGCCACATAAAGCCAAATCCTCTCAGGGCTTTCAGAACGAACCAGTCTGCCCGAAAACCAATCTGCCGCTTTATAAGCAGCCAGCATATTTAGAACCATGGAAATTAAAGATGAGAAAGACCTGTTTTAAGTCTTCAAGATCATTCCCTAGGGCCCAGGGCAGGCTCGGTCCCTGTCGTGCATTTGTTAGCACGATGTCAGGCCTCATTTCAAGTGTCTCAAGCAATGGACACAGAGGAGCCAGAGACCGTGGTGTCTGCCCGCCCCCCTGAGCAGTGGTCATGGGGTTAGAGTCCTCTGGGCTGCTGGCTGGCCTTTGGCATGACCAGAAAGGGTTTGCATTCCCCAGGGCTGGGCCCAGAAGAAACCAGCAGCTTCTAGAAAGTCAACACATTTCCAGACCTTCTTCATCTCTCTGTGCTTAAGCGGAGGAGCACCCTGCCTTCCAGAAGCATCCAGAGGCCCTCCTCTGGGCGAATAGATTGTCACCGAGGAAGAGGAAAGAGTCCAGATTCACCAGGTCTCATTCTAAAACAAAACAAACCCTCTTCCCCAAGGAACCAGCCTTCTCTCACACATTTTATTCTGCGTTGATCAACAGACAACTGAACCATGTTTCCAGCTGATGGCAAAATGGAGGAAACATTTTCAGAGACACCAGGGGTTTATTCTAGGACATTCAGGACCCAGTAATACGAACATAAGGGCAGATGACTTCACAATAGTACAGTCAGGGTTTTTCTGAGAAAAACCATTTTTCTTTTTATCTCTGTTCCCAGCTGGAGAGGAAGCAAGTCAAATTCACAATCTCAGGTGGAAGGCTCTGTAAATGAGGGTAGAGAGAAGCGAAAGCTAATAGGATCCAGAGAACAAAGGGATCTAAACCTCATGCAGGCAATGTTCTTTGGACTTCTGCATTTTCAAAATGACGGAGACAGTCCCTTCAGACAGTCACATTTAAAATGCCAAGTCCACGCACTAGCTCTGTGGTATGACACGGGCGAAGTGAAAAGCGAGTCATTCATCCATGGGCCCAGTGCAAAAGCTATGTGACTGACTATTCTCCCACGCCAAAATTCGTGGAAAACGTTACCACTTCACATTTCCTGGAATCGGATGGTCCAAAGAGACTCCCTTACTCTGTATCTGGTCTAGAGGATGAAGCCCATTTTCTTCACTGGATACTTTAAGCAAAACTGAACTTTTAAAAACCTGAAGTTTACCTCCCAGGCCAGCAGCTCATCCACTACTGAAGTCCCCCACCCCCTCCCTCCTCCCCACAGCCCTTTTCTCTTTTCCTCTAAAACATTATCTCATCTCCACATTGCAGCTTTTTTAAGTTCAATGTCAATAGCTAGTTAGGAGAGGGCAGGAGGGTCAGAGCTTAGGACTCCAAACCGTCCTTGACGTTTCTCTGTAGACTGATCTGCTGTTTGCCTCAACCACCCCCCCCCCAAAAAAAATCCCCCTTTACTATCTGAGAAAAGATCAGAACAGGAAAATGTCAGTTTGAGAGCTGACAGAATTCTGATAAGAATGAACTGGAAATGAGAGGAAGAGAGGAAGAAATGCTGTCACTTTAAGAAGTTTTTAATTTCATGTTTTTAGACAAATATGCACCCCACTGCGTGCATGTGTGATTTTCACACACAGCTCTTCCATCCCTCCACCTCTTTCCCAAATGCTCTTCTTGAGAGAAAGAAGGAGAAGAAGAAAAAGCCTGTCTATTTTGACTTGATTTGATTTGATTTTTACGGTCTTTCCACAACCTTTCAAAGGTCTGCAAGGGTCAGCCCTTCTGGCCTGAAAGCTGTGAGCACATCCACTCCCACCGAATTTCTCCTAAGCTCTGGAAGAGTCTCCACTTTCAGAAGTATCTATACATATTTTTAGAGTTAGAGAGATCGTTTAAATTCTCAGGCTTAATTGAACCGACAGAAGGGAGAGCGGCCTGCAGCAGATGGAAACACTTTCCAAGTGTGACGACCTCTGAGTTCAGATTTAATACCTACATAATAAAGGCTTGGAGATAATATGGTGGGCATTGTTCCTGCTGCCCTGTTGTGTGTGTGTGTGTGTGTGTGTGTGTGTGTGTGTGTTTTAACTTACGTAGCAACTTTTTACTATTAAAGGATATGGCTGGTGTTTTAAATGCAGGCTACACAAAAAAATCAAGAAGTGACTCCCATTAAGAGAGATACTTTTCATTAAGAAAAGGCCAAGTCTTTGACAAATAAAATACTTGACAGGAGTTAAGTATTCTTTTGAATGGAATAAAAAACAAGAACTTTTTTTCTGGAAACTAGGGAGTTGCCCAGGTCACCAGCAAAGCATTCACTGAGCACCTACTCCATGCCTGCATTCCCGGGGGCATTTTCTATCACTTCAGTTAATTCTGTAACAACTCCATGCGGTAGATTAGATTGTCATCCACATGTGTCAGTTGAGGAGAATGGGACTGAGAGAGGGTAGGCTTGCCCAACGTCACACAGAAATGACGGAGCAGACCTGAGGTGCACACCTGGTGGGTGACTGAGCATCCTGTGTATAAGACATGCCCTGCACCTTTATTCATTTTGTCCAGGCACCTTAAATTTCCTGTACGCAGCTATTTTTAATAAGTTGCAAAAATTCATTAGAGCTATTTTTCAAATTTGACTAGGCATTTTGTATTTTTATTTGCTGTATGTGGCAACTCTAACATCTGGGTCGCATGATCCCGAATCCAGAGATTTGCCCTGTCCTCCACACAAAAGGAATGGGTTTTTCTGGACACTGGCTGAAACAAGCCCTGTATACACTAAGTCCAATCTATAGTAGTGAAGAGTGTAAACTCCTGAGTCCTCTGACTTGGGTTCAAATCCTTGCTCCACCACTTGCAAGCTGTGTGACCTTGGGCAAGTTTCTCAACCTCCCTGAGCCCCAGGCTGCCTATCTGTAAAATGAGGACAAGGGTTGTGCCTACTTCATATGGTTGCATGGAGATTTAAAAAGTGCACGCATGTAATAAAATAATGCAGATCCTGGCACATAATAGGTGTTTGGGACGTATTCACTACTTCCTGTGTCTTCAGAATCATTCTATAGCACTTCCAAGGCATGGCTCTGCTCAGCCCATCCTCTTGCTTTAAAATGTCCACAGGTCTAAATAAGTAAATAAATAAAACGTCCTCTGCTCAGCCTGGCCGGAGGGGCTCAGTGTTTGAGCTTTGACCTCAACCAGGAGGTTAAGGTTCAATTCTCAGTCAGGGCACATGCCCGGATTAGCGGGTGTGCAGGAGGCAGCCGATCAACGATCCTCTCTCATCATTGATTACATCTCTCTCTCCCTCTCCCTTGCTTTCTGAAATTTAAAATATATATACTAGAGGCCCTGTGCATGAAATAAATTCAGGCACGGGTCGGGTCCCTAGGCCTGGCTGGCGATCAGGGCCTTCCGGCTGCTGGCCGGGGCCTTCCTTCGTCTCGCGCCACCCCTGGTGGTCAGCGCACATCATAGCGAGCAACTGAACTCCCAGTCTCCCAGTCGAACTCCCGAGAGGACAATTTGCATATTAGCCTTTTACATATAGAGATTTTTTTTAAAAATCCACTGCTTACAAGTGACCGTGCAGTTTCCTTAACTTTGCATGTCTTATGCGTTCTGGCCCTGCCGAATTTGCCAGCCCTGTTTCCTGCTTCCACACATAGGAGGTAGTCCTTCAGTGTTTGCAAGGATAACTTGGCAAATCCAACTCTGAATTTGATTAAGGAAACAATTACGTCTTCGGTAAGTGTGAATTATTTTCTTGCCAGATAGGATTTCACTGATGTGGAATCTTTGGGCCTCCTCATTCTTATATGTAGATTTCACTTTTTAGTCAGAGATGCCAGATAACTGAAATGTTCTAGAACCCTTCCAAGCAAGAACAGTACACTGAGTGGCCAGAATGTTAGAGAAAGCGTCAGTAGGAAGACCTGTATCAGGAAAAGAATCTGGGTTTTGGCCCTCAGGCTTGCCACCGGCCCCTCCCGCTGACCAAGCTCGCTCGCCATAAATGCCCACGTGGGGAGTTAGCATCTCACCTCCTGGTTTAGAAGTAGCCAGGCCATAAACACCAAGGAGGAATTTTACTGGCCCATCCTCAACTCACTATTTTATTGTCTGGCATTTCCGCTGCCTTCTCTTGAAACGGACAGAAGCATCTTCTATAAAACCCGCGTTGGGTTTTTTGGGCTTGGATCCACGTTGTGTGCAGAGCCTTCCTGTGCAGCTGCGCTGTCTCCTCACACCTCGCCGTTCTGTCCTTGGCTGCCCTGTGTTCTCCTAACTCAACTCACCCAGGCCACCCCTCCGCCCCCCACCCCCACCCCCCCGGCTCTTCCATTTGCTGACCTGGGAGATACTGAGAAACACCCAGGCACTGGTGGCACCACTGTGCGCGCGTGGCAAACTCTGGGACCCCAGGAGGTGGGACCAGGGGGAAGGTTAGGTCAGCAGGGAGAGTGGGAAGCAGCCCCCAAGAGCAGACATCCCCCTGCGAGAGTCAAGCCCTGGGCCACAGGCTTGCCTTATTGAAAAGCAAGGATACAAAACAGGCCTCTTACAGACACATGACCTGCATCCCCGAGGCCCTGCTCGTTACAGATGCATGCACTGGCACAGGCTCTAAATTGCTGCCAGTTTCACAACTGGTTTTCATTTAAAGGCCTCCAGGCCACGATATTCCAGGGCATGGAGATTTTTCGGCAGGCAGAGCAGAAGAACAAGATCACAGCGCCCCCATGGTTTGCAGCAGCTGACTTCGCCTTCTTAGCTCATGAAACTGTAATGAATGTCTCCTCATCTCCGAAATGGGCTTTCATTCCCAGATAGGCGCATGTGCTGGAAACCAAGGAGGCTCCAAGGGGCAGAGCAGCCAAGCGCAGCAGCTGTAAACATAAGTTGCTGTAAAATATATGTAAAAGGATGTCTCTGAGTTTTCTAGAACTCAAGACAGGGTGTGACGCCTGAACTAGACCATCCACCATCCCTGAGGCTCCTGGAGAGATGGGCTCAGGGACACCCCAGACAAGGAGTTCACCCCCGGCAGGGGATACTTGGCACCTCCCTTCAGGGAGGAAAAGCAAAGGAACACTCACCTGGCTTTACCGTAACCTAGTTGCAAAATAGCAGGAGAGCCAGCCAGGATCATTATACAGATTTTTTATTATTCGCTGCTGCCTTTTAAAAGGCAAAGTATGAACTTCTAGCTGGGGCCTTCTTCCACTCCTCTTCCTCCCAGCTCTGAGGAAAAGGCCAGGAGAATCGGGGCCTTGTCCAACCTGTTCTCTAGCTTTGTGCCATTTAGAAAAAGGTGCCCCCAATGGGTAGACAAAAGCCTACCCATTGCATGCTTTCTCCTGCACATGAAGAAAAGGTACCTGTTCCTCCAGGTGGACACCACCCTGTGTCAGGTCACGCTGCATGGCAACGTGGCAGGTAGAACATCAGCTCGTGTCAGCCGGGCACCTTTATGAGACCCATAAAATGCCCAAACATGATCATCTCCCTCCTCCAGGTCATCAAAGCCTGTGTATCCCAGAGTTACCCAATTCCCTTTGAATGAATACCGATTCACAGCCAAGGGCACAAAAGGAAAGGGATGGGACTTGGGTTCAGAGGGCAAACTGTAACCCTGAGACCACTTGTAAGTCATGGAGCCAGTGGTGATGTTAAAGAGCCCTATGCAGGCTTCCCCATCCATCGGGCGTAAACCTATGCTGCCCCTCATCGGAACAGAGTGGTTGGGGTGATAGTCTCACTCCCGCAGGCAGAGCTGGAAAAAGGGAAGGGTCACTCTGAGCCCTGGCCCCTTTTCTCAGTGGTTCGAGCAGCAGCTCATGGACCAAAGGGCTATGGGTTTGATTCCCAGTCGAGGGCACCTACCTTGGGTTGGTGTTCAGAGTTCGACCCCCGGCCCAGGTCCGGGTGCATGTGGAAAGCAACCAATCAATGTGTCTCTCACATCAATGTATCTCTCTCTCTCTCTCTCTCTCTCTCTCTCTCTCTCTCTCTCTCTTTCTCTCTTTCTCTTTCTCTCCCTCCTTCCTCTCCCTCCTCCCTCCCTTCCACTCTCTCTCTAAAGATCAATGGAAAAAATATCCTTGGTGAGGATTTAAAGAAAGGGGGAAGGGCTCAGAAAAGTAGACTGCAGCAATGCTTTAAGCCCTCCTTGTACAAGTCACTCCCAGACACTCCCAAAGGCATGTCTCTTACTCCAGAAGACCCCCACATAAAGAAGCAGAATGATATTGACCATGTGACCCCCCACCCCCCGGAGATGCCAGGATGGCAGAGCAAAGCTTTGGTGCCCCTGGGGAGTGTCAACCCATCACGCCAAAAATGGCCAACAAAGTGGGTTGGCGTCGAAGGATATTGGCAACAGGTACCAGCCTCTAACCTCTCTGAGACCAATCGTGCTCACTCAGGACTCCTGTTGCCCTCCCTTCAGCACCTGTGACCTCAGGACCTTCAGTGGCAGGCGGTGCACACAGACCAGGTGTTCTGGATCTTTCCAGTGCATCTAGAGGAGACATATGAGTAAGAGTTAAATAAATAAATAAATGAGAAATAACAAGATCCCTTGTGGATGGGTCTGAGTCCTGAGTCTCTTCCCAACATGGCTTTAAATTTTCTCTACAACCTGGACCCATGCGTAGCAAGTCTGATTTCATGGAGCAACGTGCTCTCTCGTGCTCTCTAGGTGACCTCTGGGTCCAAGAGTTGGCCAGAAACAAAAATGACTGGCCAAAGCCTGGCTGGATTCAGCTGGGCTCGGTCCCTGAAGGCTTTGTTCTTCAATCTGTTTATACAGTTTCCCGTAGGAGTCTGTAATTTTAATCAGTAAATATCTCCCTTGATTTATCACCTTCTATTGACATAGTGGTAATTCAAGCAGTGGGACTGAAGCTGGGCCTGCTGTGTGTTTTTTCCCCTCATTGTGCCCGGCCTCTGTTTGATTTTTTTTCTCAGTCCTCTTAGGTAATTGGTCCGCCTCTGACACTCTGTCTATGACCAGATGTGGTCAGGGGTCAGTGGGTTCCCCCTTCCGAAGAGCAGAATGTTCTAACCAATCACAATGCAGCCCCATCTAGAGTTTGCTAAAACCAGAGCAGACAAACCACAGACTGATAGGGCCCAGTGGATTTCATTTTAAAAGTAGAAATCCAAGATGCTTATAAAGAACACTGCTCTTCTCTCTCGCCCCAGAGACGGTGTGGAGACTTAATCCGCTGATTTAGTACCTCCCAGTTGAGCAGGGAGATCCTCCTTCCCAAACCTTCTGGAGCTGCCAATTTCCACATTAGCAGATTGATCCTTCTGTCAACAGGGGGTTGGACAAGGCCTGGTACTCAGTTCTACTTTTTATTAATGCATTTATTTATTTAGTATTTATACCAGTAAATTGGTAAAAAAAAAAAAAAAATTATTTGGGCACACAATATCCTGACTTCAGTATCACATCTGACTAAAAATGATGTCCTTGATGGCCAAGATAGAGAAATGAGGACTTGCGCGTCACAGAGCCGGGTGGATACAAAGCTGGCTTGATGTGCTCCAAGTTTATGTGTCTGTTTATGCGCCTGTGCAAAGCCCCTTGTGTTTACAGGTGGGAACTCAAAGGAAAGGCTCAGTGTGGAGAACAGGGGTCTAGATTCCCAGAAGATCTCATTGAACTGAAATGATGGGCTGGTCATTAAAAGTCAATGTAAAGTTCTGAACTTTGGTTCCAAAAATCCATTGTCAAGGCACCAACAAGGGCAACCTGTTTAAGCATGTTTTGTGAGCCTATGTTAGAAGGTTAAGGGTCCACAAGCTCAGTAGGTGCTAACTGCATGACTCGTGGCTGCCAAAAATACTAATGAAATCTTAAGTTGTGTTGGTATGAATGTGGTTCCCTCCATTCATCTCGTTAGACTCGACTCTCATTGAAGTTTTTAATCTTTTTAACCCCTATAATAACTAGAACAGTGCCTCCTCATCACAGAAGCTTATTTAAGTGTCATTTGCAGGGAGGGAGGAAGGGATGGAGGGAAGGGGCGGTGGATAGATCGATAACAAAGGAAGAAACTGACACACTGACCACTGTTTGGTTTTCAATGCCATGTCCATGTTTAAGGATGGACTAAAGTAGAATGTCAGAGAAGAATGCCCAGATAGTGAAGCATTGGGGAATCATGCTATAAGTGAACGAGTTGAAGAGATTAACGTATCTAGTCTGAAGTAGGGGAAGGGAAATGAGTCACTGGGGGGGAGGAGTATTGGGAAAGGGAGAAAAATGTCATCCAGACTTAGAATTGTGAAGGGAGGTACACGCGAGAGGGATTAAAATAATTTACGTCACTTCAGAAGATAAAGCTAGAACCACGTGGTAGAAGCTACAGAGAGACAGATTTCAGCCCAGAACAAGGAAGGAATCTCTACCAGTTTGAAGGGCTCCCTGGTGCCGGGAGGGAAGTGGCCTGATTCTATTAATGGGTCTTTCTCTTTCTGGCTGGACAGGCAGCCCCTATCCAGAGCAGCTCCTCCACTGGGATGCCTTCACAACTAATTATCAATGTTCCTTTCTCAATGCTCTGTCTACTAGTGCTTACCTTAAATTCAGTGTATGTGTCTGTCGCTATTTATTCCTCGAGCACAAGGCCTGTGCCTGTCTTGTTTTTTATGCATAGTAGACACTCAACATTTACTTTGTCGAGTTAAATAGAACTTGGCTGCCTCTTAGAATCAAGACTAATTCCAAAAAAATTCGTTTGGTCTAGTCTGAGATTTAGGAAACAGAAGCTCTGGAATGGCAATGTATCAGTGTTGGCTGTCCTTCAAGTTTCTGTATTTGGGGGGAGATCTCATCTGTGAATCCATTTTTTCCATCTTTAAAGTAAAGAGTACCTGTATTCTTGAGGTTTGCAGTACTATATGCATAATGTCTCATATTCTTTCAAATAAGGGTAATCTCTAAATGTAAGGTATCAGTAAGATGATATATAATGTATTGAAGAAACATTTCTCCCTGCCCTTTTCCCTCAGCATTCTCTTTTGTTCCCGAAGTTCCCACTATGAAATTCTAGAAAACTCATTTTAATAAAACCCATTTATCTGCTACCCATCCAAACATGTATAAACCAGTGGAGTCTCTTTTGCATATAATGGAAGAGATCTGTACTTGCTTCTTAAAGGAACTAATAACTAATTGGGCTTTTCCTAATAACTCACTCAACTCACTGAGTAGTTTAGTCCAGGGGACACACAGATTTTACCTTCAGATCACAGTCATGGGAGACCATGCTGGTAGACTTGCTTCCGTGACCTGGTCACGCTGACGGTGCAGACCCAGGTGGGGCCGAGAATGAAATGATGAAGGCAGTCATCCTTGTGCCTATCCTGTTGGAGGAAAAGAATCGCTGGGTTGCAAGTCTTGTGCTCTTTCTCATGGCTACATCCCTGCCTTCATATTGCATGAGATTGTAGGGTGGGGCTGAGCCAGCACTTCAGTGAGAAGACCTTTCTAGAAGCTTAGCTCTTATCAAGCCCACATTCCATCACACTACCACATTCTTTCCCAAAGGTGGCAGCATTCTGGTGAATGGTCAAATAAAATGATTTCCAGAGAAGTAATTAGCAAAGTGCATGGGGAGGCTTAGGGGGGGGAGGGGGGGGAAAGGCAGGCTATCAATCAATAAATAATAAAAAATTCAGTCGAGGCATTTTCCATCTTAGTGTGCTTGGCTATGAGAGAGAGAGAGGGAGAGATTCACGGGGACAGGTCAGTTACCCCTTCTTAGCTCGTGTTACAGGACTTCTCCATAACACAATATGCACACAATATGCACACCTAGTGATTGGTGATAAGGAGCGAAAATGGGAACTATGATTTCGTCTCTACCTGGTGTCCTGCTGTCACCTTGCGCTTTCAGGTTGGGCAATGAAACACCTGATCTTGGATATTCATGTAGTAATTGCATAGCCATTGATCTCTTGATGATAGATGATGAGTTAATCCATTCCCAACCCCTTCTAACTTGGCAGATGCGGAGTTATTAGCCATCAGACTCACTCTGGGCATTACATATTCTATTATTTATTATTTACATATAAATGAAAGTGTGAGCCTCTCACAGGAGAAACTGGCCCACAAGCAAGAGAAGAGTGGAGTGGTGGGAGCGGGGTGGGAGAGGGGTGGGGTCGTCCCTAGAGGATTCAGAGAATCTCCACTGCCAAGAGACAGTGGTCAGTATTGACAAGAAGATGAGAGGAAAATAAGTAAATAAACACAGGGTTTGGAGAGAAGAACGTGTCCCAGGAGACAGGGTGGGTTGGGAGTGGCTCTGGTGTTAGAAGAGGAAAGGTAAGGAGTTAGATTCATTCATTTCTGCATTCATTCCACAAATGTTTCTTGTATGAGATGAGGCTATACAGGCATAGCCCTGCCCTCAGGTAAACAAATAATATGGAAGTCACAAGTTAGAAAAAGTGCTAAGAAGGAAACAAATAGGGTATTACAGGAGAAAATCATGGGATTGGGGGTTAAAGAGATGGGAATCTATTTGAATAGACTGGTCAGAGAAGATCTCTGAGGGGTTAACAGTGAACTCGAACTTGAAAGGTAAAAATGAACCAGCCACACAAAGAGAAAAAGGTGAGTGACAGAAGCTTTTGTGAAGGTTCTGAAGCAGGGGAGTCCTTGACAGATTCAAAAACTATGAATGGCTCTTCCATTTATTGAGCACCTATCATGGTCAGGCCTTGGTCTAGACCTTGCCCTCTGGGTGTTAAAGCCCTTACTCCTCCCCAGCTGTGAGCAGGCATTGTTAGCACCCCACTCGTCTGATGAGAGCAATGAGCTAGCATATCTGGGCCATAAAGGACCAAGGAGAGACAGCTCAGTATCAAGTTGAGGAAGTGGGCAGGGACCAGAGGGTTTCAGCAGGGAATGGGGTTGATCTGAGTTGGGTTTTTAAATGACCCCCTCTGGCCACTCATTGATAAGTGTGTGTGTGTGTGGGGGGGGGGGGGGAGTGGGGGGGAGGTAAGGCATTTAGAAGGCATTTCAGGCTCCAGGCAAGAGTTGATGTGGATGGGCCAGGGAGGTGGCAGAGAGGATGGCGGGAAATGGTGGATTCAAGGCATGTTTTGGCCGCACTGAGGTTTGAAAGGCAGCCAGACAGTGAGGACACAGAAAGAAAACTCATGGACTCAAACCTGACACAGGCTGCCTTCTACGAAAGAGAAGGCAGGGAGAGTTGAGAAATAGGCATCTTGAAATTGGAAGATATCCAGGCACCTAACCAGGATCCTGCCTCGCTGACAATATAAGAATGAAATACCCATTGCCTAGATGTTGTGGGGTGGCTGCCCTAATTCTGCTTATGTTTTTTTTGTTTATTTGTTAAATGGATACACACACACACACACACACACACCCCCTCCTATCCGCTGAGCACTTAGAAACAGTCGCCAAGTAAGGCTTCCTTCTGGGACCAGGGAAGTCGCCATGCAAGGAAGAGAGACAGACCTGCTACCAGAAAATGCAGTTACACACACACACACACACACACAGACACACACACACACACACAAAGACAGAGTGCGGGGCAGCAGGGCCAGCTGACCTCACGCCAGTCACTAGCCCTGCCCCAGGCCTGCAGGACACTCACACACTCGGGAACTTTCGGAGCCCGGAAACGCAGAGCACAGTTTATTTTCTGAACAAGGCCCGCAGAAGGAAGCCAAGGATAAACAGGGACCGAATGTTTTAATTATTTGAGATGGTTTCCACCCCCAACACCATTCTCCAAATCTTAAAAGAACGAGGGTCAGGGAGGACGTCTGAGAAAAGGTTTTCCGTCAGCCCTCGGCCATCCATGCTCGCCACCGCCCAGCGCTCCCAGTTCCACGGTGGCTCCTGGACGGGAGCCGCCGTGCCCGTGGCTGTTTGGTGACTTTGGCCAGAGCCGGGCGCCGGAGCCTGGTGCGCTTTCCCAGCCGCGTCTGGAACTGCCCTCGGCCTCAGAACAGTAGCCACAGTGGGCTCTCCAGGGACGGCCTCTGAGTTTCATGCGATCCAGTGCTTCATCTGGCTTTTATAGAGAGCAGGGTCCTGACCCGGGATGGAAGAGAGCACAGCCTTGTTAGCAAACTGCCCGGGGAGGGCTCTAAGGAGAACGAATGTGGTGGAGAAGGGGCCGGAGGAGCTGAAGGCACACAGGCCCTTCGTGGGGCGCGAGGCCCCGGCGGACTCCCTGGGTGTGGCCTTCGGACAAGACAATCAAGTCCGGATACCTCGGGGAGACCGAGCAGAGAGGACAAACCTGTCACGGGGAAAAATAACCGCTAATGTGATAAAATGCGAGTGGCTACGCCAAGCCGTGGCCCGTGGAAGGTCTCAGGAAACGCAGCTCAGAAAAAGTCCTAAAGTCCTCCAGTGTGAGGTAATGAGGCGCGCCTAATTATATTCCAGAAAGAAGCAGCAAGGAGTGCTTTCAGAGCCTCCCCCCTCTCCCTCCCCTCGCGAACGAGTCCAAATCCCGACCGGGGAGACACCGTTATTTCAGGGAAAGTGAGGAATTTCTGAGAGCATCACGGGAAACCAGGTTGTGGTTTTCCCAGAACTGATAAAAAAAAAACCACCGCACAAACCCTTCCCCGCCTGCTCTCTTCTCCTCTCCCCAAGAAGACTCCCATCAGGAAACAGCAGGGGGAGGAAGAAAAAAAAAAGCCAAAAACAGACAGGCAGCCCCACCATGAGAAATCCAGGCAGTCGGAATGACATCTGACACCGCCAGGCCACAGCTGAAGAACAAGGGGAAAGTTTTAGGGTGACTGTCACTGACCCATAGTCTCTCACTCCTAACCTTGCTCTCCAACATATGTTTCTCATTTCCTTGCTTATAGCTGGTCCAAGCTAATGATATGTGTTTTGGCCGGGATCCCGTGCTTGGCATACAGCCGGTCTTGTTCTCATTGTCCGAGCTACTTACAGAAACCTCTTTCTCTGTCTCTTTCTCTCTCTCAAAAAAACCGGCTCCGAAGAACAGTAAATATGCAAAGCAGCCCCCGTGTCTGTACAGCTACCATCTTGAACAGGGCCC
This sequence comes from Myotis nattereri, assembly GCF_964212035.1. Lineage (NCBI taxonomy): Eukaryota > Metazoa > Chordata > Mammalia > Chiroptera > Vespertilionidae > Myotis > Myotis nattereri. Next base: position 15,920,836 of record NC_138090.1, read on the forward strand.
CTCTACCCTAACACACCCCATCAATAAAGTCCGAGCAGACTGCCCACGGGTGAGGGGTACGTTCAACACAAAAGCAGTGGAAATTCAAACAAATTGGCCCATTAGAGTCTCACACGGCTATAAATACAGCTCGGCCCGGGCTATTTTGAGGGACGGTGGCATGGGAAAGTTCGGCCTGGAATCTTGACTTTGTCAGAAGAGACGGATCTCTCCCAAGACATGGGAAGAAGACGGAGCACTGGGCGGGCAGGAGGAAGGAGGGCACGGGGCCTGGTCCGTTCCCGGCGAGGGTGAAAGTGGGTGGGGGAGACGCAGCCGGGCCCTGCCCCCGGCCTCCTCGTGAGAGGCCCGGGCCCTGGTGTCACTCAGCGCGTCCATAGCCCCTAGAAAAGCTGAACATGCCCTTTTGCTCCTCTGGGGCCAGTGGACCATTTGACTCTGCCTGAAGGAGCAGGCAGGCCCACGGAGGAAGGCCGGGAACCAGCGTGAGCTAGCAGGGTGGGCAGGCCCCGGCTGCACCCCGCACCTCCAGCTGCCCCAGAAGGGAATCCGGAGGGGGCCTTTTTCACCGCTCAGACCCCAGAGTGTGACATTCAGTACATATATATTATGAAATCAGGGTGCAGTCACGTGGGTTTTAGGAAATAGGGCCCATAATGTGTTAGCAAATTATGTGAGCAGAGAATGTGTGTGCAACATTGAGAGCTGCTCCACACTTCCCTTCGGGGTGTGTCAGCAGATAGCAGCAATGAACTGCTACCAGTGGGGATGAGTAAACACAGAGAAACATGTAATACACATGTACCTCTGCACGCACACCTGCCCACTTCCGGGAAGGTCGCTGCTGGGTCTGCGCGGCCACCCTGTCTCCCTGGACCTCTGTCAGTTTCTGCTCAGAAAGCACCCCCAGGACAACTGTGGATTTACTGAGTCAGTTGGAGCGCCTACTGGATACCAAGCACGGTGGGAGGTAGGGGTAACAGACACAGGCTGACCTCTGGGTCTCTCAGCCCCAGGAGTGCATTTGATCTGTCCCTGGACCCTCTAGCCGTCCTGACCGCACATCCCAGTTGGCCCGGGACAGCCCCGTTTATGTCTATTGTCCCTGGGTAATTATTAATAGCGCTTCTCTTCACTCTCCCAAGTGCCCCAGTTTGGATGATAAATTATAGGGTTACTCTATCCAGAGTCCCTTTTTAAAGAATGCTTTTTTTGGTATGAAACCCAATACACAGAGAAAAGTACAAAAATATAGCACCCTCTGTTTTCGAGGCTCTTTGGAACTTGCAAAAGTCAAGACAGGGTTCCCAAACCATCAAGAAAATGGCTTTAGCAGATTAAATTTTAATTAGTTCAAGAACAGGCTCCACTGTTCTGGGCTTGACTCCTTGCCACGCGCTGCCGTTGATTCTGTCGTCGCCGACATTGTTGGCTCTTAATTTTCCATGATGCGTCTGAACCTGAGGGACTGCCCACTTCCACCAGCACGGGGACAGCTGGAGCACATGAGGGCGCTTGTCCCCGGGAAGGGAAGAGCCAACACAGGTTACCATGACAACACTCTTTCCTGAAAATCTCTGACTGACACTTCCTGGGGAGACAGGAAGTAAGGACAGGAAGACACCGAGGTCACCCTCTTCCCATGCCGAGCCTTCCCCACCTCCCAGGCTCGTCTGCCAGCTGAACTTTTCTAGCTCAGCCTTTTTGCCTCCATTCCCATCAGCAAAGCTGCCCTGGGGGCGAAAGCAACCAACTGCTTCTGTCCCCGTCTTATCATCCAGCCCATGGAACCCCCAAACCGTCCAACAACAAGCCACACAGAAGTACCTAGTGAGGTCAAGATGCTTCAACGGTGATGCGGTTGATTCCAAAGTAAAAAATAACCAGCTGAAGGACTGTCTACACTTTTGTAATCAATATTATGACATTGATAATCATTCAACAAATGTTCTTGAGCACCTACGTCCCAGGCCCTGTGCTAGAAATGAAAGGTAGAGTATTGAGCAAAATGGACATGGCCCCTGCCATCTCAGAGTTTTTAGTGTCCTGAGGGACACAGACATTAAAGGGGTAATCCCATAATAAATATATAACTACAGAAGGCAGTAAGTACTTACTACAAAGGAAAAGTACAGGGTATACGAGTAAGTACAACAGGGACCTGATGTCCATTTGGACAAGTCAGGGAAAGCCCTAATAAAACGACTATAATCTAGGATCTGAGTGATAAATAGGAAGTAGGCAAATAAATCCATTCACATCAAGAGTCCAGAAGAAATCTTGTCCTTCAAGACCAGAAGAGTTGACTTTCAAGCCTGCAAATTTATAACCAGCTTCAAGAATATTACAAGGGGCCCAGCCAGTGTGGCTCAGTTGGTTGGAGCATATTTCTGTACACCGAAAGGTTGCTGGCTTGATTCCTAGTCCAGGCACAGACCTAGGTTGCAGTTCAATCCCCAGTGGAGATGCGTACTGGAGGCAACCGGTTGATGTCTCTCTCCCACATTGATGTCTCTTTCTCTCTCTCCCTCGCTCCCTCTCCCTCTCCTCTCTCTAAAATCCGTCAAAAACATATCCTCAGGTGAGGATTAAAAGGCAATAATAATAATACAAGGGGGTAATAATGCCTCATTTCTAGATTGTTGATTGTGTATGATGCTCCTAGTGCAGTCCTTTGAATGCAGAAAGTGCCCAGAACATGGCATCCATCTCTCTGGCGCTGTCTTAGCAAATGTAGGGCCTCTTATCTGAATTCCCAACACCTAACACAATTCAGAGTATCGCTGCCGTGTCCGTACTTTTATGTATTAAGTGTTCGCTGTACATTGAATGAAGGAAGGAGTCCATGAACAAATGACCTGTTACAGGATATTTCCTACGGACCAGGCCCCGGGCCAGGTACTTTCCCAAATGTCCCCTCATTTCATCACCGTGACATTATCACACCTTTCTCAAGGCTGGGATTCTGATGGGCCGACTTAAACAATAGCTCTGAAAATAATTGCAACCCATAACCCTCGTGAAGTTTGGAGAAGCAGATAAGGGTTTGGGAAAGGCACTTTCAGGAGTATTTTTAAATGGCAAGGGAAGATGCACACCTGTGAAAGGAAAATGATACAAATGCTCCAAAGTAGAAACGGGATGAGAAAGAGGCTTCACAGTGGGGTGAGAGGGCTGGGCGGCGTTGCTAAAACCCAGAGAAGCGTTCGAGCCCCTGCAACGGCGGCAGAATGCTGTGTAGACGGAAATGAGGCAACTGGATTCTGTGGTCCCTGTGCCAAGTGTGCTGGACACACTCCCCTAAATTCTGGAGAGGGGACCGGGGTTGGAGAGCGGGGAGAGAAGAGAATTTGAGCTCAGAGGAGCATTTAAGTGCAGGGAACCTTCCGAAATGGTCGTGGAAAAGCCTGGCCTTTATGGGACAAGGTGGCCAGAGGGCCGCTTTCTGAAACAAAGGTAACGAGAAGTGTGAACTCAGAAGGAGCTCGCAATCTCACTGGTTTGAGAAAGGATATTGGGTGAGGAAGGAAACTAAGCAAGTGATTTTATATTTTAAGAGGTTCCTCTAGTCTAAAAGAGGCAAATCTTAACGGCGAACGATTTAGACAAAAGAAAACTTAAGCAGAGGTAGGAGTTTTAGTTCATCATCAAAGAAGCGTAGACTCGTATTAGGGTCAGCAACCTCTACATTTTAGGAACGACCCAGATTAAACTGGGGGTGGATGGGAAAGGAAAATATCTGAGAAGGTCCACGGGGGTAGGGAAAACCCAACGGCAAAAGTAATTGCGCCCTGCGGGAGCGCTCCTGCTGCAGAGGGTGTTCTGCAGAACCGGACGTGGGTTTGAACTCGGTGCTCTCTGGTGGAATCCTGGCAGTTCCATGAGATGGTGACAAGCCCATAATTGTCCTGGCTTTATTGTTTTCCCTCCGCAAACCTCTTTGTGAAAAGGGCCATAAAATCGTCTTGCCCAGCGCTCTCCGTTTCAGGAAATGTGATCCACGGCACACCGGGGGGGAATGATTTTACTTTCTTCCTATTTTGCGGCATCTTGGCCCAAGGTCAGCACCGAAATGGTTAAAATATCAGCACATTTCACCGGTCTTGGGTTACTCATAAACATTCAGCAAAGCAATTTCACTCAATCGCACATATTAACTGCTTAAGTTCTTTTCTCTGAGGATGTGGACTGTTATTTTATGCCAAAAGTCCTGTAATTAAGTTTGACATAAGCGCATGGATTAAATATGTGGTTGGGGTGGGGGGTGGGGGGTGGGAGACAGGGAATGGAAGGTTTTCTCCCCTCGCCTTCTTGCCATATGGAGACTGTAACCAAATAATGTGCAAAAAATTTTTAAGAGAATTTCCAATCTTATTACTCAGTGTTGTTTATCAGGTAAGTCTTAAGGCCGGTGCAGTTACAAAACCAGTTATTCTTTCCCCCAATTTTGCAACAAGATCAACAAAAGAATGTTACCCATTCAAGAACCCCAGACACCTCTTAGTGAAGTCTTTATAAGGCAGAGAACCGAACAGCTAGAACCTCTTCTGATGGGCAAGTGACTGTGGCTATGGTTTGGCGCGAACTCCTCCAAGGGATCCGAGTCAGGGATGCGCTGGAAATGCTGAACCCATGAGGAGGGCACTGTGCCGCGCGTTGCTTTTTCAACTATGTTAAGGGACGTGGCATTCGGAGGTGCTTCGTTCTGCTTTTAACATGTCCAGATTCCCCCCGTCTGAAGGGTCCTGAGGTAACTCTGAAAAGGCCCAAATCATCCAAGCAACAAATAACAAATTTACTTTCCATTTCTAGCCATATTCATGAAGGTTTCTTGTGGTTTGAGAGAGGAATGCTCTTGTTCCTCCCTCCCTAAAAACAGCTGAAAATAGCTTTTTCAAATGTTTGAAAGAGAAAACATCCTCCTTGAGTGTCCCCCAAATCCCAAATCAGAGGAGCACAGAGGAGATGAGCCCTCCAGGGCAGTTAGGCAGCAGCCACCTCCCGCTTCCCTCCCGGGGAATTTGTTCCCAGCCTCCTCCCCAGTCCCAGGTCTTTGTTGCTCTTCTTTTTACTGGTGTCACTGAGTTGACTGCCTTCTCGGTGGCTTGGTCCTGCCATACCTTCCTGAAAGCAACAAGAAGCGTTATCCAAGTGACTGCCAGGCTCATAGTCTTTTTCTTTTTCTAATAATTTTATTGATTTCAGAGAGGAAGGGAGAGGGAGAGAGAGAGAGAAGCATCAATGGTGAGAGAGACTCAGTCAGCTGCCTCCTGCACGCCCCACACTGGAGATCCAGCCAGCAACCCGGGCACGTGCCCTGACCGGGAATTGAACCGTGATTTTCTGGTTCATAGGTTGATGCTCAACCACTGAGCCACGCCAGCCAGGGCAGGCTCATGCTCTTCATACTTGGGCATGATTCTGGAAAATTCCCTGGCAGTCATGCCTGGCTACCTTCTGATTGGTCTCCATTTCTATGCACGGGACTCTGAATCTTTGCCTTTTGGAGGCCACAGTCCAGGCTGCTCTTAACATGGGTGTTGGAAGCCCCATCGACCTCCATGTTGCGCTCACTTCTCCAGCAGGCGTCTGGCCATTTCAGCATGCCCACTTCCATGTTATCATAGGTGGCTCAAACTGAGCACAGTGTTGCGATAAAGCCTTGAAATTTGCTACACAGCGGTGAGAATAATTTATTTAGGCTCAGGACAACCTTCTATATCCTCTGTAATTGGGGGGACTATCTGCCACATGGTTCAAAAGCCCATCCCAAGCCCGCCAGGAATAATCTTGTTTCTTAGTTTATCTTTCTAGTTGTATAACTTCTATTTCTGCTCATTAAATTACATAAGCCTGTTACTAGGCCCATCGCCTTAATGTATTCCAGGCATTCTGAACTGTGCTGTGCTCTTCTGTATTATCCCCCAATTTGGTACAAAATATAATTACCTTTGACTCTACTATCCATGTCATTGTTGGGAATTGTCTGGTTCTCTTAAGTGGCTTTCACTTTTTTTAAAAAAAATATATATTTTAGGTAGGCCTTTTTATTCCCAAACTTTACTCTCCAGAGGGGCCAGTTTATAAGATTTGTCCAAGACCGGGAATGAAATGCATGCCGCTGCCCCAGAGCTGGGCTCCTGGTTTGGTCAGGAGGGGTGGGTAGAAAAGACTCCTGTGGATTGCTACTCTTTGAGTCTCGTCCAGCGACTTTAATTAATGGACTGACTCAGGCCACTCTGAGAGAGGTGGGTACATTCCTCTTTCTGACAGCATCTGGTTGCATTCTCCACGGACCCATGTCTGCCATCTCATTCTGTCCATGTCTGATTCCTCCATAACAACTCCAGGAAAGAGCGAAAGTCGGGCAAGGACAGATGTCGCCATAGAGTCCCCGCTTCTCCTGAGCCAAGAACCTGGTTCAGTACACACTTGTCAAATGAAACTATCTTATGGGGAAATGGTGTATTTACTGGGAATAGATGAATTTAAGCAGCCGATCCGTGCCGAATGCCCTGAAGAGTTAAATCGGAGGAGAGAGGCGTGTTGTCTCTGTGGAATGAGAGACGGCCATCTGCACATCAAATACCCAAGGGTAGGAGAAACGTTGCCCACCGATCACTGTCAGATCCTGGGGAGAAGCTACGGAAAACACCTGAAGACCACATGTTCCTGGAATCTGAGCTCTGTGTATGAATAATGCCATACAAGACCAGGAACATGAGTAGCCCAGCCCAACTCTTTCCTCAGGACATAGTCTTAACTCTGAATCCACAGACAGCTCTCCTTCTTTAGAGGCAACTCTTATCATTATCCTTGAATTTAAAATGATTTCACTATTGTTTCCCATTTAGATTAATCTGAAAATAAATATGTTTTATCTGTGGAAATATTATACTCCAGGCTCAGGTAGAATAGTGGTTAAGAGCAGCCGTACTGATAGCCTTTCTTTCTTCTGCTCATGATGAGAGAGAGGCCAGCTTGAAAGAGGCAGTTAGGGGTGAGATTATGATAGCAGTAATAAGGGACATGAGGATAGAAAAAGGGATTTATTTTTAACAAGCTCCAGAGATTATTTAAAAAAGGCTATGAGGTGAAGAAAAGAAGGGGATGGGAAACTATATCTGCCAAGCCCAGCTTGGAGTGCTCCTCCTTTGGACCTTGCTCATAATAGCTGGAATGAGAACCATTGATTGCTTCCCCTGAAATTGGTCCACAAACACATTAGAAGCAAACCTTTACAAAGATCACATGACTATTATGGAAAACTTGATAAGACTCTTCTTAACCAACCAGAAAGAGAGTTGTCATTGTGTAATAGATAATAATCATATATCCAAACAGTGCCTTATAGTTAAGGAACAATGTCCCTGGTATTGGAGCTTAAAGGAGAAAAATAAGAAGTTTGGTACAGCTTTTGCCATGTACCAAACCACCCCAAAACCAAATAGCTTAAAGGAGTAAATCCTTATTCAGGATTCTGTGGGTAGGCTGGACAATGCACCTGGTCTGAGTTGGCTTGACAAAAATAGATAAGCAAGAATGGCCTCACTCCCGTGGCTGCCAGTAGCCCCACTGTCAGCTGAAGTGATTCTCTCACCCTTCATAGGTTAGCCTGGTCTTCTTCCCATGGTGGCCTCGGGCTTTCCAAGGGCAGCAAGAGAACCAGACTCGATGCATAAGCATTTTTCAAACCTGTGCCTGTGTCGTATTTGCTATAGTGCTGTTGGCCAAAGGAAGTCACGTGGCCAGACCACAGCCTTCGGAGGCACTGCTCAAGGGCATAGATAGTACGTGTGACCATTTCTACTCCCACAGCAATAGATGGCAGATAATTCATGCACTCTAAAGGAAGTGACGATGATCTACTTAATTCTGCTTAAAGACTCTGGAAGAATAAGGGTCAATATTGGGCTAACACTGTACTCATCTACACGTGAACATTTGAACTATTGTGAAAGACAATCATAAATTTATATTACTGATAATACAGTTTTTTAAAGGAGGAGATGCGGTGGGAGAGGTAGAGAGAGGAAAAAAAGGAGTGAGGAAGGAAGAGAAGAAAGGAGCAGAAGGGGAGAAAGGAAGGAGAGAGAGGGAAGGAGGAAGGGAATTATATCTTTCTTAGCATATCCAATTTCATTACTTTGTGTTGACAGAACACTGCCAATCTTACAGATATCCTGAGTTTTTGATTGTCATTAGTTGTCTTGTACAGTCGCGTCCTCTTTCCTGAACTCTGACGTGGTCGGATTTCAGCCTGTGCAGAGCTGCTCGGGGTGGATGTCCAGTCCCTTCAGGGAACAGAAGCCCGAGTTTCCATCCACACAGTGGTCAGTGCTTATGCTGCTGGCCCTGCCTTGGAAAGACCGAAGATGCAGACCAGCAACGCCCCATTCCTAGGACATAATTGATGTGCTGTTAATTTTTTTCATCAACAAAGGATTACCAAAATACCACATGATTTCCTTCAAAAATGTGACCCTCCCTTTCCTGTCTCATTTTTCTTTTCCTGGATCTGAATGTGGTTTCCATTGGCCTCATGAAAATAGTTATTTCTGCTCATTTTCCTCGACTTGTCTCAGCTCCGTGATCTCAAGGCGTCCAGAAACGCTAAAGCAAACTCTGAGTAGAAACGTAAGAGGCTGCTTCCCTCGCTCAGAGCTTCTCTGAAACACTCCTCCTCCTTGCGAGGCCAGTGTTCCTCTGTGTCCCACAGCAAACCTCGTGGTGTTATAAAAAGCCAATAACTAAATAATGCCATAGGAATCTTAATGACCAGGGTCATTTAGCCAACAACATTACACAGTTTTTTCCTCTTAGAATTCAAGCATTTAAAATTACAAATATCCCATCCAATTCACATTTAATTACCACTGTTCAAACTTAAAGAACTTTCTCATTTTCAATTATGTGCAATTGGAAATAATGAACTACTGCTGAGGGATAGCCAGTTGACTCCCTTTTTAAGGGGGAGCAGGAAAGTGACATAATTGTTGTCTCTTTCTAATAAAAGTTCTATTGTCAACTGGCCACTTCTTTATTAAACATCCCAGGTCAATTTCTCCACATTTATCACTAACCAAGAATGAAATTAACCTGTGGCAGGCCCTGACGTGTGATTTGACTGTAGAGACCATAGTTTCCAGCACAGAAATCCATGCTGAGGGTTAAACTGAGCAAGAATGGCAGAGGGCATTCTAAGTGAGAACTGTCGTGGAAAAGCTGGGCTTAGTGGTCACCACCAGCTCAAATAGACTTGGAGCTACTCTGCACCCTCTGCTGGGTGAGGAAAGGGAATTGAGGTTGGGGGGGTGCCAGCACCTTTGGCTTCTGAATGATCCCACTCGTGCCTGGTCCTCCTTCCTGGGAAAGCCTGGAGTAGGGCACACCTGGCCGTGCTGAGGAGCGTGGCTGCTGAGAAGGCCGGGCTGAGAGCAGCCTGACCTGTCTCCATGACCCATGGGGGGTTCATGGCAGTGCTGCCTGAAGATCCCTTTCAGTTTGCTCTGCAAGCTAGCCCATTGTCTCCCATGATCATCTTTCAAAAGAACAAAACACACACATTTCTTTTAGTCTTAAAATCACTTCTTTAAGTGGGAACTACTTGCCTACCTGTCAAGTAGCTCTTATAACAAGCCTGACTTTTGCATTACCAGAAACAAAGTTCATATATATATATAAGTATGTGTGGTGTGGTATAAACAGGGGCAGTCATAAATAGGTTAATAATAATAATAAATATAATAAGTAACAACTAAGTAATAATACAAGAATAAATAGTTTTTGCAGACTCATAACTGTAAACCTACTTCTGCCCGCCCTGTAGATATGGGGTGTGTGTGTGTGTGTGTGTGTATTTTATATAATGACTAGAGGCCCAGTGCACAAAATTTGTGCATGGGGGGGGGTGTCCCTCAGCCCAGCCTGCACCCTCTCCAATCTGGGACCCCTCAAGGGATGTCCAACTGCCCATTTAGGCCCAATCCCAGGATCGGGCAGTCGGACATCCCTTTCACAATACAGGACTGCTGGCTCACCACTGCTCACCTGCCTGCCTGCCTGATTGCCCCTAGCTGCTTCTGCCTGCCAGCCTGATTACCCCGAACCACTTCCCTGCCAGCCTGATCAACACCTAACTGCTCCCCTGCCAGCCCGATTGCCACTAACTGCCCTCCCCTGCCGGCCTGGTCGCCCCCAACTGCCCTCCCCTACTGGCCTGGTTGCCCCCAACTGCCCTCCCCTGCAGGCCTGATTGCCCCTAACTGCCCTCCCCTGCCAGTCTGGTCACCCCCAACTGCCCTCCCCTGCTGGCCTGGTTGCCACCAACTGCCCTCCCCTGCTGGCCTGGTCACCCCTAACTGCCCTCCCCTGCAGGCCTGATCGCCCCCAACTGCCCTCCCTAGCAGGCCTGGTCCCTCCCAACTTCCCTCCCCTGCTGGCCTGATCGCCCACAACTGCCCTCCCCTGCTGGCCATCTTTGACCACATGGGGGCAGCCATCTTGTATGTTGGAGTGATGGTCAATTTGCATATTACCTCTTTATTATATAGGATTATTATATAGGATATGGATCTAAAATGTGCCATTGTATCATCAGCATTGTTTGAAATAGGCTGTATTTTGTCACCACTGGCAGTGCCGTCTACAGGGCAGATTGAGGGACTGGGTTAAGGACCTCGTTTTCACTCAGCTTCCTTCTGGGAAATGAGTCCTGTGTCTGGGAGGTGCTCCCAGTTTCGTGGAGGAACAGCATCCCTGACAACTGGAACCGGAAGTCCTAAGGAATGATTTCCCTTAAACGTGTGCTGCTGCAGAGCAAGGGGGACTGTTTTTCATGCTTTGCATGCCGACTGCAAAAAAAAAAAAAAAAAAAAAATCTCTCTATATTTTTATGGTGGAATTCTGTTCATGCTTCTTCATTTCCGCAGCCTTGCCTTTGAGTTAGTTTTCTAAGTGGCCTTCTTTCACACATCTCCCCCGTTCTTCACCCATCTTCAGTAAGACGAAGTTTTCTGAAGTTGAGCGTTTTGTATCCGACTTATACTTTTTCCCCAGAGCATATTTCTACCCACCAAAATCTCAAATTGCCATGGCAACTATCAACGGGCCCTAAAATGTTGCTTTTTCTGTACTTAACCTACGCAGAGTCACCAAAAATGGCCACAAAGATTACATAAGAATTACATCCAGGGCTGAGAAAAGAACCACCGTCATTAATTTCTTTCCATTTTAGTCCATCTCGGGGGAGATTGAATGGCAAACCTACAAGGCTAATAAAGTTGTCAGGACAGACTCTTCTTGTTATCTTTCAGGCAGGGAGAGACTGTCCAGGGCTGCATGTGCCCGGCCAGTGGTGGGGGAGAGAGAAGAGGAAGTGCCGAAAAACAGAACAGGAAACAGATGGGAGATGTGATCTCTCAAAACTCCCCAAATTCTGAAAAACCTCAAACCAGCCTGGTGGCTTGAAGATTAGGACAACAGTGAGATCTCTGCCCTCACCAGAGAGAGGCCAGCCGAAGCGGGCACAGCCAGGGGTCAGTCACGGGGACACACATCCAACTGCATCCAACTGGCTACAGCTCAGCAGGGCCACAGGGAAGTGAGAAAGCGAGGCCATCGCTGAGTTCATCAGGGCGGGAGGCGAAGAGAAGGCTTCCACTCTCGCAATGACGGCCTCAATGCCAGTTCCACGGCGACAGCTAAAATCTCTGCAATCACGTGATTTGGGGTGAAGAATACTTCTTCCTTTGCTAAGAATTAAGAGATGTTTGCTGAGATGAAGCCCAAAAGATGGGCCAGAGGAAAAGGACTCAGTTTTCCACATCTGCAGCCTTCAGGGCTCAGTGTGAGGGAGAACAGGGAGCCGCGTCTGGAATAAATGAGCCGGGGTCGTTGTCCGTGACCCCAGTGCAGAAACATCAAAGAGTCCAAACGGTTTCATTAAAAATCGTCCCAAGGTGCAATTATTTGTCTAAAAATGATACACCCGAGTTCAGAGAAGGTGTCGTGGTAACGGTTGTTCAGGGTTGGAGGGAATATCCAGATGTGGATTTTCCTTTTCTTTGCTGGCTGGGCAAGTGGGGTGGTGGAGGTCCGGGGACTGGTTGCTCCCTTACAACCAGAACGGGGAACCTGCTTCCTGAAGAGATGCTCAAATCTGACCGTCCAGCTGACCTCCTCCCAACAAAGCTGAGAGCAGAGCCATCCAAAAATCCCAGACACCCCTCCCCCGCCAGCAACCGCATTTCACTTGTGACCTTGCACAGCCTGTGGTCGGGACAGAGCCTTTGAACACATCTCCAGAGCGGGGCGATTAGAAGGTCTTTGATTACTCAGCTCAGCTGGTCCTCCTGACTCCCCTCCCCCAGCCCCTTCCCCTCCCCCAGTCGCCTAGGAAGTTTGTGTGAGTGTGTGTGTGTGTGTGTGTGTGTTTAAAGCAACCAGTTTTTTTTCTCTCTCCCTTAATTTTCCTATAGCATCCTAAACCTCAAGATGCGGGTAACACTAATCCTGATTTATTTAGCGTCTATCTGCATTATTAATTCCAATCAGGAAAAAAGAAAGTGCTCCAGGCCCTGGTTTGTATACAAAGTTTGGGTGTTTGTGAAAGGGGCCAGCAATCACTGGGAAACATATTTTCTTTAGATAGCTTTTTAAATCCAAACAAGTTTCTTTTCTGGTCCTGAAAATATTCCCAGAGACGGGTCCCATCCTTAACAATTTCATTTATTATTATCTCCTCCACCCCCCAGTCGATATCCTTTGAAGCTGCTTCTTGCATTAATCTGGACTTAATATGGATTTAAACGTTTACAATGGAAAATAATTTGGGTTAAAAAAAAATAATCTCCTTTGATAAAACTAGAATCCCCCACAACTGTCCCCATCTTTGACAGCCAGGAATGGGATGAGATTCTTGAGTATGCATATTGAGGAGAAGGAAAAGCAAGACTAACAGGGTGTGTGTTGTATTTTATATTTGTCAGCTGCTATGACTGACTGGAGATGAGTGATATCCAGGGTCTTGACTCGTTGTTTGAATGAATTCATCATCACTCGGGACGTATGAATAGTTATTTGGGGCCCAGGATAAACTAAAAATATCTTTCCTTGGAGAGAGAAGGTAGCAGCCTGCGTCCGTCACTCACAAAGGGGCTTCTCCATAACTAAGAGGACCCGGCCCCCTTCCCACCCCTCCTCCGTTTTTGCATTCTTGAGTCTGTTCATTTGAACAGCGCTGGAAATAGAAAGTTTACATTTCTCTGGGCAGGCCCCCGGCAAGGCCAGCGCTATCAAGGGAATTCTTCCTGGGTTTGACTCAAGCAGCTCAAGGGGATTGGAATATTTTCATGGGAATTTAAAGGAATTCAGATTAGACCTCCAAGTCTGCTTTGTCAGACCTCAGCACTTGAGGCAGACCTAAAAGTGTTTTGATTTCTTGGGGACTTGCAGAATGAGGCTAGGCTGAATGCAAAAAAATGCCCCTCTTCCAGGGTTGGAAAATAATGCGGCACGGGTGCCATCACTGCTCATGCCTGTGCCCACGGCAGACATTATTAATCAATCACAACCTCCTTTCACCCTGAGCCAGGAGGTGGCTTTTTGTATCTTCTCAACACAATGCCCTGTGAGCCACCTGCGGTGCACTTCATTGGGGACATACATTGAAAGCTATTTTCGGTTCCTGCTGGGCCCTGCGCTGCTCCCAGAGACTCTCAACTGATCTCCTGGGTTTTTGTTGTTGTTTTGTGGGTTTTTGTTGTTGATAATCCTCACCAGAGAATATTTTTCCATTGATTTTTTTAAGAGAGAGTGGACGCCATAACCGGTTTGGCTCAGTGGATGGAGTGTCGGCCTGCGGACTTAAGAGTCCCAGGTTCAATTCCAGTCAAGGGCATGTACCTTGGTTGCAGGCACATCCCCAGTGGGGGGTGTGCAGGAGGCAACTAATCGATGTTTCTCTTTCATCGATGTTTCTAACTCTCTATCCCTCTCCCTTCCTCTCTGTAAAATAATCAATAAAATATAAAAAAAAAAGAGAGTGGAAAGGAGGGACACGGGGGAGGGGGGCAAAGAGAGAGAGAAACATTGATGAGAGAGACATCGATTGGTTGCCTCCCTCACAAGCCCCAACAGGGGCTTTGGATTGAACCCGCAACCCAGGCACAGGTTCTTGACCAGGAATCAAACCTATAACCCTTTAGTACATAATTAAATGCTCTAACCACTTAGCAACACCAGCAATCTCCTGGGTTTTAGCATTTCCCTTCAGCCTATCTTGTGCACTGCTGCTGGCTCCTACTCTTGTTCTTGATAATATGGAGACATGGTATGAAGAACAATTCTAGAAAGACTATAAAGACCAAGGACATGATCCCTTTGACTGCTGTAGCCCCCACAATTACCAGTACTTAACCAAGCCAATTGGAAACCTTTGCTCTGAAGGAGCCACCCCATTCCTTTTGCTGAGCCCCAGAAAAGCTGCCTCCCGTGGATATCCTTCCATCATCCCTCAGTCTTCGGGCCAGGGTGTAATGTGGCTGGATACTCTCCTAATCACGTTACCTCTCAGAACCAATTAGATCAGGCTCAGAGCCTTCTCACAGCTCTTCAGGGCCTTCGTCCCCCGTGCTCTGCCCACTTCACCAGGCTCATTCCTCTCCAGCCCCTGCACGCCAGCCCCTTGCCTTGCTCCGCATGTGACGTTCCTTTCCCACCCAGGGCGCCGCTCTCATGGCCACACACCCACTTTGCCCTCTAGGACAGCTGCCCCAATTAACTGGCTCTCACTTTCATGCTATGTCTCTTACCACTTTTTGTCTCTATTGTACATTTTATTTTAATAATACTTATCTTTTTCCAAAGTAATATATTAATTGTAGAAATTTTAGAAAATATGGATATACAGAAAGTGGAAAATTAAAATAACTTATAATTCCATTAGAATATATATATATATTCATGTCTGTGCTTCTTACTCCTCTTATGAAACAGTTCTGGGTTTTACTTTTTAAAAAATATACATACACTTAAAGTGGGTTAATTTTATGATTTCTTGTATATAAATTATACCTCAGAAAGCCTGTCATATAGCTATAAATTATACATAGGTTATATGTATGTATTATACATACATAAGATTATGCAATCATAGAGCATTTACCTGCATTTCCACTATGCCAAAGATATCACAATATGTTTGCCCATTCTTTTTAAAATTTCTTAAAGGTTTTATTGAAATATAATTTACATACCAAACAGTTCACCCAAAGTGTACAACTTAATGATTTGGGATATATTCAAACATCATCACAATAACTTGTAAAAACATTTTCATCACCCCCAAAAGAAATCCCATATCCACGGGCCTCACTGTCACTTCTGTTTCCCCCCAAACCCCTTTAGCCCCAGTCAACCACTAACCTGCTTCCTGTTTCTATGAATTTTCAAGTTGTGGACATTTCATATAAATGGGATCATTTGATACGTGGTCCTCTGTGACTGGCTTCTTTCAAGTAGCACCTTTTCAAGGTTCTTCCATATGTTTTAGCATACTTTCATTCCTTTTTATTGCTAAATAATATTCCATTCTATCTGTCCGTTCTTCTTAAAAGCTTCTGTTTTGTTTTAGTTTTCTGATATTGATGTCAGTACTCTTGTTTTGTGATGTTGATGTCTGTATCTTACTGAATTAAGTGGCTCTCATACCTCCCACCTGTGCGCCTTTAATTATTCCAGTGATTATGTTTTGTATGATTCTACTGAATTGACAAAGAAATTCAGTTCAATTCAGTTCAGCAGACACATACTGAGTTGTTGAAATGCGAAGGATTGTTTGCTAGGAAGGGCTGTCATCCAGGAGTCTACAATCTCTTTATATCAAATTATAAGAGCTAATCATGTCCATGAGTCACTCTGATACCTCTGACTTTCAGGTAATCTTTATTTTACATTATTTGGATGTAGATGTGTAAATGTTTTTCAAGTTGATTTCCTATGTTTATATCCTGCTATTCGGTAAGCCACTTGAAAACAGAAACTATGTGTTCTGTTTCTTTTCTAGTATAATGATATTACCGATAATTACAGCAGTCACCACATACTGTGTACTTATTTTATTTGGTCTGCAAAACAATCCTGTGAGGCAGCTATTGTTTTTTTTTTTTTCATTGGTTGTTGGGGAAACTGAAGCTCAGGGTGATAAAGCAACTTGCGGAACCACACCATCCCCATCTGTGTGGAGCAACCAGTAGATAATGTTGTCTACCTGCCACTCTGGTGGGCAGCACTGGGTCTTGGTCTGGGCAACCTGAACTAGTTTCTGGGGTAAAGGATAAAGTCCCGTGGCATTTGTGGTTGTGTCCAATCCACTGTTCTCTTGACAATGATGGAAAACATCCCCCAAAGAGCTCCCTCTGCTTGGTACAAGAAATCATTGGGTGTCTTTTGGGGAATTTGCCATGTTGGGATCACACTTTAGAAGACGCACTTAGAGATAACAAATTAGGACCCTCTCAATGCCCCAAATGAGCCATTTGATGGAGCAGCATGACACGTGGCAGGATCTATATGAACACGTATCTAGCGCTGCTTGACTACTTTCCTGAGCCACGCTTGTCTGTGCTGCGCTGTCAGCTTCGACAGGAAGGCAGGTAGGGTGCCTCCATGAGTCTACATGTCACAACGACGACACTCAATAAATATTAAATAATAATTATTGTTTCTCTCACATTCGCTGACAGGATAAAATCAGGATAAAGAGACTTTAAGGTCTAATTACTTTGTAGGCATCTACACCAAACTGCTCATTGAAAAATTAATGGTGGAGCCGTCGGGGATGGAGCAGTAGGAAGTTGTTTTGAGCAGTGGTGTCAGTCTGAACCTCAGCGTCAGATGCAGAGCAGTAAACACCAACGGGAACGGCTGGAAGTGACTGAGGAAGAGAGACTGGGTGTGCCGCGGCCCTGAGCGGCTTCGGTTCAGTTACTGTTACTGCGGCCTACACAATATGTTCAGGGAGTGACCAACTGAATTTGCCAACAAACAGAAAACGCCATTATGCAGATGATCTTCACAGCGGAAATGAAGGCCCAAAAGAGTCATAGTAACAATTACAACAGTAATCAACATTTTCTAAGCACTGGCTATGAGCCAGGCCCGATGTCAAGTGCTTTAAATATTATTTTGTTTAGCCCATGCAATCAATTGCAAGGCAAACATTATCCTCATTTTTAAAATGAGAAAATGGAGGCACAGAAAAGTTAAGCAACCTGCCCAAAAATCACACAGTTAGTAGTGGAAAGAAGGAAGGAAGGAAGGAAGGAAGGAAGGAAGGAAGGAAGGAAGGAAGGAAGGAAGGAAGGAAGGAAGGGAAGGGAAGGAAAAGAAAGATCCCAGGATTTGCTAGGCATGGACATATTCGCTATGCCATTTTCTAATCTCCTAAGAAATCACTGAGTTTCCAGGACCTTAAAGAAATATCCAGAGATTATTCAGTTTGTAGTTTTCCAACCGCTCCATGGAACCACGAAAGTCGCTTCAGACTTCTACCAACAATAAAGTGTTTGTGCTAAACAGGGAAGTTCAGTCCCTGGAAAATATTTGCTTCTTGAACCTGCTTTGCATATTGGATTTCCACATGACATTTTGTTTTTAAACAAAAGAAAGCGTGTTCCATTGGAATAGGTTAGGAGCCAACAAACGTTTCTGGAAAGGGCCAGAGAGTAAATATTTTAGGCTTTATGGGCCACACTGTCTCTGTCACAACTCTGTTATTGTAGCACAGAAACAGCCATGGACAATGTAAATGAATGAGTATGGATGTGTTCCAGTAAAACTTTATTTATAAAAGTAGATGGTGGGCTCTAGTTTGCTAACTCTGATCTAGGTCATCTCCCTGTGGTCAGGTGGAGTTTGCATGAACTTTGTATATGTGATTATTTTATTTGCTCACAAAGAGGAAGTATATTGTCTGAGACCCCGTATTTATTAATGCCTGTCAGAAAGCTCATGCCACAGTTTAGGAAAAGGAAATTAATGTGTATTGCTGTGAACTTTGTGTCCAGTACTCTACTCATAGTTCTACACCTGAATCAATCTTCATGGTAACTATGCAAGATGTATGGCATGATCCTGTTTAACAAAGAAGGAAACTGAGGCTTAAAGAGGTGGAAATAGTTACAGGAACCAAGCCAAAATCTCACTAAATGCCATCACACCATATTGACATGGCTTAAAGACACATCACTTACCCTGTCATGTAATAGACTGGAAGGTCAATGATAAATCACCCTCAGTCAATTCTTCCCTGGGAAAAACCCTTCAAGTTCACTTGCGGAGCTCCCCACAGATGCTCCACCATCTCTATTAAGTTAGCGACTTAAAGACCAGTGGTGCCATTTCTATACGTGTCTTCCCAAGGCATAACACAAGAGGAGAATACCCTTGTAGTTTCAATAAGCTGTTCTCCTATTTATGCCTTTGGTCATTTATTGTCTACCTTAGCAGGCTATTAGGTTTAATTAGCTGGTAATCCTCCACAATCCATACTTTTTTTTTATAAAGATCTCTACTTTGTTCTCTACCTCCTTGACTTGTCCCTAATGAATTCAGACTATGCTGGGAAATTTTGGAATTCTAAGTTTTCAGTAACCTTCCCTTCAAATATTTCATGGCACTACTAGGCTGGTTATATGCTCCCGGCAAATAAAGAAATCTAATGTCTTCTTCCTGCATGGGAGAGGTTGGCCGTTTGAGGCTGAGATAATGATGGCCAGAATACTAATCTCTTCCGGACACACACTCGTTGCCTTCTTTCATGCTTGCCAAAATGCCTTGGAATCGGAGGACCTCTTACATCTATTTTCAATTCATTGTGGATTGGTTTCCTTTCAAGAACAAGTCAGTCCCATTCAGCTGGCAATAAGAAGGTGGTGTCAACCCGGCAGTCAGTGAGAGCATCGCCTCTTGCGTTCCTCGGTGCCAGAAAAACCCGTGTCCATGGGCCACCGCAGCCCGCCTCCACGACTGGACAGTAACCGGCGGCGTGGGAAACAGAGGAGAAATCCATCACGTGCGGAAAACTCAGCCGTCAATAAGCAGCTCCGCGGGCCTTCCGGTTGGGGACCCGACCACAGAACTGGCTCTCCGTCAACAATCAAACAGTCTTTAGCTGTGATCAGCCACTTCCATCACCTCCGAGACTGGCAGGTTTCCAATAAAGCCAATAGCCCCCTCCCTCAGGGCAAGGTCATCAGCAGGAGGCAGGCATTGTCGTGTAGCCCAGCAATTTGACAACAGTGTTAGCTTACACTCTATTAGCCAGCAGCTACGCCCTGACCCGTGACCCTGACATTGACCCCAGGCAGCCCTCTCCCGAGGTCGACCCTGATCATTGGAGGTGGCTCGCCCTGCTGGTTAGCATGAGAGAGGGCCCATCGAGACCAAGCAGGGCTCCCCGATCACTCCTGCTCCCAACAGGAGGCTTCAGGCTTGAAGTACAGAAACAAGCCCGAGTTCAACCCGAGATGGCAAAGGTGAAAGTTCAGAGGCATATCCATCAGCAGCCTGTCACCGAAGGACATGGAAGAGCTATGGAAGCTTTCAGCACGGGATTGGCCGTTGTCTCCAGACAGTTCTGCTCCTTAATGGGAAAGACATATCAAAATATGGCTTACAAAAGACAAAATAATGGGCCGAGATGTACATTATATGAGGGTGTTAGATTGCAATGTACTTTACAGTGGGGGAATTAGATTGCAGTGTTATGCCAGGGTAGTTAGGTTGAAATATGGATTATCCTAGGAATGTGAGCTGGAGATGTGCTTTCTAACACAGTTGTTAAATTAAGATGTGCTCTTCGGTGCCGGCATTAGCCTGAGATGTGCATTACAGCAAAATGGTTAGAGAAAAAGGTGGATTCCACTTTGGGAGGGGCATAAGAGCGGGGAAACTCTCACGTTGGATGCTATTCAAGGTCACGGGCCATCTTCTGCATTACCTGGGCTGCAGGGGTTGGAATGCAAGGGGAATGAGAGCATGAAGTATACATAATGATCCTTGCCGTCTCCTTTCTCCCCAGCCAAACAATCCGCCACTTTCCCTACTTTTCCTGTTAGGGACTTAAAGGCCTCCCCCATCAATAAAAACATTAGCTCGCTAAACAGCCTGATGGCTTTTCCTTCCCCAGCTTAACCCTTCGGGAGCTGGGGTTTCCTTTGGATTTGTAAAGATATTGATCCCAGATAATGTTTGCTTTTCTAACTCTCTCTTCCCTGGACTTGATGGATAGGTTCAGGGCTCCATCTCGGCAGCCAGCTCACCGCAGCTGCCCAGGGAAGGGGGAACGGAGTGAGGCGAGTGTTCGGTAGTTAACACCGCAGGAAGGCTTTCCCTGGACGGACAGGCAGACACGCAGTGGCTGGGGAGCCATGCGGGGGCCACCGTCACTTTCAGTCAGCACCGGATTTCACTTTCAATTTCCCTCTCTCATCCTGATCCCTGGACCCATATTTCTGTGGCCCAGCTCAGCGCGTTGTATAATTTCTAATTAGGATCAGATGCTATCGGGAGGCTGGCCGCCCCGAGCTGGAATTTTAGAGGCTGCTTCTGCAGTTAAAGTGCTTTTCCGCGGCATTACCAACGGGGGTGAACGCAGGTGGCCGTGTCGTTAGGCTGTGGTACTGGCCTAGGTGGGGTCGACTCTAATAAGCCCTCACCCTCGATACCGATCTTGCCCAGGAGACATCAGCAGAGAGGAACCGAGCCGCGTCTCCCTCATTACCCACTTGGCCTGCAAAGGTCCGCCGACCGTCTCCCCAACAATGTCTCTGTTCTTTCTTCTCTTCCCGAGCGCAGAAGATATAATTTACGGCCTCCAGGAGCCTAGCCGAGTGCAATTGGATGGTGTCCAGCTTTGCCGGAATCAGAGAGGTGAGTCCCAGCCTTCTTGTTTCTCAATGAAAGAAAATGTTATACCAGGTGAGTGAAGGCAGTCAAAGAGACCAACCTGCCAGACAAGGGCGCCAAACAAAACCAAGCAGTTCAAAGGAAACGGCAGTGTTACTCGACACCCCTGCATTGTGCCTGGAGGTGCCAGGGAAGAGGCGAGCGGGCACGTGGTGGGCGCGCCTTGTCAGGCTCCGTTTCTCAGGCAGAACAGTGGCTGTGCAACGGGACAGCAGCCTTTACCTGCCCCGGCTGAGCTGCTGTGGGCAACACGCAAGGAATGTGGCAGAAATGTGCGGTCCAGGTTTCCAAAAAACAGTTCCACCCACCCCGCGCTGTCTTAGCCAACGTTATTCTCTTTGTCGGCACCCCACCCCCTCTCCCAGCGTTTCCGGGTTCAGCTCTCTCTAGAAGTGTTGTCCTCCAGCCTGGAGGGTGCTTTTCTCTTCCCAGTGTCCATTCCTGCCTCGTCTTCTGACATCACATTTTCCTTAAAAATAGGCTCTGAGAGCTATTTCTATCCCCTGTCAAGGGATCGGCCCAGCCAGACTCCCACGGGATGGAGCAATGAGTTTAAAACCAATCCCGAAGAAGAAAGGGAAAAGGACTTGGCTAAGTCCCAGATTCCGCTTTTAAACAAATCTCCTCTTGGGTCCAGCAAGATATTTGGGGCCCCGCCCTTCAGGGGGAATTGCAATGTGGTTCTCTTGAAACACCATCTAAAATCCCATCCCAAAGAAGCGCCCAAATAGCATCAGAGCAGAACTGCGGTGGCCTTGTGGTTCCAAGCAGCTTCAGAATCACTCCCAGCCCCGTCACTTAGTTGCTTTGTGAATTTGGGCAAATCACTACACTTTCATAAACCTCAATTTTTCCATCCATGAAATGGGTTTAATGGTAATAGTGACCTCAAAGGGCTATTATGCATTTCAAGTGGGCTCATGTATATAAAATGCTGAGTCTTATGCCTGTAGACGGTGGCTGTCAACGTCATCATTTTATTACCACACCAACTAACAGGGGCCATGTGCCAATTGCCCACGGCCGCCTTGGCATCAAGTTGTCACAGACCATACCGACTCGCAGGTGCTCCTTAACACATCTGGTTTTAGAAACACACTGTAGCCCGGCCGGTGTGCTCAGTGGTTGAGCGTCCACCTATGAACCAGGAGGTCACAGTTCAATTCCCGGTCAGGGCACAGGCCTGGGTTGCAGGCTCGATACCCAGCGTGGGGCATGTAGGAGGCAGCCGATCGATGATTCTCTCTCATCATCAATGTTCCTATCTCTCTCTCCCTCTCCTTTCCTCTCTAAAATCAATAAAAATATATTTTAAAAAAGAGAGAAAGAGAGGCTCTGTATCTCAGCCTCGCTCCTTTCCAAGACGACGGCTGGTGAGGATTTTCTCTGCTCAGGAAGAAGGCGGCCCTGCCAGTGAGGGGAGAGACCGATTAGAAGGCCTCGGTGGTGGAATACAATCCCTCCTCTGTGCTCACGGGTAACTAGCCATGATTGTATTTCAAAGGTAACAGTTCATCTCCACCGCGGGGATTGGCGCACAGTCTACAAATAGGGCCTAATGTGATCCGACAGGCCTGATTTCTCTAGATATATATTAGAACAGCATGCCCGTGCTGAGGCTCCAAGGTCCTGACCTTTAACAAGGACTTATGACGTCAGGCAACCTGCCCAGGAGAGCGAGCGGGGCAGGAGGCCAGAGGGACAAGGTCATTGGCTAATGAAGTGGTCAGCATTGAGTTTCTGTCACTCATCTGGTTAAGAGGAAACGGAGAGGGAAGTAAAAGAAAATGAGAACATTTGAGAAACAAAGAGAAGGGGCGCACTTGGGCGAACACTCCGAAGGTGAACTGATGTTGTCAGGAGGCCGGGTGACGAGACGCAGCCCGTCTGAGCCTCCACTGTGGCCTTGTTCAGTGTTAGCAGCGGCACGCCGGCTAGCTGAAGGAGCACTTGGGAGAATCTAACTCTGTGTAAATCCAAAGCTAGATTGAAAATGGATAATGAGCCCGACCGGTGTGGCTTAGGGGTTGAGCATCGACCTATGAACCAGGAGGTCATGGTTTGAGTTCCAGTCAGGGCACATGCCCCGATGGCAGGCTCGGTCCCCAGGGTGGGGCGTGCAGGAGGCAGCCAGCCGATCAATGATTCTCTCTCATCATTAATGTTTCTCTCTCTTTCTCCCTTCCTCTCTGAAATCAATAAAAAATATATATATACTTAAAAAACAAATAAAATGGATGATGAGTTGTGTGTTGTAGAGTTAAGAAGGCAGTTTGTTTGCAGGTCACAGCAGGTCTACGGATGCTGTCCAGTTTCCAGACTTCCGGGAGGGAGCCTTCTCGGCAACATCCAGGTGACTTGTGACCATTGATGGCCATCGGGATCTAAAAGCATTTCCCCTAACCATCAGCATGCTTAGAGCCAGATTATAACCTAACGCTTGAACATCCAATGCACCAAGACACAGAAGGTTTCAGTGCCAATTCCTGGATTGTTAAAAATATCCTTTCAACCCTTTTCCCTCTAATTTCCAAAAGGGAAGCACTGTTGTACATCCACAGCAATTGAAAAATTTTAAAAAGTATTTAAAAAATAAATAAAAATAAAGGGAAGCACTAAGGTTTAGGCGGGGAAGAAGCCCTGAACGGAGAGCTGGAGGACCAGAAGGCTGATCTCAGCAGCTTCTGGTTTCTCTCCAGATTCATGGCCAGCGATGGCACAGGTCCCAGACCAGTGACTTCCCCGCCCACCTCTGCCGCACAGAGATGACATGAGGATCACCTGGAAGCCCGTCCCTGAGGAAGCACCTGGAGCGTTGAGTGGGAGCATGAAGCCCCGATGGAAAGGATTATCAGATTGGACTGCAGCTGCCTGCGAATAAAGTCAGGACGTCACGGGGACCACGGCCCCTCTTCCCATCATGGTGGCCCAGCCAGACCCTTTCCCAGGACTCGGGTCCTTGGGACTTTCCTGGGTTTGGAGGCTCCAGCAGAGCAGCACACATAATCATGTGCTATGAACCAAGGCTGCTCTCTTTTTCCTTTCAAAGATGGACGTAGCTTGAAGCTTTTTGTGTGATTATAAAGATATTTAATCTTTTTTTGAAATGCAAGCAATTTATCAAAGTATAAAGAAAATTGGAGTCACCCAAAATTCTACCACCCAGAAGCAAGCACTGTGAACCTGGACTACATCCTAAAAAGTGTCTTTGCTGTGGACATATGCATACATATGTCTTATTTTATGTCTGTGGTATCATATTCCCCATGCTCTCCAATGTCTGCATTGCATTCCAGTGTTGGATGTGCCATCAGTTATTTAACTAATCCCCTATGGATGAGCAGTAATATTATTATAAACAATATGTAAGGAACATCCTGTGCAATGATTGAAGAAGCCCATCAATCCTAGTGAGCCTGATCCATTCATCTACAGGGAAATGAAGGAGAGAAGGGGTGCGTTTTCTTGTCCCTGAGATAACAGCATCATGCCATGAGGCTCTAGAGCTACACGCTTGTTTTATTTTCCTTCCTCGCCTCCTACTCTTCTTGCCCTGGCCTTTGGATGCGTCACACCGCATACAGCCCCCTCTGCAGCACTCTTCATCGCCAGCACTGACTACCAGCCAGTGGGTTCCATTTTCTCTTGTCTGGGTTTCTTCCTGGTTGCTTTTCTCCATATGGGGCCCCACGGTTGATTAACTCCTTTGGGTAAGAGTCGGCACTGAGACCAGCCAAGCAGTGAGTTGAGTTGGATGATTACATTGCAATGTTTTAATTTGCCTTTGGACAAATTCTCATAAGCTTTCCCGAGAAAATCTCTCATTAGATGTAGTCATTTAATTTAAGAACAGTTGGGAGAGGAAGATGAGCTAAGATGACAGATGGAGGAATGCAGATGTGTGTGTGAGAGAGAGAGGGGCTCAGAGCACTCGGCGGATTTGGCATGTCAGCTTCTACTGCCTGTGTCCATGGACTTGAGAAATGTTCATGAAATTATTGAGATGAAGGGGTTTTCTCCGATGACAAGCAGGTTTCCTTTCATTTCTCTTGCCTGTAAAATCCTAGCAAGGTCAGCTAAAGAACTGGATCGCTCCCCCCCCCCCCCCACACACACACACACACCGAGCCCCGCAAACACACACACAAAATCAAAAATTTGAGTAAGGCAAAACAAAGCAAAAAATAATAATAAGACAGCTGTCAGAAGTTCCCCTCGGTCACACTGCCATGAAGATAACTTTTTTAATGCCATACTTACCCTGCTTTCCTTCAAACCATTTTCTGGACATCCTAATTTGGCGTTTGTATAATTCAACATCTATTATTGTTTTAGGACCACAGTTATGATTTTAATTATAATTTAAAGCTGCCTAATATATCCAGAGGTCACTGGGCACCTAAAAGAAATAAATAAAAACAAGTTGCCATTTTTAAAAGCAGCATGTTTATTTGGAAGTCCCATGAGCTACTCAACTAAGACATCATAAAACCTTCAAATAAACTAAAACGGAAACAAAATAAAATGTCTGGTCTTAATCTCCTTAGAAGGCAAGCGGGAGAAGGTTGCAGCTAGCTGAGTGCTGGCGTGAGAACTCTCAGAATGATTTTATTGCTGAGGTCGGGAACGCCAGAGTGTGCCTTGATTCCCATGCTCCATACTGCAAGCTGCATAGTCCCGGTCCGAGGTGTGTAATCCTTGAGCCCTTAGTGAAATTTCAGTCCCTGAGAACTCAGTCCAGGAACAAATTTTGAACAGAAAAAGGAAAGGCTATGCTAGGGGCTTAGAAATGACTACTGGCTACTTCATACAGGTGGCTTTGGAGGGCTCTTTCCAGTGTCGGTGTCAGTCAAGCAGATTCCAGTCTCCTTAGCTCTATACTGTAAATGTAGAATTGGTGAAATATCCAAGTCTAGTGATTTTACATTTGGAAGGCTAAAGGAATTTCAAAACAGTTCCATAGTGTTCCTACATGTGAGTTTCCACAACAGAAAACAGTAAAATCATTTTAAAACCATTTACTGCTAGTATTCTCCATGTAATCAGAGCAGTTATGGTTTGTTAAGCAACAGAAGTATCTGGTGGGCAGGAGGTTTATGCTGCCCCAGGACCTTCTAGCTGTACAAGTATGCAAACCAGTAGATATTACAGGATCCATTAAACAAGCGTGGTCAGGATTTCCAGAGGGAAGCATCTATTCCCTCCACCCACCCACCCACCCCCCCCCCGCACACACACACACACACACACACACCCGCAGAATGATTTTAGATGAGTTAGGGTAACTCCTTCTTGGAACCAAGGAGCCAGACCATCAACTTTGGGTCACTCAGAGTTCAGAAAAAAAGGCAGAGTGGTGTCCTCAGAGGCAAAGAGCAGGCTCCCAGAGAGCTCCTCCTTTACTGTGGAAGGAATAAGAACAAAGAGAAAAGAAGTTGAATAACTCAGTGGCTGACAAACTCAAATGTCTGCACAGACAAAGCAAAGTCCGTAAGTATGGGAAGTGGGCTTGGTGCAAGGCAGTAGGGAAAGGTGGGGACTGTGGAAAACATGCCCATATTAGAGCAGCTGCTGCTCAACTCCAGCTGATGTTCCCCAGACCCAGTATAACCAGCGTTTTCAATTTTTCAGTAGAAGCTGGAAATAGATTTTTTTTAACTTGAAATACCTCAAATTTTAAATGTAATACAAAAACCAACACAACCAAATGAATGATTCTACATGTTGCATTCAGCTCATGGGCAGTAAGTTTGTAAATTGTGTAAGACAGAAGTAAGCAGTTTGGAACTAACAATAGCAACAGGTTCTGAATCATGGACTGGATCATTTATGTTAGAGTTCTTACACTTTTTGTCTCAGGTAAGGGAGAGTCTTTATCAAGTTTTGGTACAAATTCCCATCTATAAAGGAAAATATATACTTTTTTCCTCTCCCATTCCACCCAATCAATGCCTTCAAACCTAACATGACCTTTAATCTGCTTTATCCTTTCTTTATAATTCTCTTTATAAAGTATTAGGCTGTGAATGATAAACTCAGGGTATACTGAGCTAGGCAAATGTGTATGCTTCTTAGCCTTCTGAGATGGGAGTGGATCACTGCATAGAAAGTATTCATAGAAGATGAAAGCTGTCTTGAGGCTGTTTGCAAGATTTCTTGGATAAAGTATAATACAGTTTATTAGTTACATAAGGATATTTTCTTAGTAGCCTTTCTTGCGTTTCAGCTTTAAAAATATTGACATTCAGAGGGTACATCAGTCAGTTTTTACTAAGTAATGCTGCAGTAACAAAAAAACCCTCAAGTATTAGTGACTTACAACCAAGATATGGTTTGCATGCACATGATCACATGGTTGCTTCTCTGCTCCATTTCATCTTTATCTGAGCCCTGGGCTGAAGGAGTAGTTCCTCCCTGGCTTCGAAACGAATACCATGCTGGAAGGGAGAAGAGGAACCACATGTTGGCTTTTAAAGCTTCTGCTCAGAAATCGCATACATCACCTCCTCTCACATTTTATTGGTGGCTAAAACCAGGCACATGGCCAAGCGTGATGGCGAAGAGGCTGGAGAAGTATTACCCGCCCCCTGGGAAGGGCAATATTTAAGAACAAGAAAACAATCACCCACAGAGGGCACTGGCTTGGGCACTTTAAGAGGGAAAATAACAGTGAAGCTCCCTAACCGCTCCTATTAGAGAAGCAAAGCTAGGTCTCGGGCTTCCTTCTGATCGTGGTAGGACCCATGAGTAATTGGAGTGATGAGCAGTTAAAAGCACGTTGCCTCCAGTCAGACGTTCTGAGTTCAAATCCTGGCTCTACCATTTCATTCTGTGACACCTTGGACATGTTACTTAACCTTTTTGTGTCTCAGTTTCCGCATGTAAGCATAGCAACCTCATAGAACTGTTGGGATTTAATGAGTGAAGATAATATACAGGGTGGGGTAAGAGTAGGATTACAGTTGTGAGTGCATGGAACACACCTGTAAAGAGAGAAAACTTAGAACAGTGTTTGACACAGACTATGTATTGACAAGTACTCCAGTGGTGATGATTGGAAAGCCATCAGCTCCAAATGCATCTTTGCCATCTTCTCAGGAGGGCCAACACCCCTCTATTATAGCTAGGTTACTCAAGGTCTTCTTTACTTTAAGAATCCATATTAAAATGCACGTGCTTCTCCGGGGAGGGGGTGTGGGGGGGTGGTGCGAAAACCTTAAATCTTTACCAGCTAATACCGTGTCAGGGATCACTCTGAGAGCAGGTTCCAAACTTGCCACCAATGGTTTTACTGAGAGCTACTCTAACCAGATCACCCTTAGCTACACACCCTGAGCTTGCCCATATCACACCTGAGACGATGAAATCAGAATCGCTCTAGTTGGGATGCAGGCCTCCAAACATCTTAGAGCTCCCAGATGTGTGCTATGAAAAACCAAGGTTGTTCAGCGTTGGAGCAGACTACCTCCCACCAAGAGCACCTGAGTGACTCCTTCTTAGTCTAGATTCTGCTCTGCCACGGATCCGCACTACCCCACGTTTCTCCAGCACCATCCGGGTGGACTGACCAGGAGAGGGAAACGTGCTGACAGAGAAGAGCAAGAGATGTGGCCAAAGCCGAGCACTTGTCTTTCCTCCCCTCCTGATTGATCACTTTATACAGTAAGGAAACTTTTAAACGTTGAACCTGAACCAAGGCTGTGACTGTGACACAATTAATCAAACTCTTGAAGAATCACATTACATTATGTGCTTCAAGCATTGATTCCCTTCACTAGAGTTGGCCTGAAATACAACCTAGACACGAGATGCTGTACCCATAAGAGAAGGCATGGCCAGGATGCTGTCGATTGCTTGGCATCTCCATGTGATATGTGGAACTGCAGTTGACCCGACCATACGTCAGGACAACTTCCAACACATCAGAGAGGATGTCACCCATCCCCACCTCGCCCCAAACAGCTGTTAGAGAAGAGAGTGCTGACCACAGCGTGCTCCTCAAACCTGCTGTCAGGGCCCCTAGATAATAATGACCGTGTGCATCCACCGGGCTCCCCGTCTCCCTGCCTGTCCTTGAATTAACCACAGGCTGTACCATCATCCCCGGCACCAGGAAGTCTCCCCCCTGGGGGCATAGGCAGGGCCTCTCTAAATCTAAGTTTTACAGGACCAAGTGCACCCGCCTCTGAAACTCATAGGTACGTCACGTCAATAACAGTATCCAGCCTCTCTGCGCAGTGCTTTCCAGTGAGTCAAACAATGAACTGTCCCCAGACTAACGTGAGCCTCACAACAGCCCCACGAGGCAGGGAAGTGAGCGGAGATTTGGGAGCCCCGTCCTACAGAAGAGGCAACGTGCTGGCGAAGTGGTGCCACCTGCCACCGTCCTGGAGCTCAGGATGGAACCAGAACTCCTGGTCTCAGGACTCGTGTCCTGTGGCTTCCAGCAACTCCCGGCAACACAGGAGACCACAAAGGAAATCAGATCCAGCACTGGCCCCATTCCAGCCTTCCCCCACTCCCCCAGGCGCCCGTCCCGCCCCATGTCCTCACACTGCGTCAGCCCACACTGTCACTGCCATCTCCAGGTCCAGAAACCTCTCTCTGTGTGCTTCCCCTCCCCCGCTTGAAACTGCCTTGGTCTCAGCTGGTCCCGTGGAAAGACCCAAGGTCATGCAGCTCGCCTTGCCCTTGAAACCTAGCTTTCTGACCTTGGGCGTTACATTATGCTTTTGAGTTTCCTCTGCAGAACGGGCTATTACCAGAACCTACTCCTTGGAGCTATAAGGAAGACTGTGTGAGTCATGTACATAAACTCATTTATGTTTAGTTATTAATTACAGTAGCTATAATAGCTAGCAATTTTCAAGACCTACTCTGCAATGCTACGTATTTCATTGTTCTCAATGCATCTAGTCTCTCATTGATTTCTCATGACAACCCTGTGAAGCAGGTACTATTATTACCCCACCTTACATATGACAAAACTGAGGCACAGAGAGGTTAAATTGAGGCAGCAATGGCCTATGTGGTGTAACTCCAGAACCAACACTCAGTTCAAGTACAAGCTCCAGTTGGGGGGGGGGGGGGAGTGTGGGTAACAAACATTTAACATTGCTTCTTGTCATTTGCATTTTAAAATAAGAATATATGTGAATAAAAGAAATAGCTTGAACATATAGTACTGACATGGAAAGGAGGGAATCTATGATGGTGAAATATCAGCCATTATAGCAAAGAGGACAAGTAGTCATGAGAGCTGCTAACATTATACCATGAATATATTTTTTAAATTGAATGAAGGCATCCCAAGAACATGCTAACAGTGTTAGTATTTGTGGAGCAAGGACTCAGCTCAGATGAGGACAGCAGGCTGTTTAATTTCTTTATTTGTACTTTTCTGTGCTATTGGAATTTTCAAAGATGACTCCGCAAGTGGGTTTTGTTTTATACCAACAGGATTTATCTGAATAACAAAAGTATCGTTTTATTTTGTATTTCTTTTTCTAAATTTATTTCAGAGAAGAAGGGAGAGCGAGGGAGAGATAGAAACATCAATGATGAGAGTGAATCATTGATCCGCTGCCTCCTGCACGCCCCACACCGGGGACCAAGCCCGCAACCTGGGCCTGTGCCCTGACCGGGAACCAAACCATGACCTCCTGGTTCATAGGTCAACACTCAACCACTGATGCACGCGGGGCTATTTTGTTATTTTCTTCCTTAAATACTTCATATTTTAAAGGTAATGGATATAATGTTTAAAAATTATACTATGAAAACAAGCACAGGTGGCACACCAATATCACACCCTCATGTTGCTTATCGTCTCAACACAGAGATAAGACGGAACGGACGGGAGTTGCAGTGCCCAGAAAAACGGGTCATAATTAAGTGCCAGGAACGCAGGGCCATCTCTTGAGACCGTAGGAGTACAGCTCTCTTCCCAAACATGGTATTTTCCTTGATGTTTTTTTTCTCCACCAGAAATTTTCCACTTTAATTATGTGGGTTAGGTTAGAGGAGTTCACCTTCAGATGTTTAAATGCGCACACAGCTAATCCCTTCCATAAGACACATTTCTGGGAAAGCCCAGAGACAAATGTTTACAACCTGTGCGGGGATGCCAGGACCCCGTGTGACTGGAAACGCTGTAAGCATTGTGTGCCCGTGCCCGGAGCAACAATTTAGAGCGAGCCCTGCCTGTGTTCTGGAATCCTGGCCTTCGTTCTAAGAGTGGAATCACTGGCAATACTCATAGGTTAGATTTTTCCCCCTTTTCCTGGTTTGGCCTTCAGCATGAGGAGGATGGTAATTAAAGCCATACTTAAAATATTAAGTCTACTACCTAAAGGAATGAAGTTTATTACAGCTGCTCAGCGTTAAGTACAGAAACTTGAAATAGCCTGAGCACACTCCCCTCGGCACACATCCAAAATATTAGCTGAGAGGAGCCCAGCAGACACATGCTCGCACGCACATGCACATCAACATATTGATATATCAGTGGAATGCATTTCTCAGGTAACTAGTATTTTTGACGACAAGCAGAGAGCAAAGATGACCCCCTAATTAAGGTACTTAGGAGGGCCAGTTACTCAGCAAAATGATGACATGACCTCATAAGGATGTAGAGAAAATAGGGGCCAATGCTTGATACACTTCACATTTCGAGGCTGTTTCCTCATCAGTCACATGGGGTCAGTGAGACCCCTTTGGGAGGATGCAGGGAAGGTGTAAGGAGAGGACTAGCATGATGCTGGCACAGAGTAAGGAGGTACGTGGTGGGAGGCCCCTTATTCCTACGGGACCCCTTCCTCCGCCTGCAGGGCTGGATGGGATCCACAGCTCCCAGGTAAATTCCAGCTCCCATCAGAGCATTCATTCAGTCGCCATCCTTTCTTCCACACCTGAGCTTCTAAGGCAAGGGCAGTATGGTTTAGTGTGACGAGCTCAGTCCCAGGTTCAAATACCCGCTTTGGGCACAGGACAACTCATGTCCCCACCCTGAGGGTGGCTGTGAAGAGTGACTGTGACCCAGAGCAGCACGTGCTCAGCATGTAAAGGTCCCCGCCTGCTCGGGGCTCCATTCTGCAGGGGCTCCTCTCACACCTGCACAGAGGCCCTGGCCCCCTGCAGGCTGGTTGAGAGGCTGAAGTCACCTTTCAGCAGGAACTAGAGTCCAGCCGTGGGCAAACTACGGCCCGTTTGAAATGAATAAAACTAAAAAAAAAAAAAAAAAAAGGACCGTACCCTTTTGTGTAATGATGTTTACTTTGAATTTATATTAGTTCACACAAACACTCCATCCATGCTTTTGTTGCGGCCCTCCGGTCCAGTTTAAGAACCCATTGTGGCCCTCGAGTCAAAAAGTTTGCCCACCCCTGAACTAGACCCAGCAGCAAAGCCCACCAGCTCAGTGAGAGCTGCTTCCCACATCCTGCCCATTGGCCTGGCCTGGGGTCCCCTCTGATTAGTGCCTTCTAGGGACCTGGCTGCGGGCAGTCCAGGGATATCTCAGAAAGCACTGTGAACAAGATGTGATTTTCTTGTATGTTTGCTTTCCAAATTCCTTAAAGAATTCCTTTAGGAATTTCTTTGAGCACTCATAGTAGCTGCTCAATAAATGCTTATGAATGACTCATAATTGCTGCCAATTACCGAGTTGCAGCTATGCGCCAGGCTCTGTACTCCAAGAAAATTGTACCTGTGTTGTTCCCCTTTATCTCCACAAGTGGGAAAGGCACAGAGTGTAATAGACAAAAAGGGGCTCTGGAGTTGTAATGTCAACTAACCCGCCTCCTTCATTCTAGCTGGGTGACCCCTGGAAAGTTTAAATTCTCTTAGCCTCAGTTTCCTCATCTGTAAAATGGACATAATTATCTACCTCCTAGGATTGCTATGAAGATTAAAAGCTATTGATAAATAGATCATTCTTTTACATATGTGCATACACACATATATACTTATGTGTGTATACACATATGTATATAACTACATAGTACACTGTCTAGTGTCTAAAACCTAGAATATGATCTTTTAAAAAAATGAAAAAGTAGTATGTTATAACAACCCAGTGAGGCGGGTGGTGGTGTCCCCATTTGTAGATGAGAAGCTCCTCAGAACAGTGTCCTCTGACAGAAGTCCAGTCAGTGCCTCCCATTGACAAGGAGTTTACTTGATTGTATCACAAGTGAGTAGGAAATTGACCTGGAGCTTTAGAAATACCCGGGATTGGGTGAACCAGTGGAGAAGGACATTCCAGGCAGGCTCAACCCCTTCAGAGACTTGAGGGTAGTAAAATATCAAAAGAAATACTAGCCACATTTTTTCCTCCCCTTCCCATAGAGCCGTGGTCGGCAAATTGCGGCTTGCGAGCCACATGCAGCTCTTTGGCCCCTTGAGTGTGGCTCTTCCTAAGCCTTGGGAGTACCCTAATTAAGTTAATAACAGTGTACCTACCTATATAGTTTAAGTTTAAAAAACTTGGCTCTCAAAAGAAATTTCAATCGTGTACTGTTGATATTTGGCTCTGTTGACTGATGAGTTTGCCGACCACAACCATAGAGTGCTTGAGTGCACGTTAGTGAAGTTATTTCCAACCCTATACTAGGAGACGTGCTATTTATTATGCACCTAAGCTGAGAAGTAGGATAGAAATGGTTAAGAACAAGTGCTCTGGAGTGGTCTGCCTGTGTTTGAATTCCTGCCTGACATTTATAAGCTGTGTGGCCCTGGGAAAGTCTTTTAAACTCTCTGATTTTGAGTTCTCTATTTGTAAAGTAAGGATAATAATAGAGCCTTTGGCGGGCTGCCTTGAGAGTTAGACAAGTTAATATTTGCAGAGCCTGTGTCATGCCTATACCTTGTTGCATTCAATACATCACAGTTTTTATTGTTTTTGCTGTCTTTATGTGGCCCATATACATAATCCAAGATTTGGGTCGATTAAACAATAGGCCAAATCATCCAACTAGTAACAACTGGTAGACACAGGATTCTAAAATTCAAATTCCATGCATCAGTCAGAATATATTAGGTTATGCTAGGTAACAAACAAGCCCCCAAATTCCACATTGTAACACAATAGGCATTTATTATTCACACAAAATGTCAGCTTCACAGTCCAGATAGTTTTGCTCATATCCACCATCAACACAAATGCCTATGGTCACAGGGGCAAGCCAAGGGTTGGAAGGTTGGGCTCTAGCAATGAAATGCTTCTACCCCGAAGAAACACATGTCTCTACTCACATCTCATTGGCCAAAACAAGATACATGGTTATACCAAATTCAGGAAAGAAAAGTGCAGCCCTCCTGTGTGCACTGAAGGTCAGGAAGACAAGCTACCAGTGAACACCATATGCCCCAAAGCCAGCCTCTGTACTTTGTACTGCACTGTTCTGCCTCTCTCTGCAATAGACCATCCATTTTCGGCTTTTCCTTACCACAACAATTAGTTTCAACATCCCTTCCTCAAAGTCAGAGAAAAGCATCCGATCTTTACATGAGATCATTAAGCAAGGGCTCCTGTCCCTCTCCTGCCCGTCAGCGGCACTCCACGGCCAGTGCCCCCGCCAGCCCAGCCCAGGCTCCCATCCTTCCCTCTGGGGGTCCTCCTCTCCCCCATCGGTCCGCAGGGCCCTGTATTTCTCTAGCCTGCCCACGCCAGCTCTCACTTGATGTCTCAGTTTCGGAACAGAGATGCTCCAGCTGCTACCTGGGAAGGCTCTGGCCCCCCAAATATTTAGTTAGCAGCCATTCAGTTAAGTGGAATTGACTTTTTATTGGCTTTCCTCTGTACGGCTGCCACCAGCGAAGGCTGTTTCCTCCTTCCCTCTTCTCTGCCTGTCAGCTCACTCCACATTCCTATCGGCAGCCTTTAGCTCTGATCAATACTCACCGCTGTGTAACAGCTCACGCACGGCTGCTCTGGTTTGCATCGATCAGACCCTCTTCCAACAGGTAGTCAGCTATTTGAGGCAATGACTCGAGATAAACACCTACTTTTACTTGAGGCTAGTTCATTTCAGGTGGGGTTTCAAGGAGGCTCTGCACCCCGTCTCTCTGAGACAAGCTGGAATCGTAGAATCAGGATCAACTCCTCCTGCACTCGAGATCCGAGGAGACCTTTCTTCCCCTCCCTGTCTCCCCCCTCCCCTTGTAAGTTGCAAGTGCCACTTAACTAACAAAATACCAAGACTGGGGGCACGGAAAATGCCACTTCAGGAAACATGTCAGCCAGCCGTCCCTCCTTCCTTTCAATGAGCTGCATCCAGGGCTGTGGGAAACCAAGGGCTGCCGTGAGGCAGTGTTGTCGCCGGGCAACCAAGCATCCTTCCAGCTTCCCCAAGAACTAGGCTCACGATATCCCACAGCCCTGGTTCTCTTGCCAACTCAGGAGGCAGCCCTTGAACCCTTGTTCCTGGCTCACAAGTGAATTTGCCAGGAACTGATATTGCAAAACTAGTTGCTGTTTTGCAATTGAGTGGGGGTTGGTACAACTCCATGGCATTTGTGTTATAACCAGAAAACACGCAAGACTGGGTGGCAGGCACTCTTTTTCCCAACACGAACACTCAGGTGGTTGAAGGGTACATCTGAGTCCACGCGATCCCGTCACCTGGGTCCCGGAACCTCTGTCCTGTTTTTCTCTTTCTCCGTGACACACCCACCTCATCAGTCCCCAAGTCCTGTTGATCCTTCCCTTGCTGTGCAACCCCAAGGTCCCCACCCTCTGCCTCGGGTGTTATCTTCCTCATTCAAGCCTCCTTCTCCTGGTGCTCGACCACTGCAGTATCCTGGAGCTGGTGGCCTGGCTTCCAGGTGCTCCCTTCTTTGTTAGTGTCACTGTGCACACAGATTAATTCTCTTAGTGCTCAGCTGTGGTTGCCTTGCTCTTCCCCGAAATCCTCAGTGGCCTCCCATCACCGCCTGCGTGGAAGCCAGATTCCTCAGCCTATAGTTCTGGCTTCCAGAGATCTGATTCGTAGCTCGTCTCCAGCCGAAAGCCCATACTCCAGCCCCTCTGATGACTCGCTGCTTCCTCTACGTGAGTTTTCTAGCTCTGTGCCTAAGAAAAGATTGTCATGCCACACACCACAGTTGACGGTGGCTCAAGTCCTGCCTTCACTACCGATTAGCTTTGGGACATCAGAATTATCTAACTTCTCTGCCTCAGTTTCTCCTCTGTGAAAAGGGATAATAATAATAATAATAATACCTATCCCAAAAGATGGTTATGAGGATTAAATAAATTAATGTATGTAAGGCATCTGAATGGCACCTGCACATTAAATGCCATGTAAATATGTCCTCTTGTTATTATCATTATCCTGTTCTCCAAGCCACAACCCAAAGCACACCTCTCCGGGAATCCTCACTCTCCAGGTCAGCCTTGCAGGAAAACCCTCATTTCCTTTCCGGCCACCCACAGTCTTGGTTTATGCTGATAAAGTCATAATAACTGGTGGTGCTAGGGCCATGCTCAGTGCTCTTGGTGCACGATTGCCTTTAGAACTTGGGGCTGGATGCCTTGCGTTTCCCCAGGTCCACTCTTTCTCCTTCTCCACCAGCAAGGAGGCCGCGCTGTCTGGCCAGTGGTTTCCAGTTGGATTTGGCCAACATGAGCACTGGCAAGAAATAGGAACAGGCACCTGGCCGGTGTGGCAGGGTTGTGGGCCCCGGCCCCAGTGGGGGGCGTGCAGGAGGCAGCCGATCAATGGTTCTCTCTCATCACTGATGTTTCTATCTCTCCTTCTCACTTCCTCTCTGAAATTTGTATATATATTTTGTTGTTGTTGTTTTTTAAGAAGACATAGAGACAAGGGAGAAGTGCGGGTTGGAGTTTTTATTCTCCCAGCTCCCTCCCAGCTGAGTCACTGCGGAACAGCTCCATCAAACAGCTCCATCTCTCAGCAGAAGGCCCTGCCTCTTGTCAAGTGGCCCTCTGGGCCCAGCCGGCTCTGTCTCCAGCTTCTTTTCTTCTCCTCGCCCTCTCCTTGCCTCTTCACAATGGGGTGGCAACAGGGCCCCAGGGCATCGCACTCTCCCCTGTGGTTCCCAGAACCCTGACCACACCTTTCTAATGCAATTACCCCTGTAGAAACACTCCCCAAATTATCCTCATTCCCATGCGCCACCCTGGTTGACCCGGTCCTCATGACAGTGTAGATCCTGTCATTGTTGTCAAGGATCCCTGAGACCACATCCAGCCAAGTGATGGAGCCACATCTGCCTGGCTCCGAGTCACTCCTATCGTAGTAAGGATTGATAGGAGTGAGATGGCCAGTTCTCTCTGGACTTCTGCCTCTTAGGCAGGATATACTGGTTTGTTTTTGCCACATGCACCTCAAATCTTAGAGGCTTAAAACAGCAATCAGCCGAAACCGGTTTGGCTCAGTGGATAGAGCGTCGGCCTGCGGACTGAGAGGTCCCGGGTTCGATTCCGGTCAAGGGCATGTACCTGGGTTGCGGGCACATCCCCAGTGGGAGATGTGCAGGAGGCAGCTGATCGATGTTTCTCTCATCGATGTTTCTGACTCTCTATCTCTCTCCCTTCCTCTCTGTAAAAAATCAATAAAATATATTTAAAAAAAACACACACAAAAAAAACAGCAATCATTCATTAGCTCGCCATCCTGGGGGTCGGCCATTCAGGCTGAGATCAGCTGGGAAGTTCTTCTGCTAAATCGACCTGGTCTGCTTCTGCGGCTGCAGTCAGCTGACGGATGATTCTGAGGCCTGTGGCTCAGATGGTGTCACATGCATGTCTGACCAGCCGGTGGGGAGCCACCAGGCTCACCGGGCCTGTGTCTCCAGTATGTAGCAAGCTCAGCTCGACTTCTTCAGGTGGCGGCTGGATTCCAAAAAGAGCGAAAGAAAGCCAACCCCAGTGTACAAGCCCCTTTCCAGCCCCTGCTTGACCCGGGGGGTCTAATGTCCCAACAGGATAACCCCGAGTCTAGGGTTGGCAAAAGCCAATCCACCTCTTGGAGGGAGGAGCTGCAAAAGACTGCAGCCAGTCTACCACATGGGACACTCCTTTCTAGAAAGATCTGTGCCCTGACAGCTTTTTATCCTGTGTCCTCGTAACCCAAGTCAGAGAAGCACTGTGGGCAGGTCCTGTGTTGAGGGGCTGGGGAGTATCCGCTTTACAGCTCGGTGAATATCTGACACCTTCCTGCCTGTTACCACCAGACTGGAAATAATTCTGAAAGGGAAGTCTCTTAAAACTTAGCATGAGGGAGTGGAATTTTTTTAATTAGGCTTCAGCAGAATTTTTAAAAGAATCTTTCTTTTCTTCAGCGGCCGCTCCCTTGTTGTAAATTTTAACCCCACCCAGTGGCATACCACAGCCAGCCTGGCCTCTCCTTCCCGTCTTCCTCAGCACTATTTGCTTGGCAGCAGTGCACAGCTCACATCGCCACAGAAGGCCGGGGAGGCGGGCGCCTGGCTTCCTGCTCTCCTCACTTCCTCCTTTCTCTGCTCTGCTCCTCCTGGAGCTCATCCTTGTCTGCTCACTGCCACCCTGCACCCACCTGGTATCCTCCTAGGAGCAGGATTCTAGAAAGAGCTGGAAGGTTTGCCTAGAGGACTGCCCTGTGCAGCCCCCTCCACGCTGGCCCCTGCACACAGTGCAGTGACTTTGCCTAGTGGCCGGGAGACTGAGCTAACAGCCTGAACGTCCAGGAAGCCCTACAACAGAATATTCGTCTAAAAAGTAGTTGTACGTGAAATGTGACTTTCAAATGCCTGTGATCTTGTGAACTGGACGTGGTCAGCCATTCATTAATTTATTTCATGAGTATTTATTGAGTGCCTACTACGTGCCAGGCCCTGTGCAGTCCCTGGAAATAGAGGACATAGTTTCTGCGCTTGAGAAATTTAGAGTCTGGGGCCGGCAGGGAGACAGACACAGGAAGAGATGATGTCAGTTAATGAGGTAGGTGCTATGCCAGAGGATGTCCCGAGAAGGCAGAGAATGCTGTGTGTAGCCTGGGTGATTGGGGAAGGCTTTCTCAGAGGGGTGCTGTCTGGGAAGGCCTTGTCCATTGCTGCCTAGTAGAAATATACTATGAGCCACATGGGTAATTTTTAATTTTCCAGTAGCCACATGAAAACAAAAACACACCAGAAAAAATAATCCTAATAGATTTCATTCAACCCAACATATCCAAGAGACTACCAGTTTACCACACAAAAATATAAAAAGTATTAGTAAGATATTTTACAGTTTTTATTGTGCTAAGTGTTTGAAATCCAGTGTGTATTTTATACTTATAGCACATCTCAACTTGGACATCAAATCTTCAAGGTAAAGAAAAATGTAATCCTATCAACGCAGTAAAGTTTGTTTAATGGAAGCGTGTGTTATATGGCATCAATTAAAACATTTAAATTAACTTAAATGAAATAAAGTTAAAAATTAGATTCCTCATTTCCACTAGCCACATGTCAAGGACTCCATAGCTGTGTGTGACTAGTGGCTACCATGGAAAGCATGGGTCCAAAAGGATCCATGAATGTGAAGCAAAGAACGTAGAGAAACTAGGTCATCTTGTTCAGAAAAAAAAAAAAAACTAGGGTGATCAAAGGCACATAAAACAGTGTAGAGTTTGGAACTCTACACAGTTTAATATCACTGCCTCTGGAGTGTCTGGTTTATATGGGAAGACTCCTGAAAGGAGAAATGCTTACAGCATCTGATGGTAGAATTCTAGGCATCGGGCTGAAGGCAGGAGGATGGAGTGGAGAGAGGAAGCCTTCTGGAACAGCGGTCGCCAACCTTTCGGACCTCATGGACCTCCAGTGGCCCACGTACCACCGGTTGGTGACCGCTGTTCTGGAGCCACATAACTCTGAGTTTGCACATTGGCTTCCTCGTGAACTATGTGGATTTGAACCTCTCTAAGCCTCACTTTGCTCATCCGTGAAATAGTGAATAACAATCCCTCTTATAATTGTGAAGGCTAAATAGAAGATTAAGCACCAGCACTGTGCTGGCTTTAGAGGATGTTGGTGTCTCATTCTAGAAGCATGGTGATGCCATGGCAGATGCTGCAGGAAGCCACGTATGGACAACAGGCTCCAAGACCCTGTAATCTTGAGACCAGGGTGGCCCTTGGAGCCCTAGGTCAGGCTCCATGGTGCCCCTCAAGACAGCAACCCAACAGTGTCTGCCAAGACTTGGAGGGGAGGGACAGCCAGGGCAGCACTTGCTTTCTTCCGCAGTTGGCCCTGACCCTCCAGGTGTTGGCTCCCCGAGGGAGAACCATGCTCAGAGTTGGTGGCCAACA
The DNA here is from genome assembly GCF_964212035.1 of Myotis nattereri. Classification (NCBI taxonomy): domain Eukaryota; kingdom Metazoa; phylum Chordata; class Mammalia; order Chiroptera; family Vespertilionidae; genus Myotis; species Myotis nattereri. Next base: position 15,961,104 of record NC_138090.1, read on the forward strand.
AAGAGGCCTGGAGAGAGAAGCTGAAGCCTGCCACGTCCGTGACTCCTCTGGGGTAGTTACAGCCGGGCCTAACCCGCAGGCTGAACATTGAAGCCACCCTTTGCCCGTGAGCTGCCCCTGTGATCAAAGATAGGCCACCTGGTGAGGTGGAGACACTTAGATCCTTGAAGAAAATCTCCAAATGAGTCTGCCCTATTCTTTTTTTACAGATTTTAAAAAATGTTTTTATTTATTTCAGAGAGAGAGAGGGAGAGGGAGAGAGAGATAGAAACATTAATGATGAGAGGGAATCATTGATCGGCTGCCTCCTGCACGCCCCCTACTGGGGATCAAGCCCACCACCCAGGCATGTGCCCTGACCGGGAATCGAACCATGACCTCCTGGTTTATGGGTCTACACTCAACCACTGAGCCACACCAGCCGGGCTGCCTAATTCTTTATAACAACTTGAAAATGAATAAAGAATATTAAAAATGCAACTTGAATTAATAAAATTCCAACTTACCTTCAACGAGCTGTAGACTATTCACCAGACAGCCTCAGGAAATGAATAACGTGCAAAATTCACCCCCTTAAAGTTTCTTTTAGAAAGTCCTGGTCGTGGGGAGAACCACTTGGTTTGAACCTTCTATCCTAGAATATAGACATTGACACCATTCTACCCCGCCGCTCATCTGTGTTTGAGTCTGTTATCGCTTCTAGAACATTCCTTCCTGTGTATTTGTGGCACTCACCTCCTTGCCTCGCCCTAGTGGTTCCCGTAGTGGGTGTGTGTGATGAGAGCCTGTGGCGTTCTTGCTTAATTACAATTACACTAAAACAACACCTTGGATGGGCCTTGCTCTCCAGACTAACATGGCCATGGGCGTGGGGAGACCTGACCATATGTCTCAGGGAGTTTTCATTTCTGGGAGGCAGCTTTCTGGGAGTTTTCGTATTTCCGTGGGGCTTTTGCTAACCCTCAGCTTGAACTTGTTCTTTAGTTGCCAGGCAGGTTTATTGACCTTCAGGATATGGTGAAAGGTCTTCCTTCCTAGGAATATAAAATGCCTCCTTCCTCCCTTCTCTTTCCTTCTTTCTGCCAGCGTCTCTTCCTCCTCTCCTATCTCTTACCCTCTCTCTCTTTTTCTTTCCTGTCATCTCTCTTCCCTCCTCTTGTCCTCCTTCCTTTGGTCCTTCTTTTTCCCTAACTACTCTTCTCCTTCTTCTCCTTCTCCTTTCTCTCTCTCTCTCTCTCTCTCTCTCTCTCTCTCTCTCTCTCTCTCTCTCTCTCTCTCTCTCTCTCTCTCTTTCTCTCTCTCTCTCCTCATTCTTCCAGCTCCCTCTTTTATTGCTCTTTTCTCATCTCTTTCTTCTCCTCCCCTCTCCCTTTCTCTGGTGACTAACTCAGCTGGCTTGCTGCTGCACTGCTGAAATTGTTTGGTCATTTTCAATGTGTGCCCAGAGACTTCCAGGCAAAGGACAAACGTTGAAAATCCCTAAGACCAGAACATCCAAGGTGCAGGGCTCTGTGGGTGCCTGGGCCTGGAATGTGCAGGAGGCTTCCAGGGCATGGAGAGCTGACGTGCCCGTAGCCAGAGGGGCTGCAGATGCCCCTACCTGGACAGCCAGGTCTCCAGCAGCGGCCGGGGCCCTCCACCGGCTTTCCTTGTTGCAGAAGGAAAGCGGTGGTCTCTGGGTGCTTCTGTTCTCTCCACCCTTCGCTAACCTCCCCCTTCCCACCCGATTAGGAAAAAGTGTTTATTTAAAAAGAAATATCTGTGTGGCTTTGTTGGCATCCTTTTAACTTATGAGGCCAAGACTCCCATAGTTCATTGTGTCACAGGTCCCTCCACTTCCATTCTGCCTGTTTCTCTGCGTTCCTTTTCTACTGACTCATCTGTGCTCTCCTGCCTCCCTTCCTCCAGTCACCTCGCCCTTCCTCGCGGACACTGTTCCTTATTTCATCTCTCACTTCTCTTCAGGTGGGATACTGTGGGCAGACAGAGCAGAGAAGTAGGACACTGTGGAGGAGACTTTGACAAATAGGCCCGGGCAGTACCCTAAGCTTTTTCTAGAGTGTCCCTAAAAATGGAGGCAAAGGGCAAGGAGACACCCAGACCCATGAGTCCAAGGAGCCACCGTGGCAAACCCACCCTCCAGCCTCTCCCACATGACTCTTTTTAAAAATATTTTATTGATTTTTTACGGAGAGGAAGGGAGAGGGATAGAGAGTTAGAAACATCATTGAGAGAGAAACATTGATCAGCTGCCTCCTGCACACCACCTACTGGGGATGTACATGCCCTTGACCGGAATCGAACCTGGGACCTTCAGTCCGCCGCAGACCAACACTCTATCCACTGAACCAAACCAGTTAGGGCTCTTACATGACTCTTGAGAGAGGAGAGTCAGTGGCTTTGGGGCCAGGTAGGGCTGAGTCTGAATCCAGGCTTCATCACCTGCTGTTTGGTGTGTGCAAGGCCATGCGGAAATGCATTAAACCTCCCATGCCTCAGTTTTGCCATCTGTAAAATGGAGGGATAGCTATGCGTCTTGGAGTTTCAAGCACAGAATGAAATAGCAAATATGACAACAGCAAATATAACACTTGGACTGTGTTAAGCACACAGTGAATATTAATTTCCTCCTTTCATCCCAGAGAACACTGAATCGATAAAGACAGGATAAATAATAAAGCTTGGCAGCGGAAGCTGGTAAGAGCAGAGCATTTTGTGCCTTGGGGTTGGTGCCGTTTCCTGTGGATGGCAAAAGCCTACAGGCCAATTTTTATTCTGGGTACATTTCAGTAACTGCATTCGATTCTTTAATGTTTAAATAGTGCCTGCTTCCCCGCAGCTGGCATGAGAGTTAGACCTCCCATTAGCGTGTTTATTTATTTATTTTTAATTTCACTAGCAATGCGCGAAAGCATTCTCATGGGCAGAAATCAAAATCAAACTAGCTAGGGTACAATGAAAGTGCCCCCGGCCATCCCAGAAACCCTCACCCTCTCCCACAGGGGGTAGTAGCTTAGCACATGTCCATTCCAACCAAGAGGAAAAACTCATTCCCAGGCCTGTGTGTGCATTCAGAAACGCATCTGTTTATTTTGCGATTTCAAACATAAAATGTATCCTCATTTCTGTTATTGTACAACGTGGCTGTTTATTTCTTTATGAGTTTAAAATGCTCTGAAGATCTTGTCATTATTTTTTCTACCTGCTGCAGTGCACTCAATAATCCTCCCACAAGAATGTACGCTCAATAAAAAGATGTTTTTTTTCATTTCCTGATCCCGTAAACCTCTAATATTACCTGTCACATAATAGGTGTTTTACTGCTGTGTTAACATTTACAAACATTCCTTAAATATTCAGTGAGCTAACATGGCTATCCCATATTCCTTTTTAACCATCCCCCCACTGTTGGACATTCAGGTTAATTAGTTGTCAAAATTCCTATCACAGACAAAACTGCAGCGAACATCCTTATGCTCGCTTTATTGTGCACATAGGTGTGGATTACTCTAGTCCCAGGAAGGGGAATCGCTGGGGCAAAGAAGAGTCCTTTTCCCAAATATTGGTCATTGCTGCCAAACTATCTTCTAAAGGCTGGCATCTGCTCATAACCCCACTAATACCTTTTCTTAGGTACAAGCTCCCAAAATAACATGTTCCAAGATAATCATGGGTAGCCCTGTTTTGAGGTCAGGGAAGGAGGAGGAAATACGATAATGAGAAGTAAGGGGAGGTACAGAAATTCATTCATTCATTCATTCATTTGTCCAATCATTGATTCCATTCGAGGTATTGCTGTAAATGCTAGGCCCCTAAAGATAAATGCCGGCTACAAACCCTGGAAGATTGCATGCTTAAATACTTAATTCTTTTTTATGGAATTTATTGGGGTGACATTGGTTAATAAAATTATATAGGTTTCAGGTGTACGGTTCTATAATATATCCTCTGTATATTGTAGTGTGTGTTCACCACCCCAACTCAAGTCTCCTCCCATCACCGTTTATCCCCACTACACTGAAAATACAATGGCATAACGAGACATGGCAACCGAATGAAAGGTCTGATCCTGGATTTGATCCTGGACCAGAAAAAAACAATAGCCGTAAAGAAAAATATTGGGACATTTGATGAAATTCAAATGTGGTCAGTGGATTACATAATTTCCTATCAATATTAAACTTCCTGATTTCGCTCATTGAGCTGTGGTTGTGTAAGAGAATGTTCCTGTACTTAGGAAGTACACATTGAAGCGTTTAAAGGTAAATGCACATGATTTCTCCAACTGGCTCTCAAATGGTTCAAAAAAATATGTGTTCATATAACTCAGAGCTTTGCAGTGGAACTTTCCGCTACGAAGGCAATGCTCTGTCTCTGCCCTGACGATATGAGAGCCAAGGGCTGCATGTGCTTTACCAAGCTCTTGAGATACAGCTAATGCGGCTGAGGAATTGAATTATTAATTTTATTCAATGCAAATTGAAATAGCCACGCGCGGCTAGTGGCTGCCATATTGGACAGCACAGACAGAAACACAGAGAGAGGGAAAGAATAATGAAACAAATGGGACAAGTTGTAGAGAATTTGCCTGGCCAGTGTAGCTCAGTGGTTGAGCATTGACCTATGAACTAGGAGGTCACAGTTCAGATTCCCAGTCACAGCACATGCGCAGGTTGTGGGCTTGATCCCTGATGGGGGGTGTGCAGGAGGCAGCCGATCAATGATTCTCTCTCATCATTGATGTTTCTCTCGCTCTTTTCCTCTCCCTTCCTCTCTGAAGTCAATAAAAATATATTTAAAAAAAAAAAGAATTGGTGAATCTGTGTAGAGGGTGCAGAAATTTTTTATCCTTATAATTTTTCTTTAAGTTTAAATTATATATCCAGTATTTTAATTACATAATAAATGCAACATCATGTCAGAAAACTTCAAATTAAAATATTATTGATATTTTATTACAATTGAATTGTCACAGATAAGTACAAATCTACCATCCAGGAGCCACAGAGAGGATGTGCGCAGACTTCACCATTGGGTGTACAAATAGGCACAGCCCCTTTGGAATGTAGCCTACAGAGAGACTTGCCAAACTACATGAGAAAATGCGTAGGGATGACTGTTGCAGCTTTATTGGTAACACCAAGAAATTGGAGATGGCCAAACATGTTCAACAACAGGAGAATGGATATTTTACTTTGTTCTTATTCTGAGTTACTATAATACTCTTCATCAGATAGAAGTAAATCTTTATGCAGTGATCTAGAAAGGTGTCTAAGATAGATGGTTAGGTGAAAAAAAAGTAATTTGTCAAACAAAATGTTTAGTATGATTGCATATTTGTCATAAAATCACTAATACTAAACACACACACACACACACATACACACACACACACGAATGTGTGCACATGCACACATTCACTAGCATGTATATATTCGTAGGAAAAGGCTTGGAGAAACACACATGAAACCAGGTCATTCTCCAGAAATTCCCCACGTCCTGTGGGAAGACCACCCAGCTCCCTCTCTCGAGTCCCGGGGCTGGCTGCGGAGGGTCCCCTTGGAGGCACCTTGTGCTGTAACAACAGAGGCTCTTCTGGCCGGGCGGCTAGAAACCTCAAGCTGGCGCCCATCAGCTTGTTAGCTGCACCAAATCTCCTAGAAATGCCCCCTCACGTGGCCTGCGATTTCCAGGCCTACAGGATGCCCCTCCCCATCGACCCGCAGGCAGGCAGGGTCATTACTGAGTTCCAATGAAGAGAGTGTTTATTATTGTTGTCGGTTTGATGCTGATCCCAAAAGGACCTAATCAACAGGTAATAAGACCTCATGGGAGCGATTAGAAACCTCAACTTTAACCCCGTTATAACCACAGCAGAGAGAGCCCGACTCACTCTAGTACGTGCCTCTAGCTGTACGGGGCTTGATGGGGAGGAGACGGAGGGGAAATGGGGTAGAGCCAGGGAGGTACTGGTGAGTGTGCTCATGAGTGGGCTGAGAAGAGAATGGGGAGTGGGCAGACATCCCATTTTGAGTCTACTCAATAATATGCATTACCCTCCTCCTCCACCACCACCTCCTCCTCCTCATCATCATCATGCTTCATTGAAGAGTTGTGCTGAGTTTATGAAGTACAAAAATAAATAAGCCATGGTCCTGCCCCCATGATGCTCACAGGCATGGCAATAGGTCCCACAATCCAATCGGAACCATCCCACAGAACAGGTGTGTTCAGGAGGCAGCAGTGGTACTGAGGGAGGGATTACCAGCCTCATTGGGTGAGTCAGGGAAGACAAATGCACCAGCAAAATGGCATCTTGTAGTAGGTACATGTGACAGCACCTCTAGGTTGGGCATCAAGGGCTTACATTTAGACACCAACTTCTAACATGTTCTCCTTTTGACTGTGAAGCTGCCTTATACCCCTTTTCTTTCTTAATAAGGTTGGATATAAATAAATAAAACCAAAATAGTCATTAATTTTAAAATACGTACTTAAATACTTGCTTTTGTTAAACTTGGTTTTTATTCTTGACACTATTACAGATGTCCCCCCCTCCCCCCTGCTTTGCCCACCTCCACCCACTCCCGCGCCCGTTCCCTGTGGCCATCACCTCACTGTCATCTGTGTCTGTGAGTTATGCCTCTATGTTCTCTGGCTAATTTCTTCACCTTATCTCCTCCAGTACCACCACCCCCTGCTTTTTGCTGTTGTAAGTTACTCACCTGCCAGGCAGTTTGGTGCAAAGTTAGTCCCATCCATTAGCAAAACTTAATCATGCCTGATCACAGTGCCATGACCCATTTCTCATTACCCACATAGCATCCAAGTGCATTGTTACATCATTACCACGTGACAACACCCTTGGAACTAGACCGACTAACTGCACACAGGCACAGCGTCCTCACTGCCGATGGGTCGTTGATAAATGTTGTGGTGAATGATGGAGACAAGAGACAAAGTCACATCTGCAAACGCCAAATTGGCGCCCAGTTTTTTCCAGCTTGCAAGAATTGAACAGCTTCACTTGTTGTTGCACAAGATTTTGCATTTTGCATACAATTAGCTGCAAACGTCATATCAGCTTGGTGGATGGATTTGACCAGGCCCAAGAGCACCACAAAGACAGCGGAATTCAACAGCAGCATGGCAGTCACCTCGCTGCTCAATCTTTTATAGCCTTTGAAGCTCATCGCCCTTAGAGGAGACTTTCACAATTTACTTAATCCTGGGCTCTCATTCTGCTAGAACAAAAGTCCTGGAAACCAAAAACCGACACCAGACACCAGTCAGTGTACGTTTCAATCCTTGCCAGAGGTGGTAAAGAACATCAACTTCATTGAATAAAAAAGAAATGTCAAATTACACAGATTCTTATTTCGTGATCATTCAGCCACCTAACAGCTGGTACTGGGTGTGGGAAAAAGAAACAGACAAAATCCTTGCCCTTAGGGCAGCGGTTCTCAACCTGTGGGTCGCGACCCCTTTGGCGGTCGAAGGACCCTTTCACAGGGGTCGCCTAAGACCATCCTGCATATCAGATATTTACATTATGGTTCATAACAGTAGCAACATTACAGTTATGAAGTAGCAACGAAAATAATTTTATGGTTGGGTCACAACATGAGGAACTGTATGTAAAGGGCCAGAAGGTTGAGAACCACTGCTTTAGGGGTTTACACACTAGTTGACAGAAGCAGAAATAAGCAGAACTTGATGAGAACGGCCAGGCAGTAGCAGAAGCTACTCTCAGGAACTAAGAGGAGAAACCCCTGGCATGGCTTGGAGGCAAGGCTTTAAGAGGGACATTTGAACTGGATTGTGGATGATGGAGACAGTTCCTCTGGTTCTGGGCTGGTGTTCCAGGCAGGGAGGATTGTATGTGCAGAAGCACAGAGGTGGGAGGTGGTCAGTGGGCATACAGGAGAGTGGGAGAGAGAAGGAGGCAGAGGGAAGACTGGATCCAAAGAAATCTCAATCGTAAAGGTCTTGAAGGCCATGAGAAAAATATTTGACTTAGATAACCATGTATGTGTTCATGTATGTGTTTTTCTTTTTATGTTATAATTAACTAATAAAAATTGGCTGTTAATAAAAAGTGGCCAAGGATGAAAGCACTCATGCCATCACGCACAATGAATGGTGCCTGGGTATAATGACCTGGTATCTTATAGCCCCACTTCCTCTGCAGGACACCTGCATCATCTCCTGTGCTTTCAGCATGGTCTGGTGACAGACATATCAACAGGCTCTGCCTTCAGGGAGCTCATGGTCCAGTGGGGGACAGACTTGAGTTTGATCACTCGACAGTGTGTGATGGAAGCAAACATAAAATGCTGTGGGAGCCCTAGCTGGTTGGGCTCAGTGGATAGAACGTTGGCCTGCAGACTGAAGGGTCCCAGATTCGATTCTGCTCAAGGGCACGTGCCCAGATGGTGGGCTGGATCCCCAGTAGGGGGCATGCAGGAGGCAGCCAATCAATGATTCTCTCTCATCATTGAAGTTTCTATCTCTCTCTCCTTCTCCCTTCCTGTCTGAAATCAATAAAAATATATTTTAAAATAAATAAATAAAATGCCGTGGGAGCACTTGGGAGGACAGAGAGCGGGGTTGAAGTGCTTCCTGAAGGAAGTGACACTTGAGCTTAAAGTTGAGTAGGAGTCAGCCAAGTGAAGGGGAGTCAGAGTCAGGTCTCCACCTGGAGTCCACTGTGGCCCAGACGGTGTTGTTCTCTAGAGATGCTTTTTGTTCCCATGACTTTTGCACAGGTTCGCCTATGAGCTATCAGCTAGCCTGCCCTAATTGGTGAGAACCTTTCCAGTATCTCAAAAAGAAAATACCCTCATCCCTTCCCTGAGAGATTTGTCCCAAATGGTCGTATTTGAATCCATAGTAGCACGGAATTCCAGAGTACAGAGGCTAAACATATCATTTTACATCTCAGCATGTCCTTCTGGAGATCTCGTAATGCTCCATGTGCATTTCATAACCTGGGCTATAAATGTACTTTGTCCCTAAGAGACTTGGCCAGGTCTTCCTCTGAGGCCAGCATCACCAAATGTTCCATGAGAAGCCGAGTACCACGAGACAAGGAGTTTGACTAAAGGTATCAGGATATCCCCCATTTAGCTTGGGATTTGGGCTAAATTACCAAAGTCCTTGTTTTGGTTTCTACATCTCTTTCACAGTATCTGTCGGAACAGCCCTGTTTTACAAATAAAAGGTGTTTTTATTTCATTAAACCTAGAAAACATTCATTGAACTCTTAGAATTTTCCAGGCACTGTGACTGGGACAGAAAGAGGCATGAGACATGAGCCCCACCCTGAGGAGTTCATGGGCTCACATAAGAGTTCCAATACAAAAATTAATTAAATGTAATTCAATATGGAAAGGGCTATACTAGAGGGAGTGTCAAAGACTGGAAACATGGGTGAGGAAGGAATTAATTCTCGGAATGTGTCTGCAATGGGTGTCCAGGGGAGGAGAGAGAAGGTGGAGGGAGCTGCTCTGGGACGGGCCGGAGGAATAAGACGACGATGCAAGTCTTGCTGAAGGAAGAGGGAGAGTCCAGTATGAGGTGCTGAGTATGACCTACACGGGACAATGCCTGAAGGTGGGACTAGAGACCTGAAGCGCTCGTGGCCCAGGATTTTAAACCCTGTCCAGTAGAACTGGGAGCCAGGGAGGCCTTTACACAGATCTATACGGAGGGCCACCTGGACCCAGTGGCTACCATGTATTGAGCACCTAACATGCTAAGAACCACGTTAAGCACTACATGTGTTCTCTCATTCAACCTTTACAACAGCCTGTGATATAGGTGCTATTATTACTACCTTTTTACAGAAGATGAAACTAAGGCTCAGAGAAGTTGGGAACTTGCTCAGGGTCCCCCAAAAATTGCTAGAGCTGAGGTAATTTTCTTCTTAACATATGCAGATAAATTAAAAGACACAGATACCAAGGAGAGACAGGCTAGCTGTGATTATGATTGTAAGAGTGCTTGGAAAGGTCAAAAAATCTATACAAATATCACCAAATGCCAGAGGTGGGGCTGTGATTAAGAAATGTACCCGTTCAACAAATATTTTTCAAAGTGCCAACATCATGCAAGGTCCTGTGATATAGAAAAGAGAAGATGACTTAAAGCAAAGAAACTCACTTCTGAGAGCTTCAAATCCAGTGAAAGAAACAGATAAGCATGCAGAAATGTATCCCCCACCCCGAAAATGGACAGGACATAATGCCAGAAGAGAGGGGGAATGTGTACCCTGAATGTAGAGGTTGGAAGAGGCAGCTTTTGAGATGCATCTTGTGACGAGCTCACATACATGGTCCCCAATTCTGAATGCAGAGACAGAGGTGAGGATGGAAGAAGCAGTCCTGAGGAGGAATACCTGATTAGTGAGGGGCATGTGGGTTGAAGAGCAGTGGTGTCATTAACAGAAATAAGAAAGTCAGGAAGAAGACAATCTCAACATAAAATTGAATTCAGAAGAGATGCTAAGCTTCTTTGTGGCTCTGAGTTGCATTTCTCTTAGAGCAGTGGTCCTCAACCCAGGCGATTTTGCCCTCTTGCCAGGGCACATTTGGGAGTGGCTGGAGACTTTGTTGGTTGTCACAGCTCAGGGAGGCATCTAGTGGGTAGAGTCCAGGGATGCCCCCACAATGACGTATCTGGACCAAAATGACAATAGTGACAAGGTTGAGAAATCCTGTCTTAGAGCATCCGGGAAAATGTAGCCGAAGGTTTCTATGAGAAAATGGAGAGATAAGGATAATCCAAAGGCCATTCACAAATGGATTGTTTTTCCAAGCACACGTCCAGTTGTAAAAATCATAAGAAGGGCAGCAGAGAGCTTTGCAAAGGCTTCCAGAACACCCACCTGTGATGACCACACTCGAGGCCCCCAAAGAGCTAACACCACTTTGCCTGGATTCCTTTCCCCTCCCAACAGATGGTGAGTGTCCACTTCACACCAGCCCTCATTCCTGTGCCCTCCCTCCATACGCATGCAGGAAAGGAGTAGCCTTATAGAAGTTCATTCACGATAGCTACACCATAGAACTATATCTTATTAATATGGCAATGGTAGTCCTCGTGTCAAAAGACAATGTTCTTCACTTTCTATGTGCTTCTGGGGGGTTCAAACCCTACCTTAGAAATTCTGATTTGGTAGATCTTATATGGGCCACAGAAATGTGCATATTTAATTAGTGCCCCAGAAATTCTGAAAAGGTGGGCCATTGCCACACTTGAGAAATCCTTGCTCTAAGGGTACACATGGGATGGGGACAGAAGGGAGATGGAGCAGGGACATTGGCATCAGGCATCAGTTTGGGTAGGGCAAAGGCACCCGGGCTCTGAGCTGATGGGATACAGACCAGATGGGGTTTGATGGTTAGAGAATGAATGGAGGGGGTGAGAAGGGTCTGAAGCACAGGCGAAAGGATGGTGGAGCCTATTGATGGATAAAGAGAAGAACACCAGGAAGGTGCTGGTGACTAGCTGTTTTCTGATGTCTTACCCACAGAATCCTCCCTTTAGAGCAGGGGTGGGGAGCGTCCGGCCCTTGGTCTGGCCCTGCCAAGACATTAAGGGTGAGTTAATTAAATGTTTGACCAAATATAGCAGGCTAATTTCTAAGTTGATCATTTTGTATGGCCCACAAATGATGTTATAAATATCCAAATGGTCCTTGGCAGAAAAAAGGTTCCCCACCCTTGCTTTAGAGAATTCTGGGAATTCTAACCTGTAAACCAAAATCTGGAAGATGTTCTGACTTAAGTGGGATGAAAGCCACTTTCTGCCACTTCTTGATATTTCTACCAAAAATCTGCAAAGCTACTCAAACTCAGGAGACCCTCTTTGGCCAGATCAAAGAGGAAAAGGCACACCCTTCGATCAGGTCATGTCAACTCTTGAGGATCCAGTGAGTTTATTAATTTATTTGATAAATATTTTTCTGAGTACCTGGGCAGGGCTCTTCTAGAACATGAGCAGTATGGTAGGGTCATGCATCAGCTGTCCACCTTTCATTCCTTCTCTGCTCCTTAGCCCAACTCTCAGTAATTAGGAAAAGGAGAGGATATGAAAGTCAACCAGTTTGTCTACTTGCTAAGGGTTTTAGTTTGCGCAGTTTGATGGCGGAGTCCTGGAAATTGTGAACAGTAAAACCCAAGGCTCCTCTCTGAGAGCTCCTTCCTCATCCGAGTTCTCCTTGCCCCCATTCTCATGCGTAAGGGGCTGATGATGATGGTGAGATGGTAAACGTGATGGTAGCACCTCAAGTCCTCACGACAGTGTTCCTAAGAAGGGGAATCCCACTGAGGGGGCCCCAGAGAGCCAGACGCAGAAGTTCCACAGGGATAACACCAAGGCGTGGCAGGTGCTGGTGGCAGACTAAGGGACTCAGATCAAGACGAATATGTGGCCCAGCCGGTGTGGCTGAGTGGTTGAGCGTCGCCCTATGAACAAGGAGGTCATGCTTTGATTCCTAGTCAGGGCACATGCCCGGGTTTTGTGGGCTCGATCTCCAGAGTGGGGCATGCAGGAGGCAGCCGATCAATGATTCTCTCTCATCATCAATGTTTCTATCTCTCTCTCCCTCTCCCTTCCTCTCTGAAATCAATAAGAAGATATTGTTTTTAAAAAGACAAACAAGTGATCTGCTCTCGCTCCCTCCTAGCCCCACCCGACTTCTGTTTCTGCTCAGAACAGGACACTCAAAGCTCACCTCTTAATATCTCCAACTAATGCTGCTTCTAAGAACCTGGCTGTCCAGTGTGTGACAAAAATGTTTAAATCCTGACAACAAAAATTACTATTCAAAGTGAAGTATTATTTTAGGGTGACATTATTTTTTTAAATTCACATTTTTCATTTGTTACAACATGTAGCAGCTCTGTGAACACATAGATAAGAGGATACAATAGATATTTGACAGTGTAGTTCTCAGAATATTTGCATATCCAAGAGATTATTTCAGCAAATATACTTAGACTGACCCTATTAACCACTCACAATATTTTGTCTGGAATCCAATTCACACTCTGTAGACATGTCCAATTCACATAGTAGCTCTTACGCTGTTTTCCCCTTTAGACTTTATCTTAGGAAATAAATCCATAACATCAAATTTCATGACAACATCTGCTCTGGCTGACATGATTGAAAGGGCATCTCACTCATGCCAGGTTATTCTGTTTCTTAATTTGTTCTTTATCAAACCTGAGAGGCAGCCTGTTTCATCCAACACAGAGGATGGAAGTTGCTGGTGCCGAATCCGCAGCCTGCACCGGCCTTGATGGGCCGGAAGGTGACTGCAGACAGTCCTCTGAGCAGCAGTGTTGACAGGAGGCCGGAGACTCACCCCCAGGCAGGAGTGGCTTGGCTGCTTGTGCCCAGGCCAGCACTGCCAAACTAGCAAGCAGAGCATCCATGATCAAGTTAGATGAGTGTATATAATGTGCAATGACCTTTTATGAAAACAAATATTAGTCCTGATATATTAGGGACTCTGATTCTCATACACCACCGTTCATAGCAGCATTATTCCCAACAGCCAGAAGGTATAGGCCACCCAATAGATGAATAGATGTACAAAATGCAGTCTATCCTTACAATGGAATATTACTGAGCTCTAAAAAGGCATGGAGTTCTGAGACATGCCACTGCATGGATGAACCTTGGAAACATTATGCTCAGTAAAATAAGCCAGACACAAAAAGACATATATTGTATGATCCTACTTACATAAAATATTCTGACTAGTCAAATCCGTAGAGACGGAACTTAGAGGTCTCCAGGGGCTTGGAGCAGAGGGGGAGTTACTGTTTCATGGATGCAGAGTTTCTGTCTGGGGTGACAAAAAATTTGGGAAATGGGGCAACAGTTATGTAACATTGTAAATGTGATTAATGTCACTGCCTTGCATGATGAAAAGTTTAAATTTTTATATATAACTAGAGGCCCGATGCACGAAATTCATCCAAGGGGCTTGGCCCTCATAGCCGCAGCAGCTTGCCTCAGCCCTTGCAGCCCTGGCTTCGTCTGAAAGGTCGTCCGGAAGGATGTCCAGAAGGCAGTCTGGTCTAATTAGCATATTCTGCTTTTATTATTATAGATTATAATTTTATATACGTGTGTGTGTTTCCAGTAAATCCTAAAGCCAGACAATCAAAATAAAGACCAATATGAATGCTATAAATGCAAATTTAAAAGCTGAAGATAGAGAAGACAATAGTGACCATCTCAGAGCTACTCAGTTTAAACTGTCCCAGAAAGTAGCACATCTGTTCTCTTCCTCGTACCCGCCTGGACTTCTCCTATGGATGAGGGTGTTTGTTTAAAGCACACACTTGCGGCTGCCTTTGGAGACCTCATCGCCAATCTGGGGCGATCGCGCCTGTCTTTGGCTGAGTTCCCCTCTGGGCCAGCACACCCGACATGAGAAGAAGTCCCGGAGCAAGCTTGCTCCCCACCATGCTCCTGCCTCGAAGAGGAGTCTTAGCATGACATCACGTTTCCTGCCTGTCCTCTCCCCACCCGGCTTCCTTTTCACCCTCAGGATGTCAGCTTCACCTACTACACACTAGGAATTCTGTGGGGTTTTTTGCTGGTTTAAGAAGCGTGAAGAGAGTCTGTGGAATGGACGGCAGTCTCCTGCCCGCCTCTCAGCCTCCAGCTCCTACTTGCTGCCATAAGGAGAAAACGCTCCTTTCTGGAACCGTTATGGGAGCCCAAACCCCACGCTGGCCACAGGAGCAGGCAGGCCGGCCATAAAGTTTCCAGAACCCCAGGGGAGAGACTTACATTCCCCAACCAGGTGCTGGGAGAAGACTTGTGGCTTCCAACCTTGTTGGCCCGAGGCCAGACCTTCGAGGCCTCCCTCCGCCTTCGGCTCCTTCCCATCATCTTTCCAACCAGAAGCTTGTTAACCGTTTTCCTGTGCTTTTATTCAGATTTCAAGGCACCCTCTGTGTGTTAAACTTCAAAGAAAGTTGGCTGCGGTGAGTGCAAAGCTACAACAAGTGGAAGCTCCGAACAACTCCATTGAAAATGGTTTTGTTCAAACGAAGGGGGCTGGGACCTCTTCCCTCCACTCTCCCCCCCTCCCTCTGTCTTTCCAATGAAATTGCATTTGTGCCTGGATCAAGTTGCCCGGTATCAGTCCTGAAACTTTTAAAGATGAAAAGCAGAACAGCCGCACCATATTTAAAATGTGAAATGATTACGAAATGGCACCAGGCCAATGTTGATGAATCATTGAATATGATCATAAAATCATAAAAAATAATCACCAAAAGGTAAATAAATTACCCAGCTTACTGCTTATTTTCACGGAGGGTCTGACACAAAAGCGGCAGCCATGAATGATTTATACCCGTTTTAACAATCACACTCATTTTACTGAAAGATGGTCAGCACTCGGGCTGCCGTGGGCCTCATGCCAGTTGTCGAAAGGTTAATGTTTCAGCAGCAATACATTAAATTATGAATAATCCTGGTCCCAAAATGGAAGGTTATTAGCTCAGTATGCTTAATTAGCCCAGCTAGAAGTTGGCCATCAAGGAGCGGTGCCCATTACTGCGGCCCAGTGACGATGGGGGATGGCCGCGTTGGGATGCCAGTGCCGGCGCGGGGGCAGGTCGGGGCGGGAGCGGGGTGGGGTGTGTCCTTTATTGTCTTTACATCCCGTGTAACATTACCAGAGCACCTCAGAAGCTGGTTTTCTGGATTTTGAACTCTCCCTTGGTTTCTCCGTGAAGACTTCCCCAAAAGAAATAGCAGAAATTACCTGGGAGGGGCATGATACCTAGTGTTATTGACCCACCGTGATCGGCTTCCACATTCGCTCATTACTTCCCAGCTTGGGATGGACCAAAGGAACAGAGGGTACCCTTCTCGTCCAGGCCGATCTGCCAGCACGCACCCACCACCGCCGTTAGTTGAACAGCTAGTAGGTACCAGCTACATACAAAGTAGTTAACAAGTTGATTTTAGATCTTAGGGTGGGGGCAGCCCTTCAACAGCCAATTAGTGCGTGAACTGCAGCCACGTGACAGCTGGGCAGGAGGTGGAGACCACCAGCACCGCACTGGAGTCGGGAAAGGGGTCTTGGAGAGGGCTTCCTGAAGGAAGTGCCATTTGCTCTGATCGCTGAAGGGTGAGCAGGAAGTGGCTAGATGAACCTCCAAGAAAAACTCCAGGCAGGGAATAGCTAAATCGTGTGCCCAAGTCTCCAGAGAGAGAATGATGTTAGAGAAAGATGTTGTCGCCCGAGGTCATTGCCAGCTGACAGGCTTCCTCTCATTGCTGAAAAGGAGGATTGGAAGAGCATCTGCCTGCCAGGGCCATAAAAGTGCCGTTGAGCACCTAGCTTGAATGGGTATGTGTATTCGTGTGTGCATGCGTGTGTGTATGTATGTGTGTGTGCATATGTGTGTGTCCACACCTGGCCCCACAACCACCCCCTTCCCTCCCACCATCCTGGGTGCTCCAGCTTAAGACTCGAAGTTTGCAGCCAGGAGCAGGGCCCGGACCCGCCCAGGCCGCGCTGGCTGCATCCCGCTGTCTGCACCACCGCCCAGCTCTACTTAGTACTATTAGTAGCTTGTTTTTCTAAGCCCTAAAATTCATTTTCTTTTCCCGCCTTGCTTCCAGAAAAATAAATAAAAGTGAACACATCACTCATTTAAGACGAGGAATGGAATTTAGGTTGCGTTTTTCTTTCTATTTTTATGATTAGTTAGAATTTTCCTGGGAACGCGGCCAGGAGGGCATTATGGTGAGATAATGTCCTGTATTTAATCAGCGCTGCAATGGCGAGCGAGCTGCGCTCTGCGGGGAGCAGCCGAGTTAACGCATCCTCCTCTGTCTTGTCTGTTTCCAGGGTGCGACGGGTTAGCCCAAGATGAAGACCAGGCTGAGAGGTGGCCGGGCTCCTGGCTTGAGTGATGGCCCCCGGGGGTACAGCATGCAGCCGTGACTCGCTCCCTTCATGCAGGACCCATCTGCTCCGGGAGCCCTGCGACCCCCAAAGGAGCTGAGCGACAAGGGCCCCCCAACTTGCATCCAGTGGACACTTTTGGTGTCTTCCTCTGCACCCTTCAGAGGTCTGCTGGCGTGGACACACTCCCCACTCTCTGACGTGCATCTCGCTCCTTTGCAACCCAAACGCAATGTGCGTGGGGGAAGCGCACGGCTCCTGAGTGAACCTGGAAGTCAGCAACAGGTAGGACCAGATCCGCTCCTTCACTCGCGTGCGCCTGGCTGGCCAGAGGTCCCCAGGGCCTCTGCCGGGGGTGACAGCTGGTGCTGCGCCGGCTCCACAGTTGTTCTTGTTCCCCGAGGTGGTTGACCCATCGCGGAAGAATGAGAGTGCCTGGCGTGCTAAGACAGAGAAGAGTATCGTCTGGGAGAGATGTCTGGGAGAGATGTCTGAAAGGAAGGAAGAACACGAGGAGCTGGGGGAAAAGGAGAAGGGGTTTCACCTGGAGGAGGGGGCCGAGAATAGGTGTGTGGACGCAGACTGACCTTTCTCTGCAATTCACGTGGTGGCCAGGGAAACAGGAGCATGTGGGGCCCACAGAGACGCTCCCATTTACTGTTGTCCCTGTTAAACTCGGGGTCTGCGGGCGCCGTCTGTGCAGGTGAGGGCACTGGAGAGAACAGGATGCCCTGAGCAACCCATAAATAGCAGGGCGAAGACAGCGTGTTTATTACCTAGCCCCACGGAGCCCATATAAGCGCTCTCCCAGGGCGCGAGAGAGCCGGAGCGCGTGTCCCGGGCGCAGGCGTCCCCGAGCCGCTGTTCGCGCTTGGCTTGCTTCTCTGAAGGCGGCTGTTTGACGGCACGGACTGGAGCAGTTCGTAGCCAGCCCTGCAAACCTTGTGTGGAGACAGACCTTTCTTTTTCTCTCTCCTTTTCCTGTTTGCAGTGAGAATGAGGCCTTTCTCTTCTCGGCCCTTTGCTCTCCCCAAAGTTGTCTCACGAGGTCATTGCCAGCTGACAGGCTTCCTTTCAGTGCAAGGTTTGGATGGAAACAATGTTCTGTTTTCTGGGGGGGAGCTGGGAGGGCTCAGGGCCTAGTCCTGCCCTCAATTTAAATGGGTTATTGTTTTATCAGGGCTGTCAGTTTCTGCAGACAATTCAGTCTATGTGAGGGCAGGCTCGTCTCTGTGGGGGTGTGTGTGTCTGTGTTACCATCTATATACAGACCGTTGATACCAAGCAGCAGAAAGGTGGTGTGAGGTCCTTGTGTTTGGTTTCTAGCCACACTGGGCCACTCACTAGCTCTGTGTCCTTGGGCAAGTCGCTTACCCACTCCAGCCGGGCCTCTCCGCATCCTAGTTCTCACCAGTCTGCCTGTAAGATACCTTCTAGCTCAAACATTCTTTAACTCTGTGATGGCAAGATATTACATTACCATGTTCAACAACGAGCTCAAAAGCACTTTCTTTGAATAGCTTCTGTGTCTACGGAACCGATTTCTAACAGCTGTCGGGGATGTGTGCTGACTGGTCTATTGAATCTCCTGAGAAGACTGAATTTATTGGTTTGTGAAGGAGCATGGAAAGTAGATGCGATCTGTGTTGTCAAGTTCTAGGGCCCTGAAAAATCCTCATAGATGTATTCCGGGGTGTTGGCTACAATAACCTTCGTCAGCAGTGGGTACTAGTTTGAGAATTAAGAAGCACTTTCAAAAGCTATCTATGGGGAATTTTTAAAAATATATTTTATTGATTTTTTACCGAGAGGAAGGGAGAGGGATAGAGAGTTAGAAACATCGATCAGCTGCCTCCTGCACACCCCCTACTGGGGATGTGCCCGCAACCAAGGTACATGCCCTTGACTGGAATCGAACCAGGGGCCTTTCAGTCCACAGGTCGACGCTCTATCCACTGAGCCAAACGGGTCAGGGCTATATGGGGAATTTTTAAATGAGGACCCAGCTCTGCAAACTCTTTCATCCGATGAGGATGGCAAATAGAGAAAAGCAATTCGCCAAAATGGAGGTGGACAGTTTTTGATCATTATTAATGATGACAAAATACAATAACATCACATTTCCGAGGCCTCCAGGGAAAGTGGTAGGAGTGTGACAAGACTTAGCAAGGCCCGGCCTCTGGACTTGGAGGCACCCTCTGGCACCGCCAACCTCTGGCTGTGCCTGCGGGCTCTGCAGAAGTGTGGCCAGCACAGAGCTGTGTGCCGGCCTTCCAGGAAGGTAAGTCACTGGCAAGGCCAAGAAAGAGGGATTCCCGGGGGTTCTGCCAGTAAGCACCGTGGGAATCACATCCCTGCAGCCACTGAATTGCCATTGCCAACCGCTTTGTAGCTCTCCCCGAGGTGGGCTCCCCCAGGCTGGTGAGCCAAAATCCTTTGGGGAAGAGCCTGACACTGCTGTCTGCCCAGTTGGTGGTCTTACTGCTTCTTTAACCGCTCTACCTACCTCTTCCCTCCTTTCCCTCTACAAACATTCATTGAACGCATACTATGTGGCAGGTAGTGTGCAAGGCACATGGTACCCATATGCTCAAACAAATGGCTCCTGAGCTCAAAGTACCTCCTGCCTCATGAGAAAAATAATTAACTAGAAAAATAATTGCCCATATAGCTTAAGTACAGTTATGTGCACTGAACTTGGCGAGCAGAGAGTAGGAAGCAAGGGGTTCTGAAGATGTTTCGGGTAGATGTTGATGGAGAGGGGCAAGATATTCTCAGGAGAGGAAACCCAGCCTATTTGGGAATCATGGGAAGACATTCTGAAGGTCTCATGGAGCTGTCTGGGGAGGAATCGCGGCTGCCGATGATGCTGGGTGCCATCAGCCTCAACGCAAACACAGTTGGGTTTAGGAATATTTCTTCACCCTTAAATCCTACAGACAAATCCCCAGGTCTGAACGTTGGTGAGGGGAATCTCCAAATATTGCCAGTCATTAATAAAAGACTTGATGATCATTATTAAATTATCAGCCTCTTGGGGGCTGCTGCTGCTGGTTCTGTCTGGCTATCACCACCCCAGCCCTCCACTATGGAGATTAAGTGTTCTGACCGCCCCCCTTTCAGAACCTATGGAGGGCCAGGGCTCCCCAGTCACTGGCCAGCACCATAGGGATTAGACCATAGAGGTTGGAAGTGCAGTCTTCTTGTGATAAGACAAGCGCCTATTCGTAGTTCGTCTTCTGAAACTGTTGTCTCAATGTTTGATCTCCTGAGCCTGTACTGTACATTTGACTGCCTTGACCTTCAAGACCTACTTGATAATGTTCTAAACCTCATTTGATTACCTGGACTTGTGGCCCCTCCATCTACCCTGACTTGCCACACCCACCTGGTCCCTAACGCCCTCTGTGAGTGTGGAGTGCTAACCCTCACCTCCCACTCATTCCTCCCTGACCTGCCTTACCCAGGTGACTCCTCCTGTATTCTAGGCTACATGTAATCATGCAGATGGTGAGTCCAGGTATACGAAGTGAAAGAAATCAGAGTCTAACTTGGCTTATAAACTTCTTGTCCCTTGTAAGTTTAAATACTTCCTGATCTTTGAACCACATTAAATATCATAATGTGTTAGCATTTGGCAACGCTCACCTTTACTGGAAAGAGCCCAGACTGACATGAGCAACAAGATCTTGTCCATGAAAGATGTGCGAATGCCACTTGCTTAGAGAGTCCCATGGGGTTCTTGTCCGTCACCCCCCGTTTTTAATTAGAGCTGTAATCATCTCTCAAGGGGAATCTGGAGGCTTCATTAAATCTACCAGCTTCCCTGTGATGTAGAAAACTGGTGATGTTTAAAATCTTGGCCATATCAAAAATACTAGCACGTCAGGGGGTGGGGGGCGGGATGTGTCTGTCATCCGGGACTTCAGGTAAAGCGAGTTGCCTTTCATTCCTATAGGACCCAGACTTGCCTGCAGTCGGCACAACCCCCACACCTTGTCCAGCTGGAACATTTGCTTAATGTCCACCTCAAAATCCTGAATCCTTATAGCCTCCAGTACATCTTCCTAACCTGTTGTTCGGGGGCCCTTCTGGGACCATGAATGTGGCTTGTTGCTGCCTCTTGCACATTTCTACTGAGTCTGCGGTCCTCCATCTGCCCTCCAGTGGAGATGACCGAGGGCCCTTCCAGTAAGTGACTCTGAGGTCAAAGCTATGGGTATCCCTACTGCTATTCAGGCTGCCGACCAAACAGGTCCACTGGGCAGAGCTTCCTGCCTTGGTACCCTCACCTCACCACAGCACTGCTACGTGCCTTGCAGTGTCTGTCATCTGAGAGCTCCTTCACAGACCCACAGCAGGTCCATGACCCTTTGATATGCATCTGTCGGTCTTTCCAGGTTTGGGATCAGAATCATAGCACTAGACCAGGGACTCCCCAAAGTGGTGCTCTTGATATATTTTTTTTTTACTTGAAATTTTTATGGAGATAATAACTATTGGCATGTTGAGCCAGATAATTCTTTATTGGTGGAGGGAGGTTGGCCTGTGCATTATAAGATATTTAGAAGCATCCCTGGCTTCTACCACTATATGCCAATGGCACCTCTATATCAACCAAAAAATGTCCCAGACATTGCCAAATGTTCCTGGGTGGGGTGGAGGCAAAGTCACCCCCCACCCCCAGTTGCGAACCACTGCCCTAGACCTCATGCAGAACAGGTATGTGGAGCTGGGCTGTGTGGCTTTTCCAGTAGGGGCATGTTCTGGAGTGTTTGTCAAGTGTTCTCGGGCCTGTAAGAAACAGGAAAGACAAGAAGTGACCATGAAGAAAGTCACTTGACCTGAGGAAACCACAGAACTTCCCCCCATTCATTTATAGTTGTTTACCCTCGCCATCTTATACAGCAGATAACTATCAGCTGTGTTAGCCGTTGTGATGTAGAAGGAAGCTAGATCTCCTTGTCCAGCATCTCATGACCTATTGATGCACTTTGTCTATATCATCTCAAAGGGTCTCATTAGATTGAAAACCCTAATCAACTTGTTTGCATGCTCTGCTGACTTAGGTGGCTCCAGTAAGCCAAGGTTTTTTTGGAAACGCTTTCTTATGTCTCATTTGGCTATTGCCACAGATTCCAGTAAAGTTGTGATGTTTCAGAAATTGTGTCATCATTTCTCAGTGTTTCCATCCCGCTTCATTTCAAAGATTGCCTTTATTCTAACAAGCTCATTTGAATGAACAGTGACAAAGAGGGGCAGCTGGGCCTATGGAGATCTGTCCAGACGCACCACTTTCTGCATGCCTGAGGACCAGAGTCTCCTAATATTCACTGTGGGGTCTGCTTTCATCTTATAAAAAAAAAGCATCCGTTCAAGGAAAACTCACTGAGTAGGACATTGTGTTCAGTACCTTATGATATTTAGGGACCTGTAAGACACAACTTCAGTGCTCGAGAGCTCTTTGTCTAGTAGTAGAGTCAAAATGTAGACAGGGCCCAGCCAGTGTGGCTCAGTGGTTGAGCATTGACCCATAAACTAAGAGGTCACTGGTTCCATTCCTGGTCAGGGCACATGCCAGATTGCAGGCTCAATCCCCAGTAGGCAGGGTGCAAGAGGCAGCCGATCAATGTATGTGTTTTATCGTTATTTTGATCCCTCTATCCCTCTTCCTTCCTCTCTCTCTCAAATGAATAAAAACATATTTAAAAAGTCTTTTTAATGTGGACAGGAACATTTATAGTACAAGTCAGGGCCCTATACCCTAAGTTCCATAGGTGTTCAGAAAAAGGCCACAGGAAAAGAAGGTGGATTCTGCACATTGCAGTCCATTGCCTGACCACAGAGTCTACACTGCATGTGTAAATGGCATGTAAGCATGCTTCATTTCCCTCTGACAGGATTGATATAGACCAGTGGATCTGGGAAATATGGAAGACAAAGAACATCCAGGCTTTACCAAGGCAGTTGGCAACATGACAAATGACAATTTGTCCATTGACCTCATGGGAAAGAAGGTGAAGTATGAGCTTGTTAGTAATTGGTTGACTATAGTTGTGGAGGGGGTTTCTTGGTGCTGGGACATCAAGATTTTAGGTCTTAATCCATGTGTGGCTGTCATGAAGCATATGTTGCAGAATAAAGAACTCAACAGATTTTGATAGACTGAGGCAATGCACTAATTCTAACAAGATGAAATATAGTACAAGAAAATGGAAGGTCTTGTCTTGGATCCAAAAACCCATCTGCACAAACACAGGAGGAGGAGGCCAGGCTTGGCAACAGATGTTGAGAAAGCATTTTTTCCAGATTTGTATGTGTTAGGAATCATCGAGCATACTCGTTTAAAACATAGATTCCAGGTGCTACCCCCAGATTGTCAGATTGAACAAGTTTGAGGTGGGCCCAAGAATCTGCATTTATTAAAGTTTCCTGGGTCATGTGGACATAGAAGCTCCATGCACCACAGTTTGCAAACCACTGTCTTAGAGGTTTAAGTTAACAGCAGAAGGATTCAGCAGTTGTGCTGAGCAAAGTGTAATGAGGAGAATAAAGGAGGTGAGAACCCTGCTGTATTGTACTAGGCAGAACATATATATAAACCTACATTTACTCTTGGACACAACCTTTTAAGAGACAGTCAAACTGTAAACAGGGAGGCAAGGGAACTCAGGACTAAGTCATGTAAAGAAGAGATGAAGGAACTGGAAGTGCTTAGCTCAAGAAGTTCAGAGAGAAGGTAGGACAGGAGAAAGATTGTCTGTATCAGGGAACTAAACATGCTTTGTATGGTCTCTCAAGATGACACTTGAACCAGTGGACAAATCTGTTAAGGAATCAGTTTTGGCTCAAAATAATGACCATCCTTCTCGAATAGTCAGAGCCATCCACAGACCTGGAGGTGTTCACCCATGGCCTGGAGAACTTGTGTGTGTGTGTGTGTGTGTTTAGGAAGTTGGGTAGTGAATGGAAGGGTGCATGTTGAATAGGTGATAGGATCCAAGGAAGTTTGGTTTTTAATAGGAGAGAATAGAGTATGTATAGGTATCCAAAAAGAAATAGAATGATTAAAGAAAGCTATGAGAGTAGGGGCAGGAGCACTGTAAGTACAGATGGAGAGAGAGAAAGAGAGAGAGAGAGAGAGAGAGAGAGAGAGAGAGAGAGAGAGAGAGAAAAGAAAGAAAGAAAGAAAGAAAGAAAGAAAGAAAGAAAGAAAGAAAGAAAGAAAGAAAGAAAGAAAGACATGAAAGAGTAGGGAATTGGAGGGACCTGGAAGGCTTGGGCTCTAGAGCTCAGGAAATATTTGCATTGGAAGCAAAGTAGAATAGGAGAAAGGAAGTAATGGTTAAGGATACAAGGCATTTTGTGGTGTAAAAGGTAATTGCCTAAAGGTGATCCAAAAGGCAAGTTAAGTTCATTCCAATCATGATTTCAAGAAACAAGGGGTTAAATTTTTTTCCCAGAGTTAAGAAAGAGTGGGGTTGGTGGGGGCTTGAGGAATGTGGAAAAGATGTGTAAAAGCAGGTTTGGGAAATTTGTTGAGGAGTCAACAGCCACCCATGATTGGCTATTGCATTGTAGAACTCTGTAGAGCGTGCAGTCAACTTAAGTTCCTTACATCCCCAGCAGTGTTGAGCAGACCAGAGGCCTAAGCAGTCTAGGCTAGGAATCAGCATGGTGGACCAGTGAAAGGATGCAGGAACATAAATTTCAGGCTCACAGAGATTGGTGAATACCAAACTTTGACCTGTTAGGGCAATGTGAGTCTTCTGCTACAGAGCCTTTAAATAAGCATCTATCTCCATTAAACTGAGAAACCCCAACCCTAGAGATACCCAGAAGTGCCTGAGATACCTGAACTTCATTTCAAGGTAGTCACCTTCATGCTTCCACCTTGGTCTTCATAGCTTTGGGGCTGTTCTGACTTACAGGGTGTATTCATGCTGTGTGTGTTATGGAAATGCTGGGTTTTTATTAAGCCCCAAAATTTCAATAAGTGTGCAGACCCTGTAACTCATGATATAAGGTATAAGCTATGAGGTTTCTCAGATGTTTTCTCCCATTTTTTCTCCTTTACTTCCTAGTGGATTTTCAGTATATTTATGGAAAATGTGACTTTGTCTTGCATGAGACTTACAAGATTGACACAATCTGAAAATTCACCATACCTGTCCTTGCCCTTGAACCCATTCAATCCAGAAATCTCGTAGATGATACCCAAATCCATGACAGGGATCTGGAAATAAGCCTGTGAAAGCAGAGGTCTTAAGCCTTGACCATTTGCTTCCTCATTGTTTTCTGCATGATCAGCTTTTAAAT
Source organism: Myotis nattereri (assembly GCF_964212035.1). Lineage (NCBI taxonomy): Eukaryota > Metazoa > Chordata > Mammalia > Chiroptera > Vespertilionidae > Myotis > Myotis nattereri. The sequence goes on from NC_138090.1 coordinate 15,986,377, forward strand.
ATTCTACAAATACTGGTAGAAACACCTTTTTAAATTAAAAAAATGTAGATTTCTTGCAGGGTAAAAAATGTTATAAGAGTATTCTAAAATTGTGGGAGAGTGACTTCATTTTTAAGAATGTGGAAAGACTGAAAAGAACCAGGATTAATGCCTTTACTTTTAAAAAGGGAAGTTTGTAATATCCTAATCTGGAAATTTACCTGGAAAAAAAATGATCTCCAAATCATTTCTAGAATAATCTGCAGTGAATGGAGTGTTGGGAGCTTATATCACTTGTCAGAACAAGTCCTGTCAAACTGATTCATTTCTTTCCATGAAAGAGTAACAAGATTTTAGTAGATTGAGGGGAAATGATAAATGTAATCTATATTTCATTTAGCAAGATGCTTGAACCTGCTCCATCCAACACCTTGGTCGATAAATTCAGAAAATTTGGGGAATGGCATTAGCTGTCCAGGGAGCAATGGAGCTCCCATCCTGGGGTCTGAATTTAATGGCACATCCTTTTCGAGAGGCCCAGCAACAGGGGAAAAGTTACCTGAGCTGCTTTAAGAGGAAGAAATGATGGTAACTCACGCCAAAAGGATCCTCGAGTCTTGAAAAATGTATTTGATGTGTTTGTCATTCGTGGTTTTGATTATTTAGATAGGCTTGGAAGATTGGTTATGAATATATTTTTTATAAAATAAAATACATGCTGGCTGCTCACAATCATTCATATACCCTGATTGTACATCCTTCTGAAAATTCCCCAAGAACTCCCTGACAGAATCAGTTCTCAGGCTTCTCCATCACCAAAGAGGGGGGGAAATAAGAGGAAACAATAACTCTGAAAGCAAGTGAGATGTGTGGAAATAAATCTGTCATACTCTGTAATTCCAAAAGGGAAAGATAACTTCTGGAAATTCTATTCCAGAATAGGAAAGTCTGTTGCTAGAAATGGTAAGGATATTAGGTTGATGAGTATTCCCTAGATTTACATATCCCCTCCATTGCGGGGATCCCAAGCACCTTAATAAGTTATGTCATTTTTAACTATCAATCTTCACAAACCCCCCCCCCCCACCCGAGGAAGTCTGGTGGGTGCTTGCATTCCTCATAATTCAGTAACTCTATGGCTGGAATTAGATATATCAGATATCTATATATGGAGAAAGTTTGTCCTTGTTAATGTATTTTTATTTCATTGCCCCATTCCCCAATATTAATAGATTACATTCAGAGCCCAATAATACCTAAGAAGAGTATTTTAGATGTAAGGCCTTCTAGCTCAGGAAGTGCTTCTACAATTATTTGATCTTCACACTCCAGCCCAAAAGTGCAGACAAGTTACTAGTATCGGGATACTATGACTCATTCCCACCATGTATTGAACACGCCAGGAGCCAGGCATTGTGCTAGACACTGTAAATCCACCCGCTCAGCCCTGTGGGGTGTGTACTGTCACCTCCACTTTACAAGCAGGAAACACACTCCAAGGATTAAGTGACTCGCTGGAGGCCATTTGGCTCTTCGTGGCAGAGCTGGGACTACAACCCAAGTCTTTAGTGATTTTTTTCTTAAAACTCTCTTGATTCTTCTAGGTAGGGAAGGAGCTCTTTCTTACACTTATTTACTTTTCTATGGTTTTAATCTCTTTACTGATTTGTATGTTTTTATATCACTGAGAGGTGCTTCCATCTCTGGCTGGCGGACCTTCATGCCCTATGAGGCATGTTTGTCCTGAGCTACTAATGTCACCTCTCGGAGGTCCTGCCCTGAGAGGATTAGAACAAGGTTGTGTGTTGTAGGTCCCTGCGAAGGACTTCCTGTTCTGTGACCATTTGTCCTGAGAGAGAGAAGTGTTGGGTAACTGAAACAGGTATTTTTAAAATACATCAATGATGAAAAGTGATTGCCATTCCACCTGGTATTATTGCCACGCCACTTTAGCCCAGCCCACAAGCTTGTTGAGATTGTTTCTTTTAAAAAGTAATTTTTTAAAAAATATTTTATTGATTTTCCACAGAGAGGAAGGGAGAGGGATAAAGAGTCAGAAACATCGATGAGAGAGAAACATCCATCAGCTGCCTCCCACACCCCCCCCCCCACTGGGGACGTGTCCGCAACCAAGGTACATGCCCTTGATCGGAATCGAACCTGGGACTCTTGAGTCCACAGGCTGATGCTCTATCCACTGAGCCAAACAGGTCAGGGCTAAAAAGTAATTTTTTAAAAGTTAAGAACCAGATCTCAGAAAGACACTCATAGACCTAAGTTTATTCATTCATTCATTCAGGCAGGCAGGCAGTCTTTATTAAGCACATATCTTTGCCCAGAATGCTTTTCATCCTGGAATCATTATTAGTAATTCAGTGCTGTCATCATTGTCATCATCATAATCATCAACATTATCATTATCCTCCTCTTCACCGTAGGCACACCACTGAGTACCAATTAGCACTGTGGGCATTCATGGAGATGTGGACGGTGTGTACTCCATATGGTGCTAGATGGGGAAGCAGGTGGGGCAACTCAGAACATGAATACAAATCTATTCGCAAATGCGTGTGCATTTCCACATTGTCACAGGTATTGAGTAGTGAAACAAAGGGGTCTTACTGATGTTATGTTGGTGCCTGGATAATTACAAACTAATCCAGGAAATCTGCCCAGATTGCTGACTATGAGAAGCAGGGTGATGTCAACCCCAACACTGAGTCTGAGACAGGGTCCACATGCGGTGAGCCTGAGCTAGACTCAAGGATGAAGAAGAACTTCCCACATACCCTCTCGCAGATCTCTCCAAAATTGAAAGGCGCTATGTTAAAAGACCCAGAACCCAGCTGGTTTTTTGTTTGTTTGTTTTTTGCATAATTCCTACCATAATTCCTCTATCACCTTTCTCCAGCACTCTGGGATTTAGCTGGACAAACATTGATAATAATTGGATAGTGTAGAATCCATAACAGAGGCATCTCTAACTCACAGCCAGGGAGTTTGGAATCTGTGTTCCACCTCATTCTTTTGTACTTTAATTCAGCCAGGGCCCCATAAATATTCATAGAGATGATAAGAGCGACACTGAAACTCCTAACACCACTTTATTTGGATTCCAAACCCACAAAAAATCATTTAATTGACCAGCAGAGCTACCTACCTAATTGGCAGCTCAAAAGAGTGAGTCCTTAGCCTATAACATTTGGAAGTTTAAAATTAGAACTTGTACAAAATATTTTAAAAGCCTGTAGAAAGTTCTGGAATCAGCATGTCTGAAGAGGATTAAGATCCCGACATGCCTGAAGAGACACGTCTATAACTGGACCTCCTCAGCCAGACCCCCTGCCAACTCTGTATACTGATCTGTGAAAAGGTCTCCAGAAGGTAACCTCATATCTGAATTCTTCCTTACTGGCTGCCAGAGCCTTGTGGACCAGCACAGAGCTGGAAATGTTTCTCAAGACACAGGAAAACATCTGAACACTGAAGAGCAGTACTATTTTAATGCTGATGGTCTCATCTCTAGATTTTTCGAAAGTCTTCCAACCTATTGGGGATTCTGAGTGCACCATGGTCTCGTTCTTGCATGGCCTTCCCATATGACCTTCCACTTGGTGGCCCCACCCCAAACTAAAAGGTGTGTGACCCCAGGATGACAGCCGGGGGTGGGAGGTGAGAACCTTCTGCCCCTTGGCCCAAGCCAGCCATTCCCTTTGATTCCCTGAGTTGTTTCACTCCTGGACTCACTACCTTGCGGTCCACTTTTGAGGCAGACCCCAGGGATGTATCTCCACCTTTCTGTAAGAATAAACAGTTGAGGCTCCCATGTCTTTATTAAACGTTTCCTCTAAACTGCATGCTTTGGCTCTGTGCCCACGTGCACCAAGAAAGCTTTTCCCAAGCAGCCGAACCCCAGAGCCCTGTCACACAGCTCTGCATATAAACAGCGCTTGGCACCGGCGGGAGGCACCTGCGCTGGCCGCTGCTCCTCCTCTCTGCCTGGGGGTCTCCCCAGCTGCCCGGGTCCCAGGCCCCTGACAGAATGAGCAGCAGCAGAAGCAGCACAGAACAGTCCATGAGCCAATGGCATGCGCTTCCTCCGCACGCACAAGGCCAAGAGCTGCAGGGACCCAGGGTCTGGCTCCGGGGAAGACAGGGCCCGCGGGCCACGCAGTGATGGGGACGTGGGTGGGAAACTGGGAGAGAAAAGGCTGGAAATAAAGAAAGAAGGCATGTTTGACCAAACCCCCTACACCGAAATCTCCAAGGCCACTGGGTCAGGAAACTGAGTGCCGGACTGAGCAGCTTTGCTCCGCCCTCCCCCATCCTTGGCCTGCAAGGTTTCCAGGGCTGCCAGACCTTTCTTTCTTTCTTTTTTTTTAATTTAGAAGGCTCGCATCTAGAGAGAAAGAGAAAGTGTATTTTTAAAGCAGGGTGAAGACTCAATGGCCACAGATCTGAGAGATTGAAAGAGGAAGAAAGGCTTGTTGAAGGAAAAGGACAAGGGGGCCCAGAATGTGTGAGTGTGTGTGTGTGTGTGTATGTGTGTGTATGTGTATGTGTGTGTATATGTGTGTGTGTATGTGTGTGTATGTGTGTGTATGTGTATGTGTGTGTATGTGTGTATGTGTGTGTATGTGTGTGTATGTGTGTGTATGTGTGTATGTGTGTGTGTGTATGTGTGTGTGTGTGTGTGTGTATGTGTATGTGTGTGTATGTGTGTGTATGTGTGTATGTGTGTGTATGTGTGTGTATGTATGTGTGTATGTGTGTGTACGTGTGTGTGTACGTGTGTGTGTATGTGTGTGTATGTGTATGTGTGTGTATGTGTATGTGTATGTGTGTGTGTACGTGTGTGTGTATGTGTGTGTATGTGTGTGTGTATGTGTGTGTATGTGTGTGTGTATTGTGTGTGTATGTGTGTGTATGTGTGTGTATGTGTGTGTGTATTGTGTGTGTATGTGTGTGTATGTGTGTGTATGTGTGTGTGTATGTGTGTGTATGTGTGTGTATTGTGTGTGTATGTGTGTGTATGTGTGCCCCCGCCCGTGTCCGACCAAGACCATCTATGAGCCGGCCTACAAGGAAACAGAAAACAAAGGGAAGTGTGACAGGAGAAAGACAGAGAAATAAACGGGAGAAGGCGTGAGTGTGGGGGAGGGGCCGGCGCTGGAGAGGTGGAGAGAGAGGATGGATGCCGGAATGCAGGCAGAGCTGGCCAGGAGGGAGGGAGGCCGCACATGTGAGAGAGAGAGAGAGAGACAATGATGTCAGCATTTCCTTCTGGATTGGTCACGTGGCCCTTTCCAGGTAAACAGACTGGAAATAGACTCTCCATAAAGGCAGCGCCTGCTGGGGGAGGGCGGAGGCAAGGGGGCGCTTCACCCTTTCCTCTCTGCTGCCTCCTAAGCAAGCCGGATTTCATGTTTGCGACAAGGTGGTCTCTGAGTGGAATTGCATTTTTTACGAGCCCAGGAATATGACTCAGGGAGGGAAGGCTATTTGCTTTTATAATTAGCTCAAGGAGTTTAGAGACATTTTGATTTTTATAAAGACTGGAGGTGGGGATGAATGTAAATCTAAGCTGGGATGCTGTGAGTGTCTGGGGCAGGGGATGGCTTATCCTCATTGGTCTCCTTGGGAAGGGGGTCAGATGGGTCTAGATTAAGGATGGATTAGAAGGCTGCAGTTTAGAATGAAAGGATCAGATGCTGTGATTATCAACATTAGGAAAAAGAAAATGCTAACAGACTCAAGGAGAATATATTAAAGGAGTTTGATACAGCTCAGTATGTGACCGTGATGCCACAGGGAGGAATTGAGACCTCATGAAAGAGATTAGGTGAAAAAAAAAAAAAGACAAGTTCCTATGACTTTCAAACAGAGTTTTGAAAAAAATGATATAAAACAGTCCCCAACCAAAACATGGCAGGGGCTCACAGCACTTCAGAATGGCCAAGGCATGTCTGGGAAGTTTTCAGATAGAAACGCAAAGTGGATGGAACAGCTAACTCTGGTGGGGGGTGGGGGCAAGTATATGACTCTTTCTTCAAATTCCAGGAAATAGGCCTTTGCATCTGTGATGACATAGCCTATTTCGGTCATTCTTTGAATAATTTTTAATTAAAAGGATCTAACTTTACTTGGTCATAATTTTCTATGTCCTTGTGGACATTTGGCCAAAGCTTGTAGGCGGGAGAGTGACTGGCTGCCTTAGTTCTCCGGGGCTTCAGGGGTTCCTGGGATGCACTTTTCAATCTAGGATGGTCCTGGGCAAACTGGTACCAGTTGGTCATTGCAGTGAGAGACCTTGTCTAGCCAAGATAGAAATAACAAGATAGCTCGCCCCACCCTGTTCCATCAACAAACAAAACAAAACCCCTTTCATTCTTTTTCTTCTGGTTTCTTCCTCTCCCTCCACTCATTTCTTTCCCTTAAACTTCCTCGATCCCTTTAAAGCAGGAACCACTGCAAGGCTGATTTGAGTGTATGTGATCTGTACATGGACGGAGAGCAGGCAGAATACAGCTGACTTGAACACTGGGTTTTAGTTGTACCTGGGGCAGGGGGGCGAGGGGGAGAGAGAAAAAAATGTGTCTTCCGGCTCATTCTCCCCTCACCCCCAACTTCCCTTATTCGGTGGGGAGAGGGCCAGTCCATCAGGGCACAAGTGTACTTCCAGCCCTGGGGTTGAAAGATAGCTATTTGATACCCCTCTCCATTAACAAAATACGTCACTCTGACAAGACTCCCAGCCCCGAGTTATTTTTGCAGCATTATGTAATTGGATTGCCTGGGCAGGAGGACTTCCTTAACAAGGCTTTCAGCAGCCCCTCGGTGTGGGTCTGGCCAGTGCTGCCCAGTTACACACACTGCCTCCAGCCCCAGCTAAACAATGAAGAGACATTCACCCGCGTCACCGCATCCCCTCGCTGCAGACCCCCTTCCCTCAGGAGGAGCGCTCAGGGCCGGTGGCACCTGTGGCGGCCAGAGGTGGTGGAAGGCTTGCCTACAGTCAAACCTGCATATCCACCAAGCAAGCATTTTTCTTCAGAGGGGCTGCAGCGGCTGCCACACATACCAGTCCTGCCCCCGCGGCCAGGAGACCCTCCACAGGTTTGGCTGTTGCTGCCCTCTCCCCAATTTTCTGGGTTTCCTCATATTCATTCATGAGTAATTGGTCATCTGATCATCTCTTCCTGTTAGCCCTGCTGACTCATAGAAGTTGGGAACTTGTATGAGCTTCAGACAGTAAGAAAATTTACAAAGAAAAACAAAAAGAATGGGGCCTAGTATGAACTTCCCCTGGTATAGCCAGCACAGGCCTGCAAATCCGAGGTACGCTGGACAGTTGTTTCCGGGGCGATAGGATGTTGCTGTCATCTTGGGGGCTTGTTCGTGTTGTATTTCATTGTCACCTCTGCCCATGGCCTCTAGAGAACATCCGCCAGGACTTCCAGGGATGGGTCTCTTAGGCCCGAGTCTATATCCAAACCAGAGCACCCTTCCCAGAATCCTTTTCTTTCCCATTGATGCTGCATCTCTCTCTCTCTATTTTCCCCTTGGGTCCTTGGTTCTCCTGACCTTGACCAGAGGCAGACGATGCAACAGAAATAGCTTTAAAGCCAGATGGACCTGGGTGTGAATTCGCACTGAGCCACTCTGTGATCTTAATCTCTGAATCTGACATGGGACTAATAACACTAGTTTCCCAAAGCCACTGGGAGACATACATGCAATTATATGTAAATTTCATGCAGGGGCCAGGGAACTAACACATAGGAGGTGCCCGACGAATGTAGGAGGGAGGGAGGAAGGGAAAGGGCCAGGTGGACAGACTCCTACGGGCTAACCCATCTCCTTTACGCTATCACCAGTCTCCTGCGGGATGGATGCCCTTGTGAAGGCAGCTGAAGCGAATCTCTCTATCAAGAGAGAGAGGGAAGAGGGGTTCTTGGTCCTGAGCTCCCAGCACAGTGTCCCCCGGATAGAGAACCTCACGGCTGTTTCTTTGGGGAACCTACCCTGAAAATATGGACCCCACTTGCCCCCCTACAGTCAGAGTTTCCTGCAGATCTTCTGTGCTGGGCCCCAAGTTCAATGTATTAGTTTTAGTTTGGCCAAGTTGCAGGGCCCACCAGAGCAAAGGGACCAGTGCGATTTCTCCCGGAGAGTCCACCTGTGTGTGAACCTTACATCTTTGTTGCAAAGGAGGGTTCACCCCAACTGCACAGCAGGGACCAGTCGGAACCCACAGGGGCTCCCTGAGGTACAACCAACCGCATGCAGAACTGTGGCCGCGGGAAGGCACCCCTCCCTGAGGCACACAGGTCCAGAGCCCGGCTCAGCTGGCTGTACCTGGAGGGGGCGGGGCGGGGCGAGGAGAGCGTGTGGCGCAGGCACCGCTGTTCCAGCTGGCAGGAAGCCCTTCCCCGAAGACTGTAAGTTTAACCTTTAGCATTCAAGTGTCGGGGCTTAAGCGTCTGTTGTGAGCAGTTCTTCCTGCTGCCGCGTTCCCAGACTGCGGGGAGAGGGGTCGGCACCCATCTGCCTGCTTTCCGTTTTCTTCCCAGACAAACTGAGAGGGAGGGCGCCCTGCAGCACCAAACACACAGTCGCGGGCACCGGTGGAGGCGGCCCCTCTCTAACCTTCCACACCCACACCCTTCTCCCTGGCGAGCCCGGTTCTGGGCTGCCTTCGAGGCGCGCAGGGGCCCAGGCCTGCTCCACGCGCAGTTCCCCGGGGGGCAGAACCGCCCTCCAGTCCCAGGCTTCAGCCTGAGCTGCTGCCGGGGAACCGCGCCCCAGGTCCTCCCGCAGTTGGGTTCAGGGCCCCCAAATGCCCCCACCTGTCCACACTGCACCCCCAGAAAGAAGCTGGGAACCGGTGAGGACGGTGGAGAGGGAATCAAACCACAAGTGACCGAGTGGAGAGTGAAAAGTGAGCGGCAAGCAGGCACTGGACCGGGGCAGCTACGGCCACCTGACACAGGTGCGCTCCTGCGATGCCCAACCCTCCCCAGGTGGCTGCTGGGGCCGGCCGGGCCGGGTGGTTTTTCTGGGGAGCTCCCCGCCAGGGCGCAGTGGGTGAGGAGATTGCTCCGCCAGGGGCCGTTTTCCCGCCCAGGGGCCTCGGGGCCGTCCATGCGCGCCCCTGCGAGGGGCGCCCAGGTCCCAGGGCAGAGGTTTTGCGCTGGCGGAGGTTGCCGAGCTGGCCTGGCCGGGGGCCTGAGCGCTCGGGCTTCCTCTAGGGAGCTCCGAGTCGGCAGAAGAATAAAGGCTTCCTGACATGGGACTGGGTGTGCCAGGTGTGAGAGAGACTCGCGCCCCGGCTCCGTCAACTGTGGTCAGCGTTTTGGGAAACGGTCGGGAATCCCTGAGGTTATGGATCTTGGGGAGGAGAGAACAGCGCCTGGTCTCCAAACCGCCCAGCCCTGGGGGCGGGAGAGCAGCCGCGAAAAGGGCACACCCTGTGCCTGGGCAAAGAAAACTGGGGTTGATTGTCCCTGCTGCCCCGCTGAGCCCTGGAATTAAGCGGGGTGGGGGAGGCCCACAGGGGGCCACTACCCGGATGGCTGCCACAGCGGAGTGTGGGTCCCCAGGACATCCGGCGGGGAGCTCGGCTAACGGGAACCCCCGCCCGCACTCCCCTGGCCTGCTGGGCACTGGACTCCTGGAGCCTACCGGCTGCCCTGCCCTCCCCGCCAGCCTCACCCAAGCTCTGCCCCCAAATTTCGTGCCATCCTGGCGCAGGCAGGTCGGGCTTGCCTATTTCTCTATTTCTAAGACTGGGAAACAAACGAATTAGAAAATTTGTGCTTTGGAAAAATATCTGTTCGATGTCGTTTGGTGCTTAAATTATCCTTGGAATATTTTTTTTTCCGGTTTCATTTGAAAAAAAGAAAAAGAAAAAAGAAAGTTGATGCACGCCCCAAACCTGGTTTCTCTTTAAACCGTCCCCTTATACGTGCCGTTGGTTACTGCAGATGTTTTCTGGGTCAGGGAGAGCAAAATGGAGTGGGAGGGAGGCTGGGGACTGGGAATCCCTCATTTTAAATCCCATTACTGGCTTTGAGGAGTAGCACAAAAAATCAGGAAAAGATAGTTCGTCCCCCACTGATTTCCATCACTTCAAAGATTTCCCTCGTCCCTTAAATCAGAAATATTATGGCGCTAGGTATTTCTCAAGGAAAAAAAATGCACATGCTTCTTCAGAATATATACACGGTATGGGTCCCTTTTTACATTTCTCAGCAAAAAAAGGGGTGGGGGGAATCAGGCACTCAATTCCCTAGCTATTAAACAAGTCATGCCTGCAAGAAATGCAGGCACGGGGGATTGCTCAGCCGCGCATCCCTCCATTAGCGCACGCCTGCGTGGCTGCGTGTCAACAATGCACGTGCTACCGTGGGCACCTACCTACTCCCCAGCCGCCCGAGCGGGCTCTGTGCACATGGGCACAGGTCTCAGGTGCCAGCTTGCAGCCCTGCTCCCAAGCCCACTGCCCGTGCCTCTCAGGGATCCCTTCTGCCTCTGGCTGGCCAGTTGGAAGTCTATCGTCCCCGCCAAGTTCTGCCCTTGGAACTCCCTAAGCGAACTAGCGGGAACCAGGGTCTCCTGCCCTCGAGTTGTTCACTTTATTGCCTTGAGTTGAGGTTAGTTCCCGCTCTTCTTCACCCGCCCCGGGCTTTAGACGCAGTGCAAACTTCTGGTACCAGCTCACCAAAGGGAAGCCGGCGCTGGCCCGTAGAGTGGGCGGTGCGAACCCAGAAGAGCCACCAGTTCCAAGGCGCCTCGGGCCCCAAGGTTGGATTTCACATTTCCATCGCAAAGGAGCGGAGGAAACTGGGGATCTGACGCAAACCCTGCAACTGACTAATTGCCCCGCATTTTCACAATGCGCCACGTCTTGGAAATGAAGAGCAGGCTTTATCATTTGGAACTCTTTCAAGGACCCAGGCGCTCCAAGTTTGGGGCTAATTCTTTAAAGGTTTTACTTCTGAGACATGCGGGGGGGGGGGGGGGGGGGGGGTTGAAAAGATGAGACATACCCACAATCCTTGTGCTGGGATGGCACTCAAGAGTAGGTTGTGGTCTCTTTTGAGTCGGGAGTTCAAAAGGAGAAAAAGAAAAAAGGCTCGTTCCCTCCCCTTTGCCCCAGGGATGAAACCTCTCTAGATTGGAGCGGCCAATTTGGTTTGATTTCCGTGGTTTGGAGGCTCTGGAGGGGTTAGGGGGCGGCAGGGCTCGCAAGACAGACCTCAGCTGCCTTCTGGAGCAGCTGGTCCGCGTTGGCCCTGCAAGCAGAGGCTGGAGTCAAGGTACTTCGCCCCTGGTCTGGCACCTGGAAGGAGCTTCCGGGGACGCATCCTTGAGTCTCCCTGGGCTGCGTCCCTAGCGCCTTGTATGTGGACCGGCTCCCTCCCCTGCCCCCACACCTACTCTCAGCACCCCCACCTGTCTGTGTCCCCCAGGGACCTAGTTCCCCTTTCTCTGTCATTGAGAGCCAGTTCTTTCCCTACCCAAACCTCTTTTTTTTTTGTGGAGTAACTTTGCAAAAGAGCTGTCACTGCCCTAAAGGGCAACCCTGCCAGGCTGACTTTGGGAGGCTCTTTCCCAGTGAGAGCCCCTCCGAGGACACCGCGCCCCGGGCCCCTGCCGCCTCCAGGACGCCACCTGGGCGCTGTGCTCCCGAACCTGGCGGCCCCGCCCAGCGCCACAACAAAAGACACTTCGGGGCGATTTGCCCTTTTCCAGGGAGCTGCCTCGGAAACAAACCTGGATCTGGTTTTTGGTTCTCTCTCAGGTGTGAAAAGGATGTTGACAAAGTATTCTCCCGGCTGCCTGAGTTGGAGGCGTGGGGGGGGGGGGGCGGGAAGGAAGCTTTTGACCAAAAACGTGGGCGCAAAGCAAGAAGCTGCATGCAGTGGACACCACTGTGTACACGCCTGTGAGGAGCAGGACCGCAGTCTGAGGGGCTGGCACCAACCTCTAAATCCCCCCATTGGCCCTGTTTTCCGCCAATTTTCACCCAGCCCCAGCTGCTCACCCTCTGGCGCATGCAGGGCAAACTTTCTGATTTTGTGGTTGAGGCTCAGGGCACAGTGGTTTCACCGTAGGACAGAGCTGCGGATGGAGCAATTCTGGGCGTTCAGAATAACCTCCCCCGCACCCCAAGGAGAAAGGGGGAACTGTTCGATTTGTCTGGGGGTCAGGAGGTGGACTGGGGGTTGGGGGTAGGGAACGGAGGGCTGGAGCGCCAAGTGCCGCGCCTGGCTGCCTCTCTCTCCTGTTCCTCCCTCCCTACCTCATCTTCTGCCATTTCCAGAGGCAGCAGAAAGGTGATCTAGGACTTGACCCCTAAATCACAGCTGCTGGTGACTGCACCTCACTCCAGGATGAGCGCAGCCGCTTCCCCGGCTCGGGCAGCTTAACCCTTTCCTCCCCGCGCCCGCGCTCAGAGGCCGGCGGCGCCTCTGACCCCGGCACCGGCCGCAGCTGGCCTCCTCAGGGCGGCACCTTGGATCCCACGAGGGGACCACAAAAGGGCCAGACTGCGGGGCGCTGCGAGCCAGGGGCGCGGGCTGGACAGCCGGGAGCGCCGCCGGGGAGCCCGGGGAAGAGCCGGAGTTAGCGGAACGAAGAGGGATGTTTGGATCGTGTTAACTAGCCAGACAGATGCACTTGGGCATGTCTGCATTTATGGAATCCATACGTTGGCTTGGCAAATGAAAGGGCAGTCACACGTACATACAATAGACCGAGAATAGCAATGCACATACATTTAGAAAGGCATCCGCACGCTCTCCACCGTGCAGCCCTGCTCTTGGCTCCAGCTTTAGGCTTGTTCCGAGAGGCGTCCTCTCACCCACCCACCCCAGTCTCCACATAGGATCTCCTTTTTTCTCCACCGCCCCCCCCCCCATTTACTTTTGTTTTTGTGTCTCCCAACCCCCAACCCCCAGCAGAAGAAAACCCAGGGCCCAGGGGCTTGGCTCTTTGGAAGGAAGATCTCCTAAGATCCTCTTCACCTCGCTTTCCCCTTAAGACTGCCCAGCGCACCTTGGACCAAATACTAGCTGCTAACATTGCAACCCCAGATTCTGAAAATCGCAGGGGAGCAAGTTCTTACTCAAATTCCCCGTCCACATCTTCATCATGAAGCCAACACTTCTACGTTCCGTTCCGTTCGTAAAAAAAGTAACTTCAAACAGATTTGGAAACAAAAAACCCCCAGCGAGAGAGCACACAGAGAGAGCACTGTGCTTGCTGCACCTGCATGTATGTACACCTTGTATATCTGTGTGCACACATATACATATTCACACACACGGATGCACAGACATCTAAAGTCATTCAAATGTGTATGTACCCATGTATGCATATATCTTTGTGTTTATATATGTACATACCCACTCCTTTGAACAAGAGGCGGAGAGATATACATATCAATGCAATATTTAGCCTACATTCCACTTTCTCTCCCAACTGTAAATATCTTCACAACACATTGGTCTAAAATGTTCTGCCCTCTTCCCAACTAAATGAAGGATTTAGATTCTGAATTTCTTGGTTCCTTTTTTCTTCATTTTGTACATAAAATAATCCATATAGAGGCTGGATTATCGCCTAAGCATAATTCAATCATACAAGCTTGGTACCTCTCCTCCTTATAACAAATTCACTCAGTAAAATTAGCATAAGTATTTACCAGCTTAAACTGACATTTTTTCTATATTGCAACATGAAGTACATTTATATCCAGAATTTCCCCCAAATAGCCTACACCAGGGGAGATACTGACTTCCTCCGCGCCGTTCTGTGTAAGAAACAAGCTACAAGTTCCCTTCTAGTGCTATTTACATTTTAAAAGGAAATTAAAGACATAGCATTGAAGTGAGTTTTCAAGATCTACAAGGAGAAATTTAATTCTACTACATCTTACAAAATAAACTAACAGATTTATGCAGATTCGTGAAGACAGAGAAATAGGAAGCAAATGCACTCTTGGGGATCTAAACAATTTTCCTTACCTGATGTGTTTGGGAAATTTTTCAGAATTTACCAGTCTTCCTTCAGTCAGCTACATTTTACACTGACCTGCACTTTGGACTGAAAGGGAAAAAAAAAAAAAAGATTAACTGTTGCCAATGAAAATTTTAAAATAATAATCAGAAACCGGACAAACTGAAGGTAAAAATATACAATGGCTACAATAAAGATAAATATTTATTTAATCAAAGTAGAAGTTGTGTTTGGACTGTAGGAATGTTTCATCCTTCCCTTAAAAAAAAAAAATCAAGAAAGAAAAAAGCCAGAGTGTCTGCAGGCTCCTGGAGAGGTCCCATTGTCCAGGACTATCTTGAGCCCAGAATGGCATTAACCTCACAAAAGACACATTGTGCAGGGGACAAAAAAAAGCCCCTTCTTCTACAATAACTTTTAGCTTTTTTTATTTTTAGAAAATGACAAAGGTTTTACAAGCACTGGCTGGTGAAACCTGTAGCAAGCCAGGCTGGGCTTGGCTTTATTGATCAACTGTCCCGCATGGAGAAGCAGCCAGCAAAAGTTTGAATGGCAATCCAGGTTTGGCTTAGAGAGAGGAAACCCCCGATTTTTCTAAATGTATTTTCTCTCCCCCTTCTTAAATAAAACAGCATTCTTCCCAGGGCGAATTCAGAAGGCTTAGATGAGGTAACCCTGCAAAATCCTAACGCGGTCTTCTCCCCCTAGTCTTGACTAAGAAGCTGCAATGCTGGAATCTCGAAATGAAGGACTCCTTTCCGATCAAACAGATTTCACAATGAATCCCCAAATTCCTTCTAAAAGAAGTAATCCATGCAGGCTGGGGCAATATATTTTTTTTCTAAGAAAAATAAGTTTTAGTGCACACGCTCTCTCTACCTGATGTTACAGGGTGCACTAAATAGTACCTTCAAACACATAAATGTTTTCACGTTTGTTTGTAGATCACTTAAAGTGCAAATTGCATTTTATTTTATTCTAGATATTGTGATTTCAGTGGTACTAGTTCATATTTAGAACTTACATAAATACACACTCTGATTAAAAAATCTATTGCAGTAGCAGTGAAGCTAAAGCTAGGATTTGAAGGGGGAATTGGGGGGGGGGGGGAGAGAGAGAGAGAGAGAGAGAGAGAGAGAGAGAGAGAGAGAGAGAGAGAGAGAGAGACTCTTGTTCTTCCTGCGTTTGTTTGCTTGCTTGCTTTTTGGAGGTACCGTACACCCGCCTAAGTGATGGCTTTGATGTACTGGGAATCGGTACAGTAGCAGGGTCCCTGGCTGCTCTCTTTGATCCCAGGGATCTCCTTTGGGCTCTGGTGGGATGTACTGCTCCAAGTCTTTATCTGAAACCCATCCTCTCATTTCCAGCCCTTTGGCTTCCAGACTGCTCCAAACTCTTGGAGGTAGCCGTACGACTTTTTTTTTTTTTTTTTTTTTTTTTTTGGCATTAGGGAAGGGGTATGTAATTTCCCCCTTTTCTCCACTCTAGACCTTTCCTCGCTATTCAAATATATTGGCTTTCTTTCTTACGAATTTAGTCTGAAATTATTTTTTCACTGCCTTTATTACATCCCTGCTTTTGATGGCAAAATAGCTTCCTGTATTTTGAAAACATCTGCTTTCCAGGTTTTACACGAGAAAATTGATTTTACTTTTCTCTTAAGTCCAGAAAGGTAGAAAGTTGGACTTGTTTCCAAGTGCAACTTTTCCTTTTCTTGTCTTTCCT
Organism: Myotis nattereri; assembly: GCF_964212035.1. Lineage (NCBI taxonomy): Eukaryota > Metazoa > Chordata > Mammalia > Chiroptera > Vespertilionidae > Myotis > Myotis nattereri. Next base: position 16,002,106 of record NC_138090.1, read on the forward strand.
CAAGTTACCCCCCCTTTCAATTCTGATTCACTTTCCCCCTTTTATTTCTTCTAATCATCACTCTCCTCTCCCCCTCTCCTTCTAAAGAACCAGAGAAGATTGATTTCGTCTTATTTCAGAAGACAAAATTAACATATATATTTTTGTCTAGTCTATGGTACGTGTTAAAGTTTTCTCCATATTTTATTTGTTCTCTGATTCGAGGGAGGTAATATTCCTTCTTTTAAAAAAAAAATCTCAGACTTGCAATTTAAAGTGGCCTCTATTCTAAGTCTTTGCTGCTTCTCTACTCTTTCACTTACATCTTTAAGCTGTCCCACTCCATTACTGCCCCCCCTTACTCCTCTCTTCTTGGAAGATGCTCTCTTCCTACTTAATTTAAACATTGTTGCATTTGCCCCCCCCCCCACTAAAAAAAAGAAAGAAAAAGAAAGGGAGAAAGAAAAACAAGAAAAGAGAAAGAAAAAAAGAAAAAATCTTAAAAAACAATCTTAGCCAGGTTCCTATTGTTGCTTCTCTGCATTTCACTTCTCAGTGTGTGTGTGGTGTGTGTGTGTGTGTGGTGTGGTGTGTGTGTGTGGTGTGTGTGTGTGTGTGTGTGTGTGTGGTGTGTATGTGTTTTTAATACATGCATAAACTTTTGGTGCCTCTCTCCCTCTTCCTGGGTTCTTCTCCCATCCTCTCTTCCTGCTCTCCTCGCCCTGCTCATCACTTTCCCCTGTTTTTTTTTTTTTTTTTCCTCCCTTCCTCCCCTCTGCCTCCCTCCACCTCCCCCTTTTCTTTTTTGCTGAATCTTATTGATCCAGAAGGTGGCTAATTAGCCCTTCCCGTCGTGCCTGGGTAATGAAGCACATGCGCACTGAATTAATCACAGCCATTTTTTGCAGGAAACTAATTAGCAGAATAAAGATCCAAAGACTTTTTTTTCTTTTCACTCATCAGCTCCCACTTCCAGCGCGTCCCCTCCGACCGCTGCAGCCGCCGCCGCCGCCGCCTCCTCCTCCTCCTCCTCCCGGCCGCCGCCGCCGCCGCCACCGCCTGCTTTGCATCCCAATTACAGCCTAGAGCCGCCGCCGCCGCCGCCGCCGCTTCTCCTCCGTGGCCCCTGCCCGCTCCGGGGGCTGTAAACTCCCCGCCAACCATGCTGCTCGGCGGCAGCGGCGGCGGCGGCTCCGGCTCCCCGGCTGCGGCCGCCTCCCGCCCCGGGCTCCGCCGAGCGCGCTCCAGCTCCGCCGCCGCCGCCGCCGCCGCCAGCAGCGCGTCCTCCGCCGCCGCCGACCCCCGCCAGCCGCCGCTGCTGCCTTGATGGGCTCCGCGGCCCGAGCGCCTGTTTTCGGGATTAAAAGCGCCGCCAGCTCCCGCCGCCGTCGCTGCCGCCAGCAGCGCCGCTGCAGCCGCCGCCGCCGGAGAAGCAACCGCGTAAGTGGCAACTTTTCCCTCTTTTTTTTTTTTTTTTCCCCGCCGCCGCCGCCGCCGCCGCCTGCTCCTCCTCCTCCTCCCGCCGCCACCGCCCGGACGCGGGGCTCCTCGGGGCGCCCGGGCTGCTTTGCATGGGGCTCGTCCTGCCCCCTCCCGGCTCCCGCGCCCGGCCGCCGCCGCCGCCGCCCGCGCTCCCCGCGCCCGCGCCCTGCTCGCTCGCCGCGTCCCGCTCTCCTTCCCCCTGCGCCAAACTTTCTCTTTCTCTTCTTCCTCCTCCTCCCGCCGCCGCCGCCGCGCCCGGGCCGCCCCCTCCTCCCCGGCCCCCGCGCCGCCGCCGCTGGCCGCCAGCGACCCCCGGGAGGGTGGAGGCGCCCCGGGCGAGGCCCGCGCCGCGAGTTTGGAGGCGCCGCGGGGCATGGCCGGCCAGCGCGCGGGCCGAGGGCGAGAGGGCGGCCGGGGTCCGGGCGCCGAGACAAAGGCGGCGGCCGGCGGGGGGGGTCCGCGGTGCCGAGCGCCCCCGCCCCCGGCCCCCAACTTTGCCCCACCCCGAGCGGCGCCGGGGCCCCGGGCTGAGCCGCCGCACGGGGCGCGCACCCGGCCGGGAGCAGTAGCCGCTGCCGCTGCCGCCGCCGCCACCACCGCCGCCGCCGCCGCCGCCGCCACCGCCACCGCTGGCCGGCCGGGCGCCTTCCACGCCAGGGCTAGAGTTGCCGGGGACGTGGGCGCCGGGCCGGAGCCTCGGGGTCCGAGAGGGGGCGAGGGGGCGCGGCGGCCGCCCGACCCTCTACCTGCGCGCTGTCCTCCCTGCCCCACTGGCAGCGCCGCGAGCGCCTGGAGGGGGCTCTGCCCTGGACACTAGGGGCTCCCGGGGGCTCGGGGCTGCGCCGCCGCCAGGACTAGACCTCGCCGGGCCGGCCTCTCTTCGGCCAGCTGAGTTGAGAGATGTAGGAGGATTCCTTTTTTCTTTCTTTCTTTTTGTTTATTTTTTTTTTCTCACGAGAGTCTGGGATTGTTTACGTTCTGTTGCCCACTCTCACCCCTCGTCCTGCCCCTCTCCTCTTTTCCATGTATTTTTTCCATTAGATGCGAAAACTGTGTTCCTGAATTTCCCATTATTCATTGTCACGTACATCTCTGCACATCTTTTTGCATGTCTTTTGGGGACTAGATCTAAGTGTATTTTTTATGCAGGGCACTTAAATTGTGTATGGACTCCGTACTCGTAGGCTTTTTGTGGAGCTATTAAAATTTAAAAATACATTTTACTTTGCAAATTAATCTGTTGCTTAGAATCTGACTTTGGAAAAATGTACAATCCCTTCGACTGTGGCAAATTCTTTGATTACAAGTGCTTTCAAAAATCACCCACTCTTTTACTCCTTGTTGCTTTGAAGCCGGGTAAATATGACAATTTTTATTGGTCTCAATTATTGAAACTTGATCTAAGGACTATATGGAAGAAGGAGGCTGACTGCCCTTTTCTGGCCTCCAGTTCTCCTGACTTTTAAAAGGGGGTTTGTTAAGTACCTTTAAAGAATATGACAGACGGTGATCGCTTGGCTGTAATGCAAATTACAGAACATAAATTCACTTTGGAATTAAAAAAAGACTCAAGTCCTTTCAGTGGGGACACTTGACGATTTATTATGTTTTTTAAAAAATTACTTTTTTCTCCCTACTTTGGGAGAATGGCCAGTTACAGACCAACTTATCTGGAGGTCTTCGGAGAGAGGCTTGGAAACTGGGCGAGGGGAGAAGATTGATCACAATCTGCATAATCAATAGGGCAGCATGCTGCAATCGTGTACCTACATTTACTGTAAATTCCTACAATATCTGCAGCATGGGTGCTCCAGTGGCTGGCTCGGCTTCTCAGAGAAGACTTGGAGGCAATATTACTGCCCACCCCTCCAGGACAATATAGGGGAAGTCCGCTCTGAAAGTGGCCTGTTTAAAAACCCCATTTTGCTGTCCAATTTTTTTTTATTTTTTTTTTGCAAATCTGTTTACATGTGGGGGTTTCAGGTATTGAATCCCCAACGTGCAGGTATCCTGTAGATAGAGGTGGAAAGTCTTGGAGGGTTTAGGGATGGGAATTCGCTTATTAAGTTACCACCACTTCCAGGGCTCCCTGCAAATCTTCTAATGTTTGAGATCTTCAACTGGTGCAAATAATTTAGAGATAGGAATATGAGAGAGTAACACACCAGATTGAAGCAATGTCAAAAGTAAGGATTGCTGTGTGTGTGTGTATGAGAGAGAGAGAGAGAGAGAGAGAGAGAGAGAGAGAGAGAGAGAGAGAGAGAATACAGACACTTACAGTCAGGCTTGAAAGCTTGGTGGTAGGTGAATCCATATTTGGAGATGATTTTGAAATAGTCTAGCAAATGGTGCACGAACAGGATTTTGCAAAAAGTGTACACGAAGTCAGTTTTGAAAGGATTGTGGTTTAGGGAGACGAGGTGTGGGCAGGAAAACCCACTCTTAGGCCAGCAGCCTTCCTCTGTCTGTGTGTCTCCTCCCTTCCCCCTCCCCGAGTTTTAGTTTTTAATTACTTAATGCTGAAACGCACAGGGCTTATGTAAATATTTGCAAATGCTCTTTCCTATTGATTTCTCTGAATAAACTGCCCTGCTCAGGTCCAGAGAGGAGGCAGTGTAGATCTGGGGAGTTTTTAAAGTCTCTGGAGGAGTGTTTGTCTGTGCATGCATGTGTTTATGGGTAGAGTTGTAGACATGAAGATTTGGGGGCCTCCTGCAATGAGAGTTCAGGCTCCGGGTAGTGTGTGCTGAGAAAGCTGGGCTGGAGTTGGCCCCAGGGCCTGGCGTCCTGATGTGTGTGTGTGTGTGTGTGTGTGTGTGTGTGTACACACGCTGTGTGGGTGTCTACACTGGGGAAGTCTGAATGCATATGCACTTACACTCCCTCCAACCCCCCATTAAATACGGAGTTTTCCAGGGCTTGGTGACGGCCTTCTCTTGAGGGTCACATTGAGTTCGAATCTGACCCAAGGTGCAGGACTCCTGTGATAGGGAAATAAAAGAATATACGGAATTGGGGTCAGGTCAGCTGCTCAGAGGCCAAAACCCCTACAGCTGCTTTGATTTTATTTTTGTGTGTATATTTTAGGCTCCTCCTGCCACGTTACAAATGATGCCTCCCCCTCTCAGGTGTTTGTTCTATAGTTTAAAGGCACCAGAGCCTCTGCCTGGATAGCTGTCTGCTATCCAGCAAGAACAGAAACCCCACAATACGAATCCAAAACAAAACAAGGGAGGAGAGGAGGAAAAACCCCTATTGAGTTCAGGCAAATAAGGTTGGGTCTCCAGATCCGATTACAAAGCAGCTTTGAATATGCAAGACAGCACACAAGACCAGTTAGTCCAGTTACAACAAACTATTAAAGAGAGAGAGAGAGAGGGAAGGAGAGAGGGAGAGAGGGAGAGAGAAAAGAAAAGGCATGTTTAGGTCGTAATTTGTTAGTACAAGGAAAAGAATCCCACATAAAGCTGCCTCTCCCCCCCCCCCCCTTTCCTGGCTTCACATACAATTCACTCACCCTTTTCTGATTCGTGGAACTATATAGATTCTTTTATTAAAATCTTTTGGGTTTAGGAAGATCGCTGCGAGCAACACATTTTCAGTATTTTCCCCCCTTTATCTTAGAGGAGAGTTGGCAAGGGTTCTGTGGTTTGCAGTTACACAATATGTTATCATGTTTTTAATCACTAAATCATTGCAGTGGTTATAGATTTACAGTCTTGGGGCATTACAGAGAGGAGCAACAGCAGCGCTCTCTCTCTCTCTCTCTCTCTCTATATATATATATATATATATGCTTTTAAATTACACCAATGTAAACTGAGTGCAGCAGCTGTGAATATGGCCGGCAGACTTCAATCCCTCCCACCCCCACCCCCACCCCCACCCCCACCCCCACCCCCAGCATCTTAGTTGTTTTTCCCCCTCTCGGATTCCTTTTTTCCAAATCGTTCTGTTCGCTTAAAACCAGCTATTCTCCCTTCTCCTGCCTTCCTTGTCTCTTCAGCCCCAACACCAAAGAAAATGCTCATTTCAGACCTCTAACCTTAGAGCAGCTAGAATTCAAACTCTGGAAATATAACTTTGGCTTCGAGAGTATCATAGCGAAGTGGATTTCCTAAGAAATTCTCATGGTTTCCATACTGATCTCCTGTACAGGGATGGAAAGCTGACTGATTGCAGAGCCCGAGGAGGGGGAGGCAGGAGGAGGGGGAAGGCAGGCTTGTGGCGCTTGCCTGCCTGGAACCTCTAGTGTCCTGTCACCGCGAGCCCACTTTCAGCTTCTGTTTTTCATATTATTATGTAACAGAATCCTTGGCAGCATTAAAAATTCAGTATTACAAGCTGATTGTAATGCTGCCTCATTAGACAGCACTGTCTGGCCTTGTATTAAGTGAAACACAGAGCATGGCTTTTAGATTATAAACACCAATAAATATTAAGGATCAGCACAGGGGGAATAGTCAGCTGGGTGTTTGGCCCCTTCTGGTTTTGTATCTCCGCCCCCCCCCCACCTTCTTTCCTTCGTCCCCCTTCCTCCCCCTTCCCTGCCGTGATGACTGTTATGTTTTCTTGGGATGCTGATGTGTTGACCCTAGTGACATTTTAGGAGGGCTTTTTATAGAGTTACCGTGTGTACACAAAAGGTTTGGAAGTTTGTTTTGTTTTGATCTGCAATAAACAGGTCCTTCACTTTGCTGATGTCATTTCCGTTCATATTTGAGTTGTTTATTGTGCTTCTTCGAAGGGCCCTCTCCCCCACCTCGCTTTTCAGCCAGAGCCTGTGGCTGCCTGGGGAATGGGGGGGGGGGGCGGGGGAGGGGCAGGGGTGGGGAGGGCACACTCCTAAGCTGCCAGGTCTGGGTTCAAAGGCTGAGAGTTGCATGTCACTGCCTTGTCATCCTAGGGTTTGGCCGCTGGGGAGGATGTTTCTAGCTTCGAAGCTGGTTAAACACTCCGACATCCACTTGCCCTGGTATTTTCATGGCACGCAGTGATGCATCTCGGCTTCCTTTCTCTGAAGCCCCCCCCCCCCACACACACACACCTTGTCTATGTTGTTAATACATCCTTGTTGTCCTTTTCTCCATTCAGCCTCCCCCCCCAAAAAAACAAACAAACAAACAAACCTCCAACCGTGTAAGGATGACTTTGATTCAGTTGCATATCTGACGCTGGCATTAGCCACTTCATGCTGTGGAAAAAAAAAGGAAATGTTTCCAGGCCTTGCCCACAGCCGCCCCGCCATCACCTCCCTTCCCTGTTCCTTTTTTTTTTTCTTCTGCTCTCTGCCTTTTTGTGGACATAAAGGCCGTTCTGGTGTTACTAAAAATGACCTCAGTGTCCAGCGTTTCTTATTTCCATGTGATCTACAATGGGAATCCCCCCTCCTCCAAAAATAAAAAGTAGGGTGGGGAGAGGAAGGAGGAAAAAAATGACCATAGGGCCTCAGGGCTTTCCCTCTAATAGGATGATGGGTTTTAGGTTTAAAAAAAAATATTATTGTTTTGTTCTTTCAGGTTTAGAAATAATAGGGAGAGAGGGAAAAGCAGTCATTAGGAAGTTCACCGAGCTGCTTTCCAACTAAGACGGGTGAAAAATGAACCTGCATTGACACTTGGCTCCCTGTGAAAGCCCCGTAACCTCTCCCCCCTTCCGTGGCCCTGGCCTTTTGTTCCTGGAGAATGGAGCTAAGGTGCTTTTTCTCCCAGACCAAAGGCAGCAGGCAAGGAGTCCTCTTGTGCGCGCATCGCCTTTAGATGGCCCTCTCATGGTTATTGTCAATGCAGACTCCCCCAAACAATTGCCCCAGGCAGACACAAAAGCAAAAACATTTGTCCTATTTTTTTAACCTCTTTGTTTTAGGTTTTTTTTTTCTCTCTCCATCCATTCTTTAAATTTCACAGTTTCTATTTGTCTGCAGAGAGACAAACGGAACAGCATGAAGCACATTTTATCGTAGGCCTCACTGGCGATTGGAACAGCCTCAATAGAAATCCAAATTCTAAAACACTGGCTGGCTGACTTGGAGGATATGTGAGATTTCAGCTCGGAGCTCTTAAATCAGATTAGTGCAGATTTCCAACAAAAAATGCAACTAAAATAAAAAGATGAGAAAATGGGATTCCAGGATCATTTGGGGGGGAGGGGGGAGTGTGAAAAGGGTCATCTTTTGTTTATCTCTTAGAATCCTGTCCCCAAAAGTGGTCGCTTGATGGGAAAGAATTGCAAACCCAAATGAAAATCTTCATTAAAAAAAAAAAATCTGATCTTGGTTATTGTGCTCCTGGTAGATCGTTTAATGGATTGTTTTAATGCATGTGTAGGGGAATTGTTGGCACATACTGTGGGGTTGATGCTGTGTTGAGAATTTTTAAAAAAACCCCACACATACAAGATTTATATAAAGAAGCCATGCCCCCTCCCCCCTTTCTTTCCTCTCCAGTTTCCTTTTTCCTTTCTTCTGCCTCCAACCTGCTTCCCCTCCAAGAATTCAGTGGTGTCAGGCCGAGTGCACAGGGATGTGTCAGACAGCAGGGATGGAATCCACCTCTTTTTCCTGGCCCCAAACAAAGCGTCCCTCCTCTCCTGTAATGTATGGACCTTGATTGCGATGCTGTCCTTAAGCATCTGTCTGCCTTTTCATTAAAATTCTCAATTTCAAGGTTTAGAAACACAAATGTAAGAATCCCCCTGGGTATAAAAGTCTTGCATGACAAATTCTCCTTGCCCTTTCAGAAATAATATTTTTTGTTTAAGAAAAAAAAAAAAAAAAAGGAAAGAGCAAGCTTTTTACCTAACGTTTTTAAAGCTAGTTTAAGGCAAGTTATTTATTTCTGCTTTCTTAAACTGGGCTTTGTAACTTAACATTAATTTGGAAAAGCTCTTCCCAATCACAGTTTCTTTAAAAAAATGTTTACTCATTTGTGTCTTTCTTATGTGTGTCATTGACAGATTTAGGGTCTGAGCTGGGGAGGGTGGGTTAGTAAGCTAGATAATGTTCCGTTCCACCTACGACTTGGGGGTAAAATTAATCCATGGAATTAGCATTGTAGCGATAGATGGAGGCCTTGAGGTTTTTGTCAGAGAAATGTGAATCGGAACATCTGTGTGTAGGCCTTGGCACAGCAGCCTGAGTGTGGGTTGTTCTCAGGAGAGCCTGCATTCTGTCCCATACCCAGGAGGTCCTGATCACCCAGCAGGTGCCAGGCCCGTAAATATAACTGCCTAGAAATGATGGGGTGATATCTGGGCATTCAGCTCCAAATGTTTCCTTGTTTATTTCAGGGACTATTCACGCCCACCCCCCCTTTTTTTCTTTGTTAAAGCCTCAAGGTTATTTAAGCACTAGTTTTAAAATCAATGTGTATGTATAATTTAATAAAAATAGAAGGATCTGGAAGAATACACAAATCCGCCTAAACCCGGTTGTGCTGTGAAATAGAGCCCAGCTTTAGCGAGAAGTCAGAATGCTGACTTTCACTGTATCTCAGCTCAGAGATCATATTTACCTTTGCTGAAGGGGAAGGATACATACAGCATTGGAGACCGAGTGTGTATGTGGGGAGAGAGAGCGAGAGCGGGAGAAGCCAGTTGGCTCTGTTCAGATCGTTGTAATTTACCAGCCAGCGAAGCCTTAGGGGGGCTGGCCTCTGGTTTGGAGAGCGAGTAAGGGGAGGAGTAGGGAAGGGGTTAGCATCCCCTGATTTAGTTTTAAATATTTATCCTTTCGGCTGTTGCCAGTTACGCTTTCCAGATGAGATGAGCCTAGTTATGGAGAACTGGAAGCAGGAATCCCCTTTCCTGAGAGTGGGTTTATTTGTCAACAGCGTTCAGGACAGGGCAGCGAGAGTGCAGGCAGGGCTGGCCCTGCTGGGCAGGCCGAGGGCTGATCGGCAGGCCGCTGCCCTCAGAAGAGCCAGGGCCTTGCAGAGTCAGTCACAGGACAGCATTTGCAAGATGCATTTCAGAGAAACTGTGGATTCCATTTGTGAGCGCAAAAGTTGCAAATTCCCTCTGAAGAGGTATTCTTTTCTCTGGTGATGAAAGTAAGTTTTAGTAGAGGTACCATCCCAGCTTTTGTGCAGGCCTTTACATTCATCATGGTAGAGGCCGTTGATCACTTGCCTGTGGATTACCTGTTCATTTTCTGCCTGTAACAAAGGCAAGCTTGACCAGGCCTCACCCTGTGTGGCTGGTGCCAGATTAAGAGAGCAGAAAGGGATCTTGGTTGCTCTTCCTTCTATTTGTCAGGCCTCTAAGGGGCAGGAGGTCGGTTGCAGGCGGGACACTGGCAGTATCAGGGCAGATCCCCTCAGGGCCTTGTTTCCAGCACCTCCTCATCCTTCCAGAGTATTTTATAGCTGGTTCTTTGGGCTTTCTAGCTTTTATTTTATTGAAGATATTTATGTGTAGGCCCACAGGTTGATGATGTCACCAGATTACTAGGTTGCCCCCTGTTAATAAAAGTTCAAACAAAGCAGCAAAATTAGATTTCCTGGGAGTATAAACATGTTCTCACTCTCTTGAATTTAGCTGAGGGGCCCTGGGTTGCTGCTTCCAGGTAAGGAGTGGGGCCTGGAGCCTTCATTTTTCTCCGAGGAGATTTCCAGGGACCTGTCTGTGGGGCATGTGCCACGTTGCTTGCATTATTGCTAGCATCATCATCTTCATGTATTATTCATAGTCACTTTTTCAATTAAATTATTAATTGGTTTTCTTTAAGGTGTTCTCAACTCACGTGGCTAATATAAATAATAGTGTGTTTTGAAAACACCACCTGTTCTTGGGCCTGAAGTCAGGCGGTCTGAAAACAGCTCCGCGGTGATCAGACTCTGCTTTATGAAATCATCCTCTACTTTCCTTCCTCCCTCTTCACTCCCCGCCCCCCCCCCCCCCCTTACCCTCTCATGTGTGACAGAATTTGGCTTGTGCTTTCCTTTGTCCCTAATCGGACATGATTCCCTAGAGGCAGTCTTTTCTCCCAGAGGCCTGGCTGAAAAAAATTAAAAAAAAAAAAATTTTTTTTTGGAGTCTCTTCTGGACTAAAACGGAAAGAGGGGTTGTCTGTCTCCAACAAGTTAGATATTTACATTAATTTGAACCCAAATCATATTGTGAAAGATGCCCTGTACATGGTGACATGATAGTTTTCATCAGCCAGGCATCCCTCTGCCTCCTGCATCCATGTGTGCTTAATGCTAATACGATGCCATACATGCAGCTCTTCGCCTCGTGAGCTTATTATATTTCTAACACTTGCATGGCTCATTATTGTGCAGTCGGAAGGGACTCTTCGGGCTGTGGGGCCAGCCTGGGTGGGTGGCTTAGAGAAAGGGGGAAAGCAGGTGCCTTTGCTGTGCCGAGGGAATCCAGAGTAAATTCAGACTGAGCTTGGGGTTCTGGCAGGGGGGGACAAGGGACTTCCGGTGAGACTTCGGGGGTGCTCCCTTGGCACAGCAGAATGGGAAAGGCGAAGCTGGGGAGACAGAACAGTGTCCAGCGATTGCTCTGACCAACTGGGGTGGCCGCGTGAAGTCTGACCCCCCAGTAGAATGTCCCCTCTGAAGGGCGTGATCTGTGCCGATCGGAACCTGTGTGGCTTTATCAGGAGAGCCTTGTTAAAGAGACTTAATTGCAAACTGAGAAGCCTTTTCACTTCTTTCTCTTCCTCTCTTTTTCTTTCTTCTCATTACAAACTCTGTCCTTAAACTCTCAATGGGGAGCAGGGGGTGTTTTTGTAAGTTTCTGCAGCTGAGAAACAGAAGTGCTCTGTAAAAACAGTTAATAGGATGGGTGTGTGTGTTTCAAATAAATTCCTGTCCGCGTTGGCTCCTGCCCCCAGGCTCGAGGGGCCGGGCCGCGGAGTGGATGGGGCCGGGAGCCCGCTGGCTCCGGGCGGAGACCCCAGGCACCTTCTTGTGGCCCAGGGCGCGTCCCTGTCTCCTCGCCCGCCTCTAGGCCGCCTCCTGACTCTGGAGGAGCGAGGGGTCAGCGCCGGGGGAGGTCCCCGCTTTGTCCCCACCTGGCGGGCTCCGGTCCCCCGGCGCGCAGCCCGGCCCGCCCGGAAGCCCGTGCCCGGAGCGCGGCCCAGAGGGGCTCGGGCCTGGGCGCCGGCGTGCGGCCCCGCTCCCCGCTCCCCGCGGGCGCGGCCACTGCCCCCGCCGCCGCCCGGCACCCGGCCTGCGCCCGGCGCGACTGTAGATGTCAGGCTTTGCCCGGGGAGCAGAGCTGCGGCGGGGCTGTGAGTTTCAAATTAACCTTCCGCTTTGTTGCTGTGTAATGTGGATCCCCGAAGGCCCCCCGCCCCGCCCGCCCCCCTTCCGAGGGCGGTGAGCGCCGCCGCCGCGAGCGGAGCCTCATTTACATAAAGCGATTCCAGGAGGGCGGCCGAGCCGGTGGGCAGGCCGGGCCGGGGCCGGGGACTCTGCGTCGCGCCCCTGGGGTGAATCTCCGCGGAGCCCGGGGACCCTCCCTCCCGGGGAGGGGCGACCGCCTGCCCCGCCGCCACCATGAGCCCCCCTCCCCCGCCTGCGGCCCCCCTCCACCTGGGCAGAGCCGCCTCGGGGCCCCGGGGGCAGCGGGAGGCAGCGAGAATGCCGCCGGGGGTGGGTAAGTTCGGGGCTCCGGTGCCGCTGGAATTTCCCATTGTCGCGCCTGCCCCGGCCCTCGGACCTGCCGGTGCCTCCTCCCGCCGGAGGTGCGCGGAGCCTTTGTGTGCCAGGTGAGTGGAGCCGCCTCCCCCGCCGGCCCGCCCGGTTCACGCAGCCGGTCTGGAGCTGCAGGCAGGTGCTGTGAGTCTTGGCTGAACTTCCCCTTCTCTTGGGGCCTGTGGGGGAAGGGCCGGCTGGAGGCCCTGGAACTGCGAGATCCAATTGGAACCTGCCCGGGACGAGAGCCTCTGTTCTGCTGGGCACAGAGGAAAGCCCTTCCTCCTTCGCGCTCTCCCGTCTTCCTCCCCTCCCGCCTGTACTTCCTTGGCTTTTGGATTAGTCCCTGCCTTCTGAATACTTGCGGTGCCGGTGTCATTTCAAAGTTTGCCCCCCCCCCCCCCCCCCCGCCTAGACATGCACCCTTTTCAGCCCCAAAGAAGTCACTGGTGCGTTCAAAACTGTGGAAAACGCGCTTGTTGTTGGAGCAGTTGGAGGGAGAGGCATAGTTGGGGAGCTGGCAGGCGGAGCCACTGGACCACCCTCTAATTTTAGTTTGTTTGCACTCTGGGTGGGGGGGGGGGAGGACCAGAGCAGCGTTCATTTCTGAAGGGATGGGGTGGTCGAGAGGGAAAGCTGAGATGTTTGTCCTGTTAAAGGAGCCGGAGGAATGTCCAAGTTAGGTCAGTAGCAGAAATAATAATAATAATAATAATAATAATAATAATAATAATCATTGTAGGCTTAGAGGAAAGAGCTTTCTGGGAAATGGTCCTGTCTGCTTTAGACATACCTGAGCTGTAATGATGGAGGGCAAAGGCCACCACTCACGCCTGGGGCAGTTGAGTGCGTGGCCTGGCGCAAGCACCGTCTATACACTAGCTTAAATGAACCCCAGGCACAGGTGAATCCAGAAGGGTCATTCTCCCCCCACCCTCTGTTTGTGTCGTTTAACTGGCCTGCAGACTCTGAAAGCCACCGACAGGTCACTCAGAGAGGACGCACTTGGGCACAGGGAGAAGGCCTCTCCCCACACGCACACACGCACACTGGGCCTGCTGGGCGGAATGCATCAAAGCACAGCAAGGAAAACAAACTTAAACCTTAAAGGCAGATAGAAAGTTACACGTCATCTTCTTTCATCCCTCGCTCTGAGATCTTTGGAGACAAGTCACTCAATAAATAGAGTATAATTTAAAGCTCACACTAGCTGGGAACTTCGCTTCTTTGCCATCAAGCAGCAGGTGCGAGTTTGTAGAGCTGGCCCCTGGAGTCCCCCTCATTCCTAAATTCAGGAGGTGTCAAACCTTCATGTTCTTTTAATGGCTGTGGTTTCTGGATAGTTTTCAAGGGGAAACCCTAAAAATCACGAGTTCCAGGAGTTGGGCTGGAGAGGGAGGCCTGAGTGCTGGGGCTGAGACTGCCTTTGAGAGGAAAACATACACCTTCCAAGGTAACCTGATCGAGCAAGGCCCCGGCCAGGAGCGTGGGCCTGTTCCTTGTTATCAGAACTGCCACTGGCGGCCTGAGATTCCGAATCCTTCTCCTTACCCAACCCAAACACGAAAAGCAATTAGGGAACAGAGGTGGGGTGTGAGGGAAGTCAGGAGACTGCAATTCTAAATAATTTAAGGGTTTCAAGAATAGGGTCATTGGAGGAGAGGTACATACATACCTGGATGTTTGCACACCTGTATTTGTGTTCATTGTACTTTGCAGAGACCCCAACCCCCCCGCCCCCGCCCCTTTCATAAGGTGTGTGGCCCTAAAGGCCAAGAGAAACTTTTCCTCCCTCCGTTTTTTAAATTACAGGACTAAGGAGATTGTCTGCATTTCGTTTCCAGCATGTTTTCAGGGAGCGTGTAAGTGCCTCTCAGAATGGGCGAGGGTCACACTTGGCTCTTTTATTTAATTACACAAGTGTTATTTAACAACATGGGGCAGATGCAGAAGCAAGCACTTTTCCGATTTAAAAATAGTCCTTTTAGAATCACAAGGAATTAAGTGGCTTGAAGACCTACTGTCTTTATGACATGGGTCACCTCCCTTTCCCAACTCTCTTTTGAAATGGCTGCACTTTCGGTGGGAAGGAGCTGCTGTTTTCCAGTTCTCCTGAAAACACTTTTGATTGACAGGGAACTATTGAGAAACCCTTGCTTATTCTTCCAAAAAAAAAAAAAAAAATCTGTGCTGCTTCTCCAACCACCTGAAACTTTAATTTTGGTTTCTTCCCTTCCGTCTTTTATTTGCACAAATGAATACTCAGGCTGGGTGGAAAGGACCCAACTAAAACAGTGCTCCCAGCAGGCCTCTGTTTGGCTCCTCCCACCAGGACAGCGAAGTGCCTTCCTTTTTGATGCTTTCAGAACGGATTTGGAACGGGTTTAACTGCCTTGTAAACTTGGTGCCAGTTGGACTGCCCAGTGGCAAGGAGCTAAAATAAGCGAGATTTCAGTTTTCATTATTATTTTAAATGATGATTACTAGACACTTCCAGGACAGGCCTGGCTCACCTTGGATGACCCAGAGGTTGTTAGTTCATTAGAATAAATACTAGCAAAATATTATCTGGGGCTGGTGATGACTTAGCTCCGTCTCTTTACTTCTGGTCACAAGTGGTGTCCAGGGAGCATGTCCTTATTGTCACTGTTACTATTGAGGATTATTTATTTATTTATTTATTTATTGCTTCTGAAGTCTTAATGTGAGAAATGCAAGGACCCAAAGCAGACCCTCACCTAAGAAGTTCTCTTTTTTTTTTTTTTCCCAGAGTAACAACAGTTTTATGTTAAAAAGGAAATATGTAAGTGACCAAGCAGGGCTTTATGAAAGTGTCGGAAATTGGTGGGAATTACTTGAAGGGGAAGAGAGTGACTTGTCTTTACAACCACTTTGGAGAGTAGCTGGCTGGCTTCTTAACCCGAAGGGCTTGGCCTGGTCTTGTAGGGGAGGCAACTGTGATTCTGCCCGAACAACCTTGCAGGCTCCATCTCACACTCGCCAGTATTACAGGGATAATGCACCTGACGTCCCCCATCAGTAACCTCAAGCAGCGCAGTATGTGCTGTGGTTTATACTTTCGCTTGTTATTAAAATGCTTGCTCGCTCTTAGCCTGGCCTATTTCTGTAGTGCTTGGGCTCGTTGGCCTACTCTGGTCCCCAAGACTGGAGTAATTAACCAGGATGGGGGCGGTACTTTAAAAACACAACAGGAAGGCAGATTCCCTGACGGTGAACTTCCTAGGGGTCTCCATAGGCTCTGGTAGGAGAATTGAATTGCAAGGGTGATTGTTGGAAATCCCAGCTCAGAATCCCAGGCCTCTGCCTGGGTTAGACACTGTGGTCAGGGAGAAAGGGGACCCAGTTTTACTAGCAGCCAGTCAAAGGAATTCCTCTGCAGGAGCTGATCTCAATCAAACACCGAGAGGTGCCTGTTCTGACCAAAGAGCGGTGTCCTGAGTCCTTAGGCTGCTCAGATTGAGAAACAGACACACAGAAGCTAAGATTGAGTCAAACTGCCCCGAGGGAGAGACCCAGGCAACAGTCTTGGCTCCTGGGCAAGGCGCTCTCAAACTCCAGATCGAGGGGGAGAACTACAACATCAACAACTGTCAGGTTTCTTTTCTATATGATTTAAAGTTGGCTGCCAGATTGTGCTCTTTGAACATGTGCGAAGCGACAGTCAGATGGGAGAGGGCTTTTTCTCTGCTAATGTGTAAATGCCTTCTGTGTGGATGGAAACTGGGGCATTGACTACAGCCTGTGCCAAAGCTTCAGAAGCACAGAGACAACGTGAGTGTTTTCTTCTGGTTTTCATTCTGTGGGGCAGGGGATGGGATGGTGAGGACAAGGTTTTGAGTGCTTCAGCCTTGATGGGTGCCTTTCTAGAGAGTTCTTTGCCCAAAGAAGGTGTCTTGGCTTCTTATTGGTTACTTTTAAAGGTGATTCTCCCCTCCTCTGCTGTTTCTCCCCTTCTTTCACCCTTAATTCCTGGAGTTTCTTGCTTTTGCAGGAATAAGGGTGTGAATAAAAATGGGGTAAGAGACGTAGAAAGTTTGCTGGGTGGCAAATTTGGCTTCATTTCAGAGCAAGACCACTGTTTTGTGGGTTTTAACCCCAGACAGGGCCTCTTAGCAAAATGCCTGGGCTTAATCTGCCATTTGGGTGAGCCCTTCTCCCATTCCCGGGGCAGGGGGGGTGGGGGGTGGGGTGGGAGGGTCGCCATGCAGCCTTGTCAACATGAGGATTAATGCACCGGGGGTTTTGATGTGCACCCCTCCAGAGCGGCCTTAGCCAGCAGGCCTCCTGTGTGCTGGAGGAGCAGGGAGAGGGGAGGGTCTAGGATGGTTCAGCTGCTCCTTCTTTGAATTTTGTGCCACCTCCAAGATTTTTCCCTCCTCTTCGCTCCCTGCAGTTGGTCTAAGGCGTCCGTGGAAGGATTGGGATGGGCAGTGTGGTCAGTGACTTCTCCTCCCATGCTTGTCCCTTCTGGCTGCTGCTGCTGCTGGTTTGGGACTAACCACCGAACCCCCTGGCAGCCACTCTGCTTGTGAAGATGGGGAAGCACCTGATCCTGCTCCGCTTCCATTCTGCTAATCACATAATGGCCTGAAAGGCTTTCTCAAATGATTATCTCGTCTTTAATTCTAAGTGGGTCTTTTGGAGCAACAGTTGGGAGTGTGTGGAGTGTCTTTAGTCATCCTCAGGGAGACTGAACCAGGAAGACTGGCTCCGTTGGACTCTGTGAAAGGCCGGTGGAATTTTCATCTGCTGCCGATTTCACGCACTGTCCTGAGAGTGATTTCGGCCACAGACCTTTGATCTGGGAGTGAGACCTCCCCTACTCGGTTGCTTCTGGAGACCCGGCATTGATGACTGCTCCCTCCCCCCCTCCTTCTCCCTCCCTCCTCCCCCCTCCTCCCTTCCTCCCTCCCCCCTCCTCGTGTGTGTGTGTGTGTGTGTGTGTGTGTGTGTGTGTGTGTTGTGTGTGTGTGTGTGTGTGTGTGTGTGTGATGTTACCTAAAGAGAAGGGCTGAGACTAAGGACTTGGGTGGTTAAGCATGATGGGGGCTTGCAGACTTCTTACTGAATTAGAAGCCTGAGTTCCTCAGGGCCCTTGGGGAGTGGGCTAAAGGACAATCTTGTGTGTTTCTTGGTGGCGGTGCCCAGTTGATCCAGGAATGTGACTGGAGAAGAATGCTCCCGAGTCTGTTGTCTGAGCTAGATTTTGCATGAGGCCTGTGCCTGTGCACATTGCTGTCGTGGGCTCTGTGTTTCAGTCTTAAAATTCCAGCTCACAGGCGGCTGTCTTTTCGCTTGAAGCTCCTCAGTGGAGAGGCTGGAGGCAGATTAGCTGAGTGAAAAGACCAAGGGGCTTAATTTGATATTTCGTTTCAGCCCTGCAGCCCCCCCCCCCCCAAAGTCATATAAGTGCCTGTTCAAATATGGAAGTCTCCCTTCTGTGTAGAAAAAGCTCTTTTCAAAAGAATTTAAACTCCTGTAAATCTATAAAAAGTACGTATGTGTAGACATGAACTTATTTGCTTCTCACACTTCTGGTCTCCTAGTGGCCTATTTTGAGCAACTCAACTTTTCTTTTCCTGACATCTTTGTCCAGCGAAAATATGCTAAAGACCATGTGTGTGCTTTTTTCTCCTTCTCAGCAACTCCCCCCCCCCTTTTTTTTTTTAAAAAAAAATAACACACAACAACAAACTTTTTTAAAACAATTTTTCTTAACTGCTCAAGAAACAATGCAAGCCTCTTCCGCCATTCCAGGCCCTGGTTTTTAAAATGCGCTTGGCGCAGGGCCTTGGTTGGCAACGTCCATTTGGCTCGGAGGGGGCGCGGTTTTTGCCTCGTATTTCTCCGTGGGCCATCTGCATGGTTGCCACTTTTGGACACTTAAGGAAGAGGCCCGTGGGTTCAGTGTGCGTGAGGAGGTTGATTGTCACGGCGACAGCAACTGCTTATCAATGGCCCCTCTGTTCTGTCAGGCTCCTGAGTGGTGTCGCTTTTATACTCGGGCATTGAGGACTGTCGGTCTGTGTACCTGACAGTGTGAACACGTGCTACTTGACTTACTTGTAAAATGCAGTTCCAGGTGAACCATGGCAGAAGTGAAAATAGTGGTCCCCCCACTTTTTCAAAGAGGAGGAGAGAAGCAGGGTTTCCTTCAGTGGGTATGGACCCAGGCAGAGGAATCTTTGGGGGAAAGGAGAGAACTTCTACGCCAGCGATTCTCAACCTGTGGGTCGCGACCCCTTTGGCGGCCGAACGACCCTTTCACAGGGGTCGCCTAAGACCATCCTGCATATCAGATATTTACATGACGATTCATAACAGTAGCAACATTACAGTTATGAAGTAGCATCGAAAATAATTTGATGGTTGGGTCACAACAGGAGGAACTGTATTTAAAGGGCCAGAAGGTTGAGAACCACTGCTCTACGCCTTTTGGGAAAGGACCGTTCATTTATTTTGTCCTTGTTGGGGAATCCATAACAACTGCCCAGACAGTGGAGCCACTGGCTGGGAGAGGAACTCCTGGTGCAGGCTCCCCAGTGTCTGATTGGAGGGAGGTGCGGTCCTCCTCATTGGCTGAAGGAGTGAGATAATTACAAAAGGTGGGGTCCCCGTCAGGACCAGAGTGGCACTCACGAATCAGCTCGTGAAATGGGGGCCCCCCGCGGTTCACACTCAGTTCCTTGGTGGGAGCAGAGATGAATGAAACGGAGCCCGCTCTTTGGGAAGCCGGCGTCAAGCTCCAGCCGTCTGCTGGGGTCAGAGGCTTGAGGCCCAGCTCAACACCGGCCTAGCTGTGTGGCTGTGCACCAATCATTGAAACTCTGAGCCTCCCTTCCTTCATCTGTGAAATGGGCATAATAGACGCCCTGCATTTATAGAGGAAGTTAAATGAAATGGAAAACAGGGCTTTATTGTGCTTATAGCATATTGAGCAGCCTCTCCACAAAGGGTGGTTCCAACCCCATATCCTTTTCCTTTGTGTTTCTTTTGTTGCTGCTGATGCCCCCGCTACCTTTGTCTCCCCACACCCTGGAAGAAAGAAACTGAACGGTCAAGCATTTTTTCGTTCTTCCCTTATGGGCTTAGATGAAAGACAGTTCTTCTTGACATCCTTCATCTGAGTTCAGGAGTGAGTCTGAAATAGACAATGTCACTGTCCTCCCCAGCCCTCCCCTCCCCTCACATGCCCCCCACCCGGCCCCCCAGCTGGCAGGCGGCCTTCTAAGTGAGCAGCCCCCTCAATGACCCACCTAGAGAGGCCTTCCCAGGCTGGCTTGTGTATGCTAATAGGCCTGACTTGTCCTGGCTTGTTTGTAGTGATTTGTGGAGGCATTTATATGCAAATACTATCAACTTGCTGAGTTAATTATCATGTGCCCTCCCCGCCCCCCCCCCTCCTTCCTGCAGTGCCTCCCAGCCTGGCTCTGAGAAGGGGCTGTTCCCATTCATCTCTGTGCTCTTCCTGTCTTTGCCGCCTCCTCCGTTGCCCTGTCCCCTTCCTGCCCCTGCAGGCCCAATCACAGTGTCTCCGCCGCTGCCCTGTCACCGGTCACAGGAACCTGTGTGGTCAGGGGTGGGGCCCTGGGCCGGCCCGTAGCTGCCCAATTGGAATCCTCCACGAGAGGCGGCACTTTGTGTGCAGGGGGCTCCGGCTGGCCCTGCCCTGAGCTTTAAACCCTGCTTCTCCCCTACTAGCTTGAAAAACAGACCAGGCCAGACCTATCAACCCTTGACACTCAGTCTGGTGAGAAACTGAATATAGTTTTAACCTTTTTATTGTTGTTATTTTTTTTGCCCACATTGTTTATCACGCTAAAACCTGTTACCAATGCTGAAATCTGCAGAGAAGCCATTTTGCAAAGCGATGCTCCTTCCAGCCCTGTGCCCCTGGAAGTCTGAGTATTAAAAGTGGGCTTGCTTGGGACTCACATCAAGTCCCTTCCTGGTTGTGTCTGGTTATGTCAGGGCACGGCTGACACGTGGGGCCTGACCATTCTCTGTTCAGGGTGACAGTCGTCTTGTGCACCATAGGATGTTTTTTTTTTTTAATATATTTTATTGATTTTTTACAGAGAGGAAGGGAGAGAGAGAGCTAGAAACATCCATGAGAGAGAAACATCGATCAGCCGCCCCCTGCACATCTCCCACCGGGGATGTGCCCACAACCCAGGTACATGCCCCTGACCGGAATCGAACCTGGGACCCCTCAGTCCGCAGGCCGATACTCTATCCACTGAGCCAAACTGGTTTTGGCATCATAGGATGTTTAACAGCATCCCATCTACTAGGTCATCTCCACTGGGTGCTGCTAGCACCCCACCTCCCATCATGACAATAAAAACAGTCTCCAGGAATTGCCCACTCTCTGCGGGGGAGGCAGAATTGCCCTGGTTGAGAATCCCTGCGGTAGAGGTTGCATTTGTTCCTCTTTGCTAAAAAGACACGGGCTTCCCCCCCTCTCCCAAGCTAGACATACTCGGTGAGCATGCTCTGAGTTCATGATCCCGTCTAGCTGACACCAGATACTGCCATTGGCTTCATTTTAGGGCCTTGCCAGCATTTACAGATTAAGCACTTCCTGTTAGGGCATGGCCATGGGCTTGTGTTTGAGGCTGTAACATTTTCATCCTCTGGCCTGCCGGCCCATAGAAATAGAACTGGAGCCTCACGCGTCATTGTATTTTTTTTTAGTAGTCCCTTTAATAAAATGCAAAGAGGAACAGGTGGAATGAAGTTTAACATGTATTTTATGCCGCCCACAATATCTCCATGACATTCTTGTTTCAGCAGTTGGGAGTGGCCCTGTTGCCAGAGCCCAGGAACCCTGTGTTGCTGGTGGCTCCCCTATTGGACAGCTCAGCGGTACCTGGGATGATTTTGGCCCTTCCAACCATTTTCTACAGTTACTGGGCCTGGAAGAAAGTTTTTTCCTTCTCTCTTTTAAAAAAAAAGTCTTTGTGTTTATTTTCTGAAAAGTAGGGCCTTGGCTGCACAGCTGCAGTGCAGCTCGGAGGCTCGGGGAGCTGGGCCTCTAATCTCTGGGGAAGCTCCCCGGCCTTGAGGGGGAGGCCGCGGGCAGCACCCTGGGCCGGGCCTGGCAGGAGGGTAAATCTCCTGAGGGCTCAGTGTACTCTCTCACCGCAAAGACTAATGGTTCGGGCTAATTTTGTGTACAAGGTCCCTTTTGTTGGAGAAGGGGGTGAAAGTCCACAGCTGCGACCGGAAGCAGGGGAAGGGCCTAGTGGGATGACCTTGTTTTGGAAAATCTAAATGGACCACGAATGGCAGAGATCTAAGGCGGGTGATGTATGTGTGTGTTCTGGCCTGAAGATAAGGGGAAGAGTATTTTAAAAGTTACTTTAGTGCCACCTCCCAGATAACCATAGGCCTGGGGCCAGTTACAATGTATGGCAAGCTGGTAGTCAGGCCTGCGTGCGTGCGTGCCTTGGCCTCATTTTATCTTTTGAGTCCAGGCTCCGGTAGTTTAACTGGTGGTGCTCCCTTTGTTTATTTTATCTTTTTTTTTTTTTGGAAGGGGGCAGTGAGGGCTGATCAGGTTTTGCAGTGACACGTGGTGGCGTTTTCTAATGCACAAAGAGCTGTTCATGTTACTGCTCCCGGGTGCTGTCCCTATAACAGCGTGCCCTGGGGTGCTGCATTGTAGTTTCCAGCAGCCTGGAGTGCAGGCCCACACCTCGCTCAGTGCCACAGCCTGCCTGAGGTGGGAGCCAGGGAGGAGGTGCGCGGGCCTTAATATAGCTAGCTCCGAGCCCCGGGCCGCTTTCATCTCTGAGGTCAGTCAGCCTTTTCCTGTTGCCTCTTGAGTTACTGAAACTGCCTTCAGCGCACCCAGCACATTCTCCTAGTGAACTGGGGGACAGTTTTGGGTGGCGAGGTCCTCGCTTTCCTTGGACCGCAGATGAGCAGTGATATCTTCCCTCACTCAGGGGATCTCTTCATCCCAACACTGAGCCGACCCCTGAATGCTGCTCGTCTTATAACTGAAAGACATCCCCGAGTTTACAGAGTCACCACGGATTTGATCCGTGCATTTGAACAGTGACTGGATGTGCCCCTTCCTACCTCAGTATTTCCAAGGAAGACCCTCGCACCACAAAATACTCCCAAGCTTTGTTCTTGGAAAAAATACGTTCTTGAGCTTGCGGGGGAGGGGGCGGCGGGGGGCTTCGCTTTTCATGATACATTTTATAATCTGGTGCCTCTTACATCTTGCACTGTTTCTTACTTGCACTTTGACAAGGTATAGTTTAAGGGACTCTTTTGTGTGTGTGGGGGTGGGCAATAAGATAGAACGTTCTTTTGGGCCTTAATTTATAAAATAACTTATTTATTGATAAACTATAGTAGATTTATCTCTTTTTTTTCTTGTGGGTTGAGGATGGGACCTAAGGTTCTTTCAGACTTTTCACTTTACCTATCCCCTAAACCACTGCCATCTGCTTTAAAAAAATTATTTCATTTTAAATCCTCAAAGACAAAGGGACCTGGAAGCTCAGACCTGTCCTGCCACATTCCTGAGTAATTTGGTTTTGATTAACCCGAGGAGAAAAGTTGGTTTCTCCTAGCGACGACCATGGGGATCAAAGCACCAGGAGGGGCAGTTCCCCTAATTCACGCAGCCCCTCCCCTTCCCTCCCTCCCCTCCCCCCACTGCCCTCCTGGCCCCACTCCCCCTCCCTGGCCTCTTCAACCTCCCCCTCTTCAGAAAGCCCGAGCAGGAGTTATTTCCACTTTCGGACGCTCAGAGCAGTGGTGGTGTATCATAGAGCCTCGGATGGACAGACCAGGGAGAAACCCCCCCCCCCTTCCTTTCTTCCTAAACTCCCTTTCCCCCCACAAAGCTGCAAAGCACATTCCTGTGCTAATCCTGCCGCGGGAGGAATGCAAATGGCTGTAATTGTGTGCCCCAGGATGGGCCTTCCGCATCTGTGCAGCTTTTCTTCTTCCCGGAGGTAGCTAAAAAGTTCATTTGCATGGAGAAATGAGTCTGGGCTGTGATCCCTAGGGTAGGGTAGGCCACTTTCTAATAGAAAAGGGGCCATTTCTGTGTTCTCTGCCCCTTTCTCTCCCTTCCCTTCCCACCCACCGTACAGTGTGTGCATGTGGGGGTCGGGTACCAGGCTCCTGCTGGTATATTTTATGGAAAGGGCAGTTGAAAGAGAGAACTCTGCTCTCGGTAGTAAGAAATCAAGCTGAACTATTTGACAAGTCGAGGAATAGGTAATCCTTGTATTAAACCACAATAAACAACTTGTTACTACCGTTACTATTTAAAGCAAAGGGTTGGTCTCAGACGTCATTGATAACATTTTGGAAGCGGTGGCACCTCTCCACTGACCCTGCCTAACGCCGACACTCATCTGACCTTCCACCTTTCATTTTTCTTACTTACATGCCATTTGGCATTAGGCTAGTTGAATACTAGCCTTTCCCAGCATAATTTAAAGTATCCCTTTGAGAGTTGGCACATTGTGGCCCTAGGGGGATGTTCAAGCTAGACAAGAAAATTCTGTCTCGGTCATATTCAAGAACACTTCACTCCTGGCTGAATCTGAAGTTGAAAGACAGGCCAGGGCTCTAGAACAGCACCGTCCAATCAACACTGTGTGAGCCGCACGCACATGTAACTTACAATGCTCTCGTAGCCACACTGAAAAAATTAACAAGAAACTGGTGAGATTAATTTTAAGGAGATATTTTATTTAGCCCAGTATACCCGAATGTTATTTTAATATGCAATCAATATAAAGAAAACTATTGAGACGTTTTAACATTCTTTCAGAATACGTGCTGTGTGTATTCTATACCGACAGCACCTCTCCATTTGGACTAGCCACATTATATCAGCTCAGTGGCCACAAGGGGCAGGTGGCGACCTACTGGACAGGGCAGGGGTGCCCTGGGCTCCTCCGAGACATTTGGTAGATGGAACTGAGTCACCCTTGCTCCTTGAGACCAGTTGCTTCAATTTACTGGGGTTCAGGGGGTACTGGCTTCATCTGGAGTTTGCTGTGTAAAAGCTACATGATTCCTCCGACATCCTCATGGGGGGTTGTTAGGAGGCAAAAATATGATGCTGGTTGTGAAGATGTTTTGTAAACTGTCCCGTGGCAAGCAGGTGGGGGAGGTGGAGATAGCTACCTGGCTTTGAAGGCCATTCCCAAGGGACAATACCAGCAGCAGCCCCAAGGTGGGCCAGGCCCCAGCAGAGGGCCCCCGTGAATGCAGGACCTTGGACACCTGGATAATCTGGGAACTGCCCTCTCTAGCGTCAAGCAGGCCTCCTGATTGGTTGGCCTGGCCAAAGTGGTGTGTTCCTGGGAGGGAGCTTTCATTGGGAGGCTCCCGCCCTGCCCAGATGTGAAGCTCAGGACCTGTGGACCAGACCACCAGTCCTAACACGGAGCCACTCCTCTTCCCTGAGTGTTTATTAGCCTATCTGATTTCCCACATCATCTAATGGCACACAGTGAAATCCTTCCCTAGTCTAGGGCCTTGGGCATCTTTGGTTGGAGGAGGAAAAAAAGGGAGGGGCAGAGAGCGATAAGGAAAAATCAAAGCCACCTTGTGCCTGAGGATAAGGGATAGGACAGAGGCAAGAAGTTCCAGCCTAGACTTTTCTTTATTTATTTTATTTATTTTTTTTAAGGCTATTCATATGTTTCTGTGGTTCGCTCCTGAAGTGACTTCTCAAAGCTGGGTGATTACGAGTCCCGCTCCCGTGACAGTTTTCATGGGTCCACAGCAAGGAGGCTGGCCCCTGGCTTCTGTTCCCGAGAGAGCCCACAGAGGATGCGCTTCTTTCAGAGCCGGATAAGCGCCCGGCTTCTCGCTATCGATCTTCGCATCCGTAGTGGATGTCTGTGATGAGAGCAGTTTTCCTTCCTCGGTGCTGGGCCCAGAGCGCCCCACCAGCCTCTGCCCATTCGAGGGCCTCCTCGGGGCGGACGGTGGGATCTGTGCCCCTGGTAAGCCGAGAGGCTGGTGTGGGTTTGGGGGTGTAGGGAGGGAGGTATCTGATTCCTTCAGCAGGCGGCCTCCTGTGCCGGCAGGAAAAAAACTGAACGTGTGCGCTGCAGTGGCCCTGGCGCCGGCCTCTGCTGGGGATGGAGCAGCGCAGCTGTCTGACCCCGGGTGAAAAGTTCAAATCTGCATTTAAAAGGAGCGCCAGGACCCCCACCCCCCCTCTCCCCGTCAAGTTGAAACCGCTCACATTTTAGAGGATGTCATCAGGCCATGTGCTGGGACACCAGGCAGCCCTGGCCTGAAGATGCTGGGGGCTTCCTGGCAGCCAGGAAGGGGGTCGGGGTGCTCTTGTAATACTCAGTTCTCCAGCAACAAACTCCCCTCCCTCTCGCCTGGAAGGAGGGAGGAGTTTCTTCCTTCAGCTCCCCCCCTCTTCCTCTGGAAGCTTCCATGGCCTCCAAGGGCCCAATCCAGATGGGCCGTGTGGGGCCCTGAAGGGCCCAGGCTTGGAGGGAAAAGCAGGGTTGGGCTGGGATGGGAGCCTGGCCTCCGTCCTCTGAGCTGGGAAGCCAGCCTCCGCCTTCTTCCTCTCCCCCAGGGGCCCAGCCCGGGGCCCCTCCTCTGGGCCTCCGATTTGTTTACTTGAGCATTAGGTGAATGTAAACAGTTCAACCTCTCCGATTTTATACCCCTGAAGGGCCTGAGTGTGAATACAAATGGGTATTAGGCCCCTGCGGTTTCAATGACTCTCCCCACCCCTCCCGTTGCTAACGAGCAGGTCTCTAACCTGCTGGGCAGAGGACACGCCCCCTGCCAGCTCCGGGACTGGCCGCCTCCCTTTCTCTTTCTGGTTCTGAATGCTTTGCCGCAAAAGAGTGACGTTGTGGGGCCCCCATCTGCAGGACCGCATGTTTGAGAGCAGAGAGCGAAGCTTCTATTAGGAGAAGCCTAGTTATTTTGATCGCTTGTCTGGGGAGGAAGAGAAGTTTCCTGTTACTCTGTCCCATGTGCACTTAGGGGTCTGGACTGTTCGGTGAGATGTACACTTGAACTGACCAGGTGGCGTCATGTGCCTCCAAAGCGTCGTTCTGAGTCTTGTTTCTCATTTAAAGGGTAACTGGGAACTCACGCTTCGGACCCTCATCCCTGTAAGAAGTGTGGTCTCTAGAGAAGTATCTACTTGGTCAGTTTAATGCACATACTTTTTTTTTTTTCCTTCAGGGGAACGCAGGAACTCAGAGTATTGAGGGTCATGCCAGGCCACTCACCCACAAGGCTCCAGAACATGCATTCTGTTCAGGATCTGGCATTCCCTCTGAAACCCCAGTGCCCTCACTCCCCCACTCCCAACTCCTCCTCCTCTCCCCCTGAATCCCCAGTGAGGGGGTCCCTTTGCAGCCAGAGGGCCACGGTGTGTCCTCAGCACCGGGAAGCCACCTTGGCCTCCTTCCGCACCCCCACACCCCCCCCCCCCGTTTGTGTTCTGGTTTTTGCATTCAAGGCCCAGCCAGCTCTGTTCCCCGTGGTGGCTCCCGGTCCAGTCACGCCATCACAGGGACATTTTAATTAGCAGGGCCTTAGTCATTAGTGAGTTATTGTTTTTGTCTGGAAACACTTAAGTACTGTTTACTTGATGTCTCAACGAAATACAAAACAGCAATTAAGCAGAAATTTGTTGTATGAGGCAGGAACCAAAATGGATTGTCAAAACAGGTCACAGTTTCTCCAAACCAAGTTAAACCACTCTTGCCTGCAGCCTCCAATACCTGGAGTGCCCAAGCCCTCTGTTTCTCCCTGACCTGCCCCCTAGAGTTACCTGATGGAAATGCCCAGGAACCAGTGTCTTCCTGAGTCCCTCCTTGTTAGGTTGGGTGATGTTTACTCTCTACCCCCCTCCCCCATTTTGTTGTATTACCTGGGATAGTTCACACACCTTTCCCAATGAAGGTTAATCGTTTGTGAAATCTCTTGCGAGTCCTGTGTGATTTCTGTATTTTCTTTATGCTGCTTGAGACCAGGTGCCACTGTGGCCTTGAGAGGGTTCGGGTGCTGGGACAGATACTCCTTTTACTTAAGGAGGTTGTTTTGTTTTGTTTTGTTGTGTGTGTGTGTTTAATGGGTTGGTGGAAAGGAAGCTGAGACCTGGCAGAGGTGGAGCTGGAGAGGCACAAGAATGCAAAAGAGAAAAAAGGGGGTGGTGCCTGGGCCTTCCTGCAGCTTCAGCAGGAATCATTGGACCCACAGGGAGGAGCTGTCCTTGTGAAACAAACAGATAAATAAACAAACAGCTTCTGCTTTGGTGGGATCCCCCCACCCCCTCGAAGCCTAGGTTTGTGGAAGGAATCCCACGGGAGGTGGAGGGAGCCTGCCCTTGTGAGGCCTATGAGCTCTGCGTTACATTGTACCGGTCTCCTTTCCCGGAGACACTTTGGTGTAAAACTCCGCACTGAGTTCGTCACCGGGGAACCCCATTCCTCACTGCTCGGGCTCTTGTCTCACTCTCTCAGTCTCTTTTTTTTTTTTTTTCCCTTTTCCCTTCAAACAATATCTTCTGACTTCCAGATTTCTGATAAATTGATAAGAGGCATTGCGTGAGTCAATAGAGCTGTAGACACTTTGCCAATATAACCCCGGCTCTATTGATCTGCCAGTAAATTAAAGTCTTACTTAGAGCCTGCTGATATTTCTAATCTCCTGCCTCACCAATTACGTCCTCCCAGCTACCTGGGGAGGGGACTGGAGCCTCCCAACCTCTCCTTGCTGTTGCGAGCGAGCAGGCTGCGGGCCTTTGCAGGGCAGCGGGAAAGTCCCCTGCTTCTCTGATAGGAAAAGGAGGAGCGCGGAGGGACAGGAACCAGCCTGACTCTGTGCACAGGAGCTGTTTCCATGCAAACTTCTAGGAGACAGCTTCATTCCGTCATGGTGGCCATGTGCGTTTTATAAACAGTCCGCAGGCCACTCTCACTGACCCAAGGTTGGAATAGAGAAAGTTGAGAGTGGCTGCTCTTAGAGGTAGCTACCCTGGCATATCTCATGGATGTGTCTCACTTAAAAAAAAAAATGTCAACAGTCTTTCTCTTGCTCTGGGAGAGAATGGATGTTCGGATAAAAACTGGGTGATGAGTGCTTATCACTTTTTAAAAATGCCCGAGAGTTTGTAGACAAGAAAGCAGAGGAGGGGGTGCCCCAGGCAGGAATGCATCTTTGCCAGCTGATTTTTTGGATTTTGTCTTGTTGTTTTGAGGTCTCATTAGAGAGGAATGAGGGAAAGAGAATTTGCTTCTTTGTCCATTGTAACTCTTGCCCACGGTATCCCCAGTCACTCCCCTCTCTGCCCTCACTCCCTTGTTTGAAGTTGAATAACAATGGCAACTGCTCCAAGAGGTCTGTGCAGGAACTTAGGGCTCACAGAGTCCCCGCTGGGCTGCCCCTCTCCACGAAGGCTGTCAGCAGATCTTTCGCCCCATAAGCTCCTTTCAAGGCCCGCTGATGTGGTCGGCTTTGGGAAGAAATCTCCAGATAAATGCTGTGTTCTCTCTAATACTCCAGAGTGAAAAAATCAATGGGAGAGATAATTCCTTCCTTGTCCAACACACACATCTCATGTGTTTCTACCTTGAGCAGCACTCAAGAAAACCTTTTTTTAAAAAAACGAAAAATGCAGTCCTGGCGTCCCACCTCGTGTCCACATTCCGAGGGAGGAACCGGTAGGAGGTGCCTGTGCCCCCTTAGGACAGCTTGGGCCCTGTGGCCTTCCTCTTCGTCACCCTATGTCCTTCTGGCTCTCCTTGCCTTTCAGGTGGGAAAGGTGGGTGGTGAGCTGCGGTGGTCACATAAGGTAGGAAGCTTGCCAGTGAGGTACATTGGCTGGCCGAGTTAGGGGGGGCGTGGGAGGTGCATGGGGGCCCAGGCCCATGGGTGAGGTGTTGAAGGGTCTCCCTTTTTGGCCAAGGCTTTGCAGAACCCCCCCCCCCCCCCGGAGGTGGTGGGAGGGCCCGCTCAGGCTTGGTGAGGTCTCTGTGCAGCGGGCTGGAGAGAGCTCCTCCACCTTCTCTTGGCTCCCTTGGGCTGAGTGAGTGAGGAAGATGTCAGACAAGGAGAAACCCCAGGAGGTTGGGATTGACTTTCCCTTTGTCTGGATGGCATTGTGTTGTAGGAGGTGTTTAAATCTTGTTCACACCTGTTGAGGCTGAGGCCTGGCTTTGAGAGCAGTTTGTAACAAGACTTCTGTTGTTGTTGCCCAAAAGGTTCCTCGCTCACAACAGAGGAACTTTATTGTAGCAACTTGTTAATGTTCAATTAGGCAAATTCTGGGCGCCTGGGGCAGTGGGAGGGGTGCTGCTTTCCCTGGTTGCCAGGGCCCCTTGCAGGCAGGGATGGGGCAGCGGAAGCAGCCATGCCCGCCGGCTCCTCCAGGGGGCAACCCGTGGGGTCTTGGCTGAGCTTGAGAGTCCCCCCTAGGCGTTTGGTGTTGGTGAGGGTGAAGGGAGCGTGTCTCATGCCAACTCTGCACCTTCTGTTGTAACAGTCTCCCCTGCGAGTTGGCACGGGCAGACCCTTGGGTGTGGCGCAGGCCGTGCGCCCTGCACAGTCTGTCAGTGGTTGGGAGGAGGGAGAGAGGACTGACACCAAGCCCAGTGTGGCGGCTTCCACGCCGCCCCCAGGCCTGGGTCCCTGCTGCCTTCCGGCAGCTGAGTAGACAGGCCACACCTGGCGTGTTCTCTGGCTTCCTCCCCGGCCTGGTTCTTCTGGAATGGCTGTCAGGTACCTCGATGGGCAGTGTTCTCCACCTCCTGGTGGACCGAGGTCTTGAGACCTTGGCAAGGGGAAAACAGGACACTCCTTTCTCTGATGTGGCGGTGCTTGCCTTCTTCTGCCACATGAACGTGGGCGCTGGCAGTTGTCTTTTCATGGTAGAAAAAGAAAGGAGAACTCAAGGGGACTGGAGCTGAGCCTTAAGTAAAAGGAGAAGCTCAGAGGGGCCGTGCCCCGTCCTGCCCTCCCTGGCCCTCTGTCAAGGTGGCAGCCTGGCAGGAGCTGACGGTGGGTGTCCTCTCTGCAAGTCTCGGGGAGTCTTCTGTGGCCACAAGGCCGGGCTGTAAAATACGGCCCCCTGGCAGCCTCGCCCCGCGGCGGTGAGCGATGGGAGCGCAGGGCACCCGCAGTGTATTAAACACTAGTTGAGCTCAGGAGGGCCAGTATATCACAGGAGAGAGATAAGCAAAGTTCTCTGATGGTGGATCAATAAAGGTTAGTGACATCATATCTCAAAGTGAGGGAACCTGCTTTCTGCACAGCCATTTATCAGATCCTGGCCCTGGAAGGGCTTTAACCTCTTTCTGGCCAGATTTCTTTTTACTGAACAGGGACCGAAACTCCTCCTTGCTTGGGGGGGTGGGGGTGGTAAGGAGACCGTCGCCCCCCTACTATTGTGTTTCAGAGTTTGGAAATGCCTCCTGCAGTAGCACTTCCGGCTAGTGGTGGCCTGGGTATTCACCGTGAATTTATAGGAAGTTTCTTAACTTTGAAATTTGTGCAGAAATTCCCATAAAGAGGCAGCGTTTCCACTGAAGTCTTAAGGCTACACCGTCGTGTGATGGGCTGCAGCCGTGTGGCCATCCCACACTCGCTGCTGGGCTGTATGTTAGGTGTTTGAGGGTCGAGCAGTGTGATTGGACGGGTAATTAAAATTAATAAGCCTGAGAACGATCTCGATTTGTCTTTTTTTGGCGCCGTGTGTTCTTAGACATTTACTAGCCTCCCCGTGGTCCCGGTAGGCAGACTACAGCCTGTGGGCCAACGGCTGTTTCTGTGTAAGCTGCGAGCTAAGAGTGGTTTTGACATTTTTATTTATTTATCTTTATTTTATTTTTATTGAGAGAGAGAGAGAGAGAGAGAGAGAGAGAGAGAGAGAGAGACATCGATTTGTTGTCTCTTGTACAGGCCCTGACTGGGATGGAACCTGCAGTCTTGGTGTATGGGACAGCGCTCCAACTGAACTACCCAGCCAGGGCCAGCTTTGACATTTTTAAATTGGGGGGGAGGGGATCCAAGGAATAGCGGTATTTTGTGACCCATGGAACTGTGTGCACGCCGTACTTGTGTCCATGGGCCTCTAGGCCAGGTGGGCCCGGCTTGTCCACTCACACGGGTCTCTGGCTGCTCTCCTGCTGCAGCGGCAGAGCTGAGTAGTTGCAGCAGAGATGGTGCGGCCCGGAAACCCGGGACGATTACTGGCTCTTAACGGGAAGAGCTTGCCAGCAGCCACTGTAGCCTCTGCTCTCAAATCTATTGCTAAGCAGCTGCATGGCATTGGCTAAGTCACTTCCCTTCTCTGTTGTATCGGTTTCTGTAACACAGTGTTGTCCCTGGCTTACTCCAGGGTGTGCTGAACGTCAGGTGAACATGGATCAGAAATGGGTTGGGAAAATGGCTTGTATTTGCACAGCGTTTATTAGCAAATGAGCAGACCCTTGTAAACCCACCTAGGACTGCTGAGCCCTGGGCCTTTTCCTGCCGAGTAGTTCGGGTTTGGCAGGGGTGGTGACCTTGTCTTATCCCTGGGTCTCGTTGGGCGGAGTTGGAGTCCCATCGCCTCCCTGGAAACTTGAAGGCATGCCGCCCCCCAGAGTGACCTCAGCATCCATTTTCTCAGCAACGGCCGAGATTTTTATCCTTGAAGAGTCGGGTCACTTTTCTTCCCTTCCCACCGGTGATTTATAGGCAGAGAGAGCAGCCTCTTCCTGTAGGTCTCCGACTGTTTATCTTTTTGGTCGGGGCCCTGACATTACACTGGCTGAGGTGTTCGCACTGGGCGTTTGGGGGCGAGATGCCAGTTCCCGGGCCCCGGGGGTGGGGGGTGGGGCGGGGAGGAGGGAGGCGGAGATTCCGGCCCCAAGCTAATGGGCTGATGTCCAAGTGGAAAGTGTGTTTTCATTGAGGAAGTGTAGGTATTAGTGGAGCCTGGATTACTGTGTGATTGTGCTGTCAATACTGCCGTATTGAGTCCGCGAGAGCCCGCACAATACGGGGAAACACTTAGCTCACTACTGCTGCTTATTGAGAAGCCAATAGCAATTTACTTGCTGACACTTGACATCAAATCCATTCCCGGGGTGGAGCTCCTGCAGCTCCCGGGGAGCCCGCTCCCTGCCCAGGCCCTCGCCTGCCCCGGTGGCGGCCTCCTGGCTGGGGGAGGAAGCCGCCTGGGGTAGCACTGGGGGAGATGTTCCTGCTTAACTTCCCGGGCTGACAAGACGTTTTCTTCTCTTCCTAATCGCTCTCGCACTCGTCTTCTTTCAACAAGTGCTCAATGACCCTCTCCCCGTTCCTCCCTGGGGTGTGGGCTTTCTGCATGTGGGAACTTTCTCCTCCTCTCCATAAAAGGGCCGTCCTCAGAATGGATACATGAGGGAATCACATGTGGGAGAGAGCTGAGGAGAGGGGTGGGAGTCTCCATGTGCTGTGTGGGGAGCAGAGAGCTCCCCCACCCCGTGGGACCCACGGTAGGGGAGCAGGGCCACCCCAAGCCCACGTTCTGGGGGGGAGAGGGGTGTGTGACTCCAGGGCCGCGGGGATGGGGCTCAGGCGAACACTCTGTTCCTTCTGTAACTACTCATGTGGCGTCTGTCTGCAACGTGTCTGGTGGCCCGACTTACAGTGTTTTCACGTGGCCAAGTCGCTCAGATGCCTTCAGATCCCAGATTCTCCTCCAGATAATCAGCTGGCACATCAGAGAAACTCACTCTGGGAGGCAGAACCTAACACAGGGCCACTTGGGGGTGACCAGCCCATGGCTCCCACTGGCTCCCCTGGCCTCGCTGAGTGCCAGTGCCATCTGAGTTTCGTCTCTGCGCTTGGGACCCAGGCCAAACGTTCTTCGAGTGAGTCCTACGTGGGTTTCTCTGCAGCCGCTGCTTGGAGGTTGGTGAATGGAGAATGAGGTTTGTGTCGTGAAGGTTGGACGGTCTCAAACTCAGTCACCAGGGCTGGTGCCCGTTGCCTGTCGGTGAGGGGAGGGTCTGGGGGGAGGGGGCCTTTGCCTGTGGGATATCATGAGGCTCCGTGGAGGCCGGCCATCAGTTCTGTGGAGTCCAGAAGTTCCTCCCCAATGGGGAGCTTGTCCTGCCGCACTCCTTCCTTGCCCCCCACTTCGCCCCATTCACCCAACCTCCTCCTCCTCTTCCAAAGTCTCAGTTATTCGTGTCAAACAAAGCAGAGCTGCTTGGAAGTGAGCTTAGGGGGCTCCGACGGTTTTACCTTTTCCCCAGCGACCTTGATTGGACCCAGAATAGGATGCAGATGTGTGGGCAGCAGCCGGGCTCTGCTGTTGATGGAGCACCGAGCAGGGGGTGATGCGACTTAATGATGATAATGCACAGGCTGTTTGTAGGATCCCTTTCTCCCGGAAGATGACAGCACTCAGAGGAGGCCATTCTACCCAGTTTACAGATAGGAAGCAGAAGCTGGCATCCCCCCAGCAAACGGTCTCGAGATGGAGGTGTCACTCGGAACTTTGCCCCTTTCTGTCATGGCCCACAGAGAGGGCCACATTGCCGTTGGACAGACACAAGTGGAGTGTGTTGTCGGAGTGTCCTTCTCCTGGTTACTCCAGGCTCTGGGATTCATTGGTGCGGGTGGTGGCCAGACGACACGAGGTGTGCCCGGTGGATTTGAGGTTGAGGACCCGAGCCCTGGTTCCAGCAGGCTTCAAACGCTCACGTTCTCCCCTTTCCAGGCCCTGGTTTCCTTTAACACAAAGGGGCCGACTTGAAGGCTTCTGCTTCTGCTTACTCAGGGCGCTGCTGTCCAGAGCATCACGGGAGTGAGTCCAGGAGGCAGCTGGGC
The DNA here is from genome assembly GCF_964212035.1 of Myotis nattereri. Classification (NCBI taxonomy): domain Eukaryota; kingdom Metazoa; phylum Chordata; class Mammalia; order Chiroptera; family Vespertilionidae; genus Myotis; species Myotis nattereri. The sequence continues at coordinate 16,036,077 of NC_138090.1, forward strand.
CTGCTGGGGGCAGTAGGAAGTGCTGTCCTTCACACGGTGACATTGCCCTGACTCCTCAGGGGGGTCGGCAACCATCTGGCTGTTCCTGGGCTGGTGGTTTGGGTGGGTCGAATGGCAGGGAAGACCACCTGGGTGGCCAGGCTGGTTCCTGAGCAGCATCGAGATGAGGAGCCTTGGGCTCTGTCCAGGTTGGGTCCGGGCTCAGGGTCACGTAGGCGCAGGCTCTTCCACCTTCTCGAATTAAGGCTGGGACTCGCTGCATTTACTTTGATCTTCAAGAGACTCTCAAAGCCTGTGGCTGTTACTTGCACCCTTGTGGCCTACAGGCATGCGTTTAGCCATTTCGGGGAGCCTTCCTGGAGCACGTACCTTATTTCACCTGCGCTCCTGAGGCGCAGCCCTTTGCTTACACTCAGTCTCTCACAGGCCCCGTCCCCTGGTGGCTGAATTGTAAGTGCCTCATGGATCTCCCGTCCCCCAGGTAGCCTCTGTGCCAGAGGTTACAGAGTTGTGTCCTGTATGCACACGCTGTGATCAGTATCTACTCTAGCTTTTAAATCGGCATATTTCAGTGTAAAAATCAGGACCGGACCCCTCTCTTAAGGGATTTGGCATTTCTGGGCCTCGAGGGCAGAAGCTGGCTGGCACAGGACAGTCACTGCCCCTCTTAAAGGGGCATGCACTTCTCGGGTCATCAGGGTGGGTCCCTCCCACTCCCTGCAACCTTATATGTGCTCAGCTTGCTCACAGCTGTTACCTGCCTGGCTCCTCTAGGCCTGTGCTTCCTGTGGTCACACTGTGTGCACTGTCACTGGATACTCTTTGAGTGCTTCTCAGTGGGGACTGATTGTGCCTTCCCCTCGCAGCACGGCATGTTTGGCCCTGTCTGGAGACGGTTGTGGTTGAGGGTTAGGGGGATGCTACTGACACCTGGTGGGTGGAGGCCAGGGATGCTGCAGGACCTCCCACAGGGCACAGGACAGAGCCCCCACCCCCTAGAACTGTGAGGCCAAATTGTCCCAGTGCCAAGGTCAGGACACCCTGCTGTGTTTTCTTCCTCTCATTCTCCTGGCCGGCGGCTTGCAGTGGCTCCTGGATGCCTAGCGTATCCACCTGCCTGCAAGGACTTGCAAGCCCGGCCTCCATGCGGGCTCCTTCCGCTGGCCCACAGTTGGAAGTGGCTCCCGGGACGTGTGCTCTCCCGCAGGCTGCATTCCCTTCTGCCACTTCCTCTGGGCCTCTCTCCACTCCTTCGCCACCTGTTCGAGAACCTCGGAGCTTCTTGTGTGCCAGGCACTGTTCTGGGTGCTCTAGGGGCTGGTGATGCAGCGATGGGGGGGAAGGACACATCCTTGTCTTCAGGGATCTTACCCTTCTGTCCTCCCCCAATATGCATAATTAGAACGTACAGAGCAGTATTTTAAAAGATGTTAAATGCTATGGAGAGAAGGCAAGTAAGGGATCAGGAAGTGCCCTGGAGGGCTGTGGACTGCAGGTTAAGTAGGGGGTGAAGAAGGCAGCGGCGGAGCACAGACTGGGAGAAGTGGCGAAGGAGCTCTGGATGGAGGGAGGCTCCTTCGGAAATCCTGCGTGGAGCGCCTGGTGGGCCTGAGGAGCAGGGGGAGCCCCGCATGACTGAGTGGGTGTGTGAAGGGGAAAGGGCAGATCTGGGAGGATTGAGTGAGGGGACGGGGGGGGGGGGGGGGGGGGGGACTCGTCCCCTGGAGTGACTGATCGGACTTGGGTTGGACAGGTTCCCTCTGGCAGCTGTGCTGGGGGGTGGGGCAGGGGGCCAGGGAGATGATTGCAGCCGGCCGGCAGAAGGTGGCTCCAGCCAGAGCCTCTTGGTGCAGGGGCCAGAGCGGTGTATTCCTTTCCCGGGGCTGCTGTGACAAAGTATTACATAACTGAGTGGCTTAAAATAACAGACATTTGATCTCTCACTGTTCTGGAGGCTAAAAGTCTGAGATCAAGGTGTTGGCAGGACCTCGCTGAAGGCTCTCTGGGCGAGGCTCCTTCCAGCTTGCAGTGGCTGCCAGCAGTCCTCGGCATTTCGTGGCTTGTGGCTGAATCCCTCCAATCTCAGTCTCCCTCTGTGTATGATGGGTGCCTCCTCTTCTCTTCTAAGGGCACCAGTCATTGGATTTAGAGTCCCCCAAACCAGGATGACCTCACAGAGACCCAGTTTCCAAATAAGGGCACATTCTGAGCTTCTGGGAGGGCATATTTTGGGGGACACTCCAGCCTGCCCCAAATGGTCACCCCGTGTTTCTACTTTGAAGGTGGGGTGTGGGGTGGGAGGGAAAGAAGAGTCCAGGATGCCATCAGATATTGGAAGGACGGGTCCCTTTGAGTTTGGCTGGATGGCCTCCTCAGCAGCCTCTTCTCCCAAGAGCTGCAAGCCCCGCCCCCCCTTCCTGTCTCTTTCCTCACTGCTCTGAGCCCATTGGTCTTTCCTTTTCTTGAGCTACTGCATGTCTACTCAACACCACTGTGTAGGCCTCTGAGTTTGCCATTCAGATGTTTACGTGTTTAATTCTAAATAGCAGGGAGAGGTGCCATGTCTGTCGGAGGAAAATTGGAAAGGAATTTAAGAAGCTTCGTGTTTTCAAAGCCTCGGAGCCTGTGCCCTTTCAACTAATCCTCACAGTTGTTCTGTAAGGTATGCAGGGTGGACACGAGATTTCTTTTCAGATGAGAAAAGCTCAGAGGCGCCTTAAGAAATGTCTTAGGGGGATCACCTAGCAGTTGGTTCACATCTGAATTTGAACCTCATGGCACGGACTTTGAAGAGTGTTGGGAGGGGAGGGGGCAGATTATAGGGAGACATTCTCTACCCACCACCCCTACTGACCCACCACCCCTCTGACCACCACCCCTCTGACCACCACCCCAGACAGAGGGAGGCCACGGGACCACTTCGTGCATGTTGGGGACTCAACTTTTAAGGGCCTGTGGAAAGGAGGGAGTGGGCTACACTCCTCCTGAGATGAGCGTGCTTTTCCATAATAGTTTCAAGAATGTGTAGAGAAGGACAAACGGAGACGCGCTCCTTGGCAGGAGCTGCCGTGGATGCTCATGATTGCTTTGTGAGCTGGTATACGCACTGTCCCACCTAGAAGAATACCTACAGGTGCTTGTTTTCCCAAAGGCTCCCGTGTTAGAAAATCTAGGCACTGGATTCTTGCTCTGATGCTTCTTAGCTGTGTGACCTTGGGAAAGTTACTTGGTATCTCTGGGCTTCGATTTCCTTGTGGGCAAAATGGAACCGATGCTAGTGCCCATTTCACAGATTGTTAGGAGGATGAAACAAAGAGTACAGGTAGAATGTTTGTCATTGTTCCTGGCCCATAACTGAGCAGTTGTTAATTGTACAGTTGCACTTAATGCTTTGCAGTGTTTTCCCCACTTTAGCTAGATTTGAATACAGTAAGACAGAGAAGGACCGAAGACCATGCCCATAATTTTCTGGCCTTACCCTTAAACTAGTAGATGTGTGAATGGAAAAATGTCAGGAACGTGTGGGGCATTGAAGAATCATTGAGTGGAACTCAGCATTGGCATCTAAACGGATCAGTTCCACTTGGTTTCAGTTTCCATAACTTTACTGCAGAGTCGTGGTGGACAAGCCAGAGTCAATGTGGCAGGGCCGGCCTGGGCACCAGTCTCACAGGGTTCGTCCCACACGCCCTGCATTTCCCGTTCTCTGTGTATCTCAGAAGCTGTCCCAGATGGCGAGGCCATTATTGGCCCCCACAGGCTGTGTGGGGGATGTTTTTGTTTCAGAATTTAAGATGAAGATCTTTTATTTTGATATTCTTGTAAGAAACCAGAACTGTATCCTTTTTATTATTATTTTAAATTTTTACTCCAGGATATTTCTTCCATTGATTTTTTTTTAAAGAGAGTAGAAGGGAAGGGAAGATGGAGAGAGAGAGACACGCACACATTGATTGGTTGCCTCCTTCATGCCACCCCTTCCCCACCCCTCCCCCCTTCCCCGCCAACTGGGGACTGGGCTGGGGATCAAACCTGCAATCCAGGTACGTGCCCTTGACCAGGAACCATCCCTGCCACCCTTAGGGCTGATGCTCTAATCACCAGCCAGAGCTATAACCTTATTTTTTGATAGAACGCTACCAGTGCCAGCCTGCTCTAAGGTTTCCCTGGGCAGTCTCCCTTTAATCTGGTCTGAGATTTGGTCATTATTGCTCAGGAAGTGGTTGGTCCTCCAATGTAAATTTTGTATGTGGTCCATCACATTTATGTTTAAAACTTTGAAACAGAGTGTTCTCTGGTTGGTGCCTCTTGTGCTGGTGACAGTGGCCTTTCCCGTGTTCCTGCTGCATCCTCGCCGTGTCTTACATGCTCCGCTCCCAGACCAGGAATGTGAAGGATCCATGTGGCAGTGTGGAGCGGATTTTGTCTTTCAGCAACGATAAGGAAGAGTGATAGTCAATCCCCATGGGATGTCCGAAGCTCTGTCGGCAGGTTAAAGGGCTCAGTATAGGACTCAGGCGTAGTTGGAACACGCACATCTTTAAAAAACGTGTTTATGCCCTGCCAGGAATGGCAGACAGCTCGCTCATTTTGCTTCTCTGTGGGGTAAACAAGTAAACAGTCCCAGCGGCGGGTAGATGGAAGAAGCTTGCAAAGGCTGTGGGGAAAGGGGCTGAGTAAGCCCAAGTGTGAGCTAAGTGACAAGGGGAGAGAGGCCAGAGAAATCTCTAGGAACTGGCTCACGTTTTGGATGGAGACATTGCTTCCTGTAGATAGTGATGAGTCACAGTACCCAGGTTCATGCCCTTTAGAACAGGAAGGTCTATACAAGGAAAAAGGCTACGCTGAGGGTGCAGATGCGGGCGGTGTGGAGCAGCTGCCCGGGGCCAGCCCAGGTTTGGACAGGAAAGTGCTGCTCCCGGATGATGTAGGGAGGCTGGGAGGGGCAGGGGCGGGGCCTCCGGTAGAAACCAGGTGAGGAAGTGATGGAAGAGTTCTAGGCCCCTCTGGGGCTCGTGTTGTGCCCAAGCATGTTTTCCTGGGCATGTAAAGATAAGGCCAGGGTGAGCTGTGAGAGAGACATTCTCTGGCTGCTGGCAACTTCGGCCGCATTGGGCCACTTTCTGAGATGAAATGGCCACAGGATCCTTGCCTCCTGGAATAACTTGTAAAGTCACAGCTGCTTTAATGCAGACACTTTGACTGGAGGCAGGATGAGAAGGTGCCAGGTGTATTGCTGTTATAGTTCCATGTCCAAGGACGGCCGTTGGGAGTCTTACGTGAACTGAAGCATCTAAGGAAATGGGATGAGATGATGGAGTGGAGGGCCAGGTCTCCGAGGCCCATGTTCTTAGAAAGCCAGGAGAAAGGCTTCGCCGGACCGCAAACTTTGGCGCCAGCACAAGGGCGTAAGCAAAGCTGGAAAGCGAGTTCTTTTGGGTTGGCTTGAGGAGGAGGCTTAACCTTTACATGAGAAGAATGGCAGCTTTGGGGATAGAGTCATGGTGGACGGGCAGTGGGGAGGTGGTTTGACAACTGAGCTCATCATTTAAGACTTACAGAGACTGGCTTCAGTCTTGAAGGGAAAGTGACACTTCCAAAACCTAAGATGAAGAGAGTATGACAACATGCACAAGATACGGGTCCGTTTATTAGAGGGGCCCTCCAAATGTCAATCAAAGAGAATTCTAGCCATCTATTGCCTAAAGTTAATTTTTTCCGAAGATGAAAACATAAGTCTTCCCTTCCCCCACTCCCTAAAGACCCCAGACATTTTCAGCAAAAATAAGGAAACCCTTCCCCCAAAAGAAGGGATTAAATTCAGGACAAGAGGAGGATCTGAAGTACTGGCAGTGGGGCAGGTGTCAGAGCCTGCAGGGCCTGAGCTCTGTGAAGACAGCGGGAGGTGTCTTGGTCTGTCTGGCTCACTGCTCATTCCTATCCAAGCCCGCAGGACAGCCCTGGGCGATTTTAGCGCTGAGTTTGAATGAGCGGATGGACCATTCTGTGATAAGTTGGAAACACCCTTTGTGTGGGACCTCGTTTTCTAGCACCCAGAGTTGGAGAAGTCAGCCGAGAGGTTGTGCTGCGGATCAGGAAGGCTTAGGTCGGCCATGTGGAAGGGATGCAGGCAGCCAGTGCCTGGGAGGAGAGCCCACAGAAGTGCCTTAGAGATGGTATTGGCGAGCCTTTGATGGCTTGGCGAGGGGAACCATCAGGATGGGGCTGGAGAAAACTTGGAGCATTTTCAGATATTCCTTTTAAGTATTCTTCCTCCTATGATGGATGGAGTTTCTTGTCTGGGACATCTTCCCATACCCGCCTCCCTGAAGAAAAACAAAAACAAGATTCCCCCATTCCTCTTAATCTGAGTGTATAAGAAAACCCAAAAGATGGCTTGAAATCATGTGCTGATTGCTGAGCCAGCCATTGGTATTCCTTGTCTATTTTCAAGGTGCTTTAAAGCATACGGAGTGTTCAACTCTCTAGGGATATACAGGCAGAACTGGGTAGGGTTCCAAGTGAATTTACACTGAGTGGAGGGTTGTGCTGGAGAGCCGCCTTGCTCTCACCAGGGTGCGATCCCACATCCGTGGGAGGCGCGGAGAACGTTCTTGGTTCACACAGAGGTTACAGAGTGGCCGTAAATGGACGCTCATGTAGAAGAAGAGGAAATGACTGGAGTCAGAGCTCTGTGCAGGGCTTTAAAAGAAGGCCATAAATTAGTAATAAGAGCTAAGGAAGATGGGCTTCTATTTCTAGGGCTGGTTTATTTCAAGGGGGCATTGGAAGAAGCAAGGGGTAAAGAGAAACAGGTCAAGTAACATGAAGATTTTGGATCCTGGGCAAAACTATCTGCTAGTTTTGCCAGAATTCACCTTCTCTTGGACTTGGATTATTCCAGATTATATCTTCCTTAAAAAAAAAATACATTTTTATTGATTTCAGAGAGGAAGGTAGAGGGACAGAGAGATAGAAACATCAACGATGAGAGAAAAATCATTGATCAGCTATCTCTTGCACGCCCCCTATTGGGGATTGAGCCCACAACCCGGGCATGTGCCCTTGACTGGAATCGAACCAAGGACCCTTCAGTCAGCAGGCTAATGCTCTATCCACTGAGCCAAACCAGCCAGGGCCCAGATTATATCTTCGTTAAGCAGGAGTCTGAGAATGTTTTGTGGGGGTGATTAATTTTTTTTTTAAACGACTTTACCCTGTTTGAAGTAACGCCTCTATGTATGCACTGAAATTGCACGTTGAAACCCTGTAGAGCAGCGGTTCTCAACCTGTGGGTCGCGACCCCTTTGGCGGTCAAACGACCCTTTCACAGGGGTCGCCTGAGACCATCCTGCATATCAGATATTTACATTACGATTCATAACAGTAGCAACATTACAGTTATGAAGAAGTAGCAACGAAAATAATTTTATGGTGGGGTCACAACATGAGGAACTGTATTTAAAGGGCCAGAAGGTTGAGAACCACTGCGTAGAGCAATTCAAGTTACCCAGACCCTAAACATGTAACATAATTCCTCATGTCAGTTGTTAACGTGAAGAAAATGGGCTAGACTGGGAGCGTGTAAACAAGCTGGTAGGCTTAGTGGAAATGGGAGAATTCAGGAATATGCGGGTCTGGGGAACCAAGTGGATGGATGGTCTGATTGGTGACGGGAAGAAGGTGGGGCCAGCTGGAGTAGGAGGAAGACCCTGGTGGCACCTCCTTTGCATAGTGAGCAAGAAGAATATTCTTTGCAAACAGGCAGATGTGAAGCACAGATGCACCTTATTGCTCTGTATCAAGACCTCTTCCTCTGCCCACCTGGCCTGTCTTTGTGTAGGACGTCCTTCCAGGCTCCCTGCCTTGACCTGGTCCACCGTGGCCTGTACCTGTGAGGTGTGTAAAACCCAGTCCTGGAAAGCTGGCTCCAGCGGAGGTGTTGGGCAACTGGGGCCGGCTGGCAGCCAGCGTCTGATGTGGTTGGCTGCCTAGCTTGCACCTCTCAGGTGCTGGCAAGGTGGCCAGATCTATTGGCCCCAGGCTACCACTGAGGTGGGCAAGACGCCACCACCTTCCAGAGCCTTCCTCCTCCCTTTGTCTTCAGGAGCCCAGCAGGCACGGCCCTGGGTTCCCAGTTCTCCAGGCTGGCAGTTGGCATCGTGCTGAGGCTTCCAGCTGTGGGGTCCACTGGGTGAGGTTGGCTTGGCATAGCTTCCTTGATAAAAGCAACTATGGAGCTGGGATTGTGCCTGTAGATGCTTTTTTCCACCCAAGATCTCCTGTTAGATAAAATCAAGATGTCATACACATATACACTTTGTTTAACTACTCTTTTTCTGTGGTTGACTTGGGATATTTGTGAGGTTCACATGTAGTTGGCTGGTATGGGAGGTTTTTTCTATTTTATGCTAAGATGCTCCACTAAATACTTACTACCTGTTACGACATAGCACTGGTTTATGGCACCAAAGGCCTGTGGTTCTAGTTTTTGGTGATGGAGAGAGGGTTTGGCTGGCTCTGGGAATCCAGAGAAGAGGAGGTTGTGTGAACCCTATGGGTCGTCTCAGCCTGGGATGTAGGGCATTCCTGCTTCCTGGTGTTCATTGCTGCAGGCCCCCTTTCTCCAGAAGGGTCGTTTTAGTTCCCTGTTGATGCTGCAGCAAATCATTTGTTTCAGCAAATGACTACAAATTTGATGGCTTAAAACAACGTAAATTGATTGTCTTACTGTTCCGGAGCCCAGAAGTCCAAAATCAGTCACTAGGCCAGAGCCAGGGCATTGGCAGGGTGGCTCTGGGAGGTTCGGGGGGGAATCAGCTTTCCTTGGGTTCTCCGGGTTCTGCAGCCGCCCATGTCCCTTGGCCCATGACCCTTTTCTCAAATCAGACCACCCCTTCCTTCCATGCCACACCCACTTTGACTCTTAACTCTTAATTCTATCAGACCTGTGGGGAGCCGATATAGGATTAAACCTCAGACTGACCTGTTGGCAAAGTCACAAACAAGTCCCAGCTTAGAGGGCACAGTCCTCTTAAGCATAATTAGGCTTGACCTTATGATGCTCCCTAGATCTTACCTGGGAAGCTAATGGCTGAGGGAAGTGCAGCAAGAACAAAAACAAGTGAAACTCACAAGAACAGTGTAACTTTGGTAACCAAAGTTTACCTCTGACTATAAAATAAAGGCTCAGTTTGCCTCGGGATCTTTCTCTGTGGCCTCAGCCAGGCACAGGAAGATCCACGGAGACTAAAGAGAGCTAGAGAGTTCTGAACGCTGCCTCCGTGTAAAACATTCTTCGCCGACTCCGTCCACACCTTTGGGAACCCCTGGACCCCCGGGGCTGGACCTGGGTAATCTTGTCTCAAAACCTTCCCTTGATCCCATCTGCAGAGTCTCCTGGCCATATAAGTTAACACATTCACAGGTTCTAGATAGTAGGATGTGGACGTGTTGGGGGGCTGTTACACAGCCCACTACAGGGGCCTGTGGAGGAACTGGTGCCGTGGACAGCGAAGGAGAGCCCTGAGCCCCACGGGGACCTGGAGGCCGGTGGCCCGGGAGCGGGGAAGCTAAACCAGACAGCGTCCTCAAAACTGGTCTGGCAAGGAGGGTTTTCTTGGGAATGAGGGGTGTTGCAAGGTGACATTTGGTAGCTTCTCTCCTTCCAAAATCATGTGATTTGAGTTCTTGGTCAGCAGCGGCTTCGTGGTGTAGTTGAGAAGACTGCTTCTTCAGGTGCCTGCAGTTACGAGTGGCTCTCACATAATGCTGGGAATACTCAGCTTGAATGTGCTGTGTGCTTGACGACCTAATAGCGTGCCTGCCTCTAAAGATAGTGTTTCAGTGGTGGGGGAGGAGGTGTGCCTCTTTAGGCCTGAATGGCAGCAGTTGGCTTCTCATACTTGATAGAAACTCACCTGGCACCCCAAATTGAATTGAAGGGTATCTGAATTTTCCCTGCATTATCACCGCCTCATTTGAGAGGGATTACCTTAAAACTTAAGTCCTTCAGGGGATTTGTGACATTAAAATGTTCCCTGTTGGCCTAGCTGGTGTGGCTCAACGGTTGAGTGATGACCTATGAACCAGGAGGTCACGGTTTGATTCCTGGTCAGGGCACATGCCCTGGTTGAGGGCTCAGTTGCCAGTAGGGGGTGTGCATGAGGCAGCTGATCAGTGATTCTCTCTCATCATTGATGTTTCTATCCCTCTCCTTTCCTCTCTCTGAAATTAATTTAAAAAAAAATTTTTTTTTTTTTGATGTTCAGCATTAGCCAGACAGTAGGACTTGAGTTGAACGCCGCCTCATTCTGAGTGGAGCCCCTATGCTGATGGCCTGGCCGTGCATGGCGTGGCTTCTGAAGATGGACATGGAGCCTGTCAGCCAGTGGAGGCTGCTGGCTGCCAGCCCAGTCCTTTTATGAGGTGTCCAGAGTCAGCTCCCCAGAGAGGAGGGGGCTGAGATGAGGTAACCTGGTCCTGCAGGTCAGCAGGGGAGGATGTGCCTTGGGGCGATGTGCCCAGCGCTCTGATAATGCAGCTTTTGCTTTAATGCATCTGAAATGTGGATCATGCTATTAATTACTGCTGGACAAAAAGGGACCCGTGCAGCCGGCCTGCTTTCCCTCTGCACTTTTACACTTCCCCTTTGCTAGGCAGTGGCCAAAGGGCAGTGGGTTTTCCTGTCATCTGTCTTTTGTTTTAGCAGCAGTGGCTGCTCAGCCTCCTGTGCTCATCAAGACAGAGGGGAAGGCATGGGGCTGGGTGCAGAGTCCTGAACTCTGTGTGGCGTGTGGGTGTGGGACGGAGGTGGGGCGGCTTCCTTCCCCAGAGCTGGGCATTCTTCACCGGCCGCTGAGGCTGTCTGTCTGGATGGCTCCTCTCAGCTACTGAGGGGCCTGTGAAGTGCTCCCTTCCCATGGGGCTGCACCTCTGTGGCTGCTGTAAATGGAAGTCCCAAGATGCCATGTCCGTTTATGAGTTTCTTAAATGGGTGGCTCTGATTTCTGCTGCTGGCCCACTCCAGCCCCAGTGCCAGGGCGGAGAGTTTAGTAGCCAGAAGTGAGCTAATACCTTGTCCTTTGAGACATTCTGAATCTCTAAGCTTTGGTACTACCACCTTTCCTTGCATAAAACGGTATAGATTTTAAGCCATAAACGACTACATTTTATGTTTTTCCCATATGCAGGCTAGTATACTCATCCTCCATCCATATGGAATGACACTTTAAGAAATAGATGCGGCAGTAAGTAACATCGTACTTGTATTCCCAGGAGTATGTAACTTGGTCGTGTTTGCAACCACACGGTGTGATCTGTGGTGTGTGCAGCTGTCTGTGTCCCGGCACCCTTCATAACAGCACACAGACCTTCCCAGGGGCAGAAGTTAGCAAGTGGGAAACGGGTTTCTCCAGAATGAAGGGTGGGGCAGAAAGAGGTTTGCAGTTAGGAATATGCAAAACACAGTGTTCATTCTTGGATCGTTATTTATTGATTATTGTACTATTTTCCATATGAACAACTGTAACCCCCACCCCCACCCCCATAAGTTGGAAAACTGATGAATGGAGTTGGTGTTTTCTTTTTTTCTTGATATTGCGAAGTTTGTGGGGAAGATGGAAGTGGACAGTGGCATAACGCTTAAAAATCACAAGTTAATTGACTTAATTTTGGATTGAAATTCATTTTAAGGAATAATGAGGAAGTCAGTCTGCAGCAACCCAGATGCACATTACGGAGCATTCCGAAGCCAGGAAAGGCTCGGTGCAGAGGTGGGGGAGGCAGAATCCTATCATCTCCTCAGCTGCACATTCATGCCTTTCGGGTTTCAACATGGTGGCCTGATGGGAACCGAACTCAGCTTTTTTTACTCCTTCCTTTCCCTTGAAACCTTATTTCTCCTGAACTTCGAGGTTACAGAATTAGAGTTTACTTTTTCCTCCTCCCTTCTCTAGCCACAGATGTTCATCAGTTTGGAGCCAAGTCTTGCTTAATGAAACCAAACTCAAGAAAGTATGGAAATTTACTCGGTTATATACTTAGACTATCTGGGATGATTTGATTCCATTTATCAAGAGATGGCTTTGCTTTTTAAATTAATTTTTAAAGAGGCAATACATGCCTGTAATAAAATTTTCAGAAGGTGCAGCAGAGACTTCCTCCACCTCTCATCCCGCGCTGCTTGCCCCGCAGCCTCTCCGGCCCCCGGATCACCTGCCGATGGGTGCTCCTCTAAGGCACGTGCTTGCTTAGCACCACAGCATTCTATAAGCAGGTGTCTTTTTACAACTTAAACATGAAGTAGTGTTTTCTGCTTAAGTTTTTTCCCTTCGCCAGAGTTTCTTTATCTTCTTTCTGAGATGTCTTTAATATTAAACATATTAATGAAATCCACTTACTTGAACATTAAAAAATATCCTCCTGAATCACTGGAGTCAAAGAAGAAATGAAATTGCTGCTATAGAATCATTGGGAAATAGTGAGAGCTCTGCAGATCTCAATGTATGGGCCACTGCCAAAGTTATATTCAGGGGCACATTCATAGCTTTTAAATCCTCTTCTTATTAAATAGGAAAAATGAAAATAAATGAGTTAAGTATTCAACTCAAAGTTGGAAATTATGAAACAAGCCTTATAAGATACAAGTGACATGAGTTAGAAAACAGACAAAAAATACTGAACTGATAAATGTAAGAGCTACTTACTTATTTTTCTTCTGCATTTTATTTTATTTTTCTAGCATTTATCCCCTCTGTGCCCTCCTCCACCTCCATCCCCCAACAATCACCACACTGTTTTCCATGTCCACGAGTTTTCTCTTTTTTTTCTTTATTGTTTAATTCCTTCACTATCCCCCAACCTCCCCCCCGCCCCCACCCAGAGCTGTCTGCCTGTACTGAGAGCTATTTATTTAGGGGGGGGGGGGGAGTCATAGAAATAGACCAGACCACTATCATGGAAAAGAGAAAATCCAACTGCATAAAACTAAAAATGAGTTTATGTGATTAAAAAAGAGTAACAAATTCTAAATTATATTTGAAATAATTGTTTTATAATATAAAAATAAAATATAATAACTTAAAACACCAAACTTTGAAAATCTGTGTGGATAAAGCTGTTTTAGGGAAATGACTCAGAAGTCTGAAACTTTAAATCAGGAACTAGAGATGAAACGGAACATTGAAAAAAATAACATTTCAACAAAGGGATCTGGATACACACAGTTTAATGGATGATTTCTTTTAAACTTTGAGGGATGAAATAATTGCCTGCTAAATAAACTGTTTCAGAACTTAGAAAAAGACATAAAGCAATTCAGTTGATCTTACAAAGCTAGTACCAACTCTGGGATCCAACATCTTGACAAAAGATCACACAAAAAGAAGACGGAAGACGGAGCTCAGGCCATGAGTACAGGTGCAGAAATGCCAAGTAAAACAGTCGCAGGTTGAATTTAGCATTATGTTTTATTTATTTATTTATTTATCTATTTTTAAATATATTTTATTGATTTTTTACAGGGAGGAAGGGAGAGAGATAGAGAGCTAGAAACATCGATGAGAGAGAAACATCGATCAGCTGCCTCCTGCACATCTCCTACTGGGGATGTGCCGGCAACCCAGGTACATGCCCTTGACCGGAATCGAACCTGCGACCTTTCAGTCCGCAGGCCAACGCTCTATCCACTGAGCCAAACCGGTTTCGGCTATTTTTTATTTTTTAAGAGCGAGACAGAGACAGAGATAGACATTGATTTGTTTCTCCACTTGCTTATGCATTTATTGGTTGATTCTTGTATGTGCCCTGACCGGGGATTGAACCTGCAACCTTGGTGTATCGGGATGACACTCCAGCCACCTGAGCTACCCAGCCAGGGCCTCAGCAATATTTTAAAAAGAATCATGACCACAGAGGGTTTATCTCAGAAATGTTAAGAAAGGCTTAACATGAGAATGCCTGTTCCTCAAATACTTCACATAAGTAGAACAAAGAAGCAAAACATAATATATAACACATAAGGACGTGGTAATTTTCTCCTCTTATTTCTAGTTTGCTTATAATTTTTGAAAACCAAGCTACAAAGTGATTGCATTACTTTGACAAAGAAACCAGCAGCCTCAACAGCTGGCGACTTAATGATGAACCTTGAGAGACAGAATAATGAACTTGGGAACGAAACAAAGATTGCCAGTGTACTCATTTCTTTTTCCTGTCTTATTGAATTGTCTGGAATGTACAAACCAAAGTCAAATAATGGTTAAAAAGGAACAGCAATAATTATTTGCAGATGTTATTGTCTTCCTAGAAGACCCAAGGCACAGTTAAATTGAATTAAGTACACAGTTCAGTTACAAAGTAAAATTTCAAAAATCATTAGCTTTCTCATATACTAGAACAGCTTGGTTAGAAACTATTATAGAGACCACTCAATGGAATGGAACCAAATAGAAATGTGTCTGGTGAAAGTAGCATTTCAAATAAGTGAGAGGAATTAAAATGATAACAGCTCACATTTTTCGGTCCTTCTAAGTGCCAGGCATTATGCTAAACACTTATATATGAACTTATTTAATCCTCACAAGAACTGTATGAGGTGTACGTTATGAGTAATTCCATGTAGTGATGTTCAGAGAGTTTAAGTATTTGCTCAGAGTGACCCAGACTTGAACACCGATCCAGTTGCCAGCAAAACCAGTGGTCTGTGTCATTGTGCTTTCCTGCCTGTAGTATTATACAACATTGTGTATTATGCAATCATATAGTAAATGGTTGTAGGATAGTTAGATGACTAAGTAGGGAAAAAATGAAGTTAGAGCCATTTCTCATAGTATATATTACCATAAGATGAATTAGAGAGGTAAAACTAAAACTGAAATCACAGAGGAACTAGAACTAGAAGAAGGTGTAGGTTAATATTAATGTGACTAGGGAGCAGAAAGATGCCTAATTTTTCTAATGAAGAAATCATAACTGAAAATACTGATTTTACTACATTAAAAAAAATTCAGTATGCTGGGCACTAATAGCAAACTTTAAACACACATGACAAACTTGGAAAATATGTTGCCAACACGTGTAATTGACAGAGATTGTCCTAAGTATCCTTAGTATATAAAGAGTTCTTAAAATCAATGATAAACGTAGCAGAAAAATGAGCCAGGAATACAAATGAGCAACTCATATGAAGAATAAATTCAGACTGCCCATTTGAAGAGCCAGGTGATAAATAGCTGTTTGTTGAGCTTCTTTTTTTTTGTTTTTGTTTTCAACGAATGTGCAAGTATGTGTGTGTGTGTGTGTATACATACCCTGCTATGGTGAGGAAGTAGAAAAATTGGTGAGCCCTTTCTGGAGAGTAGTTTATCAGTGTGTATCAAAAAGCTTTAAAATCAGGTTTATTTAAATTTGTAGCTTGTCCCACCATAAATTTCATAAATTACTCTGTTCTGCCTTTTCCTTTTTTACCATAGTCTATGCCACCTAATAAAACACTATAATTTTAAAATTTATTTTCCTTGCTTGTCTCTCATACTAGAATATAAGCTTCGCAAGGGCAGGGATCTTTGTATTTTTCACTAATTTATCCTTAATATCTTCAACAGGACTGGGGATCCAGTATCTTCATTTATAATAAAGATATTATGAATTGTGAATAAGACATGTATGAATATTTTCATTACAGACATTTGTATTAGTGAAAAATGGCAACAGTATATCTCACAGGGGATTGATTTAAACTGTGGTGCATCCATATGGCAGGTTCTTGTGTGGCTTTTCCAAACTCCCATCTCATGGTTATGGATGTGGGGAAGCAGTGATGTTAAATTCAATGAAAGGAGGTTGTGTGTATTATAGGACTGCAGTTTATTTTTAAAAACATGCATTGACCGGCTTGTGTGGCACAATGGTTGAGCACCAGCCTATGAGCCAGGAGGTCATGGTTCAGTCCCCTGTCAAGGCACATGACTGGGTTGTGAGCTTGATCCCTGTTGGGGGGGGGGGAGGGGCTTGTGCAGGAGGCAGCCAATCGATGTTTCTCTCTCGTAGTTGATATTTCTATCTATCTCTCCCTTGTCTCTGAAATCAATTAAAAATATTTTAAAAACCATCCGTCCATAAAGTGAGAGAGGCTAAAGGATTCCTATAACAGAATATTATCTGAGTGGTTATTTGCAGGTGGTGGAAGTGCGGGCGACATTAATACTTTGTTTTCTGAACTCTGAGTAGGAAGTAGCTATTTCCATCATAATATATAGTACAAGTGTCCAACAGTGAGAGTGTAGAGTCACTTGAATAGCACTTGTCTGTGGCTACTTCTGGAAGACTTTTGGAGATTATTCAATCTTGTGAATTAGCGAGAGCCTAATTAAAAAAAAAAAAAAATCAGCAAGAATGCTTCACAGAATGTCCTCAGGCTACTTAGTCTTAATTATTTATGTCTTTACTGTAAGTGTCTAGAGTCTGTGTTTGTAAAAATAATAGAACTCTTAGTGATGTGCAAGCTTGTGGAACCCTCTAAGAGATGCAAGAACACCTCTGCCCACTTAGCTTTCTTGATGGAAATGTATTGTAAACTTAGGTTTCATAGAATCTAAAGTAAACTTAGGTTGGACCTCAACATAAGCCAAGGATGAGGGTTTTCAGCTCTCACGTTAACCAAGGGGCAGAGTATTTACCTGTGGTGCCCCATGGCTGTGAGGAAGGACTTTGGGGGACAGACGTAGGAGAAGCTGCCAACTTAGAGGGGAGATAGATGTCAAGGTGGGGGGTGGCCACCACAGAATATCACAGCAGAGTGCCATGGGGGCAGGTTGGAGTCACTGATGGAATTTTCCCGGCCAGCAAATCAGAAGTAATTTTAACACATTGGGGTTGAACTTCCCCAGACCCCTAAGGAGTCCTGTGTGGTGTTGGCTAGCATTTGAGCTCCCTCTCTATTCTGACTGTACCAAGGTAAGTCTCAATTTCTTTTCCTGTAGACGGAGAAGGGTAAACTAGACCGTCACCATCTCTTCACTCTTCCTTCAGCTCTGACATTCTGAATGAATCCAGTTTCTTTTTGTTGGAAGCCATGTTTTTGAGGTTCTCGTGTGAATCTGTGGTGAGGGACAGGTCCAGTGTGTATTGTCACCGCATAGCTCCACGGACCAAAATGTGAGCTGGGTTACTCAAGTCCCAAGGTGAGGGGAAGCAGCCATGAAGGACCAGTCTGGCCTGAGAATCCCAGCTCTGCCATTTAATGGCCCAAATCTTGTTTTCGTTTGTAAGATAGAATGATGCTTTAGTTACCTATTGCTGCATAACAAATTAAACCCTAGACGTAGTGGCTTAAAACAGCAAGCCTTTAGTTAGTTTCTGTGGATCAGGAATCTGAGTGTGGCGTGTAACTGTCCTCTGGCCTGGGCTGCGGTCTCATCCAAAGGCTCCACCGGGCAAGGGCAGGAGCCTGAGCTCACCCACGTAATTGCTGGCATGATTCACTTCCTCGAGGGCTGTTGGATCAGGGGCCTCTGATCCTTGCTGGCTGGAGGCTGTAGTCAGTTGCTTGCCATGGGGGCCTCTCCGTAGAGCAACGCCCGACATGGCTCTTGGCTTCCACTGGGGAGAGAGAGGGCTGTGCAGAAGGCTGAGACTGCAGTCTCTTGGTAACCAGTGACCTGTTCCATTTGTGGACTGCTGGTTAGAAGTGAGTCACTGTGCACAGCCCACTCTGAAGGGAGGGGATTGCACAGGGATGCGAGTGCCAGGAGGTGGGATGAGAGGGGACTGCCCACCCCGGGGTTCTGAGGACTGAGAGAGGTGGTGGTTTGTTCAAGTTCGGGAACGTCTTAGATGATCAGTGTTAGTCCCTACCCCCAGGCCTACTCCTGGTTTAAAAACTGCTTTTCTTAAGGACACTCTGTGGGTTTGAACCGGTTGGAATGTGGGGGAGGTGGGGTCTCCCTGCACCATTTAATATCCATTGTTTTCTTACACTTATGCCTTGAAGTGTCTGTGGACCGGTCTCTTAGACCCTCGACTCCTCGCGATGCGGGCTGGGTGTGGCACCTCTAGCGTAATTTGAGAGGGAAATGGGCGTTTGGCCGGAGAAAATGTCCAGCGAATGTTTCCATGGGTTAGGCAGCTATTCAGGGAAACGCCCCGAGCTCCTAGGAGCCCCTGGGCCAACACACGGCAGCCCCTGATGCTGCCCCTTTGTTTCCTGAGTGCCCACCACCTATGAAGTCGCAGAGGCCTGCCTGGCACGGCTCTGGCTGGGGACACTCCAGTGGGCCGAGCTGGGTGCCAGACATTGCCACAGCCCTCGGAAATGAGTAAGAAAAAATTTTAAAGCAAAGCCCTCCCCCTAGAACAAGCTGAGCTTTGTGCAGGACGGGCTCCAAATATGAAAAGACCATTGTTCCCCGATGGCTTTTTAATTAATGCTCACCACTCACACCCATCAGCTCGCCAAGAAGAGCCGCCTCCTTCCTTCCTCTCCCCGAATGCTCTTCAGCCCGCTCCTCTCCCCATCGCCTGGGGACAGGTCGAGGGACCCTCGGATGGGAGGGTGCTACGAACAGTGTGGGCAGAGAGTGGCTCCTCCTCCTTGCTCCTCTCCTGCCTGGCTTAGTGGGGAGCCCTCCACCTGTTGGAGGGCAGCCCTCTGCACTTCCATGTTCAGGAGCCAGGCCTGTCCCCTGGGGGCTCCTGGGACAGATCCCGGCCTCAGCCTGTTCCAGTCCTTTCTCCCAAGCTCTGTGCGCACCTTCTCTTGCCCGGAGCCAGAGCAGTGAGCAAGAAGTGAGCTGTTTTCTGTGTGTTTTGGATTCCCCAGGTTCTGCTGCTCTTAGGGCTGAAGCTCTTTTACTTTCCAGTGTCACTCTCCAGATCAAATCCTCTACGCTTCCGGATAGGGATAGGGCCCCTGTAAATGCAGGGACAGGGGCTGACTTAGGAGGTGCCTCTGGGATGATGAGTCTGGTGGGCTCCGCGGGACCCCGTGCTGTGCTGCCCTGACATTGGCAGGCTTGCTGTCCCAGAGCCGTGCTCACTGTCCTTGCAGAATGGGGTGGGGAGGCATGTGGGGCTCCGTGCTTTGGACAGATGCGTCACCTCTGGGGTATGTATGGTACTTAGAGTGACTTTGTGCCACTCCTGCACAGACCTAGGCTGAGCCTGCAGTTTTCTGGGTAACAGTTGCTGAGAACACGGTCTCAACATTTTGTCTTTCTTGAAAAAAACTTTTTCTGTTCTCAGCAACTCCCAGATCTGTGGATTTGTCCTGTGTCCGTTTGTGTGAGACCAGGGCAGAAATACTTCAGGGTGAGTTTTGAGTTTGAAATGGAGTCTGTCCCAGAACACACCAACCCGGAGACACTGGATGTGGCCACCACAGAGTTAACTCCGCGTCATTGTGAGTATGAGAATTTTAAGTGACAGGGTTGTGAGGGTTTTAAATTAAGAAACCCTGTGGGTCTAGTTGAATGGTGGGCGAGCCCTGGAAAGAATATCCGATGGACCAGATAAGTTGTCCATGATTACTTGAATATCTGTTCGCTCCAGGCCCAGCCAGCTTAACTTCTTGACATGTCACCCAAATATAATTGCAAGTGCCGTGGGAAAGAATCTTGAGTAGGGGCGAGTTGTGTGAGGCCCGGGAGTGGGAAAAACAAGCATGAACTGTTACAGCGAGGCCGGGTTAGAGTCGTGTTTTAGGTTCTCATCGGCAGAGGAAGTCAGCCACTCAGATGGCTGGAGTTTGGTAGCCACCAGCCCCACGTGGCTCCCGAACACTGGAGATGCGGCCGGTCTGCATTGAGCTGTGCTGCGAGTGGAAGACACACTGGCTTCCCAAGGTTAAGGAAACTTAAAATTACATACATGGTTCCCCTTTAAGAGGAAGGATTTAGATCCAGGAGCTATACAAGGGGGACCCAGAGATGTGCTGGTTATGGTTCTTGGACAGTGGACTTTGTGGAAAGTCAAACTTGGCTGCAGTAGGGAGTATGGTGAATAACGCCACGGGGGACAGTCTGTGTTTGCTTTTTGGATTAACCCAGAAATGCGTCCAATGGTGTCCCTCTGGCTGTGCTCTGGCTGTGAAGTGGCCAGGAGAATGAGTGGCCGCACATAGTGGGGGACCCGAGTGCCATGAGATGATGCACAGAGGCCACGGGGCCTCACCCTGGCGAGCCCCCGGGGGAAGGAGGATTTCTCAAGAGCTGGAGCAGCCCTCCAGGGTGAAGTCCTCTTGCTCAATGGCCAGACCTCTTAGGGAAGATGGCTGTTGCTCAAATGGACCTCTGGACCCTCTGAATCCAATCATTCCAGTTACACATGCCCACGGGCAAGACAGCACTGTTTAATTCTTCAGTGGTATGCAGATTTTACCCCACGGTCATCGGCGGGAGCGATAGGGCAGTTCCACACAGAACCTGTTTGGGAAGGCGTGCCTCTATGTAAAGCAGAGTTAGTTTTCTGATTCTGATTTCCTTTCTCAGGTGGGTTTGGGGGGCGTCTCTTTGTGAGGGACCCAATGTTTCTCCTCCAAGAACACTAGGTCTCCCGCCCAGGGAGAGGCTGGGAGGCAACGCAGAATGCCCGGCCTCACTATTGGCTTGTACCAGCTTAGGGGTCAGGAGCTCACAACACTAGTTGTAAGTAGCACTAAGAGAGCTAGCAAGACAAGATTGATCTTAAGCGGGGTTTAAGTTTGTCTTGTGATTCTACATCCAGGGTACTGGTCAAACCAGTCTGTATCTGGATGATCCTTATCAATAAAGTAAACTTAACTCTGCCCAGAAACAGCCTCTAGCATCTGGCAGCTTAGGTTTACCAGGTGAAACTGCCTTACGAACTGGTTTGCATCTCACGGAGGGCAGCACCTGTAGATGTGAGACGTCCGGCCATTTCTGCACAGAGAAAGAGCCACAGGCCTTATCTGTAAGGAAGCCATGTCTAGTTGGACTAATAATTGTCCACATTTAGGGGCTTAGCTATAGAACAGCCTATGAAGAAATGTTCACAGTTACGAGGCAGGCAGGGAGAGAGCACAGTGCCTCTTGTACAGAAAATGTAGAAATTTCCGAGCCTAAGGGCTTTGGCTGCCGGAATAATCCCCACGTTTATTTGTGTTTTCAGTTTGCACTGTTCTCATCGGACCCTCTTAACAGTCTCAGAGGTCGCTTGGTCAGACCACGTGGTGCCTGTGTTGATGGTGAGCTGTCAGCCCTGTGAAGTTATGTGATTCACCCCAGGTCATGCAGCCGGCGAGCGCGGGGCTCAGTGTGGGGTTTGGGGGCCGCTGCACACCACGCCACATGTTTCTGCAGAAGCCTGGAGAGCTCTGAAGACTGACTGATAGCCGCAGTGTGTTTCCTATTAGAGGAATTTGGGGGCTGGCCTTGGGGAGAGGACTAGGAAAGCTGTAGTTGTGGATATGTTTGGAGGGACAGAGAAGGTGTCCATCAGAGAGGTTTGTGCCAACAGTTTAATTTCCTTTATTTCGGGACTGGAAGTTATTTAAATTACTTTATAGACTTCCTGTTTCCTTGCAAGAGCTCATTAAGCCCAGGCTGAATAGCCGCATGGCCATAATGGAGAGCTGGCCCCGCAGTTCCCATTCCACTAGGGCACGCCGACTGGAGCCGTCCTTGCTGAGGATGGAGGAGAGTTTGGGGTGCCCGTGGATGGTGACCCTTTTCATGGATGCCCCAGTGTGACTTGGCATTTATGGTCTTCCTCAAGGATAAAGAGTTACCTAGTGCTCTGGATTCTGTAGACTGTGGACTTTCGGGGACGCATTAATTTCACCGTTATGTAATGGGGAAGAGGCAGCCACATTTCATCTGGCCACCGGACCAGGAACCCTGCCTACCTTTTTGGTGATTGGAGTGCAGCCTTGGACTAGCTGTAGCCCGAGAAGCCAACGCCTATCCAGTGATGGCGAACCTTTTGAGCTCGGCATGTCAGCATTTTGAAAAACCCTAACTTAACTCTGGTGCCGTGTCACATATAGAAATTTTTTGACATTTGCAACCATAGTAAAACAAAGATTTATATTTTTGATATTTATTTTATATATTTAAATGCCATTTAACAAAGAAAAATCAACCAAAAAAAATGAGTTTGCGTGTCACCTCTGACACGCGTGTCATAGGTTCGCCATCACTGGCCTATGCCATGAAGTCTGAGGGCTTCCCAGGGATTAGGACCCGTGTTGGTGTAACTGTGGATGACCTCAGCGCTCTCTTTTACTGGGTGGGAAGGTTTTGAGACGGGGGTTCCAGAAGTGCACTGCAGCTGTGAACCCCGCCCAAAGGCAGTTCTGAAAGAGGTGTGCATTTGACTAGTTTACCTTTCAACTTGCCAAGAAAGTCATTTTGGGTGACCAGGAAACACTCCCTTTTGCATCTGTAATTGCTCCATCAGGGGGGTGGCTGCCTTGCAGTCAGGGCTGAGTTTGTTGCAGATGCTGATTAGAAATCAGAGCACCAACCAGCAGGTGCTGGGAGGGAACAGGGATGGTGCCAACGTGGAGAAGCTGTCGCCGGCTCCCTGGGGACTGGGAGACCCACGCAGCTGTGTACCACCACCTGGGGAGAGGAGAGGCAGGAGAGATTGGATAAGCGAGGCTGCCACGGCCAGGCCTCCTGGCCTTTTATTCCCTGCTTTGAGGTTCTGGTCTGCACTCTCTTTCCCTTCGGTGCTCAGTGCATACTCAGTTCCAGCTGGTCCAGAAGGTCTTGGGGAGCCCCACACCTGGGAGCTGGGGAGCAGCTTCATTCCTCACTCTAATAGGCAGACGAGATTCTTTCTAGAGATGGAGGTCATGCAGCAACTTAAACGTAACCTGCGTCAGACTCGCATGTTTTGGTGAACGCTGAGTCTTAAATATTCATTTACAACGTTCAAGTCTGTAATTTCTTCATAAAGAATTCTAAAATAATAAAGATGACCTGGTAGGCGAAATTCACTTGTGTTTTCTAAAAGCTTTTGATAAGGTCCCTCATAAAAGATTGAGAGAACAAAACCGCAGTGTGGCGTAAAGTCCTTGTTGTGGATTAAAAAGTGATTAAGTGATAGGGAGCAGCAGAATTCTGGTGGAGACCCACCGCTTGTCTCGGGGAGAGGTTAATAGAAAGGGGTGTCTGAGGACTCTCTCGTCGGGGCCGGAGTTATTAAGTCTATTAATTGTTTGGAGAAGGAAATGGAGGGTGAATTAGTGCAGTCGGCTGCTGCTGCCCTCCTTTTTGCCACGGATTCTCTGCAGCCTTGCAGGTGCGCTGGCGGAGGCAGTGACGTCTGGGGAGGCTGACAGTGCAGCTCAGATCGCCGGAACGTCGACTCCACGTGGGGAAGATACAGTGGCCCCTGAGCTTGCTGCTCTGTTGAGGAAAGAGATTCAGGGGTTGCCATGGGCGACTGCAGTTCACTGAAGTGGTCTTTCTGAGGACACAGCAGACAGCAGAAATTGGGGTGGGGCGGAGCGGAAAAATAAAGGGTTCCTTAGGAAGGACGAATGGTGCCTCTGCTCTCAGCTGTCCCCCTGACCTGCACAGTCATGACGAAGGCAGTCTGCTGTACACGTTACAGACGTGTGTGGGCAGCTAGTAAAGGTGGCCTGTCGGATGGATCTGTTTGCATGACCAAAGAGGTCCTTCAGGGTCCACCACATCGCATCTTGAAGTTTCTAAGTTCAAGGTGGGGTGTCTACCCTGTTTGGGGAGAGGAGTGGTTTAAGGTGAGCAGACCAGAGTGGTGTCCTTGTGCGTGGGGAGGAGGGGAGAGGGGGGAAGGGAGGGGCAGCAGCCATGGAGCCCTCACTGCCCACCCTCCTGGTCTGCATTTCTCTTGGCTGCCTCTCTAATTCTCCTTGCCTTGTGCCTCCAGTGGCTGAATTGCAAGTTTCCTGCGCATGGCCATTCACCTCGAGGGCCTGTACCTTCCTGAATGGGCTCTGGCCGGCAAGCCACAGATTTCTTTCTTGGCCCCTCTGCTTTATTTACTAATTTCCTTTTGTAGCTGTCTGTCTCCTTACCCGGGTCCCACTTTAATTAAGACCTGGAAAAGTGCTGGCCTCCCTCAGAAATGTTGCTGAGTCCCTCCTTTTGGCCTGGAGCAGATGCCTCTGTGTGGGTTGGGGTCCCCCCCTCCCCCAGGGCCCCCCTGGGGAATTTTTGCAATCTTGGTCCAGCATAGTTAGAAGCGGCAATTACTACTTGGTCGCTAATTACCCGGCCTAACATTAGATCAGTTTACAGAGGGAGCTTGGAGCCTGTCAGCAAAGGTCAGCCTGAGGTCCTCTCACTAAACAGCCCTCTTGTGATAGCTGCACCAGGAAAAAGGCATTAACGGGGGAGGCTGGGGAGCCGGCTCAGCGGCAGGGTCCTTGTGGGGGATGGGAGAGGGAGAAGTGCTGTTGATGACTAAAGGGGTCATGGAAGCTGATAACCCTCCTCACAGCCTTTCTCAGAAAGTCTGGAGGAAGGGGTGGCCCTTCATTGTGAGGCCTTGCTTAGAGAGGGCGAGAGAGACACAGAAAGGAAACCAGGCCCTGTGCGTTGGCGACTTTTAATGGTTGACTCTGTTAGAAAGATCGTTCAGCCACAGGCTCTGAGAGGGGGTGCAGGGTCTAAGGGAGACCCCCCCCCCGAACGTGGGGTGCCCTTTTTGTTGTATCTTTTTTACCACCAGTACTATACTCGCTTAATTTTTTTTTTCTTTTCCTGGGCTTCCCTGTTAAAACCATAAATACCTGCTCTAACATCACCCCAAGCAGTGTTATCTGAGGAATCTCAGGTTTGGGCTGGTTGTATTGGCTCAAATAAACATTAAATAGATAAAGATTTAACTTTAAAATGTTCACCTGTCACCTAAATCATCCAGCCTGTGGCCAGTGCTGCTTGCAGGATGTGCTGGAAAATTATGGTGGAAAAGAAGCTAAACTGGAAGTGTGAGTCCCTGTCTTCAAGTCCAGCCTGGTTCTCTCATGCCAGGTGTGACTGCGGGTGAGTCTCCCGCTTCTCTGAGCCCTAAAACGAGGGTGCGATCTTTTGTTAGATATATGCACAAAAAATGAGCATGTTCTCTGTCTCTCTCTCTCTCTCTCTCTCTCTCTCTCTCTCTCTCTCTCTCTCACACACACACACACACACACACACAATATTAACAGCGGACACTTATTAAGCATCTACTGTGCTAAATATTTCACTGTCTTACAAATCCTTACAACCATATGGGGCAAATATAATCGCTTTCTACACCCATTACCTGTCCAGTGAACCCAAAGTAGGTTAGCACAACCTGCAGCTTTTTAATGGCGCCTGTGCTGGGATGCTAGCCCAGGGCTACGCGTGTAGGTTTTTGTTACTGACCCACTTCAAGGTGTTGGGTTAGTGCCTCTCCGCTCTCTGCCCGTTGGGTGCAGCGCTAGAGAAAATCCTCTGATGTGGGGAGGCCTGGAAAGAAAAGGGTGTCCTGCTCCTCGCGGGTGGGTCTCTGAATTCCCTCAGCAGCCCAGCACGGCCCTCAGTGCTGGGGGCCCGCCGTCCAGGGGGCCCCTCACTGGTTGGGACAGGCCTGGACTTCACCATAGCTCTCCCCTCCCACCCTTTCCAATCGGTAAGATCAGTATGCGGTTGATGGGGGCCTGGAAGGCAGGGGTACGATGTGTAACATTGATAAAGTTCCTGCAGCCTGAGCTTCGGAGCAGCTTCAGAACTCCCTGTTCGATCTTCTAACTGATATACCTCGTCTCATTGGCATCTGAAGCTCTGACATTGCAGGACCCAGGAGGACACGGAGTCATCCTGACCCGCCGGAGTGGCCGGGGGACGGCGCTGGGAGGTTTCGTGTGTGCCCCGCCGCCACCTGAAATTGGCACACGCTGGTGGTGGTGGTGGGGCGGGGGGGTTCGCTCCTTGGACTGGCTGAGTCTGACACGGGCCCAGACCTAGCACTTTTGGATTTGTGTAACAAATGTACAGCAAGGAAAACACTGTTATTTTATTTTTTTAAAAATATATTTTATTGATTTTTTTATAGAGAGACAGGGAGAGGGATAGTTAGAAACATTGATGAGAGAGAAACATTGATCAGCTGCCTCCTGCACACCTCCTACTAAGGATGTGCCCACAACCCAGGTACATGCCCTTGATCGGAATCAAACCTGGGACCTTTCAACCTTTCAGTCTGCAGGCCGTGACGCTCTATCCCCTGAGCCAAACCGGCTAGGGCAGTGGTCGGCAAACTCATTAGTCAAAAGAGCCAAATACCAACAGTACAACGATTGAAATTTCTTTTGAGAGCCAAATTTTTTAAATTTAAACTATATAGGTAGGTACGTACATTGTCATTAATTAGGGTACTCCTAAGGCTTAGGAAGAGCCACACTCAAGGGGCCAAAGAGCCGCATGTGGCTCGCGAGCCGCAGTTTGCCAACCACTGGGTTAGGGCAACACTGTTATTTTATAAGTCAGGGAAGTTTGGCTGAGCAGCCCGGTGAATAGAAGAGGAAGGTTTTTGGCGATAAACTCCCGATTCCTCTTCTGTTCCCCCCTGAGCCAGAGAATCTTGTGCATGAAACACGCTCTCCAAAACGATTTTACTGAACTCCCACCCCCTGGGTGCTGACTAACACGACTTCCCCTCATATAACTTCACGTTCTTGTAATTAACATATAATTTGATACCTGGAAATCCATGCTGGGTGGAGCTGGAAAGAATTACTCAGCTCCTAGCCATTCAGACTCTTGGGTTATAGAACTCCGTGTGCCGAGTCCTGTTCTGTTGCTGCTAACTCCTTTTGCCAGTGTCCCCGCTGCTGCTTCCTTCTGTCCTGCGAGGACGCGTGAAGTCATGACACAGTAGGTTTTTATCACTCAGGCAGCTGAAGGGGTGTTGGCTTCTGCACGTGGACTGCCTGCTTCTCTGGTACTTGCTCTTTGCTTTCTTCTCCTATGGCTGGAGGGGTTGGATGGTGTCATAGTTTATTTCACTTCCTGCTTCTTCGTCAAAGTGAGGCCACCAGTATTTTTTTAAAATGCAATAATTATCAGGGCAGAATAAAAACGAAAAACTAGGGCAATTCTTCCATTGGAATTTGGAATGTATGCCAGTGGTTATAAGTTCAGTTAAGGAAATTACCCATTGTGTCGGCACATGTATTAAGGTGGGGTGACCATAGCTCTTATCCTATGTGATGCCTGCTCATTTAAAGATGTGAAGGCTGGGCGAACTCTGACCCAGAGCTGAGAATCAGCAAGTTAAAAGCCAATCAGGATATCTTGAAAGTAAATCGGAATGTCCACATGTTTTGAAAGAGGACGTGAAGAGCAGTTCAGATGGAAAACTGTATGTGATGTGAACCCAGAGGAAGGAGAAGAGTGACTCCCTTAAGCAGCGACGGCAGGTGGGTTCTGGCTTGCACCCCGACTCTCCGCAGTCACAGCTTCCTGACCCAGTGGACAGAGACGGAGCCCAGTCCCGCCCAGGCCGAGCATGCCGTCCTCAGTGGGCTGCGGAGAAGGTGGGCGTGCGCAAGAGGAGCGCGGACGCTGGGCACGTGTTCCCAGCCATGGCTCGTGCTTGCGCTTTCAGGGTTTGAGAACTTGACTTTGGAAAGCTTCTAAATTTGTTCCTAGCGGGTTGATTTATTTTGTTGAGGTCAAATTAGAGCTAATGGCCCTAATGGTTTACAGTGCTCCTAAATGGTTCTTAGCACTTAGGCAGGCTTGCCCGGCCAGTGTGGGCGGGCTTCCAAGTGTGGGCCATGTCATTCTGAGGGTATATGTTTGGTTGAAGTTATTGTTGAGAGTACAGCGTGTATGTCTAGGTCGGTTCAAAGGTACCAGCAGAATTAGTCACACTTAATATTCAACTCTGTCTTGGTAGCAGGTCCAGGGGTGTGTTTGGGAACGGGGACCCTGTGGGCATGCAGCTCGCAGTTTTGCTGCTGGTGATCGTATGTCGTCTGCCACTTTGCCGAGGCGTGTGCTGCTGGTGAGATGCAGCAATAGGGAAGCCTCAGCTTTCCTCTGGCTGTTCCTGGTTGCCAGGTAGCTCCTGTGAGAGCAGGTACCCAGGTTAAACGAATCTCAGCGCATGCCTTCCAGCCACGCTGTGGTGTCTGGGAGTTCATGGCAAGGTCTTTGGCAAGGGGATCTCACTCCATAAAAAACTGGCTCCAGTCTCCTGATTTCTGAGCGATTGGGAGTAGGCAGAGCAGACAGGTGTCTGCAGAGGAGCTGCGTGTCTCTACGGGTCCACAGAATTAACCCACGTGTACAGGCGGGCTCTGTGGGCAGTGACCTACCTCCAGGGCTGCTGAGTGCAGCTGAAAGGGGGGAGTGGCGGGGGGACAGGAACTCTGCTCCCTAAACTGAGGTGGTGGTGCAAGGGGCATTGGTTAACAATTTCTCCATGCTTTGATGGGGGGCGGAATTGGGGAGAAGCTGTCTCCAAAGCGTCTTCCTTTGGCCCACCAATTTTCAGAGCAGCACCCCCGAAGTTGCAAATGTGGTTTTGAAGGCCAAGTCCGGTCAAATTCTATTATGGGTGAAATTCTATTGGTCGCCATGGATTGAGCCAGAGCTATGGAGGGTTGAGTGAGGGATGGGGGCTTTGCCTTCTGATTGCTAATGGAATGGCTACTTGGCTCTCAGAACTTGGGTTCCCTTTTCCCCTCCTTGTATATTCTGAAAACACGCTTTCAGTATGTTTGCATGCTTTGCAGTCCCGAAGCTACTGTACTTACCATTCTCAGACCCAATGGATTTTCCCTTGAGCGGTTTGAAGAACATAACGCTACCTAAGTGATGCCTACCTCTTATTGAGAAAAATCTCTACATTCATCCGGTTCATCTTGAAAATATCACAGCCGTCGTTAACAGTGCTATTCATTCAAAGACTTGGGTCTCAAGGCAGATAGATGGCTGTGTTGGTGACCAGGAAGGAGTTATTTTCCACTGTTAACAAAATTGAGCTGGTGCATTGGGCATGATAGAACGCAAGACATGAGCCCAGTGTAGCAGCCAAAGTCGCCATGGAGCGGTGTCGGTGGAAATGCTTGACCACGTTCAGTCCATGGCCACCAAGTTCTCCAGAGAAGTTTTAATTACAAACCATGGTGGTGTGGTTTTTCAAATGTGTTACAACAAATGGATGTCAGCCCAAGTAGCCCTCAGCCCCCTCCATCAATAAAACCCCATAATTATCACATGGTGGGCTCCAAGGAGGAAGTCTCCTCAACGCCCTGAGTGTCTAGTCGGCTGCGCTTCCGGCCTCCCTTTCCTGGAGTGGGAGGCAGGGAGAGGGTGTTGAAGGACAGCCCTTTCCTCAGAGGTCTTGGGAGTGATGATGCACCGTGGACGGGCTCTGTTGCTGTCCCAGGGAGGGACATGTCAGTAGCCTGGAGGGTCAGGTCTGCTTTTCAGTGGGGGGCCAGGGGTGGGAGTTTGGGGGTGGGAAGATGGTTGAAATGGAAGACCTTGAAATGGCAAATCTTTATTAGTTTTGTAAACAGCTTTAGGAAGCGCTGGGAGCATCTTGCAGGGACCCTGCAATTATCATAATAAACAGTTTTATCATCTGCTTGGCAATCAATATTGCGGCTTATGCTGCTTTAGTATCTCAGTGGTATTGATTACCTTAACAACTGTGCTGCGGTCAGCTTCCATTAACCCCTGCTCTGCCGCGGGCTCGAGTCTCCCATGGTTGGATGGGAGACTGTTCTGGTCCCAGCCCAGGCAAGCGCTGGGATTTGACGGCTGGCCAGAGAGTCAAGCACAGCTTTTATCTCAAGACACCCAGCAGAAGAAAGGGTTTTAAACAGGGAATCTGGAAGCTAATGCAACTTTTTAAAGGCTTTTTTTCCCCCCACTTTGTGGAGACAGTGTATAAAACAATTACAGCAGCGGGGTTTCAACTGTGACTCAGGAATTTGAACGTTAAGAGGGAAAATTCTGATTCTTGTCTGGGCTCTGTCCAGTGTTCTTCTCAGCTCCACCTCCACCCTCCCCGGGGGAAATGGACATGTGTGGAGTTGAGTGGTGGATGCCGTGCTGAACGCCCTTATGCAACAGGCATTCCTGGGACTCTTCAAGCATTAGTTTTACGATCCACATTTTACTTTTAGAGAGAAACCACTTATTCAGGGACATCTAGTTCCCGGATTCAGGTTCTTCTGGCCCAGCCAGTGCCTGAAGTGAAATGGCCCATCCTGAGAGGAGGGAATGCTGGAGATAGATGGTGGTGCCGCTGTAGATTCTATCACTCTCACTGGCTGCCCTGTCTCTGGTCTGGTTGCTGTTTACATTCCCCTTTTCTCCTGATGAAACAAAGGCAACGAGGACACTCTGCTCTAGGGAGCACTGATGGACTCCCCAGACCAACCAGTAGTCAGGGATGAGATAGTAGTGACAGTCATTCAGAAACTTGCAGGATGAGATCTTGCCAGCAGTAGGGGGGGTGGTGGTGGTGGTGGTGGTGGTGGTGTGTTGACTTTCCATTTTTTTTCCTCTTTTAACTGCCTTCTTTTGTTTTGTTTTAAATGAGAAATATAGGTGTGTATGCACATGAATATGTGAAGTTGGGGGAGGGGTGAGGTTGCACACATATCCAGTGGCTTAAACCCCTGGCGCCCTTTTAGTGAAGACTGTCATGGGGTCTTCAACATTGCACACCCAACAGCACAGATGCTGTTCAACCTGAGTGGCAAGGACCTCTAATGGGAAGCCAGCTACCATGGTCTACAGTTCGTTTTTAACTGTTGATGAGTTTTATGGAGTCACTGGGGAGTGGAGGAAAGGAAAAGGAGGAGGGGGGTGGTGGAAAGGGAGAAGGAGACAGTAGCTGGACTAGAAGGAGAGTGAGTTGTGCTGGCAGCTGCCACTTTCCTCCTTCTTGCCAGGCTGCAGCCTGTGGCCTCCTGGTCCCTCGTGGCTGCCCCAGAGGAGCCAGGAGCGGAAGTCTATCAGAGAGGGAGGAGGCTGGTAGGTACGTGATGAAGGCAAGTGCCACAGACTGAGTTTGGAGAAGTGCAAGGGGTCGCAGGTGTATGGGATTCCTGGCCATGGGGTACGAGCCCCAACAGGGTAAGTGTCTATAGATGAGAGGGTCAAGAAGCCAGGCCACAGAGTTTGGACAGCAAGGTGTAAGGCTGTAGACTCCATCTGGTGAGGCCTCGGCTAGTAAGAGCAAGACTTGGCCTTGTATTGAGTCACAGGCTTGATGAGCAGGGCTGAGCCTGCAGGTGCCAGTGAGTAGACAGACCTGCGTGGGTGCGGGGAGGGCTCCAGGGAGTGATGGTGGGTCTCTACTTCCGAAGGGAAAGCCGATGGGAGTGTCCTCTCCTCAGGGTTGGAGAGTCTGCACAGGGCCATGCGTCAGCAAGCCTTCCCTCCTGACTGACCCCATCCTCCTCGGTCATCCTCCCTCCGACTGGGATGTCAAAGGGTCCCCGTCACTGTCTTGTATTCTGGTCCCACCCACTTCTGTCCTCTTTCTCCCTCTGCCCAAACCAGCTTGGTTCCACAGATTGGAAAGTTTTAGACAGAACGTTCTTCCTAAAAACATCACTTAGATAAATTAATTAGACTCAGAGTGTGGGTGGTAGTTCTTAAGTTGACCAAAGTTCCATTGTTTTCCATCATGATGGGGACTGGAGCTCACAGGGTTCCACTGTGATGGGAGAGTGTAGACTGGACTGCTCAGACCCATGGAATAAGTAACATTCATAATGGGAGTGAAGCCAGTTCCCCAGTTTTTGGTTTTATTTAGATTGGTGCACGTTGAGTCATGATGCACTAATGCTGTGGCCAAAATCACCCTTCGCTTTACCCCACTGGTCTTAACTTGAGCTCTGTGTTGGTATTAACTCTTCAAAGTATGACCTCATTCATGTGGGGGCTCCTAGACCTTGACAGTGTTTTACTTTCTTCTTTTCGCAAACAGCTTTTGAGCTGTGTTCAAACCAGTGTGAGTGGCAGTATCCTCTGCACAGGAGAGGACACTTCGAGGGCGTTTTGCCCTGCCTGCTCATGTCGTACATTGTGTTATGCCAGAGGGTTTTGCTTTAGCAACAGGTGCCTTACGATGTGCTTTTCCTGCCACACTGTGCTCTATGTAAAACTTTCAGACTTAACTGTCTTCCGTCAAGTTCTTAGTATTTGGTGTTATTTGTAACTATGCTTTTAAGTGTGAGCAGTGAAACATATTTTTGGGGTCTTTGGCATATTCAGATTTTTTTCATACGTATTTAGAAGCTGAAGTGTGTTTTGAAGGGTTCGCAAAGGTAGATTCTCTGTAGGAAAGAGATGCCTTTGTAGAGAAAAGAACACTGGAGTGGAAGCCCAGAGTCCCATTCCTGGTCCCTGATGAGCTACCAACCAGCTGGCGACGTTGGGAAAGAGTGACTCATAGTAGTCACTCTTATGTTTGATGAATCTTTTTAAACCTATAAAATCTGAATTATGAGTCCTGTTCTGCCTATTAATACAAGTGTTTGAAACGTGTAAACCACTGTGTACATTGAAGGACCTTCGTTATTTGTTCCTGGGAAGGCGGGCGTTGGGTGGGACTTTTCCTTGGGTCAAACACTGAGGCCACTATGAGAATGTTTATTGCAAAGAGAGTTTTCCAGGAGCCACAGCGTGCTGATGGGCGTGTGTGGGCCCACATGTGGCAAGAAGCCCTCTTACCATTGGGCCGTCCCACTTGCAGATGAGCACAGGAGAACCGGCCCAGTTCCGACTTTTCAAAGCAATCCCCGTCACTTAGGAAACATTCCTACTGAGCTGAACGACAATCAGCTCAAAAACAACGATTGGGAAACATCGCCTTATTTTGTAAAAATCACTAAAAGTGTTTTAAATTATTGTTTGACCCATTAAATCCACAAGTGGAGGATTTTGACTTATCAGTGGGTGTGTTTTTCTTAACCAGGGTTTGGCTCCCAGCTCTGTATCAAGCTGTTATATAATCTTAGGTTGCTACATTGGGCTCATTTTTGCGCAGTAATGGTAGTGATAGTTACCAGTCTAAATGTGCCAAGAGCATGATTCTTCTTGGTGCTGGCATGTGGTACTGCTCGGTACCTCCTAAGGGTAGGAGTGAGGGGTGGAGTCAGCAGATGGTGCATTTTAAAGAGGTAGCTGGAACCTAAAGGACTCGTAGGAAGCCCTTCAGCTCTAGACAAAGGAGAATGTGTAGTTCTATGTAAAAAGGGGTAACTTGTCACGAGTATGTCAACCCAAGGCTGAGAAGTTTGACTCTGACCAGTGCTGGCTCTTTTCAGAAAATTCTTCTGAACTGGGTAAAGACAAGGCTTTCATTTTTTTTTAAAGAAACATTTATTATGTAAAAATAGGATAATATGAGAGACCCCATCACCTAGACGTTAACAATTCACTTTTTGTCAGATTTATTTAATCTTTCTGTTCATTGGCTTTGATTTAAAGCCAATCAAGGACATCATGATACTTCATCATTTTCCTATGTGATAAAATTATCTTTATATAAGAAAATTAACAAATTCTTAACATCACTGAATCCCAAATTGCCATTCAGACTTATCTGATTGTCCCCAGATGGCTTTTGACGGTAGGTTTGTTAGGTCTGGTATCCAGATGAGGTCTACATAGTGCATTTAGTTGTTTGGTCCCTAGGCTCTTAGTCTAGAACAACCCCTTGCCTCCCCATTTCAGCTTCCATGTGTGCTTCCCCCCCGTCACCCCCACCCCCGGCCCAACCAGCCCATGGATTATGAAGGCTATTGGGGAGTAGCTACAGGTGGTAGAAAAAGCACTGTTAGTGTGGTGTGAAGATACCCATGTCCTCTTGCTAGCTCTGCCCCTGACCAGCTGTCTGACCTTGGGCAGACCGTCAGCATCCTCTGGGGTCATTATTCTTGTCCAGCAAGAGAGTCGGTGAGACTGGAGGGCTTCACACGCGTGCATTCTCGCTGTGACCTCCCCAGAGGGGTCAGCGGCACCCGGTTGCAGACACCGCTTGCTTTCAGTCCTTATCCCAATTTTTACAATTGAGACTTTACTGGAGCGACATAACCCTGAGCCATTGGCTTGTTCTTTTTCTCTTGGACACTGTGAATCGTGTGCTTAAAACGAAGTTATTATGTTTTCCTTCTGGACTCTAAGCTTAGAATCTAATTTATGGCTCAATATATAGGTTATTATTGTATGCATTTTTGGCTCAAGTTTTTCTCCACTCTTTACTTTTCTTTCTTCTTTTGCCCTGGCCTCAATTCATGCTCTGATGTAGTATTTTATTCTTGTAAGGAATATAAATAAACGGCTGTGTGCTGGGTATTCTTAGGTGACCCAGTCTGGAAGCTCATGGAGACCAGGCATCCTCTGCTGTGTTTGCGCCACAGATTAGATGCTCAATAAAAGCTTCCAGGTAGACTTTGGTTTGACATATTTTCCACTCGAGCGGGGAAGAGCTGTGTTTGTGGCACTATTCATTTTGTGCCCGAGGCCTGGTTCTTCCCTGATTTGCCTTTTATGTGGCAAAGCAGCCAGAGGAAGTATGGTGAGCCACCTGCCTGGGGATGTTTTCATTTTTATTTTTGTAGAATGTGTCATTTTGTGTAGCTCCTGGCTGTTTTGTCTCCACCCCACCCCCTCTGCCTAGGCCTTTGGTGAATGAAGCAATATTTGCTGGGCAAACAGTTGTGAAAGGATGGGGTGGGGGGGGGGGACCTTAACTGTTAAACCAATAGCCATTCTACCCATTTCGAAGAGCTCCCCTTTGATTCCAGCCTCGGGCACGAGGAGCGCTGTTGTTGGGCTGTTTAGGATGATGGAGGGTGGATAAATCAGAATCTGTCATTTGCTCTATCTGTAAAAAAGTGGGTGTCTTCATCTTCTCTCACGACTCAGTGAGGGAACAGGTCTCTCCTTGACTTTCACTCAGTCTCCCTTTGCTGTTTCTGAGAGACTGGCTAGTCCTCGGTAAGGCGTGGGTCCCGGCTGGCTCCCTCCCCGCCTCCCAGGACCTCTGCCTCCTCTACTGTGGGGGAGAGGGAGGGGTAGTCATCCTGGCACATTAGGGAGAATCAGAGTTCATGCCTGGCACACAGTAGGCACTCAGAAAACGGTGCCCTTAGGATCCTCTCTAAGAGTGGTTGGAGGCCAGGCTGGTGTGGCTCAGGGGATGAGCATCAACCCATGAACCAGGAGTCATGGGTTCGATTCCCAGTCAGGACACATGCCCAGGTTGCAGCTCGATCCCCCGTGTGGGGTGTGCAGGAAGCAGCCAATCAGTGATTCTCTCTCATCGTTTCTCTTTCCCTCCTCCTGCCTCTCTGAAATCAATAAAATATATTTTAAGAAAAAGAGTGGTGGGGAACATTTGAGACTATTGCTTATCGGCTTCCTCTTTTCCTGTTTGCTGACACTTGAAAAGGGATCCTTTAAGCATTGGTTTTGAGGGGCTTGGTTTTCAGGCCTCCCATTCTGAGTCCCCGGAAAACCTCTCTGTAATCCATGGAGAAGAGGTGAGGTGCCCTTGTGGGGTGAGGGGCCCTGTTGGAGTTCCTCTCCTGCTTAGATCCCCTCCCGGCCGGCATTCATCCTCCCATTGTCCAGGTGAGGACCGGAGCTTCCCATCCCCTATGCTCCTTGCAGACTTAGTCCAGAGGAAGGCCAGGCTCCTAGGTGAGGTGGGAGGGTCTGGGTGTGGCAAGGAAGTTGAGGCTCACGGCTGGCAAGTTTTCTTCTAATGGAATTTCCCATCACTTACTGCCCTGCTGATTTCTGATCAATGAAAATGAAATTGCATCACCTCCTCAGAGGCTCCACGTATGCCTGCTGCTTCCAGCTGTGTCAGTTCCGGTAAAATAATCTCATCAGGCGTGCGAGAGGGTAATAGGAAATAAAAATAAAAACCCACAATTAGCAAGAGGCCTTGCAGCTGAGTAACACTTTCCATCCCGGAGACAGAAAGGGCTGGGCAGTGAATGCTTAGGAAAGATTCTCTTAAAAAAAAAAAAAAAAAAAAAGGGCAAGAAAATCCCCAGTCCTTTTCTTCCCCATCTCCCCCCCCCCCCTTCCCCTGAACTCCCACCAGCCCTGTGTGTGGATGGTTTAAAATTATGCACCGGTTTCTCTCCTGCCCTACTTTTGGGGTCAGTAGAAGTACTGTGTGATAGGCACACGTTGGGTGGCATTTATTTTTCTTCCGAGTCCCTGAAGGTAGACACCAAATGAATGATAGGAATTCCAGCTTCTCCCACTGACCTGTGACAAAGAGCCAGATGGTTGGAGGTAGGAGGGCGGGGGAGGGGGGACCACGCAAAGCCAAGTTAAGTTTGGTGAATAGACTTCTCAGAGCTGGTTTGTTTTAATTCTTAGACTTTATGCTTCAACTATCAGTCCATTAACAACAGGACTCCCCCCCCCCCCCCCCGCCCTCCTGCCGCATTATTCCCCGTAACTCCCAGTACCGTGTTGTAAGTGTGAGGCTCTGAGAAAGGGCATTGTTTGGGCTGAGCCACCTCCCCGGGGAGTGCAGCGAAGGTGGCCACACGCCAACCCCGGCACCTCCTTGGTAAGACTTGGGGAGGTTGGACACTGCTTCCAGAACATTCTGCCGCTATGTGTGTGAGCCTGTCACATCACTGGGTCTAGCCTGAAGAGGACCTGAGTCCCGAGACACCAGGATGGGGAGTACACAGGGCAGGGGAGGCTGTGGGAAAGCTGTTGGACCACCTGAGAGGAGCCAGTGGAAAGCAAATCCGATGGTCTCCCGGCAGCATCGCACCAGGAGACGTGCTGTGTGTAGGCCCGCGCTTCCGTGGCCTGGCAGTTCCTCGTAGGTCATTAGAGGGACAGCCCGCCCCGTGTCCCAGGGGTGAAAATCCTGAGCTGTCGGGAAATGGTCAGTCTCAAACAACCCTAATGTTCCTTTAATTGGTGACTCCCATGTGGATTGAGGCCGAGACTCTGAGAGGGATTAGCACGGCTAGAGGATATGGTAGGATGATCCCAACTGTGGGGGCCACTGTGTCCTCAGTGCTATAGGGTTTCAGGGCAATTGCTCAACCTGCCAGACCATGTGTCGCAATAGCTGAACTGTTTCTAAATGCAGTGGACGTCAGAGGTCATCACTGACCATATCTGGTTGATAGAAGGACAGATTCTGGCAGGAGAGAATAAGACTGGAATGAGGGGAGCAGTAGCCTGGATAATTCAGTGGCCACGTGAAGTGTGGTCTGTTCTACCAGCGCCCTGAGCGTTGCCATCCAGCTCTTATTATGCCTGCATGGGCTCTGACGAGACCAAGCTAGCAGGAGTCTCTGTTGGTAGAGGGGTACAGTGTGCATTGTAGGCCTTCAATAAATACTGGAGTGAGTGAACATCATTAGAGCAACCAGTGACTTTGGGCTAAGCATGGTGCACAGGAGCTTAAAACCAAGTCCAGTGGGGCCAGGACCCTGATAGCCTCTTTATTATTGTGGCCTAAGGAGTTGGCCCCATTGACTGGCCAGGTTGGAGTCCCCCAGTCTTTAGTGTGGCTTAGCGTGGGAACCGCTTGGAGCCGCGGGAACAGTTCCCACCTCGTTCTCTTGCCCAGGCGCTGTCCAGGATTAGGACTGCTGGACGAAAGTTTTAGTGGGGTGCACAGAGCTCGGGGTGGCGGGGGGGAGGGGCAGAAGGAGCGAGAGGGCCCCTGGGGAAGGGAAGCTGAAGTTCTTTAGGTTAACATGCATTTTTCATAGGTTTGTGTGTTTGCACAAGTACGTTTCTCCTCTCTCATCTCAGACACTTAGCACAGGGTCTTGATCTACATTGATCACATTTTATGACTTGAACTGGCAATTCCCCCCCAGGGATCACTCCTAACCAGGGTGTTCAGGAAGCCATTAAGGAAAAATATGTAACCACACTCGTTCCCAAACTCAATTGTTCTGTCTTAGCAGTGCTTGGAGAAGAGACTTGCAGGCGTAATTAATCCGAGTACTATTTAACGTGGCCCTGGTGATTCTCCGCAGTAGCTATTGACCCCAAAGCAGCAAGAAGAGAAAGACCATCTGAGCCATTTTTGCTGGGTTCCTGGGGGTGTAATTATTGCCCACAGTCACTCGGTTCTTCGGGTGGCTTCCGGAAGGTTAAAGGAGTGCAAAGTCTTGGATCCTTCTACTGGAAGAAGAACATTTCCTCTGTTGTTTTGCCGAATTCCTAGGGCCACTCTTTGAAGTGGCCAGTAGTAAATATGTCTCGATCTGTTTTTCTTGATTAAAAGTAACAGTGCAAGTAATGGGCGCCCTAATTACCATGTGGGATGGAGAAGGGGCTGCGAAGAACAGGACACATGATTAAGTTTTACTTAGCCCACCACCCACCCACCACCCAGCTGGGTGTGAGGTTTGGAATTTGAAAGGGGCAGAGCCTGCACCCTCTCCAGTCTGTCTCGAAGGCCTCCAAGGTCCTGATGGCTGTCTCGGCCCACGTTACCGTGAGGAAGGGAGTTGAAGTTTGCAGTAGCTCCTTAGGCCACTAGGATTTGAGGACTGCCCCACATGAAATAGGTTCTCAATCTTCAGCTTTGTCAAATGAAGCTGATGAGGAGGCCGGGTGATGGAATCATCGTCTAGTGTGCCCTCCAAATAGGAAGTTGGGGAGACCCTTGGTAAACCACCTGGAGGGGTACCTGGGGGCACCCGGCCAGGCATGCCCCTCCTGAGGCACAGGGGAAACCTGTGGGGGGTGGTTTGGCCTCTGTAGGGTGATCCCCTCTTCGGGCCCTTGCCAGGGGCTGGGCCTTAACAGCTCCTGGTCCTGCTTAGTTTAGTGGTGCCTCTGGCCCGCTGCTGCGTGAAAAGCTGTTGATGCTAACGAGGCAGGGAAGATCTGAGGAACTTGCTGTGAGAGGCCCTGTGTGTGTGTTGCCCCATTTATGAGCCTTCCAAGGGCAACCCTTGTTTGTTTTGTCCCGGTGCCAATTCCGGAGCCCTGTGCCAGCACTGCCCATGGCGAGCCCCTGTGTGGCGTTCTTCCTGCTGGGAGGAAAAGACACTCCTTTTTCAAAGAGTCACGTTGGAGGTGCCGGTTGAAGGAGACTTTCCTTCCCCAAGGCCACCTGTCACCTGGCCTGTGAACCGCAGGTGGTGGAGCTGGTTATCGGGGAGCACCGGTTTTTCTCTCTCCAGGAAAGTTAGATGGGGTCCCACATGCTGCCCCAGGACCAGGAGAAAAACAGCTGTAAGAGGTTATTCATTGGTGCTCAGGTGGGTCAGATCTGTGTGCAGGAAAGCTTAAGGCCCACGGCTGCGTCTACCTGCATTTCAGAAACAAGTGCAAATAAATTTAAGTAAAATTTCCCCAGTTCAGTCTCTCTTGGGTGTGTGCAGCCTTGAACTATAACAATTACTCGTACTATTCAAATTATAAGTTCTTCTAAGAACGGCCTAAAAATAAGAATCCAGGAAGCCTCATAAACTCATCGGCCTATTCAGCCAACGCGTATGGCTTCATAGTCCTTTCCATGAGGCAGAACCCCCGAGGTCCACTTGTATATGGTTTGGGACCTGATTCCCTCTTTCCCCCTCAACAGAATGGTATGTTAGGATTTGCGTGGCTTCCTGGATTTTTGTGTCATTGACCAGCTATTTAGGATGGCTGAACAGGGGTCAATATTGTAGACTTCAGGCCCTCGGTAATTTTGGAGCAGGGAATAGTACAACTAATGCTGTAAACCACAAAATACTGATATACTCTGGAATCATACCCACGCCTCCAAATTAGGATGGGTGGGTCTTTGGTGATCGATTGTATGTAACATTGAGATCAGCACACTCCCGGGAACGTGATGGAAGACGTCTGGGAGACAGAAAGTGTGCCGTTCGTCGAGTCTTTTGTCCATGCTGCACGCTCAGCATGTGCTAGGAGACGAACAGAAATACAAGCTGACTTTTGCCCTGTGGTAGCTTCCAGTCACGTTGTGGAGAGAAAAGCAAAGGAAGTGAAACAAGGAGAGATTGTTGCAGTGACGGTGAGGTGACCATTCCTGTAGGCGTGCAGAGGAGAAAGGTGTGGGGGGCTTGAGTGACAGCAGGGACATTACTGCCTCCGTGGACCTTGAGCTCATGCTTCTTAAAGGATGTCCAAGGCTTGGATAAATGTCGAGGAAGAGAGAAAGGGCTTGAGGCTGCAGAAACCAAGACAGGAGTGTGTAAGAACGTGGAGATGATGGGGGTGGCGCTCGATCCTCCTGCTTGAGAGAGAAGTGATTGAGGAGTAGTGTGTGCAGGGGGGTAGCTTTTAGTGTCAAACCTTCCGAAGAGTGTAGGTTGGACTGTTTCAGCAGTTGGTTCTTGCCTGGGAAAGGCGCCTGCAGAACATGGCGTTGGGAATCTTGACTGACCTTCCCTTTCTGTTTTCTGAAATCAAAGATGGTACCAAGAGTTCCATCTGGAGAGACCAGGTGGTCCGCGAGAGGCAGTTCCATTTGGACGAGCTGAGCCATGCCGAGTGTTGAGAGATGGAGAGCTATAGCCACTTACAGATATCTTGTGGTCTATGGAAAGTATGAGACACATACTCAGGCGATAAGTCAGGAATGGAACATTTTGTGTTGGGAGTCAACTCATAATTTCAGTAATTGAAACCACAGAAGTAGTTAAGGTAGTCGATGGACAGAGATAAGAGCAGAGAGCCGGGGGTTGGGGGGTGGGGGAAGTATGATGATAGGAGAACGGAGAGGAGGAATTTCTGGGTGTTAAAGTAACAGGGAATGCTATCAAACAAGTGGGAAAGCGCATCCATAGAGAGCTGGAGGATCAGGGAGAGGGCAGACAGTATAAATTTCAGAGAGATGGAAAGAGAGCCAGGAAGTCAGGTCAGAGCAGTGAAGGGGGAAAGAGATGCCAAGGTGTTAGGATCAGCAGTTCAGACTGAGGGGACATTGATGAAGATGACAGAGGGGGAAAGCCAGGGGCCGCAGTGGGCCTCAGTGACCTCGGAGACCTTCAGCAGTGTCCAGCCCTTTCCTCTGGCGACCCGATCCTGGAGTTTAGGGCAGAGCCTGGCAACTTCATACCTTGACTAAGCCCCACAGTCGGCTCCACTGCACAGCAAGCGTGAGAACTGTTGGTGCAGGATAGCTCTCTGTAAACAGAGAGGACGGTAAATTCACCTGGCTTCGGGAGAGAGGCGTCGAGGAAGTGTCCCCGTGGTTAAATGAGTGGGATGTGAGGGGAGGACAAGAGATGTGGTCTGAACCAGCAACGTTAGCAGGTCAGACTGTCCTCTCTGAGCTCGTGGGTTTGTGGAGGACGGTAGAGAATCGGGTGAGGGATCACCAGTGAAATCCTATAAAGCCTCTTATTAATCCTCAAGGCAAGGCCAGCACTCCCCCGCTGGAGAAGTAGCAGGGAATTCACAAAAGAAACATCAGTTGCCAACCACTATTTGCAGATGGATTCTCTCTTACGAGCAAAACATGAGTTAAAATGAGATGTGATTTCTTGCCTGCCAAATAGACACTTTAAAAAACAAAAACAAAATAATACCCACTATTGATGAAGATGCAAGAAAATTGCTGCTCATGTGCCAGTGCGAGCATGAGTTGGAAGGGCTTTCCTAGAGGACTGTTTGGCATATGCTAGAGCCCTTAAGTGTTCCTCGCTTCTGGGCCAGCAATTCTACTGGCTCAAAAGCTAGGAACATCACCAGTAAGAGCCTAGGTTTTAGTAGCAAGGCTTACTGGTTGAAAAGGCTGACTTGGCTAGTATGTGACTTGTATAAGATACTTAACCCTTTAAGCCTCAACTTCCTCATCTGTAAAATGGGCTGTTTTGAGGGTCAAATGAAATAATGTATATTTAAAAGTGCTTAGAAGCATGCCTGGCCCGAATAAGTGGGTAGTAATGGAACTGCTACTTACATTTTATTAGTTATTTTGTTAATTATATAC
The DNA here is from genome assembly GCF_964212035.1 of Myotis nattereri. Lineage (NCBI taxonomy): Eukaryota > Metazoa > Chordata > Mammalia > Chiroptera > Vespertilionidae > Myotis > Myotis nattereri. Next base: position 16,077,996 of record NC_138090.1, read on the forward strand.
TTACAAAGACTTATGAGGGTTTATTGCAGCTTTCACTGCAAAATATTAGGAATCGCCTAAATCCACTAATAGAATTTACTGGAGGAATTATGCTGTGTCCATAGGATGCAGTATCTATGCAGCCATTAATTCTAACTTGTAAAGAATATTGAACATCAAGGGAAAACTTTCTTGCTAAATTAAGTTAAAAGGGCAGTCCACATAAGAAGCAGTGTGGTCTGAGGTTGGTGAAGAAGATCTGTAACTATAGACAACAGGCAGAGGGAAAAAAAATCTAAATCTACCTACCTATCAGTGGCTTCCTGGCTGGTGGAATTATAGATGATTTTTATTTTAGCTGTTGAATTTTCCACACATATCCATTTTAAAAAATGAGTTCATAGTACTTTAATTAGGAGAAATTGTTTAAAGTAAATTTAACATCATGAGATGCCAGATTGAAACTGTAAGGGGCCAGATGGCACGTTTTCCCACCATCTAGCGTGGGCTCTGCCACCCAATGGCATGAATGGAGAGATCAGAAGCGAGAGGGATGTCGAGGAAATTGGAGGACATGAGAGTTGTGGGTGCTGGCAAAGGAAGCACTGAAGGAGTCAGTTACAGTTAGTGTGGGCAGGTGTTCAGCCGGGGAAGCACCAAGTGATGAACGCAGGGGGGTTGGCTGAGCTATGCACCTGCCAGCCAGGAGGGCCGGGTTGGTGCAGCAGGGAAGTTAGAGGTACTGTGTTTGGTGAAAGGAGGTGCTGTGTCAAATCTGGGAGGGGGACCAGTGCTTTATGGTGACTAAATCCAGCTCAGGAGAGAACCATTCAGGCCATGGGTGGATGAAGGATGCTGGTCTTCTGTCTTCAGCACGAAGGCCTCAGAGTGGATGCTTAAATAAGTACCTAAGTGTTGGGATACAAACACTCGCATAGCTGGTTCAGTTGCCCCAGATCCTTTTTTAGAACAAGGCAGAGTATAAGGAAAAGCTTGTTGTTTTGCTTTTTATTATCGTATCCCTGGCTTTGGTCGTTGTGGAACTGTGGCTGTACCTGCATAGATAGTAAAACGTCCGATTCCCCTAAATACCAGCTCCTCTCCTCCAACACCCACAGCCCGGGTTCCAGGGCCTCTCCTGGCCTCACCTCCCTTCTCTGCCCCTCACGCTCCGCTGCAGCCAGAGCATTGCGGTGCTGGTGGATTCCCGCAGAAGGGACTGAGCTAGCACTTTCCGCTTCCAGGTTGATTTATGGTCACGCTGGAAAGAGCACAGATGCACTTATTAGCAAACATGGAGCCCAGGGCCTGACGATTCTCTGGGCCTTCCGAGCAGCAGGCCTCCTGCAGCACCAGGGGCCCGTTCACGCACGCGTGTGCTCTCCGGCCTTGCCGTCGTTACGGGATGAATCCTCAGGCTCCTGGGAAATTGCTGCCAAGGGGGGTGGAATCTCACCTGCTTATGATTTAACACTTATTGACTAGTACGCAGCAGTCAGTACACAAATACAGTCATTGTACAGAGCCCAGAACGGAATTGGACATGGTTCTTCAGTGGATTCCAGGCTAACAGATGAGGGCATTCTTTCTCTGCCCCTTGAATGAGGTATCTGCTTATCTGAGAATCTGGGTTGCCTTTATTTATTTATTTATTTTTTTGGAGGTAGGGATGGTTTAGTCATTGTTGTGGATTTTCTCTCAAATGTTTTAGCCCAGAGTGAGCAATGCTCACCCTCTGTGGGCTGTTGGGGTTCCACTTTTCTATGGTGGCTGAACTTGTCCTTACATTTAGAACTGCTTTCACCAGGTTAGGGAAATCTGAGTCAGATTATGGGTGACTTGGGTGACTGCCTTTCAGTGTTGTGTTACTTGAAATTCTACTCAAATCAGAAAGGCCATCTCGAACTCTGTGTAGAACCTCTTGGCTGGGAGAAGGAAGACCAGTTTTCTGCTCTTGTCTGTGCCTCCCTGGCCAGCCTCCCTCCCATGAAGCTGGGCCAGCCATGGGTTTCGTGTGAAGACAGGACATGGCAGCCAGGTGGGCTGGCTGGTCATGTGCCTTTGAAGGCTCAATATGTAGAGTTCTTAACACGGGACAATTTCTTTTGCTGTACAGAAAAATTACAAGAGAACAGAGAATTCTCATATACCCTTTGTCAAGACCCCTCCCATGTTAACATATTTTCTTATTTTTAGCTGTCTATGTAATACACACACACACACACACACACACACACGTACACACACACACAGTTTTTTCCTAAACCAGTTGAAAATAGAGATGTCATGCCCCTTCACCTCTAAATATACCAGTGTGGATTTCTTAAAAACAAGGACTCTTTTTGTATAACCACACTGCAGTTATCAAAATTAGGACATTAACATTCACAGACTACGATTATCAGACCTAAGGACCTGATTGGGAGTCTGCTGGTTCCTTGGTCGCATCTCTTCAGCCTCCTGCACTCTGAGGCAGCCCTGTTTCCCGACACTCGCCTTCCTGAAGAGCGTAGGGCACTCTGTGGGCTGTCCTCGCTGGGATTTGCGTAATGTTCCCTCGGATCAGATCCAGGGTTTGCATTTCTGGCGGGAATATCGGGGAGGGGATGTCGTGTTCCTCTCCGAAGGCACAGAATGTCTGCCTGTCTCACTCCGGGTGATGAGAACTCGATCATGTGTGTAAGGTGCCAGGTTTCTCTGCTGCACACTTACTATTGTCCCTTCCGTGATTACTGCGTGTTTGGTGGAGATGCTTTGAGACTTTGTAAATATCCTCAAACTTTTATCCATCCGTTTTGGTATCCCTCAATTTTTTCCTAAATGCGTTATAATAGGTGGTTACCAAGTGGTGATTTTCTAACTCCATAATTCCATCTGCATTTGTTACTTGGATTTATCCCCTAAGAGAACTTATAAAAGTATGGAGATACGGGTTTTTATTTGGGGCATTGGGTTGTGAACCTTTACTCTCATTTTATTTTCCTGCTCCAATTGCACCACCTTCCAGCAGTGGGAGCCCCAGTTAACCTGTTCCTGTGTTCTTTCGACACGTTCTGATCGTCCTTAGAGCACATCCTTGTGTTCTGTCTCAAGAAGACGCTCCAGCCCTGGCCGGGGTGGCTCGGTTGGTTGGGTGTCCTCCTGTGCACCAAAGGGTTGCCAGTTCGATTCCCAATGTGGGCACACGCCTGGGATGTGGGCTCGATCCCTGGTGGCGGACATGCAGGAAACAGCTGGTCAGTGTTTTGCTCTCACATTGATATTTCTCGCTCCCTCTCCCTTCCATTCTCTGAAAAATCAATAAAAACCTTTAAAAGAAAAAAGGAAGGTGCCCCAGGCTCATCTTGCACTCTGTCTGCCCCAACCCAAGAATTGTCCATTTCTCCAAGGAGCCTGATTCCATTTGGCTCCAGAGGGTCACAACAGGCATTTCTTCAACTAAGAGAAAAAGAAACAGATCGCGTTTGGGGATCCTAATTTTTCTTCTCAACGTGTTATCGCTTCTCCCAGTGCGGTAAGCTCCCTCTGAGTTTCAGGAAGCACCTAGTCCATCTTGGCTGTGGCGGACACAGAGATGACTGGGACATCACGGCCCAGCGGCAGAGACCGGCCAGCGGTAGTCACCGGAGTGTGATAACCCCAGGGCGGCAGTGTGTCGCCCGGTGCCACATTACTGTGCGATCGCAGGGAGGAGGTTAAAGCTGATTGAGTCACCGGACTGATAACCCAGGAATGAAAAGAATCTTCACCTTTTCGAGGACCTGAGAGGCTGCCTGATGGCACTTCCTGGCCACGGCCAAAGCCCCCCGCCCTCCCCCACCCCGCTTCCCGAAATCCACGAAACCCAGGGATTGCGGTCTTTCACCAGAGGCAGCCTTCCACTGGGGGACTTTGATAATCTTGAGAAAGAGTCTCACTTCCATTGAACTGAACTCTCATTCCTAATACATTTCCCTCATCACCGCTAGCTAAACCCTGAAGCTAGGTAGGAGACCAGTAACCGATCCTCCTGTAGGCGGCAGGCAGGCCTTCATAGGGCTGAGCAGAGTTGTCTTACGGGGCAGTGGGACCTCTCTTTCCCACACTCCTGCGCTGTTCATGGTCGGCCGTCCTGAGCACACTCAGGTTCGTTTGTCGGGACCCTTCTTACCAGATCCCCCCCTCTTCCCCCCCCCCCCCGCCCCGAGTGGATCACCACGTCCTTCGTGCAGACAGAGACAATGACGGGGCTGCGGGCCTGTGGAGTTTCGGCAGGAATAGGGTACTCCCGTGGCCAGAGGTTGCGTTTGCCTCTTTGACTGCCATGTCAGCTTTGGGCGGTCACAGGATTTATAGTAAAGCAGGGGTCCTCAGACTTTTTAAACAGGGGGCCAGTTCACTGTCCCTCAGACCGTTGGAGGGCCGGACTATAGTTTAAAAAAAACTATGAACAAATTCCTATGCACACTGCACATACCTTATTTTGAAGTGAAAAAACAAAAAGGGAACAAATACAATCAATATTTGTATTTGTATGTGGCCCGCGGGCCGTAGTTTGAGGACCCCTGTAGTAAAGTGACGCTGCCAGGCCGTTTTAGCACGAATTCCTGTTCATCGAAGCCTGTCCGTCCTCTGTTGGTCTCACTGCCTGCCTGAATGTAATACGGGGCTTCCTACGTAGCCTTGCAAAATTTCGTCCTGTTCCTTTGAGCCTTGTCCCAACTTGTTGAGCTCTTTTTTTTGGTTTTTGTTTTTAATCTTAATTCCACCATTTATCATATTAGTCAGTCCTCTTAGCTTTATGGACTTGGCAGATGGGCGGGTTTGCTTGCTCTTGCCCCTCAATTTGTTGATTTACATGAAGGGAACCAGGGACAAGACAGAAGCTTGAGGCCGGTCACCAGCCCACTGACCTTGGGTAATGGCACCCACTAGCTATCACGTTCAGCTAGAGTTTTGTTTTTTTCTGAAAGACATTTTGCTATCCTGGATACAAAGAAATGATAAACTCTGGAATAGCTTATTAAAATCAAACAGTACTCTCTGCTGCATTTCTCAGATCATTGAGTCCGAGCGAAGCTATATTTCAGTTTAATTGCTAATTCCTCAGGACTATCTTCTTTTTTTCCTAGATTCTATTCAGCAACTCTTGAATCTGTTCTCAAACTATGAGGAGCTTGCAATATATAATCTACAACATACCTTTTAGAGCTAATATTATTACTTTATCCAAAATGATGTACACACACATCCCTCTTCCCCCTCTTCTTGCTTTATATTATTCTGAGTGTTTTTCAGTACTTAATGTTAGATTTGTTTGTTGGCCATCTCTCCCCCACAAGAATGTAGATTGCGACCTGTTTAACTTTGATTCCCTAGCATCGGACACATGGCAGGTGCACCGTAAATATTGAGTGAATGTGTGAATGAATGAATGCTTCTTTGTTTGTTTTGTTAATCCTCACTTGAGGAGATTTTTCCATTGACTTTTAGACAGAGTGGAAGGGAGGGGGAGAGACAGAGAGAGAGAAACATCAACGTGAGAGAGACACATTGATCGGTTGCCTCCTGCATGCATCCCGACCAGGGCTGGGGATTGAGCCTGGAATCGAGGTGCGTGCCCTTAACGGGAATCGAACCTGGGACCCTTCAATCTCAGGGCCGATGCTCTATCCACTGAGTCAAACAGGCTAGGGCCCAATGCACTTTTTGATTTATGGTGTCTGGAATATATCCCCTCTTTTTTTTTTCTTAAAAAAAGTGAGGATAATGGGCCTACCATACAGTTTGTTACAGCAGCTTGACCCTCTCTCTCCTGTGTGAAGATAGCCAAGTACAGAAGCCATTTTGAACTCTCCTCCCCTCGGCATTATCAAGCAAGAAGGGTTCTGTATGAGTTGGCAATGTCCTTTTACATAGCCATCCTGCTATCCCGTGCTCTCAGAGCAGTCCCTGGGTCCATAAAGACTGGGTGTGAATGTCAGATGCAAGGACATTCTGGAGTTCTCTTTGAGAAGTAGACGTTAAAGAAGAACATGGTACAGTGACCAAGAACACAGGCTCCACGCAGCCAGACTGTCGGTTTTGTTATTCAGGCTGCGTAACTTGGGGCAACCTCAGTTTTCCCATCTTAAAAATGGGGATAAAAATAGAATTTGTCTCACGGAGTGGTTCTGAGCATCAAGGTGGTGCTGTACCTTCAGGCCCGGCCTTTACATGATCCCTAACTCAAGAAGGGATGGCTTCCCTTATGATGGTTTTAATTTCAAAAATCTTTGGGAAATAAAGACACTAAAGAAGAAATGAAGTCGCCTATTACCTCATCCCCTAGTTTTTGATATAAATCTCATGTATTTCCATATGCAGCCCTATGTATGCTTTGTTCACTTAGCATCCTGGGTGATCATTTTCCCACACCCTTAAATAATTTCTTCAAAAAATTATATATAATAGATATAGATATAGATATATATGCCTAAGCAACCATTATGACCAGTCAACCAAACAACCGGTTGCTATTGACAAGCACTGACCACCAGGGGGCAGATGCTCTATACAGGAACTGCCCCCTGGTGGTCAGTCAGTGCACTCCCACAGTCAACCTTCTGCAGCCATCCAACCTCCCACGGTCCCCCGCCCCCCCTCCCCGGCCAGCCAGCTCCAATCGATCCCAATCCTGGCCAGGCCGAGGGACCCCACTCGTGCATGAATTTGTGCACCAGGCCTCTAGAATTTATAACATCCTATGGAGCTCTATGCACTGTAATTTAGAGAGTCCCTCATTTCACCAGATTTCTTTTATGTTATAAATGTTGTGATGAATAATCTGCCTCTCTGGTATCTTGGGTTGCTTCCTAGAACGGGGGAGTTGCTGAGTCAAAGGGCATGTGCATTCTTGAGACTTTTGGTATCTCCTGCGAAGTCACCTCCAGGAAGGCAGCCAGCGGAGGCCGCTCCAGCTGAGCTCAGGGAAGTGGCATCCTTGCCCGCTGGCTTCCTTCTCTCTGGCGAAGCTGCTGGGTTATTCACTGAGGCAACAGTTTCTCGCTGTCTCACTTCTCTCTTTTCCTTTGGTTGCCTTTGTTTCCTTTCTTGGTTTTCTGCCAAACAACCTCTTGTGAAAGGACCGCCTAATTAACCCTGTGCTAATTAACAATTTAAAATTGCACAGTGCGACGTTCATGTTTAATTCTCTGAGAGCAACAGCGGGAGTCCCCTCCCCTTCCTCAACCCCGCCGCGCCCCCCCCCCCCCCCAGCTTCCCTGTAACTGTTTCATTGGCCTCAGCCCTGCCTCCTTAAAGGAATGTGATAAGACTGTCACGCCACATCTTCCCAGTTGAAAGAGGGAGATGGATGACTTTGTTAATGGGGGGCCTCGGGGTGACATGGTGGAGTTTTTAACATTTTAAACAACGTCTTCCAAACAAAGAGTGATATTTGGGAAGACGCAGGAAGCTTTACGGGTAGGTTCCAAGGACACTAATTGTAAGAGGCGCAAGTGTCCTGGGGCCTTGCTAAGGGCGTCGAAGCTTTCCTTACAGGGTGACTTCTCAAACGGCAGGTTAGCTCAGCAGAGCGAGTCCAGCACCCTCGACCACACCTCTCGTTTCCCCCGAACCCCTGCTGGAGAGATGCGCTTTCCTGAAGAGTAACTGAATTCTTAAAACCACACACACACACACCACCCACGTGGAGCACGCTAGGTGGGCATGAGTAGAACACGTCTGTATTTGAGGGGAGTTTGGGGGTGTAGGTGGCTGAAGAGAAGCAGGCTGCAGGAAGGGCTGAGGGTCTGTGATGTGTGAGCTGGCCCTGGAGAGTGAAGGATGAGGAAGGGGGTGCAGAGCTGGGGCAGGGCCTGAACAGAGGCTGCTGCGGGGCTGCCTGTGAGCGTGGGGACCCGCCAGGTTCCCAGGCCGCCCTCTGTAACTGAAGATCATTGATTTTACGGGAAACCGTGTTTACAGACAGAGTGCTGATCGACCTGCCGAGTTGACTTCTGCCTCCTTAAGTAAGAACTACCTTTTTCTTATTGACTGGCTGATAAACAGAGCGAGAGGGACGGGCGGGAGAGTGGTGGACGGCCCGAGGCCCTTGAGCTAAAGGACTGGGGAGCATAAGCGATTTCTTCATCTCTGCCTTCTGGTCCCCTCTTGTCCACCCCGTCCCCTCATTCCCAGGGACCGGTGGGGAAGTCCAGGCCTGACCCTGCGTGGCCCGCTGGCCGTACAGGGACAGAGAGGGGAGTTGGCAGTCCGGTGGAGCAGAGGGTGAATCAGGCTTGAATGATGTGCACCCTCCAAGGACCATGTGCAGCGTGCGGACTCTGGCCTGTGGCAGGGCTGAGACTGCTCCTCCCAGCGCCCTGGCGAAGGCGATTCTGTTGCTCCCTGATCCACACTTTGCTCAGCGAGGCTGTGAAAGGTCCTGCCTGCCATGGCCGGCGTGCATGGACAGCAAGCCCAGGGCAGGCAGCTTCGACCTCAGAGTGGGGTCCTTCTCTCCCGTGGATGCCTGGCTGGGCTGTCGGTCCCTGCGCATGAGCGGTCTCCCACGTGTCCCTCCAGGGCCAGTGTCACCACCCAGGGGGTCGTCTGTCTTTCAGGGGTGGCCACAGTGTCATTCTTGACATTTGCTTGGAAATAGAAAACAAAGTTAGGTGAGTTTTCAAAAGTCCCAACCCCGTAAGTGGGTGAGTTGGGGAGGAGGAGAAGGAGGAGGAGGAGGAAGAGAACAGCAAGAAAAGCCCACCAATTAATTGGTAAACGCTGGCAGGTTTCGCTGGCCCAGCCCCGGCTGGAGAGGAGATTGGCTTTGCTGTCGATACACAAGTCCCTGGTGAAGCATCAAAGCTGTTCTCCTTTATCAATCGTGGCCTCCCCTTCCCGCATGTTCCTGTAACTTACCAAGCATTTATGACATCGATTTTACAATCGGGCTGTTAACCCTCCCGCCCCTTCAGGCCTGCCAACCTTTCTGGCCTGAGCTGTCAATCAGGCGCATCTTAAGAAGAGCCACCCGGATTCTCACCTGTGTGCCAGCTAAGCCTGGCGGTGAAGTCCCATCCATCTGCCGTTCGGTTTGGTTCAGTGCAGTTATCTTAGCTTGAAATCAATGTGTCTGTTCTCAGGCGCACCGAGCTTTGTCATCAAGGAGTTTGAGGTTATAAACGGAGAGGTGGGGAGTGTGTGTGCATGTGTGCTTTAAACAAAACATGGCACATTCTTCCAAAAAGTTATTTCTCCCAAGGCTTCTGGTAAACCTGCCTTCCCCATCTTTTCCCGAGGGGGAGCTGTTGGCTCACTGTGCAGTCAAGAATCAAGAAATGAAGAGAGAATGGGAAGATGAGGGTTTGGGGGGTGGGGTGGGACCAAACCCAGCCAAAACCTTCATCTGCTGGGTATGAATGAGATGGTGGGTGGAGAAGCAGCCAAGTGTTCCCCAGGCAGGAGGTGCAGGGCGGGGGAGGGGGGCTTGCCTGGGATTTGCAGACGAGGCTCTGAGTTGCTGTAGGAGCAGCAGTGGGTGGAAGCAATGCTCTGTGGTGTCCTTGCCACAGGAGCAGAGCGGCAGCGGGTGATCCGAAGCCCCCCTCTCCAGGGACGTGTGGTCTCAGAGGGCAAATTCAGCTCAGTGGCACTTTGGAGTCGGAAACGGAAAAGCCCCAGGGCTGAAGGACAGCTGCTCGGGTAGCAACTAATAACGGAGAGGCAGGTGGGAACGGGGGCTGGCCGAGCCCAGCTGCCGTCTCGGTTTGCTGCTAAGATCCCTGACAGCAGGCAGCACCCAGCCAGTGGTGACGGGCTCCCTCCAGACGGGGCGACATCCATGCTGCCGGAGGGGGCGTCGGCCGCTGCGCCGGGAGGCTCTTCCTAGAAACATCACGCGCACGTTCGCACCTACACGTTCTCCTCTGGAGCCAGCTGAGTCACAGCAAGGCTGCTGTAGGGGTGGGGGCGGAGAAGGGAACTCGGGATCGGCCTCTGTCTCACAGTGTCGGGCGGCAGGGGCGCGTTTGAAGGATTTGCCCCTTGGTTTTCCTGCTTGTCAAACGGGACAGTGCTCCGCAGACCTCAGGGGCTTTTCTCTGAACTTTCCAAACTAGAACCTTGGTCAGTAAAAGCAACAGCAGCAACTTCTCCTCCAAGTCAATGAGCATGTCCTTGCACAGTTGGCCTTTCCTGTTCTGGGGGTGCAAAACCTCCCTCCTCTCGTCTGTCCCTCCCCTGCTCCCCGGCCCACAGGCAGCGGGGACAGCCGGGGGCGGCTTGGTGCTGGCTGCCTGTGTGTGGTAGGGCCGCCCTCCTGTGTCCTCGGTGGGGCCCTCCTCCGCTGTGGCCGGCGCTCAGTCCTGGTGCTAACAATGTGCTTGCAAAGAACGGAAATCCAGCTGGTCTCCAGGGTAGAGCAGCCGACAAGCTGAAGACTCAGAGGGATTCTCCTGATGCCCCTGCGTGTGCTCCTGCTCCTGCCACGTCCCCCAGCCGTGACCCCAGCCATGACGCCTGGGGGCCACTGGCCCTGTGCGCGTCGGACAGCATGGGGCCAGCGCTGGGGTCCCTGCCTCCCCCGCGGTCTCCGTTGTGGGTGTGGACAGAAGCTGTTAGAGTGCTCTGTGTGGGACCTTAGCCTCGGCCCTCCTAACCTCTTTCCTTTCTCTCTCTCTTCCCCCTCTCCCTCTTCCCCCCTTGCCTCCGCCCTTCAGGTCCGATCCGTACTGGGTGCAATGAAAGCTCCACGCAGGCCTTACCATGGAAGGCTGTGACTCGCCCGTCGTCTCGGGGAAGGACAATGGGTGCGGGATCCCTCAGCACCAGCAATGGACTGAACTCAACAGCACCCACCTCCCCGACCAACCCAGTAGCATGGAGCAGCCCACAAGCGAGAACCACGGGCCCCTGGACAGCCTGAGGGCCCCCTTCAGTGAGCGCCTGGCGGAGAGCACCTCGGCCGGGCCCCCTGCCGAGCCCGCGGGCAAGGAGGTCAGCTGCAACGCGTGCGCGGCCTCCTTCGCCAGCCTGCAGACCTACATGGAGCACCACTGCCCCAGCGCGCGCCCCCCGCCGCCCCCGAGGGAGGACAGCGGGAGCGACAGCAGCGAGGAGGGGGACGAGGAGAGCGACGTGGAGAACCTGGCTGGGGAGATCGTCTACCAGCCCGACGGCTCGGCCTACATCGTGGAGAGCCTGAGCCAGCTGACCCAGGGCGGGGGCGCCTGCGGCAGCGGCAGCGGGCCCCTCCCCTCGCTCTTTCTGAACTCCCTCCCCGGGGCGGGGGGCAAGCAGGGGGACCCTTCCTGTGCGGCGCCCGTCTACCCGCAGATCATCAACACTTTCCACATAGCCTCATCCTTCGGGAAGTGGTTCGAGGGCCCAGACCCGGCTTTCCCGAATACCTCAGCCCTGGCGGGGCTCAGCCCCGTCCTGCACAGCTTCCGCGTGTTTGACGTGCGACACAAAAGCAACAAGGATTACCTGAACAGCGACGGCTCTGCCAAAAGCTCCTGCGTATCCAAAGATGTTCCCAACAATGTGGACCTGTCCAAGTTCGATGGCTTCGTGCTCTACGGCAAGCGGAAGCCCATCCTGATGTGTTTCCTGTGCAAGCTCTCCTTCGGCTACGTCCGCTCCTTCGTGACCCACGCGGTGCACGACCATCGAATGACCCTGAGCGAAGACGAGCGGAAGATTCTTAGCAATAAGAACATCTCCGCTATCATCCAAGGGATCGGCAAAGACAAGGAACCCCTTGTAAGTTTCCTGGAACCAAAAAACAAAAACTTTCAGCACCCTTTAGTTTCCACAGCTAACCTCATAGGTCCCGGACACAGTTTTTATGGTAAATTTAGTGGCATTCGGATGGAAGGGGAGGAGGCGCTCCCAGCCGGCTCTGCCGCCGGCCCCGAACAGCCCCCGGCTGGCATCTTGACCCCCAGCACCCTCTTGAACCTTGGCGGGCTCACCAGCTCGGTCCTGAAGACCCCCATTACCTCAGTCCCCCTGGGGCCTCTGGCCTCCAGTCCGACCAAATCCCCGGAGGGCAAGGACTCCGGGGCGGCAGAAGGAGAGAAGCAGGAAGGGGGCGACCCGGACTGCTTCTCCGAGAAGGCAGGGCCAGCCGAGGAGGAGGTGGAGGAGGAAGAGGAGGAGGAAGAGGCGGAAGAGGAGGAGGACGAGGAAGAGGAGGAAGAGGAGGAGGAGGAAGATGAGGGTTGCAAAGAACTCTTTCCCAGCGAGTTGGACGAGGAACTGGAGGACAGGCCCCATGATGAGTCCGGGGCCGCGGCAGGTAGCAGCAAAAAGGACCTGGCTCTCTCAAACCAAAGCATTTCTAACTCCCCCTTAATGCCTAATGTGCTCCAGACACTGTCGAGGGGCGCAGCTTCTACTAGTTCTAATTCCGCTTCTTCCTTTGTTGTCTTTGATGGTGCGAACAGGAGGAATCGTTTAAGCTTTAACAGTGAGGGCGTCAGGGCCAGTGTGGCAGAGGGCGGCAGGAGGCTGGACTTCGCTGACGAAAGTGCCAATAAAGACAATGCCACAGCACCAGAACCAAATGAAAGCCCCGAGGGGGACGACGGGGGCTTCGTCCCCCATCACCAGCACGCGGGCTCCCTCTGCGAGCTTGGGGTGGGGGAGTGCCCCTCGGGGAGCGGCGTGGAGTGCCCCAAGTGCGACACGGTCCTGGGCTCCTCCCGCTCGCTGGGCGGCCACATGACCATGATGCATTCTCGCAACTCGTGCAAGACCCTCAAGTGCCCCAAGTGCAACTGGCACTACAAGTACCAGCAGACGCTGGAGGCGCACATGAAGGAGAAGCACCCGGAGCCGGGGGGCTCCTGCGTCTACTGCAAAAGCGGGCAGCCCCACCCCCGGTTGGCACGAGGCGAGAGCTACACGTGTGGTTACAAGCCTTTCCGCTGTGAGGTGTGTAACTACTCCACCACGACCAAAGGCAACCTCAGCATTCACATGCAGTCCGACAAGCATCTCAACAACATGCAGAACCTGCAGAACGGCGGGGGCGAGCAGGTCTTCAGCCACTCGGCCGGGGCCGCGGCGGCGGCGGCGGCAGCAGCGGCCGCGGCGGCCAACATCAGCAGCTCCTGCGGGGCCCCCTCGCCCACAAAACCAAAAACCAAACCCACCTGGCGGTGCGAGGTGTGTGACTACGAGACCAACGTGGCCAGGAACCTGCGCATCCACATGACCAGCGAGAAGCACATGCACAACATGATGCTGCTGCAGCAGAACATGACGCAGGTCCAGCACAGCCGCCACCTGGGCCTGGGCAGCCTGCCCTCGCCCGCCGAGGCCGAGCTGTACCAGTACTACCTGGCCCAGAACATGAGCCTGCCCAACCTGAAGATGGACAGCGCCGCCTCCGACGCCCCCTTCATGATGAGCGGGTTCCCGCTGGACCCCTCCGCGCCCATGGCCGCCGTGACGCCGGCTCTAGGTGAGGCTGACTCCGTGTTTGTCTGTTCTGTGCTGTGACTGGAACGGGGGGAGACACTGAGAATAAGTCCACGTCCCGTGGATTCGGTCGGTTATTTTTTTTTCTTTGGTATCAGCTTGAGAGTCTAACAGTCAATACTTTTTCTCAGGAATCCCTTGAACCCTGTGTGCATAGGGAAAGTCGTATGCACTGAACAGAGACGTGACCCCACTCCAGTTCCGCAGGCCAGGATTAAAATTTAAGTGTTTCCTCTGCTTTTTTGGCTTCTGGTCAGCCTTCCTTTCTGTTCCCATTCTCTCTTTCTCTGTCTCTGTCTCCATTTGAAAAATCACCACAATTATCCAAAACTTTTGGATTCCATTAAATATTTATTGAAACTTACAGGAAACTGTAGCTGGAGTTTTAAATAGGAACAGCCATCTCCATAAGAGGAACGCGGGACGGGGGTGTACGTTACTCAGATAACCAGAGGCTGGCTCTGAGCCGAGCGCGAACCGCCCAGATAGGGCTCCGCCAGTTCCCCCGTGTGTTCCCTCAGGTCTCAGGGAGAGAGGCGTGTTCCTCTCTTCCTTATTTTGCATGTGTTTTTGGCAGTTAGTATACTTGTGAATTAAATGGCCCCGGGGCACACTAAGGAATGGTGTGATGGATGAAAATGAACGAATTCTGAAACTACATCAAAGAAAGCTAAGTTTTAAAGTCAGGGAGATCCTGGTTGATGGAGCCTTTGTTGCCATGAAGAACAACCCAGGTCTTGCGGGCTTCATGGGTCGAGCGTGGGACCCGAGGGTAGTACTTGGTGCCGGAAACCACGACTCGTTACGTACAGAGAATCATGACTGCTTTTGGGGAGAGCTTCTCGCAGCAAGAAAATACACGAATCAGTTTCATGAGGAGTGGTTGGGCCACTCCTGCCCCTGCCACCGGTGCCCCGGGCAGGCAGGGCCTGGTCTCCATCCCCTGACCGCTAACCACTCGGGACCAGTGGCGATGGACCGAATTAGGCAGCATCCCCTCCCCGGCGCTGGGATAAGTTGTTCTTGGCACCAGAATGTCAGCAAGTACCTTTATCCTGGCATGGTTTAGGTCAGCGCCAGGGGCCAAACCTCACCCCGGAATGCCTTTATGTGCATGGTGTTTTCGGGCTAATTGCTGCTGCTGAGTTACATTTCTAACAGTTAATTTGTTTTTCCGGCTGTGCATTTAAATCTGAGACCTTGCTGCTTTGATCTCGTTTTCTGTTTCGGAACATTGACCTGTTGATCCTTTATTACCAAGTGGTTGGAAGAAGTCTCCCTGGCTGGTTCATCGGGGATGCGGAGGGAGAAGCTGTCTTATTGGTCCCCAGAGTGAACCACAGGGATGCACATCAAGGGATGGCTTCAGCACGCTAAGACTTTTTTTTTTAAGCCTGTGGGAATTGGGGTTTTCTAGTCTGGAGATTTAAAATCTTGAGGAGGCAGATCTTGGAGTAAATCAAATATAATGTAGGTGGAATGAAGACACAGAAAATGGATGGGTTCATACTGAGCCGAAGTGAGATCTTTTTAATTACCTTGAAAACCAGTAATTCTGACGTAGGCTTACATGGAGAGGTAGAGAAATGTTTTGCTTTTACACCAAGTGTCTGAGTCCCTGGGGGCATTCATGCATTGTGGGCATATGGCAGATGCCAAAGAAATAGAAGAATGAATCTCTGTGCTCTGGACATACATTGATGATCTGCATTTTATTTCTTAAAGAGAAGAGAGCTCTCCCTTTTAAGGACCTAAGCCCGGCCAGCCAAGAAGGGCCCCTGAATTTCCAGTGGCTCTGCTTGTCAGCTGAGGTGCGTCTCTGCAACCTCCTGCGTCTGCCTTCGGGCCACAGCAGCTGGTCAAGATCAGACAAGAGCCACAGATGCTTTGTGCTAACACCTGAGTGGGTGCAGGTACCACAGGGCATGTCCAGAGGACTTGCAGTTTAAGTTTTGGGACCTCAGTAGACACGGATATATACAAATGAGAAGAGCCCTCTCTTTTGGTTCTCTCTGCAGCTCCACTGACGTTTCTGCAGGCCATTCGAGGGAAGGCCGTAGGTTGTTAGATATTCCTGGGCTCTGCAGGGGGAAATTGTTTTTGGTGAAACCCACTCCGGCTTGCAAAGTTATTCTCATACTTCCTTTGCCAGAACCTTCTCTGTGGTGATTTCCAACATGCTGATCTGGGATGCTTGCTCTCTAGGGGCCTTTAAGGAAAGGGTCGGCGCCGTTGGTCTGGGCTGGTGCGATTTGCCACCGTTTGCAGACAAGGTATAGAACTGAGGCCATCTCAGTATCCATCCAAACAGCCCCTTCCATTCTAAAGTTGAGCACAGCACTGGGAAGCCGGGAGCTCGTGGCGGGTCCCTGTGCTCCCCAAGTAGCCAGCCAGCCAGCCACAGGCCGCCTACATGGGGTTTCCAGGTTCTCTGCTGCTGCCTTTGAGTCTAGACCAGGGGTGGGCAAACTTTTTGACTCGAGGGCCACAGTGGGTTCTTAAACTGGACCGGAGGGCCAGAACAAAAGCATGGATGGAGTGTTTGTGTGAACTAATATAAATTCAAAGTAAACATCATTACATAAAAGGGGACGGTCTATTTTTTCGGTAGTTTTATTCATTTCAAACGGGCCGGATCCGGCCCACGGGCTGTAGTTTGCCCACGGCTGGTAGAAGGTATCTTTTCCCACAATGTGCCTCTGATGATGTGCTGATGGGCAGGCTCTTGTGCCTGGATTTAAATTTCCATGTTGAAGTCAGGTGCATGTGGGGAGGGGGCAGCCATTCCTTTCCAAGACCATCTATCCAGCGTGGCTCAAAAGTCAGCGCCTGCTAAGTTCTCCCTTACTGGGGCTCTCCTCCTAATCCCTGTGAATTCGGGCAGGTTCTACTTTTCGGGCCTGAATTAGTTCCTGCCAGTGCTATGGATGAGTAGCATTCTGAGCCGTGGTTTTGTTTCTCCAAGGTTTGGTGCTCCAGTCAGTCCCCCTCAGCTCATGGCTTCTCTGCTTCTGTCTTGGATTTGCATTTTGTTTTAAGAGCTTGGAGCGGGAATAGGGACTTTCTCCTCCGTGTGTCCGAGGACTTCTCATTTTCACGCAAGCATCCAAGTGACAGTCGAATTCCTCCTTAGAGCGATGTTGATAAGCCGAGGTTACATTTAAAAAGTGGAGAAGGTTTGCTGCTTCGGGTGGTTGGCATCAGAAACAAATATGTGCTTGCTCCTCGCCTCCCCCTCCGGCAGTTTCCGCTTCCACTGAACACCGCGTACATTTCATGGATGCTGCTTGGTCGCGGTCCCCAGGAGGGGGCAGAGCTTTTAGGCTTTTTTCCTCCTCTTTTTCTCTCTCGTCCTAAAAAGAATGTCTTCGTGATGGCTCCTCTCACCAGGGGAGATGGCAAGAGAGGAGACAAGCAGAAAGCTCCCCGTGCAGACTTCGGTGGCTTGCGAGGCTGTCCACGGACTTCAAACGCAGCCGGGCTGCTGTGTATAGCCCGCACTGATCTTCTGCTGGAGGTGCCCCGAGTAGTGTACATTTAAAAAATCATTTAAAAATATATGTAACGTCTTTTCTTGGATTAACCACTAGCTTGGGTTCTAATCAGTCATTAAAAGAAAAATAACCTCAGCCCGACCACATGTAAAAGGTCAAGTTTAAATATCAGTTGGGGAGAGGCAGGGGCGACCATAGCTCAAGTGTGCACGTGTTCAGGGCAGAGGCAGAAAATAGAAGCCCGGTGCCCAGCGTCATGCTTGACTGTACACTTCTGAGGAACGGAGGGAAGGCTGCTCTTCGCCAGCCTTTCTCGTGATACGAATAAGAGCGTGCAGCATTAATTTGCTGCTGGTAAGTGAGAGCCGCTCCCTGGTTTATGCAGGGCAGTGAGGGACCAAAAAATCACAGGGGTGGGGAGGGAATTGCTGAGCTTTCTCAGGCTCCCCCCCCCCTTTTTTTTGGAGGCGGAGTGGATGGAGACTGTGAACTGACCTTTGCATTTCACTGCTGATCCCACATCCACTTTCCAGTTCACTTCCCAGACCTTCTCACCTTGCCTGGCACAGCGGACGTGTGGGCATCGGTGGAGGGACTTGCTGGAGGCTCAGCGAGGAGAAGGCTGGCCCTGGCCTAAAGAGGAAGCCCCCTGTAGGGACACTGGCCAGCAGGTGGCTCTGTCCGAGGCTGACTTATGGCCAAGGAGAATGAGCCATTAGACCTCCGTTTCACGCAGCATGGGGCTCAGAAAGGGAAAAGATGGCACTTCCGGGGGGTGTGGGAGGAGCTGGCACCATTGACCGGCAGATGGGACATTGGTCAGTGGGACATGATAAGGAGATCTTTCCCGAAATCTCAGATTTAGACCTGCACTGACCAATACTAGCCACGTGTGGCCACTTAAATTTAAACGAATTAAGGGTAAATAAAATTTCAGTTTCTCGGTTGCACGTTAGCCATATTTCAAGTGTTCAGTAGCTACCTGTGGTCATGATGGCCATGTTGGAGGATGCAGATACAGACGTTTCCATCTTCGCCAAAGTTCTCCTGGATGGCGCTGCGTTAGATGAGATCTGATTCGCCATACAGACTTGGTGTTACAGATTGCAGCTGTAACTCATTTCTAACTTTTCAGGTTCTGAAGTTTCAGATCCTATTATGTCCAGTGAATGATGCTTATATCTATCTTTCCTTGCATCTAAGCGAGGGGCTAAATGGAAATATTCCAGAGATTATGGTTCCTGCCTCTTTCTAGGTGTTCTCCAAAGGAACACAAAAGCACCCATAAAGCCTTTCACAGATTTTAGAAAGATCCGAATGCATGAAGGTGATTTGTGTGTGTGTGTGTGTGTGTGTGTGTGTGTGTGTGTGTGTGGTTTTTCCAGTTAGTAGCACCTTGCAGCACTTGAAATGTGATCTTTTTTCTGCTTGAACCCAGGTGGTGGGGAGCGGAGGGCAGGGAGGTGCCCGGGTACGGCTGCAGCTGTGAGCCTGGCCGCTCATTCTCCTCTCCTCTCCTTCCCCACAGTGGGCGGTGAGATCCCCCTCGACATGCGGCTCGGGGGCGGGCAGCTGGTGTCGGAGGAGCTGATGAACCTGGGCGAGAGCTTCATCCAGACCAACGACCCGTCGCTGAAGCTCTTCCAGTGCGCCGTGTGCAACAAGTTCACCACGGACAACCTGGACCTGCTGGGGCTGCACATGAACGTGGAGCGCAGCCTCCCCGAGGACGAGTGGAAGGCCGTGATGGGGGACTCGTACCAGTGCAAGCTCTGCCGCTACAACACGCAGCTCAAGGCCAACTTCCAGCTGCACTGTAAGACGGACAAGCACGTGCAGAAGTACCAGCTGGTGGCCCACATCAAGGAGGGCGGCAAAGCCAACGAGTGGCGGCTCAAGTGCGTGGCCATCGGCAACCCCGTCCACCTCAAGTGCAACGCCTGCGACTACTACACCAACAGCCTGGAGAAGCTGCGGCTGCACACGGTCAACTCCAGGCACGAGGCCAGCCTGAAGCTGTACAAGGTAAGGGCCGGGCTGTCTCGGGGAGCAGCGGGTCGGGTCGGCTCCCTGGGAGATGGGCGAGGGTGGGTGACCCGGTGCGGGAAGGGGCGCTAACATCCGCTTCCTCGCGCAGCTGCAGTGGGTGGCAGGCTTCGGCTGGTACATGAGGGTTCTCTCCGTGGGGTGCCCCGTTTTAGAGGGGCAGGTTTTCTTGGCGGGAGCCCAGTCCTGTCACTTTGTTCCTCTTGCCCTTCGACTGTCTCTGCAGCCGACTTTCCTTCTGTCCTCACAGTTACCGTTTCCCAAGTCCTGGCGTTTGTGCGCCTGGGTTTCCCCCTCCCCCAGGAGCTTTCGCTCCCCTTGTCCATCCCATCTCATCGCTCCCTTTAAAAAAAAAATCTCTCCTGGATATTCTTCGGGTGCTGTGTACGTTTGTTCATTCGTTTGTTTGTTCACTCAGCACATACACACCTGCTGTATACCAGGCACTGTTCTGGGTACGTGCCTGCATCCGTGCACAAAACAGACGAAAATGCCTGCGCTCCCCCAGGAAGTGCGTGCTACACACCATGAATAAGTGAGGCAGGAGGCTAGACGGGGAACTGCTACGGGGGAGGCAGGGTCAGGCAAGGGGGCTGCTTTGTTCTTTCCCTGGGTCCCCCCCATCCTCCTTTCTCTTCCGTGTATTTTTATTCCCTTTTCCAGGCTTCTCCCATCTTCCTCCTTTTGTTCTGTCCTCTCTCCCCTTCCTTCATTCCTCCTTCCTGCTCCTTTAACCCCTCCCCGACCCCTCCCGGCTCTCTCTCCGCCCATAGACTGTAAGGAGGAGCTGGTGTTCAGATACTGTAAATAGTCCTCTCACTCTCTCGGCAGAATTGCTCCAGACACTTCTATTGATTTTCACTGGACTTAAAGCCTCACCTTTTTCTCTAATCATCCCGTAATGGCTTTAGTATGAACAGTCAGGTACAAATCGCCATAAATCTGCCCAGCCTCCCTCCGCATACCATCCACGCCCTCACTGCCTCTTCCCCTTTCCTCCCTGTATTGCCAGTCTCTCCTTTTTCCTTCCACATGGGGTCTCAGGTCTTTGGGCCAAGGAGGGTCGCGTTTCTGCTGATCCTGAGCTGCCGTCATCCCCTGGCGATTTTCAGTAGAGACTCTGGTGGGGAAGACTTCCGACCCACCCCACATGGTCTCTGGGACGTTGATGCCTGGAACGCGTTTTACAGTTGCTCGTTCTCAGGCTGGCGAGAGGCCTGTGTAGCATTGGATGCGAACCCATTTTAGGGAGAGGAGGAGAAAGCAGGAACCAGGCAGTGGGAATAGAATGTTCTGGAGTGACAGCTGACTCCGGCATGGAGGGGCTCGACTGGTGCCATGGGGAAGGCCTGGACACCACGTGGCCAGCCCCCTTGTCCTAAGTGATCAAGAACCTCGCTGGGTGGCTTAGTGCTGTGCCACCTTGGAAATAAAAGGCTCTTTGTGGTGAGTTGAAATTGGAGGTCTTAACTGGCCACAGGGTGGTGCCGATGTGGTCAAGAAAACCTGATGGAAAAACCAGTGGAAAAAAGTTTCCAAAGGACCCCACTGAGCAAAATCAGTACAAAGGACTCGGTGTGGCCACGGAAGGTTGTGTGCAACTTTGATGAAGGTCGTTTAGAGGTGGCATGAAGCCAGTCTCCTCCATCCAAGGGAAAAATTGCTCTTCAAATTATAAAATGTGCACAGTGGTGATTAACTCCACGCTCCGTCCTCCAGTAAGAGTATACCAGGCTTTGCTTCCAGAGGGCCGGGGGCCAGGAGGATTTGCTGAGAATATCCCCTCTTGGGACCCGAACCACTTCCACGAGTCACACTGAGAGTGGGGTTTGAGGCGGTTTGCCGGATGGATGTGAGGGAAACTGTGTGTGTCTCCATCCTCCTCCCTGGCCTTATTTTTTCATTAAACATTTTTTTAATATATTTTTATTGATTCCAGAGAGGAAGAGAGAAAGAGAGAAACATCAGTGATGAGAGAGAATCATCATCGATCAGCTGCCTCCTGTACACTTATACTGGGAATCGAGCCTGCAACCTGGGCATGTGCCCTGACTGGGAATCGAACTGTGACCTCCTGGTTCATAGGTCGATGCTCAACCACTGAGCCACGCCAGCTGGGCCATCTTCTTTTTTCTTTTTTTTAAAGGGCGCTCAAAAAGGGCGGTGCAGGTGGAAGGGCCATAGGTTTTGGGATGCAGGATGGCACATGGGAACCAGTGCCTGAAAGAGAGGTGCCCCAACAGGGCGTTTGGCTGGCACACCCTGGGCGCGACCAGCCCCTACACTCGGGGCAGAATTCCCTGTGTCATCAGTCCGGTGTCGTTCGTCCTCGCTTGCAGGGCTCTGCGGAGGGGGTAGGGCGCTCTCCCGCCCACTTGGGGCTGCCACAGGGACAGGCCTGTCATTGCAGCGTCCTCACCTGGCCGTTCCATCCCCCAGTGAGACGAAGACAAACTTCCCCTGCCCCCGAGGGGCTCCCTCTCCCAGGGTCCCGGGGCTTCGGGGTGGGGACTGGAGGTGGTTTGAGAGCGAGTTTTTCTCTCGGCCCTGGTGTGGCCTGTAGTAAATGGAGATTGATTGCATGTTATTTTTCCTCTTGCTAATGTAATCCATTAGCCCAGCACATGCATAATCAGTTTAGTGCACAGTTAACTGGATGTAATCGAGTTCTTTACTGTCTGCTAGAGAAACAGCTCCAGATGCTCCTGACCGGGGAGGGCGCCCCGCTTCTCGCGCAGCCCTCCTGGCTCACCCCTTCCCAGTCCCCACCCCACCCCACCCCACCCCACCCCACTTGCCTGGCAAATTATTCATTATCGGTCAGGGAGACTCCCTGGCTTGCTTTCTGCTGCACCTACTCAAGTGGCCATGATGGATGGGACTTCCTGATAGGCCTCCCACCCTCTCTTTCAACTGAGGCTTTTATTCCCTCCTCTTCCTTTTTCATGTTGGAGGAGAGAGCAGCGGCCTCGGGAGATGCAAGCGGAGGCGTGGCTTTCCGGCTTGTCATTTGACCTCACTCCTCACTCCGGGCCAGAGTCACTTCTCCGGGTGTCATAAACGCCAGAACACAGGTTGCTGTTCTGGGACTGAACTGCCTGAAAATGTGAGGGAATTTCTAATCCAGACACGAGAGAGAGTTGGACTCATCTGCAAAAACACCAACAAACCAACAAAAACCCCAGAACCGAGTGACATGATCTCTGTTGCCTGGAATTGTCTAGTTTTGATTATTGTGTGAGAGCAGCTTTTAAATGGAGGTTGATGTTCCATGAGTTCTCCCTCCCTCCCTGCCTCCTGGGAGTGTAAGGGTGTGGGGCTGGGAGTGTAGGGGCCCCGACAGCGGACAATGTGCCCTTTTCTCTGAACTGCAAGCTTACTTTTGTGGAGAGCTCACGACTGAGTGCCTGGCATGAGTTTTGTGTGACTCTGGCCCAGCCCCTAGTGGTCACCTTTCCGGATCCTCACACCGGAACATGGGACATCGCGATGGATCAGAACAGCAGGCAGGCCATCCAGCTTAGCGGCTGGCTCTTGGTTTCTCTCCACAGCGACTCAGCTGAGCCCGAGTGGAAGGGTGCTATGGAAAAGGTGCTGGTCTCTCAGTAGGGCTGCAGTTCTAGAGCACGAAGCATGCACCTTTCTGCTGCTTCACCCTGTGCGTGTGGGACCTGCACCCTCCCTGCCACGGAGGTGTGGGTGCCCTCACTTACCTGAAATAGGGGAGCGGCAGATATAGCAGCCTCCCCCTTCCCTCCGTATTCACTGGGATGCTCGTTCCAAGACCCCCAGTGGTTGCCCAAATACACGAAGTTTTTTCCTATACATACATACCTAGAATGCAGTTTAACTTAATAAATTAGGCATAATAAGAGATTAACAACAACTAATACTAAAAGAGAGCAATTAAAACAATATGCTGTGATAGGAGATGGATGTGGCACTAAGTAAGGGTCACTCGACCACAAGCCCTGTGATGCCAAAGCGGCTGATCTGATGGCCAAGCTGAAGTGACTAACGGGTGGGGAGCGTGTACAGTGAGGATGTGCCGGACAGAGGGATGATTCACATCCCAGACCGGCTGGAGGAGATGATGGGGGATTTCATCACCCTACTCAGCACAGCGTGCAATCTAGAACTTACGGGTTATTTCTGGAATTGTTCATTTAATACTTTTGGACTGTGGTGGGCTGTAGGAAACAAACTGCGGACAAGGGGGGACCGCCGTGCTGACAGACACCTGCCCCTTGCTCCATGCTTAGCCGAGACCCCGAGTCCAGTGCGGCTCCGGGGCTAGCGTGAGCTCTCCCGTGCTCATCTGGACGGCGCTGCTGCGCGGCGTCCCTGGTGAGCGGTCTGAAACGCGCCGTGTTTTCTGCTGCGGGGGGGAGGTGCAGAAAGGGCAGGTGGCGATCAGTGCACACCTGCCAACTATTAGAATCTGGTTTCCACTTTGATGTTTTTCTTCACCTGAGAGTCATTGGAATGGAAATCCATCAACTTGAGCAGATAGATTAAGACCCCACCAGAATCTATTACTCAAACAGTTCCCAGCTGAAGTTCCTTTGATTGGGCCAAGCCCGAAGGTTTCATATTAATCTTAAATTAGACACAAAGACGGTTGTCTACCACCGAGTTGGGTCTGGGCCCCATGTGGGCTGCCTTGGGCCAGCGAGGCGAACACACGGCGAGATGCCAACTCGACTTGGCTTAAAAGTAGGAGTTCGGCACTGACTGACGGAAAAACACACCCAGACTTTCACTTCTGCCATCCCGTTAGGGTGACGCAAGGCCAGGGAAGGCAGGAAGAGCCCCTTGGTCAGACTCTGCATTACTCTAGACTCTGTCTTCTCCGTTCTTTCCCTGACGGGTAAGAAACTTGTTGGCATTCACGCCCCAAGCAGGGCCGTAGACTCACTATAGGCTGCGTGGACAGATTGCAGAATATAGACGTCAGATATTTGGTTTGCAGTCTGCATCCCTCATGCGCCTGTCTGGGTGCAGGGAGGCTGGGTTGGGGTTTTAGGAAGACAGCTGCGTGGTTCATGCCCAGAGGTTGTGACTGGTGGCCTTTGTTTGGTTTGGAAAGAAAGCGTATAAATCCTCCGGCGAGCCCCCGCCCTCCTGGTCCTCTCCGCCCTGGCGTGGCCAGTGTTGGAAGCGCTGGTGTGAGTGTCATCTGGTTCACATCGTCATTCTGGAACCAGTTTCCTCAGTCCTTGTTTTCTCATTAGGATGACTTTTTTTTTTTTTAAGTGCATACTTCTGCCTTCTTCTCCTCATACCTTGATGCCTTCAACCAAAAATGAAAGGAAGGGAATGTTTTCGTGTGGTTGATTTAGAAGGTGTGAAAGGCCAGATGTTTGGGTAAATTTCAGCACATTTAGCCTTCATGCCCTCCGTCTCCTGGAGCAGCTGTGGGTCTGAAGTTCATTTCCCCCACTTAATGGCTGGCCTTACGGAGGTGGGGCTCCTGCAGCTGGGCTGGGAGGCTGCACATGGGTCCCCAGGTCATGGCCGGGGAGCCCCGGGTAGCTCAGGCAGGGTTTCTGGCCACAGTTAACGTCAGAGGTACTCTGGGGAGATGAAAAGATATTTCTTTTAGAGAGAGCGCCCCTGTCCTGAACAAGTTCATCCGTTACTGCTATGGTGACGATGGCCATCCTGTCGTCAGTGTGTGCAAGGCTGGCTCCACACTGCAGAGATGCCCGGTCCTCACCTCCATCCAGAACCATCCCACCCACCTGCATCTGCATCCCCCCAATGGGTACTGTTTTTGTCAACACATTCATTCTGCCCGTTGGCTTTAAGCACAAGCTTTTGACTCTACATTTCTGACACCACATAATGGAATTGAAACCTTACTCGATGTGCCTGTTTTTTAAAAGTCCAGTGCTGTATATGCCACCTGTGGAAAAATTAGTTTTACAACCATTAACGATAACACTTTTCTCATTTTTCTAAAAGCTTTTGGTATTTTTGTTTACTCTCTTGTTTTTGTGAATTTCTCTTTTTTGTGGATGGTAAAGGTAAGCCCCTGTGAAAACACTATGTTCTTAATTATCTCTTATGAGACTAGCATAATACGGTACCGTAAATGTAAGCTAATAATAAAATGTGTTTTTCTTATTTTTATGGTAAAAATAATTAGTATGTGTAAATATGTTCACTGGAGAACATTTGAACAATTCAGGAAGAGAAAATAAATATTAGCCTAATCTTAGGATACATATATTTTTTAAAAATATGCTTTTATTAGATTGAGAGAGAGAGAGAGAGAAAGAGAGAGAGAGAGAGGGAAGGAGACAGAGAAACATCGATGTGAGAGAGAAACATGGATTAGCTGCCCCCCCCCCACCCGCCCAGACCCAGGGATTGAACCCAGAATCTGGGCATGTGCCCTGATGGGGAATCAAACTGGCAACCTCCTGGTGCATGGGATGACACCCAACCAACTGAGCCACACCAGCCAGAACATACAACATATTTTTATTTCCTTCTTTTCGTATAACTTAGGCATTTTACAAAATTGAACCTGAGCCCTTTCTGATATCTTTAAAAGTATTTTTCAATAATTTTTTAAATGGAATTTTTTTTTCTACTCTCCTACTCTATTTTCCAGAAGCAAATCACTGTTCTATTTAAATTGTATCCTTCTTTTTCTGTGTTTATACTGATGTACATGATTATGTACATATACACACTGTTCACTTAAAAACCTTTATAGACACACTAGAGGCCCGGTGCACGAAAAGTCATGCACTTGGAGGGATGGCGTCCCTCAGCCCTGCCTGCACACTCTCACAGTCCAGGAGCCCTCGGGGGATGTCCGACTGTCACTCAGCTTATGGTGCATCTGAATATACAGAAACTTTTCACTTGTGTGACGTCCAATCTGTTATGCTTCTAACTTTTCTCTTTTCTCGGGGAAGCTTTTTTTCTTCTTCTAAATTATAAAATAATAAAAGTGACAGCTAACACCTAGGCAGTGTTTATTACAAGCCAGATACTGTTATCCCGGCTTCCCATGTATTAATTTGATTTCATCTTCTGTTAATATGCCTATATTCAGATGGGGAAACCGAGGCATAAGCTAGTGAGTGTTGTTGGAGTCAGGGCTCAAAACTAGGCGATGGGCATTACTTGATCAATATCTTCCTCAGTATCGCCCACAGCCCCAGCTGTGTCTTTAACCCACGAGGAATGGCCATTGTGGGGGCGCTATAGGGCTCCTGTTTTGAGTATTGTGTGACTTAGAGCTGCATTCTCTTTCAAATTGGATGGTTGATTGTCCAATAATTCCTTCAGCAGCCATCCTCGCTCGCTGATGTGAAAAGCCACGTGTATGGTGCCCGGGTCTCTGAATCTAGCGGGGCGCCTCTTGAACAGTCCAGGCACACCGCGGTGTTTGCCGGAAGCACCCAGGAGCAAGAAGAGGGGACAGAGGGACAGCTCTCCTTCCCAGGCGTGTGAGGTCTTGGGGATGACGTGCCCTCCTCTCACCTTTCCCTGTTCCTCCAGCGCGCTCCCCAGGGCCGGATTTCTAGGATTAATTACCCTCCTCCAATTCACTGGGACGAAGGCGGCTCTAGGAGAGACGGGCTTGGGAAAGGGACCGAGTTTCGAGTTTCTTAGTGTCCCTTAATGGAGACTGTGGGTCTCGTTCATACTCTCTCTCTCTCTCTCTCTCTCAGGCCAGGGAAAAAATACTAAAAGTCCTAAATGTTCCCTTTTCTGAAGTTCTTACTAGGGTAGCGTGAGATGACTGTATTTTCTTTGTGAGTGGTTTGCAGGCCCAGGTGGTAGGTCGGCTCCTCTGGATGCCAAAGAAGCTGTTTCGCGGCCCTGACTCAGGCGGAGGAGCAAGGAAGTCTAATCTCAGAAATTCTAAGAACTGCCGCTTTGTCCAAGTCCTTGAAAGCCTCCCCAACCCCAAATCCTCACGCTAAAAGCCCTAGATCTTCTGGTGACAGAAAAATCTCAAACTGTCAGTCGCCTGCAGTCCACCCCCACACAGAGGATAAGCCACACAGTGGAATTCCCTGCACGGATGCCACCTGCTGTCTCAGGGGTGGTCCGCCACCCTCGGCAGAGTTTCACCGCCATCACTCCGACGCCCCCACAT
Source organism: Myotis nattereri (assembly GCF_964212035.1). Lineage (NCBI taxonomy): Eukaryota > Metazoa > Chordata > Mammalia > Chiroptera > Vespertilionidae > Myotis > Myotis nattereri. The sequence continues at coordinate 16,105,095 of NC_138090.1, forward strand.
TCCAGAGGAACGCCACGTGTCATAGTTGTGCCAGGCAAGCCCGAGCTGGCAGCAAAAGGGTGCCATAGAGCAGGGCCAGGGCGGGAACCCCGTGCCCAGCCCTTCGAATGTGCCCAGGACTCAGACTGAAAGGACTTGATAGAAAGGGGTGTATTTGCTGAGATGGAGTCCCAACAGGTGTTTCTGGTGTTCTGTTTTGAAAGGGAAATTGGGAGGGAATAATTAAGCAGAAACCTTGTCAGGAAAAGGCAAACTTTTTACATAATTACATAACACACCTGAACCATGCTCTTTATTCTGTTTTCAACAACTTGAAAGTATAAACACTATTGAAGGGTAGGGTGGGAAAAGCTGTTACTATGAAACCATTTTGGTGGTACGAACTGGGCCTTTTATACTTTGACATTTGATAATGTCAGGTTTCCATCACTTAAAACAAACAAACAAATAATCAGGATATAGTACAAAAGTTAAAGACAGCTCGGCTGGCATAACACAGTGGTTGAGCATGAACCAGGGGGTCACAGTTTGATTTCCGGTCAGGGCACTTGCCCGGGTTGCAGGCTCCTAGTAGGGGGGCTTGCAGGAGGTAGCCGATCAATGATTCTCTCTCATCATTGATGTTTCTATCTCCCTCTTCCTTCCTCTCTGAAATCAATAAAAAATATTTTAAAAAAATCTTCAAGGACAAGAAAACCTACTGCTCACAGACATGCCGGAGGTTATTAACACCAGCCACCCCGGGCAGTGATCCCAAGGGCACTAGAAACACCCAGTGGAGGCCTCTGGGCAGGGTCAGCAAATTCAGCAAATAAAAACATGGAATACCCAATTAAATGTAAATTTCAGATCAACAACAAACTGTTTTTTATTATAAGCATGTCCCCTAAAATATCATTACGGTATCTCCTTGTCTGGAATCCATATTTAACCAGGATCCTGTCACTGTGCCTGGCATGACCCCACCCCTGGACGGGGAAGAAGTCCCTCGCGGTGTCCCGCCAGCAGCCTCCAGAGACAGGTGGCTTCCCAGTTGGTAAAACTTCCTTTTTTTCCCAGTGGTTCCCAACAAAAGAGGAAAATTACAAACGCCTCCAATGATGATTTCCAATTTTTGTTATTTATAGAAAACTGTCATATCAGATTTTCACATTTTCTACATTAAATAAAGTGCTTTTCCTATAATGAAATCTGAAATTTTCTCCAGAGCTATTTGCTAAAATTTCTTTTTCAGTAATTTGCCCCGTTATTTCCTTTGACTGAAGTGCCTTGGAGCCACACGGTTCAGGACGCCCCGTGGAGCCGACGGCCTCTTCGCCAGGCGTGTCCCCACTCACACGCGGCTCCTGGGCTCCGCCTGCAGCTCCCGCTGACGTGCAGGTGACGGAAATCACAGCACTCGAGCTGGCTGTTGTGCAGGGAAGGCCCCAAGTGTCCACCACCTGCAGGACACTAGTGGGAACGTGGAGGGAAGATTCGAATTGGGCTAATCATCAGGAATGATCAGGGAACTTCCTCTGGGACCTGCGTCCTCATCCTGTAAATAGCAAACTAGTGAGAAGGTCGGAAATGTTTATCTACTGCGAGTGTTTGATTTGTAACCTGTTAATTGGCAGGGCAGGCTCCCAGGCCCCGGATGGCGGCCTCCAAAGCATATCCATGCTCTTAGGTCAACAGTTGTAACCACCATTTATCCGCCGGGACGGCCCGTGGATGGGATTTGTGGACGGAGTTTCACATCCACGTGCCGGCCTGTTGCGTCTTTCTCCCTCTCGGCTCTTTCTGGTGACCGGCTGGTTCCTGAGGGCTGTTGGGCCTTTGTAACCACTTTTGGGCTGACGTCTGGATTTCCTGACGGCCTGTGACACTAGGTCGTCCTTGCTTTCCCGTCTCTCGGAACGAGGCAGAGGTATGGCCCCAGGGACCGGCAGGTCTGTGCTGGGCAGCGTCCCTGCACCTGTCCCCTCACCCGCTCTCCTGCTGCTGGTTTGGACCCCAGCATGTAGGAGGGTGTTCCCTGGTGTGGTCTCTGGGACACGCATTCCTGGGAGAGGAAGGGATTTCTCCCCCTGGGTCGGCACCACTCTCTGGGTGCTGACTCCATGTAGACTTGGGCTCATGCGTCCGTAACGTGTCATTTGAATAGCTGGTCTGCGTGGGGAGCCCCTGGCTCGCCTCCAGCGCGGGAGTCGCCGAGCCGAGGCGGATCCAGAGTCATCTCCCCCCTTCGTGGTGCTTCACGTTTCCGTTTTCCCCTCCTGCCAGCCCCTCTCTTGTTTTCGAAAATCATTAAAGATGAAGGAGCTTGGGGAGCTTTCCTAGCCCTTCCCGTCAGCCAGGCCCAGAGGCTCGGGTCCTGGGGCTGTTCCGTGTCCGAGACGTGAGTCAGCGCGCGGCTCCGCAGCCAGCTGTGGCGTGGAAGCGCCGTGGGAGTGATTTGGCTGGAGGCGTCTGCTTGTGTGTGTTTGTTCGCTTTCTGGTTCTCAGATTAGGATCTGACCATTTTTACTATTTTTCTTTTGCTCAGACTGGGTTCCCATTAGTGGTGGCCACAGCTGCCAGCGTAGAAGAGCAAACAGTTTCTCCAGGGACCAGAATTCTGTGCTTCGTCCAGTCTTTCTGTGTCCAGCATAGAATCCGCCTCTCGCTCTCCATCTCTGTTCTCTCGCGGTAATTCCTGCCTCTGAGCCTTCGGTGCCTGAGTTCATCGGAGGTCCAGACTCGGGCATCTGCCGGTTTGTTCTGAGCCGGCGGGTTCTCCAGTCAAGCTTCTGGGGATGACTTTTCCTTTCCGATGCTCTGGGTCCCAGAGGACCCCCCAAAGTCCTGCTTCTGCATTCTGACCGTCTCCCACAAACACTGCCACAGGCCTCCCTTCTCTGCCTGGCCTGGCCTCTTTTCCTCTTGGAGCGTGGCACTTGGAATAAAGTCTCACCTGGGGAAGTCTCAGACAGCGGCGACAAAGCCCCGCTCCGCCGGGGAGCCTAATTACACAGCTAATTAATCCAACAGATGTCATTGTAAGTGCTCATTTCTCCGTAATTTGGATGCATGCATCCCACATTGCTGAGAGAGGCTTTGGGCCTATTGCATAACGTCTTTTTTGTCGGACTTTAAAGACTAGCATGTTTCCTGGTCAGTCTTCTCATGCTGTAGCGAGACATGTCTTCCAGTTTTCCAGAAAGATCTGCTCCAGCAGCTGCAGATGGCATCGCTGTCCTGGGTGCTTGTCACACCCCTTGCACCGAGCTGGTCTCTGTGTCGTGCGTTAGTTTGTTGCTCCACCTGGTTTGTGAGCCTCTTCAGAACATGGGCTGCCGTAGCCTCGGAGGGATCGCTCAGGAGTTCAGCGCCAGACAGGTGGACGCCAGCACAGGGTCACCAGCTTTCCCCTTCACCTTCTCTTTTCCTGAAGCAGGTTTGTTTGTGACGAAAGTAGGTGAAGAGTGTCGGAAAGGTGCCATTTTGATATGAGAGGGTAAAAGCATAGAGCCTGTATGGTTTGGTTAGTGAAATTGAACAACTCCTGGGTGGGACAGAGAAGGGTCCTGGGAGGTGGAGGAGGGGTGTCTGGAAGCAGGGGGAGGGGAGGTGGGGTGGGAATGGAGCAGGCAGGAGGGCAGGCGCTGTTGTCTGCAGGTGGGCGATGGGGTACTGCTTGTGGCCCTGGACCTCAGGCCTCAGGCTAGAGCCTGTGCTCAAGGAAGTGGACTGGTTCCTAGTGAGGGGGCACCTGCCCGAGGCCACACTGACCGACTTCTCTCTTGTGCCAGTCATGTGAGTGAACTCAACATACTTCCTCCTAATTAATCACTGGATCCAGAAATCACACATTTCACCACGGATGTGATGGGACCCCAGTGTCCTCCTTGTCACCAAATCCATCGGCCATGTCCTAACCCCACGTGATCTCTCACAGCCGTTGCCACCTGTCCCCCGCCCCTTCTCTTCCTCCTCCTCCCTTGGCTTCTGTGACACCATCTCCCAGTTCCTCCAGGCCGCCTCTGGCCCTCTTCCTTGGTCTTCTTGCTGGCTTCTCTTCTGTTACTTAATAGTAAATGTTGGACTCCCCAGGGCTTGGCCCAGGCCCCTTCTTTCTGTTTATAACTTTCCCTAAGTGCCTAATTCACTCCAGTGGTTTTAAACATCTGCCTTCTGCTGACACTCAAATCTGTATCTCCAGCCGTTACTGGACATTTTCATTCAAATGTGTGGTGATGGATTCCTCGGACTTAACGTGGTCTGGAGAGAAGTCTTGGTGACTTCCCCACCCACCCCCTCTCTCCTCTGGGCTCCTGCCTCTTGGTCAGGGCCACCACTGGTCTACCATTTGCCAAAAGACAGGGAGTTGTTTGTGAGCTGCTCTTTCTCTCATTCACCTATTCCCAAGCTCACAATAAGCCCCACAATATGTCCCCGGCATCCAACCATTGTCTGTAACTGTGCAAACTCTCTCCATGCTTCTGTTCTCGTCCCGTACAATGTACTCTCCATACGGTGATTCTATGACGAGGTACGTCAGGCCCTATCATTTGCTGCCAAGAGCCAACCATGACTTTGCGTCCCATGTAATGTAAAAGCTGAGTTCTGTCCTGTGGCTGGCAAACCTCCTTGTGGTCTGGACTGCACCCACCCTGCCAGCCTCATCGTGTAACACCCTCCCCGTTGCCCTCTGCACCCCACCTCACTGCCCTTCTTCCTGTTCCTTCAGCATGCCAGGCGCGCACCTGCCTCAGGGCGTCTGCACTTGCCGTCCCACTGCCGGGAACGCACTTCCCTGGCTTTGACCATCATCTGTCTCTCATGAGATGTCTGGTCCTCGGAGAGGCTCTCCCTGACCGCCTACCCTCAAGTAGCAACAGCGTCACTTCACCCAAGTTCACTGCTCTGTGTTGACAGTTACCTCTTTTTCTTGTTTGTTGTTTATTTATTTGTCTCACAAAAGATCAAGGGCCTTGGTTGTCTTCTTAATGGCTGTACCCCTGGTGTTTAGAACAGTGTCTGACACCAGCCCCGTTAATATTTACTGAATGACAAGCGTACTAGCAGAATGTGCCCGTGATTTTCCTCCTGCCATCGAATCTGGTGCAGTGGCTCTGCCTGAACCCTTTCATGAGTTAGAGTCCAAATTCATATGTTCAAGTAAAATGAACGTCCCGCGAGGACCAGAGCATCCCAGAGCTGCTCACAGCCGTGTCACTTACCATCAGCTTTGCACAGAGCTTATTTCTGCATCGACCCGCGGAGAAAAAGTCCTGGTACAATGGTGAGCTTGTGCCCAAGTACTTTGAAAAGTCCCCCATGCAGCTGGCCTGGGCTCTGTATCCCAAAACATTCTGCTGACCCCAATCACAACACTTTGTACTCAACAGTCCTAGAGACTGATGATGTTGGAGACAAATTACTGGCGCTTTCCCCCTTTTACTTAGCATTGCAATCCGTCATATGGTTGCCCTTCTCCTCTACTCAGTTATAAGGTCCTTCATAGCAGTATCTGCTTCTTCTCATCCAACTATGCGTCCTTCCCAGGGCCTTGCAGACACTTGAGTGCCAATAGGATTTGATATCCAAGCATGGATCTTAAATATGGAAATATAAATATTGGGCTCAGCCCTGAAAAGCCTACTCCTTCTGTTCACTCTCCAACTCCCTGTCTGTGTCTAAATGATGCTAATTAGTCCCAGATCTGGTTGTTCCCGGGAGAACCATGTTCCTGATGGCAGAACACAGCCTCAGTAAGAGAGGAACTCCAGTGTCCTCCTCTCCTCCTGCCCATGTTCAAGCCACACCTCTTCCAGCACCTGCCATGTGCAGGGCAATGTACTAACATAAGGGCTGTGGCCCTTAACTTCATAAACTTTGTTGACTGTGACCCAAAAAAGAGATACATTTTACATCAGTGAGTCAGCACATATAAATAAGTATTCTGCATGTGTAAGTTTTATTAAATAATTTTATCCTTACTGCGTGGCTGCATTCTGATGCTTTCTGTTTTATCCTTTCTGTTGTCTTACACAAATGCTGGTGGTGGTGATCAAGGCATTGACTTCATATTCCACTAATGCAATGACCCATATTCCACTAATGGCAGGACACCACCCATGTACGAATTTGTGCACCAGGCCTTTAGTAAAAGTACTAAAAACCCCATAAACATAGTTAATACTATATATACATGCTGAAATATTTGTGGGGGACAGTGCACTGGTGTCTGAAACATTTTCTGAAATGCATCAGAAACATTGGCTACATTGATAGGTGTATCAGTGGATGGATAGGCATACAGCCAAGTATTAGTTTAGCAGCTAGGATCAGGGGTGGGCAAACTTTTTGACTTGAGGGCCACAATGGGTTCTTAAACTGGACCGGAGGGCCGGAACAAAAGCATGGATGGAGTGTTTGTGTGAACTAATATAAATTCAAAGTAAACATCATTACATAAAAGGGTACGGTCTTTTTTTTCAGTAGTTTTATTCATTTCAAACGGGCCGGATCCAGCCCACGGGCCGTAGTTTGCCCATGGCTGGGCTAGATGGTAGGTATATAGGTGCCTACTATATGATTACCACCCCCACCCAAGCTCTTCTCTGTGATTGAGAACTTCCATAATGCAATGTGGGGGTGCAGTACTAAAAGCCAGTGGTTAGATGTACTTGCCACCCTGACCTCCACCGCACAGAGAGAGGCTGCGTGTTTGACGTGAGGGCTCTTCTCCCCTCTCCTCTGCCTTCCCACGACATGGAGAGAGCGGTATTGATGTGCTGCTGTGTCTGTGAAGACAGGGCTCAGGTGAGTTCTGCTTTTCACCGACGGGCACACATTTCACTAGCAGCAGAAACATCGCCCAGTCAAGAGCTCTCAGACCCTGCAGGAGGGGCTGGGGAGTCCAGTAGGCTCTTGGTCCTTCCAGAAGTCTTGTTTCACTTACTCATGCATCCATTGGTTGATTCTTGAATGTGCCCTGACTGGGGATCAAACCCGCAACCTTGGCATTTCAGGACAACGCTCTAACCAACTGAGCTACCCGGCCAGGGCCTCATTCCAGGTGCTGTGAATGCCAAGTAGATGCAAGGCCCTAGAGAACTTCGAGGTAGGGCACCTAAGTGTCTTAGGGGACAGACACCTAGGTAGCTCTTCAGATTTCAAAGAAGGAGTGGCTCCCCGATGTCAGGCTGCCTGGGCGCGAATCCCAGCTCCTGTCCTTCGCGGCTGCATGGTGTTGGCCACGTAACTTAATCCCTCTCTGTTCCTCAGCTGTAAAATGGGCCACGGAATGACCTGCCTCATGGGACTGTGAGCGAGTTGAATGAGGTAACAACATGGGGTGTGCCCACCATGCAGTCAGCATAATGCACAAAGCAACGCGTGGCTCTGTGAGAATACCACGTGTTTGCGTCAGTTTTTCCATTGATGAAGACCACGTGATTGAATTTGGTTTTCATTAGCTTTGGGCTTGTCACACTTTTGGTTTGGGGGACAGAAGGGATGGTGTTTCTTGGTTTGTTTGGTTTGGAGGAGGGAGAAAGAATTTTCCTTAAGAGAAATGTGACTAATGTGTAGTGAATTGACTTTGGGCAAATAATTTAACCTTGGCCAGCCTGTCCTAGTTCTATCTGAAAAACGGGGGTGGGGGAGATGGCCAGCCAGTCAGGGTCCCGTCTGAAAAATGGGGGGCTTGACGAGATCCCCAAATTCCCCCCAGGCACTAAGAGTGTGTGCTCACAGGACTGTATTTTTTAAGGCACATGTCTGTCTCCTCCTAATAATGGAGCAAGAAGGGACCTAGTGAGGGTCTTCTGAAAATTAAGAAAGGACTCCAGCTTTATTTTTGCTACAAATTGTTGGACCCCTTCTCTGAGAAGTGGCTAAGGTCCTCAGTTGTCAGAGGAGTGAGCCGTGAGGTTACTTTTATTAACATCCTTTTATAATTTTGTTCTGCATAACCTGGAGGATCTCAGTATTTGATTACTTTTTTAAAGGACAGAACCCCCCACAGGACTTCCCACACACGCCAGCACGCCGACATTTCCCTTCTGTGACCAGAATTAGGTGTCAGTAAGAATTTAGTCTTAGAAACCGATTTAGCGTACACAGCATGCTCAGAACTGGATGCTCTTCCTTTTTTTCCATTCCCATATATATTATGATTAAAACGAATGCATATTTGCTCTAAAGAAACAAAAACAAAATTAGAATCCAGAAATGCACAGTGTGTTTGGGGTGGGGGCAGAGAGAGATTGTGAAGCAGAAGCTGCATTCCTGTTACACTAGAATGCATTTGGCTTCGGTGTCTCTTTATGTTTTGTATTTGTGTCTGTTTATGTTCCGTAACCTTGGCAATACCACAGAATATCGTAAAGGGGAACGGCCTCTGAGCAGAGAGGGAGTTCTGGCTGGCGCTGCAGAGCCGCCATGTCCACCTTGCCGAAGCGTCCATTTATAAGGAAAACCGCAGGGCTGGGGGCGTGGATGACTTCACCTTGCCGGAGGAGTCTTCCTCCAGGGTTTACATTTCTGTCCCTGAGTGTGGCTGTCCCATCCCAGTCTCCATTCACTGGAGGGAACACCTGCGGGTCAAGTGTGTAAAACCGTTTCCATGGCAACTCTTTGTTATCCATTAATTTAAAAGATTTCCAACATTTTTCTTCAGGGGAAACTTTTTTTTTTTTTTTAAAGGCACGCATTCCTCCTCTTCCCTTATTTGTACATTGGAAGTTAGTCTCCCTGGCCTCTCAAGTTATGGATGTTTCTTCCCTACACCACCTCTTTTGAAAGATGACTGTTTTTGTTGTTTAATGAAATTAAGGCTACACCTGGCATTTCTGGTAACAGCTCTAAGTCAGTGTGGGTGGAGATGCCTCTCTCCTGCTCCTGGATTTGAAAGAACAATGCTGTAATGATCTTGAACGTCAGAAACAATGTGCAAAGTGCGGGCCATGGAGAAAATCTCACAAGCTCATTGCCTCGACGATTGGGTCAGTGTGAGCAGATCTGGAAGGTGTACTTGAGCAACAGGGCTGCTCTTGCCCTTCAGTGGGTGCTGTGAAGCAGCCTCGGTTTCACGCTGGTGTCAAGAAGTGTGTTTGGAAACACCCATGACATGAAATGCAAATCAATGGCAACAACACGATAAGGCTGCAAATTTGAACACAAATGAGGAAATGCAAAGGGAAGTTTTGCATTTCACATGTGGCAATAATTATTACTATCAAATGTGACACATTCTAACATCCAGGATGTGGGACCTTGTTATGTCCCTTGATGATCGCTCCTTGGGTGAAGTTTTACATTTTATAACTGTCGTATGCACGTCTTCTGCGTTCCTCCCGCACGTGGCTATAGGTAATGACTCTGCCGTCTGTCGTCAGGATAACTCTAACATTCCTTATGTTAGAAATGTACAGACATTGTCTTTTGTTTTCCCCCCCCCCCCCCCCGGGTTTAATGGGTATTTCTAAACCTATTGATTCTGAAGTGGTATTCATGTTGGGCCGTGGCAGGCGAAGGCAAATGCTAGTTTTGTTTTGCTCCTGTAGAGCTTGAATTACTGTTGTCTTGTTCAATATTTAATTTTTGAAACGCTCTGGTTATGCCACGCGCAGTTATGTCTGGTCATTTTGAGGGTTAGGACTTAGGACTTTTGTTGGCCTCAGAGACTGTGAACTTTGAAAACTGTCTACAAGAGAAGCTGGCACAGAATTAATATTCTCTCCCCCACCACCATGTTTAAATAAGTGTACTTTCATTTTCCTATTAGCCTCTAATTCCAGTTTGGCAAAGACTTTTATGTGCGGAAGCATCTTCAAAGAGTGTGTTTCATCAGAGGCCACTCCTTCCCTGGGGGTGGAATAGAAAATGGGCGGGCAGCTCTGTGTGTTTGGCGAGCATGTGTGAAGTGTGTTATATGCACGTGTTTATCAAAGTAAAGGTTCCTTTTCCTCTTTGCTCCCTTCTCCTGCCAGGGACCCGGGAGCCCGGGAGCCCAGGAGCCCAGCGCATCCCCATGACTGCCGTTGGCTCAGCATAATTGATGCGGTCTCATTTCCCACACTGATGAGGATTATATCAGCTTGGTTTAACAGTCTCATTTTCTGCTCCCAGTGCACACTTGTTTTAATGTGTTTCAGTTAATGAGGTAGAAGAGAGAACGAGGTGTTACTGTTTATACACAGACAGTGAGCTTGTGCAGCGAGCCCTGCCCCAGCCCATGTGGCCCTGGGTGTCCTTGGGGGGCACGTCCCACCGAGCGCAGCCACCTTTTTGGAACATGGCTAATGCAGAGAATGATTGTTATCCATGAGCTTCACCAAACAGCCTTATTAATACCATTTCTCTTTTCACGATGTCTTTTACATGTCACGCTACAAAGATTATAACTTGGCTCTGAGCTTGGGGTGCAGCCCAGGGCCTTCCCGAACCTGCCACTCAAAGCTTTCTCAAACTCTGTGTTCCATTCACCAGGCCTGTACCCCTACAGGGTCCCCTCCCCCAGTAAGGGTCAGTGCATTTGAAGGAACACAAGTAAAACCAATTTCAGAAGCCCCGGGGGAACCAAACCCGTGTGGGGAATGCTTCGAGTCCTAGCCAGGCGCTAAGAATTTGGACTTGTGGTGCCGTGGGGTCAGAAAGCGCTGCCGGCAGGGTTGGCAGAGGAGGTGGGAGGAACTGCCAGGGGTCATTTTATGTGGGTGGGGTTCTGGGTTGGATCATGAGTTTGCTCTTGCTTCTTTGGAGAGTTGGGGCCCTCAAGGTGAGAGGCTGTTCATTTGGGTGCAAATAACGCTGCCCCCTTCTTTGAGCTCCTTGGGGAGCAGGCTGCTGCCCCAGGGCAGGCAGGAAACCAAGTCCGGGCGGCCCTTTTGCATGTATTCAGATCTCCAGCTCTGGACGCATGGAAAAGAAAGGGTGTGGCAGGGGCGCAACAAAGGAGACCATTTTGTCAGCCACACACACACTGGTGGAAGGACCCACTCTTGTACCTGCCACCCCTCTCCTTCCATTTTCCACGAAAGCCCTCTCCGTTTCTCCTCCGCTCTGTCAGCGGAGCACCCTAAATGGTTAAACCTGTTGCCTGGCCTTGGCGTGGTGCCAGCCCCGTGGGGCGCTGAGCAGGCTGGAGGCCCCCAGCTCATCCAGCTTCCCGAAGGCGCAGCGGCCCGGGGGTTTCAGCAGGAATTAAACAATTACTGAGTCTCCATCCTCCCCACCTTACGTGGATTGACTCTATAAATTGTCAGCCTGTTGACATTTTAATGCGAATTATGTCATGTGGTATCCCCTTTGATTTCGACATGCCTCAGTTTGTAAATACATGAGCCACTCAAAGGCTTGTGGTTAGTGTACACTCCGGAGGCCTCGGGGTTTTTGGTGGGGGAGAGAGCGCTGGAGAGCGCACAGCGCTGGGAGTGTGCCTGGTGCGGCAGGCCTTTCACAGTTCCAGGGCGGCTCCCTCCCAGGGGCCTGCTGCCAGCCCAGCGCCCTGCTCTCCACCCCCCGCCCCGCAGCCCCTCCAGGGCATGGGGAAGGCCACACCTTTGGGACCAAGTCACAGGATATTTTTATTGGATGTGTCCATGGCCCAGCATTTCCCCAGTCACTGTGCAGCTCTGTGTCCTGTTGCCAAGTGGACACCTTCCCCGGCACCAGCACCAGGACGAAGGGACTTCCTCTAGATCCCATGGCAGACCCGTGGGCCAAGGGAGTCCTGCCTGGAGCAGGTGTTTCACTCCGAAGGGCTGGACCATCCCACGTCCCAGGGGGAAGCTGCTTCTGGTAGGATTTTTAAGGAAATGATGGATGGAGGTCGAGATGTTGAGGAAGAAAGAAGAAAGGTAAATAGTAAGGATTGTGAGATGGATGGAGGAAAAAGGAAGAATCATTTGTGTGGGAGACGAAGAAAGAGTGGAACCTTGAAGATTCTGTATGTTCAGACTCTAAAACTCAAGGGGGGGAATTTTGAAATAGATTTGGAGACACAACCTTCCAGTGAGAAACCCCCGTGCTTGGACTTGGCTCCATACCTACTGTCCTAACACCCCATTTTCTAGCTTCAGATCCCCCTCGTTGAGACTTTCCGTTAAAATTAACCCTGGAGGAGCTGGCTTCCTGGCCATCCTTTGTGTGAGGAATGTCCGTGCTCAGCCAAGTTGGAAGTAGCCGTCTCGAGATTGGATGTGTTGTTCCGGAGGAGGTTGGCCAGGATGACATCGTCGATGGGCCCTCAGCGTGGACCAGGAGTGGGGAAGTCGGTTTCTGCTTTGCGTGAGGCATGCGACCTTCCCTCCGAAGACAGCAACCGCCGGGCCTGCTGTCTGTGTGGTTGGAACGTGGCCGACTCACAGAAATGTCATGGGATCCTTCGTGGCCATGGGTGGTCGGGACCGATTTCCCACGTGCTGAGTAATTCCAGCTTCATGTGTGAATAAGGCCCATCTTAAAACAATTAGAGCTACGCACAGTCTGGAAACAAAGAGGGGACCCCGTTCCTGTCTATCAGAGACACTTCCAGCTCACTGACTCCTCTGCTAACTTCCACGAGCGCCCAGAAAAGTTATTTGAGGGATTCTCAATCTTAATTCATTTTTTATAAGTTGTAGTAAAAACAGATTGACAGATAGGTAGGAGGAGAGGAGAAAGGAATGCGTTCTTCAGGAGTGCTGTTTACTTGGTTACCATGAGAAATCATCCTCGGTCCCTCTCCACCATCGAAAGTTTAGCTGTAAAAGTGTCTGCGAAATAAAGCGGCAGGATATGGTAATAATCATCGCCCAGGAGAATGTTCGCCTTTGCTAATTAAACCAAATTCCAGTTGATGTTTTTCCAAATTAAAACAAACAGTGACTTCCAAGGTATAAAATGAGCCCCGTGCTCAGTTAAAAGATCATAAAGTGTGGTTTGCAACATGTACCTTGGTCTCTCCGTTACCTACTTCCTCTTTGTTATGGTGAACGTAAGTTAGCTATTGGAAACACGCTTTCAGAGACAAACCCAGGGTCTTTTCAATAAATTGGTTTGTTTGCTGTAACTTGCTAAGGAGAGGGCATGGCAGCCCGGGCCTCCTACACAGGTGTGAAACCTGTGCTCACCGGCCGCCCTGGGCTGGCGCCCACTCCAGCCCCCTGGACATTGGTCCCTCAGTGAAGGGAGGAGGCTGCAAGCTGACGCTTGGCTTCTTAGGCCTGTGAAGTAAAAGGGGTTCTGGATGGTTGTAGGGGCCGAGGTGAGGGGAAAGGAATTTGCTTACACTACTTTCTTCCTTTGTCTTCATCATATTTCTGCAACAACAAAAAAAAAAATGCGGGGGCAGGGGGGACAACTGAGGGTGTAATGGCGGGTAATGGAAAGACACAGGAATGTGGTAAGTGGATACGGGTCTCGGCTGCGCTTTAGCTCAGCATGTCCAGAATCCCCGTTCCTGACCATTGGCCTGTGAGCTCGACAGCGGTGCTGTGGTTGGGAGCTGCTAATCTGACTGCAGCGTGCGTAGCCCCCCGACACTCGGGGACACTAGCATTATCTTGTCCTCCATAGAGTATGGGCCTCGAGTTTCTTTTTATTGACTTCATTTGTGTGTGTGTGTGTGTGTGTGTGTGTGTGTAATAATCGACAGGTTAAAAGTGCACAGGACTCACGGTGACCGAGCTGAACCTGGAGCTGCGCTCATGTGGCCGAGGCTTGTTCCGAGGGAAGCAGCCGGCCAGCCCCTGGGCAGCAGGGCAAGTGGGCAGCAGCGGACCCGTTCCTAGAGCACAGCCCTAGCTGTGTTAGCCCCGCATTCCAGCGTGCTCCACCCACAGTTATTTGCATGGCACACAAACAGCGGATTGTACAATGCATCCAGGTATCCCAGGGCCGGTGGAGATGAATGGGACCTGTGTGTCCCTGTTGTCAGACCTTCCCAAACCAGCCCCACTGCTGCCTGGGCAGAGCTCAGACTTGCCCGTGGAGAGGGGGTGCCTGACCTATCCGCATTCTCGCTTCCAGGGTCTGAGAATGCATTTGTCTGAAGGGGAGGAAGAAATGGGATTAAAAACCCATAGGAAAGAAGTGCCCTGAGGAAGGAAGCCCGGGAGGTTAGTTTAATAAGAGAAAAACAAGGGGAAGTTAGAGGGAGGCGGGTGGGGGAATGAGAGAGCGAGCGAGAAGGGTTTCTGACAATTAACTAATTCTCCTTGCTCTAACCCGTGACAGAATTAATCACACATTAACACACTGACAGCAAAATTAATGTCATATGCAAATTAATAGGCAGGCTTGGCATTCAACAGCCTGTTGGCTTTTTAAGGCGGGTGTTGTAGTTACACCCCCAGCCCCAGCCCATAGGCTGCTGTGTCGCACCCACACTCTGCCCGCGAACTCCCACGCAGCGTCAGCTTCGGAACTAAAGCGACGTCCCCCTGACTGGCACCCGTGAGTGGTGCCGCTGTTTTGTTTTCATCGCGGGAGCGGGCTCAGGAGTAGGACAGGTGTTGCTTAGGAGCCCTTTGGCGCTGCTCCTTCATACCCTCCGCCATGGTTTCGCCATCCGTGACGATCTGGGTAGGAAAGCAGGGTTTTCCTCTTGAAACCTTCCGAGGAAGCTACTGCAGCGTTGCCCCGCCCCCCCCCCCCCCCATGCCATCATCAGGAAACACGCTGGTTTGGACAGAAGGCGTGTTAAGAGTACAGTCGCCCCCTCACCTGGAGTTTCGCTTTCCACAGTTACAGTTGTGCACAGTCAACCATAGTTCAAAAACATTAAATGGAAAATTCCAGACATTTTGAGAGAGACCACATTTATATAACTTTTGAATAGCGTATTGTTATAATTGTCCTATTTTATTATTAGTTACTGTTACTCTCTTACTGTGCCTAATTTATAAATTAAGTTTTATCATAGGTATGTGTGTATAGCAAATAACATAGTGTATATAGTTGAGCTTTGAATAACACAGGGGTTAGGGGCACCAGTCCCCTACACCAGGGATGGCGAACCTTTTGAGCTCGCGTGTCAGCATTTTGAAAAACCCTAACTTAACTCTGGTGCCGTGTCACATATAGAAATTTTTTGATACTTGCAACCATAGTAAAACAAAGACTTATGTTTTTGATATTTATTTTATATATTTAAATGCCATTTAACAAGGAAAAATCAACCAAAAAAATGAGTTCACGTGTCACCTCTGACACGCGTGTCATAGGTGCACCGTCACTGCCCTACACAGTTGAAAATCTGTGTATGACTTTTGACTACCCCCAAATTAACTACTACTAGCCTACTATTGACCCAAAGCCTTATTGATAATGACAAACAGAAGTTGATTAACGTATTTTGTATGTTACACGTATTGTGTATTCTTAAAATATTCTAGAGAAAGGAAAATGGTAAGAAAATCATAGGAGAAAATACATTTAAGGTTATTTATTGGAAAAAACGTGTGTCTGTGTGGACCCAAGCAGTTCAAACCCGTGTTGGTCAAGGGCCCAGTGCACTGTGCAGCTCGGCACCCGCTGGGGGTCTTGGAACGCAGCCCCTGCGGACAAGGGGGGCTACTGTTTGTAACACAAACCTAAAGTCAGTCTAGTGATCGGGCTGAACTACAAAGTGCAAATTGTCTTATGTGGTTTCCAGGAGGCTTAACCTATTGAAACCAACTCCAAGAAAGAAAATGTGCGCCTCTCCTTGATGTTGAAAAATAAATAACCCAAAGAAAGAACAGTCTGTCTCAGAACATTCTGAGGGCTGAACTTCAGCGCCTGGGGCCAGCGCGAGCCAGCCGGTTACTGCGATGACTAACCCACTGTGAATGTGCCATCTGGGATCATGATGGTTGTGACACTTAGTGAGTAATAGCACGGCGAAGCGGGCGTTACACACAGAGCGAGGAAGACGGATTCTGCCCGGAAGGCCATTCACAGCGGGCCAGGAACCGTCGGCTGTTGATGTTGGTTTGGAATGAGTATTGGCATGTTCTTCATGGTACGGATGTCCTCGCTTTCCCATCAGCCCCCGCGTCATCTACGACCAGGGAGGAGACTTGATAGATAAGTCAGGGCAGAGGTCTGGGAGCCACGGTACTGGTGGTGGAAGAGTTTAGTCCCTGGTGCTCCTTTCCATTGTGTGTGAAACAGCCCTGAGGACTCACTGCCTCGCCTATGTGGGGCCATAGAAATTGGGACTCTGGAAAGTCATTCATGCAGACTTTGGTTTTCTCAATGAAGTGAGGGGTTTGAGTGTATCAAGGATACAAGTTATGTGTGTAGGTGTGTGTGTGTGTGTATGTGTATATGTCCTTCCTTGTATCTGGATGGATGGTTGGATTTATGATGGATGCAGCTCAGGTATATGTATGTAACATCTATAATACTAAAAGCATAATAAGCAAATTGACCAAACGGCCAAACAGCAGAATGACTGTCTGGAGGACCACGCTATGACACCCACTGGCGCCAGGCCAGCCAAGGCGGGTGCGATGCGATTGGTTGGGGACCCGACCATCGCCCCCTGATCGCCCAGCAGAAGGAGGCCCAGGCCACTGGCTGGCAGGATGATCAATCAGGGGGCTCTGCGATCGCCCCAAAGAGGGAGGCCCAGGCCACCCTCTGTGGGGCAATTGATTGGCGGGGGGGAGGGGGGGCGGCGGCTCTGTGGAACTGGGGAACCAGGGGAGGGTGGTGGCAGACGCAGGCAGCACCAGGCCAAGGTGGGTGCATGGGGGGAGGGGGGGTCCGCGCCGCAAGGCAGCCAGGGCGGCAAGGACACTGGCAGCCGGGGCCACAAAGGCCTACCCTTGCATGAGTTTTGTGCATCGGGCCTCTAGTATACATATAAATATACATTTGCTATAGTATTTACCTGCAATACTGCTAATTCCATCAGTCTGCTCAGTGACTTTACACTCTGTCTAGGAACCTTGTGTGGATAGATTGGGAAGCTGGATTGAGGTTTGGGGTTGTGTTCTGTTGCTGGCTCTGACATGCCCGCGCCCCTAACATCATCTGTAAAGTGGCACCGACGCCTCCCAGAGTCAGGAGGATTGGATACCCTGAGAGACGTGAAGGAGTTCTACAGACTGACAGCACGTCATCTGAGGAAGATTCCTTACGATTGATATCCGGTCACACAAGACAGCTTCAGAGGCAAAACCAGGCAGTGCAGTGGGATTGGCCATTCCTGGGGGGGTCCAGCTCCTGTTGAAGGTGGCAGCCAGATGGCTCTCCCGACTGTGACTCCTGGCTGGCCTAGACGTAGGCCCTTTCCTGCAGGTGCTGTCGGGTATGCAGAGGTCCTCATCTCCATCGTCCCACCTCCCCCTTGGCATTTGCTGTCAGAGTGGCTTGAATAGAACGTGAACAGGTGACAGTGGCCAAAGGGCGGGGCAATTGTCTGGAACAGGTGGGCCTGAACTGGTGACACGGGCCGGGCCTCACAGTCCTTGTAGAGTGGCTGGGAGATGATGGGGAGCTAAAGCCCGTTCACAGAGGGTGATACCAAACCGAAGGGGACTCGTCGAGGTAACTGAGAGGGAGGAACTTGGGTGCCATGGCCTGAGAGTCAGGTTCTCAGAAGGACAGTCAGGTGTGCGCTTTCTGGTTCTGGCACCATGGAATGTGGAAATGGGTCTGCCATTTCTGGTAGTTGGTGGATGTTCGCAGGTGTGGCTGTGGTCTGGGAATGCGGGGGACTGAGGGGACGACGTGAGAGCGCCTCCAGTAGTGCCCTAAGACGCTTTGCAGGGGAGCTTACACCTGGAGCTGGCAGAGGCTTCTGCAGACCTGCGTGCCCAACTGGGAGTGGACCTGCTCTAGTTTTGCATCTGTGCCTGTGGCTGTTTAATTTTTCCCTGGATGGCCTTGCCTCGGATTCTGCCTGCTGCCTGCAAGGGTTGCTAGGAAACCGCAAAGGCCTGTCTCCTCCTGCTCAGGACAAGGCCCAGGCCGGCTTCCCGGGGCCTGGAACCAGCAAGCATCACAGGAACGCTGGCGTTGAGCCAAAGGCACTCGTCACCTCTTCTCGCCCCGACGGGCCCCGTCCCCCCAGGCACCTGGACTTCCTGCACTCTCAGTGGCCATTTGCCACATAGAACCATCCGGGCGAGGCTGGACGTGCCTCGTCCGCTGTCATGTTGGTGTTCAGATGCCTCTATCAGGGGATGAGGAGAGCCCCAAATCCAGGTGACGGTGAGCTTCCTGTAATTCGTTTTCCAGGGCCTTTCTCGGGTCATCCTACCTGAGCCGGCCAGATCCCCAGCAGTTCCTGTCCCTCTGCTGCCTGCATGGTCCCCTGGCACAGCCCGCCTCTCCCCTGCGTCCCCAGCATGCCTCACGCCTTTCCAAGACAAGGAGAGCCGTGAAGTCACGGCAGGAAGTAGCCACAGTGTCCTCTCTGTGAGGAACTGTACGAGTTCGTAGAAACTGCATGTCCTGAAAGCTTTGTTGATCTGTCGCCCTGGTACCTGCCTGCTTTCTGAGCACAGCGGAGCGGGAAGGAGGGAGCAGGATCTAAAATCGGAATTGGGCTCTGGAGAGCTAAGAGGCAAATGAATGCGTGCTCATTCTTTTTTGGGGGGTGGATTTATTGGCAATATCACCAGATTATTTTTTATTTTATTTCATTTTCAGCATTTTTTTGTATTAATTTCAGGTGTACAGCATAGTGGGTAGACAATCATATACTTTACAAAGTGTCCCCTTCTCCCCCCTTTCCATGATGTTCCCAGTACCCACCTGGCTCCGTGCCTAGTTATCACAATATCATTGACTATATTTTCTGTGTTGTACTTCACACCCTCGGACTGTTCTCTAATGGCTGCTTTCCCCTCGTTTCAATTTTGTTTGTTGGTTTATTTTTTTATTTAGATTCCACGGATAAGGGAAATC
The DNA here is from genome assembly GCF_964212035.1 of Myotis nattereri. Classification (NCBI taxonomy): domain Eukaryota; kingdom Metazoa; phylum Chordata; class Mammalia; order Chiroptera; family Vespertilionidae; genus Myotis; species Myotis nattereri. The sequence goes on from NC_138090.1 coordinate 16,123,953, forward strand.
ATGGTACTTTGCCTTTCTCTGAGTGACTTATTTCACTTAGCATAATACCCTCTAGGTCTGTCCACACAGTCACAAATGGCAAGATTTTGTTCTTTTTTTATGGCCCTGTAATATTCCATCGTACACTAGTATATGTACCACAAATTTTTTTATCCACTTGTCTATTGATGAGTAGATACAAATGTGGATGTATAGCTTGGCTATTAGAAATAGCACTGCAGTGGACATAGGATACATACTGTATATTCTTTCGAATTGGTGTTTTGGGTTTCCTTGGATATATACCCAGAAGTGGAATCTCTGAGTCATAAGGCAGTTTCACTTTTAGTATTTTGAGCACCTTCCACCCTGATCTTCACAGTGAAGAATGCTCGGTCCTCAGGATATTCCTTCTGACTGTTGTTGGGTTTGCTTCCAAACCTAAGGAAGTTGTCTTCTCCCACTTGGAGAAACCGCTCTGCAGGCTACACACAGACTGGCAGTTCCCCCCAGATGTTTATTTTAAGTTGGTTATATTCCTGATCACGAGGGAACCCTGGGGCTGGTGTGTCCTGTTGGTGAGCATGTGGGTTAGTATGAGTTTTGTGATGTCTGTCCCGACGTAAAGTGGGCTTATTCCTTCACGGGGCGCCCTGCCTTCTGTGCATTGCGTCTGAAGTGCTTCTCACCACGGCATTGTTTATTTCAGTTCTTTTTTAGTTGGTAAACTGGTCACTTGGACTTAAAATCATTATATCGTGTCTTTGCTGTGAATTACTATGCAGCTGTTAAAAGTGACGGTGCATATGTATTTTGTAGTTATGAAGATGGCCTCAACATTGTATAAAAATGTTACATAGGCCCTCCTAGCCGGTTTGGCTCAGTGGATAGAACATCAGCCTGCGGACTGAAGGATCCAGGGTTTGATTCCGGCCAAGGGCACATGCCCAGGTTGTGGGCTCAGTCCCCAGTAGGGGGCATGCAGGAGGCAGCCAATCAATGATTCTCTCATCATTGATGTTTCTATCTCTCTCTCCCTCTCTGATATCAATTATATATACACACACACACACACACACACACACACACATATGTTTTTTAAAAAATGTTACGTAGAATATTTTATGTATATAAAATTGCAATATATTGTATGTGTCGATTAGAGATGTCAAGATGGATACTGGCCAGAAATGTTCATAGGTGATAGAATGAGGTGATGTATACTCTTTTTGTTCCTTTCTATATTACCTTTAAAAAATGTAACCAGAGCCAGGCCAGTATTGCTCAGTGATTGAGTGTCAACCCATGAACCTGGAGGTCATGGCTCGATTCCTAGTCAGGGCACATGCCCAGGTAGTGGGCTCGATCCCCAGTGGGGGGCATGATCAGTAATTCTCTTTCATCATTGATGTTTCTGTCTCTCTCTTCTTCTCCATTCCTCTCTCTGAATCAAACTTTTTATATTAATAAAAAATAACCAGATATCAGTTCTTAAATTTTATTAAAGATGTCACGTTTCTAGGGGTTCCCGAACCTGACTGTACATAGGAATCACCTGATGAGCCCGTTCAAGTACAGATTCACGGGTTCTGCCCTTGAGTTTGATTCTGTGAATGGGGGCTCCTGATGCCCTTGTCCTTGTAGGGCACTTGGGAAGTACTGACCCTGACGAAGGAATTTCCTGTGGGTACAGTGTCTTGGAAAATGTCCTTGAGTTGCTCTGAAGTTCCCTCTTTCTTTACATGTATGAGTCTAGGGGCACCTCTAATGGGTGGAACGCTTTCTGCTGCCTTACTGCCTACTTCATTACCTGCAAGCGTAGACATGAGGGGAGAAGAAGTTCTTTCCTGTCCCCCTCCCATAACACAGTCTTCCTTGTGATATTATTATTTTGTGGAACTTAAGTGCTACTGTGCATATTCTGAAACTGGCTTTTTAGAACTTTGCCATGCGTACTCTTTTAATGTGACTGAATATTTCTCCACCACATGGTTTTTAACAGCTGCACAGGGCTCCCTGGGATGAAGGTGTCATCGCTTATTGAGCTAACCGGGCCCTCCTGCCTCTGTCATTTGGTCCTGTGCATGCACTTCCTGCACTCAGCTGAGTACACATGTCTGTTGTTTTAAACTCATTCTCCGTATTGTAGTGGTTTCGAAGCTCCCTCCCATCCTGTCACCTACCTCATGTGTGTGCGTGTTGCTGTTCCTCTGGTGACGATGTGCTTTATGGCATGTGGTGCTCTTAGTGAGACCTCACTGGTTGATCACAGGGAGTCTCTCTCCTTCCCCGATGTAGGCACCACATCAGTAACTGTCTGTTCTCTGATTAAGCAGCCACGCGAACCCTTGGCTCCTGTGAAACTTGTGGTTCCCCTGAAAGGGTCAGGGGTGTGTTGCTACCTTCATGGGACAGACAATCCTACCAGGTCTCCCTGTCCCTAAACCTGAGGACAGGATGCGACCTTCATTGCTGTTCTCCTTCATCCTGTTGATTCCGCTGCTTCAGCATGGTAGCTGGCTGCCCTCTCAAATGCACGGCAGCTGGGACAAGGACAGTAAAATGGCCATCTTTACTTTCATTTTTTGAACTCAAAAGTATTTCTTGCCTCTTTAAAAAACAACACACAAAACTTTGGAAGTGCAGAGAAACACGGAAAAGAAAACCATTCCTAATATCACCACCCCAAGGTGGCTTGGATTTTAAACATTTTGGCATATATGACTTTAGCCTTGTCTATAAAGATAGGACATTATTATTCTGTAGAATTTATCTTGTTTTATTTTTTAAATTTATTAGGGTGACATTGGTCAAGTAATATCACAGGTGTCGGAGAGGTTGTGGACAAAAAGGAACCCTTATTCTGTAGCATTTCAATAATGCTGGGTGTATTTTATAACTGACTTTTTAAAACTTTCCAATGTTTCATTCTTTTGATACCACAAAATGTTTTCCCACCACCCAATTTTATAATAGCTACACAGTGCCCCACCGTGTGCAGGTGCCACAGTGCCCGTAGCTACCCTTCCATGTGCCATTCAGATGGTTGCCAGTTTTTCACTGTCATAAAAAATTTTTGAATGAATACATAATATCGTTAAACAAATTAAAAAGGGCTCTTTCAGTACCCGCAATACTGTATTTGCTTGCTGTTAGCTTCAGCCCCTTCCCAATTCGTCACCATCTTTCACCGTTCAAGATGTTTGGAGATTCCAAAGTTTAACATTTTTATACAGCGAGGCCTTTTTAGTCTCACGTTCTTTCCCTTGGTTAAGTTCAAGAGCCCTTTCCTTGGCCAGGATCACGCTCAGTTAGATCCCCTCTCTGTTCTTTTATGGCTTCATGTTTTGACACTGAACTTCGTGATCCATCTGACGTTTATTTTGGTGTAAGTTGTGAGGCAAGGTCTCCCTATATTTGTTTTTGTCCTCAGTTCGCTGTCCGTCCCGGCCCCATTCACTGAGCAACCCACTCCTCCTCCCGCAGGCTGAGCAGTGCCTTGGGCAGTGCCACCGACCCACACGCTGAACTGCTGTTCGGATCTGGTCCTAGACTTTCTCTTATTTCACTAATGTGCCTTGACTTGGTCCTATACAGAACTGTTTAAATTATTCTAGACGTGTACTGCCTAGTTTTACATAAATACTGCTCAACAGTCATCTTTTTAAAATGATTTCAGTTTTATCTGTTTATTTCTCTCTAGATTTTTTTTTTTTTTTGCATCGTTGGGAATGAATCCTATCTCTATTAAAATCTTACTAGGAATGTTGGGCAGGAGAGATGCAATTAGATATTCATGATCTTCTATAGACAGTTCTCCACAGCAGTGGTTCTCAACCCTTTAAATACAGTTCCTCATGTTGTGACCCAACCATAAAATTATTTTCGTTGCTACTTCATAACTGTAATATTGCTACTGTTATGAATCATAATGTAAATATTTGATATGCAGGATGGTCTTAGGTGACCCCTGTGAAAGGGTCATTCGACCGCCAAAGGGGTCGCGACCCACAGGTTGAGAACTGCTTCTCAGGGTGACTTTGATTCATGATCAGTATTCTTTGGGCCAAATTCTTTAGCAGGAAGACCCCTTACTGAATGAGAATCAGATCCTCCTCTTTGAAGATTGCTCTTGAGGATACCATTCATAGGAGACAAAGTCAAATGTCACTTAGTCCCTGGAAGAGTCCCCTGATCTGCCAGTTCAATATTATTGGTAACAACAGCAGTGGAGACATTGTTGGGGCGGCGGGGAGGGGAATGAGAGGAGAATTAAGGAAAGAAAGAAGTTAGGCTCTTGCTCTTACTTGTGAACTTATGTTTATTTCTGGTGATTCATCTGCTTAAAGGATTTTAGATTTTTGCCCCATGTAATGCCTCAGTCCACAGTTTTGAAGTTCTGGAGCCATTCAAAATTGGGAACTGTCCCCCGTGAATGCTGTTTTACTTTTCCTGGCTGAAGTAAGACATGGGAAGGCACGGGAAAGAATACATTGAAATGTGAAGCTGCTACTTGGTGCTGTATCTGTTTTGTTTTAGAAACAGCCCTTGATGGAACTGTGCCTGGCACGTTGTAAGCTCTCACTTACAACACTCCCCTCCACTTCATAAAACAAGTGTATGCTGCGTCTGTTATTAAAATTCACACCGAGATTCTGTCTTGAGAGGAGGCACTTCTGTTTTCCCCTTAAAGACGGATGAAAATGGGGTAGAGTGAATGCCACATGCTTGGCGAAGACAGTGTGGGGTGGGCTCCAGGAAGTGGCATTCGCTGCTTCCTGCTCACCTTTTCTCTCTGGCAGAGGATAACGGTGAAAGGTCAGGGTGGGGATTAAATAATGAGGGTGACTTGGGGGAACTTCTTATCCAAACTTTCCTGGTTCCTTTCTTGGTTTTCTAGAAACATCTCATTTCCTTGTGTGTGTATGGATTTTTTTAGTCGTCAAAATATCCACAATGTAATGCCCATTAGGATTATTACCGGCGCACATTTAGATTTCTGCAGGTGGTTGTCACGGGCCAGCGTGGCCCCCTTCGTCTGGGCTGTTGGTCCCTTTCGGTCTTGGCATTCCCCTTCCCCACCGCCAGAGACTTGCTCTAGCCCTGATCTCTGCTGCATGACTCTCTGGCACTGGGAGCTCTCAGAATGGTAGGAAAAGTAAAGGGGCACAATTCCAGGCTGTGGGCTCTGGGACAGATGGGAGCTGGGATATCAGTGAGCATCCTGAATTTTCCAAAATCCATGGGACAGGATGCTCACTGATATCCTGGTCAGAGGGCCTCTCCACCTGTTGACAGAGGTCCTTTGGCCAGCTCAGGGGGTTGTTTTCCTTGCCACACCGCCCTGTGAGGTTAGCAAGGCCTGCCTTCCCTTGGGTTGGGGTCCCTGGACCTGCAGCACTGACCACAAACAAGTGCCGCGGTGGGCCCGCTCCTCTCCAGAGAAGCCTCCGCCCCGCGGTGTCTCCTGACATCCTGCTCCAAGTCCCTCTGCTTTCTGAATTACATGCTGCTGCTCCACGTGGCTGTCTTGAACTTTCGGAGTCGTATTCAAGCCTCAGGATAACGGAAAGCTCTCCAGCAGCGTGGCCTCTCAAGCCAGGCAGCCTGAGTCTGGATCCTGCCCGACACCTATTGACTCTGTTGCCTGGAGCAAGTGACGTCCCCTCTTTGTGCCGCGTTTTCCCCGTATGTAATTTTGAGTTGATTGTTGTAACGTTGGGGCATCGCCTTCCTCAGGCTGCTGTGAGGACTGAGTGAGTTATAAGCAAGCGTGCAGGACCCTGCTGTAACAAAGAGGACATCTCTCTGACTTCCCATACAGACATTTTCTTTTTTAAAAATATTTTTAATTGATTTCAGAGAGGAAGGGGGGGGGGGGAGAGAGAGAGAGAGAGAGAGAGAGAGAGAGAGAGAGAGAAAGAGAGAGAAAAGCATCAATGATGAGAGAGAATCATTGATCGGCTGCCTCACGCCCCCTACCAGCATCCGAGCCTGCAACCTGGGCATGACCAGGAACCGACCCGTGACCTCCTGGTTCATAGGTCAACGCTAAACCACTGAGCCATGCCAGCCGGGCCCCCATATAGACATTTCATTAGATACTTCTCTTTGCATGAAGAGAAGCTTATCTCTTTTACAAGATGTTTTATTTAATGACATAATAAGCAGAAAGTGGAGCTTTATCCCCCACCCCTTGCCTGTGGGTGACTCACTCCTAATGACAAAGAGTGGACAGGGCAGAGGGAACTCACCAGTGTGGACAGAGCCTGGCGGCACCACCTTCCAGAAGTGACCACGATAATGTGACCACTGAAAGCCGTGTTCATGTCATGTACCCCTGATATGACACGGTGGGAGGGGGGGCTTTCTGAGACTCCATAGCCTCAGTCTAGTTGTGAGAAAACATCAGGTAAACTCAGATTGAGGGGTACTCTCCAGATAACTGACCCGCAGTCTTCCTTCCCATGTGTCAAGGTCACGCAGGATGAGAAAACTCAGAGGAACTGTCTCCCGTTAGGAGACGGAACAATTCAGTCCTGCCCGGGAGCCTGGTTTGGGTCCTGGGACAGAAGAAGGATGTGAGTGGGAAAAGGGATGCAATGGGAACACAGTCTGTTCATTAGGAATAGCCCTGGACCAGGGCCACTTTCTTGGTTGTGACAAGTGTCCCAGATGTTAAGACCTAAGATGTGAATATTAGGAGGAGCTGAGCGAAGGGCATATGGACACTCCGTGTACTGTCTTTGCTGCTCTCCCGTCCATATATTTCAAACCAAACAAAAACATCCCCCACAGTACGTGCTTGTTCAGAATAAAGGTTTCGTCTCTTTAGAAGATGATGAAGTAAAAAGTGGAGGCCCGCCTGCCTCTTGTTTTCTGTGATGACACCCCTCAAGGGCCGTGACCTTTCATGTTTGGTGTTCCTTCCGGCCCTTTTTCTAAACGCACGTAAACATTTTCATTCAAAACCTTTAAAAGGTCTGTTTTTGGCTTTGTTTTTTTGCTCCCATTCTGATTATAGGCCTTAGACACTGCAAATCTTTTCACTTCAGCACAACTGTTTTCCAAACAGATTCCTTTTCGGTCGTACTTTGGCTCTTCAGTGAGACCTCTTTAAAGTGGTGTTTGTTTAGCCGGCGCTTAATTTTATTTTCCACTCATACTTCTAACCCATCCGGGTCCCGTTTATATTGCCTCTGCCCTGGCCAGTCTTTCTAAAGCCCCCAAATTAGCATCATCTGAGAATTTAATTAACTTGCTGTTTACCAAGCCTCTCCTTTCAAGATAATTAATGAGGATGTGAAGTGACACGGGGCTGACACAGCTCCCAGTGGCACCTGAGCAGGCACCTACCCGCCTGGCCCTCCCGGCTCGTGGCTCCCATTAGGCCCACGACCCAGGCGGCGTGGCCACACTAAGCGCAGGTACCTGTGGCACATGTTTGCATAAAATCAGGCTCTTCCGCCTCACTTTTATCCACTCGTTCTCTGCTTTGTTAATTAAAAAGCCTCATTTTACTTAGGATGGAATGCTTATTTTCTGTTATTCCCTAGACAGTCTCCATTACCGGGCCTGAAATTAAACATGCCAGGAGAGTCGGGTGTTACAGTTAATTCCCTTTGTTTCTGCACAAGTGGCAGCATCGCATCTCCTGCATTTTCGCCCCCCCCCCCCCCGCCCTCCCAGCGTTCCAGTAAATCCAGGAACCCGGAGGTGGTCATTGACCGAGGATTTGGTGCCGTCCACTGAACCTCCTGCCATGAGGCAAAGGTTCTGGACCTGCCTGGCCAGCGTGGCCGCTCCCGGCCACGGGGGCTCCTGATCCCCCAAGGCGTGGCTGTGTGACCGAGAAACTGAACTTTTATGTAAGTGTTTTAAATAGTCACACGGGGCACAGGGCTGTCATGCTGACGGGACTTAGCCATCCTCTGTCTGCTGGGGGTTACCTGGGGCAGGTCCGGAACCTCCAGCAGCGCCCCTGCACTCCGATGGCCCGCACAGTCGGCAAGCAGTAATCGGGAAGTAAGTTTTCCGAAGGAAAAAGATGTTACTTTCTAAATCCAGATGTAAATGACTTGGATTATCCGTGTCACTGAGCGCTTCATTCATGCAGATAATTGAGAATTGACAGTGTCCTCTTCCCTCAATTATGTCCTGATGGTTCCCGTGTGTTACAATGGGAGAAACAGGACGCTGTTTTTAAATAGCTGTGTTAATGTCCTCATTAATTTTACCTTTTCCTACCAATTAACAAATATTAACTCCTGTGGCAGAATTGAGTTGGCCTCCCTACGAAGCCACATCCGTCCAGAGCTCTCCCGAGCCCGGGGAGCCCAGCGTTTCCCTCCTGTTCCATGGCGTGCTGCTCAAATCGAGGTGCTGGTTTTTTGTTGTTGTTTTTTGTTTGTTTGTTTGTTCTGGGTTTTTGGGGTGTGTGTCTTTGTACTGGGTTATTCACAGTGCAGCCAGAGTGTCATGAGGAATCCTGACTCAGAACAAGAAGATCCTCTCCCACAAGACACTGCGCAGGGGTGACAAACCCGAGTGCCCACAGGCTGTGGGATATCACACACGGTGCTGGTGCTGGGCTGGGGGGCACCTGCCCCATCTCCCCTGCATTCATTTTGACATGAGGGAATGTGCAGCCAGGACAGCCAAATAGCCTCCTTAAAAAGAACACGTTAGAAAATCTCAGTTGCATGAAAACTTCACAGATTTTAGTGTTACTTACTAATTAAGAATTTTTAAAACTCCGAGAGTTACACAGCTCATATGCACAGGCTGGTCAGTTGCTGCCAGTTGACACTGTCCTCTGTCCATGAGACTCTGGTCCACTGGGATCTGTCCACCAGTGTCCACAGGGCTAGATCCACGCCGATGGCGTTACGGAGGGAATGTTTAAATACCTTATTTTCTGAATACACACGTCCTGACCATTCACTGCTGGGTGTCAAGATCATTGCCAGCCAGCATGCTCCTTCTAAGTGACGCTGAGGACGTAGGAGCGTGGTGTGTGGGCAGGTCCACAGGGCGATAGCCACACCTAGCTTTTCGCCTTTTGTTTTACTCCCTCGCTATTTAAACCTGGGTTACTTCCAGCTGCTAGAGGGGATGGAAGAAGCCTACCTTTCCTTGTTGGAAATTCCACTATCAGGTCAGGTAAAACGTGGATCACTTACAGGTCTAGTTTACTTCTTAATAAATGTATAACCTCAATTCTCCCTCATGCGGTGTTCCTCCCTGTGGGATGGAGAACACAGAACCCAAGTTCCTATGTTCAAAGGCCTGAAAACAGGAGGTGGAGCCTAATTGTTTTGGGGTCATGTCATCAGTCAAAGTTAAATGGCACTTGAATGACTGTTAATCTTCAGTTTGAAGCAATTTTTATATCAGGTTTGCAAGCCTGCTCTGACTGAGTTTATTTATTAATTTTATTGTTTTCAGAGAGGAAGGGAGAGGGAGACAGAAACATCAATGATGAGAGAGAATCATTGATCGGCTGCCTCCTGCACGCCCCACACTGGGGATCGAGCCCACAACCCAGGCATGTGCCCTTGACTGGAATTGAACCCGGGACCTTTCAGGTCTCGGGCTGATGCTCTATCCACTGAGCCAAATGGCTAGGGCCTGACTGAGTTTGACAAGTTGGAAAAACTTAATTTATTTTAACAAAGTAGGGGTGTGTGTGTGTGTGTGTGTGTGTGTGTGTGTTTGATATTCTGAATAGGCAAATTATTTTTCAGTTTTTTTTTAAATGGGTTAGCGCATCACTGCCAAAGCAGAGAATCCATCCAGTCACTTGTTTTTATAAATAAAATTTTATTTATAAATAAACATGCTCTTTTATGTATTGTCCCTCACTGCTTTGTGCTATGACAGCAGGATCGAGCAGTTGGGGCAGAGACCGTCGTGGATGTGTTCAGCTTTCGGTTTAGCTAAAATCGGAATGTTTCCTCAACCCCCAACAGTGAGTGTTATTCTCAGTGCTGAGTAACGTAGTTATGGGGAGGGGCCACAATATTAGTAACAAAGAAACAGAATTTCCGAAGGAGGAGGCCCAGAAATCAGGATTTTAAAGATTCCCAGGTGATTCTAATGTGCAGCCAAGGCTGAGAACCACTTACTTTGAGTCTTCAAGTGCCCCTTCCAACTGATTCTCATACCTGACAACTTTTTTTTTAAATTTTGCTTGACGGTTTATGAAGTGTGTTCACACCGACTGACCCGCGGGAGCCTCCTGGCCCCCGGTTGTGTGCTGGTCTTACTCCGTTTTATAATTGAGCCCCCTCTGCAGGATCCTGACCCCACACACGTGTCCTTGCTGGGGAACGACCTGACTGCTGTGTGGCCAGTGGGAGAGCCCGGGGTTCCTGCCTTCTGGAACCTGCCAGTCTCCTTGGGAAATAGTCCACATCCATGAAGCGGATAACCAGCACTCAGGGCGTCGATGGGAAGAGGTGCTGAGAGATTGGGCTCTGAGTGCAGAGCAGAACTAGAGTGGAGATGGGGCACTCAGAGGCGGAGCAGAATCTGGCTGAGCTGGACTGGAAGTAGTCAAGGGAGGACATGGCACAACCCCCCGCCACACACACACCCCACCCACTGAGGTGCCCAGAGTCAGTACGCAAGGTTCAGACAAGGTCGGTGCAGGGGAAGTAGTGGGTGCTAAGATGGCCTAGTGGACGACCTTCCCCTTGTACAGACGATGATGGAAGTGATGTTTAGTTAGAAGATTAATCAGCCCTTCATTGGTCGTATGAGGAAGCAAGAAGCAGGACAGACAGGCGGGAGTGAGTGAATCTAAAGCTGGAAGGAAGACCTCTATAAAAAAGTGGTGTTACCTCAAGAAGGGACTAGTATGTCATTGCTCCCTCCAGCCTTATGTTATTGTAGAATAGTCTGGAAAGGTCATTGAGAGTTTTGTATTTTAAGGTGTAAAGCCTTTAAAACACCTGGTAAAAATGTATCTAGAGTCTGTATTCATACAGAGCAGGCTCCTGGACTTGAGATTCCAGAAAAGATTTTAAAAAGACGTCACCTGCCGATGGGTGTGGGGTGAGCGATTGGCTGCATCCAGCACTGTAGCCGCAGGCCGGCGTGTGTCCATGTGACCACGCACCGGTGACATTGTAGCGCTGACACCACAGTTCCTGTGGGCACCCCAGGGCCCTGGATGGCAGGACCTGAGTCATCTCTGTCTAGCCAACCCCGATCTTTCCCCAGACGCCTCTCAACCGCCCTTTTGCTCAGAGACACTTTCCCAGTGGGCGTTTTTAGGGGCAGTTTTCCAGAACTCAGATTTCACCGAACAAGTGCCACATGGTTCTCGGCACCATGGGGAACCCCCAGCAGATCTGCTGAGGATGCTTCCCACCCCGTCGCCGCCCGGGCCTGCTGGAGCAGAGGGGACACAAGGAGAGGATGCCTTGGTCGATGTGAACTAGCTGATGAGAAACCTCCCAGGAATTTACCATTCAAAAATAGGTTTTAGAAAAAAGTCTCCCTGACTGGCCTTGCAGCCACATTCCACGGGGAGTCCCTGGGGAGGGGCTGGCCCTCCAGGCACCGGGCTGGAGTTTGGGCATAAACTGGAAAGGGTGCCACCGCTAAGCATCTGTCGTCCGAGCCCATTCGGGGAATGGCCCCTTCCTCGCAGATCCCAGAATTGGAAAATTGATGAAAGAGAGAGATAGAACCCGTTCCGTAGACGCAGCGGTTCTCAGCAACATCGGTCTTACAGGCCGACAGGAAGTGTGGGAAGAAAATACAGTGTGTGTGTGTGTGTGTGTGTGTGTGTGTGTGTGTGAGAGAGAGAGAGAGAGAGAGAGAGAGAGAGAGAGACAGACCTCATCCTGACTGAGACACCTGGGGAGAGTCCAGCTGCTGGCCCCGTGTTCCGTGAGCGCTGTTTAGCCACCGCCTTTCCCCGGTGTGAGCGCCGTCACACCACTCCATGACTCTGGTAGACATTTTACGTTCAGAACTGACATACGGACTAAATCGTTGTTTCCTCTAAAGAGGGGTGGAGTTCTGACAGCAGGAGCTACTCCCCCGAGAGGCACCTGTGGCATTGATTTTCTGTCCCCGTCTTTTGTGATCTTCTGTTCTAGGCCAGGGATGGGGAACCTTTTTCCTGCCAAGGGCCCTTTGGATATTTATAGCATCGTTCTCCAGCCATATAAGAAGATTAGCTTAGAAGTTAGCCTGCTGTATTTGGTCAAACATTTAATCAACTCACCCCTAATGCCTTGGCAGGGCCAGACCAAATGATTTTACGGGCCTTATATGGCCCGTGGGCTGGACGTTCCCCACCCTGTTCTAGATGTTCTCAGCAGACCTGAGTCTTGCAGTTTAAATTTGTCAGTTTAATAGTAAAAGAGCATAGCGACATTAAACCTATGTAAATACGTCTAGGATATGGTCGAAATGGGAGGGCGGAATGACAGTGACCGGCTAAGCTCCCCTCTGCCTGGGGGGTAAGTCCTTTGGGGACCTGGAGACTAAAAAAGTTAAGTCACTAAGTACACTCACTTACGGTAATTATATCCTGCCATAAAGTTTTACTTAAACAAGCATACATAATAGCAAACAGTTTTATTTTCTCTGTCCCAAACTCCTCTCTCAGTCGTCAAGGCCTGCAGAGCCCCGTGTGGGAGTCACGTGCAGCATGTGCTCAGAAGAATGGCTTGTGGTGGGCACGGGGGATCCTCTGGCGCCGTGGACCCCAGAGGCGAGGAGACAGAGTCCTGGCTCAGGTGTGATGGGGAAAGGTCATTGAGGTGTGGAGGTGCCATTGGTCTGCCCTGAGATTGTGCAGCAAGCATGGCAGCAGGTGGAGAGGGTGCCCGTGAGGGTTTCCACGCAGGACAGACATCTAGACTAAGAGGCGGTTGGTGGGTAAGGCGGGCAGTGCCAGGAGTCTGACTGTGTGTGGCCCGTGGACTGGACTGGAGGGCTGGAACCTCAGCCAGAGGAAGGGGAGTTAGACCAGGTGGGTCTCGAACAGCAAGTTAAAGACCAGGAGTGACAATGGAGCACCACAGGGTTCTCACCGTTTATCCAGACTTTGGCCAGTGATGTTGAGGCACCTGTTACTGACCAGGAGCCGTGCTGAGCAGGAGGGAGAGAGAGCGCCGCCGCCCGCCTGTGAGATGCTGCTCATGGTGTGGCTTGTGACTCAGCGAGAAGAGCAGTAAGGAAGCCACCGGGCGGGTGGGCTCTGGGCCCACAGGAGCGAATTGTGGGGAAGGAGTGGCCGAGGGCTGGGCTTGTGCACAGAGGAGAACCCTGATCCCTCTGGCTGTGTGTTTATCTTCTGCTCATCGTGGAATCTCTAAAAAAGACCTGGCTCTTCTCGTTTTACTTCATTCACAATGTTTAAAATTCAGTCGTGTGACCCACCCTCTGAGCTTTGGCAACGAGTGAGATGCAGTTTCCACACAGGCCTCCGCCTCCGGTTCACTGTTCCCAGAGGCCTCGCATTCTGGAGCAGGTGGTGGGCAGGCTTTGATCCAAACCTCAGCAGCTACCGAGGTTTCTAGATATTTCTCGGGCACTGAACTGTTTCTGACCCAGAAAGGACCAGCTGGCCAACTCGCCGCCTAGGACAGTGGCCGTCACAGGATCTCGCACCAGAATTGCTGGCGAGCTTGTTAAAACCCTAGCGCTCCTGTAGGGCCGGGTGGGTGTGAAGGGGACCCTCGGAGTGCTGATGCCGTCGGCCCAGGGGCCACACTTTGAGCACCCCTGCTCTGAGCCATGCACCCCGGGAAAAGGAACTGCTGTGCTTGTGGGACGTTCCTTTGGCGTGGCCCTCTCTCAAAGGCTTCCACCGTGGGTGCCCGTGCCCACTTTCCCAGCAGGAACAGACATGAAGCTGCACAGCGGCCTCTGAGCGAGGGGACCGGGCTCCCCAGAGGCCCCGTGGAGCCAGCCCTCAGGTGGCTCTTGTGAGCACTCACACTCCTGCAGTGCCCTGCGGCCTGCGAAGGTGGATTCCAGACCCTTCCCTTTCCATCCCCTCGTCTGGGAGGGAGCTTCTTCCCGAGGCCACGAGTGACCTCAAACAGCCTCGCCCCTGGGGAGGGGCCTGTTCGGTCCTTGGCCCCCGGCATGGCTGTGGACGTCTAGATTGAGCCTGGTCTCCATCCTCTCCTGCTGGCTGGTGCTGGGACCCTTCGGATCCTCCCCTCGTGATCTGGAAACGGTGTTGAGATGAGGGTGCTCATATTAAGTGACAACCCTAGGGAGGCCAGCAGACGCCCAGAGACCCTCAGCCCAACCCTGCTCCGGTCTTGGAGCGCCTGCCCGCCGGAATGATTAATTGATGTTCTCCACTCTGCCGGACAATTAAGGGAAGCAGGAGAAGGAGGGGACAGTCTTCAGTGCGACCTAAATTGGCACCACATTGTTTTCTGTTAATCTATTTTGTTTTCTGTCCGTCTGTCCCCAGGGACGGGTGCCTTGCTGCTTGCTGAAGCATGCATAACTAATATCCTCATTAAGGGCTGATCTGTTTATCAGGGCCCTGCGAGGAGACCGGCCTGCCAACCCCAGGCGCGAGCTGGGGGCTGCGCCCTCCCTCCGGGCCGGAGCCCCACCTCATTAAGCCGGTCCGGGCTATTGATTGGGAGCCTGTGTTTGGAAGAGTCTTACTTACTCCATGCATTACCTTGACAGATTGATCAGATCTGATTGAGAACCTCTTAAAGGAACGAACAGCTGTAATGGGAAAGTTGGACTCTGTCATCTGTTAGGATGATTCTGGGAGCAAGAAGAACACGGCTGACATCTTGGAGCAATTGTATTTACAATTAACATGGCTGAAAACGATTGCCGCTATTGATCCCCCCTTCCTGCAATTACAGCCCCATTGTTTACATTCCAGCACTTCAGTTATAAAAAGGAAATTCAATAATTATTGCATTATTTAAAGTTAAAGTGCCACAGAGTTTGCTGGCTACGCTTGCTGGTTGATTTAACGTTCAGTAAAATCCATGCTGAGCTCTCCATCTTGAGGCCGAACAATATCGGCTTTTAATGAGACTTAAAAGGGGGGCGGGGGGGGGGGGGAGAAGGAGAGCAAAACCCAGAGCCCAGGGTGTTTGGGTTATTTATGGGGGAGCCCGAAAGCCGTGTCATCCTTCCCAAAACTGCACGCCCTGTCGCCACATGGCTGTCTGCTCTGGAGCCGGCCACCTCCTGGCCTGGACTCAGGCTCAGCTGTCTGTCCTCAAAGAGGCGCTTTTCTCTCTTCACTCTCCTGGTCCCTGGTCCCAGTCCCACCGGGATCGCTCTCTCCTTCAACTTTCAACAAAACCCATGAATGTAAGGAGAAGCGGTTCAGCGTCTTAGCGGCCAGGACGCGCACATGGTCAGAGGTGTTTGTTCCAGGGAATTTTCCTCTCCTGCTTCGTCACTGCCCCATTTCCTCTCTTACGGGAAAAGTGAAATCAAAATGAAGCCCCTCTTCTCAGGAAGGAGTCAGCCTGTGTGCTCGCTGCTTCCCACCATCTCAGGCTGTGACTCCTACGGCAGGTGGCGAGGGCATTGCTCAGCAGACCCTGGGAGCCAGGAAAGCCTCCGGGTTTGAGCACCACAGTCATGCTCTCGGCAGCCGCAGCCCGGACGTCCCGTTCGGGGCGTGGGAGGAATTGTAAAGACCATTTCTATTTTTCTCGTATTTGGTTTACATTCTGCCACGGGCCCGGGTCCAGCAAGACATCTGGACAGGTGCACTCAGCAGGATGCGAGCTCACAGGAGAAAGGGGTGCCTCATGCCCCAGTACCGAGAGTCGCACCTTCAGCGACAGCCCGGGGAATTCTGGACCGCAGGTGTGAGGGGGCGGGAAGGTGAATAGAGCCAGCCTGACTTTTAGGATGTATCTGGTGCAGCCAGGAGCAGGCAGCTGCTTCCGTGCAGCGTTTTCGTTAAGCAGGTGAATTTGTGCGCAGGCGCCGCATGACTTCTCTGGTGCCGTTTGGGATCGAGTCTGAAATGCTCTGTGGGAAAAGGTGGGTGCAGAGGTGGCAGGCCCTGAAAGAGTCCTCCTTATCGGGGACTGTCTCCGTGTGTTCTGAGCCGGGTCTCTGTTCCGTGGAGTTGCTGTCCCAGCCAGAGCAGCGTTTCTCAGAGTGTGGCCCCCACCACAGCGTTAGCGTCACCTGAAAGGTGTGAGGAATGCATGTTGCGGGCCCCACCGCCAGCCCACCAGGAGGCAGAAACCCTGGGGGTGGGCCCGACGCCTGTGGCCCAGCAAACCCGCCAGGGGCCCTGATGCATCACCGGCCAAGCCTGTGGCGCCGCACCGGCCGAGCAGAGGTCAGCAGGCAAAGCCTGGGCTCACGGCAGGAAGCCGCTGCCTGCGCAGGCATTTGGGCAATTCTTCAGTCTTCCCAAGTTCTTCGCACGTTTTCTCACGTGTTCTCACGCGGTGTCTGACACTGCCTCTGAGGGAGACGGGCAAGGATAGGCATCTCCACCGGGCAGATGAAGTCGCGCCCTGCTCTGACCACCAGGCACGTATTTTCTCTGCTGGGGTGACTGTCAGGGGATTCGAGATACAAATAAGCAAGATTCGGGGGAGCAGGTGTCTGCCACCCACCCAGCTGAGCTTCCTTTTCTTCCTGGTCCTCACCCGGGCGGACATGACGAAGAACACGGGCCTAGATTTTCATTGCATGGCGCCCCGATGGGCAAAGAGAAAGCAGATATGGTTTTGTGGGAAGGACACAGGCTTCTGGTGTGGATCCAGGCTCTGCTTGCACCAGCGGCGTGACCTCAGGCAAGTGACTTAAAATAAAATTGAAGCAGGAAAGAAGTCGGCCGCGTGGGTGCTCAGTATCCTGACCATGTCACAGTTTCTATAGGTCACAGTTCCTGTCAGCCGGGAACTAGCGCCTCTTGGGGCTGGGGGTGGGAGAGCAGTTCTCAAGGAAGGAAGTGGGTAAGTTCAGTAGATGTTCCTTTCCGTCCCTCATCCCAGAGCTTAACTGATTTGGGCAATAATGATAGTAATACTCACCTCATTCGTTATACAGACTCACAGTGCACCCGGCACCGGAATAAGCACTTGATGGGAGTGACCTCGTTGAACCTTCCCAGTGGAGCCAGGGGAGGCTCTGCTGTTGCCCAGGATTGCAGACAAGGAAACAAACGGAGGCCCGGCAGTTAGTGACTTGTCGGGGTGGCACAGTGACTTGTCGGGTGGCACAGTGACTTGTCGGGTGGCACAGTGACTTGTCGGGTGGCACAGTGACTTGGGGTGGCACAGTGACTTGTCGGGTGGCACAGTGACTTGTCGGGGTGGCACAGTGACTTGTCGGGGTGGCACAGTGACTTGTCGGGTGGCACAGTGACTTGGGGTGGCACAGTGACTTGTCGGGGTGGCACAGTGAGTGAGCGCCGGGGGGAGGGCTTCCACCGGCTCTCGGAATCCCGGCTGCGCCTAAACCACCATTGTCGGCAGCGGTTGGACACGGAGTTGAACGAGGACGAGCTAGAGTAGCACGTGTGCATACGTGGCCTTCACTTCTCTACGGGCCTTAAATCTGGGGGAGCTGGGAAGTGCTGGGGAAGGAGTGTGTCGTGTCTTCACGGGTGAAGAGAGTGGCGTCCTAGCGCAGGGGAGCTTTCAGGTCCTGGGAGCTTGAGGTCGTTTCTGGAGGCCAGTCAGGGCGGTGCTAGCCGGTGGGACCCACTAGGTTGTCTTATGCACCCACATCCCTCCCTCGGCCTCCGAGCCCCACATCTAGATGCTTAACTTACCGTCATGGGAATCAACTGCTGTTTGGCCTGTGACCCCAGGCTCCGATGGGCCTTCCTGAGGGAGGACGTCTGCTCACCCGCTGGACGCCCGCTGCCTCTGGAGTTTCCCTGCTGAGGGAGATGGACTTTGTGAAGTGAAGGCATCAGCATTCTGCAAGGGTCCACTCTCCGAGTGTTCAGACACGCCCTGTGGGCAGGTACAGATGAATGCCCTCACTTCTCCTTCTAGAACTTACACCCCTTCTCGCAAGGGAGGATCATATTGAGACTTTGGAATCAGGAAATGTCATCCACAGGAGGGAAGAGACCAGGGCTGGGCCGTCTCGACTTGGGCCCTGGAGCTCGGGTACCAAGAGCTAGCATGATGCCCTGATCCGGGGACAAGGAGCCTGGCCTAGAAACCGGAAAATAGGTCAGAAAATGGACTGATCTAAGGGAACGTTTTTATTTCCTTTCACTTTCTCTTGTAAATCGGGGTTGGGGCTTACATCTTTTGGCATCAGCAGGGCTCCTGCGGTGAAGTAGGACTAAATTAGCATGTGCCAAGGATGAGGGCATGTGTGGGTGAAAAGCTAGCATTAAACAGAAAATACACATATATATTTAGGTTGACCTTCCGGAAGCCTTCCTAAGAAATGTGACTTTAAATTTAGAACTGTAACACAACCTCTGATTAAAAAATTAAAAAGAACTGTAACCCAGCCGCTGATTAAAAAAGCCACCGCCCCATGCCTGGTTGAGCCACACCTGAAACCGTCCCTTTCTTGTGCATTCAAGGTGAACAGCTGGATCTGGGGAGTCATGTGACCTCTGTGAGCTTTGGGTTCCTCCAAGGACAGGAGCTGACAGGCGCTCACCTTGTGGGGCCATAATGAGAAGATTAGGGGTGAGAAGTGAACGCTGTGCGTGGAAACACTGTCCATTAAACTTCCTTCCTTCCTTCATCGTATGCTGTGGGGAATTAGCCAACTTACTCTGCACCCGCACCTTCCCGTTCCTTCTCACTGAGTGTCAGTGGGGTTTTCACCGTCCTTGGCCTGAGGGGAGGACCTGAGTCCCTGGCATGCCAGGGGTGGCGGTTTTGCCTCCTGAGGCATCCTGATCTGCGACCTTCCTTTTATGGGTTGAGAGGCCCTTCCATCTGCCCTTGCCTGGGTTCCAGTCAGAGCCCAACAGGTATCTCCCGGAGCCTTGCTGGCTGCCCATGGGGCGGGAGGGGGTGCTTCTCTGCTCTGAAAGAGATGTCCGGCATCCTTTGGGGTAGCCCACTGGCTCAGAGAGATGCCTGGGAGCAGCGTTACCCCATCAGAGAGCTTCCTCCTTCCATTTGCTCTTGGATAGACGTTGGCTGTGTGCACAGGAGAGTGTGGGTGTGCGGTGTCCTGTGAACAGGTGCTATTCCCCAAGAAGTTCCATTTGTCAGTCTTGTGAGTGTCAGAATGTACTTTGGCCATTTCTGCTTTCAAAGGAGGCTTTGACAAACCCTGATCGATACTTTACATTCCATGCATGAAGAGCCAGATGTTAGAAGTTTCCTGTTGGGGAGAGGGAGGGAGCCGGCCCCTCCAGATTTATAGAAATCAATGTCCTCTGACAGAAGTTGGTTAGTTTTCCTGGGAAACAAGTAGCAGGAACACATTTTTTTGATTTTCACGATGAATTATTTTTCTAACAAGAGCCCTCTTCTCGTCCCTTTGACTTCCAGGCACTGGCCAGGGTGAACGAGGGTAACATATTAATGGGGTGTCGAGTCCCACAAAGTAACATGGCTGCCTTTTTTTCTTTCCTTTCTTTCTTAATTATTCATTTGCTTTTTGTTGCCGCCTTTACGTGCCAGGCTAATTATTGGCGGTGCCTGTTACTGCAGAAAGGGCGTTTCTCTCCTGAGTTCTTGGATGCAGGCCCAGAGGGAAGGTGCGAGGTGTCCAGGTCAGGAGCACAGGGGTGTCACCTTCAGCTAAACCGAGACGGGACCAGCATTTTCAAAAATAAAGAGCTCCTCAGGGTCAGAGGGGGGCAGGAAAAGGCCCCGGCCACTGCCAGCGCAGGGCCGCCCTCCTGTGTGTGTCACCCTCCTCGCTGCCGCTGCGAGGAACGAGGATCGGCTGCTCCCAGCTGGATGGGAGCAACTCGGAGAAGCTGAGATTCCTGGCTCTCTTCTGCTTCCATTTCTGAGCCAGACGGGATGCTTGCTTCTCATTGGCCGTTGCACTCCTTAGATTTCCGAACGTAGATCCTGTTGCCACGTGTAGACGTCTCTTTCAGTAGAAAGGACTGTCCTTTGCAGTTTACAGCACCCAGCGCTTGGCAGGCACCTTTAAACCAGCCAGTGAGACCGGGGGTGGGGGGAGGGGGTTGTCACAGAGACCTCAGGCGATGGGAGGCTGGGGACTGTGTGAGCCCGGTGGGCCTCGCTGCCACTCCCCTTCACCCAGGCGGCTCTTCCCGTCTCCATTGACTAGTTGGCCCAGCTTCCTGATGACTTTGCGGGTAGATGCTAACCTTTAAGAACATTATTGCATTTATTAGGGTGACATTGGTTAATACAATTATATAGGCTACAGGTGTATAATTCTATAACACATCATCGGTATATGGGATTGTGTGTTCACCACCCCTAGTCACGTCCCCTCCATCACCACTGATCCCCCTTTATCTCATCTACCTTCCCCCTTCCCCCTTTCCCTCTGGTCATCACCATACTGTTGTCGGTGCCTGTGAATTTTTTTATTCCTGCGTTTAATCTCTTCACCCGTTTCACCCAGCCCCCCCCCCCCAAACCCCCTCCGCTCTGACAGCTCTGTACCTATGAGTCTGTTTCTACATTACTTGTTAGTTTATTTTGTTCATTAGTTTCCACATATAAGTGAAATCACATGTTCCTGTCTTCTCAGAGAAGAGTGGCTTATTTCACTTACACAATACTGTCCAGGTCCATCGTGTGGCTGCAAAGGGAAGAGTTCCTTCTCTTTTTCATGGCCGAGTAGTATTCCATGGTGTACGTGTACCACAGCCTTTCTGTGGCCTTCTTGATGTAATGCCCCTTCTAAGTGAGCCAGTGATTCTCCCTGGTCCAGCGGGTGGTACAGTCTCACATTGGCATTCCAGCCGAAGAAGTGCCCCCTCATGTCCCTGAGAATGAGAATGGCCCCCCAGTCCCCGCTGCCACTGCTTTCATCATCGGCAGGTTAAGCACCTGGGGTGGGACAGTGTGTTTTCTCTCTCTCTCTCTCTCTCTCTCTCTCTCTCTCTCTCTCTCTCTCTCTCTCTCTCTTCTCTCTCTCTCTCGTATCTAATGTGCTGTAGACACTTAGAATCAACCAAAAGAGCCAGACCCTGCCCAATGGGCTCAGCAGCCGTTTTCTTTGGGTCTAAAGCAGCACCATACCGTATAGCACACAGACCACAGTTGATGTCCTTGTGTTTTTTTTTTTAACTATACACCCGCCCTGACAGAGGTGAGTAGATGGGAATCTTGAGCACAGAGTAAAAGAAATGGAGAAAGCTCAGCAAAACCTGGGTCCCCCACCCAGGATGGAGGGGCTCTGTGATCGGGGGCGAGAGGACGGGGCGGGGGGTGGAGGGTGTGCATGGGGGAACCATTCCCATCATAGTGAGGAGAGCAGGAACTCCAAAAGCAGGCAGTGCCTTCATGGATGCTCCACTGGGGTTTGGGCCGTGGTGGATTCTTCATATATTACAGTGACTTTAATTAAATACATTGTGATCCCAACTGAGGGTATTCTAATTAGCTGGGTCAGGAACAAATTATTCTCCCTCCTTCGCCAAATGAAAACATCTACTCGCTTCTGCAGGCAGAGCATGTCCTTGGCTGACTAGCTTGCCCAGTGGAGTCCTCCTGGGCCTCTCCAGCCCCACCCCCTCCTGCTGCTTCTTATTAAGCTGCTTCCAAAGGTGGGATTCTGGGGATGGGGCCAGGGCTGCCCGGGGGGGTGGGGGGAGGGCATCTGGCCAACAGGGTCAGGCGCTGACCCCCTCACGGCCTGGGAAATGACCAGATGGTGTGGAGAAGGTCACAGAGGTCAGGCCCCGGCTGCGAGCTTTGGGTCCCTGTTTGCACCAGGCTGGACAGCCTTTGAAATAGCGAGTGAGAACTTACAGAATGTGGTGAGAACAGGATCTGTCACATGCAGGTCAGCATCAGGAGACTCGGGTGGTGAGTGCAAGTTTGGGTTGGGATGTCACCTTGAAAAGCAGATGTTTCCTGACAACTGAGCCATAGTTTGTTCTGTGTGTGTGTGTGTGTGTGTGTGTGTGTGTGTGTGTGTCTTGGAGAATGAACTTGAAGTGCAAACACAAGCTTAGAATTTTGAACGAGGCTTTTGTGCAAGTGAGAGAGGACCCTAGAGGCTCCCCAGACCAGGATCCGTGGGAGAGGCCATGGCCGTCTACCCTCCTTCCTTCTGTTCCTCCCCATTGCGGGGATGCCCGTTTGTTTCCCTTCCCAAGGGGCTCTCGGTGGCAGAACAGAGCCCGGGGCCGCACAGAGAGCGCCGATTGCCACCAGGAGCTGCAGTGTAGACTGGCTCTGGAACATCTTCCTCCTACCAGTTACAGCAGAGTCCACCGTACGATGTGGTTTCATTAGGATTTACAAGTGCTGTCCCCCAGGAGCCCCGGAGCATCCGGACGAAAGACATTTGATACCTTGACTTCCACCCAGTTCTCTTTGGCCCTGGTATCCTTTCTTCTGCTCTGAGGTCAGAAACCCCAGCCATTTCTAAAGGAACCCTCGCGTCCATATTAAACGTGATGTTTACGAATCAGTGCCTTAGGGGGAGGAAGTCCTGTTTCTTGGGAAGGTGATGGGACATGGGGGTCAGGCTTTACTGATTCCTGCTGTGATTGCAGACTTCATGGTGTTACCACAGTCCCTGGATTCGATGGAACTTGGTGCTTTGGATTCCGTGGTTATTTCTCTAGTTGTCTTGCATTCAGGCAGTTTTTGTTGAGGCTTTAATAAGAGTCCTTCTTGGTGACCAGGACGCAGTCCCTGGTGCCTGCACCTCAGTCCCACGCTCCTCGCGTTCCTTATGTCGCCCACCGGGCCCTCTCCTGGGAGACAGGGCGGTAGCCTTGGCAACACGACGCTTCGGTGCGGCTCATCCCCTGAAGTTCTCGGCGAGGAGCCTTGTCCCAGAGGAGGCAAATGGAAGATAAACCGTGAAAAGATAAAACAGCTCAGATTTAATGTTTTTTATTTCTTTTTATTTTTATTGATTTCAGAGAGGAAGGAAGAGGGAGAGAGAGAAACATCAATGATGAGAGAGAATCATGGATCGGCTGCCCCCTGCACACCCCACACTAGGGATGGAGCCTGCTACCCGGGCATGTGCCTTGACCAAGAATCGAATTGTGACCTCCTGGTTCACAGGTCAACACTCAACCCCTGAGCCCCGCTGGCCTGGCAAAACAGCTCAAATCTATTTCAAGAAAAGTAGCTTTTTATTTTAAGTTGTTGCAATTTCTTGAAGAGTTAACATTGAGCTCACTCCTTCTTTAAACTCCTGGTTGGGCCATGGCACTTGAGTAGCTGTTACTGTGGAGACATTAGCAAGTTCAGGGCTCTGCACTCAGCGTGTTCACTCACCCACTCTGTGAGGAAGGGGATATTGGTACCTGGAGAGCCCTCCACGTTCCTCCCTGCGGACTAGCTGCGCCAGTTCACGTGATTGAGGGCCTTGGCCTCCCCCCGTGACCCCCCTCCCCCCCAGTGAGTTTTCTATAATACATACTCGGTGTATTCATGTTGCCTCTTCCGATAAGGTGCAAGCATGCTCTGGAACTTGCACACTCTTTTGCTGAATGTTTGACGTGCGCCTGTGAGTAGATGGGCCTCAGAGCCGCGCCATTCGATAGGAAGTGCTGGTGGGGCCTGGGGTCAGTATTGGGCCCCGTGCCGGGCATTTCAGCTGCTCCGCGTTCTCGGGGCCTCATTATCACCTGGACCAGCCACAGTTGTCAGGGTGTGGGCATCGAAAGGGACGGGCGCGGCAGACGGGGGAGCAGCAAGTTGACTTCCGAGGCACCTGCTGTGTGCTCTGTGCAGCCACTGGGACCGGCTCCCGGGACGGGGGGTGGGGCTGTGCGCGAGGAGGGAGAGAGGGACAGGTGGTGACATGAACACAGACGCTCCCGTCATCTGAACTTCCTCCACCACAGGGATGCGAGAGTCGGGGTCTGGTTCTGTCCTTTCCACAGACGAGCTGGCTAGCCTGGGTCAGGCACTTATGCTTTTCGGAATTGCTTCCCGTGCTCTCGGTGGACCAGCAGGAGGACTCCCGTCTCCTCTCCCGCGGGTCATGGGGAATGAAGGGATGGCCTTTCTGTGTACCCAGAGCCAGCGTGTCCATTCCCTCACTGTTCCCAGAAAGGGCCCGTAGCTTTTTTCATTCTCAAAGAGGCATGAAAATGTGGTCAATGTTGTCCTTGGAAAATCTTTGTCTCCTCTAAGGCACGGACGTCGTCGGGGCATCAGCAACTTCAACCCTGTGTGAGCCCGCCTCCCGCCGGCGCGTGGGCTGCCAGGTCCTGGGTCAGTGCTGTGCCCACACAGACCCCACACAGAGTGCAGTTTTGACCGTCTATGCATGAAGCCAGGTGACCTTGAGATGTTGGCAGGGAACTCGCCGGAGAAATTTCTTTTTCTGTCTTTTTTAATCCAGGAGAAAACCTAATTTTGAGTTCTCCCAATAGACTGTGGTTCTTAATACAAACGCTTGAGCCTTCTTTCTTGGCCCGTGTTACTGAACTAGGCGGGCATCTGTGCAGGCCCGGGGACCTTACGGACTGTCATTTAGACTAGCTTTTGCTACAAAGGGCCAGGTAGCTCGATTTTAGGCTTTGCAGGACCTCCAGTCTCTGTTGCAGCAGTTCAGCTGTGGTGTTTTGAAAACAGCCCTGGACGATTCGTGTCACATCGGTGGCTGTGTTCCCTTAAAACTTTATTTACAAAAGTAGTCAGCAGGTAGGATTGGCCTGCGGGCAGCAGTTGGCTGACCCCTGACCTCCCTAATGCAGGCCGCTTTGGAGAACGGAAGGGGAACCTTTCATTACTGAGCCAGGAACACCGATAGGATGAGAAAGGTCCAATCCATCTGCGTTTTCAGCCCGTGAAAAGCCACGGAAGGGGACGCTGGGGACACAGGAATGCGAGTCAGCTTGCTGCTTGTCCTCAGGGAACTGCTGGAGAAGGCACAGTGGAGCAGGGAGAGACGGGCACAGAACAGACCCTCTAAGGAATCATATCGGGCTGCAGCCAGGACGGCGGTGGGCACACGGTGGCGGGCTCAGGGCGGCGATGGGCTCTGAGTGGCTAACCCCAGGTTTGTCCGTGTTCTTTGCCCCGGCAGCACCTGCAGCAGCACGAGAGCGGCGTGGAGGGCGAGAGCTGCTACTACCACTGCGTCCTGTGCAGCTACTCCACCAAGGCCAAGCTGAACCTCATCCAGCACGTGCGCTCCATGAAGCACCAGCGCAGCGAGAGCCTGCGCAAGCTGCAGCGGCTGCAGAAGGGCCTTCCCGAGGAGGACGAGGACCTGGGGCAGATCTTCACCATCCGCAGGTGCCCCTCCACCGACCCAGGTGAGTGGTCTCCAGGCCCGACCTGTGTGCGGCCTCCGTCGGTGGGTGCAGCTGTCCCTCGCATCCACGGCTGACCTCACAGGCGGCCCTTGTATTCTGGAAGGAACATGCATGGATTGTTGCATTTTTTAAAAAGGGTCTTAGGGCCACTTTGATTCTGCTATCACAAGCCACTGCCCAGGGAGCCGGCCAGCAGCTGTCCTGTCCCCAGCCCCTAACGGTCTAGTACACTGTGGATGCAGCGTGTTCCTTCACGTTGTGCATAACCAAGTGCCAAGTTGTGTCGTGTTCGATATTAAGGACAGCCCGTTGGTGGCCGCACGTCTGGTCTGTGAGGAGTAGCTTCAGGTAGGGTCAAAGCAAAGACTGGTTGCAAACATCGTTACTGTATCTGAAAGCGACCCCAGTTGCCCCGTGACTCAGTGCCGCCTGTTACTTCACGGAGCCAAGACCTCCACCCCCGTCCTGTCAGCTCGCCCGCAGTCACCTTCCCCGCACCCCAGCCTCCCCTTTGTGACGCACGCCCCCCGCGGCCTCGCTCGCTGGAATCGCCCCTCTGCTGTTTCCAGGCTTCCCGTCCCTTTCTCTCCACGCGGAAGCGCAGACAGCGTGGCTCTGGAGAAACAGTAAAACAAAGGCCCTCCCTGAGCCCCCGTCCCTCCCTGCCCCCAGGAGCTGCAGGACTCTTGAGGGACTGTCCTTGCGGCTCCTCTCCAGCTGCGCCTCATGCCGCCTCCGCCTGTGTCCTCCTGTCACACCGCCCTGGAGAGGGCCCTGGGCCTTGGGCTGACCCCCCCAGCAGCTCCCTGCTGGCCCGACCCACCCCCCCCTTTCTGTGGTCTTGGAAATTGTTGCCCAGCCCCTTCTCGAAGCGAAGCTCCCTCTGTTCTCAGGTGCTCAGGTGTGTTCCTTTCTCATCCTCTGGCTCCCCATGGCCGACCTCCGGCTGCCCCATGTGTCGACGTCCCTGGGGTTAGGCCCCGGCCCTTGGCTCCGGCCTCAGGAAGCTTTAAGCAGCTCCTGGGGTTCCCACTGGTGCCACCTCGCAGGCTGAGCTCACGATGTCCTGTCCACACTTTCCCCCCAGTGGCTCACTGCTGAACGACCTGGTCCGGGGGGGGGGGGGGCTGCCCTTCTCCCTCCACCACCTGCGGCTCCCTCTCCGCCTGGAGCCATCGGGGCTGAGTGGGTTTCCAATCTTAACGTTATCAAATTGCACATTTGTAGAGCTTTTAAAGGCAAAAGTTACAGAGCCCGTATGAAAAACGGCGTGACCCTCCCTCATCCCGTTCCCCTGAGCAATGGCTTTCAAGTTTTAGTTGGATTTTTGTTACTTATTTCCGTGTTGATGGACATGCTTCTATTACTATTTTTGATTCCCCCCCCCCCCCCCGCAAGTTTAAGGCATCTCTTGGCTTTTACTCTGGAAGATGGCGATTTCACTAGCATGCCGTTCTATAAATCCACTCACTCGTACCCGCTCACCCACTCCCCATCTGCAAACCCACACACACACGCACACACACACGCACACACACACACCCATGCTCCGCATACACTCACACACGCACACTCTGCACCTACACCTCCCTGCTCCCCGCCCCCCGCACTAGCCCCCCCCCCCCGCTCCCCAGCCCCCTACGCGCTCAGCCCTCTCCTCCCTCTGTCTTCCAGTGTGATTAAATAGTAATTTGGGGTTTTATTAATATTCAGTGTTTTCATTATTCTAACTCTATAAATATTAATCACAGCTGAGCCGTGTAGAGTTTTATAATTTCATTTACCTACTTGTACAACTTTTTGTTTTCCCTGGTTTTCTAGGTACCTATGATTAATTCATGGCTCAGCCTCCCCAGAATGACAGTTCCCAATCTCTGGAGGCCCTGCTGTTATCAGTTGTGCTGGGGGCCGCGTTTCCTCCTTGAGGCACCCCTACTCCTGGCCCCGTCACCCCGCTCTCCACATAAGGGGGACTGGATTTCCCGTGTGATAGGCTGCACCCCCCTTTGAGGGTGTGTCCCCACCCCCTCACTGGAGTGGCTCAGGTTTCCTATCACAGTGGAAAGGCCAGTCGCCCTGAGTCAGGGTGAGTCATTGTGTCAGGAAAGGGCTGTTGGGCACCAGGATAATCTGTCATCTCCAGGTCCCTGCGAGACTGTCTCCTCCCTCGTGTTTTTCAAATTCCTGTTCTGGTTAAAGTCCCGCTGCCTTAACCCACGGGGTCTACTTCGCTTCTTGTCTGACCCCATCGCTCTGTGGAGCAAGGGATGGGGTCCGGTACCCAAGGACACGTCTGTGCCCGAAGACTGAGACCATTGTGCCATCTGGCTGTGGGGTCCCCAGTCCCCACTGGGGCATCTGCCTCTGTCTGCCCCTGCCACCCCCCATTATTCCACTGCCCGGTCACTTCCTGGGAGTCTTCCTCCACCTCTTTATTTCAGGGCTGGGGTTTTCTTTTTCGTGTCCTTTTGCCAGCTCTGCCTACGTCATTGTTTTAACCTTCTGTTAAAAGCTGGTCCCTCCCCCCTCAATTCTTTCTTTCACTCTGCTCAGAATTCCCTTTTTATTAATGAGGTGCCCCAAACTAAGTAGTGTACAGCTGCCATTTCACCCGGGGTCTGTGGGCTGGAACAAACAGTGCCCTGTTTCATAATGTAATCCTCCTATTTATGCAGGCCGCGCCGGAATGGCTTTCTTACACCATTGCCTTCTGGGTTGCTCTCTGTAATGCGTATTAGGGTTTCTCTTCCCCCTGAAGTGTATGAGCAACGTTAGTCTAGATGATAGACTTCCTCTCTGTATTTCAAAATCCGTTTATATTGCCTTTGGCCCGCAGTCATGTTTTTGATCTCTACCCACCCTGCACCCCCCTTTAGCCCCCCTCCCCCCGGCTACATTCATCCTCCTCACCCATGACAAAGAGGCAGGTTATTAGGTGATGTTCCTGTTGACATTAACAGTAACCGGTGCTGTTTTGGAAACTCCGTTAAGAAAACTCACCTTAAAATATATCATCTCTATCTCTCCTCCCAAGGGATTGTCTCTTCACAACTTCTTGAAAAAAATGTCTTCAGTGCCCTGGCTGGTGTGGCTCCATTGGCTGAGCGTGTCCAGTGCCCTTCAGGTTTGCTGATTTGATTCCTGGTCGGGGCACATGCCCGCCCGGGTTGCAGGCTCATTCCCCAGGGGGGCGTGCAGGAGGCAGCCCATCAGTGTTTTGCTCTCATGTCGATGTTTCTCTCTCTCCCTTCCTCTCTCTCTCTAAAAATCAAAATGTTAAAAAGAACGTCTTGAAGGAAAAGGAAGTTGTGACATGGAATTAAGGAGAAGGTCATCAACTTCAGATTTTGTCCACAGACTTTATAAAACATCCCCAGTTTTCTCCTCAAACATAAAAATGAGAACCTTACTCTTCAGCTAGAGAAGTCACTCCTGTAGCGTGAGGGAGCCTTGCGAGCCCTGCCTGCTCTGGCTCTAAGCTGCATGTGTGTTCAAGGTTGCCCGTCTAGACCAGGGGTCCTCAAACTTTTTAAACGGGGCCAGTTCACTGTCCCTCAGACCGTTGGAGGGCCGGACTATAGTTTAAAAAAAAAACTGAACAAATTCCTATGCACACTGCACATATCTTATTTTGAAGTAAAAAAACAAAACGGGAACAAATACAATACTTGTATTTGCATGTGGCCCGCGGGCCGCAGTTTGAGGACCCCTGGTCTAGAGTGTTCGATTCTGCTGTTCCGATGCTACCTAATTAAATGAGAGTGTTCTCTCTCCCTTCCTTCCCCTGCTGTCCACGTACCAGAAAGGAACTCCCTTTCCTTTTCTGAGCTCAGGACCTTACGCCCGGGCTCCTGTCGCCGTCCGTGGAGCGAACTCTCGGATAGGTCCTTCCCTGTGATGACAAAAGTGTCGTCTTCTCACATTTTACTTGTTAACATAAGCCAACACGTTTTCCAGTCAGGCAAGTTCACCATCTAGCCTGTCAGGCGCCATGGACATGTCAATGTGAAGGAGGAGGAATTAGGACGATCTCCTGCGCCCTTCACCGCTGGTCCTGGCCGGGATTTCCGCCTGCCGCTGTCCATCGCCCCCCGACATGCAGCATCTCGTCCTGCCCTGCACCACAGGGCCCAGCGTCGGCTGCCAGCAGGGTGCTCACCAGTAGGCCATCCTCCCCTACGTGGTCCTGCTGTGGGCGAGCTTCACCCTTCCCTCCGTGGGCAGGCTGGCCACACTGTTGTCTTTACCTGGTGTGACGGTGTTTGTGGTTGTGCTTCACACGCACACACACGCACGCACGCACACACACACGTACACGCACACACACATGCACACACAGCATGGGCCTTCTCATTGTAGACATCACTTGGAAGTACTCATCTCAGAGAACAGAGTAAACTAACCCGATGAGATTTCCCCACCCCATCGTTATTATTATTGTTTTGCATCCCGATCTTTAGATTATTGGCTTGCGCGTATTTTTTCCAAGACCAAGTCGTGGCCCTGTACTGTGTTAGGAGTTGGTCTTGTCACTCCATTTGCACACACAGGTGAAGGCAGAGGAAGCCCGTGTTGAAAGACGAAAAGCTCTCATAGGTGGGTGCTGGGGAGGATCAGCTTCCCTGTGTGCCTGTTAAAGAGGTGTTTCTGGCTGGCGGGGGGGGGGGGGGGGGGTTAGTTAATTTCATCCTATCAGTGCCCCAGGCACAAGAGGCCCTTTGTCTTTCTGTCCTCAGCCTTCCTCCTCCCCCCTCCAAAGCTATGCTCTTTTTTTTTTCCTTCCCTTTTTACTGAACATCTTGTTCACGGGGCTTGGGGAAGGCATGGGGGTGATGGATTTCTAACCAGAGAAGTTACATGTAAAAGCGCATCCGAGTAGATTGGGGTGCCTGGGATTTTAAGCCCTTATGGGGGAATGAAGGAAATACGGCGTTATCTGTAATAAATACGTTCCCCACTGACGGGCTGTCTGGCCAAGGGTTGCAAGCATCAGTGTGCTTTTTAGAAAGGTGCTTTACAATGCAAGAATAAAGAGAGACCATTGTGCATCAGATGAAAGAGAATATATTGTTAAATGAAAAGGGGAATTTGCAGAATAATGTAGAGGTTGATTCCATTTTTTAAAAGTATTTTCTTAACGCTTTAAAAATAACCATTCTAAGCAAAGTCAGTAATTGGCATATCTGGCTGGTTCGTGGGTGGCATCGGTTCACGTGTATGGAGCCTCATAGAGCTCACGCGCTGGCGAACCTTACAGGTAGAGACCTTGGCAAAGTCGCTGCTGATACACAGGGAGTGCACCTGGTTTCTTTTGTGCATGGAGGTAGTTTTCTGCCTGTCAGTGCCCGGCACACATAGTTTGATTACTGTCTGATTCGCTTGCGTTTTGCATCTCCATGAAGAGGACAGAGTGGTTCTCCCGGTGTACACTGTCTTGTTTTTCTGTTGGATAGAGTCCCTGATTTGCCTTAATTAGTCCTCTAACAATCTACAAAGGTCAGTGCCAATTGCCTGTTCATTTGCATTTGTAATTGCGATGGCTTCTGATTACATATTCCTTGGCTTAGTCCTTCCTCTAAGTATGTGCTAGTGTGTCCTCTTCTCCTCCGCCTCCCACACCCCACACCCCTCACCCACCCGTGTACCAGCCTGTGTGGGAGCCGGGGGCCTGACTCTTCATATAAGAAACCTCTATAGGGATGGCCCAGCCTTCCCTGGCACCTTGCAGAAGCTGTTGCCTCCAAGTCAGGGACATAATGAAGTCAGAGTCGGGGAAATGACGTGGATGCCAGGCAAGAAATCTGAGAGCCATTATCTAGCAGCCTTCTTGAACTGGGTAATTAAGGGCAATTAAACTTTACTGCTGACTCTCTGCAGAATATGCTAATGACCTGGTCTGTGGGAAGGTGGACATGTGCAGGGTGCCGTTCCCCTGTGGTCCTGTGCTCCTGGGCTGAGGGTCCCCCAGAGCGCCTGTGACATCACCAGGCTGGTGACTTGGCCATGGGACCCGAGTCCACACCTGATCTCCTTCCTCTCCGTCCCCTCAAGGGGACACGAGCATCGGCACGGAGACTTGCACCTTCTAGAGATTGTCCGAGACGCGGCTGCCGCAGCTCGAGTCGCAGTGGTTCTCACCCACCCACCCTCTCGTGTTCTAGCTCCGCCATTCACTGGTTGCTTTGTTGTTATGGATGATCAGAGCCACCTGGGTTTTCTGTTTTCTTTCAGTGGGTGAAACTGGAGGGTCGCCTCCCTATGTGTTGGGCATGTGTATGGGATACAGTGCCGGGCCAGGTAGCCTTTTCCTTGGTGGAGGCTTGAGATCATCTCCCACACCCTCCCCTCGGGTGGCGACTACTGTGTGCCCCCACGGCCACCCAGCGCTGCCCACTCCCTTCTAGCGAGGGTGATACCAAGTGACACAACAAAAAAGAAAAGAAAGGCACCTGCTGGCAGCTACTGGAATTAGAGAGACTGCGTGTGTGTGTGTGGGGGGGGGTGAGCCTTGGGGGTCCCCTGTTTAGGGTATGAGCATGCCGAAGAGCCCAGAAACACAGGGGGTCCAACAGGGAGACATAGAATGTCGAGTCACACCAAGTGCTGTTTTAGTGGCACCTTTATGCCAAGTCCCCTTGGAAAGGGGTCTCCAGGGACCTGAGGGTCTGAAACTTGGCTCTCACGTGAGCGTGGATTGCTGGCCAGTGAGTGGGTGTGTTTCCTGGGTTGGAGTTTGGGGTTCTGTGCCTGGATTTCACCCAAGGGGAGGGGCCTGGTGGTGATGACAACGGCAGCGAGACACAGTGGCCATCACCTGCTGTCCTCGGCCCTGTGTGCAGGCCCCTCCTCCCCCCTCTGCGCTTAACCCCCCCTTGGTTGTCCGGATGTATCTCTTAAGAGAAACAGTGACTTTGGGACTGTGCACAGCATCCACTTCTCGGGCTGCGTGCATCCTCTACCGAACCTGTTCCTGACCTTGGTGGGGGCAGGGCAGGGAATAGAACGTGCATCTCTTTGCTACAGAAATAGCTCAAAGGCTGCTGCTCAGCCTCACAGATGGGAAGGAGCCCCCTTCAGACTGTGACCCAATTATGACACTCACAGTCCCGCATGGTTTTTCCAAGCGTTGACTAGCGGTGGAGAGTGTGTGGCCTCGCCGGTCTGTGGGAGCACGCCCGCGGGTCCCCGGTGCCTGGGCTCCCAGGTCCCCAGAGCAGCAGGGAAGTTTCTGCTGGTTCCCCACCTGCCAGGCAGCCAGAGCTGCACGTGGCTATTTAGGTTTAATCAAAACACACAACACCCAGTGTCTCTGTCACAGGAGCCACATTTCAAGTAGTTGATCGTGACCTGTGGCTGTGGCTCCTCGGTGGGCAGTGCAGGCTTATGGAACCGCCAGCACGTTCCACTGCACACACCATTCCCCACAAGCCCGATTTCCAGCCCGCCACCCGGCGTGGGCGGCCTCCCCAGAGGGGCCTCGGCTTCCGTTGTAAAGGCGGTGGTGCCTGCCGGCCGCCTGCTCTCTGCCAGCCCGCACCAGGGGTTGCCTTCCTGTCTTCCCGTCCCTCTACATCCTTTTCTCGGGATGGATTCATTTTGGCTTTGCCACCCCGGCCTGTCCCATGAGTGGTGGTGAGGGCGTTGGAAAGGACTCTGTAAAGCTGTTTCTTGCAGAGTGGATGCTAAAGGGCTTTTTATAGTTTTATACCTCAAGACCATCTTGAGACCTTTTGTGTATATGTTAATAAAAGGAGCTCTTTATTGCTTTTAAAAGATCCTGACCTCTGCTTTAATTAGAATATTAAAAATTGGACAGTAAGTGATTTTTCTTGGAACAGGCCTGTCGTTTTAACTCGAAATTTCTTCCGAAATTATCATCTTCTCACAAAGAATCCCTGCGCGTTGCTCTCACCGTTTTCACTGGTGTAAAGTTCTGCACTTAGGGCAGATTCTCTCTCCTCGCGGACTGCCCTCATTGCTGGGGCTGCCATCACGGAAGACCACAGGCCGGGCGGCTGGAGCCACTGGAGGCTGGGAGCGTGGAGCCATGCACCGGGCAGGGCTCGGCTCCTCCTGGGGCCGCTCCCCTCGGCTCGCCCGGGGCCGCCCTCGCTGGTTCTTAGCGGCTTCTCCCCGTGTGACCCTCTGCACGTCAAACTCTCCTCTTCCCGTGAGGACGCCAGGCAGATGGAGTCAGGGCCTCATTTCCACTTAATCGCAGCCTCAAAGGCCGTCTCTCCAAGCCTAGTCACATCTGAGGCGTGGGTGTTAGAACTTCAACACGTGGATTTGGGGAACCCATTTCCTCCACCGCCTGCACTCTGACAGCTGAGGCCAGCACCTGTGCAGGAGGCTGGGATGGCTGTGTTGGTGGACACAGAGGAGAAGGGAGGCGGGAGGGACGGGTGAAGCCTCTGGCTGCGGGGTCAGTGCCCGCCAGTCCCCGCTGGGCTTTGGTGAGGGTCTTGGTCAGTGAAGAATCAGAGCGAAACTCACTGGATTTGTGGGTGGGGATTGACAGCCCCCCGTTTGTTTCTTTCTGTGTTTGGGGTACAAGCTCTCCAGAGCTGGGCTCTGACACAGCCTTCACTGGCTCTGGGACAGAATTCTATAGGAGGATGTGGGGGTGCTCCTTCCAGAGGATCTGCTTGCTGGAGGACCTGAGGGTTTGTTTCTCGGTTTACCTTACTCTGCTGGCTGCTGCAGGCTTGCCATTATTTAAAGGTCCTCGTAGGTACGTTTCCCCCACAGCGTTCACGGAGGACCCCTGCTTCCTCCGTGTCCACATGCCCAGCCCTGATCTTTCCCTCGGCCGTTCTCCGGAAGGGCTTTCCTTGACCGCAAGAGCAGAAAGTAAAGGCACTGTCACCCCTCACAGGTCCTGGTCACTGGGTCCCACTGTTCCGGACCGTTGTGCTCGCACCACCAGCGGGCAGTGGCCACTGTATTGGGCAGGGCAGGTGGAGGTCACTTCCTTCCCTGCGGGAGGTGCGCACGGCCGCCTGCTCCAGCTGCGACTCGGGCAGAGCTGGGCCTGGTGCAGAGGTGCCCTGCCTCCCTGCTGGGGTGATGGGCTAATCCTGGACCCATTGCTGATCCTCTCCGGACAGAGATGGAGAGCTCCGTAGGCCGGGGAGAGTGACTCCTTGTCCTGCACACACGGGCGTGTCCTAGGATGGCCAGGCACCTCACATAGACGTGTCCTAGGATGGCCGGACACCTCACACAGACGTGCCCTAGGATGGCCGGGCACCTCACACAGACGTGTCCTAGGATGGCTGGGCACCTCACATGGACATGTCCTAGGATGGCCGGGCACCACACATGGATGTGTCCTAGGATGGCCGGGCACCGCTCTGGCTCTGAGAAATCTGCCAGCAGGGAGAAGACAGTCTGGGCTTTTCCCTCCTTTAGCGGGCACAGATACCCAGTAAGCAGTGCAGAGTTAGGTGTGCAAGGCGCGATAAAAATAGACCAGGTGGGGCAGGTGAGCTGGGCGCTGCTTTTTATAAGGTGCTCCTCCGAGAAAGTCTCTCTCCGGAGGTGACATTGGACCTGAGAGGGCGACAGTGAGCAGGAGCGTCCAGACAGAGGGCCAGCACGTGTAGCCCGTGCAGCCCCGTGGCTGGTTGGAAGCGCAGGAAGGCGGACAGAGGCCCAGAGAGGAGGCGCGTGCTGGGAGGTGTGGTCTGAGCGGGGCGTGGGGATTAGGATTTGCCCCCATCAGGAAGGGAACGGTGTGAGCAGGGGAGGCGGCAGTGTGACCTCCACTATTCAGGTTCCTGTGGAAACTTGACTTGCATGTCCACCGTGGTTCAGGAGTGAGTTTTCTCGCTCTCCCTCACCCCATCATCCCCCCAGTAAAGACCCCACCCACCCAGGCAGGAGGAGAGGGGGTGCCGCAGTGAGCAGCCTCCCTAGGAACCTTGGGAGCAGCAACCACTGCAAGTAGAAGGGGCCCTGTTGACCCTGAACTGGGTAGGAGCCACACCCAGGGATCCCCATAGCTTGGGACCTCTCTGCTTCAACCCAGGGGTCAGCAGCTTTCACCCCCCTTCCCCGCAAAAAAACAAACAAACCCAAATCCTTTCCTGATGCTCGTTGCCTAAGTGAGAAGCACAGGGGAGACTGTTGTCCTTTTGACTTGAGGACGACTTGTCTATGCTACAGTGCCAACCCCAAACTCAAGAATGAGGAGCTGGCTCTGGCCGGGGTATGTGTTAGGATGACGAAAGCAAAGTCAGACCCCTCACCGCCCCCTGCCCTGCGCCTTCCGAGGGGCACCCACATTCCCCGGAACATCGACAAGATGGCCATGTGTGGTTCCAGGACAAGCATTGCATTTCTCTGCTTCTGTTGTAATCCCAAAGGAGCCCAGTGCCCTGACAGCTTTGTTCCCTGGGTGTCCCCAGGGCTGCGTGTCCAGAGGTCACTGTCCCCCTGGGGAAGGCCTCATGACCCAGCTCTGACTTGCGTGTCTAGCCAGCTTTCAACAGACAGGCCTGGTGGAGCTCTGCAGCCATTTATTCTCCGTGGGCCTGTGTCCAGGCCCCGGGCGCACCTGAAGACTCCCTCGGAACACTTGGACCATGGGGATGCGTCCACACGGTTCTGTTTTCTCTGGGCTGCCCTTTCATGAGGAATGTAGATGCGTGTGTGTGTGCGCGCGCGTGTGTGCGCGTGCGTGCGTGTGTGCGCGCGCGCGTGTGTGCCATGTGTGTGTGTGCGTGTGCGTGTGTGTGTGCGTGTGTGTGCACACATGCGTGGGTGTGTGTGCGTGTGTGCGCGCGTGCGTGTGTGTGTGCGTGTGCGTGTGTGTGTGTGTGTAGATGGTTTGCAGGCACAGGGCTTCCGGCCCCTCCTGCAAGGCAGTATTGCACAGCTAATTGGGAAACAGTGGCTCCTTTTCAAGAACTATTTTGACACCAGTCCTCTCCCCCTTCAGCGCCCTGTCCCCTCGGGATTGCCAGGCTCATGTTGAAAGATCCCTGGAGGGAGAGAGGTTGGTATATGTCATGGGTATTTGGAAAGAATGTTTTAGCCACACCTGGCTGCCGTGTGTGAGGACAGATTTAATTTATTTTAAAAATCTGGCCACAGGCAGTCTCTTCTGTTTGTTTCCTTCGGGGAGCAAAATGGAAGAGCGCAGCAAGCTGTGGTTTGCATTTGTTTCCTTCCAGATAGACCAGCCAGCAGAAGAGAGATTATCTCTAAAGGATATGAAAGGTTTAATCATTTTAATTTTGTTTTTATTAAAGTTTGTCATAACTTTTTTCCCCCATCGTGCCCTCATAGAACAGAAGGGAGAGGAGAGGAGGTAATATAAATACACAAACCCCAAGCGTTTGGTTAATAAAACTCCCTAAGGGGCGGCGCCAGGGCAGGAAGTGGTGGGAGGGCTGGGGACAGCAGGCCGACCAGGGCAGCACTGAGACATGGCCAGCATCTCACAAGCTTCCCGTCCACCCGTGCACGCGTGCCGTGGGGGCTCCGGGCTTCCCTTAAACGGAGACAGAGGAGCCCTAGCTGCTGGCGCGTCCTGTCACGGTTCTCGAGTGGCCTGCGTCCCCACGCCGTTTCCAGCCCAAAACATCCAAGTTCACGGAGAACAAAAGAATGGACATCCGTTAGATCCTCTTACCCTTGATCATAACAGTGAAATATTTGGACCCAGATATTCTGAAGACTTGTTGCAGACCAAAACCTCTAAGGTTGTATGTATGTGTTGTATGAAACAGCCAAGTTGGGGTGAAATTAGTGTTTGGTTTTTTTATAGAAACACTGTCCTATAATTTATGGCGAATCAGTAGATAGGACCCTAGATTATTAGGCCTTTGGCTCATTTTCCTTTTGGGCAGTAAAGAAGCTCGTCTCCGAGTGAACTCAGGTGTCCCCAGTCTCCTGGGTGTGGGCTGCGTCCCCCGGGCGCGGCCGGCCTCCCCTCCGCCGTGGCTGTGCGGCCTGGGAAGCGCGACTGGAACCCCAGCTGCAGGCCAGACAGGAGCTTGCGCACCTGAGGATGACGAAACTGTGCGCCCCCTTCTGTCGTCAGGAAAGCTGGAAATGTGGCCTGTGCCCTTCAGCCATGTTTAAAGCAGTAGGATTAGAGCGCTGTCAGGTGGTCACCCAGTCTTGAAGTTTGGGGCTCCCTGAGGGCTTTGTGGTACGTTGTCCACTGTTTCTGTGGGGAGTGGGGTACTCATCAGTGGAGAAGCTGTTCGTTGAATCAAGCAGAATCCGCATGTGGAGGCGCCCCCAGCTGCTTCTGTGCAGTGACCTGTCCCCTGCACGCTGTGTGGGCAGCCCTGTAACCTGCAAAGCTCTCTTGGGCCCTGGGGCCTCCCTGGGATGCTGGGCTGTGCCTGGCAGAGCCAGCGGCTTCCATGACGAGGGTGTTGGCTGGAAGGCTTCCCTGCAGGGCTGGGTTCAAACCAAACCAGGCCTTCCTCCTGAGAAAGACCCCAGAGGCTAACCCAAGCTTGCAGGGGGCAGCCCAGCAGCCTGTGACTTGGGAATTCTTATGTGGGAGGTACTTGCACCAGGGAGGGGAGCCTTCCCGGTCACCCTCAGCTGGAGCTGTGTGCACAGCAGTAACGAGCCAACGCAGGCCCGTCTCTTTCCCTGCAGGCTGCTACCCCCAGGGGAGGCCACGCTCGGGGAGAGGCGAGACCAGCGACTGCCCTATGCCAGCCTCTCAGGTTGGACTGATGGCCTCAGGCAGTCTGCTTTGTACATGAGGTCTTGGTCCCATATTTTGAAGCTGTAGAGGCAAGAAGATAGTAGAAGGTGGGGAAACAACAAAACCATTCTTTTCTCTCACAGCACTCAGCTGGGAGGTACAGGCAGCCGGGACTGGGTGAAGGGATTGGGGTGTCATTCCTTCTCTCCTAAGCAGACATGGGAGGAGGGCTGCCAAGTACAGAATGAAGGCCCCACGGGGCCAGCAGGGACCCAGCTTCTCCCCACCCGGCCACCTTGTGGTTTCAAGCAGGCGGCCCCACTGTGCTCCAGGCGGGAGGTGGGGGGCCCGAAGCATGGGGACACCTCTCTAAAGAGATTTCCCCAAAACCTCACCCCATTACTATTTCTTGTATCTCATTGGCTGGAGCTCAGTCATATGACTCTCCCTGGATACACAGAGACTGGGAGATGCAGTTCTAACGGGGGTGTTGCGGCCCCGAAGAGAGTGAGCGTTCTCACCAGGAAGCACGGTTGTTAGGATGGCCATTCGGCGTCTCTGCCACACATCTTCCACAAGATCAGGAGGGATCGAGTCACCTGGCTGTGGTTCTGTGGTAGAAACCTGGGCAGCCATTAGGAATCATGTTCCTGATTAATATTTAAGGATATGGAAGAAAGGTCAGTAGACAGGGGAGCAAGACACAAAATCATATGTAACTGTCCTAGTTTCTTTTAAATGTAAATAAACATACTGAGATGTCAGCACTGACAATGGGTGACTTATTTCATTCATACTTTTTTGTGTTTTCAAGACTTTCGCAACAGGCACTTACTGCTTTTACGATCAGGAAACAAAGGGCAGACTTCACCTGTAAGGAGTAGAGAACTTGGTGATCACTACCTCGTATATGACGTATACTTGACGGAGAAAATACACTGAGTAACAAAGGGGGAAACTATAAGCTTCAGTGATAAGGGAATGGCGATGAGGAACCTACCGTAGTGCCTGGATTCATCAGGAACAAGCCCCATGGAATGTGGGTTCTCACTCCAAAGGGTCGTTGTGT
The DNA here is from genome assembly GCF_964212035.1 of Myotis nattereri. Lineage (NCBI taxonomy): Eukaryota > Metazoa > Chordata > Mammalia > Chiroptera > Vespertilionidae > Myotis > Myotis nattereri. The sequence goes on from NC_138090.1 coordinate 16,163,055, forward strand.
TGTACAAATGCGAACTTATGCTCACTGTTCTTTCCAACCATTGTTTCAAGGTTGCTCGGTGGCAGTCCTTGCATTGGGAACACGGGCATGTTAAGGTTTGCAGCTTTTTGTTAAGGATTTATTAGTATAAATGCTAGTTTCCGTGAGAGTATAGAAAAGAGTAGAAGAAATGACCCGTCTGTCATATTTTGCGCTCTCTCTCTCTCTCTCTCTCTCTCTCTCTCTCTCTCTCTCACACACACACACACATACACACACATACATACACACACACACACATGATTAAAAGGATCTAAGATGATTGCCAGTTATTACTAGGTAGTGGAGCAGGACCGTACACATCCTGGGCCTTCTGAGGTATGAGGAATTCCTGGGTTGGATGGCTGGGAAAGCTTCAAGAGTGAGCTAACCTGTTCCCAGAGGATGATGGGTAGAAGCAGGTGCAGTAAGATCCCAGGGGTGTTGGGAAGTTCAGGAGTGTGGTAAGGAGCCAGTGAACAGCCATTCCAGCTAGGGAAAGGATGGTGGGCAAGGACCACATTCTGATCCCATTTTCTTCCATCTTTTGTATCTCTCTCCTCCCCTGTCCCCCCACCACACCCATCTGCCCTTTTGAAAGCAAATAGGATTGCAAGTGTGAACATCATACATGTATTAAAAACAAATACCTAAAAGCTCCTATCTTTCCTATAATGTCCCAATCAAATTCAGCACCTAAAGAGAAATTTTTACACATTGGACCATGACTAAAAGAAAGACTAATAAATAGAAACAATATATTGATTTCTGGGCTATTTGTGTTGAGGGGAACTGCAAGGGCTGGTGAGAGTTCTGTTTCTATTTAACATTTTCATTAATAGCTTGAAAACAGTAAACAGCAAATGAAATGTGCATATAATCTAAAATATTTATGCAGTAATATGTATAATTGTATATGTTTAAGAATAGAAAATACATAATTGGACTACAGATGTTAGAATCATACTGTATTTTATGTATACTTCTTTGAAAATTGTTTAATTTAAATACAATTTCAGACTTACAGAAAAGTAAAGAGTTAAAAGAATTCTTCAGCCAAATTCCTGAAATGTTAACCTTTTACCGCATGTTTTATCAACCTCTCTCTCTTTTCTTTCTCTCTCTCACACAGTTTCACTCTCTATATGTGCATATGTAGAACACACACACACACACACACATTTACATTGTGTTTTCTGAATCATTTCCTAGTAAATATCAGACATGGTGCCATTTGATCTCTAAGTTGGTTAATGTGTCCTTCCTAAGAACAAGGGCATTATCTTTCATAGCCACAGAAAAGTTATCAAAACCAGAAAATTAGCATTGACACAAATCTACTAGGTAATCTGCAGATCTTATTTAAGTTTTCCCCATAATGCCATTTATATGAAAAGAAAACTGCAGGTCACAAGTTGTATTCAGAGCTCCATCTCTTTAAGTCCTTCAACCTAGAACAGTTCCCCAGTCTTTCCTATGTCTACAGTGTCAACATATTTGATAGTTATTTTGTGTCCTTCAATATGGAGTTGCCTGACGTTTCCTTATAATAAGAGCCAGGCAATGCATTTTGACAGAAATTATAGATGTTCTTCTTATGCATTGTATCAGGAGGGACATGATATTAATTTATCTGTCTATTGATAAGGTCAGCTTTGAGCACTTAGTGATGGTGACAGTGATTACTTATGTGATGAGTTAGTAATCACGATGACTAGTACGTTATCTATTGTAAAGTTACTATTTTCCACTTTGTAATTAATGATATCTAGTGGAGAGATAACATTGTGTCTGTTTAATAAGGAATTGATCTTTACATGGGATTATTTGGGAAAATATATGCTAATAAAATCAATAGGGAGGGCTATTTGGCAAAAAGGGGGTAATATGGTTACTGAAGGTGAGTTTTCAAGCTTATATATGATTTAACAGTTTCTAGATGATTAGGCAATTCAGCAGAACAGAATACTAAAAGAAAGGAGAGAATTTTCAAAACACCCTTGGTCACTGATAGTGGAAATGAGTGAAGAATGGTGAACTTTGAAAACAGCCAAAGAAATGATTACAGACTAAGAAGGAAGAAAAAGCATTAGCTTGGCCAGAGCCTGAGTAGCAAGGTCTTAGGGATGTGGACGTCGGGACGTGCTGAGTCTGACTTCATCCCTGATTCCCCTAGTGAAGGAACAGGAGCGCCTCTGGTTGCCCTCGGTGCGCTCTGTGTGAAGTGGGCCCCTGGCCCGCCCGGCCTGGAGGGGCTGGCCTGTGTGGAGGGGTTGGTGTCTGGGCGCTGGGCACAGAGGGAAAGGTGAGAGTTTGGAGTGCTGCTTGCTGTTCTGTGTTTTTAGTTCCTGCCAGACTCGCAGTATTTTTTAATGTAAGAGCATTTGATTAGCTTTTCATTTTTCTCTGCTAAAGCCAGGACAAAGTCTGGGTCCTTGTTCCCTTCCTTTCCATCTGCTCCCCCTCCTCCGAGGGCACAGATGAGAAGGCCGATCTTTGTCCTGGGCTGGCTCAGAAGGCACCGCCTCGTCTTCATCTTCCACTCTTTTCTCTGACTTGCTTTGGTGGAAATGCAGTCTTCTGATTTTTCTTCTTCTTGCATCAAATCATTGTCAGCTTTCTCTCCTGTCCATTCTTAGAATTCCTGCCAAGTCCCATTCTTACCTTTCTTCCTTTCTGGAGGTAATTATTCCTGCTTTCATCTTCAAGGCCGCACATACAATAGGGCCTATCTCCTGCCTCCTTAGGTGAACAGAGGTCTTTTGTGCCCGGAGGCGGGACATGCTCTGTGCCCTGGGGAGCTGGCTGTCTAGCAGGAGAGGATTCCTAAAGAGACCACTGGCAGGGCTGGGAACCTCAGGATGTGCTGATGTGCTCGTGCGTGAAGGGCGCAGTGCAGAGTGTGAGCTGGTGGGGGACAGACGTGAGGTCCGAGGGAGAGGAGATGGAGCACGTTCTCCGTGGGAAGGGGAGCCTGGACCTTCCTCTTAGGAACAGGGAACCGCCAGACACTTGCACGGGCACGGGGTGTGACCTCACCCTGTTTCAGGCAGGCAGGGCTGGCTCTCCGTGGAAGAGGGGGGATTTGAGGGTGGGCGAATGGCATGAGAGTGGCGGTAAGAGTGAGGCCCTTGGTGCTGTTTCGGGGCTCCCTCTGGGAGAAACGGGGGGAGGCAGCTAAGCTGATGGTGAGGCATCCGGCGGGGGCCCCTCGGTGGGTGCGGATGCTGAGCGGAGAGAGCAAGGCAAGGAGCAGGATAGGTCAGAAAGGAGCACGAAAACCATGCTATCGTTGAACCCACACATCCCTCCCTCATCCCCCTCTTTTCCAAATGATATAACGCTTAATGCGTACCACAGTCTTCCACATGATTGTGTACTGTTATCTCGGATTGTTCCAGAAAGATGCGCTATTTAGTTCTGCTTACTGTGCATTGCTAACGTTGTACCTCTGCGGAGCAGGGGCCGTGTCCCAGCTCCTGTGTGGCCCTGGTCCCGGGTCTGCCCGGCAGTGCTGTGATCCCGTGGGCGCTGTCTGCGGGTTCCTGCGGGTCCCTCGGTGTCCTGGGTTCCGTCCACACACTGATTCTCCTGTGCCCCCCACCCCTGCTGTTGCCTTCTTCCTGCCCCTGTAGACATCACCCCCTTTTTGAGGATTAACGAGAACTGAACAGGTCAGTGTGTGGGCCAGGAGTACCGGAAGTCCTCTCTCCGCGCCATCGGTGGGTTTGGGGACTAAGCAAAACAACAGATAACGAAACCAGTTTTACCTAAGCCACTGGATACACACAGGAGTCGAGTTCCGACGATGACGACGGCATCTTGTCAACGTTCTAACAGAACTGTCCATCGAGGACCTGCTGTTTCATCAGAAGAAAACGGCCCCGTGAGAAAAAAGTGCCTGGTTGTATCGGTGCCACTTCCCCTTCGTTTCTGCAAAAGCTCACACTCTCCCCGGATTCCCGACTGCTCCCTTTGGCCAGAAATTTGACAGGAAATGACTACATGAGCTGAAACAGATGACTCAACTAAAATAAACGAGGATCACAGGTGTGAACTGGCGTCATCCATCAGTGGAGGAAGAGCTGAGCTGCACGGGAGGGCAGGGACCGCAGGATCCAGCGTTGCCCCTGTGGCCCTCGATGGGGGCATGTCTGGTCCCTGATCGGCGTGTGTGTGTCCTCGGGGGAAGGGGACACGCTGAGAAACAGTGCCCGTCCTCCTGGGGATGACACCGAGTGCCCCTCCGGGGCCCAGGGCCTGTGCCCTGTCACCGAGCGATGCCGTCTGGACTTCCCCGCCTGCTTCCAAAGTGCTGGCTTTTCTAAGGTTCGTGCCACCGCCCCCTCCGGGTTCTCACACCATCTGCTCCCTGCCAGCCTTCGCTTTGTGGAGTGGAATGAAGGGTGTGCTTCTCTCGGCCGGTCACAGATGACAGGTTTCTGGGGCACTTGGGGCTGGGGCTAAGGGTGCCGATGGGACAGTCTCGTGCTGGGCTAGGGAGACTGGAAGCTGGACCCTCGGCCTGTACCTGGGAAGCATTCATGTCAGCGAGATGCATTCTAAGTGCATAAGCAGCTCCCCTTCCAAAATAAGAAAAGCAATACCTACCTGTTTAAGAATTGCGAAGTGTGTGTGAGGAGTTGGGAAATCCCACAGCCCATGAGGATGAGGCTTTCCCCTCCCAAAGAGAATGCCTCTTCATATTTAGCAGAACTTTCTTCCAGAAGCGCTGTAATCTGGGGAATCTGCATGTTCACGGCTGGTCCTGTCATTCCCGGGTCACTTCTGAGTTCAGGTGAAGCAGGACTGCAGGTTGGTGGGTTCCTTCCTGCCCATGTCAGTGATGGAGAGAGGGAGTGGGGTGGGGTTCTGTGCAGAGAGGTCACTCGTGGTGGAATTGCTTTGCAGAGCCCCTGGGATGGAGTGAAAGGCCCCGTGAATGTCCTCAGACATTCTGCTGGGACCCAGCGCCCTATCAGTTCCTCCTGCACCTCCTTAACTCTGAGGACCCCTCTGCCATTCCCTGCCTTTCTCACACATCGGGGACTTCCAGTCAGACCTGCTTGCAAGGGCTTTTGAAAGTCACATGGGAGTTTGGGTCCCAGATTTCTGAGCTGGCTGACTTTGGTCATATTACATAATTCAGGAATTTTTTTCCCCCCTTTCAGGTAATGTGATGAATGAAATGATTCCTCCAGAAAAACGCATGTATACAACAAATGTTGCACATTCGATTCAGGGGTCCCCAGCTGCATACCTCTAAGGTGTCCATTCTTTTATCTGTAAAAGGAGACACGTGTACATTTTGAAGGTTTGTTTCATTGAGTCTCATGACAGATAAGTAAGAGAGGAAGGGAGAGGGAGAGATAGAAACATCAATAGTGAATGAGAGAATCATTGATCAGCCACCTCCTGCACGCCCCTTATCAGGAATCGAGCCTGCAACCTGGGCATGTGCCCTGACCAGGAATCAAACTGTGACCTTTTAGTTCATAGGTCAACGCTCAATCACTGAGCTACACTGGCCGGGCATCCCCTCTCTCTTCCAAACACCTGTGCCTTGGCCTACGGCACATTTGCCCAGGGAGAAAAGTTAGTCTCGTTTCATTTTTGGATCAGCGTTAGGCTAGATCCCTGCCGGATTTCCATTTTATCCGTCCACAATGACCTCTTTGTTCCTCCGTTTCTCCCTCCGCTTTGGGCATCTCTCGGCCGGAAGCATCACGGCATCTTTTTGGTCTGCTTCTTTCTGTGGAGTGGGTGGGGCGGGTACTGGTTGAGCTCAGAGCGGCCGGGTCTTTCTCTCCCAGCATGGCTGTCTGGCGTCGTGCAGCATCTTCAAGGTGGCGTTTCCTCTGCTCTCAAGGCCAAGGGAAGCCCTGCTCCAGAATCCATGCTCCAAACAGACACCAGTGGCAGAACCATGTCCTGGGCCCTCAGGACACATGGCTTCACTGGGACGGAGACATCGGGCAGATACCAGGGCCTTGGTCAGAGGTGGGGCTGGGAAGAGCCAGCCCTGAGGGTGGAAACACTCATTTGTTACGGGTTGAGGTGCCCTGACCACAGGGTGGCCTGTCTCCTTGGCCAGTGATGGGTCACAGGAGGCCCCTTCATCTCAGCAGCCAGCGCCCGGCCTCCCTTCCTGTTTCTCGTTCCTGTTCCGCCAGCTGGGTCTTGCCTCCTGCCCTTGTGTTGGCACATTGGGTGGGGACGGCATTCACTAGCGAGCAAGCCGCGCACTGTGCTCACAGGAGGCTGTCATAGCCCAGGTGTCTGGCGTGGACAAGCACAGAGCCACCTGCGAGAGGGGAGGCTTATCGGAGGCTCGGACAGCCTCACTCAGGGCCGAGGGCTTGTTTGTAAAGTGAGAACTCACCTGGATTCCGGGATGGGACCTCGAATGCCACAGACACCTTCTCCATGGGCCCCTTCCCCTCCCAGCCTGCCTGGTCCCCGTCTTGTCATTTGATCGCAGCTCTGCCCGCACACCTGGCAGTCTCCCATGGAGGCCTCGTGGTGGGACTCCTTCAGGTCCCGGGTCCATTTCAAGAAGGTAAAGCTCTCGTAGGTTCTAACGCTCACGTCCCAGCTTCCATTCAAAATAGCTGATGAAGGTTCAGCTGGTCATCCCTCTCCGGAGGGTAGGAAGGAACAGGCTGGACTCTTTAAGGCAGCCCAGTGGATAGGCCAGTGTCTGCCTCACCTGCGCCTGCTCGGGCCGTCCCGGCGTAAACGCACTCATCCCGTCTCCATCCACAGCTCCAGGGGTCTGGGGGAGCCTGCCACTGCTCAGGCAGCATCATCGCAACTTACAAACCAAACCCCACTTCCACTGGATTGCCCCAGGACCCGTCTCCAAATGGCAACATCTGCATGTTTCCAAGCTGCTTGCCCGTGGGTGACAGATGGCTGTCACTCTTGGCTCGGATCCTGCTTATGCCACAGTGGTTGTGACTGGAGTTGGCAGTCCTACTGTGTGCCACCAACCTGACTCAGTAACATGGGTGGCCACGCGGGGAGGCCCAGGGGAACATGGGCCAGTTGAGAGGTCAGCTCCCTGTCGGCCAACATCATGTGGCGCGTCATTCCCAGGTTTAGAGAAAGGTTTCTACATTCTATGTATGTCCTGATGCATGACACTCTGTTGCTGAGATCTAACGCTTGAAGTACTGGAGTGGCGCAGGAGGACTTCTCATCCTCTCAGGACGTGGGGAACACCCCTCCCAACTACAAGCAAGTGCGTGGAGCACAGCACTTTGAGCTGCCACGTGATTGAGGCAGCCGTGTTGGCACATGCGCCTTTGTGTATTTAATGAAGCTTCCTCTGTGTCAGGCATCTGTGAAGCCCTGGGGACATGTTGGTGGGCACGGGTGGCAGGCTGAGGGCCCAGCTGTGCAAAGGAGCTGGGGCAGAGGTGAGGCCCTGCAGTGCAGACGGTGTGTCCTGGGGAGGGAGAGGCAGGTGGCATGGATCACCAGGCTCCCCTTGTAACAGGTCCTGAGTCTGGGGTTTGAATGCTGTGGGGAGGCGTTCCCCAGGGCCTGTCGTGGCTGGACCTGCATGTAGGTCACAGTGTCCCATTTGCCACACATCCCGGTCCTCACAGAGCCGACCGTCTCCGTGGGGGAGGGCACAGGATACAGTCATGTCTGTTCTTGTGTGAAATTGTAAAACCAGATGGACTTTCACTTTCACATTCTTTGATCTTCTGCAACTCGGAGGTCTCCTTTTCCAGGTATAACTGTCTGTGATGGCGCCCAGTCCTGGACTGGGTTTGCAGGGGAGCACTTGGGGCTTCCTTCAAGGGTGTCTGCCTCGGCGTTGTCATCTGTCCTCGTCCTGGGGGTTGGGTTCCCTTTGCACTGTGACAAATGTCAGGGTTTCCACCAAGTGTGTAGAGGAAAGATCTAATGCCCTTTCGCCGTGGCTGACGGTCTTCACGTAGAGATTTGCTGTGAGGACGGGGACTTGCCGTGTGACAGACAGCCTGCCTGCATCAGCACAGCCCTGTGGCCGTGGGGAACGTTAGGTGCCACGGCGCTTTCAGAAGAGAGGCGTGGGCACAGCACAGAGGACCCGGGTGTCTGCCAGCCGCCGGACGCTGAGCCACTCGTCCGAATGGGAAAGGAAGGTGCAGGAGAAAGGCACAGCCTGGCAGGTTGCTGTTGACCAGGTAAGAGAGGAGATGAGCAAAGTGGTCAAAGTGCTGTTTGTGACGGGGAAACCCTGAGGCGCTGTGAAGCCGACCTTGTGCTCTGATGCAGAGATGTCCGTTTTTTGTTGTTAGGGTGAAGCTTTGAGAGACATCAGAGGAACAGCCAAGCTTGGGCCGAGATCTGGTGGGGAGGGCGGTTGAGGATTCGGCCACATCTGCCTGCTTGTGGGGGCGTCACAGGGCGGCCGCTCCCGGTGACTCAGAGGCTGTACATATTGAAGGAGGTGGAGAGGGACACCTTTGGTGTTTGTGAAATGATGACAGGAAAGGGGGAAAGTGAACCTGGGGAGTTTTTTATTATTGTTGAAATAGGTGGCTTTGCACCCTCCCGTGGGAACTTGGGAACGAAACCTGCAGGCCATCCAGGAATGACAGCTGGAAACAGGAAGGGGAGGGCCCTCCCAGACCCGCCCCTGTCAACCAGCCTGAACTCTCCATGCCCCTTCCGCTCTGCACAGAAAGTTGTCTTTCTGGCTGGGAATCTGAATCTGTTAAAGATAATCGGCGACGAGACTTATTTACGTGGGGAATGTGGAGAGGGAGGCCGGGGGGAGAGCAGGGCATGAAGTGCAGCAGCTGCTGGAGATTGTGGCCCTCCCAGGCCACGGGAGGAGTCACAGCGTCCTCATGGTGGAGAGGCGTGGAGAGGAGAACGCCCACCCCTTCAGAGACACCCTGTCTCCTTTAAAACAAGCTGCTCTCCTTGGGTTTAGTTAGTTACCACCTGTGTCTGTCAACCGGCCTCTGAGGGCCTGGCTTCAGTCAGGAACACTGCGGGAGCTGGCCTCTCCCTGAGTAAACTGTGTGACTTCAGGAATAGGAACCACCAGCAGCCAGACAGCTGGTTCATGTGTCCAGAACCAGAAGTGGCCACAGCCAACTGTTCCGTGTTCTCTAACCGGCGTCCTGACACGTCCTCGCACAGCCGGGCGGCTCCATGTGGACGGAGAACTGGTGCCGTGAAACGCGTTCCTGCCCTGGAAGGCCTGAGTCGAGTGAGGACAGCGAGCTGGAGCCTATGTTCTCCTGTTGAAACTCACATGAAGCTAAGGCTACATTTAAACGCCCTCTCTGTCTGCATTTCCCTCCACGGGAGACAGAAGAAAGTGGGGGTTTGTAAATGGACCAACAGATTTCCAGAAAAATTTTTTTTGCCACCACCGTAAAAGGGAAGTTGGGGAGAGAAAGCCCATTTCCTCTTTTGCCCCCATGTGGTCTCCCTGAGGTGATCATGGTTGTCATGGAGATCCACGCCCACGGACAGCCCTCTGCTCCACTTCCACCCACAGAGGATGGACTCCAGACAACTGCCTGCTTCTGAGTGTGCGGAGCATGGCTGAGTGGGGACAGGGAAACATAAGGAGGATCGGCCCAAGGGTTCTAATCTGAACAGAGTATTTCTGAGGAAAGGAAGCCACCGTCATGCTTTTGGTGGAAATGCCTTTCTGTGGCTTGCTTAAAAAAAGAAAAATCACTGACAGCTGAGAGCTCGGTTCTCATTTTGGAAACGTGAGTCATGCTGCCTCGTTGGAGGGTCCGTCCAGGTGGGGAGGGCTTTCCGAGCACAGAGAGAGCCAGCAGGAGAGGACGCGAGGTCGCCTGACCTCGCCCCTGCAGTGCCAGCCCAGCCCTGTCTGCCCGCTCGGGGGACTCAGGAGCTGCGTGGGGGGTGCAGGCCTCGGCTGACGTAGACCTCGCTTGCTTTTCTAGGTTAGCTCCCGAATCGGCCCCGTGTGGATGGGCCTGAAGCTGGCCAGGAGGCGCGGCTAGCTTTCGGGAGGGAACCGGCCCTGGTAGTCGGGCAGAAGCATGGCCGCCAGTGGCTATGCCCTCTCCCTTGCCCGGGCTGCGGCAGCTCGTGCATAAATGGGGCAGCGTGTCCACATCTCTCCTTCCCTCTGCACAAATTGGAAACGACTAACCTTGCCATATTTAGTGCAGCGCTAACGGCCACTCGCCTCTGAGGGGTAATCATGCAGGCATAAATTCGGAAAGTTGCTAAGCTATGAGCAGTCTTATGAGCATTAAAAGTGTCCTCTTTGCCAGAAAGGTCATTCATAACTTGGCTACCCTGCTGATGTACAGCCAGCGATATTGATTGATTAATGTATAAAAGCACCGGGTCCATTTGCTTCTGTGAAAGAGAATAAAGTGCAGTCGACTCTCTCTTTATTTTCACCTCATCCTTTTGTCTGAAGGACATTTTCCCCCCTTCTTTTTGTTTTGCCGGCTAGGTTTAAGGGGGTTACAAAAAGCCAGTTTCTGCCAAGTAATGTGTTCAAAAAGGGAACATTGATTCACATCAGTGTCGCTTGAATTACCCTTAAAGGTTTGCCAAGGAGTTGCTCTTATTTAACCTTCCGTTCGCAAAGGAAGAAATAAATAAATAAATCATAAAGTCAGACTCGTGGCTTTGCATTTAGTTTTGGACTGGATCTAAAAATCATTTCTTCCATGGCCGACGGTGGTGAGAGGTATTGTGCAGAAAGTCCCTCGTAGGTTTTGGGGGTGCTGGGCGGGGGCACCAAGGGAAGTGAGCCTACCCCCTGCCGCCCGCCGGAGCCTCCTGGGTACCAGATCCTGGAACGGCCTGGATTTACTTCCAGTGCAGAGATTAGTTCTGATTGGCTGCCTCGCATTCAGGCTGAGGCGCTCTGGTCCTCTCTCCCTAGGCAGTTCCAGCAGGCAGTTCACACAATCAGGTGGTACAAACAGCAAGAAGAAAAACCTTCCTTTGTCTGGAAGATGACAGATTCTGGTGGGGAAGGCAGCTTTGCCTTTTAGCTCCGATGGAATGAATTAGTTATACAGTGTTCAGAGCCATCCTCAGATTTCCCAGTTCTTTACAGACCTAGCAGGGCAGTTGCCGGTGCGGGGGTTGGGGGGGGGGGGGGCGGGTAACTCCTCTCTCTCTCTTTTTTTTTTTTTTACTAAAATCCAGTTTGTTTAGTTCTTGTTTTAATTTTTCCATTATCCAGGCAATCTAAGGAATTTCCTAATCTTGAAAAACCCAAATGGTGTTGGTGATCTGTAAACCTAAAGCGTATTGATTGCCTCGTGACTTGGTGAGCCTCGGCTAGTAGGTGGATAGAGCATTTTGCCAGCTAATGAGCTTTGTTACTAAGCTTTCTTTCGGTGTCTTGATTAGAAATGCCCAGGAAGGTAGCTCTGTGCTGGGCAGGTATGAGCTGTCCGTCGCCATTACCTGACTGGCCATCTTGGCTTCTTCAGCATTTGACATGGCCATTTCCAGAGTTGGAAGCTCTTTAAAACAGTGTTTCAAGGAGGCTGAGAAGCCCAGAAACGTGGCATTAATGGAACATGAGGCTGCAGGGAGCTCCTGGGGCGGTGCATTCTGAAGCTTCGCCTGCAGGTGTCAGTGTGGAGTTCTCCGTATTGGTGCCCGAGATGGAATGGACTAGGAAGCCTCGCAGTGGAATCTGGTCAGCCTGTTCCTGTAAGAAAGGCCCCATTCACTTGGCGAAATCTGCTTTACCAGGCCCGGCATAGGGGGCCCCTCCTTTCTCTCCAGGCCAATGCAGATGCTGGAAGAACCAGTTGCACAGCCGTTCGCAGCTCTCGGACATGGTGAGTGGTGATGGCTGAGGGCCACAGAGGCGTTTTCTCTGTGCTTGGGAAGCATCACCACCTCAGTCTCCCCTAGAAATCTGGGCCCTTGGACCCATGTCCACTTTCTGTCTGCCCTGGGCAGCCGCCACGCAGGTAGTATTAAAAAAGAGTGATAAAGTCAACTGCTTTTTTCCCCTCCCAGCAGTGGTTTGGGAGTTAGAAGGTATCCAGCTCCCGTGAATCCTCCTAGTTAAAAGGGGCTCAGTGAGCCAACTGCGCCTGTCCTGTGGTTGCTAGAGAAGCAGTTCTTCACCCCCGGCCGTCGGAAGCGCCCCCCCCCGCCCCCCCAATCATCCCCATTTCCACCGGTTTGACATGACATGTGGCATAATCTCCTGTTCAGCCTCGAGTACAGTGTTACCAATGCCTCATGGTCTGACCACAGTGCAAGCGTGCATGTCAGTCTCGCTGGCTTCTCCTTCATTCTGGACCAGGGCCGGGGAACCACAGACAGGTCGTGTCTGGCTTTATATTTCCATGGACGCTGTGTCGTCAGCTTCTTTCCCTTCGTAACAGCCGGGGCTCTAAATGCTCACGGCCACACTAACCCCAGCTTAGTGAAGTGGTGGCTCATATGGGGAGCCAAACTAACTTCATGTACTTGTTTAATTAGAACCTGGGCTTTCTAATTGCAATCTAAACACAAGCGCCTTTTGTTCATGAAAGGCCACCTCTGTGCCTGTGTGCTTGTGCACCCTGTTTCTTTTCTATTTTTCCCAACCCGGAAATCGACGTTTAGGTTCCCACCGTGGGGAAGGTGGCGGTGGCGTTTCTTGCCATTGGGAGAGATGCTCCATAATTCCCGTTGTCAGTCCTCGTCAGCATCTTCTCAGGGCTGCCGTCACCCTTCTGATTTCATATTGCACGCCTCCATTCATAGCCCTTTGCCTGCTGGGGCAATCGGAAGGCTAGAGAAAAAACCCCAGGTTTCTCAGGGGTCAGCATTATTTTCCTATTCCTGGTGCAGGAGTTGACATATATTTTAATGTTTGCTTTTTAAAGGTGAGACCTTCCCTCGATTTCCAGACGAATCTTGGCACCTTTCCCCGCTCCTCCGTCTGCCGAGGTGATGGGAGCTGGCTCAGAGGATACCCTGAGAATAAATCCATTTTCTCCCCCCTCTCTGCAGAATACATTAGACTTTGCCTGACTTAATAAAATGGCTCCATCTCCCTGCCATGGTTCCCATCTCCAGAGCGTTCCTCCCGTCGGGGCCTGCCCTTCCATAATGGGGCTCAGCCCCGTATCTCCTTGTCACAGGCCAGTGGTTTCACATGTAATGCGCTCACTCATGCTCTCACGCACACGCTGTTTCACACATGTGCATGCATGCCAGCTTTGGGGGGTCCTGATGGCTGAAGGTGCGGAAATTTGTCACCAGATCTCATTCTCCCCATTGTCAGGCGGGATGGTTATAATTAATGTAGAGGTCGGTGCAATTTGCCGGCCGTCTGCCATTAACCCAGGCTCCTGGGGTTGATGTGACCACAATGTAGAATATATTTTTGGGGGAAGGGGGAGAGGTTGAAGACAGGGAATTGCAGCATAAATCTTCTCACTCTGCCCCAGCCCTTTCTCTATTTAATTGGAACAGATTTGTCTCTGGGTCTGGTGGTTTAGTTTGCTCTCTCCCCATTGCTCTCAGATGGACTGATGGGTGCTTGCTGTTTGAATTTGGAATGGTTTTTCCATTTGAAACCCCCCCCCTTAAATTTGTGTTTTAATTTCTATTTCCTAGGTTGATTTTTTTCTCCCCTTCCCATCCTGACACTAATTATGCCAGGCGCATTGGGAGCCCTCACTGCTGGGAGGTACCCAGCTAAGTGTTAAGAAGGGCTTTAAAAACAGGCTGAACTCTTTCTTAATGAGGCTCAATCGGGCTCTCCTCCGGGTGGTTTTGTTTTGCTGATCTGTCAGTTTTTCAAGGATTTAATTGCACTTTTTTCGTATTAGTCTTTGAAATTGGCCTATACAATCCTGCTATAAAATAACATTTAAAAAATACAGCAAAAAGTTAGTAGCTTTTGTACCCCCACCCCCCTTTATTGTTTGTGGATTTTATTTCTCATATGTGTCTCTCCAGAGCCATCTTCTGCCAGTCACTCTTGGAGCTGGCGATAGTGAAAACCCAGAACGGGGGTGACAGGAGGGGCCATGGAGAGCCGGGACCTCCAGGCCTCACAGGCCGTTCCCCATTCCTTCAGTCTCTGGGGCTTCAGGAACGCAGCTCACTCGTGCCTCCTACCCGGGCTTGCTGTGGGCCAGGGGCAAGGAGGGACTCTCACAGACAACCGTGTCTCTTCAGGCGTGGCCGTGGCCGATTCCATCACGTGGCGCCAGGCCAGCTACCCGGCCTCTTGAGCCCTCACCCATGTGGAGGTGACGAGAAGAAAGAGACCACAAGACGGAGGCAGACGTGGCCAGGCAGGGGCGGGGGAGGAAGGCCACGTCCTTCGTGCTATTATCTTTATGGCATAGAGAAGCATGCTTGAAGCAATCAGCATGAAATTCTTAATTGCCTCTCTTCCTTCTGCCCTCCTCATGGGACGGACTGCGCAGATGCGGGCTGCCAGGACCCTCGTGTTAGCACACTGTCCCTGCTGCACACACTATTTTTAACTAGTGCTTTGTTTTGCAAAGATGCACAAAGCTTTTTCTTTCTTTTTTTTTTCTTTTCTTCCCGAGGATGCTAATAAACAGCAGAGGCAATAAGGAGCTGCGCTCGCTGCCCTGACAGCAGCTACACGTTAGTCGGCTGTGTGCCCAGCTCTCCCCAGCCGCCCGCCACCCTGCCTCCTGCTTCCTCGCTTTGAGTTTCTTCATTTCTTCCCCTTCCCCACGAGTTTTGACTTAAAAAGTTTGTGTGTGTGTGTGTGTGTGTGTGTGTCTTTTTCTTTTTTTACTTTTGCCTCTGAATTCCCCTGTGAACAAACCCTCTTCCCTTCCCCCTTCCCCCTCTTCTGGGTCTGAGTTACATCCCTCCAGGCCTCTCTCTTCTGATGCGTAGCTTCCTCTTTGAGATTCCCAGTCCCTCCCACAAGGATGTAAAATCCAAGAACCAGATCTCGGAGATTTCAAAATAAAATAAAAGTAAACTCTGCTTAAAAAACACTTTAGCAGGAAAGCCAGGCTAATTGTAAATCAATGGGTCTTAAAATGCAGCATCGATCTCCAGTTAGAAGTTTGAAGGGGAAAGCAGTAATTACTGCACCAGAAGGTAGTTTTTCCTCTTAGTAAGTTCTGGGCAGAAAGAAGGCTCATTAGGGCAGCACTTCGGAATCTGAGTAATTAGTTTAAAAAGTACTTTTGTGGTGTTATTCCCTTAGCTAGAAATTATTGGAGTCTTCACTGATTTATAGCTCAATTCTGATAAGATGGGATTTATTGTTGTGTTTGGGGTAGAAGAACCTTGATACATAATCGCCCAGGTGAAGAGGCAGGGAAGCATGGACCAGTCTTGGGGATGAAGAGTCCGTCCGGAGTGGGTGGGGCTTGGTTCTTACATGATTCCTGCTGTTCGCTGACAGCGTTGGACGTGGCCAACTTAGAACCTGGTGGGCAGCCCTGTTAGACCACCCAAGTCCAGCCT
This sequence comes from Myotis nattereri, assembly GCF_964212035.1. Lineage (NCBI taxonomy): Eukaryota > Metazoa > Chordata > Mammalia > Chiroptera > Vespertilionidae > Myotis > Myotis nattereri. The sequence continues at coordinate 16,178,514 of NC_138090.1, forward strand.
TGTCATCCCTCAGCTGAACAGGCATACGCCTGGAGCTAAAGCGGTGATTTTCTTGGCCGAGTGCATGCCGACATGACAGGGTTGGCTGTAACACCATCATCTTATGTCACCCAGGTGGGTCTGGGGAGGGTGAGTTCCGTGAGGGCAGGAATGTGTCCCTCTCGTTTGGGACCTGGCAGATTCACAGGTTTTGGTTTCATGACTTGGCAAATAAATAAATGAGCACATAGGCAGCTCCTCTTTCCTGCCTTAGGGAGAGAGCTCTAAGCTCTTGTCTCAGCCAAGAAAACCGCTCCGGAAGCTCTCTGTCCGGTTAGATGACTGGAGCAAGGACAGCTGCCATTCTGCACAGTCGCCATTGCAGACGAAGCCAGAAGCACCGTCCTAAAGGGACTGGTTTTAGCTTCCATAGGAAGCAAAACGAGGCCATTCTCCTTCATTTTTCACTGTAAAGAAAATACACAACGTAAAACGACACTTCTAAGTCAACCATAATCTTCCCGCCGTGGCACAGTTCTCTCTGTCCTGGCACATGACCGTCCATGCCAGGGTAGTGCTCATGGTGGCCAGGTGTGTGCAGGAATGCTCTGTTAGCAGAGCTGGGGTTCTGATCCTCACTGGAAACCCAAGGTTATCCGTGCTCTTTCCAAGAGAGGCTCTTTGGGGCGCGCAGGCCACGTTAATCTAGAGCCAGACATCGGGCAGAGCAGTGGTTTGTAGCCTTTTATCAGTGGGGCCCTGATTTCTGAAAAATGAAAGGGAACTTAAACCTAATATACAAACGATTTTTTAAAGATATTTATAACTGTAGTTATTTTTTAAAAACGAGAATGTGACAGAGTTGACCAGCATTTTGGTCAGGGTTGCGTCATGGAAGGTAGTGCAATGGTACAGACTGAGCCTTTGTAAGTTTAGGTTTGGTTCTGTTTACACAAATCATCACTCACATGGAAGCAGTCCTGAATGGCAAGGGTGTTTAGCAGGAGGCCGTGAACTCCCAGAAGAATCTTCAGTGAAGCAGAAATGGCCGAAGTTGTTTTGCTCAGAGGTCCACACAAAAACTAGTGAACTTGGCCATTCACGTCAATGCCGTGGCCTCCGGGGTGTTAACTTTGGGCATGCATCACATTTGAGTTTGCTTTTTTAGTGTAGCATTTAATAATAACCAGCCACCTAATAACCAATTTAAATGAAATTGGAATTAAAAATCTGTGGCACCCCCGCAGCATTACGGGGCTCCCTGGAAAGCAGACAGACCCGTGGCTGCACAGGAAGGCTGCCCGCGAAGTGCACTGGGACCCTGGCCATTGGCTGCTCTTGTGGGAAACATCACCGTGGTGTCGAGTGGCTGAAGGGCCCCTTGTCTGGGTATCTCCTTGTCACTCACGTCGGGTGACCACTGCGTAGAATGGGCAGCCCTTTTTGTTCCATGTGCAGAGTGACTGTAAGTTGGGAAGGTCTTGGCCTCCCCTCGGAACCTCTTGCCTTCCCTCTGCTGTCTGTCCGGAGTTGAGGCTGGACACCATATCATTCTTGGTTTCTTCAGGACTTGCCTCTGTCCTGTGAATATGGAAGCTCTAAAGGTCCATGTGGGAAAAAATGTCACTTTCTATTTATAAATGAGAGGAAATATTTCTACTGTTTATCCTAGGAGCCCGGAGCGGTGCTTTTGAGCAGGGAGAATGCTGTCCCTGGGCCATGGCCTCCCCAGCCCCGGGGCCCTGTCACTGCTCTCCCCAGAGCCACTGCGTCCCCACCCTCCATCTGCCTTTCACCAGCTCCCCTTGCCTGTTCCCTCTCTCCTTCAGTTAGATGTTCGCGCTTGCAAAGTCTATTAATAGCACTAGCACCGCTGAGGGGAGTAGTGATTTTCTTCCCTTTTTAAATTTAATTTATTTTTGGCTTTTAGAAACAAATCTGGAATAATATTTCAAGTTGCTTCCTTTCGGGCCAAATTCCAGTGAATGCTTCTAAGCATGTCTTGGGGGTCAGGCATGCCCTACGGACCCTCACGAAACCATCAGCGTGTCCCCTCTTTGTAAGGTGACGGGCCTGGTGCTCACTCCTCATTGGTGGGGCGCAGCTCTGAATTCACGGCTCGTGGCTCCCCCACAGCCTGTCGCTGAACCTTTTCTGAAACAACCTGCCTAGAGACACGTTGCTGCCCAGAGCAACATTTTCCCTACTTGGACTTGACAGTGATCGAAATGCTCTTGAAACGACTTATTGTAGGCATTTCAACAAATGTCCGAGGGCCACACGTGTGCGTCAGGGAGCCGGTGGTGACAGTGAGGTAGGGACTCCTCTCCATGCTGGAGCGGGGGGTTTCAGATGGGCAGGCAGGTTTCCACACAGGCCCATTGGCTGCAGGCGGTGAGCGAGGTGTGATCAGAAGTGCAGGCGGGACTGTGGATCGGGAGGCGCGGGGTTCTGGGGAGGACCCCAGGCGGGCAGAAGGCTCCCGACTGTGGTTTGTGTTTTCTGGAGTACAGTCCGGAGTCGAGGCTGGACACCATATCATTCTTGTCCGTCCCGAATCTAGTGGCTCTGTCTCCTACCCCTGAACACCCAGGGAAGTGAATGGCAGCCGCTGGCCAGGAATTGATTGCATTAATTGATATGCCAATAAGAGAGCTTGTTACATCCGCCATTGGTTAGGAGGCCAGCTAACAAGTTCGCTGATCAATGGCACCAATAAAGATTTCATCCATTAATGAGCAACATGGTAATTAATGTTATCCACGAGCCAATTAGCCTGGTTAGTTAGTGCCCGGTTTGCAGTGCCGAAAGTGGGCAGCAGCCGCCCTGCCGGTGTGGAGGTGGCTCTTCAGCAGCATCCTGGGATGCGAGAGAGCCTGAGACTCCGCAGGGCCATTCCAGGTGGAGAAAGGGAAGAGGACGCGGGACATTCCAGGCCCTGGCACAGAGTTAGGCGTGGTCCCGCCGGGCCCCACGCTGGAGGGCAGCCGTGCCCTGCGTGTCCCCACATCTGCTGGGAGCAGAGCGGGACACATTTCTCTTCCTGTTCCTTTGCCTGCACAGCTTTCCCACACGGGTCTCCCAGGGGCTGTTAGGGCCGTAATGGAATGACTGAGTTCCCGGGTCACTCCGTCCCAGCTGGGCACACTGTCCCCAGAGACAGCCCCGTCCGTGGCTCACACGCATTGCCCTGAGCTCCTGGAGGGCGGGCCTCGGCCTCTTCTGGGAACCATGAACGAGTGGTAAAGTAATTAACATCCCCCCCAACCCCCCACCCTTGTATTTCATTAGGAAGACAAAGCTTGCTAGGATGGAGAAGGAGAAACAGATGATTTGAAGCTCTGCCTGCCCCCCCCCCCCAGGTTTTTTTGCAATGACATCAGTGCGTTGTTTGCCAAGCATAACCTGGCAGCCGGCGGCTCTGCCTGACGCCTGAGATTTCTGGGGACCGTGCAGCTCGCCAGCTCCAGCCGTGGCAGCGTGCCAAGGTGACGTTCTGTGACTAAGCAGAAACGAGGGAGAGAGAGAGAGGGAGGAAGAAGGTATGTGTGGCTGGGGAGCTGGGGGAGAGAGTGGTCCCGGGTCTGGGTGTGGCATGGGGAGACATGGAGGCGTGGCCTAGGGCACTGCTCTAGAGGGTGGGGGTCAGGGGAACGCACCCGCACCCGCAGGCCAGGAGGGCTCCTGTGGCACTGGGTTGGGGTGGGTGGAGGGGGAGTCCCATGGCCACAGCCATAGATGCAGCCTGCGAGGTGGCTGCAGGGTCTGACTTCAGAGGGACCCGCATGAGCCAAAGTGAAGGTGACAGCCTCGAGGGCCTGAACTACAGAGAAGGAGGCTTTATCAGCATCTGGCCCACACTCCTTAGCCGGGCTTCCTTTGCATTGTTAGGTATTGACCCTCAGAGACCCCTTGTGGATTCCCTAATTGAAAATTAATACTAGATCAATGCCATGGGCAATTTGCATATTGATCATAAACAACTCTGAAGGCACCGAGTGTGCTGCAGATCAATAGGGCTCCTGAGCAGGCTGCAGAGGGAGCACCTCCCAGTACAATGCGCCGGGAGAAAGGTTAATGATTTGGGAAGTTTCTGACTGCTCAGTGCAGGCCCGCCCGCCCCGCACAGCGTCCACAGGAGCCATCAACAGGGCTGGGCAGCCTCCCGCCCCCGTGCAGGGAGGATGGCTGTGCTGGTGTGAGGGAGGGGCTGGCCACGAGTGTTTTCACAGTTGCCTTTTTTGGTGATGGATGAAGTCTTGGGGCAGTTTATTCTGGGACGTGTACTGTGAAAGGCAGCAGCCAAGTTCTGGCTCCAATACTGGTTCTGGCCCCTTCCCCCAAACACAGTTTTGATGAATGGCTGGGAAGGAAGTGGGGAGGGAGACACAGCCCCTGCCCACCGCCTCCTCAGGCTTCCCATTGCTGTGGACACAGCAACGGCAGCGTCACTTGAAGCAGCGATGGGCTTGGCCCGTTTTGCATCCTGTTCCATTCAGCTCTGAATTTCTGGCTTTTGTCTCCTTGCCCATCACCTAAGCTTCTCTGCTGCGCGCCTTCTTGTTTCAGCTCTGGCTTTAGTCCTTGCCTTTCTGGGCTAGTGCCGGGTGCCCCCTCGGATCCCCCGCAAGCCTGGAAGGGTGCCTCTAGGTGCCCCTCACCTGCTCCCCTTCACTGCCTTCCCTTTCTGCCTTCAGGCCCAGGTCTTGTCCACAGGCCATAGATACAGTGTATGGACCAGCTGCCTGTGGGCGCTCTGGTTTGAACACAAAACCCCGCACACGCACACTCGAGGGCTCTCTCGGAGCTCCCAGGTGCTGGGACAGCTGGTCGGAGGATGGGGCCACAGGCAGCATGAAGAGAGCCGCAATGCCTGTCCCCTGGCACCTCGGTACCTGCTCCAGCCCCGGAACGGGGAGGCATGCGTGTCACTGGTGGGAGACACCTCAGCCCGTTTAAGAGAAATAAAGCCCCCACCTCCAAATCCACTCTCACAGTAGGAAGAGGTAGCATAAAAGAGCAGCCCTGTGAGGCCACGTGACTGTATATGGTAAGTTAGTGAAATGCGATGAAGTCATTGAGGTGGAAGGCAGTGCAGTTTCGGGGCAGGGACATGCACTGTTCGGTCACAGACTCCTCTGTTGGAGCTGCAGCCCCCGGAGCCCCACACCCTCCCCCCGAGCCGGGTGCTGTCTCCAGCGTCTCAGGAGGTGCTTTGGGCCCCTGGGCAGGGGGCACTTGGGTTCAGGCTGTCAGAAGGCCTCTCGAGCAGCCACAGGCTGTGGCAGAGGGTGGTCAGGGCCCCCCACCTTCCTCAGGGCCAGCCCTCGCCCAGGCGAGGCAGAGTTCAGGGAGGTTTGCTGTGTCTGCATGTGCATGTCAGACAGCAGCCTTTCCCGGGAAGCCCTCCAGGGCCGCCGTGGAGAGCAGGGCGGCTGCTCCTCACACACGCACCGCTCTGCTAAGGGGCGGGAGGACCACAGTCCACCCCAGATCCCATTCCCAAGGAGGGTGGGGATCCGGAGGAAGGGGTGCTGAAGAGGACACCTCATTCGACTTTCCATGGGGCTCCCTTCTGTGTTGTCATTGCCTCTGGCCTGACAGTGGCCTGTAAGGCCTATAGGACGTGCTCCCCAAGACCTGTCCGTGCTGTCTCTGAGCCCTTCCCTTCCCTCTCCGCTCGCTGTTCCTCCAGCCCCCCTCCTCCCACCTGGGCCTGCGCGCTTGCTGTTCCTCTGCCCGGCAGCCTCAGTGGCTCCCACCTCGCCCTGCAGGTCTGTTCCCATGTCACTCTCCCGAGCTCCCCACATGAAGTACCCCCTGGGCTTTCTTTTGTCCCCTGCCCTGCTTACCCCTCCCTCTCCACAGCTGGCTTAAGTCGGTTCACTTGTTTAGCTGCCGCTGTCTGCCTTACACTCCCACCCTCCTTCCTATCCCCGTCACATCCCTGGGAAGCAGGGACTCTTCTTGTTCACAGCTGTGTCACCAGTGCTTAGAAGGGAGCTGTATGAGTACATGATGGGTGGGTGGGTGAGTGGGTGGGTAGATGGGTGGGTGAGTGGATGGGTGGGTGAGTAGATGGGTGGATGGATCGATGGGTGGGTGGATGGATGGATACGGTAGCCATTAAAAGCATGGGCCTGACAACAGTTGTTACTTGAGAGCCAGGGGACCTTTGCCAGTCATTGAACCTCCCTGAGGCTCAGTGTCCTCATCTGTGAAATGGGAGTTCTAATAGTATCCTCTTCAGTTGAGTGGCAGGTACATACTTCCATGGCTATATTATTACTACTATTTATTATCATTAGATACTAATGTCTCAGGCAAATGGAGGCTTTCTTGGTGCATGACACTGGCTTTCCAGGCCAGGGTCTTTGCCAGGAAGGATCACCCCGGCAGGAGGAAAGGAGAGTGGCCAGCATTTGGTACTGATCAGTCCCACTGTGCTAGTCCCTTTCTCTGCCTTTTTGCAATCAGGGCATTTGAGATGGAGTTGGAGAAAATGACGCCCAGGCTGTAGGCTCCTGGGGCAGGAGGGGTGACCTGGCATGGAGCATGGGGAGGGAGGTTTGGAAAGCGCATGTCAGCTTGAGCGGGGCGGGTGTGGCCGCAGCCTGGCAGCCCCTCGGACAGTGCTGGGCATCCCCGTGCATGGGATCGCATCATTACAGAGCCTTTCATTGACTTGGCTGCAATGTGCTGATGAACTGAGGTTGGGACAAGAGCACATAATTGAGGGAAATAAATTCCCATCACAGGCCTGGCTGCTGCCAGGAGGAAGCGCCCACCTCCTCTCGGGATGCGTGGTGCGGTGACTATTTGTAGTTCTCTTTCCCCTCCAGAACCTCAGGCACTGGCTGCAGGCCAGTGAGTGGCACCTCTCCAGACCTGCCTCTGTACCCCTCCCCGCATTCCCTACCCCCACCCCTCCACCCCCCACTCTTCCGGAAGCAGGTCTCTTGCATTGGCACCTTGCCCTCTTCCTCCCCCTGAGGGCTAGGAACCCGCGGGGCCTCATGCACACACCTGTCCTTCTCATCCAGCCCCTCCCTTTGTCCATCTGCTCGTTCACCTTCAGTCCTGCCCGCGCTCCACATAGATCTCCGTGAAGACGCAGAAGGGCAAGCACTGGTGCTGCCTTTCTTAACTGAAACTGCATTTCATTCATCTGGGAAATGAGGTAGGGAGGCGGGGCAGGCTTTTCCCAGCAGGCCACGATTCCACCCCAGGCCGGCTCCGCGGCCCAGCGCCATGACTGCAGAGCAGCATCTTAGTGGGGAGGAGGGGCCGATGGGGGAAAAGAGGACCTGTCATACTTTCAATAAAGTGTTGTTGTGTCTGTAATACAACAATAAAGATAAATCTAAAAAATATCTTCAGGAAAGAATTTAGGAACCAAAGTTGTTTCCATAAAACCACTCAACCAGCGACATGGTTTAACCACCATACAACAAATAAAAATAAAAACGTCCTGCTGCAATGCTTTTTCTCAAAACAAGGAAATTCGTGGCTCAGGTCACCAGAGCATCTGAAGCTCGTCCTTACTCATCAGTTGTTTATAGCAAAGAGATATTTTTTTTTCTCCCCCAGTGTTTTCTGGGCCTTAAAAGCTGTTTCCTGGAATCCCGACAGGTCGGCGTGCAGCGCGGACTGGCCGGGCTGGGAGGCAGGCTGCCTCAGTTACAAAGAAGCCTGGCGGCGTGAAGCAGAGTAGAAAAGAAATGGAGAGCCCTCACTTGACACCCTCTGACCCCAGCCGGGGGAGCTGAATGCTGGAGAGCCAGGGCTGAAATTGCAGTCACTTTAGATTATTTGGAGCGAAGAGAGGCAGGGAAAAGGGTCTGTTGACTACAGGAAGCTGAATTCTTCCTCTGCGGAAAAGCTTGTTAGTGGAAGGGGAAAAGCAATTACTTGCTTTTGCTGTTCTCTGCGGCGGGGACTCGGGGCTGCCACAGCCCCTTGGCCCTCACCCTGGATCCAGACTGTCTGACAGGCACCGCCCCAGCCATTGGGAGCAGCATTCCTGGGGTCTCCCCTTCCAGAAAGCACAGGAGGAGGAGGAGGAGGAGGAGGAGGAGGAGGAGGAGGAGGAGGAGGAGGAGGAGGGAGAGGAGGAGGGAGAGGAGGAGGGGGTAGAATGAGAAGGGGGTAGGAGCGAGCCAGCTGTGGCTTTTCCTTGTCTTTAAATGTGTCAGGATTTTGGGTGCCATGTTGGCACTGGGCAGGAAGTCAACAGTACTCTTCGCCTGGGAGCATGGCTATCGGGGTTCTTGGGGGCTGGTGTGTGACTTGGTTGGTTTTGGTGAGCCCCTTTTTATCCCCGTTACGCCTTTTGTCTCAGAATAAAGGAAAAGTAAATCTTGCTTTGAACAGCCATGGTGCCACTGTTAGAATCCATTTGCCTCGATATCCCAGCTCTAAAGGAGGAAGACTCTAGAGGAGCTAGCTTCTGGGGGGCAGGGCGCCAGGCTTCACCCTTCAGACTGCCCATGGCTTCTTTCTTTGCTTGTCTGATTGCGGAAGCCCCACGACAGCCTCTCCTTCCCTCCACAGCAGCGGTTCTCAACCTGTGGGTCGCAACCCCTTTGGCGGTCGAAGGACCCTTTCACAGGGGTCGCCTAAGACCATCCTGCATATCAGATATTTACATTATGATTCACAACAGTAGCAGCATGACAGTTATGAAGTAGCAACGAAAATAATTTTATGGCTGGGTCACAACATGAGGAACTGTATTTAAAGGGCCAGCAGGTTGAGAACCGCTGCTCCACAGCCAGTACCGCTCGCCGCCCTCCTCTGGGTCACCTCGCTGTCGGCTGAGCCCTGCCCTTCCCCAGGCCTCCTCTAGTCTGTGACACTGAGGAGTAGTGATCAGCTCCCCAGCCCCTCAAAGCAGAGGCCGGTCCCCTGGTGACCAGGTTTCGGCAGCCTTCCCTCCTCCTTCCTGAGTCCATCTGGCTCAGGGTTATGCTCTCATGCCATATTCTTGCTTGGACTCCGCTGCCTACTTTATATTTTTTATATTATGTATATCCTTTTTATTTCTCTAAAACACAGGAATGTCTGATTTTGCTACCTTAATTGTATTAAGCTAAATGTTACACAGCTAGATTTTCAGTACGTTGACCCATTCATCTTTCCTTGCATATGTCTCCATTCTCAAATTATTTCTCTTTAAGGCTCGGTTTCTGTCACTTACTTTCTCTTGGAACATTTCCTGTTCTCCCCAACCTTTCACCAAAGCTCTGAGTAGTTGAGTCAGTTCACAGACTCCTTCAGACAGAAATTGATCTGTTGTTTTTTTCCCTGCCAAATATATATTTAATTTTAAGATACACTCTGTTTTACAGTTTCCTGTTGGTTATTGTCTAAATCAGGGGTCCTCAAACTTTTTAAACAGGGGGCCAGTTCACTGTCCCTCAGACCGTTGGAGGGCCGGACTGTAGTTTTAAAAAAAAACTATGAACAAATTCCTACGCACACTGCACATATCTTATTTTGAAGTAAAAAAAACAAAACGGGAACAAATACAATATTTGTATTTGCATGTGGCCCGCGGGCCGTAGTTTGAGGACCCCTGGTCTAAATCCTCCCTCCACCCCTGCCCCCTTCATAGATAAAGATGTTGCTTGGTAAGTGAGGAATCATTCTTTTTTTATTTTTCTTCGTAATCATTGGGGGAGCTCATCTTTCAGGTCGCACTTTCCAGCTACTTCTCATTCACACCTTTGGCTTGTTTTACTCACTTCCTCAAAGTGAAGCAAAATGGCTCCTTGGTGCAGGTTCCTCCCCTTATTCTCTCTGCTCAGGGTCCATGTTCACTTACAAAGATTGTCCCCTTTTGGAAGTTTGTGGGGGATTCTGACTTACGAGCTCCCTGTCGGGGGTTTCTAGTATTTTCTTCAGTTGCAATATGCACACAGAAGCATTTAAACATCCAGAATTACTTTTTAATATAACCGTGTGCTACAGATTTCAAAGGATCCCTATTCCTACTGTCCTGAGTGCCAACTCCACGTCACTGAGTTGCACTTTCTGTCCAGACAGATCCTTGATGACTTTCTCATCTTGTGGCAACATTCTCTTTCTCCTTGGTTCATGGATCCGTTTTTTCAAATGTTCCCACCATAAAAGAGTATGGGTATGAGTCTAGAATTTAAGTTATTTTATTGTGTCGTTTGCCTTGATGACCATGACTGTGCGTGTTGTACTGTGAGATGTAACACAGTATAAGTTTGGGGGTTGGGGGGGGGGGTGTAATGGGATATATTGCTTTTAAAGGGATACCAGCCTGTTCTTAGGTCTAAGAAACCTCTTACAGGAAAAAGAGCTGAATAGATACCCACAGAGGCCTAAAGATGAGTCTGAAATACAGTTAGCAGTCGCGGGGGGTTGGAGGAGGGGCCGCTGCAGCTAAAATCGCTGAGGAGGAGCAGGCGTGGTGGTGGCGGCGTTTTGTTAAACCCTAGAGAAGAACATTTCATAGTGCAGGATCCAGCTTTTACAAATACAGATGCACTGTAGTCAACGACTGGCATAACTTGGGAAGTTTCTGAAAAGGAGGAAGGACATCCAAGAAATGTCTTTCTCTCTTTGGGTGCAGAACAGTGGTCCAAGGTGCATGACAATGACAGCAGCTCAGCGAGTCCACCTGCTCTGCCTCCCATTCCTGCAGGAGAGCGTGAACATAAACCTTGGATTTCTCTGTGCCTCAGCTTCCTGCTCCACTTTCTTTGCAATTTCCTAGGAAACGTCAACTAATGCTGCTTCTGCTGCCTGGTTGTTTCAGACCGAAGTGCTTTTGAGGACTTGATGGTTTTGGAGAGGGGCCCAGTTTTTGACATTCCACACGTAGACACATCCTTACCCGCCTCAGGTGTGACCGTGAATGCTCTTGGCAGCCGCATGCTCTTCACCAGGCAGTGAATTCACAGTGGGCACCTCATGGCTCCCAGCATGCTTGCAGGTGGCATGTTCTAGGCCACCTCCAAAACAGAGTGCGTTACTATTGTTTCTAAATATGTTTCTATTGATTTTTAGAGAGAGAGGGAGAAGGATAGAAATGTTGATGAGGGAGAAACATCATCCATCGGCTGCCTCCTGCATGCCCCCTACTGGGGATCAAGCCCTCAACCCAGGACATGTGCCCTGACTGGGAATCGAACTGGTGATCTCTTGGTTCATAGGTCGCTGCTCAACCACAACCACTGAGCCACACCAGCCGGGCCGGAGTGCATTTCTGTCCTCGCGGTCCGGAATGTGCAACACCGTTACATGCACAGTGATCCTTGTGCACGCCTGCGTCTGCCCAGCGAGCACAGCTGAAGCGGTGCTTTTCTGCACGCAGTGTGGCCTGCAGTTGGCCCGATGTCTGTTTCCCAGATTTGGTTTGGAAAGTGCAAGCCTTTGTTGTGCTTTGTTTTTATGAAGCAGCTTGTTTTGCCAGCTGTGCATGTAAGTGGCTTATGATCATAGAAAATGAAGCTCATTGACAGTCAGCGCCTCACTCTGCGTCCACTGGTGGGAGTAGACTAACATTTCCGCATGCGTTCTGTGCTTCCCGGGGGCCAAGCTGTTTTCTTAGCAGGCTAGAGACCCTTCAGGCTCTGTGGGTACAAGAGTGAGGCCACAAACCGGCTGGGAATTCAAGTCTCTTGTTGGTGTGGCCATGTGACTCAGGCCCGTGGAGTCACGGCTTATTTTTCTCTGTTGTGTGCTGTTTGTTTTGATGGCAAGAAACAAAATGTTCACCTTTTTCTCTCTCCGTTTGCTTTTTGGCATATACTCACCCCAAATATTCCATCATTGCCTTTGACATTGTCAAAGCGTGTCACGCTGGGTCTGCTCGGCCGCCCCCCACCTCTCCTCCCCTCACTATCATTCCCGTATAGATTGCATCCATCAACCTTGACGTTCCCGTTACAAGAACCATCCCACAAGGTTTCACTTATACCCATTAGGTTCTAATCACCATAATCTAATATCATTTCTGATACATCCTGTTCATTTCCCATACACCTTCATTTGTAGACAGATGCTTAAGTACACTTATAGTCCTGCCTGCACTTTCTTCATCCGTATGTTTCCAATGCTTTCCAATTAAAAAAATAAATAAATTAGGAAACAGCATAAATTTTTTTTTCTTTAAGCATAAGATTTCTCTCTGACAAACCAAGTCAGTTTTGACTCCGAAGGAGATACCAGTCTTCTTTAATGGAAACTGTTAATTTGTTTTCTTACAGCCTTTCTATCACTCACGGTGTTCATCTGTCTTGTCTTCTCCCCCCGCCGCGGAAGCCGGGCAGTGTTTATTTCAAGCAGGGTGTTATTGAAAGACAGATGTTTGTAGGGATTGCTCAGGCCTCACACCTGGAATGCTAAAAAGCTTTCAAGCAGATCTGTTCGATTGAAAAATGTCCTTTTCTCTAATGGAGGGGGGCTAGGAGGGAAGTGGTACCCTATCAGAGAGCCTTCCCGTCTTCACTGCCCACCTGGCCATGAACCCTCAAGTCTGACAGCACATCCAGACTCCTTAGATGATGCTCCCGACTCCACAGAACGGTCTGCTCTGATGGGCAGGCATGCAGGCCCTCCACTGGAGACCCTCCTCCTCCTCAGCCTGCTCTTTTCCCCTTTGCCTCTCAGATGTTCTGTGGCTACAGGCATGGCCGTTTACTGTTCCCTCCTCCCCTCTCTCAGTGGCATACTGAGTTATAGGCATTATTGTCCCCCACTACTTTGTTTTTAATGGGGGGGGGGGAACCACCCTTCTTGGTTTCAAGGTCCTTCTATTTTGCATGCCTCTTCTTTCCAGAATGTTCCAGTTTGGTGTGAGGTTAGACTGTGCAAAATACAGCTTGAAAGAAAGGAGAAAAAGAGAAAGGGGCTTGTCAAAATGCATTTGTTAGATCACGTTTTAAATGAAGTACAATTGAAGGTAGTTTTTGTCCAAAGAAAGGAAAACCCCCTGCAAATCCGCTGAGCTCCCCGAGAGCGCGCCTCCTTTGTCGTCGCCCTGACATTGAAGTGTAATTTTTCATGGTTATTTGGACTGGAAAATGGGGGAGGGGGGAGGGGAGAGATGGGCCTGCGATTATTTCCCATAAATGACAACACAATCACATCACGCTCCGCTACAAACATGCTCGGGGACTTTGCCTTTTTCACATTTCATGTGTGAAAGTAACAGCAGCCATCCTGGCTCGGTGCAAACGCAAGCGGCCTAATCCCTCTGAATTCCTTTCCTTCAGCGCTGGGGCCAAGCTGCCTGCGCTCCTCGTTCAGTGTGGATTGCGACAGCGCGGCGAGGTCCAGTCTGTGTTTTACAAACTGGAACGCACATCTTTCAGTTCCTGAAAAAAATCCTGTGAGCAGCCACCAGGCGAGTCAGCGGCGTCCCGCTCCCTTGTGCTTTGTCGCCTCACGTTGGCTTTTATCCTTTCTGCGGTTCTGCGGGGGGCAGCCCAGGTGCTTGGCTAAGAACACAGATAAATGGAACTTGTTGCAACGCTGGCTCCAGGCATCTCCGCCCTTTTTCTCCTCTCTTGACCCCCACCCACCCCCTTAATTCTAGCTCCATTTTGACAAACTGTTCAAATGACCAAGTGGCCTTGCCCGGAAGAGGAAAAATGGCAGGACCGGTCCCTCGCCACACAAGGGCAGCACTTTTCACTCCGGGCTCCCTGCTCCGGCCGCTGTGCTGCGCGCACGGAGCACTCCCGGCCCAAGGAGACTTCTCTCCCGGAGGCCTACCCAGGCCGCCGTGGAGCCAGAAAACACTCTCTCTGCTGTCAGTGCTCAAGTTAGAGGTGAAGTCCCGCCAAAAGCAAACGGAGAGGCTCTCCCGGGAGTGTGTTCCTGTCCAGCCTCCGGGCTTTGCAGCAGGGGCTGGGCGCGCGGCTGCAGCCTTCCCAGGCTCCCCTTGCCACACAATCCCCATTTTTCTTGTTTCTATAAACAGTGGCAAGATCTTCAAATATACAAAAGCATAAATGGTCTCTATTCTCCAATTAGTCATTTTAATAATACCCGGAGTTGCCTTCAGAATGTTGATTCTTTTAGCCTGGTGCCAATGCCAGGGCTGGGGGACGGAAAGAAGGTGGGGGTGGGGGTGGGGGGCGGCCAGGAGGCCAGTTCCTTCAGTGTCGGGTTTTCCTGCAGCCTTGCTCGGCAGCCCCGTGGGAAGCTGGCAGGCCGCCCACCACCGCCCTTCCGGCTGGGTCCAGAGGCTCTAGGCGCCGCTGCCCAGGTGTAGTTGGTAAAGGAACACCCAGTGGTGAAAGGAATTCGTGTGGTAAGACGATCACTTAAAGAATCCACGTGAAAAAAACTCACCATTGGAGGAAGGGAGTGTCTGATCGCCTACTGTCCTCCTCTTCCTCTCCTGCTCTCGACCTCTGACCTCTCAGAGGACTGACAACCATTTTTTATAAATGCCATCTTAAAACAAGCGGGGAGCAGCTTGGCCATATTTATTATTATTTTTTACAGAAGACCGCCCGGATAGGAACATTCCTGCAGAGCCCCCAGCAGAGCCTGACCTCGCGCCAGCTGGTAGAGAGGGTCCTACAGGACGGCCGGCCTGGCAGTGCGCGCAGATGGCCGAGAAAATGGAAAATGCCCAAGACAAGGGGGACATGGAAGGGCGACACCCTCTGCCCTGCCCTGGTCTCTGTCCCTTAGACCCAGAGCCAGGGGTCCCACTGGAGAGGGATTAGAGCGAGGCCTGGGCAAGCGGGTGCAGGAGGCCAGTAGGCCGGCATCCACGGGAAGGCGTGCTTTTCCTGGAATGCCTTGGGCTCTGCTGGTGCAACGCACTCCAAGGCCCGCGCGGGGGAAGGTGGGAATAAATGAGTGCGCCTGCTCCTCCTCCCCCCGACCCCTACCCTCATCCTTCACCCCTTTAAGGTTTCCTGCCTAGACTATAATAAGTTGTATCACAGAATGTCCACTCACCAGTGTGGATTTGGATCTGGGCTCTTTGTCTTGGGATTGGTCATTAATCTATACCTTATTAAGATGTAGAAAACAGGGTTTGCCAGCAACTAAAAATCATATTCAGATGATTACCCACGGAGAAGTGCCAGATAGACCTGTAAGTTCCTAATGCCACATACATGCACGAGAACATGTAGGCACCTTTCAGCATGCTAAGCGTAAGGTGTGTGAAGAGAATTTACATCGGAGGTAAGCAAAACCGCCTTGATTTTTTAAGTGACAATTTCTGGGGCTGGATGTTGTCCATCCAGAAAACTGAATCGCTCCAAGCCACCTCTCAGGCAGCTGCCGGCCACACTATCGGCTGGAAAGACACCCCCCACCCCCCCAAACCCCCCCGCCAGATGAAAAAACCATGGAGTGAACATTTGTGAAAGTGTGCAGAGGTCATTGCACCCTCGCCTGGCCGTCCCTGTGCAGTTGGGACGTAGCCCAAGGCAGAGGGAGAGCACCCGTGGGTACAGCCGCAGCATCGCCACCCTTCACCCCTTCCTCCCGGGCCGGAGAGCGCAGACAAGACTAGGGCCGAGGAGTGGGAGCAGCAGGGCTGCTGTTCATCGTGTCCTGTTACAAGTTTCTACTGTAGCAGAATTTTAACTCCCTGGACCTTAAACTAGTGCATTTAGCAGCCGTCTTTCATATCGTGGGTTTGATTTGACCTGTATTTACAAAATAGAGCATGTGGATTCTGTAGCATATTCTAAGCATCAGAGGTCTCCTAAGGGTAACAAAGTCCGTGAGGGTTGGGCATGCTGGAGTTCTGGCCCCATTTTCCAGTTGTGCCAGCCAATGCCTCAGGACAACCGATTGGCCAAGGGGTGGGTGCCCTTCCCGGAGGCTGTAGCCACAGAGCCCAGCGCCTGCACAGGAGTTACGGAAACAAGGGGGCAAGACACTCGCGGAGTTCGTCCTGCTGCCCACTGCAGAGACCCCGAGCAGAGCGCCCGCTGCCCTCCGTGCTGGTCACAGTGTGCCCGGCCTTTCCCGCCTGCTTGGGTGGTTGTCCTTAGTTAATTAGGTTGGAAATGGAGAAAGGAAAAGCTTTAACCCTATCTTAAAAGTAAGCCGGTTGGTTATTTTGTTTTTCAAAAAAGAGGTCCTATATACAATTAAAACTTGTTTCTGGTAAACCTCATTCCAGGAAAGATGAGCTTTTAACAAAAGGCTTTTGACAGCTGCAGGCTATTTCATTTTTTTTAATGCCGAATGAAAAATCAATACATTTTTCTGGGTTATACATATTCAGAACAGGCCTGATATTTCCATTATAATGGAAAGTGGGTGTCTGTGCACATCTCGCCTGTCAGAGCTGCGCCACACATTTTCCAAGCCACTGCTAAATATTTCAAACCTGATTTGATTGTGGTTCATGACAGCTAATGTTTCTCAGCTCTTGAGCCTGCCGACAGGCAAACGCACTTTATTTCAACCCCACCCCCAACCTCGCTCCCCCCCCAAAGAAAAAGGAAAGAACAATTTCATTCTTCAGGGATCCAGACTGGTGTATTATTTAAGAAATGCGATCGCCTGAGAGCTTTGGGTACAGACACCCTGATAGAAGAATTTCCAAATTTCTTTCACATCGAGGCATTAAGGGGCTTTGTCAGGTTTGGGGGAAGGTTTGAATTAATCTACATTATCCTGTTAAGAGTTCGGAACAGAGGGACTAGTCTTAGTCATTGATTGACTCCCCCTCCTTCAAGTCTGTAAGCGATTTGTAAATACACCCAGAGGACATGGCACTCGGCCCCACTATTGGATGAATGGTATCATTTTCTTAGCAACTGGCGAGTTTTCTTGGGTAACACATTCAGGGAGCGTGCGCAGTGGGGCGTGCTGGCTTTCTGGCTTCCTGATGATGCCACCTCTATTTTTGCTTCTGCCTGGTGCTCCTTCCCAAAACCGCTTTCCAGGTTGTTCAAGAAATGCTTGCACATCTCTATGGGGTCGCCATTCGGCACACCCACCTCCTTTGGGAGCAGAGAGAATTCACCACCAATCGGAAATCACGCACTCATCTTCAGCAGCATGCCAGGGTTGTTAAGAGAACAGTTCGCATTTGTGGTCAGCAAAACCTTGAGTGAAGGGAAATTTTCTGAACCTGGGGTATCATCACCCCAGCACCTTTGCTGCCCTAGCAACCCTCCCCTTTTAGAATGTATTTTACCTGCTGAGATTCGTACACCTGAGGGCTCTGCCTTAACCGGGGGACATGAGTGACATGAGTAGGTTGGGTTTGGCTCGAGTGCTGTCTGGGAGAAGCAGTTGTAAAAAGGAGGTGGTGATGGAAATAGATTTTTTTAAAGGCCTTCAGCCAGTTTTGCATGTAAGTTGAAGGGACACCAGGAAGACCTCTCAGTTATTCAAGAT
The DNA here is from genome assembly GCF_964212035.1 of Myotis nattereri. Classification (NCBI taxonomy): domain Eukaryota; kingdom Metazoa; phylum Chordata; class Mammalia; order Chiroptera; family Vespertilionidae; genus Myotis; species Myotis nattereri. The sequence continues at coordinate 16,195,860 of NC_138090.1, forward strand.
TTGTTTCTATTTCCCCAGCCCTTCAGCATAAAAATACATCCAAGCAGGGGGGTGGAGGGGGCTAGTTTGAGGGCTACTGTCGGGTGTAGCCATCCAAGCAGCTTCTGCGGGGGTCTTAAAGGAACCTCCTCTGTCTGGAATGCACTGCCTGCTGCCTCCTGCCAAGAGCAGGCCGGGCAGAGGGAGCCGAGATGACCTTCTCACCCTGGGCCTGGCTGAGCCCTCGGAGAGCATTCCTGCTGCCTTCTGCTTGGGTTCTGAATATTATTAAACTCTTCGGGAGAAGATGGTTTTGACTTGTCTATTTCAGTGTAAAAATGGCTTGGTGACTGTTGTATGGGTTGGTGAAGAAACAACTTTGTCTTCTGAAGGAACGACAGGATTTTCCAGATAAAACCAGATTGTCGGTCCATCAGGTCTTTACTTGTTCCCACCATCTGTCAGTAGCTGATATTATAGAAACAGTATCGACTTCTGTCATGACCCTGGCCATTTGCCACTGACTTCATGGGGGGAAAATGCAATCTTGATCTGTGGGGAGAAACCTCCTCTGGTCTTGGCTGTGCCAGCATGGGTATCAGATACGCATTCCTGAAAGGAACAGGCCAGATAAGCAGCCTGGGAGCTCTGAGTGTGGCCACAGCTCTCTGTGTCAGAGCCAGATGCCATCACATTTCTGGTTCCCACATGTTTCCAGAACAGGGAGACCAGGCCCCTCCCAGGGTGCCCGAGGCCTGGGTCTTAGTGAGTGAGGTTGCCTTGGGCTTTTGAGGGCAATAAAACATACCCTGTCTGCAAAGCATTGTGAGCCCAAGCTGTCCAGACAAATTCATAGTTTGCATCACTGTTTTTTAATCATTTCTCTACCTTTATTGGTATTCAGAGCTCTCAGTTTTCTGGTTACTGACAGCCTGGGCTTTCATCCATTTTAAAGAGCTATTTTTCCTCTTGCTGTTGATGATGATGGTATAAAGACAGATGGTGTAACTGCTTATGAATGTCCTATTTTATTTCCCCAGGACCAGACAGTTCACTCGTATATTACTTCCACATGCTCAGGTTAGGCGGCCCAGACAGCGTCTGCCTCCTGCAGCTAGCTGCCCTTGTAGGCCTGGCCATGCAGAGGGCGACACCTGTAGGGCACAGGTGGAACTGCAAGGAGCTCCTGCCTGGCTGACTGGGGCCTGGTTTTTGGCTGGAGCTGAGGACACTGCTCCCTTGTAAAGGCAGACGGCTTGTCCAGGAGTCCCTTAGGCATTTCTTCTTCCACCAAGCGTATAATAGTCTTTTAGTGAATGACACACAGATGATATTAAATCTAGGAACTCAAAAAGAAGACTTGATCTTTGAATCTTAAAAAGGAGGGGGAAGAAAGAGAAGCAAATCAGCACCTGGATTAGCCTCATTGAGACTCAGCTGCCGTCACATTTCTGCTTGGAGTAGGGCGGGGAGGGAAGAAAACAAAAGCCCAAGTAGCTCAGAGAGCAGGGACTCCAGGAATAGTCACAGAGCACCGTGTGGTTCCCTGCTCACTGCATCAGTGATGTGCTTGTTCTTCAGTCTGTCTTTTGAATAGATATGGTCACTCTGGCACTGACCCCAGTTCTTTGGGCCTTTCTAAACATGAGTTCTTAACTCCGCTCAGTGGCCCAGGAGAGAGGTGCTGGCCTTGGACACGGCACCCCTGTGGGCAGATTCCTTTTCTCTTCCGCAAAGCAGCACCTTCAAACACTGTTCACACCACGTCAGGGCGCTCTCCACTTCGGTGGTGTCAGACTGTCCCCATCTAAGGTGATTGTGTGTGTGTGTGTGTGTGTGTGTCTAGAGAGCAGAGGCCATCGAGCCATCTCTTTGCATAATCTAATTAATCAAATGTACCAGTACCACAGATATTTTGTGTCACCGGATGTAAGGGCAAATGAGTAGATTTTAAGAGACCTAGCTGCGTTGGGTAGACCCAGCTTAGTAATATCAATGGGCTAAATGCTAGCATCACCATTCAGAGATGGATTTTACCATTATAGTGCCGAACAATTTTATCAAATGCCTAAAAATATGCATTGAACAGCTGCCTGAAGATAATTAAGATGGTAAATATATTATAGCATGTAACCTGCTTGTTTTTGCTCTACTAGCACTTGTGTGTGTGTGTGTGTGTGTGTGTGTGTGTGTGTGTGTGAGAGAGAGAGAGAGAGAGAGAGAGAGAGAGTGTTTCTCTTCTTAATGAAGTATAGTGTTAACGTGGCTCTGTATATCTGATTGACTTCAAACCATGCTTGCTTGAGTTTTCTCTATTTGAACTAAGTGTAGGTATGGGGAGAAGATGTTAACTTTATGATACAGTAAGGAAAAAGGAGATGTAGAAATTATACATGGAGTCCTCTTAGTTGGAGATGAAAACCATCAGTATCTTATTTCATCCGCGTTCCCTGTGACTGCCTCATAAATCCCCTATTGGAAGTAATGAAGAAAGAATGTTCCTTGACCCCTAGTTCAGTTTCCAGTCCTTAGACTTCCGTTGTCTCTTCAGGAAGAATTAGGAAAATCTGACTCCAAATAGATACTTCTTCCCTCAAGTGTTTGATAAACTCTCTGAGGTCAGTTTACTCTGAACGCCTTTGACTTCCATCGTGATATAAAATTTAGAAGCTATTTTCTGGAGGGTTGGAGAGTATGACACCTTGCAATATTGAAAAGTGGAGTTGCAGTTGGAGGGATGGACCTAGGGTGACACTGGACAGAGCCCCAAATCCACGATCCTAGATTGGACCCTAATACCATGTCCCTGTGGGTGTGGCCTGGTACCGAGCTCAGGTGATGGACATGGGCAGCCAGGAGCTTACGGGCTGGTACCCAGGCAGTTGTGCTCTTCAAAGTGCCCTACGTGTCAGCATTACCCGCCGTGGTTTGCCAGCCTCATTCGTTCACTAGCCCATTCCCAGTGAGTATGTTGGATAACAATCCAAAGGGCCAAGAGAATGAGAGGGACATATCTCTCCCCCCCCACCCACCCCCAGCAGCTGGACTGTCTTATCCTCTTCCCCACATGGGCAAGTGGCATTTTACTTTGATTAACCTGCTGTTGGAAATGACCATTCCTCTACCTTCACTAAAGCATTATGTGTTGAGCTGAAGAAAATTCCCCTGGTTAGTTTTAAACCAGCAGTGGGTAATGAATGGAATAACTTCAAAAGGAAAGTATATGATTCTATTAGTTTTTTCTCCTCCTTGCCACTGACACCTGATGTGCCCACAGATGTCATTTTCTAGAACTCTTCACATTGATGAAATCATATGACTGATATTTTATGACTCTTCAGAGTATGAATGACTATTTTAAAAAAAACAACAACCTCCTGCTACGATCTGGCACGTGTGCAGGTACCTTGAGGCCTATGAGGGGCCAATGCTTGAGTCGAGTCGCATTCAGTGCCAGGATGCACTGGGGTTGGAGCCAGGCAAGAAGCTCCTCTTTTGCACCTTCAAGTGTAAAATTTTGCATTTTCAAGTGTAAAAGACTTGCATGCAACTTCAGGAATTTGGATGGAGTTATTTCTTCAACAGGATTGGCTTTTCAATAAGAAACACTTAAACGAGGCATTCAGAACCCTCTGGAAAAACCTGTCCATATGTCCAGGGTGAGTCCCACTCGCGTGCCAGGTGGCGGGAAGGACAGCCCGACTGCTTGTCCAGGCCTCAGCGTAGCCACTGCAGCCGGCCTCGGCCCACGGGGAGGCGAGGAGGCACATCATCGTGTCTGTGTCTTGTAGTTGGTAATTCTTTGGAGTAGGAGCCAGGAATCCTTCATCTTCTGTCGAGTTTTAATCGTTGACATATTTTTTTCCTTCTGTTTCAGAAGAAGCCATTGAAGATGTTGAAGGGCCCAGCGAAGCAGCTGCTGACCCAGAGGAGGTTGCCAAAGACCCGGAGAGTGGAGGCGAGAAGGACCAGAGCAAGTGGACAGGTAGTGTGTGCGGCTGGAGTCCCGTGCTCCTCCCGGGATGGGGGAGGCCGCCTGGCAGGGAGCAGATGCATCCTTCAGTCCCCCCGGAAACCTTGGCTCCGCGCACGTTGGAGAATTCTGTTTTTGCTTTTTTGAGTGGTCACCTTCCTTCTCCTTCTATTCTGTTCTATTAAGGAACTTGTAAAGGTTTTATAATTGGCCCCCAAACCATCTCGTTTACTAGCATCCAGGGGCCTGGCTGTGTTGGGGGCTTCCATGTTTGTGAAGTCACATTTTTCAGCAGCCCCTCCCTGTTGTTGGCCCTGGATGTGGTTCTTTCTCTGGTTAAGATCGAGGCCCCTACCCCTCCTGCTCCATGCCCAGCAGAGGGATTTGCCATGTGGAACTTGATCAGGGTCACCCCAGTCTCGTAAGGAGTCTGTGGTGAAGGGTGGGCTTCGCCCTGCATTTGGGGCCTGGGTAGGATTCATATACCCTACCCCGTTCCCCAGCGTGAGCACCCACACCTGGAAATGCACCCAGAGGGGGAGACAGGCAGTGCAGCCAGGCAAGAGGCCGTCTTACCAAGAGCAGAAGAAATGGAAGAAGTCAGGAAAGGAAGTGCTATTTCTGGAAAAGCTGGCGTTGAGAAAAGGGAACTGGCCATCTCTCATGATGACCGGATTCCTGTACTAAGAGCAGAGACTAAGAAGAAAAGCTTAGGGTTTCTGAGGAGCAAAATCATTGCTGAGAAGACTTATCGGGGCAGATAAGTCTCCCAGAAACCACCACAATAATTAGAGGAAATGATATGACAAGCAGCAGAAATTATTGTGCTAAGTCTTACTGCCCCCCATTATTAATATTGTAATATTCAGGATTTTTTTTTTTTTTTTTTTTAGAAAATATTTACCTTCTGGAGTCTGTATTGGTTGGGCCTTTGTTACTTTTCCAGGCATGACTGTTCTTAAATCATGTTCAGTGTTGGCCTCCACTCTTTAAACAAGATACAGAATCTTGGAGAGAGGCCAGAGGACAGCAATGAAAATGACTGAAGGCTGAGAAATACTGCCTCTGGGAAGAGGCTGAAGAAATCAGGGCTATTCCGCCTGGAAGAGAGAAACTCGAGAGGGAGATAACAGTTTCCAAAGACAGGGAGGGATGCTGAGAGCGTGGACAGCGCACTAGGTGGACTTTACGTCCACGCTGCTTGTTGTCCCCTTGGAACTGGGCTCTGGGGTGTCCAGGGCCGGAGCTCAAGATAGCGCTGAGGGCCAAGCATCAGCACCTTGGGGAGGTTTGCAAGAAAAGGAAGTAGGGTATGGACGTCTGTGCTCAGAGGCCCTGAGTGTCGGGGAAGGATCATCCTGTGTGGCTTCGCATGGACCCAGACCCCAGTTTTTGCTGTACTATTAAAGCATGATCTAGACCAGCGGTTCTCAACCTGTGGGTCGCAACCCCTTTGGCGGTCAAACGACCCTTTCACAGGGGTCGCCTAAGACCATCCTGCATATCAGATATTTACATTATGATTCATAACAGTAGCAACATTACAGTAGCAACAAAAGTAATTTTATGGTTGGGTCACAACATGAGGAACTGTATTTAAAGGGCCAGAAGGTTGAGAACCACTGATCTAGAGTCAGACTTTGCAAACAGATAGCAGTTAAACATATCTGCCCGGGGAAGAGGATTTTACAAACTCAGTTTGAAGACTGAGTAACCTTTCAGGTTATCTGTCCTTTTTTTTTTATGATTTGGGTGCCTGGTTTCAGATCCTGGCTCTGCCACTTACTGGCTCTGTGGCTTTGCTCCAGGTACCTTACCCTTTCCAGGCCCCAGTTTCCTCACGTGAGATGGTGATTAAAAACGGTACTCATTTCCACAGGATGGCTGTGTAGATTATTTGAATATGGGAGTCTCAGAGCAGTGCCTCACATATAGTAAGCTCTATAATAGGAAGGTTTTTGGTGTTGTTTTTAAGTTTAATTAAATAAGATTGGGAGAACTAGTCGCAGTTTCTCTTCCAGGTCTCCCATAGGAACGTGAAAGGCGCCAGGCAGCATGTGGCTTCTGGGGATGTTGAGAAGCTGGGAACAGTATATAAGGATGTAGTGAGATCATGCAGATGATCTTTGGTGAATAGTTTCCTGCATTCTGTATGCTAAGGACACTAAGAAAACAACAAGAAGTAATTGCCACTTACAAAGCACCTACTGTGTGCCAGACCCTTTGCAGAGTTCTTTGTATATGTTTCTCTAATCCAGGGGTGGGGAACCTTTTTTCTGCCAAGGGCCATTTGGATATTTATAACATCATTCAAGGGCCATACAAAATTATCAACTTAAAAATTAGCCCGCTATAATTGATCAAACATTTAATTAACTCTTCCCTAATGCCTTGGCAGGGTGAGACCAAATGATTTTACAGGCCTTATACGACCCACAGGCTGGACATTCCCCCCCTGCTTACACCAGTTCAGGGCAAGCTTGATTGAGGGTGGTTCATTTGAACCACATTCAGGGTGTTTGTGATGCAGTGGAAGTGTGCCTTCACAGTGTTATGGACACTCTAGGGAGCCCAGAGCCTCCTAGAAGACTCAAAACGAGCACCGTAAAAATGAACGTCTTTAATAAGACTCCATTTTCTTGTTCGTTCATTCATTCATACAACAGGCCACCCTTCACCTCCAAAAGATGGAGACGATCCAGGCAAACAGAATGAATGAGTAACTCAGAGGTGCACCTTGTCAGTTGCACAGCAGTAAAGAGAGAAGGGAAAATTTTGTCCCAACTCCCCCCAAAAATGATCCTCTTTTGACCTGGAGCATAATTTCGTCTCTGTTGTCTGAGTGTGTAATGGCAGGCTTTATTAAAGGACTTGGTCGAGCTGATCTTGGGATCGATGTGGGGGCCAGCCACCTCTTCTGAGCTTGCTTTGGGATCTTCAGCATTTTATGAAAAATGTCTGCATTTGTTCCATTTACTCCCTAAATTGAGCTGTTCCTATCTGATTAACTGTGATGGGGAGTGCTTCCTCCTGGCAAATAAATAAATAGTGATTTCACAATTTGTACTGCTGATTAGTGGCTGCTCATGATGCAGATTAATAATATTTCAAATGGGCCTGGCTAATTGGCATTTTCTCAGCTACTGATTATGTAGTTTGGGGGGTTTGTGCAGGAATCGGTAATCTTTACTAACAGTTTTTAGTTGGCTAGTTTCACATTGCAATGGGACTCCTCGTTTCCTTTTTGGTGCCTCTGAGTGGCCCTCTCTGGGCTCCTTGTATTTAGCAGGCAGGTCTTTTTTCTTGAGTGGCAGGAAGAAAAGCAAGGTAGTGGTTTGAATCGCGGCAGCGTCAGTCCCCATGGCCAGTGGCTGGGTCTCTCCCCACATGCCGGACACTGGGTAGAGTTCCACTGATCCACATTCTGTGAGGTTAGAGGCCTCGCCTCCAGGACTGGAACACTCCAGGGGGATTTTGGGACCACCCACCGCTATGAGAATGCTCTTACTGAGACCAGTGCTGCCCATGGAACTTTCTGTGCTGGCAGGAATGCCCTGCGTCTACACTGGACAGTACAGTAGCCACTAGCCACGGATGGCTGCTGAGCACTTGGAAGGTGGCTAGTACCCATGAGAAACTGAATTTTATTTAAATTTAATGAAATTTAATGTAAATAGCCGTGTGTGGCTGGTGGTGAGTCCAGCTATAGATGACAACCCCGAAAGAGTGCAGGCAGGTGTGACTTTCGGGTTATCATGAGGCTACATTAGCTCTAACCCTGCCAGGCACCACTGGAGTGTTCACACCTGTCGTTCCCCGCAGGCCTGCCCTGAATGGCTCACAAGGACACAGGTGTGCTGTCCCCACAGCCCTTGGTTGGCCGGGTGGGGCGGGGGCTGCTGGGGCTGCATCAGTTGCAACTTTATCTGTTTTGCCACCCTTTTCTGTGTGTGCCATGACGTGAAAAAGAGTTGGGAAGCATTACTTGATATAGATTCTATACATTATGTCATTGATTCTCACCCCCCACTCCATGAAACAGATACAGTAAGTAACCAGCCCCCTCTACCCACCATTTCGCAGATGAGTAAACTGAGTCCTGGAGCTCAAACAAGTGGCCCAAGGGCATGCGGACAGGCCCAGATCTGCACACTGGCTCTGCCACTTACTCTGCCTTGGATGCAGCCCACACCCTCTCCGCTGTGCGCAGCACCTCCGAGAATGGCACAGCTGATCATTTGGTCTAGTCTTCACTTCCTCCGAAGCATGAGGAAGGAGCAGCTCTCTCCTCAGTTGTACAGAGGCAGCAGGGTCCCCACAGCCCCTGCGCATTCCAGTTGAGTGAGCCTCGTATAAATCAGAGCTGTGCTCATTCTGAGAGCCCAGGCCAAGGGGCGGAACTCTCTAGATTTGGAGCCATGAGGAGAACCACCTTGGTCAAGGGGCTTGGCCTCCTGGAGCCTTGGGTGCCTCACCTGTAAAATGTGGATGAGAGGCACCCACCAGCACCAGCCTGGCTTCCATGGTGGCGAGTGCTGGCACATGGACACGCCCTTGCGAACACTCAGGGTCACATCTCCTCAGGGCTTGTGGGCCGGCAGAGGGTGGGCACAGGAAGGTCCCGTGAAACAAAGCCTCTCCCCTAATGCACAGTCGTTTCCACCGTCCAACTCCGTGGTTTTGTTGTGAAATGTGAGAGCGGTCCCTGTTCTCTTTAGCATGTGGATTTGAATGTGTCTTCTAGACTGAAGAGCCCCCAGTGTCAGCCACTGAACAATAATTAATGCAGTGACTGTTCAGTCAATCATTAATTGCTATAAATTAAGTGATATACAATTAATGTGATGCTTTATCACCAATAATTAGGGGAAAAATTGAACTCTTGGCAAAGAATCACAGCAAGATGGTTATTTAAATCCTGAGCCGCTATGGTTTCCGGCAACAGAGCACTAAGTCGGGTCTAGTTAAGCTAATTTGAGACAAGATGAGTAGGGGTGTTGGCGCTTTAAAAACAAACAAAATGAGGGGAACAGCCCAACTTACACTAACACCGCGATAATGCTTCAGAAACCCCTAAATGATGCCCCGGCTTATATTTTTGTAGCATTTTGAGTTAGAATTGTGGTTGGAGTGCTGTTTTTCTAGGAGAATGCCTCGAAGGGTTTTTAAACCCATGATGCTCACCTAACACAGAGCAATTAGTGCAGCGGAGCGTCCCTGATTGGAATCTGTGGAAGGTTGCTATTAAAGGAGGTATTAATGGGCTGGCAAGGTCTGGGCGACTGTTGGGAGAAGTGTGTTTATGGAAGATGGTGCTGGCAGGCATGATTTCAATTGGATTTGACATGTTTAACATAAATGTATAGTGTACCGCTCTCACTGTATCTGAGTAATTCCTGCAGACCCAATGCCTTTCTAATTACTGAAGTTGAAAAAAAGCAGGTCAGGCACATCCTGATGCAAATCTGTTCCCAGGCCTGCCCCTGTTCTCCCTGTGTTCGCAGCTTTGTGTAAAAGGGATGCCATTGTATGGGGAACAGTGCCTGAAAGGTAATCTGTGACAGAATGGAAAGGGACTAAAAAATATACTTAAGAAATTGAATCCATAAGGACAAAAGAAGGTATGTACTGAGAGGAAGTGTTATGTGTTAGCAAAACCGCTGGGCTACAAGTCAAAAGCCCAGGGCTCGGGCTCTCCCACGAAGATTTGCTACATCACCTTAGATCTCTGGCCTCAGTTTCCAAATATGGAAAATGTAGGTTGGGCTAAATCAGCCGTGGGCAAACTACAGCCAGCCGGCAGCAGGCCTGATCCGGCCAGTTTGAAATGAATAAAACTAAAAAAAAAAAAAAGACCGTACCCTTTGATGTAATGATGTTTACTTTGAATTTATATTAGTTCACACAAACACTCCATCCATGCTTTTGTTCTGGCCCTCAGGTCCAGTTTAAGAACCCACTGTGGCCCTCGAGTCACAAAGTTTGCCCACCCCTGGGCTAAATGGTTTCTTGCAGTTCTGGAGCTCCTTAAAAGTATAATTAGAGGAGAGACGGTGAACAGTAGTGTGGAATCTTAGAGAATATTAATGTGTAAAGTCAGGGTGCTGGTAGCTTGGAAGGATTTCCCTACCTGGCTGGTTGAGAGCTTGTGGCTCAGGAGGCTGGGGAGAGTCCAGACAGGCCCCTGAGGCTCTTTCCATGGAGGCCAGATAGTTCCACGCTGCCCTTCTTGGTGGACCTCAGAGCTCCACATTCTGTCACCTGGCCTGCATTACTGGGACCCATCAGGCTGTTTTCAGAGCTGAGTGTGATGAGGATGTCACTGGAGACATCCTTGGAGACGCATGTCGGGGCCTTTGAGTGGCTGCCATATCCCAGCCCAGTGTTTGCTGGAAACCAGGCCGTTTACCACCATCAGCCTCCACAGAAGTCCTTCTGGCCTCACTGCATCCTTGGGACACTTGGCCCCGTTTCTCCGCCTCACCCGGAAGTAAACGTGCCTCTGCAGGAGCGTGCGTGCGAGGGAATGCTGGGGGCCTGCCTGCATGGCCCCTTGGCGGTCCACGCTCTTGCCAACGGAAACTGTTTTTGGTTTTACATTTTTGCACACAGACTGGAATTGTGCGGCTATGTCAGCTTTTCCAGAGTCCACTTGTCCCCTCCCCGCCCTCTTTTTTATTTTCCAGGCCACTTTCAGTATAACTTGGATGCTTAAAGTCACTGTAGGCAGAATTCTCTCACAATTGAAAACAAACCATTTGAACTATTTTTATGTTGGGAAGCAAAAATAGACCTAGGGTGTGGTGCATATCTGGACTCGCCTGAATTCCAGTAATTCAGAGGTCCTGGCTCGGAGGATTTATGTGCTAAGTCACGAGAGATAAGGGACTACATCTACTGCGCAGATGTTTTTGTGCAGATATCTAAGGCAGATACAGGGTGTACAAAAGTAAGGAACGCACTTTCTAGAAGGGGCATCGTATGTAATTACATAGCTATGCTGCAGTGTCGAGAATTAGCATCATGGTATAAATAAAAGGCTGTGAAAATGTAGATTAGGGAGCAAATAATTTTCCATCACTATAGAAAATACCTTACAGATTTGCATATTGTTCTTTCAAAGGGGCCATGTTAATCTCTCTCACTTTGTTTCAGTTTGAGCTTTGGTGCTGATGGGGGAGGCACCTCTATTATTAGAATCGTGGTCATGATTTTTTACAAAATACCATGGTGCCTTTCTCACGGAATATCAGCGCACCTGTGTGAGACCTGCACATTCTTCCTGGTCCAACAGGACCTTTCTCTTGAGGCTGGAGAACCAAGGCTCAGATATGGGAACTCCTGGGTGTTGGATTTGTGATCAAATCCCCATTTACCTTCTGGGTCAGCCATATATTCCCCAGTTATAAAGCGGAAGAACACATGACATAGTCGTTTTCTCTTATTGTAGGAAGATTGGAGAACACATGGAAGTCCTGTTTCTCTAGTTGTCAGACAGAATTGTAGCTCTTAAGATAGGGGCTATGTGGCATTAATCTTTTTTTAAAAAAAATAAGACTTTAATTTTTTTAGAGCAGTTTTAGGTTTACAACGAAATTGAGGGAGGTGAGATATCCCGTTACCCTTTCTTCCCCCACACATGCACAGCCTCCCCCATTATCACCTTCACTCACCAGATGGTGCATTTTTATAAATGGTGACCCTACAGTGACACATCGTAATCCCCCTAAGTCCATAGTTTACCTCAGCTCACTCTTGGGGGGTACACATGTGGGTTGGGACACATGTATGATGTCATTATAGCATCTTACAGTGTATTTTCACTGCTCTGCCTGTTCACCTCTACTTAGCCCTGCATTGTTCATTTTTGTTCTCTCCAGCACCTAGAAAGTGTACTGTTTGAATGTTTCATTAACAGTCGGTGGGTAAACACTTTCAAGTCCAAGTTATTCTACTTTTTGCTTTCTAGACTTCAAACCCATGGGATAGGATTATTCCATGTTGATATACAGAAAAGGTAAACCTAGGTGTCTGCTTTCTTTAAAACCAGGCCTCTCCCCTCGTTCTATTGTTATGTGGCCACATGTGGACCCATATTACTTCCCATAAATACTTCTAAGAGTGAAACCATAGCAACCAGCGTGTGAGCTCTCCCCACGTGCTAGACTCTGTGGTAGGCTTCGTGTGCCTGATCTCTCCAGCTAGTCTCACAGAAACCCTGTGAGTAGACACTGATATCCCATTGACAGAGGAGGAAAGTGAGAGCTCAGTGTAGTCAAGTGAAATGCTCGAGGTCACACAGCCGGGATCTGATGAGGTTGCGGCCAGCACTGCAAACCCCTGTGCGTTGTAACTGAGCCAGGGGACTGATGCCTCTGTGTGCAGAGAACGTGACCATGGGAGAACAGCACATGAACGCGTCCATTCTTGAGGAGTCCCTGCAGGTACACCTGTGCCCGAATAGTCTCACTCCTGTCGAACCTGGACTAGCAAGAAGTCCTTGGCGGATCATGGGGAAGTTGATTTGTTAGGGACACTGAAAACTTAAGGTCAGAGCTCTTTGTGTCTCATCACCACGCTGGACCCAGATTTTATGTGTTTATGTTCACAAGTTCAGTTTCACTCTTAATATTTAGTAAGTTAGGAAGATAGGTTTACAGAATGGAGAAAAAACTGAAGAGTATTGTTACATTCCAGTCTCTGGAAATCTGCCCTGTGTTAGGGCTCAGAGACCCCAGTGAACTTAATCAGTGTTTGATTCGATGGGGACTGGGTGAGCTTCTGTAATTAACTTTGGCCTGGCCCCAGAATGGCCAACACTGCCCCTTGTTTTGACCTACATCTTGTACCTCTGGGCTTTTTCTTCTGTCAGTTCACGTGCCTCTTGGAGAAACCTCTGGTTTTCTCCAAGTCCACGGTCGTCACAAACCTGTAATTAAGCCCGAGGGCAGTGTGATCCTGCAGACCCTGTCCGCCACGCTCACAAGACACGACCACAGCCGCCGGTGGCATCTGTGCACAGCCCACGAGGCCCTGCCAGGGGAGGACAGGCTGCTTGGGGGGAGCTGACAAGAGGCCAAAGGCAAGCAGGCTGATACCTCAGAGTGAGACATCAGATCTTGCCCTTTTGGTCCCCAGCTCCTGGCACAAGCCGGGCTCATGGTGGCAGCCCAATGTAGACCTTATTAAATAGACCATCAGCCGATGTTGGTCTCAATGAGGTGGTGGCTGGTGGCTCTGTTTTGCCTGGTGGTTCATTCAGAAACCTGACACAGAGGGAGCAAGGTATCTTGAAATTGAATTGTGGGATGGCCTTTTGGGAGTTCAAATCAGTGTAGTTAAGCAGCTTTATGCATATTTCAACAAGGAATTAGTGCAACAGATTGATGCCTCTGATGTAGGGCTTAGCACTATTTTCTCCCCAAAGATGCAGAGCAGGCAGCTGGAGCCACCAGTCAGCCTGGGACTGCCACTCCACCCGGGGCCACTGACTGGGGCCACAGTGGGCCCCCAGCCTGGCACGATCCCCCACGCCCAGCCTGCTGACTGTGGGCACAGGGCCTGGTGTGGCTCCCTGCATCTTCCCCAGGGCGGAAGCACAGGCTGGTGTGGCCTGCAGGTACCAAGACCTGGGAAGCCCAGCGGGATGTGCCCTCTTTTCACAGATTCCCGTGGACACATGAAAAAACCAAGACTTCCCGAAGCCAGGCAGTCTGTCATTGCTCTGGATCACACTGCAGACGGGCCCGTGGAGGTTATTCCTTCTGGATTTCTTTGAAAGTGTCTGTTTGTTTTAGAGTGGGCAGGTTCGTGGGGGACAGCCATCTTTAATCTTCCACCACTGGCCCGAGGGAAGACGGACTCCACGCCTCGCTGGGAAGGGAGAAGCCCAGCCTCCTGTTGGTCAGGGCGTGAAGGTCACCCCACTGGGCGGGCAGTGCGTGCCTCTCTCTGCTTCCCACAAGTTCCCCGAGTCCTCTCGGAAACATCGCTAAGTGCTTGCTTGGAGGCAGAATGAGACCCTGCATGTTTAAGGCCAAGTTGGCAGCAGCTTGTTCTCTGTGTTTGGGGAGGAAGAGAATTTAGCCAGCACGCTGGCCGCTTATCAAGTGCAGTAGCTCCGCGGGAGATGCAAAGAGGAAATCCTGGCCTCTCCTCTGGGGAGGGCCTTGCGCGCGAATGCCAAGAGCAGCTCCACTTTCAAGGACAGTATGAAGACCACGAAGTCCAACAGCACAGACGGCCTTAGGAAAAGCAGGCATTTCTGCTATGTAGGTTAGTCCGAGGCCCCGAGGAGCTGAGGGGGGCGGCTGTGGAAGGCGCACACAGCACCTTTCATTTCCTGTTATGAGCTGAAGGACCATTTTCAGATCTAGCGAGGCTTCCGTGTCTCATGTGCTGGGGTAGTTGTCCCAACTGAAACACTGAGGATGGAGCTGTAGGAGTTTTTCCTCTTTGGTCAATGGTGATAGATCAAAGATTGCTGTAAATTTCTGGGGCAGGTGGCAAGCTGGTTTACGGAACACAAGGCGATGAGAACCTCTGGCTTACGGAAAGTAGCATGAATTAATAATCATTTAATTGGCTCCTCCATTATGTTGCTGGTTTGGGAGATGGAAGTTTAGATGGAGGGGCTGTCAGTGGTACTTTAGCTAAGAGTCTGATGGCTGAGAAGTGGGGGTGGTGGCTGCCCTTGGCCTCTCTACAAGGATGAAATGTCAGGCAGTATCCCGGGCCCTCAGTGGGCTCACCTCAGGGCCCCCAAAAGGCAGAGGGCCAGCACTTTGGTGAATACCAGCTCCAAGTACCACTTCACCATGAAGACAGGAAATGCAGAGGCATTTCCCAGCAGCTTGGATAGCTCCCTGCGTCCCAGGGTCTCCCCAAGGGAGGTCTCTGGCCAAAGGGAGGCTGGCCTGCAGCGGAGAACGCCCACCATGCCAGCAGCCTGTGGTGTGTTGCGTAATGAGATCTGCTCATGAAATAGAAATGAATTCTACGAGTACTTGTGGTTTTTTTGGAGGGCAAGTCAATGTCTTGGCTAATGATTAGAAAAAGCTAAAAACTGGGTACCTTAAGGTCCCATTTCTACTTTGTTTCAGTTTTTCTTCAGGTTTCTTTTTCATGAGGCAGCAGCCCCACGCCTTACCTGGCTTCAGAGTTACACAGACGAGGCGAGTGTTGGCATGAAGTCACTAGCTGGCTATGGTATTGTGCGTCTAACTCTGAAGTTTTCTGTTGCCAAAATTTCAGTGACTCAGATGTCAATTTGTTAGTGAAGATTTGAATTGGATGAGAAGTCATTCTAGGAAGAGTGGTTTTATCAGGTGAAGTTACAGTGGCTGTGTTTCTACCACCCTTGGCACTTTATAAGACCTCTGAATTATACTATTCTTACCTATTCTTTAGTGTACGTCAGGCTTTGCTAAGCTTGTTTTAATTATGCTAGGTGCTTAGAGCACAATAAAGCCCTATCTTGAAAATTGCAAACAAAACCTGCATGAATTTGGATTGACTCTCTTCCCTTCCCTACTCCCTCTAATTAGTATGTGAGGAGGAGTAGCTTTTTAAAATAAATATTTTAGAGGTTAAATACTTCCCAAACAAATGTGTTAAAAACAAAGGATATCTGGAACTTGATGTTTCTGTGCATACATGACTTTCCCTGAGGAGGCCATGCATTGATTACTGTGTTTCCCTTTGAAATGAAATTCTTTGGCCTAGAATATAGAGGAGTCTAAGAGAATAAAATGGAGAGCCACGACTCAGGTCTGCCTCCCAGTATTTGTCAGGTATAGTGGCCGACCCATCACAGTTTAAGGGAAAGTGGTTGGTGGCTCTCGGCCTAAAAAGCCAACTTTGAATTTTCTGCCCTCCGTAACAAGGACATGCCAGTCCCTTTTGTGCCTCACCAGCCAGTTGGGTAAGGCAGCCATGACTCCTAACAAGCTGAGCAAGTGTTTTTTCACTCCTTGTAAAGTTTGCCTGGTGGAACCCACAGCTCACATCCTATCAGGTTTCAGCCGGGGTTTGACCCAGCATTCCGTTGTCACAAATACCCCGTTTGCCTGGCTTTATTGAGTATGTGATCTATGGTGCATGCACTCACATGGGTCCTCGCCACATTTTTATCCCCTTTGAAGTGCCAGGAACCCAGCATGTTGCCTGTGGAAGGTTCATTGGGATTTAACAACATACTTTCGTATGACATAGCTGCCAAAATGGAAAAATTGCTTCAACCAGCAAAGTGAAAAAATACCACCTGGTGTTTTTCACAGTATGAATCCAAGTATCAACTTTTGCATGGACAGTTGAACAAAAATGGTAAAATATTTAATTATAATATTTTAGAATAGAACTACATGACAAACTTAGGAAATAGGAAAGTAGTCCATCATGCCATTACCCAAATGCTACATTTTCTTCTCTTATTTTTTATGTAGCTATAGCATGGAATAATGCAAATTTTACCTTCTTTTTTCCCCCAATGAACATTCTCAGGGACACTTCCATATTGCTTCATAGCTGTCACTTTTAATATCTTCTGTTACCCACTAGAGTGGATACAGCATTATTTACTTAATCACATTAAAAAATCTGCATTGTTCCTGGTTTATTTTGTCATTATTGGGAAACCAGCACAGGTCATCATCCTTCAGGTCGTTTGCATTTTTGTTGCCAGTAGAAACCCAAGTTTCCAGGTACTGTTTAAACCATGGCTGCCTCAGGGGCATCTGTTTCCATTTCGCTAATGTGATGTCATAGTGGCCTTGAAGTGACCAGTCATTGATTTTTTTAAATAATGTTTTTGAGACCATGACATCTCTCCTAGAATTTAAGTCAAAGTTTAGAAAAGTCTCCAGAGCAGAAAACCACACCACCTCATGTACTTATGCCTACAGTGTGCACTGGTGACAGAACTGAAGGAGACATTGATTTTGAGAGACTGGCCCTTTTGAAGTTGCTCAGAGAGAAGCAGCTTGAGGAAACGATAGACTGCCCGTGGCCTCAATCAAACCCTCACCCAGCACGCTCAGGGGGAACTTGTACAATAGTTTGCCTGTCTACAGAACTATATAAAGACTTAGGTGCCACATCATTTTTTAAAAATATATTTTTATTGTTTTCAGAGAGGGGGGGAGAGGGATAGAGAGGTAGAAACATCAATGATGTGGGAGAATCATTGATCGGCTGCCATCCTGTATGTCCCACACTGTGGGTGGAGCTTGCATCTCGGGCATGTGCCCTGATCGGGAGTCAAACCATGACCTACTGTTTCATAGGTCGACGCTCAACCACTGAGCCATGCTGGCTGGGCAGTGCCACGTCTGGATGGGGACTGATATTTTAATGTCTGAGGTCAAGCTACAAGGGGGGCTGTCAGCCTAGTTAGGTCTTAGGAGCAGTCCCCACATCACCCAGGGAAATACAGTGGGATTGTAAGTGGGTGTAAATAGAATCTGTTTTAAGAATGGCATGGCTTTCTCTTTAAAGAAGGAACTAGTGAGCTGCAGGTGGCTAATGTCCACTTCTAGACAGATCTGATCTAAGATGAATTCAGGTTGT
Organism: Myotis nattereri; assembly: GCF_964212035.1. NCBI lineage: Eukaryota > Metazoa > Chordata > Mammalia > Chiroptera > Vespertilionidae > Myotis > Myotis nattereri. The sequence goes on from NC_138090.1 coordinate 16,213,378, forward strand.
CTGGGGTAGAAATTTTTACACCAGTAGATGCAGCATTTCATATTGTGGCAGGGCTGTTTTGTTACTGGTGAGGAAGAGAAATGAGTGAGCGGTTTCATTTCTTAAAACACTTTACAAGAACTCCTTAGCTTGAGCTCACAAAGGAAGCTTTAGAATTCCAGAGCAGTGTGAGAGTTTGGAAAAAAAAAAAAAAGGTAATGAAAGTTCCCCTCTCCATGCCGGGGGAAAGAATAGTGGATTTTGAAACCAGAATTGTCACCTCTGCAACCTCGTCACAATTCATCTCGCGCTCAGCACTGAAAGAGGAGGATGGACTCTTTGGTCCTATGAGGAAGGGAAAGCTGCACTGGGTTACACTGGGTTTGCCTTTCAGCTCCGAGCGAGGAGATGAGTTGGGTGGTGTCAGCCTCGGTGCCCATTCATTCACTCTGCCAAGCAACTGCACAACTGACAGTCGTTCTAAAGGGAGGGAGGGTGCAGGCAGGTTGAGGGCATTTACAAGGTAGTGTCATGGTCCCGTAAAAGCAAGTGTTGTTTCAGGTCAGGCAGACTAACAAAAAGGCGGGTGGGTATTGGGAAGAGTATCTGTATCTCAATTTGCTTCTATTAGAAAAGCAGTAGGTAGTGGCTCTTTCCTCACTACGTGCTCTGGCCCTGACCCAATGCCTACAGGTCAGGGATAGAAACAGGGAAGATGAGCAGATGACTAACAAGCATCTAATGTGCCACTTACCGAATGCCTCCACCTGCCCCATCTTTAGGGTGCACTTGAAGAGCTAATACATGGAGGGATAACCAGTAAGCGAGAATGAGAAAACGATGGAGAATAAGGAACCTTCTAGGGGTAGGGAACTTCAGTCCCCGAAATATTAAAGATTCTGACTGTGGGAGTGTTGAGGCAGGGGCCCCACACACTGTGAGGTCTAAACCCTGAGACAAGGCTCCACAGAATCAGGTCTGCGGGGGGCAGGAGATGGGAAGTGGGCCATGGGGGACCCTGTCTAGAATGTTACAGCACCTAGTTAATCGGCAGCCAGTCCATCACATTAAATATCCAGTCGTCATGTATTACCTTTCAAGTGAAAATGAATAACTCCCATTAAGAGCAAAATGGGTTTGAAGTCGATTCGAGACAGATTAAAGTACTGTTATGAATGTGTGTGTGGGGAGGAGGAAAGGTCTGTGTGTAATACGCTTGTCCTTGTACTTTTTAAATAATAGATGTCCTACAAACTTATGTAGACCAGGTTACCAAGATACTGGGGTTAAAGGTCACAAGATGTGCATTCAGGGAAGAGTATCAACTTCCTGGAATATTTCCTGCATTTAGCAATTTTTTTTTCCAAAATTATCTTGTGGCCTTATGATTTTAATGAATAAAATTGATTTATAAAATTGTTTATTAAAGCACATGTCTGTAATGACAGCATCTTGGTATCCATGTCCAAAAGGAATCTCAAAGCTGAGCGGTGTTTCCACGTGCCGGGTCCCTAGGCTGGGGGAGACAGGCCATCAATTAGGCTTTCCAAACCAGTGACTTCAGTGCTGAGTCAAATTATTTTCCGACGGAGGGCAGGGGGGATGCATTTTCTCACTACCATCTTCAGGATATTTTTTCCTTGTTGCTTTTAGCAGAATTATAAAAAATGGAGTTCCACATCCAAAACTAGCGAGAGAGCCAACCCCAGCTCCAGGCCAGGTTTCATAACGACAGATCCAGCCGCATCTTGTGACCACACTGAGGGAGCCCTGCTTTCTCCTGGTTAAACTCTGAGCCACCTGTCTCCTCACTCAGTCTTCCCGACCCCTTTCCACACCTCAGAGAACTCGTTCCGTCAACACTTCATTCCCGCTGTTGCTGCGGAAGCCTCACGGGACTCTCCTTGTTAATTAGTGTTGTGGTCTTTGGGTGGAGTGGGGTTCGCAGGACGTGGTCTGGACAAACTGATAGGTAACGTCCCCCTTTACCACTCACTCTGAATTACTTTTGTGTCTGGAGCACTGGCTAGATTGGAAGTTAGATTCACCCCTTGCCTCATTCCACTCTTCAGTTACTTCTTCCCCGGAAGCAAGATGCTAAATTCAGACTAGATTTCCCATCCCCCAGCACTCCACATACAGGGCAGGGCAAAAGTAGGTTTACAGTTGTGAGTATGCATAACACAGAGCTTATTCTTGCATTATTATTAATTAACTAGAGGCAGTAGGGTCCCTCAGCATGACCTGCGGGGATCGAGCCAAAACTGGCACTCCGACATCCCCCGAGGGGTCCGGCCGGGAGTGCGAGAGGGCACAGGCCAGGCCGAGGGACCCCACTGGTGCACAAATCCATGCACCGGGCCTCTAGTATGCATATAAGATCTTTGGTTCATCTCTTCCTTCCCTCCCCCCTTCCCTATGAGATTCATTAGTTTGTTCCATGTTTCCATGCCTGTGGTTTCCGCTCCTGCGTTGAGAGCCTGCCCCCTGGTGGTCAGTGCGTGTCATAGCTACCAGCCGATCTGCTGGTCACTTAGGCTTTTATATAGAGAGATTAGGTATTACTTCCCATACGAACACCTGTAAGCCTACTTTTGCCTGCCCTGCACTTGTGTGCAGACGTCCATGTGAATGTTCCTCAGGTCACACTGATCGTGTCCTTCGTGATGTGCTGTGATTCCAGGAGCTGGGACAGTAAAGTTGGGGCATGAGTTTATTACCTTTGTGAAACAGTGTCTGGTACTCAGGTTGATGAGTGGTTCTGGTGAAGCAGTTGGTGAGATTCTTGCACCCACCCTGTGCCCACAAGCCAGCAGATTGTGTCTTTTTTAAAATATATATATTTTATTGATTTTTTACAGAGAGGAAGGGAGAGGGATAGAGAGTTAGAAACATCGATGAGAAGGAAACATCCATTAGCTGCCTCCTGCACACTCCCCACTGGGGATGTGCCCGCAACCCAGGCACATGCCCTTGACTGGAATCAAACCTGGGACCCTTGCGTCCGCAGGCCGACGCTCTATCCACTGAGCCAAACCAGCCAGGGCGGCAGATTGTGTCTTGATTGGAGGAGGTCAGAATAGACTGAATGAACTGAGCTTTATCCAACTCAGCCTTGTCATCCGTTTCTTTACCATTTTTCCTTAGTGTTCAGCTGTTAACGAAGTAACAGAAAATTCATGGGGCGGGGGGAAGAAACGCTTGCTTCTTTTCCAGCGTGCTTGATAAGTCAGTCTGGATGCTCATCCTGCTTGGATTTGGTGTTTCAAGAAAATCCTGTGCTATAAATGAATGTTGATTTTCACCCAACACAAAGCCTCCAGGAGCTGGCCTGGTCTGGCTGCTGTATTGCATCTTCTGCTTTTTCTTCCAGCATCGTCCAGCCAAGCAGAAAAGGAGCTGACAGACTCTCCTGTAACCTCCAAGCGCATCTCCTTCCCAGGTAGCTCGGAGTCTCCTCTCTCTTCGAAGCGACCAAAAACATCGGAGGAGACCAAAGCGGAGCAGGTGAGGCGGGAAGGGGCTCTGCTGGTGGGGGTAGTGTTTCAGACACAGGTGGAAAGGAACTCTTGGGTGGGCGGGCTTGGGGCTGACTTGGTTGCCGGTGGGAACTGAAGACTCAGCCAGAGGAATGGGTGTGTTCCCCACAGATGTACCAGTGTCCCTACTGCAAGTACAGCAACGCAGACGTCAACCGGCTCCGGGTGCATGCCATGACGCAGCACTCAGTGCAGCCCATGCTTCGCTGCCCCCTGTGCCAGGACATGCTCAACAACAAGATCCACCTCCAGCTGCACCTCACCCACCTCCACAGCGTGGCACCCGACTGCGTGGAGAAGCTCATTATGACGGTAAGACAGCCAGGAGCAGGATCCTGTGGCTCTCCTTTTCCCAGGGGTCAAAGGTGATGCAATAGCATGGACAAGATACTGTGTTGATGGATGAGAAAGTCAGTGTAGAGTTGGAAATGTCAAAAATGATCCTAGCCCTGGCCAGTTTTGCTAAGTGGTTAGAGCAACAGCCAGTGGACCGAAGAGTTACAAGTTCGATTCCTGGTCAAGAGCATGTACCTCGGTTGCAGGTTCCCCAGCCCTGGTAGGGGCGGGTGTGAGAGGCAACCAATTGATGTGTGTCTCTCTCTTGTCGATGTTTCTTTTTCTCTCTCTACCCCTTCCGCCCTTCCTTTCTCTCCCACTTCCACTCTCTCTAGAAATCAATGGGAAAAATATCCTCTAGTGAAGAAAAAATAATTTTTTTTAATGGTCTATTTCTGTGCTACACTGTCTGCCTTAGATTTGGCATGACCGTGGCCCAAAGAGCTGAATACATATGTGTTTCTCAACCTTTCCTTTTCATCATCCTCTCCCTGAGGGACGCAGAGGCCTAAAGCAGTTAATCATTTATGTGAAGAAATTGTTATTCAGATTCTCCAAACCTTTATTGAGCAGGTCATGGTCTATGTGCTCTTATATTCATTACTAGAGGCCCGGTGTGGGGTCCCTTGGCCTAGCCTGCGGTGATTGGGCCAAAACTGGCTCTCCAACATCCCCAAGGGGTCCTGGATTGTGAGAGGGTGGTTCTCAGGTGACACACCCTGGAATTGGGCTCCCTGCTCTCTGGTTCCAGGTGCATCACCTGAGAACCGCAGCTGCCAAGTCACGGCCGCTCCTGCCGTTGAGCGTCTGCCCTCTGGTGATCAGGAAAGGGCTTTCCTGATGATGGTCAGTGAGCATCATAGCTACCTGTTGGAGCATCTGCCCCCCTGCTGGTCATTGCGTGTCAAAGCGAATGGTCGCTTAGGCTTTTATATGTATAGATGCTCATTGCATCTTCACAAAAGAGTCTGACACATTTACTTTAACAGCCGAGGAAACGGAGGCTCAGAGGAGTTAACTGACTTGATGTCCCTTGTAAGTGGCAGAGTTGAGAGGTGAACTCGCATTTTCCGACTCTAGGAGGGTAGCCCCTGAAACATGGGATTTCTCAAGTGGACACTTTTATTCTCAAAGCAGGAAAACAGTCAGCTGGATAGCACATGTTGATTCATGCATGAAGGCTTGGCATTTTGAACATGATGTTGCTACGCCTGCAGATTTTGAAAACATGGCTTTAAGTTGCCTCTATAAACACAGCCCAAAAGGTTAGTATAAAGATTTAAATCTAATTCTGATGTGAAGACTTTTCAAAGTACTACAGGTGACATGAATGTCTTACTTTCTATCTGTGTTGGGACTGCTGAGAAAGCCCTTTTCTGATCACTAGAGGAAAAACCACGGAGGAGAATCAGTCCCACCTCTATTTCAGCCGTGGAGTAATGGGAAATTAGTTTGCCTTTTCGTATGAAGATTCCCAGAGAGGTAGTCTGTTCAGAATTCCATCATGTAAAGTGCAAGTCACAGACATGTAACCTCTAGGCCTTTCCCATTCCATTTGGTTATGCAAGATTAACGAATAATGTTGAAAGTGATGTAACTCTCATTGGTGATGCATCAGAGGACGTTAGCAGCCAATGGGAAACTCAAAGGTGACCTAGCATGTATTTCATTTCAGAGTTCTTTCAAGTAGAAATTCACTCGCCATGGTTATTATCAAATAGAACAGTGAACGTTGTCGAAAGTTTCTCTGTAAGTGAAAACCTCCCTGTGGATGGTGGGTTTCTGTAGATGTAACAGGTTTCCTTGGCATTCTTACCAGCCTTGCAAATAACTCCCCAAGGGGGATTTTCTCAGGCCTCAGTACATTTGCCACCGATGGCCCGGAACCGTGAGAGCCGAAAGGAACAGAGAGATATATGGGGAGGAAAGCATTTTTTTAAAAAATATTTTTATTGATTTCAAAAAGGAAGGGAGAGGGAGAGAGGGATAGAAACATCAATGAGAATCACTGATCGGCTGCCTCCTCCACACCCCACACTGGGGACCAAGCCCACAACCTGGGCATGTGCCCTGACTGGGAGTCAAACGATGACCTCCTGTTTCATAGGTCGACACTTAACCACTGAGCCACGCTGGGCAGGTGAGAGGGAAGCATTTTCAATACTTAACTTTTCCTTTTGCTCAGGTGGTTATTTTTTCTGTTTAATATAAATCTGGTCTAAGGTTTGCGGGTCAATAATAATCTGTATGACAGTAAGTGTCTTTTATATGTAGTTAAGGAATAGAATGTAAATTATTTTTCAAACATCCATTTTTTTGTCATATTTTTATAATAGCAATAATAAGGTACACTTCAGGTAGCAAGTCTGGTGGTCATTATGAATCTTCTTAATTTGCCAGCAGTCTTCAAGGGCAGGATGTTACTGTTGTGTTTGCTTGGGTACCAATCCCTAAGATATTTCTGGGTATTATCCACTAGCTGGCACCTTCTCAAGCAGTGATTTTCAATCTTTCCGGAGACTGGTGAAAACAATTCAGTAGCCTTACTTGGTTACTCTATGCATACTAAAGTTTGACAACCACTATTAAAACCTCCATCAAGTATTATGCTTATACACAATTGTCTGTACAATGTCAGGAAGCATAGGGATGCCCTAAAACTCATCCATGGAACCAAGTTAATAAATACTGTTCTGGAAGAATCTCTGACAACATAATTATGTAGGAGAAACATGGTCCCTAGAGGGGCTGCACTTGGCACCTTGCACAGAAATCCCTGTGCACCTCATCTTCCCACAGCAGGTGATGGAGATGTTTTCTAGACATTTCTGAAAAGTGTGCATATTGTGGGAAATGGGCTGATTATAGGATGTTGATTTGCTGGGAACAAGAAAAAGTGAATGGATTCAGAAGTAAAGTTGAAAGTTGTGGGAAAGGTAATCATACAAGGGTTTTCCTCTGTGCTTGGAGGTATAAGGATGGCTTAAAGGTTCTCTTTGCATGAGAAGATGGAGTCATTGCATGGCTGTCAGTACTGAATTGGTTTTTCAAGTTACGAGGCTGGTTTTATATGAAGTGTTTCCACCTTGATCCTTTAGCTCAGTAGGAAAAGATGAGCAGCCAGGGCTGGAGGGGAATTTGCGGCCGGACCTCACTGGGAACTCAGACTCCAGCTTGAGGACTGGATCTTAGTCTCTGCCCTGATGAATCAAAGCAGATACCACTCTCCTTCCTCTGGAAAGTTTGGTGTTAAAACGTAATTTGCATTTGTTAAAACTAAATGATTATAATGAACTTGTGGTTAAAATCCTGCCCCTGGAGGGTATTTTACTGTAATTTCATGAGAAAACTGGCCATGGGGAAGTATTGGTGAGGTTTTCTGACCGTATGTCTCTATGTTCCTGGCCAAGTGGAGGAGGGAGTCTGAAAACAGCATGATGAGAAATGCCCCTCAAATCAGAGCTCCATTTTTTTTAACCATATTATCAAGGAATGGCCAATGCACAGCCATTCATCCTCCAAGGGGAGAAAGTCGTGTCTGCTTTGTCCCTGAGTGGTTGCGATGAATGGCAGGAAGAGGAGTGAATCTTCCTTCTTGCCAAGTGGCTTGACTAAGGTAGCCGCCTTTGGCTGCTGAATAGGAAAAGCTGGCAAAATTCACTAAATAGACAGTTCCTGGCAGACATGGGGTGTGTCCAGGGTATCGAAAGCTATAAATTCTGGTAAATATTTTTTGCTGTCTGGGTCCAAGTTCTCAGGATATGGTTTGAATTGGGTTGTAGTCCCTCTAACAGTAAATTCCACCCTGATAAATGGAAATAGATTACTTTCTACACAATGTCTTTCCGTTCAGTTGTAAATGGAGAGTGTTTTGAGGAGGCTTCATTTAATAATACCTTATCAGACAGCTTTCAGGAACCTGCAGTGTCTAATATGTCTGTTGCTATGGTAACAGCTGCTTGCTTATGCTCTGCATCTCATATCTGTGTCTTCCATGGGTCCCCTTCCTTTTACTGATGAAGGGGCTTGAAAAATATTCTCCATTGGGAACAACTGCAGCTCTGTCCCTGCGCTATGGAAACTGCACCCACGGCACTCCATTCTGCTCGGCCCATTGGAAACCAAGCTCCAAAGGGTGTCATTAGACATGTCACTTGAAAGAAAAATCTATAAAGCTTAAAAGGCAATGAGACAAGTGACCCTCCAGACCTGACTGAGCAGCCCGCCCCCAAACTCCGTTCCACAGCCCTGGCACCCACTTACAGAAAACTCAGATTTCAAACCCATGTGGGGACTTAGAGCTACTGGACTGTGTTCTCACTTCCCCACTGACTTGGGAAAGGAGTATTGCGGACGTGGGGGGGGGGGCATGTTTTTGGCTGGAAAAGAGAATGGGAAAGACCACCTACCATGCATTTCAATACTCTTAAATTATTCTAATTGATCACTATCGCTCTAAGTGACAGGCCACACCACTGGGATCCTGGAACATTAATGTCAGGAAATTGTCTTTGTTCCTTGATCACTTAACAAAATACAGCCTCGCGGTGGACATGGGGGTTGGCCCCTGAGCATCCCAGGAACACCTTTTTCACTAACCCTTCATCTTCTCTCTCTTTGCTGATTTTTAATTCACTATTTTTTGTACATGCATAGGTTTCCCTTCACTGCCTGCAGCTCTCTCTCTCTCTTGTGGGAGCAATAGTTTTTCTCCTGTGATTTTTTTTCCAGTCAGTATCTATGTTTCTCTGGGCTTGTTGTATGCCTGTGCTTTTGTGAATCTCTGGGATAGGCTGGTCTACCCCACCTCCCACCCCCCCACTGGGGCTATTGGGTGGCCACTGCCCTGGGGCTGTCGCACCCGCCTGGGTACCAGCTTTCTTACTTTGTCTCCATCTCAGAGGAAAGTAATGAAAATAATCGGGCTTCATTAATTCCAAGCCCTGTGAGATGATAGCCATTTGGAGCCTGTTTGCCAATTAGATGGTCTAAATTAGAAGTGACCTTGGTGTACTGCCACTGCTTGCCTCTCTCAGTCTAATGAAGCTCTTCTCCAATTCATTCTCCTTCTCGGCTCTCTTTTCTGTCTGTTTCCTCTCTCTCTCTCGCCTCCCATTCACCTCCATTTTCAGTCTTTGTCATTCTTAGTTTTTAAGATCTGGTTCATGGCCATGTTTGAGTCTGTCCCACATGAAAACTAACGTGGCCCTGCAGTTTTTCCTCATGGGTTTTATGTTTTTTAAAAAGGGAAAGACAACCACATACAAGACATTTTAGAAAGGAAACAAGTCAGAGAGAGAAACCCCTCTAGACTCCATGGTCAGTGCCAGCCTGGAACATTGGGAAGGTAGTGAGGGAAGGAAAAAACCTCTGCAGTTGTGCTGCCAAGAGGTGCCCTGGTTTGCTGGCTGCATTAGTGCAGAGACCAGCTGGCAGGCCCCATAGGCCCTCGAGGTGCAGGAGAGGAGTGAGCAATCGGCTTCTCCCTGGAGCAGTCGGCTTGAGCTGCACCACTAGCTGGAATGCTCAGCTTTGGAAGCAGGTGGGTTTTAACTTCATGCTTGAATGTTTCTAATAGAATCAGTACCTCATTCATAGAGACTGGCCAGGTCTGTGCCAGGAAGGCCTGGGTCCAAGGCACCCCCCCCCCCACCCCCGGTCTGAGGTTCTTCTATTGATTTTCACTGACAAGTGAAGGATCTGAGGCTTCTTTGGGAGTCTAGGTTTTGGCAAGTCTATAGTTTCACTTGGAAAAGTGAGCCTTCAGAAAGAAGCCCCACTTCGGCGAGCAGTGCTAAGGCAGTAGGGATGGGTGTCTCAGAGAAACCAGGTTCAAGACTTTCTCTAAGAAAATAGATCTGCTTTCCAACATGTGGAACTTGTTGGTTGCACTGATCTAACCTCACACAATGGCTTTGAGAGGTGAATTTGCATGAACAGTTCTATAAGAACTTAGCAAAGTAGACCGCATGGCTGCTCAGGGTGTTGTATTTGGCTGCTCCACATCCGTGACCTAGAGAAAGCAAGGAGGGTGGAGGGCTCCTTATAATTCCAGCTGCTTCTATCAAGAATGAAGAAACACTGGTGACCTCTTCCTAATGTCAGAGTGGGGACCAGACCCACATCTAACCCTCTGGGTTTTGTAAGGGTGTCCTTGAGGCTTTAGGGTCCACTGAGTTCATAGAAATTTGAAAGGCATTAAATCATAATAATGGTGAACTGAACAGAACTAGGTATTTATGAACCCATGTCACCTCTCCTTGTATTTAAGAGCGGTTAACTTGAGTTCATGGATTTCCCTCTAAGGAGCCTGTGATTTCCTGAAATTATCTGCACTAGTCTGTGTGTGAAAGTGTTTTTCTAGGAGTCTACAAGTTTCATCAAATTCTCTAAAATGTTAATTATTCTGGATTGTGAGCTATTTGGGCACAGGAACCCTGTGCAGTGTTTAGTGAACGATGGTCAGATTGAAAAGATGAGCAGAGTCACATGAGGCCCTTCCTTTTCAACAACTAAGCTGCTTTGGCATTGCTTAAGCTTGGAGACTTTCAGTGTGGAACTCTTCTGTTGCTATTGTTAGATATGAGAATTGCTTAAGCTTGAAGAATTTCAGCATCAGAGCAAACTCCACATTTCTGGTTATACATGAGACCTGTTTACTGGTCAGGAAGATTAGAGCCGCTGTTTGTTTTTGAACTTTCAGCACCTGAGCTCAGCTTTTATACTGCATTCCCATCAACTCTACATACTCTGGAAGGAATGTAGTGGACTTGGCTCAAAAGAGTGGGAGGAACACATGTGGTATCTGGGCCTTCAAACCTGTAAGTCTTGCTCCATGTGTGTTTAGGTAACTATTTTTATCTACCTGTATCTTTAGGGGTATTAGAATAATTTCAGTTCACCTCTTCTAATAGGTTAATAAGCTCACCATGGAACTGCCTTTAGATGGCCAAGGCCAATCTTGAGTGACCCAAATTCTGAGGAAATAATGTGTCCAATCAATTGAATTTTCATACCAGAAAAACTTTGTTTTACTTTTGGTTAAAAGTCTGTTTTAATAGTCTCAGGTACCCTCTATACATTAATGGGTAGAATATGGGGACATACTTGAACACGTTTATTAGTATACAGATTATTAGAAAAATCAATCTATGTGGATGGTAGTGTCACTATAAAAAGTGTAGGTGTTTGGACTTACTGGTACTGGTATCTGGCCAAACCTAAAACGTTTTGTTTGGCTTTGAGTCTGGAGTAGGAGAGAGGGCAGAGGGAGACAGGGAAGAGGGAGAGAGTGTGTGTGCATGTGTGCATGCATGTGCAGTGGAGCTGGTGGTGGGATTCAGTTAGTGGAAGGCGAGGTTTGGGCACCTTTGGGATGGCTTTGGTTATATTGTAGACAGGTTTTGTTGTCTCAGAAACCTACACTCCGCAATGCTCCTCTAAAGGGAAGGTCTTTACAGAAGAATTGTGCTCAGCAGTTAAATGATTGCCTTTCCAACTGGCTTTCAACTCTCCATCGGATACTGTGGCTCGGATAGTCTGAACCTTGCACACAGTTTAAAAAACGGGGGCGGGGTGTGCCAAGGCAAGTTTTGAAGGAACTGTGCCTTTGGCCAACTCTCCTTTCCTTAGAACTCCTCAGAAAGCTGTTGGCAGGACTAAATTTCTGGCTTTGTGCAGAAGCATGCAAACTTTTGAGTGGAAAGCTCTGGGAGCTGGTAGGAGAGGGAGGAATGGACACAAGCATGGGAGGGGTCATTAGTGTCTGAGAGCTGACACGGGGCCCTCCATCACCTGTGCAGCAAGGAGGCTTCTCTTCTCAACCTCTCTGTTCAGACACAGGCGCAGAGAGGCCTTACCAGAACTTCTAAATCCTTAGGATTCCCTTTAGGGCTACTCCTTTTTGCCTCCTGAGAATTTCTTGCTCGTTAAAATTTTATATACTCAGGCTTTTTTTCTTCTGAGGGATATGCTATAGATGAGAAGATGCAGGTAGATAAAAGTAATTACTTAAACACATATGGGGCAAGACTTACAGGTTTGGAGGCCCAGATTAAGATGCAGAGGAGCATGTGAGGTTGATGATTATATTTCGGGGAGAGTTAATTGATGGAAGGTGAAGGCAGACAAAGAACCGCTGCTTACTGCCTTCTTGAATCCCAATCAGGAATTATGATTAAAGTCGCAGCGAGACAACAGAGGGCTGATGAATTGGTGTCTTTTTTTTTCTTTTTTGCCGTCATTCACACTTGATTGACTTCAACCTTTCAAGTGCAAAAGTCTCTCTTTTCCATTATTATTCATAGCCATCTGAGTTTTTCTAATTAAAGTGTATGAAAACAATTACTGATCCGTCGTACTGAGTCTGTTAGAGGGGATGTCTGCCTTACTGTAATGCGTATAAAAAGCCCCCAGTTTTCTATAATGATGTGCAGCTGAGGTGTTAGATAATTTTATTCTTTTTTACTCTGTAGGGCTTTTTTTTATTTCTCATGATTCATTTTTCATAATTCCAAAAGATCCCAGGAAAGGACTGATCCTGCCGCTACAACTGAGAAAGGAGGTGGGGGGGGGTCTTTTTTCCTTTCCCTTTCTCCGCCCTCTAGCCCCCAACCTTGTGCTCCCCCTCAGCTGAGGACTATAAATTAATCGGTGACCTTTCACTTCTTGGTCTCCTGCTGGACTCCCTAACCACACTGGTCAGAAATGCTTTCTATTAAAAAGAAAATAGATGGAATGAGTTTGGCAATCTCTGCTCCACTCCTAACGATTCATCAACAGCTAGCCTTAACCAGCTGCCACCAGTTTTGTGTGGAGGTGGAGGTGCAGGTGTCTGTGAGAGCAGGGATTCTGTCACATGTGCACCTGCTATGCACCTGCTCTTATAAACATGGTTTCTCAGAACCCCTCTCCATAGTGCCTGTTGCTTAATCTTGCACCTGTTAGCATCTGGGGTTGCTGATATTATTCTAACACCCATAAATGTGTTGGGGAGTTACCTTTCTGGTGTTAGACAGTTGAGCCCATCACTCAAGATTCTAGTAACATGTCAGTAGCTATTTTGAGCAAGGCCAAGATCTTCAAATGATTAGAAATAGGAATTTACTTAAGATATTTCATTTTGAACAGTAATCTAGTGGTTCCAATCATTGCAACAGCAAGTGAAGATATTATCATGGTATTTGTGTTGTTGATGGGAAAATAGTGCTTCCAAATGGGCTAGGTGCCGTGTAGAAAGGTTAGTGGTGACTGTAGTTTCTGTAACCTTGAGGTTAGATCATTTCTTTGGCTGTCATCAAACAGGAAACAATTTCTGATTCATTTGGGAATATCTTCACCAACTATCTTCCCACCCTATAGCAGGCAAAGGGACATTGTTTCTTTTTAAACAAAGAACCTTTTATCCTTACTTTGGATATTGAGGGCTGTTTATCACATTAATGTGGGGCAAATGATAAGTTGTTTGGACAGGCTTCTGGCCAGATGGCAGGGAAGCCTAGAGAAATGTCTGAAAATCTGACCTAAAATTGCAGCTCTTTTAATCCAGGCTAATTCTGGAATTGCTCTATTGCAGTGGTTCTCAACCTTCTGGCCCTTTAAATACAGTTCCTCATGTTGTGACCCAACCATAAAATTATTTTCGTTGCTACTTCGTAACTGTAATGTTGCTACTGTTATGAATCGTAATGTAAATATCTGATATGCAGGATGGTCTTAGGCGACCCCTGTGAAAGGGTCGTTCGACCGCCAAAGGGGTCGCGACTCACAGGTTGAGAACCACTGCTCTATTGGGAAACAGTGGCCAAAGTGGGGCCACCCTGCTGAAGGATGCTTCGTGGGGCACCCTGTGTAGCTGGGACACTGGCCAGAGGTTCCCCCCTGATGCTGTGTACCTCGAGCAGAAACTCCACAAGGAATCCTGGCTTAAGTGAGTCAAAAGAAATGCTTATTTGCACTTGATCTGAGCTTGTAAAGGGTTACAAAATGTTGTTTCCTGGAAAAACCGCCAATGTGCCTGCGTAGCCTCAGCCTTCCTTTGTTCTCTTCTCTTCTTCTTACCCTTTCCTTTGCTCTTATTCCCCTCCTCTTCTTGCCTGAATACATTTTGAAAACAGTACTACAATGCTCCCTGCTTCAAGATTACAGTGTACTTTACTAGGTATGATTTAATTAGGGCCCTTATTATGTTTTCAGCAGCTTAAGGTGGGCCTTTCAACTTATCTACCTAATTGGTTGCACAAGAAGTTTCACAGCCCATGACAAAACATTGTCAGTGATCAAAGTCAAAATTCTGCATAAAGGAAAAATATTAATAATAAGATTATTCTTCAAGTGTGCACTGCTAATTATGTCCAGAATGTAACCGTAGAAACACTTTTGACTGATGTGAGCTTTGTCTAATAAACATGAATCTTCAGTGAGCTATGAAAAGTGACACCTCCAGCTTTACACTGGTGAAGGCTAATTTTGCTTATTAAATAATTGTTACACATTTCCCTATTCTGTGTCTCTTCCCTCTCCATTTGACTCTCTGTGTTTCTCTGCCTCTTGTTCCTCAGGTGACCACCCCTGAGATGGTGATGCCCAGCAGCATGTTTCTCCCAGCGGCTGTTCCAGATCGAGACGGGAACCCCAATGTTGAGGAGGCAGGCAAGCAGCCTGGTTAGTGTCACTATCCTTGACCCCTGCAAATGGGAACAGAATGAAATGTCGGGTCGGGATTTTTCCCAGAGCGAGGGTGCCGAGTCCTTTACGGTACTCCTAAGCTGACTGCTAAGCTGACTGTAACTGATCAGAAGATGGGGGGCACTGTGGCAGCTACTTTGTACTCTGGTTCTTGGCATATTTTTATGTACTACTCATATGGTTTAAAGTGATAAAATCAGGTGAGAACAAGTAGGATTTTGGTGGGCACGTCCCCTTCAGGAGTGAATAACCTGAGACTCAATGAACAGACCCATAACTCACCATCCTAACCTGTTAAACACTCCATCTCTGAGAACTTTATTAGGAACTTATAGAGCACATGGGGGATTTCAGGGCTCTGGGTTAGTTATCTTTCTAGGAGCTGCCTCCACTCCAAGTTCTCTGAGTCTTCTAGGATTGCCTCAGGATACAGTATAGGAGTACCTTGTCGTAGACAGGGATGATGGTGGTGGCCCACGATGGTTCGTACCTCGATAGATTAGACCTCCTCTACATCATTCACCTCCTGTCAGCATATCAGGCCGTGGACAGCTGATCTGGGTCAGAATATTTACGGGTATGCTCATTATAGGGAAAAATGTACTGTATTTTAATAATTGGCCACTTGAAGTTTCATTGCTTATTGAATAGAGATAACAGTCAAAATGCCTAAAAATATATTCTATAATACTGATCCATGTAAAAGGTGAACCCACTTAAAATCAGTAACCTTCAAACCAGTTCTGGAGAAATTGAGGATTCTGAGCCAAGCAGTTTTAAATATTGTTTAAAAGATAGATATGTGATAGGATACAGGCTTATCAGGAGGCAACACTTTTTGCATTTCCTTTCAGTCCTCCCCGTTCATGTGGACCTGCGCCTAATATGTGTGCTCTGTTAGAGGGAAGGAAAGCAGGAGGCCGTGTGTTTCCCTCATAGTCAGATTCTGTGTTCCCGAGGCCTTGCTAGGTAGACAGCTCTTGGTGCCATCCTTGAAACAAAGCCCTCTTTATCATTGGGCTTGATGTGTTTTTTTACAGAAACCTCAGAGGATCCTGGAAAGAACATCTTGCCCTCCGTGAGCACAGAGCACAGTGGGGATCTGAAACCCTCTTCTGCTGACCCAGGCTCTATGAGAGAAGACTCGGGCTTCCTGTGCTGGAAGAAAGGGTGCAACCAGGTTTTCAAAACTTCTGCGGCTCTTCAGACTCACTTCAATGAGGTTCACACCAAGAGGCCTCAGCTGCCTGTGTCAGATCGCCACGTGTACAAGTACCGCTGTAATCAGTGCAGCCTGGCTTTCAAGACCATTGAAAAGCTGCAGCTGCATTCTCAGTACCATGTGATCAGAGCCGCCACCATGTGCTGTCTTTGTCAGCGCAGTTTCCGAACTTTCCAGGCTCTGAAAAAACATCTTGAGACGAGCCACCTGGAGTTGAGTGAGGCCGACATCCAGCAGCTTTATGGCGGCCTTCTGGCCAACGGGGACCTTCTGGCAATGGGAGACCCCACGCTGGCCGAGGACCACACCATAATTGTTGAGGAAGATAAGGAGGAAGAGAGTGACTTGGAAGAGAAGCAGAGCCCCACAGGCAGTGACTCTGGGTCAGTACAAGAAGACTCAGGCTCAGAACCGAAGAGAGCTCTGCCTTTCAGAAAAGGCCCCAACTTCACCATGGAGAAATTTCTAGACCCTTCTCGCCCTTACAAGTGTACCGTCTGCAAGGAATCTTTCACGCAAAAGAACATCCTGCTGGTGCACTATAACTCTGTCTCCCACCTGCATAAGTTAAAGAGAGCCCTTCAAGAATCGGCAACTGGTCAGCCAGAGCCCACCAGCAGCCCAGACAACAAGCCTTTTAAGTGTAACACTTGTAACGTGGCCTACAGCCAGAGCTCCACGTTGGAGATCCACATGAGGTCTGTGTTACATCAAACCAAGGCCCGGGCAGCCAAGCTGGAGGCCGCAGGTGGCAGCAGCAATGGGAACAGCAGCAGTGTCTCCCTGAGCTCCTCTACCCCAAGTCCTGTGAGCACCACTGGCAGTAACACCTTTACCACCACCAACCCAAGCAGTGCTGGCATTGCTCCAAGCTCCAGCTTACTGAGCCAAGTGCCCACTGAAAGTGTAGGAATGCCGCCCCTGGGGAATCCCATCAGTGCCAACATCACTTCCCCTTCAGAGCCCAAGGAGGCCAATCGGAAGAAACTGGCAGATATGATTGCATCGAGGCAGCAGCAGCAGCAGCAACAGCAGCAGCAGCAACAAGCACAGACACTGGCCCAGGCCCAAGCTCAAGTTCAAGCTCACTTGCAACAGGAGCTGCAGCAGCAGGCTGCCCTGATCCAGTCTCAGCTGTTTAACCCCACCCTCCTTCCTCACTTTCCCATGACCACTGAGACCCTGCTACAGCTGCAGCAACAGCAGCACCTCCTCTTCCCCTTCTACATCCCCAGCGCTGAGTTCCAGCTCAACCCTGAGGTGAGCTTGCCAGTGACCAGTGGGGCGCTGACGCTGACTGGGACGGGCCCAGGCCTGCTGGAAGATCTGAAGGCTCAGGTTCAGATCCCACAGCAGAGCCACCAGCAGATCCTGCAGCAAAGCCAGCTTTCTCTATCCCAGAGTCACTCTACCCTCCTACAGCCAAGCCAGCACCCTGAAAAGAAAAACAAATTGGTCATCAAAGAAAAGGAAAAAGAAAGCCAGAGAGAGAGGGATGGTGCTGAAGGGGGAGAAGGCAACGCAGGACCAAAGGAGTCTCTGCCAGATGCCTTGAAGGCCAAAGAGAAGAAAGAGCTGGCACCAGGGGGTAGTTCTGAGCCTTCCATGCTTCCTCCACGCATCGCCTCTGATGCCAGAGGGAACGCTACCAAGGCCTTGCTGGAGAACTTTGGCTTTGAGCTGGTCATTCAGTACAACGAGAATAAGCAGAAGGTGCAGAAAAAGAATGGGAAGACCGAGCACGGAGAGAGTCTGGAAAAGCTCGAGTGTGACTCCTGTGGCAAGTTATTTTCCAACATCCTGATTTTAAAGAGTCATCAAGAGCATGTTCATCAAAATTACTTTCCCTTTAAACAGCTGGAGAGGTTTGCCAAACAGTACAGAGAACACTACGATAAACTGTACCCCCTGAGGCCCCAAACCCCAGAGCCGCCACCACCTCCTCCTCCGCCCCCTCCACCTCCACTGCCTGCAGCACCACCTCAGCCTGCTTCCACGCCAGCCATCCCTGTGTCCGCACCACCCATCACTTCACCTACAATTGCACCGGCCCAGCCATCCGTTCCGCTCACTCAGCTCTCCATGCCCATGGAGCTGCCCATCTTCTCACCACTGATGATGCAGACGATGCCACTTCAGACCTTGCCAGCCCAGCTGCCTCCTCAGCTTGGACCTGTGGAGCCTCTGCCTGCAGACCTGGCCCAGCTGTACCAGCATCAGCTCAATCCAAGTCTGCTCCAGCAGCAGAACAAGAGGCCTCGCACCAGGATCACGGATGACCAGCTCCGAGTCCTGCGGCAATATTTTGATATTAACAACTCCCCCAGTGAAGAGCAGATCAAAGAGATGGCCGACAAGTCTGGGTTGCCCCAGAAAGTGATCAAGCACTGGTTCAGAAACACTCTCTTCAAAGAGCGGCAGCGTAATAAGGACTCCCCTTACAACTTCAGCAACCCTCCTATCACCAGCCTGGAGGAGCTGAAGATTGACTCCCGGCCCCCTTCGCCGGAACCTCAGAAGCAAGAGTACTGGGGAAGCAAGAGGTCTTCAAGAACACGGTTTACTGACTACCAGCTGAGGGTTCTACAGGACTTCTTTGATGCCAATGCTTACCCAAAGGATGATGAATTTGAGCAACTCTCTAATTTACTGAACCTTCCAACCCGAGTCATAGTGGTGTGGTTTCAAAATGCCCGACAGAAGGCCAGGAAAAATTATGAGAATCAGGGAGAAGGCAAAGATGGAGAGCGGCGTGAGCTTACGAATGATAGGTATATTCGAACAAGCAACCTGAACTACCAGTGCAAAAAGTGTAGCCTGGTGTTTCAGCGCATCTTTGATCTCATCAAGCACCAGAAGAAGCTGTGTTACAAAGATGAGGATGAGGAGGGGCAGGATGACAGCCAAAATGAGGATTCCATGGATGCCATGGAAATCCTGACACCCACCAGCTCCTCCTGCAGTACCCCAATGCCCTCACAGGCTTACAGCACCCCAGCACCATCAGCCAATACAGCTTCCTCCGCTTTCTTGCAGCTTACAGCAGAAGTTGACGAACTGGCCACCTTCAGTTCAAAAACAGAGGCGAGTGATGAGAAACCAAAGCAGGCTGAACCTCCCAGTGCACAGCCAAACCAAACCCAAGAAAAGCAAGTACAAGCAAAGGCAGAGCTGCAGCAGCAAGACCAGCCTGAGCAGAAGACAAACGCAGCCCAGCCAAAGCTTCCACAGCTGACTTCCCCCCCTTCATTACCACAGCCTCCTCCACAAGCACCGCCGCCTCAGTGCCCCTTACCCCAGTCGAGCCCCAGTCCTTCTCAGCTGTCCCACCTGCCCCTCAAGCCCCTCCACACATCAACTCCTCAACAGTTGGCAAACCTACCTCCTCAGCTAATTCCCTACCAGTGTGACCAGTGTAAGCTGGCGTTTCCATCGTTTGAACATTGGCAGGAGCATCAGCAGCTTCACTTCCTGAGTGCGCAGAATCAGTTCATCCACCCCCAGTTTTTAGATAGGTCACTGGATATGCCTTTCATGCTGTTTGACCCTAGTAACCCTCTCCTGGCAAGCCAGCTGCTCTCTGGGGCCATACCTCAGATTCCAGCAAGCTCGGCCACTTCTCCTTCAACTCCAACCTCCACTATGAACACTCTGAAGAGGAAGCTGGAGGAAAAGGCCAGCGCAAGCCCTGGCGAAAATGACAGTGGGACAGGAGAAGAACCTCAGAGAGACAAACGCTTGAGGACAACTATTACACCAGAACAGCTAGAAATTCTCTACCAAAAGTACCTATTGGACTCCAATCCAACTCGAAAGATGTTGGATCACATTGCGCATGAGGTAGGCTTGAAGAAACGTGTGGTACAAGTCTGGTTTCAGAACACACGTGCCAGGGAAAGGAAAGGACAATTCCGGGCTGTGGGCCCAGCCCAGGCCCACAGGAGATGCCCTTTTTGCAGAGCCCTCTTCAAGGCCAAGACTGCTCTCGAGGCTCATATCCGGTCCCGTCATTGGCATGAAGCCAAGAGAGCTGGCTACAACCTAACTCTGTCTGCAATGCTCTTAGACTGCGATGGGGGACTCCAGATGAAAGGAGATATTTTTGATGGAACTAGCTTTTCCCACCTACCCCCAAGCAGTAGTGATGGCCAAGGTGTTCCCCTCTCACCTGTGAGTAAAACCATGGAGTTATCTCCAAGAACTCTTCTTAGCCCTTCTTCCATCAAGGTGGAAGGGATTGAAGACTTTGAAAGCCCCTCCATGTCTGCAGTTAATCTAAACTTTGACCAGACTAAGCTGGACAATGATGACTGTTCCTCTGTCAACACAGCAATCACAGATACCACTACTGGAGATGAGGGCAACGCAGATAACGACAGTGCGACGGGAATAGCAACTGAAACCAAATCCTCTTCTGCGCCCAGTGACGGGTTGACCAAAGCGGCCATGATGGCAATGTCCGAGTATGAAGACAGGTTGTCATCAGGTCTGGTCAGCCCAGCCCCGAGCTTTTACAGCAAAGAATATGACAATGAAGGTACAGTGGACTACAGTGAAACCTCAAGTCTTGCAGACCCCTGCTCCCCAAGTCCTGGTGCAAGTGGGTCAGCAGGCAAATCTGGAGACAATGGGGACCGGCCTGGGCAGAAACGCTTTCGCACTCAAATGACTAATTTGCAGCTGAAGGTCCTCAAGTCATGCTTTAATGACTACAGGACACCCACCATGCTGGAGTGTGAGGTCCTAGGCAATGACATTGGACTGCCAAAGAGAGTTGTTCAGGTCTGGTTCCAGAATGCCCGGGCAAAAGAAAAGAAGTCTAAGTTAAGCATGGCCAAGCATTTTGGTATAAACCAAACAAGTTACGAGGGACCCAAAACAGAGTGCACTTTGTGTGGCATCAAGTACAGCGCTCGGCTGTCTGTACGTGACCATATCTTTTCCCAACAGCATATCTCCAAAGTTAAAGACACCATTGGAAGCCAGTTGGACAAGGAGAAAGAATACTTTGACCCAGCCACTGTACGTCAGCTGATGGCTCAACAAGAGTTGGACCGGATTAAAAAAGCCAATGAGGTCCTCGGACTGGCAGCTCAGCAGCAAGGGATGTTTGATAATGCCCCTCTACAGGCTCTTAACCTTCCTACAGCATATCCGGCACTCCAGGGCATTCCTCCTGTGTTGCTCCCTGGCCTCAACAGCCCCTCCTTGCCGGGCTTTACTCCATCTAACACAGGTGGGTTCTGCTCTAGGTGATTCCATTAGCATTCAGTAGCTGCCCATTTAGCCCTTTGTTCTGTGACTACCATCCATACCCTCTGAGTGCTGGGCAGATAGGAAGCTTCAACAAAACTTCAGGTGCCTTCCATTGAGTCTCCCTGGAGCTGTGCTCATGTTGTACATCTTTCTTTGACTTCCCAGTTCAGGGACGGCATCTCCTGGTTGGATTGGTCTCCTCTGAAACCATTCTTGTGCCCCGTGTTCAACAGCACAATCAGGGCGAGTGGGAGAGGTGTTATTTTCAAGAAAGGAGCTTCTATTGGAGACCCTTCCATTTGGTGCTTCTGGAAATCCTGATCCCTTCTAGATATTTGTTGAAAATATAAGACCCTTTAATATCTAGCTAGTTCTGGATCATGCCCTATGGAAACTTGTTCAAGAGAATTTAAACCAATCTTTGCCCTTACCTGTGTGGTCCCTGCACCCTTCTTTAGAGAGCTACTCTGGCATAATTGCTGTCAGGTGTCCTCTTACTACTAAGATTCTCTTCTAGCCAGAATAACAGTGGCTGTGTCAGTTTGTGCTCGAATGCACTGACTAGGAATCTTGTATTGGGCAATGTGGTTTTGAATTTTGACATGTTTGTGTTAGTACTCCAGACAGACAGATAATGTTAATGGTCAATTTTTAGGGGTATTCAATCTGCATCGTTTCCTTTTGCCCATCTCCCCTTTTGCTTCTCTCCCCTATTCAGAATCATATACTTGGTACTCTCATTTTTCCATTTAATAGGGAGTCTCACAGTTCTTCCTGTGTACCTCTCTTGTTTGTCCTTACCCATCTTCCCTGGATCCACCTGTCTTTCCTAAATTGGACTTCTACAATCCTCTAAGTCTTAGACACAAATCATCAAGCTGCCTTCATGGCCTGCATTGGCCAGTGCACGTTCACCAAAGGAGAGCCCCTCAAAGGGCCTCCTTGCCTTCCAAACATGTCCTTGTTCCCAGGAGGTGAAGAGGGTCTTCTACTTCACAGAGCAGTCCTGGTTGAGTGGAATCCAGGTTTTACAATTTTGGCAGGGATTTACAGACCATAAGGCTACCTCATTCCTGGTCGCAGTTTCTTAGCCAAAGAGAGGAACAAGAAAAGGAAGCATTAAGATAGAAAAGTCGTTGCTCATGTGTGTTGGCAAGTTAGTGTCACAGAAGGATGCTCAAGCCAGCTAGACATGAGCCAAGAAACAAGCTATGGAAAGTGGCCAGACACTGCATTACCCTTGCAGCCCAGGACTTTGGCAGAGGGGCTTGGGGAGGCCCAGCATTTCATCATCCTGTGGACAAATTAGAATCAGAATGTCTGATCTATTCCCCTTGTTTTACAGATGAGAAAACTGAGGCCCAGAGAGGTCGAGACCCCTCCGCGAGCTAGGGGGGCCAGAGCCCCGCCCAGGCCTCGGGCTCCCAGTGCTCTGTGCCCCTTCCACAGCACCCAAATGAGCAGTCAGTCAACAGGTATATGCTCAGTGCGACTCAGGGTCTCACCACTTAACGTGGGCTTCAGATGGAAAGATATGCTCTTCACTATTCAAGGCAGCCAGACGTGCCCCCGTAACCACCTCCTGACTGCACCGAAGCTCAAGGAGCACGGGATCTGGGATGGGAGGGAAGAAACCTGTGTGTAATACGTCAGGCCCAACGGTAACCTTCACCATGTAAATCCCCACAACAGTTTACTGTGGAAAACTAAGCAGTCAGCGAACGGGCCCGAGATCACACCTGGCAAATGTGTGCCCATCATAATCCATACCCTGTCAGTCTGACTCCAGAGGTGCATGCCTAGGTCTCGGGGATGAAGTGCCTTGCTTGGTTCTGATCTTACACATGAGAAACACCAAGGGCACAGAATTATTGAGAATATTGAGCTACTGTATTGATACTGTATCAAATGTGGCTAGTGCAGAGCTTGTAAATAGCACAGATTCAGTAACCATTTCTTAAAATTTCGAATCTTTTATGTAGACTGTCAGTTCAAGATATAGAAAGTCAGTCTAAAGCCTTCTGACGTGGATCTTTGTCCTGAAAACCTGATGTCATAGAGATGGGGAAATATCTAGACGTTCCTTCCTTACCCCTCCTTTTGGCTCTGGTTACAACCTAAAACTTGGAGTAGGCCTGTTGTCTAGAGGGAGGCGGAAAGAGCCATGTCGCAAATTTAGAATTCATAATCCATTCTGTTTCAACCTCGTTTGTGCCAGTTTGTCCAATGAGCCTTTACTGAGTTTCTTAGTCGGATTTATCTTCTCCTCTGGTTTCAGCCCCTTATGAGCGTTGAGGAAATTGGATGTGTTAATTTCAGAAGAGTACATAAATGATGCTATGTGGTGCTGAGGGAAGCATCCTCCTTGTCTATCCAAACATTAACGGATGTTTTTCTGCGATTGGCAACTTGAGACAACTTTGTTCTCTTATCTGAAATTTGAGTGTTTTCAAATGCAGTGTGATAGCCCAGTAAACACTGAAGTCAACATTGTCTTCACCCACGTCTGGGCTTCAGAGTGTTTTACTTTTTTCTCATGAGGACAGTGTCACATTCTGGAACCCACTACCACAGCTTTCTGGCTGTGATCCAGATAAGTGGTGAGGGGCCATAGGGTTTGCTTTTAAATTCTGGTGCTCACAGAAGTGAAGGGGCTATACACTGTCTAGTTTCTTGGGTGTAGCAAATGTAAAGATAATCTGAAGGCTGCTGCCTATGAACTCTTCTCAATTCTTGTCTTTTTTCAGCATCTCATCACCCAGCACATCCTTTCTCCCCACCACCTTACTAGTATTTATAAACCTATAGTTTGGTGTACACGTTTGTCTCACTATCTGAAAGTAGAGTGTTCCTATGAAACCTTTCCTAAGTCAAAATGGCATGAAGTGAAGAAGCAGTCATCTTAGGACACATCTTGCTACCAAATGCACACAGTAGATCAAGATAAAGCACAGACACTCATAGAAACAGCTCAAAGCTGTGATGATGAGTGTAGTTCCTGGGGAAGGAGCTTGGCAGTCCCACTCTCCCTGTTCAGGGTGCGCGATGCCTCTACTATAGCTCACTGCAAAGCAAACACTGAATGTTATTTTCACTTTTTGTATTTCTTCGTTAGCAAAAATAGGTATTAATGTAGGTTTTTCCTAAAAGCAAAGTGGCACAAAGTGAACTTTTGAAGAGCGGGGATATCTGTACCAGCAGCAACATCATTTCCATGACTCCGGAACAAAAGCCTCAAACCAGAAGATAGGTCTGAGGGTACATTAGGCTCTGGGCTGGATGGAAGCTTTACAAGTAGTGGTAGGTTAGGTCTGCGTGTGATTGAGGATGGGGCTGTAATCCATGTGTGTCTAGTGAGTGGCACTGTCAAAGACCTCTGCCACCCATAAGCAATGCTACCTGATGCAGGACGCAATCTTAGGAATTGATGGTGGCAGCACTTTGGGCAGTTCCATTTCTGACATGTTTTTCTCCTCTTCCTATGGCTAGTTTTTCCACCGTCTATAGCCCTAGCCCTGCTGTATGTCATTCAAACAGGGGCAAGAGTAGAAAGTGTTCCCTGAATAGACTGTTTTGACTTCTTCCTATTCCTCCTCCTATGTCTTTCCTCTTAACGGATCCATTCAGCTGCAGAGGTGCATGTATATAGCCTATTTGTTCACATTGTCTTGAGGCTTGGCTAGGTTTCTTGCTTTCCTTCCCTCTCCTTTCCTGTCACCTGTCTCCTCCAGACAACTTCTGGTGAGACCTCTTGGCTGTAGTATTTTTGTGACACTTTGATGAAGGCTCTTGGTCCCAGCTGGTTTAGGGGCCTCCAGACTAATTGCCTTGGGTAGAATGAATGGTAGCAAGGAGCTTGGCAAGAAAATATGAACTAGTGGGGTGGGCATGACACATTGGCCAGAAGGTGCTTGGCTGGAAAGGGAAGTATGGGAGCGGAGCTGATCCAGAACTCAGGCTTGATTAGAATACAAGGCTCTCCAACCCTAAGCCTGGCTGACACCTCTGTTGAAAATGTCGGTGTAAACCTTCAAGTATAAACCTTGAGACCTCAAACTCTGTGCCAGTGACACAGGTCAAAACATCTTGAACTTCAGCCTCACCACCCAGACTGACGTGATTTCTCTGTGTCCATTCTTTTCAGCTTTAACGTCTCCAAAACCGAACTTGATGGGTCTGCCCAGCACAACAGTTCCTTCCCCTGGTCTCCCCACATCTGGATTACCAAATAAACCGTCCTCAGCGACACTGAACTCCCCAACCCCAGCACAAGCCACCATGGCGATGGCCCCTCAGCAACACCCCCAACCCCAGCAGCAGCAGCCACAGGTGCAGCCACCGCCAGCAACCCAGCCTCCACCTGTGCCACAGCTCCCGCCACAACAGCAGCAACAGCAACGCAAGGACAAAGACAGTGAGAAGGTAAAGGAGAAGGAAAAGGCACACAAAGGGAAAGGGGAGCCCCTGCCTGTCCCCAAGAAGGAGAAAGGAGAAGCCCCCACGGCAGCCGCAGCCACCATCTCAGCCCCACTGCCCACCATGGAGTATGCAGTGGACCCTGCACAGTTGCAGGCCCTGCAGGCAGCCTTGACTTCAGACCCCACAGCGTTGCTCACGAGCCAGTTCCTTCCTTACTTTGTACCAGGCTTCTCTCCTTATTATGCCCCCCAGATCCCTGGCGCCCTGCAGAGCGGGTACCTGCAGCCAATGTATGGCATGGAAGGCCTGTTCCCCTACAGCCCTGCGCTGTCGCAGGCCCTGATGGGGCTGTCCCCGGGCTCCCTACTGCAGCAGTACCAGCAATACCAGCAGAGTCTGCAGGAGGCGATCCAGCAGCAGCAGCGGCAAATACAGCAGCAGCAGCAGCAAAAAGTGCAGCAGCAGCCCAAAGCAAGCCAAACCCCAGTCCCCCCTGGGGCTGCTTCCCCAGACAAAGACCCTGCCAAAGAATCCCCCAAACCAGAAGAGCAGAAAAACGCACCCCGTGAGGTGTCCCCCCTCCTGCTGAAACCCCCCGAAGAGCCAGAAGCAGAAAGCAAAAGTGCGGACTCCCTCTATGACCCCTTCATTGTTCCAAAGGTGCAGTACAAGTTGGTCTGCCGCAAGTGCCAGGCGGGCTTCGGCGACGAGGAGGCGGCGAGGAGCCACCTGAAGTCCCTGTGCTTCTTCGGCCAGGCTGTGGTGAACCTGCAAGAGATGGTGCTTCACGTCCCCACGGGCGGCGGTGGCGGCGGCGGTGGCAGCGGCGGTGGCAGCAGTGGCGGCGGCTCGTACCACTGCCTGGCGTGCGAGAGCACGCTCTGTGGGGAGGAAGCTCTGAGTCAACATCTCGAGTCGGCCTTGCACAAACACAGAACAATCACGAGAGCAGCAAGAAACGCCAAAGAGCACCCTAGTTTATTACCTCACTCTGCCTGCTTCCCCGATCCTAGCACCGCATCTACCTCGCAGTCTGCCGCTCACTCAAACGACAGCCCCCCTCCCCAGTCGGCCGCCGCCCCCTCCTCGTCCTCCGCTTCCCCCCACGCCTCCAGGAAGTCTTGGCCGCAAGTGGTCTCCCGGGCTTCGGCCCCGAAGCCTCCTTCTTTTCCTCCTCTCTCCTCATCTTCAACGGTTACCTCAAGTTCATGCAGCACCTCAGGGGTTCAGCCCTCGATGCCAACAGAC
Organism: Myotis nattereri; assembly: GCF_964212035.1. Taxonomy (NCBI): domain Eukaryota; kingdom Metazoa; phylum Chordata; class Mammalia; order Chiroptera; family Vespertilionidae; genus Myotis; species Myotis nattereri. Next base: position 16,240,063 of record NC_138090.1, read on the forward strand.
GACTATTCGGAGGAGTCTGACACGGATCTCAGCCAAAAGTCCGACGGACCGGCGAGCCCGGTGGAGGGTCCCAAAGACCCCAGCTGCCCCAAGGACAGTGGTCTGACCAGTGTAGGAACGGACACCTTCAGATTGTAAGCTTTGAAGATGAACAATACAAACAAATGAATTTAAATAAAAAATTAATAACAAACCAATTTCAAAAATAGACTAACTGCAATTCCAAAGCTTCTAACCAAAAAAAGAAAAAAGAAAAAAAAAGGAAAAAAAAGAAAAAGCGTGGGTTGTTTTCCCATATACCTATCTATGCCGGTGATTTTACATTCTTGTGTTTTCTTTTTTCTAATATATATATAAAACACACCCCTTAGCCCTGTTACATTGTGTCCTTTTGAAGGTACTATTGGTCTGGGAAACAGAAGCCCGCAGGGCCTCCCTAATGTCCTTGGAGCTTAAGCCCCTTGTATATTTGCCCCTTTCAATACACGCCCCGCCTTGATAGCACAGAGGAGCCGGCATGCACTGTATGGGAAAGCAGCCCACCTTGTTCCGGTTTTAAATTTCTTGCTGTCTTAGCATTCAGATACCAATGGCTTGCTAAAAGAAAAAGAGAAATGTAATGTCTTTTTATTCTCAGGTCAATCGCTCACACTTTGTTCTGTTTTCAGAATCATTGTTTTATATATATATATATATTATTTTTTTCCAGTTTCCTTTTTTCGTTTTTGTTCCAGAAAAATTTTTTGTTTCTTAATTTAAAAACGGGCAGAAAGTATTTGAGAAAAAAACAATGTGAACTGCTTTAGCTTTCTGGGGATTTTAAGGATAGCTTTTCTGCTGAAGCCAATTTTAAGGTGAAAAGTTAAGCACTCCCACTTTCAGAAGAAAAAAAAAATAAACCCACACACAAAGAGTGTTGAGGACTCGTAGCTTAAAAAAATAAGTTTTAAAAACTGACTTTCTGTATTTATGATAGATATGACCATTTTGGTGTTGAGTAGATTGTTGCATTGGAAATGAACTGAAGCAGTATGGTAGATTTAAAAGGAAAATAAAAAGAAAAACCTTTTGTGTACATTTAGCTTTTTGTATGGTCCAGCTGACAGCTCCTCATTTGATGTTGTCTTGTTCATTCCTAGCAGATAGATTGCAATCCGTTGATTCACCTAAGCTTTTCTCCCCTTTGTCCCTTAATTCCACTTTCTCTTTCCTCCTCCCACCTCCCATCCTATAACCTCCCACGTAATGTAGCTGCCTTCATTTCTTAGAGGGTAGCTGCAGAATTATTTTATAAAACTAAAGAAAGAATTTCAAAGGGTCCTAGGGGTCATTAGGATCCTCACAGATTATTTTTGGTTGGGGAGTTGAAACTTTTTAAAGGCATATAATTCTAGTTACCTATGTCTGTTAGCCTTGTGCATTTATTTTTTATTTATCCTTCCTTTGGCTTTTCACCCTTTTTTTCCCCACTCCTTGTTTAGTAGATGCTTCAAATATTCTTTTCCTAAGCTAAAGCATTTGTTTCCATTTGTGTAATTGGATTGTGTGCTTTTCTTTTCTAAAAAAGTTCTGGTTAGGCGTTTGGTTTTTGTTTTGTTTTCTTTTCTCTCAGAAAAAGAAATTTCATGCTTTAAATAAAATCCAAAGACACACCCTTTCACTGCTGGTGCAGAAAAAAGGGAAAGGGTTCTTGTTACTTGAGAATTTGTTTCTAATTTAAACAAGACTTAGTTTAATAAAAGAAAGAATAAAACAAAAGATTCCCAGGTGGTTATTTGCTTCTTCTGCAAGCAGAGAGGCAATTGTTAATTCCATATACCAAAAGACACATTTTTTTACTTCAAAGTTTTGTCCTTGTGTTAGGCAGTCTGAGCGGCGAGTGATCCAGAGTGCAGCCAACAAAGAAGCAGATAGCAATGAACTAAGAGAAAGAATGAGACACTTGTGTTTACGTTAATATCCATATTCCTGTGACACACAACACAACACACCATACCCCCTTTCTCATCTAAAAAAAATGGTCTGAACTTTGAAAGGAAAACTTTGTGCTGCTATAATGTAGACTTTGGAGACAAATAGATGCTTTGCTATTTCACTTTCATAGCTAAACAACAGAAACAATCTCCCCTGGCCCCTAACGTGTGAAATCCTTCTCCCCTTCATTCTCTTCCTTATGTTTCAAAAGGGAACTTTGAAGACTGTGAATGCAGGTTCCATTGGTCACCTTCCAGGCTTCTTTCCCCAGTGCTGAAGCCACTCATCAACTTTGCAAAAGACTGGAGCATTCCAACATCTAAAAGTGGATTTCTTTTTTTCTTTTTTCTCTTTTTTAGCCGGGACTATTTTATTTTTATGAATTTATTTTCAGTTTAATGAAAGAGTAGATCCTGAACTGTTGTACATATTTCTAACTAGGCTGATGCACAGTGCAAATTCCTTTTATAATTTTTTAAAGTAGAAATGCTAAAGAATACCATCTAACTATTCATACCAGTATCCAGTTGTAGCATAAGGTGTCAAAAACAAGTACGCAAAAACACTTGCTGTTTTAACAAGCTATTTTCTTTTAACAAGAATTCTTGTATTTCTCCCTGTGTTTGAGATGAACATTTTTAAATTTTAAAGTTGTACAGTTTTTTGTTTTCCATTATTTTATCTTGTTTGTAACTCTATAAAAAATATATTTTTGCCATTTAACTGTTGTATGTTACTCTGTGTCTGTATCATATAGAAAAAATTGTTTGTTTTTTGGTTCTCTATGTGATGATACCAATTAACAATTTAACACTAGCTTTACCTGTCAAATTCTGCTAGGTCTTTTCTGTAAACTTTGTTTTTAAAAATGATATTGCTTGGTAATAGTGCAATTTCTATCCCTTTCCCACCCCCCTCAACTTTAGGTTCACTTCCTAATAATTTTGCCACCTCCTCCCCAATGGTTCTTTTCCATTTTCTCCCTCTCCCCACCCCTCTCTTTTAGCTACTATGCCATCCTCCCTCTGTGCAGCAGAGTGACTGTCAGTGTTTTGTTATGTCATGCCTTGACCTGTGGGTGTATTTGGCGACTGCAAGATGGTTGGTGGGATAGACTGGCTAAGTAAGCATGCATCCACCGACCAGTGTTCCTCAGAGGGGTTATGTGATTGTTTCAACCTGGAGTGGGTTGCACACTAATGTTTTCCTCCACAAACTCTACTGCCCACATATATGTTCCTTCAAAAAAGAAAACAATTCTCAGCATTAACCCAGAAGTATCAAAGCAGTCAGTGATAGTGAAAATTAGGGGTCAAACATAGCTTAAAATGTCTGTGGGCTAACCATCCACCCCGGCTGGGACCGGTATCGTTTATAAAGCATGAATTTACTACAATGCCCAACTGTTTAGGCTGGTCTCCCTCGGAGAATTTACTCCTGTCTGTTGCATAGTAGATAAATGAATAGGATCTCTCTACTCACTTTTTAAATTAATTCTTCACATTCATTCACACTTCATATTTTGGTTGGTTGGGTTTTTTCCCCCCAAATACTCCACAGTGTGGGCTGGTGCTAGACATTCAGTCTCATAGCACCACTGACCCACAGGATGGGAGTCATCCATTCAAAAAGAAACGTACGAAGGAAACACACACACGGAAAAGTGTAAATCTAGAAAGGCTTGTTTTTTTTTTTAATTTAAAAGCGATTTAAAGAGATGAATGTGGCCAAAGTTTTGAAAACAAAGTCAAACAGACGGCATGTGTTTAACCCTGAGGTTATCAGTCATGGGCAGGAAGTTGCAGGAGAGAGAGGCGGTGACCCAAGCCAGTGCACTTGATGTTCATGGACATATATTTTTTTTAAATAATAAATTAAAACATTTTAAATAGAAGCATAAATTGAGTTGGTTGGTTGTTGGCGCTGAGATACTGCCCACTGTGAAACAAAGCTTTGACTAGTTTTTTGTTTGTTTACTTTCTCTGGGGGGAGGGGGGCAAGTTTGGGTAGGAAAGAAAGCATAAATGAACGTGACCCTGAGGTGAAGAGGTATATGAACAGCCTTTGCAATGTACAAAAAAAAACAAAAAACAAAAAACAAAAAAAAATAGAGCAAGTGAAACCAAAAATGATGTTCTTGGTGTTTTTCTATAATGTAGTCTTGTTAGCTTTTTTGTTACTGTAATAATGCTGATCTCGAACTGTACCAAAATACATGGAGACTAACAAACAGAACCACATGGAACTTTCAAACTGAAAAAAAAAATTTGTCACAAAAACTTTGTTGTCATAGTTAAGTTGATTGTAGATGGTAATTGAATATACTCCTTTGAAAATATTTCATCAAGTATGTTTCCTGCTCATTGTGATACATTAAAAAAAATATGAGCAAAAGTTCTTGTCTCTGTAGGCAGATTTTGTGTGTGTGTGCATGTGTGAGAAAGAAAAAGGTTGATGATTAAAGAAGTGTAAATTTGAACAGTATCTTGAGGTTGGGTGTGCAGGAATAATTGCATTATTCCAAGGTACACAAGCTCTTGGGAAATGGGGCCTTGTATTTCCCATCTTCTGGCACTCATTAAAGCAGCAGTCGCCAACCGGTGGTACGTGGACCACTGGTGGTCCGTGAAGTCCGAAAGGTTGGTTACCGCTGCATTGAAGTACCAGAGGTTTTGGCCATGACACTGACTAGCTTATTTCATTGAGAAGAGTAAGCATGACAGCTTAGACAATATTTGGCCCTAGAGAACCCTAATAGCACGTGAACATTTTAAATTCAAATATTTACGTAAGAATGTTAGACACTTGACACAACCATGAGCAAAAGTTTTTTTCTGATGGCTAGGAGAGAGGTAAGTTCAACTTCTCTGAATTGGGAATTGGACCCAGTGTTTATGACAGGAAGATATGAAATATAAGTTGAATTAAGTGGGTTATTAACTAAATTTACCTTTCCTAGGAAAGGATTTTTCCAAACTCCCTGTTAGAGCAGAATTTGAGATAAGAACAGTCTGCAAAATCTTAGTAGCATTAGTAATTCCTACATACAAGAGAATACTCAGTCCTCTTACGCCTGAAAATCATTAATAAGGAGTACTTCCAAGATCAGGCCTAAAGGCCTCCCTTCATCTCTAATTTATAGCCACAGCTGATAAATAATTTACAAAACTTTTGCAGCTGGGCTTGGATGGCATTGAAGGCTGTCCTTGCAAGGTCTGCAGCATCTACCCTCGGCCAACAGGGTTCTTCCTACCCAAGATGAACTACGAAACACTTCTGTTGGCTCTGACAGCCACTGTACACCAAGTCCTTTTTCTTAGTTCCTGCAGCAGACATTTCAAGAAGCAGTGACCCTATTAATTCAAGATCTCAAAGCTACAGTTCACACAGGCATCACTAAATGCTCAGAAATAAATAGTTGGTTCCCTTGCCAGTGCTGGAATCTCTATGCCAAAAAAGTAGTGTCACTGTCCTTAATGAAACCATGATCTTTCCCCAGGCATTGCACCTTTCTTTTGGGTGTTCCTGCAGAACCAGATGGCTCCAATCTCGGTATGTTTTCTTGGCACACAGTTAATCACTGATCTTTCTTCCAATCCCACAAAAAGGTACAGAATGATAAAAATTGTTCAAACCCAAAGCCACATCTGCCTTTCTAAGCTATAATTATTTTAGGGTCTGGCAGATTCACACTGAAACATTTTAAACGGAACTAGTTTTGCAGAGAGGTTTTGCCACCTCAGCTCTTTGGAGGAAGGTGACAACAATTCAAATTTTTCTAACAAGAAAATAAGACAAAACCTTCGTAATGGTTGAGCCTTTGGTATCAGAAAATCTCTAAGCACCTAAATTACACTGAGAAAGGTTTAGTAAGGGATACTTTCTGTTCCTGCAAAAGCTTTTTTCTTAAGGGAAAAGAAGTCTTCCAATCTGGCTTCAATATCATGCTCATGTGGATATTAATCACCTCAGAATTAATAGTATTTCCCCCTTGGAAAATGTGAAATGGTAACATCTTAAAATGGCTGATGTGTGTTAGGTAGCTGTTTCTAATTTTGCTTTAAATAAATGTCTGCAGAGCCCAGCTCCTGTTATAGACTAATGACCTTCAAAATCTCACTTTTAACAAGTTTAGATTTTAAGTTACAAGAGCACAAGCAGTTTAAGAGTCAAGTTGAAGGATGAGAAGTTTGCACCTGCTGCTCTGCAGCCTTAATTACATGAGGACAGATGTGCACACTCAGTCTCTACATTACTGCTGGGGGTGGACCAGCCAAGGCCATGGCAAAACTTGCAAAGAAATTAGTGCTCTCAGGGCCATTAAAGTAGAAGCAGCTTTCCATTCCTTTTTTACTTCATAGCAAAGTGTGTATTTCCCTCCCTCCCTCATTCTTTTTTAAAGTAGAGGCATATGTTTTAACAACGTCTTAGCCAATTAGTATTGACTCCTCTCTACTCCAGTTTTTTTAATTACAGGTGCAAAAATAAATGTGTTTTTTATCCTTTATGACTTTCACTTCTTATCCTATGTGGGACTAAAAGACTATTTAATGCAACTTATGAATCTTCTATTTATATGGAAATGAAAACTTTTAGATGAATTGTTTTACTCTTGGGCCAAGATCCCTTGCTTGAGAAGTGAGTGCTAAGAAACAACTAAGACTAGCAAGAGAGAAAGGCATCAGTAGATACGCTGAAATACCAAAAGTTTCTTTTGGACACTAGCTATTCCTTGCCTTGCTACTCTCAATACACTCCTCTTCCCTAGGCCCCTTTATGCATTGTTCCAGTCTTTTAGACTGTCGAATGCCTTATATCTGCATAATATTTGAAAAATATTTTATAGAATTACCGTATTTTTCCGTGTATAAGACACTGTTGTTTTTTCTAAAATTGTTAGACTGAAAATCGAGGGGTATCTTATACACCGAAGTCAGCCGAGGAGTGCATAGCTGCCCATACCTGTCAAACAGGCTTCCTCCAATCATAAGCCTTACTGTTACTGCCATCAGCTGATGCCGTAATTAGAGGTGGAGGTGGAGAGTGCACAGATGCAACAGGGGCCGGAGTGTTCTGAGCCCATAAAGATGTCAAAAAATAAAAAGATAAATACTGGTAAGCAATTATCTTACTCTGCAAAATTCAAACTAAATGTAATCAGCTCTGTAAAAGAGAATGGAAATAGAGCTACAGAGAGACAATTTGGACCTCCTCCCACTAAGTGTATGATCAGACAGTGGAGAAAACAGGAAGAACAACTTAAGATGCCAAAAAAGAGAAAGGCCTTAAGAGAAAAACCAGAAAAGTGTTTAAAATATTGATTTCTTAACTTGGGTTTGGAAAACTGGGGGGGCGTCTTATACACGGAAAAATACAGAACTTCTTGCTTGTTTCTCAAAATCATTTAGAAGGTAAGCAAAGTGGTTGACATCTATCCCAGGTGTTCAGGGTAGTGAGGTAATGAGTGAGAGGAAAAGGCACTAACCATGTGTTTAGCCTCTGTCCAGTGTGCCTTCTTCCAGTACACTATGTCCTGAGAGACACTGAAGAAAAGTGGTTGAGAGTATGGGCTCAGGAGTCAGACTCACAGGCTCCAAATTCTGCCTCCACCACTGTGACTATGCTTGCATAACTTATTCTCACTGTAAAATGAGGATAATGGTACCTGCATCATAGGGTTGTTGGGACTGACTTATAAAATTGCACTCTCCAAACCCTCTGTAAAATAATTAGAAAGCTACAATCACAGGGAACCTACGAGGAGAAGAGGAGAGTTAATACCATAATAGTAGCAACAGATATTTAAGCACTGAGTAGGTGCAATGGAAACATTTTGCATATTACTTATTTAATCTTCACATCAAGCCATTGCCATACATTTATATCTGATGCTTCTCTGTCTGTACATATCTCAGAGGGCCCAAAGATCCTTCAGGGAGTTTCTGCTCAGGACTTGTATAGGAGTCTGCATTTCAGTCATTCAATGCCCAATTTATAGTTATTAATTTGGTCAGAGGAAAGGATGACTTATAGCTTGCTTTTGTTTGCAAGTCTAGACATACTCCTGCTTCATCATGCCTTGATGGGTGTGGGGCTTATGTCTGAGGTTACAGAATAGATAAAATGGAACAGGTTATGACAATTTGCCCACTGCCAGTTTTGAAGTGGTTCAGATACTCAGGTCAAGAGTTGTACCATCTAAACTGAGACTGTGAGAGTGAATGAATTGTACGTGACACAAAACTGAAAGAGGACTACACACAAAGGATTGCTGCAACAGGATCTCTATCACTAGTTTTATCACATTGTGTTTTGATTATGATGTGCCTTGGAGTAGTTGTATTTGTGTGTGAGTATGTGTGTGTGTGTGTGTGTGTGTGTGTGTGTTGAGCTTCTTGGATTTGTGGGGTATTACTTTTCATCATAATTGAAACTCTTCAGCCATATTTCTTCAAAAATATTTTTTCTGTGTCTCCACTGCCTTTCAACCTCCTGCCTCAGGGACACCAATTATATATGTACTAGAGGCCTGGTGCACAAAAGTTTGTGCACTCGGGGCGGTCCCTCAGCCCAGTCTATGCCCTCTTGCAGTCTGGGACCCCTTGGAGGATGTCCACCTGCTGGCTTAGGCCTGCTCCCTGGGGGATTGGGTCCAAGCTGGCAGTCAGACATCCCTCTGGCAGCCCAGCAGCCCTCGGGGGATGTCCACTTGCCAGCGGGGAGCAGGCCTAAGCTGCAGTCTGACATCCTTAGTGCTGCTGAGGAGGCGGGAGAGGCTCCCACCACCACTGCTGTGCTTGCAGCCATCAGCCTGGCTTGTGGCTGAGTGGAGCTCCCCCTGTGGGAGTGCACTGACCACCAGGGGGCAGCTCCTGCATTGAGCGTCTGCCCCCTGGTGGTCAGTGTGTGTCATAGTGACCAGTCATTCCCAGTCTTTCTGCTGTTAGGGTCAGTTTGCATATTACCCTTTTATTATATAGGATAGAGGCCTGGTGCACGGGTGGGGGCTGGCTGGTTGGCCCTGAAGGGTGTCCTGGATCAGGGTGGGGGTCCCCACTGGGGTGCCTGGCCAGCCTGGGCAAGGGGCTGATGGGTGTTTGCAGGCTGGTCAAGCCCCCCCCCCCAGTGGGGACCTTCACCCCATGGAGGTTTGGCCAGACTGGATGAGGGGCTGATGGCTGTTTTCAGGCTGGCCACACCTCCTTTAGAGGGGGGTCCCCACTGGGGTGCCTGGCCAGTCTGGGTGAGGGGCTGAGGGCCATTTTCAGGCTGGCCAAGAACCGCCCCCCCTCCCCCACCCCCCGCTGACAGAAGCTCCCAGCCTCTCCTTTTTTTCTTCTTTTTTTAATTCTGGGATTTATTTACCTTCTATAATTAAAACTTTGTAGCCTTGAGAGGAGCTCAGAGCCGGCCAGGGCAGGTGGGAGAGAAGCTTGGATTCCTCCATCGCCAGGGGCAACCCACTCCTGCTCACTCTAGCTCCATGGCCACGCAGGCTGAAAGCAGGTATCTGGGGCTTATTTACCTTCTATAATTGAAACATTGTTGCTTTGAGTGGAGCTCAGAGCCGGCCATGGCAGGCAGGCAGGAAGCTTGGCTTCCTCCATCATTGGGGCAACCAAGCCTCCTGCTTTCTCCAGCTCCATGGCTGCCAGCCGCCATCTTGGTTGGATTAATTTGCATGTCATCGCTCTGATTGGCTGGTGGGCGTGGCTTAAGGTGTGGCGAAGGTACGGTCAACTTGTATGTTTATATTTTATTAGTGTAGATTAGGCCATTTGAAGTTAACCTATAGCTTACTGATGCTCTGGTTTTGTGTGTGTGGTGTATTACTCTTCACTGTGTGCTTCAGTTTTAATAGTTCCCAATGCTTTGTCTTCAAGTCCACTAATCTTTTCGTATTTTTTAAAAAATATATTTTATTCATTTTTTCAGAGAGGAAGGGAGAGGGATAGAAACATCGATGGGAGAGAAACATCAATCAGCTGCCTTCTTCACGCTCCCTACTGGGGTTGTGCCTGCAACCAAGGTACAAGCCCTTAACCAGAATCGAACCTGGGACCCTTCAGTCCTCAGGCCGACACTCTATCCACTGAGCCAAACCAGTTAGGGCATAATCTTTTCTTCTTATATGCCATTAATCCAAACCAGTACATTTTTCATCTCAGAATTATAGTTTATATATCCAAAAGTTTGATTTGGTCTTTCTTTACCTTTTACATCTCTACTTAGCATTTGAACATACAAAATACAGTTATAATGACTGCTTGATTATCATCATCTGCTAACGTCTACATGAATTCTGAGTTGGTTTCAGTTGATTATTCTCCTCAATTATGAGTTACGCTTTCCTGCATCTTTGCATGTTTGGTAATCTTTTATTAGGTTCCAATCATTGATGGGTGATGGATATTTTTGCACTCCTATAAACTTCCAGTTTGTTCTGGGATGCACTAAAACTACTTTAAACAGCTTGATTTCTTCAGGTCTTGTTTTTAAGTTTTTTGGGGCAGGACCAGAACACTGTTTAGTCGAGAGCTAATTATCCCCCTCTATTGAAGAAGGATCCTTCTGAGAACTCCACTCAAATGTCCCACAAATTTTTCCCTACCATTAGTGAACATCAGGTGCTGTTCCCTCTTATCCTTTGGGCTGGTTCTTTCCCAGCCTCAGATAGTTTCCTAACATGCATCCACTGTCAGCACCTTTGTGAAAATTTGTACAGGACCCAGTGAAGATCTCCAGTGGTCTCTCTTCTCTGATACTTTGTCCTGAAAATTCTAGCTGTCTTGGTCTCCCTAGACTCAGCTTTATCTCCTTAACTCAGGTAGTCTGTGGGACTCCACCTAGGTTCCTCACCCTGTGCTGTGGCCTGGAAATGATAATCACAGGGCTTACCTTGTTTGTTTTTCACATCTCAGGGACTACTATCCTTCACTGTGTGATATCCAGGATCTTCAGAAACATTCTTTCATATATTTTGTCTTATATTTTCAGGGTGTTTTTTTTTTCAGCTGGAAAGGGCATGAGGTCAGAGTCCTTCATACCTTTCTAAAGTGCTACTTACACTTACAAAATTTCCCAAAAGATTTGATTTTACACAGGAATCTAATTTATCTGGACATGATATGGTGCTGATTCACTCTTAGGATCAAGGTCTACAACTAATTTATCCCTTTGCTTAATCACAGTGATCAGAGGTAGATGATAGGTAAATGCATAAATTCTTTTGGCCACTTTTTGCCTTGACATAATGCCACATAGAGGGAAAAAAAACATTCCTTAGGTTTTGAAGTTGTAAGCCAGCCCATGGAAGAAGAGGTAGGACTAACAGTAAAACACTATTTTAGCTTCCCCAGTAAGTTATTCAAGTCCTTTAAAAAAAGAAGAAAAAAACCACTTTACTTCAATGTTGTCCTTCACACAGATCATTTTTCAGGCTAACTAAATGTGACTCAAAGAAATCCATTAATTTGAAAGGGTGGTTCTTACTCTCAGATCAATTCATTGCACTGAGTAATACAGAGGAATGCTAAAAATCAGGCCCCAACAGACACAAGTCGCTCTTGCTAAACTTAAATCATGTTTTTATTTGTATGTTATTTTGGCAAAATTTTTCTTCCTATTTTAATTGGGCATATAATATATCCATGATAAGTGAAATTCTTAAAGTGTTAACTCATGACCTGCTTTCAAAACTCTCAACATTTGTTCTGGGGTAACTTTCCCACTATACTTATTTGCAGATAATCTGCTCCACTAAAACTATTTTACTTTCCAAACACAACTTATACTGTACCTTCTACATTTGGCTTAACTAATATCATTTACTACATAGTAAGATCTTCCCAGCCCCATTTCTGACCCCTGGTAACAGCCCATGTAATGCCTTGTTTGGCAGTGATCCATGTATGTGTCTTGTCCTTAGATAGCCTCCTACACGACATTTACATTTAATGTTTGAATCAGTAAATCAATTAAAGAATGAATGAAGGGAAGGATATTCGCCCTCACTTTTATGCTTTTTATAGGAAGAGAGATCTTAACACATTTCGTACCGCTCAGGAGTTTTCTCATGTTTCGCGCGCCATCTGTTAAGGACCACTTACGAGTGTTCTCGTTTTTCAACGCCCATGGAAAAAGGAGCGAATCTAGATACTTATGTAAATTTTGTTTGGTCCCTCTTCGTAGAGGAAAATGTTTTACACAGTACCGTACATTAAAAAAGAACTAGGAACTTTAATTGTTAAATTGTTTTTGTAAATAAAAATGTTATAATTATTGAAAAACAACACCTAAAGTGCATTATGATGATTTAAATAACGTGCAGTTTGCCCAAAAACGTGCGGTCCCTGGTGTATGCCTTAGAGATTTCTATGCGGTACACGATGTGTTAAATGGTGGGTACAAATCTATATACACAAAAGCCAAGCAACCAGAACAACGGAACAACCAGTCACTATGATGCACACTGCAGTGGCCAACTGGCTGGATCGGGGCCATGACTGCCCCCCCCCCAACCTCCTGCGACCCCTCCCCCCAGCTGGCCCCACCCCTGATCGGCCTCCCCCGACCCCAATCAGGGGTGGGGCTAGCTGGCCAACTGTCCAGGGCGCCTCACCCCAAGCCGTCCCTGCCCCTAATCGCCCCCCATCAGGGCAGGATGGCCAGATCCCACCATGCACAAATTCGTGCACCAGGCCTCTAGTACAATGATATAAAACCAGGGTCACAACTTTAAAAATATTTCAGTTTCCAAATCTTCTCTAAAGTAAAAGGAGAGGAATATTTTCAGCAGATACTACTGGCAAATAGATATAATTGAAAAATTAAATTGGAAAGGATAAAAACTATACCAGGTTTTCTTTTTAGGAGAGAGTATAATTGCAATAAAAACAGTTTAGGAATTTGGAAATACCAGTTAAAACCCTTTTTACCTGTCCCCCAAATTGAAGGGTGATATTAAGTAGTTAGTTTAAATCAGATGGTTATATTTTTCTAATAAAAATGCAAATGCCAATGTTTGTAGACTAATTGAAAAGAAGGCCTCACCCCAAACCTAGAAAGAAACTCAGAATATAACCCTAATAGAGAGATTTAGATAAATAAGTCTGAAATTAGCCTTCAATTTTTATTAGTTGGTATCTCTAGTTGGCCCATGAGAAAAAAAATACATGGAATATTTTTATGATTTTCTTTCTATAAAATCTCATACCAATAAAGATATTGCCACTTGTCTTATACTAGTATAAATGCAACAGAAAATAGTTGAGTACAGAGAAAAAGAGATGCAAACTTCTAGAGCTCCTACAGGGCATCCCCTCTAACTTTAAAACATTATTTTTTTGATATCAAAGTGCTATGCAAATAAACAACTCCCTTTCTCACAAGAAAAGCAATATGCCAGAATGTTTCTTGGGTAACTTTTACCAAATCTTTAACGTCAGTGCTGAGGTGATTGAAAAGCCACTAGAGAGAGACAAGTGAACATAAAAACAAATGTGAGGGGGAAATTTTACCACTAAGGTAAGCATGCAAATTAAAATTCCAAATCATGTGAAAAATTTTTTAGCAACATAACCAATAATTTAATGGTTACGATAGATTTACTTAAACTATATGTCCCTACAATCCATTAACAAGTACTAATTATGAAATAAAAGCAGACAGATATGACTGAAGAAAATAAATTAAAAATGCTACATATGAAAAATATAGTAACTGAGTTAAATACAATAATAAGTGAGAGATACACCTGGCCTCTGTGACTTAGTGGTTGAGCATCAATCTAGGAACCAGGAGGTCACTTGGTTCAATTCCCCTGTCAGGGCACTTGTCTGGGTTGCAGGCTTGATCCCCAGTAAGGGATGTGCAGGAGGCTGCTGATCAATGATATTTCTCTCTCGTCGATGTTTCTATCTCTCTATCCCTCTCCCTTCCTTTCTAAAACTAAATAAAAAATACAGGGAGTTATTATTTTAAAAAATAAGCAAGAGATAATGATTTGGCCATTTTCCAGAATGAAAAAATAACTTTTTTATTGAGAATAAACATGCCATACCAAGAAGGATAAATGAAATAAATAAATTATAGGCAGCCTATAAAGCTATTGTTCTCTTCAATGGCTTTAAGATTTTTCTCTAAACATTTAATATTTGGCAAAGATACAACAATTAAGATGAAATTTTTTTTAAATATATTTTATTGGTTTTTTACAGAGAGGAAGGGAGAGAGATAGAGAGTCAGAAACATCGATGAGAGAGAAACATCAATCAGCCGCCTCCTGCACATCCCCCACTGGGGATGTGCCCGCAACCCAGGTACATGCCCTTGACCGGAATCGAACCTGGGACCTTTCAGTCCGCAGGCCAACGCTCTATCCACTGAGCCAAACCGGTTTCGGCGAAATTTTTTTTTTTTTAATCAGCAAGAACAGATACAGGAAACAGAGGGTACTAAGAGAAAAGAACTAACAATGTAGGTTTCTATATCCCGCTAAACTATCATTCAAAAGTGAGAAGAAAGAAATTCTGGGAAAACTGTATTAGAAGCTCACTTTTTAAATCTCTCATAATCATTTCATGAAAACGGAATGACCAGAATAACAAATCCAAAATCACAAACCTCAAAATATGAACAGAAAAGGCTAAACCATCAAATGTACATGCCCTGCCTGGCATCAACAAAGCATGTGAGAAAGAAAGGTATCAGATGAGCTTGAAAACAGGGAACCCTAACTCATGAAAATAGCTGAAACTTGGAGACAGTTTGCATGATCTAATTATGGGTCAGCGAACTTGGTAGCAAGGCAAGGTAAGACCTGTGAGGGCTGGAATGAAAGTTACCTTTTAGGACAAAAGACACAAGAAGAAGAAACTGAAATCAAGAGAATTCAAATTGAATGAGATAGGGAGAGATAGGGATAGTGGGGAGAGGTGGGAGACACATGCTAGAGAGCTATGTGAGAGCAAGCCAGAGCACCCAGTTAAATGTGAGGGAGGGGAACATATCAAGAACCCTCGAGATTAAGAGACCATATTTTTTAAGACTTCAAGAAAATAACGTAAGAGGCATCAATCGAGTAAGGAAGCTAAAAAAGTTACTGCTATTTATCCATTCCTCCTAAAAGTTAAGAAAAATGAATTTCACTTAAAATGATCAACAGAAAAGGACTTTGGTTGAATCCCATAGAAAGTTATTATAAGACACAACTAGTAAGGAGCAGAATAACATTCCTACAATAAACGAAAAGAAAGGCCTATAAAGCAGATGAATGTTATATAGCTTAATATTTCAAAATGAGCCAAAAGAAAAGAATTTTGGGGGAAGATAGATATAAAAGAACAATAGTAGAATTAGAAATCAGAATTGAGGTGATAGAACAAAATAAGAAATAAAAATTCATTTTAGAAATAAACAGAAGACTGAACAAACATAAAAAAAATCTTTTAAGAAAAGTAGACAAAACAAATTGACAAACAAAATAGACCCAGAGACATGGAATGACAAATCTCAGAGGGAAGGAGGGAGTGGGGGGAGGCAGGAAGATATTAACCAAGTAATATATTCATAATATATGGACACAGACAACAGTGCAGCGAAGGCCTGGGGGGTGGGAACAGGGTGAAGGGGGTCAATGGGGGAAAAAGAGGGGACATCTGTAATACTTTCAATAATAAATGTAAATTTTTTAAAAAGAAAAGTGGAAATGGGATGTAGAAAGCTGTCAAGATTTTCACTCCCGCTCAATTAAAAAAATAGATAATCTATGAAATTATCATTTTTCTTGAATCCACTAGAAAGCTGAGGTTAAATAACAATGAAGTACCCTAAGTTCCAAAGAAGAACCAGCTTTTCCAAGGAGAGAGGAGGCTCCTGACTGTCCTACCTTTAGAAGAGCACAGGAGAAAGAAGTAGCCACTATAAAGGCCTGTAAAAAGAAATCAACTAAAAGTTTAACAGAAAGTTAATGGACAGGTGAGGGCATTGTCTTGCAACTCTTCCACAGGCCTCTACCAGGTGCTCTGAAAAAACTAGTATAGGTCTGTGGGAGGTAACCAGCTGCTTCTCGCAAACAGGCATTAAACAACCTGCTTCCCTGACCCTTCTATCCTGCAAAGCATAAAGAAGGAAGGGATTGCTAACCATGTTGACCCAGGTTATAGGCAAAAGACACTTTGTGGCTTGTGAATGAGGTAGAAGGAAAAAATCCCTGGCTTGGGGGCAAGAAAAGGTCTTGGGCCCAAGGTCCCACACCAATACCAAGCAGATGTCTTCTCCCGCTGAAAGAGAAGCAGAAAACTCCTGGCCAAGACCAACTACAAGGTAGAGTTTGGCTGTCAAGGGAGGAAGAGCAAGAAGTCTGAGGAAGTCCCTTCCAAGGTATACAGAACCTCACTAAACTAAGGCTGTACCTACACAACAGAGAATTCCTCCCTAGGCCCACCATGAGCATACTATTGAGTGATGAGCAACAGTGTGAGGAAAAACCCTCTTCATAGTGCAAGCATGCAGGAGCAGCTAAAAGTCTAAGGGGAGAACAAAAACACTGAGGAAAAACCTTCTGATGACCAAGCCCTAAACATAGGGCAAGAGCAGCCTATGCTTAGAGAAATGTGAAGTCTGTGGTATACTGAAGGCAACTCCTGACTTTCTTGACTCAATCCTCTAACAGAGAAAGGGCATGACTATTTCTAGGCATAAATACTATTTACTTTACTCCCTACTGTTCTACACACAATGTCACTGAAAAAGAAGCAAACAAACATTATGTGACTACTTACGGAAGAATACAGCATCATTTATGAAGTTACCCTGACAAAAAAATAAAAATGAACCAATGAAATTTCTAGATGCAACTTCCAATGCCTAAGATGTTATGCACTGAATCATGTCCCCATCCCACCTCCCAAATTCATATGTTGAAGTCCTAACCTCCAGTACCTCTGAATGTGACCATACTTGGAGATAGGATCTTTAAAGAGGTAATTATAGTTAAATGAGGTCACTGGGGTAAGCCCTATCCAACATGACTGGTATCCGAATTAGAATGGGAGATTAGGACACAGAAAAATGCAGGAGGAAGACCATGTGGAGACATGCAAAGACAATATCCATTCACAAGCCAAGGAGAGAGGTCTTTAGGAGAAATAAATCCTGTCAATAACTTGATCTTGGACTTCTAGCTTCCAGAACTGTGAAGAAATAAATTTCTGTCATTTAAGCCCCCTCGTCTGTGGTATTTGTTATAGCATCCTGAGCAAACTAATACACGAGGTACATGGAGGATAGAGGAGCACATTAAAAACTACACCAAAGGAATGCAATAAACAAAAAGTAGATTTTGAGAAACTCTAGGTCAAATAAATTTCTTTATCAAATAAACTGCAAGGAAAATGAAGTTGGAAAAAAACACTACACATTAAAAACATACCTAAAAACCATATTAGAAAACATAGTGGCAATGTGGATTTATTTGGGCCCTGATTCAAATTACAGGCAGAGGTGGGTGGGTGGGTAGGAGGTAATCAATCAAATACCTTGTATGTATATATGCATAACCCATAGACACAAGCAAGAGGGTGGTGAAGGCCTAGGGCGTGGTAGGGAGGCTAACAGGGGGGTGGGGGGGGGCCTGGATGGGGTCAATGGAGGGAATAAGGGGACATATGTAATACTTTCAAGAAAGAATTATTTTTAAAAAGTTATGTTATGACATTTGACACAATTAGAAAGTTGATCATGACTAAGAATTTCATAATATTAAGAAATCATCATTAAGAAAAGAAATGTATGGAAATTAAACCCAGTCCCCTATTACCCACCCTCCTGCCCCCGCCCCAAACAAGGTTTCTAACAGGGGACACCTTATACAATAAACTAAGACCTCAAGAGGCTAAAACTATAGGATTGGGTAATCCATAGGTAGAAGAGGTCTCTCAATCTGGGTTCAAATTCCCTAGGAAATCTATGAACTTTTAAACTTTAAACCTTTTTTTCAGGACTGATAGCCACAGTCACCTGGTACAGAAAATGTAAAGCTTCTCTAAAAGAAGGTACATTCATCATATGCATGAAATTATCTTTACATATAATCCTATCTAATAAAAGAGAAACATGGTAATTAGCGTACATCCGCTACCCTGCCCATTGGCTAGTCAGCGAGATATGCAAATTAACTGCCAGCCAAGATGGCGGCCGGCAGCCAGGCAGCTGGAAGCTAACATGAGGCTTGCTTGCTTCAGTGACGGAGGAAACCAACATTCCCTGCCTGCCTTGCCGGCCTCTAAGCCTGCAGTTTGAAACATTGTTACAAATATAGAAGCTAAACAAAACTCCAAAAACCTGCTTTCAGCCCTCCGGGATCTCAGAGCTGGAGTTGATACAGTGTTTCGACTACAGAACCCAAACAAACCAGATACCTGCTTTCAGCAGCAGAGGCCTCAGAGCTGGAGCCAGAACTAAAGCTGGCCCAGAATAAAAAAAGAAAAAGAAAAAAAGGAGCAGTTGGGAGCTTCAGTCACCCGCCAGCCTGAAAACAGCCCTCAGCCCCTCACCCAGAATGGCCAGGCACCCCAGTGGGGACCCCCACCCTGAAGGGTGTGTGACCAGCTGCAAACAGCCATCATCCCCTCACCCAGGCTGGCCAGGCACCCCAGTGGGGTGTCCTGATCCAGGACACCCTTCAGGGCAAACCAGCCGGCCACCACCCGTGCACCAGGCCTCTATCCTATATAGTAAAAGGGTAATATGCCTCCCAGCACCGGGATCAGCGGAGCTGAGAGGCCTCCCGGCACCGGGATCAGTGTGACAGGGGGCAGCGCCCAAACCCCCTGATCGCCCTGCGGCTCTGTGTGTGACAGGGGGCAGGGCAACAACCTCCCTATCCGCCCTGCTCTGTTCATGACAGGGGAAGGCACCCAACCCCGATCGCCCTGTGGCTCTGTGTGACAGGGTGCGGCGCCCCAACCCCCTGATCAGCCCTGCTCTGTGTGTGACAGGGTGCAGTGCCCCAACCCGCCCCCCACGGGCCCTGCTCTGTGTGTGACGGGTTAGAGCCATAACCTCCCCATCGGCCCTGCCCTGAGTGTGACAGTGGCGATGCCCCAATCCCCTGATCGGCCCTGCTCTGTGGGTGACAGAGGGTGGCGCCCCAACCCCCTGATCTGCCCTGCTCTGTGCGTGATGGGGGGAGCTCCCCAACCCCCTGATGGGCCCTGCTCTGTGCGTGACAGGGGGCTGCGCCCCAACCCCCTGATTGGCCCTGCTCTGTGAGTGTCAGGGGGTGGCACCGCAACCTCCCCATCGACCTTGCCTTGAGTGTGACAGGGGGCGGTGCCCCAACCCCCCAATCGGCCCTACCCTGAGCGTGACTGAGGGTGGCATCGCAACCTCCCAATCCCCCCTGCTCTGTGCATGACAGGGGGCGGCGCCCCAACTCCCCAATCGGCCCTGCTCTGAGCCCGACCAGGGGCTGCACCTAGGGATTGGGCCTGCCCTCTGCTATCCGGGAGCAGGCCTAAGCCAGCAGGTCGTTATCTCCCAAGGGGTCCCAGACTGCCTGCGAGAGGGCACAGGCCGGGCTGAGAGACCCCCCCCCGCCAGTGCACAAATTTTTGTGCACCGGGCCTCTAGTGTGTGTGTGTGTGTGTGTGTGTGTGTGTGTGTGTATATATATATATATATATATATATATATATATATATATATATATGACTGTTTGACCATTAGCTATGACATACACTGACCACCAGGGGGCAGACGCTCAACGCACAGGCATGGAAATATGGAACAGACTGATGAATCTCAGAGTGAAGTGGGGAGGAGGGAGAGCAGGAAGAGATTAATCAAAGATCTTATATGCATACTAGAGGCCTGGTACATGGATTTGTGCGCCAGTAGGGTCCCTCCGCCTGGCCTGCGGGGATCAGGCCAAAACTGGCAGTCCGACATCCCTTGAGGGGTCCCGGATGCAAGAGGGCGCAGGCCAGGCTGAAGGACCCCACTGGTGCACGAATCTGTGCACTGGGCCTCTAGTAATCACATATAAAAGAATAAAATGCCGAATAATAAATTTTACCAAGGAGATGAAATACCTATACACTAAAAACTATAAGACATTGATGAAAAAAAAACTGAAGATATATGTGGAAGGATATACCATGCTTATGGGTTGGAAGAAGTAATACCATTAAAATGTCTATCCTACCAAAAGCAAACTATATTCCTATCAAAATTCCAATGGTATTTTTCATAGAAATAGAGTAAATAATCCTAACATTTGTATAAAACAACACACACACACACACACACACACACACACACACAAATACAAATAGGCAAAGCAATCTTGAGAAAAAAAGGAATGCTAGAGGCAACAGGCTTCCTACTTTTAAACTATATTACAAAAATCTATATATATAAAAAAGGCTAATATGCTAAGTGTCTGACAGTCCAACTGGTTGCTCTGATGCGCACTGACCACCAGGGGGAAGACACTCAATGCAGGAGCTGCCGTGACGCACACAGAGTAACGGCACCATGGACTTGGTGCCCACAAAGCAACACTTGGTTTCCCACAAGTGGGACACAGGTCCCACCACCACCACCAGAAACAGTGGCTGTGGGCGCCAGGTAATGATGTCACGTAGCAAAGCCTGGCTTCCTCTCCCTTGCGACAGGCCATTTAACAATAAATGGCCCCTTGGACCTGGCATCCACAAAGCAACACTCAGCTTCCCCCAAGTGGGACACAGGCCCCGCCTCCACCCTGGAGCAACACCCCACCAAATTGCAGCTGACACTGAGACCCCATGGCTCAAAATGCAGCCCACAGCCCAGTCAGGAAACGGTGGCTATGGGCGCCAGGTAATGACATCACATAGCAATGCCCGGCTTCCTCTCCCTAGCGACTAGCCTCCTTCTTCAGCCAAGGAACACGACTTGCTATATTGCCAGGTGCATAGATTTCACACTTTAACCAAATGTCTGCAAAGCATTTTCCCTGTGCCTCATCTCATTTGATCCTCACAGAAGTCCTGGAGTAGGTAGATAGGAGACTTGGTGGAATCCTATTTTCTTTTCATTAGCTGGAAAACAGAGATTTAGAAAGCTTAGAAACTTGACCCAACTGAAAAGAAGTAAGAAATGGTGGACCTTGAAAATGACTTCAGGTCTTCTCACTACACAGAACATAGTCCAACACTGCTGCAGTTAAATATTTTACCCTTTGTTCTCCCTATGTGATCTACAATAATAATCTGTTTCATGTTGATATTTACTGCTGTGTTGCTGACAATTACCTGAAAGAGAAGGTGGGGCGCTTCACTGGGCCGGAAAAAGTTTAGCTAAATCAGAAAGCAGGTCTAATTAAGCAAGTTTATTCTACATATATAAAAGGCTAAGCTGACTCGCACATGCTCCATACATATAAAGCTCTCTTTGGCACCAAATCGCATGTGTATGTTTCAATCTGTCATTGTCGATTGTGTCAATTTTGTTGACACTGCTATTATAGAGAAAGGGCAAATAGCAATATTAAAATATGTCTTCTAATTAATTTCCTTTTAATGTGCACAAATTTGTGCACCAGGCCACTAGTACAATAATAAAAACATTATGATATTGGCATAACAATAGACAAATAAAACAATGGAACCAAAATAAACCCATATATTAGTCAATTAATATAAAAAAAGAAACCAATGGGAAAGAATAGTTTCTTCAATAAATTGTGTTGTGAAAACTGAACAGCCACATACAAAAGGATGAAACTGGACCATTATCTAATATCATACTAAGAATAAACTGAAAATGGATTCAAGACTTGAATGTAAGACATGGAAACATAAGTCTCCTATAAGAAAAAATAGGAAATAAAATCTCTCTTTGACATCAGTCTTGGTAATGATTTTTTGGATTCGACATGAAAATCAAAGGCAACAAAAGCAAAAATAAACTAGTGGGACTGCATCAAACTAAAAAGTTTTTGTATAGCAAATGAAACCATCAACAAAATGAATAGGTAATCTACAAATGGGAGAAAATATTTGTAAATTATATATCTGACAACAGTTAGTATGATATATATCTATCTATAGCAAGGTCATTCAGAAGTAAGGTCAAGATGGCACAGAAAGTAGATCCTGAACTCACCTCCTCCTATGAACATATCAAAATGGAACAACTACTACTGAGAACCACCTGAAGAGGAGCTGAACAGAAATCCTATAACTAAGAATATAAAGAAGCCAAGTTGAGATAGGTAGGATGAGTGGAGATGTGGTCTGGTCAAGTCCCACAATCGGTGCGGCGATTCACAAATGGGAGGGATATCACAGGTACATAGAAACAAATACAGAGTGTCACCTCAAATTAGAAGATAGAGTTTTTCGTGTTCCAAATGAAAAAGCAGGAAAAAAAACACAGAAAAATAACTAAATGAAAAAAGATAAGCAATCTATAAGATAAAGAGTTCAAAACAATGATTATAAAGATTCTCTATAAACTCAAGAGAAAAATAAACGAACTCAGTGTGAATTTCAACAGAGACAGAAAATATTAAAAAGAACCAATCAGAACTGAAGAATACAGTAACTGAAATGAAAATACACTAGAGGGTATCAACAGCATATTAGATGATACAAAAGGAAGAATCAGTGATGTGGAAAATAAGGTAGTGGGAATCACTCAAAGGGAATAGAAAAATAATAGTAATAACTGAAGTGAGGATAATTTAAGGAACCTTGGGGACAACAGCAAGTATACCAATATCAGAATCATAGGGGTCCAAAAGGATGAAATTTTGCTATTTGTGACAACATGAATGGATCTTGAAAGTATATGCTAAGTGAAATAAGTCGGATGGCAAAGGACAAAACCATATCATTTTATTCAGATGTGGAATATAAAACAAAAAGTAACAAATGAACTAACAAAATAACAAAAACAAATTCATAGACACAGACAACAGCATGGTGGTTACCAGAGGGGAAGAGGAAAATTTGAGTAAAGGAGATCAAATGTGTGGTAACAAAAGGAAACTAGAGTTTGGGTGGTGAGCACATGAGCATGAAATGGAGTCAACAGGTATCGAACTATAGCTGAAATTTATATAATGTTATTAACCAATTTACCTCAATAAATTTTTTAAAAAGTAAGGTGACAATCATATTCAATCTCTCATTGACTGGTCCTCTATTTGGACAACTGCGTAACATCTAGAATTTTAATATCCTGTCTGGACACAATTTTGTCAGCTGTGCAGAAACCATGTTATCCAGAATTACAGTGAAGTAAACTATAAAACATTTCTGTTTATTAGGCAAAGCAAAATGATACTGTTTCCTTTAAATCTGACTTGTTTCCCATTTTTCTTTCCTACCCAGCTCTTCACCTAATTCTCCAACCTGAGGCTGGAACTGATTGGGACTATATTATTGCTTGTTCTTTTTGCTAAAAATAAATAAATAAATAAATAAATAAAAGAAAAAGAAAAAGAAAAAAAAAGCACAATGGTTTACCCCCTTTTGAGGCAGGGGCCCTGTATAATGAGTCAATGCTTCTGTTAACTCTAAGAACCCTTAATTATTTCTACCATTTTCTCCATGTGTTTCCTTCACTGACTGTGAGTCAGAGGCAGGCTGCTGTCTGTCAGAGACTGGAAAACTCACTGGCCTTCCTTGTTGGCAAGGAACTGAATTCTGCAGCATCTGCATTCATGGACAGAGTATCCTATCTCATAGTTTGTGCAGCACCTTCTGGTTTTAGTTTACTGGTGAGCGGGGCACATCACAAGAGCTTGGACTGCAGCTAAAGCCAAATCAGACTTGACAGAAAATTATTAGCAGGGTACAGAAGGAAAAAAGATCCTCCTTCCTTTCTGTAATCAGGTTAATATGTGCATGGAATGTTTCACTTAAAAAGGTAGTGTGTTTTGGCAAAGCTGGATTCTTAAGTAGAATTTCAGTTCCCATTATGTGAGGCTATCCATTGCTGCTCTGGCAGGGCCTTTGATCAGTGAACTCAGTAGGGGAGAAGGGCATAGGCATATTAATAACTTCAACATGTGGCCCTTCGGCCCAGCTGTACCCTTGCCTTGGAAAAAGGCCAACTGCAAAGGGTTTTCTTAACACGACCTATGTATGCATATTTTGGAAAGGGTTAAAGAGAAGACAGGGGTTCAAAGAGGGGGGAAATCTGATTTTATGGTAGTTCTTTCTCTTGTCCCTGTTCCCTATTTGGAGCATTCTGCTACTATATATTTGGATCCTATGGATTCTGGCTCCTGCCTCAACTTTTACTATCTTTGTGCCTTCTACTGTCATGCTATAAAGATTAAAGCTGCTGGTTTAATTTACATACCAGCTCAGGACAAGGTTAGGAAAAGGCAAGAGGCTCTCTAAGAATCTATAGGGATGAGAGATTAATGGGAACCAGGTGCCCAAAATAGGAGTCCAGGATCCATTTTGCCAGGACTGTATCTTTTGCCCTTTCCCTCCTGCATTGGTATTTTTGACTGTTTTAGATAGTTTTAAAATATATTTTTATTTCAGAGAGGAAGAGAGAGGGAGAGAGAGATAGAAACGTCAATGATGAGAGAGAATCATTGATTGGCTGCTTCCTGCATGCCCCCTACTGGGGATCGAGCCCGCAACCCGGGCATGTGCCCTTGACCAGAATTGAACCTGGGACCCTTCAGTCCGCAGGCCAACACTCTATCCACTGAGCCAAACCATCTAGGGCAACTGTTTTATTTTAAGAATCATGGTTCTTTGGCCATGACTATTAAATTACTGCCACAGACTAGAGCCCAGACTGTTCTTTTAGTGTATATTTTCTTGTGTTATTTCATACAATTCTTTCATTTCTTCTTCTGGATGTCCATTTGCCTCTCTGGTCCTGAAAAGGTTCCTGAGTGACTCTGGAGAGCAGACTTAGTTCATCACAAGTGGCTTCTCAATAATGGCCTCAGCTAACATCCATTCATCTCTCATTTCTTCTCTCTCCTTCCTACTTCCTCTTCCTCCTTCAATTTTATGATATTATCATTTCCTTGACCCAAACCTTCTATCCTTCTAATTCCCTAACTGACTGATGCTGACTTGTCACAAAGGAATGATCCCACCGGGTGGGATATGATACCTAAGAACTCTGTATTAGTTAGAAAACAGATTTTACTTCTGTAACAGAGGCCAAAAACTAATGTCTTAAACAAGATGGCAGCTGACGTTTGTGTCATGTAACAGAACAAGCACGCGCAGTGTGGGGCCAAAAAGGTGGCTCCATCGTCTCAGGTACCCTCACTCCTTCTATCCTGTTTGCTTTCTGATTCTCAATACACAGCTTCCACCTTAGAGTCTAGGATTGCTTCTCCACCTCCTGTCCCCAGATTCCCATTCCTGCCAGCAGCAAACGGGAAAAGTGAGAGGAGGGTATGCTCCTTCCAGCTTAAAGGTGTTAAGTTATACTTATTACTTCTCATATTCCATAAACCAACCCTTAGTCCAGAAACTAATCACCTTTCCATGCTGAGCTGTCAGGGAAACTGGGACACGACTTCTTTAGCTACTGATCTTCTTTGCCACAGAAACCTGCTTAGCATTTTGGGGTTTTTTTTTACCACTATGTGCACTGTGAAATTTTGAGAGCTATAAACTGAACTAGCACAGTTATGTTGTCTTCTTGGAAAAGGTGAGAATTAGAAGAAAAGTACAGGTAACAGTGTGATGGTCATATGGTTTTGTTTGTTTAAATACTGTTCTTTGATCACCTTGCTCATTTACTCATTCAACAAAGTAAGAATTCCAGGTACTATAGAAGGCTTTGGACCTACAGAAGCATCTCCAACATGGGCCCTGACTTTATGCATCTTCCCATAGGTATGTGAAGGAATCAGAGAGCAATGGTGATATGCATGAACATGGGACTTCAGTGGAACTCTCTCATAAGGAGTTTGTTCAGCAGATGAGAGGAAAAGAGCTAAGTCAGAATGAGATAATAAAAAGCCTTATATGTCAGCATAAGAAGATTCAAATTTATCTTGTAAAAAATGGTAGTGAGATACCAAAGATAATTTAGCAAGAAATAACATGAATAATTTTTAAAGGTATGATTCCTCTACAAAAAAAGATAATTGATCAATTTAACTACATGAAAAAATTTAAATTTACCAGGCTCAAACATCATGAACAAAATCAAAAGATAAATAACAAATTCAGAAAATTATTAGCCACATGTATGACAGAAAAGGGGTTAATTTCCTCATATATTTTAAAAATTCTAAAGACCAGTAATATAAGAGAAAAGAAATACATGGACAGTTTCTTCACAGAAAAGATAAATTACTAATGACTTTAAAATATAGAAAATGTGCTCAACCACTCTTTAAAAAATTAAAATAAAAACCTGACATATTGCCCTAACCGGTTTGGCTCAGGGGATAGAGCGTCGGCCTGTGGACTCAAGGGTCCCAGGTTTGATTCCGGTCAAGAGCATGTACCTTGGTTGCGGGCACATCCCCAGTGGGGGTGTGCAGGAGGCAGCTGATCGATGTTTCTCTCTCATTGATGTTTCTAACTCTCTTTCCCTCTCCCTTCCTCTCTGTAAAAAAATCAATAAAATATATATTTTTTTAAAAAACCTGACATATTATGTCTAAAGTTTGCTAAAACACTATATGGGTGGAGATGGTGGGAAAAGGGCACTTGGGGCCAAAAGGATTAGCCCAAAGTAAAAGGAATATGCTATAATGAAAACAGTATAACCCCCTATAACAAACATCCTCTAAAATAGCTCCCAATGATCCCTACTTCCTGGCATTGATGCCCTTGTGTAATCTCCCCTCAAGTGTGGGCTGGACCTAGTGACTCTCTTCTAACCAAATAATATGGCAAAAATGATGAGACATCATTTCCAACATTGAGTTACAAAAGGACTCTGGCTTCCATTTTGCTCTCTCATGCTCTCTCCCTCACACTGAGGGACACCAACTACCACATTCTAAGCTGCTCTTTGCAGAGGCCCATTTGGCAAGAAGCTGACATCTCTGGCCAATAGCCAGTAAGGACCTGAGGCCTGCCAACAACAAGTGAATCTGCTTGGAACAAATGAGCCTTACGACAACTGCAGTCCGAGCCAGCATTAGATTACAGCCTTATGAGGGTCTCTGAGCCTGAAAACTTACCTCAGCCACACCTGATTCCTAACCCACAGAAAGTATGAAATAATAAATGTTTGTTTTTTGAAGCCACTAAGTTTTGGGACATTCTGTTACACAGAAACAGGTAACATACAGATTTTCATACCTAGAAGTGAGGGGCTGCCCTACTTTGGAACCAGGCTGTGGAAGGATTTTGAATAGCATGTTAGAGAAAGTTTAACACATTAAGCGCCCAGCCTGTTTTGTCTTCCGGACGGAAAGTATAGTGTCAATCACCGGTGACTGGGCACTTAATGTGTTAAATTGCTTTGAACAGACTGTTAGTAGAAATTTGGACTTTGAGGATGCTACCATTAAGAGCACAAAAGAGGTGAAGAACATATTATTAGAAAATGGAGGAAGAGGAATCCTTGTCATGTACCTGGTAGTGGCAGAAAACTTAGCAATACCTGCCTTCGATAACATGGAAAGCAGGATTATGTGTTGAATGAAATGGGCGATCCAGTTGAGATTCCAAAACTGTTAAAGCTGCTACTGAATCTTTTCTTTCTGTTGAGAGAGAGAGAGAGAGAGCGCTAAACTGAAGGGAAAATGGCTAAACAGGAATCAGAACTGAAGAATTATGGTAAAATGGCAGAGTAGGAAGGAAGAACCAGGAATTCATCTCCCTAATTAGACATTTGTCCTGGCAGAATCTGTCTGATAAAACTGTTCTGGAACTATGGAGTCTATTCAAAGGCTTGCAACTTCCAGGGGAAGACATGGACAATAAATTAATTTAGGTCAATTCCAGTTCTTAGTTCAGTACCTATTGGCCACCCCACAGACCAGTGACAGGCAGCCATGTACATTCCTGGAATAGTTTGCATGCAACTTGCAGAGCCAGGGTAGACAATAAGGACCCTGTCTTACAAATATCAGGGATCTATGCTCTGATCACTGATTGCTGCTTCTGATTGCAGAAGTATAAATGCAAAGATAGGCAGCCATTGTTGCAAACCTCTCTGCCATTGTGCAAGCCCATCCTCTCCAGTTGAAGTGATTTCTAGGAGATTTAAAATGGGGGTATATTTCCCCCCTATCATTTTTCTCTTTTCCCGTTGTGTGAGCTAGATATTAAGTCACTGCACAGACCCAAGGCAGATGCAGGCTCTGCAAAAACGTGAGAAGTGTACACCTCAGTCTAATTGCTGGCACAGAGAGAGTCTATAACTGGGGGGAGGGAGAACCAAACCCTGGGAAAATCTGTTTAATTCAGATTTAATAGAACTATCCATTAAATCAACAGAAACTATTTCTGACAAAGATCAAATGGCACACTAACCAAAGATTTTAAAACATTTGTCTTAAGATGCCCAACAATCTATAGGAAGATGTTGAGAAAAATAAGAAAACAATATACAAACAAAGTGGAAATATAAAAAGTTAGAAGCAAAGAAGAAAGAAAGAAAGAAAGAAAGAAAGAAAGAAAGAAAGAAAGGAAGAAAGGAAGAAAGAAAGTCTGTGCTGAAAAGTATAACTGAAATGACAATATCCAGCAGAGAGATTTGAAAGATTTGAACAGGCAGAACAAAGAATCAGCAAACCTGGAGACAGGACAATTGAAATGATCAAGTTGGAGGAACAGAAAGCGTATAAGAAAATCAAACAGGACATAAAGGACATGTGAAACACCACTAAGTGGAGAAACTTATGCATCATGGAGAAGGAGAAAAGGCAGAGAAAACGACAGAGGCATTATTTTAAAATACTATATTTGAAAACATGCCAAATTTGATAAAATACAATATAAACATTGAAAAAGCTCAACTCCAAGTAGGATGAACTGAAGAGACCCACACCAAGACACATTGTAATCACACTGGCAAAATCCAAAGACAAAAAGAAAATCTTGAAAGCAGCAAGAGAGAAGCAACTCATCACACATAGGGATCCTCAATCTATAATAATAAAAGCATAATATGCTAATTAGACCGAACATCCTTTTGGACGCCCTTCCATCCTTCCAGATGAAGCCAGGGCTGCGAGGGAAGCCTGGGTCCCAGCCGGCGGCCAGAGGGAAGCCAGTGCGGGCAGCAGGGAAGAAGGAAGACCTACTATTGCACAAATTTCGTGCATCGGGCCTCTAGTAAGATTATAAACAGATTTCTCATCAGAAACTTTGAAAACCAGAGGACTGATATATTAGAAGTGCTGAATCCTATTTCCAGCAATACTGTTCTTCAAAACCAAGGATCCTATTCCCAGTAAAACTGCTCTTCAAAGGTGAGAGAGAAATTAAGACATTCTCAGATAAACAAAAGGCAGTCATTACTAGTAGATCTGCTCTTCAAGAAATGTTAAAGGGAGTCTTTCAGGTTGAAATGAAAGGACACTAAACAGAAATATGAAACAGTACGAAGATCACTAAAAAGATGAATATGTGTGCAATTATAAAAGCTAGTATTATTTTATCTTTGGTTTAGAATTCCACTTTTTGTTTTCTACATAATTTAAGAGACTAATACATTTTTAAAAGACAGTTCTTGTCTAAAAGTTAGTATTATTATAATTTCAGGTTGTAACTCCACTTTTTGTTTGCTACATGACTTAAGAAACTAATGAATAAAAAGAATAATTATTAGGCTATGTTTTCAACAGACTGTATAAAGACATACTGTGACATCAGTAACTAAAAAGGGGTGGGGAGAAAGCTCTAGGAGCAGTTTCTGTATGGTATTGAAGTTAAGTTGGCATAAATTCAAATCAGAGTGTTATAATTTTAGAAAGTTAAATAGCATTCCCATGGTAACCACAAAGAAAATAGCTATAGAATATACACAAAAAGAAATGAGAAGTGAATTTAAACATTTCACTACAAAAAACAAATACCAAACACAGCAATTAACTAAACGAGGGACAACAGAGCTATAAAACATATTGATAACAACAAAATGACTTTACTGAAATGGATTAAATATTCCAACCAAAATACATATATTAGCAGAGTGGGGGGTAAAAAAGGATCCAACTACATACTAAAAGATACTCACTTTAGATCCAAAGACAAATGTATGTTGAAAGTGAAAAGATGGAAAAGATATCCCATGCCTACAGTAATCAAAATAGACCAGAGAACAATACTAATATCAGACAAAATAGATTTTAGATAAAAAAGTTTAGAAAGGACATTATATATATATATTTTTTTAAATATATTTTATTGATTTTTTACAGAGAGGAAGGGAGAGAGATAGTTAGAAACATCGATGAGAGAGAAACATCGATTAGCTGCCTCCTGCACATCTCCCACTGGGGATATGCCCGCAACCCAGGTACATGCCCTTGACCGGAATCGAACCTAGGACCTTTCAGTCCGCAGGCCGACGCTCTATCCACTGAGCCAAACCGGTTTCGGCAGGGACATTATATATTAACAAAGGTTCTAAAGAGTGAGAAAATGTAACCAATATTTATGCAGCAAATAACAGACCATCAAAATATATTAAGCAAAATTGAAGTGAGTAATAGTCAGTACTACAATAGTTGGAAATTATTACACTGCTCTCAACAGTAGATAAAACAACCAGACAGAAGATAAGAAAATAGAGGACTTGAACAACACAATCAATCAACCACATCTAGTAGACATACACAGAAGATTTTACCTAATAATAGAGTACACATTCTTCTCAAGTGCATATGGGACATTCCTGGGAACAAACTATATGTTAGGCCACAAATTAAGTATCAATAGATTTTAAAAGCCAGATATCATACGAAGTATCTTCTCCAAGCACAACGAGATGATGTTAGAAATCAATAAAAGGAAGACAACTGGAAAATTCACAAATTTCTAGAAATTAAACAACATACTCTTAACCAATGGATCAAAGAAGGAAGTACAAGGGAAATTAGAAAATACTTAAAGATAAATGGAAACACAAACAAAACATACTGAAGTTTATGTTGCACAGCAAAAAGAAAAAAAAAGGCAATACCCAGTGTGAGAAATGCTCACCTGTCCAAATTCAAATAATGGACTCGGAGATAGAAGTATGGTGAAAACAAGACTTTTAATATGCTCTTGAGAGCGGGTATTCATCTCCTTGTATGGGCACACTTAGGGCAGCAATCACAGCCCATTTATTCACTCCCTCCTCCAGTTCCTCATTGGCTGAGTACTATGGGGTCACTTGTTTCCTCATACGTTGTCTAGGTCTTGCTGTTTCCCATTGGGCCATTTAAAAAATTTGGGCTGAGACCTTCTCTAATTGCCTCCACCTCTCCCTGTCTAGCTGAGGCAGGCGCCTCAGGAGTTTCCACCAAGATGCTGGCCTATGTGCACAGTTCTTTGTTCTTACATCCTCTTCCTTCTCCCTACATTCTGTTTGCCCTGGGGAAATTCAGCAAATCCCATCAAAAGCCAACCATGCTGGAGATGGATCACAGAGGTCCATTTCCTACACATGGGCAATGAATAAGCAAAGCAGTGGTAGTTGAAGGCATGTTCTTCTCAGGGTAGACCCAGCAATGACTGAGTTAGGTGATAGTACCAAGGGCCATCTAATACCAGAAAAATGCAGGACTTCTCCAATAAGAAATCTTGGCTCTAGAGTTCCTCATTGGGCTGACAGAGATTAGGCCAGGCAAGTATCCTATATAATAAAAGGCTACTATGCAAATTGTCCACTCGACCAGGAGTTTGACCAGGGGGCGGGGCCGGCCGGCCAACTGTCTGCGGCCCCTCCCCCCAGCCAGCCCCTCAACCCCAATCGGGGGTAGGGTTGGCCAGCCAACCACCCATGCATGAATTTGTGCATAGGGCCTCTAGCTGTAGACTAATTCCTTTCCCTGTCTAATTGAGCTTCTTTCTTTTCCTTTCAAAAGTATTATTCATACTCCTAACTCCATCTCAGCAACTACTTCTCAGAGAACCCAAACCATGTCACTTATATTTTTTCTCCTTATTAGTGACTTAATCTTTTTGCCTGACTACCTGAAGAATTCATTATTTTTTTGGGAATCTAGTAACTTTGCTAGTATAAATTTTGTTTTGACTATTTGGGGTCAATTTTGTTCAACATACATACAGCATATGTATGTGGCCCTTTCAATATGTAATAGATGCATAACTTTCATTTTGGGAATGGTTCTTGAATTATGTATCTTAATATTTTTTCTGCTCTCTTCTTCTGAGACTACAGTTATGCATATGTTAGATCTCCTTTGTCTTATAATCTTTTTCTCCCTCAAACTCTTTTAAACTAATTTTCATTTTTATTTAATGTTGTCCAATTTTATCATTTCTAGTCTGTTTGTTTTTATGAATGTTAACTCGCTCTGTGTTCAATGTTATATTCATCCATTTTTTTCAACTTCTTCCTAGAGTAATTATAGCCAATGTTTTATTTCCTGCTGCAATTTCACCATCACTTCAAAGTATTTGCAAACTAAGCCTTGTGTTCTTCATTGTAGACGTGATTTATTCATCCTTCATGTTTTTTGTTTGTTTTCATTGAAATTATTTTTTATTTATTTCCTTGAGTAAACACATTTACTTTAAAATTCCACAACATCAATTTACCTGGAGTGAATTCATATTCTGATTGTTAATTTGGTTGGCTTCTTTCAGGTGAGTAAACTTGTTTTTCTGTTCTGAAACTTTGACGTATTTTGAGGCTTTTTTTCACCTCCCTCTTCCAGTGTTCAACCCAATCCCTAGTCAGGTAATTTTATGTTTACTTGAAGCCAAATCCTGTTTCCCCAAACCAAAATAAGATTTTATTATAGCAAATTAGGATTCCTGTCCCAAGATGATATTGGGGATATACCCGATCCTGTCACAAAACTCATAGGCAGCTTGGTTCTATTCTGGTTGGGAGGATGTATTATTTTCCTTCAAATAGAGTTTTCTGAAAGTCACAGCCCAATATAGTAACTAAAAACTCCCCCCGTCCCCTACCCAGGCTTCTTTCATGAGAAAATCATCCCTTACCCCAACCTCTGGATTCATGAGGTAAACAGGATTCAAACACTTGGCTCATATGGAGCATTTTAAATACTCCTTATCACACAGGAACTAAACTTCTGGCAATACTGGGCCCCCACTCCCCATTTTTAAAAAACCCACAACACAAAAGGACATTGATTGGCTCTACTCATTGTTTTGCTTTTCTGTTCTATATTAAGGCCACAGAGACATTTTTCTGAGTTTACCTGTGATTTTGGTGTTTTAATACTTTGGGACATTGCTAGGTATTAGTTTCATATCATAAACTTATGGAGTCACTGTGATTGGAAATTCCCTAAAGGCGGCATTTAAAATGTGATTTAAGAAATGTTTTTGGACTACTACAAGAGCATTTGGAAAAAATATAAAATTGGATCCCTGCTTCATATCTCTTACTAAAATAAATCACTGATGGATTAAAGATCTAAACCTTAAAATGGAGCCACTAAGCTATTAGAATACACCTTTGGATAGACAAAGATTTCTTAAACAACACAGAAAGTGCTAAAGAAAAAATTAATAAATTTGACTACATTAAAATTAAGAAATTTTGCTCATCAAGGACATCATCAAGAGAGTGAAATGGCAAGTCACAAAGTGGGAGAAGATACGTGCAATACATAGTATATTCAACAAATGACTGATATCCAGAATATACTTTTTAAAACTACAGGTCAATAAGAAAAAGGCAACAACAACAACCAAAAAACTCTTTAAAAAATGGGCAAGAGCCCTGACCAGGTGTTTCAATTGGTTGGAGCACCATCCCATATACCAAAACGTTGCGGGTTTGATTCCCAGTCAGGGCATATAACTAGGCTGCAGGTTCCATCCTCAGTCAGGGTATGTACGGTAGGCAACTAACTGATGTTTCTTTCTCTTTCTCTCCCCCCGCCCCTTTTCTCTCTCTCTAAAATCAATAAGCACATATCCTTGGGTGAGCATTTTAAAAAAATGAGTAAAAATAAATAAATAAATAAATAAATAAATAGGCAAGAGATTAGAGCAAGCACTTCACAAAATAGGATATCCAAGAGTTATCTAATAAACTTACAAAAAAAGTGCTGGTAAATATTGTCATTAGAGAAATGCAAACAAAAATCAAAGAGCAACCACCTTACACTCACCAAATTGTTGGTGAGAATAGGAAGAAACTGAACTCTAAAACACTGCTGATGGGGGTGTAAATTAGAAAACTGGCAATATCTAGGAAGGCTAACTGTAGGCCTATCAAAGGTCATATAAGTTAAATCAAAGGCCC
The DNA here is from genome assembly GCF_964212035.1 of Myotis nattereri. Taxonomy (NCBI): domain Eukaryota; kingdom Metazoa; phylum Chordata; class Mammalia; order Chiroptera; family Vespertilionidae; genus Myotis; species Myotis nattereri. The sequence goes on from NC_138090.1 coordinate 16,274,449, forward strand.
ACCCAAAATCACACAGAAAGGAAGTGAAGGAAATAATGTCAATCTGTTGGCAGAGCCTTTTTTCTTTATTGCTACCCTGCTCTTCCATCATAAGCCAGGTCTTCTACAAGCACATTAATACCTTAAATTGAGTTTATTTCTTTTTCTGGTTCAATATTATTTGGATTTGTTTAAAATGGAAACCCTTAACATAGCCTGGCCCTTGGTTGACTGTAGAGGTTTACAAAGCATATTAATAGACATATAGAACTGAAGTACTGAATCAGAATCAGGAGAAGCAATACATATAATATTAGAGGGTATTATTTTTCTGATTTCAACAAAATACCTTCTAATATATATTAGAGTTATTTTTTAAACTGCTTTGCCCAGCTACTGTTTCTCTTGGCTGAAATCTTCTGGGTTCAGAATCCTCAGTCCTCAATTCTTGCCCATTCTCAAAATTCAAGGCCATGGTCTTCCCTAGTATTTACTTTGTTTCTGACGTCATCTGCCTATTATCTTAAGAGTCTATACAGCCTCATGTTTATGGATCTACTAAACCTGCTGGTATTTTATTACCTAGGAATCTCATCTAAAATCAGTTTCCTGAAATTCATCACAGGCTTCTTCGTTTAAAAAACGTTTTTCATTCCTGTTGCTTACCAGAATCTAGTCAATCTGCATCAAACTAAAATTTGCAATCCATGTGGTCAAGACTTTTGAAAGCTTTTCCAAGTCTGTGTCTTTTGGACAATGTTAAACTGCTGCTTTCATTGTCAGTCTTTGGGTGTCCAATCATACAGAAAAACCAAACCTGGACATCTAGGTATTCTTGTGATAATATCTGCCACATTCTTCTGTTAACATGTCTTACTAACACTGTATTAGAGCCTGGAAGGCATGCATAAAATGTAGCAGCTTAGCAACTATAGAAATTTAGTTTGTGTTATTTAATAATTGTAATATCCACCTTGGAGATCCTTCAACTAATTAGGAAACCTTTTAAAAACATTTTACGAATCGTTTTTTAAAACACTGAAAATGTTTGGACAGTACCTAAAAGAGAGAAAGAAGACTCTCAAATTTCAGTAAAAAGCCTGATTTCAAACGGTTTGTTGGAACAAAGTGAAACAAAAAAAAATCTCCCAGATGTCAACCTTTCCCCTAGAGATCAAGAGACTTGGACATGGACAGGAGCAAGGAGGAGTGTACTTCTGAGCTCTGAATCTGCAGGAGAGCTTTTTCTTGATTGATTAAAGAAGAAAAAGAGGCTAAGAATTAAAGCAATCTGATCAAATGAGAGAACAGGTTCATAATGACTTTTTCCTCTTCTTTAAGACATTTCATGATGATTCTGCACATGTGGGAATATATAAGCTTCTTTAGCACAATTTTCATTTCTGACTAGGATACTGTGAAAAGTTCTTCCATATGAACAAAGAGCAATGAAGACTAAGCATTTTAAACAGAAGTTAATGCTGTATTAAATGTCACAAACAATTTCAAATATTTAATAATAAACATACATATATATAATGACAGACTGCTTTTACTCAAAGTTTGGTTTATATTGTGCTATATACCCTACTGCTCATATTTATTCTAAAAACCTATGGCCCACTTTCCCTTGTTCCTCTTTATAGTTGTCTTAGTTTCCACATTGCTATAACAAAATACCAGGGGTGGCTTATAAACATCCAATATTTATTTCTCAAAATTCTGGAGACTGACAAATCCAAGAACACTGTTGGATTCAGTGTCCTGTGAGACCCTGCTTCCTAACTCACAGACAGACATTCTCTCTCTCTCTCTCTCTCTCTCTCTCTCTCTCTCTCTCCCTCTCCCTCTCCCTCTCCCTCTCCCTCTCCCTCTCCCTCTCCCTCTCCCTCTCCCTCTCCCTCTCCCTCTCCCTCTCCCTCTCCCTCTCCCTCTCCCTCTCCCTCTCCCTCTCCCTCTCCCTCTCCCTCTCTCTCTCTTTCTTGTTGCTGCTGCTGCTGCTGTTTTCACAGAGTAGGGACAAGGAATCTCTCATGACCACAGGCCTCAGCTCCAAATACTACTATCACACTGGGGGTTAGGTTTCAACATATGAATTTTGGAGGAAACAAACCTTTAGTCTGTGGCAGTTTTGTTTTGTTTTGTTTTTAATTCTCCTGAGGCTCAAGTTTCTTGCATTTCTCTATGTTTCTGAGACTTCTCCGCCTCACCTGAGGGTTCTACTTCTGTTTCTAAACCTGGGTGTTAAAGGGTTCTCAACAACAACAAAAAATTAGAACAATATAAAAATGGTGAATCAGGAGCTGTAGGATAGAAGCAGCCAGAAGAGTTTGAGTGAGGGCAGTGGTACCAGATTGTGAGTTAGGATGGCAGTAGCCAGAGATATTCCAGAACTCAGCTGCTTCTCTATCTTTGGTCACTCTGAAGAAGAAACTTCCAGCTGGACCATTACTGATTTCTGTCCTCATTCGTTCTTACAGAATAACAGACATTAGATCTATTTTATTCTACAAATGGAAGAAAGAAGTGGTTGAATATTATTCCTATTTTTTCTTGATCCTCATCACAGTTATAACTCACTTCCAGGCTTCCATAACCGACCAACTTCCTGCCGAACCTTCTCATACCTCCCTGGAATTCTATTTGCCCCAAAAGGTGATTTGGACACCTCTTTTTATAAACAACTATTATAGTGAATGCCAAATATTCATAAGAACCACTAGGATAATTATTAAAAGTATAAAATACCAGTTTCCAACTCTAACCTACTGTATTAGATTCCATGGGTAGGACACAGGAATCTTTACTTTTGGTAAGAACCCTAAGTGATATTTTCATTAGGTAACTTTAGGGTACACTGCAGAAAATCATAGTACTTATGGTTATATAAGGACACTTTTGAAAGTAAAAGCATGGCTATTAATAATTCATTAGCCCAAATAGCAAAAACTGGGACAACTGTGGGCAAATATGGATATATATATATATACATATACATATACATATATATATAGTTATAGTCATCCTAGTAATGTGTTATCATCTTCATTTCCACCTAAGCATTTTATTTATTTTTGTAATAGTTGTATGGAGATATAATTCAGATATTATGCAGTTTACACATTTAAAATATCCAATTCAAAGTTTTAATATATTCAGAAAGTTTTGCCACCATCACCACAATCAATTATACATTTTCATCATCCCCAAAGAAATCCTGTACCCTTTAGCAGTCACCTCAGTTCTCCATACGCCTTCCTAAGTCCTAAGCAATGACTCATCTATTTTCTGCCTCTGTTGATATGCTTATTGAAATCATACAATATGTGACCTTTTATGACTCACTTCTTTAACTTAGCATAATGTTTTCAAGGTTTATCTATGTTGTAACATGTGTCAGTAAATTCACTTTTTATTGCCAAATAATGTTCTATTGAATAGATATACCACATTATATTTATCCTTTTATCAGTTATGGATATTTGTTTCCACCTTTTAACTATTATAAATAATGCTGCTATGAACATTTGTATACAAGTTTTTGTGTGGACATATGTTTTCATTCCTCTTGGATTATACCTATGCTACCCCACTTTTTTTACCCCTACCTTAGGAGACTCTAATAAAGAATTTCCACAAGTCTTGTGGGAAAGCAAGAAATCAGTGAAAAGAATTGAAAGGCAGAAAATTACATTACTTAGATTAGGTGAAACAGCTATTTTGTTTTTAAAATACATTTATGCCCTTTCAAGCAATAACCCAAATACTTCTTTAAAAATTAGAGTGGCTGAGAAAGAGACACTGGTAAGGTAGAAACCAACCATAAGGATCAGCAAAAATCTCTGCTGGGCTACCAAGGGTCCTTCTTTCAGAGTTTAGTCACCTAAGAGCAGATTAACTAATAAATACATCAAAACTCCTGGGTCTTTGTTTTCTGGCCAAATATTTAAATTCTGTGTCTTGAATCAAAACTTTTAATTTCTAGGGTTTATGGTTTTCTCATTGATGACTTTTTAATTTGGTCTTTTTCTTTAAAATACATGACACAGGTAGGCTAAGTTTTCAGGAAATATGTTTAACCTTATAAAGATCTATACATAGGTTTTTGTGAGACACAGTAAAGTTAGTTGTGTTAAAGTAAAATCAATATCTACAGAAGAGAAATTAGAAAAGAAACTGATTTTCTTTCCCTCTTTCTTTTCTTTTTTTCCTGTCACTAGTTTGCACAAGTTTGGAACCCTAGGAATCATTAAATTATAAAAGTCTCCAGGTTTCCAGTCTAATAGGTTCCAGGTTTTCTTGCTATGGGGATGAAACCAGCAGATTTTAGTAAATTCTTATTTATTTGTCCCAAAGGCCAGGCAGTCTTCTTTCTTCTCTGGTGCTGGTTTCTATTCATTCACTGCCTCTTCTCAGGTTCTTCTGCTGCCCATCATTAATCTTTCAAACTACAGCTGGGTGGGTTCAGAACAAAACCATCAGAGAAACTGAGAAATGAAATATTTACCTGTACCAATAGGGAAAAAGAGGCCAATCAACCTTGTCCTTTCAAAGCAATCTCATTTTTAATTTTATTTTATTTACTTTCTAGATAGGAGACAAGATACATATATATACTCACATACATATTCCTCTCTGTTAATATAATATTATAGTTTTTTACTATCTATCCTCCTTTGTAATGAAGTGTAATATATAAAGCTCAGTTAGTTACCATGGAGACACTGGTCCTCTGCTTCTTATCACAGAGCCACACTATCTTCTGGTGTCAGCCAAGAAGGGATGACAAAGGCCTTCCCAAGAGCCTGGCTCTGCAATTACTGAGCAATCAAGCGCCTCTTTTAATAGAGCACATTCAGGTATACATGGCTCCTCACTCAGCACGGTCTTCTTCCTTTTTAAACTTGCATAGGAGGATGCAGATACCAAGTATAGATATCTTACTCCATTATAGGGCCTGTCTATTCAGGATTTCAATAATATTTTTTTGGGTTATATAACAGAGCTCACTAGCTACCTTCCTCTTTATTATCTCCCGTATTTTTTTTAACTTCAATAGTGTTATTTTCTTCTGAGGATAGATAGTGATCTTTCCTTTATGCATTAATCAGTGTCTATGGGTTGTCATTAACAAACAAACTAAAGGAGTGGATGAATGAAAATCACAGTTTCTAAATTTCCCCTTAGTCGACTTTCCCCTAATGTCTCTAATCAAATTTCTAAAGCTATCAACAAAAAAACTTTAAACTTGAATGACTGCCATTCATTAATTCTTTTTCTTCTGGTGGTAATATAAAATGAAAAGCTATATAAATCAAAGGGATATGAGAAACAAAAAGCTTCATTTTTCCAGAAATTCTTACCTTACTTGATATAACTCAGATTTGACTTAGATACTCAGACTCAGATGTTCTAAACTCACTTGGAAATTTGGGGTGAAATAGGGTATGTCCTGAGACATTCAAACTGGTCTGGATCTATTATTATAGACTAGAGGCCTGGTGCATGAAATTTGTGCATGGGGTGGGGGTCCTCTTTGCCCAGCCTGTACCCTCTCCAATCTGGAACCCCTCGGGGATGTCCAACATCCCTCTCACAATCCAGGACCACTGGCCCCTAAATGCTCACCTGCCTGCCTGCCTGATTGTCCCTAACTGGCCCCCCTGCCAGCCTGATCATCCCTAACCGCCTCTGCCTGCCGATCTGATTGCCCCCAACTGCCCCCCTGCCAGCCTGGTCGCACCCAACTGCACCCCCGCTGGCCTAGTCAGCCCCAACTGCCCCCCTGCCAGCCTGGTCACCCACAACTACCCCCCTGCCAACCTTGTCACCCCCAACTGCCCCCCCCCCCGGCCAGCCTGGTCACCTCTCACTGCCACCCTGCCAGCCTGGTCGCCCCCAACTGCTGCCCCCCCCCCCCCCCCCCCGCTGACCTGGTTGCCCCACACAGCCTGCTGCTCAGTCGTTTGGTTGTCCCTTACTAACCCACCTTCCGGCCTGGTTGCCCCACACAGCCTGGTGTTCAGTCATTTGGTCGTCCCTCACTAACCCTCCAGCTGGCCTGGTCACCCCATGCAGTCTGTTCAGTCGTCCGTTCAGTTGTTTCGCATGCAATGGCCCCTGGCTCTTTATATATATAGATAAGCATTTTATAATAATAGCTAAGTTTTCCCCTGTATAGTGTCTATAATGTTATAAAATATACAGTTGTCTTTGATTTAGATAAAAAGTTCTAGAACTTTGCTAACATGCCCTTTTCCCAAAGAAGGAGTAATGATCATGGTTGAAGTAGGGAGAGATGGAAATAGTGAGGAACCAAAAATGTATATGACATGATCACTGCTTTGAAAAAAAAAACAAAATCTAATTGGGAAAACAAGCCTTTAAACATATGTATAAGGCTCAATAATATGAATTAAATAGCAAAAAGCTACAACAACATAGTGGGGGGGGGAGGGTAAATTAAGTCCAGAGTTAGTAAGATTTACTGGAAGAGGTAAGATTTAAGATTGGTCTTAAAGGATAGAAGAGAGAAAAAAAAACTTGGGGTAAGAAAAATAGCAGATGCTAAAATGTGGCCATGGGAATGGTCACAGTCTTGTTAGAAGACGCATGATTATGTTAGCATTACTGAAGCAAACCATTCTTGAGTTTCAAGAAAACTTTAGAATCAATCAGTTCAGGTGATGATGTTAGTTTCCCCCCATTATAACCCTCCTTCCCAAGGTGTTTCCTTCCTCCCTTCATGAGAAATAAAAGGATGAGAAGGAGGCAAGAAGGGAGGCTAGAAGAAAGAACAAAGGAAGGAGGGAGGGAGAGAGGAGGAAAGGGGAAAAGGGATTTGGGGGAGAAAATAGGTGGGAAAGGGGGAAAAAAGGACAGGAAGAGCAGGAGGGAAGGGAGAGGGAGGGTGAACAATTGCATTCAAAATGACACAATAAATAAATGAGAAACAGAGGTTGTCCTTTTATTTTTTTGCAGGTGGAGAACAAAGTGGGTTTTTGCAGGCAGAGTATGAACACGTTCTATGTTATATGATCCCCACATGCCAGGAATGTCATTAATGAGATAGAAATGAATGACTGGAGACTTGCCAAATGTAGCTCAGGAGATCAAGGGCTATATACTCACACGTTTTCACCTATGCTCTGGAATTTTTGGTATAGCTACACAGTATGCATAGGCTTTGTCAGAAGCCTGACAGGAGCCTGAATTAATACTGGGTTTTTAATATAACACTGGTTCCTGGCATTTTTGTTACCAGAGGACGGTCTCTAAATATACAGGTATGTGTTTTTTTTTTTTTTTTCAGTTGGACACTGGAGAAAAAGATATTTGATCAGTGGCATAAGCTGAGGGAAAAGCTAACATACAAGTTATTGTGGCTACTCAAAAAAGATTGCACAAAAGGTTTACTGGGAGGTGATGAGAAGCAATGAAGGTTTTCATGATAACAGTAAATGCACCTTAAACATTATCTATTCTATGTGCCAAGCACTGTTAAACACTTCATGTGCATGATCTCATGTAATCCTCACAATCCTGTTAAATAAATAGCAGTCACTTCCACATATAATAGATGAGGAAACTGAGAGGTTCAAGAAAGGTTAAACAACCTACCCTAAGTCACAGTAAGTGGCATGGACCTGATGGAACACAATAACTGGAATCTATTAGAACAAAGACAGAATTTGCTTCAAAAGGCATAATTACTGTAATGCACATTTCTTTAGCATTTTCCTCTTTTCCATTTCCTTTGATAAGGTTATGATGAAAAAGCATAAAAGAAAAAGCTGTGTTTCCTTTGGAAATTTTGTCAAAAAGGAAATAGTAATTGGAAAGGATGTTTCTGATTAGTCAAAGAAGAGAAACGGAGACAGGGTATTCAAAGGTAAAGACTTCTTAGGAAACAAGGGGAAAGTAGTAAAAACAGTGAAGATAATATTGTTCTTTAAAATGGTTCATCTTGCCCTTTTAGCTATGAAGGGACTTGTATAAAAAAATGTACAAATACAGAGATTTTAGCTATCTTCCTTCATTCACTTGCCAATGTAAGGCTATAAGATTACAAGACCAAATGAGCTTTACTTACTTCATGACCTTGCTTTCCTGTCATTCCTTGAATAAGCCAAGTTTGTTCCTATCACAGGGTCATTGCAATGGCTGACTTTTTTCTGCACATCTATGGCTCTGTTCAGCTGTCAGATCCTCAGGTTGACTTTCCTGACTAACCTACAATTTTCTCCTTCCCTCCCCACAACCACTCACTTTCTCATAATCTGTTTCAATAGCCTGCTTTTTTCTCTTCACAGCACTTATCACTATCTGAAATTCTTTATTTGTTTGCTTTATGTTTTTTATTTATTTACATGTTTAATTCGTGTATAAAATGTTATGTTTTATTAACATTTTTCACATACTTTGAAGAATAGTTGGCACATAGTATGCACTTGATAAATATTTGATGAATGAATGAATGACCACTTAACTAGCCAATGGAAAGAGGATAATCCTAAAAGAGATACATTTAGTAATGCTTCATAATTTAGAAGTGCTTACATATACTACAATAGTCAATATCCCACTGGAGGTTAACCTACATATCAACTAGTTATATCAAAACACAAATAAAGAAATACTATTTGTTATCAGGAGTCTTATTTGCATGAAGGCTCATTTTAAATTCTTAGATAGCTGCATGCTCAGTTATTGTTAAAACTCCTTCTAAAGTATTGGTAAAAAGGACATTCAGTAGAACGCAGAATAATAACAAAAAATATGTTATTTCAATGAGTTTTGAAGTTTTTTTTGCCATTTCCACTAGACAATAAAGTTCTTGCTTTCATTTGCCAGAAATGTCCCTGTAAACACTGGGTTTTTATTTCTGTTTTTCTGACTAGTACAAGTTTTACTGCTTTGAACAGCTAGTAGATAACATCATGTGCTATAGACTGAATATCTGTGCCACCTCAAAATTAATATGTTGAAACCTATTCCTCCAATGTGGTGGTATTTGAAGGTGGAACCTTTGGGATGTGATTAGGTTATAAGGTTGGATCCCTCACGAATGGGATGACTGTCTTTATAAAAGAAACTCCAGAGAGATCCCTCACCCCTCCTGCCATGTAAAGACAGAAAAGATAGCCATCTATGATCCAGGAAGCAGGCTATTACCAGACACAGAATTTGTCAGTACCTTGGTCTTGGACTTTCCAGCCTTCAGGTCTTGGACTTTTGAGCCTTCAGAATTGCGAGAAATAAATTTGTTGTTTATAAGCTAACTAGTAGCCTGAACAAATTAGGACATCATAGTAATAAATGAAAAACAGTCGGAACAGATGACTATTAGCTTATAAACCAGAGATAGTTTGAAATGTACTAGATATCTGAGGCGAGAATAGCACCCAGGGCTGAGAATTCAATCCCACACTCTTGAATGTTCATACATTTTCTTTGCTGATTTATCTAGGAATTAGGAACATCCCCTTCATGGGTTCCATCCCATCCCAGCTTCACTGACCTGATGTTATACCAAAGAACTAGTAACCTGGATCTATCTCCCACTCCTAAATATCCCAAACAGAGCTTGGCAAGAATCAACATATTTGGATTTGGTAGAAGATACAGGTAGCAAACAGTTAATCCTAAAACTGAGAAGCAATTACAAAAACACCTGAATTATTGGCATTCTCAGTGCCAAATTATTTTTGTGTGCTTTCAAAATAAGGCTTGGGTAACAAATATAATAGAAAATCCTATGTTGAAATTGACAAAGGGACCCCAGTTCCTTCCTATATCTCCAATAGGAGTCCACTTTTTTTTTTTTTTTTGCTAAACTGATGCCTGAAACTGAAGGTTTTGCCTACTGAATCTTCTCAACAAGAAGCAGAAACTGGAGAAACTAAGATGGCGGCATAGATAAACACCGGGAAATAGTCGCCTCCCACAACAATTGAAAATTAGCCCAAAGGACGGAGCAAACATCGTCCAAAACAACAGGAAGGCTGGCTGAGTGTAATTTCTACAACTAGAAGAAAAGAAAAGCACGCTGAGAGCCAGAGGAGCTGCGGAGGCTGAGTGCAGAGGTACGGCGGCGGCGGCTCGCGAGCGCGGAAAGGGGGTGGCACCTGAGGACGCGGCTGGCTTTTTGAATCACAAGCTCCCGACTGCTCTGATCTCCGGTCCCGGGAAGTCTCTGGGGACTTAGGACACATACGGGGAGAGGCGGCTCTCTCAGGCGGCAGCGGGCGAACTTGAGGGCCGCTTTCCCTCAGAGGTGCTTGCAGCCGTTACCGGGACACTGAGACGCGCGACTCCGGGCGCGGAGAATCAGCCATTGCTTCTTTCTCCGGCCTTTTGACTCCCTGAGACCACACCCCACCCGGGCTGCGGCAGAGGCTTTTGCATGTGAATGCCCCGGCCCTTTGCAACCTGATAATTACCTAACTGCAGCCGGGCCAGCCAGACCCGGAACTTCCAAGAGAAGGCCCAAGGCCCCGCAGCGGCTTGCATTGCTTCACAGCTGAGCCTCTTCGTAGTTCCTGCTGTGTGGCCTCAGGCAGGGGCTGAATTAGCACCTCCTTAGATCCAGGAGCCACTGTACCCAGTGGTCAGAGGGGGACCATTCTCCCACTTCAGACACAGCTGCTTCCCACAGCCAATTGGCCTGGAGGTCAATTCCTATCCTACAACAACCGAGGCACCAAGAGTGCACCAAGAGTGTCCACCCCAGGTAACTGGGGAGGCTGAGCCACTGGGCCCTACAGGACACCTGGCGCGCAGGCCACTCTATCAACACAGGGAAGCAGCCAAAATGCGGAGACAAAGAAACAGGTCACAATTGGCAGAAACGGAGGAGGCCAGACGACTGGATATAGAGTTCAAGGCCACGTTTATAAGGTTTGTCAAGAATTTTATGGAAACCGCCGATAAATTTAATGAATCCCTCAAGGAGTATGGTGAGACCATGGAGGTCATGAAAAAGGACCAATTAGAAATTATGCATACACTGACTGAAATAAAGAATACTTTACAGAGATCCAACAGCAGACAAGAGGATCCCAAGAATCAAGTCAAAGATTTGAAATGCAAAGAAACAAAAAATACCCAACCGAAAAAGAAAAAAGAAAAGAGATTCAAAAAATATGAAGATAGTGTAAGGAACCTCTGGGACAACTTCAAGAGTACCAACATCAGAATTATAGGGGTACCAGAAGGAGAGAGAGGGCAAGATATTGAAAACCTTTTTGAAGAAATAATGACAGAAAACTTCCCCCACCTGGTGAAAGAAATGGACTTACAAGTCCAGGAAGCGCAGAGAACCCCAAACAAAAGGAATCCAAAGAGGACCACACCAAGACACATCATAATTAAAATGCCAAGAGCAAAAGATAAAGAGAGAATCTTAAAAGCAGCAAGAGAAAGACAGTCAGTTACCTACAAGGGAGTACCCATCCGACTGTCAGCTGATTTCTCAACAGAAACCATGCAGGCCAGAAGAGAGTGGCAAGAAATATTCAAAGAGATGAATAGCAAGAACCTGCAACCAAGATTACTTTATCCAGCAAAGCTATCATTCAGAATGGAAGGTCAGATAAAGAGCTTCACGGATAAGAAAAAGCTAAAGGAGTTCATCACCACCAAACCAGCATTATATGAAATGCTGAAAGGTATTCTTTAAGAAGAGGAAGAAGAAAAAGGAACTCTTACCATTTGCCACAGCATGGATGGAACTGGAGAGCAGATAAATACCACAAGATCTCACTTATTTGTGGAATATAATGAACAACATAAACTGATGAACAAGGACTGATCCAGAGACGGAGAGGCATTGATTGGACTGTCGGGCCTTGGAGGGAAGGTAGGGGAGGGTGGGGGCAAGGGGGAAAGATCAACCAAAAGACTTATATGCAAGCATATAGGCCTAACCAATGGACACGGACAACGGGGGGGTGAGGGGGTGAGCGGGGAGAGGGGGGGTAGAGGGTACACATATGTAATATCTTAATCAATAAAAAATATTAAAAAAAAAAAAAAGAAGCAGAAACTGCAGGTCACAATGACTTCCATCCATGCTTCTGCTCTTAATTCATCAAGGAGTTCTGTTTCATTTTTAGAATATCACACATTGTTTCAAACCTTCTTCACTATAGGAAGTGAAAACAGATGTCCAGTTCCCTGGATCTATCTGGTGGAAATGAACCCTACTCCTGGTGTAGTCTCAAGTCACAAGAGCCCTTCCTAACTGACTGAAAATTACTAACCATTCTCTTCTTGCGGTGTTACTATTGTGCAAATGTATATTCCATTATGTATTCATTAATTGATCATTTTTAAAGATTTATATCTATAAGTAGTATGTTTTTCTTAGAAACATTGCCGGTAATTATACCTTAAAAGTTTGCATTGTGCATTTGCCTGAAAAGAATGTTTTAAGTAAAACACAATGTTTAATGCATCATATGAAATTCTTTTCATTTACTATCACCATTCCAAAGAAGGTACAAGGTGATAAGAGAAAACTGACTGGATCAACTATAGAGAAATATTTAGTGAACTAACATAGGTAAATAATATGTTAAGGAAACCCTTAATATATCCAATAATGATATCAGGATTACAACAGAATATAGAAAATGATAGTGCAAGAAGGCATTTTTGAATACTATGCAAAGCCTTTCAGGTTACCAAATGTAATAGAAGTCCCCTTCCTAGCTTTATTAGTATGTAAAATTAACAAATACTGGCTTTTCCAAACTCCCTTCCTTTTTAATCTTAATAAACTCATTTTTAAAATAGAATATAGAAATGAATAGTAACAGAAAGAAAGAAAATCAATAAGATGTGGCAGCTAGGAGGTACATATATCAATTAGCAGTAATTGGTAAGAAAAATGAATGAAAGGCCAAATCCTGGTCCTTATCCTTCAAATATTTTGTATCCCCAGTTTATAAGAATGTATTCAAGAAATTATAGTTATAAATTATAATATTTTAAAACTTTATTACTTTTTCATTAAAAAGGTAGTATATGCCCTATTACTGATGATTAAATAAGCATTCTAACATTCATAAACTCAAATGAATATCTTCCTTTATAGTGATAACCTGGGGAAATTGTATATCTATTCCACTGATAGATGTACTATATATTTTTTGTTTACTAGCAAGTCTCTTTTGGAATGGTCTTTAGTATCAGTTTAAAAAGCCATAGAACAAAATCCATCTCATTACTTTTAAATCCATCTCTTTTTTTCTGTTTGTTTGGTTTTTAAATCAAAAGTGTCCTACCTTGGTCACAAAACTTATTTCCAAATGACTTTTGATTGTTTCAAAAACAAAGATACTCTCCATTTGAAAACTTGAAAAGTTAGCACAGGCATGATGACACGTGGACCTCACAATATCTGTTGCATCCATCTTTTCCTTTTGATTCCAACAGCTAATGCCCCAGTCTAAGCCCTCATTTCCTCTTCCCAAATCTTCGCCTTTTAACTTATAATGTCTCTGTGAACATTAATTATGCCCAGTACCACGAGGATCATACTCTCAAAGCATAACTCTTATCCTTTTCCCTCATGATCAGAAATTTTCAGTGGCTTTCAGGAAAGATTCTCCATTCTCTTACCATCTAACAATAGCTTTTGCTGTGTGCCTGGCATTGTTCAAGGTACATCTTATCCTATATAATAAAAGCCCAGCGACCGAACGGCGGAAGGACCAGAATGACCAGTCGACCAGTCACTATGATGCGCACTGACCACCAGGGGGCAGACACTCAACGCAGGAGCTATCCTATGGTGTCAGTGCACTACCACAGTGGGAGCGCTGGTCGGCTGACCAGGATGAGCATCTGCTCCTGCTGTGAACCCCGGGCCGATGGGCAGGAACCCGAGCTACAAGTGTCGCCTCCTCGCCCCAGGCTTCTCCTCCTCCTCATTCCCTGCTGCCTCCTCCAGACACCCACAGGCCGCACAGCACTGCTGCCGGGATCACAGAGTTGAACCCAGAGGCTGGGAGGCAGATTCATGGCTGCCCTGGGATTGAGGCCTACTCAACCGCCTCTCAGTGCTACTGTCCCTGGGCCCGTCCTGACCGGGTCCCCTGGAGAGGAAAGTGCTCTGGCACCACAGAATATGCCAAACCAGGGAGCAATCGCTCAGAGGGCAGGTCCACAGACGCTCAGCAGACCAGGATGTGCAGTGCTCTCACAGTAGGCAAATCCCCGCAGGCCACGCCCCCCACAGTGCATGAATCCCATGCACCAGGCCGCTAGTTTTATAAATTATTCTTCACATCAACCCTGTGAGTTAGGTAAAAGTACTATATTTATTTCACAGGTGAGGAAACAGTTAATATGTTTCAGTACTGAGATTTGTACCCTGGGACTTTGGCTCCAGAGTTCTATCTCCCTGCTTCTTTTCCTATGTTACCTAATATATCAACATTTTCTAACCTAACCAAGTGCTTTTCTGCTTTTGAGTCTTTGCTTACAATTTTATTTGCTGGCTGCTATTTCCTTCTCCCATATTTTCCTATCCATATCCTTTAAAATCCATTTGAAATGCTACCTTTTCCATGAAGCTAACCCACATACCTCCTCACTGTGTAATTCTCTTATAACTATTATAACACTGTATTTTGTACTATATTAATTTGTACATACGTTTCTAAATTATAACTCTTGAAGGAGTAGAAACATTTTTTATCCCATGTCCCCTCTCCTCATCAGCATTTAGTTATTGTTACTGACAAGCTGGATTGGCAGACAAGTGCTATAATTGAAAATATATGAACTTCTGATGAGTGAAATCATGATATTAAAATATATATACTACAGATACTTGGTAAATGTTAACTGCAATGAAAAGATTAGTATATTTAAAAGACTGTACCCAAGCTCTGAAGGTAATTCCAGAATTGCTTTGGACATTGATGTAATAAAGATATAGCATCCAAAAAGAATAACTTTTAAAAATGACAATAGATTTTTATGAACTCACACAACTATTCTTATTGGGTACCTACTATATGCCTAGCACAAGAAATAAGAAAATACAAAAAATAAAAATTCTAGTCTCTCTCTCCTTATCTCCCTTCATATTTTTGAAAGAAGATGTCTTAATGGAAAAATTTGGAATTCTCCTATGCTATATGTCTCTAAAATCATACCAACAGGGCATAGGCCTTCCTTCAACAGGGATACTCAGGAAGAACCCAAAGAAAAAGTTCTAACAACAATGAGATATAATTCATGCACTGCCATGGACTTGCAGGAAGAAACAGTTTTATGTTTTATATACTTAATGTACAGAATTTCTATGTACAGAATTTGTGGGAATTTCAGATTCCTAGATAGAAGATGCTACAGTAATTCAAAGTATGAACAAAGATGACAGCTTTGTTGGCTATCAAAAATGTAGATTTAATATATCTATTAAGGGGTATGTTTGAAGCTGTGCTATTGCCTAGATCTCTAGATGATAACTAGGAGCCCAGCGCGCAATTCAAACTCGCGCGGTGCCACCCACCCACCTGCAGCCCTGCCCTGACACCCAAACCTGTCCATGCAGAGCTCCAGCGCTCCTGGCCCAGCCCCCAAACCCTCTGGCCTTTTCCGGCCGTTTCAAGCCCTGCCCTCAGTCCTTCAGGTGCGGGGGGCCGGGGGGGGGGGGGGGGGCGGTTGTTTGGCCCTGCCTTCTCTGGGTGCCTCCCGCTTCCACCCCTTCCCAGGAGCAACATCGCAGCTCCTCCCTGTCATGGCGTGGAGAGCGAGGAAGCCTCCTGCCTGCTGCGTGGTGCTCCTTCCTCTGGCAGGTGGGCCACAGGGCACGGAGAGGGCAAGTGGTGGGTGGTGAAGGACTGGTGAGGGGGCGCTATGGGCTCTCACCCCTCTCCCCAGCCTCTCCCACAAGGGCTGGTCCCTCCTCCTCTGGGCGCCTCCCCGCTTCCGCCCTGTCTCAGAGCAATGCCCCAGCTAATATGCTAATGACCTGGTCATTACCGTTACAGCATATCGACCATTAGCATATTAGCTCTTTATTAGTAATATATCCTCAAAAGAGAAGTCTGGGTTTTTAAGAATTGCAGATTCTTCTCCTTTATTTCCACAGATGTCTGCTTCTATTCTGAGCCAATCTTCCTCATATTCGTATTGAATAAACCCAATAAAATGTTCCTTTTCCTTCAGTTTTTGTTTATTTAATTAAGATCATTTTCTACATTACTGATTATAAAAGCCGTAATTATACTATCAAATACCTATCAAACTAACAATTTAATGTAAAACGTTAACACTTGGCAGTGTTTAACTCTAAAACAATATAAAAACCCTGTGTGTATAAATAAGGGAAATTTATTCAAGCTATTTATTTCCTCTGGAGTACAAAAGAAAGCTTTGGCTGCTGTTATTATTAATCATTATATACTATTGTAAAGAGAAGTCATTTATAAGTCGTTATAAGTAGCAGATGGATGTGCTAAACTAAGATCATTTTCTGATGAGTTTATGAAGGGCACCAGTCTTTATGAAAACAGGAAAGATATTATGACAACAGAAGAACATAGCATAAGCAAAGTATACACTGGAAGGTAATACTTATAAAGATATTTTGGGATAAAAGAATCAGAGAATCATGGGGCTAGAAGAGTATTCATCAGAATTTTCTCTTTCCTTTGGTTGGGAACACATGCATACACCTATTCTAGATAAATCAATAATATTTTTTGTATTTAGCCTCTCTTAGAGTTGGAGATTCTATCATCCTCTTTGGTCATCCATGCTTGTTTATATTACATTTAAGTCTATTTCTCTTCTTCTGTACTGAAGATGGAAAAGAATTGGCAACCCCCTTTCTGAAGCAAGACACTTTCTGCACTTGAAGATAACATTTAATCATTAGTCAGCCTTCTTATTCCAGAAGAAAGAAAGAAAATAAAGAGTTTTGAAAAGGATGTTAGAGGATATGGCTTAATGTTGACCCACACATAACATTCAAAACCTTAAGCAATTGAGGGAAGAGGATAGGAATAATCAAAAATAAAGAAACAGCAAGCCAAATGAAGTAGGAAATAAAGGCTCAAAGGAGAGAAAAAAGAAAACAGATCCATGATTCAAAAATAAGATTTGAGAGGCCCTGGCCAGGTGGCTCAGTTGGTTGGTACATTGTCCCTTGCACCAAAAGGTTTCAGGTTTAATTCCTGGCCAAGGCACACAGCTAGGTTGTGGGTTTGATCCCTAGTAGAGGTGTGTATGGGAAGCAACCAATCAATGTTTCTCTCTCACACTGATGTCTCTCTCTCTCTCCCCCTTCCTCTCTAAAATCAACAAAAGCATATCCTTGGATGAGGATTAATAAAATATTAAGATTTGAGTGTTTATTATATGCAAGGCCCTGTACAGAGTGCTTTATACAGTTGTCCTTGTCATTGTCATCTTCATCACCAGATAATCATCATCACCAGATAATCATCACATAATGATCATATCATCATCATCAGATAATTACTGTCACCATATAATCACCACCATATAATCATACTATCAATAATCATATAATTATATAACCATCAAATAATCATAATTACCATATAATAATCACCATATAACCATCATCATCATTGAATCATCATTACCATTATAGAATCATTATCATCTATACATCATCATATAATTATAGTCATATTATCATATAATCCTCAATAATCATTATCATCATATAGTCATCATCATCATATAATCATCAAAAAATCCTCATCAATAATCATGACTATCATCCTATAATAACAATCAGCATCATATAATCCTATATAATAAAAGCCTAATACACTAAGTGTTCGACCGTCCATTCAACCATTCGACCAGTCGCTATGACACACACTGACCACCAGGGGGCAGACGCTCCGACTGGTAGGTTAGCTTGTTGCTGGGGTCTGGCTGATTACAGCTGGGCAAGACTGGCCAGTCATGCCCTGGAGCCAACCTCCTGCAGTCCCTCCCGGCCTCTAAAATATTTATTCTAATTAATTTCCTTTCAATGTGCACAAATCTGTGCACTGGGCCTCTAGTTATCATATAATCCTCATCCTCAATAATCATGATCATTATATAATCCACATCATCAATGACCATGATCCTCATCCTATAATAACAGTCATCATCTTCATCATTATATAATCCTCATCATCAATAATCATGATAATCACCAAGTAATAACAATCAGCATGCAATCATCATCATCACCATCATCATCATCACATAATCATTCTCCACATAATCATCATAAATCTTCACCATCATCATCATATATCATATAATCATTATCACCATTGTATAATCATTATTACCATGACAGAATTATCTTTGCTATCATATATTCACATCATATAATCATGATCATTATCATATAATCATCATCACCATGTAATCATCATATAATCATCATCATATAATTATCATCATTAATAATCGTCACCATATAATCACCATGTAATCATATAATAATCAATAATCATATAATCATTATTATGTGATCATCATCATATACTTATCATCAATAATCACCATATAATCATCATTAATAATCATTATCATCATCGTCATCATATAATCATCACCCTATCATCATCATCATCAAGAATCATCATTACCATATAATCATCAGATAATGATCATCATATAATTATCATCTATCACATAATCATCATATAGTTGTCATTATCAATAATCATTTAATCATCATATTAGCTAACACTTCACTGAACATGTACTTTGTGTCAGGGATCATTCTACATACTTTTCATACATGAACTCATGTAATCTTCACAATACCCTAAAGGTAGGATTATTCCATATCAGAAAAGGAACTAAAACATAGGTTCACAATACCTTGATATTCCTGGAGCATCATTATTTCTATTTTACAGATGAGAAAACTGATTATCACAGGTTAAATAACATGCTTATGATCAAAATAGCTGGTAGTGACAAGAGGTAGGATTTAAACCAAGAATTCTCTGATTACAAAGTAGTTTTTGACTACGTGTTTAACTTGAATAAAGAAAGTTATTAATAGCAATAAGCACCAGCACTTACCTTGAGAAGGAAGTAACAATAATAAGCACAATAAGAGAGCATCATCACTGTTCAAATTATTAAATATTAACATTTAACCCTCATGACAACCCTATGAAAGTAGGTGCTACTCTTACTCCTATTTCACAAATAAAGAAACTGAGGCACAGGATCCTAATGTAACTGGGGTTATTCAGCTGCTAACTGCAGAACTGGGACTCAAACTCACAAAATCCAGTCCCATAGCTATGCTCTTACTACAACATCATATTTCCTCTTATATTTATATATATAACAGAAGCAATTATTTGGTATACTGAAAAATGAGAATTATTTCATGGGTAAACACTGGTACTGCTATAGAGCTAATATTTATTGAGCACTTAGTAAACACTTCTGCTGGACACTGTGATGTGCCACCCAGATCCCACTTCAGGAATGGAGGACTTACCTCACCAGCTGATGTGAATCCTAAGGAAGATGGCGCTCAATTGTCAGGTCTCAGTTGAAAAAACTTACCTTTGGGGTTGGCTGAGGTCTTTGGTGGGATTGCACTACTGCTCATCTTCCATAGGTGTTGAGCCCAAGAGTACTCCCTAATAAATAAGTAAACATTCTGAATGTTAATTTCCACTTTAGAGTCTCTTCCTTAGGAACTTAACCTGCGATGCTTTACATAATCTCCTTTAACTCTGACCATCCTATGAATTAGGTGCTATTATCCTCTTACACTGATTTTACAAATGAAGACACTAAGGCAGTGGTTCTCAACCTTGGCTGCACATTAGAATCACCTGGGAATCTTAAAATCCTGATTTCTGGGCCTCATCCTCCGGAAATTCTGTTTCTTTGTTACTAATGTTGTGGCCCCACCCCATAATAAAGAAACAGAATTTCCGGAGGATGAGGCCCAGAAATCAGGATTTTAAAAAGATTCCCAGGTGGTTCTAATGTGCAGCCAAGGTTGAGAACCACTGCACTAAGGTTTAACTTGCCCAACCTCATAGACCTGGTCAATGATAAAAACAGAATTTGAACCGAGATCGTCTAATTCCGGAGGCTGCACTCTCAATCTCTATATGATTGTGTAGAAAGAGAAAGGCTTCAGTAACTGAAACTTATCATTAGTTCAACATGTATTTAGTGCTGGCAAGGGGTGGGGAGGGGTACTCAGAGTGAATCTCAGATCTTGAGAAAAAAGAAATTTAACATTTATTTTTAAACCATAAGTAAGAATAATGATAGTACTTGGAAAGCCCTGAAATGTAAACCAGGTGGCCTGAAAATGAAGACTGGTCAATAAAATAGTGAAACCATTTTTCCTCTAGTCCTTCTACAATTTATTTCTTGAGAAGAGAGAACTGAGGACAAAGGGAAGTTCCCATAAAATAGGGAAGAAAAAATGTTCAAATATACATTAAATTATCTTAAATTCAAAGAGAAAAGGCTTCACTCTCCAATACGCAATGTTTATCATCTGATACATCTGTCTAGCATCTTTCCTCATGCGAGAAGTTGAAAACATAAAATGCCAGCATATGGCCCTGACTAATGAGAAATTACAGAGTATAATATCTGTCTACAATATCCTAAGAAATATGGGACAATATCAAAAAATGGGGAAGGGAAAGAGGAGTTGAGATGGTATAGAGCCACAGCTTTTGCTTGAGTTGTACTATTCAACTACAGATTTTCCCCAATGTTGTAAATTTCCAGGTGTTATTATCCAACTTAATTTTCTCACTTTTTCCAGGACAGATGAGATTCAAGACATAAATCCCTTGACTCATATGTAAGATTAAATTGTGTGGAATCCACTTTTTAAAATTACACTTCTTTTCTGTGGGCATGAGTAATTTCCTGTATTTCTAATGGAGGGAAGAAAAAAATTGCAACTAAAAAAATCCAAATATCAAATTTATCCCTTCAGTGCTCAGATGTCCTGGGTGCATTTTTTATTTCACTTAAAACCTAAAGTAAATCTAAAATATACCCAGAGCATAAGAGGGCCTAAAAAACCAAGTTCAGAGAAAATGGGATGCAGTTAGCAAAGATTACATGCATCAGTGAACTGTACTAAATTGAACACTTTTAAATGCCAGAGATTTTCTCTGTGAAACTGGGGGGAAGGGGGGGTGAAAGAAAAATCAATAATGTTGGAGAAGAAAAACCCTCTTCACACATCTCTAATTAGTCATAGCAGAATCTGGTGGATTTCCATATTACCACTAGATCAAACTTGTGAAATTGGTTTTGATCCCAGACACATTCTGTACATCTTCCAGAAGAAGCTTCACTAAAGACAATCAAAGGCTTTTCAACCTTGAATGATCCCAAAATCACTCTTTCAGTTTGCATCCATCCTCCATTATGTTCAGTGTCTGTCTAATGTTGCCTACAGCAAATCTCCCTGGAATTACCCTTAAAGAGCTCCATTTATAAGATCAGGCAAAGGATCTTCAAACTGGTTGGCTTCAACATTAGCTTGAACCTTCATTAGTAAGTGAAGCCAGGCATAAAGAAGCACAGGCCTTCAGATCTTTTATTTTTTAATAAATTGAATAAATATTGGCCATATTGTTTATATTAGGACATGAACCCTTCTGTAAAGTCAATGCTCATGTCTAATAATGGAGTGGGTAAAGGGTTTCTGTATTTTTCTGAATAATCAATACCATAGCTGCTGATGCAAATTTATTTGAACCCCTGGCAAAAAATCCTTTGAAGTTCTGGGAAAATTTTAAATATAGTGTGCAAATCAATAACTGGACAAAAACATTTCTGTCAATGTGTTCATTTTATTTGGAGAAGAAATATATATTTAAATGTAATCTCTCTCTCACTCCCTCCATAAACCCTTTCCCCAAATCATTTCTTTTACAAAAAAATCTCATGACAGTCAGCAGAACATATATCATTCTTTTTGGTCATAATTAGAAATGATGTAGATGTAACCTCTCTGAACAGGATGCCTTCTCAAGCCCCCCAGAATAGTCTTCCTCTTTCCAGCCTTTTGTAATCCTCTCCTAACTTTCTCTTTTCCAATAATTTTACATCCAGTTTTGGAATCTGAGCTAACCAGATGGTTTGAGGGAGGGCATTTTCAGAAGGAATTCTACTGACCTGGTTTGGTGGTATGTGTTGTTTTGAATGGGATGCATCTATGATATTAAAAATATATTTTTTCATTACTGCCTATTTTCACAGTCCACTAAGCAAAAATACAAAGCAATTTTTCCTCCCCCCATTCTCTTTCTCCCTTCCCTTCATTCTCTTTCTTCCCCTGTGGAGTTCAAATTAAAAAAGGTGAAAATTGAAGCTGTTATAGGCAAGACGATTGTAACATGCATATTTGATTTTTATGATGGATCTAAATTGCTGAATAAGGCCATGGAACAAAGGGAGACTGCAGCTTCCTGCCCATCACATGCAGCTACTGAATGCAGAACAAAAGCTTTGGCCATTAGGGGCTCAGCAGGGAGACACATTATATAAATGACTTTGTCTTTTCTGCCCCCTCCCCCCCCACTGGGTGCACTGGACAGAGATGGGAGTGTGCTTGTATTATGATTTGCCAGGGCAGGAGATGGGAGTAGCAATGGGAATACAAATGTACTGCACGTTAAGATCCACAAGGGCCATGCTTTACTCAAAGCGTGGCTCTCAGTGCTGTGGTCGGAGCGCCACCTAAGACAACCACTCCCCTGAGAAACTTGGTTCCTTTTCAGAGTAACCTGTAGCTTTTCTTTTTATTCTTTTGTTTCTTTCATCAGGAACAATGATACATAAAGAAAGACCCTGGGGAAAATATGAGGCCTAGTATTTCAAGGTAATTGCCAGTTTTGCTTAAAGAACCAGTTGACATAAATTCAGTTCATTGTGGCACTAGTTTCCTAAGAAACTACTCTTAATTCCTCCTTCCAGACTCAGTGTTTTTCTTTTGGCAGAAAAAGAGAAATAGATATCAATAAAAATCCTAAACTATAGCTGAGTCAACCTACTTTTAAGAGGCTCCCCTGTGGTGGTAACTTCAATAGAGGTTACTGTTTTACCTGGCTTAAACCACCAGCCATCCTACACAAACACACTCAACAATCTTGACATAGAATTTGTTTTGTACAAGGATTTTAGTATGCTTCACAAGGCAGATTTTTTATTCCTTCTAGTATCACTGAATGAGGTAGGGAATAGGAAAAGATTCTCTTTGCAGACTCTAACTTGAAGCATCAAGCAAATACACTGAAGGTGATAGTGTGCTGGGAGCAGGCTAGGGCTGAAACCCAGGTCACTGGACGATCACTATAGCTCTAACCATTGTTACCGGTGGGGAGTCCTCCATGTTCCCACCAGTTACCAGTGGAAGTGGGCTTCTTGGGGTGCCACTGGAATAAGAATTTCTAGAGGCCCCCATGGGCGGGTGAAGTATTGTGGAAAATTTTATTTCTGTGGAATTGTTGAAGTACGGTAGCAATCATCTCAGGTAGAAACTATAGTTTAACTCTAACCCTGTTGTTTGGCTTAACAATAGAAAAGTTATTTTGATTTTCTGAATTGTATAAATCATCCCATTTGATTGAGTGACTATCCCATTGATTGTTATCTTATTGGTTTTAGAAAGCACATTCTTCTGTACCTGGGAAACAGGACAGCACAATTATCCTAAATTGTCTTAGTGGCCACAGATAATGCGTTCCAGTTGACTCAGTGGTCCCAAGACCAGGACAGTGCAATTACTCTAAACTGCCTCGATGGCTCTAGATAATGAATTCCTGGCAACTCAGTGGTCTCTAGACCCGAGGGCTCTAGACAATGAATTCCTGGCAACTCAGTGGTCTCTAGACCCGAGGGCTCTAGATAATGTGTTCCTGTCAACCCAGTGGTCCCAGATAATGTGTTCCTATCAACTCAGTGATCTGGAGACCCAAAACTATAATTAACATGCTTAATTCTGCTTCTGTAAAATGCTTTTATGTGAACTAGGTTCCTCATTCCAAACCCTGGGATGTAATCAATACCTCTGTGATTTTTGCCTATATAACCCTGGAGCTGCGACCATCTTGGTACTATGAGATTTGGGAAAGCAAGATGCCCCCTCATAGTCCCGGATTGCAATAAATGTAACTCTTTAATTCGACTTCTTTAGGAGTCCTTCTGTGATTCGCGGGGTACATTACAACATTATACCCTTGAGTTTCTAAGGTCTCATCTCCCTCCATCCTACCAAGGAGAAAGTTCCATTTCATCTTCAGCAGAGGTAGGATTAGAGCCATTGCCCAGAGTTTCCGCTTCATATTTGCACAGTCCAGTCCAGCATCTGGCTAGCTTAGCTTGTGCTCCCAGCTGCAGTACATTGTGTGTGGGGTCCACATGGCTTCTAGGGCCACATGGCTATGGAAGGAGCACAAGGGAGTGCAAAGTAGCAGGGGTGAAGCAAAAGAAACAAGAGAGAGAGAGAACTCCTTTGTGGTTTTTAACCCTCTAAGATTTTGCGTACTTGCAGTGGCTCCACCTCCTCTACACAATTATCTTTCTCCCAGGTTAGACTGACAGGCAAATTTTCCCTATGTCACCCCAACTTTACTGTGCATGCATCTATTTTCCCCTTTGTTTGATCCCTTCCCCAATAATTTGCAGGGAATGAACCAATGGTTCCCTGTGGAGCATGAAGTTGCAGCTTCCTGGTGAAGCTGACCAGATGACCATGCTTATAATGTCTGGCCTTCCCTTTGTTCCTTTCCTATTATTAATATTACTAACTAGCTAATTACAATGGCAACATTATCACTGTACATTTCATGTGAGAGAATATCTCTCAATGTAAATTTCTAGTCCTTAGTACAAATTGTACTAAGTAAGATGTTCTAACAGTTCTACAATTCTTTAATATAGTAGAGAAAACAGTCACACTTTGAACCAAAATAACAAAGGCAATGTCACATGCTGAAGAACGATGCCCACTCTTGTCGTGTTTATTCAACATAGTGTTGAAAGTCCTAGCCAGAGCAATTGGGCAAGAAAAAGAAACAAAAGGATTCCAATTTGGAAAGGAAGAAGTAAAACTGTCACTAGTTGCAGATAACAACTTATCCTATCTAATAAAAGGATAATATGAAAATTAACTGCCACTCTGTCACAAAGATGGCAGCGCCCATAGCCACAAGATGGCGGCACCTAGTCCTCTTAGCCCTGCCAGAGTCCCCCAGTCCCAGGGGGCAGCCGCTGAGAGGAGGCAGCGGGAGCGGCCTGGCAGAATGCTTGCTTCATCGCCGCAGCAATGAAGCAAGCATTCCATCCGGGCCACGGAAGTCCTCTGGGCAGTGGGCACAGAGCGGCCGGGGGGTGGGGGGTAACATGCTTGCGTCACTGCAGGCCAGGCTGTGGGACTCCCTGCCCCCCACCGCACGGATTTTGTGCACTGAGCCTCTAGTTATATATAGAAAACCCCAAAGACTCCATCAAAAACTCTTAGGGCTAACAAACAAATTCAGCAAAGAAGCCGAATACAAAATCAATACACAAAAATCTGTTGTGTTTTATACATTAAGAATAAACTATCAGAAAAAGAAATTTAAAACACAATCCCATTTACAATCACATCAAAATAATTTAAAAAAACAACAAGGACCTGTATACTGAAAACTACAAGACATTAATGAAAAAAAAAATGAAGAAACACAGATAAATAGAAAGATATTCTGTATTTATGAATTGGAATAAAATTATTAAATTTTATATGCAACCCAAAGCAATCTATAGATTCAATGCAATCCCTATCAAAATTCCAATGGTATTTTTTACAGAAATAGAACAAGCGATCCTAAAATCTAAATGAAACCGTAAGACTCTGAATAGTTAAATCTTGATAAAGAACAAATCTGGAGGTATCATGCTCCTTCATTTCAAACTCTATTACAAAGCTATCGTAATTAAAACAGTATCGTACTGGCATACAAATAATCAAGGGAACAAAACAGAGAGGCCAGAAATGAACTCACACACACACAGTCAAAAACTTATGATAAAGGAGGCAAGGTTGTTCAATGGGGAAAGAACAACCTCTTTAATAAATGAGGTTGGGAAAACTGGACAGCCACATGAAAAAGAATAACACAATACACAAAAATTAACTAAAAATTAATTAAAGACTTGAATGTAAGACATGAAACCATAAAACTCCTAAAAGAAAACATAAATGGCAAGCTCCTTGATAAAAGTCATGGTGTTGATTTTTAAATCTAACACCAAAACCAAAAGTCACAAAAGTAAAAATAAACAAGTAGAACTACATCAAACTAAAAAATGGCTGCATAGCAAAGGAAACCATAAAAAAAGGCCACAGCCTGAATGAGATAAAATATTTGCAAATAGTAAGTGGATAATATTAAAAAATGTTCAAGAACTCATACAACTCAATAGCAAAAAATTAAACAATTCAATTTAAAAATGGGCAAGACCTAAAAAGACATTTAACAAGAATAGATAGACAACAGGTACATGAAAAAATGATCTGCATCAATAATCAGGAAAATGCAAATCAAAACCAAAATGAGATATCACCTCACACCTGTTAGAATGACTATTATCAAAAAGACTAAAAATAACAAGTGTTGGCAAGGATGTGTAGAAAATTGAACCCTTGTGCACTGTTGGTGGAAATGCATATTGGTGCTGCCATTACGGGAAACAGTATGAAGGTTCCTCAAAAAATTAAAAATAGAACTATCATATGATCCAGTAATTATACTTCTGGGTATTTGTTCAAAGAAAATGAAAACATTAACTTGAAAAGATATCTGCACCTCATGTTCACTGCAGCATTGTTTACAATAGCCAACATAAGAAAACAATCTTAGTGTCCATTAATGGATGAATAAAGAATCTGTAACACATACACACAATGGAATGTTATTCAACCTTAAAAAAAATTGAAATCATGTCATTTGCAACAATATCAATGGATCTCAAGGGCATTATAAATAAGTCAGAGAAAGACAAATAGCACATGATCTCTCTTATATGTGGACACTAAGAATAAATAAAGAAGCTCATAGCTACAGCTAAACAGATTGGTGATTACTAGAGGTAGGGGGTCAGGTAGGAGACACAGGTATACTGGTTTTCTTTTAGCTTAAATAAACTGAATTCTTTAAAAAAATCAGTTGCATTATACTAACAATGAACGATCAGAAGAGCAAATTAAGATAATCCCACTGACAATGGCATCCAAAAGAATTAAATGCTGCCCTGCCTGGTTGGGCTCAGTGATTAGAGTGTCAGCCCTAACCCGAAGGGTCATGGGTTTGATTCCCAGTCAAGGCACATACCTCAATCCCCAGACTCAATCCCCAGCCCTGGGGCATTTGTGGGAGGCAACCAATCAGTGTGTCTCTCTCACAGCCATATGTGTGTATGTATGTGTGTGTGTGTGTGTGTGTGTGTGTGTCTTTCTCCCCCTCCTGTCTCCCCTCTACTCGCTCAAAAAAAAAAAAATTAAAAATAATGGAAAAAATATCCTCCAGTGAGGATTTAAAAAAATTAAATGCTTAGAAATTTTAACCAATGATGTGGAAGACTTGAATAATGAAAAGTATAAAACACTGATGGAAGAAACTGAAGACAACATAAATAAAAGGGAAAATATCCTATATTCATTAATTGGCTACTTAATATTGTTATGATGTTCTACCAATCATAGATCTATAGAGATCTACAAATCCAATGCAATCTCTATTGAAATGCCATCACTTTTTGCAGAAATAGAAAAATCTATCTGAAAATTCATATGGAATCTCATGAGACACCTAATAGCCAAAACAATCTTTAAAAAGAACAAAGTTGGAGACTCACACTTATGATTTCAAAACATACTAAAGCTACAGTAATGAAAACAGTGTGGTACAGCCACTGTCTGTGGTACAGCCACAGACAGTCTATATGTCTGTGGTACAGACATACAGACCAATGCAATAGAGCCCAGAAAGAAAACCTTCCATATGTGTTTGCTATGAACTAAATTTTGTGCCTCCCAAATTCGTATGTTGAAGCCCTATTTCCCATGTGACTGTGTTAGAGATAAGGCCTTTAAATAATAATTTAGGGCCCTGGCCAGCTAGCTCAGTTGGTTAGAATATCATCCCAATATGCCAAGGTTGTAGGTTCAATCTCCGGTCACATACAAGAAGCAACCAATAAATGCATAAATGGGTGGAATAACAATTTGATATGTCTGTCTGTTTCTTTCTCTCTCTCTCTCTCTCTCTCTCTCTCTCTCTCTCTCTCTCTCTCTCTCTCAAACTAAAATATAAAAATTCAGTAAGGGTGGAGCCCTAATTTGATGGACACAGTGCCTGTATCAGAACAGGAAACAACACTAGAGCTTTCTCTCTGGACCATGTGAGAACACAGCAAGAAATCAGCCCTTTTCAAGCCAGGAAGAGAGCTGTCACTAGAACCCAACCATGCTAATACCCTCATCTTGGTCTTCCAGCTTCCAGAACTGTGAAAAAATTAACTTCTGTTGTTTAGTCACTCAGTCTATGGTGTTTTGTCATGGCATCCCAAGCTCACTGATACAATGGCCAAATGATTTCAACAAGAGGCCAAAGACCATTCAATGGGGGGAAGGACATTCTTTTCAACAAATAGTGTTAAGAAACCTGGATATCCACAAAAAACTGAAGTTAGACCCTTACCTAACACTTCACCCAAAAATTACCTAAAAAAATGGATCAAAGAATAAAACATCAGAACTAAATTATAAAACTCTCAGAAGAAAACAAAGTTCAAATGTCTCATGACACTATTTGGCATGATTTCTTGGATATGGCACTAAAGGCAATAAAAGTAAAAATAGACAAACTGGACTTCATGAAAATTAAAAACATTACTGCATCAAAAGACACTGTCAATAGGAGAAAATATTTAAAAATCACATGTCCAATAACATAATATCAGAATATATAGAGAACTCCTATATTAAGCATAGTCATTGTGAAATCTGTGGAGTCTAAATATTCCATTATCTGAATCATCTGTGTAAGTTTCTTTTATTAGGTGTTGTTTCTCTTAATTTTATATGTAGTGGTTTTATCTTTTTCTGTGCCTATTTTTTTAAATTTGATTGAACATCAATAAGTATACATAAAAAATGTAGAGACAGTTGGTGACTTAGGATAATTTTATAATCATCTATAAAAAATTTATGTTTATTTCTGGGAGTGGGTAAGAGGACACTAGCAATTTGGGGATATCTAAATTAGATCAAACATTTGAAATAATTTGAGCTAGTTTTCAGTCCCTGATTAGGCTAGTCTATTTAAGGTTCACCTTTCCTGTTAGATTTAATAAGATATTACTTTCCTTTTTGTGGGCCTTGAACTCCTGTTTTCCCCATAGGCTTCATGATTCTGAGTATCTCTATTCAGCTTTTCAGCCTTTTAGCCATCTTTATTGAAAAAGCCAAATACTTGGATCTATAGAAAATGGGAGATACCTTTAGGGGAAAAGCACTTCAAAATGCTGGACTCATTCTCTTGAATATCCTTAGAGTTGAGTTCATAGGTTTTTACTATACTGTTTGCATTAGAGGCCTCAAACAGATTTTTGTTTCTATTGCATCCAGCTTTTCTACTTGTTTTCAGTAGGAGGGATGGTCCAAATTACTTAGTCTATTATTACTAAAAACCAAACTCCATACCTTACTTCTAAAAAGCATATTTAACTGTCAAAATAAATGTCCACAAACTGGTCTGCAGATCATTTATAAAAGAGTCATCTACAAATTCCTGAATTCTCCCTCCAACCTGAGTCAGAATTGCATTTTTAACCAGCATTCCAGTTTACTGAGTACCTACATGTATGTAAAAATAAACAACTGAAGAGAGACTCTTATTTATATAATAATAATTGACCATCTAATCATAAAGTAACAACTAGTTTACAGAAGAATTAATGGAAGTATTTGTCTTCTAAAGAAAGTTACTAGTATACAGTGGGGCCTTGACTTACGAGTTTAATTCGTTCCGAGACCGAGCTCGTTAAGGAGCTCATTAAGGAGCTCGTTAATTCAAATTACTCTATCAACTTAATGCAAAAAAATGGGCTGAGAGACAACTGGTATCTCAAAAAACTCGTTAGTGGGACCCTCGTAAGTCAAGGCCCCACTGTGTTTGCATCTTTAAAATGTCATTAAAAGGAAAGACAAACATGAAGCAAACTTCTAGTTTCAAAATGATCTTTCATAAATGGATTAGCAAATATCCTACTATTTTTGCACATAAAACATATCTTATGAATTTTTATTTTTTATTTTTTTAAATATATTTTATTGATTTTTTACAGAGAGGAAGGGAGAGAGATAGTTAGAAACATCGATGAGAGAGAAACATCGATCAGCTGCCTCCTGCACATCCCCTACTGGGGATGTGTCCGCAACCCAGGTACATGCCCTTGACCGGAATCGAACCTAGGACCCCTCAGTCCGCAGGCCGACGCTCTATCCACTGAGCCAAACCGGTTTCGGCTGAATTTTTATTTTTATTTAATCTGTTATTTTAAAATATGATTAGGAAATCTGTATCAATATATGTAAAATATAAAATGGAAAGAATCAAATTAAGAAAATCTCATCTTATTAATAAGACCCAGATGTGTTTCAGTGTCATGTTAAACAGTTTATATTTCTCTTTGAAACTTTAAATGTTTATGGCCAGATTTCACTTAATTTTTGCTTAGCAAATCCATACATATTAACTTCTATTAAACTTGACAGAGATTTTAATTTCTTTTAACCCTTTAAAGTCTAAAGAAACAGTCATTCACTTCCTTTTATTAAAATCTTCAAAATGCAATTAGATTTTTTTTTTAATCTTCAAAATGCAATACAATTTTCCTATATTGTCCTACAGAAAGGAATAGAAGTATACATTTATATTCCTTTCGGTTATATACTAGCTTTCATATGGTTATTGCTTTGTCAGGTAGGAACATTTTAATCAATTTTTTATTTCCCTATTATTTGTTTCTACCTATTGCTTAGTCATCTTCATAAATGTCTGCAGAGTCTTTGATCTTTTAACCCAATCTAACTGCAATATTTCCCGGCACTCTATTCATCCTCTCAGAATCTTCTCTCTGGTAAAAAAAAAAAAGTGACCTTCAATTGTGCTGCCCAATCTTCATTGCATTTTTAGTCACTGGCTTAGTCTGCCCCTTAAAAACACAAGGTGTGTTTTTTTTTTTCCTGCCCTGTAACTGGTCCTCTTTGTAAAACTTACTCTGAAATATTTTACAAAAAACAAATCCAAACTGTATGTTACTAAGGAAAAACAAAGTCAAGAAGGCAAATAACAAAGTTAAAAAAGAACAACCCAACTACTTAGGGAATTTGGAATCATATTGACAGTCAATTCAAGTTTCAGATCAAGCATATTTTGCTTTTGAATTGGCTGTTTATTTTATTCTGAATTCCAGATATAATTGTGTCATGCTCTGCTCTCTACTGCCAAAATACTACTCTAGATTCTACACACTGAGTTTGAAAATAACAATGTGGGTTTAACACATGTTTTGAATTATGTACATAATTTTCTTGTACTTTCTGGTACTCCTATTCCTGTTCCAGCCCAATTTATCCTTCTTAATATTAAAATCAGGGAATTTGTCCATCAGTTCCTCTCATGCAGACAAGGATTTTATTACTCAACCGTACCTAAAGGACTGTATTCACCAAGATTTCCAATAATAGGCTCTACTTGTCCTCATGAAAATAATCTACAATATGGAGAGCACCACAGTATGGAGAACATTAGCAGAGTTCATGATTGGGGATCTCTCCTACTTACCAGTATACTAGTAAGTTGGTGAGAAGACATAATGCTGGGGTGAGGGTAGAGTTTAATAATTCACTTATTAAGTGAGAAATAATTGATATTTAATTTGGCAAAATTTCAAGCCTGAGGAGCAGTTAATTATAATGTACCTGGTTCACATGTTCATGGAAAAATCTCATGGGAATAATGTTAAAAATCAATAAAAGTAAAATGTTGGGGAAAACCTGACATGTTACAAACCCATTGACATAACCATAAAATTTCAGATATTTCTCACATTTTCTTTCTTAGGCTCAAAAAGGAGCCTAAGATTTGAAGTAAGGGTTTAGAAGGTTTTCTTTCCTCCTCTCTGTAAAAGTGAGAAGATAAAGGAGGTTGGCAGAAACAGGACTATTTGGTCTCCTTTCCCTCTATGATGCCTAAACCTCCAACATAAAAAACCTAAATGATGGCTCATCTAATAATGTCTGAATAAAAAGAATCAAAACAAGTCTGCCAAACACTTTGGACATTGTAATTGCATTTGTTGTTTGGTGCATATTTTTCCATTGTTCAGGGACTTGCAGTGGGCAAGAAAGCTGTGCCCCTGAGAAACAATTCTCAAAATGCACCATGATGTGTGCTGTGTTTGAGGCCTCTGCTCATTGAGGACACCTATGAGAGTCTTT
Organism: Myotis nattereri; assembly: GCF_964212035.1. NCBI lineage: Eukaryota > Metazoa > Chordata > Mammalia > Chiroptera > Vespertilionidae > Myotis > Myotis nattereri. The sequence goes on from NC_138090.1 coordinate 16,306,997, forward strand.
GTTTTTAAGTGGGCAGAATCCAGTAATAACTCAAACGCTCAGACCTTTCCCCAGACATCATTTTTCTAACAGTCCAAGAGGAGCTGATTCAAGGTCAGAGGTCAGAGGCTGTGCTCCATTTGCCAGCTGGCAGTAAGCTCCAAGGACAGAGGGTGCAAGAAGCGTGACAATTCCTCAAGATGCTCATTCACAGAGCATTGAGAGTATTCCCATGAATACCTCAGAAATACTCATTTTATCTCAATTTGGTGGGTTGGAGAAAAAGGGGCTAATTTTCTGGGATAGTATTGCAGAACTTCACATGCTATGTATGATCCCATCTCACCAAGGCCAACTTTATTTAACACTAACACAACAAAGCTTAAGAGAGGATAAAAAGTTTCTATTATAAATAAACATTATCTGCCCTATGACTCAGAACAGAGCAAAATTAACTAAAAGGCAAATATCTGAAATCACAGTTGAGGGAGAAACAGTGGCTAGTGTGAACACTCTGCCTAGTGATAAGAAAACTTCCAAATAGAAGGAAATCGTGATATTAAAATGTTGATCTACAGTTATTTTGGGTGAGTTCTTTCTTCTCTCAAACTTCTTCCTCAGTTTTTGTGTGCTGGTTCCATATCACATCCAGATTTTGACTGTTTTTCCTTTCCTAAATGGCTAAACTGAGATGCCGTGTGTAAGAAATGGAAAGTGACAAGATATGACCGAAGCATTGGAAATCAATCCAAACTAAATGTGCTTCTTAACTATAAGTGAACAGTTGAAAACAATCCTCCTTTATAGCCATGGAGATAAATACTCTGTTTTTATTAGGAAAAAATTGCTTTGGACTGAATAAAGTCATTTGATTAACAAGTCAAAGCAGATGGTTTATTGATGTTTTAGAAAGGAGTTTACAAGGTCTAGTGAAAAAAGAGACCCAGCTCTGAATTAACAAATTACCCTGGTATATAGGACATTGACAGTTCACTACTAATAGATTTATGGGCTACTGCTGGGTGTTTCATCCCTATTTGGTTTATTATGATAAAATATTGGGGCATGAGTAACCTATAGCCTTATTGCAATATACTATATTGACCTTTGACCTTTAGGGCCTGACAGCAAAACTGTGTGTTAGGTTTTTAATTTGTCTTAATCTAACAGGATCAACATCGGTGTTGTATGGTGTATTTTGAAGAGGCTATTCAGTGTAACTAGCACATGGCATGCTAGCTTGGGATTTGTTAGAACTCAGTAAGGTAGCTCTCAGAGGTTATAAAAATCACACGTTATGATCCAGAAGTCACTTGCAAAATGGCATGTGGTTTGAATAAAGAAAGTGTCTATAAGGAATCTCACTATTTAACTCAGAAGGAAATATTGCCTTCCATTTCTTCTTTTATGTCTTTAAATATTCAGAACAGTTATTTTATAGTTTCTATGTGTTATTGAAAATTACTGGGCATCTAATACTATTATGTTGTGTCTGTTAACTACTAGATGGGTTATTTTCTTTCTACTGTTTCGAATTTGGGATTATGAGCTCAGTTTTAGCAAGATTCTCTAGTGTGGAAATCCTTGGGTAAGGGTTATATCTCTCCAAAATATTTGCTTATTTCTTATAGGTGCTGCCTGGATCTTTACAATTTAGGTTGACCTTTTGTATAAATTTCTCAATTTGTGAATTCCTGAAACAAGCACGCAAGGTAAATTTGATCCAACCATTTGTAGCTATGGATACCTAGAGGATACTGGATATTACATTTTTCTCTCTCTGCCTCTGTATCTCTCTCTTTACTTCCAATCCCTTAATCTAGAGCCCAGGGCTAGTTAAATAAATTTTCTTGGGCTCTTACTGTCCTAACAGGAAGATTATTTTCCCACTTCTACCCTTTATCTGGGGTGTAGTTTTTAGAGGATTTCATTTTTACACATGGGAATCTTAGCTACAATTCTGCCTTTCACAACTCCAAGTCCTTCACATTTTACAGCAGTTTTCAGGTTAACAAAACCACCAAATCGTCAGGAGTGGTAGTCAGAATCTTTTTTTAGAAGTGTCCCTTTTCATGTAAATGAGTTAGATAGAAGCAGGCAGGGATAACTTAAGGCTCAGAAAATTTGTCCTACCAACTTTACTCACTTTACAATACATTTAATGAAAGATCTGATTTACTACATTAGTACACATATCTTGTAATTGCATGTTTCTTCTAATCAGTCTATGTTTTTTTTAATTCTCAGCCAAGGATATGATTTTTATTGATTTTAGAGAGAGAGGAAGGAAAAAGGAGAGAGAGAAAAAAAGAGAAAAAGAGAGAGAGAGAGAGAGAGAGAGAGAGAGAAATTGATGTGAGAGAGAAACATTGATCAGTTAACTCCCAAACTTGCCCCAACCACAGGTAATATCTGCAACCTGGGTTTGCGCCCTGACTGGAAATCAAACCTGCAACCCTTCAGGGTATGGGTCGACTCTCCAATCAATTGAGCAACAAGGGCCAGGGCCAGTCTATTTTCTATATTTTGGATATAAAGTTTGCTATTCTGGGACAGCATACAGAATGACACACTAACAGCCCTTTCTAAAACTCCCATGGTTGAAGTACAGGGACTACTTTAAGTGGCCAGTTTTATGTAAATTATATCAAATCATTAGATTTCATGATAAAGTAAACATTTAGCTTGACATGGTATTTTCAACGGATTTTAACATGGTTCATTCCAAATGGAAATCATTGCACTAAATGACCTCACAGATACATTTCAGAAATCTGCAGGCCTTTAAGCATTTCTGCTTTTCCATAGGAGCAATCATCAACCAATGAATGTAACTAATGCTTTACCCTTCTGTGACTGTTATACAACTTGCTTCCATAATATTGGATGCAAGAATCTGCTGTGGCCTAACATATATTGACACCACAAATTACCTACGCAAAATATAATAAGAAAGAAGTGATAAAAGGTAAGATTGAAAATTATACTCTTGATAGACATCTATATTTCCTCCAGATAGAAGAAAGATTGACATGGGGACAAGGAAGAAGCCAGCAATGAATAAAGTAAGAAAAAAATTATTGAAATGCATTGTTATAGGTTTTCTTCCAAGAAATCAAGGAAATGTTTCAGAAAGTATGTTAATTTTATGGCTTTTTATTTATTGTAAAATACTTAAATTCTTTTTCTTACTCTGTACTTTTGGAATAGTACTTATTACAAAGATGAGCGAGAAATCATTGATTGATAAAATAATTCAAGGGCTCAATAAAAACTGTTTTAGAAATACACGAAGGGAAAGCATTGTTGTCTTATCCATATGGTGAGTGGAGACTATGTCAATGACATTTCCTCATCTCTCAAAATTTGCTTTGAGCATTTCATGGCTAGTCAAATAAAAGGATCCATGTAGCAAAAATGTCATTTCAAATTTTAGTTTTGCAAATATTGGAGCGATATTATTTAACTGAATGAGAACATCGATATACAGATACCTATTTAATTTTCCCAAAGGACTTTTACTTAGCAACTCAACTTGTTATTTGAGTATGGGGTTCTTATTCAACTATGACACTTAGATTCATCATCTAATGATTTCTACCTATGTTTCATAATCTCTGGTTCAAAATACACACACACGCACACACACACACACCCTACATACTTATACTGGAACTAATAATACTCAATTCTGTCATTCTGTAAATTCATTGTTTTGGGATTAGCTTTTTTTTCAAGAGTAATAATGAAATAAGGACAATTTAAAGAACTTCTCTAAGACATGTAATACTTTCTTTTCTGAAGCTAGAAAAAAACAATGGAATAGAAATGGTTATCTTTCAAATATTTCACTCTAAACTATTAACTCTGGTACAAAAAGAAAATAAATCAGATGATGTTTTCCTTAGGAAAATAAGAGAAAAAGGCTGAGTTATTCTGAATTGTAGATAGGGTAAATATCTGAAATTGTGGAATATGTATTAATTTGCACCAAATTTTAGCTCTGCAGTGGTGCTAAACAATATCTACATCTGGGTATGACACAGTGATGAATGGGACATGAATGCACCTTTTATTGCCTTTCCCACTTTCCTTTAGTAACTGGTGGACAGCTGGATACAAGAATTTTTATGATTTGTTCTGCAGCCCTCCACCTCCCCACTGTAATTAGGGTTTGCAGAAGTAATTTTAAAGGCTGAAAGATAATTTAGTGTTTTCTCTAAGCCTTCTTTCTTCCACCCACTTTATACTTTTTACAAGCACTAGGTACCTACCCTCCAAATGAACTAATCCTACCATAAAATATTATCTTTGGTCTTTATTCTCCTAATCTATCTATTGTCCTAAGTTTAATTTACATGGCTTTAGATTAATTCTGATGGAAATTACTGTTTTTGATTTCTGTCTTCTCTTCAGACATTACTTTCTATCATTTATTCTTTTTTTTTAAATATATTTTATTGATTTTTTACAGAGAAGAAGAGAGAGGGATAGAGAGTTAGAAACATTAATGAGAGGGAAACATCAACCAGCTGCCTCCTGCACACCCCCTACTGGGGATGTGCCCGCAACCAAGGTACATGCCCTTGACCGGAATCGAACCTGGGACCCTTCAGTCCACAGGCTGACTGACGCTCTACCCACTGAGCCAAACCAGTTAGGGCCATTTATTCTTTTAAAAGCTGCTAAGTATTCTCTTTCTCTCCCCAACCCTATTTTCACTCTTTTTATTTGTCCATAAGAGGAATATTATATAAAAATAGAATGGTATTATTTCAGTTTTCATTTCCTCAAAATTTTATTTAAGAATCCTTACTCTTTGAAAAAATAAACTCTAATAATCAATATGACTTTAAATATCTGGGTAAATATATTTTTATTAAAAATAAAAACATTTATTTTATACTTGCAAATTGTAGACCTGAAAGTGAACCAGAGAGAAAGAACAAGTAAGACTCTTTAAATGATAAAGCCCACATAAAGTAAATTATAGAATAAGAAGACTCTTGAACAGCTAAGAAGCTGGGCATACTGCTAGGTGACACTGGGGCAAAATCTGCTATGGTTCAAGGACAGAATACTGATAATGTGATATAAAGTCTACAGAGTTAGCTTTAAACAATGGAGAGATGCAAACCTAAGCATTTTTGCTTCAGTGAAAACACTTCTAATGAGATCATGGATGTGCTTCAGAAAGGTAGTGAAGCATTCTGAATTGTGTATATATTTCAGATCTGAACTGATTGTCATGGCTAGAGTTTCTCCATTTCTACCTTCTTTTAAGCAAGCTTTAGGAGTTGAGATGTGCCTATTGAGGAATATACAATGGGCCTCCAAGCCAAAGCAATCCAGCTGCTAGTGCAAAGTTGTGATAAAAGGCACAAGCAGATATAAGTGCCAATCTAAGTGATACACTAAATCAGCAGTCACCAACCTGTGGTCCGTGGACCACTGGTGGTCCATGAGGTCTGAAAGGGTGGCAACTGCTGCACTAAATAATTCTGTTTAATTGAACCAAATCCTTCAAGTAGCTGTGGAATGAATGTATCATGCTGTTCTAATTTCTGCCATTCCCACAATAGCATAATTTCCCTTCTATCAGTTGCCCATGGTTCATTTTTTTAAAATATATTTTTATTGATTTCAGAGAGGAAGGAAGAGGGAGAGAGAGATAGAGATAGAAACATCAATGATGAGAGAGAATCACTGATTGGCTGCCTCCTGCCTGCCCCCCACTGGGGATCGATCCCGCAACCCAGGCATATACCCTTGACCAGAATCGAACCTGTGACCCTTCAGTCTGCAGGCTAACGCTCTATCCACTGAGCCAAACCGAGTAGGGCTGCCCATGGCTCATCTTTAATCTTGAGTTTTTAATCTATAAAGATAAGTGAAAACATATTTAAAGGGAGGGAAGAATTTGGCAGTTTTTAGCCACAAGTGAGTAATATTTATGATTTATGAGGGTTGCAGTTGACAACTAGACATAATGAGATATTGCATTTTTGAAAAGCAAACAGTTAAAATGAAAAACATTATGAATAAAATAAAATGAATACAAGAAAGAATTGTATAGGAAATAGAAAAGAGGAGAGAATTAAAGGACATGATATGCTAATCATCAAGGGTGAGACAAAAAGTGAGACACAAAAGCAAAATGAAATAATTCTCAATAGGGGAGTTAAAGAAAATCAGGAAGGATTAAAAATATATTCACAAAAAAGTCAGATAGGACCACTACAAAGCACAACAAATGAGATTTGCAGAAATGTTAAATAGCTCTTTTGCTTAGCTTTCTGTAAAAAGGCTAATAACAACAAGAAAATTAAGAACATTATATAAAACACCAGTAAATGAAGCCCATAGTTGAAAAAACCTACAAACCTAAAGGGTTAGTAAAGAAATTGGAAAGAGCAATTATATGTAATTATATTTAAATCTACAGATTTGTATGAAGTAGTCTGAAGAATGAAAAACTGTGGAACACACATGATTAATCTTAGAGTCCAGAGTTAAACCCATTATCAAAGAACAAACAAAAAGATGCTACTTCCACATTCTTAAGGTAACAGAACTTGAAACCTTGTGTTATAAAATCTGGTATAGGCATCCTGAAACTAGAATTCACTGCTAATCTACACTAATAAAAGAGAAAGACGCAAATTGACCGTATATTTGTGATGTCCATCAGCCAATCCGGAGTGAGTGTACAAATTAACCCAAAAAAGATGGCAGGTTAATTTGGATATGCAGGTGATGAGCAGCTGGGGGCAGGGAGGAATGCTTGCGTGGTCATCATGGCGACAACGCAGGTGTTCTGCACCGCCCCAGCCGCTCAGGTCCTCTGGCAGCATGGGAAGGTGGAAAGGCAGCTCTGGCCAGAGTGAAGGCGGTGCTGGCAGCCAGGGGAAGGAAGGCCTATTCTTGCACGAATCTTCGTGCATTCTTTAGTTCAGATATAAATAGCTAAGACAAAAATGAATAATTGATTACTAGCAACTCTAATTTCTTCACTTATAATTCTGAATGACTCATTGCCAATGGGTGATAAAATCTTGGGGTTACCTGATTTATGCTGTGATCGTTAAAATACTACATTGCTATAAGAATTCTCTTTTTAGTTGTTATTTTCTTAGGCCTCAATTGCAACAGTTCTCAGATGTCACTCTTGTACATGCTCTTTATTCTAAACTGCTCATGGAGGCATATGCATGTATTTGTTAAAAAAGCTTGTAGCACTGGCATGTAGTCATTGGCTTAAGTCAGTTTTACCAAGTAATCAAGGAAGCCTACATGTAATTTAATATAAATGAAGATAAGGACATAGAAAGAATCAATTTGTACGCTTAATTTGGGAGAGAACAGAAGAGGTTAAGCAGAATTAGGTAAAGTAGTCTGAGACAATATAAGTAATATGTCTGAGGAAAGAAGGGACACAAATCAGCAGTTACGAATGAAAAGACTGGTAAAATAGCTCAGTATAATCCTATATAATAAAAGCCTAATATGCTAAGTGTCCTGTCGTCCAGTCAGCCATTCAACCAATCACAGTGTAATATGCTAATGATATGCTAAGGCTGCTCAACCGCCCTCTATGATGGGCACTGACCACCAGGGGGCAGACACTTGAACGGTAGACCAGTCACTATGATGTGCACTGACCACCAGGGGGCAGATGCTCTGACTGGTAGGTTAGTTTGCTGCTGGGGTCTGACTGATTGGGACTGAGTGAGACAGGCCGGACAAGCCCCGCAGCCCTCCTAAGGTCCCTCCCCAGTTAGCCAACCTCCTGTGTCCCTCCCCAGCCTGATCATGCACCAGTGGGGTCCCTCGGCCTGGCCTGCACCCTCTCGCAATCCGGGACCCCTCGGGGATGTCGGAGAGCCGGTTTTTGGCCCGATCCCGCAGGCCAGGCCAAGGGACCCCACTGGTGTACAAATTCGTGCACTGGGCCTCTTGTTTGCTAACAATAAATATACTTGTCTGCAGTGTTCTAAAGCTTAATCACTTTTAATACTACTTCTATTTTGTCAACAGTCATTAGGTAAGAACTTGATACAAAATGAGTTCTGATTTCCAGATGTCATTTTTCTACAGGTAGAACAGACTATTCTATTCTTTTTCTGTGGCTTGAAATTACATGTAGCCATAATCTTCAAAATCACTGTATCATAAATTCATATCTACTTTGTTATTCACTTTCACCTTAGGTCTTTCTGACCATTTGTTACTTTCAGATCTCACTGCCTTTGAATACCCATTTTGTTTTATTGTTTTTCTCTAAATGTAGTAGTAGTTTCTATTTGAGAGCAGCAGAATATCGTTTTGTTGTTTCCACCCCATATTTCTAAGTTCTCTGGGTACCTTTATATTGCTTTGCTGGCCTAATGCTATTTGGAACACCTCCCAATTTAATATCATCAGTGAATGTCATTAACATGTTTGTTTTTTTATCTCCTCTTCATCTTTAATGCAGAAGCTATGTAAGAAAGGACCTAGACTGATCTTTGTAATACCTAGACATATTCCCCAACTTGATACATTTCCAGTGAAGCTTTATCAATGCTTTTTATGGTTCTCCAGCCAGTTTTGAATCAATGTGACTTTGCTTATAACCAGGACAATTGGAATTAATTGTACACAGATGTCATAAAACTCTGCATCAAAGATTTCACTAAATTTAGTGGTATATTTTCATTTACTGATATTATATCTAAAAAAACTCACATTTTCAGACTAGCTTAATGTTTATAATTCTAGTGATCTCTATATATTTACTTCCTTTTAAATATTTTCACCATTATTTTCATGTAGTGAATACAAATGACATAATGATATTTACTTTTTGAACATCCTTTTTTAACTTTTAATTTGGGAATAATTTTAGATTTACAGAAAAGTTACAAAGATAGCAGAGTGAGTTCTCTTACATCCTTCCTCCCAGCTTTTCCTAATGTTAATAGCTTACAAACCATGGTACATTTGTCACAACGAAGAAATTAACATTGTTACAGTAATACTAACTAAACTACAGACTGTTTTCTCACTTCTGCTCTTTTTCTGTCCCAGCATCAGGATATGATTCCACATTGCATTTAATGGTAATGTCTCCTTAATCTCCAATGATCTGTCACAGTTTCTCAGTCTATACTTGTTTTTTATTACCTCAACACTTTTGAAGAGTGCTGGTCAGATATTTCGAATAATGTTTCTCAATTTGGGTCTAAAGTTTTCTCATAAGACTGGGGTTGCTATTTTTTGGATAGACCACCACAGAAGCAAAATATCCTTATCACTGTGTCAAAATGGAAGTATATGGCATTAATTTGACTTATCACTGGTGATGTTACCTTTACTTGGTTAAGGTTTCTCCACAGTAAATTAGAAATAATTCATTTCTACACTCCATTCCATGCATTCTCAGTAAGGGGGCAAAAAATCCCTGACTCTTATTATGTATGTATACATGTATGTATATCCTATCTAATAAAAGAGTAATATGCAAATTAGCCATCACTCCATCACAAAGATGGCAATGGCCATGGAGCTGGAACAAGCAGGAGGCTTGGGTTGCCCCTGGTGATGGAGGAAGCCAAGCTTCACACCTGCCCTGGCCAGCACTGGGCTCTGTTCAAGGCTACAAAGTTTCAATTATAGAAGATAAATAAATCCTAGAAAAAAAAAGAAAAAAAAAAAGGAGAGGCTGTGGCTTGGGTCGCTGGGGGGCGTGGCCAGCCTGAAAATGGCCCTCAGCCCCTCACCCAGGCTGGCCAGGCACCCTAGTAGAGATCCCCACTCTAAAGGTGGTGTGGCCAGCCTGCAAACAGCCATCAGCCCCTCACCCAGGCTGGCCAGGCACCCCCACCCTGATCAGGACACCCTTCAAGGCAAACCAGCCGGCCCCCACCCATGCACCAGACCTCTATCCTATATAATAATCCTATATAATAAAAGGGCAATATGCAAATTGACCCTAACAGCAGAACGACTGGGAATGACTGGTCATTATGACACACACTAACCACCAGGGGGCAGACGCTCAATGCAGGAGCTGCCCCCTGGTGGTTAGTGTGCTCCCACAGGGGGAGCTCTGCTCAGCCACAAGCCAGACTGAGGGCTGCCAGCACAATGGTGGTGGTGGGAGCCTCTTCCGCCTCCTCAGCAGCGCTAAGGATGTCCGACTGCAGCCTAGGCCTGCTCCCGCTGGCAAGTGGACATCCCCCGAGGGCTCCCGGGCTGCCAGAGGGATATCTGACTGCCAGCTTAGGCCTGTTCCCCCAGGGAGCGGGCCTAAGCCAGCAGGTTGACATCCCCCGAGGGGTCCCAGACTGCGAGAGGGCACAGGCCGGGCTGAGGGACCCCCTTGAGTGCACAATTTTTTGTGCACTGGGCCTCTAGTGTAGTACATAAAAAGACTGACAGTATACTTGTGGTATTAAAATTTGATCAGAAGTGGGGTAATTAGGAAAAAGTGCTTATAATGTCTCCTGAATGTGCCTGTCAATGGGGGAGCTGACAGATACTGCTCTATTTATTGGAAGCAAGTCACTAAACCTAGCCCATATTCAAGAGGTGGAGAATTAAGCTCTATCTCCTGGAGAAAGGAGTAGCTACATATATTTGAAATTTTCCTGTAAGAATATTCTTTTTTATTTCCTTTAAGTCATCATTTTGGTAAATTTTATATTAATAGTTTGGGTCTGTGTTCCTGTGTTAATTTAGATCTCCTAAGAAGTAGATGCCAAGCTCAGATTAAGAATGCAAAGGATGTATTAAGGGATTTACCTATGAAAGATAAAGAGGCGGAAGCAAGGGAAGGCAAGAGAACCTTCAGATTTTGATGCAGGTCTAACATCTGCAATGGAAGAAGGGAAGAAAAGGAAGACTGGGTAAGAAGGATTTCAAGACTACGATACAGTTCTAATAAAGGTTTGGCCCAGCCAAATGGGGCAGAGTCCTTTGCCAAAGATTCCCATTAAAGGAGTCTTGTATCTCATAGGATAATACCTGAATTACAATCCCTACCATATAAAGCCATTGCCTAGAAGGATCACATGGAGTTCATGGCCTTGGCATGAACTTGGGAGTAGGTTCTAAAGGGTAGCAGCTAGGGTCATTAGTCAATTATGTTCCCTGCAGCAAGAGTTCTAGGCAGTACATTTTCATGCCCATCACAGTCTATACTTTTACACAGTCTTATTAAAATACCATTATTTTTTAGAGAGAGTAAAGGAATAGGGAAGGAGAGAGGGCGAGAGAAACATTGATCTGAGAAACATCGACCAGTTACCTCTCATACACACCCCAATTGGGGACCAAACCTACAACCTATATATGTACCTTGATCAGGAATCAAACCGGCAACATTTCAGTGTATGGGATGACACTCCAACCAAGTGAGCCACAACGGCCAGGACCCATAAATTATTTTTGAAAGAATATTACCTAACTCTTTCACCATTCTAGAAAGTATCTTTTTACTTTTCTAAACATAGTTTCATATAATACAACAACCAACAATTTATTAGAAACCATACCTTTGTTTTTCCATTTAAAAATACTGCTTTAATGACTTCTGACACTCATAAGCAGTGGTGTATCTTAAATTAGATAATCCTCATGACAACGATAAACTGACTAAAATATAAAAAATAACTATCTGAAGACAGTGTAGAGCAATCAAAAGCAGAAAGAAACTGAAGGAGATATGACCCTTGAAAGAAGGGAAGCCAATAGATGATGATTATATTTTCTGACATTTGCAGTAGGATTATTTTCTAGTCTGTATAGTGCACAGGGGGGAAAGAGAGAAACATCAATGTGAGAGAGACACATTGATTGGTTGCCTCCCACACGTGGCCCCACCTGGGCCAGGGATCGGACCTGCAACCCAGGTATGTTCCCTTGACCAGGAATCTAACCCTGGACGCTTCAGTGCATGGGCTGATGCTCTAACCACTTGGCAACACTGACTAGGGCTCTGGTATATTCTTTAACATTCATATTATAGCTACTTTATATGCAGATATCTATTTCACCTTCATTTATGATGGATTCCACTTATATGAAGTACCTGGAGTAGTCAAATTCATAGAAACAGAAGGTAGAATGGTGGTTACCCAGGGCCTGGGGGAAAGGGATTAGGGAGTTGTTTAATAGGAATAGAATTTCATTACTGCAAGATAAAAAGAGTTCTGGAGACTAGTTGCTTAACAACAATGATTTATATATTTAAAAACGGTTTAGATGGTAAATTGTTATTTTACCAGAATTTTAAAAAGTCAATTAACTGTTTAAGGCAAAAATAGTAACATATTGTGGAGTTTATAACATGTGTAGATATAAAATATATGATAAATAGTATAAAGGATGAAGGGAAGTAAATAGTATTACACCACTGTAAAGTTCTTACGTTGTAAATGAAGTAGATAATATTAATTCAAGGTGGACTGTGACAACTTAAGTACATATATTGTAATCTCTAAAGCAACCAATAAAATAACAACATGAGTAAGTATGACCCGAAAAGCCAAATTAGGAACTAGAACAGAAACCAAAATAAACTTGATTAACCTAAAAGACAGAAGAGGAAAAAAGAAACACAACATAAGGGGACATATAGAAAACAAATATGAAAATGTTGGACTTAAATTAAACCAAATTAATAATTACATTAGATGTAAATAGGCTAAACACATAAATTAAAATTGCTGATTTTAGAAAATACATTGACAAATATTAAGTCCCATTTGAGAATCCTTTCTAAAAATAAGACTTTAACATGAAAATTTGCATTATACATATAATGGCTTTCTTCATAGATTCTGATTTTACCATATGTCAGTGTTATATATACAAAGAAAATCTGTACTAATACTTGTTCTATTATCTATACTACAGAGGTTTTTAAATGCTTCCAAAGAGACATACTATTGGTGGCACTTCCCCATGACAAAAAGATGTTAATATAAAGCCAAGAAAATTTTCTAACAACTGGGTTGTTTTATAGGGGGATTTTTCTTCTTCAATAAAGTTTAACCTCTTTTTTCAAAATCATGTCTCACTGTTTTCTCCCATTGCTTTCATGCTCTGTATCTTTCCAATTTCATAGATCTTATTTAAAAAAAAAAAAAGAGGTTTAAAAGATTAACAAAATTTCTCAAGTTTCTTATGAAAATTATTTCTATATAAAGCCAACTTCAAACTAGCAAACAGATTTTTGAAATAGGATTCAGGAAACTGAGGCATTAAAGCATTTCCCATACTTATTACTATGTAATCATACTCCTCTCTTTTATAAACTCTTTGGTATATTAAAAAATGTTTTGTGGCTCTCTGCCGCTTGGCTTGTCGTTGCGTCGGTGAGTGTGGTCGGGGAGCCGAGCTAGCTCGAATAAAGACTCTTTGCTTTTGCATTGGGAAAAAAAAAATGTTTTGTGGACAGTTCCTTGCATTATTTCACAAATAAGTTTTAATATCATATTTGGTTCTTATCTTGGTCCTACAAATATAATAGACTAGAGGCCTGGTGCATGAAATTTGTGCACGGGAGAGGGGGTTACCTCAGCCTGACCTGCACCCTCTCCAGTCCAGGACCCCTCAGGGAATGTCCAACTGCCTCTTGCAATCCAGGACTGCTGGCCTCTAACCACTGGCCTGCCTGCCTGCCTGATCACCCCTAACCACTTCTGCCTGCCTGCCTTATCGCCCCTAACTGCTCCCCTGCTGGTCTGATCTCCCCTAACCGTCTCTTCCTCGCCCTGCACCCAGAACCCAGGACTCCCTCCCTTTGGCCGGCTGCAGGCACCCAGGACCCAGACTGGCTTTGCCCGGGCTGGCTGCAGCCGCAGGGGACTGTGGGTGCAAGGCTTGTCCCTCTCCCAGGTGCAGCCACTGGCGCCCAGGACTGTGGGGTGGGCAGCTTGTCCCTCTCTTGGGCTGCAGGCGCTGGTGCCCGGGACCAAGGGACTGGTGGGTTGTCCCTCTCCCGGGCCACAGCCTGGCTGGTCCCCATTCCTCTCTCACAAGCTCATTTGTGCCTGGCTGGGTCTCCATTCCTCTTTCGTGAGCTCATTTGTGCCTGGCTGGTCCCCACTCCTCTCTCCCTAGTGTTGAGTGTCTGAGCCGTTATGGTGTGAGGGCCTGATGACCATTTGCATATAAGCTCTATATTATATAGGATTACCCAGTCCAGATTGAAAGTAAATTTAAAAAATAACTTTTTAACTTATTTTTTCTTTTTAGCTTGGAAAGCAAGGTTTTGTATTTATATGTCAGGTATAGCATTGCTATAAATAAATATACTTCTGCCCCAAGGTAAAATTCACCTTAAGAAAGTAGCTATAGTTAACATGTCATTTATGTTTTTGTTCTAGCTCAGGTAAAATGGATGATATTCCTAGGTATTTGCCATTTTCAGCTGTGACACTTCAGCAACCTTCTTATAGTAGCAGCAACATAACAGAATGAAACATTTTTAAAAATATATTTTTAAAAGAATAAAATGGTCTAATAAGCTGATGACACTGATGTAGCTGATAGATGAAGACAGGAAGTATCTGAGCAGTGAGTGATACAGATACCTGAATCTCCATGTGAGAATAAAACAAGGAATGGCAAATATTCTATTGTGCAGACTAACAGCTATAATATACACCTACTTCCCCTTAATAGAACACCAATTCTGTTTAGGCGATCACCCTTTTAAAAAGTGACACAACCCAAAACTCAGGGATAAATATTGATATGTCTAAAAAGCCCATCCATAGGTAATTCATGATCCCTCTCTCCTTGCCAGTGATCACTGAGGAGATGAAAATGTGACCCAGTTAATGAGTCATGAAGGAAAGTGTGCAAGAAGGCTTCTGAGAAAGATTTTCTTATTCTTAAAAAGAAACACACATTGAAGACATGGTGGTTTCTTTTGTTAGTGGCTGTTTTGAAGACTGGAACTGCAGAAGTCATCTTTTGACCATGAGGAAACCTAGTCTAAAGGCAAGGACTAATACAGTACTTTGAGGACAGTAGAATGGAACAATGAAGATTTGGATCCTGATGATGCTACTCAGCAGCTAAAAGAACCACCCTGGGAGCTGTCCTATCTTGAAACTTCTTGAGAATACATTTTCCAAATATTTAATTAATTTTGAGGCTTAAATTTTTTAATTTCTAAATTGCAACTGAAATTACTCTCAATGTGTACTTACTAGGTATCTGGTATTGTGCTCAGTGCTATACTTGAATGATCTCATTTAATAGAAGAAATCTATGAGATAGCTACTACAATGCCCATTAACAGAAGAGGATACTTCATCTTTCAAAGCTACACTACATTACTCACAGTCACATAGCTAAATAAATTGCAAAATTGAGAATTCAAACTTTTTTACTTCAAAGTTAGGCTCTTTGCTACAATATCTCGAGATACTGTATTTTTATCATTACTATCAATTTGTATATCATTATTCCATACACAAAAAAGACAGACAACATATTATGGGTATTACTGGGCTAAATTCCTGAAAATTGTGTCCAGATAAAAAGTTTTTTTAGAGAAAACAGTATCTGAAATTGTACATGAGAACAAATATTAAGCCAATTCTACTAATGAGATTGGTGATAGGGTTTTCTATTGGTAAGTAATATCCTCACTAAGTAAGTAATATACTTTACTTATCGCTTTAGTTTTAGAGTGGCTTGGAAAGCAGGGCAGATTGCAAAGATCTGTGTTGTAGGTTGGTGAGGTATGAATCAGTTTTGTCAGGTCTGCATCTATTGGGATATTTGGAAGGTCACCTTTGACTAATGGGGAATTCTCAAGAGTGTAGCAACAAACACATATTCAGCTTGACTGTTAATTCTAATTGCAATTATAATATGCTTAAGGGCCTTCTTAGAAACCACCAATTACTAAAAGTAAACAAATGTTTACTGAGTATTTTACTGAAGTACATAGCACTCTCCTAGATGTAGGAAACACAGAAGAAATATCAGCTATGAAATATTGGCTATCCTCAAGCAGTATACACAATCTTTTTTTGGGACGTGAGATCAATAAAAAATAACAAAAGTAAAATGCAGGGAAGCATATCCAACAATTATATGAAAGTGAAAATAAGGAGTTCAGAAAAGAGAAAATATCTATAATCAGTTGTCAAATGTGTATCTGTATATCACAAGTTTCAGTAACTTTTCATGTTATCTCACCTGAAATTCACTGAAATTGCATAAAGATAGGAAAGACAAATGATATTTAATCAATACTTAATGACTACTGTTAATGATACCTCCAACCTCCAATGTATCAGACACTGTATAAAGCACTTTTCATTTTGTTTCTCATTTTATCCTCACAAATATCCCATGTGGTAGGGTCTATTGTCTCCATTTCCAGAACCTGAAACTGTGGTAAATGAACTGCCTGAGAATACACAACTAATAGTTCAGAGTTGGTGCTTAAAACATTAGCATCAAAGTTGATACTTAGCATTATCAGAGTTGAGAGTTCTACTACTGAATTTTGCCAGTACTATTAAATACTAAACCTCCAAAACCTATATATAAGTCTACAAAGAAAGCTCTTCCTTATTTTGTCTGAAATAGGCTGAAGCAAAACTTCATTAAATCTTTATTGATGGGCTGTCTCCTGAATGCCCCCTACGGTGGATGGAGCCTGAAACCCAGTCTTGTGTCCCAACTGGAATTGAACCATGACCTCCTGGTTCATAGGTCCATGCTTAATCACTGAGCCACACTGGCCGGGCCTCTCACTTTCCCCCACCTTTAACATTGTAAGGTATGCTTAATCATCCCTAGCTTAGAATTTCTTGCAGTCCATTTAATTTTCAACTCATAGCAACTGAACAATTTTATAAAACTCCTATTAAAGAGTACCAGAGAGATGTCAATTCCAGAAGTCTCTTTACTTCCACCCCATAATCCCTGTAGTTTCCATTCACACTAGGTGATATAAATATTCTTCGCTTGAGACTTATTTTATTTTCCCAAGCTTTCTTCCCACCTTCTATTTCATGTGCTACCTCCTTCCTTTCAATATCTCAATTTTCTCCATAACTCTCCTTTTCTTTGATCTCCTTCTTATGAATCTTCATTATCACAAAGGTTTTCCAATTTCTTTTTTGCCCTCGACCTCTTACCCAGGCTCTTAAACAGCATTTCTCCTTATTGCTGAATACTTCATGAATGAACTTTATTTTTCTGTAAACAAAATTCTCAATGTTTATTAGTGGTTTATCATCATCCCTGTCATGCAATAATCTTTAGAGTTATTTTTCAATCTTTCCTCTTCCCCATTCACAATGGTCAACAGCTCTTAAATTGAGGTTTTAAATTGAAATAAATTACCTAAATCAAAATCATGGAGGAGGGTTCTTAAAAATGCAGATTCATGTGCTTCATCCTGGATTACCTAACTAAACAGGATTTCACAGATAGAGTCCAGCAACCTGCTTTTTAAATAAACATCCTATGTAAGTCTTAGGCAGATCAAGCTTAGGGAACAAGTGCATTATAACAAGTTTGACCTAATTCTGTAGATTTTACCTTTTCAATGTTTCTCATCCATTTCCCTCCTTTCCTATAAAGCTTCTACCCTAGTTTAGGACTGCCTGATCTCTTAACTGGATGTCTGTAATGGGATTTCCTTGCCTTTAGGATATCTTCCTCTCTAATTCATCTTATACACTGGGGTCTTATTAATCTTGCTAAATCACAGCTCTGCTCATTTAATGTGACAAGAATTTATTGAGAGCATACTATATATTAGGTGCTCTAGGGCAGAAGGTTCCAAATGAGGCTGATAATCAGAATCATTAAGTGGGAGAAACCTTTTCAAAATAGAGATTCTCTACCCCTCTCCAGGCTTATTAAGTTGGACTTTCCAGAGCTACAGTGAAGAAAAGTTTTTTGTTGTTGTTGTTTTTTTTTTCTTCAGCCCTTCCCTGTCGCTTGAAAAGTTTATTATTAATAAAATTCCTCAGGTGATGCTGACAGTTTTGAGCAACACTAGACTGGAGCATATAAAGACTAAGGCATTCTTGTGTATTTCAGAATGTACTGGGGGAGATACAAACATATGCAAATAACTACCATGCAACACATCGATTAATGTTATTTTAGAAGTACCAAGTGTCATGGAAAAGATTCATTCTAACTGCATTAAATACACTTAGTAACACACCCAGCAGGAAAAAAATATTCTCTTCTAATTTTCCACAATGTGTTACCTATAGTTCTCTTTATGTCTTTTCTTTTGCACTACACTTATTTTTGTATGTCTCATTTCCTCTATACTTTTACCAGAGTACAGTGCTTAGCCTTATCAGGGCACATAATCTAATAAGGAATTATTTTCTGAGTGGTAATTTATTTAAAAGATAAAGTTGTACTAAAAAAATACTAAATTATGCATAGTAATGCATTTAATATATTATCTCAAAAGTAGAATGTCCTTATAACTCTTGGGTATATGTGGCCAAATTTATGGATTTTAATCTCAATGTGGCACTTAGAACAGTTCCTTCAACACTGAAGGTACTCAATAAAAAAGTTATGTGTGAACCTAGGGGTCTGGGAAAAATGTCTTTGGATGTGCAAAAACATACTTAATATGTCCAGCACCCACCATAAGAGGTTATAGATTCCCAATTAAATAATATGCTGGCGGTTTTTGCAAACCAATGCCCTGTAAGCCAAAACCATTGGCCTGTGTGTTCTGTTTGGATAGCCAATTATTGTTTCGGAGTGTGTTTTGTTTCGTTTACAAATTTTAATTTGAAAGCGTTTTGTCTGGGCAAACATTCTCTGAATTACCATGGCTCTTCCACTTCCTATTATCTTACACTATTTTGATTTACACATGGATGCTATCTATAGATCTCAAGATAAGAGTTCTAATGATGACTCCCAATCATAATACTGTTCCCAGTAATTTCTGCTTTTGAGTGTTGGCTATTGTTACAAGCTAAATTGTGTTCCCCCCTAAAATCCATATGTTGACGTTTTAATTCCCCAGTACCTCAGAATGCAACTATAGTATTTGGAAAGAAGGTCTTTAAAGGTAATTAAGTTAAAATGAGGTCTTAGGATAGGCCCTAATCCAGTATATCTGGTGTCCTGATAAGAAGATAATTGGATACAGGTGTGTATGTTTACGTAGGAAAGACTATGTGAAGACAAAGGCAGAACATGGCCATCTACAGTCAAGGAAAGAGACTACAGAATAAAATCAACCCTACCAACATTTTGATCTTGGACTTCCAGCCTCTAGAGTTGTGAGAAAATCAGTTTCTTTTGTTTAAGCCACCCAGCCTGTGGTATTTTGTTAAGGCAGTCCTAGCAAACTAATACAACTACCTACTATACTTAAAAATTTTCACTTGGGCATTTTACAAATTGAAATTATGTTTACTATATTCAAGTCAGTCAGTCTGCCAGGTACAGTGAAAATATATTTCTAAGCAGTTTATAACCCAGAACATGAGGCAAACTATATGTAAAATACAGTCATTAACATAAATGATAAAGGCCTAACACAAAAATACCAAATAAAGAATATATTTGTAATTCTATGGGTGCTCTGGAGGAAGAGAGGTGGCTATGGGCTAATCTCAAAAACTTCAAAATTTGACCTGGCTCTTAAAAGATAACTAAGATTCAACTAAGTAGAGGAGAGGACATCTAAGTGAGAGGAATAAAAAGTGTACAAAGTCAAATATAAATCTGCTGCTAGAAGGAGTATTCCCCTCCTCCCCCCAAAGTACATCTAACTTAGGTGCAAGTCTTCTCT
Source organism: Myotis nattereri (assembly GCF_964212035.1). Taxonomy (NCBI): domain Eukaryota; kingdom Metazoa; phylum Chordata; class Mammalia; order Chiroptera; family Vespertilionidae; genus Myotis; species Myotis nattereri. The sequence goes on from NC_138090.1 coordinate 16,326,783, forward strand.
CTCAGCTCTAAAATTACTAAATATGTTTACATTAATGACTGCATCCTCATAAAATGTAGGCACTTTTTGTTCCTGCCAGATAAACAACAATGCAGCTGACTGACTGGTGCAGCTCTGACATCTAAAGTATGCTCTGGTTCATCTCTGAGGCCTCTAGGCCTTCTGCTGAGATTTAGTTTTATTTTCAAATGGTCTACGAAGGCAGTGAGCAGCTCACGGAACATTCTTTTTTGAAGTCCTGGCCATTTTTTAATCTCTAGCTTACCCATCAAATTCCATCATGGTCTAATAGCTCCACATTGCAGGTGGCCTGTGTTTTCTTAAGTGCCTCCTCTTCTGAAGAATGTATTACTCATTTCATTAATGTTTCATACCTAAGTATTCTAATGTATTTAATTTTTTATTTAATGAAATTTCTAACCTTCAGGCTGAGGTAGTTATCAGAACGTCTCATCCAAGCTGCTGGAAAAGTGCTCATTAAGAGGGAGTTTTGAAGATGGGATTTTAAGAAAGGACTTGGCAGGGACCTAACCACATATAGATCTTAAGCTTTCATAAATGCTCCCCAGCCCTAACTCTAGAGCAGTGGTTCTCAACCTTGGCTGCACATTAGAATCACCTGGGAATCTTTTTTAAATCCTGATTTCTGGGCCGAATCCTCCGGAAATTCTGTTTCTTTGTTACTAATGTTGTGGCCTCACCCCATAACAAAGAAACAGAATTTCTGGAGGATTCAGCCCAGAAATCAGGATTTAAAAAAAGATTCCCAGGTGATTCTAATGTGCAGCCAAGGTTGAGAACCACTGCTCTAGAGAGGAATAAATTCTTGCGAAGCAGGTAAGTTTTGCTGACGTGTTTCTTTTAGATTTTGGGGACAAGCATTTAACAACGAGTTTGTAGTTTTTTTAAAAAAGATGTCTTTTAACGCTTGTAAGAATTTAAAAAAATAATTATCTGTCCGTAGAAAGCCCTGATTCTCCTGTGACATAGAAACGTTTACTTTCACCAATGCGGTAGACTTATGTGAAACCATCATCATCAAAAGCCATACACGCTGAGCCAAAATAATCATGGTTTGCATCAAATGGCTTCAATCATTTCAGATTAAACCGATTTCTGGAAGAAACGAGAAACTCAGCTGAATCAGTTTGAACTTGGAACGGTTTGGCCTCAAAGCACCTGTCCATAAACCATTTACCTTCAGATTTATGGGCGTTAAGAACAGAAGTCAGAGAAGCTCTGAGACTGTACAGAAAATTCTAAAATTCAGGTCTCTTTCTATGCATTACGCGGTTCAGAGAAGACTTGGGATCCAGAAAGAACCAGGTTTTTAAATTTAATCGTAACTTAAATTGCATCCAATGTTTAAAGACTAAAAATATGTGTACAGTGCAATGAAAAATTCACTCGGTAAGAAGTTACTGAAGGTTTAAAAAAAAATCCAAATTTTCGCCTTTTTCTTTTGTGTTGTGCCTGCTCCTTCTGTGACAAAGTGGACCCGAGTTGCTGTTCCCTCAAATATAACGAGGGGCAGATGTTACCACATGCTTACCTTGGGAACAACTTGAACTTTATAACTGGACTGGAAAATCGTTTGTTGGGAGAGAAAAAAAATAAACAGAAGCCGGTGGCTTCACCCCAAACCAGGCCCGCCGTTAGAAAAGGCCTCGGCCCCAAAACTCTTCGTCCATCTAGCAAGGCAGCTTTTCCCGCGGAGTCTCGCCTTCCGGTCACCTCGCCACGCCCACCCGGAAGCCGTCGTCTTGGCAACCTATACATCCCGCCCCCCTTCGCCACGCCCACTGCTTTGGACGTCAGGGGCTAGCCGGGCTTCGATTGGTCTATCAGTCCGTCATTGTGGGAGACGTTCGGGACCGCGAAGCTCTGAAACTCCTACTTGAATTTGTGGCGCTTGGGGTTCGCGAGGTGCGGAACGGAGGTGGGAGCCAGCAGTCTCGGTGGTGAGCGACCCTGAGGGGAGGATGACAAAAAGGGCGGCTGGAAGGGTAGGGCACTCGGTCAAGCTGGCTGCCTGGAGATGGGAGGCCTCAGCCGGGCTGCTTCACGCGCCTGAGGCAGGTCCGCCCACTCGCAGCCTCAGGGGTCCTCCCTCGCGTCCTGTCCCTGGCGTCTGCGATTGCACTCCTGCCTTCCTACTGTCGCCCCTGGAGGAAACTGTGTCTCCTCGGCTTCCTTCCCTCCCCAGAAGCAACCACACAACGGCCCCTACGTGCCTACCTACGCCTCATCTAAGTATAGTTTACTCCCCACGAATCCATTTCATAATTAAATTCTGACTCCGTCACCAACACTCAGAAACGTTCTACCTGCACTTGGCCATGTGCAAAAATGTTCCAGTCCAACCTGACGCCGCACAAACCGAGGCCAGAACAGTTCTTTATCAAGAGGAAGCTGCTCTCCTCTTCCCACCTGGGGCATAGTGAAGGTCTCCTGGGAAGCAGCAAATGAAAGCCATTTACTTATTTTTATTTATTTTATTTTTTGTTAATCCTCACCTGAAGATATTTTCCCCATTGATTTTTAGAGAGAGCGGAAGTGAGGGGTAGAGACACCGAGAAACATCGATGTGAGAGAGACATCCATTGGTTGCCTCCCGCACTACCCCACGCCTACCGAGGGGTTCAGGGATCCAGCCTGCAACCTAGGTAGGTGCCCTTGACCATCGTCGAACCCGCGACCCCTCAGTCCACGGGCTGACGCTCTAACCACTGAGCAACCGACCAGGGCTGACAGCACTTTAACGCGCTCCAGAACTGTTAAGTTACTATTGTTCTAGTTTCTAACTCTGAATGATGATGATTCATATAAAAACGTGATTTTTTTGGTGGTTGTTGTTCTTGGTCCGACCTTATTGATACATATGTTTAATATTGGGGTTACAGTACTGTCTGGCCCTTAACAAGACATTAAAGCCAATAGGTCTGTGGGAGTACAAACCCTGAGGCGTGATCCAAAACATCAAAGCAACTTCTGATTGAAAGATCCTCTCTTAACTCACCTTTAGCTTTTCTGTCTATTATGATATGACTCCCCTCCACCCCCACTGCATTTCATTTCAAATTAAGGTTTAGGATCATTTTAGGAATTTCCTGGTATAGACAGCTTGGCCCACATCCCCTGTCTGTAACTATGAAAACCCTCTATTTTCTTTACAATTTGATAATTCAGTTTGATATTTTTATACATGGTGTCCCAAGAAATGCATACAGACTTCAAATAACTAGTAATTCCAATGGGTTAAATGTGAAAAGAAAGAAACATGTATATACAATTTTTTGGGACACCCTATATGTCCAGCCTCTAGAACAGAGTCTTAACTTTTTGGAGGGTCATAATCCCCTTTAAGAAACAAGAAAAACCTTGGAGCTTTTGTCTAGAATATGACACATAACACAAAAGTTTATATAAATTTCAGAGACATTTATAGTCTACTCTAAAGTATGGATATCTATAGGGCCCCAGTCCGGTTCTAGAAGTTTATTTCTATTTTCTTAAAAAATATTTCTTAAAAAATAGAAATAGGTAAGCAGCAAAACCAGCAGTGTTTTTATTTTTAAAAATTAATTGTGTCATTTAATTTTTGAATTGTCTTAAGACTTGTTGTTCTGAAGGAAGTGGGGGTTGAGAAAGCTGAAGCAGTTGTATTAGCAGAACTTTCAAACGAGCACTGGTTTAAGAATTTTAGAGAAGTCACTGAAATGCTTTATAAAGTTACTAGAGGCCCGCTGTATGAAAATTCACGAACTGGAGGGGGGTTCCCTCAGCCCAGCCTGCCCCCTCTCACAGTCCAGGAGCCCTCGGGCAGGAGGCATCCCAGCGATCAGGGGAAGGCTGTGCCCCCATCACACCTCTGCTGCTGCCACTGCCGGCAGCGCAAGCCTCGGCTGGCCCTGGTTACCTGAGCCTTGGCCAGCCCTGGCGGCTGGGCAACCAACATTTGAGGGTTGCCTGTGCCTCGGGCCAGCCCTGGGCGGCTTGAGGGCTGAGGGGACTGGAGGACTCCGGAGCAGGTGTGCGGAGTGGCTGGGCCTGCCTAGGGGCGGGCCCGGCCGTGCCGCATGCCTGCCCCCCCAGCAGGGCTGAGGAGATTGGGCGCCACCATTTTTGAGGTTGTGGCAGTCAATTAGCATATTCCCTCATTGGCTGTGGGCGCCGCCATCTTTGAGGGTGTGGTAGTCAATTAGCATATTCCCTCCTTATTGGCTGTGGGCACTGCCATCTTTGCAGCCTGCTGCTCAGTTGTTTGGTCAGCCCTCACTAACGCCCCTGCCAGCCTTGTTGCCCCACACAGCCTGTTCGGTCATCCATTTGGTTGTTTCATTTGTGACGGCCGCTTAGGCTTTTATATATATAGATAGGAAGGTCATTAAAAAATGAGGGTAGCCGTAACTGGTTTGGCTCAGTGGATAGAGCATCGGCCTGAGGACTAAAGGGTCCCTGATTTGATTCCGGTCAAGGGCATGTACCTTGGTTGAGGGCACATCCCCAGTGGGGGATGTGCAGGAGGCAGCTGATCAATGTTTCTCATCGATGTTTCTAACTCTCCATCCCTCTTCCTTCCTCTCTGTAAAAATTCAATAAAATATATTTTTTTAAAAATGAGGGTAGTATATGGGCACATAGGTATACAAGAAGTAAATTAAGATTTTCTATCCAGAGTCTTTTTGAATTAACAAAAAGTATGAAAATTCTTGATCAACATGAAGAGTTAAAATAACTTATGTGCCTTGTTTAAATGTTTTTTATCAGGGGTCCTCAAACTTTTTAAACAGGGGGCCAGTTCACTGTCCCTCAGACCATTGGAGGGCCGGACTATAGTTTAAAAAAAAACTATGAACAAATTCCTATGCACACTGCACATATCTTATTTTGAAGTAAAAAAACAAAATGGGAACAAATACAATATTTGTATTTGCATGTGGCCCGCAGGCCGTAATTTGAAGACCCCTGTTTTATACTAAAGTAATTTATTTTTTTGTTGTCTAAAGTTTTACATATGTCTCCTTTTTCCCCGATTGACCCCCCCCCCCAGCCATTCTCCCCCAGTTATATTAAAGTAATTTTTTTTAAAATATATTTTATTGATTTTTCACAGAGAGGAAGGGAGAGAGATAGAGAGTTAGAAACATCGATGAGAGAGAAACATCGATCAGCCAGCCGCCTCCTGCACATCTCCTGGGGATGTGTCCGCAACCCAGGCACATGCCCCCGACCGGAATTGAACCTAGGACCCTTCAGTCCGCAGGCCGAAGCTCCATCCACTGAGCCAAACCGGCTTCGGCATTAAAGTAATTTTTAATGTGAAATTCTACTAGCATGTCCTGAATATAATCTACATTGTCTTCTGAACTATTTCAAGCATTATTTTTTTCACATTAGAACTTTAGTTTACCTGAAACTTAGTTTTGTGTAAGATGTGAGGAATAGCTTTAGCTGAATTTTTCATTCATTGTTATGTCACTATTCGGAAAGCCATGGTCCATGGGCCAAATCTGGCCCGCCATCTGTTTTTGTAAATAAAATTATATGGAAACACAGCCACATCCGTTTGCTTACTTGTTGTCTGGCTGCTAAAACATTTGTTCTACAATGTTGCGTTTAGCAGTTGTGGCAGAGACTACATAGGCTCAAAGCCTAAATATTACTGTCTGGTCCTTTATAAAAATAGTTTGCCAACTCCTAGAATAGGACATCCTTTCCTTACGAATGGATATGTCATGTTTGTCCCACATGGTTTCCATGTGTTTGCTTTTGTTTTTGAGCTCATCTAGCCTGCCTCATTTGTCTACCACTGCACATATAACAGTGTTTTGATTACTTTAGCTCTAAAATAAAACAATATCCAATAGGTTAAACTTCTCCCCTACTCCTTAAAAGTTGTTATTTTATCTTAGTTATTCTTGGTTCTTAGATCCTCCATATGAATTTAATGATCACTTTATGAAATACTTTGAGAAATATTTTTGGGGTTTTGATAGGAATTGCTTTGAATATACAGATTAATTTGGGAAGAATTGCCATCTTTATAGTATTGTCTTCCTACCCATGAACTTAGTATAACTTGATTGTTCTCAAAACTTTTAATGTTGGCTGACTTCTTTAAATGATAGGAGATGTGTTGTATCCTCCTCTATTTCTTGAAAGAGTTGTGTAGAATTGGTATTATGGCAGGTCCTCAAATAACCTTGTTTTGCTATAACATTGATGAGATGCTGTAGCAACATCACTCTTGTTTATATCAATTAGCCTATGGTAAAATTGTTTGTTCATTTGGCTTAAAATTGCAGAAGATATTGATAGCGTTAAATGAGGACTATATTTATTTAAGTGTTTGATAGAACACACCAGTGCACTATTCTAGGCCTGGCATTTTCTTTTTGAGTAGGTTTTAATGAAATTAAGATAATAAGAGTAAATTCTATTTGCCTATGTCTTATCATTTCTAGTGCTCTATTTTTTCTTGTAGATCCAGGTTTTCTTCATTTTTCTTCAGTCTGAAGAATTTCCTTTAACATTGCTTGTAGTGTGGCTTGTTGGTGATGGATTCTCTGTGTTTATTTGCGTGAAATGCTTTTATTTAACTTCCATTTTTGAAAGATTTATTTTTAAACTAGATATATAACTTAGTTTTTTAGCACTTCGATATTCCATTGTCCTATGTCTTGTGTTGTTTTTAGTTAGATACTTGGAGTCTCCTTTGTTCTGTGTATAATGTCTTTTCCTGGCTCCTTTAGTTTTTAAAGTCAGTTTTACTAGTAGAGAGACTTAATTTATTAGTACATGTTATAAATTTCTTTCTTTTTAGGAATATAGTCCTATGAGTTTTGCCAAATGTAAACAGTTGTGAACTATTACCATAATCAAGATATACAGTATATCAGTAAGTTTATAAAGTTCTCTCATGCTCCTTTATCATCAATTAACTGACCCCACCCCTAGCTTCTACCAACCACTGATCTGATGATATGTGCTACTATAGGTTTGCATTTTGAGAACATCTTGTTAATGGAATCCTATAGTATCTAGCCTTTTGTGTATGGCTTCTTTAATTTAGCATTATCCATTTAAGATTAAGCCATGTTTTTGCATGTATCATTAGTTTATTCCTTTTTGTGTGTGGGTAGATTTCATCATACATATGTACCACAATTTGTCTATCCATTCTCCAGTTAGTGGATATTTGGGTTGTTTCCAGGTTTTGGCTATTAGCAATAAAGCAAGTATAAACGTTTGCCTGCAGACCTTTGAGCTGTCATAGATTTTTATTTTTGCTGGGTGACTACCTAAGAGTGAAACTGCTAGGTAATATGAGAAGTATATTTTTAACTTCATGAAATACTGCCAAACTTTTTTTCCAAAGTGGCTATTCCATTTGTTTTACTATCAGCAGCATATGACAGTTCTAATTATTCTATATTCATATCAGCTGTTGGTATTGTTAATACTTTAAAATTTAACTATTCCAGTAAGTGTGTATTGATGACTCACTGTAATTTTAATTGCATTTCTCTGATGACTAATGTTGTAGAGTATCTTTTGTGTACTTATATATGTATATCTTCTTTGTTACAAGTATCTATTGAAATATTTTGCCTATCTTTTGGACAGCTCTATTGAGTAATAATTAACATACAATAAATTCCATATATTGAAATTGTATAGTTTGATAAGTTCTGGCATAAGTATACATTCATAAAGTCATCACTACTATCAAATTAGTGTACATGCTACAACAGGGACGATGAGTCTTGAAAACATTATGCTAAGTGAAAGAAGCCACTCAGAAAAGACCACATATTGTATGAGTCTGTTTATGTAAATTGTCCAGAATAGGCAAATTCATAGAGACAAGTGGTTAGTGGTTGTCAGAGACTGAGATCAGGAGAATGGAGAGTGGGTAGGGAGTTTCTTTTGGGGATGATAAAAATGTTCTGGAATTAGATACCTGTGATGGCTGCATAGTTTTGTGAACATTCCAAAAACGACTGAATTGTAAAAGGTTGCATTTTTATGGTATGTGACATATGATATGTGGTATATCTCAATAAAGCTGTTTTGAAAAAACCACTAGTTAGGAATCACTAATGGGTTGTTCAAAACAGCATTGTTTATAATTTCGAAGACCCGGAAACTAACTCAATGTCTATTAACAGTAGAAGAATGATTATAAAAATTGTAATATTCTTAGAATGAAGAGTGAAGATGCTATTAAAATCATGAGTCAGAGAAATGTGTACCAATATGAGGAATGTCAGAATTATAATTTGAGGGGAAAAAAGATAGCAGAGGAATCTAATAGATGTAACACAGAATTAATGTTTAAAAATATGTAGAATCCGCCTATATAATAAAAGGGTAATATGCAAATCAACCAAACAGGGGAACGGACTAGTCGCTATGAAAGGCACTGACCACCAGAGGGCAAACGCTCAATGCAGGAGCTGCCCCCTGGTGGTCAGTGCGCTCCCACAGGGTGAGCACCACTCAGCCAGAAGCCAGGCTCACGGCTAGAGAGTGCAGCGGCAATGGTGGGCACCTCTCCCACCTCTGCGGCAGCGCTAAGGATTTCCGGCTGCCAGCCGTCAGTCCAGGACTGCAAGAGGGCGCAGGCCAGGCTGAGGGACCCCCTTCCCCCCGCCCCCCGAGTGCACAAATTTTCATGCACCAGGCCTCTAGTACTATATAATTTAACAAAAATATAAATAATGCCTGGGGATCATAAACATCAGCTTCCACATAGTAGTTAGTTGTAGAGATAACTTGTGGAATGTACTTGTGGAGAGGAAAGAGAGGAAGAACGTCATTAAGGAAGAATTCATAGAGGCCTTAACTGTATTTGATAATATGTTACTTCTTTTCTGTATTATAGGTATACAGAAGTTAGTTTTATTTTTAGAACATTTCTAATTATTTTTATAAGAAAATATAAAGGACAGAACAAAATGGTGGTAGAACCTGGAAGGGATAAATAAGCTGATTTTTTTTTACTTACAAAAGAGTACAGTATCAAATGTAGAATTGAGAACAGATCAGAACCAATTGAGAAAACAATGTTGGTGGAGGACTGGTTTACATACATGAAGTCATAATCATATAACTTCTTTTAAAGAAGTTGTGGTTTCCTTTGGGAAAACTATACCAAGCACAACTGTAAAGCATGATAACCTGGAAGCAATTTCACTAATGCATATTTTGAAAAGTGGTGCTACTCTCAGAAGTCAAATCAATGCCTTCTAGGAGATTTTTGAAATGATATAAAATAGTCTCAGAGGGAGGAAAACATAAGGATGTGAGGTGTGAGGAAAAGCCATAAGATCTTTCTTGCATGGCATAGGAACTCAGTTAAAAGATATTACCTAGTCAGGATGTCCCCTGAGAAACAGATTACACAACTGAAACAAGAGGGTACTTGAATGGTTTCTGGTTTAATGATATAAGACCCCATTTCTGGTATCAGGAAATTTGAATTTATTCTAAGTATACCATCACGCCTGTTACCTGGGAAGAGAAATTTTTATAGAGCGCTTTTTTTTTTTTTTTTTTTTTACATTATTGCAGGTGTCTTCTTTTTTGCCCCCTTCACCCACCTCCACCCACTCCTGCCTGCCCGTTTCTTGGCCTTCACCAAACTATTGTCTGTATGCATGGGATATGCAGGTGTGTTCTAATCCCTTCACCTTCTCTGTCCAGTCACCTCCACCCTCCTCCCCTTGGGCACCAGCCAGTCTGTTCCATGTATCCACGTTTCCAGTTCCATTTTGTTCATTAGTTTATTTTGTTCATTAGATTCCACATATTAGTGAAATTATATAATATTTGTCTTTCTCTGGCTGGCTTGTTTTACTTAGCACAATACTCTCCAGGTCCATCCATGCTGTCGCAGAGGATAAAAGTTTCTTATTTTTTACAGCCGCATAGTATTCCATTGTGTAAATGTACCATAGCTTTTTCTTTATTTTTTGTTTGTTTTGTTTTTTCTTTATTGATTAAGGTATTACATATGTGTTCTTATCCCCCCCCCCCCATTGCCCTACCAGCCCCCCACTCATGCCCTCATCCCCCTGTTGTCTGTGTCCATTGGTTAGGCTTATATGCATGCATACAAGTCCTTTGGTTGATCTTGTACCATAGCTTTTTTATCCAGTTATATGCTGATGGGCACATGGGCTGTTTACATATCTTGGCTACTATAAGTAATGCTGCTATAAGCATAGGGATGCATATATTCTTTCTGATTGATGTTTCATGATTCTTAAGATATATTCCTAGAAGTGGGGTTGATGGATCAAAAGACAGTTCTATTTTTAATTTTTTTGAGGAAACTCCATACTGTTTTCCACAGTGGTTGCATCAATTTGCATTCCTACCAATAGTGCACAAGGGTTCCCTTTCTCCATATCCTCGCCAGCACTTGTTGTTTGTTGATTTATTGATAGTAGCCATTCTGACAGCTGTTAGGTAATACCTTATTATCATTTTTTTTGCATCTCTGATGATTAGTGACGTTGAGCAGTTTTTCATGTCTATGGGTGTATATATTCTCTTTGGAGAAGTGTTTATTGAAGTCCTTTGCCCATTTTTTAAAAATCTTCACCCAAGGATATTTTTCCATTGATTTTTAGAGAGTGGAGGGGAGAGAGAAAGAGAGACAGAGAGAGAAACATTGATGCGAGAGACACATTGATTGGTTGCCTCCCGTATGTGTCCTGACCAGGGCCTAGAGATTAAACCGGAAACCAAGGTGCGTGCCTTGACAGGAATGGAACCCATGATCCTTCAGTACTTGTGCCAACACTCTAACCACTGAGAAAAACTGACCAGGGCTCCTTTGACCATTTTTTAATTGGATTGTTTATCTTCCTGGTGTTGAGTTGAATATGTTCTATATATTTTTTTGGGAAATTAACCCCTTATCTGATGAATCATTGGCAAATATGTCCTCCCATATAGTGGGTTGGTTCCCTTTTTATTTTGAGGATGGTTTCTTTTGCTCTGCAGAAGCTTTTTAGCTTGATGTAGTTGTAAGGTCAGAGGGCTAGGATCATTTTAAAAGCACTACCCACAGAGGTATATGAAGAAAACAGGAGGCCTAAGGGACTTCCAGAATATGCAGAACATGGATACAGCTTCTTAAATCTAGTAATGTTCTCTGTTGTGGGTTGAATTGTGTCCCCCACAAAGATTTGCTCAAGTCTTAACACTAGGTATTTTATAATGTGATCTTATTTGGAAATAAGGTCTTTGCAGATGTAATCCAAGTTAAAATGAGGCCATACTGAATTAGGGTAGGTCATTATAAGAGACAGAAGAAGGAGATTTAGGTACAGAGAGACACAGAGCAGATACACTGAGGGAACATTCTGGCCCTGTGATGATGGAGGCAGAGATTTGAGTTATGCAACTACAAGCCTAAGAACATTATTACCAGGAACCACTAGAAACTAGAAGAGGGAAGGAGAGATCCTTTTCTAGACTCTTCAAAGGGAGCATGGCCCTGTTGCCACCTTGATTTCAGACTTTTAGTCACCATGATTATGAGAGAATAAATTTCTGTTGTTTTGAAACTACCTAGTTTGTGTGGTAATATGTCACTATGGTCTTAGGAAATGGAAAAAATTCTGTATCTCCATTACTTTGTTAGGCACTACCTAATTCCCTACAGCAATCCTATATAATAAAAGGGTAATATGCAAATTGACCCTAACAGCAGAATGACTGGGAATGACTGGTCGCTATGACATACACTGACCACCAGGGGGCAGACACTCAATGCAGGAGCTTCCCCCTGGTGGTCAGTGCGCTCCCACAGCAGGAGCTTTGCTCAGCCACAAGCCAGGCTGATGGCTGCCAGTGCAGCAGTGGTGGCGGGAGCCTCTCCCACCTCCTCAGCAGCGCTAAGGATGTCAGACTGCACCTTAGGCCCACCCTCCCCATCCCCCCCCCCACCCCCTGCTGGCAAGTGGAAATCCCCTGAGGGCTCCCGGGAAGCCAGAGGGATGTTTTACTGCCAGCTTAGGTCTGATTCCCTGGGGAGCGGGCCTAAGCCAGCAGGTGGACATCCCCCGAGGGGTCCCAGACTGTGAGAGGGCACAGGCCGGGCTGAGGGACTCCCCCTTCCTTCCCCCCCCCCCTGCACAAATTTTTGTGCACCGGGCCTCTAGTTAACAATAAAATGCTTAAAATAAGAATGACTTAAAGTAATATTTGCTTGGAGGCATCTGCAAAGACCTTATTTCCAAATAAGATCACATTTAGAAAACACCTAGTGTTAAGACTTATAGTGTTAAAACAAAACAGAAGAAGGACTGGGGTCTATGTGTCCTATTCTGCAGTCAGTCCTGAAGTGAAAAAAAACTCTAGAGCTGTTGGCAGCTTTGGGAAAGAAAGAAAGAAAGAAGGAAAAAACAAAAACAAGCCTTTACACCTTTTATTGTGGTAGTGGAGAGCCAGCCTATGGTAGACATACCTTATAGTGGTCTCCTTTGATTCTGTGTGGGATCCTCAAGATTCCTTAAAGTGGCTTATGCTAGATATTTATGCTCTTATTCTCAAAAGCAGTTATCATAGATAGAATATACTCTTAAAAGCAATTATTATTGCTGGGGAAAATAATAAGTGGGAATAATAATAGCAACAGCATTAGCTAACATTCATTTATTACTATTTTACAGTTACCTAGTGATGTTCCTTTTGATCACACTATAATCCTTCTTTTATGGATGATGAACTGAGGTGTCTGGAAAGTTGACTTAATAAAAAGAAAAAAAAATACCTAAAAAAAAAGGCTTTAAGGAAATCAGGAGTTCAGGCATTAAATAGCACTGATTAACAAACTGTCTTCCAAAGCAACTGTACCATTTTCCATTTCAATTAGCAATGAATGAGAGTTCCTGTTGCTCCACACACTTGACAGCATTTCGTATTATCAGTGTTTTGGATTTTTGGCCTCCTAATAAGTTTGCAGTATTATCTCATTGGTTTAATTTGCAGTTCCCTGATGCATTATGATGTTGAGCACATTCTTGTATGCTTTTTTTTGCCATCTGTCTATCTTTTTTGGTGAGGTATCTGTTTAGATCTTTTGCTTTTTTTCAATTGTGTTTTTTTCTTATTTTGTTTTAAGAGTTATGTTCAACAGTTGTCTCTGGTTGGTTTTCACAATTCTCTTGGGGGAAATGTTTTGTACTTGTGAGCTCTGAGTAAGTTTACATACTGACAGCCTTACATGTAGAATCTGTCATGTCCAATAATGACCTTTCTTTGGGAATGGTGCCTTGAAAGAATTCCAGCTTATTGGACTGCCAGACTTGCTTGTGGCTGTTGTTTTTCAAGACTTCCGTGGAGCAGGAGATGGTTTCATGGGCATAGGACAAATTAAAATGTCACAATACTCATTGTTCTTATGGAGATTTGATTGTTTTTCTTGAATAATCATTCCCTGAATTGCTGTAAGCCTTTGTTTAATTTCTAGGATTCTAAAAAAGTTGACTCTGACAGTTTCTGCTAGTGTTCTCATTGTTACGGAGAAGAGAATTTTCAGAACTCTTTACTGTGAAATTTTTCAGTTATGTCCACTGTCCTTTTTATGAACAATGACACAGATTTTAAAAGTAAATCCTGTGAGGTCTGGAAGATATTCCATGCCTGTAGAAGAGGATGAGTTCAATGAATTGACCAGGAAAGGTATTAAGCTATAAACATACCATGTCAGTTTATAATTTTATAGATGCTGGATCTATATTAGCCAAACTTTGCTCTGTAGATCATGGGTGGTTTAATCTTGCCAGCATGTAAAATATAATGGTTTAAAATTCAATAAGGAATTACAATTTAAATGATAATTTAATATTCTCTTCCACATGAAACTTCTTACTATATGGAATGTCTCTTGATAGAATATGTATGTTTCTTTGTTTGTTCCCCCTGAATGTTTTATAAACAGTATAATGTAGGACTAGGTTGTTGTTTTTTGAAATTTAAAAAAATTTCCTGAATGTGTAGTAGGGACTTTTGTTTCTTTATTACTAGATTTCTTTTTTTCTAGTTGTTGCTGTGTATGGAGTATTACCCGGGGAGAAGAGAGGAGGATTGATTTGTGAATGATAGGTTGAGTTGGCTAGACAAGCCTTGTGTAGGTCAAGTTGTTTGAGGGTGACCTGTAAAATTATGGAAAGATTTTGTTATATGCTTTTATTTTATTGAGTTTAATTATACATGCAGGGCAAATGGAAGGTGTAATGCAGTTGGCTTTGTAGTGTTTCATTCAATGTGATGAACATTTTATTTAATAGGTACGTACCTACACTGAAAATATTGGGGAGAGAGTTTTTAAATCTGTCTGCCTTTCATTATCTATGAATTTTACACAAAACTACAGTGTAGTTAATCATTTAAAATTCTTGATTCATCTTGCCCTACTATATTTGATTGACATATTTGAGATCTAGATGTTAGAATACTACTTTGTTTTTGCTAGAGCATATATTGTGAGGTCCACAATGTTACATAGTCGTAGTTAAATCTCCTAGGCCTGTGGTCGGCAAACTGTGGATCGCGAGCCACATGCGGCTCGTTGGCCCCTTGAGTGTGGCTCTTCCTAAACCTTAGGAGTACCCTAATTAAATTAATAACAATGTACCTACCTATATAGTTTAAGTTTAAAAAATTTGGCTCTCAAAAGAAATTTCAATCATTGTACTGTTGATATTTGGCTCTGTTGACTAAGGAGTTTGCCGACCACTGTCCTAGGCTTATATGATTTGAATTGGGGGAATGGGTGGTTGATTGGTATTTGAATAATTTTCTAACATCTGGTGTTACTCATGTTATAACTCATGTTATGCTAGTAACTGTGACTTAATAAAATGTAGCCAATCAACTTTCCAAAGGTTAAACTTTCATATTGGAATTATATTTTTTAAACCATCTCTTTCTGATGCAGATCATGTGCTTCATAAATTTGTAGCTCCAGGACAGCTCCAGGACGAGTGGCAGGAAAACAGAATTTCAATAGTATGTGTGTTGGTTGCTGGTGACTCCATTTAGAAGGCATTATAAGAAAAAAGAGCTCAGGAAAGAACTGTCATTTATTTTTTAAGCACAGGCATGAAAGGGAATTAAAAGGAACAATAATGTTGCGAAGTGCAATTGTTTTTTAATCCTAATGTCTAAAAACTAAAATTGATAAAGGCTTTGAGTGACAAAGGCCAATTAAAACTCAGTCTTTTAGTAAGGATCTAATCAAGGACATGACCTTCACACCCATTTTTAAAACTTCAAAATGTATCAACTTGCCTCAGAGTGAATTTCAACTATTAGTATAGTATCTATTACATTTCTTTCAATTAAAGAGGATATCTTATGGAATAGTCTTTGCCTCTGAACCTTGGTAGGTCTAGGATACTCATAATTAGGAAGAACAATGGGAGTGAAAGGATCAGAAAAAAAGAGATATGGCAAATCTAAGAAGAATGTTTAGAAAGAACTGCAGATGTGGCTGCTGGACTGAGGACATGACTGAAATAAAATAGATAAGAAGCCAAGCAGCTTTTTCAGAGAATTGTGTATTTTAGCTTAGCAGATACATCACAGCTTTCCAAAATAGTTGCACCAATTTGAACTTGCATAAAAAGTGTATTAGTTAATCTGCTTGACTGATCAGTCAAGTATCAGACAGTCTAGTGGGGGATACAATAGTAGTTTAAATGGCATTTTCTTGATGTCTAATGAGGATGAACATATTTACTTATGTTTTCTGACCATTTGGATTTCTTTTTTTGATTAAGTGTCTTTTCATTATTTTTTGTTGTTGTTTTGGTTGTTTGACATGTGGTAAAGTATGTCAGTTACACTAATCTTAAGTGTACAGTTCAAATAATTTTTTATTGTTTTCTAAATCTGTATGTACATCCAGATCAAGAGATGAAACATTCTTAGCATTCCAAGATTCCCTGTGTTTATTCCCTGTTATTACCACTTCCTGTCTTCCAGAGATAACCATATTCTCATTATTACTGACATCAATTAGTTTTTTTCTGAAATGTTTTATAAACATTTCGGTAAAATACACATAAAATTTACCAATTTGTTTTTGCCAGTTCTCTTTCATCATGCCTTGTTTACTTGTGTATTTAATAGTTTGCTTCACCAGATAACATTTGTGCTTGCTGCATTCTGGCTCTGTGGGCACTAAGTTGTGCACCACTTTATGTTTATTTTTTGGACGCATATAGGTGATATGAATTTGGCATGTATAATTACTTGAGTGCTAGATTGTGGATACAATTTCTTGTAGTTTTATATTTCCCCTGTTTTGCTCACTGACAAGAAAACTTTCCTTGCATTTTTTTAGTCCCTGCTGGACTCCTGGATCACCTTTACATGACAGGTGTGGAACCCTTTGAATTCCCAGCTTCATGAGAGGAGAGTGTCCTTAGACTCTTAGGTGGTGTTGTGTTTGTTTTCTATCTTTCATTCCAAAAAAGATCTGTAAGTTTAAACTGACCAATATGGTTGTCCAAATATCCTTAGGGCAAAAGCAGATTCAGCACTCTACTTACCATCTCTTGAGTTCTGTGTTGTTGTTTGTGTGTGTGTGTGTTGTTTTTTTGTGTGTGTTTTTTGATTGACAATGTCTTACTGATTTTATCAACTGGGATGCGCTTAAGAAAAGATTTTTATATACACTCTTGCATTTTTCGTTGTTTTCAGTGATGGAGTTAATGCAAATATTCTGGTTCTCTGTATTGCTTGAAACAGAAATTTCGGTTTGATTATAAAATTTAGAAAGTCATTCACAGAAACTTCCTTTTTCTCTTACCATTTTCTTTCCACAAACACATCTTTAAAAAAGACAGATTCTTCTACTTTTTAAACTTTTCTTTTAGAGAAGAGGTTTTGAAATGCATCTAGTGTCTGTAAGGTTAAGTTTTACTTTTTGGTACAGGATTGTAATTAGTATTAGTAACATTCTTTAGACTCTATGAAACAAACAATTTCAGAAAGTAGAGATTTAGGCTACAATCAATATATAGTATTTGAGATATTTCTATAATTTTAAGAATTTACTTCTACTTAAGTCATATTTTCTTTAATAGTGAAAAATAAGTAAAAGTTTAACATGAAAAGCATCCTTAACCTCTCCATTTCCTTAGTAGTTAGAAATTTGGTAAATTGATGGAAGTTTTTTAAGTGTTTATGTACTCCTTTGGTTAAGTTTTCTAAATAGTTTCAGAACTTATTTTATCTTCCTTAAGTCATGAATAACCCAAAGACAAGGACTTGTTTTAAGATGATTTTTAAATAGTTGCCTTTTATGAAAGGTTACCTAATCAATATTAGTTGATAAAGAGAAATATTTTGTGGGAGAGTAATATATACTTTAACATTCCTTTAGTGTTTGGCTTTGTAAGTAAAATATGAAATTTGATCATCTCATAACATTTTTAAAATTCACTTTCTTCTTTCCCCAGAAAGTAGCAAAGTAAATAAAACCTTCAATCTTTTCTAATCTTCATGAATAATTTCTAACTGGCCCTGGGTGAGAGGCTGTTTTCAAGGCCATCCGATGGTATCTGCAAAGATACTGTTTAGACCAGCGGTTCTCCACCTGTGGGTCTCGACCCCTTTGGCGGTTGAACGACCCTTTCACAGGGGTCGCCTAAGACCATCCTGCATATCAGATATTTACATTACGATTCATAACAGTAGCAACATGACAGTTATGAAGTAGCAACGAAAATAATGTTATGGTTGGGTCACAACATGAGGAACTGTATTTAAAGGGCCAGAAGGTTGAGAACCACTAGTTTAGACCTTGCAGTTTAGGTCTCTCTGAAAGCACTTCTAAATTACAGAAGTGAAGAGAGTTTATACTTAATCTTTGGCTAATTTCAGTTGTAGACTTCAGAATGAAGCAGCTAAGGGGGAAAGTTTCCCTTGTAGAAGCATAAAACCTACTGCCTGTATCTTGGCCAGTGTTCCCTTTTTTCCAGTAAGTTGTCTGCAATACAGAGGTGTATAACCCTAATGGCTTGTTGTATGCCATTAAAAGGTATTGTACACTCATAAAAGAATGACATTTTGATCAATGCTGTTAAAGGAATTACTGTCTTGACACAGAAAAGCTTTCCTGCTGCAAGTTTAAAAATATGCCTTTAAAAGCTTTTTATTGAATACCTTTGCATCCCTCAGAAATGTGCCATTTTGGCATGAGGTTACTCTGAAGTATTCACAGTGTAACTTAAATGCAAAACCTCCTATTTACCTTTAGAAGTAGCAGAGCAAAACAGGTATTCCCTACCAAATGGAGCTTAAAGGCATGGTAACATCTTAAACCACTGTATCTGATCTAAAAATAGAACTTTCGTAAAGAAAACGCTGAAAACTAAATTATTCCTTTTTATTTTGTGAGGTATTGATTTTTTTTCATGCTGTTTTGTTTAAACTTTGTGGTTTTAATTTCCCTTTGGATTTAGAAATCATGCCTTTCCATCCAGTTCAGAGATAGATCTTTTCTAATCATCTGGGAATTGGTTCTCTTAAATGGTGATATGTCAGATTTGGTTTCCTATTGTTTTCTGTCTTTTATTATATTTTTGATTAGAAGTTTATGAAAATCATGTCATAATTGACAGTCTCCCAAAGCAGACAGTTTCTTCTATACACAGTTGGTCTTTTACAGATTTTCTAATGTACCATTGCTATACTTTTAGCTTTATTTCATATTTTGTAAGCCTTCTGACTTTATACCATATTTTTCAAACTTGTGAACTGAACATTTTAAAGTTCAATACCCTGAAAACCATAATTACCTTAAATATGTCACTATAGAATGATTATTTACTTGATAGGTTTTAGCTTTTGTATATTTTGAATTTGATTTTTAATTCCCAATCTAATTAACTTTTCACACATTTCAGGGTATGGCATATTTTAGGGTGGATAGCATTGATTTTTATATAGCATATTGGCTTAGTCAAGTTGTTTTACTTATAAAAGCAGGTGTTTGTTGTTGTTGTTGTTGGTTTTTATTATTCACTACCTACTAAATGCCAGGTGATTTATATATATTATTGATAACGCTAAAACTTGTTACAGTATGTGCCATGTTCTGTGCTAAAGTACTTCCTGTGATTCAAAGAAGTTATATAACTTGATCAAACAACAAGTAAGTTGTGGAGTTGGGATTCGACCTGAGGTAGAGTGACTTCCTACTGTTGTCCTATTCTAACCCTTTTTGTCTTATTTGTTTTAGGTGTTATATCTCCATTTTACAAACAAGGGACTGAAGCTCACATAAAGTAAGTACTTTGACTATTGACACAGAATGAAGGAGTGACAGAGCTGGCATTGGAAATAGGCTCTGTTTGACTTCAAAGTGTATTTTCTACTATATCATACTAGTTATTTTTCCTTCATCCTTCTTAGCAAACCTCCTCTTAATTATCTGCATGTATGCAAAGATGATTTTCATTAGAAATTTTGGAATAGGGGTTTGTCCCATGATTTTTCTCTTATGATTTGGAGAAAAGCATATTGAAAAGATAATTGGAGTAGGTTTCAGGAAACATGAATTCCTATACTATCTCTGATTCTTCTGGACATAAGACATTGGGCAAATCACCTTTTTGGGATTTTATTTATAAAATGAGGGTATTGGACTAGATGATTTTAAAAGTTTCCTCAAATTCTAAAATCTAATTTGAGTCTATTCTGATTTAATGTTTACACTTGTTCTTTTTAGCCCAGATAAAACTTTATCACTTGTATTTTAGCCCATTAAATATTATATTTTATTAAAGTTAGGGGGCAAGGAGCTTTGATTTTTATTCTTTACTCGCACTCTTACATCTGATGTTGAAATTCAATAATGGGAAGAAATCACATAGAAAGAAGAAATTAATTTTATTACAAGGACATTGTTTCTTTTAAACTATTCAAGATTTTCTGCCCTAACTGGTTTGGCTCAGTGGATAGAGCATCAGCCTGCGGACTCAGGGGTCCCGGGTTCGATTCCGGTCAGGGACATGTGCTTTGGTTGCGGGCACATCCCCAGTGGAGGGTGTGCAGAAGGCGGCTGATTGATGTTTCTCTCTCATCGATGTTTCTGACTCTCTATCCCTCTCCCTTCCTCTCTGTAAAAAATCAATAAAATATATTTTTTAAAAAAGATTTTCTTAGATTTACAGTAAGAAAGAATAATTCTGGAAATCTAAATATTATAAAAGGAAATTATTTATTTATTTATTTATTTTTAAATTTTGTTTTATTGCTTAAAGTATTACAAACAGTATTACATATGTCTCCTTTTTTTTTGACCCCTTGACATTCCCCCGGCCTCCCCTACCCACCAGTGTCTTATGTCCATTGGTTATGCTTATATGCATGCATACAAGTCCTTTGGTTGATCTAACCCTCCCCCAGGCCCCCCCTCCCTCCCTGGCCTTCCCACTGTAGTTTGACAGTCTGTTCGATGCTGCTCTGCCTCTGTATCTATTTTTGTTCATCAGTTTATAATGGTCTTTATTATCCATAAATGAATGAGAGCATGTGATATTTATCTTTCTCTGACTGGCTTATTTCACTTAGCATAATGCTCTCCAGTTCCATCCATGCTGTTGCAAATGGTAAGAATTCCTTTTTTTTTTTTTACAGCAGAATAGTATTCCATCCTGTAGATGTACCACAGTTTTCTAATCCATTCATCTGCTGATGGGCACTTAGGCTGTTTCCAAATCTTAGCTATGGTAAATTGTGCTGCTGTGAACATAGGGGTGCATATATCCTTTCTGATTGGTGTCTCTGGTTTCTTGGGATATATTCCTAGAAGTGGGATCACTGGGTCAAATGGGAGTTCCATTTTTAACTTTTTGAGGAAACTCCATACTGTCTTCCATAGTGGCTGCACCAGTCTGCATTCCCACCAGCAGTGCACAAGTGTTCCCTTTTCTCTGCATCCTCTCCAGCACTTGTCATTTGTTGATTTGTGGAAATTACTTATTTTTAATAGAAAATGTGTTCACCAAAGAAGACAGGAATAGGTTGCTGCCACCTTCAAAGCACTTGAAAGTTCTTAACTTTGCAATAATACTATTAGCAATTATAATAGGTAACTATTATTGAGAGTTAATTTTATGCTACTGTGTTATACTAAGCATTTTATATACATTACATCATTTAATACTCATGAAAACCCTATGAGGTAGGTACTGTTTTTATCCCCATTTTACATACTAGGAAATAGAGAATTACCATGTTAAGCAATTTCTCCTAAGGTTACATTGTAAGTGGTAAAGCTGAGATTCAAACCTACAGAAGGCCACAGAGGTTTTCCTCATGTTTATAAAAGGGAGTAATTATATGAGATTACCAATGATAATACTTAAGAATATGAATATGATTTAAACATGAATCCTTGTAAGAAAGAGTGAGTCTGATGACTCATGATGAATGGCATTTTCCAAGTTCTCAGATTTGATCACTGCCAGTTACGCATTTCATTGATGTAGTCTTTAAGTAATAGCTACTGGATAATTTTATACCACTTATTTTCTGAGGAGTTAATAAATTTATTATAATTTTAGGAAAACATTTGGATTTGGGAGAGGAATAGGTGAGTGTGTGTGTGTGTGTGTGTGTGTGTGTGTGCGCGCGCGCACGCGCACACGTGCACGTGCATGCACATGCATGGGCTTGGTAGCATTAGAACTGGATAGCTAACTATCCCAGTGTGCCTAGACTTGGGTTTTCAATTCATAGAACTTTCAGTGCTAAAATTAGAAATTTTGTTAAAAAAGGTAAGTAAGTAAGTATGTGTGTGTGTGTGTGTTGTGTGTCTAAAGTAATGGCAGTGGTTGGGCTACAGGGAATTCAGATCTTGCAGAGCGTAAAACAGCTCTGAATTCAGTGCCTAGCCTGATATTTGTCTGTTTTATTAGCAGAAAGCTCAGTCTCCTGTGTTTTTCCCGTTTCAGATAACCTTTTCTTGTCATCTATGAAATTAATTTCTTTGTTGGAATCATTGCAAGTAAACTTGATAGCAAGAGTGCTGTTATTGAAGCAACTTACACAGTGATTTGCTAAGTACAGCCTCTTCATAAAAGGTGAAGCAGAAGTCGATTTATCGATCACTACCAGGATTTCAGTAACCTGTTGAAATACCTGATTTTTCCCCCTTCTCATAAAGCCCAATGTTAGATTTCTTTTTATACACTAGTATTTAGTTGTTTCCTTTAGAAACATTTTTACATGTATTTTCATATTAGGTAAATATTTTTTGTATGTGTATTTGTTTTTTTCCTAGAGTAGAGTAGGAACTGTCTAAAAATGTTTTACCAGGATAAGCCACATGAAATTGCGAGGATTTGACTTTTTTTGACTTACATTAATGGAAATTTCATCTGATTCAACTGTTGGTTATTTGGAAATAACAAATTTAAGTGGAGTATTTCATTGAAATGCTGGTTAATATTAGAGAGGAACTGATATGAACTTTGGGCTGATTACTCTATGCTGCCTTTTGCTAAAAATACATTTTAAAAGGCATAACTCATGTGGAAAAACTGAGCCATTAAAATTAGACGGGCATTTAAAAATTTATTTTAACCAAAGGTTAAGACTAAATTTAATCATTTTTCTTTCTCAGAATTTTGAACCTTTTTTTTTTTTAAAGAGGAGGGGAGAGGGAGAGAGAGATAGAAGCATCAGTGATGAGAATCATTGATCGGCTGCCTCCTTCATGCCCCCTACTGGGAATCAAGCCCGCAACCTGGACATGTACCCTTGACTGAAATCGAACCCAGGACCCTTCAGTCTGCAGGCCTCTGTTCTATCCACTGAGCCAAACCAGTTAGGGCTTGAACCATTATATTGTTTTTAATCTATAGTGAGTTACATAAATGTTTTGTTTATAAGAAAAATGCTCATTGCCCTGGCCAGTGTGGTTCAGTGGTTAAAGCACCATTCTGTGGACAGAGGGCCTCAGGTTCGATTCCCTGTCAGTGCACATACCCAGGTTGCAGGTTCAATCCCTGGTCTGGCGTGAGCATGAGGTAACCAATCGCTGTTTCTCTCTTACATCAATGTTTCTTTCTCTCCTCCCGCCTCCTCCCTCTCTTTCTGGAATAAATGAAAAACATATCCTCAGGTGAGAATTAAAAAAAAAATGCTCCTTTCATAGAATCAGATTTAAATTGTTGCTGTATTATTAACAGAAACAAATACCAACCAATATTACTTTCTGTGCCTTTTGAACAGTTAGTCTCTGTTGGGGTTTGCCTTCTTGAATAATTTATGTTCCTAAAACATAGGGAGTTACTATAATTATTACTACCAGCCTCAGCCTCATATACATACTGTCATAATCTTGAGGTTCTTGTGATATATATAAAATTGCACATGTGAATTTTTGTCTCTTGTCTCTCTAATCCTACATTTGTATAATACTTGTCTCATAAAAAAAGAAGGGAACCATTTATACTTTCTAATTTTGGATACAGTGGACTAAACAGGCTGAGCAACGATTCCACATTATAAAAATAATAAGTTAATATAGAATTTTAAGTAATTAACTATAGCTTTAAGACTTTGGCATCCCTTGCACTCTAATAATGACCTGGGAGATAGATACATCTTCTCATAGTGTTTTGAAAAATTGAAATTCTTATCTGGGTCTCATTCTTTTCCCCAGTATGACCTCTCTTAAATACTGTTGGCAGTGTTTTAGTAAGTCTCGTCTACTTGTTATCAGTATCAAATATTTTGAGCATCCTCTGTTATTGAAATATTATACTCAATCTAAAGTATTTTTTTTTTTACAAACTACCTTGTGACTATTAAAGAGTAATATGCATGAGTTGTGGTTTGGTAGGTCTTTCAGGAATAAAGCATCATGATTATCAGAACTATTTAAAAATACTTTCCTAAGTATTTAGAATAGAAATAATTCTCATTTTTGTAAACTATGAGATTAAAGACCTACTAGTAAATATAATATAACATGTTCTCTTGCTCTAAGATGTCTAATTTGAGTCTGTCCTTAAAGAGTATAGCTTGAAAAGCTGAAAAACAAGTGTGAAGCTGGGATGATCTCGATCAAATGGGAATTTGCTACTACCTATAACTTTTCTTGGAGATTAAATTCATGGGGCATTTGACGGACATGATGTTTCTTTGATCACAAAGCTTTTTTGATCCCAAAGATTGACATATTGTAAGTGTACAACTCAATGAATTTTTATAACCTGACAATACCATGTAGCTACTGCCTCGATCAAGAAATAGAACATAACTTTTATCCCGGAATCCCTCTTATGCTAATGTATAAACCGAACATCAGACTCTATGTACACAGCAAAATTTTAGTTGTGTGTTAAGTAGTAATCTAGACTTTAAAACTGAAGAGCAAGGCTACTTAATATTTACACAAATTACCCCAGATAGCTATATTTTCATCTTTGGCATACTAGCTATGGCATACTAATATTCAACTTAATTCTACAGAATTTTAAGTGGTTAGAGCTTCCTTAGTTATCTTTGTGATTGCTAAATAAGGAGTCACAATTTCTTAGACAATTTCTAAGTTTGATCCTGATTTTTCTGATTAGCTACATTGCTTGGACAGTGACTGACATTCAAAGCTGATTTGATTGGCCCCTTAAGTTTCTCTGTTTTGAGCAGCTGAGATTACAGAACTCAATCATATGTAGAGACTTTGCCATTCAGGCTGACAGTTCTGTCAGATCAGATGGTATGGTTATCATGCATGCTGCAAGTGCATTGTTATTGCTTGTTTTTTTTAGTGTGTTTTTTCCTCGAAATTTAGGTGGAAACTCTGATCTCTGAAGGTGAAAAGCTAGAACATCAATCTACCATCTCCACTTGGCTTTCATTTCTCTATTGAGTTTCCATCCATGTGTACTGAACTGTTCCAGTCACAACTCCAAATTCAGAGTTTTT
The DNA here is from genome assembly GCF_964212035.1 of Myotis nattereri. Classification (NCBI taxonomy): domain Eukaryota; kingdom Metazoa; phylum Chordata; class Mammalia; order Chiroptera; family Vespertilionidae; genus Myotis; species Myotis nattereri. The sequence goes on from NC_138090.1 coordinate 16,351,761, forward strand.
CACTAATGTTTTGTCAAAGAAAGATCTGCCCTCTTTGGCGAGATTGAAATGAGTAATAGTCTTTCAACACTATTGGCAAGTGGCTTTCATGGTCCATGGCAGATCTAATGAGCTACAGCTGCCTGCTTGGAAAATTCAGCTTTTGATTGTCTGAAAGGATCCCTGGAATATGGACCTGAGTTTCTGTATGCATTAAAACAGCAACATAATTTTGACAAACTCATAAATGTGTTATAATTTGCATTGTAAGCCATTTTATAACAATATTCAAAGGTCTCCAGTTTTAATTGTAATGCTTACTTTGTGAAGGAACCTGAAAAATGAATATGAGCTATTTGACAAAGGTAGTCTTGTATCAAGAACTGAGTTTATGGTACGTTTGTTCTACAAGGTCAGTTACTCATTCATATATAACAGCAAGGGAATTGTATAATACTGCACTCCACAGTGTAATAGTATATATTGATTTTCTCTTCTTTGGACCATCACATTCTTTCTGTATATACAACTAGATATACCATGATATGGGAATAAATTGCATGGAATCATATGACAGTATGATAGGCATGTGGTTCAGTGGCTAAACCCAGTATAGAAGTACTGTTACACCCAAAAGGATTTTGGTTGGAACCTCAGTTTATCTGTTACTCCGAGAATGGAGAGTGATCTCTTATAACGCTCATGTAGGGAATCATTTTGTCTAAGCTCATTTGAGAGGAGAGTGTTCCATCTCAAGATGGAAGGAATCCCTGTTGACGGGCTTGGATAATGATATTTTATTAATTTAACTGAATTGCTTTAATGTATCAGTTTCAGGAAAATGTTTCTTTGAAATTTGGTCACTTATTCAAAGAGGATGTTCGAGGCTATGTAGTTATTTTCATATCAAGTTCAAGAAAGCATCAAGCAAAGCCTTGCCTGACCTTCTAATTTGTAAGCATAACTTCCTTGTGACCTCTGACAGCCAGTTTTTACTCTGCTATGGTGTTTGGATAAAAGGGATATTATTGCTCCTGAGAAAAAGGATGCAGATAAAAAGAAGTGCAGAGAGGTCATTTAGTCACATTGTACAGATCAGTGTAGTCATTATTGGACATTATAATAGTAATAACTATAAAATAGAGCAAATGAAGGTTGTCTACTAAAATGTGAACTTTCCACATTTACAAGTAGAAACCAAAATTCTTTGAATTTAATATGATAATCTTAATACAAGAAGACGTGAATCTCACACAAGCTGATGTGGCATATGGAATGATTTAGGGCTTATAAAGAATCAACACAATGCAGAATAAGGGCAACAAAACAAGAGCATCTAAAATGGAATCAGGATGGGAATGGTTTCTTTTATTCTTTAGTACAGAACATTGGGAGTTAACATCAGAGTCACATTCATTATATATAATCTCTGTAATAAGTGTGTTGTATATGATATATATATGTATGTGTGTGTATATATATATATATATATATATATATATATATATATATATATATATAAAATTAAAACACAAAAAAAAGTAAAGATAAAGGGTGGGAAGTTATGACTTTTCCAAGAACTGACTCTATGAAAAGTTAGAATAAAGAGAAGAACAAGGACAAATGTAATAGATATTAAGGGAGGATCTTCATTATGATCATAAATTGTATAAAAACCCCCCATTTAATCCTAATAGTTAATCAGATCATGCTATCATTGCCTTCTCTTTGTAATCCAAGTTTTTTAAACAACTTTATTGCGATATAATTCAACTCACCCATTTAAAATATATAATGCAATGATTTTTTGTTATTCACAGAGTTGTGCAACCATCACCATAATCAATTTTAGAACATTTTTTGTTGTCCCAAAAGGAAACCCCACACTCATTAGTAGTCATCCCTTGTTCTCCCCTAATACTCAAGCCCTAGGCAACCACTGATTTATGTGATCCAAATTTTAAAAATTGTTGATTTGAAATTCCCTGCTGCCTTCTAAGGACATTTACTTCAAACCATTTGATTGATTACACAAATACAATCAGAAAACCGTGACTGCTCTCTTTGTTGATACAAGTCTTATAAATCAAAGAGTGACATATAACTGTATTCTTAGATTTATCTATTTATAGCTTCTTAAAGATGATTTTCAAAAGACTTTTTTAAATCATATCTATAGAACTGTTAAATATACCTACCTCCATACCCCTGACTCTGGTCCCTAACTTAAAGAGTCAGGTAATTGACCTTGTCCGAGTCCTAGAGTTTTTGAACTAAGAGATTTTGACTCATTCTGACAGCACTCACAAGACACAAATGTATAACTCGTGTGTTGAAAACAAATTATTCAATATAATGTAAAATGTATTTGCCCAGGGAATTGGACACTACCTTCTAAACAGCACGTTCTTTTCCTATAACTAACCTATAGAGAAGCCAAAATATTAGTAGTAAGTTGTCTTGTACATGTGGAACCACAACGAGTAGGCTAGTTCCATAATTCAAACATTGAGTGGCACCACTCTCTTGTAATCTGCAGTAGGCAGAATAATGCACCCCACCCCATATCTATGTTCTAATCCCCACAACCTATTACCTTATATAGGAAAGGGAACTTTGCAGATGTGATTAAGTGAAAGTCCTGGAGATGAGGAGATTATCTAGCTATCTCTAAACTAATCACATGTTCCTTCTAATTGGGGAGCCTTTTAGTGATGAAAGGGAGATGGGATTATGAAAGAACAGGAAAGATGGCAATCTGAGGACTCAGTCCACCACCACTGCTGGCTTTGAAGATAGTGGCAAAGGTGCATGAATGCGGATGGCCTCTAGCAGCTGAAAAAGGCAAGGAACCTTCAGAAAGGAATGTATTCCTGCTAACACTTTGATCTTAGACCGGTCAGACTCATGTCAGATTTCTAACCTATAAAACTTTATTATAATAAATTTGTATTATTTTAAGTCATTAATTTTGTGATAATTGGTTTTGGCAGCAGTAGAAAACTAATACACAGATCTCTAGATTTCCTACTATGTAGATCTAGTCAGTGAGCCGTGGGCAAACACAACCCCTCATAGAACAGTACATGGGTTTTGCCATGTTTACCTCAGTGACTCTTCTTTCTCTATATCTCAGATGCCTTCCCTAAAAGCCCTTTCTGAAATGACTTAGCTATTAAAACACATTTAATAAGAGATTAGACTCGAGAGATAGATGAGCCTGGGTTGAATTATGGCTTTTCCATTTTCTTAGACAGGCGACTTAGTATTCTAAGCCTTGGTTTTCATGAACAAAGTGGGAATAATAATGCCTATCCTTCGGGGATGTTGGAAGGATAAAATGAGATAATGTATATAAAATGGCAATGTTTGATATATAGTGAGCCCCCAACAAATGATAGCTGTTGTTAGTATCTCATAAAGGCTAAAAGGAGCTTGCCAATAGCATGCATTCTAACACTCGCTCAAATATAAGTATATTAAAAACTATTGGTTAAGTAATTATTTCACAAAATTCTCTTCATAGCCCTCTGTCTGCTGATATTGAGCCTTTTAACCAAAAGGCATACTTTTGGAAACTTTAATAAGTAAGTTAAAACTCCCTTTGGTTTATAGTGTAATATGTAACACCTCTTAATATTTCCTTTCTTCTAAGAGCTAATGTGAAATAGAATGCATTAAGGAAAACTTGGAATTCTGTTTCTACAATAAAAGAATTCCTAATGATTAGAATTATTTCTTCAATTTTTTAAATCCCTAATGTATGGCAAATGGTTGACACTTAATAGGCAGCAATAAATGTTTATTGAACTGAACTAAATTGAGTCTAAGCAGTTATTCTTTCACAGCCTGTTTTGAATTCATCCCTTTTGTTACTACCCTAATTTAGGCTCTTATTTTTTGCACCTTGCCCATTGTAGTATTTTTTGCACTGCCTTGCCCATTATAGTATTTTTTGTACTGCTCTTTTTGCTACTTGTCTTTTTCCTTTTTAATTGATTTTTTCCACAGTTCCACCAAACTAGGCAATGGCCAATGTACATTATAACTTCTCCTATTTAGTCTTCTTTATCTTTTGTCCCATTGCATATTGTCTAACAGCCATATTTTTAACCCATTGTTTCCCAGTGTTTTATGGCATGGTACATTTTAGAAAATGTCATTTGTGTAGCACAAGGTAGTAGGCTGGAGATTTTGGACTCCACGGTCTGACAGTATCACCATCCCAATACACTTGTCACCCAGTTTGGGCACACCAGCACACATTGGGAAATGAATTAAGACCACCAAATTAATTATTCATCTATAGCTATAGGAACCCTTAGTTCCAGGCAGGCAAATCTGTTTACTGGCCTCCAGATGGGCCTTTTGTATTCCTGTTACACCTTTGCTCTTGCCTTTTACTGTTGTTAAATAACCTGTGTTTCCTTCATCATCTGTCTGAATCTTCCTTCTGTTTTCTCCGTGATGCTGTCCTTAATACAGTTACAATATGGCAGTTTTATGTGTTGCATTCTTTTCCATTTCCTTACATAACTAACTCATTCAGTTTGGTGCCCTCTGTAAAACCTGGATTTTTTCCTTATATTATTTTTATTCACTTATTTTTTTATCTTCAGTTGTCTTTTTTCATTTGTACAGGTTCCCACTGTTCTATGATAGTTATCCTGCTTCCTCTCCCTACAACTTTATATCATAAAAATTCTGAGAAATATTTAATGCTATTGCAATAAATGCAAAATAATATCCTTTGCACACATGTATTTATTGGGTAATATAAAATGTTTTTTGAGCTTATACTTGGATCAGGCATTATTCTAATAGCTTATATGCCCATTAATGTACTTAATCTTCACAGCAGCTCTATAAATATATTTTTGTATTCTCCTTTTACAGTTGAGGATATTGAGGCACAGATAAGTTAAATAATTTGCCAAAAGTTGCACAGCTATTAAGTATTAATGTCAAGATTGAAATATAATCAGTTAATGCATGCAGTTTTGACACAAGAGCCCATACCAGTAACCATTGTGTAATACTATGCTGCAAAATATAAATAAATAAATAAATATGGGTATGCACACACACACACACACACGGGTGGGCAAAAGTAGGTTTACAGTCATGAGTACATGAAACAATTTATTCTTGTATTATTTATTAATTATGTATTTGTATTACAACTGATAATTACGTAATACTAAGCATTCCCACTAAAGTGAGTTAGGCTATATTACAGGTAAAAGGAGAAATTGTAGTCATAAGGAATATAGAATTTGTAGAGTGTGATGACACACAATCAAAAAATTGTCAGTGTTATAAAAATCAAAAGTTAATATTATTTATAGAGTATCTACTATCTGTCCCAAGAAATGAACTGGGTACTTTACTTATATCATCTCATTGAGCCTTACAGTAACACTATTGAGTACCTATTTTTATAGATGAGGAAAAAGAATCTCAAATAAGTCATTTGCTCAAAAGTTACAGAGCTGGGAAGTGGCAGAGCTGAGGTTGGAATCTGGGCACATCTGCCTGTTTAATTTTCATTGTGCTTGTACGCCTCTGATGTTAGTGTGCCCTGACAGAAGGGCAGGACAGAGGTAAGCAGCTATTGTTAGACTGTAGGTAGAGCTGTGCTTAATTTTAGAAGGTAATGCTGCTTTTCTCTTCAAATTGGAATTTGAGGAAGGAATATAGCTAATATTCTGGAATAAAACCAGTAAAAGCAGTATCTATTATTGTCAAACCATTACCTTGTGATCCTGGCTGAGTTCCTTTCCCTTTTTGTGCTCCAGCTCTGTCTTCTACAACATGTATGTGGTTAATATACATCTGTTTATACCCAAAGATGTTTTATGACGTTAGCAGTCGTATTCAGACTTTAAAAGTAAGTACTAAATAAATACTATTTTTTTAGTTCTTAGTCTGAATATTGATCTTTGACACTACCATGTTTTCCCTTATAGCATCACACGTGTACATTGCTGTGCCTTTTTTTCCTTTGACACTGACAAAGAGATTTGTTCATAGAGAAGATGACAACTCTTCGTTGTATCTCAGTGGCTTAGGCTCCACATGCAGTTTCTTCTCTGTCTTTAATTACCTTGTTTTTTTCAGTGTTGTAGCTGGGAGCACTGTGTTGACACAACTCACTCGTGTACCGAACAGATTAAAATGTCAGTGTTCTAATGTTCTCATCTGTGGGAAAAAGAAAATATTTGGGATATTTTATTTATAACTTTTAAAAGACTCCTCTGTGGAGAAAGATTACATGTAGTATGGAAAACCATTTGACATTTAAAGGGACAGAGCTCTATTTAATACTAGCCTAACAAAAAAAGGCGGGGGCAAAATATGAAAGCTTAATAAAACTCTTTTCTAGGGATTTGAACCACATCTTTCTATTTCCTTCTTAATTTTCACTTAATTGTATCCTTTAATTCCCTAGTGTTCTGCTTAATCCTTTCAGTTGCTGTGGATGCAAAATATTGACAGTTTCCGCAAAAGGCAGTTAGTCAGTCATTACAGTAAACACATATATTATGTGGAAGAGGACTACTAGCCAGAGGAAATGGAGTTGGTGTATTGAGCCTTTAACCTTCAAATCATAAGTCTGAATATATTTCTACATTGGAGTTATTAATATTTGCTAGCTACGTATTGGTGAATAGGCCAGGAAATTCATCATGCCACAGCTTGAGACCCTTTTCTGCCTATCAGCCATTCACAAGGTATATGCTACATCAATTAATGCTAGGTGCCATGAAAATTTTAGAAGTCATAGTCAAAGATAGACTTGCTTCAAATTGATAAAGAAAGGACTTAGAAGCGAAGCCTTATGGGACACTTACAGTGTATCTAATATTTGTGTCTGTGTATTGATGTATTGACTGTCTAATCCTCACAGCTCCATGAGTAGGTAATATTATCTTCATTTTACAGATGGGAAACTGAGGCCCATAAATGTAAAGTAACTTTCCCAAGATAACACGGGAAATAAAGAAGCTGGATTTGAATCCACGTAATCTAGTTCTCTATTCTATTCTGTTAGAGAGTTTCTGAAAGTTTACTAACTTTCAATGTTGTACAGTTTGAGAGCTTTTACTCTGCTGATATTGTTAAACCAACATGTAATATTGAGTAGATAAAGAAGATGAATATTAAAATGACGAGAAATCCCTTCTTATGTTCATGGGGTAGGTGGTGACTAGGCAGAATTTTAAAATTTCTTTGGGTATATCTTAATTGGCAAAGGAATTTTGAATTGTTCTGGTTTGCCCATATACAGCCAAAAGGTAGCTTTCCAGAAAGACAGACAAGTGCCCACTTCATACTCCTGGTTTGGGCAATTAGCTGCCCACTAGCAGAGCCTTTCATACCTTATTTAGAGATTTGCTTGATTTGAGTTTTCCCCTGGGCTAACAGCTGTGGAATCTGTATTTCTTTGGTATTTCTCCCTTCAATGTAAATTACAGATGTTCTCTAATGCCCTTGAGGGCTGCTTTTGGAAAAAGAGGAAAGATAAAAAGCTGCTTTTTTTTTTTTTTTTTTAAGGGACCTATCCTAGGTTCTAAGTAAGAGGAAATTTATTTACTGAGTTTTTTCCCGTTTACATTTCCCTTCAATTTTTTGAAATTACTCTCTGCAGCCCTGCTGCTATGGCATCAATTTGTCGGCAAGGGTTATTCAAACATGAGCAGAATTTGTGTCCTTTTTGGATTAAAGTGCTAATGCCAACAATAACAATTTTTGTGTGGTAACTGGTGCTCTATACCCACCTCAGACTATACTTGGTGGTCTGAAATTTGCTCCATATTAAAAACTTGCATTTGAGGGGAAAGAAGGTCTTTTCCCCAGGTTTTTGTTTGTTTTCATTTGTTAGTCTTTTAACATGTTATTTTTAAATAGATGTGTTAGAGGTTCATTTTTGCCTCTTGATTTGGGGATGGGAGGGTAGGGCACTTGAAATGAAACATATAGAATTTTTAAATTAATATTTATATTAAGGTACAACTTATAAACAGTTAAGTAAACAAACCTGAATTGTACAGTTTAATGAATTTTTGCCCATATATAACTCACTTCTTTCTTTTCCACTTCCATTTTATTTAACTTTTACTTTTGTATCCCTTGTGGCTAGAGGTAGAAAACACATGTTCTTGAAGACTGCTATATTTAGTTTAGATTTTTGGGTTTCTACCTCATTTGGACTCCTAGAATTGTATGGCAGTTCTGTATTTCCAACTCAGCTTTCCTGTTCCAGTCTTTCAACAGTTATTTAAACCTTTTGTCACAATCCTCAAGGCTTCTTTCTTACTACTTCCATATTATCTTTTAGCATGTTACCTCACCTCTTACTTCACCAAGAAAGTGGGGGCAATCAGGAGGTAATTCCCTTATCTCCTACTATACCCTTATTGCTCCCCTACATTTAGAAACCTACCCTTATGTATCCTTACTGTCTAAAGCTATGCTTTTATCCCCTTCTATCTTCTCAGTGATTGACTTTATCAGTTTATTCCCCTTTTCACCTTCAATTTCTCTATTGACTTCTCAGTGTATACAAATGGGGCAAAAGTATGTTCATATGGAAAATAACACAATAATAAATAAATAAATAAATAAATAAATAAATAAATAAATAATAGAAGAATAAACTGTGTTTAGTGTACTCATAACTGTAAACCTACTTTTGCCCCCACTGTATAAACAATTGAGATGATAAAACAAACACAAAAAAGCAAAAGATGATACAAAGTTTCCCCTTTATCTGGAATTACTCTCTAGTTACTAGCTAACCTTTCTCCTTTATATCAAGCCTCTTGGTTTTTCTGTTTTCGCTTCCTGATCTCTCATTTTCTCTTCCTCAACCATAGGATACATTTTCATCTCTCTTTACCCACTGAACTGCTCCTCCCCAGCTCACCAGTGACTTTTGCCAAATCCAATATATACCTATTAGCCCTTTTTAAAATTATTTCTTTTATGTCATTTTCTCTTTTTTCCTCTAATCCCTCCTTATACCCCTTTTATGAACTGCAATTACTCTGCCCTTTCCTTAAATATCAGAGTTTTCCAAGAATCTATTTTTATCTAGCTTTACTCCTATTTTGCGTGTTTTGCAAGCAGTTTGGTCCACATGCGCAAGGCTTTGGTTATTGCCTGTACTTCCTATATCCTGATACTTCCTAACTCAATTCCAAACCTTTCTCTTGATCTTCAGCTTTCTACCTAGCAATTGTATTTGGATGTGTTATAGGCACGAAAAACTGACATTATTATCTTACCTCAGCATGTTCCTTCCTCAAACTAAATTTGCTTTCCTTATTGTATTCTCTTTCTCTCTCCCAGTTGGTCACATCTTCTACATCCATTTTTCAGTTCAAGAGCTTTTATTTTTTAATGTTTTGTGCCAAGCACTAAGTTCTGGATTGCAGCACTAAAAAGACATTCTAAGATCAAGTTCCTGCCCTCAATAATAGAGACTAATTGGGGAAACATGAACAAAGAATTACACAGCACATTAAAATGTGCTAAATACAATGACAGAGGTGTGTACCATATGCATTTGTTACACAAAAAGGGACATAGAATTCAAATTGTGGATTCAGGAAAAGTTTCTTGGAGAAAGAGATAGTTGAATGTATTCGTCAGCAGTAGGAGTTAGCCATAACTCATCCCTATTTATTCTCCTTTCTCCATTATTCGCTGAGTCCCATTAATTCTAGACATTTAATGTCTCCCAAATTTATCCAGTTTTTTTCTATCACACCTGTTACTGCCTTGGTTCAAGTATCTTCAGATTATAACAGCTATCTCTTAATGTCCTTCCTTTTCCTATTCCCAGTCTCCCCACCCCCAATTGATTATCTACACTGATAATACAGTAAATCTTTATTTAAAAAACCAAAGTGATCATGTCCTTCACAGGATTAAATGTAAAATAAGATCTCGCTATCACATTATCACAATATCACATTTTAATTATCCATTCCTCAGTTGATGGACATTGAATGGTTACTACTGTTTGGCTATTTAAATCATGCTGCTATGAACATTCATGTAAAAGGTTTTGTGTGGACATCTGTTTTCATCTCTTGGATATATACTTATTCAAGAGATGAAATTGGTTGCTCATATGTCCTTTGAGGAAATGCCAGGCTTTTTTCCAAACCAGCAGCCCCATTTTATATTAACACCAGCAATGTATAAGGATTCCAGTTACATCACATTCTTGCCAACAGTTTTTATTTTCCAGTTTTTTTACTTGATACTAGCTAATGATACTAATACTGATGGGTGTGAGTAGGTATCCCATGGTGATTTTAATTTGCATTTCCCTAATGGATAAAGATGTTGAGCATCTTTTTATGTGCTTGTCAGCAATATGTGTATCTTTTTTGGAGAAATGTCTATTCAGATATCATTTTTAATTGAATTCTCTTTTTATTATTGACTTATAAGAGTTTTTAAATATATTGTAGATACAAGTCCCTTATTAGACATATGATTTGCAAATATTTTCTTTCCTTCTGTGGGATTTTTCCCCCACTTTCTTGATAGTGTCCTTTGAAGCATAACACCTTTTAATTTGATGAATCCCAAAATACTTTTTTCTTTTGTCCCATATGCTTTTAGTGTCATCTGTAAGGAACCATTGCTCAATCTAAGGTTGCAAAGATTTACCCTTAAATTTTCTTCTAAGAATTTTATAGTTTTAGTTCTTATATTTAGACCTATGATCTATTGAGTTAATTTTTATATATGGTCTGAGGAAGGGCTCTGTCTTCGTTCTTCTGCATGTGGATATCCAGTTGTTTATTGAAAAGACTTTGCCCCCATTGAATTGTCTTGGTACTCTTATTTTAAAAAAATCTGTTGGCTATAAATATAAAGGTTTATTTATGGACATTCAGTTCATTTTATATATATGTACAATAACTTTTTAAGGATTCTGGAGGATTCATTGCCTTTCTATATGAATTTTAGGATTAATTTCTGGGTGGTGGGGGAAAGCAGCTGTTAATTTGATATGGATTGAGTTGAATCTGTAAATTAACATGGGAAGTATTGTCATCTTATATTAAGTTATTCAGTCTACAAACATAAGATGTCTTTTCATTTATTTAGGTCAGAGGTGGGAACATCCAACCCATGGGCCGTATAAGGCCCAAGAAATCGTTTGGTCAGTTGGCTGAAGGTTTGACAGGTTCTCTTTCCAGAGAACCAGCTTTTGTTTGTTTTTAATTTTTATCTGCCTTTTTTTTCTATTTTAATTTCCACTCTAATCTTTATTTTTTCTGCTTGCTTTAGGTCTAGTTTCCTCTTCTTTTATCTAGTGTCTTAATGTGGAAGGCTGATCTGTTGATTTGAGATCTTGTTAATATAGGCATTATAGCTATAAATTTCTATATAAGCACTGCTTTAGCTGCATCCCATACTTTTCTCATAATTTTGCTGTTTCGTTTTTACTTTTATTCATTTAAAAGTATTTTCTAATTTTGATTAGAAATTAATCTTTGACTAATAGGTTATTTAATTCTATTTTTATTTTTTACATACACTCGTCCCTGCTTACCGATGGGGGATATGTCCTAAGACCTCCAGCAGATGGCTGAAACTGCAGATAATACTGAACCATATATATTAACCATATATATATACACATATATATATATTAACCATATATATATACACACATATATATATATTAACCATATATATATTATATATATATTTTTTTTCTGCACATACATACCTTTTCACTTAAAGGAAGCAGTTTACAGCTTCTCTCTGTCATTGTTGAATTGCAGGTATCACTACATTTGTACTTTGGGGCCATTATTAAGTGAAAGAAGGAGTATTTGAACACAAGTACTGTGAAACCATGGCAGTCAACTTTATAACCAATATGGCTACTAAGTGACTAATGAGCAGGAAGTATAAACAGCATGGATATGCTGGACAAAAGGATACTTCACATCTTCAACATGACGGAGCGTGATGGTAAAAGATTTCATCATGTTACTCCGAACAGTGCACAATTTAAAACTTATAAATTGTTTTATTTCTGGAATTTTCCATTTAGTATTTTCAGTTTGCTGTTGACTATGGGTAAGTGAAATCACAGAAAATAAAACCAGAGATAAGGGCGAACTATGTGGATTTCCAAAATTTCCTTCTTACTAGGTTCTAATTTTAATCTACTCTGTAGACTTCACTCATTTTTAATTTATGGAGACTTATTTTGTGGCCTAATATGTGGCCTGTTCTTAGCATGTTCCATGTGCACTTGAGAAGAATGTTTATGCTGCTGTTGTTGGACGGAGCGCTGTATGGATAGATGTCTGTTAGGTCCTGATGTTTGATAGTGTTGTTCAAGCATTCCATTTCCTTCATGATCTCCTTTGTAGTTGTTCTATCCATTACTAAAAGTGGGGTACTGAAGTCTCCAAACACTATTTTTTTTAATTCAATTTGTTCCTTCAATTCTGTTCACTTTCTCCCTCATGTTGTTGTTAGGAGCACATATTTTTTAATAGTTAAATCTTCCTGATGGGTTAACTTTTTTTTACCATTATAAAATATCCCTATTCCTTTCTAGTATTATTTTTGTTTTGAAGCCTTTGTCTAGTATTAATATATAGCCACTCAGCTTTTTTATGATTTCTCTGTAAAGGATGTATCTTTTTCCAGCCTTTTACTTTTAACCTATTTAAAGTGTATCTCCTGTAGAGAGCATATAACTGAATGTTTTTTTAATCCGGTTTGACAGACTCTGCATTGTCATGATTTATAATAGTACTATTGTGTTGTAAATTGTTGGTTGTGCTTCATTGCCTAAGTAAACTCCCCCAAAACAGTGATGTTCATAGAAGCTTCAGATTGAGTACTTTTTGAATTTCTTCTTTTTCCTGTCCCTATTCCAGCATTTTGAATGCTGCCATTGTTATGGACTAAAGCCAGTGTACCTCTTATCATGTAGGTTGTCTGACTAGCTAAAAAAGGCAAGTTATCTAATTAGCTTTGAAACAAGAATGTTCAATGTTAGTGGTTGTTGGATCAAATTCATTTGAGTCAGTAAAGTGTAGCATCTGTATAAGAATTAAGCCCACTTTTTTCCCCGTTAGCAGAAAACGCTCTCCTCTAACCCTAACGATGTTAAAGTTAGAGTTTGGACTTTGGCACAGCCAAGAATAACTTTACATGGATAATTAACCAGATTGAGTAACAGAGCAAAAAAACATAATTTATTTTCACACTGTGGTAATAATAAAACTGTTACTAATTTTGGAACTCCACATTAGTTCCATAGTTGGATATGTCTTAATAAGGGAGTGGCTTCCTCTCACTAACTTTATGTCACACCAAGAAACTTGCTTCTGTGTGAAGGTGGTTTAACTTATTTTCTAAACTAAATAATTTTTTAGTGCAGGATGTTTGGGTGCTTTTTTATTTCAGGCTACAATCTAGAATCTGTTAGTAGGAAGGTAAAGTTCCAAATTCCTGTTTTGTTTTTTGTTTTATCGCTTTACAACCTGAAATAGGTGCAAGCTATGTCTCAATTCCATTTTCCTACCTAGACTCTGAAAATGATAATCATAAACAACATAACTGCGAGATATCTTCAGTGTTATATCCTGCTTATTTAAAAGTAGAATTGGGGGATAGGTATTCGGGGAAAGTTATTGGAAAAGAAGAGTAAAAATGTAATCTAAAAATTTTATAATCCAGATTTCTAGATAGTGACATTTAAAAATAAAACTAGAAAATGGTTTTTGGTTGATATTTCTAGGTTTCAGTTGAAAATTTTTGGTTGAGAATATTCAATGTTCCATCAGTTTCTTTGCATGTATATATATGGCTAGGTGACCGACCAATCATATATACGTACGTTCAGCTGTCCAACCGGCCAGTACATACCATACACACTGGCTATTTAAAAATGTTGACTCGCGCCCTAACCGGTTTGGCTCAGTGGATAGAGCGTCGGCCTGCGGACTGAAGGGCATGTACCTTGGTTGCGGGCACATCCCCAGTGGGGGGTGTGCAGGAGGCAGCTGATCAGTGTTTCTAACTCTATCCCTCTCTCTTCCTCTCTGTAAAATTTCAGTAAAATATATTTAAAAAAATAAAATAAAAATGTTGACTCGTGCATGCACGATACATAAAAAGTCTCAGTTGTTCTGACTCCAAAAATCGATTTGTCCCCGTCTGACACTGGTCTCCCATTTAAATTAATTTGAAGACAGTTTCCTGTGACACCAGCATTTGCGATGACTATTAATAAATCACAAGGACAAGCTCTAGACAGAGTAGGAATGTTCCTACCTGAACCCGTTTTCGGAAATGGTCAATTATATGTTACTTTCTCTCGAGTTGGAAGAGGATGCGACATTAAAGTTAAAGTTGTAAATATTTCATCACAAGGGAAATTAGTCAAGCATTCTGAAAGTGTTTCACTCTTAATGTGGTATACAGGGTGATATGAGAATAAGTTTAATCAATTTATCAGTCATTGTTTTCATCAATGTTTTTATATCATCTTTTTGTTATTTTTATATCATGTTTTTGTTGTTTTTATATCATGTTTTTTGTTGTTCTATCATGTTATTGTTTATGTATTAATCAATTTATATATCATTTTCATATACATTTTACTAATTTTCTTTCATCTCTGACACTTCTATTATAGAGAAATGGTGAATAGCAATATTAAAATATTTCTTCTAATTAATTTCCTTTCAGTGTGCAGGAATCTGTGCACCGGGACACTAGTTTATTAAATAAAAGGCACCACGGAATTCAAATTCTGACCCTTGAAAGTATTTGTGACTTAGTATATATATTACCCTCAAATTTAATTGTGTGGTCTGTGTTCACTGGAACTTTATTAACATTCTTTTTTTAATATATTTTATTGATTTTTCACAGAGAGGAAGAGAGAGGAATAGAGAGTTAGAAACATCGATGAGAGAGAAACGTCTATCAGCTGCCTCCTGCACACCTCCTACTGGGGATGTGCCCGCAACCAAGGTACATGCCCTTGACCAGAATCAAATCTGGGACCCTTGAGTCTGCAGGCCGATGCTCTATCCACTGAGCCAAACCGGTCAGGGCAAAAGGAAAATTAAAAAGCACTGAACACGAAATAGTTTCTCAAGCAGAACCTGCTATTTTTATTTATGTTGAAAAGCTATTTAGCTTCAAGGAGAAAATTAAAATGTCCTGGTAATCACTTTATCTTCCTGTCTTAATGATGTATCTTATTCAGATAGAATCTAGTAGCTAACACATGATCTCTTAACAATTTGTTGTTTGAACCTAATCATTTTTATCTTTAGTTTTATTTCAATTATATACTCACAATGAGAATGCTTCACAAAAGGTCTTTATTCCAAACTACTAACACATTTCATTGGAGACCAGAAGGCATTACTGACTACATATTAGCTGATATTTGTTTCTCACCTGATATCTTTTTTGTATCATATATCAATGTTCACTGTGAAAAGAACTAGAAGTCACCCAATTAAGATGATACTCTTAATTTTCTGCCTTCTCTCTATATGTAATATTTAAGTATAATTTATAAACAGTAAAGTAAATCTTATTTTATGAAACAAATTGCACAAATATTTATTAATTTTCAATTATTTTTATTTAAAATTATTTGATTAAACAAATGTACACAAATTATAAGTTTATGCAAATTTAAACACTAACACAATTTAAGTTTAGAATACTTGTTTCACCTCAGAAAGTTTCCTAGTGTTTCAGTTCCAAACCCCATCTGAATGCCTATTTTCTTGGATTTCTATTGGTACCAACTGTCCCAGGCTGGGTGCCCCAGGATGTAGAGTCTGAAAGGGAATTTAGCTTGCAGAGCATCTATTAAGGAGGACTCTTGGAATCAACATGGTGGAAGGCAGGGGAAGAAAACAGTGCTGGGTAGTGGGAGAAATCAAGCTGTATGAAAGCCAAATGCCAGCCTGGAATGACCCCTGGGGAGCTCTGGGCCTGATTGGCTTTATAGAGTTCATTGTAGTTGGGGCAAGGGATTCAAGCCTTTCTTCTCCCATTTTGATCAGTCATTAGATGCAGGTTGGTCTGAGAAAGGGCGCCCAGCCTAGGGAATGTGACTCTCTTACATTTGAGGGCATAGCAGAAAACCCTGTCAGGTGATGGCTGACCACCCTCCCAACAGCTGGGCAACAAGTCCTTCATGTAAGGAGAACCTGGAGAGCCTCTCACATCATGCTTAAAGAAAATTCAAGCTGTTGGGGGACAGATGTTTTTTTTATCCAAGTCTGGAAGGAGGAAGCCAGAATTAGAAGAAAGAATAATTGATAGCAGTTAAATACTTGAAAATTTATAATTACATGCACTTATTTAAAACTTACTCTAATTTTTTTTCCAGTGTATTTTAGGACTTATTCATTCAAGGAATATTTGAGAGCCTATATCTATATCCTTCATTTTGGCCACGTAGCATTTGAACCTCCTTTTTACATGTATGAGGCCAAGCCCATCCATCACTATAGAAGCTGAAAACACAAGGTGCTAATTTTCCCAGGCCCTTTGAAAGGGTGGCAGGCCTATACCCCAAGCTCTGCCAAAGAGGCAAAATTTTTCATCAGACCTGGTTTTATAAAGGCTTTAAAAACCCACAATTTTAAAGGATGGGTTGTGGCAAAAGAAGCAATGCACCATTTCTATCACCAGACTTCACGTTGGTGGTGGTATCAGCAGTGTAAACACCCAGAGCCAAAAACAATAGTTTTCTCACCAGACTGGTTCTGTAGCATGCTGCTTTGGACTTTGTTTATGACTGGGTAGCCTATCTGTTTAATTAACTGTGATTGGTATCTGTTGCTTGTCCCCCAAATTCCTGGCTAACATAACCTTCCCCCTACCAAATCCTGATGAAAAGAAAGACAAGGTCTAGTGGGAGAGACTGTGGTGAGCAGAGAGACTAACAGACAGTACAATTCTAGATTGCGATAGTGGTGCCAAGGAAATAAACAGGGAAATGGGTTAGAAAGGGGAGGGGGGAGTTGGAGGTGGAGAAGGCTAAGAAATTACACTGATTGCCCCGAGACCAAGAGGCTGAAAGGAAGAGTGAGTTGAGTGAAAAGGGGTGTGATGAAAAAGAATGTTGAAGCCAGAGACAATAGTAATTGCAAATGGGTGAGAATGAATTTGACTCAACCCTTAAAGCAGTGGTTCTCAACCTTCCTAATACCAAGACCCTTTAATACAGTTCTTCATGTTGTGGTGATCCCCAACCATAAAATTATTTTCATCGCTACTTCATAACTAATTTTGTTACTGTTATGAATCATAATGTAAATATCTGATATGCAGGATGTATTTAGGCGACCCCTGTGAAAGGGTCATTCAACCCCCAAAGGGTCGCGACCCACAGGTTGAGAACCGCTACCTTAAAGGCACCAAAAGAAACATAGTGGTGTTTAGTTATTGTAAAAGAGTTTCTATTTTAAAGAAAAATACATTTTTATGTGGAAACCTGTTATAATCTCTCTCTCCTTTCTCTCTCTCTCTCTCTCTCTCTCTGTCTCTCTCTCTGTCTCTCTCTCTCTCTCTCTCTCCTCTCTCTCAACTCTCAGGCAGTATGTTTAAACCCAAGCTTATCTGACTATCTTAGAATCACCAGGAAAGTGTTCTATAAACAGAGATTTCTAGGTCCTACCCATAGAGAATCTAATCAGCCACGTTTGTAATCAATAGGCTATAATATTAAATGAGGTAACACTGTTGCCAAGCAAAAGCTTACTTTAGTTTCAGGTAAAGCACATGGAGTTAACAGCTCTGATTACTACAAATACAGTGTATATGCCTTGCATGTAAGATTGGTATATACCCCTTTACTTGATAGACATAAATCTTTTGCTTGACCAGAAATAAATTGAGAAATCAGCCTTTCATTAAATTTTGCCTTTTTATATAGAGGTCTAGCTAATTCTGTTCTACAAGGTAAAAAAAAAAAGAAAATTCTTTTTACTATTTTTTTGAAAATTTTATTTATTGATTTTAGAGAGAGAAACATTGATTTTTTTGTCCTACTTATTTATGCATTCATTGGTTGAGTCTTGTATGTGCCCTGACCGGGGATTGAACTCACAGCCTTGTCGTATCGGGACAACACTCTAACCAACTGAGCTATCTGGCTCAGACTAAATTTTTTTTTTTGGAAATCTGGTTGGTATCCCACAAGGTAAATTCTAGTAATCTACACTAATAAAAGAGAAAAATGGTAATTGGCGTACGGCGCTACCCTTTTCATTGGCTAATCAGGGCTATATGCAAATTAACTGCCAACTAAGATGGCAGTTAACTGCCAACAAAGATGGCGGCTAATTTGTATATGTAGGCACAATGCAGGGAGGCGAAAGGGAAAGCAGGAAGAAGCCCCCTGCCACTGACAGTGATCGGAAACCCAGGGGGGAGCTAAGAGCTGGGGGGCAGGGCAAAGGCGGCCCTGGGGCCACCTTTGCCCTGCCCCCCAGCCATGATCGGAGAATCAGGCGCCTTTGCCGCCCTGGCCAGTGATAGCAGGAAGTAGGGGTGGAGCCAGCGATGGGAGCTGGGCACGGTCGAAGCTGGCAGTCCCGGGAGCTAGGGGTCCCTTGCCTGGGCCTAAAGTGGAGCCCACGATCGTGGGGCGCTGCAGCTGCGGGTCCCCGCTGCCCGAGCCAGACGCCTCAGCCAGAGGCGTCCTGCAGGGGCAGGGGCGGAGCCCGCAGGATCGCGGCGCCCCCCGCTGCCACTGCGGGTCCCCGCTGCCCGGGCCAGATGCCTCTGCCAGAGGCGTTAGGCCTGGGCAGGGGCGGAGCCTGCAACTGTGGGGAGCTGGGGGTCCCCTGCCCAGGCCTAATGCCTCGGCCAGAGGCGTTAGGCCTGGGCAGGGGTGGAGCCTGCAACCGCGGGGAGCTGGGGATCCCCTGCCCAGGCCTGACACCTCTGCCGGAGGCCTCAGGCCTGGTCAAGGGGCCGATCCGGTGATTGGTGATCGGAGGGTGATGAGGGTCAACTCCTCTGGCCGAGGCATCAGGCCTGGGCGGGGTGCTGGGGGTCCCCTGCCCAGGCCTGATGCCTGGGCCAGAGGCATCAGGCCTGGGTGGGGGGCAGAGCTGGGGATTGGAGGGATATGATGGTCCCCTTGCCCAGGCCTGAAGCCTGGGTCTGAGGCGTCAGGCGTGGGCGGGGGGTGGAACAAGCGATCAGAGGGAGATGGGGGTCCCCTGCCCAGGCATGATTCCTGGGCCAGAGGCCTCAGGCCTGGGCGGGGGTCAGAGCCAGTGATCGGGGGGAGATGGGGGTCTCCTGTCCAAGCCTGACACCTCTGGCGGAGGCGTCAGGCCTGGGCAAGGGGCCGATCAGGCGATCGGAGGGTGATGGGGTCTACGCCTCTGGCCGAGGCATCAGGCCTGGGCTGGGGACAGAACCAGTGATGGGGGGAAATGAGGGTCCCCTGCCCTCTGTCAGAGGCGTCAGGCCTGGGCAAGGGGCCGATCCTGCGATTGGAGGGTGATGGGGGTCAACGCCTGAGGGCTCCCAGTATGTGAGAGGGGGCAGGCTGGGCTGAGGGACACTCCCCCGCCCCCACACCCAGTGCACGAATTTTGTGCACCGGGCCCCTAGTTCTTAATAATATTCAGCATTGAATAGAACCTCAAATTGAAGCTAATGGACTGAATCCTAGTCTCAGGTTATTGGAAATAACAAATACTTTTTATTGTCTACTGGAGACCCGATGCACAAAATTCGTGCACGGGTATAGTCCCTAGGCCTGGCCAGCAATTGAAGTGCAAGCATCTGGTGTGGAAGGGCAGGTCCCAGCTGATCTCTGGGCCCTGGGCAGCACCTGGGACCCTGCTCACACCCGCCTTGGCCTGGTGCTGCCCGCTCACCTGCTCCACCATCCCACTGTGAATTTCATGCATCGGGCCTCTAGTTTATGAATACTAGGCTTAGGATATCAGAATGTGTGGGTACCAGAGTGGGATTTTTAATAAAGCCAAACTCATACCTTTCAAAAACAGTAGCTTTAGTTACCATATGTTAAGATGGTGTCAACGCTGAAACGTTCCAGGAAGGATCAATGGGTATCACTTGGGAGGACAACAAAGAAACAACTCTATAAGAGGGTAAAAAAAGTATGTAAGGGGGGGTGGGAAGGAAAAGTGAGAGGTGGTAGTGGTAGAGATTTTTAGTAGTATTTAATGAGAATATTCAAAATAATTTAGAGCCATTATATGTTTAAAGAACTAACTAACAAATAGATATGGCCAGTAAATTTCTACTGTGAATTGTTGGTTAGCTGGTTAGTCCCCAAGGTCAACATCACTAGCATGCTATTGATTCCTCTGAGTGCATGGGTGATGTTGAGAGCAGGGGTCAGGAAATACTTGTTGATCATACCAGCCACATATTAGATGCTGATTTAAGTGCTTTGCTTAATAACTTTTTATAAAATTAAACTTTTATTTTAGGGTAAGTTTAGATTTACAGAAAAGTTGCAAAGATAATGCGAAGAGTCCCTGTATACTTCTCTGTATTTCAGATTTTGCTTTCCCCTCATGTTATCATCTCATATCACTGCTTGGTTTCTTTGAATCCTCACAAACAACCCTTGAAAGAAACTACTGTTATTTTGTTTTCCTTAAAAAAAACTTAGGCTACATTGTGAGGAATGATTTATCTATGAATTCAATAAGTATTTGAATACATGGTAAGATGGGATACATGGTAAGATGGTATGCCTGCTTTTCTGAAGTTATAATATTTATATCATTTATTCTGTGCAATACTACATTGAACTAATATCCTTTGTGTTTCTCTGAGAAGTCATTGTAGAAAAGTCACTGACATGTATATATTATGGGTGAAGTAATATTGACTACCCCTCTCCATCTAACCCCCAACATGTTTCCTCAAAATTATGAGATCTAGTTAGCTTCAGATCTCTACACTTAGCCACCTTCACAAACTGCTTTGTAATGTTAATATATGACAGTTTGGATTTCTGGTAATCTGCATACCCTGTTATATTTATTGCTACATATTGTTATCCTCTGGACATCCTTTGTTTTCTTATAACCTAAACTATATTGGCTCTGTAGGTAGTATAGGTTATGTGAAAATGTACTAGTAGTTCTCAGAATCAGAAGAACCCTGGGTTAGATTTTCAATGAGGGACTGTAGCCTCTAACTCCTGTTAACAGTAATGGGAATCCCAGGACTATCTGACCACACCCCTTGCTGAAAATGCTACTATTCCTGAGGGAGTCACTAACCTTTGCATCCATTATAGAGATTTGGGAGGGAGATAGAAGTACCTTAAGTAATAGGTTAGCCACAGAGAGACAAAAGAATAATCAGAGCACCTAGGAGCTAGAGGAAGCTTATGAAAGAATGAGGAGTGAGCTTCTTGTAACAGGGATCCCTGCTGTTCTCTATTTTCAGTGTGGCAAAGCAAAGCAGGCCCCTATGGACTCTAATACTAAAGAATGAATTATTGACCTGAATAGTGATGTGGTAGTGCTAATGATTTCGTGTGTGTGTGTGTGTGTGTGTGTGTGTATGTGTTTGGGATAATTAACTTTTTAATAACTTATTTGGCTTAAAAATAAATTGTAGTTTTTGAGAATAATTTACTCATCATGGATTTGGCAGTGTGAGAAATCTATATATATATTTCTGCAATCATACTGCCATGCTGGTTGAGTAAACAAATAGGTTACATTATGAATTTTTGTGTTTAGTCCCATGTACATATTGCTTTTGAGCCTGGTCCTTTTTCTGTCAGTCTATTAGGCCTTTCTCTAAATAATTATATCAAAAACCGAATTTTTTACTCTTCTTTCTAAACTCCCCCCCTTTTTTTCACCATCCTTTAATTCATTCTCATACTTAAGTTTTGTTAACCTTCTAGAGGCGATAACATTTCCTTTTGTTCATACGTACATTTTTTCTAGAAATCTAAATTTTCTTTTGAATTTTATTAAGTGCCTTTTATGACAGTTATGACTTATAATAGATTCCCAGTTGTCAATGAGAGGTGTTGCATCATACCACTATTAAACCTAAAAAATAATAATAATAATGAATATTTTTTCTAGGCATGCATTTGTTTTTTCTCCATACCAATATCTAAGATTTAATCCTAAGTACAGTTTAGCTTTAGAAGTGACACTTTCATCTTCTCATACTTCCTCATCTAAAATGTTCCTGAAGAGTTTATATGCTTTTCATGCTCTCTCTCTACCAATTGTACTGTTATGACATTAATATCAGTAAAGTTTAGAGTTTCACTACTTTTCCAGAACCTCATGGTCTTCTAAAACCTTATTTTGATTTTGTATTACTAGCTTTAACATTCTCTAAGATGCTCTCATGGGATCCTTGGAGGTCTTAGAATTGTAGTTCTTTAGGCAGTCAAGAATCATTATTTCATTGAAGACAAATGAAATATTTTAGTTTTAAGGTGAAAATGACCCCATTCTCTTGATGATACTCCATTAAACAACAAGCTATAAAAAACCACACTGCACTGTACCACCCTTATGCTACACTACGCTATACTAAGTAAAGAGTGCAAGGATGGGCTGCTGTTCTCTATTTACGTGAAGATTTGTGTGAGAGAAATGTACCTGGAGAAGGTGGATATCCTCCAAAGAATATTTCTTCTACAAAGAGTAGCCTCTGCCACTGATAGTAAATAGCAACTTTGAATTGTATGCAGCCCAAAATGAAATGAAGAATTATTAATTATCTGTGATTCTGGATTGTCATCTGTATCATTTGGGATATCAATATAGTTTTTATTCTTCCACCACCAGAGTACGGCCCTTGTACAAGTGGCAGAATTTGCATTTCTGTTAAGCTTGAAACTTCTAAGAAATTCCTGTTCTTTTCTATAAAGGGACAATTTAAGATCTCTCACTGAGACTCCTCACATTGTTTTTTAATTGAATTTATTGGGGTGACATTGGTTAATAAAATTATATCGGTTTCAGGTGTGCAGTTCTATAATACATCATCTGTTATTTTGTATTGTATGTTCACCACCCCAAGTCAAATCTCCTTCCATCACCATTTATGCCCCCTTTGCCATTTATTCTTAAGATGCGTATATGCCTTTCAAATATTTGGTTGGAAACAGAAGACTGTTCCTGTCTTGCTCATCTGGGTAAAACTCATTTACTGTTTTTCCTTTTAAACTGTTAGCTCAAGTGACCTTACACACGAGTCCCAGCTGTGCATTAGCATTGCTTGGGGATGTGCTTGTATCTTTTGTCTAAAAATACCCAGCCGGTAGGATTTGTGATCCATGAAAGCTAATTGAAACAATTTCTCTTCAAGTTTTGGCAAGCGAAGCATGCATTATAAGCATTAATATCTATAAATTGAATTGTTAATGAATCTAGACACTAATAATGAATGCAATTTTGCAGGCTTAACTAGAAACACTAAAATTATCAGGATCTGGAGCAGAATTTTCAATCATTTTTGCTTATTAAATAGCAAAGCTATGCTTTTAATAAGCTAATCATTTTTATTTGACCCCATAGGAGTAGCTCAGTTGATTAGAAACAGGTTTCTAAGTGCGAAACAATGTTGTTTTTCCCTTACTGTTTTAACCACTAAGGTGCTGAAATTTTAAGATGGATATTTGATATGATAGTCTGTCATCTAATCACATTTGAACATACATTTAATGCTACTTGAAATATTTACTTATTCTGTTTCTCCTACATTATACTGTATGTTATGTGTGTGTGTGTATGTGTATTCTCTTCATTTTTTAAAATAGCGTCACAATCAGTTTAAACAAATGGTCTCATTTCATATGCAAACACTTAAGATTACATTACCAAGGTAATACAATTTTGAGCTTCATGGTTGCCTGATAGCTTTATTATTTTCTGAGACTTAGTAACTCCTGGATATATAATTCCATTTGAGTATCATCTCCTAAACTTTAGACACAGTTTTTTAAAAAGCAAAATCTAGTAAATAATGTTAAAATGTTAAACAACAATGGAGTATTTTCTCCCAAGTGCTTGAATGACTTGAGATAGTCATGCACTAGGGCACACTTCGTGCCCTTCAACAAATATTTCCCAAGTGGCCTGGAACAGGTAATGCACCTTTCTGTGTCCTTGTACTCCCCACCAAGGAAGGCACTAGGAAGAATGGAATTCTACTATCCAGGAATATGTGACATCTCAGTTTATATTCCATATATATTTTCATGGGGGTGACTGAAATTGAAACTCAAAATACCTTTTCTAAATGCTTCTTTCCTTACAAATCTTAAGGGTATTGACAGTAGTTTGGGCTTGAACTATGGAACATTAATAAGCTGAACTGTAGAAATTAAATCTGATAGTAAATATGGATTTTTGTTTATAGATGTTATGGGTTAGAACTTTTGTGAGAAGGTAGAGGGAAAGGGTTGTTAGGATTTTTGGTATTGGTTTTTTGTGTGTTCTTTTTCCCTGTGGCATCATTTCATATTTCAGGTCTGAGAATCTATAACACATTTAGGAGAATGAAATGTATGACCAATGTATATCATATAGAATTTCTCAGGAATACAGTGTATATTGCATTACCATTTATGAAATTATATTCAGGATTTCTCAAATAGCATAGATGTGATAATTATACAGGCATGCACTTTTTTTCAATAACTATCTACTTTATTTAACTAAAGTTTATATACCTCTTATAGATGGCTTCATCAAAGTGGCAATCAAATAGTCTTAGAGTAAGTATTTTGTACTGCTTTTCCTAAATGCTGATGATTAGCACAAAGCTAAAGGAAAAAACAACAAAACAAAAAATCTTCCCCAAAGAACTGTTTAGAGAACACTCATTTCTTAGTTAATAAACTTTTACTACTTTCTTGGATTTTCATCAAAATTTTAAAATGTTTTTTATTGAACTTTGTTTTTCTTAACTGTTAGAGATAAATTTGGGGTTGACTGTGTTTTTCATATCAGTAAATCTTCATTAAATGATTCCCTGGATTACAGTTCTGCCTGGATTTGACTACCTTTATTTATTTCGAAGAATGTGTAACTTTAAAACCATGTATCTAGCAGTCGAAGTTCTGTTATCAAAATCTCCAGAATCGCCTAAGTCAATTGGCAACCACTTGACATGGCTACTTGCAGCAAAGAAATGATATGTGCTCCTGAAAATAAGCAAGAGTTCAAAACTTTTTGCCACTATCTGGTCAATTTGATGGAAATTAATTCCACAGACAAATCATAATAGTTAAGATCAACTTATTTTAAGTAATTATATTTAGAGCAAAGAAGGAGTTCCTCTACTTTTCTTTTCTCATCCAAATATTAGAAATTTTTTCCTCAACAGTTCAGTGTTTTTTCAAGTTTTTACAATATCCTGCCCATGTGATAGTTAGTTTAGAAAAATAACTAAAATTTTTTTATATTACTATATAAATATATTTTTATATTAGTATATTTTTATATTAATAATTTTTAATTAAATTTGTTGGGGTGACTTCGGTTCACAGGGTCATATAGCTTTTAAGTGTACATTTCTATGATACATGATCTACATATTGCATTGTGCTCCCACCACCCAAAGTTTTTAAAATAAAATTATTTTTAGTAGGAAGGAAATGTGCTGTCATTATCACAGCAATATTTGATTTTACACTAGCTATATTTCTCAAAAATGTTTCTTTTTATATCTATGGTGTTATAAATAAAAGGACCAAAATGTGTGTTAAACTTAATGGCATGCCTCATTCCAGAGCAGAGGGATTGAAAGGATGTCTCTTCTTATAGGTGCTATAGGAAGATAGCATCCTATGAAAGAAATTAAAGGCAAGAAATCAAACTTTCTATATAATAAAGAGGTAATATGAAAATTGACCCTCACTCCATCACACCATCACAAGATGGCAGTGTGCACAGTGGGGGCGGGGCCGGCGGAGTTCCTGTGGCCTCCGGGGGTGCGGGGGTCCTGGTGTTTGCTTCAAGTGGCTTCTGCTGGGGTTTCCACAGCCCCACGTGCGCGCTGCAGGGGCGGGGCTCAGCGGCTGCTGCATGTGGCCTGGAGGCGGGACATCAGGGCGGCACTCCAGGACTTGGGGCCATCCCACGGCTTGCTGGTCATGCGGGGCGGGACTCCGGGACTCGGGGTGTTCCCATGTTGTGGGGGGGGCAGGGTGAAGAGGAGGGGTCCTGAGTCTCACGCAATTTCACACGACAGGTCACTAGTGAATATAGAATAATCCTTATTACAAACTTAATTTAAAATATTATCATTTTATCTTAAAATATATGATCATCATCTTAAAATATTCTATTCAATTAAAATAGTACCTGAAGCTTTGTCATTTAAAAAGGCTATTTTGTAATTCTTATTTTAAAATTTCAATGTTAACAGAATGATTTTATACCAAATCCTGAGCTATACCTAAAGGTTATGGTTAGACCTGTCCAAGAACCAGAATTCTCTTTAGAGCTTCAACCTTGTGCTTTTCACAGTATCTTCCTATGACATATAAGATAAGAAATCAATTGGACACTTTCACACTGCTTTTATGAGGAACCTAGCAATCCAAACACATACCAAATGTGTAAATTATGAGACTTGGAAATTATGATTACTTGTTAAAACCATTCTTTCTATTCTTAGACATTGATTCAGAAGTGCCTTGAGGACATTACGTTTCTTCTGGCACCTTTTATTGTCATTGTGACCACCAATTGGCCTTTTTTGCATTATAGGTTTGAATGTGAGTTCTAAGACTATGTCAGTTACATCTTTATCTTAACTACAATAGATTAACCCAATAGCCTATATAATAAAGAGGTAATATGCAGATTAACCCTTATCCCTCACAAGATGGCTGCCTATGACCAGGCCGGCAGGGGGGTTATTGAGGGATGACCAAATGACTGCACAAGCAGGCTGCATGGGATGACCAGGCTGGCATGGGGGTTAGTGAGGTATGACCAAACAACTGAACAGCATGCTGCATGGGGCGACCAGGCTGGTGGGGGGGCCATGAGCACAACCAGGCCAGCAGGGGGGGCACTTGGGGTCAACCAGGCTGGCTGGGGGCTGGGGGAGGGGGCAGTAGAGGTGACCAGGCCAGTGGGTGGGGAGAGTTAGGGGCAACCAGGCCAGTAGGGCGGTACAGTTGGGGGCGACCAGGCCGGCTGGGAGGGGGGGGCAATTGGGAGCGATTAGGCCAGCGGGGGATGCAGTTGGGGGTGACCAGGCCGGCAGGGGGGGCAAATAGGGGTGACCAGGCCGACAGAGGGGGGCAGTTAGGGGTGACCAGACCAGCAGGGGGTCAGTTGGGGGCGACCAGGCCTGCAGGGGGCACAGTTAGGGGCGACCAGGCTGGTGGGGGTCAGTTAGGAGTGACCAGGCCAGTAGGGAGGGGGCAGTTAGGGGCAACCAGGCTGGCAGAGGGGGACAGTTGTGGGTGACCAGGCTGGCAGGGGGGGCAGTAAGAGGCGACCAGGTTGGCAGGGGTTGGTGCAGTTGGCAACCTGCCGGAGGGCTATTTGGGGCAGTTGGGTGTGCTTAGGCTAGCAGGGGGGCAGTGATGGGATGACTAGGCCAGTGGGGAGGGGAGTTGGGGAGACCAGGTCAGCAGAGGGGGGCAGTTGGGGTGACCAGGCTGGCAGGGGGGGCAATAAGGGGTGACCAGGCTGGTGGGGTGGGGGCATTTAGGAGCAACCAGGCTGGCAGGGAGGGGACAGTTGGGGCAACCTGGCCAGCAGCGCAGGGCATTTGGGGGCGACCTGGCCAGCAGGAGGGGGCAGTTAGGTGCAATCAGGCTGGAACACAGAGGCAGTGAGGGGTGATCAGGCCAGCAAGTGGGGGCAGTTAGGGGAAACCAGGCAGGTAAGCGATTAGGAGCCAGCAGTCCAGGATTGTGAGAAGGATGTCCGACTGCCGGTTTAGGCAGGGATCAGGCCTAAACCGGCAGTCGGACATCCCCCGAGGGGTTCCAGATTGGAGAGGGTGCAGGCTGGGCTGAGGGGACCCCCCCTACACAAATTTCGTGCACTGGGCCTCTAGTGTTCTCATAAAATAAGTAGTCCAGAAGTAGGCAGCTCATAGCTGGTTCAACTACTTAAGGAACTCATCAAGGACACAAGTTCTGTCTGGCAACTTCCAGTTCTTCCATCTTTAGTGTGAAGCTTTTGTTTTACCAGTCACAAATGCTTGCTCTAGCTGCAGGTATTATATCTACATCCCAGGGAAGAAGGGAGAAATAGCAAAGGGCAAAATTAATCTTATTAAGCTTGTGTTTATCAGGAAAGAATCACATTCCTCAGGAACTTTTTAGTATTGTCACCTGATCGTTCGTAGCTGTGAGGGAATTTAGGAAGATGAGTATATTTAAAATGTTTTAATATATTTTTAAATAGATAATATATTCTCAATCCTAAACCATCGAAGTGCAAAAGGGTATGTAGTGAAAACTCCCTCTTTTCATCCCATCCCCTTCATTCTCCTACTTTATGCTCCCCTCCCCCAGCCACTGGTTTAGTTTCTTCTTTGTCCTAGAAATTTAAAAAATGTATATGCAAGCTAATTCAAATATGTACTTTTCTCTCTCTTTTTTTAAAAAAAGAAATGGTACATGAGATAACTTATCTTTAGTCACATAGCTCCCACACCAAACTAAAGGAAACAAGCAAACCAGGGTTCTTGTAGTAAGAAAGGAAAACTAATAGCATCCGCAATGGACAGTTTTATTTATTTTATCTTAGTTGTGTCCAGTAGTATCTAGATAGCAGTGAAACTATTGATTCTACTTCGCAACTGACAAAGACAGAAGTGTTTTTCAGCATTGATACCTGTATCTTCTATGTAGCCCAGTGCCTTGTATAGAGAAGTTGATTAATAAAGGTACAAAATGGAGCTTATGATGTCTTTTCCTCCATAACTGCTCATCTTCAACTCAATTAATGAAACTACTATTTGGTAAATTGTTCAAACCAGAAACAAAATGGTCCTTTTTGTTAATTTCTCTCTCCAGCTTCCAGATGCCTCTCCTTCCTTTGTCCACCACATTCATTCCATCAGTAAGTCCTGTTGGTGCTACTTTCAAAAGCTACCCCAAATACCTCACCCCCTCCACTACTACCTCTATCCTGGCCTAGTCATCATACTCATCTCCCTACTTTGCTTCTTGCCCCTACAATCTATATAACAATCTGACTGACCTTAAAAACATATACTTTCCTTCCATAAAACTCTCCAAAGGCCCTTGCTGGTGTGGTTCAGTTGTAGAGTGTTGTCCCTAACACCAAAAGAGGGTGGTTTTTATTCCCAATCAGGGAACATACCCAGGTTGTGTCAAGGCATGTACAGGAGATAACCCAATCAACGTTTCTCTATCTCCTCCCTCCCTTTCTCTCTTCCTCCCTCCCTTCTTTCTTCCCCCCCCCACCCCCCCCCGCCTCTTTCCTCCCCCCTCCCTTCCCCTGCCTCTCTCTCCTTCCCCTTCCCTCCCTCTCTTCTTCCTTTTCTCTCTCTAAATATCAACGGAAAAAAAAAATTCTCCAAAGGTTTTGAGCTTTAATTAGAATGAAATCCAAAGACTATTCTGAGGTCCATGAAGCCCTATATGATCAGGTATTTGTCTACCTTTATTTTCATTTCCTACCACTCTATGGTTTTTCTCCCAGATGCATATAGGGCTGTTTATTAAGGACTCAGCTACATGACAGCCCATGGCAACCCTTCCTACTTGTACTCCAATATTCTATTCCTCCTTTTATTTTCTCACAATATTTATAACTATTTAAATATTATTTATATACTTGTTAATTCTCAGGCTTTCTCCACTAAAATGTAAGTTCCATGAGTGTAGGGACTTTGTCTCTCTTGATGATTTATTCATCCAACAAATATTTGTTGAACACCTTCTGTGTGACATCCTATTGGCCATTTTATATAATAAAACCCTAATATGCAAATCGACTGAACGGCAGAATGACCGGTCACTTTGACGTGCACTGACCACCAGGGGGAAGATGTTCAATGCCGGAGCTGCCCCCGGTCGTTGCCGGCAAGCAGGCGGCACCAGGTCACCAGCAGGTGCCAGTGGGGGCTTCCTGATCACCCTGCCCGCTGGTCGACCTGCAGAGGGAGGTGACTGGCAGTGGCAGCAGGGGGCAGGGCCGGCCAGCAGGCATCACCAGGCCTCCAGCCAAGGCGGGTGCCAGCGGGGACCTCTCAATCACTCCTCCGATCGCCCCACAGATCAGCCC
This sequence comes from Myotis nattereri, assembly GCF_964212035.1. NCBI lineage: Eukaryota > Metazoa > Chordata > Mammalia > Chiroptera > Vespertilionidae > Myotis > Myotis nattereri. Next base: position 16,382,054 of record NC_138090.1, read on the forward strand.
TGATCGCCGGCCAGGCCTAAGAACCCTACCCTATATATCGGGAACAGTCTGTTAGATTTAAAAATTAAAACCTGGCAAGGCTACTCTAACACGGAAAAAAACAGGATGATGCAGTGATAACATGCATTGACTCTGGCTTGCACATTTGGTGATCAGACCTGATTCTGACACAACTTTTTGACAAAGTCAATTACTTCTCTCTGCTTCAGTTTTTCTACCCATAAGATGGGGAAAATGGTACTACTACCTCAGAAGGATCATTTCATGTACTACTTTATATAATCAGGGCAAAAAAGAATGTAGCTGCCCATACACCTGTATGAAAAGTATGGTCACTGGTGCATGCAGCATCCAGGATTGTGAGAGGGATCCTGGATTGCAAGAGGGCGCAGGCCTGGCTGAGGGACACCCCCCCCCCCCGCCCCCACCACACACACACACACACACACACACACACATACACACACACACACACTCAGACACGAATTTCATACACCGGGCCTCTAGTTCTGTGATAATAACAGTTTATAAAATGGACAAAAATTACTTCCTTCGCAGAGCTTTTCTCTCTCTCTCTCTCTCTCTCTCTCTCTCTCTCTCTCTCTCTGTGTGTGTGTGTGTGTGTGTGTGTGTGTATGTGTACATGTGTATATGTAGGTAGACAGACAATAAACAAAGTAAAATATATAGTACTTTAAATTTAAGTGCTATGAAGAAAAATAAGAAAAAGAGATAAGGGTCATCTGGGTGTTGGCAGTTTTCAATTTCTATTTGCAATTTTCACCATAACGTGTAACAAACCACCTGAAAATTGATGGCTTATAACAGCAGATATGTCTGTGGGTTTTCCAGGGTTCAGATAATTCAGGCTAGACTTGGCTCCAGTGAGTGGCTCAGTTTCAGGTATGTTCCATGTGTCTCCATTTTCTGGCACCTGTACAATACCAAGTCATGTTATTTTTTATGACGAAAAGCAGGAATACAAGAGACCAGGCCTAGCACTGCAAGCCATTTTAAGTCTCTGCTTTATTCATGTCCACTAACTTCCCAATGGCCAAAGTAAATCACATGATCAAGCCTAAAGTCTAGAGGCAAACAAGATTTTCATATGTTTATGAACCAATTTGACTCTTTTTTCTGAAGAGCTTTTTTCTTTTGTTGAGTTTTCTTTGTCATTTTTTTATTGATTTGTGGGAGTCCCTTAAATATTTTGGTTATGAGTCCTTTATTGGATGTATATATATATATTGCATAAATCTTTCCTTAGGTTGTGGTTTATCTTTAAAAGTTTTTAAAAAATTAAATATATTGGGATGACATTGGTGGACATGATCATATAGGTTGCAGGTGTAGGTATCTATGTCACAAGATCTACATATTGCACTATGTGCCCAGTACCCAAACTAAAATCTTCTCCTATTACCATATATTAGGACTCCCTTCTCCCCAAGCTCCCTTCTCTCTGGCAACCACCACACTGCTGTTTACTTTATTCACCTCATTTTACAAAAGTTCTTAATTTTAATGTGGTCCAATTATCAATCTTTGTTTTTCTAATAGTTAGTGCTTTGGGTCTTTTGTTTAATAAATCCTACCCTACCCAACTGTAATATAAAAATTCTGTTGCAGATTATCTCCTAAAACTTTTATAGTTTGCCTCTCAAATTTAATGTTGTAATGGATCGGGAAGTGATTTCCATATATGGTGAGACATAGGGAACTGATTTCATCCATTTTCCATACTGAAACCCAATTGTCCCTCCGTGGGATTGATTAGCCTTACCTTCCCTGATTGATCATCAGTGCCAGCAGTGCTATACATGAAGTTTTCATAATAGGTTAATCTATTTCCGAATTCCCTCTTTTGCTCATTAATCCTTGTGCCTGCTACCACTGTATCTGTATCTTGGCTGGAAGAAGTGTCAGTATTTGGAAGAGGATTTTTGGTAGGACAGTCCTTCCAACATGTTTTTCTTCATGAGTAGATTGGCTATTCTTTGCTCTTTGCTTTTCCATATATATTTTATGATCACTTGTCAAATTCAAGGAAAAGGCTATTGAAATTTTTTAAATTTATAGATTAATTTATGGGGAAATTACTGTCTTTAAAATGCAGGACCTTTCTATACCCATAACATGCATTTTTATCTCTCCATTTATTTATATCTTTCTTACTGTCTTTTAATAAAGTCTTTAAAAAGTCCTTTCTCAAAGTTTAAATGAATTAATCTTTTGTATATTTTTGCTATATTTATTGTGTATACCTTTTTGTCATTGTACATGGCATTATATTTATTTTATTGTGAAATATTTTAAATATACAGGTAAGGATAGAGTATAAAATAATGAACACTTATGGACCTATTTCCAGCTTTATAAAATACTAGAGGCCCAGTGCAAGACAATTCATGCACTGGAAGGGGGGGGTCCCTCAGCCCAGACTGCCCCCTCTCACAGTCCGGGAGCCCTCTGGGGCGGGAGGCAACCCAGCGATCAGGGAAAGGCAACATCCCCTTCACACCTCTCCTGCTGCCACTGCTGGCAGCACACGCCTTGGCCAGCCCTGGTTACCTGCGCCTCAGGCTGGCCCTGGGTGGCTGGGCAGCCTACAGCAGAGGGTTGTCTGCACCTCGGGCCAGCCCTGGGCAGCCGCCATCCGAGGCTTGCCTGTGCCTCAGGCCGGCACTGAGCAGCTGGGGTCTGAAGGGACTGGGGGACTCCAGAGGCAGGCGCACGGAGCGCCTGGGCCCGCCTAGGGGCGGGCCTGGGCTTGCTGTGCACCTGCTGCCCTGGCAGGGCTGAGGGGTCTGGGCACCGCCATCTTTGAGGGAATGGCAGTCAGTTAGCATATTCCCTCCTTATTGGCTATGGGTGTTGCCATCTTTGTGATGGCATGAGGGTCAATTAGCATATTCCCTCTTTATTAGATCGGATTAGCACTATGCCTGATTTCCTTCTCCTTTCTTTTCAAATTAAGTATCTATCTATCTAGCTATCTATCTATCTATATAAGTGATCTTTATGACCGGAATGACCAGTCGGTTAGTTACTGTCACGCACACTGACCACCAGGGGGCAGACGCTTAATGCAGGAGCCTCCCACAGCCAACCTCCCACGGCCCTTCCTCCTGGCCGACCCCCCCCCCCCCCATAGACCTTGATTTCCAGACAGGCCAAGGGACCCCACCTGTGCACGAATTTGTAATAAATAAAATCACTGTTCCCACTGGGTTTCTCTCCTATCTCATTCTCTTCCTTCCTTCCTTCTCTAGTATTTCACAAATCTAGTGTTTTCATTCTTATGCATGTTTTTATATTTCATACATGTTAATGTATCTATGAATAGTATAAAGGCTTTGTGTGCATTTTATAATCGGAGTGGATCAATGTCCTTTCTTAAAGCAGTAGATTTTTGTATTAGTAGAACATAGTCTCTAAAGTAAGTCTTTCTGAACCTACAGTATTGGTAATTCTTATTTTTCTTCTATGTTCTCACTAAAGCGTTCCACCTTTAGAACTCACACTATTTTTCTCTTTGAGGAAGCTCTAGAGAGAGGAATGTATAGTATTTTCAAATAAAGGAATATATTTGAGCCTAATCATGTATGTTTTCTCCCTGACATTTTCATATCATATGAGAAATATTTGAGTTAATTCTATTAATTTTAACTTAATGAGGCAGAATTTTGCTACCCTTTATTTTAGGCATTTTTAGCTATTGCCTCATTCACCCATAGCCTCAATTTTTATACACTTGGGCAAAATAAATAAATTATAAACAAGCAAACAAATAAAAGGTAACCTAAATTACTTATAATATATTCCTAATCCCCCAAACCAAGATCATTCTGGTTTTATCTATAAATTTTCTCTTTAGCTTTCACACTAAAGATAGAGAATAAAGGCAAAAGTATTCAGGTTTTTGGTTGGTTAGTTGTTAATGACTAGAAATACACTGAAGAATTCATTTGATTGATTTAGAATTCTGGTTTGGCTTTCCCTGGTTATAGGTTTATCCTTTCTCAACGTTTAAACAAATTCAAGTGATATTTTGCCTAGTTCGAGCTAAATATCAATCCTTTTCAAGAAATGACACGTGGATGTGTGTCTACTTTCATCTACTACTAAAATGCTTGTTTACATGGCTAAAAAAACTAATTGAAGCCTTGCCTGAAAAGAGTATAACAATAGTTTACCCATGGGTGAAGGAAATCAATGGAGATTTAAATGGAGTATTTCATGGAAAACGTAATATTTCATAAGATAAATTCTAAATACAAAGACTCCTATTACATTACTTTTTCTGTATTAATGGTAGTAGAACAAAGAAATCAAGTAAGGATAATTTATTTTGTGGGTGCTTTTAATAAAACACGTTGGGGTGATCTAAATAATAAGCTTTTTATAGCCATTTTATAAAATATGCTGCCACCAAAATGACAAAATTTAAATTACTATTTCATAAAATAGAAAAGAGAGCTATAAATAAAGTCACACCATTTTCTATTTCTGAACAAAGAAGGTAACTTTAATTTTAAAATCTGGAGAATTCAAACATTTTATACAAGAAAAGAAAAACTTTTTTTTTCTTCCTGAGAATTGTTTTTGTCTGGGTTCTTGACACAGTGAAAACACCACAATAGCAATTTCTGACTGCGAGGATACTTGGTAGCTTGGATAGAGTCTGCAGGCTCACAGAAAGATGCCTCATAGAAATAGATGAGATACGAGGAAAAGCAAATCTTTAGAGTTTCAACTATGTCTTTGCCCTTCATTTTGTAGAATTCTTCCTTGTACTTAGTAAGATACTGCAGTATCATTTTATTTTTTTTCTTTTAAGTAAATCTTTATTCAGATTATTACAGTTGTTCCCTCTTTTTGCCCCCATAGCTCCCCTCCATCCAGTTCCCACCCCACCCTCTGCCCTTATCCCCCACCCCCACTGTCCTCATCCATAGCTGTATGCTTTTTGTTGCTAGGTCAAAGGTCATACACATGGAAAATGTAGCTATTTCCATCCGCAATGTGTCCCTGTGTTCAGAAAGTTCTCTCACGACTTGTTCACACTTTACTCAGAAAGGGTACGGAGACACGTAACGGCTTTTTAAAATAATATGTCCTCTTTTGTTTAAAATGAGGATTTCGCTACCAAAAGTGAGGAGAAAGCAACACTACAGCTTTCAGCAGGGGCAGTTCCCACTACAGCTTTCAGCAGGTGATAGTTGTGTGTGGGGCTGCGCGCTGGTTCGTGGGCCATTGACAAAGCCGTCTGGGTGGCTTGTGCGGTTCCGCCGGCTTCCCAGGGGCTGTCACAGCCTTGCAGGTGCCGTCTCAACCTCGCAGGGGCTGTCGCAGCTTCGCAGGGGCCATCTCAGCCTCGCAGGGGCTGGCACAGCCTCACAGGGGCCATCTCAGCCTCACGGGGACCGTCACAGCCTCGCGGGGGCCGTCGCAGCCTCACAGGGGGCGCCACATCGCACAATGGGGGTGAAGGTGTGAGACAGAAGCTCCTCTCACTGTCTCTCCTGCTGCTCCCTTGCGTATCGCCGATGCTGGAAGTTTCTGAGAGCAGTATACAGGTGCTGGACATCATACTTTAACTGTTCAACACGAAGTTTGTCATTCTGTCTTTCATTGGGCGGCTCCTTGCTGGACAAAATCTCCAGGCGTTCTTGCTGGCTGAATATCTGGTATGCTTGCTTGGATTTCGTTTTCTACTATGTGCACAGACTGCTTGTCTGCCGTCTCCCAGCGTCCCATGTGAGACTGGATCTGGTGGACCTGCTTGTGCGTTTGCTGGTGCAGCAGTTCCATGTTGCCGGCCCAGCCGAGTTTGGCTAAGGTTTTCTCCGAACCTTATTCTGCTTCTTGAGTGTGTCCCTTGTGGATGTGAGGAGTTGAAGTCTGCATTTGTTGGGTTAGGCTGCAAAAGCACAGGTGGTTCCTTTTGTGCCACTGGCACAGCTTGGTTAAATTGAATAGGGCGGGGTCTCTGGGGATCACCAGGGCAGAGCAAACAGCAATGGCGTCTCCGCGACTCCTCGCCTTTCCGCAACTCAGCGTCTCCGTGTCTCCAAGTGCCGGCGAGCAGCTCCGCGAGAGAGCCACCCTCGCTTTCTGACCCACTGCAAGGCCATCCCGCCTCTCCCCGTAGGGGTCTGGGACCTCAGTATCCCGCCCCAAACAAGCTCAGTGGATTCGAGAGTTTGTAACCCCTTCCTATTGAAAAAAAAACCGTGCATCCAGTTGCAGCCCGCCTGGTGCGCAACTCCGTACCTCTGTTCTTGGCGCCTCTGAACATCTTACTCAGTCTCAATGCTCTTCTTTCTTTCCTTTCAGTTGTAGAACTTCCACTGGGCCAGCTTTCCCATGGTTCTGAATGATAGCTGTTTGTCTTATAGTTGGTAGTTTCAGTGTTGTTGTGGGAGGCAGCACGCACAGGTCTGTACCTTACGCCACCATCTTGGTTCCTGCAGTATCATTTTAGTAAATTCCTCATTTTGCTAAACTAAGTCAAGATGGTTTTAGTCATTCCTAACTGATTGATATAGTTGGAGGCAAGGTGAGTAGTAGTAATGTGGGTATAAAATCCATATTCTTACCTAAATTCCCTGAATCTGAGAGTCTGTCCAAATGTAGAAATCTCATATTCCTAGAATTAAATTATGAAGATATGTAAGTTAATGTGTAGCTAAGAGTATATAACAATTTTTATTAAAGCAATTATTTTCCAAGCTCAGACTTTTTCAGATTTGTTTGGGTGTTTTTTTTTTTGTTTAATATTCTTCAGAATCTGATGCCTATGCTTTTATCTGACACTAGAGGCCTGGTGCACAGATTCATGCACATTGAAAGTAAATTAATTAGAAGGTGGCCAGCAGGGCAGGACTGGGCAAGATAGGCTGGACACACCAATCTGCCACAGTCCCTCCCCAGCTGGCTGCACCTGGGGCGGCACTGGGGCTTGAAGGGCGTCTGCGGAGTGAGCGGGGTCCCTCCGGTAGGTGGGGTCCCTCAGCCTGGCCTGCAGGGATCGGGCTGAAACCAGCAGTCCAACATCCCCCAAGGAGTCCCGGAATGCCAGAGGGCACTCTGCAAAGTTGCTTTCGCTCGGCAGCTCCTGTGTTGAGTGTCTTCCCCCTGGTGGTCATTGCATGTCATGGCTACCTGCCAGTCAGCCAGTCACTTAGGCATATATATATATATATATATATATATATATATATATATATATATAGACTAGAGTCCCAGTGCACAAATTCGTGCACGGGTGGGGTCCTTCTGGGTGGCCTGCAGGGATCGGGTCATAACCCGCAGTTTAATGCCGCCTGCAGCTCCTACCTGCTGCTCCCGCTCATCCCGGCCCCGCTGTGCCTGCCACAGGCTCTCACCCAATCAGTCCTGATCGAGAGAGGCTCGTGCTGCCATAGCAGCACTCGCCAGCCATGAGCCCTGCGTCTGGCACCCTCCCAAGGGGAGTGGCCTGCAGGACCAGGCTGAAATTGGCTCTCTGACATCCCCCGAGGGTTCCTGGATTGCGAGAGGGCGCAGGCCAGGCTGAAGGACCCCACCAGTACACGATCGGGCTGGGGAGGGACTGCAGAAGGGCTCCTGGGAGTGTCCAGCCCATCTCACTCAGTCCCGATTAGCTGGACCCCAGCAGCAAGCTAACCTACTGGTCAGAGCATCTGCCCCCTGGTGGTCAGTACACATCATAGTGACTGGTCGACTGTCTGCCCCCTGGTGGTCAGTGCATGTCATAGCGAGTGGTTAAGCAGCCTTAGCATATCATTAGCATATTACGCTTTGATTGGTTGTTCTGCCGTTTGGTCTATTTGCATATTACCCTTTTATTATATAGGACTAGAGGCCCAGTGCACAAAAATTTGTGCACTCGGGGGGGGGGGAGGGGGGTCCCTCAGCCTGGCCTGTGCCCTCTCGCAGTCTAGGACTCCTCGGGAGATAACGCCCTGCTGGCTTAGGCCTGCTCCTGGGTGGCAGAGGGCAGGCCCGATCCCTAGGTGCAGCCCCTGGTCGGGCTCAGAGCAGGGCCAATTGGGGAGTTGGGGCACCGCCCCCTGTCATGCACAGAGCAGGGCAGATTGGGAGGTTGCGATGCCACCCTCAGTCACGCTCAGGGTAGGGCCAATTGGGGGGTTGGGGCACCGCCCCCTGTCACACTCAAGGCAGGTTCGATGGGCAGGTTGCGGCACCACCCCCTGTCACGCACAGAGCAGGGCCAATCAGGGGGTTGGGGCGCTGCCCCCTGTCACGAACAGAGCAGGGCTGATAGGGGAGTTGGGGCACCGACCCCTGTCATGCACAGAGCAGGGCCCATCAGGGGGTTGGAGTGCCGCACCTTGTCACACTCAGGGCAGGGCCAATGGGGAGGTTATGGCTCTACACCGTCACACACAGAGCAGGGCCGGTGGGGGGCGGTTGGGGCATCGCCCTCTATCACTCACAGAGCAGGGCCGATCATGGGGTTGGGGCGCCACCACTGTCACACTCAGAGCAGGGCCGTTGGGGAGGTTATGGCTCTACCCCATCACACACAGAGCAGGGCCCGTGGGAGGTGGAGGGGGGTTGGGGCGCCGCACCCTGTCACACACAGAGCAGGGCCGATCAGGGGTTGGGGCACCGCACCCTGTCACACAGAACCTCAGGGCGATCGGGGGTTGGGGAGCTCCCCCCTATCAGGCACAGAGCAGGGCTGATCAGGGGGTTGGGGCACCTTCCCCTGTCATGAACAGAGCAGGGCCGATAGGGAGGTTGTGGCCCCACCCCCTGTCACACACAGAGCCGCAGGGCGATCAGGGGGTTTGGGCGCTGCCCTCTGTCACGCTGATCCTGGTGCCGGGAGGCCTCGCGGCTCTGCTGATCCCGGTGCTGGGAGGCATATTACCCTTTTACTATATAGGATAGAGGCCTGGTGCACGTGTGGGGGCCAGCTGGTTTGCCCTGAAGGGTGTCCTGGATCAGGGTGTGGGTCCCCACTGGGGTGCCTGGCCAGCCTGGGTGAGGGGATGATGGCTGTTTGCAGCTGGTCTCACACCCTTCAGAGTGGGGGTCCCCACTGGGGTGCCTGGCCAGTCTGGGTGAGGGGCTGAGGGCTGTTTTCAGGCTGGCGGGTGACGGAAGCTCCCAACCGCTCCTTCTTTTCTCTTTTTTTTATTCTGGCCAGCTTTAGCTCTAGCTTTAGGCTCCAGCTCTTACGCCTCCGCTGCTGAAAGCAGGTATCTGGTTTGTTTCAGTTCTATAATCCAAACAATGTATAACTCCAGCTCTGAGATCCCGGCTTGCTGAAAGCAGGTTTCTGGGGTTTTGTTTAGTTTCTATATTTGTTAAAGTGTTTCAAACTGTAGGCTCAGAGGCCGGCAAGGCAGGCGGGGAACGTTGGTTTCCTCCGTCACTGAAGCAAACAAGCCTCATGTTAGTTTCAAGCTGCCTGGCTGCCGGCCGCCATCTTGGCTGGCAGTTAATTTGCATATCGCCCTGATTAGCCAATGGGAAGGGTAGTGGTCGTATGCTAATTACCATGTTTCTCTTTTATTAGATAGGATAATGAAATCAGAGATGATAATATTGGGCCTTGTTTGGTCACTTGGATTAAAAAGCCCTTGGAATAGAATGAAATTTTTATAATATACATTGCATAATGTGACTAAATGTTAGCCAAGCCCCCAAGGACAAAGCTTTTATCACTGGCAGAGTATAGCAGCAAGAGCTTTTGTTTTCTCTTGCAATCAGCACTTTGTGTTTAATGTTTTAAAATATTTGGCAAGCACACAGAAAAAAGGTTGTAGATGTTACCTTTAATTGGACTTTAAAAATTAATATGGTGAAACAGTGTTCTGATTTTTGCCCTTTTGCCATTGACAAGATGAAGAAACCTCAGAGTACTTTTCTCAGCTCTATTTTGTTCTTAAAGAAGGTAGTAGTATTAAGAAGAAATTATTTGCTCTAAATGGTACTGAGACCAGTTGCATTTTGAAGGGTGTTTGTGTGTGTGTGTGTGTGTACATAATCTATGTACAATAATAAATAATGGTTTTATATGAGAGGTATTATTGAAATAAATATTTGAAACTCATTTCTGCCAACAATCTCAATTATTTTTTCCCCAAACAAAAATGCCAGATGTGGAAAACTGATTAATTTGGTTTTAAGCCACTCTTCCAAGCCCTTGCCACCTTCTAATGGTTGTACAAATGAAATGGAAAAACGGAGACTACAAACTAGTCTTGATAATCCTCAAAGTGAAATTTTGCTTTTTTTCCCCCTGTTAGTTTAAGTCAGAGCTCATATTTTTTTCTAGCTTCAAAAATGGGTTGATGCCACCTCGAAGTGATTGGGGGTCTTCCTTGGGCAATAATGAATTTTTACTTCTCTCTGGGATTAATGTTCTAAGCCACCAATTTATGCCACAGCCATTAAGAAAGTCCTTCCACCCTTTAGGGCAGAGGTTCTCAACCTGTGGGTCGCGAACCCTTTGGGGGTCAAACGACCCTTTCACAGGGGTCGCCTAAATACACCCTGCATATCAGATATTTACATTAGATTCATAACAGTAGCAACATTACAGTTATGAAGTAGCAACGAAAATAATTTTATGGTTCGGGGACACCACAACATGAGGAACTGTATTAAAGGGTCGCGGCATTAGGAAGGTTGAGAACAACTGCTTTAGGGGGTCTTATGATTTTTGCCAAGAAAAAAGATTCTAAAAAATGAACTACTTACTTTCCCCCCCAATATATCTGAACTAGGAATCCTTTGGTGGTACTCGCACAGTTTTTCCAAAGATCCTCATCTGCTGGCCAAGCCCTTCACACTTAACTGAGGACTCAATTTAAACAGTTCCTATTAAATTTACATTTGGAACCTTGAACATCTGGTAGGCATAATTATAAAAGTATAGTTTGGATTCAGGCAGAGTTGAGTTTTAAAAAATTATTACTTTTTCCTTTAATAGCTGTGCAACCTTGAGATAATTATTTAGCTTCTCAGTCTTACTTTTCTCATCTGTCACAAAAGGTTGTAATGAGATAGTATATCTGAAGTATCTTTCTTATTTTTATTAATTTATAATAAATTGAATGGTTTTTTATAAAAACTTAATTTTCATTATTATCATGGATTCAATAGTCAATAAGCTCATAATAAAGTATTTTTGAACAATGTTAACTATAGTACCAGGCATTTTTAGTTTGACTAACATTCCTTATTCCATCATATTTCTATCTTCCTTCGTTGAAAGCCCGAATACTAACCCTTGTAGTCCTTCTTTCTATCTTAAATTCTCATCCAAGTAATGTTCTGTGCTTGATCTCATGCTCTTTCAATGGTTTTGCTTCTCCTCAACCATTCATTGTGCCCTATGGAACTTGTCCTGTGAGAAAAAATTACCTTAAGTCCTCAGCCTTTTCACAGAATAATTCTTGCACTGGCTTTTTATTTGGAGCTGCTGCAAGAATTTGACTACCCCTGGGTCCCTCTTGAGCAGAAACTACTTTGTCTTCTTCATTGTACAGACAGATTTCTGGGACATTGATTGCTCAGTAGTGTTCAGGTTCCTTTTTGTTGCTTATAATCTATCATTTTGCTGTCCTCTGCTAAAAATAAATGTGACACAACTATCTTTCAGCAATCTGACCATCTTGCTTTCTTGTAATCATCTACCAATCTCCAAGTTACTTTTCCATGTTAATTGAAGGCTTGTGCCAAGTTGGGAGTCTTTTTCCCTAATCTCATTTTATTCTGTTGTTCTAGATGCCATCACTGGACTCAGTGGAGATGTCCTGTCTGATAGTCACATAGTTTCTTAACATCCTTAGCTGCAGTCATCTTGTGTCTTAATGACTATTCCTGAAATCTCATCTGATATTGTGCAGTATCTGGAGATACTGTACAAGCCAACGAATTATTTTCTACATGTATTCCATCTCAGTGCACCCAGGAGAAAGTCTTAGCAGGTGCACTGCCATAGTATACCAACATCACTGACCACTTTTATCCTTGTTGGCAGCCAGCATTGCAGTGAGTGAATCAGCTCCAGAATCTCACCCTTACGGTGTCCTTTTAGGACCACTCTGCCACCAGTTCTCTTAGGTTGGATCCCCTAGGAGCAAAGCTCAAGAAGCAAAGCTTGTTCAGTGATTTGTTAAGAGAAAGTGAGGAAAACAAGAAAGGGTGCCGGGAGCCAGTCCATGCTTGCTGTTTCAAGGGACCTGGCATATATGGCATACTGTTCTTAATATGTTTGCTCACCTTCTTGGCACTATGTGTTTTAACCAAGGTCTCCTCTCTGAGAAAGGTTGTTTCCCCAGGTAGGGATTTTCCCCTGAAGTTAGGGAGGGAATAAAACCTCTTAACTAAGTGCCAGGTGGGTAATTAATCACTTTAACTATGAACAATCATGCTTAAGCTACATAATCTTTACTCCCTGGAATGGAGATAAGAAACGCCCTAACCTTTGAAATAGAGATTGATAGGATTGGAATCAACTGGTATAAATACAGATGTAAGAAGACAGAACGGAGAGAGACAGAAATTGACACAGAACCTACACAGGACGTTCTCTAGAGACAGAAGAACTTCGCTGGAGAGAACATGGCAAAAGATCCTGGACAGAAACTGGCCTCAGAACCTAGAGACAGAACCTAGCGAGAGAACATGGCAAAAGATCCTGGACTGAACCTGACTACAGAAATTGGCAAGAGAACCTGACTAGAACATGGCTACTGAACCTGGCTGGAGAACCTGGCCAGAACCTGGCTGGAGAACCTAGCGAGGGAACATGGCTACAGAACCTGGCTGGAGAACCTGGAGAACCTGGCTGGAGAACCTAGCAAGAGAACATGGACACAGAACCTGGCTGGAGATCCTAACCAGAACTTCACTGGAGATCCTGACCAGAACTTGGCTAGAGAACCTCGCTATGATCATCTGAACGCCCTCTCCGTGTCATTCCTTCTTCGCTGACTCCGTCCACACCTTTGGGGACCCCTGGACCTGCTGGGGTTGGACCCCAGCAAAAGGGCAGAGGAAGAAGCTAGGCAAAGGTGTGGTTGATTTCAAAGAAGTCTCACCTTCAGCGTGATCCCATGGGGTGCCATGGAGAGTGAATGGTACCACGGAATTATCCCTCTTATGGGTCAGTCCTTTTGTGGGGCCAGAATGTGGTGACTTGACTTTTGTAACCTCGTATTTGTTAACCAACTGCTGTGGGCCAACCCTGTGTGGTTGATGCTTATAACCCAGATATTACTAGACAAAGAGACTCTAACGAACAGGGTGAAGTTGATAATTACCAATATCAGTTAGGTTCCTAGTATTCCACTATAGGATTGTACTTATGTTTTATTTAGCTAGATCCCTAGTTATTATAAATTTTTATTATTTCAAATTTTTCTTTTGTAAACCAAAACAGAGTTGAATATCTTCTCTAAATGTCACATGCAATCTTTTTAAAAAGCAGTAACAAAATAATGGGCAAAATATGAAAGAACCCTAGACTCATCCGCTTTCTACTGTGTCATATCTCTACAATTTAAGGATGAAATTTGAGTTAAGTTTGGTTTAAAAGATGGGAATATGTTAAAGTTTTTCATGGCTATAGACATAAGAAATGGAAATTAAAATGGAACCAAAAACTACACAAGGAAAATTTTGATAACTAAAAAAGAGTAGAAGGTTAGGGAATAAATATAGTTTGTATATTTAGATGAATTTTCGAATCCCTTAACAAATACACTGAAATGTAAGACTTGACTGAAAAGAAGGTTGAGGGATCCTCTGATTGACTTAAGTATGTAAAATCAGACCTGTATGCCATACTTATGTGCCGGGGTTCATGTCCCAGCATCAAGAAGGGTTCAGGAATCTGGAAAAGGGGCTGCGCGTAGATGGCATAGAAATTCAGAGACTAATAAAGAGTCCGGAGACGAGATATAATTTTGAAAGGCATTGGGGGTCAGAGGACCTTCAGCTAAAGGAACTGAAGAGAGTGCACCTCCTTGTCTAGGACCCTTGCTTTTATTAACACAATTTGTCCTAAGGCAAGGTGGAGATAATACACTTCAATGAGTAAGGTATCAAAGGGTACAGAGTCCACTGTCAGAATGGGGGAATAGCCTACTGGCTGTTCAGGTGTTTGGCTAGTAGGAGGCAATAACATGTAGATTAAGATGCCCTTTAACTGTCTGGCAGCCACAATCAGTTTCCTATTCAGGTTTGGGGAAATGCCTTCAGCCATTCCCAACAGGTGACTATATGTGTGACTCAACCCTGTTGAGTCCCTAAGTTTCATCAACCTTTTGATGGAAGTCTTAAAATTATGACATGCTGGAATTGGTTCCCGGCACTTACGCCATAAAAAATATGTATATGTATACATCTATAAGTGAGAAAGAGGCAGCACAGGAAACTGTCCAAAACTACATATGTTAGGGTGAATGAATTTAAAAATAAGAAGAACAAGAAAAGAAAAGTGTATATAAAGCTTAACACTAGGGATTTAAGTAAAGGAAAAACTGAAGAAAAAAATGTATGCTTTCGTCCAAAATTATTGAAACCATATCACAAGATATTTATATAGGAAAAAATACTAAGAAAAAAAGAATGAATTCATATAAGATGGAAATTGATAACTAAAATGCTTCAGATATTCAACTTTTGAAAAAATACATCTTAACTATTAGGATACACACATAGTTGTATAAACAAAAATAATTAACTATTTTCATAAAATTCACCTAAGGGAGAGAAGGGGCTGCAATTGGAAAGATATATACTGGTAGCTGCCAAGGTTACTGTTAATGGCCTTTTTTAACCTGGGTGGTAGGTACACACATGTTGTTTCTAATATTATGTTTTCAAAACACACCTTTAGAAGTCTGATATGTTTCCTCATAAAAATAAAATTAAAATAGGTTTTAATACAGGGAAGGAATTACAAATAACCAATATATTAAAAAGAAATTACAGTTATAAATGTAAAGGAGGAACAAAATAGTTTTGCTCAACTCATATGAAACATATTCATCTTGGTAACTGGTTCAGTTACCAATTCCAAAATACTTAAAATAGAAGCATTCTAAATTAATTTTCACTCATTTACTATAATAGAATATTGCCTTGGTAAATTTGTATCTAAAATTTAAACAACTCATTCCACAACAGAATTTGCTGTAAGAGATCTGATTATTTTTATAGCATGGACATGAGAACATCATAGTAAGGCTATCATGATGTTAGAATGTAGCAATTTCAGAAGGATAGTAATATGCCAGTAAAAGCATTGTTATTCTGCACAGGAACAGTCATAAGGATAATTTAGCACTAATATTCAAAAAAGGAAAACAGTGACACTGAACATGATTCTGTTAGTCCACCATCAGCCACTCCTAAAATAAGGAAACAAATATTAAGTGGCAAGAAAGTGGTATGTTCTTAAGAATATAGCAAGACTATAAACATTAAGCAGCATTATAATTTTAAAAATAAACAAACTGTAAAAAAACTTCATTAATGATTTATAAGAGAGGATATACATCATGTTAATTAAATTTGCAGATGATACTAAATTGGATAGTGTTGACAAAACCAGTGAGGGCAGATAAAAGGGACCTAAAGTGGTTAGAAATATGTGCAGGAAATGAAATGTGATTCAACCTGGAAAAATGTAGCTAATACATCTGGGGGAAAATAATCAGAAACACAGCCATTCAATTGGCAGGATATACAGTACTTGGAAAGCAATAATACCAAGAGACTTTCAGATGATAGTGGGTAGCAAATAATATATGATCTTGTAATGCAATATGAGTAAAATCAGTCAATGAGATTTTAGTCTGTATATGCAAAAGCTGCACATCATATGGCTGGAAGATAAAAGTTATTTAAATGGTACTGTTGAGATCGCAATGAGAATAGCAGTTTAGGGCATAACTGCCTCAAATAAGTAAATTGAGTAGCATTCAAACTGGAAAATAAATGTATAATGGAATTCAGACTTTAACTTGTAGGAAGAGTTTAAAATAACAAAACATATAACATTTGTCCATCCTCTGACTGAGTCTAGTTATGATAACATTTCACAAATATTTGAAAGATGCAAATGTCATGGAAGCCAAGTCATTTTTAAAGGTAAAATAAGGGATTTATGTAGTCAAGTAATGGGATGAAATTAAGTAACGGAAATTTAAGACTGAATCCGAGAAAGGTTTCCTGACAGTGAAATCTATTAGTCTCTGAAATGGATTCCCTAGAGAGGTGAGGGGAAGTTCCATTGCTCTAGTCATTGGACTAGATCAAGGCTTGGATGCCACATTATTTTTTTTAAATAGTAAAAACTAATCTGACCGTCTTGCATTGGGAGAGATGCACACAATAACATCGTTGGGTCTCATCCACTTGTGATAAATGGTATCAGACTTCCCTGTCTTGCTATGTCCTATCATTATGGGACCGCATGTTTTTTTTTTAATTAATGAATTTTGAAAGACCAAATTCATATTTTACAGCTCATGGACTTTAATTTCCTGGATTATTATGTTTGTCCCCAAATCATAAAAATGCTAGCAGAAAAAAAACCACCTTCCTTTCCATGTTGATGAGATATGGCCTTAAATATTTCAAGCCTTTTGGATCAAATCAGATGAGGTAGCTGAATTCTGAAGTCTCACTTACACCAGTGCATCGAAAACATATTTTTGCTGCAGTTTTGCAACCACAACTATGCAATATATAAAAATTCATTCACTTCCTTTTCTAGGTTAATCCACAAAGAGATTTTTACCAGATGGTATCCTGGAGGTACTGTTTACTTTTAGCAAAGCAATATAACTGAGTTTGAAAAATATAGACTAAAGTATGCACTTCATCCCAACATTAAAACATTCTGTCAATTATACTTTTAAATTATCTTAGGCTAAAGTTTGTTTTTAACTTTGTTCTGTGTCCCAGCTGAGCAAATTGAACGTGGAAGAAGGATTCTTTTAAATGGCAATCAGTTTTAACACAAAGTGTGATTATTCTAAGCAAAAACAAATTAAAATATGTACCAGACTTTAAGAGGTAAGTTTTATATACATATATTTATGTTTTAAGGTACATATGTATATACTATATTTCAAATGATTTGCCATTGTTATTATCTGTCTGTAAAAGAGTAAAGAAAATAGAGGCTCTTATCCTTGAAGTTCTTAACAGCTTAGCTGGAGAGAAATATGTAAAAAGTAAATATAGGGGTGTAGATACATATCAGTTATTTAATAAAGTTTAGATGGAATTGTGTAAATTATGTAGAATGTGACAAATAAATTTGATTCAGTGGAATGGAGAATATATTGAGATCTAATAAGAAATGAGCTGGTGGAATGGGACCTCAGAGTTGGAATAGACAGAAAATATTCAAGTTCACCAGAGAAATAGAACCAGTAGGATGGAGGATCAGAGGATCGGGGAATAATAATCTGATATGATCTATTTGTTGTAATTGTGGAGGCTGGCATGTCCAAAATCTACATAGCTGATGTTTCAGTTCAAAGGCCATCGGTCAGGAAGAGCTGATATGGCAGTTTGAAGGCTGTTAGCTAGGAAAATTCTGTCTTAACTTGTTCCTGGTTTTGTTCAGGTCTTCAACTGATTGGATGAGGTTCACCCACATTATGGAGGAAAATCTGCTTTACTCAGTCTGCTGATTTAATTGTTAATCTCATCCCAAAATGCCCAGAATAATGTCTAACCAGTTATCCTATGGCCCTATCAAGTGGATATAAAATTAATAGTCACACAGAGACTGAGAAGAATTTGAATTATAGAGAACAGTTGTAAATTTTTGTATAGAGAAATAACATGATAGAAATAGCACTTGAGGACTATTCTAAAAGCAATATATAGAAAAGGTGGGAGAAGCAGACCTGATTCAAGAAGAGTTAGTAGCTGTGGAATAAGAAAGGAAGAAGATCCAAAATATATTACTAAGGGGGAAAGAACATGACTTGGACAATCTATAAGTGTAACGAAAGACAAATATAATTTTCAATATATGTGCCAGTCTGGTGATTTCGAGTTGTTAAGTAGAAATGGGGAACTTGAGAAGATTGTTTGGCTTTATTTGGTGTCCAAATGATTTCTTTTGTCCACCTATGAAAAAACAATGTTGAAACCACAATTTTATTCTACTTTACCCTTAAATATATTTAAAAATTTTGAGGGACATATATATATGACCAGTTCTTATTTTGTTATAATTAGAACTTAGTATAAATTATAATATGTCATAAATAATATAGTGTGTAAGATAAACAAGCCATATAAGTAGAAATGAGTTACATAAGTACAAGTGAGTTGAAAACTGCCCTTTTTTTCTTATTGACTAAACTTGAGGCCCAATGCACAAAATTCATGCCAGGGGGCTCGGCCCTTGCAGCCCTAGCTGCCTTGGCCCTCACAACCCTGCCCCAACTTTGTCCGGAAGGTCATCTGGATGGCTGTTCTGCTGTTCGGCTGTTTGGTCAATTTGCATATTACTCTTTTGTTATTATAGATGGTATTGTGCCAAGAAAGCAACTCTTCTAGTGTCACAGAACTAGAGCAACTGTTTTTTTAGTTTGGGGATGTTTACATATTTGTTCTTGTTATAAATAAAATTTTAAAGTTCCTAATCCATGTATATAAGAAAAAAACACATACATAAATTAAAGGTAAATCTTGACTTTAGAACAATTCACACTTTTAAACAACATGCCTTAACTCTAATCATAGAGGCAGAATTCAAACTTACACAAAAAGAATTTATATGTTTCTGTAATACTAATTCTGGGCTATTATGGCATGGTAGCCTGCTGGATAGAAAACAATTTAGTTTGCAGGGTTTTTATTTCTTTGTGTTTGTTCAATTACTAGAGGCTCGGTGCATGAAATTTGTGCACTTGGGGAGGGAGGGGAGTCTCTCAGCCCGTCCTGCGCCCTTTTGCAGTTTGGGAGCCCTCAGGGGATGTCCCCCTGATGCGGGGAGGGGGCCTAAGCCGGCAGTCTGACATCCTTAGTGCTGCCGCGGAGGTGGGAGAGGCTCCTGCCACCGTCGCTGTGCTTGCCAGCTGTGAGCCCAGCTTCTGGCTGAGCAGCACTCCCCCTGTGGGAGCACACTCACCACCAGGGGGCAGCTCCTGCATTGAGTGTCTGCCCCCTGGTGGTCAGTGCGCATCATAGAGACTGGTCATTTCACTGTTCAGTCGATTTGCATATTAGCCTTTTATTATGTAGGATTTGTGTTGCTTTTTGTTGCAACTTCCAACTTCTTTCCCCCCAAAACCCTGTAGAGGTTCCTTAGATGCCAATATTGAAGAAAGGGCAGGAGTGGGAGTGGGAGAGTTCTGATTTTTCACTCTGTTTCAGCCAGGGCAACTTCAGATTATTTTTGCTTTATTGGGTTTCTAAAAAGAATTTATTTTGTCCACTCCTGAAAAAACAATTTTGAAAAGCACAGTTTTATTTCACAGTATTCTTAAATATATTAGAGCTGTTTTTGTCAAAGTTATGCCTAAAAGGAATGGTAATTAATTGTATTTAATAATATATTAAATATATAAGTATATATTTAATATTATATACTTAATAATAGGTACTTCATTATCTATATTTAATTCTGAGGAATAGAATCCTTTTATAAACATAAAACTATGATTTTACTTTTAAAACAGAATTCTTGAGATATAATTTACATAATATGCAATTCACCCATTGAAAGTATAGTTTAATGATTTTAATTATATTCACAAAGTTATGCAACCATTACCACAATAAATTTTGGGACATTTTCATCACCCCAGGAAAAATCCCCATACATATTAGCAGCCACTCCCCATTTCCCCCTAGTCCTTCTAGTCCCAGGCAACGTTTAATCTACTTCTTTGTCTTTATGGATTTTTCTATTATGAAGATTGCATATAAAGGAATCATATAATATATGGTCTTTTGTGACTGGCTTCTTTCACTTAACAATGTTTTAAAGGTCAGTCATGTTATAGCATGAATCAATACTTCATTTCTTTGTATTTCTGAGTAATATTATTGTGTGGATAATACTACATTTTATTTTTATGATTTCATTTTTGCAAATTCCACTTACACTCAAATTTTTATAAACATGTCATGTACAAGGGTAGAAGACCACTTACAAATTATGTAAAATTTTCAGTTGATTCAGGTATAATATGTGATAAACACTGTAAGAGGGACTAAAAGAAGGTAAAAATAACTTGGAAAAGAATAAGACTTTGAGAAGGGAAATGATATGTTAGGGAGTTTTATATGACAAAATGGTTAGAACATTTAGGATGGTCTAGTTTGGGAGACTTATTCAGAAGGTGTTTCTACAGGTCAGTTTTGGACAATCTGTAGTCAGAATTATAATAATGACAGAGGAACAGAAAGGAAGATTTGAAAGAATATGGAATGGGAAAGAATGTGATGACTGACCTGGGTTGGAGAATAAAAAAAAAGAAAGAAAATAAAAAGGACAGAGGTGTGGAGCTATAAGAGCATAGCAATAGTATGGCCAGTTTAAAATAAAATGTGATAAGTTCCATTTAGATCCCGCCCCCCCCCCCCCAAAAAAAAATATCTTAGAGCTGGAAATAATTTGTCTTAAAAATGAAGTTAACTCATTCTCAAAGGTGACCATCTAGTTTTTTAAGAGAACTAATATTATTTGAATGTGTATTATGAACCAGGTACTATATGAGTGATAATGTGGTTTAAGCCTTTTTAATACTTATAAATAACTGTTGAATGTAGGTATATGCTAATTATCCATATTTTACAGATAAGAAATTTAAGAGAGAGGTTAGTGAGAACCTACTACTTTTAGAATCTGCCTACTATTTTATTATTGGTACAATTCTAATTGTTAAGAAATTCTTTTCAAAGTTTGTTTCTCTGTAACTTTACCATCAGTTCTGCTTCTGTTCTGTGAAGTTATTGAACAATGCCATAGCTTCTTCCCTCCCCAAACCTCGTCCCCCCAGTCAGAAAGGTCTTCACATATTTGAGGACCTTAATCACTTTTCTTAATCTTATCTTCTGATGACTAAGCATCCTAAGTTACTTAAACATTTCCTCTCATAATCTGGGTTTTGTCCCATTCATCTTCCTAGTTTCCTTTTTTAGGTTCACTCTAATTCATCACTGCCTCTCCTGAATATGTGGTGCCCAGAATAAATCTCAATGTTCCAAGAATGGTTTGACCAATCTAAGATTCAGGGCACCTATTTTCTGTACATATACAGGCATTTTATATGTTGGTGTATTAATGAGTAAGGGGCATCCCAGCTAAACATTTTAGCATTGGTGCTCATTCATTCTTATATTCAATTAAGTATTTATTTCACACCTACACATTCCAGGTACTTTTTAGGTACTCAGACTAGAGATAAATAGTATACCAAGAGTACAATTTGGACACAGGATATTTTTAGTGACTTTGTCTGATAAGGGGGAGCTAGGGAAAAATGATGAGAGAGTGACGCTAAGTATCTAAATGAAGCAGACACAGAAACAACACTAGATTGCAAAGAATATGTCTTAAAAATTTAAAAAAAATGAAATAATACATTTAAGATGAATAATATAAAGCACTTTTGGAATGGCACAGTAGGACCTCCGAAAATCTGCTTCTCCATTAAATGAACAGAAATTCTGGCAAAAATATGTCAAGCTCAACTTTTTGAGAACTTCGGAATTTAATCAAAGGCTTTCAGCAATCTAAGGAGCACTTAAGAAAAAATGGCTAAATCTTGATATGAACAAGCTTTGTGGTGTTTTGACCTGCTTTGTTCCTATAATCTCATCCGAGCTCCACAGTATCCTTGAAAACCATCACCCTCAGAACCACAGTAGCTGCATAAACCAGAAGCCTAACAGCTAATGAAAGGGGCACATGCGTTTGGAGCATTCCAAGCAGCCTCATCCCCAGCAGGTCCCTGAATAAGCCCTATTCACAGGACTTGACTTTAGTTGATCTGATTCAGAGTTTAGTCAGTAAACAAAACTCTGTTCCTGGGGTAATTATTAAAAATAGGAAAAAATTTTAATATCACTGCTACCCTAAGAGGTGATGTAAGTTGGGACTGACAAAGGGTGATTGCAGTACATAAATTGGAAATCTGAGGACTGACACATCTATAGGAGGTCTTGAAAAATTGAGCTTATTCCTGGAAATCTAGAAGGCCATAGGCCCCAAAAATACCTGAGCAGACCTTAAGATCTCATCTCTGTGTGGACTTGATGTTCTATATAAGCAGGAAGTAAAGAAGACAGTAATAGAGGAATAAAGGAATAAAAGAGTTGTGAAACCTATAGAAAGCAAATAGGTAAATAGAGGATGTAAATCCTATGTTACTGGTAGTGATTACATTAAATATAAATAAGTAGATTAAACACTCTAATCAACAGACAGATTTGCAGAATGAATTTTAAAAATCATTCCATCATTTGATGTCTATAAGAGACACACTTTAGATTCAAAGACACAAATAGGTTAAAAGTAAAGAATAGAAAAA
Organism: Myotis nattereri; assembly: GCF_964212035.1. Taxonomy (NCBI): domain Eukaryota; kingdom Metazoa; phylum Chordata; class Mammalia; order Chiroptera; family Vespertilionidae; genus Myotis; species Myotis nattereri. The sequence continues at coordinate 16,404,622 of NC_138090.1, forward strand.
TATAAACCATAGAAAAATAGTACTCAAAATAGAGCTGAAGTGGCTATACTAATGAAATAGACTTTAAAACAAAAATTGTTATAGAGTCAATAAGGACAATCTATATATATATAAAAGCCTAAGTGGCCAACTGTTTAACTGGCTGACTGGTAGCTATGATGCGCACTGACCACCAGGAGGGGAAACCACAGTCATGGAAACATGGAACAGACCAATGAATTTCAGAGGGAAAGGGGGAGGGGGAAGGGCAGGAAGAGATTAACCAAAGATCTTTTTTTTTTTTTTTTTTAAAAAGGTATATCTTTTTTTTTTTTAATATATTTTTTATTGATTTTTTACAGAGAGGAAGGGAGAGAGATAGAGAGTTAGAAACATCGATGAGAGAGAAACATCGATCAGCTGCCTCCTGCACACCTCCTACTGGGGATGTGCCCGCAACCCAGGTACATGCCCTTGACCGGAATCGAACCTGGGACCTTTCAGTCCGCAGGCCGACGCTGTATCCACTGAGCCAAACCGGTTCCGGCTAACCAAAGATCTTTATGCATACTAGAGGCCCTCAGCATGGCCTGCGGCCTCTCGCAAACTGGGACCCCTCAGGGATGTCAGCCGATTTTGCCCGATCGCCACAGACCAGGCCTAGGGACCCCACCAGTGCATGGATCCGTGCACCAGGCATCTAGTTTATAATAAAGTATTAATCCATTCAGGAGATAGAAAAATTATAAGCATATATGAACTAATAACGAACCCCAAAATACACAAATCAAAACTGACAGAATTGAAGAGAGAAATAGACAATTCAAAAATAATAGCCCTGTCTAGTGTGACTGAGTTGGTTAGAGTGTCATCCCATACACCCAAAGGTGGAGGATTTCGTTCCCTGTCAGGGCACATACCCAGGTTTCAGGTCCCATCCCTGGTTGGGGCACATACAAGAGGACACCAGTCGATGTTTCTTTATCCAAAATAAAATAATAGAGCCCTAGCTGACTTGGCTCAGTTGATAGAGCATTGACCTGCAGACCAAAGGGTCCTGGGTTCAATTCCGGTCAAGGACACGTGAGGGTGCATGCAGAAGGCAACCAATTGATGTGTTTCTCTCACATCGATGTTTCTCTCTGTCTTTCCCACCCTCTTCCACTTTCCCTAAAAAAAAAAAAAAAAAAAAAAAAGGAGAGGATTAACATAAATAAATAAATAAATAAGTAAGTAAGTAAGTAAAATGAGACTTCATATCCCATTCTCAGTAATAGAACAACTATAAAGAAGATGAACAAGGAAATGGAAGTCCTAATGACACTACCAACTAACAAGAATTAACAGACCTCTATAAAACACTCCATCCATCCTTGGCCTAGTGACTCCATTGGTTGGAGCATTGTCCTATACACCAAAAGGTTGCGGGTTGACTCCCTGTCAGGACACATACCTAGGTTGTGGGGATTCCTGCTGCATACAGGAGGCAACCAGTCAATGTTTTTCTCTCACGTCAATGTTTCTGTTTCTCTCTCTCCCCCTTTCTTACACCTCCCTCTCTCTCTCTCTCTCTCTCTCTCTCTCTCTCTCTCTCTCTCCCCCTCCCTCCCTCCCTCCCTCCCTGCCCTTCCTCTTTTCCTAAAAATTAATAAAAACATATCCTGTGTGAGGATTAAAAAAACAAGGCTCTATCCAACACATTATTTTCAAGTGTACCCAAATATCTACAGAGTAGATGGTATATTGGGCCATAAAACAAGTCTTATTAAATTTAAATGACTGAATTTAAACAAGGTATGTTTTCCAACTTATTGGAATAAAATTACGAACAAGTGAAGGAAATTTGAGAAATCCAGAAATATGTGTAAAATAACACACTTTTAAGAAACCAATGAATCAAAGGAAATTAGAAAATACTTTGAGATGAAGGAAAAACAAAACATAGAAAAATTTATATGAGATGCTGCTAAAGCAATGCTTATATGGAAATTTATAGGTATAATGCCAAGTGACCGGAACGACTGGTCCCTATGACTGTGGCTGCCAACCGGCCCAATCAGCCCCCCACAACCTCCTGCAAAGCTTCCCTCCGGCCGGCCCCTGATTGGCTCCCCCACCCCAATCAGGGGTGGAGTTGGCCAGCCAACCTCCCACGGCCCCTCCCCCTGGCCAGCCTGGCCCTCAATTGCTTCCCCATCAGGGCAGGCCAGCCAGACCCCACCTGTGCACAAATTCATGCACTGGGCCTCTAGTATTAAATAAAGAAGAAAAGAGCTGAAATCAATAACCTAACCTTAAGAAGTGATAAAAAGAAGAACTAAACACAATGAAGCAGGAAAAAATAAATAATGAAGATTAGAGCAGAAATAAAAATACAGAATAGAAAAATAATAGGGAAAATCAACAAAACCAAAATTTGGTTCTTCAAAATGATCAACAAAATTGACAAAAAGTTTAGCAGGAATAACCAGAAAAAAAGAGAGAGTATACTGGAAGGCAGAAGTGGGAAGGCAGAAGGGACATTAGGAAAGTCATCTAAAAATCCACCAACTGATGAGTGGGAACATAAACTGTAATATATTCATGCAAGAAACAGTATTTGACGCTAGAAAGTAATGAAGTAGTGATACATTTGGTAACATGGGTGAATCTTGAAAGCATGATAAGTGAAAGAAGTCAGTCATAAGAGGTCATACATTGTATGAGTCCCTTCATATGTAGCAATGTTTTTATTAAAGCATTGTGCTCTTTTAGAAAAATGATGACTAGTGTTAAATATTATACTTCATTCATATCTTTGGTAAGTGGAATAATGGCAAACACAATTACTGCTTTTGAGTAGCTATGAAAGGTAGAAAGTAAAGAATTTCTATTTATTTAGCTGTCAGATACATTGTTGATAAAAAGGAAAACTGAAAGAACTTTTTTTAGTGCAGTGGAGTGTGAAAGTTCACAAGGTTAGAAATGATTTCTTCCCAACTTAAACTCATAGGTAATTTTTTAAAAAGATTTAATTAAACTTGTCATTTCTGTGATTTCTACTGAGAAAACAGTAGGGAGAATACCCCACTGAATGTTCTCTCTCGTTCCTGAATAATTATTATATTCTTGAAACAATGACCTTGTCAGGTGACACTTAGTGGGAAGGCCAGAGAGCATCTGATTTTCAAAGTGTTTGAATTCATGCATAATAATTTCACCTTTTAAAAAAAATTTAACATTTTGACTAAGTGAGTACTTTGACTGTTAGTAGTACTTTAATGCTGGCTCAAGTAAGTAATATTTGCCCTTGCTGTAGATATTGGAAAATAGAAAACAACTTTGGAGAAGCTTTACTGTTTAGGGCAGCAGTTCTCAACCTGTGGGTCGCGACCCCTTTGGGGTCGAATGACCCTTTCACAGGGTCACCTAAGACCATCGGAAAACACATATATAATTACATACTGTTTTTGTGACTAATCACTATGCTTTAATTATGTTCAATTTGTAACAATGAAATTGGGGGTCACCACAACATGAGGAACTGTATTAAAGGTTCGCGGCATTAGGAAGGTTGAGAACCACTGGTTTAGGGAATCTTTAAATTTATTGGATTATGCCACTGTGTCTGTGTTAAAATATATTTTAAACATACTGAAAAAGACTAATATGCAGTATCCACATGCCTATTATCAATAATTTATCTTGTCATGATTGCTGCAGAATTTTTGAATAATAACAATTACACATTATAGATACAATTCACATCTTACCAAATCCCATTACCTTCCTTCTCAAAGAAGTAATGTGTACCCCAAAATTAATGAATTTTATTCCTAAGAATTTTTTATGTTATTATTATACATTTTTTTATCCAAAAGTGGTATGTGATGTTGTATGGCATGGTTTTGAGCTACAAGTGGTATCACACTATGTTTGTCATTCTGCAGTTTGTTTTTACCTTAACATCCTATTTTTGAGATTTATTTTCATTGATACATTTTATATGGTATTCCATTTTAAGAATATGCCCTCAATTTGTCCATTCATCTCTTCATAAACATTTGGATAGTTTCTGTTTTTTTTCAACTATTGAAAGTCATGCTACAATGAAGATTCTTGGGCCTGTCTCCTTGTGCCTAGTTATATACTTAAGAGTGAAATTGCCAGGTATGTGTGAATATTGAACTTTATTAGATGTTGCCAAATCATCCTTCAAAGTGCTTGTGCCAATTTTCATGTCAGCCCCATTCTCAGTCATTTTATAAATACTTTCTTAAGATATAATTCATATGCCATAAAGCTCAGCAGTATAAAGTATGTAATTCAGTGGATTTTAATATATTTACAGAATCCTACAACCATCACTAAAATATGATTATAGATATTTTTATTTTATCACTCCCAAAGGAAGCATTGTACCTATTGGTGGTCACTCTTCATTACTCATCCTTCCATTTTCTCATGCCCCAGCCCTATGTAACCACTAATCTACTCTCGGTCTCTATAGATTTGTCTTTTCTGGACTTTTGTATACCAGTATATGCCATCATACAATATGTGGTCTTTTTTAGCTGCTTTTTTTTCACTTACCATAATATTTTTGAGATTTACCCATATTGCAGTATGTGTCAATATTTCATTCCTTTTTTTCTGCTGCTGAATAATGTTATCTTTTACTTACCCATGCGTCATTTTATGGACATTCGGTTTGTTTCCACTTTATGGTCATGGTGAATAATGCTGCTATGAACAAGTTTTTGTATGAATATATATTTCATTTATTTGGGGTATATTTTGGAATTTGGGGGCATGGGTCATCTGATAACTCTATGTTTAACATTTTGAGGAACTGCCCAAAGAAGCTGCAATATTGTACAATCCCACCAGCAATGTATCAGTGTTTCAATTTTTCTTCACCCTTGCTAATATTTGCTATTTTCTGGCTTTTATCGTAATTAATCTAGAGGTTATGAAATGTCATTGTGGTTTTGATTTGCATTTTCTTAATGACTAATGGGAAACTTTACACATGTTTATTGGTATTTATATTTATAGGAATTTCTATTTAAATCTTTTATCCATTTTTAAAATTGGGTTTTTGTTATTTTTATTATTGAATTTTATGTGTCCTTTATACAGTTTGAATACATAAATCAGATATATGATTTACAAATACCTTCTCTTTCTTGTAGGTTATCTTTTCATCTTCTTGATGGTGTCTTTTGAGTTACAAAAGTTTTAAATTTTGATGCAGTCCAATTCATTAAACTTTTATTGCTTATGCTTTTGGTATCATATCTAAGAAATAATTGTGTAAGCCAAGGTCAAGAATATTTACTCTTATGTTTTCTTCTGTGAATTTTGTAATTTTAGCTCCTACATTTAGCTCTTGATCTATTTTGACTTAATTTTATACATAGTATGAAGTAGGGACTATCATGATTTTGCGTGTGGATTTTCCTTTGTCACAGCACAGTTTTTTGTAAAAGATATTCTTTCCCCCATTGAATTATTTTGGCACCCTGCTTTAAATCAATTAACCATAAACATAAGGGTTTATTCCTAGAATCTTAATTCTATTTCACTGATCTACGTGAAATTCTGTTTCACTGAACTACATATCTATCCTTAATGCTAATATGACACCGTCTTCTTGTTAATCCTCACCCTAGGATATTTTTTCTATTGATTTTTAGGCAGAGTGGAAGGGAGGAGAAGAAGTAGAGAGAGGAAAAACATTGATGTGAGAGAGGCATATGGACTGGTTGCCTCCTACACACGGTGTGCCAGGGATCAAGCCTGCAACAAAGGCATGGACCTTCAACCAGAATAGAACCCAGGACCCTTCAGTCCGCAGGCCTTTGCTCCAACCATGAGCACAACCTACTAGGGCCCAATGCAGTCTTAATTACTATAGCTTTTTAGAAAGTTTTGAAATTGGAAAGTGTAGGTTGTACAACTTTATACTTTTTTTTTCAATATTGTTCAGGTTAATCAGAGTCCCTTGCATTTCCACATGAATTTTAGGATTACCTTGTCAGCTTCTGCAAAAAGGCATCTGGGATTTTGCTAGGATTTATAACAAATATGTAGATCAATTTGAGCAGTATTGCCATCTTAACAATATTAAGTCTTCCGATCCATGATCTTTGAATGTCTTTCTATTTATTTAGGTCCTTCAAATTATTTTCAACAATGCTGTATAGTTTTTAGTGTACAATCTACCCTTCTATTGCTAATTTATTCCCTAGTATTTTATTCTTGTTGATGCTATTATAAATGGAATTGTGTACTTAATTTTATTTTCAAGTTGTTCTTTACACATTGGTGGTATATGGAGATACAAATGATTTTTGTACATTGGTCTCATATTCTGGAACCTTGCTGAACTCACTTAATAAATCTAACAGGTGTTTTTTTTTTATTCCTTAGGTTTTTATATACAAGCTCCAGCCTAGAGTTTATCCACACTGTTGAGTTTTTAATCTCAGTGACTTTATTTTCACTTCTAATTTTTTTCACATCTACCTGTTCTTATTTTATTTCTGCCTCTTTCATTTTATAATTTCTTATTTTATTTCACTGGAAATTATTATTCATTTATGTCTTCAAACATCCTAAGCAGACTTCTTTTAAAACTTTTTTCAAACTGTTTCAAGAAAACTTTTATTTGGAGTGAATCATTTTCTGACTATTTATTTGTTGATTCTGTTGGATACCTCTGTTATAATTAGACTAGAGGCCCGGTGCACAAATTTGTTCACCAGTGGGGTCCCTCTGCCTGGCCTGTGGGACCGGGCCAAAACCAGCTCTCCAACATCCCCTGAGGGGTCCCGGATTGCGCAAGGGCTCAGGCCACACCAAGGTACCCCACTGGTGCATGATCGGGGCCAGGGAGGGACGCAGGAGGGCTCCAGGGTGTGTCCGTCCCATCTCGCTCAGTCCCTATCTGCCGGACCCCAGTAGCAAGCTAACCTACCTGTCGGAGCGTCTGCCCCCTGGTGGTCAGTGCATGTCATAGTGAGCGGTTGAGCAGCCTTAGCATATCATTAGCATATTACGCTTTGATTGGTTGAATGGATGACTGGACAACCGGACACTTAGCATATTAAGCTTTTATTATATAGGATTTCTGTGAATTTGGGTTTGCAGGGCTATTTTGAGTGAGAGATGTTGTGAGTATTTTGTTCTTTCTTTTGGACTCTACTCATTCCTCCCTATGATGGTCTTTCAGTTACCTGCATCTGGCTCTCCAAGGCTTCTATCAAGACATAGATCTTATAATGAACTTGGTGTTCAGCCTAGTCTGACAGTACAAATTCTACAGATTTGGCCAGTGAGCCATCTTTCATGTGAGTGGTAGCCCCACACCATCCCCCAATACAAACCATATACCTGTCTATTCCTTATTTCTATGAAACCTGTTTAGTCCCCCTTACACACTGGAGCCTAACTCCTAGCTACCCACTGATTCTCTCTAGAGTACAGCAAGCAAGGTCTCAGCACTGCACACTGTTTTGCATGTATCTTTCCATCTGTCCATGGAGACATATTTCTTGTTTATAAGCCTATAGATGTCTTTTGACTTTAGTTATCCATATTTATATTTTATCTACCACATTTTATATGTTGAGCAAAAGGTATATACAAAATTTTACATCATATTGTGAAGTTACTATATCTTCAATATCAAAAATCCAATAATATTTATTCTTCAGGTTAATTTTAAATTGTCAGTAGGTTCAACCTAATGTATTTGTTCTCATACATGGAATGGTATTTTGTTATTATAAAACAAGTCATATAAAGTGAACATTATATTTACATCATCAAATAGGTTCCCCTTGTCCAGGAAAATTGTCTCAGTAATAACTATCATTGAATATTTATTTGATCTATTACAGACATTATGCTGAGCATTTTCCTATATTATCTAAATCATAATAATCTTACAAAAGTGATATTAAGTAACCTCAAAAACTTGTCAATAGTCAATAGAACCAATATTCAAATCCAACTTTGTCTGATTTGAAAGCTGGTGCTTTAACTCACTTTTTTATGCTTTTGTATTTTAATTGTTAAGAAGTTTGCATTTGCTTATCCCTTTTAATAAATTAGTACAATTTGAGTGATGTTTTGCTATAGAAAATTAAGAAACTTTCTCTGACACCATATACAAGAATAAACTCAAAGGGGATTAAAAACTTAAATTTAAGACTCGAAATCATAAAAATCCTAGAAGGAAATAGGCAGTACAGTCTCTGACATTTTCTTAGCAGTATTTTTTTCTGATATATCTCCGCGGGTAAGGGAAGCAAAAGAAATAAACAAATGGGACTACATCAAACTAAAAAGTGTTTGCACAACAAAGGAAACCATCAACAAAACGAAAAGACAACATACTGGATGGGAGAACATACTCACCAATGATACATCTGATAATGGGTCAATATCCAAAATTTATAATGAACTCATACAATTCAACACCAAAACAACTATCCAATTAAAAAATGGGCAGAGGAGATCAATAGATACTTCTCCAAAGAGACCATACAGATGGCCAATAGACATGAAAAGATGCTCAACACCACTAATCATCATAGAAATGCAAATTAAAACCACAGTGAGGTATCACCTCACTCCTGTCAGAATGGCTGTCATCGATAAATCAACAAACAAGTGTTGGCAACAATGTGGAGAAAAGGGAACCCTCGTGCATTGTAGGTGGAAATGCAGATAAGTACAGCCAGTAATGAAAAACAGTATGGAGGTTCCTCAAAAAATTAAAAATGGAACTGCCTTATGACCTACAAATTCCACTTCTGGATATATATCCAAAGAAACATAAACCACTAATTTGAAAGAACATATGCTGCACCCCTATGTTCATTACAGCATTATTTACAATAGCCAAGATATGGAAGCAACTGATGCCCATCCGTAGACAAGTGGATAAAGTTGTGGTACATGTATATAATGGAATATTACTCAGTCATAAAATGAATGAAATATTTCTATTTGATACAGCATGGATAACCTAGAGGTTATTATACTAAGTGAAATAAGTCAGACAAAGACAAATACCATATGATTTCACTTATTGTGGACTCTAAAGAATAAAATAAACAAAATAGGAACAGATTCAGAGAGAACAGACTAATGGTTGCCAGAGGGAAGAAAGGTTGGGGATTGGGAGAAAAAGGTGAAGGGATTAAAAAGTACAAATTGGTAGTTACAAAATAGTCATAGGACTGTAAAGTACAGCATATGGAACATGGTCAGTAGTATTGTAATAATTAGATATGATGCCAAGAGGGTCCTTGAAACATCAGGGGGATCACTTTATGAAGTATGTGATTATGTAATCATTGTGCTATATACCTGAAATTAAAACAAAATAATATTGAATATAAATTATAATTGATAAATAAAATTTTAAAAGGAAACTTTCTGAGAACAAAATAGTATTTAGTCAGAGCTTTTAGCTATTTTTTATTTACTATAGTATAGGGTTTTAGAATATGTTTGAGGGGCATTTCCTAAATAGTGGGATCTTTCCCAATAAATTATCATTTCTGTTATTGTTGAAACTTTTGGAAGTGATGGTAAGAGATTTTTATTCCATCTTTTCATCTTATTTTATATTATAAGATCACTTACACAGAGGGATACTTGTGATTATGTGGCTTTGGGAACTTGATTTTTGATTTAGGACTAATTCTCATAATTTTACAATCTATGAGAAATACCAAGAAATAAGGAATGAACCCAATTATAGAAGGACAAAAGAAAGGTAGAGAGTTTGCATTAATGAATTTAGTTGTGTCTTTGGGAGTTTTTGGCAAGATTTCTGTAGTAGGAAATTGTAGGTAAAGGACTAAACCTAAATTTTATATCCTGCCAGCTCTTATTAACTGAAATAATGCAGCTGTCTCCAATGAGAAAAAAAGAAGCTACAAAAGTTCTCACCCAATACTGGATAATTAAACTTAAGGATAAAGAATAATAATGACTGGGCAAGATTAGTATTATAAAAGATTTTAATGTGCAAGAAGTCAAGAATTAAGAGAGTAGGTGTAAGAATCAGCTGACCAAGGACGTGTGTGTGCTAGTGCTCCTCTAGGCCGATTATGGAGTAGAGCATTGGAGGAACATGCTTTTAGTGAGATTTTTAGTGATGAAATAAGTAAGGAGGAATAAAATAAGTCTTAATGGATTGAAACTATCTGCTGAAATGAATCTCCTCCAGGCCTTTCTTCTAATTGTAGTAGATGGTTTATTGGAAATCTCAAGTTTGAACTACTCAGACTCTGTCTCCCTTCCCTCTAGGGCCAGCTCAGCCCTTCATCCTGTCAAAGCAGATAAAACAGAACAGCCTGCAATTTGCTATAAAGGGGTCCTTGGGATGAAGCATTTTAATGTCTATAAAGAGTAGACAAGACCTTCATTTTTAAAGACTCCCATGGAACATTTCAAACAGCATGGATTTGTCTTGGTGCCCTTTGTCAAAATTAATAGATTTGGGCTGCAGAATTGGAAGAAAGCTAAGTATTTGTGTTTACTTATCATCCATTAATATTTGCTATATTCTTATTTTTTTAGCCAATATTCCCTAAAACTGACATCACATTAAGTAAGTACTACCTAAATACGAAAGGGTATTGATTTTTAGACCTATATCAATTAAACATAGGAGGAATACAGAGTTACAACAATATTATTTTATAAATTAAAAATCAAGTGCAATACACCTAGAGAATAGATCAAATTGATCTAACTCAATCGTTGTTGTTTTTAAAATTTTTCCCTCTATTTATCATTCTGGGGTTGAACTGCTTTTCTGGTTCCAAGAGTCTTCTGATGAGGAAATGGCACAGAGGGACTGGAGTGTAATAAAGTACCAAGTGTGTTATTTTGAATTCTTCTCATGCTCAGAGAACAGGAATATCTTAAGCTTTGATAGAATGGTGCAATTTTATATTTTCCATTTGACTACTTTAAAAGGTTCATTATCTTTTAATTAAACTACAGGGGGAAGAGCAGAGATTAAAAGATGTAGTACTATAAAGGGGATGGCTTTTAGATACTAGTACACGAGTGAAGACACCACAATAAAGCAAGATAGAGTATAGCAACAAGTTTTGTGCCTTGAAGCTTCCTCTTGTCTGAGTGTGGCAGTAATTTGGAGTTAATTTGTGCAGCTTCTCAATAAAAGACTCTTGGTTTTAGATTCTTTGATTCTTCCTAGCATCTTTTCCTTGCTATTCTTTTATCTTCCTTTACATGAGGTCCAGTACAGCTTATACAGCTAAGTATGATAATGCAGCAGACCCGTTTAGGTAAGAAGCTTAGACCAGGCCCAGTACATGGATATTTCCTATTCATCCCCTACTCTTTACGTTCCACAAAATATCTATCTCAAGGAGCCTTCCTTGAGCCTCCCATTTTCTACGAGGAGTGGAGGTTCACTGTCTCCTGTAGTAATTTGTAGCTTTAGCATGGGGTAAATGTTTGGGTTTCTACATTTGGGAATATTACTGCCTGCTAATTGTCTTATTTTCCTTTGTCTGCATGAAGATTTTTTTTTCTTTGTGTCTATTTTTCTCCCTTTGCTTTCTGCTCCCCCACATGTCCCCAAGTCCTTCAAGCCAATGAGGCTGTGGTGACACCTTCTGGGCAGTGCCGGGAGTGAATTACAGCCATAAGTTTCATGGTGGTGTTAGAATACCAAAGATTTGGTGTATACTACTAAATTTAGTTTGCTGTGTCAGAAGAACCCATATAGCATTCTTATTCTGTTCAGAGTTTCTAAAACTTGTTAAATATTGATGTCATGAGCAAGGACTTTTCGTTAGCTTAATAAAATGCCAGGGAGCCTGCCTGCTTAATCAATGTAAGGATGTGGTACTTGGTTGGGCCTGAAAATGAATGTTAATGGAGAAAAAATTAATGATTGCATGTTATTAGAATATTAACACTGTACACTATTGTTTTGTCCATGCTCTGATAGAAAGTGTCATCTATCATGACTGTGAGTGTAGTATGAAGGTTTTCCAAAGCCAATTCTGTCCACTCAGACCTCATAAATTAAAACAAACAAACATGTAAAGACCTCAGAGGGAAGGTAGGGGAGGGCAGGGGTAAGGGGGAGAGACCAACCAAAGGGCTTGTATGTATGCATATAAGCCTAACCAATGGACACAAACACCAGGGGGATGTGAGGGCATGAGTGGGAGGGGTGGGGGGCAGTAAGGGGATAAGAATACATATGTGATACCTTAATCAATAAAGAGAAAAAAGACATGTAAAGAGTCTTCTGTGTAGCCTCTGTTGGAACCTTGCTTTTTCTGATCAGAATTCATTTCTTCCACCTCAACTTCAAAGCTAATTTAACTCCTGGTTTAAAAGAATTTAAATTATAGCTTTTTCATATACAGACAGCATGAATACAGTAAGAATTTTACTGTTACCAATTTATTTTTTTACTGACCTTTGTTCTGACACTGAACAGGCTAAAAGCTATAGTTTCTAAGAAAATCACTGGATCTAGCGAACCTTATGAAGGTTGTTATTAAACAATTTCAGAGATCTCAAGAATATTTTCTCTATCTTCAACAACTGAATAGCAAAGGTAGAAGTATCTGGCAAAAAGGTGTGACTGTGTCAAAGTGGTGGTTATAAAACTACCCATCTTTATAAAATTACCCTTAGGGCAGTGTCAAATGGAAAAGCACAAAGCTCTAAACTTAAAGGCAAAGACAACTGGTACAATTGGTTATGCCGCCATTAAAATGGCTTTACATGCCTTACCTTAGCTCTGCGCATCATTCTTTGGTCAGATATTACACAATATATAAACTTATATTTGGTGTAGAACCCAATACTCCTATTACTACTAGATAATAAAATCAAGGCAAGGACACATTGCCTTCTAGTTTTGATTTGCAAACATATGGTATAGATGGAAAATAGACTGGAGCTATAAAAACATGGGGAAAATGCTTTTGTGAAGTTAAAATAAAGCTAGTTTAAAATACTAAGAGTGTGAATGAGTAACAAAATAACATAGTAACTGTGGAGATGATGGTTTTATTTGAGGTGGGGGGGAGGGGAGAGAAAGCTAGAAGGAAGCAAAAACACAATTTGGCCTAAAATTGAATTTCTCTGATAAGGCATTTCAGAAGCGGCTTGTCTTATTCACTCAGCAGCAAAATAATCATATGCGCTTTAATAATCTTTATTTTACAGGAGTGTGTTGCCAGGGTAACGGAATGTAAGCAGGGGAACAGCACCTTGCAGATCACAAAGGCAAATCTGTGAAAAGAAAATTCACTGAGTTTCTTTTTTCCTAACCAGTGTAATAACAACTCTTATTTTTCCTGTGCTACTTAATAATCTCACATAAACATTCTTTTTTCTTTCTCTTTTCTGTATCTGTTTAAATATGAACAATAGCATAAATCTGGAACTGTCACGCTCAGTGAGCTAAGCAAAAAAAAAAGATGTTATATCTTTAGCATTTTTATATAATTATCTTTTATTGCTGTTTTACCCCTATCTTCATCCCTCGCAACCTTATTGTTATTTCCTTCTCTATATCAACTAATCTGGTGATGGTATTCTAAGTAAAGGAGGCTTGAGGTAGGAGTTGGTATTTAATTGATAATTTAATAAAAATTTATTAGCTAAACTTGCCTGCATGAAGATTCTGAAGAGGCAGAGATTGCAACTGAAACATCTATCTCTTTGTAAGGGGGTAAATTGAATGATAGCAAATAGAGTGACAAGCATTCAGACCAAAAACTGAAAAAATAATGTTTTCTTTACACTCGTGTGTGTATGTGTGCGCGCGCGCATGTGCGCATACACACACACACACACACAGCCATATATACACATATACATACACATACAAAAGGGAGAAGTGAAGAAGGAAAGGGAGCAATGTTAGATTCCTTTATTTTTCCATTGGGCACTGGACCCTCAATTCATTCTAGGAAATTGGCTGAGTTGAAATTAACAAAATGAAACTTACCAGTGCTTTTTCAAAAGAGATAGAAAACTAGCAGTAAGAATGTGCCTACTAAGCATTTGATTGGATCAAATTTATGGCAAATCCATGTCTAATAAATATTTGTCTTTCCTTATCTGTACTAAAGACCATAGGCTATGAAAGTGAATACAGAAACACAGTAATGTTAGGCGGTGAGAATGGCAACAAAAAATAAAAAATTTAATTCATTAAGTCAGATATGAAAATCTATAGTCAAATCATGATTAAAGACTTCTGCTAAGAATTTTAAGTTAATGTTGCCTCTTAGTTTTAACATTCCCACTGTATACTCAATTTGTCTATAGAACAATCAGTAATCAAAACAACTGCTCAAAAACCAGTTTCTGGATGGATTTCATCCTAAATTATATTATTTCTGGATTTTATGGAAATTTACTAAATGTAGTTTTAATTATTATTATTAATATTTTCTTAGAAATCATTCATTCTAGATAAACCTTTACAAATACTTAAAATTTAAACTAATTATAGCTTACCTTAAAAACAGGTAATGGTAAAAGAGCAAGTAAAATAAACAAGGCAAAGCAAAGACTCATTAAAATGGCAAATTGTATGGAAAATGTTCCATAGTGGTATGGCTAGTGTATCTCAAGTGTTCAGAAAAAAAGAAAAGGGTAATGTTGAAATAGTAAGATTTTTGATGCTCCAGAAGGCATTTTAATCCCAAATGCCACAGAAGTCAAAGTTTTATTCTTATCAAGCACCATTGAAAATTCTTGATAGTCCATTTTAAATTTTCTCCATAATCTAAAACTGTTGATTTAAACTCAGCTCCTGATTTATCATCCTATGCAGTCTATTTATTGTGACTTTTTAAGAGCCAGTATCTTCTTTGATATAACATCTCCATTTGACTTATTTAATGTTATTTATTTCTTAAAGAGCTTATAAGTTCCCTAAGACAATATAGCCAAAAGAAAGACATTTGTCTCTCCTGGCTCTTGTTTATGTCCTAGATTCCCTGTTCTGTGGAAATGTTAGCAGTTTTGGGCACAGACTAGCATGTCTATTTTCTTGAGCCATAATTTATTCTTGGTACTTGATAATCACCAATAACTACATTTTTATTTGTTATGAAGATGAACATATGATTGACAAATGAAAACATGGTAGTAAGTAAGTATTGTTCATTTGGTGATCTTAAAGTAAAAATTCATTTGCTAGTGTTTGCAATTGGTTTTTTGGTAAAAAAAAAAAAAAAATTCTCCTAAATATGGTGCAGCTTTGGAAGTACAGGTATTAGGATCTTGGAAACAACTCTCCCTGGTTGTTTTAGCTGGAACCCTAAAATAAAAGATTTCAAAGTAAGATATGAAAACACCCTCCAGTTTTTAAATGAAAAGGTGGGATAGAATCAGTTATGCGACTCTTAAGCTTCTTAACCATGTCAAAGATATAAAAGAATTGGGAGAGTGGAAAGTAAGGAGAGGAAGTTTTTGGAGAGTTGGTGTGCTGAGTATCCAATCACACCTCCAAAGGGAAGGAGCAGGGAAGCATATTTCTTCATCGGAATCCAAGAGAGAAAGAGACTTCAAGGAGTTGCCATTTAAGAACTGCTCTGTGACTCATGCCTGGAAAGCATGGAGCTTGAAATTGATTGGCCAACTGCTCTGAAGATAGAGTGATGAAGAGGTAGCTACATTCTCAGGTTTGTTTGTTTTTTGGAGCAAATGTATTTGCTTTAAGTGTATGTCATGGATCACAGGTAGAGACAGCCTACAGGAGCTCAGTGATCCCAATAGTGAAAAGAACTGCCATCTTCTCAGGAGCTTTAAGCAGAGAGCTTCGCCCAAATCAAATGATCTGCAAATGAGAGACACCCTCATTCCCACTGCAAGCTGCCAGCCTACAGCAGGAAGTAGCCATCACTTTGAAATGTAAAGTTTTTATTACTCGACTAGACTCGATGTATTAATTGTTGAGTATTTTAAGTACCTGTATATGAACAAAAACATGATATCTGCCCTAAATTTCTTGCATGGTCATAGAATAAATTAAGTATCCTGAAAGACAACAGTATAGTTTATTATTACACTTGCCCAACTTAATGATTTTACATGTGTGTCTATGTGTATATGTGTGTTTGTGTGTGTACATATGGCAAGATGGTGATCTGAAAGAATGAGAAGAGTTGCATGATGTTGGGAAATGATATTGAGCATTTCTTTTGATCCCCAGCTTATCATTTCTTTTTAGACAGCATTTCTACCCATTCTACTTGGCCCTATCCATACTTCAGTGAGAAGATACTAAAGTCAGGCTAAAAAGAACAATAGGCAGGATTATTTTTGACACATTGTCTTATTCATGTGATTTTTTTCTCTTCTCCAGAATCGAAAAAATTCCTTTTTGTAGCTTTTCTCGGTTTGATATTTTGCCACCTTCTTTCTTCCTTTGTCTAAAGCTCAAGTAGGGGTATTCAAATCAAAGGGCCTTGATTTAACCTACAAACTGGATCACACTTTACTAAACATCTGAATATTCATGGTTCTATTTTTAGAAGGTTATCATTTCTTAATAGAATAGAATCGATTAAGTAATAAAAGTAGATATTGTATGTTAATGTAATGTTTTCTAAGGCTAATACACTAAATAAGCTTTAATAAAATTTAAATACATAAGAATAATCTCTAAAATGTTATCCAGATATATGTTGTTATTATTACTTCCAGTTTGGTTTCCTGGAGATACTTTGACCTCTAAGTATTGCTGGGCTTAATTGGGCTGTAGCTATACTTACCCCTTTATTTAGTCTCTTTATAAACTTGGGACTCCTTAGAATGTTGGAGAGATAATTATAAGCAAGAATGGATAGAGTGTTATATACTAATAGACAGATGTTAGAAAAAATAGTAGTAAAGTGAAAACAACATAAAACCCTTTGGAAAGCATATAGTAGAAAAACTGGAAGCCAATGCTGATGATGTGTGCATGAACAAAAGAAGAGATGACATAGGTATCTACTTCATAAATTAGGTCTGGTGGAACCCTCTAGGATGATCCCATAATGCCCTCTATAAAATATACTTTTCATTCTTGACCTTAATAGAAATTGTGTATTTTAGTTAAGACAAATCAACATATTTCTGAAGTCACTCTACTTCTCCCTCCCCCTCACACACACAAACTTAAGGGGAGAAATTCAATTTTTAATATAGTTTGTCTCAGTGCTTTTGTACTATTTAATAATTCTTATTAAGGGAGATTTTGCTTATTATTTACAAAAGTGATTTATATTGCAGTCTATGTAAATGACTTTTTCTCTGAAGTTCATTTGTTGTATACAAGTGTATTTGTAAACAAATATTTGTATTTATTACAAAAATTAGCTGATAATGATATTGCTAAAAATTGTTACTGGAACATATACTTTAGGAAATTAAATTATTAAATATTTCTAGCTGTGCTTATAATTTTGTCACAGTGAAGCATACTGAAAAGCATGTCTGGCTAGTACAAATCTCTAATCTGCCACTTAATAGCTTTGAGATTTTAAGGTACTTACCTTTCTGAGTGTCTTCTGTATCTTACCTATAATATGGAAATAGTACTTATTCTCCTGCTTAAATGATAGAGTTATTGAAAAGATAAAGATAAGGAAGTATAGAAAGGGTAATATATATCTGTATAGATATATATATTCCTTTATATATACTTTTTCATTATTATGAGATTAAATGCACAAAAGTATCCAATTGTGCTTTCTCCTTTCCATTGCTGAGAAGTGTTTATTGAATGAAGATACAAGTATATTTTCAATCAACAGGAGGATTTATTAGGTCCCACAATTAAAGGCAATTCATGAATTTAAGGGAAAAACAGAAATTTCAATAGTTTTTATTCACTCAGGAGAATGGAGTCAAAGCTCTTAGAACAGGGATATCACAAGTCTTATCTGCTGAAAGAATTATAGAGAGATTTCCTGTATATTCTATGTAGACATCTTAGCCTGTATTTTGGCTTTTGGATAACAAACCTTACGATCTTAGTAGTAATATAAAGTAAAATTATTTTTTAAAAAGAACGACATATGCTTTGCTTTTTTCTTATAGAAATGTTGTCAGCCAAAAATAGGGATAAGTGACTTCTTGAAACAACAAAAAGCATTGTCCAGCTTCCAATTTTAAGAATCATAAACTAAGAACTTTTGACATGAAATTTAGAAAGCAAGATAGGTACCTTCTGACATCGTATGCTTAGTTCATAAATAACATTTTCTGTAAGAAGCGTTACATATTTTTATTCATATTTATAATACCTCTCCATTAGAGAATAGTATTACACCTCCCCCCCCCCCCCAAATTAACTTTCAGCATGTATGCACAGGTCAATGAGGAAGACCTGATAAATAACCCCCTTTGGATTTTAAAAACTATTTCATCATTAATATTAATTAACACTTTACAGTGTCTTCTCTGTGAATGATTATGAAAGCATTTTCCAAAAGATAGGAGAAATACACTCCACGAACTCCAGGAATTTGCAATTTGGGAAATTATTTCTATGTTCCATTTAGGTAAGAGAAATTTCCTTTTTTTAATGTCTTCAGCTTGAATTAATGTTTCTCTAGCTTTTATTTATTTTGTAGGAGGGTGCATCATAGACTAAGAGAAAAGCAAAATTTTACTTTATTGTTAATATGAATGTATGAACCTTTATGATATGAACCATCTACATATTTTATAGATGGCCGAGATAATATTAGGATTGTAATTGGAAGTCTGGGTTGCAATTCAAATATTTTGATTCTCAGTTTACTAGACCACATACATTGGTAATGATTGCATGTTTTTGTGACTGTTGTTTGAAATGGTTGCTGACTTATGTAGGATCTCTTGTAGTTTGAGGGTGGATTTTGGCATGACCTACTTCAATATAATTCCTATTAGTAACTCCATTGAAGTGTTAAATGATAAATCCTTTGAAGTTTTTTCCTTGGGTAATCCTAACTTAACCGTATTATGAAAATAAAAATAACTCTCTAAGGAGGCAGGAGTGGTGTGTGTGTGTGTGTGTGTGCGCGCGCGCGCATATATGAGTGTGTACACACGTGCACACAGTCTTTAGTCCTTCTGAAGAGCAGATACTTTGGGTTTCCTTTTGTCTCTAAGAATATTACTTAAAACTGTAGTCAAAATTTTCCTGTTTAATGCAAGGATTTGTGAGAATGCCTTTTCATTTCAGGGCATATATATAAAATTCAAATATCGCAACACTTAAAAGAAATGATTCAGTTTTACTCTAAAGCAGAGTGACAACACATCTTTATCCCACTACAAAGTATCATGATGAGGGTGATTCACTACAATTGTGATAAATGTTGTCAGAAATAAAATAGCTTGTCTCTAAACTTTAAGTGTATTTGCACCTAAAATCTGAGACAGTGGGAATCATCTACAAATAGTATAAGTGATCACCTAATGCGTTATCCATTGGAAGCAAAGATAACTATGTATCTTGGCTAATTACAGACTGTCAAATCTAGGGATGCTTTGTAGGTCATTGTAGCTGAGAAGGAATATAAAAAAAGAACAAATGATACCCCACAAAGAAAATGGATTCTCATCATTATAACCAAGTGTTTTTTACTGACTGCCTTCTGTTCTTTTCTTTTTTCTCTTCTCTTCTCTTCTCTTCTCTTCTCGTCTCGTCTCGTCTCGTCTCGTCTCGTCTCATCTCGTCTCTTCTCTTCTCTTCTCTTCTCTTCTCTACTCTTCTCTACTCTACTCTACTCTACTCTACTCTACTCTACTCTACTCTACTCTTCTCTACCTTCCATCTGCCTGTACATCTCTCCATTTCAGGAGAAGGAGTTAACACCATTATGATTTTTTTCTCTAATCAAGCTCCATACTCTCTTATGCGAACAATGAGGTGACAGCCCAGTTGTACTAATGTAGTCTCACATGTGGAGATTCTTTAGCTATCTTGTCTATTGAGGGTTTGCTTTTTCCTTTTAAAATCTTCTTTAGCTGAGGAAGAATTAACTCATAATCTACCTTAATTTTCACAAGCAAAGGTAAAAGTTGTTGTTTTAAAATAAGCCATCTTATTTTCAATAGCTAAAATTAGATGATTTACTTTTCCCCGTCAGGGTAACCTGGATTCTCCTGTCTTTTGAAATGGAAACTGTCCTAACCCCATAACCTCAACACCACTGTGAGTAAAACTCTTTCTAATTATATAGCTGTGTAGTGTGCCCATTAGCATTGCTAATCAGCCTACTGCAGTGAATTTGTATCTTCAGTACTGATGTTCATAGACTGTCCATTGACATAATTGCACCTCTGCACCAGTGCTTAGATGCTAGTGATTTAAAACCACCAGTCTGAAATTCATAGTGCATACCACAGTATATTATTTTGTATAATTTTGTGTCACTAACTTGAGTTTCCATAAGGTTTATTTATCCAAAGTGTTCATGGTGCCTAATGCTATGTTATACTGGATCTTTAACTAAAAAAAAATGTTTTTATTAAAGACTTGATCTCACTTGTTTTTTCTGTATATTTGTTTCTTTTCTGACTGAAGGCAATCATCTCTTCTGGGGAGATGTTGATTAATCTATATTAAAGAATAGCTGATGATTTTTCAAAATCACTTTCAAAAAGTCTGTGTGAGATCATTATTGTTACAAATAAATATTTATTAAATGTCCATTGGATCGTGACATTATACTAGGTTTTACAGAGATTTTACTGATGATAAACAATGGTATATAACATTCAGAGGTGGGCTAAGGTATAAAAGGGAGAGGATTTGTGTGAATATAGTTTTATACATATATAAATATGAAGAAAATTATTGGATAATTACATTGATGGATATTTTGAGCAGATATATGGTATACCCCTAATGCATGTGAATGTGACAGAAATATGATGAAAGAGTATATAGGGAGAAATTTCTATATTTACTTCTGCAAACTAAAACAAATCTTCATGTAAAATCTAGCATCAACCTATGAACCAGGAGGTCACGGTTCAATTCCTCGTCAGAGCATATGCCTGGTCTGTGAGCTCAGTCCCCAGTGTGGGGCATGCAGGAGGCAGCCGATCAATAATTTTCTCTCATCATTGATGTTTCTATCTCTCCCTCTCCCTTTCTCTCTGAGATCAATAAAAAGCTATATATTTTTAAGCCCTAACTGGTTTGGCTCAATGGATAGAGCGTTGGCCTGCAGACTGAAAGGTCCCAGGTTCGATTCTGGTCAAGGGCATGTACCTTGGTTGCGGGCACATCCCCAGTAGGAGGAGTGCCGGAGGCAACTGATCGATGTTTCTAACTCTCTATCCCTCTCCCTTCCTCTCTGGAAAAAAAAATCAAGAATATATATTTATTATCAATAATCAATAATATATATTTTAAATATATATATATTTAAAAATAGAATAAAGCAGAATATACTAGTAATAGCAACAAATGATTAAGAATAGTTTTATGTGCCCCATGTTTGACACTGCCTTATTTAGTAGAAAATATAGTTGAGTATATTGTTGAAAGAATAAACGAGTCTAGGACATTAAAAATGATCAAAATAAGATTTTTGCAAGTCCATTGGCATTAAAATGACATAGTAAGAGTTTCATGTTGAAAAGATTACTGGCAGATCCACAGGGAGGATTACTAGGACCACTATAGTAATCAATGTGAGGAAATTATACTAGTCTAAATGAAGTTCATAAAACATATATTCATAAATTTATAAAGAGGGATTTGAGAAATAAAGATATTACATAATCACCATAAAAAAGCAGGTATTGTAAGATGTTAGCTAAGTGAACAACACCTCTGTTACAGTGATACAAAAAAGTTTCATGGAGAGGGAAGCATTTCATTCTGATAGACTTGTGTTTAAGGTTCTATTTTGTCCCTTTCCCTTCATTATATATTTAGTGTAATCACTGTGGCTTATTTGCAAAAAGATGTAGTTGGCAAACCACTGGGTGTTTTTTTAAGGCAGGGCAAGTAGGTTAATTTGAGAGGGGTGATGGATTTGTGAAGCCAGTAGTAGACGGTAAGCATATACCTGTTGTTAGGGGAAAGATTGTGATCGATCTTGATTGTCTAGTATAGAATTTTAGATTCTTTATGTCATTATTTTTCAAGTTTTTTAACTATGATTCACGGGATACATTTACATTGTGACTCAAAACACCTGCCTGAGGAAAAGATTCACAAAGATTAGTTACCCTGTGAAAATACTGTTCTTAGCAAATAGAAAGCAATTGAGCAACCTTCAAATAGCATGAGGTGTAATAAATAAATCAAACCCACATGTAACCATAGTTGGCAGTATATTTTAAAATGAAAAGATTCTGAATATAGGGAGATCAGACAAGTTGTTGCATTAGCCTAGACATAATGGTCTTATCAATTGAAAAATAGTTCAGAGAATTGTTGTAAGAATTGCTGACAGCAGAACTAGTGACTTTCGTAGTCTGAAAAAAAAATCTTTATTATCAATAGTGTTAGAACCTTTAACAAAAATGGAAGAATATGGCATCTGGTCTTTCCCCTTAGGTGTATGAATTCTCATGACATATTGCAAAGGGACAGGTTGTTACCCACATTTAAGGTTGGTCATCTGCCTTTATGTTAAAGAAAAAAAACGGCAAATGATTCAAGATAAGTACTGAGAGCATTAGGGCATTTACCAAGGTACTTGGGTTCTTAATATGAAGCTAAAGTTGGAAACAAGTAATTTAGGAATTGTTGGCATCATGGCTATGGATATTAAAACTAGCAAGATTAAATAGACTGCACATAGACATTTGCTGGCTATTGATTAAGGAAGGACAAATAAAGCAGTAAAAGTAAATTGGATGGGAATTGGGTTATGGTATTTAAAATACCCTGGACTTTGAGGTAAAATACAGAAATAAAGAGTGGTGAAACATTCTTCTAATTCAATATTAAATTAAAAGTTAAAAGAAGAATTTTTGAGAGAAAGAGAATAACCATGGTGTCAGTTCATAGAACTGAGTCTGAAGCAGTTTGGAAGGGGGATATTTTATAATAGCGTGCTGATTATTCTGTTTCTTAATATTGCAGAAAAGTACAGAAGACTAAAAAGGAAAAAGGGGTATTAATCTTCTAACACCAAAGCTGTTTCATTGATAAGAAATGATGAATCACTTCTTTGTCAAAAGGGAGACTATAATTTTAAATTGACTGAGTTTTATTTTGAGGCACATTGATGATCATAAAGCATCTTTATGTGATGCTTCTAGCTTGGTTTTTGTTTGTTTATTTTTTACTTTCTATCCTCCCCTACCCAAGTTGATTATTTTTTAAATTAAATTTTTTATTTTGAGATCATTGTAGATTTACATATAGTTGCAATAAATAATATAAAAAGATCCCAAGTCCTCTTTATTCAGTTTTCCCCAGTGGTCATATCTTGCAAGACTATATAGTGCCATATCACAACTGGGACATTGACATCGATGCAGTCGAAATATAGAACATTTCCATGACCACGAGGATCTTTCATGTTTGTTGCCTTTTAAAGTCACACCTACTTCCCTCCTACCTCCAGCCCTCCTTAACTCCTAGCAATTACAAATCTATTCTCCATTTCTATAATTTTTTATCTTAAGAATATTATATAGATAGAATATATGGTATAAAATCTTTCAGGATTGGCTGATTTTTTACTCAGGGTAATTCTCTGGAGATTCATCCAGGTTTTTGTATCAGTGGTTCTTTCCTTTTTATTGCCAAGTAGTAGGCAATGGTTGGATGTACCACAGTTTGTGTAACTATTTATTCTTTGAAGAAATCTGCTATTTGGTTTTGAACTATTTCTGAATAAAGCTGCTTATATTGGATTCTTGTGGCTGCCATAAGAAATTACCACAAATTTGAGCTTAAAACAATAGAGATTTAATCTCTCAGTTCTCCAAGGCCCGGAGTCTGAAATCTGGCAGGACCTTACTACCTCTGAGAGCTCTGGGAGAGAATCCATTTGCCTTTTCCAGTTTTTGGCTTCCTCAGCTTGTAGCCACATCACTCTAGTCTCTGCCTCAGTCTTAACATTGACTTCCTCTCTGCTGTCAAATATCCTCTGTGTGTCGCCTATAAAGACACTGCATTTGGATTTAGGTCCCACCAGGACAATCCAGAAAGTTCTCTTTATGTCAAGATCCTTCATCACAACTGCAAAAACCCTTCTTCCAAATAAGGGAACATTCACAGGTTCCAGACATTAGGACATGGGCATATCTTTTGGGGAGCCATCATTCAACTCACTGCATTGCTCTAAATACTCATGTACCTGTTTGTTTAAAGTAAGTCTTCATTTCAGTGTGATAAATGCCCTGAATGCAATTTCCGTGTTGTATGGTAATTGCATGGTATATTTTTGTTCTGGAAAATGCCAGACAATTTTCCAAAGTTGCTGTACCATTTTATATACTCACTAGCAGTGTATGAGTGATCCAGTTTCTCTGCATGCTGAGTAGCATTACATGGTGTTGCCATTTTTTACTTTTGCCATTCTGATCAGTTATAGTGATGTCTTATTGTGGTTTTAATTTACATTTTCTTAATGGTTCATGGCTAATGATTCAGAACATCTTCTTGTGGGCTATTTGCCATCTATAAATCTTCTTGAGAGTAATGTTTCTTCATGTCTGTTGCCCATGTAATCATTAGATTATTTGCTTTTTTAACTGAGTTCTTTACATAATTAGATACAAATCCATTGTAAGATATTTTTCTTCCTTTCTGTAGTTTGTCTTCTTCTTCTTAACAAGGTCTTTTGCAGAGGAAATGTTTTAAATTT
The DNA here is from genome assembly GCF_964212035.1 of Myotis nattereri. NCBI lineage: Eukaryota > Metazoa > Chordata > Mammalia > Chiroptera > Vespertilionidae > Myotis > Myotis nattereri. The sequence continues at coordinate 16,429,446 of NC_138090.1, forward strand.
TGATCAGATTCATCTGAGCAATTTTTCTTTTCATGGTTCATGTTTTTGGTATCAACTCTAGGAACTCTTTCTGTAGCCCTAGATCTCGAATATTTCCCCCATGACTTTTTCTAAACAATGTTTGTAGTGTTACATTTTACATTTAAATCTGTCATATATTTTGAATTTTTATAGGTATGAAACTTTGATTGAAGTTGATTCTTCTGTCTATGGATGTCCAATTGCCCCCCACTGCCATTTGTTGAATTGATGTGCAACTTTGAAAAAAATTAGGGGGGGTGTATAATTGTGTGGCTCTATCAATATCTGGGTCCTATTCTGTTCCACTGATTTATATGTCTCTTCTTCCACAAATACTGCACAGTCTTGATTGCTGTAACTATAAAATAAGTCTTAAAACCAGATAGACTAATTCCCACACTTCTTTTTTTTTTTCAAAACTGTTTTAGCTCTTATAGGTTTTTGCCTTTCTATATGAATTTTAGAATAATCTTGTCTATATAAAAACTCTAGGAATTTTATAGTTAACTCTATGTATTAATTTGGGAAGAGTTAGCATCTGTACTCTCTTGAGTCTTCTACTCTATGAACATAGTATATTTATATTTATTTTTATCTTCTTTGATTTTTTTATCATCATTATGTAGTTTCTAGCATATAAGCCTATATATGTTGTTTTAGATTTTTCTCCTAAGTACTTAATTTTTTTAACTTATTTTAAATGCTATTATATATTTTTATTCTGTTATGTGTTCATTGTACATAGAAGTACAATTAATTGTTTCCTCTTTTTTTCATTTTATTTAATTCATTGGGGTGACACTAGTTAACAAAATTATACAGGTTTTAGGTTCACAAATCCACAGCACAGCAGCTATACACTGTACTGTGGCCTTACCACCCCAAGTCAAGCCTCCTTCCATCACCATTTATCCTCCCTATACCTACACCTTCCTCCACCTCCCAGTCCTTGCCCTGCCCCTCCCCCGGCCCCTGCCCTTGGCAATTGCCATACTGTTTTCTGTGTCCATGAGTTTGTTTATTTTGTATCTTGCTGAATGAACCTAATAGTTTTAGGAGTTTTTTTGTAGATACCTTGAAGTTTTCTACAGAGATAACCATGTCATGTGTAAATAGTTTTAATTCTTCCTTTCCAATATATATGTATTTCCTTTTCTGGCCTTATTGCACTGGACAGAACATCCAGCACTGTTAAATAAGAGCAATGAGAGCAGATATCTTTGTCTTCTTCCAAATCTTAGAAGGAAAATATTCTGATACTGTCTTTGTCTTGTTTGTAATCTGTGTAAATCCTACTTCATAACATGAGCTGAAAAATATTCCCTCTTCATTTTTCTGGGATAGATTGTGTAGAATGATGTTAATTCCTCCTTAAACATTTGGTACAGTTACTTTGAAGAGCAGTTTGTTAATATCTAGAAAAGTTGAAAATGCTCATATGTACCTTCATGAAACTAATACATGTCCAAAAAGAAAGTTAAAATTAACGTTCATTGTTACATTGTTAATAATAATGAAAAATTGGGAAAGAGTAATTGTCCATCAATAAGAAAATGAATGAATAAATTTGGGAATATTCATTCAATGGTACCCATATAGCAATTAAAATAAATTAACTTGAACTACATGTGTAATTGGGAATAAAATTTCCAAAACATAATGTTGAGCATGAAATGTTAATGCAAAAGATATGCAGTCTGATATCACTAATATAAACATGAAACACATGCAACGCATACATGGGGATGATAGACATCAAATTCAGGGTACAATTACATCTAGGGTGGCAAGAAAGAGAGGGAAATGAGGTGTTGAAGGGTTCCCCATAAGGCTTACACCGTAACTATAATGTCTCTTTAAAATAAATTAAGCAAATTTGGAGACATTAAATTTAACAAAACTAGATAGTGGCTATACAGATGTCCAATGTCATTATTCTTTTGACTTCTTTGTATGTTTGAGATATTTGATAGCCTTTTTAAACAGAAAAAAATATTTTGCTAATGGACCCAGGAACCACATACAGCTTATTTTAGGAATAGAAATCTTAGAGGAGTAGTAAAAAATTATCAGAGACAACTGTGAAAGAAGGTGACAGTCAGTGTATGTAGCAATCAGTTTTTGCCCATGTAGCTGGCTAATAAGAGCTTAATTTAAACCTCTGTTAGGCTGAGCCTCACATGACTACGAAGTTTTCTCCTTTGCTGTTTCTCTCTCTTTATGTTCCAATGGTCTCTCTTTTCATTTTCCTAGATGTGATGCTATAGTCTAATGTTTTTTTCCTTTCATCTGTTGGTGAGAAGCAGGAACATTCCTTTATTTCAATTGATCTCTTTTCTAAAGTCAAAGGGCACACACGAGCGATTTAAACCAAGTCTCTATGCCTATAAAAATCCTCAAAGACGTGGTGTGTGTTTGTCCCCCCAAAAATGGGGGAGGTAACATTTTCAGGATTTTCCTCTAGAAGCCAGTTCTCTTTTCCCTTTTATCCCTAGTTTTTCTCACATTGAAAGCTCTCTTTGTTGAAGTTCACTACCAGGACAGGTATGTATATCAAATGTTTGTTATCTATTGAGAGAGCTACTAATTTGACAGTATATAAGCCATAAACATACACACAAAAATCCTTTTTTGATTCCTCTAAGAAAGAATCATTTAATGCAATATATTACAAAGAATCTGATTCTATGAAGATTCTGATTCATCTTAATAATTGAAGGACTTTGTTAATATATGTCATGGTTTTCCAAGCCAGCACAAGAAGGTAATAGGACAAATTTTCAATAAGCAGTCATATTCAGTTAAGCTCTATAGATTCTTTTATCACCAATAGACAGATCTGTGGCATTTATGTTAGGTGGTGATAACTGCTGTAGAGAAAAATAAATCAAGGTATAGGAGATAGAGAGTGCCAAGGGCTGGGAGTGATTGCTCTTTTATAATGAATGATCAGGGATGATATCCGAACTAAGAGAGGGAGGCTTGTGATTCTGGGGAAAGAATATTTCAGCTAGAGGGAGCAGTGGTTATAGGGCTTTGAAAGTACTGGTAGGTATACTTGATACATGCAAGGAACGACAAGGAGACCAATGAAGGCTAGAGTGAAGGAGATGAAGAATTATAGGAAATAAGGCCAGAGGGGTGGGGCTTGGGGCGGCCAGCTCAAGTAAGGTCTGGTAAGTAAAGGCAAGGACTTTGGCTTTGACTTTGAATGAGACAGGAAGCCACTGAAGGATTTTGCTGGATTTTGATCAAAGGAGGAACCCGGTATAACTTACGTTTTAAAAGGGTCACTTTGGCAGGCAAGATGCTTATTAGTGGCTTTTCCTTTATAATTTGGGGGAATTTTAATGAAATAATGATAGTTAATATTTATGTGCTAATAAATATTAACTATACTGTATTTTTCAAATGTTCATTTATTTAATCCTTTCCACAACCCTGCGAAATAGGGTCATAATTATCTCCCATTTTACTAATGAGGAAAGTGAAACACAAAGAGGTTCAGCAAATCAGTCAAGACTATACAGGCACTAAGTGACAGAGTTTGTATTCTAATCCAGGCAGTCAGACTTCATTGCTTCCACTCTTAATTAACAAAAATGCCATACTGCCTCTTGTTCTTCAGGGTGATATTATAAGGAATGTGTGGGTGTGTATTTCTTAAAAATGTTAAAATCCACCAAGGTATTTAAAAACCAATGAAGTAATGAAAACAATATGATTGCAATAGAAATAAATGCTCTAAGTCGTTTTAGAGGTAGGAGATAGAATTTGGGGTAGATCATTGACTTGTTGGGAGGTGGGGGGAGGAGGGGTGTGAAGAGGAATGGCTTATAACATGTTAGTGCCTGAAGAGAATTTTATATTGAATGAAGAAAATGTCTGTAAATATTTACTTAAAAGGCTAACTTAATGGATAGGAAAGGATTAATATCTTAGTATCAATATTTGGGCTGGATGAAAATTGATTGTTACTGAATAAAAAATTTGAATAAGATCAGCAAGTATAAAAAACTAGAATAAAAGTTTTTTGTCATCCTATAGATGACTGATCTTCTGACACACCACAATATATTCTGAAAGTACATACTTCAGTAATTCTTTACCTATTTGCTTGATTCAACTTGGTTTCAAGATCACTTCCATTTGAAAGGAAAATGTTTCTAGTGGTGATATAAGACACTTTTTTCCTGTGCAGTATTTAAACTGAGTCATCCAATTTGAGACTATTGTGTCACATTTTCCACCTTTCATTCTCCTCAAGAGGCTGGAGTCAGGAGAAACACAAGTGATGAACATTAGTGGCAGAATGTGTGGTTAGAAGAATCAATAAACCACAGGATACTTCAGATTCTGAAACAGAAAAAAAAAAAAAAAGAAGAAGAAGAAAAGAAAAAAAGTAGGTGAAGCCACTATGTGGAATCTACAGAAAGAGTGATTGTCTAAAGCTGGTACTCAGAGTTCAAGGACCCAGCCCATAATTAAAGCTTCCCTATCCTATTATAACTCCTTTTATATAGCCATCCTGAGAGAACCCATAACCTTGACTGTATCTGAATGTTTTATGGAATTAATGTCTTACAAAATAACACTGCAGTTTAGTAAAGAAATAAACGCATACTGTGTAATACTTGAATTGTAATTGCTGCAGTGTTAAACAGTCTTGCAGACTCAGATTTTAAGACCTGAAGCCAGTTATTCTAAGCTCTCCAGTCTCTTGTGATGACAAAGCTCCACAACCTCCAACAAACTGATTAGAATTTGTATTATGACTTTTGACTTATATTCTTTCGTGCCCTAGTCTGGTTTTTAAGTTCATTTTAATTTCTTCTATATTTATTTGTGTAACTCAGACTGTTAAACTTTTACTAGAAGCCTGGTGCACAAAAATTTGTGCACTGGGGGAGGGGTCCCTCAGCCCGGCCTGTGCCCTCTCGCAGTCTGGGACCCCTTGGGGGATGACCACCTGCTGGCTTAGGCCCGCTCCCCGGGAAATTGGGCCTAAGCTGGCAATCAGACATCCCTCTGGTAGCCCGGGAGCCCTCGGGGGAAGTCCACTTGTCAGCGGGGAGCAGACCTAAGCTGCAGTATGACATCCTTAGTGCTGCTGAGGAGGCGGGAGAGGCTCCCACCACCACCGCTGTACTGGCAGCCGTCAGCCTGGCTTGTGGCTAAGCAGAGCTCCACCCGTGGGAGGGCACTGACCACCAGGGGGGCAGCTCCTGCATTGAGCGTCTGCCCCCTGGTGGTCAGTGTGTGTCATAGTGACCAGTCATTCCCAGTCTTTCTGCTGTTAGGGACAGTTTGCATATTACCCTTTTATTATATAGGATAGAGGCCTGGTGTACGGGTGGGGGCCAGCTGGCTTGCCCTGAAGGGTGTCCCAGATCAGGGTGGGGGTCCTGCTGGGGTGCCTGGCCAGCCTGGATGAGGGAATGATGGGTGTTTGCAGGCTGGTCACACCCCCTTCAGGGTGGGGGTCCCCCCTGGGGTGCCTGGCCAGCCTGGGTGAGGGGCTGATGGCTGTTTGCAGGCTGGTCAAGCCCACCCCAGTGGGGACCCTCACCCAATGGAGGTTTGGCCAGCCTGGGTGAGGGGCTGATGGATATTTGCAGGCTGGTCAAGCCCCCTCCAGTGGGGACCCTGACCCCATAGAGGTTTGGTCAGCCTGGGTAAGGGGCTGATGGCTGTTTTCAGGCGGGCCACACTCCCTGTAGGGTGGAGGGGTCCCCACTGGGGTGCCTGGCCAGCCTGGATGAGGGGCTGAGAGCAGTTTTCAGGCTGGCCAAGCCTCCCCCATCCCCCACCCCTGGCAATGGAAGCTCCCAGCTTCTCCTTTTTTTCTGTTTTCTTTTTTTATTCTGGGATTTATTTACCTTCTATAATTGAAACTTTGTAGCCTTGAGAGGAGCTCAGAGCCCATCAGGGCAGGCGGGAGGGAAGCTTGGCTTCCTCCATCACCAGGGGCAACCCAGCCTCCTGCTTGCTCCAGCTTTATGGCCACAGCCGGCTGAAAGCAGGTATCTGGGGTTTATTTATCTTCTATAATTGAAACTTTGTTGCTTTGAGTGGAGCTCAGAGCCAGGGCCGTGGCAGGCAGGAAGCTTGGCTTCCTCCATCATTGGGGCAACCAAGCCTCCTGCTTGCTCCAGCTCCATGAGTGCCGGCCGCCATCTTGGTTGGGTTAATTTGCATATAGTCACTCTGATTGGCTGGTGGGCATGGCTTGAGGCATAGCAAAGGTACAGTCAATTTGCATGTTTGTCTTTTATTAGTGTAGATTGCCAGCTCTGTAATTGATCCTTTAATTGAACAGTACTCTGTGAATTCTAGATTAACCAAACAAAAGAGAAGACTAGGAAAACCCTAACAGTGCTACCAGTTATAACATGTCTCTTGTCTTCATTTCATTAATTCCAGCTTTTATTCACTTAAATCAAGTGGTATTGGTTTATATATTCTCCAGTTTAGTGGGTTGTCTTTTCATTTTATTGATGGTTTCCTTTGTTGTGCAGAAATTTTTTAGTTTGGTGTAGTCCCATTTGTTTTTCTTTTGTTTCCCTTGTCCAAGGAGATATAACAGAAAAAGTTATTGTTATAAGAAATGTCCAAGATTTTGCTGCCTATGTTTTCTTCTATGATTTTTATGGTTTTGAGTCTAACATTTAAGTCTTTAATCTATTTTGAGTTTTTTCTTATATATGGTATAAAAAGGTGGTCTAATATCGTTTTTTGCATGTATATGTCCAGTTTTCCAAAAACCTTTTGGGGAGGGGGCAATGATTTTATTAATTTTTTAAAAATTTTTATTTTTTTTAAATCGTTATTGTTTAAAGTATTATATATATCCCCTTTTTTACCCCATCAACCCCCTCCAGCCCACCTACACCCCTCCCACCCTAGGCCCTCACCACCACACTGTCTGTGTCCATGGGTTATGCTTATATGCATACAATGTCTTTGGCCAAAACCATTTATTGAATAGACTATCTTTACCCCATTGTATGTTTGTGCCTCCTTTGTCAAATATTAATTGACCATAATGGTGTGGATTATTTTTGGACTCTCTGTTCAGTTTCATTTATTTGTACGTCTGTTTTTATGCCAGTACCATGCTGTTTTGATTATTATGGCCTTGTAATATAGTTTGATATCAGGTAGCCTAATTCCTCCAACTTTATTGTTCTTTCTCAAGATTGTTGTGGCTGTTCAGGGTCTTTTGTGGTTCCATATAAATTTTTGGAGTATTGGTTCTAGTTCTGTGAAATATGCCATTGGTATCTTGATAGGAATTGTGTTGAATCTATAGATTGGTTTGGGTAGTGTAGGCCTTTTAATAATGTTAATTCTTCCTATCCATAAACACACTTAAAGCAAATGATATTTTATTGTTTCAGAAATTAGATAGAAAATATGACAGTAGACAGAAGACACTGAGAATGAAGGTAAACTAAATAGTTTAAAAAGACAGTCTTTAATTTGAATAGAAGAGGGATGTTGATCAGAGCAAATTGATGGAGATCAATACGAAACTACATGTAGTTCCTCCTTTTATGTATTTAAAATGAATAGCCCTTTAGTTTGCCTATGCAAAGCTGATATTTACTGAGCACCTACTGTATGCCCAACAGTACTTTACTTGTCTCAACTTATTTAATCCTCACAACAATTATATGAAATCATTACCATTTTTCCCCCATTTTACAGGTGGGTTATTGAAGCACAGAGAATGTAAGTAACTTGGCGAAAATTATATACCTGTGGATAGTGCCGGGTTTCAAACTCAGACACCTAGCATCAGAGCCTGTGCCTTTAACCACTGTGCTAATCAACACTAAGATAGCAATTCTGTTATACAATAAATTTAGTAGTATTTTTACCATGTCTTAATTTGTTGTATAAGAGATGAGGATAGTTAAAAGGTAGAGATGTGCCAATGTACAAGACCTACCACGCATGTAATTGAAGCTTGCTGAGTTGGTAACCATGGTACAGTGTCATATCTGATCATTGAGAAAGAGAAGAGAATTTCATTTCACATTCAAAAACTGTCCCAATCTTAATATTGTTTTATAATATAAATTATTAAAGCTATTTTCTAAATTTATCTTTTAAAACATTTTTGAGAACATAAAATGGAAATGTATACACAGATGAAATTAATAGGAAATACCAGCTGTGGAGGTATCTTCTGTAAATAAAGTATGAGAATGAACACTTGGAAGATGATCTAATTTTCAACAAAATTTAAATGTTAGTAATAGTTGTGTTTGTTGGTAGGGCTATGAGTGATTTTGAATCTTCTTTCTGCTTTTCTTTATTTCTAATTTTTCTTTTATTAACTTATTTCCCTATTATATAAGTTATTTTTTAAAGCTTCATGAATTTAAAAGAAGAAATTAAATTAAAGAAGATGCCATATTACATTAAAAACCTCATTGAGGCCACAGAATATATCTCCTACTTCTTATAGCTTCCCACAATACCTATTTTTGCAAATAGCAGCAGCCTAATGTGTAATTATTAACACACACACACACATACACACACACAAATACCTTACTGTGGACTCTTGAATTCACCAGAGAGAGGAGTAAAATAAAATTTAGAAAATTTAGAAGAATCTTCCAAAGCTTGTATATTAGAACAAGTATTGGTGAATCATGAAACTTAGAACAGAATAAGAAAAGCCCATAAGTATCAGAGTTCCCTATGCCATTATTATAAAAGTACGCCAGCTTTAATTTTCACTAAAATTTGCAGTTTGTCAAAAATAGCTCTTGTGATTTCACCAGTTTTTAAAAATGTAAAGATTACTATAAGAAAATTACAAACTGATCATTTTCATGAACATAGATATAAAAGTTCTAAACAGATGCCAGCAAATTGAATCCAGCAACATATCAAAATTATTATAAACTAGAGGCCCAGTGCATGACATTCGTGCACTGCAAGGGGAGATCCCTCAGCCCGGCCTGCGCCCTCTTGTAGTCTGGGGCCCCTCACTCCTTATCACCCACTTGCTCGTTGCTCCTTAGCTCTGCTGCAGAGGCAGGAGAGGCTCCTGCCACCGCTGCTGCGGTTGCCAGCTGTGAGCTTGGCTTCTGGCTGAGCGGTGCTCCCCCTGTGGGAGTGCACTGACCACCACAGGGCAGCTCCTGCATTGAGCATCTGCCCCCTGGTGGTCAGTGCGCATCATAGCAACTGGTCATTCCAATGGTCGATTTGCATATTAGGCTTTTACTATATAGGATTATGACCAAGTAGAATTTATTCCAAGAGCACATAGGTGGTTTAACATTTCAAAATCAATCAATGTAATGCATCATTGATTTTCATATTAACAGGAAAAAAAAGAGAGAATCACATGATCATCTTGGTAGGTTTTTTTTAATCTTTCATAAACTTTAATACCTATTCATAATAAAAACTAGGCATAGAAAGAAACTTTTTAACCTGAGCAAGAGGATCTACAAAATTCACAACAAATTATTCAAAACAAGACAGAGATGGCTGTTACCATTTCTGTTTAGTGTTGTACTGGAGGTACTGGCTAGTACAATAAAACAAGAAAATGAAATCAAAAGCATGTAGTATTGGAACAAAAGAAATTTAAAATGTCATTATTCATAAATGACATATTAGTATACATGAAAAATCCAAATGAATCTACAATCTTCATGTCTTTGGGATAGACCATATTTCTTTAATAGAATACAAAGTGTTAACTACAAAGAAAAAACAGACTCATTGAATTATATAAAAGGATACTCTTAAAAAGATATAAAAGGCATACCACAATCTAGAAAATATTTACAAAAGATAATCTGACAGCCTTGGCCAGTGTTCCTCAGTAGTTAGAGTCAGCCTGCACACCAAAGGGTCTTGGGTTCAATACCTAGTCAAGGGCACATACCTGGCTTGCAGGTTCAATCCCTGGCCCTGGTTGGTGCACAAGCAGGAGGCAACTAATCAGTGTCTCTCTCACATTGATGTTTCTGTCCCTCTTTTATCTCTCTCTCCCCCCTCCCTTCCTCCTTTCCACTCTCTCTAAAAATCAATGGAAAAAGTGTCTGCAGGTGAGGATTGAAAGATGAAAAACAACAATCTGACAGATGACATATCCATAATATACATATAACTCCTACAAAGCAGCAAGAAAAAGTCAGATAACCCAATAGAAAAGTAGACAAAAGACTTCAATAGATGCCTTCACAAAAGAAAATACGTAAATGGCAATAAACATATGCAAAAATGCTCTCAATCTTATTAGACATAAGGGAAACCAAAAGTTCGCAAGAAAAAAGCAATTGGAATTCTCATACACTGTTTGTTGGAGTATAAATTGATAAAAACCACTGTGGAAAACTTTGGCAACCACTACAAAGACAAACATATGCATATCCTCTACCCAGCAGTTCCACCCCAAGGTAAATACATGTTCACCAAAGACATGTTCTAGAATGTTTATTGCACACATATTTATAATATCCCAGTACCAGAAACAGCCATCCATCCTTCAGCAGTAAAATGGATGACTGAATTGTGGTTTAGTCACACAATGGAACACTTTATAGCAAAGGTTGTTAAACATTTTTTTATAAAGAGCCACATAGTAACTATTCTAGACTTTGTACGCCCTAGAAGTTTCTACCCCAGCAACTTGACTCTGTCGTTGTTGTGCGTAGCTATATTTCCCCACACACAAAAGGACTTTACTTATGGACACTAACATTTCATATAGTTTTCATATCATGAATATTATCTCTTTTGATTTTTTAACCATTTAAAAATGTAAGAATCTTTTTTATCTCACGGATCCTACCAAAACATATTTGGCCCAGTGGCCTTAGTGTGCTGACCTCTACTCAGCCAAAGAATGAAAAACCACAACTACATGCAGCAGTGTGAACTAATTTCACATAATTTTGAGTGAAACATTTAGACACAAAGTAGTGCATGTTAGATGATTCCATTTATATAAACTTCAAAAATAAGCAGAATTAATCTATGCTGTTTGAAGTCATGATAGAGGCTCCCCTTGGGGTAGTTGGTAGTGACTGCACAAGAATGGCTTCTGGAACATTAGTAAAATATTCCGCTTCTTAGTCTGAATGCTGGTTATACACGTGTGTACAATCAGTGAAAAGTCATATATTACATTTTGATTTGTACATTTTTCAGTATGTATATTCCTTGAATTAAATACTATATTAAAGTGGGAAACTATTACATGTTATTGAAAAAGGGAAAGGAAGAGGTACATACTACAGTATCTGCCAGGGTGTGGGTTGGGAATGATAGAAAAAGCACAGCAATCAATGGTAAAAATTTTTAAAATAATCACTGAAAAAGTTTTAAGTAATTATATCAGTGACAGACAAAATTTTATAACAAAAGAGGGCCTGTGAAGATGAAATGACATTATAAAATGGCTGGAGTTTTTAACTTCTTTCCAAACTCTGTCTTAAAATGTAATTTCTCTTTCAATATTAAAAATATTTATTTTTAAAAAGATCAAAATAGTTAGGAAGGATGTCAACTAGCCTACATCAAAATCTGGGCTGAGGAAGGACAAGAGCTGCCTAAAGAGACTGGTAGCTGGAACAAACTGCAAGATCAAGATAACCGTTGGCCAGGGCACCAGTAGCCTGGGTCAGCCACATTCGTGAGCACCACCAAGTGCAGAGGGGACAGCAAAGTTGCTGGCTGCAATTAGGAAACTATAATAGATGGACTTTGTTTCTGAGGAAATTTCCAAAAGGAAAAAAAAACAATCAAAGGATCATTCAACGTTTCATTAAATCTCTAGCCTTTTTAGGCATCTCTGAATATGGACTGATAGTTTCCTTCTGATATCTTTGGATCCTACTAGTACTATATTTATAACTAAATCATACCAAGTCCCAACCATGCAGCCTTGAGAAAATATAGCCTTTTCATTTTATGCCATAGACCTTAAAGTTAATTTGCATACCTAAAAATATTTAAAATTTTTATTTTAAAAGGCATAGTATATACTATATTGAACTTATAGTGATTTCATTTCCCACTCATGGGTAGATTCTATTGTTCTAGTGATATTTGTAGTAGATATAAAAACTTAATTGAGGGCTTGCTGCAGCAGACAACAGGCAGTTAGCTGCTGAATTCCATGAAATTTTAAAGTAATTTTTTAAACTGAGAATATATAGAAGGTAATGCAAGCTGTTACATAATTAGAAACCAATAAAAGAAATTTTAATTTTTCATCTGTCACTGAGCTTTGGAATAAGATAAATGTAGTTTTTTAAAGCTAGAATACTGTACTTGCTGAACACTCTCTTTACAGTTCCTTAGAGTATTTGCATAATGTAACAACTTATTTTCTATTGCTTTTACAATTCACCTTTTTTGTAATGTTACTAAGAATTTTTCTTACCAAATTTCTTTTCTTTAAAACCAGCTTTATATATGACCAGCACATACAAACCATTCCAGCCTGATTTCTGGAATTCTTTACAGCTAAAAAAAAAAAAAAAAAAAAAAAAAAGCACTCTGCTGCTTTTGCTATGATACCTGGTATTATTTATGGGTTTTCATAAAAAAAAAGAGGGGGGTGAGAAGAAAATATACAGTACTTTCTGGCCTATATCTACCTTCTCCTCCTTCCCTATTCCCCCTCTCCACAGAGGAGTTTAATTTTAAATGATAAATGTGGAAATTAGAGACCATCGAGAAAATCCAATTTGGTGAGGAGTTTTAAAAATCCCATAATAAACGCAGAGTGAAATGTATGATTTAATGCAGGGCGCCAATGGCTGCTATTATGGGCTATTAGCAAATCGGGGCTGAGAGTGAATCTTTATCACTTGGTGAGTGCGGGTTGGTCCTGCCTTTCCCTCTGCTATTGATTTGTAGCCGCTTGTCATAATGACACTGGGAAGCAATGAATGGAAGATGTGCTTTTGATAGGATTCAGGGGGGTCTCGCAGAGGGGAGAGAAAATTCAGCAAGTTTTCTATCTCTTCTGCCTGATTAGATTTTTTTCTTCTTTTAAGAGCTTTCACATTCCAATAAAAATGCTAAATCAGCTCTGTACCAGAATTGTTAGGGTATAAATAGCTAGTCACATTTTTAAAGGAGGAAAAGATATAGAAATACCAACCAGACTATGCAATGTTAGATGAATGTGACTATAAAAATGGAGTTGTGTGTGTGTGTGTGTGTGTGTGTGCACGCGCGTGCGCACGCGCACGCATCTGAACACATGAGCTGTTTGAAGGAGTATTAAGGCATAATTCTGTAAGTACACTTACTATATAAAGATACACCTATATTTTTGTAAGGATATAATGGTTTGCATCCAATATATGATAGAAGATGGTCTAGCTTTATATGAATGTCCATTTTATAAAGAGGATACATTCTGTGTGTGTGTGTGTGTGTGTGTGTGTGTGTGTTTAATTTCATAAAGGACTCATAGAAAGAGGTATACTTGTGCTGATGATTAAGAATATTAAGCCCCCTAAATCAAATTGGTCATAGCGGAGCTTCACTCAACATTTTAACAAAGGGAAATCATACTGTTTGAGAACAAAGGTGCTTGTAGGGTATTTCAATGGGAAAAAATATTTCTGTATAGAATACATAAAATTTTCTTTAGAATGAGTTAGCTGTGATTATGTAGAAATAGTTGGTTACAGCCTCAGTATATTTCATTCTACCCTGTTAAGGGGAAGCAATTGCTTTCCTTCCCGGTTCTTTTATTCCAAGATAATAAATAGAAAGCACTAGAGTCACTGTGTTGCATGCGGAGGTGCATGCATGCAGGCAGTATGATGTAAAAGCCTGGATACAGCAAATGCAAGCATGGAGGGAGGAGTGCATTCAAGGGACACATTAGACCATTTTGTTTGTTATGTCATAAAACCTGCCTTCTTGCCTGCTTTATTTCTCACACAAGTCTAGATGAGACTTTTAGTACAAAGAGCACAAATATTCTCCTACAGTAAGTAGAATACCACTGTTAGGTACTTTAAATGCTTATGGTTGTAATGTGTCCCTTTATCTTTACTAGTTGAGGAAAAATAAAAAACATTAAAATACACTGTTGCACTTAAGCAGGAAGTAGGTATGGAGAATAAATACCACCTGGATCCTTAAAAGCAAACTTAAATACCACCAGGTTTTCTAGTCTATTGAAATATACCATGAAAAATTATATAGGCCTGATTTGTCGAATTTAAAGTCGGGTAACCTAAATGCAGCCTTGAAAAAAAATCATAACAAAAAAAGAAAGGAAGGAAGGAAGGAAAGAAGGAAGGAAGGAAGGAAGGAAGGAAGGAAGGAAGGAAGGAAGGAAGGAAGGAAGGAAGGAAGGAGAAAGAAAGAAAGAAGGAAAGAAAGAAAGAAAGAAAGAAAGAAAGAAAGAAAGAAAGAAAGAAGAAAGGAAGAAAGAAAGAAAGAAAGATCAGAACTATTAATGTAAGTGTATCTCTCACATCTGTGAAATAAAAAGGGCTGAGTCCTATTCTAGGCATTAACTGCACTAAAACTGTGGGGGTGAGAGAGGGCGCACGTGTGCATATGCGCGTGTGTGTGTGTGTGTGTGTGTGTGTGTGTGTGTGTGTGATTTAAAAACAAGAGTAAATAGTAAATGATATAGATGTTTATAGAGAAGTGGATCAAGAACAGATAGACTATTTATCTGCAATTGGAACCTTCTGCAATATGAGGACTACTTCCTGTTTGCCGTATCACCTACCTTATGTAAGCGGGCACCTTTTTAAACTTTGAAAACAATGCCCTTTAACAAAGAAGTTTTCATAGGCTATGTAAACAGCTGTCAGAGTTCATACACTCCCATCCCCCATTCAAGGACTATGCCTAAACTGTGATAAATTAGAATGTTGCCATTTATTATGTATCATTTATTAAAAACTAATTAGGAACAGAATGAGACATTTCTCCATTTTTCAGTGGGGGGTTTTATTTTATATATAGTAAGTGATTATTGTTTGATCTATATATGGCTGTTTCATGCTACAATGAATTACTTGTATTAAAGTAATAATACCATATAGCCTTTGTTCTCATGTAAAAGCATAATTAATCATTCCAAGAGCACAATGAGGTAGTAGTTTCCATATTTTATATTTGTTAAGTGATTTCTACTGTTATTCAACCAAAAGTAATAGAGTTAAAATATAGGTGTGAAACCTTTTTTTTTACCCCAAGGTTGTATAAAATGTAAATATAAGATATTCTACAAACTGGGGTAAATGTATATTTCATAATTTAGATAATTTTTCTGAAATATCCATACTGTTATTTGCTATGAAGCCTATGAAAAACTATAATACAATTTATTGTTGGTTTACTATGTCCAATAGTTAATTACTCTTTCAAAGTGACAGGGTGAACGTTTTCCTATTATTGAACATTTTCCCTGCTTAAAGGCTTATAAGTAAGATATATAAACCATCAACATTTTTTCTGTTTGAGATTAACTTGAATAAATACATAAGATGAAATTATAGTTTGTTTACAAAGTACTTTCACATATAAGTGCTAGTATTATTGTTATGGTTGCTTTCATTATAGTGAACAAGATAGAGATAAGTGGCAGGAGGAAATAGCCAGGATTTATACATATAAATATAAATGTAACGAGGAAAGAAAGAAATTCAAGACAAGAATGAATCATCGTTTTGTGTAAATAGAAAACTAAAAATAAGGAAAATATGATAGAAGAGGAATTAGAAATTCTTGGATATAAAAATATTAAGAACAGATAATAAAAATAATGCATTGAAACTATCGAGATAAATGGAAATGAAGATGTTAAGCAGAATTTAACCTGATGTTTTATACATCCATTTTCTTCTTAAACTTTGTGGGTAGCAAAAGAGTAGCATCTTTTCCAAAAGTGTTCATAGCACAATAAAATTTCTATAAGCTCTGCACATTGTCACACTAGCAGTCTCCCATATCAACACTCCTGTGCGTTTTCTGGCAAGAGTTACTGCACCTTTTAGATAGAGAAACTGAATCACAGAGGAGATCCCTGATTTTGTCATGGTCAATGGTGTAGCAGAAACAGAAATAGAACCCAGAGTCTTTAACTCCAAGTCCCTTTTATACCCATTTTTCTACCTACTACTGTCATTAGTTTGCTAGAACCACTGTTCGAGTTGGACACTGGTCAAGGATTTAGATAACACAGTACTTGAAGGCCATGGTCAAAAATATTTCATCTCTAAATGTTGTCCTATTCTAGAAATATTAGGACGTCCCCTTTTACTTGTGTGGCATATTTTTGGAATGGTATTGCTTTATGTATTTTGTTTAACCCCTTTTTCATCCATTGTGCACATTTAACCTTATTTACTGTGCACAACACAGAATAACATTCCCCCCCCCAAAAAAAAACACACACACATATTAAACAACAAAAAAAGGAAACTACTAGATCTGTGAGTTTTGCTTCTTCCTTCAGTGTTCTTGGTTTCCTCATTCACCAGAATATAATTTCAGAGAACTTATATTTACCCATGGTCTGGGTCACGTGTCTGATTGATCCTCGCTTTAATTATTAAACAGAATAATAGCAATACATAAATATGCACACATACATAGACATACCACACATACACATGCATTAATATGCTTGCATATGCTTTTTGAGTACTTAGTTTTTCCTAATCTTTCTCGTGCTCTGGCTTTAATTCATTGTTCATAGACTCTCCTAGAAGTTTAGGAAAAATTTACTCCCAAAATGAAGAAGTGGTTAGTTTATGAAGTTACCAATCTCATGTTTCAAATTTCTTGGTTAAAACACTGACTTCCTTTACTCCTTCAAAGTTCTTTGTGCTGGTGTCAAAACTGTTTAAAGGAATATATTACCATTATTGAATGCTGCCTTTTGGAATATATCATGCTTTCTTTTTCTTGGAATTTAAAGATGCATTCAACTTATAGTAAGGCAATTTGTTTTTCTGTGTTCTCTCTTTTGGATTTTGATTACGCATGAACAAAATTTTTACTGTGTCACCAGAAAGAGAAAATTCAACACAACTACGTTTTTAAAAAATTGCCTCTTAGGATACCACCAGCCTAAGTAGGTAAGTTTTCAGAGATTGAGAGGCCAAGAGAGGCAGTTATTGTCAGTGTTAACTTTTTTCTTAGAAAACAAACTCCTGTGTTTTAAAAGTAGCCTTTAAACAAAAAGGATGTTATTTAAAAAATAGATATATCTTCTTTCATAAAACTATTTTTTAAAAAAACAAACACCTCACTCTGTAATATATTTTGATAGTTTTGCTTAGATGGCATTATAAGCCAAAAATTGTTCAAAAGCATCACTTACTTTTCTCTCTTGCCTAAGGTTCCAAAGAAAACCTAAGGCCCAATATAAGTAAAACAATTGACGTCGGGGTGGGGATGGGGGGGGGGGGGGGACTGACGAAATTGATATGAGCACATTTTATTTGCAAGACAGCACTAGAGGGCGCTCTTCAGCAGGTTGCAAGATAAGGTCTTTCTCACTGGTATCAGAGCCTGACTTCGTAATGGAGGTTTGAGGAGCTGGAGTGGGGGGACAGCATTTAACCTTTTTTTAAGATCTCGTCTCCCCAAACGCCTAGAAAATCACAATCGATACCAATATTACAATACTATGTCTCTTAAAACACATTCTTAGAATTTTCCATGAAGCCTGCATTTCTTAGAAATTAATAATCTCAATTACGTCTCTCCTTTCTATATGAATTAAAGGTGACATCTATTCTTTTATTTTGTTTTAAAATTAAATATTGTTTCTGTTTATGTCAATATTCTTTTCTACATTAGGTGAATAGAAAAAAATATCAGTACTTTATTTCTGAAAAAATGAAATATATTTTTTCTCTTAATTTTTTTTAAAAAAAAGCTGAAATTAAACCTAAAGTAACATTTTTAACCCTCCCTAAGCTCTTTTCCTCCACTATAAATGAAAACCTTTACCTTTTTTTGGAATTTAATTTGAAGCAACCTCTTTGCATAGTATTCTAATCCCCATTCTTTTTATTTCATTCTAGTGTAGTCCATGAAAGGAACATAATCTCTATATGCCTTATAATCTTTTTCTCTTTTTTTTCCTTTTATTTCTCTTACATTTTCATTTTCCCTTCCTTAATACACCATATTATAAGGCTATTGGAATGAGTATAATCTACCTAAAAGTTACTAACTCAGTCTTTCTAACAAAAATTTTGAATATATGTAAACAATTGACATTTAAATGTCTACCCATAATAGAAATAAGTTGACACATTACTAATGCTAGTTACAGTTGAGGAGCGGCAAACCATAGCAATAAAAAGATTTGGCTTTAGTGTTAGATCAACTTGAGTTCCTACTTCCTATGTGTGAGCAAATTATTTAACTTCTGTAGACCTTAAAGAACTTTATTCAAGACCTTCCAATCTCCAGACTGACTTGAAAACTCAAAATGTCTTTGTTATTCAGCTTGGTATTTAATTCATAATAATAAAATGCCTTAAATATCTTGAATACTAAATATTTTTGTCAGGTGTATTCTGATCTAAAAATCCAACCTTAGCCACTAAATCCTTTGGGGAATTAAATTTATCTCTGGCACATCATGTTTTAGGGCGTTGTAGTAAGGTTACCAATCATCCTTATTGCACACAAGTCCTTTCAGCTGCAAATGACTAAAGTAAAATAAGAATTACCAGTGTAATATCCTGTGCTTTTATAGATCCTTATAATGTTCTTTAAACCGCTTATGTAATTTTTGACAATTTACCCTTATAATTATTTGATTAAGGTCTATTAAACTACTGGAGTGGGATCTGTGTCTAGTATTACTCTCACCTGAATCACCTGTACCAAAAAAGCTGGCCAGAAAATAATAAATATTGTCACATGAGAGAGTAAAAGTAATATCACTGATAAAAGAATGGCAGTATTCTAGATCTTTAGATATCCAGAAACTTTAGAGCCCTAACCAGTGTGGCTCAGTTGATTGGAACATCAGCCTGTACACCAGAAAGTTGTGGGTTTGATTCCTGGTCAGAGCACATACCTAGGTTGCAGGTTCAGTCCCCAGTTGGGGTACACTGGGGAAGGCAACCAATCAATGTTTTTCTCTTTCTCCCTTCCTCTTGCTCTACAATCAATAAAAATGTGTCTTATGGTAAAAACAAAAAAAAAGGTACATTCCTTTTCTTAAAAAAAGGAATATACCATTAAAAGGAATGTACCATTTTGCTTTTCCATCAGCAATGTATGGCAGTTCCAGTTTTTCCACTTCCTTCTAGCAATTACGTTTGTCATGGTTTGAAAAAAGATTTTAGACATTTTATTAGATGTAGTAGTGGTATCTCATTGTGGTTTTAATTGAAATTTCCCTAAGGATTAATAATGTTGAACATTTTCCCTTTTATTTATTTTCCATCTGAATATCTACTTTGATGAAATGTTTGTTCAAATCTTTTCCCTATTTAAAAATTTGTTTTCTTTTCATTGTTGCACTGTGAGAGGTTTCGTATGCTTTGAATAGAAGTCCTTTATTACTAGTAGCATTGTGTTTTGAAAAGATTTTCTCAGTTTGTAGCTTGTCTTTGTCCTCTTAACATTTTGAAGAGCAAGTTTTTAAATTTTTAAAAATATATATTTTATTGATTTTTTACAGAGGAAGGGAGAGGGATAGAGAGTTAGAAACATCGATGAGAGAGAAACATCGATCAGCTGCCTCCTGCACACCACCTACTGGGGATGTGCCCACAACCAAGGTACATGCCCTTGACCGGAATCGACCCTGGGACCCTTCAGTCAACAGGCCGACGCTCTATCCACTGAGCCAAACCGGTTAGGGCTTTAAAAATTTTGATGAGATACAATTCATCAGTGTTTTCCTTTGATGGTTAGTGTCTTTGTTTCCCTTTAAGGAAATCTTTGCCTAATACGAAGTCACAAAGATTTTCTTCTACATATTCCTGTATATATTTTATAGTTCACTCACTCCATTTTGAGAAATGATTGTATAGGCACAATTTATAGGTCAAGGTTTATGTTCCCCTCCACTTCCCTACCCCCCACTCCCCCCGCTCTTTTTACATATGGATGCCCAATTTTTTCAGTACATTTGTTTCCCCATTTGAATCAACTTGGCACCTTCGTTAATTATCAGTTGAACATATATCTGAGGGTCTCTTTCTGTACTCTATTCTGTTCTATTGATCTGTAAATATAACTATATGTAAATTCCAAAACTATATTCCTATAGCTTTATATGTGAGTCTGTAAGTCAAAGGACAAGCCCTCCAGCTTTGTTCTTCTTTCGTTCCTTTGCTTTCCAACTAAATTTATCAGTTTCTCTGTTTGAAAAGAATGCTGGAATTCTTATTGGAATTGCACTAAATCTATAGGAAAACCTGGGGGCATCTGACATCTTAATAATATTGAATATTCCAATCAATACATATGATGTATCTCTATATTTAGCTTGGTCTTCTTTAATTTTCCTCAGCAATCTTATAATTTTCAGTATAAAAATCATACACTTTTTGTTCAATTCTTCTTTCTTCTTTCATGGGTTTTGGTTCTACTGTGGATGGTATTTTTTTATTTCAATTTCCAAATTTTCATTGCTACTATAGAGAAATAGAACTGTAACTGGTTTCTGTATATTGACCTTGTATCATGTTGTCTGTGACTAAGATTGGTTTACATCTAGCATACTGCAGTTAGTTTTCCCTTGTTTCTTCTTCCCCATATTATATTATACTGTTTTCTATTGGATTGAGTATTCATTTAGGGCTCCCCATTTTATTTCCACTACTGACTTAATAATCATACCTCTTTTTTTGTGTAGTGATTGCTGTAGGGTTTATTGAATCTGTAACCTAGGTATGTGTCCTGACCAGTAATGGAACCCGCAACCTCCTGGTGCATGAGATGAGGCTACAACCAACTGAGCCACCTGGCCAGCACAAAATGATACAGTCTTTTTTGAAAATAATTTGATAGTTATAAAGTTGAGCACACATTTTAACGGATGACCTAGAAATCCCCATTTCTTAGTATTGACACAAAAGATGTGAAAACTTGGAAAAAGCAAAACTGTAGAGACAAAAACATATCAACAGTCACCAAAAGCTGGAAGTGGGGGGGATTGATTGTATAAGGGCATGAGGAACTTTTAGGGGTGAAGGAAATATGCTATACTTGGTTGTGATGGTGGTTGCATGACTCAATATATTTGTCAAAAGTTATAGAACTGTACACTTAGGAAGGGGGCATTTTACTAAGTGAAATAAACTAGATACAGAAAGACAATTATCACATGATCTCAGTTATAATGGAATAAAAAAAATCAAACTCATAGTAACAGAGTAGAATGATGGTCACCCGAGGCCAGGGGGTGAAGGAAAAGGGGAGATACTGACCAAAGGGTACAAACTTTGTTATAAGATGAAAACTAGCAAGTCTGGTGACTTCATGTACAGCATGATCACTATTTGAAATATGCTATAAGAGTAGATATCAAGTATTCTCACTACACACACACATACACAAATGGTAGTTGTGGGCGGTGATCAGTATATTAGTTTCATTGTAGTAATCATCTTGGAATGTATACGATATCAAAACACTTATAAACCTTACAATATATACAATATTATTTGTCAAAAATAAAAATCAAAAAAGAGGAAAAATTCTACTGTATGTAAATTGTGTATCATTAAAGAATTGAGTATTGAAATTCTGATTGTCATCACTGGAGTAAGAAACCATGCTGCAATAATCTCTAATCTATAAACATGAGAACTGTTTTTGCAAATATGGCTTATAAAATTGTGTGCCATCACCACAGGTATTATAAAAGCATCATATGTAAGTTATGCTTTTGTAATTTTATATAGGCTGTATTATTGGAGACATCTCTGTCACTCAGTGATACTAGTATTTGCAGCCCCACATGTGGTGTAGCTTTTCTTTGATAGACTATTTACTTCTTTAGGAATTTGTGTACCTGAACCATTGTAATAAGTGGCTCCTATTACATTTATATAGGTAACAGGTGTTTCTATCACATTTTAAATGTTTATTAGCTATAATTAATGATGTATAATACAGTTATAACAGCTAATATTTATTGAGCACCTCTGTGTTTTTAGTGCTTTTTTATTCTTCTATATCCTTGCTAACTTTAAATCTACTTGTTCTATCTATATATTCAGAGTGTGGAAATCATGAATTTATACTTGCGGATGTATCTGTTTCTCATTTCATGCCTATCAATTTTTCCATCCTGTATTTTGAGACTCTGTTATTAAGTTCATACATATTTAGGATTTTTATTTCTTTTTGATTAATTTACCCTTTATTTTTATTGCTTAAAATATTACAAAGGGTATTACATATGTGTCCATTTTATCCCCCCGCCCTAGACAGTCCCCTAGCCTCACTATGAAATGCTCCTGTTTGTCTCTGATAATATTATTTATCCTGATTTTATTTTGTCTGATAATTAATATAGCCATGTTATTTTTCTCATGATTTGTTTATGCATGCTATGTATTTTTCAATCCTTCCACTTTTAAATCTATATCTTTGTATTTAAATTGTCTGTTGTAGACAGCAATAAAGTTTTGCTTTTTTATTCATTCTGACAACCTCTGACTTTCAATTGTTTAATCTTTCACATTTAATTTATATTACATTAATTTATTTTACAGTATCAATATAGGTGGTTTAAATCAACTACCCTTTAATTTTTCTCTTTGTCTCATCTGGTTTTTTTTCCTCTTTTTCCCTGCCTTGTCTTAGATTACTTGAATACTTCTACTTTATTCCCTGTATTGTCTCATTAGCCAAACCTATATATTTAATTTCTTAGTGATTGCTTTGTAGTTATACATCTTAACTCCTTACAATTTATTGTGAAATAATAATTTTCTACTTCCTGTATATTAGAACTGTTTTTACACAACAGTACATTTCTATTTCCCCTTTCTAAACTTTGTGCTACTATTATCAAATATTTTACTTCTACGTGTTTACAGACCTCACAATATAATGATATTATTTTTGCTTTAAACTGAGGATTAGCAAACACTTTCTATAAAGGTCAAGATAGTAAATATGTTTTGCTTGGTAAGCCACATGGCTGCAATTCAGCCACCAGTCATACACAATACATAAAGGAATGAGGTTGGCTGTTTTCCACTGAAACTTTATTTTTCAAAACAGGTAGATTTGGCCATAGCTTGCTTGATTATTGCTCTAATTAGTCTTCTACATTTTAAACTATTTTTGTACACTCTGTTCCCTCCCCCGCCCCCATAGATTCATGTTTCCATGTGCTATCATGTTCCCTTCTGAAGAACTTGCTGTAACAGTTTGTTTGTTTTTAGTTTAGGTCTTTTGAGAATGAAATTTCTTAGCTTTTGTTTGTCTGCAAATGTCTTTATTTCACTTTCATATTCAAAGTTTATTTTTGCTCGATATATAAGTCTTAAGTTTACAGCCCCACCCCCTAGCACATTAAAGATATTTCATTTTTTATGGCTTAATTGTTTTTAAAGAGAAATCAGGAATTGTTACTGTCTTTATTTACTTTTCTATAATGTATCTTTTTCTTTTGAACTTATTATTTCACTTTTCAACAACTCAATTATGTTTGCCTTGATACAGTTCTTTTTGGATTTATCTTGCTTAAATTGAGCTTCTTAAATCTATGGCTTTATACTTTTTATCAATTATAGAAAATTTTCAGCCAGTATTACTGCAAACATATTTTTATGCTCCTATCCCTTTTCCAGGGATACTAATCACATATATATTAGATCAGTTGATACTGTCCAATTGCTATTGAGGCTCTGTTCATTTTTTCTTATATCCTTTTTCTCTTTGTGCTTCAGTTTGGATAGTTTCTACTGCTGTGTCTTCAGTTAACCTGCTTTTAAGCCCATCCTAGTGAGTTTTTCATTTTAAATATGGTATCTTTCAACTCTAGAATTTCCATTTGGTTCTTTATTATAGCTTCCATTTGTCCCATCATTCATTATATTCATGGTTTTTCTTTATGTCTTTGCACACATTAATAATAGCTGTTTTAAAGTTTTGCCATCATCTCAGTTGTTTCTAAGTCTTCTTCTGATGACTGATTTTTCTCCAAGTATTGAATCATATTTTCCTGTTTCTTTGCATATATAGTGTTATTTTTTTAATTGAATGAGTATTATGCTATTGAGTCTAGATTTTATTGCCTTCTGTTAAAGTGTGTTGAACTTGTATTATCAGGCAGCTGAATTACTTATTGGTCAGTTTTATGCTTTTGAGAATTGTTTTTAAAGGCTGCTTTGGTCAGTCTGCAGCGGTTCTCAACCTGTGGGTCATGACCCTTTCACAGGGGTCGCCTAAGACAATCAGAAAACACATATATAATTACATGCTGTTTCTGTGATTAATCACTATGCTTTAATTATGTTCAATTTGTAACACTGGAATTGGGGGTCACCACAATATGAGGAACTGTATTAAAGGGTCACACCATTTGGAAGGTTGAGAACCACTGGAAGTATCTTTTACTCAAGAGTTAAGCTTGTCCCACTACTAGCTAAGGCATGAGCTTTCTGAGAGCTTTAATAAATGTCTTGCATGGGCAAGTCTCTTCATACTAGCTGGTCAGAATTTGGATATCTTCTCATCTTGCGTGAGCTCTAAAAATTGTTGAGTTTACAGTTTCCTGGCAGTTCTTTTCCTGGTACTACGAGGAGTTTCACCATACACATATGCAGCTTAGTATGTGGCCAAAGACTTTTGGGCAGAAAGTGTGGGCCAGAATCCCTTGGGAGTCCTTGCTATCTTTCAGGAGTCTGTATGTTTAAAAATACTTTATAATATATCCGGATCCATGAGTTCAAAACTATTTTTATAATTATACTAGCATGTTATTTGCCTTTCTACTTTCATTTACGCAGTCGTGTACAGTGGAGTTTTCTAGAGGCTACATGACATGTAATATTACAACAAATTGGACTGAGAAGCTAATACAAAAATTTAAATGTCTTCTCTTATGCTCTAAAATAAAGATAATTACAAAAAAAGTAAAACAGTGCTACTACTATAACTATTTTTTTTATTTTTATGAAGTGCACTTTTTACAAAAATATGTTATATATATATATAGCTTTTGTTTAAATTGATAAAATTATGAATATTTTAGAAATTTACATTTTAACTTTGAATAAATCAAATATTGGTAGATAATCCACATAAATAAAATCTTTCTGAAGTTCTTAATTTTTAAGTAAATAAAGGGGTTCTGAGACCAAAAATAAAATTGAGCAGAATTTTGGGTTTCTTTCTCATTGGATCTCCCACCTCGTAGGTGCTCTGCATAATCCCCAGGCACATCGGCTTCCCTAAACTTTGTTTCTGTTTCCTCAACTACATGAAACTGCCTTGCTTCATTTGGTTCCCCTCCCTAGGCTGTGGTCTGGAAAGCGCCTCCAGACAGAAAGATGGGGGGTTGCCTTATCTATTTCCTTATCTCTGTCCTGACTTTGTCCAGTGTCTACAACCAGTTGTTTCATATACTATGTCCAGCTTTTTCACGATCATCCCAGCATTCTGTCTGGAGGAACGTTCTGGACTAAAGTTTATAGAGGGGGAACCAAGCAGAACATGAACATGAGGAAAATCTGATACCAGAAACTCCACTGGTCATCCAAGAAAGTTGTGAAGTGCTTTTTGATGAACCATCTAGTTCAGCCGTGGGCAAACTATGGCCCGCGGGCCGGATCCGGCCCATTTGAAATGAATAAAACTAAAAAAAAAAAAAAGACCGTACCCTTTTAGGTAATGATGTTTACTTTGAATTTATATTAGTTTATACAAACACTCCATCCATGCTTTTGTTCCGGCCCTCCGGTCAAGTTTAAGAACCCATTGTGGCCCTCGAGTCAAAAAGTTTGCCCACCCCTGACTAGTTTAACGCTCACAAGAACACTGCAGGTGGGAATTACAATTTTTCCCATTTTAATAGAAAAGAAATTGAAGTTTTACAAGGAGGTTATGGTTAAGACAAAAACTGAGCTTTGGCAGTCTTCTAACTTCAGATACTTAAATCTACAGTGACTTCCATTGATTAAACCAGTAGTTTTCTAGTGAGTGTTACATGCTAGGTACAGCCTAACACCAAGGAACCCAGCAGTAAAAAAATAGACAAAATTCCTGACCTTGTGTAGTTGATATCCTAGTTAGGAGAAAAGGGGTAAATTTGATAAGTAAGTCATATTTCTGTTAAGTATTCTGGAGAAAAGAAAGCAACGAAGAATATGGAATAATACTGAGATCGGGAGTGTTGTCAATCTAAAATAGGGTATGAAGGGAAGGCGTCATTGAGGTGACATTGAAGGAGGTGAAGAGTAAATCAACTAGTGGTATACCAGAAAGCAGACATGGCATATGCAAAGGCCATGCGATAGGAGTGTGCCTGGCAGGTTTGAGGAGGCCAGCACGGAGGAATAGAGCATGAAAGGAAGAGAGGAGTAGTATGTGAGATCATTGAGGCAATGGAGGGCCTGATTGTATAGAGCTCTGTAAAATCTTTCTTTTTCACTATGAATGAGATGAGTGAAAATCTCACTGGTGGTTTTTAAGCAGAGGAGTGACATGAACAGATTCCTATGGCTGTTATGTTAAAAACAAACAAACAAACAAGCAAACCTATAGGAAGTCAAGAGCATGAACAGGGAGCCCAGTTAGGAATTATTGCAACAATCCAGGCAAACCCTGATAATAGCAATGGAGATTATGAAAAGTGGCTTGTTTTCTTCTTAATAAGAATAGCCACAATAATAATCATCTGTATAACAGTTGTATTATTTTTGTTGTCATTTGTATCAAATTCCTTAAATTATGCTTTCCTCATTATACATCATATATCAATAATTAAGATAGTTTTAAAAATCCTTTATGTCAGGTGTTATTTCTCTCTTTCTTAGTATTTTACAAATTTTGGTGTATTTAAAATAAATAATCACACACACACAGAAGTTTTGTGACACCATCATTCACAAACTGTTAATCCCATGCTGGTGCTCACTTTACACATACACTCACTGGCTGATACACTCACTCCGTGGAACCTATTGTTCACTGTTTGCAAACATTGCCTGAGGATCCATATGTTTCCCTGAGGATTAACTCCATAAAGCACAGCTTGTCCCTTCTTACCGTGTGTACATGGGAATTATCAGCCTTAAAGCTATCATTTTTTCTGAGACCCCTTTTGAGAATGAGACAGTGACTTCCATTTCAGTTTACAGAGAGAAACCTGACATTAGTGGTCATTTTTCAGAAACTGTTGTTTTATCCCGATATCTAATTTTTTCTAGAGACAAACAAGCAAAATAACCTTACCTTAAAAGATAAAATGAAGAAAACAAATAGAAAAAGAAAATTATATGATGGTGTTCAGTTGTCTATGGACATTTGGCTTATCCAGTTATTAACAACTGGCTTTGAGAGCTCATGATAGCCTCCAGAATTATAGTTTTAGTTTATGTTTTTTATTTTCACAGAAGTGAATTTATATTTGTCAAATTAAGTTGAAAATCTTAAGCCACAAGAAATTGGCTCTTAAACCTACTTATTTATTGTCTTCATTAACAGCATCTTTCATAATGAATCTTTATACCTTGGATTCAAGTTGTTAACATTACTGATTTTCAATCCTTTACTTATGTTGGGTTTATATATCATGTACCATACAAATAAATACTAGTTGCCCGTGTGGCTTGGAAATGTGGAAATACAGAAACTGAGTCCTAATAAATTCTTTCACGACAGTATCAAGTTACAAACAGCTTTTAGCTGTTATTTTCTGCAGTAGATTTTTAATTTATAAGAGGATTGTTAGGGAACTTAACACTGTGGTTTATTACTATGTGAGTCATAAAGTAATACCCTTCTTATCTTTGACCTTGATTTTTTTAAAAGCCATTAGATTTTGCCTTGTTAAATTTTGCAGTGATTAAATGAACTTAATCATACTTGCTTTTCCCCCATTGAAAATTAAGGAAAACAATAAAATAACACTTACACAGTTGCCAAACTGAAAATTTACTAGGATTCTGACTCCTCAGGGAACAGTGGCTTTTGTTATTTTCTAGAGTGATTTGCTTTAATATATGAATCTCTTTATTTCTACTTGAAAGGTAAAGTTATACCCAACCATTAACCAAGCATTGCTTTTAGTTATGTTCAATTACAATACCAACTAAGTGTGCATTTTGAGATACAAATAGCTGGGGTTCTTTTAAATTCTTGTTGACTCTATTACAGATGTCCCCTATTTCCCCCCATCTTTGCTTCCCTCCACCCTGTCCCCATCCCTCCTAGGCCTTCAGCACATCAAGTAACTGTTTTTCTGTTTTGATGAAAATGGGGGAAATGAGGGAATTTATGTACCAAAAATAGTCGATATGCTTTCTCATGAAGACTCTTACTCTATGAAGAAAGCATCTATTCACGTGGGTTTTCTCTGTGTGATATAATTTCATAGAAATTCAGGTATTACTAACTTTAAAAAGTGGGGTTATGAGCAGGGGAATCAGTTGTTCAGTTTTTTTGTTTGTTTGTTTTTTAAAAAATATATTTTATTGATTTTATACAGAGAGGAAAGGAGAGGGATAGAGAGTTAGAAACATCGATCAGCTGCCTCCTGCACACTCCCTACTGGGGTTGTGCCCGCAACCGAGGTACATGCCCTTGACCGGAATCGAACCTGGGACCCTTGAGTCCGCAGGCTGACGCTCGATCCACTGAGCCAAACCGGTTAGGGCAGTTGTTCAGTTTTTAAAAAACAAACTACCTAGTGATTTAGCTTCCATACAGGCACAAAGGATTTGATCCATAATTTTACTTGACTCACAATGTGTCTGCTATCCAATTTGCAGACAGCAAGTGGAACTTCAAATTCAATTATGTAGAAACCAAATGACTCTTTAAATTTGAAGCCAGAGAATAGAAAGGATAGAATTCCAAATTAGTATATCCAAAACATAGAGGCACTTACGACTCTCACATAGTCAAGAAAAGATGACTTCCTCCAGCATTTAAATTTATGAACACCTTTAAGGTCTCGACTATTCTCATAAGGAACAAAAAGTAATTCACCCTCTCAGCTAGTTAGTTTATAAAAGAATGTCATATCATCAATTTATCCAAGAAAGAGCCAATATTTCTTTAATAGCATCCTGTTATCTCAAACTCTAGAATGACTTTGGATGGGCAGATTATATTCTCCGTTTTTCTCAGAGAATAATTTTACTAAAGTTTTATCCAGTTAAAGCTTTTTTGCTCTCTTCACAAAACCATTTTCCAAACTGGGCTGAAAGATAATTTTATGTGATAAAGAATTCATAATTTCTAACTGGGGAATGATCTGATGAACAGAAAGAGCTCAGATTTGTAATTTTTAAAGAGATTAGGAAATGAAGGTGATGCTATGGAAAGAATATTGATTTAGGAGGTAGGAAACCCAAGGTTTAATCCTGATTCTGTTTTTAAGTAGCTGTGTGAACTTGGATGAATCACTTAACCACTTTATGTCTCAACTAAGGGGATTAGATTAGGTGAGCTGATGTCTATATAATTCTGTAAGGAAGGGAGTGGTATCTTTCTTTAAAAATCTATGGCCTTATTTATTGAATAAGAAAACAGTCAGAAAAACTGAGGTAAGGTAGGTGGGTATATAGATCTAACATTATTAATTTGGAACTGAGCACCCATAAAGTTCTTGCCCAAGAGTTGTGTGTACTTTGCAAACCTTTTCCCTATATTAGATAGTGATGGAAGGATCAGAGTGAAACTATACATTTTGTTCACTGAAAGCCTTTAGCATATACAACAGCTTGAGTTGGTGTGACATTACTGGCTACCATGTCCTATTTTGCTAGTCTTGAAATTCATAGCTAACTTAGGGATTTTCTAAAGCATTTGCACTCTCCATTCTTTATCAATCACTGACAGACTCATTGTTTTATAATGTACTTCTCAGCAAGCTGTTTGGGACTCATCGCCAGCCTTGCTTTATAGTCTATAAATATTTAATTCTTTAATAAACTGCTTATATTTAATGTAAAATGACTGATGGTATTCTCTCTTCCCTCTCTTAATAGTGCTACTATTTGCAAAAACAATTCTTATTTTTTTCCAAATAGCAATATGTTTCATAAATGTTTGACTTTCCCTTTCTAAGTAGCAATTTATTCTGGGAGGTTGGTAGAATGACAGGCAGGAAAACAGCCCCTTGCTCCTGAGAGAACAGCATAACTCTTCCCTCACCCTCACCCCTACCAAGCTGCAAATTTATGAGGGAAAGAAGATGGACTTTGGGACTGTAGCAGAGAGCAATCACCCTTCTCTACAGACCCCATGTTCAAAACAGCCTTTAAATCTGTAGACTAAACGAATGATTACAATAAGCAAATATGGTTCCCTCTTTTCTTGGACATCCTTTGTTTAGGGGAATCATAAAACATAGTCAGGAGATAATATACAAACACTTTAATGTTCTCATCTTCTTTATAACTGTGTTTTTTTTATTTTTGAATGTTGGCTGATTTGCTTTCTGTGTCGTGAAATGGTTTTCAATGTTTAATGTCTCATTTTTTTTAATTGGATAAGTCAGGCATTTATGGAGTGTTTATTTTGTGCCCTACACAGCTGTTTGGATGTCTTCAAGCAAGCTACTATTATTTTTCTATGATATTTCATTATAATTTATAAACCCCTAACAATTCTGAACTCCCTTAGGGGAGGGCAGAGAGGATGAATTGGGGAATGCCAGAACAAATAATGTTTCTTTAGTGCCTACCACTAATCAAGTACGCGTATTATCCCATGGCGCCAACTCAGTTCTGCATTTCTTTACCAAGCTGCCTTTCACTTAGCATACATTCTAAATTTTCTGCTAAAATCCACTATATTTGATCTGGAAAAAGCATGAGGAGAATGAAGGTAGAACATTTGTTTACTAGTTTAAACATCTTGATTTACATTCTACTTCCACTATGTATTAGCAATTACTTTAGGCTTATCACCTAATCTTTCTTATCTATAATGTGGGCATAATAAAAATTATATAGTTTATACAAACACCTAAAAAAATGGGCCTTCAAGTAATGTTAATTCTTTGTCTAAATGTTTCACTCTATCTAAACTTCAAGAAAAAAAAAATCAGCCCTAGCCAGTTTGCCTTAATGGAGAGAGCATCAGCCTGCAGACTGAAAGGTCCTGGGTTCGATTCTAGTCAGGGGCACATGCCCAGGTTGTGGTCTCAATGCCCAGTGGGGGGCGTGCAGGAGGCAGCCGATCAGTGATTCTCTCTCATCATTGATGTTTCAGTCTCTCTCTCCCTCTCCCTTCCTCTCTCTGAAATCAATAAAAATATATTTTTAAAAAATTAAAGTGAGTGAATGTTGTTAATGCAAAGATGGTAGCTATTTTATGTAAATAGGATATATAATTTTGGTCATTAATATAAAATCATGATGGATTGCTTTAAGCAAGAAACACTATATTGAGGCTCCTTGTTTAACTGACAGCACACATTTATGAGGAGACTCATTAGGATCTTTTCCTCTGAAGCAGAGAATTTTTATGCAAAACTGTAGGTCAAGCTTTTATCCTTGTTCTTATAATCCATATGATCAATCTCAGCAAGCTAATTTGCTTACACAAGTCAAATTATTCCAGCCACAAGTTCCCTGCACACTGTCCCATTTTATATATTATTTCTTATTTCACAGATATCTTTCCATTTTTATTTGGCATTCACATCACAAATGTGCTTCCATTTTTTTCTTCCTAAAAGAAAATAGCCTGTGATGTTCTTAATAAACTTTTACCCTATTTAAACATCATAAATTCAAGCCTGTGTAGGTGTAATCTGAGATTTCCTAATGAGTTCCATTTTCCCTAGTTGTACTATCTAATTTAGACTTTTACTTCTACCTATTTTCCTGACTTGATCTATGATATAGGACCAGTCATTGTCTCATATCTAATTATTTCCTTTGCATGTAAGTTTTATTGAAATGTTATGAAGGTCAACGAGAAAGGATAGATAATTTTAATTATAGCAGTAACATTATTATTATTATTACTATTATCGTAATTGATTGAGTTTCTTCTATATACTAGATATTGCTTTAGGATATTAAATTCTTTTTCCTTAATCTTATGACTCTATTAGGTCAGAATTTCTAATTCACAGATGAGGAGAATGAAGCGTATACAGGTTAAGTAGGTTACACAAGGTCACATAGCTAGTAAGTAAATAAAACTAAGATTCCAACTGAGTCTTACTGATTCCAAAGCCTGTTCTTTGCCACATTGCCTTTGAGAAGCTCAGCAATTTTTTTTTAGAAAGTGCTGTTTTTATATTGTAAAATAATCGGCATAGTTTCTCTTTCCATTTTAAAAGTGCCATTATTCATAGAAAAAAAATAGCAGCAGTTTCTGTTCTTATGATACCTTTCTTTTAAAAGATACAGTGTATGTGAAGGTGCTTTGTACATGGGAAAATCCTAGACTTATATAAGGTATAATTAAAGTAGTAATGATTTGAAGCACTTTTATATAACCTCGTCAGTAATTATGACATTTTTTATCCCAAATATAAGTACATCTTGTTCTATGTAAGAAAAGTTTTTC
This sequence comes from Myotis nattereri, assembly GCF_964212035.1. Lineage (NCBI taxonomy): Eukaryota > Metazoa > Chordata > Mammalia > Chiroptera > Vespertilionidae > Myotis > Myotis nattereri. The sequence goes on from NC_138090.1 coordinate 16,462,191, forward strand.
TGAAAATTTGAAAGTAAATTTTTCAATTTTAAAAACATACTATTTTAAACGTATAAAAGAGCTTATTTCTGGTGAAGCCTGTAACAATAATTAGTTTATAATGTGACTAATTTCCTAATTATCTGTTTTGAATCTTGAATTTTTTAGCATTAAAATTTCTAAAGAAGGGAGGTCTTACATATTGTTGATTGACACCTATAATCTCTTGAAATAATTGCCAAAAAGACACTATGGGAAACCTGCTAACTTATTTTTGAGGTCAGAAACCATTTATAACTAAAGCTACACATTACAAAATCCCTAGGTTTATGTTAATCCAAAGCCTGAATTATTATTCTTACACATCAATGTCCACTAAAAAATGGATATATTTTGTTAGAAAAAATTTTAAGCATCCATAAATCAGTTCATATTTTTCATGTATGCAGTGAACACATATATAAACATGAACAATACTCAGATTTGAAAGATTATGAGAGGATATATATTTTTGTATTACCTCTCATTCACTTTCAGATAACCTAAAAATCTAATTATCTCTTAAAATAGTATTTTTCTTCTTTTTTTAAACCCAATATAAATTTCTAAATCTTCTTTGGCAATTCATTCTTAATATAGGACATCCTGCACTTCATAAGACTAAATTCTTTATACTGTATTTATTAATTATACTAACCATTTATTTTAACCTTTTGGTAAATAGTATTTCTGCTTTCATGAAATACATGTATTATGTATGTATCTACCTGCACATATAAAGAAGCACAGATAAGCACTGTGATAATGAGTTAAAAGTCACGTTATTAATTCCTGAGTTAATTGCCACTTGGTTGCAATTTTTTCTGTGATCACAAACTACATTCCTTACTCTAGACATGACATTCATTAATGATCAGTATGTCAGTGGGGGGCAGAATTTGAGTGGAAACATGATGAAAAGCATCTGGGTAAGCATAAAACTAGGGATTAGAAGTAATTGTTTAGGGTGGATATTCTACAATTTGAGTGATCAAATAAAGAATAGATATTTCACAATCCTGATTCAGATCCTAAAAGATGTACAAACTCATGATATAATAATGATCATATGGAGTCAACTATTCAAATACACATCCAAAATCTTATTCTACTAAAAGTAAAATTTCTGATGTATTCATGTTTTGCCTTGCTAATATTGCCTTGCTAATAATTTGCTTCCTTGGTAAATGGGAGAAATGATAGGGAAGCTAATCATATGAACCTAATTTTGATCAAGTGAGAATTTCTCAGAGACGTAGAAAAAATTATAACCCTGGAAGAAAGTAGTCATTTAATCTTAGAGCCTAAAGTAGCCTGGAATGGTGAATATTGAACATAATTAGACATATGCCCTATAGCTACCTGTCCAATGAGTTAGCCTCTTTAATTAAAATTAAATAAAATTAAAGGTTCAGTTTTTAGTTATACTAGCTAGTGGCTACGCTATTAGACATCACATTTCTATAGTTGCAGAAAGTTCTTTTGGATAATGTTATCCTAGACTTCAGAAAGGGAGATTATAAAATATTCATATTAAAGATAATATAACTTTATGGATATTATCTCTAAAAAATAACTTAAGAAAAAATAGGAGGCCCTCCAAAATAATACTAAAATTGTCCTTAACACATAGCACATTGTAATGTAATTGGCGTATTGCTATTTTGCAAACCAGTCTTTAAGGCAAGAGTGCATCTGTCTGTTTCACTATATCTGGTACATAGTAAATATTTTGGTAAGAACTTAGTAATTGATGAATAAAATAAAGAAATTGGGGGGGGGGAGGAGATAAGTAAACAAGAGCAATATGATCTCATTGTTTAGTTAATAATGATTGCATATAAAAGATAGGGGCATATAAGAGAGAGAATTTGGGGATTGTTTCTAGGGAAACATAAAACAGAGAGACTTGCAGGATTTCAATGTTTTGTTAAGAAATTACTGGGGCCCTCGCCAGTGTGGCTCAGTTGGTTGGAGCATTGTCCTGTACACCAATAGGTTGCAGTTTCAGTTCCCAGTCAGGGCACATACCTAGGTTGCGGGTTCAAACATTAATGTTTCTCTCTCTCTCTAAAATCAATAAGCATGGCCCTATTTGATGTGGTTCAGTTGGTTGGGTGTTGACCCATGCACCAAAAGATTGTCGGTTCAATTCTCAATCAGAGCACATGCCCAGGATGCAAGCTCAATCCCTGGTAGAGGGTGTGTAGGAGGCAGCCAATCAATGTTTCTTTCTCCCTCTCCTTTTCTCTCTCTAAAAGTCAATAAAAATCTTTGAAAAAAATAATATCAATAAGCATGTCCTCAAGTAAGGATTAAAAAGAAGAAGAAATTACTAAGAGAGAGTAAGAGGGATGGAAGGAGAGAGAATGAATTATTTTTTCAAATTCTTTTTCTCTGTCTTCTCTGTCAATAAGAATGGCCTTCAGATAAGGAAGGACAAGAACAATATTTTTAGTGGGAATTGTAGCCCAAGATCAGGGAAAGAGATTAAAATAGAACAACTAATTATTAGAATTCAAGTCCCCTGTCTCAGATATATTACATCAAAGGTACTATGCGAATTTGCAGTTGAGTTTGAAGAGCTACATCTGCAGTTGAGCTTGAAGAAGTGCAGATGTTTTTGAGAGACTATGCAGATTAGGACAGGTGCCAGAAGCCTGAATAAGAGGAAAAATCATTCCCAGTTTTCAAAAATGTTGTGTTAATTTTAAAAACAGTTAGAAGTTATTTTTGTAGGCATTGGAAAAGGGAATTTTGATCAGTAGGAATAAAAACAGCTTCACAAAGAACAAATGTTCTCACTTCATTTTTTCATGGCATTATTTCAGAGGGATTCTATAATCAGAGTATATCTCAGACATCCTGTTTTTCTTGCCTAGGATAAGAGGCAAAGAAGTTGAGCAGAAAGCTGCTGAAAGCCAAATGGAGCTTTCAGCATTACAGTACTGGGAAGACAAAATCACAGTTCATAATCTGTCAAGGAAATGGGACGTAGGAGATGAGGTGCACGAGATGTAATCCGAGTATTACAAAGATTACAATCTAGGTTTAAATTGATTTCCTCTCTTTTTGAATTGAGGTGGCCTGTCCTTGTTCTACCCTACCACCTCCCAAATGATAGGGTACATTTTTTTTTCAGACTAAAATGTCACCATGGAGAGCCTTTAAAATTTCCACACTCAGTGTCTTACACCCATTCAATACTTTCCAGGAATATCAAGAAACAGGACAAGGCAGATGTGCCTCGGTGTGCTTTCCTTTATGTTTATCCTGCTGGGGGTATCTGTGGCTTAAATGAGGGTAAAGAAAGACATTATTTCATACAAGCAATAGTAAGACTTCCAGCTGACTTCTCAACAGAAATGATGGAGGCCAAAGCCAATGGAATGACATCTTTAAAATGCTAAAAGAAAATAACTGGCAATCTAGAATTCTATACTCAGTGAAAATATCATTCGAAACTGAAGATGAAATAATTTTATAGACAAACAAAAATAGAGACGTTAGCAGCAGCAGACCTGACTTAAAAGAAATACCAAAGGGAGTTATTTAGATAGAAATGAAGTGATCCCAGAAGGAAACATGGAAGTGGAGGGAGGAACAAAGAACAATGCACAAACTATAAATGGAGAGAAGTGTAAATGAATCTTGACTGCACAATAAAAAAATAAAAAAATATTTTGAGGTTTAAAATATATGAACAATAAAAGACGCTTTAACAATAACATAAAAGGTGGCAGGGTAAGCAAAAAGAATAATTTAAAGTTTTCTCGTATTTAAGAAGTGGTAAAAGTAACAAATTGTAATAAATAGATTGTAGTAAGCCAGGATAGTGTTGCATGTTGTAATATTTAGGGCAACATTTAATAGTAAAATAAAAATGAATAAGCTAAAAAAAAATTGAATAAAAATACAGTTAATCTTAAGGAATGCAAAAGAGAGGAATAAAAGAACATAGAACAAATAGGAAACAAATAAATAAGGGGCTATGTATGTAATTTTAAATATTAAATATAAATTGACTCTGCAGTTAAAAGAGAATTGTCAGATTGGATAAAAGATAAAATCTCAAAAACAAAACAGGTTGAAAGTAATAAAATGAACTATAACCCCATTATACCAAACTATAACTAGAACAACTGTATTAATGTTAGACAAAGTAAATTTTAAGGGAAGAGATAAAGATGTATGTACCATAATTATTAAAAGTTCAGTCCAACAGAATATAATTCTTAATCTGTATGCATTTAATAACATAGCAACAAAATATATGACGCTAAAATTGACAAAACTAAAAAACTATGCACACAAATTCACAATATATTGTAAGACTTTAGCATATCTCTCTTGTGGTAACCAATAAAACAAGTGCACAATCAGACAAAACATTAATAAGAATGTAAGTGAATTAAACAACATAATTATCCAATGTAACTTAGTTTTATGTAGAACACTGTGCCTAACAATGGCAGGATTCATTCTTTTCAAGTGGACATTTACCAAAATTGCCCAGAAGACAATTCTCAAAAACAGTCAAGAGAGTTAAATCATTCAGAATACACTGTGACCATAGAGATCTGGAAAGCAATAACAAGAAGCTAAAAGTAAATGACAATAAGATAACTAAAATTTGGGGGAATCTCTAAAGATGCGGAATTTAAGCCATATACTTATAAATAACCTATAGGCCAAAGAGGAAAGTATGGTGTAAATTAGAAAATATTTTGAACCACATGATAAAGAAAATATGACATGAAAACCCGGGGGTTATATCTAAAGCTATGCCTAGAGGAACATGGATCGCCTTTAAATGAATGTTTACAAAGAAAAAGGCTAAAAATCAATGATACAAATAAATGCTTAAGAAATTAGAAATAAAATAAAAAAGGCAACATAAAGGAAGTAGAAAGAAGAAAACAATAAGAACAGAAAATAAATAGAAATCAACTGTTTAACACAGGAAATGAACAGTGGTACAATATGCATTCTTCTCATGCACATAAGATTTTTAAAAAGTACACTACATGTTGGACCATAAAACAGGTCCTGAGTTAAAATTATACAGAATATATTACCTGAACACAGTGGTAGAAATTCATAGTAATAAGATACCTAGAAATTCACAGTAATAAGATTCCTAGAAAATAACAATACTTGGAAATTAAACAGCATACTTCTAAATAACATGTGTCCCAAAAGAAATTATAAGAGATTTTTTTAAAAAAAAAATCTCAAGTAGGCTAAGGCTCCATAGCTCAGGGGTTGAGCACTGGTCTTGTAGAAATCTCAAGTAAATAATAATGAATACACATCCATGAAAGTATATGGGATGCAATGAAAGCAGACTTCAGAGGGAGATGTATAGTTCTACACATCTATATTTGAAAAGAAAAGTATAAAATTGATTAGCTAAGATTTGTCCTTGTGAATCTAGATAAAGGGAAGCAAATTAAGCCCAAAGTAAGTAAAAGAAATTATAAAATTAAGAGTAGAAATCAAAAGAAAATCATACAGAAGTTGATTCTTTGGAAAGATTAATAAAGTTAATTGTTAAAAGACTGATCAAGAAAAAAATCACAAGTGAAAGAGATGATATTACTAAAGTTTTAGCAGACAAAAATAGGATAAAAATACAATATTATGAACAGCTTTGTTCCTATCAATTTGGTAACAATGTTTTGATAAAAGGCATATAAAAGTCAGTCATTATAATTCATCATGCTTACAACTTTTGAGTTGTGATTGTGTTGTTGTTTTTTTTAAAAAAAACAAAACAAAAAAGGCATTTGACAAAATTTAACAACCATTATTTTTTTTAAATCTTAGCAACGAGAAATAGAAGGAAACCTTATCCGCTTTTCAACAAATTTCTTGAAAAGCACAGCTTACCAAACTTAGCACAAGAAATTGAACATCTGAGTTCTAGATCATTTTCTTAAAAATCAAATTTATAATTGAAAAATTTCCCATAATTTCTAGGCCTGAAAGCTTCACTGGTGTATTCTATGCAACGTTTAAGGACAAAATAATAACAATTTTACACAAACTTTCCCAGAGTATACAGGAGGGGACCCTATCCAATTTGTTCCATAAAGCCAGCAAGACCCTGATAACATCACCTAACAAAATCATTTCAAGAAAAGAAAATTATAGGTCCTAACCAGGTAGTTCAGTTGGTTAGAGTGTTATCCCCATATGCCAAGGTTGCAGGTTCGATCCCAGGTCAGGGCTCATACAAGAATCAACCAGTGAATACATGAATAAGTGGAACAATAAATCAATGTGTTGTGTTCTCTCTCTCTCTCACCAAATAAAATAATAAATCAATATCTCTCATGAACATGGATTCAAAAATGTTTTCCAAAATATTAGCAGGTTAAATATTGCAATATATAAAAAAAATACAGACATCAATGACCAAGTGGGGTTTGTCCCATGATTACAAGGTTGGTTTAACATTTAAAAGTCAGTCATTATAATTCATCATGCTTACAACTTTTGAGTTGTGATTGTGTTGTTTTTTTTAAAAAAAACAAAACAAAAAAAAAGGCATTTGACAAAATTTAACAACCATTATTTTTTTTAAATCTTAGCAACGAGAAATAGAAGGAAACCTTATCTGCTTGATAAAAGGCATCTTTCTTAGTGATGAAAGACTGAAGTATGTCTCCCCTAAGTTCAGGAACAAGTAATGATGTTCCCTAAGATGGAAAACAAAGCAAAAACATCTAGTCTCAGCACTCACCACTTCTTTTCAGCATTGTACTAGATGTCCTCATCAACGCAGTAAAGCAAGGTAAAGAAAAAAATGAATGGATATGATTACTGAAAATGAAGATGTTAGGCTATCTATTCACAGATGAAACTATTGCACTTGCAGAAAATTCTAATGAAACTTTAAGAAAATATCATTTGTATAAAAAAATAGAGGGAAATATATTAATGTCTTATTAATATCTAGGTATAATATAGTAGTATCTGAAAGGATAAATAAGAAACCAGTAACAGTGATTACCAGTTTGGGGGTGAGGTTAGAAAATCATGGTTAGAATAGGGGAAGGAAGGAAACTTTGCTTTCTAATAATTTAAATTATTGACAATTGAAAATAGTTAATGCATTACATATTCAAAAATATAACTTATTGTTTTAAAAAATGACTGAAAGTTGGCATTACCCTGTCAACATCGTAAATAATAAGCACCCATCAATTACCATAGCCCTCTACGCAAACCATGATAGAACTCTCTTATCAGACTATAGATATCATGCAACACGATCATCATCTCAGAATTACACATACACTTTTAAAGGAACCCTTTCTTGGCTCTGTTATGAACTGCATTAATATGAGCTGTAATTTGACTTTTAATTATTGATAATTCATAATCTATCCACCATACATACCTATTTAACGTTTTCCTACTAAACCTTTTACCTGTATCACTATTTAGTAGTAGCAGTAGAGGTTAAATGTTATTTTCTTTTCCTTATTTCCTTAAAATACTAACCAAATCACTGAAGTAATAATATAGCAATAATAAAATACATAATTTAGTGTTTGTTATGTGCAAATACTGTGCTAAATTCTTTATATGTTTCAATATTTAATAGCCATAATTCTGTCAACGGGTCAGAAAGATAAGAGGTTAAAGGCCTGATTCAGATTCAGATTAAATAGCCATTCTCCACATAATTTATTCATTGTACTCTGTAGTTTGTTATACTGTACCAGCTGAGAATCATGTAAGTTGAAAAATGTGTGTGTGTGTATTTATAAAGGAGACTCATACGTGGAAGTTTTAGAGTTTAACAGGTAGAGAGTGGCAGAATTTAGAACATGCTTATACGCTCATATATAAAGAGACCAGTTCCAGGTCAGTATTATGCCATCAAGTAGACATTTGTGCAGGTACACATACCAAAGCAAAACAATCTTTGTCTTTCAGTAATTTCAACAGAAATATAAAACAGTTTTAACCTGTGTTATTAAAGTAATTTGAACTATGTCCACCTGACCAAGAGACGTAATGAAATCTCTTTCATCTTTTTTTCTGACTGCTGCTCCTTGTTTTGGTTTTCTCTATTAATCCTTTGAGGCCCTGAGTAATATTCCAAGTATTTCTATCAGTTCTGATTTTACCCAGTAAGCTCATTCACTATTAGTTCATCTCTGTTTATCGTAAACATGCACTAATCCACGCTGGTAATTTCAACATTCTGAAAATGTTAGAAAACCACAGTATCTTTACTCCAAGAAATAACTGGCATGAGCATTGTCAGGCCTGCTTAAGCACCTGGACGATTCCATCTGCTTTTTAGCAATACTAGTATATAGTATGATAGCACCAAGAATTCCCTCTGTCACAAATACCTGGACCAGGAGGCACTCTACTGCATCCCCATATTAGGAGTAGCTGTGCTTTTGGCTTCCAAGCTGTAGACAGCTGGGGAGTGGGGGGCAGGCACCAAGTTGCCGCTGCTTTCCTCAGCCTCAGACCTCAAAAGGCCTGGTTCGGTGCTCATCTTGGTAAACACTGATAGCTCCCTGCAGTAGGAGCCCCCATCTGAGACTAATGAAGCACAGATGGTTTCTGAAAGCCTCCTGTACTACAAAATATTATGCTGTGGCTCTGAATATACTCCTCTTCATATATCCTCTCGTCTCTCCTCCCTTCCATATCCGTGCCCTTGTGTAGTTTCGTTTCCATTAGAAATGCCGTTTGGGCAGCAAATTTCACAAATTGGATCCATCTCGAGGCTGCCATGCAAAGAAAACACATCTGTCTGACTCTTCATTTAAAATAAGGAAAAAATGAAATAGAAAAATGCTGTAGCCACTCTGAGCTATTTCCTAATGAACCAGTTTGTCCCATGAGCTGTAGTGAGGAGCTGCTTGTCCTCGGTGAGAACTCTTTATGCATATTAATATTATGCATGTTTTCCATGTGACTCCTTCTGACTTGCCCTCACCCCATCCTTTGAATTCATTTAAATAAAAATAATTTATGTGGACATTCCTTCAGTCAGGATTTTCTCTTCCCCTTTCTTAAAGACATCCATAATATTTCGTTGATGCTTTCCATCCAAACTGAGTCGTTATGCTTTGCATATCATTAGGGCTTTATAAAGAACAACAGCGACATCTGCATGTGCCGCAGTGCCAAGGAGATAGGAAAAACACCGACCGAAAACAAACTGTGTTGGCTTGGAGGCTGTCTGGCTCTCTGTCTCCCAAGCAGCCCGCCACCACCATGGATAGGAGTAATTGTACAGTGTAATCACATCACGCCTCATCTGAATATTCATAGCCGAGACAAAGCTTTGGAGGATAAGGGAGATAATTTAAATATAAAACAGCACCTCATTTCCAAATCAAGTTGTGCCAGTTAGACTGTGCACCAGGATTCAATATTAAATCAACATTGTTTTACAGTTTGGAAAGTAGGAGTGAGGAAGATGATGGAGGAGAGAAGAGACTCAAAAGAAGGGGTGACATTATATTCTCATTCTTGATTGAGGAAAAACAAGACAATAGCAACAGAACAAAAATACTTAAAATGATATCTGAAGAGTCACCAACAGTGTCTAACCAGCTGCTGTTTTACCAGGAATGAAATAGCCTATTGAGGGAGCTTTAAAAGCTCTCAATTAATATGTTGTGCATGTATTAGATATACAAAGAACTCACTGTATTCCTTCTCTCCCCACAAATCCCCCCAATAACATGCATATTCCCTAACCACCACCTTTCTCTCCTGTCGGATACAGAAGAAAAAAGATCAGAGCTACAAAATAATTGACTAATCGCTTCAAAAGTGACAACATCACTTTTCGAAAAGAAACGACAAATACAAACACATACAGAAAGGTGACTGTTCATTAAAGAAGGAATAAATTACCGATGCTTCTTCATTCTCTTTAGTTCACTACCCCCCAAAAGAAACAAATGTAATCCACATGTTAGTATTTCTTGTCTTCGTTTTCCTTTAATATGATGCTCTTTATTATTTGTGTGTGTGTGTGTTGGTATTTGTAGAAGCCTCTGCCACTGCATTCCCCAAAGAGCTACTAGTTTCAACCCACTGGAGTTTATATTCCTTTAATTGTCTAGTGCAGGAACATTTCTGCTGTTTTTAAAAATATACCGCTCTGCAGGAATTAGAAGAATCCAAGGTTGTATCCAACTTCAAAGGTTTCCAAGTCATAATGATTTTAGAAAAAGTAGAAGACAGATCATGGAACACGTCCCCGTTTGAAGATAAGCATCATAGGGACCTTTTTTCCTTCCCTCTCTCCCCAACTTTGTACTTCTCCCGGCTCTGAATGCCCCTCGCTAACACGGTTTAATGATATGCAAATGAAATATGCATAAAACCATTCTACTGTATGATTATTAAACACTGGAGACATTAACAGCAGAGGCTTCACTCTTTGTAATAATCCTTCCCGACCATCCACTTTGATTGCGGAGTTATGGAAACCCATAGCAGTTGGCAGAGGGTGAAAGAGAGAAGGAAGGAAAGATGCAGGGACATATCACCCATCTCGGTGCTTTTCCCACTCCAGGAGAGGTCCCCCCCCCTTTGTACTGCATTCCTATTGCTGTCTTTTGTAATCCATCCATGCAGTCGCACCAGAGCGATTAACGAAAAAAACCTCTTTTCTCTTAATGTTTCAAAGCTCATTAGCCAAACGATTATTCCTCATTAACAGCGAAAGCTCATTCATTAAAAGGAAGAATATGCCAAAAAGATGCCAGCCTGGTTAATCCTGAGTCCCGTACTGGGCTGTAAATCCCATACTACTTGTATATTCCATGCGAAAGGGACACGCGCCAATCCACATGTTTTTTTTAAAAAAGAAAGAAAAAGAAAACAGTTTGTGTGTTTTGTAAAATCCACAAGAGCAGCAATTAATATTCCCATTGAATGACTTTATTTTTTTTTGTGTCTCTCCCTTTTGTTTCCAGCGCCTGCCCCTGGCTCAGCGCCCGGTGCCAACAGAACACCTTTCAAGATCCACAGCAACGCCGACAACGTAAGTACCAGCCGTTTCCTGAAACCCTTTTTCAGATTTTTTTTAACAAACGACTAAAACATAGACAGAGACCGGCCTCTTTTCCCTTCTTCTCCCTTGCGTTATGCCACCAGGGTTTCCTAAGTAGCACCTTCCAAATCCATCTGCCTTCAAGTTTGTGCATGTCTGTGTAGCATGCCTCCTCCTCCTTCACTCCCATAGTGGATCTTGTAAAAGGGCTTCAGATCGGCCCCATTCATCTCCCTGGTGATAGCAGTGAATGTAGATAAATCTCTGACTGCCTGCTTGCTGCTGGAGTATGATTTTTATTTTGTCTTCTGTGTATACCTGGGTCAAAAAGTGGGAGGTATGCACACACATACATGCACATAGACACATTTCCTTTCCTCTCCTGTCTTCCTCTCCTTTTCTCACACATGCATACATCCCACATATGTGTGTATATGCTTAAACATATACACCTACACACATAGCTATACCTATAACACAAAAAATATATACATATCTAAACGTTTAATTTTTCTGAAAATATACGTATTTATATACACATAAAACCTTACACGTTTCTATTTGCAATCAATAAGTGCCTGTCTTTTCATTTATACCCATCTAATATCTCCATTTAAATATTGCCTCTTTCCTCCCAGCAGAAGCTGTGTGCAATTGCAATCCAGGATTATACAAGCGGTATTCCTTCCTTATGATTTCTGTTTGTAGACCTTTATGCTCCCTTCTTTCCGAGCTATAGAATTGGCATCTTTCCCTGAGGTTTTCCAAATGGCAAGTGGCACCGGCTGTGGCATGCATTCAAGCCGCTTCCTATGGCATTTCTCTTCCGATGTCTGCTTTTCCTCTTTGTTTGTTGTTGACTGGGCTGAATGGTGTTTTTAAAGTTAATTGTAAACAAAGTTGAATCGCAAACAAGCCAACTGCTTGCCAAAAAAAAAAAAAAAAAAAAAGCCCCACACAAGCGCCTTCTGTTGCAACAGATGCCCAGATCACCCCTGGCATGGGAAAACGGGCATACGATTTTGGTGGTTGTTAATTTTTTTCTGTTCGTTGCTGTATTTGTTGTTTGTTTTCCTTGTTTCTTTTTGATTTTTTAAGGAGTCCAGGATCCCGGCCTCTGCTTGGAACGGAACAGTGTCATGGCGGAGACGACGGCCTTTGTCTCGCTGGGTGTGAAAGCATCCACTGTGCTGGCTCCACTGCGGCAGAATCAAGTTTAAAGGAAAAAAGTGATTAAAGTCAGCTTTGTGCCTCTTGGGTGTGGAAGACCCCCAAACCCCAAGTAGCCGAGTCCTGGGTCCGAGGAAGGGCTCATAGTTGGAGCAGCCTAGGCTGTAATCCTGGCACTTGCGCCTTCGGTTGCTGCTTGCTGTTCGCTCCCGGGGTCTGGATAATCTCCCCTGGCTTTACCGCACTGTCTGGCCCGCATTCAGGGCCCCCGTAACATATACCCGCTGCTGCTATCGCACGAAACTGTGGCGTTGCCCCTGAATGGATGGCACTGTGCCAACTCTTCTGCCATCCGCCCTTGCAGCTTTTTTCTTTCTTCCCTCCCTCCCCTTCTTCTCCTCCTCCTCCCGTCGACTTGACGTTAATTAACACACGGGTTAATTGATTTTAAAAGCCGAAGAATTACAGTTAACTTTTCCCACAGGGTACAGACGCCAGCCGCTTGGCACACTCTGCCTCTCGCACTGGTGCAGGGGGGCAGGGAAAGCCCGCAGCAAAACTAGCAACTGCTGAGGGAATGTTGCCTGCTCATTGGAGTAGAGCCGATAGAAGTCGACGTGGTACTGTCTCATCCTTACAGTATATTTAGCCTTTCTATATATATTTTTTTAAATAATCAAAGCACAGCCCTTTCTTCTGCCTTCCTCTTTAAAAACAGAAAACCCTTCAGAAGTTCTTCTGGGGAGGGGAGAAAATCCCTCCCCCAGACCATTTATCTCATCCATAATATGTTTCTTTCCAATAGTAAGAAAATACCTGGTGCTTTTTTTTTTTTTTTTTTTTTTTAGTTACAAGAGGAATTACTCCTTCCCTAAATATAAGAGGCAAAGGTGCTTTTCTTAAAGAAAAAGTTCCATAGTTTCTTTCTCTATATCTTGGGGGTTTTTTTGTTTCTATTCCCTTTGACTCAGATGGGGTATTTATGGTGAAGGATTTCAGTTAAAAAATAGATACATTGTAATTAAGACCAAAATTCATATGAAAGCTGTTAGGTTTTTCGTTTGTATGTGTAGATTTTTGCTTTCTGCCGCCCTTCATCCCAAACCCCTGTAAGAAATGAAAGCAATTATACTCTAGTTGGGAAGGAGATGGACAAGCCTGGAAACTTGATGCTTTCACCTTTTCATGCTTTCATTTTATTTCATTTTGTTTTTTAAAAGCAGGCAGCAAGTGAAGCGACAAGAGGAATCCATTATGCAAATCATGTCACTTTGCATAATGTCTCATGACTGGAATATGCAAATGAGCTGTATAATTTATGAGTACCAGTGTCTGTCTAAAAGTGTGTCACATAATTTACAAAGTGAGCCTGAGAGACCTGGAGAAGACAGCTCTTCCAACTCCATTGCCAGGAAATCTGTATATTTTTCTAAAAAAGCTCCCTAATAATATTGTCAATTGCTATTTAAAATAAATTAAGTTTCCAAATGTTCATAAACGATGAAGATTTTCCTCTCACTCTCTTCTCCCAAATACTTTGCCAAAAAAGTTTGTAAGAAACTATTAGACTCTAAAGCAGCGGTTCTCAACCTGTGGGTCGCGACCCCTTTGGCGGTCGAAGGACCCTTTCACAGGGGTCGCCTAAGACCATCCTGCATATCAGGTATTTACATTACGATTCATAACAGTAGCAGCATGACAGTTATGAAGTAGCAACGAAAATAATTTTATGGTTGGGTCACAACATGAGGAACTGTATTTAAAGGGCCAGAAGGTTGAGAACCACTGCTAAAGCATCACTTTTTACCTTTAATTTGGAAAAGAAAAGTTATTTGAGCCAAACTTGATCTTTGTATATGGATATTCCTTTCTAAAGTAAGGAATGTCTTAGAGAAATATACAACTTATCCATTTGCCTGGCTCTGTAAAAGCAGAAAAGTGGCATTTCCCGTTTTTGTTGGTTTTGTGTGTGCCCTTGGATTTATTATTAGATCTGTAATGTGAAAGACCTTGGTATTCAGTATTCTCCTGAAGGTCGTCAGTTTAGTGGAATCACTGATTCTGAACCTTTTGAGAAGTATTAACATCTTTGATAATATGACCTAATCTGACTTTATATTTTTTATTTCAGTCACAAAATTTCAGTGTAAAACAGGTACAGGGTGTCATTAAAATGCACATCTGAGGAACTCATCTTTGAAGGCATGTCAGGAAAGGCTTTCTGAAAAAGTGACTTCAAGGTTAATTCTGAAAGTCGAAGACAAATTGGACAAAAAGAGGGAGGAAGTATTTTCCATATAGAGTATATCTTCAGTAAATCCTGAGGCAAGAACAGATCATGGCTGCTTGGAAGGATTAAAATCAAACCAATGTGACTAAACAAGTATAGACAATGGGTCATTGGATCATACTAGGGACAGATTTGGAGGTAAGCATGTACAAAGGTAACTTTCATTATCTGCATTTAATTGCAGGTGTTTGGTTTCTTATGTCTTTGTTAATTGTATGTACATATATTTGATGAAGTTCATATCTAGAACTATTTACTATTATAATACTTCTTACAAAATAACTTTTGATCTTTCAAACTCATACATTGAACCATCAGAATTCTGAATCTAAAGTGACATATTCCTTCTTTTTGTGAAGTTTTATTGTCAAAAACTTATAGCCATTTAAGAAAATAAAAATAAGAACACTCCACCCAACAAGAGAGGAATACCATTTTTTAAATATATTTTTATTGATTTCAGAGAGGAAGGGAGAGAGAGAGAGAGATAGAAACATCAATGATGAGAGAGAATCATTGATTTGCTGACTCCTGCAGGCCCCCCACTGGGGATTGAGCTCACAACCTGGGCATGTGCCCTTAGCCGGAATCGAACCTGGGACCCTTCAGACCACAGACGGATGCTGTATCCACTGAGGCAAACCAGCTAGGGCAAATACCAATTTTTTAAAAGTACACATGGAACTGTCACAAAGATAGACCACTTTCTGATTAAAAAAACAACAAAACAAACTCAACAAATCTGAAAGTATTGAATTCAGAAAAATTATATTCTCTGACCACAAACAAACTGAACTAGTAATTAATAACAGAAAGATATCTGGAAATCCCAAATTTTTTTAAATTAAACATATTTCTAGATAGCGCATGGATCAAAGAGGCAGTTACAGGGAAATTAGAAAATACTTTTTACTCTGGATCAGCTCAACAGTGCCTGTATATCTAGTTTGCCCAGGGGAAACATGACTTAATGCCTGTTTACTGGCATTCTAGCTGGTTTAGTATTTGCACAATTTAAAAAATGTTTTAAATAAATAATAAGAAAAAAATTTTTAGTTGAATGACAATAAAAACAAAAATTTTAAGATACAGCTAAAAAAGTACTTATGTAGAAATAAGCTATAATGCCTTATTTTAGAAACCAAAAAAGGGTTTTGATTCAATAATCTAATTGTCATACGATAATAAATTGAACCTAAAGTAAGAAGAATAAAAGAAATAATCAAGATAAACCAATGAAATTGAAACAGTAGGGGAAATCAATATACCCAAAAACTGGTTCTTTGCAAAGAATACAAAAATTTGTAAACATCTTACCAAACTGAGCAAGAGAAAAGGTGAGAGGACACAAATTATCACAAGTAGAAATGAAAGAGGAAGCATCACTAAAGATCTTCCAGATATTAAGTGGATATTAAAGGATAAGTAAATAACAACGTTGTCAATAAATTTAATAACCTAAATGAAATGAAAAGATTCCTTGGAAGATGAGCTACCAATATTTATCCAAAAGGAAATAACCTACATAGTTTTATATCTGTTAAAGAAATTGAATTTGTAGTTAAAATACCTTTCTATAAAGAAAACATCCAGTCCAGATGTCTTCACTGGCAAGTTCTACAAACATTTAAGGAAGAAATCATGCCAGTCCTAAACAATCTCTTTTAGGAATAGAAAAGGAAGGAACACTTTCCAACTCAATTCAGGAGTTCAGCATTACTCTGATGCCAAAACCAGACAAAGACAATATAAGAGCAGAGAACTACAGACCAATAACTCATAAATATAAACCCAAAAATCCTTAACAAAATATTAGCAAAGTGAATTGAATAATATATAAAAGGATGACCAACTCATGTTTATTCCAAGAATGGAAGGTTGGTTCAACATTCTAAAATCAATTTGATTCACCGTATCACCAAATTTTAAAAGATCAGTTTAATAGATGTAGAAAAATATGAGCCATAGTAATCAAAACAGTGTGATAATGATGTAAGGCTAGACTTAAAGATTAGTGGAACAGAATAGACAACCCAAATATAAACACACAATTTTTTGACAAGTGGTCAAAACAATCCATTAAAGAGAGTTTAGTCTTTTTAATACATGGTATTGGAGCCAAATAAATATATTTACCAATTTTATTATATAAATTTTAATTTTAAATGGATAGTGAAACAAAATTTTTTTAAAAACCTAACTATAAAAGTTCTGGGGGTGCCCTGACTGGTTTGGCTCAGTGGATAGAGCTTCGGCCTGCGGACTCAAGGGTCCCAGGTTCGATTCCAATCAAGGGCATGTACCTTGGTTGTGGGCACGTCCCCAGTGGGGAGTGTGCAGGAGGCAGCTGATCGATGTTTCTCTCTCATCAATGTTTCTAACTCTCTATCCCTCTCCCTTCCTCTCTGTAAAAAATCAATAAAATATATTATTTAAAAAAAAGAAAAAGTTCTGGAGGAAAAATGAAGTATATGTTACCTGGGGCTATGTAAGAGATTTTATAGATAGGGAAAAAGAAACTGAATCATAAACAAAAAAGATAAGTTGGACTTTAGCAAAACAGAACATTTTTTCTATTTTAATGACACTTTTAATAAGTGAAAGAATAAGCTAAAGCCTGGGACAAAATATTTGTAACCCATAATGAGGAGAAAAATTAATCTAAACCCATCCAAAAAGTACACAGAATATAGAATTAGTAGATGAAGACCTTAAAGGATTTTACTTAAGAAGACACTAAAGCTATCACAACTGAATTCCATATATTCAAAAAGCTGGAAGAAATTAAGAACATATTAAACAGAGATGTGGAAGATTTTTTAAAATACTTTCATTGAACTTGTAGAGACAAACTTCCTTGTCTGAGATGAAGAATGCCTGTGAGGAAAGTAGTGACAGATTAGATATTTCAGAAGAAAAGATTATTCGTTTACAGACATGTTAATTGAAATTACCTAAAATAACAGAAAAATAATGAACAGGGCATCAGTGGGACAACTTCATGTGACCTAATACATGTATAAGTGAAGCCCTTGAAGGATAGAAGGGGGACAAAAAATATAGTCAAAGAAATAGCTGAAATTGTTCCAAATTTGGTGAAAAATATAAGTCAATAGGTCCAAATATCTCAGTGAATCCCAAGCACAAGAAACACAAAGGAAACTACACTAAGGTACATCATAAACAATTTGCTTTTATAAAATCAGTAATTTTACCAGTGTTTTAAAAGCAGTGAGAGAAAAGAAGACATTATGTACAGAGGAACAAAGATGAAAATGACAGGTTTCTTGCTGGAATCAATGCAAGCCCAAAGACAGTGGAGAAACATCTTTAAAGTATTGAAGAAAAGAATAAGCTTAAACTGAAATTCTATAACAGCAATAATAGCATTCAGAAGCAAAGGTGAAATACAAACATTTTCACATGTACAAATGCTGAAAGAATTCATCATTAGCACACCTACACTACAAAAAATGATAAAGGAAACTCTTTAAGCAAATGGAAAATGATGAAAAGCCTTTGAAATGCTAATTATGTTGGTAAATTTTTCTAACTTGTTCATTACTTAAATGTATTTACAATTAATTGACTATTTAAAGCAAAGTATTATAACAATGTATAATATGTAAAAGTAAAACCCATGACATCATAAAAGCTAATGAAGAACATGGAGAAATGAAATAATTCTGTTATAAGGTTTTAATACTATATATTAAGTGGTATAATGTCACTCAACAGTAGACAGTGATAAGTTAAAGTTGTACACTATAAACCTTGCATAAAGCAAAAATGACACAACAGTTATAGTTAGTAAGCTAACATAAGAAAATGAATTATCAAAAATTCCCAATTAATCCATAGCAAATAGCAAGATAGTAGACTTAAATGTCATCTTCAATAATCACATTAAATGTAAATGGCCTAAATACCCTAATTAAAAGGCAGCAGTTGTCAGATTGTGTAGAAAACAGACCCAAATATATGCTCCACACAACAAAACCACTTTAAATATAAATATTTAAAGGTAAATAGTTTTAAAATTACAGGATTGGAATAGATATACCACATTAACACTAATCAAATGAAAGCTGAAGTGGATATCCTATATAATAAAAGGCCAGAGGCCGTAAGAATCACAACCAGAATGACTACTTGACCAGTCACCATGAGGTGAATTGACCACCTCTCAGTCCCTCCCCCGCAGCCCACAGTCTCAGATTCCAGCAAGGCGGGCAGCAAGTCGGCGAGCGGCGGCGGGCTACTGCATGCAATTTTGCGCTCTGGGCCTCTAGTATATAATAATAAAAGTGTAATATGCTAATTAGACCAGACAGCTGAACAACCTTCCAGACGTCATTCCAGATGTCCTTCCTTACGACCTCCCAGACGAAGTCGTAGGAGCCGAGGCAGAGGCGGTTAGGGGCGATCAGGCAGGCAGACAGAGGCAGTTAGGGGTGATCAGGCAGGCAGGTGAGCGGTTAGGAGCCAGCGGTCCCAGATTGTGAGAGAGATGTCTGACTGCCGGTTTAGGCCCGATCCTAAAGGATCGGGCCTAAACCGGCAGTCAGACATCCCCTGAGGGGTCCCAGATTGCCAGAGGTTGCAGGCCGTGCTGAGGGAACCCCCCCCCCCGCACTAATTTTGTGCACCAGGCCTCCATCTATATATATATACATATATACATATATACATACATATATATATATATATATATATATATATATATATATGCCTAAGTGACCGGACGACTCGTCAACCGGTAGCTGTGACGTGCACTAACCACAAAGGGGAAGACACTCAACACAGGAGCTGCCCCCTGGTGGTCATTGTGCTTCCATAGCAGGAGTGCTGCTCAGCTGACCAGCGGGCACCAGACCAGAGTCCACAACAGAGCAGCAGCAAGCCTACCAGGCGGCAGTGGCAGCAGGTGCAGCGGGGCTGGGATGAGCAGGAGTGGCAGGTGGCGTTGGACTGCCAGTTTCAGCCCAATCCCCTCAGACTATGCTGAGGGACCCCACCAATGCACGAATCTATGCACCAGGCCTCTAGTGTGTGTGTGTGTGTGTGTGTGTGTGTGTGTGTAACCCTAATATGCAAATAAACCGAACGACGGAACAACCAATCGCTATGATGTACGCTGACCACCAGGGGGCGTGTGCAGAACATGGCCGGCATCAGCAGCAGGCAGCAGAGTGCGGAACATGGTGGGCATTGGCTGTGACAGGATGGTAGAGCAGTTGAGTGGGGGCACCAGACCAAGGTGGGGCACTAGTCATTGTCATCAGGACGAGCCTCTGGTAGTTACTGAAAATTCCTTGCTCCTGTGCACTGTGGTCCCACCAGGCACTTTCACCTGCAACCGGCACCAGCCCCACTCGCACCCGCTGCCCCTCAGGGCTTCTCCACCTCCCCCTGCTCCTGAGGGGCAGTCAGGGCAGCAGCCCCAATCGCTCCGCATCATGGAGCAGGGCCGGCACCATCAGTGCATGGGAGCTGTGGCAGCGGGAGTGAGACTGCCGACAGGGAACCAGGAGCTGCAGTGGGAGGGGCCAGGCGGGGGTGCAGAGGATGGGCCGAGACCCACCCCTGTGCCCACCACAGCCTCACAGAACACAGTTCCTTTCAAGGTGCACAAATTCGTGCAGTGGGCCCCTAGTATTAATATAAGACAGTATATTTCAGAGCTCATAGAACCAGATCCCAGAAAGTTGAAGTGAGCCACTACTGTATTCTCTGCTATCTGTGCCCACAGTGAACCCTAGCACTCGCAATTGACACATTCTGGATATGAGAACTGGCTCTGGTCTAGAAACTGAGCATGGGATTACTTCCATTGAAGTAGCTACCTTTATCTGTCTACTTATCCAATATTGATCTCTTTTGAATATGTGTTATATATAAAACATCTTTATTGATTACCCATCTGTATTGCTTCTAGTAACATCAAGTTCTCTGAGCCATTTATCTCCATAAATCCCAGTGTGTCAGGCACCCATTAGTTGTCATTCAAAGCTTGCTGCCTTGGGATGAGGATATTAGGGTTGATGCAATTGAGAATTTTAAACACTCAAATTAACCTCAATACTTTGGGCCTGTGGAAGGGACCCACTCCCACTTTTAAAAAATTTTGAATGACAACCAGTGGGTGCCTGACCCATAATACTTATTTCCACCATTCCCCTGATAATTAATTGCTACTACCTAACCTCTTCCATTGAATTATATCATTTACATTTAAAGAAGGAATTCCATTTCTGTGACACCATCACCTTTAAAGTTCCCACTTACAGAGAACAGTCACTACTAAGCTATTCAATGATGCTGGTAAATGAAGCATCATCCAAATCCTTTCAGGGAACATAATGAGCTAGGTTTTGGTTTTATATAACACTAGAGGCCCGGCACATGAAATTTGTGCAGGGGTAAGTTCCTTAGGCCTGGCCTGCAATCAGGGCCGATCTTCCCTGGCTGCCAGCAGCCGGCCCTGCCCCCCGCTGCTGACGCTGGTCACCCTCTGTGTGTGGGGCAACTGGCTGGGCGATTGGGGCCCTGCCAGCTCACACCCGCCTTGGCCTGGTGCCACTGTATCTGTCCGCCACCCGGTTCTCCATTTCCCATTGAGCAATCAGAGGTTGGCTGTTTCCGCCTGCTCACCAGCTCCACCCCCCACAGCTGGTCACCCTCTGTGGGGCGACCAGCCGGCCAATTGGGGCCTGCAGGCTGGGGGCATCTGCGTTGAGCGCCTGCCCTCTGGTGGTCAGTGTGCGTCATAGCGACTGGTCGTTCTGCCGTCTGATTTGCATATTATACTTTAATATATATAATAGAGGCCCGGTGCACAAAAATTTGTGCACTGGTGGGGGAGGGGTGGTGGTGCTGTCCTACCCTTCCTGCAGTATGCAAATTATCCGCCATCTTTGTTGGCGGTTAATTTGCAGATCGTGTTGATTAGCCAATGGGCAGCATAGCGAAGGTACAGTCGATTACCATGTTTGTCTATTATTAAACAGGATATTATATATATATTTTGCATATTCCATCTTTATTAGATAGATATAGATTTCCACTCCAGCATACTCACTTCTTTGAGGTTTTTACTTCCTGAATAGTTTATAGCACCAGTTATTATCTCTCTACTTATATAATGTGGGCCATGTTTCCATAATACATCTTGTTTCACAAAGCTCTTTTCAGGTTTCCAAGAACCACCACATCTGTACTAAAAACTGACTCCAAGATCCTTTTCTCGGGGCATTTACTAATCTGAGTAGTGGGAGAAATCCCCTGATAAGGAACTTTAAATTCCATTTTCCTGGCCCAGCACCCTTAGGATCTACTCCCAGGCATATTCTGCCAGTGCCTATGGCACTTATTAGCCATGGGCTAGGACTCTACCATTCTCTTTCTTCTGTTAGCATTAAATCTTTGTCCTCCCTCAGCAGTCCCAACATGAGAAGATACTGAGATTTGATTAATTACTTCTTTGGTGCCCAGTAGGTGAAGTGAGGTCAGGATCTGAAAAAGGAAAGTATTATAAGGCACCTGCTTCATTTGAAACTTCTGTTCATCAAGCAAGGTGGAGTTCTTATCTCCTAAAATGTGGAAATGGGTCCCTTCCACAGGCCCAAAGGATTGAGGGTAATCTGAGTGTTCATAATTCTCAGTAGCATCAACCCTAATATCCTCATCCCAAGGCTCATGGTCCCACTTCTCTTTCAGGGCCATGACTTTGGCATAGAAGACTTGAGCAGGTTGATAAATCATCCTTCTATTTAGCTCTGCCACACTTATAATTAGGTCACATTCCTAATTTTAAATCATGGCTGCCCTCTGCTTTTTTTTTTTTTCTCCTCACCCAAGGATGTGTTTATTGATTTTAGAGAGAGAGTGAGGGGGAGAAAAACAGAGATAGAGAAACATCAATGCAAAAAAGAAACATCAATTGGTTGCCTCCCCTATGTGACCTCACGGGATTGAACCGAAAACCTAGATTATATGCCCTCACTGGAAATTGAACCCACAACCTTTTTGGTGTACAAGTCAATGCTCCAATTATCTGATTCACCCATCCAGGGCTGTCCTTTGATTTTTTTTTTTCTTCAAATGAGTGTTTAACTGACCTAAGTCTGTCATTCTCTTTCTTCAAAAAATCAGTGGTGCTTCAAAATAACCACCCAGTTCCATAGTCCTAATACTTAACTCTATCATTGCTCAGAAATGCCAGAGAATTACACAGGCTAGTACATTTCTTTCCACCTTATTACATCCCCATTAACACAACTAAAAGTCTTAACATTTGCACTACTACATCCTGTCAGACTCTAGGACATTTTCTAGACTCTTCATCTATACTGGTAGCAGCCAGCTAGCTAACCTTCCGCATAGGTAGGGTTTCCTAAAGGCAGAACCCCAATAGTATCTACAACAATAGGCAAGTAGCCAGTAAACATATGAAAGTATGTTTATGCTCATTAGTTAAGAAAATGGAAATTAAAGCCCAATGAAATACTACATATTCCATATACATTTAAATTATGTGTGTGTGTATGTGTGTATTCTGCAGTTCTTATGTGTAAAGTCAAGTTAATAGTTTTTCACATCTATATCTTTTCTGATTTGCTGTCCTATCAAGTGAAGAAAGAATGTTTAAAATCTTCAATTATGACTGGGCACTTTTTTATTTGTCTTTATTTCTGTCACTTTTGTTTTCTGTACTTTGTAGTTTTGTTATTAGATGCATACACATTTAGGACAATGCATTCTTAGTGAATTTAACCTCTTATCATCCTATATAATAAAAGGGTACTATGCAAATTGTCCCCTCAACTGGGAGTTTGACTGGAGTTCAACCAGGGGGTGGGACTGGCCCACCAACTGCCTGAGGTCCCCCCACCCCCCGGCTGGCTCTACCCCCAAACTTTCCCCCCACCTCGATCGAGGCCAGCTAGCTAACCTTCCGCATCCCCTCCCCCCAATCGGGCCAGCTGGCTGGACCCCACTTGTGTACGAATTCATGCACTGGGCCTCTAGTCCTATATAATAAAAGTGTAGTATATAAATTGTCCCCTGGACCAAGAGTTCTTCTGGGAGTTTGACCAGGTGGTGCGACCAGCTCGGGGAAGGGAAGAAGGCCCTGGTTAGCGGCAGGTGGCCAGGTAAAGGGCAGGAGGCCCCAGCCAGCAGTGACAGGCGGCCGGGGGAAGGGAGGAAGGCCCCAGCCACCTGCCACCAGCCACTAGGGACCCTACCAGTGCACAGATTTTGTGCACTGGGCCTCTAGTTATGATACATTTTTTTTTTTTTGTCTCTGGCAGTACTCATTGTTTTGAAGTTTCCTTTTGTGATATTAATTGATTAATCATGTTTCTATAATACATCTTGTTTCACTGAAGTATAGTTTTTAGTAATGCATACTTAGGTGTTAAATTTACTAGGAGAAGCGGGTAACAAGATAACCTAAAAATCAAGGTATCTGTTTTCTCTGGTGACCAGGGAAGACATATTGGAACATAGCACTTGGGATGTTTTTCTTTAATATCGAGATTCTGTTTTTTTCATCTGGATAGTGGTAACACAGGTATGTGCTTTACAGTAAGCCACTAAGCATATAATTATACTAGGGGCAACCCCTTCCTCCTGTACAGACACTTCAGTGAAGGATTTGTCCTTGCACTAAAACCATGACTAGGAGACGCTCTATAAATAAACTGAGGGCTTCCTACATACACAAGTGCCCGTCAGCACGTTGCAAAAACTTACTTTATCTATTGCTGTCCGTTTATGGAAAAGCATGACTTTTCCATTTAATCAGAGGTGGTAGCCAGCCAGCTAATGGAGGACAGAGGAGTTTGTGCTGGAGAAACAGATGACCCAAATACAAGAAATCCATGATGACCACTAGAATATGAGGAAAGTCAGCAAAATGCATCTGAAAGAATAAAATGAGAATAATGAATTTTTGACCACAGAGGACGGTAGATGGTGCAAGAAACAGAAAACTTAAAACTTTAGTTTGAACCCTTAAATTCAGAGAGATAACACAAGAGGCTTCCATTGAAAGGAAAAATCAGAGCAGGAAAGATTTCTTAAAGGTTAAAAGGCATGACAGTCAAAACAGAATATTCAATAGAATTGATAAAATGACATGTCACTGACTAGATTAGTAATGTGAAAGGAAATCCCCATAGCATAAAGCAAAAAGACATATAAACAGAGTTGAGATGTAGTTATCAATGTTGATGTCATTAGTTTCTTTTAGGCTTTTGTAGTCATTTCATTTTGGAAAAGGCATCTTATACTGGTTTTCCACTATCACAGCAGAAGTCATATAAATTTATAAACATTAACAATATCCCAGGTGTTTAAACTGAGATATAAAGTAGCTTTTGCCACCAGTTTTGTGTGTTTACATTGTTCACCTTGCTTTTTTCCAAAGCTGAGTCTTTAGTATTTACTTAGAAAGTAACAAAACATTTTTGTAAGACAATGAGCCCTATAGAAATGTGAAAAGACAAAGTATGCTCTGTCCTCACTGCCACTCTCTAGGGCAGGGGTGGGCAACCTTTTTGTGAGTGCGTGCCAAAACCAGCAAAATCTCTGACTCAAAATTCTTCTGTGTGCCAACCCTAATTTTTTTAGAACATGTTATGCCTACTTGATATCTCTTAAGGTATACATATGTGAAGAACCTTGAAGAAATAATAAAATTCATTCAAGTGACAAAAACACAGTATATGATGATGAAAAATCCATTTATTTTTTAATGTATACATGTACACTGATAGTCCGACAGAAAACTTTATGACTCTGTTTGATATTATCAGTGGGACTTTTGCTGCTGCATCACTGATGACAGAGATTTTGCATCAGGTTTATATTTCGTGACCTTCAGAGATATGCACAAGCTACTACTTTCATCCGTCAGGCTACTCCTATTATGAGACTTAACAAAATTCATCACTGAGAACAAAGATTCACAAGTGTATGTGGATGAAACCAAAACACTGGTCGGATCTAGGAAGGCAGGGAGAGTTAGGGCAGAGGCATAGAAATTGTTCTTCCCCTCTCTCGTCAATCATGTCTATGGTCTTTAAGATAACTTGTTATATAAAATTATTTATTTATCTAAGATGCACCTACACTGAATTTATCTGAAAAATAAAAAAGTCGATATTAAGAAAAAAATTGTAAATGGAAGATTATAAGAGAGGGTTTCGCGTGCCAGCAAAAGTTACTGGCATGCCCTGCTCTAGGGTAACCATTGCTGACAGCTTTCTGTATGTTCTTTAAGACTTTCTCTGTATGTACAATGACATATGCAAAATGTTGAACAAAAATGGGATCATATTTTTCAGCATCTTTCAGTTTTTACTCAATATTAAAGCACTGGAATATTTTCTTGTCTATGTCTGCATACCTGCCTCATTGTTAACTACTGTTAACTACTGCATAGAATTCCACACTGGATACATTATAGTTCAAATAACTATTTTCCAGTTGATGAACCTGTTCACTATAACCAATAATTAAAATTGTGTCTTAAGGATTGATTTACATCCATCATCCTTTGGTGTTACTTTAAATTGTTTTCTTATTTCAATTTACTGTTTCTGTTTTTTGAACACTCGTCCTTCCTTCTCCTCTGCCTTTCAAAGTTGTGTTTTTGGTGAATCTAGTTACTCTTGCTTCTCTAACTGCTAATTACAGTATCCCTCTTGAGTAGTTTGTATTTCTTGTTATTACTTACTCTTTGAAATATTACATTAAATTTTAAAATCAGCTAGAAATCCTTAGGTTCTAACGACTAATATCATTTAGCAGATGCTTTCCAGTAGAATTTAAGAGTGATGGGGAAGCTTATAATCTGAAGTGTCCAGAATTCTGAGACTGAAGAGAAACAATCAAGATTAATAAAGTAAAAAATAATAATAAACAAATAAAAATAAACAACAAAAAGATTAATAGAGTATAACTCTCTTAACTGATACATTGGGACCAGTAATTGGGCATTTAACAAAAAATGTTGGTTATAGCTGGAACTAATAAAAGTGTTAGTACTTAAGCATTTTCCTGTATTTTCAACAAAACAATATTCATCCACCAATTCTTAGATGTAAAGCTGCCAAGGTCTTTTGAAATAGGTTACTGAATGGTGTTCTTGGTGCTCTCACCAAAGCCACACCCTTAATGCGTGATGTATTATCTTATTTGTATTTCATTTTGAAACAGTTTCGATACAGAATACTTTTAAATATTTACAGTTATTCTTCTAAACTTTTCCAGTGTCTCACCCACACCTAATCCAGGTTAATTTTTAGTGACTTCTTTATGGAGTCCTTTTAGAACATTCAGCTTAGTTTGTTGCTGTTGTTTATACAGGGCACAGTATTCTTTTTTGCACTAATATTTATTTCATCAGCTTATATATGGTTAACTAGAGTATGTAATAAATGTAACAAGTACCATGGGCATAAACCATAAACACAAATGATCTTTAGTAAGCTTGTGCTTAACTGGAGGAAGAAGTACCTGGCCATACATACTACAGTAGAGCTTGTTAGCCATGAACCTTCAGCAAGGTGTATATCAATCATGTTTTTATAGAGAGAATAAAGAGTTCAGGGCAGTATAGTGAATCCACTAAGTGGAGATTGGTTAACATCATCTCTACTGCACATTGGCATGAAAGAAGATCATTAGTTGAACTAGCAACACTGGCAGAACTAGGTGACAAGGGCAAGAGAAAGTTTGTGGGCCTGTGTTTGCTTGGCTGTTAACACTCAAGTTATTTTCAGAGGCATATTTCACATTTAATTATTTTTTAGCTTATTAAGAATGTTAGAGGGCAAACCCATTTTAATCTACCAATACCTGTTTGCATTATTGGAACATGGTTTGGGTTAAGACTGAATTTAGTCATCCAAAATTGCTTATTTTGTGCTGAACTGTGAATATTAATGAAATATCTCTGGCCTGAAGCCAAGTAATCTTTTATTTTCCCTTTATAAAATAGATAATGTTTACCTGAAACAGATCTTCAGTCCATTTGCAATTCCAAAGAATTTTGAGAAATCCATTTGACAGAAAAACGTAAACCAAGGAATACATTTACACTACTTTTTCTTATTATGGTAAATTACTTTAAACATCTTCCTTCAGTGGTTGTGCGATATTGCAATAAAATGCTGAGATTACCTTGGTGTTCCCCAAATACCCAGTTTCCTGGCCATGCACACTGCCTAAGGGTTCAGTAAGTAGGTTAATTCTTCCTTCAGGGTTGGCCTGAGGGTTAGAGTTCCTGATGAGCCAAGTAGGAAGAAGGTGGGAAGATAAAGAGTACTAACTGCTGAGGGAGAAAAACCACTCATTTGCAGCTGGGGCCACAAGGTGATCTTTATTTTATTTCCTGTATTTCATCTAGTTCTGTTTTCTTATTTATTCTTTTTTTTTTTTGGCTTATTTTGCAGCCCTATTATAGCCAAGCTCTTTCAACATCTGACAAAAGATCATGAAAATGTTTTCCGGTATTTTCATGCAGTTGTTTTAATGAAAGTTTTACATCCTATTTCTTTTTGCCTTTTCATTTATTCCATTTATTCATTTATTTTACCTTTTTATGAATAAGATAAGGAAGGGACAATCATACAATGTATAGTTTTATTTGTTCCTATAACATCTCTAGTACTAATAATACTGATGATCTTCATATATGCTGGTATTTTATGTACTAATCACTTACCTCATTTTTAACAGACTTTACATTTTATTAAAGAAAAAACAATGACTCCCTGAATTTAAGTATTTGACCAAATTTATGCAGCTAGTGAACAGAAGAGTAAGAGATAATAGCTAAGGTATGAATTCAAACTCAGGTCTCTTTGACTTCTAAGCCAAAGCTTTTCCTCCATGCCAATATTTCTCAATCTAGGAATCCTGAAAGATCGAGGTGCCCCAGATGTCATTTTATGACAAATTTGTCATTTTTTTTCAACATATTTACTGAGTGCTTATGATGAGCTGCATGCTATTTTAGGCACTTATGGGAGATACATTATGGGGAGGGGGAGAAATTTGCTGCCTTAATGAGCTTACATTCTTATGGGGGTAGATAATAAACAGAGGTTAATTATATAATATGTTAAAAGGTGATAAATGCTATAAAAAAATTCTGTGACAATTTTAAATTATGCTTTGGGGGCGGGAACTAGATGGTCACACTGGGCTATCAAACAAAGCCTTTAAACTGAAAAAAAATGAAATTAAGGTTTAACTTACATATATTAAAGTACAGAAATCTATAGTTTAGCTCAGTGAACATTAAGTTTATTTTATTCAACATTTCTGTAAAGAGACAGTATCCACATTAATAATATTAAAATTTAAAAATACAGAAACACAGTAAATAGAGGACCAGAAATAAAGAAATATCACTCTATATTAAACCCAATATTAGTGGCTTAGCTTTAATAAAATCATTCAGTTATTTTTATTTAAATATTTTTGGATTTTTAATTTGTAAATGTTTTAATTTTATAGTTGAAGGAGCTTAAGAAAATGCATTATACCTAATTTTATGATTTTATATTTGTGCATATGTAATATTATAACATGAAGATTCTGTGTGATTTCATTTTAAAGGGTCAGAGTATTTCTTACATTTGAGAAACATTGCTCTATGCAGCATTGTCTCCTAAGTAAATTGTATTTGATAAACATTGAGTTTATTTTAACACCTTTGATGCACCAGCCATAACTCTTCTTGTCTGCCAAATTGCCATCTGGTAGTAGTATTGTCTTCTATAGAAAATATACTCTATATCCATCTAGTTCCCATTTGTAATGCTTGTCAGCAAGCAATGGTTATTCAGATTGCTGGTCAGGTTCAAACTATGTTATTTCAAAAAATTCCCATTTTGGTTGAGAAATTTTTATACATATTAATTCGTCCTGTGTAGGTTCTTATTATAGAAACTTCATTCTGTCCTTTACTGTGTTTTCATGTTTAAGATTTTTAAAATTCTGAATGCCTAAATTTTTAAGTATAGATTATTAGGAGATGCGATAGAAATGGAATTAACTTTGTAACTATAAATTATAATCAATACATAATCTATGTTTCCTAGGCCAATTTTGGGGAAGATTTGAAGGGGTGAATTGGAGCACATTGTTTATATCATGGCACTGAAAAAACTTCAAATTTAATATTAGGGTTCCCTATTTTCAAAAATGTCTTATGCCACCCTGCCATGAATGTAATTAAAGCCATTGAATTATATGATTTAAATGGGTGAATTATATCTCAATGAAGCTGTGTTGTTGTTTTTATATAGAGCTTTGCAGCAGTCTATTTCCATTTGCCATGTTTTTCTTTGTGATAATATTTTCATACTAGAGGCCTAGTGCATGAAATTCGTGCACAGGTAAGGTCCCTAGCGGCTGCCAGCTGCCAGCTGGGGCCTTCCTTCATTCCGGGCTGCCCCCTGGTGGTCAGCGCACATCATAGCAAATGATAGAACTCCCAGTCTTCCAATCAAATTCCCATGGGGATACTTTGCATGTTAGCCTTTTATATATATAGAAGATAAAGTACACCTATACTCATGCCAACAGTTGTGTTCTTATATTTTCATTTAATAATATTCTTTTAAAGCAGTGGTTTCCAACCTCTAATGCTGCAACCCTTTAACAATTCCTCATGTTGTGGTGACCCCCAATTTCATTGTTACAAATTGAACATAATTAAAGCATAGTGATTAATCACAAAAACAATATGTAATTATATATGTGTTTTCCGATGGTCTTGGGCGACCCCTGTAAAAGGGTCGTTCGACCTCCAAACGGGTCGCGACCCACAGGTTGAGAACCGCTGTTTTAAAGATTTAAAAAGAAAAATATATACTTACCCAGGTGTGTGTGTGTATACACAATGCAGGACCTGCCCCCGGGTAGTCAGTGCGCTCCCACAGGGAGAGCGTTGTTCAGCTTGAAGCCAGGCTCACGGCTAGTGAGTGGTGGCGGGAGCCTCTCCCACCTCTGCGGCAGTGCTGAGGAGCAGCGATCCAAGTAGTAAGCAGCAGTGAGCAGGCGGGCAGTAAGGAGTGAGGGATCCTGGATTGTGAGAGGGATGTCTGCAAGGGGTCCCGGACTGCAAAAGGCGCAGGCCAGGCTGAGGGGACACTAGAGGCCCAGTGCATGAAATTCGTGCACTGGGGTCGGGGAGGTGTCCTCTCAGCTCGGCCTGCGCCCTTTCCAATCCGGGACCCCTTGGGGGATGTCTGGCTGCTGGTTTAGGCCCGATCCTGGGAATCAGGCCTAAACAGGCAGTCAGACATCCCTCTCACAATCCTGGACCACTGGCTCCTAATTGCTCACCTGCCTGCCTGCCTGGTTGCCCCTAACTGCCCCCATGCCAGCCTGGTTGCCCCCAACTGCCTCCCCACCAGCCTAGTCACCCCTCATTGCCCCCCTGCTGGCCTGGTCACCCACCCTGCTGGCCTGGTCCCCCCAAACTGCACCCTCCCCCACCAATCTGGTTGCCCCCAACTGCCCCCCCTGCTGGCCTGGTTTCCCCTCATGGCTCCCCCACTGGCCTGGTTGCCCCCCACAGCCTGCTTGTTCAGTTGTTTGGTCGTTCCTCACTAACCCTCCTGCCGGCCTGGTCGTAGACAGCCATCTTGTGATGGTGTGAGGGTTAATTTGCATATTACCTCTTTATTATGTAGGATCCTATCTAATAAAGAGGGAATATGCAAATTTACTGTAACTTTGCGACAAAGGTGGCAGTGCCCACAGCCAATAAGGAGGGAATATGCAAATTGACACGACAAGGCGAGAGGCAAAGGTGGCTCTGGCCTGAGCGAAGGCAGAAAGGCAGCTCCAGGCCGGAGCAAAGGCAGAAAGGCAGCTCTGGGCCGGAGCAAAGGCGGAAAGGCAGCTCTGGGCCAGAGCGAAGGCAGTGCCAGCAGCCAGGGGAAGGAAGGCCTATTCTTCCATGAATCTTCATGCATCAGGCCTCTAGTATATGTATAAATATATAGTACACCTCCACTGACAACAGGTTCTCTCAATCTTCAATACTTGGGAGTAAATTTAACTTAGGAGGTGTATACTGAAAACTATAAGACATTGATGAAATAAGTTAAGAAGCCATAAATAAGTGTAAAGATAACCTATGTTTATGAATTGGAAGTGTTAATATTGTTATAGAATCCATAGCAATCTACAGATTCAATGCAATCCCTATCAAAATACCAGTGGCATTTTTCATAGAAGTATATAAAAAAACAACTAGTCAAAAAAATCTTGAAAAAGAAAAACAAATCTGGAGGCTTCAGACTTTCTAATTTTAAATTATATTACAAAGCTATAGTAACTAAGAGTATGGCACTGGTGCCTGGCCAGGTGGTTTAGTCGGAACCTCATCCCATACACCAAAAGGTTGTGAGTTCGATTCTCATTCAGGGCACATACTGGAGGCAACCGATCGATGTTTCTCTCACATCGATTTTTCTCTCTCCCTTTCTAAAATCAATGAAAATATATCCTCAGGTGAGGATTTTTTTAAAAAAGAGAGAAAGACAATGACACTGGCTTAAAAAAGATCAATGGAACAGATTGTAGAACCCACAAATAAACCCACATATAGATGGTCAACTAATCTCTGGCAGGGGTGCCTAGAACACATAAGGACAAAGAATAGTCTCTTCAATAAATGGCATTTGAGAAACTAGATATCCACATGCAAAAGAATGAAATTGAACCCTTATCTTTCTCCATAGACAAAAATTACCTGGAAATGGATTAGATACTTAAGACCTGAAAACTTAAAACTCCTAGAACAAAGAGAAAAGGCTCTTGACATTGGTGTTGGCAATTATTTATTTTTTTTAATGACACCAAAAGCCCAGGCAACAAAACAAAAAATAACTGTCACTACATCAAACTGAAAAGCTGTTTCACAGCAAAGGAAGCAATTAACAACTGTTTAACAAATGAAAAGGCAACCTACAAAATGGGAGAAAATGTTTGCATATGCCAGTTAAAGAGTTAATATCTAAAATATATAAGGAACAAAATTAAGACATTTGTACTTGCCTGTGTCCACCATTCATACTATTTGCACACTGAGAGACTCTTAAAAGCTGCCATAGTTATTGGTTCTAGCAGCAAAGTGGTCTCTGTTAGTCGCTATTCAGTAATGGATAACTGGAAAGTCTATTGTTTGAGTGAATTGATAGGTGTACAAAGCATAGTGTGTATGTGTGTGTGTGTGTGTGTGTATACATATATATGTATATATATATATGAATGATATCATTCTTTTAATACGTTAGCATTATTTTAGATTTTATGTGTTATTTGGTATGTTTTGTTAGGTTATTTTGGGGGTCTGGGAACACTCAAAAAATTTTCCATATAAATTAATGGTAATCACTTCACTTAATGCCATTTCAGTTTGTAAAAGGTTTCATAGGAATGCTCTACATTCAGATAGTGGGGGAAATGTTGTGCTTGGTTTTTCCAGCCCTTATAATAGAGATGGGCAAAGGATGTTGAGATTAGGAACTTGGTCAAACAAACAAGCCTGTACCAGTACCAATCACAGTGGGGACTGTACAAAGAAGAGAGAATAAATTGATTGCCTGATCCCTCACACTAGCTAGATATATATGTAACAAGGCAAGGTCTTCTCTTAAAGCACTTCTTACCTATCCTGGAGCAGAAAATGGGGTTGGTTTTTGAAAACAACAGGGGACATTTCTTTTGCTCTTGGAGCAGATATTCAAAAGAAAGTTGTATTAGTCACAATAGTAGCTGAGTCTGGAAATCTTTTCAAATTTATTCTGGTACTACAAGCAGCCTTAGAGAAAAAATATTTGTGTCTGTGTGTGTGTTCCAGCCTCAAAAGACCTGAGCCTAGTCTAGTAGTACATGAAGACTTGAGTCTGAGCCAAAGTCACAAAAAGGTGGTTAAGTGCAGCTGAGCTACTTCAGTTGGAAGGTACTCACTGGTTCATAGCTAGGTAGGCTTGCACTGGGCAGGTGGCCAGGTTTTCAATGGACAGCCATGTCCAATTATGGCCCATCCAGTACTGAACAAGAAGTGTGGCAGCAGAATATTTTAACAGTTGCAACCAATGCTGTGTTGGGGCTGCAGAGCTCTCTTTGTTTCACTAGGCATGTCTTGTACCAGTGATATTAGTAACAGGTGAGAAGAATACATCTCCTTAGTTAACTAACCAGAGGATGGTTATCAGACTGT
The DNA here is from genome assembly GCF_964212035.1 of Myotis nattereri. Classification (NCBI taxonomy): domain Eukaryota; kingdom Metazoa; phylum Chordata; class Mammalia; order Chiroptera; family Vespertilionidae; genus Myotis; species Myotis nattereri. The sequence continues at coordinate 16,495,980 of NC_138090.1, forward strand.
AAATTTAAATAAGCATCACTAGCCCATCCAGCTTGGCTCAGTGGTTGAGCATAGAACTATGAACCAGAGGTCACGGTTCGATTCCCCATCAGGGTATATGCCTGGTTTGTGGGCTTGATCCCCAGTGTGGGGTGTGCAGGAGGCAGCCAATAAATGATTCTCATATTGATATTTCTATCTGTCCCTCTCCCTTCCTCTCTGAAATCGATAAAAATATATTTAAATAACCATTCCTAGAGGTTTTGGAGTTTAAGCAAAATGAGCATCCCTAGGAGAGAAGAATGAAATAGAGGCATTTAACTTGGAAATTAAGAGGAATATAACATTATTTTGTCTTAGTCTGATGATAAGAAATGTGTATATATACATATAATAAAACAAGCATGTATGTACTCAAAAGTATATACTAACCTATATCAACAACTGCATACCAAAAGAATTCTAAATAAAGAGCAAATATACTGAATAGAGGGCATATTTAATTTGTGTGCTGTCAGCCCACGGGAGATTTCTAAAGTTAACCTTCTAACTGGATTTTGAAGAGGATAAAGACTATGAATCTCTACAAATCAAAGAGAATTTTCTATAATAAAAGCCTAATAAGCTAAGTGCCTGGTCTACTGGTTGGCCATTCAACCAAACAAAACATAATATGCTAATGATATGCTAAGGCCACTCAACGGCTCGCTATGACATGCACTGACAACCAGAGGGCAGAGGCTCTGACCAGTAGGTTAGCTTGCTGCTGGAGTCTGCCAATCCAGACTGAGCAAGACAGGGCCGGACACATCCTGGAGCCTTCCTACGGTCCCTCCCCAGCTGGCCAACCTCCTGCGTCTTTCCTTGGCCCTGATAGTGCATTGGTGGGGTCTCTCAGCCTGGCCTGCACCCTCTTGCAATCTGGGACCCCTCACGGGATGTCAGAGAGCTGGTTTCAGCCTGATCCCACAGGCCAAGGGACTCCACTGGTACATGAATTTGTGCACCGGGCCTCTAGTGGTGGTATAAAGTTAAATTCTAGGCTACCAAGCCAAAAAAAAATCCAGTGTTCTTTTTTTTTTTTTTAATTGTAGAACAAATGATCATCTGCAGAAGTTTTCCCTTCCTTTGAATGATCTCCCAATCTCCTCATAGTGATGAGGATGTTTTTTTGGCAGTATTATCCTTATGGCAGACCAGAAAGGATGGAAGGTAAGGAAAGTCAAATGAGGATAGCACACCAGTAGAGCAGTTGAAGTAGGATATCTTTTATGGAAGTAAATTTGTGTTTAATAAAATTGTGGTTCCAGAGATGAAGTACCTTGAATGATGGACTTAGGAATAGGTAGCCACTGTGGATACTTGAGCTGAAGAATAAATAGTATTGTACAAATGCTCTCAATATTTGATTGATGTGGAAAAAATCGGATGATGAGAATTCCTAATAAACCATTGTAATAATCTACACATGGATTAGTTAAGGCCAGAGAGCTGGGAAGTGGAGAAATTTGGAACTGGGAGTGGGGTTGTGGATTTTGATGGAAATGTGAATCTCAAAGGTATTACAAAGAAATGATTAGCAGAATTTATAATTGTAGATCTAAATAGAAGTAGGACAAAAGAAAATGATACCAAGGTTTGAGCCTGGAAACACTGAAGATGTTGATAATTGTGGGAAAAGTTGTAGCAACAGCTCTTGGGGAAGATGGACTTGTTTTTTTATTATATTTCAGAAGTTGTGTCAGTATTTAAATTAAAATGTTTTATGAACAGTGGTGGATAGGGAACAGGAGAGAAGGTAAGGAATGTATTTGTAGATGGGTGTATGATAACCCAAACTTGATAGTATCTGAAGCCATAAGACTACCCTAGAACCTTCAGAAAGCAAGTGTCAAAGGAGTGAAAAACTTGGAATATAGCCTTGGGAAATTCCCAAAATTATATGAAATGAACTAGTGAGATAGAGAGTTGGAAGAAATTGTTTAATCTCCAAGTTCTCATTTAACCCACACTGCCATAAATTCACCTAAAAATATCTATCGAAGTGGAACTTCAGTCTGTTCTAAGAACCTGAAGACACAGTGTTTTGCTTAAGGTAAAGTAAGAGAGAATGAGGAGAAATGACTTCAAAGGTTTACATAGTATGACATTTCAGGATCGTACAGGGCTTTCTCAGACAGTATCTTTACTGCCACAACTCAGTGCAATGACTGTTACTGTCCCCTTTGTACTGATGAGGAACTGAAGGAAGAGCTAATTGTCTACATTTCTTTTAAAAAATTAAGAGAGTAGGGGGAAATACCAAATTTGGATAAAGAAGGGCTAGTCTTTGAGAGTACATAAGTGCTGGTCTCTTAAATTGTTCATTGTAATTAGGGAAAAATTATTTCCATATAGGCCTTCTTTTAAAGGTGGGAACTTCTGCTTTCTTGAATATCCTCGTTGATCGTGGAAAATTTTCTTTAGTTTGTCATGGAACAGTCTCTCATAATATAGAACAGTAATAAGCAAACCAAGACATCTATTCTCTTCAAAATCTGCCAAGTTTTTTATAAAAAATGGATGAGTTGAATAGTGAATAAACTATCTTAATATTTTATTCAAAATACATGTATCTGTTTAGCTAGAGATATTTTATTTTGACATGACTTTATACTACCGTGTCTCTTATTCTTGAGGAACTTTTTTTTCTGTAAACTGATTTAAACTATAGATAGGGACTATTTATGGAAAATGCCAGACAGAAAATAAATTTATAAATATAACATAGAAAATGTACCTATCCTCATTTTATTGAAGATTCTAAGAAGCGTGTAGTAACCTTACTAGTATATCCTTCCTCCTAAACCCTCTTGTTCTTGTTGTTAATCCTCACCTGAGGATATTTTTTCATTGATTTTTAGAGAGAGCAGAAGAGAGGAGGAGAGACAGAGAGACAGAAACATCGATGTGAGAGAGACACATCAATTGGTTACCTCCCGCACACACCCCTACTGGGCCCAAGGATCGAGCCTGCAAGCTTGATACATGCACTTGACCTGATTCGAACTAGGAACCCTTCAGTCCACAGGCTAACCAGCCAGTGATGGCGAACCTATGACACGTGTGTGAGAGGTGACAAGCGAACTCATTTTTTTGGTTGATTTTTCTTTGTTAAATGGTATTACAATATATAAAATAAATATCAAAAATATAAGTCTTTGTTTTACTATGGTTGCAAATATGAAAAAATTTCTATATGTGACACGGCACCAGAGTTAAGTTAAGGTTTTTCAAAATGCTGACACGCCGAGCTCAAAAGGCTCGCCATCACTGGGCTAACCCTCTATCCACTGAGCCAAACCAACTAGGACTTCCTCCTAAACCCTCTTTAACATTATCTTCAAGCCATTGTACTTACTTTTGCCACTCCACAGCACATCTCTCTTTCTCTGCCTCTTTTAGTCTCTCATTCAGTTAAACCTTCCCAGTGTGGATCTATTTTCTTAGCAGATGTAGTCAATCAACAAGGAATAGCTAATCAGACAGTTTTCCCAATATGTGACCACAAACAGCCTTCAATGTGGGAAGATGGGATGTGAGCTGGAAGAGGCTTATTTTCTAAATTAAATACAACTTTTTACACCTATACCAATTAAAATCTTTTCCTTGTAATATGCACTGGTATATTTATATATGTGCATATCTCTCCATTTCTTTTGTAGGATATTTAATCTAAACTTCAAAATGTATTTTTGGGGCCCTAAGTAGTTATACCATTCACTACTAACTTGCCCCAAAATTAGTTATAATCTTTGTAAATTCTTAAAATCTTTTTTTCTGTATGTCCTGTATGTTTTCCATTAGTTAAGCAACTCTTGAAAACTTCTCCTAAATATTGGAAGTACAAGAGAGTCCTATATAGCCTTTATCCATATTCGCCAGTTGTTTCATTTTCTATACTCAAAAGCCTCCAAGTCCATGGATGTTAAACTGTGCATCAAGGTACTCCGGGGCATTGTAGTCAACTCACAGGGGCACTGCAGGATATTTTAAATTTTTGAGAGAAACACAGTGACATCTGTTGGGCATGACCTGAACTACTACTATTAAGATGGGACTTTCTTTTTAGCCTAGGAGACCTGGGAAAACTACTGTAACACTAAGGGCCCCATGAACTGAGAAAGTTTGGGAATCTTCTGCTCTGGGCATTAAAATTATCGAATAGACATTATAATTATTTTTTGTACACAATTGATCAAAACAACTTAAATATAATACCCAAGTTTTGATAAGTAATTATTAAATAAAATATATTTTTATCAAAAACACATCTATTAATGAGATGTATGGGACTTTTTCCCCCTCGATTCATGTGTCTGTATGTGAATCCTACTGACTCGACTGAACCAATATTTTGTTGTTGTTGATGTAAGCCTTAAAAAAACCTGTTTACATAAGTAAATAGATGGAAATAGGAAGAGATTTATTATAGCAATGTCATTTTTCTTTGAACTCTTTTTGAGTTACATACCAAAAATATAAGCAAAGAATTGGCAAACTATCATACTTGTAGAAAGATTTATTGTGTAGAGCTATAATGACCAGTAGCCATTAGCTATATGTGGTTATTTAAATTTAAATTAATTAAAATTAAACTAAATTTAAATTTTAGTTTCTCAGTTATACTAACCATATTTTACGTGCTTAAAGGCTATGTGTAGGTAGCAATTACTATATTTGACAGTGCAGATATAGAATATTTCTGTCAATATAGAAAATACTATTGAATAGTGCCAGTCTAGACATTGAAGTCATCCTCTTTCTCAACACTTAACACCGATATTTTAAGTTATTTCTGGTTTTGGTACCCAGAGGTTTTTCTACTCAGGTAAATACAGTATAGTTTTTTATTTTAATGTAATGTTATACTGATGTATTTTTTAGTGACTTGACTCTTTTAGTCAACTTTGTTTTTGAGATTGTCATTGATTTATGTAGGTTTTTTTAAATTCATTTTGCTGTTGAATAATATTCCACTGTAGAATATACTTTATCAATTTTCACACACATGGATAGCTTTTTTATCCAGTTTGTCATTAAAACCAGTGCTTCTCTGCCTGCCCGGGTGGCTCGGTTGGTTGAAGCTTCATCCTATACACCAAAAGGTGGGTTCGATTCCTGGTCAGGGCACATACCTAGGTTGTGGGTTCAGTCCCCATTCAGGGCACATTCCAGAGGCAATCTTTCTCTCTCTCTCTCTCTCTCTCTCTCTCTCTCTCTCTCCCCCCCCCACCCCCCCAGAACAAAGCAGTGCTGCTCTGAAATTCTTGTTTATGTCTCCCAAGGCCTATGTGCAAATTTCTCTAGGATATATATCCAGGAGCAGCATTCCTGAACCATAGGATATTTCCATCTTCAACTTTACTGGATAATGCCAAATTGTTTTTCCAAAGTGGGTATACTATTCCACACTCCCATCAGCAGTTTTTACTTCTTCATGTTTTATTTCAAATTGGGCTTGGCTATGACTGACAAAAAGAAAGAAAGAAGCATGAATAACAGTGGCTTAAACAACATTTGAAAGTTTATTTCTCTTCATGTAGATTAGGTATCGAGGTAAGCAATAGAGTACAATGTAGTGGTTCCAGATCATTGGGGTTCAAGTCTCCTTTCTACAACAGGTTCTACAACTTGTGGTTTTCACCTCATGGTATAAGGAGGCTGCTTCATCTTTAGCCATCATGTTTGCATTCAACCCCTGAGAAAAAGGAAGAGGCAAAGAAGTTCATGCTTCCTTTACCTGATATTTATAAGAGCATTTTCTAGAACTAGAGCAATCTGTATCTATTTTATAGCCTGTTAGCCCTATCTTAATCACATAGCTATAAGAGTTACTGGAAAATGAGATCTTGATTCCAAGTGGCTATATGTCTAGCTAAAAATGGTGGTCTTTTGACAAAATATGATAAAGAATATTGGGGGACAACAAGTGTTGTCTTCCACTTTCCATACACTTTCCCACACTTCTCTAATTTCTGGTAGGATGAGCATCTATTTAAGTTTATAGACCAGTTGAATTTTTAATTCTATGAAGTACCAGCTTATTTCTTATGTTCATTTTTTCAATTCTGTTTGGTTTTCCTTATTAAGTTTTAGGGATTTATTAAATATCTTAAGAATTCCATCTATCTTTCTGTGGCTTTATATTTTAGGCCTTGTTGCTTGGTGTCTTAGTCCTGTCTTATTTTTTAATCATAGAAGTTGGACATTTTTATAACCTTTAATATAATTTCAAACTAACATAAAATTTGGAGAAAGAATTTCCATATATGCTCTACCCAGATTCTTCAGTTGTTTACATTTTGCCTTACTTGGTTTATCATTCTCTCTCTTTACCTCCCAGTTTCCCACCTCCTACCCCCATTCAAGACTAATTGGAAAATTGGCAACATATTCCCCTTGACCACTAAGTACTTCAATGTGCATTTCCTAAGAACAAGGATTCTCTTACAAAAGCAAAGTACAAGTATCCATATCTGAACGTTTCCCACTATACAATGTTATTATGCTGCTAGAGTCCCAGTGCATGAAATTCATGCCCGGGTAGGGTCCCTAGGCCTGGCCAGTGATCAGAGCTGATTGGGGCCAGGGCGATCAGGGCTGGGCCGGAGAGGAGGCGACAGTCGCCAGTCCGGGCACCGAAGAAACGAACGCCAGCCGCTGCTGCTGCTGCTGCTGCTGCTGCCGCCGCCACCATCGTCAGCACCCCGGAACCATGTGGTTCCCCGCCTCCCCTCTCTCACTGCCAATCAGGGCCTGTCAGCCATGGGGAGGGGAAGGGCCCTGAGAACAGATCCGGCCCTTGGCCTTCCTGGGAAAGGGGCCACATCCGCCGCCACCCACCCCCCAGTTCTCTATCCCAGCCCAGGGGCCGGCCATGATCAGGCAATCGGGGCCTGCCAGCCAGGAAGAGGGACCGCAGGAGGTTGGTTGTCTGGGGGAGGTTGGCTGTGGGAGCACACTGACCACCATGGGGCAGCTCCTGCACTAAGCTGAGCGTCTGCTCCCTGGTGGTCAGTGCACATCATAGCGACCAGTTGTTCCAGTTGTTCCGGTTCTGGTTGCTTAGGCTTTTATATAGATAGATAGCCCATATTCATTTTTGTGAGTTTTTCCAATCATGTCCTCATAATCATCCCCCCAACTACCCAGTCCAGGATCCAATCCATATTATAAATGGCATTTAGTTACTATGTCTCTATGCATATTTAATCTGGACCAGTCTTCAGACTTTTTTTGTCTCCTTGACCTTGACATTTTTGAAGGCCAGTTAAATTTATAGAAAGCCCCTCAATTTGGGCTTGTGTAAAGATTGCTCATGACTAGATTCAGAGTAGGTATTTGGGGCAGAAATAGCACAGAATTGATGGTGAATCCGCCTCACACATTTGGAGACCTGTGATACTGGTTTGCTCTAATATTGGGGATGATGAGTTAAATCACTTAGCTAAGGTGGTATCTGCCAGGTCTCTCCACAATATGTTACTGCTTTTTTCTTTGTGATTAATAAATAATGTACAGATAGATACTTTGAGACTATAAAAATACTCATTCTTCATCAAACTTTCAATGACTAGTTTAAGCAACCATAAATGATTATCTAACTCCACCATTTTTTTTATTGGTTGCCATTTTCATGTAAGGAAGCCATTTCCCTTCTCCCTTATGTTTGTTTATTTGTTTATATCAGTATTGTTATGGATTGTATGTTTTTCCCCCTGCCTTGAATTCATATGTTGAAACCCTGATTCCCAACAGGATGGTATTTGGAGGTAGTGCTTTGGGAAGGATCCTTATGATGTTAGTGAGCATCCTTTTAAGAAAAGAGCGCTAGACTCTCTGCTTGTGGAGACGTACAAACCAGGAAGTTGACTCTCACTACATACCAGAGCTACCAGCACCTTGATCTTGGACTTTTCAGCCTTCAGAATTGTTAGAAAAATATTTGTTGTTTCTATCCAGACTATGGTAATTTGCTACAGCAGCATGAGTTAGATAGGACAAGAATGGACTAATGGATATACTAGTATTTCAGTCTATAGGTTATAATCCATTATTATCATTATTTATTTTGACATAACAACTTACCCCAGATTTGTCAAATAGAGGCCCTTTAAACATACCTGTGTCTTTTTGATGTGTCCCCACTATTCTTTGAGCATTTCTTCACTTGCTGGAGCAAAAATGTTCAGGATCATCTTACAGTTACTCCAGTCTAAAATTAGTGTTTTTTCCATGGAGCCTAATTGCTTTTAGTGGACAGTAGAGTTTTGAACACACAAGTACACTAAGTGTGTTCATTGATACTGGCGTGTCATTGTACCAAGGCTCTCTCAACTGGTAGAGAGAGGAAATACGTTTTAATATTTCTAGAGTTTATATTTTACATATACACATATATACACCTATATATTTATTTTTCTATCAAAACTGCTTATATTTATCAAATTCCAGTTCAACATTATAAGTTACATTCTAGTCTTCTCTCTTTTCATATTTGTAACTCCCTTCTTTAACAGTGAAAAATTTGGCTTTTGTTATCTTCAATATGTATACTCATTTGCTCTAGCCTAGAATTCTCAGAAGTTAGTTTCAAATTGCTAACTCATATCATTGCAAAAAGCAAGCCCACTAATTGGAATTTAATAGTTTATACTTCTTTTTTAGCTAATATTTATATACAGTGAAATGTACATCTTAAGTACTATACAATTTGATGATTTTTTCAGTTGATAATTTTAATTTTTATATTAATGTCCATAAGTATATAGAGACAGATATATATATTCCCAAAAGTTATCATTATTATCTGTAGAAAGATTTGCCTGATATCATTGACTCCACTATTCCCTGAACTAAAGACCTAATTTTGTAATTGCATATAGCGGTGTTGGCTTAGATATACACATATCTAATATATTCCTTTTTTGATTGCTTGTTTTTGCTTGCCATTTCTTATTGCCCCACATACCTTGTTTCATTTACCTTCTTCCTGAGATACAGCCCTGAAGAATTCTTCAGTGAGGGTCAGTTGCTCTCAATACTCTCAATTTTTGTCTGAAATGTCTTTATTTTAGCCATATCCTAAAAGATAATTTCCTCAGAAGGCAATTTTAGTTTGCAAATTATTTTCTCTAGGTAATTTAAATATATTCTATTTCTGGTTTCCGTTTTCCTTTGCTGCAGTTGAGAACTCAGAAATCAGTGTTGTTTCTTTCATTCACCTTGCTCTTAAGAACTCATCATGTTTGGTGTTTTAGTTTCACTCTGGTGAGGTAAAACATATGTGTGAATTTCTTTATATTTATCCTTCTCAGGATAGTTATACTTTCTGATTCTAAAGATTTATGTATTCCTTGAAATTTCTTAGTAATTATCTCCTTGAATGTTTAGGTTTTATCACACCTAAAGCTATATATAAATGATTGTCCACATATAATTTCTTTCTCAACTTTCCCATCTCTGTATCTTTCTGTGCATTATTTTGGCTAATTTCTTTAGTTTTATCTTCTAGTTCACATATTCTCTCTTCAATCAATGTCAAATCTGATGTTGTATATGTCCATTGAATTTTATATTTTAATTATTTATTTTTCCATAAACAATCTAGTTGAATCTTTTGTAAAAATCTGTTTGGTCATAGTTTGTATTACCTTATATCTATCTGGCCTATGTTTCCATTGCCTCCTTTATTTGTTTACACATATTAAATATATGTTTAATATTCTCAAGTATATAATTATAATATTTGAAATGTAACTTTTCTACATCAGATTTTTCTCTGTTATTTCTGTTGATTGCTGCTGTAGTATCTTGTTTTCTCATGCATTTTGTGATTTTTCTTTTTATTTTTCATTTTATGATTATGTAGACTGGGAGTTTTTCTGAGCAAATTCTAAGAGGCCAAAGTTGAGTATGTATTTTCCTAGAATGGATTTGAATTTTCTCTTGCTAGGTACCTAGAAAGAACTATCAACCAAGGATTACTTTAATTTTTCAACTTTAATATTTTTTAGCCCATATAGATCATGTAATTTCATTCCCAATACCTACACGACAGCTAACCTATGGTAATGAATTGGGTGCTCATATATTCTGGTTTGCCCAAGACAGTCCCAGTTAAAATGCCCTTTGTCTTGGTGTAATTATTAATAATTAGCTTTTTCCACTCTCAAAAGATTTCCTGTTTGGATTATAAATTGTATGTTTCCCTATTAAGAATACTAAGATGACAGACTTTTTGTTTCTTCCAACCATAGCCAAGGCTGAACAGAGGATTTATTGTTTCTCCTATTGCCAGGCAGAATTTCTAGTTCATTCTTTCACCGAAGGTGTATGTCCCAGAATCCTGATTTTAAGGTGGGGTGTCCATTCCAACTTCTCAAATAAGAAGCTCTGGGTTTCTAGGGATTGGCAGATGCCCTCAGGGCAGCTGCTGGCTTTAGCATGTTTACCTCTCTGGATTCATGCTTCTGCTTAGTTCCTGGCCTCTAAGGATTTTCTTTGCTTTATTGTGAGAGCAGCTATATATTTAAAAGGATGTTGTAAATCTTTTATTCAGAATATTTAGTTGTTTGGTTGAAGGAAGTTTTTTCCCCCTAGAAAAAAATCCCTGGGCTACTCATAAGAACTGACTTAACTGGATGTGGTATTGGAAGAGCTGATTTGTCTCGTGTTAAGGTAGTCCAGAAACTTCATAGAGCAGGTTTCCTTCTTGAGAGCTGGCATATGTCCCACTTTGTTAAAAATAGGAATACAACTTACTTGAAGGGAAAAAATGTACCAAAAATGATCTTTTAACATTTTATATTTCCCAGATATGTATTGAGAGCATACAGTAAGGTCACTTTTGTTTTTCTAACAAAGGAAATAGGCACATGCCAGTTGAAAGATAAAAGATCTATTACACCTGTATATGCATTTTATAGATGAAGAAAATGAGGCACCAAGAGGCTAAATAATTTAGCCATAGCCCACTATTAGCAAGTGATGGAGCTGATATTGGAAGCCACAGCCAGCCTGTCTATAATACTCATGCACATAACCATTACCTCATATGCTCCTTGGCCTAATTATATGCATTCTCTGATCTCAACATCATAAAATCTATGTTTATAGGAGAAGGTGTATGCTACACTAATACCTATTTTAGCCTTCCTAGTATTTTGGGTGTTGATAAATATCCAGAAGCCACCCAGTAAAGTATATAAAGGATACAGAAAGATGAGGTGGGGGTAGGGGGAAAGAATATCACTTGTTATAGTTTATAAGTACTATGGGGAAACACTGACCTTTTGATCCTAAATTATAATTGCCTTCCATTTCTCCACCCCTTTTGTCATTCTGCCCTATCTTCCTGGAAGTTTGTTATTTATCTGAAAATTTTTTGCTTATTCTTTTAGTATCACTCAAATATTATCTCCTTTTTATTTAATCCTCACCTGGGGATACTTTTTCCATTTATCTTTATAGAGAGAGTAGAGGGGAGGGAGGAGTGGGGGAGAAAGAGAGAGAGAAACATCAAAGTGAGAGAGACATTGACTGGTTGCCCTCACACAACATGTCCTTGACCAGGAATTGAACCCACAAACCTTTGGTCCGCAGGCCAATGATCTAATCACTGAGCAACCCAGCCAGGGCAATTATTATCTCCATTTTTTTTAAAAATCTCTTATGAATCCCATCCTCCCCATTGGATTTCTCAGACAGAATTAATAACTCGCTCATCTGTGTTCTCAAAGCCTTTTTACATATTTCTATGATAACACCTATCAATTGTATTATGTTCAACCATGTTAAATTATTTTAATAATCAAAGATCATTAAATATAAGCAGCATTATATGGTTCAATCTAAATGTGATATAGATATAGATATATATATATAGATATAGATATATATATATATATATATATATATATATATATATCCCACTAGATTTAGGGTTAGAGACCATGTGTCATTTACTTTTGTTTCTTTTAGTGCCTAGGCATATACTAGAAATATGATTGTTTAGTTGAGTGAATGCCCATACCCCAGAGGCAATATTTAAAAATATGAATCCCCGACATATGCATGGACATCAGAACTGATACTGATGTTAACTGCTAAAACTATAGTCATTGTATCAGCTGCATATCAGCCCAGCCTGTGCCATGATACATGCAGAAAAAGACTTTTGAGGTGGTAGTTAACCCCAAAATGAGGTTCTAACCAATTATAGGTAAATATAATTTAATATACAGGGGAAAAAATCAGCTCTTCCAATACCACATCCAGTTAATGATTGAACCTCTTTAATAGTTCCACCAAATATCACTTCCACCGATAGTAAAAAGGAACTAAGAACTTTCTGTAGTAATCAGTTCTATCTTTGAAAATTCTTTCTTCCATTAGACACTACAGTCTGTCTTCCTTTAACTTCCATTCACAGAGTCTAATTATATGCTTCAGGGCTTTGGCACAAGTCTTATTTCTCTCTGAGGTGATAGCTTTCTAGATATTTGAATATGGTCATCATACCTGTTCCCAAGTCATTTCTTCTTATGACACATTATCCTTGGCTTCTTTTTCTTTTCTTTTCTTTTTTTTTTTTTTGAGCTTATAATTTATTTTTTTAATCTTTATTTTTATGATTATTACAGATGTCTCTCTTCTCTCCCCCCATGACCCCCCTCCACCCAGTTCCTGTCCCATCCCAGGCCTTAGTCACGCTATTGTCTTTGTCCATAGGTAATGCATATATGCACATAAGATCTTTGTTTAATCTCTTCCCGCCCCCCCCCCCATCCCTCTTTCCACTGAGAATCATCCTTCTGTTCCATTTCCATGCTTCTGATTCTATTTTATTCACCAGTTTATTCTGTTCATTAGATTTCTTATTCATTTATTTTTATTTTTAGATTTGATTGATAGGTATGTTATTGTTGCCATTTTGTTGTTCATATTTTTTATCTTTTTCTTCTTCTTCCTCATCTTAAAGATTACCCTTCAACATTTCATATAATTCTGGTTTGGTGGTTGATGAAGTCCTTTAGCTTTTTCTGGTCTGTGGAGCACTTTATCTGACCTTCAATTCTAAATGATAGCTTTGCTGGGTAGAGTAATCTTGGTTGTAGGTCCTTGCTATTCATCACTTTGAATATTTCTTGCCACTCCCTTCTGGCCTGCAAAGTTTCTGTTGAGAAATCAGCTGATAGTCGTATGGCCATTCCCTTGTAGGTAACTGCTTTTCTCTTGCTTCTTTTAAGATTCTCTCTTTATCTTTAGCCCTTGGCATTTTAATCATGGTGTGTCTTGGTGTGGTTCTCTTTGGATTCCTATTGTTTGAGACTCTCTGCACTTCCTGGGCTTGTAAGTCTATTTCTTTTACCAAGTAGGGGAATTTTTCTATCATTATTTCTTAAAATAGGTTTTCAGTATTTTGCTCTCTCTCTTCTTCTGGGACCCCCATAATATGAATATAGGTACACTTAAAGGTGTCCCAGAGACTCTTTACATTATCTTCATATTTTTGGATTCATTTTTCTTTTTGCTCTTCTGGTTGGGTGTTTTTTGCTTCCTCATACTTCAAATCACTGATTTGATTCTCGGAATCCTCTACTGTTGACTCCCTGTATATTATTCTTTATTTCAGTCAGTGTATGCTTAATTTCTGACTGGTCCTTTTCCTTTCTTAAAAAAAAATAATTTATTTATTTATTTATTTATTTATTTATTTATTTATTGGCATTCTCACTAAGATCCTTGAAAGTCTCACTAAGTCCCTTAGAGGTTTCTAGAAGATTCTTGAGTAACCTTTTAACCATGGTTTTGAACTCTATATCCAGTAGTTTGCTTTCTTCCATTTCTTTCATTTGTTACATGTTTCTTTGTCTTCACATTTTGGCTGCTTCCCTGTGTTTGTTTCTATGTATTTGGTAGAGCTTCTATGTTTCCTTGAGTTGGTAGAGTGGCCTTGTGTAGTAGGTGTCCTATAGGGCCCAGTGGCTCAGCCTCCCCAGTCACCTGTGCTGGGAACTCTAAATGCACCCCTTGGAGGAAGTGACCTCCAGGCCAATTGGCTGTGAGGACCAGCTGAAACTACAGTGGAAGAGCTGCTATGCAGGAGACACCCTTATGGAGCATGACTTGCTTCAGTGAGGCTTTGGTGCTCACTGAGTCTGCCCCTTGAGTGTGTTGCTTATGGATGTGTAAAGTTGTAATCTGGTATGGTATAGTCTGAAGCTGTCCACTGGGTAAACTGGCTCTGGGGCCTCCTGAGAAGTGCAAAATCAGCCACTGCCTGGGGCCACCCAGCAGGAGCTACAGAGAGATCTGCAGATTCCTCCTCTTTGTATCGGGTTTGGAAGTGCCCAGGCAAAGCCCAGCTGTGAAGCAGAGCAAGCTGGTGCTGATGCCAGGTCTTGGGCCTTTTATTGATAGGTTTGGGGCTCCCTGACCCAGCTGCAGCTTGTTTGAGAGATTTTAGCCTGAGCAAGGACAGGCCATTCATATGCAAAAGCTGCTTCACTCAGCTTGGGTGGGGTTGCAAATTGGATGAGGTGGGGTTTTAGAGAATCACCAGGGCAGAGCAAACAGAAATGGCTGCCCGTCAGCCCTGCAATTAGGGAGGTCTCAGCATAGGAGCAATGATCCCTGCAGCACCTCCATCTGGGAGAAAGCTGTCCCCAAGTTCCTGCCCTGATGCCAGACAATCCAGTTCTTCCTCCTATATGTCTGTATCCCCCAGAGCCTCACCCTGGAGCTAGAGCTCAGAGGAAGCAAGACCTTGTAAGTTCAGTTCATGGTGCCAGCCTTTTAAGAGGAACAAATGGGTCTCCAGCAGCCTCTGTGTCACTAAGCCACAATCCACACTGGTTTTTATAGCCCATAGTTATGGGAACTTCTTTTCCAAGCTTTGGGAGCCTGGACTGGGGGTCTGGTGTGGGGCTGGGACCCCTTGCTCCTCACGGGCAGCCTCCAACGATCTCCCTCCCAGTTAAAAAAGCAGCACATGTGGGTGTCAGACCAGCCCATTCCACATTTCCGCATTTCCTACCAGTCTCTGTGTGCTTTCTTCTTTACTTCTCTACTGTAGGACTTCCATTCAGCCAGCTTTCCAGTGGTTCTAGATGATGGTTATTCTGTATTTTATAATTTTGATGTGGTCGTGGGAGGCAGCGGGTACAGGCTTTTACCTACACTGCCATCTTGGTTCCTCTCTATCCTTGGCATCTTAAACTAGTTGTTATTTTACATAGTTCATTCCCCGTTACTGTAGTATTCGTTGATGAATTTTGTCTGTCTATGATGTTTGAACAACCTTGTGTTCCAAGTGAGATATAACCAAAACAGAGGAAAGCAGGACTATCCCATCCAAACTCCATTTAGGACATGGTTTGATAGCATGTTGCACATGACAGTATGATACATCAAAGCATTTCCTGTGGTATAAAACAAGAGTATGAGCCCAATCCTGTGAGCCATACTATAGGAAGGACAAGCTATATAACTAAACTAGACCTGTGCATCTTATCCCTGCTGTACATCAGAACTGCCTATGGAGCTTTTAAGAATGTGATGCCTGCACCCCATGCCAGACCTCCTGAATATAACAGTCTAGATGTGGGACCTTTCAAAAGGGAATGGGAAGCACTATAAAGTGATCAAGAATCCATACTTTGGAGCAAGATTGCCTGGATTCAAATAATTTTGTAAACTTACTCTCTGTACTTTCTCATCTCTAAAAGTTTATAATGACCTCAAAGGGCTGTTGTGAGGATTAAATTAGTTACTAAATATAAAGAACTTGGAATAGTTTCTCCTATTTAGTAAATGCTAAATCAATATCATCTATTATTATGATCTAAGTGTATTTGAATCTGTGTGGCTGGTTTTCATGCACTGGCTAAGAAAGCACTAGTATAGGTCATGGTCTGACATGATAGACACCTCTATCAGAAGGAGCAGATTACAACAAGAATTCCTAATTCCCTACTTTCTCATCAGTTTGTTGCCAAGTAACCCCACAGAGACTTTGTTCGGTGCTTAGCTGGAATCAGGACATCACTGCTGCTGAGATAATGCCTCCCCCTTCCTTTCACTACACTTACTGCATGCTCTTGAGCAGTGCTTTTCACCTTTAAAACTTATGCGTTACTTAAGAAAATTGGAACACAGATTTACCAACATTTCATATTACCAAGCAAGAACATTCAAAATTATAATCACATCTACTATCATTATAAAAGACATTGAAACGCTAAAAAAGTAGAAAGTAATCTCAGGATAAATAATAAGGCTTCCATAATTAAGTTAAACTTATGACCTCTCTCTTTGTCTATGCCTGTAGTTTATTTAATTGCATACATTTGTTAATTACAGGTAGGGGAAATTTATCATTAGTAAACATTATCGCTTTCCTTGCCTGAACACTCACTTGCCATTATAATTATAGCATATACATAGAGAGCCTTTAAATCTGGTAAATGCTGCCTGGATAGAAGGGCGGGGAGGGGGGGAGCCATTCTTGATTTACATCAAAATGTTGGCATATTTATGTTTCTGTGGCTTTTATTTACTAAGTTGGATTTGTTTTGATAGTTTATTTTAGTAGAAAATTTATGTAGATGTATTTTGGAATAAAAAACAACATATTTTTCTATACAAATTTGTCTCATTTTTGCTAATAAAAATTATGCCAATTAGATACTGGGAAAGTGTCTGCCAGTAGTTAATGCTAATAGAGACACCAGAGCATTCTCTCTGCTATTAATCTGTGGGTAATGGAAGGTCCATTTCTTAAGTACACACAGAAGAAAGAATAGAAAAAATACTGGCTATGACACCAAATGAATTGCTTTCCTCCCACACTACTGTGCCCTTGTAACCTAGGGCATGTAGAGCAGGCTGGCAGCCATCGCATTACAGATTTAAAAGTGCTGGAATCTCTCAGTCCTATAGCAGCTTGCCTGATGGATTGGTGAGTAATGTACTTGAAGAGTGCATTACTGAGCTCTAGACTAATGGCCACCTCTTGCCCATGGCCTTTATGGTAGATCATTCATTGTGCTGCCTCATCAGCTTCCTGCCAGTCTATATCTGGCATGAGCACTGGCTGTTCCAAAACTGATTAATCCCCTATGAATGAATCTAACTGCAAATATCAGCGTGGATTACACAAAAGTAGAAATGTTCTGGTGCTATGGGGACAACACAACTTTTCTTTGAATTTAAGATCCTCATTTTAGGAGATGAAATTACCTCACCAATCACTATATTGCTATGCATGGCAAGTCTTATTTTAAAATTTCCAATAAAATAAATGCAATTACTGATAATTTCCAGGTTTTAATTTCTACAAGAATTAAAAAACTTGGGATATCTACAATGTAAACTTGTTAACATATCAGTTATCTAAGGAAAAATCACATCACAGTATAACTGTATATTGCCTTTTTATTTAGCTTTTCTCTTTCTCAGATATTTTGCTGATTCCAAAATTTTAAAAGGTGAAAAGTCTATACTTTCCACCTATAAAGTAATGTAGACTTTCCTTTGAAAGGCTTGCAACATAATATTTACTATAAAGAGTAATAAACGGAATTTTATTGTAGAATTTTATTCAGCAGAAATGTATGGCATAACGTTCGATTTAGTACAGACAATTACCTTGAATATTTAACAGGAAAAAGTCTTATTTTATGTATTCTCAAAGTAGAGGTCTGCATAAATTGTAGATTTGTTATATTTTTATTAATTATAATTAGCACATTATAGGAATCATAACACATTAACTATTTTAGGTACTTTTGGTGCTTTAATAAGCATAAGGATATCATAATTCTTCACATTTAATTTCCTGAAACTGAGTATGAAATAAGACAAAAGAAACAAAAGTAAATAATCAAGGACCACATGTAATTTAGGACCAAGTACAGACTATAATTCTAGGAGATTTGGAGAAGAGAGAAGTCAGTGATGGCCGGAGAAATAAGAAGCATCATGGAAGAAATGAAGATTAAGTGGACATTTAAAGACTAAAATTAGCGTAGGCAATGGAGAGGGTGAGCATTCCAGGTCAGCAAAATAGCATAAACAAAGGCACAGAATTATTAAAGAACAATGCCTATTAATGGTCTAGAAAGGGGGAAAAAAAGCCTAATCAGAGTAGAGGATATGGGCTTGGATGTACAGTTTACCCTTAAACAACCTGGGGGGTGGAGGTGCCCACTAACCCTGCAGTCAAAAATGTACATATGGCCCTCGCCGGTTTGGCTCAGTGAATAGAGCATCAGCCTGCAGACTAAAGGGTCCTGGCTTCAATTCTGGTCAAGGGCACATGCCCAGGTTGCAGGCTCAATCCCCCATAGGGGGCGTGCAGGAGGCAGCCGATCAGTGGTTCTCTCATCATTGATATTTCTATCTCTCTTCCTCTCCCTTTCTCTCTGAAATCAATAAAAAATATATTTTTTTAAATGCACATGTGACCTAAGTTGGCCCTTCGCATATATGGATTCTGACCTATGAATCAAAAATAGAGTAGTAGAAAATAAAGTACAGGCTGAAAGGATTTCTGATTCTGGCAGTGTGATAGAGTAGATCACCTAAAATCATTCCTGCTATAAACATCTGGAAATGCTAAATAAAAGAGAATAAATTTCCTTTGGAATACATAGATTACCTTCCAGGAAAAAAAAATGATAAAATTTACAGGGTTCAGAAATGAGCTAGAAACTTATAGCCAGAGAGGTAAATGTGAATTGACACTGTAACTGCCCTGAAAGCAAACTTTATTTCTGAACTTAGGGCCAAGCAAACTTTCCTCAACATTTCTTATAGTGTTAGTATGCTATGGACAGATTATCTCAGCTTTAGTGTATCTGAAAATATCTTTATTTTGCCTTTATTTTGAAGGTTAGATTCTAGACTGATAATTTTTTCCTGCACTTTTAAAATGTCATTCCATTTTTCTCCTGGTTTTCACTTTTTTTTTATGAAAAGTCAACCATAATTCTTATCATTGTTTCCCTTCTGGGATTTTAATTACATATGTATGAGACTGTTAGATATTGTTGCATGAATCAATTATACTCTTCTCAATTTCTCTATTGAGATTACCTTTCTGTTCACGAATTTTGTTCAGATTGTCTAAATTTTTTAACATATTTATATTAATTTTAAAGTCCTGGTCTGCTAATTGCACTGTCTAAAGTATCTGTGGATCTTCTTATTGATGATGTTTTTTCTCTTGATCATGCATCATGCTTTCTTGATTCTTTACATGATATTTTTTTTACATGCCAGATATTGTGAATAAAAGGATAGAGACTGAAGTATATTTTGTTTTGTTTCATTTGGCTTTTTCCCTCAAAGCGTGAACTCTTTCTATATCTGCCATCTAAGGTGAAGAGGTGACAATTCAAACTTCATGCAAAGTCAAATTAATCTATGACTGAGTTACAGCTTTAATCAAGATTAATTTCATCTTGGATAGCCCAATGCTCAATCTCCCAGATACCTCTACTGAGAAATTAATTTTCTTTATCTTATCAGTATTGAGCTTAAAAGGTTTTGGCCTACAATTTTAGCTAATTCCCATTTATCTTTGTATTTAGCTGCACTAGGTCCTAGGTTCTAGACACCTCAAAAATGTAGAATATTCAAATTCTTTATTCTTTTAAGATCTAATTCTTTATTCTTTTAGACTAATTTTTAAAACACTACTTTAATCTCTAAACTTCTCAAGAACCCTCAGGGGTTGCTGTCACAACAAAATTTGGGATAAAGGGAGAATTATTATGTCAGCTAAGCTGGTGGTGTGTATGGGGCTTCTCCAGACTTCAGTCTGCCCCAACAGCCTTCACTACTGTTAATAACTGGATTGATTTTATCGACCCCCTCAAAATTTCTCAATTTTTTTCATAGATTTTTTTGGCTTTTTTGCTGCTTATCTTTGAAGGGCTTCTTTTTATTTGTTGATTACCTTTGAAAAGAGCTCATCAAGAATACCTTCCATTCACCCTCTTTAATAATCTTCTACATTAGTATGATTTTTCTTTTTCTTTTATTTTTCTTATTAACATGAGGCAAAGCATAGGGAGAATTATGATTTAGGAAAGTCCCCAAGCAGTTATATGGACCCTGGATTAAGTGAACACAGACAGTGAAACCTGTTATTAGGTGATTGTTATAATCTGGACTGAAGACATTAACCTGAACCAAATTTATTATGGAGGAATGTAAAAGGGTGAACCAGTCTGAGAAATCTGAGTCTGTATCACAATTTGGAAATGCTCTAGAATTGAATTATTAATAGGAAATAAGATTATAAGATTGTCTAGTACCAGTTTATAAATCTAACAAAGGAGTTTTTTAATTCAGTAGGTCCTGAGGGTTCTTGAGAAGTTTAGAGATTAAAGTAGTGTTTTAAAAATTAGTCTAAAAGTGACAAGGAGAACAGAATAGGGAGGAAAATAAAGTTAAGAAAGAGAAAGTCATTTGGGAAGGATCTTGGCATAATATACAGGACTTATTAAAGCTCTAAACTAGGGTGGTACAATAGGAATGGAAATGAAAGAATAATAATGGTAAGCAATAATTTTGATAAGTTTATTTCCTATATTGTGTAGGAGCACATCATTATCACTCAAAGAATTAATTTGAATCTGTGTCAAGTTTCATCATACTCAAAGTTACTGTGCACTTCTAGCATTTGGTACCATATTACTAAGTGATTCCTCAATGTGTAATAGGAGAATAAAAGGAAAATAAACCAACTTAAATGACTAAAATCTTCATAGCATCTGGATACAATTAGAATCCTAACTAATAAATGAAACTTCATAAATTCTAAAAAGTGTTCCCTATTAAAAATACTTAAAATGAGAACAGAATTATGGTTTCAATAATACAAAAAAAATAGCCGAAACCGGTTTGGCTCAGTGGATAGAGCGTCAGCCTGCAGACCAAAGGGTCCCGGGTTCGATTCCGGTCAAGGGCATGTGCCTGGGTTGCGGGCACCTTCCCAGTGGGGGATGTGCAGGAGGCAGCTTATCGATGTTTCTCTCTCATCGATGTTTCTGACTCTCTATCTCTCTCCCTTCCTCTCTGTAAAAAAATCAATAAAAAATATTTTTAAAAAAATACAAAAAAAATAGTGCAATTAAATACACAATTATAAAATTTTCAACTTATCAGGTCATAAGAATATTTTTCTAGATATAGCCAAACTTTCTGTAAATAAAAGCTTCCTCCACTCTGAATATGAATCCTGGACTATCATGAAATAGAAAACAGTAAGATCTCCATCTTCCTTCTACAGCAGAGGTTCGGCAACTTTTCCATCAAAGAGCCAGATAATAAACATTGGAGGCTTTATGAACCATATAGTCTCTGTCACAACTACTCAGCTCTGTTGTTGTAGCATGACTGTAGCTGTGGACAATGGAAAAGATTGAACATGGCTATATCCCAGATAACCTTTATTTACAAAAGCAGGTGGTGGGCCGGATTTGGCTTGTGGATCGTAGTTTGCCAGCCCCTGCTCCAGAGTCTACCTGTACAAGACCATCGTGGAGACTGCTCTCCAATGTGGTCCGAAGCAGCGCTCTCCAAGAGGAATGTAATGTGAGCCTCGGGAATGCCAAATTTTCTCATAGCTACACTTACAAAACAAACAGGCAAAGTTAATTTTAGCAATATGTTTTATTTAACCCAACGTATCCAGAATGTTATCCTTTCAACATGTTATTAATATGAAATATTTATTATCGAGACATTTTACATTCATTTTTTCACACTAAGACTTCAAGACTCGGGGTGTATCTTACGCTTACAATACTTCTCTTCGGAGCAGCCATATTTCAAGTGCGGCTACCTGCTACTTTATTAGAGAGTGCTTCATATTCGAGACTTACTGCTTCTCTTCCATCCTAGAAATTACCCCACTGGTAAGACCTTTTCACACGCAGAAAGGTGTTCCAAGTACCTTCTTCCTTCCCTAGCCTCAACTTCATCAGCCTTACCACTAAAGAATACCTCAACTAATATTGGTTCTCAAACTTCAATGTGCGTAAGACTCATCCAGGGATCTTGTTAAGTTATAGGTTCTGATTCAGTAAAAGCCTGAGATTTTACATTTCTAACAGGCTCCTAGGTCATGCCAGTGCTTCTGGTCCAGGGACATACTCTAATGGTAGAAAAGACCGCTCCCAAGAGGATAGCCCAAATTGGAACCAATGGCCTACCTTGCCCTAGGAAGCTATCAGATCTAATCTTAGCATGGCTAACATTCCTGTTCAGGTCACCATCTGAAATGAAAGCTGCTAAGCCAACACTGTCCAATGGGAATATAATGCAAGTTATAAGTGTAATTTAAAATTCTCTGGTAGCCACTTTTAAGGTTTTTAAAAGTGACATTAATTTTAATGACATTTCTTTAACCCAATATGTCTAAAATATTACTTCAGCATTGAATCAATGTAAAAATATTAATGAGATTTGTTTTGTTTTTTTCTTACTTAGTCTTCAAAATCCAGTGTGTTTTATATTTGTAGCACATCTTAATTCTGACCAGGCACATTTCAAGAGCTCAACAGGCACAGATGGCTAGTGGCTACTGCATTGAACGGTGCAGCACTAAAGTCATCACAACCCGTACACTTATCCCTATGTGGCTCCATATACCCCGAACCTGACCTAGTTTCCCATCCCTTTCTGTTCCCACCAAACCCTCCTATTATATTTTCTGGAACTCATAGTTTGTCATCAGAAAAAAAATTCCTATTTTATTACTCATCTTAAAAATATTTATCTCAACTTCTTGCTCCCTTTCCCTTAAGACTGCTTCTCCTCTTGCCCTGTCATGAGGTAGCTGCTTTTTCCCGCATATCCTCAGGTCTTCAGAAGGGATAGATGTCCTTATTTTTCCTCATTGCTCCATTCAGTCTCTCTTTCTCTTTCTCTTTCTCTTTCTCTTTCTCTTTCTCTTTCTCTTTCTCTTTCTCTTTCTCTTTCTCTTTCTCTTTCTCTTTCTCTCCCTCATCCTCTTCGTCTTCCTCTTTCTCTTTCTCTTTCTCAAAAACCCATTATTTGGAATCAGTTGTCAATAGACTGTGTTACCTGCTGTCTTTCCCTTTTTATGGTCATTTGCTCAATTTCCTGGGTAAGTAATTTATGTTGTCAGCACCTGGCTCACTGTATTCCTCTCCACTATCACACCTCTCAACCTTCAGCATCTGCATAATTCTTTGACTTCCTCACTTCCACTAATCTTTTTCTCTGTACTTTCTCAGATACCCCCCATACTTTCTAAAATCTAGATATGAGAGTCCCATTTAAAAAAAAAATGTTTTCCGCTCACTCAAACGTAAATATCCATATGCCAACAATTCTTCAAACCACTGTACCCACCCATCAATTGATTTAGCCTCATATTCACCTTCTTCATACTACCAATTCTCACATCATAAATATTATATTCTATGACCCATTACTGTAATCATTCTGCTGTATACCCACTTGCCCCTCTTTCTCTTATTATGCTTGCTGGTAAACCCACTGTTAGTAAATCCAACAAAACCAATTTTCAACCCTTGCCTTACCAGCTAAATGTGGCTAGGGGAAAACACAATCATCCTGAGTATTCTCACTTAAAAAATTTTTTACAACAAATCTTAAATCACCCTTCGTATTACTCAGTCACTCTGAGAAATTAGAAACCACCAGAAGAGAACTGGTTCCTCCCATAACCAAATCTACCACTATAATCTCTAACTTCTCTTCTATTACAATGAATAGCATGTCCCTGCTCCTATCTCAAGCCAGTGCCTTGACTTGGGAATTGGATCTCATTCCTTCTTTATTCAATGCCATGGTTCCTACAATTATACATTCTCTCTTACATATCATCCTTTTCCTTTTCTGTTAGGATCGTTCTTGATGGTGAACAAATATGCTGTGGTTGCTCCCAACTTAAAGCCTTCCTTCATCCCACTATAACCCTCCAACTACCACTTCATCTCTCTGCTTTCCTTTCTGAGAAAAGTCACAAGTAGAGTTGTCTGTACTAGCTGACACAGTTTCGTTTTGTTTTGTTTGTCTTTTACCACAACCCCCCATTTTGTCTGTTACTCACTTTAACCAAATTTTCTTCTTATCACTCCATTGAAATCCTTGTCAGAGTGACCAGTGACCTCCATCTTACCAAATCATATAACCAATTCTCAGTTCTCATTTGACTCAAACTTTTAGTGGTATTTTATACAGTTGATTACTCCCTCCTTTTTTAATGGCATTTTAGGTGGTGGTGGTGGCAAGGGTGGTGGTTTCTGTTTATTCTCCTGTAACATTGGCTACTATTTTTCAGGCTCATTTAATGCCTCCTTTTTCTCTTCCTGATCTGTTTCTTAGAATGCCCCAAAGACATCTTTTGGCCCTTTCTCTGTCTAAACTCACTCCTATGGTGATCTCAAATAGTGACATGGCTTGAAGTCATATCTGTAAGTTTGTGATTACAAAATGTGTATCTTAATTCTAGACCTGTCCTATGAGCCCTAGCCTATCTAGTCTTTGATATCTCATGGTCATCTCAAATTTAACCTGGCCAAAATCAAGCTTTTTATTTCATCTTCAATCTGTTCTTTCTGCCATCTTCTGCCTCTCAGTCAGACACAGCCATTCACACCTTCATCCAATTTGTCAACACGTCCCATAGCTTTGTTCTTCAAAATATATCCTGAATCCCTCCACCTCTCGCAACCTTTACTGCTACCACCTTAAGTCCAAGACACCATAATAATTTCTTGTTAAAAATTATCTCTGATAATTTTTTATCTGGTGCCCTTGCTTTCATTCTGTTACCCTATCTCCATCCCTGAGTCTGTTATTTATAAAACAGCAGGAGTCATCTTAAAACATAAATATGTAACCTTTGATTGCTTCCACCATGGTTAGGATAAAATTCAGACCCTTTACCATGGAGTCTACTTCTCCTGGCCACTGCTTATTTCTCCCACACCAGCCACATCGGCTCTAGTTAAATTTTTAAAAATATGCCAAGCTTCTTCTGGTCTCAAGGCCTTTACATTCTGTCTGGAAGACTCATCCCCAACACCTTCAGAGGGCATGCTCCTTTCATCATTAAAGCCTTAGCTTGAATGTCAATTCCTAAGTAATAGATCACCCTTTCACATAATTCTTAACACTCTCTATCCTTCTACATGGCTTCCTTTTTCTTCATAGCACCACTTATAGCTACCTGAAGTTACATTTTTATCTGTTTATTTTCTACTTTTTCACTCCTTCACTGGAAACTAAGTTGTCCTACTCACTATTATATGTCCTGCATCTACACCATTACCTGGTGCACAGTGAACACTGTGTAAATGAGTGTGAAAGATTTCAGGAGACAAAATAGGTATCTGACCTAATCAGAATTATTTGCTTGGGTTATCTTCTAATGCTGACCAGGGCCATATTACACCAAAGAGCTAAGAATAAAAGGTACTAGTACAAACTAATGTCTGTCATCTTGTTCCAATGCTTATTAGTAATTGGGATGCAGAAATTCTCAACAATGCCTGCTAACCAGCTAATTTGCCTGTTTCTATTAGTAGTTACTAGCTATTAGTTTCTCCTGCCCAGTCTTCATCTAACTTGCTTTACAGGAGTTTGCTTTTAAACCAGGAATTTCCTTTGTTTGCTTTGCCATCTCCTTGCTTGGCTTTTCTTTCTTTAACAAGCACAACAGCATGCTGCTGCATCTTCAAAGAGTAAATTAATTCCGTCCGCAAAAGGGTCAAGTGCTAGAAAGTGCATAGCCATGCAGTTTGCATGGCAGGATACAGAAGATATGATGCTAATAAGATTCTAAGATGAGAACAGCAGACTGTCTCTGGAGATTCAGATGAAGGGGTCTGTAAATTTTAAAAGAAATGGTCTCCGAAAACTAATGATGTCTGCTTTCCAATTCATTAATAATGTGGAGTGGGGAGATGGGAGTGAGATCCAGGCCATGCTTTGAAATATCAAAATGTAACGAGGAAGAAAACAGTAAGAGCGATCTCAATGGGGTCATAAAGCTGGGAGAAGGAGGCAGAGTATAAGAAGATGTGGTGGTGCTATATGGAGGGAAGGGAATCAATCCACCCCAAGTGTGTATATTTATGTGTAGATAGTACTTTTATCTATACATGAGTAGATAAAAAGTTAATTCTGTTAGGAAAAAAATACTGCAACATTGATAAGGCTTTTGCAATTTTCATATATTTAAGGTGATGCAGAGAATATTTCAAGTATTGCAAAAACACGTCTAAGCTGTCTGCCTTTCCATATTTACAAACCCTGCCCTTAACCTCTTTGCATTGCATACAAGGAACTGAGTAACAAGAACCTCAACCTTGTTTGTAGTTAATAGTGGGGGGAAAAACCCTCAGGCAAAGCCTAATGAACCAAGAGCAATTCTGAGCTCTCCTCTGTAATATCTGCCGAGGCAGTGTCTTTCCAGGGGCTGCCTGGACATATCGTGTGACCTTGCTGCTTTACATCATTAAAATTTCCCATTACTGGAATGGTGTTTGCATGGAGGAGCCATTGTTCAGATATTATGGCTGAGTTTCTCCCTGCTGCACTTGGAGTTTGTGCTAATAGAAAATGCCTCTCTGCTTGAATAGTTCCCTCGAGCTAGGAGGTATGCAGCAGCGGGAGAGTTTAGCTTTGGCTTTTATTTTGACAAAGCTATTACATTTTGCAGATTGAGGTTATGGTCTTTTCTTCTATCTCTGTATTTTATCTGCATGATATTTTCTGATCTCCCTTTTAAACCCCCATTAGTTACGACTGAGGCTCTGGGGCGGCAGCCTGCCTAGGAGCTGTGATATCGTCAGCTTCTCCTACAAGACCCTAAAATAGACTGACTGATTCAGTAGCGTTCAGTCTTTTGGAACCTTTGCAATGGTGCTAGCCTCAGAAAAGAGACACTTGTGTGCCAGATGGACACTTGTGTGTGTCCTGCAACTTCCAAGGGACGAACAATCTTAAAAGCAAAATTACAGCCTCATTCGCCAGGGTCATAGGGTCTGACGAGCTTCTCCTGAGCTTCCTTCTTCAGCAGGTGGCCTGCTGCACCAGGAAGTCGTAGAGGTGGGCAGCATTGGTGGCATTTCCAAACACCAGGCCCACCCTCGGCCTGTTTTACTACCCTTCTAAGAAGGTGCTATTCTAGTTACACTCTTCCTTTGTTTCATCCACAATCACAGTTGCACTTTCATGCACCTCTACTACTATGATTTTAGAAAAAAAGTTTTACAATAATGAATGCTTTTGCCTAGAGAGGTGGAAATATTTCAAAATACTGGTTATACGGTGATAAACTATTTAGAACCAACTGAAAGGGAGAGATTTCTTGGCCAGCCTGAAGATGTCTAAGCAAACCCTAGCCAGTTGAGAGATTTCAAACCCAAAGCCAGTGCTTTCATTTCCAAAGCAAGGCAGTGTGACCATTTCTCCGTGGCTTTTCTATTTTAAGTAAGCGCAGTGCATTCCTCCTGACAGACTCTTCTGAAGCTGAGATTATAGCACAGCCTTGTGCCTCAAGCACTTCACTTTGTCCACCTTCTCTTGAATGTGTGGGGACGTGGCGGTCTAGAGTGGAGAGTGTCACGGAGCAGAGGTTGTAGAGGTGAGGAATTTATTTCCCCAGGAAATCTCATTAGCGATGCAGTGCCTGTTTTTCCATCGAGGATTTTGCTCTTCAGCTTTGTTTTCTACTGAGTAACCGAGCATGAGAGCTGTCTGGTGACTCACAAAAGGTCACACTGAGAGTCGGGGCCCTGACCAGTGCATGCTGCCTACCTGTGATTGATGTGTATTAAAGCTGTCTTGAGCCACTCATAAACACAGCAAGAATCCTGTTCTCTTTTCATCAGCACTCTTGACCAAGACTTGATTTACTGTTTTGAAATCAGCTGTTCCTTCAGCCCTCTACAATAGCTTCTTTAATAGCTTGTCATAACTGTTGATGACAATTTGGAAAAGCTCACATATTCAATATATTTTTTAAATTGACTTTGCACTATTCTAGGTATCAAGGCTTTATAAACAGTCTAATTGTTCCCTCAGTGTTTGCTGACCTAAAGAAAAGTGTTGATGAATCAGACCCTCCTTTCCTGTCTATGAGGGTATTGAGATGTGTATTCAATATCATAACAAATCACTGCTGAAAATTGTTTCCATGTCCCTGAGGCTACTTACTTGAAAAGGTGAAATAGCAGAAGTACCTGCTAGAGAAGACCGACCAGGTCTGCTATTTCTTGATGAGATTGCTTTAAAGTTTGTATTGTGAAGGGATTGGAATTGGATCCGAGTGTTATAAAGTGACAGTTCTTGTTCTGGTAAAGCATAATAATCATAATCTATACCCACTGAGTGTGTTTGTTAGTTTGATAATATGGCTATATGATAATGAAGTTTAAGAGCGAAACACAGCAACAATTAAAAACAAATCTCTATTTCTGATCAATTTAATTGTTACCTTTTGATGGCATGGGCAAGTCGAACAGCACCTTGACTTCCCAATAGGCACTTCCATATTTATATTTAGGAACTAGAGGCCTGATGCACGAAATTCCTGCAAGGGGCTCAGCGCTCATGGCCTGCTGCCTCATGGCCCCGCCCACTGGTTGTTCTGGAAGGTCGTTCCCCCATCAGGTCTAATTAGCATATTAGTTCTTTATTATATAGGATTATATAGGACTAGAGGCCTGGTGCACAAAATTTGTGCACTGGAGGAGGTGTCCCTCAGCCCAGCCTTCACCCTCTCCAATCTGGGATCCCTCAGGGGATGTCCGACTGGGATCGGGTCTAAACGGCAGTCAGACATCCCTCTTACAATCCAGGACTTCTGGTTCCTAACCACTCACCTGCCTGCCTGCCTGATTGCCCCTAACCCCTTCTGCCTGCCAGCCTGATCACCCCCTAACCACTCCCCTGCCGGCCTGATTAACACCTAATTGCTCCCCTGCCGGCCTAATTGCCCCCAACTGCCCTCCCCTGCCAACCTGGTCAACCCCAACTGCCCTCCCCTGCCGGCCTGATCTCGCCCCCAACTGCCCTCCCCTGCCAGCGTGATATCACCCCCAATTGCCCTCCCCTGCCAGCCTGATCTCACCCCCAACTGCCCTTCCCTGCCAGCCTGATCACCCCTAACTGCCTCTGCCTGCCTAATCACCCCTAAAAGCCCTCACTTGCTGGCCTGATCTCACCCCCAACTGCCCTCCCCTGCAGACCTGATCTCGCCCCCAAGTGCCCTCCTCTGCCAGCCAATTTGGTTCTGATTGGTCGATTTCTATGCCAGTCAGCAAAAAGCTTCGCCTCCTAGGCAGCCATTGGCTCCTCACAGTTGACCCAGATTTGGTTCTGATTGGTCAGTTTCTATGCCAGTCAGTGTCTCTGGGCCTATCAACGGGGCCTGATTAGAAAGGCAGGGCTGATCAGCAGCCCTGGTGGAGGCCTGGAGAGAAATGAAGGTGCAGCTGCTGACCAGGCCCGGAGCTAAAGAGAGAGGCAAGTGCTGATCAATAGCTGCCACAGAGGCTACGGATCAGACCATGCTTCTCTCTTCAGGCCTCTCTCTGGGCCTGATTCGCAGCCCCCTCAGCAGTCAGTGCTAGGTCACCGTGCCTGCAGCCATAGCAGTCAGTGCTGGGTCACCACGGCA
This sequence comes from Myotis nattereri, assembly GCF_964212035.1. NCBI lineage: Eukaryota > Metazoa > Chordata > Mammalia > Chiroptera > Vespertilionidae > Myotis > Myotis nattereri. Next base: position 16,525,699 of record NC_138090.1, read on the forward strand.
ACCCAGTGCTGACTGCAGGACTGACTTACGGTTGGTGGAGCCTCCTAGTCGTTGGGGATGTGACAGACCCAGGGTTTTTATATATTAGGGTGCCTGCTGGGGTGATCTTCAGAATTTCTAACAACTCACTTGATAGATACAGTGACCATTCAGAATGGATTCACCAGTCATACAATGAATGCTGGTGCCTCTGTACTGCAACATCAGCTCTGCTCTTTACTTCTCTCCATTTGTACGAAATCTACCTATCCTTCAAGGTGTGGCTTAAGTTATTTTTATAGGAAACATTTCTTGTTCTGACCAGTCCTATTTCTTGATTCTGAATTTCTATACTACTTATATCCCATGCCTTGCAATTATCCCTATAAAATGTGCTATCTTCCATTGTTATTCTGTTTTTTATATTCCCCACTGCACACTATTGGGCACATATAAACATTGCAAAAATATTTTTGAACATAGAATATCCTGGTAAAAATACCCAGAGATGATGTTTGAAAGTGCTATATTTGGTGTAGTGTTAATTTGAATTTTCTTTGTGGACTTAAACTTGGTATCCAAGTTGCCCATTTTCTGTTAGAGAAGCCACATGGGAAAAAAAAAAAAAAACATTTCAACAAAGAACTGTAGCATCAAGACACTGTCACAAGAGCCTTTTCCACTGTAGGATTTCATTTACTTTCTCATATATTCTGCCCATTTTCCAGATGATGAGACACTTTCTTCCATTCTTTTTAACTTGGAGAATTATGGATGAGATCTACTGTAACAATTAAAGAATTCAGTTTTTACCAGAACCTCTGTAGAATTGTGTATGATTCTGTGTACATTTAGTTACAATTTCAGATTTAAGTGGCACAGATTATTTTTCTTCAGAACAGAAAAAATTACATGCTCAGATAAATTTATAGAAAGTTCCCAAGTATTTGGCTTTTTGGAGAAAGTTTAATTTGATGATTTGGAACTGGGAACATATTTTTTTTCCTCACAGAAATGATATCAAGGTTTCAAGCGCACCCTACCGTGTCTCATTATTATAGCCTCCAGCAAAGAAGGGGGCCTGAGCTCTGCCGAGAGGGTTTTAAGACAGAAAGGTGGAGATGGATTCTCTGAGAAAGGCTATGGGGGCAGCATCTCTAGGGCATTGGGTGTCATCCCAGGTGATAGCTGATATATTTATTTTATAAAGCTAGAGTAGGATGTAAGTGACCTTATAAAGAAAGTATGACTAAACGGGAAATTACCAGTTGCTTCCAGAATGCAACTATGATAAGCCATGTAGGACAGTAAAATGAACATCAGAAGAGAATGAGGAGACCCAGTTCTAGTCCTGGATCTGCTATAAACTCTGGTTGACCTTGAGCATGTCACTGAACCTCTCTGAGCCCGTTTGCTCATCTACAAAGGAAGGGCTTCACTTTCCAAGGCTTCTTTCAGCTAAAGCAAACTATGACAATCACCTCTCCTACAATGCCATCTCTATCCAAATTTCTGTTCTGTCCTCCTCATGCTGCCTCTGTATCTTGTATTTATTTCATTCTGCTGAATTTAGCCACTCCTTTTACTCAAGCCACTTCCTCCACCGTTCCTTCCCCAGAGGCTAGCAATAATAAAACAGAGAGGAGGGAAATACTTAAGCACCTATTGGTTATCATAGACCATATCCTATTTTAATATAAATATGTCCATGCTTATTCTCTCTTCATCTGAAAGCTCCTTGAGAACAAAGACTATGCCTTTTTTGTTTATTTCTATAATAAATTTTAAGCACCTGATAGATTTGGAAAATATTTAATGAAGACAATGATGCTGCCATATTAAATTAAAAAGTTGTATCTCCCCCAATTAATTTTTTTAAGTATATTTTCAGCCCAGCCAGCATGGTTCAGTGGTTGGGCCAGCAGGTTGCGGTTTGATTCCTGGCCAGGGCACATGTCCAGGTTGTGGGCTTGATCCCCAATGTGGGGCATGTGGGAGGCAGCTTATCAATGATTCTCTCTCATCATTGATGTTTCTATCTCTCTCTCCCTCTCCCTCTCCCTTCCTCTCTGGAATCAATAAAAATATTTTTTTAAAAAAATCCATACATCTGGTATTATGGGTAAATTATATTAAAACTTGAAGAGATAATTCTTAGGTTAAATAAATTTTCCAAAATATAAAAAGAGTGGAAAACTAATTCTACATGGCTGGCATAATCTTGATTATAAAGCCATATAAATAACTATAGGCCCAATGCATGAAACTCATGCAAGGGCTTTGGCCCCTGCTGCGGCAGCGGCCACCTCTGCCTCGTCCCCCTCCTGCCGCCTGCTGCAGCTTTTTCCAGAAGAAAGGACATCTGGTCTAATTAGCATATTACACTTTTATTATTATAGATAATAAATAACAACAGAATAAACTAATTTAATCTGTGAACATATATTAAAATCCTAAATAACTGCATTGTTTTGAAATAAAATAATGTATTTCTAACAGATAAGATTCAAGTTATTGATTGATTAAAATTTATGTCTGGAATGCAAGGATAGTTTAACATTAGGAAACCTATTAATTTAATATATTACAATATCAGATTAAAGTAGAAAACCCATATAATCATCTTAAAGGATGCCCAAAAAAGCAATTAACACCTATTCCTAATTAAAAGCAATTTTAAAAATCCTTTTGCAAGTCGAGAAAAAGAAGAAAATAAACATCTTAACCCAATAAAGGCATATATCAGAAAACCATTATACACATTGAAATTAAAGGTGTTTGGCAAAGATGGGTAGCTGTATTCTACTCCTACTTCGCCTTTTCTTCCCTAGAAATACAAACCCTGGTTTTCAGCCAGACTCATGGTTGCCGGGAATAAAAGCTACATTTCTCAGTTTCCCTGGCCACTAGCTATAGCCATGTGACTAGATTGACTAAGTCTGACCAGTGGGTATAAACAAAAGTATTATGAGCAACTTTGTCAACAAGCATGAACGTCAAAAGCCCACAATATCAAGTTACAAAAAGCTCCAATGTTATGATACCAACTTTGTAAATGTTAAAAACATACAAGTTAATAAATATAACTTAGAGATGTACATTAAACTCATACAAATATTTAAAATGTGCCTAAGAGTAAAACACACCAACATCAGAATGGATGGAAAGAGAAGGAGTTGGAGCTTTAGCTTAATTTGTAGTATTTTTTCCCTCAAAACTAATAAAAACAAAAGAAAAGAGATCTGAACCAAAGTTGGCAGTTAACAGCTATTAAACCGAGCTATATTAAATTAAGGTCATACTATTTTATGTGCTTTTCTATGTTCATAAAATATTGCATAATTTAAAAATCTTTAGTTGTATAAAATAAGGGCCTGAAATAAAAGAAAGTCAAAATAAAACAGCAGCACTGGATTTTGACAGAAGGAGAAGTCTCAAACACTTTTCTTTGTTCTTCTCAGATTCCAGGGTGATTGAACATATATGAGCCTCAGGGCTTGGCCTAATTGCCTTCTCCCCAAGTAAATAAGTGTCCCCAAACAAAGGCTAAAGGTAGTCTCTTTGATTTGTCATATCCCAGAGATTGTTCTGATGAGGGAATCAATTCAGATGCTCTATTACTGGCAATAGATTATTAAATGACCACAATCAGAGTAAACTACCCTTGTGCCTTTATTTACTACAGGGTTTTATCCGGTTTTGTTTCATTGTTTGTTTGCTGGGCTCATCTAATAAAGTTAAATCAAGATAGTAAAAAATAAAAACCTATTCAAAACAGCAACACAAAGCAGAAAACTAAGAATAAACCTAACAAGAAATATGCAAGACCTACATGGAACAAAATTGTAAACATTTCCTGAAAATTTAAACAAATGGAAAGATATTCTATCTGTTCTCTAGATAAGAATACTCAATATTTTACCTATATTGATTCTCTCCAAATTAATCTATACATTTAAATGAAATCCCAGTAAAATGGGCCTTGATAAGCCAATTCTGAGATTCATCTGAATAGAATTTCCAGGAATATTTTTTAAAGATGATGAAAAAATGTGATTTATGTCAGATATCTAAATATATTATAAAGCTTAAATAATTGAAACAGGGTGGTATTGATAGTAAAATAAAGTAATAGAACAGAACAGAGAGTCCGGAAACAGATTAATATATACCAGATTTAAATATAATAAATTTTGTATTTTAAATCAGAAATGGGAGTAAAAATAATATATTTGCATATCTTAGATATAGGATCATACCTTAGCTGTAACATTCATAAATATAAATTCCAAATGGGTTGAAGAGCTGAACATAATGAACAGCAATTTTATAAAATTATCAGAAGAGAATAGAGTAAAACATTTCTCTTTTTTATGGTGGGGAAGTTCTCCTTAAGCTAAAAACGCTACCCAGAAGTCATAAATGAAATGTATAGGTTGGATTTCATAAGAATTGAGACAATCTGGGAGAAAATATTTGCAACGTGTATAATTAAAAAAGGATTAATAATCAGAATATATAAAGAGATCCTAAAAATCAATGAGACAATCCAATCAAAATGAGAAAACAATATGAGAAGACAAATGTAGAATAAGAACTAAAACGGCCAATATACATGCGAAAAGATTCTCCATCTCATTAGCAATTAGGAAGAATGCAATGTGAAAAAAAGAAAGTGATTATTTGCCACTAGCCTGGCCAACTCTTGGTATTAAACATAGCTTGAGGAGATGGATAGATACTCTCATATACCCATTACCTCTCCCTCCCACTCCCTTCCCTGCTCACTCCAGTTCTTCCATGCTGACCTCCTAGCTTTTCCTAGTATTCACCAGCTATCTTCTACCTCAGTTACTTTTACCTGCTGTTCCCTCTACAAATCATTTCCCCTCAGATACCTGTGTTGGTTGCTACAGTAGTTCCTTCAGGTTTTTCTCAGAGATTACTTTTTCTGTAAGGTACTGTCCAACCTAATTTAAATATGTAACCAGGTCTTACTTCTTGACCTGTTCTTTTTTCCTCCACATGTTAGATAGGTGCTGGGTATGTAATTAGGTAGGTAAGTAAGCAGCCACTGCATAAACCCTTTTTGAATGCATGAAAAATACACCATTGGAGTGAGTGTATATTAGTACCAACTTTTCAGGAAATTTTTCATTTAACTAAATACTAAAATAAATACTACTAAAATATTTATATTCTCTGACCCAGCAATTCTGCTTCTGGGTATCTATTCTTTTTTAAATTTATCTTTATTGTTGAAAATATTACAGACATACCCATTTTCCCCCATTGACCCCCTCAACCGTGCTTCCCCCCCTTCCCAGTCAGTATCTATTCCTAATAAATACATTTGTGCACAAAAACACCTATACAGGATGAGGAGGTATGCTCTGTGCAACTTCGTTTTTAGTAATAAAAAATAAACAAATACCTACTAACTGGGGAGAGATTAAATAATATGTGGTGTTCTTTTTTTTAAAACATGCTTTCTTTTTATATATATATATATATATTATTGATTTTTTACAGAGAGGAAGGGAGAGAGAGAGTTAGAAACATCGATGAGAGAGAAACATCGATCAGCTGCCTCCTGGACACCCCCCAGCGGGGATGTGCCCGCAACCCAGGCACATGCCCCTGACCGGAATCGAACCTGGGACCTCTCAGTCCGCAGGCCGACGCTCTATCCACTGAGCCAAACCGGTTTCGGCAATATGTGGTGTTTTTATGCAATACAATGCTTTGTTATTAAAAACAAGATGGGTCTGTAGGTACCCAGATGGAAAGATGCCTCAGTGTTATGATGTTAAGTAGAATAAAGAAAATCACAAAAAAATCTAAAATATAAGTCTTATTTGTGGGAAAATAATCTAGTATGTGTGGAGATATTGATATAGATACAAATATAGATATGTAGATAAACACATATAAATGTATATCACTTTAAATTTAACATATAAAGGATATACACCAAATTATTAATAATTTTTAAAATTCTCTCTGTAAAAGAGAAGTGTGAGAGTGAGAGCTAGTACAGAAATGTATTGGATATATTTTCTTATTATTTTAGTCTTTTACAATGCGATTATATTCATGCATTACATTTTTTAATTAAAAAATTGAATGTCTCCAAGGTTATTCTCTTCCAATGTCAGACTCACTCATTTATATCCTGAAATGCTCTCTTGGGTGGCAATGAATGAGATGAAGTAATGGCCAGTGTGCTGGGAATTACGTTTAGAAGAGCATTGTGCTAGGGAACATTAGTCAGCCACGTGAGCCCCCACAGAAAAAAGGGTTGAGAACTGTGTTCATGCCCCATTGTTTCATTTCCTCCAGCAGACACTAGAAACAAAAGAAGCCTCATGTTGCTTTCACTGTGTATCAGAAGTGAAGAGGGTTTTTTATTTGTTTATTTTTTGTTTTCTTCTTTTGCAGTTTATTTTTGTGTTCTTCTTTTGCAGTTTAGACACATTTCATACCTGCAGAATAGCTTTTTGCTATATTCTGAGTAATTTTAAATAAATAAATGTTTCCCTCTAGCATCAAATACGATGAAATAAATTACAGGTCTCAGGGTACATAAATGAGTATGTTGGCAGTCCCTTGTTTTACCTCTCATATGAGGATTAGAGAATATAAGATAATATATAGCACTCTGACTTGCCTTTGCAGGATTTTTAAGTGTTTCCTTATATGCATGCATTCTCAGTTGTTGTATTGGTTCTTTCCAATCTATACACAAGCATATGTTTGTGCTAACACATGAGCACAGTCTCTCTCAATCTCTTTCTCTCTCTCTCTCTCCCCCTCTGTCTCTCTCTCTCACTCACACAGCCAGGACTGCCTGTCTCAATCCCAGGCTTTTTTCCGTATAAGCATTGCTTGACCTTGTGTCTTTTCTCCATTGACATCCTTTTAATGACTATCCAGGGTTACAACTCACTGACCCATAGGCCAGTGACAAACTTCTGGGGCAGCTCTGTAAATCAAATCCCCTTCCCTTCCTCCTTTTCTCCTTGATTTGAAAGGATAGAATTGAGTTGATAGGGTCTGAGAAGGAAGCAAGTTATTTCTATTCAGATATATTAATAATGATAGAAGTAACCAAAATAATGATAATGATTACTAGTATTATTGAGCATTTGCTATTTGTCAAACACCATTCAAGGCACTATAAAGATCTCATTTAATCTTCACAATAACTCTGTAATCCAGATACTATCATTAATATTACTATATCCATTTCACAAATAAGAAAAATAAGGTGTGTAGATTAAATAACTTGCTAAAGGTCATAGAGCTAGTAAGTGATCTAAATTTGTGTCTCCACACATATTGGGTTATTTTTCCATAGATTAGATTACTTTTTAGATATTAATTCTTTTTCCACTAACATCATAACATTGGATGCCTTTCCATATGTGTACATAGAGACCTATCTGTTCTTTATAATAGCTGCATACTATCTTTTATTTAAACTCTGGCCACAACCCTCCAATACCATCTTTCTGATGAAAACAGGCTTGACAGCTTGGGGTATATCTTTCCAGGCTTTTCTCCTTATTCATACCAACATAAAGGTATACATGTACTTACATAGGGGGTGTGTGTGTGTGTGTGTGTGTGTGTGTGTGTGTGTGTGTGTGTGTGTAATATGGTGGTTACATTTACCAGAATTCCTTTCCTCAGAATTGCCTTCCCTGCATGGTTCTGAGCTAGGATTGGCCACAGAGAAATTTGCATGAGATTTGGAAGGCAACAATGAAACATCAGCAACAATTAGATTGGGAAGGTTGGTACAGGGTCAGGTACTGTAGCAGCTTATCCATGTTTTGGGGGATCTGCTGGCTCACCTTGGCATCAGAAAGCAGCCGGTTCACAGATTCACCAGCTCCACCAGGACCTCCTCCTTCAGCTTCTCCTACTCTTGGGTCAGCTGCATGTACCACTCCATGACCAAGGGCATCGGCTTCTCTGCAGGTTGCCCACATCATTGAAGTCAGAGGTTTGGAAGAAATGAAAGAGCTGGGTTCCAGCTTGTCCTCCTAGTTTCCAGTTTACCTTTGGAATGACATTTCAATTCATGTCCATCTTCCACTTCCAACAGCCTGCCCTGAAGACTTCAGGCTAAACGCTGGGCGCAGAAGCAATAGTCATATCTAAACTGTTTAATCAGCTCTAACCTTGACCTTGAATGAGGTCAAATTCCTATAATAAGTTCCCTTTCCTATATGACTCCTAGAAGTTCTGCTTCTCTGATCAAACCCTGACTTATACAGTGTGTCTGTTTGGTTTTAGCTAAACAGAATCAAATTATAGATGTCAATCTTCAACTTGCTTTCTTTATTTTATAGATCATAGAGATTCTTATAAGTCAGTACATCTCTTCCTCACTCCCATCTGTTTTTCTCTATATATTCTAATACAATCATACTAAAATGTAAATGTGTATATGTATGTATATATGGTATAAATCCTGCATGCTAAGTTTGCTTAATGATTTATTATTTTCCTTTTTTCCTATTCTCCCCCAGCTCCTGCCTTATGTTCCACGTCCACATTCCAAGCAACTTGCAATGTGTCTTTCTGCATTTTTCTTCATGCTCATAGATCAATATGTGAACTATGCTAACACTATTACTTAAGTAAAGTATATTACACCCCCCCACCACCACCAAATTGAGCTACAAATTTTTCATATGTTAAATTCTCACATATATTATTATCTATTTCTGGATTTTCTGTTCTGTTAACTGATCTATTTTTCTCTCATGCAGACAGCTTTCCCATTGGTTGACCTCTGAGTCCTGAGATAGATTGCTTACTGCACAACTGATCCGAAGTCTCTTATGTCTTTCGCTTCAGCGTGTTTATTATTTCACTAGAGGCCCGATGCATGAAATTCGTGCAAGGGGCTCCGCCTTCAGGGCCTCGGCTTCGTCTGGAAGTTCCTGACAGCAGTCGTTCTGCTGTTCTGTCTAATTAGCATATTAGCTCTTTATTATACAGGATTATGTACTTGTTAATGGGAAGCATCATCTGCTATGACGTTTTCATATAACAGATTTAATTAGTCATTCATTTGGTTCTGAGAAGATAGAAGAAGGTATTCAGTTTAAAATGTTCTTCTTTTTACTATTCCCTGGTAATCCCTTCAACAAAAGTAATATTTACACAATGTTAAAAACATAACTGATTTCATAAAGACCTCACTAGGAATTCAATTTTTTTCATATATGGCAACCACAGTGATTTCAATAAGTTGTATCAAGTTCATTCCCAGAGCCTGATGTTGTCATTCAATAAAAAAAATCCAATCTTTTACTTCACATGTTTTCTAAATATGTAGATTTTTTGTGAATTACTAAAAGAAAGCAGAGATCTATGTATATTTATAATTTGTACAGTCTGCTTTATATGAGGAATAAAGAAAAGGTTGCTCTGTTTACTTGCTTATATATAGGATATAAGTAGATATAGGCTTGTAGTGCAAACACCAGGCTTGTGTTGGAATGGCTTAGAAACAGAGCAAGGACATTTAGGGGTCAAAGAATCCATAAAGGCAAATTGGTCTGCACCTGCCTCAAGCTGTGGTGTTAATATTAGCAGACAGGATGGTGTAGAAATGTGAGAGAGAAAACTATAAAGAGTGATATTTAAATTGCTGTACAGCTTGAATTTGAGCCCTTTCCCATTATTCCAGAGTCATTACTAATGGAAGCAGAGAGAACCAAGCCCTGTGGAAAGCTGTAGGAAGCTACAGAACACATGAAAATTCCAGCTGGTGAATAAAATCTATCACTTTGGCAAAACAGTGTGAGTGAAAATCTTTTAAACATGCATCAGCTGCAGGGGCTGAATGTTAAGAAATACAAGATTAAGATGATTCTAGGAGAACTAGGGTCACTCATGCTCACCCCTCTAAGAAAGCCTGCCTGTGCTCCATTGAGTCACACACCATTAGGGTGATAAGGCAAGTTCAGCTGCTTGAGACACGTCTTTCCTGTAATATATATATCAAAAAACATGGCAGAGATGTTATGGCTCAGCTCCCTGAATTGAGTGATCTCTAAAATGAAGATTCGATATTAAATAGTTCTGTTGCTTTATTATTAGAGTTATAACAAATCTAAGTGCTAAATTCCTTTACATATATTGTCCTTTATACCAAGCTGGTAATACCATAAATATAATAACCAAGTTAGAATATTTAACAACTATTTATCGATTACCTACTACGTGCAAAACTATAAAGATAAATCAGAAGTTGCCTTGGACTTCTAGGAGTAAAAGTTCATGTTCTAGTAAGAAAAATAGACATAAATAAATAACTTAAACACCAACCCAACTGTAATAAGTATAGTAATAGAGGAGGAGTAGAATTCTATCAGGGTGAAGGGGGGGTAGGAGGGAGGAAAGATGAATAAAGATGATAGTTCGGAAAAGACAGTTTATGTAACATTCCAGTGTGGTCTAGGAGTTTTTGTCCTGACTTGATTACTAACAAGTAGAATTACCCTCAGCAGGTCTCTGGGCTTTTGTTTTCTCATCTGTAAAATTATTTTATAATGATCTCTCAGGTCCTCCTTCAGAACAAAGTCTCTAATTTCATTGTTCTATTCACATAACAGAATGGCAAGAGTAAAACTATTCTAAAAAAAAAAAATGCTTAAGAAACCATCTATAATAATAAAAGCATAATATGCTAATTAGACCAGATGTCCTTCCAGACGACCTTCTGGATGAAGCCAGGGCTGAGGGGGAAGCCTAGTTCCCGGGTGCCAGCGGAAAGCTGGTGCCAGCAGCTGGGGGGAGGAAGGTCTACTCTTGCATGAATTTCATGCATTGGGCCTCCAGTTTACTATAAAATAGTTGGAGTGGCATCTTTAGAGCGTCTCACATTTACTTTGCACTCCATGTTTCCTCTTCCTTTACAGGTCTGCATCAACACATCGGGAAGTCAAAGCGAACCTCTCTCAAAGTAGCATATTAGACTCTAGGGTAAGAAATGTTGAAATACAGAAAAGTACAGAGAATAATATAGCAATTACTTATATCCCACATTAAAAAAGAAAATATTAAGCATAAAACTGAAGTCTCCATAACTACCATCCCGCTAGTTCTCTTTTTCTCACTCTCCTGAGGCAACTACCACAATTTTCTTCAAGTCTGTACTTCAGATTCTTCTTTCAGATCTCAACATACATTCATATGCAATCCATAAGCAATGCATAAATTATTTGGTATGTTTTAAAATATTGCATATGTAATATACTCTCTTATTTTGCTTCTTGTTTCTTAACATTAGTTTTTAGACATATCCACAGGCAGCGGCCTGACCTCTTTGTCATTGTAATATAAAATTTCATCATACAATTTTTTCTTTTTTGGATTCTTAGATTATTTTCAAATGTCTAGTATCAATCAATGTTACAATAAACGTACATGTACATGTCTCCTTCTAAACATACATGAAAGTTTCTCTCAGATATATATTCTAAAAAGGAATAGCTTATTATATGGATGTGCATTTCCAAATGTTTTTGGTATTGCCATGTGCATTCCAAAGTAGTTGTACCAATTTACACTCTCACCAGAGATACACGGAGTCCCCACTTTCTTACCCATATTTGACATTGTCTGACATTTAAATTTCTGACCATCAGGATTAGAATGGTATCACATTATTGTTTAACCAGTGAAAACATTTTTTGGAATATGCTTATTAGATAAGCAGACTTATTCTTCTGTGAGCTGCTGTTCTATTTCCTTTGCCATTGTTCTATTAGTGGCTTGTTTTCTCCACTCATTGATGTATAGGAGATAAAAATATACACATGCTCTAGTACCAAGCCTTTATCTTTTCATTCAGGGTGGAAATATCTTCTATTCTATAATGGATTTAGCAACTTTAAAAAAATTGTTTTCTAGAAATTTTGATGATTTTCAATTTTTTTTGTTTGTTTTATTTAAGAAAGCCTTTCTTACCTTAAAGTAAGCCTAATAATTTGAATTTGTTTTTTCCTTTGGTTCATTAGTCCATTTGGGAAATACTCTGTGGATGTTGAGGTAAGAAATCTATTTTTCCCCATAGGAATGGACAGTTGTCCAAACCCATTTATTGAATAATCTGTTCTTCCACTCAAAGATTTGTGAAGTCACTTCTTTCAAATACCAAGTTCCCATATATGCTTGGGTCTGTCTTTGGGCTCCTTATATTGATCTATTTATCTAGCTTACTCTTAACTGTTTTTTGAATCCTTAATTATACGATTGGGTAAAAGAAAACGGGTTTAGTGAATAGGTCCATTTCTAATATTTAATATCCAAGACTTTTCCTCCACTCTGCCCCATTCTGGGTACCCAGGGTCCTGGGGGGCTACTATACAGAGACGTCCTCATGAAGTAGGCAAATTGTGTCAGAACAAAGACTGTAGCACCAGTGAGGCATTGGGCCCATTCCCCAGGAGACTAGCTGGTCATCCAGCAAGTTCAAGCTAGAAACTGGACAATTTGAAGACAAGATTCTGATCTAAGGGAGTTCTGGGGGTTTGCAGTGTGCCTCTGTAGGACCTGTCTTCGACCTTCCCCTGGCAACTCCTGGGCAGTGGCCCATCCTCAAACCACTCTCCTGGTTTGGGGTCTTTGGGGGTGGTTTACCTTTCTTTAACCTTTTTACTTTTTACTGCTTCCTTTCTTTATCTCTCTTTTCTATCCAGAAGTTCTCTTCTCTTCTTTTCTTTCACAATAGTTCTTAATGAACAGAAAAACAGTCAGAAATAGAGCCTTGAACAACTAAATTTCCACAACAGTGAACTGGTTTCTTCTTCCTTAAGGACAAGAAAGAACTTTGTAGAAGCAAAACTGCCTCATCTTCATTCCCTGGAGAGGGAAAATATTTTAACCCTTGCTTTCAGGGTGGTCTAAATCTAACTCTTAAAAGAAAAGACCAAAGTAAAACAAAACAGAAACCTGACAACCAAATAGTTTACATACGAAAAATAGGTTGAAAATTCAATTTCTGCTCCATGTGGTTTAGAAAATTTTCAGTATGTACAATATGTTTGTTCTGTTGGAGCTTTATAACTTGCAAATGCTAATGTGGGAAAAATCACTTAATCCTAATATGGAAAAAAATCACTCCACTTATACCTCTTATCCAAATCCTGTCAAACTCTTAGAAAAGCCACTTTTCTGAAAGGGAAAGCAACTTGATTGGCTCCCTTTCCATTCAACAAAGCACTTCCTTGTGTCACTTTTGAGAAAGAGATTTCTAATTGTGCTACAAGATGGATTAAGGAAGTTAAAGGTAGAGTGCCTAATAACAGTTGTCAAATGATTTTGAAGATCAGCATCCCTGAACAAGTACTACAGTAGATTCAACCCCACCGCAACATCCAGGGTATAGAAGAAAAGGGTTCACACCTGCTCCTATGAGTCTACTTTGAACAAAATGTGGTAGAAGACATACTAGCCATCTAATTGTCCAATAGAAATCTTTTTTCATGAGAGTGAGGAATGTTAAATTCAGCCTTGGGGAGAAGGGTGTGAAACAAGAACCCAAGCCTGTGCTACCACAGTGAAACTAGTAGTATTAGAAGAATATTTCTAAAGAACCTTAGACAAGTCAGAGTTGATGCCCCACTGCCTGTATCAGAGCTGGCCCCATGGGAGAAAGCTCATACATATGGTGAGCTCTAATTTCAGAGCATAAGAACCAGGCCTCCCATTGAGGTCTCAGTTGGAACTATTGATTACATAGTAGAACAAGATGAGATTGACAGCGTTTAAGCCACCAGAATCTAAATTCTGTGCAGGAAATTTTGTGCCAGTCAACTACACTGATGCATCCTGTGACACTAGCATGTGTCTTGGTTTCAAATCCCCACAACTCTACCAAATTATTCATGTTGGCCTGATTTTTCTACTTTTTCTTCTTTTCCAACATTTTTTGTTTTCTATGTATGTGTAACTGCTTTAGAGATAGTCTACTATGCGTCTGGACTTGGCTTGATCAGGAGCAGACAGGTTATGGTTGGAATCTTAATAACCTGTCAAAACAGAGCATTTAAATCCTGTTCATGTCGTTTTCTTCCCTTCCCATGGAACACCAATAGCCAGAAAGATAAAGGGGAGGTCCCTTGGTATTTTTCCCTTGTTTGTGTGATCCTAAGAGTTTTGATGAATTGGCCTTTGCAAGTTACATTGCAGCTGTTCAAGCCAGCATCAGCTGATGTGACTTGCTTAATGATTTGTCAAGGCTCCAAGGCATTAGAAGTCAAACCAAAACAAAAAAGAAAAAAAGATAAGATCAGCATGTATCATAACAATATAATCATTCACCATTGGATCTGGTTACTTATTATAAGTTGTACAGTGACAGAAATGGAAATATTTACTTCTGGGCACTCTGTATTACTGTTAAATCATTTATGGGCTGTGAAAGGAATTGTAAACTGTTGAGATTCAAAAATCCCCTAACTGCATTCTCCCAAGTAATTCTCCACCACCACCCCAGTTCTCTTTCATATTTTAAGCATTTTTTAGAGTGTGAGCTTTATTACCCATGTTTAAATTCAGCAAGCCTACTTTGTTCAGATAGATCACCATCAAGAAATACAGTAATGTACAATAAAGCTACTCCTGACATTTTTATGGTGTGTGATATATGATATAACATGATGTATTAAGTTCTTTGTAATAATTTTTAATTTTTGAAATAGCTGATTCTTTGGGGACCATTTAATACACAATTCCATAGATTTTAGTGATACCCAGTATCTTTCAAGTATCATTTTAATTGAGCTCTGGTGCTTTTTGTCCCCATCAACTGTGAATCAAACAGGAGTCTGTCAACTCCTATTGGATGACAAATCATAGGCCAAGGAAAAATTGGTTCACAAGTCATTTCTGAAGACAAATAACATTTAATCCCTGCCTTCAAGGAGCATATGGTTTAATATGGGGAGAGAAGGTATAAAAAACTACAAAGTAAAAATGTTATAAATTTATTACAATGTCATAGGTGTACCGAGCTACATTTACGATGTGCTAAGCACTGTTTTTTCATACTTACACCTAGTTTTGAAAACTAAACTTTGAGATGCAGTCTATTGTGCAGATGAGGAAAAGGGGCTTAGAGAAGTTCAACAACTTGAGTAAGGCTTATAGCTATTAGGTAGTAAACCTTGGTTCAATAAGAAATACAATTAATTGATGAAAGTGCATCTTAATACTGGAAAATTTTTATCAGGAGAGATTTAAACAGGGAATCAAGTTAATGGGAAATTGAGAGAGACTGGACTAGAGCAGTGGCAATGGGGACAGCAAGGAGTAGAGGATAGAGGGGGACAGTATTTCTATGAGATTTTTGGAAGAATCACAAATGGGATTTGGTAACTAACTTAATAATATGGAATATAGAAAAAGTGAGTTAAAGATGATTGTAGTGTTTTGAGCGCCAATGAGTAAAAGTAAGAAAGGAGGAATCTTAGGGGATTAGCCTACTTCATTGGGCACCCAGAGCACACCGTGCACATTTCTCTATTCTCAGCCTTCATCACACTGTATCCCTAACTACTTGTTCATGGGTCTCTCTCCCCCATTATATCTAAGTTCCTTATGCCACATGATTTTTATAGGCCCAGCACCCAGGACAGTGACCAAGATAGAGTTAGGTCTTCCATAAGCATTCCTTTGGAATAAACTTTAAACATATTATAATTGAATTTCTCATGAGTAACTGAATATGACTGTTTGGTAGACAGAAATATAGAATGGATAGCGCATCGGACTTCTAAAATGGACATTTTTAGAACAGTATCAGGACTATTTAAGCAGATTCTTATCAGAAAGAAACAATATTTGAATTCTTGAGAACAGGTTAATACTTTGAATGAGAACATGAAAGAGACAGCAAACTGAGTAGAAAGAACTAAAGATTAAAAAAAAAACAATAGGTGGCAGGAGGAAGAGATCTTTATTTAAAGAGATGGCTGATTAATAATGTCAAATGCTAAAGACTGAGCAACTTGTTGATGGTCCATAACAGCAATTTTCAACCTTTTTCATCTCATGGTACACATAAACTAATTACTAACATTCTGCAGCACACCAAAAAATATGTTTTTTGTTGATCTAACAAAAAAAATAAGTATAATTTTGATTCATTCACACCAGATGGCTATTTTTATATTTGCTGCTGTTATTTTTTATTTGATACTCTATAAGGCAGTGGTTCTCAACCTTCCTAATGCCGCGACCCTCTAATACAGTTCCTCATGTTGTGGTGACCCCCAATTTCATTGTTACAAATTGAACATAATTAAAGCATAGTGATTAATCACAAAAAATATGTAATTATATTTGTGTTTTCCGATGGTCTTAGGCGACCCCTGTGAAAGGGTTGTTTGACCCCCAAAGGGGTCGCGACCCACAAGTTGAGATCCGCTGCTCTAAGGGGAAAAAAGTCAGCATCCCTGTCTAAATAGTCAGGTATTGTATGTTTTAAAAATTCTTGTGGCACACCAGTTGAAAATCGCTGGTCTACAAGAATCCAGAGGAATTTTATGTTGTCTTACTCATTTTCTAATTGTTTTTCTGGAATATTATATTTGAAGAGGTAGTGCAGATGCTATATTAATTAGAAGGTTTATGACTATTAGCTTTTTCTTCTCTTTTAATAAATGTTTGCCTATTCCTAAGGGGAAAGGAAAACATTTCCATAGCTAATCAGTTCAGATGAAAAAGAATTAATAAATTAAAATGAGCTAATCATAAGCTTTACCATTTCAAACCAACCTCATTTAATCACCCAATGTGGAATAATCATTAACTTAAACTTACTTTAAATTCACCATTGTAACTTTCATACTAAGTACTATATTACAATGCCAGATATTCTCCATTAAAGATCTTTGATTATAATCTCTTACCATTTCCTCTACATTTCCCCTTTTAAAAAAGAATTACATGTTTTGGATGGCTTTTGAAGTCATTTGTTTGGGAGAAATTCAGTAGAGTGCCTATTTAGCTGTCTTTTTTTTGTATTTGAAATATATAAAATGTACTCATTATCCATCCCTCCTTAATGTATTGAATCATGAAAACTGACTCCAGACATCCTTGCATATATTATTTTGATAATACAATTGTTTTGTTGCTGTTCTTTTTCAACAATCACAAAATCCTCTCATATCCTTAGAGAGCTGTGAACTAAGACCATTAAAGAAAAATAATAGCCAAAGTTATTAGCATTATAAGTACATTATTCTTATAATGTATCGTAGGAATAAACAATAGAGGGCTTATTAGGTAAGATATGACATATCTACCCAGTTGCATCTTACAACATAATCGATGCATTATAAGAGTTGAGCTCTATCCATGCATCCTGGAATGCACATTTCTCCTCAAACTCAGAATAATGACCCTAGAATGATTATCTTTTAAAATTTATTCTGCATTAGAACTAGAATAACATATTAATACTTATACATGAAAATTTAAAAAACTGAATAAATGAAGTAAAAGCTACTTTATGCCCGCCAAAGAAATAATTAGCCAGATGGGGGGCAGTGGTGAGAAATTCACAGAAAGATAAAGAAATAACACACAAATAAAAATAGTTAAGATATAGAGGATATATTGAGAGGGTCTAAGCCACATCTAAAAATTCATCCACAGGAAATAAGTAGACGGAAAGAAGGATAAAACTATATTTGAAGAGGGCATCATCTACAAATTCCAAGAAGTCAGAAGTCAATGGCCTTCACATTTAAATTGCACTTTAGCCGAAACCGGTTTGGCTCAGTGGATAGAGCGTCGGCCTGCGGACTGAGGGGTCCCAGGTTCGATTCCAGTCAAGGGCATGTACCTGGGTTGTGGGCACATCCCCAGTGGGAGATGTGCAGGAGGCGGCTGATCGATGTTTCTCTCCCATCGATGTTTCTAACTCTCTATCTCTCTCCCTTCCTCTCTGTAAAAAATCAATAAAATATATTTTTAAAAAAATAAATAAATTGCACTTTAAATAGTGAACAGGATAAATAAATATAAAGTCACATCAAGTCACATTATAATGGATCAAGAATCTTAAGAGCTACTACAGAGAAAAGATAGATTACATTAAAAAGGAAAGATAATTTAGACTTCCAACAGTTACCTCAACAGAAAAAAAAAAAAATGCCAGAATATAATGGTGTTGGGGAGAAATAATAAAAAAAAAAATTTAGAATTTTATTCTCACTTATACTAACACTAGAGGCCCATTGCATGAAGAGATTCGTGCAATGGGCCTTCCCTTCCCCTGGCTGCCAGCACCGGTTTTCCTCCAGCACCCAGGACCCAGGCCTTTGCTCTGACTGGAGCCTTCAGTCTTCACTGCTCCGGTCGGAGCCGTCTTCAGTCTTCGCTTCGCGCCTATGTATAGAAATTAACCACCATCTTTGCTGATTGGCTGGTGAGTGTAGTAGAAGGACGGTTAATTTACATGTTTGTCTATTATTAGGTAAGATTCAAGAAAGATAGCACAACTACAAAGCTCACTACACAACCATAAAAGGACAAGCTAAACTTAAAATCTATTTATATATATAAAAGCCTAAGCAACCGTTACGACCTGACGACCGGCTGGTAACTGTGACGCGCACTGACCACCAGGGGACACATGCTCAATGCAGGAGCTGCCCCCTGGTGGTTGGTGTGCTCCCACAGCTAACTTCCCACAGCCAGCCAACCTCTCATGGTCCCTCCCCCTGGCTGGCCTGTCCCGATCGGCCTGATCGCTGGCCAGGCCGATGGACCCCACCTGTGCACGAATTTGTGCACCAACCCTCTACTATCTAATAAAGATGAGGCACTATAGTGGTCACCAGTGGAGAGGGAGGGAGAAATGAATGAGATCATGGAAGGCTACACAGAGGGCTTCAATGGTATCAATAAAAAAGGTGAATAAAATATGACAAGATGATAAGATTTTTTTTTAAGCTGAGTGCTGAGTGGGTTACAATTTCCCTCTGCTTCTCTGGTTTCCCAGAGGAAGAATTTTCCCATAAACAAGCTTCACTTTTCACCACACCCCTTTGTTCTCTCTCAGAAGGAGAGGACATGCGCTCTCCAAACACATTTCATTGATGTGTTTGGAAAGGAACTGTGCATTCCCAACTTAGCCCCACCCTCATCTTCCTGGGATCTCTTCTGCAGAGACATCGTGCTCTGGTCTGCTGTTGGCTACAAAAAAAGTGTTAATGTTGAAGACCGGGGGAAAGTGTCCACCTGGGTACAGGTGCCTAAACCTATTATTGCTCTGCATCCAAGCCATCTTTTCCAAACTTATGAGAAATAAGCCACTATTTAGAGCCCTATCTTCCTCTTTGTCTCTCTTATTTGGTTTTTAGGATTTGGAAGGGAAGGTGTGTTGTGTATTACTGCATCACCCAGGCCATATCCTCCAGCAAAGACTTATTGATTACACAGCAGATTTTATTTCTATTCACCTGAATTTTTTGTCTCTCTCAATTAACTCAGAACTTGGATAGAGAGGATGAGGGATATAACATAGTGGTACCTCAAACTTTAACAGTAAGTACAAAAATGTTTGTTGAATTATTCTGTATATCCTGTATAATAAAAGGCTAATATGCAAATTGTCCCCTCAGCCAGGAGTTTGACCAGGGGGTGGGGCCAGCCAGCCAACCTTACGTGTCACCTCCCCCTGGCCAGCCCAGCCTGATTGGCCCTGATCGGGGCAGGCCGGCCGGATCCCACCTGTGCACGAATTTGCACACTGGGCTTCTAGCCTTCTATATATATAAAAGCCTAATATGCAAAATGTCCCTTCAAGAGTTCGACCAACCAGGAGTTTGATCACTCACTATGACATGCACTGACCACCAGGGAGCAGTGCAGAATGAAGGAAGCCCTGACCAGCAGCTGGGGAAGGGAGGCCCCCGCCAGCAGCTGACAGCCTCTGGGGACCCTACATGCACTGGGCCTCTATTTTTTTCATAATGAACAATATGGTAAATGTGCATATATATCAACGTAATAAATAATTGTGGAGATATATATGTATGTATATACCCATAGATACTACTAACACATACACATATGCTGCTAAATAGTTAGCTTTTTCAGATTTCTTATAATCATTTAAAATTAAGTGATAATAGCCCAGCCGGCATGGCTCGGTGGTTGAGCGTGTATCTATATGAACCAGGAGGTCACTGTTCGATTCCTGGTCAGGCACATGCCCACATTGCAGGCTCCCTCCCCAGTGTGGAATGTGCAGGAGGCAGCCAATCAGTGATTCTTTCTCATCATTGATGTTTCTATCTATCTCTCCCTCTCTTATTCCTCTCTGAAATCAATAAAAATGTATCTAAAAAAGATTTAAAATTGAGTGATAATAGTTAATGAACTGGGAGGACCTGGCTGAACATGTATCATATTTAAAGCAAAGTCAGAAATTATATTGTGGAGAAGTAAGCAAGTTCTGTTTTTGTGCCCACATGAAGCAAATAAAAAGAATACTGGTAGGCAAAGGCATCCTTATTTTGAGCCAACACAGAATACCTTCGTGTCATCTCTAGTGGAAAAATATAAATAATATGAAAAATAGCTTTTATAGGTGAAGATTTTAGTGTTTTTTGCATATATGAATCATGGAGTGTCAGAAATTAGTAAAACGGGCATCCAAATAGATGCCTGGTGACTATAGCAGTATGCTGGCTAAATTCACCAAACTTGTAATTCCTATAAGTTTCCTAACTCCTTCCCTTCAATTCCCCCACTCTGTTGTTTTCCTTTTGACCACATTTCTATGCTTTCAGGACAAGGGCTTGCCCTGCAGAAAAGAAAAAGCTTAGCTGAAATTAGAATGTTTGATCAAAGCTTTGCTAGACAGCATAAGCCATCAGCAAGCACGGAACGGGGCAACATGAAACGCCATTCAAATGGAAACAGCTAGAGCTTGCAGATTTACCCAACAAAGAACATGATTCCACTACTTACTCCCCCCCATCTCGCCACCGCATACTTTTTCCAGCGTTGGATGTGAATGAAATTCGGGCTGTTGGCAGAAGGGGATTGTGAGGAATGGGGGCTGAGTAGGGAAAAGTCACACAACATTGCTTCCTGGTTGCTGCACAGAATGCAAGTCATTATTTTCCAGTGGCAGTATCCAGAGATAATTTGAATTTGTAGCGCTACTGCTCTCTGTGTCTTTCTCTTTTCTTTCTTTCTTTCTTTTTTGGCAATGGTTTTCAGTTCCTAGAAATTGGCTCATACTTCAGCCTGTAGACACGTCCCAATGTGTCATTTTTAAACCACTACGGGAGAAGCAGAATGTGCCCTGACTTTGGAAAGGAGGTTAGAGAAGAAAAAGCGTATGTCAGAAGGGCCTCTCTGTCTAGATGAAAAAAATGAGCAGGGACTCGTTTTTTTTCCCAGCGTGCTGGTGTGTTGTGTCATACTTTCAGCACTGTGAATTTATTAATTATGACTCATGGGTAGGCGTGTTGTCAATTAAAAAGGCTGAGATATGATCAATTAAGCAGGCGCAATTATATTGCTTCTAAAATGGACTATTTTTAAATAACTTCCCAAATTTTATAGCCACCCATTTGGAAAGGCAGCAAGACTATAAGAAATGTCAGATTATTTAAATAGTGACCCACCAATTTTTCTGTCAGAGCTAGAGTTAGAGGAATAAATCCATATCCTTACTCCTGGACTGTAATGTCTGAATGCTTATTAAAGTAGACGATAATCTTTACTCCTAAAAATGTAAGATATTGTGTTTTTGAGAATAGTTGCTTCTTTGTTCTTGTTTTTGTTTAAATGAATGTTTGCTTATTTCTCAGTGAAATATATTTCACACTTACCATCTTTATCAAGGATAGCAGGAAGTGGGTTTATCTAAAAATAATGTAATAGATATGTGATATAGAGGTTTGGGCAGAGTTAAAGGAATCAAGAAGGAATGGTGAGGTATGGCTGGTTTGGCTCAGTGGTTGAATGTTGACCTATGAACCAAAAGGTCAGTTTCATTCTCGGTTAGGGCATATGCCCGGGTTTGGGGCTCGTTCTCTAGTCAGGGGCATGCAGAAGGCCACTGGTCAATGATTCTCTCTCATCATTGATGTTTCTATCTCTCTCTCTCCCTCTCCCTTCTTCTCTGAAATCAATAAAAATTTATTAAAAAAAAAAAAAAAGAAGGAATGATGAGGTACTCAGTGACTAATTAGAATGGGAGTCATTACCACCCACCTCTAAGCCTGAAGGGGCAAAGGGAAGAATGCTCCTAGAGAGCTAAGCATAGAAGAAGCATTGTTAGGTGGGAAAACAGAACCAGAACAATAGCAAACAAGGATGGAGTTGGAGGAATAAATACCCAGATCTCCTCCTATCCTCCCATCTCCTGCTGGTGCTTCCAGTGCACAAGGAAGTCCAGGTGATGCAGCCAATAAAGGGCAGCCTCTCAGGCATCGAACTAGAGGAGAAGAACAAAGACGCATCTGGGAATAACCAGAGTAACCAGCACACCATCCATAGACAGTTACATCTCTCCATTCATAAGGATACTTTTTGCTATGATATAGGAATTAGAGGCCCGAAATTTGTGCACAGGTAGGGTCCCTAGGATCAGGGTCCGGACTGATTGGGGCCCAAAGGCCTCAGCGGGGTCAGGAGAGGAGGCAATGGTCTCTGGGCAGGCCGCAGGCACGCTTCCCAGCCTCCCCCCTCCTCCTTCCCTCACCACTGAGCCACCACTGCCGCAGGCAGGCAGCAGGCCAATAGGGGCCTGCTGGCTTGGGGGAGAGACGGGGGGGGGGGGGTTGTGGGAGGCTGGCTAGCCAAGGGGAGGGACTGCAGGCGGTTGGCCGACCGTGGGAGGTTGACTGTGGGAGCGCACTGACCACCAGGGGGCAGCTCATGTGTTGAGTGTCTTCCCCCTGGTGGTCAGTGCGCATCATAGCGATTGGTCGACCGGTTGTTCCAGTCATTTGGAGGTAATGGTTGCTTAGGCTTTTATGTATATAGATAGAATAAACATACATACCATTTCTCATTCATTCTAAACACTATACTTCAGCCACGCAGTATATCCCATCATCATACATTCTGCCCCCACCTACCCTTCCACCATCACTCCTCCTAACAATTTTGAACTTTATTCTCTAGGTTAATAGACAGTTGAAGTTTTTAAAGAGATTTAGGGGTGTTTGTTTGTTTGTTTGTTTGTTTAAATAAATATGGAAACAGTTGAAAGATGAACTTAAATGGAAAGACATTGGTGGCAAGGAGAATATAGTGACACTCAGAAGAGAGGGATGATAAATTCCTAAACTAAAGTGGAGTCAGATAGGATCAATGGATTCAGGAGTTGCTGTTGAAATGGCATCTATAGATTTGGGTGACAGGTTTGAAATGATGAGGGAGGGAGAGGGAAGAATCAAGAATGAAGCTTCCCTTCTAATTGGAGTTATACCATTCATCAAGATAAAGTAAATATAGGAAGCAAGTTTTGGTGAGAAAAGATAATGAATTTAATCATAGACATGTTAAATTTGAGATGCCTGAAGGAATTCTCTGAAGACAAGTTTGTGGGGAAAATTCTGGTCATGATGGCTCTATGGGTTCATATTTTGAACAATCCCATACTTCCCCCCCTACAATTAGTTATCAAAGCAACAATTAGTTATCAAAAGAAAACATAAGAGATATGTTTGCATTCATAAATGAAATAAATACCTCTGAGGCCAAGAAATGAAACAAAAACTCAAATTAGTGAGTGGTGAGAAGGGATGAAACCATGAATGGAGGGCTCTGGATATGGAAACGCTGACTGGGAGGCCAGCCCCTAGAGGTGAGGAAGGGGGTGGGAAGCAGGAGCCAAGCTGGATTTCTGAAACAGGGGCTAAGGTGGGCAGACAATCTCAGAACCCGAAAATAAACGAATCTTCTCACTGGCTCAGTGACTCATGTTTCCAATATGACTGTGATACATGGGTCCTAAACCCCAAATTTAAGTGTTCGTTTTGGACTTGGGGCCCTGAGGAGTTTTCTGAAGTTAACTACAAACTATTAGACAGGAAGGAGGTTGGGAAAAGAGAGAAGAAAAGAAACAGTTAAAAAAGGCCCTCCTCAGAAAACCTTGCAAGCAAAAAATAGCTAAGAAAATAAGAAATAAAATTTTGAACATAAATTTTAATTTTAAATAATATTGATTTAATAGCCTTGTTGGACAAAGACTTTAAAATACCACCACACACACACAAACACTCACACTCAACACACACACACATTTTCCCCCTAGGAAAGTGCCCTGTATTATATGGCATGAAACATTCATTCTCCTGTTCAGGAATAAAAGGGTCTCTGTTTTTCAGCCTAGCAACCTGAGATGGGGAAGGAGGCATCCTACCTGAAAGGGTATAACTAGGGTCCTGGACTTTTTTATACTAGTCATAGTTATTGGGTCCCTCGGGCAGAGGTGTCTGCTGCTTCATCTGTTGCTCTTTCTGCCTCTGTACCTGGTAAAGGAGCTCTTGGGTCTCTGGCACCACCTTGACATTGAAGCCATGCCCACCTAGGCAGCCATTTCTGGAGTCTTGGTACTGGAGTTGCTGGGTTCTCCTTGGCACTCTAGAAGCCTTCCCTAGAGGAGTAGTTCTGCTCCCAGGAGTCCTTGGAGATAGAGATGGTATTTTCCTGCATTTCTGAGCAGGAAAATAGATAAACGGGTAAATCCCCTTACCCATGTATTGGCTGTGTGACCCTGGACAAGTCACTGAACCTCTGATAAGCCAGTTTTCTTCACTCAAAAATGGGAATACTGCTACTTTCTGTGGCTACTACCCACTGGCACATAGTAGGCTTTTTCATTAGCCTCTGCATCACATGTTTTAATTTCATCAATGTTAAGTTTCTCTTCTTTGAGGGAGAATTTGATAATATATCATTTGGTAAAAATCCATTCATAGAGAAGTCTTTTAACATGGTGAGTGACTAAACTGAGTAATACTGTCTAGGATCTTTTAAAATGAGGTGTTAAGAGTCTTGTTTTCTCATATATCTTGTATGCTGACACTGAGAGCAATTCTATAAGAGAAATTTCAAAAATGCTTTAGCCGCGATTAGTGCTGGTGGAGTTAGTGTATAATCTCCAAGGTGACAACTTCACTGTGTGGTGTGAATTCTGATTTCTTGCTCTACAGCATGTATTTTGCTGCATTTGTATCTGCCCTATAAGCTTATGCATACCCATTTCTTTCTTTCTCTCACCAAATATTTTTCCTAATGGCTTTTAGTTTGAGATTGTACTTTTATTTTCCAGCCTAGAAAAGCCGCTATACCACTAAGCCCCAGAGACAGAGGCAGAGCAGCTGTGTGCTCCCAGACTCCGATTCAAAAAGTGTGGGTGGAAGAAGGGGAAGTCAGAATAGCTTGTTATTTCCATTGCTGGCAATTTAGATTCAGAGGCATTTCATCTGCAGTCCCCTCAAGTGTTGAATTGAATAAAAGTAGTAGCAAGAAACAGTGGAAAGGCTGGTGGGGGGAGGGGCTGTGAACACTTCCAGCTAAACGCAAAGAGACAGGCAGCTTGTAAGCATGCATCCTCAGCTTGGAATAAAAGCCACAAGAAGCCTGAGAGCCAGCCTTTATTGAAACAAGATGCTGTCGTAATGAAACAAAACGCAGGCTGAAATCCATGTACACTGGCAGAGTGTAGTGATTACTGAGAATGTGCTCCTCAGACCAGGAGGGGCTGTGTGGGCAGCTGCGAACGAGAGGAAGCTTAAAGCACTATGGCATTCACATCCTGCCTGACTTAGGAATGATTTAGGAATAGACATATTTCACATGCACCTTTACTAAGAAGGAATGTGTCTATAAAAGATTTACTCCTCATTTTACATTTGAGTCAACCAGCATTCACATTTGCATTGAGCTCGACACTATGAATACAGATTGTGTACAGGAAGCTTGTTTTCAAAGACATGGTGTCCCAAAATTTTATTTTGAAGTGATTTTGAGCCAGTTTTCCTTAGAAAAATTGTTACAGAGAGTGGGCAGTATCATAAGCTAGCCCTCAGAGGTCTTTCTAACTAATATACCTGAAATATAAGACTAGCACAATTAAATACATAAAAACAATGCTGAAGGAAAACTAGAAATTTAAACAGGAAAAAATTGGATCTTGATTTATTTTTGTTTGTTTGTAATACTGAAAAAAATTAGGAAGATGAAGACTTGTAAATTTATGAATCACATCAAGCACTCGTTGATGTGCTTCAAGGATTCTGAGTTTCACAACACTGATCCTTTATTATACCTAATTTACCTTTAAAAAATATGACTTTATTTTCATTGATATAATCAGACAATACATATCAGTTAAGCTCATTCTATACAAAAGGTACTGCATATGTGCTGTAAGAGATACAAGAATTGTGCAACACAAGGAACACTTTATCGAGGTATGACAATTTAGTTGAGATAAAACATACTAGTACATGGTTCAAAAGTGTACATAATGAATACTATGTACAGAAATATAGACTAGCATGCAGATAGATAATTCTTTATTGTAGGGGGCTACCCTATGCATTGTAGGATATTTAGCAGCATCCCTGACCTCCACCTAGTAGATGCCAGCAGAGCATCTATTATGGGCTGAATATTTGTGCCCACCCCCCAAGGTGAGCATATTTGGAGGTGGGACCTTTAAGGGTATTTAGGTTTAAATTAGGTCATGAAGACAGGACCCTCATGATGGGATTGGTGCCCTTATAAAAAGTACAAAAGAATGATATCTCTCCATGAACACATACCAAGTTATGCTCATGTGAGCACATGATAAGAAATTGACTCTCTACCAGCTAGGAAATAGGTCCTCACCAGACACCAAATCTGCTAGCACCTTGATCTTGGACCTCCCAACCTCCTGTGAGAAATAAATTTATGTTGTTTAAGCTACCCAGTCTACGGTATTTTGTTATAGTAGCCTGAGCAGGCAACCAAAAATTTCTCCAGACACTGTTAAAAGTCCCTGGTGGGGGGGAGGGAGGCAAAATTACCCCTAGTTGTGAAAATCATTGAGTCTAAAAATCGCACAAGTTGTTGTCAAATTACAAGTGTAATAAGTACTCCCTACCTTAGTAAATGGGGCCAAAAATCTGTCACCCTTGACTCCTCTCATTCACACCTACTTCTAATTTATCAGCAAGTTTTAATTCACCAACAAAATATATCCTGATTCTGATTCTCCCTACCATCTCCATTGCTACCATCCTCGTTCAAGCCACCATCATTTCTCACCTAGATACTATAATACCTCCTAACTGGCATCTCTGTTTGCCCCCCCCCCTTTGCTCTTTTCCCCACACAGTAGCCAGAGTTGGCCTTTTATAATGAGAAGCAGATGTCATTATCAGCTCAAAATCCTTCTATGATTCCTCATCACTCTTGGAATAAAATATAAGTCCTTACATGGCCTGCCTGGCTCTACATGGCCCAACATGGTATAGCCCCTGGCTACCTCTCTGAACTCATCTTTACTGCTCTTCTCCTTTCTCACCGCACTTCAGCTACTAGTACACCAGCCTCCCTGCTCTTTCTTAAGTATGCCAAGCACGCTTCAATCTTTGGGCTTTATACCTACTATTCTTTTAGTCAAGATTTTTTTTCTGTGGAAAAAAAAAGATTCTGGTCATGCACTTTACCTATGTTTCTGTTGGGTTGGTATTTTTCTTCTGAGTATTCTACTTTGATAGAAACTGTTATTTTAAAAATATATCATGGGGTGTTTTACTGATAATCCATACTCTAGTGTGCTTTCACCTTTCACCCCGGTAGAGAAAGGAGACAGCAGGAGGGGCAGGTGCTTGAAGTAAATGAAGCTTTAAAACAGGAATAGAAGAGATCTCTATCCCAATGATTGTTTATGATATCTTCTGGGGGGTTTTTTTCATCACTTTGGTTTTCCTCGTCCTGATCATTCTTTCAAACCGTTTCCCCCCAATTTCAAAATGGTTTGAATTTGTTGAACAACTACTATGTGAATACCGCTAAGACCTGATGCCTCTCTGACCTCATCTTCCACTCTTCACTCAGACCTCCTTCTGATCATTGAACAGGATGGCCCTGCCACAGAATCTTTGCATCGGCTATTTCCTGTGCCTGACTATCTACATGGCTCATCCTCTGACTATCTTCATGGTTGTCCTCTATTTAGCAATAATCTCAGGGACATCTTCCCTGACCACCCTACCTACAATTTCAGTACTGCCCCAACAGAGATTTTTCTGTTTTCTCTGATTTATTTTTTCTCCTTAGCCTTATTTTCTAATATACTAAAATCTCTATTTATCTTTATATCATTTGTTATTTCCTATAGAGTGTAAGCTCAGGAAGGAAGCGATTTTTGTCTGTTGTATTCACTGCTCTGTTCCTGAATCCAAGAACAGTGTCTGGTACACAGTTGATATAAAAACTCTTTAGTGAATTAATTTATGAATCTAAGAGTAAGAGATGGAGTCTTTGGAACTTAAAGTCTCATTGGAGAGAACAAATGCAAACATTCATCCGTATAAAAAACAACTAAAGATATAGATGTCTAGTGATGATAGGCTCAAGTGTCTTGAGTAGTAGCATTTGAATAGTTCTGGTAATTTTTCTTTGGAATTAGGTAATGAGAAGGTAGTGACTTTTTACTTGGGTCATAAGATATTGATAAACCTGGATTGGAAGAGAAAAATCTGAAGGCTTTCGAGAAAGAAACAATAATATGAGTTGGGTTAGATATATAAGCAATCAGGCTGTTCTGATTGAAATAGAGGACCAAGTAGAAAGTAGTAAGAATTCATTTTAAATAAGTACCTCAGTATTTCAGTCAGGATCCCAGCAAGAAACAGCTTTCATATCAGAGTAAGAATTCAAGGAGGGTGTACTAAAGCACCCACTTATAAAGGTATAGGCAGTGGTGCAGGTAATAGCAAGGGAGAGTACAGTGTCCTGGAGGTAGTAACAAAACAGGGAAGCTGTCACCACCCCATAGGCTTATAGGTGAGAAGGAAGAGAGTTGTGTAGAGGACATCTTGGAAGGAATTGTGACTTTCAATCAAAGTGACCCTCAAGTGACCTACACAAAGGGAGCAGAGCTTCACCCTCCCACTGATCCCCTTTAGCTCAACCAACTAGAAGCCAGAGGTAAGGGGAGAGCTGATACAGTCGATAGAGGTCAGCTTCCTTAACATAGAGCATAGTGGAGACAGATGCAGAGTAGATCTGGAGGGACAAATGGAAACTATCCATCACTCTGAAGGCCGAGTAATCTGAAAACTGTTGCTGGAAAGTTTTGAGTACCCCTCAGAGTGGTCATCATCTTTATGGTTGAGACATGTTGATGTCTGACCATATACAATTTACAACCTTTTCGAGACTGTTTTAAGCACATTTTCATAATGAAAACATTGCTCAATCTGGCATTTGATTCATGCAACACATAACACAAAATTACAGAGGTTCAAAATAGCTGAATAAAGAAATATTTTTAAAAAGGAATCAAAACACCAGCCAGCAAATAGGTGACCCAATGACCAGTGAAAATCAATGAGGCAAAGTTGTGGGGTTTTATAAATGAGTAATAGGCTCAGTAAAAATTAACTATATTTTCTTTATTAAAGTCCTCTGTCCGTATTCTACCACTTCCTTTTACACACTTCTGTTCCAGTAGCTAACTCTGTCTTTTCTTGTTTTATTTTTATTTTCTCATATCTTCACCTATACTAAGCATTGGTGCTATCTATTTCTATGTACCTATCTATCTATAGATACATAAAATAAATATTGATTATGTGGTATGAAGGAGAAAGAGAGAGACTTTAGCTTTATCAAAGGAAATAGACCAGACACCTGTAATCTCTGTGGCCCTTACCTTTAGTGGAATTCTATGGGAGATCTTGGTGACTCTTCTTGACAAAACATTTTGTCACAGCTTCACTGTCATAGGACAAAAAGAAGAAAACTAGACACATGTACAGATAACCACTGCCTTTGGCTAATTCCTGTTTTTAGTTCTGTAACTTCTGCAATATTATTTTATTCCTACATTAGTGCAGATTAGCCCCAAATAGTCCAGGGCCATGTTGCTTCACACCATACAGTTATTACATAGTATTCAAAATTATTTCAAAATTCTGGTTTTATCCAGGACACTATTCTGAATTTTCCAGTAGATATAGATAATTTAAGTGACCTTTAACTTCTTTTTTGGATACGCCATTTGCTCTGATTATTTAATTTCAATTCAAAGATATATATATATATATACACACACACACACACACACACACACACACACACACACACATACTGATGTTTTATTTTGCAAGCAACAGAATGGATCCGAAGATGAACCCTTAAGAGCTTATAATCAACAGTCAGAAAAATATATTTAATGTAGATAGTAAATTAGGTTAGAACGATGTAGAATTTCACAGTGGGAAAGATCACGTGATTCAGGATTGGGTATGAAGGGAGGGTAGGATTTCCATAGGTATAGACCAGTTATGGGGCAAGAAAATGAAAGGCTTTAAGCTCCTGTTTATTCATTTGTAAAACAAAAATAATATTATTAATTGGATTTTTGTGAGGATTAAATAAAAGAATGAATATAAAGCACTTTGAAAAGCTAGTGAAAAGAGCACAATAAATGTTAGCTTTAAAAATAGCCTTCCCAAGTTCTAGCAGCAGGAGTGGACTGACAGCATCGGAGGAGTGGACAGTAAACGGGAGCAGAGGGTTGATGAACTGGAGTAAGGAGAGATGAAAACTTTCATTGAGCAGATATCTATTAACTATGCTTTACTTCCTTGGAAAAATAGAGGGAAATAGTAGAAACAATACTGACCTTGTGAGGGGCAAGGGACCTCTTTGTTTCCTGCTGTATCCCTAATGCCTCTGAAACAGAGCAAGGCACACAGTTGGTGTGTAATAGCTATTTGTGGGATGACCCTACCCTGTTGGGAGGTGATGAGGAAAGATATCTCTTCAGAAACAAGTGGAAGAGGAAGGAGGAAAATACTGAAATTTAAAAGCCTCTGCTAGAAGAGAGAACACTAAAGTACAATGGACATGCACATTGGGTATACGGAGGCAGGCTGAAGCAATGGAGAGGGTAGAAAACCCTGTTGCTGGGAAATGAGTCTAAGGGAAGGGCTGCAAAAAAAAAAAAAAAGGCAAGAAGTTACAGCGCGGCCAGTGTGGCTCAGTGGTTGAGTGTTGACCTATCACGGTTTGATTCCAGGTCAGGGCACATGCCCAGGATGCAGGCTCGATCCCTAGTAGGGGGCATGCAGGAGGCAGCCAATCAATGATTCTCTCTCATCATTGATGTTTCTATCTCTCCCTTTCCCTTCCTTTCTGAAATCAAAAAAATATATATTTAATTTTTTTAAAAAAGAAGTTACAGAAAACTGAGAAAGGGCAAGAATATGGTGATGTGAAACCCCTATTTCTCCAAAATTCCAGATATTCATACCAAGACCCTGCAAAAGTGGTTCACACAAACCAAGTGCCAAGTGCTTGTGTAGTACCATGTGCCACACTTGGATTGGTACAGACTAGTGGGAAGGGACAGGCTAAAGGAAATTCAATGACCCTGACATCAAATGTACAGTAGGGCCTTAGCTGGTTTGGCTCATTGTTAGAGCCCATGGACTGTGAGTTTGATACTGGTCAGGTTGTAAGCTTGATTCCTGGCCCCATGTGGAGCACGTGCTGGGGGCAACCAGTGATGTTTCTCTCTGTCTCTCCCCCTCCCTTTCACTCTCTCTGAAAAGCCGTCGGGGGGAGAGGGGAATAACCTAGGGTGAGGATTAATAAACAAACCAAAAAAAAAATGTACAGTAGGAACTGGACTACAAGCCACTACCACCTAGGAATTTGGGAAAATCTGGAGGAAGGCATTGGACTTCCCATAGAATGAGGATTAGCGAGATCAAATTACCTGAAAATTTAATTTCAAATGCAAGATGACTTTGGCTGCTTTGGAGGTTGTACCTGGTACCCTGGTGGCTAGTTCTGGCTTAGGAATCACCTCTTCCAGAGCAGGATCCTGTGTCATTTTCTCCCCTCCAAATAGGCTTCGTGCCCCTCTTGGGTACTCTCTCATCACCTTTAACATGGCCTTTCTCCGATATTATAATTATCTGTTTATGTTGTTGCCTCCCCTATTATAATGAACAAATTAGGGCAGGGTAGAGTCTGACCTGATCAGCATTCATGCAGCTGGGAGAACGCAGCTTGAGCTAAACATGTTTGTACAGGGGCACCATGGGCCTTTGGAGAAGGGAGGCAGAAATGCAAAATCTAGGTTCAGAGTCAGGGTAGGAACAGAACAAGCAAAACAAACAAAAACAAGAGTCTTTTATCAGAGGTTCAGTTGTAACATTTTGGCATATTTGTGGAGCCCTCCCACATAGCCACATTTGTCTCCAAACATCTCAAAGAAGGTGCTTTGGGATCTTTGGTTTGCTCTTGGTTACCTACCACCACTATTTTCTGAAATTTTCAGGAAAAAAAATGTTTTTTAATTTCAACAATCACAACAGCAGAAAAAAATCTAATAATCTTTTTCTGAAAAGCTGTGTTTATTCTTCATTGTCCTAGAAAGGATGGACATGTGCTTCACTCACACAGCCTTAGCTACTTCATTCACAGGAAGAAAAAGGAAAACTTCTAGTGCTTGTAACACAAAGCCAAGTGTCTTTGTGTTAATAATAGGGTTTGTGAGGGTATTTTTTTCCTGTCTTTATTCTGTTGCCATCAAAGGAGGAACCAATTAGATCAAATAATAATATTTAAAATCTGACAGCCTGGGGAGCCTGTAAGGAAAACCTAAATCTGCCATGTGGACACTTCAGAGCCTGTATTCTACCCATGACCAGGGACTCACCCCTGCCTGAAGCCACACACACTTCCTGTGCCTGGACTTAGCGGAACTAATTGGAAAGAGAGCTCGAATTCTCTGCATATGAATGTCACTCCTTATATTTGTTGATGCAAGTTAGAGTCCCTCTTCATGTCTTGTGAGAACAAAAACAGATCTCCTAGAACACAGTGAAGTGTGTAGAATACTCAACCTGTCCTTGTAACTGCCTACACAAAGCAAAAAAAGGTCTGAGAGGGGTCGTAACATGAAGTGTTTGTGCAAAGACCTAGGCCTTCTGAGACTGCATGGACAAAAGAATTAAACAGCAAAAGCAATTTGAAGTATTTGTGTATTTTGTTGTTGTGACTTCTCCCCATATCCTCTTCTTTTCTTTTTAACGTTAACTATGTCTTTGGTAAAGGTTTAAAAATTGTTAAGTCTTTTATAAAGGAAGACAAATATCTAGTTTTTAGTGTGAGCCAGATACTATGCATTGCTTTTATTGAACTAGCCAGAGAGTGCGTGTTTTTCTTTGTGTCGCAGGCAGCTCTGTGCACATGTATGTGCCTCGGGACTAAGGGGCACATGACTGTTTCCTGCACTGCCATCATGTGTGTTTGTGCCCTAGCACAGCCATGCATGGAAGTTTGTGTGTGCCTAAATGTGGCTGTGTGCAAAAGGAAAAAGACTCCTGTTCCATTATTCCAAGCAATTAAACTCCGACAGCACAGGGATGAAGGGGAGGCCCTGATTTTCTTTTCCTTTGCAGTAATTGCCACAGCAATCATCTTTGATCAGGGAAGAGCAGCGGAGGAGAGTCCTGAAAGTTGACATCCGTGGTATAAATATATACATTTACATACACGGGGGCAGCGCAACTCCACTGCTTTTTACTGACGTTTCTGACCTGAAACCATTGTAGCTCCACTGACACTTCATTTAATTGAATTCTTCCCCAGCAGTGCAGGAGCCGAAGGACTTGAAAGGGGGAGGGGAGTGGAAGGATGGGTAATCAAGGCTGACTCTTCTGCCTGAATGTCTAGAAATGATAGGAAAGTAATTGCTTTTGAAAAGAAAAAAACAACAACTGAAATAGCACAATTTGTTCTATTTAGCAAGATGCTAAAAAGGGATAAATAGATGAGGGTCTTGCCCCAAGTATACCAAAATCCCTACCCTGAGAATAAAACTAATTTGGATTTCTCTGCAAATAGGAATGAAATGGTATTTTAAAATGAAGAAGAAAGAAAATACAATCCTAAAAAAAGAAAAATCCTGAGATTCCCTGCTTCAAAATGGCCAGAGACAATAGGAAGTTCATTCTGAGCCCAGAGCCATTGCACGGCCCCTTTTGTCAGCCTCAAATCAGCGAGCTGGGGGGTCGAATCCATTTAACCTGCCCCTGTGGCACATCACCCACCCGCCTGACCCCAGAGCGGCCTCATTTTTATGGATGCAGAAGCTCACAGTGTAATTCATTCCCCGGCACACCCCGCTCATTCAGTCGCCTGCTTTTGCCACCGAGGTGCACTGCATATTCTCTGCTAGCTGAACTGGTGAGATATCAGTCAGCTTCCTGCTTAATGCAGGAGTTAGCCCGCCTTACAGCTGCTAAGGAGTAATGTCCCTTACCGGGCATCTATCTGGGGGCCTACGTCAGCCATGCAAATTAGCACATGTGCACAAACTCAGGGTCTTCAAGAAATCAATCTGGACCTGGAGGAATCAGGCAGCAGATTTAGGAAAAATAAAATCTAAAAGATATTAAATAACCTTCACCTTTGTCATCAGCTCTCCATATTTGCCTTTTTTGGTCATATGTCAATGAGAACATGAAAGCATGTGCACAGCAGGCAGCTGCTTTGCCCTTGGATTTAGTACATGGTACAATGGAAAACAAAACAAAAAATGGCTTAATAACAATGCGTTACTTGTATGTGGTGCCGTTACAAAGAACTCTCACATACATTGTTACATTTATTTATACCTTTTAACAACCATGTGTAGTAGCAGTAGCAGCAGCTTCATGACTCCATTATACAGGTCAGGAAACTGAGGCTCATAGAGTTTAAAGAACTCACACAAGTTCTCATTGCTGAGAAGCAGCAGAGGAGGGAGTCCTAGGTTCAGCAAGAGGGATCCAATTCTGACTTGAGGAGTCCATGAGATTAAGGGAGGGTATTCACTCATTTCTTACCAGCACTCCCCACCTCTGGACAACATTACACTACCCAGTACTCCAGAATTTCAACTGGGCTTCTGAAACCTGTCTAGGATTTCAGAAGGATTTCAGGCCATCCTTCTGGTCTACATCCCTAGACCCAAGGGCTAGACAAAGGATGACTGTTTGTGGTCGTGGGGAATGAATATTGGATGTGATGGTATAAGGCTCACACATGTGTGCATAAAACCATTCACAGTAAGAGACAAAGCCAGGGAGGAAAGAGAAGGGAAATGGATTGCAGTCTGGGGGCTGTGAGCTAACTCCCCTCACAGCCATGGTCTAAAGTCCAAGAACTCCTAAACTAGAATGTGGCCTTCCAGTGTTTTATGAAAGTATATATTTGTCAAAGTAGGAAGCTAGAACATGTTTTATGCTGCCATTTGATATATAACTTTTAAATATTTATACATATGGTATGTAGACCTCCATTTAAGCTCTTACCCCAAAATATTAGAGGTAGGCTGGTTGAAGTGTCATTGGTGTACATGGTAGAGATGAATGAAAATTTGGAAGAGATTACATAATCTACATTGGCATAAATTTTTATTATTTCCCTTAAGGGGTCAAAAATTTATTGACCGTCATAATTACAGCAGTCTTCCCAACAATTTATTAAAGGCTGAAGTACCAATATCTCCAATAGTTAAGGGTACTAACGATAAATCTAATGACAAAGTAAATAGGATTTTATGTTTTATAAATGTATTAACACAGTTGTTGGTTAATTACATTGCCACGTTTTTAAATAATATGATATTGGCCCCAAAGTGTTAGTACCCTGGATAATAGTGAAACATTTCCTCCAGGCAATTATTAAATCCTCCTCAGCAGCAAGAGAAAGATTAAAACGTTGTCCCAGATTCATGACTAAGTTGATCAGAAGGAGAGTCAATTCTGTGAGAAGGCAGTGCAACACAGATGAGATCATCTAGTCATGTGGCTTCAGTTAGGAGCTCACATCTGGTTTCTATAGAGATCCCCTTGCTAACCTAAGGGACACACCAAATCTCACTTCTTCCATGAAGGTCTCTCTCCTAATACTGAACTTCCATAGCAGTCTGAATCTCTAAGGCATAAATATTATGCTCTTTCTTCATTAGTCATTGTATCTCTTATCTCTTGTAATAGATTGTATAGGTCTGGAAACCTGTAACTTTCACCTTTAAATCACCAAAATGTGCAGCGCACATAGTACGCATTCAATGAATATTAAGTGACTGCATAGACAAATGATTCCTACCTTTGTCATTATTTTGTGGGGTTTCCTTTTTTGTTACATATTTATCTGTTGTGCAATCTCCTCTACGGTAATTCCATTATTTTCACCAAACCCTGAAGAATGCCATTAAAAACATAAACAAGGTGCCCCAACCGAATAGCTCAGTTGGTTGGAGCATCATCCCATATACCAAAAAGGTTGCAGGTTCAATCCCCGCAACTGATGGATGTTTCTCTATCACATCAGTGTTTTTCTCTCTCTGTCTCCGTGTCTGTCTGTCTCTCTCTCTCCGTTTCTTTCTCCCTCTCTCTCCCTCTCTCTCTCAAATCAATAAAAACATATCCTTGGGTGAGGACTAAAAAAAACACACACATGCGCGCACACACGCGCACACACATAGACAACGCTTTTCTTTTACTTGGAGCATATTCAAAGGCTAAAGGTTTTCCTATATGTGAACAGAGGAATTTCTATCGGTTGATATATAACTGAAAGTTTGTGTTCCTCCAAAATTCATATGTTGAAGTCCTGAACCCCAACGTGTTGCTATGAAATCATGGGGGTGGGATCCTTATGATGAGATTTGTGCCCTTTCAAGAAGAAACACAAGAGAGTTATTGTCTCTCTTTCCACACACACCAGGGAAAGGCCATGTGAGGATACAGTGAGAAGGCAGCCACCTGCAAGCCAGGGAGAGAGCCCTCACCAGGAACAGACCCTTCTGGACCTTTGATCTGGAACTTCTAACCTCTGAAACTGTGAGGAAAATAAATTCTGTTATTTAAGCCACTAGTCTATGATTTTGTGATGACAACCTAACAAGACTAAGACAGTTGAGAATGCTTTTGGCAGCACATAATAAAAAAGTCAACTTTTATTAGTTAGTATGTAATAAAGACATTTTTATCCCACACAATAAGAGGATGTTAGGATGTTTATAGTTCCAAACACTCAACAGTATTATCACAAACTCAAAACCTTTTTGTCCTGTTCTGCTGAGTGTGATGGCCTTTGTCCCTGTGCTTGTTACTCTATTGCTATAACTGATAAAGTATCCAGTCAGGAAGAGAAATGAGAATAGGTGGTATATATAAGCCCAGTCTCTTTTTTAGGAAGAAAACTATTTCCTAGGAGCCCCTCAGTGCACTTGCCCATAAATATCATTGGCTGTGATTCTGTCACATGCCACCTTAGCTTCAGAGGCTAGGAAGATGATTACCAAACAAAGAAGATTGCCAAGTAGACTTAGACCAATCATGATCCATCCCCTGAGAATGGGCACACTGCCACCTGAATAAAAATCTGGACTTTGTTAGCAAGGACGAAGGGCCAGAATGGTCATTGAATGGATAGTGTCTGCCACCCCTTCTCTGTTGTCTCAGTATTACCAATGGGTATGTTTCTCTGTTTTCCCCCAAACACTCCATATTGAGGCTATTCTAAACTAAAAGCTCACATTTTAGTAGTCCTCCTTCTGTGCTGTGTTAGCCATATGGTAACTTGAAGTAACACCTATATTTATTATATGTAAAATCCACAAGCTAAAAAAAAGCATCCATGGAAATATATAATTAGGAATTTATAAAACATGATAGATTCTGGAAGTCTTTCCCAGTGATTCTATACACTGAGATTATACAGGGAGTTTTTACACAACACCAATTCTCCAAACCAGACCAGGTAAGTCAGAAGCTCTGAGTGGGGCCCTAGCATTGGTAAAGCTTCCCATGTGATTCTAATGTGCAGCTAGAGTTGAGAACTGTTGCAAGAAAGATGTATAGGAAGCAAATATAAAAATCATTTCTACTTTTAGCTTCTCTGGAAACCTGTTCCTAGCCAATGAGAGATTTTCTCATTGTTTCTCAATACCCATATTTACTTATTCATTAAGACAGTACGTATATGTATACCATGTACATATAGGTCTGTATGCAATGTTGTGGATATTTTTTTTTAATTTTAAAATAGCTTACATTTCAAAATTTTTCTGTTCTGGGATAAATCAGTGAAAGATTTCCATTTAAACAAGATCATATTTGTTGAGTACCAAAATGAGGGGAACAGATAGTATGGGCTTCAGGAGGTTATATGAGAGACAAATAAATGTGGACTAGAATGGTCAGTAAAGGCTTCCTACAGGTATTGGGAAAATTTGGATAGGCAATGGTGAGGAAGGAAGCAGCCATATTTGTTACGGATCACAATGTGCTAACTCTACTATATTTGGAATCAGTTGGTTCTCTGGTGTAGGAGATAAGACTAAAAACGTTGAAGACACTGATGTTTTGATGGTTTAGATGTCGCCAATCTAAAGAAAAGAATGGTCAAAGCAGGCCCTAAAATACTAAGTTTGCAGGAAAAAAAATTTCAGGAAAGAGCTCAGTTGAGGCTGAGAAATAAGTTAGAAGTATTCAGTAGGTAATTGGGAAAAAGGAGTATGCCTGGGACACAGGTGTGTTTGGGGCCCAGAGATGATGTGGAAGCTGTGAAAGTGAACACAGAGTTCGAAAACTAGAAGCCAGGCTTTCAAATATGTCAGAGCACTCAAACAAAATCCCTTCCAGAACTCTCTGGTGTCTTCCCAGGCTGGAGACTTAGACATGACCCTGTAGTAAAGAGCTTGGTCCTACAGTCTGGTAAAGAATGCTGCAATTAGGACACTTCAAGGAGAAATGCAACTGGAAGGAGCACAAGATATGATCTGGTCCATGCTCCCTATTTGCTAATGTGGCAGCCAACTCTCCCAGTTTAAGTGACTTTACCAAACTCACAGAGGGTTAGTAGAGATCAAGTCTACAGACTTACTGGGTATAACAACTATGTTTATTTTTACTTTATTAATAGTCAGGATGATCCACAAAGGCCATTTGCTGTTTAACCGGTAGTTTATTCTTTATTTTTCATTTTTATTTCATTCAGCAAATATGCATGGTAAGTATTAGGAATGTAGGAGATGGACCTGTTTGGCTGATGCGTTCCATTTACCCTAATTATAACATGTGTCATTAACTCCCAAGGCCCAGTAGCCTTAAATGATGCTAAGAACCTAGCATGCTGGGGATTTACTAATCCTTCTTATGTTTTTTCTTATCCTGGTCTGAGGTCTGATAGCAAATGAAGTTTTATCTGTGTGTATGTGGTTATTAATTTGTCTACGTGTATTTTTAATTTATTATTTAAATAACTTATTAAATAGGAACTACATTCTTAGAATTAAGAAAGTACAAAAGGTACACAGTAAAAATTCTCTCTGTGTGTCTTAGACCTACCCAGTGCCCTTACCCAATGGCAATCTGTGTTATCCAGTGTTTATGTTTCCTTTTAGTGATATTTTATGCAGGTACTAGCAAATTCATGGAGGTATATACTCCCCTCCCATTTTTACAGAAATAGCACACTATTGCTCAACACTTTTTTGAACAATATATTGATGGTCTTTCTGGACCTCTCCTGCCATCTATTTCATTTTTCTGCCATTGTTAGTGAAGGAATTTCTGTGTAGGATAGTCCTCAGTCATTTCTATCCCATTCTTGGATAAACCATGATAGATATTTTGGCCATGTCTAGTCTTTCACTATTACAAGGCTGCAGTGTGTACCCTTTTACATGTGCTGTTTCACATATGTGCGGTGATATCTGGGGGGCAAATTCATAGAAGTAGACTTGCCAAGTCAAAGGGTATGTGCATGTAATTTTAATGGATCTTGGAAAATTGTATCCCATACAGGTTGTGCCAGTTTCCACCACCACCAGCAATGTATACAAAAACTTGTTTTGCCAAAATTTCACCATACATTATGGTATCAATAATTTGGAGTTTTGCCAATATAGCTATACTAATAATAGCCTAGGTGGCGTCATGCCCTCACATCATCACAAGATAGCCATCACAAGATGACCATCACAAGATGGCCACACACACAGCAGAGGCGGGGCCCTGCGGCCACTCCATGCAGTGAGGCCTGGGGGTCCTGTGGCTCTGCCAGCATAGAGGAGGCCAGTCTGGGCGGAAGGAGAAAGATCGCAGCAGGGGAGGGCAGTTGTGAGCGATTGGGCCAGCAGGGAAGGGCAGTTGGGGGCGATCGGGCCGGCAGGGGAGCAGTTTGGGGGCGATCAGGCTGGCAGACAGAAGCAGTTAGGGGCAATCAGGCAGGCAGGCAGGCGAGCAGATAGGAGCCAGAGGTCCTGGATTGTGAGAGGGATGTCCCTGTGGGACCAGGCCTAAACCAGCAGTCGGACATCCCCTGAGGGATCCCAGATTGGAGAGGGTGCAGGCCAGGCTGAGGGACACCCTCAGTGATGTTATTTCATGCACCGGGCCTCTAGTTAAATATAAATGATATCTCAGTGAGGATTTAACTTGCTTTTCTCTTTGAGTTAGATTGTGTGTTTAAAAGTCATTTTATTTTTTCCTATGAACTATTTTAATTAGGTTATTGAATTTTTATACATTGATTTATAGGAGCTTTCCATGTATTATTGAAATTGGCAATTTGTTTGTGATATGAATTTTAAAACTTCCCAGTCTATCTCACTTTTTATTTTGATTATGATGATTTTTTCCATAAAAAATTATTTTATTTTTATTGTGATGAAGCTATGAATTCTTATATCATGACTTCTGAGTTTTGTGACATGTTTAGAAAGGACTTCTCTCACTCAAATGTTATTTTTAATTTTCTCATTTAATTGAGTAATTTTGTGGTTTTAGTTATACATTTTAACTCATCTGGAATTTATTTTGGTACATTTGTTGGATGTTTTCCCAACACCATTTTTTCCTCACTGAGCAAATGCCATTTGTTTATTCCTCCAATTCAACTTGAATCAAATATTGCTTTGAATTTCTAAATGAAATCAATATTGATTCAATGCCCACTATGCACAAAGGATCATTTCATAATGTTTTCTTTCTAACTTTCCCTTTATGACGAAATGGGGACAGGATCGTAAGGCCTGATATCCAGAAGCTTATTTTAGTAGATAAAAAAATAAAAGAAAAACTTGAACAGTAAAGTTTCTAGCTATAAAAGGAACTGGTTATAGCCATATTCAGTGAGACAATGAGCTAGTTCAAGTTACAAGCAAAGAAAACACACATGGTTCATTGTGGGTATGAGTCCTCCTGTATAACAGGGCAGGAAAATGAAACATGACAGGAGAGATTTTTACATGCCACTCTATCTATGAACATGTGATGCTGCTACATAAAGACAGTGGTAGTAGGCACTATGAATACATTCCCTTGAAATAGAGCTTATGGGCTAAAAATGGGCCAGTACTAACAGATTCTAAAATAAGTCATTGTCTTTTACATACTTCCTTTTAGTATGAGAAAGAACACCATAAAGACAATAAACCTCAAATCCTGTATTGAAACCGTCCTAGTTATGTAACTATTACTAGGAACTCTATGATTTGTGATAGCTATTGATGAACTGTTCCTCCCTTCATTTACTACAGCCTGGAATCACTATTTACTTTTTGACCTAATAACCATTATGCTTCTAGCCCAGATCTACTAATTATCTGACTTTGGGAACATCATTACAATCTATGCCCTAGAAAAGGTTCAAATAAAAACCAAGTTGTACTCTCCGTTGCACAGATTCATATGTGCACTTGTGAATGTGATTTACCCACATAGAATGCTAAAGAAATATTCCTGGTGGGGGAAGGAACAGGAATAAGAGCCAATGGGTATAAGTCAGAGGTGGGGGAGATAACAAAATGCAATATAGGGGTACCCACTATTTAAAAACATACAGAAACTGAGGCTGAACAGGAAATAGAGGTATTTACAATTTGATACCGCCCATCTGTAGTGGGTTGAAATAGTGTGCCCCCAAAATGTATGCCCACCCAGAATCTCAGAATGTGACCTTATTTGGAAATGGGATTTTTGCAGATATAATTAGTTAAGTTCAAAAGAGGTCATACTGGATTAGCCTGGGCCCCAAATCCAATGACTAGTGTCCTCATTAGAAAGGGAGAAAAGATTCGGATTCTGAGGGA
Source organism: Myotis nattereri (assembly GCF_964212035.1). NCBI lineage: Eukaryota > Metazoa > Chordata > Mammalia > Chiroptera > Vespertilionidae > Myotis > Myotis nattereri. Next base: position 16,568,081 of record NC_138090.1, read on the forward strand.
AGAAGGTGATGTGAGGACAGAGGCAGATATTGGATCGATGTTGCTGTAAAGCAAGGAATGCCAAGGCTTGTCAGGAGCCACCAAAAGCTAGGAAGAGGCAAGGAGAGGCCCTCCCCTAGAGTCTTCAGAGGGAGCATGGCCTTGCCCCAACACCTTGAGCTTGGACTTCAAGCCTCCTGAATTGTGAGAGAAATCAATTTCTGTTGTTATAAGCCACCCAGTTTGTAGCAATTTGTTACAGCAGCCCTAGGATACTAACACAGGGCGCCCTACGAGAACTTTAATATATATTCTAAACCAAAGTTTTTCCTCTGTGTATCCCCTCTGTCCCATTTTCAAGTTGCTATGAATTAAAATATCCTCTTAAGGTGGATCTTGGGGTTTTTAGATTTACCAGACCATGTTGTGACCTGATGTATCAGTATCTATAATGCCTTTAGCAATATTCTTATCTGTAAAATGCAGAATAATACCTGTCTCTTTCATAAAGTTGTTATAAAAAAGGATGAGTTAATATGTGAAAAACTGCTATGTATACTAGAAAATACTATGTAAATGTATACTTAGTTATTATTACTGCAATTTTGTAAATAGTAAGCCCAAATAATCACTAGCCCAGACTTTTATTTTTATTATCCTAATTTTATCCACAGCAATGATACTAATAAAAAAAATTACTTCTGATTTCCCTACATAAATTGTCTACATTGAGAAAATTGGCAAAAGACTTTCTTTTCAAGGCTGACTTATTAATAATAGTTTTTCTTGCCTGACTGGTGTGGCTCAGTGGTTGAGCGTTGACCTATGAACCAGGAGGTCATGGTTCGATTCCCAGTCAGGGCATATGCCAGGGTTGCCGGCTTGATTCCCAGTAGGGGACATGCAGGAGGCCACCAATCAATGATTCTGTCTCATCATTGTTGTTTCTATCTCGCTCTCCCTCTCCCTTTCTCTCTGAAATCAATAAAAAAATATATTTAAATAATAATAACTTTTCTTAGTTAATAGAGTATTCTATTCCCTCTGTCTTAGAAGGTCATGTGTGTAAATGAAGATGTGAAACTCATCTATTCATTCTTGTAAAAAATACTGAATATTCATTTGTCAGGCCCTATGCTTAGTAATTGAGATTTGATGTTCAAAAACAAGATAACAAAACAGGGTGAGGTGATGGGGTGTGGCCTCTGAGGTGGGTGGTCTGTGAGAAGGTGATATTTGAGCTGACACCTAAAGAACAGCAGGGGCAGCCATGTGATGATCTGGGGACAGAGCTCCCCAAGCAAAGTATCAACCAAAAGACTTGTATGCATGCATATAAGCCTCACGAATGGATACAGACAACAGGGGGGTGAAGGCATGAGTGGGGGAATGAGGGGGTAATGGGGGAGATAAGGACACATATATAATACCTTAATCAATAAACAAATTTAAAAAAGAAAGAAAGAAAGGTGACCCAGTGCCTCTAGCAGAGAGAAGCAAGGGAAGAAGTGCGCACGGCCAGATCCTGTAAGGTGTGGCAGACCATAGCAAAGGATGAGGTTTTGTGAACGTGCAATGGGAAGCCTTGGGAGGGCTGTGACAGAGGGGCAGCATTCTCTGATGAAATTTTTGAAAGATTGCCCTGGCTGCTGTGGGGAGAACGGATCTCAAAGTGCAAGAGTGGAATCAGGCAGGCTCATTAGGAGGTTTCTGGGGATAATAGGATGATGGCGTAGACCTGTGGACAGATTGGGACACACCTGAAAGGGCAAGTAGCAGGCCTTGTGGATAGGTAGGATGTTAGGGGGAGGGAGAAAGAAAAGGGCCTGACTCTTCATCATAAACAGTCCTGATTGAAAGCAGCCCCACGAGTACATCCAATTCTGTAAATAATTGTTGTCCAAATATTTCATTTTGTTGTCATCTCCTCTTGGCTGCTCAGAACACAACCTTGTTTGGAAGCACATAAAGAAATTCTCTATTGGCCCCTGCTCTTTGTAGGGCCATGTGTGGCTTTGCCTCTGTCTAACCCTGCTGAGGGAGGCTAAGGGCGTTTATCCTGCCCCAGTTCTAATATAAGCGGAGAGAACTTGAATCATTTCATTTTTTCTGTATCTGTCATCTGAGAAATGGGGATATTAATGCCCACTCTGCAGAGGTTTTCTGGTGATAAGATGAAAGAACACGTGGTCTGGCAACTAGCTGAACTTCAATAAAGGGTAATAATAGTGATGATGATGAGTGTCTCACAAGACAGAAGTGAGTAAAATTGACCTGGTTCCATCAGCTTGGAATCATTTAGTTCAATCTAAGTCTCTCCACTACCAAACACCATTACTGTAACTTAAGCCCAGGTCCATAAAGAAATGGCTGGGATTTGTCAAGCAACAGTGGTTTGTCCAGAGCAACAGCTCGGGCTGACTGGGTAATCTCTTGATGTTATTGTATTACTATTCCTAGTTCTTTTTCCCAAAAAAAATATTTTTATTGATTTCAGAGAAGGAAAGAGAGATTGAAACATCAATGATGAGAAAGAATCATCGATCAGCTGCCTCCTGCATACCCACCCCCCAAATGGGGATCGAGCCCACAACCCGGGTAATGCCCCAACCAGGAATCAAACCATGACCTACTGGTTCATAGGTCGATGCTCAATCACTGAGCCATGCCAATCAGGCTTCCTAGTGTTTTTTTTTGTGTGTGTTTTTTTTGTGTGTGTGTGAGGCATAGGAATAATTTTTGAAACAGTAGTAAGAAAAAAAGTTTCTAATAAAATAATGAGCCTCCCTTATTTTGAGCTTTCCTTTGATGCTTGCTACCTCCTTCTTATTATGGCTCTTTGTCCACCATTGAAAAGGCCAGTGTCCTCAATTTGTGCCCAGCTGGAAAGAGAACATTGAGCTGAAGAGTGCAAAGGAGCAAAGAAGTCACACTGAGATGATATTTTCCTTCATGAGACATTTCAACAAGCATAACAGAGAGAATGTCTTATGAGCTGACCATCAGTTTTAAATATGGAAAATAATTTCCTGACTTTAGAGCAGTCATTATGCCCTTTTTTTTAGATGTCACTAACAAAGCAGGTGGTGTGTCCTATATAAATAACATATTTAACATAAGGAGAGAGAGAAAAAAGAGATAAAAGTGACTGCTCCCTAAATCCTAATATCTACCCTGAGCCTTGCACATTTGGTAAGAGAGTTGCTTCTTGATCCTGATGCATTCTTTTTGTCCCTCTGCTTTTTACTTTATTTTTTTTTTATTGCTTAAAGTATTACAAAGGGTATTACATATGTGTCCTTTTTCTCCCCCGCCCTTGACAGTCCCCTAGCCTCCCCTATCCCCCAGTGTCTTATGTCCATTGGTTATGAAATATATTTTATTGATTTTTTACAGAGAGGAAGGGAGAGAGATAGAGAGTTAGTAACATCGATGAGAGAGAAACATCGATCAGCTGCCTCCTGCACATCTCCCACCGGGGATGTGCCCATAACCCAGGTACATGCCCTTGACCGGAATCGAACCGGGGACCTTTCAGTCCGCAGGCCGACGCACTATCCACTGAGCCAAACCGGTTTCGGCTGTCCCTCTGCTTTTGATGCCTTCTTTAATGTCTTTAATCATTATATACTTATGTTACCGTCTCTGCCATATTGTTCTATCACCTGAAGTTCCCAGAGGTATAACTGTAGTTTTCTTTGTTGACTACTCTCACTCCCAGTCCATGTTCAGCAGGGCTTTTGCTATAAGAATCCTCGGTGACCTATCTGAAGCTGTGGCCCTGCAGAGTATTTGGGGGTTTGCTTCTGCCATATTCTTCAGGGATATTTCTAACCTGGGACCAAGTTTGATTTTAATGTTTCAGCTTACAGGTTTCTGAATGTGATAGTTAGTAAATATAAATCCCCAAACCTGTACGGCATAGTCACAGATCCTCAGGGGAGACTTTTTCCCCATCCATGGCCCAGGAAAAGACAAACATCCTTGTGAAAGCAGATGGTTTTCCCCCCTAAGCCATCATTTTCAGGGTCTCATTTTCATGTGGTGATATCAGTTCCAACTTCCGACTTCCTAATTTTCATGGGCCCTAGCACTTGAGTTCTGTGTTTGCAAGTTTAGCCATTTATTTAAAAGTAATGTGTGTTCCGTTTTATTCAGAATATCTTAACATTTTTGGTGGAAGGGTTTTTTGAATTATCTGTTCTACCACATGGCTAAAAATGGAGTTATCAAGTCAATCTTCATACTGCAGCTGGAAAGAACTTTTCAACAAGTAAATATGATTTATTAGTCTTATTTAACTTCCCAAAGGTCTTAGGATAGAAACTAAAATCCATAACCAACAAGGCCTTCCCTACTTCCCCATCCTCATGTTGCACCATATCCCTTCTCATTTACTCAGACTGAGTTTCTACTCACTCTTTTGATTTCTAGAGCTTACCTCACTCCTATGATAATAGCAACTTTGTACATTCTGTTCCCTCTTTCTGGAACACTTTCATGTTCCCCCAGTTCATTCATCATTCAGATCTCAACATAATTGCAATGGTAGTTGTCTAGGTAAGTTTCCTCATATGTTTGTATATTGGCTCAGATACCTTCTCCTTTATAATACAGTTGTGACTTTACATTTATTTTTGTAGTTATTTTTAAATATATCTCTCACTCACCGGACTACAAGCTCTGTGAAGGCAAGTGCCATGTCTATTCTTATTCACCATTTTTGTTAGTCAGTAACACTAACTGCTACATTCACATTCACACAAAAAATTCTAAAATCTCAGTAATTGAACACCATAAAACCTTATTCCTCATGCCATAGTCCAATGCAGGTCAAGCAACTCTTCTCCAACTGAACTCCAGAGATCCAAATGCACCACCGTCTTCAGCATGTTGCCATTTAGGTCCCAGTGAAAGGGAAAGAGGACGGAAGACCACATGGGAGGTTTTATGAACTAGGCTGGCACTTCCCATTGGCCAGAACTCAGTCACAAGCCCTATTATAAAGAGCTGGGAAATACAGAATACCTGTGTGCCCAGGAAGAAGAGGAGAAAATGGTTGTCGGCAAGCACTCACCATTGTATTTTTAGCAAAGAGCAGTTCCTGACAATAGGAAGTTCTCAATAAGCACAGATTGAGTGAATCAACAAATGGATGTATGGACGGATGGAGGAGGGATGGATGGGTTTGTTGTCAATGGGTAGCTCATTGATTCAGTTAGTCTGTAAGTTCTTCGAGTAGGAAGGCCATATCTGTGTTGCTCACCAGGTTAGAGAAGTTGAGGCACATAGAAGCTCCCACAGGAATAAATGATCACTATGTGGAAGTTTTTATGGAGGAGATGCACTGAGAGTGGATCTTTAAGGAAGTGTATGGAAATAAATTGGAAAGGCATTATAAGAAGTAAATGTGTGAAAGCATGGAATGGATAGGGGGAAAAGTAGAAGAAAGTTAGTATGCATAAGGTTGAGAGTAAAAGGAAAGAAATCAATGGCAAACCTTACAGGAGTAACACCTCACCCAGATAGTGTCACCTAAACATGTCTGGTGGGTCCCAGACTCCATTATTTTCTCTCTTGATGTATTATCACCTTACACTTAGGAATAATGGTGCCTCTTTTGTGAAACAGCACATTTCCCCTCCCATTTTGACCTTTAATGTCGAAAATGAGTAAAATGTGCCCAGAAATATATATTTGGTTAGTCAGAAATTGGTACAACAGAAGGCATTTTGCCCCTGACCATACAGAATGGTAAACCATGCTAGTTCCAGCCCCAGCTGTCAGGCCAGGATTTCGCCCTAGCCCTTATCTAATCAATACATAGAACTGCCTAGTGCCATCGGGAAGGAGCTGTATTTTAAAAAATGAATGAAGTAGGACAGCCAAAATCTTTCCATTCTTCATACTCTTCTCTGCAGCTTTCTGCGTAGGCATGGGGACTACCCCAAGAGCCTCAGGTGGGCACATGAAGGTGCCACCCTCCTCTGCCCCAGAAGAGGCCTGGGCTACAGAAGTAACCCGCCCTCCATTACAGGCTTCTGAAATGCACTATTGGAGTTAGTGACAGGGGAGCCGGTCTACCTCGGGGGCTACGGCAGTGCAATGAGCTTTAGTGGATCAATACTTTAGTCTTGTCATGCTAATTGCTCATTGGTTGACATTCATGATCCTTCCTTGCTCCCTCCCTATGTAAACTCTTTACAGCTTGGAACAGCGAGATGTAAAAATCCTGAGTCTTCATAGCCAGCTCCTGCCGAAGAGAGAGGGCCTGGCAGCTGAGGTATGGTGCTCCCCTATTTTCTTGTCCCCCTTAAAAAAGCTTCATGTGTGTCTGCATGTGGTGATGTGAGAGGGAGACGCACGAAGAAATGCCTGGGGTCACTCCTGCAACACGTCAATGGTATTACCTTTTCAGAACAAAACAATATCTCCTCCCTTTCCACTCCTCCCCCTCTACCAAAAAAAAGAAAGAAAGAAAGAAAGAAAGAAAGAAAGAAAGAAAGAAAGAAAGAAAGAAAGAAGAGAGACACAGAAAAATACCCACCCCTTCTATGAGTTTGGTTGCAGCCCTTCTGTTTTGGTGAATGTGTCGCCCTTCTCAGCTCACAATGAACATGTACCTGCACTGTCCTCTTTGCTCCCAGCTTAGGGAGTATGTCAGACTGTGCTGCATGTGTGTGTGTGTGTGTGTGTGTGTATGGGGGGGGGGGGGTGATCACACCTACCATATTGGCTTCCTGTCCCTGGAACATCAGCTTTTCTTGCTGGCTGAGCCTGTCCCCACAACCACTGTTGCCACTGAGACCACTCCAACTCCTACCCTGTAAGCTTCAGGCCTGTGCTATGCAGGGTTTTGTTAAGCTGTTTAGTATTAATTGATTTTTTTTCCATTTTTTTCTTTCTTTCCCTGGGCGGGTCAATAGCTGGATGCTTCAGGAGCAGAGGATCTATCAACTGCAGACCAAGCATAGGGAGACGCAGGCAGACCTGGAACAGAAACCCAGCAGCTCCAGCGGCTCCGACAGCACTTGGTAGCCGGACGGTCAGCCGCAGGAAGCATGCCAGGGGCCATGAGGCAGGGAATGACCCAATCCTTGAGGTCTGGTAAGTTTTCTCACTTTTGGAAAGTGAAGCAAATGATAACCAAGTCTTTCTTTTCTTACCCGAGAGTCGGCAGCATTTCTGCTGATTTCAGTTAATGAGCTAAAGATCAAAATTGGGATGCTCCCAGCATATCTGGGAGAGTGGAGGGGTTGTGAGGGAGGAACGGGAGTTTGGGGGATAGATGAGGGCTAACCAAACTCCGATCCTAAGGTGAGCCACTGCAGCCAGGCAGATGTCCTGGGTATCGATCCCTGCATCCTGTTATCGATCTCCTCTTGGGGCCAAGAATGGGGTGGACCTTCCGAGGACAAGAGAAGAACCGACACCCTCCCAGAGGGCTGTGCAGCTCTAATCGGTGATAACGGTGTTAAGTGGTCAGCTTGGAGATGAGGTTTTGCTCAGATCTATTGATCTGTGCTCCCCTGGGATATAAATCCTTCTGAATTTGCTTCTGTGGATATAAATATTTATAATTAAAATAGCCTAGGCACCTCTTACAGGCTTGGGAGAGTGGCCCATCCTAGGGTAAGGTTTGATATCAGCCTCATATCAGTGTATGTACTGTCTACAATGTGGGGGAAATTCATTTGTACACGCTTCTCCCTCTCTTGCATCCCTCTGTTCTCTCTTTTGAACCCTATTTTGCTCACCCTCTGAGTGACAGGCACAATGTCCGCTGACTACCAGAAGCTGGGGAAAATCCATTCTTTCTGAATGCAGCCTCCAGCCGAGGAGGGAGTGCCACTCCCCCACCCCACACACACACCCCGACCCCCGGTCAAGGCTACACAGTTTCATGTGCATTCAGGAGCCTGGACTCAGAAAGGAATGGGCTGTTTTTGGTGGGGGCATGGGGACCTCTTTAGTTGTTGCTTTGTTCTTGCTTTTATTGGGGCATCAGTTTGGATCTAGTAACGTACAGGCTTTGTCGCACAAATGTTTTAACCAGTGCCAAGACACTGCAGGCTCACTAGCAGTGTTAAATCCAGGAGAACAATTTGAAGGGCCCCAGACTCCTGTTTCTCGGCACCTCTTAAATATAAGCTCACATAATGTGAACAGAGCATCCCTTATCCTAGAGAATAGAAAAAGAAAGGATGCTGAGGACTCGTTTGCAGGCATAACCCTTGAAGCCAGCCAGCCAGATCAAGACCATTGGCCAATGCTGTGTCCACTGTAAGGACAATCCTATAAGGGATTGAAACCAATCAGCTTTAATTTTCAGAAATTTGAGTTGTTAGGAAGAATGGTCTTTGAAATCATTTGCTGTGCTCGCTAAAGCTATCATCGGCTTTGGTGTCCAGGATACAAATCTCTTCCCCCTGATCTATCATCTGCTTTGGTATCCAGGAGACAGTCTTTCAGTTTTAGAACTTCTGACTTTTTTTAATCAAGTGTCTGCCTTGCTTCAGTGCTTACATCTTGAACTGTGTGTCTTTGCCTGCTGCCCTCAGCGGGTTTCATTAATTTGTAATTGATGCCTATAAAATTATTTAAGGACTTCTGGATCTTACTTGTCTAGTGTGTATGTTATTGGGTATGTAGGATGTGGGGAAAATTCATTGGGTTTTGCTTCTCCTGGTTTTAGACTGTTCATTCACTCTGGGCCATTTGTGTGAGTTAATAAATGTATGTCTGTGTATCTCTGTGCAGGTGTCTGTACTTGAGAAGCAATTAATATAATCAGGTTAGAGTAGTGACCCCATATTTCTCTACCATTGCATTAACTATGCATTCCCAAATGCATATTAAGCTTTGTGTTTTTTTTTCTTTTTATTCAGAGGTGGTAGTTTTAGAACTCAAATCTAGCTTTCTTCTCTGTTAGAAAATGATTGAGGGTTAGAGACTATTCCAATTGGCAGTTAAGGGTCAGTATTTTGGACTCCATTTGGCTCTGATAATTTATATAGAATGAAAGTCTAACAGGTATAATCACAATAGCCTTGACTTAAGAATGTTTCTAAGCATACTTGAGGCTGAAAAACACTTCAAGCTGAAAATGGAAGACTGTTCTGGTTAGTAACTGTATGTTTCTGTGGTGATGGAAAGAATTGGAATGCAGTTCTCTTTGTTTGATTTATATGGTGACACTCAGAATGTGAAAGGTGTATTTTACTGTAGAAATAAACTTTCAACATTGACCTAGAGAATGGAAAACCCAGGCTGGTACTTAATTTCTTCTCTGCTAGGTTATAATGAAAAGCATAATTAATTTTAAAAAACAATTTTTTAGGCAGAAAAACCTTGACTGGTGTCTTTCTCCCATTGTTTGCAATATTTAGCAATATTTTCTTGCATGATTCATCTGAAGAACAAGCTTATTTGGAGGAAGTGACCTAAATTTCAAAATTTAATGCACTTCATTAATAAATGTGTTTTCTTGTGATCTTAGTGCCACTAAATCTAAATAACACATACATAAATTCATTGCTGTCCTGTGCTTCTATTTCTACAAGTCTTATTTGAAAGCTTGCTGCCAGCCACAGGGAAATGGTTTTATTATAGAATCACCTACGATTTAGGATAACAAGCTTCAATGTCTTCAGTATTGTAGAAATTTAATTCCTGTGTTATGGATATATTCATATGCTACATTTGTCTTTTTTATTCTACATACACATATGTTATTGTTAATCCTTACCCCAAGATATTTTTTCCATTGATTTTTTTTTTAAAGAGAGTGGAAGGGAGGGAGCAAGCGGGGGGTGGGGGGAGGGGGGAAGCGCAGGGGGAGAGAGAGAGAGAGGGGAGATACATTTATATGAGAGAGAGATTAATTGGTTGCCTCCTACACACACCCCAACTGAGGTTAGAGATCGAACCTGCAACCCAAGTGCATGCCCTTGACTGGGAATCAAACCTGCGACCCTTCGGAGCACAGGCCAAACTCTAACCACTGAGAAACACTGACCAGGGCTATAGGTATATTTTTCAATCCCATTTGTCTAAAAGTTTTTGCATGCAAAAGTTTTTACATTCAAAATACAGGGGTGGGAAAAAGTAGGTTTACAGTTGTTTGTATAGAAAAAGACATACAGGTTATGATTATTCCAATAGCTTCATTAACTCAAAAGAATGTCGCAATGCAACTATAAACCTATGTTTGCCCACCCCTGTATTTTATAATGCAAAGATAAGAATATTTCACTGTTATTTTTATAGTCATAACATAAAAATGTAATTATATTGATATTTCACTGTTATCTTTATTAATAATATATATATTAAGTTTTAAATTAAGTTTTCTGAACATCTTGACGTATTCATTTAATCCTTAGTGCAAACTTATAAGTTAGAGCAAGAGTCATTATCTCCATTTTGCCAGTAATAAACATGGACAAGGTGACACATTAATTAGTGTGAGACTTGAGTCTATAACAGTGATGGCGAACCTATGACACGCGTGTCCGAGGTGACAAGCGAACTCATTTTTTTGGTTGATTTTTCTTTGGTAAATGGCATTTAAATATATAAAATAAATATCAAAAATATAAATCTTTGTTTTACTATGGTTGCAAATATCAAAAAAGTTCTATATGTGTCACGGCACCAGAGTTAAGTTAGGGTTTTTCAAAATGCTGACACGCCGAGCTCTAAAGGTTTGCCATCACTGGTCTATAACCTGAGCCTATGGACTCCTAATCAAATGCTTTTCCAAAGCTACCAGCTACCTCCATTAATGTTTGATAAAATTTCAGCATGTTCTACATGTCCAGCACTATCACAACCGTTGAAATGCCAGTAAGACAGTGTTGGTTGATCTTAAATTCTACTCATGCAAGAAAAGGTAGCATGTAAGTATTTTAGGCATCTTTCTTTGGCCTTTAGCATGCCACAAATGGCTGCAGAATCCAATGACATGACAGGCCATTTAGTTAGGCTCCAAAATTCTTTGAGTTATTAATATGCCTAATAAATGAATTTGGTCACCAAGAACATGTCCCTGTGAAAATAAAGTGAGTATCCTATCTAATAAAAGAGTAATATGCAAATTGACCATCACTCCAACACAGAAGATGGCCACCCCCATGTGGGCACAAGATGGCCGGCAGGGGAGGGCAGTTGGGGGTGACCAGGCCTGCAGGGGATGACAGTTAAGGGGGACCAGGCCTACAAGGGAGGGCAGTTGTGGCTGATCAGGCCTGCAGGGGAGGGCAGTTAGGGGCAACCAGGCCTGCAGGGGAGGGCAGTTAGGGGCAACCCAGCTGGCAAGGGAGGGCAGTTAGGGGTGACTGGGCCAGCAGGGGAGGGCAGGTAGGGGCGACCTGGCTGGTAGGGGAGCAGTTAGGCATCAATCAGGCTGGCAGAGGAGTGGTTAGGAGGTGATCAGGCTGGCAGGCAGAAGCAGTTAGGGGCAATCAGGCAGGCAAACAGGTGAGCAGTTGGGAGCCAGCAGTCCTGGATTGTGAGAGGGATGTCCGACTGCCTGTTTAAGCCCAGTGGGATCAGGCCTAAACGGGCAGTCAGAAATCCTTCAAGGGGTCCCAGATTGGAGAGGGTGCAGGCCTGGCTGAGGGACACACACACACACACACACACACACACACACAGCTGTGCACGAATTTCATGCACCGGGCCTCTAGTATAATATTATATTTTACAATATCATTGTGCATATATTTAGTCCTCATACCTACCAATATCTGCTTTTAAAGAAACATTATGTCTAATTAGAAGTATCAATTGTAGTCCTTAAAGTCAAGCATAAACTTTTTCACTTCTGAAATAACTACGCCCCTTCCCCCAACCTTCTCATCAGTTCAGAGGGTCTTAACCTTTTCTGTGCTGTGGATCCCATTGCCAGTCTACCATAGACCTGAATCCTATGGACATCTTCTCAAAATAATGCTTTTAAATGTGTGGAACAGAATATATAGAATTATAAAGGAAACCAATTTATATTGAAATTCAGTTATTAAAATATCAAAATCAACTAAATACTAAAACCAATTTCTGATGTGAAAATGTATACTTCTTAATAACATGCTGTAATTTTAAGGTAGTGATGAGCAGAAGAGATATTTTTAGGTTACCTACAATATGTGATATGGATGTAATATTAAAATAGCTGGGACTCCTATTGGTGACATTGTCACTGGTACTGTTAATATTACTGTGGTTTGTTTCCTAAGGTTAAAATGGAAGGAAATGCTAACATGTTTATGTGTATTAGTGAAGATAAAGGTGAGATTATTTTTCTTCCCATCCAAGTTCACAGACACACTAAACACATATCCATGGACTCTTTGGGAATCAGTGGATACCAAGTTAAGAAACCCTACTCTAGCTCCTTTCTCATTTTTCAAAACTTAACTGAACCATCATTTCTTCTAAATAACTTAAGCAATATTTCCCCAGGTGGAATTAGCTGCCACTCTTCTGTGTCCCAAGGGCCCCCACAACCTCTCCAACCTGACACTTAGCACAGCACAGGGTCTGCATCAATGTACTTGTCTGTACCTCCTAAAGAGTGTATATTCCTGAGGTCTTGGGTCATGACTTATATTCCACCACCTAGCACAGTGTCTAGTACAGTGATGAAGAACCTTTTGAACTCGGCGTGTCAGCATTTTGAAAAACCCTAACTTAACTCTGGTGCCGTGTCACATATAGAAATTTTTTGATCTTTGCAACCATAGTAAAACAAAAATTTATATTTTTGATATTTATTTTATATATTTAAATGCCATTTACCAAAGAAAAATCAACCAAAAAAATGAGTTTGCGTGTCACCTCTGACACGCGTGTCATAGGTTCGCTATCACTGGTCTAGTACATAGCAGGGGTTCACTAGATATTGAAAATGAGGAGGAAGGAAAATTTAAAGAATAGGGAGCCATAAATCACAGAAAATTAAATTTAGCAGAAAATTAAAGTCAGTACCTTTAATGTTTGCTTGAGTCACATTTCCCATCAATGGCACCTTCATATCCCAGGCACTAAAGATGGCCATGTGGACCCTGCTCTGCTTCCCTTTTAGTGCAACTCTCCATTTATAGCCTCCCAAAAAATCATAATTTTATATTAAGGTCCTAATAATAATAATATCCCAGTCTCTCTCTCTCTTTTTTTTTTTTTTAGATTCTCATTAGTACAGATGGGGAAAGAGGCAGTAGGGGCATAGATATAGAGTACTTTCCTCACATCTTGAGATTTAGGGCTTTATCAATTAACTGATAAAGCCAATGAAAATTATTTTGATTCTAAGGGATATACATAAATATGTAAATTCTTTCTAAAGCCCTATGGCCTTGAAAATAATTATTAAGAAGATTTTGTTGAGCTCTGGCCAGGTGGCTCAGTTGTTGGAGCATTGTCCCATACACCTACATATAGTCAGGGCACATACCTAGGTTGTGGGTTCGATCCCCGGTCAGGGTGAGTATGAGATCAATGTTTCTCTCTCACATTGATGTTTCTCTCACTCTCTCCCACTTCCTCTTTCTCTAAAAAAAATAAAAGCATATCCTTGGGTAAGGATTTTTTAATTTTTTAAGATTTTCTTGAAATAGAACACTAATATAATAAAAGCCTCTAACGTCCTCAGTACAAATGCTTTGTGTAGCATTGATGCTTATACACAGGAAGGTCCCCTTTTAGACATACACCCAACTTCTTAAATATTAATGTCACATAAAAATTAGCATTTATTCATGCATATTGACTTAATTTTATATGCAGCTCTTCCTTCCCAGTAATAAATACTTGGCATTTCTATCCAAATGAATGGATATTCACATATCAATGTGAGGTTGCATATTTCTTGGGTACAAGTTGATTTTGATCTATAGTGAACTTGTTTATTACAGGAGGAAGAGGATCAAGATCAAAATAAATATAAAATTGAAAGCAAATGTATAGCCATTTTATTGTCTAGGAGCATATGTTGAACACAAGTTGTTGATCAGCAATTCAGTGGTTTTCATTGTGCTCCTATAGAATATCTTATTAAAATATATTAACCACAAATTTAGATTACAAAATTGAATCTGATTTAATATAAAGTCCTAAGATCTTGACTTGGATAAAGCTCATTTCACCCCATCATTTAATAAGACCCATATGCACTGCACATATCCTAGAAGTGGTATTTCATCAGGGTTGTTAGTGAGTGTCTATGGAGCAGATGCCAAAATATATTTATGTACCTGACTCTTGTTTCTGTATTTACATCCCTTCACCTTCTGAAGCAGAAAGTTGAAAAGGCGGTATTCTGAGGCCTCCATTCCTAAATGGAGTGTTGGTGGAGCAAAGAAGAAAGATTGGACAGTGACTATGATGGTAGGGAGGAGTCTTTTGCACTGAAACTATGGCTCAGAGAATTAATCTCAAAGCATCAATTCATATTTGATTCTCTTAGCCTTCTGCTACTAGACAGGTGCTTGAACCAGCTAAGCCAGTCTTCACCTTTTGAAAGGAAGTCTCTGCATAGCCTTAACTGTTATTCTTGTGTCTAGGACTGTTACTTATTGCAATGCTCTTTAACCCATTGTATACCTGCTTCCTCCTAATTTTATTATTCTCTTTTCTTAGTCCTCTCGTTTCTGTTCTCCTTACTCTTTGAAACAATTTTGAGTTAACTATTACCCTAAATTTACTGACTTGGTATCTAATCCTTGAGCTCTTCAGGAGAAAAGTCGTCCTAAATCTAAAAGGTGAGGTATATTTTTAGCAGGCGGGCAAATTGATCTAGATACACATAGAGAAACATTTGCTAAGATTTTTATTGCAATAAACATAGGCATTCATAGTAATGAATAGTAGTATATCAAGAATCTGCTGTTTATGCAATGAAGTACATATTTTTTCCCAGGCAGAAAGGAAAACATGGCTCTGGAAACACAATTCAAGCAAGCAGAACAGGAAAAGCTTAAACATACTATACTTCATAACAAAAACTTATTTTAAAAGAAACCAAGAACTATCAGGGCAAATAGATTAACATAACATAACTTAAAATAAAAGAGATTACATTAAATCAATTCGCTTATAAATTTCATAATCAGTAGAAATTGTTTTCAATAATCTACATTTTAAAGAGTATTTGAAAATTGTAAATATTTTCAATACAGAAAAAGGGTGTTCCCAGTACTTATTGTCTATTAAAATGTAACTTCTGTGCATAGTAATATAATGAATCAGGTGTGAAGAGAGAAAAATTGAGAAGATGTGGAGGATAATGGAGCCAAGTGCAGGAGGCAGCTTTGGAAATGGACAAAGGACAAATCATTCCCGACAAATGTGATCACTCTTTTAAATCGCATTATGAGATTAATGGATGAAGGGAATGCACTAGAGGTAATATATATGGATTTTACTAAAGCATTTGATACACTGCTCCATGAATTTCCACTTGCAAAATTAATTCAAATTGGGTAGAATATGTGCATGGTCACATATACTGAAAATTGGCTGAAGGGCCATAAACAAAGAGTAATGACAAATGGTGGTCCTGAACATTTAGGTGGGAGACAGTGGCCATCGCATCCCTGAGAACCGATGCCCACTTTGGTATCATATAACCACCTCAGAAATTATCTGGGGTAAGGGAAGTAAATTATAGGATTCACATACTTTGAGGTGTCACAAACCAAGATACAATTAGAGCACAAAAAGAGTTATATATAAAGATAGAGTAAAATTAAACATAGGTGATACTTAATCCCTTTTCCAGACTAAAAGAAAAAAGGATTACTAGGAAAATAATTAAAATGTTGATTGGGGAAAGGGCACGTAAAACCATGCTGTCATTGAATAGGTGGTATTTATCCCACTAAAATCAAACGTTACACTCCTGTATGCTCCAAATTTGAAATCTTCTAAAGAATTCATAGAAATGCTGAAGGGGCAAAGGTGGCTGATTTATAAAGAAAATTCAATTATGTCTACTTAAGTGCATAACCATTGGGGTATCAGTAATTTTCCCAAATGTGTGATAAGTACAGGATAAATAATCACCTTGAATGAATTTCTGATATAAATGTCCCCAAATACCACTATGATAACTGCCACGACAACCTTACTATTTTTTTTTTATGTTCTTGAAACTATATAAAATTCCATTGCTTAGAAGCAGAATGAACTCTTTAAGAAGTGGACTAGATAAAATTTTATTTTCCTTTTACAGAGGACATGATCTTATTTACAATCATAGTCCTTTTGGATTCATCATCCCATCCAGTCCTCTTGGCCACCCTGTGAGGGGGTATTATCATCCCCAATTACAGATGTGGAAGCAGGTTTAGAGAAGATAAAAGAGTTGTCTAAGACTACATCATTAATAAATGACAGAGTTGATGCTAAAGCCCAAAGGTTATGGACACCTGAGTCTTGGGGTCATTCCACTAAACAGCACTGTTTCCCATGTGTATGCCATGAAAGACTGTCTCAGAATCCATATACCAGGGTCTGTTCTTGAATTGGACTGTTTATCCTATCCTGAGTTAGATGTGGTAATGGGAAGGACCTAGCATGGAATCTGGGACAGGGAGGGCACTTAATATCGCTTAGCAACTTTACTATTATAATTTCTTCATTTGGCAAACAGTTATCAGCCACCTAATGGTGCTGGCACTATCCAGCTGTGCACATCTTAGTCCTTCCTATTCAGTTCAGGTCTCCCAAGTTAGACCACAGGCTCCCTAGGAGAAGACCTTGTATTTGCCCATTCACTGCAATCCCCAGTACCTCGCATATACTCAAATGGACTTCCTGACTTAGGGAGAAAACATCCAGCCTCACTTCTCCTAAGTTCCCCTGAGCTCTGGCCAGGCCAGACCTCATTGCACACTTAGTTCCTTCACACTGCATCACATAAAATGGCCCATGACCCCCCGCACACACTGAAAGAGTGGAAGAAGTCTTGATTAGGAGCATGATGAATGTACTTGTCAAGTTGATTTTACTTCTCTTTCACCGAGTTACTCCTCAGGCCTGTGTAGCCATGATGATAACAAGCAAACCACCATGATAAAGCACTGGGCTACGGGGACACTCTTTACTAAAGCAGACATACTGCTTGTGTCCATTGCCCAGACTCTCCAAGCAGCTCTTTAATGATATGCTTTCTTGAAAATTTGGGAGGAAATAGAGTATGGAAAGCCCAGATTATAGCAAAGCTTGGCTCTCCTTTGGGAATAGGCCAACCCAAAGGACATGTCAAGGGGTGTGTGATTTAGGCAGTGATGCAAAATATGGAGCCTCATACATAAGACAGGGACAACTTCTGATGTGTCCTTGGTTAATTTGCATCCCCTCTAGGCGAAAGCAAAACTCACAGCTGCTCAATTCCCGCCTTTAATTCAACCATGCCTGGAAATGTATTACATCACAGATATTTCCACCCACAATTGAGTTAGTTATATTATCTTCAAAAATAATACCTTTGTCATTTCCAACCCTCTTCTTCTGCATTAGGCTTATTGCAGTTGGGTGAGTGCACCTAAAGTCTTCAGTGAAGTGTCAGGTGTAATTTAGCACTGGGAGATGAATTATGGGATTGCCCTTTAGGAAAAGGCTGGGAGCTCAGCCCTGCCTGTCAAATAGGTCCCTGCCTTATAGTGAACTCTGCAGGTGAATGAATCAGTATTTGGCATATCAGCATTTCATAGAGTCTCCATGCTAATGTCTTTTTGAAATGAAACCGAGAAAGCTGTTAACCTCAGTTAGCCAAGTGTCCCCTCTGTGACCGGGATAAATCATCAATGTAGAGGCTGAGAACTCTGTTCTTACTGCTTTGGGGAATGAGAGCCAGGGTTGTGGAGAAGCTGATGGAAGGGGCCTTCAAATCTCACGAAACTAAATAAGGATTTTTATCTTCCTTTAAAAAGAAAAGTATAGGGGGCCAGAAGGTAGGGGGTAAGAGATCAACTGAAGGACTTGTATGCATGCATATAAGCATAACCAATGGACATAAGACAATGGGGAGGGCCAGGGGATTGTCAAGGGTGGAGGAAAAAAGGAGACATATGTAATACCCTTTGTAATACTATAAGCAATAAAAATAAATAAAATAAAATAAAAAAGAAAGAAAAGTAAATATTACTTCTCCTTGCATATCAGGACAATGATCTATCAACTGAGGTAGCTGGCCAGGGCTTTCCCTCCCTGTTGATTTAGGTATTCTGAAATGATTTTGAATAATTTGACTCAGTTGGATAGCATATATTATCCTTTTTACCAAGCCTTTGATCTCTTCTTAAGTGAAGTCTCCAAAATTATTTATATATAACTACATTATAGTATATGTGTATATTGTGGGGCAAAATTAGGTTTACAATTGTTTGTATGGAAAAATAATATAATAATAAATAATAATACAAGAATAAACTCTGTTTTCTGTAAACCTACTTTTGCCCCACCCTATATAAATGCATATGCATGTATAAATATGTATGAATAATATAAATAACATTATCTTATAGTCATATATAACATATTATATAAGAGATATGTAAATATTAACTATATGCATGAAATCACAACTGAAAACCTGGTCTTAACTGCCAGAGTAGCTATGGTCAGCCAACTGGGCATTCTCTATTCCCTACTACTTCTTGAATATTTTTCCATGGTTCAAAATCAAGCAACATCTATACAAAATCCTCACATCAACCTTGTGAAGCAAGAGTCATTATTTCTGTTTTTACATTTGGATAAACCGGGTTACACAGAAGTTAAGGGAGTGGCAGTTCTTAGGGTCAAACCCAGAACTTCTGTCCTATGTTCCTCAGTCAGTAGCTGCTGTATAATCATTGGTGGCCAGATGTGGTGCTGGAATTCTTTTCCCTAACGATCCAGCGCAAACAAAAGGCTTAGGACCCAAGCTTGTGCCTTTTTTCCCTGAAGGCTCTTGGCTGCTTCCTCCTCTGGCTGTCCCAACGGGAAAGCTATTTGATTACTACATACACATCTTTAGCCTTTGGTATTTACAATCAACTGTACAACTGCTTTCATTAGCTCCAGTGCACATGTTATTCCCCTTTCACTTCCCCTGCCTGAGCTATCTGAACTAGAAGAGGCTAGATGACCGAGGTAAGGCCCATGATGTTGAATGTTCCAGAGAAGCATGGAGCAAAACACCAAAAGCCTTCTCAATCAGCAGGAAGCAAAGTAGGTCAAGTGAGCTGCAAGGCTTTAGGAATATTTAGGATTTATGGTAAAATTTTCTTCTCTAAATTTCTTACATCCTACAAACAAAAGTACAAATTATTTTTTAAATGGCAATAGAATGCCCATAGGTGTTGAAGTGTTATGCTTAGAACAGAAGCTTTCTTGCTTGCTCCTACCAGTCTTTGGTTGGAAGGAAGGATCAGAGTGGGAAGGAAACTGGTTTGTATTGACAGATTTTAATTATTGATGGGACCATACAAGATTTTTTAAAGTTTGAGTGCCTCCATAAGGGTACAACTGCATCATTTTATAAAAGTAAAAACTGAGTCTCTGAAGGGTTAACCAATTTGCCCAAGGTCACAAATCTTGTTAGTTGAAGAATTAGAACTTGAATGCAGATCTTCTGGTGGGAAGTCAACATTTTTCATGACATCTGAGGTGGTCCAGTGGTGTTCCCTTGCTTTGTTGAAAGTCCCACATGACAGTTTCGAAGAAAAGACAAAAACAATGACCATTAAGTAGTACTAAAGACAGCAGCCTTTATTTCCAGGCCTGCTTTTCACTTTTGTTTACCCAGGCCCAGGTACCACCCACTCACTACCATGAAATCACGCCTTCCACTAGCCTTCCCTGACCTCCCCAGATAAATTAACCATGCCTTTTCTCCTGCTACATCATAACTTTGAACATACCTCTGTAGTTGCACATATCCCTCCGATTAGAATTTATTTGTTCATGGGTCTTTTCCATATAGGCTGTGAATTTCATGAGAACCTATTCACCTCCACATTCTCCCACACCTATCATGGTAGCTGAGAAGTGGCAGGAACCTTATAAATGTTTGTTGAATTAAGTATCATTTACTCTCTGGCAAAATGAAGTGGTCAGGTGATTTTTGTCTCAGTTCCACATAATCTGGCAATAACAAAGATCTATTTTCTTAGGCTTCGTGTTGAAGTTTGAAGGTTCATAACAGCTTCTCATTCCCCTTGGCTTCTGTTTAAAGACTGACCAGGGTAGAAAATAATTTTCAAGTCTTTTTTTGTACTTGTGACTAACTAAATGGTATTTGCAATGATTTGGAGATACCCAAAGGGTGTTTTCTCCTAATAAGTCCGCTGGAATTGGGATCACATTAGTTTTATTTCTGACTCTTTACTGATAGTGAATCAGAGCTTCACAGCTACTTTGCACTTTTATATTTCTAAAAGTGGAGATTTAGAGAACCCAAAATTGCTTCCCAAATGCCAGAAACAGATGTAAGGACTAAAGATATTCTATTTCACTCTTAAAGGAGCAACATTGATCATAGGACGTGGTTTGTTTTTGAACCCACCCAAAGGAAAATTCTAGGTTTTTTTCAGCTTGAATATCATGATTAAATTCGGGAGAATTTGGGCAATATTTGCATGTCCAAACATTACCTTGACCATCAACTTATTAGTCAGAGGGAAACTCCTCAGCTCAGAAGTATCTCTCCATTGAACATTATAAAAATGTGTTCACAATACATTCATATTTTTGAAACTGGCTTTGTCTAACCTCTGTTCCATATTACAAAAAGAAACTTTGACCACAGATGATTCACATTTCCACACCCAATAAGGAACTTATGAAGTATTCCACGGTAGAAGAGAAAGAAAATTGACTGACACTCTTGGAGTGAACCTGCAGGAATTTGGAATTGTTTTCACTTTCTCATTTGGGCTTTATTAAGAGCAGGAGTTCACAAGCACATGGGCCAACCCCTATTTTTTATAAATAAAGTTTTATTGGAGCCCAGACACATCCATTCAATTATGTATTGTCTGTATGTATTTTCATGATACAATGGCAGAGCTGAGTTGTTGTGACAGAGATTAGCTGATGTATAAAACCTAAACTATTTACTAATTGACCTTTTACAGAAAAAATCTTTTGACCCCTGTTAAGATCATAAACCCTGAGTAAAGAGATGAGAAATACAAATGAAAGCACAGTTTGAATAAAGAGCTGATTACAAATTGCTTCAGAAACCAACAGTTATAATAGAGTTTAATATATTTGTAATATATAGAAAATACCTTTATACCCATCAGGACTCTGATCAGTTGCAAGTAATAGAAACAACAATAGTGGCCTAAAGAAATAGATTTTATTTCCCTCTCATAAGAAGTCTAGGTCACTGCAGGCATTGATTCAGCACTCAGAGGTCTCACCAAAGAGTCAGGCCTTTTCTATCTGTGTCTCAGAACCAAAGATGCTTAGATTCATGGTTGTGCTTCCTATTGGTTGTAAGATGGGTGCTATGGCATCAGTAATCATGTCTATGTTCAAAAAAGGAAGAGGATGGAAGAAGGAAGAAGGATGATGCCCTCTGCCTATTCCTTCCTACCTGGAAATGAGAGGTTTTCCCAGAAGCCCCCTCCTCCCCCTTCAGCATATGTGCGCTTACATCTCACAGCCAGACCAGTCACAAAACCATCCCTACTGCCTATGGAAGATACTGTTGAGTGGAAAAGTACTTGCTTTTCCAGCCTCTATGGGGGGATGCTGAGAGAGACAAAAGCATTGAGAGTAGCTTTGGGATGGCCACTCCACAGTGTCTTCCATAGACAGTTTTTCTCATTTTAGGTGTGTAGGCACAGAGGAGCTGATCAATGAATGTTTATTAAGTGACCGAATATACAGTTGATTATTTTCTTTCCTCCATATCAGAGAAGTTCTATCTAGGATCTTATCCCAAGGATCTCTCAAGATGACATAGTTGAGAAATGAGCTAGGGACAGGGAAGGTGGACGCTATGGGTGAATGGCAGAGCAAGTATGCCTCAAACATAGATGACACCTGTCCTGTTTGCTCACCACGTGGTTCTAATTGGATTGGCACAGGACAAACAAATTTCCTTAGCTGGAATTGGAAGTTTGGATGGGCTTGGGTGACAGAAAAGCAAGGCGAAAGCTTTGGAAGACTAATAGAGGACTTTAAAAGTAATCAGTAGACAACACAGTAAACCTTTCATGTGAAAAATGGTGTGGAGTTTAGCCAATGCCAGAAAAAAAATATTAGGAAGCTGTTAGCAAAATCTAGTCACAATGTGGGAACCATGGGATTGACTGTGAATAGGTGTCACAGTGCGATGGCTAAGAGCATACCTTAAATGCTAAAGCAAGACTTCCTAGGTTCAAATCTCAGTTCTTCCACTTATTAGCTCCCTCTCTGAAAGACAAAGATAATAATAGTACTTACCTTGTAGAAGCATCAATTTTGCGCCTGACACATGATAAATGTTAGCTATTATTGAAATCATATTAGACGATGAGCTTATCAAGTAAGGAAGGGAGAAGGGATAAAGTGCCCTCGGGCAGCTTTAATATATATTTGAAACCGTTTGTAATCTAAATTGTATTGAAATCACTATAAATGCATAAATCCACTGCACCAATGAGTTCAGAGGAAGGAAAAACAGGACAGACAGAGGAGACAATAGACAAAGCAGTCAGAGAAATAGTAAGAGAATCCTGTGGGTCAACACACTAAAACCTCAGGCACTAATAAAGCCTCACAAAACAATGGCTGCTCGGCAGGATATTGGAAACCCTGGACGGATGTCTTCTGTTCAGTTTGCTGAGTTGGTTCTCTGCTTGCTGTGGCCTAGACACTACCAGAATTTTTGCACATTTCAGCATTTTAAATGGAGTAAGAGCCAATCACAATGTTGCATAAGTGCCTGTCATCAGTAAGCATTAGAAAACTAAGTGATACATTTTTCATCCACGGGGAATTAAGTGTACATCTCTGCATCTTCCAAGGTGACTAATTTGGCAATGACAAGCACATTTTTCCCCTGGGGTACTAGATCCAGTTGGCTGGTACCAATTTCCTTGTTTCACACTGGAGGCTGAAAACAATAAGAGGGAGCTAAGGAAGTGAAACCATTACCAACAACCACAAAACAGCCAACATTACTGTAAATGGTCTGTCATCTGGCTGAGGCTGCATGAGTGTATGACTCCTAGTATTATTATTCCTGAGGCTTGTAGTGAATGGTGGAGTGCTGGCCCAGAGGGTGAAGATAAGGAAAGGAGATAAGGAAGAGAGAAATGGGAGGACAGATTTGCTGTAGGGTTTTGTGCATTCAATTTCCATTACCGCTTAAAGAACGTGTGTGGAACTCCATTTGGTGGCAGCTTGGTGAATGTACCTTTCTGTATTTCTCGTTTCGTTTAGAACAGTAGGGTTAAAGTGCTCAGAGGGACAGAGACCACTAGGGATGGGGAGGGAGCTGTGATCTTACTAAAAGGATCAAAGAAGCTGGTCTTTCAGGTCTTGAGGCTGTATACCATAACAAGAGGCAGCCTTTCATTCATTTTTCTCAGCCTTCCAGTCCTTTATCTCTATTCATCACATGAGCCAAAAATAATTGTTTGAAGAAGAGCCCAGCAATCTTTCCTTTTCTCTTATAATTAGAGTGATCATATAATTTACCCTCCAAGGCTTCTATTGAAAGGAAGTACAAAGAATATTTTTGCTGGGACAACAGGCATTAAGTTAGTTAGTCTATCTCAGACTGATTGGAATATGTAAGCATCCTCCTTATAACCCATTTCAAAATCTTTTTATTCCTTATGGCATAGTGTGGTTAAGGGCACAAACTCTGGAGCCAGACTCACTTAGTTCAAATCCCAGCTCAGCGGGAAACTAGCTGTGTGACCTTGACAAGTCTTTTAACTTCTCTGAAGTTCAGTGTTCTCATTGGTGAAATGAAACATGATCATCGTTCCTACATGAGAGGGTTGAAGTACTGAGTTATTATGTAAACAGGCACTTAGGTAGTTCCTGGAGGATAGTGTGAGCAAAGTATTTATTGTTTTTGTTATTTCGGACTATTAAGGATAGGGATCTTATCTTACAGAGCTGACACCTGCCTTCTTGCCCCATGCCTTCAAATGGAGAGGCATTCAGCAAGGGTGTGTTGAATGAATAAATCAGAAGAAAGACGAAATCATAAAAGAAGAAAGGAACACAATTTCATTCCTTTCCCTTCATTTTTTTTTTCTTGATTCTTGATTCTGTCAGTATTTTTAGGTTACTTTGAAGCACAAAGATATTGACAGCCACTCGAAAAGTCTTTCAAATGCTGGTTCTAACATAGCCTTTACTATACACTGGGATCCCTTAGTGTTGAGTTTTCTTGCCCTTACCTGGCCTGTAACCAACACTGGCCTCTCCTCACCATCTGCTTTTCCACCTGCCTGCATCTCTCAAGCTGTTAGACCTTGCTGGAGAAAGCTACATCTTGTCAATTAAAGTAATTTTATCAATTAGCATTGTTGCTACCACATCAAGTAGGCCTAGCAGCAATTCTTTTATTCACTCAATCATATTCCCTAAAGATCATCTTTCCTATCCCTCAAGTTCGAAGCCCATTTAGCCACACCTGTGTCTCAGGAGTTGACCTGCTTTGCTTTCTTGAAATGAGATTCTCTACATGAATTCCTCCAACTTCCTTTTCCCACATCCAAGTGGTTTATGACCCTCCTATTATCTCTTTGCCTATTTCAGAGGAGAAAGTGCCCCATCTCCTTTCCAAAACTAATTAATTCTTCTCCCTCCCTGCCTTGATTTAAATCCATCCCTCTTCCTTCCAGAGCTGTGCTCCATTAGTTACCCAACTCTATTTTGTTTTTTACAAGTCTCTCAAACCTTGATTTCTTCCCTTTTATATATTAACTAGTGGCCCAGTGCACTATAATAGAAGTGCCAACCAAATTCACAATTGACAACGACAGGTGGAAACACCCATGCAATTAGTGCCAGCGAGAGCTTTATATGTATTGCGCATGTGCAAGTCAACTTAGCCTTTTATATATATAGAATAAACTTGCTTAATTAGACCTGCTTTCTGGTGTAGCTAAACTTTTTCCAGCCCAGTGAAGCACCCCAACTTCTCTTTCAGGTAATTGTCAGCAATACAGCAGTAAATATCAACACGAAGCAGATTATTATTGTAGATCACACAGGGAGAACAAAGGGTAAAATATTTAACTGCATCAGTGTTTGACTATATTCTGCACAGTGAGGAAACCTGAAGTCATTTTCAAGGTCCACCATTTCTTACTTCTTTTCAGTTGGGTCAAGTTTCTAAACTTTCTAAATCTCCATTTTCCGGCTAATGAAAAGAAAATAGGATTCTACTGAGTTTCCTATCTACCTACTCCAGGACTTCAGTGAGGATCAAATGAGATAAGGCATGGGAAAAGGCTCACAGACATTTAATTAAAGTGTAAAATGTTTGCACCTGGCTATAAAGCAAGTCGTGATCCTGGGCTAAGAAACTGCAAGGAGGCCAGTCGGCTAGGGAGAGGAAGCTGGGCGTTGCTACATGACATCATTACCTGGTGCCCACAGCAACTGTTTCCGAGCTGGGCTGGGCTGTGGGCCACATTTTGTGCCATGGGGTCTCAGCAGCGTTGGCTGTAATTTGGTGGGGTGTCGCTTCAGAGTAGTGGCAGGGCCTGTGTCCACTTGGGGAAAGCCGAGTGTTGCTTTGTCGGCACCAGGTCCACAGTGCCATTTTTTTGTAAATGACTAGTGCGCATCATGGCAGCTCCTGTGTTAAGCATCTGCCCCCTGGTGATCAGTGTGTTCATAGCAACAGGTCGGACAGTTGGAGGGACACTTAACATATTAACCTTTTATATATGTAGATATGCTCGTGTATTTTTCTCTTAAAACATCAAGAACAAAAAAATTCCCTCATCTTTCTCTTTCTATTCATTATCAAACTTATCAAAAGAATAATCTATATCAGTGAACTCGGCGTGTCAGCATTTTGAAAAACCCTAACTCTGGTTCTGTGTCACATATAGAAATTTTTTGATATTTGCAACCATAGTAAAACAAAGACTTATATTTTTGATATTTATTTTATATATTTAAATGCCATTTACCAAAGAAAAATCAACCAAAAAAATGAGTTCGCGTGTCACCTCTGACACGCGTGTCATAGGTTCACCATCACTGATCTATACATATTAGCCCCTGGAACCCCTTAGTCATTTATAAACCCTTTAAAAATGACCTCCCATACCAGTCATTTGAACTTGTCCTTGTCCTCCTCAATCTCCCTGCAGCATTTTAAGTCATTGATCTCCATCTTTTTCATGAAATAATGTTAATAATGTTCCTAGGCTTCTTTGACTTGGTTTGATCTTGGTTACCCTCTTGCCTCTAATTTGTCTTTGCCTCTTCCTACTCCCACCCCATAATAGAGGTGCTCCCAATTTTCAACTCTTCCCTTTATGCTCATAAAGGGTGTCCCAAAATTCACACAAGAAGTAATTTTGATAGAAAACACAGGTTTATAATTAAAAATTGTAAATTCTGTATTGATTCATAAAGTATACAGTATAAGGTTATGTATGGAATAGCATATCAGGTAAATGGCCTCCATGGCTTTGCTGGCACATACGCACTCTTTTGTTGAAATTTTCCATGACTGAAATGCGGCTGCTCAGGCAATAACAGTTAATGGTGTTCGCTATTGCGACATGATAATCCAGTTTTTTGTGCCGTGGAGGTCCTCTCATTTTCCCAGACATAATTCCTACTATTGGTCTTTACACACTGCTCTCTAGCCAAGCCAAACTTCACCTTTTAGAATAAGTTCTACACTACCCACCTCTAAGCCATGTCTTCTTTCTTCTTGTATTAGTTACCTAGG
Organism: Myotis nattereri; assembly: GCF_964212035.1. Taxonomy (NCBI): domain Eukaryota; kingdom Metazoa; phylum Chordata; class Mammalia; order Chiroptera; family Vespertilionidae; genus Myotis; species Myotis nattereri. The sequence continues at coordinate 16,594,983 of NC_138090.1, forward strand.
GCTTCCATACAAAGCACCACATAATGGGTGGTTTAAAACAACAGAAATTTATTCTCTTCACAGTTCTGGAAGCTAGAAATACAAAATCAAGGTGTTGGCAGGGCCCTATTCTCTCTGAAGGCTCTAGGGCAGCAGTTCTCAACCTGTGGGTTGCAACCCCTTTGGGGGTCAAACGACCCTTTCACAGGGGTCGCCTAAGACCATCGAAAAACACATTTAATTACATATTGTTTTTGTGATTAATCACTATGCTTTAATTATGTTCAATTTGTAACAATGAAAATACATCCTGCATATCAGATATTTACATTACAATTCATAACAGTAGCAAAATGACAGTTATGAAGTAGCAACGAAAATAATTTTATGGTTGGGGGTCACCACAACATGAGGAACTGTATTAAAGGGTTGTGGCATTAGGAGGGTTGAGAACCACTGCTCTAGGGGAAGAATCCTCCCAGCCTCTTCTAACCTCTGGGTTGCTAGCAATCCTTGGTGTTCCTTTAGCTTGTAAATGCATCACTTTAATCTCTGCCTCCATCTTCACATGGATTTCTCCCCTGCGTATATGTGTTCAAATTTCCCTCTTCTTAGAAGGATACCAGTCATTGAATTAGGGCTATCCTTAATCCAGTACAACCTCCTCTTAACTTGATTGCATCTGTAAACCCTATTTCCAAATTAAGTCATGCTCCCGGCTTCTGGTGACTAGAACTTCAACATATTTGGGGGGGGAGGGGGACACAATTCAACCCAAGCACCTCTCTGCAGAGATGGGCATTTCCTTCCATCCAGCTCCATCTGTCAGAGCCTTCTCCTGCTCCAGAGTTGGTTGATTTTCCTCTGTCAAGAAGTTGCTCATAATTCCCTTTTAAACACCCCCCTCAAGGTAACAGTATTTTGGCCCCTTTTATAGCTGGCTATTTCTGCACATCTTCTCTCTGCTGCTGAATTCTAAACCCTTCAAGGTATAGAACACAAATATCATTCATCTTTGTGTCCCTCGAAATGCCTAGCAGAGTGCCTTTTGCTCATGAACTCACCTCGTTAAATCAAATTTTAAAATTTCCTTGTAGATATTAAATTTTGACCATTCCTATATTTTTGTTACTAAAAGTAATTTTTCACTTCCTCATTAAATCTAAATGTTGGCCAGATCCAAAGATTTTCAATCTAGACTTTCTTTTGCATTGAAATGTTTCAACATTAATAACATCTCTCTCTCTCTTTAAAAAAAAAATACCTCTATAAATTGCTTTCTATAGGTCATTTTTCTATGCATCGATTTCTTCCCTGGATTATTTTGAAGTTAATATTGCAGGTGCCCTGAATTCTGTTGGAATCTAATCATCTGGCATTCAGAAGATATATCAGGGAGTGGTCTGGGGGGTAGGGGCGGGGGGGCTGGCTTGAACCTTCACCTTCAATTGAGAACACAATTTCCTTCTGGCTGAATTTTTATGTTCTAAATATATAAGTCATTCTTTATTGTATTCCCAATCCCCTATTAATTTCTTTTGATTCCTGCAGATTTTAACTTGGAAAAAGGTGGAATAAACTCATGAGTGCTTTTGTATCCTAATTAGAGTGGGCATCTGTTCTAGTTTTCATCTAGAGTTGCTGCATCTATATATGAGCATGCGTGTTTGTCTTTGTGTGTGTATTTGTATATATATTCATGAAATGGCTGGAATCTGATTAATAACCTAAATAGCTTGAGCATATGCACAGTGAGAGCATTCAGACTCTGTGTTTTTAGTCAAAGACATGGCTCTCTTTTTAATGCATATTTGGGACTGAAAGAATTAGTAAGGATCAGCAGTCATGGGGAGTTAAGGAAAAACAAGTGAAAATAGTAGATTGAAATGGTGTTTAAGGGCCAGTCTCTCTGCATGAGTTCACTCTACAGAAAGGGTCCTAGGGGCTGTGGGGAAATAGGTGGCCTGCAGGCTCTGCGCTAATGCAGCACCGCCGTTTGCATAGCTGCACAGCCCTAGGAGAGACCTGGGAGAGCTAACTTGAATTCCAATGAATATTTACAATTTCACTGCTCCAGAGCCAATGCAATCACAGTGCTCCAGTCTACAGGTTTTATGCATCAAAAAGAAAATGAGAGGAGAGCAGCAAAAATGGAGTCGCCTTTGGAGAGACATACACATAGATTTTACTGCTTGTGGCAGAACTAAAATACTTTCCTTCTGATAGGAGCAATTTATTCTTCGGACACCTTCCATGATAGTGGAAAGCACCTGACTGGGTTTTGAACTGAGAATGTCTTCAGTAGATGATTTTTAATTCCAAGCAAGAGAAAGGCAGGGAAGGAATTGTATTGCATAATTTTTATTTTGTTTTCTAACAGAGGACCCTAGAAAGGGGTGAGAAAAATCCCTAAGCCAGTCCCAAATTCCCTCTTCTTTCAGTGTGTTTTTATCCTGTCTCATGGATTGTCCTTTCTTCCGAGGGCAGCCCTAGGGAAAGCCGCCACCATTTTGTGTCCCCATTTTAAAGCCTTTGGGTAATTGATTGCCAGGAATGCATGTGACCCCTCGCTCATTTTTTTCTCCTGGGCTGTTGATCCACACCAAAGATCTGGAGGGAACTGGATGGGGAAAATTAGTCAGAGCTGCTTGAACCCAGTGAGGCAATTTTTAACTTTCAGAGGTGCCAGAGTGGATGAAATTGGATGTTTTAAAAGTATTCCATCAGAACCTGGTTTTGTGGTTTGGCTGACTAATCTCTTGGACTATTAAGATATATATTGGATTACTATTTGCTGGTAGCCTGCATTGCTGCACTAAGCAGAAGTCCTCTTTACTACTAGCCATACTTTTATCCACGTATTAGTCCATTTTCTCCCATCAAGACACTACTGTCTCCTATTCATTTATCTGCTTGGTTACCCCTCCTACCACAAATCCACACAGCCGTCCATCAACTTGCTCATCTGTATCCAAGCTTGAAACAAAGAGAAGGAATGGTCCTGTGCCTGTATTTGTGTGACTGGTCACAGGTAAATCTGAGAAAGCAGGTTTTATTCTCAGATTACAGTTCCTCAGATTCTCAGTGGAAATGCCAAGCCACTGGAGAAAAGGAGGAGCTTTAGGGTCCCTATGATCTCCCCCAGCTTCCCCTATTCTTGTTGTAGATGAATCGCATTGTGTCGGTCATACCTCTGCGCTGTGCACACAGAGCTTCAGGGTATGCCACCTTCCAACTTGCTGCCTCTAACCTCGCCTCTCAATGAAATTCTATAGCCACTATACTTGTTACTTAGTAAGTCCCTACTGTATACAAAGCAGAACCTGATCTATGGGTGTCCAATACATGTGTAAATATTTTTTGTAAAAACTAAGTGTAGAACAACAAATAGCCCTAGCTGGTTTTCCCCGTGGTTAGAGCATCAGCCCTTGGACTGAAGGATCCCGGGTTCAGTTCCAAGCAAGGGCACGTACCTCAGTTATAGGCTCGATCCCCAGCCCTCTCACATGGATGTGTCTCTCTCACATCGATGTTTCTCTCCCACTCTGTCACTTCAAAAAAAAATCAATGGAAGAAATATCCTCAGGTGAGGATTAACAAAAAACAAGACAAAAGAATCACCTTAAACTAATGTGGTTGATTCATTGAGTCTTTACTCTTATAGTCAAATGAGTGTTACACTTCAGCTTAGTGACCCCAGGTAGGGTGAGAGGGAAGAAGAAGGGTGATGGCTAAAGTATACAGGATTTCTCTTTGGTGGTTATGAAAATATTTTTTAAGTTACCTGTGATGATGGTTACACATATCAGTGCATGTAACAAAAATCATTGAATTGTACACTTTAAATGAGTAAATTTTGTAAATCATTTTCCAATAAATCTGTTTTATGAAAAAGGAAAGCAATTTATAAGCCATCCTAAAAGAAAGTATTAACTCATTACTTTATGGTCCTACCTAGAGTTTGACTTACTTATTACAGAAGTTTGATTCCAACTAATTTTTAGCTATTTTTAGAAATACAATCTACTGTCAGTGTCAAGTGGTGACATTTGCTGATAATGATAATATTCAAAATAATGCCCAGAGGTCATGAAAACACTACCCAGAGAAGAATTCCCAAATTTTTTTACCTGTATCTGTGAAAAAAAGATGAATTATCTCTTTAGATGACTTCAGAAAGGCCAATTCTCATTTGGAGCTATAAATTATGGTGTGTGTGGTTTTTAAAGTCATACTTCATATATATATATATATATATATATATATATATATATATATATATATATATGCTAGATGTCCAATGCACAAAATTCGTGCAAGGGCCTTGGCCCCAGCCCCCTGCCTACTGTCGCCACTGCAGCCAGGGGCCTCTGCCACCTCTGCCACAGCCCCCGCCTGCTGCAACTTTGTCCAGAAGGAAGGACGTCTGGTCTAATTAGCATATTATGCTTTTACTAGAGGCCCGGTGCATGGGATTCATGCACTGGCCGGGGGGAGGTCCCCCTCAGCCCGGCCTGTGCCCTCTCTCAGTCTGGGACCCCTCAGGGGATATCTGTAAGCTGGCAGGCAGACATCCCTCTCACAGTCCAGGACCCCTTGCTCCTTACCTCCCACCGTCAGCGGAGGCAGGAGAGGTTCCCGCAACCGCCACTGCGCTCACCAGCCATGAGCCCAGCTTCTGGCTGAGTGTGCTCCCCCTGTGGAGTACAATGACCACCAGGGGGCAGCTCCTGCATTGAGCATCTGCCCCCTCATGGTCAGTGTGTGTCATAGCGACCAGTCGTTCCGCTGTTTGGTCGATTTGCATATTATGCTTTTATTATATAGGATTATTATAGATAATTTGAAAGAAGGTAAAATGGACTGTGTGTGTGTGTGTGTGTGTGTGTGTGTATTGAACTTTGATTTGTAATAGGACAAGTTAGAAGGAAATGGAAATGATTTTTTTTCTACTCATAAACAATCATAAGACAAATTTTTTAGGAAAATTCCTTAAAGGGGATAAAATTCTCATTAAGTGGGGATAATCCAGACTTTTTGTAAACTCCCAAATTAAGGCCAGAGGGTAGCGACCAAATAATGCATTAGTGCTTAAAAGCAAACTTTATATGATAGTGTTCATACCAAGCAAACAGACACTAGTGTTCCCCTAGAGAGTTCTTTGGCAAATAATTTTTAAGCTCCTAAAAGTGCCTTTGACCAGCAGAATATTCAAAGGTGATACAGCTAATTGTCCTGGCTATAACTTAGGTGCAGTTGCTGTTGACCTACAAAGAGGCATCCATCTTCAGTTCTTCCCATAGTCTCAGGCCTTCCAACACTAAACACTCTAACTTTTAGTAAAATGGTCCCTCTTAGCCCTATTCACTCTTGACAACTGAATAATAATACAACAGGAGAGGATGTTATAGGTGTTGATGCCTTTTTTGAAACCCTGTCCACTGTGCTAATGATCTGCAGGTAGAAGAAGTCACTTGTATATTTCTATGGAATTATTTTAGGTTTTTGTCATTTTTCCTTCTGCTAAAAATGTACTAAGTAAGTAAAGTCATCATAACTAGATAACTAATTGCCTTCCCACTGATGTTCCACTTTATAGCAACTGAGTTCGAGTGGAAACTTAGCCGAAAATGATTTCTGTGAACTGAAGTGAAACTCTAATGATACCACCACATAAGAGAAAAACTGCCACCATCATACAAAAAAAAGTTAACGCAGAGCACACTGATATCGCAGAGAGGCCCTTTAAACCCTGCAGGCAGTGGTGTTTTCAAAAGTTTGCAAGCTGACCATTTTATCTGCTATTGTTTGAATGTTCAGATGTCCCTCAGAAGGACAGCTAGCATTTTTTCTAACCTTGAAAGAGACACTCAATGAAAATGGGAAATAATGAGATTTACCTGTATCTATCAGTCCTCACTAATGGCTGATACATTCCAGATTTAGTTCCTTGATCAACTTGAATCCCCTACCTACCTTCCAAAGCCATTAGTTTGTGTCGGTGATAGTGTGTCTTTTCTTTTTCTGGAGGGTGAGGGAGGAAATTATTATTTATTTACAAAGTTAAAGTCTACCTGGATTCCTACCTCTGGGTAACTATTGGTCAATTACATCACACTTTTATGTTTATGTATACATTTATAAAATAGATGTAGATTCCAGAGGAATAAAGGAACCAAGATTTGTTACAAACATACCACATGCCAGATATTATACTTGGTATTTCATTTTTTTTAATATATTTTTATTGATTTCAGAGAAAAAGGAAGAGGGAGAGAGAGACAGAAACATTAATGATGAGAGAATCATTGATTGGCCGCCTTGTATATGACCCCACTGAGGATCGAGCCCAAAACCCGGGCCTATGCCCTGACCAGAAATCGAACCGTGACCTCTTGGTTGATGCTCAATCACTGAGCCATGCTGGCCAGGTGGTATCTATATATATATATATAAAGAGCCAGGGGCCATCGCAACCGAATGGATGACCGAACAGGCTGAGTGGGGCAACAAGGCTGGCAGGGGGGTTAGTGTGGGATGACCAAACAACTGAGCAGCAGGCTGTGTGGGGCGACCGTGCCGTCAAGGGGGGGTTAGTGAGGAACGACCAAACAATTGAGCAGCAGGCTGTGTGGGGCGACCGTGCCGTCAAGGGGGGGTTAGTGAGGAACGACCAAACAATTGAGCACCAGGCTGTATGGGGCAACCAGGCCGGCAGGGGGGTAGTGAGGGAACGACCAAACAATTGAGCACCAGGCTGCATGGGGCAACCAGGCCGGCAGGGGGTTGGTGAAGTTTCATGCACAGGGCCTTTAGTTTCATTATAATCTTCAAAATACCTGTGTACAGTCAATGAGATTTCCATTTTATAGACAAGGAGAAGTTCAGAGTCACTCAGCCAACCTGTGACCTTGACAAATGGTGGTATAAGGATTCAAATCAAAATAGAAAACTAAAATCCTTATAATGCTAAAGGTCATACATTCACATTCCTCCTTACACCTTACATTTTGAATCTCATTTCTCTCTCTCTCCCTCTCTCTCTCTCTCTCTCTCTCTCTCTCTCTCTCTCTCTCTCTCTCTCTTCCAACCCTGCAAGCCTGCTCCCACTGTAGGGCCTTGACACTGGCTTTTCCTTCAGCCTGTAATGCCCTCCTCTCATAGCTAGATGACTCATTTTCTAATCTTCTCACTTTTTGATTTAAATGTCAACTTCTAAGTGAGGCTTCTCTTGATTTTTGTCTGTTTTGTTCTTTGATGCTTCCTCAGCAACTAGACTTGTGCCTAGAATATAGTAGCATCTCATTAAGTATTTGTTGATGAATAAAGAAAAGATTAATGATCCCAAAGCCTTGCTTTTTCCTCAATGGCCTCGAAATGCACATCCAGGGATATTTTAAAATACTTTTAATCTAAATCTCTCCTTCTGCTCTCCATTTTCTCTCATTTCACCCATCCATGCATGGAGAGCAAATCCTTCCCTTAAACTATTTGGCTTGTGTTTATGGGAATATGACCTGGGGTATGTGGGGTGGGGGCGGGGGGGGGGGGTGTGCAAAGGGCTAGATCTGCCATCCTTCTAGTTTCCCAGGAAAGAGAGGGATAGCTCTCTCTGCTAGCCACCAGCAAGCTTGGTGAGTGAGACATGGTGCTGGGCAAGTATGGCGACTACAGACCCAGGGGAAGGACAGGGCACTTTCCTCCTCTGCCCACTTGTCATCACCGAGGCCCTAAGAGGAGGCCCGTGCTCTATTTAGCATTTGCAGTCTTGAGGGATGAAAAATAAATCTGAGCTTGGATTACATTTCTAGGTGGTTAAAAATTCAGAATTTCATAATGAACAGTCACAGGGCTTAATGGATTGTGTGCTTTGCTCTCACTGTTGGATATTTGTTGAAATTCAACGTGTAACTAATTCATCTTTGAAAGCCATCTTAACTTTCTAATAACCCATATGCCTGATGAAAGAAAGGCAATGACAGAAAATAGGTTCTTATCATTTCACTGGTATAGTTCTTTGTAGGTCTGAAAGAAACTTACTTTTTTCACTTTATTAAAAAAAATGTTTTAGCTGACTCAATATATAATAAAAGAAAGTAGATGGATGCAAAGCCTTGTAACCAGTTGAATGAATGAATGAATGAATGAGGTGCAGCTACCTATTTTCCTCAGAACTTTTTTCAGTGTGTGTGTACACACATGTGTTTGTGTGCATGCATATATACTGGGAGGAAATTCAGTAAGTTGTTATTTCTGAATAGTAAGATTCATGGGAATTTTTATTTTCTGTATATGTTGCCATAGCATTCAAATTTTCTACCATCAATGTGTATTATTTTTATAACTGTAAGAGCAATTAATTTTCTCAGTAATGTTTAGAAATTTTGCATCTTTTTTTGAAAAGATCTTTAAAAGATATATTCATCCCTATATTCATTATGTTGCTTTGGATATATTTGTTTTTTTAAAGCCCTGCCATGATAGTAAAAGCAATAAAATCATTTTATTAATTAAAAGGCACGGTCATATTTTTCTTCACTAAATATATATATATATATATATATATATATATATATATATATATATATATATATTAATTTTTTAACCACATAATTTATTTATGCAATTGTTTCTTCTTCAAGAGCTAATGAGCCCGGCTGGCGTGGCTCAGTGGTTGAGTGTCAGCCTATGAACTAGGAGGTCACAGTTCGATTCCTGGTCAGGGCACATGCCCGGGTTGTAGGCTCAATCCCCAGTGTGGGGCATGCAAGAGGCATCCAATCAATGGTTCTCTCTCACACTGATGTTGCTATCTCTCTCTCCCTCTCCCTTCCTCTTGAAATCAATAAAAATATATTTTAAAAGTCAAAAAATCTAATGAAAACACACACCTACACACAAAATACATTTTTTTTAACTTTGGAGAATGGATCCATAGAAAATGCTCTCTGCCTCTATATCCCACCCCCCATACATTCATCTACTTCATTTTTTAAATTTTTCTTAATATATTTACTAAAGGTCTGGAGGTGACATCTAAACTACTTGTCTTCTCAACTTACAGATGGAGAAAGCAAAGGCCCAGCTTGGAGAGGCGCCTGCTTTCTGAAATGAAGATACCTGCTTTCCAGCCCAGGCTTTCAGAGAGGTAAACCACCTACCTAACCCTTCCTGGTAGATTCCAGAAAGAACATGGCTGAAACTCCTCTTGATCTTTTTTTTTTCTTGCACAAATGTAATACTTGGATCGCTTTTAATCAAAACATAGTATTTAAAGAAACAGCACAGGTCACTTTTATTATATACAGCGCAGTTAGCAAGATGCTGCCTTGAGTAGCTATTTAAAGGGATCACACTTCAAAAGGTAATTGACCTAAATTCTCCTTCCTGCCCTGCACTCCGGTGAGCCTGGCCCAGGTGCAGCCCTCCCATGCATCTCACACATGGAAGAGATACAGCAGTGTCCTGGGGAGCATGAGAATCTAGGCCACTTCGATGAAACTAATTCAAACATTATTTTAATGTCTGGGTTTAGGTGGCTAAAAATTCTCAATGTCAGTGGGCACCTAAGGGCTGACAGCTTCACTCTGGAGTGACTCAGAAGTTGATTTATAAGGATGAACACTTTAAAGTGAATGCACCTGCTCTGGTCCCATCCAGTTGGGGTGTGATGAAATGGAGTTCTGTGTCTCTGCTTTCAAAGTATTTGTTATGATTTGAATACTGAGCAACATTATAGAAAAAACACACCAATATGAAAGAAGCACCGTACTTAATGTTACCCCAATTTCTTTTGTTACTCTCATAAGGAACACCATTGTAAGAGCTTTTGGGGGGGGCAGGTGTTCACTAATTCGGTGGCATGTGATGTTCACATTCTAGATCCATTCCATTGCTTTGCCACAATGATGCATTTTAACTCGTAAATTTCAATGGTATCTGCTGCTAATAGTCTTAGGATAATTGTGCCATTAGCTAAAGTTCTCTAGAACCTATAGTAGCACCAGTTGAAAGTTTTAACAATCCAATACATTTATTGGTTGTGTTAACTAGCCTGTCAGTATTAACTAACCATTGTTCTAAGCATCTTTGGAACAAAATGAAATTAATGAACGTCTTTGGTACATGATCTTCCTGGGGTGTTTTTCTGTCTTTCTCCCATTATTTTAGAAAGTAATATTATTGCTATCATTTTAGAATACTAGTACTTCCAGAAGCAGACTTGGTGTTAAGTTCTGACTCTTTTAAAAAGCCACATGTTGCAAATCACATCTCTCTGTTCCACACAGTGGGCCAAGCAAGATGTTAAGCTGGGAAATTTTTGTATTACCTGAGGTTGTGTGCTAGTAAAGAGAAGTATAGGAACCAAACTATTCTAACTAATAGTCATATTTCTGATATGTGTCATTGTATTAGCAAGTGTTCTTATTGTGTGTTCCTCGACCAAAACCATATGCCTTGCCCTTTAAATTATAAAATTAAGTAGGATGAAAAAATAAAAAGAGATATACACTAAATCTCTAATACATAAAGAGTGGAGAAGGCAAACAGAAGATGAAATAGGGAAATGGCTGTGGGAAGGAAACACAATGAAGCTCCTTGGAGCCGAAGATTATATGAATATGAGCAAAAGCCTATATGAAGTCACTTAATAATGAGGTCAAGAATGCTGAATAATTTAACATACCCTTGGATCTTGATTTGTGATGGTCCAAAACTAATATTTCACAAGCCACATTGCACCTGGGGAGTCCTATTTCTCCCTCAAGATAATGTCCAAATATTAATGGACCCAATTTGGTGGAAATTACCTAATTGGCTGCAGTCACTTTAACTCTAATGTGACATTTTGGACTGTTCTGTAGTCACAAGGATAAGTTAGAAGCTTGAGCAGCAGACTTGTTCTTTGGGATAATTGTAGCTGAAGCTTGTGTTATCACCCAAGCTTATTATTTTGCAAGCTGTACACTCAGCTTTTTGTAAAAATTGTACTGTAAGGAAAAAATCCCTGAGGACGCTTCTTTTCTCTCCTGGCTCTTCGAGCGCTCCCAGATGAGGATGACCAAACAAAATGCTACGTGATTGTGTTTAAGGGCACTTAACTACATGCCGCCTGATAAAATATCTTAGTACCACAAATTAAACCGTTCCTTAAGTCTGCATTCTTTAGGTTCTGTGCTTATTCAGCTAACCAAATCACTGCTATTGAATGACATTAGTTAAGGGCACTCTTTCTGCCTTGGGGAAATTGTGTGCCTACCTCTTCATCAGGCAGGTAAATGGGGAGGAAGAAGTCTGCTTCCTGCTAGCATTGTCATTGTCCTGCATTATGTGCCTGAGCACCCTGCTGTGAAAGGAGTAAGCTCATTCCTGCACGGTAGGAGGGTGTCAGATAGTGGGCATCTTTCTCTTGTTAGTATTTCTTTGTATTTCTATAATGCTACATAGTTTCAGGAGGATCTTCAAGATATGTCCTCAAGAAGATCCCTGGTTAAGAAGGGAAGAAAGAGGAATAAATAATTAATTATAATCCTGAGTGATGAGTGCTCTAACCATGTGTACTTCAGAAAATGCCTAGAAATCAGGACGCTTCGAAGAGAAAGTAACGTTGGGGGAATCTTGAAAGATGATCAGTGTTTACAACTGGAGAAGGGGGAGCAATAAGTGGGGGTTAGGGGCTTGGTTACCTTAAGAAGAAGGGATGGCCAGTGTGAGGACATCAAGGTATAAAACAAGTGGCTGAAATGGCAGGTGGAGGCCAGATCAGCAAGAACCATATGCACCTTTGTAAAATAATAGGAAACATATATATTGGTCTCTTCCCCCAGTTCCTGCACAGAGCTCCTAAATCCCTTGGAATTTCCTGGGTGATAGGAGGATCTTTTGTTCTAATGAGGCACAAATTGGTGGGCTTTTGGACAATTTCAGGATGTGGGCCGGTCACCAGAAAGAATAAGCTCTGATTAGAAGCTTGAAGCTTTCAGCCCCATCCTCTGGGAAGAGGAGAGGGGCTGGACACTGAGTTAATGACCGGTGATGAAGCCTCCATGAACACACACACAGACACACACAGACACACACACACAGACACACACACAGACACACACGCAGACACACACACAGAGACACACACAGATACACACACAGACACACACACACACACAGAACTATTGGGTTTAGATTGCTTCTGCGTTGGTGAACACTTCTGTGTGCCAGGAAGGTGGCACATGCCAACTCCAGGTTCAGGACCTTTCCAGACCTCACCCTATGCATCTCTTCATCTGGTTACAACTATATTCTTTATCATTTCTCATCACATCTCTTCATTAGGTTATACATCTACTAGAGGCCCAGTGCATGAAATTTGTTCATGGGGGCAGTGTGTCCCTCAGCCCAGCCTGCACCCTCTCCAATCTGGGACCCCTCAAGGGATGTCCGACTGCCTGTTTAGGCCCGATCTCGGTGGGACCGAGCCTAAACGGGCAGTCAGACATCCCTCTCACAATCCAGGACTGCTGGCTCCCAACCACTCACCTGTCTGCCTGCCTGATTGCCCCTAACCACTCCCCAGCCAGCCTGATTGATGCCTAACTGCTCCCCTGCTGGCCTGATTGCCCCAACTGCCCTCCCCTGCAGGCTGGTTCGCCCCAACTGCCCTCCCCTGCTGACCTGATCACCCACAACTGCCCTCCCCTGCTGGCCATCTTGTAGCGGCCATCATCTGTCCACATGGGGGCAGCCATCTTGACCACATGGGGGTGGCCATTTGTGTTTGAGTGATGGTCAATTTGCATATTACTCTTTTATTAGATAGGATATTCTTTATTACATAAATGTGTTTCCCTGATGGATCCACAGAGGAGGTCATCTGGACCTTCAGTTTGTAGCCAAGTCAAACAGAAGTTGCAGGTACCTGGGGACACACCACTGTGACTGATGTCTGAAGTGGGGACAGTCTGATGGGAATGAGCCCTTAGCCTGTGGGGTCTTTGCTAACTCTGGTTACTCTCAGAATTGAATTAAATTGTAGGACACCCAGCTGGGATTGAAGAATTGTTTGATGTGGGAAACCTACACATCTGGTGTCAGAAGTGTTTAAGAAGTGTTGTGAGTGTGATCAAGGAAAACACAGGAGAGTTTTCCTGAACAGCCTTGTCCAGCTGTCCTTACAGACCATCAAACTTTTTAGAGCTTAGGATACATAAGCCTATTTGACACTTCTCCACATAGCAATAATTTGATATTTATACTACTGTCCTTTGAGCAATAGTCCATTACCACATACTATTAATATATTTTTCCCAGGCACTGGGTGATATTAGCTAATGAAAGCTGATGTGGCAAACTGGTATCTTCTCTCCACCAATGAGCATCGGTGTCCCACTCTGCAGCCAGTCTTATCAATGAGCTCTACCACACTTATCTGGAGTTGAGTGTCTCCATTGCAATGGTAGTGTTTGTTCTACCACCATCTCTCTTTCTGCAGTTTATTTCTGCTCAGGGAAGCAGTTGCTAACAAAAGGTGTGCAAGTGCTAGTGACTTTGGGAAGGGTACCATGTAGAGCAGGGCACCCCGGGAGGACTGCAGCACACCTGTGAAAATCTGGCTGAAGGAAACTTGAGGACCATGTGTAGCACTAATGCAGGCAGTGTACCCCTTTCCTGAAATTGGGTGCACTCTGAACAAAAGAGGGTAAAGGGGGACTCTGCTGCTTATTAGAGCATTACCTCTGGAGCCAAGCTATCTGGGTTTGAAACCCAGCTCTACCATCTACCAGCGTTATCACCTTGGATAAAGCTGAACCTCTGAACCTCTCCACACCTCAGTTTCCCTATCTATAAAATGGGAGTAAAAATATTACTACCAAATGAGGTTGTTATGAAAATAGAATAATACCTGTAAAGAGCTTAGAATAGTGCCTAGCACCTACTAAATGCTTGAAGCTCTTAGCTCTTATTATTCTCATTACCACTGCTATTGCTATTTATTTGTTTCTCTGTAAAATGAGGAAAATTGACTAAATAATCCCTCTCAGTTCTAACATTACCTGGGAGAAAATTCCTTTTATCCTGGGAGAAAACTATAACTCAGAGGGTCTGACCGCCCCTGCCACGGTTACATGGGGAGTAAGGAGTAAAAGATGCAAATCAGGAATGGGAACTCAGGTCTGCCAGCCCCTAGTCCCATACCCTTTGTGCCCTTTGACATTCCAAAAACTGACCAAAGCATCACTCAGCTGGGCCTTTCCCTCCTTAACCTCCTGTACCCTGGCTGTGGAAGAACCTCAGGCCATTCATTTGTTTTAATCCCTTTCATTCCTCTGCAAATCAGGAAGGGAAGTGGCAAGCCTGGGGAGTGAGAGGGGATTTCTTGCATTGGAGGAAATAAAACTTAGCATAGCATTAAATAAGCTTAAGAATATTCCTCCTACTATTCACAGCCCAAGCACCTGCTGTTGGTCCCCATGCCATTAGATTGGTCAGCCTTTCAGGGCAAGCGGTGGGCTTTCCATCCAACACTACAGTCAGTTTGCAGAAAAGCCAAATCTTTGGCTTCTCTACCCTTTGTTTGACTACTGTTTGCTCTTATTTTATGTGGCTGGAATCCTAATAAAAAAAATGATTCATTCCCCCTTCTGGTACAATTATGGCAATTTTGCAAGGGCTCAGTGAAGACAGAGGGAAGCAGAGGAAACAGGGATAAAGGGAGGGGAGAGGGGACATTCCCAGCAAACAGACCGATCCTCTAGTGTCAATTTTGGTAAATTTTGCATCTGTATTCTTTCCTACACTTTTAAAACCCACATGTCACAGAGACTCTGGTCTCTCACTCCTGGGAACAAAGCTTTCCTCTTTTCTTTAGTCTCTCTCTTTTTTGTCTCTATTTAAATATTAGGGTAATCATTACCCTTCTAACAGCTAAAATATCTGTGCAGGTTTTCTTCTTAATAAGTATTTTGCATTTGACTGAACTGATCTCATCAGAGGCGGTCAATGCGATCATTTTAATTTGCAAAATTTCTTCCTCTTTTTAGTTCTTCCACATTTGCTCTTGAGCACACATTTAATAATTTCTGATGGTTTGTGTTTCAGCATCAGCTGGACATGCAAAACAGGCTGCCGACAGTCTCAGAATTTGATTAGGACTAAGGAACCACTATTCTATAAACACTGAAAATTGGAAATTATCTCTAGAGCTGTTTGTTAACGAAGTTGAAGCCTAACCTTTAGGGCTCATTAAAATTCCACCGATGAAAACTCGCACACTGGTCTCTCTTTCATGAATCCATCCCTGTGCTAGGAGTACTGGTGTGTGGAAATTGGTCTGAGCCCTCCCCTTTTGCCCTCCCCTTTAATCTCTTGGTTGGGTTTAGCCAGGGATTTTTATAGCTTATAGATTTCCCTTTCTCTCTACTCAGGGTATGTGTTGTGAATCCAAATAAATATGAACGGATCTCTGAATGTGTAACTGTTACTGAGCCACTCTGGTCAGACTATCCTGCTGCCTCTGTCTTCCTTCATCAAGAAAGGAAGAGTCCTTTAGGGTAATTAAGAGGGGTTAAAAGAGGGATATGTTTTCTGTACCTGACAGGACAAATAAATATGAACGTGGGGGAGAGAAATGAAAAACCTCCAAGCATGGGGCACAATTGGTGGGAAGCAATGAGTTGTTTTAATGACTCCATCTGCTAAGTGACAGTCAGTTAAAATACAACCATTATTATCAAGAGATTGCCTGTATGGTGACAGTAGCCACTCTCCAGTCCTGATGTCAGATAAGACCTCCCAAATCTTCCCCAAATGCTACAGCATCCAGGTGCAGAAGAGCATTTGGGCTCATTTGGTACATTTTTTTTAAAGGGATGCTGTCGATGGCGCATAGAATCGCTAATACTATTGCTAAACAGATGGAAAATAACTGTTTATGGAATTTGTGTTTTAATCTCATTAATGTATTTGGCAGGAAGATCCACCTAAGTATACAATTCAAAGCCTGCCTTTGATCTGGGCCCCTTTGGGGCATTTTCCAGGACTGATAAACTGCTCCTCTGAGTTCATAAGCAAATGATGAAAATGATAAAAAGAAAAAGAAGAAGAAGAAAGCCAGCCACCAACCTCCCATTTGGGTATTTTGTCTCCTTGGAGAATCAGACAAGCCGGCCAGGCTTTGCAGTCATGCAGCAGCTCAGCACACATTTCACCCAGCTCTGCACCCACACAGGGTTCAATATGAACGCCCTCAGCTCTCGGCTCCCCGTCTCCAGCTCCCTCCTCCCTTTTGCACACAAGCACACACATGCTCGGTGCAAGAATTCACATGCGCTATCTTTTCAAAGATTCCTACTGCCTCTTTACATGTGCCACTTTAGATGCTTCGAAAGTATTTATCAAAAATAGCCCTTAGACATATTTTCCTCCTTCACCCATCACACGTGTCTTGGTTAGCTTTATATATGATAGAAATCAGAAGCTTTGCTTCTCATGAAAATGAATGTTCTAATTGTGAAATCTTTTGTCTTCTAAGTGTACTGCTGTAAATCAGGCTGAGTGCAGCCATAGGCAAGACCAAATTCTGATACCTTGCTGATTTCTCTCTTACCGTAACCCAAAGGACAAAGCTAGTGTAGAAAATTGGATAGCCACCAAAAGAAAGGGTTCTATAGATTCCCTTTTCAGAAACACAATCCCCATTTTTCCTCCCCTTGAGATGGTTGATCAGACACTTCTCTTCATTCTTAGAATAAAGCAATCTGAGGAGGATTTAAATTCTTGGATGGATTTTGTTTGTTTGTTTCGTGGATTTTTTCCTTCTCGTTCTTTCTCCTCTGCAGCACACAACCAGCAAACGATCAGATCTTTGACAGAACAAAGGTGTTTTTGATGGGCTCTGTAATCTAGTGCGCTAATGCGCCCAGTCCCCTCATTGTCTTGCTGTCTGATCCCATCCCTTCTGCCAGACAGTCACTGCGGGATGAGTCACTTTTAATGTCTGATAATCAAGGTGAATTTTCAAAAAGCTGCCATTTTGGAATTATGCACTACATCACAGTGTCAGGGACGAGAGGAGGAGGAAGGGTGAAGGAAAGGCTAAGATAGACACCTACTGCACATTCAGAGAACTGCAGGACACCAACTATCATAGCGCCAGATAAACTATGTGTCTGGAGGGTCTAAATCTATCAAGGCGTCCATAATGAGAAGGAAACTATGTTAATTATAAATTAAAAATAACTTCTATGATAATGAAGATTATATGCACAGGAGAAAACGTCTTAGTTAAAACAGACTGGCAGGATGAAATTAAGCACCAGCCATGTGGGGGTATAGATTCTGTACCTACTGAATATAATAATGTGGTCCATTAAATAACCTAATACAGACTTACATTGGAAAAAGAATAGAAGTGAATTGAGGCTATCTCTGTGGATGCTGTATTGTCTGCCTTCCTTATTTAAAGCAACATCAGCTAAGGGAGTTTATCTAGCAGATGAATTCAGCCTTCCTTCAACTCGGGAGACTGGATATTTCTGGAATCATTTAAAGGATTGGAACCTTTTCCCCTCCATGAAATAGCGAGGGAGATATTGGAAACCCCAGGTAAACAAAAGCCAATCAAATATTCTTGTAAGACTTTGACTATTCAAATATATATTGGACGGTGTCTTCTCTAAGGTAATTAACTAAGCCCACTGTTATGTATTGTGGCTCTGGAAATTTTTTTTTTTTTAATTTTCAGCATTGTGTTGAATAGTAGTGCAGTTGAAGGAAAATGATAGAAGAATAGCCTGCTACTTCTGTTTATTATTCAGAGAAGTGAATGCCTATAAATAGAGCCAGGATGTTTTGACTAGGGAAATGCTGTCCTCATTACAGCTGGGAGATGCTGGGGCGATTTAAAGCTGAAGCTTCAAAGCCTTGTCCTGCTTTATAAAAGCACCAGGGTTTTCATGGATGTCTCATAGCCGGTCAGAGCCTGCAGAGTCCTGGGGGAGGGAGGTGATGGCATTTCTGAGAATGCTATTTTGTAACCATGGTGAATGCTTACATATTTCCTCTAACAGAAGTATTTAAATACCTGCACATCTTCTTTAACATAAGTGATGTTTACAGCTTATTATGCTTTTTTATTGTCTACCAAGGTTCTTAGTCCATTCTCTCCTTATTCTCCACCCCTACCTTTGCCACTGCCACACACACACACACACACACACACACACACACACACTATACTTAATTGACAGTTGCAAAATAAGAAAACATTTAGCTACCATGCTACTGTTCTCATGTATACAAAAGAAGATTAGACATAGAGAATATATGAGATGAAAGTGACCCCTTAGAGATCTTTGGGTAAAACCCTAATTGGGCTGGAACTAGAGAAGTGACTTGTCCTGGGACACTCGTCAGAGAAGGGCAGACTCCGGGCCAGCGTCCAGGCATCTGACCGACAGGCTGGCTTGCTTTCCACGCAGCATGCTTTCTTCCCATTGAAAGAATCAGGTCCCTGCAGCTTGGCTCCACAGTGATTAATGCACAGATGTCACAATGGAAAAAAGAAAAACCTGAGGAAGAGATAAGAATCATATATATTTTTTCAACCATGATACAAAGGAATAAAATGGAAAATGGTACGAAATGAAGGAAAGCAAAATGTTAATAGAACATCTATCTAATAAAACGATCTGCCTTGTCGGGAATTCTATTAGAAGGCAGAATTGTCCTTTTTGGGGAAAGCGGTAGAGACATTTTAGACTAGCCAAGAAAGCTCACACTGCTTACAAAAGTCACACTGCTTTATTTCTCTCTATATTTTTTCACCTAGAATATTAGAATAATCTAGTCATAGTCAGGCGTGGATTCTCACTGTAATCACTGAGATCTTGCTTGGGTTCTATTAGTGACACAGGTTAAAGTCGAACTGAGCCAGCTTTACTAGATTCTAGATCCTCTCCGAGAACAGGTCTACCTGACCTGATAGGTATTTTTGCATCTATCATTTCCCTTTTGCTATGTTCCATCTCTTGTTGGACTAATCTCTGTCTGAAATATTCTGCACATTTTTAGTAAAATACCTCCTTCATGCTTTGAGGACTCTAAGGGGCTGAGCGTGAAACCCCTGCACCCTCAAGAATATCCCCTATTTTGTGTGAAACCTGATGTACTTTATTCACAAAGACTTAATGACAGTAGGAACATTCTTAGAGGCACTAAGTAATAATAATGATAAGCCAGATATTATTATGAACCAGAGCACGACCTCCCAGCTCTGCTTTCCTTCCACAAGAACCTCTAGAAAGGCTTGCACTAAGAATTAAAAAGGAGAAATAAAATCCATGTACATTGAGAACATGTTTTAGCATGATAGAGAATTTTTGGTAGATACAGGAAGGGATCAAAAGATATATATTGTGTAAGGAATCTTAACAAATAAGAGGGAGAATGGAGATGTGGTCAACAATTTTAAAAAATAATAAATTACATCAGAAAAAAGACAATGAAAGTGTTTTTTAAAAAAAGAAATTGTGATTCCTTCAAGTATCAAAACAAGTGGGCTTTCATATTCTCTCTGATCAAACTTTTTGCTTCTGGGAAAGAAAAAATTGCAGAACATACATTTGGCTGGTAGGGTAAACACAGAAACATGTTTTACATTTTCACTCTGGAGAGCTATGGGGAGGGTTAATGGGAATTCCGTTTCAATTATACTGTTAGGAATAGTTTCCCAACCTCGGCACTGTTAATATTTTAGACTGAATAATTCTTTGCTGGGAGAGGGAGAAGAGTCGGGAAAGGGTATGTGCTGTGTGTCTTGGATGTGTAGCATCATTTCTGGCCTCTATTCATAGGATTCTAATAACACCACCCTCCTCCCCCTCCCCAGTTCTGACAACTCAGATATCTTCAGATATTGCCAAATGCCCCCTAGAGAACAAAATTACCCCTGGTTGAAAAACCACTTTCCGCTTACTTTTGGAGATGATCTTTATTTATACAATAAGACCCCCATTTCTAACAATCTGTCCAAAACATAGAGGTACTTTATGGTCCCTGATGTTGCCCATGATTGACTAACACAGAACTCAGATCTGTAGTCTGGTCTACAGGGAGAGATGTCTCAAAAAGGAGTGAACAATTAGTTATTGACATTTAGAGTTGACTAGGATCAAATAGATACAAAGCCATCTATGTTTCTGAAGAAGACATACTATCAATGAAACATTTTGAAATAATTAAAGACCACAATATATGAAAAGACATTCTATGGTCATTGAATTGGAAAATGTAATCTCGTAAAGATTTCAATACTTCCTAAAGAGCCACCAGTCTATTTTTTTTATATGACTACTAGAGGCTGGGTGCATGAATTCGTGCACAGGTGGGGTCCCCAGGGTGTGGGGGAGAGGGTGGGTAACGGGATGCCATCGGCCCTCCTGGTGGGCAGTGGGTTGCCCATCCCGACCCGGGATCCAGATTTGTCCAGCTGACATTCGCAATGGTTGTCAGGAGTCATCTGGCAGCCACTTCTATATTGTTTCTTCCTTACTGTGCATCTAGAGAATGGAAGCAGCCGTGGTGGCCAAGGACAACTTCCAGGAGGCCAGCAGCACTGTCAGGATCATGCCAGCGGTGCTGGTCTGTCGGTGCCTGGCCCATTCTCCAGAAATTGGACCTGCAGGACTACTGAGGAAGGGAGTGATTGCCACCAGGCTGATGGGCTGCTGGGACAGGTTAGTCAGCTGAGCGGTGCTTCTGCTGTGGGAGCACACTGACCACCAAGGGGCAGCTCCTGTGTTGAGCGTCTGCCCCCTGGTGGTCAGTGCACATCATAGCGACCAGTCTTTCTGGTCGTCCTGGTCATTCCATTATTCAGTCACTTAGGCTTTTATATATATACTAGAGGCCCGGTGCACAAAAATTTGTGCACTCAGGGGAAAGAGGGGGTCCCTCGCCCCGGCCTGAGCCCTCTCGCAGTCTGGGACCCCTCAGGAGATAACGACCTGCTGGCTTAGGCCTGCTCCCGGGTGGCAGAGGGCAGGCCCAATCCCTAGGTGCAGCCCCTGGTCGGGCTCAGAGCAGGGCTGACTGGGGAGTTGGGGCGCCACCCCTGTCATGCACAGAGCAGGGCGGATCGGGAGGTTGCGATGCCACCCTCAGTCACGCTCAGGGTCAGGCTGATTGGGGGGTTGGGGCACCGCCCCCTGTCACACTCAAGGCAGGGTTGATGGGGAGGTTGTGGTGCCACCCCCTGTCACGCACAGAGCAGGGCCAATCAGGGGGTTGGGCGCTGCCCCCTGTCACTCACAGAACAGGGCCCATCGGGGGGGTTGGGGT
Organism: Myotis nattereri; assembly: GCF_964212035.1. Lineage (NCBI taxonomy): Eukaryota > Metazoa > Chordata > Mammalia > Chiroptera > Vespertilionidae > Myotis > Myotis nattereri. The sequence goes on from NC_138090.1 coordinate 16,616,295, forward strand.
TCCGTGCCCTGTCGCACACAGAGCAGGGTCGATCAGGGGGTTGGGGAGCTCCCCCCTGTCACGCACAGAGCAGGGTGGATCAGGGGGTTGGGTGCCGCACCCTGTCACACTCAGAGCAGGGCCGATGGGGAGGTTATGGCTCTACCCCATCACACACAGAGCAGGGCCCGTGGAGGGCGGGGGGAGTTGGGGCGCAGCACCCTGTCACACACAGAGCAGGGCCGATCAGGGGGTTGGGGCGCCGCACCCTGTCACACACAGAGCAGGGCCGATCAGGGGGTTGGGGAGCTCCCCCCTATCAGGCACAGAGCAGGGCTGATCAGGGGGTTGGGGCACCTTCCCCTGTCACGAACAGAGCAGGGCCGATAGGGAAGTTGTGGCCCCGCCCCCTGTCACACACAGAGCCACAGGGCGATCCGGGGGTTTGGGCGCTGCCCCCTGTCACACTGATCCCGGTGCCAGTGCCAGGAGGCCTCTTGGCTCTGCTGATCCCGGTGCTGGGAGGCATATTACCCTTTTACTATATAGGATAGAGGCCTGGTGCATGGGTGGGGCTGGCTGGTTTGCCCTGAAGGGTGTCCTGGATCAGGGTGGGGGTCCCCACTGCAGTGCCTGTCCAGCCTGGGTAAGGGGATGATGGCTGTTTGCAGCTGGTCACACACCCTTCAGGGTGGGGGTTCCCACTGGGTTGCCTGGCCAGTCTGGGTGAAGGGTTGAGGGCTGTTTTCAGGCTGGCGGGTGACGGAAGCTCCTAACCGCTCCTTTCTTTCTTTTTTTTTTTTAATATATTTTTATTGATTAAGATATTACATATGTGTCCTTGTCCCCACGTTACCCTCTACCCCCACCCCCGCTCATGCCCTCACCCATCCCCCCGTTGTCCGTGTCCATTGGTTAGGCCTATATGCCTGCATGTAAGTCCTTTGGTTGATCTTTCCCCCTCACCCCCACCCTCCCCTACCCTCCCTCCAAAGCCCGACAGTCCAATCAATGCCTCTCCGTCTCTGGATCAGTCCTTGTTCATCAGTTTATGTTGTTCATTATATTCCACAAATGAGTGAGATCATGTGGTATTTATCCGCTCTCCAGTTCCATCCATGCTGTGGCAAATGGTAAGAGTTCCTTTCTTCTTCCTCTTCTTAAAGAATACCTTTCAGCATTTCATATAATGCTGGTTTGGTGGAGATGAACTCCTTTAGCTTTTTCTTATCCGTGAAGCTCTTTATCTGACCTTCTATTCTGAATGATAGCTTTGCTGGATAAAGTAATCTTGGTTGTAGGTTCTTGCTATTCATCACTTTGAATATTTCTTGCCACTCTCTTCTGGCCTGCATGGTTTCTGTTGAGAAATCAGCTTACAGTCGTATGGGTACTCCCTTGTAGGTAACTGACTGTCTTTCTCTTGCTGCTTTTAAGATTCTCTCTTTGTCTTTTGCTCTTGGCATTTTAATTATGATGTGTCTTGGTGGGGTCCTCTTTGGGTTCCTTTTGTTTGGGGTTCTCTGCGCTTCCTGGACTTGTAAGTCTATTTCTTTCACAAGGTAGGGGAAGTTTTCTGTCATTATTTCTTCAAATAGGTTTTCAATATCATGCCCTCTCTCTTCTTCTGGTACCCCTATAATTCTGATGTTGGTACGCTTGAAGTTGTCCCAGAGGCTCCTTACACTATCTTCATATTTTTGGAATCTCTTTTCTTTTTTCTTTTTCAGTTGGGTATTTTTTGTTTCTTTGTATTTCAAATCTTTGACTTGATTCTTGGGATCCTCTTGTCTGCTGTTGGATCTCTGTAGATTATTCTTTATTTCGGTCAGTGTATGCTTAATTTCTAGTTGGTCCTTTTTCATGACCTCCATGGTCTCACTATACTTATTGAGGGACTCATTAAATTTATCGGCGGTTTCCATAAAATTCTTGAAAAACCTTATAAACGTGGCCTTGAACTCTATATCCAGTCGTTTGCTTTCCTCCATTTCTGCCATTTGTGACCTGTTTCTTTGTCTCCGCATTTTGACTGCTTCCCTGTGTTGATAGAGTGGCTTTGTGTGCTAGGTGTCCTGTAGGGCCCAGTGGCTCAGCCTCCCCAGTTACCTGAGGTGGACACTCTTGGTGCACCCCCTTGTGGGCTTTGTGCCCAGTCTTGTTGTAGCTATGCCTTGGTTGTTGCAGGATCACTGGGTGGAATTGACCTCCAGGCCAATTGGCAGTAAGAATCAGCTGTGTCTGCAGTGGGAGAACTTCTGTGCTGGAGACACCCTTCTGGGGCAAGACTTGCTTCAGTGGGGCTTTGGTGCTCACTGAGACTGCACCCTGAGTGTGTCCCTTATGGATCTGAGGAGTTGTGATCTGGATGGCCCCCCTCTGACCACTGGGCACAGTGGCTCTTGGATCTAAGGAGGTGCTAATTTAGCCTCTGCCTGAGGTTACACAGCAGGAGCTATGAAGAGAACTGCAGCTTCCCCTTCCTTTTTTTTGGAGTTTGGAGGTGCCCTGATGAGGCTCAGCTGTGAAGCAATGCAAGCTGCTGTGGGGCCTTGGGCCTTCTCTTGGAAGTTCTAGGTCTGTCTTGCCCAGCTGCAGTTTGTTAGGTAATTACAGGTTGCAAATGGCCAGGGCATTCATATGCAAAAGCCTCTGCCGCAGCCTGGGCGGGGCGGGGTCTCAAGGAATCAAAGGGCGGAGAGAGCGGCGATGGCGATGGCGGAGCCTCAGCCCCGCCCTAAGGAGTCTCGAGTCCCAGTGTCCCGGCAATGGTTGCAAGCACCTCTGAGGGAAAGCCGCTCTCAAGCTCACCCGCTGCCAGAAGGTCCAGTTTCCCCCCGTATGAGTCCTGGGTTCCCAGAGACTCCCCGGAACCGGATTTCAGAGCCGTCAGGAGCTTGTGTCTCCCTCCGGATTCAAAAAGACAGCCGCGCCTTCAGGTGCCAGACCCTTTCCGCGCGCGAGCCCCCGTACCTCTGCACTCCACCTCCGCAGCTCCTCTGGCTCTCAGTGTGCTTTTCTTTCCTTCTAGTTGTAGAATTTACACTCAGCCAGCCCCCCTGTAGTTCTGGATGATGTCCACCTTGTGTTTTTGATGCATTTATCAATTGTTGCGGGAAGCAGCAATTTCCCAGTGTTTATCTATGCCGCCATCTTAGTTTTTCCCTTTCTTTTTTTTTTTATTCTGGGCCAGCTTTAGCTCTGAGGCTCCAGCTCTTAGGCCTCCGCTCCTGAAAGCAGATATCTGGTTTGTTTCGGTACTATAATCGAAACTCTGTATCAACTCCAGCTCTGAGATCCTGACTCGCTGAAAGCTGGTTTCTGGGGTTTTGTTTAGCTTCTGTATTTGTTAGAATGTTTCCAACTGCAGGCTCAGAGGCCGGCAGCGGCAGGCGGGGAACGTTGGTTTCCTCCGTCACTGAAGCAAGCAAGCCTCATGTTAGTTTCAAGCTGCCTGGCTGCCGGCCGCCATCTTGGCTGGCAGTTAATTTGCGTATCTCGCTGATTAGCCAATGGGAAGGGTAGCGGTCGTACGCCAATTACCATGTTTGTCTTTTATTAGATAGGATAGATTTGAGACAAAAGTGACCGGAAAACCCCCGGTCTTCCATAGAAAGCAGGCTGAGCCATAGTAGAGAGCATATTTTTCAATGCCCCTTTCAGATGTGGCCAAGGAAGATAATGGGGGCAGGGGAAGAGGGACCTCCCAGAGCTGAGGAAAACAAAGAATTCTGAAGCCCCCCTGGTGAGCAGAACAATAGTCCAATCAAAGAACAGTCCCTACCCATAGGGGGCCTTCACCATGTAATCCCACAAAGATTTCAGAATTGCTGTGAATCAGTGACTGCTGTATGATTTCCATCCTTTCCCTTTCTAAATGGGAGATTGTAGTTACTTTCCCTGTTCCTCTTCCACCACTGTATGTTGGGCACGTGGGGCAAGTAACCTGGCTTGTTACTTCATAAATGTTTGGATCTAGAGGAGCTGTCTGAGATCCAATGCTTTAGGTTTGAAATGTGATTGGATGAGACTTTAAGGTGTTTTCTTTCAAGAAGAGATGAAAATATTGTGCATATAAAAGGGGGAACAGATATTTGTCACCAAAGGAATCGACTGTGGCAGATTTTATTACTCTGGTGGATTATTTTCTGTCCTTTCTTATGATTATACATACCACTCATTTTCATCTGTCCATATGGATGACTGTCTCTTTGATGTTACAGTTGCTCATAAGACTTTCTTTTACCAATGAAATGTGGGTAGAAATGATAGGTACAACTTCCCAACAGAAGCTTAGCCATGTTGTGGTTCAATCATCACTTCTTTCCCTCTATCACTTTGTCCAACTAAAAGCATTGAATGGGCACCACCAAATCAATTCAGAGATTTCAGCAGGAGTGATGGTCATGATTTTTATTAGGTCTTAGATGTGCGGCATTTTAAAAATCATCCTATTGCTCAAAACATTTCTAAATGTATCTTTTGCTGGTTGTAAATGAAAACTATTTGCATTTTTCAATCCCATTTACAAACCTGCAAGTTCTTTTTCGAGCTTTCTCTTCTATTACTTTGTTAAATGTAACCAATAGGAACTAAGGCACACTAGAAACATTCTGTTTCTTACCCACCTCACCAAAATCCACAAATGAATTAGGTATATGATCTACCTTCCTAGAAAAGCCAGACTTAACGCAATTTTTAAAATCAAGACCAGAGAAATAACAGAAAAAGCATGACAAAATCCAACACTATTTTATGATGTAAAAACACTCCATAAACTAGAACTAAAAGAAAAACTCCTCAGTCTGAAAAAGGGCATCTGCAAAATCCCAAAGCTAATACTATGCTAAGTGGTAAATGTCTAAATGCTATCCCCCTGAGATCAGAATCTAGACAAGAGGTCTACACTGGTCACTTCTATTCAACACTGGAGATTCGGCCAGGGCAATTAGGCAAGAAAAGGAAATTAAAGGCATCTACATTGGAATGGGAAAAGTAATACCATCCTTACCTTTGGATAATATGATCTTGTATATAGAAAAATCCTAAACAATCCAAAAAAAGGCAACTATTGCAACTAAGTAAACAAGTTCAACAGTGTTGCAGGATACAAGAATAATATACAAACATCAATTGCATTGCTATGCACTAGCAATGAAAAATCCAAAAATGAAATTAAGAAAAAAGTTACATTTATAATAGTATGAAAAAGAATAAAATGCTTGGGGACATATTCCTGAAGGTTTAAGGCAAATAGAGATCATTCTTTTCCTTCACTAATATTTGCCTTTTTGTGGTTCCCTCCAATACTCACTCAAAATGGTTCTACTTGCATAAGAGTTTTGCTGAGTGGTTTTGTTGTAGGGGACAGGAACGGCACCAGGTCCCATGGAGTCAGACTGGACCTGGGTTCAGCAACCTCTGTACTTGAGTTCTGGCTAAGAAAAGAATTCAGAGCCAAGACTCAAATTCACTAGAGAAGATTTATTAGGCAAGCAAAGAGAAAGTACACTCAAAGAGAAATTTTTTGAGTGGATGGCTCAAAGAGCTGCCCTGGGGAGTGGGCCAGGGCTCCTTTTAAACCCTCAGAGGACGGGTTTACTTCTTTCTTCTTAAACTGATCTATCGGGGTCTGTCCAGTGATTTTCTGTGCTTGTATGGAAGTTATATAGGGTTTTCCTCTAGTTCCCTTGTTTTCCTCTAAGAGTGAGGGTCCACCACATGGTATAACCACATGCCAGGGGAGAAAAGGTCAGGAGAATCCCACCTGTATGACCGGGAGGCATTCTAGGACAGAGAGGGTATCTTGATTAATCATACTTATCTCTAGTACTTGCTCTATCAGTTTTTTTTCCATTGTAGGTATCCTGGACATTCTGCCCTGGTGACCTTCTATAACTGGCCCATCGTCCTTGCTCTGCTCGTGTCTGTCTAACTGCCTACCACAGTTTGGGTTCAGGGGCAGGGCTGTTGGTAGGTGTACATACATACAATTTTTGGTGACGGTGATTATTCTAACAAAGAGTTTTTAACCTACATTCTTACAAGTGGGAGGTTTCATGTGCATTCTTGACTTAAGGTGAATTAGACCTTAGGTTTCCCTTTAGCAACTTCTTAGAAATGATTTACCTAACATGTTAGGAGTCAATATAAAATGCTTTGTAACCTTTTTTATTTCCTTACAACAATTCTACCTGATAGACTTAATCACTCTTGTGTTCTGTACAACATCTGTGCTTTATGCAAATTCCTACTTCTGCATGTCTCCCATCATTCTGACATCAGATCATGCAAAGAAAGATAGCATTTTATTAACTTTGCATCTCCAAGGCTTAGAACATGTTCGGTGTATGTTCCCACCCCGAATTCCCATTTCCATGGGACTTTTGTTTTTTGCCTGTTGGAAGGCTATTTCCCTGAAGTCTTCTCTCCTCCAAACTCTGTGTATCGTTCTCCCGGTTACATGTTGAATACATATTCTCCCTATGCCTTATGTTAATTTCTTTATTTCTGAAGTTACCGGTAAGCATCATTTCACTATTGGCCTTAGTGAGAAACAGCCCATCAGAGTCACATAAATGTTTTGTAATAGGGTTTCATGGCACAGTATGAGAACAGTTTACCTGTGAACAAGATTTTAAAGATAAGAAGTAAGAATCTCTGTCCATCCTTTCTTTTCATTGTCCCCGCTTCACCAATATTTCTTAGCCCTTTCAACCTTAAAAAAAATGCTGGATCTGAGAAGCTGAGATCTTCCATCTGCTGTTTAAGCATAAACTACACATGCCTTTTCAGAGAGAGAGACAGCTGCCCTTGTACTTAGGATAAGGACAGCAAGAAGCCTGCATATAGCTCATGCTTGATGGATATTTATTGTTCAATACAAGCTCAAGGTACCTGCACTATCACTAGTGTTTCTATCACTGTGACTATCAGCCTATCAAATCAGACATCATGATAATTGATTGAGTTATGGGTGGGCTGGAGGGACAGTCTTAATGGTTGGTTGACTGAAAAATCCATCACTAAACAATACAGTCAACATTACAGTTACAGCTTACATATTCTCTGATGAGAGTTTTTAATCCACACAGTTATTGTTTCTCTAGAGCTTGACATGAAGCTCACTGGTTTGATAGGTATTTTCTCATAGAGATGGTCCCAACTTGACCTGACCAGAGATGGCAGTTTTCCAATATGTTTCGGTCTTTGAAAGAAAAATACGTGAACATTAATTAACAACAGATTAATGACTTCTCAAAAGTATATCTTTGTGAAAAAAAAGTATTTGCCATTTATCTTGAATAAGTGGTGCAACTGAAGTGTGGTCCATGGGCAGTGCTTGTCTATGAGCTGTTTATTACTGGGTCATGATGAAATAGATACAAAGATTAAGAATGAGCATTTAGAAAATTTATAGCAGCTTGACAGTACTTTTGTGTCTGGATAATTGAGTCATAAAAATTAGACCTGGTATTTTGTATTCCTTTTAAATTTGATATTTCTAGTATTTTGTTGTTTTCTAAAAATACTTGTCCATAGTGATATGGATTTTTTTAAAAACTGGTCTTCACCAAAGATTGTTTGGGAAACACTAATTAAAATACCATGTCTCGCCCTAACCGGTTTGGCTCAGTGGATAGAGCGTCGGCCTGCGGACTGAAAGGTCCCAGGTTCGATTCCGGTCAAGGGCATGTACCTTGGTTGCGGGCACATCCCCAGTAGGGAGTGTGCAGGAGACAGCTGATCGATGTTTCTCTCTCATCGATGTTTCTGGCTCTCTATCCCTCTCCCTTCCTCTCTGTAAAAAATCAATAAAATATATATTAAAAAAATACCATGTCTCAAGAAACAGGACAAAACTGTCAATGGAGGATATTGAGTTCAGAACCACACTTTTAAGGTCTCTTAAGAACTGTCTAGAAGCCGCCGATAAATGTAGTGAGATCCTCAAGAAAACTAATGAGACCCTCGATGTTATGATAAAGAACCAACTAGAAGCCGAAACCGGTTTGGCTCGGTGGATAGAGCGTCGGCCTGCGGACTGAAAGGTCCCAGGTTCGATTCCGGTCGGGGGCGTGTACCTTGGTTGCGGGCGCATCCCCGGTGGGGAGTGTGCAGGGGGCGGCTGGTCGATGTTTCTCTCTCATTGATGTTTCTAACTCTCTATCTCTCTCCCTTCCTCTCTGTAAAAACTCAATAAAATATATTAAAATATATATATATATAATAAAAAAAAAAGAACCAACTAGAAATTAAGCATACACTGACTGAAATAACAAATACTATACAGACTCCCAACAGCAGACCAGAGGAGCGCAAGAATCAAGGCAGAGATTTGAAATGCGAAGAAGCAAAAAACACCCAACCAGAAAAGCAAAATGAAAAAAGAATCCGAAAATACGAAGATAGTGTAAGGAGCCTCTGGAACAGCTTCAAGCGTACCAACATTAGAATTATAGGGGTGCCAGAAGAAGAGAGAGAGCAAGATATTGAAAACCTATTTGAAGAAATAATGACAGAAAATTTCCCCTACCTGGTGAAAGAAATAGACTTACAGGTCCAGGAAGCACAGAGAACCCCAAACAAAAGGAATCCAAAGAGGACCACACCAAGACACATCATAATTAAAATGCCAAGAGCAAAAGACAAAGAGAGAATCTTAAAAGCAGCAAGAGAAAGACAGTCAGTTACCTACAAGGGAGTACCCATACAACTGTCAGCTGATTTCTCAACAGAAACTTTGCAGGCCAGAAGGGAATGGCAAGAAATATTCAAAGTGATGAATACCAAGAACCTACAACCAAGATTACTTTATCCAGCAAAGCTGTCATTCAGAACTGAAGGTCAGATAAAGAGCTTCACAGATAAGGAAAAGCTAAAGGAGTTCATCACCACCAAACCAGGATTATATGAAATGCTGAAAGGTATCCTTTAAGAAGAGGAAGAGGAAGAAAAAGGTAAAGATACAAATTATGAACAACAAACATGCATCTATCAACAAATGAATCTAAGAATCAAGTGAATAAATAATCTGGTGATCATAATAGAATCAGGGACATAGAAAGGGAATGGACTGACTATTTTTTGGGGGGAAAGGGGTGTGGGAGATGCGGGAAGAGACTGGACAAAAATCGTGCACCTATGGATGAGGACAGTGCGTGGGGAGTGAGGGCGGAGGGTGGGGCGGGAACTGGGAGGAGGGGAGTTAGAAAAAAAAAAATACCATGTCTCATCTTACTTATTTGCTAGTCTAATTTGCTTTATTCCAGTCTCCAGACTTTAGTCCATTTTACTAGTATACTCACTGCCATTTTCACTTCATGTCTAGATCCAAACTTAGATTCTTTCCTCCTTTTTATTTTTTTTAATATATTTTATTGATTTTTTTACAGAGAGGAAGGGAGAGGGATAGAGAGCCAGAAACATTGATGAGAGAGAAACATCGATCAGCTGCCTCCTGCACACCCCCCACTGGGGATGTGCCCGCAACCAAGGCACATGCCCTTGACCAGAATCGAACCTGGGACCCTTCAGTCCTCAGGCCAACGCTCTATCCACAGAGCCAAACCGGTTAGGGCCCTTTCCTCCTTTTTAGCCTGCAGGCAGGAGATGTGGTAAAGACTAGAGACACTGGCTACACCCTTTTTTAAAGCCCCTGGTATTTGGAGGTTCTGTGTGGTCATGAAGCTGATGAAGTCCCCTTCCAGCCACGTTAACAATGTATTTATCATTTGGGAGATAAAAATTTGTTCCTGTTGATTGTAACTTTGGCTCTTAGAAATATAAAGCTGGAGAAGTCCATCTTAATCCACTATGCCCTTCTAGCATTACTAACCTTTACATCATCTCTGCACAATCCAATAAATGTTGGTTCTCCATGAGTATTATTTCAAGTGAACTGATATATTGTTCATTGTTCTATTTCATTTGATTCTTGTGCTGAGCAGTCAACCTGTCTCCAGGAGAACTATGTTTTAACTGATTATGTCTTAACCTGTGACATCATATTTCATAAAGAACATGGTTTGAAGACATTGATATCTATTGCTATTTACAGCTTCTTTTCATCCAGATGGATTATATGTTCATGACAGGGATGTGAGTGATGAGATGGAGAACATAAGACCAGAATCAAGGAGAACAGTTAGGAAGTTTGCAGTAATCCAGGCAAGAAATAACGACAGACTCATCTCGGAGACTGGCAGTAGTGATGGAGAACAAAGCATGAGTGTGAGCAATATTTAAACACTAGTACAATGGGATTTGGTGGCTAATTAGATGAGAGGATAAAAATGAGGAGAAGTTGAAGATGACTCTCAAATTTTTGGCTTGGGGTAACTCAGTAGATGGTGATGAGATAGGAAGATAGGAAGAAAAATAAGTTTGGAGAAATATGGGGAGAAATTATGTGATGCATTTAGCTTTGAGCACACTAAGTTTACCAATGTGACATCCAGGCAGTTTGGCATGAGTCTGAAACTCAGGAGAAAATCCTGGTTTATAGATTTTGATTTTTCAAGTCATGAACATTTGAGTAATGAAAACCAAAGAGCTGAATGGGAACATAGAGAACTGTAATATTTTAAAGTATCTTAGAGCCATTTCAGTTTATTCAGCTTCCCCTTAAAACATAAGATTTTTAATAGGTATGTTTTCTTTATCTTTCATTTGACTAAAATAGGATAATCCAACTATAGCCTAATAGCTTACACATGGCCGATATGGGATTCTATGAAGAGCGAAGCTGATCAGGGAGATTAGGTGACATGTTTCCTAAACTTGGAATTCTAACTTCCAGTGTAGTCCCGATTACCCAGTTCCCCCTGGTCCAGCTCTCCTCACTCACAGTTAGTAAAATCATGTCAACCATAGGTATTAGGATTTTATGTGTGCCAGTCCACTTGATTTAATTCAATCATCACATGACCCCTAAGAGATATCATTAAGCCCCATTTACAGATGAGAAAATAGACACAGAGAAATCACACAAATGGAAGGTTCCTAAGTTACCATTCTTTAGCATTGTGTATCTCCAGCCATCCAACAAGACATGCTTTTGCACAGCACCATATTTAGGGCCCCACTCTGTCCTCCACATCTAATTAGTTACCAAATCCTGTTGTTCTAGTGCCTAAATATTTCTCACACTCATCCTTTCTTCTCCACTGTAAGTGCTGATACCTCTGCCAGTCTCAGCCTAATCAGGCACCCCCCAAAAGAGCCAATTTTTGTGGTCCAAAATTTTATTCCCTTAACTAAATCCCCAAACACAAATAACAAACACTAATGGACACAGGAGAGAGAGTTGTGTTTCAAATGAATGTCTAACCATTTTTGTGATAAAGCTTACCAAGAATACATACCGAGAGAGCTGGAAATGTTCCTCCCTTTTCACCCAGTAATCCTGCTTCCACAAAACTATCCTAAGGAAATAGAAAGGTACCTCGAAATGTATCCAAACGTTTATTTTTTAAGAAATATTTTTAGTGAGCATCTACCAGTCCCAGACACTATGCTAGGAACTTGGAATACAACTGTCAATAATAAACTGTGGTCATAACCTGTTGACACAGACAATGGTGTGGTGAGGGCCTGGGGGTAGAGGGAGGATGGGAGTGAGCTGGAAGAGGTTAATGGAGGGGGCGGGGAGGAGGACCTATGTAATACTTTCAACAATATAGATTTTTTTAAAATACAGAAAAAAAGAAAGAAACTTTGGCAGCCCTCTAACAGCTCCCAGTCCAGACCATCAGGGAGATATGGTACCTATGATGACAGATAATTTGACTGGGTATCATGGGAATAGGTAAGAGGAAGATCTTGGCAACCTGCAGTAGGGAAGGCTTCCTGGAAGAAGGATGCACAGGCTGGGTGGGTAATAGGTGTTAGCCTTGAGAAGATGGGAGGCAAGGACTTTCCATACAGAAGCAACACCATAAGCAGAGTGGTAGGAAAAGATACTGTGCCAGGGTGTTTCAGGAATGGGTGGCTTGGAGAGGTCATGCACCACGTTCGGGGGCCTCGCTTTTACTCTCTAGGTCAGAGGCTCCCCCATGTGTTCAGAGTAGCCCCCATGTCTCTCACAGAAGCTTTAGGTTAGGTGGGTCGAGCTGGGAATTGGTTCAGACTCTGAACCCCAGCCCTGGCACAACCCAAGTTAATACATAGGAAGTTTTACTTAAGATACTTACAAGAAGGGTTCCACTGGTGAGAGAAAACTTTGAAAACCTTTGATGAGGAGCTATTCCCATTGATCTTTAAGCAAGGGAGTGACCATAATAGACAAACATTTCAGGTAGATTACACTGGTGGTTGTAGGAGGGTAGTTCACCTGGTATTTATTTACATGGAAACAACTTAAATGTCCAATAAGAGTGTGATAAAATAACAATAATAAATAGCTACCGTTTATTGAATGCTTACTGTGTGTAGGCACAATGTTAAGTACATATGTACTCTATATCATTTAACCTTGATAGAAACCATATGAAGTGAGAATTATCAATATTTTGCAAATGTGAGAATTGAAGCTTAATGAGGGTGAGTAGCTGGTGGTTAGTGCACGTCATAGCGACTGGTCAACCCATCCTCATAGCGAGCAGTTGAGCGGCCTTAGCATATTATTAGCATATTACGCTTTGATTGGTTGAACTAGAATGTTAAAAATATTTACCGCTGAATGATAGGACTGTAGGTAATTTTAATTCTTATACTTTTCTTCCAAATTGTCTATAATGAGCATAGTTTCCTTTGACCATTGCAAGCATTAAAAAAAAGTTCATATCAGTCATTCTCACTCCAGACTCAAGAGGAAAGATCAGTTCTTTAATACATCTTTCAGAACAACTGTCTATCATGTGTGTAGGATGTAAGGGAAATTGTCCGTGCTAATTACTAGTCATAACTTTGAAGTTAACTTCTCTAAATCTTAGTTTCTTTGCCTAAGAAATTAGGAAGTTAAAGTAAATAATCTTTCCAAATTTTGAAAACACCAAATTTGATAGGTCTTTTTTAAAAAAATACAGATGAAATCAGGCAGGGGCATAAAAGAAACATATTAAATTTTTTTGCTTTAGTTACATTTTCATGGGCATTTAAAGTGGGTTCTTTGATTAGGTCTTGGATATATGATAATATACTCAGATGCATTCAACATCTGAGCACCACATATGCTTTCACAAAAATTTTTCTCATCTCATCTTCACTAAAACCTATTGAGGTGAGCATTATATCCCTGATGTAAATCAAAGAGATAAGGAACTCACAAAAGGTCTCTCACAATATGTGGTAGCCAGATTCAACCCCAAATGCTTGTTTGTAAATTCCCAGAATATTGTTAGTTCAGATGTGCAACTAATGAGCTTCTTTGTTTTGTCTGTTTTATTATTTCAACTACCTACTGTATTGGTTATTAAAAAAAAAACAACAACAGCTTCTCTCCTCATATATATTCGTATCCTATAAGAGAGACAAGGTTCTTTTAAAGAAACAATTCTGAAGTTAAAATTAAGAATGGTATATAATGGAGACAAATGCAGGCTCTCAGCAATGTCTCTTGTATCCTTACTGAGAAGCAAACAAAAGGACATTATTATATAAAATTGCAAATGGGGGCAGAAACAGTCACTTGTCATTAGTGTCAGGGTCATTTTAATGAAAATTAACCCCAGAAATGCTTGACTAAGCAGTGGAAACATGGGCATCATTTGGACCCAGACAAAACCAGGGCAGTAACATTTTTCCTCCCTGCATACGAGCTTAAGAGAGTAAATAGTCCAAATCCACTGGCCATGCTAATTGCTCTAATTATTATCACAGGAAAACACTAGGTAATGCCTATGAGGTATCAAAAGATAGCCACAACCCAAAGTAATCTTGTAACCAAAGAGTTCCCAGTGGAATACTCAGTCACTACTCACAAAGTCTGGGCCAACCCCATTGGGAAATAAAGCATAAAAATATGCAATTTGACAGAAAGGGTAGATTCCATAGCATAGGGTATACTCTCCTTCTGGGAATGCCCCTGTCGTTGGAAATACAGCACTGCCTGGAAGAAATTGGGCCGAGCATCACAAAGAATCATTATTAGTTAGCTTAGAAACACTTTGGCCCCTGAAGATGGCTATTAGGGAGGGGTGTGTGTGTGTGTGTGTGTGTGTGTGTGTGTACACACACATGCACTCATGCACATGTGGCATTTAAGTAAAGGAACAAACTGTGCTGATTTGTTTATCAGCAACCCAGCCTTCTTTCTTTTTTTTTTTTAAATTAAATCTTTATTGTTCAGATTATTACATTTGTTCCTCTTTTTTCCCCCATAACTCCCCTCCTCCCAGTTCCCGCCCCACCCTCCGCCCTCACTCCCCACCCACTGTCCTCATCCATAGGTGCACGATTTTTGTCCAGTCTCTTCCCACATCTCCCACACCCCTTTCCCCCCCAAGAATAGTCAGTCCATTCCCTTTCTATGTCCCTGATTCTATTATAATCAACAGTTCATTCTGTTCATCAGATTATTTATTCACTTGATTCTTAGATTCACTTGTTGATAGATGCATGTTTGTTGTTCATAATTTGTATCTTTACCTTTTTCTTCTTCTTCCTCTTCTTAAAGGATACCTTTCAGCATTTCATATAATACTGGTTTGGTGGTGATGAACTCCTTTAGCTTTTCCTTATCTGTGAAGCTCTTTATCTGACCTTCAGTTCTGAATGATAGCTTTGCTGGATAAAGTAATCTAGGTTGTAGGTTCTTGGCATTCATCACTTTGAATATTTCTTGCCATTCCCTTCTGGCCTGCAAAGTTTCTGTTGAGAAATCAGCTGACAGTCGTATGGGTATTCCCTTGTAGGTAACTGAGTTTCTTTCTCTTGCTGCTTTTAAGATTCTCTCTTTGTCTTTTGCTCTTGGCATTTTAATGATGATGTGTCTTGGTGTGGTCCTCTTTGGGTTCCTTTTGTTTGGGGTTCTCTGTGCTTCCTGGACCTGTAAGTCTATTTCTTTCACCAGATGGGGGAAGTTTTCTGTCATTATTTCTTCAAATAGGTTTTCAATATCTTGCTCTCTCTCATCTTCTGGCACCCCTATAATTCTGATGTTGGTACGCTTAAAGCTGTTCCAGAGGCTCCTTACACTATCTTCGTATTTTTGGATTCTTTTTTCATTTTGCTTTTCCGGTTGGGTGTTTTTTGCTTCTTCGCATTTCAAATCTTTGCCTTGATTCTTGCGCTCCTCTGGTCTGCTGTTGGGAGTCTGTATAGTATTCGTTATTTCAGTCCATGTATGCTTAATTTCTAGTTGGTTCTTTATCATAACATCAAGGGTCTCATTAGATTTCTTGAGGATCTCACTACATTTATCGGCCGCTTCTAGACAGTTCTTAAGAGACCTTAAGAGTGTGGTTCTGAACTCAATATCCTCCATTGACAGTTTTGTCCTGTTTCTTTGTCTCCGCATTTTTTATGCTTTCTTGGTGCACCCCCTGGTGGTCTTTGTGTGCAGTCTTGTTGTAGTTAAGCCTTGATTATTGTCGGCAATATCAGGGGTGATTTGACCTCCAGGCTAACTGGCTATGAGAGTCCGCTGTGTCTGCAGTGGGAGAGCTTCTGTGCTGGATCTATAGGGCAGTGCTAATCTAGCATTTGCCTGAGGCTATCCGGCAAATGGCTCTGTGCAGGGCTTGGGTGGGGCGGGTCCCCTGGGATCTACAGGGCGGGCGGAGCGAGCAGTTATGGCTGCTCTCAGTTCCGTCCCTAGGGGCTCTGCCTCTCAGAGTCCCAGCAACCACTGCAAACCTCAGAGAGAAAGCTGCCTTCGAGTTCCGACCGAAGCCAGACAGTCCAGCTTCTCCCATTTGAGTCTGGGTCCCTAGAGACTTGCCCGGATCTGGAGCTCAGAGTCTGAAACTCCCTCCTGATTGAAAACAACAACCGCACCCTCCGCCTCCAGCCCACTCCACGTGCACTCCACACCTTAGTATTTCACTTCAGCACTGCTCCTCCTCTGAGTCTGGGTATGATATTCTCTTTCCTCCTAGTTGTAGAATTTCCACTCAGCCAGCCTTCCTGTGGTTCTGGATGATGTCCGTTCCGTCTTTTAGTTGTTTTTTGAAGTGGTTGTTCGAGGCTGCAATCTCCGGCGTTAACCTATGCCACCATCTTGGTTTCTCTCCAGCCTTCTTTCTTGAAATGGGACTACTCACCCAACTTTTATAGGCTATGAGGACAGGATTCTGTCCACATAAGAGCGTCTAGGACAGTGGTTCTCAACTTTCCTAATGCCGCGACCCTTTAATACAGTTCCTCATGTTGTGGTGACCCCGAACCATAAAATTATTTTCGTTGCTACTTCATAACTGTCATTTTGCTACTGTTATGAATCGTCATGTAAATATCTGATATGCAGGATGTATTTTCATTGTTACAAATTGAACATAATTAAAGCATAGTGATTAATCACAAAAACAATATGTAATTATATATGTGTTTTCCGATGGTCTTAGGCGACCCCTGTGAAAGGGTCATTCGACCCCCAAAGCGGTCCTAACCCACAGGTTGAGAACCGCTGGTCTAGGATTTTATGAGGGGCTATCGACTTATTAAATTCTCTGCTGTCTTGAGATGAAAGAGTGACCCAAGATCCTGAGCTTGTTCTCGGAGAGAAAGTGAAAACAAGTGTTCTGTGTATGATCAGCACAGATTTACCATCTGTACATCATTTGAGATGTGGGGAAGGGTGCGTGGTTTATCCTGGTCAGACATTGCTTCTCCAATAGGTTGTCTTTTTCTGGGTAAAGAAATAACTATTGTGAAGCGCTCTAGTTCTCTGAGGAATGTTGATATGTGGATAAATTACAAAGGATCAGAGAGCACTGGACCAGAAGTTGGGGAGATGGCCTCAGCGCCGCCACTGTGTTTCACAAGTAAATTAACCCCAGGTGCTATTAAATCTTCATTATCAAGAGTAAAACTCTATATTTATTTATGTGTAACCCAGAACAAATGAGATAATATGTCAAAACACGTAAATTTCTTTTTAATTAAATATAACAAAATTCAAGGAGCCCTTACTGTGTGCAAGGTATGTGTTCTATGGGAAACACAAACGAGATATGGTTCATGTCTTTCAGGAGCTTGGAATCTAGTGAGGTAATGGACCAATGCACATATTGCAACCAATTGAGTTGTAACGGCATTGTGATCATTGCTATTCGGAAGTTTATTCAATCATTCAACAAGTATTGGCAGGCACTGTGCAAACTCTGAAAATAAATGACTTCTCTCTGAGGTTGGGGAAGGCAAAGTCATAAAGGTTTATGGAAATGTGTGTGTGGCTGGGCTTTGAAGATGAGGTTAAAATTGTTAGCCAGAAACGAATTGAGGCAGGTGTGACAAAGGTAATGGGGGGCAGGGGGGGAAGGCCTGAGAAACATACAGGATGGGCTTGAGAAATAGTAAGTAATCTGGTTGAGGGGAAGGTAAAAAAATGTGTAATTAGTAAAGGAGGAGGTAATGAGAGATATGCCTGAAAAGATCACTTGTGGCTGGATTCAAGGCAGCCAAGTTGAGAAGCTTGGACTTCATTCTATAGAAATCAAATGCCTGAGGCAGAGGAATGACATATTACATCCATCTATGTTATGGGACAATAGGTCTGTCAGTGGAGTAAAGGAGGTAACACTGGAGGAGGGGAAACTTAGTAGGTGTCTTTTGCAAGAGCCCAAGGGACAAGAGACAAATGTGGGCAAAGGGGGATGGGCTGGAGAGATGGGTGAAGAAGACATGGACGATGTAGAATCCACAGAACATGGTACCTACTGGGACATGGGGCCAAGGAGAGGACAGTTAAAGATTATACTTCTCAAATGTTGCTATCATAAGTCCAGCCATTCGTAAATTTTTTAAATAGATTGCTTTTTTTTCCAGTTTGGGAGAGCTCAATATAGTACCCCTCTCCTGCTATCAGGGCCATGTTTACTTACTTCCTCTCCACAGTCAAAGGTTGTCATCAAGAGCAGTTGTGAAATCTCTCCTGCCTAGTAAGAACTTACTATGTTACCCTTCCCAGATATTTGCCCTTCGACAGGTTTTAAAGCTTTAAGATAGAGGTAGAATCCTTCCAAAGGTAATTTCTAATGTTAGCTAGTAATTTTCCGACTAATTAGGAAATATTTTATTCTCAAGTTGTCTATATTTCAAACTTTGCCTTGGTCCAGTCTTGTTTATTGGCACGGGTGATATTCAAAATACTGAGTAACTCCTTACAGTGTAATTGCTGACTGTCCATCAGGAACACCAACCACAAACAACTGTCAGAACCATATCAGAACAGCCAGCTGAGCATCAGCTTGGGTATTTGCTTCTTCTGAGTTATCACAGCCTTACAAATAAGGATAGGCCAGCAGACCTCTAGCCAATAATTATACCCAATCTTTTGAAAGCTAGATTAAAACAGAATGAGAAGTAAACTACAGTCCACTGCACTATCACTGAATTTCCAAAGGCTGCTGATGCCAGTCCACTAACTACTGATCCACAACTGTTTCCCAGGCAAGGTAGGAAGGAGTTACAAAAATTCTGTGACAGATACACCTCCTCAGCCTTAACCTTTCTCCTTTGTGCATGGGGTTTTTGCCCTAGTGCCTGTGAGATGCTTTGGAGGAAAGGAAGCAAAGCTGCTACCTATTCCGCCCTGCTGCATTCTGCTCTTCATTCTGCAGCTCGGAGCCGTAGACTTTTTCGTCCAGTGAGGCTGTGTGTCATGACAGCCTGACCTGGCTCTTATTATCCAAGATTATTCACTCCCTCTTTTATTTGAAAGATACACATAATTTTAAATGCCACCCGGAGGCTGAAGCTGTCCCCAGAAATGGAGCTCTGATTAAATTCCTACTGCTCTTTTAAGAGCCAACTTAAATGTCACCTCGAAATAATACCAGGTGACATTTACTCAGTGCTTACTCTGAGCCGGGCACTTTGCTAAGGGCTTCTCATTTCACCCTCAAAAGAAAACTCTGAGGTAAGTACTAGTATTGTCCCCATTTTATAGATGTGGAAACTGAGGGGTTACATAACTGATGCAAGGTCTCACAGCTAGGAAGTAGAAGAGCCCGCAGTGCAACATCTGGGTGCAAGTATACATTAGCATTCAATAACTGACCTGCAGGATGTACAGTCTCTGATTCCCTTTGTACAACGTTCTTAGCATGTCCTTTGCAGCAGCCCTTACATCTGCAGTGACTTATCCAGTGCTTGTCTCTCCAAACTCGACAAGACCACCATTATACCCCACCAGACCTGGTACTGTGCCTGGCATACTGTGAGTTTGCAATAAGTCTTTATGGAAGGAGAAAATAAAGGAAGGGAGGAAGGACGGGAAGAACATAAAGGCTTTCTAGTTTGAGGTTTAAAAAATACAGTGACCCACAGAATGGCTATCATCAATAAATCACCAAACAACAAGTGTTGGCAAGGTTGTGAAGAAAAGGGAACCCTCATGCACTGTTGGTGGGGTTGCAGATAGGGGCAGCCACTGTGGAAAACAGTGTGAGGGTTCCTCAAAAAATAAAAAATGGAACTACCTTATGACCCAACTATTCCACTTCTAGGAATATATCCAAAGAAATATAAAACACTAATTCAAAAAGATATATGCACCCCTATGTTCATTGCAGCATTATTTACAATAGCCAAAATATGGAAGCAACCCCAGTGCCCATTAATAGGTGATTAGATAAAGAAGTTGTGGTACATATGTACAGTGGAATATTACTCAGCCATACAAATGAATGAAATCTTAACTATTTTCAACAACATGGATGGACCTAGAAGATATTATGCTAAGTGAAATAAGTCAAACAGAGGAAGACAAATACCATATGATTTCACTTTTATGTGGTATCCAAGGAGCAAAATAAATGAACAAGCAAAACAGAAACAGACTCAGAGATTCAGTGAACAAACTGAGGTTGCTAGATGGGAGGGGCTGACAGGAATGTGTGAAAAAGTTGAAGGGAGTAAGAAGTTTCAAAATAGTCACAGGATGTATAGAACACCGTAGGAAATATAGTCAATAATATTGTAATAACTGCGTACGGGGCCAGGTGGGTACTAGAATTATCAGGAGGGTCGCTTTATGAATTACATAATTGTCTAACCACTATGCTGTATACCTGAAATAAAAATATATATTTGTACACCTGAGATTCCAAGGGTTTTAGGAGCTGTGTGCCAGGAACCAGGGTCCCAGACCAAATTTGTTCCTATTATATAAATTTTTTAGTATGTACATTTGTTTTCTATATGATTAGCATGTATACAATTTTTATATAAATTTCAGTATATAAATTTTGGATTTCTAAATAGAAAAAAATACAGTAAAAAAAAAAGAAAAAAATACAGTGACACAGTATGTACTTTTGAGTGAAAAGAAGCTATGTCATTGAGGGCTGCACCAGTCAGATTTAAAACACCAGAAGTGCAATCCCAACTCTGCCATTTACTGGCCAAGTAACTCCCATGCCTATCACCGTAATTTGAACCTCAGTTTCCACATCTTGTAAAACAGTTTTCTTCTTGGAAGATATGAAAATTAAATGAGATTACATATATGCGTTAAGCCAGCAAAGAACCTGCTACTTAATAATTGTTGATTGTGTTGTTGAGCAAGAGATACACGAGGGATGACATATTTCACATCGCATAGAGGAGCATGTAGTCATCACTGGTACATAACATATTGCAGGAGACCAGTAACTGTTTTGAGTGATTAGGCCAAATGGCTCTATGTCTAAACATTAAAATATGATATATGCCAGTATTATCAGGAACACCTATTTTATGTCTCAATGCCATCTTTACTGAGATGTCGATCTGTTTGCATTTATAATGCAAGTGCTATTCCTGGTCAGAATCAAACGTCTGTTCTTCCCTCCGCCCCCTGCTCCACTCCCCCGCCTTCCTGCCTCCTGAGCGCATGGATTCCTTCCCCACGCTGTCCCTCCAAACACCCTTCATCTGCCTGTCACTTTTCAAAGATGAGCTCCTCGAATGAAATCTCTGCTTTCTTTGTTTTCCTGGTTTCCATTTTGTATCCTAAAATATTCACTTCAAGTTCCGCTTGACAGACGCCCCTAATCTAATCTCCACGTCTGCTTTCTAATTTTCACAGTCAGAATAAAACAAATAGGTTGGAGTTAATTGCGGGAGCAGCGGGCCGAAGCTCTGAGCTGTGATTTATGAGCTGAGTGCAGGCGCCCTGCAACACATTTTTCTTAATTTATTTTTAATGAGTCTTTCAATTAATTTTCTTGGAAACATCTTAATGATGTTGGAGGCGGGTGTTAATGAGGTCTGCACCAGCTCCTAATTTTGCATATTTTAGAGTGCCTAATGTCATCTTGCACCCTTTCCATTTTAAGAAGAGGTGGGGGAGGGGGCGTGGAGAGATTGTTGTTGAATGGAGCATTTTCACTCTCCATGCCTCAGTCTTTGCTTAACCTTTTAGATGTTATGGGCTTATGGGGTGTCTCAGAGCTATGGTCTGCTTCCTGCTCCCCTCCCCAACCTGCGAGTCTGAGTCTGGAAGCTGGGGCTGGGAAAAGAGAAAAGACACAGTTCCCAGGAAATTGCTAGTTCTGGGAACAGTCAGTATCCCTTGAGTGAAGATGTACAGAGAGTACTTCTGCTAGGTGATCTAACCTTTTGCAAAGCAGACATTGAATAGGGGAGAATACAATGGAAGACCAACTCAAGGGGTGTCTTATTAGCATCTGGACATTTGTTCAGAGAACCTGGTGCCTCAAATGTCTCTGCAGAACTCAAAGCAACCAGACCCACCTCTGCATCCTGCAAGGCCCAGAGCAAAGTGCCACTAGGTCCTCATCGGTCTTCTTTCTGTGTTTGCTAGTTAGAGCTTATTTTTCTGATTAAATAGTCATTAAGTGCTTATGAGAGAAAATTTGGGAAAGGCAAAAGAACGAGTCAAATAAGGAAAAACTAAATTCTAATGCCACTATTAAAAACAGCCACTATTAAAATTGTTGTGTCTTCTTCTAGACATTGTTCTTTTTCTATAAATGGGTATTTGACTTTATTTTATTCAACTGTGGTGATACCGAAAATCATTTTTTCTATTTAACATTATGGTATAAACTTATTTCAAGCATCATTTTTTTTACTTAAAATATTTTTTTTATTTTTCAATTACAGTTGATATATAATTTTATATTAGCTTCAGGTGTACAACCCAGTGGTTAGATATTATGTAACTTACTGAGTGATCACCCCAATAAATCTAGCACCCACCTCACACCAAATATAGTTATAACAATATTATTGACTATATTCCCTCTGCTGAACTTTACACCCCTGTGACTATTCTGTAACTGCCAATTTGTACTTCTTAATCCCTTCACCTTTTTCACCCGTTCCTCCCCACCTCCCATTTGGCGACCATCAAAATGTCTGCTGTATCTAAGTCTGTTTCTGTTCTGCTTGTTTGTTGATTTTGTCAAACTGTTTTTTTTTTTATCTGCACCTGAGGATATGTTTACTGATTTGAAAGAGAGAGAGGAAGGGAGAAAGAGTAAGAGAGAGAGAGAAGAGGGAGGGAGGGAGGGAGGGAGAGAGAGAGAGAGAGAGAGAGAGAGAGTAACATCGATGTGAGGGAGGAACATCCATCAGTCACCTCCCACATGTGCCCTGACCAAGGATTGAACCCACAATCTAGGTATGTGCCCTGACCTGAAATTAAGCCCAAAAGCTTTTGGTGTACAGGATGATGCTCCAACCAGTGGAATCACCTGAGCAGAACAAACATTATTTTTAATGGCTGTTTAATATTCCATCTAGCAGATTTGTCATAATTTACTAAGCCATTCCACTGTAACTGGGCATCTAAACTAATTCTCAAACTGGTAACACAAATACCATTGTGATAAACATCTTTGTAGAGAAAGCTTTTTTAAAATTAGGGATTATTTCCTTTGAAATAGTCTGAGGAATTACTGGTTTAAAGACTATAATTCTTTTTAAGGCTCTTAACATAAATTTCTAAATTACTTTCCAAACCATATGCCAGTTTACTTCCAATAGTAATACATGAGTGTGTCTGTTTATTCAATCTTGCAGGGTATATTACAATTGTAAAAGAAAGATCTTTACTGCCCGGCTGGTGTGGCTCAGTGGTTGAGCATTGACTTATGAACCAGGAGGTCACAGTTCGATTCCTGGTCAGGGCACATGCCTGGGTTTCGGCTCGATCTTCAGTAGGGGTCATGCAGAAGACACCCAGTCAATGTTTCTCTCTCATAATTGATGTTTCTTTCCCTCTCTCCCTCTCTGAAATCAGTAAAAATGTGTGGGTTTTTAAATCTTTACTTATCAAACACATGTAAACATATTTCTTTAATTTTTTCACAGTTCCTCTGGTCACCAAGTATCAGTTTCTTTCTTTTTCCCATATGTAGAACACATTCACTTCCCCCACCCTATCCCAGCGAATGGCCCAAAGTTCCATCCAGTAATTGCATTCCAGCTCAAGACCCAGGATCTCGGAATGGGGCATAGATTTTATCTGTTAGGTCAGATGTAACTTTTCTTGGCATGGCAACCAATGAACTAAAAAAAGAAGTTAGCTTTTCCCCCCACACCACCAACACCCTAAGTACTGTAGTAAAGCACACACAGGGCTATGCTGCAGTCACTCATTCTTAACAAATGCTGGAGTCCTATGGGGCTGGCATTGGGAAGGCCCCCTGCCCTGACAAGGACCCAGTTCTTCTATCTGGGAAGAGATCCCTTTGTCTTTAGGTCACAAAATGGGTGTTGGGAAGTTCACCTTCTTGTATAGAATTAACAGCTTATGGCTTTCTTTCTGCTTATGCTGGGGAGCCTAAAGGTGTTTTATGTCTTAAGTAGTTAAAGGCTTCTTTAATCGAGACTCATAGTTTGTTTGGCAGCATAGTTCTCTCAAAACTAGTATAGGTTTCTGGTCTATTTGCTTCCCAGTTAGTTCCATTACCCAATGATTACAACCAGTTATTTCCTAGACATGATTGTCAACCCTGCCTCATTTCTCTGCTTCCTCGCCTTCATACTGATCTCTCTCAATTTAATAGCATCTGGCTTGAGGCCATCTGGAACCATCAATGGAAAGGTCATACCTTTAATCTGGTCTCTGCCACAAGCTGGATTGCACTGTTCACCTGAGAGGTTTTATCTGGCCCCTGTCATGTATCTGCTGCTGTCTGGGGTCTAGAAGCGTGAGCTTTTTCAACCCTCTGACTCTGCAAATGTCTGAACTCCTTTTATTCTCATTTATTTCTGCATAAAGACCTGTTAATTCTCTCCTGAATTCATCTCCTTCTTATAAATAATAGCTCAGCAAAGGCAGCCAATGAAAATCAACACACATTACAAATAATCGTTTTCTAGATTCTTCCTCTAGGGCTAACAGCTTAAAGGGAGACCTGAGTTACCACAGATGACAGATTTCTTATGTTTTACCGCTGCATATCATGGGTCTCATCTTTCTAGCCACCAATCATAGCATCCTCGCCATTCACTGCCTGACCACTAAGCCAGTCCCATGTATTTTAGGTTTTTATTAGGGCAGAACCTCACATCAAGGTACCAATTTCTGTATTAACCAAAATAGGATAGTCTAAGCCAGTGGTTCTCAACCTTCCTAATGCCGCGACCCTTTAATACAGTTCCTCATGTTGTGGTGACCCCCAATTTCATTGTTACAAATTGAACATAATTAAAGCATAGTGATTAATCACAGAAACAGCATGTAATTATATATGTGTTTTCTGATGGTCTTAGGCGACCCCTGTGAAAGGGTCGTTCGACCTCCAAAGGGGCCGTGACCCACAGGTTGAGAACCGCTGGTAAGCTATGGTAACAAAGAAATCCTAGCAGTTTAACACAATAAAATAATTTCTGCCCAATGGAAAGTTCATATAGACTTTTGTAATAGGGCAACTCTCCTCCAGGTACTAATTCAGAGATACTAATTCTTTAACCCGGTGGCTCCACTGCATCCTCTGCACTTACCTGACCAAGAAGCAGAGAAGGAATATGGAGAACCATCCGGGGTATTTTAGGGGCCAGGCTTGAAAGGGGTATATATATCACTTCCACCACCACCACCACCCCCTTGCTATTGTCCAGGACTCAGTCATGGTCCCAGTTAGATGTAAGGGAGTTTATGTGCTTTAGTGTATATCCAGGAAGAGGAAAAACAGATATGGGTAAATAATGCCACCTATATCACACAAACAGGATAAAGTTAATTCTTATTTTTATACTTTCCTACTAAAACAAGAGTCTTAAGATGCCTTAACTTCCTTCCTAACTCCTCCCATCCATCTTTCCTATTAGAATTTTCTAGTGTCTTTAGTTTCACCTTCTTTTTTTTAAAGCCAAATGAGGTTTTTGTTGGCTGGTTGTTATTTTATTTTGTTCATTTGTTTGTTTTTACAGTTAGTACTTATGTAGTTTACTTATATATTTCACCTATTCTTTGCTCACTGTTGCTTCTGCATCTTCTTCTCTTCTGGTTTAATTTAAGTTCTTGAAACAATTCCTCTATTTGTTTTTTTTCAAGCAAGAGTTTAAGACAAATAAACTCTTAGTCTTTACATGTCTTGGAAATATCTTTATATCACCTCACTTTTTGAATGATAGTTAGGTAGAAAATTCAAGGTTGTTGATTATTTTCTCTAAGCATTTTTAAGATTGTTCTTTTATCTTCTATTTTTTTAAGTGTTTATGCTGATAGCTACCTCCATACTTATAAATAATGTATTTAACTGCTATTTTTATTTGCAATGTTAGAAGTTATCCAGTGATTTCATATTATAATAAATAAGAATTTAGTTCTCTTATTCCACCTTATATCACCCCTATTTTTAATTATAGTATATTCAATATTTACAACAGTATGATTATATTAATACTGTTCACTGTTGAGCTGAGTAATGAACTATGATTGCATTTAAATTGGTTTATGATTCAAGTTCCAGTGCAACTTTGAGATTTTCTGATAATTTCTATCTCCACTTTGGGGTTACTGGGTGTTAGTTTTGGGAAGTCTAGTCCCTACAGCCATCTGGTTTATCCAGAGAACAAACTTCTTATCTCCTGCCTGTAGGATAGATATGTTGCTGCTGGTGTTCTATGCATTGAGACTAGGAGGTGGGAAAAGGTTAACTGTTCTGATCACTGATTCTGTCCATCACCTGTGCCTAAATCCAAAGCCATTTTATCCTCTAAATGAACTTTAGGCTGTGATTTTATTTGCTTAATGAGCCATCTCATTTAATCATCTGTTTTCAAATTTCCAAAAATTGTTGACTTTCTTATCTGTTGGATCACCTCTTTCATTCTCTTTCTATAGTGGGTCTATATCTTTTTTTAAAATCCCTGAACAATCATTTTAATAAGGTCTCAGGTATAAACAGATAAACATATGTGGTTAATCTACCAGACTTAATCAGAGACCTATATGTCTTATTTTAAGATCACCTTGGATGAATGGAATGTCACTTACTGAGCTCTGGAAAACTATTCCTTAGAGTGAGTGACCTGAGTGAGGATATTCACTAGGCAAAAGTGGTTCATCCCTGCCAGGCAAAACCTTCACCACGTCAAGTAACACAATACAGAGTATTTTTCACTTGCCACTCGAATTGTCATGAACATAAAAAGTTGATTGTGACCTAACTATTCTAATTTATACTTGAATCTTCTTCAGTCCATATCTGTCACTTTGGTTAATACGCACATATACTTAATATTAGAGCAAGTGAATATTTCTTCACTGGGTTTGTTTTGCAGTGAGACTTACTTTCAATATTGCTACCATTTTCATAAAGCATATTTTTAGAAGATTGGACGGAGTACTGAAATATCTCACAGTACCCTCTATGCAGAAATGTTTGTGAGAATCAAAATATTTAACATTTCTGCTTTAAAAGGAAGAAAATTCTGGCACATGCTACAACATGGAGGAATCTTGAGGATGTTATGCTAAGTGAAATAAGCCAATAACAAAAAGACAATTACTGTGTGATTCCACCTATATCAGATGCTTAAACTAGTCCAACAATCATAGAGATAAAAGGGAGAATGGTAGCTTCTGGGAGTGGGAAGGGGCAAATGGGAGTTATTGTTTAATTGGTATAGAGTTTCAATTTTACAAGATGAAAAGAGTTCTGGAGATGAATGGTAGTGATAGTAGCACATTTTTAATATATTTAATACTATTGAACTGTACACTTAAAAGAGTTAAGTTGGTAATTTTTGTGTTAAATGTATTTTACTACAATACAAAAATAGAAAAATTATTTAACACTGAGTTTTCCATCATATAATTATTAAATCCAATCATTAAACACTAATTGAGTACCTATTATGTGCCAGACACTGTGTTGGCACTGAAGAGTCAACAGTGAACAAAAAGATACAATGTCTTCCCTCCTGGAGCTTATATGTTATTTGAAAAGATAGAAAAAAAACTAGTAAGCATATAAAATAAAGGAGGGTAAAGGAAGATGACTGACAAGAGTGCTATGTTTTAGGGTGATCAGGGAAATCCTCTCTGATTATGTGGCACTTGAGCAGAGACCTGAATGATTTTCATTTCCTAGTACATTTCCAAGGAGAAATTATAATTATGACTTAACCAAACACCGACCCCCAAAGCACTATACTTGGTAAAAGCTTTTAAATTTCATTACTCATTATTCTTATGGTTGATGTTGTCACTATTTAAGTATTCATCTCTGCTTTTAGCCCACATGATTTCATTGTTTCTATTCACATTAATAATTATTTCCTGACACAGACTGAACTTCTCATCCAAAGGAAATCAATGTGTTTAAATTGATTATCTCTCACCTATGAGGATTAGCTATTACAAAGACCTAAAACACAGAAGTCTCTGGTAAAACCACACACAAACTTCAGCCCTCTAGTTTCAAGTCTAGTTCATCAAATAAGACCTGAGTCACCACACTGCTATGGGATTGTGCAAGACAGCTTCTCTGCAAGCGCCCAGCATACCCTCAAGCACACTGTAGATTACTTTCCCTTCAGCACCCTTTTACTAATAACTGGCCCCTAGGGTGGTAAAACTACCCCTTGCATACCTGGAAAAGAACTTACCCTAGCCAAGGATCCACTTGGCAGACATTTTTCTTTCTTCTTCAATTGTTTCTAGCCCCTTCCAGCATAGGGTATTGAATATCTTGTTAATTTGGGGCAGAGCAGAGTTGGCCACGGGATCAGTTCAGTGACAGTGGCCATGAAACTAACTTAATGTGTCCTTTGTCCTGTGAACTCCTGCATGGTCTTGCTCCCGCTAGAGTGGGGGAAGACGTGACTCCTCAGCACTCTTTGTTTTGCTTTGGGTCAACCAATGGGAGATTCAGAAGCCATGGGAGTAAATTGGCCCCTGCTTTTCTCACAGCTTGTCAGTCTTTGTTAAATCAAGGAAGGCTGAAAAATGAATTCTTTTTTGCCCCTGTTCAAACATGGCAGCTGTTTAATTTCAATTAGCAAAGCTTGAAAAAGAATATTCTGGCAGAAGTAATTCAAGCCGGAGGGGTCCCTTGCTCACTGCCACTCCTCCTCCCAGGAGTAGAGGATCTGCAGTGGCCCCCAGCCGGGCTGTGAAGTTTGGGTTCTGGGGAATCCTGGTGCCTGGGGCTTTGACGTAGCTCCCTTTTCAAGCAAGTGACAAGACAGGAAGCACTAGCTTCCGGGAAGGATTCATTGAACTTTTTAAAGTCTAAAAATTAGCTGTACAGATCAGACTTGTCTACACCCGACCACCAACTTGTTCACTTCAAGCCCTGGCTTCTTCCTCTCTGTAAATAGCCTGCTTTCAAAGCTCCTCCTCCCCTCCTGCTGGGAAGGCCAGCCCCTTTCTCCTCTATCAAACAAGTATTTCTTCTGGTTGACACATTAGAATCTGTACCAAGAAGCAAAGCAACCCCCTACCTGCAACTTCTTAAGTTTCATTCCATCAGTCAGGGTCCCAGCAGGGAACAGAATTCACCCCTAATGATATAGATGAAGAGAATTTAGGGAAGGGGCTACTGACAGAGGAGGGGACAGGTTTAAGAAAACAGACAAGAAAAGGTGAGGTGTCCAGAGACTAGTAACAGCGGGAAGCTGTTACTGCCCGAGGGCTGAAGGAATAAGGGAGGGACACAGTGCTACCGAAGCCAGTGAGAACTGGAGGAGTGGCCCAGCAGAAAGTGGCATCTTGGAAGAATGTGACCTTCGGGAGAGGCTGAAGCAGGGAAGAAATGCCCTCCTGTCTCCCAGCCTCCTGCATGTGCCTCAAGGACAGTTAATAGTCGCTTCTTGTGTATGATGCTTGCTTCCCAGCTTGTGTGTAGTCACTGTGAGGCCACCCAATCCATGGAAGACCTGTATACAACAGAAAATCTGGGTCAGAGGAAACTGCTGGGACATGGTCTTTTCTAGCCTTCAGATTCAGACTGAAACGTCTGCTCTTCTTGGGTCTCCCACCACCACTTAGCCATTTCTCCTCAGCTCCTGTGTCACATAAAATTCAGTATATTTGTCTCCCCCCCGCCCCGCCTCAAAATTGTCGCTTCCTCCTCTTAATTCTTTCTGTGGCTGAAAACTTCTGAGTCTGCTTCCGCCACCCCAGGATCCAGTTGATCACCAAGTCCTGCTGATTTTTCCATTCATTTTCGGACACCTCATGCTTTTCACTCCCCCTGCTCAGCCTAGCCCAGCCCCCATCCTCACATGCGGCAACCTTCTCTGCCTTCAGTCTCTCTTTCTTTTCCTTCACCCTGCAAACCTCTGCCAGAGTGATTTTAGCAAAACAATATTTCATCACACCTATCCCCTCCTCAGTCACCTCCTGTGACTCAAGCAAGGCAAAGCCCAGATTTTTCTCCTGAGCCTAGAAGCCTCTGCCATCTGACGCACCTTTCCTTTCCAGGCTGGCTATGAAGACAAAACTAGAGCTCCCGGGAACTGGAGCCAGGCTGCACGGAGCTGCCTTCCTGACACTGGAAAACACAGAGCTGTAAGTGACTCATATTTTCCAATTCAAAATAGTCTTCCTAGGTGCATTTTTTTAAAAATTTTTTGAGTTTACGTATATTCTGGGTGAAAAACATGATTCACATGAAGTTCACTATAAAACGTTTAGGGAGCTGCTAAACACTCCCTAGCCTGCTTCCCTGGTGTTCCTATGAGCCGTAGTCATCATCACCACGTTGAGTTAGCTGAGAGCAGTGCTTTGGGGGAGGCGGTGGATTCTCAGAACAAACTCCCTGGGTTTGAATCCCGGCTCCACAGGCTTTATGGACTTGGGCAAATCCCTTAATCTCTTGAAGCCTCAATTTCATAATTGACGTGATGGAAAGAACAATAGTCACACAGGACTATTGTAAGGCTTAACAGAAAGTGGTTAGACAAGTGTAAATGCTCCTAATCAAGACTCTCTGAGTGTGAGTCCTTGTCACATTGTTACTGACGATGAGCTGCCTGTGCAGTATTGGAATGACCCCATGGAGCTGGCCTTCCGGAATACCATGGCCATGAGTAAGTGGGCATCCTGGTGCTCCCCTGCTCTTGGCCGACCCTCAAAAATTATAAACAGGTGTAGATCATAGAGGCCCCTTACCTGGAGGTAACTCTCATTCTATTTGTCCAACACTCTATGAGGACTGTTACATGCATTATCTCATTTCAAGCCAAAAAATGAAACTGAAGCTCTGAGAGGCCAAGTAATTTGCCTAAGGCTACACAGCTAGAATTAGAGCTTAGGTGTAGCAGTGTTTTTCTTCTTGTGCCTCTGGTTTTGTCCAGTCTCTCCTATGCCTTCCCAGTCACTCTCACTCACTTCCTCAGAACCTCCACCCCATCTTCCAAGAACAAGTAGTTATCTAGTCAGGGCCCTCATTCATTTAGTTTATTGGAACTGAGGCAAAGCAAAGCAGTGACATTTGTTTTCTGTCTCTCGAGCTGTTTTTAATCAGAGCTTCTCACTGTCACAAGCAGTGACTCTAGAACAGTGGAAAAGGGAGAGACTGAGAGCCTCAGAGCCCCTGATGCTTCTAAAATTCACCTGCATATGTTATGCCATGGGCATCATGGGAAGGACTGAGCTGCCATGGCTCCTGCTTAATAGTTCTTATGCCACGGAGGCTCAGGGAAGATGTGAGAGCAAAAAAACCCGATTGGGCTTTAGTGCTAAGTTACAGGTCTAAGAGCAGTCTTTCTGGTTGTGCAGATGTTTTCAGGAAGTCATCACCGGGGCCTGAAGATGGATATGAATTCTGCACCTAGGAATAATACTGACCTTTCTTGTAGCTCAAATGCATGATTCTCCCAACATTAGCAAGTGGAGAAGGTTTATAATTCCTCCATGCAGGGTAGGCCACGCAATCTGTGGAAGCCTGTTTCTTGTGTGCCCTCAGTTGTTTTACTGTCATTGATGATTTAGTCAAAACAAGACCAGCGAGGCTGAGGTAATCAACCCTGAAATCTAGTGGCTTAATACAACAAAAGCTTTTACGTGTTCATGCAAAGTCTGAGCATTGGGGGTTCTCTGTGCGGTGCCTCGGGGACCCTGGACCCCTCGATGTGGGGCATTACCATCTCAACAGGAGGCTTCCAGAGTGGCATGGCAGGGAAGGAGAGAGCACAGAGGAGACACATTAACTTTTAAAGGCCGTGGCCTGGAAGTGACCCATGTCGATTCCACATATACTCCAGTGCCTGGAACTAGTCACATGGCCCTGCCTAGCGTCAGAGGTACAGAGGAATGTCATCTTGCCGGGAGACTAGGAAGGAGAGAAGAACCAGACATAGAAGCACACTAGCGATCTGCACCGTAGTATTTACATAAGCTACTACTGGAAACATAAAGTCAGAGTTTCCCAATCTTGGCCTGGTGAGAATACACTTGTTTATTAACTATTTTAACTAGAAAGGAAATACAACTTCATGGTAAAAATCATTCAAAATGCACAGGAAAGTATCAGGTGAAAGAAGACTTTCCCCTTCTGTCTAACTGTTGACCTTTCCCTCCATGTCCTTCCTAGAAGTGTCTTGTATATCCTTTTTGCTATTGTTGTTTACGCCATAGTATGTCTTAAATGGCTTCTCATATCAAAACACATAGAGCTACCACCTTCTTTTTTTATTTATATGTGTATTTTTTATTGTTAAAAGTATTACATAGGTCCTCCTTTTTCCCCCATGAACCTCTTCCAGCCCATTCCTGTTCTCTCCTTCCCCAAGGCCCTCACCATCCATTGCTACCACCTTCTTTTAATTGCCTACATGGATTTAGTATAAATGGCCCCATCAGTTCCTATTAACGGACATGTAGGTTGTTTCCCATGTATTACTATGGTAAAGAATATTACCTTTGCATAGTTTAGTGAATGTAGTACATCCTAAGATAAATTCCTACACATGCAACGCAGAATCGGGGGGGGGGGGGGTAGAGGCATTTAAAAACATGAAGTCTGCGCTAAATTGCCCTCTCAAAAAGCAATAGGTACAAAATTTTACTTATACCAAAAAAAAAAAAAAATGATGGACCTGCTATTTAAATGTTGATGAAGGTCAGGACTATTTGTGAATTTTATTAGGCATGACAATGGTAGTATTAAGTTCATACCTGTTAGGGATAATTACTGAAATACTTGTAGGTGAAATGATATGATGACTTGGATTTGCTTTCTAAAAAGAGAGCCAATGCCCTAGCTGGTTTTGCTCAGTGGATAGAGCATCAGCCTGTGGACTGAAGGGTCCCAGGCTCGATTCAAGGGCACATGCCTGGCTTATAGGAGCATGCAGGAGGTAGTTGATCAGTGATTCTCTTTCATCATTGATGCTTCTCTCTCTCCCTCTCCCTTCTTCTTTAAAATCAATACAAATATATTTTTTAAAAAGCTAAAGAAAGTAGATGAGGGATGGATGAAGCAAGAATGACAAACTATCGATCATTGTTAAAGTGGATGATTCACTATACTCTTCTCTCAATTTTTGTATGTATTTGATATTTTCCATAATAAAAAGTTAATTCTTTGGTTTTATTCTAAGAGGAGATGTCTGAGAAGCTCGTCACAGCCCATTATCAACTTCCTGATTAAAGTTAGATGTGCCCCAGATAAGTGCGAGTGTCAAGTAGTCAGCCAGCCAAGAGGACCTGGAGAGAGACGGGGATGTAGGATGAGGAAGAAAATAGAGTAGTAGGAAAAAGAGGAGGAGAAAGTTGAAGAGATTACCAGTCCTCCCCA
Source organism: Myotis nattereri (assembly GCF_964212035.1). Taxonomy (NCBI): domain Eukaryota; kingdom Metazoa; phylum Chordata; class Mammalia; order Chiroptera; family Vespertilionidae; genus Myotis; species Myotis nattereri. Next base: position 16,649,588 of record NC_138090.1, read on the forward strand.
TTGTCCATCCCCTCCAAGTGAACCACACTAGGAGTTCCTGGGAGAAATTGCACCTGGGACTGTAAGACTGTGCACAGCAAAGGAGGGTCCATGGCAGGAGGTAAAGAGAAAGGAGCAGGGTTGGCGGGGAGAAGGAGAGAGGAAAAGTTTCCAACTGGTGAAGCCATTGGTGCCACTAAATTCTACAGTCACAAGTTGTGACCATAGATATATGATTTGTGTCTGCATATAAATTGATATGCCCAGCAGGAAAAAAGAAATTGTATATGTGAGAGAATTCAGAAAGAGAACACTGTATTTTTTTAAGTAAGAAAATGAGCACTTAGCAGAATGAACCCAAGTGTGGTTGGTAATTATGTCCTCTTCTGTCTGGCACGTTCACTGCAGAAATGACTACATCCAAGGGCTGTCTTCAATTGGGATCTGAAACACTGATCTCTAAGGATTCCATGAAGGACATCCCTAAAAGGGCCCTGCACATACATGCTCAGAACTTCATGAAAGGCCACTCTGCAGCCAGGTGACCACATACGCGCACTGAGTGTACATACTGCACTCTGTGTTTGCATCACTGAACCCAGTCCTGTCCTTGTATCATCCCCTTGGTGTGTATAGCAAGAGTCAGCTCACCCACAACAACCCAGCATACCCACAGGGGTCTGTTTTCATTTTTTACCTCCAGCCACAATTGGATACACGCTTGTGGTTACTGTGCTACAGAAGGGGAAAGAATGACTTGACGCAAAACTGTTATCCTTTCCAAAAGGAGTCATCCGTTCAGCACCAAGCTCCTCCACATGAAGCCAAATGATTCTTTTGGTGACATGCTGCCTCTGTGCTAAGGCAGCCCTGCCTTCAGTAGGAGGAGAAATAAGACATACCGTTTGTTTCCAAAACATGAGATTGAAAAGCTAGTCCCTTGATTGTAAAGTCTCCCCATGAAGCTTCCACATCTCTGCCCTTCTCCTAATCTTTAAGGCCTTGATCCTGGGCCAGGAAAGCAAACTCCCATAAGCACCAGCAATGACATCTAGTGTTCTGGCATGCAGTGACAGAGAGTTAACACAGAGGGTCCATGTGTCAGTAAGTATGTACTCTGAAGTGGTGTTCACCAATATGGCAACCACTAGCTGCTGTAGCTCTTTACATTTAAATTAATTTAAAATTCAGTTCTTCAGTCGCACTAGCCACATTTAAAGTGCTCAGGGGTCACCTGTGCGAGGTTCTGTCAGCAGTGCTAGTGCTCTGATGCCATCATTCAAACTGGCACGAGGTCTTTGAAAGGCCCCCACATCCATGTCAAGGCAAATGATGGAAAATCGCAGATCAAGCACCAGCAAGGGAGCACCGTCACGCCCACATCCTCTGCCCCGTCCTTCCATCCCTGTCAGGAATATTATGCACCCTAAAGTCAAAGCATGTCCAGGTGTTGGGATCTGCAAAAACCATTCAGACTCTGCTCCTGCTCTTAAAGGATGGACAGTTTGATTCAGGACATTAAAAAAATGTAATAAGGAGACATAACATGAGTAGAAAGTAATCATTTCGTAAGAGACGTGTGTTGAGTGCTCATGGAGTTCAGAGAAGCAAACACTGCTTCCAGTTTGGGAAAAGGAGTGGCTCTCAAAGGAGGAGGGATGTGGGGGTGGAGGAAAAACTATACAAGCAAGAGAAAGAGCCAGGCAGAGTCCCAGAGACAGGTTCCTCGCTGGCTGAACAGTCCTCCTCTCCCCAGCCTCCAGCCTGAGGCCCTGCATGGACCCCTGCCGGCTGGTTGATTACCTCGGTGCACCCTGCCAAGCATGGGGATGAATGTCTAGCCCATTTGCCCTCTGCTTTGATTAAGGGTCAGTCATGGAAGGAGAATTCACTCTAGCAAGTTAAAGCAGGGTCTTCAATTACAAAAATTTCCAGCAAAGCTAAAATCACAGACACTTGGTGGAATTTTCAGGAGTGACTCTGAGCAACAAGGAAACTGCTGCCTGGTTTGTGATTGGGAAGCTACCACGTGAGGAAGTGGCCACCAGTGAAAACCCTGACACAGCCACAATGGTGCTGCCAGAGAAACCAGAGTCCCAGAAAACATGGGCTCCACCCCACTGTCACCTGTCACATTTCACCCAGGGACATATACTAGCAGAACTTTAATCACATCCGGAACCCTGGGTGCAAAAGCACCTGGTAAAAAGAAGAAAATATGGAAAATACTGATTATTAATTTTTCAGGCTCCAAAGTAGAGGAAGGAACATTGGAAGAACTGGGAATCCATTCCTCCTCCAACCTGCCACACCCTCATTTCCTCAAGGAATGGGAGGTTGAATGGACAGTCATACTCCAGAGCAACAGTCGCCAACCGGTGGTCCGTGAGGTCCGAAAGGTTGGCGACCGCTGCTCCAAACTCATTAGAGCTACCTTCAAAGGTCAGGACCTAAGACCTTAGGAAGACTGCTCAAAGCAGAAAACAGAAGACAACACTCACATAATCACATTAACAAGGAAGAAAAATCTAAAAAATATTTTAAGTGCCTGGGTGTCCTTTATAAATCAAGAGTTCTGGAAGTGTGCAATCTCTTTGCTCAGAGACAGCCACTGTGATTCTTATTTTTTTTTTTTTTTTGCAAGGAATTGCAGTAATCGGTGGGGTTGTACAGCATCTCACACACAGATGAAGACTGAGAGGATACTGTAGGGTTGAATTTCGAAGTCTGAAAAATGCTAGGAGGAAGTTGGCACCCAGCTCCAGGTTTTATTTGTCATATCAGTCCCTGCTGAGGAAAGCAAACAGCAGGTTACTGTAGAACACACCTGTCTAGAGCAGCTGTTTGATGTTAGCAGGCTTTGATTGTCAACCGAGCAATTTGCTTAGGATTTGGAAACAAAGGAAGGAGATTGTCAGGAGCCAGAGGAGCAGGTGACATACAGCATGCCTGTGTGCTCCCAACAGTCAGGAGGGGAATGTGTGAGCGAGAGATTGGCACCAGAGGTAGTGCACTTTGGGAAAGTGACAGCCTCCTACGGGGAGGTAATGGGATCTGTACAATAAAGTGCCAACTCCCTATCTCAGTAAAGCCTTGATGTCATTAAAGATCATGGTACCTAGTAAACAGTGTGTCAGGGTAGGGACTAGGGGAGGGAAAATGCATGATTCTTAGCATGGTTAGAGAAAACCATCAGTAAGGAATCCAGAAGGATTCTGGCCAGATGGTTTATAGTTTATAGTGACTGATTTATTATTAAGGAATGTTTGAACCTGCCTGTCCTTCAAGATCCAGCTCAAATCCCATATCATCTCATTCACTCATTCATTCATTCATTCATTCAAGGGCATCTATTCAGCCTACTCTACCTTCTGGGCACAAGATTTACAACACACCATGCTAGTCAGAGTGTCCATCCTATATAATAAAAGCCTAATAGGCTAAGTGTCTGGTCGACTGGCCAGCCGTTCAACCAATCAAAGTATAATATGCTAATGATATGCTAAGGCCGCTCAACTGCTCACTATGACGTGCACTGACCACCAGGGGGCAGATACTCCAACTGGTAGGTTAGCTTTCTGCTGGGGTCCAGCCGATCGGGACTGAGCGAGACGGGCCGACTCGCCCTGGAGCCCTTCCGTGGTCCCTCCCCTGCCCCGATCATGCACAGGTGGGGTCCCTCGGCTTCGCCTGCGCCCTCTTGCAATCCAGGACCCCTCAGGGGATGTTGGAGAGCCAGTTTCAGCCTGATCCCTCAGGCCAGGCCCAGGGACCCCACTGGTGCACGAATTCGTGCACTGGGCCTCTAGTAGGGAGATAGGAGATAAGCAAAAGAGACAATCTTCTCTAAAGCAACTTCTCTCTAGTAGGGAGATAAGACATGAATAAATAACTCTAGTACAGGATAGCAGGTGAAATAAAGTGATATGAAAATTCTAAGATGGGAATTCACTTCAGTTTGGTGGAGGGAAATGAGGAGAAGGATCTGGGAGGCCATCTGGAAGGAAGCAACCTCATGAGCACCCCATCCTTGGATGTTCAGTCTCTCTAAACCTCCAGGGCCCTCTGCCATTTGGCCAGCACTGACCTTATAGAGTTAGTGGTCCTTCAATATACCTAGTCTCCTCACCTAAATAATGAGTTTTGAAATTACTTTTAACTAGAGGCCTGGTGCACAAGATTCATGCACTGGGGAGGTGGGGGAAGGTGTCCCTCAGCCTGGCCTACACCCTCTTGCAGTCGGTGACCCTTCAGGGGATCTCTGCTTGCTGGCTTAGACATCCCTCTCGTAGTCCAGGAACCCTTGCTCCTTACCGCCTGCCTGCAGCGGAGGTGGAAGAGGCTCCCGCCACCGCTGCTGTGCTCGCCAGCCATCAGCCCAGCTTCTAGCTGAGCGGTGCTCCCCCTGTGGGAGCACACTGACCACCTGGAGGAAGAGACATGCATGATTCTAACTGAATTAAAAGCCAGATGTAATGTGGGGAGTGTTGAAGACTAGGCCAAGAACAATTGTTTTCAACTGGGGACAGTTTTGCCCACCAGGAGACACTTGGCAATGTCTAGAGACATTTAGTTGTCATGACTGGGAAGGGAGGTGCTAGCGGCTTCTCATGGTAGAGGTAAGGAATGCAGCTGAACATCTTCTAGGACAGCCCCCACAACAAAGAATTATCTGGCCCCAAATGAAATGTCAAGCCGAGACTGAGAAACCTTTACCCTCATGTACCACATATGCACATCACTCTGAGGTCTTGCCTCTGAGGGTAGGGAAGAGAGCATAGGTGGAGAGAGGTGAGTGTCTGTCCCCTGGTGATCAGTGTGCATCATATGACCAGTTCCACCATTTGGTCAATTTGCATATTACGCTTTTATTATATAGGATGAATTTAAATAGTACTGTGTATCTAAAGAAGGGTGTCTAATCATATAGTTGATAATTAGTAAATATTAGTCTTTTTCTGGGATTTAAATGGGCCCAGAGGAAAGATAAATAAATGTTGTCATTGAATATAAGGTCAAAATGCAGTACAAACCCTTGACCAACTTCAGTGTTAAAGGATGGTGTTGGCAGCTGTACCTGAATTTTTTATTAGTATTTGCTTTAGAGCCAGTCCTCTCTGTTTCCTGGAAAAGCGTTCACTCTCATGTTGGGGAGAATTACTCTGAAAATTGCTGTTTGTTTCTAACTATGCTATTTAGAAGAGACATAGATGATTTCTAACTGAATTAAAAGCCAGATGTAATGTGGGGAGTGTTGAAGACCTAACCACTGGTGGGAATGAGAAGTATCTATAATAGAAATGTGCACACAGTCCCTATAACTTTTACAACTTTCAAACTCCAACTTAAATCCAAAATGCATTGTTCTAAGGGTAATTGTTCAGCTCAAAATTATGAGTCAAATTAGCATTCCATCACCCTCTCAAGGGAAAGCCTGTGAACTGAAGCCATAATCCAGCTAAAGCACCCAGGGACAGTCTCCATGAATGTCACCAGCAGCATGCAGAACTGGGCCCACAGGCCACTCACCTGTTCCCCAGGCAGCCTGTTATTGCCCCGAGGCCTGAGAGCAAGTGCCAGCTGATGCGTGAGCTGTTTCCATCTGGAAGAGTTCATCACGAAGTGGCTTGTTGCCTTGCCTCCTCGGCACAGAGGAGGCAGAGAGGAGGGCCCTGGGTACCATGGCAAATTCTGGATGTGCAGCCAACCTTTACAGGTCCTCCACTGAAGCTAAAACCCTGTGCTGCCAGAACTCAAGAGAGTCCCAGACACTGCTGAAGCGAAGACACACCTAGCAGTACATACGTTAAAATGCCCAGTTAACTTTTGTCCATTCAATAAGTCTTCTCATTTGAGCAATGCTTGTCATATATAGAAAGAAGCATTTGCATCCCAAGAGGCTCTAAAACCTCTTCATCCCTAAAAAGTGTACGCTGTGGTGGCGTCCTCTCTAGGTGAACCAGGTGAATTTGGCCTAAATAAAGGAAAATGCTGCCATGGTCAGGCCTTAGAGCAGAGAGAAGCAGAGGCTCTGGGAACACGTGGCTTGGGCTCAAATGCTGGCTCTGCCACTTCCCAGTGTGTGGCCTTGGACGAGTTTCTTAACCTCTGTGCCTCAGTTTCCTCATCTGTAAGATGAGGTTGTGCCTACTACAAAAGGTAATAGTGAGGATTAAATGAGTGAAAATTAATAACATGTTTAGAATGGTGCCTGGCACTTAGTAAAGCACCATAGAAGAGTTAACTATTACTACTACTACTTCTGTTGTTGTTGTTGTTGTCGTTGTCATTATCTGGTTCCTATGGGCAATTGAACTTGCAACCCCTGGCCAAGAACAATTGTTCTCAACTAGGGAGAGTTTTGACCACCTGGAGACACTTGGCAATGTCTGGAGACATTTAGTTGTCATGACTGGGAAGGGAGGTGCTAGCGGCTTCTCATGGGTAGAGGTAAGGAATGCAGCTGAACATCTTCTAGGACAGCCCCCCACAACAATGAATTATCTGGCCCCAAATGTCAATTGTACTGAGGCTGAGAAACCTTTACCAACATGTACCACATAAGCACATCACTCTGAGGTCTTGCCTCTGAGGGTAGGGAAGAGAGCATAGGTGGAGAGAGGCATGGGAAGGGGTAAGGATATCTGTTTCTTCTAATACTCAGTAGCTGAAGATGCAGCAATAGTTTGTATTTTGGCAGAGTCAACATGACTACATCAAAACCTCAAATGCCACCCTCCTCTGAGTCCCATTGCTTCGTGGGTAGATGTGTAGAGCAGGCATCTTGCTAAGGAGAACTGCCTTCTGATTTGTCACCAGGATTCACACCTGCCAATTAGATTAGGTTGGGTTGCCTCCATTTAATCTGGAAAACTCTAGTGAGCAGAATCCACACCAAACTGGTTCAGAGGCAACTGTCCCCTTTATGCTCAACCCAGAGATGACTGCCAGTTGCTCAGGCACCCACTCCCATCCATTCACCCAGGGGCTGGCTGGTTCTTTCCAGACATAGGACTATAGCAAATTTGCAGGCAGGAGCCTCTTTGGGCCATTTCCTTCTGGAAGGGCAGGTGCGCAGGCCCTCAGCCTGTCCAATATACCAGGTGGTGGGGAGCGCACAGGTGTCCTAAGATCAGACGTTGTCCTTACTCAGTGCCATTTTGTCCAAGCCCCATTGTTTCTAGATCTTAATTTTCTCATCTATAAAATGCACCCCACCTACATCATAGGGTTGCTGTGCAGTTCAAATGAGGTAATTGTTACGAAAGCACTTTGAAAGGCTATAAGAACTATAATAATGTTATTCCTTGACTATAGAGTAACGAACATAGTAAAATTGCTATTGCAGATATTAGCATAATAGCCCAGATTGCCCTTCCCGCTAATGAAATTCATCTGGGATAAAATGCTCAGGTTTTTTCTCTGACATTCTCTCACCATCTTTCTTCAGGGGGGAGTCATCAGGCACAGTACTCCCTGGCCCATACCTCTGTATGAGCCTCTCTGCCTACAGGGACATTGCTCAGATATAGGTTAAAAGACCACCTAGAACATTCCACGGCTCTAATTGCCTAAACGACCCTACCAAGTGGGTCAGCAAGTACACTCATGCACTGTGTAATGATGTTTTGGTCAAGGAAGGTCTTGCCTATATGACAATGGTCCCATAAGATTATAATGGAGCTGAAAATTTTCTATCACAGCGTTGTTGTAGTTGCACATTGTCATAGTGCAACACATTATCACATGTTTGTGGTGATGTTGGTGTAAACAAACCTACTGCTCTGCCAGCCGTATAAAAGTGCAGCACACACAATTCCTGTAGCAGGCTATCCCGTGTAGGTTTGTGTTAGTGCACTCTGTGATGTTCGCACAATGACACAATTCCCTAATGACACATTTCTCAGATCCTATCCCTGTCGTTAAGCAGCACATGACTAGTATGTTTGGCTCTAGCTAGTTGCTCAGGGGTTAGAGCAGGGGTCCTCAAACTGCGGCCCGCGGGCCACATGCAAATACAAATATTGTATTTGTTCCTGTTTTGTTTTTTTACTTCAAAATAAGATATGTGCAGTGTGCATAGGAATTTGTTCATAGTTTTTTTTTTTTAAACTATAGTCCGGCTCTCCAGCGGTCTGAGGGACAGTGAACTGGCCCCGTTTAAAAAGTTTGAGGACCCCTGGGTTAGAGTATCAGCCCACAAACTGAAGGGTCGAGGGTTTGATTCTGGTCAAGGGCACATACCTCTGTTACAGGCTCAATCCCTGGCCCTGGTCGGGGCATGTGCAGGAGTAACTAATCACTGTGTCTCTCTCACATTGATGTTTCTCTCTGCCTCTACTCCTCCCTTCCATTCTCTCTAAATATCAGTGAAAAAAATATCATCTGGTGAGGATTAACAAAAAACAACAACAAACTAATAGTTTTGGAAATGATGCTCTGGTATAAATCAAAACCAGCTTTGATTAGAAAACATGTTCAGTTTTGTGAATAGCTGGACAATTTGCCAATTACAAGTGCAGCATTTCCCCTTTCTAGCGAGGCGCGGGGGATGAGGGTGGGGGTAGAGGCTTGGGGGAGGGGGGAGGGGGGGAGCCAGGGCACTTGAGCTGGTTTAAAGTCCCTGGTAGAGGCTGGAGGGCTGGCTGTACCTGAGGACACCCTGTTTTCCTGCCCTGTGGACCGGCAGGTGTAGGGTGAGGCTGTTTGGCAAAGGCCTTCCAGAGGCTCTGTCCCAGCAGGGCAGCTACGGTGCCTTGTGTGCTACCAACACCTTGGCATGTGGTTTTCTCTCTCCAGATCCAGATGTCACGCTGTCATACAGAATTCATCGCAATGCTTCTCTTCATTGCTTCTCTGGCTGCTTCTCTCTCTCAAGCTTCACGAATATTTCCATAGTCACCAAGCTCTCTCTGTAGAATCAGCAACGACCCCCAGCAGCCCATCCTAATTTCACGCTGCCATCCCCTCTCTTCTCTGCTTCTCTCCACATTTCTTGTTCCAACACAATGGCATTAGAACAGTGGCTTAGCGCTAGCTGAGTAAGTGATTTGTGACTACATTTCCCCCCTTATAGGAACAGCCTGCCCACTAAAGAAAGCCACTACAGAAACCGCCTTTATTCTTTTTCTCAAAAGACCTTTTCAATAATTTCCCTATGTTTTTAAGTCTCCTTTTGCTTGACCTTCAACGTGGACTCTCTGAGGGCTGGACTCTGCCTCGTCTTCATTTAGTTATTAGAACAGGTTTCACATCTTTTTTAAAGTGACATTCATAAAGGGGGAGGTCATCGGAGAGCTAGGGCCACGAAAAAACTGTCAGCAAGGGGAGACGCTGCCTCCTGCCTGTGAGCACAGGCAGGCTATGGACACCACCTGAACCAACAGGGAGAGGTGACCTTGGGTTAGAAACAAAGGGCTGGGCCGGAAGCGTGCCTCTCAGTTCCTGCAACAACACAGCAACTCACCCTGGGAAGAGCAAGAGCGCAGAAAACAAAGGCTCTTTGGGCACCTCTGATACCATCTTTGGAAGTGAATAAGACAAATAACTTTAAAGGGGCAGGGGAGATCGATGGCGCTGCTAACTTGAGACTACCCATATGAGAGACTCTGATTTATCAGCTTTCATAAGAGCGGATCAGCTCTCAAAATGAGTGCTCTGTGATCGGCGGCTGCACCTCCTGCTAATATGCGTTGTTCTCCTGGTTGGGGGAGATGACTGTGACAGGGACTGAAAATACATCCTCTGATTCCATTATTCCCTGATCCCCGGGTTTGCTTTCTTTATGATGGGGCTGCTAATTGTAGTATTCCAAGGTACAGCCCAAAGCCAGTGGGAATTATATTTCAGAACAGATTTGGGGTGGGGGGTGGGGAGACTATTGCTGAGGGTAGAACTGTGTCTCTTTTAAACAGAATTATTATGAAAGCTGCATTCCTTGTATAAGTGGAATGGAGTCAGAGAAACCATGCAGCCATTCGTAAAGAAGAAGGGGTGTTCTCCCCGAGCAGGGAGACTTGCAGGATCCAGCAGGGAGAGGGAAGCTATTATTATAAATAAGAATAAGAAAATAGAGCTGTAGAGTGGGCCAGTAACCGGGCTGAATATTTGGTGCTGAACAGTGTCTGAGGACCGGCTGGGGCTGCCTGAGTAAGATTAAAATCTGCAGGGAAATTTTGTTCCTTAGCACTGGCAGAAATTAGGAATAAATTCAATTGCATTCTGTACAATAGCTGGAAGCTATTGAGGTTAAGTGGCCTCGCTCTCTGATGTGTTAGTATTACTGAGCACTCTCTGCCCATGTGACTTGGTGCAATCTGCTCTTGGAACACGTCGCCATGGCAACTGATGATTTCTATTACAGTACATTCAAGTTCACATTCTGGGCCTGTCATACGCTTGGAAATTTCCAGTTAAAATATTTATTTATGAAAAAGGCACACGCACACACACACACACACACACACACACACACACACAAAGCCACCCCAGACACTTTCAGGGATAGAAAACAAAAAGACACCCCAATGCAGGACGATTTATCTGCATATCCACCATATATATATATCTCTCTCTCATATATGAGAAGAGATTTATTGCATTTTTACTTAGCTGTTGCTACCAAACAAAAAATTCCCTGGGGGGTAGCCAAGTTTGTTGGGGAGGGGCAAGTGGGAATCTTACTTGCTGTGATTTGTGTGCAGGTGCAATGTCGGTCTGAGTGCAAAGTGACAGAAGTGGGCTGAAAACCTGCCACTTGGCTCTCCAAGGCACACAGTTCCAATTTCAGCTTCCCACTAAGATCCTGCACTGATTTTTTTGGAGTCAACCCTCAACTAGGAAAGAGCTGCACTCACCCCTCAGCCATTTTGCGGGAGGGGGGGGGATTTCTCACTGGGTGGGTCAGTATTCTGGGGTCCCCAGGGTTTCTTAAGCTAACTTTAGTAGAGGAGGAGGGCAACCTAAGACAGTGCATGGCCGGCTGCTCTCTCCCAGAATCCATACCTGAGCTCCACGACAGACATCGCTGTGATTTTCTGAGTATACCTCCCAGGCACAGCTCATGGAGCCCCAGGGACTGCCCAGTCCTTTCAGAAAGACTACAGTTTAAGCTTGGAAAAGCCCCACTGGCTTCTCCCCAGAGAAAGATAGTGGAGGGTTAAACAAAACCTTTCCTGAGAAAGAAAACATTGGGTTTTTTTTCAGCCATACCCTATACAGGGAGGGGTTGCTAACAAGGGCTCCTGGCTTTGTCTGCTTTTTCCCCTTAGACAAGCACATTAAGTATGTTAATAAAAGATTCCCAATGCCTTCTCTAGCAGCAGCTTCCAAGTGGCTGCACTGACCCCAGGTGCCCAATTACCTGGTGAGGGCATCCCGTGACTCTCAGATGGTTCTCCCTCTCGCTGTTAAAACCGTTTTTATTTTTTCCATTGTGCCTTCTGCCCTGTAGGATTGGAATTATATTGGTTCATAGCTGGATCCCACTTTGTTGAGTTGGGGTAGTGTTTTCTGACCTTTCTGAGCATACGACTCACTAGAATGCTTGTTTAAAATACACGTTCCCAAGACCTACTGAGTCAGAATCACCAAGGGACAGGCCTGAGAATCTGAATTCTTACAAATCGCGCAAATTGGAGTAGAACTGCGCTTGGGTTGTGGAGCCTATTAGCAATAGTAGGGCTATCTTTCAAAACCTACCCACTGACATCCTCCTGTTGTAGAGAATGTGCTGAGCCAGAGGTCTCCAGTGAATTCCCTAAGCATTATTGGTGTAAAATTTGACGAAAAATATTGGGCAGCATTAAAGAAATGTAAAGGGTGGATTGATGGTTGTGGTTCTGGAAATCCCCCAATGGAGGCATGAATAAATTCAGTCCTGTAAATATGAAAGTATTTTCTATGCAACCAGCCCTCCCAGGTGTAAGAAAAGAACTTCCTCAAACTCGGCGTAACCAATGTGCCCACCCACAGCTTCAAGCAAGGAGTACTGTGCATATAGAACAGATAGGGCTGTTTGGGGATAATGGGTGAATTGCAGGGTTAAAATTTTTAGTGCCACTCAGCAGCTTTGTCTGTGAGGATTTGCAAGACAGGTGCTATGTTTATAGATTGCTGACCGTGTATGTGCAAAGGTAGGGGAGGCGATGGTAAAAGATGGTAGTGCTGAAGCCAGAAACCTGGCCATGGAAGCAGCCCCTGGTCTCCGTGTCTCCCTATGCTCCTAGCACAGTGGGTGGTTCCTGAATGTACAAACTCTTCTGAGGGACTCTAGATAAAGACTTTGGTGTCAATAGCGCTCAAATTGATTGTTCTCCCATGTGTGTGGGAGTGGGGGGTGGGGACTGCTAAGCTTTCTGTTGTTCTGTGTGTTTTTTGCAGTCGTGTAAAGTGAACTCCTAGACACTTGGAGAAATTAGAACAGCCATGGTTAGTTCTTGAATCAATTAAAGGGCCCCACCAGAGAACTGCACACACACACACACACACACACACACACACACACACACCCTCTGAGAAAGAGGGAGGAAGAGATAGAGAAATTGATTTAACATGCTCTTCTAGAGCCTGGACTCATGGATCTGGAAATCACCTTTTCAGATTCTAGAGTGGATGACAGACCTGTAGGCCCTGTCCAGCCAAGGAAACGGCAGGACCCCCAGCCCAGGATGGCTCTGGCCAGGCCTCACTCAGGCTGTCGTCGTTGTGTGGGGCAGCAGCGTCACCTAGTGATCCTGTGGTCTAAGTACAAGCTCTTTCCTGGGAACTGTCCAATTTGGTCAAACTGTAATGGGATCAATCATCCATATTAATGAGTGACAGTGGTAGTATATATAATCCCAGACTAGAGATGACCCCCAATTCCATTTTTATTTAGCCTGAAAAGCCTTCTGTGACCATTTAGCATATGGGTTTTCCATCAAGTAACATAGAAGAAAGTATGGCTGAGCTCATGCCAGGCAGGATGGGTGGGAGAGCCAGGAAAAGTTAGCAAGGGTAAAAGAAGGCTGAATCCTGGTGTTAGTTCAGGTCCTCCAAGAAGCAGACGCTGAAATGGAGTTGGAAATGTAAGAGACTTGGTGGAGTTAACACCCGTGAGAGATAAAGCAGGAGTGGGCAGGAAGAGCCTTCAGACCATACAGGTCTGCCACGGGCGAAAAGGACGGGGAAGGAAAGAAGATGAGCTAGGAAGAGCCTCCAACTGCAGTGCATTTGGAGAAGAGCTTGGGCAGCCCAACAGGGCAACCTGGTGCAGACATCCAGAAACGGTGATCCCTTCTACCACCGCTGTGCCTGGCCACTGACCCAGAGCTACCTTGCAGACACAGCTAGAGGCCACCAGCCAACTGCCCTCCTTGGGCAGATTCTCTCTTGAAGGGAGACCTGAGCAGCATGACTCTGTGGAGTCTCTGCCACAGACTCGAAAGGAAACTGCCCCTTCACATGTTTGCCAGCAGATCCCCATGTCCACACATGGACACTCAAACACAAGAAAATGAAGGAACACTGTGGACTGACGTGTCCACATGGATCAGTGTCAAATCTACCACTTGTCCTCATTCCATTATCTAACGGAAACTAGAAAGAGGGACTCCTGCGCAGCCTTTCTTAATCACGCCTTCCTCCCAGCAAGCTGCCTGCCATCTGTGGTGTGTTCTCTGCCCAGGAAACCAAGTTCAATGTTGACAACCTGGAACACCAATGGCACTTCAGCTTCTTTGTTGAGCATGGATTTGGATCTCATCATGACTATGTTCTTCCCAAGCATGAACAATGACCTCATATCTGTGCTGGTTCTCTCCCTCCTGTAAACAGTCTTTGATGCTGTTGACCATGAGATGCCACTGCCCTGGTGCTATGACCTGGTCTCCGTATTTAAAAACATTAAGGAACTCACTCAAGTTCAAGGATTTTCATAAATCAGATTTAGATGAATTAAGAAACGCGGATGGCACTAAGCAAGGGCACAAAGTTTTCCAATCACAGTTAAGCCACAAAGGTCCAGGGTGCCTTGGATTAAAAAAAAAAAAAATGCAAGGAGCCGCTTAACAAAGAGCCTTGAAAAGATCCAAGGGCGGAGAAAAGCTCACTGTGGAAATCCAGAAAGGATGAGAAAGAGCCAATAAATAAATAAGTAAATAAAAATGAATGCACCAACTCTTTCAAAGCTTGTCAGGGAAAGATAAGAGCAGCAGAGACTGCAGAATGAGTTAATACCACCAAAGAGGTTAGAGGCAGTGAATATAGGCTGGGGAGGAGGCAGCATGTGCAGTAAAGTGGCTAGACTAATAAATGAGAAGGCGAGTGAAATTAATGATGACTCTGAGTGGCAGAGATACCGAGCTGCTCTTTTAAATTGGTCTTTAACAAGAAAAATAAAGGAAGGGAGCATAGATAATTAGGGAGTAATGAAGACCTTTAAATATAGATGTTGAAATAAACCAGGTGAGGGAATACTTGAAAACACGGTACAATACGTAAATCAGCAGCTCCAGACAATGTACATTCCCCAACCTAGAGGGACTTGGTTAATGAACTTGCTGAACTACTGGCCATTATTTTCAAAGGTTCCAAGAGACCAGGGATTATAAAATGAAAATATTTGACCAGTCTTTCCCCAAATTAAAAAAAAAAAATAGTGGCCTCGATAATTACTATACCTGCCACTATCTACTCTCCCCGCCTCGTGGGGATGTTTTAATGACAAATGAAATTAGAAATAGTAAACCACCTGGAGGAAAACGTGGTGAGGAGGGGAGTAGCTGGTGGTGGTGTATGTGATCCAGGCTGATGGACTGGACCTGGGATGAGGAAGGTGACACAGACATTCGACGTGTTGTTCAGTAGAATGCATTTGGGGGTTGTAGCATTGTATTTGGGGGCGTTTTTTAGGCTGCTATAAAATCAGTTTACATCCCCCAGAGAGTAAGGGAGATAAAGTCTTCATAGCATGTGCCAATCTATGATGTTACATTTTCTCAGGATAATCCACAGATGGGTAATGGAGTATAAGCAGTATCAAAACTCTCCAAGCTTTCTTTCT
The DNA here is from genome assembly GCF_964212035.1 of Myotis nattereri. Lineage (NCBI taxonomy): Eukaryota > Metazoa > Chordata > Mammalia > Chiroptera > Vespertilionidae > Myotis > Myotis nattereri. Next base: position 16,664,610 of record NC_138090.1, read on the forward strand.
AATAAATAAGACTGCAAGAAGTTATTCTTTATTTTACTCAAAATAAACATTATTCTTGTAGAAAAAATACAAAGAAGCAATAATAATAATGATCACCTAAAATCCTGCCACTGTTTATAAAATTCAATGTAGGTGCATACATAATTTTTCCCATGAAAATAATTATAGAAATTTTTTATTAAAAAATAAATAAAAGTTGGATAGTCTTATAAATAGGATGGTTCATATACATATTAAATAACTGTAGGGGTTTTTCTATTCACTTTAATATACACCCCCCTGCCATCATTTTAAATTGCTACATAGCTACTTAACCAATAAGTTTTGGACATTTAGATTCTTTCTCCTTCTTTCTTATTGCTACCAGGTACACTGCAATTAACACCCTTACACAAACATCTTTCTATACTTATTGTTTTTTCTTCCCTTAGGACATAATCCTATAAGGGGAATTGCCAAGTCAATTGTAGTTTTTTTAGGACTTTCGTTCTATATTGCTAAGTTTCTTTCAAGAAAGAAGCAATTAACACTCCACAAACAACAAATGAAAATGCCAGATTCCTCATATGCACACCAACTGGATTTAATAAATTTTTTAATCTTTCAATTCAATAACAAACATCCTATAATAGTTGAATTTGGATCATTAGATGGAACAAAACACCTGAGGAAATTTATGTATTTTCTATACTTGCCTTAAACTATTGGGGATGGATTCTCTTTTCTCCCTCTTCTCTCGCTCCCTCTCTCTATCTCCTTCTTTCCTTCCTTTCTTCCTGCCTTCCTGCCTGCCTGTCTGCCTGTCTTTCTTTTTGAATCATAGATGTATGGACATAATTTTCATTAAGTTTGGTAAGAAATTCAAGCAGCATTATTGAGAGTAACAGTCTGGCACTGTCTTATAAAGTTAAATGCCTGCAAGCCTAGGCACCGTGCACACACATTGGAGAAACCCTTGCATTACAGCATGAGAATGCCCAAGAACGCACACAGCAGCCCTTTCTTCATAGCTAAGGAACCACCAGCAACACAGCTATATGGGAAAATGGATGAGTAAACTATGCCATATTCCCACTGTGGGCTGTCATACAGCAGTGACATGGATAACCACAGCTAAATGCAACCACGTGGACCACTGCCCCTGGGAAACAATGGGGAATGAACATAGCAGGTTGCAGAAGATTAAGTAGAGTATGATACAATTTTTATAAAGTTCAAAAGCAAAGAAACTTAACATATTGCTGAGGGGTGCATCCATACGGGATAAAAGCATTTTTCAGCATATAGTAAACACAGAATTCAGGGTGGTGGTTACCTCTGAACCGGAAGGCAGGGTCAAAGGACTAAAACAAAGGGAATTCTTAGATGCCACATCAGAAATGCGATCCCCAGAGGTATCACACATATTCATTGCATCATTCTACTTCAAAACTTATATCCATATGATAAGCATCTGAACGTGTCAGCCACAGAGAGGCAATTATTTATTGCACACTCACTAGTTAGCAAATTTTATTGGCTAATATATCAAATAGGGTTCAAATGTCCCCCAAGAGCATAAGCTGTTTTTCTCTGCTAAAACCAGGCCCCATACTGTCCCAGCTGGGTGCCTGCCACAGAGAACACAGAACAGTGTCTCTCTGGAGCAGTCCCCAGTCCCCCCAGAGAAGTGCTGTGCCTTCACGCCTCAAGAGCAGAATTCCCTCCACTCCAGAGAATCAGGAAGAGAGAAAAAAATGAACCAGGATGTACAACAGACACAACTTCTGGAGGAATTCCCTAAGCCTCGGGGCCCTGACCTTACCCATTCACTGGTACTTTTCTAAAAATAGATCGCCAATTCTGGTAAATGGTTAGGGGAGAATAGCCTGTTTTAAAGAAAGAGGTCCTAAATAGCGAAATCATTTTGCTTAAGCAATGAGCCAAGTCATTCCTAATGAGTTTGTGGCTTTACTGGAAATAAGAGAGATATTTAAATAAATAGTCTATACATTACCCCCAATAAATCATTTAAAAAATATTCTCAATGCACTAAATGTATTTTTAGTGGCACGCACCTGACCTTTCTGGAAGAAGAAAGATAATGCTGGAACATTTTGAGAATAAACATTTATCCAAATTAGTAGTCAAGACACTAGTAAAATTGTTTTACATTTTCTTAGCACTTTTAACTATACCCTCTGCTTCAAAAACAATGTCTTTTTCCTCCCTTTAGTAAAATACAGAGTCTGTCTGTAAAGTAGCAGGAATATGAGAGGAGGAGCTTTTTTGATGACCCAGTGAGAAACCCTATAATGGTCCTATTACTTCAAGACCCCAGGCAAGATAAATATACATATCCGTGTATTTGCAACATTTCATAAAATGATTTGCAGTCCATAAAATACTCGTTTTTTGTAACTGTGTTTCCAAGTGTTTTAATTTAGTGTCATGTTATTTTTGTAATATTCATAATAAGCGTGTAAATAAGACCCATGTAGTCATTCAACAAACACGTCCTGAACCTACTCTTTGCCTGGTACTCCACTAGGAACACCGAGTCTTCTCTCCAAGTCCTTGCGGCCTAGGATATCTTATAAAAACCCCTGTATCAACTCTGAACCTTTTTATGTTATGTTTCTGTGCCTAAAAAAAAAGAATAACGATCATTGCATTGTTCTCCAGAGAATGGTTCAGGTTGAGGCTTGCAGAGAAGTTAGATACCTCAATCTTACTTACCTCCGATGCTTCCCCCACCCCACCTCTCTCTCACTCCTCATCCTCTGCTTTTCCCCCTTCTCTGGATCCTTAGCCAAGCTCACTATCCTCCCTTCCATTCTCTCCCTTTTCCTTCTCTACCCTCTCTCCTGTCTCTCCCTCTTCCCCTTACTATAAAACTTCTAGAAAAATATTCGCATCACTCTCTCCTCCCAGAAACTCCTCCATCAACTGCAGCATCATTTCAGTTCTCTGTTCTACCCGCCCTGTGCTCACTAAGGTCAGCAGTGGCCTCCTGGTCCCCAACATAATGAATGGCCTGGTTTCCCTCATCTTACCTGAACTTCCGCAGCAGCTGACTCTGTGGACCGCACCATAATTTCTCTCCCTTTGGAGAGATCCATCTGCTGGTTTTCCTTCTGTGGGCTCCTTCTCAGCCCTCTTTGCCAACTTCCCTTCATCTACCCATCCCTTCAGGATCAGCACTCACACCCCAAACTGCACCCCTCTTATCCTGTTATTCTAACCTCTGGAGGTCCTCCTTATGTGCCACAGGTAGTCACAAATCAATGCCCTCGGACAAGCTTTACTTGGAATGCCAGCCCTGACATCCTCATCTCACCCATTCCCTCTTTCTCCATTGGCCCAAACCCCACTCATCTTTCAGGGACTGGCTTAAAGGGATGGGAGCAGGTAGTGGCTGAGGGCATGAGCTCTGAAACCAGGTGGTGTAGGTTCAAATCCCGACTCTACATAGACTAGCTTGGGCAAAGTTATTAACCTCTCTGCGCCTTAATTTCCTCTACTTTAGAAAGAAGGTAATAACAGTATCTGCCTCCAAAAATTGTTATGAGAATTAATGAGTAAAGTTCTGTAAAGTCCTTGGAGTGGTGCCTGCAACATTGTAAGTACTGTGTGTGTGTGTTTAAGGGGAGTAAAGTCAACTCTAACAGTATTTTCCAAATGCTCAAGCTTTTTTAAAAATATATTTTTATTGATTTCAGAGAAGGGAGAGAGATAGAAACATCAATGATGAGAATCATTGATCAGCTGCCTCCTGCATGCCCCACACTGGGGATCGAGCCTGAAACCCAGGCATGTGCCCTGACCCAGAATCAAACCGTGACCTCTTGATCATAGGTTGATGCTCAACCACTGAGCAACACCGGCTGTACCTAAATACTCAAGCTTTTAATCGTCTCTTCTTAGCCACCTTGTATTATATTTTTAGATAAGTGCCTCCCTGGAATACTCTGTGCTCCTTGTTCAGGGACTCTGTCCCAGTCGCTTCTGTGTCCCATCCTGGCACAAGGCAGCTCTCAGCGAATGTCTGTTGGATGAATGGACGGTCATAAGGGATGGGTCTTGCATGGGCACCCAATCCTAATGGTAAAACAGAGAGCATGACCTAAATTTTCTTGGGAGATATTTTGGCGGGGGGTGGGGTGGGTAAGGTTAGGTATTGTTAGGCACCAGCACTTTCCATTCCCACAATTTATTCAGCTCAGTAACCTGGTCAGGTGACAGGAGCCTTAACAGTGCCAAGCCCAGTTAATCCAAACCAGAATGGCACACACTGTACCTTTCTGTATCACATAGGCTGAGTTTTATTTTCCATCCCTCATACCTGTTTCCATCTCTGGGTGTAGTTAATGAGCTTTACATTTAAAACGTGAAAAGCCAATAAAACATGAAAATCACGAATCAACAGTGCTTTGTTCAAGAATATTCTATTTAATCAAGAAACTTGCCCAAGCAGTGCATTCAATTTAGCCACCAGATGCCAGGTGGCAACAGGTGTTGTAAGGGGGAGGGCTACACAAAATGTGAGAGAAAATCCATGCTCCCTTCCCTTGGGGGTCTACAGTGCCAGAAATGATTAGCATACACCGTCCCCCTTCTGGACAAGTACCTTTAGAAATCAGAGATGTTCCCATAACCTCCTAATGCATCTGTACCTTTAATTAGCCCAATGGAGCGTATAACTCAGTAAAATCTCTCACCTCTTTTGCTCCTTTCAACTAATTTCTGAACATTTCATTTTCTCATAAGCTTCCACTGCATAACAAGCAGTAACGAAATGACCAATATTAACCCATTGTTAGATTAAACCAAGTACATCATTGGCTGATAGCATTCCATATTATTGGGTTTTAAATGGGTCCTACCCTATGATGAAAACATTTAGCATTTGCCTAATGAGACCACTCTTGTACCTACAAAGGAAAAAAGGCATTGTATTAAAACATTTCATGCTAACGACGGCACGTTCAGCACTTTCTGCTCCCAGCCACATCTGTGGGTGAGGCAGGTGTCTCGATATTAAATGCTGCAGTTGGGCCCATATTCTTAGAGAGATGTCTGATTGGCTACTCCCCAAATATAACTTAAATTGGCTTAAAATAGAACAATCACATGCTAACCCAGTAGCATTAGCAACTCTATTAGCAGCCAATTTCACATCCACACCAGAGGGAGTAAAAGGTAATTTGCTCATTATCAACACCCTCTGGCAGTGGAAGGAAATGACTGTTCATCAAAAAGTATTTTCCAACATAACAATAGTAACACCCATATGGAACCCCCTCACTCTCCCTTCCTTCCACAACTTGATCACTGGAGAGCAACTACAGGGAAAAGACTTTGAGATATAAATGGGTTTGGTATAGGTAGTCTACCCTTTCCAGAATGAGCCCTAACTTCATCTCACCTCCACAACCCTTTAGGGTTACAAATGAAATGTTGGGCAAATAACCCTACAGGGTAATGGTGGATCTCACTACGACAGAAATAATTTAGATCAAAAAGGTTTCCATTCTGTGTCCTGCCTACTTGAATAGAATTTGATTATTTTAACTCAACTCATTGAATGTGGACAGTTCTCAGAGTCCACTGTAGCCAGCTCTAATCTGCACACTCACCTAGTGATTAAAGAAAATGAACCACACAGTCCTGTCCTGGCGGAGCAATTTTCCATCTCACCCACCACCAGTCTGCATTTAGTAAATATTCAGAATTGACATTATTTTTGTTTGTTTGCTTTAAATCACTGCTCACTATACTTCAGTATATGTGTGTATGTATTTGAATATAATATTATACTATTATAGAGACAAATTAGAGAAACAGATTTCTTACCTATTGCCCTGTTCAACTATTTTTAGTTGAAAATAGTTATCTCCTAATTCCTGTCTAACTGCCTGGGCCTTTTCTTCTTCCTTCCTCTGTCTGCCCTGTCTCCTATACACAGAGACCAGACTAATCTGCCTGAAGCAGTTCTTTAGATATCACTCCCCAGCTCAAAACACATTCAGAGGTTCCCTGTTACTTCTGGATAAATGCTAGACACTGCCTCTCCTACTCGTCTGGCTCTAGTTGGAAATTTTCATTTCTCCCTAATGTCCTAGAATACAACCCATCTTTCCTATCAGAATCAAAGGCAAGATCAAATGCAACCATCTTCATAAAAATCTTTTCTTGATGATCCAATGGAAAGTGATCCATTGTACCTCTGAACTGCAGTAGCCTTTTGGGATAGTCTGCCACTTCATAGTGGATTATAGAGGAGCGATCCCCAGAACTTGAAATAAAAAGATTGTTCTGAGAGAGCTAAACCATATCTAGAGCCTATGTAGTCACCTAACACAGAATAGCTCTCAGATCTCCAAAATCTGACTGTACCAGAGTAGCCTGTTTAAGGAAAGAGCTTATCAATCTCATGATGCTGAGAAGGGGGACATGATGTCTGATCTCCTCCTAGCGATGTTCAGGGGAGAGGGATCCTTGGCCAGCAGACTGATAAAACCAGCTCCATTGGTGAGACCTTTGCTCTCTGAGATAGTTATGTGATGCTGTCCTAGCCAGTGGCCATTCAACATTGGACTCTGTAAGCGTCTTTAAGTTCTGATTCTGTCACCCAACACCATCTTATTTTGTCCTGTTGGCCTACCTTATAGAGAAAGAGTGTGCTGGTCATATGGACTCAGAGTACTTCAGATCCCAAGATAGTGATTTCTCACTGAAATTAGTTCATTGTCTCCATTCTTTCAGTAAATATTACTGAATATCCATTCTGTCCCAGATACTTGTCTACTCACTTGAGATAAGATGATAATAAGAAAAAATGCCATCCCTTGATCTATGGAGTTTACAGTCTAGTGCAGTGGTTCTCAACCTTCTGGCCCTTTAAATACAGTTCCTCATGTTGTGACCCAACCATAAAATTATTTTCGTTGCTACTTCACAACTGTAATGTTGCTACTGTTATGAATCATAATGTAAATATCTGATATGCAGGATGGTCTTAGGCGACCCCTGTGAAAGGGTTGTTCGACCACCAAAGGAGTCGCGACCCACAGGTTGAGAACCGCTGGTCTAGTGGAACATACAGACAACTATGCCCACAATTCTAATATAGTGTGATGACTGCCCTGTTAGGAGTGTTCAGTGGATCAGGGAGGGAGGAAGAATCTAGGCTTAGGGAGCCAGAAAAGGCTTTGTAGAGGAAATGATATTTACTGAGACATCAGCTGGAGTTTGCCCAAAGATAGTGGGAGGAGAGAGACTGAATGATGCTTGTGGGCAAAGCCGCATGGGCAGAAGACTCAGGATGTGTCTGAGAAATTGAACATAGTTCAGGAGAGCTATTATGGGAAATGTGAAGAAGGGCTGAGGGTCAGGAAAGCAGGACATAGATCAACAGGAGCCTTGTAAACCATTCTAAGAGTTTGTACTCTTTCATGAGAACAACGAGGAATAATTGAAAGGTTTTAAGCAAGTAAATGACATGATCATATCTCTAATTGTTGAAGGAATGAGCAGTGTCATTGGAGATAAAGACAAGAGGGCCAATAGATTTATTTAGAAGCTATAATAGGAAAACTTGGTAAGTGATGGGATAAGGAGTAAAGTGAGTGAGAGAAAGAGAGAAGAATCAAGATGGCACTCATATTTCGGGCCTTGAACAAATGGAGTGGGTAGTGGTGCCTTTCACTGAGGCAGCATATAATAGTTAACACAAACTCCAAAGTGGGGCTTACTTGGGTTTAAATCTCTGCTTTACCACTTACTCCTGTGTAGTCTTGGGAACGTTTCTTAACCTCTCTGTGCCTCATTTTCTCATCTATAAGGAAGATAACCAGAGTATTCATATCATAGAATTGTTATGCAGATTACATAACAATTAATAGTGACTTACTCAGAATAGTGTCTGACACATAACAAATGTTATATGTGTTTATTAAATAAATAAAAATAGGTGACAGGGAAGGAGTAGCAGGTTTGGCATAGAGGATTATGATTTCAGTTTTAGAGATGAGTTTAGTCTTGTTGAACTGCAGAGATCTGTGGAACAATCCAGAATAGCTCTCTAGAAGGCAGTTGCATATAGAGATCTGGAGCTCTATGTGGAGACCTGTGCTGGGGATTCTGTTGTGCGGAGACATCTTCATATGGATGGCAACTGAAATGAGCACAATGGGTGGAATAGAGCAGAGAAGATGCAGAGTAAGAAAGGAGAGGGCAAGACAAGAGAGAACCTTGGGGACCATTCCAAGAATGGTCTGTCGGAGAGGTACTTGCTGAGGAAATTGAGCAGGAGGAAACCTCAGAGAGGGTATCAAAAACAAACTAAGGACAGAGTTTTTAGTAGGAGGAAGTAGCCACTGGTGTCAAGTTTGTCAAATACCCTAAGAACCAATAACCCATTGGTTCTGACAATGAACATTTGACCTTGACCAATCAGAGTTGCTGCTGCCAAGTTGGGAGTGGGAGGAGGGTGGTAGAAGAAATATCAAGAGACAGCAAATGTACACAATTCATTCTTGAAGAATGTGGAGGAGAAAGTAGATCATAGACGGAGGTCAGGAGAGGCTTTTTTTGTATAGTTGAATATACTTGAGCATTTGACTGCTGTTATGGGTTGAATTGTGACCTCCAAAATCCTGTATGTTGAAGTGCTAACCCCCAGTACCTGAGAATGTGACCATATAAGGCACTGTTATTAGTTAAGAGGTGGTTGTGCTGGAGTAGGGTGGGCCCCCACACCAAGGTGACTGCTGTCCTTATAAGGGGAAATTGGGGGACAGACATGCACACAGAACACAGAGGCAGAGATGGGAGGGGAGGGGCAGACCACTGAAGCTAAGTGAGAGGCACCGAACAATTCTCCCTCACAACCCTCAGAAGGAACCAACCCTACCCACACCTTCATTTTAGACTTCTACCCTCCAGACTGTGAGACAATAACTTTCTGTTGTTTAAGCCACCCAGTTTCTAGAACTTTGTTATTACAGCCCTAGGAAACTAATACAACTGCTAATAGCTCTTTTCATTTTCCATATTAATAAGGCAGGAAATAGAGGGCAGGCTCAGGCTGAGTAATTCATGGAATGTTTCATAAAGGGACAGGGTCAGGTATAAAGGTGTGGGCAAGATATAAGGAAGCTACGAGGTACCTGCTGTGCCCATCTCCAGACCTCAGTGGTCAAGGGAGGGAGCAGACCTACCTGAAATGGGTGACAGAGCAGCTGTGTGGAAGGGCCCAAGACAGAAGTATGTCCGGAGACCCAGTCATGCTTGGGGATCTGCCAGAGCCACATCTGAGGGCACACGGGCATATAGGGCACAGTTCTCCCTCCCTCTGGTCTCCTGCTGATTCTACCCATCAGCCAAGCCAACCTGAGGCTTGTGGGCAAGATTGCTAATTGATGCAGCACCCACTGGTCCACCTCAAAGGAGAAAGGGGTAGAAAGGAAAAGTGAGAGGCAAACGGAAACCCAGTCAGTTCACCTCCTGTTCACATTTTGGAACCACTTAGCTATATTACGTATTCCAATGTTTAAACTTTTAAAAAGCTAATAATCATTGAGAGGGAGAGGCTGCAGTTACAAGGCAGCATACTGTGTAAGGCCCCCTCCAAGAGGGAAGTAGGCTATTTCATGGCACCGGTATACTTTCTCTTAGTTATATTTGTCATTGTTTATTTCTGCTTCACCTAATGCATGCTGGGTTCTCAGCACATTTAAACTACTGAGTAAATTAATATTTATAGTGTCTCTTTCTCTTCTTTCATCTTTGGAAATAACCCTTGAAAGGGACTTTTTCTACTCACTAACCTCTTGACTGTTTGAAGTGATTGAGGTGTATCTCTCCTCCTAGGATAACTTTGAGATAGATGCCAGTGACCACAAGGAAAACCGGTCTGGTTTAAAGTACAGGCTCATAAGAGGCAGGAAGTGACTCCAAGAGAAGCTTCTGTTTATAACACTATCGGTAAGTATCATTTCTTTTATCTATGACTATAAACATCTAACTAAACTACAAAAACTTTATTATCTAAGCTAATAGATGATGACATGCTATCATTTTATATGCTTCTATACTAGTTAGCCAATGCTTTATTTCAAATAGAGTCTTAATTCATTACAGAAGTTAGCATGATAATCATTGATAAAAATAACGTCTTTTATAATGAAGGTCGATGTTCACACATTCATAGCAGTTCACCTTTGGTTTTTGCAACCTGGATAATGTTGTAATCCCACAAAGTATCACCAACTATGTGATAGTCTTTTGAGTCGTTGGGTTGGCTTTTCCAAGTGAAGTTAAGGATTTGTTTTGTGACAGTATCCACCTCAGAAGTCTCAGCTTCTCACACCATAATTAGGGCAACACTCCATTGGTTACCTACTTCTTAAAACAGAAGAACCAAATTTGGATGTCAGTCTAAGGACTGAAATATTCATGTGAATAGCTGCACACTGCATTATTTATCAATAATGGAAATAGAAAACAGATGTAATAAAACACAGTAATTTTCATAATGGAAGAAGGTAGCTCCTGGATAAATCATTTGAGCAAAATCAGAATTGAGCTTTGACCCAATTTCTCTGTCGCATGAATGATGGATTTAAAGGGAGGAGAGAGACCAGGCCTCAGAGAACATCAGTGATGGCAAATGAAGAAACCAGGTGAGTCAGAGAAATGACTGTGCTAGGCTGACAAGTCGCCCAGAAAAGCAGCATTCAGAATCTTTCTAGCTGGATATATCTGAGAGCTAGACAGCATTATGGGAAGAAAACTGAGGGAGCAATGAGAAAAAGCCAAAGATAGCTAAGAACTTTAATTTTTTTAAATTAAAGCCTGGCCAGTGTGGCATAGTGGCTGAGCGTTGACCCATGAACCAGGAGGTCAGGGTTCAATTCAGGGGAGGGCACATGCCTGGGGTGTGCAGGAGGCAGTCAGTCAATGATTCTCTCTCATCATTGATGTTTCTCTCTCTCCCTCTCCCTTCCTCTCTGAAATCAATAAAAATGTATTTTTAAAATAATAATAATAATAAATTTTAAAAATAAAATTTAAATTAAAAAGCAGCAGGCAAAATGGAAGTGTGGCATGGTCCAACCTGTCTTAGCTATCTTGGGCTTTTTCTCATTGCTTCCTCAGTTTCCAAAATGTACTTTCATGAATGGTCCTACTAATGCTAACTTTTTAAAAAGTCACAACCACATGCTGCAACACACAGGAATCTTTCTTTCATTTTGGGGCCAGAAATTCCTTTTTCCGTCTCCTTGTCATGGGATCTGTGGGAGCACCGGGTTCACCCAGGCCTGGGCTTTCCTCCCTTGTTGCCACTTGCACAGTCGATGCACTCTTAGTTACAAAGCACCAGACGGCTGCTGCCTTCAGTCAATCCATTTAGCCGAAGGCCTCTGATTTGTTCACATTTACTACAACACATACAGAGGGCTGGAGGATTTTTTTTTATTTTTTTTTACTATTGATCTGGTGCTTTAAGAGGGGAAAAAATCTCCTTGGCTGTCTAAACACTATTGATCCCTGCTTGGGAGTCACAGCAGAAGTGTAGAAAGGGCGTGGATGAATTGAAATTTCATTTCCGACAACTTGTTCCTGTTATTTTTACCCTTTTGGACGGGGAGAAACACGTTACTGCGGCTTCAGTCAATGTGGTCGATAGCTCCACTGAGAAACTCAACACAGCTTCTGCCAGAGGTTTGGCAATGAGACATGATGTTGGATTTAGAGTCTATGGAACTGAGGGATGCTGGTGGAAAGCATGAGGTCTTCATGCCGATCGGAAGCAGCGCAAATGGCTGTGGAGGAAAGGACTGTGGAGACTAATGACACTCCCCTTGGAGAAAGGTCATGCGAGAAGCTTCACGCTTCAGGCTCGTGGCTGCCTTTCTGCACCGACCAGAGGGGAGGTCCTCTGACCAGTGCTAAATTTCAGGCCTCAAAGAGCATTGTGTTGAACTATTCGAGGAAGTGGCTTTCTGATTGTCCAGAAAGGACCAATGCAGACACTGGAGCTGTAGACCCTCGGGGAAGTAGGGCACACCACTGGGTGTTCCAGGGCACACATCTGCAGCCAGTGGCCTCAGGAAGCACCCCACCCCTAAGCACACTGAGTAGATGTGGTCTGGTGCCAACAGCACCAGCTTTGTTCTGACTTTTATTAGATGTTCAAAGAATCCAGGAGAGAACCAGGCTCCCTCTTCCTAATGGCAACATCTGGCATTCATGTAGCTGTGCACCTTTGATCCTTAAGGATACCAAAGCACTTTACAGCCTGCTGGAGTGCTAATGGCCATAGCAGCGGTCTGACAGGACATGTGGCCAAACATTCCCCATCCTGGTGCTCGGCAGTGTGCACAGCAGTTCTCCCTTCTGGAAGGAAAGATTCCGTTTGCATCCCAAACACCCCTTTTGTTTGTCTTTATTTTTGCAAAGTTTACTTAGTACTGCCCAAGCCTTTTTTTTTTTTTTTTAACTGAAAGTACTTCCTAATCATTCTTAATAAACAGTGCTTTGTTTACATTTCCAATTATTTTATGGACCCATTTATGCCCCATCCCCATCCCTCCCATTCCAGAGAAAGATGAAAATGTTCTCCCCGGGGAGCCAAGAATCTGCATTGCGGATAAGATTGCAAATTCAGACACAATAAACAGAATTAAGAAAAACTGAACTGGCATTTGACAGAAATTGTAAAATGACACTCAGAAATGTTGCTCTTGTGGAAATTACTGATATTAAAATATAAATCAGTGTCTGTGTTTCCCGTAGCACCAGGGGCTCTATTAGGTTATGCTGTTTGATTGCTGAGCTGAACCTAGGAGACTTGGCAGTTCTGTGCTGAAGTTTTCCCAAAGAACTTAACCCTTATCCTGCTGGAAACAGGCACCAAGACAAATGCCAACTGACCGTATCACCTCCAAAAGGCCGTGGCTCATTCACTGAACCTTCCGAAACCTGGAAGAAGGTGGAGGGAGCTCACATAGAGAACAAGGAGGAAGAAATTTGAAAGCTTTTTTTATCAAAACAAGACTCTTCTTGCATAGTACCAGGAAGAAGGCAGCCAAGGCAACTCAAGGAACCAATTCTCAGATTTTTTTATGAAGTATAATGGAATCACAGTAACTGTATAGTGGATAAACTCAGTAGACACCAGCATAACCAAGTGACCAAGGTTAGGATCATTGGTAATAAATACAAACAATGAGGAAACTGGAGAAAGGATATATAGGAACTCTCTGTTGTATTTTTACAACTTTTCTGGAAATTTAAAAGTATTTCAGAAAGGTCTGTATGTTCCTGTTTTTTCACCAGAGAAGACCTTGCTTACTTTGTGGGGGACAAAGAAAATCATAAATAACCAGAATAATGGCAGATACTGTTGTGGTAAAAGACATATAGGTAAAGTGTTATGGGAATGTGAGGAGTTACCTAGCTGGCAGGGTTACTGTGAGGATTAGCTATGAAATTTTATGTTTAAAACAGTGCCTGATATATAGTAATTGTGCCATGCAAGCTTTTGGAAATTAATTATAACATTCCATAACTCTGGAAATTAAAATTGGAGAGAAGATGACAGAAATGGCCATTGAGTTGGGCCTTGAAGGTATGTGATATTTGAGCAGGCAGAAAGCAGATATGTCATTGAAAGGAAAGAGAAAGAAGGAAAGAAAGAAAGAAAGAAAGAAAGAAAGAAAGAAAGAAAGAAAGAAAGAAAGAAAGGAGGGAGGGAGGGAGGGAGGGAGGGAGGGAGGGAGGGAGGGAGGAAAGGAAGGAAGGAAGGAAAGGAAGGAAAGAAGGAAGGAAGGAAGAAAGAAAGAGAAAGAAAGAGGGAGAGAGAGAAAGAAAGAAGAAAGAAAAGAAAGAAAAGAAAAGAAAAGAAGAGAAGAGAAAAGAAAAGAAAAGAAAGAGGAGGGAGTGAGGGAGGGAGGGAGGGAGGAAGGGAGGGAGGGAGGGAGGGAGGAAGGGAGGGAGGGAGGGAGGGAGGGAGGGAGGGAGGGAGGAAGGAAGGAAGGAAAGAAGGAAGATATTGAGCAGTCAGGTGGGAGAATGTATAGAAGAAGCAGCTGGTGGAAGTGCTAGAAATGAGATGTGAGTTATAGGGAGGTCTCTCTGAGAGGAACATAAATAAGGGTACTTTGTTCATTTGCAATATATTCAACTACATGAAAAATATCCAAAATAACAGTGACTTATGACATAAATTGCTCTCTGTGATTAGGACTAGCATGGTGGTTCCATACCATCAGGGACCTAAGTTCCTTCTGTCTCTTTGAGTATCTTCTCATGTTCCAAATGATTGCTGGAGCACCAGCCATTAAATCAGCATTCCAAACATTTCTTCTTACAGCTCATTGGTTAAAACTTATAATCATCCCCAACTACAAGAGAGGCTGAGATCAGTAGTCTTCTTGATGAGTACATGGACACCACAATAAAATTAGGGTGCTCTTACTAAGGAAGATAAAAAGTATGGATATTGAAAAAGGCAACTGAAAACCTCTGTGAAAAGTACCAAAGGCCCTGACCAGTTTGGCTCAATGTATAGAGCGTCGGCCTGTGGACTCAAGGGTCCCAGGTTCGATTCCAGTCAAGAGCATGTACCTTGGTTGCAGGCACATCCCCAGCGGGGAGCGTGCAGGAGGCAGCTGATCGATGTTTCTCTCTCATTGATGTTTCTAACTCTCTATCCCTCTCCCTTTCTCTCTGTAAAAAATCAATAAAATATATTTTTTTAAAAAAGTACCAAAGGAGATAGCCACAGAGAGAGATTTTTACCTGCAACAGTGAGTCTGATAAACCCTGGAATTCCTTCTCCTATTCCTCCTGGACCCTCTTTTTTCTTTTCCATTCCAAAACTCCTGCAAAGACCGATCAGCCCTACTTCCTCCCCCGAAGAGCCTCAGTCCTGGAGTTGGACTATGACCCAGATAGTGATCTTGGTGTCAGGTTATTATTCACTAAATTATGGTGCAGAATTCCCAGACCCTGAAAAAACCATCTCCAGCATCATCTCCTCCTACCGTCTTCCCCCAGTAGATATGCCCTATATGATCAGGGATTTTTCTCTTGTAGAACTGGGTTTGGATTCAAAGAGATAGACTCTCTTCATGCCAGACCTCTGTACACTATGCCTTCACCCATGCATTCAGGGTAAAAATTATTTATTAAGGAAGAAGCATCCATGTTCATTCATGGTGCTCACATAATATTTTAAAATAGGGGAAACACTGAACATCCTTTCATCTTTTCAATAATAAAGAAACCTAGGATTCATCAAACATTTTCATTGGAAGGAGATGGTATATTGGAGAAAAGTCTAAAACTCGGTAAGAGTAAAGGAAAGATTTAGGACTCGGTGTAGGTAAATCTGTTTATTTTGATTAACCCCCAAGGATAGCTTTAAGCTTAAACTGAATGGCATCTCTTTCCATGAAAACATAGAAAAAATGTTTTAGATGAAAAAAAGTGATCCTGGGTATTCTTCCATCCAGGTGATGAAGGAAAAGGAACAGACAGTGTTGCTCCAAGACCAGTAGGCCATCTGTGTACCCAGGTAGTGACCAGTTACCTGGAGAGAGAAGCAGCATCAGCAACCTGTGATTAGGGCTTTTGTGTAATCTAATGTGGGCCGATGGTGCATGAAGTACTAACATGTGTTTCCCATCCTGTCCGCTCAACCTGTATTTCATTGAACTTGTTCACTTGAACCCTTTTTTCTTCCTCTCCCCAAAACTAAACAAAGACTCTCTGAGTTAAGAAAGAAGAAGCAGAGAATTTGAACATATGCAAGAGGATTAGACCCTGAGATAGAAGACATGGGTGAAAGTGGGGAACACAACAGAACCTCAGATTGGTTTAGCAATTTAGAGGCAGAAGGGACTTTTGATCAATACCAGGAATGAGGAGCAGAAAAGTGAGCAAGATCTTTGGATTCTATCCCCTTGTTAACACCTTTCCAGGCAAAAAATAGAACGATGGTAGGGAAGCTCTAAGAAGAGAGGGCCTGAGACCCATCTCACAGGTGTGTGTCTCTGTCTTTATGCATTAGGGTCATCCTTGAAGGACAAAAGAGGGCCAGCAGATCCAAAGCCCGCAGCCTGAGGAAGATGCAGTATTTGTGGCCTGTTGACCAAGACACAGACATCTTAGCACACTTCACCTGGGAGAGATGCCCATGCCATGGACCAGAAGTCACCCTGACGCCAGGACCCAACCTAGGACCCCAGAATTTATACTCTGGAAAACCTTGAAGAGGTGAAGGGGATCATTTTTAACCTTAAAATGATGATACTTTCTCAGAGATAACTAAGATTCTGTTCTCTGCCATTTGGTGGAAATGGAGCTCATTATAGAGTAATAGAAAAATAGTAACTTTTTCTTTGCACACCTGAGTTCATACCTGCTACGCTAGTCACTCATGTGAGGTGCAGTGTTACTGTTTCTTGGAAATCTATAAGGTGACCTTGAGTGTGGACTGAGGTCAACTTAGGAGGCACAAAACATTACTAGATGCTCTGACCAAGATTTTATTTTTACCGTACTTTTTTTTCTGGACACAGCTGTCACCAAGGGAAGGCATACTGGAAAAGCAGACAGCAGAACTTTGGAATACAAGAAAGCAGTTCCCTGGGCAGATGCAGCAGAATTGAAGATGCTGATGGAGGAAAAGAGACATGAGGAAGTTAAGGTTTCAACAAAAATGCAGAAGACAGCATCACAGAAGAGGTAGAATAAGGGTTTGAGGAGAGGAAAGACATTCAAGTCCTGGGCCCAGAGATCAGGTAGGGACCCCCTCTTTCTGTGATGAATTCTCTGCTGTACAAAATATTTGCCCAGTCACACTCCTCACAGAGCACTGTGAAGTTTCACGTGATCATTTTATAAAGCATTTGAGGCTCCCTCAACGCACTCTTCCTTATCCATCTGGCAAACATTACTGTCAAATGCTTCGAAAATTTATCATATAACCCTTCCATTTTATTTCATCATAAGCACTTCCAAATTGCCCACTGCTGTTGTTAATGACTCACAGGATTCCCATGTCTCTCTCATGGAGTACAATTTAACTCTGTCTTTTTCCTCTGACTTATTTTACTTAGGGAAGTCCAATACATTTCCATGCAAATATGAGAGCCCTGTGCCTTCTACTTTTCCTTCCAAATGCTCTTGGCCCTTGCAACTATAGCTGTGTAACTCCACATTAGATGAAACAGTCACAATTTGGACAAGATTGCATTTGATCTAAGAATCATCTCCTGACTATCCAGTAGGTCTGCCTGGAGAAGAATATTATTCTCAAGGATATATTTGTTTTCTTCCAATTTCTTTTTTTTTATGTGATGCTTAGGCTGAGTTCATGGTTATTTAGTAAGAAAGATGTCTGTCAAGGTAGAACATTGAATCAGTAAACCTTAGAGCTAGGAAAGAATTAACAATCATTTAGCACAGTCCCCCAGTTTGCAGAGCCACATGCAGAGGCTCAGAGAGATCAGTACATTTTTTAATTAGATGCTAAACCAGGTTTAGAAGCTTGGTGGCCAGGAGCCCTGTTGGTATCCTTATATGCCACACTATTTTTAATCTTCTCATTTACTAGCGCTGTGGATTAAATGTTTGTGTCCCCCCCAAATTCATGTGTTGAAACCTTAACCCCACGTTAAAGGGGAGACCTTTGGAAAGTGTTTAGGTCATGAGGGTGGGTCCTGCATGAATGAGATTAGTTCCATTATAAAACAGACCTCACAGAGCTTCCTTGTCCCTACGACCATGTGAAGTTACGGGGGGCGGGGGGGGGGGGGGCTCTGTTCAGTGTTGCTCAGTGGTTAGAGTGTCGCAGATTCAATTCCTGGTCAAGGGCGCCTACCTGGGTTGTAGGTTCGATCCCTGGCCCCAGTCAGGTGTGGGGGAGGAAACCAATTGATATGTCTCTCTCACATCTATCTTTCTCTTTTCCTCCCTCCCTCCCTTCTACTATCTCTAAAAATCAATGGAAAAAATATCCTCTGATGAGGATTAACATCAACAACAAAAACAGCCATCACGTAAGTGGGACTTCACCAGACACCAATCCTTTTCTTTTCTTCTTTCTCTTCTTTTCTTTTCATTTTTTTTAAGTCCTCAACCAAGGATATGTTTTCACTGATTTTATATGATTTTATAGAAAGGAAGTGGGTAGAGAGAGAAAGAGATATCGATGTGAGAGAGAAACATTGACCCGTTGCCTCCCGCACTCACCCCAACTGGGGATCAAACCCGCAAACTAGAT
The DNA here is from genome assembly GCF_964212035.1 of Myotis nattereri. Lineage (NCBI taxonomy): Eukaryota > Metazoa > Chordata > Mammalia > Chiroptera > Vespertilionidae > Myotis > Myotis nattereri. The sequence goes on from NC_138090.1 coordinate 16,682,890, forward strand.
ATATATGTGCTCTGACCTTGAATGATGATGCTCCAACCAATGAACCACCTGGCCAGGGCTTTACTAGACATCAGTTCTGCCAGTGGCTTGATCTTGGACTTCTCAGCCTTCAAACTATGAGAAACTTCTGCTGTTTATAAGCTATCCAGTCTGTGATAAATTGTTATAGCAGCCCAGTCACCTAAAATACCTAGTCATTTGTGATGTTCACCAATATTTCCTTTGGGGAATAAAGGAAGAAGTTAGGCCTGGCCATGTGACTTGTTTTGACCAATGAAATGGGAACAGAAGTGAAATGTGTCACTTCCACTTTAAGAATCTGTATGTGAGTCACCAAGTTCCCTTTCTGCTGCCATGGCAACAGGCAACATACTAAATGATAAAGATTCTACCAGCTGAGGACAATGAAGAGCAGAACCCCAGCTGACTCATAAAGGACATGTAGCATGAATGAAAAATAAACCTTCATGGTTGTAAGCCACTGAGATTTGGCAGTTGTTACTGCAGCATCACTAGCCTCTCCCTGCTGGGTAAGCCTGAGCTACCTCACCATTCCCATGATGCATCTCTGTGCATGAAGACTTAAGAGGAGAAACAATGCAGCACATCAGAATGCAACCTCATAAAACATTCCAAATTCCATGTCTCACCAGCATTCTTTCTTCCTCTTGGCTTATATTAGGGGTGGGGGATGTGGTTCATTACAAAGAATGAGTATTTTGATAGCTTCTCATTCTTGGAACTATTATGCAGGTAAGTGGCTGGTGGAAATTTCTTGTAGTCTTAGAGTTAAAAACAGAATGAATTCGATTATTTCATTAAGCTCAGTGCATTATGACCTCAAATGCATCATCCTGTCCTTACACCCATACATGAGCAAAAATCTTTGGCTTTCTTTGAGGCTTTTTATCTAGACATTTGAAGCACTTTATGTTTCCTAACTTTACAAGCACCAACGTTACAGTAACTTGCTGCTTAAATCACATCATAAGATATTTCCAAAATAATAGTTATAAATTAGTTCCTCATGGAGTAGTAAGGGGGCCTGTGTGACCTTGGGTAAGTCACTTAGCCTCTCTGGGCTTCAGTTTCCTCCTCTGTAAAATAGAGATAGTAATAGTGTCTACCTCCCAGGGTTATCATGAGAATAAAGTTGGGTTGTGCACATTCTATCTGATTTTAATTAGTGCAGCCCTAACCGGTTTGGCTCAGTGGATAGAGCATTGGCCTGTGGACTCAAGGGTCCTGGGTTCGATTCCAGTCAAGGGCATGTTGCGGGCACATCCCCAGTGGGGAGTGTGCAGGAGGCAGCTGATCGATGTTTCTCTATCATCGATGTTTCTAACTCTCTATCCCTCTCCCTTCCTCTCTGTAAAAAATCAATAAAATATATTTTTTAAAAATTAGTGCATAATATTAACTACGTTGAGCCACCCAATACTTAGGAATCTAGGAAGTAAAATCATTTCAGACCTTTTGCTTTCCAGGAAGGATAAATTTAGAAACTATTTAGTGATAGTTTTTTGGAAAAGATGTAAAACCATGGTTGTCTTCCTGGTGAAGGATTTAACTTTTGGAAACACAAACAGATGGGTAGATAAGTAAGTATTGCTAACAGTTTGGGAAATTTTTCTGAACTCCCTGCTGAGAGCACATATCCAGATGGGAAAGTCTTTAAAGGACTGGACTCATTTATAGTTTTTCCATCTTAAATCTTTATACTTTTCCAGGTTTATAACAAAGCTCAGAAAATGCTAAAACTTAAAGGAGAATTGAGACGTGCCAAGGAAATGAAAGATGAGGTAAGGCTTCTAATTCCTATACATATATGAAGTTGAACCTTTGTTACAAGGAACTTCTTTTCAAGGTTCATAATTCAAAATGCCAGTATTAGGCACCCAGAAATATCACAGACGGGTGGGCAGTAGGGCACAGCATTTAAGAGTTCAGTCTTGAGCTGGGTGGGTCTGAGTGCACATCTAATTGCAGTATGGTATGGGGCATGCTGCATACCCTCTCAGAGCTTCCTTTGCCTTACCTAAAAAATATGAAGAGCCCAACCAGTGTGGCTCAGTGTTTGGGCATCGACTTATGAACCAGGAGGTCATGGTTCGATTCCCAGTTGGGGACATGCCAGGGTTGTGGGCTGGATCCCCAGCGGGAGGTGTGCAGAAGGCAACCAGTCAATAATTTTCTCTCATCATTGATGTCTCTATCTCTCTCTCTCCCTCTCCCTCTCTGAAATCAATAAAAATATATTTTTAAAAAATATATGAAGGCCAAAACCGGTTTGGCTCAGTGGATGGAGTGTCGGCCTGCGGACTGAAGGGTCCCGGGTTCGATTCCAGTCAAGGGCATGTACCTGGGTTGCGGGCACATCCCCAGTAGGAGATGTGCAGGAGGCAGCTGATTGATGTTTCTCTCTCATTGATGTTTCTAGCTCTCTGTCTCTCTCCCTTCCTCTCTGTAATAAATCAATAAAATATATTTAAATATATATATATGAAGAATGAGCACCTATTTCAGAGGCTTGCTCTAAGGATTAAGTAAAATATTGCTTGTAAAACACTAGTGCTTGGGACAGAGAAAGCTCTTAAAAATATTAACTTTTGTTGCCAACATTCTCCCTTTATCTAGAATGATATGGAAGTGGAATGTTCTGATTATTTTAATATTTTGGTCAAACTGTGTTTATGTATTCCCTGCCTTGTTCCAGAAAGGATTTAAGGGATAAGTTCTGGCTAGTGTAGGGTTGTCCCACATGACATATGCTTTTTAACAGACCTCCTACCAAGAGGTGAGCAGCTTCTAAAAGCGGTGTTTCAGCTCCTTTCCTGCTGGATTACTAGAGGATAGCCGTACAGGATCTGCTGCGAGCTCTGCCGGAACAAGGATCTGGTATGGATTTTCTAGAAGGGCATTCCTTCATTCAGCTGATATCTTTGGAGCACCTTCAATGTGCCAGGCATTGTCCTAGGCGCAGCGGTTCTCAACCTGTGGGTCGCGACCCCTTTGAAGATCGAACAACCCTTTCACAGGGGTTGCCTAAGACCATCCTGCATATCAGATATTTACATTATGATTCATAGCAGTAGCAACATTACAGTTATGAAGTAGCAACGAAAATAATTCTATGATTGGGTCACAACATGAGGAACTGTATTTAAAGGGCCAGACGTTTGAGAACCACTGTCCTAGGGGCTGGGGAGGAAGCAGTGAACAGACAAAGATCCCTGTTCTCGTGGAGCTTATTTTCTAGGGAAATAATTTCTCCAAGGATATGATGGAGAAAAGTATGTGGCAATTGCCCAGGTGCCAATAAAAGTTGCCACATATTCCATAGATGGCTGACCTCTGCCATCTGCCCTGTGTATACTGAACTGTATACTTTATACAGTGAGCCAATCTTTAAAGAATTTAGAATACAATAAAATATACACTCATTCTTTACTATATGAACATAATTGATTCCAGAGTTTTTGCTCCCAGACAAAACCCTGGATAAGTGCCCATTAATTCCCATCATCAGTCATCAAAAACTGCAATATTTCTATAGATGGAACAATAAACTCAGGAAGCAAGTTAGGAGTAACACTAACAGTGTTTGAAATTACTGTGGATAACTGTAAACTCTGTTGCTGCACAAGGAAAATATAAAAATTCCTGAAGCAATGTTTCATGGGTTTTTTTTTAAACATAACTCTCACTGTAAACTTCTATATGTTGAATGGTAGTGGTGATTAAGACGACAAATTTGTTGAAAATTTGTCATTATCTTCAAAGAAGATAATTTCCCAAAACCGATGATTTTTAAGGTGGTGTTAGTTGACCCCAAAATTACTCTGGAAACTTCCACCCAAGCTTTCTTGTTTTTTCAAGTGCCAAATACCTTCCTAATGCTCTTGGGATTTGAGAAGGCAACTGAATCACAAAGTTTCGGTTTAACATCAGGATCCCACTCCCTCCCCCCACCAAAAAAAAAAAGCATGAGACTATCTGTCAATACTTTGAAGCCTAGAGCAAAATTTCTTCCTTTTTTAAAAATACGTTTTTATTGATTTCAGAGAGGAATGGAGAGAAAGAGAGAGATAGAAACATCAATGATGAGAGAGAATCACTGATGATTCCTGCACGCTCCACACTGGGGATGGAGTTTACAACTCGGGCACATGCCCTGACCAGGATTTGAACTATGACTTCCTGGTTCATAGGTCGACACTGAGCCACACCAGCCAGGGCTTCTCCCATCTTTTGAAGTACATGTTCAAGAAGGCATGCTCTTAGAAAAAAGATCCATTTACTCCATCAGAAAAGTTGCTTCAGTGAATAACCTATTTTCCAATAACTATCATGAGCATAGTAGCAACTGCAATATCAGCACTCACCATTTTGCCTGTGGTTGGATGATGTCACATGCCTTCGAGCAAAGTGACCAAGTTCCAACCTTACAGAAGCAAAACAGGGAATCTAAGTGCTGGCTTAAGAGAAAACTTACCTAGCATAGCAGGCTTGTGATTTGAGTCATCGTTAATGACTTCAGGTCTGGGTCAGGGTCGGATGGGGCCTGAGGGTCAGCATTATGACTCTCAGTTCATCTCATGCACTGGTACTGGTTACGGAGCTTTGATTGATGAAATGTCAGATTAAATCAATCCTTACGACGTACTGATACTCAAAAGGCATCTGCCTGGAATTTAGCCTTCATAAAGTAGATGGGATTAGAAAACAGTGTTCAGTGACCGCTGTGCAAGATATTAGCAGGAAATTAGGTTTACTGGAAGCTCAGAAACATTTGCCTTTCTGGAGTTCTGAGGTGAGCACAGCCTCTTCTTACAATTTCCTACAGTAAAAAATAATACATGATTCAAGGAAATCATTTTATTGCTCTCTCAGCATTTCCACTCTTGTTCTGATAAATAAAAAACCCTGTATGATTGGGTCTTTAGGAGTGAATGGTTAGATTTTTATTTCAAAAGTAAATTTCATTTGACATCCTGCAAAACACATTTGTTATTCAACTGATTAAGGAAATCCTCAAAGAAAGATTATTTATTCCAAAACTCTTGTGTTATGAATGAAGAAATTGCCTCAGAGACTCTGAGTCAATGCTAATGTCTAAATTAGATGAGCTCATGCACATTAAAGATCTATTTCTGAAGTCCTAGGCATGCAACAGCATTGGGCTAGCAGGCCTTCGGCTCCGAGGACATCCAACACTGGAGGCAGAGGGGATTTTTTTATTGCCCTGAAAGAGAGAGGACATTTAACTTTTAACTTGGAGAGATTCAGGATGTATAGAGTTGGTGCTTTGTTAATGAGTCTACAGTGTACCAGGCTCCATATAGGACAATCTGGTGGCAAGGTCCTTGCCGTGAGACGCAGATATTCAGCATCAAAGCAAGAGTACAGGGCATGTGCACGGCCATAGAGGAGGGACTGTACTGTCACCTAATCTCTTCATAGATGCCAAGGAAAGATAGGAGCAGGAGAGGAGGGGATCCCTAGGGTCTCACTCCCAAATGAGCCTCTGTATCCTGTTCCCACCAGGGCAGCCATGACACAAGGGATTTTAAAGCATCAGAATCAAACTGCTGCTCCTTGTCCGCTCAAGGGTTTTATTTTCCAGTTAGAAAACAGTGTCTGTACACTACTTTCTTTTTTTTTAGCTGCTCTACACATATTCTCTTAAGAGAGTCCCTGGTAATTGTCTTACTGGTAATTACATGCTTGGGGCAGTTTGACATCCACCGTTGTTTTTCTGAAAGTGAGGAACAAGAGACGGGTGGAAGAGAGAGAGTTTTGAGATAATGAAATCCTTTTAATGATAGAGCCATGCCGTTAACCTAATTAAACTGTAAAGTGGTAAAAAAAAAAAAAAATCCAGGTACTAAATGGAAATGAAGAAATAAATCAGCTGAGACAGCAGCACTTCTGGGAAACCTTCTGAATTCCGAATAGTCTGACATTGTAGTGTCCAATGCCCCTGGTTATTCTCTGGCCCCTCAGCTTTGTAAAGAGGTCTCTTACACTGACCTGTCCAGAAGGGCTTGATTTATGATGTCCATATGGGAAGCCAGAGCCATCGGTGGGATATGGTGACAGAGCACTGGCTACAGGGTCGAGAGAGCAGAATTCTCCTCATCCTGCTGCTAACTAGCCATGGGACCTTGTTGCTTGGGTCACTTTCCATTTCTTTGCACCATGGCTTCTGTGCGCTTCTGCACCTGCAACTCTCTTAGAAAGAATTGTCCTTGGGCTATTGGGGTCACTTTTCTCAGAAGAGCACAGAACTGGAAGTCCTTGGGAACCTTCCTCCCATGGGGCTGCCCTTAGCCATTGACTGGCTGATGCCGAGTCTGACAACCCGGCTTTCTGTGCATCTAATCAGGATAGACTCTGAGGTGTAACTTACACTCCAGAGTTCCCGTGGGATCAGGCTAAAGCTACTGCCCTCAGGACTCTGTCTGAAATCCTGCCCTTGCTTGGCTTCTTCTCCTTCCCTGTCCTGCTTCCCCCACTTCCCTGCTGATTGCTCTTGGGAGTGTTTCTTTAATAGGTGTCATGAATCTTTGTCTAAGAGCTCACTCTGAGTAACCTAACATAAACCAGGTACCTTCCATAAAAGCACCAGCCTCGCCCTGGCTGGTTTGCTCAGTGGATAGAGCGTCGGCCTTTGGACTGGGGAGTCCCAGGTTCAATTCCGGTCAAGGGCATGTACCTTGGTTGCAGGCACATCCCCAGTGGGAGGTGTGCAGGAGGCGGCTGATTGATGTTTCTCTCCCATCGATGTTTCTAACTCTCTGTCCCTCTCCTTTCCTCTCTGTAAAAAATCAATAAAATATTTTTTTAAAAAAAAGCACCAGCCTCATTTCCAACATCTGAAACTCAGAGGTGGTAGGTAGTGCCTGTCTTCATGAGTGTTATGGACAGTCTGCACAGTGTCAGAGCGAAAGCACTGGACAGGATCACAGAGGGCTACTTCCTAATGTCTTTCCACCCTGATGCCAGCCACCCCAACCCTGGGAGTCAAAAGTGACACCCTAGTGTAATGGAGCACCCACCCTCTACCCACAGCTCCACACCCCTAACCCCACTGAAGTTACTATACTTCACACTCTCTATTAGTGATCTCAGCCACTACTTTTCATTCTGACCTAGCAATAATTAACTCATCTTTTTCACTCATATTCAGAGGCATTGATCTTATATAATCAGCCCAGGGATTTTACTTTTATTCCCATTGGTATATGTCTCCAAAGAAAAAGCACTAGGTTTACAGGTGAGGGAGGTCTCTTGGTTTAGTGGATTGAAGAGAGTGAAGAGACTTCAGAATCCACAGCAACTCCATCACTGATTCACTCATCTTGACAAGTTTTTTGACGTCTCAATATGTTGATCTCATCAGTGGCAGACCCATTAATATTCATAGACAATCCACAAGGTGCCTGGAATTATTCTAGGCACTGACTTCCTCTTGCAAAACAGGGGAAGTGTCTGTGAGGCACCTACACAGCAGTGGGCGAAGATTAATTAAATAAGTAATTGTCTGAACAATGCAGAGCACTCAGACACCTCGAGAATGGAGAATGTGTAAGTGTTACACGGAATGAGTAATAACAGCAAAGGGTAGATGGACAAATCTTCAGCCAATTTAAAGTCTCTGTCAACCAGTTAAGTGAACGAAAGTAAGCATTTACTTGGTGGCTGATTAATTGATGCCTCTGTTTTTCTGACGGCCTAGGCGGGGGAAAGAGACAGAGAAGTGAGCAGCCTGAGCAGCAAGCTCTTGAGCCTGCAAGTTGACATCAAGAATCTACATGATGTTTGCAAGAGACAGGGGAAGACCTTGCAGGAGAATCAGCTCTGTGTGGAGGAGGCGATGATGAACAGCATCCACGTAAGGGTTTCAGTAGCTGCTACCACCTCTGCTCTCTTCACTTCCACTCCGCTCCCTTGGACAGGAACAGTAACCGAAAGCATTCCACGAGAACATTTATTGAGCAGGCAATGAGAAAGAATGAAACCCATCTCCCCTATCACACACACGCACGCACGCACACACACACTCCATCCTGCCCTCAGGATTTTCGGTCTAGCTCTCTCCAAGGTCATCTACATCTGAGGCTCTGTCGTTTTCCTTATCTTGCCTTGCACACCTGGATTTGTGGCACCTGTGGTCATTGCCCTGAAAGACCAAGTTATAGTTATATAAGGAGAGCAGCATCTCCTGATAGATCTTAGACAAACTTCTACGTTAACCAAAGAATAACACCCCTTCCACCTGCTCAGAGGTGTCACTGCTCATTAGTGCAGCGGGTGCTTTTTTTTTTTTTTTTTTACAAAGAAACAGTTTGTATTTTATTTACATTTAGTATTATTTTGTCTTACTTTCAGATGTACAGCATAGTGGTTAGACAATCATATACTTTTCAAAGTGTTCTCCCTGATATTTTCAGTACCCATCTGGCACCATAAATAGTTAATATAGTATTATTGACTACATTTCCTATGCTGTATTTTCCATCCCACGACTGTTTTGTAACTGCCAATCGGTACTTCTCAATCCCTTCACCTTTTTCACCCAGTCCCCCAACCCATCTCCCCTCTGGCAACCATCAGTCTGTTCTCTGTATCTATGAGTCTGTTTCTGTTTTGTTTGTTTGTGGGTTGTCTTTTCTTTTATTATTTAATTTATTGGGGCGACATTGTTTAATAAAGTTATATAGGTTTCAGGTATAGAATTCTACAATATATCATCTGTATATTGTATTATGTATTTACCAACCCAAGTCAAGCCTTCTTCCATCACCATTTATCTCCTCTACCCTCTTCTACCTCCTCCCCATCCCTCCCTTCCCTCTGGCAATCACAATATTGTTTGTTGTCTGTGTCCATGAATTGTCTTTTCATTTTGTTGATGGTTTCCTTTGCTGTGCAAAAACCTTTTAGTTTTATTTCATTTCATTTGTTTATTTTTTTTCTTTTGTTCCCCTTGCCCCAGTAGATATTTCAGGATTGGGGGGAGGGACAAGAGAAATGTCCAAGATTTTACTTTCTATGTTTCCTTCTAGGATTGTTATGGTTTTGAGTCTTACATTTAAGTCTTTACTCCAATTTGAGCTTATTCTTGTATTGTTATATTGGAATTCAGCTAGTCAAACAGCAGACGCCACAGTCAGAGGGCCGAATTTGGAGTCTTTATCGCAAACGCGGGGGCCGCAAGAGAACTAATGTTTCTCCAAAACCTCACAGCCCCAAATGAACTTAGGGATTAGCTTATAAAGGAAAAAAAACAAAACAAAACAAAAAACTGTGTGCTGGGGTGGGGGCAGTGTGCTTAGCAGATATCCCATAAAAAGTGTGCAGCCTTGAGCATAGCTCAGATAACCAGAAGACACCTGGCATGGGAGGAACCACGGACAGACCAGACCCCTACGCCAGCAGAGTGGCTTGCAGGACCAGATAATTAAGAGGGGCAGTGACTAGACTATAGGCTGATAGGAGGGTACATTAGGTTACTGGCACAGATTCAGATTGCTAGCCCCTCCCCAAAAATGTCTTCTTTTCCTCATTATTTGAGCAAGCGTGCTTACAGAAGCTAGAAATAGCAGAGTTACTTCTATCAGGGAGGCTATCTGGTTTAGTTACTTCCTGGAATTAACAGAACAAAGGACCATCTGTGTTTAGTGGAAAATTTTAAATGGCAGTTCTTACAAAATAGAGGTTACGGGAACAAGATGGAGTGCCTATGGTTCAGATGGAGGGCAAGGGACAGGATGGAGTCAGTCCTTTCAAGGACCATTGTTCAGTATGTGGTGTAAGAAGGTGATCTAGTTTCTTTCTTTCTTTTTTTTTTTGTATGTACCCAAATTTTCCCAACACCATTTATTAAATAGATTGTCTTTACCCCATTATATGTTCTTGCCTCCTTTGTCAAACAATAATTGACCATATAGGCATTGGCTTATTTCTGGGCTCTCCATTCTGTTCCATTGACCTGTATGTCTGTTTCTATGCCAGTGTCATGCTGTTTTGATTACTATGGCCTTGTAGTATAGTTTGATATCAGATAGCATGATTCCTCCAACTTTGTTTTACTTTCTCAAGATTGCTGTGGCTATTTAGGATCTTTTTGTGGTTCCACAGAAGTATTTGGACTATTGTCCTAGTTCTGTTAAATATGCCATTGGTATTTTTTAGCAGGTGCTCTTTATTGCCACATCTGTAGCTCTCTGCCTGCAGCTTTTCTTCTCCATGCGGGAACCCAATCACAGGATGATCTGAAGTGCAAAGGAGCCAGTGCCTCTAAAAGCAGCCCTCAATCAATGACTGATGGAGAGACGGTAGATTAAAAAACCTATCTCCCTTGCCCCTCAGTCAGAAATAATGCCAGGCATGCTCTTTGCTGCATCCCCAAGTTCCTCAATGGGACCCAGTGCCAGATGCCCACAGTGGTAACTAGCTTGTTAACACCCCCTTTCACAGCTTCCTGCTCTTCCTTGTCTTACTTTCTCTCTCCACTACCTGAGCTTCCTAAGGTCACCCCCCACAGGAACTGCCAGCTGACACTCAGTTCCCTGTCACAGGGCTTGCCTGCTTCCAGCGGTACCCAAGCCAAGATCCTCAGTAACACTTTCCTACACGTGTGTGAACAGAAAGACCTCCTGGCACGGTCATCTTTCTTGAGATGGAGATTTTGAACTACTCCGTGCCTGCTGCCTAAGCAGTTCATCAGTGGAGGCAGCCTCCTTTCAGCCTGAGGTTTCCTCTCTTTGGAAACTCTAGCACTAGCTCCTTAAACCAGTCTGTAAATGTATCCACACAGGCTAGGGGGCCAGCTGAAAAATACTTTCCCAAAGCTCTCTAAACACTTTGGGTTTCCAAGAATTCCTTACTTTGCAGTCTTGGTTTCTGTTGAGGGATTTGAGTTCTTGGCAGCCACAAAGCAGGTGCCGGTTGCACAGACCGGTTACTGGACACCCAAGTTACTAGTAGCTGCTTAAGGAACCACCAACTTCTTCAACATTTGTGGTCAAGGATCTGGTCTCTCTTAATTGTGTCTGTTAGAGTTCTCCTAGGACTTACCACCTCCCTGTAAAAACCACAAATTGTTTCTCTTTAATACCCTAAAAATGCTACCAGCAAAGCAATTCCACCTTATCTTACTGAGCATTGCTGTTCTTCCCCCAGTAAGTCACAAATACAGAGAAATCCATTGGTTTTCCTAAATGGTTCTCAGGAAGAATATTATCATAATTTACTTCTTTCTAAATATTAATGTTTTAGAATATTTTCACCATTGCTGTCACAAGTTTATTTATTCCCCAAGTCAGGGAAAGCCATGTGGCTTATAAATACCTGGCAACCTGGAAGGAGAAAGATATTAAGTCACATTTTATTATTCTATTTATTTTTCAGAAGGCCTAACAGCTTGAAACAAGCTTTAAAACAGGCTCTTTTTTCCCCCTAGCACTTAGTGCAGAATTTAAATTGCAGGCTACGCATACAAATACACAATTAGATGTGGACTTATACTCCTCCCCTCAGAAAATCCTTGCAATGTCTGCCTTCCACGAGGAAATGTAATATGGGAACAAAGGGGAAACCCAAAACTTTCTGAAATGTTGACTGATATCTAACAAGGAGCTGGGGAAATAAGCAAGAGGTCATAATTCAGGACCATAGTTATACAAGAAAATTAAAATATTACATCAGATGTTATCTCTGACTAAAGGAGTGGCAGGCAAGGCGTGGGTTGTGAGGAAAGAAAATGGCATGACCTTATAAATCAAGAATACTCTGTGTTCTGTCAACACGTGTTGCTCAGTGGTTGAGCACCATCCCATGAACCAGGAGGTCACAGTTTGATTCCCTGGCAGGGTACATACCAGGGTTCTAAGCTCCATCCCTAACATGGGGGGCATGCAGGAGGCAGCCGATCAATGATACACTCTCATCATTGATGTTTATATCTCTCTCTCCCTCTCCATTCCTCTCTTTGAAATCAATAAAAACGTGTGTGTGTGTGTGTGTGTGTGTGTGTGTGTGTGTGTGTGTTTAAAGAATACACTATACACTATGATTGGGCCTCCTGGAAGAACAGCTTTGGGGGCTAAGTCCGGCTGTTCTGGCCTGGCCTCAGCTCTTCGTGGCTAGACTCCGCCCTTCGGCATTGGCTTTGGCTGTTGGGCGCTAGTGTCAGCACCTAGGGACTAGACTGGCTCTTGGGCCTTGACTGGGCTATTTGGGGCTAAACTCCGCCGTTTAGGAGTAGATTTGGCTCTCCCATCTGGGTTCAGCATTAGGCTCCGCCCTTGGGGACTGGCTTCAGCTGTTAGGGACTAGGTTGTAGTCTTAGGAGCTAGGCTGGCTCTTTGGGGCTGGGCTCGGCTCTCTGAGGGTCGGAAGTTCGACTCCTAGGCTCCGAGGCAAGGCTAGTCTGGAGGCTAGCATCAGTCTTTAATGATGTCCCACTGCACATTGACACATCACAAGCTTTTTGCTTGCGTTGGCAGTGGCAACTTACAGTGAGTCTAAAGGTTTCTGAGCACCAGACTGGCCTTCAGGAAGCAGACGCTCATTCCAACACCCGCCCCATTCCCTCTGACTTCCATCATGGGCCTCTCCAGAGAGCAGCAGCTGCCCTGACTGGTTTCATTTCTGTGTACACCAACTTTACACAGCATTATAAAAACATATTTACAGAATTTCCATGGTGTTCCTATACTCAGGAGCAGAGAGAGACCCTTTCATCAGAAGGGATTATTTCTAGGGCTGTGCAACATTCAAAATGATCAGATTCCTTTGAGAGACTCCAGAGACTGTTACAATCAAATTGACCTGAGCCCTTCGGGACTAGGCTCAGCTGTTCAGGACTAGTGTCAGCACTTATGGACTAGGAAAAAATCAATCAATCAATCAATCATACACTGTGCCCTAAAACCCAGTGGAAAGTGAAGTAAAGCAAGTGACATGCCAAGGTGCAAAATTTAAGAGGCCCTCACTCTTCAGGTGCCATCCCTTCACTTACTGAACTCCCAACTCCCGACCTCGAGAGTAAGAGCCTCCTTGATATTTGCATGTCAGTTGCTTCACTCTAGTCCCTACCCTGCCCCAAAATCAAAAGACTGCCTCAATTGCCCTGACCGGTGTTGCTCAGTGGTTAGCATGTTGCCCTACACATCAGAGGGTCCCGGGTTCAGTTCTGGTCAATAGCACCTACCTGGGTTGCAGGTTTATCCCCGCCCCCAGTCAGGGCATATGCAGGTGGCAACCAATCGATGTCTCTCTCTCTCTCTCTCTCTCTCTCTCTCTCTCTCTCTCTCTCTTTCTCTCTCTCTCTCTCTCTTTCTCTCTCTCTCTTTCTCTCTCTCCCCGTCCCTCCTTCCCTTCCATTCTCTCTAAAAAGCAATGGAAAAAATATCCTCAGGTGAGGATTAGCAACAACAAAAATACTGCCTCAATTAAAGTGAAAGGAGAAAATAATAGAGATATTATGATGATCAAACCAGAAAAGGAAGGGTCTCTAAACAATTTCCCAGACTCCTTTGGCCCTGGTGGTGACATAGGGAGAATAGCCTGATATTCAGTAGGGTTCAAATTGTGAAACTCATCTTTGAAGTATATGGAGGACATTATTTTTAGCGTAAAACTCTGCAAGAAATTTGATTTCTGCAGGTAAAAGTAATTAGTTGAATATATACTAAAAGATTGATAGACTCTCAATGAAAATATCACACAGAAATATCATTTTGAATCATTAGGAATAAAAAAGTAAATATATTAAATGCAACGTGGGATCTGGAATTTGATCCTGAAACAGAAAAAAAAAAAAACCCACACTGGTTGAAAATTTCATAAAATTCAAATAAAGTATTAGTTTAGATAACAGCAGTCTACCAATGTTAATTTCTTAATTTGGACAAATGTATTATGGTTATGTGAATTCTTTTTTTTATTATTGATTAAGGTATTACATATGTGTCCTTATCCCCCCTTGCTCCCCCCCCCCCCCCCCGCCCAACTCATGCCCTCACCCCCCTGTTGTCTGTGTCCATTAGTTAGGCCTATATGCTTGCATACAAGTTCTTTGGTTGATCTCTTCCCCTTGCCCCCACCCTCCCCTACCTTCCCTCTGAGGTTTGACAGTCTGATCAATGCTTCTCTGTCTCTGGATCTGTTTTTGTTCATCAGTTTATGTTGTTCATTATATTCCATAAATGAGTGAGGTCATGTGATATTTATCTTTCTCTGACTGACTTATTTCACTTAGCATAATGCTCTCCAGGTCCATCCATGCTGTTGCAAATGGTAGGAGTTCCTTCCTTTTTACAGCAGCATAGTATTCCATTGTGTAGATGTACCACAGTTTTTTAATCCACTCATCTGCTGATGGGCACTTAGGCTGTTTCCAAATCTTAACTATTGTAAATTGTGCTGCTATGAACATAGGGGTGCATATATACTTTCTGATTGGTGTTTCTAGTTTCTTGGGATATATTCCTAGAAGTGGGATCACTGGGTCAAATGGGAGTTCCATTTTTAGTTTTTTGAGGAAACTCTATACTGTTCTCCACAGTGGATGCACCAGTCTGCATTCCCACCAGCAGTGCACGAGTGTTCCCTTTTCTCCGCATCCTCTCCAGCACTTGTCGTTTGTTGATTTGTTGATGATAGCCAGTCTGACAGGTGTGAGATGGTACCTCATTGTTGTTTTGATTTGCATCTCTCGGATGATTAGTGACTTTGAACATGTTTTCATATGTCTCTTGGCTTTCTGAATGTCCTCTTTCGAAAAGTATCTATTAGGTCCTTTGCCCATTTTTTGATTGGGTTGTTTATCTTCCTTTTGTTAAGTTGTATGAGTTCCCTATAAATATTGGAGATTAAACCCTTATCGGAGATAACATTGTGAATTCTTAACATTTAGGGGAAGCTGGATGAAGAGTATATGAGAACTGCCTATACTACTTTTTCAATTTTCTAGAAATCTAAAATTATTTCAAAATAGTTTTTTTAAGTAAATCTCTGGTAAACAGAGATCACTGATGAGAAGAACGCCTAAACCATGAAGGTGCATGCCAAAGAAATGCATGTAACTTAAACATATAGTTCTATGTTCAAGAAAGTTTAAATCCCTAGAAGGGTAGGTCAATTGGTTAGAGCATCATCCTGATATGTCAAGGTTGCAGGTTAGATCCCCAGTCAGGACAAGAAGTGTAATTTGTAGAAGATATAAAATGCAACAGATAAACCTATCTAGTGATCTAACGCTAAACTAGAATTACAAGAGAAATATCTTAACACCTCAAGAAAAGGGGAAAGATGTTCATGACAATGACCAGAAATATATGAGACTTTCAGTTCTTAAATGAAGAAAAAATATCAGCAGGGATCTATTATCAGAGCAATGCCAACCTGAGACAGAAGAGAATCAATGAAAACTAGAACAGGGAATAAAATAGTTAAAAGGTATTTTGAAAGCCAGCTTTAGGCAAATCAGCAGGGCCTTATGACATATTTCAAAGAGTACTTAAGGAATTGGCAGGTGTTATTACATAGCTGCTAGTGATTATTTTTGAGAACTCAAGAGGATAAAGAAAGTCCCTGTAGGCTGAAAGGGAAAATGAAGTGCTCATCTTTTTAAAAAGGGAAAAAGGACAATCTTGGTAATTATAGACCTGTCAGCTTAACTTCAATATCAGGGAAAATGTAGAACTTAACATCAATCAATTAGCATCAACTTGAAAAGAACAGAGTATAGGGTGGAAACCATTGTGACTTCTCAAAAGGCAAATCATGCCAGGCCAATTAATTTCCTTCTGTGATCAAGTGGCCACAGAGGCAAGAAGGGAACAATAGCTATACCCTCGTTGGCCATAAGTAGGGCTAAAAGTTTGACTAAATATGGGAACAGGTTCCTACAGGTGGCCAGTGCTCTTCATCTTTTAAAATAGTTGAGGCCTGGATAGAAATCTATTTGAGAAGCACAGTGGACCACATGGCCTCCAGAATCATGTCCAACTCTCGATAATCATTCTAAGAACTAGTCTTCCATATCATTTCCAAGTTGCTCATTTCCTCCAGACCTCAGTGTAAAGGTCAAAGAAGACTCTAATAAAATATCTGTCTTCATTGGAAAGAAAACTTTTTAAAAAGATGACAAAAAAGCAATAGGAAATGCATTAATGCCTTAATGATACTGATCTTTGGCACATACAAGTGAAATGTAGACTTAATTCATAGCATGTCATTGTCTACTCATTTAGAATTAAGAAAAATAATCTTTTGAGTACTTAAAGATAAATAAGTAGAAATTCAATAGATTTGAAATAAGTCTAGGCATTTCTCCAAGTCTTTGAAATTTGATTCCTCTAAACCAGCCGTGGGCAAACTACGGCCCGCGGGTCGGATCCGGCCCGTTTGAAATGAATAAAACTAAAAAAAAAAAAGACCGTACCCTTTTATGTAATGATGTTTACTTTGAATTTATATTAGTTCACACAAACACTCCATCCATGCTTTTGTTCCGGCCCTCCGGTCCAGTTTAAGAACCCATTGTGGCCCTCGAGTCAAAAAGTTTGCCCACTCCTGCTAAACTCATAGTTATCTATAGCATGCAAATGTTTAAAGTTCTTATCCAAGAAAACTATACATGTATAAGCGCACATGTATACACACACACACATACATACATATTATTTCCAAGTCACTTCTCCCTGAACCTCATTTACAGGCAAGGGGTGAGAATTCTTTTGAAAAGAATAAAAGCACTTAACTGAAAACATTTCATATAAATCCTGGAAATTATAGCTACACAAAATAAATACAAAATTTTGCTTTGTTTGGCTCAGGAAAGAAGTCTTGTCAACCCCCCTCTCTCCCCACCCCCCCGCAAGAAACCGGATATTCAGGCCAAGAGTTCAGCTGGTCTTGACCTAGGGTTTCTTTTGCCTGGTTACTATTGTCGTCAATTTTCTCGGACTGCCTTCTCTATTCTGTGACATTAAGGATGAAATGAACTTCTAGGAGAGCCGGAGAGTAAATCAGATTGAACAACGCAATCAGCTATAGACTTTCTGGTTCTGAGCTGAACTAAGCCTCCCTTATCTGTGCTGCCCCAGCCACTCTCACTAGAGATGATTTTCTCCTGGCTGCCAGCTCTTACTTAATTAATCTCATTAAAACTCCATCTCTCCAGTTACTCAGACCAAAACCTGGAATTATCCTGTTTGGATGACCATCATCTCCCACCATCTAACATCTAATGCAGCAGCAAATCCTGTGGGCTCTATTTTCAAAATATATCTAGAATCCAGCCATTTCTCCCACCTACTGCTACCACCTTCGTCCAAGCCATCATCCTTTCTCATCCACATCCTTGCTGTAGCCTCCTGGCTGGTCTCCCTGCTTCTGCCTTCCTATAATTGATTTTCTTTTTTTTTAATATATTTTTATTGATTTCAGAGAGAAGGGAGAGGGAGATAGAGATAGAAACATCAATGATGAGAGAGAATCATTGATCAGCTGCCTCCTGCAGGCCTCACACTGATGATTAAGCCCGCAATCTGGGCATGTACTCTGACCTCCTGGTTCATAGGTCAACACTCAACCACTGAGCTATGCTAGCTGGGCACCCTATAGTTGATTTTCAATAGGACAGCCAGTATGTCCTTTGTAATATCTACAGGGGATCCCATCAATCTCCCCTGCTCAGTACCCTCCAATGGTCTATCCTGAAAGGAAAAGTCAAAGTCTTTAGAATGGCATATATGGCCCTAAAGAACATCACCTCTCTTTCCTTTCACCTCACCTGGTACCACTCTCCCTTTCCCTGTCTCTGCTCCAGCCAGAACAAAGTGACTCCTCAAACACCACTGGGCTCCTCTCACCTCCAGGCCTTGCCACTTGCTGTTATTTCTCCCTGAAGTGTTCCTGCTTAGATTCCCATCAGGCTCCTTCCCTGCCTCCTTCAAGTCTTGGCTCAAATGTCACCTTCGCAACGTGGGCCTCCATGAAAACATTTAATTCAGAATTACAGCTGCCTCCATCCTGGCATTCCTCATCCCTCCCCTGCTTCACTCTCTTCCATGGCACTTTTTCCCTTTTTCACTACATAATTTACCAGAAGGCAGAGAAGCTGCATGTTTCATAAACTTCTGTATCCCCATTATCTAGTGCTTAGCACATAGAAGGTGCACCATAAAGTTTGCTGAACAAATTCATTAAATAAAAATATAATATCCACACGACAGCTATTAATATTCCTAGCAGCATTATTTATAACAACTAAAATCCAAAACAGTCCAACTATTCATTAACTGGTAAACAGATGAACAAAATGTGGTACATTCATACTATTCAGCAATATAAAAATGATCAGAATAGTGATGCTGGCTAGAGTCTGGATGAACCTCAAAAAACATTTTCCTGAGTGAAAGGAACCAGACACAAAAGATGACATTTTATACAATTCCATTTATATGAAACGTCTGGAAAGGGTAAATCCATAGAGGCAGAAAGCGGATTAGTGGTGGCCTGGAGCTGAGGGAGGAACAGGAGTGACAAATGGGCATCAGGGAACTATTTGAGGTGATGGGAATGTTCGAAGGCTTGATTGTGATCATGGTCACACAACTCCAGGTTGCCACAAAGCATTAAGTTGTACACTTACAATGGTTGGATTTTATGATATCTAAAGTATACCTCATTAAAACTGTTAAGAAAAACAGTTTATTTTTAAATGTTTAAAAGTACTCTGTTAATGAAGCCAAGGCCACAAGTTCAAATTCTTGGGAACCAATAAGAGTGCTCATTCTCTATTTTATTTCCTTCTCTCTTTCAATACTTCGCTGTGTATAAATCTCTAATCCGGGTTCCATAGGAGCAGACATGGCCCCTATCTTCCAGGAGTTTATCATCTACTGACAATATGAGGTGCTCAGAAATCAGAATGTGCAGTGCCTTGTTAAGGACATGCCAGTGAAGTCCATGGTATTGATGCAAAGAGACCTTTGCAGGGAAAATAGGAAGAAGAGCAGGATTTGCACAGTGTTTTAAAGAATGAGAAGGAGGATAAGAAGCAGATACAGGAGCTAAGGGACACCCTCTTCATCCACCTCTTTCACATGTCATCAGGCATGTTGGGCAAGAAAATATAGACACATTAGTGCAAAGACCTCAATTGTACTAGATAAGCAACTTGGGAATATGTCCGGCCAGCAAAATACTCAATGTAAAGTAGGTGTTCAACATATGTTTATTGAATGAATGACTGAAAATGTAGGATAATCTAGCAGCATTTCAGGTAAATTGTGGACTGGCATGGAGAAATATCTATCTACCTACCTATCTTTCTAACACACACACTACACACACACACACACACACACACACACACACACACACAGCCTCTGCAAAGTCACATCTTCTATCAGCAGAAAGAGACAGAGTCAGTGCCCAGACATGCCTGAACAATATCTCTGCCTCCCATTTCCCACCATCCAGAAACCTGTTTCCTCAAAACCCCACCCCAGAGTTTACCCTTTTATCTGGGCTTTTTTTTTTTTAATATATTTTATTGATTTTTTACAAAGAGGAAGGGAGAGGGATAGAGAGCCAGAAACATCAATGAGAGAGAAACATCGATCAGCCGCCTCCTGCACGCCCCCCACTGGGGATGTGCCCGCAACCAAGGTACATGCCCTTGACCAGAATCGAACCCGGGACCCTTGAGTCCGCAGGCCAACGCTCTATCCACTGAGCCAAACCGGTTATGGCTATCTGGGCATTTTTAATAATCAAGATTAGTCCAAGGACTGTGACCAGAAATTCGTTACCTTCCAGGTCAACTGTGTTATTTTTATATGTGAAGATGAAACATAAGCATATTATCACATATATCTTTATACTACTCTCTAGTTCACTCCTTTATGTGTGTTTTTTCTTCTGACCTAAATAAGAAGAATGGTAGATCTAAGTAGTAAGAAAGAACTATGGTTTTTTCTCCTTTTAAATCCTCTTATAGAATGGAAACAAAAAGTGATGTTTCATTGTGAATAGAGTGAAATGTTTAATAAGTGCTCTGTAGATGAAAAGGTAAAAGGATGGGTAAATGGATGTGAACTCTTGAACAACTTTTAAAAAATCGAAGAATGAATGCATGCTTAGTAACCCTCTAAAGCCTTTTCTGTATGTTTTACCTCAATTACAGAATAAGAAGCAAGCATTAGCATTCAAGGAATCACAGATGGAATTTGGGGCCAGTAAACAGTGTCACCTGAGACAACTCCAGCAACTCAAGAAAAAATTGCTGGCCCTTCAGCAAGAACTGGAGTTTCGCACGGAGGAGTTGCAGACGTCTTACTGTTCCCTCCTGCAGTATCAGTCCGTCCTAGAGAAGCAGACTTCCGACCTGGTTCTTCTTCACCATCACTGCAAACTGAAAGAAGATGAGGTATAGCTAGAGTTACTATGGAAGTGTCTCATATGCTCATGTGCCTACAGGAAACAGGCCAAGCCTACTAGAAAGCAAGCATTGGACTTAGAGAGGAGAGCTTCGCAACATCTTGAGCGGGTTTTATCAGCTTCCCCTCTTTAAGTCTTGCTCTTTCCGAAGCTGAGCAGCGGGAACTAAGCAGAGTGGCATCAGTGGGTGAGAGCTCCAGTACTGGTGCATGTGGGTATGTGCTCCGTGTGTGTGTGTGTGTGTGTGTGTGTGTGTGAAGGCCCATCATTTTCATTTTATTACCATTGCAATTTAAATGCAAAAGACTCTAGGTCTCTGAGGGTTATAAAAAAGAGCATAAGGCCCATTAAATGAACCATTTTAGAAAAAGTTATCAAGTTTTGATAATATATAAATTCCTGACACTGGCACAGTTGACAAGGGTCTGAAACAAACATTGAGAGTACAAGTCAGTCCTTTTTGCAGACTGGAGTTTGAGATCATCTAGACCAGAGGTTCTCAACCTGTGGGTCGTGACCCCTTTGGCGGTCGAACGACCCTTTCACAAGGGTCGCCTAAGACCATCCTGCATATCAGATATTTACATTGCGATTCATAACAGTAGCAACATTACAGTTATGAAGAAGTAGCAACGAAAATAATTTTATGGTTGGGTCACAACATGAGGAATTGTATTTAAAGGGACAGAAAGTTGAGAACCACTGATAGACTTATCTAAACTATATTCTGGACATTCATTTCTATTCATGTCCCAGGATTCCATTTTTTAATATTTTTATTGATTTCAGAGCGGAAGGGAGAGAGAGAGAGAGAAATATCAATGATGAGAAAGAATCATTGATCAGCTGCCTCCTGTACACCCCCCACTGGGGATCAAGCCCGCAACCCGGACATATGCGCTGACCGGGAATCGAACCATGAGCTTCTGGTTCATAGGTTGATGCTCAGACACTAAGCCACATCAGCCAGGCAGGATTGTCTTTTTTAAACCTGAGAGAGAATCCTTGTGGAATCCCAAGTAAATTCTGAAGACCAAAGCTATGGAGCCTAACCCAGTTGAGCAATGGCACTAGCAACAGTAAAACCGTGGGTTCTAAGTAAAAGGACAGGCAGCCTCCCTGGCTCTTCTTCCTTTGCCTTTAAAGGTAAAATTCCATGACTGTCTTGGATGGTGGTGGTGGTGGTGGTGTGTGTGTGCTGTTGCTTAAAGACTAACTCCAGGGGTTTTATGAAGGGCCTTAAAGAACATAGACTTTTTTAAAAAAGGGGAGTATTATGGCCAATGAGAATTTCTTAAAAAGGATTAGGTGGGAAAGGAACAAAGAAAGGTTATCCTACAAAATATAATCTGGAACAAAGCTGGTGAGCATGAATTGTGGTTTAATAACGCTAATGCAGGACTGTTGTTAAAACTCAGTATAATTTAAACAATAGTTCAGCCTGGATAAAGTGACCCTGAATTAGTTGTGATTCTATTTGGCTGAGTGTAACAGAAAAACCCCAAGTAATTGTACTTAAGTAAGATAGTCTATTTCTATGACATATAAGATAAGGTCTAGGGATGTTATGGTAACTGCATGTGTCATTGGGTACCTCGGGTCCTATCTTTCAGCTCCATCATCATCAGCTCAAGGCTTCCATTTCAAGGTGGCTGCTAGAGCTCCAACCATCACATCCCTGATCCAAATAATCAGTATAGAATTTGGGGATGTGGAGAGAAAGGCACACTGCTTCCTTTTAAGGATACTTTAAAAGCCCCATACACGTTAACTGTTATAACAGTGGCCAGAGTTAGTCACATGGCTACAGCTAGGTAGCCGAGGAAATGCACTGTTTTAGTAAGGTGTGCTGCTGTCCCAAATAAAGTCAAGGTTCTATCACTAATGAGGGGAAGCATTGATGCGGCAGGTAGCAGTAACAGTAGCAAGCAGCAGTCACTGGTACAGATCCCAAACCAGAAAAGTATTGGAAAAATTACTTTGGGCATTGTGCCAAATTCCCTCAATACTTTAATACACAAAGGCATCAAGCTTCTGTCTAAGGTTGGGTTTCCCAATAGCAGACCCTAAGACAAGGAGGTGAATGTAAGTAGTTAATTCAGGAGGTGATCCTGGGAAGCATGGTGAGTGTAGGGAAGTAAGTCAGAGAAGGTCAGATCACTGTTGTAGACAGCTGGGGTTCGGTCCCTGGAGAACTCCGGGAGATGGTGTAGAATACTCCCCCGTCGTTGGTCGAGGACTGCACTGAGAGTACGAACTCCCCAGTACTTGTAACCTGCCTTGTCTGGCTCCTCTGCTTGGGTGGGCCCCTGAGGCACGAACAGCTCTTAAGCAAAGAGTTGAAGATGCTAGTGGTTGGAAGGAACCTAACATGCAAAGGAATGGTGAGTGCCAAGGGGATATGAGCAGGCCACTGGCAGCTTCGGTTACAAACATTTGAATATGAAATATGCCCTTTTCTCTTTCTCCTTCCCTAATAAACACCTCAGACTAAATGATCCTTTTTTTTATTTTATTGATTTTTTACAGAGAGGAAGGGAGAGAGACAGAGAGTTAGAAACATCGATGAGAGAGAAACATCGATCAGCTGCCTCCTGCACATCTCCCACTGGGGATATGCCCACAACCCAGGTACATGCCCTTGACCAGAATCGAACCTGGGACCTTTCAGTCAGCAGGCCGACGCTCCATCCACTGAGCCAAACCGGCTTCGGCCTAAATGATCCTTTTCTAGGAAGAATCTGAAGTGACAGGCAACAAGTGTAATTAGCTTAGACCAATAGATTGTGTTCTATTCAAATTTTACACTGAACTATTTGAACCAAACTTAAGCCTGCCTTGGCGATTTGTCTGCTCTTAACTCCTTCCGTATGTGTCAGTCAAGTCATACAATTTAGCACTCTCCACTATGTTCCACTTGTTTGCTCATTTTAAATCATATCTCCCCAAAATTGGCAGCGTTTATAAACTCTGAGTGAGGAGCCTGTATCATATAGATATGTATTCCCTCAGCACCCAAGACATTGCTCATGAGCATTCAATGAATGTGTCCATTGGTTGGCTAATTAATTGATTAGGAAGAAAAGAAAACTAAATAAGGCTTGTACAAATCTCAGAGGAACTTCGGGTCATGCTCCCCCACTGTCTCCAGGGAACTTTGCTGACATGGACCTGTGTGCCCAGGGTGCTCTCCGTTTTCTAAATTAGACCCCTAGGGAATATCTAGGGAAGAGAGGAAACTCGTGTTTCAAGCCTTAAAAAAATTTTTAATGGAGCTATACAAATTGATTCCTATTAATCAACTAACAAGTCTTTATGGAATTCTTACTACACGCCCAGCAGAATGGGAAATAAATATGGTCCTTGTCTTTAAGAAGCTTAGCATCTAAATAGGACAACCTTTTTTATTTCTAACCATTAACATTCTGATATTATATTGTAGCTTTTAAATCTGTGCTGGGGCTATTCTGTGTATCTGTGTTTCTTAAGATGAGTTAAGATATAGGACTGCATGGAGTCTCATAGCCTTATTCTTTTCTCATTAGATGCTTCTATGGGTTCAGTGTGGTTTCATTCCTACACCAACAGGTGATTCTGTACGAGGAAGAAATTGGAACGCATACTGGAAACACAGGGGAGAAGCTCCATTTGGCACAGGAGAAACTCGCCTTGGCCGGGAACAAGATTGTCTCCCTAGAAAGAAGCTTAAACCTCTACAGGGATAAATACCAGACTTCCCTAAGCAACATTGAGTTACTGGAATGTCAAGTGAAGATGTTGGAGGGGGAACTCAGTGGGATTGTCGGTCAGGTAGGACCTAAACTAGGCCTCTCAAACCAGGAGCTCCAGCAAGTGGACAAGCTCCCAGGTGGTCCCCTGTACCAGCCCCAACCTCCGCCGCCAGAAACCCAGACCTTCAACCAGATGTCATTCCTCCCCTTGAATTGTGTAGCCCTCACCTTTGAACGTCCAGTCTCCACATCTCCTTTAAGATTGTTCCTTATGAATTTTGAGGCCCTTAATCAATATAAAAAGCCACTACTTCAAATCAGGCAGAAAGTGAATTACCAAATGAGTTCTCAAATATGCCATGTTCTCATGGGGGTCTGGTAAAGGGCTCTTCTAGGTCATAAGACTCATGCAAAGCATGACTTCAGGATCAAACAGGAGAAAGCCACGAACCATGCGAACAAAGAGCCAAAATGCCTGAATTTGTATTCGTTTTTCAGTTGCTTTTTTTTTTCATTATACAAGTAATACAGGCATACTAATACTCATGAGAATGTTAATTGATAAATGTCTTTGAAGAGCAATTGTGTGATATCTATCAAAACTAGGGGGTTTCATATATATATATATATATATATATATATATATATATGCGTAAAAATTTCTAAAAAGATACCCAAACTGGTAACTAGGACTGTGTTGCAGGAGGGGGTGTGAGTCATAGAAAGCCAAGGTGGAAGGACTGACTTTTCAGTGTATTCTCTCTTGATAGATATATCTTAAATATATCCTATCAGTCCTACTTCTATGAATTTAATTTACACATATACCAGATAATGTACTAGAAGATTTATATGCAAAAATATTCAGGTTCATTTTAGGGAAAAAAAACTTGAAAACAACCTATATTCTCATCAATAGGAGACTGGATAAACGCATTTAAAAGGAATTTAAAAGAACAAGATAAATGTACATGTACTAATATGGATAAATTTCGAAGACATCTTGTTAAGTGAAAAAGTCTATATTTATGTTTTAAAAAGACAACATAATATCTGCATTCTACAGGTTTGTTTATATGTATGTAAATGTACAGATAAAGTTCTAGAAGGCTATGCAAAAATGGTCATCTTCAGAGAATGCAATGAGTATAGGATTAGTGGCGGTGATCAGAGAGAAATTTTAATGTTACAATGTTTTAGAAAGATAGTACACATATGCATTACTTGTGCAATTTGAAATTAATTTTAAAAGTAGATGTACAAGTAACAAAATGAAAAATGTCCTCAATAAATTGTCAAGTGAAAACACAATTTACATTAGTGTATAGAAAACGTTTCATTTGTGTGGGCAAAAAACTAGGGGGTTTCATATATATATATATATATATATATATATATATATATATATATAAATTTCTGAAAAGATACCCAAAAAACTGGTAACTAGGACTGTGTTGCAGGAGGGGGTGTGAGTCATAGAAGGCCAAGGTGGAAGGACTGACTTTTCAGTGTATTCTCTCTTGAACTTTATACCATATTTATACCCTTGTTAATTTTTCCATTGTTAAGAAAGTTATGATTCACATGTATGAACATAAATTTTTAGAATATAAGTCCAGAGATTTTTTTCATGCTCACAGCATTCTTAACTCAAAAATTGTAAACAAAACCACCCCTTATTTTTAAATATCCCAGGAACCTGAGAACAAGGGAGATCATTCAAAGGTGCGTATATACACTTCTCCCTGCATGATTCAAGAGCATCAGGAGACTCTGAAACGACTGTCTGAAGTCTGGCAAAAGGTCTCTGAACAGGATGATCTAATCCAGGAACTTCGAAATAAGCTAGCCTGCAGTAATGCTTTGGTAAGTGCCTTCTTCTGGAACACTTCTGAGACCCAAAACAAAGTCATAAGAAAAGAAAGGAGGGAGAGAGTTACCTAAAGTAATCTCTTTCACCAAGACTCCTCAAATGTCTTAAACTTGCCTCTGCCTTTTATTCATATTCTCCATAGTATGCATTCTCCCCACCCACACTAAGTTCAAGATTGTAAAGAGTCATAAAATCTTTCACACAACAACTTAAGAGCTCATCAATAGGAAAAATGTTAAAGAGATTGAGGAATGATTTAAAAGATATCCACACTAGAGAATACTGTGCAGCCAAGAAAATGGATTAAGCAGATCTGTAAGGGCTATATAGAAGGATGCTTGTGATAAATTGTTGAGAATAAGTTGCAGAATCTTATGTATGGTTCCACTTTTGTTTATCAGTGTCTTTGATCATGATGTAGAAGTAGATGCTAGAAATTGTCAATTTCCAGTATATAAAGGAAAGTGCCTCTTCCCCCTTGGGGGAAATGAACGAGGGAAGAATAAATGGAGAGCAAATTTTAATTTCTGATTATCAACGCTTGGGTTTTATTTGAATTATTCTCAACAAACAAGAACAAAAATTTCATGGGTTTTTTTTTATTTTTAAGAAGTACATACACATTTACCCATTCCATTAAAAAGTTTTCCTTCTTTAATTCTTGAACTTTGAATCCCATCTCCTGATAGATTAAGCGCATCTTTCCTAATTCAGAGCCTCCAAAGAACCTTCATCTGCCTAACAAACTGGACCACACAGAGGTTCAGGAGAGAGTCCAAAATGTGTCCACTGACAAACTCAAGACAAATCACTGTCTATGCCTTAGTGAACCTTGATGTAAGATTGAGAACATAATTCCTGCCCCAGACCCCACAGGAAGTTCATGATAAATTATAATGTTACAAGAAACTTAGGCTGTTAAAAGGAACACCCTGCTAAAATAACACTAGTGTAAACACGGTACATTGATCATGCAGCCTAACTGACTTGGGCTCATTTGCAGGTTCTGGAGCGTGAAGAGGCGTTGATAAAATTACAAGCAGACTTTGCTTCTTATACAGCCACCCACCGACATCCTCCCAGCTCCTCAGAGGATTGCGAAGACATCAAAAAGGTGGGACAAATTTGCTTTTTTGTACCGAGTGGGTCGTGCCAATTGGGATTTGATTCTGAGTTTTCCTGCTTGTTTTTAATTTTTATCTTACATTATATTTTATTTTGTATTTGTGTGACCTTGGTTGGCCCTGCCACATAGATACAGCCAGCATTCGATTTTGGGATTGGATTTTGGAATTACACCTGTCTCTTAACGCACTTCCAACAATCCACCTAAACCAGATAGAGGGTCCTCTTGGCTTGCCAGATTCATAAAGACCATTCCAGCCTTCTAGTGCCTGGTTGGAGTCGAAAAGTAGCAAATTTAGGGAAAATTATTAATTCAAATTCACTCTCTTTTTGAAAACCTGATATTTTAGAAACTCAAAGGCATCTCAAAAGTTGATTCTCATAATGAATAAGCATTTAAACCATGTAAACAAATAGCAAGATTTGACCAACCAATAGTCAAAACTAAGTCAGGTCTCCTCCAGGTGAGTCATGCCTGAACTTGTGGTACAAGACAAAGCCAGGCACTTGCGGCCATGCTGGGGCACGGGAGGGCAGCCTGCTGAGGCTGGAATGGGGGCAGGAGGGGCGGCAGAGAGAGGAGACGACACATATAAGTTCTCTAAGGGGTCCCCAGTGGGGGAGCAGGAACTCCTCTTTTCAGGACTTTCTGATCCCACAAAGTCTGAATGAATAAGGGATCAGTATTGAACTTTGGAGTTTCCTCCTTGGACATCTGTCAATATGTATTTTAAAGGTCAGCTCCATGTTATTCACATCCTGACCTGCCATAAGGATAGCACTCCTTTTTTATTTTTGTCTGAAAAATGTCTTTATTTCCCCCCTTACTCTCTTATTTTTTTATAGTGGTAAAAAACGCATGACATTAAATTTCCCATCTTAGCCACTTTGAGGTGTACAGTTCATCCATGTTAAGTATATTCACATTGGTGTGCAACAAATCTCTAGAACTTTTTCATCTTGTAAAACTGAAATTCTATATGCACTAGACACTAATTCCTCTTTTCACATTCCTTTTTTTTAATAATCCAGACTTTCCCAAGAAACAGGATATACCTTCCCCCACCGTTTTATATATCCTATCCGAAGCCTTAGAGTTGCCTCGATATTCTATTGGGAAGCGAACCATCCACATCTCAGTCAGTGCCAGCAGTCCTCTCCCCCTCCACCGGCCTGACATAGACTGGGCCTTGGAGTCCCCGCAGTGCCCACCTGAGTCATATGGTGACTGCCCTGTATTTCTCCAGCTGTCCCCTGCCTTCCTGTTTCAGGCCTCCCTCACTGTCAACTCTGAAGTCACATGACAATCTCTTCCCACCTCCCTCGATGCCCAGACATCTCATTGCTCCTCCTCTGCCGTGTGTATATGCCCCTGCCTTCTCTTGGTCACAGCCCATCTCCCTCTCCTTCAGGATAAAAGCCAAAGTCCCTACCAAGGGACTACAGTCCCACGTGATGTGACTGCCCCCTAACTCCCTCACCTTATCTCCTGCCACTTTCTCCATCACTCACTCCGCTGTAACCACATGGACTTTTCCATGTTCTTTCCCCAGGGTCTTGTCATTGGCTACAAAGCTCTTCCCTCAGATACCTACAACATGCTCACACTCTCACCTCCAGCAAGTCACTGCACAGGGGTCCCCTTCTCAGGGAGGCCAACCAACCCATCCTATTTAATATTGCAACCCCACATACCTGTCCCTGCCCCATGACCTCCATTCCCCTTTGTTGTTCTATTTCTTCTTCCATAGCACTTATCAACTTCTGTTTTCTATAAGTCACTGCTTATTATGCTCAGTCCCCCAGACCCATGGTCGGAAAACTGCGGCTCGCGAGCCACATGCGGCTCTTTGATGCCTTGAGTGTGGCTCTTCCTAAGCCTTAGGAGTACCCTAATTAAGTTAATAACAATGTACCTACCTATATAGTTTAAGTTTAAAAAGTTTGGCGCTCAAAATAAATTTTAATCGTTGTACTGTTGATATTTGGCTCTGTTGACTAATGAGTTTGCCAACCACTGCCCCAGACAGCTCCATGGGGGCAAGGATTTGTGTCTGTGTTGTTTGCAGTACCTGGGACAGTGCCTGGCACATGGTATATGCTCCATCAATGACACTGATTGTTATAGGGAGGAAGAGTGGCTTCCTTTGTACACATTCAATGTGAGTGGGAGAAGTCTGCCATATCCTTTTTTTAATTATATTTTTTAAATTGATATGTAATTGACAGACCATAAAATTCACCATTTAAAGTGTTTTATCAGTGAGTTTTAGTATATTCACAGAGTAGGGCAACATCGCCACTAATTCCAGCACATTTTCATCACTCCAGAAAGAAACCGGTATCCACGAAGAGCCACTCCCCATTACCCACCCCACCCCCAACCCCTGGCAACCACTACTCTGCTTCCTACCCTCCGGATTTGCCTGTTCTGGACATTCAGGATTTTAGAAAGCGTTCTCCCCCCCATGTTCTCACCCTGCCCTGCTGTTTTCCATCTTTCCAGATACTGAAGCACTTGCAGGAGCAGAAAGACAGCCAGTGCCTGCACGTGGAGGAGTACCAGAACCTCGTGAAGGACCTGCGCATGGAGCTCGAGGCCGTGTCAGAACAAAAGAAAAACATCATGAAGGGTACACTGGGGGCCGGTGGGCTGTGGCCAAAAAGGGTGGGGCCCCAGAAGGAAGGCAGAATCCATCTCTAAGCAAGAAGCCCTCTGTCCGGCCCCGCTGTAGAAATGATGAAGTTGGAGCTGGACCTGCACGGGCTGCGGGAGGAGGCATCTGCCCACATGGAGAGGAAGGACAAGGAGATCATCATCCTGCAGCTTCGGCAGCAGGAGCTGCAGACGCAGTTCACTGAGGCCCAGAAGCTCAGTTTGAAGAAAGACACGGTGAGGCGAGGAGCTCTCTAGTCGGAACTAGCAATAGGGCGGGTGTGAGGCCAGGCCTTGGCCAGATAGAGCACGTTCGGCAATTCTGCACCCACTGTGAATGCTTAGGGAGCATCAGCACATGTACAGTGTGTACAATTGTCTCTTCAGGCCCAGAGACATTCTGAGGACTTTTTTTAGTACTTCTCATACCACGTAATAAATAAATAAAATAGCATTACCTTAATAGAGATGTTGCCTCTGTAAGAAAGAGATTTGTCCCCAGCCCTGCAGGGCAGAGAGTTTGGGACACACTTGGCATTGTTCCTTTATGCTTTTGTTCATGCTTGATAGTGGAAAGAAATAATATAAAATAATGTGTAGCCTAATGAAGAATATGAAGTGAATTTCAATTTTTAAAATGACAAATATCTTAGAATATGCAAATCAGGCAGTTTGAAAATATTAAGGGAGCGCTGCCCTAAAGGATCTGTAGTTGCCAACATAAATCAAGGCCCTGGAGAAGCCTAGGAATGAAACCAATGACAAAAGCTTCTGTAGTCAATACTATCCAGCTCTAAACTTGATCAGAGCGAGTAGAAATAATCCAATTGGTTGACTGACTGGTCATCCACACCTCCAATTTCAAGGTCCAGAGGCGATCCGTCAGTCAAAATAGAGGCACGTGGAGAGATGACAGCAAGAAGCAAGGCATCTGGATAGACAGCTTTGAGTCATCCATATATTTACCCAACAAATATTTTTGAGCTCCTAATAGGTGC
Source organism: Myotis nattereri (assembly GCF_964212035.1). Taxonomy (NCBI): domain Eukaryota; kingdom Metazoa; phylum Chordata; class Mammalia; order Chiroptera; family Vespertilionidae; genus Myotis; species Myotis nattereri. The sequence continues at coordinate 16,713,739 of NC_138090.1, forward strand.
CAAGCACTGTTCTAGGCACTAAGAATATTACATATTTGTACACCTGAAACCTATAAAATTTTATTAACCAATGCCACCCCAATAAATGTAACTTTTACCATAATTTTTTAAAAGAATATAATAAAACATGCAACATCCTTACTCTCATGGAGCTTACATTCTAGTGTGGAGAGACAGACAATAAACAAATAACAGAATTAATATGTCATATACTGATAAATTCCTAAAATAGCTTGGTGGCTGTTTTATACAGGGTGGTCAGGGAAGGCCTCTCTGATAAGGGACATTTGGGAAGAGAGTTGAATGAAGGGAGGGAGCCACCCAGGCAAAGGTCTTGAGAGAATAGCAAGTGCAAAAGCTCTCAAGTGGGAGGCCCCTTGGCGTGCTCTAGGAGACCACTTGTTGCAGACAGGGTGGGGGTGGCAAGAGGTAAGGTCAAGCTAGTAGCCAAGGACCAGGTCATGAGGCATAGCATCCTGGGAGGCCTTTTTCTAAGTGAGATGGAGCCATGGATGGTTTTGATCAGAGGCATACAAGATCTGACTTGCGTTTTTAGAGCCACCCCCCCCTCCCCTCTGATTGGTGCAGTGAGGGGTGGCAGAGAGCTAAGGTAGGAGGCTATTGCAATATCCAGGCATGAGAAGATGGTGGCTGTGAGAGGGCTCCAAAGAGTCTCTGATTGACTTTGCCCTGCCACTGTCAGGCCTTCGTTAGCATTAACGCGTTGCTTTCCTCAGCTCCTCCAAGAGAAAGATGAAATGCTGCACGAGCTAGAGAAGGAACTGACACGGGTTCAGACAACCCTCCTGAAGAAAGAGATGGAGTTTGAGAAGCAGCAGCTGATGACGACCGAACTGGAAATGACCCTCCGGGGGGTGAAACAGAACACATGCCAGGCGGAGTGTGGGGCCCTGCAAGCCGAGATCGAGAAGCTGAAGGACTTCCTCGAAGATGCCCAGCAGCAGCAGAGGATGGCTGGTGAGGCCCCAGCAAGCGCTGCCCACCACACTCCCAACACATGGGGCTGGAGCCCCTTTCTCTCTCTAGATGGCCATCTCCCTCTGCCTCCCCACGTTCTCACTTCAAGTCTTCCTTTGATCTCATCTCACATCTCAGCAGTTGCTTCATTCACCTCCAACCTCACCTCCTCTCTGGAACCTTCACCACATAGCAGGTGTTCAGTTTGGGAGCGTGAACTGCCCGCTGTTTCCTCGGCGGTTCAGATAAAGACCCGCTCCTTTCTCTGCCAAGGAGGGCAGGGCTCTGTACTTTGTTTCTTTGCACCACATTCCTTTTCATCTTCTCCAGAACTTTTGTCCCACAATTCATCTCTTCCTTCCCTGTTTTTGTTTTTAATCCTCACCCGAGGATATTTTTCCATTGATCTTTAGAAAGAGAGGCAGGGAGGAGGAAGAGAGGGAGGGAGGGAGAAAGGGAGAGAGAGAGAGAGAGAGACAGAGAGAGAGAGAGAGAGAGAGAGAGAGAGACAGACAGAGAGACAGAGAGAAAGAGAAATTGAGAAATATCAATTTGAGAGAGGCACATCGACTGGCTGCCTCCACCACACGCCCTGACCACAGCCAGGGATCAAACCCGCAACTGAGGTAGGTATATGCCTGTGACTGGGAATTGAGCCCATGGGCCAATGCTCCAACCACTGAGCCAAACAGGCCAGGGCTCCTTCCCTAGTTTTTTTATTCTCTCTCTCCCTTTTTTGGAGGGTTAGGGGCCTCCAAAAATTCTCTTCTGTGCAGCTTGCACTATGGATTGTGTCCTTGTTCCACTGTTTTCTCAGAGGTCGCCAGTAACTTCTTGCCTTGGACATAGGGTTTCCTAGGGGGTGATGAAAATGATCTAGAATTAGATATTGATGATGGTTGCTCACCTTTGTGAGGATGCCAGAAACCACTGGACTATACACTTTAAAAGGGTAAATTTTGTGTTATGTGATATAGAAATTGAAAAAAAAAGTAAAAGGTTCAAAGCCAGGCTTCCTCACCCTCCTTTGACTCTGTGTGTCTGTGCTGTGGGCCACGGTACCTCAACAAGTGTTGCTTAGCTTTGGAGACACAACAGGTCCCACAAATCTCATAGTTGTTTTCTCCGCCCACCCTGCTCAGAATCATTCATCCCTAAGACTCTGCCCTCTTCCTCTTCTCATTTCCCTCTACACTTGTTCTTCAGTGAGCGCCTTCCTCCTTGGAGCTGCATTGCCTTGCAGATGACTCCAAAGCCTAGGCACAGGCCCTGATTTCACACCTGTGACCAGTCTTATTTTTAGAGACTAGCTCCCCCTGGGCAACTCACCTTCCCCTCTAACTCAGCATTCCTCAAACTGAACCTATTCTCTTCCCTGCTTTAAAATTTTTTTCTCCCTTCTTACAAGGTGTATAATTATTTCCATAGTGATACCACCTTTCCTCCAGTGTCCTAGGCTGAAAAATGGAGAGGAGATTGCTGTTTAAAGTAGAAATGATAGTAGGAACTGTTGGAAATGGGGATATATTTGGCATAGAGAAACTCCAGTCAGCAGCTTCGTGCCCAGTGAAGGCAAGGACGTGGGCTAAAGGATATTGCCGGAAGTCGTTCTCCATTCTAATCCTTCACACTGTTCCTAAAGTACTCTTTCCTTCATGTCCAGTCCCTGCTCAAGAACCCAAAAATCAAGTCTAAACCTTTCTCTCAAAGTCCTTCAAAGCCCTTTCTAGTTCATGCACTTCCTCAGCTCTGTCTCTCAGAACTCCTACCCAGCTTCCTTTCAATCACACCAGTCTCTGCCCATCCTCTTCCCTCAGGCCTTCCCCTTCCCTTCACCAAGCATTTACTCTAACATTCCTCTCACCTGGAATTCCCTTCTTCTAAGGTGCAACCCTGCCTCTGTTCCTCGGTAAGTCCACCTCCAACGGTCCTTACAGTGACGAGCTTTCTGAGTTGACAGTCTTTGCAAGTTTAACATTACAGTGCTGTCTTATCGAGAGGGGCAGCTATGGTTCCCTCACTAGACTCTAAGTTCCTAGAGCAGTGGTCGGCAAACGGCGGCTCGCGAGCCACATGCGGCTCTTTGGCCCCTTGAGTGTGGCTCTTCCACAAAATACCACGTGCGGGCACACACGTACAGTGCGATTGAAACTTCGTGGTCCATGTGCAGAAGTCGTCTTATCGATGAGAACCTGGAATCGTGCCTAAAATTAAAAACAACAACATACAAACCTGACTTACCCAAACTTTCCAAGGAGATGCAAGGCCATTGTTCACATTAGTGTTTGTCAGTCATTGTCATGATTTAATTTTATGGATGTTGTAAGGTAAATTGTAAGGAATTTAATTTTATCAATAAATATCGTTAAGTATGATATCGTTTTATTCAACGTACCTATAGTTTAACTAAGACTTAAAACTTTAAGTAAAGTTTATTAAGTTAATTTTAGTGAACGTTGTGGAGTGAAAGACGATGTAGTGTCAAGGATTGAGAAAGGTATGTTGAGATGGTTTGGACATATAGAGAGGATGAACGAAATGAGATAGACGAAACAGGTATACAAGACGAGTGTGGATGGGAGAGTTGGAAGGGGTCGACCTCAGCAAACTTACCTCAATCAGAGGTAAGTTTTTAGCAAAGGCCAGCTTAGGAGTACCCTAATTAAGTTAATAACAATGTACCTACCTATATAGTTTACGTTTAAAAAATTTGGCTCTCAAACGAAATTTCAATCGTTGTACTGTTGATATTTGGCTCTGTTGACTAATGATTTTGCCGACCACTGTCCTAGAGGGTCAGGGCGTGTGCCCAAGGGCAGGATGAGTTGCATAAGATACACTGAGCCATGCCTATCAATTTGTTTCATTTTAGTCAAGAAGGAGACCACAGCTGAAGGGTAGTTGAAGACAGATGATTTAAAAGCGCTCCTTAAGAGCGATAACGAAATGGAGAGAAATGAGGACAGATGGGAGATGGAAGTAGGTCACACCATGAAGGAACGAACTATTTAACTGGTCTGATTTGAGAGTCTGCTCTTCACACATCCTTCCTTCTCACGAGGACATGCCCCTGGCTTGTCTCCTGTCTTTGCAGCTCAGGAGGCAGCCCAGTACAAAGAGGAGGCCGCTTTGACAAAGACGAGCCTAGAGGATTCCCAGAGGAAACTGCAGAACTGCATTCTCCTGGAGAAGCAGAAGGCCGACAACATCCAGGAGCTGCAGCGAGAGCTCCAGAAGCTGCAGGATTCGCTGGTGTCTGGGGAGGAACTTGCACCCTGCAGGTACCACACGTTTACCTCGAGAGAGGCTCCGTCCCTAGTGAGCCAGCCAGGACACAACGGGCCGCTGCCCAAGAGTGGGATAGCGAGCCCTGTGCGGCCAGCTCACAGTCCACCCGCACAGACCACAGCCGTCCTCCTACTTCCTGCCATTTTGCTTTAGGAAACGGATAGAGGAGCTGACATTGGAACTCTCTGGGACCCTGAGGAAGCTTGAAATTTCAGAGAAGGAAAAGAGGCAGTTTCAGAAGACAGTGACTGAGCAGGAAATGGCACTAAATGAACAGTTAGATCGCATCAAAACACTACAGTACCAGGTATGAAGGGCAAGTAGGCCGCCAGCTCAGGCATTTGCTCTGTTTAACATTAAATAGATTGGTCTTTATTTGGGCAGATGCCACCACCAATCCATGGCAAATGAATTGTCCGGAATTTGTGTTAGAATGCTAAGCCAGCCAGTCAGCTCCAGTTCCCATGACCAATAATAAGTATTTTCAAGTGCTAGGCTTAAAAATAGTCAAAGGACAGCTCTAGCTGGTGTTACTCAGTGGTTAGAGCATCAGCCTGCACACCAGGTTCTATTTCTGGTCAAGGGCACCTACCTGGGTTGCAGGTTCATTCCCCGGCCCTGGTCCAGTGTATACAGGAGGCAACCAATTGATGTGTCTCTCTCACATCAATGTTTCTCTCTCTCTCTCTCTCTCTCTCTCTCTCTCTCTCTCTCTCTCTCTCTCTCTTTCCCTCTTTTCTCCCCTCCCCTCCCTCCCACCCTCCCTCCTTCCCCTTCACTCTATCTAAAAGCAGTGGGAAAATATCCTCGGGTGAGGATAAATAAATAACGAGTCAAAGGACAATGTGTTGTTGTTTTTCTAGGATCCAAAAGCTATCCTTGTCAGTTAAGTTAAAGTCTTTGATCTCTGAACTATTCTTTTTGTCTTTTCTCAGATTTTTTTAAAACTTTATTCGCAGAGGTTTTATGTGGAAAGAGTTGGTAATTGGGAGAGAAGGTTGATACTGTGGGAGCTGGTTCTATAAATAAAATAAGTTGGTATATCTACTTGAAAAAATGTAAAATGTTGCTGAACATCAGAGGAAACTTTTGCATGCCAAATAACCAGGAAGTTGTCCTTATATTTATTTCAGCTGTTCCCTGTGTACAATTGTCTGAGTTTGTTTGTGTGCTTTTCCAAAAATATACAGTCTAAAACTGTCTTTCAGTTCAGTTTTTATTTTCTCAGCACAGGGAGCTAACCAGCACCAAAATCACTCTAGAAGAGGAGCTTAAGGAAGTAACAAGGTTACTAGAGGAGAAACGGGAACAATTGAAAAAAAGTAAAGAACAGGAGACGGTGATGGAGGTAGAGATTGAGACACTCCGACAGGAATTAAAAAAAAAAGAAAAGATGGTAAGAAGGAGAATCTTGGAAGACCCGAGGTCATGAATACAGGGCCAGCCATGAGCCTAGCCAGGCTTGGTGGGAAACGGAGACAGTGGGTACTCAAACCTCAAGAAGGAGGGAGGGAAGGAGGGTGGGAAAGGCAAGTGAAGAGGAGAGAGAAGGCCTGAGATACCACAGAGTGCAGAATGGAGCTGTGGGTAAGGAAAGGAGGAGTGGGGTTCTATAGGAGTCTGAGGGTAATACCTCTTTTCTGGGCTTGTTCTTTAATTGGGGAACAGTCAAAAGAGACTTTGCAGAAGTTGGAGGAGGAAAATGAGAATATCAAAGCACAGAGTAAGAAATATTCTACACAACTGGAGTCCACTCTCTGCAAACAGAACTCCTCCCAGAAAATCATCCAAGAGCTGAACAATGAGGTGAGTTTTCAGAAACCCCAAGGGAGTAAGAAACTTTGACCCTGAGTCCCTTGGGCTGAACTGGGTTTCTAGCTCTCCTCCACCACAGAAATGCGACTCCCTGCTGGGCCCAAGGCATCCTGTGGGACCCGCAGCTCCACTCTCCTCCTCGAAGGGGATGCCCCTTCAGTGCCCAGTTGCGCAGCCAAAGAAATGTTTCTTCCACATGTGGAAGGTCTTATTTACAAACATCTGGTGGAGCTCCCAGACTATCTGGGCTTTGGCATCAAGTCCTCCGCTGTTGCATTTGAGACCAGAGTTGAGTGAATCCATTGTTTGGGGCAATTTGCTAGGGAACACTTCCAAAAATAATAGCGAAGCACAAAGAGGGGATGGGAGGGGAGATGGTTATGGGTCATTACACAGATAAAGGTGACAGAGAGCAGCAAACGGCACCTAACATGTGCGAGGCACGGTGCTTGCGTTCAGTCACCACTTACTGACTGTCGACGTAGGTCCTTTACATGCCTTCTGTCTGCTCTACGCCCAACAAGACATGCAATACTATGACCCTCGGTTTACAGGAAAATGAAAGGCTGGGCCTAAAGTGACTAATTAGTACGTGATGGGATGGACCAGTATTTGAACCTGGATCATCTCAGTCTAACATCTAACCTCTTTTCCCTTCATCCTGAATGGCAATAACTTTCCCCAACTAAATATACTCCATCTTTCTGGGCAAGAAACAGTTAGAACATCTTAATAGGTGGTCTCTTGGGATACAGATGAGAGACCAGCAGCTCTGATTCCTTCACAATATTTTTTAAAGTTAATTTTAAAATACTATGACTATTCTAAATGTAGGAACAGCACTGCCACATGGAACTTTTTGCAGTGGTGAAAAGCTCTAAATTACAGCGGTCTGAGCTCTAAATTACATCTGTTTAATACTACATCCACTAGCCTAATGTGGCCACAGAGTGCTTGGACTATGGCTTAGTATGACTAAGGAACTGATTTTATAATTTTACTATTAACTAAATTTAGTTTTATTTAACTGCAGATAGCCTAATATGGCTAGTGTCTACCATGTTAGACAGCATAGAAACTCATGTTTCTGGAGATTTTCCCTCCAGAGATATAAATCTCTACTGTGATCCAGAGTTGCATTCTGAGTCACTCAAATCCCCGAGGAACCTCTCTGTAAATAAGGGATACTATCTACGTATTATATGGGCTTGCCATTACATTTGCCAAAAGAAAGAAAGTCATGTCAATGTGGACGTAAAAAGCACTAATTTCAGAATTCTTTTGGTGGCAGCCAGGAGACTAGAGGATTTTCATGTATGTGTAAGCATGTTTCACTTTTTAAAAGTATGCCCCAAGTATGGTAGACTTTTTTAATCAATTGAAATAGCCACTAGAAAGAGCCTTAGTTTTGCCCAGCCAGGTGTGGCTCAACCGTTGAGCATCAGTCCAAGAACCAAGAGTTCACTGGTTCAATTACTGGTCAGGGCATAAGCCTGAGTTGTAGGCTTGATCCCCAGTGGGGGGTGTGCAGGAGGCAGCTGATTGATGATTCTCTCTCTCTCTCACTCCCTCTCCTTTCCTCTCTGAAATCAATAAAAATATTTTCTTTTAAAGAAACTTAGTTTTGCATTCTAAAATGTATTTTTCTTTCATCAGTATTCTCAATTTTAAAATTTCCCATCTGAAGTCAAAGCAATATATATTGAGATCCTTTTCATCTCTGATTCTAGACATTTTTCTACCATCTATATACATATATATATAGATATATAGATATATAGATATATAGATAGATAGATAGATAGATAGATATAGATATATAGATATATAGATATAAAAGCCTAAGCAACCGTTACAACCGAAGAGGCAGTCAACCAGGCGTTATAATGCACAATGACCACCAGGGGGCAGACGCTCAATGCAGGAGCTGCCCCCGGTGGTCAGTGTGCTCCCACAACCAATCTCCTGTGGCCCCTCCTCCCATCCCTGGCCAGCCAACCTCCTGAGGTCCCTCCCCCCAGGCCCCAATCAGGGGGGTGGGCAGCAGGCCAACCTCCCACAGTCCCTACCCCCTACCAACTGGCCCCCCTGATAGGCCCCAATCTGGGGGCTGGCTGGCCAACCTCCCAATAGGTCTTGATCACCGGCCAGGCCAAGGGACCCCACCCATGCACAAATTCGTGCACGGGGCCTCTAGTCTATAATAATAAAAGCATAATATGCTAATTAGACTGGACAGCCTAACGACCTTCCAGACGACCTTCTGGACGAAGCCACAGCTGCGATGGCCAAGGCACGCTGCCATGGCTGCAAGGGCTGAGCCCCTTGCATGAATTTCGTGCATCGGGCCTCTAGTATTTTATAATTAACTAAAGGCCAGATGCACGAAATTCGTGCAAGGGGCTCAGCCTCCATAGCCGCAGCGGCTTGCCTAGGTGGCTGCCTCGGCCCTCACAGGCCCGGCTTCATCCAGAGGTCACCTGGTCTAATTAGCATATTATGCTTTTATTATTATAGATTACTGTTAAATACTAAGGAAGCTAATTTATTTTTATTCTATATTTGGATATCTTATTAAACTCACTTATAAGCAATAGTATTTTTTCAGTTGCTTCTCATGGATTTTCTAAGTTATGATTAGATCATTTACAAGCAACAATTTTCTAAACCTTTGTAACATATATTACTCATTTTTCTTGCCTGATTGCATTAGATACTACCTAAAGTATGGTGTTCAACAGTAGCATCCTTTCTTGCTTTTAATGTTAATGGAATTCATGTTTCAGTCTGATATTCCCTGTAATGTGCCGAATAAAATTAATCAAGTGGGCCCATCCTTGCATCCCAAGTATAAAGCCTGACGGTGTATATCTATCACTCTTTCAATCACTCTTTGGAATGTTCTAAGAAGTGAAGTAAGGCCAATAATATAGTAATCAAGAAGGATATTAGTATAGGATGAGAGTAGAAAGATAGGTAGCAATAGACATTGTGGCCTCTGTTAAGAAATTTTGGGTTTTATTCTAAGAACATTTGATAGACATTGATGAAATTTCCTCAAGGGGCAGAGGAGATGATTTGATCTGATTTCGGTTTTCAAAATATAGCTTCAGCTAATGTGTGGAAATGGATTGGGGAGCAGGGTCAGTTTGGGAGTGAGGAAACCAGTTGGGAAAGTATTGCTATCTAAGTTAGAGTGTTGTCAGTTAAGACAGAAATCAGCAAATTCAGGATATGTTTCGGCAGTAGAATCAACCAGACTAACTGACAGAAAGTGAGGAATGTAGGATGACTTAGTGGATTTCACCTATAAAACCATCCAGGTTTAATGTCTTTGGCAAGGAGAGAGCAGATCTTTATGAGAACTTTTCATTAAAACTCTTGGATTCTTTAATTTTATATATGTATGTATATATAGTATTTTTAGTATCTTTTCCTAAGCTAAACCACTCATGTTAGAGAAGTTTAAGATAAAGCTTCCATTTCAGTGTCTAGCATCATTGTGATATTTTTACCACCTTTATTTTTAGTATCTCACCTGTATGGTGACATTTCTCAATCCGGCCACCAATTATCAAGAGCTTACGGTGGGTTGTAATTTCTCCAGCAACTCCCCTGGTTCACTGTGCAGACCCAGTTGACTCCAGGGTTTTCCAAAGTCTCCACAAACTGTACTTTTATTTGCAGAAGACCAAATTATTCCATCTTTAGGATTAACTTCACCCCCCTTCCCAGATAGGTAAATATAGGGGCAAAAATACAGTCTAACACTTCTCCCATTCACCAGTTCCTAAGGTCAAAGATACTCAGAATTCCACTTGAAAAAACAATAAACTTCGAGCACTGAGCAGTTACTGAAGAAAACCCAAAAGGGTGTGTTCCTCTGTGTGTGTGGCCACATGGAGAATGCAGTGTACTGGAATACCAAAAAACAGAAGTCAGGCACACGAATTTCTGAGGTCTCCCTCCTGCTTCCAGACTTAGATGTCGATCCTATACTTAAAGTGCAGAATAAAATGGCTAATTACTTAGCATCTTCATGATCATAACTCACAGCTATGTAGCATTTATACCTTACAAAGCCCTTTTTACATCCCATTTGATCATCACAAAAACTCTATGAAGCAGTTGAAAGTACCCTGATTCACAGAAGAGACTCAGAGAGATGAAGTATATGACAGAACCAGGACCTCAACATAGACCCTCTAACTCCCGATCTCAGTTCCTTTTAACTAGCACGAATACTCAAGACAACATTTAAGACACGGACATCCATTTTTAAATATACTTCTGCCAGAACTATGTATTCAATACATCTCTAATTTCAAACACTGCCCAATGCAATATTTCACTCAGTCCAAGAAGAGTAATATTTACTGAGCACCTATTATGTGCCGTGCCCTGAGCTGTAAGCGAAGAAAGCACGGGCAGCCCTAATTTCATGGTGCAGTAAGTCTAGTGAATTATGTCAGGAACAAAGTGAGGCACAGTGCACACAACTGAGATACTGTATCACGTCTCCCATCCTAGAATTGGATCTTTATCAAAGGCTGCAGAGTCTGTGAAAGGGACTTTTCATGACACATCATGGCCCAGAACCTCCAGGAGTCCTTGTGCCGGGGGCAGGGAGGCAGGGAGGGGCATGCTAACCAGAAGCGGAACGGTGGGGAGAGGAGTGCAGAAGAGCCTGGAATAGCAGCTCTTCCTTTTACAACAAGGAGGTGGAGACGGGGGCTTTATCTCACACTGTTCTACGGGCTAGTGCAGAGGGAAGAGAGCCCAGTGCTCCTCCTGTTTCCTATGGGCACAGAGAATGCCTCCATAGCCATGAACCTTGACAGTAATATTCCCCCTCCCTAAAGGTCGCCTCTCAGAAGGAGACCATAGTGCATCTGCAGGCCCAGCTGGACAAGGCTAAGCATAAAGAGCAGCATTGTCAACAGACCATGGTCAGTAAAGAAGTCTATGAGGAACTATCCCGGAAGTCAGCTGCCTGCCAAGACGACCTGACGGAAGCTCTCGAGAAGGTGGGCCACGCCCTGTATCTCTAGGACAAAGACATGTCCTAGCAGTGGGAGAGGCATAGAAACCAATTTCCTACACTCCTGACTGTCCCCGAGGCTCGTGCAAACCCTGGCATGCGCTGGGATGTCTGTCCAGAGAAGGCCTACTTCTTCTGAGTCAGGGTTTTGGGGAGGGTTGGGAGGAGCAAGATGGAGGCCAAACCTGATACATCTTTCTGCCCAGGGGTGACCCAGGGCAAGGTCCTCCCAAAATCTGGATTATCAAGGAAATTCATGCTCCATCCCTATGCTGACCATGTCTGACCCATTCATAGGACCAAAAAGAGAGGGAACAGAGGAGGAAATGTGGGATGCAGAAAACCAACTACTGTGGGACAGTAGGAAAATGACAGGGTGTCTGCTGCCCTCGGTAGAGGACAGGGAGGGTTGGAGCCCTTCTCCATTCAGGGTTCAGCAGAGAGGCCCCCAGGGCTCTGACAGCCACCTCATCCCCTTTGTCTTTACCCAAAGCTCAACCACTCGATCTCAGAGACCAAGAGCCTGCACCGAAGCTTGATGCAGGCCCAAGATAGGAAAGCTCAGCTGGAAGAGGAAATCATAGCTTATGAGGAGAGGATGAAAAAGCTCAACATGGAATTAAAAAAACTTCAAGGCTTCCATCAGCAGAGTGAGATAGAGGTGAGGAGCAGCCTGGGGCTCAGGCTGCCTTCCTGTTCCAGGTCCCCAAGGTCACCTCTTGCACCCACAGCTATTTAGCACTGAGCCATAATGGGTTCCCTCCCCTTGTTGGGTCCTGTGAGTTGAAGGCCCGGAGCCAACGATCAGAGCAGCAGCGCCCTCTGCTGGCCGCTGGCAATAAAATGCCCCCTAACAAATCCCAGAGCTGAAAAAGGGCCCTCTGGCCTGGTCATGGGTCTCTGGGGTCACGGCAGCAAGCTGGGGGTCTCCTCCTCACTTCGTGCCCCTGCGCAGGTACACGCCTTCGACAAGAAGCTGGAGGAGATGAGCTGCCAAGTGCTGCAGTGGCAGAAGCAGCACCAGTGTGACCTCAAGATGCTGGCCGCTAAGGAAGAGCAGCTCCGGTCCTTCCAGGAGGAAATGACCACCCTGAAGGAGAACCTCCTTGCTGACGAGAAGGATGTAGGTGCTCCTCGGCTTGTGGTCACTTCTTCCCAGTTCCTCCCAGCACTGCCTACAGCCACCTGGATACCAGACAGCCCTTGGGGAGGAGAGGGGACGGCGAGGGGGGAGGTGCCTGGGAGCAAGGAAAGACACCTGCTCTATTCAGCACAAAGCAGGGTGTGGGTGCCATAGCATCTGTGTCGACCAAACCATCTTCCTGTGGCTTTGTTGATAGAGATATTGAGCAAAACAAAAGCCCCATTCCAGGAGAGAGAGCATGCCCTCTCCCTGTCAGGTACACCAGCCACGCCTGACTTAGAAAATCCACTGGGCAGTTTCCCTCCAGAAGCCATTCTGACGCTTTTATTTTCCCTGCAGTGGAGTCCGCTAAGATCTTAGGGTGTGATGTGCCCCATGCCTGGCACCCTGAGCGGTGGAATTCATGGCAGGAAGCCACAGGATACCGTGGGGTGACCACAGGGCCTTGGCTCCAATTAGGAAAAAAAAAAAGACATCTCTTCCTCAAGATATTTTTCCTTCCATATTAAAAAATTGGCTTAACCAAATTTTTTTTTTAGAACAATAATGCCTTTGACCTGAAAATCAGTGTAAGTGTACAAGTCTACTTTGTCTCTACTAGAAACGGTGGCTGCTCAGAGGTGGCACCTCTGTGTGGGTGCAGCCTGGATGCTGGAGGTGGTGTCCTGCTGTGGCAGTTCCAGCTCTGGCCAGCAGAGGCAGTGTTTCTTCTCCCAGGAAGAGAGAAGAGGCCTGACTTGGGAGCAGGCAGGTGACGGGCCCATGCTCCCACCCCTTACCATCTCATTTTCTTCTCCTACAAAGCCCTGTTGCCTGCCCCAGCGGCCTGTGCTCAAAGACGCCTGCAGGCTGCACCGAGAGAATGATGAGATCATGACCAACATGGAGCAATGGGCAAAAGAGCAGAAGTAAGTAAGGAAGAAAAAAATAAGACCAGGTCCCAAGGCCTGGGCTAAACCGAGGACCCATACATGTGCCAAAGAATAGTCTCTCAGCCTCTCTCTCTCTCTCTCTCTCTCACACACACACACACACACACACACACACACACTGCCCTTCTGGGAAGCTGACCCCGTCTCGGCCCACACCCAAGGCTTGGGGGTAAGCTAGAGGGCCCTGCTGACGTAAAAGAGAAGCAGCTCTGATGGGCGCTTCACTGAGGGTCAGCTTTCCTCTTCCCAGCCTGGGGTCCGGCTTCGCTGCCTAGATCCCTGAACTCGCCTGGGATCACAGGGAATCTGCACAGGAGTTGACTATGAAGAGTCCTCTTAATTGCCAGGGGCCAGGAGGGCTCCAGCTCTGGGGACTGGGGCCCCGCAGAAGCCTTGCTGAGAACACCCAATGTCCCGTGTAGCCAGCCCATGCTCTGCTCACAGGGGTCTGGGAACTCTTTTCTCGTGGATTTTATTACAGAGTCGCCAATGAGCAACTAGGAAACAAGCTCCGTGAACAGGTCAAATACATTGCCAAGCTGACTGGTGAAAAGGAGTAAGTCATCCTACACCACCCTGGCTGCTGCTTGGGTCTTAAGTAGAAGGATTGGCCAGGAGCCAGGGCTGGCTTTCTCACTGGATACGTGGGTCAGACCCCAGGAAAGGCCTGGGACTTTGGAAAGACCCCAAGTCCTAACCTCATCTCTGAGACCTTGGACACATCACTTTACCTCTTAAGGCCATAGCTGCCTCAACAATAATAAAAGGGAGTTAATGGTCTCCACGCGCCTTTCCACTGTCACTTTCTGTGACTCTGAGGTCAGAAATGCTGAGAACGAAACGGGCACAGAAAGCGGACTGTGTTAGTTAGGGTGGGGGCCAAGCTGCTGTAACAAAGATCTCCAAGTGGAGGAACATAGAACATGGAAGGCACAGCTCTAGGAGGTGAGAAGTCCAGGTTGGTGGGGTTCCTCTGTCCCCCAGGGTCATTTGGGGACCTAGTTCTTTCTACTTGTTGCTCTGCCCTCCTCTGGGCCTTGCTTCACTTTCACGGTCAAAGCTGGGTCAGCAGCGAGTGGCAGGAGAGGAGTGTTGGAAGTTCGGGAATGGGGGAAAGACATGAATGTCTAAAACTGAGATTTCAAAGGGGGTGTAGTAACAGGTACAGACAGGCTCTGGGGCAGTGCTTCCAGTCTCCTGCTAGAGAACACTTAGAACATGATCGCATTGGTTCGGCACCTGGAAGGGCCGGGGGTGGGGTTGCTGTGACCAGTCAGCAGCTGCCCCAGACCCTGCACAGGAGCGGAGGTGTCTCAGCACACCTAGAACCCATTGTAGAAAGCTCAGCTCCAGGCTGTGACCTGGAGAGGGTGCCTGAGTGGAAAGAGAGGAAGGACATCGGAATAAGGAGGTAGGAACGGAGGTGTGACTCGGATAGAAAGTACGAAATGTTGAAGGCATCCGGGGTGCTGACAGGAGTGGGCCAGAGGGAGTGGCAGAGAGCCAGGGGCATGGCGACCCCACCTGCAGGCCCAGTGGCATGTGGAATGTGGCGACCACGTGAGGAGCTACAAGGGACTGGGTGTCGTCAACTCTGGCCAGGTTGACAGAGAGCAAGAGGGCAAAGCACGAGCCCAGAGAGGAAGTTGAGGATGAATTTTTTATTTGATTTCCTTTAGAGGGGAAAAAAAAAACATGAAATTTTTTACTAGGATACAAATATTTTCTGAAAGGGTTTAACTAAAAGAAAAATTGTCTGAATCTGAGGGTAACAGAGAATGTCAGGCTTTTTCTTATATTGTGTCAAGTTCTGGTCCTCATGCCCTAGCTGGTTTGGCTCAGTGGACAGAGCGACGGCCTATAGACTGAAGTTCTGGTCCTCTCTCCTATAAAGAACTCATTCTTGAATCTCTTTGAAGGAAAACCATCTTTGAATAATAATAGCTCCACTGATATGTATTAAGGCAGTAAGTGCTTTACATGCGTTAACTGAGGCGGATGAGGAGAGGAACTCACAAGCTAAATAACTTGCCCATGGCCTCCCAACTAGTAAGTGGCAGAACCAGCATTCCAGTCCGGGAAGTCTGGTTCCTGAGCCCTTGTCACCCTACCCTCCACCTCGATGTGGAGAAATACAACTGTCCATATGAATAACTGCCATGGGTCGAACCGCAGGAAATATGTAGTTATCTTCCCCGTCACCTGCATTACAGCCACCGTTTTCTCATTGTAAAAGGGGGATAAGTTACTCGCCCGAGCTCTCAAACAGAGCCGGCTCCCCGGGCTTCCCACCTTTCAGCAAAGGGATGTGAAAGAACTTGGACTTGGGCCTCAGAACAGAGTCCAGGGCATGGCCATGAGAGACCGAGGACACGGGGTCAGAGTTGTTGGTAACAGCCTTCTGGCTCTTCCAATCAAGTCTCTATCATTTGTCACACTCAGTTATCCCCATGGAACAGATGAGAAAACAGAGCCCGAGCTGAGATGACTCCGTGGGTCTGGAGCCACCCCAACCCCAGGCCTGGCCTCTTCCAGGGACACACAGAGGCTCCATTCCCACAGAGCATGCGTGAGAGGGCTCGCTCTGGAAGGAACCAGGCACCCATGTCTCTCCATTCTGGGGTGCCTTTCTCTGTCCTTTCCTGTGGGGAACCGAGGAGCTGACGCAGACCAACACCCACCTGTGCCCTTCCCTTCCCCAGCCACCTCCACAATGTAATGGTCCATCTGCAGCAGGAAAACAAGAAGCTGAAGACCGAGATCGAGGAGAAGAAGCTGAAATCCGGGCACCAAAGGTTATGCGCGAAAGCTCTGAACCCGTGCAAAACAGAGCCCACACAGAGGAAAGGGTGTGGCCGCTTGGACTGGAGGGGGACGACCCAGAGCCTGAGCCACAGAATGGATGCCACCACGTTTGCCGGGACTCCGCTCTGCTCAGGTATGTCCCCCATTCGTCTTTTGCTACTTACCGCGATGTTGTCTTAGTCCCATGGGTCAAAAAGATAGCAGCCTGATACTATTTTTCAAGAGATTACTAGATTGCGAACTCAAAAGGGAAAAGAAAACAAGTCAGGACCAGAGGTCATTGTTGCCCTGTCGGTAGACAAGGCTTGTTCTCACTACGAGTCTTTGCTGGTACCGAGAGCTCGTGTCCCAGGTCTGTCCCTTACCCAGACCAGCTGGAATGTGGGGACCGAGAGCAGCAGGATAGGCATCTTCTGCCTGTCGTGAGTTCTGGGAGCCACGCGAGAGCGCCCTGTCCCCTGCACAGCCATCTTTTCTGCCACACAGACTCCGTCACCCTGAGGAAAATCACACTGCAACAGAGCGGCCTTCCTGGCACAAGGCCAGTCCTGAGGAGTCACCTCATTAATTTCTCCTCAAGTCAAGACTGTCGCTTCCTCCCGATTCCCTCAGGTTCTTCATGTTGCTAGAACCAGCGCCTCCCCCTGGGCATCATTCCCACACGTTTCTGAAGACAGTGAGTCCCCATCCCTCCCTCTGGGCCTGGATCAGCTCCTACAAGAACATATCAAGGTCCCAGCCTGTTTTGCAATATGCTGATGTTTACTGAGTTTTGTC
Organism: Myotis nattereri; assembly: GCF_964212035.1. Taxonomy (NCBI): domain Eukaryota; kingdom Metazoa; phylum Chordata; class Mammalia; order Chiroptera; family Vespertilionidae; genus Myotis; species Myotis nattereri. The sequence continues at coordinate 16,730,519 of NC_138090.1, forward strand.
CACTTCCTGCAGCAGAGGGAGCCTTGGCCCCTTACCACCCTCTCCAAGCCCAAACTCTAAAATAAAGACATGCGCACAGCAGTCCCGGTGAGCTCCTGGCATCCTGCAGACATCTCTGTCCCCTCCAGCCCCCAGCAGTGTGTTCACGCTGCCTTCCCTGGATTCTAACGAATACAGGCCTCTTTCTCATGGATAGGAGTTGTCATTCCCACAGTCAGCTTCTGGATTCGTTTATAAACCAACCAGAGAAAACTAGCTCCTTCTTTATTCTTTCTATCTCTGTCTAGAATTTAAGAAGAAAAAAAAATCTAAAAACCTTAAAGAGAAAAGTAATCCTGAGGTGCAAAAGAAAGGACGAGAACTAAGTGATGCACTTTCCAAATGGAGGACGGAGAGAGAGCCGTCTGCTTCCTCCCTGGCCACCACACGTCATTCCTCCTCTGAACAGTTTTATTTTTCTCCCCAGCCAGCTCAGTACAAGTAAAACTCCATTATAACAAACTCCAAGGACAGCTAAACTATTTTGTTGTGGTAGGATTTTGTTAAACTGAGTACATGTCTAGAATTCCTATTCTTAATCTGCAGGAAATTGAGAGAAACAGCTGCTAAGGTAAAATAAAGAGAAAGAAGTGAAAGAGCTTGCATTTCTGGGTGGAGGGGAAGGGAAAGCGGAGGAAGAAACCCACTCGTTGGTAGCAGTTCGTAAATCATCTCCCTCCCCAGCCAAACAAAGGCCAGGAAAAGTCACTGCTTATGGTGACACAGGATGCCCCTGCCAGAGCAGCGGGAGGCGGGGTGCGGGCACATCTGGTCCTTTCTTTTGTGATGGGCGTTGTCTGCTTATGCTCTTTTGACTGTGCTCCCCCATTTGCCTTAGGATAAGGATTTATTTTCTAGAGAAAACAAAGATGGGAAAATCTGGTACTGATAATAGCTTCCTACTTCTAGCCTGTGGACCATTTACTTAAACAAAAGTTCAGTGTCATGAAAATTCCCAGTACAGTCTACTAAGAAGGCATTTTTTTTACTTTATTTTACGAAGAGGTTTTCTACATGTTGGTGAAAGCGACAATATCTGGATACTTTGAATAATGTACATTTTTTCAAAGTTGCCTTTCACTTCCTGGGGGGTGATTACACCAGGCCAAGCAGGTAGCAAGGGAGCTATGGGGAGCAAAGGCGCAGCAGAGCCAGAAAAACATGGTGATGTCACCCAGCCGTCCGGCCTTCAGACAGGACAAGGGGCAGGGAAGCTGAGTGTCGCCTTCCTATCATTCTGTAAGCCAGGGGTGGGGAACCTTTCTTCTGACAAGGGCCATTTGCATATTTATAACCTCCTTCAAGGGCCATACAAAATGATCAACTTACAAGTCACCCCTAATGCCTTGGCAGGGCCTGACCAAAGGATCTTGCAGGCCTTACAGAGCCCGTGGGCCAGACCTTCCCCAACGCTGCTAAGCAATAACCAAAGTTAGTTCCTAAAAAGTAGTTTAAACAACTGATATTTTTAAAAACAGTTTCTGTATGATACTGAATGATGGGCACATGTCATTACCCGTTTGTCCAAACCCGTAGAATGTGCATCACTGAACGTGACTCCTAATGTAAACTGTGGACTTTGGGGGAGTAATGATGTATAGGTACATCTAGAGCAGTGGTTCTCAACCTTCCTAATGCCATGACCCTTCAATACAGTTCCTCGTGTTGTGGTGACCCCCAACCATAAAATTATTAGCGTTGCTACTTCATAACTGTAATTTTGCTACTGTTATAAATCGTAATGTAAATATCTGATATGCAGGATGTATTTTCATTGTTACAAATTGAACATAATTAAAGCATAATAATTAATCACAAAAACAATATGTAATGATATATGTGTTTTCCGATGGTCTTAGGCGACCCCTGTGAAAGGGTCGTTCGACCTCCAAAGGGGTCGCAACCCACAGGTTGAGAACCGCTGGTCTAGGGTAACAAAGATACACTTCATTACACTCTGGTGGGGAACGTTGATGATGGCAGAAGCTGCGCTTGTGCGGGAGCAGGAGAAATCTCTGCACCTCCTGCTCAACTTTGCCATGTACCTAAAACTGCCCTAAAAAAATAATAGAAAAGAAAAAATGACTACAAAGCTAGGACTTAGCCAAGGGGATTATAAATAAAACTAGAGGCCCAGTGGACAAAATCCATGCACTCGGGGGGTTCCCTCAGCCTGGCCTGTGCCCTCTCGGAGCCCTCAGGGGATGTCCGACTGATGGCTTAGACCCGCTCCCTTAGGGCAGCTGTGGAGGTGGGAGAGGCTCCCCGCACTAGCCAGCTGTGAGCCCTGCTTCTGGCTTAGCAGCACTCCCCCTGTGGGAGCGCACTGACCACCAGGGGGCAGCTCCTGCATTGAGCATCTGCCCACCTGGTGGTCAGTGCTTGTCATAGCAACCAGTCATTCTGCCATTTGGTTGATTTGCATATTAGCCTTTTATGATATAGAATAAGAGCTTCAGCTACCCAGTGGGAGGATGCCACCAGATTCTGATACCTAGGACCAGCAGAATCCTGTGTAATAGAGTATATTTCTCTCCCTGGGCTAAAGGGGCTCAGAGCAAACATCAGCCCCTCAGCCTGCTTCCTTACTGAAGGGAAGAGGGAGCTCCCTGAACCACCAGGTTGCCACATACACACTTGCCATTTGAGCCTCTTCTACACAACCCAACTGAGGGGGAAGCCTCCTGCCATGGATAGAGCCTGGCAAGCAAGCTCTGGGGTCCCCTATCTCAGCCCGAGACCCTCAACTTTTGACATATCCAACGTGTCTGAAGCACCCAATAGGCATTCAAGACAGATGCATGTGACTGATACAAGCAGGGGACCCCTATAAAGACAGGGCAACAGCCTTGCTGCTCCCTCAAACCCAGAAGTCTGAAGGGCAGTCTCAGGAGTCCACTTCAGGGCTGTTGTCACAGAAATGCTTTTGTACCTCTAGGAAAAGACTGCTTATCACCTAAGGCAGTGGTCGGCAAACTGTGGCTCGCGAGCCACATGCGGCTCTTTAGCCCCTTGAGTGTGGCTCTTCCACAAAATACCGACTTCTGCGCATGGGCCACAGTTTCAATCGCACTGTACGTGCGCTCCTGCATGTGGTATTTTGTGGAAGAGCCACACTCAAGGGGCCAAAGAGCCGCATGTGGCTCGCAAGCCGCAGTTTGCCAACCACTGATCTAAGGGAATGACGGTAGGAATCAGAGCATTAAAGCTAAAAGGAACTTACAGGTGGATCTGAATGGACAGGATCTGCCAACCAAAAAGCATTAGAGACACAGGTGCAGACTCTTAGGCAGCCGCAGGTAGAGCCTTGGGGAGAGGAGCCTCCCCATATCTGGTGGCACCCAGGTGTGCCAAGTGTCCCTTGCCAGGTGTTCTTGCTTTTAAACTAGAAAGTCAGATTGGACCCATGGTTTTCATCACCTCTCCGGCCTCAATTTTCTTCTCTAAAGAACCTGAAGGTGAGTTGTGACTCGTCAGAGCCTGTTAATAATAAAGCCATGAATTGAAACATCAATCTTTTTCCTTTTCTGTTGCATCCCAAGCCCAAGTGTGTAAATAGATTACATCCCAGCTTACTTCTCTCCACAGAGCAGGTAGACAACTTCTGCTAGCCCTTCAACCCAGGGCCAAGATAGAAGCCTTCCCAGGCAAGCAGCCAGAAGCCCTCTCTTCACTCCAGAGCTGCGAGAAGTCAGTTTCACCTACATTCCCAATAAAGGCGGTTAGAGGTAAAAAAAAAAAAAAAAAAAAGAAAAGAAAAAGAATGGAAGTAGAGGTGTAGCTGATGCTGGCTGGTAAAGTCTGGCTTCCAAACTCATCCTTAAAATTGATTTAAATTTTAACCTATAATGAGCTATAACAGATGGAAATTCAAATCCCAGGAACAGAGTGGGGAAGGGAGTGGAACTGAGTCAGCAGCGTGAGCCATGCACCTTGGGCTCTGGCTGAGCGCTGGCCAATATCCGGCTGCTTCTTAGCCCCAAGCCTGTCGGTGCTGTGGCCCCAACACAGAACCTTGCACCCAGCACACCTGGCAGAAGCCCAACCCTAGGGAATCACAAAATAAGGACCTTGAGTGATGCAAAGGGCCAAATACTCAAGTTACCTCAGCAGACTTAAGAGGCTGCTTAACAAAACACTAGTGATTCCAACGTAAGGATCATTTATTTAATTTCAGTGAGGATGGGAGAGGGAGATAGAAACATTGAGAATCAATGATTGGCTGCCTCCTGCACACCCCCTACTGGGGATCAAGCCCACAACCCAAGCACATGCCCTTGACCACAATCGAACCCGGGACCCTTCAGTCCACAGGCTGACGGTCTATCCAGAGCCAAACCGGCTAGGGCCGTGGTCGGCAAACTGCGGCTCGTGAGCCACATGCGGCTTTTTGGCCCCTTGAGTGTGGCTCTTCCACAAAATGCCACGTGCGGGCACGCGTAGCGTACAGTGCAATTGAAACTTCGTGGCCCACGCACAGAAGTCGGTTTTCGGCCTGGGTGAGTCTATTTTGAAGTAGTACTGTTGATATTTGGCTCTGTTGACTAATGAGTTTGCCAACCACTGGTAGGGCAAAGATCATCTTTTATGTGAAAATCAATAAGCAACATTTTACACTATTTTCCATCAATACACAACCCTTACACATGCAGAGTAGAAACTCTGGCCAAACACCCTCCTCCCACCCCCACTCCTTAAGGAGAGGCAGAGGATACTCGGCCACTGACCTCCCTCGCTTCCTGCCACCCACCAGCCTTAGACCAGCTTGGCACTCGCAGAGCTGGGTGCTGGTGGCCCAGGCCACTCTCCCTGTCAGCTGTGTCCCACTCTCCCAATCCCTCCTCTAAGAAGCTCTGTCTGGAGAAGAGAAACAGGAAGAGTTAAGGTTCTAGCAGGATCCATTCATGTCAAGTCAGGTTGGGGTCCTGCCCATCTTCTCTTTATCATGTGATTTCGGGTGGCAAGGGAAAACGGAACAGTCAGAAATGCAGTAACATTTTACAAAGAATAAATTTATTTCCAAATCCTGAATTATAACCAAATTACAATTCCCTCTAGGTCTGTTTTGCGGCTTTACACAAGAATTTTAAAAAACATAGTCAATGGCCAAGTCATTTATACACCAAGCGTCCTGGGGACAGTTTATTTGGACACGACGGGTCCAGCCACCTCTCGCAGCTTCTCGCTGCTCTGCGGCCCAGTGCTGCACCAAGGAACTCCTTCCGCCCTAGCAGAGCCTTGCCCTTGGCAGGAGCTTCCCTCAGGCCATGATGCACAGATGAAAGCACATAGATGAAAAGGTGTTGTCAGCAGGCCCGGGTGCTCCAGCCACTCAATCTCTGGCTCCATCCCTGCAGGGACAGCCTCAGCTCATAGCCCAAAGCGGGCTGGCGTGCGGCGAGGAGTCATGGGCTCCCCTTGCTCTTTCCGACCTGGAGTGTAGATCTTTGTAGCCCTGGAGCACAGAGGGGGGTTAGGGATCACACTGCTGCTCACTCCACCCAGGATACATAGCAGGATGCGCAGCCTGAGGCCTTGCTGTTTCTAACTGGTGTGTGAGCAGGCTTCAGGCTGAGAGTCTTCTCCCTGGCACACTGCCACTCCCTCTGCCTTCCCCATTTGTGAGTGGGAGCAGAACAGGACACCACTCGTCTGATGCCCATTAAGGAATGTTGTAAGATAGATTACTTAATAACTCCTTTCACATCCCTAGGTGAGCTGTGGATTGAGTGGCAGCCTTCCATCCACTCACCAGGCTACCACTCCAGCTGTGTCTTAGACTCGGCTGGTCTTTGTCCCCAGTCCTGGGGGTAATCTCTAGAGCCCTGAGGTTTCCTATGAACTGGAGTATCTCTGTGGTTCATGGTAGGAAGGGAGGGCCTTGGGGGTGACTCGGACCACATCTAGTCATTTATGCCAATAAGATGATTTAGGACTGGGGGCCACCAGGCCAGAAAAGCCAACCATGTAATTAGAGGGCTGAGCTTTGAGCCCAGCCTCTGAGGAGAGGAGGGGGGCTGAGACTGAGTCAACCACATGGCTGCTGATTCAATCCATGTACCCATGTATGAAACCCTGAGAAACTTGGCTTCCCTGTTGGCAATGCTCGGTGTGTACTGTCACACACCAATGTGCCAGGAGGGTAAGGCAGCCCTGAGGACTCGGGACCTTTCAGACCTCATGCTATGCATATCTCCCTTTAGCTGGTTCCAATTTGTATCCTTTTGCTGTAATAAAACTTCCCTGAATTCTGTGTTATTCTAGCAAATTATGTCTGAGGGAGTCTGCGGGGATCCCCCAATCTGTAACAAGTTGGTCACAGGTGAGGGGTGACCCTGGGTACCCCCAGCTTTCAGCTGGTGTCTGAAGCGAGGATAGTCTTGCCAAACACTGTGCCCTTCCTGTGAAGGCTGGCTGAACCCCAGCACCAGCACAGACGCACAGTCCAAGGCGCTCCTCCCCTCACCAGTGTTTTCCAAACCCTGCTTGTCAGCAAAGCTGTGAGACCTACCTGCTGCTCCAACCCACCACTGGCCACAAAAGAACATGACAAACAAGGATCGGGGTTGCTGATCAGCACCACCCCTATGTCAGGAACGCCTCCATGTCTCCACACATGACCACTACCAACTTCTGTCCCCCACTCACCTCTACACATTTAACTTTTCTTAAATTGTGACCCTGTTTCAGGACCTAGTCAGTCCATCCAGCTGGTCCCTGGGACTTCCAGGGGGCTCCCTCCCAGCCAGGGTCCCAAGTCAAAGCTCACTTGACACTGCCCAGGGGGCTGCGTTTCTCCTGCTCCTGCCGCCGGGCTCGCAGCTGCTCCTCAGCCAGCGCCATCTCCTCCTCCATGGCAGAGGCTTCCTCTTTGGCCCGCCGGCGGTTCTCCTAGAGAAGGGGGAGAGGTTCTGGGAGCCACTGGGGACTGGCGAGTAAGAAAGACTTGTCTGTCCCATCTCCCTGCTGCAAGCCAGGTGCTGTGTAGACCACACAGCTCCCAGAGGGGGCGCCCCGTGGCTGCCTGCCTCAGCACCAAGGCCAGAGCCTGCTTCTCTCACTGATTCAAGATAGACACTGGACGATGCAGTCCTAACCCAAGTCAGTCATGCCTCAGCACTCCATTCAGTAAGGACTTGCATTTTCTTATGACGCTCATGGCTGTGCTAGGAAGCACAGGGGAGACATTACAGCTGGCTGAAACACTCAGACGTAAGGAAGATATGTGCAGGCCCATGTGGGCCGGACCACACTGAGAAGGGGAAGCAGAAGCCCCACAGCATTCCGCAACCCTAAGTATGGATCTAGGTGGTGGCCATCAGTGACACTAACACTGCGCGGAGATGGAGTTAGAATGGAGGGGTCAGGTGGAACCTCCGGGCGAGCTCAGCAGCATCGTCAGTGGGAGCACCAGGCAACATGAGAAAACATGTTGTCTGAGATATGCTTTAAAACCTTCCAGGAAAAAGTAAAGAGGGGGGATCAGACAGTGATGTGTCTTCAATACCAGGCTGAGGGGAAATGGATCCCAGAGGCAAACAGAACCTTCATCAAAAGCACAGGAACCTTACCTGCCGAGACTTGCCTGCCTGTTTCACGCTGTAGAACATGGGGCCCAGCTCCGCCAGCCACTCTCCGTCCACAGCAGTCACGCACTGCATGTACTCCTGCAGGCAGAGCGCCACAAAGTGGTGGTCACAGAGGGCCAAGGCTTCAGCTGTCCCTCCCAGGGTGGCTCCACAGTTAGGAGCTATGTGGGAAGGGCCCTAACCCCAGCCCTCTGAGGCTGAAATAGGCAAGGAAAAGCCTCAGACACGTGAATGTTAACCCCTTCTCCCACCAAAATTTCTCCATGCTTAAGAAAACGCTGCCTAGTGTCCGAGAGAGACGGCCCAGACCCTCAAAACACCATTCTAATGACGACACCACGGGGGTTGCTTGTCCCAGGCAGTAAGCAGGAAACATTCCTGCAGGCACAGCCAAGACCACTGTAACTTAGAGGCTAACTCTGTGCAAGTTTCCCCAAACCCTCACCTGAAAACCATCCTCAACTCCCCTCAAAGCAAGGCCTCAAGCCTCCCAAAGTCAAAGCTCATCCCAGAAGGCAGTGAAGGGGCCTGGCCTAGCCAGGTGGGCCTACGTCATGCAAGCCGCCTCGGAAAACTCACCTTGGTGGTCATGACCAGCTCATGATACACTATGTAGTCGGGGGTGTAGCCCATTCCAAAGAGGGAGCTGGTGGGGTGCAGGTGGCAGGGCATCCCTGTCCGGATGTTCACGTACTCCCCGATTCCCTAGGAAGAGACAACAGGTGCCACATCAGGAAGACGCTGCTCATTTGGGCAGTGAACCTGTCCCTTTAATAAGACCTCGACACAGGCTGGTGGGGAGGCCCAGATCTGCAGGATTGCAGAGTGAGAAGCAGCACTTTCCCGGGCACAAATATCAGGCCAGGAAGGGGCCACAGCTCCACCAGGCTCACCTTGAGCTTGGCCGCCTGGTGGAAATAGGCAGCACAGATGCACTTCCTGACGATGTCCCAGTCGGTGCCACAGGAGGCCAGACTCATCCTCTGCTGCACCATGATGTCCTTCAGCTGAGCCCGCACCTCCCGGACCTAGAGAAGGACACAGGTGGGCACGGATGAAGCCCCCTTCCCATGCCTCCCACCCCTCAATCCAACATCCCGAGTATCTGGGCCAGTGCCCCACCTTCCGCATGGCCTTGGCGTGGATAAAATGATCGTTACACCAGATGGTAGAGTAATTATTGTTCTTCCACTGAAGGTAAACATTCAGGTAGGTCAAATGGTCACTCTCAGGGACAGCAAACTTCTCCCGGATTTGGTCGCTCTCCTCCTCTCGGCCCTAGGGAGGAACAGGGGCCTCTGAGCACAGGGGAGTCCAGGTCCCCTGAGCAGAGGCTGGAGCGTCTCACACTCCCACCTACCCACCCACAACTCCACACACATGCACAGAGTGCTCTAACAGTGTGAGGAAGAAAGGTAGTTTACAATGCAGCATTCATCCTTATGGTGAGAGTTTAGGAGCAACCATTCTAGAACACAAAAAGTGCTCTTGCAAATTTTCAAACCATCCTATCCCCTCACCTTGACCCCAACTTGCTTAACTGAAAACAGCAAAATCATTATTTAGAAACCATGACTCCTATCCCTGCATTCCATTTTCTCAATATTTAATGCTCATCCAAGGATATGTTTACTGATTTTAGAGAAAGAGGATGTGAGAGAGAGAGAGAGAGAGAGAGAGAGAGAGAGAGAGAGAGATAACCTCCTGTGCCCGGACCAGGTATCAAACCCACAACCTAGGTATGTGCCCCGACTAGAAATAAAAACCACACCTTTTGGTGTATGGGGCGATGCTCCAACTAACTGAGCCACCCAGCCAGGGCTCCATTCCATTTTAATAACAGAGAGAGAAACTACTGTCCTCTCTAATCCTTCTCGAGCCCATAACTCCCCTGAGGCTTCTGGGAAGAAAGGAGAGCCAGCCACGATCTCCGCACCTTGGGCCGGTAGAAGATGGCTGGGACCGAGAGCATGGAGACAATGAGCAGGATCTCAGAGCTGCAGCCCATGTCACAGGATACAATGAGCATCTTGGACAGGGCGGGGTCCAGCGGGAACTCCACCATCAGCCGCCCAGTTGAGGTCAGACCACCTAGGAGAGAGGAGCAAATCCAGATGTTCAATGAGCACAGGTGCAGAGGCGAAGAACCCAGGCCCCTGCACCCAGGAGGCCCTGCCGGGCTCCCGGGGCCACAGCACCTGTGTTGTCCAGGGCTCCAAGGATCCAGAGCTGATACATGGAGTTGAGCATGTTGTCCTCCGGGGGCGGGTCCATGAAGTGGAACTGCAGCAGGTCCTGCACCCCCAGGGACTTGAGCAGCAACACCACGTTGGCCAGGTTGGTCCTCTGGATCTCGGGCACCGTGGTGGTCAGGAGCTCATTCTTGTAGGCGCTCTGGGTGTAGAGCCTGCAAGGAGACCCAGTGCCACTGCACCTACCAGCACACTGGGCACCGCGCCCTCCAGCATGCCTGGCTGCGACGCAGTAGTGACGCTCCCTCAGCTTCCACGGTATGCGCACCCCGAACAGCCGGACAGAGGCAGACACAGGCAGGAGAATGTCTCCTTTCTTCCCCGCCTCTCCCCACTTTCTCTTTGAATTGTGAATGTCCACCTATTCAAAACTCAGCCTGGCAAGCTTACTCCTCTGCTAGTGTCCTATATGCTTGTTTCATTTCTGGAACCAAAGAGCCTGGAACTAGAATTATCGCTGGGTTTTATTTTCTTCATACTTTTCTGTATTTTCCGAATTTCTATAGTGAATACATTATTTCTGAAAATTGGGACCAAAAAAAAGAATAGTTGGAGATCTAAAAACGAACCAATGGTGTGTGTAATTTGCTCAGATTTATCCTCTAAGGGAAAACATGTCGTAACTATTGGTCTTCTACTGCAAGCATATTCAACATCGGTCTGCCTGAAACCCCAAACTGCTGAGACCCCAGAGCTGCCTGGAAAGCCACTCCTTCCACTCAGCAGTGAACGGTGAGAGGACCAACATCAGTCCCCATCCTCTGCTGGGTCACAGTCCAAACCTGCCCACCCCGGCCCGGCCCCTCACGCAGCAATCCCAGCGCCGCCCCGGAAAGCAGGCTGGCACAGGGCTCCTACCTGAAACACTGACCTGGGCCCGTCCTGCCAGCTCGCCCCGACCTCTGGTTGGCGTTGGCCTGGCTGATGGGGTAGATCTGCAGAGCATCCATGCCAATCCTGGGGTTGAAGACCTAGGAGCAGCAGCAAAGAGCTGATTAAGGTCAGAATAAGGGAGGAAAGGAAAAGGGAGGCAGCCTTGAGACAAAGACATCCCTGGTTGTTACACACTGCAGAGCAGTGTCTCAGCAACACAGGCAGGATTAAATGAATCCAGCACACAGAAGTTCAGAACTCAGCAAATGTTAGTCTCTCAAACCAACACCACCTTCACGTGACTCCCTCCCTGGGGAGCGGAGGACCCAGAGCCTGCTTCCCACCCCGACTAGGCTTTGGGTGAGGCCCCAGGGCCCCGGCGTGTCTTCTCTTACCTTTAATTTGCAGTAACCCGAATCAATAACAAACATGATGCCGTCGACAGTCAAAGATGTCTCAGCAATGTTGGTGGCCACGATACACTTCCGAACACCATCTGGAGCCTACAGCCGGGCAAGGATGTACGGGGAGGGAAAGCTGTAGACCTTCAGGTAGCAAAGAGCCCCCCGAACCGGAGGAAGCAGCATGTCCCACCCCTGCCAGAAAAGTAACTCCTACTCTCTCGTGCCCTCCTTTGTGAGAACCCAAGAGGACCCAAAGGTGAGGGCCCAGGACAGACGTTCTTGCTGCCGCACCTTCTGGAAGATTTTGGCCTGGAGGTCGGAAGGCAGCTGGGAGTAGATGGGCAGCACTGCCAAGGCGGGCGCATTCTCCAGTTCTTCCAGATGTTCCACAATCTGGTCTGAGGTCACCTGAGGTCACAGTAACCATGAGACACTGTATGCGCACACACAGGATACACCGATTCATCACGGTCATGACAAGGCACCCACCTCTATGTCCTCCTGGCCAGGCATGAAGATGAGGATGTCCCCAGGGGCCCCTGACAGGTGCACCTGCAAGGACTGCTTCACTGCAGCCTCCACGTAATCCTCCTGCGGGGTCTGCAACACCAGCCAGGGACACCGTCAGAGGAAAGTGTCGAGGGAAATGCAGGCCAGGCACCTCTCTGGGGACCAGTGGCCCAGTCACTAGTCTAGGGCTAGAGACGGCAGACTTTCAGGGTTGCCACACCTGCAGAGGAGCTTGACTAACCCCAGGGGCCCCACGTCTCCGCTCCAGAGAAACAACAAAACAAAACATACCCAAAGCTCAGTCCTTTGGCTCTGAGCCCTGCAGCTGCAGGCTGCCCCACGCACCTCACGGTACCCACAACCTTTCCCAATTCAGTATCCTATCCTGCGCCCTCCAACTTCTCATCAGAGCTCAGGGTCAGTTCAAAAAAAGGCCTCAGTACCTTGCTGAAGAGGATGTCAACAGGGAAGGTACGGCCAGGGATGTGGAAGATGGGAACGTTCCCAAAAAAGGCAGCAAATTTCTCTGCATCCATAGTGGCAGATGTGACAATGAGCTTCAGGTCTGAGCGCCGAGCCACCACCTAAGAGAAGGGTCCGTCAGAAGCTTCCCCACAGGTTTGGGACCCTTGGCTTCCATCCTCCAGTCTCATCAACAAACATTATTCCCAAATGAAACAGAGCCAAAGCCGATGAACTGGCACATAGTTGCATAACAATCCTAAAGACTGAACCCATGGAGCCACAGCCAAGAGGACATGAGTCACTCAGCTGAGCAAGAACAGAATAAACTCCAACAGCAGGTCTGAATGCAGCAACCAAGGGTCTTGGGACACTCTGGCCTGAGAGAGACCCCCTAGCCCACCTGAAGCGCCCCGATCACTACCTACTGACAGTGTGCTGGTCAAAGCCCCATGGACGCAACCCCCAGCCCTCACCTCCCGGAGCAGCCCGAAGAGCACATCAGTGTTGAGGGAGCGCTCGTGCGCCTCGTCCATGATGATGGCACTATAGTGATCCAGGTCTGCTTCCCGGAGGGACTCTCGGAGCAGGATCCCGTCAGTCATGTATTTGATCAAGGTGTTTTCTGAAGTGCAATCTTCAAAGCGGATGGCATAACCCACCTGGAGGTCAGGGAGAGATGGCTCAGAAGCTCTGGTACAGCTCACCATTGTCACACCCCATGCTGGGTCCAGGCCATAGCAGATCAGCTCAAATAGACGGGAACTACCGGGCAAGGTCTACAGCTCGGCCCTCGCCCACTCACCTCCTCACCAAGGTTTCCGCCCATCTCTTCACTGACTCTCTTGGCCACCGACATGGCCGCCACACGCCGGGGCTGGGTGCATCCAATCATCCCGTAGTCCGTGTAACCGTCTTCATGCAAGTACTGGGTCAGCTGAGTGGTCTTACCACTCCCCGTCTCCCCAACCACAATCACGATGCTGTTATCTCTGCGAGGGAGAGAAGGCAAAGGGCAAGTCAGCCAGAGTGGAGACCACATCCAAGCCTCCAAGAAGATGCTGCCAGCTCCTGTCCAATTCTGGCCAGCCAAGAAGCACGCTGCTTAGAGAGGAGGATTCCCCTGGGGAAGCAGAGATACCCCTGAAATGTCTAAAAGAGGGTGAGGTTTAAACAAGCGAACAATAGCAAAACAATTCCATCTTGCTTGCTTTCCCTTCTCCATCAGATGTAATGCCCACAAGGAAAAGACCTACCAAGTAAACTCAGGAGCCAAGGAGACACCGATTCAGGGCTGGAATTCCCAGGCCCTGGCAGTTACCTGATAATAGTGAGCAGCTCCTGCTGCACAGCGAAGATGGGCAGGTACTGCCTCTGCTCCAGAATTGACTTCTTTTTGGCGAATTCACTGCTGGCCTCGCTCTTTTTCTTCATGTGATCCGCAAACTTCTGTTCTGTCCTGAGAACACACGGCAGCCTAAGCACCCTGCACGATTTCCCACCTGTTCCTTCCTGACCGGGTTCCTGCCCTTCTTCCTGCGCCCAAGAATGAGGGCTGCTTCAACAAGACCTAATAAACCTTCAAGACACTGGAGCAGCCAGCGGGTCGAGATGCTTTCGCCTCCTCCCGCCTAAGGGAGCAGACTGCTGTGGGAGAGCCCATCATCCACAGCACACCAACGCCCCCGGTCAGACAGCTAAATGCTCAGGAGTTACAGACTGGCAGGTGGGCAAAGCCTCTGCTCTAAAAATGAGCTCAGCCAGAAGAGGAGCTGAAATGACAAGTCATTACCTCACACAGAACACCTGGGGCAAGTTCAGCTCAACCCTGAGGGGCTGAAAGGAGGAGTCATGGCTGCAGAGGCACGACCGAGGCCAGACCTCCCACCTCCTCTCGACAGGATGGCGCAGTCTGTAAGGCTTCATTTCCAAACAGTCAACCTAATATTTACCCACTCCTCCTAAAAGCCTCAAATATCTGACACATGCACACATCCCAACACTCAAAAGCACTATGTCGTTTCCCAAGACTCCACAGCAAAAAGAAACCAGCCCGTGCTACACGAGTCCACACAATCTCCCCCACCTCCTCCCAAGACTTTTCCTTTGTCAGACCTACCCCACGCTCTGAAAAGCTTCCTACTTCTAATTCCCAGGCACCCCTGGTCAGCTAACAATTAACCTTTAAGGGATTAAATTTTCTAGAAACTAACAAGGGCTGGTCAATAGTATCAACTTCTTGCCCTGGATGGTGTGGCTCAGTTGGAGTATCACCTCATACACTGAAAGGTTTCATGTTCAATCCCTGGTCAGGGCACATACAAAGGTTGCATACAGGAGGCAACCGATCGATGTTTCTTTCTCTCTCTCTCTCTCTTTCCCTTCCTCTAAAATCAACTTTAAAAAAATAGTACTGACTTCTCATTTAGGACATTTCTCACAAGGGTACGAAGAATTATTAATTCAGATGACAGTTCCATAGGACTTCAGAGTGTTCAAAGGATGAGCTTCACAAGACACATGTGAGTCCAGCCACCTCCCTAATGTGGGAATCCTATTAAGCACTTACCCAACATTGCCTTGGATATCTCTGTGAACAGGGAAGTCACTACCTGATACGACAACCCTTTCTATTTTTAAACCTCTGTTAAAAATAGTTCTTCCTTATGTTGACCTGAAATCTAAGGGGGCAAAGCCCATTTTCTCCCACCCAACACCTGAGAGGCACTTTAGCAGAGGGGCTAAGAGTGGGCTCGTAAGCTAGACTGCCTGGGTCTGGTCCTCCCTCTACCATTTATCAGCTGGGTGACCTCAAACAAGTTACTTAACCTCCCTGGGCCTCGCTATCCTCACATGCAATAGGAATAACAGCACCGATCCCATGGGATTCTGGTGGGAATTCAGTGAGCAAGTAACTGAGGCGTTTAACGCTGCCTGGCACGGAGGAAGCTCCTGCAGTAGTAGCAGCAATAGGAATAACATCTAGGGGAAGTTGAAGATGGTAGAAAAGAAAGACCAGGAGGAAGGGTCCAGAAGAGACCAGAAGACTCATCACCTTCTGATTCATGAGCCCGAATCTTATCAGTTCCAATCCAAGTGCCCTTGAGGGCCCATCTTTGGAGATAGCCCACTGCTAGCCGAGACCCCTACCTGTAGTCCACTTTACCATCTTCCGTTAGCGGTTTATCCGGTTCTTCCTCTTTTTTAACACCCATTATATCTCCCAGTTTGGTTCCAGCCAGTTCCCAGTGTTTGTGTTGAGCCTGAAAAAGACACGAAAAGTAAGTCTGTACCATCCTGTGATACGACTGTGTTCAGGAAACCAATCCCACGGTACAGGCTTCCTCTAGCAGCAGGTGCTAATTCCCACGCGGCATTGCATCTTCAGCCTTAGGCTCCCAAAGCACCCGGCCCAGTGGTCGTCCCAGCTAACGTCCTGGTGGAGGGACGCAATGCCCTCTGCCAAGGACTGGGTCTTGCTCTGTGAGCGTCCTTTAACTTCCAAAAGGAACACTACCTATGAGCTCTAATATGACTTTAAAAATGAAAAGAATATGCAGACTCCCCAGCCCCAGAAGACAAGCCAACCTTCTTGCGTTCCTTTTGCTCCCTGTGCTTCCGCACTGTTTGACTGCCTTTCCGAGCAATGATGGCCAGGTCGGAAGTGGCATCCTTGACGGGAATCACAGGCTCTGGCTGCAGGGAGTTGCGGGAAAGAGAAATTCCCACTGATCATTAACCTCAACAAGAAGGTCCATTTCCTAACAGCCCCAGTAAATGAAAGGGGTGGCTCCCCTACTGTGATGGGGCGTACTTTCCCCTTCCCTTCCTTTCTGAGCTTGCTTGTCTCAGGCCACAGAGGAGCCTCACCTGCTTGGTGAAGACGATGCGCCCATCCAGGAAGGGCGGCACCAGGTTGTGCACCATCAGATGCACCTTGGCTGCGCTATCCTCTTCAAAGTCCTCATCCACCTCCAGCCGGTGGACCACCCCGCTGGTGAGCATGCGGTTGGTCTCCCAGCGTTCGTTATCCTGTAAGAACACAGTGGGAGGCCACACTCAGAATGAAACCAAAGGTGGTTCTGAAAGGTCACCAGGCAAGTGCATGCAAGAAGTCCTGACAGAGGGCCCTGGGGGCCGCAGCGAAGTCACAGGCCTCTCTACCCTGCAGCTCCTTAGAAGAGTCGCTGACCCCAAGTCACCTGCAGTCCTTTTTCCAAGAAGCGGCACTTTCTATCTCAGCCAGAACCTCTACCTGGCCCCAGCCCCATTCAGTGACTCAAAGGACACAGACCACAGAGCCAAACCCCACCCTACCAGTTCCCATCAACAGCACCCTCAAGGAAGTACTGCAAAGAGAGCTTTAAGTTGGGGTTTTTTTTAAGCTACTGTAAAGTTCCACACACTCCCCTCCTCCACCTTTAGAGAGTTCAGCTGCTCCTGGCACTTGGGCTGTAGGGACACTAGCTGTGCTGCCGTCACGCGCACATGACCCGCTGCTGCTCCCACATGCCCCACTCCAGCTGAACCTGCCCCCAGCGCTACAGGCAGCAGCATCACCTCATTGATCTGTCTCCGCTGAGCCGAAATGCGCTTCTGCTTCTGTTTATGCAGGTGCTGCTCCCGCCTCCTCACGTAGTCCTCGGAGGAGTAGGCCAGGGGATTGTGGAACTCGTCGTATCCCTCATCCATCATGTACCAATCCCGGTCGGCTTGCTGCAGTGCATGAGACAAACCACAGGGAACAGGAAACAGATCACGTTTATGCACAAGACATGGCCAGAAGGGGAGGATGTTTGGTAAGAAGTCACTGGTGCGGTGGAGCAGGCCTGTGAGAGGTGCAGGTCACCCCACTCTGAAATGAGCCTCTACAGGAGACCACAGTG
Source organism: Myotis nattereri (assembly GCF_964212035.1). NCBI lineage: Eukaryota > Metazoa > Chordata > Mammalia > Chiroptera > Vespertilionidae > Myotis > Myotis nattereri. Next base: position 16,747,534 of record NC_138090.1, read on the forward strand.
ACCAACTATATATGTAAGACTTCCTATGGCACCTCATCATGTCAGCACTTCTCAGATTCACCACATGGTGGCACCAACACATAACTAGAGAAGGTGGGACCTGCCTTAGGCGAGAAGTTTCACTGGGAGCCTCTGGAGAGATTCCAGGGCTTCGGGACTGAACAAGGCTCAGCTTCCCTGAGACTATCATCAAAGTCCAATTCCACGAGAGTGTCACTTGTGGCCCCTGTGCTCTGACACATCCTGTCACCCATTCCCCGATGGATGGCCATCATCCCTCACTCCGTCCCTCAAAGATAAAAAGTGTTTACCCTCTGGTCATCCTCCCACTGCTGCCGCTCCTCTTCTGTGTCAAATGAAATCCCTTCTTCTCCATCCTCACGTCTCGCTAAAGGAGAACACGCACCAGGTCAGACCCCACAACCCCAGCTTATCCCCAGGGGCCACCAACAGATCTGCAAGGTGCACAGCTCCTGAGGCACAGCTTTGCTCAGCCTGACCAGCGGGAGTGACCCTGCTTCCTATCGCCTACTCCCACCGGCCTTACCTCGGCCCCTGGACAGACGCGGGGTGGACCCTAGGTGTCTTCTGTCATCGGCCCACTCGTTGTACTTGTAGGATGGGGTTGGCAAGGGTGTGTCATCCGAGTACTTGCTCCTCACAGACCTGGGAAACAGTATAACCAGCATCACTGACCAGTCACTAGACTGAGACATGTCCCTGGGCTGCCACCTGCTCTCCCAGCCCAGAGTCCTTTGCCCTCATCCCATCCACCCATGCCACCCACCCAGAGAAACTAGGCTGCTCTGCCCAGAATATCACCTATCCCGATCTCGACTGGACAGCCGGTGGCTCCGTTCAGAATCCCGATAGGAGGGTGTTGGGGAGGGCGATTCCCACTGGGAGCGCCGTGAGGAGCCATAGCCACCATCCTCTTCCTCCCAGGTAGACCTTGACGGGGTGGCTGCGTCTGGGCACAAAAGACACATCCACAGGAAAATGTAAATTAACCAGGACATGGCTCTAGCCCAACCGCGGGCAAACTACGGCCCGCGGGCCGTATCCGGCCCGTTTGAAATGAATAAAACTAAAAAAAAAAAAAAGACCATACCCTTTCATGTAATTATGCTTACTTTGAATTTATATTAGTTCACACAAACATTCCATCCATGCTTTTGTTCGGGCCCTCCGGTCCAGTTTAAGAACCCATTGTGGCCCTCGAGTCAAAAAGTTTGCCCACCCCTGCTCTAGAACTATTCGCTAAAAGGCAGATTCCCAAAATTATTTTACTATTTGTGAACTTTGTACCTATTTGTAATGGATAAGATGGTTCTGCCAGTTTTTAAAGATAACTGCGTTTTGCCCTGGCTGGTTTTTCTCAGTGGATAGAGCATCAGCCTGTGGACTAAAGGGTCCCGGGTTCGATTCTGGTCAAGGGCACATGCCTGGGTTGCGGGCTCGATCCCCAGTGGGAGGCGTGCAGGAGGCAGCCGATCAATGATTCTCTCTCATCATTGATGTTTCTATCTCCCTCTCCCTCTCCCTTCCTCTCTGAAATCAATAAAAACACTTTTTAAAAAAAGATATCTGTGTTTTAACAGTTCAGTTTTCATCTGTGTTTGTAACATTTCAAGGAATTTCCTATTTGTCTCTGCAAACATAACCCTTTAAATGTAATTATTTTAATGGCTCCTTCTGCTCTCCAGCTCCTATTCTTTCCTGCCATATGGGAAAGTGGCCATTCAGTAAGCCACCCCTCACCTTAAGGCATATCCATCTTCACAGAGAGGTCCAGGGTCTTCCCACCCGACTCAGAATCAGAGTCCTAGAATTCATGATGGAATCAGGAATTCTCTGCCCACAGCAGTTCCACTGAGGAGGGGAGCTGCTCATCCTGCCTTTTATACGCCTGACCCCTCACAAACCACCACCAGCAACAGCTCAGTCTACCTTTAGGTCGGTGTCTCGGGCTCTCTGGTTCATTTCTCCTGCTGCGCTCTGACCCTCCATCCCGTTCCGATCTGCTGCTGTGCCGGCTTCTATCCCGCTCATCTGTCAGGAGTCACACGCAGAGCTTAGGAAACATGTGTCCCATCCCAACTTCCACCCGTCTTCACCCTCAGGAAAGGACAGGCCTTCCCACTCACTCACAGGTACAACCTGCACTGCTCTATCCATGGGCTCCTGACACTCACATGTCCCCATTCTTTCAAGGGGAAAAACAGTTACTGGCTAGAAAGTTTCAAACTCACAGTAACAGTTACCTTCCTGTAAGAATTCAGAAGAGGATAGTTACAAGTCTATAGTGAGTAGCTGCTTAAGAGTTACAAGTCTATAAGGTATAAAACTTAAACACTGCTGAGCAAGGCCAGCACTGGACTATGTCTAGCTTTGCTCCATAGCACTGTCCTTTCTCTGTCATTAGCACTATTGTCAACTCTGGTTTCTCAAACATACTACCCATTATCACCTTTATCACCAAGTTGCATAATAAAAGGAAGACCACACATTCAAACATAGCAGCTATGTTGCAAGTTACAGTTCTTAAACTGCCTGCTATTCCCAATCCCAACAGGGTCAAAACCAAACAGAATGACATTATGCAAAGAGGGCTTCTTAATTTAATGGGCCTTATAAACACTCCTGCAACAGGACAGATGCTGGCATGTTCATTCAAATACTTAATGGGCTATGGGACCTATGCTGGGCACCCTACCTCTGTCTCTCTTGCGGTCACCATCTCGATCCCGCGATCTCTCCTTCCGATCCTTCTCTTCTTTGGACGAGGCATAGACACCATGTTCCCGGCGCTCCCGCTCTCTCTGCCGACTTCGTTCCCAAAACTCTTCGCTCACACCACCGGGGTGGGATGGAGTCTCTACCCGAGCAGAGCGGTAATGTCTGAAACAGGGAGGGCAACGGGTAAAGGAGAAAAGCCTCGCCCGCCTCTGGCTGTGCCCAACGAGTGGCCTGTCCTTTCCCCTTCATCCCCTGGTACTGCAGGCTTCCATACGGCAACAACCCAAAGCATTTCTAACCACCACCATCTCCTGTAAGTGTCCCCCACAAATCTGAAGGATGTACCAGTTCCTACCTGCCCTCAATATTATAAAATCAAATAAATCCAAGAAAACTGAGAGATAAAGGTGGGACATTATTTCCCAGCCTCCATTTTCATTCCCTATGGGTCAACCCATCCTAAAGCCTTCACCTGTCTTTCCGGCTACCTCGACCAGACTGGTCACTGCCGTCCTCCTCAGCATCCCTCTGGTCATCCTTGCTCTCTTCCCAGTCCTTGTAGGAAGAGACTTTGGATTTCTTCTTGTCCTCCCCATCGTCTTTCTCCTCTCGCTCCCTCCGTTTCAGGGAGGCCAACAAGTCCAGTCCCAGCAATGAAGGGCGGGGAGCAGGGGCCTTAAAGACATGCTGCTCACTGGCTGCACTTTTGGTCTTGCAAATAAGACCGCCAACCTGAGAGTCCCCATCAGTGCCTTCCAATCTATGGATCGAGGTGTCTTCACTGGTGTCCTCCATGATAGGTTCTGGGGTTTCTCTAGAAGGAAAACAAGCCATTTGGCAAAGGACATAAGAGGGGAAAGGCTTAGCTCTGCTATATCCTAAGATAGCTGTAGTCATAGGTATATTTAAGACTAGGATTTCTTAAGTACCTCTTGCTAAGATCCTTCCATCAAGTCATTGACAATCTCAAAAGATCACCCTACTCCCACCTCAACACACATAAGAAATATGCACACATTCACCCCAAATACCAGGATCCAAGACAGCATCCTCGGGACTCATGATGGCACACTTATTAGAGCATGATGACATCTATAAAGGGAGTGTCGGGGATTTGAAGTCAGAAACTCAAGCAGGTATGAAGTCAGAAACCTCAGTGGGAACCCAGGCTCCTGATTATTTTCTACCTATATGAGTGTAAGCAAATAACTTAATCTTTGGTTAGGCATAATTTCTACATCTATAAAATGGAAATACTTTTTGCTCTAATCCATGGACTTCTTGTGAAAATCAAACAAAAGAGAACATGTAAAAGCTCTCTGTAACTATAAAGAGTTACATAAATGCAATTGTTACATTATATTCTTTGCTGTGCTCCTATGCTGGGTCCCTTGCCATTTTTTTTTTTTACATGAGTTCTTCTACCTCTCCCTCCCTTTAAACTCACAGAGACTGCAGAGATATTGGGGTACAAGGCTACCATCTATGTGATCCATACTTTACTAGCTTTTTTTGGACCAGTTGTATATAGAACTCAAAATCTGTTTAAAAATCATCTATGTTCATCAAAAACATTGATGAGAAACACTAGGTTAGAAAATGGGTGTTTCTGAAGAGTACTTATTTAGGTGGCTGTAAGATTTCCTGGTACTCCACTTCTAATCAATTCCTCTTTCCCTTCCATTATACACCATCCACTTGTGAACATACACCAATTCTGAGCCCTCATTCCAACAAGTCAGTGAAGCAAAGGAAGTGTCAAGGAGTGGTGTACCACCAGAATCCAGAATTATTTGCACAGTTCCAATTAACGTGCACAGTTCTATGGAGGAATACAGTCAAACAGACTAGACACATAATATGGACATAGAAACAAGAGCTACGTTTTGAAAAATGTCATCAGGGGCCTGGCCTTGTAGGAAGTTTCCTCAGTGGTTAGAGCATCGGCCAGCCAACTGAAGGGTCATGGGTTTGATTCCCAATCAAAGGTCAAGGGCCAAAGGCACATATCTGAGTTGTAGGTTCAGTCTTGCCCCAATTGGGGCATGTGCAGGAGACAGCCAATAGATATGTCTCACATCAATGTGTGTGTGTCTCTCTCTCTCCCTCCCTCCCTCCCTCCTCCTACCTTCCTTTCTCCCACCTTCCTTCCTTCCACTTTCTGAAAATCAATGGTGAAAAAATATCCTCAGATGACGATTAGCAAAGAAAAAGAAAGAAAGGAAAATGTCGAGTAGGAGAAGGAGAAGCTGCATGTTGTTGACATCTGAATATACCCGTGAGAAAATCTAAGCAAGAAGGTGGAGCCGTACAGGCTGTGCTCGGAAGTCGTCTAACCTAGAAAACATTGGAATGCCATTCCCATGCCATTCTACGCAGGAGAAAGAGCCCTGACTTGTCTGTCTTGCTGATGCTGTACTCAATGCCTAGCAAAACACACGTTCGATGAATAAATGGATTAATGAATTTAAACTGATTAAAGGGAAACCGGAAGTGAGCCATTTGGAGAGACAGCAAGATACCAGCGTCACTAAACAAGGTGTCTCACAGCAAAACTTAATTCGCTGCTGAGATGAATGAACTAGGAGCTAAGGGTCTGGATTCTGGAGAAGGATTAATGACAAAGAGGCTACATGAGGTAGGAGGGGGGGGGGGGAAGCAATGGAAGAAAGAAACTGGATTTACTCATTGAACGATTATTCATTCAGTACCTCCCCTGAGCCCATCGCTGTTCTGGGAAATAGGGACAGAGCAGAGAACCAACCAGACGAAAACCCCCGCCCTCTTGGGGTTAACATTCTAGCAGAGGAGATGGCCTAGAGATACAATGTGTCAGCGAAGAGGAAGGCACAAGGGCTCAGACGTCCGTGTGGGAGCGGGCTACTGCCGAGGCCCAAGGAGGGCGACCCGGGAAGCATCCCTGGCCGCAGAGGCCGCCCCGGGTCCGAGCAGAACAGAGAGAAAAGCCCGGCCAGGTAGGACCCGCGCGGGTAAGACAAGCCAAGTGACAGGGACCACACTTCCCAAGCCCGGGCCCGACCTGAGCGAAGGACAGACACCCGCCGCCTGGAGCAGCCATGATCGGCGAAGGGCAGGTCCGGAAGGAAGAAGGGACCCTCACCTCACCAAGCCCGACTCTCGGGAGGTTCTGTCCCGGATCCCGGGGCGCCGGCGCCGCCACCCCTCGCTCAGATCGCCTTAGAGAACCAAAACCTGCACCTTGAATGCCGCCATTATTGTCCCATAATACCTTGTGCGGCCCCTTCTATCCGTCCAAAGAGACCATAGAGAGCGACCCGGAAAATGCCGGTTCCTGGCTCCAGGCCCGGGACATAACTCGACCAGGCCCTCAAGACTAGAATGCCCTCCTCTGGGCCTCTGACCAGAGACACTTCCGAGTCTCGCCGCGACCAACCGCACCGGCCGGAGAGGCGAGGCCCCGCCTCTAGCCTGAGAGGGTGGGAGGGGACAGGAAAGGGGCCGGGCATGTTTAGTAAGGGCGGAAGTGACTCCACGGCTTCCGGTCAGAGCCGGTCCAGTAGACGGCGACTGGAACCACCGGTTTCTTGGGCTACCCTGGTTCATCTACTGCGCCTGTGCGTTTTCCTCTTCCGTTTCCGTTTCCTGAAGTGGACCGCCCACGGTTGCTAGGCAACAGCCCCGGGTGGCTTTGCCTTAGGGTCCCTGAGCGCTTCCGGCCGAAGAAAGGAGCCGCCGGCGTCCTGACCTGGGAAAAGAGGCCGCGTCGCCGCCGGCAGTCCTGAAGTTGGAGGGAGGGAACTTGTACAAATAAAGTAAGTGTCGTCTTCCCTACCACGGACATCATTAAAGTTTAACCAGGGACCCCTGTGTTTTTCAAGAGTGAACTGTATTTTCCACACCCGGCGGGGAATCCGGGTACCCGGCGGCCGACTTAAGTTGTACGCGAAGTTTCGACCGCGCGGGCCGGAGGCGCCGCACCCCGGCCTCGTTCCAGGGTCAGCGGTGCGGACTGTTTTGGGAGGAGAAAGACGCGCCCTGGACGTAAATAAAGCTCCCCTGTCTGTCCGCTCGCAGCGGTCGCCGCTGGTGGCGTGGAGGGTATTCCTTCCCACTCACTTCGGTTGGTGAGTTCGCGGGATGGGGAGGTTGTGTACCGAGACTGTGGAGTGTGGTATCGCACTGTCTCGTAACTCTCTTCTTTATCATGAGAACCTCGCAGTATCTGCGATGTGCGTCTCTCACACAGTGCGTGGTGACTTTCACGGTACATGGCGGAACTGTGCTGTCTCTTCTTTCGCCAGTCCCCTGTTAAGTTGCCATGTACGCTAGTTCCAGGTTTTTGCCACCGCAAGTGGGACGCGTATCCTTTGCGTGTACATCTTTGTGCGCATGTCTGTTTCCTAAGCGCCGGTGCTCAGGCTGGAATGGCTGGTCCGGGAGCGTCTCCGCTTTCTCTCCAGGAGCGACAGTGTCGCCTCTCTGCGCTCCAGCGGGGACTGTGAGTGCCTGCCCTTCATTCACACGCTTTCCATTTTTGTTTCATCTTTACCAATTTAAATGGCTTTTTAAAAATACATCTTTTAATTTGCTTTCCTTTGCGCTTACTGTAGTATATTTATGGTTCATTTGTTGTTGTTCTTTTGTGACCTCTCTTTTGGCATCCTTTGCTGTGGGCATTTTCTTAGGTTATTATCTCAGTTTCTCTCTCCTTCCAACATTTATCCAGTTTCCCCACCCCCACCCCCACCCCCATTGCCCTTTGACAGCTCTGCCCGCCCCCCTCTTCCTCCTCTTTATCAGTAACATACAGGAGTTGCTGTTTGCTTAAATTCTAGCGGTGGGACAGGTTCATCTTCTCTTTGACGTTCCCTTTCATCAGTAATTTGTTCTACCACTCACATTTGATGAAGTCCCTCCTGGCCGTCAGCTTCCCTGTTTAGAACAATTTCATTTCCTATATGAAGTTTTATTAATTCATATCTTAAAATGTGGCTTGTCACACACACACACACACACACACACACACAAATAAACAGAAAAAGAAAGCCTCCCTTCTCGTAGCATTAGCCAACTTTGGAACTGAATTTAAAATATCAAGTATATCAGTGGGTCTGGTGGGTGGATGCAGATTGTCAAGGGCGGGGGGGGGGGGGGGGGGGGGGAAGGAAACATATGTAATACTTTTTGTAATACTTTAAGCAATAAAAAAATAATAATAATAATAATAAAAAGAAAGAAAGAAAGCCTCCTGACCCAAGAGTTTCTTGATCATAAAAACAGGAATTTATTATATGTAGTAGAAGGAACACTAAAGTACAGATTTGGTGGCCTGGCTTCCAATCCTAATTTTTGTAGCTAGAAGTGTAACTATAAGCAAACTAGTATGTAAAATGAGGGGGTTGGACTAGGTAGAGGGAGAGCAGTAGCTGAATCCCCTAACTGCAGGCTGACCACCTGCACAGCTGCCTTCTCCACCACACAATTCCGGTCACTACTCCCTTCCATGACTCCTCCAGGTGTAGGGGTGGGAACAGCACCCCGCTGTTACTCACCCCAGAGTATAGCACTGGACCCTATTCTTTTCCTATATCCTGCCTTCCTGGGAGTCCTCCAATTGCCAAATTTGAGGATGTCATCTTTTTTTCGCATGAAATACTGACTGGCTGAAAGGCTAATTGGGGAGTAAAGGAAGGAGGAAGCAGGAATGCCCATTGGTATTTCTAGTGAATGCTTAATAAAACTCTGGAAGGTACATGAGAAGCTAATAGAAGTAGCTACCTGGTGTGTGGGGAGAAATGGGGCAGCGGGACTAGGCCAGTTGAGGGGAGGGAGAGGGAGGGAGATTTTTCACCCTATTCCTTTCTATATTGTTGCTTTTTAACTGGTAAACTTATTTGTCACCAGATTGTGCATTGGTTGTGTTCCTTTTACTTTTCTGATTCTGTGTTGTGATACTGTGTTCCTCTGGGGAAAAAACATGCATACAGTGTGTCCCCAAGAAATGTAACGCTGTAATAGTGTTACACTATAACAGCTGATGGCTCAACTTTGAAAATGAAGTGTATCATAACTGCCTTTATAATTATTCCAAGTGTGTGTACATTTTGGGGGACCTATATTACCTACTCCAAAAATTAATTTTTTTAAAAATGAGGACTCATGCCCTTAATCTGCCTTTAAACATCGCAACTTTATTTCAGGACTGACAGTGAGGAATTCATTGGATTATTTCAAGATGAGCTTTCTGTTGCCCAAGCTGACTAGCAAAAAAGAAGTCGACGAGGCAATAAAGAGCACTGCAGAGAAGGTGTTGGTTCTCAGGTTTGGGAGAGACGAGGATCCTGTCTGTCTGCAACTAGATGACATTGTAAGTAAATATTTAAAATAAAAAATTTTTAATCTATACATTCTTACTTCAACATCTGCCAAGTGCATGCAGGGACGCAGGCAGGGTCTGGGATAGAGCTGTTCAGTTGTTAGTATGCTTTCATAAGAGCCGAACCCCTAAACCTGTGATTGTGCCGAATCTGTGCTGGATGTCCTTCCCCTCTAGCAGCTGTCCAAGCTCCACTTCACCAACAAGGCAGTGAAAGACCCGAAACATTACGAACAAGCATCTGTGAACATTATCTCACAGCACTGGCTTCTTTACGACTACTGTTCCCAAGGGGAGAAATGAATGCCAGGGAGGCCAAGTGACGTCCCACAGGCACAGAACCACGAAATTGCAGAGCTGGGGTTTGAACTGTTTTCTCTGCCTGCAAACCTGCTTTACTAGTGTGCTGCTCCAGCGTGCGCCCCATGATGATCTCTGACTTCACCACCCGTCTTCACACTCCGGTGAATAGGAAGGGCAGTTCGGGACAGAATAGGTTTATTCTTGTGTCTGTTTATTATGGAGCGAGACTCACTCCAGAACTAAGACCTCTGTTCTATTGCTGATGTCACTGTTATGTTTATTATGGAGAGAGACCTACCCCACTATTTCTATTGCTGACATCACTCTATGGATGGAGTGTAAGAATCCTCATTATCGCGATTAAATATGAGTATGTGATGTGTTACTCTATGGGGTAAGGGCCAGAGGATTATACCTCAGCTGTAGGGAGGAAGGACTACCACTGGAGGTCAAGAGCACAGACTCTGAAGCCAAGCTCCCTCTGTTCAAATCCACACCTGACTACCTACTAGCTGTGTGTCCAGGGGCAGATTACCTCCCTAGGCCCCGGTTTCCTCACCTATGAAATGGGGACTGTTAGAGTGCATACCTCATAGGAATGTTGTAGGATTAAATGAGTTAAAAGTGGAAAGCAGTTAGGGTAGCACATAATAATGCCATGTAAGTGTGTGCTTTTTTTATATATAATTATCATTTATGTGGAGATTATAAGGAAAAACCTTTAGGGGGAATTGTGATGTCTGTAGTACATATTTATGAGTTGTTCTGTTTTTGCTTTAAGTGAGCATGGATTTTATAAATCCATAAAAAGTTCATTAAAAACTTTACAATCAAAAGTAGAACAAAAATGAAGGAATATACTCACATAATTTATGCAGGGCCCTCTGATAACTCTGCCAATAGTGATTCAGACTGAATGATAAAGTTACACTGTCTAATGTGGAACTCAAGCAGGCTGGATTCTTGGCCCAGGAATATTTTTAAACAGAATATTCTATTAAAACATTTTGTAGCAGAAACATTGGTTTCATGTTGCAACCTACATCTCTCTCCTCATTTGCAGCTTTCTAAGACCTCTTCTGACTTGAGTAAAATGGCTGCTATATATCTGGTGGATGTGGACCAAACTCCAGTCTATACACACTATTTCGACATCAGTTATATTCCATCTACTGTGTTTTTCTTCAATGGGCAGCATATGAAAGTGGATTATGGGTAAGTTAGGCTGACATGAAGCTATAACAGTCTAAAAGTTTCCTTTTCAGCAGTTTCGGTAACTTACCTATTTGCTTGCAGTGTTGGCTAGGTGAGTCTTTTATTGATACTGTCTCCTCAACAGATACTCTCTCTAATTTTTTTATGAGCAGCTTGGTGCAAAATGAGTATTCTGGCATGACTGGCAAATTTTAATTTCCTACTTAAGTATGAAAGAATAGTACAGCTGTGAAGCACTAATCATCCTTCAGCCTAGAAAATATCAAACCATTTTCTTACAAGTTCCCCAGGGATTTCATTTAAAACAAAATATGTCATTCTTAAACTTTTGGGACTGATAGTTTGCATTTATAAAAGAAGTACTCCTTTCAGCAAACGAAGACATGCTCCTCTCTTGCCAAGTTTCCTGTCTTCTGCCAGGAAAGAAGTTATTCTTTTGTTGAAGTTATTCTTCAACAAAGCCTGTCAAGTATAAGTAACATGAAGTCTTCTGTAATGCCTTCTGCCCAATCAGCATCCCAGTATTTAATATCTATATTGAAAATATCCATAATTTTTATTTTTTCTTAATGTGGTTGAGATATCCTCTTGTCTAGATCTGTGTACCTGCTTTGTCATTATTAGTTTGAAAGGTGTAAAATGTTATGTGTTTTAAGTGTTCTAAAGGTAGAATATGGTTCATTTAAGTATTAATTTGCTGTAATCTTTTCAGAAGGCGAATATTCCCAAATATGACCTCTATCAAGACATTTAGCACATTAACTACCATGACATTACATACCAAACACCTTACAAGTGTGTAAAAATTTTAATCCAGCAATTGCATTTCCAGGAATTAATTTGAAGAAAAGTAATTCTGAAAGTGGGCAAAATTGGCTCCAGGGATACTTGTTTAGGAAGCAAAATACTTAGAATTTAGATGTCCACAAAGGGATAGTAGATACCAATTTACTCTGATGTTGTAGATGCATGGTTAACTTTGAACGAAACATATGTTTTTTAAAAACCACATTGCAAAATAGAATGTGTGATATAATTCCCATTACTGTGAAGAAAAAAAATGCACGTAGAGACACATACACGTACGTATGATTGGAGGGATATATACCAAAATGTGGCAACTCTTTTTGTCTTGAAAAATTTCTGCAATGAACATACTTGATGTTCAAAATAGTGAAGAAAAAAAAGGAAGAAGGAAAGAAATTAATACCCACTACTCAGAAATGGAAGTGACTGGAACTGGAGACCACGACTAGGGCTTTGCACAGTGCCTGGCCAAACACAACAACCGTGAAACAAGCTGTGCCCACACCAGTACTCAGGGAATTGTACTTGAGAATGAGTTGAGAAATGGTTAAAATACATTTTGAGCAGAAGCTTTCCATATGATAGAGCTTACGTGCTATCCCATGCCCACAGCTCTGGTTTTAGTCGTATATCAAATGGGTCCTATAATTGCAAATGGAAAAATCATTGTTGGGCCTTATGGCTAAAGTCTCCCTTACAGGAAGAGCTACTGTTCGTTTTGTTTGCCCTGAAGGTCTTCAGCAAGTAAATATTCAAAGTTCTGAGCCAGGTTGTTTCTCTTCTGTGCTACCTAGGTCTCCAGATCACACAAAATTTGTGGGAAGTTTCAAAACCAAACAAGACTTCATAGATTTGATTGAAGTAATCTATCGAGGAGCAATGAGGGGAAAACTTATTGTCCAAAGTCCAATTGATCCCAAGAATATTCCCAAATATGACCTTCTCTATCAAGACATTTAGCACATTAACTACCGTCAAAGCTGAAGAGAAAGGCCCATCTCGAAACGGTACGCGAAGGCAGCTGTGCTGTTTTCCGGGTCCTTCGGAAAGATGCTCAGCGTCCCAGTGGAGAGAGGTTTGACTTGTATAGAAAATACTGGCCTGAGTGGAAGACCCACGGGACTGTGATGACCTGGGGAGCCTAAGTGTTTATTCCCCACAAACCTCAGAGCAGTCAAGTCAACTGTGGTCAATTTCCCTGCATGATTTGTTTGACTTTTCTTTATATTGTGCTTTTCTTTATCTCTTAACATAATACAGAATTTTCCTAAACATTGGCTGGTACAATTTGATTTAACTATATTTATTTGACACACAAGTAAAATGGAAAGAGCAAAAATACTTATTTTCTAGTCTATATGTACATACACACACCTCTTTCTCACCCTCAACCTTGCCCATTCCTCCACTCACATATTTCTATTACTCATGCTCTCCGATCTCCAGTCCTAATTATCCCAGTTTCTCTTGGAATGAATAATTCTCCACTGATAGCAGGCAAGTTTGTTTTATTTTGGAGCCTTCCTGGTTCACACTTCGAAAACAGTGTCCTGGTTTGCAAATTTACTAGCTTTTGTGCTATTACCCAGGAAGTGAGACTTGAACCTTTACCATCCAGCACCCAATTTGAGCTAAACAAAGAATTAACTACCCTTAGCAAGTAGGAACAGAGCTCTCCCAGAAGTCAGAATTCCACCTCTTCCTGAGACAAAACTGCTTCAAGGGCTCATGACTAGAAAGAGAGAGAGAATCAGAATTGTTAGAAAGCGTAGGGGCTGCTTTCCCCACTTGGAAGAAACCTACTCTCTACAGGAGTCGGCATTCTTGTCGTATGTAGCTTGTTAATACTAATAAAGGAAGACAGCCAAAGGAAAGCCAGACATTGGAAGCATGGTCATCTGGGCAGCTTTGCCAGGAAACTACAGGTTCACGCTCCCCAGGGAACCACCATGCCATTCCGTGCAGATCACGGGAAAGCATCAAACAAAAGGGGAGGTGGACAGACAAAGGGGGAGATGGGCGCCTGTGCAGTGAAGTTGGTGATGTAGGGGAGGTGCTTATCTGTCAGTCTAGCCTGGGGAGCAATGGATTGGCTAGGAGGGTGGAGCCACCACAAGTGCACAAAATCTTGGAAGGTTAAAATCCCCAAAGAGTTCCTTCTCTCTTGATCTTGCTTGCTTGCTCTCTTGCTCCATGACCCACACTTGCCCGTGCCTTCGCCTGTTCATTCTCCATTGCTGTGGCCTTAAGCAGCTGAGTGGCTGCTGGCTATGCAGATTCGCACACAGCGGACTACAGCTAGGACCACAAGCTAAGCAAGCCGGATGATGGACTGGACTTTAATATGGAGCAGGAACTCTGGTCAGTGGCCTTCATTCTGGCCCTGCTGAAGACAAAATTGGACTTCTTCCACGGCGAGACAGACAGAGATGGGACCTTGGAGGAAAACCCCCTTAATTTTACATCATTAATACAGCTTTCCAGGAAACCTCATCCTCTCGCAGGGACCTCAGGAAATTTTTTCCTCGCAGCACCCCAAGAACTCCATTTCCACCGATAATAAACACAAGCCATCCAAGTTTTCCATTTCACAAAGAAATGCTCTTCAGGGACTCCCAGAAGAAAGATTCCAGAACCCTTTCAGACAGGAAGCTCTTTTTCTAACTGAACTCTTCCGCTATAAACCTTTAGTACATCGCCCAGCCAGCATGGCTCAGTGGTTGAACGTTGACTAGGAGATGACAGTTCGATTCCTGGTCACAACAAATAACCAAGTTTCAGGCCGATCCCCAGTGCGGGCACGCAGGAGGCAGCCGATAAATGATTATCTCTCATCATTGATGATTCTGTCTCTCCCTTCCTCTCTGAAATCAATAAAAATATTAAAAAAAAAATAAGGATGCAGCAAGGAGCTCAGCGTTTGTATTCAGACAGACCTAGATTCAAGGTTCGGCCTTGCTACTTAATAGCTGCGTAACCTTAAGCAAATCGTGTAACATCTCAGGGTCTGTGTTCCCTGTCTGTAAAACAAGGGTAACGATGGCCTTTCTGAGAGCTGCCTCAGTGGGCACTCAGTCAGTGAGTGTGGCCAGCAGTGGGACAGTTTGTGCCACCATGGGGCTTTCCAGTCGGCCTGCAGTGTTTTCTGACACAGTCCCAGTACACGCTGTGCCGCCTGGCTGCTGCTGTACCATAAAGGAAAGGATAAAAAGGTCCAAGCCCCCCGGGCCCCCCAAAAAGAAAAAAAAACAAAAACACAGAAATGAGTGAAAGAAAGCTCTTTATTGTTTGCCTTAGACATGCAGGGCTAGAGCCCGTCGGTTTCACACCAGCTTTTATCCCTCCACCCCCATCCAGTTCCCCTCTTCCAGAGTGAAATCTAGCACACGTTAGTTGTCGGCCGTGGTTTTCTGAATCCAGTCCAGGATGGAGTGCACCTTCACATACACACCGTACTCGGCCACGCTACAGCTCTTATCAAAGCTCAGGATCCCCGCCGCATACCAGGTGTCGTCATCAGTGTCATGGACAGCAAAGGCGCTGCCAGCATCCCCAAAGCAGGTGTCCTCCTGGTACTTGGACAGGCCAGCGCAGAAGGTGTGCTCGTTCAGTATGGGCTGCACCCCCACAGGGCTCTTGGGCTCCTTCTTTTCGGGCACCGTGCTCTTTTCATAGTGCCGCACGCAGCTGTCCTGGTCAGCCACAGGCAGCATGACGTACTTCAGGAGCTGGGTGAAGTTAAAGTTGGCGTTTCGTCCCCAGCCAGACACATAACCCATACGATTCACTTCCGCATAATCTTTGGAAGGTAGGCAGATGGGCATTACTTTCTCACCCACGGGCACCTTCTGTTTGAGTTTAATGAGCCCGATGTCGACCTCGAGGTAGTTAGGGTGGAGAATCACCTTCTCAACCTCCACAAGCTGCTGCTTCCCCACATAGAGCCTTAAGGTAGGGGCAATATCTTTTGCTTTTGCGTCTTCCGCATGACCCAGGAAGAGGTTCTTAGCCGTGGTCAGCAGCCATTGCTCGCCGATGAGTGTGGCCCCCGTGGTGAGGTTATGATGTGAAATCATCTTGGCCTGCCAGGGAAAGCTGTCTTTGGCATCCACCGAGCCACCCAGGATCCGCTGGACCTGATCTACCGGGTTCTTGGGCTTCCCACACACTGTCAAGGAGAGCAAGGAAATCATGAGAAACACGAGGATCTCCCCGTCTGGGAGGGGGGAAAGCTTTGGCTGTCACTGCGGTCTACATGATCATTGTTCATCTCTTCCGAGCCAGGAGTGTGTACACGCTTTGCTTTACCATCTGTCCTCTTGTTTCCAGTGTTTACCGTCAGTTGTTTCTATCGCTAAGGCAGAGCTCCATTACTGCTTTCCTAACTCACCAAAGAAACAAGTATTGCTGAGGTTGAGAAACCCTGGCTGATGAGCTGTATGTATATTCAACAGTTTGTCACAACAAGGACATGTCCACCATTCCTTGAAATTCATTATAACTCATTCTCTCTGAATAAAGAGGGATCTATTGTAGCATTGGCCAGAACTCAGATACTGCAAGTAATACAAGGCAGGTTAGCAGTTCCACACCACTAATAGCAGAAGAGGGCAGGCAAAACCCTCCTGTTCCAAGAGGGAAAAAGAGCAGTAGCTCTTCCTAATGACAAGAAACAGAAGCCCTATCCATCCAGCTTTCTGTCATCCTTCCCTGGATTAGGGTTAGTTACATCCTCCCTGATAGTTCTTCCTGGAGCTGGCTTTACCCTGGGACCCTGGCTCTCTGGGTGGGTTGTCTGTACACTTAGGGTCTCTGGACCCCTTGGGGGCAGTGTATACAGTGGGTTCCGTCAGTGCCCTGCAGGCCTGAATTAGCAGGAACCTTAGTGAACTTTTTAAGGGAATCATCACCTAACTGCTCAGTTCCCTGCCAGCCATTTGTGGTTCTCCCTGGTCCCAGGTCTTGGCTTTCGTATGCTCAGGAGAAGCCACACAGGAGGGGCATGTGCCTCTAGGACATTCTGACCAATATCCCTGCCCAAGCACTGAACCCTCAACGCCTATCCTTGGTCTGCTTCCCAGGCTCTCGGCTGCCTACCTGCTTCACACTCAGGAAGCTTCTCTCCAATGGCCTTGTTTGTCCACTTCTTCTCACTGTTCAAGGTGTACACTCCTGGAACAAAAGGAAAGAGATGAGCCAAAGGAGAAACTCAGTCTGGACCTAGTGCGGGAGAGAAGGTATTTAAAGAAAAAAATTGAAAAAGGAGAAGGAAGGTGAGGGAGGGGCAGGGAAGAGGAGGAAGGGAGGATCGCTGTCCTAGAAGCCAAGTGCTGGGCCCTAGCGAAGCCCAGCAGGACAGAACCGTGGTCATGGTGGTCATGGTGAGGCCATGCAGGGTGGGATCAGGGTCCAAATCCTGCCTCTACCTCTTGCAGGCTACCTGACCTCTCTGTGCCTCAGTTTCCTCATCAGCAAGTAATAATAATAGTATCTTTGTAGAGGGGTGTTATGAAGACTAAGTGAGCAAATGAATGTAAAGCACTTACAACAGTGCCAGGAAAGTAAGGACTTCCAATGTCATCACTATCACCATTGTTGGTTCTTTTGCCGCATCCTTTGCCAGATCTAGATGGAGCTCTCACTCTGAGATAGGTAGGCTATGTGGCATCCCCTCCCCTTAACAAAAGACAAAGCTTGCGGCTGAGCAAAGTTAATTTGCCCAAAAGGCCACAGCACTGGGAACAAAACCCCTTATTACAATCTGCATCTCCTGGCTCTGAGGATAACCCATGAATTTCCTAGCCAGTCACCCTGACTCCACTCATCATGGAAATGCCAGTATGAGTAGGGCACAGGGACACTTGTCCAGGTCTTACCATCGCCTTCAGTGCGCAGCCTGTAGTAGGTCTTACACTGATAGCGAACTGAGTGCTCCACGTAACCATTTGCAATCTCAGGGGCCTTTGGGCAGCTGTCATCTGCAAAGAAAAACAGGAAGAGGAGGTTAATATTAAGAAATGGCCGGAACCGGTTTGGCTCAGTGGATAGAGCGTCGGCCTGCGGACTGAAAGGTCCCAGGTTCGATTCCGGTCAAGGGCATGTACCTGGGTTGCGGGCACATCCCCAGTAGGAGATGTGCAGGAGGCAGCTGATCGATGTTTCTCTCTCATCGATGTTTCTAACTCTCTATCTCTCTCCCTTCCTCTCTGTAAAAAATCAATAAAATATATTTTTTATAAAAAAAAAAAGAAATGACTCTCAGAGACCCATGAAAAGTCAGATGAGAGGAAGCTGCTCTGTACGTCCTCCATCCCAAGTGGAAGTCATGCAGTGGGCAATCTTTCCTTATTTCTGGCTGGCTCCCCAAGGTTTTAACAGTAGTGAAAGGCCAGCGAGTAGGATGAGAAGAGGGTATTTGGGTCTCCTGAAGAAAGGGTGCAGATCTCACAGGGTCAGCCACAACAGGTGCTGGGGTGCACAGCGTCTGCCCAACCCAAACACCTACCTGCATTTTCTGGGTTCTCGTTGACAGTGTCCACTGCAAAAAGCTGCCCCCAGAGCAGGAGGGTGACGACAGTTCCCAGGGCGCTGCAGAGAGAAGACAGGCAGGAGTGCAAAGCTGCTCTCCCTGCTTCACCCTTTTACCCCCCCACACACACCTCCCTCCCTTTAGGCAGCCAGGAAATAAAATAGTCACATGCAAGCACTGGGACCCACCAAATGCATCCTTTACAGCTTCCCAGTACACCCAGGCCCAGCAAGCTCTCTGCTGCTGGGAATTCTCCATAAGCCTCAGACAGGAACCACCAAGATAGGGAGGCACACAGGTGTGTGGGCCTCAATTCCGGCAGCATTAATCTAGTAATACATGGGCTCTCCCGCAAGGGGAGGCTTCCCTTGGGCACCTCTGGAGTGCCAGGCTACGAGCACACTCAGATAAAATGTGGACTGTGGAGCCGGGAACGTGGGAATTGACTGCTAGTCTCTCCACTTTTCAAAATTCCCCATAAGGAAAGGTTTTTAAATATTTCATTTAAAATACTTATATAGTGTGTGTCTTATTTTGTGATCATTTGTCTTCGTGAAATGGTATATCAAACCCCAAAATGCCAGCAGGTTCCCTGGAGCATAACTGGCTCCCTGACAGCATGAGCGGACACGGGCATCGATGCACAGGCCACACCTGCCAGTTACTCATCTCACTGACAGATTGTCAGCTCCTCGGGGATTGCTTGCTTAAGTTTCTAGTATGGCTACTTCAACATTTCCAAAGTCTTTTTATAAAATCGAAGTGCCTTAATTGTGTCATCCAAATATGCCACTATTGGTCTTTCTTATTACACATTTTTTAAAGGAAAAAAAATCTAATAAATACATTTAAAATCCCAGCTACTGTCATCTCCTACAAAGATAAAAACTTCACAACCTCTGCCCTAGGTGGTTTTTCTCAGTGGTTAGAGCATTGCCTGTGGACTGAAGGGTCTCAGGTTTGATTCCGGTCAAGGACACGTACCTCTGTTGCAGGCTTAATCCCTGGCCCCAGTTGGGGCACATGCAGGAGGCAACCAATCGATGTGTCTCTCTCACATTGATGTTTCTCTCTCTCTCTCTGTCTCCCCCTTCCTTTCATTCTCTCTAAAAAAAAAATCAATGGAAGAAATACCCTCGGGTGAGGATTAACAAAAAAAAACACACACACACACACACACACAACTTTACAACCTCAAGGAAAAAAAGATATTTCTTAAAGTAAGTCACGTCTCCTGAGAAAGACGGCAGTATCAGAAGGCATTACCTCTTATGGGTGCAGAAAAGCAGAGGACTTAACACACTGCGCCCTTCAGTTGACTATAATTTAGCCCATTTACCCTATTTCTTCATTGTATTTTTGCATCTGTTCTGTAGGCTTGTCATGCAACTAAGAGAGGTATGCGAAGGAGGATGAGATGAGGAA
This sequence comes from Myotis nattereri, assembly GCF_964212035.1. Taxonomy (NCBI): domain Eukaryota; kingdom Metazoa; phylum Chordata; class Mammalia; order Chiroptera; family Vespertilionidae; genus Myotis; species Myotis nattereri. The sequence continues at coordinate 16,766,910 of NC_138090.1, forward strand.
CAAGAGAAAGGGAAGGAAAGTGAGCAGAGCTGTGGACTCACCGCATCTTTGGTTGGTCCTGCCTCTGGAAGAGCAGTGCTGTGGGGTGCAGCGGCTGGTGCTTTTATGCCTGTACTATCTCACCCACCCCTTCCCGATGTTGTAACCCTGTGTCTACACAAGTTTGACCTTGTTAAGGGCACTGGCATTTTCCAGTAACAGAGCCACAAACATCCCCGTTAAGCGTGGAGCTCTTGCCTCACGCTTGAGTTTTCCCTGGTGTTCTTTTACAAACCCAAAGACACCTGGCCCCATCGTGACCCCAGGTAGCTAGCTGCCAGAGAGTTTCCCGAAAACGGCCCCTGGGCGGGCTGGGAAAACAATTGATCTGCACCTCCTTGTTTTGGAGGGTGAAAACACTGAAAAAAAGCCCTTCTTTGGGGTTACTTCAAACCCCTATGAACACTCCTGCAACCGGGCTGAGATGGGGCTCTAATAAAGAGAGCATTTCCTTTTCAAGTATTTCCCCCATGCTGTGTTGACATCTTCCTATTGCTTCAAAGCTCTCCAACCTGAAATCAGTACAATGTATGTATTGTCTTCTCTGATTGCTGTTTGCAAGAAAGCACACAAAAGAGTTAACACAATAGTGTGGACTGGCACATACCATACTCAATGGTAGTGGTTCTCATGGTTTTATAGACCAGTAATTAAGACACAGACAGATGAGAAGGTGTGTATGCTTCAGTCAGATGTTTGCACCTGCTTATCCCAATTACTATTCAACTGAAATTAATAGCAACTCAATAAAAGATTGCTTTATTCAGTAAAAATAGGTAAGCGGGCCCTGGTTGGGTTGCTCAGTGGGTTGGAGCATAGTTCCATACATCAAAAGGTTGCAGGTTCGCCAAAACCGGTTTGGCTCAGTGGATAGAGCGTCGGCCTGCGGACTGAAGGGTCCCGGGTTCGATTCCGGTCAAGGGCATGTACCTGGGTTGCGGGCACATCCCCAGTGGGAGATGTGCAGGAGGCGGCTGATTGATGTTTCTCTCTCATCGATGTTTCTAACTCTCTCTCTCCCTTCCTCTCTGTAAAAAATCAATAAAATATATTTAAAAAAAAAAAAAAGGTTGCAGGTTCAATTCCTGATCAGGGCACATACCTAGGTTGCAGGTTCCATCCCCAGTTGGGCAGTTGGGGCGCATGGGGAAAGCGAGCAATGGATTGATGTCTCTGTCTCACAATGATGTTTCTCTCTTTCTCTCCCTTTCTCGCTCTTGAAAAATCAATGAAAACATATCTCAGATGAGGGTTGGGGGGGTAAGTGGTTCTTAAATTAGGATGTACAAAAGAATCACTTTGGGATATTCATGGTGACACTGAGGTAATATCAAAATAATTAGAAATAGCCCTAGCTGGTTTGGCTCAGTGGATAGAGCGTTGGCCTGCGGACTGAAGGGTCCCGGGTTTGATTCCAGTCAAGGGCACATGCCTGGGTTTCGGCCTCGATCCCCAGTAGGGGGTATGCAGAAGGCAGCTGATCAATGATTCTCATCATTGATTTTTCTATCTCCCTCTCCCTTCCTCTCTGAAATCAATAAAAATATATTTTAAAAATAATAATTAGAAACCTCACAAATGTCCATTAATAAAGGAATGTGTGAATCAGTGGTTCTCAACCTTCCTAATGCCGCGACCCTTTAGTACAGATCCTCATGTTGTGGTGACCCCCCGACCATAAAATTATTTTCATTGCTACTTCATAACTGTAATTTTGCTACTGTTATGAATCATAATGTAAATATCTGATATGCAGGATGTATTTTCATTGTTACAAATTGAACATAATTAAAGCATAGTGATTAATCACAAAAACAATATGTAATTATATATGTGTTTTCCGATGGTCATTCGACTCCCAAAGGGGTCGTAACCCACAGGTTGAGAACTGCTGGTGTAAGTTATGGGTGGTATATTCCTATAATGGAATATTATACAGCCATGAAAAATGAATGAACTATGAAAGAACCTGGATAATCTCATCAACATAATTTTTAAAGAATACTGCAGATTTCAGAAGATATTCAAATGACTCCACTGTTGCAGAGCTCAGAGTCAAACAAAATTTGGCAATGGATTATTAGCTATGACACCAAAATTGCATACAACAAAAGGGGGGGGAAAAAAGAAAAAAGTTGAGTTCATCAAAATTAAAAACTTTGATGCATCAAAGTACAATATCAGGAAAGTGAAAAGACAGTCTGTGAATGGGAGAAAATATTTGCAAATCATATATCTGATATGGATTAATATAAAGGATTCCTACAGCAACAACAAAACAACCCAATTAAAACATGGGCAAATGATTTGAATAGACATTTCACCAAAGAAGATATACAAATGGCCAATGAGCATGTGAAAAGATGCTCAACGTCACTGGATGATGTCATTAAGGAAATGCAAATAAAAGCCACAATGAGACACCACTTCACACCTACTAGATATAAGTGTTGGTAAAAATGTGGAAAAAGTGGAATTCTGATACACCATTTTACATTCCTAGTGGGAATGTAAAATGGTGTAGTTTCTGTGGAAAACAGTTAAATAGTTCCTCAAAACTCTAAACATAGCCCAGCCAGCCTGGCTCAGTGGTTGAGGGTCAACCTATGAACCAGGAGGTTGTGGTTCGATTCCTGGTCCTACAGGTTGCGGGCTTGAACCCCAGTGTGGGGCAAGCAGGAGGCAGCCCATCAATGATTCTCTCTCATCATTGATGTTCTTCTTTTTTTTAAATCTTTATTGTTGAAAGTATTACGTATGTCCCTTTTTTCCCCCATCAATCCCCTCCAGCCTACCCCAGACCCTCACCACCCCACTGTCTGCATCCATGGGATATGCATTTATACATACAAGGTCTTGAGTTGATTACCTCCCACCCACCCACCCTCCCCGCCTTCCCTCCGAGATTCCACACTCTGTTCCATGCTCATTGATGTTTCCATCTCTCCCTCTCCCTTCCTCTCTGAGATCAATAAAAATACATTTTAAAAAAAACTACACATAGAATTGCCATACAATCCAGCAATTCTACTTCTGCGGATATACCCAAAATAATTGAAAACGGAGACTCAAACAGACCATTGTACACCAATGTTCATTGTGGCATGATTCATAATAGCCAAAAGATAGAAAAAAATCCACGTGCTCTTCAACAAATGAATGGATATACAAAATGTGTCATATACATACAATGGAATATTATTCATCTATAAAAAGCAATGTAGCCCAGTGCTAAGGCTCAGTGGTTGACCCAGGAGGTCATGGTTTGATTTCCGGTCAGGGCACATGCCCAGGTTGTAGGCTTGGTCCCCACTGGGGGGCATGCAGAAGGTAGCTGATCAGTTATTCTCTCTCATCATTGGTGTTTAATATCGCTCGCCTACCATTCCTTTCTCTGAAATCAATCCTATATAATAAAAGGGTAATATGCAAATCGACTGAACAGCAGAACGACCAGTCACTATGATGCGCACTGACCACCAAGGGGCAGATGCTCAACACAGGAACTTCCCCCCTGGTGATCAGTGCACTCCCACAGGGGGAGCGCTGCTCAGCCACAAGCTGGGCTAATGGCTGACAAACACAGGGGCAGTGGCAGGAGCCTGTCCCGCCTCCGTGACGGCGCTAAGGATGTTCCCCGAGGGCTCCTGGATGGCGAAAGGGCACAGGCCAGACCCCCCTCCCACCCCTGAGAGCACAAATTTCGTGCACTGGGCCTGTAGTAAAAATATTTTTTAAAAAAATAAAAAGGAATGCAGTTCTGGTATATGCTACCACATGAATAAACCTTGAAAACATGATGCCAAGTGAAAGAAGAAACTAGACACAAAAAGACAAATATTGCCGAAACCGGTTTGGCTCAGTGGATAGAGCATCGATCTGTGGACTGAAAGGTCCCAGGTTCGATTCCGGTCAAGGGCATGTACCTGGGTTGCGGGCATATCCCCAGTAGGAGATGTGCAGGAGGCAGCTGATCGATGTTTCTCTCTCATCGATGTTTCTAACTCCCTATCTCTCTCCCTTCCTCTCTGTAAAAAATCAATAAAATATATTTTAAAAAAAAGACAAATATTGTATGATTCCATTTATATGAAATATCTAGGAAAGGCAAATTCATAGAGACACAAGGTAGATAGGAGGCTACGAGGGGCTGGAGGGAGGAAGGAAAAGGGAATTCTTGCTTAATAGGTACAAAGTGTCTGTTTGGGCTGATGAAAGGGGTTTGCAAACAGTGGCCATGGTTGCACAACATTGTGAATGTAATTAATGCCACTGAATTATACACTTAAGCATTGTTAAATCAGGAATTTTATGTTCTGTGTATTTTATCACAATAAAAAAAATTCAAGAAATAAAACAGTAAGTAAACTTTCTTACTTGCGGCCAAATTTTTCTTTTTTTAAAGAAAGTAAAGCTAAGCAATACATTGTATAGGCATATTTTTTAAATTTTAATGAAATGGAAAACAAAATGTAATATGTTACCTCTCATGGGAGGCAGGAGGAAGGCACAGGAGAATAGCACATAAGTCATTATAAATATAGATGATTATTGCTAACGATCCAGCTTTTAAGTGGGGTGATAGTTTCATGAATGTACATTATGCTAGTGTGCCTATTTTTAAAGATATATATCATATCTCTCACACATATATTTATAGAGTTAACATTTTAAAATATGAAGGGGGAGAATCACCTGACAGGGGGAAAGTCCAGGCTCGTTTGCAGAGATGTGATACCGTAGGTCTGAACAGGGTCTGAGAATCTGCACTTTAAATGGCCATAACTCTCCCCATTCCTGTACGCAGTGTGACTGCAGCTCTTCCAGCCAAAGTGGAGCCCATTTCCACCCCTTGAGTCTGGGTTTGGCTGTGTGACCACATTGGCCAATGGAACAGTGGCAAACAGAAAGCAGGGACTTGAAACGTGCTAGTAAATCGGGGCTTGCCTCCTATTGCACCTGGAATCTGGGGCTGCCATACGGGTGAGCCCAAGCTATCCCTCCATTGCTGGAGGGTGAGAGATTACACAGAAGGGAGCCCAGGCATCCCTGCCCCCTCAACCCAGCCTGGCCCAGACCAAAATGACCCCCAGCCCAGCCCAGCCCAGCCCAGCCCAGATTGCTGACCCACAGAATCACGAGCTAAATAAAAGGCGCTGTTGTTAGCCATTAAGCTTTGGGAAGGCTTCAGCAGCAAATGTGAACGGATACAGCCAGGATGTGGGACATGAAATCGGAGCTACTCTGGCTGAATCTGGGGTGAAGGGTTAGCATTTTGCTCCGTAGGCTCCTTACATCTTCTGTAGCAGCTTATGCTCACCAGCTCTTTGCCTCTCAGTTTCCTTTCCGAAAGGAGGCTGCAGCCCTGCATTTTCCAAGGCCCTTTCCTCAAGAACACACACCTTAGGCTGGGAAGGATTCACACTGAATCTGCAACACTTCCCTCCGGTGGCGTCCTCACCTCCTTCCTCTCCTCCCTCCCACCCGGTCAGTACTTCACCGCTCCTCACAGAAATCCGGGGACTTCAGTCTCTAACAACCCTCTGTCTAGTGTCTTGCAAATGTCACAAGACTTGTTCCTCCCTAGGCTTGTTCCTCCTCTGCCCGGGTGCAGCTCTTATCCCACAGAGAGAAGAGAGGAGCTTTATTTCCATGGACCCCCTGGCAATGGGGACAACTTGGGTCCTATGACATGGAGGGCGGTGTTCTCTGTAGGCTGCCTCCTCGCTTATACAGAATGAAACCTTTCTCACCACCACTGTGGAATAACTGCTCACCCTCCAGGTGCATGAAAACTCACATTTCCTGCCTTTGTATTAGTAACTGAAATAAGGATTGGGAACTTGTCAATTTTTTTCTTTAAGTTTGGTTATTAGGTGCATACAAAGGTAGATTCATTATGTCTTCCTTTTAAACCGACTCGTTATCATTATGAAATGTCCTTATTTATATCTAGTAATTCTTCTTGCCATAAAGTCTCTCAGTCTGATATTACTTACGATATACCGACTTTCTTTTGGTTAGTGTTTTTGTGGCATATATTTTTATTTACATTTAATATAATTACAAGTAGAGTTGGTTTTAAGTCTACCATTGTGCTATTTGCTTTATGTTTAATGCATAAGTTCTTTTTTCTTTTCTTTCTCCTTTCCTGCCTTCTTTATTACTCAGGGTTTGTTTGTTTTTAATTCCCCTCTATTAGCTTATTTTGTTATATATTCTTATATTATTTTAATAGTTGTTACCCCAAATATTTCAAGATATGCATCCTTGACTTTTTATAATTTAAGTTCATGGCTTTGTCACTCCCCAAGTAATACAAGAACTTTGCAACAGTTTATCTTTTCCCATTCTTTATGCTATCTTTTTTTAGAATTTTTATGAGTTTATTTGAGCCAAACTGACAATATGTGCTGGGGAGCAAGATCTCAAGTGCTCTCCTCCTTTATGCAATTTTTTTCATGTGCTTTACATCTACTTATCCTAACTCTCATCATATATTTTTAAACCAATTGCTAGTATGTGGGTATGAGATCCTTTGAAATTCAAGTAAATAAGAGTCTAGGAGACAAATGCAGTGTTGTGGAAGCTTAAAGGAAGGATCAAATGCAAGAGAATGTTCAGAAAGACAGATTGCGGAAGTCATTGAGTAACTGCATATGAAGAGGACAAAGGAAAGGCAAGGCTTGAGAATGACTCGGGTTTATAAGCTTGAGACTAAGGAGGAAACGGATGCAGTGGATAGGTCGGGAAAACTTGGACTCGGGGGTCAGGGTTTGGGTGGGAAGAGAAAAAAACATTGACCCCTGGAAACAGAGGACTGGATTTGGAAACCATTTAAATATAACACTTTTATTGGAAATTGTGTGAGGAATGAGTTTATTAGGGGACTAAATAGAGGGTGGGCAAAAGTAGGTTTACAGTTGTTTGTGGAAAATAATACAATAATTAATAAATAGGAATACAAGAGTAAATTCTGTTTCATGTACTCTCAAGTCATGGGGACAGATGTAATTTATAGCCTGGGGAATGTAGTCAATAATATTATATTAATTTTGGGTGGTGACAGGTGGTAACTAGATTTGCTGTGGTGATTGATCATTTTGCAACATATACAAATGTCAAATCACTATGCTGTACACATGAAACTAATATAATATTGTATGTCAGTTGTGCTTCAATTAAAAATAAATAAATAGATAGCTTCTTGAAAGTAGCATCAACCTTGATACTTTATAAATGAGGAACTTACAAGCTTTTTAATCAAATAGTATCCTCAGATCAGCTTTCTAGCAGTAAAGACAGCCAGCCAGTGGCAAACCCACATGACCCATTAAAATTTTAAATACAATCTGCCTTTCCCAGTAAGAAATTCATCAGAGATCAAAGGTGTGAAGATATTAATAGAAGTTTTAAAATTAAATTAATATGTTTTAAAATTAAATCTGTATTCACAAGAATTCATATCAACCCTCCTCAGTTCTTCCACCTGCATTTTTGGGACAAACATTCTTCTAGTTCCCGGGAAACCAGGTAGGGGGCCATGTTGGCATTTGCTCACTCATCTTTATCACTATACCCAGCAAAGCCTGGCGCACACAGACGCTCAAGTCAGCTTACTGACTTGAATGGATGATAGACATGGCCTCTGCCCGAAAGAACTCAGCGGTGAGGGAGAGATGAACATACAACAGGGTTCCCTCCTGCCTGTCACCTCAGCTTCCAGCTGCAGTAAGATCAGGACTTCAGATGCATACAGGCTGTCAGTGGAACCAGCTCTACAAGTACCTTAGAGGAACAGGCGCTCACCTCACAATAATAACAGCTAACACTGTGCGAGTTCCTACTAAGTGCCGGGCACTGTTGTGTGTGCTTTCTGCGTATTTTTTCCTTTAATTATTCAACAGCCCGAAGCAGCACATCCTTCTATTATCTTATAACCCTGTTTTCACAAATGGGCACAGAGAAGATAAGGAACTTGCTCAAGGTCACGTAGTTAAGTAGCAGAGGCTGGATTCCAACCCAGGCCAAGCCCTGGGCCGAGCTGGGTGCTACCTCTCCTGCCTGATGAACGTTACGGGATTTCCAAGCCCCCCCTCACATAATCAGCCTTGAGTTCTCACCATTAGAGACACCTCTAAGGGTCAAATAGAGACAAATCCTTTACTGAGTTAAGACATTGCTTACCTGGGAGGGGAAACAAACTCACTAGCTAATCACATTAGCCAGCCTCAGGGTACGAGTTCTAAATGGCCATCAAAGTCCAATAAGAACCGTTAAGAACTGTGTGTGTGTGTGTGTGTGTGTGTGTGTGTGTGTGTGTGTTTGTGCCCGAGAAAGGGCAAGGAAGACCTAACGCAGGGGCACCAAGCTGGAAAGGCTTGATGCTGGCAAGTGGAGGCTCCTTCTGAGTGGGAGCCAACTCCCTCCCCTCAACTGTCCCCCTATCCCAACACTCCAGGGCCCCTATCCAGGCCCTGGGGGAGCACCACAGCCGGGAAGCAGGGCCATGGCTGAGAAATGCATTAGGAAATAGTCCAAGGAAACTGCCTGACCAAGCATTTGGGAGCAGTGTTCCCTGGGAACCAGCCAGGTTCTGGGAACAGTGGAGCCACCCACTCCGTCCCATGACAGATCTCTGGAGGGAGTGGTGTTAAACGGGTTTCTGCTTTTGAGCCATCAGGTATTTGAGTAATTATGGTCCCAGGAAGTTGTATGACATTAGTCCTGGCCACACAGAAAATTCAGTGCAGCTGTACCTGGCTGAGCTCCCAGTGACTCCCCTCTCTGCTAGGGAAGCACTGGGCTCCATCCACTGTTGTAGGTTGTGACCCAATAGATTCTGGCCAATTGTGTTTGTATTTGTCTCTTTCTTTTTAATATATTTATTTTTATTTATTTCAGAGAGGAAGGGAGACGGAGAGAGAGAGAGAAATATCAATGATGAGAATCATTGATTAAGGTTGCCTCCTACATGCCCCCTACTGGGGATCAAGCCCACAACCTGGGCATGTGCCCTGACCGGGAATCAAACCGTGACCTCCTGGTTCATAGGTTGACGCTCAACCACTGAGCCTCGCCAGTAGGGCTGTATTTGTCTCTTGTGAGGCACAGAGAGATGGTGAAAAAGTCAGTTACCTGCATCTCCCCACATAGCACAGCCAGTGGGAGGAAGTCAGATCTCAACCAGTGATTGTTGGAAGAATAAGTGAGTGAAAGAACAAATGCATCGGAGTCAACGCTATTCTCTCTCTCTCTCTCTCTCTTTCTCTCTCTCTCTCTCGTGTGTGTGTGTGTGTGTGTGTGTGTACACACATGTGTGCATATATACATTTATATGTGCGTTTTTTTTAATGGTAACATCAGTTGAAATTCTGACCCAACCACAGTGATTTCTTTTAGGTCCCCAGACTTGGGACCCACACCTTTTGCTCTGTTGAGGTAGGAAGATGTCTAGATCTATCTATTAAGGACTCAAAATTGAACATCCAAGAGAATGGTTGAAGCTCAAAACACTGACCAGCTTCTCAGATTACCGAGGACTGACCCAGGAAACGCTCTGACCCTCCAGGCCCACCAAGGCAGCCCTGGTGATTGACAGGCATAGGGGGTGCAGCCAGGTTGCCTTCACCTGCTGCAACTCCTTTTGTTTCCTGTGGGCCACTTTTCAAATGGAGTTTTCAACACCCAGGAAGCCTCCTCTTGGCTGGCAAGAATGCAAGGAGTTTGCATGTTTATTGTGTTTCCTCTCCTAAAAGCCCTGCCCTTTGGAGCTTCGCCCCTGTATTGCTGCCCAGGTCTTACACAAACCTGCCGTGTGCCAACGCCAAGTCACCCCCCCCGCTCCGCACACACACCTCTCAGCCCTGGCCCTGGTGTCCTCTTACCTGTGACCTCCACTTTATTTCCCATATTTATAACCACAGGTTCTTACAGAAATTTCCCCTGACTGCCAAGATTCATTCAACACTGCCGGGTAGGTAACATGATAGCCTGAGGACATTGTCAGGATGTGCTGCCAGAAATCTGCACCTGGAGGAAAGGGAAATCCTGAGAAATAGAGTAACGTATCTTACAGGTAAATACAAGATATCTCAATGTGGCTTTTCTTATCAGCTAGAATTGAATGTGGCTAAATATGAGAGAAAGCCCCAATTAGCAGGGACTTAAGCACATAAGATTTTATTTTCTCAAATAAAAGAGCTGGGCCCCGGCCGGTGTGGCTGAGTGGTTGAGCCTTGACCCATGAACCAGGAGGTCATGGTTCGATTCCCGGTCAGGGCACATGCCTGGTTTGGGGGCTCGATTCCCAGTAGGGGGTGTGCAGGAGGCAGCCAGAGATCCATGTTCTCTCGTTGATGTTTCTATCTCTAACCCTCTCCTTCCTGTCTCTCTAAAAAAAGCAATAAACACATAATTAAAAAGAAGAAAGAGGTGGGAAACAAAAAGTGGGGAAGTAAGCAAACAGACCTGGTATTGTCAATTCTATTAAGCTCTTTCCAGCTCTTGCCTTTAAGGTCTAATATGGCTGCCAGAGCACCAGCCATCATACTCATGTCCCAGGCAGCGACTGACTTCCAGAAGAGGCACACAATACTTTCACATATATCTCATTGAGTAGATGTTTGGTATCCACATCCTATTACAATGGAGATCAGGAAATGTAGTCTTTATTCAGAGAATCCAGAATGTAGAACTGTTTATAAGACAATTAATTGGCCTTATCTCTTCAGAGATGACTGTCCTAGATTTTAAAAGACTAAAGAGACATAGGTGAGCCTTGATTGACTATAGAAGATATTTTGAGGGCAATAGGGAAAATTAGAATATGGACTGAATGTTAGATGATATTAGAGAATCATGGTTAATTTTATTAGATGTAATCATAAATCTGGGAAGTGGAATCATTTTGGGAGGGGGTGAAGAGGTAGACAGCTTTTACTTGGGGGCTGTATGATATAAATTTATTAATGAGTAGGTATTTTCATAATAAAATAAAAACCAGGAAAAAAATCTTTGGAAGAAAAATAGCAGGAGACTGGCTCTGTTTCTCGGCAAAGAGTGAGTGGGGAGAAGGAGGCCCAGGCTGAGGCGGAGATGGAAAGATGAGGCCACAGGACACGTTATCGCTATTGCAGCTCCGTGCTTCTCCCCAAAGCTACCGAGAAATCAAAATAGTCTGTCCTGAGGCAAAGGGAACAAAGGTGATTTTCTGTTGGCTCAGAAGGCGTGCCAGGCACCACAGCACTTCCCAGACGAGGCTCGCACGTCTCCTGCCCGTGTGCTTCCCAGTACTGAGAAGATTGGTGTTTCTCTTTGTTTTTAGTTAACAACTACACCTCTTCAGTCTCTCATCTCACATCTTATGTGCCTGATGGCACCCACGTCACATGACATGTGACTTCTTGTGATGGGTTGAGTTGTATGTTCCCAAATCGATGTGTTGAAATCCTAACTCCCCGATACCGCAGAGTGTGCCCTTGCTTGGAGACAGGGTCATGAGCGAGGCAGTCAAGTTAAAATGAGGTCACTGGCGTGGGCCCCAGTCCAGAATGACTGGCGTCCTTGTAAGCAATGATCAGGACACAGACACTCAGCGACAAGAGGCTGTGAAGACACGGAGAGGACAGCTATCCACAAGCCCTGTTCTTACAAGTTTTGTCTGAATTTGAAATGTTTTCAAAATTAAGTTAAAACTTAAGAACAAAAATAGAACGTAAGCGTCAAGCTCTGGGAAACCCATTGCAGACCCAGATAGCAGAGGCCTGGAAGGACCTGCAGTGCCTTAAGCCGGTGGACTTTCCAGAAAGAGCTAGGTTTATCCAGGTTTTAAATTGCTTTATTTTTTCCATGAGCCCCCGGCCCCCAAATATCTCATGTCCTCAGGATATGAAAGGATCCTGGGACCTGAGTCTGGAAAAGGTCCCGGATGCAGTTCCTCCTGGCAGGTGACTGAAGAAAGCTTTGTGTTGATTCTGGGACCCTCGCAAGTGGCTTTCACAGTCCGCCTGGCCTCACAGAAGGGGCCCCTGTGGTTTGCGGATGTGGCCTGAGACAGTCCTCCCTCTCGATCCAGCCACAGGCTCGCCTGACTTAGTGGGAAGAAGCGTCTGGACCGGGCTTCCCACCAACAGTGTCCTCACCTCCGATGGTCTGCTCCAATGGCGTCTGTGACGCTGGGAAAACCCTGCTCCCTGGAAAAAGAGAAAACAAAGCAAGTTCAGCAAATGATGAAGGACAGGCCCTGTTCTTACCAGACGCCCACATTCACCGGGCCTCCACCTGCTCCGTAACTGCACCTCCCCCCTCTCTCGATCCCAAACACAGACCTCATGCCCCTGCACTGTCTTCACCCAGGAATCTAGATCTGAACACCCAGGTCTTAGACCAGAAGGCTGGTGATTTTAAGTATGACAGCTCCCTGACATCAAGCCAATGCGACTGAATTAATGAGGAGAATGCCACCAGGACTCCGCAGGCCCATACACACCATTGCCTTGGGCGTTAATCTTCAATACCATTGGTCCTTCATCAAAGAAGCAACAGAATAATTTTCCCTGCATTCTGAGTATACCCACCCCTCAGATCCTTTTCGCGTGAAGAGTAAAGACAGATCAGTAAGACGCCCTTGATTCAAGTCATTCAGAACGGATATATTAACCTCAGTTTCAAGCCACACGTGCCCCACTCACTTCAAAAGGGCCTCCAGCTCCCGCTTGACTCTGCCCACCACAGGTGGCCCCCAGTAGGTGAGGGCCGTGTACAGCTGCACCAGGCAGGCCCCCGCCTGGATCTTGTCTAGTGCGTCCTGCCCGCTGCTCACACCGCCAACCCCGATGATGGGAACTCTGCCTGTAGAGAAGCACAGGGCAACACCATGATGATGTGGGAACCAGGGGCTCAGCTGGGATCCAGCCCTCGGCCCACCTGCTGACTGCAGCGGTTCAGGGAACCCCGATTCTGATCACAGCCCCAGAACCCGAGCCACACACAAATCCTTGACAGGGACACAGAATCCTTGCCTTGGGTGAGTGCGTACATCTCCCGGATGGTTTGCGTCGATAAGTCCCGGAGGGGCTTCCCACTCAGCCCTCCTGTTTCGGAGCGAAGGGCACCCTGAAGGCTGGCAGGGCGACTCACTGTGGTGTTCGTCACAATCAGCCCATCGATGCCCAACTGCGGTGTGAGACAAAGAGAGCTATCCAGTCAGGGCTCTGTCGGACTCGGAGAAGCTGCCCCAGGGGCTGAGGCAGCCAGGTGCCCACACCCACAGCCCCCAAATCAAGGACTACCCCGGACTCACTATGCTCCTGAACAGGTGTCTAAACAAGCCTCGGCATGGCAACAGCTGCCGTCACATAGCGACCCCCTAGAAAGCTCCCCTGGGACAGGGTTAGAATCCTCCTAACAACCCAAGAGCAGCCCGGAGAGCCCAGAACTGCCCCTCTGACATTCCCATGGATTTCTGTCTGTTCTCAGTTGTATCACATTTATGAGCCACTAGTCTACCAGTCTCCAGGGAATAAGCGATGGAACCAAGATTTGAACCCAGGACTGTGGGGCTCGGTCTGTTTCCACTAATCTCCTTTGACACGGAGACCAGGTGCTAGACTGGAGAGAGAGGAACACAGGCACGCTTTGGAGGTACCACAGGTCCAGTTCCTGCCACAAGGCTAGTCTCACAATACAGCGAGTTGTAATCCCTTTCTGGTGGAGGGCCTGTGACATGCAACAAAGCAGGTATGCCTGTCCTCCACTCTGACCAAGGCTGGCAAGGACACAAGCCTGAAAGCCCCAGCTGGATGAGGAGGGAAGAGGCACCGAAAAAGATTCATTCAAACGTTTATTCAAGCATCCACTTTTATGAATTAAGTCGTGACAAATACCAAACCAGCCCTCAGTATCACAGAGAAAACCACAGAGGCTGCGTCTGGGCAGAGTGAGGGCCCTCACCTCTCTCACCACCCCGGCGATGTCCTCCTTGTCCTGGGCCGTGAGGTCGGGTGCGATCTTCACCAGCAGGGCCGGCTTGTGCGCTCCCTTCAGGGCATCCCTCTCCTGCAGCACCTACAGCGACAAGTGGCCAGAGATGGGGACCCCTGAGACCACAGCTGGGAGTGCACTGTGACCTGCAGCGCAGACCAGTGTATTTTCACATCAGCTATCAAGCTGAAGCATGAGCAATTTCTCCTTCTTGGAAAACACAGCCCTCAGTTATGCACTCTTCCCCATCCAGGCAAACCTCATTCCATTCTCTTGAACCAAGAAATCCCCAGGACTGAGTCCCTAATGTGGTCATGGGCATCGGCTAATATATTGCAGCTTATTTAGACTTTTGTTTCTAAAAGACATAACAAGATTGTGTGATGAAAAGTCATTCAGTTCATTCATTCATTCAGCATCCTAGGTGCTAGGGACAGCATGGTAAATGAAATTTATGGTTCCTTCATTGTTGAACTTGAGGGACAGAAAACTTAGAAATTAACTACTACTGAGCATCATCAGTGTTATGGTGGGGATGAGAGGCAGAGTGAGGGGTCCTAGCTGGTTGAAGTGTTAAGGACAGTCCTACATGGTGCCATGGAAGCTTGGCCCTGGAGAATGAACAGGACAGGCTGGAGGAGCGGGCTTTGTAGGAAAGCATTACAGGATTTAATGTAATTTCCCACCTTGGTCAGCAGGTGGCGCAGCTCATCCTTTCCCTGAAGGCTCCGCAGCCCTGCAGTGTTGGGACTGGACACGTTCACTACCAGGTAGTCAGCCAAGGGGCCCAGGACTCGAACCCCCTCTGCGTAGTCCGAGGCAGCATCCACCGAGGTCTTATTCTTCCCCAGGTTTATTCCCAGTGGCAGCCCACCTGCACATATCACTGGTCAAAATTTTGTCCCCACACACCATTTCCTTGACATGAACAGCCTTATAGGCCTTCCCCCTGCAATGTGAACTTCGAACACCAGCTGACAAATGCTACGATATCCTGCTCGGTGCTGCTGCCTGCGACCAGGAAACAGCTCACCATCTTGTCTGCGTAGCAATGTTGGGGCAACCACTAAGACATTTTACTGCACTGTGCCCTTATTCTTTTTTCCCCCTCATCTGAGGATATTTTTTCCATTGCTTTTCAGAGAGTGGAAGGGAGGGAAGAGGGGGAGAGAGAGAGATAGGCAGAGAGAGAGAGAGAGAGAGAGAGAGAGAGAAAGAGAAACATCCATGTGAGAGAGGAGACACATCGATTGGTTGTTTCCCATACATGCCCTGCAAACCCGCAAACCAGGTTGGCCCTTGCCCGAAAATCAAACTCGGGACCCTTTAGTGCAGGCTGACGCTCTAACCATTGAGCAACACCGGCCAGGGCATACACTTGTTTTAAAAATTTTGATGAAAAATGGAGAAATTCGGAATGCAAATACTAGTGACAAAAAAGGTAGGGCTCATAAATGTAATACAACCGAGAACAGACAGAAACCAATAGGAATGTCAGGAGGAGCAATTCTTGACTCTCAAGGGCTGCTCACTGGACTTGGTTTGAATGACTGCGTGTGCAGTTGTGAAGAAAACCCAAAATTAAAGACTATGTATAAAATATTGGGAAATATCATTTTCAGTTATCATGTAGACGTATCATTGTTTTATTTCAGTTTTCTGAGAAGGGCCTCCCTCTATAACTAGGGTGATCACACAGCCCAGTGCTCCCCGGATGGCACTGATTAGTCCTATAGCCTGGGCATATTATTAATTCACTCTCAAAAGTGTCTCAATTTGAACAGTAATACAGCCAGCCACCTTACTGAAAAATCCACTGGATTATGACATGTCTTGCATTTTGGACTTTCCAAAAAACACATTTCAGTAACAGGCTTTGTATGAAAGCAAGGCTTTTTCTCCTAAAACACCATCTTATCTGCAAAGGTTAATGGTACGTCAGTGGTACCAGCTGCTTTTCCATCTGATGGTTGGGAAAAAGACCTGAGACATCAAGTTAGCACAGAAAACTTGGGTCAGGTCAAGGAAGATCAAAGAACATCATCCAGTCCTGCTGACTACCTTCTCATACCCTACAGTATCACCCTGTTATCATCAGCTTGCAAATAAATGACATTTGTGTAGCTAATTGTGTGTGTGTGTTGCAGGGGCAGGGGGTGGTGCAGTTAGAACCCAGTGGGCAAAGGTTATACAACATGATGTCCTAGCTTTCCAAATCTGGCCTCCATCCAGCCAAGGGCATTTGTAAGTTCTCATTCTTTTTCCACACAAAGAAACTGGCCTGAAAGCAGTATTGCTTCCACGTAGCTAACGGATCTTTCATTACTAGTCATCTCCCCACACTGACAAATTGCTGAATTACTCTATCCCCCAGGGGCACCACAGCCTTTGTCAGCTCCTGTTCCTTGGCATGGCACCAGCAATAAGCTGTCCTCAGGCTTCTAGCTGCTGGGAAACTCTGTGTGCAGAGCTCTGCTCTTGGATTTTGCTTCACTCCAGAGAATATTAGCACCAGAGCGAGGGTGAGAGGATGGGCAAGGGAGAACGGGGAGAAAGCTGGTATGAAGAGCGCTGTGGACAGCCAAAAGGAAAGGGAGGCAGGAGAGTATCACAACCATGAAAGTCATACTATGACCTTCAGAGTTCCCCAAACAGCAAGGTGTGTAGCATAGCAGGCTCTGGTTCTGCCAAAGCCACAGATTTCCAAACAAGGGCACTTCCTACTCCCCACACCAGAGACTGCTGACAGCCTCAGCCCTTTCAACCTCGCTCACCACCAAGATTTCTAATGAGACTAAACCCTCCTGGAAGGAGGCCTGTAGTGACCCAACGAGGGGAGAGGCTGCAGCCCCAGACAATCCCCGACAGCACGTGGGGAGGTGGGGAGGACAACAGCACTGCGACCACCAAGTGCGTCCTGAGGGCCAGCGAAGCTGGAACGCGTGGTGGTCCAAACTCCCACATGCCAAGAGTCGTCACCCCTCAGTGGAGGAGGACGTCAGTCACTTAATTGTCTTCTCCATGCTTCTCTGTGGTTAGCAACGCTCTGTAAATCTACTATACAAGGGCCACAGGACAGCAGAGCAGGACAAGGAAGTTGGTGCTGGAGCCTGCCCACAGCTTAGCTGCCCCTGAGACCACACAGGCGCCACTCCGCTCTGCTCACTTCCAGACTGGCCCGGTGAAGATATAACATGGCTTCCGTAACTTGGCTACATTGCGAAATTCTGTTAAAATCTTGGAAACTGTGGAGCCAAGAAACCAGGAAAATTCCTCTAGGAAGGAGCCCTGAGTTCTGCAGTGTTTTTTTCAATTGCTCAATCCTGGTTATGTCACCAGGAATGTCCCTGATGTTTCTCCCACAGGTTTCCTTCCAACAAATGAAGGAAGCCCCTCTCAGGCAGCCCCACTTTACCTTCTGTGAGTCTGGCCTGCGTCTGCTGTCTGGCCCGTAACCTGTGTTCCACCACCGAGAATCCGTGACTGTTAAATCCGTATCTGTAACACACGCAGAGGGGGAATGGACCAGGTGAGAGCCCTCAGCCAGAAGGCAGACTGCAGACATGGCTCCATGGCCGTATGTGTGACTTTCAAAGACAGAAAAGAAAAGGAAAATGAGTCAGTTCTTAAGACTTCCAAGGTCTAAATGCCCCTGGACTTCCTAGAAGAAAGTCCCCACTCCTTACCTATGCACCCCTCCACCCAGTGGAGCCGTCACCACTCTGACAACCCCTTCTTCCCACCTCCTGCCTGGGACCCATCCTGCCACTCCATCTCCCCAGCCCGTCTGCCAATTAAAACCGTCTCCCCTCTTCCTGGCCCAGATCAAAAGCTCCCCAGCCTCAAATGATTCCTCGCCTCTTGGCACTCACTGAGCGCTTTGTACTGGTCTTTTCCTGGTGTGAGATGTATGCATATGCATGCTTAAGTTCCCCTCCGGATCATCAACCTCTTGAGGACAGAGACATGTCCTCATCACCCTGCCACTAGACAGTCCACAAAGGCAGTGACCTCATCTCTGTCTCCCCAGCCCCACTGAGGGATGTTGCTCTGATGGCCACCCCGTCTCCCTTCCTCCCCTGAGACTGAGTGAAAATGGCAATGACTCCTTCCCCAGACCACTAGCAGTTGAAGCATGAACAAGTGACTGGGCGTGGTCACTGAGACACAAGAGCAGACTTTGGGGAGCTCCTAGGATGCCCCCACATCTACGCTTCCTTTTCCCTGTCTGCTCTCGGATGTCCACATGGGAGGACGTAATGCTTGCAGCTGGGGTAGCCGTCTTACAAACAAGGGAAGGCCCAGAGAAGCCGGACCAGAGTCTGACATTGCCCAGCTGCTCAACCATCCCTGCAAGTGCCCACTACACCTGTTATGGGAGGAACATAATAGCAAGCGCCTGTGGTTTTTGTTTGTTTTTTATGTGCCTCAGGCATGAAACAGCTCTGGCCACCAACACGGGCATCAAGCTACGATGAACCAAGGGCTGTCCATCTGCTTTGCCCCTGATTGATATAAGAGCAACACCACCAATCAGGTGTCTCCTTGCCCAGTGCCGGGGGACAAGCACCTATTGTTTAAGCTACTTGGTTACTTGCAGCGGAAAACAACGAACAGACACAGTGGCAGGTGCATTGGTTGACTAATGAATAAACTTATCCGTTCATTCAGCAAGAGTTTACTGAGCACCCACTGTGTGTCATGCAGAGCAAGAAGCTGAACCCACCGTGCTGCAGGGCACAAGCTCTCCTCTCAGCCACGTCTCCTCTAAGGGTTCCGCGAGCACCGGCACCTGCTACCTGCAGCGACTTGGACATGCTGGAGATATCGACCAGCCTGCAATGCCGCAGGAAGATCAATAATCTGATCTCTAGTGCTGGAAAATTTCCCTGAAGCAAGCACAATCAAGCGGGAAGTGGCAGCCTAGTCCACTCCCACAGGTCGTCTTCCAGAGGCCACAGTGGCCCCTCGGAGGCTCTTCAAAATTCTGTTACCAAAGAGTAGGAACGTCTTCGCTTTCTGGGCTTGCTGTACAGAAACTGCGCAGGGATTATAAAGAGGACTTACACACTCTAGAAGGATCTCTCTTACTAAAAGCAGCTGTGTATGTTGATCATTAAAATTTCCAGTTTACTAAAGTTGGGGCTGGGTTGTCCAACACAAGAGCCATAGCTACACGTGCCACTGAGCACTAGAAACATGAAGAAAAACACACACTGGATCTGGAAGACTTGATACAAGGAAAAGTGGGTCAGTAGCTTGTTAATCATTTGTATGTTGATTATATGATAAAATGATATTTAGAATATATTAAGTACTTAATTAAATAACAATATATATTACAAAAACCTAATTAGAATATATTACTGAGATTCATTTCCCCTACTTCTTTTTACTACTTTATCATAGCTAAAATAAATAGCTATTTTACGTTACCTGTGGGGCTTGCATTATATTTCTACTAGACAGCACTGGGCTAGGGCAATGGAGTAACAATGTGGAAAAAGCATAGTCGACAGTCAGATAAGCCTAACTCTGCGCCCAAGCTCTCCTGCTCGTGGCCTGTGGCCGAAGCTAAGCTGTGTTGTTCTCTGAGCCTCAGGGTGTATGTGTGCTAAACTGAAACCCCAAAACCTGCTCCTACGCCTGGCACATAGTAGGTGCTGCACCTGGTTCCTGACAATGACAGAAAAATGCCTGCATGGCCCTAACCGGTTTGGCTCAGTGGACAGAGCATCAGCCTGCGGACTCAAGGGTCCCAGGTTCGATTCCAGTCAAGGGCATGTACCTGGGTTGCGGGCACATCCCCAAGGGGGGGTGTGCAGGAGGCAGCTGGTCAATGTTTCTCTCTCATCAATGTTTCTAACTCTCTATCCCTCTCCCTTCCTCTCTGTAAAAAATCAATAAAATATATATTAAAAAAAAAGAAAAGAAAAGAAAAATGCCTGCATCACAGACAGAAAGAACACCCCGAGGTCCCTGCCGGAGGAGGCGGCCCTGTTACCCTGAGCTGCTCACCTACCTGTTAATGACGGCTTGGTCCTCGGGGAGGCGGAAGACTCGCGGCCTGGGGTTTCCTTCCTGAGGTTTTGGGGTGACGCTGCCTATCTCAACAAAACCAAAGCCCATCTTGTACAGTCCGTCCACAGCCTCCCCATGCTTGTCAAATCCTGCGGCAATTCCTACTGGATTTCGGAATTTATGGCCCAGGACTCGCACTTCCTAGGGAGAGGGAGACAAAGTCAGGTACACAGGCTAGACCAGTGTTTCTCAGGGTGTGGCCTGGCACGCCTCCATCCGATTTCCCTGGGGGGCTTGTTAAACAGCCTATCTTCAGTCTAAGGCAGTGGTTCTCAACCTGTGGGTCATGACCCCTTTGGGGGTCGAACGACCTTTTCACAGGGGTCGCCTAAATACATCCTGCATATCAGATATTCATATTACGATTCATAACAGTAGCAAAATTACAGTTATGAAGTAGCAACGAAAATAATTTTATGGTTGGAGGTCACCACAACATGAGGAACTGTATTAAAGGGTCGCGGCATTAGGAAGGTTGAGAACCACTGGTCTAAGGAATCAGATTCCTTGGGGGCCAGCGGGGCAGAATGGAGCTCTGAGCGAGTCTATTTCTATCTGCTCTCCAGGCGATTCTGACGCCTACTGGAGTTCAAGACCACTAGGCGTTATCCTCCACCAGCAAGAGTGAGGAGGAAAAACAGGGTTTCCACCACGGTGCAGCAGGATGAGGACACTGTCTCTAGTGGTGGGGAATCGTCATCCCTTCTTATCCGCTGTCCTTGGTGGAAGAGAGTGGCCTGCTGGTGTCGGCCCCCTAGTTAATGCTATTTGAAACAGTGTCAAGCAGCAAAACCCTTGGATCAGCCTAGAATGTCAGCCTCAGCTGCGTCCCTCTCAGCCAGGCAGACTCCAAGGCCCCTGTGGGGCACCAGACATCTTCACCACCTCCTAAATAATGACTTGCTGAAGGGGGGACCCACACAGCAGTGTTGGGGATCGCAGCTCAAAGGCCACACTTCTCTCCATATCGGCGGTGTTTCCCTAGCTTGGTACCTCACCCAGCCGTAACCTCACTGCCTTCCAAACCCACCCATCTCCACAGCCCCCTTTACTCCCCCCTGCTACCCTGGTTCCAGGACTCTCAGCTGGCCATGGGGATGAGGAAAAGAGCGCTCTGATCCCACAGTGCCTTTCAGTGTGGGGAGCTGGGTAAACACATCTGCTCAACACTGCAGGACGGGGAAGTGACAGGGACCCTGAGACCAAAAGGGAAGGTGCAGACAACGGCCGCTTTGATTTACAACAGCGACCCTTCCCCGAAGAGTGCTTCTTGCCTGCTGTCTTCATGTTCACGTCATTCTGATGTCCCCCCGTTTGGTAAGAAGTCTCTCGGATGGAAACTGCCAGGGCTTACACGAGGACACAGATGCTAGCAGGAGGTGAGTCTTCTGTTTGTTTAGCTGCAGGAACCCCAGCACCCAGAGCAGTAACAGGCACACATGGGCCCTGTGCAAACGCAGGAGTGAATAACCCTGGGACGGATGTCTGTGTGCCTGGCAGGCCAGTGGCTACGGGGACAGCTGCCAAGTCAGACTCCAAGGGTCTGAATCCTGGCTCATCTACTCCCCAGCTGTGTGACTTCGGATAATTCACTTAACTCCTCCGTGCCTCAGTTTCCTGATCTGTAGATGGGGATGACAGCTTTTTTAATTGGGGCTAACTTGGGACTCTGCTGTTGAGAAGGCTCAGCCCCCACTGTGTAAGTCAGGGGATGTTGACCTTGTATTGTACAAGGTATCCCAAGAGGACCTACCAGCATGTCGGAGTCTTGAAATGTGACACGAGGAAGGAGCCCCAGGGAGGTGACACGAACAGCCAGCCTGTGGGCTGACTCGGGGTCCAGCAGCCCCTGCAGAGTCGGCATCAAGTGTTCAGCGTAGAAATGCTCATCCCCCGTGGCCGTCAGGTAAGAGGCGAAGAGCAGTCCTCCTCCCCCCAGGATGATCAAGGCATCCTGGGCCCGCTTCTGGGGGAGAAAAAAAGCCCATTGGCCCTCAGAGCCAGGCTGCAGCACCTTCCCTGAGCCCTTTAAACCCCCACGCACAGAGGACACAATGACATGCCACATGGCGCAATACTCCTAGCTCTTTGCCAGCACAGGTCTCCCTCCTTTCCCAATAAACACAAAAACCATCTCCCGTATTGTCATACGCATTGGCTTTTCCAGGAATACAATGACCTTGTAAATGGAGGGCCTGTACTAGTTTGCACAGAACATTACCAAGAAGTGTTCCCTGCCGAAACCGGTTTGGCTCAGTGGATAGAGCGTCGGCCTGCGGACTGAAAGGTCCCGGGTTCGATTCCGGTCAAGGGCATGTACCTGGGTTGCGGGCACATCCCCAGTGGGAGATGTGCAGGAGGCAGCTGATCGATGTTTCTAACTATCTCTCTCCCTTCCTCTCTGTAAAAGTTCAATAAAATATATTAAAAAAAAAAAGTGTTCCCTATTTCAGAAAATCCATCAGGAATGGTAAGGTGCTTTGCTTGGGGTGTTTGACAAACATACCTGTGGCACTAGAATTTCTAAGCAGAGGCAGAAACACTTGACTATTTCACTATCTAGGTGTCATGCCCTACCATTTACACACTGAAATGCATATTATTTTAAATTACTTTCATTTCTCCTTTATATTCTAATTAGGACATTAGAATGACTTTTAAAATCACACACAGGAAGATTACATTATATATAAACTCCATCTCAGAATCATAAAGGGAGTTGCTAATTTTTTTTTAAAAAGGAGCATCAGGTATTATTAGGTCAAGAACCATTCTCCCAGAGGAGGGGTCAATGGGGGAAAAGCAGGACATGTGTAATATATTCAACAATAAAGATAAATTTTTAAAAAAACACCATTCTCCTAGTTCAACCATGGTTCATAATACTTTAATTATCACTGCCAGATGCTGGGTCATTCATTCGTTAATTCAGTCATTCATAGATGGGCTAATCAGTGAGTCCTTGCCTTCTGGGGAATGCAATCTCATGAGGAGACGGAAATCAATGATCATGTAAATATATAACTACAACTGCTATGAAGAAGAAAGTATAGGGTAAGAATAACCCAGCCTAACCTCAGAGGTAGAGGAAGGCTTCCTTGGGGAAGTGCCACTAATATTCCAGGGATCAGCGGGAGTTAACCAGGAGGCAGTGGGGGAGGGAAAGGGCAAAGGCTCTCCCCTGGCAGAGGGGAATGGGGGAGGGGGAGGTTCGGCTGGAACCGAGGAGTTAAAGCAGTGATACCCAAAGTGGTGGGCGCTGCAGCGATCCAGGGGGGCGGTGATGGCCACAGGTGCATTTGTTTTAACTTTTTTTGTATTACCTTTCTATTCTGAGTTCAATAAATAGTTTCATAATTTCAAACTTCAATGTTTCTAATTTACACCTTTCTTTATTTTACGAAAAAGGTAGAAACATTAATACATATATCTTTCTGTTTAATTACTATTAAAATTTTTTAAAAAATTAATTTCCAGGGGGCGCTGAGTAATATTTTTTCTGGAAAGGGGGCGGTAGGCCAAATAAGTTTGGGAACCACTGAGTTAAAGTATGGCTCAAAGAGAAGCTGGGAAAACAGGCAGAGATCTTGGCCAGAATAAAGATCTGGGTTTTGTTCACAGGTCACATTTGCCTTTAAGGATCAGACATAGCTGTTAATGTAGATCCAGTATTCGCGGGCTTACTTCTGGTCTCCAGGCTGTGGGAACGCCCCTGCATGTCAATCAACAAACACCAGCACCGTTACACGGAGCCCCCGCCCTGCATTCTGTCCAGACGGGTTGGGAGCAGGTCTTGTGACTTCACGGCACGTTGGAAGCTGCACGCAGTGCTGGGCCGTCATGTAGTCACTGGCCCACGCGTGCTGACAAAGTCTGGCGTCTACGCGGACACACACGTGCCGTTTACACACAGACCAAGTACATGTGTACAAATGCACACGCACGACCCTTTGCAGAGACACCCAGACGTGCCCGACGCTCTCGGAGCAGCCTCCCGTCCACACCTCGCCCCGGCTACCCCTGCATTCCACGCTAGCCCTGCCCTCGCCGACTCTTCCTCGGCCACGCGACAAACCCAGTTTCCACACTCACTTTCAGCTGTGTCCACGCCATGGTCCTCTCGCCACTGGGCCCGCCCCTGCCTCATTTCCATTGGAGGAGGTGGAGGGACATCGCTCATCTCCGCCCCCGGGGCTGCCAATTCACCAATTGCCGGGCAGAGGGGTGGAGCCGGCGCCTCTGGGCGGGGGAAGGCGGCGCTCCGCCCTCAGGCTCTGGTTGGACACTGACAAGCGCGCGCGCGCGCGCGCGCGCGCAACCGCAGCGGCCACGCCTTTTCCGCCTGCTCGCCCGCCCGACTTCCGGCGTCGCGCCGGGCGCGTAGGAGGTCCCTCTGCACTGAGGTGGCCCGCTGAGCTGAGTTCGTCTGTGGTTCTGCAACCTGGACAGAAAGTACTTATATGTTGATCTTCGGTTCTTAGCGGCCCAGTCACCAATTTCTTGACCTTTTCAGTTGAAGACTGTATTGGCATGCCTGTGCTCTAGATAAAGCATCAGGCGCTGTAAAAAGGGTCGACATAAATTGCATCGCTGGGTGAAATACCCGTGTAGACTTCAAAGAAGATGCCAGCAACTTCAGGTTTCACTGAAACATGCCTAAAACGAATGTATGTCTATACATGTCCGAATGTTTATGAGGATGTTGGAAAATCAAGACCATGGGTGACTTTATGGTTGGAAGTATCCTGCCCCGGAACCATTTCACTGCAGCACAGGCTTGGCGGACTCCTCCGCTCAGAAACCTTCCTCGCGTTTGAACCATTTCTCTTGTCATTTCAGTTCTCACTACTCTCTCCCAAGGACACCCACACGGACCCGCACAGAGGAGTATTTCTCTATAAATTTCTGCCACTTTCCCACTTCTGTGCGTTTACTCACATTGGCTCCTCCGCCAAGATGCCCATGCCATCTGCCTAAAGAATACCATCCTATGTGTTCAAGTGCCGGAAATGGTTCCCTCGGCCGAACCTTCATAGGTGGAAGCTGTACCTCTCTAGTAGCACTTTCTTTATTAACTAAACTTATATTTTTATTAAATGCAATTATGTCTTTCCTAATTAGACTGTAGGCTTTTGAATGTAGGAACTACTAGACCATATTAATCTTTCACTTGGTTAATGTAGTATTTTTTTAAACAGGGATGTATTGGGGTCTACACTTAAGAGAATTTGTAATTTGGGTACCACGGTCATTTTGGTTTTAAAGAGTAATTGTAAGTATCAGTAGGATAAACAGCTGAACCCTGAAACCTGCCAAGTGATTCCAGTGCCCACATTTATTTGTGTTTACCTCCCATTTTGGCACCAAGAAAAAGAACTGGTTAAGAACATAAATGACAGATGTGCTGCAGGTGAGGATCGAGTGGCATGTATGAACAGAGGTTTTTCAGCAAGTTAAAGAAAAGCAACGAGAGAATCGATTCTTCCCTACTGCGTGACCAAGTCAAAAGGACCTGTGTGGCTGTAGGCCAGAACCATGTGTATTTAACAAATGGCTATTTAGTTCAGCAAATTTTAATTTCACTGGTTTTCAGTTGTGTTTGTATTTAATCTGTATTCATTCCTTCATTAAATATTTATTCTTTGGTTTTTATGAATATAAGATTTGGGGTATAGTTAAATAAGAGATTTAGGATAGAGTGAATGTATTTAAGAAACAATACAACAATTTAAATTCATAGCTTTCTTTTTTTTTTAACAAAATAATACATTACTCAGTTTTTAACAACACTGAGATATTCATCATTCTCTGCTTCCTTACAGCTTCGATTTAGCAAATAACGATCTATTCGAAAGCTGAAGGCATATCCAGTTGTGTAAACACAGAGGGTAGTGCCCCAGCTATAAAGGCCCATTGCTTTCTTACTCTGTTTGTTTTCAGCTTTTAGGAACTCCACCTGGTCCCTAAAACAAAACAAAACCTTTTTTCTCCTTGACAAATTATTCCCAGTTCCTAAGAGAATAATAGAAATGAACAAGACAAACTCACCAAGAATATAAAGGGCCAGGCAGCGTCTGAGCCTCCACACTTTTTGTGCTCACAATTCACAGAGAAGATGTTATTCCAGAGAAGAGCCTGGCTGTGGTTGCACCTCAGCACAAGCTTCATTCTAGGAAGCGAGCTGAGCAGCCCAGAGCACCGCGGTAAAAGTTACTGTTATCAGCTTCACAGGTTTCACTGCAGCTTTACGGAAGCAGAAAATTACTGCCGTGCCCAGGGAGGACACCTTGCTTACACTTGGAACCAGGAGGTTCAAGATCTCATCTGGGACTTTCTAGAAGAAGGAAAGAAGTGGTGGGTTGGGCAAAATGTAATGCTGCTGGGGAAAGATCAAGAAAACAACAACCCAAGTAAGGCTCTGAGGTTTGATGTTGATGAGGGAAACTTCCTTACTTTTATTCAGGAACAGGAGAAAGAAAAGTCTTTCTGCTTTTGTATACAGAAAAATCAGTCATTTTACTCATTACCATCATTCCTCTGCAATATTTCTCCTCTTCTGCTGCAGCCTTTGATTTGTCTGTGTAGCAAAGATGATGGGATTTTCTCAGAGCCTATCAAAAGTTAACTGACCTAATAGTTCACTGAAAATACTGTGCAAGATTCTGAAGTGGGAAACCTTTTATGGTCACTTTGTAAATATCTCTTCATCATTCTTGGCTCCAAGTTCTCTAATGCAGAAACTAGGAGAGAAATTGTTCACCTGTTGTCTTTCTTAGATATTTTCAAAATTATGTACCATAATCTTGGGGTCTTAGAGAAAACTCCAAGGCATTTGTGTCCTAAGTATCTTCATTAAAGTCTAAATAAATTAATGCCTAGCTTTGTGACAAAGACATAATATGAAAAAATAATCTAAAATATATGTGGTAAGGGAACCTAACTTTTCATCTATTGAAAGGTAGCAAAATTTGGTTTTCATATATAGGATATGCTTTTACTGATTTAAAAAGAAGAGAGAGAGAGAGAGAGAGAGAGAGAGAGAGAGAAGCATGGATCAGTTGCCTCCCTAAGGGATTGAACTCATAACCTAGGTAAGTGCCTTGACTGGGAATTGAACCAGCAACCAGGTCACACCGTTGCTATATTTATTACACCAAGGCTATATTTATTTTTTTAAATGTTTGACTTTTTGTTAGCCAATGTCATCCCAATAAATTCAGTAAAAGTTTTTTTTTAAATGTTTGACCTTTGAATATGAAGCTCATCTGGGTCTGGTCTTCCTTCTGCAGATGTCACAGCCGGCCGAGCCACCAAGCCCACCAGCTGCACTTACGTGTCCAGAAAGTCCAACCGGGTCTCATCAAAAGTAGACTTGTGCTCCCTGGGGCATTATTTCATTTGCCAGGCTGGTAAGTGATGAAGCTACCTGCTGCCAAAGACCTACCTTTATTATTATTTTTTAAATGGACTTTTATTGATTTCAGAGAGGAAGGGAGAGAGAGATAGAAACATCAGTGATGAGAGAGAATCATTGATCAGTTGCTTCCTGCATACCCCCTACTGGGGATCATGCCCACAACCAGGGCATGTGCCCTGACCGGGAATCGAACCATGACCTCCTTGCTCATAGGTCAACGCTCAACCACTGAGCCACACCAGCTGGGTTAAAGACCTAACTTTACTAGAAGAAACTGATTCTAAATAAGGAGAGTTTGTGAGAGCATTAGTTAGCAAGTCCCTGAGTGATAGGCCTTAGGAGGGATATAAGGGTCTTGATTTTCATGGTTTTGGCTAGGGTGAGAAACTGTTCATTTGGAGTGACTTCCTTACCCATCCTACTCTCGTAGTAGAAAAGAGCTGTGCCTTGATGTTCCCTTCATGGCTGGACTTGGGCAGAGTGTGAGAGAAAGTGTACTTCTAGTATTGGTAAGCCCCATTTTCCACATGTGAACCCCTAATCCATTCAGTATTTGGGCTTTAGAGGGTAGAATAGGAACCAAAGGAGAAAGAATATGGTGAAGGAAAATGAGAAGATGAGGGGTGAGGAGATTTTCATCAGTTAGAGGTTTGTTTTCTCAGAAGTAGATGAGAATTAAGGTGTGTGGTTACATAAAGCATTTATTCTTAGCTCAGTGAACTCTCGGAGACTTTATGATGTCCCGGATTGTCTAGGTAAAAATTTGTTTCACTTTTTTAAAATTCAATCTTGCCGAGACCGGTTTGGCTCAGTGGATAGAGCGTCGGCCTGCAGACTAAAAGGTCCCAGGTTCGATTCCGGTCAAGGGCATGTACCTGGCTTGCGGGCACATCCCCAGTGGGAGATATGCAGGAGGCAGCTCATCGATGTTTCTCTCTCATCGATGTTTCTAACTCTCTATCTCTGTCCCTTCCTCTCTGTAAAAAATCAATAAAATATATTTAAAAATTAAATTAAATTAAATTAAATCTTTATTGTTGAAAGTATTGCATATGTCCCCTTTCTCCCAATTGACCCTTTCTAGCCCACCTCCATCCTCGTTTCACTTTTTTAAAAAATCACAAATATATTCTTTTGAAAATACAAAGCACATATAGGTACTTCATTAAACACAGTACATTGCAGTATTTCTTTATTACAAGATGTATTTATCTATTACAGTATTCCTCAAATACTGGGTATTGAGAGGACCCAGTATTTTAACATAATGAATTTCTAGCTTCAAATCTCTCCTTCTTACCCTTTCAAGCTCTTTGTGAGATTTTTGTCCTGTGTTACAGTATAATGTGCTAGTGTTATTGAGGCCAAGGTTGTGAGCCTAAACTCTGCACAAGTCTACTGGTTATGTGTTTCATTCTGACAAACTGCATCCCTAGTATTGGCTGTCTTACAGTTGTGAACTGTTTTTCATCATCTCTAGGACTGGAAAAGCAACTCCTAATTAGCCTAAACGATGATGATATTGTACCCATCTTTCACTCTCCAAGAGTTGAGTTTTTAGACATTCTCAGCTACTCTTGGTTTTGGAGTGAAAATGTCTTTTCTGATATTATCATTCATGTACTTGCAAGAGATTACTGCTATGGAGTGTAGAAGGCTGTGCAGAAGATAATCTTAGACAAAAAAAGAATTCTATTCAATTCATCTAAGCCAGTTCTGCAAATTCTGAGCCTACATTCCCACAATGAGAGGAAGTACGTTACTGCAGCTAAGAGCGCGGGCTCAGGAGTCACGATCATGGGTCAGAGTCCTGAGCTCAGATCTTGTTTTTCTGACTTTCCACTTGTGACAGCTGGGCAAGCAACTTAGCCACTGTGCAGCCCAGTTCCCTCCAAAGGACTGTTATCAGAATTAAGATAATGCAAGTGGAGCATTAGAACAATGCCTAGCATAATATTGTCATTATTACTGTTCATATTATATTATTGTGCAATTTCTATTTTTTGTTCAAAGTTTATTTTCTGCTTCTAGATAGCTTCACACTCATGTCTAAGGTGAAAACACTTTGGAAATCCAATATTGCTAGTTACCTTTAAACTAAAGTATTTCACCATGTAGTTGCGTTAGAGGTATTTTGAAATAACTAGTGTTGTCACAGTGTGTATACATTTTTTATTATGAATTTAAGAAATGCCTCTTGCAAAATAACATGTGGGTGAGAGAAGTATTTGCAAATTTGTTCCTTAACATTCAAGAGAGAAGTCTAATACTTTGTATTATCGTACAGTGTTACTGAGGTTGCAGATTGACGTTTGCACACTGAATAGTTGAACTCAGGATCTTTCTTTTTTTAACCAAAAAAAAGGCACTTAAGCCCTGGCGGGTTTGGCTCAATGGGTAGAGTGTCGGCCTGCAGACTGAGAGGTTCCGGGTTCGATTCCAGTCAAGAGCACATGCCCAGGTTGTGGGCTCGATCCCTAGTGGAGGGCAGCCGATGAATGATTCTCTCTCATCATTGATGTTTCTATCTATATCTATATCTTCTCCCTTCCTCTCTCTGAAATCAATAAAAATATTTTTAAAGGAACTTAAACTTACATATAAAATTATTCGTTCCTAAGAGATTTTTATTTTCAGTGTCAGAATGAGAAGTGGTGATTTGTGTTAAAAGTGGTATGTGTTGTAATAGAATTGATATTCAGCTGAGTGTACCAAGACAAGTCAGACTGGTTGTGAAAACTTTAAACTACTTCCGTGCCATTGGTAAAGTAAAATAATAGCACAACCACAGTACCTCAAACTAATTATCATAGGGTGACATGACAACCATTAATAAATGTAGTTCTATCTTGGCGACATCTGAAAATATCTGTAGCACTCTGCCATTTGGGATATGGTCACAGCCTTGCACATCCTTTGAAACACTCCCTGCTTTAGGAGAGTCATCAGTTGATCATTATCCTCGAATTGCATATTTGCTACTACTACTAAATGTCTTGGCTTTGACTTTGTTCTTGTTTCAGCAGTCAATGTGTGATGTTTTGATATTTATAAATTCAGTAGTTTGTAATAAAACATTGAACACAAGTTCCCACAACTCCTAGTGAAAAAAAAATGGATCTAGGAAATAATCATGAATGACTGCTAACATCAGAAAGAGAGAGACAGATACTGTGTGACTCCTGAGGGACTACTTGACACCACCTATTAAGTAATTTTATTTTTAAAAAATAGAACTTGAAACTGCTCAAGCTCTATGAGCTAACCATGTATATGAACACTTAAAGCACCTTTATTTGTAATAGCTCCAAACTGGAAACAGCCCGGGTGCCCTTCAACAGGTGGTTGGTTAAGCAGCTGGGGTACATCCATACTACGAAATACTATTCAGCAATAAAGAAAAACAAACTATTGATGCATACAACAACATGAACAAGTCACCAGGGAATTATGCTGAGTGAAAAAAGCCAATTCCAAAAGGTTACATACTACATGATTTCATTTATTTAATATTCTTGAAATCAAATGACAAAATTATAGGAATGGAGAACAAATTAGTATTTGTCAGGGGCTAAGATGGGAGTAAGGGCAGGAGAGGAAGTAGGTGTACAAGTTCAGGTAATTTTAAGGGAATTTTGCTCAAGAGCAGGAATGAACTGAAGCTATACATAATTCCTGAGGGAATGAAAATTGGCGGGTTTTTTAAGACAGGAAAAAAAGTCTGCTAGGACAATGAATGCTCTTGACCCAAACAGTGTGCGACTAGAGGGGTTCACTTTGTGTAGGAGCGCAGAAAGTTGGTAGTAACGAGAGAGAAGGCGGTATCTGTGGGGACGGATGCTTGTAGGAGGGCAGATTTGGTGGTAGGAGTCTGTGGAAAGGACTCTTAATTGTTTCCATTTTCCCCTTGAGGCAGAAAGCAAAGTTATGACTTGACCTGAGAATGAGGATCAGGGAGACTCCTGGTTGTTGGAGATTTGAGTAGAGGACAAAGTGGGAAAGGGTTATCTAGGAGAGAGGAAGTGGGACTAGACAAGGGGAATACGGTATCATTGCCTGGGGCTCATGACCCTGAATTTAAGCTGAGATGCAGTCAGTGAAGTGGTATGATTTTGTCTAGCCATGTTCAACAGCATGAGGAGAAACACCGAATGCACGCAAGGCACGTTCAAGAATATTATTGCTGCCCTAGCTGGTTTGGCTCAGTGGATAGAGCGTCAGCCTATGACTGAAGGGTTCCAGGTTCGATTCCAGTCAGGGGCACATGCCCGGGTTGTGGGCTCAGTCCCCAATAGGGGGCATGCGGGAGGCAGCCAATCGATGATTCTCATCATTGATGTTTCGATCTCCCTTCCTCTCTGAAACCAATAAAAATATATTTTAAAATAAAGAATATTACTGTCCACCTTCTCAACTCTTTTATCTCTACCAATAGGAATTAAAGACCACAAAAGAGAATATTATGCTTAGAATGTAAATTCTTAAAATGAACTTAATTCTCTCCTGTCAGTGTTGACCAGTCAGTGGGCCTAATTTTGAGGTGTTAGATCATATAAGGTGATGTCTGTGCTCCAGAGCAAAAGAGCTGCCTCAGAAGTCTTATGTTATTACTCTTTTTTAAAAAAATAGATACTAATCTTTAATTTGTGTTTTCTTGATTATCACGTATGTGCTTGTAAAAGTTATTTTATAGACCTACAGTTAGAGTTGTATCCTATAAATTAACTCCAAATAGATGTCTTTTCAGACCAAGATACAAGTTATGAAAGAAATGGGAATAATTCTCATTCACATCAGCGACCCAAGAAGACAAAAAGAGAAGTCGCAATACCAAGAAACAAAATGGCCTCAGGTAATGGGAAGTGAAATCAGTGACTGCCTTAAAGGATGCACAAAATTCATGTTGAAATGTGTCATCATCACAGGTACCCAGTAAATATCCATGACACTCTCTTTTCTCTCATCTCAA
This sequence comes from Myotis nattereri, assembly GCF_964212035.1. Lineage (NCBI taxonomy): Eukaryota > Metazoa > Chordata > Mammalia > Chiroptera > Vespertilionidae > Myotis > Myotis nattereri. The sequence continues at coordinate 16,799,399 of NC_138090.1, forward strand.
TATTGCAATCTTTGCTTTCATTTATAAATTCTTATTTTCTTGATATTCCTTTGCCCGTCTTTTTTTACATATACCCAAGTGAAAGACAGTTTTTTTCTACAAATGTTCCATCAAAAAAGAGAGGCTTCTAGCCCAGCCTGTGTAATTCAGTGGTTGAGTGTCGACCTATGAACCAGGAAGTCACGGTTCAATTCCTGGTCAGGGAACATGCCTGGGTTTCAGGCTCGATCCCCTGTAGGGTGTATGCAGGAGGCAGCCAATCAGTAATTCTATCTCATTATTGATGCTTCTATCTCTCCCTCTCCCTTTCTAAAATCAATAAAAATATTTTTTTTTTTAAAAAAAGAGAGAGACTTCTAGAAGTCCTTGCAAAGTCAAGCTGCAGTGTTCTCTCTCATTATTTTTTAATTTTGAAAAACAAATACTCTTTGGGGAAGATGCATTAGCCTGAAATGACCTCAATCAGTATCAATGTTGAATTATTATAGAGATCTCCTGATAGAATGGGTGAAAAAAGAGACTAATGTAAAGTGGATCTAGTGATGATTTTAGGGTATGACCTCACAACTTCAAGTGTTAGATGTCCTTGTCAACAAGCCCATTAAGTATCCCTTAAAAGAACAATTTAGAAAGTGTTATTATGGTAGAAACATGAATATATATTTAAAGGACAATGTAAAAATCAACTTTTCTGAATGCTTTGTAAGTGGGTACTTTTGAGTTGGGCCTAAGTGTTTAGTGATAGCATTAAATAGAAGTAAAGATGATATATTTTGGAAAACTTAAATGATTCCCAAAGTTCTTCAGATTATAATTAAAGCAATGATGATGAAGATGCATTTGAAAAATCTGAATAAACTTATGACATGAAATATGAGTTTCATGAAGCAATTTTTATAAATTAACATATATACATTTATATAACATGATTTTAAATATGCCTTTATAAAATGAAATAAATAGACATTTGATGTTCCACCTACATCCTTCAAGTTTTTATATAGTCAAGTTTGCCCAGAAGTAACTTTTTAACAGTCTCATTGAGAGATTGCCCTATTTGGGAGGTTGCCTTATATTTATATACATATGGTCCTTTACAAATCTTTGTGTTACTTTGCTTTAAGCATATTCCTATTAAGTTTCATATAAAGGCATCTAATTATTTTACTAACCCTGAGAATATTTTTATACCACATTTAAATTTATTTTAATAATAGAGATCCTTTCTGGTTCTGATGCTCCCTTGCAACTCTCTTCTGTCTTTTGTGGAAATTTTTTTCTTCAATATTTTGGTTTTAATTGTTTCCCTCTAAAAAGTTCTTTACTAAAACACATTCTTATACCTACATTTTTCTAATTGTCAAACCCAGGAATGAAAGTCTCTTTTGAAATCCCCTCATCTGGTTAAAGGAATATAGTTTATATTAGTTTTCTCCTCCCCACCCTCACTCCCTAGATCAGTGATGGCGAACCTTTTGAGCTCGGCGTGTCAGCATTTTGAAAAACCCTAACTTAACTCTGGTGCCGTGTCACATATAGAAATTTTTTTATATTTGCAACCATAGTAAAACAAAGACTTATATTTTTGATATTTATTTTATATATTTAAATGCCATTTAACAAAGAAAAATCAACCAAAAAAATGAGTTCGTGTGTCACCTCTGACACGCGTGTCATAGGTTCGCCATCACTGCCCTAGATCTTGTTAGTACATTCTGTTGGTTTTATTCAGGTTATTGTTATATTAAATTGTTTGTGTGTGTGTGTGTGTGTGTGCATTTTTTGTGTGTTTTGTTGTTGTTGTTGTTAATCCTCGCCCAAGGATATTTTTCCATTGATATTTAGAGAGAATGGAAGGGAGAGATAGAGACAGAGAGAAACATCGATGTGAGAGAGACACACATTGATTGGTTGCCTCCTGCAAACATCCCAACCAAGGAACCTGCAACCAAGGTACATGCCCTTGACCGGAATCGAACCCGGGTCCCTTCAGTCCGCAGGCCGACGCTCTATCTACTGAGCCAAACTGGCTAGGGCTAAATTGCTATTTTTATATTATACGACTTCTCTTAAGAATACATTTTTTGCCGAAACCGGTTTGGCTTAGTGGATAGAGCGTCGGCTTGCGGACTGAAAGGTCCCAGGTTCGATTCCGGTCAAGGGCATGTACCTGGGTTGCGGGAACATCCCCCAGTGGGAGATGTGCAGGAGGCAGCTGATCGATGTTCCTCTCTCATCGATGTTTCTAACTCTCTATCTCTCTCCCTTCCTCTCTGTGAAAAATCAATAAAATATATTTTTAAAAAAATAATACATTTTTTAAACTTTTATAAAAACCAGATTTCTAGTAATAATTTAGCACTTATTTCTATTTCACTGGTTTTGTGACTTTACTTTTCTTGAGTTCTTAATTTTGTCTCATTTCTACAATTGTTTTTTCAAGAAAGATCAACTGGTGGAAATATTTGGGGAACTTGTGAATAGTCAAAAGGGGTCTTTCTTGGCCCTTCCCAATGTTAAAAGAAAATTCTCCCCAGACAAGTTACTGATCTAGTAGACTTTAATTCAGTAATTTATGAATTGGGCAGTACCCAATGTAGCAGATAGAAAGCTCTGAAGAGCTGAACACGGCAAGAGATTTTTATAGACTTAAGTGAGCAGGGTTACTTTCCTTATTTGGAGCAAAGGGAAGCCTTGAAGTCAGACTAGGTAATTTGTGCTGAACAGGCAAGCACTGATTGGTTGACGTTGGCCTGCCTCTTCTGCGAGAGCCAAACACAGAAACTCAAGTTTTGGTTTGCTGTAGTGGGGCTTAGCATGACTGACTCTATCTTGGGTCTAAGTTCATTACCTGAACACCAATGAGCCATATTTTAGCACAGTTCACAAGTTAAAACATTGGATCGTAGCTGTATATCCTCCATATCTTTTCTGCCATTCTCTTTTTCAAATATATTTTTTATTGATTTCAGAGAGGAAAGGACAGGGAGAGAGAGAGAGGAACATCAGTGATGAGAGAGAATCATTGATCAGCTGCCTCCTGCACGCCCCACTGTGGGGATCGAGCCCACAACTGGGCATGTGCCCTGACCAGGGATCGATGTGACCTCCTGGTTCATAGGTTGATGCTCAACCACTGAGCCACGTTGGCTGGGCTGAGCTCATTTATTTCACGTTTAATCTATCTCATTCTTGTGCATTTTAGCTTCAGCTGATTTATCTTTAAGACTTCCTGTTTCTATTAAGGATGTTACATAGCTTTCTAAGGATTTGGTTAAATAAATTTTTTTGCTGTTGATAATTTTCAGAGTTATGCTTTCCTCTGAGTCCCCTGGATTCAGTCTCCAGGTTCTATGCTAGTCATAGGCTCTCTTTTGGTTTGATTTTTTCCTTACCTTTGAAGGCAGGATCTGTCTAAACACAAGGTTTGTCAGGAGACCAAGGTTTGTCAAGAAGGCCAAGTAGGCTGCCTGTAGCCAGCTTTGTTTTAACACTCATGCCTTGAAAGAAGTCAACCAAAGTTAATAACAAATAGGCATGTTAACCCACTAATATCGCCATAGAGCATGGTTTCCTTACTGGAAAGTGTGGAAAGAGAATGAAAGCAATATGGTGATCTGGTAAAAAGTCTATCAGAAATATGCTCTGATTTATTAATAAACTAGAGGCCCGGTGCACAAAAATTCGTGCACTGGTGGGGGGGCAGTCCCTCAGCCCAACCTGCACCCTTTTGCAGTTGGGGAGCCCTCGGGGGGTGTCCATCTGATGGCTTAGGCCTGCTCCCCCTGGTGGTTAGTGCACATCATAGCACATCATTCAGCCTTTAGGGTCAATTTGCATATTATCCTTTTATTATATAGGATATATTTATATAAATATACAGCTTCTCTTAAGAATACATTTTTGTAAAAGTTTGAGACAGATATTTCTGCAGTGATGTTTATATACTGGCACCTTTATGGGTGGCTTTATTTAATATTTATTTTTACATGGAGGATCTTTGAAGAGTAAGCAACAGGATGAAACGGTAGTGATTTGTCATGCTTCAGCTTCGGAATTCTAGCTGTACAGCTTCATCAACAGCAGAAAATGAGCCTCTGGTCTCCTATGTGATTTACATTTTTAGTCAAGAATAACAAATAAAATAGGAAAAAATATTTCTATCCTAGGCTTTTACTTGAACTTAACATACTTTCATTCATATATATATATTTATATTAGAGGCCTGGTGCACGAAATTTGTGCACTGGATGGGGGGAGGTCCCTCAGCCTGACCTGTGCCGTCTCACCGTCCAGGAGCCCTCGGGGGATGTCCGACTGACGTGGAGGAGGGAGAGGCTCCTGCCACCACCACTGCACTCACCAGCCGTGAGCCCAGCTTCTGGCTGAGTGGTGCTCCCCCTGTGGGAGCACACTGACCACCAGGGGGCAGCTCTTGCATTGAGCGTCTGCCCCCTGGTGGTCATTATGCATCATAGCAACCGTTTGTTCTGCTATTTGGTTGATTTGCATATTAGCCTTTTATTATATAGGAAGGAGGATATATTTTTATTGATTTCAGAGAGGAAGGAAGAGGGACAGATAGAAACATCAATAATGAGAGAGAAGCATTGACTGGCTGCCTCCTGCACATCCCCTACTGAGAATTGAGCCTACAACCTGGGCATGTGCCCTGACCAGGAATCAGGAATCAAACCGTGACCTCCTGGTTCAGAGGTTGAGCCACATGGGCCAGGCCTAATCTACTTTCTTTTTTCTACAGGAGCCACTCATCATTCAAACAAATGTCACCAACCTGCTCTTGCTAATCCTGTAAGTACTTAACCTTCACAGCACACGTCTTGGAATCGTGTTCTCTTTACCAGTCCTGGTGGGTCCTGCCAGAGCTCTACTTTGTCTCACAGAGTGCTCTGAATTATAGTTTTCTGATAAGGAAAGGAAAGTACGTAAGTGCAGGAAAGAGTCAGGTTTAATGGATTATTTATTAAAGACGATTTCAAAGCCTATCTTTTGGCTTTCATGCTGGTATTATTTTCTTTTGTTGGTAGTTTCTTTATTCCCTGCTTCATTCCAAAAAGAACTTGTGGCATCTTACAAAAATATATACAATGCAATAATGTGTTTTTTTTATTTTAAAAAGGAAAAATAAAGAAATTGAGTGAAAAGTAGAAATTCTGTATAATCTACAAAATTTCACCTTCAAGAAATTTCTTAGCTTTCTTGCCTTTGTATCCTACATAGAAACCTCTCAGTAGGTGGCTAAATATAGATTTACATTTATTTGGTCCACTGTAGAAAAAAAAAATGTGTTGTTATAAGTATAAAAAGGAAGGAGGATGAAATAAAAATCCCTTAAGTCGGTATTTCTCAAGGGATGTTCTGCAGAAAACAGCCAATATTGCTTAAAATATTGCCAGGCGGAATTTGTTTTACTGTAAGACTTCTCAGGGCCTTTTTGTTTTGTGAGGATATTTTCTCCATTGCTTTCCAGAGAGAGTGGAACGGAGGGGGAAGAGACAGAGAGAGAGAGAGAGAGAGAGAGAGAGAGAGAGAGAGAGAGAGAAACATCAATGTGAGAAAGACACATTCATTGGTTACCTCCTGCACGCCTCCCCTCCCCCCACTGGAAAGCAAGCCTGCCAAGGAAGCATGTGCCCTTGACCCACCCTTCAGTCTGCAGGCCCACACTCTATCCACTGAACCAAACCGGCTAGGGCAGTGGTTCTCAACCTTCCTAATGCCTCGACACTTTAATACAGTTCTTCATGTTGTGGTGACCCCAACCATAAAATTATTTTCGTTGCTACTTCATAACTGTAATGTTGCTACTGTTATGAATCGTAATGTAAATATCTGATATGCAGGATGTATTTTCATTGTTACAAATTGAACATAATTAAAGCATAATGATTAATCACAAAAACAATATGTAATTATATATGTGTTTTCCGACGGTCTTAGGCGACCCCTGTGAAAGGGTCGTTCGACCCCCAAAGGGGTTGCGGCCCACAGGTTGAGAACTGCTGGGCTATTGCATAGAGGCTTTTATATGCCCCAAACCTAACCACTTCCCATTATCTTCACCACTATGACCCCAGGCTCAGCCACCATCAGCTCCCGTCTGAACACTGCATCTTTCTCCTACTGAACTCCTTGCTTCTGTCCTCGGCCTCTTTCTGTCACTTCTCAGCATAGCAGTGAGAGGAGCCTTCACAGCAGAAGTCAGATCCAGCGACTGCTCATCAAAGCCCCCTCACCCCCCATGTCTTCCCATCTCATTCAAAGTAAATTCACACTGCTTCTCAATTTCCTGACATAGGACCTGCTCTCCAACCCCCTTCCCTCATTCCCCTCCACCCCCTGGATCTTTCTTTAGCTCCCCTCCTACCATTTTTGCTCATCCAGCCTTTTTGTTCTTCCCCAAACAAACAGCAGGCTGTGGCCTTGGGGCTTTTCCACTTCTTAAATACCCTACTCCAGAATACTGACAGAATTTTCTCTCTAATTCTCAGCCAAAATGCCCTTCCTTGACATCTGACATGCGTTAGTGACCATGCGATATAATTTGTCTCTCTGTCTCCATCACCAACATGGACACTCAGGGAGGGCAAGAACTTGGCTCACTCTGTTTATTGCTGTACCCTCACTTCCCCATGCTTAGCACATGGTAGCTGTTTCATTATAAGTTACTGAATGCTTGACAATAAGTACACACGGGAAATTGTGCATCTCAGAGAGGGTAATATCACACGCCACTTCCTCCAAACTGCTTGAGCACAGGGTCTTTTTGAGAGAAATATTTATTAATATCTCAGGGCCTTGGGAGTTCCAAAGCAATTTTGGAGACACCACTTTAATTTTCATTATTTGGCTAAAATCAGATTTAGCCTTTTCCTTTTATATATTTTTATCTTTTAGTCCAAGACCCTGTGCCATTCTGCCAGCCCGTTTCCTTCAGTCCTCCCCGCAGTCACACAGCAGGGACTGTCAGTCACCCCTGTGCCTACCAGCCAGCCACTCCCTGTGACGGCAGAGCTCCCCAGGCCTGCGTCTGTAACACAGGCTGGAAACGCTCTGGTGGGAATAACTTCAAGCCCCAAAGAGGACTCACATCCAGACGTCTCCACCACTCATCCCCAAGCATCATCTCAGAGCGCATCCAATCAGGTGAGTGAGGAACATGGAAGTCACTACTGTGTATGTTCATTACATGGAAATAGCACTTTTATATCTATATACATACATATATGTATGTATATATATATTATTGATTTCAGAGAGGAAGGGAGAGGGAGGGAGAGATAGAAACTTCCATGATGAAAAAGAGAGTCATTGATCAGCTGCCTCTTGCACATCCACCACAGGATCGAACCTGAAACCCGGGCATGTGCCCTGACCAGGAATCAAGCCCTGACCTCCTGGCTCATAGGTCGATGCTCAGCCACTTAGCCACACTGGCTGGGCTGGAATCAGCACTTTTATTCTTTCCTTCTATTTTGGTGTCGTTTCGGGAACAGTGATGCTAGGAAGGAGCCTCGTTCCCCCTTTACCCCTGAGCAGAATATACCTGGGAATGCCTGACAGACAGGCATGTGTCCCGATTAAAAGCAAAAGCCAAAGCAAGTCCATGAAAATATCCCACATTGGGTCTTACGCCTATTTCAGTATTTACGGTCGTATTAGGTAATGCTGTTGTATCAGTGCTTCGGCTGGGGAGGAACCCTTGTTGGCCTGCCCCACTGTCTTAGCAGCAGCAAACCCTTCGACACCTTCTCCACCTCACCCTCTCAACCCTCCTTTCTCCTTTGTTCCCCTTCCAGACAAACTGGGAAAAAGGCAAAGCTGCTTTAACAGTGTTGACTGAAGACATCCTGCTTCTCCCTATTATTTGGGGTTTTTTTAAAACACAAGCCCTGCCTATAAGCCATCTAACATTTTCCTGTTAGAAAGGAGTCCTATTTTCTCTGTATCTGCTGTCAGTGGTAATGGAAACTAGATGTTCACTGATGTCTCAGTCAGCATTGTGTTCTGCTGAGGGGAAAAGTGATCTGCAGCAGCTTAAACAAAGAGTGTTTGCTTGCCTTAAATAGAAATTTGAAAGCTCGAATATCCAAAGAGTCTACAGACAAATTATTAGAACTATCGAGAGAATTTAGAGATGTTACTGAATATCAGATCAGTATATACTAAAGTTAATTATATTATTGCATATCAGCAACTATCAGTTAGATTTTTTTAAAAAGATATAATAACAGGTACCTAGGAATAAATCTAACCAAAGATGTACAAAACTTCTAGTTTTTCTGAGTCAGTTCAGGAAACCATGATAAGGCTTGATTGAGAGACATTAAAGAAAAGCGAAGTAAGTGGTGAGATCTGCCAGGTTCAGCCCAGGTGAGGCGTCCTCTCTGAAGTATCAGGTAAGGCTGCCGCTGGAATGACGCTGAGTACAGCCTGACCAGCAGGCAGACGTGCAGCCGGGAGGCATCTGTGTCTCCCTTACCTTCACTCCTTATTGACATCCCAGTCCCACAGCGTAAACCAAAATTGGGTGGGCCTCAGTTCTGAGATCTCTCTGTAACTGACCCAACCCCCTATAACCCTGTGAGTCAGGAATAACCCTATTCAATTGCATGGCGCGTGAGGGTGGGGTCTTAACTGACGTGGACTGCTCCAGTCCTTGAGCCTAGCAGTACACAGTAGGCATTTAATAAGGACTTATTGAATACTGATTGAGTTCAGCTGTAAGTGGGTTGTTCTCTAGAATTCGGACCATGTAGTTGGTGTAAACAGATTGTCTCAGGGTTGGACTTCCAGTTCAAAACAAGTAGCCTCTTAGTTTGGGGGCCCTGCCTAGTGTCCTGAGCTTGTTTGTTTTCTCGGGTTTCCTGCCCCCCAGCTCCTGCCCTGTGGTATGTCAAGGACTTCCCTCTTGAACAGGAACTCTTGGGTTGAGGGAATTACTGTGGGAAACCTGAGGGGATAAACACACTTCTGAATAGGCAGGTTTTGTTGTCTTGAATTCCAGGTTTCTCACGCTTGTGATCATGGCCATAGCCTTAAGCTTACTCTTGCAGATCTTATTGTCAGACTCACTTGTCCTTTGAGCAATCATTGTATGACCTGTTATCATTTTCTGTATGAAGAGGTGAAAATTCTATTTGCAGAAAAGCCTCTGAAAGCAATAAGTGTGATGGAAAGCCTGTGATTCATAGAGCTTGTAATGTCACCAAAGGCCAGCTCTCATTAAAGCAATGTCCCAAACTACTAAAGTGCAGTAATTATATGCAAATAATTTTCACAAAATCCTTTGTTCCCAATAGGTCACAGATGAAAGGGCATGGAACTTCAGCGAAGCGATGCATGGTTTGCAACCTCACAGCCAACTGCAGAAAGCTTGTGAGGTGCTCCAGAGACTGACAGCCATGATCCCAGGACTGTCCGAGTCAGTGCAGGTAAGCAGAGGCTGATTGGGAGGGAACAGATGTGAGGAAGGGGAAAGTGAAAAACAGGAAAGGAGAAAACGTATAATAAAGTAGAAAATGTATAATCTGGAAATTGTACCCTGTACAGACTAACATTATGAAATACTTTGTGGAGACTCAATGGAAATATTAGCAAGTGTATTTGTACCTTTAAATCTGAAGATTGTTCCCTCGCTGGGTGGCTCAGTTGGTTAGAGTGTCGTCCCAATACCCCAAGGTTGTAGGTTTGATCCCCGGTCAGGGCACATACAAGAAACAAGCAATAATAAATATATAGATAAAGGAAACAGCAAGTCACCGTTTTTCTCTCTCCCTCTCTCTCTAAAATCAATACATTTAAAAACTATATGTTAAGGCAGCTCTCTCTATGGAGCATGCCCAAGCCTTCCCCCCACCCCCTGCTACCCCCTCCAGGTGCATTTTCCTAGACTCTGTTAAGCTTCAAGGTCCCTTCTTTTGCCTCTGTAACTTGTTTCTTGAGCCCATTACTTCTATAGCCCATTCCTTCCACCTCTGTGACTTTCTAAATAAACTTTCTCTTATAAAAAAAAATCTGAAGATTGTTAAAAAACTGGATCAGTAGTGACATTCCCATTTATCACATCACTGCTTTTCTGATCTATGTGTCAGGAGAAATCACAGGAGACAAAGACAGGTCCATGCATAGAGCAGCCATAGCATAGAGCAGCCTTGAAACAGGCATCAAAAGCCCGTGCCTCCGTGATATCTGCCTTTGTTGCAACCACATTTGCCAGTGTTACTTCCTCATAATTATTCATGCCTCCTTCTACTCCCTACACATAGATTAAGGAGGTAGGATTAGTGAGGATTTTAATTTTCTTTTTTCCATTTTCTGTATTTTCAAATATTGCAATAAGTACATAAATGCGATCTGTATTGGTTTATTTGAGAAAATTAGAACAAAAGCATATTAAATAAAAAGCACTCTCTAGATGTAATCACTATTATTAGATTAATCTTGATTTGCTGTGCATAACCTTCCAAACGTTTTTGATGCATACACAAAGTTTGTTGGTTTGTTTTGTTTTAATAAAAATGGGGTTAAAGTCTACAAATGTTTCTGCCCCTTGATTGTTTTACTCAATGCTGAGTTAAGGGTATCTCTTCATGTCAGTACACATAAGTGAACTCCTTATTCTTAATGTTTATTTGATATTTTACCCTTGCAAATAGCCATCCATGGATATCCTTATACCTACATCTTTCAGGACTTCTGCAAATATTTCTGTGGGATAGAGTGCTAGAAATAGAATTGATGGGCTTTTACATTTTCAATAGATGACAAAATTATCCTCCCCTCCTAAAAGGAACTATTTTACATTCTCAGCAACCTTTCCCCCACACTTTCATTTTTGCCAATTTTAAAGGCAAAAAAAAAAAGCATTTTATTGACTACTAAGTCCTTCATTGGACTACTGGTCTCTTTGTTTGTAAGAGAGCTTATTTATTATTGATATTAACCTTTTGTTATATATGTTGCAAATATTTTGTGTTCATGTCTTATTTTTAACTTTATTTACTTTTTTACTTATTTACTTTTAAATCCTCACCCAAGGATATTTTTCCATTGACTTTTAGAGAGAGTGGAAAAGACAGAGAGAAATATTGATGTGAGAGAAACACAACAATAGGTTGCCTCCTTCACAAGCCCTGACTGGAGATCGAACTCATAAATTAGGTATGTGCCCTGACCAGAAATCAAATCCATCACCATTTGGTGTACGGGACAACTCCCCAACCAACTAAGCCAGCCAGCTAGGGCTTAACTTCATTTATTTTATTTTTTTGATACTTACTTTTATTATTTTATTTTTCATACTAGAGGCCCAGTGCACAAAAATTCATGCACTCTGGAGGTGTCCCTCAGCCCGGCCTGCCCCCTCTTGCAGTCTGGGACCCTTCAGGGAATGTTCACCTGCCGGCTTAGGACCTAAGCCAGCAGTCAGACATCCCTCTCGCAGTCCAGGAGTCCTGACTCCTTACCACCCGCCTGCTCACTGCTCCTTAGCACTGCCTCAGAGGCGGGAGAGGCTCCTGCCACCACAGCTGCGCTCACCTGCCCAGTTTTTGGCTGAGCAGCGCCTCCCCTGTGGGAGTGCACTGACCACCAGAGGGCAGCTCCTACATTGAGTGTCTGCCCCCTGGTGGTCAGTGCATGTCATAGCGACCAGTTGTTCCGCCATTTGGTCAATTTGCATATTACCCTTTTATTATATAGGATAGGATATTTTATTTTGCAGTTTTTAATAAGTGTAACGTTGAAAATAAAGAACATTTCAAAACAAAAGTAGTAGTACTTTTGGTGACTGTTTAGTAAATAGTTGTCAGTTGGTTCATTTGACTTGTTTTCCATGAGGGTAGCCTGCAGAAAGGAGAGTTAGTGTTTTCTGTTTCATTTAGAACTTCTCCTTGATCTCCATGTCAAGTCTGTCTTGAATGCTTTTGAGGCCCTGGATACAAAGGGATAGTCTGTGCGGTACTTCAGTCAGCACTCTTCTCTTCTGCATTCCTCTTTTAAGCTTAGTTATGTTAATTAGATATTTGATCCTCTTTCCACTCAGAAAGGGTTGTGTCATTTGCTTAGCACAAACTGAAATACGAATCCTCCCCGTAGGTGATATGGAATAGTATATTTTCCTTCCCTGCCACAGTGTAACATTGCTTCTTATAAAAATGTATTTGAAATGTGTAAAGAACACTGAACTCCTTCTCAGAATAACACAAATGTAAAACAGCCATAAACCGTTCAGGAATGTCTATTTGCTTTTCCAAAATTCCCAGGTCAATGTTGTCGACTCCCTTATTTACCAGAGTGGCCAATTACTGAAAAGCCCATTTCAGAACAGCAGCACTCTGGGCTTCCAAATTCCTGTGACTGTCTGCCTCGTTCACTCCCTCAGCAGTGTAGTGAACGCTGACGAAGCAAGTGGGCCAAGATCCAAGCATGACATTGAGCAGGTGGGTGCGGTACATGCCACTGGCCGACTCTCCCCAGAAACGTTCAGTCTGGACAGGCCCAGGTCTCGCACAGCCTCCCACCAGACTCTCAGAGCCCAGCTAAGCCTGCAGCACGGACGACACTGCTCTGTGAATCCTGCTCTGGGTCCTCTCTCTGCCCCAGCGAGCCCAGCCTGCCTAACGCTGTCATCTGGTGAAAAGACCTTAGTGACGCGCTTGGCACACAGCAAGCACTCAGTAAGTTCTGTCTGCTGTGCACATGAGACAGTGTTCGGCGTTGTTAGTCATTAGGGAAATGCAAATCAGCTTCCACTTCACACCTAATAACAAGCGTGGGCAAGGAGGCAGGAAAATGGAACCTTCATACACGGTTAGATCGTAAGATGGTACAGCTCTTTGCAAAGCAGTGTGACAGTTCCCCCAAAGTGTTAAAAATATAATTACCATGTGACCTGGTAATTCTACTCCATGGAATAGATCCACATATGTCCGTCCGCCTGAAACTTGTACAATCATGTTCATAGCAATATTATTCAAGTGGCCAAATAGCAAAAAGGTGGAAACAACCCAGATGTCCATGATCGGATGAATGGACAAAGAAAAAGTGGTATGTCCATAAAGTGGAATAGTATTCGGTAACAAAAAAGAATGAAGTACTGATACAAACTACAACATGGATGAACCTTGAAAGTATTATGACAAGTGAAGAAGCCAATCACAAAAGACCATATATTATGATTCCATTTATATGAAATGTCCAGGAGAGGCAAATCTATAGACTGTAGATGAGTGGTCACCTAGGGGTTGAGGAGATAGGGACAGAAGAATGGACAGTGACTGCTACTGGGTTCTGAGTTTATTTTACGAGAGAGAAAAATATTCTAAAACTAGATCATGGTTCTAGTTGCACAACCCTGTGAGTTTACAAAAAAACCCTTGAATTGTATACTCAAAATGGGTGAATTGTATGTGTGAATTCATTATAGTAAAGCTCTTTTTAAATATAAAAAAAAACTATCATAAGCAGATCTAGGGCAGCTTATATCATGGGGCAAAAGAAATACATATTTCTTTGGGGGGCCCTCTTAGTGGCACAGGAGATGATGACTCTTTAGCCAGACTACAGGTACTGCCTATGGGTTCTCTCCAATGAATGTCACCTCCCATTACATCATTGTCAAGATCCCTGTTCCCCTTCCAACCCCCTCAGAATCATCATTTCACTAACACAATACCCTGAGGTTACACAAGTCACTTGATATTTCCCTCTAAATGCAGGTAGAAAATACTCTGAAAAAGTCCTTGATGGCCCTTGGGGAGATCCAGGAAACATTTCTACGGCAGCATCCATTTTCTGAGTCTTCGGTGACTTTGACCTCGTCCATTGCTACCCTGATGTTGAGCAGGTAGCATAGGAGGAAAGGAGGGAGGGAGGGAAGGTGAGAGGGAGGGATTTTAAGAAGGGAGGAATGAAGGAAGGAGAGTTTCATTTTAGGTTTTTGACCTTTAGAGAATAGATTGATTCCCATTTCACTTCTTTTTCATTAGCCAAAACATATCAACTTTGCCTCTGAGCTCTTACACTCTCGGATACCCAGCACCGATGCGGTTAGCCTTCCCATCAGCTTCGGCGCTGGAGGAGCTCTTGAATAAACACCCAGGAGTTAATGTTCAAGTGAGTGTGAAGTTGATTCTGACCAGAATAAAAGTGAGATTTGGTGGCTGTAGGCATTTGGATGGCAAGAATGCACCATGAAATGTAAGCTAACAGACCAAACAAGAGATGGTTGTGTGCTGTTAATTTCTGTTTTACCCTGGCAGGATTGAAGGCCTCTGAAAATGATCCATGATAGAATGGGGAGCATTAAACAAGCTTCTGGATTTAACTAAGTTTCTGTGTTATGATGTGAATTGATTCAACTCTTCACTATTATATAAAGCTAGGGATATCTGAATAATCACTGATTCAATATACCGACCTAGTCATATCAGTATATTGTATTTTTTTTTCAGCAATTACTTAACAAACAGAAGTAGGATTGTTGCCTTATCCTGAAGAACAGAATACTTCCTAGTAAAATGAATCCTCTAGGTATAAAGATGTAAAAATAATAATAATTCTGAGGATCACAGTAAATGACTCATCTTTAACTAATTAATTCTTTCTCATATGATCCTATATAATAAAAGGTTAATATGCAAATCCACTGAAATTCAGAATGACCAGTCGCTATGACACACACTGACCACCAGGGGGCAGACGCTTAACTCAGGAGCTACCCCTGGTGGTCAGTGCACTCTTGCAGGGGGACCACCACTCACCCAGAAGCTGGGCTCACGGCTGGCGAGAGCCTCTCCTGCCTCTGCAACAGTACTAAGGATGTCCTATAGCTGGCTTGGGAAGCGGGCCTAAGTCATCTGTCGGACATCCCCCAAAAGCTCCCAGACTGTAAGAGGGTGCAGGCCAGGCTAAGGGCCCCCAACTCCCGAGTGCATGCATTTCATGCACTGGGCCTCTAGTCTTATAATGAGAGGTATTTCATTTGAGATATAGCAAGGGGGAAAATCCCAACATTTAATTTATGGTATCTGATTACCTTATTATGTACCGGGGTGTTATTTATAAATATTTCGGTAATTGCTGAAACTGGAGTTTTCTTGTCTCTAGATAACAGGACTAGCTTTCAATCCCTTCAAGGATTTTGATGACAAGAACATTGTTGGAAGCGTCGGAAGTGTGGTACTAAGTTCTAATCATAAATTGCTCCGAGTCCATGACTTAATGGAGGACATTGAGGTATGACTTGATTATTAGGAAATAAAATAGAAGGGACTAGGAATTCCTGGAGAAAAGCATAGAAGGAAGCAACTCCATGAAGGAAGTCATTGGACATTCATGGGAGTGACATTGTTTCATTAACACCTTTACTTAGGAAATTGTACAAACTTTTCCTTATAAGTCATTTTAGATCTTAGCCTATTACCCTTCCTTAACCCCTGACACTGTTACCTACTAAAATTCAAAGAGGAATACTTAGGAAGTTTCATCCCATTTCCCTATAAAGGAGACTGACAGGTGTCAATCAATGGGTCATCTTAAATTTGAAGAGTGATGAACTGTCTCTCATTCTAGATCATGCTCTGGAGAAATGCAAGCATGGAAACCCACCCCACCAGCGTCAACATGAGCACGGACTATTTTACCATCACAGTGAACGTCACTTCCCTGGAGAAATCCCTGATCGTGTGCATAGAGCCTGAAAGTCCCGTTTCAATGACACTCTACCTGGGGTTCGAGTATCAGCCTAACCACACTTTCTTTCACCTGAACATGACCCTGCCAAAGGCTCAGGTGGAGCAGAAAGGTAAGACCCCTCTCAGGTGTCAGCAGTTGACCGACCACAGCACTTTGCAATGCATGTTTTTCTTTTCTTTTTAAATTAACTTTTTTTTAGATAACTGTATATTCACATGCAATTGTAAGAAATAAAAACAGATCTTATATACTTGTCACTCAGTTTCTCCTAATGCTAACATCTTGCTTAACTGTAGTGCAATGAGGAAAT
This sequence comes from Myotis nattereri, assembly GCF_964212035.1. Lineage (NCBI taxonomy): Eukaryota > Metazoa > Chordata > Mammalia > Chiroptera > Vespertilionidae > Myotis > Myotis nattereri. The sequence goes on from NC_138090.1 coordinate 16,815,429, forward strand.
GACATTGATCCAATGCACTGATCTTATTCAGATACCACTACCTTACAAGCACTCCTGTGTTTGTGTTTAGTCTTCTGTACTTTTATCACGTGTGTAGATGCATGTGACCATGAAATGCATTTATTTTATTTTATTTTTTTAATCCTCAACCAATGATATTTTTCCATTGATATTTAGAGAGCATGGAAGAGAAGGGGAGAGACAGAGAGAGAGAAACATCGATGTGAGAAAGATACATCGATTGGTTGCCTCCTGCACATGCCCCAACCAGGGCCGGGGATAGAGCCTGCAACCAATCAAGATATGTGTCTTTGACCAGAATTGAACCCGCAATCCTTCATTCCATGTGCTGACGCTCTATCCACTGAGCTAAACCGGCCAGGGCATGAGATGCATTTTTTAAAAGATGGATTGTGTGATATATAGAAGGATATTTATGTGATAAAGCAAATTTAGTAAATGTTAATTATAGAATCTGGTTATGATTTTATGGATGTTCCTGTAAAATTCTCTCAACCTTTATATGATTGAAAATTTTCATAATAAAACTAGTGGCCCGGTGCACAGATTCATGTGCATTGAAAGGAAATTAGGTCAGCCGAGAATTGCCGCTGCCAAGTCACCACAGCTCAGCAGTAAACCAGATTCGGGGCTGACAGTGCCCCAGCAACAACGTAACCCATGGCCGAAGGTGGAATCGTGTGGCCCCGCGAGGAATCGGGCTCCCTCCTCTTTTATACTTGTCACACAGATCTTATATACTTGTCACTCAGTTTCTCCTAATGCTAATATCTTGCTTAACTGTAGTGCAATGAGGAAATGACATTGATCCAATGCACTGATATTATTCAGATACCAGGGTTCCGGGGTGCATCACCCGAGAACCACCGCTGCCAAGTCACTGCAGCTCGGCAGCTCCTGCATTGAGCGTCTGCCCCCTGGTGGTCAGTGTGCATCATAGATACCAGCCGGTCAGACGGTTGGATAGTCACTTAGCCTTTTATATATATAGATGTTGAGACTTCTGCAGAAGTAAAGTTCCAGCACAATGGGTCATAATATATCTCAAATGTTATATGTATAGATGAATATGTATATGTAATATATTACTTATATTTCAACTTTATTTCTAATCTTAGGTTTAGATAATGCCTGGAGATATCTCAGTAAGTCTTGGTATAAGATCAGAATGACTATGCTGTAGTTTAGAAAAGTTAATAATTTCTCTGACATATATAAGTAGTAAAGAATTTCTGAGATATATAAATAGTGCCTGGAATATACTTGATCAAAGAACTTTAAATGTAGTACTGAAAAGTCTTAATAAAGAGCTACCTTTGGCCGTAAAAGATGTTGGGGAAAATAATCAGAATGGATAAAGCATGTTGTAGTCTCCCTCACGACAACCTACCCGTATTGAAGGAGCTTTTTCTGGCTCCTGCATGGGCCTCGCTAACAGACACAGTCACTTTGTAAGTGACCCTTCCCTTTAGACAAAGCCCCTGGGGCAGCAGCTCTCCCTGCGGGGTGCCAGCTATAAAGTCAGAACACGCACTCCCTTCTTCTCGCTGCTCGTGGCAGTAATCTCGCGTCGTTTGGAGCTGGGAGACATCTTGGAGATTCTTTCGTTTAGACTCCTTGTTTGAAAGATAAGAAAAGTAGAGATTTGGTGACTTAACAACCACCTGTGACAGAGCCAGGCCTGAAATCAGGCCTCTGGCGTGCGGTCCAGGCTCCGTCCTGGAACCACTCTGCTCCTGTCCTCGCTTCGTCCTTGGGTTTCATCACCCCATACACCTGGGTCTTCTATCTACTAATTTTAGTGTGTGATGATTTCATTTTTCTAAAACTCTTAATACAGTCTAATTCCTTAGGCCTAAATTTTCATTCATCAAAAGAAGATGGTTTTTTACTGTAGCAGGAGTTACCCAGGGCCCTGGATTTTACTTCTGGTCATTTTTTAAAGAAATCACTGTGACTCTAAGCTTATTACTTTGTAAAGTAAAATAACAACAGGCCCTTCAGAAGAAAGGGTTAACAGTATTTTTCTCCCACGTGCAATGCAATTAAGCACTCTTTGTTGTTCTCAGATGAGGAGTATACATGGGTGCTGACTCCAGGGAGTTTGCAGCATGGGATCGGCATCTACTACATCACAGCCGTGTTGAACAGAAGCAAGGAGGAGGCTCAGCGGACTCCCACCCTGTTCTCCATCGTCACTGCCCTCACTCAGTGCTATTTTTGGGACAGCCACAACAGCACGTGGAGGAGCGACGGATGTCAGGTAAGAAGCTGTGCCCTTCCCCGCCTCTCTTCTACCTTAGCTGGCATTGAACACGGTGCATCTGTTACCTCAGTTCCCGTCAAAATCATAGAAGGAGCCGGGTGGCTCAGTGGGTTGGAGCATCACCCCATACACCAAGGGGTTGCAAGTTTGATTCCTTCTCTCTCTCCCTCCCTTGCTTCTTCTCTTCTTCCCTTCCTCCCTTTCCCTCTGTCCCTTCGTCTCTATATAAAAATCCATGAAAAAAAATCTATTCTCAGGTGAAGATTTAAAAAAATAGAAGGGAAGTAAATCAGCTGGGAAGAAGGACGGTGGTGTGTGGTGGGCTGGGCAAGAGTCTCTCTTTGGAGCAGGCCGTGCTTCATATGTGTGATTCTTTCTCAAGCATTAGTCCACGGTGAATGTGACAGTTCCAGGTAAAATAAGAAAAGCAATATGTGGAAGCTGTTCAAGTCTGCAAGTATTAAACATGTTGTGGGTAAACGGAAATGAACTTCCTGCTAAATAAAAGAGGATTTTTGTACTTAAAAAGAAGCTCGCCGCCCTAACTGGTTTGACTCAGTAGATAGAGCATCGGCCTGCAGACTGAAAGGTCCCAGGTTCGATTCCAGTCAAGGGCATGAACCTTGGCTGTGGGCACATCCCCAGTAGGGGGTGTGCAGGAGGCAGCTGATCAATGTCTCTCTCCCATGGATGTTTCTAATTCTCTATCCCTCTCCCTTCCTCTCTGTAAAAAATCAATAAAATATATATTTTTTTAAAAAGAAGCTCGCCCATTCTTGTGCCCTCCAGGCCAGGGACAGATTGTCACCTTTGTAATAATGCGGACTCCCAGATGTCTGCCCACTGCACAGTGACACTACATTTTCACACCAGTGGTTCTGTGAGATTCTGTCTGCTGCAGATCCTGGTCCACTTGCACAGAGTGTGCTGCAAGGTTCCGGAAACCGTGAGGCTGCTGTGAGCCATCTGAGAAGGTGTCACCCGGATTGGGACAAGAAGGAAAGGGGTTCCATGGACGGCACCCGCATCACTCGTGGCCTCAAGCAGCAGTTTCTGGAGGATCGGGTGCTGCTTCCCAAGCACATCCTCAAACCGGAAGCTTGTCTGTGAAGATTCTGTTGCCGTAAACCTGGGCGGGCCTGCGATCCTGCAATCCTGCCTCTCTAAGGGCTCCCAGGGGAGGCAGTGCTGCTGGTCAGGGAAGCCACATGCCAGCAACAGGCTCTCTCCCCTGGCAGGGCAGTGACCCCTGACGCAACAGACATCAGGATGTGTCTCGCCTCCTGGAAGCCTCCCTAGTGTTAGGCTCTGTGAAGGGAACAGAGCTGCAGAGAACGGATGAGAGTTCGCCCAAGGGCAGAATATTGGTGGGGCGACCAGAACTTAACCTTGTGCCATGCAGAGAAACCAGTCATAATGGCACTATTGTAGACTTTTCATCTGCAAGATCACACATGGAATGGGTACCTTCCATTTACTCGCCTAGTAACTTTTTTCTTAATCCTCACCCGAAGATATATTTTTATTGATTTGAGAGAGAAAGGAGGGGAGGGAGAGAGAGAGAGAGAGAGAGAGAGAGAGAGAGAGAGAGAAACAGAAACATTGATGTGAGAGAGAAACATCAATCGATTGCCTACCAACGAGATTGAACCTGCAACCTAGATATGTGCCCTGACTGGGAACCAAATCCACCACCTTTTGGTCTACAGGGACAACGCTCCAAGCAACTGAGCCACTTGGCCAGGGTCCTGGTGACATTTAAAAAAAAAAATCTATGCGGAAATGTTACAACATATGAAAAGTTATAAGGAATAATATAATAAAACCATGAAACACCACTCAGCTTTATTACAGAATTAGCACTTTACTCTAGTTCAAAGGCTCTCAAGCTACGGCCCGCGGGCCACATGCAAATACAAATATTGTATTTGTTCCCGTTTTGTTTTTTTACTTCAAAATAAGATATGTTCAGTGTGCATAGGAATTTGTTCATAGTTTTTTTTTAAACTATAGTCCGGCTCTCCAATGGTCTGAGGGACAGTGAACTGGCCCCGTGTTTAAAAAGTTTGAGGACCCCTGCTCTATTTAGATGTGTAGAAAGAATAAGACACTCAGGCCGAAACCAGTTTGGCTCAGTGGATGGAGCGTCGGTCTGTGGACTGAGGGGTCCCGGGTTCGATTCCGGTCGGGGGCATGTGCCTGGGTTGCAGGCACATCCCCAGTGGGAGATGTGCAGGAGGCGGCTGATCAATGTTTCTCTCTCATCGATGTTTCTCTCTCATCGATGTTTCTGACTCTCTGTCTCTCTCCCTTCCTCTCTGTAAAAAATCAATAAAATATATTTAAAAAAAAAAGAATAAGACACTCAGGCATAATCAAGTGCTCTGTATATCCTTCACCAATTGCATTCCCTTCCTCCCCACAAAGGGTGACCACCAGCCTGAATTTGGTGTGTTCATGCTTCCGCTGAGTGTTTATTGAGCGCCTGCTATTGAGCATCCCAGCCAGGCCAAGGCCCGGAGCCAGAGGTGCAGTGATGGACGGACAGTGTCCACATGAGCGTACATCCCAGTGAGGACACCGGCAGGAGCAGAGACATAAATGTTGTTTTGGTCTTTGTGCAAATGGCACCAAACTGTACATGCCTTTCTGTAACTTGGTTTTCCACTCAGCATTTACCCATGTTTCTATTCCTTTTCACTGTTGTATAGTATTCCATCCGGCTGCCTCTACTCGTGTCTTTACCTGTTTGTCTGTCCTGCCGTTAGTAGACAGACAGGCGCTCCCGGTGTTTATAGTTCGAAGCAGCGCTGGCAGGGCATTCTTTTCCATGTCCCCTTGGGGACGTGTGGGAAGTGCCCTGGGCTACACAGTCAGCCCTGGAATTGCCGGACTCAGAGGGTTTGTGCTTCTTCAGCTTCACCAGATGTGGCCAGCACGCCGTGCACATTGGTGGTACCCGTTTACACCGCCAGCAGCAGTGAACGAGCCACCCAGACATTCTGTTCCCGCTCTGAACTGCCTGTGTTGATGGTTCAGGGCTGGCCCTTCGTTAGCGTCAGTGTCTCGATTCTATTCCAGGTCGGGCCACAGAGCACAGTGGTGAGGACCCAGTGCCTCTGTAACCACCTGACCTACTTTGGCAGCGACTTCTTCATAGTGCCCCGGACAGTGAATGTTGAAGACACGATCAAGCTATTCCTGCGCGTGACCAACAACCCTGTTGGGGTGTCCTTGCTGGCCAGCCTTTTGGGGTTCTACCTGCTCCTGTTTGTGTGGGCTTGGAGAAAGGATCAGGCAGATATGCAGAAGGTGAGGAGACTTTGATTCCAAAAGTTTTGCCACAGCGGCTTGAGTATGTTGAACAAGGTGGGGGAAAAATACCTTCATCCAAAGAGGCAGGTCCCGTGGTTCCAGAGAACGGAGAAATTCAGGTGCGAGTGTTCTTAAATTTCTCTTTATATCTACTCTCTCGAGGCCTAGGAACTTAACTCTTTATATCCTTTTTTTTTTCTTTTAGCCAAGGTTGCATTCTCATGTGATTCATTTAGGGATAGGCCAAAAGAAAACATGTAGAGAATTTAACTATAACCAAATGCATGTTTATCTCACTTTACACATTGCACATGAAAGTTATATGTAAGCCAAATTATAATTTATTATAATTGCAATATATAAAAAAAAACCTGTAAAAAACTTTTTTTGAAACAAACAAAAACTGCTTTGATGGCTGCTTGTTCTTAATTTCTGTTCTATTTCTTTCTTGCTCTTGTGTTTTCTTACACTTGGAAATTGTAGAATGCACAACATGTTCATTTCTTTGTTGCCATGGGTATAGGATTGCCAGTTTTAGTAAATAAAAATACAGAACACCCAGTTAAATTTGAATTTCACATAAATAGTGAATGCATTTTTGGGGTAAGTATGCCCACAGATTATTCAGTGTTTTTCTGAAATTCAAGTTTAACTGGATGTTTTATATGTTATCTACCTGGGTGGGAGGGAAGTGGAAAGACTGAGAGGCCCAAGACATGGTTGGTTCTATGACTATTTCCTTTTAGAGGCATAAACCCTGGCCTTACCGCCCTCCTCCCTTATCACTTAACCTAGGTCTGCTTACACCTCCCTGCGTTTTCCAGACCATGGCCAGCTCTGCAGCCATGCATCCTCCTGCTCCCTAGCGGGGGAAGCAGCTCCACGAGCCTGAGTAAGGTTCAGCCCATTTTCTTGGTTCTGCTTTTCCTGCAGGTGAAGGTCACTGTCCTGGCCGATAATGACCCCAGCTCTCGGTGTCGCTACCTTATTCAGGTCTCCACTGGATATCGACGAAGGGCCTCTACAACAGCTCAGGTTAATGACACACATGTCCCTCATTCACGGCTCCATCTCCTACCACGTGAGATACAATACACTCTGCTATCCCCGCGTCCTGTAGCACTTACGGGGGATCACAGAGGGCTACTTCCTAGTTCTACACTGTGAATTTGAAGAGCCCTCTGTCCTTGTCTCAGATCCCAGAGACCTCATCTCAGTCCAGTGTCTCTGCCTTCATCTTTCTCCTTGGGGATAAACCCAAAGAACCAACTAACCATGTGAGGACTTCCCGTGTCATGTCTCAGGTGGTGGTCACCCTGTATGGGTCAGAGGGACGGAGTGAGCCCCATCACCTCTGGGACGGCCAGAAGGCAGTCTTTGAACGAGGGGGACTGGATGTCTTCCTGCTCGGCACCCGGTCCTCCCTGGGGGAGCTGCACAGCCTCCGGCTCTGGCATGACAACTCGGGCGCCAGCCCTGCCTGGTAAGCACCTGCCTCACGCTGGCTTGTTGTGGGCTCAGCTTGTCATCGCAGTAAATAACAACAGTCCTTGAGCCAGGAAGTCACAGTTAGATTTACATTTCAAAGCTGTCTATAAAGAAGAAACCCCCGGAATCAATGTGGAAATTAACATTATGATTTTTGTGGATTTAAGAATGATAGATGTTTTATTTTTTTTTATTTTCATTAAATGTTGTCATGGTGTGTACAACAAGTAATTCAAAGGAAATATTGCCCCAAGGTACCACAAATTAAAGGTATCTCTAATATGAAATATATATATTCAAAGAGTAAATTCAATAAACAACTATATCCTGAATACTGTGCATTGGGTCAGAACTCAGAGCTCAGGAGAGAGGAATTAAGAAGTGGTGTGTGCCTAGGGACGGTTAGTGATGAGGCTTTGCTGGGCCCAGATGGTTCTGCATCTCCCTTCAGCAGCACCGTGGGAAAGTAGATGATGAAATGAATTAAGGGTGAAGATTATTGGTTTGTTGGGATTAGGAAAAAATAAGGAATGAAGTCAAAGATCCAAGGCTCGTGTACTCGAGCCTCATTCCTGAATACCGGCCACTCTGAAAAGAGTGCAGCTGCCCGAAGTCAGTCTTGCCCTCTAGGCTAGATACACCAGCCTCTAGGCTGCAAGATCCTAATAATTTGCTTACTGTTTCCATTCTGATCGGGCATCTACAGATCAGTTTGTACACTGTCATCTCAGTTTCATTTACAGAGGTGAATAATAAACACTTGACAAGATGCTCAACTCCGTTAGTCATCAGGAAATGCAAATTAAAACCACAGTGAGATAGCACTAACTAAACACCCAGCAGCATGACTAAAATTAAAAAGTCCAACAAAACCAAGTTTGGGAGAGGGTGGGGCACACTCACAAAAGCACTGGTGGGTGTGTAAAATGGTGCAGCCACGTTGGAGAATAGGCTGTCAGTTCTTGTACAGTTAACCATACACTTACCATATGACCCAGACATTCCGCTCCTAGATAAATGAAAAAAATATGTCCTTCAAGACTTATACACGTACATTCATAGCTGTTTTATTGTTAGTAGCCCAAAACTGGAAACAACACAAATGCCCATCAGGTGAATAAATAAATAAATGTCAGTATATTCATTAGATGGAATACTCCTCACCGACGAAAAGAACAGTGTGCTAATACATACAACATGGATGAATTCCTAAAAGCATGCTGACTGAAAGAAGCCAGACTGTGCGAATGCATACTGTGTGACTCACATACATGAAATTCTTTTAAAAAGGAAAACTACAGAGACAGAAAGATCAGAAGTCACCTGGGGCCAGCGGTGAGCCTCTGTTCTGTAGGATAGAGGCAGACAGGATGCCTGTAGAGCTGGCCGGGCACCTCGCATATGGAACCGGGAAGCTTAGAGGACACACACACACACACTGGACTGTTTCTAGGTTACAGAATCTGAATTCTGTGTTCAGTACATGAACTCCCTGAGGAAATGGGATCAGCTCTTGTTTCTTCCTTTAGTTCTTGCCTTGCAAAGAGACAGAACCCACTGACAGGGCAAGATTACTTCTTTTTCTAAATTATCTGGTTTATTTTTTATTTAAGTATAATTGACATACAACATATTAGTTTTAGGTATACAATATAATGATTCAATATTTGTATATTTTGCAAAATGATCACCATAATAAATCTAGTAACATCTATCCCCATACATAGTTACAGAATTCTTTTTCTTGTGCTGAGAAACTTCAAAATCTACTCTCTTAGAACTTTTTAACATGCAGTACAGTAGTATTAACTATAGTTGCCATGTTGTACACTATGTCCCCATGACTTACTTGTTTTATTACTAGAAGTTTGTACCTTTTGATCCCGTCACCCATTCCCCCCAAATCTCCTACCTTTGGTACCCACCAGTCTGTTCCCCATATCTATGAGCTTTTTTGGTTTTTGTTTTTGCTTTTAGATTCCACATATACATGAAATCATATGGTATTTGTCTTTCTCTGTCTGACTTATTTCACTTAGCATAATGCCCTCAAGATCCATCCTATTGTTGCAAATGGCAGTTGCATTCTATTTTATGCGTGTGTGTGCGCATGCGCGTGTGTATGTGTGTGTGTGCATGTGCATGTGTGCGTGTGTGTGCATGTGCGCGCACGTGTGTGTATGTGTGTACACCATATTTTTAAGCCCATTTATCAATGGACATTTAGGCTGTTTCTATAGATTGCTTCTAATACAACAACTGAATTGTGCCCCCCTCCCTAACATGGCTATCTTCATTTTACTATAGGTATGTAAACCAGGTCATTGTCAGCGACATGGCAGGTAACAGGAAATGGCATTTCCTATGCAATTGTTGGCTGGCCGAGGACCTTGGAGACTGTGAGCGTGACCGGGTCTTCATACCAGTCTCAAAGAAACAGCTCTTTTCCTTTAGGTATTGTTGGGAAATGATGGTGTCTTACAGGTCTCTGAAGCTCTGTTCATTTTTCATCATTCTTTACTCTTTCTGTTCTTCAGACTGTATAGTTTAAATTGACCTATCTTAACGTTTGCTGATTTTTTTCCCCTGCCCACTCAATTATGTTGTGAGCCTCTCTACTGAATTTTTCATTTCACTTAGTGTATTTTTCAACTGCGGACTTGCTACTCAGTTCTTTTTACAAAATAATTTATCTTTATTGATACTTTTATTTGGCAAAATATCATTCTCATTTACTTTCCTTTAGTTCTTTAGACATAGTTTCCTTTAGTTCTTTGAACACACTTAAAATGACTTGAAGTCTTTGTCTAGTAAATCCAATGTTGTGGCTTCCTTGAGGGCAATCTGAGGAGGAGGGTGTCTCTAGCTTTACAACCTGGAAATGTAAGTAAATTTGCCCCAAAGAGAATCACTATCTCTATTTTTCCAGGGCTGTCTGCTTATACCAAGATTCCTTAAAAGATAGTCCAGGAGCAAATATTTTATGAATGCCTACATGTGACGTATTCATGGAGAATTGCCTCCAACACTGCTTTTGTTGTGGTGTCAGTCTTTTGTCAGTCTGGCTGTTAGTCTTTTCAAGTAGACTCCCATTTCTCTCTTTCATATTTTACCTTTATTCTTGATGTTCCAAATTTTATCATAATTCTTTTTACTATGGATTCATTTTTTTTAATCCTGTTTGGTACCCAGAAGGTACTTTTAAAAATGTTTTTATTATGGCAAAGTACACTTAACATAGAATGTACTTTTAATATGCAAAATCACATCTTCAATTCTGAAATATTCTCAGATGTCACTTCTGAAAATATTGTTCATCTGACACTCTCTTACTCTCTGTCGGAGCCTCAAACTATCCTCCATGGTGTTTGTTTAATATGTGTGTGTGTGTGTGTGTGTGTACTAGAGGCCTGGTGCACGAAATCCATGCATGGGTAGGTTCCTTAGGCCTGGCCGGTGATCAGGGCCGATTGGGACCTCTGGCTGCCGGCCAGCGCCTCCCTTCATTCCGCACTGACGTGGTGGTCAGTGCACATCATAGTGAGCGACCGAACTCCCGATCGAATTCCTGAGTAGACACTGCATATTAGCCTTTTATATAGAGAGATGTTTTATTTTGGAGAGGAAAGGAGAGGGAGAGAGAGAGATAGAAACATCAATGATGAGAGAAAATCATTGATTGGCTGCCTCCTGCACGCTCTCTAATGGGGATTGAGCCCACAACCCAGGCATGTGTCCTGACTGGTAATTAAACCCTGATCTCCTGGTTCATGGGTCAACACTTAAATACTGATCTACACCGTCCGGGAAATGTTAGATTTTTTTATGTGGTGAGGAATTTTGAGTTGTATATTTATTTCCGGTGTTTTATTATTAAATCTCAATCTCTATTTCCACTCTTACTCTGCCTCATAGCTTTTCTGATGTTTCAATCCAATCCTCGCGTCTCTAGAACTAGGCCTTATTACAGCATTTTGGAGCTCCTATTCCTCAGTGAAATCAGTGTGGCTAGGGCTATTGCAGATCTCGTCATGAAGCGCTGGGTCCCTTGGCTCATTGCTGGTCCTGGGGCTGCTCTCTTTCGCCCACGCTCTGCTGTCCACGTGTAGCTCTGTGGCATGTTGTTCTGTAGTTTCCTTTCATAAGCTCCAGCTCAGCCCTGGCTTCAGGCAGTGGAGATGGCTCAACTCTCCCTTCCCCCGTCTGTGAAACACGTAGTCGCGTTTCCCTGCAAGTGCCAGCCTCCCCCTGTGTCCTGCCTTCTCCCAGACCTGGAGCCCGACAGCCCGTGGCTTCTTCCCCTGGTTTCTCACTCCGTTCCTCCCTCAGAGATGTGTATTTTGTTTGGAAGCCCAGCTAATATTTTGGTTCTTTCTTTTTATATCTTCTTTACAGTTCCTCCTTCTTTGGAGTAGAGAATGTGCTCAGAATATGACTTTAGCAAACTATCTTGAGTGCAAACCTAATGCAAACTTTTTAAAAGTAAAAATATTTATCAAAACGCTTTAAAGAAATAAGCAAATATATTTTGAAGACTAAAAAGTAAATTTTTAGGTGAAACAAAAAAAAAGCAAAAGCAGAAACTCTTAAAAAACTAAAGCAACCGTTTTTAATTTTAAAATCTCAGACCACATAAATTAACTTTACCCTCAAAACCTTTTTATCCTAAAGTAACAAAAGAATCATGCTATCAGTCTCGTGACAGCGCCTTCACAGAGGTGTGAGTCGTGGCGGAGTTGTTGCTATGCAGCTTGTTGCCAGGCAAACCACTCCTTCGTCCAGAGCACTTTCAAAATGCAACCTCATGTCTCTCCTGTTGTCATTTGTGTTCTCAGACACCTGTTCTCCTCCATGATCGTGGAGAAGCTCACCCAGGATTCCCTGTGGCTCTCGGTGGCCACTCGCCATCCCTGGGACCAGTTCACGAGAGCCCAGCGGCTCACGAGCTGCATGACCCTTCTGCTCTGCAACATGGTCACCAGCCTCATGTTCTGGAGGACGAGCGGCCCCCCCGCCCACAGAGACGAGCAAGGTCTGGCTGAGTCCTGTGGGTGTTGCTCCCGGCGCGTAACCCTTTCCTCTGCTTCACCCTCCTACTCTCCCTACTCCCACAGCCTCCTGACGTGCCTTCGTTTCTTCCCTCTGCCGCCTAACGTTAGAGCACGCTAGCACGTCTCACTGTTCCCAGCCACGAGCAAGCGAGGCAGCCTTCGGGACCCACCAGGATCCTCACTGCCATATTTTCTCCTTAGACCAGTGGTTCTCAGCCTGGGCTGCACATTAGAATCACCTGGGAATCTTTTTAAAATCCTGATTTCTGGGCCTCATCCTCCGGAAATTCTGTTTCTTTGTTACTAATGTTGTGGCCTCACCCCATATCAAAGAAACAGAATTTCCGGAGAATGAGGCCCAGAAATCAGGATTTTAAAAAGATTCCCAGGTGATTCTAATGTGCAGCCAAGGTTGAGAACCACTGCCTTAGATAATCGCAGTGAAACTGCTAAGCAAAGACTCACGCCTGGCAGAGGGGTGACTGTCAGGGGGTTTCGGCTGCTGAGGAGCAAGGTTAACGTAAAGCTTTTCTTCCAGTGGGTCCATGTGCCGTGACCTGGTCCGAACTGCTTGTCAGCATCCAAACTGCCGTCATCCTTTTCCCAGTCAACCTCGTCATAGGGCGGCTCTTCCCACTGAGCCAGCCCCAGGAGCCTCTGCCCCCCTCAGCTCCCCGGCAGGCCTCCTGCTTCTCAGATGCGTCTTCTGAGCCTCTCTCGGCCTCAGAGGCCGTGGAGGTCAGCCTGTGTGGAATTCTACAGGTAAATGCCTGCTTCCTCTCCCCGTGTGCTAGAAGAGACCAGGGGAAAGGCTCTCGGGTCTTATTAACCCTGTCAGCTTTCCCCTAGGTCCTGTCCCCTGGGTTGTGATCCACCGGCCGCTAATTTTCCTCCTGGCTCTCAGGCTCCGTGGGAGTGCAGGATGTGCCACTCTGGGCTTGTTTTAGCTTCTGATGTTTGGTCAGACTGTCCCTTCTTTCATTCTATAGTCTCTCATGAAACTAGTTTTATTTTTTAAAAAAGTTTTTAAAAAAATATCTTTTCATTGATTTTAGAGAGAGGAAGGAAGAAGGAGAGATAGAAACATCAGTGATGAGAGAGAATCATTGGTCGGCTGCCTCCTGCACGCCCAAAACTGGGGATCAAGCCTGCAACCTGGGCATGTGCCCTGACGGAATCAAACCATGACCTCCTGGTGCACAGGTCAACGCTCAACCTTTGAGCCACGCCAGCTGGGCATGAAACTAGTTTTGAAGCTCCTGGGAGGTGCCTTCTTTTCTAAGAAGCAGCGACAAAGTGAGAACTTGAGGTTCTTCACACTAAGGATATGCCCCTCGGAGTAGAGACGGTGGCGCTGCCACCTGTCGTCACTGCCATCCCTGGGCTGACGTCACACGCCTGACTCTTCTCATCTTGGTTCTACATTCAGGAGCTGAAGGAAACGGTGGGGTTTCTGCTCAGGAGAGACCCGGGCCTCCTCTCAGAACATGAACCATCCTCGTGGGGTTCCTACAGCGTGAGCCAGCTGGTGGCGCTGTTATCCAGCCTCATTCGTTCTCACCTGGAGGCAGCACCCTGCGGGGCCGCAGGTTTAGTACCAACCTCTCCTCTCCTCCCGCTCCCTTCACTTCTCACCTGTCAGCATCACAACAGGCACCGTACAGCCTTCTGCTTGTTTCAATTTCCTTAGGCTTTTCATAGAGAGCTGATGATGCTTTGATCCCTCCGTGATACAAAGTAAAGGGTTAAGGAAAAGCCCACAGAAGTGTTTCCTGTGTGAGATCCCATACGCCGTCTGCTCTGTAGAGACTGTTGAAACCTGTCATTCTTTTTCTGCTGTCGGGTGGTGAGGTTAGGCAGTCTGTGGGTTCTCAAATGCAGGTTGGGCCTCCTGGGCACTTACCTAGTACAGTCACAGGCGCTGCCGTTCTGGTGGAGAAGCTCAATCAGCTTATTTTTATTGATTTCAGAAAGGAAGGGGGGAGAGAGAGATAGAAAATCAATGATGAGAGAGAATCATTGATCAGCTGCCTCCTGCATGCCCCCCACTGGAGATCAGACCCACAACCCGGGCATGTGCCCTGACCGGGAATCAAACCGTGACCGCCTGGTTCCTAGGTCAGCACTCAACCACTGAGCCACGCCGACCAGGCTCAGTCAGGTTTCGAAGTCTCTAGATCAAAGTGTGGCATTATACCAGTTGTTAGAAAGTTACCGCTGTGCTCAGAGAAGACACTATACAGTAGTGTGGGTGCTGGGTGCAATCTCCACTCCCTGGGAAGTTTAACCTCATCATCAGTTAATGAATTGCTCACCTCCCACAGTTGGTGCTAGTTACTGAAACCCTCCGCTTACTAACAGTGTCAACCTGGCATCTATTTTCAGTGGCTGCTGAAAACCACCGTCATCTCCGCTGCTACCTGCTCAGGGTTCTGCAGAGGCTGCGGTCGCACGTGAGCACCTTGGGTCCCACCCAGTTCGACCAGCCTGGCGACCTCCTGGGTGCAGCCAGCCACCTGCAGAAGCTCCAGGAGCTCCTGGAGACACACATCCTCCCCGCAGAGCCGGGGCCCGCCGGGTAATTGCCGCACCTGCCTCTCGTTCCCGGTGACCCCGCCTCCCCAGCTGTTGGCTATGAGGTTGTTACTTCGCCTTCTCTTCTTAAGGGAGGCAACCAGTTTCCCCATCCTGAGCCCAGAAGGAGGGCGGAGGTCCGCCGTGAGTGGTCTCTCCAGGTGGTTGGCTCCCATCTGCTGGCTCCTGCTGGGCGCCACCAGCCTGGCCGCGGCCTTTTTCACAGCACTGTACAGCCTGGAACTGAGCAGGGACCAGGCCACCAGCTGGCTCATCTCTATGATCCTATCGGTGCTTCAGAACGCCTTCATCATCCAGCCAGTGAAGGTACGTGGTGGCGGGCCGCCCGCATGGAGGAGCCGCTGCAGTTGCGGGCGCTTGGGAAACTGAGGTCCGTGGGTGCCGCCCAGGCTGCCCAATGTCAGACAACTGGGCAAAAAAAGACAGCCCCCAAAAGAGATGGGGAGAGTGAAATTATAAGGAATGTATGTGGAGTAGTCCCAGGAAAGCTAACAAGAACTGATGGACTAGTAGAAATAGAGCGGAGAAAGACTGGGAGTTTCAGGGGGAAGTAAAAATGTCAATTGAGAACAAACTATTCAGGGGGAAAAGTACTTTTTAAAAATATTTCATTAAAGAAAATGTCAAAACCACACACAAGTATGTAGAGAATAGTGAAGTGATACCTAAAGTTGTTTCAACCAGCTTCAGCCGTTACCAATTTATGGCCAATCTTGTTTCCTCTATTTTGAGGGGAAAATAGCTCCAGACTTCACATTTTACCTGTAAATATTTGCCTGAATATTTCTAAAAGATAAGGACTCTTTTTAAAAAATATAAACCCTTACCACACCTAAATAAATTAGCAATAATTTCTTACTATCCACACAACAATATAAATGTACTAACACTACTAAACTATACACTTTAAGAAGGCTAAGGTGGCCGAAACCGGTTTGGCTCAGTGGATAGAGCGTCGGCCTGCGGTCTGAAAGGTCTCAGGTTCGATTCTGGTCAAGGGCATGTACCTGGGTTGCGGGCACATCCCCAGTGGGAGATTTGCAGGAGGCAGCTGATCGATGTTTCTCTCTCATCGATGTTTCTAACTCTCTATCTCTATCCCTTCCTCTCTGTAAAAAATCAATAAAATAAAATAAAAAACAAAAAAAAAACAAGAAGGCTAAGGTGGCAGGTTGCTTATGTGTATTTTACCACAATTTTTTAAAAATGCAGTGTTCAGATTTTACCAGTTGTCTCTTAAATTTTTCTGTTTAATTTAAATCAAGATCCACGTGTAGTTAGTTGCTGTGTCTACTTACTTTTAATACTTACCTACAGCCCGCCCCGCCCCCCCCCCCCCCCGTGTTCTTGCTGTTTCTCTCGCTGTGTTTGTGGAAGAAAGCAGGTGTGTGGGATCTGGGGTCTCCGTGGCAGGATTGCCCCCGCTCTCAGGTGGCCCGAGCTCCCCCAGCAGACCCGGGAGCTTTAAAACTCGTCAAGCCCAGGCCGCACTCAGGCCAATTACATCGTGATTTCTAGAGCTGGGCTTCCCGGCCCCACGCGTTTACAGTTCCCAGGTGACTGCAGTGCACGGCCGCCCTTGAGACCCACTGATCATTGAAGAGGGGCCAGGTACACGGACTAGGTGGGTGACCTGATTTTCAGGTGGCACCTGCTTGAATACAGGCAGTCCTGGCTTTGCACTGATGCTCATTAATTTCAGTTACCAGGGTTTAGTTAAATAGCAGTTCCCAGCACTGCAGTTCGACCTCATGGTATGTCAGCTGAGTGAGTGCATCAAAGTACGAGCTGCTGCTGGCTCTTCCGTGGCGAATTTGGTGGGACCCGTGGTTGGTCCTTCCTCCCAGTCTAGTCCACTAGGGGGCGACTTTAAGTCTGCAGAGCAGACACACCCAGAATTGCTGCCTCAAATCCATTCAACTCCAAAAGTAGCAGAAAGGACCTCAGAGCCTAGACCTCAGGCCAGGCGCTGGCCCACGTTGTCCACCCTGGGGGGCCCAGGCAGAGCAGAATGGCCTCGCCTGCAGGCAGGCCAGCCGGGAGGGGGAGGCATCACCTGCACAGATTCTTCCCAGTAATTAAGGTGGGGCAGGGGCGCAGGATTTTGACCCCGTCCTTTATTCTCCTGAGGACTGAGCACTTTCCTCTCCCCGCCACCCATGGAAATTTAAGGAGTGGGGAATACTTAAGGTTGTACTAAGATTCCATGACTTCTTTAGCAAAACTGGGATTTAATCCTTGGAATTTTTAAAAGCGTGGCTTCTCCGGTTAGCACCTCACAGTTCTTCCAAAGACAGTGACTGAACGCCCAACACACACACAAACCACTGAGTAGTTTAACTTCCCTAGCCAAGCAGATGATGGACTACAGGCAGAAATATAAATAGCGGCTTTATCGGGACACTTCCTGGTCCCCGTGATTATGCAGAAGTAATATGAAATTATTCGATTCTCAGTTCTCCATAAGTATGTCCAAATTCAATTGAAAAGTTATTAATGCTCCCCTTCACGTTTACATAATGATGTCACCGTGTTGGATCCTGTAACCTGCTCATTGGTTTCTCCCATGACTTGCCGTCTAGGTGGTCTTCCTCTCGCTGTTCTTGTCGCTGGTCCTGAACAGGGTGCCCTGCCTTAGCAAAGAGAAGGATCAGCAGACGAAGAGGATCCTGGCACTCTCGGGTAACTCCAGCAGTTCTCACTACTATTCTGACTTGGCGAAGAGCAGACTGTATCAGAACAGCGGAGCCCTCGCCGCCTCACTGACTCAGACATATGTCCCCTTAGACGGTCTTGTCTAACAATACACATCATGAGTCCCTCCCTCCACTGTCACCCTCTCCCTCAGAGCTTCCCTCTCACCGAATCCTAGGCCGCCTCAATCTCTCCTCACTCAAGCCCCACAGCTATTTCCAGCTGCTCCCCACCGCCTCTGAATGCCAGCACGTGTTTCAAATTAACATCCCCAAACAAGTATTTGCCTGCCCCACAAAGCCACTTCTTTACTGTACGTATTGTCTCATCTCAGTTAAGAGCATCACCATTCTCTCAAAATGTCAGCATAATCCTGAATTCCCCTCTCACTCCTCAATTCAGCCATCACGCCTACGGGAGTCTGCCCTGGAACTGACCAGAGCCTCCTATCACATGGATGAACCTCACAAACACAATGGTGACAGGAAAACTAACACGGGGTTTAATCGTGCAGAACAGTGCATGTCTTGTCTAGGACTGCCTGTAATGAAGAAATGCATGGGAGCGATAAAGTCCAAACCTCAGGAGACGGTTTGCCGTCTGCAGGAAGGAAGTGACGCCCCCGCGAGGGGCTGGCAGTCACTGACTTGGGTGAGCAGTGGACACACTGTTAAGGAGCAGCACCCCATTCCTTATGAAGTCAAGGACGTTAGTAAGCTAACTACACACTGCCTGTACCATCCTCATTTCATTGATTCATGCTCCTGAATTGCTGCTCCCTCTGCCTAAATGACTTACTTCTGCCTTGTCCTCAGCCTTGTCCGTCAGAAGAGTTCTAGCTAATACTTCAAAACAAATATCAAATGTCACCTCCTCTGACTCCCACCGGGATATCTAATTTCTCATTCTTCAGTGATTCCCCCAGCACTGGGCGCATACATGCTGCCAAGTTTTATGTCATATTCTAATTCATTCACCCTCCCCTAATCACCCACTCACCTTTCTCTTCCATCCCTCCCTTCCCCCATCCTTATGCAACATATACATTAATGTACATGCTTATATGTGTAGGGTAAATAATGTACAATTATGAATATTATATACTATGTATCACTCATGTATTATATATGTGGCATATAGTTTAATGGGTGAATTTGTAAAATATTTCAATATCGGCATAATACATAAAATTAATTCCACTTCTCTCATATAGGGAGTAGTTTCAGGGAGTAGTTTCAGTAGAATTTCAGCCTTGGGCACTGACATAGGAACTTGAGCTTCTTCCTCGAGTTCCTTCCCTTCTCTGGTCTACAAGACCAGGGTGGTACGTATACTACAGAGACTTCACTTTAAGAGTTGCTCCCTATAATATTTGTGAGGGGCGTTAGTACCAGAATAAGGAAAAAGCATAGAACGGGTGCTGGTTGGCCAACGGTGAAAGTGGGTGTTCAGTGGTTATCCCGATCATGTTAGTGTTAATAGGTCTGCTGCTGGTGGCCGGGTAGGCACTGGCTGAGGGCTAGGAGTGCTGTGCTTAGTTGTTTTGAGGTATGGAGTATTGAGATAGTAGTGGCATTGAACCGAGAGGATTGGGGCTAGCCCAGGGGTGGGCAAACTTTTTGACTCGAGGGCCACAATGGGTTCTTAAACTGGACCGGAGGGCCGGAACAAAAGCATGGATGGAGTGTTTGTGTGAACTAATATAAATTCAAAGTAAACATCATTACATAAAAGGGTACAGTCTTTTTTCCTTTTAGTTTTATTCATTTCAAACGGGCCGGATCCGGCCCGCGGGCCGTAGTTTGCCCACGGCTGGGCTAGACTGTGTCCTGGTTTGTTGGAATGGATGGTAGGATCACATAGGCAGGTAGGAACTGCCACACTGGCTTGCTGTGGGGGAGGGTTTGAGGGTTGGCTGGGGTGTAGTTATCTGGTCTCCTGGAAGGTCGGGTGAAAAGAGACCTAATGTTAATGTTAAAATTCAGAGCAACAGGCTGGGGATCTTTGATGGTGTAGCAGGGGTGGAAAGGAATTCTGTCTGTCAGATGGGATTCCTGTTGGGTTATTGGATCCTGTTTCATGAAGGAATAGATGTTCAATTACTAGAGCTGAGATAAGAGTAAATGGTAGGATGAAGTGGAAGGCAAAGAATCGGGTGAGGGCGGCTTTATCCGCCGAGAATCCTCCTCAGATTCCCTCAACCAGGCTGGTTCGAATGTCTGGCATTGCTGAGATTTGTAATGATGGTTGCCCCTCAAAAAGATACTTGCTCTCATGGTAGTACATAACCCATAACTATTGTTGCTGTTACAGTAAAGAGTAAAATGATTCTGATATTCCAGGTCTCTGTGAGTACATAAGATTTGTAATATAGAGCTTGTCCCATGTGTAGAAATAAGCAGTAAAAATATGAATGAGCCCTGGCCAGTGTGGCTCAGTTGGTTGAGCATCGTCCCATGCACCACAAGGGTCGTGGGTTCGATTCCCCATCAGGGCACATACCCAGGTTGCAGGTTTGAACCCCAGTCAGAGTAGGAAGCAACCGATCGATGGTTCTCTCCCTTCCTCTCTAAAATCAAACTTTTTAAAATGAATGCTCCGTTGGTATGTAGATATTGGGTAATTCAGCCATAGTTTACATCCTGGCAGATGCTATTGCGAAAGAGAAAGCAGGGATTGTCTGACGTGAGGTATAGAGCCAGAAGCCCTGTGAGGATTTGCTGGGCAGGCAGATTCCTGGAAGGGATGTGGAGTTTCATCAATGAGTGAGTTGTTGATCATTTTAATTAGTGGGTAAAATTTTTGGATATTGGTCATTACTGTTTTATAGTTCAAATACAGTGATGATTTTTCATGTCATTGGTCCTGGATAGATTCCATGTAAGAATAATGACTGGCCCTAACCGGTTTGGCTCAGTGGATAGAGTGTCGGCCTGCGGACTCAAGGGTCCCATGTTTGATTCCGGTCAGGGGCATGTGCCTTGGTTGCGGGCATGTCCCCAGTGGGGGGTGTGCAGGAGGCAGCTGATCGATGTTTCTAACTCTATCCCTCTCCCTTCCTCTCTGTAAAAAATCAATAAAATATTTTTTAAAAAAAGAATAATGATTGACATAATGTATTTTAAGTGGTTTTTGTGATTAGTTTTGTGGGATTTTCTTCAAAACACTCACCAGTTTATGGAGGACTTGAGCCGATTGGGAGTGGAGGGGCGGTTGTGGGACTGTGATGAATTTGTTGGGTCTTCTTTAGGCTTGGAGTATTTTCAGTTGATTTGTGGGAAATGTTGGGAGTCTTTGCTTATACACCAGCTGTGGCTGCTGAACAACATCCCAAAGTGTGAGTCTCTAATAAAACTGTCCTGGGAGCATTTGCCTCTGGTTTAATTAGAGAAGTTATATTAATTTGATGTGAACTAAAAAGGAGGAGGTGGAGGTTGTATTTAAGATTAATGGGCCAGGGGGCTGGGCTATTCATGACACTGGGGATGCGGGGTCTTTCAGAGAAGCGGTGGGTACTACGGCTTTCTAAGGTTATATAGTTGGCTTGTAGTCAAAGGAAAGGTTACTGGTCGATCCTTGCTTACTGGAGTCCTTATTATAGAAATTACGTGTGGAAACCATAATGTGGCTTAGTGTCAGTGTAATCAGAAAAAGGAGAAGCACAATTTGACTAGTCCTTTTTGGTTGGATGGTAGTGGAGCTTTTATTTGGAACTGGGAGATCAGTTTTGGTAAAACATTTTCTAATCAGATTAGGTTGAGCAGTAGTGGTGCTGACTCTTGGTTCATTTTGCTGATAACGTTCCTTAATGGTGAGAGGTGGTAGCTGATGGTTGGAAACTACCCAAGAAGGTTAGAGAATTTGAATAGGTTTGGAGGATAATTAAATTTTAGATGCTGTGTCATAAAGTTGAGTTCAAGTACAAGAACAAAACCTAGTGCAGTGACCGAGGGCTGTTAGTTTCAAATAAGATGTAGTTATCTGTGGAATCGTTGTTGGGGTAAAACTGTTGGAAATAAAGAAAGCAGCCAAGCCCTAAACGGTTTGGCTCAGTGGATAGTGCATCGGCCTGCGGACTGAAGGCTCCCAGGTTCGATTCCAGCCAAGGGCATGTACCTTGGTTGCGGGCACATCCCCAGTAGGGGGTGTGCAGGAGGCAGCTGATCGATGTTTCTCTCTCATCAATGTTTCTAACTCTCTAACCCTCTCCCTTCCTCTCTGTAAAAGATCAATAAAATATATTAAAAAAAAAAAAAAGAGCCCTAACTTGGTTTGGCTCAGTGGATAGAGCGTCGGCCTGCGGACTGAAGGGTCCCAGGTTCGATTCCGGTCAGGGGCATGTACCTTGGTTGCGAGCACATCCCCAGTGGGGAGTGTGCAGGAGGCAGCTGGTCGATGTTTCTCTCTCATCGATGTTTCTAACTCTCTATCTCTCTCCTTTCCTCTCTGTAAAAACTCAATAAAATATATTTAAAAAAAAAAGAAAGCAGCCAAGATGCTTCTCATGAAGACACATTTAATAGAACGTGTTGGGAGGCTTATTTGTATTAAGGCAGCGGTTCTCAACCTGTGGGTCGCGACCCCTTTGGCGGTCGAACGACCCTTTCACAGGGGTCGCCTAAGACCATCCTGCATATCAGATATTTACATTATGGTTCATAACAGTAGCAACATGCCAGTTATGAAGTAGCAACGAAAATAATTTTATGGTTGGGTCACAACATGAGGAACTGTATTTAAAGGGCCAAAAGGTTGAGAACCACTGTTAAAGTTACAGGAGGAGAGCGTGGTTGTGCTAGGACAGAGAAGCCTGAAGACTGCAGAGGCTGCTAAGGAAGTGGCACGAGGGGAGTCAGCAGGGCTCAGGCGTAGCCTCCTGCCCACCTGGGCTGTGAGGCGCAGGATGGCTCTTCAGCTCCCACCTGACAGCCTGCACTCGCTGCCTCCCTGCGGCATGCGTGTTAGGTTTGGGCGACGAGGACTTTGGAGAAGAATCCTGTGAGGAAAGGCCTTCACATAAGTGCGAGGCTTTCATAATGAGTGCAGTGCAGGGGAAGGAAGGGTGGCGTGATACATAGGCTGCCAACTTTGTCTTCAGGGTATGATTAATAACGCTCCCAGAACTAAGAATGCGTGTGTGCCGAAGTGGTTAATGCCGATGGTCACTATTCTTAGGCCGAATTGGCTTGAGGTAGAAAAGGCGACAATGATTTCAGTTCCGTTGTGGGTGAGCGCAGCTTGCTGTGATCGTGTGGTAATGGCTCCTGGGCATGATCTGGTTCGGATGAGCTCAGTTTTCTGTTAATGCTGAATCGAGGAACTAGGAAGATGCCTGCTGTGACTGCTGTACTTGGGTGGATGGAGCAGGGCTGACGGTGCGGGACCTTCTACAGTGGAAGGCAGTCGTGGGTGACGTCCGAATTGAGTGGATTTTCCTGTTGCAGCTAGCAGGAGCCCAGCCAGTGGGAAAGTAGTATTGTTAAAGTTGAGTAAAAAGATCGGTTGAAGATCTTTAGAGTCAAAATTAAACAAGAATCACGCCATCAACACAGTAAATCGATGTCTCCGATGCAGTTACATACGACTGCAGTGTTTGCGTCTGTTCGACCATCATCTGATTGGTTAGTAGGAATGATGTCATTCCCCTCCTTCTCATCTGATGACTAGTTGAAAAGGATTGTTAGTGGGGCATAAGATTAATAGTATGAGACGTATAAGGAGGTATTTAAGAAATTGGCTAATCATAGGATCTGAGAGTGTATATCATGCTGAGAATTCTGTGATCGAGCTCAGGAGTAGTGGCTACTGGTGTAAATACAGGGTGTCCCCCAAAAATGTACATGCACTTTGAGTGATTATAAAGTCAATGTTGCCCTAACCAGTTTGGCTCAGTGGGTAGAGTGTCTGCCTGCGGACTCAAGGGTCCCAGGTTCGATTCTGGTCAAGGGCATGTACCTTGGTTGTGGGCACATCCCCAGTAGGGGGTGTGCAGGAGGCAGCTGATTGATGTTTCTCTATCATTGATGTTTCTAACTCTCTATCCCTCTCCCTTCCTCTCTGTAAAAAAAATCAATAAAAAATATTTTTAAAATACTGGGCTCAGAGCATTATAGCACCCTAGTGTAGGTAATACAGTTGCAAGAACTACAGAGCCAGCAATGGGACTTCTCCGTGTACTTTTTGGTCATAGAGACCATAGAGAGGCCTTTTTACTGTAAGTGCTATGACTGTGCATGCGAGTCATAGAAAAGTATTAGATTAAGAAGTAGGCAGAGGCTGAATTCAGTACTAAGCTAGTAGGAATGTAAGAAGCCCAGCTGGTGTGGCTCAGTGGTTGAGCATCAACCTATGAACCAGGAGGTCACGGTTCAATTCCTGGTCAGGGCACATGTCTGGGTTGCAGGCTCCATCCCCCGTAGGGGGCGTGCAGGAGGTAGCTGACCAATGATCTCTCTCATCATTGATGTTTCTATCTCTCTCTCCCTCTCTGAAATCAATAAAAATATATAAAAAGTAGAGAGCCTATAGGTTTTACATATGGATTAGTGCAACGAGGAGTGGAAGTGACCCCACAGTGTGTGAAACGGGAAGTGAAGTCCTGCCTTCAGTCGTCTGTTAGACTTCCTCAGCCGGTGAGGATGAGGGCAGCACTAGCGCTGCTTCAAATAGACTGTAAAATGGGATTAGCTCTGTGGTGGTGAACATTATCACTAGGAACGTTGGCCGCGTGTCCTGGAATGGCCGGCGATGCAGAATCTCAGGCTTCACCCCAGAGCCTGCACTTAACAAAACTGTGAATGTTAAAGTCAGAGAAGCACCCCTGGGGCGTGCTCCCAGCATGTGCCCCACGGCCTAGAACTGTTTGTTTCTAGCCCAAGATAAGCACAGAAATGGAGTAAGCAAGTTAGAAACTTTTATAGCAACTGAGCAGACTTAACCTCAGGCTGGAAACTGATCTTCTAGGCTAAGAAGTCCATCGTGATAGCGGGAGCATCTCCTTAGGGGTTTTCTTTGTTTCTTCAACATTTAACAGGAGGTACTAGTAATAGATGCTCAACTAACACCTACGAATAATTGCTTAACAAAACATAACATTTCTTGGCCTATATTTGACTTTCTGACAGCAAAATGTCCTCCATCATTGCCTGGTTCAAGAGATAAGAGGAACCCCGTCTATGTAGCGCCAGCTATGAACAGTCCAGTTACGCGCCCAGAAAGAACCTTGAAAGAGAAGCAGCTCTTCAAGCTGACGGGGGAGATTTTGGGTATGGAGATGGGGCATGTCGATGCGCAGCGCAGTGCCCAGCGAGGACAGGGGCGGGGATAAATGGGAACTACGGGAGGGGAAGGGCATTTTAAGGCGTTCATTTCTGGGCTCCGGTAAACAAGGTGGTGGGTAAACGGGGACTCCTGAAGTCTGGAGATCTCACTGTGTGCTTGCGTAAGTCACTTTCTCTGCCTACGGGATGTAAGAACAAAACTGGATCCACCTCCTTCACAGGGTGGAGGGAGCACGGATGTGCTCTGAAAAATGGGTATCCTGTCCGTGCCTGGAGCTGTTACACACCTGGCGTGGAGAGTACTGGTTCCCTGACCCCAAGGAGAGAGATTGTTTCCACTGTGCCTTCCCTTCTTGTGAACACGGGGGGGGGGGGGGGGGGGGGAAGGCTTTAGTTTTAAGAACTAAAATACAAAAATTGTGTGTGGGATTTTATGTATCTTAAGTAAAATTTCTAATTAGTGGCAGAATGATTCTTGGAAGGGATATATAGATATATATTATCAGTAACAGCCAAATGTTTTTGCTTATGTTTACAATTATTAGGTTAAACCATGTGAAGTTGTCAATTTTTGACTGTTTTTGGTCTGTGGAAGAGTATTGTAGACTTAGAAAACATGAAGAAAAAGCTGTAGAGGCTGTCTAAGCTAAAGGCTCAGTGATTAAAGGCTCAGTGATGGCTGTGTTCTCTGCAACAGCACAAATCCTCTTCCTGGTCCTGTTGATGACTGCGGTCCACTCCTCGCAGAACCCCAGCCGCGTCCACCTCCACCGGGCTCTCAGGAAGAGCTTTTCTCACGGCTTCTCGGAGATCAGCCTCCTGCAGCACTTCTACCCCTGGGCCAGGCACACCCTCCTTCCCAACCTGTACGGGGGTCACAGAGGTGAGGACACAGTCCTGGGCCCAGCCAGGCAACTGTGGGGTTCAGTTACTTTCCCAGACACCCCACCATGACGTGCTGGACACGGGGGGAAGGTCAGCTGCCTTTTCCACATGGCTGCACCCATGAGGGGGAAGGCGCGGCACCCCAAGGATTCCACTCCCTGGACCTCATCTGAGCAGGTTCAGGTTTATGTTTCTCCAGTCAAGGGTCATCAGGCCCCTGGGGTGGATCCCCACTGGTGAGTCTCACAAGAGGCTGATAAGAGTGAGGATTTAACCAAAACCGGTTTGGCTCAGTGGATAGAGCGTCAGCCTGTGGACTGAAAGGTCCCAGGTTCAATTCCGGTCAAGGGCATGTACCTTGGTTGCGGGCACATCCCCAGTAGGAGATGTGCAGGAGGCAGCTGATCGATGTTTCTAACTCTCTATCTCTCTCCCTTCCTCTCTGTAAAAAATCAATAAAATATATATTTTTTAAAAGTTAAAAAAAAAAAAGTGAGGATTTATTCACTCATAGTAGGGGTGGGGAACCTCCTTTCTGCCCAGGGCCATTGGGATATTTACAACATTCGCAGGCCATACAAAATTATCACCTTAAAAATTAGCCTGCTGTTTGGTTAAATATTAACTCACTCCTAATGCCTTGGCAGCGCCAGACAAATGATTTCGAGGGCCTGATGTGGCCCGCTGGCTGGACGTTCCCCACCCCTGCCTTATAGCATAAAAAGTAACGGGAGGGTCCCAGCGGGTTTGGCTCAGTGGATGGAGCGTTGGCCCTCGGACTGAAGGGTCCAGGTTTGATTCCGGTCAAGGGCACATGCCTGGGTTGTGGGCTCAATCCCCAGTAGGGAGCATGCAGGAGGCAGCCGATCAATGATTCTCTCTCATCATTGATGTTTCTATCGCTCTCTCCCTCTCCCTTCCTCTCTGAAATCAATAAAAATATATTTTAAAAAAGTAACGGGAGTAGTCCCTGAGACTGGTTGCCTCCTTGCAGAGAGAACCACATGTGGCTGAGAAGGTTGTTCAGTAAGCACAGAACCAGGGAAATGGTAACCAGAAAGATCTATTGGATACATTGCCCTGTGTGCAATCTTTCCAAGTCTGTGATGTGTTTGTAACTTTTCTTGTTTAGTTATCCAGTTCAGTTGCACAAATATATATTGAGCACCTAGTATGCTGGGAACTTCCTAGGAGCTAATGATAGAAAGATGGATATAATATGGTCTGTATCTTTAAAGAAACTCACCATCAAGAGCAGTTGGTAGGCTTTGCCCTGGACAGTGTTGCAGAAATGCTAAACAATGTCTTCCCTAAAGAATGCTGCTTGTTCAGTATTTTTCACCAGTTACCAACACTTTGTCATATTACTTTATATCATGTTCAGTAAGCTGTATTCTGGAAATTGTTGCATTCATTTAGCTCGGGATTGGTGGCTTCCTGTTGGAATTTAGAACACCTGAAAAAATCGAGAAGACATGTTCATCTCGGCAAATATTCAGTCTTTTCTTAAAGAGGTACGAGGTGCCTTTAGAAGAGATTTTTACTCCTACTTGTTGCAAGTTGATTCTTTCTAGTTCAGTTTTAGGTGGCGACAGTTCTAGGTTCGGGGCACATTCAATGTGCAGTCGGTAGCCCTGTGCTGAATAAAATGCTGACTAAAGAGGAAACTGGGCTGCAGGTGACGAAGCTGCTGCCGTTAGGATAGGTCCGGTTCTCTTCTTGGACTGCTTGGTTCTGCAGTACAGTGTCCTGGTTTGGCTCAGTGGATAGAGCGCCGGCCTGCGGACCAAAGGGTCCCGGGTTCAGTTCTGGTCAAGGGCACGTACCTTGGTTGCAGACTCCTCCCCAGCCCGGGCCCTGGTCGTGGCTCATGCAGGAGGCGACCGATTGATGAGTTTCTCTCTTCCACTCTCCCTGAAAATCAATGGAAATCCTCGGGTGAGGATTAACAAAACAAAACAAAAGCTTAGTATATCTAGGTGTTTAGTGTATCAGCACATGGTATTCACTGCATAAGTGCTAGCTATTGTTAACTGGTGAAATAGAAGCTCGGGCTAATCTAGAACCAAAGTGTACATGAAGTACCTGGAATCACCAGATTGCAGCAGCAATCTGTAGATGGTGATAAAGAAACGGAACTAGGTAGACATGGGTGAAGCACAGTAAAAATCGGCCCTAACATGGGTTATCTCTTCAGTTCGTAAATCTTTACTTTCAGAATTGACGTAACCCAGTCCTCTTAGTCCAGTTGTTTTCAGGAACATTGAAGCCCAAGCCGTTCATGGCAGATAATCGATATCCTGTAAACACTTACCCTTCCTAAACAGCATGCCCCAGCGTTCAGTCACATACAGGGGAGGGTCTTTTCCTTTGCAGGATTTAATTCACATTTCTCTTGCTGTAATTTAAGCTTGCTTTTTCTTTTTTCTTCTGATGGAAAACTGATCAAAATTTTATCATAATTTTATGTATTTTTCATTTAGGAAATACAAAGTGAAACCATATTTGAAGGTTGTCACTTCCTTCCTTCATCTTCTGCAGAAGTCCCAGTCCTTTAACTTTCCACCTGTTCCCGGCAAACCTATTCCTGCCAAATTCTCTAACATGATTTTTTTCTGTCATGTTAATATACTTGTTAAGGCTGGCCAGTGTGGCTCAGTAGTTGAGCATTGAACTATGAACCAGGAGGTCACAATTCGATTCCTGTTGTGGGCTCGATCTGGTGGGGGGGCATGCAGGCGGTAGTTGATTGATGTTTCAATCTCTCTATCCCTCCCCCTATACTTAAAAAAAATACTTAATAATTAAAACATGAACATGGAGAAAATTCAGTGTACAACAGTGTATATTATACAACTCTTCCTTTGTTCCATAATCCCCTTTTCTCTTTCCAAGAGGCAACTACATTCCCAATTTATTATATATTCTTTCAGAGGTAATCTATGCATTTGCAAATATATCTGATCATAAATGGTAACACACTAGAAACATTGTCATGCACACTTTGCTTTTTTTCCCTTGACAGTTTACCTGGAAATTGTTCCATCAGTATATGTAAAGCCGACCCTGTTATGTTTTATTCAGTTTCTACATAGAATGCCACTGCATGATGTACCCTGATTGATATAACAGCTCCCTATTGATAGACATTTAAGTTGTTTCCAATCTTTTAACATTACCATTACTCTCATTGTACATATGTAATGTTACACATGTACAAATATATGTAAGCTAAATACCTTGAAAAGATTTGCTAAAAATGTCTATACATTTTTAATTTAGAAAGATAATTGCCAAATTGTTCTCCTTAGTTATTGTAACAATTAACACTCCCATGAGCACCGTATAAGATATGAGTGGGGCCCCATCTCCTACAGCCCAGTGAAAGGGGTGTTTTCCAGCACAGGCCGCTCTGAGATATAGGGAAGACTTTGCAACTGCACTGGCCAGAAAATAAAAGTTGAAACTAAACTAAGAAACCGTGTTTCACCTCCAAGGGGCAAAACTTGCCTCTGCCCTTGCCCTTCTTCATTCCATCTTCCCCGATGTTATTTCTTTAAAACATAAATCTGCAGGATGGAGGCGATGCTGGGACTTCACATGATTTCAGGTATGGCCTGACTGATGCCTGGCCCATCAGGTGATTTCAAGTATAGATTAAAAAAACACAGACATCTGTGTTACTCCCTTGTTTAAAACCTCCCAATGGAGTCCCATCACATTTATTTATTTATTTATTTATTTATTTATTTATTTATTTAATTGCTTAAAGTATTACAAAGAGTATTACATATGTCTCCTTCCCTCCCCGCCTCCCCCCCCCCCCCCCCCGAGTCCCATCACATTTAAAATCCCAAACCCTTTCCAAAGCTTACAGGGGCCTGCCCAGTCTGCCCCTAAAATACGTCCGTTATTTCATCTCCAGCCCTAACCCTCACTCACTCTACATGAGCCACCAAAGTGGCTTTCCCTAATCACCCTTCCCGAGTGAACAGCACTGCTCCCTCCCCACAAAACACTCTATCCCTTCATCCTAAATTTTTCTTCATAGCAGCCGTTACCAGAATATTGTCCGGTTATTGCCTCTCCCCCTCCTCACATGTGAGCTCTCTGTGGACAGGGACTCTCTTATCCACTGCTCTGTTCCTAGCACCTAGAACAGGATCTGGTATATGTGAGCATTTAATACAGATTGACTGAAAGAATGAATGAATGATTGAATGAATGCCATTCCAAAATCTTGCCCGTCTTTCATTGGGTTGCTTGATTTTGTTTGCCTGTTTTGATAAATAGAAACCTTTTATGTACTAAGAGCTTGTTTAGTTGTAGATACAGATTTATATATTTATGTGGATACAAACTAAACTTAAATTGGGGAATTATTATCTTTATAATGTTCTCTTCCTATATGGAAAGATGGTATGCTTTTCTATTCTCATCTCATCCACAGTAACATTCACAATTGCTCATCATAAAATTTTTGCACATCTCTTGTTAGGCTTACCTTTTGTGTTACTATTGTAAATGAGATGTTTTATTTCTCTATAATATCTAAGTAAATATTATTTGGATATATGAAGGATATTTAGTACCCAGCCACCTTGCTGAATTGCCTTGCTGTAATAGTTTTTAGATTCGTTTCCACTGCCCCAGCTTTATTGAGGTATAACCGACAAAAATTGCATGTATTTAAGGCGTAACATATTTTGGTATACAACCACATTGTGAAATGATTACCACAATCAAGCTAATTAACATAGCCATCTCACAACATTGTGTGTTTGGTTTGTTTTGGTGTGGTAAGTTATAGGGCGGTTTCAAGATCCTTAGTCAGACTGTTTGGAAAGCTTGCCTCCGGGGGCTTCTGGACCACAGCTGAGGGGCTGCAGCTGGGTCTCAGCCACGTTATGGTCCACAATCAGGACTGCCTTCTGCAGGCCCATTATCTGAGGCACAGACAGGAATGACCCCTCCTGAGTCCCTTGGCATGTGGTGCTGGTGGCAGGATCAAGGTCAAATGGCACTGTAGCAACGCCCACAGGACAGAGCTGTTTCTAGATCTGGAGCCAGGTCCACAATTGGTGAGTTAACCTTGGGGGGACCTGCCTTCTCAAAACGGACCTTGTTTGTCTTGGACTTCATGGAGTTTCACAGTCACCCACTAAATCTCAAAATGCCCACAAAGGCACTTCTGTCTGCAGGGACCTGCCAGATTATTACTGAGAGACACAAGGGACCTCATATTCCACTATCTCCCTCAGTTGTCAGGATCTACCTAGACCAGTGGTTGGCAAACTGCGGCTCGCGAGCAACATGCGGCTCTTTGGCCCCTTGAGTGTGGCTCTTCCTAAGCCTTAGGAGTACCCTAATTAAGTTAATAACAGTGTACCTACCTATATAGTTTAAGTTTAAAAAATCTGGCTCTCAAAAGAAAGTTCAATCGTTGTACTGTTGTTATTTGGCTCTCTTGACTGAGTTTGCCGACCACTGATAGACCATTACCTATACATTATCTAGTTCATTACATCTGGTTGCATTAACTGGAAACTCCAAAAATGTTTTTAAAAACAGTGGTGAAACTGCAGTTTTTGTTAAGAACATAACGAGGCAATTTTTACAATGGCTTCCTGTACTCTCTCACTAGGATTTATTACCGATGGGAACTCCTTTCTTTTGGGCAATGTTCTGCTTCGTCAGATTCGCATTCTGAAGCTATCTCATCAAGATCTGGAGGATACAGAGAACTACGGGGTTAACTGGAGCCCCCCTGAAGCAAACAACACAGAATCAGACAGCATTTGGCATTATCAGAATGAGGAGGCACTGGGTGGCTACCCCGTCCCAGGGGAGTTTGCCACTTACTCGGGAGGATACGCTGTCAGACTTGGGAGGAACTCTAGTTCTGCAACCAGGTGAGCGAGCCTGAGCCCTAAACAAGAGGACCAAGGTGTTTGCTTCGGTCCATTCTTAGGACAAGTAGGAATTAGGACCCATTTGAGTAGTTTGACAGCAACTATAATGACACTTGTAGACACCTTTATTTCAGGCTTTTAAGGAAATGTATCTTTTAGTTTGAAAATTCCTTGTTCAATCTCAAACTACAGGGTTATGTTTTAGCATGCCGGTTTGCCAAATCTCATTCTTTTTCTCATCTGGAAAAACAACAGATTCAATCCTAGCTGCAGCTGAACTCGGTAAGTCTAGCTTGGGCAAACTATACTCTTCAAACATGAGAGAGAACACTACCCTTCTTAAGAACCACAAATAATCCAAAATTCAAATGCCCAAAATAAACTCAGAGAGATCTAGATTAGTGTTTATATGAATCCTGAGAGTCTTTGTCATTATGTATGAAAATGTCTAAGTTAAATTATTCATTTAAATGTATAGCAAAACATTAAAAACAATGCAAATCAAATGGCATTCCAACCCTACACCTCTCAAAACTGAATATATATTAGTAAAGAGTAGCATTTAACACTTCAAATAGAAGTAGTTGACAGAGCATATAAAATTCTACCTCACACTTCAAATGCCAAATATATTCTTTTGAACGTTTACCCTTGGTGTGACTACTATTGTGAAAACTTTATCCTTACTATAGTCTTTTATAGTCACGTAATCACTAGTGAAAGTTTGGGCATTGGTAATTATAAAATACTGCACAGGTCATCTAGGTCAGGGAATGTAGCTTCTCATCTGGTCTGAGTAATATTGGAAATGCTAGGGCATTTAGCTCCTTTACAAGGTTGAGTGGAGCAAGTAGCAGGCCTGTCCCCTGTCTTCCCAGAGTTCTGCAGCATCTTGAACAGAGCCGCTGGCTAGACCGTCGCACCAAAAGCCTCTTTGTGGAATTTGTGGTCTTCAATGCTAACGTGAACCTGTTCTGTGTAGTGACCCTGATTCTGGAATCCAACAATGTGGGTACGAAGGCCTCTTCTCTCCTCCCTCTGACCTGGGTATCTCAGAAGTCCCGATTTCTTACATCATTAAAAGACACTATTTTAATTAAAGTTATTACACATAATATAATTTTAAAAGTCAAATAGTTAAGGCAAAACCTAGCAGTCCTCATACCCCACCTCATTCTTTTTTTTTCTTTTTTTTTAAATTTTTTTAATTAAATCTTTATTGTTCAGATTATTACATTTGTTCCTCTTTTTTCCCCCCATAACTCCCCTCCTCCCAGTTCCCGCCCCACCATCCGCCCTCACTCCCCACCCACTGTCCTCATCCATAGGTGCACGATTTTTGTCCAGTCTCTTCCCGCATCTCCCACACCCCTTTCCCCCCCAAGAATAGTCAGTCCATTCCCTTTCTATGTCCCTGATTCTATTATAATCACCAGTTCATTCTGTTCATCGGATTATTTATTCACTTGATTCTTAGATTCACTTGTTGATAGATGCATATTTGTTGTTCATAATTTGTATCTTTACCTTTTTCTTCCTCTTCCTCTTCTTAAAGGATACCTTTCAGCATTTCATATAATCCTGGTTTGGTGGTGATGAACTCCTTTAGCTTTTCCTTATCTGTGAAGCTCTTTATCTGACCTTCAATTCTGAATGATAGCTTTGCTGGATAAAGTAATCTTGGTTGTAGGTTCTTGGTATTCATCACTTTGAATATTTCTTGCCACTCCCTTCTGGCCTGCAAAGTTTCTGTTGAGAAATCCGCTGACAGTCGTATGGGTATTCCCTTGTAGGTAACTGAGTTTCTTTCTCTTGCTGTTTTTAAGATTCTCTCTTTATCTTTTGCTCTTGGCATTTTAATTATGATGTGTCTTGGTGTGGTCCTCTTTGGATTCCTTTTGTTTGGGGTTCTCCGCGCTTCTTGGACCTGTAAGTCCATTTCTTTCACCAGGTGAGGGAAGTTTTCTGTCATTATTTCTTCAAATAGGTTTTCAATATCTTGCTCTCTCTCATCTTCTGGCACCCCTATAATTCTGATGTTGGTACGCCTGAAGCTGTCCCAGAGGCTCCTTACACTATCCTCGCATTTTTGGATTCTTTTTTCATTTTGCTTTTCCGGTGGGTGTTTTTTGCTTCCTCGCATTTCAAATCATTGACTTGATTCTTGCGCTCCTCTGTTCTGCTGTCGGGAGTCTGTATAATATTCTTTATTTCAGTCAGTGTATGCTTAATTTCTAGTTGGTTCCCCAATATAACATCGAGGGTCTCATTAGTTTTCTTGTAGATCTCATTAAGTTTATCGGCGGCTTCTAAACAGTTCTTGAGAGACCTTAAAAGTGTGGTTCTGAACTCTAGATCTTCCATTGACAATTTTGTCCTGTTTCTTTGTCTCTGCATTTTGTTATGCTTCCTTGGTGCACCCCCTAGTGGTCTTTGTTCGTGGTTTTATAGTTAAATCTTGATTGTTGTAGCTAATTCCAGGGAGGGTTTGACCTCCAGGCCAAGTGGCTATGAGAATCAGCTGTGTCTGCAGTGAGAGAACTTCTGTCCTCTAGGGAGGTGCTAATCTAGCCTTTGCCTGAGGCTATCCGGCAAATGCCTGTGTGCAGGGCTTGGGCGGGGCGGGTCGCACAGGATCAACAGGGTGGGCCGGAGAGAGCAGTTATGGCGGCTCTCAGTCCTGTCCCCAGGGGCTCTGCCTCTCTGAGTCCCAGCACCCGCTGCAAAGCTCGGAGAGAAAGCTGCACTCGCTCTGACCGAAGCCAGACAGACCCGCTTCTCCCGTTTGAGTCTGGGTCCCTAAAGACTTGCCCAGATCTGGAGCTCAGAGTCTGTGACTCCCTCCCGATTGAAAACGCCAACCGCGCCCTCCGCCGCCAGCCCGCTCCGCGCACTCCGCACCTCAGAATTTGACTTCAGCGCTGCGCCTCCTCTGAGTGTCCGTATGCGTTTCTCTTTTCTCCTAGTTGTAGGACTTCCATTCAGCCAGCGTTCCAGTGGTTTTGGGTGATGTCCGTTCAGTCTTTTAGTTTCACTTTTGAAGTAGTTGTTCAAAGCAGCAAACTCCGGCGTTAACCTATGCCGCCATCTTGGTTCTCCCACCTCATTCTTATACTCTTGAGAAACTTTCAGCTTTTTTAACTGGTTCTTTTGGAGTTTAAAAATTAAAATGATTATTAGCTATTTCATGAACCTTCCAGTTTTAGATAGTATGTATTTTTTATGAGGATTTAACTTTCTTATACCCACAAATATCCCTAACATATACACACATATACATACCTTCTCTCTTTTCTCATTTTCCCAATATAACTTATGGTTAATATTATTTCCATTATTGTGATATTTTTCAAATATTAGCCATGTATTACAATTCCTTTTCTTTCGTAACTGTTTGTTTTCCCTAGTTTATAGTTTTTGGTTTTGCATGCATTCTATTAATTGGAGATGAACCAAACTCTTCCTAGAAGTAAATCTCATTCTGTTCAAAAATATCACATAAGCTATCATTTTGTGATCCTTTTTCTAGGTCCCTCCATCCTTTTGGCACAGTGGGATTGGTTATTCTCCAGGCCTGCTCTAGAGTCTTACCCTGACTCTCCCTTCCCTGCCACCCCAGGGGTTATCCTCACTTCTCTCCTCAGTTGGGCCGCCTTTCTCCTAGATCCCACGTCTTCCTCTCTTGGTTTACTTCCCATTTTGCTGGAGCACATCCTAACTTCCTGGAAGGATATAAGGGAAGTACATTTTTTGAAGCCTTACATGTTAAAAAAAATTCTTGTCATCACATTTGGTTGCTTATTTGACTGGATACAATTGTTTTCTGGAAAGTACAGTCCATTGCCTTCTAACTTCTCATACTGTTAATATGATGGTCCCGCGCCCAAGTTTGTAGAATTGTCTTTGTCCCCAGGGTCATGAAAGGATCTGACCGACCTCGTGGTAAGGCCTTTCATCTGAAAATGTGTCCCTATGCTCTGATAAGTTTTACTTGCATTTCTTTGTAAACTTCCCCTCTATTTTCTCTTCCTGACATTCCTAGAATTTTGAGGTAGGAACTCCTGAACTGATCCTCTGATTTTCTTAGGTTTTCGCTATTTTCCATCTTATTTCTGAAAGATTACTTCAATTTCTAAACCATTTGAAACTTTCATCTTTATATTCTAATTTCTAAGAATTGTGCTCATATTTCTTTTGCATAGTCTCCTGTTTATGGAATCAATATCCTCTCAACTCTCTGAGGATACTGTAGGTTCATTTTGTTTTTATCAGCTTCATTTTCTCTAATTTCTCTGAGCTTTTTATTTTTTATTTGCTTTAATTTCTGGTTTTTAATGTTAAAGTTTTAAGTATCTGGCTGTTCTTTCATATTTGAGACAATAAAAAAAAAGCAAACAAATGCTAATTAGGAACTCCGTGCGTGGATAGAGATTGTCAGCTGGCACCTGTCTTTTCTCTTGGGCAGTCAGTTTTCAGGAGGGACCCTCCCAACGCCTGTCCTGAGGATAAGCCTGTTCAAGAAGTTGAGGGGAGTAAGGATCTCACCATGCAGTATGTAAACTTCCTCTTAAGTCCCTTTCCCATAGACTTGCAGATGTACGCCGAGTTCATGTTTCTCTCTGGTTCAGCGTCACTAGGAAATAAACCTTTAGTCTTGGGGTAGTGGAAGGCAGGATGGGTGGCTATCTGGTTGTGACAGGGAGGAAATCTGCAATCTGTTTAAGCTCATTCTTGCCATCAATTCCACTTTCAGTTCCAACTGACCCTCTACCTTCAGAGGCACCTGCTGCCCCTCATTTCCAGCCTTTCTAGGGTTTGTGGTAAGAATGGGCTGGCTTCTTACTGCTTAGGTTTCAGCTTTCTTGAATCTGCTGAGTCAGTGTCATCTGCCCATTTTCCAGCTTCCAAACAGTTTGTTCCTCTTCTTTATCTTAGTCACTTTTCATCCCTTCATTGTCATTGTAGAGGCTTTTGTCAAGGGATGAGAGGGAAACTGGCACATTGACTTCCCCTCCCTTTAACAGGTCTGTCCTAATCCTTTTCTTTCTTCTCTCCCCCAGAATTTGCCCACAAGTGTCCTTCTATTTACCACCAGCGTTTACTTCTAGTCAGGAATTTCTTCTTCCCAGGCCCACACAGAGTACCCCACTTCCCTATACTTACTTCCTGAGGGAAAGTCCCAGTCTTTTTTTTTTTAAAGGCATTCTTTTTAAAATATATATATATTTTTTATTTTTTTCAGAGAGGAAGGGAGAGGGATAGAGAGTTAGAAACATCGATGAGAGAGAAACATCAATCAGCTGCCTCCTGCACACTCCCCACTGGGGATGTGCCCACAACCAAGGTATATGCCCTTGACCGGAATCGAACCTGGGACCCTTGATTCTGCAGGCCGATGATCTATCCACTGAGCCAAACTGGTTAGGGCAGAAAGTCCCAGTCTTGAGAGCTAACTATGTGAAGTAGGAATTTGTTCTTAAAATGGCACTTTCTACTAAGGGCATATCTTAGTTCTAGTATTTTGGGGCTTTGTGAAAAGTTATATTCACAAGATCTTTCATACTTTTATAAAACTGCAACAAAATCACTGTCTTTCTAGGTGGAGTCTGAAGCTTTTTAAGTCTATCCTCATACAGACATCTGAGTATTCATGGGATAATATTAATGCTTTAAATACATTTGAAATTGTTCAAAGCATTTTAATCATACTACTTTCTGAAAATATATTGTAAATAGCTTTAAACGAAAGTACCACACTTACGTTTGACTCTGTTGTCCCCATTTTACATTGCAGTGATCAGTTCTCTGTAAAACACCAGCTTCCAACAGTAGGTCTGTATATCCCTGCGGCCATTCTAACTCATAAGGGTAACACCTGTAACAGCTATTCAATCATTGACACTGCCCTCTAGGTGGGATCAACAGTATAATCCTCTCCCCTCTACTCACTTTTAATGCAATAAGCACATTTCTCCAGTAGCTTTGCACATGATTTCATTTAATATTCATTACACCTCTAGAGGAAATACTGAGCTTAGAAACTCAAGAACATTTGAAACAAAAATAGAATGACAGTTGGGGTTATTTCAAAGACAGAGTTTGAAGGGAAAGTTCTAAAGACTCATGACTCAATGTTATTTTCAGGTGCTTTCTTCGCCTCTGTAAGACTGGACACTTTAACTTCCCTTCAGACATCAAGGAAGGACTTTGCCTGGTCTGTTGCCTCACAAGTCATCTATTATCTACTAGTCTGTTACTACGGCTTCATACAGGTGAGTTGAAAATTCTCCGGCTTGCCAGGTATTCTTTGGGGAGCTACACAATGAGCTATTATTGCTTGAAGTATAGCTGAGTTGGTCTTTTCCAGAAACTTGACTTCAGTTAAAGGCTTAGTTTTCCACAAAGTAGCTCTTTCAGTTTTCCAGAGTTAAAGAAGTAGGTCTGTATAAAGCTTATTTTGTGTGCAGTGTTACTAACCCTATAAAGCAACAGCAAGACTGAAAGCACGATGAACAGAGCAAGTACTCAAAATACAGATGCTGTACTCAAAAGATAACATATCTCAAGCCAAACACAGTGTTTTCTTTATTTTCAGGCTTGATAACTTAAGAAACTTTTTTTATTAAGTTTAAGCAATGAGAAAAACGACTGTACCCAGTGAAAGCTGTATTAGAGAAGGCCATCTTTTCGTAAGCAGCAGCTCTGAGTGACTACAGAGCAAAGCTGAGACTGTAACATTGTGCCCGGGTCAGATCGAAGTCCCCAGCTCAGCGCGCTTTGCCAGTGTTCGTGGCATTTCATTAGGGGAGACGCAGCTAACAGTTCAGGCAAGCAGCAGTGACGGTGCTGTCTGTTTAGGGTCGCCGGCTGAAACAGCAGAGATGGAGGTTCTTAACGAGGAAGAAAAACATTCTGAACACGAGCATAATCCTTACCAGCTTTGCCATCTTGATGCTTGACATCAAGCTTATTTCTCTACATAAGAAGAACATGGCACAATACCACTACGACCGTGACAGGTAAGAGGGGGCCCGAGAAGCAACAGACGTTCCTCCTCGATGTCCAAAGTGTCCTGATTCACACAGGATTCTTTCAAACTCCCTCTCCTCCTCCACTGCTTTGGTGTTTTTGTATAATACCAACGTTAAACAGAAACCTCAGACTAATGTCCCCAGCAGAGAAAACAATTACCTAGAAGCTTATATTGCTAATCAAGTTCTTCTGCCTTTCACAGCACAGGGGCCTGGATGTGTCCTTCTATTTACTACCTGGGTCATTATTTTGCACCCTGGCCAAGGAATAAAACCTAAGACAAGACAAATGGTCATCTTTTAAGTAAAACCACAACAGGTAGTACATACTTAAATCCAAAGCAGCTGCTTTCTGGGTAGGCATGTTCACCCATTCTGGTGCCCCTGATCAACCTTTTCTAACCTTTCATGGTCAACAGCCTGGGCCACTGATCTGTGTAAGACTGAGGCACTGTCCCAGGAAGGCCTTGCAGAGGGCTGCTATGCAGGGACAGTGGGTCTGTGCAGTCTGAATGATGCTGGCAGCTGAGGTCCAGCCTGTTGTGTGGCATTGCCTAGTTTTTAGACAATAAAAGAATTGTGATTGAATGCCAACATACTCACATCTATGGTGGTCTAGATGCTGCAACAAAATTATGATATGAATGCGTCTCTCAAATAACAAAACCTAAAAAAATACAATAAACCAGCTCCTAATTGGTTACGAACACCCCTCACCTCTAGTTTAATCTTGCTACTCTCAGCACTGGTAAACCTAGAGGATCAGTTATCTGCTGGCAGAGGACAGTACAGGATTACAGCATGACAGAAAACAGACCAGCCTAATGGCACACGTCATTGTTAACCCATCTGTCTCCTTTTGACAGGAGAGGTTTAACTCAAGGCAGAGCAATAGAGGCGGCTGGCCTTGGTTTCCTGGATAAACTTGGAGTAAAGAAATCAGCTACAGGTCAAAATTTCAAATTTTCTTCACAACTCCCAACCAAACACTTTTCTTCTGCTCTCATATGCACCAATACAGGAGCCC
Source organism: Myotis nattereri (assembly GCF_964212035.1). Taxonomy (NCBI): domain Eukaryota; kingdom Metazoa; phylum Chordata; class Mammalia; order Chiroptera; family Vespertilionidae; genus Myotis; species Myotis nattereri. The sequence goes on from NC_138090.1 coordinate 16,854,994, forward strand.
ACACTAGAAGGCGGCATTCGTACATCAAACATCTCACCTAACGGGACTCACGCAACTGCTACGCTGGGCAGTGGGAACTGGAGAAGCTGGCAGCACAGGCATTGGTGAGGGCACACAGTGCACACTGAGTAACTAACTGTCAGCCTTCCTGCTGCAGGTTCATCAGCTTCTATGAGGCAGTAACCGTGAACTCGGCTGTCATTCACCTCATGGGCTTCCTGGTTCTGCTGGCAACTGTTCAGCTATGGACGCTGCTGCATCTTAACCCCCGGCTGCAGGTCATCGGAAGAGCACTCACCAAAGCCTGGGATGAGGTGGCGGGCTTCCTGCTGGTCACTGTGATCCTGCTGACAGGCTACGCCATGGCTGTGAGCCTCATTCCGTGTCTGTGTCTCCCGGGGCCTGTGGTCTTGGAGTCACTTTGCCTCCCTTAGGAAAGATCACTCTATGGAAAGTCATCAGTTCAGGTTGGCACTGAGTTTTGGAGAAAAAGTACTGGAGTAAGAAAGCTGGTTTGGGTTGTAGTTCCATACTGAACAGGGCTTAAATTCACACATTTGTCTCATCTCTGAAGTGGGGATAAAATTTAGCTCACAGGAATGAAGGTCCAATGTATATGAAAATACTGTGTAATTACCAAGGAATTTTATGTATTTCTTAGGCATAGTAATTGAAATGGCCGCTACAGAGTTTCCTTATTCCATTCGTTCTATGTTGACCTCATCGCTATCAAGCACCTCAAGACAGAAATAACTGCAACGGCCTCCACTGCTCTCCACCCCGACCCGTCTTTCTTCCTCCTTTCAGTTTAACCTGCTGTTTGGATGGAGCATGTCCGACTACCGAACGTTTGTCAGCTCAGCGGTGACTTTTGTCGGTCTCCTGATGGGAATCTCTCATTATAAGGAGGTAAAAAAAAATCCCGTTTTCCCTACAGACCACTGTTTGGTTGAATATGCAGGGCTGGGCAAAAGTAGGAGTACAGGAAACAATATTTTCCACACAACTGTAAGCCTACTTCTGGCTCATCCTGTATCTAACAAAGGGATGCTGTCTAAAATGCAGCCCCTGCTATCCCAATGAACACTGGAAAAGGGAGAGAGCGCCTTTGCCATTCTGGTTTATGGTACCACCGACATATACAAGCTTTTGGGTGGCTATTTTCAGAAATCTGCCCTTTCCTAACCACATGGGCCCCTCTCTCTCACTACCTGTATCCTTAATCTTACTGCCAAGGACACTGGGAGTGAGCTGTGCTCTTGTACCTGACCAGATTAACACGGGGCTGCTGCTGCCTTTGCAGTGGCCCTTGGAAGTATACAATGGAAATGACTTTAAAAAAGGACAGTACAATTCCAGAAGAGCTGTGACATATCTGTTAACAAATACTCATTTCAGAGAGCCTATTATTCCTCTCCAGGAAATACCAATAGAACCCCTTTCCATTCCACATAAAAAAATTAAGTAGGAAACCCAGATAAGAACTTGGGTCCAATGCACAAGCATATATTAGATTTGATTAGGGAAGGGAAAAACTGCAATTCAAATTAGTGAAACTGACAAGATTTTCATCAAGGCTTATCATTCTGATAATCTAGATTTCAAAGGTTACTAACTAAAATGGACAACATAACATAGTTTCTAAAGTGGAAAGTTGCCATCTCCCTAAAATAACTGTTTGGGGAGGATTATTTTATTGTGGTCCCAGCCCTAATCACTAGGGGATGAAGTCCTCAGCTCTGGAACACTTTCTATACTAAAGAACTAACAATCAGAATAATAAACTTTTGTTAAATCATATATAATGTGAAGGGCAAATGATGTTATACTTATTGGGAAAAATCCTTTTTTTAATATATTGATTTTTTACAGAGAGGAAGGGAGAAGGATAGAGAGCTAGAAACATCGATGAGAGAGAAACATTGATCAGCTGCCTCCTGCACACCCCGTGCTGGGGATGTGCCCGCAACCAAGGTACATGCCCCCAACTGGAATCGAACCCAGGACCCTTCAGTCTGCAGGCCGACGCTCTATCCACTGAACCAAGCCAGTCAGGGCGGGAAAAATCTTACCCAAACTTGATATAATTACCCAATTAAGTGGATGACAGGCTGGTACTAGGAAATGTTTTGACATATAGATTTGCATCATAATGATATTTAGTGTAAGCATTCAGCCTCTGAGTTGTTGGTCTTTTTCTAAACAATGCCAAAAATGAAGGAGCCAATACCAAGGCAAAACATTGATCAGTACTGGAAAATCAACATCACTTGATTTGTAGGTTTACAATTGTGAATACATGGAAGTTTACTATCAATGACTGCATGAAGTATAAAACCTACTTTTGCCCACCCCTGTATTTTCTAGAATTGTTAGAACTCACATGGGCTTTGAATAATTTTAGTTTTGCAAATCGCCTGCTTTCTTCTTGGAAAGCCCTGAAGAGAACTGTTCTTACAGCCTTAGTCAGTCGTTCTTGCTCAAAAGTGTTCTTTTTAAGTGGTTTTGCTTTGCTCCTTAGTTTCTACCAGTGTTTTCTTATGTGAATAAATCCCAAATGTTAGCACGTAACTTATTTTTAAAGTAGAAATCGAACTGTCCATGTTTAAATTAAAAGTGTTTTATTGTCTTTCCAGATTATTGCTTTAGACACAGTCCTGGGATCCTTTCTGATCCTCACCAGTGTCATCTTGATGGTACTTGTGATCATTAACCTTTTTGTTTCTGCCGTTCTCATGTCCTTTGGTAAAGAAAGAAAGTCCCTTAAGGTAAGTCAGTCTGCGGCTTGGTAATCTTATATACAGGTTTTGCCCCCTATCCAAAAGTAGAGCAGGTTCCTATAAAAACTTTCAAAGCCAAACTGGCATAAAGTATAAAAGCAATTATCGTCAATTTAAATGGGAAAATTTTTTAAGCTTTCCCAGTCCCCCCAAAAATAGCCTACCAAGTAAAACATCAAGCCTAAAACAGCACTAACATATAGTAAAAGCTGACATAATATACAGCTTATATACAGAAAAAATAACAGTTCAGTGTGCACTATTTCTATAATAGTGCACTGCAAACACTTCCCATTTCGCCTTTTTCATAAAAGCAAGTTCTCTTCCAATATCTTTGGTTCATGAAAATAGGTACTACCATACATCTTCCCTAAAAGTGAAGTGGCGTAAAGTGGGGAATACCTGTATAAGCCATACCATTTTAACAGCAAATCATTAAAGGAAATAGTATCCCTACTATGTATGTTATTTTTACCTTTGATGCTTTTCTCCTTTTGTCTGCTAACAGACTTGGAAAGAAGCTACACTGACGGATATGCTGCTGCAGAAGCTCTCAAGTCTGTTAGGAATCCAGTGCACCAGAACACACGTGAGTAAACAGCCCTGACAGTCGTGGGCACTGACACTGAACTCTCTTAACCCTGTTACCAGCTAGCGAGTACTTACTTTTCCATGGCATACAGATGTTTACAATACACTTTGTAAAATTTTGTCAGTAAGGAATCAAAATGCCCTTTGCTCAAAGTCCTTACGTTTATGATCTTGGCACTGTTGGGAAAGGGTTAACGCTGCAAGAATGAGTGACACATTGAACTGGCTCTGCTGCCAAACGAATAACAGAACACTCACAACCAATGTTCCAGGACAGCTGTGGGAGATACGTGAGTCAGAGATACGTGAGTCAGATGCGACCTTACGGCAGCTCATTAAAAATAAAGACGCAGGCACGCCATTGGCCCAATGGGGAGCATTTCTCACACTGTCCTCCTTGCCCTGATTTCATTAGGTCCTAGAAGCCGCTGCAGAGTGCCAGAGGAGTGACCATGCAAACTCACAGGTGCTTTCTGGGCTTAAATCCAGAGACTGAAAGGGTTCCTTACTGCTGCAGGCATCCACATTACCCAGGGAGCCAAAGGTAAGGTCTGGCTTGTGCCCAGCATGGGTCACTTGCTTACAATATTCTCCACTGAAATCCAACTTTGCAGCTCCCTATTCAACCCAACCAGTGGAGAAAGCAGGTCATAGAATTTTTAACTTTATTATCAGCTACCAAGGTATTGGATACAAACCAACCAAAAACATTAAAGAAAGGTTGCTTGAGACAGGTATATACAGATATACTACACAGAAGCCAAAATCTTATCATCCGATCCCAAAGCCATCCCTGTGGGAAAGGATGGCCTTAGCTAGGGGGCAAAGGAGCATGTTAGTTACAATAGTGAGAGTATTGTCCATCAAGGAAAGCAGCGAACTACAGCCACATGGGCACCAAAATGTATGAGATTAGTTTTTAAAGGTTCTCTTCATCATGAAGTTTTCAAATGAAAACAGGAACCCCTCTTCTCCTGTAGGCTTTCCAGCTCGCTATTCAAGAGACTTGAATACTTCTATTAAGGCAACTGGAAGCCCACCTTAGCCTTGAATAGTGACTTCTGCCCAACATGTGGCCTGTTCTTCCTTTGTCAGTAATACAATCCAGCAGAACATGCTAGGGGAAAAACAGGAATTTATACAGTGCTGCCCTCTGATAAAAGGGAAACAGCACTCAAAGCCAAAAGGCCACAGAGGGCTCCCTGGGAATCCAGTAGAACTGAGAGACCTTCAACTTTCCAAATAAACTTTGCAGCTGGATCCAGGTGGAACATTGCCCTGCAGCAAGGAGTAGTGTAAATGCCAATGAGAGGACCCAGCTTCCAAGAACTGTTACAGTGGCTTCCTGAGTCATTCATATCAGAATGAGAAAATAGACATCTTAGCCTTGATTCTCTCTCACCACAAATCCACCTGTACTAAGTCTAGAACCTCAGGACAGGGCTGAGACACTTCCTAAGTACTCTCTTCCACAGCCCAGCCACCTTTACCTTCTCTCCCCTGTAGAGGGATGGTGGGACAGGCGAGGAGAGAGCCTGGGCTAACACTGACAGGAAACAGACAAGCACGGCTTACAGGAGTCAGCTGCTCCGAGCTCACAGTGTCTCCAGTCATTCATCTCTTAGGAGCAATAAAGAACTGGAAAGCACCACAATTTGGTAGAGCAGGAAGAGAGCCCATAGGAAGAGTGTGCTCGGTGATGGTTAAGAGATGAAACAGAATTTCATGGAGATTCTTAGTTACAAGGAGAAACTTCTCTGTCTCAACTCCCAGGACTTGGATGGTGCCTGGATTAGGAGGCCTATGTTTTCTTTTTCAACTCTTCAAATCTCCGGGAAAGATCATCAAAGTCAATGTCCTCAGATGCTGAGGTGTTGGCACCAGCAGATGCAGTTGGTAGTGTATCTGGCACGGACGGCAACTCTGGAAGTACGAAGTTGTCATAGGTATCCACGGGTCTCGCAGGGGGCTTGGCAGAGGCTTCTGGCTTGGGTCTAGGACCTAATTAAATTAGGGAAGGAGCACAGTGTTACAAATGCCAGAGAGGTGGCTCAGAGCCACAGTCCCCTTTGGCAGAAACAACAAAACCATCAAGTACAGTAGAAAAGTTTTCTTTCTAAAGGATTAATTCTAAAGGTAAGTACGCAGAGCATTCACTTAAACACATTGTCCCCTTTCACAAAGCCCTGCTCCCATAGCAACAAAGTCCAAAGTCTGGAGTGGTACCAGAATTCTGTTGGATGAAGTTACTCTTTAAGGCTTATCGGGAAAATAAGAAATGTTAATGTCAATCCTATTTGATGGACTGGGATCTGATCTGTATTTCTAGTCTTCCATTTTATAAGTTAAAAATCACCCCCTTCTCTATTTACTGCATATTTATTTCTATTTATATATAAGTTCTAGAACAGGTAAACCTAAACTACAGTTCTAGAAAATAAGAACCGTTCTTCCCTCTGGGGTGGAGTTGACTGAAAGGAACAAAAGGGAACTATCCTAGGGTGATAGAAATGTTTTATAACTTTGCTGAGGTGGTGGTTACATATTATATGTGGGTGCAGACACACATGTAATATCAAAACTCATCAACAATAATTTTGTGTATAGAAATTATGTAAAATACAACTCTCTAAAAAAAAAATATATACTCCCTGTGGCCTTCTAGGGTGCTGGTAGTGGTTTTGAATAGATGGCTACATACTTATAATTTGTGCCTATTCACCCCTCCTCCTTTTAATTTCCAGGCACAATGGAAGCTGAATCAGCAGGAACATAAAGAAGTTGAAAAAATAAAAATGTGTGAAAAAGAAACAGGGAACTTGTGAGATTCTTTGGGGCCAGAGAAGATTATTTTCCTTTTGGCAGAGGGAAATCCTGAGTTCTGTTTTTGCCATACTGCATTTGGAGGGTGGACAGGGCATGTGGGTTGAATTCCATGTATGAGAAAACAGCAAAGGGCTCAGCATTGAGCCTTGAGGGTTTCTAGCTCACACTTACCAACAATCTGTGCAGAAGAGACATTCTTATCAGCATTACTGTCATCCACCTGGAACACAAACATTGTTACCAAAGAAAGCAGTGGCATCACTGGAGAAAGCACGGATACTTATACAAGCCCCTGTGCTGTCCAAAAGCGAAGCTGCTCAGCGAAAGCATCAGAACCTGCCCCTCCACTCCTTCCTGATCTTCCAGACAGATACCAGATATAGATACCATGCTGAACACCAAGCAGAGAAAAAGGAAAATCTAACCACAATGTAACCTGATACCTTCACCTTCCAGGCAGAGAAAGCACTAAACCACTGACTTCATCTCCAAGAACCAAGTCTTCAAACAGTGGTGGGCAATGCTTCAATGCATGCAAGACCGAAACATAAGAAAAACTCAGGCCCAAGGTAATAGCACCAAAGGGAAGAACAAGCTCAGGAACAGGAGAATCTCCCTAGATGAGTCATTTCCACAGCAAACGCCACACCAATTTGTTTTCTCAGTTATGCATCAGATGGAAACAGCTCTCAAAAGGCATACACCAGCCCTGGTCAGTTTATCTCCGTAGTTATAGAACACTGGGTCGTGGGTTCGATTACCAGTGAAGGTCACATACCTCAGTTGCAGGTTCGATCCCTGACCTCAGTTGGGGCATGTGCGGGAGGCAACCAGTCGAAAATGTGTGTGTGTGTCTCTCTCTCCCTCCTCCCTTCTACTCTAAAAAAAAGGCACATACTGGCTGAACAAACAAGGATGGCAGAAAACAAGTCATCTAATTCTAAACCAAAGCTGCTACAACCACCTACAGAGTTCAAAGCATCAAACAGCCAATTAGAGCAAGTTTTAACCACAATATAAAATGTAAAACTACTGCTACAGGACACTTGTGTGTCAGACAAAAATCTGGTCACTACTTTAAAATCTGCTTTACACAGTATTAAGAATTTATAAAGCTGGTAGTTTAATTATGAGATTCTAGCACTAAGACTACCAGTTCCAGGAAGTCTCTACATAGTCAAAAAAAAAGATGGTTAAGTGCCCTACTAAAACTTTCTAAGATCTGCAGCTCCCTCCTGATCCTGGCTGAATTGCAGACAAAGCATTGTCACCAATGATGCTGCTGCCACCACCACACTCCATTTCCAGGATAATGTAAAAGCAACACAATCCAAAGCAAGAACAAAGCTGGTACTAGAGTTGATCAAAACTTTGCCTTCCCTTTGGCCATTATTTTGCTCTCTCTTCATGGGATTCACTCTCCTGCTGCTTACAAAAGAGGCTCAGGCACTTACAGATTCATACGATGGGGGAACTGGTATCTGAGGTGGGTGAACATTGGGAAAGGCCTGATAAGGCCCCATTGGCAATCCATTGAAATCCGACTGCAAGAGGAGAAAGGCAACATCAGAGACACTGCCCCCAACTAGCGATTTTCTCCAGTATATATATATATACACACACAGAGAGAAGGTCCTCAAATAATGTCATTTCATTATAATGTTGAATGCCGTAGGATAGTAACTCTTGTTTCTATCAATTAGCCTAGGGTAAAATTGGGTTTCATAATACATCATTTCACTTAAAGTCACAGAACTATCAATGACATTAAATAGGACTTATTAAACACAAGAACCCCAAAAGAAGAAAAACAAAATACCACATGTCATCAGAAGAATTGCAGATTTTTAAAGATCTGTAGCCAAAAGCTGTTATGCAAATTACTAAATCCATTGCTTACGGAAAATTATTAGACTTTACAACAATGACCTTCATCTTCTTGTCTACAAGAGGTTTTTTTTACTTGGCAATAAATGTATTCAGTTTTATTTTTAAAGCTACTAATCTGGCCCTGGCCAGTTTTGACTCAGTGGATAGAGCGTGGGCCTGCGGACTGAAGGGTCCCAGGTTCAATTCTGGTCAGGGACACATGCCACGGTTGTGGGCTCATGCAGGAGGCAGCCAATCAATGATTCCCTCTCATAACTGATGTTCCTGTCTCTCTCTCCCTCTTCCTTCCTCTCTGAAATCAACAACAAAAAACTACTAATCTGCCAGCAACAGGTCCCGAATGTTTAATTAAAAAATAAACTACATGAAGATGAGTTTTTCTAGCACCATCTCTCCAGATTTTTCCACTGCATTACTTCTAGCTGAACCAAAAGGCTTTCTCTAAATCCCAATATTTTTCACACAATGTGATCATTAAGTTAGTATTTGTTCTTACTGCTTAATCGTCTTGACAATCTACAACTCCTGAGTATATTCACAGAGCCAACCTGTCATTTTCTAGAGCTTACATAACATTTATTTATTTATATGTATACTTACTGGTCCCTTCGGAAGTGGGTATGAGAAAGGAGTACTTGGAGATGGCATGGGCATGGGCATGGGCATTGACACCGTTCCATCAGGTCCACCAACGGGTGCTGTGAACCCGCCCCCACCTCCTCCTCTTCCAGGGCCCCCTTTCTTCACATCATCTGTGAATCCAACATCAATAAGATCTGTCTCTACTCCAGGGGGAGCTTCTGCCTGAGAAAAAGAGAGAAATTCTTATCATCACCCCACATTGCAGGCGAGGTCCCAGGAAGCAGACTCTGAGATGGAGACTGGCATGAAGGAAGTTTACTAGGGCGATCTAATGACCTGTGGGAAAGTGAAGGAAACAGGGATGGGTCAAGTAAGAAGTCGGGCTATTATGCAACCAAAGGCTTCAGCCAATTAGCCAGGGATCTCTGGAGCTAGGTGGGGTGACCCTATAGCAGATGCCCCCATCTGTGTCAAAGAGGAAGTGTCTTTTTTTTGTTTTGTTTTGTTAATCTTCATCTGAAGGCATTTTTCCATTGATTTTTAAAGGGAGTAAGAAGGGGGAGAGACAGAAACATCGGTTTGAGAGACATCGATTAGTTGTCTCCCGCATGCGTCCCGACTGGGGCCAGGAATCGAGCCTGCAACTGAGATACGTGCCCCTGACCAGAATCAAACTCGGAACCAAGCTGATGCTCTACCCACTGAGCCAGGCCAGCCAGGGCAAAGGGAAGTGTCTTTAAATCCCTGCACTGACCAGTTACTGAATACTGCCCCCAGGAAAGACTGGGTAAGGGGCCACTGCTGGAGGGTACTCAGCTTTGTGTGAGACACCAGTGACCAATACTCTCAAGAGCTGGGGGATTACATCTTCTGTTCTGAAAATGTGGGGTGGTGGTTGTCTCAGCAGCATACCAAAGCATCTGCTAAATGCCACTGACCTTAACCGCTGGATGATAATTATTGGTTACCCTCCTTACACCGCCAGTCTCTTCAGGACAGAGACCTTGTTTTTATATATCTCTGAATTAACAGCTTTCTGTGCATTGTCTGGCACATCACAGGTATCTAATAAGCATCAAGGTTTGTACCTTTTCAAAGTGCTTTCAGGTATTCTTTTCATCTGATCCATATGAGATATGTAGGCACAATTTTTACCCAAAAGGCACTAACTGGGCAAAGGTTTAAACCTTCACACACAAACTGCAGTGCAAGGAATAGGGTTAAAGAAAGTGGTATCTGCCGAAACCGGTTTGGCTCTGGATAGAGCGTTGGCCTGCGGACTGAAAGGTCCCAGGTTCGATTCCGGTCAAGGGCATGTACCTGGGTTGCGGGCACATCCCCAGTGGGAGATGTGCGGGAGGCGGCTGATCGATGTTTCTCTCTCATCGATGTTTCTAACTATCTCTCTCCCTTCCTCTCTGTTAAAAATCAGTAAAATATATTTAAAAAAAAAAAAAGAAGAAAGAAAGTGGTATCTAGAGACTCACTTTTCTGAGTACTCTGAAAGACTAAACTCACCATGACCACAGAATCAGGCTCATAGGGCACATTGTAGTTCTTGGCAATTTCAATCAGGTATCTCTCCACCAGGATTTTGGGCGGAGCTTCCACACTCAGTTTGTGCATTAGCTGTAATTAAAAGACCCAGGGTTAAGATGCATCTACACCAACCAGCCCAAGTCTAACCTGTCTCACTTTTACATTTTGTTCCTCTCATTTTAGTAAACTGAGGCAAAAACAAAACAAAACAAAAAAGGGTTCAGACAGTTAAATGATTTTTCCCAGTCACAAAATATAAGACCCAAGTCTCTCTCACATTCTCTGGTTATGTAACTGAGGGAGCACTCACTGTCCAATATGTAGACTTTCACAGGTACCTGGTACTTATCAGTTTGTCATTTGTCTTTTAATGATTGGTAAAAGACTGATACTGCTGCCTTACACATTTGAATTCTTCCACCCTTCTCCCAACCTCATTTCTACCTCCGCAAATTATAAAGGGCACAAAGAACAGGGGGCAAATAAGATATGACACAGGCCCTGACCAGTTTGGCTCAGTGGATAGAGCATCGGCCTGCGGACTCAGGGGTCCCAGGTTCGATTCCGGTCAAGGGCATATACCTTGGTTGCGGGCACATCCCCAGTGGGGGGTGTGCAGGAGGCAGCTGGTCGATGTTTCTCTCTCATCGATGTTTCTAACTCTCTATCCCTCTCCCTTCCTCTCTGTAAAAAATGAATAAAATGTATTTTTTTTAAAAAAATATGACACAGAACAACAGCCTCACAAGTCAGAGGTGTAGGGCCAAGGTAAGGAGTGGACTGCACTGCCAACCAGAAAGCCCTCCTCCCACTCTCACTATGAAATGTGGAACCCTAGATGAACTCTACCATATAGTGGTAACCACCAGATCACTGCAGGCAATAAATTAACCTGCCCCCACCTTGCCCATTGCTTCATGTTTAACAAGTCTGTTCCTTACCCTGTCATTCACAGTTCCAATCTGGTTGGTCCTACATAACTTGCCATATTCCTTGCTATACTTGGCACACAACTGATCAGCAACCTACCGAGAAAAAAGAACAGTAAATAAAAGTGGAAACCATTCCTATAGACTGCTTCAAGCTTTCTTCTATCAACAGTAAACAGGCTTCTATTACAGGATATTCAAAAAACTGGGGTCTATAAAACCTTAAGGGGTACATACATACTAATTAACTTGGTTATTGTTTATGTATCCATCCAATGAGCTGCAACTATATGCAGAACTCTAGAATAAGCATTACGATAAACACTATAAATAATGAACACCACCAGACACTGTTCCTACTCTTAGAGAATCTTATACTAGTTCTCAGGGAAAACAGTCATTACTCAATCACACAGATAAAGGTACAAATGCAGCTGTGAAAAGTGCTACCAAGGGAAAGTATACCACACTATGAGAATAGAATAAGATCTGATATACATATATATATATTTTAAAAAAAAGGTAACTGGGTAGTGGGCACACAATACAATATACAGATGATGAATTATAGAATTGTACATCTGAAACTCATAATGTTACTAATCAATGTCACTTTAATAAATTTAATTTTAATAAAAGAAAAATTAGGTAAAACTTCCAGAAGACATTTAACTAAATGAGGGAGGGAAGGGTATTACAAAAAAAGAAATCATGTGTAAAGGCCTCTGGTGGAAAAACAGGGCCAATCAATCCTCAAGCCAGAATAAGTCTAGTGCAGAGCCTGAGGGAGGAATGTGGTAGGAACCGAGAAAAGCAAGTGGGGGCCAGACAATGCAGGGCCATGTAGGCCATACAAAAAGTTTTGTTTCTATCACAAGCACAACAGAAAGATACCAAAGGGCTTTAAAATAAGGTGTAATGACAGGATCAGATCAGTGTTTTGAAAAGAACCCTCAGTTGTCCTGATGTAATAGGGAACAGAGTAAAGAAAACCAAAGCAGATACAGGAAGAACATTCAAGAAGTTACTACATAGTTCGAGGAGGAGATGACAGTGTCATTGGACCAGAGTGGTCCCAACACCTGCGAGCTCACTGAGGGAGCACTCACTGTCCAATATGTAGACTCTCACGGGTACCTGGTACTTATCAGTTTGTCATTTGTCTTTTGATGATTTTTGTTTTGCTTTTTATTAATGTAGAATTTTAAAATATTTGCTTAATTTATCATTCTTCATTTATGGCTTTTGGGTTTTGTGGCATATTAAGTTATGACATTTTCTTAATCTACCTAGTTTTCTTCAAGTTTGTATGGTTTCATTCTTTTAAAGAAATGTAAATCTTGGTTTCATTTGGAATGAATCTATAATAATAAAAGGGTAATATGCTAATTAGACTGGACATCATTCCGGATGAAGCCAGGGCCTGAGGGAAGCCAGTGCCAGCAGCTGGGGGAAAGACAGCCTACTCTTGCACAAATTTCGTGCATTGGGCCCCTAGTCCTATATAATAAAAGTCTAATATGCTAAGTGTCCAGTCATCTGGTCACCCGTCCAACCAATCAAAGTGTAATATGCTAATGATATGCTAAGGCCTCTCAACCGCTCGCTATGATGTGTACTGACCACCATGGGGCAGACAAACAGTCACTATGATGTGCACTGACCACCAGGGGCCAGACACTCCGACCGGTAGGTGAGCTTGCTGCTGGGGTCTGGTCGATTGGGACTGACATGTCCCAGAGGCTTCCTGCAGTCCCTTCCCGGCTGGCCAACCTCCCACATCCCTCCCCAGCCCCAATCGTGCAATGGTGGGGGTCCCTCGGCCTGGCCTGCAGGCTCTCGCAATCCAAGACCCTTCAGAGAATGTTGAAGAGTCGGTTTTGGCCTGATCCTGCAGGCCAGGCAGAGGGACCCCACTGGTACATGAATTCGTGCACCAGGCCTCTAGTCTTAATATAAAGGAGAAGTATAGGAGAGACTAAAAATGAGGTTAAAACTGTAAGAAGCAGTTGTCACTGACAGCTGTCATAGGGGAAGGGGCTGGAGGTTGGGTGAGAAGGGGGAAGGGCTTCAGTAAAAAAAAAAAAAAAAAAAAGACTCATGGACACAGATAACAGATGGTGATTGCCAGAGGGAAGGGGCAGAGGGGTAGAGGAGAGGAGGTAGAGGAAGGTAAAGGGGGGGTAAATGGTGATGGGAGATGACTTGACTTCGGGTGATAAACACACAATTACAAGATATCAGATGGTATATTATACAATTGTATATCTGAAACTGATATAATTTATTAACCAATATCACCCAATAAGTGAAATTTAAAAAAAACACCTGTATAAATATTTTCCCTACTGTATTAGAATACAGGTTTACTCTCTGGGGAGGTTAAACTAAAGGGACTCTGGACTCCAAGCACAGCAGGGAGCAGAGATACTTACTGACCACAGAAGAATTAAGTGTACGTCTTCTATAAGAGAAGAATGAGACCTTTGGCTTCTTTCTCTCCTGGGCTCTCAGAAATGCTAACAGCCAGCTTATACCTTCCAGGTGTAGGATTCCTCTCTAAGGAAAATGACCAACCCAAGGAAAGAAAACTAGTTCTTGACAGTCTGGAGTTCCCTCAAGAAAGGGCTTAGTCAGATCATTCAACAATGAAGGCATCTGGCAGTAAGCCCCACCCAAGCATACAAGAGGTTCCAATTTGCTTTTTAAAAGTGTCTTAACTTGCCCAGCTGGCATGGCTCAGTGGTTGAACATCGAACTATGAACCAGGAGGTCATGGTTCGATTCCCAGTCAGGGCACATGCCCGGGTTGTGGGCTCAATTCCCAGTTTGGGGCATGCAGGAGGCAGCTGATCAATGATTCTCTCTCATCACTGAAGTTTCTATCTCTCTCTCCCTCTCCCTTCCTCTCTGAAATCAATAAAACACATTTTAAATAATAAATAAATTTGTCTTACTCATAAATATAAACCAACAGCCAAGAGCTTTCAAAACTAAGAAAAGCCTCTACTATAAAACGGTCTAAATCTAAGAAACAGAAAGAAAACAAACATTACAGAAACAAAAAATTAAAAGAAACTATAAATCCTGGCCAGTGCTTCTCAATAGTTAGAGCGTCAGCCTACACACAGAAGGGTTGTAGGTTCGATTCCTGGTCAAGGGCACCTATCTGGGCTGCAGGTTCACATGCGGGAAGGCAACCATCAATGTGTCTCTCTCACATCAATGGATGTTTCCTCTCTCTCCTCCCTCCCTCCTACTCTCTCTGAAAAAGCAATGAAAAAAATATCCTCAGGTGAGGATTCACAAAAAAATAAACTATAATATTCTCAGAGAGTTAGTTAGAAGACATTGTAGCCATGAAACAAAAACAACAGACTATAAAAAAATATTCAGAGAATTAAAAAGAGCTCTTAAAAAATAAAATAAGAGAAGGACATCTCAAAAGATGGGTTGGTAGAAAAGACTGAGACAATCTTAGAGAAACTAAAACAAGTACACAAAGATGCAGAAAGAAAATAAGGAGAAAAATAACTTAATTGAACTGTTTTCAACTGAGTCTGTACAATATTCATGTTGTGGCAGGCAGGTTTTTAGTTAATGTCTGTCTCGTCTGCTAGACTCAAAGCTACAAGTGTAGGGCTGGTATCCTATTTTGCACACCATTATACCCTCAGTGTCCACTTAGCACATAATATCTGCTCAATAAATATTTGTGAAATGAATGAATGAAGCAAAACATCTGAAATAAAATTAATGTTGTTTTAACTTTACTGGTTTACAATTGCGTAAGAACTTTTCTATTTGTATATACTTAAATAACATTTGTCAAAAAATAAAAAATTAATGGCACCACTTTAAAATGGAACCAGAGCTCCCATGCTAGGGAAACTGCTTTGCACGTTTATGCCTCAAATCTTTGCAATGTTAAAACAGGGCAAAATAACCTTTGGGCTGGGCCTAGGGCAGTGATAGCGAACCTATGACACGCGTGTCAGAGGTGACACGTGAACTCATTTTTTTGGTTGATTTTTCTTTGTTAAATAGCATTTAAATATATAAAATAAATATCAAAAATATAAATCTTTGTTTTACTATGGTTGCAAAGATCAAAAAATTTCTATATGTGACACGGCACCAGAGTTAAGTTAGGGTTTTTCTTTCTTTCTTTTTTTTTTAAATATATTTTATTGATTTTTTTACAGAGAGGAAGGGAGAGAGAGAGTTAGAAACATCGATGAGAGAGAAACATCGATCAGCTGCCTCCTGCACATCTCCCACTGGGGATGTGCCCGCAACCCAGGTACATGCCCTTGACCGGAATCGAACCTGGGACCCTTCAGTCCGCAGGCCAACGCTCTATCCACTGAGCCAAACCGGTTTCGGCAAGTTAGGGTTTTTCAAAATGCTGACACGCTGAGCTCAAATGGTTCGCCATCACTGGCCTAGGGCAACAATGTGTCCCAAAGAACTGTTTGCCAAGATAACAAGAAAGCAGTTATTATGACTGCTGGACTGATGGACTACTGAAATGAGAATTAAAAACATCATTTAGAATTAACAGCATTGTTATCTGCACCAATAGAAATGCCTTCCTTCTAGTGTTGCCCTTCCTTCTCATATAATCCACTGCCTTTGTCTCCTAATAGAAACACTATATGGACTTCTGCCTGAATCAGTGAGTGAATCCCCAATAACTATTCTTATTGATCTCAAATAAATGCTTATTGCCTCTCACTTTGAAAGGCCTTTTTAAAGTTAACATATCACAATAAAAATAATTTAAGACAAAACTGAGGGTACATAAAACTTTGCTCCTTAAAAAAAAATTATTCAAGTTTGCAAAACACTCTTCTATGATATAAGGCTTAAAAAGGAAGAAGAAACACATTTATAAAGACCTTGTCAAAGGCAGCATGAGAAGGGTACAAAATACTTGGTCACATGAGCAGAAATTACTTATGTTAACCAATTTTTCTAATAATCTGAAAAACTACAGATATCACTGAAACTGGTTGTACTCACTATTTTCAATTCAGCCACTTCTGACTGGAGTCGAGGAGCAGCCCAGATAAGTGTAGACACAGATTCAGCCAGACCAGAATCTAGCTCCCTAATTAAGAAAAAAATTAATAAAATTTAACATTCTTTAAAACCAACCAACCACCCTAACATTTGTATGAATATAGTGATATAGCCTCTAAAGCTATTTCACAAATCTCTTTAACTTTTCAGTAACTCTGAACTTCTAGCCATTTTCATCACCCTATTTTACTTCTGGGAAAACTCAAAACTAAATGATGCGCCCAAGGTCACCAAGTCAGGAAATGGTTCTGCCATCTTAACAGCTGTCTCTATGCTGAGATCAGGCTTCAAGGGAATAACAGGAAAAAGGTCCTTGGGTATGTGAAACAGTCCCTTAGTGCTCACCCCTACATAAGAAGACCAATATTACTTCTTTCTCAAATTCCAGAGGTGACTATATTTAGGTCTTTGATCAGAATGTCTTATTCATTAAGGTTATACAAGATAAGTTCTAGAAATCTGTTGAACAACAACTGTTAACAATATATAATTAACAATACTGTATTGTGTGCTTAAAAATTTTGTTAAGAGGGTACAGCTCATGTTGTGTTCTTACCAAAAAAAAAAAAAAAAGAAACAGAGGGGTGCGGGGATACAAGGAAACTTCTAAAGGTGATGTTTACTGCCTTGATTGTGGCATCTGTATACAGATATATGCATGTGTCTGAATTAATCAAACTGTGTATTAATTATGTGCAGTTTTTCTATATCAATTATACATCAATAAAGGAAAAAGAAAAAATAAAGAAAGACCAAAAAAGCTTACTTCATAGACTGAATGAGGCCAAACCGGGCCAGCAGCAGGTCACAATACAACTCCAGGATCTCCATGGCTTCCACGAGGTAGTCTTCCCGTATAATGTGTTCCACTCGGATTCGAGCTCGTTCATCTTTCCCAGCAGCCAGATAGTCAGCAATCTCTTTCCTTGCTTTCTGGGCCAGTTCCGCTAAGGCACAAATCCCGCTCTAGTCACACAGCAGTAGTGCACTGGGCTTTGGCCTGCAGGCCGACCTCCACCCCAACAAAGACAAGTGGATGTTTCTACTATGTCCTAGCTCACTCCCTTAGCAAATCTAATCTAGAATTTGCTACTTTGTCTAGGTGAGAATATAGTTTGTGTACCCAGAAATTTCAGGAGTCATGTTACCTATTCCATAGCAACA
Source organism: Myotis nattereri (assembly GCF_964212035.1). Classification (NCBI taxonomy): domain Eukaryota; kingdom Metazoa; phylum Chordata; class Mammalia; order Chiroptera; family Vespertilionidae; genus Myotis; species Myotis nattereri. The sequence goes on from NC_138090.1 coordinate 16,872,380, forward strand.
GAGTATGTCCCTTTCCCTGCAACAAAGAGATTCAATCTAACCAGATGTACCCAAAATTTAAAGGACGTAGCATCCCTAAAAGTTCATAGTACTTAGCCTGAAAGAGCCAATATTGGGATACTAGGACCCAGTGATGTATTTTGGAAGAGAAAAATATAAGGAAATCATGCATTACTCACTTTTTTTTTTCTCCAGTAGTTTAAGACGGTTTATGACTAATCTCAAATTGACTCGTAAACGCTCAGCTTTAAATCCAGAGCCCAGCATACTGTGCTATTCCTCCTGGAAAAAGATAAGAAACCCAATGACTATCTTCAAGTTAAAATTAGTTCAGAAACTAACACCAGTTAGAGAATAGATTATTTGATACTATAAACTAGAGTGGTTTTCTAATACAGACATGATCTGATTCACATTTTTTAAAGATCTTTTTGGCTACTGTATGGAGAACTGATTGGGAGAGGGTATTAATGGAAGCAAGACAACAAAGGAGAGGATATTACTATATTCCAGACAACAGATGGAAACAGCTTAGACTGGAGTAGTTAGCAGTGGTGGTGGAAGAAGTGATCAGATTTAAGGCTATTTTGAAAGCAGAGCGGAAAGAACTTGCTGATGGATGAAATGAGTACCTATGTATATTGGTGTAGGACAGGGGTGATAAAAAGACAAGCAGGAAGGTCTCCTAATTCTCCCAAAAATCTCACCTAAATCTGAAAGCTTTGCCTCTAAGATCAGGAACAAAAAAAGGATACTCTCACCACTGTTGTTCACACAGTACAGAAATCCTGTCAGAGCAATCGGGCAAGAGGAAGAAATAAAAAGCATTCAAATTGGAATAAAGCAGTGAAATTGTCACTTTTTGCAGATGACATGATACAATATATAAAACACCAAGACTACCAGAAACAATAAACAAACAAAGCTAAATTGCAGGATACAAAAATCAATGTACAAAAAATCCCTTGTGTTCCTATGTGTTAACAGTGAAATATCAGAAAAAGAAATGAAGAAAACAATTCAATTTGCAATTGCAACAAAAGGATAAATAACTAGAAATAAACAACACAAGCCCAGATGGGTTTGGCTCAGTGGATATAGCGTTGGCCTGCAGACTTAGAGTCCCAGGTTCGATTCCAGTCAAGGGCATGTACCTTGGTTGCGGGCACATCCCCAGTAGGGGGGTGTGCAGGAAGCAGCTGATCGATGTTTCTCTCTCATCGATATTACTAACTCTCTATCCCTCTCCCTTCCTCTCTGTAAAATATCAATAAAATATATATTTTTTTAAAAAGAAATAAACAACACAGGAAGAGAAGGATCTATACAATGAAAAATACAAGATGTTGTTGAAAGAAATTGATGAAGACACAAAGAAATGGAAAGACATTCCTTGTTCATGGATTGGAAGAATCAACATAGTTAAAATGGCTATTGTTACCTAATGCTCTATACAGATTTAATGCCATCCCAAAGGCATTTTTCAAAGAAATAGAAAAAAAATTCATCAAATTTGTATGGAACCACAGAAGAGCCCAAACAGCCAAAGCAATCCTGAGGAAAAAAGAACAACGCCAGTTATCACACTTCCTGGCTTCAAATTATACTACAAAGGTACAATAATCAAAACAGTATGGTACTGGCAGCAAAACAGACACACAGACCAATAGAAAATAACTGGGAGCCTAGAAATTAGCCCACATATGTAAGGGCAATCAATTTTCAACAAATGAGCCAAAAACATGCAATGGAGAAAGAAAAGCCTCTGCAATAAATGGTGTTGGAAAAACTGGAAAGCCACATGCAAAAGAATGAAAGTAGACTGCTATTTGACACCACACTCAAAAGGGATTAAAGAGTTAAATATAAGACCTAAAACAATAAAATCCCTAGAAGAAAACATAGGTACTAAATCTACAGACGTTGGTATAAGAGAGGCTTTTGTGAACCTGACCCCAAAGGCAAGCGAGGCAAAAGCAAAAATAAATGAATAGGACTACATCAAACTAAAAAAGCTCTGTACAGCAAAAGAAACCATGAACAAAACAAAAAGGCAACCAACCAAATGGCAGAAGGTATCTGTAAATAATAACTCTGAAATGGGGCTAATAGCCAAATATATAAAGAACTCCTACTCTCTCTCTCTCTCCTTCTCCCCTTCCCTCCACCCTCCCTCCCTTCCACTCTCTCTAAAAGTCAATGCGAAAAATATCCTCACTCCTCAGGTGAAAAATAAATAAATAAATAAATAAATAAATAAATAAATAAATAAATAAATAAATAAAACAAAATGTATAAAGAACTCGTACAACTCAGCAATTATACAAACAATCCTATTAAAAAATGGACAGAGAATCTGATCAGATGCTTTTCCCAAGACATAGCAATGGTCAACAGACATATGAAAAGATGTTCAACTTCACTAGCTCTAAGGGAAATGCAAATCAAAACCACAATGAGACACCACCTCACATCTGTTAGGACGGCTATAATCAGTAAAACAAGAGATAACAAGTGTTGGAGATGATGTGGATAAAAAGAATCCTCATACACTGCTGGTGGGAATGTCAACTGGTGCAGCTACTATGGGAAACGGTATAAAGGTTCCTCAAAAATTTAAAGATAAAGCTACCATATGGCCCAGTAATTCCTCTTCTGTGTATCTACCAAGAAAAAAAAAATAATTGAAAATATTTATTCAGCCCTAACTGATTTGGCTCAGTGGATAGAGCATCGGCCTGCGAACTGAAAGGTCCCAGGTTTGATTCCAGTCAAGGGCATGTACCTTGGTTGCGGGCACATCCCCAGTGGGAGGTGTGCAGGAGGCAGCTGATCAATGCTTCTCCCTCATTGATGTTTCTAACTCTCTCTCTCTCTCTCTCTCTCTCCCTCCCTTCCTCTCTGTAAAAAATCTATAAAACATATTTTTTTAAAAAAACATTTATTGCCGAAACCGGTTTGGCTCAGTGGATAGAGCGTCAGCCTGCAGACTGAGAGGTCCCGGGTTCGATTCCGGTCAAGGGCATGTACCTGGGTTGCGGGCACATCCCCAGTGGGGGATGTGCAGGAGGCAGCTGATCGATGTTTCTCTCTCATCTAACTCTCTCTATCTCTCTCCCTTCCTCTCTGTGAAAAATCAATAAAATATAAAAAAAAAAAAAAGAACTGCCCATTCTAAAAAAAAAAACAAAAAAACATTTATTCATATATATATGTATCCTATGTTCACTGCAGCATTATTCACAGTAGCCAAGACATAGAAACAACCTAAGTGTCCTTTGATGGATAACTGGATGAAGAAGAAGTGGTAGTACATATATGGAATATTATCCTACCCTATGTAATAAAACCCTAATATGCAAATAGACCGAACGGCAGAAAAACCAGTCGCTATGATACGCACCGACCCCAGGGTGGTTAGTGCTCTCCCACAGGGGGAGCATCGCTCAGCCAGAAGCTGGGGTCATGGCTGGCCAGCATAGAGGTGGTGGCGGGAGCCTCTCCTGCCTCTGCTACAGGCAGGAGGTAAGGAATGAGGGGTCCCAGACTGCGAGAAGGATGTCTGACTGCCAGCTTAGGCCTGATCCCACTGGCAGGCAGACATCCTCTGAGGGATTCTGGACTGCGAGAGGGCGCAGGCCGGACTTAGGGACACCCCTCCCCCGCCAAGTGTACGAATTTCATGCACTGGGCCTCTAATTCAGCCATACAAACGATGAAATACTGCCATGGATGGATCCTGAGAGTATCATGCTCAGTGCAATAAGTCAGATGGAAAAGAACAATACACACACACGCGCACACACACACACACACACACACACACAGTGGGGCCTTGACTTACGAGTTTAATTCGTTCCATGACGGAGCTCGTAACTCAAATTACTCATATGTCAAATCAATTTTCACCATTACAATGACACGTGATGCTGGGCTGATGATGTGGCATTCACTGTGATGTTCGCTGCGCCAACTAGCGGTGGGGTATCTGAAGCTGGCTCGTAACCCAAATTTTAGCTTGCAACTCAAAGGAAAAAATTGGCCGAGAGATGGCTCGTATCTCGAAAAACTCATTAGTCGGGACACTCGTAAGTCAAGGTTCCACTGTATATTAGAGGCCTGTTGCACAAAAAGATTCATACAATAGGCCTTCCCTTCCCCTGGCTGCCAGCACCGGTTTTCCTCCAGCCAGTTTCCACCCAGGACCCAGGCCTTCGCTCCGGCTGGAGCCGCCTTCAAGCCTTCCCTCTGCTGCTTCGTGCCTACATATGCAAATTAACCGCCATCTTTGTTGGCGGTTAATTTGCATATCTCGCTGATTAGCCAATGGGAGGCGTAGCAAAGGTATGGTCAATTACTATGTTTGTCTATTTTTAGATAGGATGATTTCACTCATGTGGGATAAAAAACAACAAACAAACATACAAAACAAACTCATAGACAACAACAGTATAGTGTTTACCAGAGAAGGGGGTGCAGGGAAGTTGAAGAGGGTAAAAGTGACAGAAGGAGACTACATTTTGGATGGTGAGCACACAATTCAATATAGAGATGATATAATTTAGAATTGTACACTGGAAACTTATATAATGCTAATAACCCATGTCACCCCAATAAGTTTAATTAAAATTTTAAAATATACTATCCCTCTAATTATTCAAATTATCAGCCTTTTGGGAAAAAACTAGTGTCTAAGATCACAGAAACAGCATTAACATCTACTCACATGCAAAGAAATACACAAAAGGGTAAAATGTCCAAGGGGGAAAAGCTGTTCTATAAAACTTGACCACAGGAGTCTATTTACCAAGACTTTAACTTCACAGTAGAGTTACAATCAACAAAACCACTCCCCTCCCCACCCACAAGACTTTAGGATATACCATCGTTCTACATCTAAATAGCACAATTCTTATTTCTCTCAATTAATTCTGAACTTGAATCTCAAAATATGTAGCATCTAAACTAAAGCAAGTGAACAGCAGACAAACCAAACCCAATATAAACAACACCAGGACAATAATTGTCTGCTTGTGCATACCACTAATAGAAAACATCAGATGTATTTTTCTTTTGTGAAACTGTCTCCAGAAGCTTTTTTTTTTTTTTTTTGCTTCTCAAAGTTTTTGTACTACATTTAATAGTTAACTGCTCAGCCAGCATGGCTCAATGGTTGAGCATCGAACTATGAACCAGGAGGGCATGGTTCAATTCTCGGTCAGGGCACATGCCCAGGTTGCCAGCTCAACCCCCAATGTGGGGCGTGGAGGAGGTAACCGATCAGTGATTCTCATCACTGATGTATCTCTCTCTCTTCCACTCTAAAATCAACAAAAATATTTTTTAAATCCTATACAGTGGGGCCTTGACTTAATGAGTTTAATTCGTTACGTGACGGAGCTCATAACTCAAATTACTCATATGTCAAGTCAAGAAGTGAACGAGTGAGACACGTGATGCTGGGCTGATGTTGTGGCGTTCACTGTGACGTTTGGCGCTCACTGTAACGTTCGCTGCGCCAACTAGCGGTGGGGTATCTTGAAGCTGGCTCGTAACCCGAATTTTCGCTCGCAACTCAAAGCAAAAATCGGCTGAGAGACAGCTCATATCTCGAAAAACTCATTAGTTGGGACACTCGTAAGTCAAGGCCCCACTGTATAATAAAAGCCCAGCGACTGAATGGCGGAACGACCAGAACAACCAGTCAACCAGTCAATATGACGCACACTGAACATCAGGGAGCAGACGCTCACCCCAGGAGCCGCCCCCTGGTGGTCAGTACACTCCCATGGTGGGAGCGCCACTTAATTGACTAGGATGAGCAGCTGCTACCGCAGCAGGAGCGGGTTCACAGCCGCTCGGCTGACCGGGACTAGTGGCGCTCCCACAATGAGCAGATCCCTGCTGCTCATGCCCCCCCACCAGTACACGAATCCCGTGCACCAGGCCTCTAGTAATAATAATAATTAACCAAGTCCCAGTACATAATAGCATTTATGTATCAGAGTATGTGGGTACCATGATACTGAACTATGTACAATCCAGTCAAGAATGTATACTGATTACCTGTATGTCAGACAATGGCTAGCTGCTAAAAATAAGGCAACAACATATTTCACGGATCTAAAACAAATACTCGAAAAACTTATATGGAATCAAAAAAGACCCCAAATATCTGCAGCAATCTTGAGAAAATATCTGCAGCAATCTTGAGAAAGAAGAACAAAGTTGGAGGTATAACAATACCAGATATAAAGTTATACTACGAAGCCACTGTAATCCAAACAGCCAGGTACTAGCAGAAGAACAGGAATAATAGATCAATGGAACAGAACAGAGACCCCAGAATTTGACCCAAGCCATTACACTCAGTTAGTATTTGACAAAGGAGGCAAGAACATACAATGGAATCAAGACAATCTCTTCAATAAATTAGTGTTGGGAAAATTGGACAGATACAGGCAAAAAAAAATGTAACTAGACCACCAACTTACACGATACACAAGAATAAGCTCAGCCCTGCCAGTGTACACTGTGAAAAGTTAAGAATGTCTATTTTAACCCCTATAGTAAAACATACTATACAAAACATATACTAAAAAATGCAACCTATTTTAAACGAACTCTAAAGTGTTCAAATAACCAAAAAGATGGCAGGGAAGCAGAAACAGAAAGGAAAAAGTTACAAACAAGACAATAAAATGATAGGCCTACATTCAAGTACACTAGTAATCTATAATAATAAAAGCGTAATATGCTAATTAGACCAGAGGGTCCTTCCGGATGAAGCCAGGGTGGAGGGAAGCTTGGGTCCCAGGTGCCTGCGGGCGGCCAAAGGGAATTTCTTGCATGAAATTCGTGCAAAAGTAGGTCTTCCTTCCCCCGGCTGCTAGCACCAGCTTCCCTCTGGCACCTGGGACCCAGGCTTCCCTCCAGCCGCTGGCAGGCACCCAGAATCCAGGCTTCCCTTGCAGCCCCGGCTTCACCCGGAAGGATGTCAGTCTAATTAGCATATCACACTTTTATTATTATAGATTATCCTATATAATAAAAGAGGCATGTAAACTGACCATCTCTCCACTACACTCGCCAGCCAATCAGGAGTATGCAAATTAACCCAAAAAGATAGCGGGTTAATTTGCATACACAAGCACCAGGCAGAGAGCAGAGCAGGAGAGCCGGAGGCTTGGGGGGACGTGGCTCCCTCGGTCGCTCCCCCAAGCCACTGGGCAAGAGCAGAGAGGGAGAGCTGGCAGAGAGTGGAGTGGCTTGGGGAACTTGGCTCCCCAAGCTGCCAAATGCAGAGCAGAAAGGGAGAGCTGGCGGCTTGGAGGACTTGGCAGAGTGGGAGGCTGTGGGACGGAGACAGAGCAAAAAGGGAAAACCAAGAGTGTAGGGAGCACCAGGAATTCTGGGAATAGTAGTTCTGGTGGCAACCCCAGGACCAGAAGCAGAAGCCCAGAGTGCGGGGAGCACCAGGAATGCTGGGAATCGTAGTTTTGGTGGGAGACGGATCTCCTAGACATTAGAGCAGCGGTTCTCAACCTGAGGGTCGTGACCCCTTTGGCAGAACGACCCTTTCACAGGGGTCGCCTAAGACCATCCTGCATATCAGATATTTACATTACGATTCATAACAGTAGCAACATTACAGTTATGAAGTAGCAACGAAAATGATTTTATGGTTGGGTCACAACATGAGGAACTGTATTTAAAGGGCCAGAAGGTTGAGAACCACTGCACTAGAGCAAAGTGAGCCTGGAGCAAGTTCCTGTTGCAGTGGGGGATGGAGGGAAGGCAAAGGTGAGAGACATAAGTAAAACCAGAGTGTCTAGGAAAAATTAAAGGGAAGATATCCTAAAACTTCGAGGAAATCTCCACCAATGAAGCAAAGAAAAAAGAAATGCCTCTATTATTCTGTGAGCAACAAACCAAACTGTGTTGGGGGTCTCGGAATATTCGCTCATAGGATTGCAAAGACAGACAGAAACTCCTGGATTGGAGAGGGCTGCCCTGAGGGCTCCCAGATTGGAGACGGTGCAGGTCGGGCTGAGGGACCCACCCCCAGTGCACGAATCTTCGTGCACCGGGCCCCTCGTACCTCAATAAAATTGGAGGGGCTATATTAATGTTAGACAAAGTAGACTTCAGAGCCAGGAAAAAACAGGAATACAAAGAAACATTGTATTTTTTTTGTCCCCAAAAATGTATACACACACATTTTTTGATAGCTCAATTGATGTTTCTTTCTTTTCAGATTTAACCAACTGGAATTAATACTTATTCAAAATGTGTACACATTTTTTGGGACACCCTGTATAATGAAAAAAGGGTGAATTCACTAAGGAAATGTACCAATTCTAATAGTAAATAAATGTATATAACATTCACTATACATGACACAACTTCAAAATACATGAAGAATTGAGAGATAGAAAAAGAGAAATAAAGAAATCCATAATTATAGTTGAAGACTTCAAAGTACCTCCCTCATAATTGATCAAACTAGCAAACACCAATATCACCAAAGATGTAGAAATGAACACTACGAACAACTGATTATATCTAACTGAAATTTATAGAAGACTTTACCCAACAGATCAATGCACACGAAACAGTCATGAATATAGGCCATATCATGAGTCATAAAACAAACCTTAAGTAAGAACCAAACACTACCACTAACTGACTGAATCTAACATTTATAGAATACTCCATCCAACACAGCAATGTACACGGAGCATTCATAAATACAGACTATATCCTGCGTGTAAAACAAACCTTAAATTAAATAGAACTAAAGTAACACAGTATGTTTTTTAACCATAATACAATTAAACTAGAAATCACTAACAAGAAACATAACAGAAAATTGCCAAACACCTGAAAATTAGAGAACACAAATAATCTATGGGTCAAAGGGGAATTTGCAAGCAGAAAAATTGTGTTAAAGGTTTGAACTGCAAGCCCTAACCGGTTTGGCTCAGTGGATAGAGCATCGGCCTGTGGACTCAAGGGTCCCGGGTTCGATTCCGGTCAAGGGCATATACCTTGGTTGCCAGCACATCACTAGTAGGGAGTGTGCAGGAGGCAGCTGATCAATGTTTCTCTCTCATCGATGTTTCTAACTCTCTATCCCTCTTCCTTCCTCTCTGTAAAAAATCAATAAAATATATTAAAAAAAAAAAAAAGGTTTGAATGGCAAGAAAATAAAAATTAAGCCCAGTTGGCATGACTCAGTGGTTGAGTGTCAATTTATGAATCAGGCGGTCACGGTTCAATCCCGGTGCCAGAATTGAGGGCTTGATCCCCAGTGTGGGGCATGCAGGAGGCAGCCAACCAATGACTCTATTTCTATCTCTCGCTCCCTTCCTCTCTGAAATCAATAAAAATGTATTTTAAAAAAAGAAAAATCTATATATATAAAAGCCTAAACGACTGTTCGGCTGTCCAACCGGTAGCTATGATGCATGCTGACCACCAGGGGGCAGAGGCTCTGACCAATATGTTAGCTTGCTGCTGGGGTTCCGATGATCCGGACTGGGTGAGATGGGTTGGACACGCCCTAGAGCAGTGGTTCTCAACCTTCTGGCCCTTTAAATACAGTTCCTCATGTTGTGGCCCAACCATAAAATCATTTTCGTTGCTACTTCATAACTGTAATGTTGCTACTGTTATGAATCGTAATGTAAATATCTGATATGCAGGATGGTCTTAGGCGACCCCTGTGAAAGGGTCGTTCTACTGCCAAAGGGGTCGCGACCCACAGGTTGAGAACCGCTGCCCTAGAGCCCTCCCACAGTCCCTCTCTGGCCCCGATTGTGCACCTGTGCAAGGGACCCCACCCGCGCACCAGGTCTCTAGTTAAAATATAGCATCAAAATTTGCCAGGCCTGTATTGCTCACTGGTTGAGCATTAACCTATGAATCAGTTCAATTGCTGGTTCAGAGCATATTCCTGGGTTTCTGGCTTGATCCCCCTGGGTTTCTCTCTCTCTCCCTCTCCCTTCCTCTCTGAAATCAATAAAAAAGTATATTTAATTATATATATAAAACATCAAAATTTGTGAGATCTAGCTAAAGCAGTGCTTGGGGAGAAATTTATAAGACTAAATGTTTGTATTAGAAAAGAAGGTCTCAAATTAGTAACCTAAGGTCCACCATAAGGAACCATAAAAAAGAGCAAAATTAACCTAATGCAAACAAAAGAAATAAAACCAAGGCAAACCCCAGCCTATTTTGCTCAGTGGATAGTGTTGGCCCGCTGACTGAAGGGTACCAGGTTTGATTCCAGTCAAGGGCCTATACCTCAGTTGCAGGCTCGATCCCTGACCCTGGTCAGGGCATGTGTGGGAAGCAACCAATTGTGTCTCTCTCACATCCATGTTTCTTTCTGTCTCCACTCATCCCTCCAGAAAAAAATAAATGGAAAAATATCCTTGGATGAGGATTAACAACAACAACAACAAGCAAACAAGGCAAAAACTAATGAAATGGAAGAGAGTAAAAATAGAGAAAAATCAATGAAACCAAATGCTGTGTTTGAAAAATCAAAATTTTTGATAAATCTGACAAAAACTCTCACAAACCCACAAATTACCAGTATCCAAAGTAAAAAAGGGATATTACTACAGATCCTACAGGCATTAAAAGGGGACATTATTACCAATTTATATCTATAATTCAACAAAGACAAAAATGACATACCCCTTAGAAACTCAATTTACCAAAATTCACACAAAGAAATAAAAAATATAATTTGTCCCATATACATTACAAAAATTGAACCTAAAATAAAGAAAAATTCCACAAGAAAACCCAGGCCCCAGTAGCTTCTCTATTAAACATTTAAGGAAATTCTGTCAAACATTTTTTTAAATACCATCAATATTATATGAACCTTCATAACTCATAAAGCTGGTATGAGAATTTAAAGAAAATCTGTAAAGAATTTACAACAGTGCCTGGTACATAGAAAGTGTTATATGTACACAAGCACTATTTCATTTCTATTTAGTCAACAGACCCATCCATACTCAAAGGAAAGTTCTTGCTCATCACCGAAAGATTAGCTGATAAATGCACTTTTATGTGTTTTAGGCTAAATAAAATGTTTTAGGTATGCTTTGCATCCTTCCCCTACTTTAACTTTTTGATTAACCTTTTCAACCACATTGGAGTACTTCAACTGTATACAATCACTATAGGTTTCACTGTTATTCCCACACTGCCTACCATAGTACTCAGCACAAAGCTGTCACTCATTTATTGTTAATTAGTAGGAAGTTTAATTTAAACAAACTTTTTAAAAATCAATTAACTTACATAATCTAATTTTTTCAAAGTTGTAATCATGGGCTCTAAGCACCACTGAATCCTTTTACCACTTAATATCACATCTGTTACAGTCTTTAAAACCTATTAATGACTGCCTATATTCCACTGCGTAATCATTTTTAATTCCTCAACCTTTTCATGTTATAAATAAAATGCTGAAGTTAGTTTTCATGTGCTTATTACTTTTCCTGTATTTTAAATTTTTATTAGACTATACTGTTTTCTAGTTTCATTTTTAAATCAGAATAGGCTACATGTAATTGAGACTGATTTTACAAGAATGAGAGCTTAAATTAAGTACACTAGGGGCTTCTGGAGTTCCTGATCATTTAGAAGGCAGAGCCACAGGAAGACAGGAAGAATTAAAACAAATAATTTGGACAAATCAGTCACACAACTTTAAAAAAGAGAGGGCTTGCCAGAACCGGTTTGGCTCAGTGGATAGAGCATCGGCCTGTGGACTCAAGGGTCCCAGGTTCGATTCCGGTCAAGGGCATGTACCTTGGTTGCAGGCACATCCTCAGTGGGGGGCGTGCAGGAGGCAGTTGATCAATGTTTCTCTCTCATTGATGTTTCTGGCTCTCTATCCCTCTCCTTTCCTCTCTTTAAAAAATCAATAAAATATATTTTTTTAAAAAAATAAAATAAGCCCTCACCGATTTGGCTCAGTGGATAGAGCGTCAGCCTGTGGACTGAAGGGTCCCGGGTTCGATTTGGGTCAAGGGCACAGTGCTGGGTAGGGGACGTGCAGGAGGCAGTCAATCAATGATTCTCTCTCATCATGGATGTTTCTATCTCTCTCCCTCTCCCTTCCTCTCTGAAATCAATAAAAATACATTTTTTTAAAAAACAAATATACCAAGTCCTATCCCAGAAGATGCGGTTCTGAGGTGTCTCTCTCTCTCTCTCTCTCTCTCTCTCTCTCTCTATATATATATATATATATATATATATATAAAATCCCTGTGGGCTTTTGGTTTGTAAGTACAGAAATCAAAAGGTTCTACTGAGGAAGTGGGGGGGAGGTACATACATCAACAATTATTAAATACTTAACAGTATTTATAAATGAAACAAGATCGGCCCTTGTAGGGGAACTAACTCAGAAATGCAATAGCGCTCCAGCGTCTGGGGGATGCCGGGCTCTCGGTTACCCTTCGGTGATTACCGCTCTGCAGCCTCGGGCTTGGCTGACCCCCCAGGAAGCCAGAGGGCCGCCGGAACGTCAGCACCCAGGAGTGAGGCTGATGAGCGCACAGAGTGGGGGCAACTGCCTGGCATAATCCGTTAACTTAGAAACGCAAGTTCTTCCCGGCGGCCCGTGTGACTTACCCACCACTCGCTTTTACTATTAAACCTATACAAAAGAAACCCTGTCCCGGGAGGGTGTGGCTGCGGCCCCCGCGGCCCCCACGGGGAACACACGGCTGCTTTGCCCAAGCAGTAGGCGCCTCCTGTCAAAGCTCCTGCGAACTTGATAAGCCCCTGCGGGTCCGTTCTTCGGAATCAATCCTGAATGTGGACGTTGGGGGCTTTCCCCCAACAGCCCATCACTGTGGCTGTCGCTGAAGCTGGAGGAGGGAATTCATTACACTCCTGACTCCTGTCTGTCTGAAATGTTCGCAATGCAAAGTTAAAAATAAACACGTAAGCATAACAGAGAAATTACAATTCCCCATAAGAGTGCAGACCAGCTCTTAATGTTGATGTTACTGCTACCGAGAGTGAAATGGCTCTCCTATTACCTCATTATTAAACAGGCGGCTCGTCTCCCGTTCCCTGGAAAGTTTCTGCGGCTCGAGCTCCCAGTCCTCGCCCCGAGCACCCGGAAGGGGAGCGCCGAACACACACACCGGAGAGGGCCGGGGCTGGGCCACGGGCTCCTCACAGGGTCGCCCATCACCGCGCAGGGCTCTGCGGAGGGGCCCGGGGCTGCCGTTTCCTCCAGCCAAAGGGGCGCCCACTCCTCCCCCCCGCCCCCCGCCCCGCCAGTCCAGGAGGCCGGAGACACAACCTTCCGAGGTCTTCCCGAGCCAGAGGACGTGGGGTAGGAACGCCGCTTTCCGGTGCCGGAAAGTGCAGACCGAGCCCTTTCACCGACGGGCACCGGAGCCCAGGCCGCGGCGTCCCCGCCCCAGGGAAGAGACGCCAAGGGACAACACGAAAGTCTGGCGGCTTCAAGTATCCCGGGCCAAAGATTCCCCAAGCAGCTCGCGACCCCGGCCCGGCCCCGGCCCCGCGCCGCAGCTGCTCGGGCCTGACCTCCGGCCTCACCCCGACATCCACTACCCTCCCCTTTCTCCTCACCTGCCACGTCAAGGCCCTTAGAACCCGGGACTGGGGACTTCTAAATCCCGGCCGCGGCGCCGGGAGGAAAACAAAGACCCTCGGCGGAGAGGATGCCAGACTCACCGGACCGAAACCAGGCGGGAACGCAGCCGAGACGGACTCCGGAACCCAGGTCCAGCATCCAAAATGGCGGCTCCGTCGGCCGCAGCACAGCCAACGCGGCGGAGGGATCCGCGGGCCGAGCTGACGCGCTCTCCCTCCCAGCGATTGGCTGAGAGCCCGCACTCCCGGGATCTCGGCCCGAGAACAGCGGGACTCCCCGTCCGGCTCCCTTAGGAACCAGCGCGGCCGGGGACTACTTCCCGCGGCGGAGGCTGCGGAGTGATGCGTCCCGTCACGCCCCCTGAGCGAGCACCTGAGTCATCTGCGGGGGCAAACCGAGGGTTGCCGCCTGTCTTGCCCTGTGCGCGGGAGAGCCGGTCCCGGGAATCGCGGCCGGCACCGTGTTCCGGATGGTTCCGCTCCCTGGAAAAACCGGTTCAGTCCCGCCTTTCACCCACCGACGTGACTCCCTGATGTTTACTCCCTTCTCTCGCTCCACTCCCCTCACTCTGAGGGCGGTTCTTTCTTTTTAAACGTCCATGATGAGAGAGAATCATGGATCGGCTGCCTCCGACAAGTCCCCCACTGGGGATCGAGCCCACCACCCGGGCATGTGCCCTTGGCCCGGAATCGAACCTGGAACCACCCAGTTCGCAGGGCAACATTCTATCCGCTGAGCCAAACCAGCCAGGGCTGAGGGCGGCTCTTTCTTCGAGTGGAATAACCGAGCCGGTTTGGACCCTTCGCCCTCCCCCTCCCGGGGCGCCCACCACCCACCTCTCCGGTTACGCGCGGCTGCCCCGGCCCCGCTTTTAAACCAGATCTGAACGCTCTTTCACCCAGAACCTCGACCGTCTGTGTCATTTCGGTGGTCTGTTTCCCTAGCACCACATTCTCGGGGAATCTGCCGTATCTCTGGATTCAGAGGACACTTTTTCATTTAGTTTTCCTTTGTTTTCAACTTGAAAACTCTTCTTTTTCGGCTTCGCGTTGCAAGGGGCTTGCTGGACTCCAGGCTTCGGGGACGCGGCACCCCTGCCCCCTGCTGTGGAGGCGGCCTCTGCCGACCCCGAGGTTGGGGTTCGCTACATTGCGATGCGGTCATGTGACAGCGATGACACGATGCGTTACCATGTGCGGTTTCCGTGAATTTAGAAAGCATTGCCTTGGTAACACTAAAAGTATTTCTAAACCAAACCAGGTTCCAGACACTGAAAATTCATGGTATTTGGTTCCTTTTAAATGGGTGTGTGTGGGGGGGGGTGGGGGGGTTGCAATAAATGCGTGCATATATAAATGAAGCCGTCTGTAGTAAGATAATGGCATTAAAAAAAATAAAAGTGAGGGCGAACTGCTCGAATTTAGAGACGTAGAGACACAGCGACCAAATGTAATGTGTATGGATCCTGTTAACTATGGATTCAAACTAACTGAAAGGTATTTTTTTGAGACAATTGTTGTAATGGTTATGATGTAGTTGAGATGCATGGTGGACTATGTGGAAGGGACGGGTCATGGTATCTGCAACTTACTTCCAAATACTTAAGAAAACAAAGTGTGTGTACATGTGTGTTTACAGGTATGTGTACGTATACTAGGCTATTATATATCAACATGGGACATGATAGTTTTCTCCCAGAAACTACTAGACTAAGCCATTGTCCCAACAATAACTATACTCCGATTCTATTCCTCATTTCATTTAAAAGGAGAATAAAAGGGACTGAATTCAATACCTTCATTTTGGTTTTTGAAAGTATAAATATGTTTAGTGTTTTTACTAATTTAGGGTACAATAAAATGAGAGACCTATGTCACACTCTCCATGCCATTATTACTTTTTTGGAATATATATTATTCCAAACGTCCATATTGCTGTATTGGTGGCATTTAGGTTATTTCCAATATTTTTGCCTCTAAAAGCAATGCTGCAATGACTAGATATTTGCCTGCATGGATGGTACTTATTGAGTAAATTCCCAGAAGCAGAAGTACTGGGTCAAAGGGTAGGTATATTTTTAATGTTAGCAGATAATGCCAAGTCACTCTTCAAAGAGGAAGTATCAGTTTACACCACTACCACCAATGTAGGAGAGTTCCTATTTTTCCATGCCCTCAGTAGCACACTGTGTTTAGATAACTTTTGTAGTCCTTGACATTACTGCCACTTTGTTCAAACAATGAAAGTAAAGATGAGCGAAAAGTGTCTTTGAGCCCTATCTTGCTAGAAATGACATGATTCATTTAGAAAAATTTCTTCCTGCCAGCAGTGGCTTGGATTCAGCAATCATCACCTGTGTCCTGCTCTTTCTAATTATTTAGATTCTGTAGTACATCATTGTGAATTCAAAACAGTATCTCTGTCCCTAGCTGAACAGACCAGTTTTATTCAGATGCTAAACATATGCCAAAAAAAACCCCAAAAAAACTGACTCACACTGTTTCACTTGAAAATCCTGTTTTGCTTTAGGATAAAAAGTAACACACAACATTTCTTTTCTTTTTTTTTTTTAACACACATTTCTTTGTTTAACTAACCAGTGACACTTTTTTGTGAAAATTCTTATCACTAGTGGCTGAAACTAACTAAAACCTGCTTGAACCCAGAAAAATAAGAGTCCATAACAGGTCTGCAGACAAAATCAGTCAGGCCTGTTTTTGTACAGCCCCTCCAACTAAGAATGGTTTTTACATGTTAAAGGGTTGCAAAAGAAAAGGGAGGCTGGGACGGGATATGTGACAAAACCCTATGTTGCCCACAAAGTCTAAAATATTTACTGTCTGGCACTTTACAGAAAGCATTTGCTGACTCCTGCAACAGAAGAAAGTATTACACATTGTGTAAGAGAGAAGGGAAAGATGATGGGCAAAGAGTAATTTGCCTTTTTTTTTTTTTAAGTACTAACATTTAGAAAGGGGACAGTCTCAGAGAGCTTTTAGGCTAAAGAATATAAAACGTAATAGGAACCGCTCTGGACATCTATCTTCCTAAGACCTAAAAAAAAAAAAAAAAATCAAGAGCATTTTTTAGAGTATCTATGGAATGATTCTTCAGATAACATTACTAATTAGGGCCATATACAAATATTAACTATCTCTGGCATATTGAAGTTTACAGAGTACTTACAAACACATGACCTTAATGTGAGGCTTACACATCCCTATGAAGCAGATGTAGATCAGAAATAAATTTTAGTTATTTGAGGAGGGAAGTGGAGCTGAGAGCTGTAAAGTCACCAATCAAAGGTCAATAGTATAAATTCCTGGATCTAATCTTAAACCCAGATCTTGAGACTTGATTGACATCCATATTTCCATAATAATTTGCCTCCTGGTTTCCCTCCAATTTGTATATATCGAGTGTCTCAACGAATAAAAAGAAAAACACATTAAATTAGTTACTCTTTTTTTAAATATATTTTTATTGATTTCAAAGAGGAAGGGAGAGGGAGAGATAGAAACATCAATGATGAGATAAAATTCATTGATTGGCAGCCTCCTGCTCTCCCCACACTGGGGACTGAGCCTGCAACCTGGGCATGTGCCCTTGACCTGAATCGAACCAGGAACCCTTCAGTCTGCAGGCCAATGCTCTATCCACTGAGTCAAACCAGCTAGGGCTAAATCAGTTATTCTGATTTGGGTTCACATATATGGGTTTTAAAGTCACATTTTTTAAAAAATATATTTTATTGATTTTTCACAGAGAGGAAGGGAGAGAGATAGTCAGAAACATCGATGAGAGAGAAACATCGATCAGCCGCCTCCTGCACATCTCCCACTGGGGATGTGCCCTCAACCCAGGTACATACCCTTGACCGGAATCGAACCTGGGACCTTTCAGTCTGCAGGCTGACGCTCTATCCACTGAGCCAAACCGGTTTCGGCTAATGTCACATTTTTTTTCATCTTAGAAAACTTGATTTTTCCTTAAATGAATTCAAAGGAATGAAAACAAAATTCTAAATTTTAAATATAAACTCAAAAGTTTATCTCCTAATGGAAACTAAAGGGGAAATAAACAAATGGGACTATATCAAAATAAAAAGCTTCTGCATAGCAAATCATCAACAAAACAACAAGAAAACCCACTGCATGGGAGAACATATTTGCCAATGATATCTCTGATAAAGGTTTAATCTCCAGCATTTACAGGGAACTCATACAACTTAACAAAAGGAAGATAAACAACCCAATCAAAAAATGGGCAACGGACCTAAATAGACATTTTTTGAAAGAGGACATTCAGAAAGCCAAAAGACATATGAAAACATGCTCAGAGTCACTAATCATCTGAGAGATGCAAATCAAAACGACAATGAGATACAATCTCACACCTGTCAGAATGGCTATCATCAACAAATCAACAAATGACAAATGCTGGCGAGGATGTGGAGAAAAAGGAACACTCGTGCACAGCTGGTGGGAATGCAAACTGGTGCAGCCACTGTGGAGAACAGTATGGAGTTTCCTCAAAAAACTAAAAATGGAACTCCCATTTGACCCTGTGATCCCACTTCTAGGAATATATCCCAAGAAACCAGAAACACCAATCAGAAAGGATATATGCATCCCTATGTTCACAGCAGCACAATTTACAATAGCTAAGATTTGGAATCAGCCTAAGTGCCCATCAGCAGATGAATGGATTAGAATACTTTGACACATCTACACAATGGAATACTACGCTGCTGTAAAAAGGAAGGAACTCCTACCATTTGCAACAGCATGGGTGGAGCTGGAGAGCATTATGCTAAGTGAAATAAGCCAGTCAGAGAAAGATAAATATCACATGCTCTCATTTGTGGATTATAACGAACAACATAAACAGATGAACAAAAACATGTAGAGACAGAGAAGCATCGATCAGATGCTCAAAACTCAGAGGGAAGGTAGGGGAGGGTGGGGGTGAGGGGGAGAAATCAACCAAAGGACTTGTATGCATGCATATAAGCATAAGCGATGGATGTGGACAACAGGGGGTGAGGGTGAGGGCAGGACTGGGGGGATGAGGGGACATTGGGGGGATAAGGACACATTTGTAATATCTTAATCAATAAAGGGAAAAAAAATCAAAAAAAGTTTATCTCCTTAAAATACGAGGTTCTTATCAAGACTGTATGACAAAAAAACCTTGTGCCACCCAATTAAAGACAGCTTCTTCTGTCCAAATATGAGCATATAGACAAACAAGACTATGATATTGGCACGACAGACATATAGGTAAATGGAAGAAAATTGGAAGTCCAAAAATAAATCCCATACATTTGTGGTCAATTGATATTTCGACAAGGATAACAAGGCAATTCAATGGGGGGGGGCGGGGGGCGGCGTGAGTAGGGTGTTCAACAAATCGTGCAGGTAAAACTATATATCTGCATACAAGAATTAAGTTGTACCGTATTTCCTCACACTTATACAAAGTTAATTCAAAATGGATCTGAGAAGAAACATTGGTATAAATCTTCATGACTATTTCTTAGAAATGACACCTAAATCACAAGCAACCAAAAAATATATCAATTGAATTTCATATAAATAAAAGACTTTGGTGCTCCCAAGGACACTCTCAAGAAAGAAAAAAGGCAGCCTACAGCATAGAAGAACATTTTTGCAAACACATCCTATAAGGGTCTAATATCCAGAATATTAAAAACAACAACTGTTATAAAACAACAATAAAAAGACAACCCAATTTTAAAATGGGCATAGACTTTGTATAGACATTTCTCCAAATGGTCAAAGCACATGAGATGTTCAACATCGTTAGTTACCAGGGAGATGCAAATCAAAACTAAGTGAGATATAATGAAAAAGACAAACAATAACAAGTGTAGCCCAGTGTATGGAGAAATTGGACCTCTCGTATATTGTTGGTAGGTATATAAAGTGATGCAGGCACTCTGGAAAACAGTTTGGCAATTCCTTAAAAAGTCAAACATAGAGTTACCGTATGATTAAAAAGTTCCACTCCCGAGAAAATTAAAAACATATGTTCACATAAAATTATATACAAATGTTCACAACAATATTATTCAGAATAGTCAAAAAGTAGAAACAACACAAGTATCCATCAACTGATGAATGGAAGTAAAATGTGGTACTGTATATCCATACAATGGAACGCTATTATTTGGCCATAGAAAGGGATGAGATACTGACACATACTATAACATGGATGATACTCAAAAACATTATGCTAAGTGAAAAGAACCAGACTCAAAAGGCCCCATATTGGATGATTCCATTTATGTGAAATGTCCAGAATAGACAAATCCATAGAGACAGAAACTTGATTAATGGATGCCAGGGGTTGGGGGTGGGGGAGGGAGGAAGAATTGGAGAGTAACTGTTAATGTCTATGGAGTTCCTTTTTGGGGTGATGAGAACATTTTAAAATTAGATACTGGTAATGTTGCACAACCTTGTGAATATACTAAAAACCACTGAATTCTACACACTTTTACACCCAGCTGGTGTGTTTCAGTGGTTGAGTATCAACCTATGAACCAGGAGGTTCCTGGTCAGGGCACATGCCCAGGTTGTGGGCTCAATCCCCAGTGTGGGGGTGTGCAGGAGGCAGCCGATCAATGATTCTTTGTCATTCATATTCTCTCTCTCTCTCTCTCTCTCTCTCTCTCTCTCTCTCTCTCCCTCCCTCTCTGAAATCAATAAAAAAATATTTTTAAAAAGCATAAATTCCATGGTATATGAATTATATCATATTTAATACATTTTTAATGAAGTCCTTTAAGCTATCCTACCAATACTATTGTAACATAAGGTTATTGTAGAAGCCAATAAATATAAAACAGATTAGGAAAATATTTAAAGGGAAAATTAATATAAAGCAGCAAAATAATAGCATAACTATCTGAGTAGATTGGGAAAGTAAAATTTAAAAAAATGAAGCTGAAAAAAATCCATGATTAATGAAAGTCTTTAGGTACAAAACAAGTTTAGAGGAGAGTAAAGGAAAAATAAACTAATTTCTTTTTTAAAATAATTTCCCTTATTTCATTATAACCCTGAATCACAACACCTGAGGCATTTCTAGAGCACAGGAAGGTTATTAAAGTAGCATTATTATGATCCCATTTTATTTGCAACTCAAGGAGATGGAACAAGCTGCCCAGCTTTACATAATAACTTAATGATGAAGCCAAGACATTTCACTGGAGGCTTTCTCGTAATGATTTACCTGCTAGCTACTTTCATGTTGAAAGTATCAACTGCCTGGCTGGGCGTGGCTCAGTGATTGAGCACCGACCTATGAACTAGTAGATTGTGGTTAGATTCCTGGTCAGGACAAGTGCCCAGGTTGCAGGCTCAGTTTCTGGTGGTGGGGGGAGAGAGGCAGGAGGCAGCCAATCAATTATTCTCTCAGCATTAATGTTTCTCTCTCCCTTCCTTTCTGAAATCAATAAAAATATATTTAAAAAAGAAAATATCAACTATGTCAAGTTTAAAGGTACATAATAAAGCCATATTTGTATCCCTCGGTCTAAACTCACCAAGAATTACGGTTAAATATAAAAGCCAATGTTTTATTCCAACTTGTATTCTTATATTAAACTGTTTAAAAACTTTCTGGCTGGATGAGAATATTCCATTTTTTTGCTTCCTAGGAATTAAAATTTAAATGAAACTGAAATGTTTCCTTAACCAAAGTGAAAGAATAATAATTCCTACCTACAATGAAGAATGAATGAATGAATTGTAAGGACCAAGATCCTTTAACACAGCCATCTCTCACATTAATCACAAGATGCAGACAATGATATCATCTCATTGGAAATTGATGAGAAGGACATTTTGCAAGAGCGCTTTATGTAAATACCAGGACTTGTTGCTTACAATCAAGGGTCAGCATCCTCATTAGCTCTGTCTTCGTGGGATCAGTAACCATAAAAAATATTTGCAGAATATACAGTTCATATGTTTCCTTTACTTAATCATCACAACAATCTATGAGAATAGAGATCAGGAGTTATTACATTATTACCCATTTTACATCTCAGGGAATAGACGTTCAGAATAGGAAAGTGGCTTGCCCAAAGTCACCAGGCTCATCAGTGACAGAGCTGGGTGGGACTCAAAGCTGATCTTCTAACACCAGATCCCATTTTCTTCCCACCGCATCCCCTACTTCTCCAAGTAAGCTATGTCAGAGGCAGGCTCAGGAGATCTACAAGAAGAATAAGAAGGAAAGGACAGTCGTGAGGAACTAGAAAGGGCCGATGACAGGGGAAGGAGGTGTTTTATTAGGAAGTGAGTAACCACTCTCAATTGTCCCAAATGTCCCTTAAGTGGCAACAGTGCCATACCACAAGCTACCCTGCTCCAAATTAATCCTATGCCCCTAGCTATACAGCTACTGTTGTTATTTGAGAACCATGTTGGAGACTTCAATGTCTTAAAAAAAAAAAAAAAACAACAACTAAAGATTGTTCTCCGAGGTCTTGACAGCTGGACCCAGCCCCTCCCACCAAGACCCTTGGGAACCGAAGAACCCCTGAAGTGTGGGGAGCGGAAGGGAAGAGGGTTTCGGTTGGGGGGTGACTAAGGTTGAGCTGAGGACAGGGGGAGCCTGCGGTGGAGCCGTGGTTAGGGATGTGGGTTCTGTGGCTGAACTTGAAGGTGAGATAGGAAACCAGGTTCAGGGCTGACAGTCAGGGTGGAGTTTACAGGTCCGGGAGGGGTTGGGCCGCAGAGGAGCTGATCGGGCTGGAGAGCGACCTGGGAAGGTGGGAGCCTGGGTAGTCCCTGGGGCGCGGGGCTGGAGGCGAGGCCCCTCGCGGACGCCTGGGATTGGATGCTCCCTCAAGCCCCGCCTCCCGGGACCCTCGCTCCCCAAGCCCCGCCCACACCCCGGGCGCGCGCCTGGAGCGGGGAGAGGGGACCAGGCGGGCGGGGGAGGGAGGGCGAGGGAGGCTCGTGCACGCGCCTCGCTCGCTGCGGTGCGCGAGCAGCGCGCTCCCGCCGCCCGCGTCGCCATCTTTTCCCCCTCCGTCCGTCTGTCTGCCGTTGGCTTTGTCCGTCTGCAGCGCCGCCCCTCGGCTCACCGCCCTCGGCTTGGCCCGCAGCTGCCCTCCGCCTGCCGGGGCCCGGTCCCGGAGAGCCCGGCCTGGCCAGCCCGAGCTGCAGCCCGGGGCCCATTGTCCGGCGGTCCGTCTGTCCGGAGGCGGGGCCCAGGGACCCGGAGCGCTGCGCAGCGCCGAGGCGCCGGGTAAAGAGACCCCCGACTCCTTCCCTCCGGGGCCGGGCTGAGGATGCGGGTCACCGGCCGTCGGTCTTTTGTCTGCCCGCGTCTGGGGAGGGAAGCGGGGGCTCGCTCCGGCCTGGGGGGCGGGGGCAGCCCAGGCTCCGACCCAGCCCCCTGCCCAGGTTTCCCGGGACGCGGCGGGTCCCGGCCAGCTCCCCTGCGGTCACTCCTCCTTCCGCCCCTTTGGCGTGGGAGGGACGCCGGTGCAGCCGCCCGCCCCGCGTGGGCCCGGGTCGGGCTCGGCCGGGAGCAGCCGGGACGGCCCCGGCGTCTGACAGGCGGGAGGCGCCGGGGGAGGGAGGATGGGCGTGGGAGGGAGGGCAGACCCGGGGATCGGTCCGCGTCGCCGTCTCCCGGGGAGGCGTCTAAATTTAGCCGGCGGAGAAGACGGTGCTGTCTGCGGGCTTTCGGCGGCTGGTTCCCGGGAGTCCGCCCGGCCCGAACTGCATGCAAGAAGCCAGGGGGACCCTCTCGGCGGATGGCGCACACGCCCCGCACCGAACCCAAGTGAGGCGGCGACGCGATCGGCTTTCTCGTGCTCTCCTTTTTGGCAGATACAGGTCGCTGAGATTCAGACGAGTGTACTTTCCTCCGTGGGAACCGCACCAGAGCTGGAGGTGGGAGTGCACCCCTCTTTTCTTAAAGCTTGGCTTTCACCCGTTTTTTTTTTTTGTTTGTTTGTTTTTCTCTGCTCAAGTCCGTGGTGCGTCCTGGAAGCTGCAACCTAACACTTGTGGGAGAGCAGGGACAGGGTTCAGGGGAGACGCGCCCCCCCCCCCACTCCCCTCCCAAGGACTTTGAACCTCGTTCTACAGACAGACAAAGCTGCCTGCCTTTTTTACACAGAATCCCTTGTCGATTTGAATCTCACCAGTTTACTTTTCTTCCTATCCCGGTTTTCTTGGAGATGGTGATGTTTAGGCAGTTCTCCGTTTACATTTTGTGTGTGTGTGTGTGTGTGTGTGTGTGTGTGTTTCAGATTCGGGCTTGGGGACTGAGGCAGTGTGTTAAAAGTAAAATTGAATGAGTGACCTTTAGGGCCAGCGTGTCTATGGATTTTATTACCGTTTAATGCCTACAAAACCCTGAGATCTTGTGTGGTTAAGAATGCACTCTCAGTGCCATCTATTTATTTATTTATTATTTGCAAGAGTCCGCTGCTCTACAGGCTTTCCTTTTTTTTTTTTTTGAGGAAGGGAGAGCATTTGCTTAATTTTCCCTGAAACTCCCTCAGGTGTGAAGTTCCTTTGGGTACCATCTGGTCAGTTCCCCATTTGGCCACTAGGAGGATTACGAGATGTAGTGGACATTGCCAATGTATCTACGCAGATGCTCATCTGTGGCCGACTTGTAGCTTTAGTATTGAACTATTGCCTCACCAAGATGATCGGAATAGAGCCCTGGCTCAAGTTATTTGGTCTTCCTTCAGAAGGATCTTTAATATTGCCTTTATCTCACAGTTTCAATTTCTGATCTTGATGGAGGGAAAATTTAAAGATTCATTAAGATTTCATATTTTCCTTCTACAATAGAGTAGGTGTCGCTCTGCAAATTTTAGAACAAAAAACGAGAGACAACCTGCATTTCATTCAGCGTTCTGCTTTCCGATTCCATAGACTTAACAGGAAAAGTGCACATTACCCAAAGTGTAAAATTCATTCACTGCTTTCATGAATAAAATAACTACTGGATTAGAAAGAAATGATCTACACAAAACTTAGAATGGAGAACATATACCATTAGCATTAGCCCTCAGCACACTGCCCTCTAAATCAGTGGTCGCAAACTGGTGGTCTGTGAGGTCCGAAAGGTTGGCGACCGCTGCTCTAAATAGTTAAAATTGACTTTTATGTATATTTGGAGTTTTGTTTTTGTTTGTTTGTTTTTGGTTTTTAATTAAAGGTCTGAAAAAGAACTGTGTTTGATATGCAGATATGATAGAAGACTGCCTGAAAGCTGCTTCCTTTGCCACTTCCTGTGGAGGCCTGTCTTTGCCATTTGCGGTTTCTTTCTTCTTTTGGTAAGGGGAGGCAGGATCTGATTACAGGTCTGAGGCCCTTTCTAGCTACATAGAGGAGTTCTGGAGTGCAGAGTATAGCTAGGAGTAGGCTCTCATAATGCCTCTTAAGGCAAAAGCTACCATTTTATCTTTGCTCATTCACTGTGCATACACTTTGAGAAGGCAGGAAATGAGAGACAACTTAAAGGGTGACCAGATCCATATTCTTGTCTTTGGCAGGAAAAGGAATCTAGTTCTTTTTACTCAATCTGTTTCTTCACTTTATCTTTCAAAGAAAATTTCACAGCTTCCAACACTAATTCACTTCAGACTCTCTAACAACACTTACTGCTGGGGAAGTCTTAGAACTAACCAGGAACCTCCGGGCTTACATGTCTGTTCCCTCCTGTTTCAGGGAAACGGGTGCATGTCTCTGCAGCATGCTCACTTGAGGAGCTTTTCTCGTCGTTTCTCCCACTGATCTCTGCTACGTAGAGGCTGGCCTGAGAAGAGACACTAAAGTTACTAACTTTGACCCCCGCTCCAGAGCATGTGAGCAGGGCCAGGTTGATGTTCCCCATTGGGGTGCTGAATTAGTACTCAGCAGTGTGCATGGCATCTGGCTCTTCTGGCGAGAGCCCATCTTCAGCACTGGAAGTCGGATTTTTGCTGCAGTGCCCTGTCATCCACAGTGCCCAGCGCTGTGCCTGCATCAACACTGGCTCTGTTTCCTGTGTTGTTTCGAGAGGTTTTCTTGTCTCAGGGATATGATGCCTTTGTCACCTCCAGGGGAGGTAACACCTGGAGGCTCCCGTTGGGGAGGATTGCAGGGCTGGACTTCCAGTGGGCATGTGAGCTGCCACCCTCTTTAGCTTTTGTCGCTTCCTTTTACAGTTCACAGGGGGTTATTCCTTTGAGCCCACGGCACTACTAACGCTGATTGCCCGTGTTATTTGCTTCCTTTTTTATCCCGACCACGATCGCGTAATAGTAGTCTGGATTCCATAGGTAGTTTTAGAGTGGAATTTCTAAATCCTTTAAAGGAGTCCCTTCCTAAACTTCTTGGGAACTTGATGTGCCAGAGATTTATTAATTTCTTTAATTCAGTTATTTATAACTGGTGAGTTTGATATACTTAAGAACTATTTTTAAAAATCTTTTTATGTGTTACTTTGTATGATATCTAGGCAAAATGACATGTGCTAACAATGTCCTTTTCATTGTAGGTCAGCACCCTGCAAGGAGGTAGTGACATATCCAGTTGTGAAACTGGGAAAGGCCAGAGCTCTTGGATCAGGGAAACATGTCCCGTCGGAAACAGACAAATCCAAATAAAGTTCACTGTGAGTGTTGGGCTTTGTCTTCTGGAATCTGGGTGGGAATGGAAGAGTAATCTGAATTTAGGTTAGAGGCTTAGACTAATTTGTGAAGAAAAAAAGGGTTAAAGGTGTTGAACGTGATAGATTTAAAGTGTGTCTGTTTGTTGGAGAAGGTGTTAGGAAACTGTGTTGGGAGTAGGTGTGTTTGATTCATCCTTAGTATTCATATTAATGAATTATGAATTTATAGGATAGAATGAATATCCATTTATAGGATATCTACTCTGCGAAAAGCCTTGTGCTAGATGCCCAGGCTGTAAAACAATAAAAGGATATGTAAAACTATAATGTAGCCATTATTTGATAGTATATGCTAAGTGCCAAATAGGAATGCTATACAAACTGTGTACTAGAGAAGTTAAGAGGAGGGAGAGAGCTTTGTAGACTGAAGTAGCAAGGGAATGCTTGAAGAAGAGGCCCTAGACCAGTGGTTCTCAACCTTCCTAATGCCGCGACCCTTTAATACAGTTCCTCATGTTGTGGTGGCCCCCCATTTCATTGTTACAAATTGAACATAATTAAAGCATAGTGATTAATCCCAAAAACAATATGTAATTATATATGTGTTTTCCGATGGTCTTAGGCGACCCCTGTGAAAGGGTCATTCGACCCCCAAAGGGGTTGCGACCCACAGGTTGAGAACTGCTGCCCATGAAGTTGAACTGGGTCTTAGAAGGTAGATTATTTATTGATTGATTCTTATTGATTTCAGAGAGAAAGGGAGAGGGAGAGAGCGATAGAAACATCAATGATGAGAGAGAATCATTGATTAGCTGCCTCCTGCATGCCTCCCTACTGGTGATCGAGTCTGCAGCCTGGGCATGTGCCTTTGATCGGAATCGAATCCAGGACCCTTCAGTCCACAGGCCGACACTCTATCCACTGAGCCCAAACAGCTAGGGCAAAGTGAACTTTTTAAAAAGAGGAAGGGAGAGGTAAAATTGGAGAGGGAAAACAATGTGAGCAAAGATGTAAGAGGAAGTACATGTGATATGATCAGGGGACAAGGAGACTTCGAATGAAGCAGAAGTTTCCTTTGTCCAGAAGTCATAGGACATGAGGTTGGAGATGTTTAACTCTACATCAAGCATGTCAAACTCGCGGCTGGCAAGCTGCATGCCAGCCACGAGTTACATTGTAGAGTCCTAAAGGCCAGGCCAGGTTCAAACTTCATTCCATAGACAATAAGGAGCTACTGAAGGATTTTAAGTAGAGAGAGTGGAGTGACATTTATAATGCAGTGTTTTGGGATGGATCATATGAGGGAGAGACTGGTAACAGGAAGACCAGGTATGCACTATTGCCTTGCATTATTTCTCAATAGTTTTGAGTGTATGTTTTATGTCAGTAATTGGATTGTAAACTTCTAGAGAGCATATATATTTCCTGCTATCCCTCTCAACTTCTAGCACTGCTCATAGAGACTGTTCAAGTACTTTAAAATACCTTATCAAATTAATAATAATATATCTATGTAGGTCTGAGATAATTAGTTTCCTATAATCTGGGGAGATAAGTATTCTCACCTAAATGTTTATAAAAGAGAAAAATAGCTCTTTATTATGGAGGATTGACTAAATAAAGTACAGCAACATTTGAAGAGAATTCAGTGTTATAATATATGAAATATTTTTTTATATATTTTATTGATTTTTTACAGAGAGGAAGGGAGAGGGATAGAGAGTTAGAAACATCGATGAGAGAGAAGCATCGATCAGCTGCCTCCTGCACACCCCCTACTAGGGATATGCCCAAAACCAAGGTACATGCCCTTGACCGGAATCGAACCTGGGACCTTTCAGTCTGCAGGCCGACGCTCTATCCACTGAGCCAAACTGGTTAGGGCTGAAATATTTTTTTAAAGAAAAAAAATCCATTTGAGAAGATAGAATAGACAAGGAGTTAAGAGGACCAAAATTTATTAAAAAGATACTGTATGCCAGGCACTGTGTACTTTTCCTTGTCTTATTGGATAATTTCAAGAGTAGGAGAGAAAACAGTAGAAGCAGAGGAATTAAGGGGACTTCAACATATTACAGATAATGAGCAGACCTCCATAGACAATTAATTCTTTAAGTTCTGGAAAATTGTTATGAGTCAGAACAAGTTAGATTCTTCTAGGAGTATACTCTAAGTGAATGTGGAAGGCTGCTTGATATAAAGGTGAGTGGTTTAAGAAGGATTTAGAAATTGTTGCTAAACAGTAAAATTTAGTGGGGCTGAATGGGAGGATTGTTAAGAGAGAAAATGAAGCATCTCTAGCGTAGGGAATACAACACAGTGGTTAGGAGGATTATCTTCTTCTCTGGTTGAAGGTGAGTATTGACTGATAAAAGGTACAGAGGTGACCCCAAGAAGACAGGGCAGGAAAGGTACTCTTAATAGAGATGATGGGTTCACAAATAAGGCAGTCATAGGAGTTGGGCATTTACCTATACAAACCTCCTGTCCAAAGAGCCTGGTTAGATTTGAGGAAAGATGAGGTAGATGATAGGATGATTGTGGTAAGGCCAAGGGGAGCCAGTAAAGGCTTGTGTGGCCTATGCCCGTGTCCACGTGGCATATACCCATCAGCTGCATCTCCTCCCACCATAGCCAGTCAAACCAGGACAAGCTGGTGTTAGAGTTGGAAAACAGATGGACAATCAGGTCATGGACAAGGAGAGAATATCACACGTCTACAGCTGCAGAAACGCAGTGTCCAAAGCAAGGCAACATTATATTGTGGTGGAGTGGGTGGGACTTTGCAGCCTCTCTGGTGGTGCCATGAAGAGAGCTGTGAACAGAAATGTTCAGCTGCCACTAAAAAGCAGACCCAAGGGAGGGGCTATTTTCGGCGAGGGCTTCTCAGGTGATGGACTAAGCTTGACCAGAGAAGAAGACAGTGGGATTGGCTGGTCTCCAAGGGACCTTCTGGTTATTTACTGTTTGGGGACTGAAGCTGATCCTACCTGTTTTGAAAAGTCATCTTCTCATGACAATAATGGCAAATAGAAATTGGTAATTTCAGTCTTCTGACCACTCGAGTCTTCTATCCCCTTTCAGTGAAATGGAACCAATCAAATGTATTGAATTTAATGCTGCTCGTCTATTTAAAGTAAATGGGATGGACCCAAGGTCCGGGAGGCAGGAAAGCTGCCGAAGCTCTGCTTCAGTATCAAAGCCAGTCAGCACTCTGGCAGAGTGATGGCTGAGCTCCATTAGCTCTGCCTTCTGGAAAGAAGTAGATTGTGTGGCATGAAGCTCAAAGCCCACCTAAAAGAATCTATTAAGAATCCCACTGCTGTAGGCTGGCAGCATTTATCCGATTCCCTTCAGAGGCAATGGGCAGGCTGTTCTGACATTTACTTGGCTTTCCTCCGGACTGGCTCTGTATCTCAGAAATATTCAGGCAGACTCTTGGGTTTTACCCAGCTCATTAATAGACTTGATGAGAGCTTTTGGAATAAAAGCCCAGAATTGTTAGTCACAGAGAAACTGCTGAAGGGCTGAAATCTGTTAGACCTTCCTCCCTCCTTCCTCATCTCACCCCTTCTGAGTATAACTTTTTGTCAACTGTTTCTAGAGAGGTTAAAAATACTAGAGTGCCTTGCATACTCGCATTTGGTGTGTTTATACCAAACAAACCACTAAGAAAAGAAAAACTTTTTCTGAAGAGTTTTTGTTTTCAGATTGCAAAGCTTTCAACTTTAATTAAAAGCTTTTCAGCTTTTACAGAGAAGTAGGAAAAATGCCTTTGTAGTCCCTTCTCTTCTAGAAAGTGCAACTTGTTTTATTTTCATTCAGTGTCCCTGCGAAGTAAATGGTTATGTTCTTAGCATGTGATCGCACCTTGGATTACAGAGACTGTCAGCTAGAAATGGGATCCTAAGCTCTCACTCCCAATACTAGCTCTTCTTTTCTGAGTTTGACATCTGCTCTGTTAGGATATGTTTCAGCTGCTATCCTTAATTTCAGTCAGCCAGAAACTACATTTACTGGGTGGACAAAAGTAGGTTTAAAGCATGAGTATGCAAAACACAGTTTCTTTTTTTTTTTTTTTAATTGATTTTAGTTAGAGAGGAAGGGAGAGAACGAGAGAGGAACATCAATTTGTCGTTCCTTGTTTATGCATTCATTGTTTCACTCTTGTATGTGCCCTTACTGAACCTGCAACCTTGGCATACCAGGACAGTGCTCCAACCAAGTGAGCTACCTGACCAGGGGCAGTTTATTCTTATATTATTATTTATTAATTATTCTATTGTTTTCCATACAAACAACTGTAAGCATACTTTTGCCCATCCATGCATTTAACTGCACCAAGGACTCAAGAAAGAGAATTGTAAAATCTTTGCCTTTCTAATAACTTTCATCTCAAGCTTCTCATCTGTTTCACAAACTTGCTTGTATGGCCTTGATTTTATCTGGTTTGAAAAATCTTAACCAAATTAAATAGTATCTATCTGTCTATCTATTTTATTTCAGAGAGGAAGGGAGAGGGAGATAGAAATATCAATGAAAGAGAGAATCATTGATCGGCTACCTCCTGCATGCCCCTCACTGGGGATTGAGCTCACAATTCGGGCATGTGCCCTTGACCAGAATCGAACCTGAGACCCTTCAGTCCACAGACAGACACTCTATCCCACTGAGCCAAACCAGCTAGGGCTCAAATAGTATCTTGATTTTATCCTAAAAACAGGAGAAGTGGCACTTTGCCTTTTACTGTGGGAGCATAGATGACTTGTTCTCAACTATTAATAGACAAATAAATACCCATATTAAATAAGATCGTTGCCCTACATTAATATCTAGAGATTACAGGATTATTTTTAACCTACTCCAACAGTCTCAAGATAGAAGGAAATGATTCTACATTATACAAGCAGGCAATTGTATAACACTGCTTAATCACTAGTATCTATGAATCACATTATACTTAATTATGACATACTTTTAGCAAGTATCACTACTTTCTTGTGAAAGGATGATTCTGGACAGCCAGATTTTAGGGATTAAATAAATAGTGACTACTGGAAGATTATTCACATATCTTTTCCTGTGAGATCTACCAAAATCATGTCCTTTTTTATTGTTTTCATATAGTTTGCTTTAGTAGATGTTTAAAATAGGAATAAAGTTTACCTTAGCCTTTTTTCGCAAGCCAGGAACAGAATAAAATATAAGAGCACAGCTTTTCTCTCCAAACTGCCAAAAAGGAATGACAGTTAGTTTATTCCACCTGTCCTAGGGAAGATTGCCTAGGTGAGCAAAAAGTGCTAGCTAAGAAAGTTATATGGAATAGACCAGCCATGGGCAAACTACGGCCCGCGGGCCGCATCCAGCCCGTTTGAAATGAATAAAACTAAAAAAAAAAAAAAAAAAAGACCATACCCTTTTATGTAATGATGTTTACTTTGAATTTATATTAGTTCACACAAACACTCCATCCATGCTTTTGTTCCAGCCCTCCGGTCCAGTTTAACAACCCATTGTGGCCCTCGAGTCAAAAAGTTTGCCCACCCCTGGAATAGACAGTTCTCTGTTCTGTGAAGGCTTAAATATTTAAACATCAATAGACAAAAATAAATATTAAGCTCCAGTTGGAGACCAAACTGAAATACTAGCTGCTATTGAAAGGTACATATACTTTTAGATGCCCTTTTACTAATCCAATGGTGATTTCCTAATAGAAAGGAGGGTGAGGTATATTTTCTAAATATGCTATAAACCTAGCTGGTTTCTGGCTACGTTTCTTTAGAGATGAGCAGTATCACTGACGAGAATGATCTGTCTCTTGATAATTAATTATACGCTGGTATGTAACTTGTTCCATAGTGCCATATCTGCCCATAGCCACCAGGTCCGAAAACATGCATCTACCCAGAAGAATTCAGTAACTATTCCGATTGGCCATGGTCTTGTGATTACAGTGGAACCAACGTGGAGAAATTAAATATTTTACTTCTGCAAAGGAAGAAGAGAAGACACTATAACACAGAATTCAATTTTTGCTTTCCCTAGCAGTAATTTATATCCATGTGTCAGCTTACTTTTCCTTTACTTAAGGGCTGTGTAGTTGCAGTACATTTGAACTCTAACCACCTCTACTCCCATTCACAGTATCAGTCAGAGTACCCATAATATTACTTAATCTGACCCAGGCCTGGTAATACCATATGGTATCAGAACCATCAAAATGAT
Organism: Myotis nattereri; assembly: GCF_964212035.1. Taxonomy (NCBI): domain Eukaryota; kingdom Metazoa; phylum Chordata; class Mammalia; order Chiroptera; family Vespertilionidae; genus Myotis; species Myotis nattereri. The sequence goes on from NC_138090.1 coordinate 16,904,937, forward strand.
GGTTCCTGTTGTCATATACTGGCCCTGACAACATTATTTTGATATTTGAGTTCTATTTATCAGTTTCTCATGATATGAAGTAACAGTATCACTAGGATTAGAGCCATTCTTCTCAGAGACAGCCTTTGTTTTCAGCAAAACCACTCTGATAAAGCGCTTAGCCTTCTGCTTACATCACTACTAGAAAGCAGTTTAAAAACAATGCACTGGTTTGGCTCAGTGGATAGAGTGTTGGCCTGAGGACTGAAGGGTTCCAGGTTTGATTCCGGGTCAAGGGCATGTACCTGGGTTGTGGGCACATCCCCAGTAGGGGGCGTGCAGGAGGCAGCTGATCGATGTTTCTAACTCTCTATCCCTCTCCCTTCCTCTCTGTAAAAAAATCAATAAAATATATTTTTTTTAAAAAAACACAAAACAATGGAGAGTAGGCCTAACCCAGGGGTGGGCAAACTTTTTTACTCGAGGGCCACAGTGGGTTCTTAAACTGGACTGGAGGGCCGGAACAAAAGCATGGATGGAGTGTTTGTGTGAACTAATATAAATTCAAAGTAAACATCATTACATAAAAGGGTACGGTCTTTTTTCTTTTTTAGTTTTATTCATTTCAAACGGGCCGGATCCGGCCCGCGGGCCGTAGTTTGCCCACGGCGGGCTAACCGGTTTGGCTCAGTGGATAGAGAAACGGCCTGCAGATTGAAAGGGCCCAGGTTCGATTCTAGTCAAGGGCATGTACCTTGGTTGTGGGCACATCCCCAGTAGGAGGTGTGCAGGACTGGGGATGTGCCCAGGAAGCAGCTGATCGATGTTTCTACCTCTCTATCCCTCCCCCTTCCTCCCTGTGAAAAATCAATAAAATATATTTTAAGAAAAACAAACAACATGGAGAGTAAAATTGGGCAGACCTAGGTTCGAATACTTATTTCCACCACAGACCTTCATTTTCTCCTAAGTAAAATGTGGGTAGTTATACCTACCACATAGAACTTAGCAGAGAATTAAGGTAAGGTAACAACTATAAAGCATTTAACGTAGAATCTGGAGCTATTATTGGTGTTCAGCACTTAGCATATAGTAAACTCTCACTGAATATTTGCTGAATGAATGCCTCAGTAATCCCATGAAGTCTACTTCACATCCATTCTTTCATTGCCTGAGGACTAGTAGTGCAGATCAACTAACCTGTTCATTTTTCCTACATCATTGTCTCCTGCCTTGGAACTTGAGCCTATTTACTCTCCTTTCTCTCCTCAGTAAGAAAGCGCTATTGGTCTATTGTCAAACATTTCACTAGGGCTTTTATTATTCTCTCTTGGTAGCTGGAGAATGGGGACTGTAGTTTCCACTCTGACTGAGATAATGGAAACCTCGAGAAACCCAATTCTCTTTTCTCCTTATGCCTGGCCTCTTGGAAATAAAAGAACACTTAAATGTTAACTCTTTAGTGACCACACAGATCCCAGGCAGAGTTCATCAGAAGTAAATGTATAATCAAGGACAGGTCTAGGGCTTTTGGATATTCCATACAAACAAACAAAAGACCAAGGACGCCGAACCGGTTTGGCTCAGTGGATAGAGCGTTGGCCTGCGGACTGAAAGGTCCCGGGTTTGATTCCGGTCAAGGGCATGTACCTGGGTTGTGGGCACTTCCCCAGTGGGGGATGTGTAGGAGGCAGCTGATCGATGTTTCTCTCTCATCGATGTTTCTGGCTCTCTATCTCTCTCTCTTCCTCTCTGTAAAAAATCAATAAAATATATTAAAAAAAAAAAAAAAGACCAAGGACACCAGATGAAATATTTGTTGCAAATTAGATGGCATGTTTCAGGAAGTGTGTTCCTCAGCAGAAGTATGTTCTTTTAATCCAGCAGTTCTCAACCTGTGGGTCACGACCCCTTTGGCAGTCGAATGACCCTTTCATAGGGGTCGCCTAAGACCATCCTGCATATCAGATATTTACGTTACAATTCATAACAGTAGCAACATTACAGTTATGAAGTAGCAACGAAAATAATTTTATGGTTGGGTCACAACATGAGGAACTGTATTTAAAGGGCCAGAAGGTTGAGAACCACTGTTTGTTTGTTTTTTCATATCTGATTTATTCATTTTTTTATTTTATTTTAAAACCCGTATGGTTTTATGAACCGGTGTCTCCCCAATAATTTCAATGAGAGAGAGAGAGAGAGAGAGAGAGAGAGAGAGAGAGAGAGAGAGAGAGAAAAGATGAGACGATCCGATCTGTGAGTACTGCCTCATTTAGGTTTCAGCTCCCGGGCGGCAAAAATGTTTTTGTTATGTCCTCCGGGAAGGGAGAGAGGGAGGAGAACCACTGTTTTAATTTATTATTCACCTCATTGTTGATTTGCTTATGGATAATTCTGATAGGCATTAGAAAGGAAATCAAGGAAGAACTTCCAGAGCAGGTCTTAAGGAGAGTGATTGAAAGACGGGATTATATACTATTATCTAGATGGATTATTGGAAGCACTGGTTTATAGTCAGAGATAGACATTAACGCATGGCATAATGCTAATACCTTAAAATTCACAGATTGTGCCCATATTTGTTGCTGTATCTTTATCCTATTCCTTTATCTCTTCTTGCCTCTGTCTCCCCAATCCTGATGGAAGGTTGTAAATGGAATTGAGATTCTAAAGCTAAATTTATAAAGTAGCAATTGATCACTTTTTAAAAAGGAGTAAAGATTAGGACAATTTAAGGGAAGCATATGATGCTTTCTAGAGCATCTGGCTTACCAGGAGGAGTAGCTGAGCCCAGAAACAGTTGTAGGCAACAAGCTGACTTGGAGATGGATGACTCCACCACAGGGTACCTGCCTGTCTTCTACCTTTGAATGGTCTGACTTTCCAACTAGCTTGCCTGGGGATGTGCTGCCCAGCTGGTGGCCTGACTATTTTTCCTTGTGACCACCAGGGGATCAAGTATTTGCTGGGCTAGAAGAGCAAGCCCGCCAGGCGATGATGAAAACTGATTTTCCTGGACACCTTGACGGTCAACGACAAGCTATCCAACAACTAAGAGATCAGGACTCCAGTAGCAGTGAGTTCTGCACCTTCTGGTAATGACTCAGGGCAATGGGAGAAGAATTATCAGAGGGTGTGTGCTCTGGGGATTGTGCATGGGGTTGGGAGGAAGACATGAAGAAGGAGATTTGTGGATCCCCAGTGTTCCCAAAGGTGTTCTAAGGTCTGTGGGCATATTCTTAGCCAGAGAGCGAGAACAGGTTTGGCATGATAGTTGGTTTGTTTTTTTAACTCATGGACTGCAGTACTTGGCACAGTACCATAACAGATAGGTTTTGATGATTGTGAGAGACAGGGCATAGGAATAATTAGTGCCCAAGCAGCCCCTGGGCTAGGTCAAGTGAAGAGAAAAAAAATCCCTGTCTCCCTTTGGATCTATTTGTTCATAATTAATAAAATGTAAGAGTGGCATTAGTGGAAATTTTTGCTTAAGGGCCTCGTGTTAATGTTATACAAGAGACATTGGAATTAATGAGATTATGCATCATATAAAATGCTAATGTCAAGGCCTCCCTTCCCACACCAAGGCCTAAGTAGATCCCTGTGGTTAAAAGATGGAAAAGACAGTGGCTGGTATCCAGTTGAGTCTTGTGGATTGCCTGTTCCATGACCTGCCTGAACACATACACTTTGAGATGTGTTATTTTCTATGATGATTTCCACACTTTACTAATTTCATCCATACTGGTTATTATTAGTGTTAATTCAGAGAGGGATTTCAGATTTTTCTCCCCATTTGGGGTTGGGGAAGAACAAAGAGGGAGAGAGTTCTGCAACCTTCTAAGAACTACAGTTTCCACCCAAACTGTTAATTTAAAAAAAAAATTGCAATTAATTGCTCAGGTAGAGAAAAATAAACCCAAATACTTATAGAAAACCTGTGGGAGCCATCCGTTTGAGTAATAGGCAGGAATGGCAACATCGATAAAAGTCTAATAGGTTTCCATCCTGGAAAAGATGCAGCGTCCCTCTGGATAGCATACTTTTTTTTTTTTTTAATCTTTCTAGTAGAGAGATATATTTGGATTTTTGATAAATTACAAAAATGTGTTTGATGCAATGTTATCTTAGACTAAGCTTACCAGTATTCCAGATAAGCTGTTGAGAAAGTATGGTATGATTTAATCTGTGCCAATCCTTCATTATTGAGATGAATTCAAACTAAAGCTTTGGGCTCGGGAATAAGGCCAGATCCAGTATACCAACCAAGTGGAGTTTCTAACAGAGACACACATAACTAACAGATGAGTTGGTTGGATTTTCTTTTTCTTTTTTTTAAAATATATTTTATTGATTTTTTACAGAGAGGAAAGGAGAGGGATAGAGAGTTAGAAACATCCATGAGAGAGAAACATCCATCAGCTGCCTCCTACACACCCCCTACTGGGGATGTGCCTGCAACCAAGGTACATGCCCTTGACTGGAATCGAACCTGGGACTCTTCAGTCCACAGGCCAATGCTCTAGCCACTGAGCCAAACTGGTCAGGGCTTGGTTGGATTTTCTTAAGAAGAAAGAGAATAGGACCAGTTTTGCCCAGATACTGGTGGATTTAGAAGGTGTGCAAGGGATAGAAGAGAGAAGACAATAGAACTGTTAGCTGGGAAAGCTGAATCTCACTGCCCATGCAGAGAGACTGGTGAAACTCTCTACTCTGTATTTCTCTCTTGCTTGCAATCAGACCAGGGGTCCAGGAGCCAGGTGACGTTGGGGCTGGAGTATGGTAGCTTCCCTAGACTTGGCTTCCACTTGTGATCTTCAAAGTACTAGCACTTTTCTTTCTTTCAGAAAGAACTCCCTTTGTAATTGTGGGTTTCTTTTTCCAAAAAAAAATTCTCCCTATTTTATAAATAATAGGGCAGAAATTCAGCTCCCACAAACCTTGACCTCCCCACAGCCACATCCTGCTCTCTAAACTAAAACATTTAATTCTTACTTTAGTCATAATAAATTATATTTCTTTCTAAAGTAAAGAGTAACCTCTACTTAATGCATCCACCAGATAATCCAAAGAACCAACAGAAACAATGGATTTATTTAGCCTAGCATGCTGAGTTACTAGCAGAGTAATAAGAACACAGTCAAATACCACTACAAACTGCCTGAGGTTGTTTGCTGCACTAATTTTCCACTGTACTGAACAGCCTTTGCCCTATGCCCTATAAAGTGACATCATTTTAACCTAATTTACTACTGCCTCCTTTATTGATTAGAGGAAAGAAAAACTTGTTGGTGTTTATTTAAGTGTGCCTTAGGGTTTGTTGGGAGAGGACAGATTAGCAGGACTCAGAATAGAGTAGTATATGTGACACCATGGAGAAATTGTGCGAGGGGTGGGGGGTTATGGAGAAAAGTAAGGTAATAAAATCAGTGCGAAGTGTTGGTAAATCAGAGGTGGTATGTTGTGGGAATGAGCATGGTGCGAGGTATGAAGGAGGTGTGATTTGAAGTATGAGATATTTGGGAAACGTGTAAGAAGTAACTATTTTTATGATATTGTGTAAGGCCCAATAAGCATTTCCCAGTGCAGTTTTGCCTCAGATTTTCTCTTTAGTGTGTATATGGCATTATAAACAACAGCTATAACTGGTTTCCACTTAACATGATTTGTACCCAACTAAGCACTGATACAAACTATATTATGGAAGATCTAAAAATGTTTTTCATTATAACTGCAAACTCTAGGGTGGAAAGCAACTCAAGATGTATTCATTGCAAAAATCAGAACAAGTGACAAGTTTGTGTGTTCCAGGTGACAGTGAGGGTGATGAAGAGGAGACCACACAAGATGAAGTCTCTTCCCACACATCTGAGGACGATGGAGGGGTGGTCAAAGTGGAAAAAGAGTTAGAAAATGCAGAACAGCCTGTTGGTGGGAACGAAGTGGTAGAGCATGAGGCAAGTGACAGTGGCTCCTGAGTTTGGGAGATCCCTTACTCTTCTGTTTGGCCTGATGCCTCTCGTCCATATATAACAGTCTTGCCTCTAACAGTCTTCTGGGCCTTCATAGGAAGCCCCTCTTCCTTCACAGCACCAGTTATCCAAACCTCAGACACAATTCTTATCACACCTGCTTTCCTTTTCCACCGACATATCACTCCACCATGCACAGCTCTCTTTCCAGACAGAATATCCACCTTTACAAAACTATTAGCTGACTTCCTGAGGTGTGCTCTTGACTATATTTGCAAATTTAAGTCAAAGTGTTACCTCACTAAATTGTTTCCTAAAGATTGCTGCAAGAAGCATGGCAAGAGGAAAGCTAATCCTTTCTCTACAGTTTACCTTGGGGAAAACAATAGCTAAGCTCTCTCTGGGGCAGGCCTATGCCCTCATGGCAGGAAACCCTGGAGAAAATAAAGATAAGTGCAAGTTTAACTCCCATCTCCCTAGTAGTTTTTCCTTTGGTCCATAGGGAAACCTGAGAATAATACATGATATCAGGTTTATTTTTTATAACAGGATACCCTGTAAAAGAAGTAGGGGCAGGGAAGAGACTGGTCAGCAGTCTTAATGAATTGTCTGCTTATTGAATTGCAGGTCACAGAGAATTTGAATACCGACCCCTTACTTGGACTCTGCCAGTGTCCCCTCTGCCAACTAGACTGTGGGAGTCGGGAGCAGCTGATTGCTCACGTGTACCAGGTATGGCGTGGGGAGCTGCGTGCTCTGGAACTCGAGGGCCAGCAGCTTGTTTAGCCTTTGTCTCCAGCTCCCAAAGGAACCTTGGGTTGTTGTTCTCATTCAGACTCAATCCAGTCCTCAGAACATTTTGGAGAATAAGTGGAATATGCTGGGTAAATATGTCCTGGGGTTCCCAGGCAGACATACTATGAAAATGAAGTTCCATTTTAAAAAATTACTTAATGCATATTTTAAACAGTGAAATAAAAACTAACACCTATTAATAATGAGGGCTCTGTTTTAAAGAAAAGATGAGTTAACATAAATGTTTCTGAAATACTGGAGAAAGTTAAAGGGGATGAGAATAAGACAAACTTTTTTTTTAATCCTCACCTGAGAACATGCTTAGAGAGAAGAAGGGAGAGAAAGAGAGAAACATCAATCAGTTGCCTTCTGTACGCTCCCTGACCAGAGATCAAATGCCCAGTCCGGGCATGTGCCCTGACCAGGAATTGAACCAGCAACCCTTCAGTGCACAGGACCATGCTCAGCCAACGGAGCCACTCCGGCCGGGCAAGACAGACTTTTGTGTTCTTTTCCCCCTGATCCACTCGCAGAGCACCTGTGCCTTGTGAGCCGTATTGAAAAGGCTTCAGCACACATGGCAGCCTGGGTTATAGTGTAAAGACAGATAGTTTATGAGGAGACACATTTCTTTAAAAGACTGTCTTTAAAAGATTAAAGGAAAGGCAGGGCACTTGTACCTTTCGAGTACCAGTCTTCCCAGTTAGCTTCTGGACTGGCCTTCATTGATCCCTTCACTTGGACTTGGACCTGCACAATGTGAGGCAAGCATTCAGAGAGAAATTACCCCAATCATGAATTCTCTCAGACTTGGAAGACAGCTCTGGAGCCCATTGTTCCTTAGTTCAGCCACACGTCCCAGAATGTAATCAACAATCTTAATTAATTGCCTACTTATTGAACTGTATTCAATAAGTAGGCAATTGCAATTCAATAAGTAGTAGAAGTCAAACTAATGAAATGGAAGCAGTGGTCTGAATGGCCTGGCCCTTCTGAAAGCCCATTAACACAAGAAAGTTTTAATTTTTCAGGTGCTAAAGAGGGAAAATAGTTGCAAGTCCCTTATTCTGAGACTAAAGAAAGGGGACGTTTCCCCCAAAGTAGTTTCTAAATGGGTGTAGGTTGTCTTGGAGGTGGCGGGAGGTGACCATGAGGCTTGTTTTGCAGCACACCGCAGCAGTTGTGAGTGCCAAGAGCTACATGTGTCCTGTCTGTGGCCGGGCCCTTAGCTCCCCAGGGTCATTGGGTCGCCACCTCCTCATCCACTCGGAGGACCAGCGGTCTAACTGTGCTGTGTGTGGAGCCCGTTTCACCAGCCACGCCACGTTTAACAGGTTAGCTGGGCACCTAGCCCCTTGTGTTGGGAACAGATTACTGGGTGTGGATTCTGCTTTCCCAAGTCAAAGAAAAGGCTAGAGATCAGTAATGAAAAGGCAACTAATTGATCCTTAAACTCTTTGGAAATACAAGTAACGAGACCAGTAAATATGCCCCTTCCATTAGCTACCGCCAAAGGGAAATGAATCCCTATTTCTTTTCCCTGTCAGTATAGTATTTTCATCTAGAAAGAGATGTGGGGAAGTCTAAGAATATTCATGATAAAGTATGGAGAACAGTTATAGGGTGCTGAAAGGACCCTGATGTGGGGACATGTCTCTACTGTATCCCAGGCCGCCTGGAACAGTGTGAATTGTGTCCTAGTCCCATTTGCTAGCAAGCAAGCAGAACTGGCCAGGCAGGCGCTTGAGCCAGTGGACTGTACCTGCCCTGAAGGCAGCCTCTACCTCAAGGACTGCCTCCCACCGCAGGACTGCTCTGCACAGCGTCTACCAAACACCACCATTCTGGCTTGAACAGAAAGGGCTCGTTTTAAGGGTTTGTCTGATTTTTAGTGGCTTGCTGTGGCCTTTGGTTCAGTCTCTAACTCCAGGTGGGCTTTAAAACTTGGTGCACACCTAGGGCAGCCGTGGGCAAACTACGGCCCGTGGGCTGGATCCGGCCCGTTTGAAATGGATAAAACTATTGAAATAAAAGACCGTACCCTTTTATGTAATGATGTTTACTTTGAATTTATATTAGTTCACACAAACACTCCATCCATGCTTTTGTTCCGGCCCTTGGGTCCAGTTTAAGAACCCACTGTGGCCCTCGAGTCAAAAAGTTTGCCCACCCCTGGTCTAGGGCCTAGCCCAAAGGAGAGCAGGGGTGGAGAGGAAGTCAAACTGACCCCTAGTGGTGAAATGGGAGCAACTGGTGTAGTAGGACAAGAATAAGTCAGAATTGAATACCAGAGCCTGTTAGAAGGTGACACTAAACATCCAAAATTTTTGCTTCCCAGTGAGAAACTTCCTGAAGTACTTAATATGGAATCCCTACCCCCAGCCCACAGTGAGGGCCCCTCCAGTGCCGAGGGGAAGGACGTTGCCTTTAGTCCTCCGGTTTACCCCGCTGGAATTCTGCTTGTGTGCAACAACTGTGCTGCCTACCGTAAGCTACTGGAAGCCCAGACCCCCAGCGTACGCAAGTGGGCCCTCCGTCGACAGAACGAGCCTTTGGAAGTAAGGCTGCAGCGGCTGGAACGAGAGCGCACAGCCAAGAAGAGCCGGCGGGACAATGAGACCCCCGAGGAGCGGGAGGTAAGGCGCATGAGGGACCGCGAGGCCAAGCGCCTGCAGCGCATGCAGGAGACGGATGAGCAGCGGGCACGCCGGCTGCAGCGGGATCGGGAGGCCATGAGGCTCAAGCGGGCCAATGAAACCCCGGAGAAGCGGCAGGCCCGGCTCATTCGGGAGCGGGAAGCCAAGCGGCTCAAGAGGAGGCTGGAGAAGATGGACATGATGTTGCGAGCTCAGTTTGGCCAGGACCCTTCTGCCATGGCAGCTTTAGCAGCCGAAATGAACTTCTTCCAGCTACCTGTGAGTGGGGTAGAGTTGGACAGCCAGCTCCTGGGCAAGATGGCCTTTGAGGAGCAGAATAGCAGCTCTCTGCACTGAACCACAAACACCTTCCTGCCTGCCCTCCTGCTCACCCGCCCACCCAAGCCCACAGGGACCAGTGCTGCAGCCACCCACAGGGCCCTGTCCTTACTGCCAGAGGCAGGCCCTGGTTTGTTGCAGATGGACCTGTGCACTCCTTGCATGTCGGAGCAGGATGATGGGGTCAGCAGGAAACCAGCTCAAGGCTGGACAAGGGAGCAGGCACTCCACAGAACTGGACTCCCCAGCCCACTGCTGCAGGGCATGCTGTAGGACTGTGGGGCCCCAGGTGGCCCATGGAGTTGTAAGGGCAAATAAATTAATTTTATCTTTATTGGCCATTTCCTGCTCTTCTCTCAGTTTCATTCTAGCAAATGAAGTGATCTGGGAGAGACCTGGAAGTTTTCAGGCAGACTTCTGGCAGTGGTTCTTTTCTGAGGGAGGGTACGCCTCAACTTAGGCTCTCCAAGCAAAGATCCCTGGGTATTTGGGCCATTACAAGTTGATGAGACATAACTATGACATTGAAGAACGGATGCTGACTTTGTGAGGGTCCAGTCCCACAACCCTAAAGAAGGTAATTAACAGTCTGAAGGACTATTAAAACCTAACTTACCTTTTCCAAACTTGGTAGTAGATGCCTTTCTTCATAACTGGCATTTTCATTTTTTAAAAAGTGGTTTCATACTTCTTTATTCAGAGGGTTCCATTTTCACTCCTCAGTAGATTTTGTATATTTCTCATATGCTTCTTCATAGTTCATGTAGTTCTGAAGTGTTTGTTACTGAGTGTCATCTTGATCAGCCAATCATCTTCATAACAAGATCTGTTGACAGGTCCTGGACTTTCTGCAAGAGCTTCATCAATTTCAGTTATTTCTCCTTATAGAGGAGAATAGAGTTCACTAGCAGCTTTCACACTTTCCAAAGCAACTTGTTCAATTTTGTCCCAATTTCAGGCAGACTATAGTAAACATCTCCAAAACTTTCTGTGCAAAATTGCTAATCCCACTGTTCCAATATAATTTTCTATTGTTATCCATTCATGCTTCTCTGTGAATTTACACACATAGAGCAAATTGGGTTCGGTATGCAGCAATGGCCTCAGGCCCCAGGCCCACGGTGGACAGGGCATGGAGTGTGTGTGTGTGTGTGTGTGTGTGTGTAGGAGGTGGCTGTCGTGGCAAAACTCTGTGGCACCCACTAGTAGGGGGCATAACAGGCATTTTCTAAAGAGAATATGGTATTTAGACTAGGTGCTGGCTACTTTTCCCAGCAGAATTCAGTTTGTCAAACTTTTTTCCTCAATATCTTTTTATTTATTTTTAGGGAGAGAGAGAGAGAAAGAAAGAGAGAAAGAGAAAGAGAAATATTGATCAGCTGTCTCCTGCATGCCCACTGCTGGGGAATCAAGCCCGCAATTCAGGCATGTGCCCTGACTGGGAATGGAACTGGTGACCTCTCGGTGCACGGATGACACCCAACCAACTGAGCCAGTTTGTCAAACTTTTTTTTTTTTAAAATATATTTCTTTATTGATTTCAGAGAGGAAGGGAGAAGGAGAGAGAGATAGAAACATCAATGATGAGAGAGAACCATTGATCGACTGCCTCCTGCACACCCCCTACTGGGGATCGAGCCCGCAACCCAGGCATGTGCCCTTGGCCGGAATCGAACCTGGGACCCTTCAGTCCACAGGCTGATGCTCTATCCACTGAACCAAACTGGCTAGGGCAGTTTGTCAAACTTTTAAAACCCCATCCCAGAGAGCAGACAGCTGCACTTAGGAATATGTTAATATAAATAGCTGCAATATTAAGGTCCATAGCACCAAGAAACTCATGTTTGAGAGAAGAGGTAATTCATCATTTTAATCATTTCCCAGAGCCATTGTAGGATAATGCAGAATTAAGGTGATATGAGAATTCAAGTCAATAGTGGGTCAGGGCTAGAGCAAAATGACTACTCTGGCAGTTGGTATGGTTGCCAAACCGTGGAGGAGACAAGAGCTGAGGTCATTTCTAAAAAGCTTCTGTGATGGTACGGAACAAGCACAGAACTTTCCTTAGCCTGCAACAAAGGTTGTGTACAGTTTAGATAATTATAGATCTTGAGGTCCAGAAGGAAGTGCCCTAGTTAACTTGTAGCCAGAAAAATAACTATGCCAGGAATGTGGACCTCTTCCAATATCATCACAAGGAAACTTCGGCGCTTCTCTGACCTCCATAGGTTCAAGGCTATTTAATCATGTTAACTGACCCAACACCCCCAACCACCGAGCTAGGGTTAAGTCTTTCCAGGCAGGTTGAAATATTTCTCTTCTGAAAAGTACAAGAATTTCAATAAGATTATTATGATGTACTGGACATTTAAAAGAAAGTAATTGAACCAAATGCCTTTTTCTCAGAGCTCCTTATTGAAGGCCTACTTGGGATCCTTCAAAATGGTTGTGTATTCACTATGTCAAAGATTATTCTGAGCATTTTACATGGATTATCTCATTTAATTTTCAGAACTATAATAGACTCAAGAGTTAGATGCCTGGATTTAAAATTCTGCACTGCTATTTAATAGCTATGTAACTTCAGGTAAGTTATTTGACCTCTTTCTTGGTTTCCCCACCCATAAATTGGAAATAACAATACTAGCAATAAATGATTATTAATATATAATGCACTTAGGATAGTTTGTGGCATATAGTAAGTACTCAATAAGTGTATCTGAGTCACTATCTTGTATCCCAGTGTTTCTTGTATCCCAGCTCTACCAGTGGCAAGCTTTCTAAGAAGCAGTAACTATCATTGCAACTGGCTTATTCCAGCAATTTCTGGCAATATTCCTGAGGAGAGACTTTTACAGGTCCTTTTGACCGACTGTGGGAGTATCTAAGTCTGTAAGTAGACTTCTGGGTCTCTGACATACACAGCAACAAAATGCTTCAGCACCAGCTCACATAATCTGCCCGGAGTCCACCGCATGAAAATGGGCACCATTTGCTCTCTATTACAAGCTCTCCCACAAAGGGTTTCTATCCCCCCACCCAATGGCCATCATCTAATGCTAGGATAGGAAAGAGGCGCAAACACCAAAAGGAAAAGCTAGTAGTTTATATAGATAGATATATAGATATATAGATATTGATATATATTGTGTTTACATAGTCCACAAGTTAAATGCAGGTATCCATAAGAAGAGCATTAACAATAAAAATACAATCTGTGTGTAGCCAAGTACAGAGACTTAAAATGGTAAAACAGCAAAAAGGATCTCACAAAAGTACAAATATACAGTACAAATTGATTTATTTAAAACAGTTACAAAAAAGCACAACAAAATAGAGATTATCCTTAGAATTATTAATGCTTTGTTAGAGATCAGGTAGGATTAGAGGGTAAGAAATGGTATGGGTGGGGGGAGCACCTGACTAGTTCTAAGGCTTTAGATACAATGCGGTTGATTACATATTAATTCAGCCATTACATACTGGGGATGGTAGTTGGGGGTCAGTAATTTATCTACAGGGAACTCCTACACCAATCAGATCCACCCAGACCTCCCCAGTGCCGACCTTCTCTATTCCTTGGGACCCTAAAGCCAATTGAATGACATTCCCATCCTTTCTCCACCCCATTCCATATTCATATATTCTCCCCTCCCCTAAGGTGCTGTGCAAGCTGAGAGCAGTTTGCTCTCTGCAGCTGGAACATACAATTTTGGCTACAGGGATCCTGTATTTGACTAGGAAGGTTGTAGGGGACAGCCTTATTTTTAATACTTCAAGTTTGCCACAAGAACAGTCGGTTTTCCCCGCAACACAAGATTCTCTCAAATGTGAGTATCAAACAAATGAGGGATGAACTCTGCCTTCAGCAATACCAGCAATGCACTAACCACTCCGCTCACAACTACGTGCAAACTCCCTGTCCAGGGAGTGGGTGTAAAACCACTGTGTCATCAGCTCACACTCGTGCTCTCTCTCTCCGATGAACCTCAGTCCCCATGACAGAAATAAATGCTTGCAAGTTTGACAATAGGTAAAGGCACATGGGCTGCTGCCACACACTGCAGACAGGAACCCAATTTGAGGCCACCTTCACTGCTGAGCATTTGCAGTTAGAATGGCTTTGGGACCACACAAACTTTTGAATTTGCAATCTACAGAGGGAGAATCTAGGCTTAACAGAACTATTAAAGAAACTTTAGTGTGAAAAGTGCATTTATTACTACTGTTCCTGCTGGGGAGGTTCAGCAGGGCAAACCACACCACCTCTCTTCCTTCCGCCCCAGGCACTGTGCATAGTCTGCAGGTAAGGAGAGAGTGCAGTCAACGCTAGCATCTTGGGGGCCAGTGTTATCTTAGGCCCAGACCAGGCTTCTGGTCCAAAGAATGATCCTAGAGTTGAAAGAGCCACTGACAGCTGCAGAGACCCAGGTGCTTATTTTATTATTGCATAATGTGGAAGGCCTTTCTTACTCCAGGGAAGCTTGGAGGGCGAAGGCTTCCCAGCAAAGGGCTAATAGGTTCCTGGTCAACATCCAACTTAGCACAGTTCAGCTCTCCAACTGTAGTGTACACTTTTTCCCATCTGGAAAGTATTGTAGCTTCAATGTGGTTTAGTAAACTTAGCCCTAGGAGGCCAAGAAGCCTCCCTAAAACTTGGCCTCTGCCCTATTTACTTTGCTTTTAAGACTGTGACCTAATCCCCCATGGCCAATTAATCAGGTTATCTTTACTCCAATGGACCCAGGCCCTTTCCCAGTGAATCCATGTCCACCCTCACCTCCAGTGTGATCACTCAACTCTTCAATATGCCTGCCTGTTGCAAGTTTCAATCATACCACCAACCTGTGCATCTCCTATGAGTAAAAATAAAACTAAACCTCACTGAGCAGGGCTAGTTCAAACTTCAAACCCTTTCCCAACCCCAGACCAGATGAACTGGAGCCAGGTGAACCTCCCTGGGATGCTGGCACAGGTCCTAACCTGGTTCCCCATCATTCATTTTTAAAAATAGGATAGAAGATACCACAAAGGAGAGAAATTAATACACAGAAAACACCCACTTGTAGGACCTGCTTGTTTCTCCCTCAAGACACTCAGATATTTGGAGCCAAAGGGCTCCTGATAAGCACTAAAGCCACATCCCTTTGAATTCACCAGCCCGCCAGCAGCAAGTCATACTATTCCTAGTCACTGAGACTTTGCTATAAAGTAACACTTGCACAGGTGAGAATTAAAAGGATGCCTGGATTTCATGTGTATGGCCAGAGACATGGAAGGACAGAGCTATAAAGGGCAGCAGGCAGGACAATGAGCAGACAGCAGCAGTGGCAAAGCAGCACAGACCAAAGCCCTTGGCATGATGATTAACTGGGACCAAGAGTGTAGAAGGGTCAGTCCAGATCCACTGGGGCCCCTCCGCATAGATACGAGTGCTCAGCTCTGAACTCTCGGGCTCTGCTTCCCCACATACCCCCCTCCCCACTGCCATGTACACTAATCTTGATAGGAATGGTGATGGCAATACCCATCCTTGACCTGGTTCCCCTACTTTCAAAGTGGTATAGTCATTTCCACTTTGTGTCAAAGTTAGCAGTCCTCCTTTCTATCCCTAAGCTCTGGGAATGTCCTACCCCTGACAAGGGACTGGCTCTGGCCTTCTTCAATTGCCTATTCCCCCAAAAGCTGACAGCTTCCCACTAAAATGCTCACTCTCTCAAAACCACTTAGATCTCTTGCAAACTTATGAAATTCCTATAAGGAAGAATGGACAAGCTATAAGTTACTCTTACTCCTCGTGCCTGGAAGACTGAACCAGAGAGAAAAGGCGAAGGGAATGCCACAGCTCTGACCAAGAATTACAGCACAGAGCTGCTTCTTCTGGGAGACCGTATTTTACAAAAGACACCTCTGCAGCTCGGCAAAATCAAGTATTAATATATATTAATTACATGCTCACGGCACAGTATCAGGGGAGTTGCTGGCATTGCTTTCCCAGCAAGAGACAGAAGAGGAACAGCAGCAGAAAGGGCAGCGCCCAACTTGTCAAGGTGCACAAGGTTTTCTCTTTTCAGGATTAAGTGGAAGTTACCGGGCTGGGTAGAGGAGCGTTATTTGATTTAAACTACTTGGCAGGTGTCTGGTTAGATATAGATTTGCTCCCATGATAAGGAAGCTCAGTTGGTGTCCCTGATGGACATTTCTTGAGTGTCTACCATGTGCACGTCACTATATTCAGTTGATGAGCCTTCCTATAGGGAGGATGTTTCTGAGAAACCCGTGCAAACAATAATCCCTAGGGATGAGTTGCTCCTGGAACAGCCAGAGAGAAGACCTTCTCCAAGGCCATCCTCTGAGAAGATTCCTCAAGACTCAGCCCCAGAGGCCCCCACGGTAGGAAATAAACCAAAGAAAGCAGCATTCAGAGAGAATGGGGGAACAGAGAAGGGAACGGGCATGAACCCAAATGAGTACAAGGTTGAGTGTTCACCAGACAAGGTTGGTGTCTGGTTCTGAGTGAACCAGAGACTTAAGTACTTGCGGTCAGATCAGCAGCTTCCTTTGGATGAGCCTCCAAAAGGCGACTGACCAGGTAACTGCTCTCAAGGAATAAAAGAGTGGAGTGTAGGGCTTGTAAAAAACAAGCCAGTTTCAGCCACTTTGTTCCCCCAGGAGAACAACCTTTAGCACCTGAACACTAAGAATGACTCCATTCTCAGGACTCCCCCTCCCCCCAGGAGGTAGGTAAGATTATTTATCCCCATTTGGCAGCTGGGGAGGAAGTGAAAGAGAGGTCACAAGACTTGCCTAAAGCCTCTGACAGAGCAGAGATCAGACCTCAGAGGTTTGAGACTCCTGATGACAGGCCAGGCCTTGACCCATCCAAAGGCATTTCTAAAGGAAATGCCAGGATCGTACCCTGGGAGAAGCCTCACCAGAGAGCTAGGTGGACAATACCCTGAGTTGCTTCAAGAGTCTAAAGACCCCTGAAATACAAACAAAAAACCCACCCACTCACCTGAAAGCTGGTGGGGGAGCCTAATTCTCAATACCCAGTAGAATCCCACAGCCTGAGCTGCTGCTAAAAATTGTAAAAAAAATGTGGGCTTAAGACACAGAAGGGCAGATGCAACTAAGATTGAAAATACTCTTTGCAGAGGAATACCCCACCACAAAATGAAATCTAGGTGACTTCAGGTATTGAACGTCATCGAGACTGTCCCAGAACCTTAGAGCTGGCTGTAAAAGGGGACAGCGAGGAGAGGAAGTGGAATTAAAATGGGAGGAGCTGTGTAAAAACTGCCCTGCCAGGTGTATTTGCCCTGACCCAGGACACAGTTCTCTTCTCGTTTCTCCACCAAGCTGTTCTGCTGCAGAGGGGACATGATTCTTTCTGAGTTTTTAAAAACAGAGAATATAATTGAAGGGGAAACCAAAGAGACCCCTACACACCAAAAACTAGAGGTCTTGGTCAAAGTAAACAAAACCAGTTTTGCAGAAGGGGAAAGGCAGTGCAGCTACAAATGAGGCCCAGGTCAAGAAACCATGCAGAGGGGTTAGGGCAGCAGAAGGGTGGGAGCCACGCAGGCACTTAGGCACAACACAGACAGAGGAGGGGTGCAGGGCCTGGGGAAAAGGGTCCACTGGTTCTTTCAGAAGTTACCATTACCAACTAGATTCAGTATAATTTTGTAGCAGGTCTGGCATGCTGGGTAGGAGGAGCTTTGTTAGGTCAGCTACATTTCCAAAAAACCTGCCTAGAGCCCGGTCAGTCTGGCCATAAGGTCTTTCTCCCAAAGTCCCCTGACTGGGTCCCCGCCAAAGCATTACTTCACTCTGAACCTTAGAGGGGCTTCTCTCTCTCCTGGTGCTAGAAGCTTGTGGAAGGAATGGTGAAGAGAAATGGAAAAGGGCTGAAGCAGGATCAACCAGAGTCCCGCAGATGAGTACTCCTCCCCCACAAACCAGCCATAGACATCTGTGTAACAAAACTACCCTTTAAAGTGCACAGCTCTCAAAAGAAGAGTTCTGGGTGGGAACCCCCTTATTCCAACCATGGGGCCTCCTGCCCTCCCACCACAAAAAAGGAAAAAAAACTTCAGACAGTTGAACTGCTACTATAAGCTGTGGATCATCATTTTTGGCTCTTTCTTTGTTCCCTCCCTCTGCCACCTGCTCCCCAAACCTGACTTTCCCCTTTCAGGAGCTAGGAATGGGGAGGAAAGAACAGGGAGGCCCTGATATTTGGAATGTTTCTTATTCTGCATGCACCCCCTTACTTCCTTGGCCCAGGCCTGCCGCTCCCCATCACAGCATCCTCTGGGGCTGTCCTAAAGGATGCCACAGGGTAATGAGCAACAGACCCTGCCTTGGGAGGCTGCCTTCATGCCTCCACTCCCCTCACCTCCCGCCCCCAATTTCACTGCCAAGAGAGCCATTCCCTGCTCGACATGTGCAAATCCTCTGCCTGCTCACGGTGAGGCCCAGCTCTGGGGCAGAGCCCCAGTCTGGTCAGGGAGAGAGGTTCATTTTCCTGCATTGGAACGCCCTTCGATGGACAGCTTTACCTCCTGTGGAATGAAAGAGGGACGGAGCATCGCAGCCCGTGCCTCCTCCCCTTGCATGCTGTATCTTTGGAAGCTCGGAGCTGGCCAGCAGGCCTGAGCACCAGGCTCTGGCTGCGGGGGCTCTACCATTCGGGAGCCCTCGCCCGATGGCTGGCTCTTCCCCTCACTGTCACATTGCTCTCTGGGTCCCAAGACTGTCCTCTCAGGCCTTTCTCGGGGGGTGCCCAGCTGGCCTGGGGGAGCACAGCTGGCCTGAGAAACTGAATTACTGTTCAAGCTCTGTAAACTGATAGAGATGCAGACATCTCCCACCTGTAGCCGATGGCAGGGCAGAGAGAAGAGCTGTGCAGTCCGCCCAGGGCTGCAAGAGGACCAACCCTGACCATAGACAAAAAAAGGGTGCTCGGGGGGCACTTCGATGCTCACTTTGCTCTGCTGCTCACCAACCACGAAATGCAGCATGACAAATCCAGGCCACTGGCTCTCCTGAATGTCCACGACTGTGCTAGAGTCAATCTTCAGCCCCCCGCTCACTTCGGCACTGCGCACAAAATCCTGGGTCTGGAGGTCCTCCACCCGCTTCAGCTCCCCTGTAGCCAGCTGGATGATGGCGCCTTTCATGAAATGGGAGGGCAAATGGGAAGAGGTAATGGGGGGTGGCGTTGGCTCCTTGTCTGTGAAGATGGCTCTGGCCTGCGTGTCCAAACTTGATGCCATCAGGATCTCCGAGCCCATGGGCAGCAGGCCTGCATCAGTTCCAGTGGGCACCAGGTTGCCATTGGCTACAACCATTGCTTTGGGTAAAGGTCTATGTTTCACCGGTTCCTGATGGGACTGAGGGCAGCACCCCCGGGCCTGGTTTTTCTCGGCCATCTCTGCTGGGTTCCTGGCTGCCCCTCGCCCCTCACCCTGATGGTCAGGGGTATGATGGGACAGGTTGAGGGGGCTAGGCTCATCCTTCCTCTGAGCTGCCACCACACGATAGTCCTGAGAAGCTAGAGCGCCAACCACCCGCTGGACCTCGAGGTCGGTGTCCGGGGTCCCTCGGTGTGCTGGCACCGCCACCTCTACCCGTGCAGTCTGAGAACCTGAAAACAACTGTCCATCCACCACACATTCTGCCACTGGCACCGGTCCCTGGCCGTCGCCCTTGTTGTTGGGGGAGTCGAGGGCTTCGCTCTCCCGTCTTACTAAATTTCTCTCTCGCTGTCTCTGTCCATTGGCAGGGGCTGCTTCCAGAGCAGACTGGCCCTCCTGAGGGGTAAGAGCTGGGCTGGCACCAGTTGGAAGGGCTTCATGCAAGGTGTACCCAGCAGGTAGCCTGGACATCTGATAATAAATGGGCATCCGGCCTGGAGCGAGGTCCAGTGGCTGAGTACTGGAGTGATGTGGCACCTGCCCAGGTGGGGAGGTGGCAGAGGGGGTTTTGCTGAATGAGTGCGCCGGGGAGGAAGCCTGGGGGGGAGGAGTGGTTCCTTCTGCCAGGAGCGAGGCATATGGCACGAAGTGTGGAAGGTGGGAAGTGGCAAGGTTGGCAGAAGGGGAAAGGAGGGGACTCGGTAGGAAGTTAGGTGGCACAGCATAGGGAAGGCTATAAGGAGACCCAATAAACTGCAGAGAGGTGGATGGGAGCTGAGCATAGTGGATTGGGGGATAGGGGATTCCTGGGTGTTGAATCAGTGAAGACGCTACATTAAATGTGGGGGGCAAAGGGCTCATGTTCACCACAGATGGGAGGCCAGTTGGGGAAAAGGTGGCAGGTGGCACAGCCACCTTATACAGCATGCCATACTGGTCCACCGTCAGGCCAGTGATGGCCTCAGCTCCATCACCCCCCAGGCTGACTCTGGCTCCTGCCTGGCTCTGCCCTGCCACCACAACCCCTCGGGACCACTCAGAGGCATCACTGGAGGGTGTGTGGTTAGTTGAGCAGCTGGTAGTTCTCCCCATATCCTCGCTGGTCACGGGGAGGTCTCGTTTCTTTGGTGGAAGGCATTCCTGACTCCTTTCATGAACAGGTTTCATATTGCTTTGTGATGTTCCTGGAGCCTGGAAGGGGTCGGCTTGCTCCTTGGGGCATCAGAAGGGGCTTCTCTGTGGCTCCCCTGAACCCTCTCTGCTGCTGGCTGGGGCGCCCACATCTGCTAGGGAACAAATCAGAGGCAAAGAAAAGTAACCTAGGGGTGAACCAAATCAAAGGAAACAGCAGAAACTGTGCCCACACAGGAAGATGTAACAAAGAGGACTATTGGAAAAAAGGAGGTATGAGAGAGGGCCAGACAAGGATGCTACCCTCCTTACTCATTCAGCCTAGGACATGAAAGAAACAGTCATAAAACCACAGAGCTACAAGGACAAGCATTCAACAAACCCAGAGACCAACAGCTTCATGATGAGTTGTGCCTCTGATGGGGACCTTGACTATTCTCAGCATTCTTCCCTAAGAGGGAATTGAACCCATGGTCTTTGCTGCTGGCTCTTTCCTCCTAAGTTTCTCCTTTTGCCACCAAAGACTACTGTGCTATCTTCTTTCCTGAACATATGACCTCATCCTCACTTCCTTTTGCCAGCCTCATTTGGATTATGATCTCACCTATCCCCAGTCCACCACCTCAGGCCTGATTAAACTCTCATTCTCTTTTGCCTCATATCACCACCATCTCAAGAACCCAGGTGTAAATAAGTACTCAGGTCTGCTTGTGTCTTTCTTTTTTTAAACCTTGCTCCCTAAACCTATTATGAACATTAGTATCTTCTTTGTTCCAGGAAATAACCACATTCAAACTTGGACTCTGTGGGGAGAGTGACTGTAATAGTGTTCTACCATTTATTTGTTTTTCCTCCTCCCCAAAGAGCAACAAAACTCGTCTGACCTCACACAGACTTCGTGTTCCCTAGTCTGGCAAGACTTCTTTTCTTCTCATTGACCACCTGCAATTTGCCTTCTTCATTCATTCATTCCCTTTCCTTTTTCTTTTTGTGTTTTCTTTGTCAATGGCTCCTTTTCCACTGAAGGTCTGCTCTAGGCACCGCTTCCTAAAATTCTGATTCCATTTCTCCAAATATGCCTGTTTGTCACTATCTTAGGTCTGTATGACTGGTAAGAAAGTTCTTTCTCCCCTTTCTCTTGTTGTCACCTTTCATACATGCTTTTATCCATTGTCATAAAGTATCTTTTTGGTCTGAACACTTCAATGCATATGAACTTTGTCACCTATTTCTTCCAATCAGGCTCCAGTGCTTTAGATCTGAAAAGAGATTTCTATATTACAGTCTGTTCTGTTTTCCACTGTTGAATCCCAGATTTTTTTTTTTTTTTTTTTTGCAAAAAGGTATCCAAAGCTCCTGTAATACCTGAGCTTCCAATGGTGCTTCTGAGCAGCTGTAGTAAGAAGCAGTGTTCGCCCCGCTGGTGTGGGAGCCTAGAAAACAGACATAGGGATAAAGTAAGCAGGAGCCTCACCTCTGACCCCTCCCAGGAGTATCAAGAAAAGTAATTCAAAAGCCACAAAGACATTAAACTCCATGAATCTTCTCTAGAGGCAACAGCACATGTATCTGTAGGAAGACATCCCTGGAAAAAACTTCCCATGTCAAATCTCATTGTTTGCCTTAACATTAGATCCTTCATTCTCTACCTGTACCCCTTCCCCAAAGGTTAAATTTACTTCCAATCCCAATCTCAGGTACATGCACAAATACAAGTGGAAGACTCAACACTGTTCCCAAGTGAACAACGGGAAGCGGGAAAAATCAACTTCACAGATTTCACTTTTATTCCGAGCTGATGAAAACACGGTTGTGGAGGTTATTTAAATGAGAAAAGCGGCACTAGAGAGAAAAGAACAATTATTTATGTTTCTGGGGCAGAAAAAGAGGTCAAGGGGGAGTTACTCAAGGGGAAGCCTTATTAACAGATTTTCAGGATTAAAAAAAAAAAAAAAAAAGGTCTCCTATGTGTATGTAAAATTTCCTGAGTGACAACTCTGTACAAGTGCTGAATCAGGTAGGACAAAAATGAAAAACATTGCCTTGCTCCTCATGCAGCTAACCGTGGGAACACAAATTCCTGCCAAACTGTCAATATCTGAATCTACACATGCCAGAAACATCAAGTGCTGAAGCACAGAGCCTTCATCCCTGGAAACACAGAAAGCAGTGCTGACCAGGGCTCAGAAACGACCCATTATCCTGCCCAAGTCCTACAGAATCAAACAGAAGGCAACATTTCTCTCTTAAGATTGGCCCAGCGGGATATATATATATATATATGAAGGTGATGAGAGGAGACACCAAGGAGGAAAGACAAATTCTTAGTCCCACAAACACGAATCACACCAGGGGCACAAGTTGTGCATCCCTCCTTTGCTGGGCTGGAAGTAAAGGAAAAGCCGTCAGCTTTCTCCTTCATGCCCAACAAAAAACTGGGGTCACACCTTCAACCCTAGGCATGAGCCTGGCTCCCTGCAACTAAAACACTCAAGAAAATAACCTGCCTCCAGGTCACTGCGGGGTGAGCCAAGCACAAGCTCCTGAAAGGGCTGCAAGAGGCAAAGGGTCTGCGGGAATGACAACAAAGGGCCCAGCCTGGGTACCGGGTGCCCGCCACGCCAAACCCATTTCGGAATCGGAAACCTCGGCCTCTGGAGGGGCTCCCGGAGGGTTTCCCAAGGGGAAGACGCAGCCTGCCACCCCGCTAACGGGGAAGGGGGGCTGCTCCGGAGAGGGTGCCAACGCTGCCAGCAGAACCCAGGAACCAAGAGGCTGAACCCTGCCAGGGACCAGCCTTCGCGGGGGGCGAGAGGTGCGCCCGCCTGGAGGAGAGGGGCTTGGAAGATCCTAGGGGGCACGGCTTCCTGGGACCCCCCCCCAACCCTTGCTCCAAAACGGGTGGGGGCTGGGATGGGGAATTCGGCGTTTGGGGGGGGGGGGGTCGTCCCTTCAAGCAGAGGGGCAGGGGCGAGGCCCGCAGGTGATGCTTCCTTGTTTGGGGGCCCCTTCCTGCCCCGAGGACCCGGGACACCCCGGCCAGAGGGGTCACAGCCGCGGGGTCGCCGTGGCCCGAGGCCGCCCCCAGGGCAGCGTCCGCGGGGAGTGCGCGGGGGTCCGAGCGCGGCCTCTTTCGCCGCCGCGGTCCGCGGTTCGACGGAGCGGCGGGCTCCGGGGGCCGCTTCCTCCGGAGCCCCGAGCCCAGGCCCGCTTGGCCTCCGCGGGGCCGGCGCGGGGCCCTCGCTCCTGGCGACACTCACCGGCCCATCTCACGGCGCTCTCCGGGCTCCACCCGCTCGTGCCGGAGCCGCCGCCACCGCGGCCGCCGCCATCCCCGGCCCCGGAGCCGCCCCACACCCAGCGCCCCCCCCCGTCGGGCGCCCGGAGATGACGTAAGCGCGTCCCGCCCCAGGCGCGCGGAGATGGCGTCACAGCTGGGCCCGAAAGTGACGCCCCGGAGTCCGCCCCCCCTCCCACATCCCCCACAACCCCAGACGGGAGGGGGCTGGCCATCTGCCTGTCACCTCCACACCCGCTCCGATGGGAAAATGAAATCTTCCCCAGGGGGCGGGGTCACGTGAATGGGGCTGGGTCGGGCCCTCAGCTTGACCCCACAATGACCCCGCAGTCTTGCTACTCCAGGAAATTCTAGGGGTTCCTGAGCTGAACCCTGGGGTGTGGCCATTGGCGATCTCGGGCTTTCTGGGCCTGATTTTCTTTTTCTTTCTTTCTTTCTTTCTTTCTTTCTTTCTTTCTTTCTTTCTTTCTTTCTTTCTTGCTTGCTTGCTTGCTTTCTTGCTTTCTTGCTTGCTTTCTTGCTTCCTTCCTTCCTTCCTTTCTTTCTCCTCCTTTCTTTAAATATATTTTTATTGATTTCAGAGAGGAAGGGAGAAGGAGAGAGAGAGAAACATCAATGATGAGAGAGAATCATTGATCGGCTGCCTCCTGCACGCCCCCCACTAGGGATGGAGCCTGCAACCCCTGCTTGTGCCCTTGGCCAGAATCGAACCCAGGACCCACTGAGCCAAACCAGCGCCTGGGCCTGATTTCTGAAACCCCAGAGGCCACCAGGCCCAGGAGAATAAAGACATCCCCCTGGAGACCCAGGGTGGAGATGGGAGCTCTTTAAGAATTCAGAAAGGGCCGAAACCGGTTTGGCTCAGTGGATAGAGCGTCCCGGGTTCGATTCCGGTCAGGGGCATGTACCTGGGTTGTGGGCACATCCCTAGTAGGAGATGTGCAGGAGGCAGCTGATCGATGTTTCTGACTCTCTATCCCTCTCCTTTCCTCTCTGTAAAAAAATCAATAAAATATATTTAGAAAGGGCCCTAGTGGATAGATAGAGCCTCAGCCTGGGCCTGCGGACTGAAGGGTCCTGGGTTCCTTTCTGGTCAAGGGCACATGCCAGGGTTGCAAGCTCGATCCCCAGTAGGGAGCGTGCAGGAGGTGGCACCATCAATGATTCTCTCTCATCATTGATATTTCTATTTCTCTCTCCCTTTCCCTTCCTCTCTGAAATCAATAAAATTATATTAAGAAAAAAAGAATTCAGAAACCTCTCTGAGGGGATCTAGGGGGAAAGTGAAACAAGCAGTGGGAGATTTGTGAGACATGAGAGGAAGGGGTTTAGTACAATGGGGAGCAACTTAGTTTAATGGAAGAGGGCTTGTTAGGTCATCCTTCAATTGCCAATTAACTACTAGTCAACTTCATAGTAACATGAACTTCTGATTAACTTAACTAAAATAAAATGGACACCATTTGAATTTGTGCTTCAATTACAATATATCTATGGGGGGGGAAAAGTACTTCTGCATACAGACAACAACAAACTAAACTGAGAAAAAAATACGTTTACCTGTTGGAGAGACATTGGATTCTGAGTTGATTTTTCACCTTGCAATTTCTGCAAACTTTGTTCAATAAATAATCATTGCTTTTTGGCTGATTTAAAAAGTACTGACTGTGCCCTGGCCCCTACTGTGTAGCTATCTGGCCTTAGGAAAGTCATTTTACTACTTGACTTGGGTTTGCACTTCTGCAAAATGAGAAGCTTAAATTAAATGAAGGGGTGGGAGTAAAATGTAAATAGAAGAGCTCTAAAAATTTTAAGTTAAAAAAATAGGCAAACATGTACAGTGCAATATTATGTATTTAATGTTAAAAGACATAACATTATAGTTGCATAGGTATCTGTATAGAAAAGGAGTGGAAGGATGTGTAACAACTAGCTAAGCTGGTTATTTTGGGAGAGGAAAGTGGAATTGGATGGTGGCCGAAAGGAACAAAAGGAACTTATGTTATTCTTTGGATTTTTAATGAAAATATTACCTTACAAATATTAAAATAACTTAAAATAAAAATAAAGAAATACAAATAAGTGTATGACCTTTAAGATTCTTTCAAGGGAATCCTTAGATCTCAATTTCAATATTTTCTCACCTTGATGGGGACAAAGAATCATCAAAATTATTGAACTGCACACACAAACACACACACACAAACACACACACACACACACACACACACACACCTTGCACCCATGGGTAAAACATAGTGAAGCTACTGATGTGTAGCCATCTAAATCAGAGGGCTTTGCTTCATGAATATTAATATTATTCATGATAGTCATCTCCCTCAGTTTGGCCAAGAAGGAAGTCCTGTGGTCACTCGGTGATTCTGTTTTAGCACTAGCTGACATTCTGGTTTCTAGGTTCATTGCTTAGCTCACTAAACTGGCATTAAGATTATAAAACAGACCTCCTTGAACCATCCAGGTGTATTCAAGGGTAACTCATTTTTCCCAGATCAAGATACACACTCCGAGGTCTGTTTTTCAGACAAGTTGAAAGAGCAGACACGGGTAGACGCAAGCAAAAAAAAATGTTTTTGACTACCAGCCATTAATTACAATTACGTGGTTCAAAGGCATGTCTGGTTAAAAAAACAGGATGTTCTGATTGGTGAAACACAGGTGATTTCCTGGTTTGGTGCTGCAGTCGCAAAAGGGTGGGTCATCTCTCTGCTGTATCCTGTTTTAGAATTCTTTACTCCAAGCAATCCTGATTTCTTTGGTCGTACATATTGATGGTAGGAAGCTCCATGGTGTCTGTTTAACAGGAATAGTAGTGATAAGTAAACTAACATAGTTTTTAGACTTAAGACAACTGAAATAACCAAATAACCAAAAGTTACCTTATCTCTCTAAAAGTCTGTATTATTCTCTGATATCTGGATAATTCTTTATGTAAGTTATTTCTATTAAGTAAACCTGGGGTCTTAAACACTGTAACTGGCTCAACAGATAGTTGTTG
This sequence comes from Myotis nattereri, assembly GCF_964212035.1. Classification (NCBI taxonomy): domain Eukaryota; kingdom Metazoa; phylum Chordata; class Mammalia; order Chiroptera; family Vespertilionidae; genus Myotis; species Myotis nattereri. Next base: position 16,931,531 of record NC_138090.1, read on the forward strand.
AATGAAATTTCGCAAAGATATCCCACACGGGGAGACCTTCCTTGCTAGTTCCTTTGCTCCCATTTCCTCATTTGTACTCTTACCTAGTTAACCTGTTTGCTATCTGTTCTCAATCTCATCTGAGAGTCTTTTTCGTTTTATTTCACCAAGTTTTTTTTTCTTCCCCCACAGAGTTTAAAGAACTGATGAACTGAAAGGAGATTTTTAAAGGTATTTGGGATATCTGGGGACTGGAGAATTAAACTGCAATGTTTTTTCCACCTCTTCGCTTCCCCTAGCTTCACATTGAATTCCTGCGATGTGTGCAGATTGAATTTGTGTGATGGGAAAGCCTAAGCTACCCTGTTGGTAGGAAAATAACGACAAAACCCTGCCAGGCTGGTTCTTCTCCCTGAGCAGGCAGGAGTTTCAAACCAGCTCTCCGTGTTGCCTGTTTCCTCTTTGTGGTTTTTCTAGACCTGTACCACAGGCATGGAAAGCTCAGACCATTATCCCAGTTTGGTTTTATTTTTGGTGTTTTGTGTTTTGTTTTTTGACGTTAAGGGGTCAAGCCAGAGAGAAGTACTTGTAACTTGGGAAACCATGTGTTGTCATAACAAGGGGAGGAGGTGGCATTTTCCATACTGTCGCATCTTCCTGCTTGTATGCTTCAGCATGTACAGGTGTCATGTTAGGAAAGGAGCTTCCACTTTGCACGCCAGTGGCAGAAAACAACAACTAGCCTCAAGCATGTATTGAAATTATTGAGATACTGAGCGGATTTTAGCTTTCCCTAGGAACATGTTGGTGCCTGGCATTAGATGTCCAAATATGGAAACGTGCAATGTGTTTTATCTACTTCTCTGAACAATTCTATGTCCTCATTCCCATGTGCTTTTAATGCTATGTGATCTCTTCCTATGGGGATTTCCCTTTCAAATTCATTAATATTTCATTTAGAAGGAGAAGTTACAATTTCTCCATAAGTGAGTAATATGTCCTGTGGGGAGGGGAATCACACTTTGTTGTCTGCTTCCTTAGACACTTGCCAAAGACTTGCATGTTTGTCAGAAACTTCCTGCAGAACTCTCAAAAGTTTCAGCAAAAACACTGACGACTGGAATAAATTGGAGGAAACGTAACCCCTATTTGAATGGCCAAGAGTCATGTGTGTGGAATGGGTCCACGGAGAAGCAAGTGTAGCCAGGCCATTACCGAGCAGTCAGGAATTCATTCCATGGGACTTGTTGAACGAATAAAGTGGATGTTGAGAAACAGGAGCTCCCATGACACTGATAAACTCTCTCTTTCTCTGGGAAACTTGCTCAGAGTTGCTGTGCCTTGTGGTGAAATCATGTTCGGCTCTGTCTTCAAAGCTGATCGCCTTCGGGTCAACTTGCAACTGGTTGTCAATCGCCTAAAACTCCTGGAAAGAAAGAAAAGTGAGTAATACTCCAGGCAGGCCAGCAGCCAGCTGCCTCTCCAATCACTGTGCAATCTCCCCTCAACTCCAGTGAGCTGGCTGATATACCTCCTAAGACCTTACTATCCGACTTTGGAATTTATTTGTTTTCAAACTGTAAGAGAAAGTTTATTTAGAAAGTCACAGAGGTAGAAGTGAGCTGTAGAAGTGTAGAAGAAATGGACTCAGGAAACATGTTACAGAGGCAAAGGAAGGGCCCTTGTAGCTTAGAAGAAAGGGAAACACCAACTTTGGAATTAAAATAATGTTTCTGACTGGGATGAATGTAGGAATGATTATTACAGTGATCAAATCATTTAAAAATTTCCAGTGTCAGCTCTGTATCTTGACTGTATCAATATCGCTGTCTTGGTTTTGCAAGATGTTATCACTGGGGAAAACTCAGTCACGTGTACCCGGGGTCTCTCCGTATTACTTCTTACAAACTTCAAGTGACTCTACAATGATCTCAAAATGAAAAGTTTACATTTTTAAAATTTATTGTTGACAGTATTACAGATGTCCCCCATCCCTCCCCTTTTTTCCCCTTTACCCAGTCCCTCTCCCCTCCCCAGGTCTTCACCACAATATTGCCTGTGTTGTGGGCTATGCATGTATGTTCTTTGGTTAATCTCTTCCCTCCCCTCCCCTCTGAGATCTGTCAGTCTGTTCTATGCATCCATGCCTCTGGAAAAAAAGTTTAATTTTTAAAATATGTTTCCAAAGGTTTAAAATGTAAAACAATATCCCGATTACTGGACTTCTCTCCACCAAGGCAGAGAACTCTATCTAGTCAAACTTTTTCAAATGCGCAGTAGCTATGAAGTTTGAACTCCAAGGCACATTTTTCTGGAAAGGATTCCTTATCCTTTTTCAAATATCACCCCCACACACCACCACCCATGCATTTTCTTCTATCAGGTGACAGCTCAAGTAGCATTACACTCATGCAATACGTGTTATCATCTTTTTTTAAAAAAATCTTCTACTTTAAGTCCAACTTACTACTATTTTCTGTTGCCTTTTGCTCTCTCCTCATTCCAGTGGGTCACATGAGTGGTTAACCCCTTGATAAATAGAAAAAGTGATGATCTCTGATTATGAGGCAGATTCCGGTGAAATAAGTATTGCATATAAGTGCAGTTTTCTGAGTGCCCCCACAAATCTAGGGTGTCCCAAAAAATGTATTGAATAAGTATAAGGACGGTGTTTATTAAAATACATTTCATTTCAAAATTGAGCTATCAGCTGTCAAAGTGTATATACATTTTTTAGAGCACCCTGTATAATTTATTGGTAGAGAGGCAGTAGCTACTCAAACTTTCAAATTGATTTTAGGCATTACTTAGCCAAATCTTGGCAGCAGGTGTTTGGGCATTATTTAGGTAATAGGGGCCTAAGGAAAGTACCCCAAATAAATGAAATTTAGCCAAATCCAGTGGTTCCCCTTTCGTTACCATGAACAATGAAGATGACATTGATGACATCCACAGAACTTGTGAATTTTAAAATGCATGCTCACATATTCTTTTATTTGATCCTGATAATCCAGTGATACATATTATTATCCAGATAAGTTTTATACTCTTCTTACAAATGAAGAAATTTAAACAAGAAGTACCTGAGTGATTTGAGATAAATAAAGCAAATTAGCCCTGTCTATCTAAATTGATTTCTTTTAAAAAATATATTTTTATTGATTTCCAGAGAGGAAGGGAGAAGGAGAGAGAGATAGAAACATCAATGATGAGAGAGAATCATTGATCGGCTGTTTCCTTGGCACGCATCCCACCGGGGATCGAGCCCGCAACCCGGGCATGTGCCCTGACTGGGAATCCAACCATGAAAGCTCAACCACTGAGCTTTTTTTTAAAGGAGATAATAATTTTGACCTTCCAGGGTTCTATTTGTAACACAAACTATAACCTGGACACACAATAAATGTTTGTTGATATTAGGATGGGTGTAACAGCAGCTTAGCATTTATCTGAAACACATTCATTTTTCTAAGTGTGTGCTTTATGCTGCAGCCGAGCAGGCCCAGAAAGCAAGGAAGGAGGTCGCTGACCATCTGGCTGCTGGGAAAGATGAACGAGCTCGGATCCGAGTGGAGCACATTATACGGGAAGACTACCTCGTGGAAGCCATGGAGATCCTGGAGCTGTATTGTGACCTGCTGCTGGCCCGGTTTAGCTTGATCCAGGCCTCAAAGTGAGACCTATTGAACTGGCATTGTTTCTCAGGCTCAGAGGAGTGAGAAGGCCTCCTGCCCCCTATGGCTCTAACTTTTTGGGACTTTGTCTCTGCTTGAAAAGCATATGTCAGTCCAAAGAGCCATTTAAAAATAAATCAAATAGATGTCCTCCCCCCCGCCCCCCAGCTGTAAAAATATAATATAAACTTGTAGTAGAAAAGTTGGAAAATACAGCCAAAAAGAATCCATGATCACCAAATCTGGAATGAGGATTTGATTTTGGTATATTTCCTTTCAGTTTATATATGTATACTGATATGTATGTATGTGTGTATAAACACAAGTATGTGTGTTATATACTTTTACATACATATATGTACATAGAAGTCCATATTCTAATTTCAGTTTAAAAATTTTATTACAACATTATATTTTGAACTTTGTCCATGGACTACCTTTGAAGCAGTGAAAGAGGGATGCAAAAAGTCCCGAGTTTCATGATTTTGTGCTTTGCTTAGGGAACTGGATTCTGGTCTGGCTGAATCTGTGTCTACACTAATCTGGGCAGCTCCTCGACTCCAGTCAGAGGTGCCTGAGCTGAAAATAGTAAGTTTGATGAGTTTTAACTACATGTGCCGTGATTGTAAGTGAGAGTATCACTAATGTTACTCATTTAGACTTGGGGAATCCTATCTTCTCTTAAAGAATAACCCCGTCCAAAAGTATTTTCTTCTGTTAGTCTTCAAGTGAAAAATAAATACTGTTTTTAATGACAATGTAGGGGGGGGGGAAACCTTGCCTAAAAAAATAAAACTTGAGATTAAGTTTCTTTTATGGGGGAAAGGGTGTCATAATTTATACGGTGTTTAGAATTAGAGGTTTATCAGATACTTAAAAACAAAACAAAGTGCTTATTTGCCTTTGTTATTTTTTTAAATCCTCACCTGAGGGTATTTTTTTCATTGATTTTCAGAGAGAGGGAAAGACAGAGAGAAATATTATGTGACAGAAATACATCGATTGGTTGCCTCCTGCACCCTTAACCGAAATCGAACTTGGGACCCTTTGGTCCGCAGGCTGATGCTCTATCCAAACTGGCTAGGACTCAAAGTGCTTATTTTGTTATTGCTGTTTGATGCTAAAAGAACATCATTCCAGGGAGGTAACATGAAAGTAGTTTTTGCTCTTTTGGTTGTTCTTTATCTAAAGCAAATCTGCCATAACTTGACGCATTTTGCCTTTCTTTCTTTCTTGGTGATGGTTTGCTGCAGGTATCTGATCAGCTGTGTGCAAAGTACAGCCAGGAGTATGGTCAGCTGTGTCGAACCACTGAGATTGGAACTGTCAGCTCTCGGGTAGTACCACTTCCAGAGGCACATTTTTCTAGACCAAGAAATCTGGGAAAAGCTGAGCAAACTCAGAACACATAATTTTGTGTGGAGTGAAAGATGTATAAAAGTAATTTTTGCATTGGAGGCAGAAGAACTTGGATAAAGATCTTGGATTAGGGAACTCGGATTTTTTTTAGAGGGGGGGTACTCAGATCTTTTAAATGCGGTCAAATATATGGTAATAGATAGGAACTAGATTTTTGGTGGTCAGCACCCTATAATGTATACAGATATCTATACTAATAAAAGGGTAATTGCTAATTAGGGTGGACTTCCTTCCGGACAAAGCCCCAGCGGCTGCCTGAGGCTCAGGCAGCCATGGTGGCCACCAGTGGCAGCAGCAGTGAGGTGATGGGGGTGGCGCCTTCCCCTGATTAGCCAGGTCGCCTCCAGCAGAGGGAGGCCAGACTGCGGCTTAGGCTGGGAGCCAAGGCAGAGGTGGTTAGGGGCAATCAGGCCAGCAGGGAGGCAAGGTAGGGGCAATCAGGCAGGCAGGCAGAGGCAGTTAGGGGCGATCAGGCAGGCAGGCAGGCAGGGGGGTTAGGAGTCAGCAGTCCAGGATTGGGAGAGGGATGTCCGTCTGCCCATTTAGGCCCGATCCCTGGGGCCTAAACCGGCAGTCAGACATACCCTGAGGAGTCCCAGATTGGAGAGGGTGGAGGCGGGGCTGAGGGACCCCCTGCTCTCCCCTCCCTCCTCCTGCACAAATTTTGTGCACCGGGCTTCTAGTTGATTTATAATGTTCTACACCTGAAACTTATATAATGTTAGTAACCAATGTTACCTCAATTAAGAAAAATTAGAGTAGCCCAGGCCAGTTTGACTCAGTGGTTAGAGTGTCAACCTGCATACCGAAGTATCTCGGGTTCAATTCCCAGTTAAGGGCACGTACCTCAGTTGCATATTCAATCCCCGGGGAGCGTGAGGCAGGCAAATAATCCATGTGTCTCTCTCACTTCAATGTTTCTCGCTCTCTTCCCTCCTTCCCCTTTCCTTCCACTCTCTCTAAAAATTAATGGAAAAAATATCCTCCCTCCTCAGGTGAGGATGAAAAATAAAACAAAAACTAGAGTCAATAAAACTGAGATGATTCTTTATTTTTTAAAATATATTTTTATTGACTTCAGAGATGGGAGGAGAGAGATGGAAACATCAATGATGAGAGAATCATTGATCGGCTGCCTCCTGCATGCCCCCTAGGGGGGATGGAGCCCTGAAATCTGGGCATGTGCCCTGACCAAGAATTGAACCCATGACTTCCTAGTTCATAGGTCGATGCTCAACCACTGAGCTATACCACCTGGGCTGATTCTTTATTAAGAAAACATTCATTTTCCTAAATGCAACTGGCCTAATAATACAAAAGAAGTTATTGAAACTTTGAAGTTTCAAATTTTGAACATCTTACATAATTCAGGACTGACATTCAGCTGGACACAGGCACCTGGCTGAAGTAGTTGTTTCAGGCTGTTGGACAGTCTCATCACTCAGGGTATCCATTCTGATTCCTTACTATCTTGCTGTACTGGTTGTTGTGTATGGTGAATGTTACCTCTGACATAATTCAAATACTTGTTATAAAATCAGAATTCTTGATTCACAATATTTTTATGTCTATTTTTTTTCTCTTATTCTACTTGGTTTGAGGTTCCTTCACCCCAGGAAAGGGCTGTCTTATAAGGAGGGCCCCTCCTTGTTGTTGCTAAATTATATATCTTTTTAAAAAAAATCCTCACCCGAGGGTATGGTTTTCAATGATTATAGAGAAGGAAGAAGGGAGAGAGAGAGAGATGTGAGAGAGAAACATTGACATTGATGTGAGAGAGAAACATCTACCAGTTGCTTCCCATATGCGCTCCGACAGGGGATTGAACCCACAACCTGGGTACATGCCCTGACCGAGAATCAAACCCTAGACTCTTCTTTGCACGGGAAGATGCTCTAGCCAATTGAGCCACTTCGGCCAAGGTGCTAAGTTATATTTCTTTTTAAAATCATACATCTTAAATAACAGTGACCAGAAAGATGAAGAGCAATGATGCAGAGGTGAAAAATCACCTAACTTTTTTTGTTTCTTATTTTGTAGGTGCGTGTGCATGTGTGTGTGTGTGATCAACTCTTGTTATGTTCTTTGTTTTGCAGCTAATGTGTAAATTAAATGTGAACAGTCTACCCCAGGTTTTAGTGGAACAGTATCTGATAGAAATTGCTAAGAACTATAATGTGCCATATAAATCCAAGGCAACCATCATGGTGAGTACTTTCAAGAAGGGAGGATTGATTTAAAGCTGAGGTTTTTATTGTGCACTGGAAGATTTTTTTTTTTCTACTTATGTATGTGGCTCTCGGGGTAGCTGTCAGGATTGTAAATCAGGTGAAATTTTTACCTTTTCTCGGCCCACATACTTTTCCTAACAGAGTTTGACTTCTGGTAACCGTCAGATGACCCTTCTAAGTTGTTAACAATAGAAGAGAGGTAATAACAGTTAATAGTTATTAACAAATCTCATAAGCTTGTCGAGATGATCAAATGCGCTAATACGTACAAGGGATTTAAATGCAATGCCTCGACCATCACAGATGTAATCAAATTTTGCTTTTTATCATCATCATTATGATCACAGAAAGTGGCTTAAGCTTCCACAGGTGGTCATGGACTGTTTTAAGGCCAGAGGGATTTCTCCCTAATGCCTCTCAAATCACCTCATATGGGAAGTGACTTATTTTAGCCATTGATAAAATTGTCTGTGGTAACTTTATAAAGCAGGGGTCCTCAAACTACGGCCCGCGGGCCACATGCAAATACAAATATTGTATTTGTTCCCGTTTTGTTTTTTTACTTCAAAATAAGATATGTGCAGTGTGCATAGGAATTTGTTCATAGTTGTTTTTTTTAAATTATAGTCCGGCCCTCCAACGGTCTGAGGGACAGTGAACTGGCCCCCCGTTTAAAAAGTTTGAGGACCCCTGTTATAAGGATAACCTCGTCCTCAAGCACTAAACGTGTGCTTAGTGCAGGCATGAAGCCACAAGGGAAGTCTGTTCCGGCCTCTGCGCTCCCACCGTGCTGCCTTCCAACGGATGAGCAGCATGCATCATGTTGGGTGGTGGTTAAAGGGCACGCTTGTCTTTTCTGATGCTTTGCTCCTGATGGTTTCCTGATAGGGACTCTTTTACCCATTTTTTTTTTCCTCTTTCAAAGAGTTATATGGTTGTTGTTTTATTTAAAAAAATGACACATTTTAAAAATATAGATAATACCAAAAGGGACTGTGAAGAAGTAAACGCTACATGAAATGGTAGTAGAGATGTGCCCGAGGGCTCAGCCTTGGACCTCTTCTCTCTCTTCCCTACTCTCTGGGTGATTTTATCTAACATCCTGGTTTTCAATACCATCTTAATGGTGAGGACTTCTAGTCATCCTGGTATATCACTAGCTAGGGCCTCTAGGCTGGTATGAACTCCATCCTCATATATCCACCCACTTTCTTGATATAAATACCTTTACTTGAATATTTCAGAGGCATCTCAAACTTAACATGTGTTCTTACCGGGTAAGACTTACCCCTTCCAAGAACCCATTCATTCTACAGTGCATGGGGATTCTAGGCTAGGGCAAAAAATCTCGATATCTCTTGACTCCCCTCTTTCTCTCAACTGCTAGCCCCCAACCAATCTTCAGCAAGTCCTGGTTACTCTACCTTCTAAATATAGGCAGCATCCTGCCCCTTCTCACCATCTCCACTGACAGTATCCTGGGCTAACCTGCACTAACCTATTCCCTGCCTGGATGATTGCAAGAGGCTCTTAACTGATTTTCCTGCTTCTCTACTCCTCTTCCTCATTAATGGATGTTCAATACAGCCTTCAGAGATCTGGTTAGTACCCAAGTCAGATGGTGTCACACCTCTGCTTTTAAATCCCACCCCCCTTCCCCACCCAGTGGCTTTTTCTTTCACTTAGAATAATAAACAATGGCTTTCCTAGGACTGAAGAGGCTGCCCACACCCACTCTCAGTGTGAGGCCCTTATTAGCTACCTTCTCTAAAATGTCCACCTCTTCCCTCTCCCCTGCTTTATATTTTTTCTCTATCACTCCTGTCTTTATCTAACACACTTAGTGATCTTGTTTATTATCTGTCTCTCCCACTGGAATATCATCAGCTCCAGGAGAGCAGGGACGTTCGTCTGTTGCGTTCATCGTGGCATCCCCAGAACTGTGCCTGGTTGATAAGAGTTTACCCCTGATAAGATTTGCTACACTTTCTCGTAGACATCAGGATGCATGTTTATGCTTAGCTCTGCATCACTGGTGGACCACAGTGTCTGACCCCATAGGTACTCCGAACACAGTCATTGAAACGGAGGGAAAGGAGAAGCGTGTCTGCCAGAAAGCCCGAGGTTGCTGTTCACTGTTCCTGCCTTACACTAGATTCTGTTTCCTGAGGGCAGGAGCCATGTCTCTTTGCTCACTGTTTCTTCCCCAGGGTTTTCCAAGGAGTTTGGCCTGTAGTAGCGATGCAATAAACGAATGTGTAATAAATCGAGGACCCGATATTATTCTCGCCCTCTTGCTTCAGGCGGAAGCCCCAGCAGACCTGGTTAGTGTTGGGTTTACCGAGGAGGACAAGAAAGGCGCCCTTGACGGCGGAGGGGGAACTGTAGCAGGACCTGGTGATCCAGTTTGGGCATCACCAATATCTGCGCCAGAGCCTTTACCTGTGCGGTCTCCGGTCCCTGGTTTCTCGTCCCTTCCTCCTGGAAGACAGGTCAGTACGGCTAAGGAAGCTGAATCTGAAATGAGCCTGTCAGTACTGCTAGCGTATGTTTCTAAATGGGCCTTTTGAGTGGTAATGATCTTTGTGAGTTTTTTTTTTAAGGCAATTATTTAGCTTATATTTAATGTGCTTTTGTGCTGAAATTCATGAGAAAATAGGGCCACATACAGCCTTTCATCAACCTCTGGACAATAGCACAGTATAGACTGCAAAGAACATTTGTATGAGCTCAACAAATGTGACAGTCTTTCCTGTACAGTGATTTAGACTCGAATTTCAGATGTATTCAATTTATATGTAGTGAAAACAGTTTACTCTCATGAAAATAGGATAAAAATCTCATAACTGGGTATATATACAAATTTAGAGAAGTCAAATACCTAAAAAATAAAGGGCCACAGGCATTAATTTTCTTCCCTCTTTGTTCCTTCAGGGTGAAGTAAAAAGAAAGTGTTTAATTATTCATATCTGGCCCCATGGAGCTGTTTTTGAGATTTTATATTTTAGGCATAAACTCCTTGTTGAAATTATTTGTCTGAATTAACACCTTGTGTATTGTTCAGCTTCTACTTTTGGAGTGCCAGTCCTCTGGTTGTGTGTGTGTGTGTGTGTGTGTGTGTGTGTGTTAAATCTCACCCAAGAATATTTTTTCCTTTTAGTTTTAGAAAGAGTGGGAGGGAGGGAGGGAAGGAGGGAGGGGGGAGGGGAGAGAGAGAGAGAAAGAGAGAGAAACATCCATGTGAGAGAGACACATGGATTGGTTGCCTCTCACGCAAGCCTCAACTGGGGATCGAACCTGCAACCCTTCGGTTTGTGGGCCTAACCACTTGGCAACACCACCCAGGGCACAAGTCCTCTGATTTAAGAATAAAAAGAAGAATCACTAACTCTGCATGATGTTGCAGAAATGAAGGCAACCAGGTTTGCTAAAGTAATTGTGGTGATAGAAATGTATTAGCCTCAGATGCTACTGAGGTGGTTCATTCTATCCTAGGACAGTGTAACTACCAGATACTGCTAATAATGATTCTAAATATTGTACTAATGTGTTTATTTGATTTTTGGCACTGTGTGATAAATGGACAGTATCACAAAAGTTGGGGGTTGGGAAAATTAGCCTAAAATAATAAGTGCATGTATTGAAATCTTATTACAAATTAAACACAGCTCTGTTCTCTTTTTAAAAAAATATATTTTATTGCTTTTTTACAGAGAGGAAGGGAGAGGGATAGAGAGCTAGACACATCGATGAGAGAGAAGCATGGACCAGCTACTTCCCGCACACCTCCTACTGGGGATGTGTCTGTAACCAAGGTACATGCCCTTGACCGGAATCAAACCTGGGACTCTTTGTCCCCAGGCCAACGCTCTATCCAGTGAGCCAAACCGGCTAGGGCAGCTCTGTCCTCTTTAGCTGTATTTTTAAGAATAACATTTCTGGCCAGGGGATTGTCAAGAGCAGGGGGGAAAAAGGAGACATATGTAATACCCTTTGTAATACTTTAAGCAAAAAAAAAAAAAAAGAAGAAGAAGAAGAAAACTTTATGGAAAATTTAAACATATTCATAATTAGAGAGAACAATATACTGAACTTTTGCGTACTCATCACTCATTTTCCACAGTTATCAACATTCCGCTGCTCTCATTTCATCTACCTATTTCTTCCTAAGAGAGAAGGAATTTAAAGCAAATATTAGGCATTACATAATTTTACCTGTAAATACTTCAATATATATTTCTAACATGAACCCTTTGTTTTTATAATATAAAACAATGTCATTATGAAAGCTAACACATTGAAAAACAATTCCTTAATATCATATAATACTCAACCCATCTTAAATTTCTCTGATTGCCTCAAAAATGCATTTTTACAGTTATTTTGTTGAAATCAAGACCTAAAAACATCCACACATTATGTTCAGTTGATATGTCTCTTTAATTCTTTAATCTCTAATACTTCCTTTTCCCCACCTCTACTTTTTTTTTTGGTGCTATTTATTTGTTGGAGAAAGAATCCTCTGATTTTATTAAACTGAATCATTCTTCACAAGCAGCATTTCTAGCCTGGAAGATAAAAGACTTCCCCGTTCTTGTATGAGGCCACAGGTGACAGAAGGAGCAAAAACCATAGTCACTCCTAAGGCTGATTTCCAGAAGGCATCCGTACGCTTTGCCTCACACAAGAAGGCAGCGTGATTGTGATAAAGTTCACTCAAGTTAATTTTAAGGCATAGTTATTGAAGGCTTACTATGAACAAAATATGTGTTTGGAACTCAAACCAGTTGCTTCCCAGTGATCTTTCTTTTCTTTCAGAATGACTCCTTTAAGAATGATTTGCATCCTATACTGGTTCCTGGTAAGTATAAGGAATCCTGGTAGTAGTTGTAATTGCTTGATAGTCATGGAAGCTATTTCAGTTGTTATAAGACTGTCATTCCTCCATTGGTGAGAGAAGTTTATTAGTGATTTACCCGGAGTACAGAATGTTCCCTGATAATAGTTAACAATTTTCAAAGTGGATATAGATCTCAAACAGATCTTTAATACAGATAAAGTTTTAAAACCGCTACTGTACTAGATCATCTTGTCACATGTTTTGAAAAATTGTGCCTTTAAAAAAAAAATCCAATTGCTCTTGAAGAAGATTGCCAACACAATATAATTGCCATTTCCATGTTGGGAGAATTGTCTAGTTTTCCAGCCTATTATATGCTGTTTTTTCAAAAACATTAATAGCCTACTGTCTTTGAGGCTGGGATTTCATTCTGGGGGACATATTGTTGTGACTTTTAATTACGTTTTTTGAAATGAACAGGTCCGGGATTCAACCCTCAAACTTCCCCAAAGCCAGCATCAAGAACCAAGATTGGTTTTGATAACTTTATGCTGCCTGATTTGCCTGATGTAAAACCTCAAGCAAGTCTTTCCATTGACCCTTATGACTCTGAGGAAATTGACTTTGAGGATCTTGACCGGAGACTTGAAATGCTGAAGAAAACCACATAATTCCTTAATCCTGGATTGAGTACTTGCCTGGGAATTAGAACCGTTGGGCACAAATTTTAATATGGCCACCGATGTGTGGGTCTGAAGTTTTCTCATTTACAATTTCTTCCATTCCTTAAATTCTATGGTTCTCTGTCTGTAATAATGTGTGTGTATGTCTCTGTGCGCATATACATATAATCATATAATTATTCCTGTTTCTTAAAATTCTAAAATTCTATGGAATTCTAAGATTTTGTAATTCCGTTCCTTAAAATTCTGTAATTCTTAGATGAAGATTCCTGACCTACAGAATTTTATTAATTATAGCCAATAAACTTTCATTTTCTCTGAGATTCTTATTTCTCACGTAATTATTGTTTTTCCCAGGGAGGCAGAAGGGTGTGTATTTAAATCTCATCCCTGTACTTACTAGCTATAAACAAGACTTTTGGTAAATGATACCTTCTCTTGTCAGATGTGCATGAGAGAACTAAAGAACTAGAGGAATGCGTGTCTTTTTTTTTTTTTTTTTTTAAATGAGTATCCTAAGGAATGTGCAAACACTAAGAGTGAATAAGAAAAGGGTTTTCTGGAAATCAGTGGAATCCTGTATGCCTCGGTTAAAATTTTGAATCTGACACTTACTAGCTGTAAGCTTTCTTTTCCTCATCTATAAAATGGGGGAAATAATGACGATTAAAAGAAATAACGTATGTAAAGCTTTTAAGCACTCAGTTGGTTCTCAATAAACATTAATTTTCTTTCTAGTTTTTATTCCCTGCTAAGTTCTATTGGACTATATATTAATGATTCTATGAGACTGGGTAAAGGAGAAGCTGAGAAAACAAGATGGCAAAATTAATTATATTTTTGTTTGTTCCTTGTGTAACTGGTATTTTTTGTTCATTTGTTTTTCTTTTCAAGAGACTGTTATTTATTTATTTATTTATTTATTTATTTATAATATATTTTATTGATTTTCCACAGAGAGGAGGGGAGAGAGACAGAGAGTTAGAAACACCAATGAGAGACAAACATCAATTCAGCTGCCTCCTGCACACTCCCTACTGGGGATGTGCCCGCAACCAAGGTACATGCCCTTGACCGGAATCGAACCTGGGACCCTTCAGTCTGCAGGCCGATGCTCCATCCACTGAGCCAAACAGGTTTCTGCAAGAGACTGTTTTTTAGAGCAGTTTTAGGTTCTTAGAAAAATGCCAAGGTTGTCTGCTTCAGGAAGAAGCTGAACATCTCTCTCTTTCCCAGCCACTGGCGGCCAGAAACTCATGGAAGTGGATGGTGAACGCAAACTTTGTACCTTTTATGAGAAGCGTATGGCCACAGAGGTTGCTGCTGCCCGGCTGGAGTGGCTTGATGGTTGAGTGTTGACCTATGAACCAGGAGGTCACAGTTCGATTCTGGGTCAGGGCACATGCCTGGGTGGTGGGCTCGATCCCCAGTGTGGGGTGTGCAGGAGGCAGCCGATCCATGGTTCTCTCTCATTATTGATGTTTCTGTCTCTCTCCCCCTCTCTCTTCCTCTCTGAAGTCAGTAAAAAATATTTAAAAATTAAAATAAAAAGAAAGAAGTTGCTGCTGATGCTCTGGGTGAAGAATGAAAGGGTTATGTGATTCAAAGCAGTGGTGGGAATGACAAACCAGGTTTCCCCAGGAAGCAGGCTGTCTTGACCCACGGCTGTGTCTGTCTGCTGCTAAGGGGTGTTCCTGTTATAGGCCCAGGAGGACTGGAGAGAGAAAGTGCAGATCTGTTCGGGGCTACGTTGCAGATGCCAAACTCACTGTTCTCAACTTGGTCATTGTTTTAAAAAGGGGAGAAAGATGTTCCTGATCTCACGTCGCCTGGGGCCCATAAGAATCCGGAAACCTTTCAATCTCTAAAGAAGATGATGTCCGCCTATATGTTGAGAGACAGCCCCTAAACAAAGAAGGCAAGGCCCTGGCCAGTGTGGCTCAGTTGGTGGAACATCGACCCATGCACTGAGAGGTGGAGGGTTCCATTCTGGTCAGAGCACATGCCTGGGTTGTGGGCTCGATCCTCAGTGGAGGGCGTGCAGGAGGCAGCCAATCGATGGTTCTCTCTCATGGATGTTTCTCTCTTTCCCTCTCCCTTTCTTCTCTTTCTAAAAAAAATAAATGAAAAAACATATTGAAGAGGAAGAAGAAGGAGGAGGAGGAGGAGGAGGAAAGAAACCTCAGATCAAAGCACCCAACATTCAGTGTCTTGTGACTCCCAGTGTCCTGCAGCACAAATGTCAGCGTGTTGCTCTGCAGAAACAACATCCTAAGAAAAAGAAGGAAGCGGCCACAGAAAGCTGAAGAGAATGAAGGAGTCCAAAGAAAAGATTTGCCCCGAGTCCTCTCCGAGAGCTTCTACCTCTAAGTCCGATTCCAGTAAAAAATGAGACTTTTCTAAGAGGAGCAAATACATAAGAACAATCACCAAATCTCAAAAGAAAAAGAAGAAAAAAAGATAAATTAATTTTTAAATGCGATTATTGGTGATGCAGAATCTTCATTTCAGGATCCTGGGTTATATGCGTTTCCATTGCCCCTTTTGCATGCGAAAGGAGCGAGACCTGAATACATATTCTCTCTTTTAAAAAATCAGTTTTGTCTTGAATGTTTCATTCTAGGGTTTTCCTCTCTGATAAAAAACAAGTTTATTCAAAGAGTACTGGGTCGGCCCTGACCGGTTTGGAAGGATCTTTGAAATCCAAGGCCAGGGACTGACCTGGACCGCAAGCTGGCTTCCTCTCCTAGTAAACGCCTAGGAGTGAACGCCTCACCCTGGCACCGGTTGGAATCATACAGATCATCCCCTGGCACAGGTGAGGGGCTTGGTGGAGAAGCAGTTTGTTGTTGTCTGAACTGGGTACCAGGAATTGGCTGCCCCAGTTAGTAACCTGTCCTGACACTTTTTGGATTTCCCAGGCTAATTTTAAAGCAACTTGCCGGACTGACTATTTTAAAGAAACAAGGATGGGGCTCTGCACCTAAAGGAAAACAAAACTGGCCCTGGCCGGGTAGCTCAGTTGGTTAGAGCGTTTTCCCTGATACCCCAAGGTTAAGGGTTCAATCCCTGGTCAGAGCATATACAAGAATGAACCAATGAATGTGTAAATAAGCGGAACAACAAATTAATGTTTCTCTCTCTTCCTTCCTCTCTTTATCTTTAAAATCAATCAATAAAAATTTTTAAAGAGGAGAACAAAAGCAATTTATGACCCTTTCAGGATCATACAGACTCGTTTACAGCCTCATTTACAAACAAAGTCTAACTACTCCACATGCAAATATAACATGCATATCATGCAAAACATCTCAGGTGGCACTTTGGACTGCCTCTTTTAAAATATCTCTGAAGCAAAGAAAGTGACTGGTTGAGCCTGATATCCTCTGGGTTTTGGCCTTTACTCTGAAGGAACATGTAGTAGATCTCCTAATGTTCTTGGTAGGAGGTCAAAGAGTGTATGGCATTTTAATTTTTAGAATTTTTTTTATATTTTATTGATTTTTTATAGAGAGGAAAGGAGAGAGATAGAGAGTCAGAAACATTGATAAGAGAGAAACATCGATCAGCTGCCTTCTGCACACCCCCTCCTGGGGATGTGCCAGCAACCAAGGTACATGCCCTTGACTGGAATCGAACCTGGAACTCTTCAGTCTGCAGGCCGACACTCTATCCACTGAGCAAAACCGGCCAGGGCGGCATTTTAATTTTTTACTTCACTTCTGGCTTTTGTCATAACTGAAGGATTAATTCCTCACCCCTTTTCTCAGGCCAGGATAAATTGCGATTAGGCACCATGCTAAAAATAACTGTAAAAATCCCATTTGCAAGAGCATTACATACACAACAGAGCGACTCATTTCTCTCTGACTTTCAGGCTTATTTAGAGCTTCAGGCGATTCAGACCATAACAAAACAGGCCAGTGGAACTGCCTCTTGGACTTATGCCCCTGTATTTCCTACAGGGTTGTGTCGCCTCTTCACTCTCCTTTCTTGGCTGAGGTTTCTGGCACATGGAGAGTAGGAGGAGTTCCCTGTGAAAGACCATATTTCTGCAGGGAGGGCTTTCCTCATCAGCTGTAAAGGTCAAATGGCTTCCGTGATGATACTCAGCCATTTAAGGGTCTCCCCTCCCCCCTCCAGTACCGCATATTCCAACTGCATGTCATGTCTCTCAAAAGTCCTTTTCCACTGCTCTGGCTCCTAGTCATTGATCTCTCACCTTTCTGCTTTTTTTTTTTTTTTTTTTTTTTGGAACTAGGATTTATCTACTGAGTAATAATATCATTGACTTTGTATTTGAGGATTTTAAAAAAATCTAGTTTTCTTCAATGAGATCATCATTATCTGGAGAGTAGGGACAGTCTCTTTTGAAATGTCCATTATAGACTCTGTACCCACAGAGCATGTGGTGTAATGGAAAGAGTCAAGGTAGCATGTTTGCTGAATGATTACTAGATAGGCCAAAAGGTATACTCAAAGTTGAAAGGTCTAGACTGGAGTCTGGTCTCTGCTGTATGTAGGTGTGACAAGTCATTTCATTTCTCTGAGCTTCTGTTTTCTCATGTCTAAACTGGGGATGATAATATTTATCCGAAAGAGAGCGAGTATTTATTGAGCCCTTCTAAGTAATTCAAGTGTATCAGCTCATTTAATGATCACAGCAGCCTTAAGATGCCAATGCTACTATTAACTCCATTTACAGATGGGTACACGGAGGTTCAGAAGGGCTCAGATATGTTAAGTAACTTGCTGTAAGTCACACAATAAAGAGAAGAAGAGCAGAGTTTTAAACCCTAAAAATCTACACCAGAAACCAACACTTTTAATTACTGTGCTATAGGACTAGTCATAAATAAATATTGGCTAGCTGTGGAAATAAGCCCAGAGATGGTAGGCACCTTCCTCAGGGCACAAAGTGAGTTACGCTCAGCCAGGATTGGCATTCAAGTGGTCTGACTCTTGGCCAAAAACTAAAGTTTTGTTTTTGTTGCTTGTTATTATTTGTTAAATGGTAATGCGCAGGTTATCAATAATAAACAAAACCATAAAAAATACTGATTTTTTTTCTCCTAACCATTATCTCTTCCTGGAAATTTGTTTCATTCTTTCAGGCTGTTGTTTCTTATTTATTTTTATTTGTTTGTTTAAAGAATTTTTTTGTTTTTTTTTTAGGCTGTTGCTGTTTAAAAAACAAAAATCTCCTTAAGCATTTAGACCTGTAAAACTGCATTATCTTACCAGGACTTTCCCCCCAAAATGTAAAAAGTCTTATTTTAAAAAATAAAAACACAGTATGCTCTTTGCAACAACAAAACATAATAAAGTAAAAATCCTCTAAATCCTATTCTCCAAAGATGACCATTTTTATATTTTAGTTTTATTCTTCCTATGTATATACAGTAGTAGGCACTTTTTACAAGCTCATTTATTCCATTTTGTAATATGTTTTTAAAAATCTGTGTCTGTTGCCGAAACCGGTTTGGCTCAGTGGATAGAGCGTCGGCTTGCGGACTGAAAGGTCCCAGGTTCGATTCCGGTCAAGGGCATGTACCTGGGTTGCGGGCACATCCCCAGTAGGAGATGTGCAGGAGGCAGCTGATCGATGTTTCTCTCTCATCGATGTTTCTAACTCTCTATCTCTCTCCCTTCCTCTCTGTAAAAAATCAATAAAATATATTTAAAAAAAAAATCTGTATCTGTCAGTTCATGATAAAGTTAGAGCTATAGTTTCATTTTTTTAAAAAAATATATTTTATTGGTTTTTTACAGAGAGGAGGGGAGAGGGATAGAGAGTTAGAAACATCGATGAGAGAGTAACATTGACCAGCTGCCTCCTGCACACCCCCCACTGGGGATGTGCCCGCAACCAAGGTACATGCCCTTGACTGGAATCGAACCTGGGACACTTCAGTCTGCCGGCCGACGCTCTATCCACTGAGCCAAACCAGTTAGGGCTATAGCTTCATTTTTATTGGCTGCATAGTATTCCATTTCATTGATGTGCTGTAATTATTTTGAAATTTACCTGAAATTAGGAATTATGTTTGAGTAGGTGGGGAGTAAATCTTCCAAAATTTCAATTGCTAACCTCAGAAACTAAAGATCCCAGGATAATGATGACTATGCTATATATTTGGTCAATTGCTTTCAGTTTCAGCTGCATTAAAGGAGGAATTTGGTAATTATAAAGATAAATATGTTAAAAAATATGCCAAAACCGGTTTGGCTCAGTGGATAGAGCATCGGCCTGCGGACTGAAGGGTCCCAGGTTCGATTCCGGTCAAGGGCATGTACCTGGGTTGCGGGCACATCCCCAGTAGGAGATGTGCTGGAGGCAGCTGATCGATGTTTCTCTCTCATCGATGTTTCTAACTCTCTATCTCTCTCCCTTCCTCTCTGTAAAAAATCAATAAAATATATTAAAAAAAATACATGAAGAGGTTTACATTTTATAATGTCTGCCCTTTCTCTTTAATTATCTTCCATTTGGAATGGTAGAAAAAAGCTCCTTCCTCTTTCTTAATAAGATGGTTTAACTGTTCTTTGGTGGTTCCCAATGGTAAACATTTAAATTTGACTTCTAAGCAAATTTTTGTGACCTTGCAAATGGAATACTTTAACTGCTTTGCAACCTGCAAACTCCTTACTTTTATGGGAGTCTCAAACTGTAGTATTTTAGCATGTGTTCATGCATAGCTATACCTCAGAGGAAACCACGTCAAGACATAATTATGGTCTTCTAATTTGACACTAATACCAGTCAGCCCTCAGTATCTGTGGGGGATTGGACCCAGGGCCCCCATGGATACCAAAATCCAAGGATGCTAAAATCCCTTATATAAAATAGCATAGTAATTGCCTATAATCTATGCATATCCTTCCTTATGGTTTAAATCATCTCTAGATTACTTATAATACCTAATACCATGTAAATGCTATATAACTAGCTGTCATGATGGATTGTTTAGGGAATAATGACAAAAAGTTGTACATATTTAGTTACAGAGTCAACCATTGTAGGCCTGACTACAGAGTACACATCAGCAACAACATAACATTTTTATTCCCACCTATTTTCCAGTCGTGGTTGGTTGAATCCTCCTGTGAGGAACCGAAGGGTACCGATGGTCAGCTGTACAACTGTACATATTTACTAGCTTTGTGACCCAGAGTTGCACTGTATATTCGTGCATGGAGTGGGTATGAGGCGACTGAATTCCATAAGCATTCTGCTCCCCAAACCATTGCCCTTGGTGGATTCTACCCTGCCTGTGGGTGTGGGTGGGTGCGTAGCTTTAAAAAGAAAAGATTTTTTTTTTATATTTTATTGATTTTTTTACAGAGAGGAAGGGAGAGAGATAGAGAGTCAGAAACATCAATGAGCGAGAAACATCGATCAGCTGCCTCCTGCACATCCCCCACTGGGGATGTGCCCACAACCCAGGCACATGCCCTTGACCGGAATCGAACCTGGGACCCTTCAGTCCGCAGGCCGACGCTCTATCCACTGAACCAAACCGGTTTCGGCAAGAAAAGATTTTTTTAAAAATTGATTTTTAGAGAGGAGAGGGAGAGATAGAGAGTAACATGGATCGGCAGCCTCCTGCACGCCCCCTACCTGGGTATGACTAGAAATCGAACCAGCAACCTTTTGGTCCACAGGATGACACCCAACCACAGCAGCGGGAGCAGGTACCGTTTTCTAATTTGCAAGGTGGCACGGTACACAGAACCCCACGGGGGACGGGGGAGGAGGAGGGAGAGTCAGCATGTCAGTTTCCCTGAGCCTCAGTCTTGTTGGTAAAACTAAGTTATATATGCTTATCTAGTCTGACCCAGATTGTTGGGAGGTCAAGTTATATTATACATATGAAAACGCTTTTATAAGCAGTGTGTGATTTCAATATTTAATAATAAAAAATAATTACTATTATTATGTCCTTGGCCTCTTCCCCCCCGCCCCGCCCCCAGCCACTTGGCATGCCCCAGCAAGTGCAAGAACAAAATTGTACTCAGTTCAATTTCTGTAAAACCTTTTGACATTCCTGAATGAGCGCGGCGAAGGAAAGAGGCGCACACTCCTGGCTATGACAGGTCCTGAACTCCAGATGGGCGGTTATGTCGTTCTCGCTGGCATCTAACCAGGTACTGTACTGTATTTGCTTTGGCGGGTACTTCATTGCCACTACACCTGAAGGATTTTCGTTTAGGTAGGTCACCTTTCCTTTAAATGGGCCAAGACATCATGGTTGTCTTGCCGTTCACACGGAAAATATTTGTTATCAGGTGTTAGTAATTATTTATCAAGCCAGTAACCGTCTGGTTAGTTAGATTGTCTTTGGCTCAGGTCATTAGTTCATGAAGTCAGTCCGAAAGCCCATTCTGCAAGGATTTTAGCTCTTTTTTATATACGAGGAAATTGAGGCCCTAAGAGTTTAAACAACTCGTCCCATGCAGGTTGCGATGATAACTGGGCTTGGAAGCCATTCCTCTGTCATCCTCTAATTTTTAAAAATAAAATGTTGCAAGGATACCATAAAACCACAGAATCCAAGACCCCTTGGAGCACGTTCCTGACTTGAACCTCAAGAGAAAGGTTTCAAAGGTGAGAGGAAAGAGTTAGGGAATCTCGTGCATTAGGACCGGCTCAGCCCGGCTCAGCGCTCCGGGGCGCCACCTGCTCCGCTTCTCCCACTTCCCAGGCTACCTTGCTAGCCCCGCCCCCTTCAGGTGGCCGGGTCGCTTCCTGGTGGCCCCGCCCCGCCCCACCCAAGCGGAACCAATGTCCGTCGGCTCCAGGGTCAGCCGGATCTTTCTCGCTCAGACTCTTCGCAGCCGTGACTCGGCAGCAGCGTCTCGCGTCATCAGTGACAGCCCCGACCCTTGCTACGCTCTGCGTCGCTCTGCCAGGAGCAGTCACCTCCTCCTTGGCAAATAGTCCTCGGCAGGGTCCGAGTTTTCTTGGAGAAGAGAAGAGGGGGGACCGGAGAAGTTGCCGTCAGAGGACGCGGAGTCGACAGGGAGAGGAAGATAGGGACCGAGGGTTTTGCGGTAGGGTGCGAACTTAGTGAAACACTCTCTTCCTCCTAAGGATCCCTCCGCCCGCCGTAGCGGTGGTGTGGCCGAGGGAGCCGCCATTTTGGATGTTCGGTTCCTGCTGCCACTGCTGCCGCCGCCCCCGGAGCTGCTGGTTTCATTCGAGGTTTCGGGCCGGTGAGTGTCACTCACAGCGCTAAGAGCATTTTGCTGCTTTTGCCTCACGCCTGCCGGGAGCGCTCGGCCGGAAGCTTCCCAGGGCTCCGGTCCCAGGCTGTGGGGGGTGAGAAGCGAGGACAGAGAGGCTGGGCCAGGAGGGGGCCCGGAGCCCCAGGGGCTGCTCCGACTTCTTGCTTGCGGACCCCGAGGCCCCGGACCGGGAGGCTGTGCGCACGACTGCGTTCCGCGCGGTGGAGTTGCCCGGCCGGTGCCCGCCTCCTTGGACCCATTGACTGGGTCGGGCTGCGACCCTTCTCTGAGGGTGCATTCGGGGAGCCACGTATCCACATTTTTGTATCTTGCACCCGAGTCAGGTCTTCCGTAGAACTCTTCGGCATCTCCACATGCCAGGTTAATTGCTGTCTGCACCTGCAGTGCCAGGAGCCCTCTCAGAAGCGGACGTCGGCCTCGCCTCCTCCTAATCTTGCGACCAACTTCTTTCCTAATTTTCCGTTGTGCGTGCGTGCGTGCGTGCGTGTGTAAACTCACCTTCCAGTGTACTGCTTACCCCCCTCTCTCTCCCGATCCTGCGGACGTCCGTTTCTAGTAATTCTCCCGATCTTCCCGACCGCCTGAAAGCGTCGGGGCGGTTGATGATTCTGTTTCCCTGTTCGGCTTTGGTGTAGGTAGGAGATCCGTCGAAGCACTCGCTCGGAGTGTACTTGTGCAGTAAATGTTCATAAAGCTGATTAAATAGCTTTTGGTGTGTGTGTGTGTGTGTGTTGGGGGGATAGGTAGGGAGGAGGCTGTCAGGTGTTTTCTCATGTGTGGAATCCCTTCTTGTGCCGAACGTGTAGCTTTTTGGTGCCTATGGACATTTCATGTATTTTCCTTGGTGTTATATGTCCTTGGGCGTGAAGATCTGCCTGTGAAGAAGAATCTTAATCTGATAAAGGTAGAAAGGAATGTAACTTTTTTTTTTTTTTTTTTGGGGGGGGGCTGCTGTAGGGATTAGTTCAGAGAACAGAGGGAGGAGTGAATGAAGATTTCTTAGTGATCTTCACTTTCAGGTGTTTTGCCCTGTAAATGATCTTTGCTGACCGGTTCTAAAATATACTTGGGTTTTCCTGGGAATAGTTGGATTTTAAATATTCACGTCCTCGGCTCCCGGTAATATTTGCCAGACTATATATATATATACACGTTAACCTTCAGTTTAAAAATATAGATTCTCCAGGTGCCCGTAATCTCACCACTTTAAAAATGTTTTTATTTATTTTGAGAGAGAGAGAGAGAGGAAGGGAGAGGGACGGGGTGGTAGAAACATCGGTGGCTGAATCCTGCACGCATCCCCCCTGGGGGTCAGGGCTCCTGCCCCGACCAGGAATCAAGCCCGCGACCTCCTGGTTCCTGGGTGGACGCTCAGCTGTTGAGCCTCACCGGCCGGGCATCCCCACTTTTATTCTACGCTGAAGTAGGTTTGCAGTATAGCATGCTTGAATAAAAAGCATTTCACAGTAATTCTCTGATGGTTTCCCACATTTCAAGTTAGTATAATTGAATCACCTCTATGTCATCTTAGCCTGGGTTTTTACATTTTCAAAAGAGAAATAATTTATTTGAAATTACAGTCCAGTGACTGCTGAAACTAAAATGTATAACTTGAACTGGGGCAAATCTTTTAATTCTTCCAATTCATGTACAAATGCATTTTTCTTATCGTCAGGTTATCAGGTAGTACATTCCTGTACTGGTCATATGATGTCTCAGTAGAAGACTGAATGTTTTCATTGTAAATAGTCAGTGTTCTTATTTGTTTTAAGGAGACTTTAAAAAAAAAATCTTAGTTACTATTTGTGTATTTACCCTGAAGCTATGGAGTTATTTATTTATTTATTTTTGGTTGGAAGCAGGGGTGGGGAACTTCTGGCCCTTCATTTGGTCTGTCCCTGCCAAGGCAACCGCAGGCAGGGCTTGAAATGCCATAAATCTAGGAGCTTTTTTCATAGCAATATAAATTTATATTAAATTAATTAAATTAAAGCGAAAGATGTTATAAATATCCAAATGGCCCTTGGCAGAAAAAAGGTTCCCCACCTCTGATTTAAAGCAACTGTCAAATACCAAACATTGTGGAATACTCACTCATTTACTAAATATGTCCTTGTAGTTGCTACTGAAATGTTTCATCTCTGAGTTATAGGTTTAAAACAAGGTATTGGAAGAGCTATTAGATAGGTGTTATTTAACTCAGTTCATTTTGTGGCACACTGTACTGGTATTTAAATGTTTTGCACTCAATTGGAGAAAGTGTCTTTTTGTCTTACAAATTATAAGTAAAATGGTGTTTAGTGCACTGTTGATTGATCAGAACAGACAGACTTGAATGTCTGCTTTGTCTAACCGTGTCGGGTTTATACTTTAAATTATTGTTCAGGAAACCTTAATTCATTTTCTTTTGGGAACAGTTCTTTGGTCTGTTTCATTGACAGCAAGCTCTAGATTTGAGAGTGAAACTATAAAGTATAAAAATAGCCAGCAAAACCTTTGGTGACCTTCTATTTGTTTTTTAAAGTAGTCTTGAATGAAATCAATGGTGTACTGAAACAAAAACTCGGGTTTTTGTGATTTATGAAAACTTTTTATACCAATTGAAAAAGTTGAACAAGTGTTTTTCAAAAGGTTTGTTTTTTTTGTTAATTCTTACCTGAGGATATTTTCCCATTGATTTTTTTAGAGAGATCTGAAGGGAGGGGGAAGACTCAGAGGGAAACAATTGGTTGCCTCCCACACGCCCCCTCCCCTGCTAATCAGGGGGGGATTGAGCCTGAAACCAAGGATGTACCTTTGCCTAGGATTGAATATAAGAGCATAGATAAATCTACATGTTCTCCTAATTTTAAAAACTGACCGGATCCTTCAGTACTTGTGCTCTATCCCACTGAGAAAATTGGCTAGGGCTCAAAAGATTATTTTTAATTAAAAAATTGAATTGGGAAACTACTTACCAAAACAGATTTTTGAAAGGCTTAATTCCTATTTGATGAGGATTTAAAAGTTTTGTGTATACAGAGGGACTTAATTGACATCAAAAATTTTTAATTATTATTGGGTTTAGTGTCAGAAAATCTACAACAATAACTTTTCTTCAAACTCCAACAACTTGTTTAGCTGTTTTTGGTGTTTGTGATTCAATCTTTATTTGCTTTCTTTCATCCCTTTGTTAAGTTTATTCAGTTTCTTTCATTCAGGTTAATATTTAAAGTAGTAAGCAATTTTAAAATTAGGAGAATATGTAGATTTATCTAAGCTCTTATATTTCTTGGCTTATAGGATTTGAAAATCATCTTTGTCAAACAGCAGAATATTTTCATTTGCCTTTTTGCATAGAAAATATTTTTTTGTAAAGGCAGTCATTTCTGTCTTTAAAATATTTGTAGTGTAAGATTTTTTCTTCACTGAAGGAGTAGCACAACACACTGAATTTGGTATGAATTCTGGTTACTAGAACAGTCATATCCATGTTTGAAGGGCCCTGAAGTAAGTAAGTAAATAAATAAAAAAACATACTTGCCAAACTTGAGTCAGCATCAACTAACATTTGTGTAAAAGTGCAAGGTTTAGGATAATGTGATTGAAACGAGAAATGCTTTTTTATCACAAGGTACTTAGAAGTTTTGTGTGTGTGTTTGTGTGTTTTTTTTTGTTTTTTTTTTTGGCCCACTTAAACCACTGGAATGAGAGGATTATTAATAAGTTATGTCAGTGAAAAATAGACTTAGAAGGAAAGAAATTCGTTTTTTAAAAGGTGGAGAAGATATTTGTGACTTTTGTACTTTATGAATATTTAAAGACATCTTAAAGGCAAGTAGTTTTTACCCCCCTTTCTCTGTTGTTACAGAGTGACAGTCACTGTGTAACCTGATATAAAGTTGCTTTGCTCACTCCAGCTTGCTTGTTGTAGCTGACTATATTTTCATTGTACCAGCCATCCTTGGCTTTTCAGCTTGTCTGGCTTTGAGGTTAATGTTATGGATTCTTGGGAAGAGTAAATATGAGAAAGACATGAACTTAAATCTTTGGAACTGTAAAATTTTTGCACATCCCTTTTCACAAGCCTTTGGGTTAAAATAAAGACTGCCATAGAATAGATGTACAGTATTTGGTTGTAAGATCT
This sequence comes from Myotis nattereri, assembly GCF_964212035.1. Lineage (NCBI taxonomy): Eukaryota > Metazoa > Chordata > Mammalia > Chiroptera > Vespertilionidae > Myotis > Myotis nattereri. The sequence goes on from NC_138090.1 coordinate 16,957,732, forward strand.
AACTTGTAAATGACCACACAGTTGTACACCTCGAAGTAAAAGAAGTTCCATTAGTGTCTTTACAGCTCAATTTAGTGAAACTATTTACTAAACTTCACTATTGGGAAATTGTTCAGTTTTAAGCTGAAGAAAAGGAAGGGAAGATAATTTTTTATTTCTTTTTAGAAGTCTACACAAAAGATTTGGTTCCTTTCTCACTCTATGAAAAATTTGAAAACATGATACTTTAAAAATATGGTCAAAATACTGGTTTGGATAAATGCTGAAACTAACTGAAAATAATTAGGCACATTGTGTAGAGTAATTGAATCTTTGCTGGTATTAGGCTTTTTTGTATGATCATTGAAGGAAAGTATTGTAAGAGGAAAGAACCTTTTTTTCTGATAGTACCCAATGTATGTGGTGTTTTATAAGTGTGTATCTCTTCCAGTTAATGCTTGACCTCTGTATTTTTTTTAGAAACTTTCCATGATGAAAGCTTAATAAATGATGATTATTTTAGAAAGTAGAATGAGGAAGTAGCTTACAACCTGATTTTATTAGCATCTAGTGGTATTATTTTTATTTACATATACCGAAGTTTTTACTGTTCCTTGAATACTCCATGTTCTTTCATTATCCTTATACCTGTTCTTCCTATACCTGGAATCTCTCCTTCCACCAGTGAACCTGTTCTTCCTTCTCTCTATACCCCTAGGCAAAGAGGTACAGGCCTTTTTTAGTACTTATTGTCTACTTTCCCTATATCTTCAGAAGATAAGAACCATCTAATTTGTAGTATCCCTAGTACATAGCACAGTGCCTGATACTCAGTAGCTACTCTGTGGAATAGATTATATGAATGAAAATAATATGAAAGAAATTGTTCAGGTGCTCCGCCATATGGTAATTGGTTGGTGCTAGAGCCAAAAGCTGTCAGGGTGCTGAGTTAATTATGCGAATCTATTGCAGGTCATTTACTTGTGACTGATAGAGTTGATGTCATTGCAGTTGATTTTCAGGTGTAGAAAATACATACAAAACTTTATCTTCACGTCTTTGAAAAATTATTTAATTCTGAAATATTATCTTTTACTTTTTTTGATTTACTCAGACTCAGACTTTTTCTTATGCTAAAGCTTCCAGCAGACAGCAAAGAAATTTTCTCTTCCTGCCACCTTTTTTTCTTTTGAATGCCTATTATGCAATTTATTATGCTAAGGAAACTAATAGTGAATTGAGTACTTCAGACTTTCCCCCCACCCTGAAATGGAAATATGTTGGTTGATAGTTCATTGATTTGTTACTGACGCTCCCTTAGTGTTTGAATAATCTACTTTTATAGTGCTGAAGGTTTTTTGTTTTTTCATCTATCATCTTAACTTACAAAATAATAGGTATCCATTGTAATTAGTGAAAAAAAATTTTAAAGACACACTTTAAAAATATTTTTATTGATTTTAGAGAAGAAGGGGGAGAGAGAGAAAACAAAATCAGTGATGAGAGAATCCTTGATTGGCTGCCTCCTGTAAGATCTAGCTTTTTTTTTTTTTTAAATATATTTTATTGATTTTTTACAGAGAGGAAGGGAGAGGGACAGAGAGCTATAAACATCGATGAGAGAGAAATATCGATCAGCTGCCTCCTGCACACTCCCCACTGGGTATGTGCCCGCAACCAAGGCACATGCCCTTGACCGGAATTGAACCTGGAGCCCTTCAGTCTGCAGGCCGATGCTCTATCCACTGAACCAAACCTGCCAGGGCAAGCTTTTTTTAATATGTTTTGGCCACACTGGGAATTGACCCCACAAGCTGGGCTTTTGCCCTGACTGGGAATCGAACCGTGACCTCCTGGTTCATAGGTTGATGCTCAACCACTGAGCCAAGTTGGCTGGGCTAAAGACATACTTTTAAGAAAGCTATTAATTTCCATCCTAGCTGGTTTGGCTCAGTGGGTAGAGTGTTGGCCTGCGGTCTAAAGGGTACTGGGTTCGATTCTGGTCAAGGGCACATGCCCAGATTGCAGGCTGAGTCTCCAGTGGGGAGCATGCAGGAAGCAGCCAATCAATGATTCTCTCTCATCATTGATGTTTCTATCTCTCTCTCCCACTACCTTCCTCTCTGAAATCAGTAAAAATATTTTTTAAAAAAGAAAGCTATTCATTTCCCTCAACCCCTTTATTATTACTTCCTAGCCATTTTACCAGTTTATAGGTATACCTCATTATTTCTCTCCATGCTTTGGTCAATTACTGTAGATACTTACATAAGTGTACATATGTAGTGCTTCTTTGTTTTTATATTACTCTGTAATAGGCTTTTCTTAACACATCATGGTCAGTAAATATAATTCTATTTTGTCCTTTTAAACACTGCTGTTATATCTCACAGTATAGATGCACTATATATAATTTATTCAGCTATTTTTATGTGGACATTCAGGTTCTTTTTTAGATTTTGCTACCACAGTGTTACAGTGAATATCCTTGTACATACTGTATTACCTTATTTGCTGATGCTTTTATTTCTGCAAATAGGATCTCCAAGATGGGATTTCTGGGTTAAAGGAATTATATTTTACATGTTATTGTCAGATTACTTTCTAAATAGGATGTCGTAATTTCCACCCCTACAGGCAGTGGGTTTTCCATATTGTCACATCGTTAGATGTAATTATTTAATTTTTACTGGACTGCTATGTGATAAATGGTTTCTCAGTTTTATTTTAAATTTAATTTCCCTGACAGTTACTGGAGCTAGCTTTTTTTTTTTTCGTTAATCCTCAGTTGAGACTATTTTCCCATTGATATTTTTAGAGTGGGGAGGGGCTGCGGGAGAGAAACATTGAGTTGAAGGAGATGCACATTGATTGGTTGCCTCCTGCACACACAAGGCCAGCAGGGCTGGGGATCGAGCCTGCTACCCAGGTATGTGCCCTTGACCAGGAATCCAATCCTCGACCTTCGACCCGACCCTTCTGTGCTAAGGCCAATGCTCTAACCAATGAGCACACCAGCCAGGGCAAGAGCTAGCTTTTTTGGTTGTTGTTAATCCCCACCTGAGGATATTTTCCCATTGATTTTTAGAGAGAAAGAAGGGAGGGGGAGAGACAGCGAGAGAGAAACATCGATGTGAGAGAGACATATTGATTGGTTGCCTCCTACGTGCACCCTGACCAGGGCTGGGGACTGAGCCTATAGCCGAGGTATGTGCCTTTGATTGGAATCGAACCTGGGACCCTTCGGTCCACAGGCTGATGATTTATCCACCAAGCCAAACCAGCTAGGACAAGAGCTAGCTTTTTTTTTTTTTTTTTTTTTTTTTTTAAAATATATTTTATTGATTTTTTACAGAGAGGAAGTGAGAGAGATAGAGAGTCAGAAACATCGATGAGCGAGAAACATCGATCAGCTGCCTCCTGCACACCCCCCACTGGGGATGTGCCCGCAACCCAGGTACATGCCCTTGACCGGAATCGAACCTGGGACCCTTCAGTCCGCAGGCCGACGCTCTATCCACTGAGCCAAACCGGTTTTGGCAAGCTAGCTTTTTTTTGATTTTTTTTAAAATTCGGATTTCCTTTATTGAGAATTGTCTATTTATGTTCTTGGTTCATTTTTAAGTTTTTCTCCTTATCTTGTAGGAACACCTTATAGTATATAAATTCTTTGTTGTATGACACATGTATTTATTCATCTGGAATTAACTTTATACTGTATGAAGAGTGTGTGGGGGTCTTAGGGTTTTTCTTTGTATAGAGAGCCAACTGTGTCAGGCCTAAATAAACCATTCTTTAATAAAACCTGTTAATTTTCTTTTAAAAATGTTTTGTTGACTTTAGAGAAAGAGGAAGGGGGGGGGAGAGAGAGAAAGAGAGAGAGAGAAACATTGATGAGAGAGAACCATTGATCGGCTGCCTCCTGCACTCCTCGTACTGGGGATGGAACTGGCAACCCTGTGTATTTGCCCTGCCCGGGAAGCCAACTGGCAGCCTCTTGGTGTCAGGGGATAACACTCAACCACTGAGCCACACCGGCCGGGCTAAGTAAACCATTCTTTCCTCAGTGAACTAAATACCACGATATCATATATCAAGTTCCCATATATATTTATTTTATTTCTGGATGTTCTGTTTTTCTCTACCTGTGGTATTATTTTACTATTTTGAATGTATCAAATTTATAGAAAGTTACACTCTATTAAGAAAAGCTCCCATCACTGTACTTTTAAAATTTCTCAGTTATTTTTTTTTTCCTAGTTAAAACAATAATTTTATTGCTTGAGTACATAGACATTTTATGCAACCAAGGCAGAGGCTGTGGATGACTATTCTTAAACATTTATCCTTATATCTATGTTGACTGAAAATAATTTTGTTGAGTTCAGAAAACCTCAAAAGGTCCACTGTTTGGATTACATTATATTCATATTAATTTTGGGAGGTGTGACATTTTTTAATGATGATAATTTTTCTTTATTTTGATGAATTCCCATTTGTTCAGGGCTGGTTTTAGCTTTAGGTCCTTCAGTAAAAGTTTTATTGATTTAATAGTTTTCTTCACCTAGTTCCTATACCTTTAATGCTAAATTTATTCCTAGATATTTTATAGTTTTTGACACTGTTGTCAAGGGACTTTCCCCCTTCCTAACTAATGTCAGAAACGTGGGTTAAAAAAGGTTCTTTAATTTCCTATAACCTCCCCCTGCCTTCCCTAGCCCTTTCTTGGTATCCTGAATTAACAGAACTTGGATTCATGAAGAATATGCAAGGGAAAATTTAGTATTAAATCACTTATTAATAAACTTTTTAATGCCATCCTGTAGAAAAATAGGCAGATAAATGTGACGCCCTCAGCTGCTCATAGCTCTCCGCTGCTAGTAGCTCACGCCCCACCCACCGTGAGAGCTGTTGCTCGTTTGGTTGTGACGCTTTAAGGCGTCAAGACCACAGCCTTTTATGATATAGACTGCTTGGCCTTTACTGCTTTTCATGCAGCTTAATGCAATTGAATTGTTCACTAGGTGTATTTGCATTTACATACACCTACTTTTAAAATCTCAGGTTTGGCCCTGACTGGTTTGGCTCAGTGGATAGCATCGGCCTGCGGACTGAAGGGTCCCAGGTTCGATTCCAGTCAAGGGCATGTACCTTGGTTGCTGGCACATCCCCAGTAGGGGGTTTGCAGGAGGCAGCTGATTGATGTTTCTCTCTCATTAATGTTTCTAGCTCTCTATCCCTCTCCCTTCCTCTCTGTAAAAAAATCAATAAAACATATTAAAAATAAATAAATAAAATCTCAGGTTTGGTGAATGGATAATTAAGCATATTAATTACTGTGGTATTTTAGGGAGAATAGAGCTTAAGACCTTTTAGAGCAGTGGTTCTCAACCTTCCTAATGCCGTGACCCTATAATACAGTTCCTCATGTTGTGCTGACCTTCAATTTCATTGTTACAAATTGAACATAATTAAAGCATAGTGATTAATCACAAAAACAATATGTAATTATGTATGTGTTTTCCGATGGTCTTAGGTGACCCCTGTGAAAGGGTTGTTTGACCCCCAAAGGGGTCGCGACCCACAGGTTGAGAACCGATGTTTTAGAGGGATGCCAGCTGGTTGCCTAGACAGTGTGGTGGTATCTCAATGTGGTGGAACATTTCACAGCCTACTCCTTAGCCTTGAAGATCCAGAAATTTCAGTATTTCACCTAGGGATGATTCAGCCTAAGCAAACTCACTGATGTGTAAGTTAGAATGACAGTGTTGTGATTCACAAGGGGCTAGGCATTTCTACTGAATTACCTGTATCAGCTTTCCAGGGCACCCTGTTCCTTGTAGGGAGGTACTTGGGAGGCAAGTACGTACTTGAGAAGGCTGTTAATACTCAGAAAGTTACGTTGTGAGCCTGAGACCAAAGCGTTTAAAGTTGGGTGGTCTTGAGTGTTTCATCCTTCCAGGCCGTAGTTAAAACCTGATGAAAGAACTATCCCTGTCCCACATGGAGTTTGCCTCTCAGCGACCAAAATACTTATCTCCAGATTTAATCTCTCATTCATTAGTGATGTACTAACTCCAGTCTCCCCATTTCTTCATTCTGTAGAACATTTCCCTTCTATAAATACGTTTCTTCATACAGGGAAAATAGATCTGTATCTACTACTGCTCTCCCACGCCCAGAAAGAAAAACACAAAGACAGTGAAAAAAACTTGCTAAGTTAATTAATGATAGTTGGTACCTATAAGATAATATTAGAAAGTAAAAGTCTGATTGAAGCATAACACTATTGATTAATTGGTGTAAGCTTAATAGCTTTCCTAACTATTAAGTATTCTTATTAATTTGGTCATAGATTTTGCGAGTTGTAAATGCATTAAAGGAACACACACACACACACACACACACACACATATGTATGTATATATATTTCTCCAAAATGTATATACATACTTTGAATAATTATAAAGGCAGTGTTTATTAAAGTACATTTCATTTTCAAAATTGAGCTATCAGCCGTTAAAGTGTGTGTATGTATGGAATAAAAATCTGAAATAGGGCTTCTATATGGAGCATAATATAAAAATAATAGTCTGTATGGAGAATGTGAGAAAGAAAGCATGGAACCTTTTTTTGGAGCATTTTGCTTAGTGTTAACTTAGGTCCCTTCAGCATTCTCAGCCATACTTATAAATCTGTGACTAGATGTTATACAGTAACATTGGCAAAATTAATTGAAATCTAATTTCTTAATTCTTACAGTTTAGTAAGAAAGAATTCAAGTATAGTTTTTGTGTTGGGTAGAAAAGGAGGTAATTTTAATCTTGAAAATTTGCTTTTAATTTAGAATTCTCTTTAGATTTAGAGCTCAAATCACTTTAGGTTTAGGGAAAGAAGGACCACATAGCAGCAGGAGCCAATTTTTTTTTGGTTATATGTTCTTTTTTTTTTTTTTTTTTTTTTTAAATATATTTTATTGATTTTTTACAGAGAGGAAAGGAGAGAGATAGAGAGTTAGAAACATCGATGAGAGAGAAACATCGATCAGCTGCCTCCTGCACACCCCCCACTGGGGATGTGCCCGCAACCCAGGTACATGCCCTTGACCGGAATCGAACCGGGGACCTTTCAGTCCTCAGGCCGACGCTCTATCCACTGAGCCAAACCGGTTTCGGCTGGTTATATGTTCTTGATCAATATTCTTTTTTTTTTTTTTTTTAAATATATTTTATTGATTTTTTACAGAGAGGAAGGGAGAGAGATAGAGAGTTAGAAACATTGATGAGAGAGAAACATTGATCAGCTGCCTCCTGCACATCTCCTACTGGGGATGTGCCGGCAACCCAGGCACATGCCCCTGACCGGAATCGAACCTGGGACCCTTCAGTCCGCAGGTTGACGCTCTATCCACTGAGCCAAACCGGTTTCGGCGATGATCAATATTCTTAATATGTTCTTGACTTTTGGCTGTCAGTCGCTCACACAGCCCAGTAGAGTGAGCTCAGAAGTAGGAAGAATGTTAACTGACCAGGGTTGAGTTCTGATGCCTTTCTCACAGCTGAAGACTTGGTGATTGTTTTTGTCTCTTCTGTTTAAATTTTTATTTCCTGTAATCATTTATCATTTTGATTATTCTTTGGGTAATCTAATTTAGTTAAAGCTCCAACACCTCATTTTGTTTAACTATTTTGCATAGAAATTTTTCAAAAAGTTCCTCTGTATTTTCACCATTATCTGCCAAATAATCACTAATAAAATAGAAATACAGTCCTATATAATAAAACCCCAATATGCAAAGCGACCAGACAGCGGAAAGACTGGCGGAATGACCGGTCGCTATGATGCGCACTGACCACCAGGGGCAGATGCTCACTGCAGAAGCTGCCTCCTGGTGATCGTGCATTCCCACAGGGGGAGCGCCACTCAGCCAGAAGCCGGCTCAGGGCTCACAGCTGGTGAGCGCAGCTGCAGTGGTGGGAACCTCTCCTGTCTCTGCTGCAGGCAGGTGGTAAGGAGCGAGGGGTACTAGACTGCAAGAGGGTGCAGGCCGGGCTGAGGGACCTCCCCCGCGCGCCCCCCCCCCCCCCGCATGAATTTCATGTACCAGGCCTCTAGTCATCTATAATCCCTATACCTTAATAAGTCAGACTTTCAATTTTTCTGTGTTCTCTGTTCATCCTTGTCCTAAAGAGAGACATTTTTAAAAATATATTTTATTGATTTTTTTTATAGAGAGGAAGGGAGAGGGATAGTCAGAAACATTGATGAGAGAGAAACATTGATCAGCCGCCTCCTGCACACCTCCTACTGGGGATGTGCTTGCAACCAAGGTACATGCCCTCGACTGGAATTGAACCTGGGACCTTTCAGTCTGCAGGTGGACTCTCTATCCACTGAGCCAAACCGGTTAGGGCGAGAGGGACATTTTAATTTGATGCAGTGTACAAGCCATCTACACTAATAAAAGAGAAACATGCAAATTGGTGTCACTCCACTACGCCCACCAGCCAATCAGGGTGATTATGCAAACCAACCCAACAAAGATGGAGGTTAATTTGCATATGCAGGTGCGGAGCGAAGACTGAAGACTCCAGCCAGAGTGAAGAGTGAAGATTGAAGAGGCTTGGTTTCTCCCCTGCAGCCACAGCGGAAAATCCTAGCCTCGAAGCCTCACTGCAGCCGGAGGCAAGAAGCATAGCCTCGAGGCTTGGCTTCTCCGCTGCGGCCGGACTAAAGGCCTGGGTCCCAGGTGCTGGAGGAAAACTGGTGCCGGCAGCCAGGGGAAGGAAGGCCTATTGTGCGAATCTTCGTGCAACGGACTTCTAGTGTGAATATAAAACGTATGGACAGTTAGGCATTGAAAAAAATTATTGAATTACTAAATATAAATGTTTAGATATAAAAGGAGAGATTAATAGAAACACAGTCATAATGTTAGACTTAACATATCTTTCTCAGTTTTTGATGGATCAGGTAGTTGAGTTAATATGAGCAGACAGTATCTAAACTATAAAATTTTTAGAAATGGGTAATTCCACAGATAAAGTTGTCATCTTTTTTAATTTTTTTTTTATTATTTTTGTTAATCCTCACCTGAGGGTATTTTCCCATTTGGTTTTTAGGGAGGTAGAAGAGAGAGGGAAAGACAGAGGGAAACACTGATGTGAGAGAAACAACACCAATTGGTTGCCTCCTGCATGAGCCCTGACCAGGGTCCCGGCCAGGGAGGAGCCTGCAACCAAAGTATGTGCCTTGATCAGAATCAAACCTGGGACCCTTCGGTCTGTGGGCCGACACTCTATCCACTGAGCCAAACCTGCTAGTGCTTAAATATATTTTTACTAGTGCCTGGTGCACGAAAATTGTGCACAGGGTAGGGGCGGGCCCCTCAGCCCGGCTTGCACCCTCTTGCCATCCAGGACCCCTTGAGGGATGTCGGCCTGCCAGCTTAGGCCCTCTCCCCTGGCAGTCAGACATTCCTCTCACAGTCGGGACCCCTTGCTCCTTACCGCCCATCTGCAGCGGAGGTGGGAGCCGGGCTTCTGACTGAGCAGTGCTCCTCCTGTGGGAGCACACTGACCACCAGGGGGCAGCTCCTACGTTGAGCGTCTTCCCCCTGGTGGTCGGTCAGTGCGCGTCGTAGCTACTGGTTGTTCTGCTGTTTGGTCGATTTGCATATTAGGGTTTAATTATATAGGATTGTTTCAGAGAGGAAGAGAGAGAGAGAGAGAGAGACATCAGTGATGAGAGAGAATCATCGATAGGCTGCCTCCTGCACTCCCCCTACTGGGGATTGAGGCCACAACCCACGAATCAAATGGTGATCTCCTGGTTACATAGGTCGACCCTCAACCACTGAGCCACATTGATTTTTTTAGAGACAGTGGAAGGGAAGAAAGAGAAACATCGATTGATTGCCTCCTGCACAGGTCCCGATCAGGGCAAACAAAGTGACCAGTGTGGGGATCAAACCCGCAACCCAAGCAAGAGCCCTTGACCAGGAATTGAGCCATTTGGTGAGTGGGCTGATGCTCTAACCACAAAGTCACACCGGCTAGGGCTTATTTAAAATTTTTTATAGGATAGAAATTTATAATGTAAGGGCCCAGACGTTTATTTTTTTAATTTTAAGAAAACAACCTGAAATCTAGCCTCATAACAAATTTTCTATTTTACAGTATAGTATTGTTAACTAGGCACAATGTTGTATAGTATAGCTCTAGAATTTATTAATCTTGCTATTATGCTATTTGAATGCTTATTTCTGCTATATATAGGTTTTATTTATTTGTTTGTTTTTTGTTTTGCTGTTTTAGTTTCTTCTCTTGCTGTTAGGTTACATTTTAAACTATCATCAGTGTCCTTTTCTAAAACAGCTTTTATCTCCTGGCCCCCCACCCTTCTCTCTTTCCCCTTCAGCTTTCTAATTTGTTCTGGTCTGGAACAGGCTGAACAAGGACCTTGAGAACCTTTGTCAAGTAGATGTTTTAGTGTGTTGATGTTTAGTATGTCTCTTTATGTACTGGTTGCACAAGATTATAAAAATGATTTGGATTCTCAGCTATGTTCTGTATAGCTGAGGCATTACATTCCATTCATACCTTATTTTCTTTAAGAAGATAAACGTTATTGTTATTTAAAACAGGTGTTTAAGCTGTTGTATTTCAAGGAATCTTGTGGTTTTTGAGTATTTTTTAAAAGCAAGTAAAAACTTTCAAAAAATAAGGAAATCTTCAACATTGTAACAAAAGCAAGTAGATTATGTTTTTTAGATTATATGGTCTACATAAATTAGATGTGTTTGAATTAAATTTTTAATATGAAATATATCAGAGATAAAACATGTTAAGAATAATAGTAAACATTCACTTAACTGCAACCTAGTCTAAGAAATAAAATATCTCCAATATAGCTGAAGCATCTTCTATGTCACTTCTTTTCCTTTTCTTTTTTTAAATATGTTTTTATTGTTTTCAGAGAGGAAGGGAGAGAAATAGCAATGACTACAGGGCCGATGCACAAAATTGTGCATGGGTAGGGTCTCTAGGCCTGGTTGGTGATCAGGACTGATTGGGGCCTTCCTTACCCCGGCTGCTGGCTGCTGGCCGGGGCCTTCCTTCATTCCGCGCCGCCCCTGGTGGTCAGTGCACATCATAGCGAGTGGTCAAAAACCTGGTTGGTCAAAATCCCTAGGGGACAATTTGCATATTAGCTTTTTATTATATAAGATGAGAGAGAATCATTGATTGGTTGCCTCCTGTACGGCCCCCACTGGTAATCAAGCCCACAACCGGGGCATGTGCCCTGACCAGGAATTGAACCATGACCTCCTGGTTCATAGGTCAACGCTTAACCGCTGAGCCAAGTCGTTAGGGCTCTTCTGTATCACTTTGTCCCTGATCATATTCCCCTCCCTCCCAGAGGTGCCACTGTGTTGGATTTGATCTTTATCTTTCACATCCATATTCGTATTCTCTTGCTGCATTTTTATATTTCTAAAGAATAGGTTCTTTTACATGTTTTAAAAAGCTTTATAAATGTTGCTGTATATCTTTCTACAACTTGTTTTTGTGCAAGATTAATTTATATAAGGGTAGTTTATATAGCCAACATTATGGCCAACATTTGTTTAGTGCTTATTATGTACCAGGCACTGTGCTAAGAATTTCACATGTATTCTCAAATGAGAAAATGGAAATTCTGAGAGGTTAAGCCATTTACTCAAGGACACAGTTAATAAGTGATAGAGCTGTAATTCAAATCCAGGTAATTTTACTCCAGGGTCATAATTTTAAACAATAATAAGGGTCATTGAATAAGGATAAAGGTCCACAATCCTTTATTTCAGTTCTGAAGTCCAAAAAACTCTGAAAACCAAGAGTTCTTTATAATTCTCTTGGTGTTGAATTCAGATGTGACCAGACATAAGGCTGTTAATATTTATTTCTCTCTTTTGCTGTGAATATTCATATGTGTTGTAGAATGATTGTTTGATAATGAAACTGCTGCCCCAGACATGGTGGACCAGTTAAGACATATAGTATATACACTTTCTAAAATTCAGAAAACCTTGAATTCTGCCTTAAACTGCATTTCCCTTAAGTAAAGTATATGATACATTTATTCCTTATTAAAGTTCATTTTGTTGATTCCTTGTAGAGATCTGCTTGACAGTATTCATCTGTGAGGGAGACTACACTTGATTTATAGAGAATGATACTTTTAAAATTAACAAACTAAAAGTAGGGTGATATGTAAGGTGTTCATCAAATATTTGTTCGAATGGATTTTTAGAGGTAATTCTATGCCCTTATTTTTTAGTTGATGGAACTGAGGCTTAGAGAAGTCAGATGGTTTTCCCTGAGTTGCTTGGATGACAAGGATAGTTGATTATTAGGATCTTTCTTTTATTGTTTTGGCTCTAATATTTATTTTAAGTATGTTCTTTGCTTTAATGAGATTTCCACGATTTATAGAAACTGTCTGAGGAATACATCATGATACTAAGATGATGTATTGGAAAGATAAGAACTTTGACCTACCATTCAAAAATCTTCATTCAAGCCTTGGCCAGAATGGCTTGGTTAAAGCATTGTCCTGTATACAGAAAGGTTGTGGGTTCCATTCCTGATCAGGGCACATACCTAGGTTGTGGTTCATCCCAACTATGAGAACGCAACTGATTGATGTTTCTCTCTCACATTGATGTTTCTTTTTCTCTCTCTTCCCCTCTCTCTAAAGCAGTGGTTCTCAACCTTCTGGCCCTTTAAATACAGTCCCTCATGTTGTGACCCAACCATAAAATTATTTTTGTTGCTACTTCATAACTGTAATGTTGCTATTGTTATGAATCGTAATGTAAATATCTGATATGCAGGATGGTCTTAGGCAACCCCTGTGAAAGGGTCATTTGAGTGCCAAAGGGGTCACGACTCACAGATTGAGAACCGCTGCTCTAAAGTCAGTAAGTACGTCCTTGAGTGAGGATTTTAAAAACACACACTCTATATTCAAAATATAAAACCAGCCCTGGCCGGTTTGACTCAATGGATAGAGCATCAGCCTGCGGACTGAAGGGTCCTGGGTTTGAGTCTGGCCAAGGGCACATGCCCGGGTTGCAGGCTTAATCCCCAGTGGAGAGCAGTCGATCAGTGTCTCTCTTATCATTGATGTTTCTCTCTTTCTCTCCCTCACAACCCGGGCATGTGCCCTTGACTGGAATCGAACCTGGGACCCTCCAGTTCGCAGGCCGATGCTCTATCCACTGAGCCAAACTGGCTAGGGCAATATGTAACTATTTGAGACATTTTCTTTCACTGGGCATAATGCCTTAGAGCTGTGCTTGTGTGTAGAAATATTTTGTTCCATTTTATTTACTACCTTTTCTCCCCATTTTTTGGCAATTATGAACAGAGGTGCTTTACACATTCATGAATAGGATTTTTGTGAACAAGTTTTCTAGGATAAATTCCTAAGTGTGAGATTACTAGGTAATATGGTAAGCATATGTTTTAAATTCATAAGAAATTGCCAAATTGTGTTTCAGAGTAGCAGAACCATTTTTCATCCCCACTAGCAATATATGAGAGTTCCAGTTGCTCTGTCCTCCCCAGCGCTTGTTATTTTTGCCATCCTAATAGATGTGCAGAGGTATCTTATTATGGTTTAATGTGCATTTCTCCACATTAGTAGTGCACCTTTTCAAATATGCTTGCTTATCATTCTTATGCCCCTTTGGTGAAGTGTCTGTTTTAGTCTTTTGTCCATTAAAAGAATTTGCGTTTTGAGAGTTTCTTTTATATTTGGGATAGAAATCCTTGCTGATACTTAGGGCTGTAACCCATTTTGAATTAATTAAAAAAATTTTATTATCCCGCTATGGCCGGTATGGCTCAGTTGGGTGGAGCGTTGTCCCATGCACCGAAAGGTCATGCCTTCCATTCTCTGTTAGGACACATACCCAGGTTGTGAGTTCAATCCCTACTTGGGGCATGTACAGGAGGCAGCTGATTGATATTTCTCTCTTCTTCTCTCTCTAAAAACCCACAAAAAGATATCCTTGTGTGAGGATTAAAAAAACAACAACGTAGCCCTAGTTGGTTTAGCTCAGTGGATAGAGAGTCAGTCTGTGGACTGAAAGGTCCCTGGTTCGATTCCAGTCTATGGCCCATGCCCGGGTTGCGGGCTTCATCCCCAGTAATGGGTGTGTAGGAGGTAGCCAATCAATGATTTTCTCTCATCAGTGATGTTTCTATCTCTCTTCCTCTCTGAAAGCAATAAAAAATATATTTAAACCATAAAAAAACAAAATTTTTTTGTATCCTATTTTCTTACTAAAAAAATTGTATTTTTTAGTTTACAGTTGACATACAGTATTATATTAGTTTCAGGTGTACAACATAGTGATTAGACACTTGTATAACTTATGAAGTGGTCACTCCCAATAGATCTGGTACCCATCTGACACCCTACATGGTTATTACAATATTATTGACTATTCCCTATGGTGTACTTTATATCCCCATGAGTATTCTATAACTACCAATTTGTCTTAATCCTTTTGCCTTTTTCATCCAGCCTCCCCCCGCCCAACCCCCAGTCTGGCTACTGTCAAAATGTTCTCTGTATCTGTGAGTCTGTTTCTGTTCTGCTTGTTTATTTTTGTTTTTTTTTAGATTCTACATATAAGGGAATTATATATGGCATTTGTCTTTCTCTTTGTTACTTAATTCATTCAGCAAATTACCCTCTATGTTCACTCATGTTGTTGTAGATGGCAAGATTTTATTCTTTTTTATTATGACTGAGTCATATTCCATTGTATATATACACCACTTCTTTATCCATTCATTCATTGATGGACACTTAGGTTGCTTCTGTTACTGGAAAGGGGACCTGGCCCAGAGTGGGTCTACCTAGGGCTAGCCAGTAGTGTGTGGGTTCTTGACTTTGTGCAGGAAAAATTTTACAACACAAGTCCACGTGACAACGAGGGAACATTTATTAAAGCTGGCTTCAGTAAAACAAGAAAGGGCTTAGAAGAAGCAACAGGAGAGCCTAGCCTGGGCTGCCTTGGCTCTCTGGGAAGTCAGAGAAAAGGGGGCCTTGGGGACAGGTTCAGGGAATTAGCTTGGGATGAGCTGCCCCTGCACATTGCTCCCCTGGTTGCAAGCCTCGTGGGGAATTAATTGGTCTGTTAGAGCAGGGGTTGTTACTCATTACAACTGGTCCTGCTGCTTTTCTGGGTCTGAAGCTGAAATACAATTGAGGCCTAGATGTTATTTCTAGGAAGGTGACCTTCTGTATTTGCTGTAAATTGCTCTGCCAGTTTGTTCAGCTATCTGTCTCAGTTTCCTTTTCCACTTGTCCTGGCTTACGGCCTGTCTCACTTCCATATCTTGGCTATTATAATTAAAGCTGCAATGAACATATGGATACAGATGATTTTTTGAATTAGTGTTTTGGGTTTCTTCAGATAAACACCCAGAAGTAGAATTGCTGGGTCCTTCTTTGTCTCTTGTTATAGCCTTTGTTTTAAAGTCTATTTTGTCTGGTATAAATATTGCTATCCCAGCCTTTTTTTTCCTTTTACATCTTTATGAAATATCTTTTTCCATTCCTTTACTTTTAGTTGGTGTGTCTTTCTATCTTGTAAGTTTCTTGTAGACAGCATATGTAAGGATCTTGCTTTGTTATCCATTCAGCCACTGCATATCTTTTGATTGAAGCATTTAGCCCATTTACATTTAAGGTAACTATTAATAGATATGTAGTTATTACCATTTTTTCACTCATATATTTAATCTTTTTTTTCTTTCTCCTTAAACCCTGTAACATTTCTTATAATACTGGTTTGGTGGTGATGAACTACTAGCTTTTTCTTGTCTGGGAAGTTCTTTATCTGTCCTTCTATTCTAAATCAGCAGTCGCCAACCTTTCAGACCTCACGGACCACTGGTTGGTGACTGCTGCTCCAAAGGTTTCCTTAAACCAGCGGTCACCAACCTTTCGGACCTCACAGACCACCAGTGGTCTGTGGACCACCATCGGTTGGCGACCGCTGTATACTTTGCTGTGAGAGTAATCTTGATTGTAGGTCCTTTGAATATTTCATGCCAATCCCTTCTGGCCTGCAACAACATTTTTGTTTAGAAATCAGCTGAAAGTTTCCTGAAGCTCCCTGGTAGGTAACTGTTTTTCTCTTGCTGCTTTTAACCAGTTAACTGCCACAATATTTTGAATTTAAGTGAAAAAGATCCGCCGTTTGCGTCTATAGATGCTTATGGTGTACAAATGGGTAAGATTCTCTTTTTGTCTTTAATCTTTAGCATTTTAATTCTGATGTGTCTTGGTGTGGACCTCTTTGGGTTTATCTTGTTTGGGACTCTGAGCTTCCTGGACTTGTATGTCTGTTTCCTTCACCAGGTTAGGGAAGTTTTCCATCATTATTTTTTCAAATAGGTTTTCAATTTCTTGCTCTTTCTCTTCTCCTGGCACTCCATGATGGGAATGTTGATACGCTTGAAGTTGTACCAGAGCAGAGCCTCCGTACAATGTCCTCATCCCCCCCTCCCCCCACCAAACCCCCTTGGATTATTTTTTCTTTTTGTTGTTCTGATTGGGTGTTTTCTGCTACCTTATATTCTAAATCACTTATTCAGCCCTCTGCTTCATCTAATATACTGTTCATTCTCTCTAATGTATTCTTCATTTCAGTTAAATTGTAGTCTTCCTTTCTCACTGATTCTTTTTATGATTTCTATATATTTTTTACGCTGTTGAAGTTCTCTCTTAGTTCCTTGAGCATCCTTATGACTATTGTTTTGAACTTGGTATCAGGTAGGTTGCTTGCCTCCATTTCACTTAATTCTTTTCCTGGAGATTTCTCCTGCATTTTGTTTGTTTGTTTTGTTTTTATTTTTATTTTTTTAAATATATTTTATTGATTTTTTACAGAGTGGAAGGGAGAGGGATAGAGAGTTAGAAACATCGATGAGAGAGAAACATCGATCAGCTGCCTCCTGCACACTCCCCACTGGGGATGTGCCCGCAACCAAGGTACATGCCCTTGACCGGAATCGAACCTGGGACCCTTCAGTCTGCAGGCTGACGCTCTATCCACTGAGCCAAACCGGTTAGGGCCGTTTGTTTTGTTTTTAATTTGGGGTATGTTTCTTTGTCTCCCCATTTGGGCTGCTTCCCTGTGCTTGTTTCTATGTACTAAGCAGAGCTGTTACCTCTCTTGGTCTGGTAGAGTGGCCTTATGTAGTAGGTTCCCTGTGGGGCCCAGGGTGCAGTCTCCTTAGTCACTTGAACTGGATGCTCCAGTTGTATCCCTTTTGTAGGTTGTGTGTGCCCTCCTGTTGTAGTTGAACCTTGATGGCTATATGAAGGGATTGACTCTTAGGCTGATTGGTTGTAAGGATTAGCTGTGACTGCAGTGGAGGAACTATTGTGTGGGGCCTGATCCTAGGTAGCAGGATTTGCTTTAGCTGCTCTGATGCCTGCTGAGCCTGCCTTTTGAGTGTGTCATTTGTGGGGTCCTTGGGAATTGCTCTGGTGTTGTCTGAAGTTGGCCACCAGGGACGTTGGTTCTGGGGCCTCTTGGGAGGTGCAGGCCAAGGTCAGCTACTGCCTTATCCTGCCCATTGCCACCTGGTATGAGCTACAAAGTGATCTGTAGATGGTTGCCACTTGTTCTGGGATTGGATGTGGCTGGGAGAGGCTAAGTTGTGAACTGAGGCAGGATGCTGCTTGTTTGGGGATTGTGAACCTTTGAGAGATTTTAGGAAAGCCCATAGCATGAGCCAAGACAGGCTATTTGTATGGAAAAGCCACTGGAAAAGGGCTAGATGGGCCTTCCAGTTGGGTTGGTCAGGTCTCAGGGAATCACCAGGGCAGGCAAAAGAGTGTTAGCTACTTTGAAGGAAACTGGGATATGGTGCCAGCCTGTGCCTGCAGGGGGAGGGCTCATCAAAGGAACAATGGCTTCTGCCAGCATTTCTGTCTGCGAGAAAGCTGTCCCTCCATCCCTTGCCCTGAAGCCAGACTATTCGAGCTCCTGTTGAGAGAGTGAGTGAGTTTGCCAGCATGTGAGAGTGTTGGCTCTAACAGGAACACTTGGGATTCCAGCAGCCCTCTGTTTTAGTCAGCCATAATCTCTGCTGGTTTTCACAGCCAGAAGTTATGAGAACTTCTCTTCCCAGCACTGGACGCCTGGGCTGGGGAGCCTAACATGAGGTTGGGACACCTCACCCCTCAGGGAGGATTTCTGAAGCAGAGACAACTCTCCCAATTTGTAACGTCCATATGTAGGTGTGAGACCAAACTAATTTGTGCCTGTGCCCCTCCTATCAGTCTCAGTGCAGCTTCTTCTGTATATCCTTAGTGATAGGACTTCTCTTCATGTGCACTTCGGACAGTTTTCAATGATGGTGGTTTTGTAGTTTGGTTGTAATTTTGAAGTGCTCCTGGGAGGAACTGAGTACAGCATTTACCTACACCCATCTGACTGGAAGTCCTAAATTAATTTTTTTGTATTATGTGAGATTAGGGTCCAGGGTTAATTCCCCCTCCCCTCCATATAGATATCCATCTGTGTTAGCACCATTTGTTCAAAGACTACCTTTCTCCTAATGAATAACCTTGGGGCCCCTTTGTTGAAAACCATTTAGCATACTTGTGTGGGTTTATTCCCAGACTTTCTGTTTTGCTTCATTAGTCTCTATTTTTTACTTTTAAAATATTTTTGATTTCAGAGAAGAAGGGAGAGGGAGAGAGATAGAAACATCAGTGAGAGAGAAATCATTGATTGGCTGTCTGCTGCATGACCCCTACTGAGGATTGAGCCTGTAACCGAGCATATGCCCTGACTGGGAATTGAAACCATGACCTTCTGGTTCATAGGTCGACACTCAATCACGGAGCCACTCTGGCTAGGCTCTAATTCTGTCTTTAAATTTAGTTACACAGTGTCCTGATTGCTGTAGCTATGTAGTATTTCTTGAAATTAGGTAGCGTAGTTAAGTTTTCCAACTTATTTTTTTCAAATGATTGTTTTGGCTATTATAGATTCTTTCTTAAATTTTTTACTTTAAAAAATACTCATGAGAATATGACACTAATAGTCTTCTGAGATTGTTTTATTATTTTTCTTCTCAACACATTTTCTTTTTTTTAAAAAATATATTTTATTGATTTTTTTACAGAGAGGAAGGGAGAGGGATAGAGAGAAACATCTATCAGCTGCCTCCTAAACACCTCCTGCTTGGGATGTGCCCGCAACCAAGGTACATGCCCTTGACCGGAATCGAACTGGGACCTTTCAGTCCGCAGGCCGACGCTCTATCCACTGAGCCAAACCGGTTAGGGCTCTCAACACATTTTCAAAGAGTATCCAAGTGTTCTGAGAAGATTACCATTTCTTGGAAAGGTGATTTAACTTGACAATTGGTCTTTTCAGGTTAACAAAATGTCTTATTTTGTTGAGTTGTGCTTTGATTATGATTTTATTCAGTACTCATCTGATACTTTGTTGAACTATGTTGAGTTTAACAACAACTGAGCAGAAAATATCTGTCTTCTCTAAGATTAGGTCATAAACTGTTCTTTATTACTTTAATGATTGAGTAAAGATTTGGGTTGAGTTCCTAAGATATTTTGATATTAGTGATGGACTTTGCATATTAGTGTATCCTATGTCTTTAACATCTTCAGTTTGTATTTTTTCCAGGAATTAACTGTGTTGAGGGGTTTGTATATAATAGTTGCTTTGTATCACTGGACTAGCAAGGCTTGAATTTTTAAATTTATTTTTATTTTTTTGTAAGAGAACATTTATTTGGTAAATCATAGAGGTAGAAGAAGTAATTCCTAGAAGAAATGGGCTTAGGAAACAAGTGATAGAGGTAAAGGAAGGGCCCTTGGAGCTTGGGAGTGAGGAAGCTAATGTAATATGTTTGGGGCAGAGAGGGGGAAGAGAAAGGGAAAAGTTAGGCTTGCTCCGGGGAGGGAGAGCCGAGGCTTGAATTCTTAAAAATCAGAAATTTATTTGGAAAGTTGTGTGCATGGTTTTAGTAGTAAAAATATGTGAACATCTTTAATGTCTTTTCATATCCAGAGGATGCCAGCCCCCATCAGATTGCGGGAGCTGATCCGGACCATCCGGACAGCACGGACCCAAGCTGAAGAACGAGAAATGATCCAGAAAGAATGTGCTGCAATCCGATCATCTTTTAGAGAAGAAGACAATACATACCGGTGTCGGAATGTGGCAAAATTACTATATATGCACATGCTGGGCTATCCTGCTCACTTTGGACAGGTAGGCTGGGCTGAGATCACATCTAGCAAGGGTGCTCTTGTTTGAATGACAGTAACTCAGAGACTCAGTCTTTTCCTACCATGGAGGATAGGACACTTTTGGAAGTCTCTAGTATGATCACTGTGGAACTGAGGGTGGAATTGAGAGAGAAAACTGCAGACCTAGAACAGTGTGATACTGCCATCAGTTGTCCTTTCCGTTGGGAATCTCTCATATTCTAATGTGGGTTAGAATATGTTTTGATGGTAGCAGCTAGCTTCCTAAAAATTGACCAGGATTAACCAGTAGATTGTGATTGTTCTGTGAGAGGGCCTGAACTATGATGAATATTTAAGAAAAATTTGCTAAATGTGTCCTTAATTATTTTCTCTCTGAACCATATTATGAAAAGGAACTCCCATGACAGATGTTTTTAAGTAAAAGAAATTAGGTGGTTACCAAATAATGGCATTAAAGATTTTGTCCTAATTACCTCATGCTTTCTTTGATTGCTATAACCACTATGCAGATCTGCCTCCTGAGCCTCTCTCACACACAAATGCATATTGATATAGCCAGTCTCAGCTTTGAGCATGATATTCTTCATTATAACTGCTGTCTTCTTTCCAGAGAAGGATACAGTGGGTTGCTTTGGAATTCTTATTAGTGCTATTAAATTTTTGTTTTGTTAATTCTCACCCGAGGATATTTTTCCATTGATTTTTTTTTTTTTTTGAGAGAGAGTGGAAGTAGATAAGGGGGAGAGAGAGAAAGTCAGAGAGAGAGAAACATCGATGTGAGAGAGACTCATTGATTGGTTACTTCCTGAACGGGCCCCTACTGGGACTGGGGAACCTGCAAATGAGGTATGTGACCTTGGCTGGGAATCGAACCTGTGACCCTCCGGTGTGCGGGCTGACGTTCTAACCATTGAATCACACTGGCCAGGGCAGTGCTATTAAATTTTATTTCAATTAATTTAAGGATTTTATTTTATGCTATGTAGTCTTTTTTTTTTTTTTTAAAGCATCTTAGAATGTCTTCTTTTAATTTTTTTTATTTTTATTGATTTCAGAGAGGAAGGAAGAGGGAGAGAGAGAGAGAAACATCCATGATGAGAGAGAATCATGGATCGGCTGCCTCCTGCAAGTCCCCCACTGGGGATCGAGCCCACAACCCAGGCATGTGCCCTTGATCAGAATCGAACCTGGGACCTTTTAGTTCGCAGGCTGACACTCTATCCATTGAGCCAAACTGGCTAGGACACTACGTAGTCTTTTTAAGGAAAAGAATGCAAAATTAAAAGAGAATGTGCAACACTAGCTAGAAGGAGAAAAATACTTTCCATATTTCCATTATTCAGAGATAACTATTATTGTTTTGATATGTGTAATGTATTAGGAAACGCGACCACCAGTTTACTAGTATCTCCTATTCAGCTTTATAACTTCAATAGAAGCAGTTTCCCCCAATCCTGAGTTAAAACAAAAAATAGTAATGGGATTGAATCTTATTAGAGTGACTTGGGTTAGTTTTATGCTCATCTTGGGGCATGGAATGAGATCAGCCTCTCTAGAAATACATGATTGAGAGTGGAAGAGCATTACTTCACTAAAGGAAAATTGAGGTGTTAATAGCAGAGGAAAGGAGGACCAGATATTAGACAGGCAGAAGGAACAGTGTTCTCCTATGAACAAAAATGTTACATGCTTTTACCACATCAAAAATTGATTCGGGTAGTTATCCATATGGTGCATGACAGTTAATATAAAGCAAACATGTTCATATATTCTTTGTAGTTTATTTTAAGTAGATACATTAGGTTAGATTTACAGAAATCTGATACGCTGTACTATAAAAGTCCTCCACTCAGTATTAACCACTGTTAACATCTTGAATACAGTAGATTTACCTACTCCCAAGGGAGTTCTTGGAAGATAGACTCTTAAAATCATAGGATAGATTTAAGACGTAGATGATATTTTATTTTGTAAAAGAGCTCTCGCTATATATATTTCTAGAATTTACTTCTATACTAGTAACATGGTATATGCTCTTTAGGTGGCATTTTTGGGTGTTTTGGAACTTAATTGTTTGATAAAACATTTACTTCTTAGGTAGAAAGAGT
This sequence comes from Myotis nattereri, assembly GCF_964212035.1. Lineage (NCBI taxonomy): Eukaryota > Metazoa > Chordata > Mammalia > Chiroptera > Vespertilionidae > Myotis > Myotis nattereri. The sequence goes on from NC_138090.1 coordinate 16,980,141, forward strand.
TAATGATGTTCAAGGGTAATTGTACTAAATTTTGGTACAAAAAATAAAGATTTTTCTGAGTGGGAATACAAATCATAATTTTAAATCCCTTATTCTGTTTCCTTTATTTGAATAAATTATAGCCTTTTGCATATCAGTAATTCGGTATCCCACCCACAGGAATTTCCTTTATAAAGTACCCATAAAAAGGTTCCTATCTGGAGTCTCTCACTTACATGTATGAATCACAGTGTCATTTTCATTTAATTATGTGTAACAAGAGTCACTTTTTAACTGCATTTTATTTGTTAGAACTTCATAATGAACCTGCTGTTCATTATTACGATAGCCACTAGCTGTGTAGCCATTGGTGTTTTGAAATGTGGCTAGTTCAACTGAGGCAAACGTTAAAGGAAAATAAATTTTGGGGGGAGGGTACTTGATGCAGTTATTGGAAAGGTTTAAAATATGTTGTAGACAACTTGGGCATGTGAACCTTACTTCATCAATTGTAAATTTTATGAAATATGGCTCAAACATTTTTGATAGATATGTAGTGTACAAATTGAGGGTATACTATTAGTGTAAAATGCATACTGTAATTGAAGCCTTAATACAAAAGATGTAAAATATCTTAATAATTTTTATGTTGATTTTATGTTGAAATCATTTTTATGTTGATTATATGTTGAAATATTTTAGCTATATTGGGTTAAATAAAATATGATTAACACTAATTTACCTGTTTCTTTTTACTTTTTACTGCAGTATTTAGAATGATGCTGTCCAATAGAAATAAAATATGACCCAACATGTAATTTAAAAATTCCTAGTAGCCACATTTTAAAAAGTCTTATTTAAAATTTACAACAAAATCTATGAAGTAGGTGATATCTTCATATTATAGGTGAGGGAAAGTGAAATTCAGTTTACATGACTTGTTTAAATTCACAGAGCTAGTAAATATTAGGGAGGGGATTAGAATTCAACCTTGTATAACTTTGAAACCTATTCAGTCTTTGGTTTAATTTAAATCTATAAATAGCTATTTGCATCAAGTTTATTCATGAGTTATTTATTGAATTATTTTAGTCCTGCCTTGCTATACAAAGGATTTGAGATGGCATATGTTACCAGCATCTATTTAAAGTAGAAAAAGAGTAGTAGAAAGTAAGAGTTGGGAGAAGGAAGAATGCAGAGCACAAGGCCAGTGTAGTTGCTGTTGGCAAGTCAGCAAAGGCAAGAAACAAAATCATTCAGTTATGTGTGATTTACCAGAATTTAAGAGGAACCAGACTGCCTGGATGTGAGTTCTGGCTTTATTACTTTACTGTGTTATTTTTAGCAAGATCCTTAACCTTTCCTGTCTCAGTTGCCTCATCTGTAAAATGGGAACAATCCTAAAAACTACATTGTATGGTTATTATGAAGATTAAGTAAATAAGTGTTAAATATGTATGTTTTATACATAAAGAGTCAAATATTATTCAGTTTACCATTTCCTCAAGGACAGCAAAATTTTTTGAAAAAGCACTGAATTCTAGTAGAGATTTTTTTTTTAATTGCTTAAAGTATTACAAAGGGTATTACATATGTGTCCATTTTATCCCCCCGCCCTAGACAGTCCCCTAGCCTCTCCTATCCCCCAGTGTCTTATGTCCATTGGTTATGCTTATATGCATGCATACAAGTCCTTTAGTTGATTAGTAGAGATTTTCTTACGTGTGTCTTTTGTTCAGTAGTCTCTTAGAAATGTGAGAGACAGTATTCTCAACATTTTTACAATAAAAGCAGTGATAGATTTCTTATAAGGTTTGTAACCTTTCATGCTGGCTTAAACACAACCCAGAAATAAAGTTGAGTAAGGAAGTTGGTAGATTTCAGGAGTAAAAACAGTGGCTCAGGGGCCATATTCTTTCATAAATGTATTTTGTTTGTTTTGCACAATACTTAAAATTGTTTTGAATTTTCTGCCAATATCCTGTATAATAAAAGCCTAAAATGCAAATAGACTGAAGGGTGGAACAACTAGCGGAATGACGGGTTGCTAGGACACGCACTGACCCCCAGGAGGCAGACGCTCAATGCAGGAGCTGCCCTCAGCCTGCAGGCCCCAACTGGCGGCAGCGGGGAGCAGGGCGGGCGAGCGGGTGGCACCAGGCCAGCCAAGGCGGGTGCCAGCATGGGCCCCCGATTGCCCCTCCAGTCGTCCCACAGAGGGAGGCGACCAGCGGCAGCAGGAGGCAGGGCCTACGAGCGGGCGGTGCCAGGGCAGCCAAGGTGGGTGTGAACAGGGGCCCCAATCACCCTGCCGGTCGCCCCACAGAAAAGCCCTGATCGCCAGCCAGGCTTAGGGACCCTACCTGTGCACGAATTTCGTGCACTGGGCCTCTAGTATAAAAATAAAGGAACTTCTCATAGAAATCTGGATTTCTAGTTTCTCTTAGAAAATCAGAGGATTTGACAATGCTGGATCCATATTTGCACATGGCAGTAGTAGGCTGGTGACCTTCTTCTCCATGCTGGGCATGCATTTTCTGTTATTTCCCAGTTCATACCTGGCCTGCTATACCCAATTGCAGGTCTACAGTAGTCTTCCCTTCTGTCAATATACCATAGCACTCCATAGCCTTAGGTTCTCTAAAGTTCTTCATACACCTCTATGGTGAAATTTATTCATAGGTTCCTTGGAACTCTTCTATTGCAGATAGCATCCTTAAACGTTAATTATTGATGTAGGTATATAGAAGTAGAATTGATTTTTCTGTTTGTTTCATTAATCCTTACCTGAGGATATTTTTCCATTGATTTTTAGCAAGAGTGGAAGGGAGGGGGAGAGATAGAGAAATACCGATATGAGAGAGACACATCCATTATCCATTGGTTGCCTCCTGCGAACCTGAAAACGAGGTATATCCCTTGACTGGAATCAAACCGGGGACCCTTCAGTCCGCAGGCTGATGCTCTGTCCACTGAGCCAAAAGTTAGGGTTGATTTTCATCTACTTAACAACATAACAATGGCAGTTCCCTTCCTTTTTCATCTTTAAACATTTTATTTTTTCTTATGTTCTTACTGTATGTACATGTGGTACAATATTGAAAAGAAGCAGCGATAATAGGCATTCTTGTCTTGAGCACACTTAAGCCCAGATTTTAGTCTCGAAATAATACCATTTTACTCTAAAAGGGCTAATGCCATTGGAAAGATGGTTGATCCCAAACCTGGGGCAGGAAATGTACAAAATAAGCTTGAACCATATTACTATGCCATAAAGCAAGAAAGACTACAGAGATTATGTTAGAAGTATTCAGTAGCCACCAGAAGAGGCTGTCATGCCCCAAAATGAGAAAATTTGAGTATTAGGATTAATGATTGCTATTGAAACCAAGTAAGTTTATATCAGTGAGTTCATAATAATTAACAGAAAATTAGCCATGCCTATGAACCAAGAGGTTATGGTTTGATTTCTAGTTGCAGCCACATGCCTGTGTTGCAGGCTCTATCCCCAGTGTGGGGCGTGCAGGAGGCAGCCAGTCAATGATTCTCATCATTGATGTTTCTATCTCTACCTCCTCTCCCTTCCTCTAAGAAAGCAATAAAAATATATATTTTAAAAAAGGATACATTTTGGCCAAAACCGGTTTGGCTCAGTGGATAGAGCGTCGGCCTGCGGACTGAAGGGTCCCGGGTTCGATTCCGGTCAAGGGCATGTACCTGGGTTGTGGGCACACCCCCAGTGGGAGAGATGCTGGAGGCAGCTGATCGGTGTTTCTCTCTCATCGATGTTTCTGGCTCTCTATCTCTCTCCCTTCCTCTCTGTAAAAAATCAATAAAATATATTTTTAAAAAAAAGGATACATTTTGAAAAAAATTTAATAGGTCATCTTTGGAAGATAGTAGGAAATCCACTCATTATTTTTGAAAACTGATAAATAAAAGGAAAGAAACAAACATTGATCCTGCTTTTCCTTACCAGTATTCCTCCTGAAGGAGCTATTGGTAAACCAATGGTATATGTAGAGGAGTTGCTTCTTAAAGGACTAGTCTAGCTGATAAATGAAGAAAGAATGAAAGAATTATACTGCCATTTTGTAATCCCTGATGATATCACTGTTGCTACTGTCTCAAAAGAGAGACAACCACCAGAAATAATTATATGCCTTCTGATGAAAGTTCATACCACCACTTATGAAGTGTATTTGCTAAGTCAAAACAAAAACTGAAAAACTTGAGTCTGATCATGCCTCCTTGTCTGTTTTTTAAAGAGACATTTATAAGAGTACTAGAGGCTTGGTACACAAAAATTTGTGCACTGGTGGAGGTGAGGGGGTATCCCTCAGCCCCACTTGTGCCCTCTCACAGTCGGGGACCCTTCAGGAGATAACCACCTGCTGGCTTAGGCCCGCTCCCCAGGTAGCAGATGGCAGGCCTGATCCCTTGGTGCCTGCCCCGCCTCCCCGGGTCGCGCACACAGCAGAGCTGATCCGGGGGTTGGGGAGCCGCCCCGGGTTGAGCACACGGCAGGGCCGATCCAGGGGTTGGGGCGCTGCCCTGGGTCGGGTTGCACACGGGACGCCTGGGCAGGCCGGCCAATCGCTGCTGCCCCGCCCGGCCACCCCGGGTCAGGTCGCACATGGACGCCCGCTGCCCCGGGTCGCAGATAGCAGGCCCGGATGGTGGCAGGGCAGGCGGGATGGCGCTGTCCCACCCCACCGCCCCGGGTCGCAAATAGCTGGCCCAGATGGCAGCGGGGCAGGCGGGATGGCGCTGTCCTGCCCTGCCTGCAGTATGCAAATTAGCCGCCATCTTTATTGACGGTTAATTTGCATATCGTGCTGATTAGCCAATGGGAGGTGTAGCGAAGGTACGGTCAATACCATGTTTGTCTATTATTAGATAGGACTAGAGGCCCGGTGCACAAAAATTTGTGCACTCGGGGGTAGGGGGTCCCTCAGCCCGGCCTGTGCCCTCTCGCAGTCTGGGACCCCTCGGGGGTGGTGACCACTTGCTGGCTTAGGCCTGCTCCCCGGGGGGATTGGGCCTAAGCTGGCAATCAGACATCCCTCTGGCAGCCCGGCAGCCCTTGGGGGATGCCCAGTTGCCAGCAGGGAGCAGACCTAAGCTGCAGTCAGACATCCTTAGTGCTGCTGAGGAGGCAGGAGAGGCTCCCACCACCACCGCTGTACTGGCAGCCATCAGCCTGGCTTGTGACTGAGCAGAGCTCCCTGCTGTGAGAAGCAACTGACCACCAGAGGGCAGCTCCTGCATTGAGCGCCTGCCCCCTGGTGGTCAGTGTGTGTCATAGTAACCAGTCATTCCCAGTTTTTCTGCTGTTAGGGTCAGTTTGCATATAACCCTTTTACTATATAGGATAGAGGCCTGGTGCATGGGTGGGGGCTGGCTGGTTTGCCCTGAAGGGTGATCTGGATCAGGGTGGTGGTCCCGCTTGGGTGCTTGGCCAGCCTGGATGATGGGCTGATGGCTGTTTGCAGCTGGTCACACCCCCTTCAGGGTGGGGGTCTCTACTGGGGTGCCTGGCCAGTCTGGGTGAGGGGCTGAGGGCCGTTTTCAGGCTGGCGGGCGACTGAAGCTCCCAGCCTCTCTTTTTTTCTCTTTTTTTTATTCTGGGTTTTATTTACCTTCTATAGCTGTCACTGGAGCTGAGAACCGGCTCCAGCTTTGAGGCTGTGGCTGGCTGAAAGCAGGTATTGGGTTTGTTTCGCTTCTATAATTGAAACTCTGTTGCCATCACTGGCGCTCTAAGCTCTGAGCCCGCTGATGGCTGAAAGCAGGTTTCTGGGTTTGTTTAGCTTCTATAATTGCAACATTGTTGCATCTGGAGCTCAGAGCTGGGCTGCGGCAGGCGGGGAACCTTGGCTTCCTCCGTCACTGGAGCAAGCAAGCCTCATGTTCACTTCAGCTGCATGTCTGCCGGCCGCCATCTTGGTTGGTAGTTAATTTGCATATCTTGCTGATTAGCCAATGGGAAGAGTAGCAAAGTTACGGTTAATTACCATGTTTCTCTACTATTAGGAGGATTCCTTGCAGCATTGTTTCTTATAGGGATACATTGGGAACAATCTATATATCCACAAAAAGAATACGTTAAGTTGTGGTGTATTCATAAGTGGAACAGTGAATACTAATATGAGTGAATTGGAGCTTCTTGTCTGGATGTAATACTCAAAGCTGTTGAGTGAAAGCAACAAGAATATGATCTGATAGTTACATAAAGTTTAAAATATTAAAAAACAATTGTCTTTACTGTACATGTATAGTAAGGACATGCAGCATGGCAAAGATGAACAAAACTTTTGAGTTTTGATTAGTCCTGGTGTGGAGAGAAGAGAAATGGGATTGAGGGTTTCAATTAAATTTGTAATATTAAAATATTTTAAATTAAATAAATAGGGCATAAAGATTTGGTAAAGGTTGTTGGTGGGTCAATGAGTGTTATGTGATTTGAATTTGTTTTTTGTTTTGTTTTTTCTTTTCTTCTGTCATAAGGGTGAAAAAACAGGTTCTTAGTCTATATAGAGTTTATGTTGCCAGGTTATAGCTTGTTCTTCAAAAGGGTGTGTGTGTGTGTGTGAGAATTAGAAAGTTATTTCTGAGTATTAAAATGAAATAAAGGTAACTTTAAAAAAGACCTATCAGTTGCAGATCCATTAATGTGTATAGTATTTTAATTGCATCTTTTCATCAAGATGATTGTTCACATCATAAAACCCCCAAGTGTTACATTGAAAAGCAAATGTATATGTGCATTGACCTTGTGGGAAATTGTCCTAGAAGCTAACAAAATGGGTTTAGCTTTTTTCTTAAGGGTAAACAGATTAAATGTTGGTAAAAGTCAATGTTTGTACTTTCTTCAGAAAAATGGAACAAGGCCAGAAAGAAACCTGGTAAAGTTCTCTCTTTTTTTTTGTAAGTTCTCTTTTTAAAAATTGCTTTGACATTCAAAGAAAATTGGAACATTGAGTCATAAAGAATAACTTGGTAAACATTAAATTGTCAGACTCTACCTCAAATCTACACCAGATTATCCTGGGGGTGACTTACATTTCAAAACTCTCCCAGGTAATTTTGATCAATCAGTTTTGGGAACCACTTCTTAAGGCACTGTGTTTGTTGCAAAGGGGGCTGATAACCTCAGTTTTTTCGGTTTGTTGCTAAGGCTGCCTGGAATGCTTCTGGGGGAAAAAATTTGAGGCCATTGGAGGATCAGCTGGAGAGAATTAGGCAAGGAGTGGAGAATGTTAGGGCTGTTTTCCACAGTGTGGCTTCCTTATCTTAGTGATGAGGAAACCTGAGGCTTGTTGAAATAATTTAGCTAGAAATAGGATTAGGGCGGCACAGCCCTTAACTTAGATTAGTTTCTTTTCTATTCCACTATGTATTAAATACAGAGAAAGGAATCTTTCTCTGATGTTTTCGTACTGTTTTTAACCTGAATTGGGTGCCCTTCCCCAGTCATTTTCACAGTAACTTGTGCATAACTGTCATAGTATATTATGTCATATTTTATGATTCATATCCAACTATTCGTCTTGTGCCCTTCTGAGTATCAGTGACAATGTTGAACATACTGGTGTATGCACAACAGGAGTTTACTAAATTAAAGCAAAACCACAGCGTTCCAAAACAATTGGAAAGTAAATATTAAAAAAGTCAGTGAGTAGCAAAGAATTATTACAGTTAGCCCTTTGGGATGAAAGGTGGGGTAGAGGGAGAAGGTTGCTGTGGAAAAGCAAGTGTATTAGAGTGTTGTTGACAGGGAGAAATTGATAGTAGGTGAAGAATACAAAACAAACGTCAGCAAGAAAAGCATAGCCATCCTGGGGATTAGAGATAAGGAATGAACATCCTTCTTAAGCTGTTAGAGTATCACAAGTATAATAGGATAGCACAATTGTTCATTATGAACATAAGTTATCTTAAAAAAACTGATTGTTTCCATTTACTGAGTTGTATTTTTGTAAGATTCTGGTCTTAAACTTTCAAAGTCTTTTTCAAAAAGACACAAATGCCTTTTTGTTATTTTTTGAAATATATGTTGTTCAAATTTGGAAAGGGTACACATGATTTCCCTAAGTTGTTTTATTTTTCCCTTTGAAATTATAATATGAATTTTTCTAACCGTTAAGTTAGATATAAGTTCACTTTATCCTGCAGTTTCAATTTTTTCCCTCCCAGTCCAATTTTATTTATCTCTTTGGAATAGATAATGATAGTTCACTGATGATGAAAACTGCTTTCTACTCTCTTCTAATCACTTAGTTTCCCTCTTTTTTTTTTTTTGTTAAGCCTCACCTGAGGATATTTTTTCCATTGATTTTTAGATAGAGTGGGAGGGAGGGAAGGAGGGAGAGAGAGAGAGAGAGAGAGAGAGAGAGAGAGAGAGAGAGAGAGAGGGAGGGAAGCTGCCTCCCGAATGCACTCCTCCCCCCTCCCCCCACCAGGCCGGGGATGGAACCTGCAAGCCAAGTATATGCCCTTGACAAAGCCGATGCCCTAACCACTTAGCAACACCAGCTAAGGCTAGTTTCCCTCTTTATAGGCATTTGTTGGCATTCATTTCTTGGCTCCCCTTCCAGAGATATTTTATACATCTTCAGGGATGTATAAAATGGATATATATGTTCTCGCCCCCTCCCGTTTAAAATAAATATTGTCACACACTATTTGCACTGTTTTATTAATCTGTCATGAAGATTAGCCCACATCCTATATAATAAAACCCTAATATACAAATTGACCGAATAGCAGAATGACTGGTCACTATGATGTGCACTGACCACCGGGGGCAGCTCCTGCATTGAGCATCTGCACCGCCCCCCGGAGAGGGAGGCGACCGGTGGAGGTGATCAGGGAGCAGGCCTGGTCAGTGGGCAGTGCCAGACCCCCAGCCAAGGCAGGTGCCAGTGGGGGCCCCCTGATTACCCTGCCCGCTGGTTGCCCCACAGATGGCCCTGATTGCGGGCTAGGCCTAGGGACCCTACCCTATATATTGGGAACAGTCGCTTAGATTTAAAAATTAAAACCTGGCAAGGCTACTCTAACACTGAAAAAACAGGATGATGCGGCAATGACATGCATGGACTCGGGCTTGCACATTTTGTGGTCAGCCTTGATTCTGACAGTTATAACTGTGTGACAAAGCCAATTAACTTCTCTCTGCTTCAGTTTCCCACCCATAAGATGGGGGAAATGTTACTACTGCCTCAGAAGGATCATGTTATGTACTACTTTTTATAATCAGGGCAAAAAAATGTAGCTGCACACACAACAGCAAGATGCCTTTCACCTGTATGAAAAGTATGGTCACTGGTGCATGCAGTGTCCTGGATTGCGAGAGGGATGTCCGACTGCTGGTTTAGGCCTATAAACCAGCAGTCAGACATCCCCCGAGGGGTCCTGGCCTGTGCCCTCTCGCTGAGGGACTTCCCCCACTTCTCCCCCCAGCACCCCCCACCCCCCAGCACGATTTTCATGCACCAGGCCTCTAGTCACCATATAAGAAGCTTCCTCATTTCCTTTTTCCAGTTGTTTTTTGACATGCTTGTGATAGTATATCCAGCTTAGTATTTCATTATATGTATGAGTCATAATTTGTTAAATGGATGCCTTATTAATGGACATTTATTTCTAATTTTACTGTTTAAAACAATTAGAGGCCCGGTGCACAAAAATTTGTGCACTTGGTGGGGAGGGGGAGTCCCTCAGCCTGGCCTGTGCCCTCTTGCAGTCTGGGACCCCTCGGGAGATAACGACCTGCTGGCTTAGGCCTGCTCCCGGGTGGCAGAGGGCAGGCCCAATCACTAGGTGCAGCCTCTGGTCGCGCTCAGAGCAGGGCCGATTGGGGAGTTGGGGTGCCCCGTCATGCACAGAGCAGGGCATATTGGGAGGTTGTGATGCCACCCTCAGTCATGCTCAGGGTAGGGCCAATTGGGGGGTTGGGGCACCGTCCCATGTCACACTCAAGGCAGGGTCGATGGGGAGGTTGCGGCGCCACCCCGTCACGCACAGAGTAGGGCCAATCAGGGGGTTGGGGCGCTGCCCCCATCACACACAGAGCAGGGCCCATGGGGGTAGGGGGTTGGGGAGCTCCCCCCTATCAGGCACAGAGCAGGGCTGCTCAGGGGGTTGGGGCCCCGCCCCCTGTCACACACAGAGCCGCAGGGCGATCAGGGGGTTTGGGCACTGCCCCCTGTCATGCTGATCCCGGTGCCGGGAGGCATATTACCCTTTTACTATATAGGGTAGAGGCCTGGTGCATGGGTGGGGCTGGCTGGTTTGCCCTGAAGGGTGTCCTGGATCAGGGTGGGGGTCCCCACTGGGGTGCCTGGCCAGTCTGGGTGAGGGGCTGAGGGCTGTTTTCAGGCTGGGAGTGACTGAAGTTCCCAACCGCTCCTTTTTTTCTTTTTTCTTTTTTTATTCTTGGCCAGCTTTACCTTGAGGCTTGGCTCCAGCTCTTAGGCCTCCGCGGCTGAAAGTAGGTATCTGGCCTTTGCTTACAATGTTGCGAATCTGCTGGCTGAAGTCCGGCAGTATTTGTTACAATGTTTCTTAAACTGCCCGCTCAGAGGCCTGCAGCCACAGGCGGGGAACATTGGTTTCCTCCAATGATCCTCCGTCACTGAGGCAAGCAAGCCTCATGTTAGTTTCAAGCTGCCTGGCTGCCGGCCGCCATCTTGGCTGACAGTTAATTTGCATATCTCGCTGATTAGCCAATGAAAAGGGTAGTGGTCGTACGCCAATTACCATGTTTCTCTTTTATTAGTGTAGATACTACAGTTGAATAATATCCATTATTTTACACATGTGTGAATGAATTGTAGTATAAGTTTCTAAAAGTGCAGTTGTTGCGTCAAAGGGTATGTGTATTTAGATAGGCCAGATCTTTCTTATTATAGTTTGGGTCAGTTTATACTCTTGTCATTAATGCCCTTGCACTATTGTGACAATTTTTATCGTTGTTAATACAGTAGGTTAAAAGTATCTCAGTATGGATTTAATTTGCATTTCTTTTTTTGTAATAATTTAACTAAGGCATTTAAAATATTTTTTTTATTGATTTCAGAGAGGAAGGGAGAGGGGGAGAGATAGATAGAAACATAAATGATGAGAGAGAATCATTGGTTAGCTGCCTCCTGCATGCCCCACACTGGGGATTGCGTGCACAACCTACACATATGGCCTGACCGGGAATCATACTGTGACTTCTTGGTTCATAGGTTGATGCTCAATCACTGAGCTATGCTAGCCAGCCCACTAAGGCATTTTAAAACATATATATATTTCTTTATTGATTTCAGAGAGGAAGGAAGAGGGAGAGAGATAGAAACATCAGTGATGAGAGAGAATCATTGATCGGCTGCCTCCTGCACACCCTCTACTGAGGATGTAGCTCATAACTCAGGTATGTGCCCTTGGGTAGAATTGAACTGGACCTTCCAGTCCGCAGATTGATGCTCTATCCACTGAGCCAAACTGACTAGGGCCCACTAAGGCATTTTTGTATATCATATAATCACTTTTATTAAGTGTACAAGTCAATGATTTTTTTTTTCTTTTAGTAAAACCCTAGTTGGGTTTGCATTTGTTTTATGAAAAGATTGAACTCCATTTTATGTTTGAATTATTTTTGTTTTCTTTGAATTCTTCATATTTTTGGTCCATTTTTATTTTGAGTTGTTGGTCTTTTAGAAAAAATTAATTTGTAGGATTTTGTTACATAGGCTTTCATGACTGTGAATTAATATTTTTTCAAAGTTTGTTATTTGTCTTTTGACTTTGCTCACAGGTAAAAGCAAAAGTTTTCTGGTGTGAATATAAAAGCTGGGCTGTTTACTGGGGTCTTAAAGCATTTGCTAGATTTGTGGTTTAGCAGTGTTTCACCTGGGATTTCAAGGAGCCTTCAGTGAGGAGTAATAGTACTGGATGAATTTGAGATTGTTACCTAAGGAGTGGATACATTTACCTGGTTACTATTTTTCTTGTGTAGCTCACACAGAATGTTGAGTTGTGTTTTAGTGATTGTGGCCCCAAAGTGGATATCCTTCCTTCCACATTCCATTGCACCACCCTCCAAACTTTTTCTTTTTCAACATATGAAAACTTTGATAGCATTCCTGATAAAACATGGTACATTCTCAGCACTATTGCTGGCTACCTCCGCCTAAGTGTAAAGTGTAATCAGGGTTAATCTTTCATGAGAGGATGTATTTCAAGTGCCATTTCCAGCTGTATAATCTTTTGTTTCCCCTAAAAATTGTCACCTTTAAAAAACAAATTCTTTTTTAAAAAAAAATATATTTTATTGATTTTTTACAGAGAGGAAGGGAGAGAGATAGTTAGAAACATCGATGAGAGAGAAACATCGATCAGCTGCCTCCTGCACATCTCCTACTGGGGATATGCCCGCAACCCAGGTACATGCCCTTGATCGGAATCGAACCTGGGACCTTTCAGTCGCAGGCCGACGCTCTATCCACTGAGCCAAACCGGTTTCGGCTAAAAAACAAATTCTTATTCTTAAAGCAAAATCATTGTACCACTGGGAACATTAAAAAGAATTAATTTAGTATTCCTTTGAATTTTAGTTTATCTTTTTGCTGTTTAGTTTTTAGGTAAGTTTTAAATAAATATCACAAAAGTAACAAATTCTACTCACCAGTCACTGATGACTTTTAATGTGACTAACTTAAAACTTGGTCCTAAAAAATACAAAGGAATGTTAATGCCTTTCTCATTAGTTTATCTTAATAAGATATTTTTGGATAATTTATTTGTGTAATGCCTGTTTTTTGCCAGAAGCATGATTCAGTAAAGATGATAAAAATTTCAGTGATACCTGATTCTAAGAACATTTCCTTTCACTTCTAAAATATTTATTCAGACTTACTAAATGGGAAGATTTAAAAACCTTCAGTTTGAAAGAATAAGATTTTTCTAATAACATTTTAGCTTTTGATTTTTCTCATTCACTTCAGTAATTTTTGTGCTGACATTGTAAAAATGACTTTTCATCTATTTCAGAAATTTTTTAAAAATTTAACTTGAATGTATAGGAGAAAGGAAATGATTATTTATTTTTAAAATATATTTTATTGATATTTTACAGAGAGGAAGGGAGAGGGATAGATAATTAGAAACATCGATGAGAGAGAAACATCGATCAGCTGCCTCCTGCACAACCCCTACTGGGGATGTGCCCGCACAAGGTACATGCCCTTGACCGGAATTGAACCTGGCACCCTTCAGTCCGCAGGCCGATGCTATCCACTGAGCCAAACCAGTTATGGCAAGGAAATGGTTATTACCTAATTTTTGTCAATCTCAGAAGACATTTTAGTTTTCATCTTGGATCCTGATGGTTTCCCCCTTCTTTGACTTGCTCATGATAGTTTCTGCTGTCTTTAGGTGTTTTTTAATGCAGGTACATTAAGAGAACAATTTTTAAACAGCTTGAGACAATTTTATTTGTAAACTCTTTTCTCAGTTTTACCTTTGAACTTATAGGCAAATTCAGGCAGGAAGTAGTCTCACAAGATCTTACATTCCTGTGTACATGGGTCTGCATTTGAGCCCCTTCCTTTGGGAATGTGGTGATTGTAAATGGGAGCATAGTTGGAAAAACTCTTGGAGAGTCTTAACTGTGTACAGCCTTTGAAAATCACTCCACTAGACGGTATGTTTGACCTTTTCCATGTTAGTCAAGATGAAATGATAAAATACAGCATAGTGATTGTGACATTCAAGAGAAACTAAGGAGATGCCCTAACCGGTTTGGCTCAGTGGATAGAGTGTTGACCTGTGGACTGAAGGGTGACAGGTTCGGTTCCGGTCAAGGGCATGTACCTTGGTTGCGGGCACATCCCCAGCAGCTGATAGATGTTTCTCACTCTCTATCCCTCTCCCTTCTTCTCTGTAAAATCAATAAAACATATTTTTAAAAAAAGAGAGAGAAACTAAGGAGAGACAAACTGTTTAACTACAAAGACTCTTAAGCTCTGAGTATTTCTAACAATTATATAAAGAAAAAAAGCATATAAAAATTTTAGGTTGATTCCACTACTGAGTTTTCCTCTGTTTTTTTTTTTTTTTTCTATATTTGATTCTTAAACCCTTACTTCTCCCATAGTATTGGTTTAAGCTCTAAATGTAGCACTTTCTTTTTTTTTTTAAAAAAAAATATTTTTATTGACTTCAGAGAGGAAGAGAGAGGGAGAGATAGAAACATCAATGACGAGAGCGTATATCGATTGATTGCCTCCTGCTTGTCCCTCACTGGGGATTGAGCCTGCAACCTGGGCATGTGCCCTTGACAGGAATTGAACCCGGGACCCTTCAGTCCACAGGCTGATATTCTATCCACTAAGCCAAACAGGCTAGGGCTGTAGCACTTTCAACATTATATTAAATTTAGTTATTGTCTGTCTCTTCTGCAGTTGTACATTCCTGATGTGCAGGGCAGCAATCTTTGGCACTTTGATGTATTTCCAGTTTTTGAGTTTTTTGATATTCAAAATAGTAACCAGACTTTAAATGAGTTAAGTACTCGTTTAGTAACCTGGGGATTAAATTAGGAGTTAGGTTTGTTAACACATTGTGGATGGATCATGAGAATTCTTGCTTCACATTACACAGTGTTTTACAAAATATCATACTTTAAAAAGATATTAGCTTGTAAGAACATGTAATAAATAACTTCAAAATGCAATGGGTATTTAATTTTAAAGCGTGCCTTTAACATTTATGTAAAACATTTTTTGTAGTTTTTCAATAGAAACTTATGTGGCCACTGGGTAAAGCTAGCAATAAAATTGGTCCGCAATGTGTTAATATCTTATAATACTTTCGTATGAATCTGTAGAACTAAGCTAAGCTTCACAGATTATTTGGATGGCAAATATCATAGAACTTTGACAAGATGATCTGTTTCAAGACTTGATTACTGTCAAGCTACCCAAAGATCCTAAATCTTTGTCATTTAATGGTTTGATGATACAAGTTATATCTATTTGCTTTAATCTGGGTTAAAAACATTTCCTGATTGTGGTAGCAATTTCTTAATTTCTTTCTTTTTTTATTTGCAGTTGGAGTGCCTCAAGCTTATTGCCTCTCAAAAATTCACAGACAAACGCATTGGCTACTTAGGGGCAATGCTGTTATTAGATGAAAGACAAGATGTCCATCTTCTCATGACCAACTGTATCAAAAAGTAAGTTTTTTTTGTTTTTTTTTGTTTTATTGCTTAAAGTATTACAAAGAATATTACATATGTCGCCTTTTTTCCCCCCCAAGTTTTTTTTTTTAAAGTCATGTAATTAATTTATTTGGTATTAAATCTTACTTTGCTTTGTCATGTTTCATTGTCTCTTTATATATATATACTAGATGCCCGGTGCACGGATTTGTGCATTGGTTGGGGGCATGGCTTGCAGGGATCAGCCCGCTGCAGGAGCAGTCGCTCATCCTGGTCAGCCAAGTGGTGCTCCTACTTGTGGGAGCACACTGACCACCAGGGGGCAGCTCCTACACTGAGCGTCTGCCCCCCGGTGGTCAGTGTGCTTCGTAGCGACTGGTCGTTCTGCCATTCGGTTGCTGGGCTTTTATTATGTAGGATTTTTTTTCTTTTTCTTTTTTTTTTTTATCACCATTTATCCCCCCTATATTCTCTTCCTCCCCCACTCTCTTTCCCCAAAATCACCACACTGTCATCTGTGTTCATGAGTAAGAAGTAAGTCTTAACCTTTCCTTCTAAGAACTACTTTGTGATTTTAGGTCTTTCCTATAATATGATATCAGTAAATCTTCTATTTACTGGTTTTATATTTACTTTCTAGAATATATTTCAATTGCTTTTGGTTCTGTAGCTTATATGTAAAGAGACTTAGCACTTCTGTAGAGGATAATTTAAGCCTCTAAAGAGGCTTAAAACTTCTGTAGGGGATAATTTAATTAAATAAAGGTATTGCTATATATCTTCAGGCATAAGAACACAATTTAGCAATGAAATAACATTTGGGCCTTCATAGAATAGAAAAGGCATTGGTAAATCTGAGCTTTCTTATGTTATAGTTCCAGGACTTTGAATAACATGAATAATGAAATGTTATATTTATTAAAGAATTACCAGTGTATATTCTGAATAAACACTACTTAAAAATAAAAAGAGAAATCTTGTCTGTGATCTAATTCAAGGTATCCATTGTGTGGGATTATATGTAGCCCTATGAATATTTGTGTATAAGTCATTTTTTTTTAATGGGTGCTTTACTGATCTCCTAGTCCAGTCATGTTTGTTTAACTTACAAACTGAGGAATGCTTGCCATTATGGAGAAATTAGAGGACCCAAGCAGTTCTTTCCAGCATTTCTCTTATAACAAAGTTGTGTTAGAAAGGCATAGAAGTTCTGATGGCCTATTGGTTAAAGGTACTTTTTGGATTGTTTTCATTTGTTTAATCTCCTTTTTTAGATTTCTATTTCATTTGCAGTATTTGTGTATTTGACATAAAATAGAATTGGGGGGATATAGGTGATCAAATTTATAGATACTGAACTCATAATTTTCTGTGAAAAATAATGTTCTACTTTAAAATTTCCCAATGGACACCTGGCTGGCGTAGCTCAGTGGTTAAGCGCCGACCTATGAGGTCACGGTTCGATTCCCAGTCAGGGCACATGCCTGGGTTGTGGGCTCAATCCCAGTGTGGTGCATGCAAGAAGCAGCTGATCAATGATTCTTTCTCATCACTGATGTTTCTCTCTCTCCATATCTCTCTCTCTCTCCCTTCCTCTCTGAAATCAATAAAAATGTATTAAAAAACAATTTCCCAATGGACAATGAAAAATTCCAAACTAAGAATTACGATTTGGTTGTAAATATTGCATTTATCATGTAAATATATTGAGTCTGTGAACTTAATTTTGGGAGAATCTAGGTTTTTGGTCTTGAAATAAATATTAATAATGAAAATACTAAGTTGATTCGTTTATTCAACCAGTATTTACTGCATACCTGTTGCATGCCAGGAGCTGCTGTAAGCTATGGGGATGGAGAATTTAAAAAATGGAACAGATTCTTGGTGTCATGGAGGTTACATTCTAGATATTCAGCATGACTCTTTTATACATTTACTCTGGACAGCAAATTTTTGTTCTTTCATGCTCTGTTGCCCTTATTACCCAAGCCTTCAATCACATGCTGATAATTTGGCAGTTCTGCCTTGCAGCAAGTTCATATTAGAGAGTTAATACCAAACTCAAGTATAGCTTGGTAAAAATTGAAGAATGAGGCACATAGGCAAACAAGAAATCTTTGTGTTTAATTATAATGAGACCCAGCCAAACCAAGTGAATTTAGGAGAGAGTTACTAATAGTTGGAAATTGATATGGCACTTTCAGTCTAAGCTCTCTTGAAGGACTTCGGTCATTTGTTTATTTTTTAACATGATAATGAATGGGATTTTTCTGTTTGCTTTTGTGTGCCTTTCCCCCCTCTTTGTATTATAGGACATCATAGTGTACCAGCAGTTTTTATGTTTCTTAATGGATGTTCACCCCATTGTTCATTGATCTAGAAAACTCCTAAGACATTAAATCCTTAAAAATTGGATATATTTTAAGAACTTGCATTATGCAAATTAATTATTGTAAAATGAATGAAAAGTCAACTAAATATTCTTAGCAACTGGAAGCTTAAATGGTAAAGCCATGGTTAGTAAGCTTCATTTCACCAGTAATTTTAACTTAAAGTATTCAAATTGGTGGAAAGAGCAGTTTGGCCTTCTTTTCCTTCCTTTGTTCTTCAGTAAAGACTGAAACCATTTATTAGTTTATTTAAAATGACCAGTTATGAACCCATTACGTGTTAAAATAAACAATATTTTAAAATAAAAAACAAATATTTTTCATAACAAAAACAATTCACTGAGAAGAATGGCATTATTTTACGTTTTTAAAAATCTGTGTAGTATCTGGCCTAATAGATGCTCCTGTTTTCAATTTCTTATGTTTTTTGTTTTTGTTAATTCTCACCCGAGAATATTTTTTCCATGTTTTGTGTGTGTGTGTGTGTGTGTGTGTGTGTTTTTAGAGAGTGGAAGGGAAGGGGAGAGACAGAGAGAAACATCAGTGGTAGAAACACATCGATTGGTTGCCCCCTGCATGTGCCCCAGTTGGGGCTGGGGATCAAACCTGCAACCCAGGTATGTGCCCTTGACTGGAATTGAACCTGCGATCCTTCAGTCGGCGGGCCGATGCTTTATCCGCTGAGCCAAGGGCTCTTGTGCTATGTTTTAATTGAAGTATATGAAGATTCAGCCTTTTACAGATAATGTAGTTAGAAAAAGGAAGATGACTTTAATAATCTTGCAAATAACTATGGATAGTCTTTTATACTATACCAAAACTACACAAGTGGTAGTTTCTTAAGGGTTAGTTACAATGTAAAATCTGAAACCTATCAATAAAGTTTGGTATTTTTAATCATGCCCAAGGCATTTGGAAAAAGTTGATTCACCTAGTTAAGGTACTGGTAGATAGACAAGTCAACTTCATAGTGGTAATACAAATTTTCCAAACTCGGTTATTGGTAACAAATACCATCAGTTGTTGCTCGTAAGTGGTAGGCTTACCTGTGTTTTCTGACTCTTTTGGGGAGGAAAGGTTTTGGTTAATATATATATATATTGAACTATTTTTGTTAGTTGTAGAGCATATTAAACATCTTTCAAAGATACAGTTGTGCTTCATATTTCTATCATTACCAGTTTTTATTGTCAGTGGGTTGCTGAGTTTTCTAAAGTGGGTTGCCTTTAATATCCAAGAGATAATGTCTAATTTTTGTTGCTTTGGTATTTGGAAACATCAAGTTGTAAGCTTGTAGGAGGGACTATCAGTCAGTTTTCAGTGTTGGTAATTTTTTGTTGTTGTTGTTGTTGTTAGTCCTCACCTGAGGATATTTTTACATTGATTTTTAGGGAGAGTGGAAGAGAGAGGGAAAGACAGAGAGAAAAATCTATGTGAGAGAAACACATTGATTGGTTGCCTCCTGCAAGAGCCCTGACCAGGGCCTGGGCTGGAGAGGAATCTGAGCAACCAAGGTACAGACCAGAATCGCACCCAGGACTCTTTGGTCCGCAGGTCAGTGCTCATCCACTGAGCCAAACTGACTAGGGTTGCAGTATTGGTAATTTGTAATAAAGTTAGAATAAATATTTTTCCCAAGATATAACCCTATTAATCATTTTCCTTATTGGAGAAATTATGAATTATTCAGAGCTACCTCTTTAGCTTGTGAAGCTTCTTTTTGTTGTTACTTCCCACCTGAGGATATTTTTTCCATTGCTTTTTCAGAGAGTGTAGAAGGGAGGGAGGGAGGAAGAGAGAGAGAAACATTGATGTGAGAGAGACATCACACATTGATTGGTTGCCTCCCGCATACACCCCAAAGCGGGCAGGGAGTGAACCTGCAACCCAGATATGTGCCCTTGACCGGGACTGGAACCCGAGACCCTTTGGTATGAGGGCCGACGTTCTAATCACTGAGCCACATTGGCCAGGGCTAGTCTGTGAAGTTTCTTCATGGGGAGCACCAGACACAACACGTTCATTTCTACCTTTTTCTTTCGTTTGCAGTGATCTTAATCATAGCACGCAGTATGTACAGGGGCTAGCACTTTGTACCCTCGGCTGTATGGGCTCCTCAGAAATGTGCAGAGATCTTGCAGGAGAGGTAGAGAAACTCCTGAAAACCTCCAACTCTTACTTAAGAAAAAAGGTAACTGTTAATAAAACCAAATGTCTGTGTTAATGTTGGGGAGTATTATGGAGATAAGAAAGCAGATTATTTATTTTAAAACCTCTGATGTTAATATGTAACATGTCTTTCTCTGTGCAATAGATGTATTTTAAATGATTATATATGAATCAGGTGTTTATAAATCAAAATCTATTTTTATATTGATTTTGGAGGGTTTTTTTTCTGCTACTAATTAACTCTCCAGTTGATAAGTGATTGTGAACACTTTAATTCTTTTAATTCCTCTTTTTCAGGGAGATGATTTATAAACCAACCGTAACTGGATACCCTAGATGGCATATTTGCTTCCTAAATTACCTGATTCTAAACAGTATTCAAGTGATAATGAATCAATATTTATAAATTTCCTTCCATCCTAATAATTAGTGCCCATGCCTTTGTCCTAGTGCCTTTCAATCTGTGGAAGTGCACTTCCATTAGGACCTAGATAATTATTAGGGAATGATAAAGAACACACTTTCTAAAATTGGTATGTCTAAAGGGAGTAGTAATGGATAACAATGCTCTCTGCTTTTATTTGTTGATGTAAACATTTTATTGTTACTTTTTGTGTTCGAACCCTAAAACCTTCATAAATAAAGGTTATAAAATGTAGAACTCCAAGAAGTGAAGACACACTACTGTGCCTTTCTATATTAATGGTGTGAGGCAGAGGTGTTGAAAGGCCTAAACTGTTTTCCAGGATCATACACTATAAATGATGGCTGCAAACTAAATCCAGTCCTTTCTCTTAAAGAATGTGTGGGCTGCTCTTGTTCAGAAAGTACATTATTTCCTTAAATAGTACATTCCTGCAAATTAGGGGTGGAAATCTTTTTTCTCATGGGAAGAATTAGTTAAAACCTATTCTTGTTACTATATCTAAACTTACATAGTATTCTACTTCAACAAATATGGTTAGTTTAACTTTATAGGGTAACCAAAATCAGTCTCTGAAAGTACCTTTCTTTCCAGTGAGCAAGCTATGACCATCTTTTCTACAGGAGAGATTAGCTAAATATCTTTCAAATGATTTTCTTGATGTCAGTCAGGAGAGAGTGACTTGAGGAAGATATAGGTATTATGAGAAGTAACAGCAGATTTCAAGACTCTGCAGTATATATCTTTCAGTTGCATGATGTTTTTATAAAATCCTTGTTTGCTCATCTTACTCAGGAATGATTATCATAGATGGAAGACTTTATTTTTTACTTTGAAAGTCCACATAAGTTACGTTTAACTTGCTTGGTAAATTCATGTTAACCATGGTTTAGTTTAGAAAGTTTTTATCTACTTATTTTGCAATATATGAATAGAGAGACAGGTAAGCTAGAAGTTCTCATTGATGCAATAGTACATATAAATTAGAAAGCCCTAACCTGTTAATAAATCTGATACCTTTTTTCTTCTTTATTTTTCTAGTAGGTGAACTAGTTGATAAGGGTTTTTTTGTCGTTGTTCTTTATAAGATTGGTTGCCCTGTCTTAATTGAAATAAATCTTTTGTCTTTTTAATTTTTTTTTATAGGCAGCACTGTGTGCTGTTCATGTCATCAGGAAGGTTCCTGAACTTATGGAGATGTTTTTACCAGCAACAAAAAACTTACTGAATGAAAAGAACCATGGTAATGTGATTTGGGTGCATTTGGTAAAGTACTGATGGAGAAGGGGAGAGAGAAAAGCTTTGGGCAGTGTTGGCCTTCTGTCTCAGTGCAGTGGAGTTGCCTTTCTGCTGTGCTGGACACTTTTCCAAGAAGGGCTGATCAGCCCAATCTCTCTTCCACTCTCATTTCCTAGTTTTACAATTAGAGATTAATTTCTTCATAGTAAATTTGTTTTTCATTTCTGGTTCTCTTTTATTATACTAAAAGTACTGTATTAAGTTACTAATATTCGTTGTAATATACAAATGATCCTACCCTCAATTTTCATGTGTAAAATTCTTTGATTTCCTGGCTATTTTATATTAGAGAAAAAAACTATTTCTTTATTGCTTTGTGGTAAGAGTATAAGATTTTTGAAAATTCTTTTAGGATACTTTAACAGGAATTTGTAATGCTTCCTCAGATATGTTTATATAAAAGTTAAGAGGAATTAATATGTAACTATTCTTTCCCAAACATTTTATTGTTATTTGGAAGTCAGTGAAGCAAGTTTTGAGTAAAGAAAATGCATGTGTCCTGAATGCAGAGAGAAAAAAATGGTAGGGTGTATTTAATTTGATTAATTCAATCCTAAAACTAGAAGGCTCAAAAAATATTTGTTGAACAAATGAATGTTTAGGGCAGTTATTATTAGTGGAAACTATTGTGTGATTCTTTTCACTCATTCTGGAGCAAGCAAGTTCATTTTGTTATCCACAATGACTGTACCTTGAAGTTCTGATTTATTTTATCTGGAAATTTAACTTCTCATTAAGATGTTTGCTTCTTGAATTGTCTATCAGAACTCAGCTAAGAGCATATTAAGTATGGAGCAGATGATACCTAGCTTATATTGACTGTGAGCATGTCTTTATGTGTATTCTCAGATGGAGAGACACATGTACTGGTTGTCTTTTTTATTTAATTTTTAAAATATATTTTTATTAATTTCATGGAGGAAGGAGGGGGGGGAGAGAGAGAGAAACATCAATGATGAGAGAAAATCATTGATCAGCTGCCTCCTGCATGCCCCGCACTGGGGATCGAGCCCGCAACCTGGGCATGTGCCCTGACTGGAATTGAACTGTGACCTTCTGGTTCATAGGTTGACACTCAACCCCTGAGCCACCCTGGCTGTCTGGACTGGTTGTCATATTTTATTTTATTTTTATTTTTATTTTTTTAAATATTTTATTGATTTTTCACAGAGAGGAAGGGAGAGGGATAGAGAGTCAGAAACATTGATGAGAGAGAAACATCGATCAGCTGCCTCCTGCACACCTCCCACTGGGGATGTGCCCGCAACCCAGGTACATGCCCTTGACCTGAATCAAACCTGGGACCCTTCAGTCCGCAGGCCAACGCTCTATCCACTGAGCCAAACCAGTTAGGGCAGGACTGGTTGTCATATTTTAGAAAGCAATTATTTTGGTCAGATAATTGTTTAAAATATTATAATTTGACTGACTTAACTATTAAGCATCTATTAAATACCTCCTTTGTATTCACCTTAATGCTTAGATTCTTTGGAAGATTAGAAAATAAAAGTAGCAACTATCCTTTTGAAAATGACCTTCAGATCTCAAAGTCCTGTTCTACAAAGTTGACTAATAAATACAGCCTCATTTTTAGTTTTCATTTGCTCTTTTCTTTCAGGTGTCCTTCACACATCTGTAGTCCTCCTCACAGAAATGTGTGAGCGAAGCCCAGACATGCTTGCACATTTCAGAAAGGTAGGTGCCATTCGATATGCTTAAGTCTTTTCTGAAAAAGACTTTCCTGAAAAGTACATGATGTTCTCACTTACAAATTTTCTGTTGAAAGGAAGCTATGGAGCTGGATAAAGGACTTAACCAGCCCTACTGTGTTTAGGGCTGGAAGCCAGGTTTAGGCATATAAGAACTGGGCAATAGTACAATGTTTTTTACCTTTTATAATAGAAGTCTTCACTCATTGTCGGCAGACATACCAATTTCTCATGTGCTTTATCTGCTGTTTGCACATTGAAGTCAGAAAATGTAACCTGCGGTCAGATTATAAACAGGAATGTGTTTGTGTGGTTTATTTATTACTTTTAGGCAGGTGATTTCATTTTTTTTTTTTAAAGGTGAAAACTGCAGACTGACATTAACTTTTACCGAATACAGGGTCCCCCACTGTTCATTTTAGGCTGTTGACTTCAGTGATGGAAGTCTCTAGCTTTGTTAATTCTCTCTTTTCCTCCTTTTCTTACAGCATTCTAAAGTGGAAATTTTTGTTTTCTCCACTTACTTTTAGAAGGCAGTAGTAAGGAGGACTCGGAGAAAGACTGTTCTTTGAGTTACATGCATTTACTTTTTTTTTTTATTAGGGCACTGACCACTCCATAAGTGGGGCTTACTTTGTACTTTAGATCTGATGAGGTTCTAATAGCAGTTTTTTTTTTTTTTTTTGCTTTTTCATCCCCTTAGATGTTTATGTCTTGATTAAATTATTGTAAAATAGTATGAGACCCGTATCTGTCCCTAATGCTTGCTTTGTATGTTTTGTTCCTGTTGTCTGTTTGGAATCCTGCTGTATGTTAGAATGAAAAGGTAAGAATTAACCCTCTTTTAGATGGTGCATGCTGGCATTAGGTTCTTAGTAGCTTTTGTGTATCCATCCACATATGTGGCTGTTAAAAATATACTAATGCTGAAGCTATGCTTAACACTGTGAGTTATTTGTTCTAGCATTTTTGGCTAACTCCCTAGTCCAGTTTTTTGTCTTGTCACTTAAACTCGATTCCAAAGTCAGCCTTGGATTTCAGTTGTAGCCTTTCCTGCATTGTAAGCCTCCTTCTCTGCCTTTCCTTTATCTTTGCTTGAGAAACCTTGAGCAGTTTCCCAGTGGTTTTGGTGATGGCAATTCCAGATCAGTTTGGAGCCTTGACACAAACACTACTTCTTTTTGAAGTAGATATTTTAGAACCATATGTGGGTAACCTCAGACTTTAAAAAGCTTCATGTGTACTTCTGAGCTTTCACTTCAGACTTAGAGCTTTTATTTCCCCCTTACATGCACTTATCTTTTCTAGAAGTGTTGGAATATAAAAAGGATTTTTGAGGAGGAGCAGGTGGGCATCAACTGATTTTCATGGCTGCAGCCTTTCCCTTTGTCATCTTACTTTTTGTTTGTCCTGTCATCAGTTTTAGCAACTTGTGTTTTTGTCTGAATAATAAAGCTGGGTTCCAAGAATTACTATGCTGAACATTTAGGCATTTGTGCTTTTGTCCCAGGGTGATCTGATGTGGTGTACTGGCCTTTTGGCAGTGAATAAAACAAGGAGAAAGGGCTTCTTCAAGATTTAAACCAGATTAAAAATAATTAGGGTTACATGTAGTACAAAAAAGTAGGCCATTGGAAAGTATGCAAGGCGAGACTTTTTGTACAGAGCTTGTTAAC